>NC_071501.1:30707500-35707500 GCF_028408465.1 Anastrepha ludens
ACACACACACACACATATGTGCAGCCATTGCTGCAACACACATTTAGAGACGACACAACGCCATACATCATTGCTCATCTATCACATTTCCGCTATAAAAGTCCAACGTCGCCGGTTGCTGTGATTTCGTAGCACTGACTCCCTCCCGCCTCCGTTGTGCTGGCTCGCTCAACGATAAGGGAGTTGCTTGTCATGCAAAAATATTAAGGGGAGGTGGAAAAAATGGGAAAGTTTTCTATTTTTTTTTTTCCTTCCACTTCCGGTTTCCTGTTGTTCGTCGTTCACCGTGTCGTCATTGAACACTTTTCTCCCCTGTGTCGGTTTGGTAGTTGTTGCTAATGTGCTTGTTTTTGCTTTTGTTGTTGCTCTAGTCTAGTTACGACTCTCATTCTTCATTTGCATTTTTCATTGCTTTCAAATTTGCAACAACTTTAAGCAGACATACGCAAACACTCGTACACACAGACACAAGAGCAATACTTAGTGGCAAATCGGAACATGCAACACTGTAAATTTGGTTTCAGCGTAGCTGTTTCAAGAGGGGCGAGAGGCGTATGGGGGGACAGTGCTAAAGAAGTGAGTTTTTGAGACCTAAACACTTACGCTGAGACTCAGAAATTAGGTGACTTCGAACAGGCGGCACACTAGTCAGTAGCCACGTTGAGGGTATGAAAGAGAAAAAAATACCGGTGATGTACAGTGAAGTCGAACTGTTAAAGCTGCTGATGATGTAAAAGTGGTTTAAATAAAGCGAGCTGACAAATAACAACAGCTTCAAAAAATTGCATACTAGGGTGAACTACTAAATTTTCGGAGCTAAACCTAAAATTTGGAAGTTAGAGTATAATCAGGGAGTCTAAAACTAGCATCCATATGAACAGCACCCATGAACATAATTAAACATTTGAGAAGGGAAAAACGAAGCTCGGGAGAAAAATATTAAAACTCACGACTGGGAAATCAAAGTTCCAGATTCGATATAAAGCCGCCTAGAAGAGTGAAAATGCTACCAGGGGAAATAAATTAAATGTCTAGAGTCAAAAATAAGCACGAGTACTTAAAAAGTCAACATAAAAAAATTAAATTAATTTCTTGAGACAAAAAATGTTCACATAAATTCAAGATAATAATGGGAGTAACAAATATTTAATTTTTTGGATAAGCTCTGAAATAAAGCTTACTTGAAAAAAAGTAAAAAAGTTTGCAAATTGTTATACAATCTTTTTTGTGAAACATCTTGAATGAATACATTGAAGAAATAAAAATTAAAAACCTAAAGAAAGAAGGAGAGAATTTAAATATTTTTCTTTCCTTCTTTTTTCGATTTTTCATTTTTATTTTCGAGTTTTAATTTTGTTTTTTTTTATTTAACTTTTTTATTTTTTATTTATTCAAGCTTTCTAAATTTTTTTTTATTTAAGTTTTTTATTTCGGTTTTTTTACTTTTTGTTTTCTTATTTTAGGTTTTATTTTATTTTTTATTTTAAGTTTTGCTTTTCTTTTGGTTTGTATTTTTTAATTTTTTTGCCTCTATTTTTCTTATTTTTTATTATTCTTTCTTTTTTGTTTTTTCTTACTTATTCATTTTTTTGCTTTTTATATATTTTTTGACTTAAGTTTTTATAATTTTTTATTCAAGTTTTTGATTTCGATTTGTTTTGTTTTTTTGTTTTAGGTTTTATTTGTGTATTTTATTATTATTTTTATTTATTTTTGTGTTACATTATTTTTTTTTTGTTCCTATTTTTATATACTAGTTGTTGTTTTTATCTTTGCTTTTATTTATTTTTTTAATGTAAGATTTTTTATTTTTTTTTCTATTTAAGACTTTTTATTTTTTTATTTCGCTCTTTTTTTATTTTTGTTTTGTGTTTTTTTGTGTTTATTTCTCTCTGTTGTGTTTTTCTTTTGGCTTTTTGTTTTTGTGTTTTATGATAGGTTTTTATTTTTTATAGTTTTTTTAATTTAAGATTTTTATATATTGTTTTAATTTTTATTTTTGTTTTGTGGTTTTGTTTTTATTTCCGTTTTTTTGTTTTTCTTTTCTTGTTTTTTTTTGTTTTTGTTTTTATGTTATTTTTAGTTTTGTTTCATAGTTTTTTTATGTTTGTTTCTTACATTGGTTGGTTGGTTGGTTTAAGGGTGACCCCGCATCGGAGTGCCACATAGACCGCAAGTTGGGTCGGTTGTGTTGCCCTAGAGCCCATTATGTTATATGATTTCCCCACCCAACCGAGATTTTTATTATAGATTTTGGTCAAAGATATTAATTCGTTTCGAGAATTTAATGAGAGTTTCGATTTTCAGGTCCGAGAGTACTGAAAGATTGTCAATTGTTGGATAGCCTAGAAGAGCGAGTCGACTTCTGGCTAGGCCGGGACAACTGCACAGCAAATGCCTGCTCGAGGCTTCCTCATTTTCGTCCTCGCAGTATCTGCACATGTCGTTTTGAGGAACCCCGAGCCGACGTGCGTGAGTGCCCAAAAGGCAGTGGCCGGTGATAAGAGATATTATATGCCTTAGTTCGTGTTTCGAAAGACTTATAAGGGTTTTTGTCTGTTTCAGATTGTAGGATGGCCAGATTTGTCTGGTCGCAACGCAAGTAGTTTCCACTCGCCACCTCCGATCAGCAATGCTGTGAAATTCTCGATCAATGAGCATTTTACATGTTGAGAGTGGAATGTGGGTTGTGGGTAAGTTACTAACATTTGATTGCACAGCTCCAGCTCTTGCGAGCTCATCAGCTTTGCAGTAACCTTCGAATCCACTGTGACCCAGTATCCAGATAACTTGGACAGAATTCTGAACACTTATCTCGTTAAGAGATAAGAGACAGGATCGAACCACATCTGACAGGATATAAGAGGAGCTGAGTGCTCGAACGGCCGCTTGACTGTCAGTGAAAAAGCGGATATCCTCTAGTGATATTCTCTTTTCTAAGATAGTTTTCGCGAATACACTACAGTAGTCGGGTAATATAAATGATAGATTGATGTGAAGGGTATTGGAAAAGATTCCAAAGCCCACTTTACCGTCTTGTTTTGAACCATCTGTATATATAAACAGAGGGCCATCGATTTCGGTAAGATTTGTCTTCCATTCTTCTCTAGTTGGGAGTGAACAGGAGAATAGCAAGGTTAGTGATGGAAGACTTACATGATAGTCTATGTCGGAAGAGATAACAGTGTTCCTGTTCAGCATGGCCGAATGGCCAAGATACTTATTCCATTTCGAGATGGCATTCATGATCGATAGGGAATTTTTTATTTTGGTTTTTGATTTTTGTTTTTCATATTTTAATTTTTTTATATTTTTTTATTGTTTTTTATTGTCAATTCTTTGTTTTACTTTTTTTTTTGTGTTTTTGTTTTTATTTCCGTCTTTTGTTTTTCTCTTCTTGTTTTTTTGTTGTTTTTATGTTATTTTTAGTTTTGTTTCATAGTTTTTTTTATTTTTGTTTCTTATATTTGTTTAATGTAAGATTTTTATATATATTTATTTTTATTTTTATTTTTTATTTAAGTTTTTTATTTTTTATTTAAAATTTTGTTTTTTATATTTTTTATATATTTAAAAATTTTTTTTTTGTTTTTTTTTTGTAATTTTTTATTTAAAACTTTTTTTTTATGTTTTATTTCAAATTTTTAAATTTTTTTATTTCGTTTTCTTTTTTATTATCAATTTTTTATTTTATTTTATTTTTTGTGAGTAATATCATTAACTTTACCACTGTGCTACATCCCATCGCTCTATTTCTGCCGCCAAGGCAAAATCTAAACGGCGAGGAAATTCAATATCGTGCGCCCTGGTGTATGCTAATGAATACCCACTTTGACTACCAGCAGCGCAAATTGCCACACACAAACACACGCACACACAAGTGCACAAGCAAATATTAAGCGCTCGATTCAAGTGCCAAAATGAAGCGAAATTATTCAAGCACATCTACTCTGCTTCACGCTTCCTTTCTCCTCACACTCACTGTACTCCTAAATGATACAAAAGCAAAAACCCAACAAAAACACACGACTTCCACGCAGCCAGTTGAGTAGTTCTACATACACATATACATTAACATATTAGGTAGTATGTGCATGTGATTTGTGGGAGTGTTTAGTTGGTTTGCATCTGCGGTTGTTGCGCTTAAGTAGTTTGTGATTTCCACGTCCATCCAGCACCGCGCGCTGGCGCCTAAAACTATGCCAGCGACGACGACAAATCCTGCTTTTGCCGGAGTCCTTTGGTATTTATTCATTCATTTCGCACTTTCGTTGTGCCAACACTTGCACAATTTAACAAACACACACACATGAGAATCACATGCATACATATATTTATGCAAATTTTTGCTACTCTTTTACATTCCTACTTTTTTTGTATTATCTATGTGTGCGTGTGTGTTTGCCTTTTGCATGCAATTTTCTTCTGCTCGCAGTTTTTCTGCTGAAAGTGCAATTTTTAGCCCTTGAAGAATACAATTTACTGGTTTACTTGTTTAATTTTTTTTTTTCAGTTTTATTCTTTACTTTATTTTTATTTCGGGCATTCATATTACTCTCATGTCTCGTTTTTTTCCTTTTGCGCTATTCTTTCTTGAAGGGATGGTAATAAAAGGGGAATTTAACGCTAAATTAGAGATTAAAAAACGCTACAGTGTGAATTTTAATTCTTATTGTTATGTATATTTGCTAGTGGGAGTGTGTTGGTCTGGGTGTGTTGGCCTGTGTGTGTTGAATAGTGTCTGCTTTTTTTAAATTTAATTTTGTTGAAAAGCGGATTTGGAGTTTGGTAACTAAATAAATTAAATGTTAAATGTTTATTTTAACCACAACACGGATTTATTTTTTCATTAAAGCAGATGCATAGGTCAGCTTAGCACCAATTGCGTACTTATCGAAGCGGTTTTAGGAGCTAAGTGCTGGGCTTCCACTGGAAAACGCGCTTTTTAGTAAGGCCGAGCGGGAATGAAGCCTCTCCAATTCACATTGGTTTAATTTTTATTTGTATAAGGGACCGACCATTCCACCTAATCTCAGCAAAATCTGCAGGAAGTGCGCGTCAAAGAGAGATAAATGGCACTTCTTTCAATCGAATGCACATCTTACGGCTAACAGGACTCAGCAAGTTAAACTTCACGAACTTGTAAAGCAAATCACATCCAAGCTTATCAGTACCAAAAAAATATGAACAGATGAGACAAGTTTGGCTTGACAGGAGATTCAGTGACGGAAGTTCTCTCCCCAAAACTGGTGTAAGAAGATCGTTTTGGCTTCCTTATCATATTCATCCATCAGACAAAAGCAGACCAAAGGACTAAGCAGAAAATTAAATAAGTTTATTTATTCTGAAAGTCAAAGCGACCATTATACATAGTAAATATATATATAATAGGCTCATATATCCCTAGTTAGGTGTTTGACCGAGTCTTTGCTCGAATTTGTGATGCTCGCCTTAATATTATCCTACAAAATTGAGGAATTTTCATACTCAAGCCGACTCCGAACTGGCAGATGGTTTTTAAAAGAAGCTTTTTTATGACAGAAATACCCTCAGACGTTTTTTATTGCGTGATGAACTTAAGAAAACTTTTTCCTATCATTTGACATTTCATGCTTACCGCAGGTTCACTTTCTTCTACTCGATTGACGCGATAACCGCTTAAGTTGTATTAGGCGAGTTTAGCCGAGGGTCCTTATGAGCAGAAATTATTTTCCTATCATCTGCTGTTTCATTCGCACAGTAGGCTTCGAACACGACACAAGCCCAACGTTACTCAGCCACGAACTCGAGAGGCAAAGAGGGGAAACACAAGTTGGAGGCACCCTCAGACTTATGAGGTATTTTGTATTCCGTCGCCTTCGATGCCAGACACCATTAAACTCCTTAATGAATGTTGAGCGTTCCTCTGTATTCCTAATTATCATAGTGTTGGAGATGTATCTATGCCTTAAAGAAAATCTTGGATGTGGAGGAGGGGTATCTTCAAAAGCCTATGACGAAGCTGTGGTATGGGACTTAAACCCAACTAAACCCTCAATAATGTCCGACGGTATGTCCTCCCGGAAACTCACTCCTTAAGGCAACTAAATGCTTTTCGTAGCATAGCAGCATGATGAACCATAAACACTTTTACGAGCTCGTTGTTTTTGTTTTTGTAACAGTTTACTAAACCCTGTCAGTGCGGTGTAGTCAGCGATCGTCTTCGTCTAACTCATCTAACGGTAGGCCCAGAAAATGTGCTGCTCCGACAGTTTGGGTACAGAGAGAAAGGTGTGTTTTAGGTGAGTAAGTGTGATGGAGTATGTGAATATTATCGTTCGGAGCGCTGGACATATGTCTGGAATGTCGAAGTCGATTCTGGATAAGTAGGAGCTTAACCCAATACAATATCTAGAACGTAATTGGACCAAAGCACGTGGGTCTCGCGAGGTAGATGAAGCTCTTCGTTTGGTGGTCGTGACTCTGATAAAGGCATTCAACGGTCCGAAGTTTAGGAAGCTGGTAAGAGTCTCCCGACGAGTGTCGTTTAATGTCTGTCTACATACTGTCCAATCCAGTAGGTGTAGTTGCGTTTTGTCATGGATCTCGTCAGTGTAATATAGTTGAAGACGCCATTATCAAACAATGGTCAGCCTAGAAGACCAGTAAGACTACCTCTGGTGGTTCGAGGAGTGAGCTTTGAGATGTACAAGTTCAAAAGCAAGAGTGAAACAACACCACCCTGCGGTATATCTTTTTTATCCTCCTCTGTTTTGAGTTTTCATCTCGAAAGATGACTGACGAATGCCAACCACTCAAATAGTTCGCGGACCACCTCTTCAGCACCTGCTGGAGGGTCGACTGTAGAATATGATCTAGTCGCGTGGAATGGCTGACTGTGTCGAAAGCCTTTATCAGGTCTGGCGCTACTAGAATAGACCTCAAGCAGTGGTGATTTTGGTTGAGTCCAAGGGGAATGCTGTTGTGATACTATGCACTCCGCGAAATCCATGCTGATGTTTGACGGGGGTCGGATTTTTCTTGTGGAATGGGAGTAGGGTTAGGGAGTCGTAGCCGTCGGCTACCTCACTTTTCAATCATCCAGGGATCAGGTAGCCGACCTGGTTTCTATCTAGGAGAAATAATTAATAAAACTCCTTTGGTTAGTTTGTTGGCTATCTAAATTGCCTGCTATACCACAGTGATCACATAACCTCTAAATTACTGTGTTTTTACTCGTCTAGCTTCTATAGTCACTAGTCGATACTAGATGGTGGATCAATGAAGCTCGAAGTGGGCTGTCAATACCGTATGGCCTGCTTTTTCATCACACGGATTTGATTAAATTTTCAGTTATATCATAGAGAAATTTGATGGCATATCAAATAATAACTAAATTTATGCAGAGTTTGATCCACTTCATGCACTCAAGGCGATGTTAAATTCGAAGGGTTGTTTTTTCACTCCTGTATAGGTTTAACTCATATCAAACTCGTCAAAACTGTACACACTTTCAACGCTCTTCTGCCTACTTACAAATGTTAATATTCACTTACGCATATCAAGTAAAACTTGAAATTTTGCAAAACTTCCTGATTGTCATTTTGACAGCTGTCAAAATACAATAGTTAGAACTGCGACCCAAACATTTGCCAGTGACATTGTCAGAGCTGTCAGAAATTTGCAAAACTCTTTTGCATGAGATGACAGGCAGGCAAAGCACAAAAAGATAATTAAATGCTCAAGGATATTAACGAAATAACAAGATGAAGTTTGAAGGGGGAACACATGTGCACATATCAAATCAAAGATTGAGTAGTAAGCAAAATTGGAGTGAGTTAGGGTGGTGAGAGCGAAGCTGTGGCAGGAGGTGGGTTGCAAAAATTGGCAATACAGGCAATTGCCGAATAAATGTACATAAGAATTCTTTTTGGGGAGACAAATAAATGCAAAGGAAAAAAGTATTGCATAGGCAGGCGTTACGTTAATTCATTAATGCGTCGATGTCAAAAGTGACATTTTGCATGGCAACTGTGAAAAAACAAACTTTGCTTTTGCTACGACGAAATAGTACACGAGCGGTAAATTCCTTTAACCGCTTGACAGGCGTTTATGCGGCTGTCAAGCATTACTGGCGCATATTTTCTTTATAGTTATTTGGTTTTTTTTCAGCTAGCCCATTCTCTCCCCCACCAATTGTAGCATGCCGCGCTGCCAACAAATGAAGGTTTCGAATTTTTCTATTTATTTATTTTTTATTTTGTTGTTTATTTTGTGGTGGCACATTATTTGATTAAAGCGCTGATGCATTGCTGTCATGTTGGGCATACTACGTGCATACATATATATACACGGCGCATATATACACAGACACATATATAATATTAATATATTCATATCTACATGGTTGGGACTAAACACGCCAAGTAGATTCGCTCAAAAACTTCATCGCTTCGACTTCGATGAAATTTGTTGAAGATGCTTAAGAAGATGAAGAAACATAATTTGTGTAAGAGGTGGGAAGGGAAGTAGTGAGTGGTTGCCAAAATGTAGGGTTAATAATTTATTTTTTTTTGCGCAAGTATTTCTTCTTTGAGTTATAAGTCAAGTAATTGTCGGCCTAAGATAAAACAGTAAAAATGTTCTGAATTGGATTTTTTCCGTGCTTTCCGTTTATAAAAAGAATAATTATTTTGCTCAATAAATTTTTTTTCGATTATAAGAAAAACTCGTTCATAAAAAATATTTAATTTTTCTTCCTAAATAAAATTTTACTTTTTAACTTTTTTTCTTCACACATTTTTTTTAATTTTTAACAAATTTCAACTGTTTACTTTTTATTATTGTAAGTTAAATAACTGTCAGTCTACGATAAAGCAAATAAATGTGTTCTATTGCATTTTTTCCGTACTTTCCGATTATAAAAAGGATACATTTTTTTCCTAATATTTTTTTTTTCGATTTAAAAAAAAATTCGATCATAAAAAAAAAAAAATTAATTTTGTTTGAATAACTTTTCTTGCTAATATTTTTTTTTAGTTCATTATAAACCATTTTTCTTCCTAAATATAATTTTCTGTTTTAATTTTTCTTCTTCTCTTTTTAAGTGTTTATTAATTTTCAATGGTTTTCTTTTTATTATTCTAAGTTAAATAACTGTCACTCTACGATAAAGCAAATACAATTTTTCTATTGGATTTTTTCCATACTTTCCGATTATAAAAAGAATAAATTTTTTTCCAAATAAAATTTTTCGATTATAAAAAAAATTCGATCATAGAAAAAAATTTAATTCTGTTTGAATAAATTTTTTTTGCTAAACCTTCGTTTTAATGCAATATAAACCATTTTTCTTCCTAAATAAAATTTTGTTTTTTCATTTTTTTTCTTCATGCATTTTTTTAATTGTTTATAAATTTTAACTGGTTTCCTTTTTATTATTGTAAGTCTATTTGTTTTGAAATTTTTGTGACTAATTTTTCTTCCCCATTAAATCTTTTTCTTTTAAATACATTTTAAACAATTTTTCTTCCAAAAAAAAATTTTCTTTTTGTTTAATTTTTTTCTTTTTTTTTAATATTTCGTTGTTCTTTTTTTATATATTACATTTTTGTTAATTTATTTTTCTTCATACAAATTTTTGTTTATTTTTTTTTTAATTTCAACTGTTTTTCTTTTTATTATTGTTAGTCAAATAACTTTCACTCACAGATAATGCAAACTAAATGTTTTGTGTATGAGTTTTTTCGTATTTTCACTTTATAAAAAAAAATCGATTTAAAAAAAAATTTTACTTGCCTATTAAAATGTTTTCTTTAAAATTCATTTTAAAGCATTTTTCCTTCTAACTAATATTTTATTTATTTTTTTTTCTTCTTAACTAATTTTTGTTTAATTTTTTACAAATTGCAACTGTTTTGCTTTTATTATTGTAAGTCACATAACTGTCGGACTAAGATAAATTAAAATAAATGTTTCCTATACGATTTTTGCGTGCTATCCGAATTAAAAGAGGGGAATAATTGGGAATTTTTTTTTTAACAATTTTTTTTCCTTTTTAATTTTTTTTCTTTTATATTAATTTTAAACAATTTTTCTTGCTAAATAAATTTAATTTTTTTTTTCATTTAATTTGTTTTTTTTAGTTTTGAGCTTGTTTTCCTTTTCATTATTGTAAGTCAAATAACTGTCGGACTAAAATAAAGTAAAATAATTTTTACGAATTGAATTTTTTCCGTATTTTCCATTTTTTAAATGTAATTAAAATAAAAATTAAATTATTCAAATAATTTTAAATAAAAAATTATAAAAATAAAACATATATTTAAATAATTTTTTAATTAGTTTTTAAAAGAAAATTTCTCACTAATCAACCTTTTTTATTTTTTTTCGGATTTGGAAATTTTTGGTGTTTTTTCGCATTATGCTAAATGAAGGCTTACAACTTTTTCTTTCTCTACTTTTTATGGAGAGGTAAAATTTCATGATTCAATTTTGAATTCACATTTTTTATTTTTTTGTTTCGTGCGAGTCCGTTTGGTTTTTCTCAAATGATAATCAGTCTGAGAAAAAAACAAATTTAACGTTTTCTATAAAATCTTTTCCATAATTTCTGTTAAGAAAATCTCAAAAAATGTCAAAAAAACTCTTAAAAACTTTTTGAATACAACGTTTTTTAAACAACTTTTACTTCTAAATTAAAAAGAAGGATTATTTTTTGCAAAATTAACTGTTTTTATATACTCTCAAATGAAAGCTTGAAACTTTTACTTCAAAGGCTGTATGATTGAATTTATAGCTTAGTTTTGACACAGGTACACTTAACGTGTTTATTTACTTAAATGTACACAAGTCGAAATAAAAAAAAATTAAAAACAAGATTTTTTAGATAAAGATAAAAAAAATTTAAAAACAAGTGTTAAAATAACTAAGAAAATATTAAAAAGGAATTAGAGACACACTTCCAATTTTTTTTATTTTATTTGATTTTTTTTCTGAATTATTTTCTTGTTCTCTTTTGTCTACATATTAATAAATTTTTGAGTTATACTACAGGGACAGCTCGTAATTTTTCTTTTAAAATAAACATTTTGTGAAGAGAAAATAAATAATATAACATTCTAATTTTCTTTACGTTTTTTTTACTTTTTTTTTATTTTTTCTATTTTTGTGTTTTATTTAATATTATATATTTTAAATTTATAAACGTTTTATTTAATTTTTTTTATTTTTTGTTGTTTTTAGTTTTTATTTTTTTTAGTTTTTTTTTAATTTTTTTAGGTTTTTTTTTTAAATTTTGCTTTTAACATTTGAATATCTCCTTTTTTTTAACATTTTCATTTTTATTTTGTTTTTTTATAATTTTGTGATTTTTTTCATTTAACTCAAGTACAAACTTCCTTTTTTCCCTTGATAGGAGAGAAAAAATTTCGTGACTGAATTTTAATAGAAGCACGCCAAGTGTTTACCCCATATATTCGTATATGTATACTTAAATGCACCGTTTACCATAGATTCCGTAATATTTTTCTTTACTCAGATTCCGCTGCCTTTTCTCCTCTATTTGCTTGCCTGTCAATGCCTATAACAACTGTCAATTGTACGCCCCACACCGCCATCACCACCAACATTATATGGAGCGGCTTCTCCGGCAGCGTCACACCCACTACACAAGCGTCAATTTGTGTGGGCGCCGAACTGGAGCAACAGGGGACATTTGCCATCATCAGTCGCTACAGAAGTGTTTTCTCTCAATGCATTCTGGAGACTCGAAGCTTGATGCACATACGCACTCACACACTCGTACGTAGTCACATATCAATTGGTTAATTGATCAATTTAATTTGACACTCAGCTGTTGCTCCCATTTTACTGCTTTTATAATAAACGGTAAATATGCGCTTTTACTACTCAACACTTGCGCTCGCTCACTCACTCACTCGATTAGTCGATTGTCGACGGTCACCAATCGTCGACAGTTGCTTGTCGAAAGTCTACTAACATTTGTCTACACATATGTGACACACACGCATACACACATCTATATACAGATATTACTGTATTGAGCATAATAATGACAGTCATGTTGATGTTTGCTGACAGCTGACAGTTATCAATTGTTGATTCAATTGGTAGTTATGCAAATTGTCGTCAGTCAGTCATTCATTCAGCCAGTCAGTCGGTTGGGTAGCTGGTTAGCTATTCAATTACTCGCGATCAGCACTCAGTTAGTCAATCAGTGTAAATATTTTCTACTTTTGTTGGCACTTATTCGTGGAAATGCAAAGATTTATATAGAAATCGCTCAGCATTCATTTAATTTTTGTATATATTCTCAGAATTTCGTATTTCGGGGCAATGAGATGTTGCTGCTGTTAGCACTTAATAAGGAAGTGCTGTGGGTGATAAAATTGTTTAGATTGCTGTATTTTTGATGATTGGCTGCTGGAGATGTATTTTTAATAGGGTGACTAAGAAATACTTTTCATGGTTACTTCCTTATTAATTTTTGTCGCAATGAATTAATGGGAAAGGGTTTTATAATGTGATTTGTCATGCCGCCATCAAGTTAAGCTAATAAAAAAATGGGAGCCAAAAAAAAACATTTTTTATTTAACACAATTTTTCGAATGTCTCTGAACTAAAAAAAAAATCCTTGTAAACACCCATCACCGATCAGAGGCGGCATAACACTGAGAGCCTCTTCGTTTGTGGAAAAACATCAAGACGCTCACCACACATCGGAGGAGGATCTCAGTCAAACACTCAGCAAAAGGTGTAAGCGCCACTTATCATACAACAGAGCCAATAATTAATATTTATAAACATTCGTCGCATAATTTCAGTGGCTCAATAAATTTATTGATATTATTTAGTGGTCGTATCTACCGACCATTAAATTGAAAATATATGTGACTGCTGTAAGGGGGGAATATTTCAGAATATAAAAATGCAGATGGAAGTGAGTTTACCTTCAAAGTATTAAGACAGTGAGACCCAACAAACATTTTGGTGTGAACTCAACTTGAGGTTAAGTTGAGAACTAATGGATTTCTCAAATCTCCAACGTTCTTGCTCAACAGTATCTATCTGAAAATAGGATGGGTTCTCAGATTGAGAAAAAGTTGCCTCTCAACCAGAACTGGAATTCTCCAATTAGTTTTAAACATAACACGGAAATATTGAATTTAAAAGAGGAAAGTAATTTCTATTTTTTTGATATTTTTGAAATATAAATTTTTTTTTATTCTGCTCCTTTTGTAATAAGTTGTTAAATAAATACCAAATTATATTAATTCTCTTAAAACTTCAGCGCCTTTAATGTTATGTATCTTCGCGTCAATTTTATTCAAAGATTATAGAATAACCATGGCCATCTGCTATAGTGAAAAACAAAACTCTGAAAGTAACTTCGGCTCTCACGTTTTCGTGAGTCGGAAGCAGAATTCTGTCCGCTCATTACAGACGTATTCACACACTCGTCCAATCAGGCGGCAACGAAGCAACATGAGAGGAGGTTGTGTTGATTTTTTCCGTCACCGTATCACAAACACAATCTCACTCTTTTCGTGATGTCAGCCAATCAGCTGATACTTTCAAATTTGCTGAGAGCCAGTTAACGGTCTAATCTTGGCTACCTCTCTAAGACCTTTTCACCATGGATTGCATTCTATCGAATGCATATTTTTTGCCAACGCTGCTACTGGCATATTTTTGCATATTGTTGTTGGAGAAAATAGTTGTTTTCAAGCTCAGCTCAACCGGCAGTCCAAGGAGAGAGATGAATTGGAGAATGATGAATATCAATGAATGATGTTGATCAACCTGATAAGCACAAATTTCGCCAAGGTTAGAGGTGAGTTGGAGACTGATTTGGATATCAACGTGAAACTAAAAATTTCTCCAATGGTTGGGAAGCTATCGTATGTTGAATTATGTTACCGTTCGAGTTAAGAAACAGATTCCCTCAACTTTTTGTTAATGAATTTTCGTTGCATTATTCGTTTTTGCGATGCTTTTTGACAGTAAAAAATACACCCACTCGTCAATGCCAGATCGAGATAAAATGTTTAGATTTAAGCAAATAAAAGATGAAATATTAAATACTGTGTACGTTTTTTCCCTTTGCGTCGCTTTCGGTTTTTTTCTACCAACTCTATGCAAGCCATAGAATCTTAAAAAAGTAAATTTTGTGAAAAAATGTAAATTTCGCGTGAACTTTTTTCTCTGATGATTTTTGACAATTTCAAATGTGGTCTAACTCAAAAACTAAGCATTTGACCAAAGAGTTTGAAATTTGTTATTGTGTTGTTTCAATTTTGTATAGAGTCTGAAACTTTAAGTTAAATTTCGTTGAAGTAAATAGGGATTATATTTTTATAAAAAAAAGAAAATTTTTAATATAATATATATTTTTTAATTTGTTTTCTAAATAAATTAAATTGTTTTTCTTTGCAGTAGGAACTATTTATATTTTCTATAAAAAAAAAATTAAAAAAACAAACAAATTTCTAAAATTTGAGTTGTTTATTCATTTATTTTTCGAATACAAAAACAAAAAAACTAAATAAAATAGTCAAAATTTTGCAAAGCAAAAAAAAATTGTTATATAAAATACAAATAAATACTGAAAATTTTGGAAATTTTTTTTTTAAACCTAAATAAACAAAAATAAATAGTCAACATTTTGCTAAAAATAATTTTTTTTATTATTAAAAAAAACACTAAATAAAATAGTCGAAATTTTCCAAAAAATTTGTTTTTAATTCTTTAAGTAGTTTTTCTCTTTAATTAAAGACAAAAACGAATAAAAAATAAATAAATACTAAAAATTTTTCAAAATAAATTAGTTTTTGTAATTAAAAAAAATAAATTAAAAAAATAAATAGTGAATATTTTTCAAAAAATAACTTGTAATTAAAAAACAAAAAAAATAAATAAATAAAAAATAAAGAAATAGTCAAAATTTTGCAAAAAAAATTTTTTTTTTTAATATTTTTATGTAGTTCTTTCTCTTTGATTAAAAAAGCATTAATAAAAAATAAATAAATATTGGAATATTTGCAAAAAATTACTTTCTTCTTAATTAAAAAACACTAAATAAAAAATAAGGAAATAGTCAAAATTACAAAAAAAAATTTATAAAAGTAAATACTGAAATAATAAAATAAAAAAAATAAATCGTCAAAATTTTTCAAAAAATAACTTTCTTTGTAATTAAAAGAAACTAAATAAAAAATAATTAATAGTCAAAGTTACAAAAAAAAAATTAAAAAACAATAAAATCTGAAATATTAATTAAAAAAAAAAAAATATATAAAAAAAATCGTCAAAATTTAAAAAAAAATAACTTTCTTTGTAATTAAAAGAAACTAAATAAAAAAGAAATAAATAGTCAAAGTTACAAAAAAAACTAAAAAAATAAATACTGAAATAATGACACAAAATTAATAGTCAAAATTTTTCAAAAAATAATATAACTTTCTTTGTAACTAAATAAAAAAACAAAAAAAAAAAAAATAATAAATAAAGAAATAATCAAAATTTTACAAAATTTTTTTTTTTTATATTTTTAAGTAGTTTTTTCTCTTTGATTAAATAATAAATAAATACTGAAAAATTTGCAAAACCTAAGTTTCTTTGTAATTAAAAAAACTAATAAAAATAAATACTGAAATAATAAAAAAATAAATAAATAGAAAAAAGGAAATCGTCCAAATTTTTCAAAAAAAAACTTTCTTTGTAATTAATAAAAACTAAATAAAAAATAAAGAAATAATCAAAATTTTGCAAAAACTTTTTTTTTAAATATTTTTGTGTAGTTTTTTCTCTTTGATTAAAAAAACATGGATAAAAAATAAATAAATACTGAAAAACTTGGAAAAAATAACTTTCTTTGTAAATAAAAACAAAATTAAATAAAAAATAAAGAGATAGTCAAAATTACAAAAAAAATTAATAAAAATAACAACCGAAAATTTTGCAAAAAAATTTTTTAATGTTAATAAAAAACAGCTAAAGCAAAAATAAATATTCATGTTTACATATATAATTTCATAAAAAATAAATTCTCTCCAACTTGAAAGACCCTGTACTGGTTGCACAGCTTTGTTTTTAGAAATATTTGATTAATGTCACCTCAATAATGCCAATAAAGCGACGCAACTTCTACCATCCACACATTTGACGCAGCAAAAACAAACTACGCTCGTGACCTTCTGCGCTTGATTTACCGGAAAGACCAGCAAACACTTGACAAACAAAAAAATGTATGCAGCTGTTCGCAGACCACCCAAGGAGTGCCAGGCAGTCATTTATTGATTAATTATAGAAAAAAACTAACTTTAATCAAGAAAGACATTAACGACTAACTAAACGTTTAACCAGGGAGACGGTGAAACAAGTTTCGCTGCTTCTACAGCAAATGTCATGCATTAGTTATGAGAAAAATTGAAAAAAAAAAAATACTAATGAGACAAATACTCGTAAAAACGAATACAAAAGAAGGAAATACAAATTGAATAACAGATGTGGAAAATCGGGTGGTGAAAAAAAGTTAATGACAAATACTTGCACAAACAGCCTCCAACCGAAGCTCACCGACGCGACAAAGTGGTCAAAAGCAGGTAACATTACAAGCGGCAGGCCGCTGGCAAACAAAAAAGCGGGAGCATGTCAATGCTGAGGAGTGATAGTGTTTACCAAGTCAAGCGGCGGTGGCGGCGGCGACAGAGGAAGAGGAGGCGAGGCACGCGCAACAAAGGCGAAAAAATAGCAACAACAACAAGTTTTATTCATGATGCCGCCAGCAGCATTGGCAGCACAACTGGAAAAGCGACGCGCGGTCACACGCCACAAAGAAGGCCGTTGCCAATGCCGTAAAATGTTGCAAGTGTGTCGCTCAAGCAAAACGAAACACATAACAACTAAAAGCAAAAATAAAACTTTTAAAACACGCACAAAGCAACGACAAAGCAGCACCGCTGGACATGTTGCAAGCACAAGTAGCCAGCCATTCAGCCTCCAAGCGGCGGCCAGCGCTGCAAGCAAGCAGCAAAATGAGGTGCGCTAGCAAATGTGCAACACAGGCGTTTGCCTCGCAGCGCTTTACGCAAAATTGGCGGCCTCAATACGGACAAAATTATGTACCTACAGCTGCATTCGCATTAATAGCAGCGCGGCATGTTGCAAAGCTTTGACTATTGATTTATTTTAAATGATTTTCTTACTTTTTAAAAAAATATAGGTTATATTAATACGAAAACAATTTGACACACAGTTTAAAACGTTGCAAAAACATAAGAAAATTCCAAAAAAAATTTCGGCTAAATTTCAACATTTTTAAAAAAATTTTATTATTATTGTTTTAATTTTGTTATTATTTATTATTTGTTTTTTTGTTTAATCTTTTCTTAATTTTTTTTTAATATTATTAAAGTTTTTTAGTCCTCTTTTGTTGAACCTCTTTTTTAATTAAAATTTTTTATTTTTTTATTATTTTTAGCTAAACAATTTTTTTTCTAAATTTTGTTTTTCAATGTATTTTTTTTTTATTATTATTATTTTTTTTTTTATTAAATTTAATATTTATTATAACTTTTTTTAATTTTCGTATAACTTTTTTTTATATTTTCTAAAAATTTTTTCTAATGGTATTTTTTAATTTTTTTTAATTAATTTTTTTTATTTTATTATATTAAAAAACCTTTTTATTTTCAATTTAAAATTTTTTTCATGATTTCTTTTTTATTTTTTTAATGTATTTTTTTGTAATAAAAAAATTAACTTATGAGATTCTTTAGGTACGATTGTGTCTTCAGTGCAAATTACAATAAAAAACAAAATAAATAAAAAAATAAATAAAAATAAAATTAAAAAAAACATTAAAAAAAGCACTTATAAAAAAATTTATAAGAAAATTAAAAAATTTCTTTTTGTTTTTAATTACGTTTTTAAAACATTTTTTTAAATTAAAAACTAACATTTCAAAATTAAATAGATTTTTTTAATATTTCAATAATTTTTTTATAATTTTTTGATAATTTTGCTATAATTTTTTTATATTTTTTTATGTTTTTTATATTTTTTTTTTTTAATTTTTGTATAATTTTTTTTGTAATTTTTTTCTTATAATTTTTTATATTTTCTTTTATATTTTTTTATAATTTTTTTTTATATTTTTTTTCTAATTTTTTTATAATTCTTTTGTATTTTTTTTTATAATATTTTTATGTTTTATTTTTTTTTTTTTAATTTTTTTTATAATTTTTTTTTTGTAATTTTTTTATAGGTTTCATACAATTTTTTTATAATATTTTTAATAATTTTTTTTTTTGTAATTTTTTATAATTTTTTTTATAATTGTTTTAATAATTTTTTTTAATAATTTTTTTTATAATTTTTTAATTAGTTTTTTTTTATTTTTTTATAGTTTTTCTTATAATTTTTTTAAAATTTTTTTTTAATAACTGTTTTTCATTTTTTGTTTTAATTTTTTTATAATTTGTTTTTATAATGTTTTTTATAATTTTTTTTATAATTTTTTTTATATATTTTTTATAATATTTTTTATAATTTGTTTTTTTGTAATTTTTTATAATTTTTTTTATAATTGTTTTAATAATTTTTTTAATAATTTTTTTTTTAATTTTTTAATAAGTTTTTTTTTTATTTTTTTATAATTTTTCTTATAATATAGTTTTTTTATAATTGTTTTTATAATTTTTTAAAATTTTTTTTTATACTTTTTTATAATTTTTCTTATAATTTTTTTATAATGTTTTTTATAATTTTTGTTATATTTTTTTTTTACATTTTTTTTTGTAATTCTTTTTATAACTTTTTTTATAATTTTTTTATAATTTTTTTATAATATTTTTTTTTTTTACAATATTTGACCTTTAATACCTAAAGAATCTCATATAAGTCCACCGCTTAGGTTGTGTAGGAATAATAGGTGCGCTCCGACTGCCGCCTCAGGCGGCGCTGGAAGTGATCCCATTAATGTATATGTTGGAAAGAAAGGCTCTGAACTGTACGTTCGGTAAGTGGTAGAGGACATAAGCATGAGCGTAATCGCGGAAACCAATAGAAGGTGGTCTCTGACTACTAACTGCAGGGTCTCCAAAGCGCGCTGGCAAAAACTGAATCATGAAAGGACCAAGTGCTTGGATTCAACAGATCAACTATCCGCGTCCGCACAAGTGTCACAGTTAACGGGTCTCTGCAGTATTGGCACCTTAGTCAGTAGAATGGGTGTACCTCACAAGGACTTTTGCAGGAGTGGGGAGATGAGGAAGAAATTTAGCTGGTACAACACCACCTCTGTGAATGTCCTGCATTTCACAGAAGCTGTGCCATATATCTTAACGATTATTTCTTTTAAGACGTGAGAAATTTGCATAATGCTTCACTGGAGGGAAGGAGTTACCTTCTTAAAAAGATCGAAGTGGTTTAAGCAACTTAGTTAGGGGATGGAAATCAAATGCAGGTATCACAGTGCGCCTTAGGGTCTCCGAGTTTCTGGTCTAAGATAAGAAACCTGGCTAACCTAACCTAATCAGAATTTTATGAAAAATTTCATGTATGCATTGAATTTTAGTATGATAAAGTGCAAGTTAGCAATGTCTCAAAAATCGTCTTGATTTTTATCAGTTTTTTTGTTTTGCTAGCGGTCTTGTTAATTTTCTTCATACGAGTATAAACACAAAATCGTTCATTCATTGTATGGAATACATCGTCAAAAAAAAAATTTCAAAAAATCAAAGCGACTTCGGAGCCACCTTAAATTGACGCTTAAAACTAGTAAAATTCAATGGGCTATAAAACTGCATACCCAAAATTTTCGTAAAAAATTTGATTAAAAATTTAGAAATTTCGATGAAAATTTTTTGAATTTTTTCTAATTTGAACAAAGTTTTAAACTTCGATTTAAATAGTTTTTACTGTAGTATGAACTATATTTTTTCAGAAAATCAAGAAAAGAAACGAAATAGTGCATTTTACAAAGAGTCAAAACTATGCCGCGCTGCTATTATTGCGCACACAGGTGTGCACATACAAACATACGCCGCCGCTTCGGTGTCATTATTAATTTAGCCCATTTTTGTTGAACTGAAGCGTACAACGCATAAAATAGTAAAAGGTCCAATGGCGAAGCCGCAACAGGCAAATAAAAGAGGAAGGAAAAGCAAAAATAACTATGAAAATATGGCACAAGCGAAACTGGCTATGCGTTATGCAGCTGGTTATGTTGCAACATTGCCCGTTGCAAAAATAATCGCCTATAAATAGTAAAAAATTTAAAAGTTGCGCATACAAAGCGCTGAAAGTGAGGAAGGTGGCTAACTGGTGGCTAGCTATGGGGTAAGAAGGCCTGCAGCCAAGTGCGGCGTGGCATAGAAGTTGCACTGCAGGCAGCACAAGCTTAGCCCCAACTGCTTCTAAGCTAATAATAAATGTTTGCATCTTACCTTTATCGTTGCAATACTTTTCAGCTAGAAATGCGCGTTGGAAAACGTTTACTTTTACTGCTTGTTTTTTCAAATTTATTTACTGCCTTCAAACGTGTGGCAAATAAATTATATACAAAATTTTTGCAGCACCATTGGAGCCTTTAAGAGTTTTCCGCAACTTCCTACAGCGCTGCAATACACTTATAAATGAGCCTTTAGAGCAACCAACCCGCTAACTCACTCGCAGCATACTTTTACTGCTCGCTTAAGGTAGATAAATACATACCTGCATGGGAGTGTGTGCAAGTGCAAAATATTTAACCATCTGTTTTGCACTAGTCACTCGTTTCGTGCGTCTATCTTTATGCCAATACGACCTGTCTCAACTTTCAAAGCTTAAAACGCCGACAAATAGATGAGGCAACCTGAGTTGGTGAAGGCTACAAAGAGGCGAACAAAAAAAAAAAAATCAAAAAAAAAAAAGTACAAATCGAAAAATCAAAGGAGCCAGGCAATCGAAAGCGTAAAATGCCTACTCAGCCTTAACAACGAGCTTCGTCGACTTCATCTCCTCCACTAAAATGTTAACCTCAGACGCAGCCTCAGTTTAAGCATCAACCAGAGCTCGAATTCCCCCTCGTGCATACCTTAGTTTAGCAGCATAGCAGCAAAATCCGACTCATGCGCAACCTCATCTTCTCCAAAGAGTCACCATCACCATCACCATTACCATTTGCCGCTAAGATGTAACTGTGATACGACACGACCGCCACTTATACGAATTGCAGTTCATTTCGAAAAACAAAAAAAAAAAATCAAAAAAAAGGGAATCAAAAAATGAACATAAAAACTGATAGTACCGAATGTGCTTTTGCTCCCAGCATTGTTGATGACAATCCACCATCCAGCTGCCATCAGCGTCCATCGCTTCAGGCCATAGTTCGCCAACGGATGTAGAATGGCTTAGGCTTGCGCCTGTGCCATGACGTTGTGTTGCTGATTTAGGCTCTTGGTTAAACTTGGAAAGTTGCAATTAAACGAAGAGTTATTGACAGTACTTTGTTCCATCACTTCGCTTTCTTTCCCACCAACTGTTGCTGTTGTTTGCGATTTGCACGTTTGTTGGCTAAGGAAAAATGTGCAAAGTTTTGTTGTTAATTTATTGACTGGGAACATTCATTTTGCAGTAGTAGTAGGTATGCACATTTTTTTATTGAAAAATTGCTTGGAAAGGTATTGCAAGCATAGAAGGTTGGAATCAGTGGCAGGAGTCGCATTCACAACGTTTCGATTAACCGCCTATACAGGCACAGACTGATTAAGAAGACAGTTGCGAAACTTAAAGAGCGCCGAAGATTTGATTTATGGAGAGAAGTTAGATGTATCGGGTACAGCTGAAGACAAAGCACATAAGTCTGAGTCTAAGATGTCTGATCTGAGGAGTGGCGGAAAGAGTGATCCACGAATTGGCGGCGCTATATTGTGTCTCTTAAGTTGTGATCTTCAGGTTGCTGATTGCGGACACATTGCTCGCATGCAGAGATGGATGAGAAATATTTTTGGTACAGTAAGAATGGATGACAGTACCAACAGAATCCGGTATAACGCGCAACTAAATGATCTTACTCAGAACGAAGCAGCTGTGCGGTGTGTTTTAAAACACAGCGCATGAGATAGCTAAGGCACGTTACCCGTATGCCTGCTGACTGTACCGTGAATAAAGCCATGATAGGGAAGCTAATGGGCGGAAAGGGCAAAGGAAGGCCGAGGCCGAGGAAGCGGCAGATAGCCGGAGTGGAAAACTATCTCAAAGATTTGGGATTTCTTAGGTTAGATTAGTTTAGCCAGTTTGCTTGTCTTGGACAAGACCCTCGGTCGCCCTAAGGCCCATTGTGTTACCTGCATTTGATTTCCATCCCCTAACTAAGTTGCTTAAACCACTGAGATCTTTTTAAGAAGGTAACTCCTTCCCTCCACTGAGACGTTTTACAAATTTCGCAAATGTTCGCCAAAATATTTGATACATCTTCAAAGGAACAATCGCCAAGATATTCGGCACGGCTTCTTTGAAGAGCAGGATATTCTCGGAGGAGATGTTGTACCGACTCAATTTCTTCTTCATCTTCACAACTCTTGCAGAAGTCATTGTGAGGTACACCCATTCTACTGGATAGGGTCCCGTTATAAACCCTGTAAGGACGCTGGTAGTTGATCTGTTGAATCTAAGTAGACGACTTGTCCTTTTAAGGCACAGTTTTGGTCAGATATCTTTGGAGACTCTGCATTTAGTAGTCCGAGGCCACCTTCCATTGGTTTCGTAACTATGAAGTAAAACCTCAAGATCGACTGCTTTAGAAGACCTTAGTGAAGGCACTTTTAATGCACTCCGCGTGGTAATGCCATGATTGTTGATGATGAAGTCGTAGTTGTTTTCGCATGATCGGCAGGTAATTGAAAACTATCCAGTGCGCTGTTTGGTCTTGACTCGGATCATATAAAAATGTCGTCTTCCTGTAACAGGAGGAAGTGGTCTTTTCAGAAAGCATTTAGTTAAAGCTCTTTGTTAATTGGACATGCAAGTTTTCATATCCAGCCATCAAGATCCTCTATAGACAGTTGGAGGTATCCGATGGGCGCCGAACCCCTTTGACTTTGACCGTTGATCGAATCACAAGTCTTTTTCTGGTGCGATTGCTTTACGATTCTGTTAAGAGATTTTTTATTTAAAAGTGGCAGTGTGACTATAAATAAACGTTTAAATAAGGAACCCTCGGCGTTTTCTAAGAGCTTTTGTTGCAATGCGACAGTCACAGAACCAGTTCTTATAGGAATGCTGTTGATGGAAATTACAAGTTTGGAAGTAAGAACTAAAACAATGCGCTTAACGTGTGAATACAAGAGTATCAAATTTCTCTGCGAGCAGTTGGAGCTTTCCGAACCATTTACGGTGGGGTTTTTTCAATACTTGGAAACACTTTTTCGCTGAGACTCTTAAATAAAGTTGCGTCTCGACGGCCACCGAACCAGTTCGAATATTTATCGATTAGTTTCTCCACATCTCGGAATAAATGTCTATTTCTTATCCAATTTGCTTTTGGAGGCAGTTTAACTCTCTTGAATTATACAACAAATCGGTCACTTTCAAGCCAGGTTGGTTTTCTTATCACTTAGTTTTATTATTAAATGTCTTTAGCCAGTCATTTTTCACGTTAAGGGAACGATTACGCTAGGGCTTTAATATTTTGACATCTTTTGATCACCGGAGCTGAGTTTTCATTGTGAAAATGTATTGTGATCATCTCGGCTGTGTTTAAAATTCCTATAGCCGTCATCGTTATTCACCAGCATCTCCAAATTTGATGGCTAGTGAGGCTCACATTCTCACAGATAGGAAGGATTATGAGGAACTCCTCAACGGAATGATATACTGGAGACAAATCACTAAGGGCTGGAACTAGAATAATGAGGACCACTCAAACGATCACCGCCCTATATGACTGTAAAGCAGTCGTGCGTAAAAGAGCTTTCAAAAAGGACCTTATCCAGTCACATATCAAAGTCTGGAGAATGCTGCTGAATATCCGCATGTAAATTCGTGTCTTCTCCGTAACTCAGAACCGACTGTCATAGGAACGAAGCGGTTATCCGCTTCAAAATATTTCACAGTTTAATCGCTTCGAGTTCAGCTTGAGAAGAGATCTCAGCTAGGAACAAAAATGGATGGTATTCAATGGTTGGCATGAGTACTCTGCCCTCACTGAATTTCGTGCATCTCTGAGTGTGGCGAATGGCAGAATTTGATTTACATAAATCCGGGCTACGCTGCTATTTTTCCCGGGAGCTCTAAGTCCAATATGTAACGTAGTAAAAGTTTGGTTCCTCTGAAGGAACACTTACTGACCCCACAGTTTCCTGAGTACTGCAACGTCTTTCATGCTGAATTAGCTGTAATTACAGAGTGGTTGTTTTTTTTCAGTTGTTCTGTCACCCCTATACAGCATATGAGAAAATACTTGGAGCCAAGTTCGGGTAGAATCTGTATAGTGCACATAAACCTCCTTGAAGGTGGCAGGTAGGTCGGTAGGAAGGTGGCTATTGAATATAGAAAGTCCTACTGCGTGCTAGCTGCAAAGAGTGCCACGAAGGTAGTAAGGATTCCCAAACATTGAAATATGCCTGGGAGATAGGCCGCAGATAGGCTGGCAAGGAAAAAAGTTAACTAGAAGCAGTAACCTCTTCCCATAAAGCGGGCATTCCTTTGTATTCAAATAAATTTTGGCCTGGTTTGACTTGAATCGCCTTTAATTAGAACCAGCAAATTGCAGATGTGTTGGGGAAACCTTTCACTGCTTAAGCAAAGCAGATATGTGCAGGAGTCAATGAGAAAATAACTAAATCTTTAATCTCACCAACATTTTCTTTTATGCCTTACTTGGTAGTTATCCCAAAAGGCCACTCACTGCCTTAAGGTAAGCGAATTTTCCATCTCTTCTTCAAGAAATGAGAAGGTTTCGTCATACGCGGACGTAAAATTGGCTCGTCCACTTGGCATGTGACCTAACTGTATCTGTCTCCAACCTGCGCAGCTCCTGCTAGCCTAGGCTTTATTGAATTTCACTAAGTCAAGATAGCAAGCATCCTGGCCCAATAATAGCAACTCCATGGCAAAAAACTTGTTGCTTATTTAAGATTTTTCTTTTTCTTAAATGAACTTCCTTGATGTGTGTCCACCATTATTACTCGTTACTCTCCGCATCACTCCCTCCCCTACGAACTCTACTACACATTCATGCGCATTCATTCATTCTGCTAATTGCTAACGCCCTAAAAACTGCTCTGGCCAACACTTTAGATGGTTGAATCTACAATACACTCACACACACATACTCATGCAGAGGTGTAGATGCCTAACAAAACATGCCATTAGAAAGTTCAATTAAGCCGCCACAATGTAGTCAAGGAAACGAAACGTGTCCGATGAGGAGCAGTAAAGCCTATAGCAGCAGTAATGGCGGGTAGCTGGAGTAGAGGTGGAGTTCCTATTATAGATCGGAATGAATAGGCAGTGGTATGTATAGAAAATTGTGTATGAGTGTGCGTTCGCGCTTATGTAGCATGTGGCATGTGGCATGTGGCAATTTCATGCAATTTTCATTCATGCTGACGTTGCGCTTTTCATTCAACTTCATTTTTACTGGTGCATGCTTGATGTCGTCGACAACAGGCGGCCTGGCTGGCGCACTGGCGGGCATTTTCATACAACACTGTTGTGCACATAAAAGCTTCCCAGTTTACCTAAGTTCAACCTTTTTTTTTGTTGCTGCTCCTTAGTTTCTTAGCTATTGCAAATTTCATACAATTTTTTTGCCTACTTTTCTGAACCAACAGCAGAGCAGTTAGAGCTTGGGAACATCTGAGCTGGGTGGTTGGCTCGCTGGCTGGCGTTTTCTCTGGTTTAGCTGGGCTATTCTTTTGAGTCGCTTTTCCATTATTTTTTTCTTCTTTTTTGTAATTTTTTCTGCTGCTACTGTTGCACTTTTAATAAATACAGCCAAAGCAAACATGCCTATAGAAATTGGGAAGAAAAGAGGTGCCACCGTCACCGCTACCAAAAACAAATAGCTAAACAAGCAGCTAACCTGGTTTGTTGCCATTTCAAGTCATTTGTGTTGAGTGAATAGGTTTCACTGCCTGCCTGCCTGCCTGGCTGCCTGGATGCGTGGCTGCCTGAATGCCTAGCTGCCAGTTCCCAAGCGGAGCAGCAGCAGCAAGTGAAACAGTCTGTCCGCCAACATTATTCGGTGAGTCAGTCAGTTAGCGTATAAGCGCCATCATCATCATCATCATCCTCTGACCAACAGTTGCTCCATTTACATACACATTTACATACATACATATACACACACATGCACAGGTGTATGTGTATATGTGCATGAATACATAGTAGCTGCTGAGAGTGTTTGTTGTGCCATTGCTGCTCCACTCTAATTTCACTGTTGCAATTGTGCACAGTGACCGCAACAACAATAAAATTAACAGCACAACAACAAAGTACTAAAACTGGTAGCCAGTCTTGATGGTAGTAAAAAAAATGTTGACGTAGAAAAGTGGATGTGGCGCAAAATGTAGGCTAAAAAATTTTTATGTTGGAAAAAAGTTTATGAAAACAAACCAAGAAAAGCAAAATAAATAAAAATGGCAAAAAGTTTGAAAGTAAGTGGGAATAAGGGAAGCAGAATTTACAAAAAAAAAAAAAGTTAAGAAAAAAAATGGTGCTTAAATAGGGGAGTGGGAAATTGTGTACAGGTGGCTTAAAAATGGTAGTAGAAAAATAATTAAAAAAAAGAAGAAGCAACAAAATTATGCCAGCAAGTATGCCAAGAAGGTAGTGCACTTGTGACAAAGAACGTCTGCAAAGTCGCTAACGGCGCTGATTGCACTTTTTACCGCACGTTCTAAAAGAACAACAACAAATACAAAAGAAAATATTCCCAAAAACAAAACCATGCAAAAAGGTTTGCTTTATAGAAAAGTTTTGCCAATTTGCCACGCATATTTCTGACCGGTTAAGTGAAAGAGACGTTGCTTTAATGCTAGCAGCGCCGTTGGAATTGGAAGGGACCTCTCCAAGCCATTTGATACCAAACGAGGGTTCAGGCAGGGTGACTCGCTGTCGTGTGACTTCTTTATCCTGATGTTAGGAAAGATCCTTCGAGCCGCAGAACTTAATCGCTCTGGCACAATTCTTTATAAGAGCGTAAAACTGCTGGTGTATGCCGATGATATTGACATTAAGAGCCTTAACAACTGCGCTGTTAGTTCTGCCTCTTCCAATTTGGATAAAGAAGCAAAGCGAATGGATCTGATGGAGAAGGACGTGGAAAAAACGAAGTACCTCCTTTCATCACACAAACAGTCAGCGCACTCGCTTGTCGGCACTGTTGACAGTTACGATTTCGAGGTTGTCAGAGACTTCGTTTATCTAGGAATCAGCATTAACACCGACAGTAAAGTCAGCCTTGAAATCCAACGTAGAATCTTTCTTGCCAACAAGTGTTACTTTGGACTAAGTAGGCAACTGAGCAGTAAACTCCGCTCTCGACGAATAAAAGTCGCAGTATAAAAGACTCGCATAAGTTTCTCATCGTCCTCGCTCTATCGTATGGCGTCGAAGCTTAGACGAGTTCCTTGGAGTTTTATAGAGAAAGATCCTGCGGAAGATTTTCCGAACTTTGTACGTTGGCGACGGCGAATATAGTAGGCGATGGAAGAGAGAACTGTATGAATTTTACGATGACGTAGGCATAGCGCGGCGAATAAAGACCCAGCGGCTTCGTTGCCCGAGGCATGTCGTCCGAATGGTAACAAACGATCCGGCTCTGAAAGTATTTGATGCGGTACCAGCTGGTGGTAGCAGAAGAAGAGGAAGGCCTGCTCTGCGTTAGAAAGATCGGGTGGAGAAGGACTTGGCTTCACTTAGTGTGTCCAACTGGACCTTGTTAGCACGAAAAAGAGACGACCGGCGGGCGCGCTAAGTTAAACTAGACTAAAATCGCGTAAGGGGTTATCTCGCCAATTAACAAGAAGAAACTGAAGGAATAGCCAGCCAACAGCAATAACAAACAAGCTCACAGTTTATCTGTCTGTCAATTCAGTTAGAAAAAAGTCGGAAGATTTGCTGATAGGTGGCGCTGGAGTCGAACTATTTCTAAAGCCGTATTTATGGTCCAATTTGATTCAAATTCAAACGTAGCTACAGGAAGGAAAATATTTTTGTGAACAACACAAGCTTCACAGCACAATAGAACTTAAGATGGAAGTGACACACCTCTACTTGAGGAAGATGCTTCCTTCCAAAAATATCATCAAATTCTGGGTAACCACCAAGGAATGTGGACTGCCATTAACTTATACTTCGCGACACAATAGACTTTAAGATCCTGTTGGCATACCTCTACTTGAGGAAGAGGGATTCCTTCCAAAGACGTAACTAAAATCTTGGACTGTCACTAAGTATACTTCGCGGCACTATTGACCTTGAGGTCGAAGTATATACTTCCATATCGTAAGTTATTTGTAACGTAAGTTACAGCCAAGGTTTCTGGCCCAGTGTTTTTTATCACTAAGTAAGTGTCGCTTAGTAAAAAAGACGCTGAATTTGAACTAAAACACAGACCTTAATTTAAGTAAAGTTACATGATTGTCAATGAGAGGATACACTTGGACGAGAAATTAAATTCGTCGCTTGCGATACAGTTATAAGGAGAAGAGAGAGAAAATACAGGAAATAGAAATGAGAAGGACGCAAGAAGACGCAAAGATTACTACTTACCAAGATGCTTAAATCTTAGCAGCGCGGGAGAGAAGGCGCTAGGTTGATTCTACTTCATCCTCCAGAGAGGTGCTGGAAAAGGACTAGAAATAATGGCAAGTCTCATCGCGTAGATACCTAACGAACAGTACAGTCAGTGTCCGGAAAGGACATCTTCAAATTTCGAGAGTTGTGGCTTTGTTAACCTTAGAAGTTCCCCGTGGCGCCTTCAATAGAACTGGTAATAATTATAATCGATTATCTCGACTGGAGCACCTCCTAGCGGATCGATTTGGAGGTGTCATTCGTTTTTACCTGGTCACTATATGCCCTGAATGCATATCGAATTGGACCAAAACTAAGATTTTTAGAAAGTTCTGGAGGCCAGCGCCACCTGGAAGGTAATATTTTCGCGATAAAAAAGTAGCTCTTAACCTTTCGAGGAAATTCTTTCACTTACCAGGAAAGTACCATTAAATTCATTTAATTTATTTCGGATATTATCGTGTTCAAGTAGAAAGACAGGATAGAACAGGAAGAATGTAACTATTCTCGATATTATCCGCAAAATTTTTTTTTTAATAGATCCAATGAACAGACACTATCATCCATAGAAAGGGGAGATTGGGAAGGGAAGATATTTGGTCCTCAGCGTTTCCTATCTATGGTTAAGAACTGCTTGCTCCTGCTTTTGAAATCAGTCAAATTTGTTCTGCATTTCGGTTCTAGAAAAAAAGTTACTTAACCTAAATTAAAAATTCACATTTATCTGGTTCTGTGAAGGGTTGCCCCTGCGGAAAGGAAAAGATTCGATTTTACTTCAAAACAACACTGTTCCGATCTAACCAGAACTTGTCATAGCTGTCTGTAAACTCTTACTTCTTCGGATGCTTTACAAACTTAGATATTTTATTGTTTATCTGAGAGTCTGAGAGGTGTCTTTCCCACATTGGGATGTAGAGGGGAACTTTCGTCCAAGCCAGTGGTATCATAATAAGCCTCCAAGCTTCAGTGGGCTTCCTCCACACACTTATGGATAATGATAACCCCCGTACCTACTTCATAACAAAAAAAGTCCGAAGAAACCAATTTTCTGGCCTGTTCTTGACTCATCATTACACTAGCACCTATGTTTACCGGATTCATCTGGTCGACCCTGTTAAAGTATGACTTGCAGTTGTGCTTGTAATCCGTTTCATGGTCATCATACTACGTCAGACAGAATACATAGCATGAATTTGAATTCAGTAGACTTTGTTTTTTTTATTCTATGCTGACGAAAGGGAGTTTTAGTGATTGTAGACCAAAGGCTCCTGCTCCCTTGCCATGTCAGGCCACTGGAACTCTGCTGCCATCATTGTAAATTCAAGGCTTCGAGCACTCTTTATTTCGCTTGAATCTCCTCATCATTGTCAATTCCTTTTGTCACGAATCGAGCTTAGGGTCTTCTTTCGATTTTAGAACGATTTCCATATAAATACAAATTCTGTACCTCCAAATTTCCACATTTTTGTGGGTATCACTTGGAAATTGTATTCCTCACGGGTTTAAATTCATGTGCAGCTCAAAAAACGGGGAGTACATCCATAAGCTTCAAGCCTAAGGAAGATCTGATGAGCGCCACGTTTAAGATGACTAGATACTTAATTGTGTGAGGCCGCTTCAAACCTGAAGAGCAGTCACCTTCTGCAGCCGCTCGCTCCGAGACAGACGCTGCCAACTTCGGGAGGCCTGTAAATTGTATATGTCAATATAGCTGACCTACTTGCCTTCGCAGCTACGTGCGTGAATCCAAAAGCTTTCAGGTCCCTGAAAGTCGCAGCTTGTATTGCTCCCAACAATTCTGCGAGCCCTTTTTCTACATATTTAGCGCGATCGTTCATTGTGCTATGACTCCAAGTCTTTAATTTCGAACTGTACTTTAATGGCAAGCCAAAGAAATAGACAAGAATGCGGTATATACGAATTATGAAAGAGGAACGGTTGTAGTCACTAAACAATTACCCAATGTCTACATTTTTTTAAAGTGCATTGAAATCTTCCTATTTGTGGTCTGAAATCGAACTACATTATTTTGAAAAACTTGTATAAACAACATTTCTTATTTATATTGACTATAAGAGTTTATGATAAAGCGTGGTTAAGTTTCAAGGGCCGGTGTTGATTTTAAATAAAATACCATTTTTTTAGGAAATTATTGTCATTTCTCTTTATTATGATAATATTGGTAAAAATCAATTACGGATGGAAAAAATATCGGCCAAATGACTGCCGTGGCCTCGGCGGCACATCTCCATCCGATGGTACAAATTTTCGATGACGCTGAGGCATAATTGAGGTTCTATGCCGTTAATGTGCCAAATTATCTCATCCTTTAGCTCTTGAATTCTTGCTGGCTTATCGACGTATACCTTTTCTTTCAAATAACCCCAAAGAAAGAAGTCCAACGGTGTCATTGACGTTTAGGTGTGGTTTACATTCAACATCGGCTCTTGAAATTTAACCATCCTTTAGAGTTTAACAGCGCATATTTTTGTGGAATATTTTAACCCAATATTCCTTACCCATGCGGGTCATTTTGGCCCCAATTTTTAAAAGCTCCTCAAATATTACATTTCTAGGGTCTCTGAAGGGATAAAATGTTCTAGGAAAATATTAACCGGAAAATTTCAATAGGGGTCTGCTCAGGCGGTAATGCAGCATCAATTTGTTTTCAGGACTTTCTTCTGCAATGAAAATTTAAAATAAAAAAATAATTTAAAAAAAATCAAAAAAAAAATTTTTTTTTAAAGTTAAAAAAAAAAATTTTTTTAAATCAAAAACAGTAAATTTTTTATTTAATGCACAAAATTTTTGATGTAAATACGTAATTTAATTAACATGAATTTTTTTTTCCTCTCATTCCAGAAATCATCCAAATCGACACTGCCTAATTTTATTTTACTACAATTTTTTCGCAACGAAAAGAAGTGTTAAGGAGCAAACGAAATAATACTGTAAAGCTAAACTGTGAAAAATAAATATCTATGCAATTCTAAAAGCAAAAAAAAAAATCACACTTCTAACTTTAACCCACTCGAATAAAATACAAAAAAACAAACGTAAAGATGCAAACTACTACACACAGCACAACAACAACAAATATAAACACAATAAGTAGAAGAAATTCCACGTCTAATCTACGCCAACATCATCATCATCAACAACAACACAATCCACACCCGCGCTACAACAACACACGCAAAATGTTCTCCCGACAGTGCCTTTCTTCCCACAACTACAACTATCGACTACTACAATTTGCTCTACTATGCACAGTGGCGCTGCAGGTGGTGCCGGTGGCGCACAGTTTCGATGTTGGTGAGTATTCGAGCCAAAAAATTATATCAAATGGAATTACGAAAAGAGATATTCACATTACAATTACTTAAACATTTATTTTGAGTTATATTCAATTAGAAAAAAAAACAAAAAATCTTTTATTTTAAAGTTATAAACATTTTGTTACTAATCCAAACCTTGCCGGCTACTCGCAGTTGCTCTCCGACTATTCGACTAACTGGCTCGCAGAAAGTCCATTGACCGCAACAAGGTGTGTGCAACACTTCGACAATTCTGACTAAAGCTACTTTAAAAAAAAGGTACCTCTTAAATGGTGTTGGTTGGGGATATCAGGCTTGGCATGCCGCAGCGTCTGGAAATCAGCAACGCATGCACATTAATTTTAACTCTTTGCCACAGCTGTGCTCCTGCCACATGCAGCAGAAGAAGAAGCAACAGCGTGCGCAGTGTCTGAAAATAACACACAGCATGGAATCGAATGTTGCAGCTTCACCACCAACATCAGCCCCAGCAGCAGCAGCAGCATCATAAACATCAGCTTCCTTGTGCATTCGCTTTGCCGGCTTCCCTTTGCAGACGCCCCAATTCATAATGTCCAATACAAAATACTTATTGTGCTGCTTGCCTTTTACTTTTCACTGCCAATCCAATCAACAGGAAACCAATCATGCCACCAAATAGTTTAGCCGCACAGTGGGTGCAACAGCTGCGCCAACGCAGAGCGTCATTAATTGACATTGAGGCGTAGCCAAAGAAATGGACGAAAAAATTAAAGAAGCCAGAATTTCTTGTATTAAAGTAGGAGCAGTGCACGGCACTATTTGTACCGCACAGTGGGGCGATGAGCATTGAGAAGTGGGAGTAGCTCAACGGGTCAGTTGTGTTATTTCTTCAAACATTTGCATTATTTGCTTAACCATCAGTAAATTTCGTAAGAATGATATAGGAGATGTGGCTATTTATGGCTAATAAGACATTCACCAGGCGAGCACTCAGCTCCTCTTATACCCACTCAGATGTGGTTCGATCCTGTCTCTTATCTCTTAACGAAATAAGTGTTCAGAATTCTGTCCAAGTTATCTGGATACCGGGTCACAGTGGATTCGAAGGTAACTGCAAAGCTGATGAGCTCGCAAGAGCTGGAGCTGCGCAATCAAATGTTAGTAACTTACCCACAATCCACATTCCGCTCTCAACATGTAAATTGCTCATTGATCGATAATTTCACAACATTGCTGATCGGAGGTGGCGAGTGGAAACTACTTGCGTTACTGAAACAGACAAAAACCCTTATAAGTCTTTCGAAACACGAACTAAGGCATATAATATCTCTTATCACCGGCCACTGCCTTTTGGGCACTCACGCACGTCGGCTCGGGGCTCTTCAAAACGACCTGTGCAGATACTGCGAGGACGAAGGTGAGGAAGTATCAAGCAGGCATTTGCTGTGCAGTTGTCCCGGCCTAGCCAGAAGTCGACTCGCTCTCCAGAAGTCTTCTAGGCTCTCCACCAATTGACAATCTTTCAGTACTCTCGAACCAGAAAATCGAATCTCTCATCAAATTCTCGAAACGAATTAATATCTTTGACCAAAATCTACAATAAAAATCTCGGATAGGTGGGGAAATCATATAACATAATGGGCTCTGGGGCAACACAACCGACCCAACTTGCGGTCTATGTGGCACTCCGATGCGGGGTCACCCTTAAACCACCCAGCCAGCCAAGACATTCACCAAATGCCAGCAGCCGATAGACCTATACGTATCATTTGTTTTTAACCCTATTTGTACTACGAAACTTGGACAGGTCGAAATAAGAGAAATCGAAAAGCGAACTATGCTGGCTATTTATGTTACTTGAAGCCAAGTACAATGGAATGTGAGCTTCTCTTTCGAAGGCATTACCTCTCGTTTCTGCAATTAAATTCATGCGCATTGAAAAAATATTATGTGCAATAAATATCTGGACTCATTCCGCATTGTTGGTCAAGCGGTTTCTAGCCTTGTACATACATCATCTCAGTGTTAGTCTATCCGCCTTATTCGCTGTATCTTGCGCGATGTGATTTCTATATTTTTCCCGGATTGAAAACTGCATCAGCTCAAAACCTTGGTAGCTATAGCCTTTTTTTTGAATAACAATTTTATCACCTTCTTTTATTTATAAATCGTTTTTAATAATGTTTTTTAGGTTTAAGTTTTTCTCATTAAATAAAAAAAGAAAAAAATTGAACGAACCGCATCTTTGAAAGTGAAAGCGTCATACCTTCTGAGGGAGCTGACACAAAGCAGACTTCGAACAGAAGATTTTTATGGTATTTACTCGTATGTCGCGGTCGCTTCGTGACTCCTTAGCTCTAACGTGAATTACTGCATTTTTTGTCCCTTGTGCGGTTCACGATCAATGAAGATCGCAAAATGCCTTGCCAGCTGGTTCAAAGTATTGTTCCTGAGCTAGCGAACTAAATGGGCGCAGTGATGCTATCTGTACAATTTCAATACTCTGCAGCATACAGCCAGACCGAATGCTGGTGTCATGGTAAACGAGAAGACGTGCATTCAAACATCATTGACTTAAATGATAGATACTTTTCAATGGCAATTTTTAGGTAAAAAATTGGTTGTCCATGTTTAAGATATTTGTTAGCAACACTCGAAAATAGAAAGAGTAAAAATGGTATCAATTCTTTTTCTTTAAATTCTATTAAATACAATAGTATACAAACCTTCCAAGTACCCGCAACGTGACCATACAAGCCGGTTATTAATCGTTTATCGGCTTATAATTTTTATTATAGGTTTTTTTCTTAATCACAATTTTTTTTACCGGTTATCCAGAATGTGAATGATTTTGCTTATTTTTAATCAGCTATCGATTTTTATCGATTTTTAATCTATATCGACTTATCATTTTTATAATCGATTTATTTTTTGTCATCGATTTTTTTATTAATTTCTCAGAATGCGCATAATTTTCCTGCATTTCAATCGGTTACCAATTTTCATCGATATATAATTTTATTTATAGCAAGTTTAGTTTTTAATTGTGGATTATCCCATTAATTCGTGAATACCTTTTTTAATTTTTATCTTAATTTTAAATAGATGTATTGCTTTTATTATCGACTTATATTTTAATTGTCGATTTTATTATCAGTTATCCAGAATGTAAATGATATTCCTTTATTTTAATCAATTATCGTTTTTTCTCGTTTTGTCATTTTTATTATCGATGTATTTTTTGTCATCGATTTTTCGATTAATTTCTCAGAATGCGCTTGCTTTTCCTACATTTCAATCAGTTACTGATCTCCATCGATTTAGAATTTTTAGTATCGGTTTATTTTTTATTTGTCGATTATTTGATTAGATCCTCAGAATGTGAATGGCTTACTTTAATTTTTATCGGTTATCGATTTTAAGGGGGAAACCGGTTTAGGAGGCCAAAATTTTGGTGTTTTCGAGAATTTTTTGAACAAAGAAGGAATAATCAGAAATTCTTTAAGTTTAGAGGATATTTTATTTATATTTCTAGGTACACTTTCAAGGTTTTTTGAAGCTATTTTCGCGGGCGACAGTGGCGTTAGAGCATGCTGTCCATGGACGATCGCCATCCGAGTGTCTTGCTGGTGGGAATTCCTGAGGGTTGCAATTTTTCTCTGAAATCAACGGCATTTTTTTTATTAACAACATGTTTCCTAAGAATATGAACCTATTTGTGGTAAAAAATATGGAAAATTGCACATCTTTGAAGCGCTCGAACACAAAGCAGTTTTTTATACCATATTTTTTCATCTATTTTGCTTAAAAAACCATATTGTAAATAATAATATCATCCCAGAATTAGATTCATATAAATTCGAATTGAATGAAGAAAAAATCCCGAAAAATATTAGAACGATTGGTCGATAACTTTTTAAGCTAGAATGCTCACCAGTTGAAAAAAAGTAGACGTCCTTCTAACTAACGCGCGCTACGGTGCGGAACCGACGGGCAGTGACTTAAGTGCTCATAGAATCGGGAATAATGCGAATTTCGCTTTAAAATTTTTACCACATATTCTTGAGTAGTTATACTAACGATTTATGCAATAAAAAAATGGATTTTTTGATCGATCTAAACCAGTTTCCTCTCTTAATAGATTTAATACTTTTATTATCGAATTATATTTCAATCATTTTTTTTTATCTGTTATCCGGAATACACAAGACTTAACTTTATTTTAATCGCTCAATCGATTTATATTAAAAATTATATTTCTTCGAATCGATTTATTTTTTAATCACCGAGGTTTTTTCTTGTCCCGCAGATTGTGTATGATTTTTCTTTATTTGTATCAGTTACCGGTTTTCATCGATTTAGAATTTATATTGCTATCATTTATTTTTTAATTATGGGTTATTCGATTAATTATCCTGAGTTTGAATAGTTTTCCTTAATAAATTTTTACCAAATTAATTGATTTTATTATCGTTATATATTTTAATCATGAATGTTTTTTATCGATTACGCAGCTTGAGAATGTTTTCCCTTCATTTTAATCGCTTATCGATTTATAATTTTCAATATTTATTTGATTTAATATTTATTTTTTAACCACCGGGGGTTTTACTAATACCGCAGAGTGCGAATTATTCACCTTGATTTAAAGCGATTATCGATTTATCGTTTTTAATATTGATTTATTTTTTAGTTATCAATTGTTCGGTAAATTTTAATCGCCTTATGAGTTCTATAATCGAATAACTTTTTATCGTCCACATTTTTTTTGCTTTTTGATCGGTTATCGTTTTTAATCGATTTACTACTTTAATTACTATTTTTTATTTTTACTTTATTTTTTATTTCTTTTGTTTTATTTTTGCTATTTATTTATTTAATTTTTTACCTGTTTTTGATAATGCGAATAATTTTCCTACTTTATGATTTTTATTATGGGTTCGATTCTTATTTTAGTTATCGATTTGTTTATTTTAATAATCGATTTGTTTTTTTTAATTATCGATTTGTATATTTTAATTGTCGATTTGTTTGTTTTAATTATCGATTTTTATATTGTAGCTATCCACATAATTTTTGGTAACCGGTTTCTTATTTCTTACTCAGAATGTCTTTGATGATTTTCCCGCACTTGTATCGTTAATTTTCGTTTTACTATTTTCATTATTGGTTTATGTTTTAAGGACATATTTTTTTATGAATTCATGAGCTATTTTTTTTTTTGTGAGGGAAAAAGTTAGGTAGACAATAGATACTAATAGGATGCCTCCATGGAAGAGACAATACAAAAGGTTGTGTATATCGCGGTCCGTTTTTCGTCACTCAGAGAAAATTTTACAGAGTCAGGCTGGTAGATTACCAGGTTTGGCCTTCAGCTAAGGTGAAGAATGAAATTGGGCCAGTAACTCCGGCTGCCACGTCACTGGGCAAAGATGATAGGTTTACCAGGTTTGCTCTTTAATTATGGTGATAAAGAAAATTGTGAGGGGATCTTCGGTGACACTTGGGAGATTCAGCTGAATTCTGCGCGCTGATTTCACACGTATTCACAAACTCGTCCAATAAGTCATTATTTAGACATCAAAGATGCAACATGAACAAAGGCTGTGTTGATTTTTTTCGTATATCTCCATTACAATCTCAGTTTTTTCTTAAAGAAACCGCTGATATGACCCATGTGCCGTCAGCCAATCAGCTGATACTTTCACATTCGCTGAGAGCCAGTTAACGGTGTGATATTCACCACTTCTCTCAAACTTTTTCACCATGAGCTGTGCTTTTGCTGACTTCTTTTTTGGGGCTTTTGCTTAAGAGTACAAATTTTCTTAAATGTTTGATCGAAGCTTTGACTAAACACGAATTCCTTGAATTTGATGTATTGAGTTTATTGCGAACAGTCACTTACTCCCACACACCTTTTTAGACAACAAACAAATAGAAAAATAGGTGCATTAAATTTTGACATTTCTACTCCCTTGTCAATCGAAGATGGCTCCGTATTTTTATCTTCTAACCTTCAACCGACACTCTCAATGGGCAAAATAAGCAAAGAAGCCGCAAAGGTGGATGCGCTATTCGTATTTTATGGACTGGAGATTTCATTCGATGATAATATTCGTACAGCATATCTCATTTACATTTTCTGATTTATTATCAACTATTTATGTATCCTGCCCCAATGTGCGCCAGTTGATTGGCTAGCAGCTGATTTGGTATTTTTAGCCGCCGCCTCGGTTTGGCACAGTGGCCGACGCCAAGAAGCTCGTGCGTGAAAAAAGCTCACCGCGGGTGGTTTATTGCTGGCAAAAATGTGGCCACAACAAATTCCAGTGGAGCGCACAGTCAATGATCTATCCAGGAGCGACCAGGAAGATGCTGTTGCCTCCTATACACACATACATATACAAATGAATGTACATAGATACTTGTATGTGGCAGGCTGGCAAACGGGTACAACACTTACGTTAGCCTTCTGTGAACAGACACTCCATTACAAATGCCGCCTGTGGTGCAACTCTGCCTCCATTAGCCTGCCTACTTTTCGAAAGTCTTCTTTATGTAGCGCATATCTGTGAATATGTGTAAGTATGTGTGATGTATTTTTAAGATGCCTATTGCCAATTTAATGAGCTCGTTGTACATTTTTATGCTTCGATTTAATTGAAAAAGAGTTTTAAAGCCATTAAAACCATACAAACGTTCGTTGTAGTTTTTCTTTTTTTTTAATTTTTTTTAATTCCGTTTTTTGTGCTTTTTATTATTTGTGTTTTGTTAATTGTTTTCTGTCATTCACACATCATTTACGCACTGCCCTGTTCACTGCTCATGTTTTTGTTTAATAAACTCTCAGTTATGGACAATTTGCAATTTCAAGTAAACATACAAAAAAAAAAAAATTATAATAAATGTTTGTGGATGACTTGTAAACAGTTTTGAGTGCATAAAATAAATATCCTGATCATATTTAAATAAACTAATAATTGCTCAGGCATTGATGTGCGTTCCAAAAATCTTTTTAATCAGAGTTTTTAGAAGAATCTCGAGTCCGCTGATTTTTTTAATTTTTTTCTGCTGACGGCGTTAGATATTTTCTTCCACTTAAAATGCCATGCATTCGTGTAATTTGGTGAGAAATGAAATTTCTGATGAGCTCACAAGAAGGGCAAGCTGAATTGGTCTCAGATACCTACTCCCCGGTCATCGGCATCCCCCTAACTACTCTCAAGCAGTAAGCTAACGTGGAAGCCCAACATTGAGGAGAGAGTAAGGAGGGCAACAATCGCCTCGTATGGATACAAGGGCGTAATTGGCAAAAGATGGGGCCTCCCGCCTAGAGTTGTATTTTGGCTCTATAATACCATAATAAGGCCAATCCTGTTATATGGAGTCGTTGTCTGGTGGAACTCACTGGAGAGAACGCCATCAGTTAAAAAGCTAGAGAGAGTTCAGAGGTCTGCACTCATTGGAATCAGTGGGACGCTTCGAGCTACTCCTACTCTGGCGCTTAATGTAATGTTAAATGTGGTACCTATCGCAGGCATCGCAGGCAGAATTGCCGCCGCAATCAGACTGAGGGGCTTGGGCTATAAGCTCAACCCAACATATGGGCACTCAAGCATCCTCAGAAACTTTGAGTTCATCCCCTCGTCGACGGATCAAGCGGAACTTTCTCCACCCATATTCCACCAAGGGAGGAGTGGACCGGGGGCAACACTTGGGGACATGGCCTAATTAACCTGTTCCCGGATGGCTCGAAGCTTGACGGTAGGGTTGGAGGAGGAGTATTCTGCAAATAGCTCCCCATCAAACTTAAATTCAGGTTACCGGGTCACTGCAGTGTGTTCCAAGCAGAGGTGGCCGCAATTAAAGAAGCAGCTGACTGGCCATTTACTTGCGTAATAATTGTTAAGAAGGTAAATATTTACTACGATAGCCAAGCGGCAATTAGGGCCCTAGGCTCTATTATGGTGCATTCGAAACTGGTCAGAGAATGCCTGGTCTCTCTCTCGATTGCATCAGAATTCTTCGATATTAAGATAATTTGGGTACCTGGTCACAGTCAAATTACTGGAAACTGCGAAGGCGACGAGCTGGCCAGACAAGGGACCTGTGAGGTAGTGTGCCCGCGAAGGGAGAGAATCGGAACAACCTGCGCTCCACTCCTGGAAGGATGGGGTGTGCACCAACTCCCGAAGTCCTTCTGGCCACGTTTGGATAGGAGGCGTTCGAGGGATATTCTGAGGATGACAAAATCTCATCTCTCAAATTTCGTGGGCATCCTCTCGGGGCATTGTCCGCGGTGTATACATGCCGTGAGACTCGGAATTACTTCGGGTCCTGTTTGCGTCATCTGTATGGAGGATGAGGTGGAATTATCTCAGCACCTGCTCCTCAGCTGCCCTGCTCTCGCGAGACTAAGATTCAAGCATCTTGGTTCTCACTTCTTTTCTGCGCCTGCTGATATAGCAGGTCTTGATAACAAAAATCTGATGAACATCATCAGTAGCATAAAGAGGTTAACACAACCGCAGACTAGTCACCGTTCGTAGTCCACAAACACTCAATCCTCCCCATCCCTTTCCCTTTCGTCCTTTTTTCCTTCGCCTTTTCTCCCTCTTGCAATGGCATCACAAATGATGAACCAAACTTCTTTCGTCCAAGTGGGCCCACTCTCTGGGCAACCATCACTACCTAAACTAACCTAACTGCTCTTAAAAGGGAATTGCACAACTTATTTCTCAGGAAAGTACAGAAAAGATGGAGTTCCTTTCCTTCGTGTGCTATTTCGAAAACCCTTTGGCCTCAGTACAATATACGGAGGACTCAGAAACTCTTGGGGACTCCACGTAATTAGACGATCGGCACACACGCGGAAAGGTTAAGTTTACCATTTATCCCCCATTGCAGAAGCTGTGTGAACCTTTAAAAGAAGGAGACGGTTGCGCACTTTCTCTGTAAATGCCCGGGTCTGGCAGTTAAACGATTAAGCCCACTGGGTGCTCCTTTCTACGACAGCCTGTGGCAATGCGCCAACCTAAATCCCATCTCAACATTCTCCATTACATCAACTGCTCTTGCTGACTGTTGATATCTGCCTGCTGGGGGCAGAGTACAATCGAGTCTGTTGTATCGAAAATACTTGAACACGTACTGCCATTCCAGTATTATCCAAAAATGTATAATCGTAACGTGTGATCAATTCTAAAGAGGGCAAGTACATTCTGATCAATAGAGACGAATAGAGTAATGAAGCTGAAATTCCTTCGAGTTGAAAGATATTTACCTAACTGAATTGTTGCCCAGTGGAGATCAGTGTTCTTTATGCCGATCATTAATAATATAGAGACGAACAGTCATGGCTACAGACTTTATGGTAACTAACCTTTTTTTGCATATGGATTGTCTGATAAATTTTTTATGGAAAAATAATGGAAGAGTAGTCAAATGGCAAATAAAGAAGCTACCATTTTCTATTCTAATAAGTTCTAGGTAGACTTCGATATTGGTTTAAGAGTTTATTTCGTGAAGTTTGCTGTTACTCATTTACTCTAACCGAGGTTAGATTAGGTTACAGCGGTTGTCCACTATCGCACACAATCGGGCCAATACCATTTTGTGACGGCGAGTGAGAAACTTGTCCCCTATCGACCACCCTCAGGTTCAGAGTCCATTGTGATGCCGCGTGGGTAATTATTTCTTGTCTCTCTAAAACTAGTGTGAATTTTCCAAAATTTAGAAGATCCATGTTTTTCACAATACTGAGATCTTCCAAATCATTAAAAAATTGCCCACCTAAAATGGTGAAGCGAAAGAACAGTGGAGGTTGGGCGAAATTTTATCGCCACCAGGTATCGCATAATGCTGTACTGGTGCCACAGTTTTTATTATTGCCCCAAACCGACCGGCAGGAAGCTCTCTTATAATCTTCTGTCTATGTATGAATAAACTAAAGCCGAAGTATGTCAACCTGTTTAAATCTGTATATGGCACTAGGGCTTCCCAAATAGGGGGACTATTCGAGAAAGAAATTCAATTGAATTTTTTTCGACTGAGAGCAAGAAAATTATCCGATACTCAATTGCGTGAAGGCGTAAGAGAGCTTTTGGCTAATTACTGAGAACTAGCTCCTACGCCCTTTATTGGGTGTTTGGCCGAGCTTCTCTTCCTATTTGTTGTGTGGGTCTTAATGGTTTTCCCCAAATGGAAGGACCTACAGTTTTAAGCCGTTCTTTATGAGGAACTTTTTCATGGCGGAAATACACTCGGATGTTTGTCATTGCCTGCTATTAGGAACAACTTTTTGGCTATGCTGTAAGAATAATGTTTCCCTTCAACCGAAGCTGAGGGAGCTGTCGCCTGGATTGTGCGAGTGTCTAGACTTACCATCCGCAATTCATATTTCGATCTCTCGGGAAGTATGTGGTTTAATAGTTTGCTTCGGTCCTCTGAACGTTAGCGAGGAAACTATAGAACATTTCAAGTGTGAAGGGCCAGTTGCAAATGAAAATTCAAGGTGGCGCAAAATTAATCATCCCATTTTGTTTTGGAACAACTTTTTCTTTAAATAGACCCAAAACTTATGGACCTTCCGATAGGGTGATTAATTTTGCGCCACATTGTATGTATGTAACTAACCTAGGATGCACGTGATTTGGCTCAAGTAGACTTATCTCGTTTCAAAATAAATGACTTGAGTCAATTTATAAAATAGCAAAGCGACAAGAAAAAAAATCGCTTTGACTAATTAGACTTCGTTAGAATTTGGGTTTTATCACCAAAAAGTGCAGCAAAATTACGCTAATTGACTACTGAATATTCACTTGGGAAGCTCTGCAATCAACCAATCAATAACGACCCAACAACTTGCAGCACTGCGATCAAATCAAATCCATCACCCTGTCACTGACAGAAGACAATGCAGGAATTAAATGTTCCTTGTGAATTCAAGTAACTGCTTCCTTATTACTGGACTATTGTAGTGAAAGCCTTTGAACAAAGAACAACATACGAGTCCATATGTACATATGCATTGCAAAAAAAAACAAAAAAAAATCACAACAAAGAACTGAAATTGATCATAAATCAAACGCGCTTTGAAGAGTAGTCGTCTTGCCTTTTCCACAACCACATCACAATCGACGAGTATTTAATTAGATTCGTCGCCGCATTTGCAGAACTCAAATGACTTATTTTCCAACATAACTGTCATTTATAACAATTTATGCTATGGGGAGCTAATAAATAGATATTTGTGAAGAAGTCACCAAAACAGGAGGCGATCACAAGCAGTTAGGCAGGCAATGTCAGTCAGCCGGGAACGCAGTCTTAACTAAATCCAACATTTATGTATGTAGCTCACAGCTCATTCAGCGAGCGGGGAGCGCAACAAAAAGTCATCCATCATTTTGTCTATTTGCGCTGTAAAATCACTTCATCATCCGCGTTGCAGCAATGAATTGACGCATGCGATCGGTGGACGTCGTCAGAGTTGCGCAGGCGCAGTGCAATGCGTGTGAATGTATGTATGTCTGTATGTATGTTTGGATGCATGAATGTATATTTGGATGTTAGTATGTATATAAACTTATATTTTTATGTATATATAAATATCTACACTTGTGTTCTAAATAATAGTAGCGCGACTTATTGCAAAGTTTGAAATATTTTTTTTTGTTTTTATAAAAATATAATTCATGCTGCAACAAAAAAATGTAAGTCAAATTTTCAAACACAATTTTTTGTACAAAATACAAAAAAGTAAACAATTTTTCTTCAAAATTTCAAACTTTTTAATCAGAATTTTTACTCGCGCGACTTATTGTGAAGTTTTTTTTTTCTTTTTATACTTTGTTTTTCTAAATATAGTTCATACTGCGACAAAACCCATTTAGCTCAAATTTGCAAACACAATATTTTGCACCAAATTACAATAAAAAAAACAAAAAATTTAAAAAATTTTCTTAAAAATTTGAATTAAGATTTTTACTTGCGTAACTTACAGGGTTTAATTGAAAATTAATGAGCCTTATGTTTTTTAAGCAGTTTTATTAAACCTTTTGGCTTATACAACTAATAGGTATTCTTCAAAATAGGACCCCCCTGAGCGTCAATAAACCGCTGGTAGTGGCCCTTCCGCTGCAGGAAACATTTTTTAAACTCATCCGCCGGAATCGCGTTCAATTCGGCTGTCACAGTTTTGCCTCGCCTCGCCTCGATGGAGTCGTGTGCCAATCCGCACTCTCTCTCTTGCCCTCAGGATCGTACTCAAAGCACCAGGTTTCATTTCCTGTGATACAATTGTCTAAAGTATTATCGTGTTCGTCACTTTCCAATACTTCACGACTCTTTTCCACACGCAATTGCTTCTGTTCATCTGTCAAAACCTTTGGAACCAATTTGGCACACACTTTGCGCATTTCAAGTTTTCCGGTCACGATTTGCCGCACATTGTAATAAGTTAAATTTAAATCTTCACTGATCTCACGTAGACTAGCACGACGATCAATGTTCAAAAATTCACGAACCCGGTTCACATCTTCGTCTGTTTGCGTCGTCGAAGGTCTTTCAGATCGCTGTTCGTCTTCGACGTCCTCCCGGCATTCCTTGAACGACTTGTGCCACCGTTTTACCTGGGCACTGGACAGAGATTGGTCCCCGTAAGCCTCCTTGAGTAGCCCAATGGTTTCGGTACTCGTTTTGTTTAGCTTTACGCAAAATTTGATCGAGTAACGTTGCTCCACTACAAAATCCTGAGACACTTTTAAAACAGCTTTCACGCGCGGAGCGATGTTGACTGCACCGCTGTTGCCAGCGAACTGGGACCGGTTTCTAGTGGAAGGGGAAGGTCCAACGATCATTTTCCCCCACCAGCCGATTCGGTTGATCGCTTGGCAGACGCTCCGCGCGGGAAGGCTCATTACTTTTCAATCAAACCCTGTATTCTTGAGTTTTTAATATTTTCTCTGAATATAGTTCCTACTACAACAAAAACTATATAAATCAAGCTTTAGACTTTGTATAAAAGTAAAAAAAAGGGAACAAATTCTCTTTAAAATCTTAAATTTTTTAATTCGAATTTGTTGAAAAATTTCAGGTATGCAGTTTGGCAGCCCATTAAATTTTGTTATAAAATGTGCCACCATAAAGTGCCTCAAAGTTATCGTTAATTTTGGATAATTTTTTTCTGAGCTGCGTTATACATTTTCGCCATATAATAAATGCTTGACATTTTTTTATAGCGAAAATGCGCACTATTGCCAGCAAAAAAATTGGCATAAGTCAACGGAATCTTTAAGCCACTTCAAACTTGCATTTTATTAGACTAAAATTCAATGCGCTACAAAACTGCATACCCAGAATTTGTTTAGAAACTTTTTTTCGAAATTTTTTTCGAAATTTGGATGAAAATTTCTCGATTTTTGAATTTTTAAGTCACTTAAAACTTGCACTTTTTTAGACTAAAATTCAATGCGCCACAAAACTGCATACCCAGAATTTTTTTCGAAATTTTTTTCGAAATTTGGAAGAAAATGTCTTGATTTTTGAATTTTTAAAGTCACTTAAAACTTGCAATTTTTTAGACTAAAATTCAATGCGCCACAAAACTGCATACCCAGAATTGTTTTAGAATTTTTTTCGAAACTTGGATGAAAATTTCTTGATTTTAGAATTTCTAAGTCAGTTAAAACTTACACTTTTTTAGACTAAAATTCAATGTGCTACAAAATTTTTACTCACAATTTTTTGTAAATAGTCCAAACATTGAAATATGTCACGCTGCTATTATTGTCAACGCAGGTGTATGCACATATATGTTTGTATGTATGAATGCATGCACGGCATTCCTTGTGGCGCGTATACGAAATTTCTGTTTTTTTGCGCGTTTTTTTTTTTAATTTTTTTCGCTTTGTTTTTGCTTTTGTTCTGTTTTTATTTTTTTATTTTTATTTTTTTTAATTTTTTTTGTTTTTTTATTTTTCTCCCTTTTTATTTTTTCTCCTTTTTTATTTTCGATCAATTTCATTTTCATTTTATTTCCACGTCTGCGTACGACGACCACTCACTCACAAAAGCGCAGCGGAAGAGCGAGAAGATTCCGCTGATTTGGATTGTTGCTTACTGCAACTCCCTGGGGGAGTTGTCTGTCGCCTGGGAAATGGCAAGGAATGCCAAAAGCACACGACATTGCCGCGCATTGTCGCTGTTGTCTGAATGTCGCTACTGCTGGATTGTGAGCTGTGTGCATTAGCCTCGCACAAGTCGTAATGGGTGACTGGCTTGCTGGCCTGTTGGCCTCTTCGCTGATGGTTTGATGGGCGCGCCATCGTCCATGACAGAAGAAGTTGTGAATGTGGCTTAAGACGCGCTCTTGAAGTTTTCGAAATTTATTACCTTCCATTCTTATTGCTGATTTTCAACGATTTGTTGCATAAATGCATAACTATATTACATAGGCGTTACTTAAGTGCGTGATTTACCTTTGTATAATAACATAGTACATACACACACACGCACATACATGCATGCACGTTTAACTATACCTCCGCTTTTTATTGCTGGCCGACAGCACCGAGAATCAATTCAATTTCGACGCATCGGAGTCAAGTCGGCAAGTTGGCAAGTTCATATAAATATTTTTCTCGCCTTTTTTTTCTTTATTCTTCTTGTCACTCAGCGGTGCATTCATTTAGAAATAAATGCAGCTACAACAACAATAACAATCGCGTAATCTAGCAAAAGAATGACAGTAAAGCAAAGTGAAGACTACGAAAAACCGCAATGCAATGCAAGTCATTTTGAAGTTTATAAATAAATTTTCAACTGACATCGAACAATGCTCTTCCTCTTCCTCGCCACTCTACTGCGCTAACTTAACGCCTCCCCTCACCCCATTTTTGCATGCCAATGGCAACTGTAAAATATGCAAAGCGGCAACTTGCAACATTGCGCACATTAAGCGCTCACATGTTGTATGTTGCACATTGCAGTTGAATGGCGTCCACGTCCACGTCCTTGTTGATATTATTACCATTTTTTGCTGCTTTTTTTACATTTTTTTACATATTTTTTTGCTTTTTTCTTTAAAAAAAACATTTTTTTTAATTTTTTTACTATTTTTTTCGTGCTCTCTTTGGTTCTTTTCTGTTCCCACACGCGTTTGTATTATTGTTGCTGATATGTGGCATTTGAATTTGAAGTGGCAGGCGACAGTGCAACTATGTGGAAATGAAGCGCCGTGCAAGCGCCCGATTGCCCAGTGTGGCAGCACCTCCACCAGCAGTAGCAAAAGTCGCCAACGGTGGCAATGATGCATTCATTTGGAAAATTTGTGTTACATTACTTGTCTTGGCGTCGCCGTTGTGGTCGTCGTCGTCGTCGTCGTCGTCGTCATCATTCGCAATTCGTTTCTCGCACACACAGACACATACACTTACCTGTATTAACATGTGTTTGCCGGCGCGTGTTCTTGCCAAACTATGAATAATTTGTTATTTGTCACAATGTAAAATGGCACACAGCTGCGTGCGACAAATGCACCAACAACAACAGCTATAAAATATCAGCAAATAAAGATAAATCGCAATTGATTATTTTCGAGGTGGGTAAAGGTTGTTTGGAGCGTGAATTTATATACACACACGCGCATAAATTGGAATGTTTAGGGTAGCTAATTTTCTTAATCATTTTTGTGACGTGATTTTTCTGCTTTCTTACTTTCGAATTTATGTGAATTAACTATTAAAGTGACTGAAATCGAATGCAGTTAAGTAGTTCGGAGTATAATTTTTTGTTGCTGAAAAGAGTGTAGAAAGGAAGGGTAAGCCATTAGATAGATGTTTTTTCAATCACACGATATTTTGACAATGACAGTTATTTCGCGCTCAGAAAAATGGTACTGTGAAATTACTCTTCAAGTTCCACTTCAAATTCCACCTTAATTTGGGTAGCCTTGCATTACATAATTTTTCACCCAGTACTTCATAAGTATGAGGCACCAGAAATAGATCATTTATGTCTAAGTTGTGAAGGCTATTAAGTATTAGGTGCGCATCTAAGTTCTCGCTATTTTTTTGATGAAAATACAACTTTATTCTGAAAAAATGATTACAAGTGAATCATTGAAAGTATTGCCCGACGCTGGCTACTACTTTTCCCCATCTTTCTGGTAGATTTCGTATACAGTCGCGGTACAACTGTTCATCTTTTGAGGCTATCCACGAACAAGCCATTTTTTGACGTCTTCATATCAATGTAACTGCTGGTCAGCTAGACCATGCGCCATCGATCGGAACAGGTGAAAATCGGACGGCGCAATATCTGGAGAAAATGGCGGGTGGGGTAGGATTTCCCATTTCAGTGTTTCTAGGTAGGTTTTAACGGGTTTGGCAACGAGAGGCCGAGCGTTGTCATGCTGTAGAATCACTTTTTCATGCCTCTCCGCGTACTGCGGCCGCTTCTCGCGCAGTGCTCGGCTGAATCGCATCAATTGCAGTCAATACCGATCCCCAGTGATGATTTCGCTTGGTTTTAACAGTTCATAATAAATAACACCAACTTGGTCTCACCAAATACATTGCATAACCTTTGTAGGGTGAATATACGGCCGAGGCTACGACGTAGAAGCATGACCGAGCATGACATGGGCAGTCCCCATGACTTTCTTTTCTTTGAATTACTGTAATGAATCAATTTTTAATCAACCGTCATGATGCGATGAAGAAACCCCTTACTTTTTTGCCGCTGGAGCAGTTGTTCACAGGCGAAAAAACGACGTTCAACATCCCTTGGTTTTAACTCATAAGGCACATAAGTTCCCTTTTTCTGAATCATTCCCAAAGCATGCAATCGCTTAAAAATGGATTGGCGGATTGGTGGTTAACTTCTAATACTGAAACAAGCTCTTCTTGCATTTGATACGGATCCTCACAGAACAATGCCTCCAATTCAGCGTCTTCGAAGGTTTTTGGCCTTCTATCACGCGGACGGTCGTCAGCATTAAAATCACCGTCTTTGAAGCGACGGAACCAATCTCGGCACGCTGTTTTACTTAAAGCAGCATCTCCATAAACTTTTTGTAGCTCTCGATGCGCTTCAGCCGCCGTTTTTTTTCGAATGAAAGAGGAAAATCAACACAATCAAAGTCAGACATTTTCACAAAGCCAAAAGTATATGATACCAAAACAAAATCACTAATGTGTCGAAGCAGTTTGTTTACCATATGTCTAAGCTTAGATTATGACGTTTAGGTTATGTTAGAATCGACTAGCACACAGTGCTGGCGGCATCTATTGGCAAACAGCGGGAGCTTAGTTGCGCACCTAAGACTATAAACTAAACAAAGGTATTTCATTTTGAAAAGCCCCATACAAACATTTCAACATTAAAGAATTTTGAACAAAAAAATTTTTTTTTTTAAATAGTATGTTTTGGAAAATTGAGAAAAAATAAAAAATATGTATATGATAAATAAATAAACAATATACTTGATTTTGGTCTTCCTCCGGCATTCGATCCCACGTTCTCTCTGCACTCCGAATGGTAGTCACGCACGAACTCATTCGGCTACGGCGGCCACCTGAGTGGGTTTGCTGGAGAGTATTAAACAGGAAGAGACTTTCTCATCTGCACAAACTCGAAATAACGTCGACCTATTCATGTTAGGTTTTCAACACGGCTTCAGAGATGTCAATGCAACAGATCTCGAATGTGATGTCGTATCGAGGAGGAAAGATAAACTCCTTTTTTTAATTTGAACAGAAGGCCTCCGTTACCAGAAAATGTTCGGTTAGATTTCATAAGAACACTGGCTGCAGACGAATAGAGGTGGGAAGAATACATGAATATGTAATTAAATGTGTGCTACAACTTCTTAATAAGATATCTGGAGATATCTACAATAACTTTCTTTGATCAGCTTTCAGTTTCTTGGGTCCATTGCTAGATGCCACCAATGACAACTCTAAGCGGTTGTCCAACTCAGCTCGCGCTTCTCTCTCATAGACGAGCTTACGCTACCGTAACTACGCGGATTTATAACTGACTAAGAATTTTGTCTCTTGTAGCTTGGACGCAATTTTTTCCGCATGTTGTTTTTTTTTCGTTACAGCAGAGAAAATAATTATGAGTTAGGGCACCCGGACTTCAAAATTGTTAGACAGATGCGGTGGATGGTTTTTAGAGAGTTTTTTTTTGTAAGTTTAGCGCAATAATCATATATTTTCCCAGTGAACAGTCCGACGAGCTCATATCGTGCGGCCACCCGCAGTAAGGTGGGCCTAATTAATTGCAGCTTCCCCTTTCTGTGGGATAACTAACAACTTTATGTCCTGATTCATTTCATTTGTTTCAAGTAGCATGGATTTCTTACATAACTCGAAATATAAAACAGGAAAAAAAAAACGAAAAAGGGAAAATTAATATTAACACAATTTGACTACCGACAGTAATTTTTTATTTACTTCAAGCACTCAATTAAGAAAAAAACATCCTTTCTTGGCATCACCACACGCGAAAGCGCCTTCACAACTTCCATTCTTCTATGCAGTTGCCGCTCATTAATTGAGAAATTACATTGCAAGGCCTTACATATAGGAAAGTAGGAGACTTGTGAATGTATGAATGTATGTATGCATTTATGTGTGCTTGTACATTTGTATGTGTGTATGTGAAAGCACAACTCATTAAAATTTTGACACAAAAATTTATTAAACCCGAAAAAATAACAAACAATAAAAGACGAAAACCAACAACCTATTTACAAGAAAAAACTAAAATAGCAGCAGACACAAGCAACAGACGTGCAAAGCTGGCAATGCTCTTAAAGTTGGTCCCACGAAGATGCAAACATTCGTTTGAGGAAAAAGATGCATGTGAAAGGCTGTCGCGTGCAAAGCAGGGCATTCATTTACATTCACTAAGCATTCACAAAAAAAAAAAAACACACAAAACAAAAAAACCAAAAAAAAAAAATTCCAAAAAAAAAAACACACAAAAAAAATTACCAAAAAGGGTCACACGAAAAATTATTTTAAGCAAACAAAAATCTTATGCTTTGGCGATACACTGCATATGTAAGTGCAACACTACGTTGCAACTTGCAGGACAGGCAGAACAAACAGGCGCGTTAATTAATATAAAAAAACGCAAGCGCACCTACATCGTTGCATTACCCGTGAAAACAAAAATATGTAAAAAATATTTAGAAGATCGTGGAAAAAATAGTTGAAAATATGCTGTAAATTAATTAAAAAGTTATTGTGCCACATGCAAATCTATATAAGCACGCTAATGGGCAAATAAATAAGAACACTCCATGCCTCCATAGAGATCAATTAAGGTATTCAGTACAGATTAAGGCCCCTTTATTCAATGTATGATGCCTGATTTTCTAATTATTCCTGAAACACTGATTCTTGAATGTCCGGTATGCAATCTCTCATCTGCCAGTGGCAGCTGTCAATTATTTTCGGATAAGGTTTATTGGAAGATGAGTTGTCAATTAGCGACGAACCAAAATCAAACCTGGCAGCTAACAGCTGTGGAAATATTTAGCAAGATTTTGTTCTGATGGTTTATAAAGATTATTTCAAGTTATTAAAGTTCTTAATGATTTTTTTTCAAATTTATAAAGATATCGTAGCCTTTTATACTCGTAGAACACTGTTCTCATTTGGGAATATATTTAGTAAAAAGTTCCGCGAAATATTTTTGTTGAACCTTTTTCACCCTCTATCGACAAATTTAATTCTTTTCAGTTTTTTTTTTTAAGAGTCAAATTACCCACACTTATCCAATGTTGGGTTTCAAGCAACTACAAAAATATATTTAATATTAGTGGTAAGTAAATGCAGTTTTATACGAGTTATTTTTTAATAATTTAGATTAACTTGAGACCAAATTAGGAAAATTTCAATGCACTATGAAAACAATTTTGATGGTTACGTAGAAAACCGCACCCAATTTCCTACAGCTCCTAAGCTTTCATAACTGTTATACCACAACATAGTCTTTTCCTTCGCTCCATTTTGTCGTACAGTGTTATTAAGAAAAAACGGCGGGATAAAGTAAAGAGTGATCAGATTGGAGATACTTTTTCCAATAGGACTTTTTGATAGTCACGAAGGTTAGCCAGGTTGCTTGCCTAAGACCTGACAACGTAAGGCCGTAGGGCCCATTGTGATACCTGTATTTGATTGCCATCCCCTAAGTCGCTTAAACCACTTAGATCTTTTTAAGAAGAAAACTAGTCCTTCAACTGAGACATTTTGGAAATTTCCCAGTTCTTCAAAGAAATAATCGCCAAGATATTTGGCCCGACTGCTTCGAAGTGCAGGACAAGGTGGTGTACCGACTACCATCAAACTCAATACATAAACAAAAATAAAGCTTTTCAACCGATTAAGGTAGTAAAAATGCCTAAAAACTCCTCTTTTAATTTATGCGCAGCCTCACTCAGTCAGATGCAAACCGCACCGAATACTGTAAACGAGTTTTTCTCGAAATCTCAACTTTTTAATCCACCCCACTTATAAAGTCTTGACCAAATTCGGACTTGTGTTTTGGACCGAAAAATTTTTTGTAAGGAAAACATTTATTCACGATAAATTAAATTATTTCAGTGCCAAAGAGAAAGAAAATTTTAAAATTTTGAGCATAAAAATAATTTTTTTTTTAATTTTAATTTTCTTTGGCGCTGAAAATATTTAATTTTTTTGTTTTATTAAAAAAAAAAGTTTAATAAAAATTTTTATTAAAAAAAAATTATATATATTCTAATATTTTTTTTTTTTTCAAAACTCGCCGTTGTTTCGAAAATCGTTTTTTTCGTTGATCGTTAAACTTTTTCCAGTGCCAAAGGAAATAAAAATTCTAAAATTTTGAGTATAAATTTTTTATTTTTAATTTTAATTTATTTTCGCTGAATAAATTTAATTTTTTAAATATTGTTTTTTCTTTTACATATTTTTTTTTTTATTTAAAACAAAATTTTAATAATAATATTAAAAAAAAAAATGAAAAGAATTTGTACATATTTGGTGAACGAGTAGTGTTCCTATTTATTTGTCCATAACTGTATGTATATACATTCACATATGCATCTCCTACACTTGATACAGATTTGAGTAGCACACATCGCGTGCAAATCTTCGAGGTTGCACAGTTGACACCACTCCGCCGCACTCAAGACCTCAGGGATGCAATTCGGCGCTGCTTTTTCTATCAAATGCATTCGTGTTTGCGAGATAAAAGATGCGTACTAATTTTTTTTTTTTGTTTCATAAGCTCATCTGTCTTGTCATTTACTTTAGTAAAACACAAAAAACAAAAATATTCGCTTTACTTGGCAGTCTTTCCCTGCCATTGTTCGTCTATGCAGCCGCTTCCCAGCTTACTTGTCTATCGTTGGCCCTTCTCCCTTTCTCTCCTCTCTCTCTTTCTTTCTCTTGTACTATGCTGGCGTATCAGACTTTCAGTTGCCGCTTATGTTTTATTTATCATTTTATTTCCTTTTGCAATAAAGTCATGCGAAAAAGTCACGCGAACATTCCCGCTAAACAGTGGCAGACTGCAGTATGCATGTCGCCTGTTACGTTGCATTGAGAGCTCTTTGAGCTCTACGCGGCATGCATCCGCCCACTACCGATTCATATTCGTATCATCAATGAGCCCAACACTTAACCAGCTGTACTCAATTGAACTGTGGCGTTGCATTGTCTAGTTGCAAGTTTGAGTTGAAAATAAAAAAAAATTAACTCCATTGTACCGTCGACTTTCCACAACTGATTATTTTTTTTAGCTCCCATCAGCTCTTTTGCCTGTGCGGCAGCTCTGTTGCGCGCATCAGTTGTTTTGATGTATGGGTTTGACAGACTGTGAGCTTTTTATGACATAAATGCGGTTCATTTGTTGTTGCTCTTCATTTTTGTTTTGTGCGTGTTCATTTTTTTCAAACCAATAAGTTCTTTTTTGAGCATTAATTTTTGTTTTTTCTTTCTTTAATAATTACTCTTTTTTTGTTTAATAAGTGACAGCTACTAATGAGCTCTCAAAAATAGCGACAAATGGAGTGGAGTGCTGCGCTGTCAGGTTGGTCTGTTTGGGAATTTTGTACGGGTTGTTGGGCTTTCTGGTTTTTGGAGCAAGTCATCTATTATGTTTACAAAAAAGGGAAAGAATATTTGTTTCTCACTAAAATGTAAAATACTTTTTTCCTTTTTAACTTTTTCCAGTCATTTTTTCCACTGTCACTCTGGCATTTTTTCCACTGCCTCTGCAGCTTATATAGTGCTTTTTACTTTTTTTTATTTAAACAAAAATTAATATTATTATTATTATTTTTGTTTAGTTAAGAATGTAAAAGTTTTATTTTTAAGTCAATATATTTAAAAATTTAATTAAATAAAATAAATTTTTTTCTTTTCCTTCTAGCTACTTGCAAACAACCACTGGGCATGGAGTCTGGTGAAATCACAGATGCTCAAATAACTGCCAGCTCAGCGCATGATACAGGCTTCGTTGGCCCACAACATGCAAGGTAAGAGGGCAGAATATTTTTTAAGGCATTTTATTTTGAAGAACAATTATTTGTAAAGTGGAAAGGCGGAGAATTTTATTATATATTAAAGCATTTTCAAATTGATTATAGCTTTGGAAGTCATATCTATAGGAATTGGTTTTGGAAAAAGTTATTTGGGAAAATTTTAGTAAACCAACATCAATATAACTTTTATGATTACTGTAGTTATCATTACAATTATCATTACCATTACCAATATCATTAAAGTTTTCAGTACCATTGCCAATACCTTCAAAATAACTTTTACCGGAACCAATAATATAGGCAATAACATAACCATTCCCATAACCGTTACTATACCCATACCATAATAATTACTATAACTATCGCTATAACCATTACGATTATCAATAGGATTATATTACCAGTACTATTGCTTTTACCGCAGCCTCTACCATTATCGTTATCACATTCATTACTATACTCATAACCATTACCATTAACGTTATCACATTCGTTACTATACTCATTACCATTACCATAACCCTAGCCATCATCCCAACCGCAACTAGTACTGTAATCATTACCATAACAATTACTATAACCATTGCAATAACCATTACCATAGGCAGTACAATCACATTATCAATACTTTCGCTTTTACCGCAATCTCTACCATTGATGTTACCACATTCATTACCATAATGATTACTATAAATACAAATATGACTATAACCACTGTCAATACGATTATTATTACCATCACCGTAAGCACTATAATAAACATTACCATTATTAATTCGGTTACATCATCAGTAGTATTGCTATTACTATTAACGTTACCGTAATCATTACTGAAATCATTACCACTACCATAAAAATCACTATAACTGCTTTCACAGGCAATACGAGTACTATTGCAATTATAAGTGATATCACCGTAATCACTACTATAAACATTACCATTACCAATAATATTGCATTACCGGTACATTATTAATACCACAGCTTCTACCATTAATGTTACTATAACCATTACTACAACCATTATCATTACTAAAATTATTACCATTACCATAATCATTACTATTACGAATAACTTTATATTACCGGTACATTATTATGACCACAGCTTCTAACATTAACGTTACTATAACCATTACTACAATATAATCATTACCATTACTATAATTATTACCATTAGTATAATCATTACCATTACTTTAATAATTACCATTACTTTAATAATTACCATTACTATAATCAATACCACTTCTACAATATTTACCATTACTATAATCATTACTATTAGCATAACATATAATCATTGTCACTACCATTACAACTACCACAACTATAACCACTTTAAATAGAAAAGATGTCCATCATAATTACCTTTACTAAACCAATTGGAGCTAAAGGAACATACCATAGTTGCTTGAGGACATTTTACTCTGCATGAAACCTTTGTTTTGCGATAGAGTTCTGAACATGAACTATTCTACGAAAAGAATCCTCTATTTGGAATCCAATTTATAATTAATTTCAAAAGCCTCGGTACTATTTATGTATATACATTTTTATTTTTTCTGAGAGCATCAACGAATGAACAACACTTGAATGAAAGAAATAAAAATAAATGTTTACTAAATGTCCTCGTTCAAAAACATTAAAATTGTGTCAAAGATGATAGATTACCAGGTTTGAAAAAAACAAAATTGTGCGAGTAATTTCAACTGCCACGTCACATGGGACTCAGCAATAGAATTCTGTACGATCATATCACACGTACCCACACACTCGTCCGGTCAATCGTTGTTGAGACGGCAACGAAGCAACATGGGTAGAGACTGTTTTGATTTTTTTTCATGCATCACCAACACAATCTCAATTTTTTCATAAACAAACCGTTGTCATGACGCATTTGACCTCAGCCAGTCAGCTGATGCTTGCAAATTCGTTGAGAGATATTTGAGGGATGCCTGAGAGCGATGCGCACTCGACTTGTGGTTGTTGGATCTTCCTCAACACAATCTCGTATGACTTTGATGTTTTTATCAGGACGTCTTGTTCGTTGTCTGTATGCATAACTGGATTTACTAAGGCTACTGGAACCAGCAAATGTTGCTTGTCAAAGTTATGGGGTTGCCTCTTGAACGACCAACCCTATATTTACACACAAAGTGAAGTATTTTTTTAAGTGGAAAACACCAACAGACTGGCTTATCCTCCTTATACTCATCTTAACTCCCTGAAAAAGGATATCTGTAAACACACTTCAATTTTATTCTCTCGTTGAACTTAGTAATTAAGCATCTGCTTTGTATAATTTGCAATAGCCGCTTTTACAAAGTTATCCTAGACTAATTAAAATCATTAAATGATCTGGGAAATGTAGTTAAAAGAAAGGAAAAAAAAAACAAAATAAACCTCTTTAATGGCAACCACACAAAGGCAGCACCAAAGTAATACAAAAGCACAGACGAAGATGAAGCCTAACGATATCAAATAAAAGAAAAACACACAAAACTCTTTAATATTGCAAGGCATTAACACCTGACAGGAAGGCAGGAAGCGAAAGGTAATAGGATTGTATGTACATAGCAAGTAACTCACCTACATACCGGCTACACACACAGCGACCGCAGCAAAGGCGAGTTTGTGGTGAAAACAAAACCGGAAGTGTCAATGAAAACGGCACCGAATTAATGAAAAAAAAAGAAATAAAAAAAAGCGTAAGTACGTAGTTAAAGTACTCAAAGTAAAAGGTAGTGGAAGACCAAAGACGATAGTAAGAAAGGTGGAAAAGTAATTTAATTGCTAATTTCAACCGAAGAGCCACCCAAGTTCATTAACGTCAGCGCTGTGGTCGCTATTGCGCATTGCTTTTGTTGCTGTAAATTTACACAACATTAACGAAAGCCACACTTTGGAAAAGCGGAAAGAAAGCGAAATAAAACAAAATATAAACAAAAACATAAACAGCCATTGGCGGCAAATTAAATATTTATTTGGACAGATAGCCACCTAATTTAAATTGACTTAGCGTCAGAGTGCAGCTAACTGTAGAAAAGTAATGTGAATAAAATCTTTCCACAAAAAAAAAACGAAAAAAAAAACACAAAAAGGGTTTCGAAAGTGTATCGCCCCGACCAGACAGTGACATTTCACTGTCGTGCAACGCTTTGTTGCATAATTTCTTGGTAGTCGTTTGAATTTTAATGTGGCCGCATTGATAAATAATTAAAAATGCGATGACGAGGTTGAAAAACCTAGACAGTGAGTGCCACTGAAGTGAGCGAAATGAAATGTAGTGAATTTCAAATATAAAACAAATCAGTTCATTGCACAGACTCACAGAAATAGGAGATCCTTTGAACTAATTAGTAGAAAACATTGGCCGGAGATAGTCACCTATGGCCAAGCAAGATGAAGTTAACTCGAGAGTATAGCCTCTCGGCCATTTTATGTGTCAAAACTTCAACGATTTAGCTCTGCAAAAGGTTAGGCTATATGAAAAACAAAATTTTAAAAATTAAAAAATAATAAAAAAAAATTTTAACAAAAAAAAAGTAAAACAGAATAAAAAATAATAACAAATAAAAAAAATATAAAAAAAATTAAAAAAAAATAAAATAAAAAACAAAATTTTAAAAATTAAAAAGAATAAAAAATAATAAAAAAAAATATTAAAACATAATAAAAAATAATAACAAATAAAAAAAAATATAAAAGATATAAAACAAAAATTAAAAAAAATAAAATAAAAAACAAAATTTTAAAAATTAAAAAAAAAATTAAAAAAGAATAAAAAATTTAAAACTAATAAAAAAATAGTAAAAAATAAAAAAAAATATTTAAGCATAATAAAAAATAATAACAAATAAAAAAAATTTAAAAAAAATTAAAAAAAACGAAAAAAGTTTAAAAATAAAAAACAAAATCTTAAAAATTAAAAAATAATAAAAAACCTTAAAATTAAAAAAAGAAAGAATAAAATATAAAAAAAAAATTTAAATGTATTAATATGAGTTTCTTCTTTGTAAAATAATTCATTCCCCGACAATAACCACATAAATTCAAGTTTCAGACTCTGTGCAAATTGAAAAAAATTCAACAAATTTGTATCAAAATTTCAAACTTTTCGTTCAGAATCTTTAGAAAAATGTTGAGTACACAATTTTATATCCCATTAAACTTTGAAGGTGGTCTAGCACATTTTTTCGATATAAGTAGGTAGGTGAAATGATTGAAGTACCAGTCTGGCTCTCCCCAAGTAGCACTAAAGTGCCATTTCGATACCATTTTGAGACCTCTAATGGGCAGATATCTACAGCCAACCAGAGCTGGCGGTGTAATAGAGAAGGTTGATTGGATTTAGGTTGGATCACTGCCTCGGCTGTCAAAGAAAGGAACACCCAGTGGCCTTAATCGTCTAGTTGCCAGACCGGCGCATTTACAGAGAAACTGCTAAACAGTCTCCTTCCCTAAAAGATCTCCACAGCTTCTGCAATGGGAGTTAAATGGTGAATACAGCTACGAGTTTGGAAATTGAATGGCATGAAATCTCCAGAACTTTTTAAGTCCTCCGCCTTTTTGTACTGGGACCAATGGGTTTTGGAAATAGCACACAAAGAAATGAAGCTGCGACTCTTCTGCGCTTTTCTGAGGAATAAGTTGTACAACTCTCCTTGAACAGGAGTCACGGGGTTACCGATTACCGTGTAGGAGACCTCTGAGACCAATACAGTCGATCACTTTCTTGCAAGCTCATCAGCAATTTCATTTGCCTCTATGTCCTATGTCCTGGACCCCAGATCAGGGAGATGTTACCTGTACACTCAAGAGATTTGATCTCCTTACAGGAGAAGACCAGCTTAGATCTGCATCATGGTGGCGTTAGTGCCTTGATAGTAACTTGACTATCGAAAAAAATATCAATATCTCCCCCGATCCTACGTTCTCTAAACACTCTACTTGCCTGTAGGCACGCAAAGATTTCTGCCTGAAAAACACTAGCTGTATTCGGCAGTTTTATGGAGATAGATAAATTGGCTGATTTAGAGAAAATCCCTGCTCCGACTTCCGATTCCATTTTGAACCGCCAGTGAGGTACCAGCACCGGTGCAGATCTTCCTACCGCTTCAATTCTGCCTACTTGGAAAGATTGCGGTAGCGCGACCCTCAAAGTCCAGTTTGCGGATAGAGAGATCCGTACGGTGTTCAGAATAATGCGGTTTTAACTGTCTACAAATGCCACCATGTCCGTTTAGATATTGCTTCCTGAGGCCAACCTCCTTTAACCTGATTGCATTTTGAGCAGCGTTGGAAATAACGGAAAAGTCAATGGGAAGTAAGTGCAAACCGGCATGCAGGGCAGATCTGGGACAAGTTCGTCATGATCCGGTGATGCCAATACATGCAGTCCTTTGCACTTTCCCCAGTTTAGTGATATTATAGTCCTTCCGAAGAGTTTCCCTTCAAACCATGTATCCATACATTGAAATTTGGCAAACTACTGCGTTGTACATCCGCAGCACGACCTGTGGATGTGTTGAAGTCTGGTGTGTTGAAGTCTCCCATTTTTTACCAAGCATAGATTTGCAGGAGTAGGAGGCTATACTGGCCTTCTTCACCCGATTTTCAATGTGTAGCTTCCAATGGAGCTTGGAGTCAAGTATCACTCAAAGATACCGAACTGCTGATGAGGGCGATAGAACATGACCATCAGGGAAGTCTAGACTGCTCGATGTCACCAATGCTTGACATTTTTTATATGGCAATAAAAAACCCTGCACCGTAAACAAAAAAAAAAAATTTCGAAATCAACGCGATTTTTGAGCCACCTTGAAATTTCACTTTGACATATTAAAATTCAATAGCCTACAACTATGCGTACTTGACTATTTTCTAAAAATTCTGATTAAAAAACGTGAAAATTTAATGAAAATTTTTATTGTTTAAATAACCACAAAAGCTATAACTTATGTATAAATTAAATGTATTTTTGTTTTCACTTTCTGGCTTCCACTTCACTCAAAAAAGTAAATTTAAATACAAAACTCATTTATTAATCGAAATTTATGATTATGATGAAAATGTATGAAAAGGCCTTTATTAAAAAATGTATCAATAAATTTTCACATAATAAAAATGCTATAGAAAACAACTAAGCAATGCAAATGAGCGAAATAGCGATGGAAAGTAGTAGAAATGTAGATGAATAAAAAAATAAAATAAATAATGGTAAACTAAAATTGAGTCTATAGCAACAAACATACACACCTATCGATGCAGATGTGCATATTTTATTAGAGACTGGGAATTGTATTAAAATTCAAAATTAAAGTAATATAGATTAATATGTTAAGTTAGGTAATAAAAGAATCAAGAGAATAAATCCAGGCATAATTGAAAATACATTAAAGTTATAAAAGAGAGCCGAAAATTATGAATATAACATCACAAAAGATTCCAATGGGTCACAGATGGACTGCGGCATAAAGATAGGAGAAATTTAATGTCTCCATCAACTACCAAAGCCGGCTATGATCAGAAAAGAAGCTCGTTCAAACACCTGGCGAAGTTAGTGGTGCCCTTTAGAAACACCAATGACAACAGCTAAAATATTTCAAAATTTCTCGGTTCATGTTGAACTCGACTGTTAGATCAACAGAGCCACGTACTCTTCTGGCCTTTTGATCACAAAATAATTGAGTAATGGCACGGGGTCTGGCGATTACGACAAAGTGAGGGAATTTCCTGACAATCAAACAAAAAAAAAAAAAAAAAAATAACAAGTCTCCATGGCTTTTTAATTTTTTGTGTTTCTGTTTTTTTTTTATATGAATTTTGAAACCCTGGCATCGGTTTTGTAATCAGCGACCCCATAAAGCACTGCATAGGCATTTTGATGGGGTTAGCACAGAATAATTTGAAATTCAATCGTAATCCCTGTACCTTAAGGAGTAAATTCCATTTGATGCAAGTTGTTTTTTTTCTGTTTGGAACTTGAAGCCTTAACAACAGCTTTTGTTACTTTGAAGTATAGGTATATATATATATGAATGATGAAAGGTATGTATATATAAAACTCTCAAAAATACGATTTTTGACTGAATTTTTCCAAAGCGATGACGACCTTTGCTTGTGTTCAACGCACAGAAATACTTTGGTAACCAATCTTATATAAAAAAAAACCATACAAACCATTCTTATTATCGGGTAAAAAATTAAGTAAATATCATTGATCAGCAGAGACATTAAAATTAAAAAACTATAATCGTAAATTCCGAGCGAAAAAATAAAACTCAAATATTAAATTGATTAAAAAAAGATATAAAAATAAAACTAATATAAAAAAAAAAAATTTTATAAAAAAAAAATTAAAATAAAAATACAAACAAAAAAAAATTATAAAATATTAAACAAAAAATTTAAAAAATTACAAAAAAAAGCAATCAAATAAAATTACAAAATAAAACTTTAAATTAAATGAAAATGAATTAAAAAAAAATAAAGTAATAAAAAAAAAACAAAATAAACTTTAAATTAAATAAAAATGAATTAAAAAAATTAAATTAATAAAAAACTTTAAATTAAATAAAAATGAATTAAAAATTTTAAATTAATAAAACAAAAATTACAAAAAAAATAATAATTACTACTATCTTTTCCATTATAATTGCTAGTACTATTACCATTACCAATGCAATTACTAACACCACAATCATTTCCATTACGATTATCAGCATAACTACATATACTCAGTTTTTTATAATTACCAGTACCAATACCATTATTAGTACCTTTACCATTACCTTTACCAGTACCATTACCATTACCGTTACCATTTCCAGTACCATTACCATTACAAGTACGAATACCAGTACAATTGGCGTTATAATTACTAACACTAAAGTAATTTCCATTACTTTTGCCAATATTGCCAATACCATTCAAAATTACCTTTACCATTACAGTATAATTCCTCTTAACCGGCTTCGCATTAACCGGTCGACGGATTAACCGGCCTGTTTACAACAGCTGAGCGCAATGCAATATTTTCCAAGAAATTCACCGGCGAGGCGATGCGGATGGGATTCCCCCGATATTACGGGGAGATCCCGGCCAAGTAAACTAAAAACGATGTTAGATAGGATTTTGTCGTTTGTCGTTTTGATCAATTTGGTTTGTTTTTGCTGTGGGTATGGACATAACATAGTTCTTTCCTTAACAATGAGTGCAAAGCGCAAACGAATTGTAGTTTCGATGGATACACGTTTAAAAGTGCTAAGGCGGATTGATAATGGTGAATCCGTAGCGAAAATATGTGCAGAATTTAATGTTGGAAAAAGCACTGTAAATGACTGGCGAAGAGATAGGCGTTCCATTGAGGAGTTTTGCTCGAAAATGGAATCTGATAGAAATCTATGTAGCCGTTGTACGAGAAAAAAACCGATTTGCGAGGTCGTCGATGAAGCTTTATGGATCTGGTTTCTTCAGGAACGTCGAAGAGGTACACCGATTGGCGGCCCAATTTTTAAAGAAAAAGCTTTGGCTATCCACCAGAAGATTAATATTGGAGGTGACTTTGTGGCAAATGATGGTCGGCTTAATCGATGGAAGAAGCGACACGGAATTCATTTCGCACATGTAAGTGGAGAAAAAATGTCTGCTGATACTTCTGGTACGACAGAATTCAAGACTAAGTTTGGTGAAAGGGTTAAAACAGAGGAATTATCTCCAGAACAAGTCTATAATATGGACGAGGCTGGGCTAAACATTAAAATGTTACCAGAAACAACTTTTCTAGGCAGTCATGAACAGTCTGCCTCTGGCTTCCAAAAGAACAAAGAACGTATTACAGTGGCCGTTTGTTCGAGTTCTGCAGGGACTCATAAAATTTCTCTTTTCGTTATTGGCAAGTCTGCTAAACCACGGGCATTCAAAAACTTCAATCCATCTTCCCTTCCGGTTTATTATAAGTCACAAAAATCAGCGTGGATGAATTCAGACTTGTTTAAAGAGTGGTTTAATTTGGAGTTTGTTCCAAAAGTTAAAAGACATTTAAAAAGTGTAAATTTGCCTATTAAAGCAATTCTTGTGTTAGATAATGCTCCAACCCATCCTCATGACTGCGCTGTAGATGACATAAAATTAGTTTATCTTCCTCCTAATGTGACAAGCTTAGTGCAACCAATGGACCAAGGAGTAATCGAAAGCTTAAAAAGACGATACAGGCGTAAACTTGTCTCTGAAATTCTGCAACATTCGGAGAGTGAAGACAAAGGTCTTTTAGAAGTCATCAAAAAGATCAATATCAAGGACGTTATCTATGGTATGTTAGCTACAGCATTTCAAGAAATGCCCTCTTCAACGTTTGTTAAGTCTTAGAGAAAACTCTGGCCAGATGTTGAGAATCTAATTGTGATCTCGAATATTGCAGGGACTGAAGAAGAAGAAAACAAATCTTCTTTACAATACCTTCAAAAGTTATCGGCTAACGAATCATTACAGGCAGAAGATGTGGAAAATTGGATGATAAACTGTGACGAACACCTTGAAAATGAATTTTTGAATGATGACGAAATCATAGATTTAGGAAACAAAGAACAAGAGGAAGATGATGAGAGTAGTGACGTTGAAGAGGAGAAAACAGATTCTCATGAAGAAGCCAAAAATGTGATGGAAATTGCATTGAAATACATTGAGCAGCAACATGAGTCAACAGCATTAGACGTTTTGGTGATTAGAAAATGGAGGGATGTCGCATTCAGAAATTCACTGAAGGTTAAAAAACAGAAGAAAATCACAGACTTTTTCAAAAAATAATTATTACACTTATATTTTATTGATGTAACACATTAACATATGTAAATATGAAATACATAAATATGTAAAAAATGCTTCTCCACTTTTTTATATGTATGTATACAATATATTATACAAGTACACTTCGGATTAACCGGCCAAAACGGCAACCGGCCAGGTATGCAGTCCCGAGGTGACCGGTTAAGAGGAATTGAACTGTACCATTAAAAATACGTCATCCCAATTATTCCATATTGGAAACAATACCATTTAAAATTAGCATTACCATTGTCACAGCTAAAGCGAACACCATTGACCTGGTGCTTTGTACTATCATCACAAGTACTTTTACCGTTATAATTCATATTGAAACAATTTACTTTTCACATTTCCAAAAAATAGTGTATTTAAATAATCCTAACCAAAAAACTACAGGTATTATTTCGAAATCTGTACGTGCAAAGCCACACCGCGTATTGCCAAGCCTCATTAAATCCGCGCCAGCCAACACACAGCAATGCGTAATGGTTGTCACAAAAGCAAAAAAAAAACCTTTATCACGCATTTACTCATCAACGAAATTGCACGACAGGAAACGATAGCATGGCAAATCAAAAATTGTAATAAACGCAATCATTTATGTACAAATATCTCAGGCGACTGCCGTTTTTTTACACAAATACATTCGTTATTTATTGACGTAAACCACTATGAAACGCTCAACAAAAACAAAAAAACGCTAGATAGAGCTGAGTCCAGTTTAGTGCCAGTCTGGCACACTGGTTTCATTTGCCAGACATGCGGGCCTCTAAACAAGCACACGCATGCTCAAACTAACGACACCACGTATCTGTGTAGTTAGCTAAGTATTTGTGCTTTTTGTTTGCTGCTTTTCAAACGTGATTTTTCGTTGACAAAAATTATGTTGGCACTTAAATATTTTGTGGTGCACCAATACATGAAACCTCCAGACAAACAAACAAAAAACAGCTAATAAAAAAAGACAACGTCTACTCGACACTAATTGCATGTATTTGTGTGTGTTTTTTTTTTTTTTTTTTTTTTTATCCGAAGGGGGAATCTTACATAGATACCGTCAATATAGATGGCATGCACGATTCATACTGATCGCTAAGGGTGCACCTCATTCGGGACCACGCACAGTCAGTATTACTACTAAACTGGACTTGCGAAACAGTACACCTACGTACTAAACCCTAACTCCGACTTCTGTAGCTTTAGTTTGCCCTGCGGTACCGCCGTTTAAGCATTGCATCGCAGGGCCAAGCTAGCCATTATGGCTCTTCACTTATATCTCTCTCTCCGTCTACCCTTCATTATTTCTTTGTCTTCTTTCTTTACTGCGTTCCCATTCCTTTTTTCGCAGTTCCTGTAACGCATTTGCGGACCATTCTCTCATCTTGGCCCACACCAACTTCGACCGCAGCATGTGATCTACAATGTTGCCTGGGGTTATTTTTCCTTTTATTATTTCTTCAATGCACATTCTTTCAGATGCGTATCTCGGGCAGGAGAAGAACACATGTTCCACGTTCTCACTACCGTTGCCGCAGAGCGAGCAGTCAGCTGCGTCCTCGTGGCCGAGTCTTTGGAGATACTCTCTATAGCATCCATGCCCCGTTAGGAACTGTGTGAGGTAGTAATCTGTGTCACCATGTCCTCTCTCAACCCAAGCCTGTACGCTTCTGATAAGCTTATGCGTCCATCTTCCTTTTGTCGCTAGGTCCCAGCGATTTTGCCACTCAGTTATGCTCCCCAGTCTTTCTTCTTTACGCTCTTCCGCCGTTAATCTCCTGTTTAGGCTTTTGGCTTTGTCGTACACTCTACCCAGTTCAGAGGCCATTATATCTGGTGGCATGATACCCGATATGACACATACTGCTTCAAACGACACTGTCCTGAAGGCACATGCAACTCTAAGGGAAATAAGTCTAAAAACTATTTCCGCCTTCTTCGCGTATGTTTTCTGTATCAGGGCTTTACCCCATATGGGTGCTGCATACATGAGTGTAGACTGGGTAACTTTAGCCAGGAGCGCTCTTCTACTCTGAGTGGGACCACCGATGTTGGCCATGATTCTTGACAGTGCCGCCGTCACCATGGCTGCCTTTCCGCATGCTTTTTTAATGTGCTCCTTGAAGCTTAGTCGAGCATCGATCATTACACCCAAATATCGTAGTGCCGCTTGTGTTGTGACGTTAAACCCATCAATGTTTAGTGTGGTCGTTTCTAACTTTTTTCTACTCGTAATGAGAACTGCTTCTGTTTTTTGCCCTGCTAGCTGTAGTTTAACCGCCGTTAGCCATTGTTTGACCTTCGTTGTGGCCTCGCTGCAGATACTCTGAATCTGAGGGATTGTTTTGGCGACTATGGTTAACGCAATGTCGTCTGCGTATCCTATTATTTGCACTTCCCTCGGCATTGGAAGTTGCAGTACCCCATCATATAGTACATTCCATAGGATCGGGCCCAGCACAGATCCCTGCGGTACTCCGCCCGTCACTGCATATCTCTTAGGGCCTTCATCTGTATTGTACAGAAGTACTCTTTCCGACAGGTAACTGTTTATAACCCGTACTAAGTAAGCTGGGGTTTTTTTCCCTTCAAGAGCCTTTATAATATGTGGCCAGTATGCCGAGTTGAAGGCGTTCTTGACATCCAGAGTGATAACTGCACAGTATTCTTTATCACCATGCATCCACCTGTCACCCTCAATAGCCTTACTTGCAATGTTTGTCACCCTCCTGACGGCATCGATGGTTGAACGACCTTTTCGGAAACCAAACTGATGTTCGGATAGCTCAGCCGGCGCTTTCTCCAGGTGCTGTTCCAGGCGTGTGCAGATTAGTTTCTCCAAGATTTTACCCATAGTATCTATCATGCAGAGTGGCCGATAAGAACTTGGGTCACCCGCTGGCTTATTTGGTTTCTGAAGTAGGACCAGTTGTTGTTTCTTCCATACTTTCGGAAACGTGCCTTCATTTATACACTTGGTGAAGTGTTCTGCAAATGGCTTTGTGTTGCGCCTGATAGCGATCTTCAGCGCCTTGTTCGGAATTCCGTCAGGTCCTGGAGCCTTAGCATTGCCGAAACTTTCCGTTGCCAAAATCACCTCTGCTTCACTGATTGTGACACTATTTTCTGCTGCGTGGCACTGGGTCTGGCTTGGTTGCATGTCTTGCTTTGGAAAGAGTGTCTGTACAATCTTTTCCAAAAGAATGGGGCAAGTCGGCGCCTGTCCTCTACCTCCTTTGACCTTGGCCATAACGAGTTTGTAGCCATCACCCCACGGGTTTTCGTCCACATTCTGGCACAGTTCTTTAAAGCTAGCTGCCTTGCTGCTTTTAATGGCTTTCTTTAATTCTTTCCGCTTCTTTTTATAGTTCTCGCGGAGCCTGAAGTGTTCTGTCAACCCATAGCTCCTTTGGGAAAGGCGCCTTGCTTTTTTGCATTCGCTTCTTAGGGTGCTGATCTCCTCGTTCCACCAGTATACAGGCTTTCTGGGAGCGCTCTGTGTTTTCCTGCTCATAGCGGCATCGCAAGCTCTGCTAACATATTTTACTAGCAGTTCCGCCTGTAGTTCCACATCGTTGGTGCTAGTTGGGTTCTTTTCTAGCATGATTTGGAACATTTCTTCATCAAGTGTCTCCACCCTCCAACCCTTATTCTGTTTTTTCTGTACGGTTTCTTTTCCATGCGAAAAGTCCACCGTAATGGCAAGGTGGTCACTGCCTGTGTAAAAATCATTCACTTTCCAGCTTGCTGATCGTATTAGAGCCCTGCTGGCGTAGGTGATGTCGATTATTGATGCACGACCATTCACTTCGAAGGTGTTTTTTCCCCCAGTGTTTAGCAGAACCGCATCAAGCAGTGAGAATGCCTTAATCAAGGCATCTCCCCTTTTATTGGTATATCTGCTACCCCATTCCAGGGCCCACGCATTGAAATCACCCGCAATCACGTTTGGTGTGGTACCACGAGCGTTTTGCACAAGTTCATCCAGTAAGTTTTCGAACTCTGCTTGCGTCAGTTTCGGTGGCGCGTAGCAACTGTAGAAATATATGCCACGTATTTTTGCTCGGGTATAGTAATCACTGTGGGTGTGCGGTTTGTCCTGCAGGGTATTTCCTCCACAGGCCCAAATAGCAGCTTTACTTTTCCTATCCGAGACCCACGTTCCGGCGTTTAGATTTTTATGCTGGTCGCTGACGAGCACAACATCCACCTTATTTTCATATACCCTTTGTTTTAAGAGCTCTTGTGCAGCCTCGCAATGGTTTAGATTGATCTGCTCAATCCTCATTTTTTGGTTTTAATATACGCCGCTTGATACAGGGGGCATTTTCTGCTTCCAATCTGATGGCTTGTGTCCTCCCGTCCATTTCTTTTACAAGCTCCGCAGAAGGGCTTTTTCTCGCATACTTTCGCTTGGTGTCCCTTTTCTCCACATTTGAGACAGTTCTGGCTTCTGTCGTCTTCGTTTTTGCATGCCCTCGCTAGGTGTCCATACTCCAGGCATCTGTAGCATCTCCTCAAGTCAGGCTTTTCTCTTATTCGGCATACTGCCCAGCCGATTTTCAATTTTTGCTTCTCAAGCAGTCGCCTTGCGTCCAGTGCTGGTAGGCTTATCACTGCTGTTTGCGTGCCTGCATACGCCGCTCTAACGCTTTTTATTGCGTTTTCACTAAATAGGTTAAGCTCGTTTACTTGCGTTCGTATAGCCTCACCTATGTCCTCCTTGGTTGTGATTTCATCCAGGTCACGGATCTCAACCAACATCTCGTGGGTTAGGACCTTGATTTGCGCCTGGTCCCCTAGCACCTTGCCAATCTTCTTCTGATATACTCCTGTATTGGCCATCTGCTCTTTTTTCAGTTGGAGCAGGATTTCGCCTTTGGCCGTCTTTCTGATACGCGTTACGTTTTCGCCGGGTTCTTGCAGGGCATCATCTTTTTTAACCACCCTGAGAATGTCACTGTACGTCATTGTTCCGGCACGCGCAATGACAATCGCATCCGGCCTCGGGGGTGGTTTATTTGTCACTTTCTTCTTGGCTGGTTTGCGCTTGACACTAATCCAGCCATTTTCCACAACCCCGTTTGTCCTCTTAACATTTTCCTCTCCTTTGACTTTCTTGTCTGCACTTGCTGACACTTTGTGTTCTTCCTCGCGTATAGTTTTACTTTTCTTGGGTGGCGTTTTTCTGCCCGGCTGTTTATCGTCGCGTGGTCTTTTTGGTGTTCCTTCCGCCATTATACTTCCAAGAACGTTTCGCTTGGCTTCCCTGCTTTTTGCTTCTTCCTGTGCTTTCGAGTGCAGCTTGGTGATCGCTTCAAGGAGTTCCCTTATGTTGTTGTTAATTGAGCGTTGCGGTAGACGCATTGCTTCAGTCAGCTTCCCAATCATCTCACCAAGAAGCGTTAAGGTATCATTACCCGATTGTTCTGCTTTTTCATTGCTTTCTTGCAACGCAGGTGGCGACGATTTTGCTCTCTCAGGCCTTTCTACACTGAGCGTCTTGATAGGACTCCGTCTCAGCTTTGGTGCGCGCTTAAAAGGATCAGCCCCCGTGATTATACGACCTTTGGGGGTCTTGCACTCCTCGGTTAGGTCCACTAGTAGATCACTCGATCCACTTGCTCCTGGTACCTTTCTGTTAGCCTCTTCCAGGCTTTCCTTTTCACTGCCCATAATGGCTCCATATATGTTACTGCTGTTGTTGGTTATAATTATATTTCTCATTTGGTTTTCCATTCTTTTTTTTGTTTACCAGCGCATCGTGTGTAGGGGGGCGGGCCGAAATAAACAGGAACGGGTATACCCTTGGGGACAGTGCCCCTACCCCAGTTCCCTGAGGCCTGTTCTTCGCTTTACCGGTCCCGGAAAACACGGACGGACCGGAGCTCACCCGGGGCAACGCATACTACTACCTCTGCGTCCAATACACACTCCCTGACTAGGGCCCGAAGGGGCTGGTCACTGATACACCCCGCAGCTAACACCTCGGCAGAGCAAGCTCACATCACTCCCTTCACTTCAACAACAGAGATGGTTCTTGAAGTGATGAGAGACTCCCAGTGCGCCACGGCATATACCGGTCAGTTAGCAGCCGCACCTAACATGGTGAACAGACGCTGACCAGGAAGCCGTCCACTATGGAAACCGCCGCGCCTGGATTTTTTGTTTTGTTTTGCTCCCCATGGCCTTTGGGGCCTTTGGGGGAACTATTTCTCAGAGGCATTGATTTTAGGCCTCTGTCACCGGAAGCCTCATCGGATGGGCTGTCTTTTAGCCGCATCCTCCGCTTCTGGCCGCTCATTGTCGGGGATTGCTTATTCGCTTAAACTTATTTCGCAACTAACCTGCTACTACAGGCCTTCCGGCTATCCGCAACCTGCCGACCCCCACGGTAGCTTAGAGCCCAGCTTAGTCGTTCAACCCGGTGGAGTGAACAACCAACACTCAGGTGGTGTCTACGTGATTTGTGTGTGTGTGTGTGTGTGTGTGTGTGTGTGTGTGTGTGTGTGTGTGTGTGTGTGTGTGTGTGTGTGTGTGTATGAATAGCCGCTTTAATGAAGCACAAAAAAAAAAGGCCGTACAAAATAACACAACTACTAACCATAGCAACAAAAATGCAATGCAGTGATTGAATGTTGCACAGTAGCTCTCCAAAAAATTACTGCCATTCAGTAATAATTTATGCATGTCTGCGTGTTTGTGACGTTTTAGCGGCGAAAAATCACTTCAACAATTCGTCTGCTGCAATTTTTATGTCACTCTATTATTACTAGGTTTTTTTCTCTGCTTTTTATTTTTTTGTTTTTGTTTTCTGTTAGTGGCAGTAAATGTATTTTCAATTTATTTGTAATCGCAGACACTGTCACTCGGCAATTTGTGTACATAATAAAAATGTTCTGAGTTTTTATTACACTTCGGTTTTAGAAATTTGCAATTAAATTTTATGCTTGAGCTGCAGTTACCAGGAATTTTGGGGATAAGTTTTTTATGATCTGCATGGCGTCGCTTAAGCGCTGGGGATAATTCAAACAATTTAAATTGTCAAAAAATAAATAAATTTTTAATTTTTGTGGCACCCAAAGTGGTTTGTAGTTGGAAACTAGTTTTTGGACGAATAGGTTGGGATTCACCTTTGGAAATGTAACAAAAAACAAAATATTTTCTTGTGTTGTTGTTGGTTATTTATTAAATAAATGACTTTATAGCTGTCTTTAAAATAACTCTGATACTTTAGAGTGATTCTATGTCAAGTGCTCCAAGTATTTTAGACATTGACTTAGATTCTTCTAAATGTTGTTTTATTAGTTTAGTTAAGTATTAAAAGGTTTAAACTGAAGATTTTTGTAAATAAATTTAAAAGTTTTGAAATTTTTAATGTTGAAAATTGTACTATACGATTTTTTAAAGTGAAATATCTTTAGTTCATTTTAATATTTTAATAAATTAAATTTGTAAGATGTTTTAAAATGAAATATATATTCGAAAAAAAAACTTTGCAAAAAAAAATAGTTCCTTTTCCAGGGGGGAAAAAATCGTCTTACTCAAAAATTACAAAAAAAAATGTTCCCAAAAATTAAAAAAAATAATTAAAACGAGTATTATGTTTTTCTATAATTAGAATGAAAATTTCCCAAAATTTAAAATAAAATTTTTTACCAAAAAATGTATTTATATAAAAATTGTATAAAAAGCTTAATTTATCAAAAAAAAAAATTAAAAAGTTTTTTTTGACAAAATTTTTTTTTTTTAATAAAGCATTAATAATAACCAAATATATTTCACCTTAAACAGTTCTATACGAAATCTTAGAAAAAATGTTTTTACATAAAAAAAACGATGTCGGTTTCTATAATCAGGAACAAAATGTTGCACAAAAATTAAAAAACAAAAAACAATTTTTTCACTTTAAAAAGTTCTATACTAAAAGTTAAGAAAAAAATAATTTTCTAAATAAAATAGAAAAACAAATTCCCATAAAAATTTAAAATAATTTTTTTTTTTAAAACTATAAAAAAATTGTCTCCAAGAATAATATATTTTTTTTTTCAAAAAAAAGGGTTTATATGAAAAGTTTATTTTATCGAAAAAAATTAGAAAAAAAGTATAAAGGCCTTGGAAAGAGCCAAAAATATTTCCCTTAAAAAGTTCTATACCAAAAATCACTAAAAAAAGAACAAAATTGTCAAAAATTAAAAAAAAAGTTTTTTAAGAAAAAACTGATGTGTTTTTCTATAATTGGAAAACAAATTGCCCCAATAATTTTAAGTAAATATTTTTTCCCGAAAAAAAAACGAAAAAAATTATAAAGGCATTACTAACAATGAAAAATAGTTCACTTTAAAACCAAAAAATTTTCCGAAAAATTAAAAAAAAAAACTTTGAAATTTCCTACAAATTTCCTTTAAATAAACATTTTTTTATTTAAAAGTATTTAAAAAAAAATGTTCCCAAGAAATGTAAAAAAAAAATGTTTTCCTAAAAAAGTATTTATATAAAAAGTTTAATTTGTTGAAAAAAATTATAAAAGCATTAATAAGAACCAAAAATATTTCACTTTAAGAAGTTCTATAAAGAACAAGGTGTTTTTTCCAAAAAGTGATCTGTGTTCTACAAATCGAAAAAAATTCTCCATTAATTTACAAAAAAAAAATAATAAAAAAACAGTAAAAATTTTTTATTAAAAAAAAAATAAAAATATATTATTTTCTCCAAAAGTTTTAGTAAAAACAGTCGCGCGAAGCGTCCGTCAAAGTTTGGCGAACCCTCCCAGCACGAGACTGCGTCTAGCCAGTCCCACACCTGCTAGGAGTGATTCACCAGATAACTAATATGCAAATAAAGTCTGTACGAAGGTTAAATGTGCTATTCATTAGTTAGGAGTTCACTGGGTGGGCACAGCGGCTCATTATGCCACAGTCCCATACCAAAATGCCACTAAACCATGCCTTTTTTACCTAATCCAATCAATAGTCGAAAATGTCAGTAAAATCATGGACTAGAATTCTAGTAAATATTCTAATGCCGATGAATTGAAAATTAAATTCGTACAAGTTGCCGCAAAATTAATCAAAATAAGTGAAAGAGTTCGGCCAAGCACTCAAAAAGGGTGGTAAGTGCCTATTATAAAGGGTGGTTAAATTTCAAGGGCCGGTGTTGATTTCAAATAAAAAACAATTTTTTTTTTTAATTGTTATCATTTCTCTTTATTATGATAATACTGGTATAGCTCAATTGCGTATAGAACAAAATATCGGCCAAATAGCTACCGCGGCCTCGGCGGCACACCTCCATCCGATGGTTCAAATTTTCGATGAGGCTGAGGCATAATTGAGGTTCTATGCCGTTAATGGGCCGAATTATCTCATCCTTTAGCTCTTGAATTCTTGCTGGCTTATCGACGTACACCTTTTCTTTCAAATAACCCCAAAGAAAGAAGTCCAACGGTGTCAAATCACACGATCTTGGCGGCCAATTGACATCGCCGCGACGTGAGATTATGCGGCCATCAAATTTTTCGCGCAAAAGAGCCATTGTTTCGTTAGCTGTGTGACAAGTGGCACCGTCCTGTTGAAACCACATATCGTCCACATCCATATCTTCCAATTCGGGCCATAAAAAGTTCGTTATCATCTCACGATCACAGTAACTGCCTGACCGGCCACATTTTGGAAAAAATACGGTCCAATGATGCCGCCGACCCATAAACCGCACTAAACAGTAACTCTTTGTGGGTGCATTGGTTTTTCGGCAATCACTCTTGGATTATCATTCGCCCAAATGCGGCAATTCTGCTTATTGACGAATCCACTGAAGTGAAAATGTGCCTCATCACTGAAGATGGTTTTTTTTCGAAAATTGATCATTCACTGTTGCCATTTCCTGCCACCATTCTGACCATTGATGACTCTTTAAACGGTCAAGAGGCTTTAGCTCTTGAGTCAATTGCACCTTGTAAGCGTGTAAATGCAAGTCTTTATGCACAATGTTCATCAACGACGAGCGGAGCGTGAGAGGTGCAATTGTTGAGCACGACGACGAGTTGAGGTGGACAGCTCTTCAACCTTCCATGGTTCAAGTTGAGTTAGTGTGAAATTGAAAAATGTCAAATGAAATGTAGAAAAAATCTTGACGTTTAGGTGTGTTTCACATTCAAGATCGGCCCTTGGAATTTAACCACCCTTTATATGGTATATAATAGGTGGTGCAAAATTAATCATCCTCTTTTGCTTTTTCCACAATTTTTTATAATTTTTTGAAGATATATGAAGAGCAGCTTTTCTCATTAGATTTTGTTTTGTTTTTGTTTTTTTTATTGTTTTCTTTTGTTTTTTTTTTATTTGTTTTTGTAAACCACATGCGTCTTCAATTTTTGAAGAAGCAAATTCTGCTTGTGGTTGGATATTTGAAGTGCTTTGGTACACAAACAAACATACAAATTTAATTTCATCAATGACCCCCACCGTAATGATCACCAGCAATTAGTTAGTGATTTTTCATCAAACAAAAGGCCTTCGTATTAAGCAGTACAGAGGCAATAGAAGATTATTGCCATAGTAACTTATTTTCTAACAATAAGCAGAATACGAGATTAAAACCATTGATAATGAAAAGGTCAAACTTACAATAGAAGAAGACAAAAGTCAGCAACATTTCGAGGCGAGTGGGGCGCTGTGAAATACTTTTTGAAATATAAAAGTTCTTCTAATAACTTTAGAAGCAGAGTCCAGCAATTCATCTTGCACCAGCTTTCATTACAGTTATTGTTCGGGGACTTGATGCAACGAAATGCAGGATTCTTTATTATTTCTTTTTTGTTTTTCTTTATTATTTTTGTAACTAAAGCAAAGCAATTAATTCTGCAGTCGATAATGTTCTGTAATAATTACAAAACAGCTCTCAACGGAGCAGCTAAGAATGATAAACAAAGAAAGCCTGACAAATTGCTAAAAGAAATGAAAAGCGTGCATAGCTGAGGGGACTAAACGGGAGAAAAGGAAATTAAGCAGAGTTTCGTGCAAGGTTGTAGATTTCTAGAATTCGTTTCATACAGAAGATAAAGGAGAATGATATATATTTTCCCTTGGCAATGCAGAAGAAATTCTTTGCTAGATGCCAAAGACTATTTCAGTGTATTTTGTGCTTTTCTTTGCTTTCACACATTTTTCTGTTATTTGCTTGTATTTGAATTTCCTCCTTACCTTTACCAACAGTCTTGTATGATTAGCAGGCTTCTGTTATATAGTTTTCCACAGCCTCTACAAAGATAAACAAACCCTTGACGTTAACTCGCAAGAAATATGAAAGAAGAAAAAGTGTAAATAAAAATTATTACAAATAGCTTTGCCGCAAAGGCAATGTGGTAATGTGCAGAAATCCATGCATACAGTTGGGAACATAAAAAATCCGACAACTGTATTTTTGCTGCAATACTTTTTTTCTTTATAAATAAAGTTTACTTATTAGCTGTAGCCTGTCAAAATAAATATTTATATTTATTTTTCTATATAATTTAAAATATATTTTTTCGTCGTTCCTAGTTCGAACATAGGGCCTCATGGTTTCATTAATCCAAGCGATTTTAAGATGGGTAGGGGGCTAGCGTTACACATCTGAGTCTGCTTCCGAGATTGCCAACTTGATCTTCAGGCTGACAAGTAGGCGAAGAATTTTCTCAACGCAGGTAGAAAGGTTATACCATCAAAAAAATTGGCTTGGAATAAAGATCATTTGGAACAACTGTTTCCTAAAAAGGCTACATTAGTAGGCGCTCGACCAGAAACGGCGATTAGGAAGGGCTCACCTTTATAATGATGCCTCAGAAGCTTTGAGAGTTGGGAGTGGAAGTGCTATTTCATTCGCCGTATAGTCCAAACTTATCGCCAAGCGATTATTATCTCTTCAAGTATTTGTGGAATCAAAAATCAACCTACCTGCTCAATCTTTTACCCTCCGTACTACCTAATCTATGGCATTTGAAATGCAAACTTCCATCCTATTCGAAATTTTATGCCTGCCACTGTATAAACTTGTAAAACAAATCGCCGCAGGCCCACAGTGAAGTGAAGTGGCTATAAACACGCCAAAGCGGCCATCATCAGAGGCGATGCCGCAGCAGCTTCAGCAATTCGCTGGAAATTGCACGCAGGTATGAAAATGCGCTATGGCTGCATTTAGAGATGATGAAACGCGTACTTGCAACAGATGCCCAAGGCGTCAACTACGCCCTCTTTCTCCGTTGTCTTTATTGTTTCGCGCTTGTTGGCTTTCTTCGTTCCTTGTCTTCTTCTCCCGTGAAACTCTTTCAACTCTTTCATTTACATACATACACACATACATATGTACATATTTACCAGTGTGTGAGCTCTGCTATTTGACGCTGATTGTGTGCTCTTGTAGTGCTTTCCAGGCGGCTATCTTTGTAGTCTTCAACAATTACATCTTTGTATTTTTCATTGTTTCTAACAGATGCCACAGATTTTTCTTCACTATTTCAAAAGATTTTTGATTGCTGGCCGATTTAAATGGCTTTTTTTCGAAATAATTTCAAGTGCATCTGGTCAAATTGTTGTTGATGTGTAAATTGCTGAGCGATAATGAGGTCTGGAATTGCGATTGCGAAGTCTGCATATTTTTGTAATATAACGGGTGTTAGGTTGTGACTTAAATGCATGCCTTTTTAGCTGTAATTATATTATAATAATTGTGCAATGATTTTGAGAGCTGGTTAGAAAAAAAGATAAGATCGCAATGGGAAGTGAGTTTAGCTGTAAGTATTGAAGGGGGTGGTTTAAATTTTTTGTTTTTTTTTTAATTTCATAATTTTTACTTTCGAAAATATACTGCTTTTTTTGGTGTCGATGAAGATATTTCGGTTTCTAGAGATTCTTTAGCGAGCAGGAATGAGTTCGAATTTCATTTATATCAAAAAAATTGTTTCTGCAGGAAAAAACTTTATGCAAATCATTTAAAATTTTAAAGTAATAATTAAGTACCCCAGTGGCTAACACCTGGACTAAAAAAAAGAACATTTTCTTAAACTCGTTTTTTTAACGAAAAAAAGGAATGGAAAATAGACCAGTGACTAACACCGGGACCAAAAATGAATTAAAAAAAAAAAACAAAAGAAAATTTTCTACAGGGGAAACAAAATTTATGCAAATTATGAAAAAAATTGTATGTAATAATTAAGCACACCAGTGGTTAACACCAGGACCACAAAAAATTTTCTTTTCTGAAACTCGTTTTTGGACCAGTGACTAAAACCGGCACCAAAAAAAAAAAAGAGTATTTGCTCAATTTGTGATGTAAAAATCGAATGAAAAAAATATTCTCGGAACTTTAATTCAGATTTAATTTGAAGAAACACCAAAAATTTTTTCTCGCTCCATCCACTTAGGTATATGAACGTTTTACAAACCTATCTGACCCAAGCATTTTTGATTGGGCTAAATATCTTATATATTCTTCGATATTTTGGAAAACAAAACAGCCACAGTTTTGAGAGTTTCGTATTTTTAACTTGAATATTCGTTAAAAATGAGTTCATAACTCCGGTCCTATTGGAGTTAGAAACTTGGTTTTTAGTTCGTTAAAAAGCTAAGACAATAAGAAAATTAAAAGAGGCATAAAATAAAATTATTCAGTATTAAGTTTTTTTCTAAAGCTGTCCAGTTTGTAAAATAATATTTTACATAGATTACATTTTTTTTTTATTTTTATTTCTCTTTTCAAATAAAATTCTCTTAAAATCTCTTTCGCCACCCAGTTTAATTTTTTTTTTTTTTTTTTTTTTGAGATAACCATTTTTTACCATTTTTGTTCTTATTAATTGTTTCATCTTTGAAATTGAATTCACTAATGCTAAACTACTAGGATTACTTCAAGGGGCTTTAAGGTATAAAGAAACTATGTCATTAACTTTGCTTCAAGGGAACAATAGACGGAGCCAGACACTCTCTTGGGCAGCTCCACAAAAATCCTTTTACATCGACGGCTCCAAGACGGAAAATGTTGCTGGAGCGGATAGCCTAGCAGTGGATGACAACCGAACGAGATATAGAGCGGAAGGTAGAGGAACGGACAGGGGGTTTTTGATTGACATTGAAGTAATGAGTTTGATTATTTCGGCTATTCTGATAAGTAGTTTCAGATGCTCTACTGTTTTAGCTATAATGACAAAGGTCTTTTAATTGAGTGTCTTAGCAGTACTTAGAGTAGCAGACTGGATATTTGGCGATATTTAGTGAGGACATAAAATCAGGGTCTATAGTGACAGCCAAGCTACTCTAAAGGCCTAAGAAACAGCTCGCGCTCATTCAAAAAAAACGCTGGTATTAAGTTAAGACTAAACTCCGTTGCAAGGTGTAATGAGCTTGCACTTATGTGGGTGTCTAGACTCTTCAGTGTTCAGGGCGGATGAATTCACGATCTATGGTTCTTTGAAATCTCCAATTAACTCGGAGTCAATTTTAGGGCTAAGCACAACGCTTTCGTAAATTTTTGGGTCGAATGTGTTGAAAATGGGCGAGCTACATTCTCTCTCCCTGCAAGGAATTAATAAAAAGTCTGAGAAGTTGGCATAGGAGCTATGGATTTTAACACCACCTGTGTCTCCCTATCCTGTTATTATAACATAACCTACCTCTTGGCCTTGAGTGCAATGGGGAATACTACCTGAGTGCTTGGCAAAATTTGGCCCATCCATAGTAATTAGGATGTTGTTAAGGTCGACCCATCCGCTTGCCTTTCTAGAGCTGATCACTATTGCTTCTGTGCCAATACTAAATCAATTTCCTGTCATAATATTATCGGTAAATGAAATATTTGTTTTTTGTTCTGCTGATCCTATTAGATTGTGGCGATCTCAAATTCGATTTTATGTGGCCAAACCAGTTCCTACAGCTTTTTTATCACAATAATGTGGGTTTACTGGGCGATCCGTATAGTGCTTTATTATTTTAAATTTAGAAAATCAGAGAAATTGATTTCAAGATCTTGGCAATTTCGCATTACTTTTGGATGCTACTCGGCTTCTACCCATGGGGTTGAATTTAATTAAGCCAAAAAAGGGAACATCTAGAGAATTATTCGGCAAAGATTTGTTGCACTTTCTTCAATAATTACAGGTTCATATTTTTTAGTTAGATTAAAGCAAGGCCGAGAAATGTTTAAAAAATAAAAAAAATTTACGTTTTTGTTGGTAAGATTTTTGCTGCTGAAACTTTCCATAAAATCTATTGCATTTGACAGCTAAAAATCTTTGATGAAATCAAAAATGCTTTAGGCACAGAAGCAACTGTATTTTGGATTTGAATACTTACACAAGCTTTTGGTGCTTAAAGTAAGGTTTTCCACTTTAACTTGCATAAATTTAATAATTCTCGTTTTGTCATACCCACATCACTTTAAAGCCCCAAAATAAAAATTTCCATAGCTATTACTACAATGAGGCAATTAAAAACAAATTAAGTTATTCATACAGAGATTAAAATTCAATTTAAGTTTTCTTTTTGTCTTTTTAGGCTTTTGAGAATCTCTCCAAAATTTCAAAAAATTTACCCCCTTCAATATTTACTTATGTATTTCTATACAAAAGTACTGGAAGAATGATTTATTGAAATATGCATATAAATAAATTGAATAACCCTTAATAACGGAGTGTGTAATTTTCTAAAAGAAGATACATTTTTGGCTACTTGAAAAACAAATGTAGTAAATACAACAATAAGTAATAATTGACCATCATCGCAGCTACATATATAAATATATACATACATACATACACATTTACATAAAACTAGACTGTAGGGAAACATTTGACTACGCACACAAGATTCTAGTTCATCGACTGATATTTGCGGGAAAAAGTCATTCTAGTTACAAAGTGACTTCAATTACACTAGTTACAGAGATAATATAATTGTACTAGTTACAAAGTGGTTTGAATTTCCCTAGTTGCAGAGTGAGTTCAATTGCACTAGTTACAAAGTCGCTTGAATTGGACTAGTTACAAAATGATCAGTTCGAACTGTATGTAAAACAATATTCTGCCATTATCTATGTTGCTTTATGATGATGCTTTAGTGATGTTTTATGCACTAATACAGTACTATCTCGATAATCCGGACACGCGGTAGTCCGGTCACATCTATAATCCGGACAACTGCATAATTCGGACAGTTTAACATTTTTTGCTCTATAATCCGGACATTTTTCAAATTTGCTTCGCAATATGTACATACATATGTATTTTGATTTTTAGTTTGCTTTGTGAGTTTTTCGTAAAATAGCGGTACTTTAACAACAATATATGTATACGAAATGCAACAGCATAAATCACGCGTTGTGTTTATTCTTTAGTGACAAACTGAATTGAGTGGACATTACTATTATGAGCAGTGGAAAATTTAATAAAAGGGCTCATAAAACCCTTACTCTTCAGAAAAAATGTGAAATTTTAGATCTCCTTGATAAAGGAAAATCATTAAGATGGTTTGAAACAGAATTTGGTGTCAACAAATCTACTGTTTTTGACATAAAAAAGAAACGTGATGCCACTAGAAAATTCGCGACTAAATGTGAAATGAAATAGTACATACTAAATAAAAAAAATGTTTGATTATGTACAGATGTACATATTATTATGTAAGTATGATATTAAAAAATATTGAAAAAAATTTAATAAAACTATTTATGTACATACATATATCTGAATTGCGTTATGTTCATTTCAAAAAAACAACGTTTAGTTGAAAAACAAAAATCATCTATAATCCGGGCACCCCCATAATCCGGACGACCCCTAACATTAAGGGTGTCCGGCTTATTGAGATAGTACTGTATTTATTACAAAAAAAATTATTTCGAGTCGAATACAAATTTGAAGATAAAAACCATTTTCATTTGTAGTAAAATGTTTGTGATAATTTCAACTATCAATTTTTATTTCATTTTCAACTCGACCAAAACTAGTGATTTTAGTGATAAATTGAACCAGATTTTTTTAAGTCTATTATGAGCTAGAGCTTTAACTTTTATAACACTGATGCATGGCATTTCTCGTCCATGATGTAATGTTCATACAGGTACCACTAGTTCGTTAACTGGTCCACTATGAACTAGTTCGTGCATTGGCATAAAAATGGCGAATGGGTTAACTGACTAGCTCATTAAATGAGATGATGCTATTGCCTAGGCTAACAATTGAAATTTCGTGGCACATCGCAATATTAGAATATAAGTAGCCAACACTGAAAAAAGATAGAAGACGAACTACTTCAGCTGCAGAGCAACCTGGTAGTACAGTAATTCAGAACTGGTTGATTTGCCCACTGGGTAACTACAAAATCACTATATCTCTTCTATAGATGCATGTACATACATACAGGCATACATTCATACATAAATACCTATTTACAATTAAACGCTGATGAGCAGCAAATCCGTTGTAAAGAAAAATAGGCTTTTAATTTCTGCTTTAAGACGTGGACTTCTTTTTTTGTTTTTTCTTTTTGGTAATGAAATTAATTGCATGTTTTGGCATGTTTTTATAAGAAATCACAGCGAGGTCGCCGCTTGCTGTTGGCTAAATTCATAATTGAGTTTCATTGTGGTTTGAATGGTCGGTTAGTGGGCTTCGGCGGAACACTTAAAAGAAAAATGAATGTAAATGAACGGCGTTTTTTGTGGTGAAAATAATTAAAACAAACTTTTTTCTCATAAAATATCTTCTTCAATTATTCCAGTTACCGTTTAATGGTTTTAATTGAAAACCAAAAATATTTAATTTTATGTAGTTATGTTTATTGTACTACTTGAATGCTTCAGTGGTTGAGATGGTATTCCAAGCCTTCGATTGCTTGATGCAGACCAAAGATGGAGTAATGGAAAAAATATGTACTTACACCTGTGTTCATGGTAATAGACCGCGACATAACGCAAAGTTTTGACTATTTACTTATTTTTTATTCTTTTTTTATTTTCTTATATCTTTTTCCCCTTGTTTTCCTTTTTTATGTTTTTTTTGTCATATTTTTATTTAAAAACAGTTTTTTGTTTTGTTAAATTTTTTTCTTTTCTTTCTTCTCAATTTTTTAATTTTATGTTTTTATGTTTCATTTTTTTTATTATTATTTTTTTAGATTATTTTTTAATGTTATGTTTTTATGATTATTATTTTTTATTTTTTTCCATTTTTTTTACTATTATTTTTTAATTTTTATTTTTTTAATTTTTATGTTTTTAATTTTTTTTTTATTTTTTTACATTTGTTTTTTGTTTGTTTCTTTTTTTCCTTTTCTTAAATAATTTTATTATTTGTTTTTTAATTTTTTATTTTTTTTTTTTAATTTTTTTATATTCTTTTATTTTCTTTTCCAACAAAAACCATATAACTCAAAGTTTCAAAACGTGTGCAAAATTTCAAAAAATCAAGAAATTTTCATCAAAATTAAAAACAAATCGAAATTTCTAGGGCTCGCATGCAAAGCCACCTTCTTAATTAACCTAAGATAGAGCTGAGTTGGACTGAGCGTATGTGCCTTTCTTCTGTCCGCAATTGGCCGAGATGTCTCAATCTTCTCCGCGCTATAGCGACACATTCAAGGAAATGATGTATTGGAATTTCCGGGGATTGGTCGCAGAAACGACACGAGTCAGTGTCGTCCCATATCCCAATACTGTGAAGATGACCGGGTCTGGAGGAATGCCCATGATCTGTCACGAGAAATCAGTATATCCTTGGTGAGGGTTATGAGTTTTCTAAACCGCTTTTGGTTGTACCCACCAACGAGGATTGCGCCTGACATAGTCGCATAGCACATTGACAGCTAACCTTTCTTAGCCTTGGCTCTTCACTTCTCACTGAACAACTTTTTGATGGTGTGTTTTTCCATAGCAAGGAAGGACTCGGCTCCTATTAATAACGATACCGCTGCTTCTCATGCCAAATTAGTCTTACGCCATTGTGCGCTCGTAACAAGTTCAATTTCTCCGATACATTCAAGGTCCAGTTAGGACTTAACCTCACAGGATGACAGTGCCTTGAGTGCCGCTTGGATGTCGCTCAAAATGATAATTCTCTCATTACGGAGATTCCTATCTAAATTGATCTCTGCACATAGACAGATGGCATAAACCTTCGCTTGGAAGATGCATGGAAAGTTACCCATCGGCACAGAGCGCTTGGTTCTTTTTTTCCATATAACAAATGCCCAAGACAACTTACATGCCAACTTTTGGGTTGTTTGCTTTTTGAAGAAGAGGTCTCATTTGCCAATGCGAGCTGCTGCCTTCGGCCAAGCTTCTACGAGATTAATTAGCACGAATTCCATGAGGAATTTGTGGGAAGTGTTATGTTGTTCAACGAGGGAGAACTTTGTTCCTCAACTACCCACTACATAGCCCAAGATACCACTTGCCAGTTAGAGAGATTTTCCGTTGGATTTTCTGATTGACATTATTTAAGTTATTATTGCTGGTTTCCATGTGAATGAAGTCGCCATATACTAGTCAAAATTATGTCTATTAGGTATTGCAAATGCGGAAAAAGAAAGTTTCCCGGGTTTCCCCTGGACACAGTGGTACTTAGGACAGAACTTTAAAAATATCAGTTGCACTTTATCACTGCCTATGGGCAATGAGCGATGGATGGTACCTCTCGCCCAGGATTGGTTCGATGTTGGATGGAAAGGTTAAAGAGCAATCATGCCTCTGTTGAGAGCTCTCTATTAAGCTTGAGTTTAGACTTCCGGATCGCTGCATTAAACTGTGTCCGCAGCATTTGTTCATGGAGCAGCTATATCTTCTTTCCAAGCGTAGACAAGCCTTGACAAGGGAGCAGTGTGGTGTAGTGTAATACTATTCAAATAGACTGTGAAGAATAGGCGTGGTACCGTCCACGCTGTAGTTGACGCAAAATTGTGATTTATATAAACTAAAATTCCACTTGAAGTTAAACTCTTCTGTATTTGTATTTATTGTTTTTTTCTTCATAAATTATTTTATAACCAACGGAAATTAAAAACTTCTTCAATGAAGTCAAGCAATAAAGTTTGGATTTTTACAATGCCACATCATAATCCGCATGAAATTGACAATCAGCAGTCAGCAGTCGGCAGTCCGCAGTCAGCATTCTTCCTGAACTTCAAATCATTAAAATATAGTTAGCAAGACTAGTTAACGTCAAGTTGTTGTTGTTGTGGCGCTGAAGAAGTCGTAAATTTGCCTTTTTTATTTTATGTTCATTTATTGTTTTCTTAACTTCGAACCACTTTGCGTTATTGCAACTGCCTGCAACTGAATTCGTTGATGTGGTTGACATGCAACAACCAACAGTTAACTACATACACATTTACGATTATATTTATGTATGCTATTTACTTCACGACGATTGGCAGCCAGCGTCATGCCTTGATGCTGTTGGCCTAAAGCAACTGACTTTTAGACCATCGATGTTTGTTGTCTGTTGCAAAAGTCTATGGTTAGCTGTTTTATTTTATTTGGCTGTGCGATGCTTCACTTATAACCTGTAGTGATGTAGATGAAAAGTCAATGTTTGTAGTCAGCAGACATTTCAGTTCATTAACTTGCATTTGATGGAAGACGTCAAACTGCGCCGAGAGTGACTCGAATTGTACTAGTTGCAAAATTACCAGTTGGAGGGGTGTGCGAAAAGGTTTTCTTCAATTGAGTTTTTTGTTTCTTTTGTTGTTATGTTTTTAAATAGTTTGTCGATATTTAATACTTTTTTTGACGTTGTTTTCATTTGGTTTCAGAACAAATATACAATTACAAATTTTTGAAACTTTCATTCATAATTTTTTATTAATAATAAAAATGTTATAATAATTTGCCGTAGCTCCCATTTAATTTCTGGAAAAATATGTAATTTTCAAAATGAAATCTGAAGTCAAAAAAAAAAATATTGTATATATAAAGAAAAAAAAATTGTTTGTGTTATTTCTGTTCTAAATTACAATAAATTTTTTTTTTTTTAATTCAATTATCAGTTTTTTATTATTTCTATTCTAAATTACAATAAAATATTTTTTTGTTTTAAATTCAATTATCAGTTTTTTATTACTTTTTAATTTTTTTGCTGATGCTTCCACAAATTGAAATTTGTCTATTGTGAACTAGTTCAATAAGTGGTCCACTGTGAACTAGTTCGAAAAGTTGCCCACAAAGAACTAGTTCAGTAACTGGCCCACTACGAACTAGTTTATTACATGTTGTAATGCTAATGCACAAGCTAACTTTTTCATTATAAGATACAATTCTATTGCATAGGCTTACAATTGACATTTAAAAATTGCACTTGCTCGCATCAAAAAACGTAGTATGACTTCTACTACTTCAGCTAAAAAGCAAACTAGTGTCAAGGTAGGTAGTTCAAAATCAGCAAGTTTCTCAGTAGGGTACTTTTGCTGTTATCTCTTTGTGTATATCCAACTTGTGGTCCGTAAAGTTAGCATCTGAATTGCTAATAACTGAAAAAATATGCATTGCCTCTCATTTCACCCGTTCCCTCTTCCTCCTCTCTGTCTCACTAACTTTTGCAACCTCACTTTAATTATTGTTATTGCTCAAGTTAACAAACCGGAAAAAATTCAGCTACTGTAGCTGGTTGCGAACGAGGTAGCCCTTAACTTACAACAACTGTCACGAAATCAACGCCAAACAAATAATGCTGCGAGTTAATGTGGCCGCAACATTGACAATGACACAATTGATGTTGCTGCAACATGCAGAAAGCACAACAAATCAACGCACTGTGCTTGCTGAATAATTTTCTCTGCTGTTATTTTTTTTCTTCCTTTTTTTCAGTTATCCTCTTTTCCATATTTCATTGCATGTGTATGGGTGTGCTTGTGTGCTTGTTTGTTTCCTTTTTAGTTTTCTTTTTCTTCCTGTTTTTATTTTCCAATTCAGCCACATTTTATTGTGTCCTCCTCATGCTACCGCATGTCCTTTACACCAAATACATTCTCATCATCAACCGCCAATTGCTTGCATGCCACCACATCCGTGGAAACATTCTGCTGTTCGCTTCACTGATTTCACTCCATTTTTATGTGTATGCGCTATGCCATTTGGCAGTAGCAAATTTAATGCACTGTCAATGTGAAGAAAATTTTTATGCAGTGGTAATCACAACATATTTTTGCTAGTTGTTGTTGTTGTTGTTGCTTTTAAATATTTTAAGTAGTAATTCCAAGTAGCGGAAGATCTACTGAACCACTCAACCAACATAATGCCACTTCGTGCTCGTACGCTCTACATAGGTACATTCTTACATACAACAAAAATCAGCTATTTAATATAAATTCCAACAACATCAACTGTCATTAAGCTAATCTCGGGTAATTCGATAACAGCAGTCGGTATTTGTTTTCCGACATTTTACTGCAGATACCTGCGGTGTAGTGGATGCGCTCGTCTTCACTATGCAGTTAGCTTTTTCTTCTTTTGTAAATTCTGCTTTGGTTTGGATTCTATTTTCTCCCACTTTTTTGCATTTTAATTTTTATGGCAGTAATATTGTAATGAACTTGCCAGGCAAGCAAGCAGACGAGCCAAATACTTTTATGTATTTTTAGTATTTTTGTTGTTACCGCCACAGAAGTTGGACTTTAGCTCCGTTTAACTCCAACCATCAGCCAAACGCTTTCCACAAATTACTCCACTTCCATTTATACTCGTTTACTTCTTTCAATGTGTGTAATAAGCACTGCTTGCACTCAGAGCTAATTTCTTGGTTGGCCGTGAAACTTCTACGTGAAGCCTTACAAGCCAAGCCAATCCATAAGCGATAAGGCGGAGGATTTTTAAGCACTCCAAATGCGGCTTTTAAAAGGAAGTAGTATCTATTAGCTGAGTGAACTGCGCCGTCATACTTAAGAAATGGTAATGGAAACCAAAACAAGTAGGAAATTAGAAAAATTAAGAATTTAAGAGTGTCCAGTAGTCAGTTGATAGAATGTGAAATAGGTTAGTTAGAATTCCTGGTTATGAGATGTGAAGCAGACATGAACAGAGTAGACCTCTTCATAGACAATGAACTATAATATATTCTCGTCAGTAAAAGGGGGTCAAACTCATACAGAAAGAGCTCAGTGGTGACGAAGTAAAGCTACGAAACTTAAACTATGATCCAATCAAAGTCTAGTAGAGCTTCAAACATCTCATAAGCCGCGCTAAGGGCAAACCGAGAATGGTCAATAATATTCTCGTCTGTCATTGCAGACTAGGCAGTCATTTGCACAGTATCGGTATATGGCCTAACGATTCTTGTCGACTTTGCGAGCTATCATCTCCAGAAACACCTTCACTCTTGCTTCTTGAATGTGATGCGGTTTCGGACGAAGAAGTAAACAATTCAAAGAAGAAGAAGTAATACGTTCAGAGCAACCAAGCACCAGCTTAGTTTCATTGAAAGAATTGATGAGATATTGCGAAGAGTAAAATGCACAAAAGATGTTAAGGTCGATGTGCAAACTGCCATGCATTCATTCATTCGAAATGACATCCTAGGCATTCATAGGCCCAGGAGCCTACCTTTCGGTTGTCACAGAACTCGATTAAGTGCAACTTGTATGTCTGCATGCATAAATGAATAAGACGACCTAATATTACTAAGCGAATACAGATGAGTTAATAGGCAAGCTTAAACCGTCATGTCGGGAAATTTCAGTACGGAGCTCGAAAACACTCCTTAACCTCAACGGTCACCACGTTAGTGTTGTGACAAGCTTCCTCACTAGTATTTGCTGAGTAATACAGTAGTGGGCAATTTGGGCTGTAGCACATAGGTTTTATTTCCAGGTAAGATTGTATGACGGAGAACAGGAAAACAGTGTGAAGCAGGAAAACAGTATGAAGCCCTTACCAAACGCAGACTTTGCTTTTGCTTTTCTATCCTGTAAGCGAACGACTTAACAAGTGATTTACAGAGAAAGGGATCGCTCAAAAATTATCACTCCGATTTCAACAATATTTTACTTGTAGTAGCTAACAGGTACTATCTTGCCATTTGAGCAAGGTGTTGCCACTTGTTTGTATTAAGAAAACTAAATTACGATATTTAAAAAATATTTATTGACTCAAATGCCGTCGTATAAGTATGAAAGCAACATAAAAAAGCAACAAGAAAAATTTATTTCGAAAACAAGAAGTTGCCACATGCTTGAATTAAGAAGAAAATATTATTAAAAAATAGACATATGTGGCTTACAAACATAAGCATCAAAGCAACTATTTTTAAGAAAAAACAATTTTTTCGAGGGCGTTGCCACTTGCAAAAATAGCCACGTTTCACTAATTTCACTTGAATATTAAGATATGGGTATCAGATGAAATGTGTTCAAGCACGCTTTAATAAAAGATATATTTTATCTGGTGTTGCCACCTGTTTTTTTTTATTTCATTTGATATGGGTCTGGGTATCAGATACAAGGTATTCAAGCAAGATTTAACAAAAAAATATATTTTATTTGGTGTTGCCACCTGTTTTTTTTAATTTCATTTGAAATTAAGGTATGGGTATCAGATGAAAGTTATTTAAGCAAGCATTAACAAAAAATATATTTTTATCTGGTGTTGCCACCTTTTTTTAATTTCATTTGAAATTAAGATATGGGTATCAGATGAAAGTTATTCAAGGAAGCATTAACAAAAAATATATTTTTATCTGGTGTTGCCACCTGTTTTTTTAATTTAATTTGAAATTGAGGTATGGGTATCAGATGAAAGGTATATTATTTAAGCAAAATTTAATAAAAAATATATTTCATCAAGTTTTGCCACCTGTTATATATACATTTCATTTGAAGTTAAGATATGGGTATCAGATGAAAAGGTATTTCAAGTGTTGCCACGTGCTTTCTTATTTAATAAATTGATTATGCAAATATTTCAACTATGAAAACTGATTCATATACATATATTAATTTAATATATAACTATATTAAATATTTATTTATTTTATTTATTTATTTATTTATTTATTTATTATTAAAGTCAAAACATGCAGCCATAGGTTATTTTTACAATGATTGACCTTAAGAATAGTTTACATAAAAGGATTAACAGTAAAATCAAAATTAAAATTAAAATTACAGCTTTCATTTATACGTTTAATTTTGTAAGGTAAGGTATTCCAAAGACGGACAGAGAACACAAAGTGTTGACGTTCAGTCACCAAACAACTGTATTTCATCGGGACTAAATTTAAAGAACGGCAGGACTTTGAAGGCGTAAGTCGATCTTTGAGGTATGTGGGTTTCTGAGTGTTTATGATCTTGTGGAGTAAAACTAAACATTTAAACCTAAGCAAGTCGTAAAAGGATACGGAAGCAATTTTTTTCGAATAACATTTTTAAATGGTATGACCTTAACATCTAATTTTCAAGAAAATCTTGAACTAATACCAAAACTTAATCATTGGGTAGAATATGGGCATCAAACAAAATATATTTAAAATAATGAACAAAGCCTTAATCAAAATTATTTGCGTATGGCGTTGCCACATTTTACTTTTTTAGTAGAAATTAAGGGAGAATTTTCTTACCCTCTATCTTGCATTTCAGTGGGCATTTTCGACTCATTCGCATGATAGCTATAATGAAAGGCTATTAAAAAATTGTCACCACAGGGTTAAAATGTTCCATAAAAATGTTAAGCATATAATTTCATGGAGGTGGCCGCACACGAAAGACTCGTGCGGGTTAAAATGAGTGCGAAGGGAGCCTTAGTTCCTGCTAAAGGGTACATATTTGGCGTAAATACATTGCGAACTCTTACACTTATCAGCATTAGGACGGATGGGTTTTTATGGAACACGATTTGTAGATTTTTGCATCGCATAGGGCGGTTAAAAATGAATTCAAAGTAAATAAATAGAGTCGAGTGCTAGGACTGCTCCTCGTTATGTGAAATACAAATTAATTCGATTAGGGTTAGGCGATACGAAGATGATATATAAAATGTAACATTCACCCTTATTTATTATTGGCTGCTATTGGTAATAGCTGATTAACTTCTAGTGAATTGAATATAACACACAAAACGATCGGGTACCTACAACGGTGGAAATGGTTGCACTGTAGCCTGATGAAGATAAGATGGCAATCAGAACGTATCAACGCGGCGGGTAACAGCTCATAAGCTTAATGCGAAAAAAACAACATAAAAATTACTAAATTATTGTTGACAAACGATTTGTAGATAAGAACGTAAATAACTAATAAACTAATATAAAAATGTAGATAAAGAGATAAGGGAAAATTTTCGATAAAATCATGGAAAATGTTTCATTGGGGGAAAGTAGTTTTGAATATGGCAGGATAGTGCAGAAAAAATATTTTTATTCTACTTATATAATAATAGAAAACAAAGTATTTCCTTAACTCACTAATTAACCTGGATTGATGGAGAGTTATTTTTATTTAGAAACAAAAGTATATCCTGCACTCAATTCCACAGCCTGTGTGATTTTATGATGTATATATTTGTTTTACCCTCACCATGTACTGTCCAATCAAAGCTTTCCCCCCACTCTACTCTAGAAAATTCGAGTTAACTTACCAAAGATAGGTTTGTCCATGCTTGGCGGTTTTTTTGTGCTAGTTATTTGCCAATTGAACCCCCACGGATTCGCTTAAACGAGTAAAGCTATTGATTAAGTTCTTGTTGGTAACAAATTAAACTCAGCATAAACATATTTCATGCCAAAGCCACAACCTGTCTCAACAGCAAACCTCCACTATTTCGAGCAACTCTTGCCACAAATGAAAGAGGATATTTGTAACATTAATAAAAGGCATACAGGAAAGCGAAAAACGAGTGGATATGATGAAGAGTGAAGGTATAGAGTAGTTGAAAATGAGTTTAAAAACCGCCAATCGACTTACAGCCAAATGCGTTGTAGCCACAAATGTTGGCAATTAAGCGAACACGCACGAGGTGCTGGCGGATGGATGGCCTTGCTGGTGCATTCATGTAGTATAAGCTAGGCAGATGGTAGGGTGACCACATGTATCTAGTAAGTGTTGATTACAATAATGTAATTTAATGGAATAAATAAGAGAGAATTTACCATTTTAAAAGCTTATACGAAAGATTTGGGAGTGATGAGCATAATCGTAATGATAATGGTAATGTTAAAGGTAGTGGGAAGAATAATGGTAATTGTAATCATAATGATTTCTTAATGGTAATGGGAATAGTAATGACAATTGCAATGGTAATAATGCTAGTAATGGTTTTGGTAATGGTAGTAGTGGAGCTAAATATAATGGTCATGAGAGTCAGAATGGAATAAGTAATGGTAATGACATTGAGAACAGAAATGATAACCATTACCACTAAAATTAGGATTATCATTACCAATGTCGGTAGTAATCCCCAGTACAAAAGGGTAATGAGAATGGTAATTGTAATGGTAATGGTTTGGTAATGGTAATGTGAACAGTAATGACAATGGTAATAGTAATAATAGTTATAATGGTTGCGGTAATGGTAAATGTAATGGTCATGAGAGTCAGAATGGAATAAGTAATGGTAATGGTAATGGTAATGGTAATGACATTGAGAACAGAAATGATAACCATTACCACTAAAATTAGGATTATCATTACCAATGTCGGTAGTAATCACCAGTACAAGTAGGTAATGAGAATGGTAATTGATATGGTAATGGTAATGGTAATGGAATGGTAATGGTAATGGTATTGTCAATGCTGATATTAACAATAATTCTAAAAATAATGCCAATGGTGATAATAGTAAAAGTAATGGGAATGATAATGGTAATTGTATATTAATAGTAATGGTAATGACGGAGGTAATTTTAATAGCTACGGTTATTATAATACATGTGGAGTTAAGGACAAAGTAAGGTGATAGTAATGGGAATCGAAACGGTTATAATAGTCACAATAGTTATGGTAATGGCGATGATTTTTATAAAGCAATAGTAATGAGAATGAGAATCATAATAACAAGATTAATGGCTATTGTAATAGTGGAGGTAATGACATTACTACGAGTAATGGTATTGGTAATGTCAATGGTCATATTAATAATAGTTCCAAAGATTGCATTAACCGCCAGCCTGGAAACGTAATCGTAATGGAAATAGTAATGAAAATAAAAATGGTAATGTGGATGGTACTGGTAATTATAGTTATAATGATTATGGTAATGGTGATGATTATCATAAGGGTAATAGTAATAATAATGGCAAGATTAAAGGTATTTGTAGTGGTAATGGTAATAGTGCAGGTAATAACATTAGTACGCGTAATGTTATCGGTAATGTCAATGGTCACGTTATTTATAATTCTGGTAATGACTGTGGTAATTATAATGAGACTTGTTACAGCTGTGGTCACCGTGTTGAGAGCTATACTGTTAAAGGTAATGGTAATGAGAAACGTAATAACATTAATAACAATATTTTTAATGGTAATGGCAATGCCGATGGTCAAATTTATAATAATTTCAAAGATAGTGTTAACCGCAATTGAAAATGTGATGGTAATGGGAATGAAAATGGTAACGAGAATGGTGATGGTAAATATAAATAGTTATGATAGCAATAAGGGTAATGGTAATGATAATGATAATGGTAATGGTAATGGTAGTGGCAATGGTAATGGTAATGGTAATGGTAATGGTAATGGTAATGGTAATGCCATTGGTCCGGCTAATACTAATTTCAATGATAACTCTAGATTGGGAAGGTGGAAATTAGAGGTCGATGTTACTTAGCTAGGAAATTTACCCTATTTAAAACACTCTCTGTAGATTACACTCACATATTGATGAAATAAAAACGATATACCCGTTTAAAAACTAACCAAATCGATTATAAGGCCTCGAGGTGGTTACGGCCACAACTACTTATTGTTGTTTTACAACCGATTTTCATAATTTTAACATGTGTAGAAAGGCTGAAAAATGTATTATCGTCTATCAAAGTTTGAGAGCAATCAAAGCGAAATTTGAGTGAGTAATAGCACTTTTACTGAAAGAAGTCATCCAGGGCAAGTTGAAATGAGAGAGTGTTTTTGCTCATTTGATATTTTTCTTGTTTTATAAACGATTTTCATAATTTTGACATGTTTAGAAAGGTTGACAAGAGTAATATGAATATATTTGAAAAATTAAAAAAACTGGGTTTTGAGCTAACTCGTCAAGGGGTAGGCAGAGAAATGATTTACTAATACCTGCCACGTTGACTTGAGCTGTAGGGTTTTAGGATCCCATTTAATCACTAGGTTTATAATTAGAAATGGAGATAGCCCATCTCGCCGAGCCTTCTGGTTTTCAACTGGATTTCTAAGGACCTTGACTTGGCTGTTTATGAAACAATGTTTGGACTCCTGCCTCTTAAATTGTATAATATGGATATCCCACAAAACAAGTGCCCACCGAGGAAGTTAATGTGCTTCGAGTGCCAGCTCTTTACAGTGGATAATATTTTCTTCTCAATGAATCCCCCGCACATACTCTCCTCCCTCCCTCAACTTAATCTAACCTATCTGGGTAACAATTTCTAACTTTTCGCTGCCTCTCTGCCAGTTTTAAATAAGACAAGCGCTGCTACCGCCGTTGGTAATTCACTTCGGCGAAGATTTGCTTTGCCTCGATGCAATAGCTGGAGCTGGTAATCAGTGCAGAGCACTATGTCATTCAACTATTGCGTGCCAATGGGCTTTTTTTCGCCCCCGATTACCTCAGCTACTGCTCGTTTAGTGCTAATCCAGCGAACCACGCTGCGGTTTTTTGGGATATCAATAAACGACAATTTACGTTCGAGTTGTGGCAGCGGTGGCAGTACATAATTTAAATTAATCCTTAATTACGTAGACAACATCCCGCTGCTACTTGCTGGCTGCTTGACTCCGCATCTACGTTGGTTTAACGAACGAACTTATTACAGCGAGAAAGTGTAGGTAAAATGGATGGGAGGAGAGGTGGCTGATTGGCTATAGAGGAAGATAGTCATGCAAATACTTTACGCCAATTTGCAGCAAAAACCGCCTTAACCGCATTTAGTTAAGCCATGCCACTTGAAATTGAAACATTCGTGGATACGAGTTTGTTGTTGTTGCTGCTGCCGCATGCGTTCTCCGTTCAAGCGCGCCAAATGCCAAACTCTGTGTGGTGCCGTCATTTAAAGTCAATTAATTTATATATTTTTATTCGTGCACACATACATACATACCTACGTTTTTGTTGCCGCGTTGCTGTCGCTTTTGGCGTTGTACGTTGCACGTTGTGCGTATTAAAATGTCAGAACAATGTGCTGCATGCCACAAATTTAACGACGACAACGACAGCGCATTCAATAACAGCCGTTGGCCTTAAGAGTTCGATAAAGATTTTTTTGCACGCATACATACACACATAATTGTTGTTATTGCTGCTGTTATAGAGTAGCTGTTCATTACTACTTAACTACTACCTACCACTACCGTTGCGACTACTCGTTACCATGGCCAAAAGCAGACTCCGCCACCATCACCATCATAGTCAGCCAGCCACAACGACGGCCGCCAAAGCAATCAACAGTAAAAAATGAAATGGGCGGGCGGCCCGATGGCGGCTAGCCATTCCGCATTTGCTACTGTGCGCATATTTCATAGTGGCGGCGGCGGCGATGGCGATGGCGTTGATGGGAACTATAGCGGATGCTTATCAACGTGCCACCAATCAGCCAAACATTTACCTTAACTTTTATGCCTGGCTACGCACAGCACTGACTGTGGCGGAGATACCCTAGCGGTAGACGTCGTGCACGCAAATTTTAATTAACGCACAGATTTTGTTTCAACAACTTTTTTCGCTCGTTTTTGCTGCCTTTTTTCTATCTATCTATAGCGCAATTATACTTGTATGCTCTTATATTAAACATATATATACATATACATACATTTGCATACATACTTATATGCGTACATTTTCACTTACCTCATTGCAGACTGAAAACCGATAATAATGGCGGCGCTTGGTGCCCCAAACACATGGTCTCAAATGCGTTGAAGGAATATCTGCAGGTGGATCTGTTGCAAACGCATGTCATAACGGCGATACGTACGCAGGGTCGCTATGGCAAGGGTCAAGGTCAAGAGTACACAGAGGCATATGTGCTGGAGTATTGGCGGCCGGGATTCACCAAATGGCTACGATGGAAAAATACACAAGGAAAGGAGGTGAGTGCGTGAATACCTACAATTGAATGAAATGTTGTATGCTGCGCGTCAACTTCGTGTGGTTTCATTTTAAAGCGAAAAAATTTAAAGGGATTTGATTAAAGGGAAAAGTGGAGTGTACTATTTGTGGGCTAATTGGTTCATAATCGAGGTTAGGTTAGATTTGGTTGGTGCGGTTGTCCTGTAGGACACACTCAGGCTACGACATTGTGATGCCGCATGGGGAGCTTTCTCTGTCTCTCCTAAAACCAGTATCTGATTTTCAAAAATTTTAGAATATCTCTGATTTCTGCAGAACTGAGATCTTCCAATTCGTTAAAAAAATAGAAATTTACCTAGAGTGGTAAATCTACGTCCGACTAAGCCAGGACAATGACACAGAAGGGGCGAGGTCTCTTCCTTTTCCTCATCTAGAGAACTCCTACAGAAGTCATGTACTTGAACACCCATCCTTTGGGCGTGTCTACCTATTAGGCAGTGCCCCGTTATGACTGAAATAAATGTGCTAAGTCTATGCTTATTTTGGCTTAGCAGAGGTTCTGTGCGTTTAGCATTGAGAGCCGACCACAATTGACGGGCGATTTTGCAGGTGGTTTTATTACGCCATCTTTCAATCGCTGTTCTTACGATTTCTTCAAGGATAAGTAGCTTACATGTTTCTAAGGGTATGCCTATGTCATTGTCTATGTACTCATCGGTCAACTTGGTGCCGAGCCTCGCTAGTTCATCGGCTCTGCTGTTACCCTCAATGTCGGGTTGGCCAGGAATTAATGTTACTCTTAAGCGAAATGTCTTAGCCATCCGGTTAAAAGATGTGCGGCATTTCATGGCTACCTTGGAGGTTGTCAACTGTTTTGTGAGGGATTTTATCGCCGCCTTGCTATCATTGAAAATGTAAATAGAGATAATTTCCAGATATCGCATCCGGCTGTACCAGTGTCGCGGCTTTCGTTATTGCCAACAGTTCAGCCTGAAAGGCATTACAGTAGTCGGGGAGCCGTAAACTGAATGAGATCCCCAGATGTTCGGGGTATACACCTCCGCCCACCCTGCCGTCGAGCTTTAAGCCATCTGTGTATACATGGATGGACTCGGCTGCTTCGTTCCGTTTCCACTCTTCTCTTGAAGGTAGGAGGGTAGTAAGGGTCGAGGTTATGAATTAAAAAAAAAAGAAAAAAATCGAATGTACTTAGACGGGGACCTAATAAAGTTGGTCTCTGTCAACTCTATCTTAAAGAAGTTGATCTGACATAAACAAGGGTGCGAATTACCCACTTCCTGGTGGCGCTTTGTGTACGCTTACTACTAATCACTGGTAATACAATGGGTTTAATGACGTTTTCGGCCACTGAGCTAATCGAAAGCTTCCACTAAGTTCATGTAAATGCGTTTCTAATAGACCTGGAAACCCTTTCCTGGTTTGAAACTGAGACTAAGCGAATTATCAGTGGCATTTAGAGCTCAAACCGCATGTCTCGAAGAATTGAAAAAGGGTGTCACAGAAAGAAGTACCTTCTCCATTGTGATTTAGCTGCTACATCTTGAAACTTCCTCAATCATCTGCGGTTGTTCATCTCCTCTTACATGCTGATAACTGATCGAGACATCTTATGTTGGTGTTGATGAGCTGTTTTCCGAAGTAAACTGTTAACTTGCAAAACTTTCAGCATCTTCACTGCTAGGAATTTTAAATTCCCCTCTAAGAAAACAACGGCCAAGCTGAACGCAAGCTTGGAAGTCGACGACAACAAATACCGACCCTAGAAATCCGAAGATGTTAAGGGTTACCATTGACAGCACTCAGACAACACTAGGTCCATTGTATTGGACTCGGGTTATCTTCTTAATTTTCTCTTAAATCTACCCGACCTCCGAAGAATACTGAGTAGATCTGGTGGTGCCAAGTTGCCAAAGTGGTCGCTTCTTAACACATCAGTTCCAAAGACCTCAAGCTTGATTCGAGTGAAGGTCGGGCAGATGCACAGCAAGTGGTCCGCCGTCTTATTCTTCGCTCCACATGCTCGGCAGAGTACGCTGTCTGACATGCTTACCTTTTCCATGTTCTTCGCCCATAAAAAGTGGGCCGTCAGCAGTCCAACTAGCTGCCTACAGTTCTTTCTGTTTAATGACAGGAGGCCTACAACAGTCGGTCGGACATGACAGCCTCTGTCAGCCTGCCAAGCTCGCTTGTGGGTTGAAGTAACCCGTTTGCTAACCGTCGATTTGATGGCTGCGGAAGAGAGTGGCAGAACGAGCTCCACGCCAAAGAAGTTGGACTCAGGATATTATGCCCGCCGACATAGTTAAACCTGTGTTGATCTGCCTCTTCATCTGTTTTTCACAAGAAAGTTCATTGCTTCTTGAACAGCATACACCTTCGCTAGAAACACAGATGCGTACATTCCAAGAGCAAAGTGCAGTTTTGTCCCGCTGGATTCCATGGAGACATCAGAGCCAGAACCATGCTCGGCCCTGGAGCCATCCGTGAAAATGAGAAAACTGTTTGGCGAGCTCCTTTTTGACATCGGCAGCTTACTCTCCTGTTCATGGCATGCTAATCGTAATCAAGGTGGAGTGCGGCAACAAAGTTCTCTTTGCAAGCAATTTTTGCTGGATTGCTATTGTAGAGACTACCTGACAGACATCAGTCTGTTTCATCCGAGACATTTAAAAGACCACCGCTTGAGATGTGAGACCAGATTTAGTTATAAGTACGTCCACTGTGGAACTCGTTGGACCCTCGTCAAGAAATTAACGACTTTCATCGAGGTGTAGTTAACATCTACCTTAACTGTCGCTCCATGAATGTGAGAATAGATCACGACATACCAAACATATGGTTACTTTTTAATGTGAAGAGGCCCTGCACAACTAAGCATACTATATCTTCAAAAGTCAGCTGAGAGCAACTCATCTGATTTGTCTCATCCTATTGGTCTCAGCCTTTCGAAACGTCGTATTTCCTAAACGTGCCCTTAGACGTCTTAATGCAGATTAGTGTGCTTAGTAGAGCACTGACCGGTGCAGAGCTTAGTAGAACTGTTATAAAAATAGTAACAAATATTTTCGTCTAACGATCGAGAGTCAGATGGCGCTTTTTACACCAGCACTTTTTTATTACCTGGCGGATCTGGATTCGATGATCGCATATAAACGTGTTAGCTGTGTAGAAACAAAAACAGGTTATACTTCCATCAACGGGGTACGGCGTTAACTGAGTCTAAGGAGTGGTGTTATAATTGACCCTGTGAGCCTAAGTCTGTCACCTTCCTGAATATGAATGAACTGTAACTGAAGCCAGTATTGGGTAGTTAACTATAAGTAAGAGTTTATATCTTTGGATACAAATTCATGTAAGGTCGTTCGTAGTCTATTAGTCTATTCGGGGGTCTCATATACATTTGACTAGCGCTCTCCTCCTTTCGGAAACTTTAAGATTTTAGCCGATTAAGTTATTCTATTAATAGTTATCAAGGAAATAAGAACTTTGAAGTGAGGGCATTGTTGTCCTTATTTTGAAATGTACTTTATGACTAAACTTACTATTTTAAATTTATTGAAGAATTATTTAATTTTAATATTTCCTTCTTTTTGTTTTCTTTTTGGTTTACCTAGATTCTGCCTGGCAACATCAATACATACAGTGAAGTGGAAAATTTACTGCAGCCGATAATTTTTGCGTCGAAGATTCGTATTTACCCATATGGACAATACGATCGGACGGTGTGTCTGCGCGCCGAGATTGTCGGCTGTCCGTGGGAAGGTGAGTAAGCCACGTATATTTCAATAAATATAAAACATTATTTTAAAACAACATCTAGGTGCGTCTTTTCCTAGATCCTTTATATATGGGTGAAAATATGTCTTAACTGCTTAAAATTTAATATTAAAAAAAAAAGATGAAACTTTTTGATGCCACTGGTTACGCAAGAAAGTGTATTTTCTCGTTAAAACTTTACCCGCTAGATGGCGTGGAGATCGAGATATTGCGAGAAATGTTAGATATTGGCGGACTTGGGATTATATCCTAGCATCTTAAAAAGTAATATTCTTGAAAGGATGGACCCGCTAGATGGCGCTGGCATAGAGATAAACCGAAAAATCGTATTAAGGCTTCGATTTTCATAGAGATCAAGCGAAAAGTCGTATTGACGCTTCGATTTCTGTTGTTTTTGTAGCAGCATGAGAATTCCCCATATAGAGTATTTGCGGGGAATGGTGCTGGAGTGACAAGTTCTTGGCTGAATGTAAATACGGGTCATTCCGGTAACGTAGAACCGAACGTTGTAAAAATTCTTCCATTTTATTCGAAATATTTTTGCAGAATATGAAGCTACTGTGGGATTGGGACAGTTATACGAATCATATTTATATCTCAAGTGGTGAAAACATAGATTTTATTTTGGAATGGGTCCTATAGACTTCTAAAAACTGCCATATTTTGGCGATTTCCATTAGCGCTTGACTTGATATATAATTTGAGGCGGGCAGGGTTAAGCAAATCTCTCGGGGCGGTTGAAGTAGCAGGAAATACAACTTTTGTGCCAGGACCTATCAACTTTGTGACATGGCTTTTGGCATAAAATACAGACAAAACAGAAATTTGAGAAAAAAAATTGCCTTTAATTTCAAAATTTCAATAGTAATAAGAAGTAATGTATAAATTTATTACTGTAGAGTGTTGGTAAACACATCAAACTTTTATAGCACAAAAAAACAGCACTCCAATCGGTTGAGTCATTCATCATTTGTTGCAGTTTGAAAACTAATTTTGTGATTTTTCAATACATTTTCGTTCACAGACACGCCTATTTTTTAAATCTGTGTAATTTATGTCACTAAGAACCTCGTGGATAAGATTAGCTTAAAGTACAAAAAAACTCTGTGTAAATCGGTGCATGCAGCGCATAGTTATTAGCTTACACACCAACATATTTCAGGACTTTCATTTATAAGATGTGGAGATTTAAGTTCTTTTGGAAAAATTTTAGTGGAACACACAAACATATTAATTAAATTGCATTTGTATGCATTTTACTTGAATTTATTTGAGTGTAGTTTAAATTTTCTGCATTCCGCATAGCCTTAAATAGTTTACCGCCAAAGAACTATGAGTGTACGGAGCACCCACCTCCCTTTGACCAATGCGACGAAATGGCGCCAATAATGCGAATTCGAGACAATAAACGCTATCAGAGGGCCCCTTTCGTGTACTTAATAAAATTGTAATTTAAGTCGTTAAGGGGCCGTAAGAGCAAACAGCAAAAAAACCGGAAAAAAAATACAACAAAGTACTTGAGTCAACAAAGGCAAAGGTTAGTTGATTGGATTGTGCTGTGTGGTGGCAACAACTAGCTGGTGGGAGGGCGGCGTCGGCGGTGGCATTTTCATATACATATGTATGTATGTGTGTGAGCAGCAAACATTCGTAGACGTGCAACGCACTCGCAAATCGCGTGCAGACAGCCAACGATGACGGCGACGCCCCAAACATGAATGAATGTATTTATTTTTTTGTGCCTTCATATGTCAATTTCTCGTTGGTTTTGTTGTTGTTGACAGCGATCTTTTTACAGTTGCCGACTGCTAGAAGACGAACGACGACGGCACCAATGTGATTGTTGCATGCAATTGTTGAGTAGCGGCAAAAACAAAAGCAGAAAAAAAAAATAATATGCCAATAACAAGGCTGGCTGTGTGTGTATGGCTGTGTGTGTGCGCGGCAAGAGACAACAATGCAGCAAAGGTAGATGAACAGAAGTGCTTAAAAATATTTCCGAAGCGCAAATTGTCGACAAACGAAGCGCAGCTGTGCACTTGCTACCAAAAAATAAACCAAAAAAAAAGGTACCATGAATGCGTGCATGTAACTGTCATAAGAGTGCAAATTTGCCAATGTCTAGCATGCTTCAAGGCGCAAAGTCTTTTTGTTTTTGCATATTTATATGGACTTTTGTTTGTATTTTTGAAAAATCATTGCAGTGTTAGAATAACACGGCAAAAAGTGAGCAAAGCTAACTGCCAAGCAGCGGATGAAAAACCACAAGTAATAATCAAAAAAGGGTTGAAAATTCATTATTCCTTTAATGGTAGCCTTTTTGTTTCAAGTGAAAGAAGCTAATCATATTTTTGAAAGAGCTACACTTTAGTGCCAAGGTGGGCGTAACTTGTTTCCGCAGTGATGACACAGAAAAACCATTTAACAAGCGACATGAAATATCGTTACATTTATTTGGCTGTGCAGAGTCAACCATTCCCCAAGATCGCCAAAATCATCGGGCACTCATACGAAAATATGCAACTGTACAAAACATATGGCAGCATTCAGCTCAGACACGCGTGAAAGGCAAAAATCAGTTTATACTTGTTGTTGCTGCAGTGAAAGCTAGCGGCGGCATGTGGCGGCATTTATTGCTATATTTTTTTTTTTTTGTTTATTTCTTCATGTCTGCCTATTTTTTGGGAGAGGGTTGCTAATGCAGTGGCAAATACACCCCTTTTCGGGCATATAAGCATGGTGTACTACATACATACATACATACACATACATACATACATGCATACATACATAAATACATACATACATACCTACATACAAACATGCACACATACATCGTCACATGCACTCATATGCTTGCGCTTCCATTCCTCCATTAAACAATTCTCTCTTCTTTTCATTGGAGTGGGTCAACTTATGTTGGGTCCGGAAATTACATTTGGGTGTGCAACATTTCGTATGCAAATTAATCAAGATAAAACGTTATTGTGCTTATTTTTTTTTTTTTTTGTATAAAATATTCATATGCATAGGTATGCCGTCTTTGTGATGAGTTACACATATTTGATATATGTGGAATCATTATTTTGAGTTCTACTTGCATATAAATGTAAATACAGGAAGTGACGAGTTAATGCGGACTACAGAGAGAATCCAAAATAACAGTAAAAAGAGTATCAAATACGTGGTGTGTCTATTACGTAACGAGACTGATGCTGCTTTTGAAATGGTACAGAAACCAGCGAGGGCCAGCTAGCAGTCTAGGATGAAGCTTTCGCTTTCGAGCCATCAGTACTAAGAACTTCTGTAAGCCTTTCAGAAACCACAGCCAAAGCGTTTGCTTGTGTTAGAGTTGTTTTTTGCCGGAAAAATGTTGAGTGGCTCATTCCGCATTTTATATCAACAGGTTTTTAGTCAATTGCAGCATTCCAGGCTTAGACTCCACGTCTTATTCGTCAGGTTTTGTGCCGTGGGCTTGATATCTGTCTCCTGTCGGTATTATTATTGATTTGATTTTAGTGTAATAAAAATACAACAACTACAATAGCAAAACATGCTAGCTACCAAGGCCTTCAGTGCTTTTTTAGCTTTTTTTAACATTATTTATTTTTAATCTCTATATCCAGATAAATTTCTTTAATTTTTTATATATTTTTTAATTTTTTTTATTTATATACTTTTCTAAATTTGTATATAGTTTTTTAATTTTTACATATATTTTATTAATTTTTAAATATATTTTTTTTAATTTTTATATACTTCTTCTAGTTTTTATACATTTTTTTATTTTTCTATACATTTTTTTTTAATTTTTATATATATTTTTAAATTTTTATATGTTTTTTTTTTGATTTTTATACCGTTTTTTTAATGTATATATATATTGTTTTAGTTTTTATATATATATTGTTAATATTTAGAGATATTTTTTTTATTTGTTATATTTTTTTTTTTAATTTTTATAATTTTTTTTTTAAATTATATACTTTTTTGCTTTCATTTTTATACATATTTCTTGAATTTGTACATACAATATATGTATATTTTTGTAATTTTAATTTATATATTTTTCTTTAATTTTTATATTTATTTTTTGAATTTTTATATATATTTTCTTTATTTTTATATATATTTTTTATTTTTATATATTTTTTGTTTAATTTTTATATATATTTTTAAATTTTTGTATATACCTTTACTTTATTTTTATATATATTTTTTATTTTTATATAGTGTTTCTTTGTTTTTATATATATTTTTTTAACGTTTATATATATTTTTTTTTTTTTTAAATTTTTATACATTTACTTTTTTAATTTTATATGTATTTTTTAATTTTAGTACGAATTTTTTTCATTCTTTTATAATTATTTATTTTTATTTTTTTATATTATATAATTCTATATTTGTCTAATTTATTATATTTGTACATATATTTTTAAGTTTTTATATATTTTTTCTATTTTCATGTGCATATATGTAAATTTAAATTTTTTTAATTTATATATACATATATATATATATTTATTAACTTTTATATACTTTTCTAAATTTGTATATAGTTTTTTAACTTTTATATATTTTTGTTAATTTTTAAATACATATTTTTATAAATTATATATTATTTTAAAATTTTTTAAACGCTTTTTAGCTTATTTAAATTAAAAAATTTTTTTTTTTCATGAAATGCCTATCGAAAAAAAACTCGGAGACTCCTCAATTGACTATGCTCTTATAAGTACAGTGTTCTATTTCTTAAACGGACACGTAAAGGAGAAAAGTGCCAAGCTTATGAGCAAAGTGTAAAATATATTATAGACAAGTTGTCCGCTCAAGAGAAAAAATCAAAAAAAAATGTTGTAAGGAGTTTTGGTATGTACTGAAAAAAGTGTCTGCTTATGGGAGGTGTTCATTAGGAGAGCGTATACTGAACTAAATGTTTATTCATGTTTTTAGTAGTTGGATATATTTTATACATTAGCGGTGCTGGCTTTTTACCCAGCTACCAAAGGCTTTAATGTTTGATGGCACATTTTTATTGTTTATTTTGGTTTAATATTTTTTGTGTGCTTTTTATTTTTGTTTATTTTTTTCTATTCTTTTTAGTTTTGTTTTGTGTATTCTCGTTAGTTTCGTGTTTTTTTTTTCAATTTTGAATTTAGTTTTGAATACATATATAAATATCTAAATACTTGAATATCATACAATAAATTTTTTATACTTTTTTTATATTTTATATTTTCCCATATTTAATTTTTTTTTGTTTTTAACTTTTATTTTTTATATTATTATTTTATTTTGATTTTATTTTTTAATTTTTTTTGTTTTAATATATTTTATATTATTATTTTATTTTTATTTTGATTTTATCTTTTAATTTTTTTTTAATTTCTTCTCTTATTTTTATTTTATTTTTAATATAAATTAAATAACTCATCTCAATGTTTCGAATCACTAGATACAGTTTCATTTTTTAATAGTCACACCACGTACGTGTACCTATATGCAATAAGGTTGTCAATCCCGGTATTAGTGGGTTAAAATTCCGGGTTTGTTGAGTCTAATTTTTTGCATAAGATGAATCACAAAATCATGGAATCAATAAAATCACTAATCCGAAGTAAAATCCCCTCAATTAACTCTCTAAAAAGTTCCGAAACACTAAATGGCCATTAAAACAAGCTGGGCACTTAACCAAAGCCGCTTAAAAAACTCTTTCAAAACTTGTTGAAACAAGCACCTCAAGTGCATATGCACAGCTTCTATGGTATGGAAAACAATGATGGAAGTAACTTAACGACTTTTTAAAAGAGTCAGAAGGCCGAAAACGCGATTTGCCTCATACAAAAAAATTATGAATATTCAGAAAGAAAAATTGTAAAAACTGGTAAAAATGTCGAGGTTCTTTATTCGAACACGAGCTGTAGGTACATAAAAGCAGGCACATGACTTCAAATTGTTGTTATCCACTTCCACTATCCTCCAATTTTTCCTTCTTCAATTATTTCCCCTTCTTACCGGATTCACTCATACGTAATAATCACATATCCCCTGCCTCTGACTCTTAATGCATTCTTTTAATATTTCTCCCAACTAAGTTTTTTCACGTGCAGCTTTTTGTGGTTTGTCTTATGAATTTTTTATTTACTAACTCGTAATTGTATTAGACTTTTTAGTTTATATTCAGAAAAAAGAAACATCACAGTGAAGGGTTGAAACTAAGTGTGCATATATGATTTTATTTTTATATGAATATTTCAGTGTTCATTTGTTGAAGCATTAGGGCATAAAGTTAATTAAAAAAGGAGGAAGGATTTTGCAATTAATGTTGATAATTTTTTTCATTATTAATGTACGAGAAATGGAAGGCTAGGAGAAGGAAGTTTAGATTGCTCTAAACAGTTTACTAGTGTATAAAAAATATTTTATTAGTGTATAAAATTTTTTTTATTTGAGTACTAAAAACATTTATTTTTGTACTAAATTTTTTTATTTGCTAAAAGTACTAAAAATATTTATTTGTGCACTAAAAATACTTATTTTTGTACTAAAAATATTTAATGTTCTAAACATCATTTACTGAAATTTAGTGGACTAAAAACTTAATTTTCCCAAACGGCTCTTCACCAATGGAAGATAAGGACAAGTAAATCTAGATTGCTCGGAACAGATGTGCTAAAAACACTTTGCAAGTGTATAGATAATTATTTTATTTGTGTACTAAAAATATTTATTTGTGACCAAAATTTTTTTTTATTAGTGTACTAAAAATGTTTTATTGGGTATAAAGCGTATACAAAATTATTTTATTTGTGTACTAAAAATAATTATTTGTGTAGAAATTTTTTTTCATTAGTGTACTAAAAATGTTTTATTTGTGTACTAAACATTTTTTATTTCTGTACTAAAAATATTTAATGTTCTAAAAATCTTGGCGGTGATTGGCCTTTCTATAGAGATAATCATCCAAAACTGAAGGCTTATAACGGACGAAGTTTCCCCACTGTAATTACTCTCATGCCATGGTAACACAACCTCAAAGTCCTGAAATCAATACAAACAAAAATTTGGAAAATTATTCCATTTTTACACAAAAGTTTATCGAAAAGTAATGAGATGGAGAATAGAAAATTTTCAGCCTAATATCTTAGAAAATTAGTCGAATCAATGCCTCACCAAATGAAGAATAAGCCGCCTATCACGAAATACAAGTTTTGAACATTTTTTTTTTTATTGTTTTAAGCAGAGTTGACTACCCGAGATTGACTTGCCCATTAATTTCGTACATCTGTGCTTAATTTGAATTTTTTAATAAATTTGTTTAATATTCCTAATACAACATTTTTCGCGTGAGGAAAATGTTTGCTATGTTGTCCGTTTTCTGCTTGGAGCCACTGCGTGCATAACAAAAAAGCATTTTATTAAGCTAAATCAATCGTAAAGGAGTACCAAAGTTCAGTCATCACAAAGTAATGGCACGTTTGTTTATTTGTATGTTCATATGTAGATATTTTCTGCATACTAGGAAATACTAGCTATCATTTTCGTTTATCATTTGGGCAATCAATTAACCTTTTTTGTTAAATGTCAGACAATTAAAATGAATATAATCGAACTAATGGATAAGAGAAGGTGGCAAATAAATCAAAATAATAAGTATCGGCCCTGTAGGAAAATCAATTACTAATGAACCGCTGCGCTACTAGTGAACACACCAGTGGCAAGCTTCATAGTAGCTGACTGTATAAAGTGGTGCTATGCTACTTTAAAAGCCTTTGAAATCGTTTGCATCTTTTCAAAAGTAATCCAGGAATGTAAGTTGAGGACTAACATCGTTGCTAGCTTCAATGAGGTTGCCCTTAAGTGGGCGCCCACACACTCTGATTTTCAAGGCAATGAACCAGCTGATGGATTAGCGAACTGTTGTACTTCGGAGCGTACCATTTTAGGGCCAATCATAGCGGAAACAGTCGGGAACATGGAAGTTTTCATTAATAAATCTCAAAAAAGAAGTAGCGAGCTGCGAGCCTTGACTGAACGGAGTAATGCCCATTGGACGGCATATGATCGCCATAGACATTATCGTTGAACCACGATGGACGTCTTGTTTGTAGGAAGGGGATAGTACAGAGCTTTCACCACACTTATATAGATGGTACATTTTTAAATCGGATAAATTGAATAAATAAAGCCCGTCAAGACACAGTTTGGGTCTTCAGTTCCAGTGTAAAATTTGTGCTGCTATATGGTTGCGAGTCCTGGGCCGCTAACATTTGTGTTTATCTGAAACTTAATACTTTTGTCAACTCTTTCCTGCACAAAGTCTTAAAAATCTGGTGGCCGCATAACATTTCCAATACAGCCTTATTGGAATCGACCAATGAACTCTCCATCGAGCTAACCGTCACACGCAGACGGCTTGGTTGTATAGGTCATACACTACACAAAGATGTCGGCGAGGTAGGATTGTCCTTTCTTGGTATCTGTAAGGTGCAAGCAGCTGTGGTGGACAAAAGACCTGTGGGCGACGTATTAAATGCCGATCTAAGAAACTCCAATACTGGGCAGTTTGTATAAGAGCAATGAATTTCGATCCATCTATCTTCCCCTATTCTTTTAAATTTTTTCTCTATGCAATGCGTGCTCTGGTAAAATAATCAGGAAGACCTGAGTGCTTGGAAAATTTCAAGCCATTCATAAGGAGGAAGACCTGAGTGCTTGGAAAATTTCAAGCCATCCACAATGCCATTCTATGCCATCACATTTAATTGCTTTTGAACTGAACTGCCAAGCGTCTAGGTAAAAGCGAACTGGTCCCCAACTTGTGAAGCAGTCTCTTTAATTTGTTTACACTAGCTTTTATTTTTCTCTAGGGTATACAATGTAGGGCGGGTCGATTTAAAAATCGCTCATTGCTCTGTGAAAATCGTATTCTAGGGATCAAAATAAGAAACTTTGTTGAAGGAACCATACCTCTAAAACGAATTCTGATGTCCCCCAATTTGGGTCGAACGAAAAATCCCACTTTGACCCATTTAGAGTGCTCCAATCGAGTCCAACTGTATGACCGACCCCCACTAACTTCGGACCACCCGACGATGGACTAACCGCTCCACCCATGCCAGTGGTACAGCCCCTCGAACTCCCCTGGGGCGTTCCCCATGCAATCATTTCAAAATATCACCATTTTTGGCCTTTACATGAGAAAAGAAACTAAAAAGTTCGACCCAAATTGGGGCACATCAGAATTCGTTTTAGAGGTATGGTTCCTTCGGCAAAGTTTCTTATTTTGATCCCTAGAATATGATTTTCACAGAGCAATGGGCGATTTTTTTGCCTCCCCACAAATCGACCCGGCCTAGTATAGGTACATCAATATTTTACTTGCACAAATACCAAAATCTTTTTTTATAACCTCATACTTCTTCTTTTTGTTGAATGACGCAATAACCGCTTAAGCGATATTGGCCGAGTTTAACAAAGCGCACCCAGAGAATGCTCTTCTCTTCCTCTGTCACCACCAGCTGGTACCACATCGAATACTTTCAGAGCCGGAGCCGTAGCCGGTTTGTATTCATTCGAACGACATAGCACAGCTAACGAAGTCTCTGTATCTTTATTCATACTTTATTATAAAATGCATTTTTTTTTATAAATTAGAATTTCAATTTCGACACACCTTAATCGCAAAAACTCTTCAAGACCACCAGCTCGTTATGAATGAAATTTCCTCAGCTTCCTGTATTTTTGGTTGTCCCATTAAAGAAATTTTCTGTTATTTTATTTTTTAGCTAAAGAACAGATTTTCTTTTGTCTCCTTTTTTTAAGACGGAGTAAAAGTATGGAATTCGAACTATGGTCGAATGGTACCGAAAAAAATGCTTTCTAAGTAGCTACTGGGTATTTAAATTATGCAAAATGCTAGTTTTACTTTACTTGGAATACATTTCCAACTTTATGTATCAGGAAAACAAAACTGCATGAATGCCTGCAAACTGTACTGAATGCCTTTTTTACTATCAGTTTTTAGATTACTTGGCAAATGCCTCATAATACTTTTTATCTTGCTGGTGTGTCTACAGACAGTAAGTCCTAAAATGTCTTCACGAATATTGTCATTCCTGGAAATCTACCTTCCGCTTGTTTGAAGTATTTCAGGCTTTTTTTTAGTTCAAGCGAGACATTCACAAATTTTATTTTAAAAAAATGGCAATTTTGACTCCATCGATTGGTGCCGGTTAGGTAACCCAAGACCAAATTGTTGTAAGTTCTATTTACTTTACAGTTTACTGTCCTATGTACTAAGGGAGTATTAAAAAGTTAAATTCGCCTGCCTTATAGAGCCAATTTATACGGTGACTGTTTACGCTGGGTGGAAAGTCATGCGAGTCGAGTTTGGTGGCCAAAAGTGTAGAAAAGTTAACGGGATGGGCATGTCCGCACGGTGAGCGAAATCGAGGGGTTCTCTTTGGCATTCATCATTTTCATATTTTTATTCAAGTTCAATTTGGGCACCCGCTCAACGAACGAATGACCAAAGAAAATTATTCACTTAAACCTCAAAAACACGCAATGAAAGCCGCAAACTAAAAATCATTTTGTAAATGCCTGGTGATTTTTGAAGACTTCTTCAAAAGGTAATATGCAAAAAATCCAAGGTGAAAAGTCATTGTATAAATTGAAAGTCCGTCCTTACTTCATTGTTAGTTTACCCATTTAGATCTTTGCTAACTCTAAGATTTCTCTTTCAAATATCTACTATCCGAAGAAGACTAGTCCAATTCCCTTAACTCAGTTTAGGATAAATTGGATACTGATATAAACAAGTCGTCCACGAAAGCGTAACAAAAAAATTCTCGAAGTTAGGTGATTTACCTACGACATGGACCACACTTTTGTTTGGATAAATCTTATGCTGCAAACAGTCACCGACGTAAACGCAGTCCCCTGTCAGCTGTTACGATCAAACTAATGAGAGCCTCATGTAAATGGGAAATTACTTCCCTTCCGTATCATAGATTTTATCGCAGAATTTTTGAAAATTCCCATATAACCGTGTCAGCTGATTGATCTCTCACCACTCAGTGTCGCCAAACAGTATGTACATTTCGAAATCATTTACAAAATAAACTTGGAAAAATTTAAATTTTTGTTAAAATAACTTAAAACCAATGTTGAATAAAGTTAATTATAAATAAATGAACTATTTGCATTTGTTGGTTTTTGGCTTTGGTTTATTAAACAATGAAAAATTGTAACTGATAACGCGGATGTGTAAAAGAGTGTGTAATCAAAAATATCAAGTTACAGCCAAACACAAGCACACACAAACCGATGCATTGTGTAAATATGTAACTAAAAGAACGCAGCCGCTCTCTACGGGACGAGTTTTGCTCAATTTTGTGCTCTCTAGGGGCTGCGGTAAGGACTACGATACGTGGGTTACTGTTTGCAACATTACGCTTTCAGCGGCGCTGCTCCTGTTTGCTTATATGGAATACGCAAAGATTATGAAGCCTACATCTTTAACGTTTAAGCTTTCTCGCAGTGAAGGATTGATCAAAGTCAAGAAATTTCTAACAAAAATGAAAGAAATTTTGAAAAAAAATTCATGTTTTTAATCAGAATTTTTGGAGTTAAAAATTTCGAGTATGCAGTTGTATAGCCTATTCAATTTTGATATAACAAAATGCAAATTTAAGTGGTTAAAAAATCGAATTAATTTTTGACAATTTTTTAATGCTGGCTGTCTGGTGCATTTTCTTCATACAGCGAATGCGCGACATAATTTTTACTTGGTGGAAGTCAACAAAAAAAAAATGTCAAAAATCAGCGCGATTTTTGAGCCAGTTAAAACTTGCACTTTATTATAATAGAATTCTATGACCTACAAAACTGTATACTCGAAACTTTTTTTAAAAATTCTTATTAACAAATATGAAATGTTGAATGAAATTTTTTGAATTTGGCTTAACTTTTTTGAGAAAAAAGTTTCAAACTTGAATTTATATGGACTTTGTAGTAGAATTAAACATATTTTCATAAAAAACAAATAAATTGTAAAAATTTTGCAATGAGTAAGCATATACGAATATTACGTTCACCTCTACATTATAGCATTTCTCAGGCATTGCCTTGGCTACATAGATACAATACAACAAAAATAACTTCAACATAGCAAATGAAGTACCAAAAATTTAAAATTAAAATCTTTCAAAATGCAATCATTAATCACAGCTCACAATCAGTTCACATTTTAAGCCACGTTTATTGTACTTGCCAGCACAAACAATAATCAACAAATCGCAAGCAATGCAAGCGCCGCATGACAAATGAAGCAACAATAAGCTAAACAACAAAGCAAGTACAATAACAACAGTTGTAAACAACATTAAAGCGACGTAAAGTGCAGCTTAGCTGAACGTCACCAAGCAAAGCGAAGATGTATGCATGGACACACGATACGTGCAATGATGCACGCATATACAGTGGTGGGTAGAAAAATAGCATAGGTGCTTGCATAAATCTTTTAAGTCCATTGCTTATGCAACCACAGAGAGCTAATAGTTGGGAGAAAAATAGAATCTGTCACCAACCATTTCTGTTTGAAAAAAAAAAAAATAGATTTTCTTGAAGGGTTATTCAGCATAACACTTTAAAATACATTTACTCCTGAAGAATTTCAGGCTAAGAATATTTTCCATTAGCCAACACTTTCCTCTTTCGTTTGCTACCCATATTTCTACACTTCGAGAAATTTCAAAATCTGAAACTAGAACTCCATACCAAGCATCCCAGGCGGTATGGCCTACAGCTCCTTAAGTTAAAATGTTTACCTAAGGAGTGAGCACACTTGGAGGAAGAAAACGAATGCATCCTTTGTGATACCATTGTGAGGGAAGTAAGCTGGAGGAAGACCGATGGAACGAAAGGAGAATGCGAAGAAAGGTCAGGTTAGGAAGATGGGTTTAGTGTGTGTGAATTAAGAACGATGACTGTGCTGCGGGTGCGTCAACCGCTTTTTGGTGCTGATGAAGTTCATTCGAATTTTAATGCCAAGGTCTGCTATATATCAGCAGGCGTAGCAACGAAGTAAGAGGCAAGCTGCATATATCTCAAGTAAGGAGAAGGCGTTGAGATGATTCCACTTCATCTTCCATACAGTTGACGCAAAAGTGCTACTCGAGGTAATTCCAAGTCTCACAGCATGCACACCTCGCGCATAGTGGCCTGTGAGAAAACCCACGATGTTCGAGAGCTGAGATTTTATTAAACTCAGAAGCGTACTCGAGCGCTCCCGATCCATACGTGGTCAGAAGGATTTCGCGACCTTACAAGTTTTTATACTTGCCCAAGGCTCGCTGAGTTGGCACGAAAGTCCGTCTTTCCAGGAGCATACCGCAGGTGGTCCTCTCCCTTCGCGGGGAAATCACTCACATGTCCCTTTTCTTGCCAGCTCATCCGCCTTAGAGTTTCCTGCAATGTCGCTGTGACCAGGAACCCAGATGAGATTTATGTCAAAGAACTCGGATGTAATCGAAAGTGACGCCAGGCATTCCTTGACCAGTTTCGAAAGCATCATCATTGACCCTAGGGTCCCAATTGCCCTTTCAGAGCCTTATTCAGCTATTAGGTTTCTCTGCTGAATAAGTACGGAGTTCAAGCTTTAATGATTCCTTACTTGCTTAGTTCCTATCAAACTTTAAAGAATACCAACAAAAAAAAAATTTAAATGCTTGTGAGGAACAGAAAACGAGGTACGATTCCATAATCTGCCACTTTTCGTATTTAATCCTCTCTGAATTCTTTATCAGCTAATTGGTTATTCTATTGCTCACTACCCTTTCGTATATAATTTTCCTTAACGGCAGAGTAGCGTAAGTCGAATGTTTGCTAGAAAAATACCTTAAAAAAACCTGCCATTTCTTTCAACACCACTGTAGCTGTCCAAGTTGGCTTGTGCACTGCACACACGCGCGGGTCGCTTTTTATTGCCTGATTGCTGCTGAGTGCTGGCCACATTTAACGTTTGGCTTATCGCCGTCAATGCGTTTCATGCTCTCCGTACAACTACTTACGATTATGATATGTTGTTGTAGTTATTAGCTTGTTGTTTAGTTTTTGTTGACCATCGCTAGCTGCAGGTCGAGGTCGAAAGTTGAAGCGTGAAAAAGCTTTTAATATGTTAAGAGGTGAAAAATTTTGAAAAAAAAAAAAACCAAAAAATAAATAAATTGTTGGCTCGCGCTTATCGCTGCATATAAAAGTATGCATTCGCTGCAACAACAAAAAACACAACTCTAGCGCGAAAGAATAATGTGTCCATTTGAACTTGCCTGTGCGCCTGGGTGCGCCTCGCAAGGCTGGCAGACAGCGCCAGCCGAAACTCCTTGCCTTTTATATAATAATTTTTTTTGTTCATTTAATTTTTTTTTGTTTTCCTTCATCCCCTTGTCACTTTGCATATCTTAGTAAATTCTCACATTATTCTTTTTTCTGAATTTTTTGTGGTTGGCGCTCTTTTGCCCTCCACATACAAAAATTTTCTTTGTCTTACTTTTGTTTCTTTGGCGCTGCAATTGCATGCCACAAGGCGCTGAAGTGGCTTTGCATGTTGACCTTAGTTATTTATTGTAACCCGCAAATGTATTAGCTATTTTTCCTCGTTTTTCGTTTTTTGCTTTTACAGCACATTTTTAACGATAATGTTTTCATAACGCTTTATGAACTATTTTAATACAGGGTGCGGCTGACTTTTTTTAATGATTTTTGCGTGCATAGATAATTAGTTTTTTCTTCTACAATTTCAGCAGTTAACTATTTTTCTAATGCTTGCAAGGAGATCCATTTTTCGCAGACCATTTCTTTGCCTTGAGGGGTGGATGTACTCTAAAAAAAAAGGAAAATATAAAATTTTTTTTAATGAAAAGAAGATGAAAAAACATTTTAAATAAAAAAGTTAAACAAATACAAATAAATATAAAAAAATTTATTTTTTTAACTTTTAATTAAAAAAATATTAATATAATAATATTCAAAGAAAAATAGAAAAAAATTACAAAAAAAAAATAAAAAAATAAATAAATAAAAACCATATGAATAAAAAATACAAAGAAAAAAATTAAAAAAGTTTTTTTTTTTTTTTTATTTTACTTTTTATTTGTTTATTGAATCTGCCTTTTCAAAGGCCTCACAATAAGTATTCAAATCTTAGTACTAAAAGACAAATTTTTTTTTTTATCTCATTTTCTACAATAAATAATTATCAAATGGCCCTCTACTCATCGGGGTGGTAGGTCATTTCTTCGAAGCCTGGTCGTATGTTGTGTACTCAGGAGTTCGAACGGGTTCGGGTGATCTTGCAATTTCAACTGATAGTTTTCACGAACTTTTTTGAATACTTCCTTCACCATCGGTACATCTAGGTCCCTATGGATGTTGTCGTTTCTTATATACCACGGCGCTCCAGTTATGGTTCTTAAAATTTTCGACTGTGCTCTCTGTATAAGATCGATACTGGAACTACTGGCCGTTCCCCACAATTGGATTCCATAAGTCCAAATTGGTTTCAAAATTGCCTTGTACAAGAGGACTTTACAGTCAAGGCTCAATCTTGATTGCTCATTAATTAGCCAGTGAAGGTTTGAAGCTTTGATTCTCATATTAAGCCGCTTTGCCTCGATGTGGCGTCTCCATGTTAAACGCCTATCTAGGTGAACGCCAAGGTATGTGACGTGATCAGACTGTGGTATGCATACGTTGTTAAGGGTAACCGAGGGACAGTCTCCTCTTCTAAGCGAAAATGTGACATGTTTACTTTTTATTTCGTTCACTTTTATTCTCCATTTTTTCAGCCACTTTTCTAAAAGTCTGAGATATTTATTTAGCTCTCTAGATGCCAGAGACGGATCATTTTGAGAACTAAGCACAGCGGTGTCGTCAGCGAATGTAGATATAGTCAAACTATCGCACTCGGGCAGATCAGAAGTATAAATTAAATACAAAATTGGGCCTAGTACACTGCCTTGAGGGACACCAGCTTCAATTTCATATTCATGAGTCACATAATCGTTGCATTTTACTCTGAATTGTCTGTTTGTTAAGTACGATTCCAGAACTTTGTGTGTAATATGTGGCAAACAGCGTTTTATTTTATGTATGAGACCCTCATGCCAAACTTTGTCAAATGCCTGTGCCACATCTATAAAAATTGCTGAACAGTATTTTTTAAGTTCAAAACATTTTCTTATTTCCGCAGTTAACCGATTTACTTGCTCGATTGTCCCATGTTGTTCTCGGAAACCAAACTGATGTGGAGGGATTATATTACGTTCGTTTAAAAACGGCATCATTTTGTTTCTCAAAACTTTTTCAAATAATTTTGACAAACACGGCAACAAACTGATTGGTCGATAGGACGATGGCACATTTAAGTCTTTGCCCGGCTTAGGAATCATTATTATTAAAGACGTTTTCCAGCTCTTTGGAAAAATGCCTACCTCGATGATTGCATTAAATATTACAGACAGCACAATTATAGCGACTTGCGGTAGATTTTTTATCATTAATGGTGTTATTGCGTCATAACCTGGCGCCTTTTTCACCTTAAGATTCTTGTTAATAACTGCCTGAATATCTTCAGGAGCTATGTTGATTGGTTCTGAGTTTAACGATGCGTTGCCAGTACTTTCTTCTAGTATTTGTTCATTTGCAGAAGAATTTGGTTGGAAAACATTACTCAGATGATCGGCGAATATCGACGCTTTATCTTCAGCGCTACGAGCCCATGTACCGTCAGGTTTTCTTAGGGGGCTTTGTACTTCTACTGGCGTCTTAATGGTCTTAGCTGCTTTCCATATAGAAAAATTTGTGTGCTTTGTATTGGATAAGCTCTCAATATAGTTTTTGTTTTTACGATCTTCGTCCAAGTGAAGTGCACTTCGCAGTTTTCTATTTGCAGCAGACAGCCTTTGCTTAGCACCAGGGGATTTGTTTTGTTGCCATTCTCTTCTTAACCTTCTTTTTTCCAGTAGTAGTCCTTCAATTTCAGAGTTGGAGACATTTGTGGCAAATTTTGGACTTAATTGGTATTTAGAGTGCTCTAAAGCTGATGTCATCACAAACGTGAAGTCATCAAGAGATTTTTCAATTTCAGCCTCGCTATGAACTACAGGATTTGTGTTAATGTGGCTGCTAATACATTTTTTGTACTTCAACCAGTTTGTTTTATATTTAGAGTCAATTGCAGAGCTAGGTATATTAGCGTAATAGGTTAATATTACTGGTGAATGATCTGATGATAAATCATACGACGTTTCTGTAGTGACTGAGTTTCGATTTATATTTCTCGATATAGCAAAATCTATGAGGTCAGGAACTTTTTTAGGATCAGAGGGCCAATAGGTGGGATGTCCAGGAGATATGACATCCAATTCGTTTTTTCGATCAACTAAAGTCTTATATAACTGCCTTCCTTTGGGATTCACTAATCGTGAGCCCCAATACGTGTGTTTTGCATTATAGTCTCCACAAGCTAGAAAACGTTTCCCCAATCTGCTAAAATATTCCTCAAAAAAAGTTGAAAAACAAATAAAAAACATGTCAACGAATTTATTCCATAAATTCTTAGCGTCCATTTTTCGCAGACCATTTCTTTGCCTTAAGGGGTGGCCATACTCTAAAAAACAAAAAGGAAATATATAAATTTTTTTTAAGTAAAAAGAAGATAAAAAGAAATAAACCAAAAAAATAAAGAAAGTTAAAAAATAGAAATAAGTACAACAAATTTTTTTTTAATTTTTAATTAAATAAATGTTAAAAATAGTTAAAAAAATTGAAAAAAATTACAAAAAACAAAAAAATAAATAGAAACCATATAAATAAAAAAAATAAAAAACAAATAAAAAAATATCTCAATGAATTTATTCCATAAAATATTAGTAAAACTAAAAACACGAAATATGTGCCTAAAATTTTAAATAAAATTTCCCATTCGCTCTAAAGCTATCAACGATTAAAAAATTAAAAATTGAAAAATAAATAAATAAATAAATAAAAAAATAATAAAAAAATTTTAAATATATACAAAAAATTAAAACATAATTTTAAAAAATTCTAAAAATTGATAACTAATTTAAAAAATTAAAAAAAGTAAAAAACAACGTTAGAAGAAAGAAATGAAGAAAAAAGAAGTAAAAATTTGTAAATTGTAAATGTAAAGACAAAATGTTAAGAAAATGTTTTAAATAAAAAAACATGCCAACGAATTTATTCTACAAATTCTTAGTAAAGCTAAAAAACAAAACGATATATATATGACCCTCAAATTTTAATCAAAATTGTCCGTTCACTCTAAAGATATCAACGTTCAAAAAATAAAAAAATTTAAGATAAATAAAAAAATTCAAACAAAAAAAAATACAAAAAAAACTTCAAAAAAAGAAAAACTCTATAAACTTGCCAACGTATTTATTCCATGAATTCTTAGTAGAAACTAAAAAAAAACAAGAAATATGTGCCTAAAATAATAATTCCCGTCATACTCTACGAGCGAGTAAGTGAACATCTCTTATTAACTCTTTCGGCTGGAATGATTTATATTTTTTATGCCTCAGTATTTTCCTCTTCTTTACAACCCACAATGCTCTAAAATGTGCATGGGAGATAATAACAGGATTAATATTGAACATAAAATTTCTAGATTTTTTACTAATTTCTTCTAAACTGAGCCGCATTCATTAAAATATAAAAAACATGTTTTTTTGTCATTGTCACATACCATTTCTTTGCCTAGAGGGGTGGCCATACTCTAAAACACAAAAAAAAAGAAGAAACGAAAAAAATTTGAAATGAATAAATAAAAAAAAATAAAAATATATAACATTAAAAAAATATTGTAGAAAGATATAAAACTAAAAAAAAAAAAATAAAATATTTAAAATTAAAAAAATAAAAATATAGAAAATTAAATAAATAAAAATATATTCAAAATTAAAAAAACAGTGTAAAAAACCGAAAAACTTACTAACGAATTCTTAATAAAAACCAAAAAAAAAAGAAATATGTGCCTAAAATTTTTAATAATACTTCCTCATTTCGTAAACCTACGTATGCCTCAGTATTTTTTTCTTCTTCTAAAATGTGCATCAGAGATAATAACGGGATTACTATTAAACCTAAATGTTTCTAGATTTTTTTTCTAATATTCATTAGAATATAAAAACAAATAATTTTATTTTCAAAGCCGCTTTCTTTTCTTTATTTGAGATTTTATTTCTTTTTTTGAGAATTTTTTGAGTATTTTTTTTTAGTATTTTTTGAGCATTCTTTTTGAGCATTTTTTTTTAAATACTTAAAGAAAAAAGTTATGAATTATATTACCCTTTAGCTCAAAAGTTCTTAACCAATCATTCCCCAAATTTTCAGTTAATTTATTTAAACGAGGGTTGTTATTTGAGTTTTGAGATATACAAGTAAACCTAAAATAATTTATAATCAAAAATGCTTTTATTGTTTTTCAAAATATTGCTCATGAATATCAATATAGGTACTTTCACATGATTTTGAACTAATTTTTGGAACACTTTTTTTAATCGGATTGTGGTTACTCTAAAAATTTGATTGCTCCGTCAGGCGTTCGAAAACGTTAAACTCTCATTTTATTTTTCATCATGCGTGAGTAAGAAAAAAGTCAATGGAGGAATTCAGCTCCCACCAAAGTACATACCAAGCTTCTTGATGCTGTTCTACAAATGGGAGCGTCTAGAGTTTCATGCCCAGTCCGAACAGCAGATAATTTTTATCAAAAGCTTTGTTCATGGCAGAAATGCATTCGCTGGTCTTCGGCTGCCTGCCGAGTGGCGTTTGCTATGCAGCATTTTCCCCCCCTATTATTTGTTCCTTCATATCTACTGCCAGCAGTGAACGTAGCACCAACCGAATAGCAATTATGGCACAAACCCACTTGATCATGGCGCTGCTTCTCCCACTTAATCTGTTTGCCTTCAAAACTGAACTAAAATCCAGCCATCAAACTTTGCCAGTTATACCTTCTGCTCTGTATATTCATTATTTAGCTTAACCCCGTTAATGCAAGCATATTTTTCTAACACTTCCCTTCATTTTTGTTATAGTTTCTTTTGAATATAAGCCCTTCAAATTTCTTCTGTCGTCAGAGGTCTTCCATAAGCTGCGTGGGTTTCCATTTCACATTTTCCTATAATTTATGACTACAATTTGTTAACAATTAGTAATGGCTACAACAATAGGTTAGTTGTTACTTTTGTTAATGCACCTTTCTACAAATTCTCATTGCTCATTGAAATTTACTCACACACTCACACCGACTAAAAGGGAGGACGCAATGGGTTTGCCTGCGTGCTGACATTTCGACATAGATTTATGAGTAGTAATTAAAATCGTTTGATTTAATACAACACTTTTCCATTCAATAGACGTAATGATGAACGTGCACACACACATGCACACATACAAGTGCCTGCTTAAAACTAAAATTGTATGCATAATGATGCATTTGTGCTTGCTATGGCTTGTTAGCCGTCATTTGCTGGCGCTTTTAATTAAATGTTTACAAAATATTACGTTTCCACTATTCTGCCATGCCCTTCAATGTCGTAAATTTTTGTTAGCATTCACTTTAGTCTGAGTAAATGCCAACCTCTACGATTCATTTACCAATAACTACTCATCAAGGCTGACTACTCAACGCACTAGAAATCGTGCAGTCTATTGAAGACTAAATCATCTGAAATGCCTGTTAAATCACTGTTATAAATAGGCTATTACAAATACACTGCAAATACAGCAGTTATGCAAGAAATTAAGAGCGATGTGTAAAATACTAAAGACTTAAAATTGTATGCTTAATAAAAACGAATGAAAGCTAAAAAAAATTGTGTGTTATTTGTTCTGCAGGTCCTTTTTAAGTTTTATATTTTGTTACTTCTCGCGCTGAGAAAGCTTACGGGCATTCTAACTGGGCATCTGCGTATGATCAGGATTTGGTCTACGGGCTCTTGTCGTTTCTGCAACTAATCTCAGGAAACTTCAATGCACTTTCTCTTGGAATGCAGCGTTATAGCGCGGAGTAGGTTGAGACATCTTGGCCAACTGAAGCCAAAAGAAAGGCGCATACGCTACATCCAACCCATCTCCTTCCTGAGTTTAATAAAGAAACTGGGTCTGAATGAAGTACTGTGATGAGTAGAGGGCACAAAAGGCCATGAGATTGAAGTGCAAACCTCATAAAGAATCTAATCCAATCGAATCTCTCGCGCGAGTCCAGATTCTTCACTTTAAATACAGCTCCAAATCATCATTGAAGGTGAATGCTTGACTCTTGTTGGAACACAAACAGTAATAAATCGTTAAGCAGTTCTTCTTCGCATGTAATTTTTGCTATAATTGAGCTCAGAGAGAGCTTTAAGTCGTTAGTGTGTTTGTTACAAGGCCCATCTAAAATATTTTTCAAATATCTTACCTTCTTCCATTAGATTAAGTGCCAGTTTTTATGTAGTTGAGCCCGAAAATGTTACAGGCATGGAAGGACCTGTGAATGAGCTGCCGTGTAGATATACCAGGTATATTGTATAGGTTCTTGGTTACCGGCATATTTCCGGATAATTTTGCAAAGAGAGGAGATTGAATTACAATACTATTAATGAATTCTGCTAAAATTATTTGCATTCCACATTGTTTTGGCAAATACCTACTCAGGCTGACGAAAGGTCGATAAAAACAGGTCTCAGCCGTTAACTCAGTGCGATCGCATTTTCTTTCGCTTAATGGTTAGAGTAATAACTGAACACTTAACAATTAGGATAAACGAAAGAAATATCTTAGTACCTTAAGATCTCTTATTTTATTCGCCTTAAGTACCTCCTTCTTCTTGATTGGAGTGATAACCGCTTAAGCGATTTTGATCAAGTTTAATAAAGCGCACCAGTCGTGTCTTTCTCGTGCTAACTGATAGCAGTTGGGCAAACCAAAAGCAGCCAAGTCCTTATTTCCAATGTAGAAGATGAAGGCCCGCATGGGAGAAGAAAAAGTGGATTTTCGAGTCAACGACTGATTCAAATTGGATGGTCCAGGGTAAAAAGATAATTAACTATTTATAAAACCTGCATAGTTGGACACTGGCTACAGCCAAAGAGAATGGGTTGCCCATCAAAGAACACTTACTACAGCCGCCGAAACGAAGAAAAAGTGGCAAGTGTAGGACAATACCTCTGTCACTCTCTACACAGGCTAAGAGAGCACATCCCGAACCACGTAATAACTTCTTTGAATGCCTGGCGGGTCTAGATTCGGCGGGCATTCGCAACATTTGCCGTTTCAGGGATCGCGCGGTTACATCCTAAACAAAGAGCGAAGTTGGAACTCCCTCTGACGTGGTTTCACAACGCGATAGTCAGCCCATGTGTGTCATATTCGGCCATCCTATCTTAACTAAACTGAAATATTGAAAATTTCATAGTAAGAGGAATCCAAAATGTTCGCTTTGAAGGGAGCAGAGAAGATATAATTGATATATTATATTAAGTGTTTGAAGTCAGAGATACGCCTGGCTGTAAATGAATTGTTCAATGGAATTGTCTCATCGGACGGCGAAAGAAAGGTTATCCTACATAAAGAGTTTGGCTGAAAGTATTTGAAACTATTTTCGTAGTCTCAATTTTATCAAACTTACAGCCTTTTTCTTGAAGTATTTATAACCTGCCGGATTTTCATCACACACACGCTGAGTTATGTGTGGCTGTCGGTATTTCTTGTCGACCAGAGTTTTAGCAGCTCCAGATCTGTTAATTTTTATTTGTACCAATGAATTATTACCATATACTTGTATCAAGTCCTACCTCAAAGATCGACACTTCTTTGCTAAACTAGGTGAAGAACTGTCTGAACTATATGAAAGTTTAGCTGGTGTACCTCAAGTCGATATACTCGTAATGGGCCCAATACTTTACTTGCTTTGGACAAAAGATCTACCAATCACAGAGGGAACTACAGTCGGAACTACTGCAAATAATGCCTGCCCTACTCGCTAAAGACTCGCACCCCGAAGTGCCTTCCCTCAAAAGAAATTAATATACTTTACCTGAAAGACTGGAAAATAAAAGCTAACGAGACAAAATACGCGGTCAAGTTACCTTGACAGTCAAACAATATACTTGCCCACCCATTAAACTCAATAATGTAGTCATTCCCCAGACTAATATTACAAAATATCTTGGCATGTAAGATAAAATATCAAGCATGCAGAAATAACTCTCAATTCCATTTCCTTTAACAGACTGAAGAGAAAGTCAACAATGGGCTTATTATGCTAATGAGTAAACATTTTTGGAATGGTTGCACCACTGGGATTTAGGTTAAAGCATTGCCTCAGCTTAATCATCTAGCTGCCAAGCCTGGACATTTACAGAGAAAATGCTCAACAGGCTCTCTGAAAGGTCCCCACAGCGTCTGCAATGGGTGTTAAATGGTAAACCTAGCTTTTCCGCGTGTGTGCGGATCGTCCAATGACCGGTAAACACAGCTACGAGCTTGGAAATTTATTGGCGTGGAGTCGCCAAGACTTTCTGTGTCCTCCGTATATTCTACTAAGGTCAAAGGGTTCTCGAAGTAGCACATGAAGAAATGGAACTCTATCTTTTCTGTCTTTCCTGAGAAATAATTTGTGCAGTTTCCCTTTAACAACAGTCAAGGGTAAGCCGATGACCGGGTAAGAGGTCCCTGAGGCTATGTGCCTATGTCATGGAACCCAGATCAGAGAAATGTTACCTACACACCCAAGAAATTTGATCTCTTGCTTACAGGAGTTGGTCAGTTTGGATCTGCACCATGGCGTCGTCAGAGCCTTGATCGCGAAGACAGTAGAAAATTTTAATATCACCCCTTTCCCTAAGCATTTTGCATGCCTATAGGATTGCAAAGACATCTGTCTAAAAAATACTAGCAGTATTGAGTAGTTTAAAGGATATAGATGCATTGGCTGATTTAGAGAAAACCCCTGCTCCGACTCCCGATTCCATCTGTGAACCGTCAGCGTCTTGCAGTTTAATATTGCAACCTTCTCTGCAGACATTCGGACTGGGCATTGGAGTTCATCAAATGAGGTTTCTTATTTCATTTGATTTCATTGCTTTATGTGGCGGGTTCCAAACACAGCTCAGAACTCAGTTCGGCCTGTTTTTTTAGAAGAACGCATTTATGGTAAAGCAAGCCGGTTTTTATAGGGCGGAAGCCTCTTTCAACCACATCTACTGATCAACAGACTCTGTGAATTGTGATTAGGCAAGCTGCTAAAACCAATACAACAACATCGTGGTGGGGCTCTAAGCCAACTACGTCAAAGTGGCAATACTAAAATTCACCTGCTCACATTAGCTCGCGTTCAAAAGCGCGTTAGGTGTTTACCCTGAGCATATTTCACTGAAATCAGTAGGGAATTGTGAGCTGCATGAATGCATGCGTGTATCATTACGTGTAATTATCTGATTTTTTGGTAATTATATGAAATTCTGTATCAACGCCAACGTAATTCAATGTTATTAATGGCAAAACTACAAACTTATAAAAACAAAGTCAACAACAAAAACCCAATGACAAGAGTTTCTCTAAAGCTTTAATAAGCGCGCACTGTGCGCGCGATTAGTAATTTTAGTCCTCAGTGTGCTTTACACAAGCTCACATACATATTTACATAGATATTTGATCAAAAATTAATATAGACATATTTTGACCGCGTAGATACGCATGAGATTGCATTTCAACGCATTGGAATTGTTCAGAATTTTCATGTATTCATTCAACTTGAGTGAAATTTTCCCTTGCGCCTAACTAACAAATTTATTATTAACAACTACACTTAAATACACACATACATGTACACATCCACATCCACATACATAAAATATAAATACTAAGCAAGCGGTGTATTCCGTGTTATTACGTTAGCCCCCTGGTACAGGATATTGTAAATGGCACTCATTAGGTGAGCATGCATACATACATACATATATACCTATGTGTGCATCAGGATAATTACGCGGCTCTCTAAATTATATTCATTGTTGTAGCACTAATATTGTTTTTGTTTTTACTGTTGGCTGTCCTTTTGAAACGTGAATTTATTTTCGGAATTTTCCATAATTTCACGTCGAAAATGTTTAATATGGCTCGTGTATTAGGTCATAATGTCATTAAGCCACCGCATTGCCTATGTATTATAATATATTTATTATTTTTGTTTTTAATTAACACACAGGTGACTAAAATAGAGACGAAACTATAGTAGTTTAATTGCTTGTATGCAAAATTATGTGCAGTTATTATAACGTATTGGTGCTTTATAAATGAAATGAGTAATGAATTTCCCGCAAAGGGGCAAGAGTAATCGTAATATGAGGCAGCTGAAAAGCATGTTGGTGATCTGATGATTATTTGGGAATTATAAATAGGCAATGGTGTTGCATTAGAAATGGTAGCGAATATACTATTTTTTGACATGTATGTATTATTTTTGGATTTTCTGAATATGCAATAAAAAAAGTTAAAAAAAGCTTGCATAGCTAATTTTCTTACAATATGGTAAAGCAACTATGGCTTAATTTTATTCAAAAAAAAGCTTAATTTTTAGCTAGAAAAAGAAACCGAATTTTGTTTCCAAATAACTTTTAGTCGTCTCTTTTTACAAATTTTAGGTACTTGTTTGCAAAATTAATTTCTGGTGCAAACAGAGTTTTTGTAGCATAAAACTTTTAATTCTTTTTGCATTATGACACAAAAAACAAAAAAAAAACAATCCGTAAAATTTCCCTTTGGGAAATTCCAAACTTAAGTACAAATATGCTGAAATTTCTTTCAAAAAACCGTATCTTAGTAAAAACTTCGATTTTTTCTAGTTTTATAACCAATTAAAAATTTCCCATTTTAGGGAAATTTTTTTAAACCATTTTAACTCGTTTTTCTTACAAAAATATGCGTACATTTAATTATAATAAATGCCTAAATTTCATTGTACACTTTCAGTTGCCTATTTTTCCAAATTTTGCATTTTTGAAAAATTGATTTCTGGTGCAAACGCAGTTTTTCTGGCATAAAATTTTGAATGGTTTTTGCATTAATATTTTGACACAAAAAAAAACAATCCGTAAAATTTCCCTTTGGGAAATTCCAAACTTTAGTACAAATATGTAGAACTTTCTTTCAAACAACGATATCTTAGCAAAAACTACGATTTTTTGTAGTTTTATAACCAATTAAAAATTTCCCATTTTAGGGAAATTTTTTTAAACCATTTTAACTCGTTTTTCTTACAAAAATATGTTTGTTGTTTTGCTTACGAAAATATGCCTCATTTTATAATAAAAAATGCCCGAATTTTATTGTATACTTTCAGTGGCCTATAGTTTCCAAAGTTTGCATTTTTAAAAACTAGTTTCTGGTGCAAATAAAGTTTTCGTAGCATAAAATTCGAAATTCTTTTTGCATTCCTTTGTTCATGTGAAATTTCCCTTTAGGAAATTACAAATTTCAGTATAAATTTCCAGTACTTCCTCAGTAAAAACCTCGGTTTTTCTGTAGTTTAATGACCAATTAAAAACATCCCTAAAAGCGAAAATTTGGTTTACGCATTTTAACCATTTTCCTTTAAAAAATATATTTAAATTCTATTATAATAAATGCCTAAATTTAGTGATAATAAATGCGCAAATGTTATTACATAATTTTTTTCAAATTTTACATGTTGCAAAATTAATTTCTAGTGCAAACGAAGCATAGCATAAAATTGTAAATAATTAGTCGCATTCATGTTTTAGTACAAAAAAAAAAAATTCCCGTAAAATTTCCCTTTGGGAAATTGCGAACTTCAGTACAAATGTGCAGGACTTCCTTTCAAACAACTATATCTCAGTGAAAACTTCGACCAATTAAAAATTCCCCTAAAATGGGAAATATTTCCCTAAAGTGAGACATTTTTGTTTTAAACCTTTTTGTCACGCCTTGTAAAAAATAGGAAATTTGGGAAGCATTTTTGAACCATATTCGCATGTGAATTTCTTCGCAAGTTGATAGTTTTTCCTTTATTTTATTTCCCTAAAGTGCGAAATTTTTTGTTTCAAACTTTCGTGGCATGCCTTATAAAAAATAGGTACTTCAGTAATCAGTTTAGAACCAATTTCGTATCAAAAGTGTGAACTGCTTCGCAAATTTACAGCTTTTCCTTTATTGTATAGCAAACAAAAAATTTCCTTAAAGTAGGAAATTTTTGTTTTAAACTTTCTTGGCATTTCTGAACCATGCCCATAAAAAAATTGTGAACTTTTTCGCAAATTTACAAATTTTTCTTTATTTTACTGTAAACAAAAAATTTCCCTAAAGCAGGAAATTTTGATTTTAAATTTTTTTGGCATGCCTTAAAGGAAATAGGAACTTTAGGAAACATTGTAGCTGTATTACATATAAAATATAGATATTTATTCTTCACTTCTCATCATCATTTCACGAGTTTCAAATAATAAACTAAATTAAACAAAATTCATAAATACTTATACATACCACACGTACGCGTGCATATATTTCTGCACATTCATTCTACAAATATTGCTGCAATTATTGTCAAAAAATCAGCTGCAAATGTGTGGAATAAATAAATTATAATCAGCAATCCCTTCACGGACGATTGTGTAAATTTCGCACATGCATGCATGATTTGTATAAGCGTACACATGCATACTTGGCGATTGCTCTGAATATACATATATATATATATGAATAAATTCATGCATATACACATTGGGTATTCATGCCAAACGAACGGAAGTCAGAATTATTTATGTGATTTTAAAGTGGAAATTACTTATGAAAATTGCAAGCATACCACACTTGACCGCATGAATTAAAAAAATAAAATAATAATAATAATAATACCAACAACAAAATTTAACGTAGTGAGGATTTAAGTGTTGTGAAGCATTAAATGCTTTATGATACATTTATATTGTGGTAAGTGTGCACAAATATTTTCCGTGTACGTGTGTGTGTGTGTGTTTGATACATATCTAAAGCTTCCTGCTACAACCCATCAAGGTTGGCGGGTATGAAAACTGCAGCTTGTGTGCTATATATTATGTATTTTAATTAAACTGCAAGTCAGAAAGTGAAAGCTTATATTTATTTAACTCAAGTCAAGAGCTAAGCGTAAAGAAATTTAATTATTATTTAAAAAAAGCAAAACATAATTTCTCAATGCAAATGCAATGCTTGATGTAATAAATGCAGTAACTGTGCTTTAATACTTTATTTTCTACATAATCAATACGTCATAAAAATTTGTTTTCTATAAACATATGCAAAAATACAATAAATTAGATTGCAATATCCTAAAAATCCCATGTTCAAACATTTCTGTATTGTTAAAAAAATTTCCCTTCAGAGGGAAATTTGCAGATCATTATGTTTGTCAGGTTTATATGCACTGGTTTGTCTATTACATGCATATTTATTAAAATAAAAGCTTAACAAAAAAATCCCAAAAGGGAAATTTTCATTTCGAATATAAAAATAGTATATTCATCGAAAATTTGATAATTTTGCTGCAAAATCGCTAAAATACGCATGTATGTATAAGTACATGCTGAATGTCCATGTGTATACCTCAATATGAATGTCTGTATGTATGAGTTTACATATCTCGTAATACGCATTCGACTTTGGGCTTACAGCATGTCTACAGTTGCCTGGCGTTGTTGTTGTCGCCTTGTAGTTATTATTGTTTGTTGTCATTGCTGCCGTTTGCTCGCGCTCTGTCATTTTCATGTTAGCATGCGATTTTATTGCATGTCAACATGCAGAATGGCAGCATTATTTTTCCTGCTCCCTTTAAAGCATTTTGTGTTTTTTTTTGCAAGTTTTCTTTTGTTTTTGGAGCCTCAACGAGCATTACTAAAGTAATGCCAGTTAAATGTTGTTGCTACTTCGGTAATTGTTATGGTTGTTGTTGTTGTGGTGGCGCTTTGGCTGCCACTGTCATGTCTGTCCTACCACATATTCGATGTCATTGCTTTTGGCGCGCTGCAGCGTAACAAATGAGCGGATTTTGTTGTTCTTGTCGGCACTGTCGTCGTCGTCGTCGTCGTCAACGTTGACATAGTTGTTGCTGTGGTTGTGCTTATACATATTATTTTACTGTTATTGTCTTTTAACTGCTAACGCTGCTGGTGGCATTTCACTGTTTGTTGTTATTACCGCTGCTTCTTCATACTTTAACGCCATTTAACCCCTTGCAACATGCGTGCCGCTATATTTTTCGGTCGTACAACAAAAGACTGTCAACCACCAAAAAAATAAACAGTCAGCGTAAAGCGTGCGTCCTTTCTTTGTGGGTGTTTCATCATGGCAAACCACATTGCCTTATTGTGGCATGTGTACTTTCTGCCAGCATACACAAAGGAAATGAAGAAAATGGAAATTCACGTTGGATCATTTCAAAAACGTAATATAAATTAAATATAAACCTAAATTTACAATATACGTTTGGTTAAAAATGTATACTATTCTGAAATTTTAACAATTTAAGGTATATTTAAGATGTATGAAATTTAAGAAAAATAAATTTTTATGATGCATTTGAATCTACTCATAATATAATGGAAAAATATAAATTACCTCTTTTGAAAATTTTAGTTTTTAAAAATCATATTCCATCATTTCAAAGACATAACATAATAAATAGATATTTATTTGCACAAATTTCGGTTTGTTGGCTAGCTAATGGGATATTTGGAATACCGGAAATTTTCAAAAATTAGCTTTACAGAAATATTTCTTGGCATGCTTGTTTAACATTTTTTTTTATAAAATTATTGGTAATATAAAAATTTCCTTCTTTTGGAAAATTTCCCTCTTTTGGGAAATTTTTTCTATTGCTCTTTTTGTAACTTTAGTAAAAGCAAAATAAGGAAAAAGTATTATTATAGTATGGTAGAAAAATTCTCATAACAGGGAAATTTTTGTTCAAGCTTTAAAATAATAATAAAAAAAGTGCAAAAACTTTCGACATTAAATTTAAAATTTTTGGTTAATTTTAACGAGGAAATTTCGCTTTACATTATTATTATATTATGGGACATTTTTATTAACGCACTTTTTGTAATTTTGTTAAAAAACGAAATGCATACCAATTATTTTGAAACTATAATTGAAAAATTCCCATAATAGGGAAATTTTTGCTCAAGCTTTAATTTCGCTAATAAAAAAGTGCGAAACCCTCCGACATTATATTTGAAATTTTTGGTTAATTTTCACTGGGAAGTTTGCTTTAAATTATTTATTATGTGTAACGGAATCCTGCTTTTAATAAATATTAGGTATTGAACTTGATGAATAATTTAATATGAACCACAAATACTTTTGTATTTTTCAACTTAAATTATTTTCATTTTGCCTTTGCCCATGCTTTATAGAGATTTTAAAATTATTTTCCTCCTCAACCAAACCACATAAATTCATGGGTTTTGTACCGCAACGCAACCATAGCAGTGTTCCAAAGAAATACACTCACTAAACTATCAATTTTAAATACGCAGAAATTTTAGTAATTTAATATGGTTTATGAAATATCATCCCCAGCTGCAAATACAAAGGCACAAACGCCAATACCTCCAGTACGTGTACCCTCATACTAAGTAAGAAAACATTATCCACCCCCAAAATATTACAATAACTCGTCAGTCGTTTGTCTTCGTCAGCGAGGCGTCTGATGAGTGTATGCATGTAGATATATGCATGTGTACGTGAAACACATGTCCCAATGTCTACTATTACTCACTGGGTTCACATCTCAAAATGCACCCAAAAACAGCAACATAAAGTACGACCAAATTGTGGTTATTCGACGATTGCTGTTGGGTGGCTCACATGTGCGCCTTATTTTATTCCACAATACATTTTGTATTTAGTAATTTCCGCCTTTAAAGCTGAAAAGACCCATTTACTCTGTTTAAATTTAAATTTATGTTTACGCTTGTGTTTAAAATATATATTTCCTTAATTTTTTTGCAGAGGGTATCGTATCGTATAGCATACCGAAAGGCGTGCAACGTGGCATGGAAGTGGATTTGTCAGACAAGACTTACGATGGCTATGAGCAAGGTGATCGGTATGTTGAAGGATTGGGCCAGCTCGTGGATGGTCAAAAGGGCAAGGATAATTTTCGCACTGATATACATGGCTATGGCAAAGGTGAGTTTGAAGTGTGTGCATGTAATAAATACTAGGGATTTTTTATGTTTTTGCATAATGTGGACTCTGCTGACTTGACTTTTTAGTGTTGCGGTTAAGAAGTTTTTCTTTGGCTGGAGATAAACGCGTATACACGTCTTATTAACTTTGGTTTTCGTATTCCGTTTAATTGATTTAGTTTTAAGCTGTGCCTAGGGAATTAACAAACCTTTCGCGGCATATTGCCCCAGTTTTTCTTTTAAACTAGTCCCATTTGTTCTCTAGAATTTTCTATGAGCTTTTGTTTGCTGTCTATTCAACAACGTCACAAATTTGTTCGCTTTAATAAATGCTAAAAAATATCTGCCTTTGGGGGAATTTTATCTCTAAAAAGCATTTCTGAAATGCCCTCTCTACAGTAAAGTGCACCAAACTTTCTTTTTTGATATTTTGCTTTTAAATTTAGTCATGAGCTATATTTTTAATGAAATTCGTTGTTTTCGTACAATTTTTTTTTAATTGAAATTATCCTATCCTTCGAGTTTTCAATTAGTGTAGGTTTACGTTGTTCCATTTGTGACATAATATGAAGACGCAAACAACAAATAGAAGGAGGAGCTCGGCCAAACTCCTAATAAAGGGTGTTAACGCCAATTATGTATTTATATATGTATATAGGTTCACGTGCATTGTATCATATTTGTGCAACTTAATAAAATTTATATGAGCCCGAATTATTTTAAAGAATTTCGTTACTTAAAAAAATTTCCCTTTGTCATTTCCAAGTATTTTCATGTTTACAATAATAATAATTGTTGATATAAGCTATATTTTTATTAGCTTTCACTAATTTGAAAATTTCCCTTTAAGGGAAATTTAATTTTTTACTTCTGCGCTTTGTGTTTTCTTAGCAACAATAAGGTTATACTAAATTTTCATAGATTTCGAGCGTTTAGAAAATTTCCCTTTGAGGGAAATTTTATTTTTTATTGCTCTTAAATTAAATTTTCCATTTAGTGATTTATAGCGTAATAAATTAATATAAATTGCACTAGATCATATTTGCTGCAATAATATACCAATATTTACTCATATACGGCGGAGCATGTATATTAAACTTTAATCCAAGTAATCGCTTTTTACGCTGCAGCATAGAAATTTCCTTCAATACATATTCAACTTTAATCCAAGAACTCGCTTTTTACGCCGAATCATAGAAATTTCCTTAAATATATTATATATTCAACTTTAATCCAAGAACTCGCTTTTTACGCCGAATCATAGAAATTTCCTTCAATATATATTCAACTTTAATCCAAAAACTCGCTTTTTACTCTGAAATAAACGAATTTTCTTAGTTCATCTATGAGTTTACTGCATCTCGCCAACCTTCACTCAAAATTGAAATTAACTTAATTCAAGTGCATAAAAGCTGAAATACTTGAATAAATCAAATTGAACAAAGTTTGATGAAAACTGCTTACCTTAACCCAAATGTAATAAAAGCAACACCAGCAAACCAAGTCGCACAAATACCAAATATGTATAGTAAGTAACTACCAGTCTCGTATTATAAATGGGTGAAATGCGAAGAGAAACTGCTGATGCATGGCATTTCTTAGAAGCTTTGAAAACTCTACCGTCATATCGCCCACATTTCACTTTTCCTTACAGTTCATGAATTCATCTGTATGTATGAGGGTTTGTGTGAATGTATGAATGAATTTTGTGCAAGAAACTCTGAAGGTTGAAGAAAATTGAAAGGATATTCGTCATAGCCAAAAGCAGTTGAATGCAAATTGCTGAGGGCAGACGACGAGGAGCAGCGGCGAAGGGTGACATGAAACTTATGCACACACACTCATACACACAAACACATTTACTTCATTAAAACTGATTAGTATCAAATAATTACAAAAGTTTACCATAAGTTTAATGGAACTTTTTCGTGTCCATTTGCAATTCTTCCTTCCCTTGTCAAACTTTTGTTTGTTGTAGTACCCGTACAGTAAATGGCATGCAAGAGCAAAATTGCTAATGATAATATACTCGTACACAGCGCACTCTTGCAATTTTATAGTATAATAGAAAGTAGAAAAAAAATCCGGAAATGATGAATGTATTGCGGCAGTTAACCCGCCACTGACTGCCATTTGTTTTGTTTACAATATTTAGAATGCATTAAATCGAAACGTATGAACCACCAGTAGTGAACGCACCGAATTGTGCTAACTTAAGCTGCTGCTGTTCCACGATAAACTTTTGTTCGCAAAAATTTGTCCTTTGCTAATTCACAGCCTGAGCGAGCGGAGTGCAAGAGAGTGCATTGGAGGATAAATTAAAAACTTTCACCAAACAAATACATACAATAAATAATTTCCTCATCAATGAACAAAATAAAATTTTTTAGCAGTTGTAAACATAATAAATACGAGCCAAGCCAAATTTATACAAATATTTTGTTTGTATGTATTTTCGTCGTACTACGTATTATACGATAGGATAATTTGCAAGGAGTCCAACAGGGAAAAAGCAATAAAAAAGTAAATACCGACGATGCTATAGCAAATGTAAATACTAGCGCATACATATTTGATAATTTATGGCAACACTGGCATTCAATTGCAGTCGCACAACAGAAGAAAAACAACAAACCATGCCGCTATCAAACAAAAAAAAAAAAAATAACGCCAGTAAAACGTAAAATAAACTACCCCACCACTTTCTCCGCCACCACCGTCGCATTTCATTGGCTTTGGCACGGTGCGCGCCAAAAGTTTGACTCTTCCGCCAATGCGTGTATCCGGTCCCCAAACCGCGTAGCAGCGCTTCACTCTTCGGAAGGAAGGCTGTTTGCTTTCCGTTTGCCTTCAGACAATCTCTCCCAATCAGTACCGTCGCCAAAGCCGCATAAAAAGCAGACATTTTTGCTCGTTTAATACTAGTACTCGAAGTATTTGGAAATACTCTTCATTTAACTATATTTACATACATGCAAACATTCAAGTGCATACAAATAAATAAATTTCGTTGGCCAGTCGCCAATAATCGAAATTATTGAAAACTTTACATTTTAAGTAGAAAAGTTTCTCATTACTAGTAGATCCTTGGAGGTGGGTGACCATTTTGCCTTTATAGCTTGTACATATTTGTAAGTATTTATAGAATGCGTCGTGGCCGTGGTCGTTGGCTCCAACAACTCCAGTGTGCTTATTGCCAATAATAATGGCTGGATGTTAGACAACGACTGTTAGTTTACCGTGTAGACGTACGCGCAGACAGAAAATAATACTATTTAACTTACAGTAATACCCAAGTATGTACAAATTGAGATGACGGCTGGTAGACCAAAATACAGACTGTCAAGGGAATTCATAAACTCTGCACATTTCATTGTCACGGCTAGCATTGGTAAGAATAGTGAGCACAGACAGTAATCACAAGGGTGGTGTACACAGTAAGGCATTAGCCAAAAAGAAAATTCTTACTTTCTTTAATAAATTGAATATAAAAAGCGCTGTTCAGTGGTTGGAGTTAGCCGATTTTCTCATAATAGTTGCTTTAAACAACTATCTGTTGAGACAAGAGAAATGAGTTTGTCAGAAATTTGCCTGGACTCCTTATATCAAACATAGCCTGTATACCGTCAAAGAACCTGTGCTAGAAGATTCTAACAACTAACTTTTTAATGTTCTCCGCATAACACGCGCACAACTCTGCTCTTCTTTTGCAATGTGGCAAAATTTTTGCTACCTTTACTTAGTTGCCTCTCTCTCCCCATTTCAAAACTAGCCTAAGTAAGCGCTGGTGAGCCTTGAATTTTAATATTTCCCTTGAAAAAAAAATGCTTGCCTTTAATTAGAAATCGTTTTAAAAGACTTTAACGTGAATTGCCTGGAATTGAAACATACAGGGTGGGCCATATAGCGTTTGCTTTTTGAACCACCTATTTTTTGAGAATGGTAACACAAATGGCATGTCAAATGTGTTCATAATTTATTTAATGGTTTGACATTTACGAAATGGGACGCTATACGCTTGATCAAAATTGGGAAATATTAAAAGCCTATTTCCAAAGTGGGGAGTCTTCTTCTTCTTCCGCGGTTACAGTATATGGCGAGCGTTACCGTGACATGCTCAACGAGTTGTTTCCAAAAATTGAAACGAATGACATGGACGACATTTGGTTTCAACAGGACGGTGCAACTTGTCACACTCCCAACGGTACACTCGAACTTTTGGCTACCGTTTTTGAAAACCGAATAATCAGCCGAAATTTCGATATCAATTAGCCGCCTCGGAGCTCTGATTTAATCCCGTTGGACTATTTTTTGTGGGGAACCGTTAAAGACAAATGCTATGCGAACCATCCAGAGACGATTGATGCTTTAAAACACGAAATCGAAGTTGCCATTCATGAAATTGGAGCCCAATCAATCGAAAATGTGCTTAAAAATTGGGTTGATCGAATGGACTACTGTAAAGCCAGTCGTGGCAGTCATTTGAACGATATTATTTTTCATTCATAAATGACAATGCTCAATCTTCAAAATAAAAAAAAACATTTGTAAAAATATTGATTAGTTGTTTTTTATAGCCGATTCAAACAGCAAATTTTACATGGCCCACCCTATACTTTTTTATTTGTTTCGAAGCTTGGGTTTAGTGGCAACATTTTACCTCCTCTCCTTTGCGCTGGAGTGCATGGAATTTTAACAAAAATCTTCATTCTTAAAACACACTTTCAGCTTAAAAAACACTTTCTTTTTACTAAAAATCTCTTTAAGAGACTTTGACGTGAATTGCCTTTTCTATTTGGAAAATTTACTATTTCTAGTTTATCCTATTGCATAGAATCATAACTAGAAATCAAATGTATGCTTATGAGCTATATTCAATTTAAAAAATGTCCACTTTGGTAAGTTCTGAAAGCTTTTGGCTCTTCCTCTGACGCATATAGATAAGTTTTCAATTGAAAATTCTTAATTTTTAACATTCGCTTTTAGGAAAAATATGTTCATTGTCATTAATGCATTCGTTTAAGTAGGGTTTGATGTACGAGTATAAGTAAGGCTCTCTTTAATTTAAACTTTCAAGTCCGTTTAAAAAATTATCTTTTGCGCTATGCGGACATTCGCTTAAAATATCAAAATAAGTGTTCGTTTGGTGTTATATATTACTTCAAGTAACATACCTTTAGTTCTTACCAAAAATTTCTTGTCTTTTAAAAATTTCCCTTCTTGGGAAATTTTCGTAAACTTAATTTTTTTGCTGTAAAAATTAGTGCAAAAGCAATTTTTATGAACTCTTTAATATATTCGTAATTATATAAAGCACAATGGCCCTCACCAGAGGTTGCAGAATAATTTCCGTAAAATATTTAAGGTACTTTGCTCACGATTTAGTTGAAAATATTTTGTGCTTTCAGTATTGAACAAATTACTATTTCTAGTTCTTACTGAAATATCTAGTTCTTTAAAAATTTCACTTCTTGGGAAATTTTAAGGTACTTTGCTCACGATTTCATTGAAAATAATTTGTTTCACAGTTATATAAGGCTGGCAGTAAAAAAAATTGTAAATTTTACTAAATTAGTTTGGTTCTTGGTGAATTTTCTACTTGTTTAAAAATTTCCCTTTGTGGGAAATTTTCAGGGAACTTTTTTTTTTGCCTTAAAAATTATTGCACAAGCAAATTTAAATAATTTTTTGATTATATAAAATGTCTAACATATGTATTTAAAATATAAGGTCTAAGGGCTTAAAAATGTTTTTACCATGTACAATTAATAAAACTGAATTCTTTAATAGTATCAAATTAGTTTGCTGTAGGAATTAGTACAGAAGGAAATTGAATGAGTTATGTAAAATACAAGTCTGTATGTACACATACATACACATGCAGTTAAAATGCGCCCATAACATATTTAAAGTCACTCTTTTTATTCAAAATATTTTTTGCTTTCAGTATTGAAAAAATTACTATTTCTATTTCTTACTGGAATATCAAGTTCTTTAAAAATTTCACTTCTTGGGAATTTGAAATCTAATGAATTTGCTTGAAATGCAGTAAATTTTCTAAAATACAAATATCTACAAGTGTGTATAAAATATTTCTTTGAAATCTAATGAATTTTCTTGAAATGAAGTAAATTTCCTAAAATACATACATATATGTATCTACAATTATGTATGTATGTAAAATATTTCTTTAACTTATTTTAGGTAATTTGCGCACACTTTGCTTTCAAAATAGATTTATTTTGACATACTTGTAGTTATTGTCGAAATTTTTAGTCTTTCAAAAATTTCCCTTTTTGGGAAATTTTCGGGAAATTTTTTCTACTCGCTGTGGAAATCATTCTTCTTCTTTATTGGCGTGATAACCGCTTACGCGAATCTGGTAGAGTTTAACAAAGCGCGCTAATCGTTTCTTTCTCGTAATAAGCGGCGCCAGTTGGACACACCAAGTGCAGCCAAGTCCTTCTCCACCTCATCCTAGAAATTATTACTAAAGCAAATTTCATGAATTTTCTAAAAATATATAAAATATCTCTAAAAGATTTAAAGTTCTAAGGTCTCAGAATTGAAAAATATATTTACTTAATTAACTTCTTAGCAAACTAACGACTTGACTTAAAGCCAACGAGCTGGAAGAAATTCAAAACATTTATAATTACTTATAAATAGGAGTTGGTTTCCAAAACAAAAAAGAAAAAAAATAGCCAATCTGTTTTTTTTAAATCGTTTCTGGCCCAAGGAGTATGTTCAAATGCATCTAAATATGGCATTTGTGTGAAGAAGGTCAATATGTTCTAAAATTCTATGAGTATAATTTTCCTCAATAAATTTTTCTCATAAAATATTCCTCATAAAATTGCTGAACATATTTTATTTCTCAGATGTAAAGCTCTTGTGCTTTCTTATGCCATTCCGTTTCACTCTAAGAATGATAGATTACCAGCTATGGTTGAAAAGAAAATTGTGAGAGGAACTTTGGCTGCTACGTCACTTGCCGATTCAGCAGCCGAACTCTACACTATCCTTTCACATGTATTCACACACTCGCTCAATCAGCCGTTGCTCAGATAGCAACGAAGTATCATTGGTTGACTTTTTTAGCATATCCCCAAAATAGTCTCAGCTTTTTTGTACGTCAGCCCATCACCTGATTCTGTCAATTTAGCTCAGAGTCGAATAGGGGTATGTTAAAGAGTTTACCTTTGACATTTTTTCCCCATGGTTTCACACTAAGAAGCGAGAACTCTTGGCCCTCGTAAAAAATTCAAATGTAGCGTTCAAATTCAGTCAAGGTCGAAACTGAGTAACTATTATTTGATACATTTTTAACTACAGGGGCTTTAAGTAGCTAAATTTTGTCAGATTAAGTATCACCTTGGAATTAAATTATTAAGAGTCCTCGTGCCTATGCAATAAGGGTTGATTGATTTATATAATTTCTAATTGAAAAAAGAGTAGAAAAGAAATCAAATACTCCAAAGGATGATAATTTTAAAAACCCCCCACAAAATAACACAATGGCGCCAATATTATGAAAGCTGCCCAATGAATTGCATAACTTCTTGATTTACAAATCATATTAAATCAATTCACTCTGCATTTAAAGTACTCGTACGTACATATTCAACCTCAACGAGCACAATGAAGCCAAGTATTTTTGGGAACAAATATTCTCTTTCCATTCATCTCCTTTTCTTTTACAATTTTGCTTGCAAAATTTGTCCATTCTATGCGACAACAATCAATACGAACCAGCGACTATGGCTACCGGAAAGCTTAATGCCAATTCAACTATGCGCTGAATGCCCCGCCGCAGACAAATTTCGAACAAAAGACGCTCAAGTAAAAGTGGCTCTCGTACAAAGCCGCATGGAATGCCCTCTGTGGCATGCTACAAATGTATGTGTATGTAGTAGTTGAACTCCCACCAATCAGCTACTAATGCTATTGATTTTTAATAAGCCGCGTCATTGTTAATATTATATTTTTGTTTGTTTTTCATATTTGGCGCGCATTGTAAAGATGCGTCTTTCGATAATTTGAATGTGAGTACGAGTAGTAAGTGCGCCGTACGACAATGTTTCCTTGGAAGTGTAAGGAGTATTTCTTTTTGGCATTTTTGTTATCAAATATGCGGATTTTCCCCAGTTCGGGTTCCCCAAAAATTATATTTTTGTGACTTTGTGACATGTTTGCTTGTCTGCCTGCTGCTGCCTTCTGTTTCTTACCTCCTGCCTTTTTTATGTGCATGCGGGAAAGTGAAGCTGTTGGGGAGGGCTATAAAATATTTCCTAGTCAACTTTTTCTTGGGCTTCATTCGTGCTATGGCTTGCGAGTGATTCTTGTTTCATGCAAGTAGCTGAGCTGCTTAGTTAGTTATGCCTACAGGGGTTTGAGGGTGTACTGATTTGGAGGCGCGCATTCTCTTCCTGGCTTGTTTGAAAGTTAATATTGCATGACTTCTGTACACAGTAATGACATTCCCTCCTCCACACTTTTTGCTGGCGGACGCAAATAGACCAAATACTTTATGCATTTTCGAATATAATTACATGTGTATGTATGTTTATTCCCTTAACTTTTCTCTCTTTGTTTTTCAGCTTCGTTTCGTCGAGTTTGCTTTTCGTAAATGTGAGCTTGTGGGGTTGTGGGCTCGCTATTATTATTATGCCTTGGCATGTTAAAATATGCAATGCTAATATTTGCGTTTTTATACATAGTTAGTTATTGTTCCCCCTATTCCAAAAATTTGTGCTCTGCCTAGTTTCAATGCCATGCTTACTTTTCCAGCTGCTAAAGCATTTCGTACTTTGACTTGTAGAGGGTCTTTCAAGTTGGAGTCTCTTTTAAAACACATATTTCGGATAGGAATTCATTATCTACTTTTCTTTTTGTATTACATTATTTTTTAGTCATCCAGGATACACTCTCTTAAGCGGACACCTAAGGAACTAAAAACTGTCTAAGGCTTTCGACCGCTTTTACACCTCGTTATAAAAATGGAACTAAAAAATCTAAAAAATTTAACCGCTTAAGAGAGGTGTCCGCTTATGGGAGGTGTCCACTATATATGTATGCATAGCGAGAAAAACTCCTCGGTATATATATTTTACCACAGGAGGAAATAAAACAAAATAAATATATACTAAAATTGATTAAGGAAGATGGGTTTACAAACGCAGCTTAAACGGCTTCAAGAAGTTGGGCTTAACAATTTTTTTTCCTTTGTAGCTACAAACGGCTTTAGGAAGAATTGAAAATTTTTTTTTTTTGTACAAATTTCCCTCCTGGGATTTTTTTGGGAAATTTATTTTCTTACACTTGTCGACTTTCTGTTGAGAATTTTGTTGGTATTTTTTAAGTCTCCTCTCTTAGGAGTTTTTTTGGGAAATTTATTTTCTTACACTTGTCGACTTTCTGTTGAGAATTTAGTTGGTATTTTTTAAATCTCCCCTCTTAGGAGTTTTTTTGGGAAATTTATTTTCTTACACTTGCCGAATTTTTGTTGAGAATTTAGTTGGTATTTTTTAAATCTCCTCTCTTGGCAAATTTTTGGGACCTTTTTTTCTTTGCTGATATATTTCCGTTACATTTGTCCACTTTTTTATTGGAAATTTTCTTGGTATTTTAAAAGTTTCCCCCCTTGGCAAATTTTAGAGATTTTTTTTTTATCTGATATACTTCCTTACACGTGTCGACGTTTTTGTGGAGAATTTTGTTAGAATTTTAAAAATTTCCCTCTTGGCAAATTTTTAGGGGACCATTTTCTTTGCTCATATATTTCCCTTGCACTTGTTGACTTTTTTCTTGTGAATTTCGTTGATATTTCAAAAATTCCCCCTCTTGGCAAATTTTAGGGAGCTTATTTTTCTTCACTGATATATTTCCATTACATTTGTCGACTTTTTGGTTGAGAACTTTGTTAAAATTATAAAAGTTCCTCCTCCTGGCAGTTCCAAGGGAACTTTATTTTCTCTGCTGATATATTTTCCTTACAATTGCCGAATTTTATGTTGAAAATTTAGTTGGTATTTTAAAAATTTCCCATCTTGGCAAATTTTTGTGAACTTTGTTTTCTTAGCTGGCACTCGTCGCCTTTTTTGTTGAGAATTTATTGCAATTTGAAAAATTTCCCCGTTTGATTTCTTTACTGCAGGATAGGGGTACAAAATTTTGTTTTCCTTTGCAGCCATGAACGGCTTCAAGTAAGAACTAAAAAAAACCAAAAATTTCTTGTTTCTTACAAATTTCTCTCCTTGGGAAATTTTTGGGAAATTTCTTTTTTTTAATTGCGAAAGCAAATGGAATGAAATTTATAAAACACAACTATCTAAAAGTATTATAAAACATCCCTGTAAAATATTTAAGATCATTTTTTCACCCTTTTCGATCAAAATAATTTTTCTTCGTAGTCATAAATGGCTGTGGGTTAAGAAGTATTAGCGTACTTTTAATTTTTAATAAAATTCTTGGCCTTAAAAATTTCCCAAGTCTCTCACTTAACTAAAATTTTTCAATTCACTTTTTTATTCCGAGCTGTGTTGAACGATTGTAATAACCGATCCATTATTTTGGCAGTGAATCATAGTTACTTGCATTGGATTTTCCTGAAATATCAAACTGATAGTAGTAAATTTTAAACTTTCTATTTGACAAGATTCACAGGACTATGGCTGCCATCAAACCAAATCACTGTAAAAAAAAGAAATTCCATCTTGAAGGACCCTCCCACTCTCGCTTCTAATATAATAATTTAAGTAAAGTCTCTTCATTGCAGCGCTTCGTGTTTGTCACCCAAAAATTTAAGTTGCCATATCAGCCTTACACGCACATTCTAATTGGGTGGTACAGCCCGGGAGCAAATAAAAGGCTTAAGTGTCGTGACGCACTCGCTTCGTTACAGGCGTTCACTTTTGTGCCTTACCACCTCTACTATGAATGTGTGACAACCACCCCAGCTTGACTTCCAAAAACTTCATTTATTGTCATTTGACAGTTTGTTGCTGACTTTGTTTGCTCCAGTTGTTCATATCAGGGGGGTGGGTGCAAGAAGAAAAGCAAATTATTTTCAGCTGTGTTGTCCCACTTTGCCTATGCCTTCGCCTATGCATATTTGGTTTTCTGTTGTTTTTCCTTTTTTAGGAATTTTACGATGCGTCTAAGGAGCGCACAAGCAACGGTGCGTAGTACAGGTGAGCTACACAACTACGACTATTAGCGGGAGGCGAGAGGTTGCAAAGTCATTTTACCAAAATATTTAACATGTGCTGGAATTTATGATTTTATTGAAAGTCATTGTCGTCAGCGGGTGGTTGGTATACTGTCGTTCTAAATGAAATATTTAACCTGCTTCCTCCCATATAAAAAAGTGGAAAAAAAACAAAAAAATAAACAAGTTTCTATGGTAAAAATTCTTCGAGGGCAGCATATTTTATTCGAGGGCAGCATATTTTATGCACATAAAACATAGCAAGAAATGCAGTTGGGAATTAAATAATATTAGCTTCTAGCATCAAGTTTAATATGCTGCAGAATATCGTAAAGGAAAAAATAGAAACAAAAATAATAGAAATTGGTAACATTTTTATGAACAAAATTTTGGGGTTTCATGCAGAGAAGTGAATATTAGGAAAAATTCGAAAATTAATGAGTCCAAAGCGAAGAAATATATAATATGTAAGCTACAAACGTACGATGTCTGCATACTCTGCTTTTCCATTTTCGCAAAATATTGTGAAATATAGAACACTTTAAAAAAAATCGTATCTGTATCAAATAAGGTGAGAGTGACTGTAAGTCTTTACTTACTTAAGAAAGGAAAAATGCCAACAAAGTTGTTACTGCTACCTTTCACACCAAACACCTTTCTGAGCGATACATTTTTTATTTGTCCGAAGTGCTTTCTCACGCCAACCAAGAAGAAGAACAACAGCAAGCCGCACACCACAAATAGGAGGAGGAGCTTGGCCAAACGCCTAACAGAAGTGTTTATTTATTTAAATACGTATTTGAAATATTTTATATATTTTTTTTTTTTTGGAAACTAGAATAAACACACACTCCTCACTACGATTCCACTGCCGCTAGAAACTTATTTTCTATTTTACTTAAAGGAGACCCGGTGGTGTCGAAATAAAAAAAAAAGTCGATTTTTTTTCTGATATTTCAAAAGTATAGTATCTTAAGAATATACTGTGAAATTTCCATACTACAGTTCCCAATATTATAGCTTCCCATTAGCAGCCCATTAACTAGGTAGACAGCGGTCTGCGCGCTCCTGTACATCAAACTTTAAAGTCATTTATCTCGAAACGACTTTTTTCGGCACGGCGGGTATAAAAAAAAAATTTAACCGAATCACTTGAAATTTTAATACGTTGTTCACAACATGTATGGCTATCGTAGGAACTAGAATCATAATTTTATTTAAATAATTTCCTATTTTTTACATTGAAAAACTATGTAGTGGAAAAATACCCGATTTTACGAAGTTTTTTTCAAAACCGCGCCTTTTTGTCACTTTTAAGTTTTTCGATTTGTGCTAGTTCCGACCTCTTTCTAATTAAGAGTCTTCTTGAATTGTGTGCTTCAGATGAGTAGAAGTCTCGAAATCACCTGCGCCGTACGGGTCCGAGTTTTCGAGAGCGTCATCTTCAGCGGCATTTTTATAATAAAAAATATTTTTTTTTTGTTTTTTAAATTGTATGCTCAATAGATGTAGTAATAAACAAGAAAAGTTTAAATATCGTTTTTATTTTTTATTTTTTGTTTTTAATGACAAATGGAATCATGAAAATACGTGAAATTTTCGTGTTCTACACCACCGGGTCCACTTAAAGTTAAGAAATGAAGAAAAAGAATTAACTAATTTTAATAAAAATTATTTACACATTGCTTTTGCTATAAGCAAGTGAAATGTTTAAGTATATTTTTAGATCTTCGTATTCTTCGTCCGCTTTTGTATCACAAAAGTGTGCTCGAATTTTTTCTCATATGGAAGAAAATAGGCAATACCATTAGCAAATAAAAAAACATGGACCAAAATCAAACTTTTAGGCACTTAAAACTTGCACTTATACCCAAATTCAATGGAGCTAATAGCCCCTCAGCTGCGTATCTGCAACTTTTTTAATTCGGAGGAAAAAGTGCGATATTTTGCTGAAAATTTGCTAAATTTTTTTTAAGTTCACACCACATTTGAAACTTGAATTTATATGGCTTTTATAGCAGAATAAACTATGTTTTCATAAAAGAAATATTAAAATTAAATGGAAAAAACGCCAAAATTTGTCAATAGCTATCTGTGCCATAGTTTTCTAAAGCAGTTGTGTTCCTTTTAAGCTAACGGGTGGTTAAGTTTCAAAGGCCGGAGTTGATTTTGAATAAAATACATTTGTTTAAGAAACTATTATCATTTCTCTTTATTATGATAATATTGGTGTGGCTCAATTACGTATGGAATAAAATATCGGCCAAATAGTCGCCGCTGCCGCGCCGGCGGCACACCTCCATCCGATGGTCCAAATTTTCGATGACGCTGTGGCATAATTGAGGTTCTATGTCGTTAATGTGCCGAATTATCTCATACTTTAGCTCTTAAATTGCTGCTGGCTTATCGACGTACACCTTTTTTTTTCAAATAACCCCAAAGAAAGAAGTCCAACGATGTCGTTGACGCTTAGGTGTGGTTCAAATTCAACATCGGCCCTTGAAATTTAACCACCCTTTATTAGGCACAGTTTCGCCTATAATCGGCGTATGATGTGCGTTTTGATGTAGTTGTTGTTGTCTGTTTTAGATTTTAGACCCAGATTCTTCTCTAATCTATAGCGTGCGCCCTGATGTTGTCCTTGTGCATGCCGGACATTTGATTTTTATGAGAAGATGGTCTGCCCAAAATCCACTCGACTGTTTGCCATTGTCCTCCAAAGTTGTCCGGACATACTTGAAGACTTTACATTACTTCTGCTAATATTTTTTCCTCTTAAAGGCTAGTAAATTTATCTTTATTGAACCGCTTATCACTTGGATAGCTGACCTTGATGCTGTGCGGTAGGCAGACACAACTTTCAGAGGTGCCGTTCGTTCTACCGTTGCTAGGAGCTTACACCGTTTATTTGTCTTTAGCGCTTTTGCCAACAGTTCAGCTCATCAAATCTTTAATGATTATAAGATGACATTGAGCAGATGTAGAGATTTTTTACTCGAATGGATACTGTCACGAATCAAAATAGAATTTCTAATAGGACTATGAATAAGTTCGTGCGGTTTTTTTTCGAAATTTGAAACTTTATTGACGTAAAATGGTTACAAATTTAATATTCAAAATATTGTCCATCGCTTACTACTACTTTTTCCCATCTTTCTGGCAATTCACGGATTCCCTTTGTGAAAAATTCGGTCGGTTTTGCCGCAATCCACGAATCGATCCATTTTTTGACTTCATCGTAATTACGGAAGTGCTGGTCAGCCAGGCCATGTTGCATCGATCGGAAGAGATAGTAATCGGATGGCGCAAGGTCTGGACTATACGGCGGGTGGGGTAGGACATCCCATTTGAGCGTTTCTAAGTATGTTTTGACCACTTGTGCAACATGTGGCCGAGCATTGTCATGTTGCAAAATAACTTTGTCGTGTCTATCGGCGTATTGCGGCCGTTTTTCTCGCAGTGCTCGGCTCAAACGCATCAATTGTCGTCGGTAGACATCCCCCGTAATCGTTTCATTCGGTTTCAGTAGCTCATAATACACAACACCCAGCTGGTCCCACCAGATACACAGCATAACCTTCAGGCCATGAATATTCTGCGCCGACGTCGATGTTGAAGCATGGCCAGGGTATCCATACGTTGCCCGACGTTTTGGATTGTCGTAATGGACCCACTTTTCATCGCCAGTCACAATTCGATGCAAAAAACCCTTTCTTTTGTGCCGTTGAAGCAGTTGTTCGCATGCCATAAAACGGCGTTCAACGTCTCTTGGCTTCAATTCATACGGCACCCAATGGCCTACCTTTCGGATCATTCCCATGGCTTTTAAACGTTTGGAAATGGTTGATTGATCAACTCCCAAAGTTTTTGCAACCTCTTCTTGCGTTTGAGCCGGATCTTGATCGAGCAATTCCTCCAATTCGGTATCCATGAACTTTGGCGGCGCACCCTCGCGTTCTTCGTCTTCCAAGCCAAAATCACCACTTTTAAAGCGTGCAAACCACTTCTGGCACGTTCGCTCAGATAGAGCATGCTCACTATAAACTTCCACCAAGATACGATGACTTTCGGCTGCTTTTTTCTTCATATTAAAATAATGAAGAAGAATTCCCCGCAAAAACACATTATTTGGCACGAAATTCGACATTTTCAAGTGTGGTAAAAATATTGTTGTTTACGCTTCAAATAAAAAACTTATACTGACGTTTGTGCCTTACGACAGTAGCTCTCCAATGAATGTTTGGAAATGTGGATCGATGGAATAATAATCAAGTTACGCCATCTGTTGTAAAACCGCACGAACTTATAAATAGACCTATTAATTAAAATCAAAAAGTACTATTCAGTCAACACGTTTTCAATTATCTTAATTTTAGAGCGCAACTTTTTCACTGAAAAAAAGTATTTCGAGTGATGGATATCTTTACTATTTCGACTTTTCGTGTCATTGCTTATCTGTTTGTATACTTTAGCTGTCTATGAGTAGTTCACAAGTGCCAAATATGATTGACGTACAACGCCAATTGCAAAAATTACAAACCCTCCGATAGGGTGATTAATTTTGTGCCACCTTTTACTTATACTTTATATTACTTTTTCCTATTTCCAGGTTACGAGTGGATTGGCTGGCGGAATGATACACCTGATTTAAATGGCAAGCCTGTGGAAATTGTTTTCGAATTCGATGCAGTACGAAATTTTAGTGCAATTATTTTGCACACGAATAATATGTTCACAAAGGATGTACAGGTAAGAGTAGTTAAAGTGTTTTTAAAAAGTTAATTATTTCTTGATTAATAAACGAAAGCGACGCTCATACGAGCTCACCATAACAAAATAATTTATAGAAAACTTAAACAGCTTTTTAAGGATTACAAGCAGCCTCCGGCAGCATGAAAATTAATAACGAAAAAATTCTTGTGAAAATGAATAGTAGCAAATTTAAAGTAGTACTCCAACAAATTTCAAAACATTATTTTTTAAATTTTTTGCAAACGCCTTTAAATACCAAATAGTAAATTAAAAGGATATGAAAATAATATTCCAATATTTTTCCATCAATTTTCTCTTTACTTTTTTTTCCTCATTTTTCATATCCATTTTCAGGTATTCGTGCGCGCTAAAGTCTTCTTTAGCATCGGTGGCCGTCATTTCTCCGGTGAACCGGTGCAATTCTCTTACATGCCAGACACCATAATGGATCACGCGCGAGATGTCACCATCAAATTGCATCATCGTGTTGGTAGATATTTGAAAATCAATTTATATTTTGCTGTGAAATGGATTATGCTGTCGGAAATTTCATTTGTATCGGGTGAGTGAATAGAAAAAATGAACTTTAACGTCAGATGTGAAAAATATAAAACCAAACAAATAGAATAAAAAATGTAATAAAATAAAATGAAATAAATTAAAATAAAATAAATCAATAAAATGAAGTAAGACAAAATGGAAATAAATATGTAAACTCAACTAAATAACAACTAAGCTTAACAAAATTAAAAAAAGATTATAAAAAATTGAGATGAGGAGAACAAATTTGAGCCTCAAAATAAAATAGAATTAAATTAAAAAACAATAATATTTTTGTCGTACCTTTTTTGTTGTGCTTTTTTTGTTTTACCTCACATATCGGATAATAGAAAGAAAATATGAATATATAAAAAAACTCAAAGAATAATTTAAACTAAACTAATAATATAAAAGAATTTAACTAAAAATTTAGAAAAGATTAACAAACAATTTGAGCATTTGAGACATAAAATAAAGTAAAATTAAATTAAATAAAAATTGTGATGTTTTTTGTTTTTTTTATTCCTTTTTTGTTTTTTATTCTTTTGTTTTGTTTTTGTTTTGATTGTGTTTTTGTTTGTTGCTTTGTTTTTGTTTGTTTTTTTTGCCTCACATATCAGCAAGGCCGTTGTTGCAGATTGGGTTGCAGAAAAAAAATCTCGTTTGGAATCGTTTTGAAAATGAAGTAAATAAAAATAAAAATAATATAAAATAAATCAACAAAATAAAGTAAAGAAAATGGAAATAAGTAAAATAAATGAAAATAGACGAAGAAACTAAGTTAAATCGAATTTAAAAAAATAACCAAACAAAAAAAAATTAAATAAAACATTAAATGAAGAATAACGAACATTTAAAATTTTTGAGGCATAAAATAAAATAGAGCAAAATTAAATAAAATAAAACTTGTTTTCGAAGTGTTTCTATTTTTGTGTTTTGTTTTGTTTGTCGTTGATTTTTTTTCCCTCATATCATCAAGGCCGCCGCCACATCAAATATGTCCCATGGCTTGCTTGACTAAAAAAAGCCCCTCGAAAATGTCCCGTTCGGAATCGTTTAGAAAATTAAATAAATTCAAATAAAATAAAACTAAAATAAAATGAAATAAATTAAATCAACAAAATAAACTATTTTACCTTAGTTAGGAAATACGTAAATAAAAGAAAATAAAAAAAGATTATATAAAAAAAATTATAAAAATAACAAATATTATCTGGATGTTGCGACATAAAATTAAGTAAAATTAATTAAATATTTTGTGTTTTTATTTATCTATTTTTAATTTTTTTGGTTTGTTTTAATTTATTTATTTTTAATATTTTTTTTTTTTTTTTTTTGCTTTGTTTTCTTTGCTCACATACCATCGAGCTGCCGTCATAGAAAGTATGCCCCATGGCTTGCATGGACTGGAATGGAATTAAAATAAAAAAGGAATATAAATAAAATAAATCAACAAAATGAATTAAGATAAAATGGAAATAAATAAAATAAAACAAATCAAATTAAGAATATAAAATAAAAGAAAAATAAAGATGTAAAATAAATAAAGTAAAGTGAGAGCAACAAAATTGTTTTTTCCAGTACACGTACATATTTTTTATGTATATTTGTGAAGAAAAACAAACATTACAAGCATTTAGGGCATAAAATAAAATTACCCGGTTTTGTGTTTTTTTGACATTTGGTTTCTTTGTTGTCTTCTTTAATTTTTATTTTTTTAATTTTCTATATTATTTTTTTTTGTTGTTGTATTTGTGAAGGAGAACAAACATTACACGCATTCAAGAAATAAAATAAAATAACCTTGTTTTGTTTTTTTTTGTCTTATGTCGTTTGGTTTTCTGTTGCCTTGTTTTTCTTTTGTAATTTTTTTGTTTTTGTTTTAATATTTTGAATTTTTTTCGCGGGTGAGCGGGTCTTAATGTCACACACCTAATCAATGTCGCCGCCACAGTTATGATAAATTCAGTTTTTATGTACTAAACGATCTCCCCTTGTTTGTAATCATTGTAAAAAAATAAAAAGAAATTCAATTAAATTAAAAATGTTTTTTATGAAATTATGTCAAATAACACAAAATAAAATAAGCCAAATAAAAAAAAAACAAGCAAAGTGATATAAAAAAAAAATTAAATAAATAAATTGAAATAAAAATATTATATTGTAAAATAAATTAAAATAAGGTTTTATAAAATAAAATTAACTTAAATAAGGTAAAAGAAATAAAATAAAAAACACGCAAATTAAATTAAAAAAATAAACGAAAACAAAAACATAATAAATAAAAAATTTGCTAAAAAAAGTAACAATAAATAAAATAAGGTAAGATAAATAAAAAAATGAAATAAAATAAGAAATATTATATAAAAAAATGTACAGCGCCCGCCATCTATCGTTACGGATTTGAACTAGCTGTCATCTGATTTGACAGAAAATTAGTTTTGTTCTTCCGCTGAACGAAAATGGTTGTGTATACGCTCAAAGAACGCTAGGAAATATTGCGACATTACTTTGAAAATCATGGTAATGTTGCAGAATGTGTACGAAAATTACGTACGGCAATAGGAAGAAGAAAAACACCGAATGAAGCGTATGTGCGTTACTTTGCGAAAAAAGTAAGAGAAACTGGGTTGCTTATTGACAAACCAACGCGTGACCGACCAAAAACCGTGCGTACACCCGAAAATATTGCTTCTGTGGCCGAGAGTGTTCGTGAATCACCAGGAACATCAGTTCACCGTCGTTCTCAACAATTGGACATTTCGGAGACATCATTGAGACGACGCATACAATCGAAAATGTGTTGAAAAATTGGACCGATCGTATGGGATGGTGCATGGCTAGCCGAGGCAGCCATATGAATGAAGTTGTGTTCCATCATTAACCGGAAGGATTGTACAATACTTCAAAATAAAAGAAAACAGTTTGGAAAAATATTGAGTAGTTTCTTTTTTATAGCATTTTTAGTTCCGTAAAGTTATATGGCGGACCTTTACAAAAAAATATTTAAAAAATAACAAAATGTAAAAAACTTAAAACAATATTAAAGGAATATAAAAAAAAAATTAAAAAATTAAATAAAATGAAGTAAGACCAGCAAAACTATTTGTTTGTAAGCAGTCAATTAATTTTTGATGATATTAGATACAAACATTTCCAGCATTTAGGATATCAAAATGAAATAAAATAAAATAAAATATAATGAGAAAAAAAAATTAAATAAAATAAAGTAAGATAAAATTAAATCAAAACAAATTAATTAGAATGAAACGAAATCAAATCAAATAAATTGAAATAAAACACCATTACATATATTTATATATATATAGGTATATAATTGACGCTTACACTTTTTTGGGTGTTTGGCCGAGCTCCTCCTCCTATTTGCGGCGAGTGTCTTGATCTTGTTCTACAAATACTTTTAAATTAATTAAAAGTACCCAAAATGGTATTTTAACCTAGCTACCCCGGTGGTTATTTTGCTAAAAGCACAAACTGCCTTTCTACCTATGTAGTAAAAGCGACTTAAAATCAATAAATCAATAAATAAATAAATCAATTAAATCAATAATTTCACGATATTTCTATTCGGAAATGATCAAACTAACTACCTCTCACATCTTAAAAAAACGTTTATTCAGAAAATCAAAACTAGGAAAATAAAGCCGACTTAAATTTATGGGTGTCGTCTACATATTTTTCCAATATAAAATATTAAAACTAAGACTACAATTAAGAGAAATCGGACTAGGCTGTAAAAAATTGAAATTTTTTAATTTGTGATATTTTTTCCTTCATGTTTTCTTATTTGGAAATATTTGGTGCCACCATATTTTCCATAAAAAAAATATTTCTAAATAACCCCGAAATTTGAAAGCTTTTCGAAAATTCTAAAGGCAAAAAGAAAACAATTGCAATTTACAAACTCCGTTGTAGCTTGTTGCACCAACAGACCCAAAAAGTCATTGAAGAAAAAAAAAATTTGTAAATCAAAATATAGCCCACAATTTCCCGTAAGCGGAATGGATGCAAATAACGAATACTTTTCCCAAACACGCACACATACATACATACACACGTATGTACTTCCCCATATAGAGAAGCTGAAAATGCTCGCATGTAAGCGCCTTTGTATTACTGCAATTGAAATCTGCTTTGGTCGAAATTTGGCATGCATGCAACATACGATTTTTGCTGCTTGCTACATGCAACTTATGCACCAACAGAGTAAAACTCAATAAGTCGACGCCTGATGGAGACTACAAAAGCCAAATGGTGCACGCACGAATGTACACTCATACATGCATAAGTACTAAATATGTACATATGTGTGTAGGTACACGACGAGTATGGGCAAAAGCATATGAAGAGGTATTTGTGCCAGAAACATTTTTCATTGGAAATTTCCGCCCACCCAAAGATTAAAGCGCAAAAAAGTAAAAAAAAAAAAAAAATTGCCAGCACGTATTTGGATTTTTGGTGGTGCATGTGTGCTCATAGGTGTATTTTGAAGTGAATGTGCATATGCATGTATGCATGTGTGTGTGTCTGTTCGGCTGAGTGCATTGCGAGTAGAGTGTGCTTTCAAATGCATTTCGAATGGAAAATCATTTTCAGCTTCATTTCACTTTCAAGTACGAATACGTTTACAAATCACAATTCAGCATATTTGGGCATACATACATACACAGAAGCATATTCACTTATGCTCCTGCAGTCAAACTCACAGTTCTGAGTTCTCAACTACTTTATTACCAGTTTGCTTTGCTGCTGAAGTAGTTCGTGGCCTATCGCTTTTCAGTGCTAGCAACTGGTATTCTAAAAAGGCTATGCCCTGCGATATGGCCTATGCATGAGCATCATACTATTTAGTGAACTTTAGTTAACCTCTGCATCAACATTGCCACAGTTACTAAACTATTTGATAATAGACAAAAAAAAATCTGGTCCAACTTGGGCCAAAAATCACCAGTTTTGGTTGAGTTGGGAAAATAATTAAAAATAGCTAAAAATAGCTATTGAAGCGTAAAAAAATCTTTTTTTGTAAATTAAAGTGTTACCCACAAATCTTTTTCTTATCTAACAAATTTAAGTTTTTCGAATTACTGAAATTTTCTTTTTAAAAATTATACGTTTAATATATTTATTAAAAATTTGTTATTTTTTTTTATTTTATAGTTTAATTTATTTGATAAATTTTTTTACCTAAGGATTTTTTACGAAGAATTTGTTTTTGACATATCCTTATTGTTTAAATATCCGCTAGATGGCGCTACAAAACTATTACACTGGAATCACGATAACTCATAGGTGTGACACGTCATCCAAGCGACCATTAAAATATTACGATTTTACTATTTTCTTGATTATTTTATTTCATTTCGTTACTTATTTTAATTTTTCAATTACGAGTTAAAGAGTATTTTTGTCAGACCCGAACAGCTAGAAAAAAATTAACTTCACCTTTCGGGTGGGAAAAATTACGAGGTATCGAGGGGACCAAATTGAATACAGCATCTGGGAGTCATCCAAGGGAACGAACTTCTTTGGGAATTATCGCAATTTTCAACTTATTGGGCACTATATATATCATTTTTTAATATTTTAGAAGTAAATGGAACAACATCAAGGCGCACACATAAAATAGGAGGAGGTGCTTGGCTAAACACCCAAACGTAGTATTAGCGGCAATTAGGAAAAAGTTACTGTAATTTTTTTATATTATATATAAATCAAACTAAAGGTTAGGTAAGGTTAGGTAAGGTTAGCCTGCTTGGCAATAAGCCACGCATAGACCTTTTGGTCCCTAGCGATACCAGATGGAGACCGATCTCTACGAATATCGAAAGTAGACATCGTGTAAGATGTCAGCGCTTTTGGCGAATCTAAGCAGAGCTGGGAGACTCGCTTTTGAGACGTCCCCTAGACCCTCAAACAGTGGGGCTTCCATACATTTTAAAGGCGTTTTTAATAATGTCGGACAAACGCACAGATGGTGTTCTAAAGTTTCCTCAACATCCTCTCTGCATTTCTTGCATTTGTCCGTGTTAGCCATCCCTATCTTGTACGCATGTGCAGCCAATAGATAATGACTTGTTAGCATACCTATGATATAGTTCTGCAGACCTTTCGCGAGAACGTAAGTACGAATTGAGTAAATTTTTTGACATTAGCTCTACACATGACTTTTGCTGTTTTGTGGTCAGATTAGTCCACCTAGCTTCCACTTGCTTTTTCATGTAGTCGTCCATTTCGTTGTATATTGTATTTAGCGGTATGTCGTTCTCTTGTTCACAAGGTAGTCTAACAGCACTTTTTGCTATCTCATCTACTATTTCGTTTCCCATAATGCCTTTGTGGCCAGGGACCCAGTAGATATGCAGCCTACCGTTTGCGGCTAGCCTTTCTATGGCCTCCCTGCTCCGTCGAACATTTTTGGACTTAATACAATATGAGCTTATTGCTTTTATTGCTGCTTGACTGTCCTCGTATATATTAATTGTTGAGTTCTTTCTTGTTCCAGTGTAGGGTAGCTCCGTGGCTTTCCCCACAGCAAAAACTTCCGCTTGGAAAATACTACTGTGGTCCGGCAGCTTGGTAGGCTGCCTTATCCGCAGTTTTGAACAGTGAATACCCGCTCCCACTCCGTCTAAAGTTTTAGAGCCGCCTGTATAGATGTGAAAAGTTCTTTGGCCAGGCTTCATGTCTTTGTGTCATCCCTCCTCTTCAATTGTAGTGCGAAACCTTCTCTCCCAATTAAAGTACGGAGTCATGTAGTCTGTGCAACCTGAGCTCCACTCTGCTATTGAGCTGCGACCGAAGGTTCTGCAGGTGAATACTCCAGCGGCCACTAACCTTCTCGCGGATTTCGCTGCCAGGTTTTCCGCTATAAGGTCAATAGGTGGCATGCTGAGTATCATTTCCAGCGCCGCCGTTGGAGTGGTTTTTATCGCTCCTGTTATGCACAGAGCAGCGAGTCGTTGAATCCTTTCAAACTAAAACTTGCCAAAAAAGAAATAGAAAAAATTTGATTATACAAAATTTTTTTTTGTATAAAATTTTTTTTATAAAATTTTTTTTATACAAAGTTTTTTTAGAAATGTTTTTATACATAGTAGGAAAAGCTACTCTAATTGTGTTTACTTGTAAATCAAACTAAAACTCGCAAAACAAGAATTAGAAAAAATTGTATTATACAAAATTGAACAAAAAAAATTTTATTAAATTTTTTTATTAAATCTTTGTATACAATAACATTTTTTTATTAAATTTCTTGTTTAATTTTTTTTATAAAATTTTGTTTTACAAATTTTTTTTGTTAAATTTTTTGTATAATTTTGTTTATTAAATTTTTCATTTGTATTAAATTTTTCATTTTCATAATTTTTTTTTATATTTTCCTGATCATTATTTGTTTCCGCTTAACGTATGCATTTACAATTATTTCGGAGCCTTTTTTCTTTCAACACGTGGTGTCTTTTTGCTACTTTTATCTTCATGCCCGTAAATCCCTCTCTATTTTCGTATTAATTCAAGATAGCTTCATTTTTTAATTAGGTTTCTCGAAATTTACGCTAGAATTTTATGTCTAATCTAAAACTGCTAGGAAAGTTATGGAAGAGAATCGTTCCAAGCAAATTGACCCGCCTTAATGTACATTTTTAATTTTTTATTTGTTCTCAAGCTTAATGAAAGAGAATAAAAAATAATTTTTACCAAAATAAATGAATTATTTCAGGAATAAATAAATTAATAAAAAGAAATTAAAAAAAAAATTTTTAAAGAAGTAATTTAACATAAAATTAATTAATGAATAACAAAGGCAATAATACAAGCAATTCGATTTATGGAAGAAATTTTTTTTGCCTGGCTGTGGCTCCAATTGGAACAAATAAAATTTAATTATTTCAGAAATATAAATTGACCCGCCCTAATGTACATTTTTATTTTTTTATTTGCTCTGATACTTTAGAAAGGCGAGTGCAAAAAAAAAATAATTATTACAAAAAATAAATGCATTAATAAAAAATTTAAAAAACTAATTGTTGCAAAAAAGTGAATTAAAAAATATTAATAAAAAATAACTAAATTTAAAAAAAGAAGTAAATTAAAAAAAAATCATTTATTAATAAAAGCATAATAACAATACAAGCAAGAAGCATTATGAAGGAAAATTTCTTTTGTACGTAGCTCCAATTGGGCATTTTGTAACTAGTACAATTCCGACCACTGTGTAACTAGTATGCCTTCTTCCGTCAATACCAAAAAGGGTAATGTACATTACTTAATTTGTTTATTTGTTCTGAAACTTCATGAAAGCGAATATAAATGAAAATTAATTATTACAAAAATAAATTATTTCAGAAAAAAATAAATTAATAAAAGGATTAAAAAAGAAACGATTACAAAAAAATAAATTAATAAAAGAAAAGAAATAAATTTAAAAAATTAATTATTTGAAAATATAATTAAATAAATTAAAGAAAATTAATTAATTAAAAAATAATTAAATAAATAAAAAAAAAATTAATTAATGAAAAAAATAATTAAATTAACTAAAAAATTAATTAATTACAACAATATACTGCAAACAACAAGCATTATGAAAGAAAATTTATTTGCATGTAACTCCAATTAGTCATTTTGTAACTAGTACAATTCGGTCCACTGTGTAACTACCTCGTACCGGCAAATACCAGTTCATCAACCAGAATGTCTGCCAAGTAGTTTAGCTTTACAACCCAGCGATATTTACTTATGAACTATGACAGTGTATGTGTGCTTCTGTGACTTTTGTATTTGCATACAATGTACATTTGTTAGTGTTAACGCGCTTGTGTGTACATATGTTGTAAGCGGTAGTGGCCATTGTCGGCTAGCAATCGGAATCACAATCGAATTCATATTCATTTGTCGTTGAAGTAAAATAGCTTTTACATATAAATATATATTTTTCCAACATTTCACCCTACAACAATCAGTGATGAATTCGAGTGGCACGAGCGAGTGCAGGCGTACCCATTTACTTACAAATTGACTCGTGCAAATACATTGTAGGATATTGCTGCATGTCCGGTTGTAAGGCGGAAATGCAGGAAAGTCAGTTAGAAGTAAGTAAGTGCAAATAACTAGAAAAAGAGTAGCTTGCAAAATAGTGCCAAAGCAGCCGAAGACACAATCACGTAAGAGAAAGTCAATAATAAAAAGCAAAGAGGGCGAATTCATATTCGTAAAAGTACTGCTTATTAGTTGTACGTATCCGAAAGAGGTGGGTACTTATTTAGGTAGAAATATTAAACAGGAAAAAAAAATTTAAAGCTTGGATCTTAAATAGTGTGCTTTCACACCAAATATTCGACATAAAAGCTTCTAGATTACTGGTAATGAAGCAGTGAAGCACTCGGTGCCCAAAAGTAACTACAGTGCACTCGCGATAACTCGAACTAATTAAAACAGGCGCTGTTCGATTTATCGAATTTGTTCGACTTATCAATTGAGTGTGCTATGTTAAAAAAACACTCATCGATATCGATTTTTTCAATTAAATTTATTTATTTATTTACATATGGATATGAACATGAATATGTTTAAAATAATTAATTCGTTTCAATATTTTTCATCAAATATTTGGCAGTCTTTGTGTCAGTTACACAAAAAAAGTCAGCTTTAACAGAAAAGTTAGGCCGAAAAGAAAGTTGTAATGTGTGTTTGTCTTTTCTTGCCTGCAGCAATGTTGAATATGACTTTTTCACGCAGCAATTGAAGAGTGTTAACCTTTGCGGGGCTTACTTGTTCAGTTGTGGCCCACTGAATTACCTTATTGATAGAGCTAACTGCCTCCTCAGATGATATCCGCTCACATGTCTCAGTTGTGTTGTTAAACTCAGACTCAGAATCACTAGTTTCAATTATTACTTCTGTGTCGGTAAATTCGGCACCATCATTCCATTTGTTAACATCATAAAGCGTAAATTCGACCTGTAAATTATGTTTTTCATGTTATGTTCTTTCAAGATGAGTCCACTTATTGGGTAATTCTTTTTTCTTTGGGACAGAAACCATTTGTATAAAGCGGCTTTCATTTTAGGAAACTCAGAAGCTTTTAAAGTTCTCCTCTTCCCAGGAACCAAAAACGTGTTGTTTACTGCTTTTAAAATTGCCTTGTCTTTCTTTTTTATAAGACTTATGGTGGACCTGGCTACCCCATATTCCTTCGCTAGAGAAGTAACACTACATCCACGTTTAATTTTGTTAAGGACTTCAGCCCTCTCTTTTAATGTTAAACACTTCAACCTTTTACGATCCATTACTCACATGCACTGATACACTACAAATGACAAATTTAAAGCAATTTGGTCAATGCAAGATGTTGTTCCCAGAAAACTAACGGGATATTAACGTCGAAATATTCATATGGACAATACACTAGTATACATATAATTTATATACATATACTATTACATATGTATGTATGTACAAAATGTACATGTTTGAAAAGAATGTGTGTACAAATAAATTTGTTTTTTTGTTCGAGTTATAGCGCTTTAATATTGTTCGAGTTACAAACTAGTCAATAGGGAAAAAAATGTGTTCGAGTTAGCACGTCGTTCGACTTAGCGGCTATTCGAGTTACCGCGAGTGCACTGTATTAGCAAATACGCGCTTGATACGAGTATCTAGAAGTAAATCTCAGCTGGCTATACTTAAACCGACCAATTAAGGGTTTAGGAGTTATGACTTTAATAATGAAAACCCTGTTTATTTAATACTCGTGTTAACGGCAAAATTAATTCGTAGAATTATTGCGAGTGACTGAAAAACACCTTTGAAAGCCATGGAAATGATTCAGAAGCAAGAGCACTGAATACCGTACGATTATTTCCTTATGAATAGTTGCTTCAGAGCCCAAAACGCAGACTTTATACCGATACGAATAAAAGAAACACCTAGGAAAGGTTTAGCAACAAATTTGGAAAAAGGCCAGCATACTTTTGAAAGTTCTTACGAGTAGAAAAAAGAAGAGCTATAAATTTCAGTAAGCGCTTAAAGGCTTCGATTGCATTACCGATCCTCCACCGTCCAATTTCTTCTCAAAACAAAACATATGTAGCAAAATCCTGCTAGTGACCATCGTTGCTGGGATTTGCGGGTGTTAATTGAGAACCTGAGCAGAACTTTCAACTTTCAGAACTCCACCTCTAATGCCGCTTTTTGTGGGCCTCTGCGCTAGCTAACTGTGTTAGCTAACTATTCTGCATATTTGCTACCTTCTTACATATGCACAAACCTTCTTAGTCATGGTTACTTATTTATATGTAAGTTCTTGCATGTAGAATTTTCGAGTAGAGCAATTTTTGCAATTGTAAATGCGCATTAAATTAAAAATGTGAATGAATGCAAATATGAGCTAGAAAGAGTTGGTTAGACATGCAGGTATACTAGCAATCATTCAAGCATACTTGCAAAAGCATATACATAAAGGGGGTTTCAATTGGGTCATAGTAATTTTGAATTTTTTTATCCATACTCTGAGACCCCATCTGCGGGCTCCTTTGCATGCGGTATGTTGCTAAGAGGCTAATATAAAAAAAAGCATCAAGCTAGAAAAATATGGCCACAAACAAGGTCGCCTGAATATAAAATCCATTTTAATAAATAATCAAATAAAATTAAAATATTATTGAAAGGGAAACACGGTAAAGAAATGAAACAGTTTCGATGCTGCTTAGACCTAATACTCCCAATTACTCCTTGAGTAAGGTCAACAAAAAAGTAAGCGCCACAATACAGTACCGTCCATCATTTCGTAAAAAAGTTTGCTCGAAAACCTCATTTAAGGAATCAGAGCACCTAACAGATGTACTGAAGTTAATTCTCATTTTGACACCACTGCCGCTGCCTTTCTATATACGAGCCTCACCAAATGAGCTCCCTTTGATAAAGTTCACCAAAAGTGAAATGATTCATCATCATCTTTTGGCTCTACAGCTCTTTGTGAGCTTTGGCCTGCTGCACGTAGGATCCTAAGTTTCTTGATGTCGTCCTCTAGTTCGTCGGTCCATCTTGTTCTCGGCCTTCCTCTTGCTCTAGTGTTGAACGCTCTGGCTTCTACGATTTTCTTCTGCACCCTCGTACCGTCCGTTCTTGTAATGTGACCCAGCCATCTTAAACGCTGCGCTTTGATGAAACGTATAACATCTTCACCCTTTATCAGTGGATTTCGCTCGTCGTACCATCTTATCCGCCACTCGCCGTGATCTTTGATTGCTCCGAAAATTCTTCTGAGTACTTTTCGTTGGAAGGCTTGCAGTTTTGTTTTATCTGCTTCGATTAGCGTGCACGATTCAGCTTAATACTGGTCTAATGATGGTTTTATTTGCATTGTCTGTTTAGTAGTTTTGATTTGAAGAGTTTCGTTAACGACGCATACGATCTGTTCGCTGCTAGAATTCTCTCATCGATGGTGAGGCTCATTGAATTGTCTCTACTCAGTTTGAAGCCTAAATAGGTGAAGGATTCAAGGATTTCAAAAGAAATATCGCCAATTTTCAGTTTGCCTGATGTTGGTTTATTTTGTCTGGACATCATCATACTAGCAGCAATTTCAATATCAGTTCTGTTTAAAATATGTCTAGTCCTTTTTGCGTCACTTACTTCATCGATGGCACAGCATAGCATAAGGTTGAAGATTGTTGATGAGGGCGTATCCCATTGTCTTACTCCAATTTTAATTCTGAAGGGGTCGGATTTTTTATCTTGTATCATTACTTTGGATACAGTTTCTTTCAGAGTCATCATCACTATTCTGGTTAGTTTGTCTGGGATTTTGCTTTTATGAAATATTGTGGGGATAGCCCTCCTGTTGATGCTATCGAAAGCTTGCTTGAAATCAACAAACAGCATGTGCAGCCCAATGTTATGCTCAAAACATTTCTCCATGGACTGTTTGAGAGGAAAAATTTGGTCTATTGTTGACCTTCCAGGTCGAAATCCGCATTGATACTCTGGAAGTACTCTTTCCGAGTGGCCTATAAGTCTTTTGTTAACAATTCTTGTGAAGATTTTATACGTTGTGTTGAGTAGGGAAATCCCGCGATAGTTTTTGCAGTTTAATTTATCGCTTTTCTTCTGAATGGGGAGTGTTATTGCTGTGTTCCAGTCGCCTGGCGGTGTTTCATTGTTCCAGATCAATGTGGTCAGGTGATGCATTCTTTCAATGTAACTAGTACTTGTGAAATAATTAGCACCATTAAAAAAACTAAGAGATCGCAAGACACCAGGGTATGATCGCAATTCTAAAGAAAACACTTCCTGAACGCTTTAATTTCATTACTCATTTGCTTAATGCTTGCTTAACCAGAAAGATCTTCTCAGCTTAGTGGAAAGCGGCTTAAACTAAAATGGTGCTCAAACTGCGAAAACCAGCCTATAAGGTGAAATCTTATCGTCCTATCAGCCTCCTACTAGTTCTGTCAAAAATTATTGAAAACGTTTCCGTTAATCGTAGGATTAATATTTCGAAACATGTATTGGTTGTTAAACCGTAAATCTCCATCTCAATGGGCAACAATCCAGTCTGGACTTATGGAATCCTTCTCTGGAGCACAACATCAAAATCAAACTTGCAAATTCTGCAACGTTTTCAGTCCAATACTCTAAGCACACTGGTAAACGCTCCGTGGCGCGCGACGAATGCTCAAATTCAGTGGGACTTAAAAATTCCTTTGAGAATAGAGAAATAAAAAAATTTAATCAGAAAATACCGAGTCCATCTTCAATCACAACCACATGAATTGGCCTAATATTTAACTTTAACGGCAGCCCACAAAAAATCATATTTAGGCGCCCAACTAACCACGTTTTGGCTGATTATTTTTTCCTTTTTGCATACCCGATTTTAATATTTTCCAAGGTGATTTTCTTTTAATTGTCTAATAATAAATTGCGCTTCTGGCACGTCACAGGCATTAATTTAAGTACCTGTAAGAGTGAAGGTGGATAGTTCAAATTCCAGGGGCTAGATTGTGTGCACTTTTTGGCGATATAAGTTATTTTTCGACAAAAAAGGCAAAGACATGGACGAAAATCATGGACAAAAAAACATTGCTCACATTTTTTTATCTTCAATCAAACCCACATGAATTGGCCTCTTCTCTCATGTCACCATTGCGTGTCTTCTTAAGGTTGAGAAGGAAAACTCGGATCCAGTTCATCTAAGAGCTACCTATAAAATGTTAAATTTGCTTACTAGGAAGAATATTTTACAGGAAATATATCTTTCATACTTAAATCAATGCCACATTTTAAATGTATTCTTACAAGTATAGACAGAATACAAAATAAAGTGTGGTTAAAAAAACTCTGCGTGCTTAAAACAAATTTTCACGAGGTACATTTTCATTTCAAGCGGTCAGGGTCCAGAAATAATGGAAAACATATATTTTTATATAAACACTCTTGGCCAAACTATTAAGTACATGATATATTTTGTCCAGTTTAACTACTTTTTTTTAATTTCATACACAATTTTTTTAATTTGATTTTTTTTTTAATTTTAATGCTTTTCTTATTTAATTTTTGTTTTATTCTTGGTTGGTTCGTTGGTTGGTTTAAGGGTAACCCCGCATCGGAGTGCCACATAGACCGCAAGTTGGGCCCGTTGTGTTTCCCCATAGCTCATTATGTTATATGATTTCCCCACCTAACCGAGATTTTAATTGTAGATTTTGGTCAAAGATATTATATTAATTCGTTTCGAGAATTTGATGAGAGATTCGATTTTCAGGTCCGAGAGTACTGAAAGATTGTCAATTGTTGGAGAGCCTAGACGGGCGAGTCGACTTCTGGCTAGACCGGGACAACTGCACAACAAATGTCTGCTCGATACTTCCTCATCTTCGTCCTCGCAGCATCTGCACAGGTCGTTTTGAGGAACCCCGAGCCGACGTACGTGAGTGCCCAAAAGGCAGTGGCCGGTGATAAGAGATATTATATGCCTTAGTTCGTGTTTCGAAAGACTTATAAGGGTTTTTGTCTGTTTCAGATTGTAGGATGGCCTGATTTATCTGGTCGTTGCGCAAGTAGTTCACTCGCCACCTCCGATCAGCAATGCTGCGAAATTCTCTTAATCTTAATGTTTTTTTTTTTATTTCATTTTTTTTTAATTTACTTTTATTTTTTTTTAATTTACATATATTTTTTTTTAAATTTTTTTTTTAAATTTTTTTTTCAATTTTTTTTTTAATTTTTTTTATTCATGTTTCTTTTTTTTATTTAATTTTTATTTAATTACAAGTTTTTTTTTTAATTTTTAATTATATTTTTTTATATAAATATGGCTTATTCTATAACAAATGTCATATAAATAAAATTTAAAAAATTGAGTTATTCGACAAAATTTCCTCAAAATGTGAATCTTTCTACTCAGATTTGCAAAAACAAAAAATCATTTTTGGGTACACAGTTTTATAGCCCATTAAATTTTGGTATAATAAAGTTTAAGTTTGAAGTGGCTACAAATCCCGTTGATTTTTGATGATTTTTTCCCCTTAGCGACTTGTGCATTTTCCTCATATAAAATAAAATGTACATAGTTTTTATTGTTATTTTGGTTTGGACAAAATAGTGCTAAACAATTTCTATTTTGGTACTAATTTTCGCTCCAACGACAGGTGGTTCTAGGTTCCCCGAACCTATCGGATTGAATCCGTTCAAGGAATGTCAATCCAATAGCATTTCTTAAGACTATGAGGAATATTTTATGGTATATTCCATATTTGGTTCCGATCTGTTTAATATATTTTCGGAGAGAAGCGCGATTTGTTTTCAAATCCTTACTAGTAATAAGAAATGATAGATAATTTTGATTAATGCATTGTGATAGTAAACATTTCAATGTTTTATAGCAAATAAACAGTGTTCCAATTAGTTAAGTCATTTTTGGTTTATTGCAGTTTGAAATTTGTTTATGATTTTTTAATGTATTTTGGCTTATTGACACATTTTTTTTGTTAATTATTGAAATTTATGTAGGAAAAAGGTTCCATGAAAAAATAGTTTCAAAATACAAAAAACCCGTCTAAGCGTTTTTTCTAAGTTTATGCAATTAATGCCGATAAAGAGCTGAGCTTTGAGACAGGAAAAACCTTTGCTACTTTAATTTGCTAGTTATTGGCTTATAAGGTTTAGTTTGTATGAGCTGCACAACTGACGAGATGAAGCCATGGATAGAATAAAGTGGATAAAAATTGTTGACAAAGCTATGGTTCACCACGCAGTGTGAAGCTAAGAAGAAGAAGTTTGGAATAGCTGCATGAGCCTTACCACGTCATAGACACAGTGCAGCGAATAAAGATTCAGGAGCTTCGCTGGTTGGGTCACGTTGCACGAATTTATATAGGTATGATCGCGCCAGCTCTAAAAGTAAAAAGGTGCGATACCTGCTGCTGGTGACAAAAGGAGGGGAATAAGAAGAAGGCTTTCTTGGCGTTGGAAAGATTAGTGGGAGAAAGACTTAGTGTGTCCAACTGGCGCCGAATAGTACGAGAAAGTAGGGCTTTGTCGAATTCAGTTACAGGAAAGAAACTGTAAAATAGGACCAAAGGAAAGAAAGGAAGAGAAGTTGGGATACTATATACTTTGCTAGGTATTTGGCAGAGCTTTTCTCCAATTTTCGACTTTTATCTTGATTCTGTGCGACAAATAGTCCCGCTTTTATGCCGCCTAGATTAGCTTTTTATTTGATGTTTTACTTATAACCAAACTTGACCACAGCACAAACCCACAATAGCCGAGTTTACTCTACCTAATGCTTCGCTATTAATCTTCAACTATGAAATTTTATGGATTATGTACCAGCACTTCTGCAATAGTCGTTCGATATGATTTTAGAATGGAATGTTAAGGGGGGAGCCTGGTTTATAAGGTCAAAAAAATCAATTCTTTTTTTTCGTTTTAAGCGATTCCTAATATATTTCAGAATATTCACACAAAGTTACAGAGCCTAATTCTGAATATTTCCGTAGATACAAAGCCAAAGGTAGGCGAGCGTTAGGTAGTTACGCTGTGACCGGACAGCTATAGTACAAACTTTATCTTCTTTTCTCGACTTTTCATTTATATGATTTCTTTGAATTGGCATACATGAATGAAAAGAAACTAATGAACCTTTTGAAATGAATCACAGCTTGTTCCCTTCAGTATTAAATTCTCTTCTATTTGAACTACCAAAATAGATAAAAAAAAATTTTCAAGATTTTTATACCAAGTTGAAGTGAATTTTTTTTTTAAAGAAGGCATTTTTTTCTTTAAAACCTCCAAAAAGTTGAAATTTCGGAACTTCTCTCAGTTTTCTTAATTCATCTAGAATAAAAAATCATGATAATTAGAAATCCATTTGAATTTTTTGCTTTAGATAATAATTATGAGCTGTATCTTGTACTCCAGTTGGAAACTCCAGCGTTGCAGCGTTCTACTAATTTCAATGTTAAACATTTTTTTCAACTTATTTTAACCAGTACAAAAATTTTTTATTCTTTTTAACTGTTCATTAAAAGATAGAAAAAACTTTGTAGTGCTAAATTAATTTTTTCCTTAAAAAATAAAAAATCGCAAAGAGATGCAATTTTTAGACCTCATAAACCAGGCTCCCCCTTTAAATGGAAAGCTTGTCTATGATCGGAGGTAAAGTTTTGCCCTCGCGGTGATCCTTTATCTCAGCTAATATACCTAAAGTTAATTTAGTTTTCTTTGCCACAATCGGAAGTTTCTGTTGTTGGTGTAAATGTATAGAATATATACCACACATTTTTGGAAATTCTGCTGAAGTGCTAGTCCTTGACCTGGTAACGCTACATCAATTGTCGCCGCAATCAGCTGCCTTTTGTGTTGCTTTGTGGGGAAATCGGTGCTTGCTTGCTAGGGATATGAACGCAGTCGTAAGTTCACAGAAGCGATTTTCATATGTATGAGTTTGTTAAAAAGCAAAGTGGCGACATATATTTTCAGATAAATCAACGTACAGGGCTTTTCTGGTACAGTTCCGAACTACTCATAGTACCCAGTTCGCCAGAAGTATTTTCGGCAGGGACTATAGAATTTATAGTATTGTTATCGATTTTTATAGCATTCTTGCTATAATGCATTTAGACACCTACACACATAAACACATATCCACATATTTACGCAAATAGTTACAAATACTTACATGTGCAAATATGTCTCCTGCCAAGGCGCCTAGATTTATGCAAATATAAGTATGGACGTATGTAAAATATGCATAAGTATGTATGTGTACGGGTATGTGCGTGTGTGTGTATACAAACAGCAAACAACGCACATTGTATAATGAGTAAAGTAGCAGAAAAACTAAGTTACAGCTTTTCCTAAGGTAATGGAATAGTAAAAGCAAATACTTGTAGCAGCTCACAGATACAGATACAATTGCACTCATGCATGCATGCATGCGTGTGTGCATTTACTATTGTGCCTGATGCCATATGCAAATATGGCAGGTAAATTCAGTTAAACGTGAAAGGTTGAAGGGCACATCAAGGTAATGACAACTAAGGCAACATGGGCACAACAACAACAACTTGTTAAATGAAAGCATCAAAATGCTGCCAGAGTTACTTGTAATTTATTTAACAGAACGAAGCAAATTGCACTAGCAAGGTTAATAGACATTCAAGCAGAAGGTATGCGCAAGTCGGTGTTTTGTCGTCTTTATTACGAATTTGCATTATTTACAAAACAAAAAAAAATCAGTTCTTTTTTAAGGCTGTGCAGAGATGGGGTTTGAAACGATGTCATTTCTGTGAGATGTAACAGTTGTGCTTTTCGGCTCCTGCACTAATGTGTGGTAGCACTTACACTACAAAGGTCGAGAGTTGAAACTATCCTCGTAAGTTGTGGACGTAACAGCCACAAATATTGTGACTACTTCCCTTCACTACGAGCGGAATACTACCTAACTTCAACTTAGCATCTCTAAATGGTCACTTCCTTTCTATATCATCCAGGGATAAATATTTGACGATCACACTGGCTGATACCTAAGCCAAAATGAAATTTGTATGCGGACCTGAGTATAAAAAGTGCTTAACGAGAGGACCGTAGAATGTAGTTAGAAAAAGCAAAATCTCTGGAAGAAAACTTCGATTTGCGTCCAATATTTATTGCCTAAATAGTTAAGGCGGTGACCTACCCTACCGATTTGACTCTGCTTTCAAGTGTTTTTAAGGCCATTGGTGTAGTCTCTATTCAGCGAAAATTCATATCGAGAGAACTTTTCGATTACCAGACTTAAGCAGTATTTTTTCGCAAGTAACTTTTCTCATCTGAGAGTTTTTAAAATAGGCGCAAAGTCGCAACAACCCTACATTAGTGTTGCTAGCTTTCCGAGCATCCAATAAATAAGTAATAAAGGCTCTCTTGGCACTGTATTATAGAGCCAAAGGTACTGGTTGTTCGCGTGGTTAGATGAGAACTACGAGCCAGAAACTTTTGACGTAGTTGTGAATCATCAGACGTAGAAGAAACGGTAAGGTACGACCTACCAAAGCAGCTCAGCATTATGAAGAACTAGATTAAAGTACAATACTAAAGGGTGGTTAAGTTTCAAGGGCCGGTGTTGATTTTAAATAAAATACAATTTTTTTAAGAAATTATTGTCATTTCTCCTTATTATGATAATACTGGTATGGCTCAATTACGTATAAAACAAAATAGCGGCCAAATAGCCGCCGCGGCCTCGGCGGCACACCTTCATCCGATGGTCCAAATTTTTGATGACGCTGAGGTATTAATGTGCCGAATTATCTCATCCTTTAGCTCTTGCATTGTTGCTGGCTTATCGACGTACACCTTTTCTTTCAAATAACCCCAAAGAAAGAAGTCCAACGGTGTCGTTGACGTTTAGGTGTGCTTCACATTCAACATCGGCCCTTGAAATTTAACCCCCCTTTATAAACATAGTTTGATGCTAAAAATAAGTCATTATTATGAAGTTGGAAATCGACTGAAAGATCTTTTACTTGAAGCAGTTTACGTCCAATGTGTTTTTGTGTGGCCAGGTATGCTGAGTTGGGTTACTCTCGATATGCAGACATACGGCGGACATTATCAGCCGTTATGCATGTTTGATAGATACACAACTTAGGCGTGTTTTGGTGTGGTTGGCGAGTTTTTGCTATCGAAAGAGTGAATCAAATAATTTGTAGTTTTCGGCCAATTTCTTTTTTTTGGCGCTTTTTCCTGCCCTCGAAGCCGAAAAGAGCTAATAAGAGTAAGAAGATTTGTATCGACAGAGAAAATAAAAGATGCATCGCTGAAAGAGGTCGAGACCAAGGCCAAAAAGAGATTCAAGGCTTAGTAAAAGCGCTGACACAACTGTACTAGTATATTGTTTGGATTTAGGATTTCTTCGAAGGAGATATTGATTAAAATATAAATGTTTTTCGAGAAAAAAAATAAAAGTCCTCCTTTTCGCACATAAGAGTATTAACACGTTGGCTGCCAATGTATCACTGGTGATCATTTCAAAAACCTACCCCCAGGTTCCAATGTATCACCGGTGATCATTTCAAAAAGCTACCAGCAGGTGCCAATGTATCACCAGTGATACACGCTTAGGCTCCTAGATTTTAGGGGCTGGGACCCTAACGGAAGGAGTTTTGGGAAATTTCAAAGTTTATTTTAAAAGAAAAAATATTTTATTTCATAGTAAAATACAAAATTTTGAAATAATACGAAATTAAAAATGAGAAAATTCAATTCAATTCTGGAAACAGAAAAAACTATATTTTTTGTTTTTAATTTTAATGTAGTTGTTGAAAATGTTTAAGGCATAGGTATGGTGACCTCCGACATTGGGCGCAGTATGTTGCCACTAGTTTGGCCTTCTTCCTGGCGACTGACGACGAGTTTGTCGTCTTTCATTCTGAATTGCACATGCCGCAACGATGTCTCTTGCGCCTACCATCCTTTGTTGCTTCTGTCGACGTTATTAAAAAGTGTTTTCCCTGCGGAGGTGAGCGCGCTATTGAAGCGCTATCTTTTCCACTCATGAAAAGGATAATGCTTTGACGAAAATCAGGATATTTGCATTTTATAAGTTTTTGACACTGTTTCAGAGGACTGGGCATTATCTGCGAAGTGAATGAATTTGAGCAAGATCTGGAACCGGTTACGAGCCATAACTTGTGGGACGAATGCGTTTTTGAACAATGTGCTTGGTTTTCAATAGTCGGTTATTGCAGGGTATTTTACCATTCCCATATACATGACTATGGCCAGAAACTCCATGATCTCCTGGCGATCAGTATCTTTCCACATATTCATCCTACTGCTGCTGCGAGTACCGATGCCAGTTACTTGAGAGTTTGCATTCCTATTTGTCTCTTCAACAATAATATCCAATATCTCATCGGTCAAAAACTTTCGTTAATATTGAAATGGCGTACCGGCATCATATTGCAAAACCTGGGGTGGATTGGTAAATTCTTCGAAATTTTTCAAAGTCTCTTCGGTAGCAGGCGAGGTCCATGCTGTCGTAGTTTCCGTCTGTTCTTCATCTGCAGTATTATTAACATTTGTAACACTAACATCGAGGTCTTCATCAATACTGTCATCACTCCTTGTATCACTGCCTGAATCTGGGATGTACTCATCTTCATCTGGACTAAAATCCTCACCACTAACACTGGAATTTTCCATTGAATTCAACGCATCACGTATTTCCTCGGAATTCATAACTTCACAACTTCACTTTACTATTTTTCACTGTAATTTGCAACCAACTGCTCGCTATGAACTCAAGTTTAATACTGATTTATTTTGATTTACTTGTTCGAAATGTGATCACCGGTGATCACATTTAAAAAAAAAATAAGAATCGTTTTAAAAAACGGCAAGTGGTCACCAGTGAACACAGCACAAAAACATGCTCATACGCATCAGGAGCGTGACTTCTATTCCTGGTAAAAATATCTCGTTAAAATTCAAACGGGAACATGACTTTTTTTGCTTGGCACCTGGGGGTAGATTTTTTTTGTGATCACCGGTGATACGTGGCAGCCAACGTGTTAAATATAATACAATGTATTTATTCCTGCTCTCCGCAAACTCCATTCAGTTACGTATGAATTCGCTGTCTTCTTGGCCCTGTATGACTGCCTTTATGAGGGCTTTGGTGAGCCTACAAAAGTGTTCGGATCCATGGAAGTTTATATAACGACGCCTAGTTTCGGTCAGGTAGATTACTGTTCGTTACCATTGTAACTCTCATACTCTGGCACCCAGGCCAACGAAGTGGTGTTCCTTGATTCCAGGGTACTGAAGACAATGAAGTATTGCTCAGTGAGTTTGGATGTTTATTATGTGAGACAGCATTGCACATAAAACTGCCTGACTGTCTAGCGAAATGCAGATGCCTTTCGAAGTTGTACCTCTTGGAAAGCATTCTCTCTGCTACAGAATTTCTATGTTATGGACTTAAAGTTCAACCCAAAGAAAACGGTAAGCTTCGACCCATCTACGTACGGATTTTCTACATGTCTTGCAAGAGCACCTTCCTCAGTTTTCCTCTGATTTGCTTGAAACTTCCACAAAAAATTACGGAAGTGTCAACTCTTTCAAATACGCAAAAAATACAAAAGTCTGTTTAAAAAACAAAAAATCGGTGAAATGAGCCTAAAGTCTCACTAGTACCCAGTTTCTCTTGCTTAACTCTTTTAGCCAAAGTTCACGATTGTTTATGAACCTAAATTTATTGGTTAACCAAGCTTGCAATTTGCTTCAAAAATTACTTATCTGAAATATGAGAACATTGAGTAGCCGGAACCTAGTAATAAAAATACAAGTAAAACTGAGCTCCCTTTAGCCAGGCTTGGAGTAACTCACTCAGAAGTTGAAACTGTCAGTCAATATTCAATTTCTTTTAAGGATGAACAATTGTCAGTTTTGACCTTCAGCAATTGTGAACTTTGACTGCCATGTCATAGGGGATTGGGCAGCAGAATTTTGCATTGAAACAAGGATGATGGATTACAAGGTTTGACCAATAAAAAAAAAAAAAATTGTGAGGAGAACTTCGGACACCACTTCACCGGGTATTCGGCAGCCGAAGTCTGTCCGCTCATTTCACACGTATTCACACATTCTTCTAATTAGTAATTGTTAAGACGGCAAGGAAGCAACATGAGCGCAGGTTGTGTTGATTTTTTTTTCGTATATCACCAACACAATGTGAGTTTTTCGTAAACAAACTGCTGTCACGACCTTGTTGACGTCAGCCAATCAGCTGATCCTTTCGAGTTCGCTGACAGACGGTTAATGGTGTGATCTTGACCACACCTTCTGAACTATTTTCACCTCGAATTTCTTTACGATTTGGTAGCATATAATATAATTTCGTTCTTCTCTCTCTTTCTCACTCTCTATTTCGTTCTATCTCTATTTCGCTCTCTTTCGCTCTATCTCTTTCTCTCTTTAGCTCTCTATCTCTCTCTTTCGCTCTATCTCTCTCTCTTTTTCGCTCTCTCTCGCTTTCTCTCCCTCTCTCTCTCGCTTTTTCTCTCTCTCTCTTACTCACTTCCTCTCTTTCTTTTTCTCTCTCTCCCTCCCTCTTTCTCTCATACAATAATCGCAAGTTTGCATAGCATAAAAATCGTTTCAATTCCCAGTGTGGATTCCTTGAAAATCGAAATATCTTTTCACATTCTAGCATGCCCAAAATGTTATGCCACATCAACTACATTAGCATTTAATGATAAGCATCTAGGCTATGAAAATATAGAAATCATCAACATTTTTGAAATACAATTTAGTCCTGCCAAAAACCACATTTCAGAGCCCAATTTTCTCTTCATCCTCCAATGCATGTGCGCTTACCTGCTTTCATCTTATAAGCTTCAGCCGAAAGCTGCTGCTTTGTCACAGTATTTAGTATTTCAAAGTTATTCAACCACATGCTGAGACATTTAAGCTGGCAGTGTCCAAAAGTAGCCTAACCAACCAAAAACCACACACTGCTGCCATTGCCATCCTTCTGCTTGCCGCTACTTTTGCTTGCCCTCGTACTTCTTTCTGTCTTTTATATTCACTTTTATCCACCTACTAATCCTTTATGTACAACAAATTAGTATTGTGTTCGTATGTGTGTATGTGTGTATGTATGTGGAGTACCACATCCCATGGCGGTTGGACAGAGAAAAGTAAGCGTAAGTGTATGTGTGTGTAATTGTATGAAAATGCGTGTACACATTTCCTTTTGATCTGAAATTCCCAGATTACGGTTTTTTCTACCATCGTGCTTTATGTTCGTCAGCACACCGTTGTTGTTGCTCGAGTTGAGATGTGGTCTTTGGTGTGTAGGCTGCTGTTGAAAAAGTTGTTGAGGTGTTGATAGCAGATATGGTTGTGCGGCTGGGCTTCTCTTTGCGGCTTTTGTGTGCATTATCTTGATGTTTTAGGCCTTTCAATTATACGAAAAAGAAAAGGATGAAGAAGAAGTGGAGGAAGTGGGCTTTACACCTCAGAACACTATTTTCCACTACTTAATCAACAAAATACTTTTTGCGCTATTTTTTCTTTGCTAAGAAATAAAGTGTCGCATGCTCGCTTAAACTCAGTAAATGTGCCTTGGTGAGTGGTGTTTTATATACTCGTATATCCGTGGCAATAAATGCAAGAAATTTGATTGAAAATTTTTTTATTTTTATTGGATTTTCGTACCTTTAGAAATATCAGAGATATTAAAAAATTGTACGATAAAAAAGTTTTTTTCGCTTAGGGAAGAAATTTTCTAAAATCAGTTAGCGATATTTCCAGAATCCAGCATCCTTTTTGTGGTCGTCTTGGTGGAAATAAAATAATTCAGGAAACTCTTTCGGGAACGCACAGGGAGCTGAATTACATTGCTCCACAAATCCACTTGGAAAACAATTTTTCTATAAGCATCCTAAAGAGATTTGAATGAGCTGACTTTAAGTACCCTCACCAAGAGTTCATTGCTATCTTCACCGATGGCTGAAGACTAAATAAGAGGGTCGGCAGCGAGGAGTTGCAGACATAAGAGCTGCAGGTGAATTTAAAAAATTGTTCCACAAGAAGCTGGAGCGTATTTGACTGGGCTGACTATAAGTACCCTAACCAAGAGTCCATTGCTATTTTCACCGATGGCTGAAGACTAAATAAGAGGGTCGGCAGCAAAGAATTGCAGTCAGAAGAGCTGCAGATGAATTAAAAAAAATTGATCCACAATAATTTCGAGCGAATTTGAATGGGTTGACTTTAAGTACCAAGAGTTCATTGCTATATTCACTGATGGCTGAACACTAAACAGATGGATTGACTACTGCAGTGTCTTTCAAACTGAGCTAATGGCTATAAAAGAAGTTGCTTTGTGGGTCAGGGCCTCGTCTGTTGCAACACCACCAATAACTATTTACTCCGATAGACATGCTGATTTCTACAAAGATAATCTGATCAATTTCAAAATAATTAATATTTTTAATGGCTGTTTAATGTTTAATGTTGTCAGTGTTCCAATTAAAAATTGTGTACTATTTTTCTGAATTATTTTTACTGTATTTTTATGCTCTTATTACTGTTCCAGCTCATTTAGGTGCAGGTTTTCTGTATCCAACTGGTGGAGAATTCGCATATAAATATAAAGTTACCACGTCGTCAAGTACTAAGTAGCAGAATTCTGCCCGCTCATTTCACACCTATTCACACACTCGTCCAATCCGTTGTTGAGACGGCAACGAAGCAATATGAGTTTTTTTTCGCATATCACCAACACAATCTCAAGTTTTTCGTGAACGAATCGTTGTCAGTAGTCCGCTTACGTCAGCTTATCGGCTGATTTTTTTTTTCAAATTCGCTGAGAGCTGGTTAACGGTCTGATATTTACCACACCCCAGAGATGATAGATTGCCAGGTTTGCTATTTAGCTATGGTGATAAAGAAAATTTTGAGAAGAACTTTGGCTGTCACGTCACTTTGGTAGTCGGCAGCCGAATTCTGCACGATTATTTCAGATGTCCAATCAGTCGTTGCTCAGACGGCAACGAATTGTCATTGGTTGAGTTTTTTCGTATATCATCAACACAATCTCCGTTTTTCGTTAAATACACCCCAAGTGACGTCAGTCCGTCAGCTGACTCTGCCAGATTCGCTGAGAGCCGAGTAACGGTAATCGAAGCATCTTGTATGCTCTCTTATCTGCGCTCTTACTTAGATTCTCATTCGCTTTTCTATAAATAAACGCCGCAGCTTCAAGTGGTTTGATTAACTTGAGTTAATAAAGGGGCGTTGAATAAAGAAATCATTTTCTTACTCGTATGTAAATTCGCTTATACAGCGAAAGTCTTCTCAGTGCGTACAAATGTATCTGTATGCCTTACTTTTCTTTGTCAGTATCAGATATGAAAGCGTAACGTCGCAGCCTCCACCTTTTCTCTTCTTCACTTGGAAACATCAAAAAACAAAAAGCAAAAAAAGAAACAAATTGTAACGAGTACTTCCTTCACAGCTGCTGTCTGCTGCTGTCAATATTTTCTATGACAGTTCCTTTTTCGTTTTTTTTGTTTTAATATTCGGCTGAATTTTGTTTGTTCAGTCATTTGCCATATTTCACCATTTAGTTCCGCAACGAATTAAATTCGTTTTACTTTCATTTTTTAATTTCTCATTTTTCGTTAACGTTTTCATTTTCAATATTGAAGCAGGAATTCTGCCGCCCAACGCACCATTTCGTATTTCGTATTTCCTGGAAAAAAACTGTGTTTCCCTTTGTACAATTCAATTCACTTTGAGCACTTGGTCATATGTGTGTGTGTGTGTGTCTGCTGAATTGTTAGTCGAAGCGTTGCAAAGGCTGCGCATTTTATGTCTTACTGTCTCACTGAAAGCCTGGCAGGCATACAAATAAAAGTCGCTTAAGGTTTACTACGAGTACTCTTATTTATTGCTCACATTTGTGCACCTCTAATGTAACTAACTGTATACAGTCACATTCACATGTGCGCGTTAATGTTTGTTCCATTTCACGCTTACCGCAGTGTGACATAATTTCCTGTTTACAAAGAAGAACTTCGCCTCTTGATGTGGTAAATAAAAGGATATTGCGGTCAGCCCTTAAGTTTACAATTTCCTCAGAACTTCTGGCTTCGATATTTTGCAGTGGCATTCAAGAATATGAAGTTGATTTCATGCCATTTATTTCGCTCTGAATTAATTATGTAAAAGCAAGAATGGGTTGGTATAGAGCTTTGGATTTCTTGAATTTGATGCGCCGTCACTACGCATAGTAAATTACATGCATACGTAGATGATGCTTGACACTATTTGCCCTAAGTGTTGTTTTTAACAAAATTTATTTTCAAAAGCTCCCAATTCCTTAAGTTTTTCATAAGTTGTATTGAAGCGTAATGCCATCTGACGTGGTTTTTCAAACTTAAATCCGCCTTGCATCGACGGCATAGAAATATCATCAATAATTTTACATGTTAAAGGCTGGTACTAACTTCACAGCAGTGAAAGTTCGCAAGCAGCATGCCAAGTTTTTTTTTTTTTTTGGTGGTGAGGTTAGGTTAGAAATGTCTTCGCACCATATAGCAACCGTGGCTACTACTTGTGTGGGCATTCCACTAAAAATATCCCTCCTCTTCTCTTGGATTTTTCCTCCACACCGGGGCTGCTTCTGCATTGCTTCGCGGTAGAGAGCCAAGACGGCGTCGCAAGAACGACACTTACTTACTCACCCTGCGTCCAGGGTCGCCTGTTTTGAGAAACCTATGCTCAATACTCTTCACTATAAGTTTCCATTTCACGCTTCTTTTTTCGGATAATAACCTCCATGAAATTTGCGACGGCATTCCATTTCTCTTCGTCTTTCATCATTTTCTCGATTATTTCTTCAGGTGTAAATACACCAATAGCTCGTTGCAGAGCTGCTATCTCTATGTTCCACCTCTCAGTATTTCCATATATGCAAATTGGTAGGCTCACTTTTCCCATGAAATGTTGCTAGCAACATTGATTGTGAAATGAGAAGAAACGTCAAAGCATTTATGAGCATCGCCCCAGAAACAATTGGCAAATTTGTTAGGAGTCTCCATATCTTCAAACTCAAGCACTTCACTCGCAAACGAACTGTCAATAAATTGTAAATTATAAATGTCACCTGCATTTTAAATAGGTGTGAGAAAATGTTACTGACATGTGGCGCGGTATTTTCATGGAGTGAATTGAGTACTACTTTGCCTTGATATACATATGAAATTTCATGCATATTTCACGGCAATGAAATTCGTATGGATTTTGATGGTCATTTCGCTTGAAACGCGAACTTATTACTATGCCTAATAAGGGCGGAAGTGAAAGAAAATCTTTGTGAAACAATCGAGTAACAATCAACTAACCTTCATAGACCATCTAAGAATATACCTGGCAGTTTGGTAGAGTAAGCAGAGCTGAGAACAGAGCTGTTTGAGTCCCGCTTAATACCTTATGACCGAAAAATTGCATATACTTTCGTGTATATAAATTCAGCATAAGCTCTAGATTTAATAAAGCTAAGAACAATTCTAAGGCAGAAATTTCCCACAGAACCAGTTACCGTCGTAATTAGAAAAAATACCCTCTTTTTTAGATTGCAGTAAAGACGGCACAGGATAGAGTGCGCTAGCACTGAAGGTGGGGCATCCGATGGAAAAGTAAATGGCATAGCTCTAATTTTTGATGCCTACGCAAAGATTTATTTTCCTAATGCGACAAGCATGCTTACACCTGGCTGTACTTGAAAGGACGTTCTGTACATCGCGTAATCGCGGCATAGAGTTCTCCTGATATAGCTCCACCATCAATGCCTGGCGAGTGCACGGGCAAAAAAGCTACTATAGATCGGACAGACAGGGGACATCAATAGATTATCCGCACAATTACATATTATAGCGGGCATAATAGTGCGCGTGTGACGTTGCTCCTTCACATGTTAGCCGGTGGGTCGAGCCAAATTATTGGTTTTCCTTAGCAAGTATTGATAGGCGCTTATTATTATGCGTAGCTATTGTATAGCGTAAGGGTTGAATACCTTCTCAAGGTTTTTCGATAACAGTGTGCTGCGTTTAGCCTACGGTTCGAACCCGGCGTTGGCTCCCCACTGGTCGATCCATTTCTGTAAGGCGAAGAGTATTCCATCCGGCAGGGCGTTGGTTGTGACGATTGCCAGACTTTTGGTTGGTGTGTTGGGCGGCGTCCCTGCGTTTACTTTGTCCGACCGTGTGACGTGCAGCTGCTTTTGGGCGCGCCTGTGGAGACTTCATCTTTGCTGCGTTGTGAAAACACCATCATTCGTACGGTAAGCCATATTTCACGTGTTCGGAAGGTTTTAGGAACGTATTCGGTAAGCCGTGTTGGGGGTGGAGGGGCTGATATCCAAAATCGTTAGTCGTAGGACGAGGGCTAAGATCCTTTATCCGGCCGGTAGTATATGGACATCTATATATATAATTGGCGCGTACACCATTTTGGGGCGTTTGGCCGAGCTTCTCCTCCTATTTGCGGTGTGCGTCTGATATTGCTCCACAAATGGATCAACCTACAGTTTTTAGCCGACTCCGAACGGCAGATATTTTTTTTTATGAGGCGATTTTTCATGCCAGAAATACACTCAGAGGCTTGCCAATGCCTGCCGAGGAGCGATCGCTATTAGAAAAAACTTTTCTTCGTTTTGTGTTTTGCGGCGATTCGAAACACCGTACTCCTAATTCCGAATGGTAGTCACGCACCAATTAATTCGGCTACGGCGGCCGCCTATGAACGATTCAAATTCGGGGAGCGAGGAATCCGTTCTGAGGTTTCCTCCCTCCGAAGCCGTATGAAGACAGCTGTTGGTGGAGCTGTTGAAATGGGAACGCCATAAGAGACGTCGGAGATGACACCATTGGTAAAGAGGAAACCTGGGATAGCAGTTAATTGGAGCAGTTTGTTGTAAAACTCCCAAACTAGGAACAAATTTGTTCAATCGGAGACAGTCGATAAAGATTTTGGTTGCTTCTCGGAAATGATTGAGGACGTGCAGTAGCAATACTGAGGGTACAAATGTGGAAACTCTGGGGTAAATACTCGGCTCCAAAGCCGATAAACGCTTATTTTATCTGGGTTTTATTCGATATCGAGAGTGTAAGCCTGCTGGACGCGTAGAAGCTGCTGGAGCTCTCCTCAAAGCATGCGGATCATCTGATGATGACTATTACCGAGAATGCCCAGAATCGCAGCTAGGTTGTAGTACTTAAAATAAGGGAGAGACCGTTAAGGGATTAGATTAATGGCACAATTAATGATTTGCTATGCTTTTGAGCACCGTGCGATAAGGCCGACTTCGGCAGGTACCCACGCAATGCATACCGGATGCTGTACCCAAATGGTATGTGCCCGTATGTGCGGCATCTCATATCCGGTCGCCAATGCCTACACTCTTACACACTTCAATCACACTTCACTTCCTTCACACACAAACACACACACACCCATACATTTATAGGTACCCACACATTTAGTGAAATCCTTTTAAGCGTAGTTTCGTTGAAGCTTTTGTCTTTTTCAATGCTATTAAATGTTTTCATGTACATAAACGCATACATACATATGTATTTTAATAGGTATGTGTGCGTGCTTGGTACTTCATTGTGTACGCGACACTATCTTGGCACTTTTGTCTCGTCACAAACGCTGGCAGTTGCTGCTGTTGCATGCTTTCCTCCTTTCGCCTCTTTTCTTTTTCTTTTGTTTGCAGTACTAAATAGGTATGTCAAGCTAAGTTTATTTGCCTGCATGTCTATGTGTGTGTGTGTGTGAATGTGTTTTGAGTGCATATCTAGCCATTCTTTGCCGCAATAAAACGTTTAAAATAATTAAAATGTTTCGTGCCACATTTAACTCATTCACAAGAAGTGAATGGCTCGTCATGCTCTTGTCGGAACTTATGTATGTTTGTGTGTATGTAAGTATGAGTGAGCAGCAGCAGCAGCAACGTCAACAGCGATAGCAGTAACAATCCGTCCGCCATACTTCAGCTTTTCATATCCTTTTTGTTGCAGTTGTATTGTGCTTGCTTTTATAGCGCTGCCAAACCACAACAAAGACGCTGTGATTTGCTGTCCGCTCGCATCCTTGCCAACGTGCGTAGTTTGCGTTTTTGTTTTTTGTTTTGCGTTGTGGTTTCCCTTTCTGTCGCTTGTTTTCCCTTTGCGCTTGGGTCGGATCATCTTTTTTTTTGTATTGTTTGTCACAGTGCGTGCAACTATTTTACGTATACTCGTAGAGTACGTCGCGCGATGTCATATCTTTTATGTGATTTTTGTTTGCTGCTTTTTATTACTGAAAAATTCCGTTTGATTTTATTTTCTCCCCCTATTTAATGTTGTATACCTTTTTTGTATGCTTTTTCTTTTGACTGTGCGCTCATAACTACTAATTTGCTTTGCTGTTGGCTTTTGTAATCATAAGCGCTGCGGTTGTGCCCCCTATCAGGATATGGCACCGCGTAAAAAAAGGGCTTGTGTTTGCAGTCAACTGTGCGTACAGCCTCCAAATCCTTTCATGAGCCTTTCGTGCTCAACCGTTCGGCTTTCTTGTGAACAAACAAAAATATATAAAAAAATAAGAATAAAATAAAAACAACGACAACAAAAGCATATTGATAGCATGCTGAGATTTCGGCTTCCAATTGCGTCACAGACATAAACAAATTTCACACTACCTTTTATGCCTTCATGGACGCTTAATACAATTTTTCAACAACTCACTCCACTCCAAGCAGAGGGTTAGTGCGAGCCTTTAGAAACACCTTCTTGTGACATATGGAGACTTTTGTATTCAAACCTACTAAAGGGTGATCAATTTAGAGGTATCGTATTTTAAATTGAAATAAAACAACGAAAATTCCAATTGATTGGACAATTTTTATTATGTTTGTTTAGAACCTTTCATGACATTTATTTTTCTAAGATAATGACTTTCAAATGTCGGCCGCAACTGCGCCGTAATTCGGTCATCCGTAAAACCCCATTTAGAATGACTCGCTGGAAGACTTCGGTCGGATCTAGTGAATAGCTTTAGTAATGTTAGCTTCGAATGGCTTAATCGAAGCTGGTTTATCCACAAAGCATTTAGGTTTTACATACCCCCACAAATAAAAGTGCAAAGATGAGATATCACACGATCTTGATGGCCAAGCCACTGGCCCTAGACGAGAGATAAATTGAGCACCGAAACGACGACGCAGTAAATCCATGGTTTCGCGGGCTTTATGGGAAGTAGTGCCGTCTTGTTAGAACCAAACGTTGTGCAGATCACGGGTTTCAAGCTTCAATTGCCGGCATCAAAAATCGTTTATCATGGCGTAAAAGGGCTCGCCATTCAATGTTACATTGCCTGCAGCCTCGTCTTCGAAGAAATATGGGCCGAAGATTTCTTCAGCCCACGAGCCGCACCAAATGATCAATGGATGTAAAGGCTGTTCTTAAATGTCGCCTCGTTGCTCTTCAGCCGAAGTATGGCAATTTAGCTTATTGACGTAGTCATTTAGCCAAAAATGGGCCTCATAGTTGATCGAAGTCTCAACGATCTCAAAATGCGGATCCTCGGCAAGTTTTTCAAGAGTCCAACGACTGAAATTATGATACTTTGGAAGCTCGACCGGCTTCAAAACTTGGACTAGCTGTATTTTATACGCATTTAAACCAAGATCTTTGAGTAAAATGGCCCAAGTAGTGCCATAAGATAGGCCAAGTTGTTCGGATTGACACCGAACCGATTTTCCAGGTCTCTTTCCTACAAAACTCTCTTTTACAGCCGGAATAATCTCTTTACTTCGAACTGTATGTGGTCTAAGCAGTTGCGTATCATCCAATAATGCAAAATTATTCTCAATTTTGCCGCTGGTTCGCCGAATAGTTCGTTCCGTAGGACAATTACCCGACTAGAAATTTTGGTAAGGCGGTGAATAGGCGCAAATAAGGCAGACCGCATTCCAAATTTGCATCTCATAAGGCAGCCAAACTAAGCCCAAGTCCCGAAAGATATCGCCACACATCTGCCTCATTAGGCGCAGGTTCGAAAAACCGAACTCCGGATGCCCTTCTACAAATCAGTTAGGGATTCCAATTTATACCTAAGGTATACCTATTTGGTATTGTTCTGGCATGCCAATCTTTCTAACGTGGGCCTGGTAAGGTAATAGTGAGGCGTGCCTCAGTAAGGCCTGCCTAATTCTGGCCTAACTGATTCTTCGGCATGCCTCACTGTAATTCTAGTCGAGTGTGTACACCATTAGTCGGTCTGAGCGCGCGATGAACACATTTCACAGAGCGTCGATTTTCGTAATTCAGTTGTGCGATTTTTGGACGTTGTTGAGGCTTAATGATGAAATGGCAATTAATACTGAAAAAAGTTATGTATTTAGTTCGACTGTAGCAGCGCGTAATCTGTCAAAAAACCCCTATTGGAAAAAGTATCTCCAATCTGATCACCCTTTACCTAACGCTCCTGCACCGCACAACCACTTTTTCACCTTTTCAACCACTTGAAGGCTTTGTTTATGTTCCCTATCTTTATTTACCTTAGAAATTTTCTTATTTCGTTGATTTTTTTTTTGTTTTAGCTATTTTATCTTCCATATTTTTATTTTTTATTATTTTATTTGATGTTTTCTTTTCACTACTAGACAATTTTCAAGTGGTTATTTTTTCACAATTGCATCGTGCTGCTTATTATTTATCTTCATTTATTTGCATTCTCCACACCACAATGAAAATAACCCCTTTTTGGCTACTGCATTCCCAGCTTTTGCTAGCCTTTATTATTTACAGAACAATGAAGGCAAAGAATAAACGTAACCCGCAGCAGCACAAGCAGCAGCAGCTGCTCTTTCCTCTACAATATCTTCCAGCAATTGCTTGTATCCTTGGCTATTGTGCGTGACAATTTGTTGAGCGGTAATTGCCTCAAGTGCTGTCCCAAATTGTCCCAAATGGTTTTGTCTATTTCACTTTTGAAATGACAATTCACTTAATTCATGCGAAATTTTTGCTTTTCATTGCTTCTCATGAGTTGGTAATGGCTGTTTTTGATATTTCTAATTGCACATACATTTGTTCATACAACTTTAGGTAGATATACATATGTGTATGTCTGTATGTATGTGTGTGCTTAGACCATTGACTGGCATATGCATGTGCACATAAATGCTTAAAATTAACAACTTCTGTGTCCAGGGTTCGAGTCACTTATGACTAAAAACTTTTTAAGCTGCAGCATTTAAATAATTTTAATCTGGCTCTAATTGAATCAGTGCTAATTTGCTTGATATCCTATTAGCTGCTGTTGTCAGTACTTATAAACATATATATATCCGGCCTGATGACGCAATCTGTGTAATAGCTGGAAAGCTCCCTCTGTACCACTTGGCAGAGGAAATGAACCAACTCCATAAAATGCAAGCAGCACGGCTCACACCAGTACAAAAAGCAGCTGAGCGATTGCTGACAGTTGGCCGAGGGAATCAGTCACAAAGCGTGCGTTGGATCCACAAACTCATACCTATCACGTGTTAAGGAGTGGTTAGGAAGAAAGCATGGAAACATCGACTATCACCTTTCGCAGTGGATTAGCGGACATAGCTGTTTTCGGGAATACCTGTACCATTTTAAGCTGTAAGGCAGCCCTTTCTGTCCAACCTGACCGAATACTAACAAAAGCACAGATCACGTGATTATTGATTGCGACCGCTTCAGAGAGGAACGAGCTATTCTCGAACAAGCCTTGGGTCATCAACTATCCTCCTACACCCTCATGCGAGATGTGTGCGTATCCACCAGTAAGTGGAAGGCAACTCAAACGTTCACAGCTAAAATCATGACGCGAACGACTTCGTCATATTGAGTGTAAACGCAAGGCGATGGAGCAACAATTATAGCAGCAGTAGCAGTAGTGAAGACGGATGGTTTTCGACGAACCGGCGACAACCACAGACTTTTGAACGAAACACTCACACAATATCGCACATAAGACAAGACGTCATAAAATACTATTGCAACTTTTCCGATGCCTTCTTCTCTTTAGAACCACCTATAAACACAGTGGGAGTAATTGGGAATATCGACGGCGTATAGTCTTCGCATGTCTGCAGGAGAGGAACCTGGACGCTGGTACCTGTTGTGTCTTCAGACATAAATGCGACTCTATCCAGATGCTATACGTTTACGGTCCCCGTGTAGAATTTAGCCGAGGTGGGAAGATTATTACACCGTTAGTGGAAGCGTACCCCATATACTATTGGTGTGACACCTCCTTTGAGAATTTTTGGCGTTTTAATTTAAGCCACCTTCAAAAAAAAAAAAAACACTTGCATACCCTTAGCGAAGGGAACGTTTTCATCGATATGGAAGCGACAAAGGCTAGTACTAAAGGATGTCTTACGGTGTAGCTAAGGGAATATCTGACAACCAGTTTGGCTTGAGAAAAGGAAGGTCCAACGTTCACGCTGCGAGTATTACCACAAAAATTGCACAAGAAACGATAGGTGGTACTCAATGGCTCCAAGGTTCCAAAAAGTACTGCTTGGTAGTAACTTTGGATGTGAAAAATGCATTCAACACCGCAAACTGGGCGAAAATCTTGGGCACACAGAACTATGTTGGAGTACCCTCTACCTGCAAGCAATTATTCAAAGTTACTTCGAAGAACGCGTACTGGAATACGACCCAGCATCAGCCAGGAAGAGTTTTAAGGCATCAGGGCGGGTTCTCTAAGGTTCTGAGCTTCGACCATTGCTCTGAAATGTTGTGTACAATGGCGGTGTGTACCTCAAAATACTCAATGGCGCCAACATTATCAGACTCGTTGACGAAGTCGCAGTAGTCATTATTGCCAAAAGACGTTTGCGAAAAACCTAACCACCACCATGACCGATACAAAATAGCCTTAGCTCAGCCAATCTCAGACCTACAACACTGCTAGAGGGTAAAGTATTTGGCATCTATTATGCACAGGAGGGTATCAATCAAACCCTTGAATATGCAACGCAGAAAGCATCTGCGGCGGTATAAGCTTTATCCGCGATTACGAGTGAGCCGAAGAAACGGCGGCGCCAACGTCTCGTAGGCGTTTTAAAGAGTGAAATCCTGTATTATGCGCCTGTGTGGTATCTGGCCACTCAACTCTCGTTGTACCTCCGCGGCATAGAAACAATGCACCCTTTATGAGCGCCTCGAAGCCGTGCTAGTAATCGCCGGAATGCATATATATATATATATAATTGGCGCGTACACTTCTGTTAGGTGCTTGGCCGAGCTCCTCCTCCTATTCGTGGTGTGCGTGTTGATGTTGTTCCACAAATACGGGGGCCTACAGTTTCAAGCCGACTCCGAACGGCAGATATTTTTATGAGGAGCTTTTTCATGGCAGAAATACACTCGGAGGTTTGCCATTGCCTGCCGAGGGGCGACCGCTACTAGAAAAATGTTCTTCTTAAATTTCCGTGTTTCACCGAGATTCGAACCTACGTTCTCTCTGTGAATTCCGAATGGTAATCACGCACCAACCCATTCAGCTACGGAGGCCGCCGGAATGCATACAGTAGACATAATGGCAAACGAGGCAGCAATAATGGCTGGGAGTGTAATGAAACGTTGCGCAATACGAGAAACCAGTACTTAAACTTGGCAGGACAGATGAAACAGCACGACAAAGTACCCGTGGATTCAACGCTGCATCCCAAGCTTGAGATGCTGGCTAGTCAAAAAGGATGGAGAACTGGACTCCAACCTGAGTCAGTCCCTACCCGACCAGAGATGTTTGAAGACATATGTACTTCCACGGGTTCAAATACGAACATGGTCCCATTCGCGACCTCTGTGTGCGACAAACGGTAGAACCTGCGGCTGATACGCCTTTTCTTCCCCCATGCCTGCCGGCAACCCAGTGGGGTAAGGCGTTCGTCGAAGCAACCAGCTTAGTCTGGTTTCAAAGGGCTACTTGAAGGTAGCGGGCTACCACAACGGCCATGAAACGCGTTCCTATTTTCTGGCATTAATACATCATCATCGTCATCATTATCATAATGACAATTGTAGCTCGACGTTAGCCAGTGTTTCCTTTATAATATCTCTCCATATGTCTCAGTGCATTGCATCGCATTCTAGCATTTATACAGAAGGTCTTCTTGGAGATTATTAATCTGCCTTCTTGGGAGCGTTCCGCTATTGCCTATCATATAAGAGGTCTTTTTCGTTATCCTGTTGTTGTCCATTCTGAGTAGATGCCCAAACCGTCATACCCTCAGCGTCTTAGCAAAGGGCACAATGTTTTGGCTCGTGATCAGTAGTTCGGTTGCGTTGTTATATCTTATTCTACAAGTCCCACCAGCTTCCCTTACTCGAACAAATATCTTTCGTTCAAAGCGTAGTTCTCATTCGTGGTTCTGAATGTTGGCGGTCATAATCCATGCTTCTCAGCCATAAGTTGCTATAGGTTTTATTAGGGTCTTATAGATTTGCAGTTTTTAAGCAGTTTAGGATATGATAAGTAACTTCTGTTGGCAGCTTGGATTCATTTGCTTACGCAGATTTGGGGATCCGCCATGTATTTGAAGGTTTCCACTCTTGAAAAGTATATGGACTACCTGCCAGGTTGCTGTATCGAGTCGTATTACTTGACCTTACGAGGTATTCCGTGTTCCTGATGAACTTCATCAGTCGCTGAATGGTACAATAGATAATATTTTACCAACTCATTCCAGTTTCATTCCCAGTGCTTTCAAGCAAAAATATGTCCATATTTACGCTTTCTCTGAACTGAACGGTGAATCTCTAAATGATATGGCATAAAATATTCCCTATTCCATACCCAATCACAAAATAAATAGCATCATAAATAAGATTGTAATAAATAATAATGCAACAAATTATAATCTACTACAAAGAATAATGAAATACTCCAATGTTTGCAAAGTTTTTGTAGTTACATAATTTTTTTTTTTAACTTTTACCACTCCCATTACCATTTTAACACTTTTATTACTCTCTTTCACTTGCAGTGCCGGCCGTGGGAAATTTCACAGATGAGTCCGAGCAACGCGCCACGCTGCCACAGGATACACGCGAATATCCATTACAAAGTAATGACTATCATCATGGCCAGAAGAATGGCATGGGCAAAATGGGCACAATGAATGGCGGCAGCATGGGTGACGGAGTAGGCATGGCGGCGGGTGCGGCTGGGGGCGCTGGCCTCGGCTACAATAATGGGCCACAATGTAAGTGACACTGAAACTATGTAAAAGTGCCAAGAAAGGGTAGAAATTAGCAGAAAGTAGGTACAGTTAGTGGCAGATAAAAGCAGCAAAAAAAAAAAGAAAAAAAAAAAACAAATGAAGATAGTTGAAAGAGGACAACAGTAAAAGGAAATAAAAAATGTAAAAAAAAAGTATTTTCCTATAACAATTAAGTGCGCGCTTGGCAAATAATTGAAAACATTATTTTCCCTTTAAATATTTATCTTTAATTTAATGCATGAAAGGGCGGTGCAAATTGCACTCACTTAACAGTTCATACAAACACACGTATATATGTACATAGATACACAGTGTATGCAGGTATATTTGTTATGTAGATATGTATATATTTCGTCTCTTCTCCACTGAAACACATGGCTGCCATTTACTACATTCATTTCATTTCACTTTATTTCCACAGTAATTGCCCCACGTCCCATCGATCAGGAACCATCTGAGAAATTCTCAATTGGTATTGTTATTGTTATTCTAACGGTGATAATTATTTTCCTCGTTGGCGCCATATTTTGCATTGTAACGCGTACGAAGCGTGCGCGCGGCAGCAATGTCCTGGACGCATTCCAATATAGCTTCAATCCGAATACGCTGGGTGGCAATGTGGATAAACATCGACCCAATGGCAGTGGCATTAAGGTGAGTGCGTTATAGACATACAATATCGTACACTTATGTATATACATATGGTATACCTATACATATATAAAGTTATAAACCATGCAAGCATTTTATACAGAGGTTCACAAAATTATTCATACGACATTCAATGTTTTTGTTTTTACAAGAAATGAAGAAGTAAAATAGTAAAAAATCATGAAAGGTACGAATGTGACCAAGAATGTAATTTTAAATAAATAAATATTTAACTGATATTTTTTTAAATGAATAAATAATGTAATAAATAATATAAAAATAAATGAATAAATATTTATATTAGTTTCAAAATAAAAATATTAGCAGCATTTTATGGCATTAAAACTGAAATCTATATCAAGCTGCATACAGGGTCACCGGGGAAAGTCGTTCTAGATACTTAAGGACATAGATGCTTAGGTCATTTCTGATTAATTGAAATGTAATTAAAAAGAAGACATGATATCCGCTTCGATTTCCCCGCTTTCGATTTCTAAAATTATTAATAAGAATTTCTTTTTTGCGTACGTCCACTTTTTATTTTTGAATGTAAGTTAATGGGGTTCGATTTATTTCTGTTATTTCCGCAGTTAACTCCTTGCCGTCCCATTTAGCTCGACGAAACTCGGGCTCAAGTGTTACGCGTCAACGCGTGGTAAACAGATCAGAATAATAATAGGTCTATTTATAAGTTCGTGCGGTTTTACAACAGATGGCGTAACTTGATTATTATTCCATCGATCCACATTTCCAAACATTCATTGGAGAGCTACTGTCGTAAGGCACAAACGTCAGTATAAGTTTTTTATTTGAAGCGTAAACAACAATATTTTTACCACACTTGAAAATGTCGAATTTCGTGCCAAATAATGTGTTTTTGCGGGGAATTCTTCTTCATTATTTTAATATGAAGAAAAAAGCAGCCGAAAGTCATCGTATCTTGGTGGAAGTTTATGGTGAGCATGCTCTATCTGAGCGAACGTGCCAGAAGTGGTTTGCACGCTTTAAAAGTGGTGATTTTGGCTTGGAAGACGAAGAACGCGAGGGTGCGCCGCCAAAGTTCATGGATACCGAATTGGAGGAATTGCTCGATCAAGATCCGGCTCAAACGCAAGAAGAGGTTGCAAAAACTTTGGGAGTTGATCAATCAACCATTTCCAAACGTTTAAAAGCCATGGGAATGATCCGAAAGGTAGGCCATTGGGTGCCGTATGAATTGAAGCCAAGAGACGTTGAACGCCGTTTTATGGCATGCGAACAACTGCTTCAACGGCACAAAAGAAAGGGTTTTTTGCATCGAATTGTGACTGGCGATGAAAAGTGGGTCCATTACGACAATCCAAAACGTCGGGCAACGTATGGATACCCTGGCCATGCTTCAACATCGACGTCGGCGCAGAATATTCATGGCCTGAAGGTTATGCTGTGTATCTGGTGGGACCAGCTGGGTGTTGTGTATTATGAGCTACTGAAACCGAATGAAACGATTACGGGGGATGTCTACCGACGACAATTGATGCGTTTGAGCCGAGCACTGCGAGAAAAACGGCCGCAATACGCCGATAGACACGACAAAGTTATTTTGCAACATGACAATGCTCGGCCACATGTTGCACAAGTGGTCAAAACATACTTAGAAACGCTCAAATGGGATGTCCTACCCCACCCGCTGTATAGTCCAGACCTTGCGCCATCCGATTACTATCTCTTCCGATCGATGCAACATGGCCTGGCTGACCAGCACTTCCGTAATTACGATGAAGTCAAAAAATGGATCGATTCCGTGGATTGCGGCAAAACCGACCGAATTTTTCACAAAGGGAATCCGTGAATTGCCAGAAAGATGGGAAAAAGTAGTAGTAAGCGATGGACAATATTTTGAATATTAAATTTGTAACCATTTTACGTCAATAAAGTTTCAAATTTCGAAAAAAAACCGCACGAACTTATTCATAGCCCTATTATAAACTACTTTGCAACAGCAATTATGAGACTCGTAACTAACTCTGGTGGCACACAGATAGAAACTAACATTCAATCACTACCCAGGCTCGTGATGTTTATGTCTAATCCGGCTATCTGTACACAACCTCGGCTCATGATATTTACGTTTGGCCCGCCGATCTATGTCATGTTTGGACCAAAATTTTCATCACGAGTCAGACTCGTTAAAGCACGACAAGGGATTAAGGGGTAGTTCTCATCCGAGCCCTTACGTAGTTTCTCATTGGGGAGATTTTTACGTGGCGCCCTAAGCCCAGCGCACGATCAGATATCCTGTCACGCTCCGCCTTCTTAAATTAGTTCGCTCTCAAGCGGACGTTCGGGAGCTACACAGAGGATATTTGGGCGTAGCTGATTTTACCGATGCAGAAGAATCATTCCGGGCACTCTCAAGTGAATGATAATCAGGGACTTTCCCCACTTACGTGGACTTCTAATCGCTGTCCGCTAATAAAAATCATCAATAAAATTTATAGCAAACCCTGACAGCGACATTTAAAAAAATCGTGTGTACAGATAAGTCTAAGTTAGACAAAGATGCGTGAGTAGTAATGGGCGAGTACTTGATGTTAGAGTCTTTGAAGGAACTAACGACGAATATTACGAGAAACTAGTTTTGTTATGAGATAGCAAACTCCTATGAGGCGACCTCGTAATTTTGACTAAAAGGAACAAGCCAATGAGATACGTTTTCTTTCTGAGGCACAGCCAACCACTTCTACGAATGTTGTTGCAGAACAGTTAGGGTTGCCGCAGTGGAAAATGTGGTTTGTAATTCATGCCATTGAATAGCACTCATATCACTATGCATCTGTTCAAGTGATGGATGAAGGGGATTCTTACAACGAATGGACTTGAGCAGATTTGTGCTCGCTTCAAAAAACTCTTGTGTAGAGGTGAATCCAAGTTCGACAAAGATGGTATCACCACTTATAAATATCTTAGTGCCCACTATTGGATTGCGAAAGACGTAGGCTACAAAAATAAAGGGTTTCGGAGGGTCCCAAGAGAGATTCGTTTCCCTAATGAAGTAGCTCAGTAGAAATCTCACGTGCATCTCCTTGAATTATACATATGTATAAAGATTACTCGCTCAAGAAGTGCTCTCAAAGAAGTTCACACAGAATATTTCTATACCTACACATTTTTAAAGTATCACAATCTTTCGACGAAGCCGATCAGCTTAACCAGCGAGACTGTCCTAACTTGGCGTTTACACGGCCCAGTTTTGCAAAGGCAATAGTAATACATTGTATTAGTCACAATTCTCGCATTGTCTTCGTTAGTGTCTATGACCTTTCGACGACAGTAAATTTGGCAAATTATTTGACGAAAGTAGGCAGTTCGGCGATGTTTCATTGTAATTAACGAAAGAAACGTAGTCAAAGCATTTAATTTGTGGTAAACGACATAGGTTGCAAACAGATAAATTGTTTTTATAACTGTCTGGACGCCTAGGCTACTCCTTTTGACAGCTAAAAAGTATTTTCAATTGTCTTCAGAGCATTGCCTTGTGGTAAAGTGTTCAGAAGTCCTAGAATTGGCTCCTCTGAAGTTTGTATTCTCTGCAAATGTTGTGAATTTATTTAGATATATCGCACCCTAAATACAAAAGGGTCACAACTAAAAATTTTCCACACTCGAGCTTGACTTGTTTACAGTAGCACAAAAAACAAACTATGTGACATATCACGCTGAAATTTGCCATGTAAGCTTATAACATTCCTACCATAAAACAAAAAAAATATTTTTGCCATATGTCATCCGCGGACCGTTTTATTCATAACGTCTCGTTCATATTTGAGCAGAAGGAACATTTTGAGTTGTGACCCTTTTGTATTTAGGGTGCGATATATTCTTTCTCTCTCTCTCTCTCTCTCATTCTCTCGAGGGTCTCTCCCTCTTTCTTTGTTTGCCTTGAAAGTTTCACTTCTGTTGTGTGTACTACGCTGCACGCACTTTTTTTGTTCTGGTTTTTTTTTCATCAATAGCTAAGAATACGTCAGAAATCTCTTAAAAATTAATAGTGAAACTCCTTTTTATTAAGGAGAACATTTTTTTTTGTTATTTTGAAAAAACACTCATTTGATTTTTTGGTTATTCTTTTTTTAGGTTTTTTATTAATTTTTTGGTTATCCTTTTTTTATTTTAATCTTGTTTTGCCTTTTTTGGTTTTAATTTTATTTTTATATATTTTTTACTTTTATTTTTATTGTTTTGTTATTGTTTTGATCTTTTTTTCATGACAAGCTGGAAATATTGTCACTAATCCCTAAAAACTTCATAGAAAAATTGTCTTTTATTTGTTACTTGGGGGACATTATTTTTTTCTTTATTTTTTAAATTTTTATTGTGTTATTTGTTATTTTTAATTTAAATTGTTTTGTTATTGTTTTTTATTATTTTTTGTTATTGTATTATCTTGTTACGTTTTTGTTCTGCTGTTTTATTGTGTTACTTTTTTTGTTTTTGTTTTTTGGTTTATTGTTTTTTGTTAAATTTTTTTTTGTTATATTTTTTAATGTTTTTTCTTTAGTTATTTGAGCATGAATAAGCTGGGAATACGCTCATAATCCCTAACTTCATAGTGGGATTCCCTTCTTTTCGGCAAAAATGTTTGTTTGCAATTTTTAAAAAACACTCCTCAGACGTTTTGGTTATTCTTGTGTTTTTTGTTTTTTTTTTTTAATTTTTTGGTAGTTTTGTGTTATTTGGTTTTATTATTTTTATAACTTTTCTTATTATTTTTTTGTGATTTTTTTTTGTTTTATTTATTTGTTTATCCTCTTTCTCAAATTTTGCGGTTACTCTTGTTTCGTGTTTTTTTTATATATTGTATATTTTTTTAGTTTTATTATTTTTATAGTTTTTTTATTACTGTTTGTAAATTTTGTTTTGTTATTTGTGATTTTGATTTTAATTTTTTTTCTAATTTTTTTATTATTTTTTGTAATCCCTAAAAGCTTCTTGGCGGGATTGCCTTACTTTTCCGAGTTATATTCAAGTACATCTGTTTTCGGAAAAATATACCTTATTCTATAACAAAGACTATTATAATTTAAGTTTCAAACTTTGTACAAAATTTGTAAATATTCAACAAATTTTCATAAGAATTAAAAAAAACAAATTCAGAATTTTCTTAAAAAATTTGGGTACACAGTTTTACAGCCCACTAAATTTTAGTATAACAACGTGCACGTTTGAAGTCGCTGAAAATTTTCGTTGATTTTTGAGAGTTTTTTTTTTTTGTCCTGACGATATTTCGCATTTTCGCCATATAATTTTCTGTCTGCATTCGTTACATGGAGATGAAATATACGAGTATGAACAAGGTACATGACCATGGACATATGACTGGGAGGAAATAAAATAAATTACTATTTTTCGTTACGTTATAAAACTAAAATTTATTTATATAACTAAAAAAATTTAGTTATTTTTGAAATAGGTGAAAAATTAAATCGTCAGAGCCTTTTCCACTAAAAGTCTCTATTGAATATCTCGCGAGTATCGAGTTACACTACAAGACAATTTAAAGGTAAGGTAGGGCCTAAAATAACAAAATTACTTAATAGTTTTGTGTGTAGTACAGCCAGTTATGTTTTACGTCATTCCAAAGTCGAGTTAGGTTGGGTTGAGATAAAAAATAGTCGAATTGAAAAGAAGAAAATTTAATAGAGGGCCAAAAATCGGAGCCGGCAGCCTCGGTCTGTTTTTGGACCCAGTTTATATGCTTGTGCTGCAACCAAATGCTCAGAACTTTTCACTTCTCTTAATATCTATCAGTTCAAAGTTATTATAACTAATTCGAAAAATTTCAAGAAATACTTTCCGTGAATAATTTTCCCCGTCACTGTGCGCACATGCCTGTATGCGTGTTTGATAAGTGTGTGAGTTTGGTATGCCAGTTTTATTTTAGTTCTATTCACCCATTTGTTTGCCTTTACTGTAGTTGATTTTATTTGAGTACCAACTTTTTAGTTCTATTTTATTTGTCTTTATTTTAGCTGGCCTTCCCTTACATTTTTTCGTCTTACTTACATAGGTGTACCTGCATACTTACATATATTTATTTCTGCGGTACTTTAAATGGCTTCGTGCTCTATTTTATTTCTCTGCTCTATTTTCTTTATTGGCACTTGTGCTGCGCTATTAAGTAGTGCTTTTAGTTGTGAGTGGCGAGCTTGAACACAACGACCCGCGGATAGTCAGCGGCGCCCCTCTTACTTTTTTGCGTTCCACAGCAAATAGTTTGCTTTACTTTAATGCATTTTAGTGGCTTTATAGGGTCGACTTTTTTGCTCGACTTCTATGTTGTACTACTTAAGCTTAGCTCGCAGGATTATGCACTGCATTAGCTTCAAAGTCCAAGTTAGTTAATGACGGAATTTAATGTATAAAAAAGGTACTGCAACATTTTATGATGGATAAAAATAGTTACACAGATTATCTAATGCCACTTTGATTCACTACGTGGGCAAATTCTTGCCCCAATTCAGAGAGCAAACATTAAAGCTTTCGATAAAACATTACTCAGAAACACTCATGCAACTTTAATCTACCGGAGTGTGGTGTAGTTGTTCACCAACATACCTAAACTGGTAATTGCATAAATCCGTGTCAGCTGACATAACCTACTTTAGCAGAAATCTGCGGCATGTTGATTTTTTTCTAATAATCGTGTCAGCTGATTGCTCTCTTGAGGGTTGACAGGGTTGGTAGTACTTAGTAGTAGCGTCGTTTGAGTATCTATGTTATGTTAGGTTAGCCAGGTTGCTTGTCTAAGACAAGAAACTCGGTGGCCATAAGTCCACTTTGATACCTGCATTTGATGTCCATTCAATAACTAAATTGCATAAGCCACTCAGATATATTTAAGCGAGTCACTAATTACTTACGTGAGGCATTTTGCCAACTTCCCAGGCTTCAAAGAAATAACCGCCAAGATATTCTGCACGGCTTCTTTGAATTGCAGGACATTCACAGAGGAGGTGTTGTGTCGACGCAATCTCTTCTTCATTTCCACAACTCCTGCAAAAGTCATTGTGAGGTACACCCATTCTACTGACTAAGGTGCCAATAGTGCAGTGATCCGTTATAGCACCTGAGGCGACGCTGGTAGTTGATCAGTTGAATCCAAGCAAATATTTTGTCCTTTTAAGATTCAGTTTAGGCCAGAGCGCTTTGGAGACCCCACAGTTAGTAGTAAGAAACCACTTTCTATCGATTTCGCTCAAGTCTATAGCAGTGCATAGTTCTTTTAGAGGTATGCTTATGTCCTCTACCACTCGCTGAAGGCGAGGCTCAGAGCCTTTCTTTCCACACTCATCCGCTCTTTCATTCTACTAACAAAGTGTAGTGTTGTGTTGTTAGATAAGCGGGTGCGACCTCCTCCTTTTTTCAACACAACTTGAATTAATGTGCGTTGATGCTAGTTACTTGATCGCTGTTTGACTATCGACAAAAATGATAAGGTTTGCTGGAGGTAAGTCCATTGGTCTTATCGTTTTTGCTACTTTGTCTATAGCGTAGACCTCTATTTGGAAGACTCTATACCAGTCTGGGAGTCTAAGGAGCCAATCTAAGCCTAGAATGTTGTGACGCAGTGACGGATAGAAAAATCGTATTTATTATAACCCACAAAAAATTGCATCGCTTAAACCTTTTGATCAAGTTTGACTCTTTCTTTATTTATTTTTTAATTAAGAGTTTGTTGTTTATAAAAATATAGTTTATTCTAAAATATGAGGATTGGCTTTTATATTTTGTTGTGGATGCTCCAATAATTAGAGCTGTAATTGATGGATTTAAGCCATTGTCAAAGTGCTCTTGTGACGCTGTGCATTGTCCTGATGAAAAAGAATATTTTCTTTAGCAAACTGGGTATTTTTTCATGATTTTTTCCTTCAGCTGGTCCAAAAGGTTACAAAAATATTCAAAAATTTTTTTTTTTTTTAATTTGCAAGTAATCCATAAACCAAATTTCTCTCACCTCTTAAAAACTGAAGCTAACAGCTTCTTGGTCGTTTTCTGGACACGAACTCATTTCGGAGCCGAAGAAAACCAGGTTCACACCACTCCTCAGCCTCTTGTTTGGATTTAGGATCATGGTGATAGACCCAAGTTTTATCCATAGTGAATAACCAACCCACAAAATCTACGTTTTTCTTATAAACACCCCAAATGTTGCTAAGAAAGTTGCATTCGAATGTGTGTTTGTTCCATTGTTAGCGAATGCGGCACCTATTGGGACCCAATACTTCAGTAAAAATATTCTTATACTCCCCAATTAGATGCCTAGGGCTTCTATTAAATCTCTTTCAGTCATTCGATGATTTTCCAATACGAAATCTTGTATTTTTTCTACGATTTCTGTTATTGTTACTTTGTTTAGACGTTCTTGACTTGGATCGTCTTCAAGACTTGTTCGACCACGTTGCAATTCAACCATCAGCAACCCATCTTTCTACTGTACTAATTTAAAGCAAAAAGTGTTTATATAATTTGAACATTCGGTCATAAATTTTATTTGCTTTAAACCTTCTAAAAATAAAATTTTAGTCACTGCACGAAACTTAATTTTTTCAATTGTAGAAAAAATAATAAATATACAGATTGAAATGAAACTTCACATACGTTCATATGAAGAGTGTACAAACATTAAAAGAAACAACAAAAAATAAAATTTGCGTCGAACTGCGAAACTTATTGAAGAACCTAGTAATCGTTATTTTTTACGTTTTACATTTTTCAAGAAAAATAATGATTATTTTTTGAGTTCAATTTTGTTGATCGAAAATAAATCTAATTTTTAAGCGACTGTTTTTTTCTCTCAGTACCAAAACTCCTGGTTTTAGTTCTATTGGTTTTTTTTTTGTATATCGTAAAAGTCAAATCTAATTTTTAAGCGATTTTTTTTTCTCAGTGCCACAACTTCTGTTTTTAGTTCTATTTGTTTTTGTGTTTTGTTTTTGTATAACGTAAAAGTCAAAATCACCCCAACACAGTCACAACATAGCACCCGCGTTTATTGACAAGTTTTGACAATTTATTTGTTTTTATTTAATTTTAATATTTTTTTATTGGAAAAACAGTTTATTCTGCTGCAAAAACCATATAAATCCAGATTCAAACTAAGAAAAAAATTTAAAATTAAAAAAAAAACAACAAAAAATTTTAAAATTAAAAATTGAAAAAAACATTAAAATTAAAACAAATTACAAAAAAAAAAAAAATAATGGGTATTAAATTATTAATCGGAATTAATTTCCGAAAAAATTTCGGGTACGCATTTTTTTTAGCTTATTTAATTTTACCAAATGCAGCTATAAACCAAAAAAATTACAAGAAAGCAAAAAAAAATTTTTTTTTTACAAATTTATATAATCAGAATTTCCGAAAGAATTTCGGGTATGCATTTTTATAGCTTATTTAATTGTTGCAAAGGCAAGTTAACAAAAATGAAAACAAAGCAAAAAAAAATTTTTTTTTATAAACTATTAAATTTTTAATCAGAATTTCCGAAAAAATTGTTTGTATGCAATTTTGTAGCTTATTTAATTAATTGTTGCAAATGCAAGTTAAAAAAAAAAATTAAATCAAAACATTTTAAATTAAAAAACAAAAAACATTTTTTTTTATTAAGCACTAAATTTTAAATCACAATTTTTAAATGAATTTGGGTAAGCAGTTTTATAGCTCACTCAATTTTTCCAAATGACGCGTTGATTTTTTAATTTGTTTTTTTTTTTTTTTGCGGAGCTTGAAAGTTTAATTATTAGTTATTTTTTGTTTGTTTTTAGTGCGAGATTTTACTGATGTCTTAATACATTTTTTGAAGCCTTCCATTAGCTCTGACTCAACTATATTTTATAGTCTACACTTTTCCTCATACCACAAAACATAACACCCAATCTCTATATCCTTCCCCCTTTTATGCATATATTCCATTGACTTTTAAAATATGAATTAATCCATCTTCTTTCTCATTCTTTACCACAGGCCAACGTCGACGATAGTGATTCCATTGGCAAGAATAGTCTCTATCACGAGCCATTCAATGTGAATATGTACACCAGCGGCGTCAACGGATATGCGGCCGTAAATGATTTACAATGTAACATGACACCAGACTATACAGGTATGCACTACATGCATTGCAAACAATAAAACAAAAATAATTAAACGAAGAATATCGGTTACATTCGTATGCACATACACATGCACATACGGCTAGTAAAGTAAAAAGCACAAGTTGTGAATGGTAAGCATTAGCAAAATCATAGAACCGCAGGAACCACAATTGGGTTGCTTAGTCGGTTGGGTTGGTGGAGTAATAAGTGGTCGAAACATTGATGGGGGTTTGAGCTGTGTATTGCCACTAAAAAGGGCGAAAAGTTAAAAGCAAAGTGTGGGCGACAAAATAATGAAATGGATAGGAGAGCGGCGAAGTCGTTTAAAATAAAAGGTGGCAGCAGTCAGTTTGGCACGCTCCAACTTGGGAAGCCGCAAAGTGCGTTAATAAGGTCTAGTCCATACGAGCGCATGCATTTGTACCCCAAACATATGTGTGTGTAGAAATATAATACTACTAAGAACCTGCATTGTTTAAGGGTTGCCAATGGAATGCTTACAATATAATGAAATATTAACTCCAGAAAGGTAAGCCACGTAAATTTTATGAGTCTATGTTAAGCAAAGCAACCATTTTGCTGTGAATATTGTGCGGTGCTTGCAATAGCTCTAGTAAGAATTTCCAAAATTTCTAAATTTTTTTCACTACAAAATAATTGTAAAGAAAATATAAAATAGAATTGCTTTTTGGTTTTATTTAGAAATAAAATTACAGTAAAGTAAGTTGTCGTAAAATTTTTGAAGTTTACTTAGAACGTAACTTCTAAGAGGCCTACCTTTCTAGGTTCAAGAGCTAACCTTTTTTTAAAACATTTTTAAAAAATTTTTCAATAACATTATTCATAGTAAAAAGCTATTTAAATTACATATATGCATATACACGCGTACATATATGAAACTATTTGTGGATGTTTGAATACTTATATGTATTAATGCATGTTGGAGATTATAGCTTAAATTGTTGCCCAGAATCGAACGTTATTTTGAAGCAGTTTGTCCATTACTCTCAGTTCTGTGATAGGGCACATAAAAGTGGGCTGCGGCAAAGAGCTGTAGCATAGCTTATAGAAATCAAATTCATGATTGGTTAAAATTTCGGAACCACAAGTCACACAGCTGTTTTGTGTGAGGGTAGCTCCAGGGTAGGGCAATAGTAGGCTATTTGAAGGTGAATATACACAAAGGGGTGTGGTAAAGCTGTGTGTTCTAAAAGGTGTTGGAATTCATACTTATTAGGTGCTTAGGCACTAAACCAGTGAAAGATATAGTTATACATCCATTTTGCTGTATACTTTGATATTTTAGTGCAGTATATGCTTTGGATGTTGCGATTAAGGGGCATCGCTATATCGATTACTTCGATTGTTTTATTTGTATTGTTGAATAAGATGATGTCAGGGTTGTTGGCAACTGCTATTTGATCTGTGGATATAAATTTGTTCCAGTACAGTCTAAAATTTGCATTTTGCCTTTGGTTCATGTTGAAAATGCAAGACTTCTTCTTGTAAGATACCGTGTTTTATCGCAAGTTGTCGGTGGAGGATAGTTGCTATATGTTATGACATATTCACCGGGGCAAAAAGCTGATTTTCGCTCCGTTTCTTATTTTATTTAATTTTTATTTTTATTTTTATTTTTTTTTTTTATTTGAAAATTGGAAAAGTAATGAATTACCATCACAATGAATTAAAAAAGCATTAGCGACTAGGCCAACTAGTTTAGTTTATTTTATTTTATTTTTATTTTGTTAAAATTAGTTTTTATTTAATTATTTTATTTCATTTATTTAATTTAATTGCGTTTCAATTTAATTATTTTATTCCAATTTTGTTATTTTATTTTATTTCGTTTAATTTCTTATTGTACTTTTAATTTTAAAATATTTTTTATTTTATTGTATTTCATTTTATTTTATTTTATTTTATATTTTTTATTTAACTTTGAAATTTTTTACTTTTTAGTGGTTTTTATTTTATTTTGTTTAGCTTCGTGCATATTTTAATTTATCTCCAAATTTTTCTTACTGCATTTTATTTTATATTACTTTATTCCATTAATATTATTTATTATTTTATAGTTTTATTCTATTATTATTATTTAAGGTTTTTTTTTTAGTTTCTTTAACATTTAAAAATATTTTTATTCTATTTTTATTATTTCATTTCATTTCAATATTTTATTTGATATTTTTTAATTATTTTTACTTAATTTGGTTTTCATTTTTTTACTTTATTGCACTTCATTTTGTTTTATTTTTTACTTTACTTTTTAATTTTGTTATTTAAATTTTTTTATATTGATTTTACTTAGTTTAGATGTACATTTTATTTTATATTTAAGTTTTATTATTTTTTAGTGTATTTTATTTTATATCTGTTTCTTTAGTTTTTCTTTCATTGCTTTTATTTGATTTAGATTTTAATTTTATTTTTTCTTTATATTTTATTTTATTTTTTTACTGTATTTTATTTTGATTTATTTATTTTTTACCTATCTCTTAATTTTATTTCATTCAATTCTATTTTATTCTCTTTTATTTTAGTTATTCTTATGTATTCAAAACTACTTTACTTTGTATTCTTTTATTTAAATTTTTAATTTTTTTTCTGTTGTGAATTCTCTTATTTTACTTTATATTTAAATCTAATTTAATTTCATTGTATTATATTTTAATTTTATTTAATTTATCGTCATAACTTTTTTAGTTTATCTTCAAATTTGTTTACTGTATTTTATTTTATATTACTTGATTTTATATTTTAATGTTTTTTTTTTTAATTTCTTTAACCTTTAAAAATTTTTTTTTTTCTATTTTTATTTATTTATTGCATCCCAAAAAAGGAGTGATTTGCATTAATTGGCGACAGCTTAGCTGCAAGCCAATAATTTATAACAGGTACAAAGATTACAATAAAATATATATGTATATAAATATTATATAAATTAGTTAACAATTTTACAAACACGAAAAACGTTTACTGTAAAAAGTTTCGGACTATATGACAAGAATTGAGTAAAGCTGCTTCTTCATGTCGAAAATTAAATACTCAGGGAGTTGAAGAGTTTTCACGTTGCCTGCTAAGTTTTTATGCACGAGTCCGTGGGCTGAGATGATAATTGGTAGTATGTGCACCTTCCTTAGCTCCACTGGCGTTTGACATCAATGCCTAAGTCAGAATATTTGGATATTTTTTCTGCATATGTTTTTTGCATGTTTTTGTTCAGAAGAATAGCAATATCAACTATTATATAACCAGTCGTTTGAGATTTATCAATCAGGAAAATGTCAGGCCTACTGTGGTCTCTTGCTGCATTTGTTAAAATTGTTCGGTCATAATATAAACGGTAGTTGGAGTCTTCTTGAACAGGTTCTGGGGTGTATCTGAAGTACGGTATTTTTATTATTATTTTCATTTTATTTTATTAAATTGTTTTATTTCATTTCACTTAGTTTATGTTTACATTTTATTTTTTCTTTTGCTTTAAATATCTTTTACTGCATTTCATTTTATATTCGGAACGGTAGGGTGTGGCCTAAACAGTTACTATTATTTATTTATTATTATTTGATTTTTATTTTCTATTTCCTATTTCATCTTTTATATTTGATTTTGTAATATTTTAAATTTTATTTTTAAATAACATTTTTAGATACAATTTTTTAAGTTAGTTTTGATTTTTTGTGTTTAATTTTTAATTCATTTTATTTTGTGTTATGTTACATTATTTATATTTCTTTAATTTAATTTAATTTTATTTTATTTTGTTAGCTTATTTTATTGTGTTCTATTTTATTTAAATCGTTTTCATTTTTTTTCTTAAATGTTTATACATTTTCTCTTTCATTTTTTTAATATTTTTATATTTATATTTATATTTATATTTATATTTATTCTATTTTATTTTACTTCTTATTTAATTATTTCATTTTGTTTTATCTCTCTTTTTAATTTATTTTATTTTATATAATTTTAATTTACTTAATTTTTTTATGTGGCAACTCCCTCGCCATGCTCAAATCACCCCAAGCGTCAAGTAGTATGTATGTATAAAGTTCACTTCAGGAACGGAAATTGTTCCATACGCCCTTCAGCCAACTGACCATCAAATGATTAAGCGTCAAATAAATAAGTTCCCCTACCTTTCCAACACCTTTAAAAATATAATAAAACCTGGTTAGAGTATACTTTAATACTTTTTCTCAATTACATTTATTCTCATTTTACTTTTCTCTTCCGTTTTTCCTTTTACCATTTCCACATTATCTTTCGTCTCACCTTCATACTTTCTTACTTTCGTCTTTGCAGATGTACCCGAAGGCGGTTATGCCGTGCCACACATGCAGGATTATATGCCCGCCACAAAGATGTCCATGTCCGGCGGCGGTGTCGTTGGTGGTTATGTGAATGTACGTCGCACCCCACCGCCGCCGCTGAGCGCTATTTTTCCCAGGCCACCTTCGGTGCCGCCTCCACCAATGGAGAAGTATTATGCCACCACAGCGATATTCAAGCCAATCAAAGGCCCATCGGGCGGCAGCAACTGTGGCACTATGGGTAGCAATAGCGGCGGTGGTGGCAGCAGCAGTACCCACAAATCCGGCAGTAGTGTTGGCAAATGTGGCAGCAACAGTGGCATTAGCAGCAGCAGTGAGCATAACAACTACGATGACGGTATGGGCACCATGAATTCACAATCAACGGCGCCGATGTTGAATGCCTACAGCGGCGGAGGTAACAGTGGAGGAGGTGGTGTCGGCGTTGGTGTTGGCATCGACTCAATGCAATTTCAACGCGCCAGAACCTACAACTTCCGCAGCTATCCGGACAATCTTTAGTTTGAAACATTGACGTTGCGCGGTGGTGTTGGGGGCGAAGGGAGTGGCGGCGTGAATGTTGACAGTGAAGATGCAGAGGTGGGTGGCATCAATGGTGGTGGGGGACTATGTGACATGATAACGGGTGGTAATCGATTAGATTGCGTTAGTAGTAGTGGTGTGGGTCAGAAATATATGCGCGCCGGATTGGTTAGCACAATGCCCAAGAAGCAGCAGCAGCAGTTGTTGCAGCAACAACAACAACATCTAAATCTCGCCGGCACAACGTCAGCAACAACGAAACCCAAGTACAGTTTAACGCTGTTAAATGTGAAAAGTGGTGGTATGGGTGGCCAGCATCATCATCACAATAACAATAATAGCAGCAACATTAATAACAGCAACAATCATAACAACAACATCAACATGGGTGGTAACTGTCAGTTGCATCCTCACCGCAAATCGCCACATCCGCATCTGCAGCCACAATACGCATACTACCAACAACAGCAGCAGCAGCAGCAGCAGCAGCAACAGCAACAACAACAACCGCAACACAAACGCGAACAGCAAAGGCAACAATTGTCACAATCATACTATCATCCGCCGCCACCGCCACGTCATCAGTTACGTGTTTTGCGGCTATCGTCAGCACCCACCGGCGCGCCAGAAGCCACAACAACAGCAAGTGGTACAACAACACGTCGCGATGGCGGGGATAGAAGTAGTGGTGAATTTGCGCAACGTAATTCCACACAAATCGAGCAATCGCTTAGGTTGACACCGACTACGCCAACAGCAGCAGCAGCAGCAGTAACAGGAGCAACAACAACAACAACAAATACAATAGAAAACCATTTAGTTGGCACTACAAATACAGTGGAGTGCGACGATAATAGCAGTGACAACTCAGCAACAGCAACACCAACACCGGCTGGCGTGGCAACAACAACAACAGCACCAAGAGCAACGACGCCCATAGCGGAGGCACCGACCGCAGGAGCAACGTCAAATGTTTTACGAGCAACGCAACAACAACAACAACTACAACAACAAAAAGCAAATAGGCTGTGGTATCATTGATGAAAACCCAATGGATTTGAGGTGAGCAAATAATATTAATAATGATTAGATAAAAATAAATTTATTTGGAGAAAAAGAAAAAAAAATTTTAGTTGGGTATTGGCAAAAAGTATTAGGTTGGGGAATAAGTTAGTAGTGTTTTTACGCAAGACTTTTATTTAAACAAAAAGCAATGATTATATCAGTAAGCTAATCAATCCCTTCCCACCACTCGACCAATTTGTTGATGCCGTTCCGCCAAAAGTCGCCAGGTCTGGTGTCAAAGAAGTTGTTGAGCTGGTTTTTAAGAACCTCTTTGTTATCGAAGGTAACGAACCTTCACCCTTCATATCATTTGCAGGGAGCGGAAAAGATGGCAATCGGTCGGACCAAGGTCAGGAGAATACGGCGAATGCTGAAGGACCTCCCATTCGAGCTCTTGGAGTGCGGCTTTGACGACTTGTGCACTATGAGGCCTGAAGTTGTCGTGAAGGAGTATGGTTTGACCATGTCGATTAGGTCCTTTCAGCCGAATAGCCTCATTCATGCAGTGTAGCTGGGCAATGTAGAACTACTTGTTGACCGTGGCATTCTTTTCGATCACGGCACCATGCCCTCCCAGTCCCACCAAACACATATCAATATCTTCTTTGGATGAAGATCTGGTTTGACTCTCGGCTTTGGCGTATCTGCTGGAGCCATCCACTTCTTTCTTTGCTTCATATTGATGTATATCCAACATTTCTCATCTCCTGTGACAATTCGGTAGAAAAAGCGCTGTTTATGACCGCGTGTTGCTCGCTGGCGGGCAAGGTGCTGAAAAGAAAGTTGAAGGCGGCTTTCCTTGTTTTTTTCATTGAACTCGTGAGACTGTCAGGCTCCTATTTTTTCGGTACATTCCATTGCATGAGGGTGATTGAGAATCGTTTTATGACCGCAGTTTATTTTTTCCGCCAATTCACTACTGGTTGGGCGCCGGTTCTTCTTCTTCATCGAATTCACAAGGCCTTCGGCTGCGGGATGTGTCATCGTCGTCAAAGTCGCCATTTTTGAACTATGCAAACCATTTTCGGCTGTAGACTCGCCTATGACACCTTCTCCATACACGTCGCAAATCTCCCGAACTGCTTCGGCAGTTTTGACAGCTTTTTGATCTCAATGGAAAGCAGAGCAGAGCAGGTGCCGAAAGTGTTGAGGTTTGCCGCCTTCCATTAGGCAGTTTTGGCAGCTTTTTGAGCTCGATGAAAAACAAAGTAGAGCAGATGCCGAAGTATTGAGGTTTGCCTCCTTCCATTTCTAAGCCTCGAAACTAATAAAAAGTTAAATAACTCAAAAATATACAATAATTAGCATAGTTTTGTAGAGCAGAAAGAGTCCTATGGAACGAATATATACCCTTTGCCAAACAGGGGTAAAATAAAAGAAAATATAAAAACGCTGTGAACTTATGCCTCAGTGGCATTACAATGGACTTGCGAAAGGTCTAAGTGTGTCTTTACGACAACCACCCAACCTACCTACTTATTCCTCAATCCAATAACTTCTCCAGTCATTTACTGAAATCTCAACAATTCTACTCTCGCTGCATATCGGCAGCCGATGCATTTTTTCTGCAGTCGAAATTTCTTAGACTCTGATGCTTAAATAACATATGCCGTCTTGGCGTAGCTCAGTGTTCCTCCAAAAAAAAAAAAACACAAATACGTATTGCGCCTCTCGTGCCAGTTGGGTTTATTAAAAATTCTTAAATTGATCTAAGCGAAATTTTTCTTTTCTCTCTACTTTCAGCGCTTATCTCTCTTTCTACGCAAAGATAGCAGATTGAAAGGAATATGCCAGTGAAATCTATACTCAGTAGTACATACACACCCACGTAGAAATTTCATATGCAGCAATAACACAAGCAGCAGAAAGCAATGCACTAAAATCACCGAAATAGTAGCAGCAAAAAGAAGCGAATTTTACAGCAAACAAAAAAAAGCACTAACACATGTAAGTTTTAAGCCGAAATCGACAGAAAACCAAAACGAAAGAAACAAAGTATAGAAAGCAACACCGAACTGAAACAACAACACAAAGTGATTACATACGTACATATGTATGTACAGTTAGCAATAAGGCAAGATAAAATGGAAGAAAATGCATGCAAAATGGAGGACAAAAAAGTTAGTAGTGAACAAACGCCTATTGTAAAAATCTAAGCAGAAATAGCTCAATTTGAATTGAAGAGAAATCTACCAAAATCGCAAGTAAGAAATGTAGCAGGTATACGAATGTATGTATGTAAGAATGTATAGATGCGCTAAAGTGAATTAAAACTGAAATGCCAACGAAATTGAAAAATTAAGCATAGAAACTAGCGAGCAAAGCAACTAAGGAATGCACTAAGCAAAATTGCAAAAAGAACAACAACAAAAACGTACATACATATAAACATACTAGTGCATGCATGTAAACGTACGAAAAAATGTACTTGTAAATATTTAGTAGCAAACAGAGTCGAAAATGAAAAAACAGAAAAAAAAATACGAATAAAAATTCAGAGCAAAAATTTTTGCAACAACAACGTTAGCAAGACTTAGAACGACGACTCGCTTTTTGGTTGCACACTTTTGTTACAACAACAATTTTTTTAGCTAAATTTTAAAGAGCATAAGATACTACCGAATTTAAGAGCATTAGACGAGTAAAATGTTAAGGATATAAATGAGAAATGAGAAAGCAAAAGCAAAATAACAAAAAAATAAAAAAAATTATAAATAAAAAATAATTGAAATTCAGTAATTGATAAAAAAAAAGTGATTTAGCGCACTCAAACACTATTACAGGTAAGATTTTAGATAATACTATACACCGAACGACATACATATATACGTATATACATACACTATTGAGAAAAATAAATGGAAAAATAAACGCAAAAATGTTGAAAATCTAATATTAAAACTGAAATGAAATAAAATCGAAAGTTTGAAAGTGAAAATTAATATTATAAAAAAAAACTACAAAAAAACCGAAATAAATTTCCCAATAAATATGTATCTACACAGCGACTTTTGCAATAAACAACAACAACAAACCAGTTATAAAGCAACAAATATTGAAATTGTACGACTTATGAAATATATTAGGAGCTAGAAACGAACGCACGTACGTATATACACATATACCTGCACATACATACATACATGCATGCATGCATATTTATGTGGCAGCAACTGGCGCGGGCAATGAGGAGAATGGAGCGTCAGCTTCACCCAAAAATATTGCAAATTTTTGACCCATACAAATTCCCTCTGAAACCTTTTTAATTTGTATATTTGCAAGCTGCTTTTATGATACTCGTATATGTGCATGTATGTATGTGCTGCCACTACACTACTTACCTACACACTGCTGCTAGTATTCGTAGTTGTGTGCACTGTAAATTTCTGTAAAATTCTCCAAACTAAGCTGCACTACTGTTGAGTATTCAAAACTTTCTTAGAAAATGCAAACGAAAAATCTCCCGAAAAGCCTACGAAAAATCACAAGTTTTCTAAAAAAATAAAAAATAAAAAAATTGCATGAAGTCTCCAAAAAATCCCAAAGTGTACTACGTTATTGAAAATATCCCTGGAAATTATACGAGTATTTTAAAAATTGGCACCCAGTTGATAATGCCTCGTTTAAAATTACTTTGGATGGTTTTAAAAAATGTAGTTAAAAGTGGAAAAATTTAGTTAAAGATGTGGCAAAAAATATTAAATTTTTATTTTTTTTTGAAAATATTCCCATCAATTCCCCGCATTTGTGTGCTGAAAGTTCGAAAAAAAGGTCAAATAGTCGCCTATTTTAATGTTTTTCAGAAATACCTAATATTATATATACAAATTTTGAATTGAAGCTTCAGAGTCAATCAAATTTTCGACAAAAAACAAAAAAATATTAATTGCTTCAAGTTGGAAAAGTTGAATATTTTTCAAAACTAAAATTACTTCGAAAAGCAAAGTCTCCACAAAATTAGAGTCTCCACAAACAGGTTGGATATGCCTTTAAAACTTGCTTGCTTGAAATTGCTTCAAAAACAAAAGTCTCCACAAAAAGTCTACACAATTTCAATTTAAAGAATCAGCTAAAGTTAGACTCTGTTTTCAAAAACAAACAAGCCAGAAATACGAAAATGGCAAACTCACCAAAAAAGTCGTCAAAGGTCTTAAATCTCCACCAAAGTCTACAATCATTGTAAAATGTTCGGAGCCTGAGAAAGCAGACAAATGCTAAACAAATTTAAAAGCTTAATCGTTACGTAGTGGCAACTGCGTAATCAATTAAGCGGAAATTCTTTACATTTCATTCATATCAGAGAATAAATAAATACAAGTATGCAAATCTCCAATATCTGGCTATAAAACTTGTTGAGTACCTTCCCTATAAATTTGTGAATGTGTTTTATATGCCTCTTATAAAGAGTTTGCTGCTAAAGTTTTCAGAACTGAAATCGGTTAAAATTAGAGTCTTTTTAAAAAAGTCTACACATTTTAGATTTCAATTTTAGATTTTTTACAATTAGTTTCTGGTGTACTAATCAGTCCTAAATTTACAAGAAGTTAAATATAAAACTCTCCAACAAGTCTCCAAAACTTAAAATCTTCATTAAATTTACTCTTATTGTTTAACATTTGAAGAATCAGTCACATTCTCCACTTAAAAAGAAAAGACGCGCAATTAGTCTTCTTCTTAAAGTTTATACGAAAAAGATGTGACGATTTTACATTAAGCTGTGAAAAAAAACTATAAACTGTCAGTACGTTTGGTACTCAGCTTGAGTGGGGAGCTTAGAAAATTTCATTTATATTATAACCTGGTACACAAATATGAAAAAATTTCAAACAAAATTTCTTTGCAACCCTGTTGAAAATGTTAAAACGAAAGAGAGGTCGAACAGAGCTCAACGAAAACAAAAAAAAGGCTTTGAGAATAGAAGATCAATACAATTCGAAAGTTTGCTAGAAACGTTCTAGCAGCTTTTCATAATATTTATATCTCCAAGACTTAAATTTTCAACAAAATATTTAAATAATTAAAAAAAAAATATCTAATAGAAACTCCAAAGAAATTCTGTAAGGTTGTGTAAAATTTTCGACTGATTGAAAACTAAAAAATTTTCATTAATGCTCCAAATTGATTCCCAAAGAAAGTTTGTAAGGTTTCCTTAAAATTTTAACTGATTGAAAACTAAAAATATTTCCATTAACGTTCTGAATTTAATGCTCTTAGAACTTGTTCATAATAATAGCTTAAAACGCTTTCTAAAATTTTCTCAATTTCCATAGTAATGCCTAAAAATGCAACTCTCCAAAGATAGTAATTCTAACAAAAATCATTAAAAATGCTCTACTAACAAATTTTACAAATGTTCAGTTATACCCAAAATTCAAACTCTCCAAAACCTTTAAAATGAATTGTTTTACCGCAAAGTTCTCTTGAAATTCCTTAAGTAAAAATTAAAGACATTTTCAATAATATTTGAAACTCGAATTCTCCAAAACTTAAATTCTCCACAATTCAAATTCTCCAAAATGTATTATATAAAGTTCTCTTAAAATGTCTAATATTTAAAAATTAAGGGCGTTTTCATTAATATTCGAAATTCAAGTTCCCCTAAATTATTTTCTCTTAAAAATTTCTTATATTATTACACAATATTAGCAAATCTACAAAAGTGTTCACCAAAAATTGCTTATATTTAAAACTTCAAAGCATTTCCATGAATTCGAAATTGACGTTTCTAAATTATTTTTATGTCTCCAAAACTTTTTTATAGCAAGAGTCTCAAAACTCTCCACAACTTTTTTATGTCGGCGATAATACAAACATTTTCTCCAAAAACTTTTCCCACTTAAAACTCAAAAAAATGTGTATTAATGTCCGAAATCCAAACTCTCCAAAAAAGTTTAATATCAGCAATAATAGGAACATTTTCTTCAAACAACTTTTACATTTAAGGCTGAAAAAAATTTATATTAATGTCCGAAATTCAAACTCTCCAAAACTTTTTATAGTGAAAATTCTGAGAAAGAGTTAAATAACAGCAAAGCAGAAAACCAAATCTCTTGAAAGTTCCACGGCGTAAAATATTCAAAGTTTCCAATTTTGTATAGTAAGAATCAAAAAATCCCAAAAAAATTTTCATATCAGCAATCAGACAAACATTTTCTCGAAAAAATTTTCATATCAGCAACCACACAAACATTTTCTCCAAAAAATTCCTTACATTTAAAGTTGAAAAAATGTGTATTAATATCCGAGATTCAAACTCTCCAAAATATTTTTATATCAGCAATCATACAAACATTTTCTCCAAAAATTTTTTACACTAAAACCTGAAAAAAATTTGTATTAATGCCCGAAATTTAAACTCTCCAAAACTTTTTATAGTGAAAATTCTGAAAAAGACCTAAATAAGAGCAAAGCAAAAAACCAAATCTCTTGAAAGTTCCACGGCTTACAAAATTCAAAGCCTCCAATTTTTTATATTAAGAATCGAAAAACCCCCAAAAAATTTTCATATCAGCAATCAGACAAACATTTTCTAAAAAAAATTCCTTTCATTTAAAATTAAAAAAATGTGTATTAATATGCGAAATTCAAACTCTCCAAAATATTTGTATATCAGCAATCATACCAACATTTTCTCTACAAAATTTTTACTTTTAAAGTTGAAAAAAAATTGTATTTTTGTCCGAAATGCAAACTCTCCAAAAAATTTTTATAGTGAAAATTCTAAAAAAGAGTTGAAAGTTTATTTACAGTAACAAATTCCACCAAACTAAAACAAAGGCTTTCTTCAAAGCAGTTCTCCATAAAACACCTACGTCGTTTTGAAAAAATCTCACTCAGAGTTGAACAGCAAAAATTGTACATTCCTTGTATAAATCACTTTTTATATAAACCTCTATACCGCACCACTCAAACTGTTATAAATACTTGTAAAGACTACACTGAAATATGTAAGAAAACAGAATTAAGAACTATTTAGATAACGCAAGCTAAGCTGTCTGAAAATACCTTTGAGAGTGTCCTTGCCGCATTAGAGCCCCTTAACGTACATACATAAATACATTGCACAAATATAAAATATTTTCAAATGATAGAAAAAAAACACCGAAAAATGCGCATCAATTCCTTTCACATTACATTTGCAAATATGTACATATGTACACTGTAAAAATTAACAACTAAGCGTAGCAAAGTAAAAGAAACTGAGAATTAAAAATTTATAAAAAATATCATTTCAACTACTCAAAAATGAGTATAAGACGCTTAACGTGTTGATTTGATTATGCAAGAAAGATTGAGCAGAAAGAACGATGAACATACAGTGAAACTGCGCACGAAGCGGACGATAAGCAGCGCCAGTTTCCATCAATGATTTGTGATTAAAAAATAAATAAAAAAAAAATGATAAAAATTAAAGAGATGCAAGAAATGAAATATGAAAAATAAATTAAAGAACTGCATTTTTGACTTTTGTATTTGTAACATAGTTTGCTTTAAGTTTTTTTATGTTTGGAAAATTTTAAATTTTTTATAATATTTTTGTGTTATCTTTATGAAATATTCATAAGCATAAGCAGTAAGTTCATTACAAATTTTAATGGTTACAAACTTGAAGAAAAAAAAATAAGTCAGCACACTGAAAAAAAGTGTATGTTCCTTTGCTTTGAACAAAAAACAAAAAAAAAACAAAAGGCACAAAACAGATATCGAAACAAAATTCAATGAGAGTGGCAACGCCACCGATTGCCATAAGCAGCGCATTGTAAACAAGCATTTGTAGTATGAGCACGTAAGCGTAGCAAAAAGCATAATTTTAAGTGAATTTTTATAAAATACAATCGATAAAAAGTAGCGAACAATAGATTTTCTTAATTAAAAATAAAATATTTTAATGCTGAAATAGTAAAAAGTAAGGGTTTGAAACCAGAAGCTTCAAAACTGATAGAAGAAAAATAGCTAAAATGACTAACAGCCCACAAACACACACACTTGCGTATTAATACAATACAGTATACGTATTTACAAACATACAGTAGAGCAATATCGGTAATATAGAAACCAAAAAAAAAAAAACTAATAAAAAATTATAAGTATCAGTAAGCGTAGTTTTGAAAATGACAAGCCAGTATTTTGAAATAGATATTTGTTGCAGCAGTGTTGGTGACATGCAAGCAGGTGCAAAATATTTTTTTTTTTGTTTTTCGCATAACGGCAGCACTTTTTGAAGGCAAAACGAAATTAGAGCATGCCTCAGGTGGTGAAGCACAAATATAGTAAAAGGTGACGCAAAATTAATTGTCGAATTGGGTTTTCGAATAACTTTTTTACTAAGTTAAAAAAAAAAGATTTATTTACGGTAGATACCTAAGAAATGAGACGTTTTTCAATTTCAAACGTTTATTAACAAAAAATGGTTACAAATTTAATCCTCAAAATAATACAATAGCTATCGCTAGTGACACATTTTTCCCATCTCTCAGGCAATTTATGGATGCCGCGCCAAAAAAATTGGCCGTCTTTGGCCGCAAACCAATAATCGAGCCATTTTTTGGCTTCTCAGTTCCCCAAACAAATGATAATCGGAAGGCGAGAAGTCTGGTGAGTATGCACCAGCGGTTCCCAATCGTACGTCTCCACCAATTCCCGAGTAGCTCTTGTTCGATATGGCGGTGCATTGTCATCAAAAAAAATTACTTTGTGACGAAGATCGGCATATTTTGGGCGTTTTCGGTGTATAGCGCTATTCAAATCGGCCAATTGTCGTTGGTAGCGTTCACCGTCAACTGTTTCACCTGGTTTTAATAGCTCGTACCAAATCGTACCACGCTGATCCCAGAAAACACACAGCATTACCTTGCGACCGAAGCGATTTGGTTTGGCCGTTGTTTTTGGCTTGTGGCCGGGCGGGGACCAAACGATCGTTTACGCTTGGGATTGGAGAAATACACCCATTTTTCATCACCCGTAACGATTCGATGCAAAAAAGACTTCCTTTTAAACCGGGAGAGCAGCATTTCACAAGTGGTTTTTCGGTTCCCTTGTTGCCTGTCAGTCAGTTTATGCGGCACCCGTCTTCCGACCGATCATGCCCATATCTTTCAAACGTTTGGAAATGGTTTTTTGGTTTTGGTTGGTTTCCGCTTAAACCTTTCTTACGCATTTGCGGGCAGAGTTGAGTCAGCATCCATCGATGTCGATTTCCATCGACCGTTTCGTTTTCTCGGTAAAAATATGGCCCAATGACGGTTTTGGCGCAAATGCCGGCCCAAACAGTTATCTACTTTCCGGTCATATGCAATGGCGTTTCATGGATCTCGTGTGGATTCTCAGTTCCCCAAATGCGGCAGTTCAAATGTTTTTTCACGCTGCCAGAGAGATTAAAATGTGCCTCGTCCGTCAGTTATTAAAATTTGCTTCCAAAAATTGGGTTCAGTGTCAACCAACCGAGCGACCGTTTGGCCGTATTCCAAGCGACGTGAATGGTCTGTCGGCAATAATCTTTGTGTCAATTGCTCTTTATACGGAAACACATTTAAATCAACCTTTAAAATGCGCCGCATTGTGGTTTCACTGACGTCAAAAGGCTGAGCGCGACGACGATACGACACTGCTGGCTCCTGGGCAACGCTCTCACTGCTCACTGCTTCAACAAGTTCATTGGAACGTCTTGGTCATTGATGAACGGCATGTTGACGATCTCCTACTGTCTCGTGCTCAAAAAAAAGTCAGACGGGTCCTATTTGCCGCGATACTTTTAGCGATATGCGCGTTGAGTTAGAACAATAGAACGACTATTTTCGATGTATAGCGTCATTATTTCAGCGCATTATTTTGGTGTAAAGCGACCGATGGATGAAATTGTACTGAATTGACATATCGAAAACATGTACGTTGAAGTCGATCGGTACGGCGCACCCTGTATACATAAAATGAATATTTTATTATCATTTTTTAAAAAAATCAAAATTTTAAAATATAAATTTTTTGTAAACTTTCACACATTATTAAATCGTTATGTTACATCGACGTCTTTCATAAGAACTTTTTTGGTCGTCCAGTCGTCATATGAAATAGAATACCGCCATATAAAAAATATCCAGTTTTAATTTTATTTTTTTTTCAGAACAAAAATTTAATAATTTTTTTTTCATTTTTTATTTCGAAACTTAATGTACACTTGTTCTTACAAAAAATTAACATTTCTTAATTTTTAAGCAAAGCAAACGACAAAGTTTTCTGAAGGTCGATTCCGGACTATCCAACTATCCTACTGATTCTTCATACATCTTTAAATACTTCCTACCTGACCTGCTCTCTCAGTCATATAAGTTTATTTTTTAGTTTAATAATTTTAATTTTAGAATTTTTTAAATCAAGTAGTAATATTTTTATTAAATTTTGTAGGTCTAACAATTTTTATAACGGCAGAGATATTTTACCCATTATTTTTTTTTTTAAATTTCTTTAAATTTCATATATCTTGAAAGTTTCAAGCTTGACCTACTCTTAATCAAATAACTTTGCTTATTAATTTTAATTTAAAAAATACTTCAAATCAAGTAATAATTTTTTTATTAAATTTCCAAAACTATGAATATATTTGCAGCATGAAAGTTGTTTCAATTTCATTGCAAAGCTGATTTTGCCAAATTTTCTTAAATTTTGTTAAATTTTCCAACTACCCAACACTACTGCTTCATATCTACTTTTAAATCGCATTGTTATAGTTGTCTTATTAGGCGAAAAAATTGTGCCCCCCACTCCTACGCTCAGCCATTTTTTGCTTATATCAACCGCGCTCTCAACTGCTCTCCTGCTCTTCCACGCTTACTCATGTGATTGTTTGACTGCCTAGCTTTTCTACAATACAAATACAACTTAATTACCTACATTCACATATACATGCAAGTTTTTAGTACCAATTTTTTTTTCTTCTTATTTTAAACCAATTCAAATGTATATTTTTGATTGTTAATTGAGTAAAATTTTTGTGTAAATTTTTTTGAAATATTTATAGTTCCTTTGTCTCATTTTCAATTTAGAAACTAACGCCTATCACTTGATAATAATTAAAAAAAAATTAAAACAAAAAAAAATCAACCAACTCACAAGACTTGTAAAAATTAGCCATTAAGTTGTACTTGTAATTTGTAAAAATTGATTAAAAAGAAAATTTATAATAAGAAAACGCATATTTAATTACATTTATGTATATTTAAGGGACCTCTCACACTGTGTACACTGTAAAAAATTTGTATATTTGAAACTATATTACCTACTAAAAAAATGAAAAAAAAAGCAGCGTTGTATAGAAAGCTTGTAAACCTACGAGAAGCTTGTTAACCTACGCTTCAACTACAAAATGTTTTGGGTGCATTTTTTTTTTCTTTCATATATTTCTTTTATGGGGAAATGTTTTTTTTAATTAATTTGTTTTTTTTCAGTTTTTTAATAAGATGTTTTGATACATTTTTTTAATTAAAAATTGTTTAATAAATTTTTACAATGAAATGTTTTTAATACAGAATTTGTTTGAGAAATTTTTTTTATTCCAATTTTTTTTTATTAAAATAACATTAACATTTTTTTGGCAAAAATTTCTTTACTTACAATTTTTCATTAAAATTTTGTTTCCATAAAAATGTGAATTTTTTTGTAAATTTTTTTTTATTAAAATTTTTTTTAAGTAATTAGTTTTTTTTAAGTTTTTTAATAAGTTTGTTTTGATACATTTGTTTTCAAAAAATTTTGTTTTCATACATTTTTTCAATAAACTGTTTTTAATACAGAATTTGCTTGAGAGAATTTTTTTATTCCAAATTTTTTTTTCTTTAAAAATGTGAATTTTTTTTGTAATTTTTTTTTTATAAAAACTGTCTTTTGATGAAAATATTATATAACATTTTTTTTTGGATTATAAATATTATTACAAAATTAAACATTTGTTTTTTTTAATGTTTTTTAATACAAATTTTTTATGTTAAGCCATTTTCAATAAAATTCTTTTAATAAAGAACTTTTTTGGACAATTTTATTTTAATTTCAAATAAATTACTTTCAATAAAAAACATTGTTTGACAAAAATATTTTCATTCCAATTTGTTTTTTGTTAAAACATTTTTTTCAATAAAAATATGTTTTAATAAAATTATTTGTTGATACATTTTTTTAAGATTTTTAATTTTTTTTATTATAAATTAGCTTTTGATTAAAAAATTAAATTACAAAGAAAAGTTTTTAATCAATTTTTTATGATTTCATGCGGCATTTTAGTTGTATTCAAAAATCTGAGTTTCTAAATTTTTTTTTGGAAAATTTTTTTTACGATTTCATGGGCATTTTATTTATATTCAAAAATTTGTGTTTTTAAATATATATTTTTTTATTACAAATTTAAAAATTTATTTTCTGAATTGATTCTTTTTAAATGTATTTTTCCTAATACATTTTTTTGATAAATTATTTTGAATAAAATGTTTTTAATAAAGAAAATTGTCAATTATTATTTCAATAGTTTTTTATTAAAGTAAAAATTTTCAAGGAAAATTTGTTTGAAAAAATATTTTCATTTGAATGTTTTTTTATTAAACAATTTTTTTTGAGTAAAAATATGTTTCAATAAATTTTTTTTTTTTAAATGTTGATGATTTTAAAAATTTGTTTATTAAAAATTGTCTTTTGATTAAAAAATTAAATAAAAAAAATTTTATTATTAGTTTTCTTATTACAAATTTAAAAATTGGTTTTTTTAATTGACTTTTTTTATTTATTTTTTAATAATAAATTTAGTTTTTTTGAATAATAATAAATTTTGTTTTTAATAAAAAATGTTTTGATCAATTTTTTTGAATAATATATTTCTTATAAAAGACTACAATTTTTTATTAAAATTTTTTTTATTAAAATAAATTTTTTTCAGTACAAATATTTTTTGACGATTAAAAAATTAGTTTGAAAAAATATTTTCATTTCAATTTTTTTTATTAACAATTTTTTTTGCAATAAAAATATGTTTTAATCGATTGTTTTTTAATTGTTGATGATTTGAAAAATTTATTTATCAAAAATTGTCTTCTGATTAAAAAATTAAATAAACAACATTTTTTTATTATTAGTTTATTACAAATTTAAAAATTTGTTTTCATGATTTTTCTTTATTTATTTTTTGATAATAAATTTATTTTTTTTGAATAATAATAAATTTGGCTTAGAGTAACTGCGGGTATTGTGGTATACCCATTTTATTTTCGTCTATAAAATCGTTAAATTTGATTTGATTTGAATGAAAATTTATTAATAATATGCTACCGTTATTAAGTTCAAATACACCTAGCTTCAAAAGCCTTAGAGCCGCGAGTTTCAGAAATATTTAAGAAAGTACTGCAAAAGACGGAAACAAGCCCTTGAAGAAATTGGCGGGTAATGTGGCATACCTTATTCTCGTAATGTGGTATAGTATACCACATTACCCGCATATGATGCTTTTAATAATAAGTCAGTTACTTTTGATTGATAACTAAAATTTTATTGCGAACCATTTAAAAAAGGATTATGAACTGAATTAAAACATATTGAACAAAAATATTATAAACTTCAATTGACAAAAAACGCAACAATAAATTTCATAACACTTGTAAGAGTATTACTTACAAGAATCGCAAAGAAAAATAGCACTTCGATTGGGAATACACTTTTCGTGGGCCCAAATTTGTTTGCATTGCAGACAAGAGATCCAAGGCTTCATTATTATATCCTCCCCATAAATTTTGCCACAGTAGTTGCAAGAGGATTCTTTTGTTGGTGGAACATCTGGAAACTCCTCTTCACTGTCACTTGAATGCGAGTCAACAAACGATTTGGTAGAAATATTTTTATTAGAGGGTTTTGGGGATGGATTAACCGGAGCATTGCGTTTTCTGTTAATGCTTTCAATGCTCTGTAACAAATTACACTTATAAGGCGAAGTTGTTAAAACAGTTGCCTTTGTTTTCCGGCCTTTCCGATTAGGTGGAGGATCTCGTAGCTTTGATGGTGGAGATATTTCCCAGGGAGTAACGAGTCCTCGGCTTGTGCTTGCTTCTATAAACAAATTAAATAGCGCTCCTAAAATTTCCATAGATTTTATTGCGAAACTTACGAATTTCAGGCTCAATTTCCATAGTTGATGCGCCTGGGGTTTCTTCTGTCGTTGAATTTATAGTTTCAACTGGATCCTCTGAGAAGACAATATATCTAGCAAGATTTTTTAAATTTAAAACTGAATTGTACCTGATGATGAGTTCCCAACTATAAAATCTGCATCTCTGAAAATATGTTTGCCAAACGGATAAATCCCCGTGGCTTTAAAACCATTTATTGCAATTTGTCCAGTTTGAACCTTCAAATAAGCCTTAGTAAATAGTCCTGCGATATCAAAATGTGTAACTTTTCTGCCCTGTTCACGCATAAATCGTCTTATTTCGTCATTATAGTACTTCTTAAAAGGTCCCATAAAAGCCTTATCCAACGGTTCAAGTTTGTGTGTTGAATGGGGTGCCAAAGAAAGTATAGTCACATTGTGTTCGCTAGATCAATAACTTCCATATTGCGTGTGTGGCTATAATGTCCATCTAATATAAGAAGCAGAGGTGCAGACGGAGATGGTTTCGTTACGCTTAAAAAATGCCTGAACCATTTCTTGAAGATGGGAATCTGAACCCATCCAGACAAACGGCACGCCGAGTTTGAGCCAGGGGAAGTGTCTTTCATTAGAAGAGGGTTATGGTTTTTTCGTGGAAAGATGAAAAATGGTGGTACGAAACCACCTCCTGCGCTCATGCAAGTGATGACTGTAACAAGCGATCCTCGTTCAGCTGAAGTCATTGTTCCAATCTGTTTTTTTCCTTTCCGAGCGATTATTTGTGCCTGCTGCGAAGGAACTACTGATATTCCTGTTTCGTCAACGTTCCAGATACGAGTAGGCGGAAAATTATGTTTTGCGTTTTCTTCTTCCAGCAATTTGAAAAAATATATCAACATTTTCTCGAGAAAAACAACGTGCACGGTCGACGCTTGTTCCAGGTGGCTTTCGAAAACTCAGAACATTTCGGTGTCGGTTATAGAAGCCTTTTAGCCAATCCTTGCCAGCGCACTCTTTAATAACGGAGAACTTATTGGGAATGTTGTTTCTTGTGGCAATTTGATAACACAATGACCGCACGTCTGCGCGTGTTAGTCTCCAGTACCTTGACTCCATTTCTAGTAAATATTTCACTAAGTCATTTTCAATTTCCGCTGTTAAAATCGGAGCCCGGCCAAGTTTAGTTGTCAACAGCTCCTCGATGGATTTCTCGCTTCTTGACATGCGATGCAGAGTGGTATGGGGGCCACTAAATGTCTTGGAAGCCAAGAGAATACCCATTTCACCTTTTCTAACCGCTTGGATAGCTTTTTTCATATCCTCTGCTTTCTATTTTCGTATTTCACCTTTCTTCGGCATTTTTTTGTTCGAGAGGGTAATATGATACACTATACCACTTTAGCCGCCTTTACCTATACCACAATAGCCGCATTAGAGTTTGCTCAAATTAATTTTGAATAATTAAATATTGACCAAATATACAAAAATATTGCTTATATACTTCACTAGTATTAAACTCACTTATTACTTCCCGATGAATAAATGCAGTTTAAAGCACAGGATTTTAATTTGCCAGAAATTTTCCATTGACCACAAAAAATGCCAACCACACGACCACGCGATTTTTTTACACTGTATGCCTTGCAAAATACAAATCAAATCACGCTTTCTTAAGTTTCTGAAAATGCCGAAATATCTAACTTGGTCCCGTTATTTCCACGTCTTTAGTTTTTGAATAAAGCTGGTATACCACATTACCCGCATATACCACAATACCCGCAGTTACTCTAAATAATAATAACATATTTGTTATTAAAGAATTTGACTTAATTTTTTTATTAAAATTTTTTTATATCAATTGTTTTATGAGAATAAATTTTTTTCAATAAATATTTTTGTATGACATATATATATTATTTTCATTTAAATTTTTTTTTTTAACAATTTTTTTCAATAAAAATATGGTTTAATAAACGTTTTTTGACTAATTTTTTGATGATTTTTAAATTTTTTTTAAACATTGTCTTTGGATTAAAAAATTAAATTAAAAAAATTTTATTTTTTATTACTAATTTTTTTTATCTCAAATTAAAAACTTTTTTTTCTTAATTGATTTTTCTAAATTTATTTTTTTTAATAAAAATTTCTTTTTTAAATTTTTTTGAATAAAATATTTTTTAATAAAGAATTTTTTTTTACTAAATAATTTTTTTGAGTAAACATTTTTTTGACAAACGTTTTTTATTTGAATTTTTTTATTAAACAAATTTTTTGCCAATAAAAATGTGTTTTAATAAATTTTTTTTTATAAATTTTTTTTTTCAAATGTTTGTATTTATTAAAAATAGTGTTTTATTAAAAAATTAAATTTTTTTATTTCAAACATTTTGTGTAAGTATTTTAATGCCTCAAAACTCTATACACTATTTATTTTCAATTTTTTATATATCCTTACAAATGAAATCTTTATTTTTTCTACCGTGCAGCCCCACTCACTTTCGCTTAATCACTCCAAAACCTTTCACTTTAACTATTCCCCACCCTGCATTAATACAAAAACAAAAAAAAGCAAAAAATTGATTGTATATCCAATAATTACTAAATATGTTAGCATAGTTTAATTTTGATTAAAAAAATACTATTTGTAAAGAATGAAAAATAGGACATATTTTTAGTAACATTAACAGCTTTTTTGCATTCAATTAATTAAAAACAATATATTATGTATCATGTTTAAATTAAACATTAGGGCAGAGTATATAGAAATTTACTATTAATTACACATTTAATATTAATTGACGGCAAACAAGAAGAAAAGCAAAACAAAAGCAACAAAAAAAAAATCATAATAACAGCAGCATACGGCGGGAGTGTAGCACACGCACATAGATGTGTGTGTGTGTGTATATCGCTCACTGCACTGCATGCGAGCAAATAAAAACTAAAATTGAAAAAAAAAAAACAACTAAGTAAATGAATTGAAAATGTATTGCAAAAAACAATCGATTTAGCGCAAAGTGAGAGTAAGTGAGTAATGAATTATGATTATTAAATAAAATCACGTAACGGATAAAATGTAATAATTACAATTACTAATAATTAATTTAATATTGTATTGTATAAGCAAATAAATACTTATCTACACACATGAGATAGTTAAAAGAAAAAACAAAAACAACAACAACAAAACTCTATGCATAATGAAACGAAAAAGTAATTTAATTAAAATGATAAAGAACACTGATGAATGTTAATGAGCAGAAGCTGTAGAGGAAGGAAAATATGAATACAACCCACACACACACATACACACATACATACCCACACTAAATAAAGACTCATGTGAGTAAGAAGAAACGCAAATAAAACTAAAAAAAAATATATATAAAATTTAAAATTTGAGTTTTTCTAATGGTATGCGATTTAGAAAGGTAAGTAATACAAGTTTCATTTGCCTAACGCACATGTCCGCAACTCTCAACCAGCTTATGCAAGTATTTATTAGTCCTTCACGCTTAAGTGTTTAGGCCAGTACAAAAAATATTTGGCGGCGGAAAGCACAAAATTATTGTGGGAACTTTTTCAGCGAATCACGAATTAAAATTTCAAAATTTCCAAAAAAAAAGACTGAAATTAAAAAAACAAAAAATCGAAAACTAAAAAATCGAAAATATTGGGTTGGGGAAAAAGAAATGTCGTATTTACGATCGAAATTTGACGCTTTATTTAACGTACTTAGAATTATCCGATTCAAGTCAAATATGCCCCGTTTTGTTCGCAAACTTGTTGCCATTTAGAAGGCAATTTCATTATCCCCCCTTTATACACATCACAGTGGATAATTCCCTTCCAATTCCACCAAACACATAGCAAAACCTTCCTGGCGGTCAATCCGGGCTTGGCGATGGTTTGAGCTGGCTTGCCGCTTCTCGACCACGATCTTTTTTGCTTGACGTTGTTGTACGGGTTCCACTTTTCATCGCCAGTCACCATCCACTTCAGAAATGTTTTAGTAGAGAATCGCAAGCGTTGATTCGGTCCAAGAGATTTTTTTGCGTCAACACGTGTGGCACCCAAACATCCAGCTTTTTTTAGAATCCAATCTTCTGCAAATGGTTCCAAACGGTTTTGTGGTCTACACCTAGTTCCTGACTAATCGAGCGAATGCTCACATGCCGGTCTCTTTGGATAATTTCAACGATTCTATCAGTCTCTACGATGATTGGCCTACCAGTACGGGGTGCATCTTCGACATCTACTACACCAGAACGAAATCGATCGAACCAACGCTGTGCTGTGCGAATCGTTACAGTATCAGACCCATAAACTTCACAAAATTTTGCCGCCACCTCCGTTGCATTTTTACCTCTAAAGTAGTAAAAACGTAAAATATGACGAATTTCTTGCTTGGTGTACTCCATCTTTGACGCGCTATAACTTAAGACTGAAACGTACGATCACAACAACGTTCTTTTATTATTTTCAAGGAAGGAATGTAAAATAGTGGTTGGAGTACTGGCGGGACATTGTTTCACTCCATATCACGCATCCAATGGGATTAGTCCAGAACGACGCGTCTAACTTATGCGAAGAAGAAAGGCGTACGTTAGAAAACCTTCTTTGCTACTGCCTTGCTCTAAACTGTTTATTAAACCAAGACATTATGTTTAACACGACTCCAACAACACTAGTAACACTACGGACCCTTGTGGCCCATGTGAGATCTTTTCAGATCAGCCAGATGTAACTAACCTGACTTAGAGAGGTTTTTGACGAATCTTATTACTTTGTTTATCTTTCGTTAATTCAATAAATACACGGGAATAATGCAGAAAAATGTATTGAATCAACATATCTTTACCCACAACTGCCTCAGTCGAATTGTTATCGGCTTATTGTTTATATTCCATTTTATTGCTATGCGCTTTTATGTGCTTTTGACAAGGAACTATTTTATATAGGGTCTTTCAAGAGACGCGCCTGTATTTTCTTTTAAAATAAATCATTTAGATTCTTTCTGGAATCACAGCTTTTATTCAAAATACGGCTCTCAACAGTTGTTTAGTCTTGTCATAAATTCTCTGACAAATTTTACAATGCAAACATCTGAAATGACAGTCGTCCTCGCCGTTCGAGAAAGAAGTCACAGAAATCCCCTTAGAAAGCAGAAAATTATGTCCAGGGAAACGAATGTGTCGACCAGATGCATGCCAAGACTAATTAGGGATGATCTGCATAGGCAAGCCTTCCGTCGCACAACTGGTCGTCTTTTGACAACACGCTTGAAGAAAATTAGACCCGATAGATGCAAGCAGCTTCGGTTAGCGTCCATGAAAATACTCTTTTCACAAATGAGAAAATTTTCACTGTTGAAGAAGTTTTTAATAAGCAAAATAACAAAATCTAAGCTAAAACTTCTAAAGACGCAAAGAATGTTGTTCCTAACGTTCAGCACAGCCACCATTCAGCCTCCGTAATGGTTTGGAGGGGCGTGCCTTGTAAAGGCGTTACATCTCTTCATTTCTGTGAAAAAGGGGCTTAAGATCGGGGCAAAAGTGCACCAGGAGGATGTCTTAGAAGGCGCGGTGAGACAGTTGATCACTACTTTCTTCAATGGAGAGCGTTGGATCTTACAGCAAGATTCCGTTCTAGCAAAAGTTAAGGCAAAAACCACCCAGCAGTGGCTAAAAAATAATATTCTTGGGTTCATAGCCGCAGAAGATTGGACGTCTGGAAGTGCAGATCTGAATCCATTGGTCACAGTTTGGGGTCAGTATTAGAGAACATAGCTTGTCGAAGACCTCACATAAATTTAGAGATCCTCAAACAATATTTGGTGCGAGCAGCGACGTCCATAACCATGGAGACCGTGCGTGCTGCAATAGCTGAATGGCCTAATCGTTTGAAGGCTTGTGTAAAGTTAATGATGACAGCTTCCAATGAAAATACATTTTTTTCAATATTTAAATGATTAAATAAAACTAGTTTCATTAAAAAAAATTGTATTGCAGGGTGAACGATATGAAGTGTTACCAACTTCACACTGCTTATATCTGTAAAACAGCTCATGACATCAACGCCAACTGTTCTAGTGACAGCTCAATATATTGTTTATAAGCCATCGAAGCATTTGCGTCTCAGTTTTGTTGAATTTTTTTTTCTGTGATGGAATTCAAACCTAATAGTGTGATTGCGTTATATTTGGCTGGAAAATCACAACCAGCCATTGTTCGTGAGCTTAGTCACCTCAAAGTGAACAAAATGTTTGTGTATCGCTCTATAAAATGTTACAACGATACTGCTAGCATTGCAAAACGCTATGCAGGTGGACCAAAAAAAAAACCGCAACAACGTCAGAAATGGTTCGGAAAGTGAAGGCTCGACTTGAACGAAATCCACGTTGAAGTGGAAGAAAAATGGCCAAAGAACTGAAAATATCACAAGACAGCATTCGACGCATATTGAAAAATGAGCTCAAGGTCAAGGCTTACAAGTTCCAAAAAGCACACGATCTTTCAACCCAGCGAAAAAAAGTTCGGTGCGAAAGAGCAAATGAGTTGTTGCGTTGGCACCAACGTGGCGAATTTCCCAACATTGTGTTTTCTGATGAAAAAAATTTCCCAATTGAGCAGTTCATAAACACTCAAAACGTTCATGTTTACTTGACCGAACGCTCATACGAGAATTTGAGCCTACGTATGGCGACTCAAAGCAAATTTCCCATCGCAAGTAATGGTTTGGGCCGCAGTGACCTCTGATGGATGCTCTCCAATCGTTTTTATCGAGCCTGGTGTCAAAGTGAATGCGACTTATTATCGGGAAAATGTTTTAGAAGCTGCTTTAGAGCCGTGGACACGCAAATATTTCGGTCGTAGACCATGGACGTTCCAACAGGACTCGGCACCGTCTCATAAAGCTCGTGTGAACCAAGAATGGTTAAAAAATCATGTTCCACACTTCTTTTCGTCCACACAATGGCTTTCGAATTCGCCAGACGCAAATCCGATGGACTATACCATCTGGTCCATTTTGGAGAGCAAAGTGAGGACTAAAAAATATGCCAGTATGGATGCGCTGAAAAAAGTGATTATACGAGAATGGACCAAAACACCTCAAGATCACATTCGTGCAGCATGCAACTCATTTTTTGTCCATTTGAAGGCTATAGTCAAGGCAAAAGGTGGTCATATCGAGCTAAAGTGAATATATGTTAAAATTGTAATCATTTTTGAACAACTTTGTCTTTGAAATCAATAAAAACTAATTTCACACAAAAAAGTTATGGTGTTTTGAATAGGTAACACTTCATATCGTTCAGCCTGTATAATTTCATATCGATAACGGACTTAACTTGTAACAGAACTTATGGCAGAACTAAGAGTATGTGAAAAATTGCATTTACAGGTAAAATCCGCCAAACTGTGAATTCATGAATGCCTAATTGTTGAGATCATATCGAAGGTGTCGGATGTTCAGCAACACTTTGCGCTACAGCAACAATATTCTCAACATAACGTCCAGCTTTTGGTCTACGAGTCCTTTTTCTATACTCGACAGAATCTCTTTCTTGAAATTTGTTCACCAATATGTGAATTGTACAATTATTTGGACGCTTAATTCCACCAAAAAACGTAGTAGGTTTCTCTTAAAGTTCAACCATTTTCATAATTAGTTTGAAGTTTAAGTTTTGGCAAATTTGAGAAAAGACCTGAAAAAAGGTACCGCCCAAGGATTATTCACTACAGTCATCAAGACATCACTTTTGGCAGACTCTTTATATGCCATCTCAAAACAGCCATCTACTACTTGAATCACCCTCTATGTGAACACACATACACTTGTGTGTACTTCCTTGTTTTGCATACAGCCCATCAACTCCCTTGACGAATAAGTTCATCACTTTCGTCAGCCGCATTGTCGCATGTTAAACTACTTGACAGCCATTTGACACCCCATTCAATTTCAAATAATTTCACTTGAATTTGGCAGCATCTGTCAGCCATTAAATATTTTTTTCAGCACTCTTTGGCAAGCACCAATACCCGCCTCCTCACACAACCAATTCGCTCCTGTGCATTGAGGATTTTCATGTCTTTTTTTTACCTTTGACGATGCGTTTAATTGACACTTTCAATTGATGATGATGTTATTGTTATTGTTACAGAAAAAAATGTGCCATTTGTTTATTTAAAGATATGTGTCCATACAAAAATCTATAGGCAAGTGTGTGTGTGTGTAGGTGTTAACGCACTTTGTTATTTGTAATGATGATTATTTGCGCATTTTTGCGCTTTTAGTTCAACTGCGATGTTGTTAGTGTAAATTCGCATTTTGTTTTTTTTTTTTTTGCAAACGGCAAACGCGCAGAAAAGGGGTGAAAAAGGGTTGGAAATGGGGCTTCTGCTTGTCAGGCATAAACTTTCAATTTTCAATTTCGACTTTGCCACATTTAAGCGTATCCATTTTGTGGACCATTAAAATCCTTTACTGCCAATTGATCGGTTGTGTTTTACAAATCCATTTCGCTTTGTTGTTTTTTGGTGTTTTTCTTTTTTTGCTATACGCTATAATTTATAGTTAGCGACCCCTTTTCCAACTCAAGCACTATGAGTAAATATTTATTTTATGGTTTTCGTCTCTGCTGGCCCTAAAGTGAAGGGGTTTTATTTTTTATGCCATATTTGCTTTTTTATATTTTAATTTCATGCTTTTATTTGCTTTTATGTAGAAATTTGATACGCTGTCATTTTCGTGTTGGCGATTTTATTTGCAATTCATTTGTTGAATTGAAATGTTGCTTCAATTAATTCACCGACATCAACTACGCGGATATTCGGAAATTTAATCTACAGAGTTGGGTGTTTTTCGATTTTTTTTTGCTGGGTTCGCAAACAATGGCAGACACTTTTTAAGGGTTCATTTTTCAGTGATGTGTTTAAGGTAATGAAAAGTAATAAATAATTTTATTTCAACGATTACTGATTGATGACTGTTTTTTAGAAATTAATCAAGTATAAACGTTTTGCATTTTTATCAAATGCTTCCTCTGTTATTTTTGGTGCTCTCCTGCTTACCATTGATGATGAACTGTTTGACACATCAGAAGCCGATGGCAAGTGGATGTTGATGGATTCCCAACAAATTTTTTCATAAAATGCTCGGCTCCACTTCTGTCCTACTGGTTTCAGCTCCATTCTCTTCAATCACGTCTGAAATTTTGGAGGGAGTATTGGCTACTCTTAGTCAATAGGCTGCCAGTTGTGGTCTTAGAGCCCACTCTTATAAAACGGAGTTGATGCTATGCGCAAGAAAATACATACCTCCACCTTTTAGAGTTCCTAGACTACATAACCAGTTTCGTATGCTCTCGCCAGGAGTCCAGTATCTTGGTGTAATACTTGACCACAAGCTCCACTGGAAGCTGCACATAGAAAATCGAGGTAAGAAGGCCAGTACAGCCTTGTACGCCTGTAAATCCATGTTCGGCACAAAATGAGGACTCAAGCCACGTGTCGTACTCTGGATGTACAACTTAGTGGTTTTGTCAATTTTGACATATGCCTGCCTACTTCGGTGGGTAGCTCTTCGGATGAGCTATAACACCATTAAACTAGAGAGAGTGCAGAGAACTGCATGTGTGGACATCACTGGTGCTTGTAGAACATGTCCCATTGCTGCGATCAACGTTATTCTGCACTTACTTTCCATAAATCTTCAAGTTTAATCCATTGCTGCTCAGAGCGCTATTAGGTTGAAAGAGGTGGATCTGTGGAGGCAATCTGCGTACAGATCTCTCCATCCGCAAACTGTGTTTTGATGGTTGTGCTAGGGCTATCTCTCCAAGTAGGCTGGATTGTAAGGAAGGGAGAGTCTGCATGGGCATAGGTACCACTATTTTCTCCGAAGGATCCTAGATGGAATCTAGAGTTGGAGCGGGGGTTTTCTCTAAATCAGCCAATATTTGAGTGCCCTTTAAACTGCCGAAAACCAGTAGTATCTTTCAAGCAGAGGTCTTCGCGATCCTTCAACATGCTTAGCGATCGCTGTTGGGAGGGATACAAAAATATCTTTCTCGATAGTCAAGCTGCTATCAAGGCCCTGTCGTCGCCATTTTGCAACTCACTCCTGGTCAACACCTGTCAGGAGGCGATCAAACGTTTCGAACAAGCAGGAACATTTCTCTTATCTGGCTTCTAGAGTTTAGGAACTGAGAGCGAAATGAAATGTCCGATTAGTTTGCCCGGAAAAGATCGACTTAACCGGTTTTAGTTGTCCACATCTCAGACATCGGTTTCTTCTTGACCGTTGTTTAAAAGAAATTCCACAATTTCTTTCCTAAAAAAGCGCAAGATGGATGGAGTTCTATCTTCTTGCTATCTTAGAAACAGTTTGACCTCAATAAGACAATTTATAAGCTCACCGCTTTCTTCACCGCTCACTGGGTGATCGGAACTCATGTGAATAAGCTTTTAGTTCTGTACAACCCCCATTGCAGAAGCTGTGCCGATCCTTCAGGGAAAGAGACTGTTGAAGACTTCCCTTGCAAATGTCTTTGCGGTTTGCAAAGCGGTTAAGGTTCCATAGAAAGCCTTTTGAAGATACTCTGGAACAGTTCGCCTAGGCAATTTTCTCTCCTTTACTACATCAACAGCACTGGTTGGCGGTAGATGTTTTTTCTTCCCTTAAGTTTTGTAACTTTTCGGAGGTAGAGGTCTACATTATGGTATCACTACTTATAGTGTACCTGTGGTACTCTTGCCATCTAACCTACCTTCTTGACTATCCCATCCTACCTAACCTATTCTGATGATATTTAATAAATAGTTAGTGCGTGGACGATTCATAGATGTCTGAGAATACAAACGACATCGCGAACTATAGGCCTTTTTTCAAACATTCAAAGGTTTCAAAGCTTTTTGAGTATATTCATAAAGTCCTAGAGTTACACTGTGTAACTAAGGCCACAACGAATTTCTTCCATTCAGATGTCTTTTGTAGCAATTTCTGAACTTCATTCCAGCTAATGGCCGAATTTCCTGATTCCAGCAGCCATCTTCAGGTGTTCATCCCCACCAGCCGTTTCGGTTTCCTTCGGAGTTCCAATCACTTGCAGCCCTTGTTATGTCGCCATCTTCCCCGCGCAGATTATGACCGATCCAATCCCATTTTCGCTTTCGGATCTCTAATAGCTTTGGCTTCTGCTGTGTTCTGGTCCATAAATTAGCATTCGCTACAGAATTTTTCCGGAATATTTTGAGGGCTTTTGCGAAGGCAACTGTTTACAAAGACTTGTAGCGGATGTTGTGTCAGCCGTGGTCGCATTCCGCGTTTCGTATTAGTAAAGTAAATGCGACTCTTGATTTCTGTCGTAGCTGCAGAAGTGAGGAGGAGTTGGAAACAATTCAACACCTTTTTTGCACATGCCCAGCTCTAGCCAGAAGCAGAAACCGATTTTTAAAATCCTACTTCTTAACGAATATAGATAATCTATACACTTTAGGTATCAACAACCTTTTACGCTTTGTCAAAAGCTCAGGATGGTTTAATATGGAGAGGGAAATGCAGCCAAGCGGGGCATCGTTGTCTCTATGTGCGATGCGGCTGCCAAACCTAACCTAACCTTGGTGCGCCGTGATATGTCTGATGCATTCCAAATTGCTTGCAGGGAGCCAAATGCCGTTGTTGCCTCTTTTTGTATTACTATTTATTTCCAAAAATGGAAAAATTATTTCGAGGAAAAGAAATTACTGAAGATGCTGATGTGAAGTCAGCTAATTCTACCTATTTTGAAAGCCTAGACGAAATATATTACTTTGATAGTGCAAATAAACCCGAAAATCTTAAAAAAGAATATACCGAAACCAAACAATAATGGCGACCTCTTGATTCCGCTGACCATTTGACCGCCCCTATAAGAGCAGTACATACTAGGGATACACATTTTTCCGCTATTAAAATCCCGGTATATCGGGATATAGATATGAATTATTTTTCAACTCCTCTTTTCTGCCTCAATTGTACATGCTTCATAAAAATTTACGAGTCCCGAAATTTTCGGGATTGTAGGCAACTAATTCCGGGAGTTTCGGGGGAAATTCCAGAGGTTTTCTACCTGAATTTTATGGACTTCGTAAAAAAGTATAAATCCCGAAACTTCCGGGATTCGTTGACTGCAATACCCGGAGTTTCGGGATTGAAAAATTCCGAAATTCTGGTAGTTTTCTGCCTCCATTTTTTAGCAAATCCCAAAATTGCAAATCCCGAAACTACTGGGATTATTCTACTCAATACCGGGTGTTTTGGGATTCAAAATTACCGAAATTCTGGTATTTTTCTGTCTCCATTTCATGTGTTTCGTAAAAAATTACATATCCCGCAACTTTTGGGGATATTTAACCCAATACCGTTATGCGCCTCGTAAAAAATTACAAACCCTCAAACTACCGGGATTATTTAACTCAATCTCGAGATTGTTGATGATTAAACTATACCGAAATTCCGGGACCACAAGTATTCCGAGATTGACATCTCCAGTACATTTCGGGTTGCATTAACTTGTGAATTGAAACCCACCTTTAAAAGTTCTCTTACATTGAAGCTTGCACCAAGTCTAGTAGAACTAAGTGGCAGTCCTTCATAGGAGTATTTGGCAAATATGCCGAGTCTATTCTGCTGAAAGTCTATGTGCGTGTATGTATGGATGTGTGACCAATTGGAAAAATTCGGCACGGTTTACTGTGAAATGTGTCGACCTGTGGCAGCAACAATGACAAACAAAGGGAAAACAACACAACAACAACACAATAACAGTGAAAACTGCAACTAAACTGCCAGCAACAACAAAAAGTATGCAAATTAAATAAATAAACGCCTTTTGAGGCAATGCTTATAGACGTGGCAAGCACCATCGGAGAGAGGGGATGCGGCAGTAATTCGGATAATGACAGTGGCAGTGACAGTGACAGTGACAATGTGGCAGGCAGTCAGGCAAGCAGTGAAATAATAAAAGAACCAAACGAACTGAGCCAAGCGCCAACAACATCAAGCAGGTTAGTCAAAAGTGAACCCAGCAGTGGGTGTGGGTGGAAAAGTTATTGATGCTGGATGCTGGTGAAAGTAGTCGCTGTTGTTGGGAAATTGTTATTTAAGCGCTGCCAGCTTTTAAAACAGTTGTTGCATTCTATAATTGCAACTGTGTGTGTGTGTGCGGCTGCCAGTAAGGCACAACTTTTTGTTCCCACAGCCACGCACGTCACTCTTAATTTATCAACTACCTTTGCGCGCCACGCAAACCCGAAAACCAACAACAAACAGGCAGCAGCGCGCTAAGCTCGCCCCCAGGGAATGGCTTGCCATATGAGCGAAATAATGCGTTGCGCTGTGTAATGCACAGCATCGCGAATGAGAGCGAAGGCGAATGAGCACAACTGCGGCGGCAGTGGCGACCAACAGGCAGCAGCATGAATGAAAGCAGATGTCAGGCTGCGGTCAATGATCCTTGAAATGCGCGCTGCGCCTATTCACACCAGGCCACCACCGCGCTTCTGCGAACTTTATGCGCAGGCTGCTCCTCAGCTGTTGGCTCAGTTGCTGCACTCAACACGACGCTGGGATCAGGTGACCTCACCATCAGCAACATCATCAACAACTAACGAACCAACACCATCAGGCACTCATTTTGCTCTTGCCACTTACAGTTTTCACAATTGCAACTCGTTTACAACAACCCATTTACAGAATCCAACCACCAACCTTCCTTGCTGCCATTCTAGCCTGCCTACCCTCATCTCATTTGCTGCTTTCCTTCCGCCTTCAATCACTTCATTGGTAGTTTCAGTCAGTTGCTGCTTGGCTGGGTGGCTATGAGATCGTCAGCTCGTTGTCGGTGCTCAGGTGCATTTAAATACTCGCATTTGTGAGAAAATTGAAAGTTGCATTGAAATGGAAAATGCGAATGGGGGAAGCGAAGAAGAAGGGTGCGGGAAAACTCTTCTGGTAATTGTCGATTTTTCAACATTGATGTCATTTGTTGTTGTTTTTTTTTCTTCCTTTTTTGGCTCTTAATGTTTTTCCATTTGGTATTTATTTTATTTTGAGCCGCCGTGGTGTAGTAAGCGGAGGGGGCGGGGGTAAGTTAGTAGGCAGCTTTCCTCGTTTATATTCTCATATTCCGCTCCTTAAGGCTTCTATAGACGCTCAAATCGGCATCAAATTTTCTTAAAATTTTTCATTTCAAATATTTTTTACACCTTTGCTGGGTCTTTGTTGGCCGCCGGATTTTATTATTCAGGTAATTTCTGATTAAATTCGAGATATTTGATTTTAAAGATTCTTTAAAAAAAAATTATTTTATTCTGGTTCGCCCATTTTTTTAATGTTAAATGTGCAAAGGTTAATTTGTATCTGTTTATATTATATAAGTTGTGTCTCAGCGAAGACACAGGAACTCATTTTAAATATTTCTCTAGGTATACAAATTTTTTGTCTCTTTCTTCTCATAATGCCATCGTACATCCTCACTAGGTCCGAGCGGAACCTTTTCCATTCATTTTCCTTCAAAGGAAGATTGAACGGGGTGTAACATTTGGATTGGAATCTCAGTGTTCTTTGTCCTGTACTGAAGAAGAGTGACCCGACGATCTGCGCCAACTACCGGGGCATCAGTCTTCTAACCATCGCTTACAAGGTCCTGTCTAGCGTCCTCTGTGGAAGACTTAAGCCGTTTGCGAACACACTGATCGGGCCTTATCAGTGTGGCTTCAGACGTGGTAAGTCCACCATCGAGCAAATTTTCACGTTACGCCAAATCCTGGAAAAGACCCACGAAAAGCAAGTCGGCACCCATCATCTCTTTGTCGATTATAAAGCAGCGTTCGATAGCCCGATAAGGGATTGCCTCTACGCCACCATGTCTGAGTTCGGTATACCAGCGAAGCTCATACGGCTTTGTAGAATGACGTTGAGCAACACAACCAGCTCCGTCAAGGTAGGAAATAACCTCTCCGAACCATTCAATACCGTGCGAGATTTCAGACAAGGTGATCCACTGTCATGCAACCTCTTTAACTTCGTGATGGAAGGGGTGCTCCGAAACGCAGGTGTTCATCGTAATGGCACTATTTTTTACAAATGTGTCCAGCTCCTTGCGTACGCCGATTATATTGACATTATCGGCCGCTGTAAGCGAGATGTCAGCGCTGCGTTTTCTGCTGTCGAAAAGGAATCATCATGAGTGGCGGTGAACAAGGGTAAAACGAAGTATATGATGTCTACAACGCGGAGCACACGGCGTGTTGGAACGCTCGTCATTGCTGGCAACTATACTTTCGAAGTTGTGCCAGAATTTATTTATCTTGGCACCGCCGTTAACAGCAACAACGATATCAGCCTGGAGATCAAACGGAGATTCACTCTTGCTAAAAGATGTTACTATGGGCTAAGTAAGCAATTGAATAGTCGAGCCCTCTTTCGCATGACCAAACTGACACTTTACAAGACGCTCATCATACCCGTGTTGCATTATGGCGCAGAGGCATGGGTAGTGTCACGAAGCGATGCAGCCGCTCTTGAGGTGTTCGAGAGAAAAGTTCTTCGTAAGATCTTCGGTCCTGTGCGCGTGGCGAAGACTACCGGTCAAGAATGAACCACGAGCTGTTTGAGCTCTACGCCGACATTGACGTAGTTCAACGCATCGCCATCCAACGCCTGCGTTGGCTAGGGCATGTCGTGCGTATGGATGAAGAAGCTCCAGCAAAGAAGGTGTTCGAGGGCGACATCCAAGGGAGCCGACGCAGAGGAAGACCATTGCTCCGGTGGAAAGACCAGGTGGAGGAAACCCTATGCTCGCTTGGTGTACAGAATTGGAGAAGGCGCGCGCGTAGCAGAGGCGCCTGGAGAGAGCTAGTGAGGTCGGTCGTAACTCGATAACGGGTTGTTATGGCCACCTAAGTAAGTAACTAAGAGTTAGCGCTTAAACCTTTGCATATAAAGCATTGAGTGCTTTGTTCGTGCATTCTTTCATATTGAGCTTCAGCGTTAAATTGCTATCCAACACAGGTACATAATGGTAATGGTAATGGTTGTACGGGTTAGGCTAAAGCGTTTCTGCACAGCGACCAGATTGATCTATTGCGCGCCCCTAATTACTTAATTATAGTTATTTAGTATACTGAAGAATCGAACCAGTTCCTTAGGAGGGAGCAGTTGTAGGTGTTCCTCCTCTAGTAGGTACGAGCTATGCCTCCTGTGGCCTAAGGCCTTACAGTTGGTGATTAAGTGTTCTATAGACTCCTCTTCATCACAGCAGAACCTGCATAGTCTTGTACTAGATAATTGAATTATGTTAAAGTGTTTATTACACGCAAAGTGGCCTGTATGTGCTCCACAGAGTAATCTGCGACCCTTTTTATTTAGGGTTAGAGCAGATTTTGGCATTGAAGTTCAAAAACTTTTTGGAGTGATTAAGACCGTTCCAGTGTTCCCTGATTTTAGTTTCCATCCATTTTTTGGTTTCCTGTTTTAAATTATTTTGTTAAAGCCGAGAAATGGGGTTGGTCCAATAAATAGCCCTTCTGCCCCTCTTTTGGCATAAAAGTCTGTCTTCTCGTTTCCATGAGGGGCACCATGTCCTGGTAACCAAATCAGTGAGACCTGATCATGAGTGGCCAGTTTGTTGAGTGCATTGTTACACTCTATGAGGAATTTTGACTTGAATATGAAGCTATTGAAAGCTTTGAGAGCCGATTGGCTGCTAGAAAGTATTTTAATTTTTACTTTCTCGAACCCTCTTTTGGATACGATTTTTACTGTTTCCATTATAGCGAAGAACTCCGCATGGTATACAAAATACTGTGTGCTTTAAACAACCGCAATGCACCCGACTTGCTTTCATTACAGTTTTTGTAGGACATAGTGTTATATGTATGGTATATACAAAGAGGCTCAAATTAAATCACCCTATCGGAAGTATGGACTTACTCCAATCGAAATGGAAAAAGTCCTTCAAAAATTTGTTCAAACCAATGCAAAAGTGTTTTGATCTTCATGAATAATAGCTTGAAAAACGAATAATTGTTTGAAAAAAGGGATAATTTTTGAAAAAAAAGAAAATTCTTTTTAAGAAACAATAAATCCATTTTTGATTAGAAATTATTTTATAAATATTTATTTAACTAACGCAACTCGCAATAGCATCGATATTGTGAATCAGTGGATTTCACTCGCAAGTTCCCTTTATTTTTTTTATATTTATGCTGTGATATATGCAACATAGTGTGTTGGTATAATTAGTAAGGTGCTTGCCACAGACGCACCAACTCGTTTACCACGTGACGCGTCATTCACTTGAGTCACTCACTCACTGGCACTTCGGATGTCATAAATCGGATTTGAAAATGCTTGGCAGTGGATTAACGTTGAAGGAGTGCAAGGCATTAGTTAAAATACGTATACTCCGCTTAGGGGGCGATGCGGAAGGGTAAATTTGTTTGTGTCTAAAAATGGCAGACATAGCGACGATAGCAGTGACTTTGTGTTTAGCTGTTTCTGGCTTGGTGGCAGGGTTGGCTTTTACGATATGCAATTAATAATTTTAGTGGAATTAAAATTGGAATTTTATTACGCCACAATGCCATAGCGCACATATTTCTACATATGCAGGCATACATACATATATACCAACACTTATGCAGGCATACATACGCACATACCAACATTCATGCCATTCAAGGCAATAAACGCATTTAGAATTCAGCTGCAGGCGCAAGGCCTAAGGTAGGCCGAGCCACTAAAGAGTTTTGGCGCACTGGCAAGGGGTGCTCGGAGGAGGTGTGTGATGCGCATATGTCACGCTTAATGAAGGGGATATGTTCTGGGTATGTACGCATACATATTTACCTACATATCCATGTGTAGTTGTAGTATGGCAGCAAATGGCAACACTTACGGCTAATTAACGCCGCATACTAAGAGATGCTTACTGTCTCCTCAACTGGATACTATGGATGTGTGGATGTGTGTACATGTATAAATGCATTTACGCATTGAGACATACGCACAAGTGAATGGCGCACTCGCTACATCACTGCTAAACATAATCTTGCTTTCAAGCTGTCGCATACAGTGGCACTGAAAATTATACCAAAAATTATCTGCTCGAGTTTTCTAATATAGTAAAGCTCGGCAGAGTAAATACATTATAAGATTTTTAAATTTTTAATGGGATTGAAATTTTATTTCTCGGAAATAAATTTATACGTATACAGTAGGCCGGGTCGATTTGTGGGGAGGCAAAAAAACTTGATGTTTAAGTTTGGTTCACATTCAACATCGGCCCTTCAAATTTAACCACCCTTTATAACAAAACAAAATTTGTTAAAATGGAGTAATTTTATTTATTTATTTTTGCAAACACCATAACTGTTAAATGCCGACCACGTCTTCTCTGATAACAAAGAATTCGCATAAACGAAATTTCTCATGACGTTTTGGCCTAGTTTGGGCAGTATATTATTTGTATCACTTATTATTTTTTTCTTCTGCTCTAGGATCATCTCAAATCTATTAGACTATAATTTTCACGTGGTTTCAGAGATAGAGTTCCGGTGGAGTCAAATTGCACGAAATCGGTGGTCATTTCACTTCATTGTTTTATGTTTCCTGAGATAATGCGTCCTGCGAATTTCGTTCGTGTGTGTGTGGTAGGTGGCACTGTTCTGTTCAAACCACATATTTTCCAAATCAATGTCATCTAATTCAGCGTTTAGCATTTCCCTTATCGGCGTTTCCAGTGTCATTATCGGAGAAGTACGGTCGGATGACCAGTAAGACCACAGCTCAAAAACTACATAAAACAGAGATCCTTTAAGGATATTTAGATATTTCTTGCATTTAATAGGTACCCCTAATGCGGGATTGGCGACATATCCGTTTAGGTGAAAGTGGTACGTTATGTGAGATGAAAAAATCACGAACTGCGCGAAATTCACTCCCAGCAGAACACCCGTTTTTGTAGAAAGTTGGGATCTTTTTCACGCGTTTTTCAACTGAGTATCACTCCATGACTATGTTTTCTTGTAGTAAAGATTGTCTGAAAAAAAACAATTTAAAAAAATATTAACATATGAGAAATTCCCATAAATAGCTGCGTTACCCTCGAATCTTCCTATGAAAGCGTAAGTTTTACTTCAAGCCTTCTCTTTCGTATGCATCACTTCATACCTCAATATAGCCAAAGCTAAATATTGGTTTTTGTTGTTGCTATGTACTTGTACTACTTATCTCCGCTTGTATATTTTCTGTAGAGCTACCTAAACTCTTTGATCCATGTACAGATAGCACAGACGATTATCGCTGAGGGCCAATGTGTCTCGCGTTTTTCAAAGCTTTGCTGCTCAGGTCAACGATATCAAAATTGACAGCTTATTCCAGCAACTAAACACTCCTGTAGAAGCTTCTTTCTTCTTCTTTCATAGCGTTGCAACGCGGGGTGCGTCAAAGCTTCCTTCAAAATGCTCCTCCAAAGCGGTCTATCTTGAGCTGTTGCTTCGTAGTCCGTACTCCCAGCTTCTTAAGATCGTGCTCCACTGCGTCTATCCAACGGTTCCTCGGTGTGCCTTTGGCCTTCACGCCTATTAGCTTTCCTGTCAAGGCTTTCTTCACGGTACAGTCAACAGGCATACGGATCACATGACCTAGCCATCTTATGCGCTGCGCTTTAAAAAAACGCACAGCGGTCTCGTTCTGAGTTAGATCGTTCAGTTCCGAGTTCAATCGGATTCCATAGGTACCATCATCCATTCTTATTGGGCCAAAGATCTTTCTTAAAATTTTTCTTTCCATGCGAGCAATTTGAGCACAATCATCAACCTTAAGAGTCCATACCTCACAACCATCTGTTAGGATTGGTCGAATAAGAGTCTTGTACATAGTGAACTTTGTAGCTTTAGACAAAAGTCGGGACTTGAACAAGTTAAGGTGGGTGGAATACGCTTTGTTGGCGGCGTTAATGCGATCCCTGACGGCGGAAGTTGAAACACCGCTACATGCGAACATAACTCCTAGGTACTTAAAATGCTGCACTGCTTCAAAAGTATAGGCTCCCACATGGAAATTTGGCATCTGTACAGTCCGCCTCGATTTCAACAGATATTTGGTTTTGCCCTCGTTTACAAAAAGGACAATATCGTTCTCAATTTTGTTAATTTTCAAGAAAATTTCTTTTAAGTCATTCCTATTTCTTGAGAGAATAGCGATGTCATTTGCATAAGCACATATTTGGGTTGTTTTAGTCATCAAGGTTCCACCTTTGTTGACTTCCCTTACGACAAAGTGCAGCATCAATTGAATACGATAAGGCATCACCTTGTTTTACACCTGTTTCAATAGGAAACAACTCTGTGAGCTTCCCTTGAGTGATCCCTTTTGCTTGTGTATTTGTGAGCGTTGCGCTAACGAGCCTTATTAGTTTGGCAGGTATTCCAAGAATAAGCAATATGTGCTGGATCCTATCTCTTTTAACACTGTCCAAGGCTTGTTTGAAATCAATGAACAGGCAGTGAACATCTAGCCCGTATTCATAGTGTTTTTCAAACATTTGGCTAAGAACGAAACATTGGTCGATTGTAGACTTGCCTCTACGAAATCCGCTTTGGTAGTTTTCAATTATTCTTTCAGCATATTCGTTGATTCGTTCATAGAGAACATTTGTAAAGAGCTTGTAGGCCGTGTTAAGCAGTGAGATACCACGATAATTATCGTATACTCTCTTATCACCTTTTTTGTGTACTGGGAAGATTATGCATCCTAGCCAATCAGATGGTATGGATTATTTTTCCCATACGTCTATTATCAAATGGTGGAGGCACTTATGTAACTCCTCACCACCTTCTGTAGAAGCTACACAGTCAAAAATTACTCGGAGAGATCATTCCCAATTCTGATAAAGCTGATGGTACTGCATAAGCGCCATTCTACACAGCCGTTCAAGTATTAGTTTCGCGGAATACCAAATTTAGAAATGGTTAAAAACTAACAGAGAAATGGTTTGTCGATTAGTTTTTCTTACACCAAGAATATGCTTAACTCTTTCCGGCACTGTTTTTCGTTGATAATGGTAGAATCGTAAATTTCAATAAAATCTTGCCTACAGGCCCACGTTAAGCCCTGGATGCTTTTTTTTTTAAATAGATCAGCAGGGGCGTGAGTTTTATGGTGGTTAATTGAGGTAACCACTGTGAAATAAGTATACACAATTTTAGGAGTTTTTTTATTTATTCAAAACTAGTATTATAAATGTTCACGGTGATAATTAAAACACTCTTTTTCTTCCCGGTAGCAAATGAATACTTTGCAGCTCCATACTGTACGCACATGCATATTTTTCGTGCTACACACACTGCAGCGCCTTGAGGTGCCTCTTATAGGCTCATGGTTACCCATAACAAGCCTTATTGCTGCCGGTACTTCCGGTTTGGGCTTCTTTATAGGCTTTGCCTAAGCCGAGTTGCTGAAAGAACGCGGTAAGCATGTCATCTAAAACCCTTGAGACACAACTCCTCTAATCCTGTAACCTTTTATAGATCATAAAAGCATTTACCACCGTGCAATCTAGAAAATGAAAGAATATTCGGTGCCACCATTTTTTTGATTTGCGGTCAATCGCATAGCTTCCCTTCAATTGGTCAAATTTATCCACGAAATTCATATTTTCATTGTAGTCCTTCAAGGCCAGAGGGCATGACACTTTAACTCTCTCCCCAGTTTTTTCTGTTCTTCTTACATGAACCAGACCTCTGTGATCATGAAAGTTACTCAAAATGAAAACGCAACGTTTACCTTTCCATTTCATAAAGGAAACCATTTGAATGTCACTGACTCTATAATCGTATTCCCCGCGATTCAATTCCTTATCGGTTTTCAAGGTGTGGGAGGTGTTTACGATATTCATTTACTGTCCCACATGCATAGACGTTCTTCTGACGTAAATCGACCTGGAGTTCGTAGCTGTTAAAATAATTGTCAAAGTACACCTTATGGTTTTTATTTTCCAATCCCTCACAGAATTTTCTGACAACATTACCCCTAAATTGGTTTTCACCTTGTTTTCGACTTTTTCTAAATAATATCTCCAAATCTAAACAGTATCCAGTCGAAACGCATTTTGTCTAGCGGGCTAGTAGCGGAATACCTTCTGTAGTGAGCTGATTACGTGCAAGCAGATGGGATAACGGAGCTTCATCGTCAGAGTCAAACTGCTCATCAGATGGAAAAATATTTTCACCAAATGAAAACTGTTGCGAATCAAGGGGAACGCCTTCAATATCAGGATCGTATTCATCAGATCCATCTCCACTCGCACAGCTATCAGTATCTGAAGGTATATCTTCATATATTAATAAGTTTTCAATTTCACGATCAGATAACTTCTTCTTGGTCATTTTCTCTCAAAACCCAAAAGTTTTATTCTATGTATATTGTATTTCACTAATATTCGCATAAAGTTTAGCTACTTATCGAGCGGTGGCTACCTCTGCTAACCACTTTGTTTTCAGTTACACATCAAAATTAAGGTGGTTAACTGTGGTGGCCACCATGAAGAAAAGAGTTAAGTTGTGGAAATAATATTTCTGAATTGAATGACGCATGTAGCGGAAATCACAGAGAAGCAGGAGGTACTGATGCTTGCGAATGGAGAGAATGGAAATTCTAGTATCTTTGACTTTGCTGAAAAAGGAATAGAAATCAGTAAAAAGACAAAAAAGTAGCAGGAGCCTTCAGTCTGCCAGTTGACCTACACAAATACACCGGGGTGAAGTATAAACTCCCATGGAAAATACGCATGAAAGTACGTAAGTGTATTTGCAAACTTGCGCCCATCACCAAGGAATTTGTCTTTTTAACACCGTTTATAAGATTCTACAGAGAACAGACATTTACGCAACGCCAAATACGCAATTTTTTAGTATTTTAAAGCCACTTTCCACAGCAGGAATTCCTGAAAACTAATACGGCTGTGTAAAATCTGAGTGAGTAATATTAACAGCTCCGTCAGAATTAAGAAGGACTTTTCATGTGACTTCTTAAGGGATTGTTTAAGCTACAGTCGCTTTAAAGCGCAAGGACCAGGAATGACGTTTGCAGGGATAAAATGGAAAAAGAGGTGTTTGAGCTGCTGCGTTCGGCAACAATGACGCCGGTGGAAGGATTGAGCTCTTGTTCTCGTTGAATGCAAAACACCCAGCTCTGAATGTAATCGATACAGTACTTGCTGTACCCCGACCAAAATCGCTTAGCCAGTCAAAGAGAAAACTAGGAAGACACATTAATTCAAGAAAGATCAACCTAAGTATCTAATAATTGGCGAAAGCTCTAACTCTGAAAATGAACCTGCAAAACACTGTTTTTACATTTTCCCGGATAGCTCCAGTACCGAGCACGGTTCCGACTCCGGTGTCTACGTAGAATTGAGCGAGACAAAACTACACTTTCCTCTTGGAATGTACGCATCTGTGTTTCAAGCGGAAGTGTATGCCACTGAAGAAACAATGAAATTTGTTGTGAATAACGAGTGGAGAGGCAGATCTGTATGTGTCTGCAGCGACAGCAAAGCTGCGCTAATGGCCTTAAACAGCCCTCCAACAACTTTAAGGGTAGTTGAGTCCAGTAAAGTCCACAAGATCTACTCAGATTTCTTCGAAGGTTGGGTCGATTTAAAGAAAATTAAAAAGGGTACCCGAGTGCAGTACAATGAGCATAATGTTGTCTGAGTGCTACCAGTTGTCCCGACAAACAAACAAAAAATACTTGGCGATAATTTCGAATTTTGTGGCAAGATACAACCGAAATATCTAGAAAAATTTATTTACATTGCAGTGATCAGAAATTCTCTTTGAGCGGAACTGAAAATAGCACTGGGAATTTCTTCGCGTTTTAAAATAAATATCAAAGAAATTGCTAGTAAAGCTCAGTTATCCACTTCACTGTGCCACTCTCGCATATGCCACCATACTTGAGTGAAGGTATCTTCATGTGTTCAACTGTAGATAAATGGAATTTTGTGTGTACTTTGCTCTGGCGCGGCTTAAAATGAGCCACACACCAAATGTGCTGGCGATGCTTGTGTGGTTTCCTCGAACAGGAGAAGCGAATCGAATTGGGGGGATCTTCGATCGCTTGGCTGGCAAATAATTCAATGCTGATGAAGTGGATCCAAAGCACTAATTTGGTTGCGGTTGCGCGTTGTCGTCAGCGTAGTCAGCATCGTCAGCATCGCCATCATCGTCATCAACGCCGTGCACGTCACCATCATCCAAGGCCAGTCGACACTTGAGTGCAGAGTTTGTGGTTAGTTGAAGGTAGACGACCAGTCGAGTCGAGTGCGTGTTTATGTAAATTATGCTGTGTGAGTGTATGTATGATTGCATATATGAATGAGTGTGCACAGCATCACACGTGCTGCTTTTGCTGCAACAATAAATCGCTTCATGCCACATGCTACATACAACATACACTTTCCCTGCCACTTGCAATGTGCCACACTTGGCGATACCGACAAAAGAAAGTCCATAATTCTTTAAGTTTGAAAGTTTTTCGGTTAAGGAAAATTATTTTTCTGACACTTTTGCGTGTCGCGCGTCTTGTTGATTGCGTGTTGCACGTAAAGCACATGCCACAAACTACACATGAGCACAGCTACTTGCATACATGCAGAGATACTATGATTATGTGGGGACACATTCTTGTACATTAGGCCGGGTCGATTTGTGGGGAGGCAAAAAAATCGCCCATTGCTCTGTGAAAATCATATTCTAGGGATCAAAATAAGAAACTTTGCCGAAGGAACCATACCTCTAAAACGAATTCTGATGTCCCCCAATTTGGGTCGAACTTTTTAGTTTCTTTTCTCATGTAAAGGCCAAAAATGGTGATATTTTGAAATGATTGTATGGGGAACCCCCCAGGGGAGTTCCAGGGGGTGTGCCACTGGCATGGGTGGATCGGCCGTTCAAAGTTAGTGGGGGTCGGTCATACGTTTGGACCCGATTGGAGCACTCTAAATGGGTCAAAGTGGGATTTTTCGTTCGACCCAAATTGACATCAGAATTCGTTTTAGAGGTATGGTTACTTCGCCAAAGTTTCTTATTTGATCCCTAGAATACGATTTTCACAGAGCAATGAGCGATTTTTAAATCGACCCGCCCTAATACACGCACACACATCCACAGGCGCAGCAGCATCCATGCGTGCAGCCCACGGGCGCAAAAAAAGAAACTCACCCTCTTGCTTTGAAGCGCTCTTGTGCGTTGCTGCTTATCAATCCTATTACCAACACCATATTAATAATAATAATAACAACAAATGTAATAACAACAAACAATGCAATGGCAGACATGTCCAATTTTCTAAACATGCAATCCAGCCAACTTCCTTTCACAAGCAATTTTCTCCTTATGTTGTACGAAATCTTGCCGGCAGCCAAGCTGAGCGCGGTCGCAACAAAAGCAACAACAACGACTATCAATGCAGTCATCACAATTACACGCAAAGGTATGAAATTATACCCCACTACATAGCCATTATTGCTACACAGAATGCGGCGGGCCGAGGGGGAGTTAGAAAAATGAAAGCAGATGTTGAAAATCAGAAGCACATTAAACAGCTACAAATAAAAATAGTTGAGGCGGAAATTCTTATTCATTCATTAGATTAAATATAATATTTCGTTAGATGCTGTATGTATGTTTGTTTGCCACACCGCAAGCGCATCTTAGGGGCATGCCACTTGCACCAAATAGTGTAAATAGTGCGCATATGACTTTAATGCAATGTACGTATTTGGGTAAAACAAATGTCACACATATACATGCATATATAGAAATGTCACACACACACATGTGCGCATGAAAACATATACACACACACTTGCATCACACATTCATGCATCACTTTTGTCTATTTGCTTTGTTTACATTGCCATTTCATGTAGTGCCTTACAAATATTTGCTTGCCTTGCAACAAATACACGGATGCATACATACAAACATACATATATAGTGGCAGCAAACATTCGCATAATTGTAGCAAAATATATATAAATTTTATTTTATTTTTTTCAACCACTAAGTGACTCATTCACCGACTGATTGAATGAATGCAGGAATGAGTAACTTTGGTTTCGGTCGGCTACTCACATTGCAATTTATAAAATTGTGGTCTTGAATGTCACAAAATTTTGGGTTGAAAATTTTGGTAAACACTTGTTTATTTGCCTTCTTATACCCCTGTAGAGAAATCATTTGTGTTAGTGCCACAAATTCCTGGTTCAGAACTAGCAGGATTTCGGTTATTTGTAACCACTTCGCTAAACAGAGAAACTTTTAAGATACTATCCACTATTTTAGGCACCTAAGGGAGATTTGATGTGAATCCAGAGTAATACAGAAAGCATTCAAAGATATTTGACGGATGTCTTCTTTACCGATAGGCCCAAGAATGAAATCGGTTCTCCAGCGAAATGGTATTTAAGGGGTGACTGCTAGTCCGAGGCCCGAAAAAATTATGATTTTCAATAATTTGTTTTTGCTAGTCAATTGCTTTATTTTACAAAAATAAAAACATAGCATTAATATACCGCGTTTCGACTTTACTTTAGCGAAATTTCAAAAAAAAAACCATTAATAATTGTAAAAGTTATCGCTGTTTGTGAGGAGTCCGTTTCTCCAGAAGTCCCTTGCGGTGATCAGCACAAGTCCTTCGAGATTCATTTAAAATCAATCGAGCCAGAGATATTTGTTTTATTTATATCAGGTCAGTTCATAAGCTCGCACGTATTTTACCCATAATTTCATTTTTGTACGATTTTTGCATACAAAAAATGATTCGCGGAATATAACGGAACTATTTATTTTTTCTTTGATATATTGAGTTTTCAACAAGTGATTTTAATGGCGGATAGAAGCATGAGTTGTTAAAAATTAAAATGGAATCTTCGAACGCGTATAAGAGGCATATTTTGTATTTTTTTTATAAAAGTGGTAAAAATTAAACAATTGCTGCTGCAGAAATAAACATTGTTCACGGAGAGCATACCGTGAGTGTAAGGACTGCGCAAAAGTGGTTTTCAAAATTCCGAAGTGGTAACTGCGACGTAGAGGATGCCCCGCGCGCTGGTCGTCTTGAAGTCTTTAACTCCGACGCCTTGCTCGAACTCGTGGAAGCTGAGCCAAATGAGACATTCGATATGATAGCTCAGAGGTTAAACTCATCGCATGGAAAAGTTCACAGGTACCTGGTTCAGTTGGGAAAGCTTTCAAAGCTGGGAAAATGTGTTCCGCATAGACTTTCCGTCGCCAACCTTCAGCAGAGAGTGAATGTGTGTTCTCCGCTGCTGCAGCGGCTTGAAAATGAAAGTTTTTTGAACCGTATCGTTACTGGTGATGAAAAATGGGTCCTTTACAATAATCCTGTTCGCAAACGCCAATGGTTAGATAAAGATGATACACCAGAACCGACCCATAGAGATGGCCTTCACCCCAAAAAGATTCTCCTGCCTATTTGGTGGGATATGGCCAGTATTGTTTATTATGAACTTCTAGAACCAAACCAGACGATAACTGCTGATTATTACTCCCATCAGCTATCAAACCTGAATGGGGTACTAAAAAAAATCGACCATCTTTAGTGAATAGACGCAAAGTTTTGTTTCACCACGACAACGCAAGACCTCATACCACAAGGCAACCTGAACGAGCTCAGAAGGGAGCTGATGCAGCATCCACCATACTCTCCGGATATTGAACCTTGTGATTATCACCTTGCCGTGGACTTCAAGCCCATATGAGTAACAAGAACTGCTCCTGAAAAGAATCTATAAAAAGGGATATCGAAGCGTATTTTGGCTCTAAGGAAAACAAATTTTTTGAGCAGAGAATTAAAAATTTGCCTAAACGTTGGGAAGACATTGTAAATAATGAATGAAAATATGTTATTGATTATTAAATATTTTAAACATCTTTTTTATTAATTTTAAAACCACCTATAAAAAGCGCACGAACTTATAGGCTGACCTGATAAATAATTTTGTGCCTGATCTAAGCTTTTTTTTCCAAAATTAACAATATCGCAGCCTCAGGAAATATGTTTCAGATTTTCGAGAAAAAAACCGATAATTAATTGTTACAAAAAAAAATCGAGATTTTTAAACAAAAAAAATCCTTCTAACAGGCACGAGTTTTTTTTATGTTTTCCAAAAGCAGTATAAATTTTATAGAAATCTACCAAGCGGTTTTTAAACTACAGTGATCACCAATTCAAAAAACATTGTTTAGAGAAAAACGCATTTAAGGTTTTCCTATCGATTGCTGTTTATGTAGAGTTATACGAATTATTTAATTACTTTCACTATCTATTCCTGGACCATATAATAGTTCTTCAGTCGTCATAGCAGCTTCCAAAACATCGATTTGCTGTTGCCTACGTAGCACTCTACCTTCTCGAGTGCTATCGTTAACACGCTTATGTGCCACTTTCATACGTGCAGCATCCATTTTTTAGCGTACGAACGCTCCGGAGCGCCTGAGCGCGGTTTGGTAATTGATGAATAACTGGAAAAGTATTTATTTGTCGGATTCACTTCAAATTTTCACACAACACTTTTAAGATATTAGTCAAAAAGTAGAAAGTATTAGTAGAAAATGAAACAAAAAACCCAATTTCTTTAAAATTCTGCTACCCCTAACCTCTTAAACAAAAGTAATAAGCATCATTACGCTAGTAGCATCGAATTCTTTCAGAACCGGAGCGTTCGTATTCATTCGGACGATATGACCCTGCCAACGTAGCCGCTGGATCTTTATTCGCTGCGCTATTTCGCTGTAAAGCTCTTCAGCTCATTGTTATATCGCCTGCGATACTCGTCGTCGCGAATGTGCAAAGGTCCAAAAATCTTGCACAGATTCTTTCTCTGAAACACTCCAAGAGACGCTTCATCGGCTATTGTACTCGTCCACGCTTCTGCGACATACATTAGGATGAGCATGATGAGAGCCTTGTAGAGTGTTAGTTTTTTTCGTCGAGAGAGGACTTTACTACTCATTTGCCTACTCAGTCCAAAGTAGCACTTGTTGGCAAGAGAGTTTCTACGTTGGATTTCAAGGCTGACGTTGTTATCGGTGTTAATGCTGGTTCCTAAATAAACGAAGTCTTTTTCAACCCCGAAATCATAGCTGTCAACAGTAACGTGGATGCCGATATGCGAGTGCGCCAACTGTTTGTTTGAAGACAGGAGGTACTTCGTTTTGTCCTCGTTCACCACCAGACCCAATTGTTTTGCCTCTTTATCCAGTTTGGAGAAGGCAGAACTAACAACGCGGTTTTTAAGGCCGATGATGTCAATATCATCGGCATGCGCTCTTATGAAATATTGTGCCTGATTGATTTCATTCTGCGGCTCGTACGATGCTCTCCAGCATCAGGTTAAAGAAGTCACACGACAGCGAGTCCCACTATCTGAAATCTCGTTTGGTATCAATCGGCTCGGAGAGGTACTTCCCAATTCTGACGGCGCTGTTCGTATTGAGCAACGTCATCTTTCATAGCCATATTAAATTTGCGGGGATACAAAATTCAGACATCGCGGCATATAGGCAACTCCTTTTCGTACTGTCGAATGCAGGTTTGATCTCGACGAAAAGATAGTGTGTGTCGATTCTCCTTTATGGGTCTTTTCTAAGACTTGGCATATTGTGAATATTTGGTCGATGGTGAGCTTTCCTGGTCTTAAGCCACATTGATAAGGTCCAATCAGTTGGTTGATAGTGGGCTTCAATCTTTCACACAATACGCTCGTTAGAACCTTATAGGCGATATTTAGAAGACTAATCCAGCGATAATTGGCACAGATTGCATTATAATCCTTCTTATGGACTGAGAAGAGCGCACTTAAATTCCAGTCGGCAGGCATGCTTTAATCCGACCATATTTTGCATAGAAGCTGATGTATGCACCTTGCCAGCTGCTCGCCGCCATGTTTGAATACCTCAGCTGGCAGTCCGTTGGCGCCCGCGGCTTTGTTGTTCTTTAGCCGTGTTATCGCTATTCTGACCCCGTCATGATCGGGAGCGAAACAACAGTTCCGTCGTCAACGATTGGGGTATCGGGATCTTCACATTCTCAGTAAATAGTATGAGCCTAATACTTATAAAATATTGTATAATGCTTTTATCTGTTCCAAACTTGAATACACAGCTTCTATATGGAGGCCCTATCATGCAACCTAACCATAAACCGATTGAAAGGAGTCCATAATATCTTAGTCCGTTCTCTTTACTTTTCTCGCCCCCTTCCGTTCTATGCATCATTTGTTTGTCGATTATTATTAGTTTATTATCTTTAACAGATAGAAGAACTCGCTTGCCAGTTTCGTTCATCTTTGATCTGGTTTGCGACAAGTTTGGTTGCCCTTTTCTTTTTGAATGAATTTATTTTAAATGAATTTTAATTTTCTTCTTTAATAAATGAAGCCGAAAATTCTTTAGTTGAAGTATTATAATTTTTGCGTAGCCAGACAGTAAAGCAATTTGTAATTGTGAAACAATTTGCAGAACAGCTTCCATACTTAAATATTTTTTTTATCATGTGAAGTAGGAAACTCTTAGAGCGAAGTCGTAAATCAAAATCTTCTCAATCACTCAACCATTTTTAACTGTCACGGTTTGGTTTGATTCTATTGATGATTTTTATTAACTGACATATCCTTTCACTAGAAGCAAGAGAAAAAATCAGACTCTGGTCTTAATATTTAAAAAAGTGTACTAGCAAAAAAAAAATATTTTTTTCTAACTCGAATATTTGGACATCATTTCATGTAACCAAATTAATGAGGAATGACCTAAATATGTAGTAAGTCTAGGACGATTTTTTCCATTAACCTTTCACTGAGCGCAAGCGCAGTTTTGATTCAATTTCACCCATTTTCATTACCAACCTAGCGTGTATAAAGAGAACTGCGATTACCAAGTTTCAAGGCGTAAACGATTGTTGAGCGTTGCTCCATACAATTGGAACCACTGTGCAATGCTCTCAATGCTCTGGATAAACACTTTTTTAACAATTCCATTGTTATTATTTGCATGTTATTACAACCAATTACATTAGTACGCATAAAAGGATTTGAAAATTCGGTACGAATGAAATAAATTTTCATTATGGAAAGCAAAAAAAATATATAGAATAAATTAATTTCTAAAAATTGGTTTTAATTGATATTTCCATGCAACATTTGTCAAATTTTACAAAACATGGCAATTTATTATTCCGCATGCTACGTAATGCCACTTTATAATTGAACGTATGCTGTCTAACTTTAACAAATTTAGTTAATGGCATAAATTTTAAATTTTTCGTAAATTAATCAAAGGATTTTAATTTACTCGTGCGGATGTGGTATAGAATACTTATATGAATAAATTTTATTGCTTCAACAAGCATATTTATATTCAATGCAAGCGTACGAGCAAGCGTACATATACGAGGGCGGGATGAAAAGTTTCTGGCTTGAGTCAGCAAGTGCAAGTTTTTACAAGTTCACTGCAATATTATTACTGACAAGCATGCGTGTCAATTTTCTGGACAATTGCTTTGTTGGTATATGTTCGATAAGCTGTTGAAGAAGAGGACTCGGCTACTTACGTGAAAATGAAGAATTTAAAGAAACGCGCTGTCATAAACTAGTTTTATGTGGGAAGTCTACAACCAATTCTAATCAAATCAGAATTGGATTCAACTTTAATAAAGTCTTCTCTGTCATATTCCATGGTTAGACAGTGGGTGTGTGAGTTTAAAAAAGGTCGCACACGCTCTGATGATCTTTGAACATCAAGAGAAACACGCCTCTTTGCGATCAAACGAGCCGAGGGCAGAAGATCGAAGTGATCGAACATTCCTAATATTGAGACTACTGGAATAGCAACTGAAAGATTACAGAATATTTCACAATAGAGCGATTCCATATCAAGTGATCCAAGTATTTGCGCCATTCTTCGAAAAATGGGGTACTTGTAAGGTGGTTAAGTTATAAATACAATTTTTTTAAGAAATTATTATCACTTTTCTTTATTATGATAATATTGGTATGGCTCAATTACGTATGGAATGAAATATTGGCCAAATGGCCGCCACGGCTTTGGCGGCACACCTCCATCTGATGATCCAAATTTTCGATGACGCTGAGGCATAATTGAGCTTCTATGGCGTTAATGTGCCGAATTATCTCATCCTATAGCTCTTGAATTGTTGCTGGCTTATCGACGTACTCCTTTTCTTTCAAATAACTCCAAAGAAAGAAGTCCAACGGTGTCAAATCACATGATCTTGGTGGCCAATTGACATCGTCGCGACGTGAGATTATTCGGCCATCAAATTTTTCGCGCAAAATAGCCAATGTTTCGTTAGTTGTGTGACAAGTAGCACCGTCCTGTTGAACATTCATATGGCCCAATTCGGGCCATAAAAAGTTCGTTATCATCTCACTCATCGCGAACACTATGCACAGTAACTGCCCGACCGGCCTCATTTTGGAAAAAATACGGCCCAATGAAGCCGTCGGCTCATAAACCGCACCAAACAGTCAATCTTTGCCTGCGCATTGGTTTTTCGGCAATCACTCTTGATAATTATCACTCGCCCAAATGCGGCAATTCTGCTCATTGTCGATTCCACTGAGGTGAAAATGTTCCTCATCACTGAAGATGATTTTCTTCGATATGCATTTTGATTTGAACGCCCGTTTTCATAATAAGCCTGAATAGCTTTAACGCGTTGTATATTACAATTGTGTGTCTTTCTATGGCTCAAATTGAATTGGTCTGGGATTGAAAAATGTGGAATGCAATGTAGAAAAAAACTTGACGTTTAGGTGTGGTTCACATTCAACATCGGCTTTTCAAATTTAACCACTCTTCATAATAAAGAGAAAACTGAAAAAATGTTGAAACAAAATATATAGTTTAGAGATTATTATGTTAAAAATTGCGAAGAATTCGCAGTCGTCTCAAAATTGTGCGCCTTTTCTAACCTGACACCAACACTAACACCGACCTGTGGGATTTAAAGAAGCTGATACCTGCTCATCTTCAAATCCGACACCAAAAGTGGAAATGGATCGGTCACACACTGCGCAAACCACATGGATATATCACAAAAGCAGAGCTAGGCTGGAACCCGTAAGGCAGTCGAAAATATAATAGGCCATCTAACACGTGGAGACGACTAATGCAAGCAGAAGCGCTACAAGCAGGTTACACCTGGCGACAAATCAAATTCTTAGCTTTAAGGGGGGAACCTGTTTTAGTGGCTTCAAAAACTCAATTTTTTGTTGTTTGCATAAATGTCTTCCTAAACTATCCAAGAATGTGTCCTCAAAATTTCAGAAGCAAATTCAAAATAGTTTCGGAGTTACAGAAGAAATTGTGAGCAAGCGTCGAGCAGGTAAATATACGTGCGGCCGGATCGCTCGAAGTGCGATTTCTCAGGGTTTTATTTTTGCGATTTTTCCTAATTGGCGGGAAAGATAGGGAAAAAGTTAAACGCCTTATTGAAACGAGATGACATTGGTGATATTCGGAATTAAATTCTCTTCGAGTTGAACCTAAAAACCCTTAAGAAACTTATGATTAACCCACTTTTTATACAATCTAAAGTGAATTTGTTTCTCCAAAAAAAATATATTTTTTTTAATTAGCGAAAACTTGTTAAATTTCTCACTTTTTGTTTAATTTCTTTGATTTAACTAGAAGCTATACTATACTAAAATATACATGTTTTTGGGTTTTTGGTTTCAGATGAAAATTGCGACCTGCATCTTTCCCGCCGCACGACTCATGCACACCCGAGGCGCCTCGGCAAAATGCTTGTCCCAGGCATAATATGACATAATATTTGAATGAAAAAATTTGAGAAGACTGCTGAAATATATAACAATAAAATCAGAAAGTTTCGTTTTAATCGAATATTTCTTTCCTTTCCAAAAAAATCAACGAAAAAATCGATTTTTTGAAGCCTCTAAAGCAGGCTCCCCCCTTAAATAAATCAAATTTTAACTTGTTTATTGAATCCCTTTGTTCCACCTGGGAACTACGGGAAAATATAGATATATGTATGTTAAAATTATAGTGTAGTTTTTTGAAGTGAAATATCATCGTGTTTTTTAATTTTTATAAAAAAATTTTACATTAAAAAAAGTTACTTAAGAAAAAAGTTTTGGATGAAAATTGTGGAGAAAACATTTTTTTAGTAACTTTTGAAAAACACTTCTTCTGATTTTTCGAATACATATGTGTTTTTTTTTTTGAAAACAAATTTCATAATTGAATTTGCGACTTTTCGACTTATATTCAGCGGCTCGTTACACTTTTGAAGTCAAGGCAATGAACTGGATTGGACCAACCAAAGCATTCATAGCCAATTTTATCTGTGAACAGAATCAATACCTTCAGCAGATTAAGCTCAATAAAGTCCACAAAGTTACTGCAACTCTTGCGTGTTAAAAACAGACCTCATACGGTGAAAAAACCAATCTTCTTACAGCACGGCAGCCCACCTTTTCATTTGTTGGACGTTGCGATAGCTAAAATCAATACATTAAAGTTCGAATTAAAGTTCAAACTACTCGCTCCTTCAGCGTTTTCATCAGATTTAGCGCCAAACGACTAGCGTTTGCTTCCTAACCTCAAAAAATGGCTTGGAGATAAAATGTTTGGGAATAATGAGAAAGTCATCAATGGCTTAATTGCCTATTTTGAGGAGTTTGATACGCGCACAATTTCTACAAAAAGTTGTATTACTGGAAAATGGAAATGTATTTGACTTGATGGACGTTCTATATTATTAATGAAAGAAAAAAAATAAAAAAAAATTTTAAATCGTTTTCTTTTATCAGCCCGAAAACTTTTCACGCCACCCTCGTATGTATATATGAATGAAAAACGTATTACTTTAATGGATGTAATATTGAAAAATAAAATGAAAAAAATTCAAAACAAAACATTTTTTTTCCCTATCAGGGCGAAAACTTTTCACGCCACCCTCATGTAGGTATATAAATGCGCCATGAAATGTTATGAAAAATTTATTAGTTTAATGGATGTAATAATAAAAAAATCAAATAAAAAAAATTAAAACAAAAATTCTTTCTCAGACCAACAACTTTTTACGCCACCCTCGCATATATGAATGCACCATGAAATGTTATGAAAAATGTATTAATCCTAATGGATGCAATATTCAAATTATTTAATATAGAAAAATTAAAAAAAATCACCGTAAATGTATTGCTTCGTGAATTTAATATTGAAAAATAAAATAAAAAATAGAATTTAATTGAAATTAAATTAATTTTTAAAATTGAATAATTAAAATTTCTCCAAATATATGTTTTTTCTTTATCAGACCAAAAACTTTCTATACTACCCTCGTATGTATCACATGCATAAGTCGCCAGCGAGATACTGTTGAAAAATAATGCAAAAATTAGCAACAAAAATTATCATCCTTGTCAAGCCGTAAACTTTCTAAGCCACCCTCGTATATATCATAAGTATTGATCTCGATGGAGTTAACATTGAAAAATAAGCAAAAAAACATTTATTTTGGATGAAGCTGTAAACTTTTCGAGCCACCCTCGTACATATTATAAGTATTGATCTCGATGAATTTAGTGTAGAAAAATGAAACGAAAAAATTTTCCCAAAAATATATTTTTTTTATGAAGCAGTAAACTTTTCTCACTACCCTCGTATACATACTTATACAATGAGTGCATAAATATTTCTTTCATGAATGTAAACGAAAAACAACACATTTTGCGCTGATGCGCTTAAATGCCAATAAACAATTACCAAAACAAGTGCAACCAGCAGCAGCCGATGATTTAATGCGCATACAAATACATTTGAATATTTGCATGTGTGTGTAATTATGGCTAAATGCAGTGGTACGCAGACATGCGGCGGTGTTGGGCAAAAATAAACAAACATTTTGGATATTTGCAATAATTAAAGTGCAAATCAATTACAACACCGCATTAAAAATAACAGCAAAGCATTTACACATTCATGACAGAGAGCTGCAGCCCGCATACGGACAAAGCAAATGCCATCAACACATAAAAAAAACTCATACATCAGCGCATCAACCACGCCCACTACTGGTCAAGCAACAGTAAAATGATCTAACAGCAAAAAAAAGTGAACCGTTTTCGCCAAAAATGAAGCTGAGCCGACAAATTGACAAAGCTGTACACTGCTCTATAAATTGCGATCAAAAAGAGCTGCACTTGAGTGAAGATTATCGTTGATGTGCTGAAAAAACTGTGACGCATTGGCGTCGTTGAAGGTTTTATAGGTTGTAGTCGTTAATTTTCAGTTTTATTTCTTTATAGGCTTAACTCTACTTTCTGTTGAAGACACCAGTTTTGAAATTGGCTTCCAATGGTAAGATTAGTTGGACTTCTGATCTTCTGCGACTCCCAGAACCAGAAAGATGCATTTCCTCTGATCAAATTTCTTATAAGTAATCTTAAGTCATGCTAAACCACCTACTAGGTTAGGTTACGTTCAATAGTTGCCCGAAGAGAACCTCCAATTGAACGAAAAAAATACCTCTGTAATTATTGATCTGAGGAGATACCATAATTCTATCTCGGTTAACTCTGGCGAGTTAATAAAAAAACTAAATTCAAATCTTTTAGTAACTTCGTTTGCAGCCTTCAGCATCAATGCATCTGTCAACATCAAACAAAAGATGGATCTAAAACCCTCTTGGGAACGCAGGGGAGATCTGTAGGATATCACATGATTTCCTCGTGATCTCACCGTGATCAATAATAGTCACCTTCTAATGGTGTCGCAGGCTAGTAAAATGGATTCTCCAACAATAAATCCTGTCACAGCTCCTGAGACGACGAGAACAGCAAATATTTTGGTCAGGATCGATTAATATAAATTCGTAAATAGACTTACGATAATTTTTATAATGAAAGTTAGATAAATGCACACCAATCATATCGTAGATATGAGTGTGACCGAGAATCAAACACTCCATTATAATAATAACAGTTGGCGCTTATATCCTTCTATTTGTGGTGCCCGACTTGATAATTTCCTCAAATGAAGGAACTTTAAGTTTTAATCGCATTCGAATGGAAGATGATTTTTTATGAGGAACTTTTTCACTCGGAGATTTGCCATTTGCTGCCGAGGGGCGATAGCTATTAGGAATACACTTTTTCTATCATGCCCCGGTTTCAGTTTCGAACGTGGGCACTACCAAATGGTAGTCACTCACCAACACATTTGGCTACGACTGGCAGTCAACTACGTCGACGATTTCAAAGAAAGATTTCGCCTAAACTAGACCTGAAAACGAAGTACTTTGGACTATAGTTGGGGTCGAATGACGAATAAGCTAAATTTCCAACTTTGGACTGAGAATAATCCTTGCGAATAGTCCATAAGAAAGCCACTATTTTTCTTGGTTTGCATACTTGAGGCATCGCTGTTCCTTACTTTTTTTAAACTGAAGATAGAGACAAAATTACAAAGTATTCGCTAATTTGGACTCCACTCGGCAGTACCAAACATCTATGTTTTAAATGGCTTCAAAAGAGTACATCAACTTTGTATTTCAGCACCAATTCTATGACGCTCTCACTTCATTGGCGCACACTTTTGTTGTCCAAATAACCTAAAGAAATGAGTTTGGCAGATATCCGCGACATTTATGTGATTTGACTTCTACTAACTACTTTTTTTGATGACGCTTCTCCGCAAGTCACTAGTCTAAACTAATAAAGCCTGTTCGGTTGAGAGCTCCGAAAACCACATTCGGCGCCTTAGTGACGAGATAAAAGCAGTGATGTAGAAAAAATTGGTCCAAAATATAAGTCATGCTTTGAGTATTTGGCGCAGCCGCTACCTGTAAAACTCTTCTCGAAAGCGTTTACAAGTTCCCAAAGTTAGTACTGTGTGAAGCACTGTGATACTAAACCATCAACCTTGTCAGTGTGACTTCGGTGCGGGCAAATGTATTACAAATAAGATTTTTATAATAGGTATAATATCTTAAGGGGTTAGGTGGGTTTCAGAGGTTGCAAAAAAGGAGGTTTTGACTATTTGTTTTTAGTATATAAAATCATATATTTTATTTAAGAAATTCACTATATCTAAGATACAGTATTTTGTGAAATTTTTATTTAAAAATTTCGAAAACTCAGCCGTTGGTACCTCATCTTCCTTAACGTCTCAAAAAAAAATCTCTTGCTGTGGACAGCATAACTCAGTATTAATTCATCTAAAATCAGAAAACCAAACGGATTTCGTTAGTACATGGATAAATCTCGTTGTTGTACGAAGGAAAAAAAAAATAATCAAAATTTGAATTTTTGACAGGCTTTGAACCAAAAAACACATTTTTTAGTGAAATTTTCGACATACATTGGCTCAAAAAAAATAGTTGTAATTAAAAAAAAAAAAAATCCTTCGTTCAATAACTAGATAATGTTATTTCAAAGATTTGTACAAAATTTGAATTAAATCGCTTCATAACTTTTCGAGATATCGTGTCCACCGACTTAAAAAATGGAGTTTTGAGATAAACACGTATACCTGCGAAGCGTTCAACTGACGTGGCCTAATGGGCGGAACTTCTGAAGCGTCTATCTCTTAGAATTTTACTCGGATTGACTTAAAATTTTAGGAGAGTATTTTAAGCGTACTGTACTATTTAATGAGATAAAAAAAAATTAGATTTTTTGAAATTTTCAAACCCACCTAACCCCTTAATGGAAATGACCAATAGGTCATGGAGAGAAGAAAATACGTGTGCTACAACCAATCTTATTTGGCCGCAAATACATAAGAGAAGATGAGGAGAGTTGGTTAACCTCTCAAGAGCGAACATCTTGAAGGTCGTGACTTGTGTCACCAGTCATTGGCTGTTAGGTAGGCACTCTTCTAGGCTAGGAATGTTTTCACATGAATATTGCAGAAGTTGTAGAGACGAAGAAGAGGAAGAAACAGTGAAGACTTCCTTTGTAACTGTCCAGCCTTAGCTAGAAGTAGAGCAAGGTTGTTGGAAAAATACTATTTTTAATCTTTTGCGGAACTATCCGGTGTTGGTATAAAACCTATTCTATGCTTCATAAGAGAGTCTAATTGGCTCTACGAACACTAACAGTCACGTTCTCGTATTACACAGTGGTATCACAACGCACTTACATGGTCTAAGTGAGTTTGGCTTCTCTAAGCCGACTGTCACAAAAACCTAACTTAACCTAATGGAAATGACTTAAGACACATGAAATATGTAAAATCTTGAAAAAGCCTGTATTATCGTAGGGTATACTATACTATACACTAAATAAATAAATAAATTACGCGCATCGGCCATTTTATAGGCACTTCTGTAGAACGCTACAATCTTCTTCATATATTTGCCTAGCGCAGCAACTGCTTCGGCGATTTTGGCCGAGTTTAAGAAAGCCTGTGGTCCAGTTGGACACACCATTGGAGCGAACTACTTCTTCACCTGATGGTTCCGGCCATCGACTTCGCCAAAATTCGGAAGGAACTATCAGTTTCGATCGACCCCAAATGAAGCTTGAGACCAGGAAACTTGTTTTCGTACAAGTTCGCTGTCATTTTGAACCGTAGCGAAGATATTGGTATTGTGTGTGTAAGCAGCACGGACGATGTCGAAAAAATACGAGAAGGTTTATACTTACCCTAAAAGAAGAGAGAACTATTCTTAATATGTATACATGAGCTGCGCGCTTGTTCTTTTGGGGGATAGGTACTGAAAATTATGGAATAAGAATATGTACGAGTTTTATAATGAGTGGGACATTGGATTTGAATCCTTGTAAAAAACCCTTAATTTTCTTATGAAGTGCTTAGTTCAAGAGCATTTGGCGGTATTTCGTTTTAAAGTTGATGGGCTTCAAGAAGTAGCACGAGATGGAGAATAGGAGCTGGTGTTTTTTTGTTCTAGAACTCGACGAATGTGTAGTTTTGACTCATAAGTAGAAGCAGAAGGAGGTTTTCTGTCACCACATCGCCTGGCTTGTGCTGATTTCTGCACTATAAGCGCCATAGGCAGGCACCATCTGGATAACTACATTTTTCTCGATATTTTGGGATGATCAAGCTCTTAGCTTGATTAATAAATTTTCGGTGACTGGAGAGATCACTCAACCCATTTTATTTTTCAGTTATGTCGTCAAGGGCGCCAAACGGTTGTGTTGATTCATGTCGCGAATAACTTTTTTTTGCATTAGTCAGAGCGCATGGACGTGGATATAATTATAGGGACAGTGGGGTGATTACGATAATGATTAATGGTGCGAAAATGGATTCATGTCTTCAGGTCTCTCTTACATGCTAGCCCCTCCATATAATGCCTTTGGAACACACGAATTCTAGTAGCAGCTGCAGATGTCATCCACTTTTGAGCGAATGCTGCTTTTGGGGTTAAAGGTGATGGAATTTCTGGACGGCTAAAGCGCATTATTTTTTTTTACAGACCAACAAAACTCACAGGCAATTTAATTTTAGGAAGAAAAAAAAAGATTGATTATAAACAAATAACTGATTAAGCCAAGAATGAATGGAACTTTATTATAAGACTTTTTCTAGTATGCGTCAGCATTGGAAATCTCCTCTTTTTTCGACATCCATAGAAAAAAAGTTTACGGAAACTGAGCCTACAAAAGTGTAATTACAAATAAAGCGATCAATTAAATGTGTTCGCATGCCACAAAGCTAGCAACAAATGCTGCGGTGATGGCAGAGCAAATGGAATGGCCAGCAGTACGCGCATATTTCCAATTACCAGACCGCGTCAGGTGTTCTGAAAGTGTGTGTTTATTTAGTGCTTAAACGTGTGTGTATGTGTGTCTGTGTGTCTGTGTGTATTACCTTATCAAAACTATTTTATATTATTTTTCCAGTCGGCAATGAAATGCAAATTTAGCGAAAATAAAAGCTGCAACTGGCATTCCAACATACCACTCACAACAACAAGCAACTTAATGCAACAACAAATTTAAATTGAAGTGCAATAATGACAACAAAATTAACAAAAGCAAAAAGCACCCAGCAAATGAAAATAAATTATCAAATGCCAATTGGGGAGCTGCTAGACCCGCGTCAAACAGCACTCGGTGACTGGTAAAACACAGCCGGCAAACTGCCACCTGACAATCGCCATAAAGGCATGCGGGCGGTGAATAACAGTGGCTTGTGGTATAATAACTATAACAGAAATTCCCATGTATTAGGTACTAGAAGCGTTTTAACTGATGAGAAAACCGAGTGGCTAAGATATTTTTGAGTTCGTAATGTCTCAGTAAGGGCTGGTCGATGGTGATATACTCGTAGAATAAAACACGAGATGGATGTAAAGTATATTAGTAAGGAAACTCTATTTTTGGTTTGAAGTCCCATGGGTGCCGTTATGTGTGGACCCTGATGATACGGATCAGAGAGAGCAAATTTGATTGGCCAAAGTTGATTGTGAAAGCATCGGTCGATTGCGGTTTATTGGCTCAGGCGCGCGAGCTTAGGAAACTTGCGACCAAGAAGAAGTCTATGAGATCATTCTCAACTGAATTCCTCCAGCTGGATATGGTACGCAATTATTTTTTGTATATTAACGTACAGAAATGAAACACTTTCATCTTCTTCTATAGGATCAAAATCAAATTTTCTTGGTGGCCAATTCACATCAGCTCGTTTACAACTCATATTAATAAAGGGTTTTTCCAATAAGAGGTGTTGTTCGCGTAAAAGATCAATGGTTTCGTTGCTTGTGTGGCACCTAGTGCTGTCTTGTTGAGAATAAATCAGATCAATACCATCCAATTCCGGCCATAAAAAATCGTTAATCATCTCCCGATAGCGCAATCCATTCACCTGTAACTGTTGCTCCAGCTGCATTTCCGAAAAAGTGAGGTCCAATGACTCCGCCGGATCATAAACCGCACCAAACAGTCACACGTTGAGGATAGAGAGGCTTTTCAACAATAACTCTTGGATTTTCTAAGCCCCAGATCCGACAAATTTGCTTGTTGACGAAGCCACCGAGATGAAAATGGGTCTCATCACTCAAAATGATTTTTCGATGGAATTCCGGATCATTTTCATGCATTTCAACGACCCAATCAGCAAAGATACCACGTTGTTGATGATCGGCCGGCTTGAGTTCTTGTGTTAGCTGGACGTTATAACCCTTAAGACCCAAATCTTTGTGCAAAATACAGTATAATGACGTTTGTGGAATACTTAATTCCAAAGAATGACAAGGAATGGAGAAACCTGAGTATTCTTCAACATCTTCGGCTACAACAGCAATATTTTCGGCTGCTCTTAAGTGACGTGCACGGGTTTTGTTCTTCACATCACTAACTTGTCCCAACAGCTCGAATTGTTTCACCAATTTCTGTATTGCGGTCCGACAAGGTGCTTCACGATGACCCAAAAATGTTTGAGTTTTACGAACCGTCTCTGCCATATTTTCAACATTTTTATAGTGAAATTTAATGGAACTCCATTTCTTGATGTGCTATTTCGAAAATCCTTTGGCCCCAGTAGAATAGACGGAGGACCTAGAAAGCTTGGAGATTCCACGCCATTCAATTTTCAAACAACTAGCTGGGTTTAACGGTCACTGGACGATCGGTTCGCACGCGGGAAGACTAGGTTTTCCGTGTAACCCCCATTGCAGAAGCTGTGGGGACCTTTCTGAGAAGAAAACTTTCTCTGTAAATGTCCGGATTTGGCAGCTAGACGACTAAAGACACTGGGAGCTCCTTCCTTCAACAGCCTAGGGCAGTGCGCCAGCCTAAATCGAATCAATCGCCTCCATTTAATCAACAGCTCTGGCTGGCTGTAGATATCTGCCTGTTGGAGGTATCATAAAAAAGTTCTACATTCTCGGTTGGCCTTACAATTTCTGAATGTTTTATAGTTGTTACCAAAGAAGCCATAACATGGAAATTGTGAGTCAGCAAAAAGTCGATAGAGCAGATTCTTGATTTTGTTAAGATTCATCAGCAATGGAGATCTAAGACTAGAAGTGAAACAAGCGGGAAACAAAGCCGCATTGCTGCTTGAAAACTGCTGTATGGAGCAACAAGCGGAGGACCGAAAGCAATTCTGATGTATGCCGCGGACACAAGGTCGGCCACGGCTGTAACGCAAAAAGACATGGGGTCAGTTAAAATGAAAACACCGGCCGCAATAGTTGGATGCACCATGCACGACCGAAAGGCAAGCGAAAGGCAAGCATTGTAAACAGGTTAAATCGTAAATAGATGGTGAAGAAGAAATGATAATTATAAATAAGATTTTTCTTATAATGAGAGAAATAAATGATAAGAATAAATAATAATAATTGGCACCCTTTTTTGGGTGTTTGGCCGAGCTTCTCCTCCAATTTGGGGTATGCGTCTTAATGTTCTTCCACAAACGGAAAGTTTGTGTCGTTCTGGTTTCAGCCGACTCCGAATGACAGATAGATTATTATGAAGATATACACTAAGAGATTTGCCATTGTCTGCCGCTATTAGAAAACACTTTTTCTATCATATCATTTGGTATTTCATGTCCAGAGTTTCGGATGCTAGTCACACCCCAATGTACGAGTATTCGGCTATAGACAGTAGAAAAATTTATTGATAAATAGCCAAAACTGAATCGAACCAACGTGATTAACTTGCGGAGCTCCTAATGAAGCATCAATTATGTTGGACGCCCAATTTCTAGAAATACTCTTTATATTCTATCGCAGAGGTAAGAGAGTCAGCGAACCAGACTAGGTTCATTCGACTGTCGGTTCTACGTTACTGGAACGTCTTGAATTAAAGTCCAAATCTGCTTCCAAGATCAAAGCAGCAGGCATGCTGAAAGGAAAAACACACGGTCATGCATCAGTTCTACTATTCATGGAACAATTGCAAGACGCATCGACAACAGATCATCTGCTTCCCAAGATAGGTCTGAACAAAGACTATAAAATATGAATACCCGACAGAGAGGGTTGGCAGACCCGCGTCATATCAGATGATAGTGGTCACCATATTTGTACTGATGGCTCAAAGACCGACAATGGCGCCGGATCGGAAGTGTACTTGGAACAATTACACCTAAATTGCTCCTTTAAACTTCCAGGCTGGTGTAGCGTCTTCCAAGCTGAGAACCGTGCTATAGACGATAAGACTAATGGACTTACCTCCGAGAAACCTTACCATTTTTGTTGATAGTCAAGCAGCGATCAAGGCACTGGCCTCAGCACACGTCAATTCAATACAGAAGGTCGCTTTCGGTTACCCAACAACAAAATACTACACTTTGTTTGGTCCCCGGCCATAAGCATTCCTCTAAACAAGTTATACACTACGATTGACTTGAATCTTTGAAACCATTAGAAGCTGTTCTCTGACTAATAACTTCATGCTCTCCAAAGCGCTCTGTACAAAACTGAATCATAAAAGCTTAAAAGGTCTGCTTGGATTCAACAAATCAACTACCAGCGTCCTTACGGATGTTATTTTTTTTTTTGTTTTTTGTGAGAGGGGAGCATAAAAATATCAGAAACATTCAATTGATGCCATCGCACCAATGATATGTTGGGCACGCTCCCACTAAAACAGACCTCCCCTCTTCGGCTGCCTTCCACCCGGGGACCGCATTTGAACTACATCGAGGGTGGAGCCGTGATCGTGGATAACAACTACAAAAGAAACCTGCGTCCAGGCTCTCTACCGTTGACGTATGGAGGTTATACGTGGGTGATAGTCTCCATTACTCCATTAAGAAGTAAATGGAACTTCGAAAGTGTCCGGTAATGTCGTGTGAATTACCGTCTTATCTGCGTATGATATGATCGTGAGTTATTAACTCAAGCACCCGTAATTGTTCTCGGTATATCTGAGTCGACCTCCTCTGGAACACTGTTTTATGTTAGCTTTAGCACTTGTCGGGAAGTTCGGTGTGATCAGACGCGACACAGGGCGTTAATATTATTTTGCTCTAGCTGCCGGTACTGAAGCAGCTCTATTGTTCGCCTTTCTTCGTCCTGCTTGTGTAGCGTACGCAATACTTGCTTGGAAAACTTGTATGCAGCATCCCAGCAATATTTTGAAACGCACATACTGCCAGTTAAATTAGTCTCACTTGGCTGTCTTCCAAGGATAGTGGCTAACGCCTCGTTCTATTTCAAATCTTGGACAGTAGAAAGTACGTGTCGTGCGTCTTCAATGATGTCTTCACAGATGTTATAATGGGTCACTGCACTATTGGCACCTTAGTCAGTAGAATGGGTGAACCTCACAATGACTTTTGCAGGAGTTGTGGAGTTGAAGAAGAAATTGAGTGAACACAACACCTCATCTGTGAATGTCTTGCACTTCAAAGAAGCCGTGTCGAATATCTTGGCGAATATTTCTTTGAAACCTGAGAAATTTTCAAAATGTCTCACTGGCAAGACTAAGTACATTCTGAAAGAGATCTAAGTGGTTTAAGCAACTTAGTTAGGTGATGGAAATCAAATGCAGGTATCACCATGTGTCTTAGGGCTACAAAGTGTCTTGGCCTAGACGAACAACCTGGATAAATTAACCTACCCCTAAGGATATTAAAACAAAAAAAGAAAAATATAATAGACTCGCCTGAATGTTTGAATGAATGAAACTCTCTGTTTCATTTTTCCTCTCTCTTTCATTTTGCTCGAATTTTTATCTCCCTTGCTTTGTCTCTTATTGAGTCCGATTTGGGTATTTCATTACTTGTGTTTAGTAACGCAGATTCCTTGAGGCAGCCAAAAATGGTAATTTTTTCATGAAAATATTTCACTGTGCAACAGACGCTCAGAGCAGGTGTTGCAATGAAAACACGCGGCCGCGTGCCATATTTCTATTTGATTACCTACACAAATAGCATTTGGATGTGAGTATGAGTATGTGTGCATATATATGTAAGTGCGTAGGAGTCCATGTACAGCTATGCTGTGCACTAAGTTATGTATGTACATGAACTATGCGTTTCTTTGTCGATTTGGTGTACAAATTAAGTGAATTCGCGCATTCCAACAGGCGGTAAACATTTTCGGCTTGTGTTTTTTTGTTTGTGTGTGTGTGTTGGGTACGCAGGTACGCACACATACATATGTACATCTGTATGCATACAGCATTCAGCGAATTCGCTTTTTGGTATTTAAATGCAAAATTAACTTGCAACAGCAGTAGCTGTGGCCAGTGCTGCAACATACATACATTGGCACACTAGTAATTGCAAAAACAACATATGGCTAAAAGTGCATGCATAAATAAAGTGCAAACACAAACAGCAATAACAGCAGCTGTAGTAGCAACAATTATACCAACAATAATAACAACAACGGTGGCAAGCGATGTCATCAATACAAAATTAAATAAATTCGCAGTGTTAAACAAAATAATTAATTTGCGGAATGGCGGAAGCGCACGAATTGGCGGCGGTTGGTTGTGTCAAAAAATGTGGCAAATGCAAAAAATTCGGTGGTTGTAGGAAATAACAAGAACAACAACACGAGGAACAAAAACAATAACAACAAAACAAGTAACAACAACAACAATAAGAAAAGGACAACAACAACAATAATAATAACACCACCACAAAAAACGCGATTTATAACAACAACAAATAGAACAGGAAAAATAACAACAAGAACAAAAGGAACAAAAACAACACGAGTAATAACAACAACAACAAAAAGAACAACACCAACACAAGTAATAACAACAACAAGAACAACACCACAGACAAGATCCATATAAATGATAACAACAACAACACCAACAAAACAGAAAGGAACAACAACAACAATAACAACACGAGTAATAATAACAACAAAAACAACACCACAGACAAGCACCATATAAGTGATAACAACAACAATAACAACAAAAACACCAACAAAACAGAAAGGAACAACAACAGCAATAACAACACGAGTAATAGCAACAACAAAAACAACACCACAGACAGGCACCATATTAGTGATAACAACAACAACAACATTGCCAATGACAGCTGGAACTCTATTAATTATTTGCTTTTGCAATTGCATAAATGCAGCAATATGTTGCACGCATGCATACAATTGAATTCGGCTGCCACATTTCGATATTGCCACTGGCATGTGGAGCAGTAAACAAAAAATACAAACAAAAAACGCACAAAACGCGAGAAGTCATGGCAATGGTGTGAGGCAAGAAACAAAACGCCAATAACCCAAACTACAATAACAACAACAAATACATGTAATACACTCACGTACGCCAATAAAATTGTATTAGCCCATATTCATGCGCTTTGGTTAACGGCATTTTTGTTTTTTGCCGCCGCCATTTGTAGCTGCTGTGCTGCTTTTTCACTGTCGACGTTGCCACATTTGGTGGCAACTCAATTTGCTAAAATGTTTTGCATACCATGGGCATACATACGCAATGGCACACATGCAAACAGACAGACATACATACATCTCTATATGCATAGAGGCGCACTCACAAAAAAAAAAAACAAATGCGAAATACAACAGCAACATTAGCGCACTCACCCTCGCACAACATTTCATTCCATTTTATCAGCAACAACACAATTTGCATGCAACACGCCCGCCCACCAATTGCCAACAGGTGAGCAATAAACACACATGTCTGTGTATGTACACAGCATAACACAGCACAGCATAGCATAGCATATATACATACGTTTCTTTAGCGGCAGCAATAAACTTTTCCATTTCTACTTCCTTTTCTCGCCTCACCTCCACCTGCTTTGTAAATGTTGAAAAAATCCACTCTAATACTTTTATTTTTTACACCCATTCTGCCATTTTTTCTCCGGTTGTTTTTGTCCATTTCCATATTTTCGAATTCCCCGTTTTGTTGCCCGCCCATCATCATCGTTACTCGAGTGTTTGCGAAAATTTAAAAATTCCGCACACGTAGAAAATTCTTAGCATAAAAAATTCATTCTTCCTAAAAACGCAGTAAATACAGTTAAAATGGGCTGTTAGAGGAAGTGACGGTGGTCGTGGCATGCCGTTGAGTTATGAAGGTGACTATTCACATATCTTTATATACACCTACACACACACACACACACCTATGCGTGGCGGCCTTTGGTTGATTGTATGCAAAATTTTGCCAAAAACTCACTTACTTAACTTTAGTAGGTAGAAAGTAATTTACTGCAATCATAAACGTAATAGGAGTTTCGAAAAGAGCAGCCATCTATTTCAGTGTCTATTGAAGGGCAAATACTTGAAGAATCAGCGATTGCAATTTTTTTGTTACATTACTTCTTTGAATTATTTAGTTGGTTTTATCCACGGCGGAAGATGCAGGGGACGTAATATGAGTAAGAGCAGTACGAAAGATTTGATACTGCCTGTGTGACCATTAAACACAATTTAACCTTAAAAGTAGGTAGTTAGGTGAAATGGTTTAGGGGCCAGTCTGGCACTCCTCAAGTAGCACTGAAGCCCCGTTTTGACACTATTTATTATGAGCCCTCCAACAGGCAGATATTGACAGCCAGCCAGAGCTAGTGATATAATGGAGGCCAATGATTGGATTTAGGTTGGCGCACTGCCCAAGGCTGTCGAAGAAAGGAGCGCCCAGTGAAATTAGCCGTCTAGCTGCCAAACCCGTACATTTACAGAGAAAGTGCTCGACAGTCTCCTTCTCTGAAAGGTCCCCACAGCTTCTGCAATTGGGCTTAAATCGTAACCCTAGCTTTCACACGTGTGTGTCAATCGTTCAGTGACCGGTAAACAGCTACGAGTTTGGAAATTGAATGGCGAGGAGTCCAAAGGACTCTCTGAGCTCTGCGTATATCGTATTGGGGCCAAAGGGTTTTCGCAGAAGCACCTAATCTCGAGATTTATTAAATGTTTAAAATTTCGGTATTCTTTCTTCAAAGGGAAATATATTTGGTGCTTTTCAAGTTTTGTACACATTTTTTGGTAATTTGATAAGATAACAAATACTCAAATAGGTAATAAATACAATACTTAAAAAAACATTTTTCTGAAACAAAATTTTTTGTTGCGGCTTTTAAAAGACACTCCTCACAGCCTGTTTGCTGACAGTAATAGCTCAGTCCGTTCGAATTGTGAACCACAATAAGAAATAAACAAAATTTTTTTCTTTAATTTTATTAATTTCGAAAAAAAATTTAATCTTTTAAAACAAAATTAGATTTTTATACATTACCAACATTCTGATACATTGTTTTTATAATTTTATAAGATAAACAGGAAACAGTTTTTATAAAAAAAATTTTATAAGCAATATAATTGTAAACCATTTTTTTGTTATTCTCAGATTTTTTTTCTTATTTTCGTCACTCATAGCTAAGTCCATTCCAAGGCTCAAGTACAATGAGAAGTGAGCTCAACAAATTTTTTCGAAAATTTTAGTAATTAAAGAAAAAATACGTTTATTTTCGCGATTTATTCAGTATTGAAAATCTTGGTGTACAGTTTTCTAAAGTGAAATATCTTAGCTTCTTTTCACCAGCTGTACAAATTTACTTTTAAATTAATAGCATAAAATATCATTTTATCAATTTTTTTCAGAAAATAATTTTAAGTTTTTTTATTTTTTTCTTGCTATTTTCGAAGGCTTTTTTTTGGGATGTATGGGATTTAGCAATACAAGGCAACGACCTTGACTGGGTTTAACATGGCAATGACACACATCCCCCGGGATTTAATCCTGTCTTTTCCTTGGCCATCCTGGATAGCTGCTGAGCACCCGCCGGGCAGTGAACGAATGTGTGTGACGAATGTCCCCCCAGGACATTAAATTTGAACCCGGATAATGAACCCACCAACGTTGACGACCATCGCAAACGAAAACCGGACTACGATTTACGGATATGCACCTGGAATGTCCGAACCCTAAATAGGGAAGGTGCCTCTATCCAGTTGGTGGAAGCCCTCGAAAAAATTAAGGCTGATATCACCGCCATCCAGGAGATAAGATGGACAGGACAAGGCTGCTCTAAGCAAGCAGGCTGTGATATCTACTACAGCTGCCATGCGGAGCGGCGCGAATTAAGATGCGGATTTGTTGTAAGCGGGAGGCTTGGGTCCCACGTCTCTAGGTTCACTCCTGTGAGCGATAGGCTAGCCACAATCCGTATCAAGGCACGGTTCTTCAACATAAGCCTGCTTTGCGCGCACGCCCCAACGGAGGAAAAGGACGATGCCGTCAAAGACAATTTCTATGCGAGACTCGACCAAGTATATGACCGCTGCCTAGCCCACGACGTGAAAATCGTACTCGGGGACTTCAACGCAAAGGTTGGCGAGAATCTGTCTTCGATCCCACTGTCGGTCGGTTCAGCCTCCACGAGACCTCATCGAACAATGATCTAAGGCTGATCGACTTCGCTGCGACGCGAAATATGGTAGTTAGTAGCACCAGATTCCAACACCTCAACATCCATAAGGCCATTGGCTGTCCCCTGATCAAAGAACGCGCAACCAAATTGATCATGTTGTGATCAACGGAAGGCATGCTTCATGTGTGCAGGATGTGCGAACGTTCCGTGGAGTGAACATCGACTCTGACCACTATCTTGTCGCAGCCAAGATACGCATGCGGTTATGCAATGCGAAGAACGTGCGCCCCACTACGCAACGAAAGCTAGACGTCGCTAAGCTGCTATCACAATGGACTGCCGAAACTTATTCCGCTCACCTCTCGGAGTTGCTCCTCCACGAATCTCCACCTGCAGACGCAGGCGGACTTTGGGCACATATATACCACTCTATGCGAGCTGCCGCTGAAAAAACCATTGGGTTCCAACGCCCACGTAAACGAAACCAATGGTACGACGAAGAGTGTCGCGAAGCTACTGCAGCGAAGAACGCAGCTTACAAAAGAACTCTGCAGTCAGCTGCAACGCGGGCCGTGCGAGATAACTACAGGGGAAAGAGATCGGAAGACGCAAGAAACGAGAACAGGAGAAGCGTGAGCGTGAGCTGCTAGAGGAGTACAGGGGCAGAGATAAAAACGGAAATCTGGTTATGGATACACAGTCTACACTGGGCATATGGAGGGAACACTTCTACAATTTACTTGGTGGCAATGACGTACACAATTCCGATCCAGTAGAAGATGACCCGATACCGCCAATCGACGATAATTTGGACTTTCCAGCACCTAGTCATGCCGAAGTCAGAGTTGCCATTCAGCGGCTCAAGAATAACAAAGCGGTTGGCGCTGACGGCTTGCCCGCTGAATTGTTCAATACCGGCGGCGATGTGCTGATAGGGAGCATGCATCAGCTCATATATATGGCTAGCAGAAAGCATGCCCAACGATTGTCCTTTGTCCTGAACTGAAGAAGGGTGACCCGACGATCTGCACCAACTACCGGGGCATCAGTCTTCTAACCATCGCTTACAAGGTCCTGTCTAGCGTCCTATGTGGAAGACTTAAGCCATTTGCCAACACACTGATCGGGCCTTATCAGTGCGGCTTCAGAAGTGGTAAGTCCACCATCGACCAGATTTTCACATTACGCCAAATCCTGGAAAAGACCCATGAAAAGCAAGTCGACACCCATCATCTTTTTGTCGACTATAAAGCTGCGTTCGATAGCCCGATAAGGGATTGCCTGTACGCCACCATGTCTGAGTTCGGTATACCAGCGAAGCTCATACGGCTTTGCATAATGACGTTGAGCAACACAACCAGCTTCGTCAAGGTAGGAAATAACCTCTCCGAGCCATTCAGTACCGTTCGAGGTTTCAGACAAGGCGATCCACTGTCATGCAACCTCTTCAACTTCGTGATGGAAGGGGTGCTCCGAAAAGCAGGTGTTCATCGTAATGACACTATTTTCTACAAATGTGTCCAGCTCCTTGCGTACGCCGATGACATTGACATTATCGGCCGCTGTAAGCGAGATGTCACCGCTGCGTTTTCCGCTATCGAGAAGGAATCATCATGAGTGGGTCTGGCGGTGAACGAGGGTAAAACGAAGTATATGCTGTCTACAACGCGGAACACACGGCGCGTAGGAACGCACGTCATTGCGGACAACTATACTTTCGAAGTTGTGCCAGAATTTATTTATCTTGGCACCGCCGTTAATAGCAACAACAATATCAGCCTGGAGATCAAACGGAGAATCACTCTTGCTAATAGGTGTTACTATGGGCTAAGTAAGCAATTGAGTAGTCGAGCCCTCTCTCGCATGACCAAACTGACACTTTACAAAACGCTCATCATACCCGTGTTGCTTTATGGCGCAGAGGCATGGGTAGAGTCACAAAGCGATGCAGCCGCTCTTGGGGTCCTGTGCGCGTTGGTGAAGTTTACCGTTCAAGAATGAACCACGAGCTGTATGAGCTCTACGCCGACATTGACGTAGTTTAACGCATCGCCATCCAACGCCTGCGTTGGCTAGGGCATGTCGTGCGCATGGATGAAGAAGCTCCAGCAAAGTAGGTGTTCGAGGGCGAAGTCCAAGGGAGCCGACGCAGAGGAAGACCATTGCTCCGGTGGAAAGACCAGGTGGAGGAAACCTTATGCTTGTTTGGTGTACAGAATTGGAGAAGGCGCGCGCGGAGCAGAGGCGTCTGGAGAGAGCTAGTGAGGTCGGCCGTAACTCGGCAACAGGTTGTTATGGCCACCTAAGTAAGTTTTTATTACTCTGTTAAACTGAACAAAGTTTTGTTTTTTAGTTTAATAATTTTGAAAAAATTTCAATATCTTTGAGACGTTGAAAATTTTGGTACGCATTTTTTTTGAATAAAATATCTTCGGATCTTTTCAAAATTCTTTTAATTTATTATTTACTTTTTTGCCATTAATAGCTCAGTCAATTCAAAAGCCTTGGTATAAAATAAGTAAGCTGTTTTTAATAATTTTTACAACAATTTTGAATACTATTTTCAAGAAGTAAAATAACACTTTTATACATGAATTTTTTGAATTTTATAGAATGAAAAAAAAAACATGATTTCGCAGAACTCGCTTTCGGAAATGTGAAACTCGCATACACTAATGTGTGCAAAATCTTTTCTTCATCATCATAGCGTCCCAGTTCGAGGTGAACCATTGCTTCCATTACAATTCGCTTCCACGTCACTCAGTCATCAGCTAACTCCAAAGTGTTCCTCAATATCATCTCTCCATCGCTTTCTCGGCCGTCCTCTTCTTCTGTCGCCTTGTGGATTTGTTTCAAAGACCTTTTTTCTAGCTCTATCGTTGCTCATTCGTGGAATATGACCGTAACATCGAATCCTTTGCGCTTTAATGTACCTGTCTACATTTGCACCCCTGATAAGTGTTTCTAACTCGCCGTTGTACCGAAAGCGGCAAGTACCGTCTTCAAGTAGTACAGGCCCATATATTTTCCTTAGGATCTTTCTTTAAAAACCATTTTTTCGGTGCAGTCCTTAATATTTTTATGAGAAAACAGGACATAGATGAAATTAAGATAAAGCAAATTTTATTACCTTTCATTTGAAGTATCATTATCAATTTAATCGGTTAATGAATTCTCCAGATATGGACATTTTTATGATCTACCATTATCTCTTCAGTCCAAAACCATTATTTGACGATGACTAAAAAAATGATGTGGATTTTCGTACTCCGCATTGGAATTGGATGGTCTCGTTCTTGGTTCTTGGTTCTTGATGTATATTTGCTGTAAACTGGTGTTATATTCGCAGGCGAAGAGTTAATATCAAGTCAATTTTAAGTCATGCCAAAATCACCGGAAAAAAGTTTAATTAAATGCAAACTACTTTTTTCTATAACTATAAAAATATACCTTTTATAAATAGCATTGCATTGGCAATATTTCATTCAAATAAAAATAGAATAAAAGTTAAAGGAGAAGGAGAAGGAAAAGCTAACCAGTATTGACCTAAATGAAAAGTAGCTAAATGAGTAAGCTGAACTTCTTCATACATACAGGTATGCACCTGTGTGCCACAAAACAAAACAATAGTAGCGTTATATCTACAGAATTTTTTTATTGATATATCTACATACATACAAACATGAAGTATGGTCAATAATAATTAAACGAAAAGTTATTGCAAACAAATGAATGAAGCGATATTTGGCAGCGGTTGACCAATATGTCTAAATACGAGTGAGGCGAACATAGAAAGCATAGCAATCACACATACATATGTCTGTATACCTACATATATACATACAGACATATATGCAAATATTGCCATAAAAACACACAAAATGGATAGCCCAAAAAGTTGCGGTCTATTGTCTTGCGGCCACAAAGCGAGCCGTCACCGCTGCCACCGCAGTCATCAGCATTCAGACGCTTGCCGTTTCATTTCGAAATTGGCCAAAATGGCTAAAATAGCTAACAGCTCAGATGGCAGTGTACGCGCTGACAGCAAGCTGCCGCAAGGCCGTTGCATGAGGAGGCACATTGGCGTCAGCAGCGGTATGTGAGAGCCCGCTTCAGAGCTTTCGGAAAGAGTGCTTCTAAAGATTATAAACATATAAATGCACATACATACATACATACATACATACATATACGAATGTGCACTCATCTATTTTGGCCACGAATTTCGCAAAACCACCATTTATCTAGTTTTTTGGGGTCTCTATTTTTTGCTAAACAAATTTTTGTTAAGTTAAATTTTTATATTGAAATTGCACGTCGTCTCTATCAGCCTTCTGCTGCTGTTGCCGTTGCCCCTGCATGTGCACGTGAGCCATTAAAATCACTTAAACACAATTCATGTCACGTTTCGAATGCTCAATATACACCCGGCTTCGACACGCCTTCCCGCAGCCTGCCTCCAGCCCAGCAATGACAAGCGGGCAAATGAAGGTCTGTTCACTCGCCTTATCACATGGCAAACAACAATTATGTGGGAGTGGGAGTGGGAGTGTGTGTGTGTATATGGCTGAGCGTGGCTAGTGAAGTATTTGTGATGCATGACAGATAAATTGACTTGTGCGTCAGCCACACACACACACACAAACACACTTACTCGTATGTATGCGCTCTTAGCCACTTGGTTACTTTGGCGGCGACTATAAGGATTTTGTGGTGAGCTAAGGCGCGTGCTTGTTCGCCAGCTAATACAAATGCAAATAGTTTAAGTAGACGCGTATGTATGTAACTATTTATATATGTGTATGTGTAGACCCATATATTTTATATTCAGTAGACTATTATAAGCCCCGTGCGTTGGCATTAACGCGCATTTATATTTATTAGTATTTGTATGTTCTTGTTTTCCGGAAGCATAAATTGAAGGATCATCAAATGAGCGAAATAGGCAAACCTGCCACACTCACACTACGAATATGTATGCATGTATGGCCAATCAGTTCTCTTATATATACATGCAAAAATATGCTATGATTAAACCCGGCAGTGTGAATTACTTTGCTACCAGTTTGGATTGCATCTATTGAAGCAGTTCGTCTTCTATGTTTTTTCAATGCCAGCAACTGGTGATGTGCTATGAAATGCCAATTATCAGTATCATATTGGTTAATGGACTACATAGTTCTAATAGGCACACAAAAATCGAGGCCAATTAGTGGGCAAATTTGAAAAAGTAAATAGAAATGTATTGAGTTGAAAAATTCAAAAATATTTTATTAAGAAGAAAAAAATTACAGAAAATTATTTTTCAGCTCTTAATTTATTGAAGACTAGTTGTAAAAGGCCGCCGTAGGCGAATAGGTTGGTGCGTGATTACCATTCGGAATTCACAGAGAGAACATTAGTTCGAATCTCGGTGAAACACCAAAATTAAGAAAAACATTTTTCTAATAGCGGTCGCCCCTCGGCAGGCAATGTCAAACCTCCGAGTGTATTTCTGCCATGAAAAAGCTCCTCATAAAAATATCTGCCGTTCGGAGTCGGCTTGAAACTGTAGGTCCTTCCATTTGTGGAACAACATCAAGACGCACACCACATATAGAAGGAGGAGCTCGGTCAAACACCTAACAGAAGTGTACGCGCCAATTATTTATTTTATTTATTTTAGTTGTAAAAGTATGTAAAAATTCATAATTGAAAGGTTTGTCAAATATTGTATTATAAAATAAAATTTCGCTCGAAATTCCTTTTTACTTTTCAATTTATTGTGGATCAGTTTTTGACTAGTTGTAAAAGTTAAGCAAAATGCATAGTTGAAAGTTTCAAAAATATTCTATTATTATTATTTAAAATATTTATTATGACAAAATTCTTCCTTACACTTAAATTAATTGTGGACTAGTTTTGAACTACTTAAAAAGTAAGTAAACATTTATAAATTAATGTTTAAAAAAATGTTATACTGAATTAAAACTTTACACAATCTTTTTCTTATCTTCAAATTTTGATTGGAGTAGTTTTGGACTAGTTATAAAAGTAAAGAAAAACTTATAATTCAAAGTTTCGAAAATACGTTAATTTGAATTGGAACGTAACACACAATTTTTTCTTATCCTTAAATTTTTTGTAAAGTAGTTTTGGACTAGTCCTAAAAGTAAATAAAATTGTATAACTCAAAGTTTCCAAACTATTTTATTATGAATTAAAACATCACACGACACGACTTCTTACCTGTACGTTTTTTGTGGACTAGTTCTGGACTAGTTGGAAAGTAAGTAAAAATTTATAAGTGAAAGTTTCAAAAATATTTTATTATGAATTTAAGTATTACACAAAATTATTTCTTCTCGTTAAGCATATTGCGGACTAGTTGAAAAAGTAAATTTATAAGTCAAAGCTTCATAAATGAATGGTGATCAATTTATTTTTGTGTAGAACTATTCATGATATTTCCTTACAAATCTTGGCCGCAACTGCGCCATAATTCGGCCATCCGTAAACACCAATTTTGAGTGACTCGTTGGAGGATTTTGGTTGGTGTTTCGGAAAAACTTCATTAATGTTGGCTTTCAATGCATCTTTCGACGCTGGTTTATTCACGATGCATTTATGCTTTACATACTCATTCGAACAAAAGGGCCTAAGGTGTGATATCACACGATCTTGTTGGCCAATCCACTGGTCCGCGAGGTAAATTGCTCACCGAGACGACGACGCAGTAAATCCCTTCTTTCACGGGCTGTATGGCAAGTAGCGCCGTCTCGTTGGAACTAAATGTTTTGGAGATCACGGGCTTCGAGCCTCAATTTCCAGCATCGCAAATTCGTTTATCGTGGCGCGATTCATTCACTGTTACATCGGCGCCAGCCTCGATTTTGAAGAAATATGGGCGGGTGATTATTATTATATTCAAATAGGCATAGCTTTTGTTAGAGCTTTCTTGTAGGCGCGCGGCGACCGTTTAGGTTCTTAACTTAGGCAAACTCAATTAGATACCTTCAAGCAAGCCAATGTAAAACAAATCTACCAACTCTTCAGTTGAGAAAGAGGTATCGTTGGATGATTTGGGTAACACACCTCGTTCTCCCGTGGTTTTGTAGCAAATATCTATTCCAAACTCCTACTTTTTTAATTTTTAATATTGTACATTGTAGACTTATATTGGGTATGGGAATAGGGTTCATCCCTCATAAAAGAGGTGTGGCTGCTGATACTATTTTTTGTGTTCGCTCTAATAATACACGGTGATTTGAAAGTGTGTATGTGAGGTCACGATCGCAGTAATTAACATTCGTTTCAAGCTTAAAGATCATTTTTTACCTGAATTCAAAAATGTCTACGTTCGTCCCGAAAAAACAGCATTTGCGGGAAGTCATGCTTCATCATTACCTTTTAAAGAAAATATAAATACAAATACAACTTGTAAAGAGTGGTTTCTACGCTTCCAAAGTGAGAGTTTCGATGTGAGTGATAAAGAGCGCGAAGGGGCACCAATAAAATTAGAAGACTCAACCGCGACAAATATTGGAAGAAGGCGAATGTCGAACCCTTGATGATATGTCTAAAGAGTTGAATGTTGACAGATCAACCGTCGGTAATTGTTTGCACGCGATGGGAATGGCCCAGAAAGCAGGTATCTGGGTGCCACATCAATTGAAAGAGAGGGATATGGAGAGACGTTTGGTGGCGTATGAGATGCTTTATGAACGGCAGCAATGAAAAGGTTTTCTGCATCGCATCGCATCGTCACTGGCGATGCAAAATGGATCTGTTATAATAAACCTAAGGGTCAAAAATGTTGGAGCCTGCCCAGGTGAATCGCTGTCTGGGCCATCGACAGCGAAAAAAAAATGTTCATGCTTCAAAGGTTATGTTGTGCATCTGGTGGGATCAGAAGGGTGTCATCTATTATGAACTTCTTAAATCATCTGAAACCATCAGTAGCGATCGTTACCGACTGCAGCTAATGTGTTTGAATCGGGCTCTCGAAGAAAGGCGGGCCGGAATGGGTCGGTAGATATGACAATCTGATTTTGCTGAATGACAACGCCAGACTACACGTTGTTAAATCGGTCCAGAAATATTTATAGGGACTGAATTGTGAAATCTTGCCCCACCCGCCGTATTCCCCAGACATTGCATCTTCGGATTATCATCTGTTCCAATCAATGCAGTCAGCCCTTATTGGAGAGCGGTTCACTTCTTACGAGAGCATCGCAACTGCCTCAATGAATGGATCAAGTCAAAAGAACTCGAATTTATCGTCAGAGGAATCCGTATGCTGTCTGAAAGATGGAGTGAGTTGTAGGGTTCCAATGGCACATATTTCACATTATATCATGCATTGTTAAATTGTTTAAATAATTCGTAACTTTAGCTAAGAAAGGACGGAAACTTGGTGGAGGTCACATAATGTTGGAAGGTGTTTCCCCGAGATTGCTATTACAATATCATCGGCATATTATATTATTTTGCATCCCATTTTTTCAAGTTCTTCTAAAAGATTATTGACAGTTAGGCTCCACAGAAGTGGATACGTATCGCTGCCTCAAAAATTAAGGCGAGTTTAGGTGCAATCATATCGTTTGTGTGTTGCAAAGTGGAAAGTGCTTCTGCATTGGTAATTCTAGTGTTTCTTCGCTGCTGGTTGTCCAATTGCCATTGTCTTTTATGAGGTGGGACTTGTTGATACTACCTTCCGGAGTCTACTGGCCTCCGAAACACTTTCTATCTTTTGACAAAGGTCTCTCCAAGACGCCGTTTTTGCTGTCCTTATGGCATACTTAAATCTACGCTGACATTCTTTGTATCTATCCCCCGAGATGGTTCTTCTCGCTTCGTTATACATAGTTCTGCATTCCCTTCTAAGGTTTGCTATATCAGTGGACCACCATGGGGTTTCGCTTTTCCTCTTCTCGTTCTCTGAGGACATGCTGCTTTCGCAGCTTGTTGAAATGCTGAAGTCAGCTCATCAACCACTGAGCCGAGTTGAAGCTCGGAGCTAATTAGGTGTGTCGCGGCAGGGAGATTGCTAGATAATGTGGTTTCAAACATCCCCCAGTTTGTGCGTCTGCGGTTTGTAACCGGCTTGCACTGCTTAGTTGGCAATGAAATGCTGTACATTATCTGATCTGAGAAGGAGTTGTCTGTAGACACTCTCCAGTCTTTTAAAATTTGCGCCTCTCGTTCATTGACAGAACTTCACTTCTCGTAGTTGTTACAAAAGTAGGGGTATCACCTATGTTACTTATATAAAGATTGTTGCTCATAATGAATACAAAAATGAACTCACCACGTGCGTTTGTGTCTGAACTGCCCCAGACATGGTGATGTGCATTAGCATCTGCTCCCAGTATAAATGGGGTGTCACACCTCGATGCTTCTCCAACTGCGACTCTTATGAGTGGTTATGGAAGAGGTTGCTCCGCGTCATGTGCCATATCGTCCTTCCGTAGGACTCTACCGATATAATGACGTTACCCGTTGTATTAGTAAATATACATTAATATATTTTTGCTAGTATGCACGACTTGGGCTTACCTTTGTCAGTGACATAAGCCAATTTGTATTCTCTACTGCTCAAACCGCAAAACCGATCTTTTACGACCCATGGTTCTTGGATGAGCACGATATCCTCTTTGCCTTCTGCGAGACGGAGGATGAGTGGGGCTGAGACCGCTTTACTGTGGTAAAGATTGATTTGTACAATCCCCACCATCGGAGTATATAGCATAACTACTAGTCAAATATTTTCTGATTTCTAAATCCTCTTTAACAGAGTAACGGGCGAAATAATTTTGTTAATGCAATCACCACAACAGGACAAGACAATTGCATTAAATGTGATGTAAGTAGATGCATTATGCTCGTACATATAATTAGACACACACATAGACGTTTGTGTGCATATGTATATGTGTGTTTATTAACTGCCAGAGTGGCAAATATACAGGCTGAGAATAGCAACAAGAGTAAAATACTCGTATGTTGAAATTTAGAGGAGCGAACGGCAGCTCTAGTGTTAATCTAAAAAGGGGAACGGGGGAAGTACGAAGGACTGAGGAGAGTTATGCGAAATTACCTAGACTCTTGGAAATATATGCAACTTTGGACTGAATAACAGATAAGCATGTGAACACACATACAGTTACGCAGTAAAAACAAATACGCTGTGGCTTACACTATGCATGACCACTGACATCCTTGGGGTGTGAAATTAGAAATCACAGGTAGTATTGTGCAATAACTTTTGGGTATGCTTGCACCAACAGCACTGGAGTTCATAGGTAAATGTACACAGTAATGGTTGGATATTGACAGTAGTCAATTGTTAGTTCATAGAATTTGCAAACTCACAATTGATCTCAAGCCAATTTCGGTATGTGGATATATTTTGTTTTCTGTGGCGGAGATTGAGTTATCAGTGAGTGTATAGAACCAACTTGTAATCTGTCTAATTAATTCAATTTAATGCAGGACAAGCGGTAGCAAGTACACATACACATACAAATAATAAGCGCTATATATTTTGAGCCACTCTGAGTACTTTTTTCATTTATTTTGGTAATTTTTGGGAAAGAAATTGTTTATTCTATGACAAATAAGTATAAAATATGTTCAACTATTTCCGAGTGCAACGAGAATTATATAACACAACAAATTACAGTATGAAGCAGTAATATGATTTGAGCAGGTCTTTTTTTTTATTTTATGGAGTTGGATCTTAATTTGTATTTTTGAATTATACCAGAAATGCTTTGGATCTTCCAACAGAATAATGACACAAAGTTGGTGCTATGGTAGCTTCAAAGCAAAAAAATAGAATACAGTTGTGGCCAATGGACCTAATATGAACCAAAACGGACCACCACTAAAATTTTGTTAAACTCGTTGAATTCTTTAATTGGTGGCATGCATACAACGCTTCTATACAAAATATGGTCAGATGAAAGCGTGCTCGCCGATTGAAATTTATGTATGCTCCATAAGAAGGGTGATTCTGCAATCTGTGTCAATTACCACGGGGTTAGTATTTTAAATATCGCGAGCGTATTATGTGAAAGCCTGAAGTCTACCATCGACCAAATATTCACAATACGCCAAATTTTGGAAAACCCCATTAAAGGAGAATCGAGACCCACCATCTTTTCGCCGACTTCAAAGTTGCATTCGACAGTATGAAAACGCATTACCTGTATGCCGCAATGTCTGAGTTGGGCATCCCCGCAAAATTACTACGGCTATACAAGATCACGTTGTTCAACACCAGCAGCGCCATCAGAATTGGGAAGGACCTCTCCGAGTCGTTTGATACCAAACGAGACTTCAGAAAGGGTGACTCGCTGTCGAGTGACTTCTTTAACCTCTCCTAGTGGATCCTACGAGCCGCTAAACTTAATCGCTCAGGCACAATTTTTTATATTGTAAGATCGTAAAATTGTTGGCGTATGCCGATAATATGGACATCATCGGCTTTAACAACCACGCTGTTAGTTCTGCCTTCTCCAAACTGGATAAAGAAGCAAAGCGAATGGGTCTAGTCGTCAACGAGGACAAAACGAAGTACCTCCTGCATTCAAACAAACAGTCGACGCACTCGCGTATCGGCACTCACGTAACTGTTGCCAGTTAAGGCCAGCCTTAACGCCTATAACAATATCAGCCTGGAAGTTCAACGTAGAATCTCTCTTGCCAACAAGTGCTACTTTGGACTAAGTAGGCAACTGAGTAGTAAAGTCGTCTGTCGAAGAATAAAACTAACACTCTACAACGCTCTGTTGGTACAACTGTCCTTCATAGTGTTGCGGAGTGTGAGCTTGCTGTTTCAATAAGCCTGTTTTTGGCATTTAATTATATCAGTCAACCGCTATGTGCTCTGCGATTTCCACTATAGACAAAAGTATCGAATAAAAATGTGTTTTAAATTTTGTGTTTTGAACGGGATGTCGTATGTCGAAACGTTGAAAATGTTGCATAAAGGCGAGTGTGCCATAAATACGAGTCTACGAGTGGAATAGGGCTTTTGCAGACTTCTCGGCCCAGTCGTGGAAGATTTGCCCCGATCTGGTCGCCCATCAATTTCTGCAACGGATGAAAACGTCGACAAATTCAAGGAAATGGTGCTGGAAAATCATCAAACTATCATTTAATTTTGAGGGAGGTAGATCGTGACCTTAGCGTGTTCCAAGAATCAATTCGCAACATTTTACACCATCAATTTGGCATGAGACGCCAAGACGCGTGGCGGCTCGACTCGTTCCAAGAGAGTTGAATTTCTTTAAAAAAATTAATCGGAGGAAGGTGGCTGAAGACATGCTCGAGCAAATGAATTCGGACCCAACGTTTATCCAGCTCACCATAGCAGGTTATGAGACGTGAGTATATGAGTTTTGGATGCAAATCAGTGAACAGGCGGCCGAATAGCGATATCCACCATGCCAAAGTCGGTCAAAAGTGAAAGTCATGCTACTCATTTCCTTTGACTATCATGGAGTTGTGCACTCGGAACTCATTTCGAATGGCTCTACAATAAATAAAGAATACTATGTGGAAGTTATGCGACATGTGAGAGAGAATGTGCGTAGGAAACGGCCTAATTTGTGGAAAGAAAACTCATGGATCTTGCACCCTGATAACGCAACGTCTCACAAGGCTCATATTGTGAATACTTGTTTGACCAAAAACTCGACAAATATCACTGTATTCACCGGATTTAGCTCCCTGTGACCTTTTCCTTTTCCCAAAACTTAAATTGCCACTCCGCGGACGCCGCTTTGATTGCCGCGTCGATAGAGGCCTCTAAGGAGAATTCGCTGAGTGAGCTGAAAAAAGATCTCTTCAAACGCGTTTAAGGCGGGAAGCTGGTCTAGAATTTTGAAAAAATCGAAAAATTTTTTTTTGTCTTAAAAGGTGCTTTAGGGTCTTAGAAATAATATACCAAATGAGGGATGCCAGCAAAAACGTCTAAGTGCCCAAATTTTTCATTCGACGGCAGTGCCTCGCAGGTATGCCCCGAACGCTACTTACAACTTTAAACGCGTTTTTCTCGAAATCACTTTTTTTAAACTGGCCGAAGACATAACTCGAACAAATCTTTACCGATTCTTACGAAATTTTGACAATACATTCGAAATACCTTTCTCCGGAGACGTACGTAGGATTTTTTATTTATATTACATAGTTTTTTTTTAATCAACAATTTTATGTCGTTCTTTATAGTGAAAATTGTAACTTTTTGTTCAAACGTGCACCATTTAGCGATAAAACAAAATATCGAAAAAATCCTAAGTACGTCTCTTTCTGTTGTTATATAGAAACTAAAAAAATTTTATTTTTTGATCCAGGACAAAAATTAAGGAGTTTACGTCTTCGGCAATGGACCCACTAGAAAAAAAGGCGCCTTAGGAGAACTGCTGGACAGCGGCCATTTTGAAATTAATTCAGAAAAATTTATTGACCAATCGTTCTAAAAATTTTCGGGATTTTTTCCTTATTGAATTCTAATATTAAACTAATTCTGGGATTATATTATTACTTAAAATATGGGTTTTTAAGCAAAATTTATGAAAAAATATGGTATAAAAAAACTACTTTGTGTTCAAGCGCCTCAAAGCATGCAATTTTTTTTTATATTTTTTTACCACAATAAGGTTCATATTCTTAGGAAATACGTTGTTAATAAAAACTTCAGGAATTCCTATCAGCAAGACACTCGGATGGCGATCATCCATGGACAGCACGCTCTAGCGCCACTATCTCCCCCGGAAATAGCTTCAAAAAAATTTAAAAGTGTATCTAAATATATAAATAAAATATCCTCTAAAAATTCTCAAAAAACACCAAAATTTTGGCCTCCTAAACCGGTTTCCCCACTTAAGAGGTTGGTGGAAATTGTTGCTGTTTGCTCGAAGAGATTGTATGCGCATTCGAAATTTGAAGTAGAATGGACCATGAATACGAGTTTTCGAAATATCTTAATTTTCTTCTTATCTTTAGGTGTGTCTAATATCTTAAGAGGCATACGTTTCGAATTCAAACTAAAACCTCACAAAGTCAGGATTTTTCAAAATATGTTGACATCAACGCAACATAGATAATAATTTTTTCCCCCTAGCTTTTATATTTATATATGTATATGTATTTAATTGGCGCGTACATCCTTTATTGGGTGTTTAGCAGGGTATCTCTGCCTATTTGTGGTGTACGTCTTGATATTGTTCCACAAATGGAGGAACCGCATGCGAAGGTCAAATGGTTTTTTATGAGGAGCTTTTCCACCTGGTCAAAACATAGACGTTTTTAATGTGAGCCGAATTAGATTAGTCAGAGATCTAGAAATATTTATTTCGATGCCAGTGCCTAACGAAATGTAATAATTTCGGAATTAGAACCACTCTATAACCTGCTGAAAAAACTATGCTAACTATCATGGCAAGCTGACTTAAATTTGGTTCATTCGCTCTGGAGATTAGCGCTTTTGAATAGAGAAATAGGCAGAATATTTTTTTAAGCATAATTTTATTATATTCTATTTCATTTCCTACATCATCTGCACGATTTTGTTTTTTAATATTTTGAGTGAACATACCCGACTCTTTCACAGTTTTATTAAATATTATATTTTAAAATTTAGATTTTATTGAAACTTCTTTTTTTGCATAAAAATACCAAATATAGTTTTAATGCGATTCCCAGTGCACTTCGTTTGCATTTTTTCAAAATCAAATATTTTTCGTTATCACAGTTTTTTTGCTATAATGCACGTCTCACTTTGTGATTTAAAATTTATATAGTAATCAATTTTTTTCTGCTGCACTCATTTGCTTTAATGCATTTATTTGCATTACAATTAGCGCATTTGTTTGGCATTTGCGGCGATTTATTGCACCTGAGGGAATCATTTCTCTCCCTAGACATTTCAATGCATTTATAATAATGAAAAGTTAATGTGTGTGTGTTAAGGTAATTTTTTAAGCGTAGCAGTCATTCAACTCTGTGACATAAGCATACCTTTTTCGCCAGGGAAAAAACAAAACAACAAAAAACAAAAAAAAATCAAAAAACAAAAAGGAAAAAGTAAATGCAACGACGCATCATTATCATTAACGATTTCAATTCAACTGAAAAGGTGTATGTGTGTGTGTGTGCAGAGAACAGTTTCACACATATTTACTCATTTTATATACATACGCACACATTGCTTTATTTTTGTAGGGATCAGTTTTTGAAAAATGAATGAATTCATGTGTAAATTCAGAAAGGAAGTAAAGTTGGAAAGCTGGTGGAAAAAATGCAATTAAAATCGCTGCGGCAAACAACTTTATTAGCGAGCCAAGGGAGGGCGAGAAAATGCTGCCTGCACGCACACAGCCACACAATGGCAAATGCAATCACAAAGCGATGGCAGTGTGATATCTGTGCTAGTAAAACACCAACAAGAACAACAACACAAAAACAAGTTACAACAACAATGAGGACAACAACAACAACATAAAAATAAATAACAATAACAACAAAAAGGCATTTACAACAACAATATATTAATAGGAGCAACAGAAACAAAAACAACAATAATAATGATGAAAACAACAACAACAACACAAAAATATAACTACAACAACAAAAATACGTTTACAATACCAACAAAAATAAATTTACAACAATAAAACATTAACAGCAACAACAACACGCAAAAAAACCATAGACCAAGCGCACAGTCACACACACACACACACAATTTCAGCCTCAGCTGGCATTGTGAGTCCATAATTGAGGCTCAGCTTGCTGCGCTGCTTGACACAAATTTGTCTGGCGGCTTAAGCGATTAAAGCGTTTTTGTGGCACGCACAGTCATACACACACACGCACTCACACACGCATACATGGTAGACACATATCCACACCCAGTTGAACTCATTCAAGCCCGTTTGCCTATCATTTACAGTGATCCTCATGCCTCATACCCTTACGAACGCCAGCGAGGATCCCCCTCCTGCTATGTGCGAGCAAACGATTTCATAAGCCTCGCTTTGCTTGCTGCTATTCATAATTTTTACCCTCCGTTCGTGGCATTTGCCGCTTCCCGTACTTACCTTAGCTTCGTCGCCCTCAGCCTCTTACTTTGCTTGCCTTTATCTTTTCACTCGCACTCGTACTTCGTCTATTTCCTTGCTTCAGCGCACTTTTTCTATTGTGGAAATTGCCCTCGCTCACATGTATGTACACTCTCAGCACACACACACACACATAAGCAGATACCGATTCATGTGCAAATGCGATTTTCTCGTTTATGTGGATTTCAGCTTTTTTTTTTACTTTCCTGCTTTCCTTCTTTTACCTTTGGCTTTGATTTTTTTGTTCTACATCGTTTTTGTTCCAATTTATTTCCTCCACCTTTTTGGCATTGCTTTGTATGTTGCGTGCATCCTTTTCATTTTTATTAAAAGTCATAATCATAAAAATAAATAAACATTTGTGCAAATTGCAGTGATTTGATCATCTCTTTCCGTTGCGTCTCATAACAAAGTGCGGCGCAATAGAGCGACTCTGTTGAATTATCCTCTGTAATTGCGCATACATACAAGATTTGTTGTTGCTCGTGCTATTGGAGTTTTTGTTTAGTTAATTTTGAGATAGCTTTGATAATGGTGAAGGTGTAACTTTCAATTTCAATATTTTACTACCGGTTTTTATACAAAATTCCTTAATCAAGCTCTATGCATATTAGAGGTAAATATTTCGAGAGACCAACGAAGGAGGAACCCACCTAACGCCCCCTAATATGCAGAGAATGGAGTTGGATAGGCCACGCTCTTAGAAAACCACCCCACAGACGCACAAGAATGGCTCTATATTGGGATCCTCAGGGAAGCAGAAGCCGCGGCTGGCCAAGGAATACCTGCAACAGATTCATCCTGCATGAATAATCCTCTATAAACACAAGCTGAGCAATACTAAGATTAAGACACCTAACCGCGTACGTTGAAGATGCCTTGTAAGGGCCTTATGCTCCTCAAAGGAGTTATGTTAGATTAGATTAAAATGGTTGCCCAAGCAGTGTGATACCATTGTGAAGGAAGTTAGGTGGAGTAAGCCCGATGGGTCGAAAGGAGAGGGCGGATCGAAAAGAGTAGGACGGTTAGGAGGATGGATGTAGTGTGGGTAAAATATGAACTATGACTGTGCGTCAACCGCTTTATGCTGCTGATGAAGTTCAGCAGTTCCCGCAAGAGCAGGAAAAGGTGCTGAGATGGTTCCACCTCATCCAAAGCAACAAGGACTCGAGGTAATTCCAAATCTCACAGCCTGCACACCTCGCGGATAGTGTACTTTGAGAAAACTCCCAAAGTACGAGAGCTTAAATTTTGTCCACCTCAGAAGCTCGCTCAAACGCCCCCGATTCGCATGTGGCCAGAAGGATGTCGCGACCTTACAAGTTTGTGTACTTATCCAGCGCTCTCTGAGTTGGCGCGAAGAACAACTTTCCAGAAATCACTTGCCTTCTGGTCAAAGAGATCCCAATCCTCCCCTCATCTGCCTCACAGTCTTCCGCAATGCCGCTGTGACCAGGAACCCAGATGAGCCTTATGTGAAGGAATTCGAATGCAATCGAAAGTGACGCCAAGCAATCCCTAACCAGTTTCGAATGCATCATTTACTCGAGGTCCCTAGTTGCCGCTTGGCTGTTGGAGTAAATATTTACTTTCTTGTCGGTTAGTACGCATGTGATTAGCCAAGCAGCAGGTGATCTCTATATGTGGCTACCTCTGCTTGGAATACACCGCAGTGATCGGGACCTCCTTTCAAAATACTCCTCCACTAAGCTTTCCTTTCAACTTCGAGCCATCCATGAACAAGCTCAGTAGGCCCTGTCTTCAAGTGAAGCTTCCCGTTCACTCTTCTCTTGATGGAATGTGAGTCGACAATCTTTCACTTGGACTAAACGAGGGTGTACAGTGATTCGTCCGCAGAGGGATGAACCCAAAGTTTCTTAGGATACTTGAGTGTCCGTGAGTCTATAGCCCGAACCCCTCAGTCTGATTGCTCAAAGGAGTAAACAGCAGAAAAAACAAATCGTTTGACGATCGCACGTCTCTACTTTTCAATAGATATGTATTTTAGGATGTTTATAGACTATCTCAATGGCACAAGTGGCACCTTGCTTGGCTCAAATAAATAAGCTCTGACACGTTCCAATGCAATCAACGCCCTTAAACTTACACACCGAGTTGTCTTTGCTTTAGGGAGCTTTCTTTCTGTTTCCAATCCTATTAATAGGTCTATTTATAAGTTCGTGCGGTTTTACAACAGATGGCGTAACTTGATTATTATTCCATCGATCCACATTTCCAAACATTCATTGGAGAGCTACTGTCGTAAGGCACAAACGTCAGTATAAGTTTTTTATTTGAAGCGTAAACAACAATATTTTTACCACACTTGAAAATGTCGAATTTCGTGCCAAATAATGTGTTTTTGCGGGGAATTCTTCTTCATTATTTTAATATGAAGAAAAAAGCAGCCGAAAGTCATCGTATCTTGGTGGAAGTTTATGGTGAGCATGCTCTATCTGAGCGAACGTGCCAGAAGTGGTTTGCACGCTTTAAAAGTGGTGATTTTGGCTTGGAAGACGAAGAACGCGAGGGTGCGCCGCCAAAGTTCATGGATACCGAATTGGAGGAATTGCTCGATCAAGATCCGGCTCAAACGCAAGAAGAGGTTGCAAAAACTTTGGGAGTTGATCAATCAACCATTTCCAAACGTTTAAAAGCCATGGGAATGATCCGAAAGGTAGGCCATTGGGTGCCGTATGAATTGAAGCCAAGAGACGTTGAACGCCGTTTTATGGCATGCGAACAACTGCTTCAACGGCACAAAAGAAAGGGTTTTTTGCATCGAATTGTGACTGGCGATGAAAAGTGGGTCCATTACGACAATCCAAAACGTCGGGCAACGTATGGATACCCTGGCCATGCTTCAACATCGACGTCGGCGCAGAATATTCATGGCCTGAAGGTTATGCTGTGTATCTGGTGGGACCAGCTGGGTGTTGTGTATTATGAGCTACTGAAACCGAATGAAACGATTACGGGGGATGTCTACCGACGACAATTGATGCGTTTGAGCCGAGCACTGCGAGAAAAACGGCCGCAATACGCCGATAGACACGACAAAGTTATTTTGCAACATGACAATGCTCAGCCACATGTTGCACAAGTGGTCAAAACATACTTAGAAACGCTCAAATGGGATGTCCTACCCCACCCGCCGTATAGTCCAGACCTTGCGCCATCCGATTACTATCTCTTCCGATCGATGCAACATGGCCTGGCTGACCAGCACTTCCGTAATTACGATGAAGTCAAAAAATGGATCGATTCGTGGATTGCGGCAAAACCGACCGAATTTTTCACAAAGGGAATCCGTGAATTGCCAGAAAGATGGGAAAAAGTAGTAGTAAGCGATGGACAATATTTTTAATATTAAATTTGTAACCATTTTACGTCAATAAAGTTACAAATTTCGAAAAAAAACCGCACGAACTTATTCATAGTCCTATTAGAATTAAAGGTACTCGAAAGGTCTGAAAGAAATTTTGTCTGACGTCTCTAAGTCAACTCTAGCTCTTTCTGGTTTAACCGTCCTAATTTTGCCCCTTTCTGGCGGAGGTGTTTCTCTATCTCAAAAGTAAAGAAAGAAAAATAAAAATAAGCAAACCCGGAGAATGCATCTCAAAACGAATAACCATAGATAATGGAACAGCAAATACTTTTTTTCACATGTTGATAAATTTTACTAAAGGGTGGATAAAGTTCAAGGGCCGATGTTGAATGTGAACCACACCTAAACGTCAACGACACCGTTGGGTTTCTTTCTTTGGGGTTATTTGAAAGAAAAGGTGTACGTCGATAAGTCAGCAACAATCCAAGAGCTAAAGGATGAGATAATTCGACACATTAACGGCATAGAACCTCAATTATGCCTCAGCGTCATCGAAAATTTGGACCATAGGATGGAGGTGTGCCGCCGAGGCCGCGGCGGCCATTTGGCCAATATTTTTTTTTATACGTAAATGAGCGATACCAATATTATCATAATAAAGAGAAACGCTAATAGTTTCTTAAAAAAATTGCATTTCATTCAAAATCAACACCGGCCCTTGAAACGTAACCACCCTTTATATTAATTACTAAAAATTTTAGCAATGAGTTTATTAAAAAGGCAGCTATAGTTTAAAGTTTGATTCAATGGTTCAAAAAAGTGCCCGTTCCCTTAAATGTAACTAATTCCCCCTTGCCGTATTACTAGTTTGGGGTTTCCCGTTTTCACTTTCATATAACTACCTTTAGAAACATCCATAAAATATATTGTATTTTGTGCCTATGCCGTTATTTCATAGCACATTTTTTGCTCCTGTGTTCCTATATCCCTGTATTTATCTGTTTTGTTGCGAATCAGCTTTGTAAAATTAATAATTTTACTACTACGTTCTGGAAAGGCTTAAATATTTGACTATTTTTGCAACTAATATAGAACAAGTCACACATTTGTGTATGTATGTATATTAGGGGGGTTCAAAGAGATTTGGGAAAGAGGTTTCATTTGGGAAATGGGTATTCAAATCCTAAATCGATGAATATGTGGGTATTATAATAATAAGAAAATTAGAAAAAAATAAAAAAAAACATTTTAAATTTGGCACAAGCCCCACGAACTCTTTCGTATATTTTATATGGCACCGAAACAATTTTCAGTTGGATTTTGTTGAAGAAACATACTTTTTTATAAATAATAAGTGTTTCGAATAATTACGCAAATATTTATAGTATTGTTATTCTAGAAAAAAAGCAAAAAAATTAAAGACTACAATTATTAAAACAAATTAGCTATTATTTTAAAGCAAGATTAAAATTTTATATTATATATCACAATTCAATTGAAGAGATATTCACGACGAATACGAAGAAACGTATACCTAAGCTATTTCTTTGCTACAACAGCGCTTTATATGAAGTAGTGGTAGGCGAACTTCAACGAAGTAAGACTCCACGTCGCAAACCGTCGATTGAACTCTGCATCGATTACGCCAGAGAGATTGGTACCACTTCCGATGCACTTCCCCAATATGAACTGTTTTCGCCCTGGTTGATGAAAGAATCTACTTTTATATTAAACTTTGTGAAATATGGTAAAAATCACACCAATGCTTTTGTTTACCAACGTCTTTTTGTAGATGTCACAACTCTTCTACTTCCCGAATGGAGCTTACTTTTCACTGATGGGTCAAAAACTGTACTAACACCTCTTTCGCAGTTGTCAACTCGAAAGGAGAAACAATCATGGCTGGCTATGCCTCCGTTTATACAGCCGAAGCAGCAACGATCCTTGATGGTATTACCTTCGCTGAAAACTCGTTACCGAAAGCAGTAATTTGCTCGGAAAGCAAATCAGTGATTTACTCGATATGTGGGTTCCAGGCCATGCAGGCATAAGAGAGAACAATCTAGCAGACAAACGGGCTAAACTCACTGGGAAAGAACCACTAATAACTTTCGACTATATTTTGAAAAAAGACGTATACAAATTTATATATCAAAGGCTCTATAATGCACAAATGGTCACTTGGGAATCCACTTCCCACCATTACATCGTAAATTACCCAATGAGGATATAACCAAACTACCCATTAAATTGCCGTTGCAACGATATCAAATCATTTAGTCGCCTTCGACTAACCCACACAATCCCCGCACATTCATACGTTTTTAATGGTTCCAACCCTCCATGCGGCCAACAATGTCATTCACCATCTTTAACAGACTGCCACCTACTCGAACACCCTACCCTTTTGAACAAATCAGGAAAAGTATCTTCCGAAGCCAAATACCTTCTACACTGTTAAGAACTACTTCCTCAGAAAATATATCAAAAATGTCAGAATTTCTAGTTAAAGCAGGATTGAAAAAATTGATTTGATGTTCTCTCCTCTAACATAGTTACTATATTTTTACCATAGTCTTAATTAACTAAGTTTTCTAGTCTCCTTTTACATGTAAGACCTTTAAGCTAACTATCTTTTTTACATCAGCGAGCCGAAGATCCTGACAGCCAGTGCTCCTTTTTTAGGTATAAGAATAATTGTATTATTATTTCACGTCTGTAAATAAATAAATAAAATATTTTTGACATACATACAATTTTTGACATACATTCGTAAAGGAAAAGCTGAGCGAATCCGGAGTGAAACACTAATATCGTATATAAAATTTCTAAAAAAAGATAGATAGAAGCTACCGGTATGAAAGCTGCGAAATACAACAAGGACAAAAATAGCGAAACTGTGAGAACAGAAGCAAGCATCAAAGCCCGCTGGGCAGAATGCTACAATAAACTGTTAAACAACGAAAGTGATCATATACCTTTTGAATTAGGTAGATCAGTCTTAGGGTAAATCGAGGAAATTGAATAAGTGGAAACAATGCTCGCTCTCAACAAACTAAGAAACAACAAAAGTGGACCCAACCAGATACCGGCAGAAATGTCGAAGCAATGTGGGACGGAAGGAGTAAAATGGCTTAAGGATCTGTTTACCAAAATAAACGAAAATTCGAAAGCATGGAGAAATAGCTACCTGATACCAATATATAAAGGCAAAGGAGATGTAAAAAAATGTGGAAAGTACACATGGGCCGAACTAAAGAATATGGGAAAGAGTTGTAAAAGATCGCATTGAAAACATGGCAGAAATATCACCAAACCTATGCGCAATTGTATACGGAAAGTCAGATGTTATACAGGCAATTAAGGTACTAACGAAGAAATACGGCAGAAGAAAAATCAACATAAGGTTTATGTACATCTAGAGACGACCTTCTTTATAAGAGCGTACAATTGCTGGCGTGTGCCGATGATATTGACCTCATCGGCCTTAACAACCGCGCTGTTAGTTCTGCGTTTTCCAAACTGGAGAAGAAGCAAAGCGAACGGGTTTGGTGGTGAACGAAGACAAAGCGAAGTACCTCCCGTCATCAAGCAAACAGCAAAACACTGTTGACAGTTATAATTTCGAGGTTTTAAGAGACTTCTAGGAACCAGCATTAACACCTATAACAATGTCAGCCTCGAAACCCAACATACAAACCCTCTTGCCAACAAGTGTTACTTTGGACTAAGTAGACAATTGAGTAGTATGGTAAAATCTTCTCCGACGAACAAAACTAACACTCTGCAAGGCTTTCATCATGCCGCTCCTATCGTATGACGCAGAAGCTTGGAATATGACAATGCCCGAAAAAGCGTCCCTTGGAGTGTTTGAGAGAAAGATTCGGCGAGAGATTTTAGGACCTTTGCAGTTCACCGATCTCGAGTATCGCAAGCGATGGAGCAATGAGCTGTATGCGCTTTACGACGACATAAGTAGACATATTGCAGTGAATAAAGTTCCAAGGGCTTCGTTGGCTGAGTCATGTCGTCCGAATGGATGCAAGTGCTCGGGTTTTGAAAGTATTCGATGCGGTACCAGGTAGTGGTAGTAGAGGAAGAGGAAGGTCTCCTCTGCGTTGGAAAGATCAGGTGGAGAAGAACTTCGCTTCATTTGGTGTGTCCAACTGGCGCCGGTTAGCACGAGAAAGAAACGACTGGCGAGTGCACCTTGTTAAGGGGTTATATACCTGGTGTTGGACTAAAAAATCGAAAATTTTTTATGGCATATTCTAAAAGTACATCATCTTAGAAATATAAATTCAAAAAATCATAAAGATCGGAGCACTAGAACGAAAGTTACAGACCGTAGAACCTCGCGACCTTTCTTGGAACGAGGCTTAGCACAAAACTTTAGACGCGATTATCTCGAAGTCGTGTTTTTTGAAAATTACCGTCGCGGTGATCATTATTTATCAAAAATTATTTGACCGATTTGCATAACCTTTTTTTAGTTATTCGAAGCAACAACCTCGTGAATCTGAACTTTTTCATAAATATTTGCATAGTTCGCTGGAATTAATTTTTTTTTAATTTTTCAACCCCTCAAAAAACGTTTTTTTGGTGCAAAGCGGTTTTCATATCGAGAACATTTTTTTTGGGCGAATAAACCTCTTCTAGAAAACGGCGTTTCGGGGGAGGGGCAATATCAACGATTAATAATAACAGCTTTTGTGGGGTATCTATGCAATTAGTGTGACTGGTTTTAAGAGCCAAAATAATAGAAGAACAATACGTCAACCAACCACGAAACTATCAGGCAAATATTTACACCTGGCGGACTATCGCCACAGTGATGGTCGGTGTGCACAATGGTTCAGTATTCAACCCGTTGATTTTTAACATGATTATAGATCATCTACCCAGGATTTTTCTAAATTTAAAAAAAAAATCCTGGATAGTGGAGGTTCACATTTAATTTTTTTTCAAACAACCCTAATTTATATAAGTTTACATTAAAGTGAACCACTCCTCATTCTCTCTAAATAAAATAGACTTTATTTCCTTAAATAAAATTTACATTCCATAAGTAATAGAAAAGTGCATTAGTCTTCATACATCCGTACTATTTTTCCAACGGAACTATACAATTTGTTATATTTTAAGAAGTTCGCTGTAATATCATATTTCTGAAAAATATTAACACTTACGTGAGGTGGACCAATTTTCAAATGCTTCTAAAATCTCCTTACTTTAATTCCGTGGATACAGGGAGCCACTATTAAGTTTAAACTATTCTGTCTCTTTTTCATCTCGGATTATTGTTTTTGGAAAAACAAATATTTGTGAAAATTTATTTTATTTATAAAAAACTCGATTTTTGGAGATATTTTCGATCCAGCTCACATAAATCGTAATATTCGTTCAAAAAAATTTGATAGAAGAAAATATAATATAATAAATTTTATGAAACCGGTGGAAAAGTTGCAACTTTTTTTGCGACAACCACCCTAATATACATTCATATATTACCACTTTATTTCTGTGCGCTCGATATGTAGTTGTTTCGAAAGGATTTGTTGCTAATGAGTCTGTCGCCATTTGTAGCTTACAATCATAATTTGCCGTATCTAGCAGACAGATAAATATTTAAATATGTATGCTATATCCAACTATGTTCACGGGTACTATATATTTATATTTATAGCAAAGTATATAGCCTCTACATTTAATCAAACTAACGCAAAACTAGCGCAGTACTAGTTCATTAAGAGGCTGTACTGGTCCTCGCGATATCCTCATAGCAGGGTTGGGCATTTTTGCGCTGCCATTGTCTATTCAGTGATAATTAAAATGAAAAATCAATTATCACTGAAAATTTAGTGATAGTGAAGTTTAGTGCGTCAAAGGTTTAGTCTATCACTAATTTAATTTTTCACTATCACTAAATTTTCAGAGAAACATGATCTTTAACTAAATGTAATTTAATTTATATTTTATTCGTGGACAAAAAATGCTTCTTGGTATATAGGCGGTGTCATTAAACGATGCCATTAAGTCAATCTGTGGAAATCTATCATGGCGTCTTGGTGTCAATAGCAGACACCCATTTATTTGGTACCCTCGAAATTGTAAAAGTCAAAAACAGGTTAGGTGAACTATGCTACAAGCTGGAAATTTACACATGTAATGACGAAGAAATTGAATATTTGGAAAAATATGAAGGAGTAATGCAACCTATCGCGGAAGCTCTCGATTTCCTTTGAAAGGTTTGAGAAATATTTTTGTTTGCACTCTAACTCCTGGGATGCATTTTTTGCTTCATCCTCGCTATCCAATTAAATTTTAAAAGTGATGAGGATGTTCAAGATGAAGTTAAAGAATGCCCCCTGAAGTTCAAAATACGACTAATAGGAGAAGAGAGTAATTGCAGCCCTAATACATCATTTCTTGAATTTGCTTAACTTCTCATCGATTCGATTTAATAAAATAAACCAACCTGTTTTTTTAGATGAAAATTATTACACTCGAAGTGTAACCAACTTCAGACCGCTCGCGCAGCCAATGCGACGAAGTGCCAATCAAATGGCGAAAGAACTCAAAATATCTGACTGTAGCATCCGCCGCATGCTGAAAAATGATCTCAAAGTCAAGCCTCACAAGATCCAAAAGTCGCATGATCTCACAACAAAGCAGCAACAAGTCAGACTTGAGGGAGCGAAGGAGTTGCTTCGCTTGGCCGAAAGCGGTCAATTTCCGAACATTGTGTTTTCTGACGAGAAATTTTTTCAAATTGAGCAATTCGCAAACTCTCAAAATGATAGGGTTTATTTGACCGACCGTTCATACGAGAATTTGAGTCAACCGTAGATGGGCGCTCTCCAGTCGTTTTCATCGAGCCTGGCGTCAAGGTAAAAGCGAAAATCCGAAATGTTATCGGGAAAGTATTCTGGAGGTTGCTTTGAAGCTGTGGGCAGACAAACATTTCGGTGGCAGGCCATGGACGTTTGAACAGGACTCGGCAGCGTCTCATAGATCTCGAGTGAACCAAAAATGGCTAAAAAACTACGTGCCGAACTTCATAATGTCCAAAAAATGGCTCTTAAATTCACCAGACGCGAATTCGATGGACTATTCTCTTTGAGCCATTTTGGAGAGCTGGGTCCGAGCTAAAAGATTCACCAGTCTCGAGGCGCTGAAAAAAGCCATTGTCTGCGGGTGGACCAAAATACCTGCAAGTCACATTCGGGCAGCTGCGATTCGTTTCTGGACCGTCTCAATTCCATAGGCAAATGGTGATCATATGGACCAAGAGTAAATTGATTCTTAATTTTGTAATATTTTCACACATTTTTATTTAGAATTGAATAAAAGTAATTTGCCAAACAAAATGTATGGCATTTTTAATTGGTAATACTTCGAGTGTCGGACCATGTATTTTATCTCACTCAACTGAAAAATACTTAATCGTCATAAGCAAGCAAGACCAGGCTACTCTATCGACTCTGAGCTATCGAGCACTGTTGCTTGGGGAATTTTATCCTAACGACATAATGGCAAAAGTAACAGGTAGGCACCAGGTCGTAAATTAAGCGACGCGTGAAGAAAAGATGCAAAGGTGTTTAAAGCAAAGGTAAGTAAGATGGGATCGCGCAGCCAGTGGTGATTGGACTTTCCGCCTGATGCAAGGTGGATAAATAGACAACGTGGGAAAGTGGATTTTCAAGTGACTCAAATATTGATGGAACATAATTCCTTAAATTTATGTCTCTACAACTTCAAGCATGAAGGCAGTCTCTTCTGAACCTTCTGTGCAAAATGCAGTTTTGGTTTCACTGAAATCAATTTTTTTATTTGTTCGCAGTTTGTGATCAGAAGCGATGGATGACTAGAGTAAGAAGGATAGGCCAAGCAAGTGGGTAGACAGGCCACTTTCTGTTAAAAAGCTAGTGGATACCCTACTTGAATCAGTAGAAAGTACACTAAACAAAACTACTTCTTGGCGAGACTGAACCAATTGACTTGACTACTGTGTAGTGCAGTAGGTGGGTGCGCACAAGTTTGCTTTCTACAGCTGCCGTATAAATTTATTTTTGCACAGGTATGCAGTTTTAAAATAATTAGTCTGTTTTTGCAGAAGCAAACTGCATACATTCACCAAATACAACTATAAATAAATATGCGTATTACTTACGGCACACAATAAATGCTGGGGATTATAGAAGGGATGGAATAGAATACTGCGATGAAAAACATTTAAGTCTGCACATTAAAAAATGTTTCAAGCTAATGATAAAGCATGTTTTATATGGGTGTTGGAAGAGTGTATAAGGGCAGACAATTTGTTATTAAACAATTTTAATACACATAAGTATTTATTGGAACGAGTAAATACTGGTCGTTAGAAATAGCCATACAAATTTGTTAAAAAGTATAGATAATCGTTAAGTTTAAGGGCTTCACAGAACAAATTCTAGGACCAAGCATAGCGGGTCCAGAATTTCATTGATCAAGCTCATGGCAGCTGTTGGTGCAGTCCTGATACCTGCAAAACAACGAAGTGTGCTCTTAAAAAACCTGACAGGGCGCTAGCGAAATTCCTTCTCAGAGAGAGAGAGAGAGAGAGAGAGAGAGAGAGGAGAGAGAGAGAGAGAGAGAGAGAGAGAGAAGTAGTAAGATACTGTCGCTGATAGGGCTAATTAAAGAGGAGCATTCCATGGGGAAGACATATGCTTACCTCAGGTATCATCGGCGGTACACTGTGTACATCTTATTTGAAAGATGAAGCTAGTAGACAACATTTTCTCTGCCCCTCTCCGGCATTCACCAGATTTAGATGACATATTTTTGCGTCGAATGTATTGAGAATGACCGATTTACCTTCCTTAACCCCCGGCTAACCACTAGGATTCATAAACGAGTCTAGAAAGTTGGCAGAGGAGCAATGAATATCAATGCCACCTTTTCTTCACCACCTTTTAAATTCGCTCTCATAGACCTTGAGTGCATTAGCAATATTGCCTGATTGCTTGTAAAACTCCGGTCATCTACAACTTCGTGTCATTGAAAACTAGTACAACCAATTTTCTTGTGGTTTTCACCGGCAACTTGAAACTAGCCTATGATAAAATACTCGTGTATGCTTCCTTTAATACAAATCGATTTTTTCAATGACAAATATTAGATTCCCAGAAAGTACCGGCAATGTTTAATTTAAGCGAACCGCGCACGTGGAAACCGGTCCATACTTTTTTCTTATGTTGGTAGGACTGTAAGACACACATCTGTCACTTTTTAGCGCTATCGGATCATTAGTGTCTGCCTGGTCGGCCGGAAATGTGGGCAAAGAATTCGTGGATTTTGCATGATGATAACGCGCCATCGCACCGAGCCCAAATTGTGCTGGATTATTTGACCAAACACCAAGTAAATACTATCGTGCAAGCACCGTATTCACCAGATATGACTTCGTGCGCTTTCTTTTTGTTTTCCAAGTTGAAGTTACCACTTCGTGAAAGGAGATTTCTGTTGATAGAGGAGATCAAAGAGAATGCGACGAAGGAGCTGAGGGCCATCCCTTTGTCGGCCAGCCAGGGGTGCATGGAGGACTGGGTTAAACGTTGGCACATGTGTGTTGCTTCAGACGGGCCATATTTTGAAGGAGATAAAATAATTTGCCTGAAATTTAACTCTGTTTGTTTTATTTAAACATTCCCGGCACTTTCAAATCACAGGGTATGTTCTCATTTTACTTTGGACTCAGTCTTAACTCATGCAAGATTATATTAGATAGTATTGGCTGATCTGTAAAAAGATGACACATAGACCTCCATAGGCTCCATTGTGTTACCAGTGCTAAGTATTTGGAGTCGAATTATTACTTTATGAAATTCTTAATGCACGTCTTCGGGAGTTTTAACAAGCCGTCCAGCCGTTTGCCAGCGATTTACTTGAAGGATGAAAAATATGTTGATCCTAGTCGTATTTGTTGATTCCTACAAAGAACAAGGCAGGGCAAAGTAGGTATTCCAAAGCACCGCTTCATTGCTCTGGCAAAATGGGATTCGATTTTGGTTGCACGATGTGGGGTGAGACAGTGTCCCGTCAGCACTCCAACCTACATTTTGCAGTCTTTTCTAGAGAGTGATAAAATGAATTTGAAGTATTCGTATTTCAAGTCCCTATGAGGTTGAGTGTTCCCATGTCGACTGCTATTCCATAGTTAGTTCCTCATTTAGTTCCGTTTTCTGAAAGGTTAGTGATGGGTACATGTCTGACGTGTTCAATCTTGGCAAGCTCGTCACTTTTCTAATTTTCTTATATTCCTTTGTGTTCTCGTATCCAGTAAATAGTGGCCTGTGAATTTTCGCAGAGTTCATCCATTTTGGGGCTGCATTGTTGAACAAATTCCGAGTTAGTTCTGATATAGAGGTACTTTTTCCAACAGGGTTTGTTTTAACAGATCACGCGTGACTACTATCGAACTAAATACATACTTTTTTTGAGTATTCATTGACATTTCATCATGGAAAGAGTTACGCCTCAACAACTTTTACAAATCGTACGATTGTTTTACGAAAATTGACGCTCTGTGAAAAGTGTTCATTGCGCTCAAGCCAACTTTGGTGTACATAACCGTCCCACCGAGCGCACTATTCGACACATCATCGGCAAATTGGAAAATAATTTTACATTACTGGATGACACTCGACCGATTAGACCACGTTCATCCTGAAGTGAATATTACAGCTGTAAATGAGAGTTTTGCCGAAGACCCAGAAGAATTGACTCGGCACCGATCTCAACATCTTAGCCAATCTTCTGACACGATTTGGGCAATTTTACGCAAAGATCTTGGTTTGAAAGTGTACAAAATATAGCCATCCCAAGATTTATAGCCGGCCGATCTTCCAAAGTATCATAATTTCAGGCCTTGGGCTTTTGAAAAACTCGCCGATGATCCGCATTTTCGGACCCGAATTGTTTTTAGCGATGCGGTCCATTTTTGGTTAAATGGGGACGTTAATAAGCAAGATTCCGGTATTTGGCCTGAACAACCCGAAGTCATTCATGAGGAAGCATTACAATCATCATCGGCCCATATTTCTTCAAAGACGAGGCTGCCTCCACTGGAGCAGTGAATGATGAGCGCTTTTGCGCCATGATAAACGACTTTTTGATGCCGCAAATTGAAGCTCGAAGCCCGTGATCTCCACAAAATTTAGATCCAACAAGACGGCGGGCGGCGGTACACCGGATTTACTGCATTGTCGTTTCGGCGAGCAATTCATCTGTGGCTTAGGACCAGTGAATTGGGCGTCAAGATTTTGGAGTTTTATTTGTGGGGGGTATGAAAAGTTCAAAGCTTTGTGGATAAACCAGCTTCGATTGAGGCATCGAAAATCAACATTGCTAAAGTTTTTTTACAAGATACCGACCGAAGTCCTCCAACGGGCCAACATTTGAAAGTGAATATGTCTTTAAAAAATAAATGCAAAGAATGGTTCTAAATAAAAATAACAAAGATTGCCCAATCATTTTGAATTTTTGTTGTTTTATTTCAATTTAAAATCCGATATATCTAAATTGATCACTCTCTATTTCACTTATTCGGACCAAAATGACAGTACGAAGGTTTTTAAAATCAAACTCAGTTGCGTTTTTCCATTTTTATTTGCACCAGAGTAAAATGCGAAAAGCAATTCAGAGCTAATCAATGTTTCAGTCAAAATTTCTTTATAGATTATGAAATTGTAGAGACTCAATGCAGAAACAAAATATATTGCTCCTTTTTGTTTGCTCTACTCCATCGGGCTATGGCTGGTCATAAATAAAAATTAATGAATTTGTAGAGATCAAGCAGTTTCTGTTATACTGGGATCTATTTACTGCTGCATACGGATCTCTATGAGTAATTCCAATAAATCTTGAAACTAACAAATGAAATGAAATCAATAATAAAAAACGTATCCAAACACATGCAAACACTTGGATTGAGCGGATATATCTAGTCCCGATAAAACCTACACACACACACAAAATGGTAATCAATAAAAAATAATGTACACATGCCCTTATGTATGTATGTGTGCACCTAGCAAAGGAAAGTTAAGTAAGCACTTGAGCGCCTGCAGCTGGGTACATTTCACTACATCCTAATTCCTTTTTAAGGTTTGCAATTTTTCGTTTTATTTATTTATGAATTACAAAACTAAATGGTATTTTTTTTTTTCAGAGTCATACGGAAATTGCATTGCGCGTAAGCACCCGATTAGGTATTGATATTGAGGTAGACGGATTGAAATGGGTTGAAGTTGAGTGTTTTTTATGTGAGGGGATCAATGGAATCCTTTTGTGCTATTTTGCTGCCAACATTTAACCCACTAAATGCAATTGCAATCATTAATAAAAATTTGTTTTCGAAAAAGCAGTGAACTGCAAAAAAATTAGAACAAAAACAAAAAAACAAGGTACAGAAATAGGATGGGAATTGGATATAAAATACGTGCACGTACGAGGGGCAGCTGAGCATACTATGATCTAATGGTATCTAGCGATGACTCATCATTTCTCCATACTAATTGTGTTATTCATTGTTAGTGCAATGTGATGTAAATGCGTAGGAAACGTAAGAGCGAGGGAGATATTAACATTTAATACGATAGGGAAGCCGCGTCCAGTTTATGACAGCGCCATGGTGCAGAACCAAACTAGTAACCTCCTGTAAGAAGGAGATCAAATATCTTGGGTGTGCAGGTAAAATTTCTCTGATCTGGGTTCCAGGTCATACGCACATAGAGGGAAATAAACTTGTTGATGAGCTTGTCAGGAAAGGGACTGAATTGACTTCAGAGACCTGATACCTGGTCATGGGCTTTGGACTCCTCACCATTCAATTTCCAAACTCGTTGCAGTGTTTAGCAGTTATTAGACGATCAGCACTCACGCAGAAAAGCTGGGTTTACCATTTAAATCCTATTGCTGAAGTTGTGTGTATCTTTCAGAGCAGAATACTATTGAGCACTTTCTCTGTAAATGTCCGGGTTCGGCAGCTAGACGATTAAGCTCGCTGGGATTTCTTCAACAGCCTGAGGCACCAACCTAAATCCCATCAATCTTCAACAATACATGGAAAGCTCGGGATGGCTGGAGATATCTTCCTGTTGGAAGTCTCATAATGGTATCGAAACGGCGCTTTAGTGATGGTACTTGAACCATTTTACGTATCGACATACCTACAGAGTGGTGCAGAATTACAGGAAGATTTATAATTGCAATTGGCGTCGTATGTCAATCATACCACTTTGATTAAAAAGTTCCCGGAATATATTCAGAAAATTCAAAATGCAAGTTTATTCCTCAAAAGTGAAATTTTGGCCTTCTAAGTACTCCCCGCCAACTGCAACTGCTTATGTCAGCGTTTGAGCCAGCTCTCGAAGCATTTCTGGAACTCTATTTCCTGTATAGCCATCAGAGCCGTCTTCGATTCTTCCATTACTTCCATTTGGCTGTTAAAACGCGTTCCCGGTAGAGGGTTTTTTACTCGATCAAACAGAAAAAATTCACAGGGACCCATATCAGGTGAATTCGATGGCTGTTGGGTAGTACTTGTTTCGATATTGGTCAAAAATAGATTGATAATGATGGCACTGTGCGATGGTGCGTTATTGTGGTGCAAAACCCACGGGTTGTTTTCACAGAATACCTTTCTTTTTTGGCGAGTTTCTTCACGTAAACGTCTCATACCGCCCAAATAATAGTTCTTATTAATTGTCTGACCTACTGAGAAAAGCAAATATTCGAGGTTTACAAAACATAACGATAAAGATATGAGCATCGCTTCCTTTTTGGACTGAAAACGATGTAGTTTTTTTGGTCCTGGTTTATTCGGAGCTCTGCACCCACTCGCCTGATGTCTGGATTGCATGTCGTACTCATAACTTCACGTCTCGCCTGTAATAATGATGTGTTTGATGAATATTGGTTGTTGGCCGGATTCAGTCCTGGAAATCATGTATTTCGCGATATCAACGCGCTCCCTCTTTTGCTTGAAATTCAGTCATTTGAGACCAACTTTGCAGCAACACGGCACCAACTACAATATCTTCAACGGATGCATAAGTAATGGTCAAGTCCTCTCTGATGGTTAATTTGCGGTTATTGATCAAAGTTGCTTTCACTTTACTAATCTTTTCATCAGTTTTCGATGTCCATTGCCTACCACTACATTTGCCATTCTCGATGGACTCACGATCTCTTGTGAAACGTTCATGCCACTCGTAAACGGCTGTGGTCTGGTTTCTTCATTACCGAAATTCGAGTATCCACTCAACATTTCTTCTCTTCGTAACATTGAGAGAAAGTTTACACATAATTTGGTTAAGGCTGGTATTTTAATTGACAGCTAACCGTCTTATCTCTCCTTTACACCTGTCGACAATTTTAGACTTTGGACCAAAGCTCTTTTAATTTTCCCATATCCAACAGGATTTTTCAAAAAGTTGTGGATGGTATTTTTATTTCTAAAGTTTTCGCACTATTAAATAATCGCTTTTTATTTACCGAAAAAGTTATTTAAAAGCAAAATCGGATGATTAATTTTGTGCCACCTTGTAGAAGTAGCAATCGTTTTTTATTTAGATGATTAAAATAATATATTTTTACAGAAACTTCATAGATTCTTGAGGGTTCCATGGGCTACTACACTCTCAACGCTGAATGCGGTGTAACGGTAATGCAAATTCGGGGGTTGAGGATGTGAAAGTTTGTCATAGTTATCTTGTGCTTAGGGAGGAGGTGATCCTAAGGCTAAGGAATCCCAACGAAGTATTTTAGAACTGACAAATAGAGCTCGATAAGAAAATTTTTTGAGTGAGACTAGAAATCTGCGCGGACGAAGCAAAAATTGCTCGTAGTAGAGCAAAAGCAATAGGAATAAACGTAATTGGAAACAGTACGGGAAAAAGTTCGGATTGCTTGTTGGAAGATAACCTCTCGCACCAATAAGGACCAATAAATAATAATTGAAATGGCAAGGGTGGAAAGATCACGTAATGCGAATGCCAGACAATCACCTTGTCAAAGCGGCAATGGTGGATAAGGCTACAGCAAGAAGACCTCAAGAAAGACTGCCAAAAAGATAAAAGGAATGCAGGACGTTCACTTCAACATACGAGTGAACTCTAATCTGTGATATTTTTTTGGCTTAAAACAGGATATAATCTTAAATTTAGAAGAAAAACAAGAAGAGGATTAAGAACACTACTTTCTAAAGAGACTACTAGAAGAGTTGGATTATGAGAATCGCCTTAGAGCATTCGGGATGCATAAAAATTGACTAATCACACTACATTCGCGGTCAGGCTCTTGGTAGGTTAGGTTTGGCAGCAGCATCACACATAGGAACAGTGATACCACTTAGACCACGATATGAATCCGTTGTGAGCCGCAGAGGCTGGGCTGGGCTACATTCCCCTTCCAAATTGAACCATCCTGAGCTTTGGAGAAAGCGCAAAAGGTTGTTGATATAGGTATGTATAGAGAATATAGATCATCTATTTTAGTAGAAGTGAAGAAGTAGGATCTTAAATATTAGTTACTGTTTCTGCCTAGAGCCAGGCATGTGTCTAAAAGGTGTTGAATTGTTTCCAACTCCTCCTCATTCCTACAGCTACGACAGAAATCATGCATGTAAGCGCCTAATTTCCTCGCGTGGTCTTAATTTGAAGTCTACTCAGTTTTCCAATATTCTTTTATATACGAAAACTTCGCATTGGTCATGTTTGCCTAGTAGTTCCACAGGTATTGGCCCAAATACATCTTTGATTTATATAATTGATTAGGGCGTCCATAATAAGAAGCTTACAAGTTGCGACAGGTACTCCCATAAAATTATTTATGTTTGGCGTCCAGGTACCTTCTCTTGCAAGTATGTCAGCCCTACAGTGCCATAGTATATCTCCGTGGCTTGGAACGAGGCATAAGATAACAGGATACTCTTTAGCCATATCACTAAAAGATTTGCGATAATGTAAGACACTCCTTAATGTTGTTGGAATGCTTCCAGAGCCCGTAGGGCAGCTTGGCTGTCTGATGGAATGCAAATATCTGTTGATGATATTTTAGTTATCTCTAACCATCTTAAGGCTTCATGAATAGCGTTTATTTCCGCTTGTAAGACACTACAGTAATCAGGTAGTTTAAAGGATTCACTGATAAAAATCTCTTCGCATTATAACCCTGATCCTACGCCGGTATCCATTTTAGATACGTCCGTGTAGATTTTAAAGCTCCTGGTAAGTCAAATTCAAAACAAATTATCGGACAAAGATTTACGGTCGATAACGAGATGAAGTTTACCGTAGAAATCCATTTTGAAAAGAAAACCAAAGAATACTTTCTCAGTGGCACAAAAGCATGGCGAGAATATAGCTTTTCTCTTAAAGGAATTTACATTGAAAATTAACAAAATGCAAAACTATATATGCATTTATTTCATTTATTAACAACCTTGGACCGCGAACTTATCCGCCGCCCTTTGTACAAATCGCTTGTTTACAAACGGTACGCACTGAACTATTGAAGTAGCTGCAGCAGTAAACGAGGCGCAAAACCTTAAACAACCCAAAGAGGAACAAAAATTGAGCTAACGACGCAACACAAAGCCGAATAGGGGATTTCTGTTGCAATGGGAAGGGTGGCGAGCACCATAAATGCAGCTGAGTTCAAAGATTTGAGCACCACCAAAAAAGCAAAAAAAAACAGACGAAGACAAAAACAAAAGTGTGGCAAACATATGCGTAATCCGATGCTTGCGCGCACACTCATTAAATGAGAACAATATGTAGCCGGAACAGTTAGTTACAATAGCTACGAGTCCAAGTGCAACAACGAATTGCGCTGTGCTCTGGCAGAGCAATGGTAAGTGGAAGGATAAAGGCATAGATTGTGGCATAACCATAACCCAAAAACAAGTGAGCACGTTAAGGTGCATTTGGAGATAGAAAGATATGTATACCCTTCGGAACATATATCTAGTTTGAGTTTTAGGTTGGAAAACTTCATTTCGTTCGCTCACGAGCTAAATTATATGTCTTTCGAAATCACTAGTGAGTGGAAATCCAATATTGAGGAGAGGATTTAGAGGACGTTGTATAGCAATAAAACTCATCGACACAAAATGGGCAGGGCCTTTCACCGAAGATAATTTATTGAGCCCAAGAAGCTATTAAAAATCAATAATGTATAGAGTCCTTGTCTAGGGAAATTCGTTGAGGAAGTGAATGTTGGTTTAGGAGCTGGGAAGAGAAGAAATTACTGCTATTAATACTCAATCGGTGACCTCGGAATTTCAACGAATTTCTTCCATTCGGGTCTGTTTTACGCCAATCTCTTAACTTCATTCCAGCTAAGCTGCACGGCGTGGGTTTCTAACTCCAGCAGTCGTCTCCAGGTATTTGCTGGTTTTCCACGTCTGCGGCTTCCTTGGGGGTTCCAGTCAATGACGGCCCTTGTTAAGACACCATTTAATATGCGTAGAACATGGCCAACCCAGCCACATTTTCCCTTTCGTTTCTCTAATAGTATTGGCTTTCCGCTGCTTCTCGAGCTGCCATGTCAAGATAGTTGTGGGACAGAGGACAGATGTCATCTGTATAGTCAAGATCCGCTAGGCGACCTTGCAGTCCCCATTTAATACCAGAGGGTTAGGCGTTTTTCATGACAACGGCCAAAACGATGTTAAAGAGTAGAGGCGAGAGAACACAACTTTGTCGTACACCTGCTAATATTTTGATTTTGTCACCCAGAAGTTTTTCGTGCATTATCCGACAGCTTGTGTCCGTGTAAAGTGACTCGAGGACTTGAATCAATTTCGATGGGATCCCTTTGCGAGAGCGTTACGAATAGCGTCGTGATGTAAAGTATCGAACGCTTTTTGGAAGCCTATAAAGACGAGATAGAGTGGGATCCTCCACTCAGCTGACTGTTCAACGATAACTCGGATACTGTTGATGTGATCGATGCATGAACGGTTCGCTCTGAACGCGCCTGTTCCTGTCTTGAGTTCTTGTTGTAGTGCCGCTGAAAGTCTTTTGTTTATGATTTGTGCGATTATTTTCTTAATCACACTGGTAATATCCCTCCAGTTCTTACATTCCGTCAGATTGCCTTACTTAGCGATTTTCCCGGTCATGTTTTCCTTCAGTTCATCAGGCAAGTCGCATGTTGCACAGGAATGGATCTGTTAAGAGTTGGCGAACCTCTTCTGTTGGACGTAAAGTTCTTGCAGAATTTTTCGCGAATAACGTCTTATTAGGATTACTTGTAGAGTTTTGGATTTCTGTTGTGTTTTCTTAGCAGTCGTAGCTACAATGAAAGAAGCAGTTGATCGGCCGTTCATCAGTATAAGCTTCGATAGACTCTTGTTAGTCATTGAACGCATTAGGCTCATTCGGAGTTAGTCTAGTGTGACACCACTTTTGATTCTATCTGATTACTTCGCTCTTATGCTTAAATGAATAAGAAGTGCCAGGAACATAGCAAAAAACTGCATGGCTGTTAATTTCTAGCCCGCTAGAAGCCCATATAGTGGGTTTTCCAAAGACTCAGTACTTGTTGCGGACAGCGTCTCATAGGTGTCCGTGTGGTGAGATGAAAATAACTTAATGTCTGGGAGGGAATCATTTCAGCAGCTTCTTCCCAAATGTATTTCTCTTGTAAGGATAAGTTTCGGACATTTTGGGTCTCACCTCAAAAACTCTGACGTTCTTCTTTCTCTTTCCCTCACCGTGACTCATTAGAGGTGCCTTAATGCGATCCACCGTAGCCAAATGGTAGTCGGAGAGCTCCTGATAGGTATCTGTGTGGTGAGATATAGTAACCATAGCTTAAAGTTCCTTCTGTGGTAGCTGTCTGTTAAGGTTAAGATTCAGACATTTTGGGTCTCACTTTCTAACGACGCTTTAAAACGATCAACCTTAGAGGTTATTACTAATCGCCAATGGTCAAAAATCTCACTTTCTTCTTCCTCTTTCCCTTCTCCTAACTCATTTAAAGATACCTTTATGTAAGCTGTCGAGCTGAATGCATTACCATTAGCTGATACTCGGGTTCACAAACTCCGGGCGGACAATGGCAAACTTCCCAGTGTATTTCTGACATGAAAGAGCTTCCTTTAAAACGCCACCTGGCATTCGGTAGTGGTATAAATTGTAGGTCACTCCATTTGTAGAAAAACATAAAGACGCATATCACAAATAGAAAGGAGGAGCTCGCCCGAACTTTCTGCAAAAGGTGTTAGTGCCAGTGTAAAGGACGGCTTAAGTCACCTTCCAAGTGAGTCCTCCTCCTTCGAGGGCGATCAATCTCTGTAGGCACTAACCTAATTGAAAATTAATTTTGTATTACTGTATTTTAATTTTGTTACTGTCTCGTGAGTTTCTTCGCAAGTTTTTCCTTACCATATTACACATACATTCGTCATCAACCTACTACGAGGGCTCGCCACTCATTAGTTCAAGCAGTTCTTGACTACAGGGTTGCCAATATTCGACGGACCCATCTGGCAACCCTGTATCTTTTGACAGAGACGTCAGATCGCTTAATGACATACCGCGTTGGATGCGTCAGTCCAAGCAGATTTTTACCATGGAACAGGACACGCCACGCGAAGTTAATTGTGAAAACTCAACGTACGAAAGGTTTTCTTTCTAATCCAAAGAGGCCAAATAAAAACCGACCAAGGCGTCGCCGAAGACATCCCAAAATCGCAATTGACGCAAAGATTGTTGCCTGCGGACAAGCCTCGTCGATTGGAATGGGCCCAAAGAGTCATCGAAATTCGTCGGGCCCATCGAATATAGGCAACCCTGTATTCAGGACATAGAGAAACGTCTTGCAAAGCCTAATACATTTTTCAATGAGACAATGTATACCCTGGTCGTTAAGCTTGACGAAATAATATTATTTTTAAAGGTCATCATGACATCATAAATCTCAAATTTTCCATCTAAAATGGCAGGTCGTTGAAATTGGAATGAGCTGAAATTTATAGGTTAGACCTTTGGTGCATGTGCTGATCTCAGGTTTAGTAGAAAAGATGAATGAAAATTGAATGAAACATGTCCAACCTTGTTTTGATTTCTCTCTGAATTTAAAAAAGTTTAAAATCAAGTTTGTTCAAAATTCCCTCCTATAGTGAGCATCCAATGCACCACCGAGAAGGTTATAAAAACCAACATCAACACCTTCCGCACTACAATTAGTCCAACCCTTCACCGCTGCACATTCGAGCTGTTATCATAGTTGCTGCTGCTCCTGCTGTTGTTACCGTTGTTGTTGTCTCATTGCAAGAGCTCAATTTCAAGTGTGCAAAGAAAGCAAGAAGCATTCGCGCACAAGAACCAAAGCATCGATGAACCGTTATGCAGGATGGTGATTTTAAATACACTCACACGAAATGCAAGTAAGTAAGGATGTGAGCTCACTCAGCTATTGTTTCGAAATGCTCAAATGCAGAGTTGAATGGGCGAGCACAAAACTGTACGTGCGTGCGTGTTTGTGTGTCCATTTAATCCTGAAATTGATCCTTAATTTGCTCAGGGTGACTGGCTGCTGCTGTTCGTTATTTCAGCAGTGTGTTGCTTGCAGCAAACAAGGCTGTACAGATGTTTTTGTTGTTTTTTTTTTTTTTTTTGTTTTTTGTATTCGCTTTTAAGTCCTATTTCTGTTTTACGTTTCAGTTCGTGCTCGCACTTGAATTGGCCGTGGTTTTGATGGGGAATGGCAGACAGTGTTTTAGCGCAGTAATGCTCGGCTTAGAAGGCTCAAGTGGGCATAGATAGACGGAGGTGTATGTGAGTGAAATTTTTTGATTTTTTTGTTTTCCTACTCTTACTCTCTTTATTATAATTTTTAATTTCACATTTAATATTTTTTATAATCTTTTTTTATATGCTCACTGTGCATGGTAAAGTGAGTGCCATTGTCTCATTGCAGTTTTTGTTATTTTTTTCTGGTTCGGTCATTTACCTACGTGTATTTGTGTCTCATTTGTCTTGCACAGGAAAAAAATTATAGGATTAATTTCGTTCATTATCCCACTACAGTGCATATAAATATCCGATGAGCGTAAAAGAGTGTTAGTGCCAATGAACTTATTATTTTCTTCGTCTAAGCCGCTTGGGAGGAAGCACGAATTTTCACGCATTTTCACTATTGTTACCCAAATTCATACAGCTGAATTCACACATTGAAATCCTTTCACATTAACTCACACTCTATTAAACAGGTCTTTAGCAAGTCGGTATGACCAAAAGTGGTTGCAAGGGTTTGACTATATAACTGCGTATGTGGAATATACGAACGTGATGCGTTAAGTAACCTGCATAGAACTGTAGGGAATAAAAATTAAGTTTTAAATAGTTGGTCCCTTATAAGGCAAAATCTGCGGCAACTGATCAAGGTCGGTGGAGATCGGTGCTTATTTCTCTCGACATGAGGAAGGAGCTGCCACTACGGTGAATGGCGAGCACTACCGAGCAATGTCGGCTAAATTTTGTTTCCTTCTCTCAGAAAACCAAACGGATCTCACACCACGTCGTTGCTAGACACATAAAGGGTTTTCCAATAACAGGTGTTATTTTGAAATGGATTGCGCTATCGAGAGATGATTAACAATTTTGTATGGCTGTAATTGGATGGTATTGATCTGGACAACATTTATTTTCTACACGACGGCGCTACGCGCCACACAAGCAACGAAACCATTGATCTTTTACGGGAAACGTTTCCGAACCGTGTTATCTCTCGAAGAGGTGATCACAATTGGCCACCGAGATCTTATGATTTAACGCCTTGTGACTTTTTTCTTTGGGGCCACGTGAAAGAGAAGGCCTTCGCCAACAGTCCAGGGTCGATTCAAGACTTCAAAGGTGGAATTCTTGGGGTTATCGAGGACATAGGGCAGCCACTTTGCAATTCGGAAATTTCAAAAGGTCATTGTCCTGTAAGCGTGGTCGTGGTGATTATTTGACTGATGTTATTTTCCACTACTCCTCTTTATAATGATCATTTTTATTACAATAATAAATAGCATTTTTCTTTGAATATCAAAATAACACTTCTTATTGGAAAACCCTTTACAAAACGCTCCTGGAAACCAATTTTCTAGATAGTAGGGGGAGTCCTGACAAAGGCAGAGATACGGGAGAGGACATTACAACGGGCAGAGCCACCAGGCTAAGTGGGTCCATATCATCACAGGAGGTGACGGAGGAATCACTTATATGTTCTTATATTTTTTTGACGACTTTAAGTCAGCAGGTCCGGATGGTGTATATCAGAAAATGCTTAAGTGTGTTTGAGTCAAGATTTTGGGGGCCTTTATAATGTGACTAAGAGCCAAGAAAGTTCTATGGGCTCTCTCCATGCACAAAATTCTGTCTCTAGAACCCCGATATGTGCAGCAAAATTCACTCGAAATCCTTGAACAAAGAACTTTGCTCACAACCCATAAAATCACAACGGTGGCTGGAAACTTCGTGTGCAGGACAACGGGAGCCTATGTAGGATTGGAACATAACCATCTGTCTTTCGGGTCATTTCTGAAGTTGATCCTTGGGTCCTGGGCAACAATTTTTTCGTCAGAAAAAAGCCATAGCATCTCATACGCTTCGGTGTGCTTAATTTTGTTTGGAAGGCGAAGTGATATGATAACTTGCTGTTCTCGTGCTTGTCCCGATATAAACTGTGAATAAAGTAAAAAATCTACCGAAGATCTTCATGAACAAATCGACGGATAGGACCCTCAGAAACATTAATCTCCTTCGCAAGAGTCTTTATTAATTTGGAGGGTGGTCGTCAATGAGCGATTGCATTTATTGAATGAATTCTGCAGATCGGATAGTGTCAAAACGTTCTTCGTGTTTTTTATGTGTTGCAACAGATACAAGGTGAGCTCCAAAATATATAAGAATGAGCTAAAATAGAAACGACAGGAGTTGCTCTGATAGCTTCGAGTTTATTTATTCAAAATAGCCCCTTAGGCCACTGTTTTGCGCGATCTAAGAGTGTTTCAGGCCATTAACCGGAATGTCATTGTAGATGTCGGTACAAACCTTTTCGATAGCCTCTACGGAGCAAAACGTTTCCCTTTCATGGCCAAATGCAATTTCCCGAATAGGTAGAAAACACAGTGAACCATATTAAGTGAATACGTTGAGGGTTTTATGGTTAAAAGGCAATTTCTAGTCAAAAAATCAGTCACAAGAGTGGATCGTTGAGATGGTGCACTATCATGCAATAAGCGCCAGCTTTTTCCTTCCCGGTATTCGGAGCGAATTCGAAGATTGCGATGCAACAAACGCTACAAAACGCCAAGTTGGATAAGTGCATTAACGGTTTGGCCCATTGGCGCGAACTCTTTGTGGGCAGTTCCCATGGAATCATAAAAACAAAAGAGCATCAACTTGATTTTTGACTTCTCCAAGCACTATTTTTTTGGTGGTGGCTCGTCTGGGGTCCTCCATTCGGCATTTTAACGCTTAGTTTCAAGTTCATGTTGTGGGAAACACCACGTTCCATCACCAGTTACAATGTTGTAAACGAAGTTGTCGTATTTTCTCGCCTCTTTAATGAAGTCTTTCGAATGTTGATTTCTGAGCAATTTTTGGTCCTCAGTTAACTTGTGCGGAATGAAACGTGCACAGACCGGTCATAAGCACAAATGATCAGTTGAAATGCAATAAATCGATGTTTTGGAGATATTCAACTCCGATTCCATGAATTTGAACGAAGATTTTGGTTAATTTTTGATAAATTTACGAACAATTTCGATGGAGTTTTCGGAGATTACTGATTCATTGTCGTTTATGTTCTCACTTTAAAATGTGTTAACTACTCATGTACTCTGGCACATGATAAACAATCATCACCATACAGTTTTTTCATCAATTCAAATGCTTCGGTAAACGTTTAACCAGTTTTAAAACAAAATCAGATATTAGCTCTTTGTTTGAAACTCATTTTTATACCGATGACACAAACATACTGACACAATAACTTCGCTTCCACTAAACCGAATGTAACCAAGCTTTCACTGGAAGTCAACTAGGGATATAACTTCCAACGCGCTGCCTCATTAAAAATATGGCGCCATCAAAAACATTCTTATGACGCCAGTCTTCTTTATTTTGGACTTCACCTTGTACATGAAGCGAATTGACTTGGCTATGCATTACAATATTTCGATGAGAAAACTTGGCATCCTTTAACAAAAAAAGCAAAGAAAATACGAATCTCAGAGGGCCGATGAGAAAACTTAGCATCCTTTGACAAAAAAAGCAAAGAAAATACGAATCTCAGAGGGACCTCTCTGACCTGTGGGCGAATAACTGGATCAAGTTCTCAGCGCAGAAATCCAACTGTCAAAGTTCAACGGTATTGCGGAACCAAAAGGAAAATCGTCGATATTTAAATATTTACCGTTAAGTGCTGCTAACGTGAGAAAATCAAAATTACTCACTTTTTATTCATACATACGTTCATATATAAATAATTTGGAAAAGTGAACCTCCCTGCCACCAAACGCTCTACTACGCCTTATTTTTACTCTTCGCTTATTTCATTGTTTTTGTTTGGTATTTTATTTCTACGCATTACGCGATTTCGAAAGATTTTCCCAATCAGATTTCTACCAACTTTCACTTTCACCTTCATTCGCATGCACAATCACAAATTTATATGTAGTTGTGTGTGTGTACCGCTCGCGTGCATGTTCCTTGACACTTCACACGTGAGAGATTTTTATGAGGTTTTTCATTAATCACCTTGATCGATTTTTAAGCACGTCGTGCGATAACCACCACCACCAATCCATTAACAATCTCAGCGGAAATGAATGAATGTGATTTTCCGAAAATCATTTTTTAGCATTAAGAACGCAACACTGTCGGGAATTAGTATTGTTAGTGGGGTTGAAGGATGGCATTCTTGCTTGTATGGCGCTGAACTTTGAGTGTTGCTGGAGATTAATACACTCATGCATATGTCTGTGTGTTTGCGTGAATGTATGCCAATGCGTAATTTGCGCAGCTGGGAAGAGGAAAATTTAAAAGAAAGTAGAAATTAATTGTAAATTTTTAGCAAAGCATCGCGATTTGGTCATGTTTTTACATAATAGAAAACTTTAACTTAATAATAAAGAGAAAATCTTCATTGATTTGTTATTTATTACGGCAGAGCCAAATAAAATTGAGGAGATCTTCAAATCCTGCAATAGAGACCTGCCAATCCATAATTGAAAGGTAGAAGAATAGAAGAACCAGTAGAAGGTAGGCGACAGGTGATGCTCATCCTCAATGGAGAATCGCTCGTCCCACTGGCGCACAAAAACAACTTCGTGTGGTTCGGGTTTGTTGGAGTGGAGGAGATTAATTTGGCTCAGCTTCATGTGAATATGTCCGTTTCATCTCCACCACTCTAAATTTGCGTCCGCACATCTTTCCGTCCGCTTCGCTGCCGGTGGACTTGACATAATCCTCATCCAAGAGGGCTCTAAACTGATTGCCGTACAACACACATGTGAGATTCGTAGCTGCATCCTTGCAAAAAATAATATAAACATTTTTTTGCTTCCACAGTTTAGTAGCGGCGACATGGTGGCGACAAGCATCGAGCTCGGGAAAACTGGTTTTTGGCTAGCCTCCGTCTCTATGGCCTACGATAGGGATGCCCCGCCGCATGAAGTTCGTATGCTGGTGCAAAAGGCAGCCCGGCAAAGATTTGGTTGTCTCCTGCGACGCAAATGCTCACGACATTCTGTGGGGGAGTACAGCGACACTAACGCTAGAGGTGAGTCACTACTTGACTTTATTGTAAGAAAGAAAATTAGCGTTTTGAATTTAGGCTCAAAGCCGACTTTTGTTACTATAAACAGAAATAAAGTTCTGGATATCACCCTGGCTTTCGACATGTTTTCTAATCACATTAAAAGATGGCGAGTATCAAACGAAAATTCGACACTAGATCTCCCCTGTTTCTGAATCATTCCCAAAGCATGCAACCGCTTGGAAATGGATTGGCGGATTGGCGGTTAACTCCTAATACTGAAGCAAGCTCTTCTTGCGTTTGACACGGATCCTCATTGAGCAATGCCTCCAATTCAGCGTCTTCGAAGGTTTTTGACCGGCCTTCACGCGGACGGAAGTCAACATTAAAATCACCGTCTTTGAAGCGACGGAACCAATCTCGGCACGTTGTTTACCTTAAAGCAGCATCTCCATAAACTTTTTGTAGCTCTCGATGCGCTTCAGCCGCCGTTTTTCCGAATGAAAGAGGAAAATCTACCCTTCCCACAAATGACGATTATTCGGCACAAAATCAGACATTTTCACAAAACCAAAAGTATATGATACCAAACCAAAATCACGAATGTGTCAAAGCAGTTTGTTTACCATATATCTAAGCTTGGTTTACGACGTTTAGGTTATGTAAGAATCGACTGACTCACGCTGCTGGCGGCATCTATTGGCAAACACTTTGTATGAAACGAAAAGCCTAGCAGAGCCCAAAGACAATGTAATTTATTTATATCCAAATTTGTTCATATGAAACAAAAACTACAGGCTTTGATTGAAAAGTAATGAGCCTTACTTTTTTAGGCAGTTTTATTAAACCTTTTGGCTTATACAACTAATTTTCTTCAAAAAAGGACCCTTGAGCTGGTAGCGGTCCTTCCACTGCAGGAAACATTTTTTAAACTCATCCGCCGGAATCGCGATCAATTCGGCTGTCACAGTTTTTTGGATCGCCTCGATGGAGTCGAAACGCCTCCCCTTCAGCTTTCTTTTCAGGCGCGGGAGCAAGAAGGAGTCTGGAGGGGACAGGTCTGGGCTGTAAGGAGGGTGGGAAGCACCGGAACCCCCATCTTGGCCAATGCAAAGGTACAGAGGAAGGCAGTGTGCGCCGGCGCATTGTCGTGATGAAGGGTCCAATTGTTGACGAGGTCGGGCCGAACCCGGGCGACACGGTTTTTCAGCCGAAGGATCACTTCTTTGTAAAATGCCGCATTTACAGTGCTTCCTGGAGGTACAAGCTCCTTGTGGACGATAGCTCGAGAGTTGAAAAAGATTGATCCAGTAACGTTGCTCCAACGATCGCTGCTTTTTCGCCACTGCAAAATCCTAACACGCTTTTAAAACAGCTTTCACGCGCGGAGCGATGTTGATTGCACCGCTTTCGCCAGCGAAATGGAACCGGTTTCTAGTGGAAGGGGAACGTCCAACGATAATTTTACCTACCAGTTGATTCGGTGGATCGCTTGGCCCTGTATGAGTAATCTGTTTACACTTTCAGGGGTACATTCTAAACTACTTTGCAGTGGCGCAATGGGTACCGCCTTACAGCATCCGGCGTGGAAAATTTGAAATAGTGTAGATCGAGGTATGCCCAGCTTGTCAGGAATGCAGTGTTATTGGTATTCTATGCTTGCTTGGTCACGCATTCCACCCCTCATTGAGCGATGTCGTGAATCAGAGTATCAACAGTCTATCAAAGCTTGCGAGAGGGTGCATAATGAGTAAGATCTGAAGCTACGCTCCTATACACTCTCTCTTCACAACACCACTACCCAGTTAGATTAGATTAGATAGATTAGTGGGCGGTTGGACAAGTCCAAGCACTCAGTCAGTAGACCATTGTACTACAGCCGGATAGATATCAGGAGAAAGAATAGGAAAGATAAGAATTGGATGGTAACCAGTACTGGTAAATGTGTGATTGCTGCACTGTAGATTAGCCGAGTTAGCCTACCTACGACGCCGTGAAAAAGCAGACCACAAAGCCTTATAGTTCATCCTAGTCAATAATACAAAAAAAAAAATAAAAATTTATATAAAAAAAATTATGAATTTACAAAGCCCACAAACTACAGTTAACAAATTGCCTCAAAGCTAATTAAAAAGTGAAAGCATTTTTGTCTTCCACAAGCAGATATTTTTATACTTTTAAATATATCTATGGTACATAACAATATTGCCTACTTCCAGGCGCTAAACGCTTCACTTACGCTGCAGACGCGAACGGAAGCCATTAATTTCACTCTGCTGCAACGAATAATATTTAGCTATGCACTGCATTGTTGCAACGGTTTGTGCAACACACTCGTAAATATAACAGCAAACAATGCCACTGCTACAACTGTAGCAGCAACAGCCACTTGCCACTTGGAGCCGGCCGTTGGCGTTGTGGCAGCTGATGTCTGCCACATGCCGCCTACCTTCCTAATGAGCTGTCGCCTTCGGGCTCTCGCTAGCTGCTGGCTGCTGCATACTGGCTGTGGCCTATCTATTTTTGTAAGAAGACAAGATTGTAAGTGGTGTAGGTACACATGCATTTACATACAACAACAAGCGGTGCAACATGCAATAAACATGAAAGAGCCATTAAGTGACATGTTTTTAATTAAATGCTGGAAAATTTAACGCCAGATATTTTATGAAAAATTTTCAAATAAAAAGACCAACAAAACAACAACTATGCACATGCAGCCCAAGATGAATACAAATAGCGACGTAGTAGGTAAGCCTACATGCATGTGTGCATGGGCTTGTGTGTGTGTGTGTGTATGTGGCAGTGTATTCCCGCATATGAACAGCGAAGCGCCTTAATAAGTGTGGCAAGACAGTCAAGGCAGCCTTCTTGCAACGTTGCATTCTAATTACGTTGCAGCAACATTACAGCGCGCGACTAAAAAGTTACAACAATAGCAACAAAAACAAGCACAACTACATCACCATCGCAAAGGGGGAAGATGTGGCAGTGGCAATTCACGACAAAGCTAGTGACATGCTGCTTGTGCTTGTGCTGGTGCTGGTGCTGTTGCTTTTGCTGTTGTTGTTATTGTTGTTGTTGTTGTTGTTGTTAGCAACGCCGCACTACACAAGTTCGCATGTTGCACACACGCTGATTAATTGTGTGGCACATAAATCTTTGAATGCAAGTTGCGTGAGCGCACAGGCGCGGGAAAACCAAATGTGAAAGGAAGCAGCAAGAAGAAGCGCTAGAGGAAGACTGCAGCAGGAAGAAGTCTAAAAGAAGATGAAACTCAAACTAGGTGGAAGAGTGCAGGAAGTGAGCGAGAGGAATTCGTATTCATTTGTTGCATTCGCAGAAAGAAAACTTGGAGATGTTGATGGCAAAAATTAAATTACAGATGAAAATTCCTTTTCGCCGAGCATAGCAAGGCAAGAATTATACGAATACCAAAGTGCATGTGGCGGCCGTTGTAGTCAAGTGGGCTTGTGTGTTTTGTGTGTGTTTACCAAACGGTTGGCACAGAGTTCGTTGCTCACTGAGGTGCTGAAAAAGCAAACGACAGAAAAAAGTGTTCCCCACAAATAAAAGGCGCTCAGCAATCGCCCGATGTTTAACAAAAAGATAGAAAAAGTTTCTAACAAAGGTATTCAAGGGCCGCAGAAAAGCGTAGTTCGATCTAACAAATTTGAGGAGCAGCTCGGCCAAACAGATAGCAAAGAATGTACGTTCCAATTGTAGAGGTAGTAGATGAAGTGCATGCACACAAACGAGGCACATACGAGTATGTTAATGCGTGAGTGTCTACGCAAGGCTCGTAATTTACGTATGCTTTGTAATTGCTGAAAATACTAATGAAAATCTAAAAAGTTTACGTGAACTTAGTACGAATACAAGACGAAGCGTTTTTGTTTTTGGTTTATGTAATTTCACTTGAAGTAGGTTAAGGTAAAACGAAGGTGTGGCTATGTCAAGTTAAGTTCGGTTGTTGTGCGACTGCTTCTTGAGAAAAGAACCATTGTGACGGAAATGGCCTTGGCTATTATTAGGCATCCCGCGAGGGGCACTTTTCAGGGAGATGTCTTCCGCCCTCTTTTCTGGAGTCTTATTGTAATCACCACCTTAACTCTTTCGATCCGAACGGGACCTATGTGTCCCGGTATATGTTTGAGGATGCCTAGCCTGGAAATTAAGAGACTAAAATGGATTTAGCTTATCTCATTTCGTAGTTTATGGTATTCCTAGCGGTATTTCCTTCCGTTGTTTGATATTTAGTGGTAAACGCGTGTTCATAAGTTGAAAAAAGATCGAAAGTTTGGACACGAATTCCGTATGTGACACTGTTTTTTGCAGTTATTCGTGGTTTTTGAGTTTTAAAAGCAACCAAAAGTATACTAATTTATTGAGTTAGTGGTTTTGTTATATACTGAGGTAAGTAAGTATTCATTCAAAAATCATTAGCATTTTCCTTTTACTGGGACGCATGTGTCCCACCAGTATTCATAGTGTCCCAGTCAATATTGAACATTCTTGGAAATTTATTAAAATGTAGGTACTGATATTATTTTTCATTTATAAACTCACATTGTTTGTACAGACTCATAATGCCTAAAAAGCTTGATGAAGAAGCCATTCCTAATATTTTCGAATCACCTAATGAGGATGACGACTTTTTAAACGGTAGCAGTGATAATTATGAGCCTTCTTATAGTGAGGTGTCATCTGCTGATGAAATAGATATGGATGATAATAATGAGGAGGATGCAGAAACACGTTCTACAGCTGATTCTGTAAATATTGCCACTATATGGTCTTCTCCCCGTGCGGAGTTTGTAGCAATAAAAACAATAACTAGCTATCGACTTCCCGATATTGCTTATAGCTTTGAGAGGACTGACAATCCTTACAATATATTTAAGAAAGCTTGCCCTGCAAGCCTTTTTATGCGTATTATCCAGTGCACGAACGAACATATTGAGATAATGCGAAACTCAAAACCAGCGTACAAAAATATAAAGCTAACAGATATTGGAGAAATTAGAATCGCTATTGGTTGCATGATAATTATGTCATATAACCATTTGCCATCTGTAAGACACTATTGGTCAAAACATAATTCTATGGGAAACGATGGAGTAAAATCGGCTATAACGCGGGATAGATTTCAGTTACTATCATCGAAAATGTACTTTGCTTCACCTGAAAAGCCCGAGACAGCATCCAAAATTTATTACGTGGAGGATATGGTTGAGTGCCTAAAGTCTCGATTCGCAAGTGCATGGAACGAAAGTGCTTACCAAAGTATCGTTGAAACCATGACGAAATTCAAGGGACGCTCCTCTATGAAACAATACTTACAATTGAAGTCCACTAAACGTGGTATCAAAATGTGGCTCAGATGTGATGCTCTTACTGGCTATACTTACGATTTTACTATCTATTGTGGGAGAGAAGATGGAAATGTCGAAGGAACTATAGGCGAGCGCGTGGTAAATCAGTTAGCTGCAACAATTCGAGAAACGGATGTGACTCTGTGTTTCGATCGGTTCTTCACAAATATCAATCTTCTAGAGCCTATTAATTACGCAGCGTTAGGAACTATTATGTCGAATCGCAAAAAATTGTCAGTCATCAGCACAAAGCTAAACAGAGGTCAATGCGTTTTCCGAGAAAGGAACACTAGTATAATGTATGCTAAATAGCAAGATACCAAGGAAGTAGTAGTTGTAAGCAATTGTTACTCCTCTCAAATCTCCATAATACAAGGTGGCGCAAAATTAATCATCCAATTTTGTTTTAAATTTTTTTTTTTTTCAAATAAAAAAAATATTTGAAAAAAAAATATTTTGAGCGATGGAAATCTTTATTTTGACCTTAACGTGCTCTATTTCTTATATGTTTGCATGCTACAGCTGCCTGGTTCACAAGTCAAATATGTTTGACGTATGACACTATTTGCAAGAATTATAAGCGAGTGATTAATTTTGCGCCACCTTGTAGAAATTAAAAAATGGTCAAAAAGTTAACGTGGACTGCCCCGAAATGATAAAATTTTACAGACAGATAATGGGGGGAGTTGACCGAGCTGATCAAATTGCAGGGCAATATGAGTTGGATCGGAAGTCTAATAAATGGTGGAAAAAGTTTTTTACCGATTTTTAATGATGTCAGTAGGAAGTTGTTGGGTAATCAATTCGCAACTTTCATGGAAACAAAAACCACGTATAAACTTTGTGATAGAGCTGGCGGAACACATAATTGCTGAAGGGAAGGAAAGAGCTGCTGTTCAACGCAGTGGCACGTCAGGAAGAAAAAGGAAGCTAGCGTCAGTCCACCTACCCATTCCAATTCCCAATCGAAGACGTTGCACAGGCTGTGCAGATCAAAAAAAAAGAGAAGAGAACAAAAACGATTTGCGACGAATGTCCGATTCCTCTCTGCAAAGATTGCTTCGCTCCGTAAAATAAAGAAAGACCAAACTTTTTTATGTTAAATATATTGCTTTTGTATTATTTTCTATTACATTCTTTACCGAAACAATTAATTGAATTCCAAATAAAATTAGTTTCTTATATATCATATATCATATATGAGGTACCGGATCATTAAATACTAATCGGGACATATAAGTCCCATTCAAAAACACTGATGGGACATATATGTCCCAGCCCCTCCCACCACCCCTTTTTACCCGATTCAAATTCTGAAGTGTCGATTGAACACGTAAAACAAGCTCCCTTTACCTCAGCGGCTTTTCGGGTCGAAAGGGTTAATCAAAAACTTTCCGAAATAACCGTCAGGTGACGTTCTAAGCCAACTGTTTTGCGTTATGTTCCTTTAATTAGGTTGCAACATCTGTGATTAACATTTCTAACAAAACTTTATCGCCAATGCTTGACATTTGTAAAAGTTACGCCGTCTTGAGTAGATCTACCTCTGCACGAGTTTTCGATTTTTTACAGTTTTAGAAATGGATTTGAATTTACAACAACGAGTTTGTATTAAATTTTGCGTTAAACATGGATTCAATGGTGCGAACATCTTAGAAATGTTAAAAAATGATACTCTAAAGAATACATCTGACAGTCGTTTACGAGCGCCAATGAATGCTTCAGAATAGATCGCGAATCCATCGAGGATCACGAACGTAGTGGTAGGCGATCGACATTGAAAACTGATGAAGTCATCAATGAAGGGAAAGAAAAGTTAATCAAACACTGAATATTAGTCATCAGAACTGGCAGAGGTTTTGAACATTGCTTATGGATTCTTCCAGGACATTGTAATTAATAATGAAATGTTGCCGTGTTGCTGAAAAGTCGCTCCCAAAGGAATTGAATTTCATGCAGAAAAGCGACCGCGTTGATAACACCAAAGACATGGTTTCCAAGGCCGAATCAGACCAACATTCATCCATCCAACATTCATCAGATGTGTCATTACTGCAGACAAGCCGTAGGCTTATGAGTACGATACGCAATCTATAAGTAGACATCAGATGGGTGAGTGGAGCTCCGAATGAACCACGACCAAAAAAACAACGTCGTTTTCAGTTAAAAGAGAAGGCGATGCTCACGGTTTTTATGGATTATAAGGGTAGTGTACACCTCGAATTTTCGCCAGAAGGTCACACAGTCAATAAGGACTATTATTTGGACGCTGTGATTTGCCAAAAGGAAGAATTTGTGGGAAACCAACTCGTGGCTTTTGCACCCTGATAACGCACCGTCGTACAGTGCCATAACTATTCGTGAATTTTTGACTAAGAACGAAGCGAATATCATCAATTCACCTGATATGGCTCCCTGCGATTTTCAGCTTGATAGAGTCAAAAGACCACTACCGGGAACGCGTTTTAACAGCCGAAAGGAAGTTATGGAAAACCGAATACGGCTCAGATGGCAATACCGAAAGCAGAGTTCCAAAAATATTTCGAGAGCTGGATCAAACTCTGGCATGAGTGCGTCGCAGTTGATGGGGAGTACTTTGAAGGCGATAATATCACAATTTTTGTTCAAGGTGGTATTCTACAAAGTACTGGTTGTTATTTGATCACTTATGCGACCGACGTTGCATTAACAATATCAGAGAAGCATCTCCAAGTTTAAAGCGACTTGTTACAAAGCGCCCTCTATATTGTGGATAGCTGGACCAGAAAGAATACACCGAAATGGTGGCATCTACAAAGAGAAGTAAAACACCTGCTTTCAAGTTTCCTTTACTAAATGGGGTGGAACTTACACTTGCTACCGAGGAAAAGTACCGCGGGATAATTCTAGACCGCAAACTCAACTAGGACCGAAGCATCGAAGACAAACCCAGAAAAGCAGTGACTGCCCTATATGCATGCAAAACAGCTATAAAGAAAATATTGGTTTTAAAACCGAATATGAGTAACCCTGTACGTGTATTGAAGGAAGGATGTTCTTTTATATTTCTAACCTCAAATTACAATTTTTGAACGAGGTCTTTGGTAGGTAGCTTTGAGAAAATTTGTGCTTAAAGGTTAGGTCAATTACTTACAGATGACAGAAATCCATCGTACCATTCAGAGAAACTGTTACTGCGAATTATTCTCAAAGCTTCTTCGGCAGTATATTCAACCTCGGTGACAGTTCCATTACCTGCTGCTTCTTTTGCAATTTGATCTGCCTTTTCATTAACCGGGAGACCACATCAAATGAACATTTGAGAACTCAAAGTCAGTGAGCTTCTCGAAGAAGAGCGATACAGTGATTGCTCGTTCGAATGTATTTTAAGAGCTTGAAGGCTGTTTGGCTGTCCGAGAAGATAACAACCTTGTCCCCGCGTGTTTGATAAACAACATTTAATGTCTTTAACAACGGTCATAACTCTCTCAAGCTGGAGGACGTGCGATATTCTATTTTAAAACTAAAACTTTCTTTTTTGTTCTGATGTCAGACTCCGCTGTCAACTGAGTTGGCATCAAAGAGTTGTTGAAATCGTTGTTGACCAAAATATTGGTGCTACGAGCTATGTGCTGGATGCGCTACATTTTTCTAGATTAAACGACAGACTAAGCGAACTAGGCACTGCCTTAAAGGCGTTTACTTTATTGTGGAGATTTCTTTCCGCTACTAGGAAGTCCTTATAGTGAGGCAAAAGTCTGACGACGTCATCCGCAAACTGATACAGGTACATGTTTTCATCAGGAATTGTGTGTAGTTGCCTCGCATAAATTTGTAAGAGTTCTGTCCTTTAGGTGACCAATAACGGTAATTTTGCTATTTACACTTCAATTTTAATGAGAATTATTGTAGGAGATCACTACAATATTTCCTCGCTGAAAGTTTTCCACAAATTGTAATCGTTAAGCTTAAGCAGGACTTGAATTTTGAAAAGGTGAAGTCCAAGGACTGTCTGTCAAGGGCAGCCGCTCTCTTGCGCACACAATGACTCGAATTATCGTGCAAACTTGTAGCGACGAGTTGAATATTTTCATTTGTTCTTGAAGTCTGATTGGGCCCCGGCCGTGGCCTGTTTGCCACTGAACTTGTTGCCTGGAACATTTGTACCTATGAACGAATCAAATCTTCACTTGGGACATCACGTAAACGTCGTATATCGGACCGTGAGCAAAATCTACGACGTGTAACAACACCGACAAAATCGTGCAATTGGAACATTGGCCTTGAAATGCATTTCGATTGGAAACGCAGGTTACTCGCCCGCCCACTGCGACATCGTGACTAAATAATCCGCACGAAGGCGAATAACAAAGCAAACACGGCTTACCCCCGCCCATATGTTTAGAGGTTTGCCAGAAACTTTAAATTGAAAACATAATTCTGCCCACAACTACCCTGCACTTTTAAGGGGTTATACGCAGTTATGAAGCAAATAAAAGACGGGTTGTCAAGGATTTATCCTGAAGAAACTTCAGAATATTTTAATTTGAAAATTTTTAGCGCTTATAAAAGCATCCTTCAAGAACGTAACAAAATTTTTTATTTATGAAAATGTTGATTATAGAGCGCGCTGCAGGCGATTTCTGGAACCTCCTTTAAAAAAAGACGATTTACGGTGTACATCGTAACTCAGGATTGGATTATCTGAAATCAAAAAACCAAACAAATTTTGTTAATATATTAGATTATCTAGTAATTAATCGTTCGGCTAATCAAAATAGTGAATTTTCACAAAATGGCAGCTTTTAAAAGAAATGATTTCGATTTTTACATTAAAATTTGGCCGTAAATTTATTAATAGGACTATGAATAAGTTCGTTACGGTTTTACAACAGATGGCGTAACTTGATTATTATTCCATCGATCCACATTTCCAAACATTCATTGGAGAGCTACTGTCGTAAGGCACAAACGTCAGTATAAGTTTTTTATTTGAAGCGTAAACAACAATATTTTTACCACACTTGAAAATGTCGAATTTCGTGCCAAATAATGTGTTTTTGCGGGGAATTCTTCTTCATTATTTTAATATGAAGAAAAAAGCAGCCGAAAGTCATCGTATCTTGGTGGAAGTTTATGGTGAGCATGCTCTATCTGAGCGAACGTGCCAGAAGTGGTTTGCACGCTTTAAAAGTGGTGATTTTGGCTTGGAAGACGAAGAACGCGAGGGTGCGCCGCCAAAGTTCATGGATACCGAATTGGAGGAATTGCTCGATCAAGATCCGGCTCAAACGCAAGAAGAGGTTGCAAAAACTTTGGGAGTTGATCAATCAACCATTTCCAAACGTTTAAAAGCCATGGGAATGATCCGAAAGGTAGGCCATTGGGTGCCGTATGAATTGAAGCCAAGAGACGTTGAACGCCGTTTTATGGCATGCGAACAACTGCTTCAACGGCACAAAAGAAAGGGTTTTTTGCATCGAATTGTGACTGGCGATGAAAAGTGGGTCCATTACGACAATCCAAAACGTCGGGCAACGTATGGATACCCTGGCCATGCTTCAACATCGACGTCGGCGCAGAATATTCATGGCCTGAAGGTTATGCTGTGTATCTGGTGGGACCAGCTGGGTGTTGTGTATTATGAGCTACTGAAACCGAATGAAACGATTACGGGGGATGTCTACCGACGACAATTGATGCGTTTGAGCCGAGCACTGCGAGAAAAACGGCCGCAATACGCCGATAGACACGACAAAGTTATTTTGCAACATGACAATGCTCGGCCACATGTTGCACAAGTGGTCAAAACATACTTAGAAACGCTCAAATGGGATGTCCTACCCCACCCGCCGTATAGTCCAGACCTTGCGCCATCCGATTACTATCTCTTCCGATCGATGCAACATGGCCTGGCTGACCAGCACTTCCGTAATTACGATGAAGTCAAAAAATGGATCGATTCGTGGATTGCGGCAAAACCGACTGAATTTTTCACAAAGGGAATCCGTGAATTGCCAGAAAGATGGGAAAAAGTAGTAGTAAGCGATGGACAATATTTTGAATATTAAATTTGTAACCATTTTACGTCAATAAAGTTTCAAATTTCGAAAAAAACCGCACGAACTTATTCATAGTCCTATTATAATATGGAAAATAAGTATCAGATTTACAAAAGGAGCGATTAATTACTAGAAAATGTATCTGTAAAGATTGAGTTAAAACGGTTGACCGATCAAACAAGCCGTTTTCGAGATATCGTGTACACCGACTTGAAAAATGCCGTTTTGAAAGAAACCCGTTTAAAGTTTCAATACCTACCTTAAAACGTGCCGAGGCATCTCTACATATTTAGGTATAACTCCGAAAGTATTGCTTAGATCTACTTCAAATTTCGTGCGTATACTTTTGAATATATGTACATTACAAAAATGCAATAAAAAAATCGATTTTTTTGAAAGTCATAACTGCGTATAACCCCTTAAGGCCCATAGACAAGATTATTAAATTAAGAAAACTAATTGAAATTAATACTTCGATATTTTGTATACCTCCCTAATGGGCATGCTTTGGAAATGTCTAGTGTACATTCAACCTTATATTATAAATGAGCGTTCACACGAATGAGTGAAAGTGTGTATGTACTATATTACTAATGTGTGTATGTCTGACTGAGTAAAGGACTGTTTTGCCTAGCTTTGGTAAACATAACCTCATTTTCTTGTCTCATAACTTCATATGCTAAAATGACTGCATAAATGCCTGTGAAAGAGGTGAAACAACAAAGTAATAACAGCAACATTGGACACTAAATAGGCTAAATGGCTATAAGTGAAAACCATTTGTGACTTTGTTTTTGCATGTATGTGTGTTTGCTCCTATTTTCATAAAAATACATGCATACATACACTTCTGCACACAAGCAATGAGGCACATATATTACATACCCTGCACGACATATGAACTTGAAGTGAACTCAATTTCTAATTCAAAGTGATGATGTTTTCATTAATAATTTTGATTAAGGGGGGAAATCGGTTTAGGAGGCTAAAATTTTGGTGTTTTTCGAGAATTTTTTGAACAAAGAAGGAATAATCAGAAATTGTTTAAGTTTAGAGTATATTTTATTTATATTTTTAGGTACACTTTTAAGTTTTCTTGAAGCTATTTCCGCGGGAGATAGTGGCGTTAGAGCGTGCTGTCCATGGACGATCACCATCCGAGTGTCTTGCTGGTGGGAATTCCTGAAGTTGCAATTTTCTCTGAAATCAACAGGAATTTTTTTTTTATTAACAACATATTTCCTAAGAATATGAACCTAATTGTGGTAAAAAAATACTGAAAATTGCACATCTTTGAAGCGCTTGAACACAATGTAATTTTTTCATACCATATTTTTTCATTTATTTTGCTTAAAAAACCATATTTTAAATAATAATATAATCCCAGAATTAGGTTCATATAGATTAGAATTAAATAAAGAAAAAATCCTGAAAAAATTTGGAACGATTGGTCCATAACTTTTTAAGCTAGAATTCCCACCAGTTGAAAAAAAGTAGTTTCTAGAAAAACGTCGTTCTAACTAACGCGCGCTACGGTGCAGAACCGACGGGCAGTCTCTTAAGTGCTCATATAATAGGGAATAATGCGAATTTCGCTTTAAAATTTTTACCACATATTCTTGCGCGCCAGTCGTTCCTTTCTCGTGTTAACCCGCGCCAGGTGGACACACCAAGGGAACCCAACTCCTTCTCCACCTGATCTTTCCTATGCAGAGGAGTCCTTGCTCTTCCTCTGCTACCACCAGCTGGTACCGCATCGAATACTTTCAAAGCCGGAGCGTTTGTATCCAATCGAACGAAATGACACAGCCAACGTAGCCGCTGAATATTTATTCGCTGCGCAATGTTTATGTCGTCGTAAAGTTCTCTGCTCCATCGCCTACGATACTCGCCAACACCAACGTAAAATCTTCCACAGAATCTTTCTCTTAAACACTCCAAAGGACGCCTCATTGGATATTGTCATCCTCCAGGCTTACAAGTATTTTGGTCATTCAGAAGAAAGAGTTGTTGGTTTTTCAGTTGTGGGAAAAGAAATATGCCACATAAAAGACATCATCTGTACCTTAAAAATCCAGGTTTTCTAATATTTTTTGTTTACTTCTATTTTTTTCGATCTCAAAATAAATTTTGTTAGTACTTCTAATTTTCGTGGAATTGAAATCTCCTATTTATGAAGCTTTTTAAAGAGGTATTTACCATAGCGATGAACTATTCGCTTAAATAGCGCTAGACAGTGATAAAGAAGATATCGCATAGTCTCAGCCTCCACCATATCTTGGGAACTCCTCCAGAAGTCGTTCCTAGTAGGATTCAAAATAAATAATAAATAAAAAAAAAAATTGCAACAGGCAAGCCAATCAAGCAGCGTCCAGTAAGAATAGCTTTTACGAGAATTAAGCAAATGTTCAGTCGACTGTGAGTGGAGGGAGAGTAGAGGTCTCGTTCGTTGCGAACTTTGTGAAAAAAACTTTAGAAGATGTGGCCTAGACCGTTAACCGGCTCTCAGAGAATTTGAACGAATCAGCTGATTGGCTGACGTAACAGGAGTCATGACAGCGATTTGTTTAAGAAAAAACTGAGATTGTATTGGTGATATACGAAAATAATCAACACAGTCTCCACTTAAGCTTCTTCGTTGCCCTCTGAACAACGACTGATTGAGAGAGTGCGTGATTACGTGCGAATGATCGTGCAGAACTCGGCTGTCGAGTACCCAGTGACGACGTGCAGTCTATATGCATACAAATTTTGCAGATCTTTCCTCTGTTGGTTGATCGAGATACTGAGCGGAATAAAGCAATAAAAATAGGCCAAATCATTCACCGCTAAGCTAATTGCTTTAGTTCGCTTCTCTAAGCTCGAGAGATACTATACTACACCGCTTCGATTCGACATGCGCCAGTAAGTGGCGAATAGATCAGGTAACTGGTATAAATAAACATAGCGCTGAAAAAGAGGTGCCAAAAATTAAGTTTACCCGGAAGCAATTAATGAGTATTAGTAAGACCGCGTTCACAAGCTTTGGCGATGCACTAAATGCTATGCTTGATTTGCTCCCCTTGGATCTTAAGATACAACAGGAAGCCATGAAAGCAATGTGTAGACTCCCTAAATATGGCCCCTGGCACTAAGACGGAGTTTCGGGTCACAGAGAAATCTTTAAGAAGCTATTTGAGCAGTATCAACTGTTTTTATTACCGATGGGTTCTGGAGCTGAATGGTACCTAAACGATATAAAAGGGACAGTGAGGCGACATTAAAGATTCTGGAGAACGCAAAGCAAGCCCCTCAGATTGTTCAAGAGTGTAAGAAGAAGCTTAATTCTGTTGCAAGACGAAATAAGCTTGCCCTTAAATAATTTTCAGGATACTGCGTTGAAGGAAATGAAAATGCCGACGAATTGGCCAACAGCGGTTACCCCACAGAAACCAGAGGCAATAATCGGAATCAGTTCTGCAGGAATCACCAAGTAAATCAGCGATTATGTATGCAATTTACATAAAGAGCAGTGGCCTGGTCTAGAACACTACAGAACTGCAAAGTATTTTGTGACAAGCCTGAACAGAAAACTGCCGGACTTTCTTCTGAAACTTGGAAGGAAAGACGTTCGCTTGATGGTGGTATTATTGAAGGACACAATCTATGGGTTCAACCTATTACCACCTTTGGAATCATTGAGGGCCCGATTTGTCCACCTTGTTTAAAAGAGGGGGATAGCTCTGTGTATTTTCACTGTGAGTGTTCTGCTTTTGCTGGAGCAAGGCTACAAAGGTTCCGGTGTCATGAGAATGAGTAAAATTCGTTCTCTCAAACTGGATGATATTTTCAGATTTGCTAAAGAATCTGGTAAACTCTCACAGGCCTAGCTATCTCTGTCTCTGTCTCTATTCTATCCTGTCTCTCTGTCACTTCTCTTCTATCCTCCTTGACTATCTACCCTTTCACTATCCAGAGCTTTAAAAACAATGGGCTTTTTAACCTGCGTGTTTAAGGAGTTATCAAATCTCTCGGTTGGTTCGATTTTTCAAATTTCGATTTCAATTTCAAAGATCGCGTTCATACAAAGAAATATTTGTTGCTTCAACTCATCACTGGTGATGTTTGTGCTCTGCCAACACTCTTTATGCTTTCGTTCTTCTCAAGGGTGTTGTTCACTCCAGATCAGAAACCAAACAATTGCAAGCAACGAAGAGGCCGCTTAACGATCAACACCAAAAGAGAACTCGCAAAGTTGGAGCAGCTAAAGTTTCCCTGTATGAACGCGGTCTAATGAACCTCTCTTGAAAGAGGTTTGGCAGCACTGAAAATAATGAGTTATACCAGTTTTATGGGGTACCGAGCCCAGAGATAGTGAGCAGAGAAGTGGCGAATTGAAGGTTGGACGTGGGGGATTAATGTTTGTTCCTCTTAATCTTCCCGCGTTATTGCTCAACTGTTTTCTTCGATTACGATGGCGTAGTGCATCAGGAGTTTTTACCACTAGATCGTACGGTGAATAAAGAGTACTATCTTCAAGTTGTGCGCAGTTTGCGTGAAGCAATACGAAAAACGCCTAGAATTTTGGAAAAAAAGTCATGGCTTTTGCATCATGATAATGCTCCTGCTTACTCATCTTTGCCTGTGAGAGATTAATTGGCCAAAAATAACAAAAACAACTCCGTTATCATGCCTCAGTCACCGTATTCACCGGATTTGGCGGCCTGCGACTTTTTTCTGTTTCCAAGATTGTAGAGACCCATGAAAGGATGGTGTTTTGCGACGATTGAGGAGATAACCACCGAATCGCTGAGAGAGCTCAAGGCCATACCAGAAAATGCATATCAGAACTGCTTCGAGGATTGGAAAAAACGCTGGCACAAGTGTATTACAATATATCAGAGTGGGACTACTTTGAAGAAGATAAAATAGAAATTGATTAGATATTTTTTCAGAAAAATGAAAATTCACCTTATTTTTTGAACACACCTCGTATGTCTTTTTTTGTTTTTGTTTTATGGAGGTGGCACAAAGCATTGAAAGCCGAAAAGTGTGAGACTTGCCTTTCGGCTCACCTACTAAAAACCCACCCCAGCTCCGTTTCCCTACCGCGGGACAAGCGTTAAGTAGTACTTCACGGGAGGGGGAGCGGCCTATTGCCTCTTTATGAAGATCTGCGCTGTTGTTCAGCGCGACGCATTTTGGAGATTACTATTTTTGCCATATTACATATAGCGGACCACTGTTCTTCTGACTCTAACACAATATCCACTAGGTTATCAGCCGAAATTGGCTTCCCCACCCTAGTGCTTAATTCCTCCCTTTCGAACACAAATCGCGGACAGACAAAGAAAACATGTTCTGCGTCTTCTACAGCTGGTGCACAATGAGAACAGTACGGGTCGTCTTCGTGCTTTAACCTATATAGATAGGATTTAAAACACCCATGTCCCGTCAGTATTTGGGTCAGATAGTAGTCTAACTGTCCATGTTCACGGTTAACCCACTTGGAAATTGTGGGAATCAAACGGTACGTCCAGCGTCCGTTGGGGGACAAGCTCCATTTCTCCAGGCTACGCTCTCTTGCTATCTTGCGTATTGTCACCCGTTCTGAAGTAGCTTTTTTTTTGTATATTTCAGCATACTCTGTTGCCATTAGGTTGATTGGGAGTAGTCCTGCTATAACCATAATGGCGTCTTCCGATACCGTGCGAAACGCGCAGCACACTCTGAGGGCACTTAATCGGTACACTGATGTCATGCACTTCACATATGAGGTGCAATTTGTAGCTTCCGCCCATGCTGGAGCTGCATACAGCATAATCGATGAGACAACAGAGTTGAGTAGTTTCCTACAGTTTTGCCTAGGGCCTCTGATGTTCATCATTATTCGCGTTAGCGCAATTACTGCTTCTGCTGCTCGCTTACGCCAAGTGCTCTTTGAAATTAAGCCTACAGTCGATTATTACTCCCAGGTACTTAATGAATGGCTTCGATCCTATGCCATGATCGCCCACCATTATGTTGGCCGACTCCACAATCTTCCTGCTGCTAATTAGTACTACTTCGGTTTTATGGTCCGCAAGAGTTAGACCACTGTGGCACAACCATTCCTTTACCATGCCAACAGCTTGGGTGTATGCTTCTTCGGCTTGATGGAGTGATTTAGCCACGACCACAACAGCTATGTCGTCAGCAAATCCTACAATTTGTGACCCTAGAGGTAGATTGAGACGCAGAACTCCATCGTACATGACAAAGGACCGAGGACTGAACCTTGTGGAACTCCGCCAGTTATTTTGTACTTTTTTACACCAGCATCGGTTTTATAACGTAAGGTTCTGTCAGAAAGGTAACTGGCGACAATCCTACGAATGTACATTGGAATGTGGAAACTATCCAGCGCGATTAGAGTTTTGCTCCAATTCGCCGTATTGAAGGCATTCTTAACGTCCAGCGTCGCAATGTATGTATGTATGTATGTGTTGCTGCAACTCTTTTTGTGGTCTTTCCCCCTGTTTTTCTGTTGGTTACCAGAGTTTATGGGCGCTTAGAAGCATACGAACGCTTAGTTTTTGCAAAACAAACTTCATACAAATACATTTAGAGTCAAAATTTTAGACATACGTACGTGTACGTGTAATTGTAATAGGACTATGAATAAGTTCGTGCGGTTTTTTTTCGAAATTTGAAACTTTATTGACGTAAAATGGTTACAAATTTAATATTCAAAATATTGTCCATCGCTTACTACTACTTTTTCCCATCTTTCTGGCAATTCACGGATTCCCTTTGTGAAAAATTCGGTCGGTTTTGCCGCAATCCACGAACCGATCCATTTTTTGACTTCATCGTAATTACGGAAGTGCTGGTCAGCCAGGCCATGTTGCATCGATCGGAAGAGATAGTAATCGGATGGCGCAAGGTCTGGACTATACGGCGGGTGGGGTAGGACATCCCATTTGAGCGTTTCTAAGTATGTTTTGACCACTTGTGCAACATGTGGCCGAGCATTGTCATGTTGCAAAATAACTTTGTCGTGTCTATCGGCGTATTGCGGCCGTTTTTCTCGCAGTGCTCGGCTCAAACGCATCAATTGTCGTCGGTAGACATCCCCCGTAATCGTTTCATTCGGTTTCAGTAGCTCATAATACACAACACCCAGCTGGTCCCACCAGATACACAGCATAACCTTCAGGCCATGAATATTCTGCGCCGACGTCGATGTTGAAGCATGGCCAGGGTATCCATACGTTGCCCGACGTTTTGGATTGTCGTAATGGACCCACTTTTCATCGCCAGTCACAATTCGATGCAAAAAACCCTTTCTTTTGTGCCGTTGAAGCAGTTGTTCGCATGCCATAAAACGGCGTTCAACGTCTCTTGGCTTCAATTCATACGGCACCCAATGGCCTACCTTTCGGATCATTCCCATGGCTTTTAAACGTTTGGAAATGGTTGATTGATCAACTCCCAAAGTTTTTGCAACCTCTTCTTGCGTTTGAGCCGGATCTTGATCGAGCAATTCCTCCAATTCGGTATCCATGAACTTTGGCGGCGCACCCTCGCGTTCTTCGTCTTCCAAGCCAAAATCACCACTTTTAAAGCGTGCAAACCACTTCTGGCACGTTCGCTCAGATAGAGCATGCTCACCATAAACTTCCACCAAGATACGATGACTTTCGGCTGCTTTTTTCTTCATATTAAAATAATGAAGAAGAATTCCCCGCAAAAACACATTATTTGGCACGAAATTCGACATTTTCAAGTGTGGTAAAAATATTGTTGTTTACGCTTCAAATAAAAAACTTATACTGACGTTTGTGCCTTACGACAGTAGCTCTCCAATGAATGTTTGGAAATGTGGATCGATGGAATAATAATCAAGTTACGCCATCTGTTGTAAAACCGCACGAACTTATAAATAGACCTATTAATTGTGCATATGAGGTCTATTTTGTGGCTTGTTGTTGCTCATTTGGTTATGATGGCGGTTGGTTTTTGCATTACACCAGGCAGCAAAACAGCCCGTAAATTCTTTTTAAATGTGGAAATATGCAAACACTAACTTATTTCTGTGAGGAAGCATGTATTTATATGTGTGTATGTATATATATGTAATTATATGTACTTCTTTGTATGTAAATATAAATAAATGCTCGTATGTGGCACACATTCGACATTAGTTGGCAAAACGCTTACAGAAACTTAAATAACTAAATATGTACACACACACACACATGCTTGTATCCACTTATGTATGTGTGAGTGCATTTATGTATGTATGTATGTAGGCAACTACACTCGCGCAAAGCTAAGTTCACAACCAAATAGACACATCTGCGCATTCACTTTCCTCGCCTTTAGCTGCCTGCATCGCACACACACACATGCACCTACCTGCCATACAATGTATTGTATTTGCACACTTATATATATGTAAGTATGTATGTTCACAATCGTGCCGCTAACAATAGTGTGCTTTGCTCATTCCCACTCTAGCCCCCACTTCAACGACGTACGGGCGCGCCTCTCGAAGTCCTCCTTTCAACGCAATCACCTTCAACCAGCTACTTGGCTTAATGTCTTCCGCGCACACATTTCTTTTAATAGCTTGCCGCTTGCCGTTGTTCGTTCTAGCTGTTCGGCTGTTGCTATAGCTGTTGTTTTTGAAGTTGATGTTGATCCTCTGCGGGCGAAAGTATTCTTGCCACATAGTTGAGTGCGCCTGCAAGAGGTCCTTTCGTCGGCAAAAACTGGGTCAACTGACTGCTGCTGAAATGCATTTGGCGCCTTTTCTATGCTCATTGCAACAACAACAAAATACAATAGCAACAACAACTTTTATTGTTGTTCTTTATTTGTTTTCGCTCCTATGTTGCATGTGTTGCTGGTGGTTGTCGGCGTCGTTGTAGTTGTTGTTATCGCCTTAAATTGCGCTGCGGCATAAACACGTACGCATTTGATTGCGATAGCGCACACACACACATGAGTATATACATATATGCATATTTACATGACGGCACATACATACATACAAACATACACATATACACCTATTCATATATTTCTACTCTCACCTTAACTGGCGAAAGTTGCTGGAGAGTCGGCGGCTGCTGGCTCTTCCTTTGCTCTTTCATTTGATCCCCCACTCATTGTTGCGGCAAATCTTTGCATGTATGTATGTATGTTTGCATGTATTCTTATGCCTTCCTGGCCTCGCCCCGTCAAGACGCGTCCCTAAGAAATGCATATTTCTCTATTTTTATTTGTTTACATCTTTAACTACTTTTCAGCATTTCTGCATTTGGCAAATACACATTTCCGCCGCCGCCACTATGCCTTTCTCCTTGAAATAATGTTAACCATACCGCAAGCCTATTTGTGCCACCTTTCACTTTCCTCTTCAAATCGCTTTCCCGCTTTTGTTCTTCCTCACATTTTGCCACATTTTATCTTACTTGCTGACAAATATTTGAATTTTAGCACCTCTGTCGCAAACTTTTATGCAAATGCATCCCTCTTTGTGTGTGTATTTGTGTATATGTATGTATGTACCATACTGCCATTTTTGTTGCTTTCTACTGATAGTATTAAGAAAAGATATGCAAATACTAATTCTCAGTTGTTTGAAATTTTCTTTATAAATTTTGTTATAATCGTAAATTTATTCGTTAGCGCAACTTTTACTTGTATTTCCTTGATTGAATTTTCTTTATCAAAATTGTGACTTTTTAAAGAGTTTTAGGAACTTCGCTTAAGCAACAATTTCATTTTATTTTATTTATTTTTATCAGTAGGACAGAGTACGACTAAGGTCGTTTAATAGTAATTCAACATTATTATGTACAACTACAATGATTTTAACCGGAAAGTTTCTTAATCTAAATTTTTCCAATTGTTCATTAACAAACCAATCCAATATATGGAACTTAACAATAATAATAAGATAAGACTTTGATAGTATAAAAATAAAAGGAAGATTAAGAAAAAAAAGTAGAGAATACAGAGAAAAATTTAATGCCCTAATTCAATGCAATCAAACACTTTTAAAGTAATCATAGACTTGTGCCCTGTAGTTAAAGAAATATGTTAAGTCCAACATTCACAGTGTCGTGCAATGAGTTTCACGTTCTAACAGCGTTAATGAAGAACAATCCAGATGATGCTAACTAACTAATTGTTGGAACAATGAAACTGTTGTGTCGCCGAGACTTTACTGGTATGAACGTCTCTAACAGATAGGCAGGTAACTTGAATAAGGTAAATTTGCACATAAATAAACAAGCAAATCCTAGCAGACAGATAATTGTCAAGACTGCAACCCAGTATCTTTGTTCGCCAGGCAGAGATATGGTCGTATCTACCAATCCCATATACAAAACCAATTAAAAAGGCCATCAATTTTGTTTGGAAAATTGGACATACTTAATGCCACTAGAAAGGATTCAACGACTCGCTGCCCTGTGCTGCTGCTCAACCAGATAGCTACTGGGATGATGTGATATTCTGTGATGAGACTAAAACCATGTTGTATTTAAACAATGGGTCCAATAGAATGTGAAAGCAGCCTTAAAAGGCGGTATATTACACCGTCAGTGAAATTTGGCAAACTTTCCGTCATAGTGTGGGGTTGCATGTCCAGCAAGGGAATGGGTGATTTGGTGCTATTGGAAGATAAGATGGATTCACGACATTATGTGAATATTCTGAATATTCCATTTCACAAATAGTGCAAAAATATTTGGTTTCATTATTGACGCCAAACCTTAGTTTAAATTAAATTCGTTTAAATTCTACCAGGACAACCACCCAGAACATGAAGTTCATATGATCAGAATGTTGCTTTTTTAATTGCAGTAAAGTATTAGATACACCAGCCTAAAGACCGAAAATTAATCCAATAGAAAATTTGTGGTCGCATTTAAAGCAAAAATTTGGAAAAAACACTCAAAAGCTCGAGTGGAGCAAAAAAACGTTATTTTCGAGGAATGACACAAAATACCTTAGGATCAAAATATTCGAAAATTGATTAATTCTATTCAAGCAGAATACAGGATTCCGTATGTTTGGTCTCGGGGTAGCCATTCAAAGTTTTATTTTTTAAAAGATGAAATGAAAACCATGGAAAAATACCTCTGCAATATATTTGAATTTTGCTACATTAGTAGATGTCAAAACACTTACTTGACAAACTGTATTTCTAACCTAACAGTAGGAAAACGAACATTGGGGATTGAGATTGATTTTACTCGTATTGTTCTTGAAACTATTCTCCATGATGATCAATACACTTGCCATTCGTTTGAACTAATTTTTGAAGCACTTTTCCCTGTCGCGTTTCCTGGACGATTCTAGAGTTGTGTGTGTATCTGAAATGAAAAAGCTTCTTGGTCGGAAAAGGCATAAAACTGTAGGTGCCTCCATTTGGGGAAAAACATCAAGATGCGCAAAATAAGTAGAGGAAGAGCTGTGCCAAATGCCCAAAAAGAGTCTAAGAGCCAATTATAAAGGGTGGTTAAGTTTCAAGGCCCGTGTTGATTTTGAATAAAATTAATTTTTTTAGGAAATCATTGTCATTTCTCTTTATTATGATAATATTTGAATGGCTCAATTACGTATGGAACAAAATATCGGTCAAATGGCCACCGCGGCCTCGGCGGCACACCTCCATCCGATGGCTCAAATTTTCGATGACGCTGAAGCATAATTGAGGTTCTATGCCGTTAATGTGCTGAATTTTCACAACCTTTAGCTTTTGAATTGTTTTTGGCTTATCAACGTACACCTTTTCTTTTAAATAATCGCAAAGAAAGAAGTCCAATGGTGTCGTTGACGTTTAGGTGTGGTTCACATTCAACATCGGCCCATAAAATTTAACCACACTTTATATATAAATATATGATCCAATCCTTGTTTCTATCACAAGACGATCATGCAAAATGTTATCGATACTCGTCATACTAATACCCAAGAATGTCTCAATATCACCGAATATCAAGGTCTTGGCCAATCATTTCGTGCCAAGTATCAATATTTTCTAGCACAAGAACTGATTTCGGATGGGGTTTCGAATACGTTCTACTATTTTTTTGTGTGTCAAAATCATCATGGTTCACATGGCTCACACATCAAAATGCTTTAAGCCGTGGTGCTGTAAAGCTCGTCTACGACATAGTAATAGGTGGCTTATCTTGGATCAACGTTTACATATGAGCTGGAAACAAAACAGCAACCGGCAGTATGGGTGTTCCAAGACGAGCTTAATCCAACAAAAGTTATTTGCAGAAGGAGCACCTCAAAGCAAATGGTTGGCTGTGTTTTTGGGGAAAATATGGTCATATCGCAACTTGAGTACTAAGAAAATTGAAACAGTCAATTCTGAGTGGTACACAACTATTTGTTTGCCAAAAGTTTTTGGAGAATTAAAGAAACCCAACTGCCGAAGACGAATAATTCTTCACCAAGGCAATGCGAGCACTCACGTATCGACTCACACAAGAGACTTCTTGAGCACGCAAAAGATCGACTTAATAGGTCATATGCTTTACGGGGTTAGGGGTAATCAGAATTTTAAAAAAATTTTATATTTATGTTTTTATCTCTAAAATATTGTGTGAAAATTTGAAGTGAATCCGACAAATACTTTTCCAGTTATTCTACAATTAACAAAGAGCGCTCAGGCGCTCCGGAGCGTTCGAGAGCAAGTAGCCACACCTTAGATGCGTTTTTCTCAAAACTATGTTCTTTGAACTGGTGATCACTGTAACTTAAAAATAAAATTTATACTTCTTTTGAAAACGACTTTTTTTAAGCAATTAATTGTCGGTTTTTTCTCGAAATCATAAAAATATTTCCTGAGGTCGCCATATCGTTAATTTTGAAAAAAAAGTTTCGATCAGGCGCAAGCTTATCTATTAGAAAAACTAATTTCTCTTATCTGATTGACTTTAGATGAATCTCCGAGGACTTGTGATGATCACCGCAAGGGATTTTTGAAGAAACGGGCTCCACACAAACAGCAATAACTTTTACAATTATTCATTTTTTTTTAGAAATTTTGCTAAAGTCAAGTATATTAATGCTATGTTTTTATTTTTGCAAAATAAAGCAACTGACTAGCAAAAACAAAAATAATGGAAATCATAATTTTTTCAGACCTCTGACTACCCCTAACCCCTTACAGCCTTGGACATCAAAAATAAAATGCGAGTTCAATAAGATTTTTCAATGCCTGAAGAAGCAATTGAAATCTCTAAACAACTCGCTTTGAAGGTATGCAGAAGTGTCAATACACTTTCAAGGAGAATATTTTGAAAAGAATAAAGCCATTTTTATTGTTATATTATTTTACTGTGTTTTCATTATTGAGCGCAAAATATTAAAGAAACCTTCGTATCACAAATTCATGGAAATTTAAAACTGGAAATAAGCATATCGAGGGATTATTTTAAATAGCCTCTATTTGTAAAAGAGGAAGTTTTCAGCAGCGAAAAAGGACTGCTATTTTTTAATGATTTACAAATCATGTGATTTGAGCATGGCCGCTTTCCTAAATATTTTTCTTCTGTAATTCTCCAGCAAAATTGTGTTGGTTGAATATTTTTCTCTTGAAATATAATATTATTGCTGGTAGTGAAATTTTCAAAGTGAAAATATGATACCAAGGGGAATGATAAGTCAGAACGATTGGGGTACAATTTTCCCAAAATTACTTTCCCAAAAAAATTTTTTCCCAAATTTTTTTTTCCCAAAAAATAATTTTCCCAATGCCATTTTTCCCAAACTAAAAATTTCCCAATAAATTTTCCCATAAAATATTTTTCCCAAAATATCGTTCGTCTGTAAAATATCGCATATACATTTGCAATGAATGGGCGAGTACATTTTTTATTATTTGAAAAGAAATGATTTTTTGCATTCAATTAATTCCGCCATAATTAGAAATTTTGACTTTAGGCAGCAAATTTTGGCTCATGAAATTTTGACACGAAAAGAATCTCGTGAAAAAACTTGTTTATATGAGTGAAGTTGGATACATTCGTTACCTTGTCTTTTTATCCGAATTGAAAAATGTATATTGAAAAACTTTTTCGAATCTTTTTCGATTACTTAAGTATAAGATTTTTGATTATTATATACACTCATATTGTCGGAATCGTCGAAAAATGTGAAATAGTAGAATAATAAAAATTAATTTCAGTAGTATTTGTTCGGGAAAGCTATCTATTGGAAAAAAGTTATTTTGGGAAAACATGCATTCGGGGAAAAACAATAAAGCGGGAAAAAATATTTTTGGGAAAAAAAATATTGGGAAAATTATTTTTTGGGAAAAAAAAATTTGGGAAAAAATTTTTTTGGGAAAGTGATTTTGGGAAAAATGACCCCCCACCGTCAGAACTCACTTTGCCACCAAACATCCATTTTCGTAAACATTGCAGATAGAATGTATTGAGACATTTCGAAATCTCGGCTTTCAATATTAAAAATAGAATTTTAATTATTTTTGAAACTCCAACAAAAGGCAAGCAGAAATTACTTTTTGATAGGGTCGCTTCAAATGTAAAGTCAATGTAAAAATAAAAACTACTTCATTGTTTACGCTTAACCTTTTTTTATTTTTCGACATAGTCTGCTTTTCGGCTTGTACCCTTTTACCAACACTGATCTAGTTTGTTGATTCCTACCGAATAATAGGATTTGTCTAAGTCTGAAAAATATCCATTCGTTGTTGCAATCACCTCCTCGTTTAAATAAAATCATTTTTGCACCAGCCATTTCTTCAAATTGTGGAACAAATAGTATTGTGAGCGATCCGAGGGAGCTAAGCTAATATGATTTGGAACCTTATTTCCATTAATTTTGCGATCAAAACTGCTGAGACGTTAGCTGGTTCAGATATCGGCCCTGAAAGCTTTAAAATCGCCTAATATTAACTCGAAGACAGTAAAAGAATCTATCGACGTTTTGACAGAACTATCACAGTACTTTGTAATAAACCTGCTCTGGGTGCCGGGTCATAGAGACATAGAAGGCAACTGCAAAGCAGATGAACTGGCGAGATTGGGAACCACATTACCGATCCAACCAGACAAAGCGAACATACCTACTATATACCTCTAGCAACTTGTAAGATGCTTATAGATAAACACACTATCAGTGCTGACAACAGGCTATGGTCTCTGTCCCTGACCTGTGCAACTAGTAGAATGGCGTGGCCGGAATGAAACATGGGCCGCACAAACCGACTGTTGAAACTAAACAGGAAAAACATGAGAAATCTTCTCGGGGTCCTAACAGGGCGTTGTCTGATTGGCAGGCATGCCAGTAGACAGGGAGCGCCCTATAACGACTATTGCAGAAGCTGTAACGGCATCGAAGAAGAAGAGACTATAGAACACTTTCTATCCGGTGCATGGCTCTGGATAGAAGAAGATTCAATATTTTAGGAAAAAGCTGCCTGAATAACTTGGCAGAAGTAGCCAATATAAAAATAACAAGTCTTGTTAGATATATCAAAGCCACACGTTGGTTCAATGAGGACAATGTAGAGTGAGAAGAGGGGATAGCCCCGGTGGTATCATAATGGGTCTACAGCAGGCCTAGGTGTGTCAAACGAGAACCACTATACCGACCTACCTAGCTGGTGCGCTGCGTGATACAAAGGGGAAATCACTCGGCTGTCTCGATTCAAATGAATGCCAAACACTTGGTGTGTTTTCTTCCAAGAGATGCTACTAACTAAATATAATCTCGCTACATGCCAGTAGTGTCATCTCTCTGGCTTTCCACGTACTTCTCAAACGAGCCTCGTGTTGTCGCTTAGCTTTATTTTCCAAAAGTTAATCTTTTTTTTTTATTCAACAAGAAGCTTGATTACTGATTTAGATGAGTATAAAATGTTGCAGTATATTTCTTGGAAATAATTTCCAACTTCACTGGCTTTACTTTTGTACTTAAGTTACTTTATAATATTTTTGAATATTGTGGCTGTGTGTATGTATAGTGCATACAAGTGCTGTAATGCTTCTTCTATTTATGACCTTCACCTTTTGGGGTAGAAGTCTTGTATTTCTTCAAAGAACCCAGCCATCAAAATGAATGATGCTGGGAAAATACTCTGAAGTAATTGTCATATATTACTCGTAAATCTCTGTGTATGTATGTGTATACATTTGCATGTATATGGTGAACAAATATGTATAAATCTTTAATAAAAATCAGGCAGGCACAAAAATTGTTGAGTACTCACATATCTATGAATAATAAGTTTTAATCAAATATATTTGCATGCGATTTTATATATATTTTTAGAATTACTTGCAGAGTAGAACAAGAAATGGCATACAGAAGCCACTACATATATTTGAAAAATATTCTTTTCGTGTTTTTGTGATGTGATATAACTACCAAACCAACAATAAAGTATCTAAAAATAGTGATACTCTAGAGAAATTCCCTATCTGTATATTTTTAGTAAAACAAAGAAACTTGAAAAATATTTTAAAAGCTTCCCAGAAAAATATACTTTGACTAGATTTATTTAATTTTTATTTCATACTCAGCCAGATATGCGCACGACACGTTGTGCAAATAAAATTAACAACAATTTTCATTTCTCTATCTGACTGCACAAATTTACTGTCCTAAAACAAAGGTGTGCATGCACTTTCAAATATACTTACGGTAGGTAACTGAAAAATATTTCACAGCAAACAGCAATAGGCAAAGTCAGCAAATGGACAAAGTCTGGGCATGCATGCAGCTTGTGGATACAGTGTAGTAGGCAAGGTGGAATCCTGTTCAAAAATATTTTCGCCAGGAACACATCTTGAAATTTAATTTAATTTTGAAACAATTAAAAATTATTATTATTATTTCCTATGGTACCAGGGAAGAAAAAGGGGACACAGACATTAAAAACACATGAAAAATTAAAAAAATTTCAAATAATTTGTAATAAAATTAATGAATAAAATATTATCACTGTAGATTTTTACTAACCTGAAACGAGGTATACCCATGATCAGAGAAGGATTGTTCTTCCAAAACTTTCCAGCTCCTAGTTCTGTTAATAACTTACTTGTGACAAAAGATAGATATAGATATATTACCTTTATTACAAATCTTTAGTTCCTGTCAGATAATCAAAGAGACACTCACCTCTAGCGTTAGTATCAGTGCTGCCCCATATCGTGTGATGTGCATTTACATCCGCATCAATAATTAGCTTTGCGCCAAGCTTCTGCGCCTGCGCTACCAGACCTTTGAATATTAATCTCGGTAGCTCCTCATGGTCATATGCGAGGTAACAGGAAGATAGCCACATTTGTTCCTTTCCGGACTCCAAGCTAATGGTCAATTGATCGGTGTCGCTGTAATTAGAGAGCATGAAAGCATTTATCCCTTTGATTATTAGCACGTACGTTCTAGGATTACCTTTGTTGCGAGCATACATCAAAGTCCTTAGTCCGCACACAAGTCCTTGTGATACACATGGTTCTTGAATCAGAACAATATGACATCCACCGTTTGACATTTGGATTATGAGGTTGGCAGAGGCAACCGTTGAGTGGTGAGGATTAATTTGAAGAGCCCGTAACATCATAGCTACTGGACTTCATCTCCACCACCGTTTTGTTAGCATCATCCGAGTCTGATGCCTCGTAACTCTTCCTCACCAGTGAGAGTAGTATCAAGTACTATATCTGACAGGGAAGAGCTACTGTCGCCAGCAGATGCCTTTCGTAGCGCTGTCGCAGTGTTAGGACCGGAGCCAGATTCTGCCGTGAGGCCTATCTCAGCTCCAACCTGGTCCTTTAAATTAGACGTCTTGTCCTTATTATAGACCCTCAATGTTATGGATGAAAAGCCATAGCTTACCACACTGTCAGTGCGCCCACCGAGTCCTTGCAGACTACGGAAGTAGCGCTTCGGTACAAACCCTTGGGATCGTTCAGCTTTGTCACCTTGCAAGACGATGTCGGAAGCTCCGGATTACATACCCGCAGCCTTTCAAGGAGATGTCTGTACTGGTAACTAGGTCCTAGCTCTTGGTAAACTGGGGATGCCATCCCTAGAAATTACCTAGAGTTTAGACCCAGGCCACACTTCGCCGATCCTTGAAATGGCTATTTTATAAAGACTAGTTGATCACTGATCGGCACATGTGGCTCTGATGCCATCCACTGGAGCTGAACCAGCATACTCCTTCAGAATTTGAAAGAAAACGCTTGAGAGCCTGGCTTTCACTTTTATCCGATTGCTAGGCGAAATATTTGCTTTTATCAAATACAGCCCATAGCTGTTGGCAGCTGACAGCTTCGCTGTACATAGCTGGAGAAGTCTTGGTGTGTCGGGACTTCTTCAACGTGCTGGGGTTGCTAGGTGAGTCATCCGACAACTGACGTTTTGGGTTCGGTTCAGAACCCCGAGAAGACTCCTCCGTCACCCTTGTCGCCCAGCTAAATGAGTGCTTCTGTTTAACAGAATCGTTTTTAAGTGTTCCAGTAGCCTGAAGGCAGCACGCCTTCAGCGGAAGTATCAGTCGTTTTTCCAGTGCTAGTCCCTGTATTGGTGGTGCAAGAATTTGTCTTCTTGGCCAGAGGTATATTGTTTGTACCGCCACTTCTGCTGTTGCCAGGTTTGTCCTCAGCGCCAGCTTCTGTCGTACGAAATGAGCTAGTCGTAAAGGGCTTGGATGTACTGACACTTCCACTAGGCTTGAAATTTAACCATCCTTTATATTTTAATAATTGCAAGGCGTTGTTAAATTATATCGTCCAACACTCAAATTGCGAAAGTCTGTATGGATTATAAGAGAACATTGAATGTTAGGCAAACATATCTTAAAGAGAACAAAAATGTGACCATCGGCTTGATAAAGTCAATTGTAATGCTCGAGGTTACTTTAGAAGGTCTTTAAAGTCTTATCCGGTTTGAAAGTAAAAACCATTACCAACTGCAATTTGTTTGCTATACAAATTTTTTTGCGCACCACTGAATATTTATTTGGTGGCTCAAAACTGACTATGCATTTATAAAGCATACAAAAGCATGCAGCTGACCGCTGCTCAACCAACAAGGAAAAATAAAACAAAGAAAAAAGAAAACAACTCCTAATAACAGCCGAAAGCAGCTGAAAAGCGAAAAGTGGGCAAACAAAGAAAGTTAGCAATTTTTTAAATTACTACAACAAAACTAATGCATACACCTTGTTGCCCACAAACACGTGCAAACAAAGAATGGAATATGAAAAACTCAGCACACATATATACATGTATACTATTCTTCGTTTACATCCTAAGCTTTGAGCCTGGGTTGATGTAAGCTGGGCGGCAGATATGCACAACTGACCGCTACTGTCGCTGATTTCATAGGAAGTGGCCTATGAAAAAAACAAAAATTCTACTTTAGACTTATACATGCACTTCTAATACTGAAGAGAAGAAGCAGGCACAATCTGTGTACTCTTATTTAGCGCTTGGTCAGCCTTTATTCACCTGCTTTGAATGTATGTACATATCTAGGGATGTGTGTATGTGTGAAAAGGTATGTATGTATGTATGTGTGTTTTTCTTCCCTACCCCAGTTGCTTACTAATAAATTTATAAATGAAAAATTAGCCAACGCGCGTGCTTATGCCACAACCCCTAGCCGGCTGGCAGCCAAACCGAAGCAAGCCAACCTCATCAGCCTCATCGGCCAAGCAAACGACCTTTCTACAAACGCAACTGACGAATCTTCTAACCAGCCTTGCAACCAGCCGAATGAACAGCAAGCCAAGCTGTAATACGTATAAATACTCTTGTTAGAGATACCAAGATTTGAGAGAAATTTTGATACCGTATTTTCCGGATATTTAAAAAAATAGTGCCGGGATTTCGAGACTGTTTACGGGATTCTACTTTGGACACAACTTATCTTATCACAACTTAGTTAAAAATTAACAAAAATGTACAAAAATATGCAAAAATAATAAAAATGCTTCTCTATTAAAAAAAGAACAAAAATAATAACCAAGTTTTAATAATAAAAAATCTACAAAAATAATAACCAAGTTTTTCTAGTCCAACAAATCTACAAAAATAATTACAAATTTATCTATTAAAAAAAAATCTACTAAAATAAAAATCAAGTTATTATAATAAAAAAAATGTACACAAATATTGACCCAGTTTTTCTATTAAAAAACTATTTACAAAAATAATAACCACGTTTTTCTAGTAAAAAACATTTACAAAAATAATAACCAAGTTTTCTAGTAAAAACAATTTACAAAAATAATAGCAAAGATTCTCTACTTAAAAACTTTTTCTAAAATAATAACCAAGTGTTTTTATTAATAAAAATTCATAAAAATAATAACAAAGTTTTTCCAGTAAAAAAAATTTGCAAAAGTAATAACCAAGTTTTTCTATGTAGTAAAAAAAAATTTACAAAAATAATAACAAAGATTCTCTAGTAAAAAAACTCTATAAAAATAATAACAATGGCTTTTTAGTACAAAAAAATTTATAATAATAGTAAAAAATTCTACAAAACTAACAATCAAATTTTTCTGTTGAAAAAAAATATAAAAATATAATAACAAATTTTTTCTACTTAAAAAAAATTTCAAAAATAATAATCAAGTTTTTCTAGTTAAAAAGTAACAAAAATAATAACCAAGTTTCTCTATTTAAAAAAATCTTCAAAAATAATAACCCAGTTTTTCTATTAAAAAACAATTTACAAATATAATACCCAAGTTTTTCTAGTAAAAAAAATTTATAAAAATAATAACCAAGTTTTCTAGTAAAAAAAATCTAAAAAAATAATAACAAAGTTTCTCTACTAAAAAAAATTTACAGAAATAATAACAAAGTTTTTTAAGTACAAAACATTTTACAAAAATAATAGCCAAGTTTTTCTAGTAAAAAATTCTACAGAGCTAAAGTAAAGTTTTTCTTGTAAAAAAATCTTCATAAGTAATAACCAAGATTTTCTAGTGAAAAAATATATAATACAAAAATAAAAACCAAATTTTCTAGTGATAAAAAACCTACAAAAATAATAACCAAGTTTTGTAGTAAACAAAATTTTACTGCTTTCAATCGAGTTCTAACATTTTTCGGGATCCCGTATTGTTCGGGACATGAAAAACGCCGTTAAATCGTAATTCGGGGACACCGAGATTGGCATCCCTAATTTTTATGCATATTCTCTTGCCGTTTTGCGCCGGCAAATGTTAACCCTTTAAGCAGGCTACCCAAGGCGTATGAGCGACCTCAGCACAATTACAAAACAGGCGATGCAGAGTGAAGGCGCTTTTCCGTCCTTGTATTATGGCATTAACAATATTTTTGTAATTTTTGTGTTTTTTTTTGTTCATTTCATTTTTTCTTTGCTCTCCACTCATTACTTTCAAACCATTTCTTCGTGCTTTTGTTTTTCTTTTTTTTTGCTTTTTGGTTTTTGTATTTTTTGTTTTGTTTTTGGTCACTATTCACTGTGTTCGCAAATTTGTATGTTGCTAAGCTCTGCTGCTGACCGCTCGAGTGGTCGACGAGTGTATGCAAGCAAAAAGCAGTTAAAAGCAAATTATTACGTCTCACGTGATTAAATCCAACAAACACATGCCACAGCGACAGCAGCTGTGTAATAAAACAACAATAAAAAGTATTTACTATGTATGCATGTGTGTGTGTGCGAGTAAAATGCTAGTTGTATGAAAGAAAGTTGGATGGAGGCGAGCTGAAATAAAATATTGCTTCAGTGAAAAAGGTCAGCGCACCGCATAAGTAGCGCCACTTTACGACTATGAATGCCTCGCCTGGGGGAAATATAACTTGTTGAAGAGGGCGAGTTTGCAGGTAGTGCGGTTGGTTTAGCTGCGCTAGTATTGTGGGTTATGCGTTATAATATACAAACCGTATATATGTATGTGTGCGTATATATATTTTTTTCACAAGTAATGCGTTTTTATGCGTTGGTTAGAGTGCCAAAAAAAAACAAAAAAAAAACGTTGAGATATTAAAAGTAAAACGAAAATGCGCTAAAAGTAAATATGAAGGCAAAATAAAAGCGGTTAAGCAGTTGCAGAAAGTATATTTTTAAGTAGTTAATAAATGAAGCGAAACTAACGCGCTGCGTGTGTATAGAGTGCATGGCACAAAATATTTCTTGATAAAAAAATGATAGCCCATTTCATATTGGACGCTTAATAACACCGCGCAACAGACTTTTTGGGGGCGAAATGATATTCGCACCAGCACATTGGCATTTACGAGTGAATTGCGAGTGAATAGGGCTGCTACCCTACTTTTGTTTATGCTGAATATAATATATACCTGCGTCCGCTGTTTTTTATTCCTTCCTGAATTTTTTAAGTTAATTTAAAAAAATTCAAAAGAGAAAAACTAAATACTCATTCACTGATCAAAACACGCTCCAAGTTTTCAGGCATATAAACACCTTATGGCGCCATATTTTACGAATCTTAATCTTGGTTTAGGGATTTTGAAATTCTAGTGACCAAAGGAAAAGCAAAATACTCTCGCTGTTTTTGTTCTGCTGGTTGCCACCAAATGCCAATATGTCCTAGTCAACTGAAGGCAGTGTTTATCGTTTCCTTCTGTATCCTCGGCATTATGCATTGCAAATATGTTGCTGTCGGAAAGACAATGACTGAAGGAATAAAAACACACTCCCTATAGCACCGATACTACAACTGCTTTTTCTTATTTACCCATGTGAAGTCACACATTAAGCGACCTCTTCATGGTGAGATACAGTGGCTATGGGAAGACGTTACCGGATCGATGAGCGGATTAACTTTGACTGATTACCAAGGTTGCTTCTAATAATGAGATCAACGTTTTTGTCATGCTGCTTAGGAGACTATTGTGAAAGCCGGTAGTCAAATTTTTCTCGTAATTTTATATGCCAGGGTTTTATGAAGAAATTGCTGTAATTTTTTTGGCCTTCATTTGATTCAAAAAATCAGATCTAATATATTTCGTGTTATTTTTTAATAGTGACCTTTCACTAAATTTTTCTTTTGGGGTAAGTATGTATTATTTTCAGGCCTAGAATATAATAAATCCTTATGTTAGCTGAGTTTATTTCAGTATCACGAATTTTCAAGATCTTGTAAATGGTGGAATTATCTACATACCAAAATATCTACCTTTTTCGCATAAATAAAACAAATTGGTTGAACACTTAGATTATATGTTTTACCTTTAACCGTCCGTTGTGTGAAAGTTTTATATTATTTCGTTGTTTAAAATGGCCTGGCCAGGCCACCTATGAGAACACGTGCTTTATTTATAGGCTGGTACGAAAATTATGTCTGTAATCAATTTAAGTGTAATACCGATTAATAAAAAAACAGATTGATTAGTGTTAAAAGAAATTTATTTATCAAGGTTCATACTTCTTACTGTTTTTTAAAAATTATTTGAAAAATTCAATTTATAAATAAATAAAAGTAATATACGATATAAAATTTTAAAAGTTGCTTATGAAGTTGACGTAGTTACTTCAGCTAGACATATGCTGCAAGTGTAGGTTTTGGTTTTTAAACCGTGAGTTAAGCACATAGCATTTTTGTAAATGTGGCAAGTAAATCGGGTTTTTCTTTTAAACTTATCCAGTTTGGTACATAGCTTGCACAATGGACGGTACTGTGAGCTTACGGGCTTTGATGCAGTTTTTTGTGCTGGGGCCGTCGAAGTTGATGGTGGATACTGTGAGTGATACATTATTTAAATTAATTATATATTTCAGTACGAATTAGGATGTTTGTATAAATACTTACATAAAATACATTGAACTATTGCATTGCTATTTTAATTCCTGGTCTACCATATACCCTGGGATTTGCTGCACGTGTTTCCATATGATAACATAGATACATTTTCATCCAGGAAAGCAAACAAAGTCTGATATAGAGGTCGAAACTTTTTATACGACCTTATCTTTTTGTTCAGTAAATCATAGAGGAACAAATTTTCTATTTGGGCGCACTGTGCCTACGACAGATAATCCCTTCTGCATAAGAGACTTGGCCAATTCGAATGATGTTGAAAAGTTATCGCAATACACCGTTCGGCCGGAATTACGATACCTCTGAACCAAATTCAGTACCACTCCTTCACCTTGGTTAATTTCTCGTTCTTCATTTGGTCGTTTTCCTGTGGAAATCTGTCCCTTGAGAGGGTTGAAGAATCGCAGACCCACCAAATTTTTATTCCGTACTTTGCCGGCCTAGACGGAATATACTGCGTAAACTTAGTTCTCCCATGGTACGGAAATAGTTGCTCATCTACTGTTATTGTTGCATTTGGAGTATATGCTTCTTGCAGATTGTGATTTCATCATAGTCCAAATGTCGTCGATTGGTGCAGATTTACTCAACAGCATACGTTCAGAACGAGTATTAGCTCCATCAAAACGTACAAACCGAAGCAACATTTTGAATCGATCTAACGACATTGTTGCATTATAAATATCAAAATGCCGAGAATGCCATAGATCCTTTGCTTGCATATTATTACAGTGGAACACACCGGAAAATAATAGCAATCCAAACCAAGCATACATTTCCATTTCTTCTGTGGGCTTCCACTCTTTTTTACATGTTAGATTGGCCTTGATCATTTCTCCTGCTTTCCGATTCGTCTGACGAACAATTATATCGACTATTTCAGGTGACATTATGTCACGAAAAATAGACACTGGATTTGGCAGAAATTGATGAGCAGGTCCCACTGGTCTGGTGCTGGTACTGGTAAATCGGTTCCAATGGCGTGCTCTAGGTGCTGGCGGTTCCTTTTTCCAAAACATATTGTCAATCTTGCACTCGTAACATTGCTTTTCTTCACCTAGTAATCGATTCACTCACGCGGCCATTCTCACAACTTTAGACAAAATTATCTCAAAACAATTTTTTTCAACCGTATTGTCCGAAATTTGTATACGTTGTTCACAACATCAATTGCTACCGCCCGTACTAGAATCATATTATTATTTTAGTTATATCGTTTTTTTTTATTAAAAAACGGAAAAAATCCCGATTTTTAGAGTGTCAAATTCAAAACCGCGCCATTTTGTCAATTCTTTTTTATATTCTGGTACGGTACATAGCTAATTCCTTTAGCAAATTTCCTACTTGCACATACAACCAAACTTGCATTTTCTTTAAATAAATCTCAAATTATTTTTAGTGGTATTCTCGGCAACTAGTCTTTTCGGGAATAGCTCACATTTAAATAAATCTGAAATGATTAGACCTTGCCCCTATTGAAAAACAAAGTCCTTGTGAAAAACCTCTACCAGAGCTATTGCCTAAATTTTCCATTTGAAAATTTGCTTTCTTTTTTATAGATTTTCCTACTTGGATCTATAAGTTAATTTCATTTCGAATACAAAAAAAAATTCGTTTAGTGCTCTACGAGCACTTTTTCTCTTTATTGAAGTCAACTTAGAGCTGAGCTATAGCTAAAACATATTTCTTAAGCTTGGCATGCAACACGTGCCTTGCCTGTTTCTCACGGTTTGTGAATTTAGTCAATATGATATCTAAGGTTTGTTGCACACCATGCAGAAAGTGGGCTAAGCAAGTGTCAATGAAGGTTATTTGTCGCATTAATTTATATTTTAACGTAAATCCCATACTAGTTATTTTTGGTCTAGTCGACAGCTAGTAATTTTCGGTGTAGTTCGCATTTAAATTATGCTGAATGAGAATGTCTTTGACTATATTTCAGATTTTTCCTGCAAACTGCACATATAAACAATAATAAAGGGTATTTGAAAAGGTACGCTCAGATGTAGTTTTAAAATAAAACATGTAAAACTTTAGATTCCTTCCTATTTACTGGTCTCTACGATATGTGAAAAATTAATACAATTTAAATTTTCACCATTATTACGTTTACAGATAAAATACGCCAAAAATCGTGTATTAAAATGCCTAATTGTTGAGCACGTCGAGTTATCGATGTTGTTGGGTGTAGCCTGCTCAGCAACACTTTGCGCTACAGCAGCAATATTCTCAATAGAATGTCCAGTTTTTGATTTGCCAATCTATGGGGCTTTGTTTTCCTCGACAGAATCCGTTTCTTGAAATTTTTTTACCAACCTTTGGATTGTCTACTCATTCGCTCGATTGTTTTCACCAAAAAATCTATAATTTTGCAATATGCGGACATTTTCGTAATAAATTTCAATAACTTTAACGCGCAACTATAGCGTAAATTTTATAACTGTTTACTGCAGAAATGTCTAAGATGACATGGAAAAGGTATTCTCTAGGAATTATTTACTTCTAACATCTAGGCATTACTTTTGAAAGATGCTTTACAACTAAACTTCCTAACTTTTAAATAAATTTCATTCTAGTTATTTTTGGTCTAGTCGGTAACTAGTAATTTTTGGTCCAGTACGATTTTAAATAAATATCAAACTATGTGTTTTTGGTCTAGTCGGCAACTAGTAAATTCCGGACTAGTCCACATTTAAATACCTCTGTCATTAGAAATCTCTTTGATTATATTTCAGATTTTCCTTACAGACGGTACTTGTGTACATATATATATACAACTATGGTAATGTTGTCAGTATTACACAACAATCTGCGAAATTCAATAGTGTACGCGCCAGTCTATGTATACAAGCATACCTACATGTAAAGCAACGCAATGCATACATATGTTAATGATATATTCATAACCATTTACAATGTAAATAATAAATTAAACATTGCAGTACGCACGAGAAATTCTGTTAATAAATAAGTGGGTTGAAAGGGCGTTAAATAGCGTTGCCACCTACCAATGGGAAACATCGGGCGTAAGTTAAGTGCTGAAATTACAAAAACAGAAACGCAAAACAATAAAAACGGTGGCAAAAAGCAGCAGCTGATATTTAACATTAAATTGAATATGCAAGCGGAGGTATATTTTGCAGAGAAATTACATTAAAAATGCAGAAATACAGGTGTGTGGTGGAAGTTAAGCGTTTGTTAACAATGGCGAACAATAACAACAACAACCAGAAGGACAATAAAAGCGTAATGCATGGATAAATATGAGTAAAAGCAAGCGAGGCGATGTGCGTATGTGTAAATGTGCTTGCATAACCACAGAAGCATCAAAAAAATGGCATGTAAAAGGAAATTAACTTAATAAGTGGGCGTGTAAATTTACTATACGAGTATAAGTTTAAGTACTTACAAAAATCTATAGTGATGAGCAAAGAAAATCCAGAGATCATAAAAATTTTACACACATTTGTTTTAGCCCTTCTAGGTCTGGCCAGACCTGTTTCGATTTTGGATGCGAATTCAACATATTCCTATTATAGCTATCGACTTGAGACTCCTGGCAGTTTCCGAGAATTTAATTGTCTAACGATTTATTGGCATAACCTTTTAAAAAGTATCCTCGAACAGGACGAAAAAAGTGTTTAAAAAGTTATACTTTCTGTTAGCCACGTCGGGTCCGGCTGGCGGACCCTATGTATTTACAAGCGTTATGGGAATATGTGGCAAATGCGCCTCATTTCTAATACATATTTAAGTATCGCAGGTATATATTTCTAATTTCTTACCCCCCCCGTGGAGTACCCCACGTTACCCCGTATGTTACTCCGGATATGATTTCGAATGGGTCTGATAGGCTTCCTTGCACCAGTACTTTACTTGTTGTGTTCGACAATGTACAGAGAATCAAATTAGTTAACTTCAAAGGCATTCCAATTTTCTGAAAGCAGTATTTTATTTTCGTTGAGCGGTTGTTTCTAAAACCACATTGCTAATCGTCTAGGTTGTCTTCAGCATAAATATTCAGTCTTTTAAATAGAATGTTAGTAAATACTTTATAACCTGTATTAACCCATCTTCGGCCGCTACAAGAATTCGACATAATTTTTCAATTTCCTTTTTAGTCAGTGTTTGTAGGACCTTAATCAAGAAAAATTAAAAAGAAAAAAAAGTTCTGACCATCGGTGTTTTAGATATGGACTGGTCGAAAAATCGACCGCTGGCCAAACACCGTCAAATATATTAAAAAAAAAAACAACATTTATGAAAAAAATTTAGCACACGAAGTCAATTTATTTCATTTTATTTCAAATACAAGTATTTTTTTGTTGTTTTATTGATAGAAAATCAAGCTCACAAATGTTTATGATAATCATCAAAACATTTAGTATGTAAAGGAATAATGCATTTTTTGCAAGTAAAAATAGTATGTTTCTTGCAAAATTTACACCGCCGAAATTTGTTTTCAATGCTTCTCATGACGGCGTGTACCCTTTCATTCATCCGAGGAAGGTTCGATGGACCTTTATCGCCATGTTCGTTTTCATACTCGTCCTCGTCCTTGTCGTAATTCAATAATTCTGTTGAGACTTTGGAACGAAAATCAATTTGTGACAGTGGTTTTATCTTTTCAATTTTTGCCATCATACAATGAAGTTTTCATGCATAGACCATTGCGTTACCAAGATCATTTGTCCATGTTGGCAACCACCATTTTTTTCCTCTCATACATATTCTATAATTTGCCACCGCATTATCATGGAGATCCAAACCACCCATGCCATGATTATTCTCTTGAATAACTTTTGGCTGCGGGATAGTGATAGTTTGTTTTTTCTTCCGACAATATCTTGGAGTGACTGTGGAGTTATTAGTTATAACATTGACTACAGCATTATCATTCCACCGAACAGTCAATACTTCTTGCTGATGATCAAGTAGTTGGTCAAATGTTCCTCGTATTTCTTTTTAAATTTCTCAAAGGAGAATCGCCCATTCTATTTTCGCGTGTAGTACTAGTTTCAAAAAATCGACGTTCGCTCAGAAGGCACATTAGATGGTATGAAGAGAAAAAATTATCAAAGAAAATGATGTGGCACTCAGGGTCAGATACGTTGGCAAGCAAGTCTGACTGTTTGTGCGCCTAGACCAATAGTTTTATCGTGAGGGGTTGCTGCTCCCCCGTACAATGAACTAAAAAATAAGTACTTTCAGAGCATAAGCACCATGTTTTAAATCCAAACCGGATTGGCTTTCCCTTGATAAACATTTTGCGGGAGTGGCGTCCAAAGTATGGAATCATCTGTTCGTCTATAGAGAGATTAAGGCTAAAGACTCCAAACTGTATAAACTTTTTGTTGAGAGCGTCAGTAATAAGACGAACCTTCGCAAAACGGTCTGCTGCGTTTAAATTCGTGTTGTCAGCGAGAGTTTTTTAAACCGATTACGACTCATAGCCTGCTTCACAATTGGAACCCCCATGTCCAGTCGAACAGACCAGTAGTGGTCAATGTGTGGCAAAGTATGGTACCCCGATAGGTACAATATTCCAATAAACCTACGTTCCACCGCTGCATCCCTTTTAGGATAGTTCCGCCCTAGTTCGATATTAGACGAATGAGAACTAGTTCGATTTGTAGGTATTTTCTAATAGTCCCGTACCATCCAATATAGGACAGGTTCGATTTTGGAGGTAAGGTACTAGTGCTGAAATAGAATTTTGGTTCACTAGTAGTGATTTTCCCTGCAGGGTTAGTACCTTTCCTCTACCACAAAGATACTCACTTCCATCTCTTTCAATAAGAAAAAAATATTGCTAGATTTTGTTCTATCCTACATGACAGTTCCTGGTCAGCGGTCGATTTCTCGACCACTAAAGTTTACGTCCATGAAACAGTAAAAATTATTGCAATATCGGAATGTTACTTTTTTCATTTTCTTAATTTCATCTTTTCTCTTCACAATAAATTAATAACAACTATTTGTTTTTTGTTTTTCATTATTTTTTCATCTGGACAAAAAACACGTAAAAATAGTGATAATTTCATTCTTTTACAAAAATCTGCCCTGAACCTTTTTTTCTTAAAAAATTATGCTCTAGAAATTAACTAAATTCCAAATTTAAAAGTTGTGAAAACTGATCAATAAATTTACATTTAGTTTCTGAGATATTGGAGTCCGAAGTTGGTGGTCGAAAAATCGACCAGCTACCGAAAATGGGTTAAGTAAAGATATACCTCTGTAATTTTGGCATTCAGTTTTATGCCCTTTTTTTTGTATAGGTACTATTATGCTTGATGCTCATCCAGTGGGTATTTGATTTGAATGCCATATTTGGTTTACTAAGGTTTAACCTACCACACCTACCCAAAAAAAAAAAAAAGGAAGCGGTTGTCCACTGCGGGACACACTCAGGCTCATGGTCCATTGGGATGCCGCATGGGGAACTTTCCCTCCTAAAATCAATGTGTGCTTTTCAAAAGTTTTGTAATTTGCTGTTGTCAAATGGCTTCATTACGCCATCTTTCATTCGCTGCTCTTACAATTTCATCGAGGATGAGTAGTTTACATGTTTGCAAGGGTATATCATTGCCTATGTACTCATCAGTTTATTTGGTAAAGATTCTCGCATATCATATCTCCGCCTGGTTGTCAATGAAAATGTAGATATCATTTCCAGGTATCGCATTACATTGTACCAGTGTCACGGCTTTCATTATTGCCATCAGTTCAGCCTGAAAGACACTACAGTAGTCGGGAAGCAGACAACTGAAGGACATCCTCAGATGCTTGGAATATACACCTCCGCCCACTCTGCCCTCGAGCTTTGAGCCATTTGTGTATACATGGATGGACTCGCCCCGTCTTACCACGACCCAGTTTAATACCAGGAAGTTTAATATCGCATACAGTTCATACGATGGTATGGTTGACATTGCACCGGTTATAAGAACAGATGCAAGTCTTTGGACCTTGTCAACTTTTGTAATGTTCACGCCCTTCTCAAGGGCATTCCACCATTTTGCTCTAACCGTAGTAGAGAATTCGTCTACTTAGTGCTTTGTAAAACCAGTGTATCATTCCGGGTTTGAATCTCCATTTTTCCCCAATGAGCTTTCCGCGGGAGTAGCTTTGCGTACTCTATCTGCGACTGTGAGCCCCCAATTTAGCTTCCTATCCAGTAAGAGTCCTAGATATTTAGCGCTTTCTGTTACTTTAAGGGGTTTTCCCTCTAAAAATATTTGGTGAAGATATCTTTAGATAAACGCGAATGAATTGTCGTTTCTGTTATTTGATTATCGGCTTGTTACATAACATAGTTCAGAAACACGTCAAAGAGGCTACGCACCATTTTCAAGTATAATTTCTTTAAATTTCTTACTTCGACCACTTTCACGGGTTAGAGGTAGTCAGAGGCCGGAAATAATTATGATTTTCAATAAGTTTTTTTTTGCTAGCCAGTTGCTTTATTTTTCAAAAACAAAAACATAGCATTAATACGTCATGTTTCGACTTGACTTTAGCAAAACTTCAAAAAAAAAAATTAATAATTGTAAAACTTATTGCTTTTTGTGTGGAGCCCGTTTCTCCAGAAGTCCCTTGCGGTAATCGTGACAAGTCCTTGGAGATTCATCTAAAATCAGTCGAAAAAGAGATATTACTTTATTAACAGATCAAGTCTTGCGTCTGGTTGAAACTCTTTTTTCAAAATTAACAATATGGCGGCCTCAGGAAATATTTTCCAGATTTTGTAGAAAAAAACCCACAATTAATTGTATAAAAAAAATCGAAATTTTTGAAAAAAAAATCCTTTGATCGGGCACGAGTTTTTTATGTTTTTCAAAAGGAGTATACATTTTTTTTGAAATCTTCCAAGCGGTTTTTAAGTTACAGTCATCAGCAGTTCAAAAACATAGTTTTGAGAAAAACGTAATTAACGTTTTGCGCCGAGCGCGCTTTGGTAATTGTTGAATAACTCGAAAAGTATTTGCCGGATGCACTTCAAATTTTTACACAGTATTTTTAAGATATTGTACTTTAAGAAAATGCAATAAAGATCTAATTTTTTGAAAATTCTGACTATTCCTAACCCCTTAACGCGAAACGGATTCTAATAATGTTCAAATTACAGTCACCATCTAATGGTTCATTTTTGGCATTAATCGTAAACATTCCATTGAATAAATTTAGTTTAAAATAATTTGGTGTGAAATAACTGATTAACTCTTTTTGCTTTTTTTTTCAATTTTGACTCAGACTACTTTCATAATTATGGGCATATTTAATGTTCCGAATTCACAATGGGTTTCGAAGCAGGCCCCACCTGTCTGGTAGGCAATTCAAATGCTCTCCGTCGTTGTTTTACAAATATTTCCCTGGATCTTTTGGATGATCACTGTAAATACATAAATAGTAGGACATTCACATGCACACACACACACACACACACAGACACTCAAATACTTGTAAGTGCGTGTAAATGGCAACAATACGTTAATTATAAATTCAACAATAAGAAGCGGAAAAACAACAGCGCAGAAGAGTACTCAGAAATTTAAAAGGCTAAAGCGAAATAAATTCGCGTATTTATGACATGTTGGCATTTTCACATCACGCACACAAATACATACATACATACATAAGTACTATAAGCACTGTGGTATTACTATTTCACGAACGGATAATACATTTTTTTGTAACTGTATATCAATCACTGATGGTTGCGGATATATTTTCATTAAATCAAAAACTCTTTTTTCATTTGGCTCAATTTCGAGCAGTTAAGACTTTATTTTCCGATAGCTTTGTAAGCGTAAAGTGAAAAAAGTGTTATTTTAAGCAAACATTAAATTCGGAATACAAGAACAACACGTTTTTTTAAAACTGATTTATTTTATGAATAATAATATACTTGCAATATACTATCGTACGAAAAAAATATTTTCAATGATTGTTTCCGAACGTCAGTCGCGAACATCGTCGTACAATCCTTTTGATTGGTTTCTGCGGACTGTGAACAGCAAATTGCACTTCCACGAAGAGCTAAAGGACGTTCGTGCCAAATCAGGCGAATACAGGGGCAGTGATTGGCACGATGAATTTCTTATGGGCGAACGCCACTGTGAAAATTCAAAAAAAAAAGTTTGATTTGCACGAATTCTTAGTGTAACTACTCAAGAAGATGTGGCAAAAATTTTAAAGCGAAATTCGCTTTATTCCCGATTCTATGTGCACTTAAGTGAGCGCCCGTCGGTTCGGCCCCGGAGCGCTTACAATACGATGCTTTATTTCAAACGCGTTTTTCTCGAAACGACTTTTTTTGATACGGCGGCAACGATTTCCCAAAGGCTAATGAACCGATTTTAATTTTCTTTGTTTTTCAAAATTTTTGTTAACGCCGATTTTCAAAATTTTGAAAATAACTATTTTGTGGGCCTGTTGAAAATCAAAAAAAAGGTGAGAAACACACATCGAAATTCAAATCACCACCATTTTGTCAAAAAAAAAAACAAAGAAAAAAAAAAACGACTACGTACAACGAAAGCCACTATTGTGTAGATTAAGCAAATTTTTACATCAATATACATAGTTTAATACATATATCTATACTAATATTATAAAGAGGAAAACTTTGTTTGTTTGGTTGTAATGAATCGGCTCAAAAACTACTGGACCGATTTTAAAAATTCTTTCACCATTCGAAAGCTACATTATCCACGAGTAACATAGATTATATTTTATTTTGGAAAAAATAGGGTTCCGTAAGATATTTGGATTTTTCGGACACAAACTGAAAAAAATCTTATATATAAAATAAAGTAAACTTTTTGTGTGTGTTCACTAACCGGCCGTGTCTTTGCACCGAATTAAACCAAACTTACACGCATTGTTAAGAAGGTATTGGAGATGGTTTCCGTATAGTTTGGATATCTATTGGTGGATAGGTTTCGAGATATAGATCAAAACGTGGATTCGGGTAACCTTTGGTTGTATATCTACAATATGGGTATCAAATGAAAGCTGTTGATAAGTGCTTTAATACGGGGTAATTTTCATACCTATTGATGACTAGGGTCTGGAAATATATGCCAAAACGTGGACCCGCCGTGTCTTAGCACCGAATTAAACCAAATTTACGCACATTGTTAAGTTTGGTTGTAATTCGGAGCACTGGCAACGGGTACAGCGTTCTTTTGAACCAGCCATAATGTCGCTTACTTTTTTAACGCTCGGGGCGGAGCTGAACTGTCAGATTGACAGTGTGAGTTACAATGCGTCAATATTTCTTTCTGATTTGGATGCCATAAGGAAAAAACGTAAGTGCAACATGTAAAAATTGTTTGTGAATTTTTTTGGAGTGGATTTTGGAACAGTGAATAATTTCTTACGAAATTTGCGAATTTAATGTGAAATCCGAATGAAATTATGTGTTCGCGGAAAAAAAAAATTTTTTCGTTTTTTTTTTTGAAAAATATAAATGGATAGTGGTTAAAAAAGATCCAGTGCTTAATAAAACATATAAATTGAAACGAAAAATTCATGGATGATCAGGAAAAAAGACGATTGTTTCTTAGTTATTCATATGCGTTGATTTGAAATTTAAAAACAATCTTCTTTTTTCCTGATTTTCAATTTATATTTTATATTTACTCAAAAACAAATAGAAAAACAAAATATTTTGTTTATGCCAAAGCGCTTGAATGAAGAATAAAGAAATAAATAATATGAAAACCATATATTTTCTGTTCTAAACCATATCTATTCTATTTTAGTGTGCCCAGCGAAGGGGGCCGGGTTTGCTAGTAATATATTGTAATAAATTGCTTTTTGTCCGACTCTCGAATAATCATTCCTACTTACCCAAAAATCGACTATTTTTTGACCCCCCTAAGTGGCGTTCCCCTTTAAGATGAGATCCCTTGTACGAGGGGTGCCTTTTATATGTCGGGATTTGGCAACCCTGGTGTTGCAATTTGGCAACTGACAGCTGTATCGCAAAGTTTGACATTTTTGGCTTTAACGTACTCAGAACGTTTTGAAATACCAGCGCTATTTGTGTTGTTTGCAGTAACTTAAAAGATTCATCTCGGTCCAAATATGGAATTAAATCGTGAACATTTTCGTGCGATTATTTTTTACAACCTTCGACGTGGATTAACTCAGCAACATTGCATGGATGAACTTAATTCATTTTTCGGCGATGAGACCCCATCAAGGACCAGTGTTTATCGATGGTATGGTGAATTCAATCGTGGTCGTAGTTCACTCCAAGACGAATTTCATGAAGGTCGTCCAAAATCAGTTGTTGTTCCGAAAACCATTGATGCTGTGGGCGAACTGATATTGCAAGACCGCCATGTGACCTATCGTGAGATTGAGACAATCTTAGGCATTAGTGGGACCAACATACATTCAATATTGCATAAACGTTTGACTGTCAAAGAAATTTGTTCGCGTTGGATCCCACACAATTTGTCAATCGCTCAAAAAAAGGCTCGAGTCGATTGGTCGAAGGAAATGCTCAAAAAATACGATCGCGGGGCTTCGAAACACGTCTATGACATCATGACAGGTGATGAATCATGGATTTACGCGTATGAGCCCGAAAGTAAACAGCAGTCGACTGTATGGGTGTTTCAAAATGAGCCAAATCCAACAAAAGTTGTTCGCGCACGAAGCACTTCCGAGCAAATGGTCGCCTGTTTTTTCGGAAAAACTGGACATGTCGCAACCGTATCACTAGAACAACGCAGAACAGTAAATTCTGAGTGGTACACAACCATTTCTTTGCCAGTTGTCTTCCAAGAAATTAGGAAAACCAATCGCCGAAGACGGATCACTCTTCACCAGGACAATGCGAGTTCTCACACATCGGCTCAAACAACTGCATTTTTGAGCACCCAAAATATCGAATTAGTGGGTCATCCGCCGTATAGTCCTGACTTGGCACCGAATGACTTCTTTTTATTCCCATACGTAAAAAACAAACTGAGAGGTCAACGTTTTTCGACACCTGAAGAAGCGGTTGCGGCATTCAGAATGCATGTTTTGGAGGTACCTCATTCAGAGTGGCAAAAGTGCTTCGACAATTGGTTCAAACGCATGCAAAAGTGTATAGATCTTCATGGAGAATATTTTGAAAAACAGTAAAGTGATTTTCAATGATTAAAATTTGTCTTTGTTCCCTAATCCCGACATATAAAAGGCACCCTTCGAAGTGTTCGTTTATGAGTTGGCCAATTGTCGTGCCACAAACGGTAACTTTGTTCTTTACGATACTCAGTTTTCAGACGAAAAATTACTATGTTTAAAGTAGTCAGTTTTATTTTGATGAAATTTTTAGTATTTTTTATTGAACTTAATAGGTTACATGCGTCCAGCAGCCCCAAAAATGCGCTAAAAGAAAATATAAAAAAATTTTGTGCATTGTTTATTAGTACTTAAGGAGACAGATACCTGTAAACGGCCATATTTTCCCCGATTTTCATTAAAATTATTTAAAATGAAGAAGTTAATATATTTTGTTCAAAATTGGCGTACAGTTTATTTATACATTCAAATAATATACATTTTTTTTTTTATTTTAATCATTTAAAATGGCGGATGAACACTCAATTCATAGAGGCGGGCATTGTAGCATCGGCGTCAGTGGCCTGAATACAAAAAACCAAAAATTTTTTGATTTGTTAATGTCATAACTTCTGAAAATGAAAAGAAAAAATTCGCGAAATATAATGCTTCAAAAAAAAAAATGAATTTTGGTCCGAATTTTCCTACTATTTTTGCTTCGAAAAAATTATTTTTCGAAAACTTTTCGAAAACTTTAAATTTGCATAGAAAGTATCAAAAAGATGTGTGCAAAAATTATGGACGATCGGTCAATATCTTTTCAAGTTATCGTGTACGCCAATTCGAAAAATATAACGGGTGATTTTTTAGCCATTATCTTTTTAAACAGCTGGTTTAAACAGCTGACGCATGTTTCGTGTTTTGTTTCACTGTCAAACATCTTCAGTTTGCTCTATAATTTAACCATGAATCGTCTTACAAACGAACAACGCTTGCAAATCATTGAATTTTATTATAAAAAAGCGTGTTCTGTTCTAAGAAAGTTTATCGCGCGCTTTTTCCATTTAATGGTCAACTTAATCGACCCACTGAAGCGGCTATTCGAGCTATTGTGACTAAATTTGGAACCAAATTTACATTATTGGACATCAAACCACCACGTAGAGTGCGAACTGAAGGAAATATCGCAGCTGTATCGGCCAGTGTTAATGATGACCATCAATTATCGATTCGTCGCCGTTCGCAGCAATTGGGCTGTTACTGTTACTGTTACTGTTACTCAACAACGTGGAAAATTTTGCGAAAGGATTTAGGTGTGAAGCCTTTCAAAATATAGCTGGTGCAAGAATTGTAGCCGAACGACCTACCGCAACGCAGAATTTTTGGTGAATGAGCTCTTGGAAAGTTGGCCGAAGATCCACTTTTTTATCAAAAAATTGTGTTCAGTGACGAAGCTCATTTCAGGATCAATGGGTACTTAAGTAAGCAGAATGGTCGATTTTGGAGTGAAGATCAGCCAGAAGAATAGCAAGAGCTACCAATGTTTCCAGAAAAGATAACAGTTTGGTGCGGTTTATGGGCTGGAGTTATCATTGGGCCGTACTTCTTCAAAGATGCTGCGAATCGTAACGTAACTGTGAATGGTGAGCGCCACCGTGAAATGATATCCAACTTTTTTCTGCCCGAAATGCAAGAGCTTGACTTGCACGACACGTGGCTTCAGCAAGACGGTGCCACATGCCACACAGCACGCGTAACAATGGACTTGTTGAGAGGCGAGTTCGGTGAACATTTTATTTCACGTTCGGGACCTGTCAATTTGCCACCCAGATCGTGCGATATAACGCCTTTAGATTATTTTTTGTGGGGCTATGTTAAAGCTCATGTCTATTCAGACAAGCCTGCTTCAATTAACGCATTGGAAGACAAAATTATAGAATTTATATGTGAGATGCCGGCCGAAATATTGGAAAGAATATGCCAAAATTGGACTAAGCGGTTGGACCATTTGAAGCGCAGTCGCGGTCAATATTTGCATGAAATAATCTTCAAACATTAAATTAAATGGACTGCACTATCGATTTAAATAAAAATTGCATGCATTATTCTGAATTTTACGTGAGTTTTTTTGATATAGCTCTTAAAAAATCTCCCATTGGTTTTTCAAGTATTCCAATTAAGCTCCTGAAGCTAAGTAGTGACTAAAATTTTCCCCAAATACTTTGTTAGAGAGTTACAATCTATCGAAATGACTTAAACATCTACACAGATGGCTCAAAACTGGACAACAAAGTAGGTGGAGGGGTCTACTCCGACAAACTCGGAGTATGCCAATCATTTCGCTTACCTGATCATTGCAGTGTATTTCAGGCGGAAGTCACTGCCATAAAAGAGGGACTTAAAGAAATAAAAACGAGAGTATTATCCACAAATGAGGTCTTCATTTACTCGGTCCGTCAGGCAGCAATAAAAGCGCTGGAATCAAAAACGCACTCGTCAAAAACAGTTCTAGAATGTTTCAAACTACTAGATGACGTATCTAAGTGCTACAAGGTGCACCTTATCTGGGTACCAGGCCACAGGAGCATTGCAGGAAACTGTAAGGCTGATGAACTTGCAAGAGCCGGTACAACGCTCGATCTCGTACCGGATAAGGCGCTGATACCCATGCCCATAGCCACTTGTAGATTACTTATAGATAGGGAAACCATCAAAAAGGTAAATACAAGCTGACAAAACCTCATAACATGCGAACTAAGCAGACAGACATGGCCGAACTGGAACAGCGGTCGATCGAAGATCTTGCTAAGATTCAACAGAGAATCTATAAGAAAAATTATAGGTGTATTAACTGGTCATTGTTTCATAGGCAGCCACGCTAGAAGGTTAGGACTACCTTACTTCGATTTCTGTAGAAGCAGTCTAAATACAGAAGAACAGGAAACAGCCAGACACCTTTTATATGAGTGTGAAAGCCTAGCTATGAGAAGGCTGCGTACCCTCGATACAGCATTTCTAACCGATGTAGCGGATATAGCGCATCTAAAACTAACGAAGCTCTGCTCGTTTATTAAAGCAACCGGATGGTTTGAAAAGGAACACGTAGAGTAAGGATAAGCTCCAGTGGTATCACAATGGACCTGCGGAAGGACTAAGTGTGTCTTATGACAACCACCCTACCTACCTACAATCTATCGAGTCTCCTTCATAATCGCAAAAGGTGACAATTAATAATAGATAAACTGCGGCAGTGTAATTATTTTCCAAAAACAAAAAAAAAGTAAATAAATAAATTCCTCTAATTAACCACATGAGAACAGCAAATAGAGGTAAATAATTTGTCATCGCTTAATTAGAAGAATCCACTGCCTCCACCAGCGAACGTGGAAGTGTCAAAGAAAAACATTTACTTTCGCTATGTTATCGTTATTAAATTCCCCATAGCTTCACACTCCACGCTCAACGTCACTGCCAGCGCTGGCATGAACTAAATATCATTAAAACTTCTTACTTCTGCTGACATTGCTAGTGAAATTATTACCATGGAGGAAATTTGTCATGAATTTCTTGGGTCTATGAGCGCGATGTGCAATTATATCTGGCGCATAGTGGCAATCATCATACGAACATACCCACATAACCCCCACATTTGTATTTATATGGAGCATGGCTGTCCATTAAAACAAAAAAAAAAAAAAAAAAAAAAAAAAAAGGGAAATCATTACTCACATGAATATAAATAATTTGAATGGTTAAGCAGCAACTTTTTCGAGAACTAAGTTGCACTCCGAGCTACATACTTATATTTCAACATATACAGGTATATGTGTGTGTGTGGTTTTTGTTGGTGTACCTTCGAAAAATGAGCGCAACCGCAGACATAGAAATACACTTTTCGTGACACTCAACGTCATTTACTCCATTAGGAACCTTCGTAACATTTTTATTTTGTCATATTTTTTTTCTCGCTTGTTTGAAAAAGAAAATTAATGTCAAATATTTGATTAGCCTCATTAAAGTGGCGCCTGGCCTATTTTTCCCATACATTCTCAGCATTAACTGGTACTAGCTGAGTTTGTGTGGCATATATTCAGGCGCAAGGCCACATTTTTCACCGTTTTACTTGTAGCGGGTGTAGCAAAAGATGTTTAAATGTGGTTAGGGATGAGAGAGAAAATTTGTTTTTCCTATTAATAAAGCAAGAAGGCGTAATTACATCCATACATTTTTTTCGCCCTCACTTTTCTTTTCAACTCATGGTTCACTTGGCTAAACTTTCGTTAACCTTTGCTATGTTGCGTGGTGCTATTTTTTGTTTATTTTGCACGTATTTAATCCCATTTATAAATAAAAAGATATTTACCTGTGAATCCTTTCATTTGCACTTTTACTACGTTTTTTTATTGGTGGCCCAGCCATTGTTGAGTAACCTCCTCCCAGTAGTAATATTTGAAATCGACTTTTTTTAACTTTAAATTATTTTTTAAGCAGCTCAAAGTTTACCTCTCCTTGGTTGCATCTGAAGCATTCAATGTGTTCAAGAATAGTGTTCCGATTGCTTCGAGGATAGCTCTTTTTTGGCATACCTACAGTACTCGCATGTATGTAAGTACAGAGGTAGGTGCCGTTCTTTTGTGCTACATTTTGTTCTATACAGCTTTTGTTCTAGAGGATTAATATATTTCTCCTTTTGGAGATAGAGTATTTAAATAAAAGGTAACACCTAATGATTTTTGTTTATTTTATATTCCATTTGTTGTAGGAGTATTAAAGGCAATGCCCTATTTCGACAAATAAAAGCAAGACTGATCGGCATTGATGAGAGATCATTGCATATCGCAGAAGTTTTAACGGTAACAATCTCTGATGAAGCAGCCCTCGGCATATTTGAGAGAAGAAATCTGAGGAAATACGGACCTTTCGTATTGGCAACAGCGAATATCGTAGGCAATGGAGCAAAGAGTTGTATTGGGTTTTCGACGACATATATATATACCTATGAAATGAGTATTTAAGCTTTTAGTCCATATATGTCACTAGGAGTATTTTTAAACCTTCCCAAATGTCTTGTTTTTTCCGTATGTCATCTGTCAACAATATTCAGTTCATTGTTTGTTACATTTCATACAACAAGGCATTTTTGTCGCTCTTAAAAATGTCGAATTTCATGCCTTCAAACTATGTACGACTTGCGGACATCGTTCATTTTCTGTTATTAATTGAAGAAAAACGCTTCTCATCAAATGCTATGGTAGAAGCTTGTGGTGGACATGCTCAAAGTAGAGCACAGTGCTTCAGGTGGTTTGAAAACTTACGAAGTGGTGATTTTAGCGTGGAGAACGAGGACCGTGGCCGGCCACCGAAAAAGTTTGAGGACGCCGATTTGCAAGCATTGTTGGATGAAGATGATGGTCAAACGGAAGAAATGATGGCAGAGCAGTTGAGAGTGACCCAAAAAACCATTTCCGAACATGAAAGACATGAGCATTATTTTAAAGGCCGATCGGCGTCACAAAGTAATTTTTCTTGATGACAATGCACCGCCATATCGAACAAGAGGGACCCGGAAATTGGTGGAGACGTACGATTGAGAACCGCTGGTGCTTGCGGCTTACACAGCAGACTTGGCGCCCTCCGATTATCATTTGTTTGCATTGATGGACCACGCACTTTCCGAGCAGCGCTTCAATTCTCATGAAGAAGTCAAAAAATGGCTCGATGGCCAAAGACGGCCACTTTTTTTGACGCGGCATCCACAAATTGCCTGAGAGATGGGAAAAATGTGTCGCTAGCTATGGCTATTATTATGAAGATTAAATTTGTCACCATTTTTTGTTAATAAACGTTTAAAATTGGTAGACATTGCCAATACAGATCCAGCTGAATCGTTGAATAAATAAAGCAACGCTGACCAAATAATGTTGAATGATGCAAGTGCTACAATCCTCCATATATTCAATACAATGTTTGCTGCTGCTAATAGAAGAAGTCCTCTTCCTTTGCATTGGATAGTTAAAGTCGAGAAGAGCTTGCCATTACATATTTGGTGTATTTTTCTGGTGCCAATTAAGTGAGGAAGTAGAAACGCCTCGGCCAAATTTACTTAGGAAGCTACTGCACAACTCAAGAAGACGATTATTAAAGGGGAAAGCTATTTTTTTTCTTCTCTGAATAATGAATGTGCTCCAGCAGATATTTTTTGCTTGCAAATTGAAATTTCTTGCTCGATTTTCTTGAAATTTGTTGCAGAAGCTCTACTATTAGGTACGCAATTAAGTTCTCGCTGTTTGATGGAAATACAACTTTATTTTGAAAAAATGGTTACAAGTGCATCACTGAAAGTATTGCCCATCTCTGGCTACTACTTTTTCCCATCTTTCTGGTAGATCTCGTATACCATCGTGGTAAAACTGTTCATATTTTAAGGCTATTCACGGATCAAGCCGTTTTATTATGTCTTCATATGAATGGAACTGCTGGTCAGCTAGACCATGTGCCATCGATTGGAATAGGTGATTATCGGACGGCGCAATATCTGGAGAATATGGCGGGTGGGGTAGGATTTCCGATTTCAGTGTTTTCAGGTAGGTTTCAGCAGGTTTGGCAACGTGAAGCCAAGCGTTGGTATGCTGTAGAATCACTTTTTCATGCCTCTCCGCGTATTGCGGTCGCTTCTCGCGCAGTGCTCGCCTCAATCGCATCAATTGAAGTCAATATCGATCCCTAGTGATGGTTTCGCTTGGTTTTAACAGTTCGTAATAAATAACACCAACTTGGTCCCACCAAATACATAGTATAACTTTTGCAGCGTGAATATTCGGCCGAGACGACGACATAGAAGCATGACCGGACAGTCCTCATTACTTTGTTTTCTTTGAATTGCTGTAATGAATCCAATTTTCATCAGCCGTCACCATGCCATGAAGAAAACCCTTCCTTGCTGCTGGAGCAGTTGTTCGAAGGCGAAAAATCGACGTTCACCATCCCTTGGTTTTAACTCATAAGGAACCCAAGTAGCCTGTTTCTGAATCATTCCCAAAGCATGCAATCGCTTGGAAATAGATTGGCGGGTAACTCCTAATACTGAAGCAAGCGACTTAGGCCTTGCATTTGACAAGGATCCGCATTGAGCAGTGCCTCCAATTCAGCGTCTTCGAATCTTTTTGGCCTTCCTTCACGCGAACGGAAGTCAACATTAAAATCAGCGTCTTTGAAGCGACGGAACCAATCTCGGCACGTTGTTTTACTTAAAGTAGCACCTCCATAAACTGTTTGTAGCTCTCGATGCGGTTCAGCCGCCGTTTTTTTTCGATTGAAAGAGGAAAATCTACACTTCCCACAAATGACGATTATTCGACTAAATCACTAATGTGTCAAAGCAGTTTCTTCATCATATGTCTACAGGGTTTGATTGAAAAGTAATGAGCCTTCCCGCGCGGAGCGTCAGCCAAGCGATCAACCGAATCAGCTGGTGGGGGAAAATGATCGTTGGATCTTCCGCTTCCACATGAAACCGGTTCCAGGTCGCTGGCAACAGCGGTGCAGTCAACATTGTTGGAGCAACGTTACTCGATCAAATTTTGCGTAAAGCTAAACAAAACGAGTACCGAAACCATTGGGCCACTCAAGGAGGCTTACGGGGACCAATCTCTGTCCAGTGCCCAGGTAAAACGGTGGCACAAGTCGTTCAAGGAAGACTGGAAGGCCTTCTACGACGCAAACAGACGAAGATGTGAACCGGGGGGAAGATGCGGATTCCGGTGCTTCCCCACCCTCCCTACAGTCCAGACCTGTCCCCTCCGGACTTCTTCTTGTTCCCGCGCCTGAAAGAAAGCTGAAGGGGAGGCGTTTCGACTCCATCGAGGCGATCCAAAAAACTGTGACAGCCGAATTGAAAGGACCGCTACCAGCGGTGTATTGACGCTCAAGGGTTCTATTTTGAAGAATATTAGTTGTATAAGCCAAAAGGTTTAATAAAACTGCCTAAAAAAAATAAGGCTCAACATGACTAGACAGTCTACTCATTCAGACCACTGATGCATAGGCAATAGAAGGTCTTATCATAACCATATAGATCCATAGTACCTTGCTAGGAGAAAGATCCCACGTTTTCCCAAAGATACCTTTGCACTGCCAGAAAGCTGTCAGTGCTTTGGATGTCTTTTTTTCAACGTGTGATTTCCATAGGAGCTTACTATCGAGGATTACTCCAAGATATTTAATTTCCTTGTATAGCTGGATTGTGGCGCCTTTTAGCTTAGGCAGAACGAGTCCATCAAGCTTCCTCCTTCTGGGGAAGAGGACAATGTCAGTCTTAGTGGGATTTGCCAATAGCCCATTCGCACAGCACCAAGTCTCAATCAGATCCAGAGTTTTCTGCACTTTCCTGCAGATGTTCATAAGCGAAATTCCTGTTACTAAACAGGCGACATCGTCCGCATATGCTTGTGCGTAGCCTCGCGAATCGTTTAAGGTGATGAGTAGAGGATCGATTACCACGTAGCAGAGCAATGGAGACAGCACACCGCCTTGGGAGCAACCTCTATTAACTCCGGATGACACCAGCAGATCTTCCTCTGCTCGTACCGAGGCAATTCTTTGGGCCAGCATCGAACGAGTCCAATTCACTAGCACCCGGTCTACGCCGTGTCTACTAGCAAAGCACTTTACTTAATTTATAATGAATATTTCAACTTAAAATTGCACAGCTCGTTGCCATAAGTGCCGAAATGACTATTAGAATTCCACAAATTGTGAAGTTAAGAAAGAAAAAGAAACCTATACGGCAAATACAGGAAGAAAAGGGGTAATCGATTCATTTGGTTCACACATGCTTTCATTACATACATGCAAATGAAATATTTAACAACAACAAAATATTAGGATTTGAATGGGTTAAAGAAAAAAATTCCCATGAAACCCTATCACACAGCCTTTATGTAAATGGAATGCCCAAAAGTTTTTTACGAAGGTATAATAAATTTATGATGAGCACAGAACTTTGAAATGAATATTTAATTATTTAGTATGAAATTTAATTTGAATTTAATTATAACTTCAATTCAATTTAACCCTTTGTCATGGCAAGCCACCATTCTTTGCTGACGCATCCACAACTTAGGTAATCATAGACAAGAACCCATTTGCCATATTTCACAGGGCAGAACAGAACATATATTTTCATTTTATTCCCGATTACATGAGTGACAAGCCGAAAGGTATTGCGAAAAGCAACAACAGCAATGCGAATGAGTGAAAAATTCCCAAAATGCCAAAAACGAATTTAATGTAAAATTTTAATTAAAATGAACACTTGTCAATCAAGAGAGCAACCGTAATGATACCGAAAGACTGAAGAACACAGTCAAACAGGCAGATGTGTGTGTGTGTGAGTGAGTTTATGGATATAAGCATGTACAAACATATCTATATGTACGAATGTATGTGTATTTGTATGTGCAGCTGTATGAACAACACAACTCAGAAGCTTCATATATCATAAGTGCGAATGGGAAGTGGAACCGAAAATCGCATGATGAGTCGTATAAGGATAATAAGCACAAAAGGAGCGAATGAGTGAGTGAGTGAAAGAGAGAAAGAGCGAGAGTGTGGGCTGGACACGGACATTGCAAACGACAGATCATCTGCCATTTTACAAATAAATATTATTTTGCGCTTCACACTGTACGGTACTTCTCAATATTCATACTCAAATATTATTGTTGTTTTTGTTGTTTGTTGCTTGTGTGACTGTGCTTATCTTGTACTGTCCTGCCCAATGCATCGCATGTGTGTTAATTAAGTATTTGTACGCACGCACAACCGAAAAAAGGAGAATACGCAGCATCATTTAAAAAAGACAAATGTACAGGATATTCGCAGCAAATTAATATTTGTAAAAACACGCAAGTGTGTGTGTGTGTGTGTGTGCGTGTGCTCGTGTGTGGATATGTGACTTTCCAATATCATACATTTGTGCTATTATCTTTCTCAGTAGCCGGTAGAATATACAACTTTTGTGTCAGTACGCATGTATGTGTGTGTATTTGCATGTAGCGTGAAAGAAAGACCATGAAGGACACAACAACAACCACAACACGTAATACAGGTTATGTTAAATAGTGCAGACAGTCGAAATCGACACCCGCATTGGGACCATTAGACCACCTTCATGACGAGGCTGCATGCAATCAAAAGGATTCCTGCAGATTGACGAGATATTCACGTATATATATCTCGTATAATATATACATATGTACATACAGTGGCTTACATAAGGCCTACATTTCTTAGAAATAGTTTATACTTGCCCTATTGACTGGTACTACTACCATTAAATGTTTCACATCAGTTTCTATTAAGCCTAGAAATTCCCTGCCTAAGGTCGAGAATTGGTTGAAGGTCCTCGCCTCAGTTGAAAAAACAATTCGATTTGTTTTTTTTTTTTTGCTTATTTATGTGGATTAAATATTCAAAAATGTCGTCCCCAAACAGTTTTTCTAAACTCTGAATATTTATGGAGATATAGCCATTTTGGCATTGCAACCTCTAGAAGGAAGGCGCAATTTAGTTTTCTCGAAAGAAAATTTTTCAAGCTGGCGACACAGATACAGCCGGTTCTACTGCACCGATTTCGATTAAGGGGACAGATACCTGTAAACGGCCATATTTTCCCCGATTTTCATTAAAATTATTTAAAATGAATATATTGACTTCATATTTTTTCAAAATTGGCACACAGTATATTTGTACGCTCACCATTCACAGTAACCGTTTGGCCCGCGACGTCTTCGAAGAAAAAGGGTCCGATGACTCCTCCAGCGAAAACAGCACACCATACAGTGACGTTGAGCGGGTGTAATGGCTCTTCGTGGGTTACACGCGGATTTTCAGTGCCACAGAAGCGTAAATTTTGCTTATTTACGTACCCGCTAAGATGGAAATGGGCCTCATCACTCATGATCATTTTTGATGAAAAATCATCTTCCTCTTGGTGGTGATTAAGGATGGCTTGAGCGTATGTTAGACGCGATTGGCGGTCAGCAGCTAACAGCGGATACACCGTCTGGACTTTGTACGGAAACATCTTCAAATCTTGTACCAAAATTCGCTGTAAAGACCGTCGACTGATACCCTTTTACGTGGCACGTCGTCTGGTCGATGTCGACGGCGCTTCCATGACATCCTCGGCTATAGCAGCAATATTCTCTGCAGAACGGCTACTCCGGGGTCTGCCACGCCTGGCAGCATCTCGTGTTGTGCCAGTCGCTTCGAGGCAAGTGGCTAAACGTCGCAGTGTTTCACCAGTAGGCGTTGGACGGCGAGGGAATCTGCGACGAAATTCTCGTTGTGCCAAAGTCACCGACCGATTATTGGTCAAATAAATAGTCAGCAATATTCCGGGTTCTGGAGCAGTGTAGCGTAACATTGTTTATTAACGTGTATTTCGCATGTGTTTAGGTACTACACAAATGTCAAAACAGAACTGACATTAGGGCCCAATCGCAAAATTTATAGCATTTTCTGATAGGAGCATTACTTTAGCGTCACCTGGTGCATTAAAATAATATTAAACATTTTTTGTTTGTTTTTTTTTGTTTTAATTATTTAAATGGCGGATGTACACTTAACCCGGCGAGCGTAAGGTTGGGTGAAATTCACCCAGCCTGTAATAAACCGTTTGATATTTTCTATTCCGTACGTCAAAATAAGTTGTGCGTCTGAGTAGCTGCGCGGGGGGAGGTAGGCATTCGTTGTGTTTCATGCCGCAGTTGACCGCCGACTGGCGAGGTGTTTAGATGTTGTCAAAGTTGCGGCCGGGTAAGTTTCACCCACCTTACGCTTCGTGTTACAAATTCGAGTAAATACTTTTTGTTTTATATTCGTTATATTTTAGTTTTTATTTTTTTTTTTTCAGCTAAATAATTAATATGTCATACGAAGAAACCCAAAGAAGATTATTGAGGGTTTTCGAAGCAGCTGATCAGGATGATTCTTGTGATGATTCTGGTAGTGACTTCGAAATTGATAATGTTGGCCAAAGAAGCTCTGAAAGTGATTCGGAACAAGAGGTAGGATTACCGAATGAGGAAGAAAACGAAGCTGAGGGATCTGAAGAACGTGAAAGCAATGATAACAGACCATATTTTACTGGAAAGAATGGTACAAAGTGGTTTAGTGTACCAGAAAGGTCTAACGTGCGTACGAGATCAGAAAACATTATAAGGGAAAGGCAGGGCGTAAAAGATATTGGCAAAAATGCAAAGACAGCTGTTGAATGTTGGAAACTCTTTCTTACTGATGAGATTTTGCAAGAAATATTGTTACATACAAATAGTCAAATAAATCTGAAGAGAACTGCTTGTGAAAATAGTCACGTAAAGAAATATATCATGGCAGACTTGTCATCGTCAGAATTAAAGGCTTTTATCGGTCTCTTGTATCTTGCAGGACAGTTCAAAGCAAATAAGCTGAATTTGAAGGATCTGTGGATAAGTGATGGATCAGGGGTTGAGATTTTTAGGACAACGATGACTTTGAAGAGATTTCAATTTATTCAAAACTGTTTACGGTTTGATGATAAGAATACTCGGAGCGAAAGAAAAGCTACTGATAATTTGGCTGCCATTCGTTCTTTTTTCGAGAAGTTCGTAGCAAATTGCCAAATTGTTTATACACCATCTGAGTATACAACTATAGATGAACAACTTCCATCGTTTCGAGGCCGTTGCAGTTTTCGCCAGTATATGCCCAATAAGCCAAACAAATATGGCTTGAAAATATATGCCTTGGTTGATGCAAAGTCGTTTTACGTCATCAATCTTGAAATTTACCCAGGAAAACAACCAACAGGCCCTTACGCTCTCAGTAACAAAGCTTATGATGTTGTGGACAGACTTGTGGCTCCAATTTCCAAAACCAATCGCAATGTCACCTTTGATAACTGGTTTACCAGTTATCCGTTGATGTTACACTTATTGAAAGAACATCGTTTGACAAGCACAGGCACTGTTCGAAAAAATAAGCCCGAGATTCCAAGTCAGATGCTCCAAACGCGTAACCGAGAGATCCCCAGCACAGTGTTTGGATTTCAAAAGGATATATCTTTATTGTCCCATGTGCCAAAAAAAAACAAGGTTGTTTTGTTGATGTCAACATTACATCACGATGATAGCGTTGTTGCTGATACTAATGGCACACAAAAACCAGAAATGATTATTTTTTATAATCAGACCAAGGGAGGCGTTGATGTTGTAGATGAGCTGTGCACCAACTACGATGTTCCGCGAAATACAAAGCGCTGGCCAATGGTGATTTTCTATGCAGTTTTGAACATGGCTGGTATAAATAGCATAATAGTTTACAAGTCCAATAATAGTAGCAATTTGTCACGCCGAAATTTTCTTAGAGACCTGGGTATTGGATTGGTTTCAGAACATTTACAAAACAGAAAGGAAAATCAGCATTTACCCCGAGAGCTTCGCAAACGAATTCTGGACCAAGTGGATGAACCCTCACACTCACAACGACCTCCAAATAAAGTTCCTAAGCCTATCAGGAGATGTCAAATATGCCCCACTAAAAAAGATCGCAAGACTAAACACACTTGTTATAAATGCAATCGCTATTTATGTATGGAACATGCTGTTTTCACGTGTCAAGATTGCGCTCAAACTGAAGATGATTACGAGAACTCTGAATAACTATATAGTAAAAGTTTTGATCTCATATGTTTCCTAATTTTATAAGCTAGAAGTAAAAGCTATTCGTTTTGTTTTTTTTTAGTTTCTTTTTTTTATAAAATTATAATACTAAGTGTTACACTTTGTTTAAATGAAAGAAAATATTTTTGTTAATTTCATAAATAAAGATTGAAAAATATTTGTTTGCTTTATTTTTCCTTCCCAATCAGTTCTTGGGTTATTACATAATTGTACTAGTAAATAAAAACATATAAAAATATTATGAACACATTAAAATATCTAGCTCAATATATGGGTTTGTTACACCCAGCTTACGCTCAATGTAATAAATATTAACCTTACGCTCGCCGGGTTAATTCTTGCAGGAAGGTCACAGCGGGGCTTCTCAATCGGCGGGCATTGTAGCATCGGCGTCAGTGACCTGAACACAAAACACGAAAGATTTTTTTCTTTATTAATGTCATAATTTCTATATGAATTTAAAAAAATGGAAAAAAATCGCGAAATAAAATGCTTAAAAAAATTTTTTTTTTGGGCGAATTTTCCTACTATTTTTCCTTCGAAGAAATTATTCTTTCGAAAAATTTTCAAAAAATTGTAAATTCACATAGAAAGTAATATCATAGAAAAGATGTGTGCAAAATTTCAGGGAGATCGATCAATAATTTTCGAGTTGCCGTATACGCCAATTCGAAAAATATAGTTTTACGAAAACACGTCTAAAGTTTGAATACAACATAACTATAGCTCTCCCAGCGCTCGAACGCAAAGAATAGAGTTGTCACGGTTGACGATCTATAATAAAGAAATACTTAAATTTACGTTCTAAAATTTTTGTGACACATTCTTAAAGGATTATATTAACATTTTATGAAAAAAAGCAATTTTTTTTCCGAAATTTTACAGGTATCTATCCTCTTAAATAAAATTTAAAAGACGATTATTAAAAACAAATTTTTATTTTTATTTTTTTTCTAACCTTTAAAGTCGAAAAAATCGTCAACAAACAGAACTTTTTTGTCTTTTTGACTTTAGACCTCTATGAATCCCAGACTCCGTGTCGCCAGCGAGATACCTTTTCCTGGAAAACCTTTTTTTGAAGGCTAACAACTTTTTGAACGAACCTCGTTTTCGTTTCCGTTTTACACGCTTTTAAAGAAACACCCCGAAAAACACCATTTCAAATGAGCCGCGGGCTTAAAAACCAAATGCTTTTAGCAAATTTTCCGCTTTCTGAACAAATTTCAGAATATCAGCGACAAAATCATTATCGATTTCATTCGGATCCATTGAAAGATCTCTCCATTGAACGATCTCTATGAAAGATGTGCAGTCTTGTCTTTGCCAAGGCAATACAGTTGCGCAAAATATACTATGCGGTTTCATTATCCACCAGACAGAGTCCACACTCTATTTTTCAGGATGACGCCCGTGAAGAGGAAACTCTCATGAGTACTGTTATATACACGGCTTCTGGCCTCACAGTTGCACTTAGGTACTTAACACCTCTCCACAATCTACCACTCTTTCCGTGGAACTGCCAGAAAGGTATTACTTCACGGGGCTAACTAGCTCAAAGGCTCCTAATTATTGTTGATGACTACGAGCCTCCGCGCGTTTAACATCTTTCTGAATATGTGTTACAAGCGCCGATTCTCTTTCAGTTATCAGCTGGTTTCTCCATAAAATCTACAATATTTTCTCCGCTTCATATTTTAAAAGTTTCGGGAGCATAGCATGAGCATTGGAACAAGACGTGTTCAATATCTTCTTCCCTCTCCGTGCAGATTGGGCAGTTTGGTCAACTGTCATGTCCAAATCTCTGGAGGTATTTTCAAAATACCACGTTCTCTAAAACGAATTAATTTAAGTGAAAGTTTGTTTTTCCTTGATTCACTTCTAACCACCTCACAATAATGGGTATTAGCTCATGCATCCATCTACTTTTCGGTGTTCTGTTTCCACGGTTTTGCCCGTGGGCGGTCGAACGACACCTTTGCTCTTCGCTTGATATTTTTACGTCTTGCTATACCACCGTGTTCGGATAGCTTTATATACACTCTAAGTATTTCTTTCGCCTGTCTACCGCGCTTAGTCCTGCAATAATGAAGGAAGCGTCATCCGAAATTGAATGAAGCCGCAGATAGTTCGGAAAGCTCTTAGTCGGTAGACGGCTATAAGTTTTTTGTGTATCTATTAATGTTCAGTGCATCAGCCCAGATCGATGCGGCATACAAAAGAAGCGAGCTGACTACCCTATTATATAGTATGCTTTTGCTGTGGCTATGGCCGCGGTAGTTTGGCATTGTTCGCGGCAGATAAGACTGCAAGCTCGATGCCTTCTTTACAGCATATTTTACGTCGTTTATTAGGTCTCCTTATCGGAGGTGTCCATGCAGTGAGACTTGGGATTACTTCAAGACTTTTCTGCAGAAACTATCTGGAGAACGAAGGGGAATCATCTCAGCACCTTTTTCTCAGCTGCCCTTCTCTCGACGAGCAAAAATTTAGAGAACTGGGCTCTCACTTTTTTGCTACAGCTGCGGCTATTGCGGGTGAATTTTATCAGTAGCTTGAAGTGGTAATTAGCCGCTGCTGGTTGTCATCTTCTAATACAAAGCCTCTTCTTTGTTTTTCCACCTGTTTGGTTCTTTTCCTTCTGCTTTCCTCTCTGAATGGTATTACAACGGACGAATTTTGATTATTTGTCAAAGTGAGCCCCTCGCAAGTTCATCCATTTACCGTATCCTATCCTAAATTTCAACGATTATAAGTCATCACACGAATTATTGGTCTTGAAATACGCTTCGATGGCGATCGCTCATATTCGCCCATCCACTGCGATGTAGCTCACCTAGCCTACTGCGACATAACCCGTGCGAATAAGGAAGCTAATGCGATCCTCCCATTCATACGCTCAGCCATTAGGATGAAAATTTAAATTTAAAACCCAATTCTGCCACCGGACACCCTGCACAAGCATCTCTTTCAATATTTGTAATAATAAACACCAGTAACCGCCAGTTCTATTAAAAATAAATACACAAAGGAAACTTGTTCGAATATCGGTGTCAAAAATAGTAATCAAAATATGTATTTCGTTGCACGTGTTTTGTTATAATTACTTAACGGTACAACATTTGTGCTTGCTGACTATCCAATTTCCTTAGGAAATGCACAGCAATTAAAATGCGAATTTAAAAATAATAAATTCTGCTACTTCGTAGGAAATTTTAAATTTGCTCAGACAAGGAACTAAGCAAACACTTCTGGGAGCCACTGTATGTATGTATGTATGTGGTAACCAAGTTTCATAAAAGTGTGCACGTCAGGTCACAAACCCATTTGCGTGTTTGGTTGATACTTCTTCAAGTGCTTACGTCTTTTTCGATAATCAGCTGGTGATGTAATTGGTTAACAACACTGTAAAAAAAGTTCCCATATATTATAAGAATTTAAAATTTTGTAGAATCATAGGCAGTTATATAGTATGTAGACCTGTCATTGCCTGCTTTATGACGCGGCTTACCAGAAAAATTCTTACTGTATTATTTGAAGTTTCCCATCTACGGCCCGAAATCACCCGCATGGCAGTCGCACACTACATATGTATGTACTTACACATTTTATACAAAGAGCAACCTTTTATAAAAATATATTGATAAATAAATAAAATCTGCTAAATATATTGCCACTTCCAGCTTCGAACCTTTCTGAACAATTGAACTAAATATAACCGACCAACCATTCTCACTTCAGCTGCGTTACCCGAAAGTTCATGAGCATTTCTTATTATTAATTGTTGAGTTGGCCAAAGAGTTTTTATTTCATTTGTTTTTTTTGTTTGTGAGAAGGCAGCATTGAAAGCTTTACACCGTCAGTATGAGACTTTAACCCGAACTATACCTCCTACCGTCAAAGTACGATCTCCCAGTTGCTTCTTTTTCTTAATTGGCGCAATAACCGCTTTCGCGATTTTGACCGAGTTTCTTTCTCGTGCTAATCGGCATCAGTTGGACACACCAAGAGAAGTCAAGCCCTTCTCCACCTGAACTTTCCAACCCAGAGGAGGCCTTGCTCTTCTTCTGCTACCACCAGCTGGTACCGCATTGAATACTTCCAAAGCCATTGAATACTTATTCGCTGCACCATGTCTATGTCGTCGTAAAGCTCATACAGCTCATCGTTCCATCGCCTGCGATATTAGCAGTTGCCAACGTGCAAAGATCCAAAAATCTTGCGCAGAATATATCGCGAGAAGGTACTTCGCTTAGTCCTCGTTTACCAGTAGACCCATTCGCTTTATTCAGTTTAGAGAAGGCAAAACTAACAACACGGTTGTTGAGGTCGATGATGTCAATATCGTATCATAAGTTCTGCGGCTCGCACGGTCCTCTCCAACATCAGATTAAAGAAGCCACACAGCGAGTCTCCCTGTCTGAAACCTCGCTTGGTATCAAACGGCGCAGAGATGTCCTTCCCTATTCTGATGGCGCTGCTGGTGTTGAGCAACATCATCTTGAATAGCCGTATTAGTTTTGCGGAGATACCAAATACCCCCAGTTACCACCGTCGAGTATTTCTACGGGAGATGGTTTGAGCATTACACTCAACATTAATTACTGTCCTGTTGTAATACGTCAGAAGTTGCATCTACTCGTTGCCATGGCAGTCTCTGTAAAATGATTCGATTCAGGACCGCTATGAATCGAATCTGTACGCTCCGTCCCACCATGTCCCAGTCCATATCATAGAAAAGTTCATTTCTAAGGGCGGTATCGTCAGTTTACCTACATTCTTACCTCTGATTGGCTTTCTGGTTCATGTACTTTCTTGGCGTTCACGCCTGCTGTATCATTTCGTCAGCCGTATGTTTGTTCTTTGTTTCGAGCGTAGTGACCCATCACAGGCCGCAGAGTGGGTTAAGTGCTATTTGTGGATTGTGGACATTGAAACTTAAATTAGAACGGAATTAGGGTGACTCTCGCTATTATTACCAGTAGAGACGTAAGGGCAACAAGACGAAAGAGATGGTCATACTAATACACCCGAGTCCATATATACCTACATAAGAAGGTACAGTATGAATACGAATTCTCATATCTAAGAATAGTCCTTTTAGAACCTATGAACGTTTGTTTCACGTAATTTCTGGTAATTAAGTAATTCCTAAGATTAATGCCATTGATTAAACTCCGCATATAGTCCAACATAATGAAACACCGATTCCAAACTGAACCGGTTTAGGACCTGACATAATTTAGGCAATCGAAAAAACATGAAAAGTAGTGTCAGGTTTAGGTTAAGTTTTTTTTTAGTCACATATTTTTCCAGTTTTTTCCTTCTTATGAAATTTGGACCTCCACTAGTTGAGCTCGTAATCCGCCTACGGCTTACGGGTGAATGCCACTGAGGATGTTATTGAGTGACTCTAAAGAGCTCAAAGGAATCCGCTTTTTGTTTCGGTGTTATGTTCTTGTATTAAGTGTGGTCGCTGGACACAATTAGTTAGATACTGTATAATTAAGGGTTAAAAAATTAATAGTGTGCTAGGACTAAATTCTTTTCTATGCGAGCTAAACTTGAAAAAAGACTTTATCTTCGATTTCGTGGTACTAAAAATTATCATCCACAATTGGCTTTGGTCAATGCCGAGACAACGAACAGTGGCACTTAGAGTTGTCTAAGCCTACCGCACTTCTCTGGCGCTGCAGTCTTTCTGATCAGTGGAAAGATACCCGTCGACCGCATGGGCCGGAAACGAATGGATGTGTGGGACTCCAAGAAGAAACACGTCATCAATAGCTTCTCAGAACGGAGATGCCAAGCCATGCTGCGGTGGCAAAGCCGGTGGGACACTGAACCGAGTAGTAGAAGGACGACGGAACGCATTCCATCAATAGGCAAATGGATCCAAAGGAAATTCGGGGAAGTAAACTACTTCTTAACTCTGTTTCTCTCAAGCCTTGGATACTTCCTTAGATACCTACACCGCATGGGCAAGGTATGCGATCCTAAGTGCATTGACTGCGAAGCGCCGAGCGATGACGCTCAACACACGTCTTTTAGTTGTGATGGATGGCTCGACGAAAGAAATGTTCTGAGGAAGCAGATTGGCGACATCGTACCGAGTATCAGAATAAGCAAAACGCAGCAACGTGAGGACAGTTGGAAGGCAGTAAAGGGATACATCGAAGACGTACTATGGGAAAAAAGATAGACCTCACCACAGTGCAACAAATCGAAGCCACACAGATAGAGACACAAGAAGACGAGCTTATAACATGAAAGCTGACACCAAATACGATGGACCTATACGTGGGTGAGTAGAATTGGTCCTTTATAGATGCCGTTTTGGGCCCTCCCGAAGTAATGCAGAAAGTAGTCCCGGGAAGGTTGTCTCCGCAGAAGGAGAGGAGGGTGAATGGCCACACCACTCAACGGAGCAAACGACGGTCCCTGTAAGTGCGAAGGCATTTTGAACCCACTTCATCAAAAAAAAAAAAAACACAAAATATCGAGAAAACAAGTTTCGTTTTACCGCATAGTGTCATAAACCCTATGGAAACACCCGCAAAGGTAAACTAATGTCAGCGAAAGGTACAAAAAAAAATGGCTCGCTGCTATTTCCGACAACATTTTTTGCATATTAAGTGATAAGTTATTCACTGCAAATTTATTTACAGTGTGCTTTCTTCTACACATTCCCCCTCCCTCCCATTCACACACATACTTACACCTACAGTGTATATGCATGTAAATATGTGCATGTATTATCAGCCTACTATTGTCCATTTCAATTTGCTTGTCTCTGCACATTTTCGCCTGTGCTCCATGTGCAGCCTTTCAACCAACCGGAAACATAATCGAATAAATTAATGATTGAAAAAGAAGAATGAAATAAATTCGCAAACGCGCCACCACGAAGCCACCGCCATGGCGACGATGTCAGTGCGGCATATACAGGACTCGGACAAAGACACAAGTGCAAGTGCTGGCAGTGGTAGTGAATGACCGTCCGCTGTTTGGTGACCATGATCCGGCGGCGATATTGACAACAACGACAGCGACAGCTACCGAGATGAACAAGACGACGATGCAGGCCAAACAGCCAGCTGGAAGTGCGAACGGCAACGGATGGTGGACAGTGAACCTTTGCCCGGCTGGGCCAATGTACTGATAATAATAGCAGTATGGCCAATGAATGATTAAAATGCCATGCAAGTGATACATGAGCACACAAGCACACATACCAATAACTAAGTACATACAGACTGTATGTAAGTTCAAATATCTATAGAGCAAGGCATACTTACAGGCGTAGCAGCATGAAGTGCTGAGAATGCCGGTATGCCAAAAAGGATATGTTAATGGTAGCACATTCCCTGACTGATTAAAGTGTTCGTGTGTGTGTGTGTGTGTGTTTGTTCATGTGGGTGCGTGTGTATGTGTTGAGTTGTTGTATTTGCCTCGGCAAAATTCGGTGGCTGCTTACGAAAGGCGTGAAAATAAACGCATCCCAGGCATGCAGCGAACCGTTGAGCTATTCGAGATTACTCACTGCCGCTCCGCACTCTTCGCACATTTCAATTATTAAGGAATTTACTCATAATTAAAATGGCAAATGTCGTCAACAATTCAGCTCAAAATTTTGTGGCTGTGCGAAATATTTGAGATTTATGTTTTAATTTTTCATATATCACCAAAAATGCTCTCGCTCTCTCTCTTTGAATGTGAAGAAAAAAATATGAATGAAATATTGATGTGAAAGTGTGTGAAAGTATGTACTCGCGCGCAAATGGGCTGCATGTAAACGAAAGTGTATTTGAGGCAATTTTAACACATTTACACCACTTCTTACCACAAGCTTTGTTGCGCCACCGCACAGTCGTTGTTATGCCTTGTGTCTTTTACAAACACCAAAAATATTCACATTTGCGCCGAAAAGAAAACAAAAAGAAGCACAAAAAAGTTAGGCAGGTATGTAATGAGAATTGATCTCGTGCACTCCGGTAAATGTGCATAAAACGAGACAAATGAGCGTATTTTGTGTATCAAAGTCATCAGGGGAAAACTTTCAGGCCGTAACTTCTTGCCGCGCGCACGAGTTTTTTCCATTATCTGGTGGTCTTTTTTTCATCATTCATGACTAAGTATGTACTTGTATAGTAGGATAGCAGTTGTGATGCTGCACAGTGAAATTTTCAGAGCTACGCGGCGTTAAAAATATATTTGAAGAGCCGTAGGTTAGGTTAGGTTGGGTTGAAGCGGTTGTCTTGTGGGACACACTCAGGCTCATAGCCCATTGTGATGCCGCGTGGGGAGCTCTCCCTATTTCTCCTAAAACCATTGTTCGCTTTTCAAAAATGTTAGAAGATCTCCTATTGCTATCGAACTGAGAACTTCCAATTCGTTAAAAAATTGTTTGCCTAGAATAGCAAATCTCCGTCTGGATAGAGCAGGACAAAGGCACAGAAGGTGCAAGATTGTCTCCTCCTCTTCCTCATCAAGACAACTTCTACAGAAGTCGTGTGACTGAAATCAGTGTGCTCAGACTGTGTTTATTTTGGCTTAGCAAAGATTCTGTGCGTTTAGCACTAAGAGTCGGCCACAATTGATGGGCGATTTTGCAGGTGGCTTAATTGTGCCATCTTTCGTTTGCTTTCCTTACGACTTCTTCAAGGATAAGTAGCTTACATGTTTGTAAGGGAATGCCTATGTCATTGTCTATGCACTCATCGGCCAACTTGGTGCCGAGTCTCGCTAGTTCATCGGCTCTACAGTTACCCTCAATGTCGCGATGGCCAGGAACCCATATTATCCTTAGGCGAAATGACTCAGCCATCTCATTAAGAGATGTGCGGCATTTCATTGCTACCTTGGAGGTTGTCGACTGCTTTGTGAGGGATTTTATCGCCGCCTGGCTGTCAGTGAAAATGTAGATGTCATTTCCGGATATCGCATCACACTGTACCTGTGTCGCGGCTTTCGTTATTGCCATCAGTTCGGCCTTAAAGACACTACAGTAGTCGGGGAGCCGAAAACTGAATGAGATCCCCAGATGCTCGAAGTAAACACTTCCACCCACCCTTCCCTCGAGCTTTGAGCCATCTGTGTATACATGGATAGACTCGCCCTGTCTTACATCGTCCCGTTCTCACTCTTCCCTTGAGGGTAGAAGGGTCGTGAACGTTGTAATGGCAAGTGTGGGCGGGAGTGTCCGGGAATCTCCGAAGTGCCAGCCAGGATTTTGAAGAGCCGTATAACACATAGAAATTATCATCATCGTCATCGTTTAGCGTTACAGCTCTGTGTGAGCTTTGGCTTGCGGAACAACATATACCCATTTGCCCTGATCTTTGGTTGTCTTCCTTCCAGTTGGTTACTATGAGTTTCTTCATGTTTTCGTCCAATTCGCCAATCCATCTTGATTTTGGTTTACCTTTTACTTTCGTCGTGCGCTTAAATGCCAATTATTTTTTGTTGAACTCTATTCTTAGGGCCTTCCTTCTCTCCTTTTATTAGTTGGTTCAATTCATGGTTCATTTCATGCGCCATTCACAGTTGCTGTCTTTGACTTCTCCGAAGAGTTTTCTCAAGCTCGTACAGCTCGTATTGCAGAAACTATTGCTGCTGTTCGTGATGGTGTGGTTGAAGAGCCGTCCACCTCAACTCGTTGTCGTGCCCAACAATTGCACCGCTCACGCTCGTTGTTGATGAACATTATGCATAAAGACTTGCATTTACACGCTTACAAGGCGCAATTGACTCAAGAACTAAAGCCTCTTCACCACTTCAAGCGTCGTCAATGGTGAGAATGGTGGCAGGAAATGGCAACAGTGAATGACCAATTTTCGAAGAAAATCATCTTCAGTGATGAGGCACATTTTCACCTCAGTAGACTCGTCAATAAGCAGAATTGCCGTATTTGGGCGAATGATAATGCAAGAGTGATTGCCGAAAAACCAATGGACCCACAAAGAGTGACTGTTTGGTGCGGTTTATGGGCCGGCGGCATCATTGGGCCGTATTTTTTTCCAAAATGAGGCCGGTCAGGCAGTTACTGTGAATAGTGTTCGCAATCGTGAGATGATAACGAACTTTTTATGGCCCGAATTGGAAGATATGGATGTGGACGATATGTGGTTTGAACAGGACGGTGCCACTTGTCACACAGCTAACGAAACAATGGATCTTTTGCGCAAAAACTTTGATGACCGAATAATCTCACATCGCGGCGATGTAAATTGACCGCCAAGATTATGTGATTTGACACCGTTGGACTTCTTTTTTTTTTGGGTGGAAAGAAAAAGTATACGTCGATTTGAAAGAAAAGGAATACGTCGATAAGCTATCAACAACTTAAGAGCTAAAGGAAGAGATAATTTGGCACATTAACGTCATAGAACCTCAATTATGCCTCAGCGTCATCGAAAAATTGGACCATCGGATGGAGGTGTGCCGCCGAGGCCGCGGTGGCCATTTGGCCAATATTTTATTTTATGCGTAATTGAGCCATACCAATATTATCATAATAAAGACAAATGACAATAATTTCCTAAAAAAATTGTATTTTATTCAAAATCAATACCGGCCCTTGAAAGTTAACCACCCTTTTATTAGGGTATATTTTGCAATAAAATGTAAAGATAACTCAATATCTGTTAGAAGGAAAAAACTTTATTCTATAAAATTGAATACTCAAAAGTTTTCAAAAAATTCTAAATAAAAAGTTGGAAATTTTCGTGAAATTTTTATGAATTTTCGTGAATTTTGTAGAAAGCTTGGAATTTTAATTTTTGTGATTTTTTTTAAAGAATGAACTAATTTTTTGTAGAAAATAATATAAGTTAAATTTAAAATAAAAAAAGAAAATCTCAAAATGTATAGCCAATCACAAGAGTGTTTTTAATTGTTTTTTTTCGTCACACAGTACATTTAGCCTCAGCGAAAGGCTTTTCGATAGCTGCAAGACCGAAAATAAAAGCAGTTCACGAAAAAAGTGACAAGGAAAGCAGATAAAAAAAAATGAATCAAAATAACCGACAAGGTAGCGAAAACATGAATTATTTATCGATCGATCAGGGTAGGCAGCCGGCAGTCAAGCAGTCGGCAGCCTAGGAACCGAGTGGCAGTAATCGGAGGCAGGTGCAACATCAAGGTATTTAATATGAGAAGTACACAATAAATGGGCATGCAACACATCCACACACCACCAGCTACACGTACTCAAGTATGTGTTGGTATATAACGGGATATAAAAATATGAAACTTCATATGGATGCTTACAACCAACTTCACTGACTGCATTTTGTACATTCGTACATATTTTTTGATAGAAAGGCATGGTTGCGCGCTTGCAATACAAGTCGCGCGAAAATACTTGTACTTACATACAACACATGGAAGTATTGCCAAAAAAGAAAAAAAAATCTTAGCTATATCACAAACACAAAAAGTTAATACCCCTTTGTAGTGGTACACAAAAAAAAGCATATTTTTATACTCTTAAATGTATGCTTGCAGCTATGGAAAACCACCAACAGCATAAATGGTTACTTAAACTCAGTGCACACACACACACACATATACATATACCAGGTGAATACGATGGCGGCAGTTTCGTGCCAGGAACAAATTCCACCTGAACGAATTTTTACGATTTTTCGCTTCTTTTATGCGCCCAAAAGCTGACTGCTCGAATGGCTGAGCACCTGAACGTCGTGTACTGCTCAAGCTCTTGTGGTGGCGGCGGTGGCAGTGGTGGTGCTGTGCGGAGATGGTGGCGGAGTACGTCAAAGGTTTTACATTGCATGCCAACATGCTTCAATAGGCAACGCTGTCGCCAGTGCGGTACTTGTACCTTTAACGATTTTTACACTACGCGTGTTTATGTGCCTGAATGTGTGTGTGTGTGTATGTGCGTGGCCATATTGGCGAAAATTCACCAGTTACCTGGCGTTAACGAAAATGCTGAAATAATTGAAATTCAAAGTGTAAATATTGCATAAAATGTTAACGGTACCGGTACGCTACATTTACAGCCGGACGCCAATGACGTGAATTTGCCCTATAATGGGCCTTTTGTGTGCATTGAACAGGTGAAAGCTGTCAAATTACGAAATTCGCTGTATGTTTGCCAAAATGTTTGTTCTTGTAATATTTCCCATAGAATGTCAATGGGTTATGCGATGCGAACGGAGAAAATTAATGTCAAAAAACGAGCTTAATTCTGATGTGAACAATAAAGTTTGAAAAATGCATAAAATGGATGTGTAGTGGTCATGAGCATTATTATTGTAAAGTTGCAATAAAAATGGTGCATTTCAAAGGCAAAATCCTTCCAATTTCCAGTACTCTATAAGTAAATCAAACCCTTTATTCGCATAATTCATTTATGCTCCAGCTCTACAACTTATGAAATAAAATCCAAAATTATGTACCTCCATTTGTTCGCTAACAACTACACACAGAATACTCTGATTTGCACAGGGTTTTTTTATATTTTAAGTTAATTTCTTCCGGAAGGGTTTTCTCACCATAAATTGCATAAAGTTTGAAAAAAGGCGTGTCTATAACCTAAAATGTGTTAAAAAATCATAAATTTAGTATTCAAACTGCAACAAATCAAAACTGCCTGGGTTGATTAGATTAATGTTTTTTGCTCTGAAAACTCTGAAAAGTTTACTCTCTTCCTACATTAATAGAATTCATCATAGGGTACGGCACGCTGAGTGTAACCAATTAAAATGACCATAAATTTTGTTTGGAAAATTACTTTAATTCGATTCAAAGTAAAAAATGTGTGAAAATAATACAAAATTAGGAATCAATTTACTTTGGCTCGATATGACCACCTTTTGCTTTGACTATGGCCTTGAGATGGTGCAGAAACGAATCGAAAGCTGCCCGAATGTGACTTACCGGTATTTTGGCCCACTCGCTGACAATGGCTGTTTTCAGCGCTTTGAGACTGGTGAATCTTTTAGTACGTACCCTGCTTCCCAAAATGTTCCAAAGAGAATAATCCATCGGATTCGCATCTGGTGAATTTGAGAGCCATTGTGTGGACTTTATGAAGTTCGGAACGTTGTTTTTTAGCCATTCTTAGTTGGTGAGACGGTACTGAGTCTTGCTGAAACGTCCTTGGTCCGCAATGTTTGTCTGCTCACGCCTTCAAAGCAACCTCCAGGATACTTTCTCGATAATATTTCACATTTACCTTGACGCCAGGCTCGATGAAAACGATTGGAGAGTGCCCATGTGCGGTTTCAGCGGTCCAAGCCATTACCTGTGGCGTGTGCTACCTCCTGGTGGCCAATCGATGACTCACATTCTAGTACGAATGGTGGGTCGAATAAACCCTATCGGTTTTGGTAGTTTACGAATTGCTCAATTTGAAGAATTTTCTTGTCAGATAACACAATGTTCTGAAATTGACCGCTTTCGGCCAAGCGAAGGAACTCCTTCGCTCTCTCAAGTCTGACTTGTTGCTGCTTTGGTGTGAGATCATGCGCCTTTCAGATCTTATAAGGCTTGACTTTGAGATCATTTTTCAGTAAGTGGTGGTTGCTACGGTCAGATATTTTCAGTTATTTCGCTATTTGATTGACACTTGGTCGGGGATTTTGCTAATGTCGCTTGTTCACTTCTTGAAACATTTCCCGTGACGTTGCAGTCTTTTGATGACCACCCCATGAAGTTTTTCGATACTACCAGTATCATTGTAACGAGTGATGGTGCGGTAAGCAAAAACTTTGTTTACTTTAAGGTGCTCGAGCTCACAAACAATCGCTGGTTGTGATTTTCCAGCCAAATATCATACAATAAAATCCCACTATTACCTTTGAAATCCATTACTGATTTTCTTTTTTCGCGTTTACTCTCGGCAAAATGCTTCTGGGCACTTGTTAACAATACTCTGGACTGCCTTTTAATCAACTAAACAGACCGCGAGCGGTCTGAAGCTGGTTACACTTCGAGTGCCGGACCCTGTATTTCTTATTTTTATTAAAATTTTGAAAACACGAGAAACCTTTTTTCAAAAATTGCTGTTTATTCGGTCACCGAGTGCCGGAATATGCGGGTAAAGTAAACATAAAAAATGTATGCTCCTCGATTTCTAAATGTTTCTATATTTTTACATAATTTTGGGACTTCATTTTATATATTAGATTCTAGGTGATGCTATCGTTTTTTAGCCACTGCAGCCGAATGTGTGGCGTCAATTCGGGAGTACGTGGATTCGAATCTCCGCGCATGAAACAGCAAAATTATAGAAACATATTTTTCTAATAGCGGTCGCCCCTCGGCAGGCAATGGCTAACCTCCGAGTGTATTTCTGCCACGAAAAAGCACCTCATAAAAAATATCTGCCATTCGGGCTCGACTCGGAGCTGTAGGTCCCTCCGTTTGTGAAACAATATCAAGACGTACGCCACAAATTGGGAGAGAAGTTCGGCCTAACATCAGTTTGTTAGATGTACGCAGCAATTATTTATTTTTATTTTTTAGCTGATGGCCGCGACTTCACTTGCTTCTTCAATTAAAATTTTTCATTGCTTCTCTATAGACAATAGTTTTAGTTTTATAAACTGTAGCGCAAATGCACAAATCGTTTGAGGTTATTGCTCGGGAATAATTAACATACAATGAACCGTGAGCGAAGCGGCCAGTTCACAGATCAATGCTTGGTTTCTTAAACGTCCGCGCTTATCCCTAACCAATTATCGTTGAAAAACACAAACTAATCGAAAACTACAATCACAAACTAATTCCGAAAAACGGAAATCAAAGTCGCTTGAATTTAAATGCGTAATTGTTTGGGATAATTAAAATTCTCTTTTAGTTTTTAACACCCAAATGTGTACTATTGCATAACCTTTGAGAATTTCAACTTCTTTAAAGTATTTATGGGAACTACGATTTTTAATGCATCTTGGAAGGCTGGTTGTTCCAAAGATATTTAAAATTTCGTCAAAATCCCAGACAAACTAACCAGAATAGTGCTGATGACTCTGAAAGAAACTGTATCCAAAGAAATGATACAAGATAAAAAATCCGACCTCTTCAGAATTAAAACTGAAGTAACAATCTTCAACCTTATGCTATGCTGTGCCATCGATGAAGTAAGTGACGCAAAAAGGACTGGACGGACATTCTTTAAACAGAACTACCCAATTATTCGCATAAGCAGATGACATAGCAATTGTCAGCAAAAATATCCACGTTCTAACCAAAACCTTCGCTGATATTGAAATTACTGCTAGTAAAATTGGTCTTAAAATCAACGAAGATAAGACGAAATATATGAAGATGTCCAGAAAAAATAAACCAACATCAGGCAAACTGAAAATTGGCGATTTTTCTTTTGAAATCGCTGAATCCTTGTAGAGGATTGAAACTGAGTAGAGACAATTCAATGAGCCTCGCCATCGATGATAGAATTCTAGCAGCGAACAGATCGGATGCGTCGTTAACGAAACTCTTCAAATCAAAACTACTAAACAGACAATGCAAATTGACTCTGTATAAAACCATCATTAGACCAGTAGTATGCTATGCAGCTGAATCGTGGACACTAATTGAAGCAGATAAAACAAAACTGCAAGCCTTCGAACGAAAAGTACTCAAAAGAATTTTCGGAGCAATCAAAGATCACGGCGAGTGGCGGATAAGATGGTACGACGAGCGAGATCCACTGATAAAGGGTGAAAATGTTATACGTTTCATCAAAGATGGCTGGGTCACATTACAAGAATGGACGGTACGAGGGCGCAGAAGAAAATCGTAGAAGCCAGAGCGTTCAACACTAGAGCAAGAGGAAGGCCGAGAACAAGATGGACCGACGAGCTAAAGGACGACATCACGAAACTTAGAATAACGAACTGGAAAAAAGTCGCAAGCGTTCGAAACGTATGGAGGTCCCACTGCAGCAGGCCAAAGCTCACAAAGAGCTGTAGAGCCAAAAGATGATGATGAATGGGTTGGAGGTATCACAGGAAGATGCTGCGAATCGTAACGTAACTGTGCATGGTGAGCGCTACCGAGAAATGATATCCAACTTTTTTTTGCCCAAAATGCAAGAGCTTGACTTGCATGACTTGTGGTTTCAGCAAGACGATGCCACATGCCACACAGCACGCTTAACAATGGACTTGTTGAGAGGTGAGTTCGGTGAACATCTTATTTCGCGTTCGCGACCTGTCAATTGGCCACCCAGATCGTGCGATATAACGCTTTTAGATTATTTTTATGGGGCTATGTTAAAGCTCATGTCTATTCAGACAAGCCTGCTTCAATTAACGCATTGGAAGACAACATTAAAGCTTTTATATGTGAGATACCGGCCGAAACATTGGAAATAATATAGTATGCCAAAATTGGACTAAGCGGATGGACCATTTGAAGCGCAGTTGCGGTCAACATTTGCATGAAATAATCTTCATTAAATTATATGGACTGTACTATCGATTTATATAAAAATTGCATGCATTTTCCTGAATTTTACGTGGGTTTTTTTGAAAAACTTTCCTATAGCTCTTAAAAAATCACCCTTTACATATTTCCATGCTAATTTCAAGTCCTCTCCCACAAATATTTCCAGAGGTATGCCATAAGAAAATTTTCAGTTTGTATGTGAGGTATGCCGTCCCATTATACGTCCAGTAGCGCCAAAAATGTGCTAAAAGAAAAACTGTTTTTAGGAGGGACAACAATATAAATAAATACATATTGGGTATGGGAATAAGTTTTCACGGTGTCGCTGCCGATACTATAGGGTTTTCCAATAAGAGGTGTTATTTTGATATTGAAAAATATCCTGTTTTTTAATATAAATAATCGGATGTTTATTTCATTATAAAGAGGAAGGTATGCCGTTAACAATGGAAAATAACATCAGGCAAATGACCACCACGACCACGCTTAGAGGACAATATCTTTTTCATGAAATTTTCCATAACCGAATTGCAAAGTGGCTGCCCAATGTCCTCGACAGCCTCACGAATTCCATCTTTGAGGTCTTGAATCGATCCTGAGCTGTTGGCGTAGACCTTCTTTTTCACGCGGCCCCAAAGAAAACAGTCACAAGGTGTTAAATCACAAGATCTCGGTGGCCAATTGTGATCACCTCTTCGAGAGATAACACGGTCCGGATTGGATGTTGACAGATCAACCGTAGGTAAACATTTGCACGCGATGGGAGTGGTCCAGAAAGCAGGTAAAAGGTTTTCTGCATGGCATCGTCACTGGCGATTAACCCTTCTGTTACATTCCGGTCATTTGATGACCTTTTTTTGTTGAATTTCATCATATCTGCTAATATTAACAACATTTCCCAATTTCCTTTCATGACTATGTGTATTGACATAAATCCAATAGAAAAAGCGTAAAAAAAATGATTTTGATTTAATAAACAGGTGGTAACATCAAAACTTACGTGTGCGCACCTTCGGGTCATTCGGTGTCCATGAGCGGTTTTACATATAAAGTGTATATTTCGCGCCTTTTTTGTGGTTAGGTTTTTGCTGCAAAAGCTTGTATATATTTGTTAAATTCTTATAAAAATGGAAAGATTCCAAGCTTCTGTAATAATACAGTAGACGAGCGTTGAATTCCTTTTAGGGGTAGATGCCCCTTTTTAGTTTACATGCATGGGTAGCATGGGTAGCTGCGAATGTGCGTACACAATTTTGTCTTAATTTCCAAATGCATTTAGGGAAGGAGTCAGCTTCCGCTCCACCGGAACGGAACCAAGGCCAGCGCTTTGTGTTGGATCTCGTTAGTGGGTATGAAGGGCGGAATATTACAACCGAAAACTTTTTAACTACTCGGGATTTGGCACTGGAGTTATTGAAGAAAAGAATTACTTTCGTAGGCACTGTAAGGAGTAATAAACGATTTTTACCAGTTTGTGGTACTAAAGTGGAGTTAAGGAGTCTACCAGTGCTAAGCAGTCGACATTTCTTTAATGGATCAGTTACCCTTGTGCAATAAAAAAATATAAAAAAAAAACAATGTAAGATGGTAACTGTTTTAAGTACCTTGCACCATGATAAAAGCATTATGGAAAAAAATCGAAAAAAGTTGCCAGATATCATCAATTTCTACAACTCTACAAAATCTGGAGTGGATACTATTGATCAACTTGTAGAAACATATACATGCAAGAGACAAACTAATCGTTGGCTTGTAGCAATTTTTGCAAACATCGGAGATATCTCAGCGTTGAATGCCTTTGTATTATGGACAGAAATTAATCCTTCGTGGAATGCTACAAAAACATATAAACGTAGACTTTTCCTCGAAAATCTTGGCTTAGACCTTGTTCATGGGGAAATTGAACGCAGAAAAACGCTACCAAGAACTCAACCGTCAGCAGATATTGTACGCAATATGAGAGCGGACGCAGAGCAACCAAGCACTTCGGCAGGAACTGTTCCGAAAAAAAGAAAACCTAGTTAGCGAGCCGCCTGTGCAGTTTGCCCTAGCTCAATTCGTCGCAAAACGTACGAAAGCTGCACGGTTTGCAAAAAACCTGTGTGTCCACAACATCATTCAACAATTACGGTTTCAAAAACCTATTGTTTGGAGCATTCAAATTAAAAAAAATGTATCTAATGTATTTAAATATGTATATATAACAGCTTAATAATCAATAAAACTAATGAATTTTAAAAACTTCAATTAAAATTATAAACTTTTATACTGATATCTAAGCAAAACACAGGTAAGGTCATTCCGTGACCCGAATATCACATGTGTAAATTTTTTTGAATGTAACAGAGGGGTTAAAAATGGATCTACTATGATAACCCCAAGCGTCGAAAATGTTGGAGTATGCCAGATGAATCGCTGCCATGTCCATCGACAGGGGAAACAAATATTCATTCTTCAAGGGTTATGTTCTGCATCTGGTGGGATCAGAAGGGAGTCATCTATTATGAACTCTTTAAACAATCTGAAACCATCACTGGTGATCGTTACCGCCTGCAGCTAGTGCGTTTGAATAGAGAAAGGAAAGAAAAGCGGCCAGAATGGGATGGTAACATTACAAACTGAATCGGTCTAGAAATATTTAGAGGGCCTGAGTTGGCAAATCTTGACTCACCCGGATTACCATCTGTTCTGATCAATGCAGTCAGCCCTTATTGGAGAGCGGTTCAATTTTTACGAGAGCATCGCAAACTGAGTCAATGAATGGATCAAGTCAAAAGAACTCGAATTTTTCGTCAGAGGAATCCGTATGCTGCCTGAAAGATGGAGTAAAATTTTAGCTTCCCGTGGCACATACTTCACTTAGTGTCATGTGTTATTTAATCCTTTAAATCCATTTGTGGAACAACATCAAGACGCACACCACAAATAGGAGGAAGAGCTCTGTCAAACATCCAAAAAGGGTATATGCGCCAATTATATATATGTATAATCCTTTAAATAATTCGTAATTTTGGCCAAGAAAGAACGCAAACTTATTCGCATGCCCAATACTTTAATACACCAATGATTTAGATGTATTTTGCGGGACATAAATTTCCCATTAACTTTTAAATAATAAAGCCATAACAAATAAATGCTAACAGAGAGGGTCCAGATCCCTACTAGTAGGCAGCACTAATACTTTAGCCGTATGGGACATTTCATGGCTGTATTTACACTACGACGACATTGATGGCAATTGTAAATTTTCCATGCAATTCTGTCATAAATTCTTCATTTTACGCTTATAACCGAAAAGTCAATCCTTACCACCATACCCCATCTGCCGCTCACACGCTAACTTTCACATAACGTCGCTTCCACGACAATCCACTAGGTAAGCGTGCTTTTAGGTGTATGGATATGAATGTGTGTGTGTGTGTGCGTATTTGTGTATTTCTATCGTTGCTTGCTACTGCATTGCATGAATTGGGAATCTCATGAGCACGAAACCCTTAGCATTCATCGTTATTTTTCGGTTTCGGCATATTGACTTGACGTTTTGTGGCCGCTATGCGAGCTGAAGCCATTTGCCTTATGCCCTAAAATGGGATAAATATGCACATACGTGTGGATGTACGTATGAGCAAAGCCGCTTGTCGTGGCACACACTGCTTCGCCGTGCCAAAAAAACTGGCTATGAATAGGGAATATGCAGGTGGATAGAAAAAGTTAATAAAATATTGCAATGCGCTCAATTCCGCTGCTCCTCTGCTCTTCCACACCGCCTGCGTGCAACAGCGTAAAAGGTACACTTGATGGTTATTATAGTTTTTTATTTGAAGTTTTCGTTTGGCGTAAAAGAAATATTTTGTAGCACAGCTACAGGCGCAGTGACGCGATATTTTGGAATCTCAGCTTTCGCTGCTTTGTTTGGCCTGAAACGTGTAATGAAATAGCTTTGCATCGAGCTGTGTATGCGAAAATTCCAACAGGAAAACACAAAAAAGCTACACCCTGAGCACACACTGAAGATGTAAACAATCACAATTGGCGGAATTTTGAGTGAAAAATGGGAAAGCTACCAGATGGTGTGTCAAATGAAAATATATGCGGAAAAATATTCGAAGCAACGTAAATCATAGCCAAATAATGCTAAGGTATCCTACAAGAGTATCAACATTGATTGCGGAAAAGTGGTAGCCTTTTTGTAGTTTTAAGGAAAATTGATGGTTCTTAAACAGCATACGAGGGCTGCTGTTTGTATTTCCGGCCATTGGCATTTCGAGTGCTACTAGGCATCACCTGAAGTTTTCACTGTAAAGTTTGCCAAATTTTAACATAAACAGACTCAGTTTTTTTTGAGGTTGTGTACAGCGGCTTTGAAAATGGAAATTAGCAAGAAAATGGAATAAAATCGTGAAAATTTTCGTCCGATTTTTTTTTTACAATTTTTATGTGGTTTAATAGGGCAATAATGCAGCGATAAATTAAAATCATTACATGGCAAGCAAGCGCAATTATTTCCTTCCGTTAAGAACTTGCACAATGAATATTCTCGTGGCTGCTATTTACTATTCCTGAAGAATATTTTGAAAATAAATAAAACCGTTTTCAGCCATCAATGTTTCCCATTTCATAGACCTGGATGTGACTTCATAGCGGGAGAAGTACTGAAACAACTCCCAGAAGTAGGGAGTCCCTTTTCTTACGTACATCTTCAAACTAGAAAAAAGCGCTGAGCATGTCGAATCATATCGGAGTGAATCAGCAATTGGGCCACGGACTGTGGTTTAAGTGTAAACCCGAGAAAAACTGAACTGATGCTATTCACCAAGAAAACCAAGGTACCAAACTTTAATCTCCCAAAACTATACGGTGTCAGTCTCACGCTAACCCAACAGGCAAAATACCTAGGTGTTATCCTAGATCCCAAACTCAGCTGGAAGTCCTGCAACAGAAAAGAAATACAACAAAACTAAGCTGAACAAGATACAAAGAACAGCGTGTATCTTAACTACAGGAGCGCTTAGAAGTCAATGTACTAACTCATCTGCTACCATCAGATTTACATATTAATACAATAGCTACTACTGTGGGCAAAAAGTAAGGTGAATTTATTTGTCAAACTTCGCGGGATTAAAATTTCGCTCTAGTTATTTTCTTCATGAGTTGGCAGCACTGTTAATAACATCTGGACCAACTTTCATGTGAATGTCATTATCAGTAAAATATTTACGCTTGTGTTTACCAAACGACCAAGAGTGCATCTTTCGGTTTTTACAATGTCCGATTTGATTGAGCAGAGAAGTGCCATCAAATTTTGTTTGCGGAATAAAATTTCGGCTGCGGAAACGTTTAGCATGTTGCAGAAGGCATTTGGTGATTCAACCATGTCGCAGAAAAATGTTTATAAGTGGTACAAAGACTTCAAAGAGGGTCGAGAACGTGTTGATGACTTGGAGCGCTCCGGACGACCATCGACGTCAACAGATGACCAACACGCCAACAAAGTAAAAGAGTTAGTGCTCAAAAATCGTCGGTTCACTGTTAAAGACCTTACTGATACGATCGGAATATCAGAAGGATCTGTGAAAACCATTTTGAAAGACCATTTGGGCCTACGAAAAGTCAAATCTCGTTTGGTACCGAAAACTCTCAATTTCTTGGAAAAAAGTCGTCGCGTTGATGTGTGTGAAACAATGCTTTCAGACTATCAGGACAAACTCAAATGCATCATTACGGGAGATGAGACTTGGATTTATGCTTACGACCCTGAAACCACCGACCAATCAAGCGAATATCGTGCTAAAGGCGAGGCCAGACCGAAAAGAGCACGTCAAAGTCGTTCAAAAATAAAGGTCATAATGACAGTTTTTTTCGATTTTCGTGGTGTGGTGCACTCTGAATTCCTTCCACCTGGCCACACTGTTAATAAGGAATATTATTTGAGCGTTATGCGTCGTTTACGGGAAGCAATTCGTCTAAAAAGACCAGAATTATGGGCCAACAACTCTTGGTTTTTGCATCACGATAATGCACCGTCTTACACTGCACTCGTTCTTCGTGCCCATTCCACCAAAAATTCCACGCATATCGTTCCGCAACCACCGTATTCGCCTGATTTGGCTCCGTGTGACTTCTGGCTATTCCCAAAACTTAGGAAACGACTCTGGGGAACGCGTTTCGAGTCGATTGAGTAGATAAAAGCTGAATCGAAGAAGGTGCTGATGGATATACCGGAAATGGACTATTTGGCATGTTTCGGGGATTGGAAACATCGTTGGCATAAGTGTATTTCATCGAGAGGGGATTATTTTGAAGGGGATGAAATTGATTTACAAGAATAAATAAAGATTTTTCATTTTACAACCAAATTCACCTTACTTTTTGCCCACAGTATTACTTGCAGCGCGGTGAGACTCAGAGTCGTAGGAAGCTGGACAACAAGGTCGCACGGTCACAGTAAGATCCTCCTACAGGGACCCTCGCTGCTCAAAAACAGATCAGACTACACAGTCCCCGACCTTAACTTGAAGAAAGGCTTTACGGTACGTTTTCCACCGAGAGCCGAGTGGAGCAAAGGAGAGGTGATTGGAAGACACGATATCGAAATCTATACCGATGGTTCTAAGATGAATTGTGGTGTGAGAGCTGGCATCCACTCGGAGCCGCTCAACCTATCTCAGTCAATTCATCTTCCTGACTATGCCTAGAGTGTTTCAGGCAGAACTGTTAGCGATCAGAGAAGCATGCAAATCACTAAAACTCTACAAGGAAGTTGGTGTAAGAGTAGTTTTCTTCTCAGACAGTCAAACAGTTCTAAAGGCCTTGGACTCCAACTCCATTTCATTCAAACTAGTCTAACAGTGTAGAGAGGAGCTGGAAATGCTTAGTCATTGGCTTGAAATCACTCTGATATGGGTTCCTGGTCACAGGAACCTACGCGGTAATGAGATAGCGGATGAGCTTGCACAGAAAATAGCAGAGGCGGTGGCAGTCTCCACCCCACTCAACACATTAAAAGCATCCATTACTTCACACTTTCATGCTTTAGCCGAAAGAAGATGGAAACAATTAACTACATGTACGAGTATTACAACAAAAAACACATGGCCGTCATACAAAATCCATAGGACGAATGATCTGTTAGGATGCGCTCGGCCAAACATCTCACGCATCACTGCAACCCTTACAGGCCATTGGAAAGTAGGAGATCATGCAGCCAGACTCAATCTACCCTTCAATCCTATCTGCAGAAGCTGTCAAGCGGAAGGAGCGAAGGAAACTCTTTTCCACTACTTATGTGAATGCCCAGGGCTAGCTAGGGCACGACTCCGCTCCTTTGGTAAGCCTTTCTTGCATCACAATAAGGAAATCTCCGACATCGGGATAAAGAATTTGCTGCTATACTTGGAGCTCACTAAATGGATTTGACTTAGAACAAAAAAAAAAAAACATCATTGTACGAGGACGGTGGTAGTAAAACGGTGCTGGTCACTAATTAGGATTATTTCAGTGGAAATACTCAACCACTTCAACAACAACAACAAATCATAGCGGTCCTCCAGCCAATTGCCTATTGCCTCTAAAGTAATGGAAGCCCTTTTTCTCAAAAGAATGATGCCTATAATTGAAGACTGAAATATAATTCTAGATCACCAATTCGGTTTCAAGAAAAAACACAGCACCACCGAACAAGTCCATATTCTCATAAATAGTAAAAAACGAAGCATTTGAAAGAAAGCAATATTGCACAGCGGCTTTTCTCGTTATATCTCTCGAGCTTTTGACTGCGTTTGGCATGATGGCTTACTCTATAAAATAAATTATTTTACATATTTATTAAGTCCTACAGCGAAAATCGATATTTCTTTGTCAAAGAAGGCGAAGAACAGTCCGAACTAACTGAAGGCTCAGCTGGTGTAACCCAAGGCAGTATTAAGGGCCCCATCCTATACTTGCTAAACACATACGTTCTACTAGCTTCTGAACGATAGCGGATAAAACTGCCGCACTCACAGTTGACCCCCCTCCCCATGTGGCCTCTCAAAAACTACAGAAAGCTCTTGGTAAAATAACTCATTGGTTGAAAGAGTGGCGCATTAAACGAAATGAGACAAAATCTTTCTAAGTCAGTTTTACTGATCTCTTTACTTTATCGAAAAATATGCCCACCAGCTAAGCTCAATACTGTAATCATCCCCCAAACCAACGTCACCAAAGATCTCGGCATGCATCTTGATAGCAAACTTAGATGGAAAACCCGTGTTTTCACCAAACAGAAGGCTCTAGGAATAAAACCTAGAAGCCTATGTTGGTTACTACATCGAAATTCTCATGTTTCTCTAGAAAGTATGCTCTCACTTTACTCAGCTATCTTGAAACCGCTATGAACATCCAACATCGAAATACTTGAAAGATGCCAGTCGAAAACAATCACTTGGAGCATTCCATAAATGTATGTTAAATTCATTAAATAGCTTTAAGTAAAAATGTTATTTAATATTTAAAAAACCGATCGCAATAAAGCAATAGATTAAAAAATAAATAAAACTTTGTTAGGCCAGAAACATAACAAGCAACCCTCGTATGTGTACGAGTAAACAATGCGCCAGAAAGTCTGTATTTAACCAAATGAAAACAAAATTGAACTGCGTACCATTTGCGGGAGAAAAGTGATTGCCCAAGTGAGACCCAATTCAACGCATACGGCGCCTTGCGTCGATTTGTCTATATATTCTACCTGAAATTGCGCCTCGTCTTTGTTTTATAATGAACTTGAATAGTGTTTTGGCGCAGTGGCTAATTTTCGAAGAAATTAAAAAAGTATATACCTCAAGCGGTCAAATTGAAAAGAAGCATTAGAGCCCCTGGCGTGTAAATTTGGTACAAATGAGAAAAGGTGGAGCAAACTGCTTATTAGGGACTCTTTTGCTATCACTCTTGAAAGTAATCGAATTTGTGTCGCTCCATACATAAAACTAAGTTGTGTTTTAAAGTATTTTATGAAATTTTTGGTAACGAACCAGGGGATTTATTAGCAGATGACCTCAGAACTTCAGACTGTCAGAATTAGGAAAGACCACTCCCAGCCCTATGGTGCCAAACAAGGTTCCAGATAGGGTCATCCGCTGAACGAAACGAGAAAGAAACGACTGGCGCCCTTCGTTAAATTCGGCCAAAATTTCTTAAGCGGTTACCGCGCCAGTCAAGAATAGGAAGAAGTAGGTACCTTCAACTCTTATCTGAAGCATAGGGCTTCAACTATTTCTCTGCGCCAACGAACACGGTTATGTGTTCGCGATCTCAATTCGTTCCACTGTAGAGCGTCGCCAGGTGGTGCGTGGTTTGTCAATTCCTCGACCAGCTCCCCGGAAAAGATTCCAACATAGGGCCTCTTACGCAACGTTGTCGTCGCTCTTTGTCAGCGTGTTGGCATTGCCATTTCCTTTGCTAAGCTTACTTGTAAGGTTTTCCTCAATAAATTGACATTTGGTATTGCTCGCGGCCAGAAAATTTGTACCTTGTGATTATTAAATAATAAATGTTGGCAGTCGTTTCGTGGTCGTTGCAGTTACTTAACGACAATATCATTTAGGGTATTTATGATTGATTAAAACTGCATGAGAAGCAAAAAATGTAAAAATATTGTACATGACTGAAGAAAACACTTAAGAGCTTACAGTTTTTTATTAATTATACTTTGTTCTACGAGCGTCATCCTATTCCTGATACAAATTCTCATTCGGTTCCTTAAATTACTTTTCACGACGCCTTGTCAAGTATTTCTGTTTTAGGATATCCACATTTTGGAGCTGAGTCATCTCGTTCTATACGAGGCGTTTCGTTTGACTCCAGGCGTGAACGGCCGTCTGCAATAAGTCGGTAGTTCTTGCCGGCCGTAATATTGAGCCACCTCTTCCAATACATATATTATGATAATTATCATCGAGTCATTCTCGAATACTTCTCATGTGGTGAGCTGAACAGCCATCATGTTGGAAATATATATACTATTTTACGGCACGTCTTCCAATAATTCGCGTAAATATGCAGTATATACTTACTCCCTTATTGGGTATTTTACTGAGTTCCTCCTCCTTATGGTGCGCGTCTTGATGTTGTTCCACAAATAGAGGGACCTACTGTTTTAACCCGAATCCAAACGGCAGCTGCTTTTTAATGAGAAGCTCCTTTCTGAGGTTTGCCATTATCTGATCTATCAATTGGTCTTTCGTGCCCAAGGTCTTGAATCTGTGCACTTGCGAATGGTAGCTACGTACCATCATATTCGGCTACGATGGTCGCTAATGCGAATAAATGGTAGGTATGTAGAAGTGGCAGTCGGTTTCTAAGCCCACTGACTTAGACCATTGTCGATCCATTTTGATGCCACAGTAGCAGTTTATCTACAAGTTCATTGATCTGGCAGACATTTCTATCCTTAAGGTCATCGATATCATTTGAGAGCGATGAGCCAAAGTATATAAACCTGGGGGCATACCACGGGGAACAGTAGCAGAGAAGATGTCTGACAGACACTTCCTCCCTCTGGTTCTTGCAGCTTCTGCAATAGTCAAAATAACGTACGTCAATCTTTGAGCATGCCGACCTAAGAGACAGTGGTATATGATCAAAGAAAAAGAATGGCCCTCCCAAACACTGTGCAGTTATTCCCGTCCCTACATTGATGCTAAATTTTCTTTCGGAGCCGAATAGTGGTCACTAAGGTATTTATAAGTAGTGATACCATCATTGCCGAAGTTAGACTCATCTGTCCACGAGCATCAATCTACAAAAGTCTATTCGCTCAATTGATCCCCTTCTTCCATCACTAGCACGAATTCCCAACCCCAGCTGATCCACAACATAGGTGGGCACTTTGCAGTAACAGTAAGAATGCAGTAAATATAATATTTTACTGATATTGCAATTTAATTTTCATTACCAGTAAACTTTTACTGATTACTGAAAAAAATTTGCGGTAAAAATATTTTTTTACTTATTACTGAAAAAAATTGCAGTAAAAATATTTATTTACTGATTACTGAAAAAAATTTGCGGTAAAAATATTTGTTTACTGATTACTGAAAAAAATTGCAGTAAAAATATTTTTTTACTGATTACTGAAAAAAATTGCAGTAAAAATATTTTTTTACTGATTACCCCGTTAGGGTACTCCTAGCGTAAAGTCCGCATCACTTTAGAATGTCACGATGTTACTCATTGATGTACTCGTACGTGGCCATCTGCACTAGCTGAGATCAAAATCCCGTTCACGAACAGAGTCACACAGTCAGAAGAAGAAACGGGCATGGTGTAGCACTTCGCATAAGCAGACTAAACACAAAAAAATAACATTTTTCTTCACAATTTTCATTCACTTTCCTAGATCATAATAATCTGATTCTTATTTTTCAAATCTATACCCCATAGCTATGCACAGTGGGTAAAATAATCAGTGTACAAAACTGAGTCAGATTTTCCTAACAAAATTGATGCTGAAAGCTATAGGCTTAATATACCTCGGCTGCCATAAAAGATAATCAATGTAAACTGCCAAAAGTGCGCTTAGAAACACATGCATATTTACCGATTTATATATGTAAGTATAGAAATGTAAGTCTTGCAGATATCGAAATTTTCAATACTCCTGTTTCATTTTTCTCTTTTGTTTCACAAATTGTTTGTAGGTGTGTGTAAGCGAGCAGCTCTCGAGCAGGCAAAAATTTTAGTATATTACAAAATTCACAAAATTCCTTACTCGCAGCATTGGCATTTGCACAATTGCATTGTTTGGCTGAAGCAACTATCTCTTACTCCTTCTGCCATTGCTGGCTGCTGCGCTGCCTAAACCTTTCCACTACCTTTTCGTTCAGCTACCGACAAACCGCTTTGAATCACTTCACTACTCATGTGGTTGTACCGATTCATATTAACTGGTAACGCTCGTAGCGCAGTGGTCACACCCACAGTCACACACGCACACACAAACACACTCGCACGAAACATATGCTACAGTATTTTGCATGCCAACAGCCACCCATTGAGGTATTTTCGTACCCTTGGTACCTTGATTGGTATGGGCAGTCTCGTTCACTAAATAAGCAATTTCAATTGAAATAACCCAAAAACATTCCGAATGTGCAGTTGTACCCCAACCAATAGGTGCATGCTGTACATATGTATGCACAGCCATACAAATAAATCTACAAAAGTATGTAAACGAACAGGAAAACAAATTTCATGGAGCATTGTGTTGGTAAGGGCTTGTGGCACTAGGCAATAAAAATGGTAAGAAAAAATATTTCGAGAATCTCTCAACTTTAATTATTTTACTCGAAAATGCCAATTTGGATGTATTTGTGTGTGTGCGTGTGTGTGTGAGACAGGGATTCCACCTGCAGTCATACTAAATAGTTCTGATTTATCTTACTAACCGTTCGCTTTGCAAGTAAGTAGTTGATCACCCACTCACTACTTACTCATTTGCCAGTTGCCCAAATTCGCTTAAGCGGTTAACGCGCGAATCAGGAAGAAGTTCATCATCTATTTCTGCAATACCAGAAACTGATATTTTTAATATGCGATATTCTACGAAATGTCAATTGCCAGCTCATGCAGTGGCAGCATATCATTTAAGGAACTAGTCAGTCAGTCTATTCTTTATTGTGGTACTACTTAACTAACTACTTCATAATGGACCAGTTAGCACACTAGTGGTCCTCTGCATCAGCATTACTCCAGCCAATGAACTAGTAGGGCTTTGTATTAGTGTCAGAAAAGTTAAAGCATCTTCGATGCGCCACTTCTCTACTCGCTATGTTTGGATTCTGCTCGCTTGATGAAAAATTTGCATGTGAAAGGGACAAAAAAGTCACCGAGCAGGAGTCGTCACTAGCAAGAATGATTGTAAAGGATGGTTAAATTTCAAGGGCCGATGTTGAATGTGAACCACACCTAAACGTCAACGACACCGTTGAACTTCTTTCTTTTGGGGTTATTGGAAAGAAAAGGTGTACGTCGATAAGCCAGCAGCAATTCAAGAGCTGAAGGATGAGATAATTTGGCACATTAACGGCATAGAACCTCAATTATGCCTCAGCGTCATCGAAAATTTAGACCATCGGATGGAGGTGTGCCGCCGAGGCATTTGGCCAATATTTTGTTCTATGCGTAATTGAGCCATACCAGTATTATCATAATAAAGAGAAATGACAATGGTTGGTTGGTTGGTTAGAGTGGTGATTCATCCAGAATCCAACTAGCGCTTCCGCACCATTTTGTTGCCACATCCTCGTTACCAAATTGTTTAACAGTTATTTACAGCAGGACTATATCCAGTCTGTGCGGTTTAGGAACCTTATTAGGTTGTTGACGTCTAAGCCAGACAGCTGCTCGAGACTCTCGAACAGCGGTTTGCCCAGGGTTGACATTCTGTCCTTCCATAGGGCAGGGCATTCACAGAGAAAATGGAAGACTGTTTCTTTTTTCTCCGGTTGTTTACAACTATGACAGTATGTGTTGTGAGGGATGCCTATTTTGGCGGCTTGTTCTCCGATAGACCAGAAGCCAGTTATGACTGCCGTAAGTCTACAGGTGTCCCGTCGTTTCATGTTTATTAATGTCGACGATTGCTTGAGGTTGTAGGTGGGCCATAAGGTTCTGCTGATTTTGCATTTCGTCTGGTCTCTCCATCTACACTCTGCAATTCGAAGGTACCTAGTGGAGTGAGTACTGGTACTGCAAGAGCGTTATTCATGGCAGATCCCCCTCTTGCCAGTTCATCAGCTTTTTCGTTACCTTCTATGCTCCGGTGTCCCGGGACCCAAATTAAGGTTACGCTATGGTTTTCACTCAAGTTGGTGAGGCTATTCCTACTTTGCTCCACCGCTTTAGAGGTTGTCGTAGCCAAGTCCAGAGCCTGGATTGCAGCTTGGCTATCCAAAAACAATAGCGATATTGCCCTTAAAAGAGAAATCTGCGATTAGTAACCTACAGGCTTCCCCAATTGCTAGTACTTCCGCTTGGAAGACGCTACTGGTATTAGGGAGACGCACAGATTTTTCAATTCCAAGTCTCTGAGAATATATACCAGCTCCGACACCACAATCCATTTTACTGCCATCTGTATAGACTGTGGTATCGAAGTTGTTTAGAGAGAATCCCTTATTCCATTCTTTTTTAGATGGAAATAGTGTGGCAAAATTCCTATTGAACGTTACCATCGGGACGATGTAGTCAGTCCTCACCGAGGTTAACTGAGTTTGTCGCAATAATAGACTAGCGTGGCCATAAGTTTTTTCTTTCCAGCGACCCGCTTCATTTAACCTAAATGCACTCATGGTTGCCGTCTTCTTTATATGTAGATCTATTGGAATAACGTGTGTCAGTGCATTGAGAGCCTCTCTAGGACATGATTTGATTGCACCGACCGTTATTGCACAGGCTGATCTTTGTATTCTGCCGAGTAATTTGGTATTGTACTCTCTCTCTAGAGCTTTCCACCAAACTACCGAGCCATACGTTAAAATTGGTCGTATAACCGCCTTATACAGCCATAATGTATGCTTAGGTTGAAGACCCCATCTTCTTCCAACCATATGTTTGCAGGCATATAAAGCAATTTCTGCTTTCCTTACCCGTTCTTCGACGTTTAACTTCCAGCTAAGTTTGGAGTCCAGAATTACTCCTAAGTACTTTGCACTGGTTGATAGTGACAGAGTTTGTCCGTTGATATTTGGTAGGGTGAAAGTTGGTACCTTGTATCTGGTGGTAAAAAGCATAAGTTCTGTTTTACGCGGGTTTAAACTTAGCCCACATCCTGTCGCCCATCGCCTGACGCCCTTTGGATGATCCCACTGATCGTATTTGGACACAGTCCTGACACCATTAGCACCACATCATCAGCGTACGCCACCACTTTTACCCCACCTCCGTCAAGTTTTATTAAGATTTTGCTGATCACACATAGCCAAAGAAGTGGAGATAATACTCCCCCTTGTGGAGTGCCCCCGTGGACCTTCTTGGTTATGTTGATATTACCCATATTAGCTTTGATGATCCTGGTTTCTAGCATGGAGATGACCCAGTTACTAACGCAACTGTCCACCTCCAGGTCTATCAACGCCCGTTGGATGGCATCTGTGCTAACATTGTTAAAGGCGCCTTCGATATCCAAGAATGCCGCCATGGTATAATGTTTGCTCTCTAGAGAGCCCTCTATAGCTCGGATTACCTCGTGAAGCGCTGTCTCCGTAGATTTGCCTTTAAGGTATGCGTGTTGTGCAGTTGATATACCAGAGCTCTCCAAAGAGCTTCTGAGGTGCATATCCAAAAGTCTTTCAAAGGTTTTTAACAGGAAAGACGAAAGACTGATTGGCCTGAAGTCCTTCGCTGATTCATGTCCTCTTCTACCTACTTTTGGTATGAAGACGACCTTGACTAGTTTCCAGCTATCTGGAATATGGCCTAAGTTTAAACACGCTTTAAAAATTTCCTCTAGCCATGGTAGGATACAGTCCAAGGTTTCCTGTAACATCTTTGGAATGATCCCATCTGGCCCCGGAAATTTAAAGGGTGAGAAAGATTTGATTGCCCATGCAACTTTTTCTTTGGTAATAATTTCATTTGCAAGATGCTGTGGATTATATTGTATCCGCCTAATGTTTCCCCTCTCACTTTCGTAAGCGCTGCATCCCAGAAAATGCGTGTTTAGCAGAAGCTCTAGCGATTCCTCTGCTGTAGCAGTCCAAGTTCCATCAGGTTTCTTGACCCAAGAAGCCATTGAGTGGTCTTTGGAAAGAACACGGCTGAGCCTAGCAGAATCCCTGGTGGATTCGATTGACGAGCAAAATTCCCTCCAGCTCTCTTTTTTGGCGGCCCTGATTGCCTTTTTGTACTGTCTCCGACTTTCTCTGTACAATTCCCATTTTCCCGTCGAGTAGCTGAGGTTAAACGTTGATCTAGATTTTTCCCTTAGTTTTAGGAGCTCACTGCTCCACCAAGGAAGGTGAGTTTTTTTGCTAAATTTTATGGGGCAGGACGTTTTGTAGGCCCTACTAAATGCCTTTTCCAGTGTTATGACCCTACTCTCAAGGTTTTCCGTGAGAGTGATTTGAGGGATAGGAATCTCTCCTAACCTATTGTTTACTGCATTTTTGAACCTCTTCCAGTTGGTTCTTAAAGGATTTCGATAGGGTAGGGGCGGATCGACCTTAAGATCCAAATCGTAGAGGATCCTACTATGATCAGAAAAGGACCTTTTATTGGATACCCTCCAATTATCTACCCTTACTAAGCTATTTTCAGACAGTAGAGTAACATCAATCACTTCCTCCCATCCTCTGAAGTACTCCGTGCTAGGAAAGGTGAAAGTGGGAGTGTTACCCCTGTTACATACCGATAAGTTAGTATTAATAATAAAATTATATAAAGACTCACCTCGGTCGTTTGTCTCAGAGCTTCCCCACAACGCATGCCTCGCGTTGGCGTCGCATCCGAGTAGCAGGGTTTTGTTTCTGGTTCCTTCAAGCGCAAACCCACAAGCCTCCTCGGGCGGGCTGGCCGATCATGTGCCATATAGATGGATGCAAGTGTGATGCTGACACCGTCAGCAGCTTCCACCTCAACGGCCGTCACATCCTGTGAACTGTATGATGGGATTAAAAATATGTTTAAGTGTTTTTGGCTACAATACATGATCTAGGATTACCTTGAGTACGCTTATAGTACAGATTGTAGTTTCTTCCAGGGAACCCCTTCACCTCGTTGCTCCGCACCCAGGGTTCCTGGATTAAGGCTATGTCAACGTTCTCCTCCCCTAGGAGAACGGTTGGGTTGTCCGTTGCAGTTTGTGAATGCTGCAGGTTGATTTGGACAACCTTTAAAACCATTTTTTATTGGTTTGCTTCCGCAAGTTCGTCGTCATTTAACTGCATGCCAGTCAGCAGTTCGCTGGTGCCGTCAACCTCATCCTGCTCCTCCTCCGGATTCGCAGAACGGAATATCTTCAGCTGGGCCTTCCGTATGCCAAACCGAAGTTTATTTTCCACTTTTTGCAGTGGTTCAAGGCTCTCTTCTGTAATTTGAAGGAGGAACGACACGCTGTGCTTTTGCGGAGCCTCCGCTTTGATGATCGACCAATCGGCCATCGGCACTGCGCGGTTGTGAGCCTGGAGATAGGGAATCAACTGATTGGCTTCAAACTCCATGTTTGGTATCCAGATGCGAGCCCTCGGCCTTCGTGGTATCTCGCTAGCTGGAATGAGCTTGAGCCTCAAGCCATCCCAGCTGTTCTGAATTTCGCCAATCGCTTTTGTCAGGAAATGCAATGAGTACTGGTCATCACATTTGATTACCCGGCAACCGCGAACCACTTCCACCGAGTCGAAACCTGGCGATTGACCCTCCGGGTTCGCCATGACATGGTCGACGATTATGCGAGACAACCGTGCCTCAATCTCCGACCATTTTTCAAGCACAGGTTTGCCGCGGTTGGAAGTTTCGTCCACCAGTTGTGGTGGTCCCGTACCACCTCACTGAACTGTTTGGTTCGTTTGGGGACAACCGCACCCTGATCTGAGATCTTGTGCTTCTTTGATGCCCTTTTGTTTTCGTCTTGCGAACGGTTACGTTTTTTGGCCTCTGTCTTTCGGGCGGTTTGGAATGCCAGATATTCGTCCACCACCTTTCGACACCTTGCCTTGTCAGCCTCATCTTTGGGATCAGCTTTACCTTCGGTCTCGTTCTTACGAATCCTGCCAAGGATAGCGAGAGACCTCTGGTAGAGCTTGTACCTTGATGGGCCTTTATTGGCGCGCTTTTGCCCCATGGCTTTAGCGGATGTTGTCGGTTCATTTTTTGTTGTTGGCGTGCTGTGGCCCACAGCTTTACCCTCAACTGCTTCCTGGCTAGAGGCCAGGAGCTCATCCTCCGTGGAAGATCCGATCCCCAGTTTGTCATGGGTGACCGATTGCTTGTCCTGTCGCTTAGTTTGTGTGTCCGTTTGCCTGTCTTGTGCTGTCAGTGCGTCCGTTTGTCTTTCCGTCACTTTGTCCGTCTGTTTCGCGCCGCTATCCGATTTTTGTTTTTTTGTTGGTTTCATTATTCTGGTTCGTACGGTCACCTGCCCCGCCTAAGGGGCTGTGCATGTCGCCATGCGCGGTGACCATGGCAAGGCCACCGTTACAACCTGAGGCGGCCTGATATCAGGAGGGATCCGTTCAAAGACAGCCTTGTTTAGTCCCCCGGCTGCCAAACCCACCCAATAGGCACGGGTCGCATCACACCTTGGGTTGAGGGAGTTTTTTTAACGAAGCTTACGTCTTCGGCCTGTGTGGTTCGCGGGAGACCTACTCTCCTACCTTCCATATCTGGGAGGTGTTCCCCTATCCACCACCTGGGGACGCGCCCTCTAGGGATAACAGGCTCCCCCAAGGAGAAATGACAATAGTTTCTTAAAAAAATTGTATATTGTTCAAAATCAACACCGGCCCTTGAAACTTAACTACCCTTTACATCACACAACTGGTATAATTCGCTATATTCAACGTTGCCCCTTTTCCGATATTTCATTTTTTCATTATTAATACTCATTACTTATACTCATTTCCAAATAAATGCCATTTAATGAAATAGTTAATAATAGACAAGAAAATATATGATTAAATTTGGAAGTAAACTACAAGTTTTGATAGAGTTGAAAAAGTAAATTAAAATTATTAAACGAACCTTTCGGAACTATTTCATTTGGGAACCAAATTATTAAATAAAACTTCCTTTTAATTTTAAAACTGTGTTTTTTTACAACTTTAAAACTATGAATGTAAATGCTGGGACTGTAACTATCAATTCAAAACCTCCTAATAAATACCTACTTAGAACTTTAAAACGCCCCTGGAATAAGACGTCTAGTATACAGTCCTTTCTGTCACGAATAATACCAAACAACGGTGGCCCTACCCATAGCAAAGTAATGCTATATCGGGTCCTTTTGTAAGCCGCATTTATCTGGGCTGACGTATTGATCATAAATAACTATCATAGTTCTTTGGGGGCCCTGCAGCTTCCATACAATTTTTCATGACGCTCACTTCGTCATTGCAGGACTAATTCCGGTAGACATTTTAATAAAAGTAATGCAGAGGACAAGCGTAGAGCAAGTTTTGGAGGCATTTCAACAGAAATAAGGTGTCGTTCAATCGCCCACTGTCAAGATCGGTGGAACAGATCACCTAACTCAATTTCTTTCAGAGACGGGATAATTCGAAAATACCTCCATAAATTTGGCAATGACAGTAGCCCAAACTGCTTAGTCTGCACGGAGAGGGAATAAGATGTTGATCACGCCTTGTTTCACGAAAGCTTTACTATTTTAATACTATTATGCAGAAAATATTGTAGATTTGTAGATATTGAAATCAGCTGATAATTGGAAGCGAATCTGCGTGCATGTAAAACATATTCATAATGATTTAAGCTATGCGGACCTTCGCAGATAATAACTAGCAGCATATGACCTAACCAGCCTCTTGAGGCTCTGAAATGTATACTAAGATCACTCAAGTTTTCTGATCCTAATCCTCATCTGACACTTTCCGTTAGCAATTTATCAACTTGAAGTCTTTAGGAAGTAAAAGATCGGTGTTTGTTCTCTCGTTTGTTGTCAGCATTAATTATGGTACGGTGACACTGAGTGCGCTTTTCTGCTTTAAAGTACTAATTTTCTTACACCTATACAAATTTTTCGTAGCGCTTTGCCCTTTATGTAAATAAATTTAATACAAATTTTGCTCGAAATGCTCGCTCGTGCACTTCGTAAATTTAATGAGATCTTCAGGTCTTCTTGGTAGATTTATACGTTTCAAAGAAAGAATTTTCTGTACTATTGAACTCTATCATTTAGTTAAGTTTATAACTTGAGTAAGTTTTTAATTTATATTAATTATTTAAATCATCAATATGTATGCGGCTCTTGTCGACTAGCTCTGAATTTAATAGACCTTTACAGATTATGCTAAACTACGAACAAATTCTTCTATGAAAGCATACTCGAAAAACTCTGATGTATGCAATTGCCATATATGTCGAAAAGACGGATACAACAGTTACCCTCAAATGAAGACAAGAAGAGGAAACATGCGCTATTATCTTCTACCACATACGGTATCCATGGCATGCCACCAGGTTCGCCACTTCCGAGAGAAAAAAATTCAGGCAAACCTACAGTAAAAATGCAGATTCATATTAAGTGCTTTCAAAAAATAGGCAGTGGTATTAAACATTCGTCACAATGTTTTAAATAGTTCTGAAAATGTGTTTTAAGTTATTGGAGAAATTACCAGAAAAGCTGCAAATTTAAGTCATATTCCATACTTTGCGAAGGAAACTTGAAATACGAAATAGTAAGAATCAGGAAAAAATGCACGTAATTCAAGTGCAGGTGGTCCTAAATCAACTGTTGTTATGAACCGAAAAAGGCGGACCCAAATCAGTTTACAGCTAAAGTATTAGTTAATTTTCGAATGACCGCTCACGCGCAATCAAACCTCATAAAAAAGATGACCAATTTCATCAGAAGTCAAGCATTCCGGACTTAATTTGGGTGCCTGATCACAGTGACATTGCTGGAAACTGCGAAGCCGACGAGCTGGCCAGACAAGGGACCTGTGCGGTGGTGTGCCCGCGAAAGGAGAGGATCGGGATCCCCTTGAGAACCTCCTGGAAGGATGGGCTTTGCACCAACTCAGCGAGCGCTGGGTAAGTACACGAACACGTAGAGTCGCGAAGTCCTTCTGGCCACGTTTGGATAGGAGGCGTTCGAGTGATATTCTGAGGATGACAAAATCTCATCTCTCAAATTTCGTGGGCATCCTCACGGGGCACTGCCCACGGAGTACACATGCCGTGAGACTCGGAATCATTTCGAGTCCTTTTTGCATCAGTCACACACATTATTGAACGCTCTGGTAGTTAAAGACATTCAGCCTTTTTCTGTAGTTGAAGACGCGGGTTTTAAAGATCTTATTAATTACTAAGAAAGTTATAAAATACCTTCAAGATATATATTAAGCAATATTTTGTTGGATTCTCACTACTTCGAAGTCCAAAAAAAATTAAAAGTAGAATTGGTGAATGATAAATATGTATCGATTACCACCGATGGCTGGACTTCAAGAGCAACAACTTCTTACCAAGCTGTAACAGACCATTATTTATTAAATTGGGAGATTAAGTCTGCATTACTAGGATGTTTTGAATGTCATGAGCGACATACGGCCGAATACATCAAAAATATGCAACTCATTGCTTTGCTATTGGGGCATACAAAATAAAATATTTGTCTGCGTTACAGATAACGCAGCGATCATTGAGGCTGCTATACGATTGACAAATTATGAGCATTTACCGTGTGTTGCTCATACTCTCAATTTAGTCGTGCGTGCAGGACTCCAGGAATGTGGACTCGGGGAGCTGAAAAAAAAAAAATAAAAGCTATTGTGGAACATTTCCACAAGAATCCAATAGCTACCAAAAAACTAATTGCCCTGCAGGAGCAACTGAGGCCTAATCAAACACCATTAAAGCTTAAAATGGACGTAGTGGCCAGAACAGTACCCCAGATATGATTAAGAGGATTTATTCACTTCAAGAAACTTTAGAAGAGTCTCTTGGAATCTTACACAATACAGTAGGAAATCTTTCAGAAGGCGAATGGCAGACACTGCCAAAAATAATAAAATAACTGAAACCATTCAAAGAACTCACTGAAGAAATGTCTTCAGAAAAAAAGGTGACTGTTTCAATGGTCCTGGCTTCGACGGAAAGTATGACCAGAATTTTGGTCAGTTTAACTATGAATATAATAACAGATACTGGAAAGAAACTGGCGAATAAAATATTATACTAACGGAATATAAAAGTAGGTTTAAGGATTGTTACAGGCATCCTGTGTTATCTAAAGCAGCACTTTAGACTCGCGTTTTAAGAAGCTGGCATTTAGGTTTGATTTATCAAGTTATGAGTCTGCGAAAGATGCATTGAGTTCAACTTTCATCAGCAATCTATAGAACCTACTGAATCAACGTTAGCTATAACTACTAGTAACACTGACGCTGATAACGATTCAATTTGGAAAGATTTTGACGCTGTGACGACGTCAGTGTCAGCTTCAAACTCTGTAGTTAGCAGCAGTATTATTACTATGAGGCAATATTTAGAGGAAAGAATTATATCTCAAAATGAGTGTCCTTTGAAATGGTGGCAAGCACGGGCAATTCTATTCCCGGAGTTCTCCAGCTCAGCTGATAAATATTTATCAGTTATGGCTTCTTCTGTACCATCTGAAAGGACTTTTTCGAAATCGGTCCAAAATATTAAGCGAGAAGCGTAGCTCTATTCAGCCAAAGAGAATGGAAAAGATTTGATTTTTAAATATGAACCAAAGATTCCTGCAATAATTTTTTTTTATTGTAATATATTAATAATTTAGTTTATCAAAAATATTTTTTGTTTTGTCTAAAACATGTTTTTATTTAATGTTTAATTTCAATTCAGGAACGAAAGATTTTTGTTGTTTAAATTTTATTGTCAATAAATAATTTTTGACACCTATTTGTTGCTTTTTCATTATAATTTAAGAGATTCTGCCAATACTTCACTCGCAGTTTTACACTTTCTTGTGACGTCGCAACGTCACACTGTACGCGTACCATACGATACAACATATTCGATTCGTTGCGTTATGGATAAGGTATCAAAAGTAATGAGTAACGTAACGATACGATAGTAACGAGTACTCATCGTTATAGTAACGAACATATACGGGTTTGTTTTTTTTCGTTACTCTTACACCTCTAGATTATACTGATACAGATTCTCAGAAAAAAACGAGAGCGCGCACTTGGAAGCCTACTTCCAGTGCTGCTGAAGAGGACAAGTTAACTATTGTCCGCAGACTGGTGATACTATGCACAGTCCCAAAAATTTAAATATTTTGCGTTTAGAACAACTCACTCGAACAAATTTAGAAGAATTTCAAACTAAACTGATTTCACATATATGTATGAGTAACCAGTAACGAATCCTCATTGGCCATTGGCCATTCTCATATATGAAATTTTTGTCGAACCAACTTCATGTTCCAGCTCACCGTGTTGTACTATAAAATATATCGTGAATATTCTGATTTTTTTTTAATTTAAAACAAAGGTATGTTGAATCACCAGCTGGCATATGAATTTGGTGAAAATTGTATTTTATTTGCCTTTAATCTCCTTATTGGATTAAAAAATTTTAATGCATCATTTTTGCTGTGAGCCTCCGTATATAGACTGTATATCTTTAAATACATATTTATATCAAATTTTGAATTCATAATGACAAATATACAGCTACCTAGCTACCAGCTTACCAGTAATTCTCTAGACACGCACACACACACACACACACATGCATATGCCTGTAAATATAATAAATAATTGTTGGAATGAAAAGTATAATGAACATTAATGTTGTTTATCCAAAAATGGCTCGGACATCCGTCACTCATACCACCGGTTTTTAAAGTCAATTGCCCACCTCGACACCTGACACCAAGACGCCAAAATACACCAAATATATCAGGTGGTGGCAGAGAAAAAGGCGCCTAGTAAAAAAAAAAACTATTTGAAATAAAAAACTTCGAAAAACCCCCCAACGGTAATGCTCCGGAAGCGGATAATCGAGTTTTTTCTCAAAAATAACTTTCGCCTTAATATGGCAGCATAAATGAAGAAAAATTACATTAACGCCAAAGGACTACCGACAGGAAGGGACACATTGTACTGCCGAGAGCACTAAGAGCTAATATGCACCGCCGCTTTGATGCGTGCGACTCAAAAGGAGGCTGACAAAAAAAAATAGAAGAACACACACGCACACGCATACGCAAGCCCACAAAAACCGGAGGCTGGCGAGGTTAATTTGTAACATAAGGAGGAGAAATTACATTTCTTTGTTAAAGAATTCTTTCTTTTCAGTTTTTTTTGTTTGTTTTTGACAAAAACCTTGTATTTGTTGTTACGTGTGTCGCTCGTTTTCGTCTACCGACCCCTCAGCCGAACAAGCGCTGTAATACGACGCGTAAAGTCAATTACATAATCGCATTACAGCCGCCGTGGTGAGAGTTGAAAGGTGGTTTACAAAATTACACGCAAACCCAAAACAAAAAAGGAGTTTCTTTTTTCAGAAAGCAACATTTTCGGTGGCCTTACATCAATAGTCATAAGAGTCTTTAAAGTCATAGGCAGCCATGCACGAACATATGTTGACCTGCTGAAAAGAGCGAAAATGTCGCAATTGTTAGGATAAATCGACTGTTTCACCATCTTTATGGAATTTGGCTGCCAAATGCAGGCACAGACAGTGCTTGTCAGTGGCATATGAATGTGCGTGGATAAGGATGAAGATATAAACGAAACAATGCAGTGCTGAGCTGAACATGACTTAAGTGACATATACATAAGAACACAATAGATAGGTGTTGGAGAATAAGTTCATAGCGTTTTTATATTTTCTTTTATTTTACAATGATTTGTTTGCTGTTTGGCAAATGGTAAGTATATTTCATATTTCAGCTATCACAAACCAATTATATCAGTATTATCAAATGAACCACCAACAGATGATAGCATAATGCATATATAGTTAATAAAATCGAATTTTGGTTACACAAATTTTATACTAATGTATTTCTTTTGAAGTTATCCCTGTCTCCTTCTCTTCCTCTCTTGCTCTTTCTCTCTCTCTCTCTCTCTCTCTCTCTCTCTCTTATTAACACTCATTCACACACAGAAGTTTCACTACTACCACGTGTACGATGCTGCACATGATTTTTTTATTAGTTCTGAGGCTTAGAAATGGAATACTCAGGAGGCAGAAATCAACATTTTCGACACCTGCTCTCGAGGTCAAAATGTTGCCGGAGCAGCCTAGGACGATGCAGCTCGGAGCGACGTGTACGGAGAAGGTGTCATAGCCGAGTCTACAGCACGGAAATGGTTTGCAAAGTTAAAAAATTGTGAATTTGACGTCAATGACACGTCCCGCAAAGGAAGGTCTTCTGAATTCGATGAAGAACGTCTCAAATCACTTTTGAAGGAGAGCCGACGCCAAACCAGTAGTGAATTAGCGGAAAAAATGAACTGCGATCATAAAATGATTCTTAATCACTTTCGTTCAATGGAATTTACCGAAAAATACGGAGCCTGGGTGCTCAAGAGCTCAACGAAAAAGCAGAAAAAGTCGACTTCAAATGGCTGCTGAGCATCTCGCCCGGCATAAACAGCGCTTTTTGTACGGAATCGTCACGGGAGATGAGATATGATGCCTATACATCATTATGAAGCAATGAAAGGAGTGGGTGAATTCAGGAGATACGCCAAAGCAGAGTGTCAAGTCATACCTTCATCCGTCAAGAAGATGATGATATGTGTTTGGTGAGACTGGCATTGCATGGTGCATTGGGAAATGCTCGAAAAGAATGCTGCGGTCATCAAAGAGCTCTACATTGCCCAGCTACATCGCGCGAATGAGGCTATGAGGCAATTCGACTGAAAAGACCTGATCGACATGGACAAACCATACTCCTTCACGACAACGCCAGGCCCCATGTGGCACAAGTCGTCAAAGAGCTCGAATGGTAGGTCCTTCAGCATCCGCCGTATTCTGCGGACCAACCGATTACCATCTCTACCGCTCCCTGTCAAGCCATATGAAGGGCGTTACGTTCGATAAAAAAGAGGTCCTTAAAACTGGCTCAGCAACTTCTCTGACATCAGTTGCAACTTCTCTGACACCAGTTGCAGCTTCTTTTTGGTGGAACGGGACCCACGAATTAGTCAAGAGTTGGGAAAAGATTGTAAATAGCAACGGTGAATATACAATTGATAGTTATTGAATTGAATAGTTATTGGTTTTTATTTAAATAAAATTTGTCTGTAAAAATGCTACGACCTTATTCCCCAACCTAATATTTATATAAATATGTACAGGGTGCTCCGCTTAGTATTCGCTTTTTAAATGAAATTCCAGTCCGGAGGTGACCAACTGACATCGCCGAGGCGGCTGATAACCGAACTTGGGGCCTAAAAGATCGATTTTTCATGGGCTCTGTGGCATAGCGTGCCATTCTGCTGAAACCACAGAGTTTCTAAGCCCGTGTCTTCAATTTCCAACCACAAAAATCGTTAAATAAAGTGGAAGAAGAAGAAAAATGAGATCTCCGCCCCACTCAGCGTAGGCCAAAAAAGCGTTTGCAGTAGTATTTTCAACGAAAAGTAGGCCAAATATGCCACCACTCCAAAATCCGCATCAAACTGTCACTCTTTGAGAAACCTTTGGCTTCTTGACCCTTAGGTACAAGTTTTCCGATTCTCATATGTGGAAGTTTTGCTTGCCAACATAGTCGCCGAGATGAAAATGCGTTTCGACAGACAAGATGATTTCTCAAGCAATGCATTTTCAATAAACGTTTTGTTGGATCTATACCTTCTACTCAAATATGAACGAGACGGTATCAATAAAACTTTCCGCGGATGGCATATGGCAAAACTAAATTTTTTGTTTTTTGGTAGGACTGTTATAAGCTTACATGGCAAATTTCAGCGTGATATGTCACATAGTTTGTTTTCTGTGCTACTGTAAACAAGTCAAGCTAGAGTGTGTTCTTCGAATTCTCTTTTATGACTTCAATTGTCTCAAAATGTTTTCCACGGAGCGGCAACTTGAGCTTGGGAAACAGGAAAAAGTCACATGGAGCCATATCAGGCGAATACGGTGCTTGCGGAACGATATTAACGTTATTTTTGTTCAAATAATCGCGAACGAGACGTGATGTGTGAGCTGGTGCATTATCGTGATGCAAGAACCATGACTTGTTGTCCCACAATTCCTTTCTTTTAACACGAATGTTCTCGCGCAAACGCTTTAAAACGTCTAAATAATATCCAGCGTTAACCGATTTTGCGATTTGTGCGATTTTCAAGCACAATTTCCTTTACTTTTCCGATGCATGTTTTCAACCGATGTACTGCCCTCTTTGAACGATTTGTACCACTGGAAAACACGTGCACGCGATAGAGCAGAGTCGCCATAGGTTGTCTGCAACATTTTTAAGTCGTCTGAAGTCGAAATTTTGTTCATTCCGATTCCATTCTGTCAATATTTTCAGTGGTAAGAGCTGTCACTGTCAAAATACATATATTAAAAAATCACTATGCGGACCACCCTGTAAATATATGACCTTTGAATAGGAGCATATTAATTTTTTAGTACACTTCCCATGCATCCAAAAACTTGAGGTTTGCGGACCCATATTTATTAAGATTTCTTCCCTTCTTTTAGTCCCTCCTGGATGGTTTGCGGCCAAAGACGGTCAATTTTTTTGGCGCGGCATCTACAAATTGCCTGAGAAATGGGAAAAATGTGTCACTAGCGATGGCTATTATTTTGAAGATTAAATTTGTAACAATTTTTTGTTAATAAACGTTTGAAATTGAAAAAAAGTCTCATTTCATAGGTATACAGTAAGGTAAGCCTTTGAATATCTTTATTCAGAATGTTTAACAGCTAAAATATCGTAATCTCCCATCACTGTCAGCGAATACAATAAACTCTATCGAGCGGAAATTCATGTCTTACTTAAATTTTTTTTATCCTAATGGAAGATGTTCGTTAGAACCCTGTCGGCTCCTTTCGTCATTGTTCGGCGCTATTGAGCATCCCAGGAGAATTATTAAAAGCACTATCATTTATTTCCCACATATAAAGTGCAAATAATATCTTTTTTTCTCTGGATAAGTCGCGTCGCTTGGAATATGGCAGAAAGGTGACTGAATTCACGCAAAACTAACAAGATTTCTGGAATCGTATCATGGATGAGACAAATTTTACCTTCAGCGCAGAGGTAAATAAATAAAACTGCGTGAAAAAATTCAGGAAAATTCGGTTTTTTTCGGCCTTCTAACCGTATATAACCCTTCATGCTTTTCAGTCTCTAGAATTCGTGTCACTTGCACGATATCTGAAAATGTAATGTCTAATGATTTCTCCCAAAGCAAATGAAACATATTTTACTAAAAATTAAAGCTCATTATAAATTATAAAAATGTATCTAGAACACGAACTACAGAATTTCGCGGTAAGAAACCAAGTAATTTTGATGCAGATCCTTGCCTCAAAGCCGTAAGTATAAGCTAGTAAAAGAAATTTTTAACTTATCCGCATTAATTCGCTTCAACAAATTGTTGAGATGACTTGTCTTTAATTTTCTTAGAATCTATGTACTATCATCTAAAGAATTTTTCACAGCAATTTTACCCCAAACCCCAACTAATTCTAATTATCTACAAGCCATTTGAGCACAGCAAAGGTAACTGCCCGAACCAAGTAGTAAAATATGCAACGTGTGTGGCTGGCTGGCAGCCTGGCTGTAGCTACCAAAAATCCATACCTTCGCATTCCACCATCGCCACCGCGCAGCTGTCACGGCTCAATGTTCTTCATAATAATCTTTCATTAATGGAGACTAATGTGACGTTTTTTCAATGTTCTTCTTACCTACTTTAGTATTTACTGTTCACCACATTTTCTTTTGCTCTTTACTTCATGTTACATTTTTTTTTATTTACTTTTTTTTTGTGGTGCTGAAAATTTATGACTCGCGTCCAACAGTGGCTGCCACTGCTGTGGCAGGGGATTGCACGTGAAACTAAGCGCGCGACCAATCATCCGACTCGACTAATTCGACCAGCTAGCTTAGCTTAGACAGCTTCTCGTTCCGTGATGCGCAGCCGTTCGACCGTCCGCTCCCTTTTTCGTCATTCCTCTAGCTGTTGCCTACTCGTAGTTCCCGCTGCGATACCTCAATTTCGGTTGCGGTTGTTTAAAAATTTGTCGGCTAATTTCATTTCTTTTTACTTGTTTTCCTTTTTCTTGTGTTTTTTTTGCTACTTTTTCTTTAATTTTCTATGCTCACGCCAGGGGTTCAAATGTTGCTGCTGCTCCTGCTGCTGCTCTACCTTTGCTACCCGCATGCCGTGTTGTTGGTTTTTTCCGCTGCCTGAACTAGATCTTCGTCAGTCTGTCATTACTGGCAATCCACCTGGGGTGTTCGTTCATCTATAGTTGTGTCCATTTATATATGTGTGTATGCGTGTATGTATGTGAGTACATATGTTTGCACCATCGCAGTGAATTTGTCAAGTGCCGCTGCTTGCTTTCGCTGTCGTTTTGGTGCCACTCACTGACCGGTTTTGTGGTAACAGGTGCTGCGGTTTTGTTCTAATGAATTCTTTCCTTTCCTTTCTAATTTTGTTTTTTTTTTTTGTAGTCCAGTTGTTTCAAGTATGTAATCATTTTCGTGAGGTTAAATCAATAAATTTAGCGTTTTTTGAGAACAAAGAAAGGTTTTTAGGTGTAGTTTCAGACGGAATTTCTTGACATAAATGCGCTCGGAGTCTGGCTCTATTTTTTTAGTTCGGGCGATATAAATTTGAAGGCTTTACTTATTTCTAGATTGTGGACTTGACCTTTCAGAATATTCCTCAAAAAAAAAAAAAAACGCATCAGGTTGCAATATTTCCCAATGTTGTTCAAGCGTTAAGCGATTCATTTGCTTTCATGAGAGTAGGACACGGACTAACAGTGAAGACTTTGCGTTATAAGTGTCAAAATATTAGTCTTAAAATAGTCTTAAAGTTTTTTGACTAGCAACTCTGGTATTTAAGTCCTCACTATACTACCGAATTTTTCTCTGCCATAAAAAAACTTTTCATTAAAAACCATTTGCCGTTCGGAAGCAGCTTAAAACTGTGGGTCACTCCATTTATGAAATACGATCAAGACGCACGCCAAAAATTGGAGATCCAAATCTTGGCTATGCCCCTATCTGGTTAGTCAATTTTTTCCACACATGCCAGTTATCGGACATTAGATATGACTTTTTTTTTTGATGGGTGAGGTAGGGTTTAAAATGCCTTCGCACTTACAGCGACCGTCGTCTACTGCGTCGTGTGGTGTGGCCACTAAAACGACCCCTCCTCTCTCTCTCTGGGGAGACACTCTTTCCGGAGCTGCTTTCTATATTACTTCGCGAGGGCTCAGAACGGCATCCATAAATGACCAATTCTATTCACCCACGCCTGGGTCCACCATATTTGTAGCCAGCTTTCATGCTATAGGCTCGTCTCTATCTGTGCGGCTTCACATTGTTGCACTGTGTCGAGGTCAATCTTCTTTTTCGTAGTACGTTCTCGATATATTTCTTTACCGCGTTCCAGCTGTCCCCATGTTCGAACATTTTGCTGATTATGTTGCTCGGTGCGATGTCGCCAATCTGCTCCCTCAGAGCATTTCTTTCCGCGTGCCATCCTTAGCGGCTATGCAGGTATTCGAAACCTTTCTCGTAGTGCCTTTATAATGTCTGTCCATCGTGGCGTCTGCATTGAGCGCTGCTTACTACCTCCTCTATTGCCCCAAGGGTAGACTTTTCGTGTCAGAAACCGTATTGTCTTGCTGACAGTCCTCCTGATCTCTCAACAGACTCGGCAGACTCTACGCTGAATGAGTTTCTCAAATAATTTCCTGGCGCTGTCCAGCATGCAAAGCGGACGGTTGTGCTAAATCACTTACCCTTACTGATCAGCAGCAGTTTCTGTATTTTCCACAGCTTAGGGAAAATGCTTTGAGTAATGCATGCATTGTAAACGTTGTAAACGTCGTAAAAGCGTAAATCTGGTCGGCTTTCAGCCACAAGTTTCAGTGCTTCTGCTGGGATGCCATCTGAACCTGGAGCTTTGTTTCTTTTGGGGCTTCTTGCCGCAGTTTTAAGCTCTTCCTCGGTGAAGAGTGGGAACATCTTGGGGGTCTCGGTCCCCGCACAGCATAGGGTGCGTGGGGAACAGTCTGCCCACTATTTTGCTGATAGCATCACTGTCTAGATGTACGGCTGTGGAGTTAGCGTTTAACTTCCCCGTTACATTTTTATAGCCCAGACCCCAAGGGTTGTTATTTAGATCCTTTCGGAGTTCCTCGCATTTTACCTTCTTACTAGCGATGATTGCGTGCTTCAGCGCTCTCGGCTTTTAAAAATATACGGACGTCAAAACCTACTAGTAGTTTCAAGCACACGCGCGAATCCCCGCAGGAATACTCCATCAACTCACTGAAATTTCATACCGATCGAATTGTGTAGGAGAGCATATCCGGCCTCCCGACTACTGCAGTGTTATTCAGGCTGAACTAACGGCAATAATAAAAGCCGTGACATTGGTACATTTTCACCAGAATGAAAAGATATTTCAGCCTAATAATAAGACATAAGAACACATATGCGCTCAGTCCAGCCCAATCCAGCTCCATCCTAGATTTATTGAGGGGACTGAGCTTGGATAAGGTGCTGTGAGGAGTAGAGGGCACTAAAGATCCTAAGATCGAAGTGTACACAGTATATATTCATCTTAATCGGAGCGATAACCGCTAACGCGATCTTTCCAGCGCAGAGAAGGCTTTACTATTCCTCCGCTACAACCAGCTAATACCACATCGGATACTTTCAGAGCCGAAGCGTTTGCATCCATTCATATGACATAACTCAGCCAACAAAGCCACTGGGCCTTTATTCTCTGCACTATGAATATATCGTCGGAAAGCAAAGGTCCTACAATCTTTCGCAGAATTTTTCTCTCAAACAGTCCAAGGGACGCCTCATCGGATGTTGTAATCGTCCACGCTTCTGCGCCATACGTTAGGACGGGTATGAAAAGAGCCTTATAAAGTGTTAGTTTTGTTCGCCTGATGGGGAACTTTTTTTTGTTTATGGGAAGGCGAAATAAAAATCTCAGCAACATTTTGATTGATACCGTCGCACCAATAATATGTGCGGCATGCTCCTACTAAAACAAATTCTCCCACTTCGGCTGACCTGCACCCCGGGACTGCATTTGTACTAGATCGAGGTGGAGCCGTGATTGTGACTATCAACCACGAAAAAAACCTCCGTCCATACTCTCTACCTATGACGTATGAAGGTCAAGCGTCGCTGTTAGTCTGCATTACTTTCGTTATGATTCATATGGAACTTCGAAAGAGTGCGATAAAGTCATGTGCATTACCGCCTTGTCTGTGTATGATTTGCTGGTGAGTCGTTAGCTCAAGTTTTTTAATTGTCGACGGTACGTCTGAGTCGACCTCCTCTGGAACACTATTTCATGTTCAATTCAGTGCTTGTTGGGAAGTTCGGTGTGATCAGATACGATCCAGGGCGTTGATCTTATTTAGCTCTAGCTGGTGCTGTTGCTGAAACAGCTGTATTGCTCCCCTCTCGTCTTCTTGCTCACGTAGCGTACGCAACTTTTGGTGGCAAACTTGCACGTTGCATCCCATTAATGTTTCTCAGAGTTAAATTTTTCTCACTTGGTTGCCTCCCAAAGATCTTGGATAACTCCTCACGTTCATTTGCGAAGCTTCGATATTAGAAGAGTTCGTGTCGCGGGTCCGCAAAATCCTTTGCGCAAGAGTTTTTTACTAGTCGAGAGGGGACTTCACTACTCAATTGCCTACTTAGCCCAAATTAGCACTTGTTGGCAAGAGAGATACTACGTTAGATTTCAAGGGTGATAAATTAAATCGCTTACAACCTCGAAATCTTAACTGTCAACAGTATTTTGGGTGCCGATACGCGTGAGTGCCGACTGTTTGTTTGATGAAAGGAACTACTTCGTTTTGTCCTCGTTCACCGCCAGACCCATTCGCTTTGTTCTTTATCCATTTTAGAAAAGTCATAACCAACAGCGCGATTGTTAAGCCTGGTGATGTCGTCGGCATACGCTAGAAATTTTACTTTGTTATAAAAAGTTGTGCCGAAGCGATTAAGTTCTGCGGCTCACACTATCTTTCCCAGCATCAGGTTAAAGAAGTCACACGACAGCGAGTCACCCTGTCTGAAACCTCGTTTGGTATCAAACGATTCAGAGACGTTCTTCCCAATTCTGACGGCCCTGCTGGTATTGAACAACATCATATTGTAAAACTATATTAAAATATGTTTGTCGAGATACCAAATTCAGACATCGCGGCTTATAGGCAGCTCCTGTTAGTGCTGTCGAATGCGGCAAAAATATGGTTTGTGTCGATTCTCTTTTCATGGGTCGTATCGAAGATGTATTGCGAATATCTGGTCATATATTCATATATTTGATTTACGAAAAATGGTTTAGTAGAAAAATTTTCACAATACTGTACCTATGAAGATATGCAGGAAAACCTAAAACATCTTAAAAAAACATTAAAAAAATCGCACAATTCAAAGAGTAATGAAGGAAATGATGCATGAAACATATAAAGGCATGCCACAAACACAAACGTACTTGCAAGCTAAAGCCGCATCACGCCTGTTATCACGAGCTAATCATAAAAAATATACAGCCTATAAGCGTGGGTAGACATGTGCGAGCATATGTGCGTGAAAATTTTATGTTTTTTTCATAGTAAAACTGAATTGCGACAGCAGGAGTGTTGATTGTAATCAACGTCAAATCGGCACACAGCAGCAACCAGAAAATATTAGTGGTGTAGAAGGAACGGCTTCGGCTAGCGAAGCGATAAAAATACCATGGAAGGTAAGGAAAACTGCATACACGCATACATACACATGTAAAAAGCGAGCTATGTACAACAACATTGGCAAAATACTCAAAGGGAAAGTCAAAGAAGCTGCTTGTATGTTGATTGTTGGGCTCTTAGCGCCATAACTGCTGCTAAAAATAAACACACAGGTGTAGCTGACATGGGGAACGGATTTCATGCAAGGTTGTGTATCTGCGCCTGTGTGGGTGAATGTGGTAAATATGCATAAAAAGAGGAAATTTAGTATCATTGACTTCACACAACAGCGCATTACTGGCTTTCGTTGTCATTTCGCTTCCTCACACAACAACAAGCAGCTGTGTACGTTTTCGCAGTTATTATTGAAAAATCGAAGTCTACTTTGCGGCGCCCATACACTTATGGCTTGCCGTACTTGCGGGTGTGTGTGTATGTGAATAAATAATAATGATGAAAGGCGCACGGCAATGAGGTAACCAAGATGGAAATCAGTCAAACAGCTGTGCAGCCAAGCAGTCAACCGGCGAGTTTGCCCGTCAAGAGCAGTCACTGATTATGATTATGTTGATGTTTACAAAGTGAGTCCCACAGAGAGAGAGAGAGAGAGCGACAGTGGGTGGAAAGCGGAAGTGGAGTAGCAAGCGATGAATTAAAAACGAAAGCAGCTGGTGATAGGCAAGCAGTTGTGCCCCTGTCATTATCATAACTGGCGTTTCTGCGAGTGGAGAGGCCACGCTGTATAGCCAGCCACTTCATGCTCAGGACGCACGTGTCGCTATCTGTGATTAAATCAAATGGAAATGAAAACGTTAACAACGAATTGTTAGAAGAAAAAAAAATGGCAAAGGAATGATGCAGAAGTTTAAAGCAGACAAAAAAAGAACAAACAGAAGCAGAAAAGGTCGAAGAGCACTTTTGTGTTGTCATTTGCTTTGTTTGGTACTCTTCTAATATTTAATGGAAAATTTTATTATTTCTGTATTTTATTATTACAAAATGCTAAAAAAGGAAGCCGAAATAATGGTAAATACTTTTTTTTGAAGTTGGCTAAATTTATAACTTTTTTTTACAAAGCTCATACTGAAGTTTTCGACTTTGAATAAAAAAATAATAAATAATTGGCGCGTACACTTCTGTTAGGTGTTTGGCCGAGCTCCTCCTCCTATTTGTGGTGTGCGTTTTGATGTTGTTCCACAAATGGACTTTGAATATAACTTGTAAAATTATGGGATTACTGAGCATTGAAAAAATTTATTCCAGCGTGTTTTCCAAATGTGACAAAAATATTTTTGGCCAAAAATTATGAACAAAAAATTTTGTATTTTTTTATAAAAAATTGCTTTTAAAAGGCATATTTTAACCTAAACATTCAAAACAAAAATTTTTCAAAATTTTTAGATTTTTTTAAATATTTTAACCTAAAAATTCAAAAAGAAGCTATAAAAACGTTCAAAAGATCCGACGTAAATATCTACTCTGACAGCCAAGCGTCTACACAGGCCTTGGGCTCGTTGTTTGTGCATTCGAAATAAGTCGGGGAGTGCCTAACTTCTCTCTCGACTGCATCCAAATACTTCGATATTAGGCTCATCTGAGTTCCTGGTCATAGCGGCATCGAGGAGGGAAATGCTGGGCTGATGAGCTGGCTATACAGGGAACCCTGAAGATGATTTCGCCGCAAAACGAGAGGATTGGTGTTCTCTCGAAAACCTGTGGTCTGCTGCTGGAAAGCTGAGCTACGCGTCAACGCAGCGTTGCGAGATCTTTCTGGCCACGGTTAGATAGGGATGATAGAGGGAACTTCTAAGGCTAACAAAGCTGCAACTCTCGAATTTAGTAAGATGTTAGAAAAAAACTATGCCATCAATTTACTGTTTTATGATCATGATGGGTTTCGAATACGGGACCTGCCGCATGATAGGTTCGCCTCTTTGTCAGAAAGAGCTAGCCTTAAAAGGACAGCTGTGTTCATCGGATTGAAGGGATTGTATGTGGATCCTTCACACGGTAGGCGCTATTAGCACTAGGGTGGCTAAATTTACAGGGACTTAGGGTGTGGCCTATACATGCCGGCCCCCTGGCAACAAGCAATGCGTATACTAGAACGGTGGTTTCAGCCATCGTTCGGTTTTGTTTGTTGTGAGACACGTGAGGTGCAAAGCCTTTGCTGACTCCGCTGCTTTTTTGTGGAGTGCTGTTTGGTACCATGATATTCTATTCATTACGTCGTGAGTTTATGAGCGAAAAGTAATGCAACTTTTGTTATTTTCCAAACAATGGAACAGAAAGAGTTTCGTGTTTTAATTTTGCACTGCTTCTTGACGGGAAAAATACCGGCCAATCAACACAACGGCTGGAAAAGTCTATGGAGACTTCGCTACTCCGCTCCATCAGAAGCGTGAATAAAACGATGATTACCTTACTTAAAACATGATCGTGGAGCCACCGATGATGCACAACTCAGTGGACGTTCAATTGAGACAGTAACACCAGAAAACATCAAAAACTCAACAAAATAGGTTTGAGTGGTCAAAAAGTGAAGTTGCCTAAATAAGTTGATATCGTAAAGATATCAAAAGAATATCTTGGCTGTTGACTTTATATTTCGTGAGCATTTGCCTAAGAGAAAGCTCTGTTCAAAGTGGGTGCCGCGTTTGCTCACTGTTGACCAAAACCAAGAACGAGTTAATGATTCTGAGCAGTCTTTGGGCATGGAAAAATTGTGAATGGGCATGAAACATGAATTGAACTCCGAATTGCTCCCACAACCACCGTATTCGTCAGATTTGGCTCCCAGCGACTACTGGCTGTTCGCAGACCCAAAAAAAAAAATGCTCGTCAGTAAAAAATTTCGTTCGAATGAAGAATTTATCGCTGAAACTGAGGCCTATTTTGAGGCAAATGATAAATCGTTCTAGAAAAGTTGTATTGAAGTGTTAGCGCGGCGCTGGAATGATTCCGTTGTTCTTGTTGGAAATTACGTTGATGAGGTCCGGGACTTTTCAGCCCATGAGCCCATGTGTTAGTTCCAAAACTCTCTAATATGCAAACTTAATACACAACTAATATCGAGAAGGCCTGTTACTACCGATATTGAAAGGGGTAACACTGCAACTGTCTTTTGAGTTTAAATATTTAGGAGTAATCCTAGATAGTAAACTTACTTGGAAGAAGCACGTCGAGCAGAAGGTCCCTCGAACACTAAAAGTTTTCTGGGAGTGTAAGGGAACTTTTGGCAAGACATGGGGTATAAGACTGGCGATAGTACACTGGCTGTACATCACCCTGATTAGACCCATTATTACATACGCCTCTGTAGTATGGTGGGAAGCCAAAATGGTTAATTCCAGAGTAAAAACCCTAAACAGGCTACAGAGAAGTGTGTGCTTGGGTATCACAGGTGCCATAAGTACGACATCTGGTGATGCCCTTAATGCCATCCTTAGCTTGCAACCTCTAGATCTTCAAATTCGAAAGGAAGCAATGAAGGTGGCATACATGCTTAAGTTAAACGGAATCTGGGGAAATGAAGTAAGCACTGGCCACTGTCAGATATACCACCAGTTGTCAGGGCGGTGCACACTGTTCACGATGCCGGTAGACAATCGGGTGCCTGTCGAAGTATGATGTTTTGATCCCGGATAGAGATCAATGGTTAAGTCCAGAGGACCTATTAATGGGATATCAGCACACTTTCTACACCGACGGATCCAAAACCAGTGATGGAAGCGGATCTGGATGGTACTTAGAGGAAGACACTAAGTACTCCTATGCCACAGGACAGATGTACACGGAAGTCTATGCCATCTTGAATGTGACCATCTATGCCGTCTTTACTGGCTAATTGAGAAAAAGTGCCGGCGCAACAGTATTGAAATTTGTAGTGACAGTCAAGCTGCACTGAAAGCCCTTGCTAACCCACGCTGCTCTCCGAAGTTAGTCGGTGAATGTAAGACAAAACTGAACAGTGTTGCAAAACACGACAAAGTTAGTCTTATTTGGGTGCCTGGACATTGTGGTATTACAGGGAACGAGTTAGCTGATAAATTGGCAAATGGAGGCTCTGCAAGTATGCCTTTAGTCCCTGAACCCTTTAGCTGTCAATTCCGCATCGATTCAACTATGCAATGACGACTTCATGAGGTCTACCCATAGAGGACGTTTGTCTGGGTTGAATTCGTGTAGAGTGGCCAAGTGCTTTGTGAAAGAACCAAGCAGAAAAACATCGACCTTTCTCCTAAAACTCAGCAGAAAGGACCTGAGAGTACTGGTGCGTGTAACCACAGAGCATAACGTCTGTGGTCCGCATATGGGGGTCGTAGACAGCCCGATATGCCTATCCTGTCTTGAGAATGACAATACTGCAGATCATTTTCTCTGTAGCTGTCCTGCATTTTCTAGAATCAGACTTAGGAGATTGGGTTTCGATACACTGAGTATGGACAAAGTTCATATTCTTCCTCTTCCAGATATCTTAATATTCATCAATGAATCCAAGATATTTGTGGAAGAGTGACCTCAAACTAATTTATCCGTTTTTACCATCCATCTTTTATGTTTGCTATATCTATTCCTTCTACTGATATCTATCCGGGTGTAGAACAATGGTCTGCTGACTGAGTGCTTGGACTTGAACAGCCATCTCGGGATTTTCCATACTTAAGAAACTTCGCGATTCCGGCATTCTGGGATGCATGAATACACAGTCGGCAATTTAAATGCTTCGTCTTCAAATGCAGCGTTCTAAATTTTAGAAAAGCAAATGCGCATAATTCACCCTCCTCTCGCTTACCCAACCTGCATCCCTCCCCCATTTACGCTATTGTGCCAAATACAATTCATTTAGCAGTGTCCTTCAATTTGCTTGATATTATTTACTTTCCATTGAAATCAGCATTTCATAGCCTTGCACTTTCTCACGCTCTTCACCACGATTAAGTCATTTAAACGGGGCTGTGCAATTTCGGACATTTTTTGCTCTATTGTGTGCAAATGATTTGTTCGCAATTACTCACCGCAATTACGTATCTCGAACAATAGGACACGGGGCAGTGGGCAGCGACGTGCTATTGCTACCCTTCGACTGCGCACGTGTTGCCTACTAGGCTGCCTATAACATGCAGCTTACACGGTGGTTTACACATACATACATATAATATTATCGCATGCAAACTCGCGTGTGTGTGTGTGTTGCAACATAAGGTATTGCGGTATCCTTAATTGCGAAGAAAATTTTAAATAAGCGGTTGCTGTTATTGCTGCTGTGTTGCGTTGTGTGCGTCAGTCTTGTGTGGTTTGGCAGGCGTGGGAAATGCAAGGTTTATTATCCTATGCCACCACTCACACTCGTGCACATCCCTTTATCCAATAAATGTTAGTGAAGTTGGTTGTTTTTTGTTTTGTGGTTTTATAAAGTTCAGCCGTTGCTTTCAAGTGCACCGGAGGGAGTTAAAGGTGAGCTTCTTTGCTCGGTGTAGACTTTGGTAGTATCTTTTACTTGGTGAGTATGTGAAGGTGTAGGTGCATATGTATGTATGTGCTTTATGTGTTGGCGAAAGTTTTGATGTTTTCGAGATAACGGTATTTGCAAGTGGGCATTGGGCTACTGAAAGTTCAACTAGCAAAAACCCTACACCACATGTAAAAGTGATTCGATCTTGAAGGTTTTCAGAAATAACTGGAGTTATACGAAAAAACAGTGAAGCGCAAAATTTATGCAGAATAGTTTTAAACGGGACGAAGCTATCTCCAAAAAAGTTGAAATTTCATCAAGTTTGTTAGACAGAAAAAGATAAAAAAAATAAAGAACTTTTTAAAATTTGCAAATTTTCCTTATTTTGCATCCTAAATTAATAAAATATATTCACTTCAGCTACGGTAGTCTAGTGTAAGAGCACTAGCCTGCCATCCCAGAGGTTGTGGGTTCGAATTCCACGTAAAGCACGGTGCTCGCACATTTCCAAATTTACCTACTTTCCCTGTTTTTAAAACAAAAAAATCCTTCAATACAATTCCTCAACCCCAAAAACGTATCCTTTCCACCCTTACTCTCGCACAATAGTCTGCGCATTATTTGCATTTGTGGCTGTTAAAACAAGCAAAAATGAAGAAAAACACACAGTTACACATCATCAGTGGCGCCAGCAATGGGAAGCAGGCGACCGCGGTAATAGCGCTGACACTCGAAATTTAGTGAAGTCCTCAAACATCTGTGCGATCCTTCTGCCAGAAAAATGTGAGACGCAGATGGCGCTCCAAGCAGTATGAAGGTGTTGTCCCTACGCAACGACAAGTGGGCATTCTCACTACATACTTAGGACTGGTAGCGGCAGGCTAATCAGCTACCCTGTCAGAAAACAAAAACAGATTAACAAAACCAACGCAAGACTGAGTCTTGTCGAAGTCCTATGCACCCGAGAGAAGTGAACAAACCCCAGCTACGGCAGGCACCTTGACGCGATGCAGGGGCTTAATCGAATCTCAAACGGAGCTAGGCACCGGGGGAAATTGTCCTTCAGACGACAACTCACTCTGATGTCTGGAACCACGTGAGAAATATGAGCAAGAGCTGCCACCTCCTAATTCAGGGTGTTATACGTCACCGTGCCCATTTGATGATTTGCATCCAGGAGGTAAATTAGGCTGTATTAAAATGGCACCACCCTCAACTCCGGACCGTATTGAGGACTAACTGTGGCCTTACCGCGACAAGGGGCATCACTGAGATCGCCAAAATAATTGAATATTGCCGAGCTTGCATTGGGCGAGCAGGCGTCGTAAGAACAAGACGATAAATAAGAACAAAAATAACAACATATTTTGCGAGGGATAACATCACCGTTCACCCAGAGAAAGTACGGAGTTTGGCAAGCTACTGGAACAGTAGGAAAGGATGTGATGCCAATGCGCATATGTAGGCATGGGGAAGCCTGGATTGCAACAGAAGGGTAAACATGTTGGATATACACCAACTTTTGTAACGAGAAATAGAGAGGAAGTCCTGGATGTGTTCCTCAGTAACTAACGGGTGCCAAGTTTGGAAGGTTTCCTCCGAGCCATCCCTATTAGACCACAAGATCATTCACTTTGAACTGGGAACTGAAGTCAGTCAAGAAAATCTGTGAAAAACCCCCAGGAACACTGACTGGGACAAGTTTATGAATGTACCCACATACTTCCTATCATCTGGGTCAACTCTATTTATTTTCGTTCCAATGTTAAATAAAATTTAACGCCACTGATTTTGAGTTCAGGATATGTGCTCTCGAGCAAACTGAATTCAGCGTTGTCATTCGGCTCTGTTACCAATGGCACCTTCCGTGCCAGCCGACCGTGCAGCCCTGCTTCTGCAAATCGAAGCGCAGCTTTTTCTCCTTCTTGTTGGCGCGATAATCACTTTGCGGTTTTGGCCGAGCTCAACAAAGCGCGCCAGTCGCTTCTTTCTCGTGCTAACCGGCGCCAGTGGGAAACACCAAGTGCAGTCAAGTACTTCTCCACCTGATCTTTCCAACGCAGAGGAGGCCTTGCTCTTTCTCTGCTACCACCAGCTGGTACCGCATCAAATACTTTCAGAGCCGGGACGTTTGCATCCATTCGGACAACATGACCTAGCCAACGTAGCCGCTGGATATTTATTCCTTGCGCTATGTCTATGTCATCGCAAAGCTCATACAGCTCATTGTTCCATCTGCTGCGATATTCGCCGTTGCCAACGTGCAAAGGTCCAAAAATCATAGGCAGAATCTTTCTCTCAAACACTCCAAGAGACGCCTCATCGGATTTTGTCATAGGCAAAGCCTCTGCGCCATACGAGACGGATGGATGGTTCCTTGTGTAAAAGCCCGCCCAAGTCACTGATTGCCATTCACTTGGAAGTGGCCATTACGATTTTTCTGCTTACGGTCCAAACAGCTGACAACTTCCAGACTTCGTCCAAATATCCCCTGGGTAGCTCCCGAACATCCGTTTGAGAGCGAGCTAATGTGAGAAAGCGAGGCATTCCGGCACGTAAAAATCCTTTCCCAATGAAAAGGAAAAGAAAGCCTGGCAAGGGCAGTACATAATACAGCAATAATTTTTTTGTAAAGGTGTACTTAGAGGATATGCAGTAAATTTATGGGCTGTGGTCTTTCATAATAAGATAACGATATACGTTTACCACAGTTTGACGCAGCGCATCATGGGTGCATCTCCATGTGCCTTATCAGAGCACAGATATACTCATATTTACTTTTATTTTTAATGCAAACAAACTCATTGGCGCGCCAATTTCGGCGTAACCGCCCCCTTCTACTTACTTATTTTTATTACTGTCACCTCAGCTTCAGTGCTAAATATTGCCAGTATTTTGAAAAAGCATGAAAACCACAGTGAATTGCCGCTAGCTGAAAATAAAAATACAGTGCACACACATACACACAAGCATACCTACACATCCACATGTATTAGTGGGTAGTGTATGAAAACAGCATTTTTCCCACACATAAACTCGCATCCCTGCTGCTGTTGCTGTTGCTGCCAATTTGTAATCAAAGTCATTTTAATGCAAATTTTATATGTGGCGTCACGTAGAGTCGGAAAATTGTCACGATATGCTAAAATAAAGCCCAACAAAGGCAAATAAAAAATATGTATAAATGCGCACGAGAGTGTGTGTGTGTGTATGTGCGCAGGCACAGGCTAGCACCAGAGTACTACTTCAAATGAGTGAAAAGTGCTCCTCAATAGGCTTGGGGAAAACATGTCCGTCCATATACAAATATGTAAACAAAATAAAAGTTTCTAAAAGTCAGGCAACCAAACAGGCAGCCGCCAATAAGCCAGTCAAGCAGTTCGTCCGCAGGGAAAGTCATAACTAAATAGCAAATAAACAAATCGTAAAGAAGTCTCTGAAATTTAGGGCAATAGGGGGAGTGAGTAGTGGTGTAGTGTGGAGTGTGGAGTGGGAAGCATGGGAGGGGGGCGGTGTGACGTGTGGAGCTAAAGGCGTAGTGCATTAGTTGCATTCTCTGATAATTTTCTTCGTGGCCACTGACTTTTATGAGTAAACAGGATTATTTATGGCTACAGTTAATCGCCAAATTGACTTGGAAAGTGCTTAGTTGGCATTGCGGTTTTCTACTGTTGAGCCCTTGCGTGTTCTAGTAAATATACCCACATATTGGGTATATTTGCAAAACCATAAACTTGTTAAGATAAAATATTTGAATGCTCGTAGCAAAGTACGGGTTTTTAGATATTTTAAGTGATTTTGAAGGAGGTGATCATAAAGTAAGAAATAAGTCGCACACAAGGTGAATTCCAAAATAAACAAGAATGAGCTAAAATAGAAACGGCAAGAGCTTTGTTCTAATAACTTCGAGTTTATTTATTCAAAATAGTCCCCTCTGGCCTCGATACACGGTTTTGCGCGATCTAAAAGATTTTCGAAGGAGTGTTTGACCGGAACGTTCTTTAGGCTGTCGGTACAAGCCTTTTGGATGGCCTCTACAGACGCAAAACGTTTTGCTTTTATAGCCAAATGCAATTTTCCGAATAGGTAGAAGTCAGAAGGAGCCATATCAGGTGAATACGGTGAATGATTGATGGCAGGGCCGTAAAGAGCATATCCGGTGCTACCGCCTCGTTGTTGGTTTATTCGCATATACCTTGAATTTGAATGAATTTGAAAAGGTCGAGCCAAGGAGCACCAGGATATTTGGTGTCTCCTAAAACACTCAGGCTAAAGAGCCCATTGTATTTAAAGCTCTGGAAAGGGGGGGTAGATGCTCAAGGAGGGAAAGAGAAAAGTATCAGAGAAAGAGATAGGAAAGAATAGAGACAGAGATAGAGATAGTTAGTCCTGTGAGAATTTTCCAGATTCCTCGGCAAATCTGTAAATATCCTCCAGTTTTAGAGAACGAATATTACTCATTCTCATGACATCGGAACCCAATACTCGTAGCCTTGCGCTAGCAAAGGCAGGACACTCACAGAGAAAGTGCTCAGTGCTATCCGCCTCCTCCAAGCATGACAGGCATACCGGGTTCTCGATGATTCCAATGGTGGTCATATGCTGACCCCATGGGTTGTGTCCTGTAATGATGCCGACCATCAACCGAACGTCTTTCCTTCTAAGTTTTAGTAGAAAGTTTGACAGTTTTTTGTTCGGACTTGTCACAAAACACTTTACGGTTCTACAGCGTTCTACACCGGACCATCGCTCTTTATGTAGATTGCCTACATAATCGCTGATCCAATACTTGATTCCCGCGGGACTGATTCCGATTATTGGCTCTGGCCCCTGTGGGGGCACCGCTGATCCACGGTTGGCCAATTCGTCGGCAATTTCGTTTCCTTGAACACCGGAGTGCCCCGGAACCCATATAAGTACAAGCCTGTTTTGTCTTGCGATTGAATTGAGCTTCTCTTACATTATTGAACAATCTTCGTTCTCCAGGGCCCTTAGTGCAGCCTTGGAAAACAGTTGCCATTCCCCCCATAGCATAGTGATACTTATTATTATCGTTTAAGTACCATCCGGCTCCAGACCCTATTTCATTCTTGTATCCATCGGTAAATAAAATATCCGTAAAATTTCCTTCCAAATGAAACTGTTGGTATCAGGTCATCTTTAGGTGCCAAAAACACTGGATACTGCTCCGACAGTAACTTATAGATTTCTCTGTGTCCCGAAGTTCCATCTTCGTGCCAGGAACCATATTAACTCATATATCTTACTTTTCAAAACATCCCAGTTTGATCTACCAGTCCTTTTTCTATTTTCAACAGAACCAATTTCCTCGAATTTTTTCACCAATTTTTACTTGTCGACTTATTCGGTAGTTTATTTCCACGAAAAAATATTGAAATATTGAAAAATTGATTTTTTTTAGAAGATATATTGTTCTTAATGATGGACCATTTTCGACTAATTCTAACGCGCTGTTTTATTTTGTAAAATTTTACAGCTGTCTACTTGACCAATTTCAAAGAAGATTATAAAAAGTTGCCGTCTAGGAACTATTCGCAACTGTTACCTAGGCGTCACTTTTAAAATACCCTTTATAAGCTATTATTTTATCTCTGCTTACATCGACTAGATATAACTACAGCAACTTGCGGATCTGCTGACCGGCAAATGGTTCTAATAACCCTTTTGGATTTGAGAGAAATGTGACAGGAGAGCAACCTGTGCACGTCTACACTGCCTTCGCCAATTTTCACTATGAGACTTTTTGAATTTGCTACACGATTTGAACATGCGTCTAATTTAGAACAAAATAAAAGTGAAAAGATAAAGCGAGTAGATTTAAAAAAAATATAAAAAGAAAACTAAATAAATAAAATCTGCTAATTTATGTGCTTCTTATAAAAGTATATCCAGTCTGTGTCAGAAAAAGGGAACCGCGATTATTCATGCAGTATAAAAGATATATATTTAAAATTTTCGCAATTACTCAATAAGCCGTTTAGTCTTCATCATTGCCGAGTATAGTCTGGCATCTCCTTCATGCTTTGAGCCAGCTTTTCTGTGTAGCTTGTCGACAAGCAGGACTAGATTTTACGAACTTGACTGGCCTTCCGGCAAGATGCGTTTTCATAGTTTCCACACATTTTCAATGGGGTTGGCGTGTGGGCACTGGGAAGACCAGTCTAATACTGTGACGCCATTTTCTTGTTTTGTGGTTTCTTAATGTGTTTTTCTGAGAGCAGTGGTTTTGTTGATGTGGGATGGTAGTATTTATAAGTTCGCTTCCTTCAGTCAACGTTCGATGGTACTGATACTCACATCTATTCCCTTTTTACTTGGCGTAGTCACAAAGAAGGGTCCTGCTTAAAAAGTTGGACGATCACTTTATTCTGCTTTTTTGTCGCCACTCGCTTCAAGCCGCATTCGGAAAAGTCATCAACATTTTTGTACACTTTATCTATCTGGTTCCACATCACAACAAACTTTTTTGATTTTTTAATTACTTTTGTAGCCGATAAGATAATTTCGGCCCTTTTGAATGCGTGAATAAAAATACCGCCTCAAAACGCGTCGCGTACTTTTCACACATTTTTGTTTGGTTGCATTTACGGGAAAGTTTCGAGCCACACTAATCTGAGTTTACACTGGCGTCATAGCCCAGAAAGAAATATATCTTGAAGATACTACAAGAAAAAATCCTGTTCTTTCTTTTGACACAGCCTGTATGTACATTCATATGTATATTAGGCTGCACCCAAAAACAAATAAAAAAAGGAACAATATTTACTTCTCTCCGTTGGTTTTATAAAGTTTATTATTTTTTAATACTTCTACCAAAATAATTCTGAAAAATATTAAAATTTACTGAATTGAAAGTTCCGCCAAAAATCTCATTATTTTGATGCCGCTTATAAAATTTCTGAACATTTTTATGCAGGCATTTTAAGCTTAAACTCTTCTATCTCTCTGCTATCTGAGGTAGTTTGTTATTAAATATTAAAAAAAAAAAATAACAAAAATTAATACAATAGTTTTACAAAAACTAATTTTATTACAAAAAAATCCATTTTGAAAGTATCAAACCGATCCAACTCACGTGAATCTTAGTAATTTTCCGTTAAAAAATTCGGTCGAGAAGTCGTAACTCTTTCGAGTGAGACACCCCAATGTATGTACATACATATGCACATACCTTATAATCAGAAAGTACCGGGAACGTTTAATTTAAACGAACTGCACATTTGAGAATCGGTCCATATTTCTTTCTTATGTTGGTAGGACTGTAAGACACACATCTGTCACTTTTTAGCGGCATCGGATCATTAGTGTCTGCCTGGCCAGCCGGAAATGTTGGCAAACAATTCTTGGATTTTGCGTGATGATAACGCTCCATCGCACCGAGCCCAAGTTAACACCATCGTGCAAGCACCGTATTCACCTGACATGGCCCCATGCGACTTCTTTTTGTTTCCCAAGTTTAAGTTACCACTTCGTGGAAAGAGATTTCAGTTGATAGAGGAGATCAAGGAGAATGCGACGAAGGAGCTGAAGGCCATCCCTTCGTCGGCCTACAAGGGGTGCGTGGAGGACTGAGTTAAACGTTGGCAGATGTGTGTTGATTCACATGGGTCATATTTTGAAGGAGATTAAAATAAATGTGCCTGAAAATTAACTCTGTTTTGTTTTATTTAAACATTCCCAGTACTTTCAGATCAAAGGGTATATAACTATGTAGTTTCTCACGGTTAAAAAATTCAGAAGGTACTGGCCACACTTCAAGTCATGAACCAGCTCTTAGCGAATTTGAAGGAATAAGCTGCTTTACTGACGTCAGTTGGGATGTAATGGCGGTTTAATGGACATTAAAACTGAGATTTTCTTGGTTATATAAGAAAAATGAACACAGCGTCCACTCACGTTACTTCGTTGCCGTCTGATCGACTCATTGGACGAGTGTGAGAATTCGTGTGAAATGCGCGTTTGGAATTCTGCTGCTAAGTCCCCGATGACGTGGCAGCCAAAGTACTCTCACAATTTTGCTTTGGATGGCTAAACCGTGTCACCTATTATTTATCATTGTGTTGTTCTCATAAAAAAATTCAAATAGTTGTACTAAATGTGGCACATTTTATTACTGTAAAATATTGCATATTTTTATAGTTAAAATAAATTTCATATAATATTGAATTGCTTTAAATATAAAATAGTTTTCCAGTAAATATCAATTCAACCAAATCTCAGTTCAACTCCAGTGGCTTATCGACACCACTCAGTTGGTCACCTCGACTATTTAGCTGTTAATTGACAACACTTCAACGCCCAGCACAGCAGCAACACAGCGAGCTGTGGGACCAGAGTCACCGTCACCGCCAACAAAGCAATGTTTTCTGTCCTTCAGCTGTGCCACAATCGTAAATAACATTTCAATCGTGTACTGCAACATTTTTTTCTATTCCTCTTTCAATGTTTACAATTTGTATTTACCGAGAAAAAAAAAAGAGAAGAAATGAAAAAGTTTATGAGTCAATAATGAGTTGCTGTTGCAGCGCTGCAGTAAAAGCAGCAACATTGAAATCTTATTATAAAAACTGTTAAAGTTTTTGTAAACAAAATGCGACAGCTTTTCTTGGCCCCTAACTGACTGCAGCAACAACAAGAACAGCAAACACAAACAACACTTGCGGATAATTCAAAAAGAATTTAATTTTTTTATTTTCGTTTTCAATATGACTTTGAAAACTGTTTGTTGTTGCTGCCTTGTTTGGATTTATTGTTTATGCTTTTGTTGATATTATTGATACTGTTGCTATTGTTTTAGTGCTATGGTTTTATTGTACTTGTCTCGCTTGTAGTTAAAGCGTACCATGTACACATGTATGTGTGTATGTATGTATGTATATGAATGTAATGAAACACATTCGGTTGTCTCAAATTAAAATGAATGCGTTCATTGATCTTGAGCCCCCAATGCGTGCACCAATACATACTTGGAGACGGTATTTGTATATATGAATGTAAGTATGTATGTGTGCATGAATATGCTTACCCAATAAGTAATGAAATTTGCCATCAATTTGAGTACTAAACAAAAATTTTGAATAAAAAATAGAATGGCTTGGGGTCTGAAATATTTAGAGAAGTTTTGTTGAGCTACAGGTGGGGTCTGCTTACATATTTGTGTGAGGGAATATCTCCGTAGAAAAATGAGAGGAACTCACATCTACATACTTTCAGATAGTCAGGCGGCTTTGAAAGCTCTTCTATCAACTACTATTACCTCTAAAATTGTACATGGCTGCCTGAACCTTCTCAATATGCTAGGGAACTTCAAAATATTAATACTGGTTTGGGTTCCTGGACACGAAGGACTCGAGGGAAACGAAATAGCGCACCAACTAGCAAAAAAAAGAGGTTGTCTGTAAAGTCGGTCTATTGACGATAGTTTAACGTGACAACGTCATAAGAAAATTCTGATGTAATGGTTGCAATTTTCAAAAAAAAATTTTAATTTTATTTGTTTGATAGATAATTTGTATGGATATAGAGGAGGAGGTAAATCGAGTCGCATTGGAATAGGTCAAGTTACATTTACACAAAAATTACGAAACATTTATCAAATTCATGAAAGATATGTTCAATTTCGATTGTGCATCAGACGTTAATAAGTCAACAACACGAAGAGGCACCATCATCGATTTGACTTTTTCAAGAAACATTACACTCGAAACACTCCCTTTCATATTTCCTACTTTTCCTCTCATCGTCCTATTCTCAACAGAGAAATGGTTCATTACCATGCACACAGGAAGAAGGCATATGCAAATACAAATATGTGAATTTATATACATACATATGCGCATATACATACATACATATTTATGTATGCTCACTCATGTAGGTGTGCAGATGTCGAACGTTGCCGAATGCGGGGGCCGATTGTGCTCTTTGTCGTTCGTTCCGCGCTTTCGCTTGCAGTTCAAGCAAGGAAACGACCATGAGCAAGGTAACGACGATTGAGCAAGGTAACGACGATTGAGCAAGGTAACGACACATTTTTTCGTGCGTGCAGCCGGCTAAATCGAATTATAAGACGTTATCACGTCAAAAAGGGACGAACTTGCCTCTTATTCGTCCAGAACCTTTCTGTGGACTTAAAAAGGGTACATCAACGAAATTCTTTGGGAGTGAGAGGTGAAACAGTTTGTTGAACACTCGCGAAACTCTATCGGTCAGCGACAAGTGAAACAATTCCTAACGCCGGACAGAGGAAATTCTGATATCCTACTTTCACTTAGCAGAGTAGATTTAAGACTTTTAACTGGTTACTTCACAGACCACTGTAACTTTAAATATCACTTAAATAAAATTGGCCTCTCTGAAATCGGTATCTGTTGATTATGTGAAGTGGACACTGAAAATTCAGAACGTAATATTTATGAATGCCCTGCACTATGCAGAAAACGGCTACAGTTCCTTGGTGTTACTGCTGTACCTCCATATAAACTATGGAAAAATAAACCCCAGGTATGCAGGTAAGTAGGTGAAATGGTTGAAGCCTGACACTCCTCAAGTAGCACTGAAGCGCCGTTTTGATACCATTATGTGGCCTTCAACAGACAGATATCTAGAGACAGCCAAAGCTGTTGATATAATGGAGAAGATTGATGGGATTTAGGTTGGCGCACTTCCCCAGGTTGTCGTAGAAAGGACCTTAATCATATAGCTGCCAAGCCCGGACATTTACAGAGAAAGTGCTCAAAGTGCTCCTTTTCTCGAAGGTCCCCACAGCTTCTACAAGGGGGGTTAAATGGTAACCCTAGCCTTTCCGCGTGTGTGCCGATCGTCCAATGACCGGTAAACACAGCAAGAAGTTTGGAAATTGAATGGTGAGTAGTCCAAAGAACTTTCTGAGTCCTTCGTATCTCGTATTGAGGCCAAAGAGTTTTCGAAATAGAACATAAAGAAATGGACCTCCATCTTTTCTGCGCTTTCCTGATAAATAATTTGTGCACTTCCCCTTTAACAACTGTAAGGGGGATGCCGATGACCGGTTAGCAGGTACCTGAGGCCAATTCAATCCCCTTTCTGGTAAGTTCATCAGCAATTTTATTTCTCTCTATGTTCCTATGTCCTGGAACCCAGATCAGAGAAATCTTACGTGCACAGCCCAGAGATTTGATCTTTTCCTTAGAGGAGTTTACTAATTTCGTTCTGCACCATGGCGTCGTCAGAGCCTTGATCGCGGCTTGACTATGGGAGAAAATGTTAATATCTCCCTCATTCCCGCGTTTCCTAAGCAATTTGCATGCCTGCAGGATCGCAAAGACTTCTGCTTGAAAAACACTCGCAGATTAAAGGAGATAAATAAATTTGCTGATTAAGAGAAAACTCCTGCTTCGACTCCCGATTCCATCTTGGAACCGTCGGTGAAGACAGAGGTGCAAGCTTCCGTACAGATTTTCCCCTCGATGCAATCGTGCCTATTTGGAAAGATTGCTCTAACACGACCCTCAAACTCTAGTTTGCGGATAGAGAGATCTGTTCTCCTTTAACCTGATAGCACTTTGAGCTGCGATGGAAATAACGGAAAAGTCGATGGGAAGTAAATGCAAAAGGGCATTCAAGGCAGCACTGGGGCAAATTCTACATGTTCCAGTGATGCCAATGCATGCAGTTCTTTACACCCTCCCCAGTCTAGTGTTATTATAGCCCTTTCGAAGAGCTTCCCACCAAATTAGGCATCCATAAATTGGCAAAACCACTGCGTTGTACATCCACAGCACGGCCTATGGGTTGAGTCCCGATTTTTTACCGTACATAGATTAGCAGGAGTAGAAGGCTATACTGGCCTACCTTATTTACCCGATTTTCATTGTGTAGCTTCCAGTGGAGTTTGGAGTCAAGTATCACTCCAAGATACCTAACTTCCGATGAGAGCGGAAGAATGTGATTGTTTAATTTGGGAAGTCAAAAGGGTGGAGGTTTATATTTTCTGGCAAATAGCACCAGCTCTATTTTGTCAGTGTTGACTCGGAGGCCGCAAGTGGTAGCCCTGCTAATGAGTACAGATAGTGACATTTCCAAAATCTCAGGCATGTCTGAGGGAAACGGTTCCGATACCATTAGGACCAAATCGTCGGCGTATGCTACTACCTTAACCCCATCCTTATTTTGCAATATTAGAATGTGCTACAATTTTTAAAAAGCCTCAAAATATAGGGTACCTCAGCAGGCTTTGCACAATAAATCTACTTTGGTCGCAGTGCGCAGTAGCCTAATAATAATCGCGCAAATGAAAATGAAGAAGCTAAATATCAACTTGAGAACTATCTGAACGACTTGAGTTCAACTGTAGAATGAAGTTTTGTATCAATTTGCGAATTATGAATTTCTCAAAGATTACTAAAATATTCATTTAGCGTTTGTTGGGTGCACCCGATGTACTACATTCTCACACATACGCGTGTATGCAGTCACTTGGATGGGTGTGAGAAAGGGGCGTTACGGATGTAAGCTTTTGCTGGCCTTTCACTTGACAGCGCAGTACCCATCGCCCTCCCATAAGAACAAAAGGCGGTTGCCCAAACTTGCCAGTGCCCGTAGTCATACATAATTTTCGGAACTGACACGCGAACATTTCGGCACACACATACACACACACCCATGTATACCACATACTAAAACATGCATATTCTTATTTATGCATACATACATACATAGATATATGTATATGTGTGTGTTTGTATGCACGTCCGTTGATGCACTTGGCCGCTCATTGCACGCATTGTTGCCGCATTCTCTTATCGGGTGCTATAAATCTTGATACGCTGTCATGTTCTGTCTAATTAGTAATATGTCAATAAACTTATTGAATTTTTGAATAGGGGAGCCGCACAATCACTTTCCTCTGCTAGCCGTAGCCAGCGTACGTACCTATATATTGCATGTCACACATACACATACATGCATACGAATGTTTATTTACATATGCAGCTCCAAGAACTTTAGTATGTTGCATTTGTTGCATTTGTGCTGCCCTAACTTCAGCTGCACTTTTGTTGTCTTCGATATTCGTGGAATTAAATTTACTGCGCTGCTGCATGCACTTCATAGAGACAGACATACGGCCATACAGCAGTAAATATGCAAGTATTTTGTTCATCCATTGTTGCTGTTGCCTCTGTTTGTATGTAGTAGTTGCCTCAATTTTCCCTCATTATTGCCTATAATACGAGTGTGTATGTGTGTGTATGTACATAAATTTATCAGCGCTTGTTTAGCCGCTTGTGTTTATCAATTTTCACTGGAACTGTCACAAGCACAGCGCATCTGCATCGATTTTATGTTGGCAATATATTCATCTATGTGTGTTTGTATGTAATCTGTGTTCACGCATGTATGCACATTAGTGTGCTTGAGTTTGTAATAATATTTGTTGATTTGTGACACAAAACTTCATACAGAATTTAACCGATCGCAACAATTTATGGCCCAGTGTTGGGTGAATCTGGGTAATTAGAGGCGTTTAAAGGCGATTTTCTGGTATTTGTGTCAGTGCTGTCTGCATTTTCAATACAGTACCCTGACTCAAGCTAAATTTGAACATATGTATGTATGTTTTTACGTGCAGTAAACGAAAAATTATTTATTCCTTTGTAAAAATTTAAATATTTTTTTTCAGAAAAATTTTACACACCCAAATGTTTTTTTAAGCGTTTAACAATTAAACAAAAAAGTTTTAAAAAATACAATGGAGTGGAACATGGGTCGCACGTAAGAGTCTACTTAAATGAAGTAAAAAGGATCTAAGAATCATAGTCGGCGTCCTATTAGGGCACCTTCTCATAGTAAGATATGCCAGCAGAATAGGAGCATCATCCAATGAACAGTTTGGGAGCCCCTACCAGTAGTTAGGCTACTGCCGGCGTCGCTCTCAGTATTATTGTACTTACTAAGCCTCCTCATCACGACAAGATGACAATCCCTCGAGGAGAAAGACCAAGAACTGAGCCTTGTAGACACCTGGATGAATTGATTTATTACTAAGCTTATCCTGGATTTTGACTTTTTGAGTTATATTCCATTATTAAGTTTTGAACCAAATCTGTGAATAAATCCACGAAATCCCAAGAAGTAGAGCTTATCCGTGAGAATCTGTCTATCGAGCATATCAAATGCTCTTGTGATATCAACAAATAAGGCACCCCAGCACAGGCTTTCCTATTATCCATTCTCTTATAAATCTATAAATATAAAAGAAAGTCATGTTAATTACACTACTTATAACTCGAGAACGGCTGAACCGATTTGGCTGAAAATTGGTGGAGAGGTAGCCTAGAACCAGGAGACGGATATAGCATACTTTTTATTCCATTCGAACACGTGAAAGTCATATAGAATGTGGTATAACCAAAACGCATCTGATATGGAATAACAAAACGCAAATGACAGCTAAACGTAGTTTTGTCTATGGTTAAGTATTGTAGAAAATTTGATAATGTAAATTTTGTCAGAAATATATAATCACAGTAATTTGGATTCTCTTTGAATCATCATTATCAATGCCGCGACCAAGACGATCGAATCTTTCCCGACAAAGCCGCAATACAAGAATGATACGAAACATTGCGAATGAAACGACTGAAGAAGCACAAGGTATTCCCCGTGAAGAGCGCCGCGTTAGTATGGCTCGACTTCGTGCTTCTCAATCACAAGAGCAAAGCGAGGCAGCAGGCGAAATCGTCGAGCGAATAACAGAGATCAACAAGTAGATCACTTTCGACGCACAAGAAGAGAATTATCAAGTGCTGATTCGAAGTGAGCAGCGTTTCCATATGATTGCAACACTGATTACTGCTTGCATCCTAGCGTTTGCATTGGGCCAATTAACGTTGTTTGCGAATATTGTGGCGCATTGAAGTTTTCCGGAGAAACGTCCGGATTGTGTTGCTTTAGTGGAAGAGTGAAATTGCCATTATTGACCCCGCCACCTGAGCCATTGCATTCATTGCTTTGTGGCGAAGCACCAGAATCAGGTCATTTTCTTGCAAACACTAAAAAATACAATGCAAGCAACCTCATTTGGGGCAGACATTATCGAAGAACGAGGATTTAATCCGACATTCAAGGTATTTATTGGTTTTATTTTTGAACTTACTATAATTATTCATACGTATTATGTTTGTTGAGTATAAAAAAAGTGTTTATAAATAAAAAATACTGACTTTGCTTTTTATAGATACAAGGACAGATTCACCATCGAATTGGATCATTGCAACCTTTCGAAGATGCACAGCATAAATTTTACAAATATACTTCATGGGCAACATGGAAGAACAACTTGATCGACGTCAAGGGATTAATGCAGCAATGAAAATAACAGTTCTTAAAGATCTGCAGCAACTACTTCATGAACATCATGCGTTGGTCAGGCTGTTCAAGAGTACTTTGGAACGCACGCCAAATGATGACTACAAAGTTGTGATCAGAGTAGATAAACGACCATCTGGAACACACGAACGCACATTTAACGCTCCAACAATAGATGAAATTGCCATCCTGATTGTTGGTGAAAACTTGGAAAAACGCGATATCGGGCGTACACGTCGTCATACTGGGCAACTGCCACAAATATCTGAAACACATCGTTCATATGACACGTTGCATGTTCACGGGTCGGAAAACCATCTGCGTTGTTTGTTCTTGCAAATGATAATAAAACAAAAAGTGTCGTGTATCACAAGGTGATTAACTGAAGAGTGAAATCTATTAAAGCTTCATTGAAATACTTGATTAATAAAAGAAATTATTAACTTACTGTAATAAAATCAAAAATCTGCTTTTTTATTGCCTCTAGGGCGGAACAAAGTTAGCCGGGCTAGCTACTAATAAATAAAGGAATTAAAGTTTCAAAGAGCATCTTCAGTTGAGAGACCAGATCGAAAGAAATTCCAGATATATCGCAGCGTACGAATTTTGGAATATGACAATTACTTACAATATAATTTGTAGTGGGAAGACCCTGAAGGTGATCATAGGTCATACACGCGCGGCCACAGTTACATATTGTACCAGGCCTGCTGCATTTCTAGCGACTCGTGTCAAGCACCAATTGGCAATGGATGAAGAAGCAGACCCTTGCACAATGGTCTGAAATTCAAATATTTTGGCATAAATTTTAGCTTATTTCAAAAAAATAGGTACGCAGTATTAATTGAGACATTTCAGTGGTCTAAAATGTACAAAAAATTATTTGAATATGGCAACTCTGTTCTAAATATGAGCTGTAAAACATGATGCTTCTGAAGCAACAACAAACCTGTAAACAGCTCAGTAAAATATTGTAAGAAAACAGCTGTTCGATAATAGTTAAAAAGGAAAAAAAGAAATAAATGTATAATCGAAGAATATAAGAAAGGTATCTATTTTTTAACTTAATGAAAAAAAATGTGGTTTATTGTGGCATATCTGTAAAGTGTGGAGTTTTGTTTAATAGCTTTTTTAACCGAAAATTTCGTATTAACCTGTGTTCTGTGGAGTGAAAGTTGTGTGTATTGTCCCGTATTGTTCCAAATTTTTATGTTCAGTGGAAGTTTGGGGTATATTCTTTAAAATCATGTATGTAACATTGCCCTTTTTTGCCCCATTTAAGTATATTTATAATTTTCAGCAACCTTTAAATTCCAACACGAAGAAATGCTTGGAGTTTGGATAGAGGGCGATCCCAAAACTAATGTTTTTTTGGAGTGGGTTTTTAAAAAAATTAATACTAATGAGTTAAGTTTAAAGAAAAAAAATGAAATAAGAAAAAAATACAAAATTTATTAGCATATGTTAGCGAAAAATTATCAAAACGTAATCGTATGGTTAATTGATTTAAAGAGAAATACCCCCAGTGGGTTTCCGCAACAACTATTATTGAAATTTCTGAGAATGATTTTGAAAAACCCTATTCAAGTAAAGCAGGACGACCAAAGGTTAGCTACACAGATGCAGAAGATCGGCTTAAGAGGAAGCTGGCAAGTGATCTTTCTTGTGAAAACAATGACGATGTTAATTTTTTGATTCATGCAACTACTATAGGTCCAAGGGAGGTACTCCTGGGGAATGACCGATTTTATCCATTCTTGGAATTTTTCTTAACTAAGTCATATGTAACCTGTATGCGAAATTTCAATGGCCTAGTACCACTCTTTCTAATTTATGCCAAAAAATTTGAATTTCAGACCATAGTGCCTTGGCTCGTTAATCGTACGTGGAGACTTTTATATTCACTTGGCATCACTGGTGTAAACTCCGTAGAAGAAATCGTAGAAACTCGACGTCATACAACACAGTTGCTTCACAGAGGAAATTTCAATACTTAGAAAATGGTGATTTAGGGGGTACTCCAGTTTAGAAATTTGAAAAAATCGAAAAAAATTTTTTTTTTTTCAAAATTCGATAGTTTAAGTATTCAAAAATATCTCCCTAAAAGGATTTTTCAAAATTTGAATTATTTTCGAAGTTACAACTATTTTAGTAACGCGACAGCTAGACTGGTTTGAGCGGACGCCGAAATTTAAACGTGTTTTTCTCGAAACTACTTCTCTCGATATGCCCGGCACAATATCTCAAGTTCTAATCAACCGATTTGCTTGAGGTTTATCATGAGTATTCTTTAAATATATCTCTATCGTATGACGCACGAAAATTTTTTAATATGTGTAAGCAATTCGAAAAAGCTTAAAAATTAGGGAAAAATCGAGCTCAATTTTGGAGTAGCCGCCATTTTATGAAAAAAAAATGTTCCCCTTTTTTCTGCATCATACGATAATGACATTCATATTAATTAAGAATTTGTCATCGTTTTTTTTTTCAGATGACCACAAGGGTAGAAATCGTGACGACGAGGACACTGCCTTTTGTGTTCCCCTTCGACTTCAAGGGCGCATAATTCTATGAATTTGATTTTTTTTTTACTTCATTTTGTGTGCTTTTCATATATAAATAAATAAATTATCAAAAAATGGATAGTAAAAATATCAATAACTTTGTTTTTAATCACCGTCAAAAAATGCTCGAAGTTCGGGCCTTTAGACTAGAATACCTACTAGAATAATATTTTGTTAAAAAAAAGTGGAATATTTAAAAATAGTGAAATATTAAAAAAGTAAAAAATATGGAAAGTGTGATTCAAAATACTTACCAAATAAATTCTAACATTTTTAAGTGTGTTATTTGATAGAAGGAATTTATTATTTTTAAAAAACGGAAGCTACTACTAGTAAAATGCTGTCTGCTTGGACGGCGTAGCACAAAAAATAGTCAAATGAAATAAAATCATAGCTTCTATGCAGGCAATATTTTGTCTGCTCGCTCAATTTTCCAATGCTTTTAGTATTTTTCAACTTTACTCATGCGAAAAGCAACGATTTAGCAAACTAAATTCTCGGTACATCAAAAAAGTTACTTCAGTCAAAGGTTACTTGGGCAAAGAAAAAAAAAATTATCGAAAATATATAATTGAAATTCGTAATGGAATTGGAATTCGAAGCTTAAACTCCCTTTTTTAACTTATTATGCCTTCTTTCGTTACCTTTTCTTTTTCCTTTAGATCGCCACAATTTTGGACTTATGTAAGGGAGAGATTCCATTTTACCTCTTTTGATTGATTAAAAAACTATCTAAAACTTCCACTCACCCCATGAGTGAAAACTCGCTTCATGACCGGTTTATAACCAAACCACTTTCGTATCTAAGATTTAGAACAGCATTTTTGATTTATACAACTCATAAATATTTCAAATTAACTAGGAAAGTGTAGTATATAAAGGATATCAAATGTCTTATCTATGATGGGAAGTTGCCGCACGCACCTTTTTTAATTGCATTGTGTCTCAACACCCTTTCACCGTTGTCACATTTACTAAATTGAATTTTGAGATTATTGATTTGATAAGTCCACGACGGCATGCCGGTACAAATTAAAAAATATTTGTTTGCGATGTAAATAAATGTTGCTCTGCGCGCGCTTTGCTGTTGCATAGTCCAATGGAAATAATCGATTTTAATCAGCAAACAAATAATAGCATTTTTAATAGCCGCTAAATGTCGTTGAAATGCCAAGAAAATTAATTTGTTAGGCAGCGCAAGCGCGCAAGATATCAATCGCAACACGCAACAAGGTGTTTGGGGAGAGTGACAAAAAATGTGTAAAAGTTAAAGAAAAATAAAAAAAAATTGATTGGAGAAAATGTGCACAAGAATGCAATAAAATGAAAAAATATTAAATGAAAAATATTTAAAAGTTGCTGGAGAGTTGTTTGCTTTGAAGTTGAACTGTTTGGTGCTTTAGATAAGAGAAGAAGCTTATGAAAGAGAAATATTATCGAGAATAAAGGGTTAGACTTTAACTCTCTCACAGCTAAGATTATTTTTCGAGATTCTTACAATTTTTTTTTTCTAATGCAATTTACTGTTATAAGGCTGAGATATAAGACTTTTGTAATAACTCAGAAGTTGGATTCCCTTCCGGCCATCCTGCGATACAATCACAATAAGGTTCTTTAGTGGGACGCTACGAACCAATAGCGAGAAAAGCAGCAAGAAATTATTTTGATTAAATTATTTTGTTTTTATTTCTAAAAACAGTTTTAAAAAGAAAGGAAAATCAAAACTTCAATGCATACAAAATAAAAAAATATTTTAAGAAAATTAAAACACTTAGCAAATTCAAACAACTTAAAAAAATCAAGTTAGTACTTCCACATAAAAATTGTTCCACATCGCTTCATTGGTGGAATGATGAAATACACGAGAAGCGTAGACCTTTATCGCAACCTGGGCATACAAATACAAGTTCTTGTCGCCATCTTTAGGGAATTGCATTGAACCCAACGATGTCGCGAAGTGCTTTCAGTGGGTAGATGATGGCCAATATTCAAAATGTTCTTTTCTGGTCGCTAAAATGTCTGCTGCCTATACTATGGGTTCTCGACGATTCAGCAATGGTCACTTCTACCAGTGGAAGTATTAAATCAGTCCATAAGTTCGTGCGGTTTTTAAAGGTGGTTTGAAAATTAAAAAAATATAGCACTCAGTGCGTCCACATCAATATTTCTTAGGAAGACAGGATTCGAAAAAGACCACCCTGTATATGTACATATTGCATATGCATATCTGTATTTTTATTGAAAGTGTTAAACACCATAAAACAGTTCACACTAAGCAATAAATCAATTGACAAATACACAACGAAGCGATGGGGTGCTCGAGACAGTGCACTGAATATCGATCACCATTGAAGGGAATGCGTGAATGCAGTGGCAGTGCATTTTATTTATACATACATATATACATACAGTAGAGAGCATAACTAAGTGCCTTTTCGAGTTAAATTTTATTTTGTTATTATATATTTTTTTGATACTGTTCAATATTTGACCAAAAACAACCACTAAACCAAATTTAAAAACTTTACACAAATTTTAAAAATTTTTAGATCTGAATTTAGAACTTTTAATCTAAATTGTTGGAAAAATTTCAGGTAGGCCGTTTTTACTTTATTGCTCATTGAATTTTGTTACAATAAAGTGCAGGTTATAAGCGGCTGAAAAATCATGTTGATTTAAAAAAACTTTGCACTCGTATAGGTGACGGCTCTTGTGATTTCTTTCACATAATAATAAAGAAATATTAATAAAGGCTCTAGTTGATTCTTTTAAATTTTCTTCCCAAATGGTTTTGCGTATTTCCTCCCATAAGAAATTACTTTTCATACGGAAAAGGAAAAAAATAATTTTTAAAAATGCAAGTGATTTTGTACTCGCTTAAAACTTGCACTTATTTTATCAAAATTTCATGAGCCATGTAATTGTGTTATTTTACATTTGGTTTCTGCAACAATTTGATTTCGGAGACAGTATGTTGTTAGCCTAACGTTCCTATCCTCGCGATGGGATTGCCACCTTGAATTTAGCTTGCGGGATGAGCTTTTGCTGGCATCCGCTCATTACAAGTTAGACGCTGGTTTCAGCCGCTTAATAAAGGGTGGTTAAGTTTTAAGGGCCGGTGTTGATTTTGAATAAAGTACAACTTTTTTAAAAACTTATTGTCATTTCTCTTTATTATGATAATATTGGTCTGGCTCAATTACGCATGGAACAAAATATTTGCCAAATAGTTGCCGCGGCTTCGGCGGCACACCTCCATCCGATGGTCCAAATTTTCGATGACGCTGAGGCATTATTGTGGTTCTATGCCGTTAATGTGCCGCATTATCTCATCCTTTAGCTCTTTGTTGCTGACTTATCAATATACACCTTTGCTTTCAAATAACCCCAAGGAAAGAAGTCCAACGGTGTCAAATCACATAATCTTGGCGGCCAATTGACATCGCCGAGACGTGAGATTATTCGGTCATGAAATTTTTCGCGCAAAAGAGCCATTGTTTCGTTAGCTGTGTGAAAAGTGGCACTGTCCTGTTGAAATCACATATCGTCCACATCCATACCTTCTAATTCGGGCCATAAAAAGTTCGTTATCATCTCACGATAGCGAACACTATTCACAGTAACTGCCTGACCGGCCTCATTTTGGAAACAATACAGCCCAATGATGCCGCCGGCCCATAAACAGCACCAAACAGTCACTCTTTGTGGGTCCATTGGTTTTTCGGCAATCACTCTTGGGTTATCATTCGCCCAAATGTGGTAATTCTGCTTATTGACGAATCCACTGAGGTGAAAATGTTCCATATCACTGAAGATGATTTTCTTCGATATGCATTTTGATTTGAACGGCTGTTTTCATAATAAGCCTGAATAACTTTAACGCGTTGCTCGATTGTGTATCTTTCCATGGTTCGAATTGAATTAGTCTGAAATTAAAAAATGTCAAATGAAATGCAGAAGAAAGTTTGACGCTTAGTTGTGGTTCACATTCAACATCGGGATTTAAAATTTAACCACCTTTTATAAGACAGACGCTGCTTGGTTTCTAGTACCACCGCGAGTGGTATTTTATTTCCCACCTGCCCTGCGAGTTTTTCTTTATCCGCCAGACCAGAAACTCCACACGGAAGAGGAGCATCTGCAAATCTTCGTTCGGTGTGGCAGTCCAAGCAAATGCACATTACAACAAAGATACTGATTTTCAACCCCAATATTAAATCAGTTCTGCTCTAAGCCTGTGAAACCTGGTGTCTGTCTACGGAAATTGTACAGAAGCTTCAAGTGTTCGTGAACTGCTGCTTGAGATGCATTTTACGATCTGGAGGCCAGACAACTGGATATCTAACACCGAATTGCATCGACGATGCCATCAGAAACCAATCGCAACTGAAGTAAGAGAACGTAAATGGAGAAGGCTTGGCCATCATTATAAAGGGTGTTTTTTTTAGAGGTTATTTTTTCAAGTTGGCACTACTTTTTTCGTAGATGGTCTTTTTGACAGCTGTCACTTGATTTATGCTCAGTTTGGCTTGCCATTTCATAATGAATAGACTTACACCTGAACAACGTTTGCAAATCGTCCAAATTTATTACGAAAATAATGGTTCGGTTCGCGCGACGCATCGCGCGCTGCGTCCAATATTCGGTCGAAATAATCGTCCATCAGAGTCACTAATTCGATTAACCATGGATCGGTTTCCTCTAGTGAATAATACGCATCCTCAGAGACGTCGTACAGTGCGCACCGAAGACGCTATTGCTGCTATGGAGCAGAGTATCGAAGAAGACCCGAATGAGTCCATCCGCCATCGCGCGCAGCAATTGGAGATGTGCCCATCCACTTTATGGAAGATTTTGCGGAAGGGTCTTGGTTTGCGGGCTAACAAAATCCAACTCGTGCAAGAATTGAAGCCAAACGACCATCAAGCGCGTCGCACGTTCGGTGAATGGGCCCAAAACGAGATGGCCACCGATCCCGATTTTCACAAGAAAATTTTGTTCAGCGATGAAGCTCACTTTTGGTTGAATGGGTATGTCAATAAGCAAAATTGTCGCATTTGGAGTGAACATAATCCACAAGCCATTGCTGAGACGCCGTTACATCCTCAAAAAGTCACTGTTTGGTGTGCTCTATGGGCAGAGGGAATCATTGGTCCATATTTCTTTAAAAATGAAGCCGGCCATAATGTTACAGTCAATGGAGAGCGCTATAGAGCCATGATTAATGACTTTTTCGTGCCTGAATTGGACGATGTTGATGTGGACGACCTTTGGTTCCAACAAGACGGCGCTACATGCCATGCAGCCAACGCAACAATCGATTTATTGAAGGAAACTTTTGGTGAGCGCATTATCTCGCGCCGTGGACCTGTGGCGTGGCCTCCAAGATCGTGCGATATAACACCGCTGGACTATTTCTTGTGGGGCTATGTGAAGTCGCTTGTCTACGCAGATAAGCCCGAGACGATTGACGTCTTGGAAGAGAATATTCGGCGCGTTATTGCTGACATACGGCCCCAATTGCTGCAAAAAGTGGTCGAAAATTGGGCCTCTCGGCTGGAATTTATTCGAGCCAGCCGCGGCGGCCACTTGCCCGAAATCATTTTTAAAACATAATGGCAAACCCTTATCTTTATAATAAAGCTAAATTCTTGGCCATAAAATTAAATTATATACGTTTTATTTCATCTTGAAAACCTAACCTCTAAAAAAAACACCCTTTATAAGTGCTGAGCAGAAGAGTCAGATCTAGAGCTCTTGGCAACGCTGCATCGAAGAGAAATACAAAGCCGTGGACAAAACAATTATCTGGCAGCAAGTGAAAAATATATCCGGAATGTGGACAAATTTTACTTTAGCCGTTTGAACTTTTCTAAGTTTTGTATAAAATTAGAAAGTTTAATTTATCTAGTTTGGCTTAAAGATTGAAAAATAGTTTTTTTAAGATAAATGGCTGCCCTTGCGAGAGGCCCACTTCGAAAAATATTCAAAATTTGTCCGTTGTGATACCATAGAGGGAAAAGAGAGAGGAAAAGAAAATGAAAGGAACCAGACAGGTGAAAAAATCTAGGAAGGAGCTTTGGATTAGAGGATGGCGACTAACAGTGGCGATTTACGTTCGTATCGAATTAACCGCTTTAAGCTACTGATGAATTTCACCAGTTGTGTGAGATTTAAACCCGCAATATTCGCAGGTGTACCGAAAAAGTGAGAGCCCAGATGTCTAAACATTTCCCCGACGAGAGGAGAGCAGCCGAGAAGAAAGTGCTGAAATGATTGCACCTCGACTTCTAGACAGCTTCTGCAGAATGGATTTGAAGCAATTCCAAGCCCCACTCCATGGGCACCTAACGGACTATGTCCGGTAAGAATACCTACCAAATTCGGAAGCTCCGGTTTTGTTAGCCTTAGAAGTTCTCTCGAGCGCCCTCGATCTGCCCTTGGCGAGAAGGACCTCGCGACTTTGCACGTTCGCGCACTAGCACAACGCTCACTGAGTTGGCACCCACCTGAAGGCCTATCTTTCTAGGAGCCGATCACACATTCTCAAGGGAACACCAATTCACTCATTTTGCGATTGAAAAATATTAAAAAAAAAATTAATTTGAAAAATACTGTAAATATTAAAAAAATCGTCATGCACTCAGTTATGCTCGCCTCTGTACATATAAAATATTTACTTACCTCACTATCAGCATGCGTTCCATGCATTTTATTTTCGCCAGAGCCTCCGAAACTTGCCCAGTGCTGCAGTGCTGCACTTTTTACTTTAAACGCTTTGTAGTTGTTTACAAATTGTAAATAACGGTACATATTTATAAATATGTCTATATGAAGTTATCAGCCCAATTCAATCGGACAAGCGACGATAATTGGAAATTTAATTAGAAAAAGTTTCAACTGTGTGAGATTTGGTCTGTTAAAAATGATCTAATCGAAAGACAATCTAAACAATGTGCGATGGAAAATACACATATACAGTGACTTAAAATACTCTAATGATACTCTAAAGAAAACAGCCGTTTAAGAATGGTATGAATGCTTCAGAAGGAATCGTGAGTCCATCGATGTTAATGAAGGTTCAGGCCTTCGACTCTGAAAACATCAAGTGAAAGAAAAGCAAAAAGGGAGCACGTTGATATCGATACCAAAGACATCATTTTCGAAGCCCAATCATGATTTCCTACTAAACATTCATCAAACGTATAGCTACTTGAAACGAGACGCGGGTTTATGAATTACTTACTTGCTCACTCTGCTTCTCTGCTTGCTGGCGATAGTTGGTGACACCGACTGCATCGAAGAGTAGGTCTTCCTCGTCGTCCACTAGGAGGTTCCCTCCTGAAGGACTGCCGCCCTGGAGCACTTTCGTTCATCCTCGAGAGATGGTCCAACCAGCGCAGCCGCTGTATTTTAACACACTTCACTATGTGTACATGTCGGTATAGCTAAAACCGCTCGCTGTACCGTCGTGTACGGAACTCACTCTCGCCTACGCAAAGAGTTGTCGTCATCGTCCAAGCTTCTGCGCTATACCAGGTGAGGTCCAAAATAAACCAGACTGGCATCATAAAAATGTTTTTGATGGCGCCATCTTTAATGAGTTAGTGCGTTGGAGGTAACATCCCTAGTAGACTTCTAGTGAATGTGCTAGAGGTGCTGTAGACTATCATGTTTCGGGCCGCGGCAAAGTCGATCAGCCCCTGTTCGTTACCGGATATTTCGTTGTGCAGGCTGAATTTTCCGACTGTGGGACCCAAAATTAACCCCTGGTCACGATTTTCATGTCGTGGCGGATACAGCGCTCAAAGGGACGATCCAGGCGCTCATAGAAGGAGCCTTTGGCCGTATCATCCTTCTCTTCCATCGGGGCGTGGGCGAAATGTTGAAAAATCTCGCGTTGATGCAGATTATTGCGACGCGCTCGTCCACCGGAGTGAACGACAGTACTTGCCGTCGAAGTCTCTCTCTTTTACATGGCAGCTGCAGTAGTCATCGCAAGGTCCTATGTTTTTCTTGCCTTGCCCCATCCATCGCATCACTTGAATGGCAGTGATGTTAGCCTTTACTATCAGGAGGACATCAACTAGCCGGACAGAGGCACCTTCCCCATTAAGGGACCGGACATTCCAGGTGCATGCCCTCAAGTCGTTATCCTTAGTTCGTTTGCAGGGTTCGTCATCAGTACAGGAAGTTCTCATCCGAGGATTTGTTTGTGTTTCCATTTGGGGGGATTTGTATATGGCGGCTCCCAAGCCCAGCGCATAGCCAGCTATCCTGGAATTATTCACCTTCTAACGTTGGCTCACTCCCTAACGGGTATTCGGAAGCTACCCAGAAGATACTTAGGCTAATCTTGGAAGTTGTGAGCTGCTTGAACCATATGTAGAAGAATCGTCCTGGACACTCCTGAGTGAATGGGGATCCCCCACTTGCGTGGACTTCTACATATGGAAACATCCTAATAAGACTAATCCCAGGGTAATTTGCACAGTTTATAGGATTAGGCAGAGTACTCTTAGGTTAAGAGTACGACACGCAAAGCACACATCACCCAAGTGAGGTCGAAGAAGTGGATGCAAGTTAATTTTTAGCCATTATCGCCGTATCGTCCGCATGTATAGCTGTGTGCGTGCTATATGTCAAGGGTGGATTGGCAGTAAATAAAGTGTAAAGGGCAAGTCCCAGAACACTACCTTTAGGCACATCTGCTTCAATTCGGTGCAGAATACTCGTAGTAACTTCATTGTTAATTTTTGCAAGAAAGTGTCTACTCTTTAAGTATGATTTAAGTACCTTGTAATAGCAGTGAGGCAGCTTACTTTGGGCTTGTATAACAAGTCTACATGCCAGATTTCATCAAATGTGCTCTTTTATAGCGCTTCTCCAGCGAAATTATAGACAGAATTGACTTGCTTGACGAACTGTAAAGCTGATGAGCTAGCCAGAAAAGGCACTGCTCTTCAACTGATCAGCGATAAAAATACCATTGGGATACCCATGGCTACAAGTAAACTGATAATAAAAAACAACATTATCCAAGAGGCCAATAGCTCATGGAGGCTACTATGGCCGCAAATAAACAAGAAAAGAACAAAGGAATTGCTTAGTCTCTCAAAAGACCAGATCTCGAAGGTCGTGGCTTGTTTAACCGGTCATTGGCTATTTGGCAGGCATTCCTCAAGACTAAGAGCCACAAATGGTCCCACGAAGAAAGGTAAATGGGGTTCTCGTGCAGCACACTGGTATCACACCGGGCCTGTAAGGTCTAAGTGAGTTGGTCGTGCAGACCGACTACCACCATAACCTAACCTAACCTGCTTGACGAAATCCAAACTGGTGTGTCGAAATGAGTTGCCTCGTTGGACCTTCCCCTTCCACTAGAAACCGGTCGCAGTTCGCTGGCAACAGCGGTGCAGTCAACATAGCTCCGCGAGTGAAAGCTGTTTTAAAAGTGTGTTAGGATTTTGCAGTGGCGAAAATGCAGCGATCGTTGGAGCAACGTTACTCGATCAAATTTTGCGTAAAGCTAAACAAAACGAGTACCGAAACCATTGGGCTACTCAAGGAGGCTTTCGGGGACCAATCTCTGTCCAGTGCCCAGGTAAAACGGTGGTACAAGTCGTTCAAGGACCTCGTCAATAATTGGACCCTGCATCACGACAATGCGCCAGCGCACACCCCCTTCCTCTGCACCTCTGCATTGGCGAAGATGGGGGTTCCGGTGCTTCCACACCCTCCCTACAGTCCAGACCTGTTCCCTCTTGTTCCCTTGCCTGAAAAGAAAGCTGAAGGGGAGGCGTTTCGACTCCATCGAGGCAATCCAAAAAACTGTGACAACCGAATTGAACGCGATTCCGGCGGATGAGTTTAAAAAATATTTCCTGCAATGGAAGGACCACTACCAGCGGTGTATAGACGCTCAAGGGTCCTATTTTTATGAATATTAGTCGTATAAGCCAAAAGGTTTAATGAAACTGCTTAAAAAAAATAAGGCTCATTACTTTTCAATCAAACCCTGTAGATTTGAAACGTATGTGGTTTCAATAGCACTAAGCTGCTTGCCACGAAATGCATTAAACAATTTCCCTGTAGCAAACGAAGTTCCCTGGACTCATTTTTTTTCACAAAAAAAACGAGGTCAAATGGCGGCTAATTGACTAAATCGGGTATTTTTCTTTAGTATTACGTGAAAAGTATAAGCTATGCCAATAAGCTCGAGACGATGGCAGTGCTGAAGAGCGAAATCATGTGCTGTAAATTACATACAGTCCGAACCCGAAAAGACATGGAAAATTTTGAAGGAGTTGTGGTGGGAATTTAATGGGTATACTTTGTTTCATACATAAATGCCATGCACTAAAATATATGATGAAATATGTTTTATTTATAAGAGAAAATCTCCAATTTTATTAAATTACTCGGTATGTCATTTAGCTGATTATAGGAAACTTGACAAGCCCTCAATCGGAGTTCGGAAAAAGGCTTCGAATATTAGCCAAAGTGTATTGATTTCATTCGACAATATTAATATTAAAAAAAAAATAGTAAACCCATATTCCTATATAAATATTTAGTTTTACTTCCCTATCCGGAACTCTAGTAACATTCGCGTTTTATTTAATTTTTATGCAATTTAAACCGTAAATGGCGAGAAAGCCTCTTTCGTCCATGCAATCAATTATTAACGCGCGCAACCTCCTTTCAATGCAATCTTCAGCCTTCTACTTACATTATTAAATGGATGTTATGCCTTTTACATGCATACACACATACACACATTATTGATACACCGATGGGATCAATGGCCTTAATTTGTACAGAACAAAAGCCACCATTGCGTTTTTCTTTATTTCCGCTTACCCCGGAAACAACAGGCCACAACAATATGACAAAAGAAAACAATGGCAAACAGACACATTTGCCGCCATATATTATAATAAAGGTATGTATGTATTAAAGGTATGTATGTGTGTGTGTATACATTTATGAACTTGCTTGACAGGCTTTTACTCATAAGTGTTTAAGCGTACATTCAAACAGCTGTGAGATGTACAGCGGTGTGTGTTGAAATAGAGGCAGCAGAAGCTGGCTGAAGAGCGAGCAAGACTGTATGCGCTAAAAGAGCAGGGTCGAATTAACATAGCAATGATCATGAAAACAGAGAAGTCTATATCCTTACTCAAGTGGCAATAGCGTTGGGAAAATTCCACAAGGGGAAGGTGGACGGACCTATACGCTAATCCCGAACATCGGAAAATGGCTCAATCGAAGTTATGGTGAGCTTAACTTCCACCTAACACAATTCTTCTTCTTGGTTGCTACCAGAAGTACCTATAGTACATCGCCTTAGGATACGTGACTCGCCTTTATGTCCAGATCGATGCAAGTCATGTGTATTTCGTATACCCACGATTAGCGGCGATTAGAGGCAATTTAGTTGCACTATCACTAGATCCGATAGTACCAGGAAATATAGTCGACATCATGATGTCTTCAAGATATGCGTGGGATAAAATTTCGATGGCGATAAAATACACGTGGTAAGCGGCAGCTAAACAGACGATAACTTGACGAAGAAACGGACTCTAAAGTCGAAGTGTTACAAGTACGGTGGGAGGAGATGGACAGGCCCAACTGGGGTGGTTTCCTTCGGGAATAAACATAACTAGGGGAGGATTTTAAAGTATATGTAACTTTACCGGACTGCATGTGAAGAGTAACTGACGTAGAGAATAGTGCTCAACCGTCTTCCGGTCGATTTACTTAACTGTTGTACCGGGAGGGGATCGGTACATTGACGTTAGAAGGTTTAGTTTGGGTTAAAGTCCTACACTGACGGGGTACAGGCTTATCATATAAATAATAATTGAACTCCTATATTATTGAATATGAATTAGGTGGCAACGCCGTTTACATTTTTTTATTGGCATGTTTTCATTCCCCCAAATAATGAAAGGCGCATTTCAATTAATTTAACTGTGCAAATTTTTAATATATAGTGAGAGTTAGGTGGCAACACTTTACTAAAATATTTTTTTTTTTATTTGAAGCTTTCAGTTTGGTTGATACCTACATATATACTTATATCGCAATATATAGTAAAATTTTGTAACTTATCTAAAAATTTCCGCAAAAATTAAGTGGCAACGCTAAGAAAAATATTTTTTAGATTAAGCTATCTGAAGCATTCATTTCATTTGACAAACATATCCTGATATGGAATTAATTTTTATTTTTTCACTGCCAATAAGGTGGCAACACCATTCCAAATATTTTGCATTAAAATGTTTATTTAATACTCAGACTCTAGTGTTTTCAATTGAACATAGTTTTGAATTTAGTTTCTTGTTTTCTCTTGAAAATTAAGTGGCAACGCTATCAACATAACGCGTTTGAGGAAAGATTTCTTAAATACCTATGTTTTGACACCCTTATTGATATATTTATTTATGAACGTTTGTTTTTAGTAAACTACACTTTTCAATTATTAGAAATAATGGGCAGCACTATTCTAGTAGAGTGTTACGCAGAAAATCATCTGTTTTTACAATTAATAATATTTCCAAGAAAGTAAAAACTTTCTAAGTGACGTAGTTCTTTTTCAAGAAGCCATTTTCAAGATATATTCCAAATTTTTTATAAATATTAGCGTACATAGCACATGGGCTGAAATGTCCAGGGCCTAACCTATACATGTGACTAGTTTTATTACATTCACCTCTTTTTCAGTTAGTACTAACCTTAAAAAGACAGAAACAAACAATTTTTTTAAGCTAAAACTTGCTTTTGTACTTCGCGTCGCAATATCACAATTTGGTATTTGTCTTTGGCAGTACTTTTTTCTAGTTCACATGGAATCAGTAATAGCAAATTTTCGTTGTTAAAGCAGAGGATTGTATGCGTAACTCTGCTTGGACAGACTCAGTTATAAGGCTTTTTTAAAGTATTTTCTTTAAGTTCCTAATTACGAGTACAATGGGCAACCATGCTTGAGTGCTTGGTTCTACAAAAATTAGCTCCGGACTACTTATATCGACTCATCGAACGAACAAATTTAAAGTAAATTCATGTGAAGGTATGCATCTCTATTTTATTGCACGTCGCTGTGCAAGAAATACTTTCGCAAAAATACAGGCATAAATGCGGCGTGTAACATTCGCATTGCAATCAATAATCCCACTTAAACATCACTCACTTATAGGCAGATAAATGTACATAGATTTTAAGCGTAGATATATGCACGGACATAAATACACTGTGCTAAATAACGATGAGGACCTATAATACATAAAAGGGACTTAATATAAATAGTAGAGACTTATTAGAAAAAATTTCAGAATTTATTTGTTTCTTATTTAATTTTAATACTTTTTTTTATGGAAATATAGTTCATTCTTTTAAAAGAAACATGTAAACCCAAGTTTTAAACTTTTTGTAAATTAAAAAAAAAATTAATAAATTTCCATCAGAATTTTTAGTTAAATTTTTTGAAAATTTTCGGGTATGCAGTTTTTTAGCCCATTGAATTTTAATATAATAAAGTACAATACAATTTTTAAGTGGCTCAAATGTCGCGTCGATTTTTGGTAATTTTTTTTCTGATGGTATTGGCCGTTTTCTCGCACACAAAACATAAGTCGGGCATTCGTTATGTGGAGAAAATGTACAACTGGCGAAAAAAAAATTGTCAAAAATCAACACAATCATTGAGCGACTTGTAACTGGCACTTTATTTTATCGCAATTTTACGAGGTATAAAACTGCATACCCCGGATTTTTCTAAAAATTCTAATTAATATTATTATTATACTATTACGAGAAAAAAAAGCTTAACATATTTCAGCCAAAAGTCCTACGTCGCTTTCTTGAACCGGTGTGGATAGATCACGTCAACTATCGCCTATGTTTCAACTTTAAACGCCTAGCTGAGCCAAACGGCTTCCAAATAGTTGACTAAGTCAAGCTTCAGCGCATTAAATGGTCTGCTCAGGTTTTGAGGATAACCTAAATAAAATTGCAAAAAAGATCTCCTGTACAGGTAGTAAGCTGTGATAATTATTAGTGGCGATCGCGCTGCCTTTGGGCGCATAGTGCTGAAACGAATGCTTTCCAATATTGGCTACTTCTCGCTTTCGTCTTAATTTAGGTCCATGAGTGAGATCTTGAATTTCTAAAACTTCTTGATTAAGGCTGAGGCGTCCTTTGCGGCACGTTCCTTGTGGATTCCAGTCCAGTGCCATTCTACTTATTCGATCGTTGGCTTGTACAACGCATAGCCAATCCAAATCCATTTGAGCTCTCGTATTTCAATGTCAAATGGTTTTTGCGTGCGAGTCACAGGTTGCGGATAGTGAACCGCCTTCAGATATGGAGGTAAGCAGCGAATAAGTTTTTTGTAACAAATAAGCAGTCCCGGACAAGCAGCGGGTGGTGGATACGGCCGTAGTAGGGTGGACAATGGGCTCTGTACAATCTTAAAAACGGCTACAAGGTCAAATTCATCACCAACAAGGGGAAGAAGTGCCGCCTTTTATATGCATTTACCCCAAAACAGCGGCTGTCTTGAAGCAAGCGACTGAAGAACGAAATGCTGCTCCCACCAGCTAAATCTGGCAGCCCCATGCTGCGAATAGGGACCGTAGGCTAACAACCTATTAATCTTGAATTAAATCTGTTACTGAAACAAAATCAATCTGAATTAAATGGAATATTAAGCTGTAAGTGCCTTATAAAAGAGGCCGATCGAGGACACAGTTAATGACTTGGCGTCATCTTTGGACTGAAAAACTTTAGGATGTCTGCAAAGAATCGAGATTCTTGGTCGGAACGTCACGCAAAAAATGGTGATGATGGGTAGAGGATTTAGTATTGTGAGCTGAAATGTTTATTGTGCTCTCTTCATTGTTTCAGTGTAATTCTCTGAGCCAAATTTCCTCACAAAATTTTAGTATATGTCCATTTTATTATTTTTCCATTCTTGAAGTCTATTGTGGAGTTTGTGGCATTCCCAGATTCAGATTGAAAAGTTGTAAATTTTGATGAAAATTTCTTCAATTTTTTTTTTTAATTTTCATAAAATTTCAAACTTGTTTTATCTAGCTTTTGCATGAGAGTGTAGGTAGGTAGATGAAAGGGCTGAAGTATCGCTCTGGCAAGTAGCACTAAAGCGCCGTTTTGATATCATTATGAGACCTACAACAGCAAGATATCTACAGCCCAGAGCTGTTAATGTAATGGAGAAGATTGAGATGAGATTTAGGTAGGCGCAATGCCACAGGCTGCCGAAAAAAGGGGAACCCAGTGACCTTAATCGTCTAGCTGCTAAACCCGGACATTTACAGAGGAAGTGCTCAATAGTCTCCTTCTATAAAAGGTCCACATAGCTTCTGCAATGGGGGTTAAACGGTAAACCTAGTCTTCCCGCGTGTGAACTGATCGTCCAGTGACCGTTAAACACAGCTAGTTGTTTGGAAATTGAATGGCGTGGAATCTCCAAGCTTTCTGAGTCCTCCGTCTATTCTACTGGGGCCAAAGGATTTTCGGAATAGCACATGAAGAAATGGAGATCCATCTTTTCTGCGCTTTCCTGAGAAGTAAGTTGTGCAATTCCCCTTTAACTACAGTCAGAGGATGCCATTGACCGGGTAGGAGGTATATGAGGCCAATTCATGCGCCTTCCTGGCAAGCTCATCAGCAATTTCAGAGAAAGGTTACCTGTACACCCAAGAGAATGTCTGTGATCGAGATTCTTGGTAAAAGTTATTGAGGCCAAGATCCAAACGCTGATCGTCACGCTAAAAATGTTGATGATGGCCAGAAGATTTAGTACTGAGACTTGAAAGATCTATTTTGCCTTCTTCATGTTTTCAGTGTTTTTAATTTTTTTATTATATTTGTCTATTTCATTTTCTTCTCTTTTAAAATCTGTTTTTCCAGGTACATTTTCAGCTCAGGCATCAGTTTGGGGCACGATGCCAGCGTATGTTTGGTGGTTTGATCTCGCTCTCTACATAAAATGCAGGTTCTAGAAGCACCATAGATTCTGATTAAAAAATTGAAAATTTCAATGACATTTTTTTGAATTTTTTTTAATGTGCATGAAACTCTAAATCTGGATTTATATGACTTTTGTAAGAGAGTGAACTATATTTCCTTGAAAGAATTATTAGAGTTCATTAAGAAGCAAATAAATTATCAATAAAAGGCAAGCTAGCATTTGCCAACAAAGCATTAATTCATCCTTGTCAGCACGGATTTGTTGGTGGTCGGTCTACTGTTACAAATTTTGCTGTTTTTTCTCAGTTCTGTGTCCCTGAGTTTAAGAGTAAGTCTCAAGTTGACACCATATATACGGATTTTTCAAAAGCATTTGACATGGCCTCGCCCAAAATCCTCCTATGGAAACTTGAAAATGTCGGCTTCCACTCGGCTTTCTTAATATCGCTGAAATCTTACCTGTCAAATAGAATCTCATTCGTTCAAATTGGGAATACTAAATAAAATACATTTGTGTCAAACTCTGGAGTACGATAAGGTATCATTTTTGGTCCTATCTTGTTTATACTTTTCATTAATGACGTTGGTCGGTGTTTCAAGTATTCGGAATATTTACTCTAAGCTGAGGAATTGAAACTTTTTCGCAGAATCTCCTCTCTCTAAATGACTGGGCTCAAAACAAACTATGTATTGATCCTAGAAAGTATTATCACAACACGTTTTCCAAGTCCATGAATCCCATTTCGTCAACTCATTACACCGCGTTACACACATTCTGTTCTATTAGCATTGTTGGTGCTACTGTTGGTTCTCCATCCCTTAATTCGGGAACATCATCAAAAATCTCCGTTGAATCCGCTATACGTTCTTCTGGTCAGTACAGAACCGCTGGAATAACCGATTCTACATTAGCGTAGCGAATTTTGTTGCGGCGAAAGTATTGGTACCCTTTAGTTTGAGTAAAGTTACGCAAAATTAGCACAGTTCACTGCAGTGCTCCGTACGTGGTAGCCAAATTGTTTGTATAGAGTACTTTATTGTTGACCTTCCATCAGGAAACTTGCATAAATTTCTATAGCAACAGTCGCACACGACTTCCGGAGTTTATCACAAGTAAGAAACATAAGCAGTCTTGAATATTTTCTGAAACGAGTTAACCACTGTTTTCGTAATATTTTTAAAATTTTTACTTGTTGCGAATAAGCCACAAACGAAACAAAAGTTGTTTCGAGTCGGGCACTGCATTTTTCGTAAGATGAAATATACAGAAAGACGTTTTCGCGCAACAGAACTTAAAACAATTGTCAAAGTATACGCCTCCTAGAAGCGCAACTGTCAGATGATCGGAACTTCCGGAACTGTAACAAACACACAAACGGCACAGAGTGTGTTGTATGAAACAATAAAATTAAAGGTTAATAAGTTGTTTAAAAATTTCCCTTCCACGGAAAAAGGGTTAAAAATTGATCCAAAGTTTTTCACACAGGCGGACTACGAGCTCTATATTTTATACATAAGAAAAAAAATTCTGACATGTACATGAAAATCGCCGATACATGTTATTTTTATTTTTTCTCCCCTTTCCGAAAAAGTATATTTGGTTTATAGGACAGAAAAAAAGTTCGTTTTTGTAACGCAGTGTTATGTTTCAAATGTAACTCTAGTCTCAGTCAATGAAGTTCATGATCTTGGTATTATTTTTGATGCGTCTTTTAGGTTCATTGTCCATAGCAAGCATATGCCAACTTAGCTTTTTTGAGACGCTATGCGCTAGTGATTTTCAAGACCCATACACTAAAAAAATCTTACATAATGCTTTAGTCCGCTCGAAGTTGGAGTATGTCTCCGTCATCTGGAATCTGATATATTCCTCCCATTCTCTTAGAATTGAAAGAGTTCAACGTAAGTTTGTACGTTTTGCTTTTCAACCTTTACAATTTGATTGTCCCTTGCTACCCTACAGCGCTAGGTGCATGCTTTTCAATGTCTTATCACTTGAGATCCGATGACTTGCTTAAAGTTTAATGTTTATATGCGGTGTCATATCTCGTAGTGTTCAGATCTACTCCGGCAAATATTGGATACGGGAGTAAGTTTTCATCCGTTCTTAGCCAAAGTTGCAAATTATCCAAACAGCTTTACTCCATATTTCAGGCATCTTACGGATTCCTCTGACAAAGAATTCGAGTTCTTTTGATTTGATCCATTCATTAAGCCAGTTTACGATGCTCTCGTAAGAAGTGAACCGCTCTCCAATAAAGGGTGACCGCATTGATCGTAACAGATTATAATCCGAAGGTACAATGTCTGGGGAATATGGCGGGAGGGGCAAGATTTTTCAATTCAGTCCCTCTAAATATTTCTGGACCGATTTAGCAACTTGTGGGATGTCGTTGTCATGCAGCAAAATCAGTTTGTCATGTCTATCGACCCACTGCGGCCGCTTTTCTTCGAGAGCTCGATTGAAACGCATTAGCTGCAGTCGGTAACGATCGCCAGTGATGGTTTCAGATGTTTCTTTACAAGTTGTATTTGATGGAGCCTTATTACCGTAAATACTGATCAATATATGATACGTTTCAGCTGCACTTTGCTTTAAAAGGTAATAATATAGCCTGACTTCCCGCTAATGCTGTTTTTTGGGGACGAACCTAAACATTTTTGACTTCGGATAAAAAAGGATATTTACGCTTCATAGTAATGTCAAGTACTGCAATCGAGACCTCTCATATACACTTCAAATCACCAGTGTGTATATATTACTAGAGCGAACACAAAAATAGTATCAGCAGCGAGACCTCTTTTACGAAGGCGGAAACTAATTCCCATACCCAATAAATTTCAATGTTCCTAATAGAGTACTTAGCTCTTATAATCTATTTTATGAAAACCATGTTGAAGTTCTTAGATCTAATTGTCTTAATTTCGCGCCTCTTACAAGAAAACTTCAAGAGTTTAATCGACTTCCTTGAAGTCTTGATTTTGATTTTGCGATCCCAAGGCATCTGTTTAAGTATGTTATTAAGTTTTATTATTTACCAAATAAACTATCTAATTGATTTTAGTTCTTAAGTTTTTGTTATTTTACCCCGTAAACCTAGTCAGTAAGGTTGTTACCATTGACTTAAATAAATAAAGAAATAAAGTCCTTGCGCTACTGTTTTTTAACGCAGTGTATTTTTGTTATGCATTCCCTAGTAACAGAGCCGCTCAAATTCGCTATCAACCCACTGCAAATTCAGGATCGCTTCAGCACTCACACATTTACTCATACATTTACAAAAATCTGTATACGCAGACATACATACATACACGTATAATATATCCATGCACTTATATTGACAAAAGCATTTACTGGCGTTGCATTTAAAACAGCGAATGCTTATAAATACTCATCCAAGTATAGGATATGAGTTGCCAGCAATGGGAAGAGAAAAAAAGTGCTTATTGGTAGCACACCATTTCTCGCAAACTCCTCCATATTCCCTACGTTGCTGTGCAACTATGTATGCCGCCATTCATTGAAGAGTAATACCCTTTCCAATTTGCCCTCGCCTCCAACCACCATTTTTCTCCTACCATTAACCTTAAACGTCTGAAATGTTGAAATTGACACGCCGCCGTGCAATTTGTTTTGTCTGTGCGGCTTTCGATACGTGAGATAACCACAGCAGCGACGACTTTTAGATAAACTCCTTTCGTACAAGTTCAAGCGCAGTGGTGTGGCATGGGTAAACAGCTGCTGGTAGCTAACTGCTACATATTTAGATGCCAATGTTGGTGAATGGCCTGGTGTGAGTGTCTGGCTGAATGATGAGACTTCCAAAGTGGGGTGTGTCAACGGTGCGCCGTCATACAAGTCGCAAACGTGACACAATGACTGCGAGTTGCGCTGTGAATTTTTGCAATACGCGCCATTGCCATTCACTAGTCGCCGATTCGATACGCTCAGCTCGGATCCATCCATTCATTCATTCATGCGTTCGTCGATTCGTTTGTATGCTTAACTCAAGTCAACTGGAGCATCAGTGATGAAGTGTTGTCTACTGGAAGACATATGTGAGTATGCAGACGCACACTCTATATTTGTATTTGTGAGCTTTTTCTATGTAAGTGTATATGTGCGTGTATGACAAATATGGCGGCAGCTGTCGTCAGATATGGTGTAAGCTTTGACACGTACATTTTAACTTCTCACATAACTCAATGTTTATGTGTGTGTGTGTGTGTGTATATACGCTTGCATACATGTAATTCCAGTAGTATTTGTTATATTGGCCATGACAATGAATTTAGTACCTACACATTTTTATTTGTCTTCGAGTGGACAAGCAGGGGCGTATACGCAATATATTTTATTGCTAGAAGTTTTGTACGCAAGTCAGCTGCTGTGTGCGAATTGGCGACTGTTTTGTAACTAACTGGTCATGCGAGGATGAGGAAGCTCTACTCAAATCACAAAGTATGCACTAAGCCATGCAGCCAAATTGAAATCAGGCCATCTTCGCATGATATGATACGAATTCTAATACTATCGCAAGGATATATGACCAATGCAAAGGGAAAATATTTGACAATGGGGTTGACTTTTTTTGGTTTTTTTATCAGATTTTTTGTTTTTGTTTTTGTAATGTGGTGCGGTAACGCGCTACTATCAAGTGATACTCTAAATCCAGAATGGATCTGTTTTACGAAGAATTCTTCATCTTCACCTTATTTCTTGGATAGAATGCTGTTTCGTTAATCGCTTCATGGTTGGTTGCTTGAAGTGGTGATTCATACAGAATACAAGTAGCGCATTCGCATCATTTTATTGCCACATCCTCGCTACAAAATTGTTCAACGGTTTTTACAGCATGACTATATCCAGGCTGTGCGGTTTAAGAACCTTATTAGTTTGTTGACGACTAGCCCATACAGTTGTCTGAGACTTCCTAACAATGGATTGTCCAAGGTTAACACTTTTTCCTTCCATTGGGCAGGGCATTCATACAGGAAATGGAAAATCGTTTCCTTCTTCTCCGGTTGTTTATAACTGTGACACTGAGGGCATCCCTCATCTTTTGAGCTGCTTCTTCCTGGGCAGACCAAAAGCCAGTTATTACTGCGTGAGTCTCCAGACATCCCGTCGTTTGACGTTTATCAATGTTAGCGTTTTTTTGAGGTGGACTACAACATGCCCTCTGGTCTCTTCATCTATAATACAATTCGGGGTTCAGACGTATTTTGAGGAAATTGCATTCTTGATTGCACCCAGTGGTGTGAACACCGATTCTGCAAGAACGTTATTCATGGCAGATCCGACTCTTGGCAGTTCATATGCTTTCTCGTTGCCAATGTTTCGATGTTCAGGGACGTTATGATTTTCACTCAAGGTAAGGGTATTCCTTCTAATCGTTTCATACTGTCAGTTAAAATATCTCTCGCTGCCCTCTATTTCCACTCGTTATCAATTATATTTTGTATCCTCTGGAGACAAACTTACATCAACAATTTGCTAAGGTCTGCTCCTGTTCACCATAAAGAGTGGGCTCTTCAACAAGGTATGATAGACATTCTTGTTATTTACATTTTCGGATTAGTCGCAGAATGGTTTTCTCATATTTTTGAATGGAGGTAGGATTTAAAACAATAATTTGGTCAAGCAATAATCCACTTCGCCATATATCCCCACTATCCAGACTTATACGTCGTTGGGTCTAGTAGCCATTTGAGGAGCTGCCCCATTTTCCATAGCATTTCAGAGAGCTGCTTTGCCTCAGTACTGCTCGTTGAGCTATACTTATTGAGTGCATTTTGATTAATCAGCATTAGATCCGAGATTTGTAGTGCCGCTTTCTTTGATCCAGTTTTAAAAGCACTGCATTTTCAGAGGGCGCAATGTCGATACGTTGAATTTATGCTCCAATATAATGATGTATTGACTGCGCACGAATGGAATGCTGAAAATTGTGAGTTGTTGTTGTAACAGTACTTATTTTATATCCTGCCTAGTGTTGGAAAGTCATCAATCATCCTCGTCTAAATCATTTAATGAAGTACCCGAGGAGTCGCGCTGCTTCGAAAGGGTTAAATCAGAGCAAAAAAAAGTGTAAGGTGTTTACGGAAAGTGGGTATGTTTTAGATTAGGTTTCAGTAATTGTTTTTTTTTTTGTCATATTCGATAAGCTCAAATGCGATATGTACAAACAAGCTTGGTAGAGTTTACAAAAGTTTCGTAGATATTAAACATTAAAATAAAATAAGGCGGTAGCACCGTCATTTGACATATTGGTATGGGAATAAGTTTCCGCCCTCGTAAAAGAGGTGTCGCTGCTGATGCTATTTTTGTGTTCGCTCTAGTAATACACACTGGTGATTTGAAGGTGTATATGTGAGGTCTCGATCGCAGTAGTTGGCATTCGTTTGAAGCATCAAGACCCTTCTTTAGCTGACGTCAAAAATATCTACGTTTGTCCCGAAAGAACAGCATTTGCGGGAAGTCAAAGAAGAAAAGTGCAGCGGAAACGTGTCGTATGTTGATCAATACTTGCGGTAATCACGCTCCATCAAATACAACTTGTAAGAAATGGTTTCGACGCTTCCAAAGTGGCAATTTCCATGTGAGTGATAAAGATCGCAAAGAAATTCGAAATCAACTACAAAATTATTGGATGAAAACGCATGGCGAACCCTTGATGATATGTCTATAGAGGTGGATGTTGACAGATTAGCCGTCGGTAAACATTCGCTCGCGATGGGAATGGTGCAGAAAGCAGGTAGCTGGGTGCCACATCAATTGAGGGAGAGGTACTACGTGTGAGATTCTTCTTGAACGGCAAAAAAGAAAAGGTTTTCTGCTTCGCATCGTCAAACAAATGGATCTACTTTGATAACCCTAGGCGTTGAAAATGTTTTAGCCTGCCAGGTGAATCAGGTTCATCGACAGAAAAAAAAAATATTCATGCTTCATAGGTTATGTTGTGCATCTGGTGAGATCGGAAGGGTGTCATCTCTTATGTACCCCTTAAACTATCGGGAATCATCACTGACGATCGCTACTGACTACAGCTAATGCGTTCGAATCAAGTTTTCAAAGAAAAGCGGTCGGAATGGGACGGTAGACATGACAAACTGATTTTGCTGCGTGACACGTTGCTAAATCGGTCGAGAAATATTTAGAGGGTCTGAATTGGAAAATTCTGCTCCATACGCCGTATTCCTCAGCCATTGCACCTTCGGATTATCACCTGTTCCGATTAGTGCAGTCAGCCTTTATTGGAAAGCGGTTCACTTCTTACGAGAGCATCGTAAACTGGCTCAATGAATGGATCAATTCAAAAGAACTCGAATTTTTTGTCAGAGGAATCCGTATGCTACCTGAAAGGTGGAGTAGACTTGTTTAAATAGTTCGTGACTTTGGTTAAGAAAGGACGGAAACTTATTCTTACCCCCAATAGTTACACAGGACAACAAATTAAAATTTTTTGATTAGAAAAAAATGCGTGCATGTTATTCGGGAAAACATCATAAATACACAGAAGGGTTTTAGGAAAGAAAGTTATAGTACAGTGCGTAGTTTTTTTGCAATGATAATCCTATCGCAAAATATTTCTAAATCAAATATTTCTCAAATACCTCTCGTTTGACCCCCAAATCTTTATACGTAATTTTGCTTATAAAGGTGCTTCAAAGTATTTTCCAAATTAAGCTTATTAAACCTCTTTAGTTTGATTTCTATAGTGAAATATTTCATTCAAAAATTGAATTTAATTGAATAAATTTTTTTACATAGGTGGCAACACTCTTGCAGAATATTTTCGAAATTAAGCTTTCTTAAATCTCTTTAGTTTGATTTCTATGGTAAAATATTTCATCTAACAATTCAATTTAATTGGGTTAATTTTTCAAACAGGTGGCAACCCTCTTAAAAATTACTTTCGAAATTAAGCATTTATAAATCTCTTTACTTGATTTCTGTATTATAATACATCATTAACTTATCAATTCAATGCAATGTAATTTTGCTAATAGGTGGCAGCCCTCCACAATATATTTTCTATAATAAGCTATTTCAAACTTCTTTAGTCTGATGATTATACTTTAATATTTCATTTACCATGCCTACTTAGGTTAAATATATTTTTCAAACAGGTGGCAACCCTCTTCAAAAATATGTTCGGTAGTAAGCTTTCTAAACTCCTTGAGTTTGATACCCGTATTGCAATATTACGTTTATCTTAATACTCAATTTTCGAAACAGGTGGCAAATCCATTTCTTCGTTTTGAGCTAAATTATATATACTTACACATCGGTCAAGCTGCTCCCGAGTTTTAGCGAGACTTACGAACTGGCAAAGAAAGTGCATAACTTTGCTATGAAAATGAGGAGAAACTCATTTCCTCACTCAAGAAACTCTGCCCTTGCTCTAAATCTCAAACAAACTTCGCTAATACGGCAATGAGTTTGAAGAGTATTAAATATTACAAAATTGTATTTTAAATCTCACCACCACCCCCACTTTTAATACCTGATCTAAATTCCTAGCCAAGCAAAATTTCTTATTTTTCAGCTAATCAATCAATGCACCCTAAGGCGTGCAAACAAATGCGAGCGTTCACCCAAGCATTGGCCTGTTAATATTTTATGTATGCCGCTTCAATTATCCGCTATACGCACACGCAAAGCAGCGATGCAACACTTAAGTTTAAAAGTAAATATTAGTCGAACGAACTTTAAGTAGGTGTGTCTAAAGTATAAACAAAATTATACTCAGAAAGAGTAACCCTGCAGTAAATCGCACTGGTATGGCACCTCACTGCGTCTATGAATTTATATTAAGTTAGGTTGCAATGACTGTCAACACTATTTGGGTCATTTTGTAATGCTAAATGAATGCATAATCTTACTTTCGCCTCATTTTCAACGCTACCAAGCACCAATTTCTCTTTTTTGTTCGCCAAGATGTTTACCCTTTCCAAATTACTAGAGAGCAATCAAAGGTTGCTGATAAGCCGTCATTATGCCAGCATCTGTGCACAAAATGTCATTGTAATGGACTCTTAATCGTTCTACGTATCCACCTAAAGGATGCTGCGCTTAAGTAACTTCATGGCTATGGATAGTTCACTCTTATTTAGCATGAGTAGTTTATATGATCTCCTTATGTTACACTCTGACTATGCGTTTGGATGTGTTGCAAGAGCTCACAGAAAATGGGTGATATGTCGCACCTCTCCCAGGTCGGTAAAAGTGGTATGTTACATTGCATCGGTACCTATATCAGATTAAAGGCGAGCTCTAGCGCCTTGCAACTTTCTCGGAATTGAACTAAAGTTTTAAAATCGAATGTCTTGGGAGCACTTGGCTGTCTTAGTTGATAGGTATAGAATTTCATTGAGACGCCTATATACTTCGCCCTAGCAGTTCTGTTACAAATTAAGTCCGTTACAGACATAAAATTATAATACTATGTTTAATGAAGTTAGTTTTATTTAAGCATGTAAATATTAGAAAAAAAACCATTTAATGTTCATTCGAAATGTCACCATTTGCTTTACTCAAGCCTTCAAACGATTAGCCAGTCAGCTATTGCAGCACACACATAGATTTTGGCGTGGAGATTGTTTGACCACTTCTGACCACAAACTGAAGTACAGTGGATTCAAGTCTGGACTTCCATACTACCAATCTTCTGCAAGCCATCGCTGGGTAGTTTTTATCTTATGGGCTAGAACGGAATCTCACGAGAAGAACCAACGCTCCCCATTGACTGCTCAGCAGTACATCCTCCTAGTACACTTTTGCCCCGGTCTTAACCATTTTTTCGCAGAAATGAAGAGATGTAACGCCCTTACAAGACTCTCCCCACCAAACTATTACGGAGGCTGGATGATGGCCACGCTGAACGCTTGGAACAATATTTTTTACATCTTTAGAAGTCTTACCATAGATTTTGTTGTTTTGCTTAATAAAAACTCTAATTAGTCTTCACATGGATTTGGTCGATACATTCATTTCCCTGGATATGATTTTCATCTTCTAAGGGGATTTGAGCGAATTGTTTCGCGAACGGCTTTTATGGCTACATTTGTTCGAACCATGCGAGGACGACCTGTTTTTTCTGTCTGCCACTTCAAACGTTTGAGAAGAACGACTGACCATTCTCGAAATATAACGTTTTTTTCATCAATTCGTAAATGTCACTTGCTCTTTTACCGCACTTTTGTAAGGCAATCACTGCAATGCGATTTTCCTTAGCTCCCCACTCCATTGTTTGCAAGCCAAATTCGCCCCGAAATTGAGTATAATTTATGAGTAGACAGTAGAAACATTTTCTGCGAATCGTTTCTCGCCGTATATATTGTGAAATTTGTCACAAAATTTATGGCAAGTCTAAGTAGTTGATGACGTCGCTAACTCAAAAAGGAGCGTCAACGGTGTCACTCTGCATACGTTTCATACTGGTTCGGCAATAGTCACAAAGTGCACAGTTCGGGACTAGCGCTTCAAGAGACTTACATACTACAGGAAAACATTTAATTTCACACCGAGTTAGAAGCTAATAACCGCGAGCGGTCACCCACACTAACACGATTACTTTGCAGGCACCTTATCTGCGCCTCAGCATATGCAAAGTTTTTTTCCAACTTTCGCGCTGGAGCGTGCGGCACACATTAAGATAAAGGAGAAAGGCATACAATTTTACGCATAATTTGTGAAAACATAAAATCAAAACCAAATCATGAATAGGCAGGAGAGCCAAGTAAATGCCGATTAGAACAACACTAAAGCGAACGGAGCACTAAAGTGAAGCCAACGCAAAGTGCGTAACTACCAAATGAAAATTAAATATTTTGTAACATTAAAGAATACAACTAAGCACAGATTTTTAGTCATTAAAGTAAACGCGCAAAAATCCGCTCAAATGTACAAAAATATTGGTCGCGCAAACTTCAAAGTCGGTCTGTTCAAAAATGTTCAGGAAATGGGGAAAAATCGACAAATGCGGAGATCACACGCAACCACATAACACAGCCTACAACCTGCACGCCGCTCGCTCTCCGGAAACTGTGCATTCAAACATCTACTACAGCTCCTTTTCCACACCTTAGTGGCTCCAGCGGCGATGAAATACATTTTTTTCTCTACTTTTGCTTCGATGCAAAGTGGAGTTTGATGTACTCGTGCCGAACTGTTCGGATTGGAAGCCATATGCGATAAGAAGAAATGTCGTCTGTGTGGCGGAAGTGTGGGTGGCTGGAGTTACTATGTGAAGTTTGATTGGAGCAGAGTGCAGATTGGTGTCGTATTGGAGTTTTGCACTACGCTGAAGGCGGCTGTTAGCAGCGCATTTTTGATATCTTGTAATAGGCAAACAATGAAGAGGCATAAAATTGTGTTGCTGTCGTTAGATGAAAGTTGCAAATGCCACCGCAAACAATGGCAAGAACAGACGCTATAGAAAAAGGTTGCAACAAGCGTGGGGTGCGCTTAAGCAGAAGCGTAGGCCAAAGGATTTAAGTGGAGTGTTGATTTTTGAGTAATAATTACGGTTGGTGGATCTTCAGCCTTTCGCATCCGAGTATGTCCTCCTCCAATATAGGGTGTGCGTTCTGATGTTTTTACACAAATGATGCCGGGAACGACAGTCTTATGCCGCCTCCGAAAGACAGATGGTTTTTCATGAGGGACTTTTTCTTTGTCGGCCAAGGTACAACTTTTTCTGTCAATTGGTATTTCGTGCTCGGGGCTTCGAAACTGCTGCATTTTTCTACTTGCTTAAAACTACCGAATACGGTCAGTGTTTTTCAGGCAGAAATCTTTGCGAACCCGCAGGCATGCAAAATAATTGCGAAAGCAAAGAAAATATTAACATTTTTTCTGATAGCCAAGCCGCGATCAAAGCTCTGATGACGCCACGGTGCAGATCCACGCCGGTCAATTGCTGTAAGGAGGCGATCAAATCTCTTGGGTGTGCAGATAATATTTCTCTGATCTGGGTTCCATGACATAGGTGCGCTGAGGGAAACCAAATTGATGATGAGCTTGCCAGGAAGGGGTTGTTGTTGTTGTAGCAGTATACTTAACCCTCTCAGTGTATGGCAGATGACCGGTTGACTTCGTATAGCTCTTCTAACGGTAGGCCCAAGAAATTTGCTGTTTCGGCAAGTTGAGTCCGGAGGTAAAGGGGCGTTAGATAAGTGGATTTGATGGCGCATGTGAAAAGGTGGTTAGTGTTGTGCGGGGTGCCTTCACATGCTGCACATATATTTAGTATGTCGGGCCGATTTTGGCTTAGAGTTTAACCAGCTAATTGTAATTGTACCAAAGATACGCGCGATTCCCAGAGTAGTTGGAGCTCTTCATCTGCTATGGGTGATGGTTGGACTTCGATTAAGGCATGCGGGGGACGTGAGCATAAGAAGTTGGTAAGTGTCTCCCGATAAATGTCGTTAATTGTCTGCCTAAATACAACCGGGCCCAGTAGTTGTCGATTTGTTTTGTCCTGCAGGAAGCGGTCAACTGAATTGACCTCCTACCACTCATCGGCATGCCCTAACTGCTGTCAAAGCGAAATTGCACAATTTTTCTTCATGTGCTATTTCAAAAAGCCTTTGGTCTCAGTACAATAGTCGCAGGAGGCAGAAAGTTCTGGATACTCCACGCCATTCCATTTCCAAACTCTTAGCTGTGTTTATCGGTCATCGGCACCGGGATAATTAGAAATGCTAGGTTTGCCATTAAATTTGTAGAAGCTGTGGCGACCTTTCAGAGAAAATGATTGTTGAGCACTTCCTCTGTAAATGTGCGGGCTTACCATTGTGGAAGCTGTGGGGATCTTTCACCGAAGAAGACTGTTCGGCAGCTTTTCTGAAAGTTTCCGGATTTGCCAGCTAGACCATTAAACTCACTAGGTGCTCCTTCTTTCGACAGCCTGGAGCAGTGCTCCAATCTAAATCCCATCTCAACCTTCTCCATTACATCTACAGCTCTGGTTGACATCGAAAGGTATCAGACCCTTGGAGGTCTCATAATGGCATTAAAACGGCGCTTTAGTGCTACGTGAGGAGTGCCAGACTGTTACCTGCATCATTTCACCTACTGGCCCATCTACTGTTGCAGAGCTTCCGAAAATTCGTTACTTGCTTTATTATTATTATAGATTCCCGCTTTTTTCTGCTTCCCCCTTTCTCTTCCATGCATCCGCGCCCCTGCAACAACTGGCAACCACAATATGAAAATTGAATGACATTTAGCCTGTAGCGTTGCATTGAAAGGTATTGACGTGTTTGCCTCCGCCACACTACCACACATTACACTTTAGAAGCCTGCCAGCTATCGGGCTTGTCATTTTAACATCTTACCCTTCTTCTCGTCTTCAATATTTGTATAATTTTTCGTTTTTGCACTGCAAATACTTTTTTAATATTTTCGCCCCCCTTTTTTGTTATTCTCTGCTATTAGCAACAAAGTGACTGCGATACTTGACAATCAACGCGAACGTAGCATTCTGCTGAAAGTGCTTCAGTGCCATTTTACCAGAGGGTTGCTGCTCCACCACTTACTTACACACCTACGCATGCAGCATATTTGCAAGCAACAGCTTTTACTGAAAGCACAGACACAGCAAAGAAGATAAAAATCAACGCAGACGTGTGCATAAAATATTAATTATCAGTAGCTGATGTCAGCCGAAAGCCAACGGAACAGCATTTTGACTGGCGACTGTCACTGCCTGCCACCGCCAACTAACACCATCCTGTCCGGCAGTCCGCGCCATATACAATATTGCTCCAATTCGAGTAGTGACTTTAGGAGATGAATTCTTCGATGATACGAAGCGCATGTTGTTTTGCGAAAATGAAGTATGAGTAAGGTAAAATCGAGGGGGTAGCTAGTCTATAGACGGTATCATCCATCGAAGTGTCGTCAACAACTTGGCAGGGCAAATTTTCTAAGATGCTTTCTTAATAGGAGTGGGGCTATTTTGCTAGAACGAGATAAGATGATTTTGCTGAGCAGATTGCAGACTTCTCAGAGATGCTCCCCCATTAGTATTTTAAGTGGTTGTCGTCCACAAAGATGGCCATTTTCAATAGAAGCTTTTTCATTTCATAGGTAAGTAAGTTTGCAATATTTAAGTGTGAGAAAGTGAAGTGTAGACTACTTGTAGACGTACAGAAGTGTTTGTGTATGCCAGGGAAGGTCTGGAAATGTAGGTAGAGAACGTAAATTACTTTGTGGTTATCGTCTGAAATTTAAACGAGTAGCGAAATGATTTTTAAAGCAACATTCCGTAGGCGACTTGATATGACTCTAAAAAATCGGAACTTTTTTACATCAAAGTAGCAGAGCTGTAATAGTAACCTGGAATCCTGATCAAAGAAAGGTTACCTAGGTAAGGTTAGATTTGACCTGCTCCTGACCTGCTAAGGTTAGATTTGACCTGCTCCTTACAGGAGTTCACTTGTTTCGTTCTGCACCATGGCGTCGTCAGAGCCTTGACCGCGGCTTGACTATCACAAAAAATGTTCACATCTCCCTCGCTCTCGCGTTCTTTAAGCAATTTGCATGCCTGCAGGATCGCAAAGACTTCTGCTTGAAACACACAAGCAGTATTCAGCAGCTTAAAGGAGATAGATAAATTGGCTAATTTAGAGAAAACTCCTGCTTCGACTCCCGATTCCATCTTGGAACCGTCGGTGAAGACAGAGGTGCAAGCTTCGGTGCAGATTTTCCCCTCGTTCCAATCCTGCCTATTTGGAAAGATTGCCCTAGCACCACCATCAAACTCTAATTTGCGGATAGAGAGATCTATTCGAAGTTCGGAGAACTACGGTATTACGGTGTAACTGCTCGAAAATGTTACCATGTCCCTTGAGCTCATAAGAATGATTTTTGTTTTTTAAATTAGGTTTAAAATGTCTAGTGCATCATCAAGGCTGCCATCGCAGCAAGGATATGTCCGAAGACTAAACATCTCCGCCTCGTTTGGAATCATCGTCCACCCTGGAACCGCTTTCGAATTACTTTAGAGTGGCGTTTCATCTTCATTATTACAAGGCCTATGCTTGTGTGTTTGCGCTCAGGTTCCACTTTTTCATCCGGAGTATTTTTTTCCGCGAAAAAACATGTTCCTTAGCTGCTTAGCATTTTGTCGATTATATTTTCAGTCGTTATGTGACCGACTTCATTCACCAAGGTTCGACGTTCTTGTTCCCAACCCACGCATTGCCTCGTTTCTCCAGCGGTCTAACCCTAGCCTCTTCGTTTCATTCTTTTCCTTCATTAAACTCAAAAAAAGAGCTTGGTTGGGCTGAGCTTATGTGCCTTTCTTTTGGCTGCAATTTGCAAATAGATGGCTCAAGCTTCTCTCCGTTCTAGCACTACATTCAAGGTAAAGGTAGATTGGAGTGTCTCGCGATTGGACGCAGAAACGACAAGAATAAGTGAACCATATCCCTCCCGATCATGTGCAGATAACTGCAAAGTCTGTAATGGCCCGCGAGAATGCCCGTTTGAATGTCCGTGTGAATGCCCGTGACAATACGCAGTTTATCTTGGGGAAGGTTACAACCACTTTTGGTTGTACCCCAATAAGGATTTCGTGTGGCGTAGCTCTATAGTTTGGTGTCAGCTGACCCCCCTTAGCTCCAATTTACATTATTATCCAGTTTAGTTCTGAAGCTCTTTTCGAATTTGATGACTTTAGTGATAGCATCGCTGGGAAGCTGGGTAAGTGGGAGCTGCGGACTCAGCAATTCCATGTTCTTAGATGATATCACTTTTGTTCTACCGAAACCTTCCTTAACCCGGCGAGCGTAAGGTTGGGTGAAATTCACCCAGCCTGTAATAAACCGTTTGATATTTTCTATTCCGTACGTCAAAATAAGTTGTGCGTCTGAGTAGCTGCGCGGGGGGAGGTAGGCATTCGTTGTGTTTCATGCCGCAGTTGACCGCCGACTGGCGAGGTGTTTAGATGTTGTCAAAGTTGCGGCCGGGTAAGTTTCACCCACCTTACGCTTCGTGTTACAAATTCGAGTAAATACTTTTTGTTTTATATTCGTTATATTTTAGTTTTTATTTTTTTTTTTTTTCAGCTAAATAATTAATATGTCATACGAAGAAACCCAAAGAAGATTATTGAGGGTTTTCGAAGCAGCTGATCAGGATGATTCTTGTGATGATTCTGGTAGTGACTTCGAAATTGATAATGTTGGCCAAAGAAGCTCTGAAAGTGATTCGGAACAAGAGGTAGGATTACCGAATGAGGAAGAAAACGAAGCTGAGGGATCTGAAGAACGTGAAAGCAATGATAACAGACCATATTTTACTGGAAAGAATGGTACAAAGTGGTTTAGTGTACCAGAAAGGTCTAACGTGCGTACGAGATCAGAAAACATTATAAGGGAAAGGCAGGGCGTAAAAGATATTGGCAAAAATGCAAAGACAGCTGTTGAATGTTGGAAACTCTTTCTTACTGATGAGATTTTGCAAGAAATATTGTTACATACAAATAGTCAAATAAATCTGAAGAGAACTGCTTGTGAAAATAGTCACGTAAAGAAATATATCATGGCAGACTTGTCATCGTCAGAATTAAAGGCTTTTATCGGTCTCTTGTATCTTGCAGGACAGTTCAAAGCAAATAAGCTGAATTTGAAGGATCTGTGGATAAGTGATGGATCAGGGGTTGAGATTTTTAGGACAACGATGACTTTGAAGAGATTTCAATTTATTCAAAACTGTTTACGGTTTGATGATAAGAATACTCGGAGCGAAAGAAAAGCTACTGATAATTTGGCTGCCATTCGTTCTTTTTTCGAGAAGTTCGTAGCAAATTGCCAAATTGTTTATACACCATCTGAGTATACAACTATAGATGAACAACTTCCATCGTTTCGAGGCCGTTGCAGTTTTCGCCAGTATATGCCCAATAAGCCAAACAAATATGGCTTGAAAATATATGCCTTGGTTGATGCAAAGTCGTTTTACGTCATCAATCTTGAAATTTACCCAGGAAAACAACCAACAGGCCCTTACGCTCTCAGTAACAAAGCTTATGATGTTGTGGACAGACTTGTGGCTCCAATTTCCAAAACCAATCGCAATGTCACCTTTGATAACTGGTTTACCAGTTATCCGTTGATGTTACACTTATTGAAAGAACATCGTTTGACAAGCACAGGCACTGTTCGAAAAAATAAGCCCGAGATTCCAAGTCAGATGCTCCAAACGCGTAACCGAGAGATCCCCAGCACAGTGTTTGGATTTCAAAAGGATATATCTTTATTGTCCCATGTGCCAAAAAAAAACAAGGTTGTTTTGTTGATGTCAACATTACATCACGATGATAGCGTTGTTGCTGATACTAATGGCACACAAAAACCAGAAATGATTATTTTTTATAATCAGACCAAGGGAGGCGTTGATGTTGTAGATGAGCTGTGCACCAACTACGATGTTTCGCGAAATACAAAGCGCTGGCCAATGGTGATTTTCTATGCAGTTTTGAACATGGCTGGTATAAATAGCATAATAGTTTACAAGTCCAATAATAGTAGCAATTTGTCACGCCGAAATTTTCTTAGAGACCTGGGTATTGGATTGGTTTCAGAACATTTACAAAACAGAAAGGAAAATCAGCATTTACCCCGAGAGCTTCGCAAACGAATTCTGGACCAAGTGGATGAACCCTCACACTCACAACGACCTCCAAATAAAGTTCCTAAGCCTATCAGGAGATGTCAAATATGCCCTACTAAAAAAGATCGCAAGACTAAACACACTTGTTATAAATGCAATCGCTATTTATGTATGGAACATGCTGTTTTCACGTGTCAAGATTGCGCTCAAACTGAAGATGATTACGAGAACTCTGAATAACTATATAGTAAAAGTTTTGATCTCATATGTTTCCTAATTTTATAAGCTAGAAGTAAAAGCTATTCGTTTTGTTTTTTTTTAGTTTCTTTTTTTTATAAAATTATAATACTAAGTGTTACACTTTGTTTAAATGAAAGAAAATATTTTTGTTAATTTCATAAATAAAGATTTAAAAATATTTGTTTGCTTTATTTTTCCTTCCCAATCAGTTCTTGGGTTATTACATAATTGTACTAGTAAATAAAAACATATAAAAATATTATGAACACATTAAAATATCTAGCTCAATATATGGGTTTGTTACACCCAGCTTACGCTCAATGTAATAAATATTAACCTTACGCTCGCCGGGTTAATAATATTCAACGCTTGGTTGATTAGTGAATAACTATATGAAGATGTGTCAGCTCGAGCATCACCTCCATCGCAGCTGTAAGGTAGGTCCGCATCGTTCGCGTGATGCATACGCATGTCATGTTTAGTAAGTGAAACCTGCACTGTCGAGAGAGTGGCTGCGCAAGCAACCGCTCCATATGTTATCATTGGTCTCGTTATCATGACGTACATCCATCTCGGAATTCTTTTTCTGCAGCCCCAGGATTTTCTTGCTAGCCATTTGCAGATCATGAGAGTTTTTGTCGCTTTGGGCAAGGTTGGACAAGGTTCCATTCAAGGTTGGCATCCAGGTCCAGGTCAAGGTACTTAATTTCGCTTACTAACCCAATAACAACCGGGTCGTACCTTATCTCTCCCATTTCAGGTACAATTATTTTCCTCGTGAAAGGAACGATGGCTGTTTTGAACGGGTTTATATGCAGACCCAACGCAGCACACCATCTCTTCGTCAAACTTAATGTTCTTTGCATTATGACGGAAAGAGTGTTCTCAAACCTGCCTCTCGCTATAATTACAATGTCATCCGCGTACCCTTGACTGCGGATCCCGTTGCTTGTCAGCAAGTGAAGCTGCTCGTAAACTACTAAGCTCCACAGGAGGGCTGATAAGGTCTTTCTTGTTTGTAGTTGGTTAGTACTGTCCGCTGCTGAGGTTGCAGCTATCCTTGTGTGTAGTAGGTACTCTATCCATTTGCAGATGCGTTTCTGTACGTTCCGCTTCTATAGTGCGCTACATACCCCCGAGTGACTGGCGTTCTCGATAACTCCTCCATTATCAAGGAAGGCACAGCGAACTGTGCGAAGTGTTTTATCTGATCTCATAAAAAATAATCTTGTCTATTGATTTTAATACAAAATAGTCTAAAGGACTTGACCTTTTTTTCTATTTTTGGTATGTTTCCTAGCGCGAAACTGTCTCCCATTAATCCAGCGAGATGTGTTGTAATTATGGTAATTTGTTAAACTTGTAATCATCAAAGAAGTTGTTGAGCCAGTTTTTATGTACCTTTTTGTTATCAAAGGTAACGCCCTTCGTGTTTTTTGACATAAAATGGAAAAGATGGTAATCGGTCGGTGCAAGGTCAGAAGAATACGATGAATGCTGAAGGATATTCCATTCGAGCTCTTGGGGTGTGGCTTTGACGACTTGTGCAACATGGGCCCTCACGTTGTCATGAAAGAGTGTGATTTCACCATGTCGATAAGGTTTTTTCAGTCGAATAGCCTCATTCACGCGGTGTAGCTGGGCAATGCACAGCTCCTTGTTGACCGTGGCGTTCTTTTCCAACAATTCCCAGTGCACCATGCCCTCCCAGTCCCACCAAACACATATTAAGATCTTCTTTGGAAGAAGATCCGGCTTGACTCTCGTTGACGGGCGTATCTCCTGGAGTCACCCACTTCTTTCTTTGCTTTATATTTATGTACGAGTATAGACACCATTTCTCATCTCCCGTAACGATTCGGTACAAAAGGCGCTGTTTATGACCGTATGTTGCTCGATGGCGGGCGAGATGTTGAGAAGCAATTTGAAGGCGACTTTCTTTGCTTTTTCGTTGAGCGCGGTGCTGAGCAGGCGCCCAATTTTCGGTAAATTTCATTGAACAAAAGTGATTAAGAATCGTTTCTTCATGACAGCTCATTTTTTTTTGTCAATTCACTACTGGTTTGGCGCAAGTTCTCCTGCAAAAGTGATTTGAGACGTTCTTCATCGAATTCAGAAGACCTTCCGTTGCGGGATATGTGATCGACATCAAAGTTGCCAATTTTGAGCTTTTCAATCCATTTCCGTGCTGTGAACTCGCTTGTGATACCTGCTCCATACAAGTCGTAAATCTCCTGAGCTGCTTCGGCAGCATTTTGACCTCAATGAAAAGCAAAGAAGAGCAGGTGTCGAAAATGATGATTTTTGCCTACTGGGTATTCCATTTGAAGCCTCAAAGCTAGTAAAACATTAAACAACGCAAAAATACTTTTAAGATAGTTCTGTAGAGCAGAAAGAGTTCTATCGAATGAATACCCATACTTACCCTTTGCCAAACAGCAAACAAATCATTGTGAAATAAAAGAAAATATAAAAACGCTATGAACTTATTCCCCAGCCGAATAAATATTGGTATTCATTATTTCAGGATTCATTCTGTACATTCAGAACATTCACTCTGTACACAACATCTAATTAGCATTTTGAAAACAAACCCCGAAAGTAACTACTGAGCTCATTAGCGGATTTGGGTGTTCATTTACAGCTCACAAACATCTCGACCGTCCGTCCATCCAAAGACAATGTCTAATCACTTGAATAAGCTATCGATGGTATGAAATTGTCAAATGAGCCGCTTGCTGGGCTGTCAATAGCAGCTAACAAAGAAGTTTAGTGTAATAAAGGCAAAAAAGGAAAAGTGAAAGGTTAGTCAGATTTAGACAAAAATCCTAAAATCGCAATTTGACTGTTAAATTAACTACAATAACAATAGAAGATTGGCTTGAACATACAAAAACAAAAAAAAATAACAAAAATACAAAGCAAACAAAAAGTGGGAGCTAACAAAAAAACCTAAAAAGAAGAAAAACTGTACAACAACAAAAGCGCGTAACGATTAATCCGCTAGCAAGCCAATTTACGCTTGACAGTAGAAAATGTGTCAACATGACGTGTGGCAAGTCGGTGACTGCGGTAGGCAGGGGTGCATACGCATATGAATTTAACGGATATATGGCAAATGTATGCATACATACATACACACATGCATACATACATACATACACACATGCATACACACATATGCACGCATGTATGTGTGGTGTATGCGTCAGTATAGGATTACGAGACGATTACGTACAGGACCTCTTTCTTTCGACCCATATTGGAGTGCGTGCATATGTGGTACGCATGTGTGTATGTATGTATATATGGACGTGTGTATGTACAATATTTCAACTGGCACATCACATTTTGCACTCCCTTTTCGCACACAAAAATGTGGCAAAAATTGCAAACGAAAAGGCAGGCACAACAATGCGCATCGACGTTGCGCCTTGACAACCAAAAATGACTTTGTAAACGGGCTTGTCACTTTCAACAGCCCCAATAACAATGACAAGGTGAGTTGAAGGTTCAGCGAATGCGCCCGAAATGGTCTACTTCTTGCTGATTGCCTTTTTACTTACATATTTTCCACAATTTGCCTTCCTTCCGCATTATTGCTGAAATACACGCATACACTCTCGCACACACACACACACACAAACACTTGGTGTTGCCTTTTGTTTTGGCAGCTTGCAATTTACTTGTCATCCGCTGACAATTCATAGACGTACTCAATCGCATACATTCATGCAGAATTGCAGAAGGGGCATATGTAGACATATATGTACATACCAACAATATATACTTACAATACCCTGCAGGAAAAGCTGAGGTAGTAATAGAAATTTGCTTTTTTTTTAAATTGGAATCACTTCATTAATTTTGTCGAGAAGCAAAGCAGAAAATCAAATTCATATGCATACATACACACCGCGAAAAAAACATTAGCACATCAACATTAGAATCAAATTTAACAATTTTTGTTTCATGCTGTATTTATTATTTTATTATTTATATTATATATTTTTTTGTTTTGTTCAATCATCCCATTCTTTGGGAGGCACTTACACAACTTGGCAGCAAGTCAGATGTTTACACTGTTTTAATAAGTTTTTACCTATCGTTCTCTAAATTAAAATAGAACTAAGAGGTACAGGTGTGAATATTGTAGCAAAAAATATATATTAATTTACTGAAGGAAATTTCTTATTATGTGACAAGAATTCAGCAGAGCCGCTTTTGAAAGGTCATAGAAATGGTGCTTCTCCAATTTGAGCTTCTTCAGGTTTTTCGTCAGATTTACGTAAACGAGTCCGTGGGCCGATATGATCAGTGGCAATATAAAGACCTTTCTGAGTTTCCACTGCCGCTTGATGTCAATCCCCAAATCGGAGTATTTGCTGATTTTCTCTGCGTACGACATGCGGGCTTTTCAATTCGTTGTTGTATACGCCATGTATGGGCATTGGTGACCATTGTTCAACTTTGTTCAGTTTTGTTGTAGTGTTCCTTTTGTCAGTTTTTGTTGTAGTGTTTATTGTTATTATTTATTTTATTTTTTTTTTATTATTTTTTTTTTAATTTCATTTTTTTTTTTACAAAAGTGTAGCTAACTGTCTATCTAAGGCCATTTAAATTCATTTTAAAAATGAAAACAAAAAAGTTGAAAAAATACACAAACACTGCCAATGCCAATTCCACGGCTTCTAGTTCTAGAATTTCCCAAAATATTTCTGGTATGCAGTTTTAATGTTTATTAAATTTTAACACAAAAAAGTGCAAGTTTGAAGTAAACAAAAAATCTCGTTGAATTTTCATATATGTTTTTGCTTTAATTTTCTCCATATAAAAAACTCACAACATTTTCTTTATACCGAGAAATTAAAAAAATCAGCGATAGCAGCAACTTCAAGCTTGTCCTTAGGTAGGTAAGTAGTTCTGGTGGCTGCCATAATTACACACTTTGACTTGGCGTAGGTCCATTGTGATACCACTGGATCTTTTTCCTTATACTAAGGGATCCCTTTTAAGGGGGCAGATGCCTGTAAACGGCCATATTTTCCCTGATTTTCATTAAAATTATTTAAAATCAAGAATTCAATATATTTTTTTCAAAATTGGCATACAGTTTATTTATTCATTAACCTTCATGTGCTCGGCTTACTACATTTGTAGTAAATTGTGAAAAAAAGTGAGATAAAAAAAAAATTTCCGAAACAACAATGCCCGAATTTTTTAGTAGCTTCCTGATTATCAAATCAAAGTGAATTAAGAGTATAATAACACTCGAACTATTATTTGCTTGACATCTAGACCCTACTTGAAAAAACATCATCTTGCGGCCGGCTTACTACATTTGTAGTAACCATATAAAATGTATGCACGATTTTTTATAACTGTCGCTTCAATCGTAGTATATTTGGCATGTTTGCTTAGGTGTGTTTTATCATTCAAGAAAATCAGTCTTGTATTCATTATGATGGATGCAACAAGTGTAAGGAAGCAATACATTTACAAATAGACATACATCAGTTGTGGAAACACAAGTATAGACATGTCAAAGCGTGTTCAAATTCAGGAACGACGAGTTGTTAAGCGGTAAGTTTAGATACATATATATTTCCTTTGCCAAAAATGCTAAAAGGAACAGTTAACTATCAGTCTAAGGTACGAAGAACTTCAGGATCATGTGCAAAACATATTGCCCGAGCTTGATGAGGAGGAAGAGCATTTCAACTTGGAGGATGATAGCAATGCCGGCAATGAGGAGAGTTCCAACCCGAACGATGTTGGCGCTGGTGGTTTGATTGATATCAATACAGAATAATCCGACGCTAAAAGTGAATTAATTATTGAAGAGGACGTCATTCGCAATGATGAGCAAGAAGAGGGTGCAATATTCGAAGCAGATTTCGAGGATGATTTTGACGCAATGGATAAAATGCTTTCCGCATATTCAACGAAACGCAAAACATTGTGTTGGCCCTTGGCCATGTTTTATAACATGCTGGACATAAGTGCACTTGCATCATTCATCATTTACTCGGAAAACAATCCATATAACCGTCGCACAGACGCGCGACGAAAATTCTTGCGGAGCTTGTCTAAGCAGCTTTTTATGTCAGCAATTGAACAGCGCTCTCAAGTTCCCCGGGTGCTGGGATTCCATCAAACACGTAAAGCTATCGAAATGGCACTGGATCGATCCCTTTCTGCTACATCTAATGTTGATTCATCTATTTTACCTGATATTTCCAACGATAAACAACCAAAATATCCTGTACCTTGTCAATACTGTAAAATAGGAAGTCGTAACAAAACACGAAAAATCTGTAGTTGATGCAAAAAAGCAGTGTGTAATGCACATGCCGAAACATATATTTTGGGAAAATGCTGTTCAACTCCTGAAAATTAAAACATTTTTTGTATTAAAATTATCACCTGAATTCAATATTTTTAAATAAAAAGGTTATTACACACGTACAAGTAAAAAAAAAACACCATACAAGTATTTTTTTCTTAACATTACATTGGTTTTGCATGCAATTACCTAGTTACTACAAATGTAGTAAGCCGACCGGGTACGTAAGTTTTATATCCCGGGCACATCGGTACAGACGCAGAAAAGCTAGTTTTACCATTTAATTCTTATTACAGAAGCTGTGGCGATCTTTCAGAGGAGGAGCACAGTTGAGCACTTCCTTTGTAAATGTCCGGGCTTGGCAGCTAGACGATTAATGTCACTTGGTGCTCCTTTCTCTGACAGCCTGTGGCAGTGTTGCAACCTAATTCCATCAACTTTCTCCACTACATCAACAACTCTGGTTGGCTGTAGATATCTGCCTATTGGAGGTCTCATAATGGCGCTTGAGTGCTGCTTGGGGAGTTCCATATTGGTTTTATTTCATTTACCTACCTACCTTGGAAGATGAAAAATCGAAAGCCAAAGTAGCTAGCTTCTTGTGAAGCTCTCAGTATAGGAGTATAAGAAGACCAGGTAGTTATAACACAATATGTATATTCACACAATATGTATATTCTTCAGAATAGTTCCACTCTTCTATTTACGAAGCTTTATCTGATTCTCTGATTCCACTCGTTGTTCCTAAGCAATGACAGGTGGGCACTCCCAATACTTAGAACTGGTAGCGGCAGGCTAATCACCTAACCTGTCAGAAATCAAAAACAAATTAACAAACCCAACGCAAGACTGAGTCTTGTCGAGGCCCTATACTCGCGAAAGGAGTGAGCAAGGAAAAAAATATCTGATTCCACACAGTTTTTGCATATCGAAAAATTCTCCTTAAATAAATTCAACTCAGCAAACGATACATATCTCAGAGACTAATAAAGACTAATCGGCCGCCGTAGCCGAATGTGTTTGTGCGTAACTAACATTCGGAATTCGGAGATCGTTCAAATCTCCGTGTATGACCATGAAATAATAGAAAAAGTTTTTTCTGATAGCGGTCACCCCTTAGCAGGCGATGGCAAGCCCCCGAGAGTATTTCCGACCTAAAAAAGCTACTCATATTATAAAAACATCATCTGCCGTTCGGAGTCGGCTTAAAATTGTTGGTGTTGGAGCTTCAAGTAACAAGACCATTGATCTTTCAAAAGCTGGTAAAATTTTTGAAATGTGTCGCGCTGCTCTTAATTTTTATTGTGAATACAGGCCTTTATAAAAATTTAAATATCATATAGCTTTCTATGCCGATTTAATAAGAATGTGCAAACGGAGGAAAATTTGCTAGAAGCCTACCAGTTCCGCACTACTTGATTTTCCTGCAGGGCGCATACATTAATCTGAAATATGTGTTCTCACATATGTACGTATAAGTATATGTCCACCTATAGAGCCGTTAATCGCTTCTTGCCTGATATTGACAGCGCTGTCAATCATTTCCAGCCTGAGAGCCAGCCAATGGAAGTCAAAAGGAGACGTGGCGGTTATAAAAAGCCTGCAAGTATTGACAGTTATACAGAAATGTACACACACATACATGAATATACACAAATAAGTAGATATTTGTAAAAATCGATGTCATCGCGAAATTAGGTAAATGTTTTGTAAAAAGGTAATCGCTTTAAAAGTGCAAAACAAATGGCGAATTCTCACGTATCGAAAAAAGTGTGTACAAAAGCCGTCTATGAAGTACTTACATATGTATTTGTGTCAATATTTAGAGATGAATGTGCGTATTAGAGTCAGCAGGAAACTCGTATGCACAAAGGACTAAACTGGATATCGATAAAATGATTTCTACGTGGTAATCTTCATGTGCATGTTAGGGGTCCTCACCACAAAAAAGGATGCAGTTTTTCTAATGGAAAAAAGATTTACGTAAGCCAAACTGATTTTACAATATCTCGGAAAATCGGGTATTTCTTAAAAGTATTTTTCCAAAAATTCCCCAGATGATAGACGAGGTTATGCTTAAAAGGACCCCATTAAAATTATTAAAAATGTTATCAATGGAATCAAAATAGTTATATAGTTATTTGGAAGTGCTTTTGAATCGGTCCGGCTCTCATGGTGGTATGATCAAAAAGTTCCCGGAACAACGGCCAGATTACGCTCTAAGTGAACTGATTTGAGATATATTTTTCCTTTTTTAGGTTGCCAAATCTTTGATCAACATTCCTTTAAAAATTTCAACGCCATTGCTCCACATTTCTTAAACTTACGCCAGCTTTAGTAAATCTACATCGTACACATGCTTTCGATTCCTTACACTTTTCAAAATGGATTTGAATTTGCAACAACGAGTTGGTATTAAATTTTGCGCTAAAATTGGATTCAATAGTGCGAAAGCCTTAGAAACTATGGGAAGTGAAAATGTAAATAGCATTTCCAAATATCGCATTACGCTATACCAGTGTCACGGCTTTTATTATGGCCATCAGGTCAGCCTGAAGAACACTACAGTAGTCGGGGTGTCGAAAACTGAAGGGGATCCCCATCTTTGAGCCATCTGTGCATACATGGGTGGACTCGCCCTGTCTTACCACGTCCCGTTCCCATTCTCCCCTCGAAGGTGGGAGGGTCGTGAACGTTGGAATGGCAAGTATAGGCAGGTCTGTATAGTCCACCTGACTGGGAAGCCCCAACGCGCCATCCAGGATTTTACCGTGGCCATAGTCTGTGTTTGACCACTTACACTCAGCCTTATTGCTGCACTGCGCGCAATGTATTTTGCCAGCAGGTCTACCGGAAGGAAGTTTAATATCGCATACAGTGCATTCGATTTTGTGGTTGACATTGCACCGGTTATAAGAACAGATGCAAGTCTTTGGACCTTGTCAACTTTTGTAATGTCACGCCCTTCTCAAGGGCATTCCACCATTTTGCTCTAATCGTAGTAGATAATTGGTCATTCTGGGTTTCAAACCCCATTTTTCCTCAATGAGTCTCCCTCTTTGTGCGACTGTGAGCCCCCAATTTAGCTTCCCATTCAGTACGAGTCCTAGATATTCAGCGCTTTCTGTTACTTTAAGGGGTTTTGCCCCTGAAAATATTTGTTGAAGAGCAGGTATTTTATGTTTTCTGCTGAATAGTATCAGTTCCGTTTTTTCTCGATTTACTTCTAGTTCTCTACTTTTGCACTACCTCTCTCTTTATTGCAGATCACACAGTGTTGGAAGGTGTTTGCCCGAGATTGCTATTACAATATATGGTATTAAGTAGCACCGGATACCAGCAAGGGGACATCAACAACGATATCTGGTTATCTTCAGATCAATCGACGTGATCACAGATTGACCACATCGTGATTGATGGAAGAGAAATCATCATTGACTCGAACTATAACCTTGTCGGAGCCAAGGTTCGCACTCGCTTATGTGCGGTAAAAACGCGCATCAACGCACACAGCTGTGATACTTGAGTGTGTGGCGGCCGCCGTAGCCGAATGGGTTGGTGCGTGACTACCATCCGGAATTCACAGAGAGAACGTAGGTTCGAGTCTCGGTGAAACACCAAAATAAGGAAAAACATTTTTCTAATAGCGGTCGCCCCTCGGCAGGCAATGGCAAACCACCGAGTGTAATTCTGCCACGAAAAAGCTCCTCATAAAAATATCAGCCGTTCGGAGTCGGCTGAAAACTGTAGGTCCCTCCATTTGTGGAACAACATTAAGACGCACACCACAAATAGGAGAAGAAGCTCGGTCAAATACCCAAAAAGGGTGTACGCGCCAATTATATATATATATGTATACAATATAATATAATGTGGCAGTTGCGACAGAACCAGATTTTCCGAAAAACAAGGCGCCCATTCGCTGTGAGATGCTTGTTTTGCGAAGCGTAAGCTCGTTTTGGAACATCCATACTGCCGATTGATGTTTTGTTTCGAACTCAAACTGATAAATTCCAGGTTCGCCACGTGTCACGAAGTAAGGATTTTGTTTAATTTTCGCTCAACGGTTTCTATAAAAGTTCAAAAAGATTGCGGGTCATAGCAGAAAAAGCCTATTAATGCCGTTCTTTTACTTGTGATAAACTTGGGTTTTTTATTCATGCAACAAATTCTAAGCGGCTACTAGAAGTTTCGCCATTAAATAATTTAATGTTTACAAACCCCAACTATTTTATATATCTCATTAAATTTTGGCTTCAAACAATCATTCATTTTCTATCAAAACAATTGGGAATCAATAACCGAAACTATTAAATAAAATTTATTGCCGTTAAAATGCGGTTAACTACCAACTATTTAGATAAAGGGGTGCGGGAAAATCTATGTGTGTATGTATGTATGTGCGACTATTTACAAACACGTTTAGCTGCAAGAGAGATAAAAACTAAAGGCAGATGCCATGTTAAGGCTGCTTTTCATAATCTACACTTTGGCACTAAAATCGTATGGATTCTGCTGTTGTGGTTGTACGCAAGCAGTTTGCTTTTAATTTTATTCCACGTTTTGTAGCCCTGTTTAGGGAACGCTCACTCATTTATTCCTTACTCATTGAGTTTTTTTCGATGTTTTTTTCCGTGTTTTTTATTCTATTCTGGTTTTTTTTTGTTTTTTTTTTTGTTTTCTGTTTGTTATAGTTTTATGCTTTGTATCTTTTTTGTTTACCTCATCTAATACCGAACTGTGTTGAGCAGTCTAAATAAAAGATTATTGTTATTTTTATTCTTAGATCTTTCAAGTGCATGGCCAGCCCGTCGTGTTATTGTGGGTACTACAATAAAATTCCTACCGCACACTCTAGAAAGCAATCAGATTTGGGGTTTTGTAAGTTTTTGTTGCTATATTTTTCACAATTGTCTTAGTTTTACAAGTACATCGTTCGGTTCTGAGCGTGCAACGCCTCTGCAATGCTGGTTTTTTTATTATTTATATTCAAGTTCTTTGCGGACAAAACCAACAATAACAACCTAAAAAAATTAAAGCAAGTTACCCTGTTTATAAGAAAATATACTGAGTGAGTTTTGCTTAACATTTTTATTTTTTTAATATTTATGAATTTCTGAAAAAAAGGTCATTCTGATCTGCCCACACGCCTCCTGTAGTCTCATTATCATCCTCCGCGACTTTTTATATTTCCCAAAATGAGCTCCCACTCGAATTACACGGCGACATTTAAATATTCAATTCTCTGCTAAATTACTGAGTACGTTTTGCACTTGCGTGCTTCAACCAAGTTTTTTTTCCTTCGGGTTCTCTTTTTCTCTCATTTTCTTTAAATGTACCCGACCTCCAAAGAAATCTGAGTAGATCTTGTGGTGCTAAGGAACCAAGGTGGTGGCTTTTAACACATCAGTGCCAAAGACCTCAAGCCTGATTCGAGCGAAGGGTAGACAGACGCACACAAAGTGGTCCGCCGTTTCATCCTCCTCTTCACATGGTGGGCAGAGTGCACTGCCTTAGATGTCTACCTTTTCCATGTGATTCGTTGATATAAAGTGAGAAAGTGGGCCGTCATCCGTCCAACCAGCTGCCCACAGTCCCTTCTGCTTATTGACGTGACTATCTGCGACAGTCGGTCGGATATGACAGGTACCATCAGTTTTGGATCATTTGCAGCGTCTCACAACCTGTCAAGCTGACTTGTGGGTTGAAAGTACTCAGATGGGTATCGATGGGGTACCGCGTAAGTTAAATTATTTAAGAATTTTTGTTTTAAATGTAGAAGAATGATGGAGTAGTGGTTTGACAATACTTATACATCGGAGCTGGAAAAACGGCCCGGTCAAATAAAGTCCCGTAGAAACGTTGTGAGAACTAGAAATTTGGACCGCAGAATCAATGTATTCATTTGAGGTAATTCACTTCATTTATTCAATACCAGTCCAAAAAATGAGAGACACCAGTAAAGTCTCATGCTTGGGCAAACAAAAGACAAAAAGAGATCTTCACGCATTTTTAGATAAATTTGGCGCCATTAACTTTGGTTTTAAAGAGTTATCTGCCAGAAGAATGTAAAGATCTTAAAGGTAGATTTTTAGCGCCTTAAAAAATAGCAAACTAATTTCTCTGATTGCATTTTAGAATGAGTCAGATACCAGTAGCTATCGAGTACTTCTCTCCGATATTTTTGTATCACCGATACTAAAACTACCGAAAATAATCGCGCGGAGCCACATCAGGCGAATCCGATGGCTATTTGATGGTATTCCTTTCTTTCTTGCCCAAAAATGTGACGGTACGTAATCATGATGCAATATCCACAAGTAGTTTACGCCTTTCTTTTTGGCGAACTAATTAACGCACACGGACCATAATGCCCACATAATAGTATTTATTCACTGTCAGACCTTCTCGCAAAAATTCATGGTATACAATACCCTTGAAACCCATAAAAACCTTAAGAATAACTTTTTTTATGTTTTTTTTTTGTTTTGGTTCATTCGGAGCCCCCACTCACTCCTCTGCTGTCTGCTTTGCCTGTCGTACTCATAAACCCAGGTCTTGTCTCAAGTAGTGATGTGTTTGATGAATGTTGGGACGGATTTAGTCTCTTTTTTGCTTGAAATTTGGCTCCTGTGTGACCAACTTTGCAAATCTTCAACTGCGATCTCCTCCATGGATCCATTAGCAATGTTCAAGTCCTCTGACAGATCTTTTATGGTGAATTTACGGTTATTGATCAATTTTCTTCCACTTTATTGATGTTTCCATCAGTTTTGAATCTCGAAGGCCCGCTTCTACGTTCGTCATTCTCGATCAACTCACGTTCTCTTCTGAAGCGGTCATGTCATTCGTAAACGGCTGTCGGTTGTTTTCTTTAGAATATCATCATTGAAATAGTTTCCCAACATTTCTAAGGTTTTCGCACCATTGAATCTGCATCGCATTTTTAACACAAAATTTAATACAAACTCTTTGCTCCAAATTTAATTTCTTTTCTAGTACAGTAAAGAATCGAAAACACGTAGAGAGAGCTGAAAAACAACCCGAAGCCGTTCAAGAATAGTCATTAGATCTTTTGAAAGCAACCGTTTGGGGTGGCCCATGGGTTAGAGGAATCATCGGCCCATATTTCTTCGAGAACGAAGCTGGCGCCAATATAACAGTGAATGGCGAACGCTAACGACTTAAGGCGATAACGATTTTTTGTTGGGGAAATTGAATCCTGTGACCTCCACAACATTTGGTTCCAACAACACGGCGGACGACGCTTCTTTCCATACAGCCCGTGAAACAGCGGATTTTCTGCGCCGTCGTTTCGGTGTGGAATTTATTGTATCTCTCGTCTCGGACCAGTGGATTGGCCACCAAGATGGTGTGATATAACAGCTTTGAACTTTTATTTGTGAAAGTTTGTAAAGTCTAAGCGCTTTCTGGATAAATCAGTCAGCATTACCAAAGTTATTCACGAGATGCCAGCCGAAGTCCTCCAGCGAGTCGCGAGTCAATCAAAATTGGTGACTACGTTTGCATTGAACTAAGCTTTCTCGCGCGCTTATCTTAGTCCGTATGAGTTTTTCGTCTTCGGTAACCCCCCATAAAATTGAGTGCTTAAAATCTTTATGGAACATTTTAACCCTCTAATTGCCTCTTTTAACTAATTTTCGTCATAGCTATTTTTAAAAGGGGTCCAAAATGCCCGTTTAAGTAGAAGTTAGAGGGTTAAAATCTACTGTAAAAAATTCCTCGTTGAATTCTACTAGAGAAGCCTGATGACAAAAATTTTATTAGAAGTCGTTTTATACTTGAAATTTTTCATAAATTAATTGCATTTTCGGCCGAAGTGCTAAGACTTTAACGAAAAAAAATTCCACCCTCCGGACAAGCACTATCTTCGACAGAGTTGGTCTTGCACATATCGACTTTCATAATTACTAGCGTTTTTTCCTGTTTAGTCTAATTTTTCCAAAATTAAATTTATTGAATAAGATATAGAATTTACGAATTGATAACCTCTTCCTTTGATGAAAAATATTTCCAAAAAACAGACTCATAAATGTTGATCGCTGTGAGAAATCAATAAAGAAAAATACAAAAATAAAAACCACAAAAGTTATTAAAAAACACACAAAAAGCATCATTTTTTTTCTGTTCTTCTAACAACAAGAATTTTCGCTTTCAGAATTGTTGCACTTCTTCTTTTCTTATACCCATTCCTTAGTCCAAAACATACATACATACATACACACATATGTACATATATACGATTACATACGCACGAGTATTTTACATTTCTTGTGGTGCCGTGAAAACTCTGCTCATTTAAAATGCCTAATGAGGTAATAAATTTTATGGGATACGTCTCGGTAGCGTCACATAAACTCTCTAGTCTGTCTAACCTGTCCGCCATAGAATTGTTAGCGATGGTGCTGCTCTTGTGGTTCTTCGCACAACAATCGCTTGTCGAGGCGGCTGGTTGAACGACTGTGTCTATCTGTCTAACTATCTGTGTATGTGTTTGCCTGCCTGCCTGCCAGCCTGCTTATTCGACACTTCAATGCCACAGTTTAGTCTAGTTTAAACACATATCGCCCATTTATCCATATACTCACACACGCACACACACACACACGCTCGTACTTCTATAGTCACGTTGGTATCGGTCTCGCCTAGTCATTTATGTTCGTATTTGATGGCTATTCCAGCAGCTTGAATGGTTTTTCGGTTGCAACCCACACACGTGTCGTCTCAACGGTGTAGTGCATTTTCAGTTATGCACCTCAGCACACACTCAAATGCCTTTGTAACAATTTCGTATGCATGCGTTTAGTGGTATTGGTATTCAGATCCATTAAAAACACAGTTTCTTCATCTGTTTGTAATGACCGCTATTGCGCCAGACGTAATCGGCCAATTTAATAGCGTTTAAGCCGTTCAAAGCAATTCGTTATTGATTTCAGTTTCACGACTTTGTTTTTCTTAGTTTCCATTGCGTTGCGTTGTTTGATTTCTTTTCATTGATTTCGTTCGGAAGTAACTCGTGTTTGTCTTTTTTTTTCTATTCAGTCTCTTTGATTCTTATGCTGATTAAAAGTAATGGCTTGTTAGTGAACCATAAAGCGTCATATCTACTTGAGCAGATCGCTTGATCGTTTGCTAGTTATTTTAGAAGATTGTGAGGAGTAGTGACATCAATTTTCTGGGGATAAAAAGAATCGAATTTCTCCTTAAGAAGAGGTGTAATTAAAAATACGTTTAGAAATATGGTCGCCGTATCCGAATGAGTTAGTGCGTGACTACCATTCGGGAGTGCGTAGATTCGAGTCTTCGTACATGAAACAGCAAAATGATAGAAAAAGTTTTTTCCAATAGCGATCGCCCCTCGGCAGGGAATGGCAAAGCTCCGAATGTATTTCTTGCATAAAAAAGCTTCTCATAAAAACAATTTGCTATTCCGAGTCGGCTCAAAACTGTAGATGCCTCCAAGTAGAAGGAAGAAATGGCCAAACACCTAACAGATGTGTAAGCGCCATGTTTTCCTGATATACAATATAAAGCAGTATCACGAGGTGAAAGCTGCTGAAAATTTTAAAAGAAAAAAATTTGAAAATTATCGAAATGAAAATTTCAAGTTCCCTAACTCATCCGAAATTTTCCTGGTGGATCATTACCGTCATCACACAGTCTAACACGTGTGGCTAAAAATACAGGGTTGCCCATATTCGACGGACCTATGTATTTTTTGGATCCATTCCAATCGACGAGGCTTGTCCGCAGGTTTTGATTTGGCCTCTTTGGATTAGAAAGAGCATCACCAGTAGAAAACCTTCCGAACAAACGTTTAATGGTGTTCTTAGAAGACGTACTTTTCACATTATTTAATTTTTTTTACGCACGTTGAGTTTTCAAAATTCACTTCTTTTGTTGAATTTAAATTTTAACAATTTGGGAGCACTTGCGTGGCTGTAGATACTGTTCCATGGTAAAAATTGTCTTTGACTGACGCTTCCAACGCGGTATGTCATTAAGCGATCTGATGTCTCTGTCAAAAGATACAGGGTTGCCAGATGGGTCCGTCGAATATTGGCAACCCTGTAAATCCTCCAATATCCTCTAGAGATGAAAACTAAATCGCTCCCAAGCAGTTGCAATGAGTTCTGCAGAATGACAGTGGTAAAGGAGTAGTGCAGTTGCAAAGGAGGTTTTCTAACACACCCCTTTCTTCTTCGCCTAAGTAACACGCGAACGCCCATTTTAGCTGCGTGATATGGAGTGAGAAATGAGATGAGTTCAGTTATTTTATTTTTTATTCGAAACTATTATTAAAGAAACAATATACTTTGCTACAAAGTGTCTAATTTCTTCCAATTACCATGGTTTTGTAACAGGTAGGTCCCCTGTTTCCAATCTAGCTGCTTTCAGTGAATATTGTATTGAATAATTTTCTCCACGACCTTTTATACTGTGTCACATAAAATTCTTTTGCATAAACTGAGTTGCCTTGGCTTTCAATCGATTTTCCTTTTATGGTTAAAATCTTATCTAAGTGGAAGGAATTGTCTTGCTAAAATTGAGGGTGAATCTTTTGCCCCTTTCATTGCTACTTTTGAGGTACCTCAAGGTAGTATTCTGAGCTCCCTACTATTCCTCTTATTTACAAATGATATTAGTAGATGCTTTTCATTTGCCAGGCACCTTTTACATATATGCAGATGACTCAATAAGAGAGACCCAGAGGATGTGCTTAGGCTTCAGACTGACCTTAATGAACTCGTTTTTTGGTGTACAAATTCATGAACCTCTTTAAATAAAAAAAAATGTTTTCAAGTCACTTACTCTAAATCTCGTGATTCTCTACAATCGTCGTATCATATCCCTATTAATGTCCTCCAATCTGTGGATGAGATCAAAGACCTTGGAAAAACTTTTAATTCTAATTTTTCTTTTTCAAGTCATACCAATTATATTTTTTCAAAATCATACTCGATGTTGAACTTTCTTTAGTCGTAATAGTGCAAACTTTTTTCTTCACTTAAGCGATGAACTTACTGTTTACCGCGTTTGTTCGATCTTCCTTCCTAGATGTATTTATTTGGAGGAACTTGTCACCAATAGGCCATCACAAAAATTGAACGGGTACAAAAGATGTTTCATGAATATACCCTAAGATCTTTAAAATTGTCTGTCCCATATCCCTCTTACGATTGCTATCAATTGGATTAAAGCCGCTTGAGTGCAGAAGGACGATTCTATCGCTTTCTTTTGTGTTTAATTTAATTCCAGGTGTCATAGACCACCTTTTTTGTTGCAACGTGTTAACTTTCTTATTCCGCCGAGACTTTAAGAAAATCTTATTCTTTTTAATATGAAATTATTGAAAAGAATTTTGAGTCCAATGCACTTATTGTTCGGACTCTGCGCGAATTTAATGAGATCTCGAAATTCTTATAGTTAGATTTTAAAATATCTAAAAATCAATTATCTCCATTGCTCCATCATTTAATTCGTTAATCAAGTTATATTTTAGTTTTAAATAGTTTTATTTGTTATTCTATTAATATATTGCTTATATTAGCACTATGGCAATAATCAGTAAGAATCTTTGTGTTTTTTTGACTAAAAATTTAAATAAATATTGTAAATAAATGTCAAATCAACAAAAGTCTCCTTGTATGAACAAAATCTAATGAAATTTGGGTAATATCAGAAAAGCTGGATTTAGCACCACTGAAAATAGTTAGTTATACCAGTTTTGAGAGGGATAACCATACTCGCTAGCGGCGAATCTTATTCGATAACTTTTTTGCTGCTTCCACAGGCAAATTTTTTGTCAAGTTGAGTGGTAAACTCAACTGTCAAATAAATACTCATTTCAGTCATTTCGATTCCCCACCATAAGAACACGCCACGAACGCGAGAGGTATGTTGAATTAGCCGAAGCCTCTCTTAATGAATTGAAATAAGTGACACTGTGCTGTTCTCTCGGAATACTTAAAAGCGAACTGTGCATAAACACTGGTATATCTTTTGAACGTCCGAATTAAAGTGTTACAAATTACGACATGCAAAACTATAAACCAGATTTTACCCAATTATTTACGACACTTCTCAAAAACCGAACACTTTCTAGGCAGATCCAGAAAGTATATTATCAGATGCTACGAGTACTACTAACAGGCGAAGACCTCTTACTGAGCATGCAGTGCTCAACTTGGGTGTAAAATGAATTTTGGATATGTGGGTCGTCAAGTAAAGTCTCTAGAAATTTCCAAGCACTCTTTAACTAACAGAAGTGCATAAGTGCCTTAAAAAGTCCAAGTAGTTTGAAAAAAGCAGTAAGCCGTGATAAAAGACGATGCAAGGATTTCGAGAGAAAAAAAATGAAATAGAAAAGAAAATGGATGCTAGGTTTGCTACTCAGGTGGTGCAACTACAAGTTACCGTAACAGCCAACGTTTCATTACTAGCTCCAGCTGGACCTTAGTAAGCAAATTTTTCCATAAATATTTTCACGAGAAGGCTTTAATATCTAAGCTCGCTGTGACACTAATCTAAAAACGAAATAGTGCAATAAAGTAAACAAGTACAGCGAGTTACGACTTCACGTACGAAGTGCGAATATTAAAAAAACGAGACTGACGCCGTAGGACATATTATTTTCATTCCATATTATTCTATTTCTTAATTGGCACTATAGCCACCTAAACGACTTTGACCGAGTTTCACAAACTGCGTCAGTTATTTTTTCTAGTGCTAAGCGGAGGTAATTATGACACACCAGCCAATGGCGTCTGACAGTTTGAGTTCAGTTTAAAGACGCCACAATATTGGAAATTCACTTTTTGAAACCGACGGAGCTGATGGTATTACGTTGTCAGCGTCGAATCACAAAACCTGATTAGTATGTACTACGAGAATACAAAATTCAGACCTCACACCATTGCTCCTTCTACTCATCTAAGCATGATTAAACCGGATCAGTGGTTCTGATGGGAAACATTCACGAAGTTTGATGAACTTTTTTGGGCTTTAGCTTAGTGATACAGATCTATCCGTTTCGATCAACCTCGATGCGTTAATGCATATGGAATATCCGCGTGCAGGTTAAATTTAACGACTCTGCAACCAAACATTTGTTCCTTGCACAAACTGGGATTCAAGTCGATCAAGCACAATTTTGTATGACATTCCAGAAACACAAATAGGGCATCTTTGGTGGTGTCATCCTTTTGTCCCAGCTGAGCATGATCGCAAACTGATGCGCGATATGGCGAGTGGCTTAAATACCAGAATTAACGAGAGTACTTGACAGTAAAGTCTCTTTCCTACCGCAAATCACAAACCAAATTTGCATTCCTTTACACGCTAGCTATAGTAAGCCTCGTCTTGTGTGGCCTATCGCATCTTTTGGCTGACTTTGACGTCTGCGAATAGCAACCAATGAAGCAGAGACACTTTTCCCATTAAGACACTGGATATTCCCGGTTCCGCTCAAATCTAAGAAATGGATTGGACAATCTTTGGTTTCAGCAGGATGGCGCGCCATACTAGAAAACCCATGTTCCAATCAATATTTTGTACGGTAACGTATTACAAGCCGTCTCGGCGATGTCAATTGATCACTCTACAGCTGCGATTCCATGCTGTTAGAATTTTTTTCGTGAGGCGCCGTGAAAGACAGAAGTTATGCCAACAATTCGTTAACGATTTAGGTAAATATCGGAGATGTGGGGCAGATCACCTGGTTGCTCCCTGGGTAACACCAAATGATCTGCGGACTTAACAGCTTTCTAAACCTAAACGGTAACGATCGTGTTTTCTTTTGGACTCTCCTTTCCTTACCTCAACTGGATCGTTGATCCCTAAGCTGGTGGTTGCGGAATTCTGCCACCTGAGTACGTTGGGAGGAAACTTAGCTGGTGCGTAACAAGTGGCTGATAGGCTAATGCCGTGATTGCCCCGTTTCGATAAAACCCTGACAGACTTCGGAGAAGGTTCCAAATGCGTCGCTATTGACATGGTGGTGTAAGTGCGGCTGAGGTTGACTTCCGCATGCCTCATAAGGGTATGCATCAAGCTTCGCATAGCCTCCCTATCTGGGCATATATAACCATGGAATCATTTAAGGATGATTACACTTCGAATTGTGGATAGCGGCGCCGAGTGGTGAACATAAAGAGCATGAAGACGAACAATAACAATACAAATGAACAAGACATACAAACAAGCCCTGGTATTTGAAGCTGAACCCCAAAGTCTCCTCACTTATGGGAAGAGGGCGGAAACACCTCCTCTAACTGGCTCGACTCGAAGGAAGTCGACTTCGAGCCCTTAGAAGGTGTGAGTCTGAATACGCTTAACTGAGGTAGGCAGCCACATGCGAAACTGCTCGTTGTTTGCGGTGATATACGGCTGGAGGGGATGGCCAGCACTAGTAAGGGGTTCTCCCCAAGCCTTCCGGGGACTTCGGGGACCTCTATTCAGAAGTCCTCTCTTAGGCCTAAAAGGCAGCCAGGACAGAGTAGAAAAGAATTCTCTGGCCAGCGCATAGCTTCAAAGGTCCTGTAACACTACTGCAACCAAAATGCTTAACAGGTACCTGAGAAGTGCTCAATAGCGTAGAAAAAGGCTACGTAAAAAGTGAGGGTGCGACAGCACCGCCATTGAAATTGGCGGTCAAGCGACAACGCTCTCAAAAGGAGGAAGTACCCTTAGTGAAGGAACTAAAGACTGGTGGAGAACAGCCGATGTCATTTAACGAAGTCGCTAAGCGAGCAGGGTCTATTACTTTGGGAGCTAATAGAGTGCATGGTCATGGTCATTGAAATACCGTACTCGGCTTAAGCCTTTGTACAGACAATTCATCACTTATAATAGGACTATGAATAAGTTCGTGCGGTTTTACAACAGATGGCGTAACTTGATTATTATTCCATCGATCCACATTATTATTATTATGGTGAGCATGCTGGTGAGCATGCTCTATCTGAGCGAACGTGCCAGAAGTGGTTTGCACGCTTTAAAAGTGGTGATTTTGGCTTGGAAGACGAAGAACGCGAGGGTGCGCCGCCAAAGTTCATGGATACCGAATTGGAGGAATTGCTCGATCAAGATCCGGCTCAAACGCAAGAAGAGGTTGCAAAAACTTTGGGAGTTGATCAATCAACCATTTCCAAACGTTTAAAAGCCATGGGAATGATCCGAAAGGTAGGCCATTGGGTGCCGTATGAATTGAAGCCAAGAGACGTTGAACGCCGTTTTATGGCATGCGAACAACTGCTTCAACGGCACAAAAGAAAGGGTTTTTTGCATCGAATTGTGACTGGCGATGAAAAGTGGGTCCATTACGACAATCCAAAACGTCGGGCAACGTATGGATACCCTGGCCATGCTTCAACATCGACGTCGGCGCAGAATATTCATGGCCTGAAGGTTATGCTGTGTATCTGGTGGGACCAGCTGGGTGTTGTGTATTATGAGCTACTGAAACCGAATGAAACGATTACGGGGGATGTCTACCGACGACAATTGATGCGTTTGAGCCGAGCACTGCGAGAAAAACGGCCGCAATACGCCGATAGACACGACAAAGTTATTTTGCAACATGACAATGCTCGGCCACATGTTGCACAAGTGGTCAAAACATACTTAGAAACGCTCAAATGGGATGTCCTACCCCACCCGCCGTATAGTCCAGACCTTGCGCCATCCGATTACTATCTCTTCCGATCGATGCAACATGGCCTGGCTGACCAGCACTTCCGTAATTACGATGAAGTCAAAAAATGGATCGATTCGTGGATTGCGGCAAAACCGACCGAATTTTTCACAAAGGGAATCCGTGAATTGCCAGAAAGATGGGGAAAAGTAGTAGTAAGCGATGGACAATATTTTGAATATTAAATTTGTAACCATTTTACGTCAATAAAGTTTCAAATTTCGAAAAAAAACCGCACGAACTTATTCATAGTCCTATTATTTAGACAACTCGAGTCGGTTTTTCCATAAAGAAGGTCTAAAATGCTCATCCATTTGAAGTCCATGGGATACTTTGCAGCAATTTCTTATTTTTTTTCAGCCAAGCATAAAAAAAACAAGTCGAACTGAAATGAAGTGTATGGCCTTACTGATTTGTTTACGGATGCTCACAAGAAGTACGAAGACGCTTCAATAAGTACCCGTGATTGATGACAGGGGGCGTTTCTGAGAGAAATTGGTGTTAGCATCGTGTGATGTCATCTATCAAACGAGAGCAAAATAAATTTCGGACTGATTGATAGGTTAGTGGGGATTTGGCAGCTTTTCTAGTAAAACGAGTTTCGCGATTTTCGCTAAGATGGAAAAAGATCAGGATCTTTCGGTGATTCGCTTTTTGTTTTTGGATGGGAAAAAATGCGAGGAGATAACATCAAGTTGGATGCTGTCTATGGGGACGCTTCGCCGACTATGACCACAGTTAGACATTGGTTCAACGAACTTAAATGTGGGCGAACATCCGTTTTTGATGAAGAGCGACCAGGACGCCTGGCAGACATGGTAACCGAGGAAATCATTCAAAAAGTCCACGACATGATTCGCGCTGATCGACAAATGAAAGTGCGTGAAGTAACAGAAGCCATAGGTGTGTTGACCGGCACGGTTGATATTGGTTCAACGAATTTCAACGTGGGTGAACATCCGTTTTTGATGAGAATTGTCGGCTCGATGGGTGCCGCGATTGCTCACGGTGGACAACAAGTAAAGGCGGCTGTCAACTTCGAGGCAGTGTTTGGAGCAATTTATGCCAGATCCAAGAGAATTTTTGCGTCGAGTTGTCAACGTTGATGAAACCTAGATTCATCATTACACATCAGAAACTAAGCAACAATTCTAACAATGGATTTCTCCCAATAAATCTACTCCAAAGAAGGCGAAGACAGTCCCATCGGCCGGAAAGGTCATGGCGACGATTTTTTGGTAGGCGAACGGCGTAATCCTCATAGATTTTTTAGAAAGGTAGGACGATCACCGTATAATACTACAGCGAGTTATTGGACTGCTTTCACAAGAAATTCAAGGAGACACGGCCGCATTTGGCGAAAAAGAAGGTGCTGATTCACCCCTATAACGCACCAGCACTTTCATCTTGAGTTGTCGCCGCCAAACTCCATGAGTTGCGTTATGAATTGCTGCCGCATCCCCCGTATTCACTCCATTTGGTTCCCTGTGACTTTTCTTGTTCCCTAACGTGAAGAAATGGCTCGCGGGAATACAATTTACTTCAAGGGGGGAGCCTGGTTTATAAGGTCAAAAAAATCAATTTTTTTTTGTCGCTTTAAGCGATTCCTAATACATTTCAGAATATTCACACAAAGTTACAGAGCCTAATTCTCAATATATCCGCAGATACAAAGCCAAAGGTAGGCGAGAGTTAGATAGTTACGCTGTGACCGGACAGCTATAGTACAAACTTTATCTTCGTTTCTCGACTTTTCATTTTTATGATTTCTTTGAATTGGCGTACATGAATGAAAAAAAACTAGTGAATCTTTCGAAATGAATCATAGCTTGTTCCCTTCAGTATTAAATTATTTTCCATTTGAACTAACAAAATAGATAAAAAAAATGTTTTCAAGATTTTTATACCAAGTTGAAGTGAATTTTTTTTTGATAGAAAGGCATTTTTTTCTTTAACACCACCAACAAGTTGAAATTTTGGAATTTCTCTCAGTTTTCTTAGTTCATCTAGAATAAAAAATCATGATAATTAGAAATCCATTTGAATTTTTTGCTTTAGATAATAATTACGAGCTGTATCTTGTACGCCAGTTGGAAACTCCAGCGTTGCAGTTCTCTACTAATTTCTATGTTAAACATTATTTTCATCTTATTTTAACCAGTACAAAAATTTTTTATACTTTTTAAATGTTCATTAACTTTGTAGTGCTAAATTAATTTTTTCCTTAAAAAAAAAATCGCAAAGAGATGCAATTTTTAGACCTCATAAACCAGGCTCCCCCCTTCAAACGAGGAAGTCATCACCCAGACGGAGGCATATTTTGGAGAGTTCAACAAATTCTATTTTTGGGGGAGTTAAAAAAATGGCCGGAGCGTTGGGATCATCTTTCTAAAAGGGAATTATGTTGAAAAATATTTTTTTTTTTTTTCAAAAAGTGGCGTCCTCACTTCTAACACGGGTACTTTTTGAACCCCCCTCGTACTGCATTAGAAAGAGAAGGCTCCACACTAAATAGCAGGTGGTAGCAGGCATTCAGCGCATTTCTAGTTACTTTTCCTACACCATCAGTCGTAATCTTATTCGATAGTCCCCCCTCGTGTGCCCAATATTTGATCTTTCGTTTTATGAGCAACTACCCGTACACATAGCCAAATGAATGTATCAAAAGTAACAACAACAATAATAACTACCCAACTTACAGGTTCCTTACTTATAGTTAATGTAAAGTTCATTTTTAGAACAAAAACTTTACAGCAGCTTAAACATTTTTATAGGCTGCACATAAATAGGCGATATGGTTTATTGCCTCGTTTTTTTTTTCTTCCTTTTTTTGAAAATAAAACAACCCGGAACTGCCAACATTTGTTGACCCATTCAATTGCCCTTAAAAATGTGAGCACTTTCTCAGCTTCAGCTGCTTGCAATAATAAATTTGTTTGCCATACCAATAATATTTATGTACACATAGGAGTACAATCAAGCGAGCGCAATAAACTTGTCTACATATCCCATCAAACAATTCCACCTGCATAGCAAAAAAAAGAAGAACGAACAAAAAAAAAGTAGGCAACTTCAAAGTAAAGCCTGCAGGCGGTGATATGCCACATTGCGCATATGCAAACATACAGGCATGCACACACACACATACACACATCTACATAGTAAGCATAACGGAGTGTGATGCCTCGACGCGCCCGGCCACTTAAAGGCATAACGCCTGCTGCTGTTGCTGGTGCTGCCGCAACGCCAACATTCGATTTGCTACGTTGCACACTCATTGGTGATTGTCATAAAATTTTATTGCTACAGCAGCAACTAAACTTCATAGGTAGGTATTGACAGCAACAACACCAACCAGAGCAGCAGCAGCAAATGTCAGCAATCAGCTGCCAATATCAGTGAATAACTAGGCGTTAGGGGACGCTGTCAGCGACACGCTGCAACAGATGCATTTCTTTCTACGTTGCTGTGCCTTGCCATTTACGAGCGTGAAGAATGTGTATGTGTGTGTGTGCACTTCCATGAGCTTATGTGTGTATTTGTGTGGAGCAATGGCAGTCTAGATTTTTGTTATTGCGCCTTTTCGGCACCATCACTTCACGTTAAGTTACGATTATTTTGCCGACTGTTGCCACTGGCTCCGCCTTGCTGCTGCTGTCAGTGTGGCATCCACATACATATTAAACGCATACGAGTGGCAACCTGTGTAATTTCACAAATTAAATTTCTATGTGCATGCATAAGTTGATACACTAGCATCATCAATGAATCGTGTGCGTGTGTGTGCGCTTTTCTTCAACTGCTCGTCAATATTTCTCTTCTATTGATTGCTGCCTGCAAGTTGCAGGTGGCTCAGTTTCCGCTTTTAGATATTCTATTTGACTGTTTTTGCTTTCGATTTTGTGTTTTCTTTGTTTTTGTTTTCTTTTTAATTTTGTTCATTTCATTCTTCGTCTTTCGCTACATTGACTCCAGCTTTCATTGTGCTTTGTCCCAATACTTTCTCACTTTATTTCAACGGTTTATGGGTTTGCTTGTTACAATCGTCGTAAAAGTGACATTTATAGTTAAACTTTTTGTTAATAAAAATATCGGTTTGGGTAATTTCGTTTTAATTTGTGTATTAAAAGACAACCAGATATGAATGGATGAAATTTTTCACACACACACTTGTATGATGGGTGGTCAAATTTATTATTATTATTTTTTTTTAATATCGACGATTCGAAAAATAGAAAGTTTCCATTGGTACAGCCTTAAAGGGCATTTTTTGCTGGAGGAGGAGAAGAGCGATTGGCTTGCACTACCTTGAAGCGTTTATATCTTCGCAACTAAAAAAACGTTTATTAGAAAATATACAAAATTGAATATTTGTTTTTACACTTAAGATTGCGCTTGCAGGCTTACAGACCTTGTCCATCAATGTTCAAAGTGAAATGAAATTTCGTGAATGTGCAGAGCACAAAGGTAGTTGACGTTTAGCAAAGGGAAATAGCATACCGCTGCATGCACAAAGGATTCACAATTCATTTCTTTGGATGAAGAGCACGCGAGGGACTATCACCTTCTTCTTCGTTCTTCTTCGTCTTCTCTTTCTTCCTCTTCTTTGTTCTTCCTCTTCATTCCTCTTTTTATTCTTTACTTCTCTTCTTCTTTCTATTTTCTTTCTTATTCTTCTTTTTTCCTTCTTGTTTTTTTAGATATCTTTCCTTCTTCTTCTCTTTCTTTTTTCCACATCTTCTCCTTCTTCTTTCTTTTTTCTTCTTCTTCTTCCTACACTTCTTCCTTTTTCTTCTACATTCTTCTTCTTCCTCTAATTCTTCCTTTTAAATATATCTTTACCTTTTTTTGTTTATTCTTCATTTTTCTCTTGTCTTCTTCGTCTTTCTTCTCGTTCTTGTTTTCTTTTTTCCTCTCGTTCTTATTCTCTTCTTTCTTCATCTTCCTTTTTCTATTATTTTATTTTCTTCTACTTTGTTCTCCTCCTTTTGCCTTATGATTTTACTTTTTCTTCTTTTCTCTTCATCTTCCCTTCTTATCTCTTCATTCCTTTCTTCATCTTTCTTCTTCTTCTTCCTCATTCCTTTCTTCGTCTTTATTCTTCTTCACTTTTCCTCTTCTTCTTGTTCTTTCTTCTGCTACTTTCTTTTCCTTTTTCATGCTTATTCTTCTCCTTTCTCCTCCTTCTACTTTCTTCTCCTTCTTCTTCTTCTTTTTCTTCTTTTTTCCTCTTCTTCTTTAGCTTTTTCTTCTTCTTCCCTTTTCTTTTTCTTCCCTTTTCTTCTTCTTCCCTTTTCTTCTTCTTCCCTTTTCTTCTTCTACTTTCTTCCAGTCTTCTGCTTGCACCTACCTTCTTATTATTCTTTCTTCTTCGTCTCCTCTTTCTTCTTTCTTTTTTTCTTCTTCTTCTTTCCCTACTTCTTACTTTTTTCTTTCTGTCTACTCCTCGTCTCTTATTTTTCTTCTTTATGGCTTCTTTTCTTTTACATTTCTGTTACTTTTTCTCTATTATTTTTAATTATTTTCTATCTTTTTTTCTTCCCCTTTTTCTTTCTTCCACTTCTTCGTTTTCTTCACCCCTCCTCTCGAGTTTCCAACTGGGCAACGGGGTTCGCCACATCGACATCAAATCAGGCGAGCTTTTCATCAGGTCAGTCATCAATCCGCTCGACTTCTTCATCACCGCACTGCTGATGTGCCCGTCAATGTCTTCTATCACATCGAATACCCGGTCTCTGATCCAAGTGTTGCACTTCGTGTTTTCATCTACAATTATAACGACATCGTCCAGCTATAAGAGTCTCCGTGATTGTAACCAGTGCGTATTCCTTCTTTGCCATGGCAAATATTCGCACATCCATCGCTTCCATCTGCTATTTGCCGGGCGATGCGAAAATGTTTACAAACGTCGGAGGCGGATAGCACTGAGCACCTTCCCTGTGAGTGTTCAGATGTCGTGAGAATTAGTAATATTCTTTCTTAAAACTGGAGGATATTTACAGATTTGCCAAAGAATCAGGAAAATTTTCACAGGACTAACTACCTTTGTCTCTACCTCTATTCTTTCCTATCTCTTCCTCTGATAATTTTTTCCGTTCCTGTTTGCCTATCTACACTCTTTCCAGAGCTCTAAATACAATAGGTTTTTTAGCCTGAGTGTTTGGAGCCAGCAAATCTCTTGGAGCTCCTTGGATCAACCTATTCCAATTTCAATTTCATGGCTGTTTCAACTTCAGAATCCCCTTTCTAGTGGATGGACACAGTGGTTTGGAGTCCAGGTCTATGTCTTCCATAGAAATAAACGGAGAAAATTTAAATAATTTGCTCATGGGATTTTCACGAGCTCTTCTGCAAGGTATTCTGTTTGGCATTCTCGGGAAATCAGCGAATGTTTTTGGGCATTCCCGGAAAATTAGCAATTTGCCACTTGTCACTCAATGCATATCGGCCTGTCACAACGCGCTAACTTCGCTTTGAATTGGATGAAGAGGTGCGCTTTTTCATGAACTTGCAATGAAGCTTTGACTCCAATGCCTTAATGCCTTCAATTCACGACACTCAGTTAAGATGATAAGAGTCTGTGGACTTAAAACTAGAGATATGCCGCGACGCCGGGATATGTCGTGAACAAACAACCGTCACTATGCTCCATATGGCCACCTTCAGCACTCACATAGCGTGGTTAAAAGGAGTAATCTGTTTTGTACAAGACTCTAACCTGAACCAGTTAATAATAAATTTTTGCTTTGCAGTTAATTTATGGTAGATAAATATTTGTGTGATACTTTTCAACCCATTACATTCCTCCATTAAGAGTCTTTTTGCCCTTAACCACAAAAGAAACAAAAAAGGCCTATCTATTGAGGTGTTTAAATATTCCACAAAAATGTTCCCCGTCGTATGTTACTACACATAGGACTTTTTATTTCATTGTGGAAGTATATCTGAAACTTCAATGACCCACTAAAATGAATTTGATCTCTTCAGTACATCAGAAGGTGAGTAGCTAAATTAAGTTAGTTTACAAAGAAAAGAATACACTTAAAGAGTTGAAAAGGAAACCGTCGATTGAGATACTACGAAGTGGGAACTAATGATAGACAAGAAAGAAGAAATTAGGACAAAAATTTTAAAGCCCCTCAGTTTTAGCTATGTAGGTAGGTAGAAATGGTAGTCGATCTCTAAACCAGCGCACTTAGAGGGTAGCCGAGCCATCGTCATACCACAGTTCAGTTTTAACCAAAAAATAGAACAGTCTAGGCCTTGCGAGAGCAGAACATCTTACGTGTTGAGATTATTCCGCTTCATCATTCTCAATAAAGCTTCTGCTCAACTAGGTGGGTAGGTAGGGTGGCTGTCACAATGACACACTTAAACCTGTCGTAGATCCATTGAGATACCACTGGAATTTATCTTTACACTATGGGTTCCTTTTTAAACCATCCGGTAGTTTTAATAAAGAGCAAAGCTTCGTTAGTTTTAGATGCGCTATGTCCACTACATCAGTTAAAAATGCCGTACCAAGAGCCTCCTTATGGCTCCTTATGGCTATGCTTTCACATTTACATAAAAATTGTCTGACTGTTTCTTCTTCTCCTGTATTAAGACAGCTTCTACAGAAATCATAATAAGGGAATACTAACTTTCTTGCGTGGTTACCTGCTCGACTGGCTCACAATTATATTGAGTCTGACCGGATTCCCATTAGCCCATATCCAGCTAAGGCTCCTCAACTCAATGATACATATATTTCATTTTATTCCATTGTGAAGCATATGTGTAGTGATACAAAGATAGACTAGCACTTATAAGCTCCAGCAGATTCCTTGAACACCGCAGAGCTCCCTTAGTAAACCTGCAGGCCAATTTTTTCGCCAGCACACGCTGGGATGACTCTAGGTACACTGGTGAAAGATCAGGCTGGAGGTAGTCGGTTATAGACTATCTCCTTCGATATGTACAGAAAAACTACCTCAAATATGGTCTGGCTTAAAAGCTCAACGGGCTTTCAGTTTCCGTGCACTGTAGTTTCTCACCCATATAAGCTTTATTGCGAAGTGTTCGAATGCGAAGGAAAGGGATACTGTGCACCTACAGTGGGCCTGACTCTGACTTCTGACTACCGCTTGGTTGTCAAAATAAATATTTATCATGCTCATGGGTATTCCACTCATAGGCAGCTCCATTGACTGCTCTCTTGATAGTGGAAAACCCTTCTATGTATGATTCAGAATCTTCGATTTTACTTTACATTTACAGCTCCATTTTACATCCGTTTTTTTTTCAAATTTTTAAGAATTTCCTATGTGCATTAGCAAAAGTCAAATACTGTCGAACTGTGTTATTTATGTGCATGGATATCCCACATTCACCACATTCTCACATTATTCTGACAGAATGTTGGGCAAGGGTTATTGAACGCATTTTCTCCACGAATACTAAAAAAAAACATCCATTCAGGTACTCGAGTTTCCACAATTAAAAGGCAAATGAAAACAATCAAAAAACGTGACAAAAAGTGAAATGGAAAAGAATGCAGGAAATGAGTTCGGAGTTTGTCAAATTTGACTTGTAAATCAACTGTCAATAATTTGCGCCCCTTTTCCGGACAACGGCAACATCAACACACACAACAACAACAAGATTTATGTACATCACACTTAGTTGCGCTGTTGACAGCCGATTAAAAATGCAACAAATTGACAGAAAACTATGCAAATGACAGGCGAGTGAGTGGTTGGCGGTGGAGAGTGAGCGTGAGCGTGTGAAAGCGTGTGTTTCCACTCAACTGTCAAAGCATACACGCACACACACATACATACAAATATTTGGTAGAAACCTGCGCACAGGTAGGCAGATAAGTAGTTGTACGCTGAAATTACAACTATTTGTGGGTTGTTATTGTTGTTGTGCGGATTATTTTGTGCTTTTTATGTAAAGAGTTGACTTTGCTCTTACTACTGCTGTTGCTGTTGTTGTTGCTGTCAAATAATTGTCCCCCATATCGCTTCTATCTCACGCAACTTTGACATTTTCAAGACTCCTACTTGCAAGCATATGCAACATTTTGTTGACTGCCTTGTTGTTGCTGTTTATTTTACTCTTATGTGCATAGATGCGGCGTTGCGATAAACGTCGTCGCTGCCTGCCGCACGTACCCATGTCATTTGACAGCTTAACGCGTAATTAACGCACTGAAACGGCATCAGGCGGCAGTCGGCAGGAGGCAAACGACTGCGGAATTTAATGCGGGGGCGCGCGGTATGCCAGACAAAAGTAAGCGTGAAAAATGCATGCGGCAAGTGCAAGTATGAATACAATCGTTTATTGTGGCATGTTGCATGCTTCTAGTGAACGTATGTACATGTGTAGATATGTATTCGAGCAGCATGACAAGTCCAAAAAGAAAAAGCAAATATCACATTACCTTTGGGAGTATTTTCCTCATCTTCCGATTTCTTCCTCTTCTTCGCTGGCTGTCAACATTTCAATGCCTTCCAACTTGCATATGAAATTTCTTAAGAAAACTCCTTTTTACTCCTTTTTGTATACAACTCAAATAGACATTTGTGGTTGTTCTTAAGTAGGGGGAAAAATTGAAAGTCATTCCCTTCATTATTTTCATCATCGTCACAGTGGCAGCTCCACTGGTATGTCGAAATGTTGAACATTGAGCAAAGTAGTACGAGAAAAGGCTTAACAACAGTTCTTTTTGTACACAAAACAAACACGATACCAACTATAAATAGGACTAGTCTAAAACTAGTATGAAGCATTAGTCCACAACTAATAATTTTAGGAACGATACGCTTTTCACTTCACGGCTCTGTCGTGTGGCTATTGCTACGTTCCGTCGCACTTTGGAATAAGTTAGGTTAGGTTTCGTGGCTATCCCAAAAATATAAGCATCTACATACATACATATGTACATTTCAGGAGCACAAGCTACCTGCGCTGCCACTAGATACAAGGTTGGGGTTTAAAAAAGGAACTGAAATTATTTAATATAATAAAAAATAAAATAAAATAAAATAAAATAAAATAAAATAAAATAAAATAAAATAAAATAAAGAAAAGCCAAATAAAATAAATAACTAAATAAATTAAATCAAATTAAGATAAAATAAAGTAAATTCAGCAAAAACAAAATAAAAACAATTAAATAAAATAAATAAAAAATAGGAAAAACTATAAAAAATAAAGAGTTATGAGGTAAAAGGATAAAATTAAATCAAAAAAGTTTAATAAAAATAAAAATATAAAAATAAATGAAAATTAAATTGAGAATTTAAATTTAAAATTAAAAGAAAAGAAAACAATTAAAATGAAATAAACACAGATATAAATAATAAGAAATGAAACAAATTAAAAAAAAAGTTTTTATAAAAAGTGAGTTTTAACAAAAAACTTTTAATAAAACGAAATAAGGTAGATAAAAAATAAAGAATAATGAGGTAAAAAAAATTTACTAAAGTAATTAAGAAAAACTTAAAAATAGACTAAATAAAAAAGGATAAAATTAAATCAAAAAAGTTTAATAAAAATAAAAATATAAAAATAAATGAAAATTAAATTGAGAATTTAAATTTAAAATTAAAAGAAAAAAATTAAGATGAAATAAACACAGATATAAATAATAAGAAATGAAACAAATTAAAAAAAAAGTTTATATAAAAAGTGAGATTTAAAAAAAAACTTTTAATAAAACGAAATAAGGTAGATAAAAAATAAAGAATAATGAGGTAAAAAAAATTTACTAAAGTAATTAAGAAAAACTTAAAAATAGACTAAATAAAAAAGGATAAAATTAAATCAAAAAAGTTTAATAAAAATAAAAATATAAAAATAAATGAAAATTAAATTGAGAATTTAAATTTAAAATTAAAAGAAAAGAAAACAATTAAAATGAAATAAACACAGATATAAATAATAAGAAATGAAACAAATTAAAAAAAAAGTTTATATAAAAAGTGAGATTTAAAAAAAAACTTTTAATAAAACGAAATAAGGTAGATAAAAAATAAAGAATAATGAGGTAAAAAAAATTTACTAAAGTAATTAAGAAAAACTTAAAAATAGACTAAATAAAAAAGGATAAAATTAAATCAAAAAAGTTTAATAAAAATAAAAATATAAAAATAAATGAAAATTAAATTGAGAATTTAAATTTAAAATTAAAAGAAAAGAAAACAATTAAAATGAAATAAACACAGATATAAATAATAAGAAATGAAACAAATTAAAAAAAAGTTTATATAAAAAGTGAGATTTAAAAAAAAACTTTTAATAAAACGAAATAAGGTAGATAAAAAATAAAGAATAATGAGGTAAAAAAAATTTACTAAAGTAATTAAGAAAAACTTAAAAATAGACTACATAAAAAAGGATAAAATTAAATCAAAAAAGTTTAATAAAAATAAAAATATAAAAATAAATGAAAATTAAATTGAGAATTTAAATTTAAAATTAAAAGAAAAAAATTAAGATGAAATAAACACAGATATAAATAATAAGAAATGAAACAAATTAAAAAAAAAGTTTATATAAAAAGTGAGATTTAAAAAAAAACTTTTAATAAAACGAAATAAGGTAGATAAAAAATAAAGAATAATGAGGTAAAAAAAATTTACTAAAGTAATTAAGAAAAACTTAAAAATAGACTAAATAAAAAAGGATAAAATTAAATCAAAAAAGTTTAATAAAAATAAAAATATAAAAATAAATGAAAATTAAATTGAGAATTTAAATTTAAAATTAAAAGAAAAGAAAACAATTAAAATGAAATAAACACAGATATAAATAATAAGAAATGAAACAAATTAAAAAAAAAGTTTATATAAAAAGTGAGATTTAAAAAAAAACTTTTAATAAAACGAAATAAGGTAGATAAAAAATAAAGAATAATGAGGTAAAAAAAATTTACTAAAGTAATTAAGAAAAACTTAAAAATAGACTACATAAAAAAGGATAAAATTAAATCAAAAAAGTTTAATAAAAATAAAAATATAAAAATAAATGAAAATTAAATTGAGAATTTAAATTTAAAATTAAAAGAAAAGAAAACAATTAAAATGAAATAAACACAGATATAAATAATAAGAAATGAAACAAATTAAAAAAAAGTGTATATAAAAAGTGATAAAAAATAAAGAATATTGAGGTAAAAAAAATTTACTAAAGTAATTAAGAAAAACTTAAAAATAGACTAAATAAAAAAGTAAGTTAATTCCAAAAAATTAAACTAAAATAAAATGAAATGAATTAAAACGAAAAAAATTAAAATAACGAAATAAGATAAATAAAGAAAAATTAAAAAATGAGGAGTGATGAGATAAAAACACTAAATAAAATTAGGTAAAATCAGTAAAAAGAAGATACGTTAAAACGAAAGAAAATATAAAAAATAAAATTTCTCAAAATTAATTAAAGAAAAAATAAATAAAATCAAATAAATACAAAAATAAATATGAAAAGTAAGGTAAATGGTAAACTAAAATAAAACAAATCAAAAACACTTATACAACAAAAATTAGAGAATATATGGGAAATATTCTTAATGAGACAATAAAATGAAATTAAATTAAATGAAAAATATTAATAAATAAAAAATAAAGTAAAATCAAATAAAAATAATATAAAAAATAAAACACAAGAAATAACTAAAACAAATTGGAGTACCTGGCTGGATTTTCATCTCGTCATTTAAATTATGGTAAAAAATAAAATAAAAATAGTATGAATAAAAAAAAAAAAGAAATACAATGAGGTGAAATAGAATAAAGTAACAATAAATACAATAAACAAACAAAATAAATTAAAAAAATATAAATGTAAGAAATAAGGTTAAGTAAAAAAGTGAATTAAAATAAAATAAAATACATTAAAACCAAGTGAAATAAATGAATTAAAACGACATAAACAAGTAAAAATAAATAGAACTTAAAAATAACTTTGAAGAAGTATAGAAAAGCCAAACAAAAAAAACATAAAATAAAATTTCCACAGAAAAAAATTTCAAATAACAAAAAAGTTAAATAAAAAAAAAATCATAACATAAAAAAGTAAATTTAAATAAGAAGTGAAGAGGAAAAATGAAGTAAGTAAATGAACAAAAAGTTAACAAAAAACTTATAAATAAAATATAAAAAATTTAATCAATAAAGTGAAATAAAGTACAAAAAATTAAGTAAAATAAAACAAAATAGTGAGATCACCAGGAAAAAAACTTAATTAAATAAAGTAAAATAAAATACAAAAATTAAGGTAAAAAAAATAAAAATAAAATAGTTAGGTCACCGCTGCAAGCCGATAAGAAAATTCCTCAGACATAGATCCTGTCATAGATCCTCAGAACGGTCACGTAGTTAGAAGAACGATCTGAAATAGTTGAATCTTAGTCTAACAAGGTGAAACAGCTAAGAAAATAAAGCTAAGATGTGCCTACCTCACCCATCTTTCTTCAAAGAGCTGCCACAAGAGAGTATTTTCAATACAACTGCGATCGTCCATAGTGAGATATATTTATCGCCAGAAACTTTGTGATGCCACAGAGATATTTACACTTAACTATGTTCCCTAAAATCGATATTTACTCGCTATAGATTTCATAAGAACCCTAATATTATGGTCCGCAAACACTTCAAGCGACTTCAAGAAGTGTCTATCAAGCTTTTTAGGCCTTTGCTTAGATAGATTACAACGATATCAACTTTTAACATATATCTCAAGACGTTACATAACCTCAAATATAGTTAAAAAACGTGTGTTTTTTCATGTTAAGACAAGATATTGCGGACACTCGATACTTAAAATTTAGCGCGTAAAATATAGTTAGACTTTTGGTTCGGAAGTATGACCAAATGTTGGCGGTCTCTGCTATTATTTGTATTACTGTACCATTACCATTTTAGCTATTAATATTCCTGTACATAGCTGCTACCATCCCTACTATCATTAATATTATCAATACCATTTCCGCTTCTGTTACTGTTACTATTACTATTTGAATTACCTTTACCACTACTCTTACTACTACTTTTACTTTTCTCATTAAAGTTACCAAATCCAACACCATTACAATCTCTCTCATTTGCATTCCTGGTGCCATTACTAATACCATAACCATCATTTACAACACTAACTCCATTAGAATTACTTTATATTATCGCTATCAATACTATTACCATTACGGTTCAATTACGAATACCAATACGATTAACACTACTATTACTGCATCACTAAGTCCATCATCATCGCTATGTGTAACCGCCACTATTACTATTACCATTACCATTACCATTGCCATTACCATTAGCAATACCATTGCCATTACTATTACAGTTGCTATTACTATTAGCATTGCATTACTGGATCCTAAAATATCGCTATATTACATCTACCATTACTATTGTCAATACCAGTATCATTACCATTACCAGTAAAAATACTATTACTGTATTCATTACCATGAGCATTGCTATTACTAATACTATTATCATTACTTTTGCCATAGTATTGAAATAAAATGGTACCACAATTATTACCATTACAATAAAAATCACCCTTACAAATAGCATTACCATCGACTTTGACATCACTTCAGCATTACCAGCACCATCAACATTACTACTTCTGACACCATACCATTACTACTAATGACTGTCAGCGCCCCATATGTTACTATTACCATTACCATTTCGATTACAAACACCATTGCCATTATCACTCCCATTTCCAGTTCTAAATATGTTAATCAATAAACATAACTACACATTTGTAGGACTGCAGCTGTATGCGTGTATTTGTAGGACCTCAAGTAGTTACGTTACATCTAATAGCGTTTGAGCAGACAGATATGATCATTTATTACTAAAACTTTTTTTAATCCATTGCTCCTTACTACTTATTATACTACTGAGCTCTCACTAACACCACCATTAGACTGCAAGGACAACCAGTAAACGTCCAGTAAATGCGATTTAATTAAATTTGATTTAATACCAGCTACAATCCAACTACAAATATGCGTTATACTTAGTTGATTTGTTGCCGGTTACAATTCATGCAGCTCTTAGAATATTATTAGTTGAATAAATACATACGTACGTGGATAATATTTGCTATAAACAGACCAAAAAGCATGTCGCCTATCTCGCGTAGACGCTTCGTACATTATTCATTGCTTACAAGTAAAGTGTATATGTACCTACGAGGTTCATTCAAAAAATAAGGTGAATCTTTAAATTCCTCAAGCTACGTACATTCATCGTTCGGCGGTTATTATTTTTTTAAGTTGGTACACTCATCTCGAAGATACATATGTTCACGGTTTTAGCAATATTGCATCTTTAGTTTGTTTGTGATAGGCAAGAGAACTGCTTTGCGTATTGGGCGATTTTCTGTTATCGACTCTTGGCTCTCCTGGACTCTTCTATTGGGAGGATTAGACTTTGGTTTCGATTTCATAACCATCCTTCTATACCCCTAATTCGTCACCAGTTATGACCCTTTTAAGCAACTCTGGGTCATCGTTGACGTTATTCAACAATTCCTGAGCGATGATCATACGACGTTGTTTTTGGTAAAAATTCAGCAATTTTGGAACGAGTTTCACTGCCACCAGCTTCATGCCCAAAATTTCTGAAAAGATTGCATGGTATGAGCCAACCTATATGCCAATATCCCGACATCCTCAGCAACTTCTCTAATTGTGATTCGACGATTCCCCATTACAATTTTCTTCTCTTCCTCAACATTTTCATCGGTTGTTGATGTGCTGGAGCGTCCAGAGTGAGCGCCGTCATTCACATCTTATCGACCTTCTGTGAAAAGCTTATCCCACTTGTAAACATTTTTTTGACACAGAGTCCTCTCACCGTTTGCCACTGTAAACATTTCAAGTGTTTTTGCGTACTTAATTCCAATTTTTACACAAAATTTGATGCAACTGCTTTGATCCGGCCAATTGGCATCGCCCCGACGTGAGATTATTCGGCCATCAAATTTTTCGCGCAAAATAGCCATTGTTTCGTTAGCTGTGTGACAAGTGGCACCGTCCTGTTGAATCCACATATCGTCCACATCCATATCTTCCAATTCGTGCCATAAAAATTCCGTTATCATCTCACGATAGCGAACACTATTCACAGTAACTGCCTGACCGGCCTCATTTTGAAAAAAATACGGCCCAATGATGCCGCCGGCCCATAAACCGCACCAAACAGTCACTCTTTGTGGGTGCATTGGTTTTTCGGCAATCACTCTTGGATTATCATTCGCCCAAATGCGACAATTCTGCTTATTGACGAATCCACTGAGGTGAAAATGTGCCTCATCACTGAAAATGATTTTTTTCGAAAATTGGTCATTCACTGTTGCCATTTCCTGCCACCATTCTGACCATTGACGACGCTTGAAATGGTCAAGAGGCTTTAGTTCTTGAGTCAATTGCACCTTGTAAGCGTGTAAATGCAAGTCTTTATGCTTAATGAGGTGGACGGCTCTTCAACCACACTGGGGTTTTCGCATCTTCACAGGCTCAAACTTTTGCACAATTTTTCTGATTGTACGCACATTTGGACTATTAAATTGACCGAAAAAATCACGAAGTGCGCGATATGCATTTGTATTTGAACGTCCGTTTTCATAACAAGCCTGAATATCTTTAACGCATTGCTCGATTGTGTATCTTTCCACAGTTCAAATTGAGTTAGTGTGAAATTGAAAATTGTCAAACAAATTTGAAATTTAACCACCCTTTACATAGCCCGCGAACTTTAAAAATTCACCTTATTTTTTGAACACATCTCGTAGTCACTCCAATATAACTATCTACGAATCAAACGGCGTTGAACAAAACAAAAATAAGAAATACAAGTAATTGATTCATGGCGCATTCCATGGTAGAGGCGAATTTTGAGTAATGAGGGTCTTGGACATAATTTCGCTAATACATTTAATTCAGCCGTACGAACCTTCGCGGAAAAATTGAGATCTTTGGCTAGAATAGTTCGACATTCACTTCATTTTTAACTGTAGAAGTTAAGTGCCTGGTTTTTTATCAGTGACGTTTAAAGAATTTGAATGCATTCAATAGGGGAGTAGATGCTGTGTAAGGCGTACAGAAAAGTTAACACGTAGAAAAGGTCGAGAAGTGGAATTGTATTGACGAAGCAAAGCGAATTGAATCCAGTAATTTTACTTAACGATTGTATCAAGCGTTCGTATTTCGTTATGTTGGAAGGCGCTCAGTACTATAACACACACCTATACACTGTTAGATTAGATAAAGGAAAAAATATATTAAAATGTTAATAGTGATCGAGAGGGAAGCCGAAGTAATGTGGAAAAGGATTGGAGAAACTCTGATAATTCTCTGATCCAGTTTTGATATCTTTCGATATTATATTTCAGCTACTTCCTCAACTGGGATTCAATTGAATTTATTAGAAATTAGCAAATCAATAAATATACATACAAAGGCTCATATTTAAGTAGTCATTACCACGTACTGTGTGTGTGAGTGTGTAATATCTATATGTGCATTGAATAGATCTAATTGCATAAGACGCCTGCTTAAAGCAGATAAATATTATTTGTGTGTGTGCATGCAACCCAAGCGTTAATCATTTACTTAGCGATTTGTCAGAGACAAGCAGTTGTAGATTGTCAGCGGCAACAACAAAATGAAAATTAATTGTTAGCTGCATTGGATAAATGCTTTTAATTTCACAACAACAACAGCAGCAGTGTCTGAGGCGAAAAGTAAGAACAAGCATATCTTTGTATTAACAATAACAAAAATCAATTACTCATGCACACATACAAATTAAAGTGCATGCCCTGGTGGAAAATTTGAGCATAGATATTATATTTCATATTTCATATTTATTCATTTATTTATTTAGTCAAACTAACAAAAGATTCTTGCCAACTACTGAACAAGCCTGCTTAGAGTCTTAAATTAGTGGGTACGGACTGTCGTGAATCAGCCGAGTTTGATCGAGTTCCTCACTATGATTTTCTCTACCTGCTAATCAACGTTTTTTTCATTCTGCACATTTGAAGCAGAAGACTGTTTTTCCGTTGTTGTTGAAGTGGTTGAGCATTTTATTACCGCTGATGTGATGTGTTTTGTTTTTTGTTTAAGTCATATGCATTTCGTGAGATCCAGAATTAACAGTAAATTTTGTATCCCTATTTCATTAATTTACTGTCGGAAAGATTTACCGAAAGAGCGAAGTTTTGCTCTGGCTAAACCTGGAAAAGACCTTCTTTTATCCTCTCGGCCTGACAGCTACTGCAGATGTCATTGAAAAGAAAGTTAAGTTTGGCTGCATGATCCCCTACCTTCCATTGACCTGTAAGGGTTGCAGTAATACGTGAAATGTTAGAGCGCGAGAGCATCCTAACTGGTAATTCGTCCTCTGGATTTTGTACGACGGCCATGTTTTTCTCTTCTTTCGGCTAAAGCATAGTAGCATGATGCAGTGGATGTCTCCATTGTGTTGGTAGTTGCTAGCTACTTTTTGTTTTTTGCAGGAGGTTAAAATCAAAATGTCAGAAACATCATCAAAAGGTGCCTTCCAGGTTCCTCTCACATGGGCGTATGGAGGTTATACGCTATCGATAGTAGCCATTGCTTCCACTTCATAAGTGGTACCGCAACAAATGGAACACCGGAAAAGGTGTCGTAAGTACTACCGACATGTCGTAGTCTGATACCGTCGAGAGCACTAGGCTCAGGCGTTTGTGGCTTGTCGTCAGTCCGTGGGCAGTCCACCTCCAGTGAAAAGCTGCTGTTGATTTCTTCGCTGCATATTGCGTTGCCACTCTGCGCGTTGAAGATATATCGCTATAATTGCTGCAACATTTTTTGCTGCATTCCAGCAAATATTTTATGCGATCATCTTGGTGATTAGATTTTCCGGGCACAGCTGTCCACCCAGAAGTGCTTCAAGGCGCTCCTCTCTGAAACGATTGCAGTAGAAGAATACGTGTTCCGCACTTTCTACCGCGTTGTTGCAGTTTGGGCAGTACGGGATGTTCTCCAGATTAAGCCGATGGAGGTGCTTTAGAAAATATTGGGTAATATTTGAGATAAGCCTATGAGTCTAGCGTCCATTAGTTGACGAATTTCATCTGCTTTGTCTTTCTCCTATCGAATGTCGTCTCTCTACAGCTTTTTCTTCTAATGACGGCCTAGCCCGTGGCTAGCAACTCCCACCGCCTCTGCTATGTCTAATGGCGAACATTTTCTTGCAAGCTCATCTGCTTTCTCATTACCCTCCATATTTCTGTGTTTGGGAACTCATATCAGAGAAATTTGAAGCCAATGACCAAGCAATTCTAGTTCCTCTATACACTGTGAAACTAGTTTGGATGAAATTTAATTGGCGTCTAAGGCTTTGATAGCTGCTTGGCCGTGTGATAAACACTAAAGATAACTCTTGCACCAATTTCTTTGTAGTGTTTCAGTAATTTGCTAACTTTCCTAATTGCTAGTAGTTCTGCCCGGAACGCGCTGGCATAGTCGGGAAGCCGAATTTATTCGGATAAGTCTACCGGTTCCGTATAGTCGCCAGCTCCCACACCAGAGTTCATCTTAGAAGCGCCAGTTTAGATTTCGATATCGAATCTACCAATCACTTTCCCTTTCCTCCATTCGGTTCTCGGTGGAAAACGTACTGTAAAGAATTTCTTGCAGTTGAGGTCGGGAGTTGTGAAGTCTGATTTGATAGATACATGCCGATGTTTATATCTTGTTTAGCTTAGTTTGGTTGTAGTTCTTCTCGATAGCGGACCACCAGACTAGTGCGACATATGTTACTATCGGTCTTACAATTGCTGAAGACCCCATATTTTACCCAACATTCTCATACACGTGTAAAGTGCTATATTAGCTTTCTTCACCCTGTATTCTACATTGGGGTTCCAGCTGAGTTTGGGATCAAGGATAACGCCTTAGTATTTTGCTTGTTGGGCTAGCATGAGACTAACTCCGTGTAATTTTGGGAGGTCAAAGTCTGGTATCTTGGTTTTCTTAGTGAATAGCATCAATTCTGTTATATTCGGATTTACCCGTAAACCATAGTCTGCGGCCCAATTGCTGAGTAATCCCAAAGCTCCTTCCATAAACTCGCTGGTTATTGTTGGAAACATTCCAGAAACTAGAATCACTATGTCATGCCCATACACCACTGGAACATGGAAGTATAATTTTGACTGCAAAGGGGTACTACCCATAACTCCGATGATTATTCTAGTTTTAAGCATATTTTTTATCCAGTCGTTGAGACCTGCCTATGTCCTTGCCTAACGTATTAAGAACCTCAGTAATAGAGCTTGTGTGTACATTGTTAAATAAAGCCTTGATCCACATCTTTCTGAAACAAGCGGAACATACGTCTTTCATATACTACAGTTCGCAAATCTCTCTGCAGGGTAGGTATAAAGAGAGCTACAGCCACGTCGACTTTCAATGCCACAACACAGCTATAAATCAAATGCCACTGCAGCCACAACGAAAATCACATTAAAGACCATTCATTCACAAGCACAGCCGCGAATGTGGGACTCTCGAAGCCACGCGTACGTACGCACACACACTCACTCACAAGCGCTTCTATGTATGTGTGTTGGTCCACAGCCAAATATATAGAATGCATGTACTCGCGGGGACAATAACAACAACAATATTAATACAAATTTATAATATTTATTTACTGCTAGACTGGGTGGTGAAGGCAACAACAAAATTTCGTATGCTGACCAAACAATTAGTGGCACACATGTCAAATCGCAGACACAAACATATTGATTATGTGTCGGTTTCGGTGACATTTCAGTTCGTATGCTGCAGACAAAAGCGTTTATTGAATATCGGCTAGCAGGTATAGATTGATTGAAGTACTACAGGTATGTATGTATGTGTGTGCAAGGATATTCACGAAGGCATGCGCGATCGGCAGGAAAAATCAGTATCAGTCAGCTCTGTGAAACCACCACCAAGCGTTGCCAGGCACAGAATTATGTGCCATTAGCATTGACCATCACAACCACCATCACGACCATCACCTTCAGCTCCAAGCGGAAGCGGCATCAGTGATGCTAGCACATCATTGTCAGCGCAGTGGCATTGCCGTTGGTGTTGTTTTTGCACGTATTGCTGTATTGATGTTCTCTACTATCGTTACTATTGCTATGACGCACTTATTATTATCTATGCAACGACGCAGCTGCGCAAATCGAATCAATTTAACACCCCATGGCAATTTGTATGAGTATACGAGCGGTAGATGAGGCAGGCACGCAGCGCTCGCATAGAAATAAACGTACAGACTCATTTCTCTAAAATACATTCATGCGCATACATACATACATATATACATTTAAATACTCTCATGCACATACATATTTGTGCGCATTGTATTCCCTTTTGGGAGCTGTTGCGCCCCTTTCGCCCTTAACTCACTTTTGTCCTTTTCTTCAATGCTGCTGACGCTGCAAAAATTGTTTGCTTTTATTTTCATTTAATTAATTTCTGGTGGGCAATTTTTAATACGTACATACCGTGCGGCTTGTTTTACATCCATACTCAGGTTTTACAGCAAACAGTTTTACCAAACTACTACATGGCTTTTATTTTCATACAAGCATACTTAAATAAAATAATATTTTTTTTTTTAGTTTATTATAATATTACATACCTTCTGCTTAAATATGAACGAGACGGTATCAATAAAACGGTCCGCGGATGACATATGGCAAAAATAATTTTTTTGTTTTTTGGTAGGACTGTTATAAGCTTACATGGCAAATTTCAGCTTGATATGTCACATAGTTTGTTTTCTGTCCTACTGTAAACAAGTCAAGCTCGAGTGTGTTCTTCGAATTCTCTTTTATGACTTCAATTGTCTCAAAATGTTTTCCATGGAGCGGCAACTTGAGCTTGGGAAACAGGAAAAAGTCACATGGGTCAGCAAAACCCCTCCACTGAACCCTCCCCGAGGGTGCCGACTGGAAATAGGTACCACAGTTCTCATCCTGCACTCAGTTGGGAGGTAGCTAGCTAAGGTAAGACTCCACGGATAAGTGTTCGTTACTCCTTAATAGTACAGCATTTGTAAATGGAGTTTTACCATGGTGTGAGGTAAAGGGCCGGATCAAGGTGTCATGCGACCCGTGCCGAGGATCAGCCTGGCTGGGGGCCCTTTTCAAAAATAGCCCAGTCGCTAACGTGAGCTTACGGATACCTGGCGCCCTCCGTAATAACTAGCCTTGCCTGTGTAGTTCGGAGCTATGCACAGGTGAACATCTCTTCTCCGACACTCGTGGGACCAACAAATGAACAATTCAAAAGATAAAAACCAAAAATCAAAAGGAACAAACAAATCAGAAGGGGCAGCAAGCTCCGAGAAGCGAGCAGCGTTCAAAACGAGCTCTCAATCTGCCACCACGATGACTGTAGTCAAACTTAGTCAGAGTGGACCGGCGGCAAGCGCTGACACTGGGACTGAGGTTAAGCCTAGCCCCAGTACATCGGCACCTCCTGCGGTGGTTATCGGAACCAGACCAATTAGTCGACGTCCTGTGGCTATGCGGAGAGCTGGTGAAGAGACTGCCACAGGTAGCACCGAGGCCAGTGCTCCTGCCGGAAAATGGCCGACAGTAAGGATCACTGATCCAACTAAAGCAGGGTACCTGGAGAGGCGTAATGCCGCCAGGATACTCAAAAGGCTGCACGAATCTCCACCAACAACGGAGGAGCTGACGAAGGAGGTAAGGGAGTCGATAGAGTGGGCGAAGAAGGTTCTTCCTAACTTCACCCTCGAAAGGCCAACCACATCGTCAGCTGCCACCAAAAGACAGAGGTCTACTGAAGAGGTTAAACCGTCAGCGAAAAGACCGAAAAATCGAGGCATATCGCCTAATAAAACGTTTGCGGAAGTGGCCCGCAATCGCATCATCATTGGTGTCCTGGATGAGGGTGATCCCGAAGGAAGAATTCCCAGAGCCCAATGGAAATGGGTGCAGGCCGCTCTGACCAACGTAACGCTGGAAGTGCTACTAAGCAATCCAGGTCCGCCCCCATCATGCACTGACGCTGGCTGGTACCAAGGCCAGATTAAAATTATAGCCTGCGACGACGAAAGATCGGTGGAGCTATACAAGACTGCAATAGCGAAGATCGGGGAAGTCTACTCTGGAGCGAAGCTGGTGGTAGTAGACAAAAAAGACATCCCGTCTCGACCGAGGGCACGAGTTTGGGTCCCTACACCCTCTGACCCACAGCAAGTCATGCAGATAATAAGTGCATGCAACCCAGGCCTTCCTACGGGGAGCTGGAAATTTGTCAAGGCCTTTGACAATACCGTAACAGTAGACGGTGTGGTGACGAAACGTGCCACAACGCAAGTAATGCTGTTACTAACAAACGATTCTCTAGAACCTTTGGCGAAAAGCGAAGGTATGATAAACTATGGTTTTGGCGAGGACACCGAAATATAAGCTGTATACAGCAGACTGTGAAGGTAAATCAAGGTCTTGTATTATGGCAAAAACAGAACTAACCACATTTATGATTTATAAATATAGCAATAAAGACACAACTACGATAAGCTGGGAGACAGATGGTAACAAGTACCGGCTATCGTCCTTCTATATGGCACACGGGGATCCAGTCCCATCGCAGCTGTTAAAAGAGCTAATACTGGACAGCGAAGCCTGCGGCAAGATATTACTTATGGGAGGCGACGCAAACGCTCATCACACTACCTGGGGTAGTTCAGATATTAACGAGCGAGGTGAGTCACTCTTTAATTTTATTATGAGTACCAAATTATTGCTCTGCAATCGCGGTAATGAGCCTACCTTTATTGTACGTAATCGTCGGGAAGTTCTTGACATTACGTTAGTCTCAGACTCAATTATAGATAGAATAGTGAATTGGAGGGTACTTAATGCACATTCATTCTCTGATCACAGATATATAGAATGCACGCTCCAAGAAGAGGTCATTCATCCTAAAGCACTAAAATTTAGGAACCATAGGAAAACAAACTGGCTAAGATATTCCCAAGAACTAGCAGAACGTTTGCCCATGGATCCCCCCTTTAACCCCTCTAGCATAGAGGCATTAGACAATATGGTCAATAGACTGACTAATTGCTGCAACCAAGCCCTGCATAAGGCTTGTCCGGCAGCCAGGTATAGAGGGAAGAATAAGCCACCCTGGTGGACACCCGAACTGAAAAAGCTACAAAAGAATTGCAGGAAACAATTCAATAGAGCCAAACTCTCCCAAAGCGAATGTGAATGGGACCTATACTATGACAAATTAAAAATATATAAGAAAGAAATAAGAAAAGCAAAAAGGTTTTCATGGAGAACTTTTTGTGGGGAGATCGAGACTAGGGTGGAGGCATCTCGACTGAGGAAAATCCTAACCAAGTCTGCTCAACCCATAGGGTATCTTCAGAAGCCAGACTCCAGCTGGACAGAATCCAGCGAAGAATCATTAGACCTATTACTAAATACCCACTTCCCAGGTAACTTAGAGGAAGCGATAACCGCCAATATTCCAACTTCGGATGCGGTACTAGGTACCGACATCCCCAACATTGTCACAGAAGCCAAGATAACTTGGGCTGTAGAAAATTTCCATCCATATAAAACACCGGGACCAGACGGGATAATCCCTGCGCAACTACAACAAACATTGGACAACATTATGCAATGGCTGATAACCATATTCAGAGCAGCATTACGACTAAACTACGTCCCCCTAAGATGGAGGGAAGTCAAAGTAGTTTTCATACCAAAGGCTGGTAGGAGCTCGCATACAAAGCCTAAAGACTTCAGACCTATTAGCCTTTCCTCATTCCTATTAAAGACGCTAGAGCGATTAATAGACGCCTTTATAAGGGAAAACTTGACCCCGTCGCTACTGGCGAGATCACAACACGCTTATTGTAAAGGTAGATCCACAGAGACAGCATTAAATTCACTAGTTTCAGAGATAGAGAAATCAATAGAGGACAAAGAGTATTCTCTGGTAGCCTTCCTAGACATAGAAGGCGCTTTCAACAACATCCTACCGGAGGCCATAACAAGCGCAATGACTGACTTGGGGGTCGGCGAGGGCCTTGTGAAATTCACTAAACAGTTGCTACTAGGCAGGTTAGTAATTTCGACGTTGGGCCCCTCGACGATACGCAGATCCGTCAGGAGGGGCACCCCTCAGGGCGGTGTACTTTCTCCTCTGCTGTGGATTCTGGCAATGAATCAATTGTTGAAGAATCTAGAGGAAAGGAGAATACACGTAGTGGCCTACGCAGACGATGTTGCAATATTAATAAGAGGGAAATTCCCAGATACCCTCTGCAATATAATGCAAAATGCTTTGAACGATGTAAGCCGGTGGGCTGCATCGAGTGGTCTTGGGGTAAATCCCAGCAAAACAGAACTAATCATGTTCACCAGGAAATACAGGTTACCTGTCCTAAACCCCCCTACTCTTGAGGGTATCACACTATCAATTGGGGAAGAGGCGAGCTACCTAGGACTGATATTAGATAGGAAGCTCTCGTGGAAACAAACGATTAATGATAGAGTAAAAAAAGCAGCCACAGCACTCTATACATGCAAAAGAATTGTGGGGGCAAAATGGGGCCTAACCCCAAAAATAGTACACTGGCTATATACAGCAGTGGTACGGCCTATCATGACATACGGTGCATTGGTCTGGTGGCCAATACTCGAGAAAAGAACAACAGTAAAACGCCTAGAAAGTATTCAAAGAGGTGCTAGTCTCTGCATAAGCGGGGCACTAAAGACTACACCCACGGCAGCGATGAATGTCATGCTGCATTTATTACCGATTGAGGCCTACAGCAAGCAGCTGGCGGCGAAATCGGCACTTAGGCTAAGAGAATCTTCTAACTTAGCCACTAACAGAAGGGGTCACGCTAGAATACTAGACGAATATCCCTTCCTACATCAAGCGACAGACTTTTGTAGCTCAGTAGAGTTGCACTTAAACACATCCTTTACCATAACTTTCCCAACGAGGGAAGATTGGGACAATGGGGTAATGGACAATAAAAGCGGAATCAGCATCTATACAGACGGTTCCAAGCTAAATGATCAAGTAGGCGGAGGCATTTATTCTGAAGGAATAACAAATACTCGGGGTCCTAACAGGGCATTGTCTGATTGGCAGACATGCCAGTAGGCTGGGAGCGCCCTATAACGACTATTGTAGAAGCTGTAACGATATTGAAGAAGAAGAGACTATAGAACACTTTCTATGCGGGTGCATGGCTCTGGATGGAAGAAGGTTCAATATTTAAGGAAAAAGTTCCCTGAATAACTTGGCAGAAGTAGCCAATGTAAAAATAACAAGTCTTGTTAAATATATTAAAGCCACAGGTTGGTTCAATGAGGACAATGTAGAGTGAGGAGAGGGGACAGCCCTGGTGGTATCACAATGGGCCTACAGCAGGCCTAGGTGTGTCAACCGACAACCACTATACCTACCTACCTACCTACATGGAGCCATATCAGGCGAATACAGTGCTTGTGGAGCGATATTAATATAACATTATTTTTGTTCAAATAATCGCGAACAAGACGTGATGTGTGAGCTGGTGCATTATCGTGAAGCAAGAACCATGACTTGTTGTCCCACAATTCCTTCCTTTTAAGACGAATGTTCTCGCGCAAACGCTTTAAAGCATCTAAATAATATTCAGCATTAACCGATCGGCCTTGCAGAAGGAACTCCGAGTGCACCACACCTTCGTAATCGAAAAAAACAGTCAGCATAACCTTAATTTTTGAGCGACTTTGGCGTGGTTTTTTGGGTTGATGTACGGCCCTCTTTGAACAATTTGTACCACTGGAAGGCAGGTGCACGCGATAGAGCAGAGTCCCCATAGGTTGTCTGCAACATTTTTAAGGCGTCTGAAGCCGAAATTTTGTTGGAAAAACAAATTCTTTGTTCAACTTGAATTTCCATCGTTAAATTTGAAGATCACACTCGAGCTTGTCTTGTTTACAGTAGCACAGAAAACAAAATATGTGACATATCACGCTGAAATTTGCCACGTAAGCTTATAATAGTCCTACCAAAAAACAAAAAATTTATTTTTGCCATATGTCATCGGCGGACCGTTTTATTGATAACGTCTCGTTCATATTTGAGCAGAAGGTATATAGGGTCCGGCACTCGAAGCGTAATCAACTTCAGATCGCCCCGTGCATCAGCTGTCTATTAGTTGATTAAAAGACAGTCCAAGTTAACAAGTTTGTGCAAGCATTTAGCCGAGAGTAAACGCGAAAAAAGAAAATCAATAATGGATTTCAAACGCAATAGTGGGATTGTATTATATTTTTTTTTGGAAAATCACAACCAGAGATTGTTCGTGAGCTCGAGCACCTAAAATTAAATAAAGTTTTGCTTTATCGCACCATTACTCGTCACAATGATACTGGTAGCATCGCGCAACGTCACGAAGGTGGTCACCAGAAAACTGCAACATCGCGTGAAATGGTTCAAATAGTGAAGCAGCGACTTGAGCGAAATCCCCGACAAAGTGCCAATCAAATGGCGAAAGAACTGAAAATGTCTGACCGTACCATCCACCGCATTCTGAAAAATGATCTCAAAGTCAAGCCTTACAAGATCCAAAAGGCGGATGATCTCACACCAAAGCAGCATCAAGTCAGACTTGAGAAAGCGAAGAAGTTGATTTGTTTGGCCGAAAGCGGTAAATTTCCGACCATTGTGTTTTCCGACGAGAAAATTTTTCAAATTGAACAATTCGTAAACTCCAAAACGATAGGGTTTATTGGTCCGACCGTTCATACGAGAATCTGAGTCATCCATTGGCCACCAGGACGTAGCACACGCCACAGGCAATGATTTGGGCCGCTGTAACCGCAGCTGGGCGCTCTCCAATCATTTTCAGCGAGCCCGACGTCAGGGTAAATGCGAAATATTATCGGGAAAGTATTCTGGAGGTTGCTTTGAAGCCGTGGGCGAACAAACATTTCGGTGGCAGACCATGGACGTTTCAGCAAGACTCGGCACCGTCTCACAAAGCTCGAGTGAACCAAGAATGGCTAAAACACAACGTTCCGAACTTCATAACGTGCACATAATGGCTGTGAAATTCACTAGACGCGAATCCGATGGATTATTTACTTTGAACCATTTTGGTGATGAAAGTCCGAACTATAAGATTCACCAGTCTCGAGGCGCTGAAAAAAGTCATTGTCCGTGAGTGAGCCCAAAAACTCGCAATTCACATTCACGTTTCTGGACCATCTCAAGGCTATAACCAAGGCAAAAGGTGGTCATGACGAGCAAAAGTAAATTGCTTCCAAATTTTGTATTACTTTCACACATTTTCTACTTTGAATTGAATAAAAGTAATTTTTCAAACTAAGTTTATGGGCTTTATAATTGGTTACACTTCGAGTGCCGGACCCTGTTGAAAACTAAAATTAAAGTTTTTAAAATGGAACTTTTAAAAACATTACAGAATGTGGAGACCTGGAATTAAAAAAGAAGTTAGGTACGAAGGTAGGACAAAACATTTCTACACCTCTTGAAAATGTTCGAATCTTCTTAAAAAAACAAAAAAACGCATTGTTATGGAAAAGCCCATTAGTGTGGGTATTCGTTTGGAAATAATATTAGGCTTAGATGATAGGCAAGAATGATAGAATACTAGGTTTGGTCATGGTGAAAAGATATTTAGAAGTGTGCTCTTTAACATACCTTTATTCGGCTCTGAGCAAATTTGGATAGAATCAACTGATAGGCTGCCAACACCTGGGATGTGTTTTTATCAAAATTTAGCTTGTGTTAGTGTTATACGAAAAAAATCAACCAATGACAATTCGTTGACGTTTGAACAATGACTGTGAAATGCTCGTTCGGAGTTCGGCTGGCGAATATCCCAATTGACGTGGCAGCCTAAGTTCCCTTTACAATTTTCTTTTTCATCTTAGCTAAATATTATAGAAAACCGGTTAGTCTAGCTTGAGGTTTTTACTTATGCTATGGTGAAAAACGAAATTGAGATTCGAAATATACCGGGATGCCCCTTGGATGAAAAACCGATTAAATTGAACTTGGAACCGGTAAATTGAACTTTGGCTGCCCCGTTACTTGGGATATTCGGCAGCTGCATTCCAAGAATTTTTGAACTTGGAGAGTTAAAATTTGCAACACTAAAATCAAAAGATCACATAAAATTTTATGCACAAAAATAGAAGAATTCGGTGCATATAAGTTCTACATGCGTATAGATGGAAAGCTGTGTAGAAGATCCAATTTTTATCAATGAAAGTAATATCCAGAATATGAATTTTATTATCAAGATTTCTTATAAATTTTCTCCTGCCGATACTTGCAGTTTTGAAGCGATCCTGTAAAATGATACCCCTCCATTCTAAGACTACAGCAGTAAATATTTCAACAATTTTCAATTTTTGAAGCAAAACGGCAAAATATTACATTTTTAAGTCGTTATAATCCAAATAAAAGTCTATATGTGGGACCTCTATGAGTAATCATTTTCCACGTCCACTAATCAGCGCTCACTGATCAACGCCCTAATGACAATCGGTCAAAGTCCATAAAAATTAGCAAAAATATTGCATCGAGTGCGGAGCAGAAAGGAAATTTGTGCCTACGAAAAATAAATCAATAAATTAAATTGACAGATGAATTCAATAAACGAATTAATTGATAAATACAATTTGCTAAGCTGCGTAAAACCGTAAATACCATGCATGAAGTCAAACGCGAAGTGAACGCACACACACACACGCAAGCGCAGGCACAGAGGGCAACCAAAAGTGAAACCAATGCCAATGACGAATTAGTTGTGCACCAAAAGCAAGCAATGGATGTGTAGGTAAAATAAAAAATATATGTATGTATATAAGTATGTGCATGTGTTTGTATGAATAAAGTAAAGAATGTGCATATTGCTCGTTTCCATGAAGAAGGTTCTAAATTCAATATTAATTACTTAGAGTTCTCTTAGTTCCGAAAAAAAAAAATACAAACAAATAATCCTTAAAGCAAAAATTAATTGAACGACTATTAAAATTTAAATTATTTTTGAGGTGCAGAAATCATCTTTAGTCTGTTTGTGTTTCAAAGAAGTTGCATCAAATTTTGAGTAAAAAATGAAACTAGTGCTCAAAAACACTTCAAATGTTGACAGTTGCATACGGTGAGAGTAATCCGAGTCAAAAAATGATTACAAGTGGGACTCCCCAGCAAATCAACAAACGATGAAAATGTTGAGAAAGTGAAGAAAATTGTTGTGGAGAATCGCCGAACGACAATAGGAAAAGTTGCAGGGGATATTGGCATATCCGTTGGCTCATGCCATGCAATCTTTTCGGAAATAGCGGCATGAAGCTTATTCCAAAATTGTTGAATTTTTACCAAACACAACGTCACATGAACATCGCTTAGGAATTGTTGAATAACGTCAACGATAATCCAGAGTTGCTTAAAAGGGACATAACATTGAGACGAATCATGGATATAGGAGTATGGTTATGACATCGAAACCAAGGCTCAATCGCCCCAATGGAAAAGTCCAGAAGAGCCAAGACCAAAAAAGGCACACCAAGTTCGATCAAATATCAAGGTTTTGCTCACTGTTTTCTTCGATTACTATGACGGTACGGTAAATAAGGAGTATTACCTTCAAGTTGTGTGCCGTTTGCGTCAAGCAATATGAAAAAACGCCCAGAATTGTGGAAAAAAATTCATGGATTTTGCATCATGACAATTCACCTGCTCACTCATCTTTGCTTAGGAGAGATTATTTGGCCAAAATCAACACTGCTATCATGCCTTAGCTACCGTATTCACCAGATTTGGCCCCCTGCGACTTTTTCCTGTTGCCAAGATTGAAGAGACCCATGAAAGGACGGCGTTTTGCGACGATTGAGGAAATAAAAACCGAATCGCTGAGAGAGCTCTAGAACATCCCAAAAAGTGCATATCAGAACTGCTTCGAGGGTTGGAAAAAACGCTGGCATAAATCTATTGTATCTGAGGGTGACTACTTTGAAGGAGATAAAACAGAAATTGAAGAATAAATAAAGATTTGTTGAGAAAAATGAAAATGCACCTTATTTTTTTAAAAACACCTCGTATACTAAAATTTCCTTTATGACCGAAAACATTGTTAGGTTGATGTTGTCTTATTGTTTATTAGATTTAAAATGGGTTTATAAGAATAGCAAAGCATTTAAGGTTGAGTAATCTAATTGAAATTTAAATTTACTACACATAAAATCTGTCAACTCTGGCGGCCGCCGTAGGCAAATGAGTTTGTGTGTAACTATCGGATTCTAAGTCTACTGTGGGTGAGAAACACCAAATTATTAGAGATTTTTTCTAATAGCTGTCACACTTCGGCAGGCAATAATAAGCTTGCGAGTGTATTTCGTTCGTGAAGAATGCCTCATAATAAACCTGGACTGCCTTTCGGCGCCGGCGTAAAACTATAAGTCTCTCTGTTTGTGGAAAAATATCAAGATGCACACCAAGGAGAAGGAGCTCGATCAAATTGGATTTTAAATTGAAATAAAACAACGAAAATTCAAATTGATTGGGCAATCTTTATTAGTTTTGTGTTGCACCATTCATGACATTTATTTGTCTAAGATAATCCCTTTCAAATGTTGGCCGCAACTGCAAGGTAATTCGGCCATCCGTAAACACCAATTTTGAAAGGCTCGCGACTCGCTGGAGGACTTTGGCCGGTATCTCGTGAATAACTTTAGTAATGTTGGCTTCCAATGCCTCAATCGGAGCTGGTTTATCCACAACGCACGTAGATCTCCACAAATAAAAGACCAAAGCTGTGATATTATGCGATCTTGGTGGACAATCCACTGGTCCAAGACGAGAGGTAAATTACTCACCGAAACGACGACGCAGAATATCCATTATTTCACGGACTGTATGGCAAGTAGCGTCGTCTTGTTGAAACTAAATGTTGTGGAGATAACGGGTTTCAATTACCGGCATAAAAAAATAATTTATCAGTAGGTGATAGCGTTCGTCATTCACTGTTACATTGACGACAGACTCGTATTTGAAGAAGTATAGGCCGATGATTTCTGCAGCCTATAGGCCACCCCGAACGAGTGTTTTCAATGGATGTAATGGCTGTTCTTGAATGGCTTTGGTTTGCTCTTTAGCTCAAATATGACAAGTTTGCTTATAGACCATCTTTAATTAATCATTAAGCCAAAAATGGGCCTCGCTGCTGAACACCATAAATGGAATGAGCGCGCAATGGACAGTTTTTACAGAGCGTTGATTTTCATAATTCTGTTGTACGATTTGTAAACATTGTTGAGGCCTTAGTCTTTGCATGATGAAAGGCCAATGAATACCAAAAAATATTTTGTATTTAGTTTGACAGGTGTCCCGCGTCATCTGTCAAAGAACCCTTATTGGAAAAAGGGCCTCCAATCTGATCAGACTTTATTTAGTTAGGTTACCATTAGTTAGCTAACTTCTAGCTTAGTAAGCTAACCACTTTGGACGAGGTGAAGACCAACACTCGATGTGTTATTGCCTGAATAAAGCCGCACAAAACTATCCAGACCCTTTGAAGTATTCGCAGCGAAGCGGAAGCGGCAATTTGAATGATGAGCCTACGCTCCTGATGAGCTCCTTTTTTCCCGTATTCAATGACAGGAATATAGTCTCCACCGAAAGCCAGAATTAATTTGATATCTTATGCCATTGGGATTCAACATACTTACTTATATTTATTTTCCTATCGGCCATTGTTGGTTATCCATCCTATGTTTTTCTATGAAGCCCTTCTATGTAGTGAAATCTCTAAGTAGTAAGGCTCGACCAATTAATAAAGAAATAGCAACCAGGCTCTCTCAAGCACTGAGATTTCAGTAGCCTGCCTTTATCTTACAAACTCGCATCACACTTCTGAAACTGCTGCTCGTATGCCCACAAACTCTATGGGCTCCTCTCCGAGCTTCACAATTCACACTGACCTTTCTCACTCTCTCTCCTCTCTACTACATTCGCGAATTCTCCCAAAGCTAATCAATATAATCTGCATGCTTTAACAAGGCAAATGAAATTATTTCTTACATACCTAACAGTTTTACATCCCTACAAGACTAAGCCCCTTCAATACTCTCATTGTAACTAAAAAAAAGTTTTATACTAATAAGACTGTACACGAAGTAAGTGAAAGTCATACTTTTCCATTTAAAATGTGGCATAATGATAATCACACAATGACCCAGTTATCTGGCTGACTACAAAAGTTACATTACAAATACCAGCTGAGTGCGAAGGACTAGAAAGAATTACTAATTTCGCACTCGTCCAACTATTTAATAAATACATAAATATTCAGTTGGTCTCGCGTACCAGGGAAAGCAATGCTCTAAGTAACAGCGAGCCAGGCTCATTTGAATTCATTTGAATGTATTTGATGAAAAAATGCCTCATCACACCAGCAAAAATGCCTCAATCCACGAGTTAACTATTCGCGCGAAGTTGGCGCCAAAACAAAGATTTAAGAGCTTTTACGCCTGAAATGAGACAAACAGCGTTCATGGGAGAAGAGTTGCTGCTTGTGGCTTCGGACGAGTAAGTACAGTGTTGAGCGCAAGCTCAGCAACTTTTCGCATACAATTCAGGACAAGTTTCTAAATCTGTTTAAATTCGTATATTTGGATTGGTAACTTAGAATAAGTGATTATAAAAAATATGAAATAAATCTAAAAAAAAACAATCTTTTCCTTCCTTCTCTTACCTTTATCCCAGTGGATTCCTGTTAACCCAAGCACGACAGTCTTGGTATGCTTACGCGGAAGATGTTAATGTTAAGTTTCACCCAGCCAGTGCTTAAAAGATTTAGCTGATACCTGGGATAGAAATATTTAGGAGAAGTTCTGAATAAGAAGCAGATACTTAAGAGTCTTGTGGATCTAAACCGAGCGCTCACATTTGTTGCACAGTGGCAGAGAACCTTTAGCAAAACCAGGGCTCTCTTGTTTTTAGTTAGTTTTTTTTTTTTGCTGGATGAGGTAGGGTGAAGACAGCTCTGACGCACCTCGCGTTGCAATGCTGTGAAAGAACACGAAGAGATAGGGTTCCAAATGCCTTCGCACTTACAGCGATCACTGTCTACTGCGTTGAGTGGTCTGACCTCTAAAGCAATTCCTTCTCTTCTTCCGAGAAGACACCCTTCGCGGGACTACTTTCTGCTTTACTTCCCAGAAGGCCCAGAAAGGCATCCATAAAAAGAACCAACCCTATTCACCCACGTCTGTGTCCACGATATTTGTAGCCAGTCTCATGTTATAGGCTCGTCTTCTTGTGTCTCCACGTCAAGTAGTATGTCAATGCAAGTCAATGACTCAAGTGCCTGGGGTTTGTGGAAAACCTGGGGCCTAAAACTAGCTTTGGTATATTAGTAGGCAAAACGAGCGCTATGAGTAGAAACTCTTAATGCTTTACTTAAGTTGATTCTACTGACCGATAAAGATGCTGTATGGCCGCATTCTTACGAACTATGACGCGCCGACTGGGCTCGAAGGCACAAGGAATTATGGAAAATTGGTAAACTATATTCTATATTAGATATTATATTAGCCCTAAGTGATGCATTTGAGTCAGAAACGAATTTTGCAAGGAAACTCAACGTCATTCTGCTTACTGCACCTACACTATCCTAAACTAAACGAGACTTGACTAAAACTTGTTTATAGCCTCAAGGCCGAAAACTGAAGGATGTTGAATGGCAACTGCAATAAAACTACAGATTCTCTTACATGCATAAGTAAATTGGCAACTACATTTTTTGGTGTTCCTTTGTCCAAGCTCCTCTTCCTATTTGTGGCGTGCGTCTTCATGTTGTCCCACAGATGGAGGGACCTACAGCTTCATGCCGACTCGGACTGGCCAGCGACTTTTATGAGGAGCTTTTTTTATGGCAGAAACACACTCGGAGGTTTGCTACTGAGTGCCCAGGGGACAACCGCTATTAGCAAACACTTTTTGAAGTGAAACTTCTTAGGCGCTGATGGGCGAGCGAGCATGGAGAGTAATATTTCAAGGCCATGCAACGTTTTGGGCATTTTCGTTCCGCGAGAGAGAAAAAAGATATAACGTAGAGAAAAAGGATAGAGAGTTGCTATACCTTATATATATCTTAGATATACTTTAGGCTATTCACGTCTCCCTTTTGTGCGGTCCTTCGTCTTTTCTCCCACTCCTACGCTAAGGCTCTAGTTACGACGTTACTCGTATTGCAGGAGCAAGAGAGAACCACGTATACATTATCTAAAGCCTTGTTAAAATATAACAGAGAGAGAAAGAGAGGGACGCGTAAGCGTACAGCACTAACGCCATATTACTATAGTAGAGCGAAACAGAGCAACGTATTGTTAGAATAGGATAGCGCACGGCTCTAACGCCACGCTAATACATCGGAGCGAGAGAGAGAGCAACGTATAGTTAGAATACGACAGATCGTATTGTGCATGCTGTGGCAGTCGCCAACACGCGACAGACGCTATATATATATACGCAGTTGATATACTACGTGTATTATGTTTTTGTAAATTTTGTCTATTTGTATTCTCTGCAAATGTTGTGAATTTATTTAGATATATAATTTTTCTCTCTCTCTCTCTCTGTCTCTCTCGTTCTCTTTCGGGTCTCTCCCTCTTTCTTTGTCTGCCTGCAAAGTCTCACTTCTGTTATGTGTACTACGCTACACGCATTTTTTTTATCATTTGATGCTTCATGCCCGGTGTTCCGAGCCCATGTACTATCAAATGGTAATCACGCACCAACTCATTTGGCTTCGGCGGTCACTAAATTCATTGATTCTCTCACGATTTCGCGGTATGAGAATGGGAAGTTTTCACACACTCAGTGCAGCTAAGTTCAAATGGGATGAGGCGGATAGCGGATTAGAGTATCAGTAGGGTTGTTATAGACATATTAGCAAACACAGGAATTTCCTAACAAATTATCCAGAAATGTAAGCTAAATGAACTAAAGTCCCTTGCTACGGTGCATAAGTACATGAGACTAACAGGAACCTTGAGTGTTCAGAGTAATGAATTGGCTGATAAATTGGAGAACTGCAAATATGCAGCACTAAAAAATTTCTGGCCCGGGTATTGCAGGAATCGTTAGATGGATCCGTCGTATCTTGAATAAAAGACAAAGGAACCGTTGGTGTAGCCTACGTGGAACTGAAATATTTCTTTTAAAAGCCGAACAGTGTTTTAGCGGACTTCCTAATCAAGCTTAGAATAAATGAACTGCGATAACTACTTGAAGTGATTACGTGGCAAAATGCATTCGACCAACATATGACTACCAGAGGCAGCTTTGGCAAACTAATATATCTCCTGTAGTTAGAAGGATTATAATTTAGAATTATCTAGTCTAAGAAAACGCATTTTTGGATTAAATACATTGTAAATGGCCCAGCTACATTATCCATTCTTTGACAAACTTCTCAGGTTTCATCAACTAGTAAGGGAACTCTGAAGAGGAGCTTACAACGTAATATTCTCTTCTTTTTCAGCTTTCCCCTATCCTGTCTGATTTGCCTTATTTTAAGTCATAAAGTCTCTCTCTCTCGTTTTCTTAATACACATGGGGGAAAAAATTGGGAAGGTGTGGCTAATATCAGCCCGATAATCGGCTCTCAGTGAATTTGAGAGGATCAACTGATTGGCTGACGCAACAGAGGTCATGACTGCGGTTTGTTTACTAAAAACAAAAAATGGCATTTTGTTGGTGATACACCAAAGAAATTAGCACAGCCCTCTCTTACGCTCCTTCGTTGCTGTCGGAACAACGACTAATTGGACAAGTGTGTGAATACGTATGAAATGAGTGGGCAGGATTCTGCTGCCGACTTCTCTAAGACATAGCGTGGAGTAACTTTTTACTCGCTCAATTTCGTATTTCACCTTAGCTGAAGGCTAAACCTGGTAATCTGTTGTTTTTGAATATATTCCTTCCTCTCTGGTTTTCCCTATCCTGTCTACTTCCTGCGTTTTTTTAAGTCGTAAGATCTCTCCCGTTTTCCTTGTCTCAATTTCCTCGCTTTCTGTTTAGGTTTCCAGTTTACTAGATATCCGCACCTGAGTGCTGTGGTTTTCATTAACGATATCTCGGCCAGATCAAATCCTTTCATTCATACTTTCTGCTCTTTATTCGGGTATTAATAACCTAAGCAATTTTCAACCAAGTGGGCCAATCACTTATGCTCTCTAGAGCTGACTGCGGCCACTTAGAAGTATCAGGTGAGGCCAAGCATCACTCTTATTGGTCTTTCCAAGACAGAAAAAGTCTGTACTTCATATGATTATCCTTGAGCGCCATCAAAGTAAAAGAGCTATATTTCATCTCAAGTTTCACTTCCGACTTCGGAGCAAAACTAACTAAAAATACGTAATGGAGATATTGAATAAAGAGACAAAAAAGTTGCATCACTTTTACTCATTACTGTATGTCTCCATGTAGGTGGTTAGGAAAGTCTTTCTGATACTACGTCTGCTACCCCACACACTTTCCATAGCTGCATTAATTTACGCCAATTTATGAGCAAATTTGAACATTAAATGACAATTTACAACTGAGCTCAAATGACAAGAGAATGGCAACTAATTGAAATGAATTGAAAAAGCGCACGTGAAAGTGATGTTGATGAGAGGCGTGGCTAGTGGCAGTTTGGTGGAGATGAACAGATGAGCAGATGAGTAAGAAACGCACCAGCTACTAAATAAAAAATGAAAAACACGCAAAAATCTTCGTTCAAGCATAAGACTGCAGGCGGCAACGCGCAAACTGGCTGCTTAGAATTTTTAGAAAATAGGTGAAGCGCTCTGCGGCATTGGACGTTGCTGTCGAGCATATTGATTAGAAATTTGTATTGAATTTGAAAAATTAATTGAATTTTCACGCTCTTAAATTTCCCGCCCGTGAAATTTGCTTCGCGGCAAAATGGCGCGTAACGCCAAAATCCCATCAAAGCAAAAAACCAAAAAAAAAAGAAGCGTTGCGCTAAATGTGCACCATTTAAATTCGTCGAGAATATCGCGAAAATCGCTTGCTTTTGCTATGTCACGTAGGCGGTCAGTCGCGAGTTGTACGCCGTCACATAGCTGGTACAGCACTTCGCTGCTGCTTATTTCCCCTGCAGCAGAGCAGATGAAGCTGAGAAGCGATTTTGCTCTAAAATGTCACTACGAAATACCTCTGCAAGGTGATTTCATTTCGGCCATGCTGGTCACGTTGCACGAAATGTAATCGAATCCAAAGTATGCAAGATTTAATCTAAGCTCAATAAGTGTAAAGATGAGCTGAAGCAGGCAGACGCACAAATACGGGACAGTTGGACAAACAAACAGGCAGACGGAGTTGAAGATGTTGAGAATGATAATTTACGTAGAAAGATATGGTGAAGTATCGCTGACGATTTCAATGGTAATTTCTTCGTAACAACAACAAAAACAGGGAGCGCGGGAAATTATAGCAGCATTTATTGCATCGGCGACAATTTGCTGCAGTTGGAGCTGTTGCTGCTGCTGCCATCTTTATGCCCATTGTTTCAATTTGGAGCATTTACAGAGGGTTGCGTTTGTGCGGAGGTAAGAGTTTTATTGTACTGCAGGGAGACCAACTGATTTCGAATTGGTGTGCTTTTGGTGCATTTCGACTATAGTTCGCGTTCCTTCGCTTTCGATGCAAGCAACGAGTGGAGCGAAGTTCTAGGCAGTAGCAGCTCTCTTAATACGCATAAGTGCGGTTTCCCTCATAGTCAAAAGATTTCAGAGGTGTGGCCAATATTAGACCGTTAACCAGCTTCCAGCGAGTTTGAAAAAATCAGCTGATTGACTGACGTAATCGGGGATCGGATGATAGAGATTTGTTTACGAAAAAACTGAGATCGTGTGGGTGATATACGAAAAAAATCAACGCAGCCATCGCCTATGTTAATTCCTTCCTCGGCTGAGGGGCTGACTTTAATTTTTATTTGTTTTGTTCAAAGAAGGTTAAAATCGAAAATTTCAGAAACATCATCAAATGTGCCGTCACATCAGTGGTATGTGGCGCATGCTCCCACTAACTCTATAAAATAGCGAGAAAGATACCCCTAAACCTCTTTGCAGATGAAATGTTTCGGCTCTATAACAGACAAGGAACGCGGCCCACACCTGGAGAAGAAGCAGCGGAGCGACTGCTGACAATAGGCCGGTGGCAGCAGCGGTGGGATGAGTCACAAAGCGGACGTTGGACCTACAACCTCATACCACGTGTTGATGAGTGGTTAATGAGAAAACATGGAGACACCGACTATCACCTTTCACAATTGCTCAGCGAACATGGCTGTTTTCAGGAATACCGGCACCGTTTTAAGCTGGCAGACAGCCCTTTCTGTCTAAACTGCCCGAATACAGACAAAATCGCAGAACACGTCATGTTTTATTGCGACAGCTTTAGAGAGGAACGAGCTATACTGGAGCAAGCCCTGGGTCATCAACCGTCCTCCAGCACCCTCATACGAGATATGTGCGCAACCAGCGGTAAATGGGAGGCATCGAAAACGTTTGCAGGTAAGATTATGACGCGACTTCGCCATATTGATTGGGAACGCAAAACGTTTCAGCAACAGAGAAGGCGGACAGTCTCTGACGAACCGACAAAAAGCACAGACGTTTGAGGGAACCACTCAATACAGTATCATACAGAAGTAAAGACGGTAGTGAATTAAGATAACACTATTGCAAGCTTTCCGATGCCTTCTTTACTTTAGACCACCTATAAACATAGTGGGAGTAATTGAGACTATCGACGGTGTATAGCCTTCATACCGTGGACGCGGGAACCTGTTGTGTCTTCGGACAGAAACGCGGCTCTACCCAGAAGATGTTTCTAACATCTGATGATTTCAACCACCTTAAAAAAAACCCCTATAACATCCCTCCCCTCTCGACTGATTCCACCCTTGGACTGCTAACAACATTTCATCAAGGTGGAGCCGTGTTTATGCCTTTTAGACACACCAGGTACCTGCATCCAGGATCCCCTCCTAATTGTGTATTGTGGCTATATGCTATCGATAGCCTTCATTGCTTTGTGACCAATGGGGCATTGGAAAATTGCAATATCATTACTCGATATCGTCTTGACGTCTATTGGGGTTCGTCTTGAGGCTTTACCTTAAGCGTTCTTGCTTGTCATCTGTTCGTGAATACAGTCACCCCCAAAGGAGATCTGTTTCAACGCATCAAAAAGAGATCTGTTTTATCTTTGGCCAATGAATCTATTGGGTGTTCTATATCGGTCGCATTCGCTTTGCTTCCGCTTTACGCTTCCATTCGAAGTTTCGTAGTTTTATTACTATCCTTGCTGCAAATTTGTTTACTGCTCCCCATTTATCTTTCGAGTTTAGCATTTGCGTTGCGAGATTATCTGGTGTGCGGACGTCGCCGAGGACACTTGCGAGCTCAATGCGCTCTTCGTAAAATCAGCCGCAGTGAAAAGTCACGTGTTCTGCATTATCATCTTCGCTGTGGCACTCAGGGCAGATTGAATTATGTGCTAGATTAAAACGGTAGAGCTACGCAAGAAAGCCACCATGTCCGCTGAGAATTTCGGTTAAAGAGTAATTTGTTTCGTCTCTTCTATCGTCCTTGCTGGCGTCCTATCATCCATCGGGTTTCTCCCACCTGAACAAAACTCTTACAGACCAGAAGTAGAGAAGCGATAGTGACTAGCTGGCAGTGTCTTGAGCTCGATCCAAATGTTCTTATTTACCCACTTTATGTGTATAGAAGTTATAGTCCGATCATGAGACCAAATGACTGCCACCTGTTCTTTTCTATAGCGAATGATTCTGTTTCAAATCGACTTAATTGCCAATAGAGAAGAGGTTTGAAATTAACAAAGATAGGGGAGATAAGACGTTCAGACGCCACTGGATGGAGAGTCCAGTAGAGAGAAGAGCAGATCAGTTTAACTTTCCTTCTAAAATAGCATCAATTAGGCCCTTAAGTCTGGGTAGAGAGAACTTAGGAGCTCTCACTGGATACTATACAGGACATTATCGTCTTCGTAATCATTTTAGGAAAGTAATATAAAATAAATAATTGGCGCGAACACTTTTATTAGGTGTTTGGCCGAGCTCCTCCTCCTATTTGTGGCGTGCATGTTGATGTTGTTTCACAAATGGAGCGACCTACAGTTTTATGCCGACTCCGGACGGCAAATATTTTTTATGAGGAGCTTTTTTATGGCAGAAATACACTCGGAGTTTTGTCAATGCCTGCCGAGGGGCGACCGCTGTTAGAAATTTTGTTTCCAAATGTTGGTGTTTCACGGAGATTCGGACTTATAACGTCCGAATGGTAGTCACGCGCCCACCCATTCGGCTACCGCGAACGTTTCAGAAAAGCAGGATTTAAAAAAAAAGTATCTACAGATTTTACGATTTCCAGCATAAAACGCCAGAGTACTTCCCCTGTGAATGTGTAGCTCTCGCTAGACAAAGACTAGCACACTTCGGTGGTGCGTTTTTAAATCCACATTGAACAAAAAGCCTGATGAGGTGCTCAAACTCATCAGAAACCTTCATTTATATGCTGATGGACAAGTACAATGGACCACATTGCAGGCAGCAGTGCACTATGGTCCGTTAATAATAACAATAGTAAAAAGTTCGAAATTTGCTTGATTAAACTGCTAATAGTTCAACTCACTCTAATACTTTTGAAGAATCTCGCATAAGTCGTGAAGGTTTTTGCTCAACATTAAATCAATCAACGTTTGCTTCCTTAAGCCCTCGTTCCCTCTGCTCTGTTCGTAATCAATATTAACCAACTTCAATGAAACTCAGTCACAGTTCACGCAGTGTCATCAGCCATTATAAACTCCCATTTGGTCAACAACTTTCTTCTTCGGCCACTCCGTACGTCCCTTGCTTGCGCTGGTGTATCCTAAGTATTTTTCAATTCTCAGGCGTCTGCTTTCTATCATACCTTAGTTAACATACATACATACATACATACATACCTATGGAGGATACTTACTCACTTTGCACACAATTCGTATTCGTTTTTTTTTTTTTTTGCTCACCTCCTTCATTTCATTGCTCATCAGAACTTGTGATATAATTGATTTTCAACCTAATTGATTTGATTTTGCAGCTGCACTAAAACGCATTGACAGCCACTAGCCACTAGCTACCAGCCACCAACCATCTCAGGAAGCTGCTCAAACCTTTCTTGAACTACGAGTAGGTGTATTTACTTCGCACGCGCTTCTGTCATTTCTCCCCAAACTTCCTATTAAATTTGTGCATTCAACAGTTTCCATGCGCTGGCGCCTTCGAGTAGACTGTTGAAAGCACTGACTGCCCTGGTTGGCAGGCGAATGATATACTCGCATACAGAAGCTACCAGTAAATTGGAAAATGGAAGGCGGCAAGCGGTAGCAGTTGTGTGCTGGTCGCAGAGTGTCTCCTTTATTGCTACAATTGGGTCAACGTGTGTAAAAGTGGGTGAAAATTGTTGAAAATTACACGGCCAGCATAACGGCGTCGGTTGCTGTGCGAGGCGGAGGCGAGGTGAGGAGGCGGCATTGTCGGTTGCCATCGCTATTTTTTCATGCTCTACATTTATTTGTTGGTGTTTATTTTTTTCGTATTTTGAGGAAATTTATTTCTTTTCGTTTATTTCTTGAATCCTTCTCGCTCTCTCTTAGTATTGGCCCTGCGAAAAATCTCATTTACCGAAGTATAGCGCATCATATCCGTTGCAGAAGTGCGCAGTGTCGCAGCAGAGGGGGATCGGATGATCAGAGTGTTTGGAAGGAAAAAGCAAATGTCTAGTTCTAATCGCGATAGGTAGGTTGTTCATAAGTTTTGAATTAGACAAATATTATTATTATTATTATTTAATAGGTCTATTTATAAGTTCGTGCGGTTTTACAACAGATGGCGTAACTTGATTATTATTCCATCGATCCACATTTCCAAACATTCATTGGAGAGCTACTGTCGTAAGGCACAAACGTCAGTATAAGTTTTTTATTTGAAGCGTAAACAACAATATTTTTACCACACTTGAAAATGTCGAATTTCGTGCCAAATAATGTGTTTTTGCGGGGAATTCTTCTTCATTATTTTAATATGAAGAAAAAAGCAGCCGAAAGTCATCGTATCTTGGTGGAAGTTTATGGTGAGCATGCTCTATCTGAGCGAACGTGCCAGAAGTGGTTTGCACGCTTTAAAAGTGGTGATTTTGGCTTGGAAGACGAAGAACGCGAGGGTGCGCCGCCAAAGTTCATGGATACCGAATTGGAGGAATTGCTCGATCAAGATCCGGCTCAAACGCAAGAAGAGGTTGCAAAAACTTTGGGAGTTGATCAATCAACCATTTCCAAACGTTTAAAAGCCATGGGAATGATCCGAAAGGTAGGCCATTGGGTGCCGTATGAATTGAAGCCAAGAGACGTTGAACGCCGTTTTATGGCATGCGAACAACTGCTTCAACGGCACAAAAGAAAGGGTTTTTTGCATCGAATTGTGACTGGCGATGAAAAGTGGGTCCATTACGACAATCCAAAACGTCGGGCAACGTATGGATACCCTGGCCATGCTTCAACATCGACGTCGGCGCAGAATATTCATGGCCTGAAGGTTATGCTGTGTATCTGGTGGGACCAGCTGGGTGTTGTGTATTATGAGCTACTGAAACCGAATGAAACGATTACGGGGGATGTCTACCGACGACAATTGATGCGTTTGAGCCGAGCACTGCGAGAAAAACGGCCGCAATACGCCGATAGACACGACAAAGTTATTTTGCAACATGACAATGCTCGGCCACATGTTGCACAAGTGGTTAAAACATACTTAGAAACGCTCAAATGGGATGTCCTACCCCACCCGCCGTATAGTCCAGACCTTGCGCCATCCGATTACTATCTCTTCCGATCGATGCAACATGGCCTGGCTGACCAGCACTTCCGTAATTACGATGAAGTCAAAAAATGGATCGATTCGTGGATTGCGGCAAAACCGACCGAATTTTTCACAAAGGGAATCCGTGAATTGCCAGAAAGATGGGAAAAAGTAGTAGTAAGCGATGGACAATATTTTGAATATTAAATTTGTAACCATTTTACGTCAATAAAGTTTCAAATTTCGAAAAAAAACGCACGAACTTATTCATAGTCCTATTATTAGAATAATATAAAATATTACACTAACTTAAAAACAAAATCAAAGAGCACACTAGCTGCATGGGCCTTCGGTGCTAACAAATAAAAATAAATATCTAAGCAGTTAAAGCAATAATTGTCCTTACACTCCGCGTTCTTGCCATGATTTTCTAATCCTTTTCGTATGTGAAAAGTCTTCTGCCTATGACTTAAATGACTGCATTCGATATTTGACATATCGGGCTCTGCAATGGATGCAAGTGCTTCACCAGAAAGAAAATGAACGGGAGTCAAAACTTCTATGTCGTTGGGCTTTCGGAAATGAAACAGAGAAGTCTTGAATTTACAATGGTAGTAATCTGACACGCACTAGGGAGATCCTGGGGCCTCAGCCCTAGTATGGCCCTCTGGATATACACCCAAATGGTTAGACCAATTATACTGTATGGGGGACTAGTATGGTGGAGCAAATCTATCCAACAAACAGCAATAACCAAACTAGGAAAAGTACAAAGGCTTGCTTGCCTATGCATCACAGGGGCTATGAGAACTACCCCAACAGCTGGCATGGAAGCACTCCTTAATCTCCCACCACTTCATATAGCAATCCAAGAGGAAGCAGCTACGCAAGCACTCATGCTACACATGAAAGAAAATTTCAAATTAGGCAACCTCACTGGTCACCTAAATATCCTAAATAAAATCAAAAACACCATAAGCATGGCTCAAGTCTCAGACCACATTGGCCCAACCCTCTGTTTCACAAAAGGATACACAGTTACCTTTCCTGAGAGGATCGAGTGGAAAACAAACCCGAAATGGATGAATGATGATTCACAAAAATGGTACACTGATGGATCAAAAACACCTTATGGTGTAGGAGCAGGAGTAGTGGGGCCCAGAATCCACAAATCATACACTCTCCCCAGGGACACCACCATCTTCCAAGCGGAACTATACGCAATAATGGAAGCAGCAAACATCGTGCAACGTAGAAAAAACAAGAGCGTAAAGATCAAAATACTCTCGGACAGCCAATCAGCTCTGAAAGCGTTAGATAGCTATACCTACAACTCAAAAACTCTCTTAGAATGCCACAAGGCACTCAATAACCAGGCATCCAAAAACAATGTTTCATTAGTTTGGGTACCGAGACATGAGGGATATGACGGCAACAAAAAGGCAGACTTTCAAGCCAAAAAAGGGGCAGATGAAAACTTCATCGGACCTAGTCCCATGTTCGGATTCAACAAAAACAGCCTGAAACAAAAACTAAAATACTGGGCCAAAACTCTATTAAATCAGCATTGGAACAACGTAGAGGGTCTTAGACACTCCAAAAAGTTCCTAAGTTTCAACGCTAAAAAAGCTAATATGGCCCTCACGTTAAACAAAAAGAGCATTCGCACTCTCACAGGCGCCCTCACGGGTCACTTCACCTGTAACAAACACCTACATAAATTAGGCGTAACTAACACCAGCACCTGCAGATTTTGCTGCGAAGATGAGGAGTCTATAGAACATCTCATCATCGAATGTCCGGGGTTGACGCATAGAAGGAAAAAGTGTTTAAACAAGTTCATGCTTACAGATGAAGATCTACAATCACTCCCTCAAGCGGTGCTAGTGACAATTCGCTTTCAGTATTAGCCTATTGGAGGAAGAAAAACCGTGACTGGTGTATTCAGTAAACGCTTGCGATGGCGACAGATATGTATATTAAAGTTAGCGGCTACATTACTCACCTACTATAGGGTAATAGTGGAGTCTGACCAGCAGTAGGATTCCCTGTTAAATGTAACTAAAGCTTGAATGGAATTTAGCAACTCGGCAAACAAAATTGCCGCACACAGATCTAATTTTTGAATCGCAAGTGGTTTCTCACAAGATTTGGAGCTGAGCAACGATGCTCGAACTTCGCAGCCAATTTGCTATCGAATGTAAGCGCAGGCTCCATAGACTGCCATACAAGCGTCGCAGATTACGTGTATTTGAATATTATCTACGTACAGTCCAACGAAACGAGGAAAGCTCATTTTTTCCACAAAATTAAAATTCGCGCAGAGTTGGAGCCAAGTAAAAGCTCGCTTGAGCAATGCTTTCGTCCCAGGCTAGCTTCTCTTTTCACAAGCTTTGTAAAAATACCGTAACCCTTAGCTCAACGGGACCAATGGAATCAAGTGGGTCGTAAAATCTATTAATTATCGATAAAACGTTGCATTTCGTAGCTCGTTCAAGAAGTGAATCCCAGAGGAAAAGAAAATCATCGCATTCAGGATTCCAAGCCAGCCCTATTGCCTTGGTGATATGAATGCCATCACCGAACTGCAAGAATTTCTCATGATGCGCTGCGTCAATAGTTCGCAAAATGTTTTCGCTGTTTGTGCACCAGTTACTTAAAACGAAATTCCCCTCTTTAGGAGCTGTTCCATATGCGTCACTATTTGCAAAATTCTGCTTCCTCGGACGCTCCGCCTGATATTACATCATCGACATAGAAACTAGATTAGTTGCGAGGCTATTTGTGAAGGGTAGTTCGTTGCCTCACATGCCTCTGTGCAGCAAAAAACGTGCATCCACCTACGCAAAGAATGTTCGACATCGAAAAGCTGCAATCACAACAGACAGCCAGAAGATTCGCCACTCGACTCTCACTCCTGCTCTCAGAGAGTACTGCCCAACAAACCGGCATCCACGAACAATGGAGCAACATTTCTCGTTCTCTACGTACCGCCGCCGAAAAAGAAATCGGGTTCCGGCGAGCTCGAAAAAACAGTTGGTACGACGAGGAATGTCATGCTGCCGCAGAAAGAAAAGATGCTGCCTATAGAGCCATGCTGCGATCAGGCGCAACGCGAGCCATGTGGGATAACTAGAGAGAGCTAAAAAAGGAAGAGAGACGTATTATCCGAAAGAAGAAACGAGAGGCCGAAATACGTGAGTGCGAGGAGCTTGTGATGCCTGCCAACAGGAACAACGCCCGAAAACTCTACCAGAAAGCTCGGCGGCTTACAAAAGGTTTTAAGACCGGGGTGTTTTCCTGTAAGAACAAAGACGGCAAACTGGTGACTGACATCCAGAGCAATCTTAAGTTTAAATATTCACAATACGCCAAATCTTGGAAAAGAAGAATGAAAGGAGAATCGACACACACCTTTTCATCGATTTCACTGTCACTGTCACTGCTGTCGATGACAACATCCGATGAAGCGACGCTTGGAGTGTTTGAGAGAAAGATTCTGCGTAAGATTTTTGGACCTTTGCACGTTGGCAACGGCGAATATCGCAGGCGATGGAACAATGAGCTGTATGAGCTTTACGACGAAATAGACATAGCGCAGCGAATAAAGATCCAGCGGCTACGTTGGCTGGGTCATGTCGTCCGAATGGATACAAACGCTCCGCTCTGAAAGTATTTGATGCGGTACCAGCTGGTAGTAGCACAGGAAGAGGAAGGCCTCCTCAGCGTTGGATATATGAGGTGGAGAAGGACTTGGCTTCATTGGGTGTGTCCAATTGGCGCCGGTTAACACGAGAAAGAAACGGCTGGCGCGCTTTGTTAAACTCGACCAAAATCGCGTAAACGGTTTTCGCGCCAATTAATGAGAAGAAGAAGTCGGTTGGCTCATCAATTGCGAGCTGCTGCATTTTACGAACTGCCAGAAATGCAGCGGGCTGGGCACCTTAAGTAACCTCCTTAATGCGCTTCACATTTTCCATAATGTGTTCTTCTACCTCCCAAAATCGTTTGACTCTCCCTAACGGCGAACTGCGCCCTATTTTTAATAGCAACGGAGTATACGGATATTTGTGAGGCACAATCGAAATTCCTGGGCACGACCCAACCTAGCCTTGTCTTTTGAAGTACTGGTAGGTTTTTGCTTATGCGAATTTGGCCTACGCATAGCAGCTCAAAAAATAAACTAACGCCGATCAAAAGATAAATTTTCTGATATTTGAAAACGGATGGACACTCACTTCAGGTTATGTCTGATTGACCGATTCCCGAAATATGAGTAGTAGTTTATGATTTTTTAATTTGTAACTGCTTGACCACATTTGCTGTTAGATATGCAATGAAGTTGCGAAGCGGAACCAAGTAGGGGTACGGAAGTACCTTGACGATTTTTTAACATCATAACCTTTAAATCGGCCTACAGTAGGGACCCAATGTATACCAGGTGAAGACCTTTAGCGGAAAATGACCAGAACTGTTTAATTCATCTAAGAAGCACCTCAACTTGATCCCTCTCAAAATTGCCACGTACCACTGCTCTGTTCTTCTGAAGTCTTTCCTATTTTCTTTTGCTCATTGCAAGCTTTCCTGCCAATTTGTTTGTCCACATCGCTGCTGGTATCGACTATTTTCTTCACGTTTTCCCTTAATTTTCTGGAAATTTTTCGCTATCTCTTATAATATCCGAGAGTAACTTTTTCTATTGTTTTTTGTGTAATTGTTTTAAATTAATTTTCAAACTTAACTGGTAATTGTTATCGAACTCAAGTATCTGCAGTGTGTCGATTTCTATGCAATTTGGACGTGTCTCTGTGAACTGTAATTCGCAACGCTCAACACTCAACGCAGGACGCTGTGTACTGAATGCCTCCCGAAATATCAGTGTGTGTGTGCCTATGTATATATATATACACAAGTATACATGTGTTGGTGTGGATAATTTGGAGTAAAACTGCGCAATAATGCAAGCAGATAAAGATTGGAAATCAATTGCGCTCAAGCAAGAATGGCAGGGGGAAAAGTTTTTAGGAACAAAAAAAATAAAAAATAGAAAAACGAAGAATGCTGGAAAAGTAATCGTCACAAGTTAGTTTGAGTTTTTTGAACTCGTTTTTTTATTTGTTTTTTTTTACATTTTTTTGTTTGCTTTTTATAGCGAAACGCGCTTGCGACGTGAGAATGATCTCTTGACGCGTGTCTGGCTAATGCACTTCCACAGTTAACTTTATTACTTATGCGCGCCAGTGTAGCGCACATCTCTATTATGAAAATATAAATGCTTGAGAATTTTATGAATTTTCCACGCCCTGCTCGCACGCGTCTAACTGTACTTGTATTCGATTTTTCCAATTTTTTTGCATTTCAATTAAAAATGTTGTAAAAATTCTCCACCAGCTACATTTATCATCTATTCAAGCACAAAATATTATATCGCTTATCTAGAAGGTATTCACGGTGGTCATGTACGCCTCCCTTTCCGCCTGCAGGCTACTCACTCAAATGTTTTTAAGTTACTCGCACGCGCTTTCCACATCGCAGCGCGGTCCCAGTGCGGCCATTGCATTTACACTATGACTACACTACAGCTGCACGTAACGTGGCAACTCCCCGGTGCGATTGCCACAGGTTCTGCGAAACGAGTGCGTGCAACTTGCGTGCCGTAGTATTTTTAGCATTCAATGGTTTGACTATAAAAAAAATTGTGCTGGTGCGTGTACCTGAGGCAAGATGCGGGCTGGTGCTCGCTGGTCTTGTGTATTTTGCGCTGATTCAGTGTGGGATAAAGGGGTGGATTTTTGCGCGAACGAAAAATGATTGAATATGACAAGAAGCTAAATATTGTTCGCCAAAAACTACAAATAATGCAAACCCAGTAGGGATTTGGATTCCTTTTACAGGGTTCGGCACTTGAAGTATAATTAATTAAAAAGGCCATAAATTGAGGTAGGAAAATTACTTAGGAAAGTTCAATTCAAAGTAAAAAATGTGTGAAAATAATACAAAATTTACTTCTGCTCGATATGACCATATTTTGCTTGACTATGACCCTAAGACGGTCCAGAAACGAATCGCAAGCCGCCCGAATGTGACTTGGTCCACTCGCGGACAATAACTTTTTTCAGCGCTTCGGGACTGGTGAATCTTTTAGTTCGGACCGCGCTGTTCAAAATGGCCCAAAGAGAATAATCCATCGGATTAGCGTCTGATGAATTTGAGAGCCATTGTGAGGACGTTATGAAGTTCGAAACGTTGGGTTTTAGCAATTCTTAGTTCACTCGAGCTTTTGGAGATGGTGCCGAGGCCTGTTGGAATGTCCATGGCCTGCCACGGAAATGTTTGTCTGCACACGGCTTCAGAGCCTCCAGAATACTTTTCGCATTTACCATGATGCCAGGCTCGGTGAAAACGATTGGAGAGCCCCCAGCTGCGGTTACAGCGGCCCAAACCATTACCTGCGTTGGCTGATGCCTCTTGGTGGCCAATCGATAACTCAAATTCTCATATGAACAGTCGATTAAATAAACCCTATCGTTTTGGTAGTTTACGAATTGTTCAATTTGTGACCGCTTTCGACCAAGCGAAGCAACTCTTTCGCTCTCTCAAATCTGACTTGTTGCTGCTTTGGTGTGAGAATTTTGTCAGGCTTGACTTTGAGATCATTTTTCAGTATACGGCGTATACTGCGGTCAGATATTTTCAGTTCTGTCGTCATTTGATTGGCTCTTCGTCGGGGATTTCGCTCAAGTCGCTTCTTCACTTTTTGAACCATTTCACGTGACATTGCCGTCTTCTGATGAATACCTCCATGAAGTTTCGCGATACTACCAATATCATTGTAACGAGTAATTGTGCGATAAACAAAAACTTTATCGCGATAATCGCGCGGAATAAAAAGTACCTGGTCGAACTTTTATACTCAACATCGAGAAAGCTGCTGAAATCGTAGAACTCAAAATAATTGCCGAATAAACCAAATATCTGAAGATATCACGCAAGGTGGATAGAAAACAGCTAGTCGACATGGTAATTAATACTCACCGCTTCGTGGGCATAAAGACGTTTAAGGATCTGGGCGTCACGATGCCAAACGACAATAGCTCACATGACACTCACAAATGTTTGCGGCACGAAATAGAGCAACTTTCGCTCATACCAAACAATCAAAATGTAAATTTCTTACGAGAGATTGCCAACTACGTCTATACCAGTCAATAATACGGACAGTTCTTGCATAAGGCTGTGAACGCTGAACAATGACTTCCAAAAAGATCAATTGTATCTAAGAGCATTCGCGCCAAAAGTGCTGTAAAGGGTGTTTGGCCCGTCCGATACTAACATGGTTTGAACAAGTTTCAATGGAGCTGAGGACTCTTGGTGTTAGAATTGTTACCAAACATACTATTAAATCTTAGCTACTATCCATGAAGTTTGTCTCTTTGCCGCGAGGGTGAGGCTTAAGTGTGGTTTAACCGCGATATCATGGAGTTTAACCCACCACAAACTAAGAGGGAAGCCCCGTATAGATATTGGATCAATGCGCCTAATCACCGTGCGGAGATTACTGTACGATCCCACTGTTATTCCTTAGCCTGGTATCCCATCATTTCCTCCCATTGCCTCTCCTAATCCAGGTAGTTATGCTTCCGCGTACCCAATGGATAGTTTGCAGTCAGGGATATCCGGCTGTATTCTAACGGGGCCCTCCTGAAACTGGGTCACCTCAGCAGGTAGAATGACCCCTACCCTCTCTAAAAAACTTAATCCGCCACGCTCTCCACGTCGAACAGCGCGGGCGATTATGAAAATGAAAATGAACAAAAAACCTATCATATAATAATCCAGGCACATCATAATCAATAAATAATCCCTCGGGAAGGTCAGGTCTTTCTACAAACAAAAGAATTAACATAAGCGGAGTGAAGTTTGTGGCTAAGCCCGGGCCTAGTTCCCGCTCCGTCGCTTCAGGGACTGCCTCTACGGCAGCGAGGCCTTTTACTGGCCACCATAGTAACAATGCCAACCCTGTCATAAGACACGTTGGGGACGACACTCCACGTCTGGTGCCAGCAGTAGACTCCCCTTCGCAACACAACTCTTGCCCTGTCAAAAGAAAAGCGGATCTTGCTGCCTTTGTCACTCCAGGTGACACGGGAATTCCGGTAGAAACACCCACAGCAACGTCGACAGCATCGGACAACATGGTTCAGCCAATGGCTCCTGGTGCCTGCCCTTCTGACACTATCACGGCCCCGGGTAGTATCCCACCCCGGAAGCAAATAAGTGCTTCAGAAAGGTACTATCGTACCAGGCGATCCGCCTTCAGGATCCTGGAGAGTCTGGATCCTGAAAGATTTCGGCTTTAGAAACAAATTTACCCATTTCCTCTTTTTCGTAATACACAACAGTCAGTCCTTTTTTTACGAGGCCATGCAACTTCGCCATCTCTGATTATGTATGACAAGTGATATATGTTCCATTTGAACTTGGCCTATTAGGTTCTCAGGTGCCCTTTAACTTTTTCAATTATGAGTGCCAAACTGATGAAATTTTATTAAGCCAAATGGTGATTAAGCCGACAGAAGCACTCTGTTCTAATAAATAAAATATTTAATTGGAGCGCACTTTTTTCTTAGATGTTTAGTTGAGCTTTCATATTTGTGGCGTGCGTCTTGACGTTGTTCCACAAATGGAGAGGCCTACAGTTTCAAGCCGACTCCGAAGAACAGATATTTTTTATGAGAAACGTTTTCGTGGGAGAAATACACTCAGAGGTTTGCCGTTGTCTACCGAGGAGCGACGGCTGTTAGAAAAAACGTTTTCTATTATTTAGCTGTTTCATGCACGGAGATTCGAAGCTACTCATTATAGAGGTCAAATATACCATATACTCTTAGTCACTTGTCGCTCACTTGGCTAAAAATAAGGTTTTGTGTTTAAGAGTACCTACCTTTCAGTGCCTTATCTTCCTTGTCTGGTGTCGTCCATGCTCCCGGGCCATACACTTTATATAGATAAGAACAGAGACTTGCGGAGTGCGGCGCTTCAGTTCCATAAGAGAGGTGTTTTGGCTTTTCAATTGCATACCAAGGCCTAGTACCACCTTTACGAAGAATCACTCTTCGCTTGATCTCAAGGCAATATATGTTCATGGTATGCTTACTCTTGAGGAGACACATAACCACATACCGTCTACGTTACAAATACTCGCCTGTGAGAGGCGCTTAAATATGTCTGATCTTTTCGTCTTAACTATGAGATGCTTTGCTCTGTAGAGTTCCTAACGGCCATTGGAAACAAACTACCCCAGCTCTTCCTGCAAGGGATGGTGCGTAGCCGTAACCAATTTTTAAAGTAGTAGTGCGTTTTTCAAAACTTGTTCGATGACAACAACAACAACAAAATTGAAAAATCGTAGCGTTTGTCAATTAGCATAAGACAAACAAAAGAAAATCTTTAAAATGCATTTCGACATGCGGAAAATCCATTTCTTTTGGTTCATTTTCACTGCCTCCAAAAAGCTGCTTTACTTATTATTATAAGCATAAAAAAGCCGCACATTTTATTTTTTGCCAACATTCCACTTTCGTGGGCCGCGCGTCGTGTCGCGTGTTGAGCGCGTGCTGTGGCGGCGTCACCAGGCAACCCGGCTTCCTTTTTAGTCAGTGAGTGAGTGAACGAGTGAGTGCTGGCGTGTATATTAATGATGGGCAGCGGACCTTTGGCCATCCGATGAGCTCGATTACTCCCCCATGGCTTCGAAGCGGGCGTCGGCGGTTGCTTGGTGGTACTGCTGGTGCTACTGGCGGCGGTGTTCGCTCGCATCGCTCTACGCTTAATACGCTAGGCAAATATTATCTTACAATCTGATGAATTATTAAATTAAATATTTGCTTGGATGCATGTCAAGCGTGTAATAACTTGTAATTTAATTAAGTTTTGCATATTTTGTGGGGTGGCATGCCACTCGTCGTTTTTCTGCCACACCGAGGGGGCGTGTATTTGTCGAAGGTAAATAATGAGTTGGCTAAGGAAAAAGATTTCGTATTTGATTTCAAACTTTTTAATGACGTTGCCATAGTTTTCGGTTAGCTGGGTAGTTTATAAATAAAAATACTTATTCCAAGTTTGCGTGCGCCTAAAATAGTTTCACTTCAATATCAACATTTAATTTGGACGTAGTTTTAATACAATAACAATGAAAAGTCAATTCACGTAAATATATACATACATTAGGGCGGGTCGATTTAAAAATCGCTCATTGCTCTGTGAAAGTCGTATTCTAGGGATCAAAATAAGAAACTTTGCCGAAGGAACCATACCTCTAAAACAAATTCTGATGTCCCCCAATTTGGGTCGAACGAAAAATCCCACTTTGACCCATTTAGAGTGCTCCAATCTAGTCCAAATGTATGATCAACCCCCACTAACTTTGGACGGCCGATCCACCCATGCCAGTGGCACAACCCCTGGAACTCCCCTGGGGGGTTCCCCATACAATCATTTCAAAATATCACCATTTTTGGCCTTTACATGAGAAAAGAAACTAAATAGTTCGACCCAAATTGGTGGACATCAGAATTCGTTTATTTTGATCCCTAGAATATGATTTCTACAGAGCAATGGGCAATTTTTTTGCCTCCCCACAAATCGAGCTGGCCTAACATACATACATACATACATAAATTAGTATGTCAAAGACGAAAGTTACAACAGTTAATAATTCTTCAAACTGGACTCTATAATTTCTCTCTTTTTCCCTAATGGGCTTTCGGCGCTCTTTTGCCAGCACATCTCTGAACGGATGGATTATTATCAGGTTGATAAATTATTTTATCAAAAGTGAGCTATATTCCCGATATCATCGAAATCACACAGTTCGATCCCTGAAAACAATTCCTGCTAGAACTGCTGCCATACAAGCCACTCCAGCTATTTGGATAAAAAATTTATCTGCTCCACACAAGCAGACAATCAGTGCCGACAATTCTGTATAAGGATGTGAGGTTTTTTCCTTTTAAGGCTCAAATTCGAAGCAAAGTAAACAAAAGAGAGATTCACCTATCCGCCGGCCTTGAGCTGAACTTGTTGAAAATAATATTCCACTCGGCATTTCGCCAGATAATTCTTTGAATTGTAGAAATGAACGAAACAGTCAGACGCCCAACACAAATGGTGCTGGTGGTTGTGTTGTCTGAGTGACACAGCCCAGACTCAATTAACACGAAAGATGTCATTTTGATGCACCACTTCTGGAACCACTACTTTTTATCAGTTGCACAATCTTGATTTGATTATGAATCTGCCTATGCCATCTATTTTCTCTTCTGTAAATTTCTTTCAAGTAAACCATCCAGAATTCCCTCAGCACTCTATTGCGTAGAGCACCCAGGATTGGGCACTCACACAGATAGCGAAAGACTGTTTCCTTAGATTATTCTTGATTGCAGCTTCTACATCTATTGTTGTATGGTCACCCCATCTTCCTGGCAATGTGTCCCAGAGGCCAGTGGTCGGTTATTTTTTACGTAATTCTGAATGTCTGTCTGCTGGTGACTTTTTAACAAGTCGTCTGTTCAGGATTTGTTCAAATTGGGCCACATTTGTTTAGTTACTTGGCAGGCTTCCGTGTTAGTCCATCTGTCGACGGTCTGTTTCTGGAAGAGCGAGACGATCTCCCTTCTGTGCTCACTTTGGGGACAGTTGAATTTTTATCGTTTTAGATTTGTTATAGGATGCCCCCTGTCATGCCATTTCATCAGCCTTCTCATTTCCTTCCATGTTACCTATGATCAGGTACCCAGATGAGAGTGATGTCTGTCGTGCGCGCTAAGTCATTAAGTTCTTCTTTGCGTTGTCTGGCGGTTTTTAATTTGGTTGAAGATAACTTTAAAGCTAAGACGGCTGCTTGATTGTCTGAAAATATACATACTGCCGATAATTGTCTTCCGAATGGTGATTGATACAAATAAAATTGTCTTATATACAGCGACTCTAATTGGGAAAAATTTTATGGAACAGCATTGCACCCAGCTCGAGTCAGTATGTGGTATGCAGTTTCTAAAGGCTTCATTGCTTAAAAAAAAAAAACAGAGAACAGAGAACTCTTTTCGACTTTACTTACTTAGGAGTGCAAATAACACCTCAGATGAATTTTAAAAAACATGTTGAAAACAGAACAGCTGCAGCTAAAAATGGTATTAATGCTTCGTGGACTTGTCTTTTAAAAAAGATAGAAATTTCAATTGAAGCTAAATGGAAACTTTTTCTTGCAGTTTGTCCTTCAATACAATCATACGCAGCACAGGTGTGGGGTTTTGGGTGGTTTGAAGAAGTTGATATATTGCAAAAGTATTTTGTAAAGCGAATTCTGAAGCTACCATCGCATATGCCTACATACATCCTTTTTTCGGAAACCGGTATGCAAGAACACCATTTGTTCACCTTAGAACTGTTCCTTAAGTATATGCACAGAATTTTGTATATGTATTCAGAACATCGTCTGCCACATTATCTGTCAAAAATTGTTATAAAGAAAGAAGTCTTCTGGATAAGAGATCTAAAGAACTTGTTTAGTAAAAACGATGTCATTTGGCGAACAGATAACATACAATCACAAAGCTGGATAGAAGATGCAAAATTGCTTTTAACAAACCACAACCAGGCAAGGATGAATGGGTACATACAAAAAGCCTTATGTACTCGTAGGGTATATAAGGAATTAGATTGGTCAAAAGGTGTGGTTTATTTAAAAAAATATGATATAGAATCAAGCATGTGGATAGTGAGGGCTAAAAGTGACATGGTAATTATAAATAACAACAGATTTGACACAGAAAATAAAACTTGTTCAATGTGTAATTTAGGCGAGCTTGAAAACATAGCACATTTCCTGGCGCGCTGTCCAATATTAAGAGAATACAGAAAAGTCTTTTTCGGAAAATTTACCTTAAATGATTCACAGCTGATTGAGATTCTCAATGGGGAAAATGATTATTGGGATACACTTTTGCTTTTCATTAAATATGCCTCTAGATACAGAGATTACTTAATAAAAGAGTTTAACTTTATTTCGTCCGGAAGGAAATTGTTGACCGTGCCAAGCAGCTGGCGAACCGTCTTACCAAAACGAATAAATGTAAGTTTTTCGCTGTTATTTTTGAAGTGAAAACTTCTCTAAAATCGTTGGGAGTGATTTGAGACTCGATGAAACGAAAAAGCGACACTCTTGGCTACGAAGCGTTATATAATATGTTGATATACGTATATGTGTGTGGCTGCGTACTGCTGAGCCACGCTAGTATAGTGAGTATTGTAATATGTATACTACACTGCCTATTACTTGCTTTGGTGTTTAGTTCAAGCTTCATACGTATGTATGTTTGTATGTATGCTAGTACGTATGTGTGCGCGGTATTTCAAAGATATGTTGACAACATCGAAACCAAAGCATTTGTATCATATTTTAGCTATCATAAGCCACTCGTATCATTTGTTGCAATTGAAAACATTGAGGATGAATAATAATAAAATGAAGAAAATAAAATATGAACTTTATAGCAATATTATAATGAACCTATAATTATCCCGCTCCTAATTCTGCTTTCGTCTCCTTCTCTCTCAGTTTGTTTTACGGAAGGTTTCACTTCTATCGCGTCTAACCGTTAGACTGGTACTTTTTTTTATTTTACTGATCAAGTTATGAAAACTAACCCCAAAGAAAAAAATTTATATAAACAAAAAACTCGGGGAAATGTCGATATGTATCCAACTATCGCTATGCATCTACCGCTGAAAGAGCTCGAATTCATTATAAGTCCTATCGTATGGATACCCATGGGACCTATCGTCGACTTTTAAAATCTCCATCACCTACGCACTTTGCTGCTTTGTAGGCCAGAAATGATAACAAATACATATTTGAAACCTTTAAAGCTTATTTTCCCTTGAAATTTCGTATTTAATTGAAGGCAGCTCAAATGTTGATATCTCATTTTACCGCTTCCTGCTATATCGATTACCATTCCTTTGTCGAATTGTAAATCAGCTTTTTAATAATCGCCATTTTTTTTCTGTTACCACAACTCTTTGCCTATCTTCATTATCTTAGGTCATGTGGCCGCAGCAAACAAAAAACCAGAAAAAAAAAAGGATTGAGACATATCCAGATACATACACACATACAGCGATTGCCATTGATTGATGTGCGGAAGAGTTTACAAGAGCGAAAATGCACAAATGCACAGAGTGAAATATCAGAAAAGCCACAAAGAAAGAGAGGAAGTAATGCGCAGCCGAGAAGAGGGAATTAACGCAGTTGAAGCAGCAAGCGCCAATGGCAGCTTGGATTAAATGATTTTTAATGAAAAGCAACGACAAGCGGCAGGCTGGCAGCAGGCCGGGCAAGGCAACAAACAAGGGACGCAACAAAATGGCAAAAGGCAGATGAAGAAAAAAAAAACAACATAAAGAGAAGAAACATGGCGCGATAGAATTCTGCTGATAGCCAATGCGACATTTGCGGCATCAGCCGGCGCATTTGCTAGCGTCTGGGCAGCGGCGTGTGTGTTGCAAAGAAAATTGCATGATTGAAAATTGCACTTGAGGCACGCAGCAACTATTACATACAACAACAGAATGGTAGAGTGAGCTCTTACAATGACAACAGCAGCAGCAGCAGCAGCGGCAGCGGCAGCAGTAAAAGCAGCCTCAGCGAAGCCGCTTTTGTAAATGGCAGTGCAGCGCAGCGCGTAGAGCAGCAAAATCAACGGCAATAAGCTGATCAGCGGCGAAAGGAAGCAATCGTAGGTATGTTCGAGTGTAGATTTGTATGCATTTATGTTTCTTTGCCTGTTGGTCCGTGCATCTGATGATAAAGCAACATTTTTGCACCAACAATATACTCAGCAACCACATTGTTGTCCTTTACTCTGCATATATGTATGTGTGTGTGTGTGTGCCTTGATAAGGATGTGGCGGTGTGTGCGAAGAACGAGTAAGTATCGGTGCCGCATTGCAAACAAGAAAAAAGAAAGAAGAAGAAGAAAAACACCGAGAAAGTGGCAACCGGCAAAAATAATGCTAGCCGCATAAGAGAAAATGTCAAAGTACGTCCACATCTATGCATGTAAATCTATGGATGTATGTGTGTGGAATTGTGTTTACACATGTACATACGTCGATAAGATAGTAAAGAGTCTGATATGAACGAAAGGTGACAACAGTCACTTGAGGGCGTGTCTGCTGAGTTGCCATTGAGTGGATAAGGAAATATCGAACAGTTGTTGTTGGTATCAAAAGTGAATAAGCAAAAAAAGTAAACAAATTGGCACTTACTCGAGGATATTTTTGAAAAAATACGCGAAGAGGAAGTGCCGACGAACAGCTGCTGCTAACTAATTAACAGCGCCTTAAAGGCAGTTACAGCTGTTAGGCCAGTTTAAATTTTTTCCTATTCAAAGGCCTATTTCAAAGGAATATTTTTATGGAATTTTTAAGCATTGACTTGAAAACCTGAAATTTCACTTTTGATAAACCAGGAAGAACAATATGAGCGCTATTGCTTTAGTGGCTCAACTAAAATAATCCCATTATTATTTTGCTCTATCACATCACTTTTTTTCTATAGTGAATTAAAGTTTCAAGTTTTTGTAAAAATCAATTTAAAAATTTCAAAAACTATTTTTTGTGAAGTATTTTAACCCTTTAGTTTCTACTTGAACGTTTTTGACGTTTTTTTTTCAAAAAAATTAATAAAAAGGACAGTTAGAGGGTCAAAATTTTCTACAAAACTTTAAAACAGATAACTTTATGACCCCAGATGGACTTTTCGGACTTTTCGCAAAACATTTTTTTATAGTGAATTAAAGTTTCAAGTATTATTAAACGTTAATAGAAATATTTTAAAAAATATTTTTTGTAGAGGATTTTAATTCTTCAGTTTCCACTTGAATGTGTCTTTTTAACGTTTAAAAAAAAATAATAAAAATGACAGGTAAGAGCTAATATTTTCAACTGTTAATTTTACCACCCCCAATGGAGTATTTGTGTGATATATCAAATAAACTTTTTTAATTTTTAAGTATCGAAAGAAAGAAGAAACTAAGCTTTTCGCAAAATTTTTTTCTACAGTGGGTTAAAAACTCAATTTTTTAGTCAAAAACTAAAAGTAAAATTTATGAAACTATTTTCTGTAGCGCATTTTAACCGTTTAGTCTCCATTGGAATCTGTCTTTCTCTACGCTTTTTCAAAAGTTTAGTAAAAGTTAATAAAAAAGGCAGTTAAAGGGTTAAAATGTTCTTCAAACATTTTTAGCCAAAATTTCGACACTTTTTTGATTTGTTTGTATCAAAACAGTGCGCTCAACTGCCCACAACTGTTTACAGTAGGTGAAAGCTAAAAATGTTTACGTATGAAACGAAAAGTAAAATTTACAAAACTTTTTTTGTAGAGCATCTTAACCCTTTAGTTTGTACTTGAATGTGTCTTTTTGACGTTTATTTTTTCAAACAAATTAAGAAATTAAATAAAAACTTAAAAATAAAAAACAAAGGAAGTGTGGAACGTTCGCGCTTTTGTAAGTGTCTTTTTAAGAATAGTGTGGAAATTAATGGATCTGAAGTGTCGACAGTCCTACTAAATATGTCTAGCAGATTATTGGTGCGGTTGTTTCTGCGAGCGTGATGCAATCTGTCAGCTTTGATTATTTTATGGCACGATTCAGCAGCATCTTCACCAAAAGAACCAAATGAAAGTACAGTGTTTTCTATACTTACTTGTTTTGAGTATGTACAGGGTTGCCAATTTTCGACGGACCCATCTGGCAACCCTGTATCTTTTGACAGAGACGTCAGATCGCTTAATGACATACCGCGTTGGAAGCGTCAGTCCAAGCAAATTTTTACCATGGGACAGTACACGCCACGCGAGGGCTCCCAAATTGTTGAAATTTATATTCAACAAAAGAAGTCAATTGTGAAAACTCAACGTGCGTATAAAAAATTAAATAATGTGAAAAGTGCGCCTTCTAAGAACACCATTAAACGTTTGTACGAAAGGTTTTCGACTGGTGATGCTCTTTCTAATCTAAAGACGCCAAATTAAAACCGACCAAGGCGATGGGATGAGAATATTGCTCTTGTACGGGCCAGTGTTGAGACGTCGCCAAGGACATCCCAAAATCGCCGTTCTCAGCAGTTCGGCATTGCTCGGACCACTTTACAACGAATTATCCGCATTGATTTGCATTTATTCTCGTATAAGATTCAATTGACGCAAAGATTGTTGCCTGCGAACAAGCCTCGTCGATTGGGATGGGCGTAAAGAGTCATCGAAATCCGTCGGGTCCGTCGAATATGGGCAACCCAGGAATAAAGCTCTTGAAAATATTTGGCTGTCTCAAAGCAATATCCTTGAAATATACTTGAATTAATTTTGAACTGGCAGGATAAACAAATCACAATTATTTTAAAACGAAATATAAGATCGTTATCAACATCAGTTCTTTCAGAAAAAATAGCTGTTCAGTAAAAGCTCGACGAGCAGTGTTGCCGTCAATTGCAGAACCGAAGGCGCCTACTCGGGGCATATATACGTGAAGTCCAAGCATTTTCCGAAAACCATTTTGTATACCTCTTTTTCTTTTTAGAACAGTTAAGTTAAGGGGATTAAAAACTATATATGTATTTAGAAGTTATTACCTTCGACGAACATTTAAACTTCTTTGGACAAAATAAGCCTGCCCTGCTAGAGTTTTGGAAAAAGTTCAACATTATGAAAGCCATAGAAATAATTTCCAATTCGTGGGAGGAGATTAAACCATCCTGCATGAATGGTATTTGGCGTAAAATTTGGTTTGAATGTGTTCACCGAATATGCGCTGCAGAAGTTGATGGTACACCAGCTGTTCGTCATGAAATTTGTAAAATTAGCTGGAGAGTATAATTTTGAAGGTATGGAGGAGACTGACATAACTGAATTGCCAACCTCGCACAACCAAAATTCTCTAATGAAGAACTGTTGCAACTGGAAATGCAATTTGCTAATGAAGGACAAAATTTAGTTGCTACAAATGTCAATTCCTGCCAGAAAATTTATTTAATGCTGAAAAAAAAAAATTGTCAGCAAAAATTTGACCAATTTTGTGTGAAAAAAAGCCGACTTACGATAAGCCACTATGGCCTCATCAGACAGTGATACATTCAAATTTTTTTTTCATAAATTAATTGAATGTTTTATTTTGTTTTAATTGAATACGTTGTTTTTTTTGTTTTTTGTATGTATGCAATAAAATTTTATATTATTTTTAAATGTTTACTTTGTTCAATTTTCGTTTTAAAAAGTAGTATTTTCGTAACCCTGGTAACTATCTTCGATCTTTACATGGTTTGCTATAGAAAATCTTAATTCACTTTGAGTAGTTTCAATTTGTGTTGGGTTTTTTTGGAATGTAAACACGACGGCAGTCGCCGTAGCCGAATGGGCTTGTCTGTGAGTACCATTCGGAATTCAGAGAGAAAACGTAGGCTCGAATCTCGGTGAAACACCAAATTTAAGAAACATATTTTTCTAATAGCGGTCGCCCCTCGGCAGGCAATGGCAAACTTCCGAGTGTATTTCTGCCATGGAAAAGCTCCTCATAAAAAATATCTGCCATTCGGAGTCGGCTTGAAACTGTAGGTCCCTCCATTTGTGGAACAACATCAAGACGCACTCCACAAATAGGAGGAGGAGCTCGGCCAAACACCCAAAACGGGTGTACGCGCCAATTATACATATATATTATATATATATAAACACGACTCAATGTAAGGTATTGGTGTATTTCTAATTACAAAACAACAAAAACAAAAGTAACACGGCACTTTCATTCTTATCACTTTTGCACAGCAAAAACGGTCATTTGACCTAATGTGAACTGATATGACAGCATGATTCTGTCATGGTTTTCAATTTAAGTAAAATGCATACTTTAGGAATCTAAAACCTACAGCTCTCTAAGTTACGTGAAATTTAGGATAACCACAATCACCTGATCCTCGTATGTTGAGTTGGCCTAAGTGATGCTAAATTACGTTTGTGTGAGTCCTGGCTAACAGAACTCACACTCATGCAATGGCTTCTACGAGGATATCACGACGTGTGAATTTTCTGACTCAAATGCGACAATTCGACGTGAAAAAAAGTTTCCACTGAAAAATTGTTTTTTTTACTAAAAATGCTTATCTGTAATCAAGCGTGCTTCATTTTCATCTTCTTCGACTTTTTTCAAAGTAAAGCGACCCATTTTTTGAATTTCTAACCATAAACGACATTTCTAATACACCACGGTTTTTTTTTTAACTGGTGGCTGAAAAACATAATTGTTAGCGCCTAATCCAAGATTGAGGTATAATTTTTTGCATAAGCAAACATAATAACAGTAATAATAAATTTCCTGTCAAAGAATTCCAAGAATTTCAACGCTTAATCGACTACCCTGTTTAACTTCTTTACGTACATACATATAGGTATGTATGTATATACCAGTGATGGTAAATGATTTTTTGAAAAATCCCTACACAGCCCAAAAAAATTCCCTACTTTTCCCTACGCTTACAAAAAATTTTCCCTACAAAATTCCCTACATTTTTTTTCTCCAGTGCTTGCACTACAATGAGGCACTGGCAACGTCAAAATTGAATTATTTGCTTAAGTTTTGGACTTGGTGCTGTTTTGACACTTTATAATAAAAACAAATTTTATTTCAAATATATATAAACAGACATATTTATTATATTAATATATAAACACATATATAAAGAAAAATTCAGCAAAAAGACTAAAAATTAGACTTTTCATTGCATTCAGTTCTATTTAAAACAAGGCAAACTTTGACATCCAGAAGTAGTATGTGGCGATGGCACAAGTAATGTTAAGCTCAGACTTTTTAATAAAATTTTGACCTAAGCCAAAAAATATTTTGATCGATTCTCGTTGGAATACCTGTATTAAATGTACTTTCGACTGAAAAAGTGCGTTTAGAGTATTGAAGTAATTGAGTACATACTTGAGGAAAAATAAATAAATCTTATTGCACTGGTTGTTGAGCTCAAATAAAATCGCCTCTGTTGATTTCAATTTGTCCTGCGTGACAGCTTGGTTGAAAAATGCCAATAACACATCCCAGTTTTGTAATACACTTTCGACGCATTTGTGATGAGAAAGCCACCTGGTTGCATAAGTCCAAAGGACTTTCTTTTTCTTCTCGTTATCACTTCCTGCAGAGCTTCTAATTGCGCGTATCTTTTATGTAGAAGTTCTCGAAACGTACGAACCGATTTGCCGCAAAAGATCCTCAGGTCCTCTGGGCAGCGTTAAACAAGCCTTACTTGTAATAAGTACTGCAGAATGACAATTGCATTTTACAACTATAGCATTTGGTATGTCCCTATTTAATCTTCATGCAAAGCTTCCAAATCATGTAGAGAGTTGAAAACATTAATCGGCACGTCCCTCCTCATTTCCACAAAGGTTCTAATTACGCTAATGGATGAAGTAGCTTGTATCAACGTAGGTAATGCCTCCTCAGTTTCTACCAATTCTTCAACGGTCAAATCGTGTTCATCGTTATCTGAAATAATATTTACATATTAAATTTTTGTTTAACTATAAAAAGATAAATGCTTACCAGGTTCAGCTGGAACTCCGCGACTTTCAAAAATGCTGTTGAGAATATCTTCTTCGGGTGGGTTGTCCGAAGTCTGCACACCATTATTAACATTTACGTAGTCATCAAACGATGCTTCGATATTTGCTACTTTTTTAAATCAAGACTGTAAGGCAGCCAAATCCGATATTGAAAGAAGGTCCTCTTCATCCCAATGCTCAAATGGAATCTGCATAGCATCTTTTGAAAATCCAGCCTTTTTAAAATAGTTGGCAATTGTTTCTGGTTTAACATAGACATTCCATACATTGCTAAGATTTCGAACTATTTGCAGCAAGTCTATGGCCATAACAGAATTTCCCTCATCCACTTGAGTCAATATATTCGTTAAAATTTCTTTTTCTGTAATGTTGTTTTATGTTGTAGTTAATGGGAGGAAAATAAGCGAGATGAATGTTTCTCAACTTGTCTCTTACATCTTTAGGGTGGGCAGTGCAGTTATCAACAAAAAACAACACCTTTCTGTTTTGATCACAAAATTTTTTGTCGAGTTTTACAATCCATTTCGTAAAAATCTCACTGGTCATCCATGCTTTTTTGTTAAACTCATAATCGACACCTAAAGATTTTATTCCCTTGAAGCACCTCGGATTTTTGGCCTTTCCGATTACCAGCAATTTTAGCTTTTCTGATCCAGTCATATTGCTTCCCACCAGGACAGTTATTCTCTCCTTGCTTTGCTTCCCACCAAAGCATTTTTCATTTTTGAATGCCAGTGTTTTAGTTGGCAAGCATTTGAAAAACAAAGCAGTCTCGTCGGCATTAAAAATGTCGTTAATGTTGTAATTTTCAATTAATTTCGGTAAGACGTTCGTTACCCATTCATCACGGTTTTCTATGTTGGCGTCAGCACTTTCCCCACATAATGTCTTTTGAATAATGCCATGCCGACTTTTGAACTTGTCTAACCAACCTGTACTTGTCTCAAATTCGTGGTGTCCTAGTGCTTCCGCAAAATCTTTGGCCTTTTGCTTCAATAATGGTCCAGATAAAGGGAGATTCTTACCACGTGCAACGAGTAACCATTTCAGCATGCTTCGTTAATATCCTCAAAATGACAAGGTCGAAGTCTTTTGCGTTTGGTATTTACTGCCAAATCCTCCGCATTTTTTAAAATCACTTCCTTATTTTTTAAAATATTTGATAAAGTGCTGGGAAGAACTCCGAATTCATTGGCAATATCTTTTTTTTTCTTTCCTTCATTAACTTTGTTAATCATTAATAACTTTTTTTCAAGCAAAATGCTGCTTCGATGCGTCATTTTAACTTCAATCACTGAATAAAACTGTAATAGCTCAGCTCTTTCTGTTTTAATTTTGGGATTCCCCTCATTACAGTTTGCCCACATCTAACTGTAATTTTTTGCAACAGAAAACTTTTGAAAAAATTCACTATATGGAGACAAAAACTTAGGACGCTTGAATTTCCAGCTGTAAAATTTGTTCATTATATAGAAAATTTCACTATATAGAAATTCATTATAAGGAGACAAAAATACACCGAAAGTAGAACGAAAAAGCAGTGTCTTCGAAACCAGTTCATTATAAGGAGAGCTTCATTATATGGAAGTTCACTGTAGAGAAGTTCGACTGTAATTAAATAAATGTACTTTAATTACCAATTATGTTGTTGAATGAAATTCCAAGAGATAAAATGGATTCTTTAAAAATTCCATACAGAGGTTCTGCAGTGCAATCAAAGTGCAACTAAAATAATTGCAAACATAATAAAAAAGTGAAAAGCACCAGAAAACGGGGGACAACTCACAATTTTCCCGCGAAGAAAAAACCGCGTTAGCGTTACCGAAGAAAAAAAAGCAATGTTGCAGTATTAACACTTTTAAAAGTATGCTGTCATAAGGAAATACCAGTCTAACGGTTAGACGCGATAGAAGTGAAACCTTCCGTAAAACAAACTGAGAGAGAATAAGACGAAAGCAGCATTAGGAGCAAGATAATTATAGGTTCATTATAATATTGCTATAAAGTTCATATTTTATTTTCTTCATTTTATTATTATTCATCCTCAATGTTTTCAATTTCAACAAATGATACGAGTGGCTTGTGATAGCTAAAATATGATACAAATGCTTTGGTTTCGATATTGTCAACATATCTTTGAAATACCGCGCACACATACGTACTAGCATACATACAAACATACATACGTATGACCCCAGCAAGAAGAGTGGCGGTCACGTTACCCTTCACGTAACCTGCACGCGTGACCGTTAAGCGGTCACTAACCACGCCCCTTTACAATCACGTTGTTAAACGCGTTGGGAAAATCGTGCCAAAAACTTTGAGTACGTGTGATTTTCTATCCCTTTCATACATATGGATTCGTTTGCCAGTGCCAGTTTCATATAAACGTAGCGACGAACAAAATAACTTTTAGGCCAGCGCCGGCAGCACAGCGCGATAGCCTAGCCGCTAGCAATGTGGGCTTCCGGTCCAAAATCCTTGGTTCGAATCACAAAAAAAAAAATTTTTTTATACATTTATTTTATTTTGTTTTATGATATGTTTATGAGGAGAATTTTTTCATGGCAGAAATACACTCGGTGTTTTGCCATTGCCTGCTGATGGGCGACCGCTATTAGAAAAATGTTTTTATTAATTTTGCTTTCACCGAGATTCGAACTGACGTTCTCTCTGTGAATTCTGAATAGTAGTCACGCACCAACCCATTCGGCTACGGCGTTTGTTTACTTTGACTGATGCAAAAATGAGGAAAAATATTTGAATGAAGTTTGCTTACTGCTTACACATTTTCCAAAGGTGACGGAGAATCAAAAAAAAGTCGATTGTGTTAGAGTTTCGGTCACGCCCCAGCAAAACCTGCGTGCATATGTGTTTGTAACAAATAAAAAAGTGTAATTGTGTTAGAGTTTCGGTCACTCAGGTTTTGCTGGGTACAATACTCACTATACTCCCGTGGATCAGCAGTACGCAGCCACACACATATACGTATATCAACATATAACGCTTCGTAGCCAAGAGTGGGGAGGCTACGAAGCACCGCACAAAGAGGAGACGGAGAATAGGGAACGCTGTATAACTGTGTTCTATCTCATTCTCTCGCAGGCTATATACTATAAGATCTATATGTATGTCTCTTTTTAGTGTCGCCTTTTCGTTTCATCGAGTCTCAAATCACTCCAAACGATTCTAAAGAAGTTTTCACTTCAAAAAAAGTCTGACATGAAATCTTTCTGCAGATTTTTATTTTAAATGAACTTTTTTAAATTTTCCCGCTATTCTAAAATGTTTTCCGTCCTTCTTGAAAATTCCCTACATTTACAGAATTTAAAAAAATCTGTCCTTTTCCCTACACCCACATTTTTCGACGAAAATCCCTACATGTAGTGAATTTTCCCTACATTTACCATCACTGGTATATACTCGTATGTTATTTTTACAATGACTGGTTAGGGTAGTTGTTACGACTATTTTTTTTTTATTTTTTTTAAGTGTATTATTAACTGACTATACTGATTATTTTACGCAGAGCAATGCAGTAAAATTTTATCAACTTCCACTAGTGACGGTTTTTATTATTTCTAAAAGATGTACTGAACAGGCAATGCCTTGTAAGGTACATACACATAAATTTAACTCCAGAGAAGTGTTAGGTCTAACTTTCGTAAAAACACTGAAATTTAAACGAAATACGATACGTCCTGCATATCCTAGCACGCACATAGTCTGTGTGTTCACATAGTGAGTGTGTCGCCCTCATGTCCTTGCGGCAATTAGGACACTCGTGTGCGGAATATGCATATGCAGGCATTCGCCGCGCTCAAATTCATATGCATAAAGGAGTAATGTGTATATATATATATATATTGTATATATGTATGTATGCATGTATATATGTGTATATATGTCGGTGCATGCGCCGGCATATGTGTGCGTACTCGTATAATGTGCAACGCTTATCAGTTAAACCGAGCACATCATCAGCGGAAAATTTACGCGTAAAATATCTACAGCGCACAGTGGGGTTTCGACAGTTTTTGAATATTATTTTTTAACATTTGAATGGAGTTGGCCTCATTTATATATTTTTTTATTTAACTTTTTTAACTTTAGTTTTTCGAATGGGGAATTTTTCATACATAGATACCATCACAAAGATGGCATGCACGATTCATACTACATACCAAGATACACCTCGTTCGGCACCACGCCCAATCAGTAATTATCTTACAGTGCTGCACTTGCAAAGAAGTACTCTTACATACTAAATCCTGAACTTCGTCTCCTCCATCACTCACCCTGCGGTACTGCTTCAACGTTTTACTTCGCAGTGGTGGTTAGTTAGATAGCTTCGTCAATATTTATACATTGTATCGTTTCACCTGCTCAATATATTTGAGCTCCCTCTGAGTTCTTGTAACGAATGCAGCTACTTCCTCCCACGGAGTTCTTGTAACGAATGCAGCTACTTCCTCCCACCTTTTCTCCGATTCCATCATGTAGCCATCGGTTGCATTTGGAAGTCTACTTCCTGCGTAAATCGCGGACAGTAGAAACTGACATATTTCGCGTCTTCTTCAATGTTGATGCATACAGCGCAGTAAGGGCTATCATCGTACCCAAACCTATACAGGTATTTTCTAAACCCTCCATGCCCAGAAAGGAACTGTGTCATGTGATAGGTTGTATCACCAAAACTACAATTGAGCCATGGCCGTAACTCAGGTACCAGTTTATAAGTCCATCGCCCTTTACTGGAGGTGTTCCATCGATCTTGCCATCAAGTATTTCCTCTCCTCTTATCGCTTTTTTATTTATTTCGGCATCGGCACATCTGTCCTATACTCGTTTCATTTCGCTCACGAGTATATCCGCTGGTATTACGCCAGCTATGACAAACGCCGCGTCATCCAATATGGTTCTGTACCCGCAACATGCCTTTAGAGCACTTAACCTATGTACAGACAGCAACTTTCGTTTGTTTCCCTTCAGTTTCACCGCATTTGTCATACAGGTAAGACTGATATAGCTACGATCGCCAGCAATTTTCGCCTGGTTGACTTTGGGCCACCTATGTTAGGTAGGGTTCTTCAGAGTACCGCTTGGATGGTAGCCTCACATTCGTCATGAAATATTTGAATAAGAAAAATGCAATGTAATTTTGCAAGAAATTGGCAATTTCAATAGAAGCAACAGGAAGTCAGAAGAATTGTATTCAACTAAAACTGATTGAGCGTTTTGTCCACTTTAGCAACGAGATTTTTTTATACCTTTTTTTTAATTTTTATTTTTGTTGTCAGCTCACATAAAATATGGGTCTTCCTATACAAAATAGAGAGAAAATCAGTGAAATCGACTTAATATTTTAGTAAATATGTATAAGCAAACAAAAATGATGCCTTATAAATGTCGACATCGTCATTTTTGATGGATGAAAACTTTGTGCACTCGGAAGTCCTCCGGTAAATATATATACGGGGTCCGCAGCTCGAAGTGTAACCAATTGAAAACACCATAAATTTAGTTTGGAAAATTACTTTTCTTCAATTCAAAGTAAAAAATGTGTGAAATTGATACAAAATTTAGAATCAATTTACTTTTGCTCGATATGACCACCTTTTGCCTTGACTATGGCCTTGAGACGGTCCAGAAACGAATCACAAGCTGTCCGAATGTGACCTGCAAGTATTTTGGCCCACTCGCAGACAATGACTTTTTTCACCGCCTCCAGACTGGAGAATCTTTTAGTTCAGACTTTCATCACCAAAATGGCCTAAAGGGAATAATCCATCGGATTCGCGTCTGGAGAATTCGAGAGCCATTGTGTGGACGTTATGAAGCTTGGAACGTTGCTTTTCAGCCATTCTTGGTTCACTTGAGCTTAGTGAGACGGTGCCGAGTCTTGTTGAAACGTCCATAATCTGCCAGCGAAATTTTTGTCTGCCCACGGCTTCAAAGCAAACTTCAGAATAATTTCCCGATAATATTTCGGATTTTCACATTTATCTTGACGCCAGGCTCGATGCCAACGATTGAAGAGCGCCCATCTGCGATTACAGGGGCCCAAACTATCGATGACTCAAATTCTCGTATGAAGAGCCTATCGTTTTGGGAGATTACGAATTTTTCATTTTGAAAATTTTTCTCATCAGAAAACTTAAAGTTCAGAAATTGACCTCTTTCGGCTCAGCGAAACAACTCCTTCGCTCTCTCAATTCTGACTTGTTGTTGCTTTGGTCAGAAATTATGTGCTTTTTGGATCTTGTAAGACTTGACTGTGAAAGAATTTTTCAGTATGCGGCGGATGCTACGGTCAGATATTTTCAGTTCTTTTGCTATTTGAGTGCCGCTTCGATGATGATTTTGCTCAAGTCATTCTAAATCCTTTTCGCAATACGTATTGTGCAATTTGTTAGTTTTGTGAGAAATTTAGAAAGCGTATGCTGAGTTTCGCGTATGAAAAACGCTTTGAAACAGTGTGCCTATGTACACATCCTTAAGGTCCAAAAATGTAAGGTGCATCTGCAGCAAAATATTTGAAGAAGTCGTATTAGTATTACTTTCAGCAATAAATGGGTGCAATAGTATACCGAAGTTAAAAACGTTGACGACTTCCCCAGACGAGGCAAAAAGAAACCTCTCCAAAGCAAGATCAGAAGATTTGTGGCAAAGCCGAACTTATCAGTGCGTGAAGCTGAAGCAGTTTTAAGGAAAAGCGGTGATAATGTATCCAATATCCGCTGCTTTCATTATCACAAGAAATACTTGCATTGGTTAAGACAAATGGATGCAACTGCCTTTTGGGCCCATGGTTACATACGTTGGTCCGGATGTAGATCAGATAAGCGACAACTTCAACGAGCTGTTACACATCCAGTTAAGAGTTCATGTTTGAGGCAGCTTCACCCTATTGAAAATGTTTGAGCAATAATTAAGCAAAAACTCAACGCAGAATAAATATGAACGCAACAGCAGTTATCAACGCAAATTCGGCTTATTTGGAGTCGATTACTTCCACATGGTGCTCAGAAATTGACTCAAAGATATGCAGCCTTTATAGCTAATGGTGGTGACTATACATTAATTATTATTAAATATATTGAGTATAAAAAAAATATTATAAACCCATACAATGTAATTTGTTAGATTCAAATTGGTCGAAGTTTTGGCGGCCGCTCTTCTATTAGACAGGATGTAGGTATATATTCAAGTGGGCATATTACGCAGTATGGAAATATTTTTACATTAAATTATAAATATGAATCGAAAATACAAACTTAATTCTTGTTGGATTCTGAATGAATCACCACATTAACCAAACAACAAGCCAGCGTTAAACTGCCATGCATTCCAAATTTCAAAACTTTTGAAACCATACAACTTTGGAGTACCGCGCCCCTTTTTTAAAACTCGCGACAGACCTCAGAGGTCAATAAAAATATTGAACTCGGACGATTTATGTTTTCTCATTACTGAAATATCTCTTTATTTGTATTTTAAAATATTCTGGTATATGCGAAGTAGGCATGGCTCGGGCCTTATTTAGCCATTTCATTTTCGTCACTATCAATGCATCGAATTTGCAACTAATATATCGAATTTCGTTAAGATACATATACCTACAATATTATTTTTTTCTATTAAATTAAAAAGTGCATTTAAAATTTTTTCCTATAAGTCTAAGACATGTACCCCTAGAGAGTGGCCGATTTCAACGAATTTTGGAATTTTCTTAATTAGCTTACAATGGAACTGTGCACAAAATTTCATTAACTTAGTACTTCTGCATCTATTTTTTCCCCCAAAAATTATATGAAGCCGCACCACTGTGCAGCGTGACAGTACGCACGCCTATGCATGCAGGCACACACATATAAATATCTGCATTCCTTAACTTGATAGCAAAAAATTTAACATTTTTGAAAAATAACTAGTCGCAAAAATCCATTTGTACGCCGAGTGATATATTCAGCTAAGGCGAAAAGTAAAAAAAAACTGTTGGACTTCACGCAAAATCACATCTACAATTCCTCACCTGCTTTCCTTTTTTCTTTGCTGAGGACTGTGTGACAGCCTTAAATTGTGTGCCTAGTGGATGCTAAGTAGAGATATAGCGATTTGTACATGGAAGGCACATGAAACTGGAAAGTTAAAAACATTTTGATGCCAGTAAATACTCTACCGCGCTGTACTATTACCCTAAATATCGGTGAAGTATTTCGTCGATCGACAGAGGCAGGTGTGAGGATCAGATTCGCATACCATCATTACACCCGCAAGCGTACATGGGCTGTGAAATGGGCTGTGGAGCTGCAAAGAGATATGGAGGGTAGTATTCGACTATCAACTTAACTTCGAGATGGGTATTTAAATTAGCCGCTGGCGAAGAACATTTCTATTTAATTTGCTGAGGAGGAGTTATGTTTTATAACAGCGACAAACGGATATTCATTTGTTCGCCTGTGATCGCAAGCAACTTTTTGGATTGATAAACCGAATCGCCAGCTAGCTGATTGGCACGATCAACGATTTCCTTTCGTTTCTTGGACGATATGACGTGAGTTAATTCACTGAAGTATGCATGATTCATGAATTCTCGAACGTTGTGAACTAAGAACTTCTTGAAACTGATTGCCAACATACGACGAGTAGCTACATTTGTTTGAACCAATATTTTGCAGCAGGTACTGCCAGAGGCCCTTAAAAATGATCCATGCCTTTTGGAAACTTGGTTGATTTGTATGGTTGATTAGGGTAAGAAGTAAATTCGGAAATGTTGAAAGAAATTGTTAAAATTTTGTGATTTATTTAGTGTTGAAAATTTTGGTATGAATTTTTGTAAAGTGAAATAAAGGGTGGTTAAGTTTCAAGGGCCGGTTATGATTTCGAATAAATACAACTTTTTTTTTGGAAATTATTGTCATTTCTCTTTATTATGATAATATTGGTATAGCTCAATTACGCATGAAACAAAATATGGCAAAATGGCCGCCACGCCCTCGGCGGCACACCTCCGTCCGATGGTCGAAATTTTCGATGACGCTGAGGTATACTTGAGGTTCTATGCCGTTAATGTGCCGAATTATCTCATTTTTTAGCTCTTGAATTGTCGCTGGCTTATCAACGTACACCCTTTCTTTCAAATAACCCCAAAGAAAGAAGTCCAACGGTGTCGTTGACGTTTAGGTGTGGTTCACATTCAACATCGGCCCTTGAAATTTAACCACCCTTTATTTTCAGTTCTTTTTGATAATTTTATATATTTTTCTCTAAAAAATTAATGAAAAATTTTTGGAAAAAAATTATATATTTTTGTTTAAAAATTTTGGGAAAAAAAACTTTGTTTGCCATTTTTAAGAAGCGCTCTCACTCAGATTTTGCTCTTATTTTTCCACCCTTAAAGGCTACAACTGCCTTAAAAAAAAATTTACTCACACTTGCGTACACGTTTTGCTAAAAAATGTCATATCTTCGGATTATTCGAAGTCAGCACTTCACTCGCTGAACTGTCAGTTTTCGTTCAATTTTATATGACATTTGCATTTTAAATAGGTGTAACAAAATGTTGACGCATGTTGTTGTTGTTGTAGCAGTAACTTTGCCCTGTCAGTGTAGTGTAATCATCGGTTATCTTCGTCTAGCTCATCTAACGGTACGCCCAGGAAACTACATGTTGAGGCATGTTGTGAGGTGTTTCCACGGCGTGAACTGAGCACTACTTTGCCGTGAGACACATATGAAATTTCACGCATATTGCATGACAGCGCAATTTGCGATTGTAACAGTAATTCTTCGTGAAATGTGACCCATGTAGTAAACATAACAGCTGAGACTATGCTTATAATCTGAGACTATAAGGTTTTCTAATGGGATTCCCATAACTCTTTGAGTTACTTTCAAAAATTCTTCTTTCTCTCCATCGTGTAGTAGGAGCAGTTTTACTCGTAAGCATAGTGTTGCATCTACCGAGACAAAGGCTGCTAGTTATTGTTGACGCCTACGAAGCTCCACGCATCTTAGATCATTATGAACGGTTAGACTATGTTATTCCACTACTAAGCTTTCGCAAGAGGCCTGGTTTTGTCATAGAACAGAATGGCTGGTAGTAGGGCTTAGAATCCGACCAGTGAGCATACAATTTCTTTACAGATGGATCCAAAATGACACGAAGGGGTAGGAGCGGCTGTCTTCTGTCCGCAGTTTGATCTCCAAAAGTATTTCAGGGTTTCTAAACCCTGCAGCATATTTTAAGCTAAGATCTATGCTGTAACCAAAGGAACTGAATTAGGGTTGAAATTTACTTACCTCGACACTCGCACAAACAACTTCATCGATTGCCAAAATATTAGTGCTATTAAAGCAACAATAACTGTAATGACTAGCTCGGAATGCGTGACGCACTGTAAATCCAAAATGGACGAGCTTTGCCTTGAATAGACAGGTCCCAGAGCATAAGGGAATAGAGCGAAATGAGAGGGGTGATGAACATGAAAGGCAGACACCCGCTTGCCTAGGTTGAGTACGTCGAACGTCGTATATCCCTAACTCTCAGTTTTGTAGAGGGAACTAGATGAAACACTAACTCTGGAAGTACAGTCTATATGGTACCAACTTGCAAAACGAAAACAAATAACCTTATTTTTTCCATTCCCAAGGAAGGAATGTAAAATATTGGTTGGATTATTGACGAGGCATTATTTTACTTTATATCATACAGCTCAAATGGGATTGGTTTAGAATGACGCGTGAAACTTTTGCGAAGAAGAAAGGCGTACGTTAGAATACCTCGGACAGCCTGGGATCGGTATAATTAAGACATATATCACAGCCTATGCTAAACCCGACTCCAACAAAAAAATAAAAATGTTTTGATGGCGTCATCTTCTTAATGAGTTAGTGCGATGGAAGCTACATCCTTAGTTGACTTCTAGTGAAAGTTTGGTGATACTCGGTTCAGTGGAACCGAAGTTATTGCGTCTAAAGTGTCAGTATGTTTGTGTCATCGGTACAAAATTGAGTTTCGAACAAGGAACTAATATAAAATTTTGTTTAAAATGGGTGAAACGTTTACCGAAATATTTGAATTGATGGAAAAATTTTATGGCGATGATTGTCTATCTCGAGCCAGAGTTCATGAGTGGTTTAGACGTTTCAGAGATGGTTGTGAGGACATAAATGACAATCAACATATGGGCCGCCCAAAGCAGTAATCATCGAAAACTCCATCGTTAGGTCTCTGCACGGTTCATTCCGCACAAGTTAACTGAGGACCAAAAATTGCTCAGAATTCAACATTCGAAAGATCTCACTAAAGAGGCGAGAAGCGAGGAAAAACGCGAACTTCCTTTACAACATTTTAACTGGTGATGAAACGTAATGTTTCCAACATGGACCTGAATCTATGCGTCAAAGTGCCGAATGGAAGGCCCCAGACCAGCCACCACCCAAAAAACCGCACTTGAAGAAGTCGAGGCTCATTTGTTTTTTCGATTCCAAGCGAACTGTCCACAAGGAGTTCATGCCAGCGGGTCAAGCCGTCAATGAAATTTTCTATCTTGGCGTTTTGCAGCGTTTGTTGTATCGAATTCGCCCCGAATACCGCGAAGGAGAAAGCTGACGCTTATAGCATTATAATGCACCATCTCATCGATCTACTCTTGTGACTGATTTTTTGACTAGAAATCACATTTTAACCATCAAACCCTCAACGTATGCGCCTGATATGGCTCCCTGTGAGTTCCACCTATTCGAAAAATCGCCTTTGGCCATGAAAAGAATATGTTTAGGATCTGTAGAGGCCATCCAAAAGGTTTGTATCGACATCCTGAAGAGCATTTCGGTCAATAACCTGAAACACTCTATCGAAAAGTTTTTAGATCGCGCAAAACAGTGTATCGAGGCCAAAGCGGACTATTTTGAATAAAGAAACTCAAAGCTATCAGAACAAATCTTCTGTCGTTTCTATTTTAGCTCAGTCTTGTTTATTTTGAACTTCACCTTGTATGTGAGATTTATTCAAATCAGCCGGTTATACCTAACCTAACCAAGAATATTAGGTCTTGATTAGGTTTTGCAAGCACGCAGATTCTCTTCCAGCTATCAGCTGATTTCTTTATAAAATCTACAAAAATTTTTTTAAACTTTTAAGGGTTTCGGGAGCATAGCGTCTTCAAGGTTCATTTAGTTTTATTTGCTTATGTGAAGATGATGGTTAGTCACTGGAAAGGATTAGTTAGTCTGGTATGTAAGGTCTGACTTCTAAAACCTATAGCAATTTGTACGCGAGGTCTCAACCGCGATAGCCAAAACACTACTGTGTGGGCAAAAAGTAAGGTGAATTTGGTTGTAAAATGAAAAATCTTTATTTATTATTGTAAATCAATTTCAGCCCCTTCAAAATAACCCCCTCTCGACGAAATACACTTATACCAACGATTTTTCCAATCCCCGAAACATGCCAAATAGTCCATTTCCGGTAGAGCCATCAGAACCTTCTTCGATTCAGCTTTTATCTCCTCAATCGACTCGAAACGCATTCCCCGGAGTGGCTCTTGAGTTTTGGGAATAGCCAGAAGTCACACGGAGCCAAATCAGGCGAATACGGTGGTGGCGGAACGATATGCGTGGAATTTTTGGCGAAATGGTCACGAAGAACGAGTGCAGTGTGAGACGGTGCATTATCGTGATGTAAAAACCAAGAGTTGTTGGCCCATAATTCTGGTCTTTTTAGACAAATTACTTCACGTAAACGACGCATAACGCTCAAATAATATTTATTATTAACAATTTGGCCAGGTGGAAGGAATTCATAGTGCACCACACCACGAAAATCGAAAAAAAACTGTCATCATGACCATTATTTTTGAACGACTTTGACGTGCTCTTTTCGGTCTGGCCTCGTCTTTAGCACGATATTCGCTTGATTGGTCGGTTGTTTCAGGGTCGTAAGCATAAATCCAAGTCTCTTCTCCCGTAATGATGCATTTGAGTTTGTCCTGATAGTCTGAAAGCATTGTTTCACACCCATCAACGCGACGACTTTTTTCCAAGAAATTGAAAGTTTTCGGTACCAAAAGAGATTTGACTTTTCGTAGGCCCAAATGGTTTTTCAAAATCGTTTTCACAGCTACTTCTGATATTCCGATCATATCAGTAAGGTCTTTAACAGTCAACCGACGATTCTTGAGCACTAACTCCTTCACTTTATTGACGTGTTGGTCATCTGTTGACGTCGATGGTCGCCCGGAGCGCTCCAAGTCATCAACACGTTCTCGACCCTCTTTGAAGTCTTTGTACCACTTATAAACATTTTTCTGCAACATGGTCGAATCACCAAATGCCTTCTGCAACATGCTAAACGTTTCCGCAGCCGAAATTTCATTCCGCAAACAAAATTTGATGGCACTTCTCTGCTCAATCTAATCAGACATTGTAAAAATCGAAAAATGCACTCTTGGTCGTTTGGTAAACACAGGCGTAAATATATTACTGATAATGACATTCACATGAAAGTTGGCCCAGATGTTATTAACAGTGCTGCCAACTCATGAAAAAAAAACTAGAGCGAAATTTTAATCCCGCGAACTTTGACAAATAAATTCACCTTACTTTTTGCCCACAGTAGTACATTTGTGAACAGTCACTCTATTTGAAGAACATACCCAATTACGGCTCGAGAACGGCCGCATCTGGTGGTTGCGCTGCAAGAGTTACTGTTGCAAGTAGGAAATAATGAGCACCTCTCTGCCTCCTAATAAGAAATTACAACTTTAATATAAAGAAATTACAACGCTGAGCACTAGGCGCGCATTAAAACCAACCAGATGTGGACTAATGCCTTCGTAGTCACCATAGAATTCTGCAACTTACTGTCGGGTAGCATTCCAGCTGCATGCATACGTATGTACACTCGCTTACGTTGACACACAAATATCCTTGCAACAATAAAATTGTGTCAACTACAACAACGAAAAAAGAAACACTATGACTGAAACGCTGTAAGCAATAAATACTTAGCAGACATGGGCGAAAACTATTAAAGCGGTTTCATGGTGTGGCGCAGCAAAGTGCATACGCATACATATACAATACATACGTACATATGCATGTATTTGCATATTCGTTTACATGTGTATGGGTGTGTATACCGACAACCATAAGTAAAAGGGGGAAAACCATAAACGTTTAATCGCTAATCATCGTCTTTATACTAGTCCTCGTCTCCGCATCCTGTACGTCAGCAACCCCACGCCAACACTTGAATGAAGTCTGCTGCTTTGCGCTTCGTTTACTAGATAAGTTCTTGCAAGTGCTCGGTTATTTTGTGTCTTGTTGTTATTATTATTATTGTTGTTGTTGCTGTTGTTGTGTATGAAGTTGTGATGTACGTTGGCATTTTTGGCGTCATGCCGCCGCACATTAAAAATTCATAATCTCAAGTGGCACAAAGCAATTTTCAGCGACAACAACAAAACGAAAATATCGAGTCAAGAAAAAACAACAACAATAACACCAACAACAGACATAAAACAGTTGACTAGGCGCTGGTTTAAAGAGACGCCAAACGGCAGTCAAAGAGAGCGGGATGGACGTCAGTGGCAAAAACGCGTAAATTATGCGCTGCAAGCGGCTGTTTCGCAACAATAGCAACAACAAATATGCAAAGACAATAAAAACAATATTTATAGTGGAGCAACAGCAACAGGAATGCTTACATAAGTATATGTGTATGTGTAAGTATGTATGTGTGTGGTTGTAAGTAGTACTTGGTTGCCTTTTAGCTCCTTCTAGGGCTCTTCTCCTTACATTCTATCTTTTGAATGGCTCAACATTGGCTTCGGTGTTTTATGTTGCCTTTTTATAAATCGTTTTTAGTATGCAAAGGAAACATTTTAGCAACACTAAAAGTTGCATGTTGCAAGTGTGTATGTATGTAGTAGTGCTGTGGCCTTGCCTCATGAGGAGATAGTAAATGTGTTCTTACCGCAATTACCACAAGGTTATATTGTTTTAATAAGCGGTTGCTGTGGATTAATATATCACACTGCTTGCGATGGGCTCACGTGCATAACTACATACATACATACATATACATATATGAGCGTGCATGCAGTATCCAACCAACGAATCACGAATGATAAGAGATGTTTATAAACTCTAGCTTAGATTACTATTGGGGTCATGCGCTTGTAAAAAATTAAGTTTTCTTCATTGTCATTGATCCATGCCTCTTGACTCCATGCCATCAAGAGTCGTACTTGAAAAGAGACACAGTGTAGTGCTGCCAGAGGCTCAGTTGTGATCAAACTCAGAAAATGAGCCCGGCAAACACTGTTTTCGCATTTTGACGAATGGCTCCAGGACCGAGCATGGCTCCGGCTCTACGTGGAGTCCAGCAGGACAAAACTGCACTTTGCTCTTGGAATGCATGCATCTGTGTATCAAGCGGAGGTGTATGCAGTTGAAGAAGCGATGCACTTTGTTACGGAAAACCGATGGAGAGGCAGATCTATATGTATCTGCAGCGACAGCCAAGCTGTGCTTATGGTCTTATACAGTCCCTCCAATCACATCAGGGGTAGTCGAGTCCTGTAAATCCAGGCTGAACTATGTCGGCAGACATAATAGCCTGATGCTAACACGGGTTCGTTACCCACGATACCTTTGACTCCTTAGCAAAGAAATTGGCTTCAGAGCCCGTTTCGCCATTCCCTTCTGCGGCCATCAAAACCACGCTTAACAAATGGGTAACTACAACCCACAAGCGAGTTTGGCAGGCTGAGAGAGGCTGCAGATGGACTAAACTGATGTTACCTGTCATGTCCGATCGACTGTCGCAAACCCTTCTGTCATTAAGCAGAGGGGAGTGCAGACGGCTGGTTGGACTGATAACGGGCCACTTTCTGTGGGCGAAGCACATGGAAAGGTTGGGCATCTCAGACAGTGTACTCTGCCCAGCTTATGAAGAGGAGGATGAGACGGCGGACCGCTTCTTCTGCGTCTACCTCGCCTTCGCTAAAATCAGGTTAGAGGTTTTTGGCGCTGATGTGTTAAGAAGCGAACATCTTGGCTCCTGGCACCACAAGATCTGCTCAGATTTCTTTGGAGATTGGATTGATTTAAAGAAAATTAAAAGGGAATCCAAGTGTAGTACAATGGACTTAATTAATGTCTGAGTGCTGCACTTGCTAGTTGTTCCGACAAAAAAAAAATGTCATTGAAAACTACTTTTTTATAAGAATTTGTTTTCTGTTTAATAAAAGCGGACATCTTGGAAAAACTGCAGTACGAGTGCAACTTGCGGTCTGAGCGTAAATCTACGTAAAACTGAATTTCTACTCTTCCCTTGCCCACTTCTTTTTTCAAGCTAAAATTCTCGACATCAAACTCAGTTGGAAATCCCATATCGAGGATAAAGCTAAAACAGCAAACACAGCGCCATATACCTGGCACAGAATGCTAGGTAAGAAGTGGGTTCCCGACCAAAAATCTCCATCTGGTCTTACACTGTAACTTCGAGGCCTATTCTAACATATGGATCACTCCCAAGGTCTGTAATTGGCTCAAGCTACAGCCAAAGCAAACTAGGAAGGATAGAAATATAATATAATAATATAACTTGTACATGTATTCTAGTAACTGATGCGGTATGCCCGTGTTCAAGCGATTTACTTAACTAAATTACCCATTTGTAACCAATAAATCTTCACATCAAACACACAACTGCTAATCGCAGATCAGACCCAAAGAAAGAGGCAGCTGGACCACTGGATATGGGCATATGGCAACAGCAAGATCTTTCTGCAAATACTTGCTACAACCACCACCGACCACCTGCCACCAAGCCTTCACTTCATTAAAGATTTCTTCAATGCAAATAGATAAAGCAAATAAATTTATTCTACTAAATGTTTAAACTAAAAATAGTGAGAATTCTTACGTATTACAAATTTTTATTGTATAAATCCGTATAATTTTTATATTTATGCAAATATATTGATGGAAACTGTAGAGCTGATGAGCTAGCCAGAAAAGGTACTGCTCTTCATCTGTTCAGTGATTAAAGTACCATTGGAATACCCATGGCCACGAGTAAACTAATAATAAGCAACCACATTATCCAAGAGGTCAATAGGTCATGGAGAAATGAAGATACGTGTCTAACAGCTAGGCTACTATGGCCGCCAATAAACAAGAAAAGAACGAAGGAATTGCTTATTCTCTCAGGAGACAATATCTCGAAAGTCGTGGCTTGTTTAACCGGTCACTGGCTATTTGGCAGGCATTCCTCGAGACTAGGAGTTTTTTCCCATGAATATTGCAGAAGTTGCAGAGATGAGGAAGAGGAAGAAAGTCGAGCACTTCCTTTGCAATTATCCAGCCCTAGCTGAAATCAGAGCAGGTTGTCTAAGTAAATACTTTTTTAATTCTCTTACAGAACTGTCTGGTGTGGAGTTGGGATCAACAGGACAAATCAGGCAGGAAAGGGTGGGCTCCCAATTCATAGACCCAGAACGATTTTATGGCAACTTCTCCACTCTTATTCGGAAGTAGAGGAAATACAAAGAATATCATGAGAATAATAATAATGTACGCTATCTCCTAAAATGCTGAAGACCGAAATATGATGGTCTAAAGCATCAGCTTACAGCAAAAACAAAGATTCATCAAGCTTGATGGCTGAGATTGGTATGGAAGGACGGAAGCCAAATTGATTATATTGCAATGATCTCTGTGTTCATATAATTGCAACATTTTCTAAGTAGAGGTCTTCGCGATCCTGCAGACAGGCAAAATGCTTAGGTATCGCATAGAGACATAAATTTCTTATCCAATATTCAAGCTGCAATCAAGGCACTCTCGTCGCCATTTGCAGCTCTCTTCTGGTCAAGTCCGGAAAGGAAGAGATCAAACATCTCAGATGGGCAGGAAATATTTCTCTTATCTGGGTTCCAGACCATAGAAACAAAGGGGGAAATTAAATTGCCGATGAGCTTGCGAGGAGGGGGTCGACAGAACCGTTTTCAATTACCTCCATCTCAGACAACGGTGTCTCCTTGACCATTGTTAAAGGGAAACTGCACAAAATCTTTCTTCAAAAATCGCAAAGCAGCTAAAGATCTATCTTATCGTGTGACAACTCCAAAAAATACTTTGGCCTTCGACAGAAACAGGCCGCCTAAATTGCTGGGGATCCCCCGCCATTCAATTTCCAAACTCATAGCGGTGCAGACAAAAATCAATTGACATTAAAATACGAGAGCGCAAATGGAACTGGATTCGCCACACGTTGCGCAAGGCAACGACCGACATCCCTAAGTATGATAGAATGACAGTGGACTGGAACCCAGAAGGATCGCGACGCAAGGGACGCCCTAATGAAGAATTATTAGAAATTGACGAATCTCTCTCATGGACCTAAGTTATGACGAGAAGTAGACAACAGTGGAAAGCATTTGTTTCGGCACTATGCGCCCAAAGACGGCGCGAAAGCAACTTTAAATAAAAGCGCTGTTCACCGGTTACTGGGTGATCGGAACTCATGCGGAGAAACTTGGACTTTCGTACAAACTCCTTGTGGAGCTGTGGGGATCATGCAGAGAAAGATACGTTTGACCACTTTCTTTGCTAATGTCCGGGTTTGATGCCTAGGTGCTTGAGGTTCCTTAGTGTGTCTTTTGGGGATAGCCTGAAGCAGTTCTCCAGACTAGATTCCTTTTCTTCTCCCCATTACATCAACAGCACGGAATGCCAGTAGAGGGGTTTTCTTCCTTTAAGGGGTATCGGTGGCCTAAGATTAAAAAAAATCGATTTTTTGTTTTTCAATATTTCGAAGGTATAAGCTTTTAAGAATATACTTTTGACAGTTTTGGAGGAATATTCCCATTATTTTCGATTCGACAGTCGTTTTAGCAGGTAGAGTCAGATTCGTCACGCGGCCACTTTCAAAACCTGAAACTCGATTATCTCAAAACAACTTTTTTCGGCCTTGTGTTGTCAAAAAAAAAAAACATTCAACATTCACATCGTCAGAAATTTTAATGTGTCGTTCACAACATCAGTGGCTATCGCCCGTACTAGAATCATATTATTATTTCAATTATTTCGTGTTTTTTTTTATTAAAAACTGAAAAAAAACGTCTTTTAGACTGTGAAATTCAAAACCGCGTCATTTTGTAAAATTTTAATGAAATTTTTTATAATGAAATTTTTTTACTGAAAATTTTTTAATGACAATTTTTTAATACAAATTTTTAAATGAAATTTTATTAATGAAAGTTTTTTTAATGACATTTTTTTAATGAATTTTTTTTTATGAAATTTTTTTTTTCCATTTTTGTATGTAAATGAAGTTAAATAAAAAGCCTAAAAAATTGAAATATCATTTTTTTATTGTAAAAAAATTTCCTGAAAATACCCTAAATTTTCAAGCTCTAGACCACCGGGATCCCTTAAGTTTCGGAATTTTTCAAAACACTCATGTGAAACTTGAAATGCAGCGCATAATCTCACTTGCCACCCAGTGCCCTTAGTAGATAAATCAAGAGCGGATTACACTTTTCAGGACAATGGAAGAAATGCATTTAACCACCTAATGCATACCCCAAATTTATTAGAAAATGTAATTCGTTTATGTTAACGGAAATGACCTCAGAGTCAAACCTTAGTGATCGAATAAATTAAAGTTACTAATCGTGAGGCCATTCCGAGGTTAAAACTGTTTACTTAGTTTTTTGTGGTACATACATACATACATACCTACATATGTTTATTTTTCCTTTAGGTTCTCCCTCAATTCGAACTTGAAACCACATAATTCTACTCAGACGTCAATAGTCCCAATGCTGGCTCCTGTTCGCATTTATTTTTGGTATTTGTGAAGTAATGTGGCGCCAGCGCGACAAAGACACCGTGAAATGATACACTCAAGTAGTGCGTCTTCCAGGAATGAGGTGTATAATTTCGCTACTGAAAGAACAAACAAAATGCACATCGTACGGATGTAAGCAATTAACAGAACATTTGGCATACCGAAATATGCGCATACTGTACGATGTAGTACCTTATGTTCGAGTACAAATACTTTAGGGATAATGTACTCAAGTGGTGTTCATACTTGTATCCATATGTATGCACATAGACGTACATACATACATATACAATTATATGCCTATATAGAGGTGCATATGCATGTGAATAGCTGCTAGTTAGGGAGGAGCTGTTCCATTTCTCTTGTCGAAAATACTTTCTCAAGTGCGTCTCAAGTCTGATGTTGCATTCGCTTTTGTTATATTTTATTTTAAAAATTTACGGAATGCGAGTACTATTTCATATCCATTTTGAGTTTTCGATCGCAATATTTGATGAATGCTTTACTAAAGAAGTTTCCGTATTACAGGTATTTACGATACCGGCTGGCTTCATAGATTTAACAACGAATGCTGAATATTCCCACTATTGGACCAAGATGGGCTCAACTAGAGTTAAGTCACCCAAGAAAACAAGATTTGATTGTATTCACTTTAAACACCTTCCTTCTCTTTTGATAGACTGCAATGGGTGCAATTAAAAAAAAACTTTTAAAGCATCCGATTTATTTGGACATTAATATGAGGCACCCCAGTTTGGAGTTGAGTTATTTGCCCTCATGGCATGAGTTGTCCATAGGAATAACTATGACTGCTTGTGAGATCGAATGCAGGGCTTAGATAGCGCATGACACAAGGTGCCTTCGAAACATAGCCTCTACCAGGGCTTAGAAAGCGCATGACACAAGGTGCCTTCGAAACATAGCCTCTACCAAGTCAAGATTGTTGGATTAGATTAGATCAGATTAGATTAGCTTAGATTTGTGGGGGGTAGGACAAGTCCAAGCACTCAGTCAGGAGACCATTGTTCTACACCCGGATAGATTTTAGTAGAAATAATAGAGATAGAAAAGATAAAATGTGGGTGGTAAGACGGAAAAATTACTTTGAATTACTCATCCACAAATCTCTTGGATTCATTCATGAATTTTAAGAGATCTAGAAGAGGAAAAGTATAAACTTTGTCCACACTCAGTGTATCGCAACCCAATATCCTAAGTCTGGTTTCTGGAAAATGCAGGACAGCTACAGAGAAAATGCTCTGCAGTGTCGATATTATTAAGACAGGATATACATAACGGGCTCTCTACGTCCACCATGGCAGCCATATGCTGACCACAACCGTTGTGCCCTGTAATTACACCCACCAGAACTCTCAGGTCCTTTCTGCTGAGTTTTAGGAGAAAGGGCGCTATTTAACTGTTTGGTTCTTTCACAAAGCATTGGACTACTCTGCACGAGTTCAACCCAGCCCAACGTCCTTTACGGGTAGTCCTCATGGAGAATACATAGTTGAATCGATGCGGAATTGACACCTAGAGAGTGTTCAGGGCCTAGTGGCATACTTGCCGAGCCTTAATTAGCCAGTTTATCAGCTAACTCGTTCCCTGTAATACACAATGTCCAGGCACCCAAATAGGACTAGCTTTGTTGTGTTTTGCAACACTGTTCAGTTTTGTCTTACATTCACTGACTACTTTCGAAAAGCAGCGTGGGTTAGCAAGGGCTTTCAGTGCAGCTTAACTGTCACTACAAATTCCTATACTGTTACCCCGCCACTTTTTCTCAATTATCCAGTATGTCACGTTCAAGATAGCAAAGACTTCGGTAAAGAATATCGTAGCCAAGACTGTTAGTGCCTGGTGAAGAATCAAATCGTGCGCGAGCTGACTCTGCTCATTAGCTCAGTAGTATCCCTCGCCGTCATACGACAAAGAGAGAGATTATTGTGTTAAAACAGAACACCACGGATCTAGACGTGAAATGTCGATAACCGTGGCTCCCTTCAAAAGTATACATAAATAGGGCCCTTCAGCTACGGAATGAGAGCAAACCAGGACTTTTCTGCACGGAGTATCCACACAAGTGGTACTCCTTCCACTGGTTCTCCAACGGTTTGGGCATCAGATGTGCAGGTCCAAAACTTATTTGCTACTAAGAAGACCAGAGTTGGTAATCAGGGCCCTGGAGGAAGCAAGCTACTGGTTGAGGATGGACACCTATTAGACGGTGTATTCTCGGCAAGCTCTATCGAGAGCCTGTTGCTGGGTGAAAATGAGTTTGACTCAGTGGAACCAGTGAAAGTTATGGAAGTGCAGGTGACCCCTGCCAATCTTGTAGCTGATCCTGCGGAGGCTGAAACAGCTCATTTACGTCCCCGTGGATTGACGATTTCTTTGACGAATTCGCTAAAATTCGGATGCAAATCTGAAAAGTCCTATTGCTTTAACGACTATAAAGAAAGCGTCTATTCCGGGAGGCAATTTGGTTCTGACGTAGGTAGCCCCTGCTCGTCATGTCACCGCATCCAAGAAAACCAAATTTGTTCCTGTCTTGGCACTAGCTTCGGCGACTTTTGGGACTATGGTTAATCCGAGTTTGTGCTCAGAAAGTACCAGTGTACCAAAGGACACTGAATATGTGCCAGATACAAGAGTAAATCTATTCAAGGGGCCGAGACAGCGACAAGAGAAGAAGACGGCGAGAGAAGTGGGAGCTATGGCTACTGCAAACGAAGTTATGCCGACTGCGACTCAAACTGGAGCTGCGGCTCTACTGTTTTCATCCATTCTTGTAGCCGAAGCTGTCAAAAGGAACAGATCTGATGATGACCCATCGGTCAACTGGTTAACTTGTCAAATGAGGCAACGGCGTGCGCACCGGTTGGTAAAAGGAAATAGAAACAGAGGAGGGACAACAAATCTGAATCCCAAGTATTTAATCTTGGACAACAGGTTGCAGCAATGAAGTACCTGATAGTAATACCAACAAACCCAGCGAAACGAGTGCTGCAGAAGCTAAGAATGTAGGAGCGAGCGCAAAACCGAGTTCGCCTACTGATTCACTATCGTCTGCCAAAGGTAAATGTGTTGCAGCAACGGCTAGCGCTATGATGGTGGAGATCTATAACGACGGGCAGGTCCAATCGTCCCAAAAACAATTGGATTTTATCGACAGCCAAGTTTGGAAGCTATAGGAAAGTCGAAAGGTGTTCTTAGGTTTGAGCGCATGAGAGTCTACCCCAGTATCTTGAAGGTACAATCAAGGTATTACGACTGAGTAAATTAAAAAAAAATTAAATTTTCAATAAAATTTCAGACTTTTTAATCAGAACTTTTAAAAAAATTTGGATTATGGATTTTTATAGCCCATTAAATTTGGGCCTAACAAAGTGCAAGTTTTAAGTGGCTGAAAAATCGCGTTGCTTTTTGACAATTTTTTTTTTTTTGACATTACTGGGTGTTTTTTCCAGTGATTGAATAGCAGCAGTTAAAGTAGAAAAAGCATAAAAGTATTGCTTAGCTTCGCAGTAGCAATTCTGATAAGTCGAATACGAACTTCTGCCACAATTTATGCTTCTGAAAATTTATCGGCTGCAGTCGAAGCAAAAGCAAAAACGATCGCTGAAAGACTGCGAATTATGTACTTCGGCTTGCGGCAGCTTCGTCAGTTTTTAGCAGCATTTGAAAACTTCCAATAGGTTTTACTGCTTCGCTGAAAACCATCAACACCAACTACAGTTACATTATTTGCCAAAGGGAAAATGAGGCTGCTGCTTCTACTTCGGGATTCGCTGAAAATTGCAGTCACTCAAAATAAAAACTGTTGAAGCTGCCAACAGCCGAAATTCATACTTCGCAGTCTTTCAGCGATCGCTTTTGCTATTGATAAAATCATAAAATCATAAGTTTAAGCAGCAACAGAATTGAACAGTTTTTAACGGTGTTTTTTTATATAAAAAATGTAGAGTATTCGTCATTAGGAGAAAATTCTCAAGACCGCTAGAAAAAAAAATTGTCAAAAATCAACGCAATTTTGAGCTACTTGCTACTTAAAACTTGCACTTTATTAGGCCAAAATTTAATGGGCTATAAAACTGCATACCCGAAATTTTCCAAAAATTCTGATTAAAAAATGTGAAAGTTATAATTTAATTCTTTGAATATTTTTTTAATTTGCGAAACTCTTGAAATTTGGATTTATGAGTGAACTAAAGAGGTTTTCAATTGGCGCGGGTCGATTTTGGCGCCCTGTGGAAGCCATTTAGTTTTGGTGACATCTGTCAAATCTTTTGTTTATTATTCAGTTGTTTATGCCAAATCATCATGGCAAGTTACACAATTGAACAGCACGTTCAAATGATAAAACTTTATTATCAAAATGAGTATTCATTAATCCAACCGTTGCACGCATTGCCCCCATTTTTCGGTAGACGTGGTGGCCCTTCAAAGTCGACTCTTCAACGTTTGGTGGCCAAATTTGAGACGACCGGGTCAGTGAACAATCACCCAACACCCATACGTTCAATGAACACAAGATCTGCCGAGAACATTGCCGCGCTCCGTGAAAGTGTACAGCAGAACGCGAGGCAGTCTATTCCTCGCCGTGCACAAGAACTTGGCCTCTCGCAGACTTCAACTTGGCGAATTTTGCGTCGGGACTTGGGCCTACACCCATACAAGATCCAACTGATCCAGGAGCTCAAAGTTGATGACCATAGACAACGCCGTTTGTTCGCTGACTGGGCTTCGAATCGTTTGGAAGAGAACCCCAGTTTTGGGCGAAAAATCATCTTTAGTGACGAGGCGCATTTTTGGATGAATGGCTGTGTTAACAAACAAAATTGCCGTATATGGGACGACACCAATCCACACGAGGTTCACCAGGTGATAATGCATCCTCAAAAAGTTACCGTTTGGTGTGGATTTTGGGCCGGCGGCGTCATTGGTCCGTACTTTTTTGAAAACGACGTTGGTGAGGCGGTCACCGTCAACAGCGAGCGCTACACAACGATGATAACCAATTTCCTATGGCCCGTATTGAACCATATGGACCTAGACGACATGTGGTTCCAGCAGGACGGCGCTACGTGCCACACAGCAAACGCCGCGATATTCCATTTCAACATCTACCCGCCCTTATTGAAAAACCCATATAAAATAACTATTCAAAGTAAATGAGGAACAAATAAATAGTCGAAATTTGTCAATAAGTCCTTGTGTTATTAATTATAGAACGCAGTGTATACAAATCACTGCAAATGCCTGATGTTCCAGTAACGCCCGAACTGCACGCCACCTTCCACCTCATTGCATTTCGTAGCTTACGTAACTGCATATTTTTAGCGCAAATTCAAATTCGAAATAAATTTAGTGCATTAAGTGCGCTTATGTAGGCATATTTTTGTAGCCATGCATCTCTCACCTCACTATAAAATTGTTCTATTTATTTTCGCAGCTACTCTTTGATCTCACCTGCCCTCCTTTTGGTTCATTTTCGCACCAACTTAGTTAGCCCATCTCATAAACCATAAATTATAATTATGACTAGCGACCTCCTTTGAGGCGTGCAGAGTTTTCTTTCCGCTCCACAGCATTTGGTCTTACACACTCACACGCACACCAAACCACACACACACATCCACTCGCAAGTAGAGAAGTTTCTGAACGCACATGCAATTTTCACTTCCTTTCCTTTTCAATTCATTTCATTTCATTCTAATTTTTTTCCATTTTATTTGGTTTTTTTCGCTTTTTATGCAATTCTATTTTACATCCTTTATAACTACACTTTCATCTAATTTTTTGCATTAAACATTCAATTTATTTAGTTGCCACCTCTAAAGGCGCAAATAAAACCAACAACAACAGCAGGAACATCGTCAGCAACTGAAATGCCTCATTCTATTAGCGCCATTGCACGCCAGCGCACACACACATCCACATACACTCATACATACATATAGTCACACATTCATTGACAGCGGCGGTACATCAGGAACGGCGGCAGCAGCGGCAAGGGCCGCCGGAGACACTTTTGTTTGCGATCTCTGCGACGACTGCATTGGCTGTGGTGTCAGCAACGCATTGGCAAAAAGTCTTTGGTGCTACGCTGATGATGACTCCGGCCGCCTTTGTGTGATCTTTCACAGATGTTTGCATTTATTTTGTAATTACTGTCACGCAATGTGACCATAAAAGCAGTGGCAGCCAGATAAAGAAAGGGAAAGAATAAGCGACATAAAAAAAATAAATTATTTTTATATTGAAATTGAAAAAGATGAAGAGAAAGAGAAAGAAAGTAGGCGGAACTGGTAGCGCAGGAGGCGCACCAGTCAAAAGGGGCAATGATGAAGTGAATAGGAAGAAGTATGCTACTTGTGCTATACATACAGGGTGTTGCACGTGCAAGCGTATTTTTAAAAGTGAAATAAAATGAAAGGCTGAAGTATTTTGATGTGAAAAATTAGCTGTCGAAATTCACTACTGGCAAATTATTTTAGGTCCTGCCAATAGTAATAATAGCAATAGATCTCAGTTTTCCTTCAGTAATTTATGGCTATGTAAATAATTACCACACAAACGGCAATTGCCTCACCAATCTGGGACTCCAAGCATATTTCCTGTGATCGAAGAGTACCGGGAATGTTTAATGTAAACGAACCGCGCACGTGCGAACCGGTCCACATTTTTTCTTATGTTCGTAGGACTTCAAGACACACATCTGTCACTATTTATCCGTTTTGAAGCGTTTGAGATATGTACGTCGCAAACGGCCGGAAATGTGGGCAAACAATTCTTGGATTTTGCATGATGATAACGCTCCATCGCGCAGAGCCCAAGTAAAAACCATCGTGCAAGCACCGTATTCACCTGATATGGCCCCGTGCGTCTTCTGTTCGTTCCCCAAGTTGAAGTTACCACTTCGTGGGAGGAGATTTCAGTCGATAAAAAAGATCAAAGAAGAGCGACGAAGGAGCGGAAGGCCATCCTTTCGTCAGCCTACCGGGGTGCAGGGAGGACTGGGTTAAACGTTGTCAGATGTGTGTTGCTTCAGACGGGTCATATTTTGAAGGAGATAAAATAAATTTGCCTGAAATTTAAATGTCGTCGTTCTCTAAATTCGCCTTCTTTATATACTTCAAGAAATGATTTGAAAAAATTTTGAAAAAAGTTAATAACTTTAATATTCATTCATTTTTTAAAGTGAAATATTGGGTAGTCGAAAAAGTCTTTTCGTATTTCTAATCAAACTTCAACTCATTTTTCTTATATTGTATTTATATTGAACTTTATTAAACCAAATATGTACCGTTTTGGTCGACCACCTTTTGCCATTTTTCTTCTAGAGACATTATTCCATCAGTGTAAAACTTTTGAGGTTTCTCGGCGAAAAACTGCGACAAGTAATTTTCACAGGCTTCTCTTGAAGCCAACTTTATTCCATTAAGGGAGTTCTGCATTGACCGAAACAAATGGTAGTCCGATGGTGCAGGGCTATATGGTGGATGCATCAAAACTTCACAGCCAAGCTCTCCCAGTTTTTGCCGAGTCATCAAAGTTGTGTGTGACCTAGCGTTGTCCTGATGGAAGACGACGCCCTTTCTGCTGATCAGTTCTGGCCGTTTTTTTTCGATTGCTTGCTTCAATCTTATCAGTTGTTGACAGTAAAGTGTAGAATCAATCGTTCGAGCAGGCTGGAGCAGCTCATAGTGGATGATTCCTTTCCAATCCCACCAAACACACAGCATAACCTTTCGAGGCATCAATCCTGCCTTTGCTTCCATTTGTTGAGCTTCACCACCCTTGCACCATGATCTGTTTTGCACATTATTGTCGTATTTGATCCACTTTTCGTCTCCTGTTACCATCCGCTTCAGGAATGGTTCGATTTTATTTCGTTTCAGCAAAGAGTCGCAGATGTTAATTGGGTCCATTAAATTTTTCACAGACAATTCATGTGGTACCCAAACATCGAGCTTCTTTTTGTAACAAGCCTTTTTAAATGGTTCAAAACCGTTTGCTGATGAATGTTTAGTGCCTTGGCGATGTCATGGCAGCTTATGTGACGGTCCTGGTCCATATTTTCCATAATTTCATCCACTTTTTCATCAACAGGTCGACCGGAGGGAGGTGCATCTTTCACAGCGAAATTTCCAGAACGGAAGCGAGCGAACCATTGTTGTGCAACACGAACTGATACAGCATCGTTTCCGCAAACTTCACAAATTTCATTGGTGTCTTGCGTTGCATTCTTCCCTTTTTTATACAAAAATTTCAAAATATAGCGAATTTCTTCATTATTTTCACTCATTTTTGAACAGTTATAGCTTTTTTTCAACTTCTCCGAATTTAATTTTTTTTTTGGTTAAATGAAGCTTAAAATGTCACCTTTCTAACACCATATGATATGACACAATATGATTGGTAGCACTGGAGATAGATGACTCCAACGACATCTATTAACAAATTAATTTTTTTATTATAATTTGAAAAAAAAATTAAATAAATAATTTTGAAATTTATTCGGTGTTGGTAATTTTTGTAAAGAGTTTTTCAAGTGAAATATCTTCGTTTCTTTTTATTATTTAATTTTGAAAAAAAACGGAAAAAAATATTATCGAAATTTGTTCCATATTGATAATTTTGGTTTAGAGTTTTTCAGTGAAATATCTTCCGTGTTTTTAACACTAAACAAAATTTTTTTTATTTTTTAAAAATTCAAAAATAACTAATTTAGAAATTTACTCAGTTCTGATAATTTTTGTAAAGAGTTGTTTAAAGTGAAATATCATCGCTTCTTTTTAATATTAACAATTTTTTTTCCTTTCATAATTTTGAAAAAAAAATGTTCTTAAATTTATTCAAGGTCGATAATTTTAGTGAAGAGCTTTTTCCAGTGAAATATCTTCGGAATGTTTAACATTAATTTTTTTTTTTAATTTTGACATAAAAAAATTTCAAATAATGAAATTTATTCGATGTGGATAATTTTGGTATAGAATATTTTTAAGAGAAATATCTGCGGAATTGTCAACATTAAGCAGAATTTTTTTGAATCTTGAAATTTTGAAAGAAAAAAAAAAAATAATTTTCAATTTTATTTTCACACTTAAAAGTTTTTTTTTTTTTTTAATTTTGAAAAAAAAAACAGAAATAAATGCTTTTGAATCTATTCAATGCTGATAATTTTGGTCGTTTATTTTTTTAATTTTTTGGAAATTTTGAAAACAAAAATTAATAAATATTTTGGAAATTCTTTGGTATTTTTAGCACTAAACCGAATTTTTTAAATTTTTGAAAAAGTTTAGAAGAAACTTTTCTGAGGGAAATATCTTCAATATTTTCAAGAGTTAAGTGTTTTTTGTGAAGAATCTTCGATTTGTTTTAGTATTACAACAAATTTTTCGTTATTTTATTAAAAAAACAAAACATTTAAAATGTATAATATAGAACGCTTATTTAAGGAACAAAATGGGAATTTATATCTGGAATAGGGCTGGTCATATCGAGAACGAATTATGACGAATAAAAAAGTGGAAATTGTTAATTTTTTAGTGAGATATCTTCGGTGTTTTTAACATACATTTTTTAATTCATTAAAAAAAAAAAAAAAAAAAGGGTAGTAGTTTTTTTAGTTAACAGTAATTATTATTATTTGTTTTAATGTGGAAAAAAATATAATACTGAAATTTACTCAAGAGATTTATTATTAAAGAGATTTTTAAAGTGAAATATCATCAACTAAAGAACTTAGGATTTGAATTAATTTTTTAATGAAAAAAAAAGAAAAATGGATTGTAATTTTTGAATTAACAGTAATTATATATTATTATTATTTTTTTGCATATGGAAAAAAATATAATACTGAAATTTGCTCAAGGTTGACAATTTTACTAAAGAGATTTTTGAAGTGAAATATCTTCAGCTAAAGAACTGAGGATTTAAATTAATTTTTTAATAAAAAAAAAAAAAAAAATTTATAATCTTGAAATGTATTCCATATATTGATATACTATTGATACAAAAATGTTTAATGAAATATTTTTCTTCTTTTTAAGGAATTTAAATAAATATTTTTCTTGCTTTTAAACATTTTTGTTTTCTAATTTTTTCGGATAGAGTATAATTAAAAATTATTCTAATTTTTTAATTATGTTACAATAAAAAAAACTTTCGGTAGCATCTCTTGTAAAATTGAATTTCGATCCTGCCACCTCGAAATTCACACCATATCCTCATTATGAGCCAATGCATTTGCTTCTCGGCAATCTGGTGCAGATTTTCTGATCGCTGGATTCAGCAAGTTTGTCCTACCATAGTCGCAAACGAAAATGCGCCTTCTAAGCTTCTTTTCAATAAGCGCGCAGTTTAAACAACACATCACTCATTTCAGCAATAAGTTTTATTTAATGAATTTATTTTTGAAATTCTTCAAATGCAGAGCAGCTCATTTCTTTTCGCGCAGACGTAATACTGACTGAAAGTAAAAATTGTTTACTGTAAATAAGCAATATTTAAATTTATTCCATGTAATACTCGCATACAGACCACCCTGTATAAATTATCCGTTGTACGGGTGTGCAAGTGTTAAAAATACTCTAAGAGACTTTTGCACTAATTTTCCAGCAATAAATTGGGGCCCACTTTTGAAGTCGAAGAAAAGGAACTACTGCAAAATATACTGAAGTGAAGTCAAAGAAGGATGAAAACCATAAATTGCAGACAATGTAAAATTATTGTTCCGATTTCGGCAAATAGTTTTACGGAATAATAATTTTTCATACCGGAAATCCAACCAGTGGAATCAGTTAAATCGGATTTAGATTTGTCTGCGAAAACATGTTAATGGGGGATTGAGTGGCTGTTATGCTAGGCAGCCATTTGAAAGATTGGAATGTTGGGATTATTATATGGATTGGATGTACGAAGAAACCAACATACTTCGATTCTACAAGGCGAAGCCCAAAATAAACACGATTGAGCTCAAATGAAAACGGCAGAGGCTTGGTTCTGATAATTTCGAGTTTATTCCTTCAAAATAGTCCCCTCTAGCCTCGATGCACTGTTTTGCGCGATCAAAAAACTTTTCGAAAGAGTTTTTCAAGTCATTGACCGGAATGTCTTTGAGGATGTTGGTACATGCCTTTTGGATGGCCTCCACGGATGGAAAATGTTTTCCTTTCATGGCCAAATTCAATTTTCCGAATAGGTAGAAGTTGCAGGGAGTCATATCAGGTGAATACGGTGAGTGATTGATGTTTAAAATGCGATTTCTAGTCAAAAAATCAGTCTCAAGAGTGGATCGATGAGATGCATTATCAAGCAATAAGCGCCAGCTTCCTCCTTCGCGGTATTCAAGGCGAATTCGATGAATGCGATGCAACAACGCTTGCAACTTAAAAAAATATAAATATTTGTATTTCAATATTTCAATATTTCGATATTCAGGTTAGTTAAGGTAGTCATGGTTGCCCAGAGAGTGGGCCCACTTGGACGAAAGAGGTTTGGTTCATCCTTTGTGATACCATTGCAAGAGGGGAAAAAGAGGTGAAGGAAAAAGGGCGAAAGGGAAAGTGATGGGGAGAGTTGAGTTTTTGTGGACTACGAACGGTGACTAGTCTGCGGTTGTGTTAACCTCTTTATGCTGCTGATGCTTCATCAGATTTTTTTTATCAAGACCTGTTATATCAGCAAGCGCAGAAAAGAAGTGAGAACCAAGATGCTTGAATCTTAGTCCCGCGAGAGCTGGGCAGCTAAGGAGCAGGTGCTGATATGATTCCACCTCATCATCCATACAGATGACGCAAAAAGGATTCGATTTAATTCCGAGTCTCACGGCATGTATACCCCGCGGACAGTGCCCCGTGAGGATGCCCACGAAATTTGAGAGGTGAGATTTTGTCATCCTCAAAATGTCCCTCGAACGCCTCCTACCCACACGTGGCCAGAATGATTTCGCGTCCTTACACGTTCGTGTACTTGCCCATCGCTTGCTGAGTTAGTGCAAAGCCCATCCTTCCAGGAGTAGAGCGCAGGTTGTCAAGGGGATCCCGATGCTCCCCTTTCGCGGGCACACTACCTCACAGCTCCCTTGTCTGGCCAGCTGGTCGGCTTCGCAGTTTCCAGCAATGTCACTGTGATCAGGTACCCAAATTATCTTTATATCGAAGAATTGCCTCTTGGCTATCGGAGTAAATATTTACCTTCTTAACATTTATTACGCAAGTAAATAGCCAGTCAGCTGCTTCTTTAATTGCGACCACCTCTGCTTGGAACACACTGCAGTGATCCGGTAGCCTGAATTTAAGTTTGATGGGGAGCTCTTTGCAGAATACTCCTGCTGCAACCCTACCGTCCAGCTTCGAGCCATCCGTGAACAGGTTAACTAGGCCCTGTCCCCAAGTGTTGAGCCCGGTCCGCTCCTCTCTTGGTGGAATATGGGTGGAGAAAGTTTTGCTTAGACTTGGCGAGGGCACACGCTGATCCGTCGACGATCCGTCAAAGTTTTTGAGGATGCTTGTTTGCCCATATGTGAGATTGAGCTTATAGCCCAAGCCCCTCAGTCTGATTGCGGTACGCGCAGCGGCAATTCTGCCTGCGATGTCTATAGATACCACATTTAACATTACATTAAACGCCAGAGTAGGAGTAGTTCGAAGCGTCCCACTGATTCCATTGAGTGCAGACCTCTGAACTCTCTCTCTAGTTTTTTAACTTATGTTGTCCTCTTCAGTGAGTTCCACCAGCCAACGACTTCATATAACAAGATTGGCTTTATTATGGTATTATAGAGCCAAAGTACAACTCTAGGCGAGTGGCCCCATCTTTTGCCAGTTGCGCCCTTGCATCCATACAAGGCGATTGTTGCCTTTCTTACTCTCTTATTTTGATATACCTAATAAATAATAGTCATAATAACCATTTCCACGTGTACTCAAAATACATATATCCTAGTCGAATGTGATGGTTCACTATAATTTATATAATTTTATGTTACTCATTTATTACTTAACCTGCTAATTTGTGGAGCAGCGTGAAAATAGCACAAACCATATGAGTAATTGAGTTTGGATGTGGGAAGATGTAAAATATTCAGAAATTATCGACTAGAACATATCGTTAATAATCCCTTTTGAAGCGGAGTAAGAATTAGAAATAATCACACCCACACAAATTCAATTACATAAATATTTTAAACGAATTTCTGCTCAAAAAAAGGGACCGCCTACCTAAATAGGTTCATTCATTCAATAACCCAGTTACGCTCACTGTATTAAATAAACGACACCATTTCAAGCGACCGCTAAGATTTTACATATATTGCTTTTAACAGGGTCGCCTATGCAACATTACGTGGGATGAGCTGTAATTTGATATTTTCAACGAAAAGTTTGATATTTTCTAACGTAAACTTACATCAACGTTTTCACTTAGAAGATTTATTTGTTACTTTATCAGTGAGTTGAAAAATGTATCTCGCCCATAGGATGAAACTAAATCGTGAAAATTTCGTGCAGTGATTTATTACGATTTTCGGCGAAGGCTCGACGATCGTGACAAGAGTGCATTAATCAACGTATAGTACTTCGACTTTGGGCGTTGAAGCCCCACACTTAGCCAACGCGGGGCGCTGGCATAACGAGATCCAACATGGCCGTCGATCCTTGAATTTCGTGAATGCCGTCCAAAAATGGTTGTTGTGCCAGAAACTGTCGCAACTGATGATGACACCATGTGATGCTGTGCGTCAATTGAAAACCTAAAACCTTCAAGTGACCTTTATGGTAGATAGGGGCATCCCTTTTTTTTTTTGTTTGATGGGTAAGGTAGGGTTAAAAATGCCTTCACACTTACAGCGACCGTCGTCTACTGCGTCGTGTGCCGTGGCCACTAAAACGATCCCTCCTCTCCTTCTGGGGAGACAACTTCCCGGAACTGTTTTCTATATTACTTCGGGAGAGCCCAGAACGGCATCCATAAATGACCAATTCTATTCACCCACGTCTGGATCCACCATATTTGTAGCCAGCTTTTATATTATAGGCTCGTCTTCTTGTGTCTCTATCTGTGCGGCTTCACTTTGTTGCACTATGTCGAGGTCAATATTTTTTTCGCAGTACCTTCTCGATGTATGTCATTACCGCATTCCAGCTGTCCCCACGTTCGAGCATTTTGCTGATTTGTAGCGAAAAATTTATGGGCCGACGTCGAGGATGCCTTAGCGGGTGGTGGTTAAAGACCTAACGAGGTATTTTATATTATCGATGTTCATATACTGATGAAATATATCAATAGGAAGAGGTCAATGAAGAACATTTTCCTACAAAGAGAAGACTTTTTAGTTAGACTTTGACTCACCTTCAAAATGAAAACATTGTGCACTACGCTATTCTTCTTCTCGCTTAGCCAATTACACGCGTTTTTCTATTTTTACCGATCAACTGAGGAACTAAGAACCCATAAAGATTTTTCAGACATTTTTTGATTATATTGATATAAATCCTATGAAATGATAATACGAAATACGCTATTGTATGTTGGGCAAAATATAGGGCTTCCCAATAGCAGCTGTTACAGGTGAATGGATTGCGCATTCGAGAGATGATTAACAATTTTTTATGGCCGGAATTGGATGGTATTGATCTGGATAGCGTTTATTTTCAACAAGACGGCGCTGCGAGCCACACAAGCAACAAAACCATTGATCTTTTACGGGAAAAGTTTCCGGACCGTGTTATCTCTCGAAGAGGTGATCACAATTGGCCACTGAGATCTTGTGACTTTTTTCTTTGGGACCACGTAAAAGAGAAGCTTTACGGTAACAACCCGGGGTCGATTCAAGACCTCAAATTGGAATTCGTGAGGCTATCGAGGACTTAGGGCAACCACTTTGCAATCCGGTTATGGAAAATTTCATGAAAAGGATATTGTCCTGTAAGCATGGTCGGGGTGGTGATTTGCCTTATGTTATTTTCCACTATTAACAGCATATCTTCCTCTTTATAATGAAATAAACATCCGATCATTTATAATAAAAATAGCATTTTTTTCATTGAATATCAAAATAACACCTCTTATTAAAATACCTTATAATAAGCATGGACTTGGGTCAGGCAAAGGTGATTTGTATGACGGATTCCTGGGGCTTCGTCTAAAATCTGCTTGCAGGCCACTTCATATGTGGCATATTGTGCTTTTCGAACCATTTTTATTATTCTTTGGAAAATGCTTTCTTGCTGGAAAATGGTGTTTTCGTCCATTTTATCATCCAAAAATTGGATGAGAGGACAGTCCAATAATTCCATGTATATTTGAGAATTCTTCGTGTTCGACACAAAGCAAATATTTGATTTTCCTTTGATGGAAATGCCGCCCACACCATAACGCTGCCACAGCCAAAGGTTCCTTTTGACTTACTTATGTACGTCGTTGACATATATACGCAAATCGCACCAATAACAACTGTACGAGTTGAGCCATCTTGGTTGAGTTTGTTTTCACCGGAGAATACAATATTATCCCACTCAATTTCCACCTGCACGTTTTTTTTGAGTGAAGTCCAAATGCGCTTGTCTCCGACTCGTTTTCAACAGAGGCTTGCACAACGGCTTTTTCTATTTCACTTAATCCATGTTGCCTAAAATGTGTGCGAAGGGCCTCGTTATTACTGGAAGACTCAGCTTTTCTTTGATTTGAATCGACTTTAAAAAACTTCTCGTGACTTCCCTTTTAATTTGGTTTATTTGGCGGTTAGTCGGTTTTTCATTGTCTTTCGTAGGCTTTCTGACGCCATAATTTCTACCTTAGAAAAAAAAAAAAGAACAGAGCGCACCACTACCTCTGATCTTTCGATTCTTTGCCCAATCTCTCGAATTAAATAGTCCTTCTAATGGTACGGGTTAATTTGGACCTTTTCAGAATCATTTGCAATCATTTCAAATGATAAAATAATTAAATAGCAGATCCCATCCAACTGGTTCAATCGTATCATGTCCAGGGCGAAACAATGCCAGCCATGGCTCAGGGAAGTCACCGAAGCAGTTACGGTGTGCGTAAAATGCCAGTATCATATTTTGATAAAGCCTGTTTGGGAAGTTACCATTTTTAAATGACCGCTGTACTAAAAAAAGCACATCTTCAAAAGATAACTTTGAAGAATTTTTCATTTCATTCGTTCCACGGTCCCTAGGCCTCCACAAATAAAGTTGGATTTTAAAAAAATTTCAGTGGATTTCAGTGGGTCATAAATATGTAGGTTAATATGGTTTACTTTTATTGTTTCATTATTATATATTTAAGGAGATAATAGTGCTGCTTCTCGCTCCTACATATGTATGTGTCGTGAGGATACTCCAGTTCGCTAAGCAGTTGAGAGAAGGAGAAAAAAATGCTCCATCTATTCAAACTGTGCAACTGATTAGGCCAGTAATTGCAGTCCAAATCCGCATTTAAGTGATTTCACGGTATTAAGTACCCACTTGAGATAAAAATTAAGTTATCTACTTATACATCTACATAAATACCATTACTCGCGTCGCTTTCACACAAAGGAATTCCCTTCTATCTTGTGACTTTAAACACTTTGACGATTGTGTTAAAATTATTTGTATTTAAGTATTTCTCATGAATTTCGGAAATTAATATCAACATATCCTTTAAATATGTGTTTGCATGTAAATGTATGTGTGTGAAAATGTAGATTTGTTTAGTCAGGAAAAATATTAGTTTACAACTTGAATTTCGTGACAGAAATCGAACTAGTCCGAAAAAGACCAGACTTGTACCGGTTATAAAACGATTTATTTATGCCTATTTTGTTTGGCTCCCAAATTTTAATTTACTTTTATTTTGGGTATTAAATTTATTTAATTTTTTTTTTACTATTAAAGTGAGTCGCTGCACCAACTAAAACATATTTAGTATTATTGAGAAGGATAAAAAATGTATAATTAACTGTACTTTAAATCCTATTTTATTTTTTATGTTTCTTAATATGCAATGATAAATGCCTTTATTTAATTTCTGGAATACCAATTTCTGAGATAGAGATTTTTAAATATCTATGTATGTTTCCCTTCTATTAGTATTTAGAAAATGGAAGAACAATTTTATTAGCAAATCTGAGCCCGCTAAATGCGAGAGTTGCCTTTTAGATTTCGCGCCCCATAAAAAACAGAAAAAATATTAATAACACAGGCCGACAAAATTTAACCAACATTCAGACCCAGAAACCAGACTATATATTTCCGAAGGTTTATGATGCGCTGAATCCAAATCTGGCCTCAGAATTGCTCTATCAGCTCTGGTTTTCGAGATATCCTAACCTAAAAGTGCAAAAAACCCCATTTTTAGGTTATGAGTCTTATTTTTCTTAAAATTTTGTCTCACACCATAAGTGTGCTGACTCACCACATCCCTACACTATCTAACCTTTGGGTACCGAGTCACACACAGCCCTAACCCCTAGAAACCACCCCTATCATACCGCGAGCAGGCTAACCCACATAACCGCAAGCAGGCTTTCCCACAAACTCCAAATTTACATACTATTAATCCATATATTTCAGGCCCTCAAACCCAAGAAAATTAGTAAGCGACTATATCATGTCTATGTTATCTTAATCGATTTTCAGGTGTAGGAAAATTTCGAAACATGAAAATTTCAAAATGCGATATCTCTGCGAAAAAAAATGATATTTGAGCAAACAAAACGCCATTTGAAAAAAGAAGGATTGTATTTAAAGATGCCATCCTTTAATTTTGGTGAAAGAAAACATCTGCAAGGCTACATAACCTCAAATATGGGCAAAAATGGGGTTTTTTGCACTTTTAGGTTAGGATATCTCGAAAACTCAAACTAATAGAGCAATTCTGAGGCCAGATTTGGATTCAGCGCATCATAAACCTTCGGAAATATATAGTCTGGTTTCTGGGTCTGAATGTTGGTTAAATTTTGTCGGCCTAGTTCCATTAAACACGAAAGATACGATTATCGTAAAAACTCAAACTAATAAATTAATTTTAGTTATCAATCCGAATTTTGCATGGACAGAGAAGCAGATATTAGTTTAAATTATTTCGGATACTTTTCCTTGTAGACTAGTGTAATTGAAACGGCTTTATTATTTTTCAAAATATTCTTCTTCGAAATCAATACACTTCGGCATTCGCTCGCACCAATTTTCAATTCACTTTTGACACTCAGAAGTGGATACCGCCAAAACAAGCTGTTTAAAGACTTCAGCTTCTTCGGACGTTGAAAACCATAGACCGCGCATTTCATTTTGAGATATTGGTAAACAAAAAGAAATAATTAGGTGCCAAATTAGAACTGTAAGGCGAATGACCCATTAATTCAATCTTTTGACTGCTCAAAAACTCTCTTGCGTGCGTTGTGATAAGTGAGAACTCGCATTGTCTTGGTGAAGGGGGATTCGTTTTCAGTAGTTGGTTTTCCTTATGTCTCCTTATATAGGGTGGGCCATGTAAAATTTGCTTTTTGAATCGGCTATAAAAAAAAAACTAATCAATATTTTTTCAAACTTTTTTTTTATTTTGGAGATTAAACATTGTCATTTATGAATGGAAAATAATATCGTTCAAATGACTGCCACGACTGGCTTTACAGTAGGCCATTCGATCAAGCCAATTTTTAAGCACATTTTCGATTGTTTGGGCTCCCCACAAAAAATAGTCCAACGGGCTTAAATCACAGCTCCGAGGGGGCCAATTGATATAGGAATTCAAAAACGGTAACCAAAAGTTCGAGTGTAACTTTGGCAGTGTGACAAGTTGCACCGTCCTGTTGAAACCAAATGTCGTCTATGTCATCCTCTTCAATTTTTGGAAACAACTCGTTGAGCATGTCACGGTAACGCTCGCCATTTACTGTAACCGCGGCTCCTCGCTCATTTTCGAAAAAAAGGCCCGATGATGCCGCCAGACCAAAAACGGCACCAAACAGGGACTCGTTGTGGATGCATTTGCTTCTCTACAGTAAAGTTTGGATTTCCTGAGCCCCAAATCTGACAGTTTTGCTTATTGACGCAGCCACCGATGTGAAAATCAGAAAAGAAGAAGAATACTCACCACTTTGGAAATAGGCTTTCAATATTTCCCAATTTTGTTCAAGCGTATAGCGTCCCGTTTCGTAAATGTCAAACCTTTAAGTAAATTATGAACACATTTGACATGTCATTTGTCTTACTATTCTCAACAAAATAGGTGGTTCAAAAAGCAAACGCTATATGGCCCACCCTGTAGTTATCTTCTGGCAAGCAAATGGTTGCGTACCACTCACAGTTGACTATTTTAAGTTTCTTTAGTGGGCCAGTAGCGGCATGGCCAGATTTTCCGAAAAAAAACAAGCGACTATTTGCTTTGTGGTGTTTCCTCCGCGAACAACTTTTGTTGGACTAAGCTCGTCTTTGAGCATCCATACTGTCGTTTGCTGTTTTGTTTCCGCCGCATATGCATAGATCCGAAATGCATCATTTGTTAAGGATAGGTAGAAGTACATTATACCACCGCTACTGAATTGCTTCAACATTTCTTTCCACCACTCGAAATGAGTCATTTTTTGGGCAGTTGTCAGATTAAATGATGGATACCTTGAGCACAAATCATCTTGACGGCCGAATGTCTATGCAAGGTTGAACATACATATGCTGGTCTCAATAATGTCTAAGGATGCCTCTATCTCAGGGTATACCATGCGACGATCTGGCGTTAGTTGATGCACAGCATCGATTGTTTACTGCCTCAACAGCCGCTTTGGACGGTCTTCACGTAATTCGTCCTATAGGGATCCACAGCCACGCTGGAACTCAATGTACCAGCGTTTTACAGTGGCAAAGTCTGGTGCTTCATCACCAAAAGTCGAAGTACTATAAGTTGATTAATGCACTCTTGTGTCGTTCGTCGAATATTCGCCGAAAATCGTAATAAATCAACGCACGAACATTTTCACGACTTAATTCTAACTTTTGGGCGCGATGAATTTTGCAACTAACTGAAAAAATGTTTACTATTTTAAAGTATACTTCATTTTAAAGTAAACTTCATTTTAAAGTATACTTAAAACGCCTAGGTTAAGGCCACCGCAGCCACAGCTTAGATATTTGTTGTAATGAAATTTTAACTATAAGTACAACTTTCTTAATAAAAAAAAGCATTTTATTGTATATTCTTGAATTTATATCATAATTAAATCTCAAATTAATAGTTTTGGCACCTAATTGAACTGGTCCTTTTTTCGTCTATTTTGAACTAGTATGCGACTAGTACACTTCTGATCGAAATGCGACAATTGTCATCCCATAATAAATCGCTATGTAGAATAAAATGTACCAGTTGCCTGTGTGAAAAAAAGTCATTTGCCTGACTAGTTGAATCTGCGACACATCCTAGTTGTGAGTTAGTTTACAACAAGTACATTTGACTACAGGGTTTATATTATTTATCTAAGTATGTATGCGTGTAGATATGTAAAATTTGCTTCTTCTTTTCCCCCTTTCAGTATTACTTTGTATTGGCTCCTTTGTTGTTGCCCTCTTTCTGTTTGTTTTAATGCATTGCTATTGTTGTTTTCCTGGGCTGTCATTGCCATCAGATGCCTTTGTTCGTTTTTGTGTTAAAGTTTTGTTTTTGTTTTTATTGTTTTCACTTAGAGTATCATTAACGTTTTGAATTACACTCATTAAAATTTAATAATACACATTTTCTTAAATACTCTTGTGCTGCGAAAATGTCGCCTGTAGAAGCGAAGAGCCAAGCCACAAAAAACCAAAAACAATAACAAAAACTAAACTAAATAGGAATAAAAAGTAGTGTCGAATTGCATGCGAGCGAGTTGAAAATTTGCTTTGTTGTTGTTGCTGTTGGCAGACTATATGTCCCGCTGTCAGTCATCAATATTGTTAAAGTCGAGCGCGCTTATATCCCAACAAACATCAACAAAGATTTGATTTTTAGTTTTAAAATCCCATTAATCTCAGATTTTGTAGAAATTATAATGCCCTAGGGTTTTGTGCAATTGATATGAAGGCCTAGAGAATTCTAAGCTGTCAAGTGGGTCTCTAACTGCGATCTCAAACATTGCCAAATTTGACAGTAAAATATATTAAAATTGATATCTGAAGTTATTTTTCACTTGGCTTCAAATCTTTGAGAAATTTAGAGCTCTTAGTGGCGGTTCAAAGGTGTTTTTCAATAAAATCCAGTGCATTGACACATTCTTTGAGCTTCACCATTAAAAAAAAATAAACAAATGAATAAAATCTGGAAAATCGCCAAGCTTACTTCGATTTCCAAGAATTACTCGAGGGGTTTTCGATCTCATTTCCATCCAATAAATATACCGTCGTCGTTGCCAAGGGTCTTGGAAGAGCAGATGGACATGCAAATAAACGAACATTTTGACAGAAATACCCAGTGAAGGACCCAAGTCTACATACAGCAGTATATTTCCTTATTTCCCAAAAGGTAAACAAAAAATTGAAAAAATTGTTTATGTTTGTATGAAAATAAAATGCGAACCGGCTGCCCAAAGAAGATGTGCAGAAGAGATGTAAGATTGAACGGAAATCAACCAAGAACCCTTAAGATCTTGTCATGATCATGTCTTAATAATAGCGGATATTTCAGCAGGTCACCACGTAAAAAGCCTCTGATTTCAGAAAAAAACCGTCACCTTCGGCTTGAGTTTGCACGGGCACATAGATTAGATTAGATTACATTTATGGAGGGTTGGACAAGTCCACGCACTCAGTCAGGAAGACCATTGTGCAACACCCGGATAAATTACAGTGGAAGGAATAGTGAGACAGAATAGATACAGTATGGATGGTAAGACAAAGAAATTGGTTTAAGGTCACTCTTCCGCGAATCTTTTGGATTCGTTGATAAACTTAAGAGATCCGAAAGAGGAAGAGTATGAACTCTATCCATGCTCAGAACATAGCACCTCAACAGCCTAAGCCTGATTCTAGAGAATGCCGGGCAGCTACAGAGAAAATGCTTTGCAGTGTCCTCTTTGTGGGTCCAATGATTTCCATGTAGGTCATATGCTGACCACGGGAATTGTGTCCAGTGATTACACCTACAAGTATGATACTATCAGGTCCTTTCTACTAAGTTTCAGGAGAAAGTCGCTATTTTCTTGTTAGGTCCTTTCCCAAAGCACTAAGCTACTTTGCAGGAGTCCAACTCAGGCCAACGTCTTCTATGGGTAGTCCTCATTAAGTCGTCAATCCATAGTTAAACCGATGCAGAATTGACCCCTAGGAAGGGTTCAAGGCCCAATGGTATGTTAACAGAGCCTTCATTAAGCAGTTTATTAGCCAACTCGTTCCCTGAAGCACCGCAGTGTCCAGGAATCGAGTCGAAGTTCAGTATATTTGGCAGTGCTGGCCGGAATAAAATATGGAGGAGAAGAAATGGGGATTTGAAAATGAAAAATACGATACTTCCTGTCAAGAATGGCGGCTTGAGGAGCTATAGTTTCATCCGACGTTGGAAAGATGACCTTTACTGCAGGTACTATGGGGCGATATACATATAAAAACATGGAACAAAATTTAAAACCATTAGTAGAATGCTTGAGTCTTCGGCAAGGTTGGGTATTTCAACAAGACTAAAATGGCTCTTATATTACGCAACCAGTCCAAATTTAAATCCGATAGAACATGTTAGGGAGTTTTTAGAGGAAAAAATTCTCCGAAGCACAAGGAAGGTTTAATAAGTTCCCGTGATAGAAATGAAGGCACAATTTTTTCAATTTTTTTTTCCAACACTGCCCCCTTTTAGAAAGATACACTTCTCCCAACGCTCCCGCTATTTTTTAACCTCCCAAAAAACAACGATTTGTCGAACTCTCCAAAATACGCCGCTGTCTCGGCGATGCTCGTTTGAACAAAATTTTTTTCCCGTGAGCCACTTCTTCATGCTAGCGAACAAGCAAAAGTCGCAGGGAGCCATATCGAGTGAATGCGGGAGTACGGCAGCAATTCATAATGCAATCCATGCAGTTTGGTGGGGACAACTCCGGATGAATGTGCAGGTGCCTTATCGTGGTGAAACAGCACCTTCCTTTTCGCCAAATGCGGCCGTGTTTCCTTACATTTTTTGTGACAGCGGTCCAATAACTCACTGTAGTATTGTCCAGTGATAGTTCTTCCTTTTTCTAGAAGTCCATGAGGATGACGTCGTTCGCATACCAAAAAATCGTAAGCCGATGGGTATGTCCTCGCCTTCTTTCGAGGAGATCCGTCGGGAGGAATCCATTATTTTGATTGTTGCTAAGTTTCTGGTGTCTAATACTGAATCCAGGTTTCATCAACGGTGACAACTCGACGCATTAAATTTCTTCGAATCTCGCTTAACAAACACCAAACACTGTCTCCACCGTGAACAATCATGGCACCCAACGAGCCGACAGTTTTTTCATCGCCAACTTATCATGGAAAATATTAGCTGCCATTCTGGTCGACACACCTATCGCCTCTGTTACTTCACACACTTTCGTTTGTCGATCAACGAGAATCATGTCGTGGACTTTTTGAATGATTTCCTCGGTAACCACATCTGCCAGGCATCCTGGTCGCTCCTCATCAGAAACGGAGGTTCGCCTACGTTTAAATTCGTTGAACCAATACCTAACTGGGGTCGTGGATGGCGAAGCGCCCCTGTAAACAGCATTTATGTATCTTCTAGCTTTTATCTCCTCGCATTTTTTCACATCAAAAAAAAAAAAGCGAATTACTGAACGATCCTGATCTTTGTCCATCTTAGCGAAAATCACGAAACGCGTCTTACTCGAATAGCTGCCAAATCCAAACTAACCAATCAATCAGTCTGAAATTTGTTTTGCCATCGTTTTATACAATAGTTACTAGTATACCGGGTTTGATTAAAAAGTAATGAGCCTTCCCGCGCGGAGCGTCTGCCAAGCGATCAACCGAATCGGCTGGTGGGGGAAAATGGATCGTTGGATCTTCCCCTTCCACCAGAGACGGGTCCCAGTTCGCTGGCAACAGCGGTGCAGTCAACATCGCTCTGCGCACGAAAGCTGTTTTAAAATTGTGTTAAGATTTTGCAGTGGTGAAAATGCAGCGATCGTTGGAGCAACGTTACTTAATCAAATTTTGCGTAAAGCTAAACAAAACGAGTACCGAAACCATTGGGCTACTCAAGGAGGCTTACGGGTCCAATCTCTGTCCAGTGCCCAAGTAAAACGGTGCCACAATTCGTTCAAGGAAGGCCGGGAGGACGTCGAAGACGAACAGCGATCTGGAAGGCCTTCGACGACGCAAACAGACGAAGATGTCAACCGGGGGAAAGATGGGGGTTCCGGTGCTTCCCCACCCTCCCTAGAGCCCAGACCTGTCCCCTCCGGACTTCTTCTTGTTCCCGCGCCTGAAAAGAAAGTTGAAGAGGAGGCGTTTTGACTCCATCGAGGCGATCCAAAAAACTGTGACAGTTGAATTGAACGCGATTCCGGCGGATGAGTTTAAGAAATGTTTCCTGCAGTGGAAGGGCCGCTACCAGCGGTTTACTGACTCTCAAGGGTCCTATTTTGAAGAATATTACTTGCATAAGCCAAAAGATTTAATAAAACTGCTTAAAAAAAATAAGGCTCATTACTTTTCAATCAAACCCTGCACGATGCTAACACCAACATCTTTCAGGAACGCCTTCTGTCATCAAACACGGGTACTTTATAAACCGCCCTCGTATAGCAATCGATAATAGCGGAGGACACGCTTTCCCAACTAGTTGGATCTATGCCACGACGCCTTCAAGCAGTGATTGGTAACGGTGGTGGACCAACTAAATGCTAAGAGTATTCAAAAAAAACTAGTTTTAAACTGAATAAATTTATTTTTTAAGCTAATAGAATTATAAATAAACTTTTGTCATAACGCTTTTTTGCTGTTTTGTTAATTTTTTTGTTAAAACTACGTTAGTAATCATTGGCAAAAGGTTATGGTTAAAATAGGTGTTCTGAGCTAAGGAACCTGCTTTCGAGGGTTTCAGAAGAATCTATACTAATCCCAATTTTACGTTAGTATTTTCATTAATGACGTCGCCCTCGTCCTCAAGGAAAGGACTGTAATCCAATAGGGATTCCGTTCAAAATCCGCATTGGATACTTTTTCTTCTTCTTAATTGGCGCTATAATCACTTACGCGATTTTGGCCGAGTTAAACGAAGCGCGCCAGTCGTTTCTTTCTCGTGCTAACCGGCGCCAATTGGACACACCAAGTGAAGCCAAGTGCTTCTCCACCTGATCTTTCCAATGCAGAGAAGGCATTCCTCTTCCACTGCTACCACCAGCTGGTACCGCATCGAATACTTTCAGAGCCGGAGCTCGTGTATCCATTCGGATACTTTATTCGCTGCGCTATGTCTATGTCCTCATTAAGCTCATGCAGCTCATCGTTCCATCGCCTGCGATATTCGCCGCTGCCAACGTGCAAAAGTCCAAAAATCTTGCGAAGAATCTTTCTCTCAAACACTCCAAGCGTTGCTTCATCGGATGTTGTCATCGTCCAAGCTTCTGCGCCATACGATACGCGCCATTGGATACTTAAGAACTTTAAAAATAGTTTGAACTCAGACTCAAATGTTTACTGGGATGTGTGTATGTACTGATTATACTATGTAGTACCTCATTGTTTCTTGTGATGTTGTTGTTGCTGCTCCTGTGTCAGTTTGATTTACTGTCAACATTTCAAATTGCTCGTACAAAAGCCTGTGAGGCAACAACAGCACCAACAACAGAAGCAATAATGAGTAATAATAATAATAACAGCAACTAAACGAATAACGAGAAGCGGAGCGGCAGCAGCAGCAGCGGCAACAGGCATAACAACAACAACATGAACAGCGTCGAGCCACAGTCATTCCAATACTCGCACAACAATGCCTACAATAATGAGTAAAATCAACAACAGCAACAACAACAACAATAACGGCTCCATCATTTTACAATGACATTTGTTTGCTGTCCCAACGGACATTTTCACATTTAAATTATTTAATGCTGAAGCATTTAATTTCTTTGGAATTCAAAAAACTTTTCAATTGTTCTTCCAGTTTTGTGAATTTAAATACAGCTTACACATACTTACATACATACACAGGTATGAGTACGAGAGAATATACATACATATATACATACACACACAGTTGCGTGTCATTATTTTGACAACTATTGGCTTGTGCAGCGCTCCACATGTCCATAGAAGAAGTCGAAGCCGAAGAGGCGTAAATTAATAACAACACAAATACAGGCGCACATACATACATACATACATGCAATTTATGGGGAAATCTTTTGTTTTTAAAATTGCGTGAGAAATTCGTGTTAATTTGCTGCGAGCAAACGTAGAAGGGCTGGAATTTAAAACTGCGATTTCTTAATAATTTAAAATGCTTTAAAATATGCATGTCCTCCTTTACATATGAATATTAGGGTGCTGATGTGCAGAGAGGGACCAAAAGATATCTGCGGAGAGCCGGCAAAATTTGATTAGTTTTCGGAACCAAGAAGCAAACTTGAATTTTCCGAAGGTTCTTAAAATACTGAGTCCTAAACTTAATACCCAGCACTCCACGTTTTCGGGATGCTTCGAATTCCACATAAAAAGCAAAAAAAAAAAAACGGGATTATTCCCTATATTTGAGGTTATGGAACACCATGGGGTACTTTTTTGTTTTGTTTTTTGTTTAAGATCATAACAGTATCGTAAAGAGCAATTCTTTAACATTTAAAACCCATTTAATATGTAAAACAAATCTTCGATAGCCTCTAAGATATTGCCTATTGAATTTACAAGACAATTTTAGGTTAGGTTCGGATAAATGGCTGGTCTTGCGAGGGGCCCACTGAGACAAATATTCAAAATTCGTCTGTTGTGATACAATGCAGTGCGAGGGGAGGGAAAGGAAAAGGAAAGGAACCAGGCAGGTGCAAAGAAGGAAGGAGCGGCTTTGTATTGGAGGATGACGACCAACAGTGGCGATTTACGTTCGTTTCGTATTAACCGTTTCAAGCTACTGATGGATTGCCCCAGATGTGTGACACTTAAACTCGCACTATCCGCAGGTGTAGCGAAAAATTTAATGCTCAGATGTCTGAATCTTTGCCCGACGAGAGCAGGACGGCTCTCAGACTGCATCTAAGAAGAAGGTGCTGAAATAATAACTACCACCTAACTCTCCAGACAGCATCCGCAGGAAGGACTTGAAGCAATCCCAAGTTACACCGCATATGCACCTAACGGACAATGTTCGGTAAGGATACGTACCAAATTCGATAGGTTTTGTTAGCCTCAGAAGAGCTCTCGACCACCCCCGATCCATCCGTGGCCAGAAAGATTTCGCAAGTTTGCACGTTTGTGCACTAGCCCAACGATCGCTGATATGACTCGCAGCCCATCTTTTCAGAAGCAGACCACAGGGTCCCAAGGGAACCCGAAATCTCGCATTCTGCGATGAAACCGTCTCGGTTGACGATGTTATATAACCCCAAAAATTTAAATTTTTCAGATTACACTTGTCCGAAGGTTTTCGATACGCTAAGCCGGATCTGACGTCTAGGCATGTTATATCAGCAAGCGTAGCAAAGAATCGAATTCCAAGAAGCCTACAACTTAGTCTAGAGGGAGCAAGATAGTTAAGAAGGAGGTGCAGAGATGACTTGAAGCAATGCCAACTCTCACAGCATACCTCGCGGGCAATGTCCGGTGAAGGAACACACAAAATTCTAGAGCTGAGCCGATTTATACCTTAGAAACTCCCTCGGGCACCTTCAATCCACGCGTGGCCAGTAGAGTGTCGCGACCTTGCAAGTTTGTGTACTTACCCAGCATTCAGTGAGTTGATACGAGGCCCCCCTTTCTAGTAGAAGCAGACCACGTGTAATCAGTTCTCTCAATTCGCGGTAAACCACATCACAGGCCCCTTGTCTAGCTGGCTGTTCCGTCCTGCAGTTTTTTGCAAGGTCTGTGTAACCTGGTACTCATATATGTACGCCCAATATTGAAGTATTTAGATGTAATCTAAAAGAAAGTTTAAAATTTCTCGACTAGCTTCGGGCTCACCAAAAATGAGTCCACGGCCCCTGTAGCTGTTTGGCTGTCGGAGTAAATATTTACTTCTCTAAGAGCAGTGACACATGTAAGCAAAAAGATGCAAATGCTCTCTGATTGCGACTACCACCTATTAAAACACTCTACTGTTGCACGGTGGCCTGAATTTGGGGTTGATGTGAGACCGTCAGCAAAATACTCGTACACCAACTTTTCCGGCCAACTTGGAGACTTCCTTGTACAGACTCACCTAGCACTGTCTCCAAATTCTACATCCCCCTCTTCACTTCAGAGAATATGGACGGAGAATGTCCGAACCCAGCGAGGGTGTGCAATAATCAGTTACCACCGGGAGTTATTGAAATCTCCCTAGGATATTGGAGCGTCCGCAGCTTAGGTCCAACTGGCCTTAAAATCTGATTGTAACACGTGCAGCCGTTGTCTTGCTTGCAACGACCATGGGTACTGCTTTCTGCATTGCTTTAAGCGCAAAAGAAGGAGTGGTCGGAAGTAGCACATTTTTGGAATCCCTCCAGCTTCTTCAACGACGTTGTTCTCTCCAGGAACTATTACCAGACGAGGACTCCAATCGACTAAATTGTCTTTATAATGTCACAATATGGCAAGAATGTAACTCTAGACCAGGGGTCTCAGCTTTTGCCTATGACGCCTTTGAGTTATATAAGGCTACTCTTACGAATTCTCTCCTCAATATTCCAGGTTAGCGTTCTGTCAAAGATTAGTTTCAGATGCTTCCCCTTATCAAACACCAGCAGCGAGGTACACCCTGCTGTGGAATACTAAGCACGAAGTATTTTTATCTCCTCCTGAATAGGACGACTTTTGCTTTGAGAGGATTCACTGATAGGCCGCAGTTCGACTTATTTGCGTTGAAGTAATCGCACTTCAATTTATAAAGAGTATCCAAAAACTTTGCTTTAACAATAAGCATCATCTATGCAAGCAATCACCCCATCTCACCAGCTTTTACAGTAAGTTATTAACGTCGGCAAGTCAAAATAATGGTAAGAGAACACCGCCTTGCGGTGAGCCACTAGTCACCTGCTGACAGAGAGAGACGCCACTCCTCTCAACCATGCCTCTACTGTCCTAAGCATTCTGCGATAAAGTCGCTGAAAAGTCTGATAAAGTCGCTCTCAAGCCCCAGTTTATCCAAAGACATGGTGATTGCCGCCGGGAGGACATTAATGAAATTCCCTCAATGCCGAGAAAGTTGCCTACCGCGATCTCTTTTTGATATAGGGACTTCTTTCTATCTTTAAGAATCGTTTGCAGGGCAAATTCTACTGATCTGCCTTTACAGTAAGTGTGCTGGGTGAGCGACAAATGCTCCCGAGGAATTTCACTTCTTATGTACAAAGAAATCAGCGTTTAATAGGCCTTCGGCAAGCAGGATGAAAGACTGATTTGCTTGAAATCCTTAGGGGAGGCGGGTGAGTTCTTGCCTTCTGTGGTTCTATTAAAAATAAGAAGAAAATATACTAAATAGCTTAGGATGATTAACTATTTATGTGAATGGCCCCTATGCGCTGTATTCAACTCATGGCTGTACTTGATAGGTACTGAAAGCTTGCAAGCTGCTCTCGACACAGAAAAAATTGCCATGCCAAAGACCCTGGGAGGAAAGAAACAAAGTTTATTGGTACGTTGAGTTACAAGATTTAAATTTTTTTTCTGACGAAGACTGAGCCGAGCTAATGTTCGTACTTACTTATACATTCATAAATTATACATTTATAAGATAAACTTCTGAATTCGTCAATGCGGGAACGTCGACAAAAGTTAAAATTACAGATAATTGATTTTGTCAGCTATCAAAATTTTACACAACAATCAGATTACATACATACATACATACATACATACATTCACAAACGTATTTATACTAGTCATATTTGTAGTGATTAATAAATAAATAGTTGTCAATGAGAAAATGAAAATTGGAAAACCAATTAAATTGGCTCGTGTATTAATTTCTTACTATGGTTCATAGATATCTGATATGACAAAACTTGCTAGTATTTACTTAAAGTAGGAAATTACCTTTTCTAATATGACAATCCCAACAAGGCTCTACAGAAAATTCACGTCATCAAATAAAGTCGAAATACTCGAATAGCTGAAACCCTCCAAACATTGTATGTAAATACAAATTGAACGCGTGAAGTATCTTGATTTCATGCTGAAAAGAGTTCAAAGTTGAGCTTTTTAACATGTGCGGTGTGTTTACAAAAAAACTGAGATTTTGTTGGTGATATACATACGAAATAATCAACTTCGTTTTCGTTCGATCAACGACTGATTGGACGAGTGTGTGAATATGAGAGAAATTATCGTGCAGATTTCGGCTGCCAATAAAATTCTGTTAGTGATATACGAAAACAAATCAACACAACCTTCACTCAATGTAATGCTAAATATGGTACCTGTAGACAATGCAGGCAAAGCTGCAATCAGAATGAGAGGCTTAGACTAAAGCTTGACCTCAATTGCCGACACTCAAGCATCCTTAGGAACTTTGGCGATTGATCAATGCGCACCCCAGCCTAGTCCGAGCGGAACATTCTTTCAAGGGAAGAGTGGGCGGAGTGCAGTATTTAGTGGAAGGGCCTGGTGAATCTAATTACGGATTGCTCAAATTTCGATGGAAAGGTTGGAGGAGAAGTATTCTGCATAGTATTTGACCTTTAGAAGCACAGAATCTTCAGAATATCGTTCTCCGGCTCTTCTGCGAACAAAATTAGCTTTTTTTGTGACCGCTTCCAATCGGCATTCATCGCTGAAGATGATCTGTAAGAAGAAAAACACAACTACGAAAAAGTGTGAATATTCACATCTTCTTACTGCTATTTGGCAAAGGAAAAAAATGTGTCTTTTTTAAACTTACTTTCCGCGTCGAAGTCTCTGTGAAGTTGTGCCCAAAGTTTCTGCCGATTTCACATACGGAGTGTCAGTACTTGGCTTTTTTGTTGGTCGTCTGCAAAAAAGTCCATTTTCGTATAAGCGTCGTCGTAACGTTCTTTCCGATATACAGGGTTTGATTGAAAAGTAATGAGCCTTATTTTTTTAAGCAATTTTATTAAACCTTTTGCCTTAAACAACTAATATTCTTCAAAATAGGACCCTTGACCGTCTATACACCGCTGGTAGCGGTCCTTCACCTGCAGGAAACATTTTTTAAACTCATCCGCCGGAATCGCGTTCAATTCGGCTGTCACAGTTTTTTCGATTGCCTCGATGGAGTCGAAACGCCTCCCCTTCAGCTTTCTTTTCAGGCGCGGGAACAAGAAAAGGTCCGAAGGGACAGGTCTGGGCTGTAGGGAGGGTAGGGAAACACCGGAACCCCCATCTTGGCCAATGCAGAGGTGCAGAGGAAGGCGGTGTGCGCCGGCGCATTGTCGTAATGGAGGGTCCAATTGTTGACGAGGTCCTTGAACGACTTGTGCCACCGTTTTACCTTGGCACTGGACAGAGATTGGTCCCCGTAAGCCTCCTTGAGTAGCCCAATGGTTTCGGTACTCCTTTTGTTTAGCTTTACGCAAAATTTAATCGAGTAACGTTGCTCGCACGATCGCTGCATTTTCGTCACTGCAAAATCCCAACACATTTTTAAAACAGCTTTCACGCGCTGTTGCCAGCGAACTGCGACCGGTTTCTAGTGGAGGGGGAAGGTCCAACGATCATTTTCCCCCACCAGCCGACTCGGTTGATCGCTTGGCGGACGCTCCGCGCGGGAAGGCTCATTACTTTTCAATCAAACCCTGTATTAACTCCAAATTCCTGAACCTCTCTTAAAATCATCCGACTTGAAGCATTTCTGTTCCAGAGAACTGTTTGCACGATTTTGCGATCCTGCCTGGTTGAGGTGTTGCGTTCTCGGCGACAATTTTGGCAATTGTTTGAAGTTGCCGCTAAAACGTTGTTGGTATTTTTCAACTTGTTGGCAACATTTACCACAGATGCCTTGGATATTCCAACGGTTCTTGCTATGTCTGTATAGTTCAGGTTCTTGGCTTTCAAAAGAACTGAAATTTGTTGATTTTGCCTCGATGTCAAATCCGACTTTCGGCCCATTTTCTAAAAACACTGGTTTAATTGAAAAAAAAAGGATAATCCACTTGACAAATTGAAAAGATATGTATATTTTGTACTTTTTTATAATAAAATATTTTGTACTTACTGTTGTTATATTTTAGATATATGCATATTCACTATTCAATTCTTTCACTTTTCAGACGATCTCAATTAGTTGTTTTATGCTCCTCACACAAGATCGAATTAATTCGCACTGGCACTTGCAACTTAACTTTTCACTTATAAGAAAAAAAAAATGATCCTTTTCTAATTGTCGCAGGCCAATTGACCGGAAATTCTTAAAAACATCTAAGAACAGGTTAAAACCCCCTTAATACCCTGAGTATTTTACCTGATATTTGAAGTTTTCAGAAAAAATGCCATCGGTCATAATTCAACGGCCAAGTACTATATATGCAAATATATATGCAAAACGCCTAAATGTATACTAATCACCTATACCTAAGGAAATTCGAAAATTGTATAAGTAAATATACTTTCCCAGATTTTGCTAAATCTCACCAAATGGAAAGATCCGAAAGGATTTGAAAAATTTCGTATATACAAACATATGTTAATGTGCATATATTACCAACACACGTACGTAGTACATACATACATATATAATGTTGCGTTTGTACTCGAACTTTTCCACTTCTCTGCATACAAATATTCACACACACACTCACATACCAGCAGTTAGCTATCACACACAAACAAATTTTCTTGCTATTTCCTTAGCAATTCCGCGTTTGATTGATGTATGCAGCATAGAAATACACACACATACACACACCTTTACATACATACATTTCCCGTTACTACAACCTTTCCTTCTTTATTTTGAATGATAAATTGCAAAATAAATTTGAGTTTCACGCACTCGATGGCGCACTGGTGTTGTTTGTTGTAGCTCGTTTGAGTGCATTTTCGTGCGTTTGCTGTGCAAATCGATTGATAACAAATGCATGCGTGTTTGTGTGTTCGCACGTGTGTATGTGCAGCAGCGCGCAATTTTGCGTGTAAGGAAAAAGTAACGTAAAAAAAGTTTTAAGTGTGCGTATGTTTTTGTTATTTTTATTATTCATTTTCCTATTTGTTGTCATTGCTGCGGTTGTTGTTATTGTTACACGCACGCTTTTATTTTGATTGCATTGCATTCGGGTGTACGTATGTATGTGTGTATGTCGCCGCCCATACCAAACAAAACTTTGCATTCACATTCAACCACTTGCCAATCTCCGTCTCATCTCTCGCTCTCTATCCACCCGAACCCCATCGATTTTGTTACTTTTATGCTGCTTTCCAATGTCTGTTTCAGGGAAGATAATGGAAAATATTTAATGTAAACAAATTGCAAGGGAAAATGTTTGCTATTAGCATCTGCATATCATTTGGTTGCGAGAAAACTATCTATTAATGTAATGGAAAAAAGAAAGTGATTGAATGTATTTTTTTTTTTTAGATCAGGGTGGAGTGCATTGCTCTTTGATACATATTTCATTCAGCCTGTTATTTTGCAAGTATGTGTGGTAGAGAGAACCGCGTACAAAAAAAATCCATGTATAATCTATCAAACTGTCGAGACACCCGGGAATCTCTTTAAGGCAACTAATCTACTCACCCTCAGTGAGCCCGAAAAAATGGCAAACCTATCGATTCAAAATTAATTCGAACAAGTTTTAGTTGGCGATATCTAACCGACCTCAGTATTTAGGGGCTTCTAGCAAAGTGGAGGGAAGAAAAGTGACCTTGAAAGTTATGACTATGAGATCAGTATTTAGGGGCTTCTAGCAAAGTGGAGGGAAGAAAAGTGACCTTGAAAGTTATGACTATGAGATCAAAGTTTAAGAGACATCGTACGCCACTCCTTTCAAGAGTTTATATTCAATAATTGAGAGGAGGCAGAGAAAGATAGAAGTAGAGATAGAGTTAGAGATAGAGACAGAGATAGAGATAGAGATAGAGATAGAGATAGAGATAGAGATAGAGATAGAGATAGAGATAGAGATAGAGATAGAGATAGAGATAGAGATAGAGATAGACATAGAGATAGAGATAGAGATAGAGATAGAGATAGAGATAGAGATAGAGATAGAGATAGAGATAGAGATAGAGATAGAGATAGAGATAGAGATAGAGATAGAGATAGAGATAGAGATAGAGATAATAGAGAAATAGAGGTAGAGATAGAGATACAGATAGAGATAGAGTTCGAGATGGAGGTAGAGATAGAGATAGAAATAGAGGTAGAGAGAAATAGATAGAGAGTAAATGGAAATGCTTCAAAACACTACGTGATAGCACGGAGGGGACCCCTGGGGTAAAGCATACAAGGCAGTGATGAAAACGGTCAAAGGGTACCACAGCCAACATGCCCAATGCTCATGAAAGATGTAGTCAATACTCTATTCCCTGTTGAAAAGGAACTGGTGTGTGTAACCTATACCACTGGTGGGCACGAAAGTTTAGTAAGTCGCATTCAGGACAATAAAGCCTCGGGACTGGATGGAGTTCCCAACATTGTCCTTGAAGGCGTATTCTCCTACGATTGGAAAGGGCAGCGATTAGTGCTCTTGCTAAGGCAGGGAAAGCTACCAAAGCAACCTGCTTCGTATCTTCCACTATGTATGTTAAATAGAAATGGCAAAATGTTGAAGCAAATAGTGCGCAACAGAATACAGCACTTCTTGAAAAAGCCTGATAGGCTCCCTCCCAATCAGTTTGGTTTTCGAAAAGCGCGCTCGACAGTGGAGGTCATAAGCATGGTAATAAGCGATGGTAGCACTAGACATAAAAAATTCATTCAACTCTGCGAACTGGAGTCAGATAATGATCGTTCCGGCGTACTTACAGCGCCTTATTGGAGACTATTTAAACAAGAGACACACAGCTACAGATGCTGTATAATCTAAATAATATGAAAGGCAGGGAACCATCAGAGTGTGGCAGCAACGCTGGGATCTTTCTGAAAACGGTCGTCGGATGCACCAACCCCTTTGGGTCAGTCTGCCATGCCGAACCATAGAGTTCATCGCATGTGCTTTTCCGGTGTCTGTGTTTGGACTCGGAAAGAAAATACCTTTGCAGGGTTTTTGGCGGGCATCCCACAGAGGGGATCCCACAATGCAAATATGCGATAAACCTGGAAAATCGCGAGCACTAAGTGGTGTATCAGAGCGTATAATGAAAGTGCTGCGTGATGAAGAATGAATCCAAAAGGCGAATCTGCGCCATATACAGCTTGATCTCTACGCTGATAGAAATGCTGAGAAGTCTTTGCAAGACGAACACCAGGCAGATTCTCGTACTGACAGAGACTGACTGATTTGAGTTAACATACTCTAGAACGACCTCCCGATGTATTACTTAACAGTAAGGTTCCGAGAGGAGCAAACGTTCGTGGTACTGACAGCCAATTGGCTATAGGCTTTCGACGCTTTCCTCCTACTAAAAAAAAGAGATAGAGATAGGGATAGAGAAGGATATAGAGGTAGAGATAAAGATGGGGATAGAGGTAGAAAAGGATATGAAGATAGAGAGGGATAAATGGGACCCAATACAGAGAGATTGGAACGAATTTGGTAATCGATTTCAAAGTGGGATTTCCTGTTGAATGATCAAGGAGCGCAAATAGATAAAGACAGCGATGCAATAGAAAAAGTGTTACTGTCGGTTTAGCGGCAGAAAATATGGCTACAAAGAGCTTATAAAGTATTATCAAATCTAGCCCCAATCCTGTTGCAGTCCTCTGTAGGGGAAAAAATCCGTTAACTAATCAACCAACTTGGCTTGTTCGCGGCTGAGCAGCTATTACGTCTTTGGCAAATATGTATATGTAGCAAAAATATGCTTTACAAAATTTCAGCCCTAGAATAAAGTTCAGAGTTATATCCATGGACTTAATAACGTCGTCAGACGAGAAACTTTATCAGTGTTTATTGTTCCACTCTAACATCGAGGAGCATTAGCTTGGGAGAGTGTGAATTAATATGAAGAGTGAAACAGTTCAGAGAAATAAATCGTTCTTATTAAAAATATAACCAAAAGAGGTGATATTTGTATCTGTATTCTTTGGCGGTAGGATGCAAACCTCAAGCAGGACTTTAAATACACTGGGCTTTCTGAGTTCCACAATAATTACATTCCACAAAATACATATATGGATCAGAAAGCCCTATTTGGAGCCCTGTACTAACTTGTCTCTTGATTGAAATTTTTTACATTTTACAACAATATTTTCTTCTCTCCTCATATCCATACAAGTAACTACAAACGCCTATGACGCTTCATTACAAGACTTCTCTTCCAACGGTTGTTGATTATTTGAAATCATTGAGCATTCGGAGAAACAACAGCCTCCACAAATAGCAAATAACATCAATGAATTCGATGATAAGAGAACAAGGAAGGAGTGAATTGTTTGCAAAGTTTTGTTGTTTCTTCTGCTACGGGACCTACATGGGATGGAACCTATGATTGTAAGTAAATATACATACATATATTTACACTTGGGGGCTCTAATCTGCGGACGACAAAAAGCTTCTGCTGAAAAACTATTTTACATATTTTATGAAATTTTTTTAGCAAATTAAAATGTTTTATTATAAATTTTTTTTAATTTTTTTATATTTATTTTATTATGCCTATAAGTACACTTGTCCTCTTATTATCAAGTCATTCTATCTTTTTACAATATTCGCAATATTTTTCATGCTACATTTTTTTGTAATTTTTTTCGTACTTTTTTTAAGTAATTCAGGGTAACAAAAACCTGACAAAACAAAGTTCCCAACTTTATTTGAAAGTCACAAAAACTTAATAACTTTCAAAAGATTGTCGTAAAAATTTTGAAGTTTTTAATCAGAATATTCAAAAAATTCCTCAGAATGCAATTTTATAGTCCATTTAATTTTTGTATAACAATGTAACTGTTTGACGTAGTGTTTTTGGGCTAACAGAGTCCGTAGTTCCCCGGAAATGATGCAGGGAATGCTGTAACGGTGAACCATCGGCTTTTACGTTATTTCTATCGCAGCTCAAAGAGTAATTAGGTTAAAGAAGGTTGGCCTCTCAAGCCAATTTCTCAAGCGCCACGGTAACATTTTTAGGCAGTTAAATTAAATTAAATTTCTCTGAACTTCGTACTCTACCCGCAAGCTGGAGTTTGAGGGTCGTGCTAGAGCAATCTATACAGATAAGCAGGAATGGATCGAGGGGAAAACATGCAGCGAGGCTGGCACATCTGTCTTCGCTGACAGCGCCAAGATGGAATCGGGAGTCGGAGCAGGGGTTTTCTTTAAATCAATCCATTTTATCGGTCTCCTTTAAACTGCCGAATACTGCTAGTGTTCTTCAGGCAGAAGTCTTTGCGATCCTGCAGGCATGCAAAATGTTTAGGGAAAGTGGGAGCGAGGGAGATATAACATTTGCTCCGATAGTCAAGCCGCGATCAAGGCTCTGTCAACGCCATGGCGCAGAACTAAACTAGTAAGCTCCTGTAAGGAGTTGATCAAATCTCTTTGGTGCGCAGATAACATTTATCTGATCTGATATCCAGGACATGGGAACATGGAGGGAAATGAACTTGCTGATGAGATTGCCAGGAAGAGGACTGAATTGGTCTCCCTACCTGGTCATCGGCATCCCCCTCACTATGGTTTAAGTGGAGTTGCACTACTTATTTCTCAGGAATGTACAGAAAATGCGGAACGCAATTTATTCATGCGCTATTTCGACAACTCTTTGGCTCCAGTACAGTAGAAGGAGGACTCAGGAACTCTTGAGGACTCCATGTCATTCAATTTGAACAGCTCTGACTGGCTGTAGATATCCGCCTGTTGGAGGTCTCATAAAGTTTTCAAAACGGCACTTTGGTGCTATATGGGGAGTGCCAGAGTGCTACTTCAACCATTTCACTAACCTCATCTACCTATAACCCGAATTAAATGGCATGGACTTGGACTGAAAATTATGAAATATGCCAATAACGAGGTCGTGCGCGTTAAAAATTGTATACAAAGTTCTGCCAAAATTTCTGTTCTAATCATGTTAGAATATAAGGCAACGAAAACACAGGAAAGTAAGGACAAATATATTGCTGAGAGAAATATGTGTAACGCCAAAATAAGAAACGTTAAAGAATCACATTGGGAAAAATTTACGAAAAATATGGAGTATGATCTATATGAAGCTCAAAAAAAGATGTGGAGACTGCTACGTAACAGAAAAATGAAAATACAAGAAACAGTAAAAATTAATCCTATTAGCAATGGCGAGTGGACCAACTACTTTCATCAAATATATCACGAAGCACCTGGCGTGCATATAAGTATACCACAAACTACAAATGCGTCCCGTACAGAGGTTAATATAGATGAAGTTAATGATGCTATCATTAAGATAAAAAAGAGAAAGGCACTAGGTGAAGACCTTATAACAAATGAAATTCTTAAATGTGGCGGTAAAAAATTACACCAGCAAATAACAAATTTATTCAATATCGTAATTAAAACCGCTGAAATCCCGCAAGGGTGGAAAACCAGCATTACGATACCCATATTTAAAAAAGGTGACAAAAAAGATCCACAAAATTATCGAGGTATATCATTGCAAAAACTATTCTCAAAGACATTATTAGGCAAACTATACTCGTACTTGGACACACAGGAGGAACAACAAGGTTTTCGAGTAAATAGATCCACTGTAGATGCAATATACAATATATCATTCAACAGCCCAATACTCTTCAATACAATAATGGACCAAATAATAAAAGAAGTCAAGTCATTAGATGGGTATCGTAGAAGACAATTTGCAAAGATTACTAAATAAGTTTGTAGTTACAGCCAAACAGTTTAATATGGAGGTCTCCAAAAAAAAACAAAAAGTTTAGTAGTTGCCAAGAATGCAATCTGATGCAAACTTGAAATAGAAAGGTAAAGGCCACATGAATTGATTTGTTACTATTTAATTTTATTCGCCAAATTTTCGTCCATTTTTCTACTGCTTCTATAGCGATTTGAAGTTTAGTGGCAGCTACATACTTCGGCGGGTTTTCCTGTTGCGAGGATTGCTGTGTCGTCAGCAAAGGTGGCGATCATAGTGCTTGGAGGTATTGGTATATCTTTCGTATATATAAGGTAAAGAAGGGGTCCACGAATACTTCCTTGCGGCACGCCAGCGTTTACTTTCTGCAATTTGGAATACTCATTCCCTTGTTTTACGCGAAAATACCGTTCAGTTATATCCGATTTCATAAATGCACTGTATTGAAGTGGCAGGCATAAGTTCAATTTGTTGATAAGGCCTTCATGCCAAACCTTGTCAAATGCTTGCGCGACGTTCAGGAAGACTGCTGAGCATATGTTTTTCTCTTCGAACGATTTTTCTATTTCAGCTGTAATTCTGTGCACCTGATCTATGGTGGAGTGTTTACAGCGGAATCCAAACTGGTGTGAAGGTATCAGATTGCGAAATTCAATTATTGGTTTTAAGCGATTTAGAATGAGCTTTTCTAGTAGTTTTGAAATTTGTGCCACAAGGAGATTGGGCGGTATGAAGAAACAATATGCGGATCCTTTCCTGGTTTGGCAATCATAATCATCTCTGCAACTTTCCACAGGCTTGGAACATACTGGAGTCGGATCGACGAATTGAATAGATTGGCTAATTTTACTAGACTTTTGTTGGGTAGTTGCTTTAATACTTCCGTTGTGATTAAATCAAATCCAGGTGCCTTTTTGACTTTTAGTTGCTTGATTTCTCTTTTCAGTTCGCTCTCAGTTATATGTGGGATTAGAGTTGTTTCTTGATCTAAGGAGAGATATACCTAAGTCATCGGATTGGCTTTCGTTCGGTTGAAAGGTGTTGGATAGATGATTTGCAAATGTAATAGCTTTATCTTTATCACTTCTCGTCCAGGTGTAATTTGAATTTTTTACTGGCGGAAAGTGACAGTTTGGTCTTTTTAAATATTTTATGCATTTCCAAAGAGAGTAGTCATTTCTTTTATCAGCTGTCAACTCAAATAAATATCGACTCATTGACTCATTTTTTAAATTATTTATTTCTCGTCTTAGTTCCTGAGAAGCTTTGTTAAGAGTGGCCTTATCTTCAGGGAATCGTGTGTGTTGCCATTTTCGCCGGAGTTGTCTTTTCCTTGCTATGAGTTGCTTTATTTCTTTGGGATAGTTGGATCCGATTACTTTCTTTTTTAAAAAAGGTGTGCTACTCCACGCGGCTTGTTGGATATCTTGTGTAAACTTGAAAACTTCTACTTCTAGTTGTTCCTCTGTTGCGATCGAGAAATTATTGCATGTATTGCCTTGGATGACTTTTTTAAAGAATTTCCAATTTGTGTGTTTATTGTATAGAGTTGGTGGTTGGTCTTTTTCGACAATTGCTTCGCTGATTGTTAGATATATTGGGGAATGATCTGAGTTAAGATCAGTCCCCTCACTGATTTGAACATAGTTGTGTGATATTTTTTTTACTATGAAAAAGTCGATCAACGACTTGACTGCATTAGAAACGAGGTCATTCGTAACGAAACTGGCGTTAATGGCGTAGTGAAGTTTATAAGAACACGAAGACGAGCTTGGAATGAGAGCTAGTGACGACAGAATCATCCGAATAGCGAGGGACTATATACCATAAGGAAAGCGCGGACCAAAGATGGACTTCGACATCAGCGGAAGGACAGTAACATTTCGTCATTTTGATTTTTTAAAATACTTTGTAATTTATAACTATGTAATTCTGTGAAGAAAAACAGGTGAAAACCTATAATAAAAGAATAAGAAGAAGAATTAAAAAAAAAAATTCGTTCGAAGTGGTCACCGTTTGCTTTTACAAAAGCCTTCAAACGATTAAACCATTCAGCTGCACGCACGATTTCCATGGATATTGACGTCGCCTCCCCGATTGTTTGAGACTCTCAAAATTTCTGTGAGGTCTTCGACAGTCCAAGTTCTCCAATTGTGTGCATTGTAAAATTTGTTACAGAATTTATGGCAAGACTAAGTACAGCTCGAACTAAGCCAAAAAGTCGTAGAAAATTTTGATATGCGCATTCAGTGTTGTCAGGAAAATTGTGCTAGGCATTTAATGGTTGTTGTGTCTCATAAATACTGTATAAATGCAACAGTTGGTTGTTCTTCGTTTTATTAACAATACATAAAAACTTTGAAGGTAAATGGAAACTTTAAGAAATGGTTTTATACGACATCTACGTCACCTGAAAAGCACAAATAACTATGGTACAGTGTTCTACGTGCAGTTACAATGAGAAAAAATAATAAAAAAATCTTCTCCATAGACGAAGCATTTAGTTTAGCAAGGGACTGGGATTGCTGGACCTAAGAAAAGCAAGAATAGGTTAAATTCATACTTCTTAAGGATATAAGAACATTTTTGGTAAGGCAATAAATTTGTAGTCCTCCGGTATTATTTAGGGATAAAACGTATGCCTGCTAGACGCTATAACCCTTTAAGTGCAAACTTACCACTTGTCCGAATATTTTCGTCCCCAACTGTACATACCATCTCCATGTATAAATGTGGAAATGTGCACTTTGGACTAAATTCAATATTTCCTTTAACACTACGATTTTCTTATTCTTTTCTAAGGTACTGATTGCATTGTTGTATTTGTTAGCATAAAACAAAGCAACAAGCCCACCGCTATGCATGACTATTGCCACTTATTGTTGTTGTTATATATTATTAAAAGCCAATCAAATGTCACATGCACAACACCAATGCTGCTGACAGCTGCTCAAAACAACGGACGACAACAGACGGTCGGACAGACGGACAGAGCGTGCCGAAAGGAATAAGGACGAATAATCAAGGTGCCAAAATTGTATTAGACGCCCGTCTGCCCGCTCCGTACACTCCTTTGTGCCACACTCCTTACGTAGTTCACCTTTACTAGTTGGACGTCAGTGCGCCAAGTTCGTCAGCTTACACTCGTCAGCGCGGGTGCTGTTTGGCAAGCAAGCATTTCGGTGTGGTTGGTGTTGTTGTTGTTGCTACTATTGTTACACTGCCAAAGCTTAGTAGCATTGAATTTGTTGTTGGCTTTTGTTTTTCTCATACATTTTTTTCTTGCTGCTGCTGCTGTTGCTGTTGCTGCTACCAGAGGTGGAGCTGGAGCTGTAGCTGGCGCTGAAGCCGTTGTTAGCTTAGTGGCTGTAGTGCGTGCTTGAGTTTGATGACTGGCGTTGTTGTTTTTGTTGCACAGCGCATTCGCTGTTGCCCGGATTAGAGTGAATTGGATTTGTAGTGGCGCTTCAAGTGGGCCTGAAGTGTTGCTATTGCTGCTCTGCTGTGCAATAGCGTGAAGTGTTTGTTGTTGCTGTTGTTGTTGTTGTTGCTCTATAGCAATTGTGCGCTTTGTACACCTTGAATGCCACTATATGCATGTGCATATGTGTGTGTGTGTGCATACAGGTGCCAGTAAGTGGGTGTTTATTTACCTTTTGTCTATACACTCTTGCATGTATGCTGCCGCGTCGTGTGTGTGTACGTGTGTATGTGTGCGTGTTTGCCAATATTTAGTTCTTCACTGGACATGTGTTGTTATAGCTATTTTTACTCCCCCTCTTCATACTCTCGCTTCCTTCCTTTGTCAAAGCTTCTATTCTCATCCGTCTCCTCCCTCGCCCCTCAATTGTTATTATTTATTAATCGTTGGTTATATTTGTTGTGCCATTAAGCATATTGCACTTGACTGCTCTATGCAATTGTTGTTATTGTCATTTATTGTATTGTAGCTCATACTAAATTGTTTAAACGTTCATTTTTGTGCTTTTTCTCAATACTTAAATATCTTACAGTTGTGCTCACATAATTAAGTCACTGTACCTTTTTTCAATGCTCGCAAGATTCCTCATACCAAATTTTTTTTGTTAATTTTTTATAAAAAATTAGTTTATTGTATGGCAAAAGCGTTGGAAATCAAAGTTTCAAACCTTGTACGAAATTCTTCAAAATTTAAGCACATTCTTGGTAGTCTTTTATATAGAAGAAAATGCCCAACATCTAACGAAATTTTATTTTTTACATCAACGCGAATTTCGAGCTACATGAAATTTCCACTCTGCTATACTTAAATTATTAGGTGCGCAACTAAGTTCTCGCTGTTTTTTTGATGAGAATACAACTTTATTCTGAAAAAATGGTTACAAGTGAATCATTGAAAGTATTGCCCATATCTGGGTATCGCTTTTTCCAATCTTTCTGGTAGATCTCGTATACCGTCACGGTAAGACAGTTCATCTCTTGAGGCTATCCACGGATCAAGCCATTTTTGGATGTCTTCATATGAATGGAACTGCTGGTCAGCTAGACCATATGCCATCGATCGGAACAGGTGATAATCGGACGGCGCAATATTTGGAGAATATGGCGGGTGGGGTAGGATTTTCCATTTCAGTGTGCCCAGGTAGGTTTTAACGGGTTTGGCAACTTGAGGCCGAGCGTTGTCATGCTGTAGAATCATCGGGCAGTCCTCATGACTTTCTTTTCTTTAGATTGCTGTAATGAATTCATTTTTCATCACCCGTCACGATGCGATGAAGAAAACCCTTCTTTTTTGCCACAGTAGCAATTGTTCACGGGTGTAAAAACGACGTTCAACATCCATTGGTTTTAACTCCTAAGGAACCCAAGTCTCCTGTTTCTGAATCATTCCCAAAGCATGCAATCGCTTGAAAATGGATTGGCGAGTAACTCCTAGTACTGAAGCAAGCTCTTCTTGCGTTTGACACGGATCCTCATTGAGCAATGCCTCCAATTCAGCGTCTTTGAAGGTTTTTGGCCTTCCTTCACGCGGCCGGTCGTCAACATTAAAATCACCGACTTTGTAGCGACGGAACCAATCTCGGCATGTTGTTTCACTTAAAGCAGCATCTCTATAAACTTATTGTAGCTCTCGATGCGTCTCAGCCGCCGTTTTTTCGAATGAATGGCGATTATTCGGCACAAAATCATACATTTTCACAAAACCAAAAGCAAATGATAACAAAACAAAATCACTAAAAAAATTTATTTCACATTGCTCTGAGCTACTAGCAGTAACGAAACGTAGTGTGGAGCAGAGCAAAACAGTTGATGAATACATCAAGCCGTGCAAAATGCCCAAGAAATAAAAGTCAACACAAACAAAGTCTTTGGGAATTTAAAAAACCGCTTTCTGTATAAAGAGTTGCGAATATACCTTGACGTGTAACTCTGATTTACCCTCAAAGCTAACGCAGCTGTTTTAATTAAAGTTGAGTTACACCAGAAACTTTATCAGAATTGAGAAGAATCTCGAAAATACGGTTGATACCAAACCACATTTCTTGGCAAACCGAAGGATTCCGGAGAGTAGAAGAACACTAAGTGGTAAGTTTCTACCAAAACAATGTATCGTACAATCTTTTGCTATTTCGACAACTTCATAGAAAGGCAATACGCCGATCCGTTTCCGCAAAGTATAAACCCAGCAGCAGTTTCGCGGAACAAGGACAACCGAGAAAAGGTGGGTTTTATTGTAGTCTCACATTTCCCGGCTTTCAAGGCTGTGTGCCCATCTACAATAATAACCAAAATTAAAAAAAAAATACAACAAACCTCCAGAAAGAGTTTAGTATTGGGGTAGTTTTCAGTGTGAACTATCTTTGCAACAACAAAAAAATGGACTCAAAGTCTATAGCGATTCACCTGAGCCGAGGCAAATTTAAAATCAGTATTTTACGAATAGTGAATTGAACGAATTGGTATATGTAGATGCAAAAATGTGTATTAGAAGATTTGATTTTGATGCAAAGATTGGTGCTACTGTATGGTAGATTAAGATCAAGCGAATCCAACAGTTTTGTAATCTACCGGATTTTTCCCAAAAATATGTTAGAGAAATAAATACTATAAGCCGTATCAACATTTTCCATTACGCCAGAGAAAATTTTCTTCTACAGGGTCTTTCTAGTTCGAGTTTCTTTTTTATTAGTATTTTTTTCTGAGAGATGTAGCTGTTCAATGTGTCCTTTTTTAGTAGATGTTAACTGAAAATCTACGATTTACTTAAGTTTGTTCGAGAACAACTCGATTAATATGCAATTAAGATGGCTTATTGTTCTTAGACGAAGCTGATTTTCATTGAACGGATTAGTAAATGAGCTAAATGGTTCAATTTAGTCACCGGAAAAGCTTTGGCAATATGTTGAATAGCCTTTGCATTCCTTTTGTGTTTCTCGCTGGTACTCAGATGGTGGGATTTGTAATCTGGAGGTTTTGTAGTTGTGAAATTTTTCACCGAGAATGTAGCTATAAATGCGGTTAAAGTCAAAACGGATTGCGAAATGGAGATAAGTTAAGAACGTTTCTTTCGACCTATGGTTAATGGTATCGTTATTGACGATATGTGATCTCAGCAAGACCATGCCACAAGCGCCGCAGCTAAGTTAATGCAAAAGATATTTCTTAAAGCAAGGTTTCAAAAATATTCGGAATCATGCTGGTTGTTATTGATCGATCGTTTAACCCATTCAAGAGCTTTGGCTCTAAACTTCGCTAGCGTAGAATTTAGAGACGAAATAGTATAGTTTCTGTGTACAATAGATTTTTTATAAGGCTTATGACTTGTCAGCGCGATTCAAAATGTCATATGCAGTAGGGCGAATGAAAAATATCAATCCAGGACAATATTTAGAAGTTAGATTGAAATTACGTTCAAATATAACCGTTATGGACAACTGAAAAAGGAGTAGTCTCCCAACTTTCTTTTGGAAGTGATACCTACAAGATCGTCTGCTTCTAATCTATGCTTGTATGTATTTTTAAATACATCACGTAATTTCCAATTTTGCAATTTATACCTGAGATTCGTGTTCGAAGATACCCGAAACTTTTGGAAACCAATTTTAAGAGGGGTCGCTAAACTCAAATCTAATTATAATTTTAGCGGAAGTTGATTCAATTTCAATAATCCCTTTCCCCCTTATTGTATAAGTCATTTTGAGGTTTCTAATTAAAATCCAATGGCGGCCATCGTAGCCGGATGGGTTGGTACGTGACTACCATTCGGTATTCACAGAGAGGTCGCAGGTTCGAATCTCGGTGAAACACCAAAATCAAAAGAAAAAGAAAAACATTTTTCTAATAGCGTTCGCCCCTCGGCGGGCAATGGCAAACCTCCGAGTGTATTTCTGTCATGAAAAAGCTCCTCATAAAAAGATCTGCCGTTCGGAGTCGGCTTAAAACTGTAGGTCCCTCCATTTGTGGAACAACATCAAGACCGACACCACAAATAGGAGGAGGAGCTCGGCCAAACACCCAAAAAAGGTGTACGCGCCAATTATATAATATATATATAATAATAATCCAACAAAATAGCATATTTCAATCTAAAATAATAGGACTATGAATAAGTTCGTGCGGTTTTTTTCGAAATTTGAAACTTTATTGACGTAAAATGGTTACAAATTTAATATTCAAAATATTGTCCATCGCTTACTACTACTTTTTCCCATCTTTCTGGCAATTCACGGATTCCCTTTGTGAAAAATTCGGTCGGTTTTACCGCAATCCACGAATCGATCCATTTTTTGACTTCATCGTAATTACGGAAGTGCTGGTCAGCCAGGCCATGTTGCATCGATCGGAAGAGATAGTAATCGGATGGCGCAAGGTCTGGACTATACGGCGGGTGGGGTAGGACATCCCATTTGAGCGTTTCTAAGTATGTTTTGACCACTTGTGCAACATGTGGCCGAGCATTGTCATGTTGCAAAATAACTTTGTCGTGTCTATCGGCGTATTGCGGCCGTTTTTCTCGCAGTGCTCGGCTCAAACGCATCAATTGTCGTCGGTAGACATCCCCCGTAATCGTTTCATTCGGTTTCAGTAGCTCATAATACACAACACCCAGCTGGTCCCACCAGATACACAGCATAACCTTCAGGCCATGAATATTCTGCGCCGACGTCGATGTTGAAGCATGGCCAGGGTATCCATACGTTGCCCGACGTTTTGGATTGTCGTAATGGACCCACTTTTCATCGCCAGTCACAATTCGATGCAAAAAACCCTTTCTTTTGTGCCGTTGAAGCAGTTGTTCGCATGCCATAAAACGGCGTTCAACGTCTCTTGGCTTCAATTCATACGGCACCCAATGGCCTACCTTTCGGATCATTCCCATGACTTTTAAACGTTTGGAAATGGTTGATTGATCAACTCCCAAAGTTTTTGCAACCTCTTCTTGCGTTTGAGCCGGATCTTGATCGAGCAATTCCTCCAATTCGGTATCCATGAACTTTGGCGGCGCACCCTCGCGTTCTTCGTCTTCCAAGCCAAAATCACCACTTTTAAAGCGTGCAAACCACTTCTGGCACGTTCGCTCAGATAGAGCATGCTCACCATAAACTTCCACCAAGATACGATGACTTTCGGCTGCTTTTTTCTTCATATTAAAATAATGAAGAAGAATTCCCCGCAAAAACACATTATTTGGCACGAAATTCGACATTTTCAAGTGTGGTAAAAATATTGTTGTTTACGCTTCAAATAAAAAACTTATACTGACGTTTGTGCCTTACGACAGTAGCTCTCCAATGAATGTTTGGAAATGTGGATCGATGGAATAATAATCAAGTTACGCCATCTGTTGTAAAACCGCACGAACTTATAAATAGACCTATTATAAAACACACTTCCGTCTCTTTCTGCGCATATTTTAATAATTGGAAGTCGGGAAGTTATGAGAATCCCATTACGAAACTTCCAGGGATTACTGCGCATAGTCTCAGCTATTAACGAAAAAATAAGAAAAGAATTTGATTGATTTTGTTTGACAATGACAAAAAAATTATTTTTTCCTAAAAATATTTTAGCAAAAAAAAAAAACAAAAAAATAAAAAATTAAACAGAATTTTTTTTTTAAATATTTCCAAAAACAAACACTAATTTTTTTTAATTTTATCCTTAAATATAAAAAAAACACAAAAAAAATGTTCCAAAGTTTTTTAGTTTTTTTAGTTCTCTCAGACAAACAATGCTTTTAAAAAAAAGTTAGTTGCGCTAAAGTTTTCCTTAAAAATTAATTTTTTTTGTTTGAATTTTTTTTTTAATATTTAGCGAAAATAATTTTTTGGGAAAAGCAATTTTTTAGTAATTTATAAAAAACCACATCTCTCTGATTTGAAAGAATTTTTCACAAAAAGTTTGAAAGTGAAACATTTTAACTTTTTGACATTTTTATAAATTTCCTTTTTTTCCTTCAGACAAAAAATGATTTTTAAAAAAATTTGCGTTAAATTTTAAAATAAGTTAAAAAATAAGTTTTTTTGTTTAAATCTTTTTTTTTTTTGAAATTTTTAGGAAAAATATTTTTTTGGGAAAAATAATTTTTTAACATTCTCTGATTTCAAAAAATGTTCCACAAAGTGCTTGAAAGTTAACAGTTTTCCGCCTTATTTAACATTTTTATAAATCTCTTTTTTTAATTCTTTCAGACAAAAAATTCTTTTTAAAAGAATTTACGTTAAAATTTTACTTAAAACTAAAATTTCTTTTGTTTGATTTTTTTTCGTTTGAATTTTTAGGGATAAAAATTTTTTGGGGAAAAATAATTTTTTAGTAACTTTTAAAAAACTCTTCCCTCTGATTTCTCCAAAAAAACTATATTACTATACTATTTTTTTAGTGTATTTTTAAAAGACTAGTGTAAATGAAAAGACACAAGAAAAAAACATTCTAAATTTTTAACAAAAGAAAGTGCGTTAGCGTAGCACACATAACGGAAGTGAAACTTTCAAGGCAGACAAAGAAAGAGGGAGGGGCCCGAAAAAGAATGAGAGGGGGAGAGAGAAAGTAAATTCACAACATTTGCAGAGAATACAAATAGATAAAATTTACAAAAAACGGGGAAGGGTCGACCGGTGTAGGTAAACGCCTGACACAAACCGTGGCAACAACGCGTACTACTCCGAGCGTTTATCACCCGCACAAACGTAGCGATTCCAGGACCGCAGCAACGGCACAAATTAGCTCAAGCCAATACCAATAAATCCGACGCCGGAATAGATAGCACTTTATAGTAGCCATAAGCACTAGCCAGAAAACGGAAATAAACGCCAAAAAGTAGGCACCAAACAAAAAACGCCAAAAAAATTGGGACTAAAAAACCGCCCCAAACAGTAGACACCAAGGAAATATAGCACCAAAAAGTAGGCACCACAAATATATTTCCTACAAGTTTGCATCAACAAAGAAACGCCGAAAAGTAGGCAATGCTATTTCTCACTAGAAATTAGCAACCACAAGGAAAAACTCAGGAAACATAGTCTAAAGTGTATCTAAGATATATATAAGGTGTATCTCTCTCTCTCTCCTTTTCCTCTACGTTATATCTTTTTTCTCTCTCGCGGAACGAAAATGCCCAAAACGTTGCATGGCCTTGAAATTTTGCTCTCCATTCTCGCTCGTTCATGGACGCCTAAGAAGTTTCACTTCAAAAATTAAAAATTAAAGAAAAATTCCCTTATACTTTTTGCCCTAAAAGACAAAAATGTATACACAATTATTTATAAATTTGTTCGACCAGGCACGCCAATAGGTGCAGAATAATATTTTTAAATTTTTATTCAATATAAATTTTTTCCAAATTTTGCCAGTTCACTTTTAATTATATATATATATAATTGGCGCGTACACCCTTTTTGGGTGTTTGGCCGAGCTCCTCCTCCTATTTGTGGTGTGCGTCTTGATGTTGTTCCACAAATGGAGAAACCTACAGTTTCAAGCCGACTCCGAACGGCAGATCTTTTTATGAGGAGCTTTTTCATGGCAAAAATACAATCGGAGGTTTGCCATTGCCTGCCGAGGAGCGACCGCTATTAGAAAAATGTTTTTCTTAATTTTGGTGTTTCATCGAGATTCGAACCGACGTTCTCTCTGTGAATTGCGGATGGTAGTCACGCACCAACCCATTCGGTTACGGCGGCCGCCAATTATACTTAAGCTTAAAATAACCCGCATTCTCATATTGGCATTACACTCCGAGCAATGGTCCACGTCTTCTCTTCAAAACGCTTCACTCTTCTCGACAGCTCTATGTTGTGAAAGTCTCATTTTTCGTATATCATAAAAAAACACCTAACTTTCAAAAACACAAAAACAAAAATGCATAGTGAAAAACATTTTGATCCAATATCTGAAATAGTTGGTCCAAATATTTGAATCACTTGACATGGAATCGCCAATACATTTAATATAAATTAAAAAAAAATTACTTAAATTCGCACTTGAAAGCCCCTTGTTTCTCTTAACACCAACGCAGCACTTTACTTATACGTGCACTTTCAACTACATCTGTCCATTACATGGAACAATTTTTCAAAGTATTTACTTAAGAAAATCCAACAATTAATCCTACACCTGTCCACAAGCGGTGATGCCGGGGGTTGGCGGTTGGGTGTGGAAGCTTACAATCGATACGCGCGTAATGCCACTTAACCTGTCCATCAGCGCATAGCCATGCAATACGAGTACGCGGGTGGACGTGCAACATCTCAATGTCGCTATGATAGAAGCCGGTGGAAAGCATGTGGAGAAAAAAGCAAAACCAAAAAAACCAGCATAAAACTTAGTGCAGAGAAAAAGTTGTTAATGTGCACACAATCAGAACAAAATGAGTTTCGGCATTTCCGACATCAAACGCATTACAAAAGTATTATCGACATTTTTTTGACAGTTGGATTGGGATTTTCTATGTACAATAACTATCTACCTACCCGGTTACAAGCACACACACACACACACACACACACACACACACACACAAACATGCATGCATACATGCACGAATATGAGTAAGTAAGTGATTGGCAAGCACTGGATTATTGGAACAATAAGTGGCATGCAACAGCACGCAATTGCCAAACAGTGCAAGAGTACATGTGTGTATGTGTGCGTGTGTGTGTTGTTGAGGGTCTTGCTGAGCTGAAAATCCAATTCTTTGCGAAGTAATGCAATTTAAGCCGTTCTGAGTAAATACGATTTATTGACGAATTTTGAGTGATTTTTCCATTTTTTGTTTTTGCTTGCTTTTCTTTACTATTCCGGCTGGGTTTCTTTCTACGTTACTGTCTCGCTTTCCTTTATTTCTTACTTCACATATTTTCTTACTTTTCATTTTCCAATAGTTTTACGAACGTTCATGTCATAATTCGCTTTCATTGATTTCAACGCAAATGTCTTCATTCAATTGCTTTGCAACTCAAAATTCACCCGGAGTCCTTTCGCTTGCCTGCTTCCGGACATGTTGCATGGTCACTGAAGTACTTAAATGCATATACGTACCTACCTACGTATGTATGTGTATACACGCACAAGTTGCATGCCACAAGCGTTAGGCAGCTCGTAATGACAGCTCACTGATTTGTGCTGTTCGCCTTTAGAATGCAGCTGTCATATTTATGGATACCTGCCTAGCATATCAAGATTGGTTTTTTTGCTTTTTTAAGCAGGCATTGCAGCTAAAGTACCTACGCCGCACAATGGGAGAAGTCAAACGTCTGTTATTTTCAGCACTTAAACACTTTAGAATATTTCATTGTTCTTTGTTTTTTTTTTTTTCTTACGCTCTTTTTTTCATGTCCTTCACAGGTCATTTTGTGGCTGCCATAAAATTGACATTTCAATTTCTATGCTCGCTTAAGCGACAGCCGGACAAGGTTCTTAATACACCCAAAATCAATTTATAGTTTTGAAGTTTTCGGATTTCAGATTTCTTAGAGTGGGCGTTGATAAAGGTTTTTATTTTCCCCATTTGGGAGAACTCTTTCAGTACTTGACTGTGGCTTGTTTGATAACACTAGGCAACATGGATTTTCAACCCGCACAGCCACTATTTGTTTGCTTATGTAGAAAACTTTGAAACCACAAATATAAAAAAAAAAATATAAATTTTTTTAATCCAATTTTTTATTTTTTATTTCAATAGTAAAGTTCTTGTGGTGGAATTCTTTTTTTTTAGTTTTTTAATGTTTTAGCAGGTAGCTTGATACACATACAGGCATACATATACATTAGGGCGGGTCGATTTAAAAATCGCTCATTGCTCTGGGAAAATTATATTCTAGGGATGAAAATAAGAAACTTTGCCGAAGGAAATATCACAAAATATCAATATTTTTGGCCTTTACATGAGAAAAGAAACTAAAAAGTTCGACCCAAACTGGGTCGATTTTTTTAACTTGTTAAAAAACAAAAATATTTGTTTTTTAGTTTTGTTTAGAGACTTAAAACGAATTAATAAAAAGAACTCTTAAAACAAAAAAGTCTAATTTTGGAAATAATTAACACTTTTTCGGGAAACATTATCTAAAAAAATATGTCTTTTTCTAATTTTTTATTTAGTTTTTAAATTTTGTTTTAATAATGTTTCCTGAAAGAAGTTCTTATTTGTTTCTAAAATTAAATTCTTTCGTTTAGTTTACTTTTTTATTTTTTTTAACGTTTCCTGAAAAATTGTTATTTGTTTCTAAAACTAAACTATTTGCTTTAACATTTCTTTTAATAATTCTTTTGTAACTCCGTACTATTTTTCGTCGCACAAAATAAGTAATACAAGCACGTAGGTTTGGTTTGGCAGCCGCATCGTACGTAGAGACAACGATGCCACTTAGACCACGAAATGAGTCCGTTGTGAGCAACGTAGTACGTAGAAGCTCAAGGATTGTTTAAACTTTCTTCTCAAAAATTTATTTATGTTTTCTATAACAATTTCGCTGGGTTCTTAACACAAATAAATTTGTTCTTTAATTTTTTATTTTATAACATTTTTTTAATATTTTTTTTTAATACTTATTTTAAGGTCCAATTTTTTTCGGTCCGAAAAAGTACATAAAAAAGTTTGTTTACGCCTGAACTACTCCACACGCACATCAACAATTTAGCTGTATTGACAGAAGCTCGGCAACTTTTAAGACTTTTTTCTAGAAATATAGTAAGTATCTGACAAAACTCAACTTTTTTCTCAAGAAATTATTTTCGAAATATTAATTTTAATTAATTAATTAATAATTTCCTAATAACAACACTTTAAATTCAATGACAGAAATTATGCGATTTTTTTTAATTTTTCCGAAAAATTATTGTTTTTTAATTTTTTTTTTTAAATAATGTTCCTTAAAAGTTTATTCTTCTTTTCTAAAATCGAATTTTCTTGTTTGAAGATTTTTGGTTTTTATATAATGGTTCTCTAAATCTCTCAGGTTTTTTTGTTTAAAAAATACGTAGGTCATCTACTGAATTTTAGGAATTTTAAATTTTTTTTTCTTAAAAAATAATTTTCTACACAACTTCCTTTTTTAACAAAAATACATTTTTTGTTTAAAATTTGTTTTAATAATTTGTTTTTAAATTATTATTTTTTTCTTTTACTTTCAAGCATTTTTTTTTTTTGAAAAAGTACATCAAGAAGTTTTTTCATGGTTAACTACTTTCCTTCCACGTTAAAAATTAACTTTTTTTCAAGAAAATAGTTAAAACATTAGTTCAGGACCGCACCACTTTTTTATTAATTTTCTTTTCTTTTTTTGCTGAATAAATAAAATAAAATTTTTTTGCCTTGAAATTTCGATAACCGAAATTTGGCGATTTTTCAAACTCTCTTATAAAAATAATTTTTAAAAATTGGTTTTTTAGTAATATATTTTATATAAAAATATTTTTTGTGATAAAATGTTAATCTTAATCCTTCTAAAAATTATTTTCAAAAATTAGTTTTTTAATAGTAATTTTTTCCTTTTGTTCTAAAAAATAAATTTAAAAAATTTTGGTTCAGTAAAACATTTTTTTTTTAAATAGGAGTCACATTTATTTTTTTCCTTTTTTTCTGAATTTTTTTTTTATTTTTTTGTTTGAAAAAGTACGTAAAAAATTTTCTTTCATTTTCACTTTTTCTTATCATCAATTATTTAGACGCAATGACTGAAATTTAGCGGTTCTTCAAACTCTTTTCTAAAAATAATTTTTAAAAATCTGTTTTTAGTAATATAAATATTTTAAAATTTACTTTTTTGTGAATAAAACAATATTAAAAATTTTTTGTCTCAAAAAATACGTAAACAATTTTCTATCACTTTCCCTCTTTCCTAAATCAATGGTTGAAGCTTGATGAATTTTTTTAATTTTATAAATTTAATTAAAAGAATTTTTTAATACTAAATTTTCTAAAGAATTATTTTCTATTTAAAAAGAAGCATTTTTTTGTTTCAAAAATATACGACATTGTTTAGTTGAGAATGCGAAAAAGTTCGGCGATTTTAAAAATGTGTTTCCAAAAGAAAGATAGTTAAAAAAATAGTCATTAATTTTGAAATAATAGATTTGGTCGTCTCGAAAAATAGGTAAAAATTTCAAGACAACAAATATATATACAATATATATTTTTTTTTATAAGCAAAGCCTTCACATACCTAAATTTTGTATATGTATGTACAAATGCAGATTATAAAACCTCTCTAGAGAAAAGAAGTTAACAAGTAAAAATGTTGTTGATTGATTTTCTCGCTTTGTAAGTTGAACTACTATTAAGGTGTAGAGGCAGTTCGGGTACGTTGTTTTTTTTTTTATTTTGTTGCCTAGTGTTATCTGCTTGCCGTATGCTGTAGCTACATTCTTTCAAACATTTTTAAATTTCCCACAATTTGTCATGCACACCGCATGCCTGCGATCGGTTCACAGCGTGCGCTGTACTTTTGCCCATTTCCCATTTTCCAGTCTTACGTCTTAATTGAAAGCAAAGAAAATTTGCAATATCATTTTAAAAATAGTTACAACACCAAAATGCATACATACATACATCCATACATACATACATAAGTACATGTTTGCATTCAAGTATACCCATGGCTATGAATTTCGGCATTCTCTTTCTTACTGCAGCATGCAATCAGAATGCTCAGCCTCCCCTACCTACGTTTGGATTGTTTTTATTCTTTCCATCGCTGTGACTTTGTATATTTTAAATCGTTAGAAGGCCACACGAATTCCTTAGCAACGATTTGATGTATATTTTCTTAAAAATTTTCCCAATGACTTTGCAATATCTTTTATTTATTTTTGATTTTTTTAATTTTTAATTTTTCTTATTTTTATTTCATGTTGCAACACTTGAAACATTTTGAGTGTCAGATTGAATGTTTCGTGTAAAATACAAATTTTTCATGGCCTTTTTAATCTCAAATTCAGCTTTGCTTTTGTTTCGCATAGCACGAATTCCGGTTTTTATATCATATTTATGACTTTAAGTGGTCACATGCAATACTCTGTAAGGCACGTTTAAATAAGCACAAAATTTGTTAAGAAGATCGTGAAGAAGTATTGTTCACTTGTCTGTTAGTACTAAAATCTGTGGACGACTTCTGATTTACTATCGTCACCGCCAAAAAATTTTATATGTACAAAGCCGGCCAAGCTGCCACTCCAGACTCCATTACGACCGCAAACAACTGTCGCAGAACGCTTAGTCTGATGGCCGAGATACTCGTCTTTCAGCTGCTTCAAATGCCGAGGAGCAGGAACATAGCCAGTTTCAAGAAACATACCAGACTGCAAGAAAGGCTACTTCCGTACAATTTTCACGAACCTCGAAGGAATTAGACATGACTATCACTTTCAACTGCTTCAGTAGTAAGAAATTTTTTTACCAAAGATGCCGAAAGCGGGCAGGAGATGAGAATACTTTAGTAATGGTCCCCAGCATTGGCTGTAATACAGCCAAGCTCATTTGGTGGATTAAATATATTAGAATAAAATATAATGGCAAAATATAATCATCTTAGGCGAAAGGGAGCTACGTGTAGCTATAAGCCACTTTAGAGATACACTCAAGGCGACTAGAGATACACCACAATGGTCTTTGTAGGAGCTGCTATAACAAAGAAGGGGCAGTTAGTACTGCACTTTGTAGGTGAAAGCAAAGAGTCTTTGTGTATCGAGCTCTGAGAAGATTTTTCTTAAGGGAACTGAGAACTTCGTCGGAATTGAAAATGTGGTAGCTGCTCGGGTTCGCCGAATCCAGACTTTGATTTAACTATAACCTTAATCTTTCTCGACTTGGTTTTTCCAACCCAGTACAGCCCTTATTATTATTAGGCTACTGCGCGGTGCGACCAAAGTAGCCTAAGTAGCCCTATATTTTGAGAATGTTTTAAAATTGTAGCACATTCTGGGGTTTATTGTTCCATAGTTTATACATGGAGGTATAGTAGTACCACCAAAGTGCTGTAGCCGTTTTCTGCCTAGTGCAGTACTTTCACAAATAATGCATTCTGATCTTTCAGTGTCCATTTCACAGAATCGGCAGATGATGGTCTCAGAGAGCCCAATTTTGCTTAAGTGATATCTCAGGCTACAGTGGCCTATGAAGTAATCAGTTGAAAGTCTTAAGCCTACTCTGCTAAGTGAAAGTAATATAACTTATCAGAAAATCTGGCGTTAGGAATTGTTCCGCTTGTCGCTGACCGCTAGAGTTTTGCCAGTGTTCAACAAACTTCTTCACCTCTCACCTTCCGGCGAATTTTGTTGATGTGGCTCTTTGTAAGACCACAGAAAGTTTCAGGACCAATTAGGGGCATGTTTGTCCCTTTTTTTGCTAGTTGGTCAGCTATTTCGTTTCCCTCGTGTCCTTCGTGTCCAAGAGCCCATTAATATTTTGAAGTTGCCTATCATATTAAGAAGGTTTAGCCATTTTTTAGGTGATTGTAGTTGATAAAAGGGCTTTCAAAGCCGCCTGAATGTCTGAAGTATGTAAATGTGAATTCTGCTCATTTTTCTACGGAGATATTCCCTCACACATATCTCAATGGCTCGTTTTTCTACCTGGAAGATAGTTGGGTAGAAACCCATTGGAATCGATTAACTGAATTTGGGCCCATTGATTCCCGCCCCTGTTCTACCATCTATTAATTTCGATCCATCAGTGCACCATATTTGGGATCCGGGTTTGAAGGTGATATAATTATTTTCCCAGCTCCTGAAGATAAAGCTCCTGAAGATAATGGGTTTGGGAGTTAATGCATCCACCCTGTGAAGAATAGGAGTGTGTCGAAAGTCTTCTAAGATCTTTAGATGACCTCTTATATCTTCACTAGGTCGGAGTTGCTTTTTAGTCTTAAGGCGCTCAAACGTGCTTCTTTCTCAATTAATATGGGAAGCGCTGTATGCATATTACCACACCCAGTGCATGCCTTTTGTTTCATCCTCTCATAATCCAGCCTCTGTACTTCATTTCGCCGTACTACCTATGTCTTTATTGCTGAAACTGATACAGCTCATCATTCGACATCTGCAAAATACATCTTCACCAATGCGCTAATCACAAATCTTCTGCACTTTCCCTCTGTCGAACGCTGCAAGAACTGCTTTATCCGCAGATTTTATCGCCCAAGCTTCTGTGCCGCACCACAGAATGGGCATGGTGAAAAGTTTTTAAAATGTGGGGTTTCTTCGTTGAGCAGCCCAATTGCCTTTTCAGTCCAAAGTAGCACTTGTTGAGCGGCATTAATGGTGGACTTCGCTTTCGAGGCACGTCTTTTACTGATCCAAACTTCTAGCTGTCCATAGTGACGTTGTTACTAATCTAATTTAATCTGGTCTAAGCCCATGCTAAGCACGTATCGAGTTCCAACGTGCCAATGATAAAAGAAGCCACAAAACAACATGGCTTTCCCCCGATAGCAATGTCTGCAAGATGTCAGAGTAAAGAGAAGTGTTGATATTGGCTCAGACCACCAACTAGTTAACGCATCCATCAAACTAAAGGCCGCGTAAGCAAAAAGGATCGTAACCTTGTCAGAAACGCTTCAAAACTGTGCAGACTGCCTGTAGACAAGACACACGCAATTAGATAAATGGGCTCGCGCACGAAATCGACAAGCAGCTCAAGCCCAGAAAACTCGCATGATATAGGAAATAACAAGAAAAATGACGGGCGTAATCAGTGCGAAAGATGGAAGTCTATTAACAAATGACGATGAGCAATTGCAAATATGGAGAAAACACTTTGGTGAAATTCTTAATCAACAAAATGACTGGGATCTTTAAACCATAATTCCTCTTCGTCGGCGAACATATCTTCTTCCCCACCATCCAAACAGCAGATACTCGCTGCAATGAAAGCCCTCAAAAACAATAAGTATGACCGTCTACCAGCTGAAATTTTTAAAACTTGCCCATAACAGACTGCAAATCTTCTTCAGCCTACTTTCAATGCAATCTGGGACGAAGAAGAGCTCCCCGATGACTGGTTACAAGGTATATTAGTCGTCCTGCCGAAGAAAGATAACCTATGGTTCTGCAACAACTATGGAGGAATTATAATAAACTCGCAAAACCTCTTTTAGAACTTCCTTTGAGTGCGCGTATATTCTATTTTTACAGCTTTCATTACGAATAATTTGTTTTGCTCAAAATGAATGTTTTTCTCGAAATTTTCTTAAAACAAAAAAAAATTATATATAGATACATATATGAAAAATGTACTAATTTAAAAAAATTATCAAAAATTTAAAAAAAAATACATACATATAAAAACTGGCCGAAGACTCGATTAAGTTAAGCTGTGGTAATATGTGAGGAACAAAGTTGCAAAAGGTGTGGTGGTTATGTTAACAAGGCCGCTGCTGTATATTTAATTTTAATTTATATCAGTAATTATATCAATAATTTGTATACACAATAAATATATAGGCGTTAATACTCCCCTTAAGTGCAAACTACCTTGCTTTGGCGCCTTTGTGTATGCAACGAAAAAAATTCGAGAAGGACATTTTACTTCAAAATTCATTAATTTACACACATATAAGGCGCATATATAAGATTTTTGATGTCCTCATTCCAAATAATTGCTCCAAGTAAATGCTTTTCACGAAAATTTCTTAGAAAAAAAAAAAAATATAATATAAGAAATATACATTTTAAAAAAATTAGAAATATACAATAATATATACAAAAATTAAAAAAAAAATATATAAACATAAAAACTCTCCGAAAATTCCATTAAGTCAATTTTAAAAGAAAAAGTTAAAAAAATTGATGTGGTTCTATTAACATGGCCGCTGCTGTATATTTAATACGCATTTATTTCATTAATTATATCAATAATTTCTATACACAATAAATATATAGGCGTTCACACTCCCCTTAAGTGCAAAATACCTTGCTTGGGCGCCTTTGTGTATGCAATGGAAAACATTTGAAAGTGACATATTGCTTACATATTCATTAATTTACGCACTCGTTTCAAATTTTGCATAATACCTTATTGTTGTGAAGCAATTTTGTTTTCTATGCCACTTTCACTGCCATGCCTGCCATCCACATACCCCCGCCTGGTTCTAATAAATTTTTTATTATTATTGAACGATACAGTTCGAGGTGGTGGTGTGGAAGTCTCATTGACGTTTAACTAAAAGCACTTTACCTCCATAAGTGTCTCCATCTTAATCAATTCAAACTTTCAAAGGCAATATCCTCCAGTTCGTGCACTCCTATAGGCGACCTATTTGTTTGGCGACATCTTTCCACACCTCGGCCCCCCGTTGCTCCTTCCTTCCTCTATCCTTTTCTGAAGTATCTACACAAACACATACTCACATACTCACTGTCACATCGCTGCGCTCAGTGTCTTCATTTTCTTGTCTGCAAAGTTTCACGCATCAATACATTTATTATTCCTATTTTTCTCTTCATTTTCACCTTTTGTTTTTTTCTTCTGCCATTTTATGTTTCAAACTTTTTTGGTTTTTTTTTTCAATTTGTTCTGCATTTGTACATTTTCTTTGAATGCGTATCAATAATATGAAATTGTATTTTCTATTTTCACTTTATTCCATTTTTTGCAATATTTACTTTTTGTTGTTGTTGTAGTTGCCATCTTGCGTTATTTAATTTACGAAATGTTATGTGTTTGAAAAGTGCCAAAAAGGTGTGCGCAGCAAAACTCGATCGATTTCGTTTATTTCGCTCGTATGACTGTTGAAATACGCGCACGTTTGTGTTTGTGCGTGTGTGTGTGTGCTGGCGTGTGTTTGTGTGTCATGAATAATTTAGCACGCCAGACATGTAAAGGGATACTTTGCACTTAAGTTTGACTTTTTAGGTGGGAGATGCCTTGTTGGCGAAACTTTTGGAGAAGGGTTTCTGCACGAAAAAATTACCTGCTTTCATCTCTGCAGAATTTTTAAAGAACTTATAAATTTCTATCAGTGATACACAAAACAAAAAAAACGAATTTTTTACCTGCTTCAACTTTTGCTGGTATAGCAGTTTTATTGATATAGCCGAGATAATCCCATCAGAGTACTTAACCTAACTTAAAGTTACTTTGGGTTGTAGTGGTGGTCCACAAGGGCACACACTCACACTATTATCCCATTGTGATGCAGCGTGCAGAACAGGTTCTTATCTCTCCTAAAACCAATGTGAACTTTTCAAGTTTTTTAGAAGATCCGTGATCTCCACAGTGCTGGGATCTTTCAATTAGAAAAAAATTGTCTACCTACAGTGATGAATCTACGTCTGGATAGAGCAGGACAATGACACGACGATTTCACACCTCCGTCTTTACCTTTTCGTCATTTAGACAGCTTCCACAGAAATTACGTGTTCCCACGTCCATCCTATTAGGCAGTGCCCGGTTATAACGAAAATCGAGGTGCTAAAACATTACTTATTTTGGCTTAGTAGAGATTCTGTATGTTTGGCATTGGGAGTTAGCCACAATTGTTGGACTTTTCTGCAGGTGGTTTCACTAAGCCATCTTTCATTCACTACTCTTACAATTTTTCTAAAACTAAGTAGCCTACAAGTCTCTGAGAGCGTGCCTATGTCATTATCTGTGTATTCATCAGCCTCGTTAGTTCCTCGGCCCTGCAGCTACCCTCAATGTCACTATGGTCAGGAACCCATGTTATCCTTTCAGTGAAATCAGTCAGCCATCTCGTCAAAAGATCTAAGGCATTTCATGGCTACCTTAAAGGTTGTCGACTGCTTTGTGAAGCATTTTACTGCCTCCTGGATATCAATGAAAATGTAGTTATCATCTCCCGATAGCGCATTTCACCGTACCAGTGTCATGCCTTTCTTATTACTATCAATTCAGTTTGAGAGACACCGCAGTAGTCGGGGTGTCGAGAGTTAAAGGAGATCCCCAGATGTTCGGAATATATACCTCCGCCCACTCTACTCTCGACCTTTGAACAATCTGTGTATACATGGAGGGACTCGCCCTGTCTTATATTAACCCGTTCCTACTCTTCCCTCGAGAGTAGGAGGGCCATTGGAATGGCAAGTGTAGGCGTGAGCGCATAGCCGACCCGTCTGAGAAGCTCTTGCCTTCAAATCTGCCTTCTGGAATCAGACAGGTGGTAAGGTAATCAAGCAATATCCAGCAAGAATAACGAATGCCCTGTTGAAAGTCGGCCTACAGGGTTTGATTGAAAAGTAATGAGCCTTATTTTTTTTAAGCAGTTTTATTAAACCTTTTGGCTTATACAACTAATATTCTTCAAAATAGGACCCTTGAGCGTCAATACGCCGCTGGTAGCGGTCCTTCCACTGCAGGAAACATTTTTTAAACTCATCCGCCGGAATCGCGTTCAATTCGGCTGTCACAGTTTTTTCGATTGCCTCGATGGAGTCGAAACGCCTCCCCTTCAGCTTTCTTTTCAGGCGCGGGAACAAGAAGAAGTCCGAAGGGGACAGGTCTGGGCTGTAGGGAGGGTGGGGAAGCACCGGAACTCCCATCTTGGCCAATGCAGAGGTGCAGAGGAAGGCGGTGTGCGCCGGCGCATTGTCGTGATGAAGGGTCCAATTGTTGACGAGGTCGGGCCGAACCCGGGCGACGCGGTTTTTCAGCCGAAGGAGCACTTTTTTGTAAAATGCCGCGTTTACAGTGCTTCCTGGAGGTACAAATTCCTTGTGGACGATGCCTCGAGAGTCGAAAAAGATGATCAGCATGGTTTTGATCTTGGATTTCGACATGTGCGCCTTTTTGGGTCGTTGTCCTCCCGGCCTTCCTTGAACGACTTGTGCCACCGTTTTACTTGGGCACTGGACAGAGATTGGTCCCCGTAAGCTTCCTTGAGTAGCCCAATGGTTTCGGTGCTCGTTTTGTTTAGCTTTACGCAAAATTTGATCGAGTAACGTTGCTCCAACGAGCGCTGCATTTTCGCCACTGCAAAATCCTAACACACTTTTAAAACAGCTTTCACGCGCGGAGCGATGTTGACTACACCGCTGTTGTCAGCGAACTGGGACCGGTTTCTAGTGGAAGGGGAAGGTCCAACGATCATTTTCCCCCACCAGCCGATTCGGTTCATCTCTTGGCAGATGCTCCGCGCGGGAAAGCTCATTACTTTTCAATCAAACCCTATAAGTTTTGTGCTCTAAACACTTACTGCCTGCCGAGGGTAATGCAATAACTCCTGCATTAGAGATCTCTAGAAATTTCAAGACACCGCTTTGGAAGCCAGGTATTCCATGCATTGAACTTGACTCGATAATCTGGCGCACAGATGAGTCGAAGCTTGCGGTTGTGAAAACTTCAACGGGCGGCTTTTGGTGAGCTTTCAAATATCGATACCAATGGGAGGTTATTGGACAATCGTTCAACCAGAGATTCGTGGCATAGAAATTTGTAAGACAGAAAATGTGCGAAGAGGTACAACTTCAAAGCGCATCTGCATTTCGCCTAATAACCAGACGGTCTTATGTCTACTAGATTCTCATATAATAACATCTAAATTTGTTGAGGAATTCTTAATTGCCCTCAATACCTCGGGTGTAGAAAGTATACCGTCTTGCGTGGCTGGGTAGCAGGCTATGGAAGTCATGAAAACATTACCGGATTTTCTAACGAAATTAGGATCTACAACACGCAATTCCATGCACCAACAGCCTTTTGCGTTTTTACCAATGCTCACATAAAGTAAATTATCAACCATTGGGAAGACAAGGAATTCATGCAACACTAAATTGAAAGTCCATGACAGATGTAAGCAAAACTGTTCATCTTTCTTCTGCAATTGCATCCAGTAGGCTCCTTAACCTGGTAAACCCTTTAGTAGCATAAAGAGGGCAGCCAAGCGCTCTACTATCAGTCTCGCAGTACGAAATTTACTTATGAGATGGAAGGCATTTCACAGTCACCTTTTAAGTCAGTGACGGCTTTTTCATAGAATTAATGGCGGTGTGGCTGTGGAAATATAGATTTTCTAGCATGGAATCACAACCTATTAACTAGTGGCTGGACTTTTGAAATAGCCATCGGGTCAGTCTGAAAGGTGCTACAGTGAGTAAATAGGAGAAAACAATAAGGTATACCTAGGCATTTCGTACAAACACTGCCTCATTCTTACTATCGAGCTCCGACCCATCGTTCTTCTTAAACGCACACAATCTCTCCTTACTTGCAGCTTCTAAAAGAACTAGGGTAGACTGAAAATTGGTAGTCTGTTTCTATAGGGAGGTCATTAAATGCAATCACGACTGCTATATGGCCTTACTGCAAGAGTATATGCATGATTTTTCTGCTTTGCGAACCAGTCGGATCGGTATTATCCCTTCGGTACTTACTTCAGGTGATGCTCTAAGTTCTTCGGCATCCTTCTTGGAATCTCATACATCCTTCTATGAGCTTTTTACAACCTCCTTAATCATTATATGTTCTTCACTTTACAATAAAGACTACAAGATATATGGTAACTGGTGACTAGACAGAAGGTTTGATCAAACTTCGTTTGAAATGTTCTAGAACACATTCTAGAACTTTATATAAACCTAATAAAACGTTCTATAAATTTCAGACAATATTCTTGAAATCTTATAAGATATCGAATACCCAGTTCTAAGTAGGGAAAACAGACCGATACAGCGATTTTCTCTACCCCTTTATCCTCTAATCGATACTTTATCTTGACAGCAACTAAGTCTGGACAACATATCGCAAAAAAAGGAAAAATGCAATCGAACGCTTTTGGCATAATAATACATATACGCGGACGGATCTCTCTCTCTTCGCACAGTATCGGAAGATGTTGTATTAGTCCTCGCGGGAATGCTACCAGTTAAGCTGACTGTAGTCGAATTCGCGCAAATAAAAAAACATCGAGCGAATCCAGCACAGCTGACTAACCGATGGACTGAACGGGAGCGAAGCATCCACGCTTGGCAGGAGGAATGGAGGAACTCCAAGAACGGACGATGGACATATCGATTGATTCCGAATATCAACAGATGGATAAATCGAAAGCATGGACAGATAGATTTCTACCTGACCCAAGTACTTAGTGGGCATGGATGCTTCAAGGCTTATCTGCATAGATTTAAGCACGAAGATGACTCGTATTGCACCTTTTGCGACAGTCTAATTGAAGATGCAGAGCATGTTTTCTTTGTTTGCCCTCGTTTTGAACTACATAGAAAGAGAAGATTTGAGTGATAGGGTCGGGAAGCCAATAATGGTTAGTAGCCTAGTGGGTATTAGGCTTGACTCAGAAGAACATTGGTCCGCTGTCAGTAACATGACAAGAATAGTCATAATTTTACGTTATTCATTACCCATAAGCGAATCGAGAACAGTAATGAGCAGCTTTCCAAGATGTAGATATAGGCTTTTCCATACATAGACCGTACGGCCGTCAACGATTCTGGGCCTACACCAAGACCCAGGTGGGAAGCGTTTCCATATTTACGATCCGTCTCCGATTTGGTATTAGAGTATGATCTCCAGTGCGTCATATCAGAAGGTCTTGACCTTCGCTCAAGGTATGGATCATGGAAATGATCGCATGCGGTTCCCATGGAGGCCCATGAATCAGCATATTCACCCTCGCCAGTTTTTCAATTTTGTTCGTTTGCTGAATGACAAACTTACACCCTTCATTCTGCTGGCCCCGCATCCTCAGTTTCTGTTAGCCATTCGAGCGATTGAGAGTTTGAGTATTGTAACTTCAAAATACCGTGCTCAGCTCTCATTCGCTCGAATCTAGGTACATCTTTCGATTTCCATATAGTTTCCCGTAGTTGACTGTCGACAAAGTCTAGTTGTTCTTGGGGCATTTGGATCTGCCCATCGTCACAGATCTCCACCATCAAACCGCTTGTAGCTGCTGCAGTATATTTGTCTCCCAAAGAAGTTAGTGGGTCAGTCGAGTCCGTCTACACGGCACTCATCCTTCCGGATTTCTTGTTACTACTACCAGATACATGATTGCTGCAAGAGGCTCCTCCTTGGGATTAAGGTTTGTTGTCCTTCCTCCTTTTCTTCTTCCTTTTACCAACCCGTGCGTTCGCCGTCTTCTCATCTGTCAAGTTGACTAGATCCGATAGATCATCACGAAATCTGTTCCTCTTGACAGCTCCGGCTACAAGGGTGGACTAAAGCAGAAGAGTCCGTCTACACGGCACTCATTCTTCTGGATTTCTTGTTACTTGTTATCAGGTACTTGATTGCTGCAAGAGGCTCTTCCTGCAGTCACTGCAACTTGTTGTCCAAGGTTAATTACTTGGGATTCAGGTTTGTTGTCCTTCCTGCTTTTCTTCTTCCTTTCACCAACCGGTGCGCTCGCCGTCGTCTCATCTGTCAAGTTCCGATAGATCATCCGTTAGATCAGATGGATCATCACCAGATCTGTTCTTCTTCACAGCTTCGGCTGCAAGGGTGGACGAAAGCAGAAGGGCCGCAGCTCCAGTTTGAGTCGCAGTCGGGATAGCTTCGTTTGCTGCAGCCATAGCTCTCACTTCTCGCGCCGTGTTCGCGCTCCTCTGCCTTTGTCCCTTTCTCTGCCTTTTGGACAGATTTACTTCTATATTTGGTACCTGTTGCGCTGAGGCAGAGTAGCCAAGTGCTTTTTGAAAGAACCAAACAGGGACTTAGCGGCGCTTTCTAGACTAATACGTAAGCTGTCGGGGTGCGTTGAACTGAGTAAGGATAAAGTTCATACGCTTCCTCGTTGGGATATCTTAAGATTCATCGATGAATCCTAAAGATTCGCGAAAGAGTGAACTCAAACCAATCTTTCCATCTTACCATCCACACTATATCTATTCTGTCCCTGATATCTTCGTTAACCGTTAATTTTGCATATCCGAATTCATCAAGAATTGTTTGCTTCCTTTGGTCCATACAATTACCTAGTTAATTGACCGAGCTTCTTATCCAGTTTTTGGTAAGCGGCTTGATATTGCCCTAAAAGTGGAGAGGCTGCAAGTTTTATGCCAACTCTAAGCGGCAGATGATTTGTATGAGAGCCATTTTCAGGACAAAAATACGCTAAGAGGCTTACCATTTTGCCTACTGAACAGCGAACACTATTAAAAAAATCAGTTTCTGTAACTTCCACTTACATGCACCTAACCACCTGCTTTCTACCTGCAGCACCTTAAAGTCTATTAACATCAAATATGTTTTTTTTGTCTGTTCTTCAAATTCACGCTACAACTTTGTTGATAGAAGTGCAACAACCTCGACTGTGTCCATAGAATTTCTTGTTAGAAATATTCCAGTAAAAATATTTCGATGCATGCGAGTTCCGGCTCATTTGTGGTTAGTAACCTTACACCACATGTAAAATACTTCATAAACTGTCACAAAATGTATGAAATATTTTTGTGCATATTTCAAGTTTCTCTCCATTCTGCTTCTACGGATTCATGCACATTAACTTACAAACTTACAAACATACAGACATACATACATCAATGTGTATGCATTTGTAAATGTCCTTGCACATAAACTCATATGCCTGGATGACTTGAGTTCGTTCGTTTTTTGCACCTTTGCTGAAGTAATGCAACCAGCTGCATACTATGTACCTACACTCATACATGCATATACAATTTTGCCCAGGTTGACACCGAAGTATAAACGAGAGGGTGGCTACCAGGAGCTGCTTTTGGAAGTAAAAATAAGCTCATAAACTTTTCAACCTACCACTTCATGCGTAACCTAACTCCGTAATTACATTAACGCTTATCAACAGGCGGCATTGAAAATGAAAGAAGTGTGTAAGAGTGTAAAAGAAAGATAGATGGAGAGAAACAGAGAGAGAGAGAGAGAGAGAGAGAGTCGGAGAAATAACGAAATATTTATCTGCAGACCAGCAAGCTAAAAGTAGGTGAGTAAAACCAATTAAATGAAGCAAGCACTGAGAGAGAATCCACTTAGATTACAAGGATTCTCGTGTGGTTCACTGTTTCATGTTGCCATGTTCCGTTTAGTGAAGCAACAATTACCACTTTATCTTTTACGCTCGCTTGCTCTCTCTCTCATTCACTTACTCACTCACTTGCTTGTGTTTTTGTTTTGCTGCTGCTGCTGCTGGTGCTTAATGGCGCCTAACCTGTAATAAAGGTGAATGAAGTAAGCAACAGCGGCGCCGAAGTTGCCGAAGGATATGCTACGAAGTTGCTGTTGCCGCTGAGTATAATTTCCGTTATTTATTTTTGTTTTTGTTTCTTTTTGCTGAGCAACAAAGTTGCGCATTACTCCTTTTACACGGTGAGGGCGGCAAGTGAATGAGGGACAGCTACATAGCTCTCGAATACAGATGTGTGTGTGCAGGTAGGTGTGTATGTCGTTTGGTTAGCGGCAGGCACCTCCCGTTGTAAAGGTGAGAAAAAAGTAGCAAAATGTAATCAATAATTTTAAATATTTAATGTGTAGGTGAAACGAAACGAAAACTGAAATGTTTCTCTTCTTAGCTGCTCTACGGAAAAAAGTGGAATATTTTTTTTTGTTTTTGTGCTTTTTTCACGTAGAACTGACAGTGAAGTATGAAGTAGATTAAGGAAAATGAGATTTATATGGCGAACATATTTTTATGTGAAGTATGTGAGATATAAAAGTAAAGTGATTTTCTTGTTTAAAGTAATTTAGTAGGTTAGAGCTACTACGCTAAGGCGCGCATATGAAATTGAAAAAATAAGAAAAAAAAAAAATCAATAAAATAAAAGGTATTCGAAGGACGAAAGCTCTGGTTGGATTGAAATAATATTTAACTATTCAATTCCCAAGCTCAAATTAGTCAGAGAAAGTTTTTTCTTTAGGATAAATTCCTTTTATGAGTAAAGTTGAAGACAAAACTAGGAAATATAAGAAATAGAAATAAAAATAATAAATATAAACTAAATTTGAAAAAATTTAAACAAAAAAAATTGAAGAAATGAGATATAAAAATACGTAAAAAGTTAAAAAAAAATGTTAACAAAAATAATAAAAGAATTTTTTTTTTAAATAGCTAGTGTAAATTTGAAGGCAAACATTGAAAAAATAAAAAATGGTGAAAATACGGAATTAAGAAAATTTAAACTAAATTTGAAAAATTGAAAAAAAGGCTGAAAAAAGAAGATATACAAAGATTTAAAAATACGAAATAAAAAACAAATTAAACCAAAAAATTTAAAATACATTTTTTTTTCTTTTTAAACTAAATTCTGTAGGGAAATTTTTTATAAAATAGCTAGAGTAAATTTGAAGGCGAAATTTAAAATTTCAAAATAAAAACTGTTAAAAATACGAGATTAAAAAAAATTAACTAAGTTTTAAAAAAATCAAAATAGTTCAAACAATAAGAAATTAAAAAATGGAACAAATTCGAAATTAAAAAGGAAAATGTAAGCCAAAAAATTAAAAATACATTTTTTAAGGAAATTTTTTATAAAGTAGCTAGAGTCAATTTGGAGTCGAAAATTGAAACAATTCAAAATAAAAAATTTTTAAAAATACGAGATTAAAAAAAATTAACTAAATTTTAAAAAATTCAAAGTAATTGAAACAGTACGAAATTAAAAAATGGAAAAAATACGAAATTAAAAAGAAAAAATTTAAGCCTAAATACTTAAAATACATTTTTTTAAGGACATTTTTATAAAATAGCAAATTTGGAAGCCGAAATTGAAAACTAAGAAATAAAAATTGGAGAAAATTCGAAATTAAAAAAAAAATTTAAATAAACTTGAAAAAATAAAAAAAATATTGGGAGGTTGAATTAGTTTTAAAGGTGACACACAGATGGCGCTATTTATCACTTTATCGCGTTGGCAATACTGAATATATATTCTTGACAAAGCCTCATCCCTAGGCTTTGTTTATCAATATCTGTCATTTCGCTGAAGTATAAACAACGCAGTATTTTCGTGCTCCGAGTATGTCAACTTTCGTGCCGTCGAAACGCAATTTGCGGGAAGCTTTGCTTTTCTGCTTCAATTTGAAAAAAAATACAGCCCAAACCCGTGAAGTGCTGCAGGAGGCCTACCCAGACCATACTCCGTCGATTTCAACATGTGAGTACTGGTTTCGACGATTCAAAAGTGGTGATTTTCACACCGAAGACAAGGAGCGTCTTGGCCAGCCCAAAAAGTTCGAGGACGCGGAATCGGGGGAATTGGTAAACGAGGACTCGTGCCAAACCAAAGAAGAGCTTGCTGAATCATTGGGCGTTGATAAATCAACCGTTTGCAAGCGTCTAAAAGCGATGAGAATGATCCAAAAGCAAGGACATTGGGTCCCGTACGAGTTGAAGCTGCGCGACGTCGAACGGCGATTTTTTACGTGCGAATTGCTGATCGAGCGACAAAATCGGAAGGGTTTTTTGCATCGGGTGGTGACTGGCGACGAAAAATGGATCCACTACGATAACCCAAAACGCAAAAAAGCATGGGGTTTGCCCGGCCACGCATCAACGTCGACGGCCAAGCAGAATATTCACGGCAAGAAAATCATGCTCTGCATTTGGTGGGATCAGGTCGGCGTCGTATATTTTGAGCTGCTCCAACCGGGCGAAACAATCACGGGGGATCGTTACCGACTGCAATTGATGCGTTTAAGCCGGGCATTGAAAGAAAAACGGCCGGAAACGGTAAAAAGGCACGACAAAAATAATTAGTTATAGTAAATTTGATTGCAAAAATTTAAAAAATAAGAAATAAAAAATAGAAAAAGTAAAATATGAAGAAAATACGAAATTATGAAAAATTTTAACTAAATGTGGGTCTTTCCGATGAAGTTAAATATGGAGGAGTAATCTTGGATAAGAAGCTGACTTTGGAGACACACGCTTCACTGAAGGTGAATCGCGCATTGAGGATTTTTCAGCAATGCCGTAGAGCCTTTGGTAAAACCTGGGGTCTGAAACCTACTGTGGTCTTATGGATATACACGGCACTTATCAGACCAACCATCACTTACGCTTCTGTGGTATGGTGGCGACGCTGCAGAACTGCAAAGTGTTTTGTGACAAGTCCGAACAGAAAACCGTCAAAATTTCTACTAAAACTTAGAAGAAAAGACGTTCGGTTGATGGTTGGTATTATTACAGGACACAAACGATAGGATCAGCATATGACCACCACTGGTATCATTGAGGACCCAATGTGCCTGTCATGCTTGGAGGAGGCGGATAGCACTGAGCACTTTCTCTGTGAGTTCCTGCCTTTGCTAGAGCGCGACTACGAGTATTGGGCTCCGATGTCATGAGAATGAGTAATATTCGTTCTCTAAAACTGGAGGATATTTACAGATTTGCCAAAGAATCTGGAAAATTCTCACAGGACTAACTATCTCTGTCTCTGTCTTTATTCTTTCCTGTCTCTTTCTATGTTACTTTTCTCCTTCCCTCCTTGACTATCTACGCCCTTTCCAGAGCTTTAAATACAATGGGCTTTTTAGCCTGAGTGTTATAGGAGCCACCAAATCTCGTGGTGCTCCTTGGATCGACCTTTTCAAATTTCAATTTCAAAAAGCTAAATGTGAAAAAAATTTAAAAAATAAGAAATAAGAACATTTTTAAAAATACGTAACTAAACAAAACTTTAACTAAAAAATTTAAAATACATTTTCTTAATAGAATATTTTAAAATAGCAAAACAATCGCAAACAAAAAAAATATTTACTGTGTATTCACCTTTTTTTGAATAATTGCACTCTTTCAAAGAAATTTTGGGCACCACTTTTTTTGATTTAAATATCCATTGATTTTACCTTTTGTAGGCGAAATTAATAGCTATTTTTGTATTAAAAATTAGATGTTAGACCAAGTAACAATGCCTTTGTTACTCTGGAATCACTTTGAATAAAAAAATTTGTTTTTTTTCAATTCTCCGCACCTGTGGGCGATCCTGGAGTATTAATTGTAAATATGTTTTTTTTGTTTTTTGTGAATTGTCTTTTAAATTTCACAAAACAAAAAAAAAAACTTTAAGTAAAAATTGTGCATTGCAGAAAGAAAAAAAGCTATCTTCTTTAGATGCTATTGAGGAATAGATAGCGAAAAGGATACCACCACCGATTTGATACGAAATCATTCGCTGTACAGAATATCTGAATCAAAAACCTACAGTTTCAGGCACGTTTTACAAAAGAAAAATATATTTATACTACTTATATACCATAAATATATCTGAAGTGTGCTTTACATTTGTAAATTCACGCTTCTTTTTCATCATCTCCTTACAAACCTAAATATGTGCTTTCAAGCGGCAGCTTAACATTAGCAGTTATCTTATAAATAAAGATTATTTTCCCTGGTCTTAGATATTTTTACAGCTATTGATTTAACAGTGCGTTGTATTAGCCTTCCACCAAATAATTTCAGCATCAATGAAATATTCTGTTATTAAGCAGTGTCTCCTAACATACAAATGTTAGCGCACTTAACAGAAAAGTTTCAACAAATGAGCTACTGCTAATTTGAATGTTAAGTCACACAAATGTAACATTTACATAGCCACTGTTACTCAACAAATAGTGACTTAACAACATTCGCTGACTTAACAGTGCTGCACTCTCAATACGGCATATTTTATTACAACACTTAATGCTGACACACATATACTCGAACATGTCAGTGAGTAAGCGCTAACATAAAAACATGCACAGTTAAGCGAGCAGATAACACGTACAGCATTAACACTTTAACATTACTGCTTAACATTACTCAAATGTTTACTATTCAAACGAGAAATTAACTTTATTTCAATGTTATTTAATATACACCAAATTTTTTATGTTGTGCTCTCTGTAAAAAATTACAACAGAAAATTTTTCTTTCAAAGTACTTTACAGCGTTACATCGATGTTAATGTTCATGAACACTCTCTGATTACTAACAGTCATGCAAGAGTTGTTGCATAGATGAATTAATAATTCTCTTATACGTTTGCTTATCTATAAATTTTAAACGAAGGAATAAACCATTTCGTTAAGTGTATCTTTGAAATGTGTTTACGTTCTCACTGCCATTTTTCAAATTCTCTTTTTCACGTCTTCTCTCAGCTATGCAGCTAACATTGCTAGCTTACAATGTTTATCTACTATACTGGCTCCCTGCAAAACCACCCAAAACAGAGCGTTTTTTTTGGCTAGCAGCAGAGCACGAGAGCGATACAACGGTAAACACCTATTGCCTTGCTCAATGCAACAGTCGATAGAGTTGTTTTTTTATTGCGTGCTTTATATCACCTTTACGTGTTGGCATATGCGGATTCTTGCAAGAGTGTGGCTGCTGCTGCTGTGTATAGCAAAAATAAATACAACAATACGAGTATGCACTACGTGAGCAACATTTATAGTATTAATGATGTATTTTCAGTTGTTATTATGCTGTAGTGTTATTGCTTTCGGCAACAAGAATTAGCAACAGTAACGGCAGGTACCATTTTTCACCTGCTTCGCAATTCAAACACACTCTCTCTCTCTCTTTCTCTCTCTCTCTCACCCACATTCATACACACATTGCCATTACATGCTGGCATTACTTTTAATGTTTTGTGTTTGCGAATAAAAGTAAATGGCAAAAACAAATATTTGCGCTCGCAATTTTGTTTCGTTGAATTCGCTCAGCTAACGTTGTAATTTATAATAGCAATCTCCAATCACTCTACAACTACTACACCCCTTTAAATAAGCAATAGTTACATGGAGATTCATGCACAGGAGTACACATTGTGCCATTTTTTGGCGCTCGCCTTTGCCAAAAGTTCGTACAACGTTTGGTTGCGTTGGTCGTTGGTCGTTGCTCGTTTCACTGTTTCGTTGTTTCGATTACATGGGAGCACATCGTTTTTACAGTTATGCCGTGTGGCGCTTAAGTAGGCTTCGTTGCCTCCGTTTGTTGTTGTTGTTGCTCCAAGGAAACGGAAATTGCACGCCAAAAAAGCCAGTCGAAGCGAAACTCTTGACAAAGTTGAACGCGTTTGTGGCCCTCGCGTCGGAGTGCGTTTTGTCGTCGGTTGCGGTATATTTGCGTTTTTTAGTTATTTTCGGGTAGAAAAATCGCGTTCGTACGTTCGTTTGCCGCCTTCTACCGGTCCCATGATGGCTGTGTGCGTGTTCATACGTGTTTGTGTGTACGTAATGTATATGCGCCGCTCTGCGAGCGTCTAGACGCAACCCACGTAAATGGAAATTTTCGGCTGCTGTTAGAATATTTGTGAAATTTGCATAAAAATTGCGGTGCTGAAAGAAAAATATTGAATGAACCGAAATGTTACAAATTTAATTGTTGGCGGTATTAGAGGAATTCTTTAAAAGGTTGCTCCCACATTTGAGTGAAGCATTAAAAGTCTAAGCAAAAACAAAAAAACTAAAGCATACAGTTTAGTGTAATGAAAGTCGTGAATCATATTTGCTTATGTTTAAATGTGTAACTTATTTGTGTGCTTGTGAAAAAAAATCAATAAATGCGGAAAAGTTCTCTGGCAAATGGGCAAAACTTCTGAAATAAATTCATTAAGGGCAAGCGGTGCGAATAGTGAAAGTGACTCATTTTGGGGTAAGTTTTAAACAATTCTTACAAGGGGAGCAGGTTTTGGAAATTTTAGTTGATAAGCGAAAATACTAATTTCCTTTGATAAAAATGCCTAATAGAGTTAAATGAAATTTTTTTTATTTTATTTTTTTTGTCGGGACAACTAGCAAATACAGCACTCAGTCAGCATCAAGTCCATTGTTCTGCACTCGGGTTCCCTTTCCAATTTTCTTTCAAACTAACCGACCTCCAACGAAAATTTAAATTTATTAAATTATTTTTTTAAATTAAATTACGTAATAAGAAATAAATAATAATCGAAAAAATGTTTGGTTATTATTTTGAGATTTTACGAATATTGGCCCGATGGATAAAATATCCCATGATCTACTGACAGCGACTGATTACAACTTCTTCAGCAGATTTTAAATTTTTAATTTTCGTATTCAATAGAATTTACTTCATTTTCTTATTATGCTTCTTATGCTAGATACAAATAATTTCCAAAGGGTGATCAATTTAGAGGTATCAGATATAAAATTGAAATAAAACAACGAAAAATCAAATTGATTGGGCCATTTTTTATTATTCTTGTGTAGAAGCATTCACGAATAACGAATGAGGAACCCATTCTTAGGCAAATCAAGCGCAGAAAGTGGCGATGGATAGAGCACACACTGAGAAAAGCACTAGATAGCATCACGAGGATGGCACTGGACTGGAACCCGCAAGAGAGCAAAACTGGCGATCGGTCAAAGCTCTCTTGGCGAAGGGTGATGCTGCGCGAACTAGCAGATGCCGACATCCAATGGGACGGTGCAAAAACAACAGCACAGAACCATGTACGATGGAAGGGTCTTGTCGAGGACTCCCTCTCGGGAGGAGTGAACAAGGAAAAAAAGAAGCATTCACGACATTTATTTTTTAAAGATAATCCCATTCAAATGTTGGCCGCAATTGCGCCGTAATTCGGCCATCCGCAAACACCAATTTTGAATTACTCGCTGGAAGACTACGGTCAGTATCTCGAAAATAGCTTTAGTAATGTTGGCTGCCAACGCCTCTATCGCCTCTTTACATACCCCCACAAACAGAAGTCCCTAGGTGTGATATCAGACGCTCTTGGTGGCCAATCTACTGGTCCGAGATGCGAGGTAAATTCCTCACCGAAACGACGATGCAGTAAATACATTGTTTCGCGGGCTTTGTGGCAAGTAGCACCATATTGTTGGAACCAACAAATGTTTTAAAGATTACGGGCTTCAATTTCCGGCATCAAAAAGTCGTTTATCATGGCATCACAGCGTTCGCCCTTCACTCTTACATTGGCGCCAGACTCGTCTTTGAGGAAATATGGGCCGATGACTCCTGCGGCTCATAGTCCGCACCAAACCGTTATTTTCGTTGAGTTTAATGGCTGTTCTTGAATGTCCTCGGGTTGCTCTTCATCCCGAATATGGCAGTTTTGCTTCTTGACGTAATCATTAAGCCAAAAATGGACCTCATCGCCACACACCATAAGTTGGCCTGAGCGTCACAAGAACACTTTTCATAGAGCTTTGAGTTTCGTAGTACCATTTACCAAATTGTAACGTTATTGAGGCGTAAATCTCTCCATGAGTAAACTTAATCAATCCAAAAAGCTGCTCCAATCATCTAAAATTGTTCCTTAGACCGACAGACAACTCAGATAGATTCGCGCTATATATCATTTTTAATACACATGAATTTGTTCTTCAGCTCTGGAATCGTCTCGCGCTTATTGCCTTATCCCATATTTTCGACGTAGCTCCAGCGAAAGAATCTCCATAGTATCAAATCGCAAGATCTCGGCGTCCATTCGACCTCGTTGTTTCGGGGGTTAGTGCAACCTAAGAACTTCGTTCGGAATTTGACTATAGCTGCATGCGTTGTGTGGCAAGTGGCACCGTCCTGTTAAAGTCGCATGTTACCCAAATCCATACCATCTGATTTGGGTGATAAAACGTTTATTGTCCTGTCACTATAGCGTTCACCGTTCACCGTAACAGCGTGACCGGCATCATTCATCCTCAAGAAATACGGTTCGAGGACTACGCCAGCCCAAAATCCCTACCAAACAGTGACTCGTTGTGGTGGCGAATTTTTCTCTTGACTGAGATGTGGATTGTGAACTCCAAATTCAGCTGTTTTTTTTTTTAACGTATCTGCTATGGTTGAAATCTACTCCACGGTGGAATTACGCAATTCGCCAATTACACTTTTTCTTGAACGATCATCTTCATAAAACCTGTGGATGACATTTACGCGTTTTTCAATTGAGTATCGCCCCATGACTAAGTTTGCCAAAGCTTGGAGTACTTGCTGTCTGAAAAACTATAAAAAAAGTTAACATATCACAATGTCCATGATCTGTATCATCCCTTAAGCACCCCATATCCAAGATGCTTATTCCCTTTATGGCACTCGTGCGAGATGTTAAGTGATGCCAATGAAGAAAGAGTTTATCATATCAATGTTGCAGTCGTGACCTCTCTGTCTAAACTGTCCGTTCCTAATGTGTCTTTGGCTTTATCATCATCGTTTGGTTCTACAGCATCTTATGAGCTTTGGCCTGCTGAACAGTACGCCTCCATGCTGCTCGCAAGTTTCCATTTCCTTCCAGTTTTGCAATTTGAGTTGTTCCAGATCTTTCTTCACTTCATCCATCTCGATCTTGGTCTTCCTCTTGCTTTATTTGTGTTTGCATTAGCCTCCAGTATTTTCCTTTACGCACTTGAACTGTCCATTCTCATAACCTGGCCTAGACATCGTATTCGTTGCGCTTTAATGTAATGTACTACATTGTCGCCTTTAATTAGTTGCTCCAGTTCAAAATTCTGTAAAGGAGTTTTGATTTGAAAAGCTCTATTCGTTTTCCGATTTGGAAAATTCTATGCGTCGTGGTCTGAAAAGAGATACAGTGTGGTGTTACCAGAGGTTCAATTGTGGTAAAACGCTGAAAATAAACCCAGCAAACACTGCTTTCGCATTTTCACGGATGGTTCCAGGACCGAGCACGGTTTCGGCTCTGGTGTCTACGTGGAACCCAGCGGAACAAACTACACTTTGAGCTTGGAGTGTACACATCTGGGTTTCAAGCGGAGGTGTTTGCTGTTCAAGAAGTAATGAACTTAGTTGTGGGAAACAGGTGGAGAGGCAGATCTGTATTTGGCTGCAGCGATGGCAAAGCTGAGCTCATGAGCCTTAGATAGTCATCCAACCACTTCAAAAGTAGTTGGGTTTTGTAAATCCAGGCTGAGCTATGTCGGTAGACATAATATCCTGATGCTAACATGGGTCCCGGGATACGTGGGTGACGCGGGTAACGAGATCTCTGACTCCTTAGCTGGGATGGGTTACCAACTTTTTTGGCCCGGAGCTCGTTCTGATACTCACTTCTGCAGCCATAAAAGTCACTGTTAGTAAATAGGTTACTTCAACCCACAAGCGAGCTTGGCAGGCTGAGAGAGGCTGCAGATGGACTAAACAGATGTTACCTGTCATGTCCGATCGTCGCATTACCTGTACCAGATCCTCCTGTTATTAGAAGGGACTGTATACAGCTGGTTGCAGTGATGACGGGCCACTTTCTTTGGAAAAGGTGGGCATCTCAAACAGTGCTCTTTGCCCGGCATGCGGAGAGAAGAAGAAGAAGACGGCGGACCACTTTCTGTGCGTCTGCCGGGCCTGCGCTCCAATCAGGTTTGAGATCTTTGGCGCTGATGTTTTAAGAAGCAACCATCTTGGGTCCTTGGCATCACATGATTACTTCGATTTCTTCGGAGGTCGAGTAGATTTAAAGACAATTTGAAAGAGAACCCGAGTGTATTAAATTGGACTTAATGTTGTTTGAGTGCTGTATTTCCTAGTTGTCGCGACAAAAAAAGGGGAAACATATACGAGTATTTCGTGGCCACCCCTGCATTTTCTACCTCGAGTTCATCTCTCCATTTTTCCACCGTGTTGATGGCGTTAAGTCTTCTCGTCACTATTTTACTCATCTTAATTCCGGTAGTCTGCTACAAGAAATCATTATATGAAGAAGTTTATATTCTTATTCATTTCTACACGAGTATTTAAAATACGCTTCATCATTGGTAAGGTCTCCAACCTAAGTCCTTTCGGAAAACACTCTTGCTAAATATTTTTCTGCTTTTTCATATATCCCCAGATAGACTAAATAATTTGTTTCTTTCCTTATAGTGAGCTCCTTTCAATAGACCAGCAAAAACCTCTAAAAAATTTGCAGATCTGAAAAACCGCTCATATTCACATGCAGCTGCATACCGTAATCTGAAGCCATGGGCTTGGCATAGGCGTTTCTAGCAGCCTTGTGACGTTTTTTCATTTCCTTATGAGTGTGAGCACATTTTCTATTTATATACTTACGTAGTAAGTAAGTAAGTAGCTCCCCTCCTATGCACCAAAGGTGCCTCATCGAAACGTCTTCCTCTACTTTCTTCACTCACAACTCAAACTGTTGGCACACGAATCGCTTACTCCACATTAGCCGCCTGCTGCCACTCATTGCTTTTACATACATTTCTCTTTCTTATACTTTTTCGTATATGTTTCCATTCAACTTCTGCTTTTGGCTAATTTGGCTTTAGTCCTCCTGGCTGTCTACTTCTTCTCGTGGCTGCCGTCTGCGACTTGCCTCAGCAGTCATATTATTTCCGCCATCAGCCAAATGCCAAAAGCAACACTTCGTTTCCGCTTTCTGCTCTATTTTCTTGTCGCTTCTGTTTTTTTCTTTTGCTGCAAGGTAAAGTAAACGTTGCCAATATTATTATGGAGTTAGACATTTCATGCAACCCTGGGCTTTGTTTGCCAATTCTATTTGAAATCATATATGAATTCTCACTTTTATAGTCACAATCGTTTTGTAGAACAACATGAAGACGCACACCATGAATGAGTTGAGTCGCTCGGCCAAAAACATTTAAAAAAGGATGTACGTGCCAACTCGCAATGCTTTGGCCCATAAATTATCATATTTGCAACCATAAACCCCATTCCTCTAGTATTCTTCCTCCCGTTTTTCTGCCTGAATTTCCTTCCCTTATTTGCCCTTGATGCTTACCTCTGGCGTCTTCTCTTTTTCTCTCACCAAACTCACCTGTATTCCTCATAGTTCTGAAATTTCTCTAAAGTTTTCCTGCTAGTCCGTGCGATGCTACAAAATTTAGTACAAATATTAATGTTCACTTTCTCCACATCTCCCTCTTTGCTTGCCCATTGCTTTCACTGTTTTTCGTTAGCGCAATCGTTCGCGCATTTATTTTAATTCCCTTTCTTGTGCACTTGACCTACCCTCCTGTTAGCGTAGCTCATTGCTGGATTTTTTTGTTTTGTGTACAAATAGTTTGTTTTGACTATTGTCGCCGGTATTTAGACAGTGCGAATTCCATTGCATTTTCTTGCTCCTCTTCATCCTCTTCATCGTTGTTGTTATAACCAAATTTGCAGTGCTTAAGCGAGCTTAGCATAGGGCTGTAATTCTCAACCAGCTAATGAAAAAATTTATAGTCATAGAGAGTACTTGATTTAAAGGTGCTTTTATGGATCAATTTCTGGTGTATGTCCGATCAGCCTAAGCTTAAGCGTGTTTTGTTTTCAACAGTTGTCAGAACTCTAAGGCTATAGTCCGATGTAGAGACTAGAGCCATTGCATACCGCTTGTGGGTAATAAGGACAGACTATGCATTTTTGCATCCAGAGGAATGAAGCTTTAGCACTAAGCGTATCTGGTATTTATCGTACAGTCCAAATTTAGATGCTCGTCTAGAATTCTGTTGCGTTTTTTCATCACTTCAGGCTATTTTCGTGCTCAATTATGGGGAATCTGCAGCTATCAGTTGTGATAGCTCTTAGGTTCTCTTTGGATAAGCTCAAGCGTGCCTTAAGCTTCAATTGGGTAAAGTCGTAAAATGCTTGATTCTCTAGAATTGCGTTTTCGAGGCAAAAAATGAGAATGAGAGTCAATATTCAACATCGTTCCAAGACAGTATTGTTTATTTTCATCTACCTAAATAATATGTTGCTGCAAGTATGCGGAATTTTTCCACTCTCTTTCCATCTCAGGAAGGGATTCTCATTAAAAAACTTCCACGCTGCAGTTTATTTAGATGGCTCTAAAATTCATTGTGGTGTTGCCGAAGGTAAATATTGTGATGGATTTAGAATTGAAAAGTCTGTATGTCTTTCTAATGCCTGCAGTGGCTTCCAGACGGAAGTACTGGCGGTTGGGGTACTTTCTAGATTACTAATCGCAGATTTCTCTTTTAAAGTCAATATCGCTATTCTTTCGGATAACCAAGTTGCAATCCTGATACTGAATTCGGTACAATAACCTCAAAACTTGTGGCTCTAAGTAGGAATATCCTTACCACCTTTAGTGAAAACCAAAAAGTTACTTTATCCGGGACCCAGACTTCGAAAGGAAACGAAAAAGCAGTTAAACTGCAAGAGAATTCCTGCCATGAATAATATCCTTGCAGAATCGATATTACACGATTAGGTGTAGTCAAGAATGCCATTTCTTCAAAACACGTCCGAATTGGGAATTGTCGATGGAGAGATCAAAATGTTAAGGCCCATTTACAACCTCAAACAAACGTCAGATACGTTGATAACCATGAAACGACGAGGCGCCTGTGTACTCACGGCCGTCATAACTGGCCTTCGGTCTTTCGGGGAAAAAGCAGCCAAAATGGATCCTCACAATACACACAACCACAGTAGTAAACAACTGCAAAAAAAGAAAGGACAGAATGTCAATCTTGGCCAAACCACTGTTCGAGAGTCTTAAACAACTGTCTGGCTTAGATGCCAACAACCTAATAAGATTCCTGAACCGCACAGACTGGATATAACCGTTCAACAAGTCGGTAGTAAGGATGTGGCAACGAAATGGTGCGGAAGCGCTAGTTGGATTCTTCACGAATCACCAACCAATGTGGATTTGTGGAAAACACACAACACACGAGGCTTAGGCACAACTACATAATAAAAACAATTCTAAGCAATAGAATATGTTTGACACAGGGCAACAAAGACTGGACGAATCGTACGTAGCAAAGTCAAATGGACACTAATTCCAACAAGAACGCGAATCTGGACGGTTCTACTTGAGTCCATCCATCCAGAACCAATCCATTCAGACATTTTGTTTAGCTAAAAATTCGCATCTCTTGCTTAGATATGATGAGGGTAAAGAACTACTAAGCTTATCTTAAATCGAATTAATTTTTGTAATGATTATTTAAAAAACAATTCTTATTCGTTGTAAAACATAACTAGAGACGACATTTTGAACAAATGACTTGTGTGCCCGTTTTCTTGTAATATTGGTACTATTTTTTTCCTTTTAATTCTTTCCTTAATTTAAATAGAAAAAGGATCTGGCCATTGAAGCATACTTCACCGACCAGCAGCTGTTATTCAAATCATTGAGATGTCAGCCTGTTACGATATCAAGCAATTCATACCTTGCACCGCTGATTGCTTCTATACCGGACCGTTTTTCTTTGGAAGGAACAAGCATTTCAAAACATTTTGCAACCACAATACATATATAATATGTATAATTGGCGCTTTCACCTTTTTTGGTGGATGTTCGGATGAGCTCCTCCTGCTCTCTGGTTCATCTCGATGTTTTACACAAATTTAGGGACGTACAGTTTTATGCCGCCTCCGAAGTGAAAATGGAGACAGAAATACACTCGGAAGTTTGTTTGCCAAGGGGCGAGCGCTATTAATTAGAAAAAGCTTGATCTATCATTTGGTATTTGATGTCATTGACCTCGAATCTGTACTTCCGAATGATAGTCAAGCACTAACACTTTTGTATATGTACGTATGCTAGCACAAAAGAGAGCTTTATGAACAGTGAGATGCAATTCTCGAATGGAAAAAACCTTGGCATTAGGAAAATCTAGGTCAAGTGGACTCGAGATACAATTTAACTCAAAATAGAGGCAATGCTATAGTAGTTTGATGTTTAAGGAATAGTAAAATTTTAAAGTGATGTGAGCAACATTGAAGCCAATCTATTCAAGAACTTCGGGACAATCCACAGAATTACAACTAACTTCAAATACAAGCTTCAAGGACTGATGATGGGTACGCCTGTTGGCAAGGGACCACAATTTTATTTTCATGAAGGGTGGAAAATATTACCAATACCAATAATAGCAAATATTTCTATACCAAAAACTTCACCGAGCACTAAAGGGTACTATTTTCATAATAGACCAGCTCTGGTCGCAGTGTGTAATGGCCTTCTAATAATAATAGGGTACTATCAGAAAAAGCAGAGGTTGCAAAGCGAATCGATTAAAATGTCGTTGCATCCTTCCAATTCTATTTTAATGATAGCCATAAATTGGATTCCAATCCAAAGGCGCATGTTCGAGCTTCGAACGAACTAGGGAGTTATATAAAACTTCTCTGGTATAGGGATTTCTTAAAATCTCCCGCATTTTGCCTTAGAAATGCTAAATTAGCTTAAGCCTTCGGCAATATATTTCTAATATGGTTTACGAATGTAAAACCAGCATCAAATGACACGTTTGGTCAGAAAACATTTAACCTTAAAAGGAAAAACATTTGGTAACGTACAAGAGGAAGGAATAAAATTTAGAGCATTTAAGAAGACGACGTGAAAATATTTGTTTATAGGGAAAAAATAATTGCATTATTTTAGCGTAAATTTTAGCCGAAATGTTTTAAAACTGTTTTATGGTCGACCTGTAGCTCCTGGTAAAGCTTAATTTTGCTGAGCATACCAAGAAAAAATTTAACAAAAAATCTGAAGTGGATTATTTTTCAAAAATGAAAAGAAATTTTTTTCGCTAAGATTTTTAATACAGAAATACTGTTTTTTTTCTCAAAAAGTGTATATCTACAGAGACTTAACTCTCATGGTTGAAAGATTTTTTACTAGGATTGGCTGAAAACGAGCGGCGAGTTGAAAACAAATTATACGTAGCTTTTTTTTCTTGCGACTAAATGTATTTATATGTTTCGATGTGAGTTGGATATAATTTTTTTTTTATTATTATTATTTAGTTGTTTTTAATTAATTTTTTTAATAAACTTTTTTTTGAATAATTGTTTTTTATAATCTCTATATTTTTTACATTAATAATAATTTTTTTTACATAATAATACCTTTTTTTATAATACATTTTTTTTGTAATACAGTTTTGTTAAATAAATTTTTTTAATAAAGGTTTTTTTGAATAAATGTTTCTTTGAATAAATTTTGTTTTTAATAAAATTTTGTTTGAACAATTTGTTGTTAAATTGTTTTTAATAAATTGTTTTTCTTAATAAGTTCTTGTTTAATGGATTTTTTTCCTAAAAAGTTTTTTTTAACTGGTTTCGTGAAAAAATTTTTTTTAATAATTTTTTTTTTAAGATTTTTATAAGAATTTGTGTTCAATAAATGGTTTTCAATAATGCTTTTATATACATTTTTTTAAATAATTTTTTTAATAATTTGTTTTTAATACTTTTTTTTTTAAAGATTTTTATAAGAATTTTTATTTAATAAATGGTGTTTAAGAATGTTTTTTTAATACATTTTTTTTGAAATTTTTGTTCTGAATAAATGCTTTTTAAGAAAGAAGTTTTCTTCTTAGTAAGTTTGTTTTTAATGCATTTTTTTCTTAAAAAGTTGTTTTTAATTGGTTTTTTGAAAGTTTTTTTCTAATAATTTTTTTGTAAGATAGTTGTTTTTTGTTTAGTAACTGCTGTTCAAGAAAGTTTTTTTAATAAATTTGAAAAAAAAATTTTTTAAATAAAATTGTTTTTGAAAAAGTTTTTTTAATAAATGTTTTTTAACACAGTTGTTTTTAATAAATTCTTTTTCTTAACAATTTTTTATTAATAATATTTTTTAAGAATTGTTTTAAGCATTTTTTTTAATAATTTTTTTTAAGAATTTTTTTTGAAGATTTTTATACGAACTTTTATTTAATAAATGGTTTTCAAGAAAGATTTTTGAATACATTTCTTTGAAAATTTTTTTTGAATAAATGATTTTTCAGAAAGTTTTTTTTCTTCTCAAAAAGTTTGTTTTTAATGAATTTTTTTCCTAAAAAGTTTTTTTTAATTGGTTTAGTGAAAAATTTTTTTTTTTTAAGCTTTTTGGTAAGATTTTGTTTTAGGATTTTTTTGTTTAATAAATGGTGTCTTATTAAATTTTTTTTTTTTTAATTATTTTGTTTTGTAATAAAATGGTTTTTGAAAAAGTTTTTTTAATAAATGTTTTTTAAGAAAGTTGTTTTTAATAAATTCGTTTTCTTAACAAGTTTTTTTATAATGTATTTTAAGCATTTTTATAATCATATTTTTTTTAATAATTTGGTTTGAAGATTTGTATAAAAATTGTTATTTAATAAATGGTGCTCAAGAAAGTTTTTTCAAAATAAATTCTTTTTAAATAGTTTTTTTTAATACTTTTTGTTTATTAAGAAAGTTGTTTTCTTCTTAATATGTTTGTTTTTAATGAGTTTTTTCTTTAAAAGTTTTTTTTAATTAGTTTAGTAAATAATTTTTTTTTTTAATTTTTTAGGTCAGATCCTTTTTTTAGAATTTGTTGTTTAATAAATGATGTTGTTAAAATTTTTTTGTAATAATTTTTTATTTTAACAAAATGGTTTTAGAAAAAGTTTTTTCTATAAATGTTTTAAAAATATATTTTCTTAACAATTTTGTTTTAATAATTTTTTTTAAGAATTTTTTTTAAACATTTTTTGAATAAATGGTGTTTAACAATTTTTTTTGAATAATTTTTTTTAGTAATTTTCGTTTAGATAATTTTTTTTAAATAATGTTTTTTATTAATTTTTTTAATAAAGTTTTTTTCATAAATTTTTTTTTCTAAGAAAGTTTTTTTGCAACATTGAACGTAATTTTAATGCCTTTTTTATTCACATATTAAGTTAGGTATATTTATATAAGTATTTTGAGGCCCTATGTTCGACTAAGGACCCACGGGAAAATATACATAGTAGTTATATGTATGTATCTTTATGTGTGCACATTTTTTTCCGACTTTTTTTAAAAAGGTATTTTCAGAAATCCTATAAAATTAGACATTGTATATATATTTATATTTATGAGAGGATTTTACACAAAACCCCCGGAAGGAAAAAATCTGGTTGCGCGCCTGATTTCATCGACCTTTTTCACACAGAAAATCTCTGTAGCAAGGAAAATTATATTTTTTATTATATTTTTTATTGCGCTCAGCTGAGTTAAAGACAAATAAACAATAAAAAAAATAGTACACCACAGTTTTGGGATCTTTTTCACATAGTTTAATTACATTTAAGCGATTTAGGAGCTTACAAACATGCTGACGGGCAAAGGTGTCTCGAAGGATTGGAAGGGTTGAGTATCCGTGTTGTAAATTTCCTTTTTAAAGCAATTTAAGAATATCATAAATATTTAATAATTAAAACTCTTCTAATTAGCTCTCTTTCGTATTTTTAAATAATTGCAGGTAAGCCACAATCAACTTGAAAAACAAATACAAGCCGAGGCTAAACAGAATTGAGAAAAATGTTGATGAAAAAAACCTCAGCAAAGTAAGCAAATCAGCAGACGTTGCATTAGTATGCAAGGCATGTGGATAAACAAGAAAGTAACGGTACTTGTAATTGTGTTTAATTACGCACCACAAATACGGGATAACCGAAATAATATTTAAACAAGTCCGGAAAAACAAAAACAAAAAAAAAAACAAATACAGAAATAAAGAAAAAAGTTGCGATAAGCGAATTTTGAGAAATGCAAAGAAAATTATGGAAATTAGTGCGGAAAAATATGAAAAATTAAAAGCAAGCTGAGTCAATAGAGGAACCCACAGCGCATCAAACAACAGACGGGCAAAACTTCTCTTAAAATAAACACAAAAAATTTGCAAAGCGCGCGCCAACAATTAGTGGCGCATAAGAAAAACGACAAACAAAAATTATCATAACAGAGCGAGTGTGTGTGAGTGCGTGAGATAGAGAGAGAGAAATATTAAGGAAAAAACAGTAATAATAATAAGTTGATGAAATAAGGAGTAGCAAATTAAACATAAACCGCTTATGAAAATAACGAACTTCAGTGGTGGCCGGGAAGAATAAAAAAAGAGCAGAAGCGAAAGGCAAGCAAAGAAGGAAGTTGCGCCAAGAACCTGCCGCGCCAAACAAAAAAGAAGAAAAAAAAAATCGACCAAAGTAGCAAAGTGAAAAAATGTGCGCTACTGCGTGCGAAACTTTTCCCCATGGATCCGCCTAGTCAGCGGAAAAATAAAAATTTGTAAGAGAAAATCAATTCCATAAGCAACAATAGCAACAACACAAACACTACCGAAAAAATATTATCAATCCCAAAGCAAGCAAATAATAAAGATCCCAACCAAGAACAAAAACAAAGACAAGAAAAGCGAAAAACAAGACTAAAAAGAACAAAAAAAAAAAACAAATCACGCGAAAAACGCGCGAAAGAGGCTAAAGTGCGGCTACAAACTTGGCTAAGCTACTTGGCTAACTTGACGTCGGACGCGACTAATAGCAATGGTCGCGCAGCCAAACCGCCAACAACAAAGCAAATGGACAAAAATGATAATCGAAAACTAAGCAGTCACTTTTACGCGGCATCAACAACAAAAGCCAGTCAGCCGTCTATCGATTTTTGTGTGCGACAAGTAAGTACAACAAAAGCAAACAAACTTTTTCACAACAACAATTATTCGTATGCATGTATGTATGTATGTATGTATGTATGTGTGGGCAAACAACTGCCGCGTGTGTGTGAAAAAGTGAAAGGGGAAGAGCAAACAAAAGTTTGATGTGCTCATTATTATTAAGCTTTCCTTACAAAACCGGCAATAACAACAACGAAAGAAGGTAGTATAAAGTTTTCATATCTAAAGATGCTGAAAACATTGAAGATCAGTAAAAACCAGTGCAGTTTGAAATTGATGAAGAGCAAGCGACCAATGATGCATCAGCTGTTGGCGGAAAACTTGGCACGTCGCACATTAAAACTTTTATTGGAACAAATTGCATTTTTATAGAGCTTGCAGAGAAATTTCTAGCGCTGGCGATTATTGGATTTTTCATTTGAAATGGGTTTGAAAAGGAATGAAGTCAATTTTTTATGCCTAAGTGGGTGAGGATATTAGGAGTGGAGGAAAGTTTAAAATCATTTAACTTTTTCATATTTACTTCTTTTTGGAGATAAATAGTGCATCACTTTAATTTATCACTTCCATCTTGGGTTAAGCCGAATAGATCGGAGAGATGTACTCTTTATAAAGTCAAGAAACTTGAGCTACAATTTTACACGCAGAGAGCTCGATTAGAGATAGGGTACAAAGTAATTTTTTTTTTTTTAATCTTTTTTTATTTTAGTACATAAAATCTGACCATATACTTGCCCTCAGCATTTTTAATTCGCACCTCTACATTGTGTTTTTAGCTTTATTTTAAAAATAAATTGTGATCTGTATGCTTGAGATAGTTATCTTCCTCTACTTAATTGGCGCGATACGCGATTTTGGCCGAGTTTAACAAAGCGCGCCAGTCGTTACTTTCTCGTGCTAACCGGCGCCAATTGGACACACAAAGTGAAGCCAAGTCCTTCTCCATCTGACCTTTCGAACGCACTGGAGCCCTTTCTCTTCCTCTGCTACCACCAGCTGGTACCGCATCGAATACTTTTAAAGCCGGAGCATTTGTATCCATTCGGACAACATCTTTATTCGCTGCGCTATGTCTATGTCGTCGTAAAGCTCATACATCTCATCGTTCCATCGCCTGCGATATTTGCCGTTGCCAACGTGCAAAGGTACGCAGAATCTTTCTCTCAAACACTCCAAGTGTCGCATCATCGAATGTTGTCATCGTCAAAGCTTCAGCCCTATATGTTAGGACAGGCATAATGAGACTCTTGTAGAGTGTCCTTGTCCTCGTTCACCACTAAACCAGACCAGACCAGACGTGCCAAGTTCAGACATCGCGGCATACAGGAAGCTCCTTTTCGTACTGTCGAATGCAGCCTTGAAGTCGACGAAACGATGGTGTGTGTCACCAGCTCCTTGCCGCCTTGTTTGAATAGCTCAGCCGGCAGTCCGTCGGCGCCCGAGGCTTTGTTGTTCTTTAGCCGCGTTATCGCTATTCTCACCTCGTCATGATCGGGTAGCGAAACGTCAATTCCGTTTACGATTGGGGTATCGGAATCTTCACATTCTCTGTAACATGCGCAGCTGTCACTATTTAACAGGTTCGACAAGTGTTCCCTCCATAATTTAAGTATGCTCTGGATGTCAGTCACCAGATCCCCGTCTTTGTTCTTACAGGAAAACGCCCCGGTCTTAAAACCTTCTGTAAGCCGCCGAACTTTCTGGTATAATTTTCGGGCGTTGTTCCTATTGGCCAGCAATTTAAGCTCCTCGCACTCACGTATTTCGGCCTCTCATTTCTTCTGTCTGATGATACGTCTCTCTTCCTTTCTTAGCTGTCGGTAGCGATCCCACATGGCTCGCATTGCGCTCGATCGCAGCGTGGCTCTATAGGCAGCATCTTTTCTTTCTGCGGCAGCATGACATTCCTCGTCGTACCAAGTATTTTTTCGGGCTCGCCGGAATACGATTTCTTCTTCGGTGGCGGTACGTAGAGAACGAGAAATATTGCTGCATTGCTCGTGCATGCCGGCTTGTTGAGGAGTACTCTCTGAGAGAGAGCAGGAGTGAGAGTTATCTTGCTGGAAGATAATAATGTCCCAAAAGCACAGGTTTATTAGCGCTCGCACTCAAACTCTTCTTTAATATTTGAATACTTATAAAGCCGATGGTCCATTCTACCACTAATAAATTGCAAGTTACCAGCACCGTTTGCACTCATGCATCCCGATAACATTACTTTGCCATTTATTATATCCTTGTTAATTCCGCTCGGTAGGATAGGGCCTCGACAAGACTCTTCCATCGTACACGGTTCTTGGCATCTGTTAGCTCGCGCCACATCGACCTTCTCCAAGTAATCTTTGGCCAACCGGGATCTCTGCTCCCTTGTCCGTTCCAGTCCATTGCCATTCTCGTGCACGTATTGTGTTATTACGCTGCATTTCGGAATTCACCTTTCGCTAAACTTTACGCGCCAATTATTTTTTTATTTATTTTATTTTTATTGCATTACAGGAAATTTTGAAAGGTAGTTTTTTAGGTAACACACAAAAGTGATAAACGACATCCCCGCACACCCATTTTTTCGAAAATCTATGTAGTACATTGGAAAAATGGATTCAATAGGCAGGAAAGTGGACGTTGTGTAGCCTGATGAAAAAGTCTAGAGCTCTGCAAAGACTAGCTCAACTAGATGCGAGTAATGTTAACCAGTGTTGGTGCATGTAATGATGACAGTGACGATGAAATTATACAATATTATTGTATATTTATAGTGCGGTAAGGTATGCCTGCGTAAGAGGCAACCAAAATCCAAACAAGGACCACCAGTCCTGAGTGGAAGCTGAACTGGTAGTAGTTTTGGGGCCGAGGTCTTACCGAAAATTTAAAAGCGGTACCGCGGCGAACAGGAGCTCGATCCAACCTGTTCTTGGGACGGCTCTACGAAGAGTTTCCTGCTACCGCAGCATTAGGTTCTACTTATATCGGGCCACGGACTGTGCCTCCAGCATAATTGTATGGGGAATGGTTATGCTGCTACAAGAACAAAACCCAAAACTGGCAGAGATAAGCTTCGTGCTCTAGCAAGGAGGCTAGTGTGTTTATGCCACAATACCATTTGGTATCTTAAATAGTTAGGGTGATGATGAACAGATTTGATTCTTTGAGGTTTGAAGCACTGTGGAGTTTCACACGTGGCCGGCAGGTACCCACATTAAGCACATTGAACGTTGTCTACGGGCCCTTTTGGCTATGTGAGCTAGTGCGTTCGTAGTTCTAGTATCAAATGGACAGAATGTTATGATCCATAGTTAAAGATCTCGTGAAATGTTGTATAAGTTAGCTTTTGGAGTCTATTGGCGCACAACTATGCGGTGTGAATAACTACACTTTCTTAATATACTGAGACTTATAGCTCGTGGCGCTTTGAAAAGGGTTCCTTTTATGGAAAAGGTAATCCATAAGCCATTTGAGAAGTGCAGAGACTTGCTGGACGAATGAAATAATAAACAAAAGACGCAAATTACTGCATAGTTACGGATGGGGAGAAGAAAAGCGGTATTTTCCCAAAAGGCTTGAGCTCAGTGAAGTGTTGGAAAAATATTCTATTATAAAGGGGTCTCAACCCAAGTAAAGCCTTAGATTTAAGCCCTCTAAACTGAATCATTTAGAAATCTGGAGCTCAGTGAAGTGTTGGCCGTATATTCAATTACAAAGGGATCTCAAACTGAGCAAAGCCTTCGATTCAGCCCGTAGTTAGAGACCTGAATCTTGTAAACATCTGGAGCTCAGTGAAGAGTTGCTCATATATTCAATTATAAAGTAGTTTCAAACCGAGCAAAGCCTTCGATTTAGACCCTCTACACTGAATTGTTTGAACTTCTGGAGCTCAGTGAAGTCTTGGCAGTATTATAAAGAGGTCTCGAACCGAACAAATTTTTGGATTTAGACCCTGTTTCAGGTACTCAAATAGTCGCACACTGGGTTCTTCTGTTCTAATTCCATAGAAGAAATATTATCCTTTTCCCACGAAATGCTAAGTCTCTCAGCATTAATTAAAAAATTATTTACCCGCAAGCGCCGTCTACGGCTCACAACGGTATTATGTTTGCTGGATTTCTGTTGAAGTTATGCCAACACGAGAGCACTTATCTAGACTTGCAGTTATATGTGTGTGTGTGTGTGTAGGAGTACTCATATAGAGGGACTTACATCCACAAATGTGTGAAAACTTGCAAGCTTGCATTGCGTGTGTGTGTGTGTGTACCATATCCGGTTCCGTGCGGGTGCGCGTGTGTGCGTGCGTGCTTGCTGCTTATCTACACCTACCAACTTTCCAAGTCAAGTCGGTTTTCTACTCGATTGCTGCTAACTGCCAACAGCCAACAGCGACAACAACAACAACAACACCTCCCTGTCCTTCTATCTAATCCAGCAATTTGTTCAACATCTTTCACTTTACTTGACTTAACTACTTACAAGTATGCATGCATGTGTGTGGGTGTGTGTGTGTATCCACACATGTATGTGTATATATATAAACTATGGTAACCCTGTTGTCTGGCATGTCTGCTTTCTGCTCGGATTTTCATTTAATTTCCACGCATGTGTTTAATGTGTTTTTAATTTACTTTTTGGTCGATGGGTAAATTGTTGGCGGCCAAAAGCGTTTGCCACTCTCAGTCTTCGGTAAGTAAGGCAACTCAAAAGCTAAGGCTGCAAAATATTTTTCCACTCGACTGTTGGGTGCTTAAAATAGTTAAATAAATACTCGTGCAATGTGAAATCAAATGTGTATATGTATGCGTATTTTCCCTATTCGTGTGTGCGTGTGTGTGTGTGTGTGTGTGCGTTGCCAGGCAATTGGGGGCAAAAGTTTATCTAAATTTTCGTTTTTGTTTACATTTAGCTCGAAACTGAAACATCGCTACTACTTACCCTCTGACCCTGTGCCATTTCCGCTCTCGCTGTTCTGCTTTTGTGCCTGCACCCTCGAAATATGTTCGGCACATACGCTTTGCGTTAACGACATTAGATAAGTTAACGGCATCTAATGTCAATTTAATTATGTGAACTTCTGCTGTGTATCCGTTTCCCATGTGGATTCTTCCTTGCCATATACAAATACATATAAATATATATATGTACATATATACATGCATACATACATACATGGCTGCATTTCAGTTGAAATCGCTCCGCACACCTACTACTACACTATCCATCCATTACTAATGTTTCTTGTTACTTTTCTGTAATTGCCGTTTGTTGTAGCTTGTTTATCTATTTATCGATATGATTGACGAAATTGGTTCAAATGCAATTTTGTTGGCGCAAACGTAAAACAAATCGCTTTCGTTAATCGAAAATTTATCCAGAAAAGGAAAAAAAATATGAGCGACAAGTCTGGGAGTGGTCGGTAACTAGTCGCAAAGGACCACTCCCAAACTAGGCGCAAAGGCAACAGGTGACTAATACCATTTTAAATATTTTTATATGCTATGAGCAGCACCTTTTTATTTCAGCATGCGATTAGTCCGGGTTGAGTCAGGGATTGATAGCAAACGAGCACTTCGTTGCATGTTCTTCCGTGCTTCATTTTTGACCTCTTTCCCTCTATATGGACATGCCCTATGAAAATACTAATTGTACGTTTTTATAATCGAACTCGAATAAAGGACCACTCCCAGACTAGTCGCAAACGAGAAACAGGCGACTAAGACCACTTTTAATATTTTTGTATAAAATGAGCAGCGCCTTTTTGTTTAACGATGCGATTAGTTCCAGTTGAGTCAAGCATTGATAGCAAAGGAGCATTTCGTTGCATGTTCTTACATGCTTTGTTTTTGACCTATTTCCCTATATATGGACATGTCCTATGAAGAAACTAATTGTACGTTTTTATACTCGAACGGGTACCAAAATAGGCTAGTCACTCTTTGCACTCATTGGGAACAGTCGCTTTTTCTGGAACATAAGGTGTCCAATGAGAATAGTTGCTTCGTGCCAATAGTGTCCAAGAAGTTTCACTGAAACTAGTTACCAACTAAAACTTATAACCAATTCCTCTTAAAAAAGTCCAAACGAGTTTGGCAAAAATGTGCACGAAATACGTGAGTGCGAGGAGCTTGAGATGCTGGCCAATAGGAACAACGCCCGAAAATTCTACCAGAAAGTTCGGCGGCTCACAGAAGGTTTTAAGACCGGGGCGTTTTCCTGTAAGAACAAAGACGGCGATCTGGTGACTGACGTACAGAGCAATCTTAAATTATGGAGGGAACACTTCTCGAACCTGTTAAACAGTGACAGCTGCGCATGTCATAGAGAATGTGAAGATCCCGATACCCTAATCGTTGACGACGGAATTATCGTTTCGTTACCCGACCATGTCGAGGTGAGAATAGCAATATCACGGCTAAAGAATAACAAAGCCGCGGGCGCCGACGGACTGCCGGCTGAGCTATTCAAACATGGCGGCGAGAAGCTGGTAAGGTGCATGCATCAGCTCCTATGCAAAATATGGTCGGATGAAAGCATGACTGCCGATTGGAATTTAAGTGTGCTCTGCCCAATCCATAAGAAGGGCGATCCTGCAATTTGTGCCAATTACCGCGGGATTAGTCTTCTAAATATCGCCTATGAGGTTCTAGCGAGCGTATTGTGTGAAAGGCTGAAGCCCACCGTCAACCAACTGATTGGACCTTATGGAAAAGACCCATGAAAGGAGAATCGACACACACCATCTTTTCGTCGACTTCAAAGCTGCTTTCGACAGTACGGAAAGGAGTTACCTGTATGCCGCTATGTCTGAATTTGGTATCCCCGCAAAACTAATACGGCTATGCAAGATGACGTTGCTCAACACCAGCAGCGCCATCAGAATTGGGAAGGAACTCTCCGAGCCGTCTGATACCAAACGAGGTTTCAGACAGGGTGACTCGCTGTCGTGTGACTTCTTTAACCTGATGTTGGAGAGCATCGTACGAGCCGCAGAACTTAATCGCTCAGGCACAATATTTTATAAGAGCGTACAATTGTTGGCGTATGCCGATGATATTGATATCATCGGCCTTAACAACTGCGCTGTTAGTTCTGCCTTCTCCAAACTGGATAAAGAGGCAAAGCGAATGGGTTTGGTGGTGAACGAGGACAAAACGAAGTACCTCCTGTCTTCAAACAAACAGTCGGCGCACTCGCGTATCGGCACTCACGTCACTGTTGACAGTTATAATTTCGAGGTTGTAAAAGACTTCTTTTATTTAGGAACCAGCATTAACACCGATAACAATGTCAGCCTTGAAATCCAACGTAGAATCTCTCTTGCCAACGAATGCTACTTTGGACTAAGTAGGCAACTGAGCAGTAAAGTCCTCTCTCGACGAACAAAACTAACACTCTACAAGACTCTCATCATGCCCGTCCTAACGTATGGCACAGAAGCGTGGACGATGACAGCATCCGATGAAGCGACGCTTGGAGTGTTCGAGAGAAAGATTCTGCGGAAGATTTTTGGACCTTTGCTCGTTGGCAACGGCGAATATCGCAGGCGATGGAACGATGAGCTGTATGAGCTTTACGGCGACATAGACATAGCGCAGCGAATAAAGATCCAGCGGCTCCGTTGGCTGGGTCATGTCATCCGAATGGATACAAACGCTCCGGCTTTGAAAGTATTCGATGCGGTACCAGCTGGTGGTAGCAGAGGAAGAGGAAGGCCTCCTCTGCGTTAGAAAGATCAGGTGGAGAAGGACTTGGCTTCACTTGGTGTGTCCAATTGGCGCCGGTTAGCACGAGAAAGAAACGACTGGCGCGCTTTGTTAAGCTCAGCCAAAATCGCGTAAGCGGTTATCGCGCCAATTAAGAAGAAGAAGTTTGGCAATAACTGCACTGCATTACCCGGTGTGTGCCCGCACTATTCCTATGAATGTTCAAAAAAAAATAATTTTAATTTTAATAAATTTTACCCATTTTCATTGCTTAAATATGAATACTTATTTGGTATTAAATATTCCTGCATATTTGTGTTTAAGAGGAAGAAACATTCCGATTAAAAGAAGAAGAACAAATATTTTTCTATATTTCTTGAAACTTTTGCTATCTATTGAACTAAAAATTGCAGCCACAAGCTGATTCAAATTACCATACCTTTTTTTACCCCTTTTATGACCACCACTATAATTAAATAAACTTGGAATATATAAATAAACTCGCTCCTGTATAAGCCACAAAATTAAATCCTTCTCCTTTTATAGTTTTTTGAACTCATAAACCTTGACCTTAACAAATTTTATACCCAACATAAATTTTATACTTTTACAAACCACTCATTAACCTCAACACTTGAGTTAACCGAATTGTTTTTGTTTTCAATTAAATGCGTGGTAGCTAATTATTTATTGAATAAATCAAGAAGCTATAAAAATTAACGAAATTCATAGGGCCAATTACTCGAATTCCCAACAAAATTAAAGATCGATGTCTGATGAGTGATTAAATTTTTATAGCTTTTTAATGCAATTAAATAACTATAAAAAGACAGTTTTAAATTAGTGAAAAGTAAAGCACACAACCCCAACACACTTTAAAGTCGATTTCAAACCAGCGGCTAAGAATTTCTGTCATGCAGCCACCCTGACACAAATGATTTGGCCTTCAGTCTGTTGATTGAGTTTGGGAAGAAATTAGAGCAATCGACAAATCAACCAGATAATGCAGCTGATATCAACATTGTATGTTAGTGTTGTGCATGTGAGTGTGTGTGTTTGTGTGCAATAACAATGCCTTTTAGAAGGGAATAGAATAGACTGGATTTTTTATATGGCACTTTTTTTTTATTTGTTATAAATAAGGGGTAGACAAAAGTTCGTATGTGATGTAGAAAATATAAAGGCGAAGCAGGCAAACAGGCGAGCATAGGAAGAAGTATAAAAACGACCTACAAATGCCATCGAACAACAACTAATGACCTGCATAGGACACATTCAAATGCCACATAGTAGTGTGCGCGCACGCACATACATGTAGATAAATGCCTTTAGCAACCTCACCACGTCACCCATCACCCCTTTCGCCGGTCGCCTTCAATATGTTCCCCGCGCGCGTGTGTGTGTGTGTGTGTGTGAGTAGTTTACGCTGCTTTATAACAATGTCCTTGCGTGCTTGCAGCAAATTTTCCTCTTTGGCATTTTCACGATTTGTTTTCTTCTGCTTCCTCCTCCACTTCTTCTTCCTCTTTATTATATGGCATTCTATTCAACTACATATGTGTGTGTGTGTGTATTTGATGCAAGTTGGCTTTTATAGACAAACATTTTCTTTTTTGTTATACATATCCAGGTATTTTTGTATATTTGTCTATAGAAATGTTCATTTTTATATTTGTGCCTTATTTTCGTAACCCTCTTTCAACGGCGCCATTTGCCCAAACCAACTTGTGCCACTTTACTATTTTTCTCTATAGTAAATTTTTTTTTTCTCTTCTTCTTGCTTTTTCTCATTTCACTTGCCTTTTATTTGCAGTATTGCAGAAAATTACGTTAACATTTCCCCAACAATGTTTGTGTGCGGGCGTGCGTGAGAGCAAAAATTGTATTTTATTGAAATCGAATTGCTATAAAATGTGAAATTGACATTTGGAAGCCGGCACGGTGTAGGTGAAACTGGCGATTTGCAACTATAGTAAAAGCCCTTTAGCAGGTGAAGGTAGATGTATTGCTTTAAAAAAGTATTGGTTTTGTAAAAAAATTCAATTTGAAATAATCTACTTTATCGTACTTGGGTATACAACGAGGTCTCTTTCAAGGTGTTTCTATCGCGTATCCTTATACAGCTCGTAGTACGAATTTTTTCACTCATAGATCTTTTGAATTCAACATTTTCTTGATAATAAGACCCGCTTTACAAATTTTTTCTTCCAATCATTAGATTAGCTTAAACCAACCGCTCTTAAATATTGCTTACCCAGTGCCCAGGAAGGCATTATGCTACGCTTTTGGAAAGATTTCGACGATGGATACCATTCCCCCTTGTTCTCTGTCTTTTGGTGCATCGAATCAGCCCTTCCAATGAGACGGTGCCCAAAGTAGACGATTATTTGCAGATGTTGTGGCTTTGTAATCTGACGCACAATCCTCGATGTGTGAGTTACCCTCATCTCTAGAGCTTCACCCAAAACAGTTGTGTGGCCCTGGGACCAGGTAGTCATACAAGCAATAATCCAGTGCCCCTTTATTATTCTCGTGGGAATCTTAATAGTCCTTTTTGAGAAGCTGAGTAAGTTCTCCATTATTCGTTGATCGAATCATGGCCAAAATGTAGGCAATACGTCATAAGGCTGAAATAATAATTCAGTCTTACTGAGTCAAATGTACTTTTCAATTCAATTCAAATAATCCAAAATGACGGCAATTAGTTAAAAATCTCAGAGCGTTGGGCTTGCCAACCCAAGCTAAACTTTTTTATTTAGCATCCGCCATTTAGAAATTTTGAAAATTGGCATCGGATTTTCAATGAGTGACCCCAAAAATCTCCGGGTAAGACTAAGAATTTAATAATAATTTACAAGTCGATCGTAATGACCTTGGAAGGTTAACCCCATTTCATTCATTTGTTTATATACATACGGGTTTATATTGTAAGATTCAAGCTTTGATTTAAAGTCTCGAGCACTTCAAGTTTTTGAAAAAAATCAGCGGTTAAGAGTATCTAAAAATAAATTTCTACGGGCTTGCACCCCCAATTTTGAACAAAACCGTGACGTGATGGAAACATATGGAGTTCAGCGCACAAAAAGATACCAGCAACTGGTTTCATATTAAAATAAAATAAAAAAAGCGTGTACACCTCTGAGGGAGTCATTTGAAAAGTCCGTGCACAGTCAGAGAGATGAGAGATGGTGCTTTTTGGCGCGGTATATCTAGTGTTTGGTAATCGTTAGAATCGAGGATGTCGAGTGATTTTCAAAAAATTACTTTTCCATCACGACAACGCACCAGCTCACGCCTTAGTAGCAGTTGTCGCAAAATTAATAGAAATAGAGTTCCAACACTTTTCACATCCCACACTTGGCTCATTCGGATTTCTCGGACTACTATTTGCCCCCCAATTTGTAGAAATGGCTAGCAAGAAAGAGATTTTATTCAATCGATTGCAATGGTTATTTTTCAGACTTTGACAAATCCTATTATTCATCCTATTATTCGGAAGCGTGAGACGAAGTGTATACGCCTAAAAGGGGACTACGTCGAATGATAAAAAAGGTATACGCTAAAAAATCAATTAGTTTTTATTTTTGCCCGGTTTTTTCAAACGACATATGTACCTTTTGTCTTGTGAATGAGTTCTTGCACCTTCAGTTGCTATTATTTGAGTTGCATTTTTGCATACGCAGAAAACTTTAGTTTGAAGAATGTAATAAAAATTACTTAATAGTTAATAGTCTCTGTAAACCGATTTCTAACCAGTTTCCAAGTACTTTCATTGAAACCAGTTGGCTACTAGTTACATTTAAACTAGTTACTTAAAATAATTTCAACTATTTTATAGCCAACTTTTCTTAAAAAAGATATGCAATTTTGTTTGACAATAATAACTTGATATTTGTCTTATATGTATCAAACGTTGTTAAAGCAATGACAGTAAACACTTTCAGCTACAAATATTAAAGGAATGGTCAGAAGCTGTTGAAAACTGTTTGTTTAGGTGTGCGCTAAAGTGATTTATGGGGTATAGAACTTTAAAGTTATTCAAGGAAACTAAAACAAAATAGGCTTTGGTTTTCCGAATTAAAAATCTGTTTATCGAAATGATGATTTTGCCACCTCTGCCTCTATATAATAATACAATATATAATATGATAATATATAATATATTATACCTATATTATATATAATATCTAGTATAATTGGCGCGCCAAAAAAAAAAACAAAACATGTGCAAAATTTTATGAAAATATAAATGCGGCTAAAAACCATACACTTAGCATTATTTGAACCAGTAAACTCACAACATCACTATTATTGCCGTCTCTCTCAATTTTAACCTCCCTTTTTCGGAGTACCCAGAAGTAGCAGGGTCTGCACTTTTGCGTATTTCTGCTTCTTGTTAATTATCTGCGTCTCTTGCTGCGTGAGTACCATTCGGAATTCACAGAGAGAACGTCGGTTCGAATCTCGGTGAAACACCAAAATTAAGAAAAAGTTTTTTCTTATAGCGTTCGCCCCTCGGCAGGCAATGGCTAACCTCCGAGTATATTTCTGTCATGAAAAAGCTTCTCTAAAGAAATATCTGTCGTTCGGAGCCGGCTGGAAACTGTAGATCCCTCCGTTCGTGGAACAACATCAAGACGCACGCCCCAAATAGGAGGAGGAGCTCGGCCAAACTCCCAAAAAGAGTGTACGCGCCAATTAAATTTGATAAATTTGTAATAGGAATAATAATAACGTCTTTTTGTATAAAAATGCTATTTTTCTTGCAAAACATTTAATATAAAAATTTTTCTACAAAAGAAAAATTTAAGAAAGTTTGAACTTTCAATGTTTTTTTATTATTATTTTGAGAATATATGCTATCTTACGGGTTTGTGGTCGAGGAATTGGATTTTTGATGATAATTTTTACTAGCAAAACAGAAGCTAGGTGGCGCTGTTGTACCATTTTTGCTATTTTTTATAATGTTTCATTGAAAAATTGTATTTTTGTTATTTTTTTATAAATTTATTTTTTTCGTATTTATTAAATATATTTATATAATAGCCGAAGGCCTTAGCAGCCAGTGCTTGCTCCCTTTTTTCTTACCTTTTAAGTGGAATAATTATTTATAATTATTACTCTTTTCAATAAATAAATAAATAAAAAAAAATTGTTTTTTATTCATATTTTATGTTTTCTTTTAATATAAATATATTAATTATTTTATTAAATATTATTATAATTACAAAATTTATTATAATTATTCCTTTGCGCTACCCTGTACCGCCTACTAAGGCTACACTAGAAATTTCAGACTTGAAATTTCAATCATCGCTCTCAGATACTAGTTAAAGTTTCATCGTTCCGCATATTTCTAATTAATTCCTTATTCATTTTGTTTGAATAAGATTTTTAAATAAGATTTAAATAAGATTTTTGTGAAAAAAAACTCAGTTCAAATACCCTACGAAAAATGAACCTCAACTACTTACAACCCAACTCACACATGGAACCTCCACCTTTGCTCACTAGCAGCCCTTTCCTCCTCTCTGTCACACTATCTCCCTATGCTCACTATCAGCCATCTCTTCCTCTCTGTATCACTCTCTCTCCCTATGTTGAGCACGCTTGCCATCTTCAAATTGTAACGGTTTAATGGCGCGCAAAAGTATTTGCAAGTGGAGGGTGTCGGCTATTGGATGATGACAATTGAACGTGACCCGCTTAACACGTTGTCGCGTGTAAAAGCCAAATACGCAAAAATGGAATTAAAAAAAGTTGCACATCCCTTTGGCTATGCTGCTGACCGTATGAGGGCATTTCACAACCTATTGGCAGGTATTTTTTGTTTTTTTTTTCCTTTATTAGTTTTTTTATATTTTTTTTAGTTTTTTTTTCATTTATTAGTTGGCCTTTTTTTTATTACCCATTCTTCGACTTTCGTGTCTCCTAACATTTTTTGTAGCACAAGGAAAAAAACAAAAAACAAAAGGCATTCCCTTGGCTACCTTCAATAGCATTTATTGATTTCACTCGTTGATTTTGCAGCAACACCAATGGTGGCCGTGATGAGAAACTTTTGCACAGGAAGTACGTGAAATGTTCGTGAAATTAAATTAGTGCATGCGTGCGCTATCTATCGAACGGAACAGGAAAGAGAAAAGTTTGAGGATAAAACAAAACTAGAGATAAAAACCAAAATTATTTGTTCGCCACCCCACCGCCCATGCACACCCGCCTCTAAACTACTTAATGGTCATCGTTGTGGACAATTTGCTATAAATTTAGTCCGTTTACCAATTTTATGTGGCAGTTTGGCCAACAAAAATAGAAATAAAGATACTAAAACTTTTACTACGGTTGTTGTTTTTTATTTTGCGTCAAATAAAAAGTAAATTATGAGCAAAGTATTTTCATGAATGGATAGCAAAAGATAGTGAAAAATGCGCACATTTTTTTTAATAAAAAAAAAAAAATACTAATAAAAAATAAAAATGAAAAAAGAAAAAATACAAATAAAAATGAGAACAAAAATAACTGAAAAAAAAAATAAATAACACTAAACTTTTCTAATAAAATTTGTACTAAAAAAACAAAAAAAAGATGATTGCCGCTGCTACAAAAATTATGTGCTTGTGCGTTTCTTGTCTCACATACCGACTTCACATATTTTTTATACGAATATGTATCGGCCCACATAGAAAACAATTATTACCCTCAGAGACCCACCCCTTCGGCTTTAATTTATGTCTTTCTTGCTTAAGTTTATTGCGTCAAGAATTTATTTATTTTAACAACACATCTCTTATCATCTTTTTCGTTGCTTCTTTATATTTCTGTTGCTTCCTCTTTTTACTTTAATTTACTATAGTTTGCTCTTTCAAAAACTGTCACGCTCATTTGCACCCGACATACAAATTGTTGATTGTATTTCCGTCTGTAAATTTTTATGTTGCAGGTCCGCAACTAACCACGCCTATCATATTTTTGAAGCTAATTGCATAGTTAGCATTTACTGAGCTACCCTCGTGAGGTAAAGCCACTTTGCTGGCGTATTTTTTTTATTTATTTCTTGCTGTCCCGTGGCCAGTTGCGCCTGAGAAAAAATGAATGAAGCGTGAAAGTTTCCGTGTAGCTGGACTTCTGTGACAGTTGAAGGCAGCCACAGTGTCGCCACGGAACGACAGATGAGTGACCGCTATGAGAAACAACAATTACATTTTCTCATCTTATGATGTTTCATCGCTCCAGTGACGATCTGTACGAAGGGAGCAAAATTCAACAGATAGCTGACTTCCTAAAGCTAAGAAAGTGGAAGTGAATCGGCCATACGCTGCGCAAAGACGCAAGTGAAAATTGTCGCCAAGTCATGGACTGGAACCCACAAGGTGCTCGCAAGGTTGGCCGCCTAAAAATGTCATGGCGGAGCATAGTTCAGAGGGAAGTCGAAGAGTCTGGAAAGACGTGGAACGAAATTAAGCTACTGGCTAAGAACAGAACCAGACGGATATGTTTTATGGAGACTCTATGCTCCAATGGGAGAACCAGAAACTGCTAATGAAGATCAACGAACTCGAACAGCGTTGGACGAGGTGTATAAGCCTAAACGAAGACTATGTTGAAAAATAAAAAAAAGTTTACGCCAAATAATTTAGGCACGAATTTTTCAAACGACCCTCGTAATTGGGATTAATCGATTGAGATTAAATATTTCTGGATACCTTTTGTTCATTTTGAAAACAATTTTATAATGCCGCCAATGAGGAAGTCTCCATACTTCTCGTTTTTTAAATACTTGACCACCTCATTTTCACAAGTCCCTCTTGAGGTCAGTTCTTTAGTACCAAGTAAATTCTTGAAGTCTTTTGAAAAGCAAATAAATACTTGTTACCAAGACTTAACTAAACTAAGCATGCGTTAGAACATTTCCACCCAAAGTCTTGGAGTTTATTACGCGTCGCTAAAGATGTGTGTTCCTCCTGGTGTTGGCTTGACATGGAACTCAATACCTTTCCAACCTGCAAATTACGGACATATCTGGTCGATCGTCGGCTTAAATCTGTACGAGCTGCCTCCTTTTAATCCCAATAAAACTACAGCAAAGCTGTCTTAGCTGTAAATCTGAGCCTGGCTAGTGTTACGGCTACCTCACTCCGGTGTTTCGGCCGCTGTTTTAGGATTAGACCTATTTTCTTTTGCTTTCTAAACGGGTTAATTTCTTTACGTTAAAGCAAAGAATCACAGACGTCAATTCGGTTATTTAGCGACAATCCATCGCTCATCCATACATCGGATATCTTCATGAGACCAGTGTAGGCAAATGGTTCCAAATGGGTTTCTCGTTAATCTTCCGTCCCAGGACCATATAAGCAGTTCTCATTTGCCAGTCAAACTCGATGATTTTCAATCATCAGTTTCCACAATTAATCTACTAGAGAGTTAACTTCGGCAGCCAAATTACCAGAATGGTTGAATTTTCTACGGTATTAGACCTATAAATAGCATACATTTGCTTCTTTTTTGACATCAGCACTGTCTTCAAGGTCAGTTCTATATGAGTTCCGGGACATAGAGGTATTGAAGGAAATTGCAAGGCCGATGAGCTCGCCTGAAATGGTACTAATTTTTCATTTCTTGAAAGCAGAGCTAATATTGGAATCCTTATGGCAACTTGCAAATTAAGAATAAAAAATAAGATTCTCCAGCAGGCCGATAGGTCGCGGAGAGAAGAAAATACTTGTGTTACAACCAGGCGATTTTGGCGGCAAATAGATAAGAAAAGGTCAGAAGAATTGCTCAACCACTCAAGAGAGAACATCTCGAAAGTCGTAGCTTGTGTCGCCGGTTATTGGCTCCTATGTAGGGACTCTTCGAGGCTGGAAGTATTTTCTCTGAATACTGAAGAAGTTGTAGAGACGAGGAAGAGGAAAAAACAGTAGAATACTTCTTAAATTAACTAGGAGTAGAGCAGGGTTGTTAGGAAAATACTCTTTTGACTCTCTTACGAAACCATTTGGTGTCGCGATAAAACCCATCCCCCGCTTCGTAAGAGCATCTAAATGGTTTCATGACGAATAAACACTGAGGTTCCCTATTGGGACCTCAACGGACCTACTTGGTCTAAGTGAGCTGGCTATTCTAAGCCGATTGCCACAAAAACCTTACCTAACGTAACTTCTTTTTTGAAACGCTGTAACACACAACTGGCTTCCCCGAACACAAAATTCTCCAGTAATTATTTTTGACTCATTATTTTTGACAATTGATGACCCGAGAGTGTGGCCCGATGCGATATAAAATGTGAGATATGTCTCTCCAAAAGCTAAACACCCAATTGGGAGCGAACTAATTTGCGTGAGAAAGGGACTGTTTGATGAAGTTGCTTCGGCATATTCGGATTAGGGATCTAGCAGGGTCTTCAATGTCTACTCAGAAGTGACTATAAACAGGCGTCTGCCTCTATTCTCTGTTAAGCGGCACAGAGTGTCGGCCTTACACTGTGCTTGGAACTCGCCATATGAATATCAGTTAATTGTTTCAAAAAGCTGTTGAGAATTTGCGACGCGACCCACTTAAATAGCCTTCGGCATGTGAATATCTTTCCGACTAATTTCTTAGTATGCAATTTTTGCTAAACAAGCTAAGAATAAATATTGAAATTTTATTTTTCCTACTTGTAATTGAGTCTCGCAAATAATTTTCTAAGCCAAAACTGCTCAGAATTGCTTTTAAGGCGGCTGATGAAAACCTCATACCCTGTTTTTGTTGGAACTTTACTTTATTTTATTCAACTTTTTCGCCAAAAATAATACAAACCAAGGCTGCTGAGCACAATTCTGTGTTTTTTCGGTTTAAAAAAATTGTATCGCTTAACCAATGAAAAATAGCAGTTTGCTTAGATTTCTTTTCCAATGCAATTTAATTCTCAAATGAACATCAATATCCCATTTAGGTCAATTTACCGCTTCAAATTTTCACCTCTCACATCGCCAAGCAATCAGCATTTAATTCTCCTATTGCAGCACGTAACCTTCAAATTCCCCCAATTCCAATTAGATAGAAAGAAAAGCAAAAACAAATACGTATTTTTATAACCAAAATTACTGCTTTTTTTATATATTGAGTAGATTTGGAAACATACGGTTGCTCACATATATATATATAAGTACATACCATACATACTTTTCTCCCTACAGTATCTGCGCAACGAATTAGGAACGATTGTAAAATATCAGAACTTTTAATTTTTTTCGATTTTTTCCCCCATTCCTTGCTGCACTGCTAATAATTCCGTATTGGTTCAGTCTGGCGAGTTCCTTGAAAAATTGTATTTTATTTTAGATAGGTGGCAACACTATTTCAAAATATATCTAAGTCAAATTACTTTCGGCTCATATCCATATTGTAATATTTTACCTTGATTTAATTTACTCATTTCATTTATATCAACATTTTAGGTGGCAGCCTTTTCCAAATTATGTTTTAATTTTTTTTTATATATTTATTCACTCCGCTCGGCAGCATAGGGTCTCGACAAGACTTTTCAATCGTACACGGGCGGGTGCTGTTATTTTTGCCCATGTGAAATGGGCATCTGCTAGCTCGCGCACTATCAAGTAATCTTTGGCCGACCGCGAGCTCTGCTCCCTTGCTGGCTCCAGTCCAGTGGCAATCTCGTGATACTAACTGGTGGTTTTCTAAGCGTGTGACCTATTCTTCGCCACCTTCAGCGTTTGATTTGCCATAGAATGGGCTCCTCATTCGTTGATCTCCACAGCGCATCGTTGCAAATGGTGTTCGGCCAGAATATTCGACAGACGATGCAGAATTGTTCGTTGAGGAAAAATTGTGATAGTGTTATAGACCTTTCACTTCCGCACTACCGTACGGACTGCCCAAATGAACTGAATATTCGCAGTTTAGCGCGCCTAAAGATTTGCGAACTCGCCCATACTGTGTGCATTCACCCGAACGCCGCCCACTTGCTTTGTTTAGGCTGCAGTTGACATCTTTATCTGCTCCACCGTCTGCCGTAATAGAGAAGCCGAGGCAGCAGAAGCTTTCGACAAATTCCACCAGGCATCGGTCAACCATTATAGGTTTTGATCTTAACGATGTTGACCTCCAGTCCGACAGTCCATGCCGGCATGACTAGTCTGCCCGCCTTCGTTTGCATGTCAGTGAGTTTGTGAGAGAGGAGGCAGATGACATGGGCGAAGTCCAGATTCTCAAGATGTCTGGTCAAACTCCATACGATGCCTCTTTTGTGTAGGGTCAATTGGGTCATAATGTCGTCTCGGACGATGGCGAAGAGCAGGGGCGATAGGGCACATCCTTGCCTTACTCCTGCGTTGGTGATAAATGACTCGTTGATGTTGCCGTTGTGCAATACTGCCAGCTCGGAGTTCTCGTTTGATGGTGTCGAATGCCTTCTTAAAGTTAACAAACATCAAGCAAAGCGGGGAGCGCCACTCAACTGATAGTTCTACTATGATGTGTTGAGTGTTGGCTAGGTCAACGCAGCTTCGGTGAGGACCAAATCCAGCTTGTTCGTCTCTTAAGAAGCGTTCGATAAATTTGAGTCTGCTTTGTATGATCGTGGCTAGAATTTTGTATAGAGCAGGGTTATTCCTCGCCAGTTGCCGCAGTCCCGCAAAGCGTCTTCCTTGGGCAGCTTCGCGATGTTTTTTTTGTACAGGACGGAGGTAGCTTTTCATTGTCCCAGGCGGCGGTGATGTGGGGATGAAGAATTTCTGCGGAAAGTTGCGGGTCGGCGATTAATAGTTCTGGCTGTATGCCATCTTCGTCCGCGGCTTTGTTGAGTTTCAGCTTCTGGATTGAATCCTTGATCTCCGCTAGACTAAGGCAAAATGTTGTTATTTTGGTGCTGGTTGGTGATAGATGGCAGCCTCACTGAAAATGCGTCTTAATCAAGGCTTCCTCAATTACCTTTTGCTTAATTTTTTTAGAAAGGTGGCAGCCTTGTTCAAAAATATGTTTGAATTAAAACTTCCTCCATCACCTTTGGTTTGTTACCAATCCTGTAAAATTTTACTTGAGCTTTAAATATCTAATAAAATTTGGTTTTTAGATAGGTGGCAGCTCTATTCAAAATTATATATCAAATAAATCATTCTCGAGTAGATTTCGTTTGATATCAATCCTGTAAAATTTTATTACACAATTAAATAGATAGGTGGCAGCCCTACTTCCTGAAGCACCTTTTGTTCGGTAACAATATTGTAATATTTTACTAATTTGTTAAATATTTAATAAAATTCGACTTTTATTTGATACCAATCCTGTAAAATTTTTATAAGCCTATTAAATATCTAATAAAATTTGAATGTTTAGATAGGTGGCAGCTCAATTCAATAATGTGTTTGAATTAAAACTTCTTCAAGCACTTTTCGTTTGTTATCAATTTTTTAAGTACATATTTATTACCCAATTAAGTATCTAATAAAATTTTATTTTTTAGAGAGGTGGCAACCATGTTCAAAAATATTTGTTAATTAAAATTTCCACATCACCTTTCGTTTTATACTAATCTTGTAATATTTGATTTTATTTATTAAAAAAAAAATTCATAGGTGGCAACCCTATTGCAAATATTTCTTAAAACCTTGCATTTGATACTCATTTTATAATATTTGACCAAATATGAATATCCAATTAATTAATTAATAAATTTTTTTATCTTCTTATATATATATTATGTGGCAACCCTTTTATTTTATGGCTGAAACTCTTATCAAATTCGACTTTTGTTTGATACAAAACCTGTAAAATTTTTATTGGCCTATTAAATATTTGATAAAATTTGATTGTTTAGATAGGTGGCAGCTCAATTTAAAAATGTGTTTGAATTAAAACTTCTTCAAGCACCTTTCGTTTCAAACCAATCCTGTAAAATTTTTATTACCCTATTAAGTACCTAATAAAATTTTATTTTTTAGAGAGGTGGCAACCCTATTGAAAAATATTTGTGAATTAAAATTTCCCCATCATCTTTCGTTTGATACTAATCTTGTAATATTTTATTTATTAAAAAAATTTAATAGGTGGCAACCCTATTGAAAATATTTCTTAAATCCTTGCATTCGATACTCTTGTAATATTTTACCAAATATGCATATCCAATTAATTTATTTATTTTTTATCTACTTCATCACTACTATATATGTGGCAACCCTTTTATTTTATGGTTGGCAAAACATTCCTGAACATCTTATCAAAACTGATTCAACGATTTCGTAGTCGTACGCACATAACCTCCTGTCATTCTTAATTCATTGGAAAGCTACTGTACTGGCATATGAACGAACGTACAACACTTGCAACCACTGCTTCAGCTATCTCTTCATGAATACATTGTGGCGTCGACTAATTGTTATTTTATTAGTAATTCAATGCCGTTGAGTGCGCAAGCCCCAATAAAATACCATTTACTAGCTGTACATAAATCTATTCTCATATATATTTTAGTCATTCTTGAGTCTTTCAACTAAATGTGCCACATGCAATCGGCAACTATCAGCTGAAGCTTACACAACACTGCCAATAGATTTTTATATATTCATTTTTTATAGTACTCGTACAGCTAGCAGCGTGTTTACTGTGTGCTAGTGAAGTGCATTGTTTATTGGGAGCAGCGGCACGTTTTCAATTTCTTCCGTCATTTGGCTCTTTAAGTGTTCCTGCGCAGCACAAGAAATCGCTGAATAAGGAATCGATTTGGTGTCACCCCTACGCCTTGTCTACACATTTGCTCCACCTACAGTTCAGTGTACGATTGGTATTTAGTGTAAACAAATGATCGTCCATATGGGAGCAAAACACACACATTTCGCTCGCTCGCATCCCCCCTTCAACCAAATTGCAGACCTTCCTCAATACTGCTCCGATGTTTGTGTATGTTGCTGCATAGTTCATAGTTTCACGAGCTTCACAGTTGATACGCTCGTATCATTTCACATTTCGTTCACATCTTGTTTACATACATATTTTATCGTCTTTAGTTACAAAAACGTTTTGTTTTAATTTTATCCGCATTGCATGAAAAACATGCACGTTTACCGTGCTCGTACATGTGTTCGCATGTATGTATGTGTGAGTAGGTGTACTCCTATTAGTCGCATATGTGAGCGTACATGTTTTGTCAGCCATCATTCCATGGTCCTCTGACACTCTGTTGTCAAATGTATCGCACACATTTGCACACAGCTGATACATTTGTTGCTTCTTGGAGGACGCTCTGAGTCTAGGATCGCAGCTCCTACTGCTTCCGCTTGCTTTCTTATCCAATCAATTGTGTATGTATTTTAAGTTTTGTTTGTATTGTGGGTTATACTCCAACTCGCTTCCTTTTTCTCACACAAAGATTTAGTTACTTGGCGTGTTGTTTTAATATTTCTTCCCTTGGAATTTTTGGTAAAGGAATTTGCGGGCAGATACCCAGTGAACAAAGTGGCGGTACTGAAATTTCGTGGAATATTTCGGAATATTTCCGTTCCTTTGACTGCGTTGTGAGGGCAAGAAAAATGTAAAGATGTTTCTTATTAATATTAATTTTTAATAATGTTAAACACGGAAGTGCCCTAAGAGCTCTGTGGGCCAAAAAACTCAGAGTACTCGTTTAATATCATTAAACTAGAAGTGTTTCTATTCGAAATGAAGGAATGAGAGCTTTATCCTACCTGTTACCATACATACTTCTGAAATACTCGTAATAAGACCGATGTAGCCAAATGTGTTGGTGCTTGACTACATTCGAAAGTACTATATGTATATTAGCTTCGAGTCTCCGTGAATGAATTACCAAAAATGATAGAAAAGATTTTTTTTAATAGCGGTCACCCCTCGACAGGCAATGATAAACCTCCGAGTGCATTTCTGCCATGAAAAAGCTCCCCATAAAAAGCCATCTGCCGTTCGGAGTCGGCTTGAAACTGTATTTAGGCCCCTACGTTTGTGGAACAACATCAAGGCCTATACAAAGGGTATTCGAATAAATGAAATTTGTTTCCACACTTTAATCACTTTATCACTTTCTAGACAGTCAAGTTTGTAGGCACGGCCGCCTTAAAGATTATGGAGCTTTATCTTTATTAAAATGAATGCTCAAGCTGAGAGATATGCAGAGTGAGATATGCACGCGAGCAAGCGTAGAAAAAGCTTCAAGATAGTTGGCGTGTCCTATAAAAAGCGATGAGTTAAAATTTTGGGATTAACTGAAAAAAAGCTCACACTGATGAAAGCATGCGTGAAAGTTCAAGTATTTTATTGTTACGTGAATGAAGTAATTTGAAGAAAACTGGCGATTAAAGCCAATTAATTGTGACACCCAGCTAAACACCTAACAGAAGTGTACGCGCCAATTATTTATTTATACATAATATAATTATAAATTTATTAATGATATAATGCATTGAGTCTTAGAAATACGCTCCGCTAGTTATTTCTGTAATCGCATTTATGGAACCCTGGAAATTCACCCCTATATAGTTAATTTATATGACTTGAAAAACATCTTCTTCGTAGCGCGTCGGAGTGGATGGAGTAATATATTCTACCTCGGATGGTTTCCTCGATTGCTTCAATCAGCTTCAAATCTTTATTTTCACATCATATAAAGGGCAGGCATGAAAATAAATTTTTATAACGAAGTTTTCATTCACCGAAAGAGTGTGCAGCATTTCAATTGCATTTCGTCACCAATGTAGAATAAGTTTAGCCAGTTGTTGTTATTGTTATTGTAGAAACAACAAACATTCTCCATACTTGTAAGCCTATGGAACGTTGCTGGAGTGACAATCTTTGGCCGGAGATAAATCCTGGTTGGTCCGATAACATATAATCGGATGCGAATGCAGTTCGGCAAGAATTATGCCTTGCTTGATCTCAAAGCTGGCACTTCTGGTGATTTTTGTGCTGGATTAATACTTCGAACTTATAACTTCCAACGGTGGGGCTCTCTCCTCTTAGCAAAAGGAAGCCGCACTGATATTAGGCTCATTTGGATTCCCCGGTCTCAGGGGCATGGAAAGAAACTGCAGGGCCGATGAACTGGCTAGACAAGGGACCCTGGAGACGGTTTCGTCGCAGCATGAGAGGATTGAAGGTCCCTTGGGAACCTGTGGCCTGCTACGAGAACCTGTGGTCTGACGATTGGCCTCGCGTCAACTCAGCGAGCGCTGGGGTAGTGCGCAAACATGAAAAGTCGCGAGATCCTTCTGGCCACGGGTAGATCGGAGAAACTAAAAAAGCAGCATCTATCGAATTTGGTAGGTGTCCTTACCGGGCATTGTTTGTTAAGTGTCTATACGATGAGGCTTGGGATCGCTTCAAATTCTTTGTCTGGAGGACTTCTCGTCAGCTATCAGCTCCATAAACATCTATGGCGAAGATACTGGGGTGTGGGGTATAGTATATAGCTGGAAGAGAATTATATAAGCAAGTAATGAGCGCACATAGATTTGGCTAGTTGCTTGATCGAAATCCTTCTCCAATTGGTGGTAAGCGTCTTGATGTTGTTCCCGGCAAAATGCCATATAATTTTTAATGACAACCTTTTGTATGGTAAAAATACACTCGTAGATTTGTCATTACTTGCCGAGGTGCTACCGGTATTAGAAAAACCTATCCCATCTTATGGTGTTTCCCACCCACAGTTGGTTCCGAATCTGGGCGCTTCCAAATCGGTGGCACGGAGGCCACTGAATTACGAGTACTGTATGAATACGGAAGATAGCAGGTAGGACAAAGCGAACACTTCTTCATTTCACGACGTCAAAGTTGTAACAGGAGTTTTGCCGGGCTACCTCAGAGTAGTAAATCTCTTGTCAAATTTGGTCATAGCTCATCTTAACTAGTACGGGTGTATCGAAAGATTATAATATATGGAATTGTTAGACTCTTTCTCAGGTACAGGTTTCAGCGAGAGTACGGCGTTGGCTCAGTAATGCAGGTCCAAAGCTGGCAGCCCAAAAAACGGAGGCAGCGCTGATAAGTGCGCGAAGGAATAAGATAACTATGAAACTCTCAGTTTCAGTGGTTACGAAATACGGACAAAGGAGGCAATAAAATACCTAGGAGTCATGATTGACACGACATTGACCATTAAGTAACACTAAACAACAGTCAATAATAAAGCGGTGGCTGTAATTGGCGCTCTCACAAAAATACTACCCAATATTTGAGGCCCGCAAGGGTTAAGAAGGCGATTATTAGCAACAGTTGTGGACTCAATCATGCTTTACGCTGCGCCGGTATGGGATGAAGCCAAGAATATCCACATGCGTAAAGTGGTGCGTACACACAGGCGGAGCGCATTAGAGCTTCGTCACCTCTATAGCGAGCAAGGAGCAAAACCAACGGCCATAGAAAAAGCCAACGAGAGAGAACGATCAATGTACGAGTCACAAAGAAAATGAGAAGAGTCATTGTCAATTGTGTGATGGACGTACAAGCTAATATCACATATCGAAGATTGGATGAAAATAAAGCCTGGTGATATTGATTATTACCTACGCAGATACTCACCGGTGACGGCTGCTTTATGGAATATTTCCACAGCTTTCAGCTGGCAGATAGTTTACCCGTTCAGTGGTAAGTGGGAGGCGGTTCGAGCGCTTCCTGGAAAAATAATACTACGACCTCAATTCATTGAAAGGGAGCTCAAGACCCAGCAGCAGCAGTTATAGTTGGAAGTATGACATGGTGATGAACTGTTTCTTGACAAGACGACAACCAACTCAGACATTTGAGTCAATCAATCGCAATAACATCAGACAGAAGTACGCAGACGATAGTGCGCAAATATTGCGTTATCACCAATTGTCCGATGTTCCATTTCCTCCAGAACTACTTAAAAAACAATGGGAGCAGTGGATACTATCGCTGGCGTAAAAACTCCTTACTTCCAGAGGCCCATAGACCTGGACGCAGGTAACTGATTGTGTCAATAGACATAAATGCAGCATCGCCTTGATGAAATGCTTACAGCGGTCCGAGTGTGGTAATCAGCCGAGGAGGAGGATCATGCTTTCCATAGATTTCATCGAGGCGGCCGCCGAAGCCGAATGGGCCGGTGCGTGACTACCATTCGGAGTTCAGAGAGAACGTAAGTTCGAATCTCGGTGAAAGACCAAAATGAAGAAAAAGTTTTTTCTAATAGCGCTCGCCCCTGGACAGGCAATGGCAATATACTCGGAGGTATTTCTGCTATGAAAAATCTCCTCGTAAAAGTTATCTGCCGCTCGGAATCGGCTTGAAACTGTAGGTCCACTCATGTTCTTGTATGCCCTACATGCCCCATATACTCGTACCACAGGTGATTTTAATTTCCAACCCAAAAACAAAAAGGTAGAGGTTTCACTTCCTTGATTGACTCCATGTGGTAACACACAACTGAAAAAACATCTCGATAGAGGTCCATTTTTTGAAGACTTGTGATCGAATAGAGATTTACTGCATCAGATTAGTTATGATCACAGTGACTAGTGGACTGGTTCGCTCTTCCAAGACTAATATAGTCAGATCGGATAACGGATCTCTGATCTCAAGACTAATTTATTACTGTACAAATACTATTTGAATTTTATGAGTTTTGGTCAGCTAGAATAGCCTTCTCTTAGGGGTAGAGATACCAGTTTAACCTTTTTATGATGCGCTATAACCGTAGAAAATAAAACTCGCATCACTTTTCATTATAAATTTTGCATTCATTTGTTTTTTTTTAACTAATTTTCAACAGAAACATAGTTCATATTTTAAAGACAGACATTTCAGACAGGCAGTTCTAGACTTAGTCCTGTGACTTTTTCAACCTCTTACTGGAAAAAATCTGCCGAGCTATTTTCCGTAAGAGTACCATTCTGCTAGATGCTGTGCCGATGAAATCGACATAATCGGCGAAACCAACCTCGCCGTATGCTTGGCATACGCCAGCTTAAAGAGAGAGCTTCGCAATGCGGGTCTTGCCGTGAATGAGGGTAAAACAAAGTACTTGCTGTCAACATACAAGGAGTCTTTGCGTCTTGGACAATATGTCAGTGTTGACAACCAGCAATGTGAAGTTGTGAAGGACTTTGTCTACCATAACATCAGCTTCAGCTATCAAAACGACGTGAGCCTGGAGCTCAAGTGAAAAATAACTTTGGCTAGCAGGTGTTACTTTAAGCTCAGAAGGCAATTGAGAAGTAGAGCTCTCTCACTCTCCAGTGGCCAAACTGACACTCTACAAAACGCTCCAGATTCCCGTCCTGCTATATGACGCAGAAGCATTGCCCAACAGCATATGAGAAAGTTTTGGGAACTTTCGAGAGAAAAATTCGCCGTAAGATATTTGGTCTCCTGCACGTTGGTGAAGAGTATTGTATACGGTGGAACAGGGAGCTGTATAAACAAAATACGGACATGGATATAGTTAAGCGTGTAACTAGTAACTGGCAGGCTGAGAGAGGCTGCAGATCGACTCAACTGATGTAACCTGTCATGTCCGCTCGACTGTCGCAAACTCTTCTGTCATTAAGCAGAGGCGAGTGCAGAAGGCTGGTTGGACTGATGACGGACCACTTTCCGCCCTTGCTCGAATCAGATTTAAGGTCTTTGGCACTGATCTGTTAAGAAGCGACCATCTTGGCTCCTTGGTCCCACAAGATCTACTCAGATTTCCTCGAAGATCAGGTAGATTTAAAGAAAATTAAAAGGGAATCCAAGTGTAGTACAATGGACTTAATTAATGCCTGAGTGCTGCACTTGCTAGTTCCCCGACAAAAAAAGTGTAAGAATAACGCGGTTACGCCAGCTTGGCCATGGCACACGTATGAAAGAACACGCTTCACGAACCTATGAAACGGTAAACGGAAAAAGGAGATAGGGCAAGACCATATCTTCGTTGGAAGTATCAAATGCAGCTGGATCTGTCAGCGCTCGGGATTTCTAACTGGCAGCACAGAAACCGCTGGTGGGCTATTTTAGGTTTGGCCAAGAGCAACATAGCGCCACCTACATAAGTAAGTGCGTAAACTTGGTACGAAATTCAGAAAAATTAATAAATATTTCGAACTTTTTAACCAGAATATTTAGAACACTTTTGACTAGGCAGTTTTAAAGCCCAACAAATTTAAGTGAAGTGCAACTTGGAGATGACCCAAAATCGCGCAAATTTTTAATACTTTTTTATAGTATTATGCTTTTTTTTATTCATATAAAACACATTTTTTATGTGTAGGAAAAGTTCAACACCGTAAACCAAAAAATTATTCAAAATCAAGGCGAGTTTTTTGGTACTCCAAGCTTGGATTTTATTACACTATAATTTTATGGGCCATAAAACTGCGCACCCAAAGGATGCGTTTGATGTACAAGAAAAAGATTTAAGTGGAAATTAAATTGCTTTCCTCGAAAATACACACAATCCTGAGAGCAGCTAAGATTCTCCGGTTTCTCTTCAATCTCAGCTCGGTGCTCCACTTGGCTAATTAATCATCGAGCATTGCCTGCTGGGTTTTCTCAGCGCCTACTTAATTTCCACCACTAACTATCAAGCCATGTGCCAGCTATGTATCTTTGCAGCAAAATGAAGCGGGTGTCTTTTGCCACATTATTTCAGCGTTTTGTTGTTGCAAGTGTTTACACACAGTTCATGTTACAAATTTCACGAAAATTTCAACTTTTAAATGCCCTTACCAAATACACATCCTATGTACATGTGTGTGTGTGTGTATGTGTATGGGAGTGTATGTGTTCGGTTTGCTCGCTTGTTGTTTTTCCTGTGCCTATCTGTTATTTTTAGAATTTCCTTAATTTTATTACTTCTGACTTTGTGCCATTATTGCCGACGGCAGTGCATACTCTGGCTCTCATATAATAAGTATTATTGTTATTACTATTCTTCTTCTTCTCCGTAGTTGTGCTTTGTTGTTGTTGATGTTGTTGTTTTCGTTTTTTCTTGTCTTTTATTACAGTTGTTAGAATAGTTGTTTACAAGTTTACCGCAAATCAGTGAAGCCGCATCATGTTTTTGTGAGCTGCCATATGTATGTGTGAATGTATGTGTAGTGGATATGTGAGTGCATACATACACATTTATACAATTACATAGAAAAGTACATATTGTTTTTTAATGTAGTGTAAAAGCATTTTGTGGTTAACACTTGCAAGGCATAACTTCCGCAACTTCCGTGAAATTCTACCAGAAGAAATAAATCTGAAGTTTGCCTTTGCCTAATCGCAAGAAATCGTCATGGATTAAAGTTCTAATTTAAACTGTTTGGTAATGTAATTAAATAAAACCATTAAATGTGCTACACGAGTGCTAAGCGCGCTTGTAAAGGGTGTTTCATTTACAACTAAACTGTTTTCCTTTAAGAAAATATCCACTAATTGAGTTATGAGATATTCGGTGAGATAAAAAATTGTAATACCAGGTGTATACCTATGAAATGAGACTTTTTTTTTCAATTTCAAACGTTTATTAACAAAAAATGTTTACAAATTTAATCTTCAAAATAATAGCCATGGCTAGCGACACATTTTTCCCATCTCTCAGGCAAATTGTGGATGCCGCGCCAAAAAAAAATTGGCCGTCTTTGACCCCAAACCAATCATCGAGCCATTTTTTGGCTTCATCGTGATAATTGAATCGCTGCTCGGAAAGTGCGTGGCCTATCGATGCAAACAAATGATAATCGGAAGGCGCCAAGTCTGATGAGTAAGCCGCATGCACCAGCGGTTCCCAATCGTACGTCTCCGCCAATTCCCGGGTCGCTCTTGCTCGATGTGGCGGTGCATTGTCATCAAGAAAAATTACTTTGTGACGCCGATCGGCATATTCTGGGGGTTTTCAGTGTATAGCGCTGTTCAAATCGGCCAATTGTCGTTGGTAGCGTGCACCGTCAACTGTTTCACCTGGTTTTAATAGCTCGTAGCAAATCATACCACGCTGATCCTAGAAAATAAACAGCATTGCCTTGCGCCGTAGCGATTTGGTTTGGCCGTTGTTTTTGGCTTGTGGCCGGGCGGACCATACGAACGTTTACGCATGGGATTGGAGAAATACACCCATTTTTCATCACCCGTAACGATTCGATGCAAAAAAGACTTCCTTTTGAACCGGGAGAGCAGCATTTCACAAGTGGTTTCACGATGTCCGCAAATCGTAGTTTAAAGGCACGAAATTCAACATTTTTAAGAGCGAAAAAAATGCATTGTTGTATGAAACGTAACAAAAATTAACTGAATATTGTTGACAGATGACATACGAAAAACACAAGACATTTGGAAAGGTTTAAAAATACTCCTACTCCATCTATGCACTAATAGCTGAAAATCTCACTTCATAGGTATATATACCTGGTAATTTCTCACTAGATGGCTTTAACGAGCCATATCTCAGGAAGTATACGTCACCTCGGGTTCTATATACTATACGGCAATTTAAAGATGATATTGCGCTTAAGAAAAAATTCTTTGACCGTTTTATGTTTGATGAAGCCAATTCTGTGTTGCAGCGCTCCAAAGTGAAAGGAGAAAAAAATAAAATTTTATAAATTTTTCAGTACCATTACGACCAATGGAAGAGCCAGAGCAGTAGGCCAAAAAACTGGGTGCTGTTTTTTTTATTACTTAATACTTTTTTCTTTTGGACCTTTGCACGTTAGCAACGCGATTACCGCAGGCGATGGAACAATGAGCTATATGAGCTTTACGACGACATAGACATAGCGCAGCGAATAAAGATCCAGAGGCTACGTTGGCTGGCTCATATCGTCCGAATGGATACAAATGCTCCGGCCCTCAAAGTATTTGATACGATACCAGCTGATGATAGCAGAGAAATAGGAAGGTCTCCACTGCGTTGGAAAGATCAGGTGGAGAAGGACATGGTGAGTTTGGAGTTTCCAACTATCGCCGGTTAGCACAAGTAAAAAAAAGGCTGGAGCGCTTTGTTAAACACAGCCAAAATCCCGTAAGCGGTTATCGCACCAAATAAGAAGAATCACTCCACTTACGAGCACAGGGCCTCAACAAAGCTTCTCCATTTGATGTGATTCGTTTCTGTAGTTTTTGCGCCATCCTACGCAATGTTGGCTGCGACTAACTTACGCAAGGTGGATCTTCTTCAGGTGGTTTTGGGTCGAACTCGCGCGCTACTTCCCCGGAGATTCCTGTCTAGAGTAATTCGAGTGAAATGATTTGGTGGTCTTCTGAAGTTGCGAACTATCTATTGCCATTTTCTGCCTTTTAACTGCCGCTTTGGCAGTAAAATTCCACATCGCGACATTACTGATTATTTTTGGCGGGAATATTCTGCAAATGATGCGTAAGAAATTTTTTATGAATATCAGAGGCTTTAGTGTGATGTTGTTTGAAACCAGTCATGTTTCACTTCCGTACAGCAAAGTCGACTTCACACATGAACTGAATATTCAAAGCTTCGTTCGCCTGCCAATGTGCTTGCTTGTCCCAACTGAGTCAACTCGAACGAACACCGTCCTGGTTTAACTCAGTTTGCAGTTCAAGTCTTCTTCAGCACCACCGTTTGCAGCCACTGCTTGGATGACGCTCACGGCCTTGGTCTTCGCAATATTAAACTCCTCGATGAAATCATGAAAATCGTCGAATAGTACTCGCATGGAAGCACTTCTTTTATTACCCAGAAACTGTGGATTAGGATAGGTTAGGCTGTAGTGGTTGTCCACTATGGAACACACTCAGGCTTTTAGTTCGCTTTAATGCTGCGTGTGGAGCTTATCCGCATCTTTCCTAAAACCAATGTAAACTTTTAAAAAGTTTTAGGAGATCCCTGATTTCAACAGTGCTGAGATCTCCGTGTGAATAGAGCACGATAGTGGCACAAAAGGTGCGAGAACATTTTTTCCTCTTTTAGACAGTTTCTAGAGAAGTTGTGTAACTGCACGCTTAGCCTCTGAACATGGCGGCCTACTAGACGGTGCCACGATATAATGGAACTCATTGTGCATATTTGCCTTAGCAGAGATTCTGTGCGTTTGGCATTGAGAGTTGGTCACAATTGTTGAGCGCTTCTGCCAGTGGGTTCATTACTTCATCTTTCATTCGGTCCTTTTAAAAAAATAAGTAGCTTTCAAGTATGTCATTGTCTCTGTACTTATTAGACAACTAGGTGCCTAGCCTTACTAGTTCAAGAGCCCTGCAGTTCTCTTCAATGTCGCCATGATCAGGAATCCATGTTACTTTTTGGTGAGATGACTTAGTCATCTCGTTAGTAGCTGTGCAGTATTTCATGGCTACCTTGGAGGTCGTCGACTACTTTGTGAGGGATTTTATCACCGGCTGGCTAAAAGTGAAAATATAGCTATTATCTCCAAGTATTGCATCATACTGGACCAGTCGCATAGAACTGAGTATTAGCCGGGATAAAAAGAATCCGAATCGTTTAGTCTTAGCTATATCAATTTCAAGATAAAAGAATTTGAGTATTTTACTCCACTCAATTATAGGAATATGACTAACAAAACCCGCAAAGAATTCCTTTTCCCACCCAATCTACTCAAGAAGCGAGTTCCGCATGGCGTACGGATCGTTTTTGTTGTGAAATGGTTGCTTGGCGCCAACTTTTTCATAGTGAGAAGAGTATCTTAAAGCGTATGTTGCCTTGAAGCTGGTTATCGCTTGCCTCTTAACAGTGATATTTAGTCCAGAGATGCGCCTAATCGCGAAATATAATTTTCATTCATAGGAGAGAGTTCCTTGAGAATAACGCGCTTTTTTGTTTCTTAAAAAAAATTTAAGGACGATGTCCCGAGTGCTGTACAATATACAAAGTTTAGAGAACGTTAGTTATTTAACCGATTGGACTTTATAGGGACTGAGGGCGAGCTCCTTGACCAAATCTATCTTTTTTTTTGTGAGAAAATAAAAAAAACTACTTCAAATATATCCTGAGCCCCTGCTGTAAGCTATACAATGTTAGAATGATCTTAGTTTTTTAACCGATTGGATTTTAAAAGTGCTGAGGGCGAGCTCCTTGAGCCAAATCCATGTTTTCCTCTTTTTGAGGAAATAAAAGAACGGCTTCAAACATGGGTCGAGCTCAAGCTGTAAGGCTTACAATGTTTCGAGGATCTCGATTCCTTAGTCGATTGGATTTATGAGGCTGAGGGCGAGCACGTTGAACCAAATCCACATTTTTTTTTTTTTTTTGAGCAAATAAAAGAACGCCTTTAAACGAATGGATTTTAAGAGTGCTGAGAGCGAGCTCCTTGAGCGAAATCCATGTCTTCTTCTTTTTGAGGAAATAAATGAACGACTTCAAACATGGGTCGAGCTCAAGCTGTAAGGCTTACAATGTTTCGAGGATCTCGATTCCTCAGTCGATTGGATTTATGGGGCTGAGGGCGAGCTCGTTGAACCAAATTCACATTTTTTGTTTTTTGAGGAAATAAAAGAACGACTTCAAACATGGGTCGAGCTCAAGCTGTAAGGCTTACAATGTTTCGAGGATCTCGATTCCTTAGTCGATTGGATTTATGGGGCTGAGGGCGAGCACGTTGAACCAAATCCACATTTTTTTTTTTTTTTTGAGCAAATAAAAGAACGCCTTTAAACGAATGGATTTTAAGAGTGCTGAGAGCGAGCTCCTTGAGCGAAATCCATGTCTTCTTCTTTTTGAGGAAATAAATGAACGACTTCAAACATGGGTCGAGCTCAAGCTGTAAGGCTTACAATGTTTCGAGGATCTCGATTCCTCAGTCGATTGAATTTATGGGGCTGAGGGCGAGCTCGTTGAACCAAATTCACATTTTTTGTTTTTTGAGGAAATAAAAGAACGACTTCAAACATGGGTCGAGCTCAAGCTGTAAGGCTTACAATGTTTCGAGGATCTCGATTCCTTAGTCGATTGGATTTATGGGGCTGAGGGCGAGCACGTTGAACCAAATCCACATTTTTTTTTTTTTTGAGCAAATAAAAGAACGCCTTTAAACGAATGGATTTTAAGAGTGCTGAAGGCGAGCTCCTTGAGCGAAATCCATGTCTTCTTCTTTTTGAGGAAATAAAAGAACGACTTCAAACATGGGTCGAGCTCAAGCTGTACGGCTTACAATGCTTCGAGGATCTCGATTCCTCAGTCGATTGGATTTATGGGCCTGAGGGCGAGCTCCTTGAACCAAATTCACATTTTTTTTTTTTTGATGAAATAAAAGAAGAAATTGAAACGATTGGATTTTAAGAGTGCTGAGGGTGAGCTCCTTGAGCGAAATCCATGTTTTCTTCTTTTTGAAGAAATAGAAGAACGACCTCAAGCATTTTCAGAGCTCGGTCTGCTAATTCTAGGTATTCAAGTGACTTTAATTCTGCAGACGATTGAGTTTTATAAGGTTTTAGATGCGAAACTTGATCAAAATGCGTTGTTTTCAATAGAGTTACCATCTTTTCAATGCATCGTGTGCTTGTTGCTTTGACTCAGTGTCAATGAAATATGTTTTAGCATAAACCATGAAAGCTAGCTTTGAAGGCAATTTGAGAAGGATGTCTCTTCTTCTTAATTGATTCTTTCAACGTTTGCTAGGTTGAGCGGAGACTAAGCTACTTCGTTAGTTACTTTCTATATTACCAAGGTAGCGGAATTTTATTGCCATGTGGGTTCGAATTTTACATTTTTAGGGACGTTATAGCTTTCGCTGTCTACTTATGAGTGCCATATTGGAGCAATCTTCCTCTGAAACATCTTGCCTATGCCTATTGGCCGGTTCGCATAGTTTATCTCTTCTCTGGTATCAGTTGCCGAAGAGCAACTTAGGTAGAAAGTAGTGTAGGTTGGGTTAGGTTAGTTCAGGTTGGGTTAGGTTAGTTTAGGTTGGGTTAGGTCAGATTAGGTTGGGTTAGGTTAGCCAGGTTGCTTGTCTAGGACAAGAAACTCGATGGCCTTAAGACCCATTGTGATACCTGCATTGGATTTGCATTCCCTAACTAAGTTGCTTAAACTACTTTGATCTTCTTACGAAGGTGACTAGTCTCCCCAGTTGTGTAGGATAGAATGGAATGAAAGGTAGGGTGAGGGATACATTAAGTAGTAGAGCATAGTTTGGAATAGTGGGGTGTATTCTCTCTTGAAATTATTCTCATCTTCGTTAGAAATAATCCATCTCTATGCCATGCATACATGAAATCTTTAGTCATGAAGACGAGAACTAAAACCACCGAAAATTTAGTTTTTACTTTAAGATTCATTAAACAAATTGAATAGCTCACATCTGAAAAAAAGGGATACAGCACACTAAAAACAATTTAATAGTAATTTCAAGTCTTAAATCAGTGCACGCCAAATAAGCAAAGTTATCAACAAGATAATAAATTCCGAGTGAACACTGAAAATATATAGCATATTGTGAATGGCAGAGTTTATTTAATTTACTAAAATGATTTATTTGTCTGCAAAGTAAATCTCGTGCATGCCAGGCGCGCAAGGTGGGTAAACCAAAAATAAAAACTTGAAAAAAAATTAAATTTTATTTCTTTCGCGCAGTTTCCACTTCCAGTTTCGCTCAGCAACCATGCAATGCATGCGTGTATATGTGTATGTGTGTATAAATGTATGGATGTTTGCATGTATGTAATATATGTAGGTATGCATGTATCTATGCATTTATGTGCGTGTGTGCATCGAAAAGAATTCATCATAAATTAAGTTGGACCCTTCATTGCACCTCATCATTTACAGTTTTAATTTCAGCTGCTACTTCGAACAAGTAAAACGCAATAAAAAGCAATAAAGCAAAAAATAAAGGGGAATTAAAAGAAAAAACTACTTCAACTGGCGCCGCAACAGGTATTATCCTGTCTGTAAAGGCTACTAAATGTGCTGAAGGATGCGCTATAAAGGGGAAATTGCAACACAAACATTAAAGTGAAGATCTCTTTAACAAGAAAATAAAAAATATGAACACACAACCATGCGCACACACATACATACATATACATATATATGAAGTACGCTCCGCAAATGTGAATCTTTAAAAAGCCAATTTCCTTTTGCTTGACCAGCAATTTTCTCATTCTTACGGACCATTGTCTTATGACGAGCTCAAGCATGAACGTGCGCACACCCGCAACCACACAACCTTCATCATCACTACATACATACGTAAGTGAGTGCATTGTTTGTAGAGTCCAACGTCGAGTGTTTGTCGCTTGGCATGACAAATGGTGATTTATTGACCAACTCAAGTGGTCGCGTTATTGGGGTTGTCATCACTGCAGCGGCGACGGTGGTGGTGGCAGGCAGCAAGTTGTGGAAGAAGAAGTGCACGAATACATACATATATACATACACATATACATATATATACTATAAGAACATACATACACACATACATACATATATACGTACGAGTATATTGCATAATTGTAGTTAGTTCGCTGCTCTGCTGTTGTTTATGATATTTTATGTGAGCAAGTGTTGTTGCTTTAATAGCAATTATATTGTTGTTGTTGCTGTTGTTATTCTCATGTTTGGTTTTGGCATTACTCTTATAAATATTTTCATTCAGCAGATTCGTAGTATAGAATATCTTGTATACAATTACATATTTATGCATATAGTCGGTATTTTTCAAGGGACCCGGTGGACTAGAAATTTCAAAAAATCGACTTTTTGTTTTTTTCGATATTTCGAAAGCATAGTGCCTTAAGAATACACTATGAAATGCTGAAATTCCCAATATTATAGCTTCTACAGCACATTGACTAAGTAGAGAGCGGTCCGCGCGCCACTGTACCTCAAATTTAAACTCATTTATCTCTTTTAATGCTGCTTGACTATCCACGTGTGTATATATTTATTGTTGAGTTCTTTCTTGCTCTAGTGTAGGCTACCTCCGCGACTTTCCCCACAGCCAAAACTTCCGCTTGGAAATTACTGCTGTGGTCTGGCAGCTTGGCAGGCTGCCTTATACCTAGTTTTGAGCAGTAAATACCCGCTCCCACTCCGTCTACAGTTTTAGAGCCGTCTGTACAGATGTAAAAAGTTCTATGGCCAGCCTTCATGCCTTTGTGCCATCCCTCCTCTTCAATTGTAGTGCGAAACCTTCTCCCCCAACTAAAGTACGGAGTCATGTAGTCTGTGCAACCTGAGCTCCACTTTCCTATTGAGTTGTGACCGAAGGTTCTGCATGTGAATACTTCAGCAGCCACTAACCTCCTCGCGGATTTCGCTGCCAGGTTTTCCACCATAAGGTTAATAGGTGGCATGCTAAGAATCATTTCCAGCGCCACCGTTGGAGTGGCTTTCACCGCTCTTGCTATGCACTGGGCAGCGAGTCGCTGAATCTTTTCTAGTGGCATTACGTGTGCCAGTTTTCTTGTCGCAGTCCACCATACTAAGGCCCCATACAGCAATATCGGTCTAACTACTGCCGCGTAGCACCAATGCATCAGAGAGGGTGATAGACCCCAAGTAACGCCCAAAATTCTTTTACATGCGTAAAACGCGTTACTGGCCTTTTTCACCCTTTCCTCAATATTGTGCTTCCACAGCAATTTACTGTCTAGTATGCCTAGCTTCGGGAGCTTCCACGTCAGGACCATGTACTTCCTGGTAAAAAGTACCATCTCCGTTTTTCCCGCGTCCAGGTCCTTTCCCGTAACTACTATAGCTACTTATGTCATCTGCATATGCCACTAGTTTTGGTACCCCTCCGCAAATTTCTAGAGCAGTTCATTTGCTACAAGTAATAATAATAGCAGCGGTAGTACCCCATCCTGCGGAGTGCCTCTGCATGCATATTTGGTGACGCTCGTATCGTTCCATTCCGCTTTCATCTTCCTGCTAACTAATAGCTGCCTTATCCATAGATAAATTGCGGGTTGCACATTAAGTGACTCTATGCTATTTAAAATAGCATCTTTCGTCACGTTGTTAAAGGCCCCTGATATATCTAGAAATACTCCTAGAGCATACTCCTTATATTCTAACGCCTTTTGTATGTTTAGTACAAGTGAGTGAAGTGCAGTTTCAGTAAATCTGCCTTTAGTGTAGGCGTGCTGCGCTTTGGATAATACGTCCGGCGCAATTGTATCGCTAATGTATGTGCCTAGAATCTTTTTTCACGTTTCCAGGAGAAATGTATCCTTGCGGAAAACATGACCCAACCAACGTAAAGCTCATACAGCTCATCGTTCCATCGCCTGCGATATTCGCCGCTGCCAACGTGCAAAGGTCCAAAAATCTTGCGCAGAATCTTTCTCTCAAGCACTCCAAGCGTCGCTTCATCGGATGTTGTCATCTTCCAAGCTTCTGCACTCATGGCTCACGTTGTGCCCGATCGCAGCGTGGCTCTATAGGCGGCATCCTTTCTTTCTGCGGCAGCATGACATCCTTTGTCGCACCAACTTTTTTTTCGGGCTCGCCGGAATCCGATTTCTTTTTTTGCGACGCTACGTAGAGAACGGGAAATGTTGCTCCATTGCTCGTGCATGCCGGTTTGTTGGGCAGTGGTCTCCGAGAGCAGGAGTGAGAGTCGAGTGGCGAATCTTCTGGCTGTCTGTTGTGATTGCAGCATTTCGATGATGAACATTCTTTGCGTAGGTAGATGTACGTTTTTTGCTGCACAGAGGCAGGTGCGCAGTTTGGCTGCAACAAGGTAATGATCCGAGTCGATGTTAGGTCTTCGGATCGTACATACATCTAATACACTAGAAGCGTGTCTTCCATCTATCACACCATGATCGATCTGGTTTCGTGTTTTTCGGTCAGGAGACAACCAGGTGGCTTGGAGAATCTTCTTATGCTGGAATTTGGTGCTGCAGATTACCATGTTTCGGGCCCCGGCGAAGTCGATCAGCCTCTGCCCGTTACCGGATGTTTCGTTGTGCAGGCTGAATTTTCCGACTGTGGGACCAAAAATTCCCTCCTTGCCAGTCACCAAGCACGACTATTATGTCGTGGCGGTAGCAGCGCTCATAGGAACGTTCCAAGCGCTCATAGAAGGAATCTTTGGTCGCATCGTTCTTATCTTCCGTCGGGCCGTGGGCGCAAATTAGCGATATGGTAAAAGACGGGATTTGATGCGGATTGTTGCGAGACGCTCCGCCATCAAAGTGAGCGAAAGTACTTGGCGACGAAGTCTCTCTCCCACAACAAATCCGACACCGAATTTGCGCACCTTTACATGGCAGCTGTAGTAGACGTCACAAGGTCTTACGCTTTTCTTGCCTTGTCCCGTCCATCGCATCTCTTGAATGGCAGTGATGTCAGCCTTTACTCTCACGAGGACATCAACCAGCCGGCAAGAGCACCTTCCTCATTAAGGGACCGGACATTCCAAGTGCATGCCCTCAAATCGTAATCCTTATTTCGTTTGCAGTGGTCGTCATCAGTATAGAGCGGTCTCATCCAAGGCTTTTTTAATCTTTTAATTTCATTGGGGGGTGAGATTTTTAAGTGACAGGTCCCAAACCCAGCGCACAACCAGCTATCCTGGAATGTTTCACCTTCTCACGTTAGTTCCCTCCCGAGCGGGTGTTCGGAAGCTACCCAGAGGATACGTGGGCCAATCCCGGACGTTGTGAGCTGCTTGAACCATATACAGAAGAACCGTCCTGGCCACTCCCAAGTGAATGGCGATCAGTGGCTTTCCACACTTGCGTGGACTTCTACATATGGAACCATCCTCCCATAAGCACCCTTTATTTATAGTTAATAATAGCCAAGATCTTCCTACTACCAGCCAGTTGGTCACGATATCTTTACCCACTACGGACATGAAACCTCAAATGATAGGAAAAGTGTTTTCTAATAGCCATCGCCGCGCTTAGTCAAATATCTGGGTAAAAGTTGTATTTTAAACTTAAACTTTCTACCGATTAAAGTTCATTTAACAACTAAGCTAAGGTTTTTTTTTTTGTGTTTTTTTTCGAAACGTCATGAGGCAATACTGCATTACGAGATTACTATCTCTTGCTACCAAAATCAAAGTGCATTATATGGACGCATCAGAGCGTTAAGTGCTGCGCTGATATTTCAGAAAAATGCTTCAACTGCATAGATGACATACTAGCACAGGTATATATTGATACATATATTCATATATAACTATTATCTGAGCATTAACATATTATATTTGTGCCTACCTACACACAGATATGAATTTCATGCATTGTGCCCAGCAACAAAACAGCAGCAGCTATTAACAAATTAAAACAAACATTTTTCTCCAACTACCAGGCACAGCAGCCAACTTAAATAAATATTCATGAGAAAGTATTTTCCCATGCTCCCAACAATACATACATACATAAACTGCTATATTTCAAATCGACGTCATTTGTTTGTTTATCCGTTACGCTTTTGGTGTAGGCTGCATCGCCTTCCGACACGGCAACTAAATCATATTTAATATATGCAGATTTTACTTATTTAGAGGCATCTAACGCGCCTCAGCCAACGCTTCGTTAGCCGCTTTGCTCTTCTGCACAGTTTGTTGTTGGTAGTAGCTTCAGCTTGGTTTCTTTTTTTCAGGTATATTAAAAAAGTAATTTGCTGCAAAACAAAACAACCAGGCGGCAACATTTGAAATCTTTGATTTTTCTGCGTAAAAAGATAAGCAAAGCGGCAGATCAAAATAAAGAAAAAATATTAAAAACAAAATTTTAAACTGATTTTACGCAACAATTTTAACGAGAAAAAAAATGAAAAAAGAGGTTGGAAATTGAAATTAAAAAAAGGTTGATTACCACTCATACGCGCGTAGCTCTTCAACATTACATACCCATTTTTGTTCGTTCAATGCAATCAGCGACGATACGAAATTAATTTATTAACTAAATAATTACCTTCATTTGTTAGAGAGTATGTGTGCGTGTGCATGTGTATGACAGTGAGTTAGATGGGCCGCAGCAAAAAAATTGGGAAAGCTTTCTAAAGAACTAGTTGCATATTAGGCATTCCGTGCCTAGTCTCGAACTAGTTTGTAAAAACACAAAGGAATCGATACATTTCTAAAAATGGTATTTGCAGCCCAATATTCTTTATATTTGTGCTGCTATTACAAAATAAGCTGTTGCATACTAGTCATTCTGGGACTAGTTCCAAACTAGTATGTAGTGGAACAGTGCACTATTTTTTAGAAGGTAAACTTTCGTTTTATTAAACAGAGTATACGAAGAACTCGTTTCATAGTACTCTTTTCATGACTAGTCTCCAACTAGTATATAGTGGATTAGTGCACTATTTGTATTAGTACAAACTAGTAACGTATTAGTCATTTTGTGACTTGTCTAGAACTAGTATATAGTAAAACATTGCGCTATTTTTGCAAGTAATTTGAAAAATCGTATTTACTGCCTAATTTTTTCATGTTTGGATTATTAATATAAAACCTGCTGTTGCGTACTAGGCATTTCGTGACTAGTTCTGAACTGGTATGTAGTGGTCCAGTACACTATGTTTTACAAGTATACGTTCGCTTTTCTTAAAACGCAAATACGATAAATGGCGCTGGAGTTGATATATTTTGAAAAATCGTGTTTATATACTGGCCAATTTTCCACCCGAAATGGGGCTGGATCGGTCATGCACTGTGTAGGAAAGAGGCAAGGCAATAAAATCCGCGATTGACTGGAACCCTAAGGAAGCCACCAGCTTAACCAACTGCTTAACAAAAAACATATAAATCGTTTTTTCAAACTTCGTGTTAAAATTAAGGAAATTTTGCGAATGTAGACGCAAAATTTCAAACTTTTTAAGGAGAATATTCAGAATAAATTTTGTTATCTAATTTTAGTATACAAAGCTCAGGTTGCAAGCCGATAGAAAATGCTGTTGATTTTTGACAATTTTTTTTACTGACGGTCCTAGCCATTTTTCTCCATATAAAAATATACCGGACCTACTTTGCTTGGAAGAAAATGTGTAAAAATATAAAAGAAAAAAATTTATAAAAAATAAGCGATAATTTTGATTTACCTGAAACTCGCACTTTGTTTTAATAATTAAAATTTATTTTGCCATAAAACTACTTAATTCTGATTAAAAAAATGAAATTTCGGTTATAATTTAGTTTAATTTGAGAACGCAAAGCGACAAAAGTAAAAGCAATTGGGGCCAGTACCGGCTCCTCAGGAGCACTTGTCGGTTTAGTTCTCCACCAGCTCAATTTACTACAGGGTACGTACATACCAGTATTTGATGCTGTAGAAAGAATGATGAAGAAGCAAAAAGCAACAGTAAACAACAATTAACGCACAATCAAAGCCATTCGATCGAATTCAATTTCAATTCTGAGGCAATTTTTCATTCATTGAGATCGTTTTGAAAGATATGATTATGATTTAATTAAGAGAGCAAATGAAGATTTAATTAAACTGATTACAAAGGGGAAACATTTTAGTGTAGTGAGCAATAAAAATTCTTCGTGCCGCTGTGGGGAGCCAGATGTGAAAGGTTCAGGTTATTTAAAACTGTGTGAGGAGCAACAGCTATTTGACTCTTCGGCCTCCTACTGATCTACGCCATACCTTTGTATGCGATGTTGGGCATAAACAAAGTCGCTTGTGGGCTCTCATTGGAATTGAAGTTATGTTTTTCTCCACTTGATCCATTCAATGTAGTGCATGACTTTATTCTCCTTGCTCTTTTTCTACCAGAAAGTTACATTTTACCCAGTTTTTGTGTGTGGTGCTTTTGAAAGCTCAATCAGCAGGTACCCTCAGCTCTGAAATGACCCAACCAGCGGAGCCGTTGGATTTTTATTGCCTCCAGTGTGTCTTTGTCGTTGTAGGTTCTAATAATACATATATCACAATCTTTCAACCCTTTCCAAGACCCCTAAGTTTCTGATACTAATTGACGAAAGCTTTCGATGTTCGATTTGTAGCGTTTCTCCTAAAAAACTCCAATGGGCTTAAATTGCAATTCCAATTTTGAATTGATAGCGTCAGTGGTGCTGATAACACTATTACTGAACATAGCGCACCAAAAGTGAATTGCTTGATGGGCTGTGTGGTATTCTCTTACTACTAAAAAGTTTGTACCGCCATCGACCTGAGGCTAGAGACCAGCAACAAGAGACAAGAAACCAGACATCACATACAAAAATCAAGCAATAAAAGCCAAAAACCAACACCTAGAAATCATAAATCATCAATCATAAACTAGAAGCTAGAGCAGAGAGGCTGAGAATAGAGAAAGGATGTCAGGAACCAAAAACCAGAAACTATGAATCATTAGAAAACAGAAGCCAGAGACCTGAGAACAGGGAACAGATACTAAAACTAGAGTCTAGAGACCTGAGACAAGAGGCCGGAAGCCAGACAAAACCGAGACTAGATACTAAAAATTAGACACCAGAGGCCAGAGATTAAGGACAGAGGCTTCGGACTTTGACCAGAGGTAAAGATGATATGGGGATTTAGTTGTTAGGTGGTAGTTGGTAGTAGTTCCACACCACGACTTCGGCCACAGATACCAGACAGAAATGCTAGAGACGAGAAACTAGTCTTCAGAGATAAGAAATCAGAACCTATGAAAGGAAATAGAGGTAAAGATCAAATACCACAAAGTGGAGACCAGGCACAAAGGATATATACTAGAAACTAGAAATCAGAGACCTGATATGAGAACAAAAAAACAGAGACCAGACAGAAAGGCTAGAGACTAGAGATCAGGAAACAGAAACTAGATACCAGAGACCAAAGACCACAAACCAGAGACCTGAAATGGGCACAGAATCTGCCTAGAGACCACATGCCTGAGATGGGAACTAGGTTCTGACCAGAGACCAAAGACAGGAAATTAGCTTTCTGACACAAGGGCTGGAGGCCATAGATGGAGATCAACTGCAAAGATCAGAGATCAGAAACAAGACAACAGACACCAGACTCAGAGGGTAGTGACTAAATACCCAAAGACAACAGACCACAAATCAGAGACCTGAGATGAGACCAGAGTCTGATCAGAGACCAGAAATCAGAAAACAGATTCTAGACATACAGGCTAGAGGCCAGGAAGTAGATACCAGGGATCAGAAACCAGAGACCAGAGATGAAGTCCAAGGACAAATATCAGAGACCAGAAACTAGAAAACAGAGATCAGACACAAAGGTTAGAAACTGGAAACTAGATACTAGAGATCACAAACCAGAGACCTGAGATGGGAACTAGAGTATGATCAGAAACCAGAAACTATTATAGAAAATGGAGACCAGAGGAAAATGCTAGAGACTGGAAACTTAATACTGGAGATCAGAAAACAGAGACTTACGATAGGGACCAAAGGAAAATATCAAATACCAGAAATCAGAAATTAGACAGCAGATAGCAGATACAAAGGCTAGAAACAGCAACTAGATACCAGTGATCTAAAATTGGGACTGAGCGTATGCTCCGAGACCAGACACCAGAAAACGGATGCCAGACATGAAGGCTAGAGATTAGAAATCAGAAAACAGAGACCTCGAATAGGGACCCAAGGTAGAGGTCAGAGAGCAAAAGCAATACAATACAGACCAGACTCAGAGGTTAGAGTCTAGAAACAAGAAACTAAATACTAGAGACCTAAAAAGCCAGAAAACAGGCACAAAGGACAGAAACTAGATACCAGAGACCAAGAAACGCTGATGAGAAATCAGAGGCCTGAAATGCGGAACAGAAGCAAAGAGCTAAGATCTGAGCCCAGAAACTCACCCTGGCTAATGTAGAAAACGGCTCACTGTCGAAATTTTAAAGAGTCAGGCCACTGCAGCGATGGAAAAATTAGCATAGCTTGCGAATTTTTCAGCGAGACCATGAAATAAATCAATCAGTTCTGAAAAGGTTTCCTTATCTACTATAAAAATTAATTTTCTTAAAAGTAAAATAAATGAAGTATTTCTGATTATCTGTCTTTGCAAAAATTTTTTTGGAAAAAAATCTTTTGGCATTTAAAAAAAAATTAACTATAAAAAAACGCTTATTAAATTGTTTTTACAAACTAAAAAATGCTTAAATTGTTCCGTACTTCCATGCGGGTAATATTTGTTCGAGGTATGAGTCCACTATTTTTATTTAATTCCAAGTAAAAAATGTGTGAAAATAATACAAAATTAAGAATCAATTTACTTTCGTTGGGTATGACCAACTTTTGCCTTGACTATGGTCTTGAGACGTTCCAGAAACGAATCACAAGCAGCTCGAATGCTGGACTTGCAGGTATTTTAGCCCACTCGCGGACAATAACTTTTCTCAGCGCCTCGAGACTGGTGAATCTTTTAGTTCGGACCTTGCTCTACAAAAGGCCATCCATCGGAATCGCGTCTGGTGAATTTGAGAGTCATTGTGTGGACTTTATGAATTACAGAACGTTGTTTTGTAGCCATTTTTGTTCACTCGAGCTTTGTGAGACGGTGCCGAGTCGTGTTGAAACGTCCATGGTCTGCCACCGAAATGTTTGTCTGCCCACGGCTTCAAAGCAACCTCCAGAATACTTTCCCCATAATATTTCCCATTTTTGCATTTGCCTTGACGCCAGACTTGATGAAAACGATTGAAGAGTGTCCATCTGCGGTTACAACGGCCCAAACCATTGCCTATGACGGGTGCTGCCTCCTGGTGGCCAATCGATGACTCAAATTCTCGTATGAGCGGTCGGTCAAATAAACCCTATCGTTTTGGCAGTTTACGAATTGCTCAATTTGAAAAATATTTTCGTCAGCAAACACAATGTTCGGAAATTGACCGCTTTCGGCCAAGCGAAGCAACTCCTTCACTCTCTCAAATCTGATTTGTTGCTGCTTTGGTGTGAGATCACTCGCCTTTTGGATCTTGTAAAGCTTGACTTTAAGATCATTTTTGGATATGCGGTGGATGGTACGGTCAGATATTTTCAGTTCTTTAGCATTTTGATTGGCACTTCGTCGGGGATTTCGCTCAAGTCGCTTCTTCACTTTTAGAACCATTTCACGTGACGTTGCAGTCTTTTGATGACCACCTCCACAACGTTTCGCGATGCTACCAATATCATTGTAACGAGTAAAGGTGCGATAAAGAAAAACTTTATTTACTTGAAGTTGCTCGAGCCCACGAACATTCGCTGGTTGTGATATTGATTTTCTTTTTTCACATTTACTCTCGGCAAAATGCTCCCGCATCAGCTGCGCGAGCAGTCGGAAATTGGTTACACTTCGAGTGACGCATCCTATAGACAAATGTAGTCTACAGAAAAACGCGTTGAAATGTTTGGTACGATACACATCTGGCAAAGAAAAAAGAGAAGGAAATTCATAATAGGCATTTATCATTAATTAGTTATAAATTTTTTGCCTTCCTCATACTTCGATTATGGTATTTTTAGGGTTTCAAGGCATCTTTTCAGAAAAAACCAATAAATTTCTGCAATTTCTAGAAAGAAAGTCTTAGTAAGGAAAACTTGATCGTGTTTAAATAACACATGCTGCAAAAAACACCCCTTATGGTCCACACAAAAAGATGCGAAGAACGCTGAAGGTGGCAATTGAAAAAATATTTATAATATTTTGTAATATTAAATGAATCTTCATTAGTAGAAAATGTTACTAAAACCCAAGCACCCACACTTCTCTAAGCAAAAGGCTGCCGTTTACTACTGTCGGCCCTTGCATTGCTGAAAATTTCTCAATTTATTTACTTAAGTTTTTTTTTCTCGTTTGTTTTAACTCTCTGCCACCACTCGTGATTATTTTGTAATTTTCCTTCTTTATTTTTCTTTGCTCTCTAGGCTTAGTGCCTGAAAAGCGGTTTAGGCCGCGTGTGTGAGCCGTAATTTGCCTTAATGACCGGTGGACGAGATCCATTGATTACCGTAAATTCTTACTTTTCCCAGCAGTGCCTTTTTGTTGCTACTTTTATACATTTTGTTTTTGTATTTTACTTTTGTTTTCCAAATTTATGGTTATTTTTGTTGTTTTTTGTATTTTCTTAGTTTTTTCAGTTACCTTTCTTCCCTTTTTCAAAATTTCCCGCCCATCTTGCCATCGTTTGGCTGATAAAGTTATGAATTGTTGTGCCACATATCATCGTGCGCGCCTCAAAATACCTACCGCGTTGTATGTTTGTATGTATGTACATATATGCAAGAACAATTGTACACACTTCTACCCTCCTATATCCCTCCTATATCACTCGTAAAAGCAAGCAACTGCCGCTTAAATTATTATAATGCAATCAAGTAAGCGCCAGCAGGTTGGAAGCAGTGAGAAAATACGCTGAAATGTGAATAAATGGTTTTTTGTTTCTCTACCTTGGAAAATGCACACATTTTTCATAGTAAAGTAGCTATCTTCAAAGGTGAAGATGGTAATAGTCGTATATATCCACAGATACATACTTACATGCATGTAAATACTGTAATGGCCATCTATTTTGTTAATGAAGCAACAAATATTTTCTTGCAGTTACTTCTTGCATCGAATGCGGAAAAAGGCGATGTGGGACACTAATTAACTGCAGCATTTGAATCTGTTTGAAAAGGCATTTTGAGTAGTTTTATGGGAGAGTGCGTGTGGTCGGTCGGTTGATTTTAATTTAATTGCTCATCCAAAAGAGATTATTTTTAGTTCGAATTGAAAATCAAATGCTTACATCATTTTTAAATCCGAGATAAAATAAAAATATTCACATTTTTTAATTGTGTATCTAATGTAATTTTATTTTTATGTAATGTGATTTTAAGTAACGTCTTCTGGCCTTATTGCGCTGTAAAGCCACTGTAGAAATAAAAAGATAATCATATTTTTTGCTTAGAAGATGCGCTAGTACCTGCAAAATTACATGCTCAAAGCATGAAAGTATGGAAAAAATTCCTAAATACTTTTTTATTGAAATTCGGCGCATCTCCTTGCACTCTGATGGGTATTTTACCGAAAATTTTTAAAAGTGTATTTCCTGAAACTAGAGTTTTGAAGTTTTGAGGACAAATCTTGACCGAAGTTTGAAGTTTTAATATTCGAAATTATAATCTGAATGGAAAAGTGGATGGACTTTTTCAATTAATTTAATTTTATAATATATAAAAAAAATTTTTTTTGAAACATTTTTTTTTTGAGAAAATTTCGTTTGACAAATTTTTTTGCGAAAACTTTTTTTTTAAAATCTGTTGAGAATTTCTAACTTTTTTATTTTCAGAATTTTTTTGAGAAAATTTTTTTTTAGAAAATTTTTTGTGAGAAAATTTCTTTTGGCATAAATTTTTTTGAGAAACAATTTTTTCAAGAATTTGTTGAGAATTTTTACCGTTTTTTTTTGAGTATTTTTTTTACGAATTTTTTGTTGCGAATTTTTACCTTTTTTTGAGAAATATTTTTTAAAAAGCATCTGTTTTGCGAAAATCGATATATCACTTTGTACATTTTTTTGAGAAAATATTTTTTAAGAATCTTTTTTTTTGTTTTTTGTTGCGAATTTTAACCTTTTTTTTTGAGAAATATTTTTTAAAAAGCATCTGTTTTGTGAAAATCGATATACCAAAAAAAATTTAGTTTGACAGTTTTTAAGCATGTTTGTTTTTTGTTTTGTGTTGAGAATTTTTAACTCTTTTTTGAGAAAATTTTTTTTTAGAATTTTTTGTTTGTTTTGTGTTGAGAATTTTTAACATTTTTTTCAAAAAAAAAATCTTTTAAAGTATCTTTTTTGGGAAAATGGAAATAACAAAAAAATTTTTTTTTTTAGAACTTTTTTAAGCAGTTTTTGTTTGTTGTTTGTTGAGAATTTTTTATTTTTTTTTTTTGAGAAAAATTTTTTAAAAAGCTTCTGTTCTGCGAAAATCGATATAACAAAAATAAGTTTTTTTTCAGAATTTTTGTTTTGTTTTTTGTTGAATATTTTTGACTTTTTTAGTTGAGTAAAATTTTTTTTGAGAATTTTTTATTTGTTTTGAAAAATGTTTGTTTGAGAAAATTTTTATAAAACATCTGTTTTGCGAAAATCGAAATAACAAAGAACTATTTTTTTTGAGAATTTTTTTTAAGAATTGTTTATTTATTTTTTGTTGAGAATTTTTAATATTTTTTTTGAGAAAAATTTTTTTGAGAATATTTTTAAGAATTTTTTATTGTTTTTTGTTCTGAGAACTTTTAACTGTTTTTTTTTGGAGAAAAATTTTTGTTGAGAATTTATAATTTTTTTTGAGAAACAATTTTTAAAAAGCATCTGTTTTGCGAAAATCGATATAACAAAAAAATTATTTTTTTCAGAATTTTTTTTTAAGAATTTTTGGCTTGTTTTTTGTTGAGAATTTTTAACTCGTTTTGAGAAAAATTTTTGTGAAATTTTATTGTCAGAATTTTTTGTTGAGCATTTTTAACTTTGTTTTTTCAATTTTTTTAAAATACATCTTTTTTGCGAAAATCAAAATAACAAAAAACTGTTTTTTTTTTAGAATTTTTTAAAGAATTTTTTGTTTTGAGAATTTTTAACTCTCTTTTTCTTTAGAAAAATTTTTGTTGAGAATTTTTAACTTTGTTTTGGTGAGAAGTGTTTTCTTAAGAATTTTTTGTTGCAAATTTTTAACTTTTATTTTGAGAAACAATTTAAAAAAACAACTGTTTTGCGAAAATCGAAATAACAAAAAATAATTTTTTTCAGAATTTTTTTTAAACATTGTTTGATTGTTTTTTTTCTGCGAATTTTGAACTTTTTTTGAGAAAATTTTTTTTCAGAATTTTGTGTTTGTTTTTTGTTGAGAATTTTTAAATTTTATTTTAAGAAAAATGTTTTAAACGGCATCTGTTTTGCGAAAATGAAAAAACAAAAAAAAAATTGTTTGAGAATTGTTTTCAAGCACTTTTAATTTGTTTTTTGTTAACTTTCTTTTAAAATCATCTGTTTTTTGAAAATCAATATATCAACAAAAAAAGAAGAAATTATGCCGTACTTCCATTATTCACATGCATAATTAAATACGTTTCAGTTTTCCATCGAAAATTTATATTTCCAGGTTCTGTTCGTCTAGCCTTGTGCGCTGCACAAAGTAAACTTCGTCGAAGAAACGCTGTTTCTTTTATTAAGTGCGCAACTAAGTTCTCGCTGATGAAAATACAACTTTATTGTGAAAAAAAAAATGGTTACAAGTGAATCACTGAAAGTATTGCCCATCGCTGGCTAATACCAAGCCATTTTTTGATGTCTTCATATGAATGGAACTGCTGGTCAGCTAGACCATGTGCCATCGATCGGAATAGGTCGGGAAGGATTTCCCATTTCAGTGTTTCCAGGTAGGGATTGGGCAACGTGAGGCCGAGGGGTTTGGCAACGTCAGGCCGAGCGCGGTCATGCTATAGAATCACTTTTTCATGCCTCTCCGCGTATTGCGGCCGCTTCTCGCGCAGTGCTCGGCTCAATTGCATCAATTGAAGTCGATACCGATCCCCAGTAATGGTTTCGCTTGGTTTTAACAGTTCATAAGAAATAACACAAACTTGGTCCCACCAAATACATAGCATAACCTTCGCAGCGTGAATATTCGGCCGAGGCGACGACGTAGAAGCACAACCGGACAGTCCCCATGACTTTCTTTGCTTTGGATTGCTGTAATTAATCCATTTTTCATCATCCGTCACGATGCGATGAAGAAAACCCTTCCTTTTTTGCCGCTGGAGCAGATGTTCACAGGCGAAAACGCGACGTTCAACATCCCTTGGTTTTAATTCATAAGGAACCCAATTCCCCTGTTTCTGAATCATTGCCAAAGCATGTAATCGCTTGGAAATGGATTGGCGGGTAACTCCTAATACTGAATCCACGGATTCTCATTAAGCAACGCCTCCAATTCAACGTCTTCGAAGGGTTTTGGCCTTCCTTGACGCGGATGGTCGTGAACATTAAAATCACCGTCTTTGAAGCGACGGAACCAATCCCGGCACGTTGTTTCACTTAAAGCAGCATCTCCATACACTTTCTGTAGTTCTCGATCCGCCGTTTTTTTCGAATGAAAGAGGAAAATCAACACTTCCCGCAAATGACGATTATTCGGCACAAAATCAGACATTTTCACAAAACCAAAAGTATATGATACGAAAACAAAATCACTAATGTGTCGAGGCAGTTTGTTTACCATATGTCTAAGTTTTGCTTATGACGTTTAAGTTATGTTGGAATCGATTAGCACACACTGCTGGCGGCATCTGTTGACAAACAGTGGGAACTTAGTTGCGCACCTAATAGTATTGGTAGAAGGTTGATAGGGCGATAGGATTTCACTTTATCGCCTGGTTTTTCCGTCTTGAGCAACATTTCAATTCCTGCTTTCCCATTGGCTGGGAATATTTTTCTGGTTAAGCAAGCACTGTTTAAATGAGTAATGAAATTATCGGGTTCAGGAGGACTTTTTTTTTTAATTACGGCCGTGATGCGGTCATACCCTGGCGTCTTGTGAGCGTTTAGCTTTTTAATAGTGGTTCACTTTGAGTGAACTTTTTCAGCGACAGCTTCATTTAGTAGGGTTCGTTTAAAAAAACAACAAAAGTGATGTCAAAACAAGGATCAACTTCAGTATCGGTTGGTGTAAAAATATTTTTTATCTCTGATTTATCTATTGCAGCTTTTGGCCATGAACAATTGAAGAGGCCTGGGTGGGTGGTACTCTATTGCGGTTCTTACTTTCTTGCTGACCTTCCATAAGGAATATAGAGTAAATTTGTATAAGAAAGTAAAAAATTAAAAAAAGAAGGAATAGTCAAAACTTTGCAATATGTCGCGCTGCTATTAATTTGAATACCGGTAATAGTGTAAGATCACTCCAGTTTTTATTTTTAATTTTTTTTTTAATTATATTTAAGCACTAAGAGTCTAAACCCAGACGCCACTTCTTTACGTAACCCTGTAGCCCAGCGAAAAATACCACGCTTACGAAACTGTAACATGGCGAGGGTCCGCAAGAAATGAATTTTCATAGTCACATCAACGATTCCCACAGAAATAATATTTACGCTTCGTAAATGAGCAAACAAAAAAAAATTGTATTAAATATTTAATTCCGATGGTCACTTCCGTGCGCGCACCCACTGCCATACAAGCGTAGATATATCAACTATTCGCCAACTTCGTAAGCATAAAATATTTTGCGTATATCCGCGGCTGACAAACGCAGCGAACAATGCCGTGAACTACATACACATTTATGCATATGTATGTAGATGTAAGCATAAAACATGCAGCACATTCCGGCAGAGTGACAGCGAATTGCTATGGTTTTCGCAACAGAAATATAAATTTCCATCAACGATACATGGCGCCAGCGATGCATGAACATATGTGGGTGTATAAGTGTGTGTGGGATGTATATGTGTATGTGTAAGTGTATGTATAAGTGTATGTAAAGGGTGGTTAAATTCCAAGGGCCGGTGTTGAATGAGAACCACACGTAAACCTCAAGCTTTTTCCGCATTTCATTTCAAATTTTTTTAATGTCAAACTAACTCAATTTGATCCATCGAAAGATACACAATCGAGCAACGCGTTAAAGTTATTCAGGCTTATTATGAAAACGGGCGTTCAAATCAAAATGCATATCGCGCACTTCGTGAAGAAAATCATCTTCAGTGATTCCATTTTTTCCACATTTTCACCTCAGTGGATTCGTCAATTAGCAGAATTGCCGCATTTGGGCGAATGATAATCCAAGAGTGATTGCCGAAAAACCAAGGCACCCAGAAAGAGTGACTCTTTGGTGCGGCGGCATCATTTGTTATGGGCCGGCGGCATCATTGGGCCGTATTTTTTTCCAAAATGAGGCCGGTCAGGCAGTTACTGTGAATAGTGTTCGCTATCGAGGGATGATAACGAACTTTTTATGACCCGAATCATGGATATGGATATGGATGTGGACGATATGTGGTTTCAACAGGAAGGTGCCTTTTGTCACACTGCTAACGAAACAATGGCTCTTTTGCGCGAAAAATTTGATGACCGAATAATCTCACATCGCGGCGATGTCAATTGGCCGCCAAGATCATGTGATTTGACACCGTTGGACTTCTTTCTTTGGCGTTATTTGAAAGAAAAGGTGTACATCGATAAGCCAGCAACAATTCAAGAGCTAAATGATGAGATAATTCGGCACATTAATGGCATAGAACCTCCATTATGCCTCACCGTCATCGAAAATTTGGACTATCGGATGGAGGTGTGCCGCCGAGGCCGCAGCGGCTATTTGGCCGATATTTTATTTTATACGTAATTGAGCCATACCAATATTATCATAATAAAGAGAAATGAAAATAATTTCTTAAAAAAATTGTATTTTATTCAAAATCTACACCGGCCCTTGAAACTTAACCACCCTTTATATGTATGTAGATATGTGTATGTATGTGTAAGTGTCTGCATATGTGCTTGTATGTGCGTATGTATGCGTTAGCGGTCGGTAAATTGCGTGGTGGCGACATGCGTCAGCATTGTTGATAATAAATTCACGCTTACGCGCCAAAAAATATGCAACACTCAAACAACAACTCATACACATATGCTTGTATGCGTGTATGTATGTGCTTGGTTAGGCAATTAAATTTATGCATGTCACAGCAAATATGGGCGACAGCTGACGCGCCAGTGTTTGTGGCATTTGCTGCGCATTTTGTTTTTGCTTTTGTTTTTTGCTTTCATTCCGTGAGAGATACTCGTATGCCCTCAATTCGCACTTCAGCGCTATCGGTCAAGTACACACACACACACACACGCACACACTTACACACATGGCGGCGACGGCAACAAACCAACAACTAATGAACCAACTAACAACAGCAACAACCAAAAAGGAATACATCAAGTTGACCATTCAACCGCCAATCGCACGTTGACGCTTGCTTTGTGTGCGATTGCATAATTTTGGGCTGATAAATTGAGTGAATTATGCGTACCGCAAAATGTTGTAGAATGTCATAGTGTTGTGATTTCCATTTTGATGCAAAAACAATATGTTTTTTGTTTTGTAAATTCTTCACATTCTCACATACACACATTCATACGCGCATGCATACACACACATGCATACATGCATCCATTCGCACATTCCAAAGTGCATCAATATAAATGAACTTGTCAATTTGGCGCAAATAATCCACTTGCCGCGCTAAAGCTATTGCCCCTAGCATATGCCCACACACACATCTCTGCAGAACTCTACTTTTGTAGCACTCAATTAATCTAAATAGGCGCTTAAATCATGTCTGATTGCCAGCAAACAACATTTGTAGCATTCGCAGCATTCAGCATTCATTTGCTCCAAGTGATACTCTCCATTCACTTGGTAGATACATGCAAACACACACACACACACACGCACACGTATTCGTTTATTTTTAGTTAGTATATAATAGTAAAAGGAGAAATCTCGTCTCGAAATTGAGTTGAATTGCAATTGAATTGAATTGAATTAATAAAACCCAATGGACGTAAAACGAGCGCGAAGTTGTTGCTTGGCTAGCTGGGAAAAGTAGGGTATTATACTCGTAGAAAAGATAGCAAAAGAAAGGCGCGCAGAGGCGTAGAAGAAAGAACTTGAAGGGTTGAATAATCAGCAACTTATTCTTATGGACAAACACGAAAGTTCAAGAAGGCTTCAAGAGACAGTAGAAACCAACTTAACATCACTTTGGATGGAGAGGATAGACGATCTGCAAAGTGTTTGAGGCACTTCTTCTTCTTCTTCTTCATAGTTGCCGCCTACCCGATTTTGGCCGAGTTTAACAAAGCGCGCCAGTCGTTTCTTTTTCATGCTAACCGGTGGCAGTTGGATACATCAAGTGAAGCCAAGTTCTTCTGCACCTTATCTTTCCAACGCAGAGGAGACATTCCTCTTCTTCTGTTACCACCAGCTGGTACCGCATCGAATACTTTCAGAGCCGGAGCGTTTGTATCCATTCGGACGGCATGACCCAGCCAACGTAGCCGCTGGATCTTTATTCGCTGCGCTATGTCTATGTCATCGTAAAGCTCATACAGCTCATTGTTCCATCGCCTGCGACATTCGCCGTCCCAAACGTCAAAAGGTCCAAAAATCTTGCGCAAAATCTTTCTCTCAAACACTCCAAGTGTCGCTTCATCGGATGTTGTCATCGTCCAAGCTTCTGCGCCATACGTTAGGACCGGTATGATGAGAGCCTTGTAGAGTGTTAGTTTTGTTCGTCAAGAGAGAACTTTACGACTCAGTTGCCTACTTAGTCCAAAGTAGCACTTGTTGGCAAGAAAGATTCTACGTTGGATTTTAAGGCTGACATTGCTATCGGTGTTATTACTGGTTCCTAGATGTACGAAGAGTCCTACAACCTTAAAATCATAATTGTCAACAGCGACGTGGGTGCCGATACGTGAGTGCGCCGACTGTTTGTTTGATGACAGGAGGTACTTCGTTTTGACCTCATTCACTACGAGACCCATTCACTTTACTTCTTTATCCAGTTAGGAAAAGACGGAACTAACAGTGTGAGTCTCAGCCTGCGCAAAATATCCGTACTTCGTTTCTTTATCAAGTCACATCGTACCAAGGTCGCATCCCAAGCTGTAATGCACTGCCGGATAACCAGTAAGAATTCAAAAGCTCTATCGGTTAATCTCTAGGGGACGCCTGCTTCTTGTTTGGAGAAGAAGCCATTTTTATTCCCCTTTTTCTCTTGACTTGTATCAGTGAAGAAGCCACTTAAGTTCTTTGCGTTCAAGAAGAGGTTAAGACCCATTTTCATTGCTCTTTTACCCTTTACTTGTATCAGTGATGGAACCAATTAAGTTCTGTCGCTTGGAGAAGAAGCCAGGCTTCATTTTCATTGTCCTTTCGCTCCTGACTTGTTTAAGTGAAGAAGCCAGTTAAGTTCTCTCCCTTCGAGAAGAATCCAGGCCTCATTTTCATTGCCATTTCTCGCCTGAATTGTATCAGTGAAGGGCCAGTTAAGTTCCCTCCCTTCAAGATGGAGCCTGGATCCATTTTCATTACTCTTTTCCCCTGACTTCCTCCATTATCTTAATTTTTAGTTTGGCAGCATAGCTCTTTCGTGCTTTACAAAAAGGTTCTGAGCTGTAGGATGAGATCATAAAAACATTCCTCTTTTAAGCCCTTCATGTGATGCAATATTATTTCACAGTATATTTCCACTTGGCTCAGGAGAGTTTTTCAGCCTTGCACAATCCCCGATGTATTTAGTTTTACATGAGCCTAAGGCCATTAGTACAGCTAGACTAAAGACCCATTGGGAGCAATCGGGAGATCTCATGTAAGGCTGGTAAGAACTTTCTACACTGATGGGTCTAAGACTGAAAACCGTACTGGAACGAGTTGGCATTTTGACAGTAACTTGCAATACTTTACTGCTTTAGGTATGATGACAGATCTTTCAATCAGAAGTCCTTGCAATACTTGAAGTAGCAGCAAATAAAATGGTAGCACCGCTAAAAGTGGCGCGGACAGCCTGCAAATCTAAAGACATGAGGAACCGTTCGCAGCTCTTCGAAAACTGGAGAAGAGGCTGATCTCCGTTGCAAGTTAGAAGGAGTTTGAACTTATGTGGCTGCTGGGATCCGTGCATCCATTACCTTCGATGAACTGGCTGATGAGTTCTTGACCTGCAGTTCTTTGTAGCGTCCGAATAGACTGAAAGCACTTTTAAAGCTTAGTATAGTGGCCGACGTAGCCAAATGAGTTGATCCATGACAATCGTTGGAAGCATCCAGGTTCGAACCTTCGGGCATGAAACGTCAAATGATAGAAACAGTTTTTTCTAATAACGGCTGCCCCTCGATAGGTAAAAGCAAAGGGTGTATTTCTGCCAAGCAAAGTTTCTCATAAAAACCATTTGTCACACAGAGGCGGCTTAAAACTGCAGGTCTCTTCATTTGCAGAAAAACATCAAGACGTACGCCACAAATTGCAAGAAGAGCTCGACCAAACACCCGATAAAAGAGAGCTACTGGCGCAGTACTGATACTTGCAAAACCACCAAATGGTTTTTAGAAAGGCATCAACGAATGGTAAACGAATTCCTTTTTATGCAGAGTAGGAGTGAGTTACAAACTGCAAGACCTGCCATCGCACCTGTCTATCTCTATCCCTTAAATCCTCTCTCTAAGTCTTGAGCGCAATAGGAAATTCTGCCTGAGCGGATGCACAAGTCCGGCCATCCAAAATTACATACCACGCGCTTGACTATGGCTTACAATCTTGCACATTTGATCCTTCTACCCAGGCATTTAGCAATACATATGTGTAAGCCCAAAGCATGCCAGACTTAGATAGTACATTTCGGGCCAAACTTATTGAGAATGGCCACTCTACAATTTGTTTCCCGCCACACATTGCAAAGAATCATAAATGAGCCTGGGAAGTTTGCTGATGACCATGAATTCCCAACCGGTCTGACTTTCCCCATCCTCTATCTACGACTTAAGTTCGATGAGAAATATTGCCCAAGTGCTCCCAACCATCTAACCAATTTAACTATCCGACATGAAGACTAATCTGGCACATTTGGTCTGTGAAAACATTCCAATTTGACTATCCTACATGAAGTCTAATCTGGCATATTTGGTGTTTCAATGAAAATATTTCAATTTGACTATCCGACATGAAGTCAAATCTGGCTCATTTGGTCCTTCTATGACAAGATTCGCCGACTGGCGTCTAAAGCTTGAAATTTAAGTTATAGGCTCCTACTTTCATTACGGCCATCTGGGGTCTAATCAAGGATGTGTGCGTGCCGAGTTAGCTCAGCGAGCGCTAAGCGACAAGACGTGAATTCTATCTCGTGGGACTCTTCTGTCCACGAATAGATTGAAGGAATTCAGGAGAGCCGCTGAATCTAACAAAGTCGGGAGGAGTCGAGTTGTAACCCAGTCATTGTTCGATGACTGCTAATGTTTCAGCTCCCTTTTCGGTAGCCGTCGGGCGGATGATGAATTGGCATGACGGAGTGACATATCAGCTACTGTGCTTTCTTGAGGCTGAAATTCAGTATTTTCGGCTGTCGCTCTTTAGTTACGCTTGCAGAGCTTTGAAGATTGGATGTCAGCCGCTGATGTAATTTTTTATTAGTGGGCATAGCTTTTCTCTCCAACATTTTTAATAATCCTTGCTCGATCCTTCCTTCTTCCGCTTTTTATCTCTAACTTGTGGCACCACGATCGACTATTTTGTATTGTATTTTGTATATCGGAGTTTGTCGTCTTCTTTGGAAATAATTATCTAACTTAAACTAAATTAATTGTAAAGCTTAGGTCAACTAGGATCTTTAAGGGTTTGAATACCTGACGAAGTTGATGTGGAATCAAGTCAACTTTGATACTTTTCCGCCCAAACGAGCTAAGCAGAAAATCGAATTCGGGTTCACCTTTCTGCTATTAGACTTTAGTAGAGGAAATCAATTTTATTGATCTACCAGCTCCTGTACCTCTCCAATTTTTGTCATGCTCCTCCACTGCCCGTTTAGTTTTAGCAGCTGCACAAGAAAAAAGGAGAAGAAAAAATTTAATCACTGTGCGAATAGTAAATGAGCGAATTGGCGAATCGGTGAATCAGATTGGAAGCACAAAGAATGATTGTAAAGAATTTCGTATTTAGAAAATTAACTGATTGTACAAAAGATACTTGGATTTGATTTAATGGAGCAGAATTGTTTTCAAGTCTGGTTGCCTAACTCACAATTGAGTCACGCACTGAAAAAAGAAAACGCTGATATAGAGAATAGTGAATTAATTTAATTTTTCTACAACGGGTGTGAAGTACATAGTTTTTATACTTATAAATTTAAGGAATGAAGTAGCGAACGCGCGGCTAGAAAGACAGCGGACTTATTATGAATAAGACCCGAGTTCTTCCTTGCTAAGCGATCACACACCATCAAAGAGAAGTTTAGGAGCGAAGAGCTAAGGCTAAAGGAGGTTAACTGGCACCAAAACTATGGAGCTACACTAGGCTAAGTCCTTACTGGGGGTGGGTACAATCCAAGAGGTTTAGGAAACTCATAACCCTGCCTAAGGATAAAATGGGAAATTCTCACGGGATTCTCTCAGGTAATTACAGATTCCCTTGTCCTCTGTACTGGATTTGAATATGGTTCACTCACTCTTGTCGTTTTTGCGACCAATCCCCGGAGACTCCCATACATCTTCTCCGTAATGTGGCGCTATAGCGGCCAATTGCAGCCAGATGAAAGACATATACGTTCAGCCCAACCCAGTAAAGGAACTGGGCTTGGGTGAGTTACTCTTACGAGTAGTGCGCACAAAACACGATGAGGTCGCAGTAGAAACCTGAAATCTATCTTTTCTTTGTTTCTTTAAGTTTAAGTTCTTTGATTAGTTTAAGTTCGATGAAGAACTAAAATTCAAAAAAATTAAAGAGCTTCAAAAGAATAGGAAAGCAGCAGAAATATGCGGCTTATATGGCTGATCCGCCTAGCATACAACGCTCATAGACAGCACAAACGTACACTGTTCGCGACTGTTGTTGCTGAATGGGCTTGGGTATGGTTACCATTCTTCGTCTTCTTGATTGGCGCGTTAACCGTTTACGCGATTTTGGCCGAGTTTAACAACACGCTTTCTTTCTCGTTTCTTTTTCATTTTCCTCTTGCTAACCGATGACAGTTGGACACATCAAGCAAAGTCATGTCCTTCTCCCCCTCATCTTTGCAACGCAGAGGAGGCTTTCCTCTTCTCCTTCTACCACCAGCTTACTACTAAAAGATTGTTCCGTGTGTAGAAGTTCTCGCACGTGGAGAAGGTTCCTGATTATCATTCACTTGGGATTGGCTAGGGCGATCCTTCTGCATACAGTCCAAGCAGCTCACAACTTCCGGGCTTCGCCCAAGTATTCTCTGGGTAGCTTCCGAACTTCGGTTTGAGTGCGAGCTAATGTGAGAAGGCGCAGCATTCCAGGATATCTAGTTGTGTGTGTTTGGGACTCGCCACGTAAAAATCCTTCCCCAATGAAAACAACGCGGGTACCATTCCGAAGAGTAAAAACAGCACACCTTAGGAATAAATGCTCAGACGATTCCTCCTCACCGTACTTTCACACAAGCTATACCAAAATTGATTGCTTCTAAATATATGTATTGCCATTGGACAGTATCTGGTCAAGACTCCTACGACTAACGACGGTTGTGACTTTATAGCCCTAGCAACTGCAGATCGCCGCTCCGTCAACAGTCACTCCCCGCTCGATCGCCCAAAATTGAGGGAGCTCAAGTTTTTGCCCAGCACTCGCTAAGATGTCCCGAGACCCTTCTGCTCAAAAGGAGACCTCAGGTAAATATTGGAATCAACACCCTTTTTGTTCATAACGAAATTACCCCAAGGGTACGCTGTTTTGTCAGCTCATCGGTTACGCATTTTTCTGCTGTAAATACCAGAAAATGTGGAGTTCCAGCTCATCTTGTCAAAGTTGTTGGTGACTCCACAGTCGTGAAGTTGTTGTGATAAAAAAATATTATATGACTGCAAATACTAGACCCTGTCCATAAGCCTTTTTTGTCTTCTTAGGCTAATGTAGGTCAGGTTACGACGGTTGCCACACAAGAGTCCCTTTAGGCACCGTGGCTCATTGTGATACCACTCAAGTAATGCGATCAAGTCCCCATCTCTAAGTCTCGATGTGGTAGAACTATTTTGTCTGTCTGAAAAGCAATGAAATATTGTGGTTGTATACAGATTGCAAGTCTGCTAAGCATCTACAGATGTAAGAGGTTAGACAGCGATGTTGCGTTCTGGCAAAAGTGGGACAGTGATAAAAAAGTGAACATACCCAGTTCCTCCTCGCTTCTGTAGATCTCCTTAGAAGGAACTTAGGGATACCAACCACTTTACTTATGGACTGTCGATCTAGTCTGATGAGGAACCCAGTTCTGCGCTCATTACCACTAGGCCAGAGCTCTCTAGTAAAAGAGCTTTGAACCCCATCTACTGTTGGCTTCCGCGATATGGGCAGAGCTGATCCAGAGCTTGCTCGGGAATAAAGGGTTGCACATATACTGGGCAGAGTTGACTTGATTTGGAAAGGGTGTCTTCCTTGTCAACTCGTTCAGTATGCAAATTCAGGGAAAGTTTCTATGCCGAGGAAGTTAGACTTCATTCGTGGTAGTCTGACTGTCAGAGTAGATATTAATCGGTTGTGCGCAACGGGCGAGTCTCTGACTCACAATGCAGCCTCTTGTATGAGCTCCGCTTGATAGACCCCGCAGTAGTTTTGAGTGGATGCCACTGCCGATCCTATCACTGTAGTTTGCACGAAATAAGCCACGATATCCGTGAAAGGTTACTTTTATTTGTTTTTCCGGACCTTTATTTCGTATGCAAAAAACCTGGAGAATAGATTTCTTGCAAGTATCTCGAAAACGCTTTTTAGGAAGGTAATTATATAAAACTCATTTTCATGTTCAGCGACCCAAAATTAGAAACATTTTGCTGACGAGGTACCACTTTTGAAACAAATATTTCTTCACTGCTCTTGAGCCGTTTATGTCTTTCTACATAAAAAAAAAAAAAACAAAAAATAATCTGGAAATTTTGTAAATTTTTCCACAGCAAAGAATGCAAAAAAACGGAAAATTCCCAACCAACCCTTGGACACGCCTCCAGTCCGAGCATTTAATAAAATATTTAACAAAAATACAAAGACATTTATTTCGACATTGACTAAGCCTCCAGACTGTCATTCTTCGTCAGCTCACACAACTACCTAACAGCTCATTGTTTATGCAAAATTCCGAAAGTCTGGTCGAAAAGCCGACTTAATGCCAAGCCAGTGCCAGTAACAGCAACAACTAAGCTATAACATAATTTACATGCATACGCAAAACGACAACTTGAATCCTGCTCGGCTACTGCCATTGCGGAAAAGCAGCAAGCAGAAGGAAATTGCGGGGTTTTATAGTTCACAGCCCAACCGGCAGACGACATGAGCGAGTGGAAGAGTGTGTATGAGCATGTGAGAGAGAGATGGGCTGGGCATGTAAGTGAGAGTGTGAGTGTGTGAGTATGAATGCATACTAAACATAAATAAACAAATAAAAAAACCATGCATGTCTGCTGGCTCGTATGTATTTGTGTACAATTGCATACGTTTTCAGTTCAGACATCAGCAACCAAAAATAACAACAGCAGCGGCAGCAGCGGCAACAAAACTGACAGTCAATATTCGTAAGTGGCTGGCTGGACCGTAGGGAGCAATATAGTACAACAACATATGTAGAGGACTAAGTACAACTGTAAAGGAAGTAGCGGTACAAACCAAAATACTACTTCAGTTGCGTCGTCTAAGTGCAGGTACACTTGAGCTCACATAAATAAGTCAGTTTAACTTTTTGCAAAATTCGTAATATTTTTCATCACATTTTTTTTTAATCTAACTAAATAAATATTAGGAAGCAAATATATGGAAGGCTCTGCTCAAAAGTTATAAGCCAAAAAAAAAATGTCAAAAATCAAGGCGATTTTTGAGTGACTTAAAACTTGCACCTTGTTATTGACATCTAAGCCAGACAGTTGAGACTCTCGAACAGCTACCTGCCCAGCGTTAACATTCTGTCCTTCCATAGGGCAGGGCATTCACAGAGGAAGTGGAAAATTGTTTCCTTTTTCTCCGGTTGTTTACAACTAAGAGAGTATGTGTTGTGAGGGATGCCCATTTTGGCTGCTTGTTCTCCGACAGACCAAAAGCCAGTTATGACTGCCGTTAGTCACCAGGCATTCCTTCGTTTCATGTTTATCAGTGTCGACAATTGCTTGAGGTTGTAGGTGGACCATAACGTTCTGCTAATTGTGCATTTCGTCTGGTCTTTCCATCTACAATGCGCGATTCGAAGATATTTTTGGGAAGTTGCATTCTTGACTGCACCTAATGGTGTGAATACCGATTCGACAAGAGCGTTATTCATGGCAGATCCCTCACTTGCCAGTTCATCGGCTTTTTCGTTACCTTCAGTGTTTCAATGTCCCGGGACCAAGATTAAGGTAACTTTATGGTTTTCACTCAAGGGGTGAGGCTGGTGTGAGAGGTTGTTGTAGCCAAGTCCAGTCCTGGGATTGCAGCTTGGCTATCCGAAAGAATAGCTATATTGCCCTTAAAAGAGAAATCCGTGATTAGTAGCGTACAAGCTTCCCCAATTGCTCGTGCTTCCGCCTGGAAGACACTTCTGGTATTAGAGAGACGCACAGATTTTTCAATTCCAAGTCTATGAGAATATATACCAGCTCCAACACCACAATCCATTTTAGCACCATCTGTATAGACTGTAGTGTCGAAGTTGTTTAGTGAGAATCCCTTATTGCATTCCTCCTTAGATGGAAAAAGAGTGGCAAAATTCCTATTAAATGTTACCGTCGGGACGATGTAGTCAGTCCTCACCGAGGTTAACAAACTCAGTTAAGCTTAAGTGACTTAATTATGTTTTATTTTTGTTTTTTCTGAAACCAGGCAGAGCCTGTTAATTTCCACCACCTCTCGCTGCGGCACAACCGTCAAATATTACGCCGCTGCTGTGTCGCAGTCTTTCCAAACGTCTCATTTCTTTCATAATCTCGGCCACTAAGTCGCATGCCGCATTCCACTTTTCCCTCGAGTGTAGCATATGATGCGCGAATGCTTCCAGGAGGCTCTCCAAAGGTTCTATAAAGTTTGTTTTTTGCAGAACGGAAGCACGAGCATGTGAAGAATATGTGATGAGCGTTCTCTATCATGTTTTGGTCGCAATAGGGACTGCCATCGTCGTTACACCTGTGAAAATATGCCTTGAAGAATCCATGTTCACTCAAAAACTGGATCAGGTAAAAGTCTCCATGTGACCTCGTTGGCCCAAGCTTTAGGTTCCATTTGCTAATACGCCTAGCGGGCACATGCCAGATATTACTAAGGCTGCATCTTCGGCCACCATTTAAAATGCGTAGTGCGCACAATCGGCAGTTAGACTGTAGACTTCGAAAATATGATACATGATCCGTTTTATTCGCCCAAGTTGGTGTACCATACAAAATTTGGTTTTTCACGATATTAGCCAGAAGCTGACGGCGATTTTGTTTCGGTTCAGCCTCGACAGCGCCGCCGTAGTGGTGGCAGCATTTTCGTTGGTTTACTCGAGGTGAGCTTTGAAAGCCAGCCTTTAACCTATCATTATTCCCACGGTTTTATTGCGGCAACGGTCGATATGTTGAAGTTTCCGATTCTAAAAGAGGCCTCTTCTGTTTTTTTTCGGTTGGCGGAGCGGCCGCCGTAGCCGAATGGGTTGGTGCGTGATTACCATTCGGAATTCACAGAGAGGTCGTTGGTTCGAATCTCGGTGAAAGCAAAATTAATAAAAACATTTTTCTAATAGCGGTCGCCCCTCGGCAGGCAATGGCAAACCTCCGAGTGTATTTCTGCCTTGAAAAAGCTCCTCATAAAAATATCTGCCGTTCGGAATCGGCTTGAAACTGTAGGTCCCTCCATTTGTGGAACAACATCAAGACGCACACCACAAATAGGAGGAGGAGCTCGGCCAAACACCTAACAGAAGTGTACGCGCCAATTATTTATTTATTTTTTTTTTTTTATATAAGAACCGGATTATTTTGTGCTAGCCAAGAGTTCACGCTTAAGACTTCATAGATCGCTTTGTTGCGGATATCACCAGAATTTTTAGTCGTTACCACAACCGTGAAGTCATCGGCGGAGCCAATTACCTTGGTTCCCTCTGGAGTCTTGACACGGAGAACACCGGCGTACATTATATTCCACATGAATGACTCGAGAACCGAGCCCTGTAACTAGAACGCCATTCGTTATGTCAACCTTTTTTCGTCCTTTTGATGTACTCTAACATAGAATTCGACCATCAAAGTAACTGCGCAATATTCTAACGAACGTTAGATCGCTGACAGAGCCAAAGCCCTTGTGGCTAAAGGTGTGCTGCGTACAAGTTTTGAGTAGGGCTACGCCTAAGCATGGTAGGCTTTCGAGAACGGGTTTACCTCTACGGCTTGATCTAGGGCATTCCCATTCTTACACTAGGGCATTAAAGTCGACAGCAATAAGGAATTTATTCCAATGGTACTTTCGGTGTCGATAACCAACGGCGTCTTCAAAACAGTCTCCGTGTACGTGTCAATCGGAGCACTGGGTGCTATATAGACACTATAGATGGGCAGGTCGTTTACTTTGACGCAGATAAATCCCGTTTCCCTAATCTCGCAGTTGATGGTGTTTGTCTGGTTCTTGAAGCACCAGATAGCTGATGTTCCGCGGGTGTCTTGCAGCTTCGCAATGATTTAAGTTTAGTTATAAAACTCTCATTATTTCCTAAGTCTCCGATCTCGTCCTGTGAGTCCAGTATTTTGGCCCTGTTTGCGGTGTTGAATGCATTTCTTACATCCAAGGTTACTATTAGGAAAAGGAAAAAATTATGTGCGCTCTAGTGTATGCGTGCGTGTGTGTGTGTGTGATATTTTCAGCATCCTGCTATATCCCTTACCGCTGCCGCTCGGTGAAGGGTGATGGAGGCGGAAATGAAAGCTTGTTCAGTTTTGTTTATGTATTTGTACACAAACTCTAATGTTTATGTGATTGTTTCATTTGCCTTGTTTTTGGCTACTTCCAACTCAATTGCCAAGCCAAATGTATTGAGTGGATAAGCGCGCGTATGTATGTGTGTGTGTGTCAGTGACAAGGTCTGGGCCAGTGACACAGGACAGTCGTACACTTGTCGGCCATTCCAAATATTGCTGCCGACATTTGACCTGTGCGGCAGTTTGCTTCACCGGTTCTTTGCACTTCAGTGCTCTTGTTATTGTTGTTGTTGCTCTTGTACGAGTCCTGCCGGATACCGGTTTACTTGTCGCTTTTGTTGTTTATTATGTCTATCAATATTTTTCCAAGTTTACTTTTCTCACCTCCACTTTTAACATATTCCCGCTCTCTTATCTCATCCCCCCGCTTGTTGCAATACCTCCTGCAGGAGCTTTTCATGCATTCAAAGGCGTGGAAAAATAAACATTACATCTACATAGAAGTTTCAGTTGTGTTTTTCATGTTTTTATATTGTTGCCGGGCAACATGAAAACATGCTTCTGTTTGGTTTCTTTATTTCTGCAAACTTCAGTTGCAGGGTTTGCTGACAAAGAGCTTTGAAAGTATTGTTCCACAAGAAGTAGTAGACTCATGATGGGATTAGGCTCTTATTGTATAGTTCAGAGTGATCAGAGTAATCAAGAAACTCGAACTTAAGCTCTTTGCCTTGTTTCACCTATTCAAACTCTAAGTGCACGAGTCGAAGCCACATTTCTGAAGCTCTGGGTAACGTTAGGTTACCTTAGGCCTATGGAAGAGACCACTTGGGCTGGAACACAAACATCTCCTGATAACACGCCTTGGGATACCATCCGCCCAGCAGCTTTCCACAATGTCACTGTGGCCAGAAATCCAAATGAAGCTGGCGTCGGAGAGTGTTGGGTGTCGTGCAAGATTTTCACGTTTTTTATGCAGTTAACACCGCATTTCCCTAAACTTCTTACAAATCTCTCTATCCGCAAGCTGAAGTATGAGGGTCGTACAAAGGCGATCTTTCCAAGTAGGCAGAATTGGAATGAGAGCAAAATCTGTGCCGAAGCTGGCACCTCTGTCTACATTGACAGGCCCAACATTGAATCGGGAGTCGGAGCAGAGGGTTTCTCTAAATCAGCAAATTTATGTATTTCCTTTCTATGCCGAAAACTGCTAGTGTCTTTGCGATCCTGCTTGCATGAAGAAGGCTAAGGGAACGTGGGATCGGAGGGAGATATGAACATTTTCGCTGTTAGTCAAGCCGCGGATAAGACACTGAGGAGTCCGTGGTGCTGATCCAAACCGTCCACATCCAGTAAGGAGAAGATCAAGTCTCTTGGGTGTGCATTTAACATTTCTCCGGTTTTCTGGTTTCCAGGACACAGGAACATAGAGAGAAATGATATTGTTAATGAGCTTGCCAGGAATGGGACTGAATTGGCCTCAGAGACCTTCTACTCGGTCATCGGCATCCCCCTGACTGTTGTTAAAAGGGAATTTCACAACGTATTTCTCAAAAAAAGCGCAGAACAGATGGATTTGCACTTCTTCATGTGCTAGTTCGAGAACCCTTTGGCCACAGTACAAAAGCAGTAGAACGCAAAAATCTCTGGGGTCTCCATGCCATTGAATTCCCAAACTAGTACCTAAGCTGACCAGTCATTAGACGTTCGGCACACTCACATCAATGCTAAGTTCACCATTTACTTCCCTATTGCAGAAGTTGTGGGAACCTTTCAGAGAAGAAGATTGTTGAGCACTTTCTCTGTAAATGTCCGGGTTTGGCAGCTAGATGTTTAAGGTCACAGAGTGCTCCTTGTTCGACAGTGTCTCAACCTAACTCCCATCAACTTTCTCCACTATATCAAGAGATCTTGTTTGCTGCAGATATCTGCCCGTAAAATGGTATCAAAACAGTGATTTACTACTACATACTTAGGGAGTGCCAGACTGGTACTCTAACCATTTCACCTACCTACTTAAAGATGCAGATTTCTCAGAATCATACAAGCACTGACACTCCATTCCTAATAGTCAATCAACCTTTTACTATTTTCTTTGACAGAATTCGATTTTCGTGAACCTGTATAAAAGAGAAAGGAGTCCTTCACTCAGAGATAACAATCCTCTGCTACAGGTTTAACTTTCAAAGCTCTATTCTAATGACGGGGCGGTCTTTAAAACACTTGAAATCAACGAGCACATGAAAAAATCGACGTAGAAGGATTAGGTACCCGCAAAACTGCAAAAAAAAAAATGTAAAGAAGGAAGTTGTAAGCCCGGAACCCTCAGAACACCAAATTAGAGCTATTCTCAAGAAATATTAAATTGATCAATTTGTGGGGCCATCATCAAATGGTATAAGGCCAGAAGTAGGAGATAATGCCAAATATTTAGGTATAATTCTCGACAAGAAACTGAATTGGAGCGTTAGTGTAGAGGCCGGGGTGAGGCAAGCCACCGTAGCTCTATTTTCATGCAAAGGGTCATGTGATGCAAGGTAGGGTTTTCGTCCGTAGAACGGTATAGGCTGTAAAGAACCGTTATCAGAGCTATCCTCCTTTACGGAGTTATAGTCTGGTGGTCGGCTTTCCACAAGACAACAATTAGAAACAGGCTTCGGAGGATTCAACGTATGGCACTCTTAGAACCGCACCCTCTGATGCTCTTAATACTCTTTACTTCTTACCTCTCCTAGACTTGGTTGGTAAACAGAATGCAGAATACACTGCTGCTCGGCTTTCCACAACTAATCAATGGCGCGATTTAGGTGTTGGGACACTCAGCCATAACAATCGACCTGGGTCTAACTTATAGTTTCCGATGGTCGATTGTTTGGATGAACTATATTTTAGTAAGTTATTCAGTTCTATAATTCCAGCTAGATGTTAGTGGGTTGACAAAATACCTGGTGGGAAAAACTACTTAAGGTTTATTACTTATAGGCCAAAGCGTGACGAGATAGTTGAGTTTGACCTCCACTGTAAGACGCCAAAAGTAAGCGCTTCGGCTCGTCTTCCTAATTTTCTTCTACTTAATTGGCGCGATAAACGCTTACGCGATTTTTCTCATGCTAACCGGCGCCAGTTGGACACACCAAGTGAAGTCAAGTCCTTCTCCACCTGACCTTTCCAACGCAAAGGAGGCCTTCCTCTTCCTCTGCTACCACCAGCTAGCACCGTATCGAATACTTTCAGAGCCGGAGCGTTTGTCGTCCGAATGGATACAAAGGTCTTCTTCCTTCGTATTTCAGGCTGAAATTCTAGCCATTAATGAGAAAGCTGGCTAATTAGGCAACTCCGCCTCCATTTGATGTGGGTGCACAGTGACATACCAGGGGTTGTAAGGCAGACAAATTAGCGACAGAGGGCATTGCCACTCGCCTCTCTCTTGATATGGAGATTGTTGGTATACCCCTCTCCACCTACCGAACTGTGTGGTCCAAGTAGCAATGGCACTTCAGCCAACCCTAGTTGGGTTTATAATCTGACATGTTACGCTACGAAAAGAATTTGGCCAGTACGGGGCGTTAGACTCTTAAATGTATCTCTTTTAGTTGCTTTGATCGATATGCTCCTATAGAGATTGAACGTACTTCATTTCGGCTATTACAGAAGCTGCAAGAATGAAGAGGACGAAGAGTCTATCAGTCATCTTCTTGTCTCTGTCTCGCGTGGAACACTAAGTCTAGACTCCTGGGCTTATCATAATCGAACGACACTGATGACCTTAGACACATAAGTCTCAGCCATATCAATGGGCTTGTACGTGAAACAAAATAACTTTACGAAGACCAGCACGTAAACTGCTGCCAAAGTGATAGTTAGGTGCTTGGCGACCTCTTAATTTGAGATGCTAAATGAACTATTAGGAGTTGAGTGAAAGTCCTGTTAAAATTTGCGGCTGAACTCATACAAAATTGGATCTGACTTCATCTTTTATCACTAGAGACCAATCGGCCCATGTGTAGAAAAAACATAAACTACCTTAATTTTCTATGAGTGAAACCCCTGGAATAGCCCCTCAGAGCTTGGCACCTACGTTTTATAAAGAAAGGTACACCTATTGTATTTTCCAAAATGTCCATTTATTTAAAATCTTACTTCTCCTACAAAACTTTAAGGAGACTTTAACTATTCCACAAAGTTTAGTTTCTTCCACATACATCCAACATACACACACGTACAGGCCCACCACTCGCACACTCCTCCTTTGACAACGAGCAATTTGTAAAGTGTAATCCAATATGCGCGCTGACCAAGCAAACAGGGCAAGAGCAGCAGAAACAGAACTACAAATTAGAGGCAACATGTAGCAAATTCAATACATCAAGGATTCGGGGCAAAGGGTGCTGCGCTCGTGCATTTGTATGTGTGATTGAAGTTGAAGTTTCATGTATATGGGCAAAAATCAATAACTCAACGGGAAATGCCTAAACTATTTAGTGAGACAAATTTTGCTGTCGTCGTATGCCATTGTAGGCGCAATGGGTGTGTAATTTCAATTGAAAAATTAAAAAAAAAAATGCGCACTTTTGTATATAAAATTTTGGAATTTAGATATACAGGATTTTGTCTTTTACGGTATACGAATCGGTTTTCTTAGATGAGAGGTATGCAATTCTAAAGGTCTTTCATTGTGGCGCACAGGCGAAGATACTAAAGTTAGACAGTCAAGCTGCTTCAAAAGGCAAAAAGCAGCCATCTGATCCATAGAAAACTACTTCCACAGTGCAAATCCCTTTTTAGCTACACTTTCTGACGACAGAAATAGCTTGTTTTCTTTGAAAAAGAAACCACAGCGGACTACCAAAGTAGATAAATCTTTATATAATATTTCCCGGAAAAGGTCTCTATCTACTCCAAAGCTTGACCTGATGCCAATAAAGTATACGTCTTTCGGCCAATTAAGCTTTCTTCAGAAAGTGCGTGCATTTTTCAGTCAGTTTTTATAGTGAGGCCATAAAGAGCTTTTGAGTATAAGCATCCACTCACTTTAACTTGCCAAGGCACAGCTAAATAGGTAGCGGGAAGTGTTGAAAAAACGGCGGCTGAAGCGCATCGAAAGCTACAAAAAGTGTATGGAGATGCTGATTTAATTGAAACAACGTGCCGAGATTGGTTTCGTCACTTCAAAGACGGTGATTTGAATGTTGACTACCGTCCGGGTGAAGGAAGACCAAAAATCTTCGAAGACGCTGAATTGGAGGCATTGCTCAATGAGGACCCGTGTCAAACGCAAGGCTTCAGTTGGTTGCTTCAGTATTAGAAGTTTCCCGCCAATCCATTTCCAAGCGATTGCATGCTTTGGCAATGATTCAGAAACAGAGGAATTGGGTTCCTTACTAGTTAAAACCATGTTTTTTCACCTGTAAACAACTGCTCCAGCGGCAAAAAAGGAAGGGTTTTCTTCATCGCATCGTGAAGGGTGATGAAAAATGGACTCACTACAGCAATCCAAAGAAAAGTAAATCATGGGGATTGCCCGGTCGTGCTTCTACGTCGTCGCCTCGTCCGAATATTCACGCTGCGAAGGTTACGCTATGTTTTTGGTGGGGCCAAGTTGGTGTTATTTATTATGAACTGTTAAAACCAAGCGAAACTATCACTGGGGATCGGTATCGACTTCAATTGATGCGATTGAGCCGAGAACTGCACGAGAAGCGGCCGCAATACGCGGAGAGGCAAGAAAAAGAGATTCTACAGCTTGACAACTCTCGGTCTCACGTTGCCAAACCCGTGCATACCTACCTGGAAACACTGTAATGGGAAATCCTACCCCACCCGCCATACTTTCCAGATATTGCGCCGTCCGATTATCACCTGTTCCGATCGATTTCTGATATCATTTCTAGCAAACCTGCTTCGTCACTTTCTTCTTTCATCAATATTTCTAGGATATCTTGTACAGCCATATCGCCAAAACCTTCTTCTCCTAGAAATTTAGAAACTTCATTATTGCATCCATTCTGGTTTCTGTTGCATCGATCAAATTTTCACTTTGAATTGAATTTTTTTTTCGAACAACCATTTAATGTCCTCGACATTATTTCTCTGATAGATGAGTTTATTAGATTAGTGCAGTCCAAAATTGTGAAGAGTTTCCATGCCTCCTTGAAGTCCATAGACTCATCATCGGTTTTGTGCAAAATCCATTGTAATGATCTTTTAACGTAGTTGGCTTTAAATGTAGCTTCAATTCCTTTATCTAACGGTTGAGTAAAGCTGGTTGTATTTGGAGGTAAAAAAAATATTTTGACATTTGGGTTGTTTAAATCTTGCGGTTGGCAGGATGCATTATCTAATATAAACTTTTTTATTTGCGGCCCAGTACACCGGTAAATGACTCTTATTTAGGGTTTTCAATGCTCGAATAAAATCAGCATAAAATCACCAGGTAGATTTCCTGAAGCATGACTGCGATCTTTTGGTACCTTGAAACCTGGCGCAACTTTTTCGTCTTTAGAAATATACGTCCTCCTGGGCATTTTTTTTTCCACCAATGAGCAGTCTCTTGGACATTAAAGACCTGGTGTATTGAATACTCACCCTATTCAATAATTCTTTTCAATTCCATTGGTTAAATTTCGGGAGCTTCTTTATCGGCTGATGCACTTTCACGTTCTATTTTTGATAATCGTTTTCTCTTACGGCCGCCGTAGCCGAATGGGTTGGTGCGTGATTACCATTCGGAATTCACTGAGAGGTCGTTGGTTCGAATCTCGGTGAAAGCAAAATTAATAAAAACATTTTTCTAATAGCGGCCGCCCCTCGGCAGCCAATGGCAAACCTCCGAGTGTATTTCTGCCATGAAAAAGCTCCTCATAAAAATATCTGCCGTTCGGAGTCGGCTTGAAACTGTAGGTCCCTCGATTTGTGGAACAACATCAAGACGCGCACCACAAATAGGAGGAGGAGCTCGGCCAAACACCTAACAGAAGTGTACGCGCCAATTATTTTTTTTTTTTTTTTCTCATACTATCAAACCGCCCTTTGCTGGCTACAAAATGTGGATTAGTAGTAGTTTCTCCATTTTCCTTCAAGTAGCCGTAAATTTTCAAGGTGCTCTGTGAAATCCGTTTTTTTGTTTTGAGTATTCAATCCAGATGCTAAGGGCTTTTTCCATCTGCTCAATTATTGCTACCAGAGGACGAGTTGTCATGTTTGAGGAGATAGAATTGCCTGTAGCAAAGGAATCACCAATTTTCTGTTCATTTTTCCTTATAGTGTCTATTGTCGCTTCATTGAATTCCAATGACTTGATATCTTTTCGCCCTTTTTGAGCCGAACTAAAATTGGTAATCTTGTTTTCACGAAGATTAAATGTTTATTAAAAGATTTTTTTTTTTATTTTCGCCGGACATAGCTTAGAGCTACAAATTAATTCATAAAAATAAAAACATATCGTAATTTTTATTATTTCTTTAAAAAAGGTTGAGTACTACTTACTTAAAAATGTTTACTTTACGCAGCTAAAAGAGAGATACAATTAAAGTCTTAAAGTGTACTTAGGTATTAATAGTACACGATTTTTCTCCAGGAAAATCTGATAATATGTTCATACGTGCTTGAGTGAAAAACGTCCAAAGAATTATCTTTGACACTTAAGAGCTATATCAAATTTATTGAGCAGTTGTACGGGGATTCCGCTAATTTCAAATTAGACAAAGTTCGCTTTTAATGGCTTTTATTTCATATTTTATTAGGGTTTTGCCCAATTCTCGAACTGTGTTAGAGTGAATCCGTTTTATACGGGGGTTACCTGCATAAAAATGCAGCCGTTTTTCTGTGCGTGTTTGTGACCTGTGAATCTATAATAAGTAATCAGCTGATTGAGTTCAAACTCACAACATAAATTTGTCTTCGATCCAGTTAGAAGAAAATCACAGGAATTTCCAACAAGTGGCACAGTGGTCGCGGTATCTCTAAAAAACTTATTTATGGTACAATTTAGCACAAGTCCGAAACTCATATTACCTACATGAAGGGGAAGTATTTTGCTCCAAAATTTACTCTAAAGGTGGCGCTGTATATGAGAAAACTCTAAACATCGTATTAATGGACCGATTTGGCTGAAATTTGAAACGTGTTTTTGATACACCGAGATATTTTATCGCGAAATTGCTTGAGCCACAGCGAAGCGGTGTTGGATTTACTAATTTTCACATAAAACGACACAGGTTACTATTCATTTTGTGTGCTATGAAGATCTAAATGTGACCGCTTTGATGGCGAAACATTATTTGTGAGTCTAGTTCGTCGTGGTACAACAAAGGGGCCCAACAATGTAAACTTATTTATTAAAAAATGGGGTTGGCTTACAATAAAACTAATAAAGAAATTCAGAGGTGGTTCGGAGGTTTATTTAAATAAATGAAATTTTTGCCATAGAACAACCGTTCGAAATAAAAATGCGAGATAGATTTTGTGCAACCTACTTATCCTAGACTAGGTTAAATTGAAGCGATTGTGCACTGTGGGGCATCGAGAGTCGGGCACATTTATTCGGCAATTCTGCATATGGTTTCCTTACAATATCTTTAATTCGCTGCTCTTAAAATTTCCTCAAAGATAAGTCGCTTTCAAGTCTGTAAGGGTATGCCATTGTATGTGCAGTCAGCGGTCACTTTGGTGCCGAGCCTTGCTAATTAATTGGCTCTGCAGTTACTTTTAATTTCACAGTGGCCAGGAACGCATGTTACCTTTAGATGAAATGACTCAGCCATCTATTTCTTGACTACCGTGGAGGTTTTCGACTGTTTTGTGAGCGATTTTAACGCTGCCTGGCTATGAGCGGAAATGTAGATATTATCTCCGGGTGTCTCATCACGCTGTATCAGTGTCACGGCTTTCATTATTGCTCTCTCTTGTTCACTCCTCTCGGAAGCATAGGGCCTCGAAAAGACTCAGTTTTGCATTGGTTTTGTTAATCTGTTTTTGATTTCTGACAGGGTAGCTGATTAGCCTGCCGCTAGCAGTCCTAAGTAGTGGGAATGTTTAACTGTCGTTGCTTGAGAACAACGCCTTCTTACTGCTTGGAGCGTCATTTGTGTCTCACATTTTTCTGGCAGAAGGATCGCACAGATGGTTGAGGACTTCACTAAATTTGGTGTGTCTGCACTATTATCGCGATTGCCCGCTTCCTCTTGCTGGCGCCACTGATGCAACGTGTAACTGCGTGTTTTTCTTTATTTTTGTTTTAGCAGCCACAATGCAAAGAATGCGCTGACTATTGTGCGGGAGTAAGGATGTAAAGTATAAGGTTTTGGGGTTGAGGAATGAGAACCACTTCTAATGCTCCTTTGAAGTTGTCAAGCGATTGCTCTGCTCGTCATTTGTAAACCTTACTTTAGCGATCTACTGGACAGGTTCTCATACCGAAATTTATTTACTAAACGGAAATCACCGATCCCGGTAGTCTCTGCAAAATCGCCAAGCCTCACTCGCTGTTCTTGCAATATCATACAACGGGTTTTATTAAACATTTCCTGTATGGTGAGCTCCATTGCTTGACCAGACTGTTTGGCGTTATTTGTCTTGGTACGATCCTTATAAAATTGGCTAAGTCAGGAGTGGAAGGCCAATTAGAACTGAAGGTGCTTCATAATGGGTTTCTTTCAACTATTTCTTTTTTTTTATTTTTTGCTTTTAGCGGTAACTGTTTAATGAACCCACGATCACATAATTTTTACTAAAAAACTAATAGATGCCTATTGCAATAGCTTACCATAACAAAACTATTTGACAAAGCAGTCAGAAAATTAAGATATGCGCTCCTGAAAAATCCTTTGGGACAAATAAAGTGCCGGATTTCAGATGGCAATGCTATCAGTGCTAGTCTCCATGTATTCAGTGATCCATTGTCAGGCCATATATCATATTTATTACGATAAGCTAAATTTTAGAAAATCTATTTATTCTAGGCGACTTGAATTTGTGTTGTGTGGCTTAATGTTCTCTCTCCAAGAGAGGAGTCTTTCGAACTATAGTCTCCTCTGAGTATCAGCTGGTTTTCATGAGAAACTTTTTTGTAGCAAAAATTCACTCTGCGATTTGCTAACGCTTGTCGAGCGAACACCGCTTTTACAAGTAGAGCAAAATTAAAAAAAAGCACTTCATTATCATTTAGTGTTTCATGTCCGTGGCGGACCTCGAAACCAGGTCTAAAAAGTGTTATAGACGCGGCATTCCACTTATGTACCTAAAAAATAATTTTGTTTAATAATTTCGTGTACTTAAATTTTAACTAGTCCGTTTGCAACTAGTTGCCAACTAGTACTCAAAGGGTTAATTGGCCTATGTCCAACAAAATAGCGCCAGTTGTATGTCTTCCATTTTTACAAGTTTTATCTTCTGGCATAACTGGAGCTCAGGAATAGCCACTGCGGGCAATGATTACATGTGTGTGTGTGTGTATGTGACTAGTTTCTATGAAATGTGCACACCTGGGCGTATGAGCAACTTTCGCATGTACGCTACTACATTCACACATTCATACCTGTGTATTATTTAAGGTATTGTATTGCAGGCTACTTCTTTAGTGTGCATTTGTATGTGTGCGTATGTATGTGTGCACATTAACTGCTCTTGCTTTAGTGTTTACACCTGTTCTTGGCAAGTTTTGTGTTAGCTGTCATTTTGTCTCTTTTTTTTTTGTTCCCCCTTTCAGCTTCCCTCCTCGCTGCTACACGATTTTTACTTCACATCCCTTAACGCCGGCGGTGATATGGCAGCAAATACCTTGTTTTCTTTTTTCTCAGTCCTCTTCCGCTACAACCATTGCATATCCTTGAAGTCTCTTGCGTGCAGCTTGTACAATTTTCAATACCAGCGGCAAAAATGGATTTCCGTTTTATTTGATTTTTTTTCTATTTCCTTTTACTCGTCATACTTCATTGCCGCTTTGGCTTGCCTGCTACAATGTTTTTGTTTTTTAGTTTTCGTGCGCGATTTTTCGTTTTTTTCCTTCAATTTTTTGCAGGAAGTTTGAAATTTGACATGTTCCAGCAGCGTTATCCTTCAAATGCTATGTTCATCTTGTTGCTGTTGGTGTTACTGAATTTCGAATTTATGCTCTTTCCAACGGGCTCACACACGCGCCTCTTTGGTCCATCCATTGGCCTGCTGGCTGTTTTGTCTTACCTAAGTTTATTGCGCTTTGCAAACGTTGCTTCGTCGAGCAGCTGCTGAGGGTTTCTATGCATTCAACAGCGCCTTGGGTCGTTGCTGGCCGGCAGGAAGCTTTTGTTTTTGTGTTCTTATGTTCTTTTCAAATTTATCTCTTTTTCGTTTTTTCCGTTTTTCGCTTCTTTTTTTCGTTTGTAAAGCAAAAGATTTCATAAATTGATGGATTGATGCAGCTAAACAACCAGGATATGTACAGATGTATGTGTATATAATTTGTAGGTACTTCGAAGCTTTCTGAACTTACATTAATAGATTTGCTACAGACACAATAACGTGTACGTATGTAAAGGGTGACTCATTGAACAGGAACTTTCAGAACGCTGTCTCTCAATTATTGACATTTTTAGTCACAAAAAAATTCTTGAAAAACAATGAAATTTTTTTAATATATTTGAGATTTTCTATAACATGACAGGAGTCGCACACTGCACAAAGTAAGTCATGCGAAATCTTTTTTCAATCATGAAGCAAATATGCAAAACACCGCTACAGAGAAGTGCACTGGCACTACCTCTGGTAACCATGGAAAGCATTGTAGGCTCGAAATGAAGTGTGGAACCATGTCGACGTTCACTCTTCGCAGCGAAGTATGTGGATGTCTAAGGCTGTAATGAATTGCGCTGGGCTACGACACTCCACTGTCCAAAAACAGTAAAAACCGACCTTTGTAATATAACAGTTGCCTAAACTGTAACGAAGGGAGGAGCTTGTGAGGCTTTACACTTCACGTATAACTAATTATCCATTTGGGATTTTTTTTTAAGAAAATGCACTATTTAAAAAGTGCAGCCTATGACTAAAAATGCGAATACCTAAACGAGTGTGAATATGAATATGAATATGAATATGAATATGAATATGAATATGAATATGAATATGAATATGAATATGAATATGAATATGAATATGAATATGAATATGAATATGAATATGAATATGAATATGAATATGAATATGAATATGAATATGAATATGAATATGAATATGAACATGAATATGAATATGAATATGAATATGAATATGAATATGAATATGAATATGAAAATGGAAATGAATATGAATATGAATATGAATATGAATATGAATATGAATATGAATATGAATATGAATGGATATGGATATGAATATGAATATGAATATGAATATGAATATGAATATGAATATGAATATGAATATGAATATGAATATGAATATGAATATGAATATGAATATGAATATGAACATGAATATGAATATGAATATGAATATGAATATGAATATGAATATGAATATGAATATGAATATGAATATGAATACGAATACCCATACCAGTATGAATATGAATATGAATATGAAAATGGAAATGAATATGAATATGAATATGAATATGAATATGAATATGAATACGAATATGAATATGAATATGAATACGAATATGAATATGAATATGAATATGAAAACGAATACACATACCAGTATGAATACGAGAACGAATATGAATATAAAAACGAGTATGAGTACAAATATGAGTACGAATACAAATTCCAATACGAATATGAAAGCGAATGCGAGTACGAATATAAACACGAGTACAAATACAAATATCAATGCCAGTCTCTACAATATATAAATACGAATACAAAGACGAATGTGAATACAATTTGGAATTGGAATACGCATTTGAAATGAACGAATAAAGCGAAAAAGTAAATACATACTAGTAAGAAAGCAAATACGCATGCGAATATAAATACTTATATGGATTAGGATGCGAGTATGAACTCGAATAAGAACGCCAGTATACGCGGTATGACATTTAAGTTTAAGGAAGCTAGTTATAACTCAGGAACTGGACTCACTGCGGTGCTCGCAAATATTCGACTGAAAAAGGAACCGCCTTTTAGCTTCAACCAAGGTTTGAAGTCGATACTTCAACGCGATACTTCAATTAATTGTAATAAAATTCAGCGCAGAACTAATCAGGAATATGAAAGATGAGAATGCAAGGGAAAGGGCGACAGGGTACAATTTTGTCTTACGCAGGCGTTAGTAGTAAATGGGTCGTTGGTGTTGCCGTTCTGGATGATCGTGGCCGGGATTTTCTAATCGGAATGGAGTAGAGTTATTCCTCGCCAGTTGCCACAGTCCCGCAAATCCCCTTTCTTGAGCAGCTTCACATAATGCCTTTTGCCCAGGACGAAGGCAGCTTTTCATTGCCTCAGACGGCGGTGACGTTAGGATGCAGCATTTCTCCTGAAATGCGGGTCGGCGATCAGTAGTTCAGCTTCCTAATTACATCTTCATCTCCACTTGACTAGGGCAGGATGTTGGGCTGCCCACTAGGGAAGCTAGACTCGTTACTAAGAGCGATGCTGCTAATTGCTTTTACGGGTCTGATCGTCGTTGAAGGTCAGTAAAGCACCATTTAGACTTCTGATTAGTTTTTAACTAGACTAGGTTAGGCGGCCAACTACGATACAGTTGTCTCTATTGTTTGCTCCTGTTTCCTCGACATCGCTAGCCAGATCTTCAATGAACTTTCTCTTATCATTTCTGACCGATTTCTTTACTTGCTTCGCCGCCTCTCTGTAGGCTGATCCCCGAAGGAAGCCACCGCTGATGAGTTGCCTTTTGAGTTAATTTTGCGCTGAGTGATGCCCCAAGTAGTATCAGAGATCTATGATCTTGATCTTGACGTCGCTGTCTATGTCGGCTTCCCGTTTATTCCTGACATCAAGTGGCGAGGCTCTTAACTTTCGTTATTTGGTTCCACTCATTAACCAACTTTTAAACAAAGCACCATGCCACTTATCGCGTAACAATTCATTACAGAAAAAATAGTTTCCAAAAGCAGTTTAGAAATATCTACAGTTGCAATAGGGCACCCTGTACACAACTCAGAAATATACAGATGTGCACATCAACAAATTTTATTTATTTTTGTTCTGTTATAGTTTTGCTAGTTGCTGTAATTGCTTTCATCATAGTTTGTGCCCCTGCCTTTGCTTTTTTTCAGTTTGCGCCTCGGGCCTACAACAGTCACAGCGAATGTGAGCCTGCACACATGCTTACGTTCTATTTCACAAATGGCATATTGCCAAAACGACAACCAGGTTCACATACTCGTACGTATAAAAGTACATTTACAAAGAGTGGATTAGATATTCTTGAAACAAACAAATGGCCAAATACATTTCAAAGCAGCAAATTGAGATATAAAAAATGGATGAAAACTTCAGCGCTAACTTCAAAAGAATTTCAATATTTATTTATCCCTGACTAGGTGCTTTCATAGAACTTGGTTAATCTTAATTTCGCTCATTTATAATCTTTAAGTTTTAATTTAAAGAAATTCTACTTAACTCGTTCTCTTTCTAATAGTTCCTGTAGTTTTTCTTATGTATGTAAGCTGATTAATTATTATTATTTCTTTTTTCATTAGATATTAACGAGCTGGCTAATTTCCTCGCTTAGAAGTTCCTATTCACAGCTCGGTCTCTTTTTTCCTTTGTTGCCCTCAGCCGTGTATCATCACCAAGGCTGGATTAATATAATTCATTTAGACGAAAAGGCCTAGTTAGGGAGCTGCTGGGCCAAAAAGAATTTCCATACAGCCCTAGCTGAGGTCCTATGTTCGACCTAGAAGCTACGGGAAAATATGTATATATGTGTTGTTGGAAAATCTGTATTTTTGCGTTACTGAAGGTGTCCATCAAAACCTTAATACTTAATACTTAAGTCAAACGTGATTTCATTAATGTATGCTATTTTTTTTTCAGAAAAAATATATTTTTGCCAGAATATTTATAATTTATATGCGTCTTTGGACACAAAAAAAATTCGAAAGAAGTAGCTGAAAACAAGCAAACTCTCTTCCAAAGAACTTAAAAATGCAATTAACGCTAAAGATCATGTGCTACCTGTAGATCACTTCCCTGTGAAATAATGAATAAAAAGTGTTGCATACTTAAGGGAGACTTAGCTCGCCAGTCTTTGCTATTTTGGTCTGTGTACACTTGTACGTGCTCTTTACGCAGATTTGGTCTGAGAAAACCCCTAGTGAAATTTTCCAAGAAATATTTCTTTAGAATATCTTAACGCTCTGGTGACCTTACAAATACATTATTTTTAAACTTTTCCAGAAAAGGGTTAAAATAGCACTTGTTTGATGGAGCTAATGGGTTGAAATATTCTAAAAAAATATTCCTTGTGAAATTCTACTACATACATTGTGTAAAATAAGTACCCGGAATTTAAAAAAAAAAACACATTTTTTCATATTATTCATCATTATTTGTTGGATCGCCTTCAAAATAGGCTCCTTTTGAGCCGATACAAATATTCCAACGAACAACCCAGTCATCCATGGCCCGCTGGTAGGCCGGCGCCGGGATGGCCTTCAGCTCCTTTAGAGAATTTTTTTTAATGTCTTCAATCGACTCAAAACGCCTTCCCCGAAGTGGCAATTTTAGTTTTGGGAAGAGAAAAAAGTCACAGGGTGCGAGATCTGGCGAATACGTTGGCTGTTCGATAGTATTTATTAAGTTTTTGGTCTTGTATTCGCGTACAATCAAGGCTCGGTGCGATGGCGCGTTGTCGTCGTGCAGAATCCACGAATTGTCCTTCCACAATTCGGGCCGTTTATGGCGAATGGCTTCACGTAAACGCCTTAAAACGGATAAATAATATTCCTTATTAACCGTTTGGCCATCTGGAAGGAACTCAGAGTGCACCACGCCTTGGTAATCAAAGAAAACCGTGAGCATAACCTTCACTTTTGACCGGCTTTGGCGTGTTTTTTTTTGGATACGGCTCGTTCTCGAAGCGCCATTCAGACGATTGCTGACTGGTTTGTATATCGTACTCGTAGACCCATGTCTCATCACCAGTTATTATGCGTTTCATGAATGTAGGGTCCGTATTAGCTCGGGAAACCATGTCTTCAGAGACCTCCTTCCGATGCTCTTTTTGCAAAAATCCATAGTAAAATTCGCCAAGTAAACAAAAAATCAACTCACTTTGACCGCAGAATAAAACACACTAAGTAATAGATCCCGTTCTAATAAGGCTTGTGCATTCAAGGACATGTGTACCAACATGAAAAAACCAAATTTGAAGTGTCAGGTATTCCCGGGAGAGTTTAAATTATAAATTCCGGGTACTTATTTTACACAATGTATGTCCAGACAAAGTGTTTCGCTCATTTAAGTATTTTAACCATTTCTTTCACTTTTTTCGAAATGCGCTCAGGTACTTAGTTAATTGAAAAATGCATTATGCTTTAAAAAACAGTACTACATGGAAACTCAAATATCTCTGGGCATTTTACAAATGGTGTTGTACAAATGGCGAATCTTACCCGATAAAAGGAAGGTCTTCGCACCTTCTCACCACATCTATTATTATTCTAAAAATTTAGTTTGTGATTCATTTTCTCATATACTCTATACTATTTGGTGATTTCATTCCTATGAGTTGCTTTTTCTGACGTCATGTAAATTCATTAGCCTACGTCAATTAGCCCAATGAGTTTGTATTAGCAGATAGTGTCGATGTAATATCTTCTCAGAGAAAATGGTTCACACGCTGGCCCTAGCTCTCAATTAAGTTTCATAGCTTCAGCTGTAAAAGTTAATTCTCAAGTAATGGCATCCTTTACTATCTCGAGGGAAATCCCATTGGTATGGCTCAGTAGTTTCTTAATTAACCACAGTACTATCGATTTGACTTCATAAACAATGCAACGCAGGTTTATCCCTCGTGTGGTTGGCGCAAATGGCAAGCTCAAGAGTGACGATAGCTGGAAGAGAGAGATAAGACACGTGGCTGTCAATAAAAGCATCAGCTCTAACCAAATTAAATGTGAACCTTCTCCCAATGTTACGAAAAGAAGAATACAGCAAATTTTGAGTGAAGATTCGAATTTAAAATATCAAAATAGAGTAGCTGAACCGAGGCTTACATCAGGCCACAAAGAGCTAGACTTGAATTCGCCTATACTCATAAGTTCTGGTATGATGAATGCAATCCATCATTTTTAGCGAAGAAAAAAAATTTAACCACATTGGGCCTGATGGCTGTCAGGAATGTTGGAGAGATATTCGAGAGCTACGACAAACGCGTCACTCCCGAAACCTCCAAGGTGGCTCTCTTATGACCTGTACTGTTTTAGCTACCTTGGCAATACCCTTTGCTTAATTCCACATAAGACGAATGCAGAAAATTACGTATAGGTCTTAGATAATATTTCATTGAACTTTGCCAAAAAATTTGACGTTGAGTCTTAGACGTATCAACAGGACAAGGTTCCAATCCTCAACACTAAGGGTACAAAGGAGTTTTTCGTGTCGAAAAATATTCCTATGCTGCAGTGGCCCGCAGTTAGTCGCCATCTAAACTCAGTGAAGATCGTTTGGAGCATTTTAGTAAGCAAGATTATGAAGGTGGACGCAAAGTTATTCGACTATCCCACCTTAAAAAAGCTATTCCAAAGGTATGGTCAAACATCACCCTTCATGCCCTTCAGTCACTCGTAAATTCGATGCCACAACGACTAGTATGAGTTACAATAAATAACAAAGGACATACAAGCCATTAAATATTATTATATATTGTTTTCTTAAGATTTATTTGCTTTATGCCTTATGCCGAAAGGTAAAAATATATAACCTCCGATCATTTTATTATGCTGTGCGAATGGGCAAACCTTATCAAGACTGGTATTGTCCTCTTTACCAGAAGAAGGAAGCTTGACGAACTCGTTCTGCCAAAGCTATTGTAAAGGTAGTCACAATCCAACTATCCAAAGAAACAAAATATCTTAGAGTAATCCTCGATAGTAAACTCCTTCGGAAGTCACACGTTGAAACAAAGACATTCAAAGCATTGATAGCCTTCTGGCAGTCCTTGGGAAAATGTGAGATATTTTCCCTAGCAAGATTCTATAGATATACCCAGCTTTGATAAGACCTATTATCAACTATGCATCAGTAGTCTGGATGAGTAGAAACTCTCGTGGGAGTCAGGAGGACTTTATCGAGACTACAACACACACAGTGGCACTAGAGCTTTTCTGACTATTTCAGGCCGGGCAACTCTTGATATTTTCATCCAAGGAGAGACCTTGAAGGCTATCTGCAGGCTGAAACACAGTGGGAATTGGAACGGCCACAGTCTGGCATTGGACAACAGAGAAGTCATGAACTTCGATCCAGTGATCCTCTCTGTGCCTTTCGGCTACATGCCATCAGGAGTCGTACTTGAAAAGGAATTAGGTGTGGCGCTGCCAAAGGCTCAATTGGGGACAAACTCTGAAAATAAGCCCGGCAAACATTGTTTTCGAATTTTCACGGATGGCTTCCGGAGTGAGCACGGTTTCGGCTCTGGTGTATACGTGGAATCCGGCGTGGAAAAACTACACTTTGCACTTGGAATGTACGCATCCGTGTTTCAAGCGGAGGTGCAATGAACTTTGTTGTGGAAAACAGGTGGAGAGGCAGATCTGTATGTGTCTGAAGCGAAAGCAAAGCTGCGCTCATGGCCTTAGAAAGTCCTCAACCACTTCAAGGGTATTTAAGTCCTGTAAAGCCAGGCTGAACTATGTCGGTAGGCATAATATCTTGATGCTAACATGGCTCCCGGGACACGTGGGTATCGTGAGTATCGTGAGTAACGAAATCTCTGACTCATTAGGTAGGATGGGCGCTGAGGCCAACTTTTTTTGTCCGGAGCTCGCTCTGTCACTCTCTTCCTCGTCCATCAAAGCCACCGTTAGCAAATGTGTTACTCCAACCAACAAGCGAGCTTGGTAGGCTGAAAGAGGCTGCAGATGGACAAAACTGATGTTGCCTATCATGTCCGACCAACTGTCGCAGATCTCCTTGTCATTAAGCAGAAGGGACTGTAAGCAACACTTTGGACTGATGTCGGGCCACTTTCTATGGGCGAATCACATAGAAAAGGTAGGCAATGCTCTGTGTTCAACATGTGGAGAGGAGGTTGAGATGGCGGACCACTTTCTATGCGTCTGCCCGGGATTCGTTCGAATCAGGATTGAGGTTTGAAGAACTAAAAAAAATTAAAAAGGAAACGCGTGTGCAGTACAATGGACTTAATGTTGACTGAGTGCTGTACTTGCTAGTTTGTCCCGATAAAAAAAAGAAAAAAATGTTATACAAAAATTTTTTGTTCGGTGTTTCATATAGCTATTTCACTTAGTGTACTTAGACTAGAACAGCACGATGCCATGGGCGTTTAAGAGCTCAGCTGGCTGGTATACCGATAGTCCCCCGGCTTCTTGAACCTGGCTTGAGTAGCCAGATATGTACAAAATTCGTTCCCAGGTACTATAAGTAGTGCAGGTTCTTCATCTTCAAAATCATCTCTGATGTCACCTTTAAATTGTGTTGAGCACTATTCCCACCACATTTTCAATCAATCGCTTTTATTCAGGCCCTGCTTTCCTGATTTTGCTCCTTCTTTCCTGCTATATTCCTTTCTTTCCCGCCTTATCTCCTTCTTTTCTGCTTTAGCTCGCCTCCAACAGTCGAAATGCTGGTTTCGTCTCCCAAATATTTGTTTACTCTCCTTTCTCAGTTAAATGGCAATCAAAAACTTATCGCACCTACGTAAATCTCTGCACATGAAACTTTTTGGTAAACGAGGAACTTCGAACTGCCATCAATGAAAACTAATTATCTACTCATCGTAAACGCGCCAACCGGCTGAAGTACCAACATTTCATTCGCTCAATATATTTTTTGTTTATAAACGGTTGATTACATGCTCCTGCTTGACTATTCAGTTTCAAAATATTGAGGTTATATTGATATGACCTGAATAAATATTGACCTACACATGGCTAACTGGCCTACAAAACGGCAACTAATCAATAATTGGAAAGTTTGCACATATACTCGTGTATATGTGCATGTGTATGAGTAAGAGTCTAATGAGAAATATGTATGAGGGAAATATATATTTTACATACATTCACTTGAGATGGCATAAAAAGGTTACACTTTATTTTTTGACAATATTCGAAATATTCTATTTTTCGTCATATTTTTTTTTCGTTAATTTTTTACGAAAATATAGTTGATTAAATAACAAAAACAATATAAATAAAAAATCCATGCCTTGCACAAAATTCATACAAATTAAACAAATGTCAAAAAATAGTGATATACATTTTCAACTTTTTAATCACAATTTTCAGAAAACTTTTATGTACGCAATTTTATAGCCCTTTGAATTTTAGTAAAGCAAAGTGAAAGTTATCGTTGATTTTTGAATTTTTGTTTTTTGCATACAACATTGCGCGATCACTTGCAACCAAGAATGATAGAAAGAAGATTGCGCCCATCAGAGAGTACGTGACGTCACGTTTTTCTAAGTTGTGCAGTTTTGCCAACCATTTGCTCTTCGCAATAAATTTAGTGCTTTTTTATACCGAAAATGCGTAAATTTTGAAGTTTCGTGTTTGTTTCTTTTTTTTTTAATTTAAAGCTGTCCAGACTTTAAGTTAAAAAAAAACTGTATAATTATACAAAAGAAGGTTAAAAAAGGCCACTCTGAGAAGATTTTATTGCTAGTGAAAATTAGTTGGTTCTTATAAAATTTGATATTTTGAAAGTATGAATTATATTTTTTGCTCCTTTGAAGGTTATGCAAGAATATTAAATGTCCCTCTCTCAACTCTTCTTAAGATTGAAAACCTTTTTACACATTTTAACAGGCGTTTGAATTTATTGAATGCGGATTAAAACCTCACAGGCTTAATCGTTTCTTCCGGCCATCAATCCTTAGTGGGACATAAGGCATCAAGAGGTGAATTCATCGTAAAAATAAGCCACAAGCTACCAGAAAATACTAAAGAAACCATACTGACATTTATACAAAAAAGTACCCTATCTAGTTACATAACCTCAAATATAGCCAATAAGTCGTTCCTTTTACAAAAGAGTCTCGCTTAACAAAAAAAAAAAAAAACTCATAAATTAAATTGTACATAACCATAACACATTTATTTAAAAAAAAAACGCACATATTACAGACAATTCGTCACGCCTACAAAGTTCTTGAAGTAATTCTATACAAATTTGGTGTTTAATTTTTTTTAAATGGGCGTTTTAGTGCGTTTTTATATCCAAAGCTAGGCAACAGTGCAATAGCGAGAGAGAGATTTGACTGCCGAAAGCAGAAGAACACCAACAACAACTGCAATCGCGGGCAATGCCACCAGATGTTAAAAAAAACTAAAGCTAAATCAAACTGAGTGAATTATTTAACTAATTATTAATATAAAAAATGTATATTTTACAAATTATAAACATTACATCTTAATAAGAACAGGCTAGAAAAATGTCATGAAGAAAGAACTAAAACTCCGAGACTAAATAACAAAAAAAAATGCTAAATCAAGTTACGAAAATGGTAATCTGGCCATACTATAGCTGAAATCACGTAACTCGTTGTCAAATTCGCTGAGAGCAAAGTAACGGGACCATGATAGGCGCCATCTCATTGTTCTTTACATCATGACTTGCAACAATAATCTGCCTAAATCTTTTTGTGGACGAAAATGATCAGCAACCAAAAAAAAAAATCTCAAAAATCAATAGCATTTTATACATTAAGTACATTAAATATTTGTATTTGCAATACATTAAAATATTGTGAATATTGTAAAAGATAAAGTAACTGAACTAACCGTATAAAAATAAAAATTGCCATTAGTCCGGGATGAGTGCGGCATTATTCGTAAAAAAGCAAACGACTAATAATACTTTTGATCAAATTATATAGAATTACCCATTTTCTTTCGGTTCGAACAAGTTCTCTTAAGAGAGATTTGGACCCTTTTGCACCCGAAGGGATACCATATTAACCATATTACCATATTAATTATATCCCATTGAGACTAGGCCAGGTCTAGTCTGTGACCAGTTTGTTTATAGTCTTTATCCTTTCTAAGACTAGTCCGTGTATAGTATCTTTAAAGACTAGTCCAATTCTAGCCTCTTTAGAGACCAGTCGTAAAATTTATTGTAATAGTTCACAGACATGACAAATTGTGCACACATTATTTGCAACTATATTATTAGGTCCCATTGAGCCCAATCTGGGTCTAGTCTCTTTAAAGACCAGTATTTTTCTAGTTGCTTTTCAGACTAGTTCAGGTATAGTCCTAGTCTAGTCTCTTTGGAGACCAGTCGAAAAATTTATTTTAATAGTTCACAAACATGACACGTTGCACACACATTATTTGCAACCATATTACTTATATCGCATTCCGACTAATCTGGGTCTAGTCTGTTTAAAGACCAGTCTGTTTCTAGTCGCTTCTCAGGCTAGTTCAGTTTTAATCTCTTTTGAGACTAGTCCGTATCTAGTATCTCTAAAGACTAGTCCGAGTCTAGTTTCTTTAGAGACCAGTCGCAAAATTGTTTGCAAGGAATAAACAGCAAACTATACGCTCCTATGTACATATGTGTGCATCTGTAAACAGAATGTAGTCCATATGCAAATAAAGTGGCTTTCCAAATTTTAATTAAAAATCGCTTCTGCATATACATACATACATACATCTCTTTTTGAATTGAATCAGTAGCTATTGAGTTCATTTGTATCATTATATTATTCGGCGCCGAGAATTCAATTAATTGTTAGCACAGATTACAAACACTTTAAGAATGGTGAATGCCAAATGCACACTTTCGCTGTTATATACAATAAATTTATTGTTAATTATTTCGTTTTCTGGAAAAAAGTTTTCGAACTACGATTTAATTAATGAAGATATATGAAAACAAATTATTACAAACTACATTTGGACACTGTCAAATGCATTTTATTCCATTTACCAGTGGCTTATAATAAATACTTATTTAATTGAATGATTATTTCTGTGAATTAACTGCAGTTTTGGCTAAATGTGTAAAGAAATAATTCCTTTCCATTGGTCACGTCGGGTCGAATTTTATGTAATTTTCTTGGTGATATATTTTTTTAATTTTTTATCTTCCAAATGCTTTTAAGCTATTTTACTTCCTTTCTTACTGATATCAAATTGCAGTAAACAGCTTTTACTTAACATTACGGTTGTGCAGGCAAATGGTATTGAAAGTATTCTGCCATGGAGTACTCTGTCATCATAGTCACATTGGGGATCTCTGCACTTCTATGGATAGAACTCGAAAAATTAGGTTATCCCATTAAGAAATTTTCAGGGATTAATGAGCATGGCCTCAGTTATTAGAAAAAATGAGAAACATATCTGTACATTTTCGCAAAAATTTTCAATCAAAAAACAAAATTTTTTGTAAAATTAGTAGTATATTTTATACTAAAAAATAAAAAAAAACCAAGAAACCAAACTAAATATAAATATTTGACTCTGAGCACTGAGCAATACTTTGGAAAAAATGTTTTGAAGGTAGGTATATTTATCCTCGAAACTCAAAAAATGAATTAAAGAAGAGCATTTGCCCTTAAAATACGCTATACCAAAACTAATTTTGAAGAAAAAAGTAGAATCTTTTTCGACATTATTTACATTTTCAACCAATAAAATTTTATTCCAGAAGAAATTTTTTCTAAATAATACGAGTATACATATTTTATACTAAAAAATAAAAAACAAAAATTTTGGAAAATATCAAACAATAAAAACTCAACTAAATAAAATATTTATATATTGTATATATCCTTAAACCTTAAAAAATGAATTAAAAAAGTATATTTAAAAAAAAGTACAAAAATTTCCAGCATTAAAAAATTTTCAGCACAAAAAAATTTTTTTTTTTTCAATTTTAATACTTTCATCTTTAATATAAATTAAACAAAATTTCTTCCAAAAAAATTTTTTTTCTAGCCAATATTTTTTAAAGAATATATTTTATACGGTAAAATTCGCAAAAAAATAATCTAAAAAACGTGTTTGACTTCAAACTTGAATACTATAAAATTGGTATACAGGGTTTGATTAAAAGGCCGAAAACCCGAATCGGCTGGTGGGGGAAAATGATCGTTGGACCTTCCCCTTCTACTAGAAATCGTTCCCAGTTCGCTGGCAACAGCGGTGCAGTCAACATCGCTCCGCGCGTGAAAGCCGTTTTAAAAGTGTGTTAGGATTTTGCAGTGGCGAAAATGCAGCGATCGTTGGAGCAACGTTACTCGATCAAATTTTGCGTAAAGCTTAACAAACGAGTACCGAAACCATTGGGCTATTGAAGGAGGCTTACGGGGACCAATCTCTGTCCAGTGCCCAGGTAAAACGGTGGCACAAGAACCCAAGAAGACGCGCATGTCGAAATCCACGGTCAAAACCATGCTGATCATCTTTTTCGACTCTCCAGGCATCGTCCACAAGGAGTTTGTACCTCCAGGAAGCACTATAAATGCGGCATTTTACTAAGAAGTGCTCCTTCGGCTGAAAAACCGCGTCGCCCGGGTTCGACCCGACCTCGTCAACAATTGGACCCTTCATCACGACAATGCGTCGACGCACACCGCCTTCCTCTGCACCTCTGCATTGGCCAAGATGGGGGTTCCGGTGCTTCCCCACCCTCCCTACCGCCCAGACCTATCCCCTGCGGACTTTTTCTTAATTCCGCGCCTGAAAAGAAAGCTGAAGAGGAGGCGTTTCGAATCCATCGAGGCGATCCAAAAAACTGTGACAGCCGAATTGAACGCGATTCCGGCGGATGAATTTAAAAAGTGTTTCCTGCAGTGGAAGGACCGCTACCAGCGGTGTATTGACGCTCAAGGCTCATATTTTGAAGAATATTAGTTGTATAAGCCAAAGGTTTAATAAAACTGCTTAAAAACAATAAGACTCATTACTTTTCAATTAAACTCCGTATTATAGCTAACGACTTGAGCTTCGAGGTATCTTCCTAAAATAAAATTTTCTGCCGATTTATGGATATAATCTTTTCGAAAGGATCCTCGAACAGGACGGAGAAAAGGCCAGACACAGGTGCCTGACCGAAAGTATTGAAAAAGGTGTCCATATATAAAATTTTATAATAAAATATAAAAATACATTTATTATTTTAAATATTTAATTATTTAAAAATTCTACAATAAAGTTTTGGGGAGGGGAAAAAAATTTCACAAAAAATTAACAAAATTCAACAAACATTTTTTTTTCCAAAAAAAGGGAAAAGTAGAAAAATGTTTACATATATTATTTTTTTAAGGAAAACTTAAAAAAAATTTATTTTTTAACTAAAAATTTAAACTTTTTTTATTATGTTTTAAGTAAAATTAAAAAAAAAATTGTTTTTGTTTAGTAAAATGTAAAAAAAAATTTTTTTTTTTGTAAAAATTAAAAAAAAATTAGTAAAAATTAAAAAAAAAATTTTATTCGACTTTAAAAATTTTAAATGAAATTTGGAGAACTTTGTTTTATTGGTATATTTATCCTAAGAACTTAAAAAATTATTAAAAACAAATTGTTTCAAAAAAGATTTCTTAAACGGTATTTTTCCCCTCACGATTAAAAATAAGGTAAAAAATTGTGAAAAACATATTTGACTTTAAAAACTGTACACTAAAATTTTTGGGTAAAAAATGTTTAAGGGCATATTTATCGTAAAAACTTGATTAAGATAGAAATCAAAAAATAGTATCTTTGACTTTCAAAATCTTGTTGACAAAAATGTCAATTTTGAGGAAATCTCAAAACTATTCCTATTAAATGAATTTCAAAATTATTTCAGTTCACTTCTCATTGTACGCAAACCTACTAATAAACCTGACTTGCAGAATATTTCACGACGATATCCAAAATGCTTCTATCACTTAACATGGAATGCCCTCAGTTGTAGCTTGCCACAAAATATATATTAGTTTGGGAAAAAATAAATCCATTATTTTCGCAGTAGTTGGATGTAGTGATAGACATCTCGTAAACTATGTATCAAACAATTTGAAGTTTATGCTCGTTGTCAAGGTGGCATTTCACACTAGAAAAATTCATTTGTTTTTTGTTTGTTCCACTCAGTTGTTAGTTACAGCTTCAGCTGTGGGCTTTGCGAGAAAATCATGTTATCCATTTCTTAGATAGGTTAGGTTAGGTTGTGGTGGTAGTCGGTCTGTACGACCAACTCACTTGGATCTTACAGGTCCGTTATGATACCGCAGTGCTACACGGGAACCGCATTTACCTTTCTTCACTTCTTAGCTATCTATGTCCCATATATGGACATCTAGTTGAGTATAGTATTAATCCCAGCAATTTCTCCTGCCTTAAATATGAGTGCTAATATTGTTTTCATAAACCGAGATTAGATAACATATCCAAGATTAGATCACAATGAAATCTGCTACTAGAAGGAGGTAAATGTTTTTCTCGAATATTTCACAGTTTCTCAGGGTTTCACGCCTTCATTGGCAGGTCGTTTTTTGTGAATTCCAAATTATTGTTAGCCATCTAACTCAAAGCGGTCCTCCACGTAATTACTCTTATTATAAGAACAGGTCTTAAAATTACTGAATATGGCTAACAGAAATATATTCGGTCTTATCGTGAATTCCGATGCGAGCAAATATTTCCATAAATTGCAATGCAATACAAGAACAAATCTTTCCACTTTGTCTTATTTTGTAGTGGAGTTTATGGGAACGATTTCTTCACATGGAATTCACAATGAGATTGATTAAGATGCACTTCACACTTTTCACTCACTTACAAGCTTAGAGGACCATAAAGGCAATCTCGCATCGTTCGCTATACAGTCCTTCTCAGTTCAGCTTCTAACGCCAATGGTATACTTTATATCCCAGGTAGTTAAATTTTTGTAAGCCTATATGTGTAACTTTGCTGCAAATGTGAAAACAAGTGAAAACAGCAAAAAGGGAGTACATCGAGTAATGTGAGTTTGGAAATGAAAATCGGAATTGTCAGTTAGACTGATAAATAGTAACCGGAACCACAATCGCATCAATGCGGTGAAGACAAACGCTGTGAGCAGCCAGTGAGCAGACATTTTGTGCTTATGAAAAACAGAGCAATGGGTTATAAGTAAAACACAAGCAAGCACACGCACATACAAACATAAATGTCCATAAAGATTTATGGAAGTCATAGCATAGCGTAGCAAATTTCTATTTTTCAAAGGTAGAACTACCAAAATAGCAAACGAAATACCTACAGCTGTCGAGAAAAAGCCAGAAAATTGCGCTCGGATGCAAAAACAGAAACACTAACTCACAAACTCCTCACCGCCGTCATACTTTAACTGCTGTGTGTTTGTAATTTAACAAATGGATTTGTAGTAATAAAACCCCAAAGTGCACACTCTCACACACACATACATACGAAGGTGCATCTAAAACATTTTTGATGAAAATGTGCAAAAGCGTAAGCGGGTGTTTTCAGCGTCGGGGATAAATAAGAATACATGTACTCGCATGTGTGTATGTGTGTGTGTTTGTTCATTTGCACTTCACAGCACACGCAGCACCTGATGCTGTTGCTCCGTGCTCGGCGGACGTTTGGAGCGGAGATTTTCCGCCGAGAAGCAACAGTCAGTTGTGTGGCGCACAACGAAAGCAACAGCAAAAATGTTTGAGAGGCGAGGCTGAAATATTATAAAAAAAAGAAGCAAAAACAAAAGCAAATATTAAAAGGTTTTTGTGCTTGTAAAGTTTTCCACTTTCCGTTGGCGTACATCCGCACTCACACTATTGCACCTATATATACCTATTTATATACACATATAGACCTACGCATACATACATGCTTTTAAGATTCAAGTGCAATCGCATTCATAACACGAAAGACAAAGCATAGTTATGAAAATATTTTTGTTATATGCCGGCTTCTCTTCTAACTCCATTCCTCACACACACCAAATCCTATACCACCGCCTCTACTTCACATCCCCTTGCGCTGCATTTTGGCATTTGTTTCGCCAGCTTTTCCTGCTTCAGTTTGTGCGTTTGTTTGTTTCATTTTCATCTCACTTTGCCGTTTGTTACTGGCACCAATGTATTTGTGCTTGTTTGTGTGTGTGAAATATTCATTTGTGTGTAGGTGTCCTTTGACATGCAGCTGTTGGTATGTGTCGTGCCTGTTTTTATGTTTTTTTTTATTTTGTATTCCTTGATTCGTTTGCTGTATGCTTTTTTTCTGGTTTTGTTTTGTTTGTGGCACTCAAAACTTCCAGGCTGCGGTTGTGTTAAAGGACTTTTATGGGATTTGTGGTTGAAGAAATGCAGATTGTTTTTGAAATTCCACATCTCATATGTAGCTACAGACATACATATGTATAGAGATGGAAAACAATAATCCATACTTTTCTAAATTTTTCAATTCATATCTTTCGAGCGAACATAGCACTTGGTTAGCACAAAGCTGTGTTATTTTAGCTAATATCGAAAAATAATAATTTAGTAGTAAAATTTAAAGTATTATTAGTTCTCGTGGCAATCAATTTTAATTATACCCTCCTCCTAATTTCGCTAGTTGCAGCTTCGGTGCGGTTGTGCCAACAGAAGTGAAACTGAGTCTTTCCAATAAAAATCACTACACCGGAAATGTTTAAAGGTGAGCACATCGAACAGTAATTTCAGGCTTGCCCAGCTATCTACATAAAACAGCATAACAAGACATAGCGCAAAATTAATTAAATTAACATATGTAACATATCCTAAAATAAGAAAAAAAAACATAACGGAACAAAACATAGCACAACATTAACAAATATAACATAACATCACGACAAAATATAATAAAATAAGTCAGTCAAAAAAAAATTAGCAACACACATAACAACTAAATCATAACACAGCATAACATGGCATAATATTGCATACCAGGACATGGCATAGCATAACATAATACGACGGGTGCCTTTTATAGGACGGGATTAGTGAACAAAAACAAATTTTATTCATCGAAAATCACTTTATTGTTTTTCAAAATATTCTCCATGAAGATCTATACACTTTTGCATGCGTTTGAACCAATTGTCGAAGCACTTTTGCCACTCTGAATGAGGTACCTCCAAAACATGCATTCTGAATGCCGCAACCGCTTCTTCAGGTGTCGAAAAACGTTGACCTATCAGTTTGTTTTTTACGTACGGGAATAAAAAGAAGTCATTCGGTGCCAAGTCAGGACTATACGGCGGATGACCCATTAATTCGATGTTTTGGGTGCTCAAAAATGCAGTTGTTTGAGCCGATGTGTGAGAGCTCGCATTGTCCTGGTGAAGAGTGATCCGTCTTTGGCGATTGGTTTTCCTAATTTCTTGGAAGACAACTGGCAAACAAATGGTTGTGTACCACTCAGCATTTACTGTTCTGCGATATTCTAGTGGTACAGTTGCGACATGTCTTGTTTTTCCGAAAAAACAGGCCACCATTTGCTTGGAAGTGCTTCGTTCGCGAACAACTTTTGTTGGATTTGGCTCATCTTGAAACACCCATACAGTCGACTGCTGTTTACTTTCGGGCCCATACGCGTAAATCCATGATTCATCACCTGTCACGATGTCATAGACGTGTTTCGAAGCCCCGCGATCGTATTTTTTGAGCATTTCCTTCGACCAATCGACACGAGCCTTTTTTTGAGCGATTGAAAAATTATGTGAGATCCAACGCGAACAGATGTTTTTGACAGTCAAATGTTTATGCAATATTGAATGTATGCTGGTCCCACTAATGCCTAAGATTGTCTCAATCTCACGATAGGTCACATGACGATCTTGCAATATCAGTTCGCGCACAGCATCAATGGTTTTCGGAACATCAACTGATTTTGGACGACCTACACGGAATTCGTCTTGGAGTGAACTACGACCACGATTGAATTCACCATACCATCGATAAACACTGGTCCTTGATGGAGCTTCATCGCCAAAAAATGAATTAAGTTCATACATGCAATGTTGCTGAGTTAATCCACGTCGAAATAATCGCACGAAAATGTTCACGATTTAATTCCATTTTTTCACCGAGATGAATCTTTTAAGTTACTGTAAACAACACAAATAGCGCTGGTATTTCAAAACGTTCTGAGTACATAAAAGCCAGAAAATGTCAAACTTTGCGATACAATTGCCAGATTGCAACACCAGGTTTGCCAAGTCCCGACATATAAAAAGCACCCCTCGTATGTGTAAAATATCTATATTAAATATAAACGAATAAAATAAAAGAAAATATGATTAAAATTTAGTTACCGAAGATCTACGAAATGCTGATTGACTTACTTACTGATGAGCTCACTTCCAGGCTACTGGACAACTATAATGCGTTCCAAGAGGAGGTAGTCACAATCAGAGTAGCGTTACTGTTCTTCGAGCAGTAAACATTTACTCCAACAGCCAAACGGTGACAGGGGCATTGAGCTCGTCTTTGTAAGTTCGAAGCTAGTCGGGAAATGTCAAACTCTCTTCTAGATTACATCCAAGTACTTCGATATTGGGCTTATTTGGATACATCTTCTTCCCTTCACGGCTGTAGAAACCACTGAATACTGAACTCGGTTACTTAACGCCAACCAACGTGTGCTCTCTAAGGGTGAATAGATTAGTTGCCATAAAGAGATTCCTAGGTGTCTTGTCAGTTTGATAGATTACCCAATGAATTCATTTGTGTGCGGTTCTCTGAAGACTACTATCATACAATAAAAGTAAATAATCTGAAATGAAATGTAAAGAAAAAACGTAAATAAATAAAAAAGAAAATTAAAGCGAATAAAAACAAAAAATAAATATAAAATTAAAAGTAATAAAAAAAGGATTAAAATAATACAAAAAATTCACAACGAAAAATAAATAAAAACTAGCGAGGAATAAAAAAATTTGAAAAAAAAAAAATTTAAAAACAACAGCGCATAAAAAATGTTAAAAAAGAAATAAAAATAAAAAATAACAACAAATAAAAAAGTGTTGAAAGCGACATAAGAATAAAAAAAATAAATTAAATAAAAAATTAAAAATTGGAATATATGTATAAAACTGAAATATATTGTAAAAAACTTGAAGTCAAGTCTGACCAACTGAGATCGCACATAGGAAATATTTCATAAAATCACTGGTATGGTATTGAGTGATCAGCGAGTAACAGTGAGCGAAATTCGCATATCGAACATTGATTTCAGGTTTGCGCAGATATTTATATAAAAAAACATATAACAGGACATAGCATAAAATGAATTTAATTAACGTAACATAACATAAAATAACATAAATTGATTAAAAAATAATAATAACACGCATAACAACTAAATCATAACACAGCTTACCATGGCCAAACATGGCCTAGCTTAACATAAAATAACTATAATGTTCAAAAATAAAATATAATAAAATGAAACGATAATATAAAAATTGAATTTAATTGAATTAATTTAACTAATATGAAGTAAAATGTTAAAAATAAAAACAAATAAAAAAATATAAATAAAACAAAACTGTATAAAAATTACACATAAAATAAATCAAAGTTATAACAGAAAAAAATTAAAATCCTTAAAAAAAATTACCTAAACTAAAATATAAAAAATGGAAAAAAAATAAATATACCAAAATAAAAGCGAATAGAAAATGTTCAAGAAATAAAAAAAAAAAAATTCAAAGTTAAAAATAAAAATAATTAAAACAATAATAATAAAAAAATTACGTAAAATTAAATATAAAAAAAGGGTACCAAAAAAAAAATTTACGCAAAAACGAAAATAAATAAAAACGAATAAAAAATGTTCAACAAATTAAATAAAAAACATTTAAAATAATATTGAAAATAAAAAATAATTTAACTAAAGTATAATATGTACGTAGATCCTGCCCCAGTGGGATCACCTTACAAGAAATATTTCATAAAATCAATGATATATTTGTGTTTTTTTTTTTTTGTTTTTGCGGATGAGGGTGGTTAAAATGCCTAATGCATCATCAAAGTTGCCGTCGTAGCAATGGTATATCCGGATACTAAAAATATTATATTTACTAGCCTCTCGGTATTGAGCCGCTTATCACTTGAACGGCTGGCCGTGCGGTAGGCAGGCATAGCCATCTGAGCTGCCGTTCGTTGTACCGATAGTAGGAGTTTACACCTGTGGTTTGCCTTTAGCGCTTTTACACACACTTCAACTCCGTATTAAAGAACGGGGTGCGTTCCCGTTTCCATTGGGTTGGTCCCCCTTTCGAGTACGGATGGCATCCTAGCGGATTTATCTGCCACGTGCTTCATTTGGGCCGAGAGAGTTAGTCTTGGGGCCAGTATAAGAACCTTTTTTGTGGTTAGCGTATTTGAGCAAGTTTGCATGCTCACTCCGAACGCGATGTGCTTCTTGGTTAGAAGTACTATCTCCCTTTTCTCTGTGGCTAATTTCATAGCTACATTTGAGTTTGTATCAGGACTCGATTAAGTTTGTACGAGCTTCTTAAGGGTTTCGGGCAGTTCGATATTGAATATTTCGTCATAACTAATGTTCCACAAGGAAGTTCCTTTGACACTCAATGCCATCTGTGAGCTCGTGACTTGGAAAGACTTCTTTTACGATGTAATCCATCGCGCTCGAGCTCAGTTCCAGCGTAAGTATCCTGGCTCCCAATTTCTTCACCACAATCTTGTACCCAAGTCCTGGAGGGTCCCTGCTTAGATCTGCCCGAAGTTCCTTCAATTTTTCTTCCTTGCTTTTTGGAATAGCGGCCCTTAGGTGCATCTTCCCACTCTTGTACATATGCTTCTGCGCCCACAATGGCTTGCCCGTTTCGCCCGGCTGTAGTAATTCCCGTCAGAGGTGAAAACAGTCACGTCTCAGTCGGCTATTTCCTCCGCCCACCAATCACCAAAACATCAATCGTGAGTTATTATAATAGCCTTCAACTTATGTTTGAAGTATTCTTTGCTATTTCCTTAAGTGTTACAAATAAATGCGAAAAAAATTAAAGAATTAAAATAAAAATCTAAATTTTCTTTTTCATATGGACTACCTGTAAATACTTATGCAAAGCTTAAAATTGCATTCAAGAAATCTATTTGATGTTTGTAGGCGTATAAGCAGTTTAGGAAATGTATCCAATTAGCATTAAAAGTTTTTAACTCAATTGAAAAACTGGCTGTAAATCGAGCTTCGTAGATTTTTTAACTTTAGCTTAGGAGTGCTTGTCATTAAAAATGGATAATAAACACCACAATTTGTATATAAGGGTAATTTTCAAAACTGCAAAAGATGTGACTTCATTAAAACTAAAGAGTTAAGTTGTTCAAAATCCAGCAGCTGTTTCCAAAAATGAAGAAATTACTCGTTGGTAAGAGATTGATCAAAGGAAGAGGCTATCCGTGAAAGTAGCGCCCATTTGGTGTGGTTTTAAAAATCAAAGTAATCGCAGGGTGTCAAATATTTGGAGAAACAAGTGAAGACAGTGCTGAACCCAGAAAAAATTTTCTGCTGAATATCGAGGCTCATATTTCCATCCGAGGGCGGTAATTGTTAACTCAGCCGCATACGTTCTTTGGCTCATGAATTCTGACGATTCGTGGGAATTTTTGAAGGTTTCACCTTCTTAGTTTATTTTTTACTTTCTTAATCCATTTAGAAATATTTATTTTATATGGTTACCGTTAATATTTAATTATTTTAAAATTAAATAAAATGTCCCCATGCCTTTTTGTATCGAATATAAGGTATTTTCGATAGTTTTAATCCAGAGATACCACAAGAAAATCGTTCAGCATATTGAAGGTTAACAATTGCAGATAAAATGTTTCAAGTGTTTTAAAAGGGATACCAAAATAATTTTAAATTTGCACATATATTTCTGTATTAGATACTGTAATGAATTTGTAATAATTTTTTGGACCCTTGATCATTACTAAAACTTATCATATCAGCCTTGTTCTACAAATATGCTTTTAGAGGCCTATGGTATGCATCCTCCGAATGGCATACAGAAATGAATTGTAATACAATAATCAATAATAACTGCACACTCATGTACATATTTATGTATGTATTGGCATTGAGAAAACACAAAACAAAAATAAAATAAAATAAGAGAAAAAAATCTGCAATCAAAGGCGGTCAACTATATACCTATATATATAATTGGCGCATACACCCTTTGGGGGTGTTTGGCCGAGCTTCTTCTCCTATTTGTGGCGTGAGCCTTGATGTTGTTCCACAAATGGCGGTCAACTAGCAAAGAAGAAATTCGCCGCTCAAAACTACAACCGACTGGGAAGCGCGTGAGCCAATAGTCTCAACTATAGTAGGTATTGAGCGACTGAGTTGCGAGTTGAGTTACATTACTAATTGCTCATCAACTCGGGGCAGGTGAACTTCAGTGCAAACAAATCATCTGCATACATCGCTCCGTACGCCTAATACGAGTATTACCTACGTACATATGAGAATAATGAGCATGAGAAACTCATAGGTATTTCCTTACCCATTCGAACACACACACATACTGCTTATATACATACATATGCGTACATGTACAGTATCGGACGAAACATTTGCAACTAAAATGTGGGCAATGAAAACTTTCGATTGCTCAGCCGTTATTTGTTTGGAATCTGTTAATTTCACTTTATTTGTAATAAAAGATGTTGATTTACGTAAATAAAACAAATTTATTCAAATTCAACAGTTCATATCTTAAATTTAAAAATCAAATGTGTCCAACACCTGTATCTAATAAGACAAAACAATTGCAACTAAAGGAAATCAGTAAACTATTTTTATTAAACTTAGTATTTCGTGGCAAAACCATTGCTCTGAATAACAGCTCTGCATCGTCTCGGAATTGAAGCTATCAAATTGTCAACTATCGTTTGTGGTATATTTCTCCATGCCTCCAGGACTCTTTGGAAAAGTTGGTCAGTATTTGCCACTTTAGTCCGATCAATTCTCTTTTTTACTATTTCCCATAGGTTTTCTATGGGGTTAAGATCTGGGGATTGTGGGGGCCACTCCATTACGTCCACTTTATTCCTCTGGAACCATGATTTCAGGACCTTCGCCGTATGCTTCGGGTCATTATCCTGTTGGAAGACCCACTTCAAGGGCATTTCCCACTCACCATATGGCAGCATTACCGATTCCATAATGTCCCTGTAAACGTACTGATCCATTATGCCCATAATACGATGGAGTGGTCCCAAACCAGCAGCAGAAAAGCATCCCCAGACCATAATGTAACCACTATGCTTAACAGTCTTTACACAGTATGATTTTTGAAGACGCTTGTTACGTGGGCGTCGAAGGTAGGATACGCCATCACTTCCGACTAAATTAAATTTGGATTCGTCGCTGAAAAGAACAGCTTTCCACTTGCTTAATGGCCAATCTATGTGATCCCTTGCGAACTGCAATCGTTTTTGTTGGTTACGCTTACTAATAAGCGGCTTATTTGCTGGTCGGTACGTCCGTAAATCAGCTTCAGCCAGGCGACGACTGGCAGTTTTTGAGCTGATTGGTAACCCAAGCTCTACCAATTGGGGGGCACTTCTAAATGGATATTTTTTTACCTCTCTCGCTATCAGTTTGTCAGTTCTTTCATCCGTTTTTCTTGGTCGGCCTCCTCGATGCACCACCGCGATAGTTTTGTTTTTTATAAAGTTCGCAATAATTCGAGAAATTGATGACTTATGAATATTATATTTTATGGATATATCTTTCTGGGTCATTCCTTTGTTATATTCATCTACAACACGCGCGCGTAATATTTCACCGAACTTATTTCGAGCCATTACTTCATTTAACTCAACTTTACAAAAAAATTGTGTTATCGGCACAAATTCTGCACAAAACTGATGTTCACAAACTGACACGATTAAACTAAACTCAGAACAGTTAGAAACCAAAACCAAGCTCAAGCATTTTTACCGTTATATGCTAAGCTCATAAGGTTGCAATTGTTTTGTCGCTAATAGTTGCTAGATAATTTAATTTTTTTTAAATACAGCTACAAAAAGGAAAGGATCTTGAAAAGATTTTTTGGAAAATATTACTCAGATGCTCTAGTATCCATAGCGTGAAATTGAATTGTAATTGAGTGAAGAATGACATTATGACAAAAAATAAATTGAAGGCTGCATTGCAGTTGTAAATGTTTTGTCCGATACTGTATATGTATGCACGTATAAACATAAATACTCACGTGCCTGTGTATGCGCTTGATGTTGCACAGGTACCAACGAATCAACTACACCAACAGCCTCAATAAAGCACAAACCTAAACTGAAATTACTGCCATTTTGAGAGAACCATAAACTACAAAGTATGTAAAAATGTATGTATGTATGTGTGTGAGAGTATGCTCGTAGTGGCTCAACAATAACAATCATGCAGTTTCATTTAGCTACGCTCAGTTACAGATATTGTGCTTGAAGTCGTAGGAGTACTGGGGCTGTTGCTGCTAGTTGAAGCCAGGATATGAATTTGCACAGCAATTCGGCTGACTGGTAGAAGGAACTGGAAAGAGTTAGTGCGTTCTGACCATTTTTAGATGAAAAGTTTAAAGCGTGAAATTTCTAAAAATTGAAATTAAAGCTTATATAATATGTGGATACTGGTCTCCAACACCATCACACAGAGGCTACAATCTTTCGCCAACAAATGCCTCCGCATCCTCTATAGAATACTCTGACCGAACACCAACAGCAACGAAACGCTGTGGAAATCACTGAATGAACAGCCTATCCCATAGCAAATCAAACGCAGAAACTAGCGATGGAGAGGTCACACGCTTAGAAAACCAGCAGATAGCATCAAGAGTACACAAGGATATAAAAAAAGACGCTTTCAATGAAGCCGTGCTTTAGAAAAAAAGATTAATCGGATTTGTAAATTACTTAATGTTTTTTATATTCCAATCAGAAGATAAGTAGAAGAGGTGAGGTCAATTAAGTTCGCTGAATGAAAAGGATGGAATATTTTTTTATTGACACTACTTTTTGTGGCAATGAGGTAAATGGTTTAAAATATATACCTTCGCGCGTACAGCAACCGTCGTCTGCTGCGTCGAGTGGTGTGCCACTAAAACAATCCCTCCTCTTCCTCTCCCGGATGTTTTCACTGCCCCGGAACTACAGTAGCACTTCATCGAAGACAGAGCAGATCCAAGTAGGCGTTCTGATAAAGACTGCTTCTTGGACTCTCCCTGCATTCGGGTGGCCAGTTCATGGAGCCAGCATCATGTTATCGGTTCATATTCTAATTAGATAGATAAGTTAAGATTAGCATATCTGTTAGGCATCTCTGTTCAAGTCAAGTTTTTTGGCGTGCAGGACTCGCCAATAAGTTGGCAATTTTCTGCACTTTTTACTATTTTTTCAATGATGTTGTCTGCTCTTAAGGGACCTAGCCTGCAGAATATTCACAAAGAATGTGTTCTGAACTTTCAGTGTCAATTTCATAGAATCCGCAGATGATGGTCCGAGACCATTTTTGTTTAAGTAGTATCTCAGGTCACAGTGGGCTGTAAAGTAACCAGTTAAAAGTCTTAAGTCTTCCCTACTGATTGTTCAACGAATTTCTTAACCCATCAGTGTATCATATCTGCGATCCAAATTTGAAGGTGATAATCAGAGCAAGAGAGTTCATTAATTATAGTGTCTGAAGAGAATGGATTTGGGAGATAATGAATCTACCCTTTAAGAACAGGAGTATGTCGGAAATCTTCTAAGATCTTTAAATGTCATTACATATCTTCACTTTTTATAGCGGATATGCCTTTTAATCTTAAGCCGTTTAAACGTTCTTTTTTTCAATTAAAATTTGAAGCGGCGGTATGCATAAGACAACTCCTTATGAGCCAGTTGGGCATGTTTTTACTGCCCCTGTTCGGACATGGATAAGGCGGCTCCACAGATAAAACAGGGATGATTTGATGAAGACGATTGGTGATGAAGACGACTCGAGTTAATCACTATGAAATTAGGTTGAAGCAGCTGTCATTGCAGGAACAATAAAAAGGTGTGGCTCGGCTTAAGAAGCTAATATAATATACCTTTTGAGTGTTTTCATAAATGAAAACAGTCAGGTAGTTGATAATGCAAGTCTTTGACAAAACGTCCACTAACTATTTGACGAGTGCCTGGTGGAAGACTTGTAGGGCAAGAAAGATGTAACTCTCCAGATCTGGAGCCCGTAAACAAAATATGGGACTACAGCTTTGTGGCTACAAATTTTTAGTGGTTGCATAAATTGGCAGAAGTCTTTGGATTCCTTTAGGGTTCGGGTTTCTGATCTCTTCTTAACAAAGTTGTAGTTGAGGCTGAGGTAATGATAGCTACCGTTCAGTTCTACAAGAACGGGAAACTGCTGGGCTGATGAGCTGGCTAGAAGGGAACCCTCGAGACGGTTTCATCGCGAAATGAGAGGAGTTTCTTTGAGAACCTGTGGTCTGTTTCTGAAAAGATGGGCTTCGCATCAAACTCAGGGTTAGTGTGCTAGGTCCTTCTGGTCACGGTTAATTCGGGGATGGTCGAGGGAACTCCTGAGGTTACTCAAAGCTGCAGATCTCGAATTTGGCGGATGTACTTAAAATTTGAAACTTGAATTGATCGAGCCAAGGAGCACCAAGAGATTTAGTGGCTCCTAAAACAGTCACGCTAAAAATCCCATTGTATTTAGAGCTCTGGAAAGAGGGTAGATAGTCAAGGAGGAAAGAAGAAAAGTAACAGAGAAAGAAATAGGAAAGAATAGAGACAGAGACAGTGGTAGTTAGTCCTGTGAGAATTTTCTAGATGCTTTGGTAAATCTGTAAATACCCTCCAGTTTTAGAGGACGAATATTACTCATTCTCACGACATCGGAAACCCGAAAAGTCCCAGCCTTGCTCCAGCAAAGACAGGACACTCACAGAGAAAGTGCTCAGTGCTATCCACCTCCTCCAAGCACGACAAGCTCTATGATTCCAATGGTGGTCATATGCTGACCCCATGGGTTGTAATAATACCGACCATCAACCGAACGCCTTTCCTTCCAAGTTTTAGTAGAAAGTTTGACAGTTTTCTGTTCGGACTGGTCACAAAACACTTTGTAGTTCTACAGCCTTCTAGACCGGACCACCGCTCTTTATGTAAATTGCATACGTAATCGCTGATCCACTTGATGATTCCTGCAGAAGTGATTCCGATTATTGGCTCTGGCCCTTGTGGGGGAACCACTGACCCACGGTTGGCCAATTCGTCGGCAATTTCGTTTGCATTTTAACCTTTTTGCCAATCATTTTTGTCCACCTTAATGCGATTCTTAGTACTCGTTATTTTTAAGCTAACTAATTTCAGCTTCCCAATTCATATTTGACTTTTGAGCTTTAGTATTCCCAACCATAGAGTTAAGAAAATAGCGAAACTACAGAAAGATGCTTTTAATATAAATGAAAGATTTCGGTATTTGCACTAACCCAACCTCTAAACAAATCGCTTTTGTTATTTCACTATTAATATTTCAGTATTATTATAACAGCATTCCTTTGTCTCGGCATGCAGGTGGATTCGTACCCGTTAAAGGGTGTTCCAATTTAGAGAAGAAGAATTGAAAATTGGCAACACTGCTTTCTGTGACAAGCGATTTGATGCATTTCAGTTGGTTTGATGCTAGTTTGGTGCTAGACTTATTTTATTTGGAAATTCACAATGATGAAGAAGACGATATTTCTAGGAGCAACTTTTCCGGAAACATTGGATTTGGATTGGAATTGGACACACCAACTGAAGCCAAGTCCTTCCCCACCTGATCTTTCCAACGCAGAGGAGGCCTTCCTCTTCCTCTGCTACCACCAGCTGGTACCGCATCGAATACTTTCAAAGCCGGAGCGTTTGTATCCATTCGGACGACATGACCTAGCCAATGTAGCCGCTAGATCTTTAATGGCTGCGCTAAGTCTATGTCGTCGTAAAGCGCACACAGCTCATTGCTTCATCGCCTGCGATACTTGCCGTTACCTACGTGCAACGGTTCAGAAATCTTCCGCAGAATCTTTCTCTCAAACACTCCAAGTGTCGCTTCATCGGATGTTGTCATCGTCCACGCTTCTGCGCCATACATTAGGACGGGCATGATGAGAGCCTTGTAGAGGGTTAGTTTTGTTCTTCGAGAGAGGACTTTATTACTCAATTGCCTACTTAGTCCAAAGTAGCACTTGTTGGCAAGAGAGATTCTGCGTTGGATTTGCAGGCTCCCATTGTTATCGGTGTTAATGCTGGTTCCTAAATATACGAAGTCTCTTACAAACTCGAAATCATACTGTCAGGAACGCCGATTGCGTCGATTTTTTGTTTGATGGCAGGAGGTACTTCCTTTTGTTTTCATTCACCACCAGACTCATTTGTTCTGCTTCTTTAACCAATTTTGAGAAGCCAGAACTAACAGCGCGGTTGTCAAAGCCGTCAATATCGATGATGCCCAGAATAAATGCACTAGCCACCTCGTTCGGGTCATTTTACTCTTTTCGACTATTGTTTCCTAGGTCTATATTAAGTCGCATGCTTACGCCGATAACTCACAATCGTAATCATTCGATGCGTTATTACCCAGATGCAACCCCTTTCGAATCTCCGTGAAACACCAGAATTAAGAAAAATGTTCTTCTATTAGCGGCCGCCCTCGACAGACAATGTCCAATCTCCGAGTGTATTCCTGCCATGAAAAAGCTTCTCATAAAGAATATTTGCCGTTCGGAGTCGGCTTGAAAGAGTAGGTACCTCCATTTATGGAACAACAGGAAGACACACGGCACAAGTAGGAGGAGGAGCTTGACCAAACACCTAAAAATTTTATAAGCGCCATTTATATGTATATATAACCCGGTTTAGTACTAGACGTGCGTGGACCTCCGCACCAGTTGCGTCAGCTAAATGCCCAAAATCACATGCAAACATTAATAGCACAAAATTGTCACTTAAGTAGACGGGAATTCATCGATATTAAAAGAAACGTCTGTATTATATTTCCATTTAAGCTTCTCGTAGTCTAAAGAAAACACCCTTTTTATAACTTCAGTCTTACAAACGCAGTCACAGTTGTAGTGCTGTGTGAATACGTAGAGACATGAAATGGTGCGCACAAGCAATTCGAACCCGACCAGCTGGACTTAAAGCAGGAAAGGAAAAGCCTTAAAAAAAATGCTGATAGTGTTAGCTGATGGAGTCAGTTAATGTTAGCCGTTTTTATTTTTCGTATCTTGCTTGCAAGTCCCGTGAGAAATTTGCAGTAATATTTGCTGTTGAAATGGCAAACGAATATCCATGTGTATGTGTGTTTGGGCGTCTGCTTGCCTAGTATATTTATTACATATGTATGTATGTGCTTACATATATTATTTATGCATGTATATGTATAAATATTTAGATAAATCTGCGTGCAATTGTTCTCTTACCCACTCATCTCCACGCAGTTCAAAAAAGGTTCACTTGCCTGCTGCATTTTTCTGCTAATTTTCTGCTGAATTTTTTCCGGTTTTTTTTTTCTTTTTTTACGTAAAATAATCTACCACTGCAGATGAAATATTTATTTGCAATTCCCTAAACTAACGTGCGCAAAGCATGAAACTATATACCTTGCCGACTCAATCCACTAGCACTACGCCAGCGCCACGCCAACGCTACCATCACCATCAGCTTCCTCTATCGACATGTTCGCCCGCACAACTCTGTTGCTGTTGCGGTGGCAGCTGTGTAGGTATGCCGAGAACCTGTTGATGGCTGTGTGTGTATATGCTATCCTTTGATGGTTGTGAACACAATGAAGCCAGCTAGTCAACCAGCGAACCAACGAACCACCTAGACCGCCCACCCATTTATCTAAACTATCTAAGTCATTCGTGGTATTGCATACGTACATGAAACTTGCAGCTAGACTCGCCTTACAGTCAAGCAGACAACCGGGCAGCCAAGCAGCCGAACAGCTAGGCAAGCAGTCACTCATTCAGTCAGTTAGCTAAGCATCCAATGCACTGGATAGTGCTTCAAGTTGGAACTGGCCGGACTGGCTGGTGCATAGGCAGCCTGTGGTTTGAATTGCACGAAATGAAATGAAACACCTGCTGCTGAGTGTGTCGTTGTTTTCTTTTTTCATTTTAATTATACCTTTTTTGTTATAAAAGCGCCACAATGATGTAGTACAACGAGACAGTGAGAAGAAGTTGGGCACAGTGCATTTGAATTGGTTGCAATTTTTGGCCAGCCATTTTACTACTATGCACTCAGTTTTCCATGGCTCATACTAATATGGCTGTCCAAGTGGTTCCCTACCTGCATATTTTTAAACCCAGACGAGCCGTAGAGCTCTATAATTTCATGTGGTACAGTGCAATCAATGACTGCTCGTATGAACTCTCTTAACTTTCTGAACTTTCTTAAAAATCTATTAAATGCGCTGACCCACCTTAAACTCTTTAAAGTTTGTATTCATCGCAAGTAGGAAAAGTGATAATCAATCATGAATCGATGACATATCAAGAGGTATGCAGATCACAGCAATCGGGCATTAGCAGATCCGTCAGCAGTCAGCTATCCAAAGTACTTCTGAAGATATTCCTACTCTACTCTACGAGAGCCAGAGCCTATCGAAAGCGATGCTTTTTACTATAGACAAATCAAGCCAGCAATAGCAGTTACGGAAAGAGTGAGCTGTGCTGTGACGAATTCTATAAGAATTAAAAACAATAATTCGATTGAACCAGCATTAATAAAGGGTTTTCCAATAACAGGGGTGAGTGGATTGCGCTGTCGAGAGATGATTAACGATTTTGTATAGCCGGCATTGGATGGTATTGATCTGGACAACGTTTATTTTCAACAAGACGGCGCTACGTGCCACACAAGCAACGAAACCACTGATCTTTTACGGGAAAAGTTTCCCGACCCTGTTATCTCTCGAAGAGATGATTACAATGGGCCATCGAGATCTTGTGATTTAACATATTATGACTTTTTTCTTTGGGGCCACGTGAAAGAGAAGGTCTGCGCCAACAGCCCAGGGTCGATTCAAGACCTCAAAGATGGGATTTGTGAGGCTATCGAGGACATAGGGCAGCCACTTTGCAATTCGGTTACGGAAAATTTAATGAAAAGGATATTGTCGTGTAAGCGTGGTCGCGGTGGTCATTTGCGTGATCTTATTTTCCACTATTAGGGGCATACCTTCCTCTTTATAAAGAAATAAACATCGGATCGTTTATATGAAAAAATAGTATTTTTTTTTGAATATCAAAATATCACCTCTGTTTGGAAAACCCCATACATTTCGTTTGCTCGTCGGCCATTCAAGTGGGATCCGAGTTTGATTCCCTCCGTTGATAACAAAAATCAAATGTCGAAAACATTTATTTTTCCACCAGGAAGTTACTAATTTTCACCGGGAAACCACCGAGCGAATTTAAGTAATGGAAAAGCTTCCCATAAGAACCATCGGCCGCTTAAGAAGGGCAAACAACTTTAAACCCTGCCCTTTGTAGGAAAATATCAACCTAGATACCACGAATTGGAGGAAAGTCTCGGTTAAAGACCTTGAAGTGGCATTCCAAACCCTTACCTTTGTAGGACAATACCAATAATGAACACCACAAATTGGAAGAGAATCTCGGTAAAAGCACTTAGAGCGACTCTTAAAGTCGCCAGTCGTTTCTTTCTAGAAAATGGTTCCCGAGCGATTTAGTTCCACAGCTCGAACAATCCTTTCCAGCATCAGGTTGGGACGACGGAGAGTTACTCTGCTTGAAGCCTCGATTGGTATCAAGCGACTGCAAGAGATCTTTACCAATTCTCAGGGATCTGCTGGTATTGTCAGGCGTTACTTTATTAGTTTTGTATTAGCCGTATTAGTTTTGTATGGTGACCAAATTCAGACGTTGAGCCTAAAGGCAACTCCTTTTCGTGCTATCAACCGAAAACATTGGCAAAGGGATGATGAGTGTCAAATCTCATTTCACGAGTCCTTTCAAAGGATTGGCATGCAGTGAATATTTGGTCATTTGTTAGCTTATGTGCAATATTTAGACGACTAAGTCCGCGATATTTGGCGCAGATTGCTGGATCGCCCCTTTTATGAGTTGGACAGAACTTAAATAAATTCCAATCGTCTGGTATGCATTCATCTGATCATATTTTAGATGCACTTTACCAGCTTCCCACCGCTAAATTGGAATAGCTCAGCTGCCAATGTGTCGCCTACCGCCGTGTTGTTTTCCTTTAGCCCCATTATTACTATTCGCACTGCGTCATGGTCGGGTAACAAAACTGGAACTGCGTGGAACTTTTGCATTACATGTGTTACAAGTTTTGGATACTCGGTGGATGCGTTTAGAACTGGCGTTACCTTCACGGAAAACAGTATCCTTTAACCTACATGAGCCTGGTTAGTTGTTATTGGAGCGGTCAGACTTGAGTTTTTGACCAGATGGGAGCAGCTCATCGCGAGTAATTTGGAAACCTTTTGGGCCAGCCCATTTTGACTAAGACCTTTTTTGAGCTTTCGTTCTTGTAAGTGACCCATTTTTCATCTTCAGTTTGAAGGCGCTCCGGAACTCAATTCGATCCAAGGGCCTCTTTCACTTTTATTTCTGTGCCAACTCTATATCGGGCTTTATCATAAAACCAGCCTTAAGCATATAGTTCCACAGGATTTTCTTTAAAATCTTTAGTTCCTGGGTAGTGGAATAATTAGCTGCTGCTACCAAAACTCCATAGGCATCGTGTTTCCTGCCGATTATGAACCTTGTTCGTGCTACCGGGGTCGAGGAAGCTAGCACCGCCACAACGTCAAAATCAAAAACTTTTTGTGCCCAATTTATGGGCTATTTATGGGCTAATTTTGGGCCGCAACAAAAATTTTTGGGCTCTTCTCAATCTAGAATCATTGACACTTCAAAGTGGCGGTGCCAGCTGTAAAATAGCCAGCACCGCCACAATGATAACTCGAGAACGGTTGGTCGTAGAAAAATCTCAAGCATATCAAAATTTTGGGCTATTTATGGGCTTTCAAATGCATACAAACAAAACAAAAAAAAACCACCCCCTCTGTGTACACTAACACCCACACTCAATTTTCGCGTAAATAATAATGAAAATGGCAAACTAAATAATTTTTACAGCAGTATCATTACAGTTACATGCTTCTTAATAGTATTCAGCTGCAAAATAATTTTTAATAAATTTTTTAAATTTTTTATAAATGAAGGTTCAGTGAACGATTAACCGTTCTCGAGTTATCGCTGTACCAATGTTGGCTATTTCACAGCTGATATGCAAAACTGAAAATTAATCGAAAACTATACAAGTCCAAAAAATTTTGTTGCAGCGCATAAAGTAGACAATATTGTATGGAGAAGTAATTTTTTTAGTGTCCTATTTAATAGAGTTAATATTTGATGATTGAACCTTTTTTGTAGGCAAACTAACAGATGTGTCATATAGTGATAAGAAAAAAATCGCAATCACACGAAAATATATAGTTTTTTTTATTGATTTTGAGATCCAAAAAAAAATTAAATATCTTTAATTAAACTATATTATCATATAGGTTTTATAATTTCATACAGTAAATATAAAAACAAACTATTCATTAAAATAAATATTTATTTTTTAAGCTTATAGATGGCTACATGTGGCTGAAGCCACGTACAGTCTTTTATTTTTTTTGGCTTTTGTTGGGGATTAAAATCATCAAACTCTATCCATGAGTTATCTCCACACAAAACAAGACCCTTGTAATGGCCATTTACCGGAACTGAAAAAGAATCATAATTTTTAATACTTTCATGGCAATTTTTGGTGTTAGCGATTCATTACCTTCGTTTTTTGAAAGAATATTTTCTTTATTCTCAATGGCGGTTTTTAATTTTTTCATTTCTTGATTTCTTGTATTTTTTCGAGAAATAAATTCTCTAAATTTGACGACACCAAGTAGCTGCAGTTTATTTTTATTCTTAAATTCAATACATTTTTGAATATCCTTCAGTTGTATATTGCAGTTATTATCGTCTACAGGGTATATCTCGACTATTGCAAAGGGCCCTAAAATAAAATTTTTTTAATTAAATAAAGTAAAATATTACAAATATAAGAAAATAAATTTATAAATTGATACACACCAATTCGAAAATCAATATTTGTTGTTATTTTGCAGTTTCGACATGGCTTTGCATGTCTAATAAATACAGATTCCTCCAAATACTGAGGAATTTGTTTTATTTCGTTGAGTGGCACTAAAACTGTTGGCCAATCCTTTTCTATGGGAGATTTTCATTTTTTATTTTGAAATTATACTTTATGATTCGATCAACTCAGTCATTTGACGTCTTATGGTTTTTCGTAATTTTTTTAAAAATGATTTCAAATCTCTCAAAGATCTTTATTATTCATCAATTCTTGGTGAAATAGTGTGTCAACTACTTTGACTAGAATTGATACAATAAAGGGTTTATGCTTCAAAAATTCATTGAAATAGTTTTTATTCGTCTATTTTAATTTGTTAAAAAAAAAAATTTAACATCAAGTGTCAGATAACAGGTCGAATCTTAAAAAAAATTTAAATGATATTTACCTTCTCGCTCAGGGGCGCGACAATATCGTTTGCCACATTTACCAGTACCCCGCGTTATCAGACAGCTCACATTAACTGTACTTTTTCCGATATCACTTATTATTCCCTCGATTTCACTGCCACACTTACAATACCCCGAGAACGAGCCGGCTCCTCGTTCTGATGACAGGTGGTGTTTCCTGAAGTGAAATCCACATGAAATTTTGTACATCGCATACAGGCGATCATTCACTGCAACCTCCCATACACCGGGTTTGAAGTGCAGCACTTCTCGCTTCTTGTTGCGTCGTCTTGCGTCTTTTGAAGAATATGTATTTCTCTCCGTCATTTGGTTAAATTCATCCCGTCCGAAGCAAATTAATAAATTGTTGCTTCTATCAGGGCAAGATGAATTAACCGAGTCAATTGTATCTGAAAAATCTCAAGCGTTTTTGAGATGAGAACTTATTTTTCGTGGGACATGCGCGAATATAATTGCCTGTTAAAAACAAATGCGAGCGCGTTCGGTGGTAACTTCACAAGTGATTTATTTATTTCTAAATTCGAGTTTTTATAGTGTCTTAGCCTAACGGATTGAGTTCAAATTTATGTAATTACAGTAAATATGTATTGCTCTGTTACGTTTATGTAATATAGGTGTTTATACATATATAGTGATATTTTTAAATTCATATACGAAAATTGAACAGTATTTTAGAAAACCGTAAGCTTAATATTGAAACGTTATGAGAAATTATGGAATTTAACAAATTATTATAATAATGATTAAAATTAAATTAAATATATAAAATTAAATTAAAAATTAAAATTCTAAGCCATTTGGCGTAACAGTATCGTCAATAGGGTGGTCGTCCTCATGTTTTTCGTCTGATAATCCGAAGAGTTCGTCTCGGATGCCATACCGATTACAGATCACTCGGCTATAAAGGGCCGATGCGGATAACCCTGTTTGAGCGGATAATGTTTGCCACACATTGCTCGATTTAGATGCAACTGAATCACCGCAAACTATATCATCCTTAAATGATAATATACATGTGTTAATTTTTTGACATTTGTCAAGATCACGAGGCCTACCGCGTTTGACACTCATTGACTATAAAAATTACGTCCACGTGAAAAATTGTCAAAAATTTTATGTGTCTACGTATAATATTATATTATGATATATATACACACTTAAATAATATATATACACACTAAAATAATATATATACACTTTAATAACATATACACACACGATGAAAAATGGATTGTTACTTTAGTTAGAAACAATGCAAGATGTATCGAAGGAGCCTAGAACATTGATACTTTCGCTGACAATTTCTCTAACTCAACTGACTGTTCAAATTGTGTGTACGTCTTTCTGTTATTAAAGAACGATATGATTGGTTATCCGACACGCCGTATTGTCTGTGTTTACATCGTTTACTGTGTTTACTTTCGTGTTATATTATCCATGTAATCTCTGGGCGTTGACGTCATAACAACAACGAAAAAAATTTTTTTCTAGTATTCTCGGAACAATCGTTCAAACAACAAAAAAAAATGAATGCGTTACTGAATGATACAGTTAGTATACTTTGGTCGAGAAGTATAAGAAAATTTCGTAAAAATACTGTTTTATACAAAAAACAATTTCACAATTTGCTTGATAAAATTAAAAAATTGCAAGTTCAAAAATAATTTGAGACTGACACCTAATAATCATGAATGCTTGTGACAATGGAAACATGGTCGTTGAACACCCCTGGCGCCTTGCGCTTACACAATGTGTATGAGAGAGAGGGAGAGAGAGAGAGAGAGAGAGAGAGAGTGAGAGAAAGATAATATTGCTATCTCTTTCGCTCTCTCAATCTTTCCTTGCCACTCTCTAAATTCTCAAAAAAATGTAAGAAAAAATTTTTATATCGTTCGATTCAGCATGCAAAAATCTGTGAATGATGAAAGGTTATGCCAGAGCAAAATCGAAGTATGGCCTTTTGACTGAATTATGTATATATCATTTAGTTTACCCATAAAAAAATTTTATGTTTAAATATTTGATACATTAAAGGTATTGAAGAAATTATCGTATTTATTCAATATTGTCTGCATTATAGGCTGATGATGGGATACAACAAAATTTTTTAGACTCGTTTAGCTCTCAAGTAATTGCCAGTTTTGCAAATCAGCTGTAAAACAACCAGCACCGCCACAATGATAACTCGAGAACGATTGGTCGTAGAAAAATCTCAAGCATATCAAAATTTTGGGCTATTTATGGGCTTTCAAATGCATACAAACAAAACAAAAAAAAACCACCCTTTCTGTGTACACTAACACCCCCCTCCTCAACTTGCGTGAATAAAAATGACAAAAAAATATAAAAATTTTTTTTTTGCAACTGAATAGTGTTGAGTAGCAAGTAACTTTGATAATAGTGCTGTGAAAAAATTTTAGTTTGTCGTTTTCATTATTATTTACAGGACATATGCATGTGGGGGTGTCAGTTTATGCAGAGAGGGTGACTTTTTAAAAATTTGTTTATATGGATTTGAAAGCCCATAAATAGCCCAAAATTCTGATATCCTTGAGATTTTTCTACGACCAACCGTTCTCGAGTTATCATTGTGGCGGTGCTGGCTATTTTACAGCTGGCACCGCCACTTTGAAGTGTCAATGATTCTAGATTGAGAAGAGCCCAAAAATTTTTGTTGCGGCCCAAAATTAGCCCATAAATAGCCCATAAATTGGGCACAAACAGTTTTTGATTTTGACGTTGTGGCGGTGCTAGCTTCCTCGACCCGTGCTACCGCATAGACTTCTGCTCCTACTCAGGTTCATGACGATGAATACCCGTTTCGTTGGGATACGTGGACAATATAGAATTGGTGATATCAGCGCGAGATGACGAGGACGCCAGGTGGAAGTTGAACCAAGTCATGTTAAGAACCCAATTTCGAACTTGAGGATCATGGCCTGAAACTCGTTTTACATAAGACCAAAGTTATCCTAATGGCATGAAAATAGACGAACCGTTTCTAAGGACTCAACCCGATTTCACGCTTACGTTCTGGGCCCAAATACGGCACTCGGCTACTAAAGCTGCGAAGAACACGGGAATGTTAAGCACCCTAAAGGCGAACAACGGTGAGTCAACACCAAGTACAAGAAATCTGATAATGGCTACCTCAAACGAAATACCGTAAGCTGCAAAAACAAGCGCAAAGCAATGGAGACTGTACAATGAACAGCGGCTTTCAGAGTTGCTTCACACGCACTGTCTTAGGCGCAGCAGCTTTTGTGATAAGCGTAGAGACACCTGACAACCTCACAGTCCGGGAACGAGGGGATACGTGAGATTCTAGGAAAAAATACGCCACCACTAATGCCGCGGAATAGAGATGCCAAACCGAGCAACGGTGGCAAAGCCTATTGGACACTGAATCAAGTGGCAGTGCATGGCGAAGCTAATTCCTACAATAGGTAAATGGGTTCAACTGAAGTTCGGGGAAGTCTGCTATTTTATGACTCAGGTCCTCTCGGGCCACGGATACTTCCAGAAATACCAGTACCGCTTGGGTAAGGTAAGCGGCCCCAGGTGCATACACTGCGCTGCACCGAGAGATGGCGCCGGACACACGTTTTTTAGTTGTGACTGATGGCTCGCGGAAAGTGATGCTCTAAGAGAGCAGATTGGTGACATCGATGATGCTTGAACGCGAGGATAACTGGAATGCGGTGAAGAAATACGTTGAAGGCGTGTTACGGAGAAAAAAGATATACCTCAACGCAGTTGGGCAAAAGCAAAGCCTCACAGAGAGAGACCTAAGAAGACGAGCCTACAATCATGGTGGAACCAGACGTGGTCGATTAGAACTGGTCCATTCCATGGACGACGTCCTAGGCCCTCCCGAAGTAATACAGAAAGTAGTCCCTGAAAGGGAGTAATTCCAGAAGAGGAGAAGGCGATTGTTTTAGTAGCCACACCGCTCAACGCAATAGACGATGGTCGCTGTAAGTGTCAAGACATTTGGAAACCTACCTTAGCTACAAAAAAAAAAAAAAAACTAGCCTTAATCTATCGCAGATACTTCAGCAGACAAACACTGTTTGATAATTAATTAGACTCCCGCAACTCGGAAGGCAATGAGTTTAAGGACGTACTTATTCAAAGCCAATCGACTGATGAGTGAGTCAAATCTCTATTACTATGTGGGTTAAATGCATAGAACTTCAAGAATTATATGAATAAAGCTCACGCCTGAATATCTCAGCTAGGTTAAGAAGTTAAAATGGCGGCCACCGTAGCTGAATGGATTGGGGCGTGATTACCATTCGGAGTACGTAGGTTTGAGTCTCCGTACATGAAACACCAAAGTGAAAAAAAAGTTTGCCTAATAGCGGTCGCCCTTCGGCTGTTAATGGCAAACCTCCAAGTGTAACTCTGCCATGAAAAGGCGCCTAATAAAAACCATTTGTCGTTCGGAGTCGACTTAAAACGGTAGATCCCTCCATCATCTAACAACATCAAGTTGCACTCCACAAATAAGAGGAGGAGCTCGGCCAAACGCCTAACAGAAGTGTGCACCCCAAATATTTTTTTTTTTGCTTTTAAGTAGTTAATTGCCAGCTTATGTAGGAAGAGAGCACCTTCCTGCGACCGCAAAGGATATTATTCTCTATACCATGGGTAGCTGCAATGTCATACCCATAAGCACTATCACCCAAACGAAGCTAATATGCTTTTTCGCAATTCATTCCAATTCCGTAATCCTAATCGTTTCATTTCAAGCTGTTTCATACATTCTGTCTTTATTTATGTTTTATCTCTGCTTTCTGCTCTACTTTATGGCTAAGATTCACTTCTTATTCACATTATAATTTCTGAAATAGAAAGCCGCCACACGCTCCTGCATGCGGCGCTTCAACTGCTCACGCTTGAAGAGCTCCACCAATGCATTAAGATTCTCTGGTTGACGAGTTTGTTCCAGCAAAGCTTGAGCCAGAATTCGTTCATCATTAGTGAGCTGGTTTGGCGTAGCAGTAAAAATAGGTTCTATTTCTAACGCCGAGCCATCACCTCCAGGCTGATTTGAGTGCACAGTCTCCAAACGCAAATCACGATTATTGTCCGGAATTTCCTCCTCCGCTTCGATGGGCTCCAAAGGTTCATCTGCTATAGCAACCGTGCGTGGAAAAGTGTAATTGGTAGGTGTATAATAATGATAACTGGGATAATTTGTGGGATTGATGATGATAAATGACGGTGAGTTGGTGGTGGCAAAATTTTGATAAGAAAGATCGGGGCGCGCTTGCTGATGTGTCAACTGATTGGTTGCCTGATTGGCGTACGCAAAAAGATTTGGATAGGTGTGGTGTTGGTACGCCGGTTGCTTGTTATGTTCCAAAGTGTGTTTATGTTCCAGTGTTGGGTAAGTGGTAAAATATGTGGGCGCTTTCGTTTGTTCCGCCGGTGGTGGTGGTGGATTATTAATTGGAAAGCTGGTCACATAGTTGAGTTTCGACTGTGGCAGTGCAGCGATCGCAGGTAAGCCGCTAAACGGCTGATAAGCAGTTTGTGTGAAAGTGGGATGGTTTTTGAGCGGATATGGTATGTAGATCGGTTTCACATCGACCAGCGCGTCTTTGGTTGGCGTTGCGGGACGCGTTTGTGTGAATATCGATTGTGGCAAAAAGGCATACTCAACGTTCACTGGTTGTAGTGGATAATGGGTTTGGCGCTCACCCTGTAGCGTTAGCTTTTCCTGCTGCGTGAGGTACGGGTATTGTGGTTTCAGTGCGACAACAGGATTTGTGGGCTTCCCTTGACGTGTTAGACCCAAAATGGCTTTGAGTGCTGAAAATGAAAAAATTTGCAATTCGTAATTTTTCGATTTTCTAAGTGAGCCATTAAGAGTATTACCGTTTTCGTCGATGTAACGTGCCTCTTTGACCTCGTCTGCTTTTAGTGCATTGCAGAAGGTAAAGAGCGCAAACAGCGCATGAGCCAACAACTTCATCTTGCTTGATTGAGTGCCTATTGAACTGGCAATGGTTTCGCAACTGACTTTTATATCAACTTTTCTGCTGCCATAAATTAAGTTGCAAATTTGATAGAAAGTCTGCGTCTTCAGCTCGCTCTTAGGCAGAAAGTTCGTTAAACTAATTTGGAAATTAAGCTGAAATTAGTAGCAAATCTCTTTGCCAACAATCAAATAGAATGCGAAGAATTAAATTAAATTGCATAGTCCAGTGCACGAAATGCTGCTTGGGTAATAAATCCCGCAAAAAAATATCTTCTGTTGCTGTTTTAAATTTGTAGTTTATTGCCACCCATAAAAACACGAATTTTGATTCACATCTCTACTTTTGTCGCATTCTTTTCGCTGTTTTGCTGTTTGTTGCTCTCCTTTTTCCTTAGCTTGGTGGTGGCCTCTTGTCTTTTAATTACAGCTCATGAATTTTTTGCTGGCAGTTAAATTCTCTAGCCATCTAATTGTGCGTATGTAAGAATATCTGGGTTTATATTCGCACATGCATACCCCCACACACACACACACACACACACACACACACATACATACGAATGTGAAATATATATTTTTATATTTTTTCTTCTTTTCGCAATTTTACCAGTTGTTCTTCTTTATATACTCGTTTTTTATACTCCACTTTTATGCTCTCATTTTAACGATCGCCTTTTTTATTACCCCTATAATTTCGATCTGTTGCTGGAAACTCGCTGATCGCTCGCATATGTTGGGCATGCAGTTAGCTTCTTATGAAGACATAGAAAACGGTTTGTGTGGGGTATTTAAAAACTTTGCAGTTTATTACAGTTCTGCTCATTATTCATTAATTTTGTCCAGCGCAAACTCGCTTTGTTTATTGGTATCAGCTGATAAGCTTGTTGACACAGTTATAAATGCGTCTAATAGGATTTTAATTTCCCTTAAGAGATCGTTAAGATTTGGAAAAAAATTTAATGAAAATGCTAATTGGAAACGTTTGTGGCTTATAGATCTACATTAGATAAGACAATGTGGCGTATGCTTGGAATTGTATTACTACATTCAAAAAAGAAGGTTGTAATTGACAAGCTACAAGTTCATTGAGAATTTTCTAAATAAAAGCTTATTTGCAGCTAGAGTGACATAATCCAAAAACACAAAAGCAAAAAAAAAACAAAAAAACAACACTAGTAACTCATCGACAAGTGGCCACCTCCTCTTTTATGCTCTGTTAATAGCATCTCATAAAAGTGGTTGGTCTGAGTGGGGTTCCTGCAGAGTAGTTGTGAAAGAACCAAATAGAAAATAGCTTTCTCCTAAAACTTAGTAGGAAGGACCTGAGAGTACCGGTGCGTATAATCACAGGACACAACTCCTGTGGTCAACATATGACTACCATGGGAATCATTAAGGATCCAATGCTGTCTTGAGAAGGAGGACACTGTACAGCATTTTCTATGTCCGCAGTCCGCAGGTTTCTAGAATGAGACTTAGGCTGTTGGGTTGCATAGTACTGAGTGTGGAAACAATTCATAATCTTCCTCTTCCGGTTCTCATAAGATTCTTCAATAAATCCAAAACATTCGCTAAAGAGTGACCTCCAACCGATTTCTCCGTCTTATGGTAATCCATAGTGTATCTATCCTGCCTCTCTGTTCCTTCTGCTGTAATCTATCCGGATGCAGTAAAATGGTCTTCCTGACTGAGTGCTTGGACTTGTCCAACCGCCCATAAATATAATCTAATCTAAATGAATCTAATCCAATTAAAGCCAATCTAATCTAACCTAATCGAATCTAATCGAATCGAATCGAATCGAATCGAATCGAATCGAATCGAATCGAATCGAATCGAATCGAATCTTATCTAATCTAATCTAAGCTAATCTAATCTAATCTAATCTAATCTATTCTAATCTAATCTACTCTAATCTAATCTCATCTAATCCAATCTAATCTAATCTAATAAAAGCATCTCATAAATAAATATGTGTCTCTACATTTACTTAGGGAGACATATAAGTAGTAAATTTAAAACTTTCTCCCGATTTACTGATTTTTCGAGTTATGACGTTCTTCCAGCAAGTGAACGAAATGTAGTTCCGTTAGTAATCGTAGTAGTAGTTTGCGCAGATGATCACAAAAAACGGGGCATTATTTTATAGCCAAAATTACTTATTTTACTGACGCCTGAAGTGGTATTCTACGAATGACAGCTAAGGCCCCCGAGCTCCGAGCTATTTAGCGCGCCTCGGGTTTCGGGTTTCTAAAATGGCGAATCCGGGTAGCCGGAATTAATTTGGTTTCCAACTTTTGGGGTGATTGCTGAGCTCGGAATTTCGGGTATTAATTAGTCCCATGTTGCCGGAATTCCTTTCGAGACATAATTTTCTTAACTCAGTGCTTGTTAGCAATAATTTTCGACTTTGGGATTTGTAGATTTGTTTTTGAAATCCCGAAATTACGGGTATTGTGGCGGGACAGAACTTTCTTAAATTTCGTAAATTTTAGCTGTGTTTGTCGATCTCGGAACCTAGAGATATTTTTTATGTAATCCCGAAATTCCGGGACTTCTTGCTAATATAACTTTTTAAATTTAGTATATTTAGGGAGTGGTTGACTATATCGGGACTTGGAGATATTGTTCATGTAATCCCGAAATTCCGGGATTTGGCGAAGGTGTGATTTTCTGAAATTCGGTTAATATTAGCAGTGATTGTTGATTCCGGCATTTCGCGATATTTTTTATTTATTTACCTTATCCCGAATTTCACCTCGAAATATAACTTTCTTGTATACCTCATCAATAAATTCTTCCAGTGACGATGTCGAGATTTCGAGATATTTTTTGTGTAATACCAGGATCTCGTGATTTGTCGCGGATTAAAATTTTCTTAACATTAGTAAATGTTTGACGTGATACTTGATCCTAGAATTGCGGGATATTTTTTATGCAATCCCGAAGTCCCGCATTTATTGGAGGATATATCTTTTTGCAATTCAGCAAATAATAGCAGTGATTGTTGATTCTGGAATTTCGTGCAATTTTTTGTGTAATACCGAAATACTTTTTTTAAATTTAGCAAATATTAGCAGTGATGGTTAATTCCGGAATTTAGAGATATTTTTGGTATAATCTCGAAATACCGGGACTCACCCGAATCGCATTCAATAAACTTCAGTAATATTTTTGAGTTTTTCTTCTTTTTTTTTGTCAAAACCTGAAAGCATTTATAAAACGATGTTTTGAATTAAAATAAACATAAAAGGAGTATTTAAGATCGGTTGTACTCGTATATGCCTTTGTGACCAGTACTTGTCGCTTTTATGGTTTTTGTAAAACGTGGCCAGTTTAGAGGCATCGAATTTTATATTGAAATAAAACAAGGAAAACTTAAATTGAGTGGGCAATCTTTTGTTTTTTTGTGTAGAACCATCCATGACATTTATTTTTTTAAGACAATCAACGGCGCCGTAGTTCGGCCATCCGTAAACGCCAATTTTGAATGACTCGCTGGAGGACTTCGGTCGGAATCTCGTGAATAACTTTAGTAATGTAGGCGTCCAATGCCTCAAACGAAGCTGGTTTATCCACAGAGCATTAAGATTTTACATACCCGCACAAATAAAAGCCCAAAGTTATGATATCACACGATCTTGTTGGCCAATCCACTGGTCTGTCGCGAGAGGTGAATTGTTTTCCAAACGGACGACACTGTAAATCCGTTGTTTCACAGGCTGTATGGCAAGTATCGCCGTCCGCCGTCTTGTTGGAACCAACTGTTATGGAGAGTACGGACTTCAATTTACGGCACTATTACATTGGTGCCACATCCGTCTTTTAAGAAATAAGAGCCGATGATTCTTCCAGCCCATAGACCGCCCTAAACGGTTGTTTTCAATGGATGTAATGGCTGTTCTGGCAATTTTGTTGACGTAGCCAACAAAATTTTGGTCCTGTGCGCACGATGAACAGTTATCACAGAGGGTGGATTTCCGTAATACAGTTGTACGATTTGTAAGCGTTGTTGATGCATGATGAAATGCCAATGAATACTGAAAAAAATTATTTATTTAGTTTGACAGTAGCCACGCATGATCTGTCGAAAAACCCCTATTGGAAAAAGCACTTCCAGTCAGATCACCCTTTATTTGAGTTAAATAATGACCTGTTGATGGCATAAGACCATAAACTCACTGATATAAATTAGATTTAAGTTTACTCACCACTTTACATGCCCTCAGCTGACAAGCAGGATTGTGACTTGCAGGCAAAAGGCACTTATTCGCTATACCTACACCCGCGCATAGGTACGCTAATTTTTCTCCGCTTTGTAAATAGTTTGTGAAATTTAAATTAAATTAAATAAAGAGCCAAATTACCAAAAAAAGTGCTACTCCCTATTAAGCTGCGAAATTTTTCCTCTACTGTAGAACTAAAATTGTTCCTATTATACGTGGGGCACCAAATGAAGTATTTAGGAAGCGTTTGTTATATGCCTGCATATTCTGTTGGAAATGTTTCGTAATACTTCTTATCACATTTGGCAATGAACGGAATATGCATGTAAGTACATATTACACCTACCTAAAGTAGACAGAAGAAATGGTCAAAGTACCACTCTGGCACTCCTCAAGTAGCCAGCCAGAGCTGCTGATGTAACGCAGAAGGTTGATGGGATTTAGGTTAGCGCATTGCCCCAGACTGTCGAAGAAAATAGCACCCAGCGATTTTAATCGTTTGGCTGCCAACCCCGGGTAGTGACAGAAAAAGGGCTCAACGGTTTCCTTCTCTGAAAGGTCCTTCTCTTCTGCAATGGCGGTTAAATGGCAACCCTAGCTTTTCGCGTGTTTGCCGACAGTCCACTCACCGGTAAGCTCAGCTACGAGTTTGGAAATTGAATGGTCCTCATTTCCCTCTATGTCCTTATGTCCTGGAACCCAGATCAGAGAAATGTTACCTACACACCCAAGAGATTTGATGTCTTCCTTACAGGAGTTGACTAGTTCGGACCTGCACCATGTCGTCGTCAGTTGCTTGATCGCAGCTTAACTATTCGGGAAAATGTTAATATATCTCTTGCATCCATGTTTCCTAAGCGATTTGTATGCCTGCAGGATCGCAAAGACTTCTGCCTGAAAAGCACTACCAGTCAATATTCGGCAATTTTAACGAAATAGATAAATTTGCTGATTTAGAGATTCGATTCCATCTTGGAGCAGTCAGTTTGCGTATGTAAAGATCTGGTAAATAGCACCAGCTCCGTTTTGCCAGAGTTAACTCCGAGGCCGGAACTATCAACCCAGCGACTGGCTTGTAAAGACTTTACCCCTGTTTATATCTGCGAAAATGATTTTAAGATCAGAGCAAAAGTGTACCAGGAGGTTGTCCTAGAAGGCGTGGTGAAGCTGTTGAGCAGTATTCTCTTCAATGGAAAGCGTTGGATCTTCCAGCAAGATTCCGCTTCAGTCCATAAGACAAAAATCAGCCAGCAGTGGCTAAAAAGCAATACTCCTAAGTTCATAACCTCAGAAGATTTGCCATCTGAATCCATTGGACTGCAGTTTGTAGTTAGAATTGGTGAACATATCCTGTCGAACACCTCACAGAAATTTGGAGAGTATCAAACAGTCTTTGGTTCGAGCAGCCGGGTTCATGGAGCCATGCGTGCTGCAAGAGCTGAATGGCCTAATCGTTTGAAGGCTGGTGATAAAGCAAATGTTTATCGTTTCGAATGAAAATGTACAATAACATTTTTTTCTTCATATTGACATGATTAAATAAAACTAAGTTCTTTAAAAATAGTACTTCATACCTATTAAGGACTTTACTTGTAACAGAACTTAGTATAATTTCGTGACTAAAATTATTTCTTTCTCTTTTCAGATGACTCAAATTAAGAAATAGTTCTTATTAAATATGTTGGCTACGGTGAGTTGAAATTTTATTTTTATAAAGGTTGTCAAAAAAGTCTTGCGGTATTTCCGCAAGCTTGTCTTTGCAAGCGCGTAGTTCTAGTTGTATTCGTCGCATCGGTTCACGCTACAGCGTTTTGGAAAGCTCTTTTCACGTGCTAACACGTGTTTGATTAATTGTTGTTTGCTTTTAGTCGTTCGTGAGTTATAGCGTCGCAAACATGGAGCAAAATAAAGAGAAAATACGGCATATTTTACAGTATTACTACGATAAAGGCAAAAATGCATCTCATGCTGCCAATAAAATTTGTGCAGTTTATGGACCCGATACAGTTTCCAGTTCCACCGCGCAACGATGGTTTCAACGTTTTCGTTCTGGTGCAGAGGTGATCGAAGATACGCCACGGTCCGGAAGGCCTGTCGTCGAAAATTGCGATAAAATCGCTGAATTGATCGAAAGAGACCGGCATAGTAGCAGCCGTAGCATCGGCCAAGAGCTGGGCATGAGTCATCAAACCGTTATAAACCATTTGAAGAAGCTTGGATTCAAAAAGAAACTCGATGTATGGGTGCCACACGACTTGACGCAAAAAAACATTTTTGCCCGTATGGATGCATGCGAATCGCTTCTGAATCGCAACAAAATCGACCCGTTTTTGAAGCGGATGGTGACTGGCGATAAAAAGTGGGGCACTTACGACAACGTGAAGCGCAAAAGGTCGTGGTCGAAAAGCGGTGAAGCTTCCCAGACGGTGGCCAAGCCTGGATTGACGGCCAGGAAGGTTCTTCTGTGTGTTTGGTGGGATTGGCAGGGAGCTATGAGCTGCTCCCCTATGGCCAAACGCTCAATTCGGACCTGTACTGTCAACAACTGGACCACTTGAATGCAGCACTCATGCAGAAGAGGCCATCTTTGATCAACAGAGGCCGAATTGTCTTCCATCAGGACAACGCCAGGCCACACACATCTTTGGTGACGCGCCAGAAGCTCCGGGAGCTCGAATGGGAGGTTCTTTTGCATCCACCGTATAGTCCGGATCTCGCACCAAGTGATTACCACCTATTTCTGTCCATGGTGAACGAGCTTGGTAGTCGGAAGTTGTCCACAAGAGAGTCCTGTGAAAAGTGGCTCTCCGAGTTTTTTGACAATAGGGAAGCGAGCTTCTATAAGAGGGGCATTATGAAGTTGGCATCTCGTTGGGAACTCGCCATCAAACAAAACGGCGCATATTTGACTTAAACCGCATTATTATAACCAATTTTGTGAACAATTGAAAATTCAATAAAAATACCGCAAGACTTTTTTGCCAACCTATATATTTTTCTCTGTATTCCGGCTTACCAGAAATAGTGTCTTTCTCAGTTTTGGAAGAACTGCATAGTTAATGTTGCCTCGCACAAAAGCAGCTAATTTTATTACTGATAAAATAATTTACGCAATTTCATTTAGTTCATTAAATTAAGATTCCCTACAACTTCAATCTTAATATTTTATATTATACAAATAGTTATATTTGATAATGGGGTCCATTCAGTGTTCGGAATTTTAGCTATCGATTTTTTTTAATTTTGTTAGCGAAAATGGCATTCTTCTTATAAAAAATGTTGGCTACGGTAAATTAATGGCATCTGCGATGTACCACCAATTTTGTTTATGATTAGAAAAAAGTTGGGACATATTTAAAATATTTAACAATTAATAATTAGCCGAAACAAAGTTGTCAATTGGCTGCCTAGAAACTTCTTATTTGGCTCCATTATAATTTTATTTTTTTTTTTGAAAATGTTACGCCAACCATCCAGGAAGTCGCTTAGAGCTTTAACTTTTCCCTACACTTGATTGCATTCTATTAAACGTGAATGTATTTGTGTGTATGTAAGTACAAAAATATATTGTAAAAATGTCCGGAAATCCATTTACCTCCCTTGAGTAAGGTTATTTGTTCTAAAAGCTCATATTTAATTCATATAAAAGCACTTTAAATGTTGCACATTACGTCTTGTCCTTGTGCTTAGCTTTCCTAACACCTACAAACATTTTATCGAATCCTTTTGCTTTTCTCAATTCCGTACGCATTTACGCAATCACGCTTGTTTAAGCAATTTTTGATTAATGGCATTTCGAATAAAGTGACACTTTGAAAATTGGAAAAGAAATCAAGCAAGAAAATCAGAAACAAAAAAGCAAGGCGGCAAAAGAGCCTGTGGCCAAGACGGAAAGCTAAGAAATAAAATTCTAAATATACTTTATATGTATATGTATGGGTGCATATAAAAATATAAAGTCACAAGAATAAAAAAAAACAAATAATAATAACAACAAATGCGTGAAATCAACAATACCTACCAAGCGCGAAGAAGTGAGGAAAATGCGGTTGAAACAAAAATCAAATACCATAGCAAATCCGGCAAAACAACTGACAAGTGGACAGGATAGCAAGCAGCAGCAAAGCGTAACCCTAAAGGCGGTGAGTAGTCAGAGGGAGGTGGATGGAGGTACCTAATATAAAAGCAAAGCGACAACCATGAAAAAGTGTAAGAAATGCTGTCGAAAGTGGTGGAAAAAGTGCTAAAATTTGCTAAAATTCGGAACAATGACGGAAAGCGAGAGAGAAATTTCATAGAGCAAGCACTTCTGCCTAAAAGCCGTCTATGAAAAAACACAAAAAAAAAACAAAAACAAATTGACACTTGCAAAAATACGTAAAAAAGCCAATGGGCAAAAAAAAATTTAAGTACAGAAAAAAATGAAAATAAAAGACCGTCCGCCGTTGGTTGGTCTCCTTCAGAAGGGAAAATTGTGCAAAAACGCTGAAAAGTAAACGAAAATGAAAACGGACGGCACACGAATTGAACCGGAAATCCTTATTGATCTACAATGCTTGCGCAAATACGTCGAACAGCAAAAAGAATTAAGCCGGCTGTTTTGGGATACACACACACATACGTGGGTGCATACATATAAGCGCATATTAGGGTGGTCCAAAATTTGTTGGCAATAAATGTGTTATATTGAAAAAGAGAGGATATGAAAAGTTTTTAGTATTTCTACTTTCATTGATATCAATATTCAAAGAATTTAGATTTTGGAACAAAAAAATAAAACAAAAAAAAATTTTGAAAAGGAAAAACGGCGGAGTAACTCTGAAAGTGCATCATGAAGAAAGGATGCGAAAAGTTTATATTTTTATTTTCATTGATATCAAAGCGCAAAGAATTTTGATTTTGGAACAAAAAATTAAATAAAAAAAAAAAAAAATTTTAAACGGAAAAGCGGACGTGTAACTCTGAAAGTACATCATGAGTAAGTCGCTTTTGTAGAAGAAAGTTATTTTTAGTGCGACAAAAAAAAATTTGTTTGCAGTGGGTAAATAGGTAGGTAAGTAGGTATAGTGGTTGTCGGTTGAAACACCTAGGCCTGCTGTAGGCCCATTGTGATACCACCGGGGCTGTCCCCTCTCCTCACTCTACATTGTCCAACCATTGTCCATTGAACCAACCTGTGGCTTTGATATATCTAACAAGACTTGTTATTTTTATATTGGCTATTTCTGTTGCCAAGTTATTCAGGGAACTTTTTCCTAAAATATTGAACCTTCTTCTATCCAGAGCCATGCACCCGCATAGAAAGTGTTCTATAGTCTCTTCTTCTTCGATGGTGTTATAGCTTCTACAATAGTCGTTATAGGGCGCGCCCAGTCTACAAACATGCCTGCCAATCAGACAATGCCCTGTTAGGACCCCGAAAAGATTTCTCGTGTTTTTCCTACTTAGTTTCAACAGTCGGTTTGTGCGGCCCATGTTCCATTCCGGCCACGTCATTCTACTAGTTGCACAGGTCAGGGACTGCGACCGTAGCCTATTGGCGGCACTGATAGTGTGTTTATCTATAAGCATCTTACAAGTTGCTAGAGGTATGTAGTAGGTATGTTCGCTTTGTCTGGTTGGATCGGTAATATGGTACCCAATCTCGCTAGTTCATCTACATTGCAGTTGCCTGGGTAATAATCATGCAATTTTCGTCATAAGAAGTTTTGATATCCCGTTTAAAAGTGTCGTAAATCGATTTCACATAGAAATATTTTTGTAAATATTGTAGTAGAATTTTATAGGTATAACACAACTAAGTTGAACTTTTTAGCCCTCTAACATCCGTTTTTAAGGGTTAATCTGACGCTTTCTTTAAGGTCCTCGCCTCATTCGAAATGCCTGGCATGTTAATTTCTTGAAGGCTGCCAACTTTTTGAACGAACCTCGTATGGCCAGAACAAAATTTTTATTTTTTAACAATAAAACAAAATACTGAAAGCAGAAATAAAAAATCTTTCTTCGTTTCCGTTTTACACGCTTTTGAAGAAACACCCAAAAAACACCATTTCAAATGAGGCGGAGGGCTTTTACATAAGGATTAAAAAGTTCTGACGTGTAAAAAGTGTTGTAAAGCGATTGCTCATAGAAATATGTTTGTAAATATTGCAGTAGAATTTTATAAAGAAAAGTTTTATGGAATATTCATCTGACGCTTTCATTAATAAAAGTATTTTTACATAAGAACTAAAATATTTTGACGAGTAAAGAGTGTTTTAAAGTGATTTCTCATTAAAATATTATTGTCAATATTTAATAGAATATAGTAGGATAATTTTTGTGGAAAATCTTAAGCCTCTAGTTGCCTTTATTAAGGGATAATTTCACTATTTTTTAATAAAGGCCCAAAAAATTTTTATCAAAAAGACCTTTTTAATGAGGACTAAAATTATACCTATGACGTGTAAAAAGTGTTCTAAAGCGATTTCTCATAGAAATATTATTACCAGTATTGTAGTAGAATTTAAATGGATCACTTTTGTGGAACACTCTAAGTCCCTAGCTGCCATTTTTAAGGGTTAATTTCACTATTTTTTTAATAAAAGTCCAAAAAATCCTTTCAAATAATACATTTCTGGACTAAAATGTTCTAGGAAACTATTTATCAGAAGATTTCAGTGGGGGCTACCAAGGTCCCAAAAGCCGTGAACATAAGCGTTTACTCTTAATTAACAGAAACACCCATTATCTACAAATATATATGTATATATGTATGTATGTACATATTCATTTCATTATTTTTAGCAGTTTTGTATGAAATCAAAAAAAAAATAGTTAAAAATTAAAAAAATTCTAACCCCACAAAAAGTGCATGAGAAATTTCATAATTTTTGCGGCACTACTATATTTCAACCGATTTCAAAATAAAAAAAAAGAATCTGCAAATTATTTTTCAAAATAGAACAATTCTTTGGGTATCGTAATAAATATTCACTACTCCGACTTTTTCCGTACCACCCTAATATGCATACCTACACAAAAACTATACCTCCCTGTACAATGAGAGTAAGCCAGTCGAGCGCTGGCCGTTCGAGTGCGAAAATTGTCGCTTGTTCCCACATCTTAGTTGGGTTATTACCAGTATGTATGTGTATGCGTGTGTATATATCCAGCTTCACTACCGTTCATCTACTCCACTGAATTGGTCAATTCAACACTCCATTCAGCCAGTTGAGCATATGTACCATACATATCTGCGCATTAGTCGTAGCTACGACATGGAAGGTGACTTTATCTACCCTTTATCCCTGTGACCTGGATGGGCGTGAAAGAAATGTTGGCTTAAGTGGAAAATTCCAACTGCCAATATGGCACTACTACAGGACGTGGATATTGCTAGCGAACGTTTCTAGCTTTCAATGTACAAACTGACAAATTTTCCCATATTTCAATAGGGGCGCCGAAGGAGCGTAGAAAGAAAACTCAAGCATTAAAGGGCAGATAAATCTACATAAGCTGACTCTTTTCGCTTTTTTCGAGCCAGCGCAAATGATGTTGGAAGTGTATTGTCGCCGCCAGTGCTAAAATTTTAGTGAAGTATTGGCGTTCATGAAAAGTTAACTAAGGAGCTAAAAGTGCGCTGAATAACTGCGAGTTTCGAATTGATAAAATACCTGGCTGAAATATATTTTAATGTAATCAAACTGAGACTTTTTCCAATATAAATTTTATAATTTCTTTGTTTCTATGGAGCAAAGTAGTAGTTGCATTAAATTTTTTTCGCCGTATCGCATTTCTACTTCAAGCACCCTGGAGATATGTTAGAGGACCTTTGATAGCCAGATTTTTTCGAAAGAAATTTCCAAACATTCTCAAGATGGCAGTGCTAGGTTAGGTTGGATTAAATGGTTTTAGGAAGTTTAGGAAATTGAAAATTCGTCCGTTGTGATGCCATACAGAGGAAAGGAGAAATGAGAAAGGAAGGAAGGAGCCTTGGGATTGGAGAATGATGACCATGCACTTTACGACGACGCCGACGGTGGCTGATTTGCGTTCGTAAGTAGCCGCAACAAGCTACTGATGAACTTTACCAAATTTGTAATATTTATACCCGCTATATCCGCAGGCGTAGCGAAAAAATGAGAGCCTAGATGTCTAAATCTTTGCCAGACGAGAGCAGGGCAGCTGAGAAGGAGGTGTTGAGATGATTCCACTTCGTCCTCAAGACAGCTTCTGCAGAACGGACTTGAGGCAATCCCAAGTCTCACAGCATGAACACCTAACGGACAATGTCCGGTAAGGATACCCACCAAATTCGAGAGCTTGGGCTTTGTTAGCCGTGGCGCTCCCTCAAGCGTCCCCGATCTATTCGTGGCCAGAAGGATCTCGCGACCTTGCACATTTGCGCACTAGCCCAGCGCTCGCTGAGTTGACTCGAGGCCCATCTTTTCAGCAGCAGACCAAAGGTTCTTAATAGAACCCCAATTCTCTCATTTCGCGACGAAACCAACTCCAAAGTTTCCTGTCTAGCCAGTTCATCAGCCCAGCAGTTACCCTCTATGCCGCTGTGTCCGGGAACCCAAATGAGCCTGATGTCGAAGTATTCGGATACAGTCGAGAGAGAAGCCAGACATTCCCCGACCAATCTTGAACGCACAAACAACGAGCGCAAGACCCCTAATTACCGCTTGGCTATCGGAGCAAATATTTACTACTTACTAAATTTGATGGGGAGCTCCTTACAGAATATTCCCCCTCCAACACTCCCGTCCAACTTCGAGCCATCCGTGAATATGTTTGCCATGCATTGCCGCCAAATGTTGCAACCAGCCCACTCATCCCTGGAGGGAATATGAGTAGAAAAAAGGTCCGCTCGTACAGCGTACAGTGTACAGTGAAGGTGCTAAAAAATATGTGGTTTCCAATCGGAGAAAAACAGCGACTGAAAAAAGTTAAAAATATCGTGACTAAAAATTAGTCACAAATTGATTCTGTTCATATTGTTGCCATATCGAAATTATAAATTCAGACAATTCAAAAAACAAACTAAAAACAATTTGAGTCTAAGACGGGTCTTAGCATACAAGGATGATAGATTACCACGTTTCCTATTTTGCTATGGTGAAAAAGAAAATTGTGAGGGGAACTTTGTGCATTCGGCAGCTGAATTCTGCACTATCATTTCACATGCATTCACGTTCACTCGTCCAATCAATAGTTGTTGAGACCGCAACGAAGTGTCATTGGTTAATTTGTTTCGTATCTCACTAACACAATCTTAGTTTTTTCGTAAGTAAACTGTTTCGTGACCATAAGCGGTGTCAGCCCATCAGCTATTTCTATCTATTTCACCTTAATAACCTTAAAAACCCGCTAAAAGAAGTAGGAATTAAAAGCTAAATCAGAAAATAATCTCTAATGATAAAAGTTTACTTCAATAACACGAGCGGATTTTATATTTTAAAAATTATCTCCCTATTATTTAATGTTAACGGTTACGCCTGCAATACTCTTGGAATCTTGCCTCCGCACTCCGTGCCATTCGCTGTAGAAGTGATATCGAAATGTCATTAACCTCGCGGACGATATTTTCTTTCAGTGTTGAAATGATCGTTGGGCTTGTCACGTATACTTTACTTTTGTGATATCCTTACAGAAAAAAGCCCATATGGGTGATATCGGGCGACCTGAGTAGACAGGATATGTTCCCAAAACAACTTATCAGTTTGTTCAGGAACAAATTCCACAGTATCACTATGATCTCTCCGTCCTCGTGCGGCGTGGCGCCATCTTGCTGAAACTATTTGTGAGCACTGAAGGAGGGATTTTCTCTCATTGTTGGAATAAAATAATCGCTCGACATGCGCCGATAAGAGACACCGTTCGCAGAAATCGCTAGCTGGATTCTCATAAAAATATGGTCTAATTATTTCACAAGTTGACAGTACACATACAATCTGCACCTGGAGACTGTGAAAAGGCTATTGGTATGTTAATAGTGGGTCCTTTAGGTGCTCAATAACGGCAATTTTGCTGACCTTTCTGTTTAAATGCAAATGGTCTCCAACATTGTCCCGTAGAGACTTTTACGGAAATTGTAATCATTAGTCTTAAGCGCTTGCGCGATTTAAATTTTAAAGGGATGAAGTCGAAGATCCTTCCTCAATATTTGGTGCACAATAACTTTTGGTGGTTCGAGGACAGCCACTCTCTTGCATACAGACTGGCGCAGATTATCGTGCATACTTGACGCGACGAGTTCAATATTTTCATTTGTTCGCGATGTCCGGCTGAGTCTCGTTCATGGTATCTTTGCCACCGAACTTTTTGCCTGAGTAGCGACCAATATTAGAAAAAATCGTTTATGAATTGGCGTTTCGCGCTGAAAGGGGCACTATCGACTTGTAGTGACACAAGCTCAAGCATGCATCTCTCCAGTGCCCGTTTTGTCCGCGGACCCACAGAGCAATTCCATGTCAAGCAATCCAAGTGAGAGGTACTTGTCGTATATTTTTATAGGGTTTTTAAAGCCCATAAACCGCACCAAACAGTCACTCTTTGTTGGTGCAGTGGCTTTACGGCAATCACTCTTGGATTATCATTGGCCCAAATGCGACAATTCTGCTTATTGACGAATCCACTGAAGTGAAAATGTGCCTCATCACAGAAAATGATTTTCTTCGAAAGTTGGTCATTCACTGTTACCATTTCCTGCCCCCATTCTGACCATTGACGACGCTTGAAATGGTCAAGGGGCTTTAGTTCTTGAGTCAATTGCACCTTGTAAGCATGTAAATGCAAGTCTTTATGCATAATGTTCATCAACAACGAGCGTGAGCGGTGCAATTCTTGGGCACGACGACGAGTTGAGGTGGACGGCTCTTCAACCACACTATCGCGAACATCAGGAATATTTTCTGCAGTACGAGCTGTACGAGCATGCACTGGTGTTTTCACATCTCCTACAGACCCGGTTTGCTCAAACTTTTGCACAATTTTTCAGAATGTACGTACATTTGGTCGATTAAATTGACCGAAAAAATCGAAAAAATCACGAAGTGCGCGATATGCATTTTGATTTGAACGCCCGTTTTCATATTAAGCCTGAATAACTTTAACGCATTGCTCGATTATGTATCTGTCCATGGTTCAAATTGAATTTGTCTGAAATTTAAAAATAATAAACGAAAAATACAGAAAAAATATCGACGTTTCGGTGTGGTTCACTTTCAACATCGGCCCTTAAAATTTAACCACCCTTTATTCGGTTATTTTAAAAAATGTTTATAATAATTTTAACTTTAATATTTTAGGATGAAATATACCTTTTAAAATTTTTTTTTTAATAATACATCTTTCCGAACATTTTCAGCAACAAACTTTTTTTAGAGAGTTTTTAACAAAATCAAAATTTTGTTCTGAGAATTAAGAACAAAAAACCAAATTTTCCCCAAGTTTTGAACAAAAACAAGTTTTTTTCTAAGATTGTTCAAAAAAAAGAAAGATTTTAAGGAAACTTTTTTTGGTTATGTTGAAACCTTTTGGAAAAATAAATTTTTGCTGAAAATATTTGGAAAAATTTAATTTTATTCAAAGAAAATTTGGTGAAAAGTTTATTTAAGAAAATTTTTTTTTGTTGAATGAAAATTCTTAAACAAAATAAAATAATTTCTGTTGAAAACAGGGAAATTTTTTTTTATAAAAGTATATTTCAGAAAAATTTTGTGTTTGTTGAAAATTCTTAAACAAAAAAAAAAAATTTGTTGAAAACTGGGACATTTTTTTTTTAGTTCTTAGAAAAAAATTTGTTTTTGTTGAAAATTTTTGAAAAAAAATTTTTTTGCTGAAAATTTTGAGGAAAATTTAATTTTATTGAAAAACAAACTTGGTAAAAAGTATATTTCAGAAAAATTTTTTGTTTGTTGAAAATTCTTAAACAAGAAAAAAAAATTTGTTGAAAACTGGGACATTTTTTTTTAGTTCTTAGAAAAAATTTTGTGTTTGTTGAAAATTTTTGAAAAAAAATTTTTTGCTGAAAATTTTCGGAAAAATTTAATTTTATTGAAAAAACGAAAACTTGGTAAAATGTATATTTCAGAAAATTTTTTATTTGTTGAAAATTCTTAAACAAAAAATAATTTTTGTTGAAAACTGAGATTTTTTTTTAAATTCTTAGAAAAAAATTTTGTTTTTGTTGAAAACTTTTGGAAAAAAAATGTTTGCTGAAAATTTTCGGAAAAGTTTACTTTTATTGCAAAAAAATTTTGGTAAAAGGTATATTTCAGAAAAATTCTTTGTTTGTTGAAAATACTTAAACAAAGAAAATAATTTTTGTTGAAAACTGAGAAAATTTTTTTTTAATTCTTAGAAAAAAATTTGGTTTTTGTTAAAAACTTTTGGAAAAAAAATTTTGTGCTGAAAATTTTCGGAAAAATTTAATTTTATTGAAAAAAAACTTGGTAAAAAGCATATTTAAGAAAAATTTTTTGTTTGTTGAAATTTCTTGTGATTTTTTTTTTTTTTTAATTCTTAGAAAAATTTTTTTTTCTTGTTAAAATCTTTTGGAAAAAAAATTTTTCGGAAAAATTATTTTTTTTTGTCATTTCAGCAAAACTATTACTCAGATTTTTTTCTTATATTTTTTATTAATTCTACTGATTTTCTCTACGAATATAACTATAAAAAGTTATGGGGATCCCATTATGAAGCTTTTTGGGGTTACTCAGAATAAACTAGGCGAATGATGACAAATAAGAACAAAATCAGTTGAAGCCAAAAATTTTTCCCAAAATGTTTTTGGTCAAATTAATTATATTGTTATTATTAGTTTAAATGTTTTCCCAAAAAAAATTTTTTCTTATAAAATAATATATAATAATTTATCATTAATAAAAAGGTTAAAAAAACCTCTAGAAGCCCTGGAAAAAAACTCTATTTTCAACAACACAAAATTATTAAATTTTTTCAAAATTGTTTCAGTTTACTTTGTTTACAAACAAAGAAGTTTTTAGAAAAGCTACAACAATGACCAAAATGGATCACTTGACATGGAACCGCTCCACTCCAGAAAGAAGAATTATCGCATGTAACTGATGATTTAAACAATTGCGTCAACCAACGGAACGAAGTATTGCAATGAAACAGTAAAAATCTTCTTTAAAAAGTAATAAAAGATCGGCAGCAAAATCATCTAAATACAAATCACGTAGATGTCCACAAAATTACCGGCAATCAATGTTACCTTAGCCGCAAACAGCATAAAAGTGTATACGTACACACATACATATATGCATATGTGTGCGTGTATGTGGAATTAGAGCAACAAAATACAGTCAGCAACAATTCAGAAGCAAAAGTAACGAAGCAAGGAAGAGAAACTGTCATGTCATTGGATTTAACAGATTTAAAATCTATTTTCGACCAATACAAATAGCGAAACATAGAAGCTCACACGTACACACATACACACACGCACCCAAAGCATACATGCACGAGGATAAATGTGTTTTGTGGAAATGCCAAAGCAAACTGTCAGTTAGGCTGCCTTCTGCCCAACTGCTCACAGAAGCAGTCAGCTGCCTGTTAGGCATTGCACACAAAAGGACATGAATACTGCAAGAGGAAATGTAAAATTCTATTACCAAACATTTCGATATTCCACACATTTCCAAAACGAACTACGAAGAAATGCCCATACAAAGTCTGTTGTATTGAACGGCCAGCTTAATATATCTTTCACTTCGCTTTCTCCCATCCACCTCTTTCTGAAAGTTTTTTAGTTTTTTTTCGGTCATACTTTTAGTCACAGCAAAGCAGCAGCTGCTTTGACATTCATCCACTTAGCCTTCGTACGTAGCCAAGTGCAAAAGTGTTGCACTACTTGGCCGTAAGTGTGGGTTGATGGGAGAGAGGGCGAAAGCGATATGACAGCTGGGGTGCTGTGCAAATATTTATCGATTGTCAGTGACAAGACGCAATTTGCAGTATTGTCAATGCAAAAGGAACAAATAAAATTCATACAGGCAATAAAATTAGACGCGCAAACAAATGAAGGCGAACAAGTAGAGAAGTGAATGAATGCAAAAAAACAAAAAAAGCGAAACTCGAAAAAGAGACATTTTAAGCTCGTGTATAGGTGAAATTTTTATACCCAATGCAGGTAAGGATTCTGAAAAAGTACTAAATTAGCGGAGTGAGGTGTGGCACCATTTAAGGTCCTAGCCTCATTTGGAATGGTGTCTTTCGGGTGTTTCTTTAAAAGCGCGTAAAACGGAAACAGAAGAAGATTTTCTATTTTTGTTTCAGTATTTTTTTTCTTTTGATCCACTGAACTACGACCTTAAAAAAATGTAAAATTTGAAAAAATGGCGGACGTTTAAAGATGAAATACCGTTTTTTACTTTAATGCTAACATTTTTTTTTTCAAATGTGTCCATTGTTCATGTGAAGACCATTTTTTGAAGGCTCACAACTTTTTGAATGAATCTCATATGGCCAAAAATTTTTTTCGTTTTTTAACAATGGATCCAAGAAATAAAATACTGAAAACAAAAACAAAAAATCTTTTCCGATTTCTGTTTTATACGCTCTTAAAGAACCACCCAAAAGCAATATTTCAAAATGAGACAAGGCCTTATTGCTTCAAAAAAGAGTATACTTATGCAACACTTTTGAGCGACTATCAGCTGTTTAGCGCGCAGTCTTCTCTTTCGAATGCAGCATCTTTCTCTCCTGTAAACAAATCATAATAATCAAGGTCTTGTTACACATTAGAGTTTGATGATGGTGTGGCGAATTGTTATAAAATTTCAAATAGACTTAAGGCTAAAGCATTGCTTATTACAGGCTAAGTATCTGCGACATCAAAGTTGCTGGAATTCAAAATCAAACAAGAGTTGTACTTTCCCTTGAAGCTTTACATACCCAATAACCAGTATGGCTTCATGACTAGCAGTTCAACTGTTTTGTATACACAAAATTTCGAACGTCTGCTTCACTGACAGCCTCCAAGTCGTTGCAGTCTATACGGACTTCTCCAAGGCTTTTGATAAGGTTCGTTAAGTTTTAACTTTAAAGTTTCTCCCTAACCGCTGGGCATATGACCGCAGAAGGGACCGTGTTAGCTTCGTTATACGTGCGGTTATTTAGTCACGACGTTGCAGTGGACGGGGGAACACTCTGTGCTCGCAATCGAGGCGTATTTCCAGGTCAATGGTTCATTTGCAACTACTCGTCACGGATTTTGTTTACGTTACAATATTCGACGCTGATGTTAATTGAAGATTACATTCCTTCTCAGGTACAAAGGTGCCGGCCAACAAGTTCGATGGCAAGCAGCCTACGGTCGAGGCTCAGCCGGACTGGGATTGGGAACAAATGAAAATATTGAGCCCGCCACTGCAAATTTGCGCTATTATCCGCGTCAGTCCATGCGCAAGACAATGACAGCTCTGTGATATCCAAAAACTATTGTGCTTGAAACATGGAGGAAGAATCTTCGACTTCACCCCTTCAAAATTCACAGCCACTTCGCAGTATCAAAGGACGGTTTGGTGTGCTGTGTCAAGCTGTGGAAGAACTCGAACATATCTTTTTGGAGAATCGTCCAGTGCAAGCAGTTTCTATAGTCGATGCCTCTTATAGGCGCAATTATATTCTGTCAATAATGACAGAACACCCCTCCTTCAGTACTAAGACATAATTTCAACAAGATGGCGCCAAGCCGCACACGGCCAGAGCGACCATTGCGATACTGTGCGATTGCTTCACTACTCACAACTCAGAAGCCGGTTTGGTGACATATTCTGATCACTCAGGTTGGCCGATCTTACTGCGATGGGCTTTTTTATGAGAGGATACCTCAAGGTTTAAGTCTATGAAACAAACTCAACAATCATTTCAACACTAAAAGAAAAGATAACTCGTGAAGTTAATGACATCCCGGCATCACTTCGCCAGCGAGTGAGACGGCGTAACGGTCAGCAATTAAAGGAAATAATGTTTCAAAATAAAGTCCGCAAAATTGAGATGAAATTTTTCTAAAAGACATTTAATTTTCGAAATTTTTATATCTGCATTTTTTTTAAACCAATTTAAAGCCTTTCCGACTCATTAAAGCTCCAGTCAGATATCATTAACGTCGTGGCATGGTGTGATACAAATCGAATTCACTTAAATTTTATTAATTTGTTACGGCGACGAATCCGAAGCGAGCGGCAACCAATTCCGAGGGTTGTAGGAAGGCCAGGGTAAAACAATCTAGTGGGAAGAAAAAAGGACTCCCAGAGAAAAAGATGAATGCTGCCAAAGAGTTATTAAGAAAACCAACCAAGAGAAGTCCAAAGATAAGCCAGTCGAGCCAAACAAAAAGAATAAGCCGCGAACACAACATGTAAAGCCAGAAGTTGTTGTAACAAAACCCGCAAATGACGACCGTGAAGATTGCGTCCGATTAGTCAGTCAAAGTAAGGGTTGTCGGAAAAACAAAGGATAGAACCATACTTTTGGAGTTTGGAAGGAGAGAAAAAGTTATGCTGGAGTTTGTACTTTAATTAAGAAGCACTGTGCAGGACACGGCCTCCAACGCAGGGTTACAGTCGAGTGCGACAATTGCGACACGAGATATCGACTCGTTGACAGCCAAGGGGAAGGTGTAAACAGTAACTCGAAAACTGCTCACCAACCCAAAGGAACAGATACAGACGGGCGGCATGGTACGAAAGCATTTGGAACCCTACCTCACTGACCATGAAAAAAAAGTATATATCATTTATTATATAATTTTCCAATATCCGCTTGAGTATTTGGGGATTGTGGTTCTGGTAGCCAATTTATGCTGACGTTGAGTTTCATCAGATTTTTGATATCAAGGCCTGCTATATCAGCAGGCATACGAAAGGGGTGCGAACCCAGACGCTTAAATCTCAACTAAGGTGAAAGTGCTGAGATGATTCCATGTGATCCTCCATACAGCTGACGCTAAAAGGACGCTAAGTAATTCCAAGTCTCATGGCATGTATACCTCGCGGATAATACCCAATGAGGACACCCACGACGCTTGAGAGCTGAGGTTTTGTCATCCCCAGAATATCCCTCGAACGCCTCCGATCTCCACCTGGCCAGAAGAATTTCGCAACCCTTCAAGTTCATGTACTTGCCCAGTGCTCGCTAAGTTGACGCGAAGCCAATCGTACCAGGAGTAGAACGCAGCTTGTCAAGGGGATCCCGATGCTCTGCTTTCGCGGAAATACTACCTCACAGGTCCATTGTTTAACCAGCTCGTCCGCTTTGCAGTTTCCCGTAATGTCGTTATGACCAAGTATCCAGTTCGGATGCAACCGAAAGTGAAACCAGGCATTCCCTGACCAGTTTCGAGTGCACCACAATTCAGCCCAGGGCCCTAATTGCCGCTTGGCTATCGTAGTAAATATTTACGTTCTTAACAGTTATTAAGTAAGGGAGTAGCCAATCAGCCGATTTTTTTATTCTGGTTACCTCTGCTTGGTAAACTGCACACACAGGTTACCGTGAATTCGAGTCTGAGCTCTTTGCAGAATGGCGCGTTTGGGAAGTACACCAGAAATAGTTAACTCCAGGAACCTTATTATCAGTCGCTTGAAGCCTTTTGCTACTTTGGCTCTTTGGAAGTTTTGACTCGACGAAATTTTCAATTGGACTCAAGCTGTGAATTTGTTTTGAAAGAAAATATTTTTAAAAATTATGAGTGCAAATTTCGTTTTGAAATACTACAACTCAATACTTACTGAAGTTATCGCAGTTACAAATTTTCAAACCGATGAACCTACTGACCCCTCTCATCACCTTAATCAATTTATTCTAGAGACGAGTCGCATCGTCCTTGGGCTTTGCATATCAGCAACCATTAATTTTATCATAAATTTGTGCGTTGGTGATAGAAACACACTCGAACACTCACATACTTATGGCATACAGCCCAAACGGTTAGCAGACAATGACAGCCGGTCGATTCAACAAATTCATTTTGAGACGGTCATGGGTCAGTAGCGACGGCAGTGACCATTGTTGTCACCTGGTGAGGAAGACAAATTTTTATGCCAATAAAAATAAACCACTTGCTTGTGGGATATTTTACAAAGTGTTTGTCATTTGTTTGGCGCGGAGACACAACTCCGTTTTCATAGCAGAGGCAATACAAATGTGAATACATTCAGCGCATATTAAATGTGACATCAAAATAAAGGCGATTGATTCTCTGCAATGGAACGTTTAGTGATTACGAATAACAAATGTCACAGAATGTTTTCTCAGTTCTTATTGATTCTGATGAAAAATGTAGCGGCGAGCAGCGTGGCTTTTTTTTCGTACTTGAGCAGAATGCAATTTGTTTTTTTAAGCTCGTTTACACTTTGTGATTTATGGGGCTTATTGGCAAATTTCGGAAATTTATTTGCTTATTATTTAATTTGAATAATTTTACATGAATATGTGGTTCATTTTCCATCTAAAATGCAATAGATGCAGGATACAAGACAATATACAAGATGCAATTTGAAAAAAAAAATGTCAAAAAAAATTTTAAGAAATATTTCAAACTTCAGGCCTTATAGACTTTTCAGGTAGGTAGGTGGATAAAATGGCAAGAGTACCCCAGGTACACTTCAAGTAGCACTTACGTGCCCCTAGCCTATTTATTTAGAGCAGTGACAATTGGCTCAACCGTAATATTATTAAAGGCACCCCTATTATTAAAGGCCGTCAAAGTGAATTGTTTTCCCTCCAGAGATTTCTTTACGATTCCTACTACCTCATGTATAAGGCTGATTCGGTAGATTTCCCTTTCAGGTGCGCGTGTTAAGCTGGAGAAAGTCTAGTTTCAAAGTGCTCTCGGATGTGATAGTCGATTACTCTTTCAAAGACCTTGAGAATAAAGGAGGTAAGACTAATAGCTCTGAAGTCCTTGGCCAGGACGTGGCCCCTCCTTCCTGCCTTAGGAATGAAGACCACCTTGGTTTTCTTCCAGCTTGCAGAAACGTGGTTTAGCGAGATACACGCCAAAAAGATCTTTTGAAGAACGGTTTGATGGTTCATCAAGGTTTTAGTCTTCTGAAGCATTACTCGCATGATGCCATCGATATCTGGAGATTTGAAAGGGGAAAAGCTATCGATTGCCCTGTTTATTCTGTTGAGGAAAGGACAGGTATCAGGGACATCGCAGGTAAACCCTCCTGCCGGTTCGCGCCTTCGTTACAGACTGTAGCAGTAGAATTTTCCGGGAAATGGGCATCAAAAAGAATTTTTAAAGATTAGCCTGCAGATTCAGCCCACTCCCCATTCTTTTTTTTGACAAGAGTTTTAGAGGAGTGGTCCTTGGATAGGACCCTGCTGAGTCTGGCCGAGTCTTTTACGGACTTAATGGATTCGCAGTATTCTTTCCAGGAGTTACGCTTCGCATCTCTAATGGTTTCCTTATACTCTTTAAAATTTTCTCGGTAATCTTGAAAGTTCCTTCGTTCATAACATTTATTGAAGAGTCTCCTAACCTTCTCTTTCAAGTCGGTCAGCGTCTTACTCCACCAGGGAGGAAAGTCTTTCTTGCTAAAAGATACTGGGCACGCCACTTTAAAGGTAGTCTGATAGGACCTCTCTAAGTGTCTAACTTTTATGTCCAGTTTTCCAGACTTTTCAGACCTTCTAGCAAAATTTTGAGTATGCAGTTTTATAGGCCATTGAATTTTGGTACAATAAAAGACAAGTTTAAAGCAGCTCAAATATCCTGCTGATTTTTGAAAATTTTGTTTTGCTGGAGCTATTGAGCATTTTCTCTTTAAACCCAGGTCTTGCCATTTTTTTATATACCAGAAAACACCAAATATCACATCTGAGTTTTTGCATTTTTAGTACGAAGCATACCTTGAAGCTTGGTGAAAAAATTTCAAGAAACTGGTGCTGGTTCTGCTTCTTTCGTGTTGCTGTAGTGCACGACGTTCTCAATAATTAGGGATTCATGAATCTGTTGTTTGGTGGATTTTACCCGTAGATGTGGACATTTGGATGGTGTTATATTTCACGTATAATTTTTAAGAGCCATTATACAAACTTTGAATAAAAATCGACAAACCTGAAAGAATATAAATTTTCTCGCCTTTTGAAGGACTTTTTAAACATTTTTACATTTGTATAAGGTAATTAAGCACGCAAAGCACGATCCTCGCACTTTTCAAAATATAGCCATTTTCCCTGTTTCTAAAAAATAAAAAATAAAAATTCCTCCAATCCCATTCCTCAACCCCAGAGAACTTCTCCTTTCCATTCTTACTCCCGCACAATAGTCTGCGCATTATTTGCATTGTGGCTGATAAGAACAAGCACACAAAAACAAAGAAAAGCACACTGTTACGCACTGCAACAGTGGCGCCAGCAAGAGGAAGTAGGCGACAGCGGTGATAGCGCAGACACACGTTTAGCGAAGTCTTCAACCGTCTGTGCGATCCTTTTTGCAGAAAAATGTGAGACACAGATGGCGCTCCAAGCACTAAGAAGACCCACTACTTAGGACTGGTAGCGGCAACGGAAGACTGAGTCTTGTCGAGGCGCTATGCTCCCGAGAGGAGTGAACAAGGAAAACAAACACTACAGCCCGCGAGAAAACTATAGTACCTCAACTTTTTGACCAATATGGCTATTAATTTTATTTTTTTATGTTCATTATTTTTTTGTAAATGTATAGTAACAAAAACCCTATAAATCCGAGTTTCAAACTTTTTAAAAAAATTAGAAAAAACCAACAGAGTTTCCTCTAAATCAAGTTTTCTAATGGGAGTTTCTAGGGAAATTTTTAGTATCCAGTTTTGCAGCTTTTGCGTAATATAAGAAAGTTTGAAGTTGCAAAAAAACTCCGTTGATTTCTTATAGTTTTCTTCCTCAAAGATGTTGCGCATTGACTCCTAATGAGATCGCAAGAACTTTAGACTGAAACTTTATTTTGTTTACCCTCATTTTAAAGAATTTAGTGGTAGGTTCATGTTCCTACTAAGGGTCGTTTCTTTACTCATTTAGTTAGGTTAGGTTAGGTTAAAAAACTGCCCTTGCGAGGGACCCACTTAGACAAAAATTTAAAATTTGTCACCATAGAGGGAAAGGGAGAGGAAAGGAGAAAGGAAGGAGAAGGAAAGGAACCAGACGGGTGGAAAAAAGGAAGAAGGGGCTTTGGATTAGAACATGATGACCAACAGGGGAGATTTACGCTTGTATTAACCGCTTCAAGCTACTGATGAATTTAGCCAGATGTGTGAAACCCGCAGGCTTAGCGAAGAAGTGAAAACTTAGATGTTTAAACTTTTGTCCGACAAGAGAAGAGGGTCGAGAAGAAGGTGCTGAGATGATTCCACTTCGTCCTCAAGACAGCTTCTGTAGAAAGGGCTCGAAGCAATCCCAAGCCTCACCACTTGAACTGATGAATAGTTTCTGGTGAGGAATACCTACCGAATTCGATAGCTGTGGCTTTGTTAGCCTTAGAAGTTCTCTGGAGCGCTCCCGATCTACCCGCGGTCAGAAGAACCTCGCGGCCTTTGTACGTTTGTGCACTAGTCCAGCGCTCGCTGAGTTGACGCGATGTCTATCTTTCTAGGAGCAGACCACAGGTTCTTTAGGGATCTCCAGCCGTCTCATATTGCGATGAAGCCATCTCAAGGGTCCCTTGCCTAGCGAGCTCATCAGCCCAGTAGTTTCCCTTTATGTCACTATGACCAAAAACCCAAAATGAGCCAAATATCGAAGTATTCCGATGCAATCGATAGGAAGGACAGGAATTCCCCGACTAATTTCGATCACACAAACAACGAGCCTAAGGCCCTAATTGCCGATTTTTACTTCCTTTACAGTAATTACAGAAGCGAGCGACCAATCCACTTTTTAATTGCTGCTACTACCATTTGGAAAAACACTGAATGAATTAGAAATTAAATGCCTTGTTAACTGAGAGGTTATCGCCAACATAACTGTTTGTCAATTTACCTTCTAGTAATGGCCCATCAAATATTCGCAGTGGAAATTCTCTGAAGTCTACTCTGACTGGTGCAAGGTGGCGCAATACTTGACACTTTTTAACGAGACGGATGCAGTATACAAAGAGACGAGCAATGAAGCGCGTAAAGGTCAAAATAAAGATTTCCATCACTTCAAGAACAAAATGGGATGCTTTATTTTGCGCCGCACTGTATAAAGTTGTGAAGTGGTGTCAATTCATAGAGAGACTCTAAGGCTGTAATTGTGCCAATATCGCCACACTGCACTTTTTCTATAGTTTCTCACTGGCTCTTTTATGATGAATTCCATCCGACTCGAATTGGAAAAATATCTTTAACTTTGATCTTTCGCTCAGTGGTTCCATTTGTTCGAATCAAACATAGATACGCCAGGTATGTGTCTATATATGTATGAATGAATGTATGTATGTATGTATGAATGTATGTAGGTATGTATGTGTGTATAATATAACCATCAAAACATTTCCACATTTCAACAGAGCTTTTGTTGCTGAAATGTAGGAGGTGTTTATGAGTTTGAAAACAAAAGAATGCTGAAAAAAAAAACATAGTTAACAAGCCAAGCAGTATTACATGTGGCATATGCAACATCTTGCGGCATGAATGTCAACACCTACAGACAGCAAAAGTAACATAAATGCAGCAAACAACAAGACCGCCAGAAGGCAGCAAGAGCAGGAGAAGAGGAGGAAATGTATATTAACATACCAACAAATACACTTGCATGGACGTATATGAATGTGTGTGTACGTATATACAAATGCATGTAACGTAACAAATGTAGCGCTCCATGCAGGCGCCGCTTGTTGCACATTCGCTACACACGTGCAACATTTCCTGCAAATGTTCAACACACCATCGACATGGTTGCAAGCAACGCCTTTCACTTGCTTGTCGAGGAGAAAAAATTAAGACATAAAATTTTGCAAAGCGAAAAATCTACAATAAACACTTAAAAGCCAAAGAAAAAGTTAGACAGAAATAAAAAAAGAAAAATATAAAAAAAAAATATATGAAAAAAATCAAAGAAAATGTTGACACTCTTGCCACACATGCAACATGCAACGCATTTGAAAATAATAAATAGTTGCCATTTTAATGGGATGTTGAAAAATAAACGAGACATAACTACAAACACACAAAAACAGGCATACAGCCAAACAAACAGACAGGCACACAGCCAAACAAACAGACAGGCAGACAGAGAATTTAGCAGCACAACAAACAGTCAGACTACTGGACAGAACGGAAACCAGGCTGGCAGAGTGATGATTACAGGCAACATTTGAGTTAATGGCAGGGCAAGCATAGTGAAAGTGGGCTGGTCAGCGTCATGTTTCTTCCAAAAATGCAGAAACATCGAATTTTATGGGTTCATAAATTGTCATTTTTTTCTCCTCTTCTTCCCAGTTGGATATTCCTAAAGCCTCCCAGTCAAATAAGTATAGGCTGGATTGTACTTTGAGGCGGTAAATGGATTTTAAAAATTTACTTGTACTTTTTATGGTATTGAAGTGGGTTCTTAACTCTAAAGCATTTCTATTTGAGTTAGTTGCCGATAGTTGGAGAATTTAGGTCGAGCTTGTCTCTGTCTTGCAACGCCAATCAGCTTACTCACAAACATGGCACTAGTCGTGCCAGCCAAACTCATACGAGAAATTTTTTGGGTAGCAAACTAATCCGCTCTAAGCACATATTCAGGGCTGGGGGAACTCGAACTGGCGCATCACAAGACCGAGACGTAGAACAGAGAAGTGGCTACCCTCAATTTTCCTAGTCATAAGATAACCTAGAACGCGGATCTAAAATACTTAGGTATCACATGGGACACCACGTAAAGTAAAGAAGTACATTCAGTGTACAATCAAGAAAACCGAAAGAGTTTCAGTGGCTCAGACAGAGGTTATGCTGAATGTGGAAGGCCAAGAAACGTGAGAGACAAGATCAGGGTTGCACGTAGTGTCCTTCTAAATGGCGCGCGAATCTGGTCTGAAGTACTTGAAAATGCGACATCTTCTTCTTCTTGATTGACGCGATAACCCTCGATACTCGATTTTGGCCGAGTTTAGCAATGCGCGTCAGTCGTTTTGTTTCTCGGCCTAACCGGCGCGAGTTGGACACAGCAAGTAAAGCCAAGTCCATCTCCATCTGATCTTTCCAGTGCACAGGAGTCCATCCTCTTCCCCTCCTACCCCCACCTGGTGCGGCATCGAATAGGTACTTTCAGAGCCAGAGCGTTTGTTTCCATTCGGACGACATGACGCAGTCAACAAAGTTACTGGATCTTTATTCGCTGCGCTATGTTGTTTTGTTGTCGTAAAGCTCACACAATTACATTGTTCCATCGCTTACGATAGCGGCCGTCAACAACGTGCAAAGGTTCAAAAGTCTTCCGCATAATCTTTCTCTCTATCACTCGAAGTGACGCTTCATCGGATGTTGTCACCGTCCACGCTTCTGCGCCATACGTTAGGACGGGCATGATGAGAGTCTTGTAGAGTGTTAGTTTTGTTCGTCTAGAGAGGACTTTACTACTCAAAGGCCTACTTAGTTCAAAGTAGTACTTGTTGGCAAGAAAGATTATCTTTCCTCGGGACCATAGGTACATCATAGGCTCGAGGAACTAAGGCACTATATGGGCTATATCCAATTAAAGCATACTGGAATTTCGAGCAACGTGGAATTAAGTATCATCCTACCACTATCGAAATCTTTGAGTCTTCCAGACTAAGAAAGCATATTCCAGGGAGAATTGTCAGCAATTAAAGAAGCCTGCGAGGCCATCTCCGATATATTTTAAGTTCGAGGCGAGAGAGCAACCTTCGCAGACAGTCAGACTCCAATAAAGGTGATGACCTCAGCCAACATAACCACTAAACTCCTAACGTAGTGTATAGAGGAACTCAACTCCTGCAATTAGTGGCTACATATAACTCCAGTATAGGTTCTGAGTCATAAGAACATCTAGGGCAACGAGAAGGCGGGTGAAGCTGCTACACTAGGATGTCATTAAGTTCAACCAAAGTTGAATCAGTAGAAGTTCCCTTCCCTTCATTCGCATAGGATTGGTTTCAAGAAGGGATGCTGTACGACGGGTCGAAACCAGTCGAAACCAACTATCCAAATTAATGCGTCTTGCTATATCAGGTAGAATTGTTGCAATTAGGGAAGCCTGTTATAACGAAACTCCAACATCATGAAAGCTACTTTTGCGAATAGTCAGTTTGCTTTAAAGGCGGTAAACTCACACCATCCAACTTTCAAACTTATAATGCAGTGTATCAAGCAATATAATCCGCTCAGTCAGTGGTTCGATATCACTCTAGTATACTTATAGATTCCGGACCAAAATAACCTCGAGGGTTAGGACAAGGCGGATGACCTTGTTAGATTAAGATCCTCCTTCAGCTCGACCTGAGAGGAATCAGAAGAAGATCCCTTCAGTCGGATTAAAGCGGAACTAGGGTTTAACTATTACGGCAATGAAAGTAGAGGTTGGAAGGGACTACCAACCTGTGCGAAGTCCAAGAAGACTTGGACTGACGTTAGCGTATCAAAAACTAAGCAACTGCTAGGGTAAGGTCGACCCAATATGTCAAGACTTACCGCGGTTCTCAATTACTACTTCGGCATATAGGGAATAGAAGAAGACAGTTACACTATCTTTGTAGTAGTCCTGGTTTGTCAAGTGCAAGAGTACAAGTTTTTAGAAGCAAATTCCTCAACAACATAGACAAAATTTCAGTCCTGCAATTTAGGTATCTTTTTCCTGGACAGAACGAAATAGCTATAGGGAATAACACTCTTGGAGACACAACTACCAATACAACCTCTTGGAGAGGAGAATAATTAAGTGTGCTCTAGTCCAGAAAACATAACTACTAAAACCACAATAAGTAGAACTCATCAGAGAACTTTATTCCATTAACATACGGATAAGAGAAGTAAGACCAGCATATGATAAAAAGATATTCATTCTGTGGTATAGATGTTATGTCAGGAGCACCGAGCGGTCGTTGGACGTATCATCTGATTCTCTCGATAACGGGGTGGCTGCGCAGAAGGCAGAAGTAAGTTTTCACCTGAGACTATAGTGATAGGATATGGATGCTTTAAATCATACTATTACATATTTAAGCAAGAGGACCATTTAAAACTTCTGTGGAGAGGATGTCGAAGGATTTTTCGTCTCGATAGGCCACTCCACCTACGCGAAGATATACACAGGAACCAGATCAGGGGTGGGTTTTTATTGCATTGAGCTGAGAATTAAGTACCTCAGTTCTCGTCGTTCTATTCGACACAATGAAACGAGACTCAATTCGCCTAAGCAAAGCCTCTTACGAGAATTCTTTGCTGGTAGTGCTTCACAACGGCAACATCAGCGACCAGTTCACCACCAACGCAAGCGTAAGGCAAGGTTGTCCCCTGTCGCCCTATCTCTACGCCATCGTCCTAGACGACGTTGGGAGCCAATTGACGGCCAATTGAATTGCTCAAAAGAGGTATCGTATGGAGTTTCACTAGATATCTTGAGGGCCTGGACTTCGTCGATGACATCTGTCTCATCTATCACAAACTCACTGACATGCAAACAACGGCGGACAGACTAGTCATGCTGGCACGCACTGTCGGAATGGAGGTCAATATCGTTAAGACCAAAGCTGTTAGAGTCAACTACAAAAAAGCAAGACATATAATGGTTGACCGATGCTCGGTGGGATTTGTCGAAAACTTCTGCTACCTCGACTGCACTATCACGACAGACGGCGGAGCAGATGAAGATGTCAACTGCAGGCTAAACAATGCAAGGACGGAGTTCGGGCGAATGCAGACAGTATGGGCGAGTTTGCAAATCTCCAGGCGCCCTAAACAGCGAATATTTAGTTCATCTGAGAAGTCCGTACTGTAGTGCGGAAGTGAAACGTAACTGGTCTATAACACTATCACACAGAGGCTACAATATTTCACCAACACAACCGCGTCATCTACAGAATATTCTGTAAAAACACCATCAGCAACGACGAGTTGTGGAGATGACCGAATGAGGAGCCCATTCTTTAGCAAAACAAACGCGAAACATGGCAATGGATAGGTCTTATGCATAGAAAACCACCAGATAGTATCACCGGACCAGATTGGCACCGGACTGGAAACCGAAAGGGGACAGAGGTAGTGCTTGATCAAAGATTAAAGATTGGAAAAGGTCGGTGGTGCGCGAGCTAACAGATGCCGACATCACATGAGACGGCGCAAAAACAACAGCCCAGAACCGCTTGCGATGGAAGTGTCTTGTCGAGGCCCTCTGCTCACGAGCGAAGTGAATAAGAATATAAAAATAAGTGATGGGTAAAAGCGGGCGAGTATTTCCTATCCTCAAATATGAAAGTGGAACTGGAAATTGGATGTAGTCAAATTATTGGAAGATGTTTGGAATAGATGAATTGTTGTGGTAAGAATTTATTTGACAGAAAAGAGAATTAATGTGATATAAAACTTCGTTTTATATTTATTTTAGCTCCCTAATTTTTCAGTCAATCTCTATTTCATGAACCGGTTAAGAGGTGCAGAAAAATGCTAGCCGAATGAAATACTCGGGAGTTTGCCTAACTTTCTTTGGAGTATTGCATACTTATAGGCGCAAGGTATAATAAGTTAAATTCAGAAATTCACTATTCCAAGTAGTTTCTGTTACTTTCCCCATTAAGAAGTAACTTTTTTAGTCTCAATTCAAAACTCATCCTCATCCTCAAAAACGATTTTCATCCCTTTAGTCTTCAAATCACTTAAAAAGCAGTCATAGAATATTTTATAGCTACCGCATTTTGGCTCTAATAAATTTCTACAATACGAAGATTTAAAGCGCTGACATCTTGGCTGACTGCTGCGGCATTCGGGGTGTCGGCTTTTAATAAATTACCAGCAATCCTGTCGCAACGGTTATGATTATTACGACTTCAACAATAATTTTCATACCATTTAAGTTGACCAGAAAAGAGAAACGAACCAAACGAAAATAGAAATGAAAATGTAGAAAAGAAATGGAGAAAAGTACAGCAAGAAGAAAAAAAAAATGAATTATAAAAATCTTGCCACTCACTATTTGTGTTGGACAGCGCACACCCACCCGCCAACGTCTCGAACTGGAGCTTTGGCAATTTTCGCAAACATTTTTCAACATTTTCATTATAAAAATTACCACAAACGTCAGCAACAACAGAAAAATAGCAAAGCTTAAAAAATAACAACATAATTTATTGCAACAAAATGCGGCACCATTAAACGCACACAAATCAATTACGCTAGAAGTGGATAGGATAGAGCCGGCAAACAGCAAACAACTCGAGCAAATACCAAAGAGCACAAAAAAAAAACAGGCATGAGCAGAAGTTAAGAAAAATTGTTGCAGCAAGCGTGGCAAGAATGAGAAAATCTAAAGTCAGCCGGCAAACGGCGAAGGCAGAAGTTGTTGCGGCAACGAAGAAGGATGCGGAAGCAACACAGCCGTCAGCTGCATATCGATATGCGATCAGCGTGGCTGGAAGGAGGAAAGCAACCGCTAGAAAGCGATTGAATAAAGAAAGAGCGAGGGCAAATGTGGCCTGTAAAGTAGGTGGATTGGTAGATTTATATTGGCAATGACGCGGAGACGACGACAATGTGCGAGGGTGGTTTGAAAAGTACGTGCAAAAATATAAACTATTTAAGCGGACGGAGTAAACCATTTTTATTTTTCGACATAGTCTTTTTTTAAGTGTATACTTATCGTCCAACGCTGTTTTAGTTTGTTGATCGCTTTCGAATAATAGGATTTGTCCAATCTGAGGCTATTCGTTTCTGCTATCACCGCCTCGTTTGAATAACATCTTCTTGCCGAAAGACATTTCTACAAATTGAGGAACAAATTGGGGAAGAAGTTCGTAGCGTTTTTACAGAAGACTTTTACTTAAACAAAAAACAATTATTATATCAATAGGTTAATCAGTTATATATTCGCCGTTGCTGTTCACAACTTCTTCCCACCTCTCGACCAATTAATTGATGCCCTTCTACCAAAAAGCGCTTCGTATGTTATCAAAGAAGTTGTTGTGCCTGTTTTTTAAAACCTCTTTGTTATCGAAGGTTACGTCCTTCATATGGTTTGACAGGGAGCGAAAAAGATGCTAATCGATTGGTGTAAGGTTCGGAGAATAGAGCGGATGCTGAGGGGATCTCATACGAGCTCTTCGAGTGCAGTTTTGACGACTTGTGCATTATGAGACCTGGCTTCGTCGTGAAGGAGCGCGGATAGACCATGTCGATCAGGTGTATTCAGTCGAACAGCTTCATAGCCTCTTTCACGCGATGTAGCTGGGCGGCAATGCGCACCGTGGCACCGTGGCATTGTATTCAAGCATTTCGCCGTGCACCATGCCCTCCCAGTCTCACCAAACAAATACAGGGTGGCTGATGAAAGCCGCTACCAAAAAAAAATTGAGTAACTTTTTTTCTTTTTAAGTTATCTGTTCCATTTTTGTTTTAATTTGCAGATTGATCTTTCAAATTTATTAAAATGGATAACTGGGACACGCAAACAAGAATTTGGATAGTCCGCCGCTATCACGCACTGGAGTCCGTAGTTTTGGTACAGAGAGAGTACAGGCGGATGTTTGGCGGCGATCCCCCGAGCAGATGGACCATAATGAGACTGGTGAATAATTTTGCTGAGCAAGGAACAGTCGCAAGAAGGCCTTATCATCGAAACCCACCAGTTCGGACGGATGAAACGATCGCTGCTGTAGCTGCAGCTATACAAAGCAATCCAAGGGTTTCAACAAGAAGCTTATCTGCTCAACTTGATGTCAGCCGACAGTCTTTGCAAACAATAATGCACAAAGATTTAGACTTATTTCCCTACAAAATTCAAATGGTTAACAAACTGAATGCAGCAGACTTGCCGATTCGCTTGGAATTTTGCCAGAAGATCCTGCAAATGGTGGAAGAAGACCAAAACATGTTAAACTGCCTTTTCATGTCTGATGAGGCCCATTTCGATTTAAACGGCAATATGGAGTACTTCTAACCCACAGATACTCCACGAGACGGAATTGCATCCTCTTCACGCGACAGTGTGGTGTGCGGTTTCTTCACGCTGTATTGTCGGGCCTTATTTTTTTGAAGAAAATGGTCACACCGTTACGGTTACTGGAGACCGTTATTTGAAAATGCTGAAAGAATTTTTCTATCCAGAACTACGCCGAAAGAGAATTCCTTTCAACTCTGTGTGGTTTCAACAAGATGGGGCAACGTCTCACATAGCCCAGACTGTTATGACAGAGTTGCGACGAAAATTTCCCAATAAACTGATTTCAAGAAACTCCGAATTTCGTTTGCCCCCCAGGTCGCCTGACCTTACTGCACCTGACTTTTTCTTGTGGGGTTTATGTAAACAAGAAGTTTATAAAACAAAGCCAACAAATTTGGATGAACTAAAACAATCCATTCGGGCAACAATTGTGGCTATTCCTGTCGCAACTCTCAAAGCAGCAATGAACAACTTTTTACTAAGATGCCGCACTTGTGTCAACGAGCATGGAGGGCATTTAAATTCAATTATTTTTAAAACTAGTTAAGCTACATTTAATAAAATTTAATGACCTTCAACTTGAAAAAAAATAAATGAATTCCATACACTAAAAAAAAAAATTATTTGAGTTTCTTAATGTAGCAAAATTCATCAGCCACCCTGTATCAGGATCTTCTTTGGATGAAGATCCGTCCTGACTCTCTGCTTTGACGTATCTCCTGCAGCATCCAACTCCTTCCTTTGTTTCATATTGATTTAAAGGCACCATTGCTCATCTCCCGTGACGATTCGCTACAAAAAACGCTGTTTATGACCGGCTGTTGCTCGATGGCGGGCGGGATGCTGAGATGCAATTTGAAGGCGACTTTCTTTGCTCTTTTCTCGTTGAGTTCGTGAGGCCCCCAGGCTCCCAATTTTTCGGTAACTCCGGTAAATCCCATTAAATGAAGGTAATTAAGAATCGTCTTATCATCGCAGTTCATTTTTTCCGACAATCCACAACTGGTTGGGCGACCGCTCTCCTTCAAAAGTGATTTGAGATGTTGTTCATCGAATTCAGAAGGCCTTCCGCTCCTTCAAAAGTGATTTGAGACGTTCTTCATCGAAGTTAGAATGTTTTCCACTGCGGGACGTGTGATCGACGTCAATCGCGCCATTTTTGAACTTTGCAAACCATGTCCGTGCTGTAGGCTCACCTAAGGCACCTTACATATACACGTCTGAAATGTCCCGAGCTGCTTTGGTAGCTTCTTGACCTCGATGAAAAGTAAAGAAGAGCAAGTGCCGAAAATGTTGATTTTTGCCTCTTGGATATTCCGTTTCTAAGAAAGTGTTCTATCGAATGAATACTTACCCTTTGCCAAACAGCTAACAAATCGTTGTAAAATAAAAGAAAATATAAAAACGCTATGGACTTATTCCCAAACCCAATAGCTCGAGAGATTCAAGAAAGCCAAGTCTGGAGAAGGAGGGAGTGCGATACGAGTTGGAGTCCTTTTTCTATTAGTTTTGCGACCACAACTGCTGAGGCGTGAGCTCGTGCATTGTCGTGATGAAAAAAGCAAATCACTTGACCTCCTCAATTCAAACGCATACCAACCACAGAAAATAGACCGAGCTGGCTTGGTGTGTGTTCTTCCAAAAGATACAACTAACTAAACATAACCTCGGTACACGCCAGTGGGGCCATCTCTCTGATTTCGCACGGACTTTTCAAACGACCTTCGTGTAAGTATGTGGCGGCGTATAAGCCATGCAAGGCAAGTGTGCGACAAAAATTTTTCAAAGTCAGAGTCAGAGTCAACACCCACAACAACGGCAATAACAGCAGTGAAAAAAAAATAAATAAATAAAAGGAAAAGAAAAAACAACAGGAATATCAGCAAAGTAAGTCGCAAGTCGTTGTATAATAGAGAATAAGCAGGAGAAACTAAGAAGAAATAAAAAGAAATAAACAGCAAAAATGCGCACAGAAAAATTGCACAACTCTGGAGGCTAAAGTGTAATGTACCAAATTGAAGAGGAATCATGGAAATGTGAGTCAACACAAATTCGTGCTACAAATTTCGATAGGAAAACGCAAGCCGACGGAAACAACACCAAATAAATGTATCATCCAGCCAAACAAACATGCACATATACATTGATACATTTATAACCACACACATCCGTGTGTGTGCACATCCCGAGAGTGTCAAGTGTCAACGCCAAAAATGATTACGAAGGCGTGCCCAGAGTGTGACGACGTACAGCCGCAGGCGCAACCCGGCTGACAGGCTTTGAATGGCAAGCAGGCACCCAAACATATCGTCTAGATGGCGCTACGGTCACAAAGATGACAGCCAAGATGTAACTATGGCGGCGTACATACACATACACATGCACAGAAGGCGATGATGAAGACGCGACGCGCCTAGAATTGCAATATAGCAAGTGAACACAATGATGGCACACATACGTGTAGCGCAACACATACACACACGCAGACGCATACGCATACATTAAGCGACACTTTTATGGGCAATTTGTGCAACTGCTGTTTTTTTTGTTTTTGTGGGTGTACACAAGTGGGCGGCTCGCCCCAGAGAGCTCATTAAATGTATAGAGTACCGTCGTCAATGGCGGCGGTAAGTAAAAAATTTTAGAACATCGAGGAAGTGGCAAAAAAGAGAAAACGAAAAACGGTTAAAATAAAATTGCAAAAAAAAAAAAAAACAAAACGAAAGGAAAAATGCACACGAAAGCCAAGCGCAAGAATAATCGCATAGAACCAACATTCAGTATGAAAATTTTCGCTGACAAAGCCGGGTACAAAAATAAAAATGTCATTTAGCCAACGCGTGAACGCGTTGACATTGAACAAACTTGCCTAGTCAATAAGTGTTCGTCCTCCCTCCCTCCTTCCCTCCCTACCTTACTCTCTGTCTCTCTCTCTCTCTCTCTCTCTTCTCTCTCTCTCTCTCTCTCTCTCTCCCTCTATTTTTGCATGCCTCTCCCTTTCCCCTTCGCTCGCTCGCTCTTTCCTTCTGATTTCATCCGCACTTCATCCGTAAACCTGCCAGTTGATTGCCCGCTTAGGCACTCAAAAGCGCCTAAGTGTATGCTACAATAGCAGTGCTTGAAAATTTATTAGCTACTTAGCCTCATACAAAATGGCGCGAGGTGTGAAGATTAGATGAATGTGCGCCGGAAAGTATGCGACAAGGCGGCGTTTAAAGTGTTGAAGCGGTGGGCACGTTGCACAGGCGGGAGCATTGAATAATTGGTTGTTAAAAGTTGGTGGCAGTGCCGGTGGTTGGCATAAAAGTTGCTTTCGAGAGCCTAAAAGTAGGCGAAGGTAAAAAATGTTTAAGGTCATATGAGTGTTTTAATAGAGAGCAAGAAATATTGCATGGTTTCGAGAGCTTATTTAGGCATATTGAAGTGAAAAGACGACATTAACCCACTACTGCAAGCGGGCTTTGAAATTCGATATTTGTAAAATAATTTTCTTAATATTTGAATGTTACCAAGTAGTGCTTTCTAAGTGGGTGTGCGTTCTTGGCAAAAACTTACTCATTTACAAATTTATGAGACATACACAAAACGCAGGCACTAAAGGGTTAATTGAGAAAATGTGTGTTAATTTATTATATAATAGAACAAATTCGAAAGAAAAGACAAGCAAAATATTTAGTGAGATTAGCTGAAGGGTAAAAATTGAAATTTGAAAATAGGCGAGCCAAGCAGCACAGAGAAATGGGTTATTCCTAAAACACTCAGGCTAAAAAGCTCATTGTATTCAAAGCTCTGGAAAGTAAAAGGGTAAATAGGTAAGGAGGAAAGGAGAGAAGTAACCGAGAGAGAGAGATAAGATGGAATAGAGACAGAGACGGAGAGAGAGACAGGGTCGGAGAGAGAGAGAGAGAGACAGAGATAGCTAGTCCCATGAGAATTTTTCAGATTCTTTGGCAAATCTGTAAATATCCTCCAGCTTGAGAGAACGAATATTATCCATTCTCATGGCATTAAAACCCAAAATTTGTAACATTTCTCTAGCAAATTCAGGACACTGACAGAGAAAATGCTCAATGATATCCGGCTTCTTCAAACAAGTCAGGCAAATCGCGTGCTCAATGATTCCATTTGTGGTCATATGCTGATTCCATGAGTTGTGTCTTGTAATTACACCGACCGTCAACCGAACGTCCATTCTACCAAGTTTGAAGAAAGACTTGCCTTCCAAGTCGAAGAAAGCTCGACAGTTTTTTGTTCGGACTTGTCACAAAACACTTTGAAGCTCTGCATCGTTCTAGACTGAACCTCTTTATGTAAATTGGATACATAATCGCTGTTCTACTTCATGATTCCTGTATAACGGATCCCGATTGTTGGCTCTGCTCTCTGAGCGGTAACCGCTGATCCGCAGTTGGCAAATTCACCGGCTGGAGGGTAACTATTTGTGGAAAATTGTTAATGAATAAATAAATATGAGGTGCTCTTTCATTCTGAACTTGGTTTCTCCTATCAAATAGTGTTTATGCTGCAACCCGATGCTACTGCTAGTTATTGTAACACAGACTTGCCCAGCATCTTTGAATCTTACGGACTCAAAACCCAAATCTTCGCACAGGAAATGTACAAAAGTTTTTTTGCTGCCGTCCAGCTGAGGTTTTATGGTAGACGAACTCTATTTTTGCTTTGTATAGTAAGTTTACGCTTCAAAGGAAAACTCAGCGGCATAGGTATTTACCATATGGCGTTCGACAGGGCTGCCTCCGTTTCCATGACAGTCGGTTCTATATTACCAAAAGGACCCGGATTTATATCCGGCCAAGGACTGTCACTTCAGCAGCATTCCCGTATGTAAGTACGGGGAATGTTTATACTGCTGCAACAACAACAACAACAACCAGACGGCTTCTTCTAGCCACTTTTGTTTATAACCGTTCCTGACGGCGTCTTAAAACCGCAGAAGTCCCATGCATCGCTTGAATCTAGTTTTTTCCCATGAAACTTTGCAAATATTTGAGAAGGTTTTAATAGTTTGGTGTCAGGTTTGGACTACCCGACGGCGCATCGGTGTTTCAGCCGTCATATTAGTAACTTCGGAGGTTTGTCGTTGTGCTGCTGGATATATCTGGTCACTTGTTGACGGTGGGGTCCGAATTGAACGCTTTGCCTGATGGAAGCTGTCCTCAGTGGATGATTCCCTTCCCAATCTCACCAAATGCACAAAACGACGTTCTTAGCCGTTAGTGTGAGTTTGGCGATTATTTCGGAGTGTACACTGGGATTTTATCACTATTTTTTGCGCCTGTTGTCCTCCTAAATCTTCTATTTTTCATTGTTAGTTAAAAATTTATAGACCCCTTTTTGGGGGTTTAGCCAAGCTCCTCCTCCTATTTGTGGCATGCGTCTTGATGTTGTTCCCCAAATGGAGGGACCTACAGAACGGCAGATATTTTTTTATGAGGAGCTTTTCCAGAGCAGAAATACACTCGGAGATACGCCAGCCGAGGAGCGACAGCTATTAGAAGAAACTTTTACTTTATTTAGGTCTATCACCGAGATTTGAACCAACATTCTTTCCGAATTCCAAATGTCACGCACCAACTCATTCAGCTACGGAGGCCGGCACCGTTACCTTCCACCAATAAATCGCTCGAGGTGTTGGTCCACTTGCCTGCTCTAAATTTGGTAGGAAAACACGAGGCTACTACTTCAGCGCTTAGACTTAATAGTATGGCGCTATGGAAGACCCGGTGGTTCGGCTACGCTTCTATACTACACTCAATGAATAGTTACAATCAAGAAATCGACTACAATTTCACTTAACCCACCTTCGACGGGCCCACCTTCGACAGGCCCACCTTCGAGTGACAAACTCAAAGACCATGGAGAAGAGGGGAAATACCTTTTTACACGGATGGATCAAAGTTAGAAAATAAAGTAGGCTATGGATTAATTTCAAAAGAATTAGGATTGGAATTATCTGCCCGACTTCTGGACTACTGTAGGGTCTACCAGCCAGAAGTCTTAGCCATAAAAGAGGTAACTGTTTACCTTAACACATTCGCCGAAACAAAAACTACGATAAATCTCTTCTCGGAGAGTTAGGCGGTCATCAAATTAATGGAGGCAGTTATACTAAGATCAAAGTTGCTGAGCAATGCCTTCAAGGTCAGCTTCAAATGGGCCGTCTTCAAGGTTAGCTTTAAATGGGTTCCAGGACATAGAGATATTGAAGGAAATCGCAAGGCCGATGGGCTCACCAGAAAGGGTACTAATCTTACTCTACTTAAAACCAGAAGCCTTTTTGGAATTCTATGGCAACTTGCAAATTAAAAATAAAAATAAAAATCTGCAGGATGACAATAGCTCATGGTGAAAAGAAAATACTTGTGTTACAATCAGGCCAATTTGACCGGAAATAGATATGAAAACATGTTCTTATTGTTGTTGTTGTTGTAGCAGCATAAACATTCCCCATACTTACATACGGGGAATGCTGCTGGAGTGGCAGTCCTTGACCGGATATAAATTCGGATCGTTTCGGTAACATAGAACCGACTGTCGTGGAAACGGCTTGACCTTTGGGCAAGATATGAAAAGATCAGGAGAATTGCTCAACGTCTCAAGAGAGAACATCTCGAAGGTCTTGGCTTGTGTTACCGGTCATTAGCTATTATATAGGCACTCTTCTAAGCTGGGAGTATTTTCGCATGAATACTGCGAAGAAGAGTAAGAAAAAGTAGAACACTTCCTTTGTAACTGTCCAGCCTTAGCTAGGCTTTGGCTCAATAAGAATGGATGATGGTACCTATAGAATCCGATTGAACTCTGAACTGAACGATCTAACTCAGAATGAGACAGCTGTGCGTTTTGTTAAAGCGCAGCGCATAAGATGGCTAGGTCATGTGATCCGTATGCCTGTTGACTGTACCGTGAAGAAAGCCTTGACAGGAAAGTTAATGGGCATGAAAGCCAAAGCAAACCGAGGAACCGTTGGATAAACGCAGTGGAACACGATCTTAAGAAGCTGGAAATACTTAACTACGAAGCAAAAGCTCAAGATATCCCGCTTTGGAGGAGCAGTTTGAAGGAGCATTTTGAAGAAGAAGCCTTAGCTAGGAGTAGAGCGAGGTTGTTAGGAAAATACTTTTTTGACTCTCTTGCGGAACAATCCGATGTTCGGATAAAATCTATCCTACGCTTCATAAGAGTGTCTATATGATTCCAATGATGAGTAAATACTGAGGTTTCCGTGTTGCACAGTGGTACCACAACGGACCTACATAGTCTAACTGAGCTGGCTACCTACATAGTCTAACTGAGCTGGCCCTACCTTTCACCGAAGACTCGTAGACGGCAATTCGATCCAGAGAGTTTCTTTCAATCCATCCGTGTGCCATACAAGCTTTTTCTGGAGAAAATGCAAATGATTCCAAACAGTTTTCTGACTAATCATGAGTCATGAGTGCTCACAAGCTGGTGCGACTTCACGATTTCAATGGTTTTATCGATATTTCCGAGAATTGGCCTATCAAAACGTACCTCGTTTTCAACATTGGTATTACAAAAATGGAAACACTGGAACTCTCACTTAGCTATTGCATTCGATAGTGTATTCGGTCGCTAGGGAGTGCATTCTTTTCTAGTCGTCTGATGCGACTTTTCTCTTTTGCCGTAGGGATACTGCAGGGTGTATCGAGTTTTCTCTTTTTTGTCTTCAACTTGAAAAGCTGTATTACCCAACTGAGTTTAGCAAACAAAAGGCTGTCAAAGAACTTATTTTGAGGTTTAAGAACACCTTTGAGTTGCCGTATTGTATGAGCCGATGCAAGATATACTATATAGCAAATCGTGAGGCAGGGCTTACAATCGCCTTCTAAGTGGAAATGATTAGAAGCTTTCCTCTTTCCCCCAAAAGCTCTTTTCAGTTTATATCAAAACTTTTCATTATATATTTATAACTTTTTTTTTGACAAACCAGTTAACTCTTTCATCACTTTAACTGAAAACAACCCAGAATTAAAAGCGATTTAAGCCGCCATTTTGTAACCGTTTCTTTCCGCTACAAACTAATCTTCACACCAGCTCCACCAGCACCACCATTACCAACATTAACAAAAACAAGCAAAAAAAAAACGCAAAATAGTGGGAAATATCCTGCCATTGCGAAACTTTTCGAATGCCCATTTTTCACAGAGCGAATTTCATTTCATTTTTCCGCCGCACATCTGTTGACGTTTGTCGGGCCATTTCGTGGGCCCGTCGCGTGGCTATTCATTGCGGACAGATAAAGTTGGAACTAAAATGAAGAAAAATGCAGCAAATGGACATAGGACTTTTAATTCGCACCAGCAATAACACTTAAAAAATGGGAGCACAAAAAATAGTCGCGTAAAATGGTGTTAATACCTAGGCAACATTTCCTTACACACACACACACACACACACGCGCGTACATATCAATGTGGAATATGAGAATAGACGATGGTGTTAGACTTTTATTACTGTCGTTGTCGTTGCCGTTGCTGTGTGATAGCTGTAATAGCCGGTTGTTGTTGTTGTTGGTGTTGCTGCAACAATGATGATGAAGTGTTTAGATGGCCGCAATAATGGTCGGACGAGGCAACAGAATGGGAAACAATGCGCCAAATGGCATTGACCAAAAACAAAAACAAATAACAAAGACCAACAAAAATGCGATAGCAGAGAAGCAAAGTGAAGAAATGGCGAAAAAAATTGCAAATCGTGAGGAATTTGAATCAAAACTGCCACTGCTGCTGCTGCTGCTGCTGCTGTCAGGGTGTAAAATAGTTTTTCACTTATCCTTTGTTACTGTTTGTTTTGTTGTTGTTTCGACGGTTGTGCACGCCACTGCTAACGTTGCCGTTGCTGAATTCTTTGTTATGCATTTCCGCTATGAAATTTTCATATTTTTTCCGCAATTTTGCCGCTAAGCTATTAGTTTGCCCGTAGAATTGTTGGTACTTCTATGCATAGCAGGGAGCGGGGGGTGAAGCCGATTTTTGGCGTGTCGTTGGCGGAAACTACTACGAAGCAAAAGTTTATCGCACTTCGTGGCACACACACACATGCATAAACACACACACATACACTCAAATGGGCGTTGCACACATATCCCTTCACCCATACCTCGGCACGCGCATGCATTTCGCAGGCCCCGACCAACTTGCATTGTCATTGGGTATAAAAAAAAAAATTAAAAAAAAATTAAAATGTAAAAAAATAAAAAAAGCAGCAAATTATTATGATTTCAGTGAAGGCATAAAAAATGCAAAGAACAAAAATATAAGTAAATATGCTGAAAAGAATCGTCAAGAAAAACGAGCAAAGCAACGAGACGCGCACAATGCAGGCAGCAACCGCACAATGACAGCAACATTTCAAGGATGTCGTCAGTTGTAAATTCAAGTCCATAACCCAAAATGCACGACTACAATAGTCTGCTGCGAAAAACAAAAACAAAAAAAGTTTTCCAAAAATATGATAAAATAAAATAAATTGAAATATGTGAAAATGAAATGAAAATCTGCAGAGCGTAATGACAAATGAAAAATGGTCTATGGTGAATGCTAAATAGCGAGAGCAGCTACTGAGTGACTTAGCACTCACACATGCAGCATGAAATGGAAGGTTAGTGCGCCTAAAAGTATGTAACGCATATTAATTTATTTGCGTGGACTTGCGTAGAGAAGAGTATTCGAACTCCTCCGCTTACAGAGTTGGAAGTTACAAATAATTTATGAAATTTTACGCCTTAGCTCAATTTATCTATATATTTAAGTATTAGCTCTAACCAGTGTGCGTTTTTACGGCTAAATTTTTTTCAGCGTTAATAACCAGAAATCGCTCGAAAGATATGCTTGCTGCTTTTTATTTATTTATTTATTTAAGTCTATGATTCTTTTGAGGAGGGGTTAAAAATGCCTTCTCATCATATAGTAACTGTCTTTACTTCATTTATGGTGACTCCACTAAAATCATCCCTCCTCTTCTTTTGGATTTTCGCTCAACCCGGTACTGCTTGCGCATTGCTTCGAGGTAGAGGTACAGGACACATGCAATTACTCACCCTGCGTTCAGGGTTACCTGTTTTTGTTTTTTTGTTTTGTGGAGGGTTCAAAACGCCTTCGCACTTACAGTGACCGTCGTCGACTGCGTCGTGTGGTGTGGCCACTAAAAAGATCCCTCCTCTACTACTACGGAGACACCCTTTCCGCAACTGCTTTCTATATTTCTTCGGGAGAGCCCAGAACGACATACCTAAAGAACCAATTATATTCACCCACGTCTGGGTCCACCATATTTGTAGCCAGCTCTCATGCTGTAGGCTCGTCTTCTTGTGTCTCTATCTGTGCGGCTTAGCTTTGTTGCACTGTATCGAGGTCAATCTTTTTTTTTCGTAGTACGTTCTCGATGTATCCCTTTACAGTGTTTTAGCTGTCCTCGCGTTCAAGCATTTTGCTGATTATGTTGCTCGGTGCGATATTGCCAATCTGCTCCCTTAGAGCATTTCTTTCTTATTACAACTAAAAAACGTGTGCTCAGCGTCATCGTTCAGCGCTTCGCAGTATATGCACTTGGAAACGGTTACCTTGGCCATGTGGTATAGGTATCTCCGGAAGTATCCATGGCCCGAGAGGAACTGAGTTTAGAAGTAGTTCATTTCCCCTAAGTTTCCTTAGACCCATTTGTCAATTGATGGAATAAGTTTCGCCGTCTATCTGCCACTCGATTCAGTGTCCCATCGACTTTGCCACCGCAACATAGTTTGGCATTTCCATTCTGGGAAGCTAGTGATTACGTGTTTCTTCTTGGAGTTTCACGCATCCATTCGTTCCCGGACCATGAGATCAACGGGTATCTGCCCGCTGATCACGAAAATTTCTGCACCTGAGACGATGCGGTTGGCTGCGGCAACTCTGAGAGCCACTGTTCGTTGCACAGCCTTCAGTGCTTTTCGCTTGGCTTTGCCGTACAGGAGAATTGGGCTTGTGGCCGCCATAATTAGCTTTCTTTTGCTCTGTGTTGGCCCACCGATGTTTGCCATTAATCTACTTAGCATACCCGTAACCTTTGCTGCTTTGGTAGCCGTATGCCGTATCTGGACCCAGAAAGTAAGCCTGCAGTCAAGTTGAATAGCTAAGTATTTCACTACATTTTTGGTCACTAAGGACGTGCCGCCTATTTGCATGCTGACTTCGAGTGGCATATGGGCTCGTGTCATAAGGATGACTTCGGTTTTATGTTTGGCTAGTTCCAGGCCGTGGTCCTCAAGCGGCCTTATCATGACTTGGTTCAACTTCCTTCTAGCGTCCTCACTGTCCTGAGCTGGTATGACCGCCGCTATATTGTCCACGTATCCCACTAGATATATATTTTTTGGCATTTGTATGCTCAATCTCATCGTAGTTCAGATTCCAGAGATCGGGGCGATCAGGATTGCCTGTTTTGAAAAGCGTTTGCTTAATGCTCTTCCATAAGTTTCCATTTCACACTTCTTTTTTGGGTAACTTCCTCAACGAAATTCTATTTTTCTTCGCCTATCATCAACTACTTGCGAAAGGGCCCGTGTCCGGACAAAAACCGTGTGAGGTATAGTAGCTTTCTTTTTACTGTTTAGAGTTTCATCTTGTTTGTTCAGAATTCCATATGGAGCGTTTGGTTTCTAATGTCGGAGAAGCATTTTCCTGGAGTTCCTGAGATGTTTGCCTCCCATCTTCATTTGAGCTATTGTGCTAGAATATCTATGGAATATCTTTTCGCTGATAACTAAAACCGCTACTTTTTCTATTGTTCTGTATGAAGAAGCCACTCTGAGAGCGTTGAACCAGACTGCAAAGTTGTTCGCCGGCATTTCACTCTTAGTGAATCTCCCCTTATTTCGCATCCGTGTAAAATAATCGAGTTCGTCGTGTCCATTAAAAGATTTCGTTTGTTTTGAGCTGGACCTCCAAAGTTTGCCATAAGCTTCCTTAACATGCCGCTTACTCTGACAACTCTTCTGACAGCATGATTTAGGTGCGCCTAGTAAGTTAATCTTGCATCTAATTGCACTCTTAGGTATTTTACCGCCCTTTTAGTTGATAAAGTGGCACCGAGTGCTTGCATATCTACTTCTAATGGGACACATCTGGTGGTTAGAATGATTAGCTCTGTTTTCTCTGTGGCCAGTTTTAATCCGTGGTCATCCTTCCTTTTGGCTTCGTCAGTGTTTCTAGCGATTACTATAGCTGCAATGTCGTCTGCGTACCCAATTAGGTTCACATCCTCAGGCAACTCTAGTTGAAGAATTTCCAAATTCTCATATTGCATACAAACTAAAATCGATAACATCGAAGATTAAGCGTGGAAGAAAATCCAGACAAGACGAGCTTAGTACTCTTTACAAGAAAGTACAAAATTCCTAGCTGTTTAGCTCCACCAAAAATATCGATTAAATATCTAGGCATTGTTGTGGATAGCCAACTGAGGAGTTTAAGTGTGGAAGAAATAGCAAAGAAAGCCTCTAGTGCCTTATACGCATGCACAAGAATGATGGGTAAGACTTGGGACTCATCTTCAGACCAATAATGCTCTATGGTTCACTAGTATGGTGGACAGCGTATGAGGAAATGATATGATGAAACGTTAAACGATTAGATAGCGTGGAAAGGATAGGAGGATATGTGTAACTGGCGCTATAAGTACAACTCCAACAACAGCAATAGGAAGACTTCTCGACTAGCATCCGAGTAGTAAGGAACTCAGTTGTCAAGACAATTCTCATAGAAGCTTTTTGGTCACAGCAATATTTTGGATTGAAACAGAAGGTCATATACTACGTTATTCCACAAGTAAACTTTCGCAAGAGGCGTGGTTTTGAAGAACAGGATGGTTGGCAGAAGGGTTTAGAATGCGCTCACCCCGCATACAATTTCTTTACAGATGGATCTAAAATGACGGAAGGATTAGGAACTGGCCGTCTACTGCCCGCAGTCTGATCTCCAAAAGTCTTTCGGTATCCCAAATTACTATAATATATTTCAAGCTAAAATCTATGCCGCAACAAAAGCAGCTGAATTAGCTCTTTAGTACTCGGACAAAGATTTGATGGTCAAACGGTTGTTAAAGCAATTATGGCTCCTTGCACTAACTCGGAATATATGCAACAGCGCAGATACAAAATGGATGAGCTATATGGAAAAGCGCAGGTCACTATTTACTGGATAACACGACGCAAGGGAATAGAAGGAACTGTGAGAGCTGATGAGCCCACTAAGGCAGGTATTCACTGGCTGAGAGTGAGTACTTCAGGCATATACCCATCCACTCTCCTTTCTGAAAATGGAACTAAATGAGGAACTAGCTTTGGAAACTCGGTAGATATGGAAACGCACTCAACCTGGTACACAACTACCAATTTTCTGACTTAGCATACCAAAACTGCAAACTTTATTTTATCACTGTATAGAAAAGGCCACAAAATATTGGTTGGAGTACTGACGGGAGACTGTCTCACCCCATATAACGCAGCCAAAATATAGTGAGACAGTGTCCCGTCCGTAGTCCAACCAGAGTAGAGCGAGACCAGAGCGAGGCGTGTAATACATGCAACGAAGCGAATGCTAGACGTTCTTTGGAGCACCTACTGTAGGATTCGAGAAATGTGCCTAGGTTCAACATATTTTTTTTATCCTTGAAGGATATTGCAGGCAAAATGCTGAATGGTTTGTTAAAACTTCCGAAGACGTGCATTATGAATTATATAAACTGATATCTTGGACTCCAAATACAAAGCACTGACGGCAAAATGGACCCGAGGGGTCTAAGAGAGATCTTTGACGGAGAATTCTAGAGGAGAATTCCACAGGCAATATTTTCTTAAAGGGCAGCGAAGTAAATAGAGGCCGTTATGATGCTAATGACAAATGAGCAGGCTTAAATGGATCTTCTGTACTCAACTAATAAAAAACCTAAAAATCACAAAACAGTTATCTTTCATTCCCTCCGTTTTCTTCTGATTTGGTTGAAATTTTGGCGCAAAATTACGGAAGCTTAACCTTTTTAAATAATAATCTTTTGATATTTTCCAAAAGATCGTAAGAAATATAAACATTTTTTCGAATTTAAGAGGTCCCGGTGACTTAGAGCTCCAAAATTTGGGGTATTTTCGGAATTTTTTTTAGAATTAAAAAAATGAAAAACGATATTTAAATTTTGTAGGCTTTTAACTTAACTTCTTTTATACAAAAATTAAAAAAATTTTTTTTTTTAATTTTAATAATTTAAGAAATGGCGCTGAAATTGAATTGGACCTGGACGGTGCTGTTCATTTTGGCTCTTCTATTTATCTGGCACACCAAAACTGAAAAAGTTATTAATCAGTATGACTGCAGGTATGCCCGGCTATTAGAATAAATTAAAAAAAAACAACAATTTGACAAAAGGCGAGGTTTTGAATTTGACAATCTAAAAAACGATTTTTTTTTAGTATTTTAATAAAAAAAAATACGAAATAATTGAAATAATAATATGATTATAGTACGGGTGATAGCCATTGATGTTGTGACCAACATATTAAAATTTCAGACGATTCGGTTTGACAGTTTTGTTTAGACGAAAAAAGTCATTTGAATATAAATGAGTTTAAAGTTTGAGGTGCACAGCGCGCGGGCCGCACTCTACCTAGTTAATGGGCTGTAAAAGCTATAATATTGGCAATTTCCGCATGAAAATTTCACAGTATATTCTTAAGATACTTCCCTTTCAAAATATTGGAAAAACAATAAATCGATTTTGTAAAGTTTCTAGACTACCGGGTCCCCTTAAAAGCAAAACTGTTTATGTCGCTAATAAAAAAAATCAATGACATTCCCGCTTTGTTGAAGTGCAGCAAATATTCATATTTCTAGGACTTGAACGAATAGCGATAACATAAAACCATGCAAGTGTTAAAACAACAACAACAATGGTATACATTAAATTGAAAAAGTCGGTAGTTAAAAGCATCAAAGTACGAAAGTATAAAACTATGAATAGCACTGCCGAGGCTGAGAGATAATTGAAGTAGGAAGAACGTAAGCCAAATGGCTTAGGCTGGGAAAGAAAAAAAGGGAAGGTGGGTGAGTTAAAATCAACGCGATCTTCTAAGGCTCGCTGTCTTTGGATTTGTTAATTGGCTACTTTGCGGCAATGGCGGGAAAACTTTTTCCAACCAACTCAAATAAAAAATAAAAGGCGGCAATGGTCTGCTGAGCTAATGTGGGCATGCAAAGCCATGAAGGTGGCTCCTTGTTAAAGTGTACATGTAAGTATATTCACTCATTTATTCATTCTCAATTCAGCTATGCAGTTTACCAGTCAGCTGGTGCCACAACTGCACTTCAACTTTTGCAGCGGGTGGCGTGCGAATAGACTGCTGCCAAGGCTAGCGGCAGACTGACCAACAGTCAACCAGTCGAGTCGAGTGCAACAGTTTAGCAGTTCAGTTCGTTGTGTGACTAGCCACTATCGACCGAACTACAAGAGCTAATATAAAAAGTTATGAAAAAGCCAAAAGAATTGAGACAAAGGTAAGAAAAAAAAGAAGAAACAAAAAAAAAAACAAAAACGTCGCCAGACTGTCGGCGCATTTTTCGCTCCCAAGCTACCGGAAAGTGTAGAAAAACAAGAAATTCTCTTGATTTTGTATTTTTTTTATGTGGTTTTTTGTAGTTGCACACTCACAATCGCAATGCGCGTTTTAATTTTTCCCCCCCTGCTTTTTTTTCTTCACTTTTTTTGCTTTGCGTGGTAGACGTCCACTCGCGCATTTTCTAAACACCTTTTCCCCATCTGCGTTTTTCCGCGCATGCAATTCTAATTTTTGTGTCCCATTCTTTCTCCTCTACCCCTCTGCCTTTGCGTGTTATTACATTGTTTGAAAATGCGGTTGGCTCACGCAAAATTCTGTTGCGCCAGCATGAAGGTGAAGGTTCGCTGCCACCTCTGAAAGCCTTCAGCTATTATCATACTTCCACCTATGTGCCGCCGCCCACCTCCTCATTTGTTTACTGTCCACTTCACTAGTAGCCCACATGGAAATTATCCAGACACATTTTTTTCGCATTACATTCATATGCTTTTCTTCTGGTTATTCATCGTTTTATTTGTCTGTTGGCTTTGCGTTTGCACTGCCATAGCCAGCCATGGCCAGGCACGTCCGCCGCCACATGCAAGAAACAAAAATAGCAAAAAAAATAAGAACAAAAAAATGATTTGCGACATTGTAATTATGCGGCGTGGGATTTGTTAATGGAAATTATAGCCAAGTGTGTAATTGGCGGATTAGAGAAAGTTTTGGGCACATATATATACACACTTGTGTATGTATGTTTGTATGTATAAGTAGTATATACTCGTATGACAGAATTTTTTTGCTGTAAGTAAACGTATTTTTTTGCTAACTAATATAAAATTTTGCTTTAAAATCGGTAAAACGTTTACCGAAACATTAGAATTTATGGAACTAGTTTAAGGCGATGATTGTATATCTCGTGTCAAAGCTCATAAATGGTTTACACGTTTCACAGATGGCTGTGAGGACATAAATGACAGTGAACATACGGGCTGCCTAAACTCAGAAATCACCGAAAACTCCATCAAAATTGTTCGAAAATTTATCAAAAGTGAAACGAAATCATCGTTGAAATCCATGAAATCGGAGTGTAATATCTCCAAAACATCGAATTATTGCATTTTAACTGATCATTTGGGCTTACAAAAGGTCTGTGCACGTTTCATTCCGCACTAGTTAACAGAGGATCAAAAATTGCTCCGAATTCAACATTCAAAAGATCTCATTAAAGAGGCGAGAAACGAGAAAAGACGAGAATTTCCTTTACAACATTGTAACTGGTGATGAAACGAGGTGTTTCCAATAAGAACCTGAAACTAAGCTTCAAAGTGCCGAATAGAAGGCCCCGAATGGAAGAGCCTCCATCCAAAAAATCACGTTTGAAGAAGTCAAAAAGCAAGTCGATGCTCATTTGTTTTTACGATTCCAAGGAGTTCGTGCCAACGGGCCAAGCCGTCAATGAACGTTTCTATCTTCGCGTTTTGAAGCTATTGTTGCATCGCATTCGTCGAATTTGCCCTAAATACCGCGAAGGAGGAAACTGGCGCTTATTGCAACATCTCAACGATCCACTCTTGTGACTGAATTTTTGACTACAAATCGCATTTTAACCATCAGTCACTCATCGCATTCGCGTGATAAGGCTCCCTGTGACGTCTACCAATTCAGAAAATTGCATTTGGCCATGGAAGGAAAACGTTTCGCGTCCGTAGAGGCCATCCAAAAGGCTTCTATCGACATTTTGAAGGACATTCCGGTAAATGAACTGAAATACTTTTTCGAAAAGCTTTTAGATCGCGCAGAGAGAACTATAAATAAATTCGAAGTTATCAGAACAAAGCTCCTGTCGTTTCTATTTTAGCACCGAGAGATTTGGTAACTCCTAAAACACTCAGGCTAGAAAGCCCATTGTATTTAAAGCACTAGAAAAGTGAAAGGGTAGATGGTCAAGGCGGAAAGGAGAGAAGTAACAGAAGGGAAAGGATAGGATAGAATAGAGGCATAGAGGTAGCAAGTTCTGTGAGAATTTTGTGGATTCTTTGGTAAATCTGAAAATATCCTCCAGTTTTAGACAACGAATTTTAACCGTTCTCATGACATCAAAACCAGCCTTGCTATAAGCAAAGGCAGGTCACTCACAGAGAAAATGCTCAGTGCTATCCAGCTTCTCTAGATAAGACTGGCAGATCTGTGGGCTAACCGTTGATCTACAGTTGGCCAATTCGTCCTGGAACCCATATAAGTAAGTACAAGCAATTTCTGTCTAGCAACGAAATTGAGCTTCTTATCACATTCTTTAATAATCTTTAAGGTTAGCTTTGCGTTCTGCAGGTCCTGGAGTTCAGCCTGACCGTCACTAAAGACTCCAATCTGTTTCCCGCCCCATATCCTATCTCCAATTATCCATTCTGCTACTATCAGAATGGCAAAAATTTGCATTTGGAAAACAGTTGTCATTCCTCCTATAGCGTAATGATACTTAAGTACTGTGTAGCGTAATGATACTTAAGTACTTACTGGATTATGTAACAAGTAATTTCCTTCCAAATGAAATGGGTAAAAGGTCGTCCTTGGTGGATACACAGTAGATACTACTTATGCTGCATATTATAAATTTCTCTGTGTTCCGAAGTTCCATCTTCGTGCCAGAAACCATATTTACAACACATTGCTTTTATTGCTTTCAGTTGTATCTTAAAATCCAAGGTTGTACTCATGGCACCCATAATGTATAAATATACACTTCCTTGCAGCCTGTATAGTTCCCGAAAAGTGGACTTAACCATAGTCCGTCGCCACCAAACCATAGAGACGTAAGTCATGATTAGTCTTATAAGTGCTGTGTCTATCCACTAGATCACAGCAGGTTTCAGGCCCAGGTTTTGCCAAAGGCTCTACAGCATTGTTGAAAAATCCTTAATGCGCGATATACCGTCAGCGAAACATGTGTTTCCCCAAGTCAATTTCTTATCCAAGATAACTCGTAGGTATCTAACTTTCTCCACTCAATTTCTGTTTTCCACAAAGACCTTGTTTCGTGCACCAGTCGTCGATTTTATCCAGAATTCTCTGCACTTTCATCCAAAGCGTAGACATCGTCCGCATATGTTTGGACATGAAATTCGAGTCCATGCATCTCCGTTAGCAGAGAGTGTACAAAGGAACACCACAATAGCGGAATAAGAGCCTTGAGAGAGAGGCCCCGACGGTTATTAGTTCTCACCAGCGATTAGCAGCCTCTCAGAGAGCACGGTTTTATTAATTTCATGTTGTTCGGCAAAGAAACATATTGAGTCAATAGTGGTATTATCAAAAGCCCCCTCAATGTCCACGAACACGCCCATTACTCATCAGCTTCACATGATTTTTCACTATGTTGATTTCTACTAAGTGGACTTCTCGGCAATATTTCTTCTTCTTTTTAATTGGCGCCATAACCGCTTACCCGATTTTGGTCGAGTTTAACAAAGCGCGCCAGTCGTTTCTTTCTCGTGCTAACCGGCGCCAATTGGACACACCAAGTGAAGCCAAGTCCTTCTCCACCTGATCCTTCCAACGCACAGGAGGCCTTCCTCTTCCTCTGCTACCACCAGCTGGTACCGCATCGAATACTTTCAAAGCCGGAGCGTTTGTATCCATTCGGATGACATGACCCAGCTGGATCTTTATTCGCTGCGCTATGTCTATGTCGTCGTAAAGCTCATACAGCTCATCGTTCCATCGCCTGCTATATTCGCCGCTGTCAACGTGCAAAAGTCCAAAAATCTTGCGCAAAATCTTTCTCTCAAACACTCCAGGCGTCGCTTCATCGGATGTTGTCATCGTCCAAGCTTCTACCAAATACGTCAGGATCGGCACGATGAGAACCTTGTAGAGTGTTAGTTTTGTTCGTTGAGAGAGGACTTTACTATTCAGTTGCCTACTTAGTCCAAAGTCGCACTTGGTGGCAAGAGAGATTCTCCATAGGATTTCAAGGCTGACGTTACTATCGGTGTTAATTCTGGTTCCTAAATAAAGGAACTCTCGGCAATACCATCATTCGAATATCTTTCTCTACAACTTCTTCTAAACTTTAATAATTAATAATAAATATGCCTTGATAATTATGAAAAGTGGGCGGTATTGATAATTAATGCCTGACACCTTTAATACAAACTAATTTTTAAAAATTGTATGATTTCGAAACCATTCAATATCAATGGTTGCCGAGAGTTATGGCCGATACCTAAAACGTACCATTAGTTGTGCAAGCCGAGCAACGCATAGACATAATCGAAGTGGAACATTTCAAACAAATGAGGAACGAGAATTTAGTAATGAAGCAGATCGACTATGAATTGCGCAACTGCGTGCTCAGGAACCACATAGAGCAAGAATAGAAATAGAATCATTAAGAGTTTCTCGATCACGTTCAGCGGACTCAAATGATCGACACATAGCCAGAATTGAAAGCGAACTTTCAAGAGCTACTCGACCACGACGAACAGTAAATGGTGATTTGAATCCTGCTGCATTCTATTATAATGTTTATAGCGACTATAGTAAATGAATAAGGTGTGTGGGCATTGCAGTTCGCTTAAGTTCAACAGAAAAGCATTGTATTGCGCGAATGGCAAAATTAAATAGTCGCAATTGCATCCACCGCCTGATCTAATGTTGTCCTAACTTTGATTGGCTCATTTCTAAGTTTGAATTTCATGCATGAAACACCAAAATGAAGAAAACGTTTTCTCAGCGGTCACCCTTCGTCAGGCAATGGTAAATCTCCGAGTGTATTTCTCCCATTAAAAAGGTCTTCATAAAAAATAACAAAATGAAGCAGATGCTCGGCTAAACACCTAACAGAAGTGTATACGCCATTTATTGTTTTTTATGAGAGTAAATCCTAGGGGTACGAATTAATACGAGGGGTGCCTTTTATATTTCAGGATTTGGCAACCCTGGTGTTGCAATCTGGCAACTGACAGCTGTTTGACATTTTTTGGCTTTTACGTACTTAGAACGTTTTGAAATACCAGCGCTATTTGTGTTGTTTACAGTAACTTAAAAGATTAATCTCGGTCCAAAAGTGGAATTAAATCGTGAACATTTTCGTGCGATTATTTTTTACAACTTTCGATGTGGATTAACTCAGCAACATTGCATGCATGAACCTAGTTCACTTTTTGGCGATGAAGCTCCATCAAGGACCAGTGTTTATCGATGGTATGGTGAATTCAATCGTGGTCGTAGTTCACTCCAAGACGAATTCCGTGAAGGTCGTCCAAAATCAGTTGTTGTTCCGAAAACCATTGATGCTGGGCACGAACTGATATTGCAAGATCGTCATGTGACCTATCGTGAGATTGAGACATTCAATATTGCATAAACATTTGACTGTCAAAAACGTCTGTTCGCGTTGGATCTCACATAATTTTTCAATCGCTCTAAAAAAGGCTCAGCCCGATTGGTCGAAGGAAATGCTCAAAAAATACGATCGCGGGGCTTCGAAACACGTCTATGACATCGTGACAGGTGATGAATCATGGATTTACGCGTATGAGCCCGAAAGTAAACAGCAGTCGACTGTATGGGTGTTTCAAGATGAGCCAAATCCAACAAAAGTTGTTCGCGCACGAAGCACTTTCAAGCAAATGGTGGCCTGTTTTTTCGGAAAAACTGGACATGTCGCAACCGTACCACTAGAACAACGCAGAACAGTAAATTCTGAGTGGTACACAACCATTTGTTTGCCAGTTGTCTTCCAAGAAATTAGGAAAACCAATCACCAAAGACGGATCACTCTTCACCAGGACAATGCGAGCTCTCACACATCGGCTCAAACAACTGCATTTTTGAGCACCCAAAACATCGAATTCATGGGTCATCCGCCGTATAGTCCTGACGTATAGTAAAAAATTAATTAAGAGGTCTACGTTTTTCGACACCTGAAGAAGCGGTTGCGGCATTCAGAATGCATATTTTGGAGGTACCTCATTCAGAGTGGCAAAAGTGCTTCGACAATTGGTTCAAACGCATGCAAAAGTCTATAGATCTTCATGGAGAATATTTTGAAAAACAATAAAGTGATTTTCGATGATTAAAATTTGTTTTTGTTCTCTAATCCCGAAATATAAAAGGCACCCCTCGTAGTAGAATACTTTGGCATCTTTGAACTTCAGTCCAGCGTTAAATTTGACTACCGGATAATATATCGGAGATTTCGAAGTCTCTATGACAAAGCTGGCCTCCTACAATCAAGAGAAGAATCATTAAAAAAGTTCAGTGTGAAAGAATAATCGCACAGAAATTTGACGCCTTTTCCGCATTATGCATCGGGACCAGTTGAATGGTAGGCGTGTGCAAAGACATTTCATTAAGTAAAATACAAGACTAATAGAAGACTTTGGTAAAAGTATTGCACATTAGCGGGAGTTAAATGCACGCATTTTTTAGCCAAGCTACATCCACACACACACACACATACATACATAACTGGCCATATTCTCAGTTCTCAGTTCTGCAAATGCAACATTGCAAATACGGCACAGCTAATTATAAGCAAACTTCTTTAATAACTTTCCCGGTGCTGACACTTGCGCTCCCAGCCACCCATCAATTGGCGCGTCGCCGTCATTCCCGGAATGCGTTGCATAAATTAATTGAAGGAAACGCGCCAGACGCTGTGTGGCCTGTCATTTTAGCGACAAAGTAAAGGAAGCGGAACAACAACAACAGCCAGTGCGAAATGCCTAGTTAGAAAAACAAATGAAGAGGCAAGTTTACAAAGTGGCAACGTGTGGCAAGTGCGCGCCTATTAAGGCAAAAGTAACACGCAGCATGCGTTGCATATTCATTAATAAACGTACAGACATACATGCGCATGCACACACACACACACATGCATTTGTATAAATTGCCTGTAGACAATGTGCAACAAGCGAGGTGGGGAAAGAATACTAATTTGTGGCTGCATATGGCTAACAAAAATAAGAAGCAGAACAAGCAGACTACCACAACAACAACAAGTAGGCAGTCTGATAGGCGCAGAAAATTTCAAAGCAAAGGCATCTCGAAACATAAATAAAACAGCAGAGGCGAGTTATAATACGTCTGTATTTATGTATGTATGTATGTATGTACGTATGTCGCAACAAATATGAAAGAAAGCGCTGAGTGCAACTTTTTTTTTAACATTTTGTTGCAAAGAAAGTGGCAGCAAGGCGCAAAGGTGGCAATGTAGGCGGCTTGTCTGCCACATTTTTCCTCTCATTTTGGCGTATTTTTAACAGTTTTTCTTTTTTGTTGTTATTGTATGCTCTCCGCTATAATAGCCACTTTTAGTCCGCTATTCCGCCAAATGGCATAATATTAATTTGTGCGCGCTTTGCAATCCACAGCCGTCACCCATTTGTGCAGGCCCGCTCGCATTGTGTGTTGGCCAGGATCTGCCTCTGTCTATTGTCGCCTTTATAAATTGTGTGTGTCCGCAAGCATATGCTGCAACATCAAGCGCAAATGAATATGCATATATTTATTTGCTCGCCGGTCTGTTTGTCTGTCCGCCTGCCTGCCTGCCTATTTCACGCTTATGCGAACTGTTTTCTTGTCTGTCTACATACTTGCCGACCCAAACAGTGAAGCGTCCGTCCTCCGTTCATTTACTCACTCTTAGCGGCAACGTACAGCTGTTCCTTTTTTCGCACTCAAATTTCATCGCCGCTGCGTTGAATGCCGGTATTTCTTTTTTGGCATACGCGATATGCACTGTGTATCTCATCCCTGAAAGCTAAGCAAATATTTCTGATTTTTGAGGATCAAAAGTCTGCGAGGTTTTAGCATAAAATAAGGAATTATATAAACTACCACGTTAAACGATTGGAGAGCGCGCAAAGGGTGCAGTTCATAGTAAGAAATTCAGCAAAGAGATCCGCATTAAGACTAAGGATGACAGGAAAAGATCACAGTAACATGCCATTCCCTACAGGCCCCTTGACTCTATGCCGTCAGGAGTGATACTTGAAAAGAGATACAATAGATCCTAGTGCTTCCAGAGGCTCAATTGTGTTCAAACTCTGAAAATGAGCGCGGAAAACACTGTTTTCGAATTTTCACGGATGGCTCCAAGACCGAGCATGGTTACGGCTCTGGTGTTTACGTGGAATCCAGCTAGACCAAACTACACTTTGCTCTTCGAATATACACATCCTTGTTTCAAGCGGAGATGTTTGCTGCTCAAGAAGCAATGAACTTTGTTGTGGACAACAGTCGTAGAGGCAGATTTGTATGTCTCTGCAGCGACGACAAAGCTGCGCTCATGGCTTTCCCCACTTCAACTGTAGTTAAGTCCTGTTAATCCAGGTTGAACTGTATCAGTAACATAATATCCTGATGCTAACATGGGTCCCAGGACACGTGGGTAACGAGAGCTCTGACTGTTTAGCTAGGATGGGCTCTGAGGCCAACTTCTTTGCCCCGGAGCCTGTTCTCCCACAAGCGAACTTGGCAGGCTGAGATAGGCTGCAGATGGACAAAACTGATGTTATCTCTCATGTCCGACCGACTGTCGCAGATCCTCTTGTCATTAAGCAGAATGCACTGTAGGCAGCTGGTTGTACTGATGACGGACCACTTTCTTTTGGCGAACTACATGGAAAAGGTAGGCATCTCAGACAGTGATCTCTGCCCAGTATGTGGAGCGGAGGATGAGACGGCGGACCACCTTCTGTTCATCTGCTCTGTCTGCGCTCGAATCAGGCTTGAGGACTTTCGCACTCCTGTATTCATAGTCAACATCTTGACTCCACAAGATCTACTCAGATTTCTTCGGCGGTCAGACGTGAGATCTTTGGCACTGATGTGCTAGGAAGTGACCACCTTGGGGTTTTGGCACCAAAAGATCTACTCGCGAATTCGAGTGCAGACTTAATGTTGTCTGAGTGCTGTATTTGTTAGTTGTTCCAGCAAAAAAACGTTATTCTATAAGTAAACTTTGGCAGTAGGCCTGGTTTTGTAATAGAACAGAAGTGTAGGCAGAAGGGCTTACAATCCGATCACCATGCATACGATTTCCTTAGACAGAAGTGGCAGTCTTCAGCCCACAGTTTGATCTCCAAGAGTCTTTTAGGCTTCCTAAGCACTGTAGCATATTTTAAGCTGAGATCTATGCTGTAACCAAAGCAGTTGAATTAGCGTTGAAAGCGCTACTTCCCTCGACACTCGCACAAACATCTTCATCGATAGTTAAACTGCTATTAAAGCAATAATGGCTGTAATTATTAGCTCGGAGTACGTGCAACACTGTAGTTCCAAAATGGGGGAGCACTGCGAGAATAGACTGGTCTCAATTTACTGGATATCAGGGCTCAAAGGAATAGAGAAAAATGAGAGAGTTGACGAGCTTGCTAAGGCAGGCACCCGCTCGGATCTTACTCTGTTACTCTGTTCATAAGAACTTATGTAGATGGAATTGCAAAAGTAGTAAATTATCCACTTCCTAATTTTCGTCTTTCATCACATCGCAAACACTGTCTGCCTGAAGCTGCACACATATTTCCATACGGAAGTATTGATAATGGCAATGGCATTGGTGGAATACTCGTAGCATTGCCGCGCCGTATTATCTTTTGAAGTGCCTTGTTTCGTGTGCACAGGCACTAAGCAATGGCAAGACCACATGAAGAGTTTTTCTTTTTATTCTACCAAATTTCTTTATGTACAAATTTCTTTCGTAGGCTTTTGAAGTTTTTTTCCGATTTCAACACCGAAAACTGCTTTGTATTTTTCTATGCCTTTTTCCCATTTCTTTTTTGGTTTTTAGGAAGCATTTTTCTATTCGAGCTTGCGATTTATTCCCCACTAGTCCTACAATGACGCTCTTACCAGCATTTCGCACAACGAGCTGGCTGGCGTAGGCGCGTTTTTATAAATTAGTAAAGCATCTGAATGTCTGAATGAATGGCGCAATGAATGGCTGTTGTTTGTCGGCTGCCTGCTGCCGCTTGTTGGCTGGTGTGTGTTACATGCGCTCTGGACGCTATCGCCACAATGGCACAATATGAAAAATCTTAACATAGGCCATGTGGCTGGCCAGTTGTGGAATTTAGTCGGCTCTACGTTGGCAAGGGTCACTTGGGTTTCTCGCTTTTTTTTGGTGTGTTGGTGGTGTGTAGTGGCAAAAGTTTTTGTTTAAATTGAAATGAAAAATCTTTAGGCTGTTAGGTTGTGGGCGCGTGAATAGTGGGAAATTTAAATTAAAAATTTGTCTGGCGAGGCAAGGAGATTGAAATTGTGAGGAAATTTGGTTTTTATGTTAAGGAAGTGCACAACGATGGGAAGCAGTTTTCTAGGGCGTAGTTGACTGGAAAAAGTGGGACTGTTTTCTACGCTTCTTACATAAAGAAGTATTTAATTTCGTGAAAAGTTATCTTCAGTTGATATTTTTTATGAAAGCTTCATAGCTCATATACATCAAAAGTGGAATCACATTCGAAGTACCCATGGCATCACAAAGTTTGGAAATATAAATTTGTGACTGTCAAAAAAGTGCTTTATTATGCATACGCCAAAACTCGTTGGTCTGGTGTCAAAGAAGTTGTTGAGCCAGTTTTTAAAAACCTCTTTGTTATCGAAGGTCAAGCCCTTCATATGGTTTGACAGGGAGCGCACAATATGGTAATCGGTCGGTGCAAGGTCCGGAGAGTACCGCGGAAGCTGAAGGACCTCCAGGTCGATCTCGTGGAGTGCGACTCTCACGACTTGTGCAACATGGGACCTGGCGTGGTCGTGAAGGAGGGCGGATTGACCATGTCGGTCAGGTCTTTTCTGTCGAACAGCCTCATAGCCTCATTCACGCGATGTAGCTGGGCAATGTAGAGGTTCCTGTTGAGCGTGGCATTCTCCCAGTGCACCATGCCCTCCTAGTCTCAACAAACACGTCTTGACTCTCGGCTTTGACGTATCTTCTGGAACCACCCACTCATTTCTTTGCTTCATATCGATGTATAGGCACCATTTCTCATCTCCCGTGACGTTTCGGTACAAAAAGCGATGTTTATGTCCGCGTGTTGCTCGATGGCGGGCGAGATGATGAGAAGTATATTAGTTTGAAGGCGACTTTCTTTGCGATTTCGTTGAGCTCGTGAGGCACCCAGGCTCCGAATTTTTCTATAAATCCCATTAAATGTAGGTGATTGAGAGTCGTTTTATGATCGTAGGTAATTTTTTCCGCCACTTCACGACTGGTTTGGCGACCGTTCGCCTTTAAAAGTGATTTGGTACTTTCTTCATCGAATTCAAAAGGCCTTCCGCTGTGGGACGTGCAATCGACGCGAAAGTTGCCATTTTTGAACTTTGCAAATCATTTCCGTGCTGTAATCTCGCCTAACGCACCTTTTCCAAACACGTCGCAAATGTCCAGGGCTGCTTCGGCAGCTTTTTGACCTCGATGAAAAACAAAGAAGAGTAGGTGTCTAAAATGTTGACTTTTGCCTCTTGGGAATTCCATTTCTAAGGCTCAAGCTAAGACTACACGCTAAATTATTGAGATGTTTGACGCAGCTTTAGATGGTATCTGCTTTTTTTATTAAAAACTTTTGGTTTGTATTGATTTGGGTTATTAATCTACGCGATCTGATTTGCGAAATGCTCCGTTTAAATAAAGTCGGACTTAACCTCGTAGTTGCAGGCCCAGGCGTATGAAATGTTTGCACGATAACCAGGTTTGTGGAATTGTGTTTCTGAGTACCATATCTGGTGATTTCAAGACACTCACTACCATAGTGAATACTAAGGAAGATTATAAATGTTTAAGCGCTCAAAAACTATCGAAGGAAAAGCTCTTAAATGAGCCTCACTCACCTAATCACACTAACGTCCACCTAAATGCTGGAATTAAAGCAGTGATTGCACTCCACCTATGTGACCATCAACTACTCACCCCATCTCGTTTGAAGGTAATAGATCAGCCAACAGTAACAACAAATAAAATATGAGAACGAGTAAGATTGTGAAGCGCAATGATGGACGCAGAAATGCTTCGCTTTGCAGGCATTAATTTTTTGAATTTGTTGCTTTATTTTTTAGCCGGAATTGTCAACACAGACATGCGTTGATCCACCAGTACACACCAATAGAGGGTTGGTTGGAAAAATAACAGCAACAACATCAGCGAAGCTCCTAACACACGCACATAGCTGGTTGTTGCTATTTTGAGTTGCCAGTCGACAGCTTCCTTTCCATTTCTAGCATTTCCTTTTACATAGCCAAACATTCTCACCTCCACTCATCATACAAGTACATTTTGTCATGCAAACGTTTACGCCCGACGCTTTGCAAAATGTGACAGTTTAAATAAATTTCAGTCATACAAAAGTGTTTTTTTTTTTTGTTTCTTCCTTTAGCCGACAAAAAATGTACAAATTTTATTTGCGCACATTTCCAGGCTTATATGAACTCCCGCAACAGCCATTCAAGCTGTCATACGGATACTCTATTTTGAATTTATGTCACAGCAGACAAGAAGAAGAAGAAGAGCATCATGCAAAATATGTGAAAGTCAGCGGCGGAAATAGGAGACATAAATATGTAAGCTGTAAATTGTAAATTGTAAATATGTAAACAGAGGGATAGCTGAGAATAAGAGAGGGATGTCACAAAACATTAATGGGAAAACTATTTTTAAATTTTTTTTGTCCAAAAAACATATTTAAGCAGTTTGAAATAGAAAAATTTAATTTTAATAATAAATAATTTTTCCTCTAGAAGGTGAATTTGTTGAAAAAATGTATAATCAAGCATAGAATTATTTCTCCAAAGTTGTCAAAAATGATGGCCGAGCTCTTCCCCTCATTTGTGGTGTACGCCTTGATGTTGTTTCACAGAGAACTACAGTGTTAAGCCGACTCCGAACGACAGATATTTCTTTTTTATGGTAAGCCTTTTTCCTGGCAGAAATACACTCGGGGGCTTATCATTGCAAGCTGTGGGGTCACCGCTATTAGAAAAAACTTTTTCTATCATTTTGCTGTTTAATGCGCGGAGACTCGAACCTACGCACTCCCGAATAGTAGTCACGCACCAAACCATTCGGCTATGACAGCCACCAAATTTTTTTTTGTACAGGCTCATTTTGTGCATGTTCACAGAGAAGTGGTTCAACTGGCGTTCTGCGTATTAATTGTTAAATTTTTTAGTTTAATTTTAATTTATAGTACGTTATAAAATGCATTAAACCTTGCTTGCTATATAACATGTTGCAACTAGTGTGCACGTAGTTTTTTGAAACTAGTTACCAACTAGTTAATTTTAAACTAGTTCCTAACTAATTAGTGTAAACCGAGTTCCTTTATATTTTGCAACTAGGGAGCGAGTAGTTTATTTGCAACTAGTCACTAACTAGTTAATTTTAAGCTAGTGCCTAACTAGTTAGTTTGAAACGAGTTCCTAACTAAATGATTTTAAACTAGTTGCAATAAATAATTTAATATACTTTGAATTCAAATATTTGAATTAATTAATTCACACATTTTTTATATAGCAAAACGAAAAAAACAAAAAATTCTGAATAATGAACGTGATTTGTTATGGGCTTCCAACTTTAATTTTGTTAATTTCAATTTATTCCGTCATTTCATTTTACAATTTAATGGGCTATAAATTTCAATTTGCAGAAGTTTTCTAAAATATCTCATTAAAAAGTTGGAAATTTTGATGAAAATTTGAAGCATTTTCAAAATTTTAAGCATTTTCGAAATTTCGCCAAAAAATTGGAACTTGTGTTCATCAATAATGAAGTATCTTTATATTGAAAATCTGTTAAAATTTGGAAAATTTATTATTGGAAAATTAAATGTCGAAAAACTTAAACAGAATTTAAATCTAAATTTTTTAAACAGAATTAAAATTTAATTTTTTGAATTAAAATTTTTATTTTTTTTTAAATAAATCTTATTTGAAGAATATTGCATCAAAATTTTAAGATATATATAAGTTATAGCTCTCTCTCTCTCCTTTTCCTCAACGTTGCATCTTCTTTCTCTCTCGTGGAACGAAAATGCCCAAAACGTTGCATGGCCTTGAAATTTTACTCCATTCTCGCTCTTGCATAGACGCCTAAGAAGTTTCACTTCAAAAAAATTCTCTCAATAATACCTCGAGAAGCTTCTCTTTAACAAGTGCATTTTGCTTTTTCTTTTTTGTCTCAGCTGGTTTTGCTGCGAGTTTTGGTGTTGTGGTATACACCGCAAAACTCCCGTTTTTCCGAGACGTCTGTCACTCGCTCCCTGTGCAATATTTTTCAATGAAAATTTAGGGAAATATGTGATTACTCAAATGTTGTATTATTTTACGAAAGCTAACTGAATGCACTGGTGCTGTCTGTAGCGCAAGAAAAATTCTTAAAGAAGGTACCTTTGTTTGACGAAATTAATTTGTCCCACCGCCGACGGGGCGGAATAGTGAAATGCGAAAATGCGATTCATCTAAACGTATAATTTTTCCTTAATTTATTAATTATAAGAAGAAAAAATATATAATTATTGGAGAACAATGCTGCCTAGCCCTTTGGTACAGAAACACTCATCTTCCCTTTTAAGGCCCTCGCCTCATTTGAAATGGTGTTTTTTGGGTTTTTTTTTTTAAGAGCGTGTAAAACAGAAACGAACAAAAGAATTTCTATTTTCCTTTCAAGTCTTGTATTTCTTGATGCATTGTTGAAAAATAAAAAGTATTTTTTGGCCACACGAGGTTCGTTCAAAAAGTTGTCAGCCTTCAAAAAATGGTCTTCCAAAACAAGGTACGTCGTTAGCGACTCGGATTTCGGGTCAGGTTAGGTATTAATGGTTGCCCAAAGAGTGGGCCCACTTGGGCGAAAGAAGTTTGTTTCACCCTTTGTGATACCATTGCAAAACGGGAAAAAGAGGTGAAGGAAAAAGGACTAAAGGGGAAGGGATGGGGAGGGTTGAGTGTTTGTGGACTATGAACGGTGACTAGTCTGCGGTTGTGTTAACCTCTTTATGCTGCTGATGAGGTTCATCAGACTTTTGTTATCAAGACCTGCTATATCAGCAGGCGCAGAAAATAAGTGAGAATCGAGATGCTTGAATCTTAGTCCCGCGAGAGCTGGGCAACTAAGGAGCAGGTGCTGATATGATTCCATCTCATCCTCCATACAGATGACGCAAAAAGGACTCGAAGTAATTTCGAGTCTCACCCCAGAATATCCCTCGAACGCCTCCTATCCAAACACGACTGAGTTGGTACAAAGCCAATCCTTCCAGGAGTAGAGCGCAGGTTGTCAATGGGATCCCGATGCTCTCCTTTCGCGGGCACTCTACCTCACAGCTCTCTTGTCTGGCCAGCTCGCCGGCTTCGCAGTTTCCAGCAATGTCACTGTGTCCAGGTACCCAAATTATCTATATATCGAAGAATTCTGAAGGAATCGAGAGAGAGACCAGGCATTCCCTGACCAGTTTCGAATGCACCGTAATGGAGCCTAGGGCCCTAATTGCCGCTTGGCTATCGGAGTAAATATTTATCTTTTTATCAGTTATTACGCAAGTAAGTAGCCAGTCAGCTGCTTCTTTAAATACATCCACCTCGGCTTGGAACACACTGCAGTGATCCGGTAGCCTGAATTTCAGTTTGATGGGGAGCTCTTTGCAGAATACTGCTCCTCCAACCCTAGCTTCGAGCCAACCGTGAACAGGTTAACCAGGCTCTGTCCCTAAGTGCTGCCCCCGGTCCACTTCTCCCTTGGTGGAATATGGGTGGAGAAAGTTCCGCTTGGACTAAGCGAGGGTGCACACTGATCCGTCGACGAGGGGATGAATTTAAAGTTTTTGAGGATGCTTGAGCTTATAGTCCAAGCCCCTCAGTCTGATTGCGGTACGTGCAGCGGCAATTCTGCCTGCGATATCTACGGGTACCACATTTAACATTACATTAAGCGCCAGAGTCGGAGTAGTTCGAAGCGCCCCACTGATTCCAATAATTGCAGATCTCTGAACTCTCTCTAGCTTTTTAACTGATGTCGTCCCCTCCAGTGAGTTCCACCAGGCAACGACTCCATATAACAAGATTGGCTTTATTATGGTATTATAGAGCCAAAGGTGTTATAGAGCAGTAAAGTCCTCTTTCGACGAACAAAACTAACACTCTACAAGACTCTCATCATGCCCGTCGTAACGTATGGCGCAGAAGCTTGGACGATGACAACATCCGATGAAGCGACGCTTGGAGTGTTCGAGAGAAAGATTCTGCGTAAGATTTTTGGACATTTACACGTTGGCAACGGCGAATATCGCAGACGATGGAACGATGAGCTGTATGAGCTTTACGACGACATAGACATAGCGCAGCGAATAAAGATCCAGCGGCTACGTTGGATGGGTCATGTCGTCCGAATGGATACAAACGCTCCGGCTTTGAAAGTATTCGATGCGGTACCAGCTGGTGGTAGCAGAGGAAGAGAAAGGCCTCCTCTACGTTGGAAAGATCAGGTGGAGAAGGACTTGGCTTCACTTGGTGTGTCCAATTGGCGCCGGTTAGCACGAGAAAGAAACGACTGGCGCGCTTTGTTAAACTCGGCCAAAATCGCATAAGCGGTTATCGCGCCAGTTAAGAAGAAGAAGAGAACCAAAATACAACTCTAGGCGAGACGGATTCCGGGACTCACAGATGTCTGAAATTAAAAAGACAAAAAGGTTCTTGCTCAGTATGAATGTCGTTGAATCTGTTTTCGTTTCTGTTTTACACGGTCTTAAAGAAACACCCAAAAAATACTTTTTCAAATGAGGCAAGGGGCTTAAAGCATGTTGCTAATATGTAAAAAAAATATATTTCAATTTTTTTATAAAGGGGTTGGACCCTTTTATAAATTTCTTAATCGTAAACTAAACTTCTGACTTATTACCGATGGCTTTTTGAGTTGTGAAAGTTAGTGTAAAATATTTATAATTCAATTTTCAAGCGCTAGTTGAACCACCCTATGATTATATTTTGTTTGAATAAACAACCTTGATCGATTTTATATTATACGCAGTGCAATAAATAATTCTTTAAATTTTCTCTTTGCAGCTTAACTTAAATTAAGCGCAACAGCGCAGAAATCGCGTTAAAATGAAACAGAACGCCGACGCTTAAAATAAACTATTTGCGTTCCGAACCAACTGCTCACACACTTTTATATTCCCATTCGAATTCTAATTAAATTAATTCAGCATTTTTGCAAAGTTTACATTGAACGGCGTATCGACGAGTCGCCAATTACGTAGTTATGCCGCTAGCAGCGTGCCGTTATTTTAACTGTTACTGCAGCCATTCAAGCGGAAACTACGTGCAGTGTCAGAGCAGCAACAGCAACATTGACATTGGCCTCGGACAACAACAACAACAACGACAACAACAGAAGTAACAACTCAGCAATCAACCTTTTGCACTCGTACATGCCACACTTCGCACACAAAATCAACGGGGTGGCAACCTTTTGCTGGACAACTGAAACTACAAAGTATTGCAAAAAAGCAAGGAAAAAAAAAGAATCTAAAATTCAGCCAACAGTGAATGCAGAAAGTCAAACGAAAACGGAAAATATCATAAAATGGCTATAATAAAAATTCGACAATTGAATTCATTCAAATTGCAACAGCAACAGAAACAGCAGCAACAGTGGCTGTCGTCCGCTGAAGCCAGCTGCCGCAACGCATTGGCTTTGCTTAGCCGTTGTTCGTATTGCGCAACAAATTATTTGAAAAGTTATTGCCGCATTAAGCGTCATGGTGTTAATAAAAATAAAACTTTATGTTGGCTGACATTGACTTTGATTTTATTGAGCTGCAGCAGTTGGCATGGACGAGGTGCAGGCGGCCGAGGAGGCAGTGGCGGTGGTGGTGGTGCTTTTTGTTATGCTCTCGATATTGGTAAGTGTGCAAATACAATCAAAAAACAAATACAAATTCATACAAAAACAACTATAACACGCATTACATTTCAACTCCTCATCGACCGCTCATCCCCCCCCCCCCCCCCCCCCGCCTCTCCAGTGACGGGGTTTTGACTTTTGCAATTTTTGCATTTAATTGCTGCTGGTATTCAACACCTCTTTTCTGCACAATTTTATTGCCACTTTTACTATTTTGTAGCACCTTTTATAGCCTGCCAGGTGTAGGCCACCGCGCGCTCCCTCTCCCGCTCTCACTCGCTGTGTGAATACTCCTATTAATGGCAACATTTTATGCAACATTTCAATTGCCTACAAATTGTATTCAAATTGCGCATAATGTTTTGGTAATTCAGCTTCTAACTGGAAATGCAAAAGTGTTTATTTAATTACACAACCAATTACTTGGTAATTGAAAGCGAATGATGTGTAATGATCTGCAATGGTACAGAAAACATGAAAGTATTCAAATTTCTATGGGATTAAAATTGTGCAGCGAATGCGGCTCAAATAGGGTTTTCAGGTCAAAAGGTTTTTCGAAAACAAAAATAAGTTGCAATTTTCAGTGAAATAGTAGAGCGCGACAAATACAAGGCGGCGCAAAATTAATCACGCTATCACAAGATTTATAATTTTTGCAAATTTGCAAAGTGCAATCTTATTTGGCACTTGTGAAGTAGACAGCTGCAGTATACAGACAGACAAGCAATGGAGTGCGTAAAGATTAAAATAAAGATTGATTTCCATCACACAAAATATTTTTTTTTTATTTTTATCTAGTAAAAAACGGATATGATACTTTTTACTAGAAGGTAAAAGCTGAACGGCGTAGAACTGACTCTTAAAGACCACGCAAAGTAATTTGGATAGCAAACTATCATGGAAGCACAATATATTATGGAGGCAGAAAAGGCCAGTAACGCACTATATTGTATGCATGTAAAACAATGCTGAGGGTTACATATCTCCTTATATAATGAGTTGGTGCTACTCAACTGACCGACTTCAAAGACCGACATATAAAAAGCCTATGGAAAGTATTCAACGTCTTGTTGTACTCTGTACGACAGGGACAATTAAAACTACTCCTACGGCAGCACTTGAAAGAATACTCAACTTACCACCGATTGACATTGAGGTAGAAGGTCTAGCAGCTAGAACGCAACGGGTGAATTTACCTGTAAAATATTTGGACATAACTCAATAGGTATGAGTTATCGGACCAATACGAACTGTATGACTCCGAAACACAATTGGGCGAAAAGATTCCGAACAACAATAGAAGAAGAGGGGAAAAAGAGGTATGAAGCCTAGCCCCAATACGCTTAATATACGGGTTGCCCATATTCGACGGACCCGACGGATTTCGATGACTCTTTGGGCCCATTCCAATCAACGAGGCTTGTCCGCAGGCAACAATCTTTGCGTCAATTGAATCTTATACGGGAATAAATGCATATCAATGCGGATAATTCGATGTAAAGTGGTCCGAGCAATGCCCAACTGCTGAGAACGGCGATTTTGGTGAGGTCTCAACATTGGCCCGTACAAGAGCAATATTTTCATCCGATTGTCTTGGTCGGTTTTGATTTGGCCTCTTTGGATTAGAAAGAGCATCACCAGTCGAAAACCTTTCGTACAAACGTTTAATGGTGTTCTTAGAAGGCGCACTTTTCACATTATTTAATTTTTTATACGCACGTTAAGTTTTCACAATTGACTTCTTTTGTTGAATGTAAATTTCAACAATTTGGGAGCGCTCGCGTGGCGTGTACTGTTCCATGGTAAAAATCTGCTTGGACTGACGCTTCCAACGCGGTATGTAATTAAGCGATCCGACGTCTCTGTCAAAAGATACGGGGTTGCCAGATGGGTCCGTCGAATATTGGCAACCCTGTAGAAATGATGGTTAAATTTCAAGGGCCGATGGTAAATGTGCATCATACCTAAACGTCAACGACACCGTTGGACTTCTTTCTTTGGGGTTATTTGAAAGAAAAGTTGTACGTCGATAAGCCAGCAACAATTCAAGAGCTAAAGGAGGAGATAATTTGGCTTATTAAGGGCATAGAACCTCAATTGTGCCTCAGCGTTTTAAGAAAAAGTTGTGTTAATGTATCCAAAGACACCTTTTGAGAGCGTTTACGCGCTGAACTATGGTACTTAGAGCATAGACACAATTGTCCCGCGACAGGGTAGACCGACGACTGAGTTGACTGAGAAGGACAAGTTATCACGCGCGCCTAATAAAAAGAGATAGCAATATGTTTATTTCGCAGGCGCCTCTGCGACGTAGGTTATCTTTCTAGGGTTAATACCAAGTCCTTTCCTTTTTGAGAATATATGTGTTGTCCACGTTAATTTCCTGTCTAAATGCATTCCTAGATATTTGGTTTCATTGCATTGTGGAATTTTAACACCGTTGAGTTTGACGGGTGGGCAAGTGTCTCGCTTAAGAATGAATGTGACTTGTACTGATTTAGTTTCATTGGGCTTTATTCTACATTTTTTGAGCCATAGGTGGATTTTGTCGAGTCTGTTTTGCAGTTTAGAAGAAGCTGCTTGCGGGAAAGTGTCACTTGCTAGTATAGCAGTATCATCAGGAAATGTGCTTATAGTTACTCCTTCAGTTTTGGGTCAGTCATATGTGTAGAGTAGGTGCTTCCTTGCGGAACGCCCGCTGAACTTTCGCAGAGCTCGGAGAGATGATCTCCTTCCTTGACGAAGAAATTTCGGTTATTGAGATAAGACTTTATAAGTATGTAGAAGTTTATAGGGAGGATGGCTTTAATTTTGTAGAGAAAACCGTTGTGCCATACGTGGCAAAAGTTTGGGCAATGTCGAGGAACGCTCCTGTATAGTATTTTTTTTTTTTGTTCGAATGCATTGTGAATGTGTTCAACAATTCGTTGAACTTGTTATATAGTGCTGTGCTCTTTTCGAAAACCGAACTGATTATTGGGTATTATTTTTCGTTCTGCAATGATCGGAAACAGTCTTTTAAGAATAAGACATTCCATAGGTTTGGAAGTGATCGGAAGTAGGCTGATTGGACGATACGATTCAACTGCATCTGGTTTTGGTTTGAACAGTTTTCTATCTCGAGGTTCGGTGCGATTAATTGACCATAAAATCAAACCGACCGACCGAATAAATCTTCAAAAGTTGTTAGAGCGGAAACCCAGTTGATTTAAAGCAGACTCAAAATTCTTCCAGCAAAAACTTAGAGTGATACTTTTTATTCAATTCAATCTGAATTTCCTGGTAATTTCTTCAATTTACTTGTAAAAAAAAAATATTTTCAAAGGAAAAAATCTCCATTGCCTATCAAAATATTATCTCGAAAATCAATAGAGCTCTGAACGCATTTGAACAAATTTTCGAAGGGTTTTTGTTTCGGGTAGATAACATTTAGCATAATGAAATTTATGTCCCAGGACAGATACTGGGAATATATTATATAAAAAATACTATCAGAATATCGCAATATTTATTTTACTCAACTAATGGACGGAAAGTGTCCGGACGAATTTCGGGAACACCATTTTGCATTGAAAGTACCACAAAATCCCGCTAATACTGACCGTAATAGTAAAAATAATTATTACTTTAACTGAATTTATGAAAGTTACGTTCCGAGATATATTTCTGGATTCGGGAATTACCATTAAATATTTAATATTATTTCGCGAAGTTCCTCTACAACTGGTTTGCTTAGTTAGTAAATATTTCTTCTAGAGTGACTTAACTCAAGCTCCTCCTTCTAATTGCGGCGTGATGATGTCGTTGTTATTCCACAAACGGAGGGACCTGAAGTTTGAAGCCGACTCCGAACGGCAGATATTTTTTATGCTTTTACATAGCAGAAATACACACATCAGCTGCTCTAAAGCCAATGCCACTTTAATGTGCGTGTTTGTAAATATTTTTGAAAGGTCAAATATATATTCATAGACTAGGACAAAATTCGGGATTCTGGTATTACATTCACAATATCGCAAAATTTTTCTCTGGTAATATTTATTTTACCGATTTATGAAAATTAACTTTCGGGCCCAACCTCGGGATTTCGCGATTATATTCAAAATATCACGAAACTCTGCTTTGGCAATATTTATTTTACCGATTTTATGAAAGTTACATTTCGGGACAAACTTCAGGCTTTTGGGATTACACTACGTAATAAATCGAATGAATGACAAACCCTGCAACAAAGTTTGTCAGTTTAGAGTAACTTGATCAAAGTTTGACAATATAGTGGCCAAATAAATAGTGTGAAATCATATTAGCTGCTCTAAAGCCACCAACTCTTCAACGTGCATAAGTTTGTACGTATTTTTGAAGCATAAAAATATGTTTTCAGTATAGGACAAATCCTCGGATTCGGAAATTCCATGCAAAATATCGAAAAAATCTATTCTGGTAATATTTATTTTACCGATTTATGAAAACTACATTTCGGGACAAACTTCGGGCTTTTGGGATTATATTTAAAACATCACGAAATTTTGCTCTGATTATATTTCTTTGACAGATTTTATGAAAATTACATTGCGGGACAAACATCGGGATATCGGGATTACGCTAAAAATATAGGATTTTACGAAATCCCGCTAATAAAAAGGGTTTTCCAATAAGAGGTGTTATTTTGATATTCAAAGAAAACTGATATTTTTTAATATGAATAATCGGATGTTTACTTCATTATAAAGAGGAAGGTATGCCGTTAATATGTTATATGGAAAATAACATCTGGCAAACGACCACCACGACCACGCTTACACGACAATATCCTTTTCATTAAAATTTCCATAACCGTATTGCAAAGTGGCTGCCCCATGTCCTCGATAGCCTCACGAATTCCATCTTTGAGGTCTTGAATCGACCCTGACCAACAGACCTTCTTTTTCACGTGGCTCCAAAGAAAAATGTCACAAGATGTTAGATCACAAGATCTCGGGGGCCAATTATGATCACCTCTTCGAGAAATAACACGGTCCGGAAACTTTTCTCGTAAAAGATCAATGGCTTCGTTGCTTGTGTGGCACGTAGTGGCGTCTTGTTGAAAATAAACGTTGTCCACATCAATACCATCCAATTCCGGCCATACAAAATCGTTAATCATCTCTACTGTGTGTAAATATTTATTTTTCTATACTGAATCTATAAAAGTCATGCCCCGAAACAAATCCCGTATTCCCGGTACTACATTAAAAATATAAAACTACATCACAACATCCCACCAATGCTCGCATCTCTAATTTGTACGATAAGTATTTGAAAGTAATGATATTTTAAGCGCAGTACGCAAACAAAAACTCCACAGTCACTGACCCATTTCCCACATAAATCTCAAAGTAATAAACAAAAAAAGCCGCCCATCTGCACTGGCATGCATGAGACATGAGCTTCGAATTGATTTTCATAATTAAATATAATTCATTACCAGCAATCTGTCATGCATAATGTACATAAATATCTATGCGGTACAGCTGGGCGCCATCTCAACACTCAGGCATTCGTAAGAGATAAATTTGTAAGAAATAAAAACACAGCCAACAGTTGGTTGGTTGGCTGTTTGGCTGGCCGGTCGTTCGGTTGGGCAGATATGTTGCCCCAAATGAAGCATGAAAAACGAGAAAAGCGTCATCTTTCCGAGCAAAGCAGCCATACAAATGGATTTAGTGAGTGATCACAATAATTATATTTATTTGCTTATGTTTATGCGTGAATGTGCCCGTCTGCTCGCTTGTTTGTTTGCATAAAAGCATATAATTAAGTAATTGCGTTTTGTAAATGAGTTTTTTGGGCTGCTCGTCAACAAGCGCACTTGCCTCCTTTCACTAAAACTTATTTATTTTATATTTATGGTTATATATGCCAGAATAATTGTAATGAGGTTTTTCGCCCCCCCCAACTGGGAAGATATTGATTAAGTGGCCCGCTGACGTCCAACAGCTTTTTCCTTAAGAAAAAAAAAAACAAACAAAAAAAAAAACCCAGATATTCACGCAATAGCCGCTTCAAACAAAGGCATTTTTTTGCCTTATGCGGCGGCATGTTGCTGGTACCACTTGCGCCACATGTTGCGGAAAAATGCTAGCAGCACAGCCTCTGCTGCATACGCCTGAGCAGTGAACAATTTATGTCTGTGTTGATGTGTACTTTTGTTTGCCTGTTGCTATGCATTCAACGACTCATCTCAACTCTAATGTTTTCGCTTCGCAATCTTTACTGCATTCATTTATTTTCTATAGTATTTTCATTTCATTTTGAGTGTCGGTGGTCTCTCATTTTACACTTTGACTTATGGCGCTTAAGCACTGAATGATTGCTTCTAATTATTCACTTAATGATAATATTTTTGCTGTCGACGTGCGAACCAAGTGTTAGAAAGTGGCAACTCAAAAAAAGTATTAAACAACAATAAAAATGCAGCGCTGCGCAATGCTTATGACCCTTTACCATCTTGAGTAATTCAGCAGCTTTGCAAAATGATATTTCAACACAATGTCTTGTCAGTGCTGGGAGCTAAAAAGGTGCTTCAAACATGAAGTTTATGACAGCTATAAAATTTAAAAGCAAATACTAATTCTAAGAAAGTAAAGTCATGAATTTGAATTGCTACTCACTTCTACAGATGCCAATGAGTGGAATGGCTGGAAAAATTGATGAAAGTATAGATGGATGGATGAAAGTATAGATGCATGGATAAAAGTATAGATGGAAGGACGGATGGATGGACGGAAGGATGGATGGAGGGATGGAAGAAAGGATGTATGAAAGGATACTTGTAAGGATGGGTGGATGTATCTGAGTAGGCTGGGATATAATAAATTAAAGCCTAAGCACTAAGGTATGCATACCTTTTGTATTTAAGACTTAAAAGGAAACACAGGCAACAACTTTCCACACCGCACTTACTCCATAATGGATCTGAGAAGTTTCTTCACGGATAGGTAACGTAGCTAATTCAGTCTTAAAAAATCGCCTCTTTAGTGCAGCGAAAGCATAGATATGGTATTACGGAGCAACTTGCGTTTCCAAAGCTCTGATTATTAAGACATGCTTTCGGTAAGAATTCAAAGGTTTCTGTTAGCAGAATATAGAGCACTGTAACTACTGGTTTTAGCAAAAGTAAATATGAAGGTTAGGTTAGTTAAATTGTAGCTGTTCACGCTCATCTTCAGAAATTAGGCACACACATCGGTACTGAGAGAAGAAAGGGAATGCCCTTCCAAGCTCCCTCTTTCATTCGCAAGGCTAAGTGGTGATACAAAGATATGAAAAAAATACTTTAGCTCATCTTTGAAGTGTAGCAAAGCCTCTCAGACAGTTAAGACAGCTTTTAAGAAGGCATAGAAAAGGAAAAGGGATTTATCGCTTAAGCCTTTAATGGCCTCGCAAACTTGCGTTTCTTTCAGTTCGTGAGGAGTTCGAGTAGGCAAGTTGTTTTAAGTGATTTTCAATGCATGTATTACATAGAAGCTTCCCTACAATCTCTCGTGTTGTACTGTGACGATCCGAATCGATTATTGCTTTGATTAGGGCGTCATCAATTTCAACTGGACGACCAGAGCGTTTTTTATCTTTGAGTAAAAAATCACCAGAACGAAATTTGGCAAACCAATTTTGACACTCACTGCCGTTCTTTTAAGGCTTCGTCACTATAAACAGCACATAACTTTTTATGAGCTTGCGATGCGATTGTTCCTTTGCGGAAATAAAAAAGCCAAATATGACGAAAATGTTCCTTTTGATTTTCCATTTTCAACGAACGCCAAACGAAAACTACGTAACGAATCAGAAAACTGTTTTTACTGATTGACAATTGAATTGCCAACTATCAAATAACAAAATGTGTTTTACATTTGTAACGTCTGAGAACCTAACAATTTAACTGAAGCCATCTATGAGTGAACTCCGAAATTACTTAGTTGCCAACCCAATAGTAACCCAGGGTTTTCTGATAATGTAAGCGAAGATTGTACTTTGCGCGAAAATAAACATGCATCAAAATATTATTTCATTTAACGGTATTTCGCAGCAGTAAAACTTCAGCCGCTGTAATACTGTGGGTGATTTATTGGCTCACTTGAATAGAGGCATTAACCAAATAAGAAAAAATAATAATGAGAATAGGAAGTATTTTAGTTTTCTTCTTTAATTTACTATTTAAAGCTTAATAGTTGTGGTGCCACCTTGTTTATAAATTACGTCATAAATACGTTGATGAGTGGATTTGTACCAATTGTCTAGATAGCCTAATGAAATTTTAGGCCAAGCCGTTTTAATGATTCGAATTAAAGGATTTTTGTCTTCAAATTGTTGTCCATTCTCATGAACCTTACGTGCAAGCCATCCCCATAGTTTTTCAATAATGTTCAGACCTGGGGAATACGGTGACCATAGTAAGGTTTCAACGGTTTTAGAAGGCAATCCAAGTTTTGACCACACTTGAAGTGTGTACGGGTGCATTATCCTGTCGAAAGATCCATTCAATAGATACAAATGTTTTACGAGTCTCGGGAAAGATGATTCTAACAGAACTTTGTAGCTGTGCTCCGAATGCGCTATAGTACGATATTGGTCTCCATATCATAACACCAGTTTGTGATGTCGATTCAAGTACCTTTCCTCCATTCGGCCCATCCAGATTGAACTTCTAGTTTAGTTTGTTTGTGAAAGGCATAAATAAGACAAGTGTTTTGCGTGTACGGCGTTTTTCTGCTGTCGAAAAAAATGTATCAAAGAAGTTGCATCAAATTTTGTTTAAAAAATGGAATTAAAATCAAAAACACTTGAAATGTTGACAGTGGTATACGGTGAGAGTATTCTGAGTCCAAAAAATGTTTACTTTTCACAGAAGTTCGAGAAGTTGTGCATGCCGACGCTCGCTCTGGATGCCCCAGCGCGTCAACAACCGATGAAAATGTTGAAAAAGTGAAGAAAATTGTTATGAAGAATCGTCGAATCACAATTAGAGAAGTTGATAAGGATGTCGACATATCGGTTGGCTCATGCCATGAAAATCTTTTTGGAAATTGTGGCACGAAGCGTGTGTTCGTTCCAAAATTGTTGAATTTTGACCAAAAACAACGTCGCTTGAGCTTCACTCAGTAATTGTTGAATAACGTCAACGATGACCCAGAGCTGCTTAAAAGGGACATAACATTGCAACGAATCATGGGTATAGGAGTATGGTTAAGAAATCGAAACCAAAGCCCAATCGTTCCAATGGAAGAGTCTAGGAGACCCAAGACCATAAAATGCAAGACGCCAAGCTCGATCGAATGTCAAGATTTTGCTCACTGATTTCTTCGATTATCATGGCGTAGTACATCAGGAGTTCTTACCACAAGGTGGTACGGTAAATAAGGAGTATTACCTTGAAGTTATGCGCTATTTGCGCGAAGCAATGAAAAAACGCCCGGAATTGTGGAAAAAAATGCATGGCTTTTGCATCGTGAAAATGCACCTGCTCACTCATATTTGCTTGTGAGAGATTATTTGGTGAAAAATAACAATAACAACACCGTTATCATGCCTCAGTCACCGTATTCACCAGATTTGGCCACCTGCGACTTTTTCCTGTTCCCAAGATTGCAGAGACCCTTGAAAAGATGGCCTTTTGTGACGTTTGAGAAGATAAAAACCAAATCCCTGAGAGAACTCAAGGACATTCCAAGAAATGAGTATCAGAAGTGCTTCAATGTAGTATCCTTTTAAGCTTATACACTGCGCGGTCCTAATTTGTTGATTCCTTCCGAATAATAGGGTTTGTCCGAGTCTGGACTCTAGGAATCGTCTCCTCGTTTGATTAAAATCTTTTGCCCGCCTACCATTTATTAAACTGGGAGACAAGTAGTAGTCCGAGAGATCCGAGGAAGCCAAGTCTAGAGAATAAGGGGGATGTGAATTGAGTTGCAGACTTATTTCCATTAATTTTGCGACCATAACTGCTGAGGAATGAGTTGGTGCGTTGTCGCGATGGTAAGGGAGAATCACTCGTCTTTCTCGATTCAAACGAATGCTAAACACAAAAAAATAGACCGATCTGGTTGAAGCTTGGTGTGTGTTCTTCCAAAAAATGCTATTAACTAAACACGCCCTCGATACGCGCCAATAGTGCCATCTCTTTGACTTTGGCGGGCTTTTCAAGAGACCCTCGGGTATGGTGGCCGTTGTGGCCGAATGGGTTGTAGCACAAGTTCGAAACTTTGTGCATGACACCCAAAGCTGCGGGAGTTGACGGTGGATATCAAACGAGTTGGAAACCTCTTTCCATTAATTTTGCGACCAGAACTGCTGAGGCGTGCCAAACCTCTGATTTTGCATGATTTTTTGAAACGTCCGCCCCACTGTTTTTGAAAGGCCTACAACCACAAACGCCATTATCTTAAAATTAGCATAAAAAAGCGACAAGTACGTCAAATTATTATGCCAAAATATTTAAATAAAAGTTACCATATGAAAAAAAGGAACAAAATCTATATTTTATTCCGAATCACATGATCATAGAATTCTACTTGCCCATATTTTTCCGAGAAACGCATTTTGAGCATACAATTATTCGTATAAATTTCACGCGATACATCGACACAGATTTTGTTTTGATCACCGCGATGCATGAACAACAGACCATCCTAACAACGTCCTAAAATGAATTTTTTATAATTTTATTGGTAATGCAAACAAATAAAGGAAGTCTCAAAAGATGCCTTAATTTTGCGCATTTCAGAGCGGTTTAGCCTTTAAAAGGCTTAGACAAATCTGGATTGCTGAAAAGTAGAGTGCCAACACCGGACAACAGTAAACTGTGATTGGAAATTCCACTAAGCCACATAAAAATATTTTAATAATTAATTTTATCAGCTTTGAAAGTCACTGCACATTGCGAAAATCCTCAACCCCACTCCACTCCCATGCCTTGCATAACGCGCCAATATAAATTACACCAACTGTTGATTAAATTATGTCAACGGAAATAACTACTCTATACACTCCACTCAACTATGCCACCAACACCACCTCCAACACCATCGCCGTTTCATTGATTGCTGCTTTGATCACTTCAGCTTAGCGGACAACAACACCGGGATTTGCAAGAATGTATGGCAAATTTTAAAACGATCACAACGGCATATTAAATATTGTGCGAGTAAACTGGAAAATGATAGATTAAAATTGCCTTTAAGCGGACAAGTCGTGATTGGATGATGCAACACACACACACACACACTCGTACAGGCATGGACTAGCCTAGGCTGGTCGTTATTTAGGCTAGGCTAGGGTACATGGCATGAATGAAGTGGCGGGCACGCCGAGCTGACAAGATCGTAAATGTTCAACAATCAGCTGTTGGCGGCGCGGCGCGCAGCCAGAACTGGTGAAATGTTTGTAAGGCATTCGCGTACAAAGCGTTGAGGTGCAAAAAGTGCAGTGGCGCGCAAAAATGTCAAGTAGTAGACTAACGGTCGGCAACTGACGGACAGAATTGACAGCGCTTGAATACGAGAGTGTTGGTATCTATGTAACTGTGAAGCCATATGAGATATCGCCTATAACATACATTTACGCCCCATTCAAGTGACGTTATTTAAATGAGTTTATCGTTGCTGCAATGCATCGCAGATGTATGTACGTTTGTATGCTCACCGCATTGGGTCAGTCGTGGCTCCCAACTGGTGCTGTGCTATGAAACTAAACCAGTTTTCTCTATTAATCCGCGCAATTTTTCCTTTAAGATTTCATTCAACGATATCAGCAATTCAGTGTTAATAAATTTCTCAAGCTTTTCAAGCTGCCTAAGGCGAGCACAGATCAAACAATTTTCAGACTTACATACATATACACATATAAAGGGTGGTGCAAGTACGAGTTGTTTACTTTTTTTTAATAAATTGAAAGGAGAAGAAAAATGGTTATAAGATATCTTTCGTACATATGAGTACACAATCATGAGCGCAATGTTTTAATCGTGGGACGAAATGTAGTACAGTTTGTAAAGTCGCAAAGATTACAGTGGTATGAATACCTCCTAAGAATGAGCAGCGAAGGATCGACCAAAAAGATTTTGAAGCAAATTCTAAAAGCGCAAAAAGGAGAGGCCGGTCAAGGCGACGATGGTTGCAAGGCGTAGAAAACGACATACGAAGGTTGAGAACCTCACAACATAGAGCGAAAGCGGGTTGTCGAGAAGAATGGAGGCGTATGGTAGAGGAGGCAAAGGTCCACCCCGGACTGTAATGCCAATATGAGGATGAGATATCTTTCGTTATTAAGGAAATTACCTAATCTACTTGGTTACTCCAATTGGCTTCGCAGGCGCCCTATCTGAGACCGTCTTTCGACTTATTGACTCTATTTGATGAGCACCTCAACGATATTCGCCTTAAGAGTCTGGCTTGGATAACGGAGTTAAATCACAGGTCCGAGATGGTCTGAGATAGATCTATGGAATGCTTCACCATTCTGCTGAAACCAAAGGCCGTACAAGTTCTTATCCTCAATTTTAGTCCACAAGCAAATGGCAATCATGTTGTTGTTGTTCGAGTTTGGGCTATGTTTGCCCTTTTTGGGTGTTTGGCCGAGCTCCTTCTCCTATCTATGATGGGCGTGTTAATGGTATTCAACAAATAGACGGACCTTCAGTTTTAAGCTAACTCCGATCGACAAATATTTTCATGCGGAGCTTTTTCATGACAAAAATACACTGGGAGGTTTGCCATTGCCTGCAGATGGGTGACTTTCTATCATTTTGGTGTTTCAGAGAGATTCGACCCTACGCGCTCCCGAATGGTAGTCATGCATCAAACCATTCGACTACGACGGCCGCCGGAATTAGAAGGCAGCTAATTAGCATCGACCGTCTTTTTAATACCACAACCCTCTGTTATTTTGGTAGTTGAGATTTCATGTTCCCGAAGGCTCGTATTCTTGCTTTTGGTAAGCCTGGATAATCACAGATAAATTGTACAGGAGTTTCCTTCTCCCTCACTTTAACCTTGCCGCATGCTCCCATACCCTTCAGCATCCTTTGAGAACCGCGTTTAGTCTTGAGTTCCTGGGACGGTCGTACCTAAGCAGCTGTTTAGTCTTTGATACGTTATAATCAGATCACTTCTTACTGGACGTTGTACAAGTTATTAGCTCTTTCCGTCGTTGACTTGTAATGCTATAATATTGAGACCTCCGAGTTCTGAAGGGAACTTCTATTGATTCCGCTTCGTTCGAGCTTAAGGAGGATATTTGTACTATATAGCAAGCTCCTCCGCTTTCGCGTTACCCTCGATGACCTTGCCGCCGGGAACCCATACGAGAGTGATTGAGTAGAGTGAGCGAATTGAGTTCCTCTATATGTACACTGCATTACAAATTTGGTGGTTATGTTGATGGAGTTAACCGTCTTTTTAGCAGCCTGACTATCCATAAAGATTGCCCTCTTGGAGTCAACTTCCATTATGTCGGAGATGGCCTTGCAGGCTTCCCTGACTGCTATCACTTATAACCGGAATACGCCGGCTGGAAGGCGCATTGATTTGGATAGTTAAAGGAATTCAGGGTAGAAGCCTGTCGCCATGCCGCAGTCCATGTGGTACCAGCCGGTGTAAATTTCTGCATCAAAATCTCTCCGGATTCGCCTCCGGTTTTTCACTCTCGTCTAGATAGGAATACCGAAGATAAATCTTTAATGAAGAGAATGCTTAGTAGTGATAAGTAGTCGATGGTAATCATAGCTCCATAACCAGTACAATTTAGAAAAAATATGCGTCATTAATCGCTAATACATACCGTCATTGGTGCTATCAGTTCAAAGCTCACACAAAACTGTCACTCTTTGTGAACTCACTGGCTTCTCGATAAATGTGTGCATGCTCGGGAGCCACTTCAATTTTGTTTAATAACTCAGCACCCGGAAAGAGTTTGCGTCTCTCGACTTTCCAGTCACTCAAATATCGATGCGAGCTATTCTAAGGTCCAAGTTAAAATGCAATAAAGACGAAGATGATGGTTTGCCTACTATTTTCAGAGGCATTTGGGTTTGATTAGCGCTTATTCAAGAGGATTGTGAAAAACTGTCGCCAGGGAGGTGGACTTTTGAGTTGTCGCTCCCAAAAATGGGTATATCTCAAGGCTAAATTGTACACCTTTGACCAAAAAGCCCCTATATTGATGAACAAAGCCTATAACTTGAAAATAAGCTTTTACTTGAACCACCCTTTAAATGCATATAAACGTATTTTTTGCAATTGTCCACTATATGGCCTACTCCCGCCGGGCCGATTCATTCCTCACCAATGTGTTGAAAAAATTAAATAACAATTAATAGTTGCTCTGGCGGAAAATCGTGGCGCACATGCGCACCATTAATTTAGAAAATACGTACACTATTCCGGAGCTTTTGTTGCTATTGCTGTTATGTGTGCATATGTACAATAATGTAAGCGATAAATTTCATATGCGCGATTCGCTGATAACGTTTAGCCGCCAGAGTTGGCATCTGACAACTGGCATGGCTATACGGGCTATTTCACATACGCGTTCATATCCTGCAGGGAAAATCTGAACAAAAGAAAAAATTTCCGGATTAGAACTAGTACGATTGTGGAAATTTTGGACCAGTTCGCGTGTAGAGAAATTTGCCTTTAAAGTGTGTTGTCCGTTTTACACAATACGCCCGTGGTATAGCGCTGGTGGGTAGTCACATATCTGTCATGAAACCCGGACTGAACTAACAGGGCTAACGTTATCGTTGAATGAAGGGGGGATAATGGACTCTTTTTAAGCCACCGCTAGTTGCTTATACGAAAAAGAAAGGCAAGACGATAACGCAAGCATAGATGCACATATTTGTAACTCTCTTCGTAAGCATCATATAACATAATATACAATAACATAACATAACATAACATAACATAACATAACATAACATAACATAACATAACATAAATTACATAACATAACATAACATAACATAACAGAACATAACATAACATAAATTACATAACATAACATAACATAACATAACATAACATAACATAACATAACATAACATAACATAACATAACATAACATAACATAACATAACATAACATAACATAACATAACATAACATAACATAACATAACATAACATAACATAGCATAACATAACATAACATAACATAACATAACATAACATAACATAACATAACATAACATAACATAACATAACATAACATAACATAACATAACATAACATAACATAACATTACACAACATAACATAATAAAATAAGAATACATAAAGCACTTCCTTAGATTTATATCCATTGGCCCATATATTATTCCCGGTTGGTGCGATGCCACTTACTCGTAAGATCTACAAACGACCATCGTCATATAAAATTCTTCATTCCCTTAAATGAAAAGTAACAGGAACGCGAACTAGTAATGATTCTAAATTCACCAATATCGCACCACTTTTGTACTACCGAATTTCCCTACAGGTTATCTATGCACATTTGCGCTTTGTTCGTTGGTCGCCCGTTGGTTTTTTGCGGAATGTTTTCGCCATGTTGTTGTTGACATGCATTTAAGATACAAATCGCTGCTGGTGGGTTTGAGGTTTTCTGATTTCGCACGCAAATTATTGGCATTTCCTGGCATAATATATTCGCACTTTTGTGGCTTTTATTTTTAACCGCTTTTGTTGTTATTGTACGCGTAGCGCTTAGCATCCACCGGTGAATGCAATTTTTGTAGCACTGCTCTCGAGTTAATTTACCACTATTTAAGAGATTTTGAGATAGCGAATATGCAAGTGATACAAGTTTAATATTTAAATAGGTTTAGAAATTTCACTTAGAGACGAGGGACCACATAATAATTTATTCTTAAATGTATTACGAAATTAATTAATTTGAGTGGGGGGTAGTGAGTAGTGACTATTTTCGTCCGTCGTTGACTATTTTCAACACTGCTTGTTGAAACCTCTAATTCGCTTCCTAGGTACTAGAACAATTTTCGAAGCTGATCATGGAATGGAATTTTGCAAGAATGTTTGTCAGTGCATTTACAATTAACTGGGAATGACTATTGAAAAAAGAAATATTTGTGGCCTCTAATTCAAGCGTCGAGGTATCTCAAATGGGAAGATTCTTGAACGAGTTTAGTTCTAAATAAAGCAAAGGTTGTCATTTGTCAGAAGAATAAGGAAAGGGTATTAGTTAAGCCTGATATTAACTTTGCAGCTATGTTTTCAAAGACCGTTCGCAGGCTGCAAGTAAAAATCGATGTTAACATGAAGTCCTGTGAGCGAGTGGCTCGGGTCAATACCCATCAAGATTTTCAAGAAATGTGTGCACTGTGAAATATAGATGGGCAATGGGTTCAATTACTGTATAAAGTATAGAAAAAAATAATTTTGGTATATTAGTTTTTTGGAGTGGTCCCAAAAATTTTTTTGTTTTCGCAATACTTCCACACAAATTTTCACATAGATATGATGTTTCTAATAAAGAATTCAAAATTTGCTCGAAAGAAGATTTGGCCAGAGGAATATTTCCGATGCCCTGTCCCTACATGCCCTCAAACCACTTCTATATTTTGGGGAATTCAGTTAACAACTTTGGCATAATAAAGTGTCGGTTTCAAGTATTTCAAAAGTCACACTGATTTTTGAAATTTTCTTTGCTGACGGTCTTATGCACTTTCTCTATTTAACGCCTACCCCACTTTTTTTTATATAGAAGAAAGCATCCAACACAGTCAGCAGAAAAACTTGTCAAAAATTAATGCGATTTTTGAATCACTTAAAACTTGCCCTATATTGTAACAAAATTTAATGATTTATAAAACTGCATACCCAACATTTTTTTTTTGTAATTCTGAGTAAAAAGTTTGAAATTTTGATGACAATTAGCCAAATTTTTACAAGTTTTATACAAAGTTCGAATTTTTGCTTTATATGGTTCCTTACTGGATAAGGATTCGCTGTCGGATCATTGCTATATAGAGTTTAGGCTTGCGTCCGAGGCTACCTCGATGCCAGCAGGCCGGATCCTCGAAAAGCGATGAACTTATTAAAGAGAAAACCATGGACGTTTCTAAACTCCGGACAATAACTGCGATTGAAGAAGCCACAAAATCATTTTAATCGAGTGTTATGCGAAGGTACGCCCGGAGCGGCGGAGAAAAGAAGATAAGACTGTCCCTTGGTGGAATGCCGGTCTTTCAAAACTTCGAAAAACATTCAGGAAACTTCTTAACAGAGCTCTTAAAGCTCAGTTGGAAGCGGACTGCCTACCGTGAACTGAGGAAGGAATATAAGAAGGAGATTATATATATATATAGTAGACTCATACACCCTTTTTTGGGTGTTTGGCCGAGCTCCTCCTCCTTTATGTATGGTGTGCGTCTTGATGTTGTTCCACAAATGGAGGGACCTACGGTGTCAAACCGACTCCGAACGGCGGATATTTTTATGAGGAGCTTTTTCATTGCAGAAATACACTCGCATGTGTGCCATTGCCTGCCGAGGGGCGACCGCCATTAGAAAAATATTTTTCTAAATTTTGGTGTTTCACCGAGATTCGAACCTACGTTCTCTCTGTGAATTCCGAATGGTAGTCACGCACCAACCCAATCGGCTACGGCGGCCGACAGAGATTAGATAATCTAAATTGAATTCTTATACAACCTTCTGCAGTGAACTGGAGCATTACAAGAGTTCAGCGAGGTTATGCAAGATCCTTCAAAAGGACCCGACGACCAAGCTGAACTCATTGCTCAAACCTGATGCTACTCATACTGACTCAAAGTCAGAAGTGGACAGTGTTCTCTTTTCAACACATTTTCCTGGCTGAAGAAGTGTTGTTGACCAAAGCTCGATCTATCAATCTGATCATGCCAGTATAAATACCAGCAGACGTGAGTGGTTCATTCCATCTTGGATAGTTAACAAGGAAGCAATAAGGTTCACCATCTCGTCATTCGAAAACTTTAAGTTTCCAGGACCAGATGGCATTTTCCCAATCATGCGCAAGCGTGGCGTTTGGTGAAAATTGTCTTTGTCCCAAAGACCGGCAAACAGAACTATGCTTTAGCAAAAAAGTTTCAGACCTAAAAGCCTGACACATTTATGATTAAAATTCTGGAACGTATGGTCGAAAAGCATATGAGGACAAGTGTTCTAAATCAGAAAGCTCTCAATGTTGGACAACAAAGAGGAAAATCTTTTGAATCGGTTCTGCGCGAGTACGTTGGTATAATCGAAAAAGGGTTGGAAACAAGAAAGTTCCTTTGGTGTACTTGTGGACATTGAAGGGGCTTTTAATAATGCTTCCTTTGACTCTATGTGCTCTTCAATCAGAATGAGTGGTGTAGAAGAAATCCTTGTCAGATGGATTCACTCTATGCTTTCCAAGAGACTGCTTCTCATAGATGGCGGAAACGATGAGTCAAGGTTGAGGTTAGGTCCACAAGACAGTGTCCGCTCTCTTCTACTTTGGTGCTTTTACGGGTGATGTGTGCGTACTAACCTCAAAACGGTCACTAAGAGCTATATGCAATAAAATGTAGGTAGCTATAAACAAGATTGAGCATTGATGCGAATCGCATGGTCTTTCGGCCAATCCAACAAAAGTTACATTGGTACTTTTCACTAGGAAATGCAATATGCAAGGCCTTTTACTACACACTTTGAAAGCAGTAACACTGCAAATGTCTTCTGAAATCAAATACTTAGGGGTAATCCTAAAAATTAAGATGATCTGGAATACGCACGTCGAGCAGAAAGTCTCTCGAGCACTAAAAGTCTTTTGGCAGTGTAAGACAACCTTTGGCAAGACATGGCGATAGTACTCGGGTTGTACATCATCCTGATTAGATCCATTTTAACATAAGCCTCTGCAGTCCCGTGGCAGGCTACTATGATTAATTCCAGAGTAAAACCCTTACAAAGACTACAGAGAAATGTGTGCGATGAGTACGACATCTGGCGATGCGCTTAAGGCACCCTTGAACTTGCAACCTCTAGATCTTTAAATTCGAAAGGAAGCGATGAAGGCGGCGTACAGGCTCAAGCTAAACGGAGTTTAGGGAAACGAAGAAAACACTGGCCAGATATGGCCACCTGTTGTTAAAGCGGTGCACCCTGTTTTCGATGCCAGCGGACAATTGGGTGCAGAAAAGCGACCTTAAACCAAAATTTTCAGTCTTACCATGCACATTGCATCTATTCTGTCTCTCTCTATACAGCTAATATTCTTCAAAATAGGACCCTTGAGCGTCAATACACCGCTTGTAGCAGTCCTTCCACTGCAGGAAACATTTTTTAAACTCATCCGCCGGAATCGCGTTCAATTCGGCTGTCACAGTTTTTTGGATCGCCTCGATGGAGTCGAAACGCCTTCCCTTCAGCTTTTTTTGCAGGCAGCGGAACAAGAAGAAGTCCGGAGGGGACAGGTCTGGGCTGTAGGGAGGGTGGGGAAGCACCGGAACCCCCATCTTGGCCAATGCAGAGGTGCAGAGGAAGGCGGTGTGCGCCGGCGCATTGTCGTGATGAAGGGTCCAATTGTTGACGAGGTCGGGTCGAACCCGGGCGATGCAGTTTTCCAGCCGAAGGAGCACTTCTTTGTAAAATGTCGTGTTTACAGTGCTTCTTGGAGGTATAAACTCCTTGTGGACGATGCCTCGAGAGTCGAAAAAGATGATCAGCATGGTTTTGACCTTGGATTTCGACATGTGCGCCTTCTTGGGTCGTTGTCCTCCCGGCCTTCCTTGAACAACTTGCGCCTTTCTAGCATGAAATCAAAACAGCTTTCACGCGCGGAGCGATGTTGGCTGCACCGCTGTTGCCAGCGAACTGGGACCGGTTTCTAGTGGAAGGGGAAGGTCCAGCGATCATTTTCCCCCACAAGCCGATTCGGTTGATCGCTTGGCAGACGCTCCGCGCGGGAAGGCTCACTTCTTTTCAATCAAAACCTGTACTTATATGGTTCTTGTTGTGGTTCTTATTACTTTGGTCATTGCAAATGTTTGGTTCGATTCGGCCTTTAAAATCGATATTCAGTCGCTTTCTAATTTATGAAAAAAAATAGTAATATTACAATATATAATAATTCAAATTACTCTCTCAAATAAATCACATTTCTGACGAAAAACATTTTTTTAACACAAATTCTTTCATTCCGCTGACAACCCGTAACCCTTCAATAGCCCCACCGCGCATATGCACCCACGCATTCGATTTTCAATTCTTCGTCAGTTCCTCTACTTTTTTCGCTTTTCATGGTTTTGCATACCCATCCTGCATATACACAGCACAGTACGCTTTATGACCAGCGATGCGCATAACAGTGATTCACTGGATTCCCTCGACCGCTGGTTGCAGGCAATTCGAATCGCTTTCCAGCACCTATACAAACGCACGCTGGGCGATATACTACGAATGAAAATACTTTTTCGCGTATTTGTGCAGTTAATTAAATTAACGATTTCGAAAATGTTAAGCTTTTTGTTGTTGCTGCTATTGTTGTTTGTTTGGCCGTTGTTATTGTTGTTACTGATGTTGTTTGCTGTTATTGCAGATGCTGTTGTTTTGCTTACAAATTGAATTGTTTCGTATTTCGGTATTCTAGGAAAACTTTTTTGCTGCCCCAGCAACCACCACTTCCCCCTCCATCAACGCCCCACTATTGAGTAGCATACTCAGCGTTGTACTTTAGCATTGTTCAATAACGTTAATATTCCTTGTTTGCGTCTGTGCTTGCGTGGGTGTGTTTGCAAGTGTGGGTGTGTGTGTTTGTATTGACTGTGTTTGCTTTCGTTTGTATCGATGGCTGTGCCCTTGTTTGCAATTCCACTGTTGCTTGCCAATTCGATTTGCGAATATTTGCAATGAATGAAGGAGTACTCGCGCCCGAGCGCCCACAACCAAAGTTGCCCAAAACAAAGTTGCCTAATTGATGTACGAGCTCCGGTGCTGTTGCTGCTCCAGTTGCAAGCGGCAATACAAAAAAAAAAAAAAAAAAAAAAATACAAGGAGCAGTGCTACAAGCTGTGGTGCGTAGTAACTTTACCTTATGTTGAGTTTTCATTTTTCGTTTTTGGTTTTTCGTTTTTCGTTTTTGGTTCATTTTTTTTTTTTTTCTCTCCCGAAAGTGTAACTAGATCTGCCACATTTCCGGTGTTCTGGCCGCTGTCTTTTTCTCCAATTACTGCAGAGCGCTCGCTGTTCACCTTCCGTCCTCCGTATGCCGCACTCCTCTATCCGCCGCACTGCCCACATTCCATCATTGCCCACACCCCACTCATTCACTTTTTCGCTACATTTGTTTCCTTGCGCCGGGTCTTGCGGCTAAATCTCCATTTTCATTTCTAATTGACGTAAATTTGCACCGGTGTTGCCTTTGCTATTCGAGGTTACTTGTTGTTTTTCATGGTTGGTGCTGCTGCTGCCGTTCTGACTATTCGGTAGGTGCTTGTACGCATAGCAGCTCATGGCTTTGCACTTGTAATAGCTTTTGGTAACTCGAAATATTAATTAAACTCAATGAAATCTGGTATGCTGTTGTTTGGCAGTGGTGGTAATGTGTGCCCTCTTGCACCACTCGGAATACTCTCGACATATCAGTTGAATCAGTTGTGCTCACTGAAGCTTCTATGGCTTTTGTTGGTGTATTATTTTGCATTAGCAGTTGTTTTTATTTTCGCGTATATGCGCCAGCTTAGCGCCAATGGCTGCTTCATATTATACATTACCGGAATTGGAGTTGTTGCAGATAGTCGGCACTTGTACTACAATAGCTGTAGGTAGTTTTTGTTGTACTACATATTTAGTTATTACTCTCGCTGTATTTACACCATAAATTTTCCCTAGGAGTTCAGTTGTGCAGTTGGTCGGTTGGTAATTATTTTGCGTTAATTGATGTTGCTAATGTTTAGTTGGTCAAATAGAGTAATAAGTACATACACCTACATATATGCCATGTACGAGGGTGGGTCCATAGGTGTCCGAGTATTGGAAAGGACAAATCGAAATGTAGTCTAGTCAACCTTTAACTGGTAGTCTGCCTTTCTTACTTCATCAAACCTTTTCCGTATTTTTTGCCGCTCACCAAATAAGACGATTTCTCGGCGCCTCAACTTCTCTGCCTTTAACTGGCCGTCTGCCCTTCTCGCTTCATCAACGTTTCTTGAATTTTTGATTCTAAACAAATAAGACGATTTCTGGGCGGTTTAGAATAGCCTTTATTTACGAAATTATTTATTTCTTTCTTTTTTTGCGGAGAGGCTGAGTTAAAAATGCCTTCGCACCATATATAATATTAACTGTCGTTGCTACGTGTGTTGCGATGTCACTAACAACATCGCCCCTCTTCTCTTGGATTTTTCCATAAACCCCTGGACTGCTTCCTCATTGCTTCGAGATAGAGGTCTACGACGGCGTCCTAAGAAGGACACATTCACTTACTCAACCAGCGTCCAGGGTCGCCTGTCGCCTGAAAAACATATGCTCACTGTTCTTCAGTATAAGGATCCCATTCACGCCCCTTTCTTCGGATATTATCATCAACGAAATTTGAATTATAATGTTGGAGAAGCATGGTCCTGCAATTCCTGAGATTTTTGCCTCCCATATTCGTTTGTGCTCTTGTGCTAAAAGATCTATAGGGATAACTCCGCTGATAACTAAAACTGCTGCTTCTGCTACTGTTCTGTATGAAGAAACCACTCTGAGTGCCCAGGGGTGTTACACAGGCTGCAAAGTTTGTCACCGACATTCCACCCTTAACGAATCTCCCGTTATTTCTCATCCGTATAGAATAATCAAGATCATCGTGCCCATTAAAGGAGATTTTGCTTACTCTGAGTTGGACCTCCAAAGGTTGCCATGAGCTTACTTAACATGCCACCTATTTTGGTAGCTCTTGTGGCAACATGATTTATGTGCGCCCAGTAAGTTAATCTCGTGTCTAGTTGAACTCCTAGTCATCTGACTACTATAAAGAGGCTCCGAGTACTTGCATATCTACTTCTAATGGATCGGGTCTTTTGGTTAGAAGGACTAACTCTGTTTTCTCTGTCAGTCTTCTGCCAGTCTTAATCCGTGGTCCTCTAGTCACGTCTGTAATCCCATCATCACCTGATTTACCTTGCTTTTGGCTTAGTCAGTGTTTCGAGCGATTACTACAGCTGCAATGTCATCAGCATATCCAATTAGATGCACATCCTCAGTCATCTCCATTCGAAAGATTTCATAGTAGCTAATATTCCAAAGTTCAGGGCCGAGTATTGATCTTTGGGCCGCACCTTCTGTTATTTCTTTCGTTTTGCATCTTTCGCGAATTTCGTATATGAGTACGCGTTTACTTAGATAGCTGCTAATAACCTTGATTGAAGAGTGTGGGATCGTAAATTTAGTCTTTAAGGCTTCAATTTCGGTACCCAATCTTAAACTGTTGAAATCATTTCTAATGTTCGTTTACTCCAAGGAAAGTCATTCATCCAATCCATCTGAGAGAATTTGTCAAAATTAAAGTGGGGATTGTACGGAAGTCCCAACTTTTCCCAGTGGGTAGTGAACACCGCTATGAGTTTGAAAGTTCACTGCTATGAGTTTGTGTTTGGCGAGGGATCCCCAGCACGTTGAGCGTCCTGCTTCTGTCGCACTGAGGCCAAAGTGTTTTTGAGATGGCACACAATAAGATAGAACTTCATCTATCTTGCGCTTCTTTAAGAAAAAAAATTGTACAGTTTCCCTTTAACAACAGTCAAGAGAACACCGATATCTGAGATGGAGACAGCTGAAACCGATTCTGTGGATCCCTTCCTGACAAGCCCCTCGACAAACTCATTTCCCTCTATGATCCTATGCTCTAGGACCCAGATCAGAGAAATGTGCGTCGGTTCGAATCTCGGTGAAGCATCAAAAAATGATAGAAAATGTTTGTTTCTAGTAGCGGTCGCCCCTCGGCAGACAATGGAATATCTCCGAGTATATTTCTGCCATCAAAAAGATCCTCATAAAAAATCTCTGCCATTCGGAATCGGTGTAAAACTGTAGGTCCCACCATTTGTGGAAAAACATCACACAAAGACACACGCCACAAATATGTAATCCCGAAAACATTTCGTCATAACCGTGTAGGCCAAGATATCCACCTGAGCTTGCATAGATTCTATTCTGTATGAGAATTTGTGGTACTCTTTTTAGGTTCTGCCTAGGAAGATGTCTTACTAAGTGTTTTTATCGCCGTATCTAACGGAAAGCTCAAGAAACGTACTCTTTCGATTAGTTCGGATCTTAGAACAAGGAGTGTTAGATGAGTTCATTTTAATGTGCATGTGAAGAAAAGGTTAGTAGTGTATGACCATTTTCCACATATTGAGTAAATGTTTAGTAGAGAGAAGAAAAACTGAAATCACTGATCGATGTGCTACGTCTGTAGAAGTCTATAGTCTCTGCAAATTCTCTCGCCCATTCTTCAATACCGAATCACGTATTTTGTGAACCATTTTTCTTGGACGATTAAAACGTTCAACGTCACTTGTCTGCTGGTGCTATGGGTCTTTACTGTGGATCATTTCGATCGTTGGTGAAGAGTTTCGGCAATACTTTTCACGCTTTCTTAAAAGATTTGTTCTGCGGAAAGATGCTTCGTAACATGCAAAATTTCTAATTTGAGGTAAGACTTAGTGCCATCTATTCTAATTTTCAGAAACTTATTGACTCACCCTCGTATACGACAATCGTACTCAGTATTTCGGACTTTTTTTTTTGTTTTTGTTGAACTTTTACTAATACCTTTGGTTGCATCCATCTGTGTTATTTAATTAAAATGAAGCATTTTTGGAGGCCATTCATATGAGTTTTGTGTTTCATTACCAAAATGAAGTATTAACTAATTTCAAATAGTTTGCTTAATTATGAGTAAATAAAGGTTGATTCAAATAGGCGGGGAATTCAAGTAGGTAATTATCTTATTTTAATTGGCTCTTACACACTCATTCATATGATCAAGTTTCTACTCCAGTTTATGGCGTGCACTGGATGTTGTGCTACGGAATGAAATAGCTACAGCTACAAAGCGTTTTCATGAGAGCAAAGCGCTCGATGGTTTAACATCGGTGGTCAAGAAGTGACTGCTATTTGAGAATATTTTTTTTTATCATTTAACGTTTCATCTTCACAACGAGCATAGAAACAGGTACCTACTGAATGGTAGTCACGCACAAATACACTTGATTATCACGGCTCATCGCAGCGAAACTGAAGTCTTGACTGGCAGTCAATATTCGTAATACTTCGTCGGAAGTAAACGAGCCCAACCTTTCGCTTAGATTGTCCAAAAAAAGAAATCTTGGCTGAAATAAAGCTCCGTCCGCGTATGCCAGGTTGGCATATACCACCGAGAATGTAACTGCTGTGGCCGAGATTGCCCAACTCAATGCAGAAGCATCGAACCTACATCATTATATCAACAATTTAAAGATTCATGCACCTGCCTGATGACAATTTTTTACAAAAATCTTAGATAATTCATGAGCAAGATCCAATGCACTCAGCACTTAAAGGTAAGCGAACAACCATTTCTCTTTAACATCTTTGTGTGAGCCTTTCAGCAGCTCCAATTGGTGGTTGAATTCGGTCAGACAAATACCACAACCACCTAGAAAAGGAAGTGTTAAAGCACGGAGTTCGCATCCGACTCATATGGATCACTGGGAAAGAAGTAGCGGTTGCATTGGCTAGAGAGGTTGCAGCCTCGTTATTAATAAGAAGCGAGCGCCTCCTTGCAATGGGACAACACACCATCAAGGACAAGCTTAGAAGTGAGGAGCTAAGGCTATGAGGCGTGAGTTGGCGCAAAATTATGAGGCTAGCAGCAGGCGACGTCTTTACTGGAGGATATAATCAAAGAGGGTTCGGGGGCAAATCAAAACCCTCCTTCAGGACAAACTGAGAATGCTCACGTGCATTATCACAGCTCCCTGCTGATTGCGTAATCATCTGCTCAGGATTGAGATATGGTCCCCCAACTCCCATCGGTTTTGCGACCAGTCCCCGGAAACTGCAGCACACCTTTTTTTCGAACGTGACGCTATTGTGCAAAAAAGTTTGAGCCCTCTCGGCCAGATGCAGATGGAATAAAGGCACGTTCAGCCCAACCCAGCTCTATCTTAGTTTTATTAAGGGATCTGAGTTTGGTTGAGCTACTGTAATGAGTAGAGAGCATAAAAGATCTTAAGGTCGAAGTGCAAACCTAATTTTCATTCATTCATTCAAGCATTTTTTAATTACCACAGAAAATTTTCATTGATTTTCTAGACAATCTTCGTTGTATAATGTTTTATAAAATATGCTGGAAAACTGCAACGCACGTAGCGAGAGAGAGACCTAATATAGTGCTCACTACGACAAGAAATTTTAAAGAGATTGGCGGCTTACCATAAACCTCCAAATAGAACCGGCATTGAGTAGGTTGCATCAGCACCTGATAACTCGATCTTGCAGATCCAATCGCAACTGTTAACACTTTGCTCCGCGTGCTTTAAACACAACTTTGGTGCTCTGCTAAGATCTTTCATTACTCCGCCCAATTTATGGTGTCTTTGGCCTATGAGAAATAAAGCAACAGGCTTTAGAGTAGCTGCCATGCAGAGATTTTACTGTACTTACTCGTTAAAATTTAAATGTCGATAAAATAGTGGATAATTAAGATTTTCAAATCGCAAATTAACAACAGCAACAACAACAACTATTCACTAACTACCGAATTCGCCTGCACAGAGAGGGCAAAGTTTGTATTCTGACGGAGCCGCATGGGCCAATGACGCGTGGCAACGTAAATGGCAACAGCCAAATACTCGTAACAGCTAAAGTTAACAACGCGTAGTTTATGATTGCAACAGCGTAAGAGGAGCAGTAAAAACAAAAATAAACGCAACAGCAACAACAACAACAGATGGATGGTGGCGGCGTTGCTGATTTTGCTGCCACCATTACTTTGACTGCATTTGCTGAAGGAACTGCCAGTGAGTGGCGTTGTTGAGCCTGTTGCTGTTGTTGTTATTGTTGTTGGCGAAGCAGAAAATTGCGTAAATTTGCACGAATATGCCTCGTTGTTTATTAGTGCCTTGTAAATGTTGCAAATACTTAAACTCTTAGTTGTTTGCTGTTATTTGTGCCGTTTGCTGCTACAGACTATGGTTGTCGTTGTTGCTTTTGTTTTTTGTTTTTGTATACATAAAGCGCCAGCACGCAGAAACGGCTCATTGGCTTTATGCATCCAACAACTCATCGACAATTACTCAACGACAGATGGCATTGCCAGGCGCTGATACCGGCCGCGGAGCTGCCTGTTGCTATTGGTTATGACTTCAGTTGTTGGTAATTTAGAATTTTTGAGTGGTGATGCTGTAGCGGTGGAAAAAAAATATATGAAATATAATTCCATTTTAATTGCCATTTAATAGGCGTAGAATCGTTTTGATTATTATTGTTAGCATTCAAGTCTCAATCAAGCGTTACGAAAATTTTACAATATTTTTCTAGCGATAAAATTAGTAGCCATTGTTTGAAATTTAGCTTAAAATTTGATTAATAAAAATTATGAAAAGCTGTTCAGTAGTTTTGTTCTTCACGATTTGGCAAGATGAATTGTATTTAAAAAAATCGAGATACTCTCAAAAATCTCATTCAATATCCACATCTTGATGCTCTTTGCCACATTGTTGAAGGCACTGAAAATTTGATTGAAACAGTTTATGAAAATGGGGAGTTAATGGAAAAGTGATGCTAATAACGCAGCCACTCCTCTCCAAACGACAATCTTCAGCCACTGTCCTACACTTCTTGTTCTGGCTAACGAGGCTCTATCGATCGAGTCAAGGCAGTATAACCTTTTTATCAGCGAGAAAGAAATTTCTAGCCTTGCCAGCCTGGTAGCAAAGATGGCAGGTCTTTACTCAGGCTCGGATGCAGAAAGCGAATCCTCTACTCAAACTTATAGGTATATTAGTATCAAAACTAGGAACGACAGAAAAAAATATGCATACAGGGTTCGGTATTTGAAAACCTGCGTATATGTGGCTATAACTTCCCGAAACCATTATTTAACTTTCTGCTCTTTTTCAACTCAAGAAATGAAGAGACTTGCAGTTATCGTCGCTATATCCGATTTAGAAATCTCTAATATTCTTTAGTGCACCCGTTAATTCGTCTATAAGGTACGCCGTGAATTGAAAGCCTCAGGCGGTGATGCAGAATCTGTTGTTTTGTTGCAAAACGGAAAATGCACGAGAAACGTTTTGACACTGTCCGATCTGCAGAAATTATTCAACAAGTGCAAGCGTTCATCGACGAGAACCCTTCAAAATCAATAAGGGACCTTTCGAGGGGTCTTAACGTTTGTGAGAATTGTATCCGCCGAGTTGGTCATGAAGAACTGTGGTTAATGTAGAAGATAGTAAATGTAGGATCAAAAACAGGAATAAGCAGCCTGAAGCGGCTGAGCATACCGAACTTATGGCGGCTTAACTCCCCAGTCCTTAGTCTCTGGATTACTACGTATGGGGCGCAGTTGAGCGTGAACCCTATATGAATTCTCACAACATCATTTTTACTATTGTTGTTGTTGTGTTACAGTTAATGTTGTGTAAAAAATTCGTGAAGTTCATTTAATTGTTTAAATTAGAAGTTTGAGTTGGACTATAGGCAAATGTGAGAGAACTTTGCTTCCAAGCTTTTAAAGCATCTGACGCACCGTTAAAGATGTATGCAATCTGACGTTAAAGAGATGCAACAAAACTCCCTTCCTATTTGCCAATTCTGGTCGATTGTCTGCTGTAGTATCTTCAATTGTTGATAGCAGAAGTCTGGATTGAATTTTTGGTCAGATTGGAGCAGCGTATAGCAGATGATTTCCTTCCAAAGCCATCAAACAAACCGCCCGACTTTCTTAGTTATCAGTTCCAGCTGGACGGTCATTTGAGTCGGCTTATAGCAATTTGGTCACGATCTTTTTCGACTGCACATCCTGTTTGTAACACATTTTTCATCACAATTGCAGACATCAATTTGAATAAAACTCCTCTTTTGTATCACCTCGTGCAGCACTCATACATCGAGCTTCTTCATGAATCCAGTCTTATACAATCGATTCTTATGTCGGGACCTCTATTTGGGCACTTATGAAATTTGTTAAAGATGGTACTGGATTCAATGCTGGGTAGCTGGCAAAGCAGCAGTAAAAAAAACGATGCCGAAGATATTACATTTATTTCAGCCTGCGGACTAAGAGAGGCTAGTATTGTTTTTTTAATGGTGAATAGCGATTACAATATATCAGAGATGCTGAAATACGATTTAAAACCTTGTTATAAAAATTTGGTTCCCATACACCAAAGCCGGGTTGTATACAATGTGGAAGAATAAGAGAGGTGATAAGAAATCATTTCTTTTTCCTCGTCATAATTTAAAAGTACCATTTATTCACAAGTTTGTTGTATAAAAACTACGATCACGATGAACATAGTCGTATATATCTTCCCTTTACAGAGAGTGCACAACCCGTGTTTGCCTTGAGCTCCAACCATCTGTGTCTGGCTCTTTCTAGGAGGAATCTTTTTTTGTCGTACTTTGCTTTGCAAGTTCATATGTCATTCAATTTATCTCTCGTTAGTTTCCCTATAGCAATTCTTCCTATAGTCTGACAGGCAAGTGGGGTGAAGACTGTTCTGTTCCCTGCGGTGATTAGTAATAGTCCAGTGATAGCTTAGAATCCAATATGAATGAGTCCATGATTGCAGTCTGAGTTTTTAAAATACTTGTATATATGAAGACATCTTCTTCTAGATCTTCCATTTCGATCGGCAGGACAGCTCAAAATTTTAGTATGTACTTTATGGTTTAAGGTTTCCATTACCCCCTTCGAAAGATTATCTGAAGCACAGAGCAGTACGCATTGCTATTTCATATCCTCTTTTATTTTCTCCGAAAATGTATTGCCTCAGCACAAGGTAACCAGTTTCAGTGGCAGTTAGTGCAAAGTTCGGTTATCTCTACTTTCCACTGTCGTACCTAAATCCAATTACCGTCTTCCGGGTTGTCAATGAAGATATTCAAAGAGTTAACAGTGCTTAATTCGGCTGCGATCTCACCTGATTTAGTTGAAGTGTGACTATCGGACCGGAAAATTAGTATATGACCATTTATAATCAAGTGCCGAACAGAGTATATCTTAGATCCACCTGCGGTTGTGACAGAACGAAAGTTCTTTCTTACACCCATTCTGTTCGATTATCAACTATTTACTGAAGATTTTCTTAAATACCCCCTTCTTCCTTTCCAAGATGCGATAGAGCATTAAAGGTCTTATTGCAGGTATTTACATATAATTTGAAGTGGGTGGGTGGACATGTGGTTTATGTCATAAGATGTAGAATTCAGCAGAAATTTTCAAAAACAGTATTCCTTAGTTTGGGGAGAGTTTCGGCCCATTTATTGTATTGTATTACTGCTTTATTAAGTGCATCTGTCCTAGATTGGCATCCGGCTCCACCTTTTTTGACCAGTTCCCTGTTTCATCTAAAGTCAGTTGTAAAGAGCAAGGAATTCATAATGAAAATGGTATGCAGGCCATGTATGTATTAGCGCCAATTGTTGGTATCAGGGTTTTGGGATAATTTTAATGGAATATCGAAAAATCGGGATTTGTATCGGAGTATAAATTTCTTAAATAAAGTAAAAATTCAATGAGGATGTAGTACCGGAACTTCGGGATTCTGCTGTATGTAAACATAGCTGAAATTAATTAAAAATTCATTGAATCCTCAGTGTAAATACATGTAATCCCTGGATCATGTAACAGTTTTAATGTATTACCGGGGTTTTAGAACTCGTGCCGCGATATGATTTACCTAAATTTATTGAAAAGTCTACAAAATTAAGTAGTATTTTTTATAACAACTAAAGGAATTTCAATAAGAATCTCGTCCGATAATTCTAGCACAAATTTCGGCGGTTTACAGTAGGTTTCTAGTCCAGTAGGTTTTCTGCAAGACCTGGGGACCTGGTAGTTGACGTTCAGAGAGTACTTAAGTTATGGAGGGAGTATTTGTCGCCTTTGCTGAATAGTGGCAAGAGTGGATGTCACAGAGAGATGCCAAACCGCCAATCATTGACGACGGGACTGTCTTTCCGCTACCCGACCATGACGGCATGAGGTAGCGAAAACGCGGCTTAAGAACAACAACGCCGTGAAAGCCGACGGACTGCCGGCTGAGCTATTCAAGCTTGTCGGCGTGGAGCAGGTAAGATGCAATGAATGAAAGCATGCCTACCGATTGGAATTTAAGTGTGTTCTGCCCAACTCACAATAAGGGCAATCCTGCTATCTGTCCCACTACCGCGGAATTAGTCTTCCAATTTGTGCCTATTGTGCCAAAGGCTGAAACCTCCCATCAACCAATTGATTGTACCTTCTCAGTGTGGCTTTATACCTGGAGAATTCTTAATTGGCTAGATATTCACAATACGCTAAGTCTTGGAAAAGAGCTTCGAAAGGAGAATAAACACAGAGCATTTCTTCGACTATTTTAAAGCCACACTCGAAAACATGTAATGAGGGACCGGGTCCGGCTCTCGAAGTGTAACCAATTAAAAAGGCCATACATTTAGTTTAGAAAATTACTTTTATTCAATTCAAAGTAATAAATGTGTGAAAATAACACAAAATTAAGAATCAATTCACATTTGCTCGTCATGACCACCTTTTGCTTTGGCTATAGCCTTGAGATGGTCCAGAAACGAATCGCAAGCTGCCCGAATGTGAATTGCGAGTTTTTGGGCTCACTCACGGACAATGACTTTTTTCAGCGCCTCGAGACTGGTGAATCTTTTAGTTCGGACTTTCATCACCAAAATGGTTCAAAGTAAATAATCCATCGGATTCGCGTCTAGTGAATTTCACAGCCATTATGTGGACGTTATGAAGTTCGGAACGTTGTGTTTTAGCCATTCTTGGTTCACTCGAGCTTTGTGAGACGGTGCCGAGTCCTGTTGAAACGCCCATCGACTGCCAGGGAAATTTTTGTCTGCCAGCGAAATTTGTGTCTACCCACGGCTTCAAAGCAACCTCTAGAATACTTTCCCGATAATATTTCGCATTTTCGCATCTGCCTTGACGCCAGGCTTGATGAAGACGATTGAAGATCACCCATCTGCGGTTACAACGGCCCAAACTATTGCCTGTGGCGGGTGCTGCCTCCTGGTGAGCTATCGATGACTCAAATTCTCGTACGAACGGTCAGTCAAATAAACTCTATCGTTTTGTGATTTGACGAATTGCTCAATTTGAAAAATAATTTCGTCAGTAAACACAATTTTCGGAAGTTGATCGCTTTCGGCCAAGCGAAGCAACTCCTTCGCTCGTTCAAGTCTGATTTGTCGTTGCTTTGGTGTGAGATCATGCGCCTTTTGGATCTTATAAGGCTTGACTTTGAGATAATTTTTCACTATGCGGCGGATGCTACGGTCAGATATTTTCAGTTCTCTCGCCATTTGATTGGCACTTCGTCTGGGATTTCGCTCAAGTCGTTTCTTCACTTTTTGAATCATTTCACTTGGCGTTGCAGTCTTTTGATGACCACCGCCATGACGCTCCGCGATGCTACCAGTATCATTGTAACGATTTGTAACGCGTTGGATTAATGTGAACTGATTTTCGTACAATTTTATTCGAAATTTTTCCACCACATCGCCTTCAGAAAAGTAAGACTTTAACACTTAATGCCGCTTGGCATCCCTAATGCAGATGGTCCCTAACGCTCGATACAGCTCTAAAGCGCAAAAGCTTTTGCTTTATTTGCCCCTTTTCTTTAATTACTTATGGAAAAATATCTAATTTAGAAAATTCCCACGTCTGATACTTCCGTTCCACGTATTTATTTATGTAGGCTGAAAGGTCTCACTTAGCATTCCCCCTCACTTAGTATTCCATAGAGGCAAAAACTAAAAAAAAAGCTATCTTCAGAGTTGGATAACATTCCGCGCATCTATTCATTTCATCCCTCATTTGATATTTTCATAATAAATTAGCGAACAAATCAATCAACCGCAACTAAATGGCCGCCAACTCATCAAGTCGCCACAATCAACTACTTCCTGGCCGCATAGCCACGCGGCTTGAGCCAGTGAACGTCCATAGAATCGATTGCCAGCTATTGAACAATGCACGGCAGTGATGAGAACCATTGAGTAGGTGCCACGCAAATATTGATGAATAAATGCACACAATGTGTACGTAGCTCTGTGTATGTGTGTGCGTGTGTGTGTGTGTTTATAGCCCAGAGGGAGGCCACTCAACCGCGTCCAATTGCAGCAACAGCAGCAGCAAACAATCATCATAAAGGCGACTGCGAACGGTAATAGCAACAGCAACATCAGCACCAGCAGTAGCAGCAGCAGCAACAACTGCAACAATAAGTTGAATGCTGCTTATTGGAACCACAAGATATTCAATGGATTTGAACTAGGCTTTAGCAAGCAGAATATCAAATGACTTCAACCGCTGTAGTGGCCGTGGTTGCGAGGAAGCAGACGTATAACTAAAGGCCGTCATAAACAGGCTGAAACTCAGTCAATACAGAGAGGTAGTTAGTAGCTGGACGAGTGGCATCCTTTTGGTCAAAACGCGTTCATTAATAAACATGAGCGCAAAAGGTCTAATATCTGGGTGCGTGTGCGTGTGTGTGTGTGTGTTTCCGTGTGCTTCTGAAGCTGTAGGGCAGGCACTATTGCGAAGTTACTGTTGATACTGCTGTTGTTATTTATACCATTTGATTTGTTGCTGTTGTTGTTGTTCGTAAGACTTTATATGCAGTTTGAGCCTTAAAGTTGTTTGTGAAGGATTTCGTAGCGCTTAAATGCGGTGGGCGCACAGTAAGAAGGGCACAGGCGAGTTGGGAAAGATTATGTACGTAGTTTATCCATTCAGCATCGATTGTTTTCGCTACCAGGCGTATTTCGGTCAAACGTTGCTGCACACAAACAACTGTGTGTGACGCACACACTGCTTAAACAGTCACTTAATCAGTCAGTTTAGGCGTACAGTCAGTAAATTTAAGCAGTCAATCAGTCAGTTGACGTGACTGTGACTGTGACTGTGCGTAAGTCAGTCAGTGTGGCAGCTGTATAGTTGTGAAGTTACGCAGTTATGTGGAGTTTGTTGTTTGGTGACCGCTGCTTATACTGCTGCCCATCCAACAGTCAATCAGGCCATTTAAGCCACTCCGTTTTATTTGCATCAATCAATAAAAGCAATAACTTTAGTCAATCCATGCGTTTGGCTGGTCCGGTCAGTTAATCAGTCCGTCAGTTTGAAGGACCACGCAGCTGTGTTGTCTGGACTCTTTGTATGCAGCGGGTGTGGTCTTGGAGCTGTGCAAACTTGTTTCGCTTTTGGTTTTGTTTAATTTTTTTGTTTTTTTTTTGTTCACTACTCCTTATATGGCTGCACCAATTACAATGAAGAATAATGGTACTGAAATTTATTCAGTTTTTTTTTAAGTACGAAAAATTTCTTTAAATCATCATTACATTTATGGTTTAGCATCTATGATTACACTGTGTGACGAACTTAACAAAAAAAAAACAAAAAACAAAAAAAAAAACAATAATGAGCTACAGTAATTATGAAAGAAAGCGAGCTTGAGAACATTGGACCACCTGCCGTTTTATCCCTAAGTTCTTAATATTTTTAATCTCCAAAGTGAAGTCCAAAATAAACCAGACTGGACCGGACTGAGTCCAAAATAAACCAGACTGAGCTAAACGACAGGAGCTTTGTTCTGATAATTTCAAGTTCATTTATCCCAAAAAGTCCCCTCTGGTCTCGATACACTGTTTTGCAAGATCTAAAAGCTTTTCGAAAGAATGTGTCAGGTCATTGACCGGAATGCTCTTCAGGATGTCGGTACAAGCCCTTTCGATGGCCTCTACGGACTCAAAATGTTTTCCTTTCATGGCTAAATTCCATTTTTCGAATAGGTAGAAGTCACAGGAAGCCATATTAAGCGAATACGATGAGGGATTGATGGTTAAAACGCGATTTCTAGTCAAAAAATCAATCACAAGAGTGGATCGAAGAGATGATGGAATAAGCGCCAGCTTCCTCCTTCGCGGTATTCAGGACGAGTTCGACGAATGCGATGCAACAAACGCTTCTAAATGCCAAGATGGAAAATTACATTGACGGTTTGGCCCGTTGGCACGAACTCCTTGTGGGCAATTCCCTTGGAATCGCAAAAAAAATGAGCATCGACTTGCTTTTTGACTTCTTTTTGGGTGGTGGCTCGTCTGGGGCCTTCCTTTGACGCTTAGTTTCAGGTTCATGTCGGAAACACCACATTTCATCACCAGTTACAATGTTGTAAAATAAAATTCTCATCTTTTCTCGCCTCTTTAATAAGGTCTTTCGAATGTTGAATTCTGAGCAATTTCTGGTCCTCAGTTAACTTGTGAGGAATGAAACGTGCACAGACCTTTGTTAGCCCAAATGATCAGTTAAAATGCGATAAATCGATGTTTTGGAGATATTCAACTCCCATTCCATGAATTTAAACCCTGATTTCGGTTCACTTTTGATAAATTTACGAAAAATTTCGATGGATATTTCGGTGATTACTGATTTTGGGCGGGCCGTATTTTTTTTTTTTGTCATTTATGTTCTCACAACCATCTCTGAAACTTGTAAACTACTCATGAACTCTGGCATGACACAAACATACTGACCCTTTAGAATCAATAACTTCGCTTCCACTGAACCGAATGTCACCAAGCTTTCATTTGAAGTCAGCTAGGGATGTCACCTCCAACGCACTAACTCATTAAAAAGATGGCGCCATCAAAAACATTTGTATGACGTCAGTCTTGATTATTTTGGACTTCACCTTGTATTGTCGCTGTGATTTCCGAATTGGGAGGCAAATAATTAGCGCCTACCGCCGGTTTAATACAACGCTCCTCTGTTGTTTTTGAAGTATGGTTTCTGAAAGTGCAATTCCTTTTAGCCACTTCTATGTGTCTAGAAAAAGAAGAAAAGTCCTAAATTCCAAATTTCTTAAAGACTGGTTGTCCAAACGGTATAGATAGTGAAAAGAAGTTCTATTCTCACCCACTTCTCCACAACTGCGGTCCCTATAGTTATAGTTTTATAATTAAGTCACGTCTTCCTGGATATTGTACAGGTCCTTGCATTGTCTACCGGCAACCTTATTTGTTTTTTTTTTTTTTGTTTGAGTGAGGTTTAAACGGAATGTCATAAACACCTCAAAGGTGCCGTCACACCAATGGTATGTATGGGGTGCGCTCCCAGCAATACAATAACAATCCTCCCACCTCTCAGAAGACGTAGCAAGTACTTGCGTCCAGAAACCTCTCCTGCAGGCATATGAAGGCTATACGCCGTCGATAGTCCCACTGTGTTCATGGGTGGTTCTAAAGTAAAGGAGACATCGGAAAAGGTGTTTTATTAACCCACCATCGTCTTGTCTTCAGTCAATTTGGCGGAGTCGCGTCAAGATGTTAACTACGAACTTTTGGGCTGCCTTCCACTTACTGCTGGTTGCGCACAACCATATCTTGTATGAGAGTGCTGGGGATGGTTTCTGACCCAGCACTTGTTCGAGAGTAGCTCGCTCCTCTCTCAAACGATCGCTATAAAAAATCACGTCTTCTGTGTTTTTTTTGCAGAATTCGGTCAGTTCGCCAACTTAAAACAGTGCAGGTATTCCCCAAAACTGCCATGCCCGCTAAGCTACTGCGAAAGGTGATAATCGATGTCCCCATGTCCTCATCAATACGTAATGTGGGTTTGTAATCCTATATTAGAGAGACTCGAGTTACCCCTCAATCTGGCAAAAGAGAACTTCTACTGGTTCCGCTTCGGCCGAGCTTAAGGTGGATCTAAATTTAGCAAGCAGATCCGCCTTCTCAGTACCCACGTCTGAAACACATACTAGAGTGTTATCGAGCCATTGATCGAGCAAGAGTTTACACTGCATTACAGGTTTGGAAGTTGTATTTTTCGAGTTTACTGCATTCTTAGCAGCTCGACTTAGAGATTAAAGTAGCTATTTTGGCTTTAGCTTGTATTATGTCGGGCACGGCTTAAAGTCCTCCCTAATTGCTAGCAATTCTGCCTGGACTACGCTAGCTTTGGGGGGAGGCATATTGATTTAGTTAGTTTTAGGAACTCGAAGCAAAAACCTGTCCAGGCACCACAGCTCATTTTGGACACATCGGGGTAGATTTCTGCATCAAAATGTTTAAAAATCCGCCTCCCTCTCCATTGTGTCTAGATGGAAGGACCGCAGAAAAATCTGTTTATGTAGTGAAGATTTGGTGATAGAGGTTATCGGTGATGGTGTTAGCTCTTGCAGAATAATACTGCTGTAACCATGCTTGCTAGTAGTCTAATTGCCCAGTACTTTGAGCCTGTCCGCGCCGGTTTGCAGACGTTTATTTGGTGTAAAGATCTGTAGGTTATAAATAAATGAGTAAGTTAAGTTCATCGCTTGGACACGATTATAAATAGTACCCCTGGTACTAGAATACAAGCTGATTTTCGTATTTTTTCGAGTTGGCATTGATCGTAGCTTTTGGTCACCAAACGAGTGACTCGTATGCAAGAATAGGTCTCACAATTGCATTGCAAGATGTGCGTGAAATTTTTGGTTTGAGGTCTTATTTTTTATCTAACATTCTTTGTCAGGTATATGGCGCTATTTTTTGTTTTTTTTTTAGCTCTATTCTCGATATTGGATTTCTTACTGAGTTTTATGTCGTGAATTTCACCAAGAAACTTGGCATGTGCTGATAGTGCCAGTCTGACACTATTCAGCTTGTGGAAAGGGAGGCTTGTTACCTCGGTCTTAAGTGGTTAAGCTCAATTTTAACAGTGGGATGAAGTTCCCCTTATTTGGACTCAAGTAGATATAAATTAGTGAAAAAAAGCCCTATAAAACTACCTCAACCATGAAGACTCTCTTTAAGAGTCAATAATAAAATTTAATGGCGCATATTTTTGTGCAGCATTTTAAAGTAATATGTCTTACCCTTTTGGGTCGTTTGAGCCCTTGCTTTTTTAAATCTGAAAAATATTAGGATTTTAAGGTTAATGGGGGGTTAAAATGTTCCACAACAAATTTTGCTCTGAAAATTTTAGTAGAACTCTTTCGAGAAGAAAACTGTGTGCGGCAACGGGCAAGGGCATTAAAAAAAATTCTTCTTGAGACGAAAAAGTCGATAACTCAAGCTCTAAGAACCAATAGTAACGGCCGAAGAAATGACGAAAAATGGAAAAAGGTAAACCATAAATTCGAAAGCAAACATTTTGAGGAAAAGTTCAACGATCTTCGACGAGCCTGGAAATTGAGTTTTGAAATAGAAAAAATGACTACTCGAGGCAAAAAGTTGTTTTTTTTTCAAAATTGAATTACAATAGTACTTAAGGCTCAGGGATAAATGGTGAAATGTTTTTGTTTTTTGGAGAAGTTGGTACGGTCTTATGTACATGCATGAGTTAATAGGTAAAAACACATCTCCCAGCACCACATTTCTCTTATATAAAATTTTTATGTATATTAAAAAATTTAAGTTATAGATTTTTACCTGATTAGCAGGTAACTGAGGGGCAACTTTTTATTCTTACTTTTATGGGAAACAAATTTTTCAAATAGCACCACTAGTGCCACTTCTTCCGAGAAAATCTGTACCGGCGTATTTTTTGTTATATAAAACTATCTGGATATTTTACACAAAAGAGAAAATGTGCTCGAGAACTTTTTTATATTTAAGGGGTTATATGCAGCTAGAATTTTGAAAAAAATTAATTTTTTTTTCTTAATGTACATATATTTAGGAATATATATATATGTATATATAATTGGCGCGTACACCCTTTCTGGGTATTTGGCCGAGCTCCTCCTCCTATTTGTGGTATGCGTCTTGATGTTGTTCCACAAATGGAGGGACCTACAGTTTTAAGCCGACTCCGAACGGCAGATATTTTTAAGAGGAGCTTTTTCATGGCAGAAATACACTCGGAGGTTTGCCATTGGCTGCCGAGGGGTGACCGCTATTAGAAAAATATTTTTATTAATTTTGGTTTCACCGAGATTCGAACCAACGTTCTCTCTGTGAATTCCGAATGGTAATCACGCACCAACCCATTCGGCTACGGCGGCCGTTTTAAACGCGTTTTTCTCAAAATGGTGTTTTCAAAGTCGGGTCAACATTACTCGAAAGCGGCTAAACTGATTAGTCTGAAATTTTAAATCGAGCTTCTTAAATATATTTTTTAGTAATTAATCGAAGATTTTTTCTCACCGATACATTTTTTTTAAACAACTTAAGGCCGACGTTTTAGTCGAAAATTGATTGGTTTTTTTGAAGAAACCGCCATTTTGTCAAAAAAATTTATGTATAACTACTAGATTCCACCCAGACAAAACACAACTCTTATTGTTCACTAGGAAACATAAAATCCCTCAGCCAAGTCCAATTATGCTCAAGGGGGAAGCTCTTGTAATTTCGGAAGAAACCAAGTACTTGGGACTAAACATAGATAGGAAACTGACTTGGAAGTCAAACATCTTAGAAAGAGTTAGGAAAGCGAGCCTAGCTTTTTATGCCTGTAAGAGAGCTTTAGGTACGACCTGGGGAATTTAACCTAAGGCTGCTCATTGGCTTTACACTGCTGTCGTCAGACCCATTCTTCTATATGGAAATGTTGTCTGGTGGTGTGCTATGCAGAAAAAAACCTATTCTAGTTTATTGCATAAGGTGCACAGATCAGCGGAATCAGCAATATGTGGCGTCATGAAGACCACGCCATCCATGGCTTTGGACATCATGCTACATCTGCCACCACTAGATCTCTGCTGCAAATACTCAGCGGCCTGCTCCGCTTTAAGGCTCACAGCAAGCTCACGGAGGACTGTCACACATGGACATGCAACCATCTTAGACTCCTATACGGATATACCCAGTGACTGTGATTATCACCCTCCCATTCTTTGCTTCGAAAGGAATTTCCTAATGAAACTCTCTTCTAGACTGGAATGCCTTGAAGAAGATCCAACACCCAATACACTCGTTAAGATCTACACGGACAGATCTAAAGTGGACACCGATGTAGGATCAGGGTTATTTTGCGAAGAGCTTTCTCTTAGTGAATCCTTTAAACCACGGGATCACTGTAGTGTTTTTTAAGCGGAGAAAAACGCTGTTCATAAAGCCTTAAGATGGTAAGAGATACACATAATATCATCGACAGATATCTGCATTCTATCAGACAGCCAAGCTGTCCTACGAGCCCTGGATGCATTCCAAACAACATCAAGGAGTGTCTTACGTTATCGCCAATCTCTAAATGAGATGGCCAAACAATATCGTATAATCTTATGCTGGGCCCCAGGCCACAGAGATATACCAGGGAACTGTTGGGCAGACCAACTTGCAAGAGAAGATACCTGTATGCCAGACATAAGGAATTATATGGAGATACCTCTCGCAACTTGTAAGCTTCTCACTTAGGACGCACTTATCAGTTGTGTAAATCAAAGATGGATTAGCGTCATTACCTGTGAAATTGCTAGGCAAACATGACCAAGGCTAAACTTACGTCTGTCCAAGAGTATTATAAAACTGAATAGACTTCAAATCAGGACCTTAGTAGGGGCCCTCACAGGACATTGTCTCATAGGAAATCATGCAACGAGATTAGGCGTTTACACGCATGATTTCTGTCGTAGCTGCAGAAATGAGGAGAAGTTGGAAACAATTCAACACCTTTTTTGCACAGGCCCAGCTCTAGCCGGAAGCAGGCACAGATTTTTAAAATCCTACTTCTTAACGAATATATTGTAGATAATCTATACGCTTTAGGTATCAACAACCTTTTACGCTTTGTCAAAAGCTCAGGATGGTTCAATATGGAGAGGGAAATTTAGCCCAGTTCCCGCGGCTCACAACGGACCCATTTCGTGGTCTAAGTGGCATCGTTGTTTCTATGTGCGATGCGGCTGCCAAGCCTAACCTAACCTACTAGATTCAATATTACTGTTGCAATTTTGATAGCTTCTTTTGATTGATGCTTAGTTTCCTCTCTAATTCTTTACTTTTTTTAATTTGGCCTTATATGTGTCCGTGTGCACCGAAGAAAATGAAATGAGTGAAATAAAAGAGTAAAGCTAAGTTGTAATGTGCACAAATTTCTAGATCAATAAATAGAGAGGTTTTCTCAGAAAAAATTCTGGCAAATTCGTTTTTTTTCGGGTTTCGAACTGTGTACTAAATAACCCTTAATTTCGAACTTCGTTTTTTTTTTCAATGCCCCCTTTGGCGGAAGCCAAGTGGCAACACTCATATGCTCATATTTTCTATTGCATTCTTTAAAATTAAGAAAAAAGCAAAAACAATTTTTTAGATGTTTATAAAAAGTCAGCATGCAGCCAGTGCACCAGTACACCTTCAAGTGCTCACTTCAATTCGTATTGGATATCTGAAAATATTTATGCTGTTGACTCGCATGTTGTAAAGTTTAATAATTCAAACGTTTTTTCTCTTGAATTTAAAAAAAAAAAAAATTAATTTTTTTTTTGTTTTTCGTAGTTTCATTTTAATTATTTTTTCATTCCACTTGCATTACTTCTATTGTAGTGTAAAAATTCCACTCAGCAACTTTTTAATAATTTTTATAAAGAATTAATATCCGTTTGTTAGTTACCTAATCCGCCAACTTCAATTTGCTATCAATTTCAACCTTTTTTTTCCAAATAATCGCTCAATTCAAGGCCTTCATGTTGGGCTAAGCGCGTACAATGGCACCATTTAGTGTAGTCTGTTGCAATGAAGCAATAAAAAATTGCGAAGGATTGGAGCAAAAGCATTGAATTGCAGCTAAGTGAATTGAACTTTATAAATCACTAAATTGTTAGTTTTTTATAAATGCGCATATTTTTGCAGTTTTTTTTTCGTTTTGCTCACATTTTTTGCTGCACTCACAATTGTAATTCATCAAATTGCTTTTAGCGATGAAAATGCATTGAAATGCAATAGTAAACAAAAATAGATAATAAAAGTAGAAAAATGGAAAAATAGAAAAATAAACAATATTGCGGATATACATTTGTAGGAGATACAGTTATAAAAAATAATACTTGCATGGGTACACTTGCGAACCAAATAATGGAGCCGTTCATGAATAAGGCAACATTAAATTGCGTTTATATTTATATGTATGTACAGTGGTTCCTAGGAGGAATAAAGGGCTCCCATTGCCAGCGTGAAGGCAAAGTCGGCAGCCGCGGAAACAGGCTGGGATGCGCAAGTCCCATCTTAAAATTAACAATTTAACGAAACCAATATAAACAAAGAAAATAGGAAATATTTTATTGCTTACAGAAAGTTTAATTCTATTTATAAGGATTCTATAAATTGAAGCGATTAGGTTAGGTTAGGTTAGCCTGGTTGGCAACAAGCCACGCATAGACCTTTTGTTCCCTAGCAATACCAGATGAAGGCCGACCTCTATGAATACCTAAAGTAGACATCGTGTAGGATGTCAGCGCATTTGGCGAATCAAAGCAGTCTAACAGCACTTTTTGCTATCTCATCTACTATTTCGTTCCCCATAAATTGACCAAGTACCCAATAGATATGCAGCCTACTGTTTGCGGCTAGCCTTTCTATGGCCTCCCTTCCCCATCGAACATTTTTGGACTTAATACAATATGAGCGTATTGCTTTTATTGCTGCTTGACTGTCCTCGTATATATTAATTGTTGAGTTCTTTCTTGTTCTAGTGTAGGCTAGCTCCGCGGCTTTCCCCGCAGCAAACACTTCCGCTTGGAAAGTACTGCTGTGGTCTGGCAGCTTGATAGGCTGCCTTATCCCTAGTTTTAAGAAGTAAATACCCGCTTCCACTCCGTCTTAAGTTTTAGAGCCGTCTGTATAGATGTGAAAAGTTCTATGGCCAGGCTTCATGATCTTTGAGAAGTAGTTCATTGTTGCCTAGCTTCGGGATGTTCCACGTCGGGACCTCGTACTTCCTGGTAAACAGTCCGTTTTTCCGGCGTTTATCCCTAGCCCTGCGCGAGATGTCTATTGGTTTACCGTTTTAAGTGTGTTATTCATCACATTACTGATGGTGTCCAGGTACTTTCCCGTAACTACTATAGCTATGTCATCGGCATATGCCACTAGTTTTGGTGCCCCTCCGTAAAGTTTCTTAAGCATTTCATTTGCTACAAGCAACCATAATAGCGGCGATAGTACCCCACCTTGCGGAGTACTTCTGCATGCATATTTGGTGACGCTCGCATCGTTTCACTCCGCTCTTATCTTTCTGCTAGCTAATAGCTGCCTTATCCATAGATAAACCGCGGGTTGCACATTAAGTGACTCTATGCTATTTAAAATAGCATCTTTCGTCACGTTTTTGAAGGCCCCTGATATATTTAGAAATACTCCTAGAGCATACTCCTTATATTCTAACGCCTTTTCTATGTTTAGTACAAGTAAGTGAAGTGGAGTTTCAGTAGATCTGCCTTTAGTGTAAGCGTGCTGCGCCTTACAAAATACGTCCGACGCAATTGAGTCTCTAATGTATGTGTCTAGAATCTTCTCTAACCTTTTCAGGAGAAATGAGGTCAGGCTAATGGATCTGTATTCCTTCGAGTAGAGAAGGTTGCTTTTTCCTGCTTTTGGAATAAACACAACTCTCGCTTCTCTCCATAATACAGGAACATAGCTGAACCTCAATCATCCCCTGAATATCGTTCTTAACCATGATACCACAAGATAGCTTACCTTTTGGAGCATGGCTGGGAAGATTCCATCCAGTTCTGACGATTTATATGGGTCCAAACTATATATAGCCCATTCTATCTTGTTGGTCGTAATTACGTTCGTCGGGATTTCGTGCATAATATCTCCTCTTGGTTCGAGATCTGCAATGTCCGCACACCCTGGAAAATGTGTGCTGACTAGGTCTTTTAGGGAGTCCTCACAGCTGTCAGCCCACTCTCCGTTAATTTTTCGTATTGTTCTTGGCATAGACGGATTCCTAGATAACAGTTTCCAAAGTCTAGTCACTTCGTTAGTGTCTTCCATACTGCTACAGAAGTCTTTCCAAGATTCTCTCTTGGCTTTACGTATCTCTTTCTTGTATACTTTTAGTAGATCCTTATACTCCCTCCAACAGAACTCATTGTCAGCAACTTTGGCTAACCTATAGAATTCATGTACCTTACGCTTTTGTGCTCCTAACTCCTTGTTCCACCAAGGAGGCTTCACCTTGCGTCTGTTACGTGTTGAGGGGCAGGATCTTTTGAAGGCTTTGACGAGAGTAGTTGCAAACAATTCAACCCCTTTCTCAAGTGCGACGTATGACCTGTATTTCCAGGGTATAATTGGTGTTTTTGATAGTATATCCCTATACAAGTCCCAGTTCGTATTCTTAGGATTTTTAAAGGACACAAGTTTATTTTTTGAGCGGAATATAACCTGAAAGCTTATGTATCTGTGATCAGAGAATGAGGACCTACTCAACAACTTCCCATTCCTGTACCATAAAATGCTTGGTTGTGTAAAGTGTTAACTCAAGTACATTCTTCGAGGTTGGTCCAACATATGTTGGTTCTTCACCTCTATTAGCTATTTCTAGGCTACTCTGAAGAATATAGTTAAATGGTGACTCTCCTCGGCCGTTGATGTCTGCACTACTCCAGATCGTATGATGTGCGTTAGCGTCAGTTCCTCCCACCAGAGCGTGCTTCTTTCAGGCAGCTGTTTCTACCAGCTTTCGAAGTTCTATCTGTAGTGCTTCTCCATCATGTGCCATATAAAGGGTCCGCCATATAACTTTACGGAATTAAAAATGCTATAAAAAAGGAACTACTCAATATTTTTCCTAACTGTTTTTTTTATTTTGAAGTACAATTCTTCCGGTTAATGATGGAATACAACTTCATTCATATGGCTGCCTCGGCTAGCCATGCACCATCCCATACGATCGGTCCAATTTTTCAACACATTTTCGATTGTATGCGGTTGTATTTCAGCTATGACATCGCGTATGTTGGTCTTCAGTACATCAATTGTTGCTGGTTTGTTGGCATAACACTGGTATTTGACGGCACCCCAAAGATAATAATACAACGTTGGTTTGTCAATAAGCAACCCAGTTTCTCTTACTTTTTCCGCAAAGTAACGCACATAGGCTTCATTCGGTGCTTACACATTCTGCAACATTACCATGATTTCAAAGTAATGTCGCAATATTTCCCAGCGTTCTTTGAGCGTATACACAACCATTTTCGTTCAGCGTAAGAATAAAACTAATTTTCTGTCAAATCAGATGACAACTAAGTGTTACCATTCTTCAAATAATACCTACTTCAAATCCATAACGATAGATGGCGGGCCCTATAGCAAGACCCAAAGAGTAACGTCTCATCCTTGCAGCCTTCCAGCGCCACCACTGCAAGATCGTCTGAAGAGAGATTATGATCAATATAAGAACATTTACTTTTTTTAACCTTATCGCTGTTCTTACCTCATTCTTTGCAATCGGGATGTAGATGTTGTAGTTGTGTGACTTTAGACCGGAGACTATGTTGCCCGATGATATCCATGTTTTGTGGACTAGAGCCACATCGTAGCCGACTCCCTCTATGTTAAGCAGCAGCTCGCCTGAGGCGTTCTTGCTTTTGTGGAGGTTTATCTGAAGGACTTTCAGCATCTGGCCTCAGAACATTTTCGGGGTTGGATACTACCTCCAAGTCACCCTTCTCCACTTCCTGTATATTGAGGGAGGCTTCCAGAATCTCTTCTATACCGAGATCTTTTTCCACCTCCCCCGTTTTGTGGTTGTCATCTACCGGGTTGCGCTTTTTGAGACGAAGGTGCACGCTACCAAGTCCCCAAGACATTCTCCCGAATCGCGCGTAAAACAGGTCCTCTGCCGGTTTGTTGATATGGAGGATGTAGTCTTGGCCTCCATCAGCAGTTGCTGGCTTTGCCATGCTCAACACTTTCCAGTCGTCTGTCGGCACGTCCGTGTTCTGTCTTTGTAGTAGTCGCAGTGCATTTTCCGGTTTTACCACTCGCGGAATGAAAACCTTTGTCTTCGGTATTGAGGGAATGCAGCTGCGATCATGGCCTTGAGACGATTCAGAAACGAATCGTAAGCTGCCCGAATGTGACTTGCAGGTATTTTGACCCACTCGCGGAAAATGACTTTTTTCAGCGTCTCGAGGCTCTTTTAGTTCGGACCTTGCTCTCCAAAACGCCCAAAGAGAATAATCCATCGGATTCGCATCTGGTGAATTTCAGAGCCATTGTATGAAAGTTATGAAGTTCGTAACGTTGTTTTTTGGCCATTCTTGGTTCACTCGAGCTTTTTGAGAAGGTGTCGAGTCCTTCTGAAACCTTTTTGGTCTGCCACTGAAATGTTTGTCTGCCCGCGGCTTCAGTGCAACCTCCAGAATACTTTACCCATAATACATATTTCTCGTTTACCTTGACGCCAGGATCGATGAAAATGATTGGAGAGCGCTGATCTGCGGTTACAGCGGCCGAAACCATTACTTGTGGCGGGTGCTGCCTCCTGGTGGCCAGACGATGACCCAATTCTCGAATGAACGGTCGGTCAAATTAACCCTATTGCTTTGGGAGTTTACGAATAGCTTAATTTGAAAAATTTTCTCATCAGAAAACATAATGTTCGGAAATTTATTGCTTTCGGCCACGCGAAGCAACTTCTTCGCTCTCTCAAGTCTGACTTGTTGCTGCTTAGATAAGAGCGCATGCGCCTTTGGGTTTTGTAAGGCTTGACTTTGAGATCATTTTTCAGTATGCGGCGGATGCTATAGTCAGATATTTTCAGTTCTTTCTCCATTTGATTTCCACTTCGTCGGGGATTTCGCTCAAGTCGTTTCGCCACTTTTTGAACCATTTCACGTGACTTTGCAGGCTCTTGATGACCACCTCCATGACGTTTCACGATGCTACCAGTATCATTGTTACGAATAATGGTGCGATAAAGAAAAAAATTATTATTATTAGTTTAAGGTGCTCGAGGTCACGAACAATCGTTGGTTGTGATTTTCCAGCCAAATATAATGCAATCACACTTTTACGTTTAAAATGTATTACTGATTTTCTTTTTTCGCGTTTACTCTCGGCAAAATACTTCCGCACTTGTAAAAAATACTCTGGACTGTCATTTAGCCAACCAATAGACAGCTGATGCCCATGTACCAGCTGCACGTGCGATCTGAAGTTGGTTACACTTGGAGTGCCGGACCCTGTACTCAAAAAAATTGTAAAGTGTGACACATTTACAAGAGGACTTTCTTCTCAATGGATTACTTATTACATTTTCCCCTTGAAAAGTTTTTCCAAGATAAGATTGTGTTTTTCGGCAAAAGAAAAAAAACAGAAAAACAAAAAAAATTGTTTGTCCCGCTTCGATAGATGTCCGTCTATGGGGTGCCATCACATGCTGCCGATTTGTTAACTCGGCCTGTGAGAAGCTGTGGGACTATTCTAAATAAGTAGGAGTTTAGTCTACTACAATATGCATAGCGTAGTTGTGCCAGTAGTATGCGGGTTTTGCAGAGAACTCGAACTTCTCAGTTGCGGTGTGACATCTGAATATTGCCATACTTAGTTGTATCTATTATTTTGAAAGCCATTGTAAATGTTAAAAATAAAAGCCATGAAGCAAATAAATAAAGGCTGGTGCAAATGTTGCATAAATAAAAAAAATATACTACTTTATGTGCGGCCCTTGCAATAGTTAAAAAAAAAAAACAAGTAAATGAACAAAAATTTAAAGCCTCTCGAATTGCATTTCAACGTTGAGTGCGCGCAGCCTCAACAGGAAAGCTCAATGGGATTTGATTTCATTTTTATTTTAATTTTAATTTTATTGTTATTGTCATTTTTTTATTTTTATTTTATTTTACTTTTTTATTTTTATTTTATGTTTTTATTTATAGTATTTCTTCTTTTGTTGCATCCACTATTTCTATTTTTTTTTCTGTTGCGTGGCTTCTATTATCTAAGGGTTTAACATTTTTCCATAAAATATGTATCTCTTTTTTCTGCTGTTGTTTGCAAGTTTTTTATGCGTTTATGCGCATTTTTTCGATTATAGTTCAATTCGCGTTCAACTGGCGAACCTAATACAGCTGCATTATTTTATGGAAATTTTTTCTTTTTTTTGTTTGTTTTTCACAACTAAAGCTGCAACTCGACTACATAAATTTACGCAGCAAATCAAATGCTGCACTTTTAAAATCAAATTAGAGTGCTTAATAAAACATAAGAGTGGTAATAAAGAAAAAATTCAAACAAAAAAAATGAGGATAACAAGCCATTTATCAAGTCAAAAGTTAACTAAGCGGAAGTTTAACAAAAACACCTATTAATCCATTTAAAATTACTAAAATGCAATAAATATCCACTTCACTGCGCCATTATTTTATTATTTAGTATTTTCATTATTTGCTACTAAATCTATAATCCACCAAAAATAAGGGACACAAAAAATAGCAACTTTTAGAGAAATTCTATGAATTTTATTTTATTACTCTCCAGTTGCAGTATTGCACTTGTGCACTCCCACATGTGCTGCTTATGGTCTGTATGTATGCTTGCACTTATATGCGCTTGCCTTGCTTTGCGCTCAACAGTTGCTTGCGCTAATTGCACTTCAGTTCGATTTAATGCTGCCACCCTTTTTCGTGAACTTTCATTCGCATTGCACTAAATTGGCTTGCTTGTTTTTAATGCGCTATTTGTTGTTGCTGTTGTTTAGCAGCCTCTCGATTTCTGCTCAAATTCGCTTTGTGTTTGGATGTGTGTGTGTGTGTGTGTGTAATTGCTTTACGTGGTACTTAGTACACTTGAAAGTTGAAAATAGTGGTTTATAAACGATTAAACATTGATAGTTAGTCGCTATTTATTTTTAAGTGGATGCTAACGGCTGGTGGTGAAAATGACGGCGCTAAATTGTAGTTTTTGAATTTAGTAGCTTTAGTAAGCGAATGGTGCGATATACAGGAGTCCAAGAAAACGGTAAAGGTAATTGAATCTCCTTCTCCTATGGGTGGTTAAAAACGTTTTCTTTTTGTGTTTGGATGGCTGAGATTTGTCGACGAGATGCTTATGTGCTAAGAGCGTGTGGTCAAGACGAAGATGTGTGTGTATGACAATCTGCCTTCTAGGTACTTCAATGAGAAACTTAGGTGTCGACCGACCAGGGTATTCCTTTTGTATCTACTGGTGTAATTTTCCCGTACAGAGTGAAGATTTTAAGTGATGGTTGAAATAATATTTCTTTTGTGGTTAGTATTGGGTTGTTCGGAAAGTAATTTCGTTTTTTCCCGAGAGAGGATTTAATTGTATTTTTTCGCAGCTTACTTCACACTTACTACTGTGGGCAAAAAGTAAGGTGAATTTAATTGTAAAATGAAAAATCTTTATTTATTCTTGTAAATCAATCTCCTTCAAAATAATCCCCTCTCGATGAAATACACTTATGCCAACGATTTTTCCAATCCCCGAAACATGCCAAATAATCCATTTCCGGTATAGCCATCAGCACATTCTTTGATTCAGCTTTTATCTCCTCAATCGACTCGAAACGCGTTCCCCGGAGTGGTCTCTTGAGTTTTGGGAATAGCCAGAAGCCACACGGAGCCAAATCAGGCGAATACGGTGGTTGCGGAACGATATGCGTGGAATTTTTGGCGAAATGGTCACGAAGAACGAGTGCAGTGTGAGACGGTGCATTATCGTGGTGCAAAAACCAAGAGTTGTTGGCCCATAATTCTGGTCTTTTTAGACGAATTGCTTCACGTAAACGACGCATAACCCTCAAATAATATTCCTTATTGTGTTCCAGTTTGGCCAGGTGGAAGGAATTCATAGTGCACCACACAACGAAAATCGAAAAAAACTGTCATCATGACCTTTATTTTTGAACGACTTTGACGTGCTCTTTTCGGTCTGGCCTCGCCTTTAGCACGATATTCGCTTGATTGGTCGGTTGTTTCAGGGTCGTAAGCATAAATCCAAGTCTCATCTCCCGTAATGATGCATTTAAGCTTGTCCTGGTAGTCTGAAAGCATTGTTTCACACACATCAACGCGACGACTTTTTCCCAAGAAATTGAGAGTTTTCGGTACCAAACGAAATTTGACTTTTCGTAGGCCCAAATGGTCTTTCAAAATGGTTTTCACAGATCCTTCTGATATTCCGATCATATCAGTAAGGTCTTTAACAGTCAACCGACGATTTTTGAGCACTAACTCCTTCACTTTATTGACGTGTTCTTCATCTGTTGACGTCGATGGTCGTCCGGAGCGCTCCAAGTCATCAACACGTTCTCGACCCTCTTTAAAGTCTTTGTACCACTTATAAAAATTTTTCTGCGACATTGTCGAATCACCAAATGCCTTCTGCAACATGCTAAACGTTTCCGCAGCCGAAATTTCATTCCGCAAACAAAATTTGATGGCACTTCTCTGCTCAATCAAATCAGACATTGTAAAAATCTAAAAATGCACTCTTGTTCGTTTGGTAAACACAAGCGTAAATATATTACTGATAATGGCATTCACATGAAAGTTGGCCCAGAAGTTATTAACAGTGCTGCCAACTCATGAAAAAAATAACTAGAGCGAAATTTTGATCCCGCGAAGTTTGACAAATAAATTAACCTTACTTTTTGCCCACAGTAGTACTCCCTTCCGTGCTGTCGAATGTGGTTTTAGAATCGTCTAAAAGAGGATGTGTGTCGATTCTCCTTTCATGGGTATTTCCAAGACTTGGCGCATTGTGATTATCTGGTCGAAGGTGGACTTTCCATCTCTAAAGCCACGCTGATAAGGTCCAATCAGTTGGTTGACGGTGGGATTCTGCCTTTCACGCAATACGCTCGTTAGAACCTTATAGGCCATATTTTTAAGACTAATCCAGCGATGATTGGCACAGTTTGGGGGATCACCCTTTTTATGGATTTGGCAGAACGCAATTAAATTCGAATTAGCGGGCATGCTTTCATCCAATCATACAATATTTTGCATAGAAGCTGATATATGCACCTTACCAGCTCTTCGTCGCCATGTTTCAATAGCTCAGCCGGCAGTCCGTCGACGTCAGCGGCTTTGGTGTTCTTTAGCCGCGTTATCGCTATTCTCACCTCGTCATGATCGGGTAGCGGAACGCCAATTCCGTCGTCAACGATTGGGGTATCGGGATCTTCTAAATTCTCTCTGATATACGCAGCTGTTACTAGTTAACTAGTTCGAGAAGGGTTTCCCTCCATAATTTAAGTATGCTCTGGGTGTCAGTCACCAGATCGCCGTCTTATAGGAAAACGCCCCGGTCTTAAAACCTTCTGTAAGCCGCCGAACTTTCTGATAGAATTTTCGGGCGGTGTTCCTATTGGCCAGCATCTCAAGCTCCTCACACTCACGTATTCCGGCATGTTGTTTTTTCTGTCTGATTATAAGTCTATCTTCCTTTCTTAGCGATACCTATAGCGATCCAATATAGCGCGCGCAGCGTGGCTCTATAAGCAGCATCTTTTCTTCCTGCGGCAGCATGACATTCCTCGTCGTACCAACTGAGAACGGTACATAGAGAACGAGAAATGTTGGTACATTGCCCGTGCATGCCGGGTTGTTGGGCAGTACTCTCATAGAACAAAAGTGGGAGTTGATTGACGAAACTTCTGGCTGGCTGTTGTGATTGCAGCTTTTCGATGTCGAACATTCTTTGCGTAGGTAGATGTACGCTTTTTGCTGCACAGAAGCGTGTGTGTAGTTTGGCTGCTACAAGTTAATGATCCGAGTCGATGTTGGGTCCTCGAATCGTACGTACATCTAATACACTAGAAGCGTGTCTTCCATCTATCACAACAAGATCGATCTGGTTTCGCGTTTTTCGATCAGGAGACAGCCAGGTAGCTTGGTGTATCTTTTTATGCTGGAATTTGGTGCTGCAGACTACCATGTTTCGGGCCCCGGCGAAGTCGATCAGCCTCTGTCCGTTACCGGATGTTTCCTTGTGCAGGCTGAATTTTCCGACTGTGGGACCAAAAATTCCCTCCTTGCCCACCCTGGCGTTGAAATCGCCAAGCACGATTTTTATGTCGTGACGGGGGCAGCGCTCATAGGAACGTTCCAAGCGCTCATAGAGGGAATCTTTAGTCGCATCGTCCTTCTCTTCCGCCGGGGCGTGGGCGCAAATTAGCGATATGTTAAAGAAACGGGCTTGATACGGATTGTTGCGAGATGCTCGTCCACCGGAGTGAACGACAGTACTTGGCGACGAAGTCTCTCTCCCGCAGCAAGTCCAACACCGAATTTGCGCTCCTTTACGTGACAGCTGTAGTAGACATTGCAAGGTCCTAAGGTTTACTCCCTCCATCGCATCTCTTGAATGGCAGGGATGTCAGTCAACTTCAATCAACCGGGTAGAAGCACCTTCTCAATTAAGGGGCCGGACATTCCAGATGCATGCCCTCAAATCCTAGTCCTTAGTTCGTTTGTAGTGGTCGTCATCGGTTTAGGAAGTTTTCACGCTTTGTTTTTTGTCTTCATTGGGGGGAATTTTACGTGGTGGATCCCAAACCCAGCTCACAAGCAGCTATTCTGGGACGTGTCGCCTTCTCACATTAGCTCGCTCTCAACATGCTTATCATAGTCGAAAATCCTGTCGACAATTTCCAGATTATGTAAATATTATACTTAGATTAGTAGACTAGACTGTTCTATAGCGATAATAAGAAAAATCAATTTTTTTTCAAATAAATAATAATAGATAATTCCACGATTTTGTATAGCAATTTGGCCACTAACATTTTCCGATTTAACTTTTTTGAACAATTTTCTGTGAAATTAGCGCAGAAATAAAGTTGTCTTATCTAAATCAAAAATAGGTGAAGCTCTTACCGACCACAATCGTCTAGAAATTGCCGAGATGAAGCTCTAGTTTTTTTCTAACTGCGGTTAAATATTTCATAATTGCATTTTTTTTAATAAACTGCTGGCCTTCTAAATATATACGGGACTCGCATTCAAAATATGCGCTCCATTTGAGATGAAAAAGAAACTCAAACCTCATAAAATAGTCTACTATTAACTAACTTATAAAAACCAGCAACTTAAAGCCAACTAGCGGCACCTTTGCATGTAAAATCGTCAAATTGTAGTAAATTCTAATTATAAAGCCTACACTCAGGCGCTGTACCATAAATGTGCGCAGTTATTTACATTTGCATTTATTGGCCCCAGCTATAAAGCATGCCAAGGAAGAAAGCAAGAAAAAAAGAACAACAAAACCTGTAAACCGAAAACAATACTTCCAACCAACTTATGTAAATATTTGTATATCTATTTATGTAGAAGTATTAGTGTATAAAACCTATGCTCGCTTGCTTATTTCATTCAACTAACGGCTTGGTTTTTTTTCATTTTTCCATACCATTGCCTACTTACAGGCACGTGCAAACAACCGCTCGGCATGGAATCCGGAGCCATCGCTGATACGCAAATCACCGCCAGCTCAGCGCACGACATGGGCAATGTGGGCCCGCAACATGCCAGGTGAGTACAAAGAACATGAAAAGCCAATTCTCGCTTTAAATTGTTTGAATTATGTGTGTGTGTGTGTGTGTGTATACACACACACCTATGTATTCGTATATACTCATATCTCTCTGTTAAGGTAAAATTCAAAACAAAGTAGTGAAAGGAAGAAAAGCCGCGGCATCATTGAAGCACAAACAAGGTGGAATGACAAAAGCACAAGCAAATGTATTTACCTTATATGTATGAATGTATGCGTGTATGTACATATGCATGTGTATATGAGTGTATGGGTGTCCCTACGTATTTCCTGTTTCTTTTTTTTTCTTTTTGTTTGTAAGGAAGGAAGCATCATAGGCGCAGGAAGGCAAACAAATATTCACTCGCGCATTCCTTTGCCTTTTTGTTGCTGTTTGCTACTGCCTTTGACAAATTCCTCGCTTGCGTGTGCGTGTGCTATGTCTGCCTATGTGTGATTGTGTGCTTTTTTGTTGCTCTTAGCGCATTTGATGTGCGCACAGCCACAACAGCAACAACAAAAAAGGCACAAAATATCATCAACAATATAAAAAGCATACAAATACATTAACAGAATGGGACAGTTGGAATTAATATGAATTATTTTATGGCGTGTTTAAATGCTTTTATGTATGTCATTTGACTGAATTCCTGTTCGTAAATCGCGTGCGTCAGCCAAGCAGGAAAAAAACCAAGCAACAAGGAGACAAAGCTACGTAAAAAATCAAAAGGAGAAAGACAATGAAAAACTCAGCAAAAACAGGGAACAGAAAAGTAGTAAATATCAAGCATATGGGACAAGGATATGGTCCGAGGTCGGTCGAGTGGTCTAATGCCTGACTATAATCCTGTTAGTTACGAGTTAATTGTCCAATGTGTTCCAAAAGTAGACCACTAATAGTCAAGGGGATACCAATCCTCTCGTTTCGCGGGCTAATCACCTCACAGGCCCCCTATCTAGCTAACTCATCTGCCACGTAGTTTCCTGCAATGTCAGTATGGTCAGATACCCAGATGAGTTCCGATCAAAAGTGAAGTCAGACATTCCCCAACTAGTTTTGGAGTACATCTTCATCGAGCCCAAGGCCCTAATTGGTCAGGTAGATGTTAACTTCCACTTCTTTGATTAAGACTACCTCAGCTACGAACACAGTGCAGTAGTCCGAAAGCCTAGACTTGAGTCTGACGGGGAGTATTCTCGAAAAAATACTATTCCGCTAATTCTTCTATCCAACTTCGAGCCATCCGTAAACACATTTCCTCGGCCTTGTCTTTAAATGCTGCACCACGCCTCCCACTCTTTCCTTAATAGAGAGTGAGTTGAGAGTTTCCCGCTTGGACTAAGCGTGGGTGTACATTGATGGGTCACAAGAGGGATGAACACAAAGTTTCTGAGTATACTTGAATGTCTATAACTGAGTTCATGTCTGTAGCTCAAGCTTCTCAGCCTGATTGCAGCAAGTGCAGTGGCAGTTTTGCCTGTTATATCCACAGGTACCGCACTTAGCATTAAATTAAGTACTAGAGTGGGAGTTGTCCGAAGCGTGCCACTGATTCAAATGAGAGCAGATTTTGGATCTCTTCAGATTCTTCACAGACGTGGCCTTCTCCAGTGAGCTTTACCGGACAAGAACTCAGTAGAACAGAATTCGGTTTATAATAATATTATTAGCTAAAATGCAACTCGAGTAGGAAGTCCTAAGCATTTGCCAATAGCGCTCTTGTATCCATATAAGACGATTATTTCTCTCCTTATCCTCTCTCTCTTGCCATCCGCGGTAGCTTTCTGTTAAAGGTTAGAACTATTTCTGCTTGTCAGATAGAGCGCTCTCTCAGATGTCCAATAAAGGGCCTGCTATTGAGAGTAGTTGAACTCTGGATATTTTATATTTCTTCGTGAATAGAAAGAGCTCCGTCTTGGGGTCACCAATTTACAGCCCAACTAATGACTGTGTTTGCATAATCATGCAATAAATCGTTCAGAGTATCCTCTTGAATATAAGTGCCACGTCATTCGCGTGGGCAGTCACCCTGTAACCCCTTGTAACAGCTCCTCCAGCAAGTCATTGGCAACGACAATCCAGAGAGCTGATGAGGGTAATAAGAATGAGGCTTGAAGCGCACACAATAATCCACATAGTCTACGGATAAAAAACATATTTTCTCATTATGTTCAGTCCAAGATAGTTAATGAGAAACTTCCAAGTGTAATTCTGCTATGAAGAAGGTTCGCATAAAAAACGGTTGTAGTTCAGATGCGAACTTTAAGGTTCTAGACAACTTAAAAAATTTCAGAAATAGAAGCAGAAGTAGATTGTACTTCAGACTTCACACGGAACCCTCATACTTTAGACGGTGTGAAGAAGAATGAGTGAAAAGTCTTCAATGGTGGAATAAATCAAAGCCTAGAAACAGGTAAAAACCCTGCACCCATACTTTTTTCTTTCCGAGAGGTTGAATTTCCGGGAGATGATTGTCTTTTTTTCGATTTCATTATTCAGCTCCGGAACCGTCTTGGGCTTATTGACTTAAGCCGTACATTTCACGATATCCCAGAGAAAGGAACCCAATGTAGTCAAATCGCAAGATCTGGGTGATCATTTGACTTCGCTGGTTCGAGAGATATTGCGTCCTGGAAACTACGTTCGCAATAGAGACATTGTCTCATGTGTTGCATGGCAAGTGACACTGTCCTGTGGAAGACTCATATTATATAAGTCCATGCCATTTAATAGAGGCCATAAATAGTTTGTTATTATGTCACGATATTCTTTGCTCACCGTTAGAATGTTTTTCTTTTTCTTAATTGGCGCGAAAACCGATTTTGGCCGAGTTTAACAAAGCGCGCCAGTCATTTCTTTCTCGTGCTAACCGACGCCAGTTAGACACACCAAGTGAAGCCAAGTCCTTCTCCACCTGATCTTTCCAACGTAGAGGAGGCCTTCCTCTTCCTCTGCTACCACCAGCTGGTAGTTTCAAAGCCGGAGCGTTTGTATCCATTCGACATGACCCAGCCAACATAGCCGCTGGATCTTTATTCGCTGCGCTATGCCTATGTTGTCGTAAAACTGATACAGCTCATCGTCCCATCGCCTGCGCGATCACCGTCGCAAACGCAAAGGTCTAAAAATCCTCCGCAGAATCTTTGTCTCGAATCCTCCAAGTGACGCTTCATGGGATATTGTCATTGTCCACTAGTCATTTTCGAAGAAGTACGGCCCAATGACTGCGCCAGCCCAAAAGCCACACCAAGCAGTGACTCGTTGTAAGTGCATAGCTTTTATGGCATGTGGGCTTTCGCTACCCCAAAGACAGGTAGGCGAAATGGTTGGCATACCACTCTGGCTTCCCAAAGTAGCACTAAAGCGCCGTTGTGAATCCATTTTGAGGAATCCAACAGGCAAATAGCTACTACAGCCAGCCAGTGCTGTTAATGCAATGGAGAAGATTGATGGTATTTAGGTTGGTACTACTCCAGACTGTCGAACAAAAGAGCACCCAGTGAAGTACTCAACAGTTTCCTTCCATGAAAGGTCCCCACAGCTTCTGCAATGGGCGTTTAATAGTAAATTTAGCTTTTCCCGTGTCAGCCGATCATCCAGTGACCCGTAAACACAGCTATGAGTTTGGAAATTGAATGCCGTTGAGTCAACCAGACTTTCTGAGTTCTCCTTCGATTGCACTAAAGCCACATGAAGAAATGGGGCTCCAACTTTTCTGCGATTTTCTAAAAAATAAGTCATGCAATTCCACTTTAACAACAGTCAGGGGGATGTCGATGACGGGGTAGGAGGTCTCTGAGACCAATTCAGCCCCCTTCCTCGCAAGCTTATCAGCATTTTCATTTCCCTCTATGCTCCTTTATTCTGGAACCCAGATCAGAGAAATGTTACCTGATTTGGGATTTGATCTCCTCTTTACGCCAGTTGACTAGCTTGGATCTGCACCATGGCCTCGTCAGAGCATTGATTGCGGCTTGAAAAGATGTTAATATTGCATGCCTGGAGGATCACAAAGACTTCTGTCTGAAAAACTCTAGCGGTATTCGTCAGTTTTAAGGAAATACATAAATTGGCTGATTTAGAGAAAACCGCTGATCCGACTCCCGATTGCCTCTTTGAGCCACCAGTGAAGACAGAGGTGTCAGCTTCGGTGCAGATTTCCCTCTCGTTTCAATCCTGCCTACTTCGAAAGATTGTCGTGGCACAACCCTCAAACTCCAGTTTTCGTATAGAGAGATCTGTCCGAAGTTCAGAGAAAAACTTTGTCAACTGTCCAAAAATGCTAACATGTCCCTTGAGAGACTGTCTCCATAGGTCAACTTCCTTTAACCTGAAGAAAAAAAAGTACATATCTGAAGTAATTGATGTCTCTGCAGGCTATAGAAACTTATAGATGGGGTACTCCTAGTTCTGCGAACTGAGATTGTGAGAATGCACGGATATGAATTGCGCCATTTCGTTGCTATTGCGCTTGGTTTAACGTTAGAAAGACGTCGTGAAGGAGTGCGGTTTTTTGCTCGAAAATTCTAAAATCATCAGCCAAGCTTCCAAACTCTTACTATGACTCGAACAAAGACACTGACTGACTGACTGATTGACCACATTTAAATATTTATTTTACGCAAAAAAATCAATTGAAATGTTTTCCATACTCAAATACAGAGGGTATATAAAAATATAAACTGAACCGTTCGCCCTTGCAATTTCATTTTCGCAGTCAAGCGAAGGGAGCACAACTCCATGCTAAAAGTCAAATGTTGACAATCGAAAGCTAACATGTCACTAGGCTAAAAGTGAAATCACTAAGCTCACACCACACAGCGTCAACCTACGCCTCTAAGTCTTTGACATTTTTCATTCTATTACATCCTTTGCTGTCTTCGCATTCGCGCGTTCGCTGCTTTCCTGTGAGTTCATATTATTGTGCTTTTTGTTTCATGTCATGCGTTTGCCTTCCAGGCATTCAACTGATTTATCGCATGCGCATAAAAGTATGCAAAAACAAAAAGCATAAACGACAACGAGTGCCAGTACGAGTACGAGTATCAAAAATAAAATTGTAATTATTTAGAAAGCAGTGACATTTTTACAACATGAAATGTCAGTGCATATAAATCAGAAGCTCTTAAATTGGTAAGAGTAGAAAGAGGCTGGCAGGAGAGAGAGAGAGAGAAGGATTTGCGTTTACGAGCGGGTAGACGAGTATGAAGAGTAGGCGGGAAGATGTGTTTGAAAGGTATGCGCTTGTTTAATGGTACCAGTTATTTGAAGCGTTTAGTGACACAACGGGTGGGCTGCTACTCTGCGAATATGCCGCCTAAATGAGGCAAATGGGAGACATATTTTTAGGAGCTTGAGCCGCATGCGAGTTAGTGAGTTCAAGTAAATGACTTAGTTCTGGGTTTTTTTTATTTTGATTTTTTCATATTTTTTTTTTTTTTTGTTATTTTAGCACATATTTTAGTATCCAATATTTTTCTTTCTGTGCCTGACATTTTTGATATTTATGAATTCATTGCTAATGCTTATTGCTGCCATATGCAGGGTGGGTTCTTGGGCACTCTCTCCTTGAAAATACCTTCAAGTAAAAAGTGAAATAAACGTATAATTTTTTACACGAATTTAATATATTAAATAAATATAAAATAAAATCAGGAATAAACTTTCAGAATATCGGATTATTTGTGGAATACAGCCCCTTTCACGCGTTTAACCTTAACCCGATATTTGAGTGAAATTTCGGTAGAAATATTTATTGTGCTTAAAAGCCTGATTAATTTGCATATGGACTAGCGGTCGATATTTCGATATTTGGAAACTCTTCATAAAAATAAGTTTAATAGCGTAAATCAATGTGAATACCGAATTTAGTTTGTACAGGGTGGCCTATAAGAAATTTATAAAATAACAAGGTTTGAAAGTAAAAGTCTACAAGAAGACTAATAAATTGATTTGAATAGAATGAATTGTCGCCAATCAAGACAAGAAGAGTTTGGTTCGACAGCTCCTGTTTGCCTCTCATAATGCACTAAAAACGAAATATATTTCACCAATTATTAGAAGTATGAGAGAGTATGTGAAAATTATCGTGGTATTTCACTGCTTAACTCTGCTTATAAGGTTTTTACTAATGTCCTCTATCATCGTATCAATGAATATACAGAGACCATTATCGAAGACTATCAGTGTGGATTCCGCAAAGGAAAATCCACATTCGACCAGTGCTTTATCTTCAGTCAAATCTTTGAAAAACACCACGAATATGAAAAGGATATTCACTGCCTTTTTATAGATTTCAAACAAGCGTTTGATAGCGTCAGGAAAGATAAAATTTTTTATGTACTGCTTAGCCTAGGAATTCCAGCAAAGCTTATAAGGCTAATCATCGCTACGCTCAGGAATACAAAAGCAAAAGTAAACATCCAAGGGAAGCTCACAGAGTCATTCGCAATTGAATCTGGTGTCAAACAAGGTGATGCACTATCCTCTGCCATATTTAATTTGTTGCTGTATTTTGTTATAAAAGAAGTCAGCAAAGGTGATACATTACTAATTAAAACAACGCAAATATGTACCTATGCAGACGATATCGCCATTTGTAGCGGTAACTCAACACCCGCAATCAAAGATCGCGTCAACGCCACTAATAGAGGGTACTACTATTCACACCTTAGTTTGTTCAGATCTCGTCTTTTATCTAGACCTACGAAGCCATGTATAAAACTCTTATACGACCAATTTTGACATATGGTTGCGAGTTGTGAACTATGAAAATTAACGACAGTCCGCTTAATGCTAATTTCGAAAGGAAAATTTTAAGGAAATTGTTCGGACACATTAAAAATGAAGATGGCAGCTACAGAATTAGGTACAACTCGGAATTGAACGAACTTATCCAAGATGAGACAGCTGGGCGTTTTGTAAAGGTATGCAGCGTATGCTGTGGCTAGGTCACGTGCTCCGTATGCCTGCTGAATCCGCTGTAAGTAAAGCCATGACTGGAAAGATAATTGGTGCGAAGGCGAAGGGAAGACCGATAAACCGATGGATAGACGCAGTAGGAAGCGATCTCACAGCAATGGGAATTCAAAACTACGAAGGAAAAGCAAGCGATAGAACACTTTGGAGAAGTTTTGTTAAGGAAGCTTTGACGAACCCCGCGTTGTAATGCTGTGAATGATGATGTCGTTAAAAATTTATCATAGATAAAAAAATAACGGAACTGTTCGTTCAGGCAGCTAAAGCGTTTTGTATATAACCGATAAAAATCGATAACGAAAAATCGATTATAAAAAAAATATATTCATTAAATATATAGCAACTGTTTGTTGAGGAAACTATAGCGTATTGTATATACCCGATTAAGAGTTTCAAAAAATCGATAACAAAAATCGATAACTAATAATCGATAAATAGCAGTCGATAAATAATAGTCGATAAATCATAATCGATAAATAATATTCGATAAATATTAATCGATAAATAATATTCGATAAATAATAATCGATAAATAATAGTCGATAAATAATAATCGATAAATAATAGTCGATACATAATAATCGAAAAATAGTAATCGATAAATAATAATCGATGATAGTTAGTTAAACGTTTATATATGTATAAACGTCCGAAAAGTAAAGGAGCTGCTTGTTAAAGCAACTGAGTCGGTTGTTAATGCAGGGAAATTATTTGCATTGTGGAAAACCGATAACAATATGTATAACAAATAATTGATAAAATCGATTAAAAAAGTTAAGAGCTCGTTGTTGAAACACTAAAGTTGCTCAAATGTGAGGAATTTATTTTCATTTTGGATGCGCGGTAAGCAAAATTAATAATAAGCATAATAAATCGATTAAAATCTATGTTGAATCAATCGATAAACGAAGGAGTTGTATGTTAAAGCAACTGAAATGGTTGTTACTGTAAGAAAATAATTTGCACTCTGGGTAAACTATCGAAAATCAACAACAAAGGGTTGATAATGAAGATAAAAGACCGATAACAGTTTTTATCGATTAAAAATATATATAAAAAATCTTATTTAAAAAAGCTAAGTAGTTCTAATACCGGTACTTATTTGAAAAATCGAGTTTAAATATTAAAATAAAAACAAATTTATGCTCAATCACCCGATAAATAAAGAAGCTGCATTTTAAGGTAACTCAAATGGTCAAGGAAAATCATTTGCATTATGGGTAAACGGTGTAAAAGTGGTAACGAAAAATTAATAATAAATTTAATACATTGATAAATGCTTTTTATAAATTAAAAAACTAAAAGAATTTAAATTAGTTTAGAAGGTCTAATTGGGTCTAATTTTATTCTAATAAATCGATAAAAAGGTGTGCTTAGTCACTCACTAAGTAAAGCAGCTGCATATTGAAGCAACTAAAATGGTATAGCAAAGTCATTGGATTGTAGGCAAACGATAAAAAAACGATAACTAAAAGTTAGAAATGCTGTTGGTCGATCGACTTATACTTATTATCGATTAAATTAATTACTATAAATTAAATAATTAATTTTAAAAACTCGTTTTTAAAAGAACTAATTGACTCTAATGTGGGGAATTCACCACAATTTTAGATAAGCGATAAGAAAAATCAATAATGAACATAATAAATTGATAAAAAAGCGTAGTACACATAACAGAAGTGAAACTTTCAAGGCAGACAAAGAGAGGGAGAATGAGAGAGAGAGAGAGAGGGAGATAGAATATATATCAAAATAAATTCACAACATTTGCAGAGAATACAAATAGACCAAATTTGCAAAAAACGGAGAAGGGTCGATCGGTGTAGGTAAACTCCGGACACAAACCGTGGCAACAACGCGCACTACTCCGAGCGTTTATCACCCCACAAACGCAGCGATTCCAGGGCACAAATTACCGCAAGGCAATACCAATAAATCTGATGCCGGAATAGATACCACGTTATATTACGCACAAACACAAGTCAGGAAACGGAACTAAGCAAAAACAAGTAGGTACCAAAAAAATTGCAAAGAAATTGGAACCAAAACATGCCCCAAATAGTAGACACCAAGGAAATTCAGCGCCAAAAAGTAAGCACCAAAAATATATTTCCGACAAGTTTGCACCAACAAACAAGCGCCAAAAAGTAGGCAGTGTTATTTCTCACTAGAAATTAGCAACCACAAGGAAAAACTCGGGAAAATAGCCTAAAGTGTATCTAAGATATATATAAGTTATAGCTCTCTCTCTCCTTTTCCTCTACGTTATATCTTTTTTCTCTCTCGCGGAACGAAAATGCCCAAAACGGCGCATGACCTTGAAGTTTTACTCTCCATTCTCGCTCGTCCATCGACGCTTAAGAAGTTTTACTTCAATAAAAATAAAGGATAAGTAAATGGGATGCTTAAACGGCTTCTAAAATGGTTGCTGGTATATGGAAATCGTTTGTATTGTGGGTAAACGATAGAAAAATCGATAACACAGAATTAGCCATAAAATTAAAAGATCGATAAATATTTAATATGCTTTAAACAAATCAAGAACATGTTTTTAAAACGACTGAGTGGGTCTAATGAAGGGAGTTCATTTCCATTTTGGATGAGCAAGAAAAATATCATTATATAATAATCGATAAAACTGTAATCAATAAAAGTGTAATCGATAAAAACGAATACAAAAATTACAAAATATAATTAATTTTTGCGGTAACGGTTAATATTCGGGCTTTACATTAAGAAATCTTCCATGAAATTTGTGCGATAGACGCAAGTTACCTTTTCCACGAAAGCTACAAACCCGGCAATTAAGTCAACTAAACTTTGTTTTAGCTTGTACTTTTTCAAGTATTTTGTATACCTAAGTTGATGGAAATACATATATATATATATATATATATATACATACATATATACGTACTACATATCTATCTAACTATAAAACATACATCGCCATTCTCTATATTCGTTCACGGTCGACGTACATGGCGTATACTTGACACAAGATGCCGATGTACTTCTACACCACGCTTATAAATACATAGGCACTTAGCGACATAAATTCATACATACATACATACATACATACATACATACATAGGCACATAAGTATGATCGAGTTTTGCATTACATGTTTCGGTGATGAATTATGTGAGTGCGGCTAACTTTTTGAGTCAGGGGAAAAAGGTCACCAGATTCACATGTCGAGTTATTTCGGCATAGCATCAGAAAAAAAGTAAGCAAGTACAAGTAGAAAATTAGCAGAGGATAAGGAAAATAACTAAATGGGCGAAAAATGAGAACAACAACATGACAACATGGCCAACAACCAGCAAAAAAAAAAAATCATGCACGAAAAACATGAAAATTCCATATTCGTGCATAAATTTTGATGGATGTGCCAGAAATGAAGTGACATAGCAGCTTCGAGAATTTGTATCCTCTTGTGGTAGCGCTTGTATGTGCAGCAATTTGTTAATTTTTTCACTACATCTGCACATATACTTATGTAAATGTATGTGCATTCATGTGGTTCTTGGGTGGATGTGTGAGTTCACTGCTTTAATAAAATTATTTTTGAGGGAATTCATATATTTTATCATATTTTTTGTTTTAGAAAACAGAAGAAGTTATGCAAGTTTTTGAGTTGATATACCAGGCCAGCATTGCCGTACTGTGAAACAATAATGGCATTTAGATGTAAATATTTAATTTTGGTTTTTGCGTAATTTTTGGTAGGGTCGTAAGTTTTGTAATGTGGACGGTAATTAAGTTTAAGTCGACCAAAAATTCGAATCGAACTGAGCATTTAAAAGACTCAACCTATCTGAAAAGGATCGTTACTGGGGACGAAATGGGTGTTTTTTGCATATGAGTCTGAAACTAAGTGTCGTAGTGTTGAATGGAGACCACCAGAGAGGATCATACTGAAGAAAGTCATCTAAAAAATATCAAATAGAAAATAAAGTTAACTTTATTACACACTTTTAAGGGGATTGCGCATAAAGAATTTATTTCCGTTCGTCATATTTAGCCAGAATATCGATAAATTTGCATCGTGGGACTCTTGCACTTTTTGCATAGCTGAGTCAGTTTGTCGTTGGCATTGGAAAGTCTCGGAGTAACTTTTCCGTTTGCACGAAAGTAAGAATGACTCTGACAAAAATTACACTTCTGGATTTATCAAGGCGGGTGTTTGCTTGCATGTTCGCCATAGACTTCAAACAAAGTTTAACAAATTGGACCCGATGTCAAATTTCAAACAGAAAGGGTCAATGATATATGCGGGAGTGGCTTCATAAGGGACGCGACAGTACTTCCAGCAAACCAAAATGTATTTCAGCAAGGTCTAAACTAAATTAAACTCAACAAGTCAACGCTGGGCACTTTTTTTGCCCCAGCCATAAGAATTTCTCCCTTAATTAGAAACCCATTTTAGACAGAAAATGAGATAAGCACACATATAGCATAGCATAGCACAGCATACCCATGCTAAAAATTCAATACGGGGTGGGCCCAACTGTTAAAAATTGGCTTAAACATTAAATTCGATTCTAAAGGGTGATTAAATTAGAGGTATCGGATTTCAAATTGGAATAAAACAACGAAAATTCAAACGAATTCCGCAGTTTTTCTTATTTGTCTGTAGAGGCATTCATGACATATAAGGTCCCTCCCCTGGTATAGAAATTTCAAAAAATTAATTTTTTTTGGTATTTCAAAAGTATAATGTCTTAAGAATATAGTATACTGAGAAATTGTCACGCGAAAATTCCAAATTTTATAGCTTTTACAGCCCATTTACCAAGTAGAGAGCGGTCCGCGCGCTGCTGCCCCTCAAACTTTAACCCTATAAGGACATTCATCTTTTTAGTACACTAAAGATATTCTTCGTCGAAACGACGACAACTCTTTTGAAGCTTTCTTCAGATTGCACCTACAGCCAAAAAGAATAAAATATAAATGCAGTATTTTACTCTGATTATTTATATAATAGTTTTAATGCTTGTTTATTTATTGTAATGTAGTGTAAAACTTAAAATTAAAAGAATTAATTTTCAATAAAAAGAGTTTTTTTTTTTTTGCTTATAGTCTCTGACAAACTTCAACAAAAAAGTAATATTAATCAAATTAAAATTCATGAATGCTTAAAACTAAAAATAAAACTCTGTTGAGCGTCAGTTCGTTGTCATAGGCGAACGTTGAAGTGCCACATTTTCGACCTTTGCTGACTTTCATCTCTGGAGGTATCTCTCTTTTGTTCGATCGCAATGTTCCAACCAATGTTAATTTATATGGTTCTTTTAAAAAATAGATTTAGGCAAGGAGACTGAAGTGAACCAATTATCCATGTTTACATTTCGATTTGTGGGGTAGATGCTTTTTGTTAGCTCTTTAACAAAGTTTTCTGCAAGAGGGAAATTAGAATCGCCTGATCCTTTTCCTAAATATGGCTTAGCGTCTACCATGTATTTTGTTCCACTGTCATACATCATTACTATTTTAAGCGCATATTTTGCAGGCTTGTTCGGTATGTACATTTTAAAACCACGTCTACCTCTGAATGGAACTAACTGCTCGTCAATGGTCATATAGGACCCTGGTGTGTAATTGTCCCGACAGTTTTGAATAAAAATATCACATGCCTTTCTTATCGGAGCAAATTTGTCTGCTATCAGACCTATGCGTACTGCCATATCATCAAACCGCAAGCAGGACATTAGAAATTTGAGTCGGTTGTGAGTCATTGTGATTAGATATTTTAATCCAGACTAGAACTGTTCAAATAACTCTGCAATTGAGAGGTGGTTATCCCTCATGACAGCTGTTAAAGCTAACATACCGATCAAAGCTTAAATTTCCTCATTGTTTGTTTCTTTTCTTTGCGCCGCTTCAGTGGAATTAATACACCATCGTTTGCTGATTTTGACGTTGGTCCACTCAACAATTTCTTCAATTATGGCGTCTGTTATAAAAAGAGTGGTGCTGTGGCAGAAGCAGCGGTCAACACTCTCCTCAGCTGCGACAGAAATCATTAGAGGGCAAGTCCATGGGTGCCCATTAGGTAGTGGAAGGCCGGTCTAGGTTGATCAGGGATTTGATTTAGTTCTGTGATCATTCGTTCTAGACGAGAACTGTCTGGTTAAAGCACAAGTAGGCCTCGTGATTAATTTTCTATGGGCTTGCGCCACATAGAGCGACCTGAACCAGAAGGAAAGTTGGTCTACATTGATGGAGGATCTAGTCCTATACTTATTCTTTCTAGGCCAGACCTGTTCATTTATCTCAATCTTCTGTTGGCTGGCGCGATGTAGACCATCCTGCTTAAGAGCTTGCTTGAGAGTAAAAGGTCGGAAAACTTGTAGTGGATCCACAATATTTTTGCACAAGCGAGTAGGACCACGTACTTGATGTACAATATTTTGTCCATATTTATGAGACGTAGCTTTTTGCGTCGACCACTTTTGACGGTTTTTTCCACGTAATATGGTTTTTGAGAAAATAATTATATCAGACTTTTCAAGCAACACATTCAACGGGATATCGTCTTCGCCTGCAGAATCCTCTTCAGCAGAATTTTCTTCGTGCCTTAGCTCTCCCAACTCGGTCTCAAGCTCGCCAATGGCATAATCATCTGCATCCGAATCTATTAAGTCATCGTCTTCAGCAAAAAACTTATCAATTAAAAAGGCTTGTTTTGTCATGTCGAATTGAAAAAAATTCTAAAAGCAATTTATTGTTTTGTTGCAAAAGTCACATGAAAGACATTCTGTTTTAAAACGGTATTTACAAGATGAACGTACGCTCACAACTAAAGCTCAGCAACGACTAAAGCTGTACGAAAAATTAAAGAAAAACAATGAACGGAAATTATGATAAGCTGTTAAATGCAATCGAGCGTCCTCAAAATGACGAAGAATTGTTTAGGGTTAAGCTTTTTTCGGCCTGGTGTTGTCAAAAACAAAAAAAAACATTATTCAACCGAATCGTCTGAAATTTTAATATGTTGTTCACAACATCAATGGCTATTGCCCGTACTAGAATCAAATTATTATTTCAATTATTTTGTGTTTCTTTTTATTAAAAAACTGAAAAAACCCCAATTTTTAGAGTGTCAAATTCAAAACCGCGCCATTTTGAAAACATTTTTTTTATTCTAGTATGGCACATAGCTGAAGTAATTTTTTTTCTTGTCCGCTCCACTCGGGAGCATAGGGCCTCGTTGGTTTCGTTAATCTGTTTTGCTTTCTGGCAAGGTAGATGATTAGCCTGCCGTTACCAGTCCTAAATAGTAGGAATGCCCACCTGTCATTGCTTAGGAACAATGCCTTCTAACTATTTAGAGCGCCATCTGTGTTTCACATTTTTCTGCCAGAAGGATCACACAGATGGTTGAGGACTTAATTTGGTGTGTCTGCGCTATTACCGCGGTCGTCCGCTTCCTCTTGCTGGCACTACTGTGTATTTTTTCTTTTGTTTTTTTTTTGCGTGTTTTAAAAGCCACAATGCAAGAAATGCACTGACTATTGTGCGAAAGTAAGGATGTAAAGGAAAGTTTTGGAGTTTGAGGAATGAGATTTTTTATTTTTTTATCTTTTATTTTTTTCTTATTTTAGAAACTGAGAAAGTAGGTAAATTTGGTAAAGTGCGACGACCGTGCTTTACGTCGGGTTAGAACCCACATCCTCTGGGATGGCAGGCTAGTGCACTTACGCTAGACTACCGAGGCTGAGACTAGCTACAGTCATACTGATCACTAATGTTTTTGGGTTTTGTCTTTCAGATAAATAGATAAAAGCCAAAATGGACAACACTGTCCAGGTCAAATTTTTCGGGAGGGTCAACTTCAGGGCCATTTTTTAAATTATTAAAATAAAAATAAAACACTTTTTTTTTATTAGAACTATCATTTTTTATTATTATTTATGCTTATATTATAAATCAAATTAAATGAAAAGCCTAAAAAACTTAGACTTCGTTTTTAATTTTTTTTATTGTAAAAAAAATCCTTAAAATATCCTACATTTTCGAGCTCTAGACCACTGGGACCCCTTAATTTTTAGCTATAATCCCTTTGAAATTTTTACGGCACCTATGCCGTAATTCGTTCACAATTTTGAGTGATTCGCTGGTATCTTGGGAATAACCTTAATTGGGTGAATGTTGGCTTCGAATGCCTCAATCGAAGCTGGTTTTTTCGCAAAGCATTTAGACTTTATATACCTCCACACATAAAAGTCCAAAGGTGTGATGTTCCACGAGCTTGGTGGTCAATCCACTGGTTCAAGGTGAGAGGTAAATTGCTCACCGAAACGACGGCGCAGTAAGTCTTGTTAGAACTCTTATTGTTGTGGAGATCACGGGCTTCAATTTCCGCCCTCAAAAAGTCGTTTATCATGACGCGATAGCGTTCGCCATTCACCGTTGTGTTTGAAGAAATATGGGCGGATTATTACTCCAATCCATAGGTTGCTTCAAATGTTTGTTTTCAATGGACGTAATGGCTGTTCTTGAATAGCTTTGGGTTGCTCTTCAGCCCAAGTGCGGCTATTTTGCTTATTGACGTAACCATTAAGCCATAAATGGGCTTCTATCCTGGCGGATTTTTATTATTAATCATTTACTTGTTTTCTAAGAAAAAAAACTTTCTTTTTCGATCCATTCATTCAAAGCGTATTTAAGTAGCCATATTTTGCCCTTTCTTTACTATGCAAAGGGGTATCCAATCCATATAATTAAATTCTAACTAAAAATTCCGCAACAAAATCCCGATGGAAAAGTTATTTGCATTTGAAAGAAGCAAATATTGGTGACATAATAAGGTCAGCTAACGGGGGCAAATGCCCTTTCATGCGGCCGAAAACCAAGAATAGAAAGTACAACAAGAACAGAGAAAAATGTTAAAGAAAAGCGTAGCAAACTAATAAAATATGCGTTTAAAATAATTTCAAATTTTCCGCTTTGACCCAAACTGAATATTTTATGTATTGTAAAAGTGTGTGTGTGTGTGTGTGGCAAAGAAAATTACAATAAAATGACAAACAGTTAAGGGCGCACAGCAACAAAGGACATTAGGAAAAAAGACCGTCACCTAGATGAATGACCGCACAAGTGACCAATTTGGGGAGAAGGTCAACACTGGTGAGGGCGGAGGAATGCTTGACTGGGGTCACACGATGCTAGGCGGCGAGCCAGTAAAGCAGGAAATCACAGGCAGACAATCTAAATGGCAGTTGAACTGAGCGAAGGCGTACACGAAGGAGGAGATTGTGGAAAAAATAATACATACTTTTTTGGGGAAAAGAAGGACGAAAATAGAAGTATGAAAGGCATGAGGAGGCAAGAAGGAAGGCGTAGCGCAAGAGTTAGCGACGCAAGCACAGACGAGTGGTGAGTTAAAATAAATAAACAGGCAAACAGACAGATGGGCAAGCAAACAAATGCAAAGCAATAGCAGACGACCAGATGAATCGATGGGCAGGGCAAACAAACATAAATAAATAAGTTGGCAGACCGGTAAACAGGCAGACAAATGCATAGGCTGCTATACAGACGGACAGACCGAATGACAGATAGGCTGGCAGGCAGGCAGGCAGGCAGACCGAGCAGGGTCTGGCCGGGCAAATCTTAAATGACAGCCGCTTATTGATTTTGATGTCAAAGTTGATATTGATATTGTCGCAAGCGATGCCAAATTTGGAGCAACGCCACAAAATTCAATGATTTTAAAGGACACGAGAATGCAAAAGTAGGGTTGGCGCTTGAAAGGCTGAATGAAGGCCGAGTGGAGGCAAATGGTTGCTTTTATGTTGATGATGCTGTTGCTTCTCCTGTTGAGGATAATGTTTATGCTCTTCGTTGACATCGAAGGGCATTCAAATGTTACTACAACACATATGTGTGGGCGATGTAGGCACACACACACACACCCACACACACACACCCACACACACACACGTGCACGTGCACATGCACACATGAGGAAAAATCCATAAAATTTTACGAAAAGTAAAAAAAATTGGAAATGGTATGCAGGGCGCGTGCCAAACGGGCGCCAAGTTAAGCAGTGATAGAAGGAAGGAGTAACTCTAAGTCGTTTGATATTTTTTTTTAAGTTTTTTTGTATGAAAATTTTTTATATATTTTTCTGAATTTTTTTTTTATTATTATTATTTTTTTTTTTTTTTGTTTTGTATTTTTTGTTAATCTTTTATTTTTAGTTTTTTACATTTTTGTCACTAAAGAGTTTAGTCTGCGTGCTTTGTGAACAATTGGAACATGGATAGCGAGTAGGCGTATAAAGGTTGTAAAAATGACAACCACTTGGTATCCGTGGGTGTGCGAGTGCGCGTTTGTGTGTGTGGGTATATGTGTGGGAGTGCGTAAAAGCATTAATACACATTGACAATACGTTTTACTATGTACGTTAGGTCATAAAAAGCTTTATTACCATACCCAAGTTTTATTTTACTTTTTCTTACCTTCCAGCTCATCCTTTATCTTTGTGCATACTTTCAACTTTCGTTATCCTTTCATATTTTAATGATGGCTATTTGGAATTTTTCTTACTTTTTCCCAGCTAATACGCTAGGGATTATACGTACACGAACAATATAATAAATAAATTATTATGCAAATATGTAGGTAGATGTACGCCCATATGCATATTTTAGGTATTAGGCTTGTACCCATACACACACACACACACACACGCGAACGTGCATATGTAGCTGAAATTCATTTCAAAGACTTATAAAAACTTCGCAGAAAGCAGCATAAAAACTTTTCCATGTGACATCAGCCATGCGACATACATACAAACATACATACATACATACAAACATACAAGCATACATGCATAGTAACATACAAATATACTATATGTATGTATATGTGAGCATGTCGTAAATAAATAATCATAAAGAAAAGTAGTAGAAGTTTGAAGCTGATTTGGTGCGCAACATTTTGCTCGTATCTCACTTGCGTGCCCTCTTTTGTTGACGCCAAAAAGTATGATGAGGTTGTGAAATATTACTTTTTTTTATATATTTTTTCACTTGTGGGCCTGTAATAAAAGTTGTATAGAAACGAACTTTCAGGTGTGTTATTAATTATAGTAATTACGAGAATATTAAAATAATTGAGAGGTGAAATTGATTTTCCTGCGACTACGGTTTGGCGATTCTTTCCGAAATTTGTGGCATACAAATTGGCTAGACATATTGTAGATAAAACTAATAAGTTGGAATTAGCAACAGTCGGCTCCAAATGCAAGTTACGAGTTTTCAATCCGTTGCACTTAAAAAAATTAATGAGCCAATCGCACAAAAAAAAATACAAGTCAATCAAGGATTCACTTAACTTTACTGGCATTGCATTTTTTATAACTAATTGGATCCAAATATTAACACTCCAACCACTTCAAAGATAGTTGAGTCCTGTAAGTCCAGGCTGAACTATGTTGGAAGACATAATATCCTGATGCTAACATGGGTCCCGACACACGACGTGGGTAACGCGGCTAACGAAACCTCTGATTCTTTAGCAAGGAGGGGCTCTGAGGCCAACTTCTGCCACTCCCTTCTGCAACCATCAGACCCACGGTTAGCAAACGGGTTGCTCCAACCCACAAGCGAGCTTGGCAGTCTGAGAGAAGCTGCAGATGGACAAAACTGATGTTACCTGTCATGTCCGACCAGGTGTCGCGGATCCTCTTGTCATTAAGCAGAAGGGACTGGTGGACTGATGACGGTCCACTTTTTATTGGCGACCCACATGGAAAACGTAGGCATCTCAGACAGTGCACTCTGCCCAGTATGTGAATAAGAAGATACGATGGCGGACCACCTTCTATGTCTGAATCAGGCTTGAGGACTTTGGCACTCATGTATTCAGAATGACCGTCTTGGCACTACAAGATCTACTCAGACTTCTTCGGCGGTCAGACGTGAGATCTTTGGCACAGATGTGTTAAGAAGCGACCAACTTGGCTCCTTGGCACCACAAGATCTACCCAGATTTCTTCGGAGGTCAGGTAACACAGATTTAAAGGAAATTAAAAAAGGCAACCTGAGTGTAGTACAATGGATTTAATGTGTCTGAGTGCTGTACTTGCTAGTCTGTCCCAACAAAAAAATAAATCAAAAGGTTAACACTAATTACACAGCTCAGCAACCCGTCCCGAACTCGACTGCCTAACAGCCCGTCGTTTGAGACTGGCAATGGTTTTGACTTCCCACGAGTGCGTTATCGAATGCGGTCGGAAATTCCTTACATTGCGCTATATGCTGCAGCTAGAATATGCTCACACTGCGACACATATAACGGGCAACCTTGGGTGTGACGCACCGAATGCGACCGGTGAATGTTAACTTCCATACCAAACTCGCTGTCGCAGTTACAAGTTTTACACCTCCATAGGGTGCAACTTTTCCATAAGATGCTTATCAGTAAATGTGCGTTAACATGACTTCGCTTAGGTACCACAATCTCTTCTTCATCCCCTTCTTCTTTTCTTCTTCTTCTTCTTGAGTAACGCTATTACCCCTTCAGCGATTTCAGGAGACCTTCGTAAAGTACGTCGGTCGTTTTTTTCTCGTTATACCAGGCGCAAAACAGAAAGGGCTAAATATCTAGGTCTTGTACTGGATAGGAAGCTAAATTGGGAGATCCAGATTGCAGACAGAGTATACAAAGTAATGCCAGCGTTGTACTCCTGCGGGAGTCCGATTGGGGAAAAATGGGGTTTGGAACTCAAATAAGACATTGGCTCTACATAGCGGTAGTTAGACCAATTCTCTGCTATGGTATTGTAATATGGTGGAAGACCATTGAGACGGATGTGAAGACTAAAAAAGTTGACAAGGTTCAGAGATTTGTATCTGTTCTCATAACCGACGCAATATCAAGTACACCGTTGAACGCATTACAAGCGACATTAAACTTCCTCCCGGTAGATCTTGAGGCAAGTTGAGCATCTTAAGCAAGTGGTCAAACACAGACTATGGCCACGGTAAAATCCTACCGGGAGCTTCCCAGACTGGTGGACTATGCACTACTGCCTACAACTGTCATTACAACGTTCACGACCCTCCTACTTAATGGGAACGGGACGATGCAAGATAGGGCGAGTCCCTCTTATACCCACATGGCCCAGAGCTCGAGGACAGCATGGACGGAGGTGCATATTCCACACAACTATCAACAAATACAAGCTGAACTGATGGCAATGATTAAAACCATGACACTGGTACAGTGTGATGCGATACCGGGAGATGATATCAACATTTTCACTGATAGCCAGACTGCGATAAAATCCCCAACAAAGTAGTCGACAACCTCCAAGGTAGCTGCAAAATGCCGCACATCTCTTAACGATTTGACTGAGTCATTTCGCCTAAAGGTAGCATGAACTCGGTTATAGTGACATTGAGGGTACCTGCAGGGCCATTGAATTAGCGAGACTTGGTTAAAGTTAACAGATATAACTAAATATCTTTGACGAAATTGTAAGAGCAGCGAATGAAACATGGCGTAATGTAACCTTCTGCGGACAATTGTGACCGACTCTCAATCCTAAACGCACAAGCCAATATAAGCACAGTCTTAGCACACTGTTATCCATTATAATGGGACACTGCCTAGTAGGCAGTCACGTCCAGAGGATGAGCATGCAAACACATCACTTTTGCAAAAGCTGTCTAGATGAGAAAGAGAAAGACACGATCTCCCACCTCCTGTGCCATTGTTCTGCTTTATTCAGACGTAAATTTACCATCCTAGAATTTTTTTAATGAATTTGAGATCTCAGTACAGTGAAAATCGGGGATATCCTAAAATTTTTGGAAACGGTAAACTGGTTTTTTAGAGAGGCAGAGGAAAAGTTCTTCACGTGGCATCACAATGGGCTATGCGTCTGAGCGTTTCCTTCCGTGGACCAAAAACATAAATAAAAAAATGTCAAACAACAAGAAAACAAAAAAACAAAAAAAAAAATAAAAACAAAACAGGGCCTTTTTGTGGTCACATCTTGAGCGCTTAAATAAATGCAGCAAATCCTAAAGTAAGATCCAAAAGTTTTAAAATCTAAAACTGCGATTTGGAATTAAAAAAAGTTTTTACATTCAAGGTTTGACGGCAATATTAAAGATTTTTAAAGATTGTCCGGGGTCTGTCATTTTGACTTTTTAAAATACGGCTTCAGATTCGTAATTAGTGACCTCGAAAAACCCAAAGTACCAAATTTCAAGTAGATCCGATCTGATTTCGATTTTGGCCACGTTTGAAGTTCACTGGTCCATAGGGCAACAATTATGCCTCATAAAAGACAAAAAACTCTAACAGATATAGCCTCATTTCTTAAAGAAATAATAAATAATAATTATTTCATTACACGAATATTTAATTTTTAACAAATTTCTGTAACCGCACATCTTTTAATTAATTTCGTACCGCCAAGCACATGAATTCCTTAAAGAGTTCCAGATATTTGCTACACGTCTCAATAAAACTTAATATCCACATCAAACTAATTTATTATTATTATTTCTTTCTTCTGTGTTTCGTTTCTTTTTTTCCTTTTTGGAATACCAAATAAGAACGAGAAAAGCAACCAATTACTAAAAACCATATTTAATAATCCAAACAAATGGCCACAAACGAAATAAATAGAGCAACAGCAAATAGGCAGAACAAATCAAAATGAAACATAAACGTACCCATTTTTGTATTTCCTTTGAATGACAATGTATGTGTGTGTGTGTGTGTGCCTGCAAAGCAGTATAAGCCAAAAAAGATAGAAAAAACGAAACACAGCAATCAAATACACAAATAAATAATTCAATAACAGGCAATTTATGCGAGAAATGAAATATTGCCAGAGGGCGACCTAATACTGCATACATACGTACATAAATCCACACAAAAACGCAGGGAGGCTCAGAGCAATTGAATAGTGATGAATGTAAGTGCATTCTAAATGGAGTCAAATCTGTATAAATTGTGTAGCATGTGTGAATGTGTGTGTATATTTGCGTGGAGCAGTGTATTTTCGTGTACCCAGCTGGAAGTGATCTTCTTTAGTCAATGGCAAGGCTCATTGCAATGAATGAAAAGTTATCGACTTCATGAAAATTGCAGCTATTGAAATTTTTATGAACAACATCTTCAGTATGGTTCATGGATATAAAAAATTCAAAATACTGTACAAAAATCGACTTCGTTTAATTTTTTATTCGAAAGAGCACCCGTCGCCATTATTTATGGAGCACTCTTTCATTCATATGTCTACCTCGACATCCTGTTAACAAAGTTTTCCAAGTTCTTGGCGAAGGTTTCTGGCTTTACCTTACAAATGGCTTGCTCGGTAATCAACTTAAGAATAAGGATACTCACCATCGTTAATAGTTTGTTGCATAATATCGCTCATTCACGTTACGCCACAAAAACAGTCCAACCGCGTGAAGCTGCTCAAGTTGTGGGGCATAGCGCACCATCCTGTCGAATGACCAAGGGTCATTAAAGTACATGGCTTACATTACTGGCCAAAAAAAACAAAAAGCCTTCAACATGTCTATGTAGCGCTCACCTGGTGTTTTTCAGAAGAGTTTGCCACCACAAAATACGCAACAACCTGTCACACACTGAGAATGCATTGGCTTCTCGAGTATATCGTGCAGGGTTTTCGATACCCAGTAGTTTTGTATGTTAAGACAGCCTCCGAGACGAAAATGCGCTTTCTAAGAAAACATTTTTTTTTTCGATCAAAATTGTTGTCTATTTCAAGCTACTGTAAGGCCTTAATTTTCCCAATATTATTCAAGCATAAAGTAATTCATTTCGTTGCGCGGAGAACTTCTCCTGAGAGATAAATTGCAAATCTACATGCGTCTCATTTTGAACTGGATTCTTTTTGGGATGCAACTTATTGGGTACTCCGTTCGTTGAGTTCTCTTACTGGCATAGGAATGAAAAAAATTAACTTTATCGCTACTTTATAATCTTTTCATAGGGAAAGAGCCACTACTGTCGCATGTATTGGCTGTACAACTAATTAATTTCGTATTTTTTTGTTAAAAAAAACCATTTACTTAAGTATAAAAGTGAAAAAATATTGTATTTTATTCAAAATATTGTCAATCGGAAGCGGCAACTTATTCCCATCTTTCAGGCAATTTATGCATTCCATCCCAAAAAAACTTCTTATCTTTTGCGCCGAGAAAGTCATCAAGCCATTTTTTAATACCTTCAACATGGGTGAACCGTATTCCAGAAAGGTGATTCTCAGAACACGAAATAAGTGATAATCAGAAGGAGATATAAGGCGGGTGAGGTAGAATTTCCCATCCTGCATATACCAAATCATTTATAACCGGTACTGCAACATGTGGCCAAGCATTGTCATGATGGAAAATCAATTTCTCGTGTCTGGTCGCCCATTCTGGCCGTTTTTCGGCTATTGCTTGCTTCAAACGTATCAATTGGTTGCCATCCCGTGATCGTCTGGCCCGATTTGAACAGCTCATAGTACAGCACACTCTACTGATCCCACCAAATACAGAACATTAGCTTCAAACCATGAATATACGGCTTTGGTGTCGATTTGGCTGGTTGGCCTGGCTTCACATACCTGTATGATCTTTTACGCTTTGGGCTGTCGTAATGAATCCACTTTTCGTCACCAGTGACAATACGATGCAAAAACGATTTCTTTTTGTGGCGATTAAGCAGCATTTCAGACATGCAAAATCGTCTCTCAACGTCTCTCGGCTTCAATTCATGTGGCACCCAATTTTCTTGTTTGTGAATGTATCCGGCTGCTTTTAAACGTTTAGAAATGGCTAGTTGAGTGACTTATAATGTTTTTCCAAGTTCTTCTTGAGTTAGACATGGCTCTTGATGGAGTAATGCCTCCAATTCTTCGTCTTCAAACTTTTTTGATGGACCAGCGATCAGGTCTTTTGTGTCTTCTTTGTCAAAATCACCACTTTTAAATCGTGCAAACCACTGATGATATACTCTAACCTCTGGAGCATATTCAGGATAAGCTTCTGAGAGTAAACGATGTGCTTCTGTTGCACTTTTCTTTAAATTTAAGAACAAAAGCAAACCTCCCCGCAAATGCTGTTTTGTTGGAACGTCACTTGACATTTTGACTGTAATAAAAAAAAAAGTGTGTGTTTACTAATATTCGTCTATTGAGAGGTACTCACATCTACATACTTTCAGATAGCCAAGCGGCTCTAAAAGCCCTTCTATCAACAACTATCACCTCTAAATTGGTAAATGATTGCCTAAACCTTCTCAACACGTTAGGAAACCTCAACATAGTAACACTATGTTGGATTCCGGGACATGAAGGACATGAGGGAAATGAAATGGCTGATGACCTTGCAAAACAAGGAGCAAATATGCAACTTACTGGTCCTGAGCCTTTCTGTGGACTAACAAAAGGCCACATTAATGAATGCCTTAGGAAATGGGAAGAAAGCAAACTTGCCGCACACTGGCTAAACTGTGCCGGTCAGCGTCAAGCCAAACTATTCCTAAGTCCCAACAAAGGAATATCTGACAAACTTCTCTCACTAAACAGAGTAGATCTGCGTCTTTTAACCGGATACCTTACAGGTCACTGCAGCCTGAGGTACCATCTAAATAATATTGGTCTATCCGAGACCAATGTCTGCCGCTTTTGCGAAATGGACATAGAAAGCTCAGAACATGCGCTTTGTGAATGTCCCCTGTTGGGCAGACAAAGACTTCACCACCTTGGTGGTATCGCAGTATCTCCATGCAATCTTTGGTGCTAAAATTTTTAAAAAGCCTAAAACTCTAGGGTTACAAAAATATGCCTTTCACAATAGATCAGCTCTGGTCGCAGTGCGTATTGGCCTTCTAATAATAATAATAATATTCAATGTGACATATCAAATTTATTTAATTTTTGGCGTGCTTTAACATAGAATAGCTGTCACTGTCAAAATATTGACTACAAAATATTAGTAACAAATACGAAATTAATTAGTTGTACACTATAGTTGTGTAATAAAAAAATCACTGTATGGACCGTCTTAAATCTTCAATTGGGATGTAAACTAGACTATTGTTTCAATATTCTCTGACAAGTAGACGAAACTTAAAAATCAGTGGCTACACAGTAGTTAAGAGTTTCAATCGAGCGCACTCGTTTTCGTTCAAAATTATCGGTAATAAGTTTTTCGAATTTGATTGAAGCTGCGCAATTAGTTAAAAAACTAAACTATAAACTTCTGACTATTTCATTCTCAATAGCATAATTTTTTCGTACATTTTAGTAATTCAGGTCTGCTGTAAAATTTGCTTTCTTTCTCTTATTTTTCGTATATGTTTTTCTAAAACCAATAAGTAAATTCAAAAGTTTTCTTATTTTGTTACCTATAGTAAGTCATCCTATTCACTTGTATAAATGGGGGTATAAGTCTATATATCGGAAATGAAATGGCTGATAATTTAGCTAAAAAAGTGGCCGGCCACATTAATGAATTTCTCAGAAAGTGACAGGAGAAAAAATTCGTTGAATACTGACGAAATTCTAGCGGTCAACGAAAAGCGAAACAATTCCTAACGTTAGACAGAGGAATTTTGAATAAGCTACTTTCACTCTGCAGAGTAGACTTAAGACTTTTAACTGGCTACTTTACAGGCCACTGTAGACTGGGAGTAGGCGGAAATATCACTTCAACAAAATTGGCCCCTCTCAAACCATCATCTGGCGATTCTATGAAATGTACACTGAAAATTCAGAACACATCCTTTGTGAATGCCCTGTACTAGGCAGAAAAAGACTACACCTCTTCGGTGGTATTGGCGTGCATTCGTATAAATTGTAGAGCAATAAACCTCGGAATGTAATAAACAATTTTAAAAGGCCTTAAAATATCAGGTACCTCCTCATAAGTATTTGAACAATTTATTCTTTTTGGTCGCAGTTTTGAAATTTGGTCTAAACTTTTTATTCAGAATTCCTGGAAAAATTCTGTGTATGAAGTTGTATAGCATATCCAATTCCATAAATAGGGTAATAAAGTGTAAATTTGGTGATTAGGATTTTCTTCTAATATATATAAAAGACTTTCCAGCATTTGCTTAAATTATATATATATATATATGTATTCTTGAATTTTTGAATTTTTAGAAACTGACTACGACTTTATGTACATCAACCTCTATACCCCCCGAGTAGTGCGATTTGCTATCCAATCTTTTTTTTTTTTCCTTGTTCACTCCTCTCGGGAGCATAGGGCTTCGACAAGACTTATTTTGCATTGGTTTCGTTAATCTAAATATTTGATTTCTGACAGGGTAGGTGATTAGCCTGCCGCTATCAGTACTAAGTAGTGGGAATGCTCATCTGTTGTTGCTTAGGAACAACGTCTTCTTACTGCTTGGTACGCCATCTGTGTGTCAAATTTTTCTGGCAGAAGGATCGCACAGATGATTGAGGACTTCGCTAGATTTGGTGTGTCTGCGCTATTATTGCGATTGCCCGCTTTCTCTTGGTGGCGCCACTGATGCATTGTGTAACTGTGTGTTTTTCTTTGTTTTTGCTTTAGTTTTTTTTTTTTTTTTAGAAACTAGGAAAGTAGGTAAATTTGGAAGAGTGCGAGGACAGTGCTTTACATGGGATTCGAACCCACAACCTCTGGGAGGTCAGGCTAGTGCACTTACGCTAGTTTATCGAGGCCGCGAATCTTATTTACTGAGCCTTCAAGAGGCAGAGAATACCGAAATCTTGATAAATAAGTAATATTTAGAATGTGTCAACATAATAAGAGTGTAAGTCTATATGACCCACTTATTACTACTGCTACTATTTCCTATTCAGACTAGCATAGTTTTCATTTCAATTCATTTTGCTGACTACATTATAGAATTTCTTTATAAGTAACTTTGCGTATTATTTAAAGACTAGATCAGAAAAAAAGATCAGAGAAACGTGATAACTTTACATAAGAATAAAACAGCTTAACCAAATTTGAATACTGATCTTGATGATAAAAATTCAGCATCAATTATCCTTGAGATGGTATTAAATTTAAAAAACGGTCCAAAAAATTGATAGAACAGAAACAGATAGAAGAGAAACATCAGCTACTGAATAGTTTTTCTTCTTTCTAATGACTGTAGGTTTATTAGTTGACAGCAAGCAGCATAGTTTGGCAGCGGATGGGGAAAATTCATTGTTGATGAGCAAATTTTTAAAGATTTAATGCATTATTTGGCACTCTCATCAAATGTAGAGAATTTCCTTCTGGGTTGTCATCAGCCTTTATAGGCAGTCAGCCAGCAAAGCGCAAGCCAACCAAATTCAATAATCGCCAAACAAATCACTGAAATAAACAGAAAGAAAAACATATGTGCGGAAAAAACATAAATTTTATACATATATGCACATTAGGGCGGATAAATTTTTTTTAGATTTTTCTAATTCATTCTATACATGAAATTACAGCAACCAAATTAATTACATTTTAACTGTATTTCGAATTTTCTAATTGCACTGTGTGACATACAAATAATCCAGCATTAGATTCTTAGGCGTCTTGATAGACCATCGAATTAGCTTTCGAGACCACTTGGAGTACGCTAGCAACAAAGCCGCGGCCGTGACAGCAGCGCTGGCTAGAATAATGGCGAATATTGGAGGACCAAGACAGCCGGCAAGACAGGTCCTGGCTGGAGTAGTGAGGTATATCCTCTTATATGGCGCGACAGTTAGAGTCTGCTCTGCCTTCAGGACAGTCTCAGAAGATGCGGCGCTCATCATAGCTGGTCTATGCCCCGTTGACCTGATAGCGCAGGAGATGTGCGAAATGAGACGTATGAGGAACAATCAAGCCCAATGCGACCAGCTGGCACTGAGAAAATCAATAAACCACCGCTGCATGGACCAGTGGCAGACGCGATGGGACAGTGCAAATAAAGGCAGGTGGACCCACCGTTTCATCCCCAACGTTGAAGCTTGGCTTCAGAGAAAGCACGGACAAGTAGACTTCTATCTCTGCCAAATCCTAAGTGGTCATGGCTGCTTTAAAGCGTACCTTCACCGCTTTGGCCACGAAGAAAGTCCATACTGCGAACAGTGCACACCAGCAATTGAGAAGGACGCAGAACATGTGCTTCTGACGTGTCCCCGCTTCAGAAGAGCAAGATCTAAACTGGAAGACAGCCTTAGCAGCAGCATCACGCCTGAGAACTTAGTGCCACTGATGCTGAAGAGCCCGGACAATTGGAGCAAAGCCCAGCCCAGGGCTACTGAAATAATGCAGCAACTCCGATATAGCGAGCAAGCAAGGAGGATGCGGGAACGCCAAATAACACCGTGAAGCAGCAAACCTATCCAGAGATGAAAACACAGGTAAAGTGACGATAGCACTATTAGAAACTAACTTTTCTATGGTAACGAGCAGGGACATGGGGGAAGGGGGCATACAGATCCGACAGGGGTGGTTTTCTTTAAATATGACTTAACAGTGGTGGTAATAGGCAGATTCAGCTTGTGACATGTTGCATCAGAACAGTAACTGACGTTGAGTGCAACGCTCAAACCGCCTCCCGACGAAATACTTGACGGTTGTACCGAGGGGATCGGTATTTTGACGGTAGGAGGTTTAGTTTGGATTAAAGTCCCACACTGACGGGGTAAGGCTTTCGATGCTTCCTCCTCATACAAAAAAAAACATTAGATTGTCGTAGATGGGCACGTACGTTTATCGGCGATTTGAAAGTTTATGTTTTCCGCCATTCGTGCATTTCTATGATAACTCGGTTCTCCTTACATACATATTAGATATATGGTATGTTCAGCCGCTCTATGCAAAACATGACTAAGAATATTTCTGTGAGATTTTTAAACCCCCTTATCTCCTCCATGGACGGGCCTTTTTTCGAAAGGCAACAGCCGTTTACGAGTGGCATGAACGCTTCAGAACATAGTGGCAGGCCATCGACTTCGAAAACTCATCGACACGTCTATAAAGTGAAAAGTTAATTAAATTAACAATCAGATAGCTGGCAGCGGACTTGAACATTACTTATAGACCCGTTCCGCACATTGGCATTGATGATTTGGGTGTGTCGTGTTTCTGCAAAGTTTTGATGATTTCCAAGACTGAATACAACCCAATGGACGTTTACGTGAAGCAATTTGCCAAAAAAGAAAGGATTTGTGGGAAAACAACTCGTGGGTATTGCACTATAATAACGCACCGTCGCGCAGTGCCATTATTGATGTGAAACTTCTTAGGCGTGGATGGACGAGCGAGAATGGAGACTAAAATTTCAAAGCCGTGCAACGTTTTGGACATTTTCGTTCCGCGAGAAAGAAAAAAGATATAACGTAGAGGAAAAGGAGAGAGAGAGAGCTATACTTTATAAATATCTTTGATACACTTTAGGCTACTTTTCCTGAGTTTTTCGTTGTGGTGGCTAATTTCTAGGGAGAAATAACGCTGCCTACTTTTTACCGCTTGTTTGTTGGTGCAAACTTGTCGGAAATATATTTTTGGTGCCTACTTTTTGGCGTTATATTTCCTTGGTGCCTACTGTTTGGGGCGCTTTTGCTCCCAATTTTTTTGGCGTTTTTTTTTTTTTGGTGCGTACTTCCTGGCTAGTGCTTGTGCATACTATAAAGTGTTATCCATTCCACCGTCGGATTTATTGGTATTGCCTTGTGGTAATTTGCGCCGTTGCTGCGGTACTGGAATCGCTGCGTTTGTGCAGGTGATAAACGCTCGTTGTTGCCACAGTTTGTGTCCGGTGTTTACCTACACCGATCGATCTTCTCCGTTTTTTGTAAATTTTGTCTACTTCTATTCTCTGCAAATGTTGTAAATTTATTTAGATATATATTTTTTCTCTCTCTCTCTTTCTCTTTCGGGTCTCTCCCTCTTTCTTTGTCTGCCTTGAAAGTTTCACTTCTGTTATGTGTACTACGCTACACGCACTATTTTCTGTTAATTTTTCACCAAGAACGAAATGAATACCATCCAAGAGTCATCAAACTCACCTGCTATTGACTCCCTGTGACGTTTTTCTGGTTGATCGAATCAAAAACCGCTATCGTCAAGGCGATTTAACAGTCCAAAGGAAGTAATGGAAAAATCAAAGACGGCTCTGGTGACTATACCGAAAATAGAGTACCAGAAATACTTCGAGAGGTTGCTCAAACGCTGACATAAGTGTGTTGCAGTTGATGGGGGCACTTTGAAGGCGATAATATCACTTACGAGGCATAAACTTGTATTTTGAATTTTTAGAATATATTTTGCTGATATAAAGTATTTCAGGTTAGGCTACTTTCTCGCATTTTTTTCAGAATACTTATAGTATACTTTTTTGAACGAAACGAACGGTTAAAATGGCTTTCTCGAGCATTAGCGGATTTTAATAATTTATAATTTGTTGTGAACTGAACTTAAAGTTATTTATCTGTAAATAAAATTATATGTACACTTATTTGTTAAAGTCATTTAAAACGCAATTGCTGGGATATTCCATTAAATATTAATATTTTATGCCTAGTCCTGCCATAAGTTCTGTTAAAAGTTAAGTCCGTTAGACATATGAAATTATAAACTTTTTCTAATGAACTTAGTTTTATTTAATCACATAAATATTAAAAAATAAAGGTTTAATCTTGGTCCCCATTTCTTTTCACACAAGCTTTCAAACGATTAGGCCATTCAGCTATTGCAGCGCGCACGGTTTCTACGGATGTTGACGTCGCTGCTCGAATCAAAGATTGTTTGAGGCTCTCCAAATTTCTGTGAATTCTTGGACAGACCATGCTTTCTTATTCTGTCCACAAACTGTAGCCCAATGGATTCAGATCTGGACTTCCAAATGTCCAATCTTCTGCGGCTATGAACCCAGGAGTGTTGTTTTTTAGCCACTGCTGGGAGGTTTTTGCCTTATGGGCTTGAGCTGAATCTTGCCGGAAGATCCAACGCTCTCCATTGAAGAGAGTTCTGCTCAACTGCTTGACCACGCCTTCTAAGACATTCTCCTGGTACACTTTTGCGCCGGTCTTAAGAAGAAGTGGAGAGGTGTAACGTTTTTACAAGACACTTCACACCAAATTACGGAGGCTGGATGGTGGCCACGCTGAACCTTTGGAACAACATTTCTTGCATTTCTAGAAGTTTTAGCATAGATTTTGTCGATTTGCTTATTAAAAACTTCTTCAACAGTGGAAAGTTTCTCATCTGTGAAAAGAATATTTTCATAGCTGTTGGCCGCGTGCCACTAAAGAACCTGCTTGCATCTGTCGAGTCTAATTTTCTTCAAGCGCGTTGTAAAAAAATGGCCAGTTGAGCGATGGAAGGCTTTCATGTGGAGATCATCTCTAATTAGTCTTGAATGGATCTGATATATACATTCATTTCCCTGGACATGATTTTCTGCTTTCTAAGAGAATTTCTGCAAATTCTTTCTCGAACGCCTTTAATAATTTCACTGGTTCCAACCACGCGGGGCGAGCACTTATTTTTAAGGTACGGTGCACTAGACAGGGCTACTTTATTGGGGCGGATGCCCTTGCTCGAGAAAAACCCGAGTCATTCCGTTAACGTAGAACCGGCTACCATGCGACAAAGAGGTCAAACTGTAACTGAAGGTAAAAGTCTATGGCACACCAATTCCGACTGTTAACAACCTCAGAATCTTGGGAGTTACCTCCGACAGTATGCTCTCCTTCTCAGCGCATGCAACCGCCATTGCCACTAAAGTCCAAAATTGCAACAAGGTCCTCAAATCGCTTGCCAGAAGCACTTGGGACAAAGACAAAAAAATGTTGCTATCGACATTTAAGGCAATAGGCCGGCCGGTTGTAAGCTATGCTGCGCCAGTCTGGTCGCCTGGAACCAGTGATTCGCAGCAGGCGAAACTACAGACCTGTTAAAACACTGCCTTAATCACTGCAACAGGATGTCTACTGATGTCCCCAATACAGCATCTACAAGACGAGGCCCATATGCTCCCTGTGATGGAGCATAATAAACTGCTCAGCAAGCAGTTCCTGCTAGGGTGTTACCGCTGGTCCCACCCATGCAGACACCTGCTTGAGCTTGAGTACCTTCGAGGCATGTCAGGGGGATCCTCCTTAACTACGCGGAAGAGATACAGGACCAAACAGACCGACAATTACTGGATCGGAAAGTGCACAGACAGACAATTAACGACATTTATCGGGGTACTCTTACCACCTTCTTAAGCTCCCGACCCTTGAATGACGTCATCGGAGTTCAACCACCACCAAGTTTTCTTTATAACTTTAACCAAAAAAAAAAACACAGAAAATTAGTTTCTGGTACCCAAAAGTAACATACACGGATTTTCTTCCAAATTTTCTTTCCAATATTTAACAAAAAAAAGAATACAAGTTTTTGTTTAATGACTAAAATTCAAAATACTTCAAAACTCATTTAAGAGCTATGTGTTTTGTATTCCGAATTGCTAGTAGAGTACTTCAGTCGCCGAAACAAAGTCAGCTAAATTATTTAAATTTATTATTATTTAAACTTATTATTATTTAACTAAATCGACCCGCCCTAATGTATATATACATCGATGTCTACAAAGGCAAAATATTATAGCGCGCCTAATAAATTCGAAAAATATTGAAAAGCGCACAAAAAAGTATTCCACAAACATCTAATGAAATTCGCAAGCAAACTGCCAATGAATTGAAATTTTCTCTGACTTTATGTTAGCCACGCCAGGTGTGGGCGGAAGTGCAAGGCAAAAACGCAAAAACATTAAATCATAAAAATTGACTCATTTGTAACATAGAAAGCGCATTAACACATTACGCCACACCAAAACCTTGTGCCTATTTTCACTCTTGCGCCTCCAACATATTTCGCACATTTACTCTTTTTTTTTGGGATGAAAGAAAAAAAAGGCATACCGAGAAAATTACCACGACGACCTTTTCAGAAAACTCACACCCAAAGGCGGTGCTGGAGTAGTAAAAGCGAGAAGTTAAGAAAATATTGTTGTGAGTGTATCAAGTATGCGCAGAAGGATGGCAAGGCAAGGATAAGTAGCAGGCCATTCGCAACCCGCTTGGAAAAGTAATAGCAAAGGAAGAAATCAAATACTAATGCAATAACACAAATCCACAAGTGATTTGAACGTTCATACAAGTAAATATATAATGGAGGCAAATGCAGAGGGAGAAAGTAGAAATAATTGAGGTCTAAAAGGGGATGTAGTGCCAATTAAGTGAAAAAGTGCAAATACAAAAATCATTTCCAATCAATATTTGCGCCTATGGAGGCATGCAAAATTTATTTGGCCAACATGAAATTGAAAAGGAAAGTAGTTTACGAAAGTAAATCGAAAATTAAAAATTAAACCAACGAAATGTGTTTTTGTTTTGTTTTGTTTATTTCTTGTTTCTTCAACTACTTTTATTCAAGTGAGTTGTTTCGAAACTTTTGTTGCTCAGAGTTCCTACAACAATCTCGAGTCGCGAACTTTGTACAACAGCTGCTTAAAATTCCGCCAAAATCTCGACGCTTGCCAAGTTTAAGTGGCATTTTACACACTGTAAGTTGGAAAAGTGGCCGGAAGTTTTTCGATTTTTTTTCTTGTTTTTTTTTAATGCTTTTTTCTGCTCTAACTTTGTTTGCTTTCACTTTCCATCGAAATGTGCTCCACATTACAATGGCGATTCGATTAGTTTTTGTAATTTTCCACACATATTAGACGTCAGTAAGCGCGCTAACATGCTTAGGCGCCGCAAAGTAGGCAACGCTTTGTACTTCTAGAGTGAATTGGCTCTGCTGCTTTGTTTTTTCGAAATTGGCCACTTACGCCACATTTACTTGCACACACAAAAAAAACAAGCACACACACTTGCGCACATATTGCACACGATAACCGCTGACATTGGCATTTGATTGCTGATGACTCTGCTGCATTGCGCGCTTTTATCGATTGCTTTTAGTTACTTACTTTGTTTGTTTTCCACGCTTTAGCTGTGAGTTGCTTATTTGTTTTCTATGTTTGCGGTTGCGGCTTTTGCTATTGCGGCTCTGAGGGGAATATAAACTACGCGTGTGAGGTCAGCTGGGCAGCGCGTGTGGCAGCACAAAGCACTAATTAGCTACTGTAACGATTCTTTATCGTTTTTTTCGGTTGGTTTGGGGAGAGGAGAGTAGTGCTTCGGAGCTATGTAATAACAGTTGTTAGCAGTTAAAGGCCGGGAAACATTTCTTTTTTCAGTTGGAAAATAAATTCAAATAAAAAGTTTATTGAATGTCGTTTTAGGCTGCTTCTTGAAGGTGAGCATACGCGCTGATGAGAAAAACAGATTTTTGTAAAAATGGATCAAATTTCAGGAGCCATTGACTCCTGTCAGATCCACTTTGATTGGTCTGAATTAGAGGGCAGAATCGCCGGAGGCATCTCTGTTGAACAACTCTGTATGGAAGTGTCTTTCAGACCGAACCAGCCGCAACGCAAGAAGCTGTTGACGGCCTAGGACCGGCAGAGTTCAAAATACGGCAGCCGCTTAAGCTCGTTTAATCAATGAACTGCTTTAAGAAGAAGCAGGGGTTTTGTATCCTTATGATACAACAAAGAGACCAATCGCAAGTCTCATTACGCTAAAAACAGCCTTCTCAACCCGTAACCTCCAACCTTACTTAACCACTAGAGCCCGCGAAAAAATTAAACACCACAACTTTTTTTTGCCAATTTTTGTTTTTAGAATTTACCAAATTTGTTTTTTTATAAAAATACAGTTATTCTTCAGTAACAATTCTATCATACAAGCCAAAGTTTGAAACTTCGTAAAAAAATTTATAGATAACTAGCAAACCCCGCCCGCTTCGCTGGGCACACTAAAATAGAATAGATATGGTTGAGAACAGAAAATATATGGTTTTCATATTATTTATTTCTTTATTCAAGCGCTTTGGCATAAACAATATTTTTTGTTTTTCTATTTGTTTTTGAGTAAATATATAATGCTGTTGGCTTCCCAACACGTGAACAGTCAACGTATAGCTGACCATGGGTGAATACTGGTTCTTCTAAATTCATCCCGCATATTTCTAAAGTTTGCCCTTGTGATTTATTGATAGTTATTGCAAATGCTAAACGAATGGGCAGTTGCAAACGCTTGAATTCAAATGGCAATTCAGGTGGAATCATTGGAATTCTCGGTATTAGAACGTCTTCATTCTTGAATTTGCCAATTAAAATAGTTGCTTCGATAACATTATTCATCAATCGTTTGACTACAAGTCTAGTTCCGTTACATAGCAGCTTTGTTCAAATTGATGTCTCTTGGTCGATTTGATCTGGACCGTGCTATTCGTTGCCGATTTGCATCATTTTCTTCTTGACGTTCTTCTGATATCGCGTTATTCCGAGCATTTCTCATGCGCCTATTATTATTTGTCGAGCGACTAATATGAATACGCGATTGTCTTGGCACTTGTACTGTAATAAACATTATTGTAATTATGGTATTCTGAAATTTTGTGGATTATATTTTTTGTTTTTTTATTTGATTCACTCATGGTGCAACGTAGTTTATCGCATATGAACCGAAAAAATAAATCCACTAAATTTGATGAAAACTTACATTAATTAATTCCAATTTACCACGTGAAAATTCCTAAATGTATAAGAAAAATATAAGCACGTGAGCGATTGTTAATTGAAAAAATAATAAATTTCTTTTTTCTTTTCGACGATTGTTTCTTAGTTATTCATTTGCGTTGATTTGAAATTTAAAAAAAATCTTCTTTTTTCATGATCATCAAGTGTTAACAATGTGTGTAAGTTTGGTTTAAATCGGCGCAAAGACACGGCGGGTCCACGTTTTAGCATATATTTCGAGACCCTAGTCATCAATAGGTATGAAAATTACCCCGTATTAAAGCACTTATCGACAGCTTTCATTTGATGCCCATATTGTACATACACAACCAAAGGTTACCCGGGTCCACGTTTTGACCTATATCTCTAGACTCCAGTCACGGAGCGGCATGAAAAATACTCTGTACTAAAGCATTCGCCAACAGCTTCAATTTGATATCCATATTGTACAAACACATTCTAGGTTCCACGTTTTTGGTCTCTATATCGAGACCCCAGTCACGGAGCGGCATGAAAAATACTCTGTACTAAAGCATTCGCCAACAGCTTCAATTTGATATCCATATTGAACAAACACATTCTAGGTTCCACGTTTTGGTCTCTATATCGAGACCCTAGTCACGGAGCGGCATGAAAAATACTCTGAACTAAAGCATTCACCAACAGCTTCCATCTGATATCCATATTGTACAAACACATTCTAGGATCCACGTTTTGGTCTCTATCTGGAGACCCTAGTCACGGAGCAGCATGAAAAATACTCTGTACTAAAGCATTCACCAACAGCTTCCAGTTGATATCCATATTGTACAAACACATTCTAGGCTCCACGTTTTGGTCTCTATCTCGAGACCCTAGTCACGGAGCGGCATGAAAAATACTCTGAACTAAAGCATTCACCAACAGCTTCCATCTGATACCCATACTGTACATACACATCCGAAGGTTACCCGGGTCCACGTTTTCACCTACATCTCGAGCCCTCTCCACCAATAGGCATCCAAACTATACGTAAACCATCTTCAATACCTACTTAACAATGTGTGTAAGTTTGGTTTAATTCGGTGCAAAGACACGGCCGGTTAGCGAACACACACAAAAAGTTGACTTTATTTTATATATAAGATGAGAAGGTTAAATTAGGTGAGCCAGGCTGCTTGTCTAAGACAAGTTACTCGGCCCCAAGGCAATGATTTCCATCCTCTAACTAAGTTTCTAAAACCACTTAGATCTTTTTAAGAAGATAACTAGTCTCTCCAGTGAGATATTTTGCAAATTTCCCAGGACTTCGAAGAAATAATCTTCAAGATATTTGACACGGCTTCTTTGAAGTGCAAGACATTCGCAGTGGAGGTGTTGTACCGACTCAATTTCTACTTCACTTCCACAACTTCTGCAGTGAGTTACACCCATTCTAGTGGCTAGAGTGCCAATAGTGCAGTGATTCGTTATTACACCTGTAAGGACGCTGGTGGTTGATCTGTTGAATCCAAGCAGGCATTTTGCCTTTTTAAGACTCAGTTTTGACCAGATTGGAGACCCCCGAGCTAGTAATCAGGGACCACCTTCTATTGACTTCCACGATTAAGCTCAAGCCAATCTCAGTGTATAGTTCGCTTAGACGAATGCTTATGTCCTCTACCACTCGCTGGAGAACAAGCTCAGAGCATTTTCTTGTACACTTATCCGATAATTCATTTCCCTCCACTCCAGCGTGACCGGGAGCCCAACGAAGTGTTGTATTGTGGGATAAGCCAGAACTTGGAAGACGCTACACTGATCTGGGAGTGCACTGAAGCAATTTACGAATAATTGTTTCGAGTACACTCCCGATCTAGTGCCAATGCGTATCTTTAAGCCGTCTGCATAAATATGGTGACGACTATCACCTGATATGCCTCTGGTTTGCCAATCCTTTCTGTCGGGTATTCTTATTTGATAGTCTTTGTTCAGATTTATCTTAGGAACTAGATAGTATGTTTTTGGTGCCTCTAGCAAGTGTGCCACAGATAGTAGAACTGTTTTCTTTTAGCATGCCTGCTGCTTTGATCCTGGAAGCAGATTTGGCCGTTATCCCTTTAACATACGTTTATATCAATGGGATCCTTTCCAGCGCCGCTTGAGGCATCGATCGGAGCGCTCCTGTTATTTCTACACGAGCCAATCGTTGGACTTTTATGAGATTTTTTTATTTAGGATTCTGTCTGCATCGCCACTCACCATATGCAAGCTCCATAAATCAAAATGGATCTAACGATCGTATTGTACGCTCAATAATTGATATGCGATTTCAGTACCCATTTTTTGCCAAACTTCCTTTTACAGATAAAGAAGGCATTGCAAGCTTTCTTCAAATTTTTCCTCGGTGCTCCTTTTCCAAAAAAGTTTTGAGTTCATAATTAGGTACTTGGCTTCGTTCGATAGGGTTCGTGTTACTGTTATCTGTAGATGGGAACTGAAAACTCGCTATCTTATATCTACAATGGCAACTATCTTGAATGGCAACTTCGATTTCGTGTTTTAAAGCATCAATCGCCTCTGGATGGTTCGCATAGCATTTGTCCTTAATGGCTCCCCACAAAAAATAGTCCAACGGGCTTAAGTCACAGCTCCGAGACGGCCAATTGATATCGGAACTTCGGCTGATTATTCGGTTTTCAAAAACGGTAGCCAAAAGTTCGCGTGTAACTTTGGCGGTGTGACAAGTTGCACCGTCCTCTTGAAACCAAATGTCGTCCATGTCATCGCTCACCATTTACTGTAACCGCGGAAGAAAAAGAAGACTCACCACTTTGGGAATAGGTTTTCAATATTTCCCAATTTTGTTCAAGCGTATAGCGTCCCATTTCGTAAATGTCAAACCACACATTTGACATGTCATTTGAGTTACCATTCTCAAAAAAATAGGTGGTTCAAAAATCAACACTTTATGGCCCACCTGTTATAATCTTATATTAAACTCTGAAATTTTCATAAAAAAAATTGGGCATGTAATTTTCATATAAAAAAGTTCAAGTTTGAAATGACTCGATGAATTTGGATCCTTTTTTTTGACGACAATGCGCATTTTGTTCCATATAACGACGTTTTTCAATAATTATTTTGGCCCTTTTCTGCAAGCATTGGCATCTACTTTCCACTCGCTTAACCTAGCTAAGATGAGACCTGAACACAAACAAGGCCTAGTAGTCGACGCAGGCAAAGTTGTTCAAACATGGATGCGCATTTACCAGCTGCTATCATCCCCAATCATCAAAATCTAAGTGTATTTTGGTTAATCCATTTGAAGGGAGATTCTGTTGCTTCTGCAAATTATACCGGGACAAACTTTCTCAACATCAACTCTATCCCTAGACACCTGCTCTGTGAAAGATTCACGTCCATTGTGAACTATCGGAGTGCTTTAGATTAGGACAAGCTCGGACCGTTCCACACTATTTTATCGATCCTGGTGGATTCTCGCTTCATTCTCAGTCTAGTAAAATGATATTATATTCACATTAACTGGTCAGACTCAGTTCACCAATCAGTCTTGTATACCATATACCATTCACTTCACACTAGGGACAGCGCCAATTTAAGTTTGATGTTGTTCCTTTAAGGCTCATAATGAATGGAACGAAGTCGAACCGAAACTTTACTGTCACTGGCAATGTGTGTAGTTTTTTACTTTATAATATTCGCTTAACAAAAACCGGACCGAAAGCGCAGCGCGATCAGCGCTATGGTGTGGTGGGGACTGCCATTTTGTAGGGTATGCAGAGTGGCTCTTCTAAGCCAAAGGATCCGCGCCTTGAATTTCTCCATATGTTATCACCAATGATGTTCCTTTAAAAAACGCTGGAGTATCTCTATTGACTCCTGTTCTGCGAGGTATTCAAAGGAATAGTTTCTTAGATTGCGAAATCGCATTTTTGTTAGAGCGTGGCAGCGGCGGGGTTATTGTCCGATACTGTGCAACTTCTTGTTATCCCTGCAGCTACGAGTAAAGTCAGTTGTGAGGAGGTCCATTCGATTTGCGTACATTCCTAAAGGTCCAGTGATGGTGGTACCCACAACGTCATGAATTAGGCAGCAGTTAAGATATTTAGGAATTTAGATCTTCTTCCGTCGAGCTTAGATCAGATCAATTTAGCTTTAGACAAGCAAATTGTCAAAAACCTGTTTAGATTCTAGACAATGCAATCGTGAAGTTTTTTTAACAGAATCGATTTTAAGACCACTATGGAAAGCTCGAGGGGAAGATGTTTATTTGACGCTGTGCCCACATTTGTTAACTCTACGCTGTGTAATATCAGCTTAGATACAACCTTTAAACCCTTCCAATTTGGCAAGTTCCTCTAGAAGCGCTCGAAACTGAATAAGATTTCAGACAAAGTGATCCATTTCCGCCCAAGGTCTTCATTTTGATGTTGGAAAGCGTAATAGACGTATGCTAGGAATGACATCCACATCAAGGCGCCGACTTGAACAAAAAAATTCCGGACCTGCTGGAATGCGCCACCAAGACCATCAAGCGCCTTTCACTGGCTTAGAGCAGAAAGTAAATACGAGCTCATCAGCCGGGTCTCAGAGTTCAAAAATTTAAAGGAAAGGTCACAAAAGCACTCAGCAGCCCCCATTCGCAGCTTAAAAAAAAGCGACAAAAGAGCTTAGCTTAGCGGTGAACGAGAACAAAATAAAATATGTCCTTGCATTGCATAAACAGTCCTCATGTCGACCCCTAAGTTGGCAGTCATAACTTGAATATTTTGAAGAACTTTTTCTTTACAAGATGTTGTTTAGGGCTAACATTGTCGACGTCGATACCAAGCGAAGAATAATTATAGTCAACAGGGGTTATTTGGGTTTGGTACGTAACTGATATCACAGGTCGACACTGAAAATGATTCAAGCATCGGACCCGGCCTATCTTATAGATTTTTCATCGCTGAATACTAATCTGACCTTAAAAAGTTTCCATCACGTCAAGATTTTGAAAAAAATTAGTTCAAAAAGTCAAAAAAACGTGTTTTTGACCATTTTTGACCAAATGTAGTGGATGAACCTGAGGTGATGGAAGCTTCTACCTAGCCTTAAACTGAAGCCTGAACCTTCAGTTATAAGATCCAAATCGAAAATACCCTGAATCAATTGTAAATTTTGATGTAGCACAATTTTTTTAACTGCTCGCGCACGATTTTCATAGGTGCAGCCATGCAGGCTAGTTAGCCTTATCATAGTGGTGCGCTGACTTGTACCTTTTACCTATCATGTTTTTAGTTATTGGGTTTGCTTAGCACGATTCGGAAGTTGTAATTTCAAAATTGAAAGTGTCGGATTCAAATTTTTTTTTTTATATGTGCTTTTTTTTATATTGGATATATATGTTATCAGAACTGCACTTTACATATCTTTTGTGATAAAAAGTTCATTTTTAATTGACACTTCAACATAAATTGGTCAATCAATATCTTCGAAGTTTCTTTATCATCAGTTTTTTTCAGGACTACATCTCAATTTCTTAATATTAGAATCTGACCTTTACCTACATCAGATATTTTTCAAATATATAAGTTTTTTGGTTTTTATACTTTAACTGATTCCTCAGGTTTTACTATGCCTAGAGTTTGTAAAACGGATCCAAATTTATTCTGTTACATTTGTGGACAGTTTATGACAAGAAAGCAGAGACGCACTTTAACTCCTGCTACTAAAGAGTCATATGAATATTATTTTAGTTTAAAAATAATAAATTTTGATAAAAGTTGGACTCCAAACTTTTGCTGTAATCATTGTACATCAAATTTGTTTTTATGGAGACGAGGACAGCGTCCTTCCATGTCTTTTGGTACTCCAATGATATGGAAATAACCAATAGATCATTTTACTAATTGTTACTTTTGTAGTATAAATACTTCTGGTTATTCTGGGAAGAATAAATGTAAAATCGAATATCCAAATGTATCTTCAGTGACTTACCCGCAAAATCACAGTGAACTCTTACCTGTACCAAAACTACCAAAACTTGCTCAAGAAGACGATTTAGTGACAGATAAATGTACTTATTTACAATCAGTGGATGGTTGTAAAGAACCCGAAAAAATGTCCGATTCTGAGTGTTTTGATACCATTTCTGATCAACCAATTCTTATAAATCAGTCAAAACTAAATGATTTATTTAGAGATCTGAAATTATCAAAACTTCAGAGTGAGTTACTTGGTTCTCGGCTAAAAGAATGGAACATGCTTGAACCCGGAACTTTTATAACTCACGTTAGAAAGCGACAGAGAAATTTGGAATCGTATTTCTCTATGAGTGGTGAACTTGTCTACTGTAATGATGTTGACGGCCTTATGATGGAATTAGGAAGAGAACATAAGCCATGTGAATGGCGTTTATTCATAGACGCATCCAAAGACAGTTTAAAGGCAGTTCTTCTGTTTAATGGAAATTTATATCCATCTGTCGCTGTTGCTTACGCTGCTAAAATGAAAGAGACATATGAAAATATGAAAGTGCTTCTAGATTGTATTAACTATTCAAACTACAAATGGCAAATTTGTGCAGACTTAAAAGTTGTAGCAATTGTACTTGGCTTGCAAACTGGATATACGAAGTTCTGCTGTTTTCTTTGCGAATGGGACAGTAGAGCAAGAGATAAGCATTACAAAGTTAAAGCGTGGCCTAAGAGAAAGGAATTTATTCCAGGAGCCAAAAATGCCTCAAGTAAACCTCTTGTTGATTCAAATGACATCATTTTACCACCACTTCATATCAAACTTGGCCTGATGAAAAATTTTGTAAAAGCCATGGATAAAACTGGTAAAGGATTTCTACATTTAAAAGAAAAATTTAAATATCTGAGTGATGCTAAGTTGAAAGAGGGCATTTTTGTTGGTCCAGAAATTCGCCAAGTGTTAAAGGATGAAGAATTTCAAAAAAAGCTCACTGCTAAGGAAAAAGCTGCCTGGATATCATTCAAGGAAGTATGCGCGAATTTTCTGGGTAGCAGACGATCTGACAAGTACAAAACGTTAGTTGCAAATATGTTTGATTTTTTCCCACAAAATTGTGGAGACGTTAGCGATGAGCATGGTGAGAGATTTCATCAAGATATAAAAACTATGGAGAAAAGATATCAAGGAAAATGGAATCCTAGCATGCTTGCTGATTACTGCTGGGGCTTATTAAAAGATGATGATTGCAATTACTCTAGAAAGTCACAAAGATTAACCTTCCCAAGTCTGCCGAATAAAAATCAAATTTTAGAAAATGAAAGTACTCAAAACTAAATTCTTTATCCTTTGTGTGTTTCTTCTTATTCCTTAAAACCTTGAGAAAACTTACAAAGATTAGAAGCATCCGTGAAACTTGTATTTGAAGAACAAATTGTGGATTCAAAAAATTCAAACCAAGAAGGAAGAAATTCCTTTCTAAGGAATAACAAAAAATTACCACAAATGCGAGAATATTAATAAACAAAAAAAAAAACAAAAAGGAAAAAAAAAACAAACAAAAAAAATTTTTAAAAATAAAAAAGAACAAAAAAAAACAAAAGTGGAGTGTAAAATACTGACAGCCTCCTCGTGGCACATTCTGGGGTCGTGAATTTAATAAATTTATTATGCACTAAAATATTGGTTCACCAGCTAATGTCAGATTATAAAACTTTATTACTACTGTCAAAAATTAGTCTAATATAACTATATAAATTCATCTTTCAATAGTTGTTCGTGAAGTAAAAAGTAATTTAGATCACCATATTGGTTTTGCCTTTTTAAATTATGATGTCATATTTGTCTTCAGCGCATCATAAAACCAAACATTGAAAGAAATTTTTAGCTGACCCAGCTAACCGTATAGCTGAATTGCGATTAGCTTGAAATTAAGGTGTAACAGTTAGAAATATGTGTCTTTGGTAGAAATATAGCTAATAGCTAGAAATATTTCTAACTGTAACAACTAAATTTCTAGACAAACGAAATTCTACATACAATTTTTGCCTTTCCTTTAATTCTAAGACAAGCTGCAAAATCAAATTTTTATTTGATTTTATTAAATTTTTATTTTCGCCATCTTGAATCCGACACTTTCAATTTTGAAATTACAACTTCCGAACCGTGCTAAGCAAACCCAATAACTAAAAACATGATAGGTAAAAGGTACAAGTCAGCGCACCACTATGATAAGGCTAACTAGCCTGCATGGCTGCACCTATGAAAATCGTGCGCGAGCAGTTAAAAAAATTGTGCTACATCAAAATTTACAATTGATTCAGGGTATTTTCGATTTGGATCTTATAACTGAAGGTTCAGGCTTCAGTTTAAGGCTAGGTAGAAGCTTCCATCACCTCAGGTTCATCCACTACATTTGGTCAAAAATGTTCAAAAACACGTTTTTTTGACTTTTTGAACTAATTTTTTTCAAAATCTTGACGTGATGGAAACTTTTTAAGGTCAGATTCGTATTCAGCGATGAAAAATCTATAAGATAGGCCGGGTCCGATGCTTGAATCAGAAAAATAATCATTTTTTGTCGACCAGTGTATTCAGTGATCTCTCTTGGCCCACAAAAATCACACTCCACAGTCTTCTCATCATGAGCATTACTTTATATACAACCAAAAGAAGTTTAGAAAACTCATAAGCCTTCCAAAGGATAAACTGAGAATGCTCACGAGAATTCTCACAGACCAATACAGGCTCTACAGGCATCTGCATACGATCGGTATGTAGTCCACTACGTCTTGTCGTTTCTGCGACCAATCCCAAGAGATTCCAATGCATCTTTTTCTTGAATTTAGCGAAGAGAAGGTTGATACATCTCGGCCAAGTGCAGCCAACAAGAAGGCATATACACTCAGCCCAACCCAGCGTTATCTAGGGATAGGATTAATAAGGGAACTGGGTCTGGATGAGGTACTGTGATGAGTAGAGGGCACAAAAGACCATAAGATAAAAGTGCAAACATCGAAGTAATCTGATCTAAATTACTTTATATGACTAAGAAATATGGACGAAGTTGAGCATAGATGAGAAGGTGTTAGGAGCAATCAAGAGAACTATTCTACGCAACATGTACGGATCTGTCCTTCTAAGCTATGTGAGCCAAATGAGATAAGATGTGAACTACTTATATGAGTTTTAGAACTTCAAGTTGCCACATCATTTGCATGACGAAAGCTGTTGAAAGAAAAATGAAAGCAAGAGCTCTCGCAAATCCAATAGAGGCACCAACTTAGGGGTACATGTCTGTGCTTGGCAATTATAACTAATACAGCTCCTTAAAAGCGTGGCGATACTCCCGATTTTTTTTAATTTCCTTTGGTCGGGCTCTACGACAAGTCAAGCTTAGAGCAATTGTGAACCATTTCGCTTGGCTATACGAATTTTAACTCTGGCAGATTTTCCTCCTTGGGCACATGACTGCATAAACGAAAATCTTCTTACTATCTTATACATATGGCTTGTGAGCAAATAATTGTCCTGCAATTTCAATCAACAATCGATTCCATGCTTGATCAGCGCTCCATCTAATTTTCTGCGCTCCTCTTTTCGCCATTTTCCTCTGCTCTCTGTGCACGCCAACAATACACCTTTAGCACAAATTATTTGTGGCTCAATAATTCTAGCCATTACTGTGGCCATTACAATCGACCTACCAGACAGACGACTGCGGCTGATGCTTGTGAATGATGAAGCTTTGTCTGCCTCGCCGCCATTCCAATTTTTATTAGTCGTGTGTGACCCCAACGACGAGAAGGCCCTGTGTACGGTGACCGCGCCAACTTCGATGACTGATGTAATCACTAAACAATGGGCGGTGTGAGAGTGCAAGGAGCAACTAAGTGACTTGAAGATTTCCACAGCTCCTTGTGATTTATTTTTTCTTTTTCGTTTTACGCCATTAACCTTGCGACTATCGCAATTCGATTATATTTATTTGTGCATTTGTTCGCTCTTCGGCCTATTTTATATACAATTTTCTTTCTCTTGTTGTTTTTTTTTCTATTTCTATTTCGATTTTCTGCTGAGACTAATATCATTACCACAAATCAACTGTTGGTCTATGTGGCGTATTTGGCCTGACTATTTTATTTCCACTACAACTACCAAATGGGTCAATTGGTCGACATCGACGATGTAGTCGATGCTGTGGTTTTAATGTGCTGGCCATTTGATGTAAGATGTATACACAAATACATGTAAACTTGTAAATGTATTCATAAGTTTTTTTTTGTTTATTGTTGTATCTTACTTTATGTGACCGCCTGTGCTTTGGTCCTGTTCTGTTTGTCCTTGCAGTGATTAGTTTCGATTAGGCGCAATCAGTTGCAGCATAACTGCTTTAGCACACATTCGTACATACACAGGCGCACATTTGTTTTTACATGAATACATTTGTATTAGTAAAACATATTTGAAATTTGCGAAAGTACAGTGGTTCAAAAATAGATAAAGCTGGAACAAAATATAAAAAGAAGTAGCGAAATGCGATGATTCCCCAAGTAGTTGGGAGTACAGCTTTTGATACTAATTTCAGATTTTGAAAATTGAAATCTTTGAAATTCAAGGTTTTCAGGGAAATTTTTTGCTATCTTTTAGTTTTTATTTTTTTTTTTTTTATTTGTACATATTTAGAAAAAGGTAAAATTGGCGCACAGTTTTCGAAAGAAATTTTTTTTCTAAGTGTATTGTCACTACAAAGGATACTGGTTGCGACACTTAATTTAGACATAGAAATGGGGTGTAAACTTAAAGTAACAAATTCAATATGGGTAAGAGCTTCGGAAAATTAGAATTTTCGAATTTCAAAATGGCAACTTTGTTGACAAACAATTTATAGTGTACTTATATTTTCGAACATTGAATTGAAAAATAGAGAATTCCGACTGGAGGACAAACTTTGAAAGAGTAAATTTTTAAATTACAAAAAGGCGCAATTTTCGAAAAAAGTTCATGGATTTTTCCTAATTTTGGTATACTTGTGCCTTTTTTCAAAATTCGAAGTAACGAATTCGTGATGCAAGAAGAACTCCGAAAAAGTCAAATTTTCAAATTTCAAAATGGCGTACATTTCGAAATGCATTCTTGAAAATTTTTTCCAGCTTCAGTAAATTTATATATTTCGATATTTAAATCAAATTCTCATAATTTGAAGTTTTGAATTAAAACGGAGGAACTCCGAAAGTGCCCGTTTTTCAAAATTCAGAATATCAAACAAATAGTTTTGGAGTTTTTTTGATACTCCGTTCATTTATATATTTAAAATATATTTATATATTTAAAATTCAAAGTATTGAAATCAAAATGGAAAAAAAATTAAATATTCCAAATTCGTTATAGCGGAAAATTTTTTCGAAACTCGGTATTTTTATATATATCGATGTTAAATTCCGATTTTTTAAATTCAAAGCATCGAATTTATAAAGCAGATCAAACGCCGAAAAATAAAATATTTCTCTCTAAATTTTAAAATAGCGCATTTTAATGATACAAATTTTTGAAGGAAAAGTTCTAAATGTTAAAACAAATTAAACTTAAAAAAACAAATTTCGAAAAATAGTTTTGGAATTTTTTTGAGATTCCGTATATTTATATATATAAAATTTATGCTTGTAAAATTCAAAAGGGCAAAATCAAAATGGAAAAAATAAAATTTTTAAAATTCATAATAGCGGAAAATTTTTGAGAGAAATTGTTTGTGAAAAATTTTTAGAATTTTTTCAAAACTCGGCACACTTATACATATCGATGTTCAACTTAGATTTTTAAAACTCAATGCCTCGAACTCATAATGCAGAGCAAACTCCGAAAATTATTTTTTTTCTAATTTCCAAATCTCGGACAATCTTTGAATTTATTATTTTTTTTTTCTGGAACCCACTATATTTCTAAATTTAATTCAAATTTCAAAATGATGAATTCATAATTAGGACAAACAAAAAAACATCAAAGTTGATAATGGTAGAAACATTTTTCGAACTTTTTGAAACTGGGTATACTTATATTTTTCAAGAATGAGTTCAGGTCTTCAAAATTCTAAGAGGCAAATTAAAAATCAAAAAAGTTAAATTTTCAAAGTTTATATTGGAAAAATAATTTTGAAAAAAAAATTGAAGTTTCCGAGAAATTTTTATCATTGAATTCAGATCTTCCAATTCTTGCATCGTGAGATTATGACACATCGCTTATGAAAACACTGAGCTTGAATTTTTAAAACTCAAAAGAGTGGACTAAAAATGGTGGACAAATTAAAAAAAAAAAAATTTTTTTAATTGGAATTTTTCCGAAATTCGGCTGTTTATATTTTTAAATATTGCATTTTCAATGCAAAAATCAAAGTGGTAAGCTGAAAATTGATGAAAAGCTCCGAAAAAGTAATACAATTTTATCTGGCCTTTATCTGTTTGGGTTTTAGAAATATTTTTTCGATTTTTTTTTTTTCGTTTGACAGATTGCTTTTTTCGGTTTATAAGGGAAATGAATTTTGTAGCGAATATTTTAGAATTTTTTGTTTAATCTAAACTGAAGCTGAAGAACTGCAATGTTTATTGGTCGCCGTAGGAAGGGTCTTTCAAAAAACATGCCTAGTTGTTGCTTTCTAGAAAACATAAAAATTTGGATTTTTTCGGGTTTTTCCATTTTTATTCAAAATACGGTTCTTAACAATTATATGTCTACCATATCTCTACCATAGGTATCTCTACAGGCAAATTTTGCAAAACAGTCGATTCACGAATGCCGAATTGCTGAGAGCGTCGACACATAAATGTTCAAGGTTGTTCAGCAGCACTTTGCGCCACGGCAGTGATATTCCCAAGAACTACCAGTTTTTGGTCTGCCAGCCCTTTTTCTATCTTTCACTGAACCAGTTTCTTCAAATATTTTTTCCCCAACCCTTGAATTGTCGACTTATAAACGAAAACAAAAACAAAAAACAAAGTGAACCCTTTATGTATAAATTTTGCAGCATAAAATTCCAAAAATTTAGTTAACAGAGGTGCCCTCTTAAACTTGAATGAGTTTCTAAATGCACAAAAATCTCGAAACTTTTACAGCCTCACAAAAGTTTTAAAAGTAGCTTGAAAGATAATTTTTTCGGGCCTTGAAAAATTTCGCAAATCACGAAAATATAACCGAAAAGTATCTTGTACATTTCAGGGTTGACTTTATATCCCTAGTCATCATCATCATCATCATAGTATCACAGTTCGGGCTGAACTATTGCGTCCGTTACATTTCGCTTCCACGTCATAAAATCAAGTAAAATCAAATAAAATCAAATAAATCAAATGAAATCAAATAAAATCAAGTAAAATCGAATACAATCAAATCAAATAAAATAAAATAAAATCAAACAAACAAACAAATAAAATCAAGTAAAATCAAGTTAAATCAAATACAATCAAATCAAATCACATAAAATCAAATAAAATCAAATAAAATCAAATAAAATCAAATAAAATCAAGTAAAATCAAATCAAATCAAATAAAATCAAGTAAAATCAAATAAAATCAAGTTAAATCAAGTAAAAAGAAATAAAATCAAATAAAATCAAGTAGAATCAAATAAAATCAAGTAAAACCAAATAAAATCAAATAAAATAAAATCGAATCAAATGAAATCAAATAAAATCAAATAAAATCAAATAAAATCAAGTAAAATCAAATAAACTCAAGTTAAATCAAGAAAAAAGAAATAAAATCAAATAAAATCAAATAAAATCAAATTAAATCAAATGAAATCAAATAAAATCAAGTAAAATAAAATAAAATCAAATAAAATCAAATAAAAACAAATAAAATCAAGTAAAATCAAATAAAATCAAGTAAAATCAAATAAAATCAAGTTAAATCAAGTAAAAAGAAATAAAATCAAATAAAATCAAGTAGAATCAAATAAAATCAATTAAAATAAAATAAAATCAAATAAAATCAAGTAAATTCGTCTCGGTCATCAGCTTTTCGTTTGATATCAGCTATGTCCATAGCTCCAAAGTTGCCTTCAATGTCATCTCTCCATAATTTTTTCGGCCAGCCTCTTCTTCTGTCGCCTTGTGGATTTGTTTCTAGGTCTTTTTTAGAGTTCTATAGCTACTCATTCGTAAAATGTGAACGTACCATCGAATCCTTTGCGCTGTGATGTACCTGATTACTCATCAATTTACTTTTATCAGAGTCCCCATAAGACAGGCATATATTTTGGGGCCGCCAAATTTTTAATCGCTGCGAAAAAGCTTAGGCAAGTTCACCTGTTACTCAACGAGGTTAGTTCATGTTGGTAAGAGCATTGGTTTTACTTTTCTTTAAGTAATTGTTTCAAAACAAATTTTTGGTTTTACTTTCATCCAGCTCTTTTGGTCGTTGAACCACCGTGCAATGGCAGAAAAAATAACAGCAAATCAAGATATATTTAATTCGTTTTGGCCGCGAGCAGAATTTATTATGCCTCATGGGCGCACGTGTTTGGTAAATTGTGCACAGACACACATACATACATATATTCTATGTACATACGCACCTCTTGATATACATATGTATGTATGCATGTGTGGGTAATATAAATATGGCTGGTATTTGTGATTAATCGGAAAAAGAAAATTTGTTTGCATAATGGCTTGGAAAAGTTAAGGTAATCGTTTAAGAGGTTTACAAAAAATTAAAGACCTTATTTTTATGCATGTGTTTGTGTATGGGGGATGTATATTATTTATACGTAAATCGCGCAGAAGAAATCGGTTTGGAATATTTTTTGTTGTTAATGGTTTTATATGATTTTATTTTGGGGATTTTTATTCATAAATAGATGTCTACTGTTTTTAAGGCAGCTAAAGCGACTTATGAATGCACGAGCATGGCTTAATTTGTATGTACGAGTATTTTTTTTGGCACATAAGTATATACAGGGTGTTTTGTTATCGAGAATAGAAACTTTAAAGCTTTATTATGTGGCTAAGTTTATGCCGAAAGAACCTGAATGTTAGAGCCTTTCATTTTCGTCTGTGTCCTTATGATCCGGAAGCCATAGGACCTGAGTACAAGAGTTTATTTAGTCTCCGTGAACTCAAAAATTATAAAATAAATTATAAGGAGAAAGTCGTAAGCCTGCTCACCGATACGAGCAGCCTTGCTTTGTGAGCAAAGATCCCAGCAACTACGTCTCCCAGTACCTTCGAGCCGTTTGTGGAATTTTCCGAATCAAGTACATTGCTTAGGTAGGTAGACCGTCGTATTCCAGAGCAACCTATACCTTTATAAAGTGTGTAAGCGGCTAATTTATTCTAAAGAATTGGTCTACTTATCACTATACCGTTGATAAATAAGGAGAATCAGGTCCAGGAATGGAACTAACCTTTCAGCGATTGGCCTCTGGTACCTATATAGTTTTCTACCAAGTTAAGTTTTCTACCAGGGTCTGTTCGATATTTTTCCGATGTATGTATGTACTTAGCTTAAGGGGGTAGTATGGTATTTTTTTTTTTTTCATTTTTTTTTTTTTTTTTTTTTTTAAATTATTCTATAACATCTTAAGATTATTGTGTGAAAGTTTGAAGTGCATTAGAGTAAAATTGACAAAGACACAAAGGATTAAGTATCTACCTCTCCAAACGGATTTCACGCATCACAAATCTATAAACGCGTTTTTCTCACACTTGCCTTTTTTACGGTCGGTGTCCACTGTAGATTCATATCTACTGCACCGATTCTTTTCAAATTTGGTTTTTTTGTTTCTTTACTTTATTCACGAGGTAATGACGTCGAGTCTTTTTTTTTTTAAATTTTGTCATATTTTAAAACAACAAAGTTTTCAAGTTTTTTTTATGAAAAATCGGTGCTTTGACTTCAAAGCGCTTTAAAAAATTTAAAAAAAAAAAAAAAAAAAAAATTCGACGTTGTTACCTGCGAAACTTTATTAGCTGATGAAATCAATTTGGTTTTTTGATTTTAGTTGATCCAGTAATGAGTTCTGAGGGACACCGCAATAAAACTTTTTTATGAGACGTCCGCGAAGATTCGCTGCCACCAACTCATTTCTTCATAAAAATCAATGAAAATTTCACACTATATTCTTTAAATATGACTTTATAATGAAGTAATTTTAAAATTTTGAATAAATCAACTGTGTCGACAAAAAAAATTTTGAAAAATATGCTTGTTTTACACCGAATTAACCATACTACCCCCTTAATTATTGTTTCTACTGATGGTGCCGTTATCGAGGAATTTTTCAAAATGCGCATAGTGGTTTTAGGCTCTATCAATATAAATTTTTTGTAGTCACCAGATTCTTTTGACACTGCAATTGCTGAAGCTTATATGATAGATTTCGCTAAACTCAAATTAGAGATTAAAATTTCAAGGCACAAAAAAGTGGATTAATATGGAGAACGGAAATCATTGAAAAGGAACCAATATTAGTGAATATTGGATTCAAAGGCTTTAGCTATCACTGTTAGTGGATATGAGAATAATACGAAAATTAAAATTCGAAATGGTGGATTCAAAAATGCGGATATAAGTCTAGATGGAGCCAATCTCAATGAAATCAATGAAATGAAAAGATTTTAGGTATCGCTGATTATGAATCTGAAATTTAACTTAAAAAATTGAAACTAATGAATAATGGATTATTGTCAAAGAAATACAGTAAAACCTCCCTTGAGCTCACTGGCAGTCAGCTTTTGTCCGTCCAAGAGAGGTATCCGCTCAAAAGAGGGTAACTTCTTCTGGCACATAAGATTTGGTATAGAAAAAAATGTCTGCTCAAGGTGATAGAGGTCTAATAGAGGGGTCCGTTACCTCTCACACTCTATAATCTTAATTTGAGGAAAATTGCTATTCATAAGTTATTCGAATCGCAAATTACGAAGCTAAGATTCGATTTTTATAATTCTAAATGTCCCCTCGGCAGGCAATGGCAAACCTCCGAGTGTATTTCTGCCATGAAAAAGCTCCTCATAAAAATATCTGCAGTTCGGAGTCGGCTTGAAACTGTAGGTCCCTCCATTTGTGCAACAACATCAAGAAGCACACCACAAATAGGAGGAGGAGCTCAGCCAAACACCCAAAAAGGGTGTACGCGCCAATTATATATATATATATAATGTCAGTAATGATTTTATTTAAATATTATTCTAATTACAGATTTGATTTCAGTAACTCCACAAACTTCAGGAATCGAAGTATCAAAGAAATGTATCAATTGCAAAACAATTTCCTTTAAAACGTTCATATATTTCCTCTGTTATATTGCGTTCTATGTTGAGTTGTTGATTTGCGCTGATGCTTCGTAAATTTTATAAGGAGTCGCTAATTTTTTAAAGACAAAATCAGCTCACAATAGCAAATAACGCCTGTCAAATCTGGTCTTCAAAGTATTGATACTTCTAAATAAATTTCTTTTGGTTATAAAAATACAGTGTAACCTCACCTGACGGTTACATCTATTTGACAAACACTTCCCTTGGGCTGACATTTTTTCCTAAAACAAATCTTAAGTATTGCAACTAATAGCCGCTTCTTTAGTGGACTAAAGGTGACTGGTAAATCGCCCAATGGACGTTCCACTGTACTTCTATAAGTATATAGCAGTAGGGTATCCAAATTATTACAAAAAAAAAAAAAACAATTTCTAAAAAAACACGCAAAATAGGCCAATTTCTGTCTTCTTTTTTATAAATAAAATTCATGAAATCAACATGCAAGATTTGTTCATTTTACCAATGCAATATTAGTTAAGTACAGTTTTTAAAAGAAGAAAATAATGTCATACCGTCTGGGAAATAATATACACTACATGAAATGACTATAGCAAAGCGAGTTATAGACCTTTTTTGACATTTATTTTTTCGTTTTTAATTTTAATAAGTTTTTGTTTGAAAATAAAGCTCATTCTTTTACAAAAACCAAATATTTAAGAGGTTTAAACTTTGTGTAAATTAAAACACTTGGATTATTAGTATAGGTATTAGCCTTCTAAATATCGCGTATAAGACGCTCTAGTGTGTGAAAGACTAAAGCCCACCATCAACCAACTGATTGGATCTTATCAGTGCGGCCTTCGACCATGAAAATCTACCATCTGCCATGAAAGGAGAATCGACACACACCGCCTTTTAATCGATTTCAAAGCTGCATTCGTCATCACGGAAAGAAGTTTTATTAGAGCTTACAATTGTGGACGTATGCCGATAATACTGGGATAATCTTACGACGACGTAGACATAGTTCAGCGAATAAGGATCCAAAGGCTTCGTTGGCTAGGTCATGTCGTGTCTGCTCTGAAAGTATTCGATGCGGTACCACCTGGTGGTAGTAGAGGAAGAGGAAGGCCTCCTCAGCGTTGGAAAGATCAGGTGGAGAAGGACTTGGCTTCACTTGGTATGCCCAACTGTTGCCGGTCAGCACGAAAAAGAAACGACTGGCGCGCTTTGTCACACTCGGCTAGAATCGCATAAGCGGTTATCGGGTCTATCAGGAAGAAACGGCTCAAAAATCCCGGTGAATTTTGGAATATTTCTTTTTTGCTCGCGGTCTTATACATTTTCGACCCATAACGAATATTTGACATCTTTGGTTTGGGTCGTTCGATATTTTCAAATGTTCGTTATGCTAATATACAATACAATCGATAGGTAGCCGCATAAAAACTAAATCTCAAGCTTCACAACCTACTCTTCAGTCACAAGTGGTGCACAAAAAATGGATTTTAACGGAAAAAATCGTCCAAAATCAGCCAAGGAGATTTTTCATAATTTGTATGCGCAAAAATAAAAAAAAACCCAGTCCGGACACTCTGATTAGCAACTGCTATATATAAGACACCGCAAGGCTTTATATCATCTTTTCAGAACAATTCGCGTCTTAAATAGAATAAATTTATATTCGCCTTTAACTCTCACCTGACTCATTTAAAGAAAAAAATGCTGTTAAATTTAATAACTGAATAAAAATTCAGTTTGCAAATTGAATCATCTAAATGAAAATGAATTTCATCTTTAGAATCTGTTCCATTCATTCGAAAACCACTGATATCACAAAGCTACCGACAATACAATGCCATGATAATTCTTAATACCATATTTCCGATGAAATACACAAACACTGACTTAACCCATTCTCGACCAACTAAACACTTTATGGCTTTTAATAAGAAAAACACACTCCAACCATGAAAAAAACGAAGAAAAAAATTAAATAAAAAAAAAACAGAAACGCAAACTTCAAATGAAATGAAAATTCAATGAAACGAAATGAAATTATTGTACAGAATTTACCAAAACATTCATTCAACCATTAAGACACAATGCGAAATCAAGTACAACAATAAGAATACACTGATGATAATATAAAAAGAAAAAAGAAAAGAACTACAACAAAACCAACCGAAAATACCAAATGCCAAACAATGAAATCAAGCAAGCAAATTTTAATTCCCATTCAAGTGAATTTTCCAGCAAATTGCTGTCTTTGCACACAAGACAACAACTACAACAAACACAAAAGCAAACAAAAGGATGTATGTAAAGGATGTAGAAAAGCAGATAGTACATAGAAGAAAAGGAGTTGAAAGAGCGCTGTGAATGTGTGTGAGTGAGTAATCAAGTTGATGGGCGTCGTGCACCTACGCAATTTAATTTTCGATATGGTTGCGTGGAAAATATGGCGCGACAGCTAAACAAATACCTGCGTGGAGAAGGAATAGAAAGAAGGTGTGTGGAAAAAAGCGAGCTGAGAAAGTACACAATTACCTGCGGAAAATACGCTTTTTACATGGTGTTCTATTGCCTTGAAGAAGTTGGTTGAGCTTGAATGCGGTGTACACCCCACGACAAAACAAAAGTTCATATACAATTTTTGTCTAGTTTTGAACCGGTTTTGACACTTTTTCTTTTGTTCTTTAATTTTCATTATTTTTTATCTCTTTTTTTTGTTTTTTGGTGAATTTTTATTATTATTTTTTTATAAATAAGTTACACTTTGTCTGGACAAAAACCATATAAATTCAGTTGTGAAATTTAATAAAAAAAAATTAGGAAAATTTCCAAAAATTTTGCTCCCAATTTCCCGGTTTTTAAGTAGAGAAAGAAAGAGAGAGAAAGAGTTTTGGTATGCAGTTTTTTACTACATGAAATTTTAGTATAGTAAAGTGCAAATTTGAAGTTGCAAGAAAATCTTGTAATTTTTTTTTTAATTTTTTCTGTTGTCGGTGTTGCGCATTTTCTCTAATAACAAAAAATGTTGTACGTTTGTTAGTGAAAAAAATTATTAAAAATCAATGAAATTTTTTAGGAACATCAAAATTGCACTACATTATAAAAAACAACTGCAACGTAGAATTGGGAGGTAAAGTTTGTAAAATTTTTATAAACAAATTGACAATTGAATTTATATGGTTTTTGTTAGAGAATGTATAGCATATTTATAAAAATATATTATGAAATTTCAATGAGAAAAAAATAATAATGAAAATTAAAAAAAAAAGTTGTCAAAATCTGTTCAAAAGCGGTCAAATATTGATGCCCTATCGTGTGTGTTACCGCGTTCCAAAATAAAGGTAAAAGGAAAAAATTCAATACATTCTTGTGCCATACGAAATACGACATATCCGTCCCTCCAAGCAAAGCGACTACGAAAAAAGGCGGCCAGTAGAGTCTTGTTTAGACTAGCTCGTCGCCTGCGAAGACGTTAGGGTAGCCACGCTCTACAGGTTGGCCGGGAGCCAAACTCGAAGCGGTTAGTAAGGAAGAAATTCCTAGCAGTCCTCGAGCTCGAGTTTAGATTCCGTCCAAACCAGCAGAACCGAACAAAATTGAAGAAATTTTAAAGACATTCAATAGCGACCTGCCACCTGACAACCGGAAGGTGAAAAAAGTAGACGAGCCAGTAGAGGGAAGAACGCAGGTGATGTTTATCCTAAATGGAGAACCGCTTGCCCCAATGGCGCAGAAAAATAATGTTGTAAGGCTCGGGTTTGTCAACGCAACCATTCGAATCTATCGTAGCGACAATAGAGTGACAAAGCCGGCTTGCGTAGCGATACGGAAGAAGAGTTGGTCTGCAGCCAAAGCTCAACCGATTCTGAGAGGCTGAGCGGTGTAGGGCCGCTCCTCAACGAAGAGGATCTCCTCGCTGACACTGAGTGTGGGCAGATCTCGGAGGAGGACGTTGATGTCACGATGGTGGAGATAAAACGGACAGATTAACATCAAGCTGATCCAAATTAATCTTCACCACTCTAAACTTGTGTTCGCGCTCCTTTCCGCCCACTTGGCAGCCGGTGGACTTGACGGAGCCCACATTCAAGAGCCATGGATATGCGGCAACATAATCTGCTGACTCGTAGGGAAGAGCTTCAAACTAATTGCCGTACAACACACAGGTAAGATTCGTAGCTGCATCCTAGCTAGAAATAGAATCAATATTTGCTTGCTTCTACAGCCCAGTAGCGGCGACTTGGTGGCGGCACGCATTGAGCTAGGGAAAACCGGCTTTTAGCCAGACTCTGCCTATATGGCGTATGAAAAAGACGCCCGCTAAAACCAGCCTCATAAGAACGAAAAAAACTAAAAAAAGATACTTCCCGCTTAATCACGGCAGAAATCTATTTGACTAGCTCTGTGGCAAAGCTAGCTCTGTCCTGCTGAAATCAAAGGCAATCAACTTCACCGAACTAAATGTCGATAATTGTGACTCTGTAGCGCTTGTGATTGAAAAACATTTCTTTTTCAAAATCATTTGAAAAAAACAAAATTATTAATGTGACTACTTTAAAAGATAATAATGAAGCATGACTTCCCGCAAATGCTGTTTTTTCGGGCCGAACGTAGACATTTTTGATGTCAGATAAAACAGGATCTTTATGCCTCAAACGAATGTCAACTACTGCGATCGAGACCTTACATACACACCTTCAAATCATCAGTATATTACTAGAGCGAACCCAAAAATAGTATCAGCAGCATCACCTCTTTTACGAGGCCGGAAACGTATATATATATATTCATATGCTCGTATATAAGTATATTTATATCCTCGTACATATAAATATATTTAGATATATACCGACTGATAAAGGGACCCTTGAGACCAATTTACTCGAAAGCTTGAGTTGTCATCATGTCTAAAGTGAGCCAGGGCCAACCGAGTCGTATTCATATACGAATTCACTCGTCTTCTGCACATTGATGTATATAAAAGAGTGCTTGAGGTATACAAGCGAACACTTGAGGTCTTTGGAGCGGTCGCTCAAAAAGCCTGTTGAGATTTAACAGAGAAGTTACAAGAAACATGAAAGGTGTTTTAACTGGTCATTGTTAAATAAACAACCACGCCAGATTTTTAATGCTCCCATACTACGATTTTTGTAGAATCTGTCTTAACACAGAAAAAGAGGAAACAATCAGACACCTCCTATGTGAGTGAGAAGGCGGCTTTGCACTCTTGGTACTGCATTCTTAACAGATGCAGCGGATATAAGGCATCTAATATAAAGTATGTAAGTTCCAATAGTATCACAAAAGATCTACGACAGGTCTAAGTGTCTCTTTCCAACAACTAGCCTATCTACCTACCAGAGGTCTTTACTTTTCAACAAAGTGCCGAAATAGCCACGCATGAAAGTGCCAATTCTGACCATTATTTTCCAATAATTTTTTTTTTTTTTTATATATTAAAAATCTAGTTTTGCTAAAACAAATGCATATAACGGAAAGTTTAAAGTTTTGTATGAATATTCGTCAAAAATTTTCATAAAAATTGCGAACTTCTTAGTCTAAATTAAGAAAAATATAAAAAATGTATATTGTTACATAAAAATTTTAAAGTCCATTAAATTTGAATTCAATAGAGTGCGAGCTTCAAGCGGCTAAAAACTCGTGTTAATTTTTGATATTTTTTTCGCTGAGATGTTGCGTATTTTCTCCATATAAGGAATTATATTTTTTGATACGAGTAACATATGTAACAAAATAATAAATAAAATTGAATGGGTAATAAAACTGCGTACCGAGATTTTTTCTAAAAATTGTAAATAAAATTTTGTTAAATTTTTACAAATCTTGATGAAAATTTTAAGTTTTTTTTTTAATTTTGCAAAGTTTGAACGTTCGTGTTATATGTTTTTTTGGTGTAGTATGAAGTGTATTTTTCTAAAAAGTAAAAAAAAAAATTTTTTTTTTAAATATATAAATAGTCAGAATTTGTTAATGTGTCGAGTATACTCACTTCTGATGCTGACAGTAAATCCCTTTTCCGCCTAAATATGTCCTTGTTTACTTGCAGCAGTTACTTGCTATGCTTTTTAATAAATAAAATTAGAATAATAAAGCTTGTTATGCCACACACGCATGCAAATACATGTAACAACATACTGAGCACGGCGCTATGCATGGGCAAAGGATGTGAAAAACAAGCAGCAACAATAGAGGTAGGGGGTTAGGTGAACTTGACGGTAGGGAAAAGAAAAACATTTTTATCTAAATGAATTAAATTAGTAAATAAAGTTGGAAATTATATTAAATTAAGTGAAGTACAATATAAAATTCACAGGAGTGAAGTGGATTTCTTTCTTCAAGTAGCAGAAGCATACTTGCCATTCAAACCTCAACGCACAGCACGCATACCCAAGTATACGAGTATTTGTTATTCATGATAATATATTCATATTTGTAGGTATGTAGATTCATATACCCGTATGTATATGCGGCGGTGCAAGTGAGCACATATTGATACTGTTACCACACTTGAAATTGTTATACCTTACGCAATCTGAATTTCTATAGTTCACTAATTTTAATAGGCTGATAAGCATTACTGTATAAAGAGTTTCCCTTAAGGGGGCGTATTCCCACATTCAAATTCTAAATCATGCCTTTATGTGTGAAACTAATTTCGTTCAGATGAGCACCAAGACATTGCTGGCTATGCTAGTTCGAAAGAAACTAGACTTGCATCAGTTGCAAAATACCCAATAGGAAAATAAAAGCTTAACAGCTCAGTAAACAATTTAGTTAAAGAACTGCTATTTGATGATGAAGTCACACTAGTTCGAAAGGGACTAGACTGGTACCAGTTGCAAAATACCCAATTGCAAAATAAAAACCCAAATACTCAGTAAATATTCTGGTTCACGAACTGCTATTTGTTGAAGAAATTATACTAGTTCGAAAGAGACTAGACTTGCACCAGTTGCAAAATAGCCAACTGCAAAACTACAGTTCAGTTAGCATTCTAAAGGGAGGTTAAGTTTCAAGGGCCGGTGTTAATTTTGAATAAAATACAAACTTTTTGGGAAATTATTGTCATTTCTCTTTATTATGATAATATTGGTATGGCTCAATTACGTATGGAACAAAATATTGGCCAAATGGCCTCGGCGGCACCTCCATCCGAAGGTCGAAATTTTTGATGACGCTGAGGCATAATTAAGGTTCTATGCCGTTAATGTACCAAATGATCTCATCCTTTAGCTCTTGAATTGTTGCTGGCTTATTGACGTACACCGTTTCTCTCAAATAACCCCAAAACAAGAAGTCCAACGGTGTCGTTGACGTTTAGGTGTGGTTCACATTCAACATCGGCCCTAGAAATTTAACCACCCTTTAGTTAAAAAATGATGAAACAGCTACAAATACTAGCTCGAACGAGACTTGAGTAATATCAGTTGCAAACTAACCAATTGAAAAACAAAATCCCAAATACTCGGTTCAAAAACTTGTATGGCAAAGTCATACAGGTTCGAAGAGAACTACACTGTCACCAGTTGCAAAATAACCAATTGCAAAACAAAAGCTTAACAGCTCAGTAAACATTCTAGTTAAAGAAGTGTTAATTGATGAATAAGCCATACTAGTTCGAAAGAGACTAGACTGATACTAGTTACAAAATAACCAATTTCAAAACAAAAACCCCGCTGCTTAGTAAGCATTCTAGATAAAAAACTGCTATCTGAGGAAGAAGTCATACTAGTTTGAAAGGAACTAGACTGACACTAGTTGCAAAATAACCAATTGCAAAATAAAAACTCAAATACATATACATACTTGCATTTAGTATCAGAGTAATTATGTATAAAAATTTAAAAAATACAAATTTTAAAAATTAAGCTAAATTAGAACGAACAAAAAAGTGAAAGAAAAGAAAATTTGGTGTGTAATACATTAATTCATATAATTCATAAGCATTTCAAAATAATAATAAAAATGCAGTTTTTTAAAAATTAAGACCAACAAAAAAATTAAGCACAAGAAAATTTTGTGTTTAATACTTTAATTCATATAATTTATAAAATAAAGTAATTATTAATTTTTTTATATGAAGTTTCTTCTATTTAGTGTCAGAGTAGTTATGTATGTATGGGTTGGAAAAAACCCCTTGAATGAACCCTCCCCGAGGGTGCCGACTGGTACTAGGTACCACAGTTCTCATTCTGCACACAGTTGAGGAGTAACTAGCTAAGGTAAGACTTCACGGACAAGTGTTCGTTACTCCATAAGAATACAGCATTTGTAGTGGAGTTTTACTATGGTGTGAGGTAAAGGATCGGATCAAGGTGTCATGCGAGCCGTGCCGCGGATCAGCCTGGCGGTGGCCCTTCTTCAAAAATAGCCCAGTCGTTAACGTGAGCTTACAGATACCTGGCGCCCTCCATAATAACTAGGCTTGCCTGTGTAGTTCGGAGCTATGGACAGGTGGACGGCATCTCTTCTCCGACACTCGTGGGGCCAACTATGAACCTAAACAATAACAAAAAACAAAAACTAAGACAAACAAACAAACTTGAAGGGGCAACAAGCTCCGAGAAACGAGCAGCGTTTAAAACGAGCCACCACGATGACTGAAGTCAAACTTAGTCAGAGTTGACCGGCGGTAAGCGCTGGCACTGGGACTGAGGTTAAGCCTAGCTCCAGTACATCGGCACGTCCTGTGACAGTCGTCGGAACTAAACCAAGTAGTTGACTTCCTGTGGCTATGCGGAGAGCTGGAGAAGATACTGCCACAGGTAGCGCGGAGGCCAATGCTCCCGCCGGAAAATGGCCGACAGTAAGGTTCACTGATCCAACCAAAGCAGGGTACTTGGAGCGGCGCAATGATGTCAAGATACTTAAATGGCTGCACGAAACACCAACAACAACGGAGGAGCTGACAAAGGAGGTAAACGAGTCGATAGAGTGGGCGAAGAAGGTACTACCTAACTTCACCCTCGAAAGGCCAACCACATCGACAGCTGCCACCAAAAGACAGAGGTCTACTGAAGAGGTCAAACCGTCAGCGAAAAGACCGAAAAATCGACGCAAAGCGCCTAATAAAACGTTTGCAGAAGTGGCTCGCAATCGCATCATCATTGGCTTCCTGGAAGAGGGTGATCCCGAAGGAAGAATTCCCAGGGCCCAATGGGTGCAGGCTGCTCTAACTAATGTTACGCTAGAAGTGCTACTAAGCAATCAAGGTCCGCGACCATCATGTACTGACTGGTATCAAGTCCAAATTAAAATTATAGCGTGCGACGACGAAAGGTCGGTAGATCTATATAAAGCAGCAATAGCGAAGATCGGGGAAGTCTACCTGGGAGCGAAGCTCGTGATAGTAGACAAAAAAGATATCCCGTCTCGACCGAGGGCACGAGTTTGGGTCTGTACACCCTCCGACTCACAGCAAATTATGCAAGTAATAAGTGTATGCAATCCAGGCCTTCCAACGTACCTACCAGCCTACCTAAGCCAAATTAAGTGGAATAAAAAAGTTTTTTACAAGACGAAATTATGTTGAATATTTTGATTTGTATTTAAAATATTTTTTAATTTTCTATTTATCAATTTTTATATCCTTTCTCAAGTCGTCTAAAACTGCTAATTTTCACTACAAATTAGACCAGAACTTTCTGTGTGTTAACTAACTGGTATAAGGTGCTGCAGAGACTGCTAGTTGCTTATTCGAAGGACACAGCGAAGTTTCTAATTTTGCTTTTGGTTTCCACAACAAGTCAAATTCGGAGATAGTAAATAAGTTGTTGGCCAGAGGTTCCTATCCTCGCGATCGGATTGCCATCTAGCAATAGCATGGGACAGAATGGAGTGGAAAAATTTTGCTTTGGCCCTTTGGCCGGAGCTCGAGGAACTATGACGATGTCACCGCTAAGTTAGAAACCACCTGAAAAAGGTATAAAACAAATGACTTGAATTGAATGCAAACTGGTAGCAATGTAATTAATTCAGAAGTAATCGGTTTGACTACAGAAAATCTGCAAAAACCCAGCGCTTGCCCTAAGCAGCCAGAGTTGTTCGTATGAACGGTAATAATCACTTTTGCATAATTTTAGCAGGGGCCGAAAGCAAATACTTGCATGTAGGTGCCGCGGTGACAACAACAACAACTACAAAAAAGCAAACAAAATAACGAAAGTTCTATATGAATAATTTAAATCGTTTTTCTGCTTTCATGGCCACACAAACAGCTCCAGTGGCATACTGCGGCAGCAGCCGACCCAACAATATTATTGCATAAAGTTGGTGCAACACTGCTGTCACCAGCTATCCATCACTTTTGCCGTTTGTTTGTTATATTGCGGTTTGTCAACCGGCCTGTCAACATTGCAACATTGCAAAATTGCAACAAAACACATAATAAATACTCTCACACACACACACAGATATATTCGTTCCAGCCGTAAGGTATGCAAGTAATAGCAACAACAATAGTGCCGCATAACCTTTCGCACTGCTACTGTTTGCAGTTATATACTTACACATTTATGTATGTATATGTGTGTGTACCATATTGCACCGGCGGTTGCAGTTGCAGCCACTTCAACGTGTTGTTTGCCTTTCAATTATGCTGTGCAAACAATGGCGACAACAGCAGTACCAACCAAATCCTCATGTCCCATTACCCATCCATTCTGGTGAGTCCAAATTTTGCTGCAGCGCGTTTGCACTTTCAATTTGAAATATTCACTCTGTCAACAATAGCTAAAATTTCATAAAAACACACCCATACATACATGCGTTTTTCTAGGAAAAAAATATATGTGAAGCGCGCATTATTGTCGTTTGCCAATCAGTTATGCGCATGCGCAAACTTTACTCAATAAGTCGCAGCATAGGTAATGCGCGTGTGACCACCGCGATGACTTGTTTGTCTGCTGCTGGGCCTAGATGAGTATTACTTTCAGTTGACTTTGTAAATATTGTTGTGAATGGAGAACTTTTCAAGCGATTTTCTCATTCATATTTTTCCAGTGAGTTAAGGTTGTACAGGGCGAAAGTCAGTATCTTATTTCCGCAGAACGAAAGTAATCGCTTTACGCTTGAATAACATTGAGAAAATTATTTCCAAAGTCGATGCCGTGTAGCTCAAGCAGTTCTTTTATTGAAAATAAGTTCAAATCATTTTTACTAACGAAGCGCTTCTTCATCTCGGCGGCTATGTTAACAAGCAAATCTGCTGTATCTGTAGATCGAAGAAACCGCACCTGATCATCAAGAAGAGAATTCACCCTCAGAGAGTGGGAGTCTGATGCGCATTTTGGAGCGGTGGCATCATTGACCTTTCTTTCTTTCAAAATACTTTTTGAAACGTTATTTTGGTCAGCGATGAGTGGTACAGAGGCACGACAAAGGATCTTTAATAACTTGAAATCGAAAGCATGGACTTGGTCAATCTTTGATTTCAGCAGCACAGCGCATCATGCCACTCAACCCATGTCACAATCGATCTTTTGCGCGCCAAGTTTGGCAGTCGTGTTAGCAGCTGTTTCAAAGGTGCCAATTGGTCACCTTGGATCTACGATTTGATGCAATTAGACTTTCTTTCAAGAGTACCTTGAAGTGCCGATATTTTGCGAATACTTTATTAAGAGTTCAGGTATATACAGGGTTTGATTGAAAAGTAATGAGCCTTATTTTTTTAAGCAGTTTTATTAAACCCTTTGGCTTATACAACTAATATTCTTCAAAATAGGACCCTTGAGCGTCAATACACCGCTGGTAGCGGTCCTTCCACTGCAGGAAACATTTTTTAAACTCATCCGCCGGAATCGCGTTCAATTCGGCTGCCAGTTTTTTGGATCGCCTCGATGGAGTCGAAACGCCTCCCCTTCAGATTTCTTTTCAGGCGCGGAAATAAGAGGAAGTTCGGAAGGGACAGGTCTGGGCTGTAGGGAGGGTGGGGAAGCACCGGAACCCCCATCTTGGCCAATGCAGAGGAAGGCGATGTGCACCGGCGCATTGTCGTGGTGAAGGGTCCATTTGTTGACGCTTTGCGCATTTCAAGTTTTTCGGTCACGATTTCCCGCACATTGTAATAAGTTAATGTTCAAAAGTTCACGAACCCGGTTCACATCTTCGTCTGTTTGCGTCGTTGAAGGCCTTCCAAATCGCTGTTCGTTTTCGACGTCCTCCCGGTCTTCCTTGAACGACTTGTGCCACCATTTTACCTAAGCACTGGACAGAGATTGGTCCCCGTAAGCCTCCTTGAGTAGCCCAATGGTTTCGGTACTTGTTTTGTCCAGCTTTACGCAAAACTTGATCGAGTAACGTTGCTCCAACGATCGCTGCATTTTCGCCACTGCAAAATGCTTTTACACACACTTTTAAAACAGCTTTCACGCGCGGAGCGATATTGACTCCACCGCTGTTGCCAGCGCACTGGGACCGGTTTCTAGTGGAAGGGTAAGGTCCAAGATCTCCCACCAGACGATTCGGTTGATCGCTTGGCAGACGCTCCACGCGGGAAGGCTCATTACTTTTCAATCAAACCCTGTAAGGCGAATATCGAACAAGATATTCGTGAATTAGAGTCCAGGTTAGGTTAGGTTAAACTGGTTGCCCAGAGAGTCGACACACTTGGGCGAAGAAATCAAATTCATCCTTTGTGATACCACTGCAAAGGAAGTAAAGTGAAGGAAACCAATAAGATCCTTTTATCCGTCGATAGAGAAGAGGGAGGTAGTTGAAGGGTGGGGTTGAGAATTTGTGGATTTCGAACGATGCCTGAGTTGCAGTTATGTTAACGGCTTTATGTTGGTGACGAAGTTAATCAGATTTTCAATATTAAGGCTTAAGATAGGATTTTTAATATATCAGCACGCATAGCAAAAAAGTGAGAACCAAAATGTCTCAATTTGATCCCCCTCTTCGTCAAAGCGAGATCTTCTAAAGATCGATTGGAAAATTAGATGTGTAGTGCGAAACGACCCATTTCGTTTTCCGTAATTAACGGCAATGTTTATTCCTTCGAATTATTCAGTTGTTTTGAGTTCGAAAGCCTGATTTGTTTCGACTACATTGAACTTTATTCCGCCATATATTTCTCCAGTTAATTACACACAAGTGGAGTGTACAAGATTTTATAGTAAATTAGGGAAGGATAGGCACTATTTTCTTCTTATAAAGGTGGTCCTGCCAAAGTTTTAGTCCTCTGAAGCATCACTGGCATGGTATCATCAATATCTGGAGATTTGAATCAGGAAAGACTTTTGTCAGACATCAGGTAACTCCTCTTGCAGACTCGTGCCATCATTACCAGTTGGCGCAATGCTCTTTTTGTTTAACGTGAGGGCCATGTTAGCTTTTTTTGCATTGAAACTTAAGAACTTTTTGGAACGTCTGAGACCCTCTACGTTGTTCCAATGCTGATTTATTAGAGTTTTGGGCCAGTATTTTACTTTTTGTCTTAGGCTGTTTTTGTTAAATCCAAACATGGGACTAGGTCCGATGAAGTTTACATTTGCCCCATTTTTGGCTTGAAAGTCTGCCTTTTCATTGTCGTCATATCCCTCATGTCCTGGTACACAAATAAATGAGACATTGTTTTTGGATGCCAGGTTATTGAGTGCCTTGTGGCATTCTAAGAGGGTTTTTGAGTTGTAGGTATAGCTATCTAAAGCTTTTAGAACTGATTGGCTGTCCGAGAGTATTCTAATCTTTACTCTCTTGTGGTTTCTACATTGCATGATGTTTGCTGCTTCCATTATTGCGTATAATTCCGCCTGGAAGATGGTGGTGTCCCTGGTGAGAGTGAATGATTTGTGGAGTCTGGGCCCCACTACTCCTGCTTCTACACCATAAGGTGTTTTTGATCCATCAGTGTACCATTTTTGTGAATCATCATTCATCCATTTTGGGTTTATTTGCCACTCGTTCCTCGCAGGAAAGGTAACTGTGTATCCTTTTGTGAAACAGAGGGTTGGGTCAATGTGGTCTGAAACTTGAGCCATGCTTATGGTGTTTTTGACTTTATTTAGGATACTTAGGTGACCGGTGAGGTTGCCAAATTTGAAATTTTCTTTCATGTGTAGCATGAGTGCTTGCGTAGCTGCTTCCTCTTGGATTGCTATATGAAGTGGTGGGCGATTAAGGAGTGCTTGCATGCCAGCTGTTGGGGTAGTTCTCATAGCCCCTGTGATGCTTAGGAAAGCAAGCCTTTGTACTTTTCCCAGTTTGGTTACCGCTGTTTTTTTAAATAGATTTGCTCCACCATACTAGTGCCCCATACAGTATGATAGGTCAAACCGTTTGGGTGTATATCCAGAGGGCCATACTAGGGCTGAGGCCACAGGATCTCCCTAGTAGTTGTTTGGTTGTCCACAAAGATTTCGTGGCTTTTTTTGTTATATTATTTATATGTGACTCTCAAGTGAGTTTTTATCTAAGGTTAAACCTAGATACTTGACCTCTTCCTTTAGTTATATCACTGTTTCATTTATTTTCAATATAGGAAATTACACCTTTCTTTTTCTTGTGAAGGGAATATATGTGGTTTTGTTAGGGTTGATCGACAGCCCTCCTTTTTACACCTCTCCCATGTTGCATTCAAGGCATTTTGCATTAAGTCTGTTAGTGTCCTTTCATGATTGCCTTTTATTATAACAGATATGTCAATTGCATAACCAATGGCTATAAGTCCCTTATTGTTTAGGTGCTGCACCAAGTCATCAACTAGTAGGGACCATACCAGTGCAAGTTTTCGACACATGGATCAAAAATTCGCTCCTTGCCCACCCTGGCGTTAAAGTCGCCACGCACGATTGTTATGTCGTGGCAGGGGCAGCGCTCATAGGAACGTTCCAAGCGCTCATAGAAGGAATTTTTGGTCGCATCGTCCTTCTCTTCCGTCTGGGCGTGGGCGCAAATTAGCGATATGTTGAAAAAACGGGATTTGATGCGGATTGTTGCGAGACGCTCGTCCACCGGAGTGAACGACAGTACTTGGCAACGAAGTCTCTCTCCCACAACAAATCCAACACCGAATTTGCGCTCCTTTACATGACAGCTGTAGCAAACGTCACAAGGTCCTACTCTTTTCTTGCCTTGTCCCGTCCATCGCATCCCTTGAATGGCAGTGATGTCAGCCTTTACTCTCACGAGGACATCAACCAGCCGGGCAGTGGCATCTTCCGCATTGAGAGACCGGACATTCCAGGTGCATGCCCTCAAATCGTAGTCCTTATTTCGTTTGCAGTGGTCGTCATCAGTGTAGGGAGGTCTCATCCGAGGCTCTTTTAAACTTTTCATTGGGGGGGAATTTTAAGTGACGGGTCCCAAACCCAGCGCACAACCAGCTATCCTGGAATGTTTCACCTTCTCACGTTAGTTCCCTCCCGAGCGGGTGTTCGGAAGCTACCCAGAGGATACGTGGGCTAATCCCGGCCGTTGTGAGCTGCTTGAACCATATGCAGAAGAATCGTCCTGGTCATTCCCAAGTGAATGGCGATCAGTAATTTTCCCACTTGAGTGGGCTTCCACACATGGAACCATCCTCCAGTGAATGGCGATCAGTAACTTTCCCCACTTGCGTGGACTTCTACACATGGAACCATCCTCCATTGTCTTTAACATAAACAATGATAGACTGCGTGGTCCGTAAGATTTTGGAGAATCAGGGGGTTTGTTACCTCCCTCAGGAATAAATATTACCTTCACTTTTCTCCATATCTTTGGAATGTACTCCAATATTAGACTAGCTCTGAAGATTTTCACCATGACTCGGATCAGTTCCACAGTGCCTTTGGATAGAAGTGCTGGGAATATTCCATCCGGGCCTGGTGATTTAAAGGGTTTAAAGGAGTTAATTGCCCACTCTACCCTTTCGAAATTTATGATTTCCTTGACAAATGAGACCGATCGATCTCCGTTGATGGTGAGTTACCATGTCTAGACTATTGTCGATTGATAAGTCATGACTTTTACAATCTGGGAAGTGAGTTTTTAGAAGAAGCTCTAGTGTTTCTGAGGATGTGTTTACATACCGGAAGTAGATATTTTTAAGCACTGGTCCCCAGGTGGCGGCAGACAACACCTCGGCAGGCAAAACATTTGTTTAAAGACTCTTGCTTAGGTTTTTCTTTAATTTTGACTTCACAGACTGGCACTTCAATTTTATTCATATTACTAAACAAATAACTAAAACTTGAAGGATTATATTTGCCGACACTTAAGAATTTGAGAACAGCACCTACGATCTGTGATCTACTATAGGCAGTTAGTTATATGCGCAGAGATCATAATACTTACTTCGTTACAAGGTAGACATGGTTCACTCTTTACCAATCCTCCTTGTTCCGCCCGAGATCTTGTGAGACATAGGACTGTGAATATCCTAACCACTAGTCCACAATCTACTCTTTAGAGTGCTTACAGGTAGTTTTTTTTTTTTAATTGTATGTGGACAGCATGATTTTGGCAGTCTTGTAGGGCGTTTATGTATTCCACAAGCTTTTTGTCCTGCATATCACTACCACGTCTAACTTTTTTTGATAGCTAAGAGTGGGGCGAATGTGTGGTACGTAGACCAAAGATAAGTCGGGAGCGATTTTGGCCAGCATATCTATTTATCTATGCGCTGATATCCAGTACATAGGACTTGATGAACTAAAATTTTTAATACAATTCTTTGCTTTTTGGTCTACGTGAGCCAACCAAATATCCGCCAAGTAATAAAAATTAGTAATCGAACATGCAAAACATCATTTCTCCATCACTTTTTTCGCCAGCAAATATTATGAGATCTCTTAAGCAGCGTAATTTTCACGTAGCAGCTCATCCTAAAGCTTTAATTTTGTATTTATGTATAAATCATTCCATGTAATGCGCATTATAATATACAGTTAGCTTCATGAGAAATGCCGTCGCTTTTTATGGGCTATTAATTTAATGGCTTTAAACTGTTTTGCGCAAGCCTTTTACGATTTTCCTTTGCTTTGCTTTGTTTTATAAGGACAAACATTTTATGACTTACTGGCTTGGAATTCTCTTTAACCGATTACACGTACATACATACAAAATAATTGCGAGTGAAACCTTTCGCCTTTATAAGTTTTCACTTTTGCTTTCGCGCATTATGTGCTCTGCTCTTATTTCACTTTTGTTCTAATTTTGTCGTTTCACACTTTGTCATTTGTCTTTTGTTTTCCTTTCAGGCTTACTTATATATGGCGTAGCAGATTTTTTTCTTCAAAAAATAGTTTTTTTTATATACTCGCATCTAGGCGCTTGCTTATGTGTTAGTTTATTAACATAGACATCAAAGGTAACCTGCAGCCAAACCTATCAGCTATAGTGCACAGCTATTTTCTACTAGTTTGCTTTGCAGCTGTAGTGGCTCGTCTTTTGTGGTCATTCAATGAGCGCTGTTGGGATTTCTAACGAGGCACTTCCTGATGAAATATCAACTGCCAGCCTCTGTATCAGCATTACACCAGTTACTGAAGTAGTCAGCCTCTACTTCAGCATGTTAATTAACTAGTTCATTGTGGGTCAGTTAATGTACTAGTTCATAGTGGACTAGCTAACAAACTAGTTTGTAATTAGCAAACAAGCAGAAAATTTACAAACAAGTAGTTAACTGACTAAATGAACATTTACAGACATTCGTCTTATACGTTTCGCGTGCATCTTTAGCCCTCCGCTGGGCACCCGCGTATAACCAGACTGGCTTTTTCGACTTTGGAAGTGAATTTATTTATTTTTAAATTATATTATTATATTAAAACAATGCATATAAAACTCTTTTCTGAGAATATCATTTATTTAATATATTTTTCTTTTAATTAACAAACTAAAAAAAATATTTGTTTTAATAAAGGAAACAAAATTTAAAATTCTAAAGAACAAAAAAATTGTATTTAAAAAAAATAATATAGTTAAAACAAAAACTAAAGAAATATAATTATATAAAATAATTTTTTTTTATTCGAAATTTAAATTTTTTTGGAAACAAATTTTGTTAAAAATTAACTTTACGAAGTTGAACATTTTTTATACAGTTTTTCATTTTAAATGTCTTAGGTTCAAACAATGCCTATACATTTTTTTTTTTTTTGGAAAATTTATTTTCAATTAAAAACTTTAAAAAATTTTAAATTTTCTTATGTTTTATTAATAAAAAAAATTTTAAATCGATAGAAAAATAAAAAACAATAAAAAAAATTAAAATAAAAAAATTATAAAAAATCAATAAAAACTATCATCATCATCATCAAGTAGCGATTACAGCTCAGGTTGAGCTTTAGCTTCATCCATAATCCTCTTCCAATCTGCACGGTTCATAGCAACAGATCTCCAGCTCCAAACTCGTAGCTTTTTCAGGTCGGCTATGGCTTGGTCAAGCCAGGTTAACCTTGGGCGTCCTCGGGCTCGGGTCATTAGACAATTCGTTGATAAAAAAGATGTTTGGGGGCGGCTGTCTTCCATGCGCCCAGTGTACCCTAACCATCGAAGCCTATGGGATTTAATGTATTTCACGATGTCTTCTCCCTGACATAAGTTAAGCAACTCATCGTTGTAGCGTATTCGGTACGTTCCATCGTGGCAGCGTATGGGTCCAAACACCCTTCGGAGTACTTTTCGTTCGAAAACTCTTAAGCTTCCTTTGTCTTTGCTTGTCAATGTCCAGCACCGGTAGTATTATTGACTGGTAGAGGAGGAGTTTACATTCACGTGTGAGCAGTTTGGACTTGAGCAATTTTGTGTGGGCGTAATATGCTTTGTTTGCTGCTATTATTCTGTCTTGTATTGTGTCGTAACTACTGTTGTCATTTTTTATTAACACTCCCAAATATTTGAAGTGTTGAACACCTTCAAAGGTTAATGTCCCGATTTGGATGATTTCAGGACTTCGTCTTTCTTCGCTGCGGGAGACATTCAGATATTTAGTTTTGCCTTCATTTATTCCAAGGCCTACTGATTTTGCACGAAATTTAATATTACAGAAGGTTTCAATGAGATTTTTTTTGTTCCTAGCCACTATTGCGATATCATCCGCGTACGCGATTGTTATTCCTGAGCGACTAAAAGGTTTACAAACTTCACTTCGTTTTTTATCGCATAGTGAAGAAGGAGATTGTTTTACGCCACAGGAGACTTCGAGGGGCTTTGTCACTGCTTGTTGTAGAACTACTTTTCCAGTGGTGTTAGTTAGTGTTGCCATGACCAGCTGAATAAGTTTGTCGCTGATACCCCAGCTGGAGAGCGCTTCTGGGATTTTGTCTCGGAGGATACTATCAAAGTCTTGTTTGAAATCGACGAACAGGAGGTGTACGTCTAAGTTGCATTCATAGCATATTTTGCAAAGCAAGATTTTGCTTTAACATAAAGATTTGATCTGTTGTTGATCGACCTGGGCGAAATCCGCCTTGGTATTCGCCCAAGATTTTTTCTGCTTCCGCAGTTAGCCGGGATGCGAGGATTCGAGAAAAGATTTTATATGTGGAATTTAGGAGAGGGATTCCACGGTAGTTTTCACAGTTTAATTTGTCTCCCTTTTTGTGAATAGAAGTTACCAACCCTACACGCCATGCTTCCGGAATGCTGCCTCGGTGCCATATTCCGTCCGTTGCCGTCGAGGTACTTCAGCAGCTCAATGGGAAAGCCATTTTCCCCAGGAGCCTTATTGTTACTCATATGAGTAATAGCTTTATAAAGTTCCATCAATAAAAAATATATATATTATTATATTAATTAACTGAACTTAATCTCAGCCATAAAATATAAAAATAAAAAACTTAAAAAAAATAACAAACAAACAAAACAAATTTTTTAATTAAAAAAATAATAGATTTAAAAAAAGGTATAAACATTAAAAAAGCATAAAAATACTTTTCTAATTTTAAATTAAATTTCTTTTTGGTTTTTTTTTGATATGGGAACGTCACGAAGAAATATGCAGAGATAACTGAGTGTCGTCTCAGGTCTTAATGAAAAGTGCTTCTAAATTTTTTTGTTTTTTTAATAACTGTTTTTTTTAAAAAGTTTGGTTTTCAAGTTGGCACTACTTTTTTCGTAGATGGTCTTTTTGACAGCTGTCACTTGATTTATGCTCAGTTTGGTTTGCCATTTGATAATGAATAGACTTACACCTGATCAAGCGCGTCGCACGTTCGGTGAATGGGCCCAACACGAGATGGCCACCGATCCCGATTTTCACAAGAAAATTTTGTTCAGCGATGAAGCTCACTTTTGGTTGAATGGGTATGTCAATAAGCAAAATTGTCGCATTTGGAGTGAACATAATCCACAAGCCATTGCTGAGACGCCGTTACATCCTCAAAAAGTCACTGTTTGGTGTGCTCTATGGGCAGAGGGAATCATTGGTCCATATTTCATTAAAAATGAAGCCGGCCATAATGGTACAGTCAATGGAGAGCGCCATAGAGCCATGATTAATGACTTTTTCGTGCCTGAATTGGACGATGTTGATGTGGACGACCTTTGGTTCCAACAAGACGGCGCTACATGCCATACAGCCAACGCAACAATCGATTTATTGAAGGAAACTTTTGGTGAGCGCATTATCTCGCGCCGTGGACCTGTGGCGTGGCCTCCAAGATCGTGCAATATAACACCGCTGGACTATTTCTTGTGGGGCTATGTGAAGTCGCTTGTCTACGCAGATAAGCCCGAGACGATTGACGTCTTGGAAAAGAATATTCGGCGCGTTATTGCTGACATACGGCTCCAATTGCTGCAAAAAGTGGTCGAAAATTGGGCCTCTCGGCTGGAATTTATTCGAGCCAGCCGCGGCGGCCACTTGCCCGAAATCATTTTAAAACATAATGGCAAACCCTTATCTTTGTAATAAAGCTAAATTCTTGGCCATAACATTAAATATTATACGTTTTATTTCATCTTGAAAACCTAACCTCTAAAAAAGACACCCTTTATTTTTTTTTTTTTTTTTTTTTAATTAATTAACCTTAAGAAAAGCAATAACTGTTTTTTTTTAATTTTGAATACATTTGTTTTTTGCTATTTCGTTCAAAATTAATTAAAAGAAAATTAGAACAAATGTTTTAATTAAAAAAATACAAAGAAATTAAAAAGAGGTTTACAATATTAAAAAAACACTAAAAAATGTTTTTTTTTATTTTTGAATTAATTTGTTTTTTTTTTTTTTGTTAAAAAATTGTTTTTGGAAAACAGATATTTTTTTGTCGGAAAAAAATGTACTCCCCAGTAAATTTCAATTTTAATGTACTTTAGGTAGTGGCGCTTCCTTCGATTTGCAAACGAAATGAATATGCCATACCACAGATTCTTCACTGGTTTGCTGTACGCATTTCAATATAACTCGCAAAGTTATGGGAATCCTCGCTGAAACTGTTGAGCATAGTCTCAGTTAATGCTAAAACATACGAAAAATATCTAAGTGTTTTTCAAAAATAAAAATATTAAAATATCCCAAAAATTTTGAAAAAAGGATAAACGAAATCTATATTTAAAATATATTTTATCCTATCTTTAAAAACCTCCATCCCAAAATTTCCAACATTGAAAAAATCTCAAAATTAAAAAAAGTTTCAGTTTCTTTTCAGTTTACTATTTATTACACTCAATCCTATAAATAAACCAATTTTTAGACAAACTGACGATAATATTCAAAATACTTGTATCACTTGACATGGAAACGCTCTTTGTCATACAGCTCTAATTGGTAATTTTGCAACTGGTACAATTCTGGTCCCTCTGGGACTAGTATGACTTAGTTGATCAAATACTAGTTCATGAATTGCATAGAATGTTTGTTATGTAGTTCGTCTTTTCACTGCAAGATATTCATATACATACACACTACAAAGATTTGTATGTGTGTTAGTGCTATGCACATTTAGCGTCGATTACAGCCAACCTGCTTCAAGCTACAGTTTTCCTCCTGCATACTTACATATGTACATATGAATGTACCTCTCTTTCACATTCGTCTAACACGCTTTCATCTTCCTCCCTAATCGTTGCATCTCGAGGCTTTAAGCTTTCACATTAAAGTTTATACCTTTGAGGCATATTTCTTCCTGTCACCCGATTTGCAAACATCATTATTCTCGAAGCACCGGTGAATGTCGTCGTATGTACCAGTGTGTGTGTGTGTGTATGTGCGTACTTCTTTCTTTGCTGCTTTTAGCACACTTTTAACGTCCCTCCTCCCTTCCCTATTTGGCCAGCTTTTAAAGCCGTTTTGCATAGCCACCCACTTGACACAATAACACATAAATTCAGTGCAAACGTAGTAATGTCAATACACCAACGTCAACACAGCGCAGGCAACAAAAGGGAATGCAAATAACAAAGAGCTGCAGCAACAACGGCAACAATAACAGGAACAGGCAGGTGAACCTGAGCTGCAAAAATGTCCTTTGCATGTCATTTTCGATTTTATGCCGGCAAAGGCGCAGCTATAAATTGTTAACGCTAACAAATCGCAGCCAGGCAAAGGCGAGACGAGGGAAATGGTGCCTATAAACTAACTTTTAAAAATATACAAAGAAGACATGATGGCATACAACCATATCCAGTGAGCACACTACTTATTATGGGCTTGTTGATACACGTAGTGGCGTACATAAAAATAAGGACAGGTAGTGGAATTGGATTCAGAGAAATACAGGCTCTAGATGACAGAAGAGTTAGCGACTTTGGGGATAGTAAACCGCTTGCGTCTTGGATGAAATTATACAGAAAGTATGATACGTAAAAAAATAAAATGTCTCAAATCCATCGTGGTATATTTTTTTGCAAAACTATGCAGGTAACAAATGTGCGAAGATCCGAACTGGCTTTTCTTTCAGAGAAGGGTAAAATCGAAAATGTCAGAAACATCATCAAAGACGCTGTCACACCAGTGGTATGTGTAACACTAACTCTATAACATTCCTCCCCTCTCGGTGACTCCACCCTAAGACTGCCAAAAGCATTTCATCAAGGTGGAGTCGTGTTTATGCCTTTTAGATACACCAGGTACCTGCGTGCAGGTTCCTTTCCTAATTGTGGATTGAGGTTATACGTTATCGATAGCTTCCATTGCTTTGTGACCAAGGGGGCATTGGAAAATTGCAATATCCTTACCCGATATCGACTTCTCATCTGTTTGGGTTCGTCTTGAGACTTTAGTTCTAGCGTTCGTGCTTGTCGTCTGTTCATGAATACAGTCACCCAAAAAGGAGATCTGTTTCATAATGTCTTCTTTGGATGACTCGTGTGTTGGGTGTTCTATATTGGTCGTATTCGCTTTGCTTCCGCTTTGCCCTCCCATTCTAAGTTTCGGAGTTTTATTGCTATCTTTGCTGCAAACTTTTTTACTTCTTCCCCTTTTCTCTTTCGAGTTCAGCACTTGCGTTACAAGATTATCTGGTGTAGAGGTGACGCTGAGGATATTTGCGAGCTCGAAGCGCTCTTCATAAAATCTGACGCAATGAAAAGCCACGTGTTCAGCACTCTCAACTGCGCTGTGGTACGCAGGTGGAATTATCTGCTAGATTAAAACGGCGGAGGTACGCAAGAAAGCCACTATGTCCGCTGAGAATTTGGGTTAGATAGTAATATGCTTCGCCGTGCTTTTTGCTTACCCATTCATCTAGTTTAGGGATCAAGTTTTATGTCCATCGAGCTTTGGAGGAGCGATCCCATATGCTTTGCCACTGTGCCATCGTACGTCTGCTCTCGGTTATCTTGTCTTCAGGTGTCGGTTTGGATGCACGTAAGTGATACAGTCGCTTAAGTTCCTCTGCTCATATATCAAAGAGAACTTTACTCGCTATAACACATATTGCGTCACCAGAGACTGTTCTGTACGTACATGCTACTCTGAGCTCTCTAAGTCTGTTAGCTTGCTGTACCACGAGACGTTCAATCTCGTTCATCCTCCTGACCGTACTGGGGTGGCGTTTAGGAGAATAGAGTCAGTAACAGTTGAAAGCATTTTTCTTCTACCTTCTTGAGGTACTCCAACGATAGCATACACATGAGTGCCTGGTTTACTCTCATTGCCCTATAGCTGGTTGTGTTTAGATGCCCCTTGAATGTTAGATTCTCATCGATGTGGACTTCAAGATACTTTAACCATGCTTGGGATGCGATGTCATGCCCTCCAACCGAAGTTTTGAGGGTCCCGCTCCTCCTACATTTACTGCTCAGTTTTTGCGCCGAACCGGCTTAGGATACATCAGAAAGCCTATCTCGAGGGAAGATCGCCGACTGGAGAGCATGAGTTTAAGTAAAGTTAGACGGGGTCAAATATGTCAAGACGTCCATCCCAGATTTATCTTTTAACTTTTTTAGAGACTTTTTCAATAGCGGCATGAAGATTTGGCCTGAGCGGAGCCCTTGTGAAATTTTCCGAATAATAATTTTCTAGGATATTTTTACCCTCTAACGACTCTCCAAATGTTTTTTTCCGGGTTTTCTAAAACTGAAGGTCAAAAGAACCTTTTCTTGTGTAATTTTACTGTCTATGACTTAACCGTCCATTTTGTTCAGACATATATTTTAAGCATTTTCCCCCCGTTTTTGCAAAGAACTTAGGTCGGGACATGAAAACTTTAGTTTGCCGTAAAAGGAATTCGAGCTAACTGCAGAAAATCTATTGAGTACTTTATTACTGGATAGGTAGGCCTTCAACAAATTCCGTGCTGGTTTCGGTGATTGCACAGTGTTATTTTGTCAAAACATTTGGCCATAAATATACTGCTTTTTGGCGTCCCGAGTTTTTCGCCCGCAACTGTATGTGCAAGGTTTTTTTACAATCTTAGTGTGGTTCATCCTTTATTCTCCACCCTTCTTCTTTTAGAGTAGTTATCTTTCCTCTTTCGTATTTACTTTCGCTCTCCTTTCTCCCAGTTTCTCCCCAGCCATGCATCCTTCAGCAACACTCGCTTTTGCTTTATCGCTTTTCACAGAGCCATTGTGATTATAATTTGTTGTGATTTTTCTTCACTGCTCGACGCAACACTCCCTATCAGTTTTTTCTTAGCTTTGAGGTTACTTGCATTCGTTCGTTTGCTATTCGCTTTGGAGGCATCTGCATAAATCCATAAACATAACTTAGCACTTCTCTTCTCTTATTGGTTATGGCGCATTTTCTAATAAATACAGTCACGCCTGTAAGTTTTGCGGGCTTTTTAAAGTGATGGCTAGAGAAGAGAGAAAATCCATCGGGGTATGTACAGAGATTTGCATGGAGGTATTTATGAATTTCGGAATTAAATTTTTAGATTTTTTTTCTCAAAATTTCGGTTGACTACCATTAAGTGGTTGATAATAAGATTGAATTAATTAGATAAAATTAATTAAATTAAATTAAATTAGTTTAGATTAGTTTAGATAAGATTAGTTTAGATTAGATTTCGATGCGATTCAATTATTTCAGACTAAATTGGATAAGTTTCAATAGAGAACGAAAATAACTCAGTCACTGAACCCAGAATTGATCTATTGCGACAAATCTCTATTCCGCTAGAGGTCCTTACGGATCAACGCATTTTTTAAGAACCTTCTTCTTCTTTGCAGAGATTTTATTTAGATCGTTTGTTTCCAGGTACAGTCGTCCAAGACAGCGAAGTCTGGCTCTGGTAACAGTTCACTATAACCTATTATATACACAATTGTTTTCTGTACCTCGTTCCGAAATCTACTGGAAGGAATTTGGTACTCCAAAAATGTCCAAGATTTTCTTTACTCGTTAATGATCAGTAAGTAAGTCTCTGACTATTCTAGGTGGGTAAAAGTGGCAGTCGGCGTCTAAACCAATTCACTTAGACCATTGCCTATCCATTGTGATACCTCAGTAGCAGTTTATGCTACTCCTCATTAAACCATTTTTTTTTCTAAGTGCAAACCCATTAATATGGCACTTATATTCCTAAGGTCATTAGTGTCGTTCAAGAACAAAGAGCCAGAGTATCTAAACCTAGTGGCATGCCACGCGAGACAGAGACAAAGAAGACGTCTGACGAACTCTTCCTCCTCCTCTTTCTGGCAGCTTCTGCAATAGTCGAAATGGTACGTTCAATCTTTGAGCATGTCTACCTAGGTGACAGTGGCCTGTGATCACAGCAGCTAACATAGAAACGATTTTCCTTGACCAATTAAGTAGCGCCTTTGAGCGCTTGATGTCCCATATTGGCCAAATTCTTTTTATAGCGTTGCATGTCACACTATCATCCCATCTCGCGTTGGATAAATTTAATGCTACTTGCACCACGCAGTTTTTGGGCTGAGAGGAGTATACCTACAATCTCCATACCAAGAAGGAGGCGAGTAGTAGTGGTGGCTAATCGAGTTTAGTTTAATTTTTGTTTTATTGGACCATAGTGCAGTACGAACTCTGGTGTGGTCTACTGAGCTTGAGCAACCAATGAGAGTTCGTGAGGCGCTTCTACCAAGATTTAGGAATCTACTTGACGTTCTTATGGAGGAAAGAATAAATTGTTTGTTTGCTTATGTACTGGACCTTCCATATAGTCTTATATGAATTCGTGTAGTGCTGAGATGGCACTCCCATAGAAATAATAAATTGGGGTAAGATCGGACGATGTGGGTAGCCAGGATCACCGAAGCGGCTTATCAATTTCACTTATCACTCTCTTTGTTAGGGAAAAAATCTCACAGTTTCGTCATGGTCTCTTTGGTTGCGTGTGGTGTGGTCGTCATTATGGACAGAAAATAATCATTCAGCATGCGCTGATTCTTGAATTCTCAAAAAAAAGAATCCAATTATTCCACTGCTTGACAGTGCATACTAAACCGTCACTTTGGGCCGCGAAGCGGCTTTTGATGTTCTAATAGAGGGTCCTGCCCATTAAGTGACCAATAATGGCAATTTTGTTTATTGAAACTTCCATTTAAATGAAAATGTACTTCATCACTCCAAACAATAGTATTCCCAATAGCTCTGATGTTATCTCGCTGACATTGTCATGCAAATTGTAATTCGTTAGGCTTAAGCGCTTGTACGATTTGAGTTTTGAAGACTTCAAGTCTAAAATCTTTCCTCAATATTTCATGCACAAGAATTTTTGGCGGTCCCAGCCAACTCTCTTGTGCATGGACTGACGTGCAAACGGACTATCGTACAAATTCCTAGCGATGACTTCAATATTTTCGTTAATTCTCAATGTCCGACTGGGCTGTCCCCAGGTGTGAGCTGTTTGCCACCGAACTTGTTGTACGAAACCTTCGCACCCATGAACGAATCAAATTTTCAGTTGGGTAAATAAGTAGACGTCGAATATTTTGATGTGAATAAAATCCAAGGTAGAATCTCTCTTGCTACTTTGGACTAAGTATGCAACTGAGCGGTAAAGTCCTCTCTCGACGAACAAAACTAACACTCTACAAGGCTCTCATCATGCCGGTCCTAACGTGTGTCTCAGACGCTTAGACGACGACAACATACGATGAAGCGACGCTTGGAATGTTTGAGAGAAAGTTTCTGCACAAGATTTTTGGACCTTTGCACGTTGGCAACGGCGAATATCGCAAGCTGTATGGAACGATGAGCAGTATGAGCTTTACGACGGCATAGACATAGCACAGCAAATGAAGGGTGGCTTCTGGGTCATGTCATCCGAATCGAAACAAACGCTCTGGCTCTGAAAGTGTTCGATGCGGTACCAGCTGGTGATAGCAGAGGAAGAGAAAGGCCTCCTCTGCGTTGGAAAGATCAGGTGGAGAAGGACTTGGTTTCACTTGGTGTATCCAATTGGTGCCGGTTTGCACGAGAAAGAAACGACTGGCGCGCTTTGTTAAACTCGGCCAAAATCGCGTAAGCGGTTATAGCACCAGTTAAGAAGAAGAAGAATAAAATCTACGACGAGCAGTTTACACGAATCAGTGGTCCTGAAATATGCTTCGATTGCTAGCGCGCGGTGTTCACCCGCCCACCGCGGCATCGTGACTAAATATCCCGCAGGAATAAAAAAAGGTAACGCAGTGTCGTCCCCGTTCATAATCTGAGAGGTTAGGGAGAAAATTTAAATACTTTTCTCTGACTTAGTTTGACTTAAAAATTGTCGAGTTAATGAAAAATATTTTTAATACCTCTCACTCTCTATTCCACGAACTTTTTAGCCCACTCTTATAAATAGTTTAGTTTTAGTGGACAGTTTAGAAATTTTTGAAACAACAAATATTAAATTTGCAGCAACCAGTACTATTCACTCGTGCTAGCAACTTACCCGTTACTTTCTGGAAATATCTATGCATTATGCACAAAAATATGTATGCAGCTACATAGAAGCCTGCCCCAAATCTCTGTAGATACCAGATGCAATTGAGGCTTCGGTTGTTAAGCAGAAATATTTTTATAACGCTTGAATAGAAGTGGGATGTAATTTGCCAACCTGCCATGCAGTTGCGGAGTGCCAGTACTTAGTAGTAATTATTATATACAAAATGTTCATATTTTTCTAGTCTTATTCCAAAAATATCTGCTTCCTTCTCTCCTCAATACCGCATTCATCAGCTCAGCTTTTCTTCATCCCAATTGCAGTCAATACGGGATTTTTTCCACGCAATGAACTCGACGTGGTATTAGAACTTTAAAGAAACCCCTTAGAGTATGCTTATGAAAATGTAAGTAGAGCGAAAACGACATACGCAAACACATACACATATACCTATGTATTTAGAGAAGGAAGCACACAAACATAAAATATTTACAAAAACAAAAATTAAATTCCACTTTATCTGACGCAATTGAAAAGACGCAAAACACAGCTCAACTAACCTATATTTGTTGGGACCGCAGCTGTAGTATTTTGCGGCTGCTGTTGTTGCTGCTACAGCGTTTGAGTGTTAGACTTATAGAAATATTTAAATGTACTCATACATACATATGTTCGTATATGTGTGCAGATAAGCATGTGTGCCCCAATTCTTCCAGTAAATATAAAACATAAGCTGTCAACGGCACTCGTAGGTACATTTGTGTTCATAATAAAAGCTGAGTGACGTGTTTTAAGGTTTTACAATTTTTATTTTTTTCTTTAATTTTTTAATTTTTTTTGTTGTTTTTTTCATATATATATTATATATATTTTTTTTTAATTTTTTATTCTTCTTTTTTTTGTATCTTTTGATTTTTATTTAATTTTTAATTTTTTTAATTTTTTGTATTTTTATTTAGTTTTTTTTATCTTTTATTTATTGTATTTTTTTTTTGGATTTTTTAATTATTATTTAATTTTTAATTTTTTTAATTTTTTGTATTCTTCTTTTTTTTTTAATTTTTTTATAAAAATAAAAGGCGGCACAAAATTAATCATCCTTCTGGAATATGTATACGTTTTGCAAATGGCGTTGTACGTCAATCACATTTGACACTTGAATTTGACAGCTGCAGTATAGAAACATGTAAGCAATGGATCGCTTAAAGTTCAAAATAAAGATTTCCATCACTCAAAATCGTTGTTTTTTATTTAGTAAAAAAGTTATTCAAAAACAAATTGGATGATTAATTTTGCGCCACCTTGTATAATTCATATAGCCGATGTTGGATATGAACCACACCTAAACGTCAACGACACCGTTGGACTTCTTTCTTTGGGATTATTTGAAAGAAAAGGTGTACGTCGATAAGCCAGCAACAATTCAAGAGCTAAGGGATGAGTCAATTCGCCGCATTAAGGGGTTAGGGGTAGTCAGAATTTTCAAAAAATCGAGTTTTTTTTTGCATTTTCTTAAAGTATAATGTTTTAAAAATATTGTGTAAAAATTTGAAGTGAATCCGACAAATACTTTTCAAGTTATTCAACAATTAACAAAGGGCGCTCGGCCGCTCCGGAGCCGATAGCAAAACTTTAAATGCGTTTTTCTCAAAACTATGTTTTTCAAACTGGTGAACACTGTAACTTAAAAACCGCTACGTAGATTTCAATAAAATTTATACAGCTTTTGAAAAACATAAAAAACTTGTGCCTGATCGAAGGATTTTTTTTTTTTCAAAAATTTCGATTTTTTTTTAACAATTAACTGTTGGTTTTTTCCCGAAAATCTGAAAAATATTTCCTGAGGCCGCCATTTTGTTCATTTTGAAAAAAAAAAAAAAAGCTTCGATCCGGCTCGAGATTATCTATCAATAAAAATAATTTTTCTCATCCGATTGGTTTTAGATGAATCTGCAAGGACTTGTGATGTTCACCGCAAGGGACTTCTGGAGAAACGGGCTTCACACAAACAGCGATAACTTTTGCAATTATTAATTTTTTTTTTTTTGAAATTTTGGTGAAGTCAAGTTAAAACATGATGTTTTTATGCTATGTTTTTATTTTTGTTAAATAAATTAATTAAGTAGCAAAAAAAAATTCGTGAAAATCATCATTTTTTCGGGCCTCTGACTACCCCTAACCCCTTAAAGGCATAAAGAAATGACAATAATTTGCTAAAAAAATTTGTATTTCATTCAAAATCAACACCGGCCCTTGAAACTTAACCACCCTTTACAATAAAAACCATATAACTCGTGGTGGTGGAGATGGAGGTATTGTCTGAGTGATACAGCTCAGACCCAATTAGTACAAAAGATGCCATTTTAATACGCCACTTGTTGAACCACCACTGCGTTTTAGTAGTCGAACCCTCTTAAATTGAACCTGCCTATGCCATCTATTTTCTTTTCTGCAATTTCTTTCAAGTTAACCATCGAGAATACTCCCAGCATTCTTTGGCGTAGAGTACCCAAACTTGGGCACTCACGCTGACTGTTTCCTTAGATTCTCCTTGATTGCAGCTTCTACATCCATCGACACCTTCCTGGTATAGTCTGCCAAAGGCCAGTGGCTGGTTATTTTTTACCTAATTCTGAATATGTCTGCTCGTGGCTCTCTTAACAACTCGTTTGTTTAGTAATTTTGCAGGTATCCGTATTAGTCTATCTGTCAACGGCTTGCATCTGGAATAGCGAGACGGTCTCCCTTTTGTGTACTCGTTGGGGACTGCCTATTTCCACCGCTTCGGATTTGTTATAGGATGTCTCCTGTCTTGCCAGTTTACCAGCTTTCTCAATTCTTTCTATGTCACCTATAGCTAGGTACCCAGATAAGAATTATGTCTGTCGTGCGCACTAAAACATTAAGTCCCTTTTTTGCATTATATATAACTCATAGTTTTAAACTTTCTAGAAGATTTAAAAAAATTCAACAAATTTTTATCAAAATTCCTATAGACAGAAATTTTGTAGTCGAATCTAGGTATGCAGTTTCATCATCATCATTAGCTTCATAAACTTTGGCAGACCATAGCTTCTGCAGCTACATTCCTTCATTTAACTCTATCATTAGTCAGCTCCTTCCAATTGGCAAAGCTCATTGGCCTTAGATCATTTACGACAGAATCCAGCCACATTTTCCGCAGCCTTTGTTTGCTTCTCTTGCCGTCGGTGTTCTGCGATATGCAGTTTCATAGTTCATTAAATTTTGGTAATACAATATTGCTTCAATTTTGAGTGTCTCAATTGAGTTTTTACAATTTTTTTTTTTGAAGGCTTTGGAGGTTTCATGCATTTTCGTCCATGCGAGTCTAACAAATGCTCGAAATTTTTATATGTGGAGAAAATGCACAAGGCTGTCAGCTAAAAGAAAAAAATGCCAAAAGTCTATGAGATTTTTGAGCTACTTAAAATTTGCAGTTGGTATACCAAAATTTAATAGGCGAGAATACTGCATACCCAGTATTTTTCACCCAGTGTCTAATCAAATTTAAGGAAATGGGTTCCGCGCTTCACAGCCAGCCTAGATCTGCCGGCCTTTAAATTAATTTTGACAAGATGAAGTTGATGAGTCTGGGAAATAAGATGGGTGGGTGTGTGGAGCTAGTAGGTAAGCCTATCGAAATAGTAGAGCAATTTACTTAGCTCGACAGTAAAGTTGCCGCGGATGGTGTCACGGATCTAGACATACGCTCCCGAATCGAAAAAGCCAGAGGGGCATTCGGGATATTGTATCCTGTATGACGAAACAACAACCTGAGTTCCAGTTTAAAGGTTAAGATCTTCAAGTTAAGGTTAAGACTACTGTACAGTAGCTTTACCTGCAAAATCAAAACCGCCATAATCAGTCGCTTACAAGCTTTTCTCAACTGTTGTCGAAGGAATATATTCCGAATTTTCTGGCCAAAAATAACGCCAAATAAGAAATTGCTCGAAAAAGCAAACATGGAGCCGTTAGATATTTGGATTAGAAGCCAGAGATGGATATGAATTGGTCACACTTTACGCAAGAAAGAGGGCAACATAGCGAAGAAGGCCATGGAATGGAGCCCACTCCCAGCGAGAGGAAGAGCGTCAGGGAAACCTGGAAATGAACTGAGGATCGCAAGACGGCTCAAGTCGGGTTAAGCTGGAAGAAGGTGAAGGTGTTATCCAGGTATCGGACGAGATAGTGCGTAGGTGTTGTTGGTGCCCTATGTCCCGCTGGGGATTTAAGTTAATGATGATGATAATTATATTTAGAAATTAAAAAAATTTATATTTAAAAAAAGTAATAAAAAAAGGTTTTAAATTTTTTTTTTTAATTAAAAAAACAAATGTTTGTCAATTTTTTTATAAAAAAAAAATGTATATAAAAAATTAAAAAAAAAATGTAATTACAAAAAAATTAGGTTTAGTTTAATTTTAAAATTAAAAAAAAATTTAAAATTTTAAAAATTTAAATTCTAATTAATTTAAATATTTAAATTTTTTATTTAAATTTAAAATTCTAATTAATTTAATTAAATGAAATAAATTTTTTTTAATTAAATTATAAAAAAATTAAAAATTGTTAATGTAAATTTAAATTTTTAAATTAAATTAAATAAATTTTTTTTAGAATTAAGGATTTTTTGAATTAATTATTTTTGTCTAAGCAAAAACTGTTTAAAATTAAAAAAAAAGGTAATGAAAAAATGAAATTAAACTGAAATTAAAAAAACAAAATTCTGAATTTTTTTTTTAATTAAAAAAAATATATGTTTGTCAATTAATAAAAAGCAAATTATATAAAACAAAAATAAAATATTTAAATTAAATTTTTTTTTTTATTATTCAATTAATTAAATTAAAAAAAAATTAAAAATTTTTAATTTAAATTTAAATTTCTAAATTAAATTAGATAAATTTTTTTTTGAATTAATGATTTTTGTCTAAGCAAAAACTGTTTAAAATTACAAAAAAAATTTAATAAAAAAAATTAATTTAAGTTTAAGTTTTTAAATTACATTAAATTATTTTTTTTATTAAAAAAAATTCAAAAGTTTAAAATTTAAATTAAGCATTTTTTTTCATTACAATTTTTTTTTTTAATTTTAAATAGTTTTTGCTTAAACAAAAATCATATAACTTGAAGTTTCATACAAACATATTTTTACTTAAGTTTTTTTTTATTTAAGATTTTTTTTAATTTTAAACACTCTATGAGACTGCAAGTTACAGGATTTTTGTTTGCATAAACTATATTTCATAAAAACTAAAGAAATAAAATTTAAGTAAAGGAAACTAAATAGTCAAAACTTTGCATTATATCGCGCTGCATTTATTGTGAACGCAGTTGTGCATGCACACAAATATACAAATATATTCACTGCATGATAGAGCACCACAAATTCTTCTCATTCCACATACACTCTACTAAATCAGTCTCACCAGAAGCTCTGGACCTAAACAGACAGCACAAGACCCCAAACTGCGTCAAACTGCGGCATTGCAATCGGTTGCTGCTGCTGTTTCTTTCTGGACGGTGGCAGATATGATGATAGGGACAGAGGTCGAGGGAGAGAGGCGCAGCTGAGTGCTGAGCATTTACGCGTCGCGGCATACGAGTATTTGCTCTACATCTTACGGCTTAGCGCCGCCAACGCGGAATAAAATGTGGAGCAACAGTTATGGTTGATGAAGGAGTACTAAACCCGCTTTTACATACGTAATCACATCCACGCATACATACACATGTGTGCATATAAATACTTCAAAATCCATACACTCATACTTTGTACGATGATTTTAGGATTTTTGCCCATCCGTTCCATTTTCTTTCGAAAACTCATTCAAGTACTTTCATTCGTTCGTTCGCATGCACTGCTTTTTTCGCCTTGTTTGTCTGCATTTTAAGCGGATTAAATTGTTTTATACTTACTTATACTGTCTCAACTATATACACATGCATACATACATGCACACACATACATGTACATACGTATGTATGTATGCCAGTGTGAGGTATGATGACAACAAATAAGTCTACATTTCCATGCGTCTCTTTTGTCTTTGTTTGGCATCTTAATTCTCGTGTTCGTTTTTTTTCTGTTTCGTTATCCAATTTTTGAAGTGGCACAGCGTGTGGACAAAAGCGTAGAATTTATTTTAAAATAATATCCGCTCAAAACAAAGTATTGGTTTAATATTTTGAAGCTTTCACTACTCTGCATATAACCGAGGCAGCCAGCAGCGCCACGCCAGCCAAAGACTTGAAAGTATTTTTGTATTTGTTTTTGTTTTTAACTGGCAACTGAAAACGCGCTTACTTGCTTGCTCCAGATTATTTGTCGCCGCTCATTGTTTTTCCATAAACAGATGTCGGGGATTTATGAATGCCGGCATTTGTTTGTAAGTAAAGAAAAAAGTGTTCGTTAGTATTAATGCCTTGTTTAAGCGCCTTAAAATATGCTTTAATGTCTTTTCAAGCGTATTTATACAGCTAATTGGTCTAACTTTCTATTGAGAATTTTGAAGGACAACGAAAACGTTTAAAAGTTAGATGAATGCGAAGTAAAATTTAAGTATTCCACTTTAGGGTGGTCCACAAAATGTCGAAGTACGGCATATTTGTTGCGACAGCCGCCAATATTGTTCAATATTGAAAGAGGGTAGGCGTATTTTTTAATTCAAATTGATTGGTATTTAATATTGCCCCAAATCGCATGAAGTTCGCCATGTATTTCATACATATGAACGCGATTCCATGTCAAGTGATCTACGTATTTTAGATATTATCAGCAATTCTTGTAAAAATTGGTTAATTTGCAAACTAAACTCAAGGCCTAACTCAATGAGAAGTAAACTGGTAAAAATTTGAAAAAAAATTTATAATTTTGAGAATCGTTTAATGTTGAAAATTTTAGTTGAGCTGTTTAAAATGAAATATTTTAGGTTTTTTAGTATACTTATAATATAACTTTTTTCTTAATATACTTTACAAAAAATCTCCTTAAAATCGGTTAATTTGACCTTAAAAAGTGGTAAACTGAAGAAATTAAGAAAAAAAAGTAAATAATTTTGAGATTTGTTCAATGTCGAAAATTTTGGTTTGATTTTTAAGTGAAATAAATATTTTCAATTTTTTTATTAATTACTTTTTAACTTTTTAAAACATTTTTACATTTATAACAGAATACAGTATTTAAAAAATCTCCTAAAAATGTTGAGACTTATTCCATGTTGATAATTTTGGATGGAATTTGAAGTGAAATATTTAATTTTAGTATAAAATATATTATTTACAATAAAATTTTGGGGAAATTTCATTTTTCAACTGGTTTCAGTCTAGTCTCTTTCAAACTAGTTTGACTTTTTCATCAAATATCAGTTCCTGAACTAAAATGTCTACTGAGCGGCCGAGCTCTGTTTTTGCAACTGGTTATTTAGAAGCTCGTACAAGCCTAGTCTATTTCGAACTAGTATGACTTCTTCATCAAATAGCAGTTCCCGAACTAGAATGGTTACAGAGCAGTTAAGCTTTTAGCTTGCAACTTAATATTAATATTTAGCAACTGGTTCGAGTCTAGTCTCTTTCGAATTAGTATGACTTTTTCATCAAATAGCAGTTATAGAATTCTCGCTGAGCTGCTGGGTTTTTGTTTTGCAATTGGTTGTTTTGCAACTGGTGTCAGTCTAGTATCTTTCGATCGAGTATGACTTTTTCAAGTCTAGTGTCTTTTGATCTAGTATGACTTCTTCATGAAATAACAGTTCTTTAACTAGAATGTTTAATGAGCTTTTGGTTTTTTGTTTTGCAACTGGTTATTTAGCAACTGGTGTCAGTCTAGTCTCTTTCGAGCGCATATGGCCTTTTCATCAAAAATAAGTTCTTGAACTAAATGTGTATTGAGATTTAAAGAAATTTTTTTAATTTTTTTCAGATTTCGACGTTTTATTTATTTTTAAATAATAGCTTCTTAGCCTGTGCTCAGTACTTCGCTATATTTAAAATAGCGCAATAAACTTTTGAGTTGAAGCTCAAGTTGAAGTTATTTTAAGAACTAATCTGGTAGGTTAGATTCGGTTTTAATGGCTACTCCTCTCCATTGGGCGAAAAGAGGTATCAAAACCAAGCGGTTCTCCATGATGATACGTCATCAAATTCTAATTGCGATCCGTTAATTCCTCAGGTAGTGTAACCAAAGCATTTGTTTTGAGAAGCACAGGATGCGCTGAATATCAATTAACTTTAAGACATTTTATATATTCAAAGAAACATTAAACTGAAGATTTAGTATTTTTGCCACCATAGGACAGTAGCAGAGGTAGTATTCACTGATCTCCATGTCCATTTTCACGTCCTTCTCATCTCAAAAACAGCGACAAGAATAATCTGCGGCAAGCCTATTCGCTTGTAGGGCGTTCCCATAAGGAAATGTTCACCGCAGCACGAACAATGAAAAACGGTTGAGAGAGATATGCGATTTAGATCTTCTTCAGCCGATTTTTAGTCAGATCTGTCATGTCGTTCAATGCTTCTTCTTGCTTTTATTTGTTTAATATTATCTGCTAGCTTCCTATTTGTCTGTTCAATGAACACAGATATAATCGAAGCTTATATGGAGATGGAGGAATACCTGAATTTTGTGCAGAGTTTACCATCTGAAGCTTGGTTATCCTTCTTGGCAGCTCGCTTGCGGCGCAGCTTGCAAGGGTGTTCCTGGATCCGGGGATCCACACTATTTTCATTACTTGCTTTATAGTCAGATCGTTTACTGAGCTTATTTACTTATTATCGACCTTCTCGATGGTTCTACTGCATTGTAAGTATTTACTTGTAGGTTTGTAAACTACGATTGACTGCGCTGAAATGGGAGCTTCCACGCATCAGGGGGATGTCTCTCTAGTTGCTGTTACATCAGCTTTAAAGCCATTGCAGCGCTCCGGGAGATGAAGATGAAGGTTCAGCAGAAAAACTGTGAAGTTTTACCATTCGCACCCCTCGGAGGCGAACCTGTTTTTAAAGCGTTGGGTAGCACAGTGCAACTCGCGAAGTTTGCCGCAGTATCATAGAGTGTCCAAAGCTAAGCTCCCTTTAGGCTCAAATTGCAGTAAACCGAGAGTTGATAAAGGTGGATAGGCCTCAGAGAGAGAAACTAACATAAGAAAACGAAAGAGGCCTACATTTACAAACTATCACATTGTCAAGCGGCTTTGAAAGCTCTTCTATCAACTGTAATCACATCGAAAAATTTGCATGACTGTCTGAACCTTCTTAGCTCGTTAGGGAACTTCAATCCAGTATTATTAGGTTGGGTTCGTGGACATGAGAGACATGACAAAAATAAATGGCTGATCATCTAGTTAGAAAAGGGTCAAAGAAGCCTCTAATTGGTCCTGAGCGTGTCTGTGGATTTCCCAAACGCTTCATTAACGAATTTCTTAGATAGTGAGAGAAGAAATTCGTTGAACGCTGCGATCAGCGAAACAATTCCCAACGGCAAATAGAGGAATTTCTGATAAGCTGCTTTCACTCAGCTGAGTAGACTAAGTGTTTTAATTGGCTACTTTACTGGCCACTAAAGCCTGAGATGCCACTTAAACAAATTTGGACTCTCTGAGACCATCGTCGGCCGATTCTGTGAAATGGACACTGAATTTTCAGAACACAATCTTTGGCGGTACAATGGACAATAGTCCCCAAAATGTGCTAAAGTTTTTTAAAAAGCGTTCAAATATAGGATACCTTAGCGGGGTTCGCGCAATAGATCTGTTCAGGTTACAGAGAAATCGAAGCATGTAAGTGAGGGAAGTTCTTTCCAGTAACTGCATCTGAAGATTCAGATCCCAATGTTCTTACGGCAGTCGGTTCTACTTCGGCGGAACTGCTTGGTTATTCCTCACATCTAATAATAATACAAATCCGAGGTAGAAAATCGTATGAAAATATGGACGAAGTACAGAAAGAAAATGAACACATGAAAGGAGCAATCTAAAAGAAAGTGGAAAAATCTGTACCAGCAATTTAATCCTTACATTTTTTGCTGCAGCTTTGATTTTCAATGACTACTTCTTAGCTACCTACGACTTGTACTATCAACGAGTTTTGATACTTGACTTTAGGAATGACATACCAGACTTCCTGAACCAGGAGTTCAAATAATATAGCATTTACATTTTTATAATGCTTCTTTGCGAGTTCAATCTTGACTTCACTCCAAAGGTATTTAATAGCATTTAAGTCCGAACTCACGGCTCCTTGGGCTAAAACATTGGCCTTTCTCCAACTAAGCCACTATTCTTAATTAGTTTGGAGAAGTATTTGGGATCGTTATCTTGCATAAATTTATATTTGTTTGTCATGTTATCGAAGGCATATAACTAGTTCCATATGGCATTTCAAAATTTCCGAAGGTATGCCAAGAAAAAGCATCATGATGCTTGCGGCTCCGTGCTTAACTGTCTGCTCGGTGAACCTTGGATTATATTCTTGGCGTTTTTGTCATCAGCCGGCTGCCATAGTCAAATTGATTGATGCGTAACGACTATTACGAAGTACGCAGGTTAAACCGTGCATGAAACACCGAATGATAGAAAAATTTGTTGCTAATAGCGGGCGCCTCTCGACAGGCAATGGCAAACCTTTGAGTGTATTTCTGCCATGAAAAAGCTTCTCATAAAAAAGAATCATCTGCCGTTCAGAGTGGGCTTAAAAATGTAGGTCCCTCCATTTGTGTAACAAGATCAAAGGGCACGCCACAAATAGGAGGAGGAACTCCGCAAAACACGTAATAAAGGGTGTGAAAGCAAATTATATATCGAAGTATTTTTTTTTTTTAATATCATCTGCCATGCGGTTCTATCTTGTTGGTGATCGTTTCTTCTCTGCACAACACGTTTTTCAAAAAAAGTAGGTATTTCACTTAGACAGCCAATTTCTGGAAATGCGCCCATACAAGTTTGCTTGTTTTAATCCTCTGCTGAGGCTATTTTTAAGTCCAATGATTGACAAGTCTGCTGGATATTTTTAAGCGCAATGATTGACTCATATCGGATGCTATCTGCCGCGATGACTTGAATGGATATTTTTTGGCATTCGCCCAATAGCAACATGCATTTGTGCATCTGTCTTTCCGAGGAATTGGCTTCCAGATTTTGTCTCTGATCAACACATCGGGAATCTCCTTTAATGAATAAAATGCGTGGCATACTTTTTTGCGAGAAATATTCAAAATGTAAGCAATTTATGCTACTTTCTGTTCTACTTCGTGCATTTTCTAAATAATTCGTCTTGATTTCCTGATCCTATTTTCTATTATTTTCTTCCTAAAAGCACGTGCAGATGAAAATCCTTACGTGCCTTCCTAGTTACATAGTCGTCTAACTTCCATTTCTCTCTTCAAAGATTATTCAGTAAATTTTATATGCTTTAAAAACCTAAATTATATTAAATTAAATACAAAAATATTTTACTGCTATTTCTTATAATAACTCAACCTTGCTTCCGCCCTTTGAATTACAATATTTCGTTCAAGCATTACAGCACAAAATTTGACATCTCAAGCAGCTGTGCGTAGAACAAATGGGTTATGTCTGCCATCTTAACCCTTTAAGTGCGCGAAATGTGTAAAAGAATTGATGCTTAGCGCTAAGCGAAAGGGGAAAGAAACCATTGATGCCAAATGGCGCCACAAAATTTTCAATATTAAGAGGATGCCGGCATAAGCCATCCGCGTCGCTGGCATGAAACACCTCATTGCACCAGCATACACGCACACTCCCACAGAATCAATAAAAGCATATTCATGCACACACACACACACACTCACCACTAACACATATACACACACATGAATGGCACCAAAGCCATACGCATACAAACTGAAAATTTTAATTAAAAAACCCGCCGCCATTTAACTGACGACAGCAGCTATTGTAAATTTTTCGTTTATTATTTTCACGTCTTTTTAATTTCGGAGCGTAGGAGCTGAACAAACACAAAGTAGCATGAAATAAAAGCAATACCAATGAAGCAATAATAATAATAAAAGGTATAAAGAAGGGAGTAAGGAAATGTTAGCAGGAAATTTTGGCCTTCTAAATCGAATACCCGCATGTAAGTGGTTGTTGTGGAGTCTTGAAAGTGTTTAAAGTAGTTAGTCGAAGAAGTTCGAATGAGCGTCAAGTATGAAACCATTAAAGGGTTATAGGTATAACGGCTTTAGGTAGCACTTCGCGGAAAGAGATGAAAATATTGGGTGAAAGAGGTAAATGAATTCTAGTAGATTACTACAAAAGATCTATTTATGGGTCATCGTAAAAATTAAAAAAATATTTGCATAAACAAATTTTTAATTATTTTCAAGCCGGTCGTTAGGCAGGGAATTGATGGTATGTAAAGGAAAAAAATGAGTGGTTTCGGATGTATATAGCACGAGTAGAGCTAAATATATATTATATTTGGAGTACTGGTAAATATAATATATAATTAAACGCAGATTTTTATTAGTTACACTCATAGAATTATGCTTGCTAAATATTTGCCCAAGCTTCTGCTACAATTTACGGCGTGCGCTTTTATGTCCTACAAAAAAGGTCCCTACTCTTTATGTTGTCTGCGAATTGCAGTTAGTTTTTATGAGAAGATTTTTATGACGGAAATGCTCTCGCAGATTTACCAGTGCCTACCGTTTTGCGACCGTTATTAAAAACAAAACTTTCCGCTTGATTTCATGTGTCAAGTGCGCACCGGTCACTGAACTCCGGTCAACTGAATGATAGGCAGGCATAAACTCACTCACTGCTTTAAAGGCGAGAAAGTAACGTGGAAAAATTATGAAAGAAAAACATGGATATACAGACGAAAGCAAAAAAAATTGAAGTTGAAATTAAATTAACCTAAAGAGAAATACGGGCGGCCGCCGTAGCCAAATGGGTTGGTGCGTGATTACCATTCGGAATTCAAAAAGAGGTCGTTGGTTCGAATCTCGGTGAAAGCAAAATTAATAAAAACATTTTTCTAATAGCGGTCGCCCCTCGGCAGGCAATGGCAAACCTCCGAGTGTATTTCTGCCATGAAAAAGCTCCTCATAAAAATATCTGGCGTTCGGAGTCGGCTTGAAACTGTAGGTCCCTCCATTTGTGGAACAACATCAAGACGCACACCACAAATAGGAGGAGCTCGGCCAAACACCGAAATAGGGTATACGCGTTCGATAGAGTTCGATTCTAACAACATAATGCTCCTTGTCAGAAATCAGTGGCTACGATGCATTGGTTTAGGCACAATCGCATTGATTTGTTAAATTAGCCATCGGACGGTGTCCAGATCAAAGCCCCATACAGCACACGTAGGCAATTTTAAGACGTGATATAAAGGAATACAGCATAACATCGCAGACAGCCCTGAAAAATGCTTAAATTCAGGAGTGAAGCACCATAAGTACAGCCTAATCTACAAAGCTTGTAGGCAGCATGCCCCAGAGGATTGTTGCTGTTATCAAAGAAAAGGGTGGACCTACGAAATATTAATGTTTTTATCACTAATTCCTTTCATTTGTGCTGATTTATTAATAAAAGATAATTACTTGAATTTGTAAAACAAAAAATGTAGTAACTAATCTCGTGCCTAATACTTTTGACCAAGGCCGTTTATACCGTTCATTTGTTTGGCATGAGACGCCCTAAGACGACAACGCATACTTGCACTTTTGGATATAGAAGGCGCCTTTAACAATGTTAGTACAGATGCCATTCAACGGGCGTTGATAGACTTAAGGTAGACAATTGCATTAGTAATTGGGTAATCTCTATGCTAGAAACCAGGATCATCGAAGTAAATAAGGGTAATATCAGCATAACCAAGAAGGTCCACAGGGGCACTCCACAGGGGTGAGTATTATCTCCACTTCTCTGGTTATGCGTTATTAGCAAAGTCTTAACAAAACTTAATAGAGGTGGGGTAAAAGCGGTGGCGTACGCTGATGATGTGGTGTTAATGGCGTCAGGACTGTGTCCTAATACCTTCAGTGGGATCATCCAAAGGGCATTAGGCGAGCTTAATTCTTGGGACACAGGCTGTGGTCTTAGTTTAAACCCGCGTAAAACAGAACTTATGCTTTTCACCACCAGATATAAGTACCAGATATAAGGTAGGGTAAAAGTACCAAATATTAACGGACAAACTCTCGCACTATCACCCAGCGCAAAGTACTTAGGGGTAATTCTTGACTCCAAACTATGCTGGAAATTAAATGTTGAAGAATGGGTAAGGAAGGCAGAAATTGCTTTATATGCATGTAAAATTACTCGACAGAATACAAAGATCAGCCTATGCAATAACGGTCGGTGCAATCAGATAATGTCCTATAGAGGCTCTCAATGCACTGACAGATATTATTCCAATAGACCTACATATTAAGAAGACGGCAACCATCAGTGCATTTAGGTTAAATGAAGCGGGTCGCTGGAAAGGAAAAACTTATGGTCACGCTAGTCTGTTATCGCGACAAACTCAATTAACCTCGGTGAGGACTGACTACATCGTCCCGATGGTAACGTTCAATAGGAATTTTGCCACTCTCTTTCCATCTAAAAAAGAATGGAGTAAGGGATTCTCTCTAAACAACTTCGACACTACAGTCTATTCGGATGGCAGTAAAATGGATTGTGGTGTTGGAGCTGGTATATATCCTCACAGACTTCAAATTGAGAAATCTGTGCGTCTACCTAATACCTGCAGTGTCTTCCAGGCGGAAGTACTGGCAATTGGGGACGCTTGTAGGCTACTAATAACAGATTTCACATTTAAGGGCAATATCACTATTCTCTCGGATAGCCAAGCTGCAATCCAAGCACTGGACTCGGCTACTACAACCTCTAAGGTGGTAGAGCAAAGTAGGAATAGCTTCACCATCTTGAGTAAAAACCATGAAGTTACTTTAATCTGGGTCCCAGGACATCGGAACATCGAAGGTAACGAAAAAGCCGATGAACTGGCAAGAGCGGGATTTGCCGTGAATAACGCTTTTGCAGAATCGGTATTCACAGCATTAGGTGCAGTCAAGAGTACAATTTCCCAAAAATACCTCCGAGTCCCGGATTGTAGGTGGAGAGACCAGACGAAATGCAAAATTAGCAGAACGTTATGGCACACCTACAACCTCAAGCAATCGACGGCAGTAATAAGCATGAAACAGCGGGACGCCTGGAGACTAACAGCAGTCATAATTGGCTGTTGGTCTATCAGAGAACAAGCAGCCAAAATGGGTATCCCTCACAATACATACTGTCACAGTTGTAAACAACCGGAGAAAAAGGAAACAATCTTGCATTTCCTCTGTGAATGTCCTGCCCTATTGAAAGACAGGATGTTAACCCTGGGCCAACCGCTGTTTGAGAATCTCGACCAACTGTCTGGCTTAGATGCCAACAACCTAATAAGGTTCTTAAACCACACAAACTTGGTATAGCCATGCTGTAAATAACCGTTAAGCAAGTGGGTAACGAGAATGTGGTAACAAAATGGTGCAGAAGCGCTAGTTGGATTCTGGAAGAATCACCACTTTAACCAACCAATGCCCATCTTTAACTGCACGAACACATTTTCTTGTTAAACTCTTTCACATATTTGTGTAGCATATTTTCAAAAGAATATTCATTTTACAACCCGTTTTCTGTAGCCTACTTTGTGGCGTAACACTGCATAAAGTGCTACTCTTTGGGCTGACACACTTCCGTGTTTCGCTAATAATTCACCATTTACAACGTAAACATTTTCTACTTGCATATCTGCCTACATATGCACACATACGTATGTACAAGTGAGGGAAATTATAGGAACATTTCGCAATTTTGCACACAAAAAAGACAAGCAAGCATACTTGAAGGCTGTTTAGCTATAATTTATGTCGCATATTGCCCGCAAATGTGCCGTAGGCATGAAAAGGCAGTCAGTTGCAGGCGATAGGGAATAAGAGGGAAAATAACAGCAGAAAACGTACAGTGAATGTTATGTAAATTTTATTTAGAAATCATTAAATGTGAATTATAAGCGGCAATGGCGAAATTATGCACATGCACATGCGGCTCCTTCACCAATTATGCATAGCTTTAGGCGCACACAAAGATGTTGCGTTGCATTGCCAAATGCGGGGTGTGTGCAAGTGCTTTGCTGCCCCTTTTTTGTCAACATTTTTTATGCCATTATTTATTTTGACTACAAAAAGTAAACTAAAAGTTCCAGCTAAATGTAACCGAAAAGTTCGCAATAGTTTTGAAAATAAGCGCAGTGCCTTATGACCACCAACTGCTTTCACTTTCGAGTGTGCTCCTTGCAGTAATGGCGCATTCTACTTGCAGGCACTTTAAACTGCTCCAAAAGCGGCACGATTCCTGAAAGGGGCGCATACAATTTTTCACATATGCGAAGTGTCTGTAAGTGGATTTCATAAATAGAATAACAAACAAACAAAAAATAGGATTGGCGCATTTTTGTAGTTATTTGCGTTTAAAAATATTATATGTAGCCACGTAGTATGTGGATTATTACGCCATTGCTCTATATATATACTGGCACACTTTTACTGCTTTAGTACACCGAAAAATATGCAACAAAAAGTAAGCACTTCTGTTACTGTATCCAAAATTTGAGTAGTTCGTATTGCTATTTATATTATTTGATTCTTAGGAGTTTGTAATGGGCAACATTTTGTGCACGGAAAAATGGGACCAACAAGCGAAATTAATCAATAATAAAATAACCTCTGACGAAGTAAATTTGTTTCAAATATTTCATACCTCTTCTAACACAAAAAGGCATTCGTATAGAGCTAACCTTGTTTTTTGGTGAGTTATGAACTGCATCGAATGGTGTGGTCACTAAAACAATCCCTCCTCCTCCCCAGGAGTCTCCACAGCTCCCTTCCCGGAACATACTTTATGCATTATGGTACTTCGGGCGGGCCCAGCATGACGTCCATGAAATGCACCAATACTATTCACCCATCTCTGGGCTCACCTTATTTGTAGCCAGCTTCATGCTATAGGTTCGTCTTCTAAGGTCTCTGTGCTGTCATACCAATGGTATGTGGGACATGCTCCTAGATTCCTCTCACATAGGCGGCTGAAGGTTGCACGCTATCGATAGTTTATTTTGCAAATCTGCAATCAGAGGCATTCGAAATGTTGCGATAATATTGTACCTGAACACTTGACTCGAGCGTCTGTGATTAGTCGTCAGTTTGCCGACAGTCCACCTCCTGTCGTGGGCTGATTTCTTCTCAGCGATTTGCGCTGCTACTCCACGCATTGTAGGCGCAGCATTTTCATCTCTGCAAAACTTTTAACTGCGTTCCAACAGTCGTTCTCCACAGTAAATCGATGGAGGATGAAAAACATCCATGACCGCTCAATATTTGGGTTAAATAGTATCCGCGTCTTCTGGTCACCCATTGGCTAATTATGGGTATAAGTCTATAGGTTCAACGTCTGTTATCAGACGAGTTCCATTTGCTTTGCCATTTTTCTAACGAATGCAGACATTCTGCAGCTTTCTCTTCAGTTGTTAGCTTAACTCCTTATCTGTCATAAAAGTGTCCCATTTCTTGCACAAATATATGTTTTTTTTGGGAGCTTTCCAGCGATGAGGCAAAAACTTTACCTGCGTAGTCGGAGGGTAATCTAGGCTATTGTTTAAATAGGGAGCCAGACATATTGGCTTTAATGCGGCGCTGACTGGCTCTTGCTTCAAGAGATTTGAATATGTACAGAAGTTACTGAAACACTTTTCATCTGTCACTCCATTTTTATCTCTCTTGGATTTGTGCTTGATCTGTGCAAATCTCCAGAGCATCCACTATCAAACAATCACACCGTCAACGGCCTCAGCTCAACCTGAAGATATAGGTATAGATATGTAGATATGACGGACATGTATTGGTCCGCCCGTCACAATGAAAGAATAAAAGGTAAGGAAACTAAGTTAGGTATACACATTTCGCTGGATGCATTCGTCTTGCTGCTAACCGCGTTCCTGGACTGTCTTATTTGGGACGATGTACCTTTTGGCGACTCCGCATCCTTGCTGCTGATGGTCGTTATGTTCGCTCTTACGCTGTTCACTGCGCTTTTGCTCAAGCAGAATCATCGCCTCCTTGCCTCCCTGCTTTATGTCGGAGCGCATATTTTTGATGGCGTGGTACACATTCAGCTTATCCTTTCAAAACTCTAACATAGCTTCAATACTAAACCCCTTGCTCTTTCATTTTTTCTTGTTGCGTCGACTTGCATAGGTGGTACGTCGGTGTCTTGGCTATGTCAATAATGCTCAGGGAGTTTGCTAGCGCTGCTACTTTATTCGCTCGACGCTTAAAAGCTGCGCTGCTCATGGCGTCATTAGCCCTTCGTGTATTCTCGAGGGATCGGGTAAGCGGGTACAATTCGAATGGGTTGCTGATAATCATCTCCGCTTCCTATCCTGTTGTTTTTGTTGTTGCTGCTGTTGGTGTTGTTGTTTTTATTGTATTAATTTTTTGCTGTTGTGTCGCCCCTCAGGATCGCTATCTTCATCCATTTTATGCAGTTACTCATTAGCCCCGTGGTTATCTATGCACAGCAGTGAGGCCACGCTAGGGTTGATGCCGTACCTTATGAGTACACGCATACAGAGCCAGGCCGGTGTTAATTGGGACAAAGTCAACCGAAGATGCACGGCCAGATAAGTGGCGATGGGTGTCGATATGCCTGAGGTTCTGCCACAGTTTTATCAGGACGGAGGCAACTGAGGCATTAGCCGACCAGCCGTTTCAACGAGATATCACTCACGCTTACTAAGGTAGCCGTACACAACAGTTGTCAGCCCGTGATCATCACTTCCAAAGCATTGTTTTTTTGGTCCATTATCATAGAATACAGCTGCCTCTTACATAGGTAACAGACGCTGACCAGATAGCCGCCCAATATGAGTCCGTCGCGCTTGGAGTTTTGTATAGTTTACAAAGCTCTGTTCATCTTTGACACGGAAACCTAATAGGGCACACTGGTTTTTACACCGCGCCCTCTGTTTATGCCGCTCTTTGTCGGTGGTTGCCTATTTGTTAAAAACTCATTCACAACTAACCTGTTACTACAGGCCGTCTGGCTACCCGCAACCTGCCGTCCCTTACGGTAGCTTAAATTCCAACTTACTCGACCGCTGCCGGAGAAGCGAAGATTTCTGTTAGAGGTTTTCTAGGTATGTGAGGCCTTTCGAGCCGATCCTCCTTGCTCTCCTATCCCTATCCCTATCTCTCTCTCTCTCTCTATTTTTATCTCCATCTCTATCTCTATTTATATATCAATCTATATCCCTATCTCTATCTCTATCTCTATCCCTATCTCTATCTTTATCTTTATCTCTATCTCCATCTCTGTCTCTATTTCTATCTCAACCTCTATCATTATCTCTATTTCCATCTCTATCTCTATCTGTATTCTATCTCTATCCCTATCTCTATCTCTATTTCTTCCTCTATCTCCATCTCTATCTCTATACCTATCTCTATCTCTATTTCCATCTCAAACTCTATCACTATATCCATCTCCATCTCCATCTCTATCCCTATCTCTATCTGTATTTCTATCTCTATCTCTATCCCTATCTCTATTTCTATCTCTATCTCTACCTCTATCTCTATCTCTATCTGTACCTCTACCTTTATCTCTACCTCTATCTCCCTCTATCTCTATCTCTACCTCCGGCTCTCTCTCTCTCTCTCTCTGTCTCTATCTCTATCTATATCTCTATCTGTATTTCTATCTCTATCTCTATCTGTATTTCTATCTCTATCCCTATCTCTATCTCTATCTCTATCTATATCTCTATCTCTACCTCTATCTCTCTCTATCTCTACCTCCATCTCTCTCTCTCTGTCTCTATCTCTCTCTATCTCTATCTCCATCTCTATCTCTATCTCTACCTCTATCTCTACCTCTACCTCTATCTCTACCTCTACCTCTACCTCTACCTCTACCTCTACCTCTACCTCTACCTCTACCTCTACCTCTACCTCTACCTCTCTCTCTATCTCTATCTCCATCTCTATTTCCATTTCAATCTCTATCTACATCTCCATCTCCATCTCTCTCCGTGTCCCTATCCCCATCTCCATGTTCACATCCGTTTTTATTATTAATTTAATTAATTTAATATATGGAAAATAACAATAAATTATTATTTTACAATTAAAAAAAAAGGAGCACTAGCTGCCAGGGCTTACGGCTCAATTATTTTACTTCAATTACCTTCAATCCCTAAAAAGCGTCTAATTTTCAAAGCACACTCGCATATCCACATAACAGCCACTGCTAGCTGTTCATTTTACCAAATCAGTTGTGTTATTTTTCGCCTGCTTACCGCTCTTGCTTATTATCTTGACTCTGCAACACATCCAATATCATATTGCAACTATTCCAGCGCTCCCCCGCTGGTCAACGTAATGTACGAAGATTGCCCTCTATTTAACCGGCAAACATATGTAGATGCATTTGCTTCTGTTTTTTTTTTTTTTTTGTTATTTTTGTTTTGGTTTTCTAGGGGTCCCTTTAATTTGCTTTACTACACCACATTTACCTGCAACACCAAGCACATACGCTAATGTAGCACATCCTTTTTACTGTTCGTTAGTCCTGCGGTAATGCGCTATGTGTCTATTTTCAACAAAGTATGCAATTGCAGAAGCAGCAGTGCAAAATGTAGCTAATTTCAAGGCATACCTGCACTGCTTTTTCAACACATACGGACAGGTTTATTTATATATGTAAATATGTATTTAAATGCAAGCACATTTCCTCGACATCATTTCATTTTACCGACAACCATAAAATTCTAACGCATTGCAGTTTCTGAGCGCAGCGGAAGAAACTAACCTCGTGATGGTGCACCTAAAGTATGGAAGTAGATAGAAATGGCACGTGGAATAGTAAACAGAAGATGTGATTAGAGAATCTCTACTTTCTTTGTCGCCCCTTATTTGAAGTGCGTTTTAGTTTTTGTTGGGCGTCCACATTTTCAATGCATCTAAAATGTGCTCTAATGATGAAATTTAGACGAAATAAACGTAAGAACACAACTAATTTGCTGTTCTTTGGAAAATCCTAAAGGGTACAATAGACTCTTCTCTAGATCAATTTAAGGTCGCTTACCCAAATGGCGTGCATGTAGATAAGCGGAAAACAACATTCCACTGGATGGAAGATAAGTAAGAAGAGGAAAATGCATATCTTTTGCAAATATGAAAAGAAAAGTGTGTGAATCAGGTGAGAGCCCAAATTACTGATTTTTAACCTCACGAAATTAAGGCAACAGTCGAGAAGGTTGTAAAATGATACCACTTTATGTATATCCTTTACAATAGCTACCGGATTAATGGCTTTAAATTATGTTGAGTATAACAGCATGAATTCTCAAGGAACAGTGCTCAGTTAAGATCCAGAAGAATATCGAAATAACCGTGAAATTAGCTTAAGAAACTCCCTTGCCCATATCCCATCCACTCGTGGTTTCCTTTCTAAGTAAGTTGTAAACACAAGTTGAAGAGCCAAGATTTAATGGGCTCTATTATGTAATTCGAAAGCTCCTTTCAACTGCGAAACTTTACCTAAAATCTCAACACAAAAAAATCGTAACACCAGCCATGGTTCGATCGTGTTATCGAACATTTCTGAGGCTTTTGTGTGGTTAATGAATTAATTTATAAACTATTTCTAAGTTCTAAGTGACCGCACGAGCTTAGTAACCAAATTTAATATCTATGCAAAGTGGCGCAAATTTAATCATCCAATTTTGTTTGTCTGAAAATTTTATTTTGACCTTAATTCACTACATTGCTTGACTGTTTGTATATTGCAGCTGTCTACAGCGGTACAATAATATTCTCAATAGAACGTCCAGTGTTTGGTCTTTCAACCCTTTGTATAACCTCGACAGAACAAGTTGCTTGAAATTTTTTCATCAACCTTTGAATTGGCAACTCATTTGGACGATTATTTTCATTTATTTTATATTTACCTTTATTGTTCTCAAAGATCGACCATTTTCACAATAAGTTTCAGTAATACTCACTCGTTGTTCTATTGTGTAGAATTTAACATCTGTCTACAGGACAAATGTTGACATAAAAAAACCGTATAGGAATTATTCACTACTGACATCTGGACGTCAATTTTCAAAAATAATTTATTTCAAAATGCTAGTCATTACAAAAAAATATATTTTTCCAAAAAATTTTAATACAAAAATAAATCAAATAAAATGACAAACAAATTATTTTGCCTTTTTATTTAATTTTTCAAAAATGACAGAAAAATGATTTTGCCTGAAAAACTTTAATACAAAAAAATAAATTAAAAAAATGATAAAAAATCTTATTTTCCCAAACGAAAAAAACTAAGTAATAAATAAAAATAAATTTTTATTGAATTTTACCAAAAAATTTGGGAAAGACTTTTTATGTATTATTGCTCACTACACTCGGGTGAAGAATCTTTCAAAAATGGCAAAAAAAAAATTATTTTCACAAATTTTTTTAATAAAATAATAAAATTAAAACACAAAATATTTTTTTTTTATTCAATTTTAATGAAAATTTTGAGGAAAACTTTTTTTGTATTATTGCTCATTAAACTCGAGTGAAGGATTTTTTAAAACTGACAAAAAAAATATATTTTCCCAAAACCTTTTAATAAAATAATAAAATTAAAACACAAAAAATTTTTTTATTCAATTTTACTAAAAATTTTGAGGAAAACATAATTTTGATTGATGGATTCTCCAAAAATTACAGAAAAAACTGTTTTCCCAAAAATTTGTTGTAAAACAAAAAAAAATTATTTACCATTTTTATTTAACTTTGTTAAAAATTGGCGGAGAACTTTTTCTATAACAGCTATATCATTTGAGTGGGAATTTTATAAAAATCACAAAAAAATGATTCTGTCTAAAAAATTGTAATAAACAAATAAATTTTATTCAACTTTTTTGAAAATACTGTTTTTAAAATTTTGGGGAAAACATTTTGACGTGATAACGTCTTATAATTCGATTTAACAGGCTGCACGCACGAAAAAATGTGTCGTTACCTTGCTCATTAGTGTTACCTTGCTCTTTAGTGTTACCTTGCTCATTAGTGTTACCTTGCTCATTTGTCGTTACCTTGCTCATTGCATTGCATGAACTGCAAGCGAAAGCGCATATGTACATATATAAATTCACGTATTTGTATTTGCATATGCCTTCTTATTGATTATTATTAATTTGATTCACTTGAAGAATTTAAAATAAATCCAAGTTTGTTAATAATACCTGTTGTTTTAATGTTATAATTATTAATTTTTTTATTATATATGAAGGAAAAATGAATTTTAATATTTACCATATACCTTATAAGATATGTTGTCTATACTAATATTATAAAGAGGAAAACTTTGTTTGTTTGTAATGAATAGGCTCAAAACTACTGGACCGATTTTAAAAATTCTTTCACCATTCGAAAGCTACATCATCCACGAGTAACATGGATTATATTTTATTTTGGAAATAGGGCTCGAGATATAGGTCAAAACGTGGACCCGGGTAACCTTCGGATGTGTATGCACAATATGGGCATCAAATGGAAGCTGTTGGTGAATGCTTTAGTCCAGAGTATTTTTCATGCCGCTCCGTGACTAGGGTCTCGAGATAGAGACCAAAACGTGGACCCTAGAATGTGTTTGTACAATATGGATATCAAATTGAAGCTGTTGGGGAATGCTTTAGTACAGAGTATTTTTCATGCCGCTCCGTGACTAGGGTCTCGAGATATAGAACAAAACGTGGACCCGGGTAACCTTCGGACGTGTATGTACAATATGGGTATCAAATGAAAGCTGTTAGTGAATGCTTTATGATATGTTATGTTATATTATGTTATATTATGTTATGTTAATGTTAACTCATTCTCTATATCCATACAAAATATCTATCAAACAAATAAAATTAAAATTTTCTTTTGAAAAATGCAACCATTCAATCAGTATTTTCTTATGACGTTATCACGTTAAACTATCGTCAATAAACCGACTTTACAGACAACCTCTTTTTTTTTGGTTAATACTGCTCATTACACTCGAGTGAAGGAGTTTTCACATATTATATGACAAAAAAAATATTTTCGCAAAAATTTGTAAAAAAAAATTTTTTTATTAAAATTTTGTATTCAACTTTAGTGAAAATTTTGGGGAAAACATTTTTTTTTATTACTGCTCATTACACTTAAGTGGAGGTTTTTCAAAAATATCAAAAGAAATAATTTATTATTTCCCCCAAAAATTTTTAATAAACGATAGATTAAAAAAATGTTTTGTTTTAATTTTTCTTATCGTAAAGAATAAAAAATACAAAAATGCTAAAAGTACGGAAGATATTTTCTTGAAAAAATTCTGTACCATAATTTTCAATATTTAATAAATCGCAAAATTTTACAATGTTTTTCCACATTTTTCTGCTTACTTTTTATTACACTGAAACTTACAAATAAGCCAATTTTCGGTGAAATTTAAGACCATTTTCAAATTTTCGATCACTCTATATGGAATCGTTCACATGCATTTCGACGCCCGCGCCACCTGCAGTCAATTCTTGGGCTAAAAGACTTGCGTGTAATACTTGATTCCCATTTGTCATTTAATGACCACTTTAACTTGATATTTCCATCTCATATGCTGATTTAGGTTTTGGCAGACGAAATAACTCCAAACTCACAGAAGCTTCCACCCTCAAATTACTATTTTTTACGTTCCAACCCTGAATATGCGACATTTACGTGGAGAGCCCATCATCGATTTTAAAAATCTATAGACAAAATTGAGGGAAGACAAACTTGCACTTAATTACTTAGATGTTACTGAACCTATCCGTTTCTATTGTGTTCGTCCGCCCCTAATCAGGGTTGGGCATACTGAACTAAATGATTAACGCAATAAGCGGATAGTTAAAACACTGGAGAACTAAAGATTTAGTGAAAGTGAAACCCTTATTTGAACTGCCACTAAAAAATTTTGGTAGTGCAAAATGTCCAATCCTGCTTCTAATCAACTTAAACTCTCTTGAAAGTATATAGAAAGTACTTATAAATACTTTCTCCTTCTTTTCTGTTCAGCTCGATTAAAGATTGCTTTTGCTTTTCTATTCATTAGAATTACCTTCGTTATTTCTTCTAGAATTCTTCGCTCTAACTACAGCTTTTAAAACTTAATAGAAATTACTGTCTGAATGCTCCATTAGCAAGTTCACTATGCGAATTTAAGCAGATTGCAGATTATAGTTGGTTTTGGTGCTGTGCGAATGGGCTATCGGCAAATCCCACCAAGACAAGTATTGTCCTCTTCACCGGAAGGAAGGAGCTTGATGAACTCGTTTTACCTAAGCTAAAAGGAGTCACAATCCAGCTATCCAAGGAAATTAAATATCTTGGAGTAATCCTCGATAGTAAGCTTCTATGGAAATAACACGTTGAAACAAAGACATCAAATGCACTGACAGCTTTCTGGCAGTGCAAAGGTGTCTTTGGGAAAACGTGGGGTCTTTCTCCTAGCAACGTCCTATGGATCTACTCTCTCTCGTGGGAGTCAGGAGGACCTTATCGAGACTACAACGCTCTGTGGCCATCTGTTGCACCGGAGCTTTTCCGACTACTTCAGGCCCGGCATTAGATGCTCTGATTGGTTTACCACCACTTGATGCTTTCTTCCAAGGAGAGGCCATGAAGGCCATCTGCAGGCTGAAACACAATGGAAACTTGTACGGCCCCTGTCCGGCATTGGAAAATAGAGAATGCAAGGACTTCGATTCAACGATTCTCTCCATGCCCCTTGACTCCATGCCATCAAGAGTCATACTTGAAAAGAGATACAGTGTAGTGCTGCCAGCGGCTCAGTTCTGGTCAAACTCATAAAATGAGCCCGGAAAACACTGTTTTCGCATTTTCACGGATGGCTTCCAACAAAGAAAAAAAAGTTGATTTTGATTTGATTTTTGTTTTCACAGACAACATTTTTCACTACATTGCCGAATTCATTTTATTCTTAGAATCCATAAACTAAAGTTTCGGCACGCCATTTTAGTCCGTAATAACTTTTTTTTTTATATTTAATATTTTTAAAACTTAGAGTGAGAAAATAGAATAAATAGCCAATTTTTAGATGCTTCGGGTTTCTTCTAAATTTTAATTTATAAAGCATAGAACTAAGTTTGCGTTTCACGTGAAATAGCTATCAAAATCCATACAAATTGTATTGCCGTGAAACATGCGTGAAATTTCCTATGTATCTTGCGGCAAAGTAGTACTCAGCTCACGCCATTTAAAATTGTGCGAAAACTAACAGTTTGCTTGCGAATGAAGTGCCTAAGTTTCAAAATTTCGAAAATATAGCACTTTTAAGTGAAACGTCTTCTCAAGGGGTGTAAGTTTTTGTGTCTAGAGTTGGCTTCGTATGGAATTCCATTGGCTTTGTATTGGGTAGTCAACTTTTGTTGGTTAAAACAATGATATTTTTCTATAATGTGTTCTATGTTGTTTAGGGATAGGCAATAGATCCAATAGAATAAATCTAAATATATTACATTTTTTATTTTTTTTTACTTTTACACGTTTCCTACCAACATTTTTCAATTGCGCCTGGAGCGATGTTCATAAACTTTGCGTTTCTTTTCATTTGACAATCAATGTTGCTGGCGAAATTTTACGGCAGTCTAAATGTTCGCTGCTGGCGAAATTTCGCGGCTGTGAAGTTGGTGCTAGTCATTATTTCAAAAATCTCCTCAACTGCACAGTTCTAACGAAAAACATGCTTGAGGTAGCTGAATATCTATAGTTTGATACTAAAATATTGCAACTACCAGTTTCTTTCCCATAAAAAGGACAACTTGGCAGTACCAGGCTAGCAAAGTGGAAGTAACTTTCCAAATTTATTTAATACTGGATTTAATTTACAAATTTAAATTGAACCAAGCAAGTTTACTTTTCGAAATTGATTGCTGAAAAGTCGACAGCAAAAGTCAACATTTTCGAAGCAAAAAATTAATTCCATGACACTTTCCGTGCCATGTCTGACTGCACCTTTACATAAGCAAGGTCACTATTGGCAATTTTTTGTTTGTTGTTTTTTTTTCTTCTTATTTCCATTTCCATATGGCACATAAAAAAAGCACAACTTGCAACATTTTTATTGCACATAACTACTTCTATATATTTATACAGCAGAGTCTAGGCCTCGATGTCGTTAAGCCGAGTCATTAAATGCTAAGTTGCTCTTTTTATATTTACAAGTCAGCTCATGAATTGCAAACGATAAGCGTACATGCATGCGTACAGTTGTATTTTTTTCTCGCATTGGCTCACATATTCTCACATGACTTATTGCCAGTGCGAATGTAAAATATTTTTATTTATTTTTTGTTTTATGTGTTTGTGTACATTTTCACGCCTCGCTAAGAGCCACGCCACTACCATGACCTACATTATCCTTACGCGCTTAGTTATGCGAGTGTGTGTGTATGTGTGTTTATGTGTATACGCAATCGTGTACTGGTATGATTTACAAGCTGTTTTACATTCATATGTATGGGTAAGTAAGCTTCCACTAACAGATATGCACACATAATTTTTTTCTTTTTTTTTCATGCGCATATAACATTTTTATTTCATGTGTTTATCAGTAGTGTCCTTATTTCTATGCAAAAAAAAAAATGTTCTATTGAAATGCACAATTACAGGGTGGGGCAAATTAAAGTCCACAAAGGTTGAACAAAAGTTGACTTGGCTCTGGCGGTGACATTGTGAACGAGTTGTTTAGGTGGGAAGGTGGAAGCACTTCAATTCAATTTCCTTTAATCCTTTTTTTCTATTATCACTTGTGGCCCCTTTTTGAAGTTGAGCTCAAGTCGTTATTACAGCTGATTTGCAATTCGTTGTATATTCCGGTGACCGAAACGGCATTAGAGCAATGGGGATGCTACTCTCAGCCTCAATGCAAAGAGCTCGGCAACTAGGTCCAAATTTTTGCTTCAACAGAATTCAATACAACAAAAATTTATAGAACAAAATTTCATATGGATGGGAAACTAAATATTTTTCTTACAGGAATTCTGCATACTTTCTTTCAAGCCTTTCAACTTTTAAAGGAAAAAATATGCTCGTATACAGAGGTATCCATTATTATAATCATTATTTGCTATGGTGTCGGCTGGCAAGTGCCGATACAAATAAATTCCATAATTCTCTATTTCCTGCTTTTGACTTTAACTGTGGCCTACTGAGCGTGTCGTTAGATATCGTGAATTCGCCGAAAAGGCTTCGTCTCCATGTTCCTTTCGCCCGCCTTCTTCGGCTAGAGCCTTACTGAATCCAGTCTAGGGACATTCTGCTGATGTCAGTCGCTGGTTTACAAAGAGGTATCCATTGCGTATACTTTACTTCATAGGTAGAAAGCTACATTATTTTTTCACGTTTTTATAAATCAGCAAGAAGAACTTAGTTGAGTTATGTATTACTACATACACATATATGCCAGTTTTTTTAAATTAATTTATTAAAAATTTCAAAAATATTAAGGAATGCATTTTTTAAAGGACATTAATGAGCTGTATTTGTTCTAGTGAAAAGTAAGAAAGTTTCTTTTTTCGATTTCTAGATATATCTTCTTCCATTTGATATCCGTGCTGATATCTTAGAGTGGGTGTAAGTACTTATAACCAGTTTTTGAAAATTTAGTACATCGAAAACTTAAGGTTCTTTTACAGGGTGACAAAAAATAACACAACATTTTTTAATGAAAAAAATGTATCATTGATAGTAGCTCAAAACAAATTATACAATTTTAATAGACAATGTTTGAGTAACATTATATTCAGCCAGTTCCGAAGTGGCTACCTTTAACACCAATACCCAAGCTCAAACGTTTCAAAAAATTTTGGGCTATAGGCCGTAGTTCGTCTACCGTTATGCGATCCCACTCTCGACGCAACGCTTGCTTCAGGGGCTCCAAAGTTTTGTGGTGTTTTGCACAGGCCCTTGCTTCCAAAATCGACCATATTCTGTAATCTAGCGGATTCAGATCCGGTGAGTAGGGTGGGCATTCTTGGGAAGTAATGAAAGAGGGAAAATTGGCTTTGCACCACCACTCTTGGGTTGTTTTTGCTCTGTGGGCTGGATTTTGACGATGTTCAACAATGGACAAAGGTTCATGGGCTTCTGTAGGCCAAGTTCTGTGGTTTTGACGATTGTGAACTTGTTCAACGGTAAACAGCTTCTCATCCGTAAAAACGATTTTTTCCCAGCCCGTACCTGCGGCCCGACGTTGGAGTGAGCCACATCTTTCGAGTCGTACTTTCTTGTTTTCATCCGTGAGCAGCTGGTATTTTTGTAGTTTATAAGACTTAAGTCCAAGTTTTGTTTTTTGCTATAAGGCGAACTGATTCTCGATTGATGCCTGTCTCAGGAGCAATTTTCCTCATCGAGACCATGGAATTTCGTTGAACTCTTTGTTTTTGATGATTTTTCGGTTGTTGGAAGTGTTAACAGTTCGTTTTCTTCCTCTTCCAGGACGGTCACCTTCATTACCAAACTCTTTAAATCGTTTGATTGCACGAGAAACCAATGAACGTGCAATTCCAAGCTTCCGTGCTATCTCCCAGTTGCGTGCTCTTAGCTGATGCAGAGCTATAATATCTGAGCGACTACTTGGCATCGTTACACAAAGTATTTAAAAGAGCTGGAACAGAAACGAATACTTTTTTTTGTATTTCAGAACACACACAACTATCACAAAATAGGAGCATTCGCTAAAAAAAATTTACATTCATCTAATTGCACAGAGAAGTTTGTATACAGTAATTTTTGTCCCCCTGTAAAAATTGATTCGATGATGAAATGAAAATCGGAGTATGCAGCATTAGTGCCTACATAAAATCTGCACTTTTACGTGCATGTGAAGTTCTTCCCGAACAAATTTGATTGTATCACAGTGTTGTCCTTTAATTGGGCATAACTCCTAAATTTAAGGATTTTACTTAAAAACTGGCATAAATTGTAATTTTTCCACAAAACGTATTTCACTCGGTTGTGGTGGCGGAGGAAGCTCATACTAGTATAACATAAGTATCACTACACTATGGGAGGAATAGCCACTGTTTTCCTAAAATAATTTTTTACCATTCTGAAAGTGGAAGAATGCATAAATGAGAGGAGATGAAGCGGGAAACAGATTGGAGTCTTTAGTGACAGTAGGGCTGCACTCAAGGCCATGGAGAACGCAAAGCAAACCCCAAAGATTGTTCAAGACTGTAAGAAGAAGCTTAACTATGTTGCAAGATAGAATAAGCCCGTACTTATATGGGTTCCAGGACACTGCGGGATGGACAATTGCCGATGAATTGGCCAACTGCAGATCAGCGGTTATCCCACATGAGTCAGAGCCAATAATCGGAATCAGCTCTACAGGAATCAAGAAGTGCATCAACGATTATGTATGCAATTTACATAAAAAGCCTTGGTCCGGTCTAGAACGCTGCAAAACTACAAAGCGTTGTATGACAAGACCCAACCAAAAACTGTCGAACTTTCTTCTAAAACTTCGTGGAAAAGACGTTCGGTTGCTGGTCGGTATAATTACGAGACACAACCCATGGGGTCAGCATATGACTACCATTGGAATCATGGAGTGCCCGATTTGTTTGTCTTTCTTAGAGGAAGCGGACAGCGCTGAGTATTTTGTCTGTGAGTGTCCCACCTTTGCTAGGGCAAGGCTACGAATTTTATGTTTTAATGTGTAATATTCGTTCTCTCAAACTGAAGGATATTTTCAGTGGAAGATTCTCACAGGACTTACTATCTCTGTCTCTATCTATGTCTCTATTCTATCCTATCTCTTTCTCTCTGTCATTTCTCTGCTTTCCTCCTTGACAATCAACCTTCTTAATGTCCAAAGCTTTGGGTACAATGGGCCTGAGTGTTTTAAGAAGTTACCAAATCTTTCGGTGCTTCTTGGCGCGCCTTGCTCTAATTTCAATTTTGTATAACAGGTTCCCTTCGGATGAAGAAAAAAATTGATTGCTGAACAAATTAATGGATATCCTATCCGCATATTAATTAAAGAAAACATTATCAAATTTATAATTTTTGTTACATTATTATTATACAAATTTTTTTATTGATTTTTTTTATATTATAAATTTTTTTTATTTATTTATTTTTTATATCATAAAATTGTTTTTTATTATCACACAATTATTTTTATATTTTTTATATTTTTTTTAATAAATATGTGATACTTATTTTTTTTTTTTATAAATTTAAATACATTTGTCTTTCTATGTCTACAAGTGGCTTTTCGATAGTTCGAAACTAGTACTGAATGGAACAGTTGGGAACTAGTACGTTCTTTACTTTTTTGGTGTTTCCGAATCAGTGTTAATTTCGACCAACTTCATTAAAGAATAAACAAAACAAAGACCATTTAGCAGCTAGTGCTCCTGCCGGTGTTGCAATTTTCGATGAAATCATGCATTCACGTACCACCAGTTTTATTCTTAGTAGAGGCGAACAACTTAAATTTTCTTACTTTTTATTTTATTATTTCCTTAACTAAATTTTTATATATTTTATTAAAAGTTTTTTTTTTACTTTTTTTTAATAATTTTAGCATTTTTTAAGGATTTTTATTTCGATCAAGGGTGAGCTCTAGAGAGGCATAATTTGACGACATAGACTTGGACGAGATTTGGTTTCAGCAGGAAAGCACATCTCACATATCACCACACATCCCAACTTTTCCGCTCCAACTTTGATATCCATATTATGAGCTGTTTCGGTGTTATCAATTGGCTACTTCGAAGCTTCGATTTGACTTTGATTCAGGTCCTTAAGGCGATTCGAAGCCAATCAAGCCATTCGAAGAAAGGGCCAGAAACTATCACCAAGGCTTGGGAAAATGGATGCACTACTTAAGAGGATGGGCTACTACATAGCCAGCCAAAGCTGTCACATGTTTTCGTTCATTTTTTTAGTTTTTTAAAAGAAAAAACTATGGGGACCACCTTGTATACAGATAATTGGGGCGTTAATTACTATCTTAGATACTTAGACGAACTCATTATCCAACTTGTGGCTTGCGTGTTTTTCACACAAATATAGGGGCCTAGGAAGCCTCCCAGTTCTAGAATGTCTACCAATATGTTTTATGCTGCCTCAGATAGTTGAAATGTGGTACAACAACTAACTTATAGTGTATGTACGAGGGACGACTGATAACTTCGCGTTCTAAGTTGCATAATGAATGAATCTTAGGTATTGACTATACTTTTTTTAATTTTCAGTGTGACCTCCTTCCAGTGAAATGGAAGGAAGATCTCCTTGCAGCATAAATGGATCACCCACGTGTCCCTAAAAAATACTCTCTAAATTACCTTCAAAATGGCTTCGTATCTGGTCGCTTTCAACTCACTTTATCCCGTAACTTCTTTTTTAAATAAAAAATCAGATCAATAAAACTCATATCGAAACTGGGAATTCTACAGCTTTCATGGCAATCTTCGCAACCCGAATAGTTCAATTGGAAGCTTTTCTTGTAGAAGTTGTGCTCGCACGTCGACTAGTCACGCTTCTTCTACACGACTGCCGCATGCGCCTGACCTGACAGTTAATTAAAGTAGTACTGGCCATTCACTGTAGTCTCTGTAGTCACTTTAGGCAAGTAAACAATTACTTTAATAAAATGGTAGCGAATATCTACGATGCGGCCATCATAGCAGAATGGGTTGATGCGTGACTACCATGAGGAAGTGCGAGGTTCGAATATCTGTGCATGAAATAGGCAAATGATAGAAAAAGTTTTGTCTAATAGCGATCGCTCCTCGGCAGACAATTTCAAACCTCCCAGTTTATTTCTACCATGAAAAAGCTTCTCATAAAATTCAAACCATGAAAAAACTTCTCATAAAAATCAAAACGTGGAGGTTCCGCAATTTGTGCAAAAAATTAAGACGCACTGCTAAAATAGGAAGAGGAGCTCGGCCAAACAACTAACAGAAGTTATTTATTTATTTATTTTGTTTTTTTAATACCTTTGATGCGGACTTTTTCACTATGAATTTCTTTGGTGACTTTTTTCCTTCATCCCTTGTATTGACCCTTTAGACAGATTTTTGGATCATACTTACGAATCCAGATTTCATCTGCAGTTACTAATTTCGTGCAAACTACTCTGATTCAACTACCAAAAAAATCTTTAAAGTCAGCTGTGGAGCTCCAATCGTCGCTGCTTATCGAGCCATGTAAGCGTAAACGGTACCCAAACCTCACCTTTCATATGCAATCGACGGTGTAAAATCCCTCCTATTAATTCCTTAATAATCTGTAGTCCCTTTGTTATCTGTCACAATTTAATTCTTCGATTAGCCAGCAGTAATTTTCAGAGTTTTTGGACATTATTTTCAGTCACTACACTCACTGATCTCTTCACAGCTCTCGTCTCTTCATTTGGAAGACCGATGACGATTCTTCAAACATTTGTTCCAGCGCATTTCTTTTTTAAACAAAAAATTTAATCACAGTGCTGCGCTCTAAATTTCGATACGAGAATCTCCAGTTTCAATAAAAAAAATATTGTATATTAGAAAATAAAAAAGCTCTTCGCATTGACATTGATTGGTCTTACTTGAGCCACCCTGTGTAAACAGAGATTTATATTCCTGACTTTAATCCAGTAGTTTTTTAGCTACTCAGCATTGTTTTCTTTATTTTAGCAAACTATTTTTAGTGTATTTGACTTTTCTACTCCGTCTACTTTTTACTTTCATAAATTCTATTTGTATTTTGTGTTATTTTGTACGTATAAATTACTGCCACGCTGACTACATTCGATGTTGACCAGACACACAAATAAATCCACAATAAATCTAACGAAATTTATGTAATAGCGTTGCAAAATTGGGCACACTGCGAAAATAGAAAATTCAGAAAAATACAACTGAAAAGATAGAAAGTAGTGGGATACGGTACAGGTACACTAAACAGAGCTAGTTTACTGGATCGGCAGCCCTTGGTCGGGAAAAACCCAAGTAATTCCGGTAACGTAGAACCGGCTGCAATAGGAACGGAAAGTAGTCGCCAAATTTGCTGAATTCCCGAAATCTCGAAATCGAAATTTTCCTCCAATATTGTCATCCTTGACATGTACGTCTGAATTTTTTTTTTTTTTTTTTGTTTGTTGAACGCTTTTCAATGTCCCCAACTATATGCGTGCAAAAATCTGGAAACGTATGAACTGAATTGGCAGCAGAGAATATCACTTCATATGCGTTATACACATACTCTCGCATATGCATAAACGCATACGTAAACACACTCATATAAATAAATATCTACGCTTACAGCAAACTATGAATTTTTGTCGTCCGCCTGACGTCGCTTGGCATTAATATCAATTTTTGCCGTCATAAATCCAATGAGACGTTCATTTGTATAAACATATCTTTCTTCTTCTCTTTTCATTGACATTTGCATACACATATGGGTATATACATATATATGTATATGTGTTCACATCTATACACTTGCACATCCGAGTATCCGGGGCTGCCATTTGATCTCTCCATATGTAACTCTTACTTCTTTTATTATTAATGTTGAAATATGGGTCGTCGGGGGATATCAATGCTCTAGCCACTCAGGCACACAGTCAGTTCTGAGCAAGAAACAGAAAAAAAAAAATAAATGGAGAAAGAAAAAAAAAGTAAAAATATGGAAGCTAAGAAAATGCGTAATTTAAGTTGAGAGTAAAATTGTGACAAATGCAATGGCTTGGCAGGCGAAAGACTAAGAAGTGTATAAATAAATTATGCGTTATTTAAGCCTAAGCAGTGAAATATTGAATTTGAAACTAGTAGGGTAAATAAGCTCTCGGCAAGCTTAAGAGGCATTTAAAAATGGAAACCGATCCAACCTAATCATTGAAGGCTAGAGAGTTTTTGCCTTAAACATTGGGATTTCATGACCTATGGAATTTCTTCATGCAGTGGATAGTGGCCAACCGCCTAACTATCTGCGATTTCTCGCAGTGCTCTGTGTTCTTTCAAAATCGATACTAGTTGGTCGCTTTGTACTGTCCATTCATTGACAGCTTTTGACGTTTGTGAAATTAAATATTACTGCACAAACTTCCCAACAATTTTATCTTAGAATTCGTATCTTCATATACTAGATACCATATAGATTCTGTGTTGTGTGTTTGGCAGAGTTCCTCCTCCAATTTGTGGTATGTGTCTTGTTGGAATTCCATCTATCTATAAGTGAACCACGAGAACTCGAAAAATGTTTAGCATACAACTTTTTCTACGTCGCATCCATAATAATTACAGTATGGATAGCTCTCGCCCCTAATTAAAGTGACATCTCTTGAAGAATTTACTGAGGTGGAAGCCCAGTTGTTCAGATAGAGACCCTCAAATTCGCTCACTGCGTTTCAGTTTTTATATGCTGTGATATGCTGAACGCCACTTGAGAATAGTGTTCTAAATGCTTTGCTAGTCACCCGTGCTGCTTTCCTTGGTTTAGGTTTGGCAGCCGCATCGCACATAGGGACAGCAATGCCACTTAGACCTCGAATTAGGTCTGTTGTAAGCCGCAGGGGTTGGGCTGGGCTACATTTCCCCTTCCAGATTGAACCATCCTCAGCTTTGGACAAAACGTAAAAGGTTGTTGATACCTAAAGTGTATAGATTACCTATATTCAGAATTAGAATCTTAAATATTTGTGGATCTTAAACCGGGCATGTCTAAAAAAGGAGTTGAATTGTTTCCAATTCCTCCTCATTTCTGCAGCTACGAAATATACAGAAATGCATGTAAACGCCTAATCTCCTTGCATGATTTCCTATGAGAAAATGTTCTGTGAGGGCCCCTACTAAGGTCCTAATTTGAAGTCTACTCAATTCGTATCGACGCTAATCCATTTTTGATTTACAGAACTGATAAGTGCGTCCTTAAAAATTATAAAATCCATAAAATTACTTATGTTTGGCATACAGGTACCTTCTTTTGCATGTTGATCAGCCCCACAGTTTTCTGGTATATCTCTGTAGCCTGCGACCCAGCATAAGATAATACGATACTGTTTAGCCATCTCATTAAGAGATTGGCGACAATGTAAGACAGTCCGTCCTTGTTGTTATATAGAAAGCATCCAGAGCCCGTAGGGCAGCTTGGCTGTCTGATAGAATGCAGAATTACATGTATAAGTGAGAATAGAAAACTTAATTATATATATATATATAATTGGCGCGAGCTCCTCCTCCTATTTGTGGTGTGCGTCCTGATGTTGTTCCACAAATGGAGGGACCTACAGTTTCAAGCCGACTCCGAACGGCAGATATTTTTATGAGGAGCTTTTTCATGGCAGAAATACACTCAGAGGTTTGCCATTGCCTGCCGAGGGGCGACCGCTATTAGAAAAACGATTTTATTAATTTTGGTTTCTTTCCCAGCGCGTTTAGCCTGTTCGTTCGCTAGATTCTTCCCTTTTATGCCTGCATGGCGTGGAACCCACATTAGTTTTATGCGGTCGCTATTTTCTAATAATTTGCTCCGGATACAGGTTAGGTTAGGTTAGGTCATGATGGTTTCCCAGAGAGTAGGGCCCACCTGGACGAAATAGTTTGGTTCGTCCTTTGTGATACCATTTAAGGACAGAAAAGGGGGAGGAAGGGAATGGATGGGGGAGTGGTGAGTGTTTGTGGACTACGAACGGTGACTAGTCCGCGATTGTGTTAACCTCATTATGCTGCTTATGTAGTTCATCAGATTTTTGTTATCAGCACCTGCTATATCAGCAGGCGCAGAAAAGAAGTGAGAACCAAGATACTTGAATCTTAGTCCCGCGAAGGCTGGGCAGCTAAGGAGCAGGTGCTGAGATGATTCCACCTCATCCTCCATACAGCTGACGCAAAAAGGACTCGAAGTAATTCCGAGTCTCACGGCATGTGTACCTCGCGAACAGTGCCCCGTGATGATGCCCACGAAATTTAAGAGATGACATTTTGTCATCCCCAGGATATCCCTCGAACGCCTCCTATCCAAACGTGGCCAGAGGGACTTCGCGACCCTATACGTTCGTGTACTTGCCAAGCGTTCGCTGAGTTGGTGCATAGCCCATCCTTCCAGGAGTAGAGCGCAGGTTGTCAAGGGGATCCCGATCCTCTCCTTTCGCGAGCACATCGCCTCACAGGTCCCTTGTCTGGCCAGCTCGTCGGCTTCGCAGTTTTCCGCAATGTCACTGTGACGGGGTACCCAAATTATCTTTATGTTGAAGAATTCTGATGCAATCGAGAGTGAGACCAGGCATTCCCTGACCAGCTTCGAATGCACCATAATAGAGCCTAGAGCCCTAATGGCCGCTTGGCTATCGGAGTAAATATTTACCTTCTTAACAGTTATTACGCAATTAAGTAGCCAGTCAGCTGCTTCTTTAATTGCGGCCACCTCGGCTTGGAACACATTGCAGTGATCCGGTAGCCTGAATTTGAGTTTGATGGGGAGCTCTTTGCAGAATACTCCTCCTCCAACCCTACCGTCCAACTTCGAGCTATCCGTGAACAGGTTAACGAGGCCCTGTCGCCAGGTGTTGCCCCCGGTCCACTCCTCCCTTGGTGGAATATGGGTGGAGAAAGTTCCGCTTGGACTTAGCGAAGGCACACACTGGTCCGTCGACGAGGGGATGAACTCAAAGTTTCTGAGGATGCTTGAGTGCCCATATGTGAGATTGAGCTTATAGCCGAAGCCTCTCAGTCTGATTGCGGTACGAGCAGCGGCAATTCTGCCAGCGATGTCTATAGGTATCACATTTAACATTACATTAAGCGCCAGGGTAGGAGTAGTTCGAAGCGCCCCACTGATTTCAATGAGTGCAGACCTCTGGACTCTCTCTAGCTTTTTAACTGATGTCGTCCTCTCCAGTGAGTTCCACCAGACAGTGACTCCATATAACAGAATTGGCTTTATTATGGTATTGTAGAGCCAGAATACAACTCTGGGCGAGAGGCCCCACCTTTTGCCAATTGCGCCTTTGCACCCATACAAGGCGATTGTTGCCTTCCTTACTCTCTCCTCAATGTTGGGCTTCCACGTCAGCTTACTGTCAAGGATTAGACCTAGGTACTTCACCTTGTCAGAAAGCACCAGCGGAGCGCCCCCCATCGAGGGGAATTGAGCTCTGGGTATTTTATATTTCCTCGTGAAAAGGACAAGCTCCGTCTTAAGAGGATTCACCGATAAGCCGCAATCTGCTGCCCATCGAACAACTACGTTCAGATATCCGTGCATTAAATCATACAGGGTATCTATAAACTTTCCTCTAACAATTAGTGCCAGATCATCCGCGTAGGCAATCACCCTACAGCCCCTCCTCACCAGCTCCTCCAGCAAGTCATTGATAACAATGATCAAGAAGAATGGTGAGAGAACCCCGCCTTGCGGCGTGCCTCTGCTCACCTGCCGGCGGAGAGAGACGCCGCCCCACTCTGCCACGACCGTTTTGTCGCTGAGCATTCTGTAGATAATCCTGGAAAGGTCGTCTCCGACCCCCAGCCTACGGGATACAGGAGGTGATGTGCATTTTGTTCATTGTGTTCTTTATAGAGTAAATGACTGATTTGCTATCCGTGCAAATTACTGCTTTCGGTAAAAAGTTTTCAGCGAAGGTAATGCCATTCGCTGCTGCTTTGGTTATACGAGTATAAGCAAAGGCATAGCTAGAGAAGAGGCCGGCCGTGATTGTTTCTCCTTTCGAGTTGACAACTGCAAACGATTAAAATTAAGCTCATGCGGAAAGCAGAGAGAGAGTTGTGATTTCTGCCAAAAGTCGTTGGTAAACAATGACGCCAGTGTAATTTTTAACATATTTCGCTAAGTTTAATATAAAACTAGATTCTTTCATCAACCAGTGAATCGGAAGTGGTACCAATCTCTCTGGCGATGCACTGTGCAATTGACGATATGCGACGTGAAGTCTTACTTCGTTGAAGTTCGCCTACCACTGCTTCACTTTTGCCACTCTGAATGAGGTACCTCCAAAATATGCATTCTGAATGCCACAACCGCTTCTTCAGGTGTCGAAAAACGTTGACCTCTCAGTTTGTTTTTTACGTACGGGAATAAAAAGAAGTCATTCGGTGCCAAGTCAGAACTATACGGATGACCCATGAATTCGATGTTTTGGGTGCTCAAAAATGCAGTTGTTTGAGCCGATGTGTGAGAATGAGAGCTCGCATTGTCCTGGTGAAGAGTGATCCGCCTTTGGCGATTGGTTTTCCTAATTTCTTGGAACGCAACTAGCAAACAAATGGTTGTGTACCACTCAGAATTTACTGTTCTGCGTTGTTCTAGTGGTACGGTGGCGACATGTCCAGTTTTTCCGAAAAAACAGGCGACCATTTGCTTGGAAGTGCTTCGTGCGCGAACAACTTTTGTTGGATTTGGCTCATCTTTAAACACCCATACAGTCGACTGCTGTTTACTTTCGGGCATATACGCGTAAATCCATTATTCATCACCTGTACGATATCATAGACATGTTTCGAAGCCCCGCGATCGTATTTTTTGAGAATTTCCTTCGACCAATCGACACGAGCCTTTTTTTGAGCGATTGACAAATTGTGTGGGATCCAACGCGAACAAATTTTTTTGACAGTCAAATGTTTATGCAATATTGAATGTATGCTGGTCCCACTAATGCTTAAGATTGTCTCAATCTCACTAGAGGTCACATGACCATCTTGCAATATCAGTTCGCGCACAGCATCAATGGTTTTCGGAACAACTGATTTTGGACGACCTTCACGAAATTCGTCTTGGAGTGAACTACGACCACGATTGAATTCACCATACCATCGATAAACACAGGTCCTTGATGGAGCTTCATCGCCAAAAAATGAATTAAGTTCATGCATGCAATGTTGCTGAGTTAATCAACATCGAAAGTTGTAAAAAATAACCGCACGAAAATGTTCACGATTTAATTCCATTTTTGGACCGAGATGAATCTTTTAAGTTACTATAAACAACACAAATAGCGCTGGTATTTCAAAACATTCTGAGTACGTAAAAGCCAAAAAATGTCAAACTTTGCAATACAGCTGTCAGTTGCCAGATTGCAACACCAGGGTTGTCAAATACTGACATATAAAAGGCACCCCTCGTATAAGTTTCTTCGTATTCGTCGCGAATCTCTTTTCAATAGTTTGAAGGCCGGCTTCCGTCAGTAAAAATTTTGTTGTTGATTTAGGAAGCTTCTGCTTACTGCCATGTGGTAAGCTGAGTAAAGTAGTTTTATGGTACTTTTCGCACAGTTGCCATAAATGGGAAAGCCATAGTCTTTCTTCGATAATATGAGGCCCTGGTTACATTTATTACCGTTGAATAGTTAATTAAACAGTGTTGATATGAAATATATTAAGACTAACAGCCAGCTTAATAAATAAATAAGTAAATAAATAAATAAAAAATGGTACCATCTCCACCAAATAACGAAATATAGTACGAGAGGGCTCAGATTTGTAATAATTTTGCACGTAATAAATTGCCTTGAATTATTTAAAGTTTTATAATTTAAATATAATCTGCTGATTTTAAAGTAATTTATAGTTAATCCATCCAAAATAATTAGGTGCACAGTTTCCAGTTTGAATAAATCAAAAAAAAAAAAAAAAAAAGGAAATTCCCCAACAAATAAATTAACTATTTTCGCATTTGTGCATATTTCAATAATTACCGTTACACGCACCGATTTACCGACTTTTTTGTAGTGTTCTACTTATCAGCATAGTTGTTGTTGTTGCTGCTGCAGCTACTGCTCCACTAAGTTAAATTATCAAAGTCGATAATCGCACTTTAATGGGCGCTTAAATTAAATGCGATTGCAATTAGTTGTTTGTACTCATTTCGATCGCTTTTTATTCGCCATATTTTTTTTATATTTTATAAAAGGGGCAAAAAGTTATTAATTACAGTAGCAATCGATAGGCTATCGGCGTAATCCTGACAAAGCAAAAAAAAACAAAAGCAGCATTTATTTTCATTATTAAAATTAATAGTAACGTATGGAGTAGAGTATCAATTACAAATGAGTTACCCGAATAATGAATGCACAAAAACAGCAGAAAAACAAAAACAAAAAAAATTATAATATGTTAATTATAGTGGCACACCATACAAGTGCGTAAATATGTTTGTATAAGCATTCATAATTATAATTTGCAGGCATGCCAGAGCTACTCTATGGCGGCGTGTGGCTTGAATGCGCAATTTTTAATTAAACTTTTGCTGCGAATATATTTTTTCAATTCCTAATTATATTCCATGCATAAATATTTCATATTCCAACTTATTTAATTTTCCACATTCGAATTTTCAACCACTTTCACTAATACTTTCTCATAAATTCTATTACTTTCAGACTGAAGGTCGACAATAATGGCGGCGCTTGGTGTCCAAAACATATGGTTTCGCGTGGCCTCAAGGAGTATCTGCAAGTGGATTTGTTGCAAGTTCATGTTATCACGGCCATACGCACACAAGGACGCTTTGGCAAGGGTCAGGGTCAAGAGTATACGGAGGCCTATGTGCTGGAGTATTGGCGTCCGGGTTTCGAGAAGTGGCTACGCTGGAAGACCATTCAAGGCAAAGAGGTTGGTAGAAATATGAAAGCACAATTTATTTGTTTAGCGCATATGCAATCAAGTGAATATACACTAGTTTACAAATTTCGTTTTTTTTTTTGAGCACCGGATGCCACTTTGCAGAAACCCACTGATAACAAAAATTGCCAAATTTCTTCTTTTTTTTTTGTTGAGAACACGTTTTCGAAATATTATATTAGCAATTTACCGTTTTTTTCCAACAACCAAAGAAAAGCAAAACGAAACAATTCAAATTTGGAATTTTTGAAAACAGACGAAAATCTTCATTTTTTCCAACTGCATCGTTTGTAAATTAATTAATATATTATTAATTAATATGTCTTACTATGCCTTTGCAATGTGCAGGGCAATATCTTTCCAACACCTGGGAGATTATGTTGATCCAGCGATATACAGGTTATGTTGCTCCATTAAATACAAAAAAACCTGAAAAATTTTGGTTTTCCGGGAATGTGTGGAAAAATGGGAGTCATTGCATTTTTTGCGGCCCCTAATTACTATAAAAATCACTTTTTCATCTAGGTGAATTTTTAGTGTTAACTAGTGTAAATGCTTCTGTGAACAAAATGAACATCATTTGCGTGTTTAGCAACCGAAATTACACTTAAATTTAACTTTTTAATATAAGTAAATTTTTTGTGTTAACTAGTGTAAATGATTCTTTCGGGCGAAAATGCATGGTTTCAGTGTTTAGGGGTCCAAAATGTCTATAGAAATATTTTTTTTTAATTTTACATTAAAAATCAAATTTTCTCCAAAGTGAATTTGTCCTGTTAACTAGTGTAAACGATTCCTTGAAGAAATGCATCGTTTTCGTGTTTAGCGACTCAAAATTGCCATAAAAATAATTGTTTCACGAAGGCTCTGTTTTCGTGCTAACTAGTGTAAGCACTTTAAAAAAAAACACATTTTCAGTGTTTAGTGATCCATAATGCTCATAGGAACCATTTTAATTTATCCTAAGAATCATTTTTTCGCCAAGGTTAATATTTCGTGTTATCTAGTGTAAATGATTCTTTCGGGCGAAAATGCATGGTTTCAGTGTTTAGGGGTCCAAAATGTCTATAGAAATATTTTTTTTTAATTTTACATTAAAAATCAAATTTTCTCCAAAGTGAATTTGTCCTGTTAACTAGTGTAAACGATTCCTTGAAGAAATGCATCGTTTTCGTGTTTAGCGACTCAAAATTGCCATAAAAATAATTGTTTCACGAAGGCTCTGTTTTCGTGCTAACTAGTGTAAGCACTTTAAAAAAAAACACATTTTCAGTGTTTAGTGATCCATAATGCTCATAGGAACCATTTTAATTTATCCTAAGAATCATTTTTTCGCCAAGGTTAATATTTCGTGTTATCTAGTGTAAATGATTCGGTGAAAAAATATACTTCATTTTTAATGTTTCGTGATCCATAATTTCCACAGGAACCATTTTTTTTTTCAAATTTACCCTAAGAATCATTTTTTCGACTCAAAATGAAATCAATTTTTCACCAAGGTCCATTCTTCGTGTTAACTGGTGTAAATACTTCTTTAGAAAATGCATAACTTTCGTTTTTAGGGACACAAAATGTCTATAGATATCACTTTTTCAATTTTACACAAAAATCATTTTTTCACCAAGGTCAATTTTTCGTGTTAACTGGTGTAAAGACTTCTTAAAAAGTGCATCCTTTTCGTGTTTAGGGACCCAAAATGTCTATAGAAACCACTTTTTTAATTTTACCTCACAAATAAATTTTTACATAGGTGAATTTTTTTTGTTAACAAGTGTAAACTCTTCTTTAAACACAGGAGAACATTTTTGCTTTTAGCGCCTCAAATATAATTAGTTTTTCATCAAGGTAAATTTTTTGTGTTAACTAGTGTAAACTCTTCTTTAAAGAAGGATATTATTTTCACTTTTAGCGACTCAAAATGAAATCAGTTTTTCACCAAGGTCCATTTTTCGTGTTAACTGGTGTAAATACTTCTTTATAAAGAAACCAATTTTTCAAAATTACCCCAAAACCCATTTTTTCACTATGGCGAATTTTTCGTGTTAACTAGTGTAAATTCTTCTTTAAATAAAGGACATAATTTTCGTTTTTAGCGACTCAAAATTAAATCAGTTTTTCGCAAATGTCAATTTTTAATGTTCACTAGTGTAAACGCTTTTTTGAAAAAAGTCATCGTATTCGTGTTCTGCGTCCCAAAATATCCCTTATTTATTTTGTCAGCAAAGCTCATTTTACGTGTAAACCAGTATAATCTGTACATTTAGTTTTTTTATAAATAATTCTTTTTTTGTTAACATTCTTTTGCAATCCGCTAACGAAAATGTTTAATAATAGACGCAGATTGAGTCCCGCATCTGCAAGTGCATTAATATATGTTTACATACATATATATGTATATTTAGCAATATTAATATGTATGCGAACCTCTTAATACGGGCGTCCTAGCCCCTTGCATAGTTGCACAGGTCGTCTTTACTGTACCACAGTCTCCCACACTTTTCTGGCTCCTCCTACATTCCTCCTTACATTCATTTCTATCCCAACTCCAGCAAATTTGTTTGTTATTACAACTACAAGCTATATACGTACATACATATATACACGCATACAAACATATATGTGTGAAATATATTTACTCGTGCCTTACCCGCCTTTGTTATTGTTTTAGCTCGAGGCCACGTTATTCAGTGCTGCGACAATCACCCGTACACTCGCCTATATTCACACATTAATCACTTCGATAACAATCACTTGCGAAAACTATCTTTGGCATTTACCCATCCTGCCCGGACTGCGTGGCCTGCTGCCTGGTCCGCCTTTCTTGAATTATTTGCCTTGTGCTGGTGATTTCTTGCTCCGCCCGTAATAACTATTTTTCATATTTTTAGTTTGTTTATTTGACCTTTGCTGCTTTTGCGTGCGTGCGGCACAATTGCGTAGGTGTTGCGGGAAAAATTATGGGAGCTACACCCAATAAAATAGTAAATGAAAAATAGCCTGAGTCGTTAAAAATAGTTATAAAAGTAAAAAGAGTTTTTTTATTCAACTCTTAGTCTTGATTTGGTGCTAAAAATACTTCATATTTATGTTATTTAAAATCGATGGACTCATTTCGGGGTATGTTACAGATTTTTACAAATCCATGCAATGCCCATTCCGAATTGCTACTTTTCTATGTTTAAGTTGTTTTGCAATAACTTCTTCCTTCCGAACACTTCTCTCAAAGCCATTCAAAACTGAGAATGAAGCTTTCCAACTTCAAACCGCATGATCCACTGTTTATTTCTAAGAAAGTAACTCTCTTAATTACAGCTTTTTGATCTCTTTATTCTTCTTTCACAGAATTGCAACGCGGAGTGCGTCAAAGCTTCCTTCACAATGCTCTTCGATCTTGAGCTTTTGCTTCGTAGTGACGTATTGTCATGTCCACTGCATTTATCCATCGGTTCCTTGGTCTGTCTTCGGCCTTTACGTCCATTAGCTTTCCTGTAATGGCTTTCTTCGCGGCAAAGTCAGCGGGCATACGGGTAACATAACCTAGCCATCTTTTGCGCTGCGATAACAAAAACGCGCAGCTGTCTCGTTCTGAGTGAGATCGTTTAGTTCGGAGTTGTACCGGATTCTATAGGTACAATCATCCATTCTTATTGGTTCAAACATCTTTTTTAAAATTTTTCTTTCCATGCAAGCAATCATCGCACAGTCAGCAACTTTCAGAGTCCATACCTCACATCCATACCTTGATTGGTCGGATAAGGGTCTTGTACATAGTTAGTTTTGTATCTTTAGACAAGAGCCGGGACTAGAACAAATTAAGGTGGACATAGTACTTTTGGCGGCGTTGACGCGTTCCCTTACTACAGAAGTTGAATCACCGCTACATGCGAATATAACTCCCAAATACTTAAAATGCTGATCTTTGATCCCCTACGCAACATCAAAATGAGTTTTATTGCGACTTGATCTTAGGCATTGAGAGATACTACCCGATGGCGATGTCGTGGCTACAGAATATACGTTCCCCATTTTTTTTTTTCTTGCACTATGATGAAGGGATAAGGGGGCACGTTGTATGGTGCAAGAAAGTGAGCTCACAGCCTCTCCAAAACGCTAAGTTAGAACTGTTCAATAACTGAATGTCTAGCAATTTTGAAAGAAATTATCAACATTACTTTCACTTGGGTGTTCGACATCCTTGCTTTCGTTGTCTGTTCCCAATCCCCTTCCAATAGCTGCAGTGTTCGATTTCGGATCTCGCGATTACAATCAAATATCCAGGTCTCATCTTTCATCCCAAAGCGGGACATCAAATTCTCGCATACATTTTCGCGCCTTCATAAAATGTTACTTTCGAAAAAGATGCAAAAAGCATATCCCATGGAACGTGATAACAACTTCAAATGGTGAAAGTGACTAAAGGAAGATCCCAACTTTTCAGGCAAATGACGCAGTCTTGCCATTTCCTGAGTTTTGACTAATTTTCCGCAACTTAATTACCACATCTCGTATAAAATTGCCGTAAAGAAAAATTCTTTCCACAATCTATCCCACTTAAATGCTGCTGGTATCGAGATATTCGAAAATACCGAGTTTATTTATGTTCTGTCTTGTTTCCGGGATAAAGTTGATCCTTTATTCGTGTATGGAAAATAGGGCCCCAACAATTTTTTTCCACTAGTCCCGATTTTGAGCTAGAATTTTAACTTCACTCCATGCTTTTCCATTTCCGTCTCAATAATCCTTACCCAAGTGTTAGATGGCCATTTCTTAAACCTAAATCCATTCCTTATCCACTCTGTCTTTAAATATCGTAAATTGTGGAGGGAATAGCTCATTTTTGGCATTTGCAGGGTCTTCCAGTTGCACTTAATTGCTCTGCAAAGTCGACTCTTCAACGCTTGATGACCAAATTCTAAGTACCGGTTCGGTAGAAAATCAATGAACACCCATATTTTAAAGGAATGCTAGATTGGCTGAGAACATCCTTCTCTCCGCAAGTTTGTCCATGAAATCCCGGAGAAAATTTTACACGGTCGGTTTGGTAAGCAATCAGTCCACATCAATATGCCAAAAGAATGCCCGATGGGCTAAAAACATGCCACTCTCTGCAGGTTTTCTATGACATAGCAGTAAATTTCTCGCACTTCATTAGAGTTCTGCTTTTCGCAGACTTCAACTTGAGGAAATTCGCGTCGCGACTTGGATGTCACTAGTACAAAATGCAACCGAAACAGAGACTCAAAGTTGGTAGCCAGTATTTACTCGCGAACTGGGTTTTGGAGCATTTGGAAGAGAATATCGACTTTGGTCGAAAGCAATCCTTAGGAGATTTTTTTGATAAATGACTACGTTAGTAAGTAAAATTAGCGCATATGGGATGACCCGAAATACTCGTGCATTAGGGGACACTATTTTTATTTTTTGGTATTTACTGCAGCATTTCGGACGGCTGCATAATTTATCCGTATTCATTCGAAAATGAGTTTGATATGGCCATCATCGAGCACTATAGGTCGATGGTAACCAATTTCCTTTGCCCTTTTCTTTATGAAATATTTGAGGGTATGATCATTTCTTGCGGAGGCGATGTGACTTGGTCTACAAGATCATGTGATTTGACTCGGGTAGCCTTTTTTTGTAAGGTTTCCTGAAGATCTATGACAATAAGCCGCAAACAGTCGATGTACTCTAAGCCAACATAGTCCCGACGATTGACCAGAATAATTCAATTTGTACCTATATACCATTCATTAAGTATTATATATTTATTGCTGTTCTATGTAGGAGAGTGCACTAATATTTTGTTTAATTTCCCCTTTCTTTTTTTTTCTCTCTTGCAGATACTCCCCGGCAATATTAATACTTACAGTGAAGTGGAGAATGTCTTACAGCCGGTCATTTTCGCCTCAAAAGTGCGAATCTATCCATATAGTCAATACGATCGGACTGTCTGCTTGAGAGCCGAGGTAGTCGGCTGCCTTTGGGAAGGTGAGTGAATATATATTTGTTTATATACTACTACATATGTACCTATATGCTTTGCGTGTCTCCGCACACGAAATGTAATTTCGTATAGCGTAAAAGAGCCGAAGATGGCAACATCTAACACTACACACACATTTTCTTTACCCCACTAAACAACAAAGAGTTTATGCTTAGTTAGTACTCTCTTTTCGTTAAGCTCACACTGTTTAAAGTCAAATGCGTAAATTTTCATCAATACCAACAAAAACTAAGAGTCAAACATACAAACTACCTCAAAATCTTTCCTCGCTCAATTGCTTGCTTCTTCATTTACCGAAACATATTGGGATAACGGTTGTGCTGTCAAAAGATGCGCTAGATTCTTAGGTATTATTATCAGAGTTTGGGGTCTCGCTCCCAACATCAAAAGAAGATGAGTTTTGAAAAATGCAATCTTCCATTAGTGAATTAAAATTGCTGGAAAAACACGACAGATCCTGTTTCCCTGTCAATTTTTTAACCATTGCATGTATGTATATTTAACTGTCTCAGACCGATGAATATAGTAATTGTGGAATTTTTCTTTAGATCCATAAAATTTGTTTAGCATAGTTCAGCCTGGATTTACAGGACTTGACTACCCCTGATGTGGTTGGGAAGCTGTCTAAGGTCAAAAGCGCAGCCTCTCCATCGGTTCTTGAATAGCATACACCTCCGCTTGAAACACAGATGCATGCATTCCAAGAGCAAAGGGCAGTTATGTCCCGCTGAACTCCACGTAGACCCCACAGCCAGAAAGCTGTCAGTGCCTTGGATGTCTTTGTTTCAATGTGTGATTTCCATAGGAGCTTACTATCGAGGATATTTAATTTCCTTGGATAGGTGGATTGTGACTTAGTTAAGGCAGAACGAGTCAATCAAGCTTCCTCCTTCTGGTGAAGAGGACAATACCAGTCTTGGCCGGATTTGCCGATAGCCCATTCGCACAACACCAAGTGCCAATCTGATCCAGAGTTTTCTGCACTTTCCTGCAGATGTTCACAAGCGAAAGGCGTGTTACCAAACAGGTGACATCGTCCGGATATGCTTGTGCGTAGACTCGCGAATCGTTTAAGGTGGTGAGTAGAGGATCGATTACCATCGGTGGTGAGTAGAGGATCGATCTTCCTCTCGAACGAATCCAATTTACTAGCACACATACTGTCAAAAGTGGCATTATCAAACGTCCCCTCTATGTCTAAAAAGATGACCATAGCGTAGTCCCTCCTCTCGATGACCAGCTCTACCATAGCAAGAAGGTTTTGCAGTGCCAACTCGCAGGATTTTCCACTTTGATAGGCATGCTGAAATGGAGACAGAGGATGAGCCTTCAGCGACTTCTGACGTACGCGCAATTCCACCAGTCGTTCGAGTTTTTTCAGCATGAAAGAAGTCATGCTGATGGGTCTACAGCTTTTGGGGCTGGTGGTGTAGTCGTCTCTTCCAAGCTTTGGGATGAAAGCGACCCTCACCATCCTAGAAGAGCGTGGTATGTAGGCGAGTGCCAGACATGCCGAGAAAATTTTCTTCAGGACTGCTGTCACGGACTCTGCGCCTTCCTTCGGCATGGCAGGATATATATCCTCTGGTCCGGGGGATTTGTAGCCAAAAGATTTGATGGCAAATCGATTGGCGGCCTCATTCACCACAGATCTGGCAACGAACCAGTCCAAGAAGGTGTAACAGCTCTGACAACCACCTCCATCAATGAGGGATGTTGCTGGCTGACGCTTATCTGATTACCAGGAAAGTGAGATTCCATCAGCAAGCTGAGTGTCTCATTTTGCCGCTCCGTGAAGGAGCCATCAGATTTCCTAAGTGACCCCAGCTTTGCAGTTGGGTCCCTTTTCAGGATCCTAACCAACCTCGAACATAATTACACTCTTAATTTAGCCAGTCGTATACAATTTTCGAGGACTAGTAAAACTTTCCTATTTTATAAAAAATCGCGCAATGAATGAAAAAGATGAGATAAAGTTCAATATTATACACCTCTAAAGCAATATTTTTGAGACGATTAGAAGGATTCTTTTCCTTTGAAGATTTCTGGACCTTTGCACCTTCACTTCATTTAGTAAAAATTGCATACAAATATCTTCAAATTTTTTCTAAATATTTGATCAGCCTGAAAATTTAAAATTTTTGAGAGTGAAAAACCTAAATTATTCATATTTCCTTAAATGCTTTTCAACTACAGTTTTCCCATTCACTATTACGATTCATTTATTGATACAAATGCATTTATTTGCACACTCACACATGCATACATACAAATCTCATGATTTCCATAAAAACACATCAACTTGTCGTTCTGCATTTGACTAACAAAATACCTTAAAGTTTCACATGCAACCATTCACCTACACCTAAACAGATGTTCACCTATCCACAAGCATTTTGCAGCTGTAAATCTGTCAGTGCATGCAACACTTTTGCAGCACAGAGTCAAGAAAAAATATTTAGCTTTTCAACCCTGCCAAAGCAATCGCATGCAAATGCAACATTTTGCTGTCAATGCACATTTGTTGTAAATGGCAAATGGCGACAGGGGAACCCAGAGGAGTCGCACTGGTGACTATGAATCGTTTTTGATGTGTCACACATTTGATGTCACAGAGTGAAATATTGATTAGCGTTTTAAGTGTACGAATATTGTTTGTATGCGTTTGAATAGCTAAGCAAGCACACACACATGCAATGTAGAGGTATATAGAGAATTGAAGTGTCAAGATTGTGTAGCATTGAAGCTCGTTGTACTCTTTTACACTGCTCCTCTTTTTGGTGTTAAAAGTTTTCGAATAAATAAACAAACATCAAATGTTTCACTCGAAATGGATAGTGACAGATAGAAAAAATGTGTTATGTCAGGAGATCGCTTTTCATTCCGCTACACTTAGTTAGTTCATGTATCAGAGGTGAATCGTTGGCAGCCATAGGCGGCGCTACAGGCTTCAATGATTATTAGAACTGAAGAAGGATGGCGTGCCTAAGTATGGGGGCTATGAGAACTACCCCAACTGCTGGGATGAAAGCGATTTTAAATCTATCATCGCTACACTAAGCAACAAAAGAGGAAGCTGCTATGCAAGCGCTCTCCTTTCATATGAAAGAAAGATTTAAACCATGTGATCTGACTGGACACCTGCATGACCCAGGCGAATGACCACACGGAACCCGCACTGAATTTGTAAAAGATACAAGGTAATCTTCCCGTCTAGAGAAGAGGGGAACACTACCCAACATGGCTAAATGGTGACTCTCAGAAATGGTATAGAGATGGATCCAAAACGCTCTAGGAGGTAGGAGTAGGAAAAGTGGCACACAAAATCCTAACACTAAGTACAGATACCTCGATTTTCCATGCGCAGCTCTTCGCCATAATGGAAACAGTAGAAATCGTATCCAAAGGAGGGTTCGGTTAAAATACCTTCGGTCAGTCAATCAGTCTTCAAAATCTTAAATAGCTTTACGTTCAATTCAAAAGTTCTTAAAGAGGGTAACAATGTACTCAACAAACTGACCACTCTTAATTAGGTTTCCCTCATCTGGGTACCGGGACATGAGGGACGCGAAATAAACAGACAAAAAGACGGATTTATATGGCAAAAGAGGAGGGAGGACCTTTTAAAAAATCAACCTCAGACAGAAAACCTAAAAATGGATCCAAAACGCACAAACGGCTTTGATCACTCCAAAAAGTTTGTGAACTTTAATGCTAACAGAGCAAAATCTGCTCTAACCCTAGACAAAAAGGGCCTCGATTACTCTGTGGAGCACTTACACGCCGCTTTACCTGCAATAAACATTTCAATGCAAACAACATTTCAATAGGACTATCTAACACTAGTTTATGCAGGTCCTGCTGTGATGAGGAGAAGGTCAAGGAACATTTAATCACCAATTGTGAAGCAGTGGGGCACAGGAGACACATACTGGGGTCGTACGTACTAGAGAATGAAGATTCATATGTAAACCCCTTCAAAGGAACTGATTCCATTCCTCCCTAAACAAACTAAACAATTAAAACTAAGGTCTTAGGATATTGTGCGCCCTGGTCGCAGTGTATAAAGGCCTTAGCCTAACCCGTACAACCATTACCATTACCAACTGGAAATCTTAGTTCTTTCAGTATAAGTAACGAGTCTTCCAGGAGTAGAACAGGAGTAGCGTTGTTTTCTTGTCTTTTCAACTGGGAGGAGCTCTCATTTATCCTCTGCCACCATCAGCGGGTTCCACTGCTATTGCATTTGAGAGCCTTTTGGAAAATATTAAAAGACCTCCGGTCTTTCTTTGGAAAATGATACAATTTTTAAGCAAATGTAGACTGTAGACTGTGAAAACCTTTAGCGAGGAGAGTTCGTTTGTCTGAATTCATAACTAAGTAGCTAATGTGCTTTGCCGAGAAAGTTTTTGCGTGATGGATAAAAAGACTTAGTTATAGTCTTAGTTAGTGTTCATCCCTAAGTTTTTCAACGAACTTCTCCGCAAATCTTAGCTATGCTAAGAACTGAGTTTGCCTTTGAAATATAGTTGAGTGTGGGTTCATGAAAATGAATACCAGACGACTCCTGACTAAGGCAGTGTAGGATATATCATCAACTTTATTGTTAATATGGAAGTTTTTGAAATTTATTAATAAATTTCAATCACAGAATCAGAGTTATCTTCTTATTCTTCTTCTTAGCATCACATTCTTTGTGAACCATTGCTTCATTCGGAACCTTGTGCCATGTGTCTCTATCTAAGACCACCGCCGCACGTTTGTCGATCTGGTCTTTTCTACCTCGTTCACGCGGTGTAGCTGGACAATGTACCTGTAGATCTCCTTGTTTCCCGTGGCATTCTTTTCGAACATTTCCCAAACCCATTAAACACATATCATCATCTTATTTGGATGAAGATACTGCTTGAATGTCGGCATTGGCGCATATTCTGGAGCCACCCACTCATTTCTTGTCTTCATATTTCAGTAAGGGTCCATTTCTCAACTCGCATGGCGATTCGGTACAAAAAGCGCTGTTTATGACCGCGTGTTGCTCGATGGTGGGCGAGATGCTGAGAGGCAATTTGAAGGCGACTTTCTTTTTGAGGCACCCAGGCTCTCAATTTATCGGTAATTCCGCTAAATCCCATTGAATGAAGGTGATTGAGAATCGTTTTATGATTGCAGTTCATTTTCTCCGCCAATTTATGACTGGCTTGCCGACTGTTCTCCTTCAAAAATGATTTGAGACATTCTTCATCGAATTTAGAGGGCCTTCCGCTGCGGAAGGATTCGAAAATATTTAATTTGCAAATTGATTAGAATTACTTCACGGGCTCTATGTAAGATTTAAAAGGGATAAAATTAATAAATCTCCCGGAACCTTACGAAGCTACCTCCGTACTAGCTTACTATTTTCCGATACCTATCCACGTCGTTTAGATTAGCTTAATTTTTTCGGCCCATTTAAAAAATAGAGTGTATCCGCTGGTGAAAGCGTCCTTTTTTGGTACGCAAAAAAGAATTCTGGACTCTCATTCTCATAGTTTCTTAAAACATTCCGAGTCTTAGCGAATCTAAATAGACTTTCCGACAAGGCTATATCTCAAATCTTCTGGTCTCAAAGAAGTAGTCCAACTAGAGTTTTCGAAATGCAAGATATTCGCACTTTGTCTCTTTCTCAATTCTACATCATCATCATCATTTGCACTACAGTCTTATGCGGACCATTGCTTCCACTTTTTTTTCGCACTCCCTGATTCGTTGTTTGGTATCTTTTGATGGTATCAATGATCTGAGACTGTTGTTGTAGATTCACGACAAAGAATACTGGTATAAACTTGTCAGCCTTAGGGCCAGTCTCCTCTAGGAGAGCCATATCACCCACTTCTTTTGTTTCCTTTCCTTTTACTGGAGCTTCCTTCTTTGTGAACTACGCAGTCTTTGGTTGGGGATAGCAGTTTCACTGCTAATGGGATTCAAATGAGATGATTGGCAGTAAGAGGTGAGATACATCAGGTGGCCAGATAAATATTCAAGTTGCACATTACTGCCCTTTGTGAAACACTCCTCATTTCTACAGCTCCTACAGAAATCGCTATGCAGGATTTCTAACCCGTCGGTAATACGTCCAATAGTCATGTCTCCCGTTAGTATTTTCGTCAACACGGTACATTAATTTCGAGATCTTAATTAATTTCATAGGGTGTTGGTTAAAGTGAGGGCGATATTCTGCAGGTATCCAGTATCATCTGCTGTTAGTTGCTGCTCTAATCTTCCCCTCATCTTGGGAAGACAAGAAACCCAACGGGGCTTGTGGGATTAGCCGATATCTCCAAGTCCTGTGCTAGATCCTTCGTTAGTGCAGTAGTCTAATTCCTTTTACGGAAACATTACAAGTTTGAAGACTCCGCTTGGCGCTGTACTGCTGAAGAGATTGTGGGACTTCCAGAATAAACTTCAAGTTAGTTTTTACCAATTTAAGAGTGAAGCCAGAGGTGACCGCCTGACTATTTACAAAGCAACTAAGTTGTGAAAGAATGAGGTCCATCCTGCTTTGCAGCTTTGTCGCCATGTCTCGGATTGAAAAATAGCTAAGAGGTCTAAAAAACTAAAAAATAAAGCCCACCGTACCAGAATGATTTGGTACGTTACTACCTTTCGGAAGTGCACAGGTTAGAAACCCCGAGCACGAAACACCAATTGATAGAAAACTTTATTTTCTAATGGCGGTCGCTGCTCGTCAGATAATGGCAAACCTCCGAGTGTATTTCTGCCTTCAAGGTCCCCACAAAAATCCATCTACCATTCGGAAGTGGCGTAAATCTGTAGGTACCTCCATTTATGAGAAAATATCAAGAAGCACACAATGAAGGGAAGGAGTAGCTCACCCAAACACTCAAAAATGGTGTAGTCGCGAAATATATTCAAATAACAAATTTGAATTTGAAAAATTTTATATATCAAGCCTTTCTATTAGAGTTTTCCCTATCCGAAATTTCTTTCGGTTTAATGTTTCTCAGCCAAAATAGTTTACAGTAAAACTTGTTTAAAGTCGAAATATTTTGAAAAGAAAATTATTTTGTAAAATAAATAGCTTCTATACGGTAATATTTTTCTTCGAACCTTCCACAGATGGCATCGTTTCGTATAGCATACCCAAAGGCGTTCAACGTGGCATGGAAATTGATTTATCAGATAAAACATATGATGGCCACGAAGAAGGCGATCGTTACATCGATGGACTGGGACAACTAGTTGACGGCCAAAAGGGCAAGGACAACTTTCGTACGGATATACATGGATTTGGAAAAGGTGAGTTTAATGAAGAGTTCTGATATTCTTAATGTTAAGAGAAAAGATAAATATTTTGAAATGCAAAGTGAATGATGTCGAAGCATCATAAAATTATAATTTTCTCTTTTGGGAAGGATTGATTTAATAATTTGGAAAAACAAGTTATTTTTCTTAAAAAACGTTAACTATATGAAGATAATTTTTTTATTTATTTCACTATGCAAAAATTAAAAAAAAATGTTCAAACCCGAACTGCCACTTTTTGGTATTTATTATTTAGTTCGATCGCCAAAACAGGAAAATGAAACAAAAAATTTATTTGCGACGGTAACACTTTTTCTTAAGAATTTTTGAAATAATTTTTTTTTTCATAAATTTTTTTTTTTTATTTATATATATTTCTGTTTAACTATTTTTTTTTATTATTGAAATATATTTCTTTATAATACAATTTTTTTTAAATTTGAGTTAAAAATAAAATTATTTTTTTATATATATTTTTTTCATAAAATTTTTTTAAAATTTTATTTTAATTTTAAAGGGCTTAACAGGTTTTTCTATACTTTACAACCCGTTGGACGGATAATGTTGACTTATACATATGTCAATCGACAAGAAAAATAATATGTTGTTTTCCTTTCATTTCTTCAAAACTCTTTCCTTAAAGCAGCACTTAAAGTGCAATCGGCTAAAATTTGGTGAATTAAAATTTTGTTCCCATAAAACTGAATTTGTTTGCCAAATTAATTTCTTTTTGTAAAATTTTTTAATATATTTGTTTTGTTTTTTAAGAGCAAAAAAATTAATTGAAAGCAGTAAAAAATAAATTGTTTAATTAAAAATTTTAAAAACATTAAAGAAATTTTACAAACAAAATTTATTTGCCTAACAAATTAATTAAAATAAGTAAACAAAAATATTTTCATTAAAAAACAAAAAAAAATATGAAACACATTTAAAAAAAAAACAAAAAAAAAAAAACAAAAAAAAATTTTTAAAATGTTAAAAAAGAATTTATTTTGGCAAACAAATTAAGTTTTGTGGAAAAAAAATTTTAATTAAAAAAAATTTGGAACAAATGAAATATAAAACCAAAAAATGTAAACTAAAAAAAATTTGTTTGAAAATTTTTAAAATTTATTTTTGGTTTCTAAAAACCGAATTTGCAACAATAAATACTTAAAATATAAAAAATTACTAAGTAGAACAGTTCTATCTAAGTAATGGTAAATGGAAAATTCATAGGCGTCGGGTAGAAATATAAAAAAGTGCTAAGTCAGTTTTTATACTGTGGTCATCATCAGAATCTATTCCTTTTTTACCGAATGTCTCAGTCGTAGAACTTTTTCCATATACACACAAATTCTGCGCCTCCGAACCCGACGTGAATACGCAACGGCAGTGGATTTTTCACATTTCTGTGGGTGCCATTTGGGGACTGTAGTCCTCGCGGGTTGAAATTCATGTTTTTATATCTGCAGCACGAAACGTGAAGTACATCTGTAAGTTATAAGCCGAAAGAAGATCTGGTGAGCTGCACGGATAAAGTGGGTGATTTTTTTAGAGCTATGGGAAAGTTTTTCAAAAAAACACACGTAAAATTCAGAAAAATGCATGAAATTTTTATTTAAATCGATAGTACAGTCCATATAATTAAATGTATGAAGATTATTTCAGGCAAATGTTGACCGCGACTGCGCTTCAAATGGTCCATCCGCTTAGTCCAATTTTGGCATACTCTTTCCAATGTTTCGGCCGGTATCTCACATATAAATGCTTTAATGTTGTCTTCCAATGCGTTAATTGAAGCAGGCTTGTCTGAAAAGACATGAGCTTTAACATAGCCCCACAAAAAATAATCTTAAGGCGTTATATCGCACGATCTGGGTGGCCAACTGACAGGTCCCGAACGTGAAATAAAATGTTCATCGAACTCGCCTCTCAACAAGTCCATTGTTACGCGTGCTGTGTGGCATGTGGCACCGTCTTGCTGAAACCACATGTCATGCAAGTCAAGCTCTTGCTTTTTGTGCAAAAAAAAGTTGGATATCATTTCACGGTAGCGCTCACCATTCACAGTTACGTTACGATTCGCAGCATCTTTGAAGAAGTACGGTCCAATGATACCTCCAGACCATAAACCGCACCAACACCAAACTGTGACCTTTTCTGGATACATTGGTAGCTCTTGAAGTTCTTCTGGCTGATCTTCACTCCAAAATCGACAATTCTGCTTATTTACGTACCCATTGATCCAAAAATGAGCTCCGTCGTTGAACACAATTTTTCGATAAAAAAAGTGGATATTAAACTTTCTTAACAGAACACGCATTTTTATAATAAAATTCAATGATTTGCATGCGTTTGCATGGTTAAATTATAGACCAAGCTGAAGATGTTGACAGTGAAACAAAACACGAAACGTGCGTCAGCTGTTTAAACCAACGGTTTAGAAAGATAATAGCTAAAAAATCACCCGTTAGATACTCAATAGCATGAAGTCGCTTCTAACCTGAAGGGCAGAAGCTTTTTGCAGAAGCTCGCTCCGAGACAGACCAGTGAGCTTCGGGAAGCCTTTCAAATTTTATGTGTCAAAGAGTCCTTCCGAAGCTTCTACTCTCGTTAGCCTTGGCCACTGCTCCCACGCGGATTGGATACTTCGTCTTCAACTATGGTTGTCAACTCAGGTTATCAGGGTGTACCACGAGAAGGTGAGAGTGGGAATTGAGGTTATAGAGATCTTTGCTTTCTCAGATTTCTAAAGGCCGCTTACATCCCTTTTACTGTGGTGCTTATTTAAATTAACGAAAAAAAAATTTTAAAGTTTTCAAAATTTGTTTTAAGATTTACAAAAAAAAGTTTTTTATATATATTTTTTAAGTTTTTTGTTTATGCATTTTTTTTAATTAAATACATTTTTTAATTTGCGTATTCACAGGCTTTGAATGGATTGGCTGGCGCAATGACACCCCAAACCTACTGGGGCATCCAGTGGAGATTACTTTTGAGTTCGAAGGTATACGAAATTTCAGTGCTGTCATATTGCATACGAACAATATGTTCTCCAAGGACGTGCAGGTGAGTTACATAAGAAATCATTTATTGAAATTTTTTATATAGAATTCGGGGTCTTTCAAGCTGGAGTTTATTTATTTATATATATATATATTTTTTTTGTCTTAGTGTTCATATTATTTTTTATAGCTGTAATAATTTGAAGACGTTCCGCTTGACGGATGTGACGTAAAAATTAAGAATTTAATATACTAAAATGTTTTTTATTGCGCTCCACAATCTTACAAAACCATGAAACAAACCAAATTGCTGAGTCTTTCCCGATTTCGCTAAATATGAATATTTTCAGCTTTTATGTTTGCCTAGCATAGTCCGATCTGTAAGATTTATTTATATATTTATTTAAAAATTTTAATAGACTAACTGGCAATAAAAACTGCACCCTATGGTCTTCTCTACCATCAGTTTGCTTGAAACGATATCCCAGAGAGAATTTCGCTTATGTTATAAAATCCAGCAGGCTATTTGATTGTCGTTAATGCATTTGCTTTTCATTTGATCATTCTTACCTGAGGTGGTATCCCGTATTTTCGAAATAGAACGACCAGAAATGTTCGAATATAATCTGATACGATTTACCTGTTACAATCTTAATATCAATACTTTTATTTCCATATACCCAGTATTCGTTTGCTATGTGGCGACACAATTGATACCCTTCTTTGCGCTACTGAATAAAATTCTGCCTCGTGTTTATTCGTACTATCTTTGTCTGGCCTTTCGACACCTACACCAATACTTGCCAGTGCTACATCATGCTAAATTGGTATCGGTATCTTTTTTGGTATATATCAAGAGGCTAGGAAGATTTTGGCATCCTCGACAAAACCTGTTTCTTGATTGCTTGGATTTACACTACCACCACTATTCCTCTAAGGTGTGTTTCAGTTACAGAGTGAGATCTATACCTTTGACGATGCTTGGAATGGGTATTTGGGTTAATAAGTTGAAAGAGTTCATTTGTTTGTGCCTTTGTTGAATTTGTAGTGCTTTGATCGCCTCTGGGAGGTGTAGTTCCATTAATTCCGATTTAAAGAGACCTGCCATCAGTCTAAAACAATTTTTTTTTAAGATCTACTTTCAAATTGGGATGGTTGCCACGGCTAAGCAATAATGTGAAATGAAAAAAATGAAAAAAATAATGTGAAATACTTTTGAGATTGGGTAAATATGCTTTTTTTCGTGAGTCTGCTTTTCATTTCATTTCTCAGCAAGCTCACCGCTTGGAATTTTCAGTTTACAAACCGTGAGTTGGATATTTTTTTGTGCTGCTGGTTGATGATGCACTTCACCTAAGCGCGACGACTGCAGAACACTTTAAAAGGTTTGTAAATGTAGTTGCCTATCGCTTTTCTGTGGCAACACTTTCCGGGGATACGAAGAAAAAAAGTAAAATTTGAAGATCAAAATAACTTTGGCTTAGTAGGACCTTCTCTTTTTTTTTAATAGGGATAATCTTCGGCAGCCAATGGCAAACCTTCGAGCGCATTTCTGCCATGAAAAAAGTCCTCATAAAAACCATTTGCAGTTCGGAGTCGGATTGAAACTGTAGGTCCCTCCATTTGTGGAACAACATCAAAACGACACAAATTATTTATTTTTTTTGTTTAGGACCTTTGCTGTTTGGGATTTTCTGTTTTTCAGTTATTCAATGAAATTTATTTTCAACAGAAACATGAAATAGTCACAGAATGTTTCTCATTGTGTTCAATAGAAATAAAGTATATCTCTCAGTGAAAGGCAAAAATACTCTGTAGCCATAATTCAATTATGAAAGGTTTGCTCTCACTAGTGACATTCAATTTTTGACCCTCCCTTAAAAAAGGTTGTATTGGAGAAGGTGAATAATGTGGAAAATATTAAATCCTTTTTGGTAAAAATGGTCGCAGAAAAGTATTTTCTTACGTAAATGGAAAGAAACTGCGAACGGTTAAAAAATAAATTTTAATTAATGTTTGAATGTAAAGAATGATACTAATAGAACTTATACTAGTTTACGAATTTTCACTTTCAAAAATGGTCCTCGACCAAAACGTGTTTTTTAGACTAATTTGAGGTCGCTGAAACCAAAAATGAATTTAATTTTTTTTTTTTCAAAGAACGGTTTCCGAGATATTCCCAAAACACCTGTTTTTTGGGAATAGTGCAGTTATTACCTGGAATCTCGAAAACAATGCGCGCCATTTCTTTGAAGTGCATAAATTTCGAAAGAAAAGAATAATTATTAGCGGAAATTGCCATGTCTAATATTAAAACAAGAAATTATTTCACTTAAACCAAGATTTTATTTTGTGAATTAATTTTTAAATTTAAAACGGATGGCGAAGTTTCGCCAATATGAAACTATTTTGCTAAAAATAAATAAATAATTGGCACGTATAATTATGTTAGGTATTTGGCCGAGATCCTTCTCCTATTTGTAGCGCGCGTTCCACAAATGGAAGAACCTATAGTTTTAAGCCGATTCCGGCAGATGGTTTTTTATGAGAAGCTTTTTCATGCTGGTACTGTGCTTTGCTAAGCATCCTCTGGACACTTCATCCATCCATGGGAAGGTGGGCTCATTGGAAACAAGTTCCGTCAATCGCAACTTTTTTATAATGAGGTCTGAAATGTTATCGATCGCGACGGGACTATCCAATTATTCTCCCTGTCGTAACTCTTTGCGAAATGCTAGCTCTTTGCAAAACATGTTTTCCGTCTAAATCATCACAGCATAAGAAATAAGTTTTGTAAATTCTCCACTCATCGATCTCGGATTGCGTCAAATACTCTATTATGTTCTGACTTAAGCGGTTTGTATTTCATGTCATACTACCATGGTCCTGAACATACCGATGAAAACTCTTTAGCGAGTTGTTGCTCGTAAGCAGACCAAATTTTAATTTTCTTCCACTTTTACTAAAAATTTTTCGAGCTAGCAACCCAGAGTCTTGCTAAGGGAGCCGATTTGTTAAGAGAGAAGGAGAAAACTGCGCTTACTGGACAAACCTTTTATCATTGAATTATGCTCTGTAGCAAGCTTTTGGCTCAGAAAAATATTTCTATAATTGGTTTTTTTTTTTTATTTTTTGTTCGAAAAATAAAAATCAAGAAAAATATGACTGCTGCTTTTTGTTAATTTTAAATAGTTTTTCAATTTGAGACGTTTTAGTTTAATAATTTTTTTTTTTTTTCATTTTTATTTTTCAAGGGATATTAAAAGACGGGATAAAACATTTTATACCAGTTTAAGAAAGAGTGCATTTTTCCGATCTAAAAATTAAAAAAATTAATGGTGATTTTGTAAGCGTTAGTGGATAGGCTAAATGTTAAATTAAAAAAATTAAATAAGCAAAATTATAGGAGCCTAATTTTTTTGACAATAGCAGAAATTTTGGGGGTAACATCAGGCAAGACAAAAAATTTATTTTGAGTCATTCAAATTCACAGACGGATCTTATTTGTACCCCGCCGTTTACCGGCTTTACTGAAATCCTTCACCTAGAGCGTTGAAAAAAATGATTTCAAACTTAGCTGTGGGCTGTATTTTCATCGAAATCGGAGCAGCAACTAAATTAGCCCCTCTTTTTTTAATAAAATCCTGACTGCATAATGTCAAGTACTTCAAGGCGATATTGATGACTACTCTATGTCCTTTGTTGTTGCATACTTAGTCCCCAAGCCAGGCCATCAAAGAGAACAGCAAAAAAGGCAATAATGCAAAAACGCTTGCAAAAGATGGATGCATTCCTCCCAGTTTAATTATGCTGTGCATGTATGTGTATTATATATACATCTACATATGCACATAAGCAGTTCAGACCTCAAAGTATGGCCTCTCTTGTCAGCATCTAATAAGCGGCGAGAATTTGTTTTTTTCTTTTTTTCTTTCTACTTTGTAACTGCTTTATTTGGTTGAGCGCGACCTAAATTCCATAAATAATCATATACATATTGTGCCATTGCTTATCCATCGAGATATCAAAGCAATTATTTGCTTTTTTCTGTGCTTTTCCCACATTTTTTATTTTATTTACACGAGTTTGTATGTATACAGATATCATTTATGTATGTCATAGGTACATTTGATTAGCCCCTTCAAAGGCTTTAATTTGCCTCACAAAAGTCACAAAAACAAATTAACCCCACAATCACTCACAAATATATGTATGTCAGTATAGATAGCTAAACACATACCTACCTTTATATTTACGTAAATATATATTCTTGCCTCTATTTCGTGCCACAAAGGACATATCTACATAACGCTTGCTGTACCTTTATCGCAGCACACACACATTTGTGTGTGTGTATCAACAGTCTCATTTCAATAATAAGCGCTTTGCTCTAGCAACCCCTTTTGCACTCTTCACATTCCACTGATTGATTTGTAACCAATAAAAAGCCTGCTCGCGCATAGCTAATTGATATAAGATATGTCAACCGTTACACGTGCCTCAACTTTGTGACGTATTTATGTGCGTTGATGTCTACTTCCAATAGAGTGTCAAATTCCTAATTGCCCGCTGTCAGTCTCAAGTGTTTCATTGACAGTATTGTCAATTTTTATTTCATTCTACTTTTTTGTTTAGGAAATGTGAAGGATTTATTAGCTTTTCTCTTGGAAACTGCAGCCAGATTGTAAATCTCGATTGGGTAATCCAATAGAAGTTCATAAGTGATAACTGTAAATAACAAAACAAAGTTGTAAATAATGAATTATTCGATCTTATAGTTATAACTAATGTCTACTAATAAATTTTCCATGACAGAAATGAACTGTGAGACTATGCTATTGCCGGTCGATGTGCGAACGTTATTAGAAAAAAAAAAATTATTAGTTACATTTTGAGATATCTTCAAATTCTTTCGTACTCTATGCAAGCCCGTCAATCCGATTTTTGTCCAATCTAGATATTTTTTTATAAAAAATTTTTCAACGATTATTTTTTTTTTTAACTTTGAATATTTTTATATAAAGTTTCCAGGCAATTTTTGTTTTTTTTTTAATTTTTAATTTTTTACGGTATAATATAAAGTTTTGTTATAAAGAATTTTCGGACGACTTTGTTTTTGAAAATTTTGAAATTTTTTCGATACATTAGATTTGTTTTTATAGAAAGTTTCCGGGAATTTTTTGTTTTTTTTTTTGGTTTCGAATCTTTTGAATTTTTTCGATGCATTGCCGTTTTTTTTAATTACAAACGATTGTGTTTTTGATTTTTGAAAATTTCGATTTTTTTCGATACTCAGATATGGTTTCATATACAATTTTCGGGCACTTTTTTTGTTTTTGAAATTTTAAATTTTTTTGATATATTACATAGTGTTTTATGAAAAATTTCGCACTAATTATTTTAAAAAACTTGCGATTTTGTTTTAGTTTTTTGAAAATTTTCCATTCCAAACATTCCAGTGTTTTTTTTTAATTTCAGATGATTGTGTTTTTGAAAATTCCAAACTGTTTCGAACCTTAGATATGATCTCATATAAAATTTTTGAACAAATACATTTTTCGTTTTTGAAAATTTTGAATTTTCTTCGATATATTTCAAAATTTAAAGATTTGTTATAAAAATTTTTCGCACGACTGTGTTTTTGAAAGTTTTAAATTTTTTGAATATACTAATTACAAAGTGTATTTTTGAAAAATTTCGGAGTAATTGTTATACAAAATTTGCGATTTTTGTTTTTTGATTTTGAAAATTTTGCATACATTAGATTTGATTTTATATAAAGTTTCGAGGCAATTTTCTTTTTTTTTTTAGTTTTGAAAATTTTGAATTTTTTCGATACATTGCAGATTTTTTTTATTTCAGATTGGGTTTCTTTTTTTAAATTTCGATACTTAGATATGTTTTTATATAAAATTTTTGAACACATTTTTTTTGGAAATTTAGAATTTTTGTTGATATATTACAAAGTTTTGTTATAAAAAATTTCCGGATGATTTGGTTTTTAAAAATTTAAAATTTTTTTATGAAAATTTTCGGACTAATTGTTTTAAAAAACTTGCGATTTTTGTTCGATTTCGGTTTTTGAAAGTTTTGAATTTTTTTGGAAACATTGCAGTTTATTTTTTATTTCAGATGATTGCGTGTTTGAAAATTCCAAATTTTTTCGCTATATTACAGAGTGTTTTTTTTTAATTTCGGACTAAGTGTTATACGATTTTTGTTTTCTTTTTTTAATTTTGAATTTTTTTCGATACATTGCAGTTTTTTAGTTTTAATTTCAGAAGATTGTGTTTTTCAAAATTCCAATCTTTTGATATGTGCCTTTAGATATGTGTTTTTTTTAATTTTGGGACAATTATGTTTATGAATATTTTGCAATTTTTTTCTATAAATTCGGTATGTTTTTATAGAAAATTTTCATACAAACGTTTTTTTTTGGTTTTGAAAATTTTAATTTTTTTCGATACATATTTACATACTTGTTATATGATTTTTAAGTGACCTTATTTTTTAATTTTTGAAATTTTTGACTTTTGTTCGAATACTACATAGTTTTTTTTTTTAATTTTCGCACAACTTGTGTTTTTTTTATTTATGGTTATAATTAATTATTTTCATGGTATTGTTATAAAAAATTTCCGAATTTTTTTTTTTCTTTTGGAAAATTTAGATTTTTTTCCGATATATTACTTATAGACGAGTTGCATACCAGAGAGAACCAAGAAAAGAATGTCAACATGGTCCGCTTTTGTAAACAAACATGAGAAATTAGATTGGGTCAATGAAAGGAATGAAAAGACTGAAAGCACAAAATTCTTTAAAAAATCGTTATAAATTTTTTTTTCGTTTTCGATGCAATTTACTAATTTATGTAATTCGCATAATTTAAGTTTTAAATTCTCACACAAGTCGTAATTAAATTCCTCAAGTCGGCAAGACTCATAACTCAAATTCGGATAATTTGTTTTGACAATTTATTTGTTTCCGATTTAATTTCAATAATTTTTTTGATCGGCCTTCGTAGCCGAATGGGTTGGTGCAAGACTATGGAGGTACTCGGGCACAAAACATCACATAATGGAACAACTTTTTTTCCAATGGCGGTCGCTCGTCGGGAGACAATGGCAAACCTCTGAGTCTATTTCTGCTTTGAAAAAGCTACTAATAAAAAATCATCTGCAAAAAAGCTACTAATCAAAAAAACACACCACAAATAGGTGGATGACCTCAGTCAAACACCCAGAAAGAGTGTAAGTGCCAATTATATATTCATATATGTAAATATATAATTTTTCTATGAAAATACATTTCACTTTCCTACAAAGTTCGTGAAAATTCAAATTTCAGGTTTCACGTATATTTGTTATAAATAAAATTCGGACTATTTTTTTGTAAATTTTAATGTTTTTCGATACATTTTTTTGAAGGTTTTGAGTTTTTCTGTTGATAAATATGCAATTTATGTAATTGTATGCAATTTGTTACAATTTTCGGACTACTTTTTTTGTTTTTTTCAAAATCTTGAATTCTTCCATTATATCACATAGTTTCGGTATAAACAATTTGCTGAATATTTTTTTGCTTGAAAACTGTGAATTTATTCGTAATATTACAAATTTTGTTTACAAATAATTTTCTAGACTTTTTTTGAAAATTTTTAATTTTATCGAAGTGGTACAGTTTTGCTATAAACAATTTTCGGAGTAGGTTGTATTTTATTTTTTAAACATTTTTATGTTTCCGATATTTCATAGTTAAAAAGCACTTCAGACTATCTTTGTGCGATTAGAGAGTTTTGTTACAAAAATTTTTCAGACTATTTTGTTATTGAAAATTTTGAATTTTTTCGATATATTAGATATTTTTTACAGGATTTTTTGGACGACTTATTTTAATTAAAATTAGTTTGTTCTTTTAAAACAAATTTTCAGACGATTTACGATTTTCTTTTTGGAACATTCAATTTTTTTCGATATATTCCAGAGTTTTGGTTATAAAAAATTTTCGAATATTTTCGATTTTTAGAAAATTGTTAATTTTATTTGGATTTATGTTATAATTTTAATATTTTTTTTATTTTTAATTTTTTTCGATACACAGTTTTGTTATAAAACATTTCGGGCTAATTCCTTTTAAATTAATTTTGTTGTACAAAAATTTCAGATTATTTCTTTAATATTAACTTTTTCCAATATATTGCGTAGTTTCGATATAAAAAATGTTCGGACCATTGTTTTTTTATTTTAATTTTTTCGATACAACTTTGAACGATTGTGTTTTTTTTTTTGAAAATTTTGAAAGTTTTTGGTATCTTACATAGTTTTATTATAAAAAAATTTCAGACTTTTTTTTTGGAAACTTTGATTTTCTTTCGATTAAGTCCATAAGTTCGTGCGTTTTTTAAAGGTGGTTTTAAAATTAATAAAAAAGATGTTTGTAGTATTTATTAATCGATAATATATTTTCCTTCATTATTTACAATGTCTTCCCAACGTTTAGGCAAATTTTTAATTCCCTGCTCAAAAAATTGTTTGCCCTTGGAGCCAAAATACGCTTCGATATACCTTTTTGTAGCTTCTTTTGTTTTGAGGAGTAGTTCTTGTTACTCATATGGGATTGAAGTCCACGGAAAAGGTGATCATCACAAGGTGCAATATCCGGAGAGAATTATTGTAAAGGACTCATTTTTCATTACCAGTAACGATGCGGTTCAAAAAACTTCCATTTTCAAGCCGTTGCAGCAGCTGAGAACACACATTCACTCTCTGCTGAAGGTTGGCGACGGAAAGTCTATGCGGAACCCAATTTCCCAGCTTTGAAACCTTTCCCAACTGAACCAGGTGCCTGTGAACTGTTCCATGCGATGAATTTAACCTCTGAGCTATCTTATCGACAATGGAATTTGGCCAGTTTCCACGAGTTCGAGCAAGGCGTCGGAGTTAAAGACTTCAGGACGAACAGCGCGCGGGGCATCCTCCACGTCGCAGTTACCACTTCGGAATTTTGAAAACCACTTTTGCGCAGTCCTTACACTCACGGTATCCTCTCCATGAACAGTGTTTATTTCTGCAGGAACAGTTGTTACATTTTTACCACTTTTATTAAAAAAATACAAAATATGCCTCTTTTACGCTTTGGAGGATTCCATTTAATTTTTTAACAAACGTGCTTCTATCTGCGATTAAAATCACTTGTTCAATGCACAATATGTATATCAAAGAAAATATAAATAGTTCCTTTATATTCCGCGAATAATTTTTTGTATGCAAAAATCGTACAAAAGTTAAATAATGGGTAAAATACGCACGAACTTATGGACTGATCTGTAGTTTTGTTTCAAAAAAATTTCGGACTATTTTTTTGTGCGAAAATTTTGAATTTTCTCGGTATATTTCATACTTTTGTTATAAACAATTTTCGGATCATGGTTTTTTTAATTTTAAAATTTTTCTTATATAACCTTAAATTTTTTTCATTATATAACATCGTTTTGTTAAAAACAAATTTCTAAAAACTTTGAATTTTTTCGATAAAACATAGTTTTGTTATAAAACATTTTTGGACAATTTTTTTTTTTTTTTTTGAAAATTTTGCATTTTTATTTTTTTCTTAAAATATTAAAGTATTTATTTTATATTCCTATAGCTATTCGCATACGTAATCGATAATAAAATTTTTTATCCTCAAAGATTAAAAATTGTTGGGCTTGCACGCCACTCTGCCGAAGAAAACTTTGCAGCCGCCATTTTTTTTACACGAAAGGTACAAAAACGACCCTTTTGATTTTTTATGTACTTGTTTCATTGCTAAACAAAATTACCAAAATATGTATATTTTTTCAGCCGCTGTCAATACCTAACCCCTTAAATTGTTATTCGAAAGTAAAAACAGTGCATACATACCACCATTAATACAGCAGTTTCTGACACAGTTTCACTATTTACTTATGGGTATGGAGCCTCGTTTAAATCAACTTCCCAAATATTCTGTATGCACGTTTCGCCGCAGTCATACCTTTGCATAATAACTTAATAAAGATATCAGCACGCCGATAAGTATAAATTTATGTTAATTGCATAGTAATTACCTCATGCGCCACACAGCACGTATTCACGCATACTAATGCATATGTGAATATTTGTGTTATGCTCGCTTAATTGTATTATAGTTGCCGATATTTGCTTGCTTGTATAGGGTCTTCTCATAAGGACCGATCGAGGCTGATAGGCTGTGGCGGCAAAGATGTTTTGAGTAGTATTTGTTGGTTATTATTCAGCCACGAATGCTTTAACAAGGACCCTAAAAATCGGAATTAGCGACTAGGTGCATCTCCAGCTGAGTGGCTATGAAGACTCCCACCTATGCGACGTTCACCAAAAGCTAATTCTTCAAAAAGTAAGTTGGTTCGGCCAACAGTGTCAAGAACGACAGGTACAGGTGGATAATGAACAATTTATTTTAATGCCAATGAAATGTTATGGACGTGGACGACATGTGATTCCCACAGGACGGTGAGTAGTGTCACACAACGAATGCCACTATGGAAACTCTGCATGAGCGACTCGACGTTATGTTTATCTCGTGCGGCTATGACGTGAATTAGTCACCAAAATCATGTGATTGTGCCCCGCTAGACCTTTTTCGTGGAGTTTTTTGAGCAGAACTATATCAGCTTATAAATAAATTGTATGTGGCCCGAAGCGCTTAAAGTGAAGATAACCCACTGCATTGCTCAAATTCTGCCGGATCTACACAGTAGAGTCTTAGAAAATGTAGCCAAACGATGACATATCCTACATAGAATGGCATATATTCACATTTCAAATAAAAACATAATTTTGTTAATACCTCACACAGAGCTCATTTTATTTAATTTCATCTCTGACTCGCTCTTTTTGGAAAACCCTTTAAATGAAGCATAAGAAACTATGACAAATACTGAGTATATTGTGATTATGCCGAAATTTAAGACTGGCTTGCAGCTTAGATGATCTTAATTTGTTTTATTTTTGTTTGTAATAAATTTTGTTATTTTGTAAAATTTTCCAAAAATATTTAGCTTCATTATATTCACTTAATTCCTATGTGAAGGGCGTTGCTTTTTCACTCTTGAGTAAGCCAGGTTATTTGTTTATTATTTTATTTCGAGCAAAAATTGGTCAACAACAGCAAAGTGCCTTACACACCAATAGAGATACTTCCAGAAAAATAATAATTGATTAATGATTTAGAGTTGGGGAGGAACCAACGTCAGTCCAAATAGGCATTTCATACACTTAGGCGTAAAAATCGTCTTCACCCAAATAATGTAAGTGAAATACCTAAATAATAAAAATGCAATATAATTCATAAAGCCTATGGCACTAAAATAAATATACAAGGTGGCACAAAATTAATCATCCATTTTGTTTCTGAATAACTAACAAATTTAAAAAAAAGTTATTTTAAATGTTGAAAATCTTTACTTGGACCTGTACGCACCACCATTGCTTGTCTGCTTGTATACTGCTGCTGTTTAGCTCACAAGTGTCAAATATGATTGAGGTACGACGCCATTTGCAAAAATTATAAATCTTCTGATTGGGTGATTAATTTTGTGCCACCTTGTAGTATGCGTTCAAAAATTGTTTAAATTAGAAGCATATAGACCAATTGTTTCGGAAACCATTTTTACTCTCGGTCTCTAAGCAAATCCTCGTTGCGTATGTTCCAGAGCTTATTTAAAATGGTTTTGATAACCTTGTTCTGGAATCGTTGTATGATATCAATGTTTGTTTTGGTGGTTCAACCCCATAGCTGAAAGCGGTATGCCCAAATAGTTTTTAGTGCTTGATTACACACTCATTAAACCAAGGCCATAAATTTAATTTAGAAAATTTCTTTTATACAATTCAAACCAAAATTAAGAATCAATTTACTTTTGCTCGATATGGCCCCATTTTGCCTTGACTATGGCCTTGAGATGGTCCAGAAACGAATCGCAAGCTGCCTGAATGTGACTTGCAGGTATTTTGGCTCACTCGCGGACTATTCGTTTTGCTTTTTTCAGCGACACGAGACTAGTGAATCTTTTAGTTCGGACCTTGCTCTACAAAATGGCCCAAAGAGAATAATCCATCGGATTCGCGTCTGGTGAATTTGAGAGCCATTGTGTGGACGTTATGAAGTTCGAAACGTTGTTTTTTAGCCATTCTTGGTTCACTCGAGATGGTGTCGAGTACTGTTAAAACGTCCATGGTCTGCAACCGAAATGTTTGTCTGCCCACGGCTTCAAAGCAACCTCCAGAATATTTTCCCGATAATATTTCACATTTTCGCATTTGCCTTGACGCCAGACTCGATGAAAACGATTAAAGAGAGCCCATCTGCGGTTACAGCGGCCCAAACATCTACCTGTGGCGGGTGTTGCCTGCTGGTGGCCAATCGATTTCTCAAATTCACGTATGAACGGTCGGTCAAATAAACCCTATCGTTTTGGGGCTTAACAATTTGCTCAATTTGAAAAATTTTTCGTTAGAAAAAACCAAGTGCGTAAATTGACCGCTTCCGGTCAAGTGAATCAACTCCTTTTTTTTTCTCGAGTCTTACTTGTTGCTGCTTTGGTGTGAGATTATGAATCTTGTAAGGCTTGACTGTGAGATAATTTTTCAGTATACCGTGGTTCAAGTCGCTTCTACACTTTTTGAACCATTTTATGTGACGTTACAGTCTTTTGATGACCACCTCCATTACGTTTCGCGATACTACCAGTATCATTGTAACGAGTAGTGGTGTGACAAACAAAAAATGTATTTACTTCAAGGCACTCGAGCTCACGAACAATCGCTGGTTGTGATTTTCCAGCCAAAGATAATGCAATCACACTTTTACGTTTGAAATCCATTATTGATTTTCTTTTTTCGGACTGTCATTTAGCCAACTAACAGACTGTTGATTAGCTACGCAAGCGATCTGAAGTTGGTTACACTTCGAGTGCCGGGCCTAAGAACTTTGGTTTGTATTGACAGGTTTGATTTCTGCCAATTAGCCAATAAAGTTTGTAAAATTTCAGATTCAACTCTGCAGCTTTTATTTTAACATGTTCTTTCCACCTGAGATTACCATCCAGGGACATTCCCAGGTATTTGGCGGGTATTTGTGATATTTTTTTGCTTGTGAAATCCACATAAACAGATTTTGAGTCATTTAATTTTATTCCCCATTTCTCAGCCCACCTGACAAAATCGTCGAGAGAATCTTCCAACTTTGCATTGGACTCGTATTCGGTTGAAGCAACGGTTTATATACACATCTCGTCAGCAAACGTAGCTACTTTACATGTATTTGGTACGGAAAGGTCGGATGAGTACAATAGGAATAGAATTGGTCCGAGTATACTGCCTTGCGGAACGCCTGCCGCTAATTGGTGAGAAGGCACTTCGTTGGCGCTTTTGTCAGGCTTGGGTATCATTATTACCTCCAAAACTTTCCATTGCCATGGAATGTACTGGAACTCGATGCACGCGTTCATGATTGAAGTAATTTTGTTTAGAGCTTTTCTCAGTAGTTTGTTAGTTAATTTTGATATTTCAACTGCAATTTCTTCTACAGTGAAATGTTCTGTTTCAACAGATTCTTGATATGATATAGTTGAGTTGATGTTTTGTATATTTTGTTGTATTTGAAATGTTTTCTTTAATTGTGTGGCGAGCATCTCCGCCTTCTCAATATCGCTCTGAAACTATGAGCTGACACTAAATATAATAATAACTTTTAAATCTGGTCAGTTTCCCCCTCGACAGGCAATGGCAAACCTCCGAGTGTATTTCTGCCTTAAACAACTCTTCATATAAAACCATTTGCCGTTCGGAGTCGGTTCAAAACTTTAGGTGTCTCCATTTGTTGAACAACATTAGACACACGCCACAAATAGGAGCAGGAGCTCGGCCAAACACCTACCAAAAGTGTATGCGCCAATATTTTTTTTTGAAGTGAAATTTCTTAGGCGTCGATGGACGAGCGAGAATGGAGAGTAAAATTTCAAGGCCATGCAACGTTTATGGCATTTTCGTTCCGCGAGAGAGAAAAAGGATATAACGTAGTGGAAAGGTAGAGAGAGAGCTATACCTTATACTATATATATCTTAGATACACTTTAGGCTATTTTTTCTGAGTTTTTTCTTGTGGTTGCTAACTTCCAGTGAGAAATAACACTGCCTACTTTTTGGCGCTTATTTGTTGGTGTAAACTTGTAGGAAATATATTTTTGGTGCCTACTTTTTGGCGTTATATTTCCTTGGTGCCTACTGTTTGAGGCGCTTTTTGGTCCCAGTTGTTTGGGTGTTTTTTTTGTGCCTACTTTTTAGCGCTTATTTCCGTTTCCTGGCTAGTGCTTGTGCATACTATAAAGTCTATCCATTCCGGCATCGGATTTATTGGCATTGCATTGCGGTAATTTGTGCCGTTGCTGCGGTCCTGGAATCGCTACGTTTGTGCGGGTGATAAACGCTCGGAGTAGTGCGCGTTGTTGCCGCGGTTTGTGTCCGGCGTTTACCTACACCGATCGACCCTTCTCGGTTTTTTGTAAATTTTGTCTAATTGTATTCTCTGCAAATGTTGGGAATTTATTTATATATATATTCTTTCTCTCTCTCTCTCTCATTCTCTCTCGGGTCTCTCCCTCTTTCTTTGTCTGCCTTGAAAGTTTTACTTCTGTTATGGGTACACGCACTTTTTTGTAATTACTCTGTTTTCCCCCGAATTCTTCGGCAGAAATCGTCAGTCAGCGGCTTTCAAATTGCCTCCCACGTACTACTAGCACTACTAAATAAAAATATAATTTATTTTATTACTTGATTTATTTATTTTGAAATGGCACTACCATATTTTTAATGGTTTGAATCTCTGTGGGGATAATTCAAAAAGTGTGGTTGAAGATATCAGCTGATTGGCTGACGTAACCAGGGTGGTTATGACAATGGCTTGTTTACGACAAAACTGAGATTATGTTCGTAATATAAGAAAAAAGTCAGCGCAGCCTATACTCAAATTACTTCGCTGCTGTCTGAACACCGACTGATTGGAAGAGCGTAAGAATACTTGGGAAATGAGTGGGCAGAATTCTGCAGCCGAATCCTCGATGACGTGACAGCCGAAGTTACTCTCATACTTCTGCTTCAAATAGCAAAACCATGTAATCTATCATTCTTGGGTTGGCATGACTTGTATTTATTTCATTGTGATTTTATGTATCAAAACAGCTCAGTGCATTTTCTACTCCAAAATGAGAATAACAATGATCAGTGGATTGTACTGAAAACCCATATCTGTTTACGTAAAATTTTGTGAAATGAAAAGCTTTTGTAGAAAACTGAATAGGAAATGGAAAGAAAAAGCCAAAAAAATGGAAAAGTGGAAAAGGTTTTTCTTGCATTTTTTCACTTCATTGCAGTTGTAGGAAGTAAAAAAATAAATAAGCCACAGCGAAATCTTGAAAATATTTATAAGCGCGATTTTTTTAAAGCCCCAGGTAATAAGTTCTGGCTATATCGGATATCACTCGATCTCCTTGCTTCTACTATTTTATTACAGTAAATTCCGATACCTTTACCTTCAAATTACCTTTAAATAGACCACATAAACCTGGCTTAAAACTATAATACCCTTAGTTTAATTGGCGCATTTTTCTATGAATTTTTACCATATCTTAATTTCGTTACAGGTTTTCGTGCACGCAAAGGTCTTCTTCAGCATTGGAGGACGTCAGTATGCCGGTGAACCGGTGCAATTCTCGTATATGCCCGACACGGTGCTAGATCATGCCCGGGATGTGACAATCAAATTACATCATCGCCTCGGCAAATACTTACAAATTCATTTGTATTTTGCGGCGCGTTGGATAATGCTGAGCGAAATCACCTTCATATCAAGTAAGTACAAGAAGTTTGATACCTACATGTGTCTATAAGTATTTGAAGAGAGAGAGGAAATAATTGTACAAGGTGGCGCAAAATTAATCATGCAATTTTGTTTTGAAATAACCTTTTTATTAAATAAAAAAGAAAGATTTTGTGAAAGGTTATACTCGAAAGTTAAAAATCAGTGAGCTATTTTTATTACTATTACCAGCAATGAGCTGCTCTACCGATATGGCAATATAACAAGTAAGGCGATATAAAAATCAGAGCTCTGTCTGCCTATTCCAGCAATTTTTTGAAAAGATCTTTCTTTTCTTTTAAACTTTTTAATAGTAATAAAAAATAATTAGTTATCTGATTTATACTTGACTTGATTATGCTTGACTTAGAGCGATACACACGAGAGTACTATCCACTAGGAATGCCGCCATTTATGCAGACAGCCAAGCAGCGATAAAACCTCTTCCAAAATCATTTACGAGCATTAAAAAACAACTATTAAAATCGGTCGAAAGTTGCCTTCTCTAGGATTGTTGAACCAAATTGATCGAAAAATCCCCATTGGGCGACGTGGTGGCAAAAAGAAAACTACTGCTGATAATTTAATTAAGTTTCTTGCCAATTCAGCTATTACAACTGAATTCAACCACGTAGCATCAGCGAGAACTGTAGGGCGTCGATTGACAACGAGAACCTACCAGGCCGGTAAACTCATAAAGTTCCTCTGTTGAAAACAGCAAATTTAAGGAAGTGGAAAAGCTTTGCTCAACGGCACAAGGCACGATGTGGAACAGAGAGTATGAAAAAATGGTATAACATATTTTGGAGCGATGAAACAAAAATAAATTTATTGGCAAATTATGCTGAGCGATATGACAGACGTCCAAAAGCCCTAGAGCTCTCACTGCAATTCTCAAAAAAAAAAACAGTCAGTCAAACATGGTGGCGGTAACATAATGATTTGGGATTGCTCCTCTTGGTATGGAATACGACGTATTCCCTCATAACCAATAAAATGGACAAATTTATTTACAAGGGCATACTTCAAGATGTGATGCTACCATTTGCTAAAGAGAATATGTCACTTCGGTGGTTTTTTATGCAAGATAATGCCACAAAGAACTCCTCAATATTAGTACGTGAATGGTTTTTATAAAATAATATTAAAGTTGTTGATTGGCCAAGCCAGTCACCGGACCTAAACGACATTGCAAACTTTTGCGGAGATTTAAAGAAGCGAATCGGGACGGAAACATTGAAAAATTATATGGATTTACGGCAGAAAATCAAAGAACTATGCCATTCCACTACCACAGAAATCTGCAGTAGCACTATCAATTGTAATCGAATACAAAAAGTCATTGCAAATCGTGGAAAACAAAGTGGTTATTGATTTAACTTCGATAACGTAATCAGCATTTTTAATAAAACCACTAAGTTCTTTTTGTGTCGCATCTATTTCTATTTTAATGATCAAATGAATATTTTATTTTTGTTCATATTGCCACCAGTTTATTTTATCGCTGCTGGCGACTCCTCTCTTCTTTGAGTAAAGCCAACGCAGCTGCTGCAGACGGTTGAGCAAATATCCCCGCTCGGTTTAAATTTTTCTTTGCCTCCACAACCTCTATGATTCTCTGTTTTTGAAGTGAAAACTTCTTTAGAATCGTTGGAAGTGATTTGAGACTCGTCGAAACGAAAAAGCGACACTAAAAAGAGACATACATATAGATCTTATAGTATGTATATAGCCTGCGAGAGAATGAGATAGAACACAGTTATACAGCGTTCCCTATTCTCCGTCTCCTCTTTGTGCGGTGCTTCGTAGCCTCCCCCCTCTTGGCTACGAAGCGGTATATGTTGACATACGTATATGTGTGTGGCTGCGTACTGCTGAGCCACGCTAGTATAGTGAGCATTGTAGTATGTATACTACACTGCCTATTACTTGCTTTGGTATTTAGTTCAAGCGTCATACGTATGTATGTTTGTATGCATGCTAGTACGTATGTGTGCGCGCCTGTTTGTTTTACGGAAGGTTTCACTTCTATCGCGTCTAACCGTTAGACTGGTATTTTTTTTTTCTTATTTTTTTAACCGGTAAATGAAAATTTTGTCTCTCCAGACAGTTTTCGAGAGAAAGCCACCGCACTGAGGAACAGACGCCTACCAGGTAGCCGCAGATAGATTTTTGGCTAGGGTGCGCGTGTTTATCATTCACGACATACGAAGAACAGAAATGCCCATTCAAGCTTATTTCTTTTTTAATTAATCTATTTTTTTTATGTTTTATTTCTATTTTTTATTTATTTTATAATATTGTTTTCTTTATTAAATCTTATTTCACATTATTCTTTTTTTATTGTATTAATTTATTATACTTTCTGTAATTCATTTATATTGTATTTTATTTTTGATTTTGATAAAAAAGATTAATCTTTTTAATTTTTTATACTTTTTGATTTATTATATTTTTCATTTTTTATTTTTATTTTTTCATTTATTTTATTTTATTAGAATTTATTAAATATAACTCTATGTTTCAATAATTTTTTACATATTTATTTTCTTGAATTTATTTTTATTTTTTATTTAGTTAATTTGAGTTAATTTACTTTTTATTCATATTTTTTTAGGTTTGCTGTATTAGAATTTAGTTCACATTATTCTATTTTTTTTTTTTATTATTTTTTTTTTCTTTAATTGATTTTTTATTGTATTTAATGATTTTGATTATTTATTTATTATTTTTGATTAGATTTTATTCACATTATTCTGTTTTTTTTTATTAATTTATTTTCTTTAATACATTTTTATTTTCTTTTATTTTATTAATTTAAGCTTGTTTTTTATTAAAAAAGTTTTTTTTTTAATTTTTTTATCTTTTTTTGAATTAATAAATTTTTTTATTTATTCTTTTTCTTCTTTAATAGGTTTTATTTAATATCATTCTATTTTCTTTAGTCTATTTTTTTGCTTTTAATTTAATTAATTTTATTTTAAGTTTAGTTTCAGTTTAATTTCAGTTTGTCTTACTTTATTGTTTTATTGTCCTTTTTTTATTTTCCTTTTTTTATTTTTATTATAATTTTTTATTTTATTCTGATCTACCTTATTTTATTTATTTCTGTATTCCATATAAAATTTGAAGTGAAATGTCATTTCAATTTTTTAAACAACATCTTGTTGCACAATCTCATTCGATTGTATGCTGGTATGTGTGTACATTAATTTTTTTTTTTTTTGTATCGAGTTAATGAGTAGAATTTTAATTGTACTTTCACTGTGAGTGCAAAATTTAGCAATTCTGCAAGTGCACACTGCCATTAAATTACTCCGCCCAAGTACGCCGGTGCTCGGCATGCATTAAGTGCTCAAGGCCGCCAGCATTAATATCCACAAGTACATACAAGTAAAATGCACATTTACTCTGCTCACTTTTTTCATTTTATACACTTTCTCAATTTGATCAGCTCAAGCCTTTTTTCCTGTTGTTGGCTTTGCATAAGAAAACAGCAAACTGACTGTGCTCATTTCGATTGATCTGCTTTTAATTGCAAAATTTACGCCTTTTACAAAGGCACTGGCAATATTACGTGCATATAAACGGAAACTCATTCAAACAGCATTCATTGAAATGAAATGTGAATTACAGTGAGAGAGCGAGCGAAAAAATACAGTAAAGATTTTTGAAAATAAAATTAAACTAAAAATCCATCAAAACGATATGCAGTCGAACAAAAACGATGCATTTCAATTAGAAGGGATTAGGCAAGGATTAAAGGGGAAAGTGTGTGTGCATGTATGTATGCGTGTATTGGGCTTGTGTGAATGAAAAGTTTTGCCAAATGCCAAATTCAGTGCATTTCAATGTGCTGTGCAGCTGAAAATATGAAAAATCAACAAATATCAGGTTGAGGACTTGCGAGGCAAAGAGCCAAAGAATTCAATCTCGAAAGATGTTTGGCAATGCAGTTTTTGTTCAATTTGGATTGAAATTGCAAATTGAATTGAATATTCAAGAAAATGATTGAATTCGTTTTGTTTTTTTTTGTTGTTTTTTTTTTTTTGTTTTTTGTTGTTGACCTACCGACAGCCGACATGAAAATGAAAGATGAAAACGGAAGGGGTAAAAAGATCTGAGTGCCAAATAATTCCACAATCGAAATGCTAGCTATTTTTACACGAATTTTCACAAGCTGTTGCAGTAGTGGCATAATTAGGTTTACATAGCACTTGTGCAAATGGAATTCACTACGCTTCTGTTTCTTACGGGCATTAAAGGGGGATTCTACTGTAAAAATCAAATTTTCATGGATTTTGTTTTCATACTTGTATTAATTTATATTAATTAGTAAAAAAAAGTTTAGGGTTACATAAACACAGGTCTTGAGTATACAAAAAAATTTTTAAATTTATTTTCATTTCAAAATGGCAGCTGTACAGCCGCTCCCCCGAAACGCCTTTTGAAATCTGCCCACACTGTCGCGCATTTAAAAAAAATCTGAAATGAAAAAAACCAATTTTTTTTTATTATATATCATTATTTTTAGTTGTTAAGCCTATTACTTGCAAAAAAAAAATTTTTTTGTAAAATTTTTGAAGTTTTTTAAAAAATCGACATTTTTTTGTTGTCATTTTGTTATTAAAAAAGGGGTTATAAATAATAAATTTTTTCCCACCATAGCTTTAAAAACTAGTAAATATTGTTAAAAATATACTATCAAAGTTTGAGCTTGATATGTTAATTTTTCACGGAGCTGTGATGTGGGCAATTTTGAAAACGTGGTTTCGAGAAAAACACGCTTAAACAAGCGCATTATCAAGCGCATATGACCGTAAACCGCTCGAGCGCTCAGTTTATACCTGCTTTGCTAAAACTTTTATAACTTGAAAACTATTCAAGATTTCTTTTTAAGATTTTCATGGAACATTCTGGAGTTGTTTCTGAGTATGTTTCAACAAAAAGTAAAAAATCGATTTTTTTTAAGTTTTACAGTAGAGGCCCCCCTTAATATTGTTTACGCTATGTGGAAGGAGTCGAAAACTCGTTTACCATTCCACTCCGCAGCATCTAGTTACTTCAGATTGTACGGTCACAGCAACATCCTTCTACAAGGACCCTCACTGCTCAAAAACAAATCAAACTTCACAATCCCCGACCTCAACTTCAGGAACGATTTTACGGTACGTTTTCCACCGAGAGCCGAATGTAGGAAAGGGAAGGTAATTCGTAGATTCTACACTGAAATCTACACTGACGGTCCGAAGATGAACTGTGGTGTGGGAGCTGTCCTCTATTCGGAACCGCTGAACTTATCCAAATCAATTCTGCTTTCTGATTATGCCAGCGAGTTCTAGGCAGAACTGTTAGCAATCAGGGAAGCTTGCAAATCACTGAAACACTACGAAGAAATTGGTGCAAGAGTAGCTATATTTTCAGACAGTCACGCAGCTATCAAGGCCTTTGATTCCAATTACATTTTATCCAAACTAGTTAGTTTCACATGGTAGAGAGGAACTGGAGTTGCTTGGTCATTGGCTTCAAATTACTCCAATAGGGGTGTCCGGACACAGGAAATGCTCAACTACTTGGACAACAACAGCTGCATAGCAAAATATTGTTTACGAATTGTAATTAAAAACGATGTCACTGTGACGAAAAGTTTGCAGATTATTTTAAAATTTGTAATCTGGCGGAAAGTTTGTAGATTATTTTAAAAAATTTTTATATTTATAAATTTAAATTTAGATATATATGGTTTTTGTTGCTCAAGATCTTGCCTTTTGATAATTGATCTTGGGCAAAATATATTCTGTTTACAGCCTGCACACGGTCTGGGATAGTAATCGTTGTATCCCCCGTTTTACCAAGCAGTCGTTTCATTTGATCCACGCATGCAAATTAATGATATCTAATGGTAAGGTCTGGCATTTTCCTCAACTGGTTAAGTCTTGCAAGGTTTTTCGGATTGCTTTAATTTAGAGAATTATACTTTTATTTAGAGTGCCAGGTCATCAGCAAAGAAACATATTTGTGAAGCTTTGTTAAATATAGTCTCTGATGGTTCAACGTCTTTAATTACAATAGTCTAGAATCTGGTTTAACACAAGCGTAGACGACGCGTCTCTCCCGTCTTTACTCCTGTTTCAACTCTGAATAAATCAGACGCTTTGCCTCGTAAAAGCAGTTTTGCCTCTTCCAATTCTACCTCATGGAGTATGTTAAAAAACTTGTACATTAAATAAAATGATATGGCAACCCTATACACAAATATTTCTTTATACAAGTTTTATTAAATAAAAATTAACGCATTTAAATTAGAATCTAAAAATAATTTCGTACTCTTCAGCAAAAAAATGTTTACAGTGGTTTCGAGTACATGAAATATTATACAAAATTTGTTTGCGAATGTAATTTCTATCTTTAAAGACTTGGAGTGAAATATAGCACGCATTTTTTCTTTGATAGAAAATTGTGTTTATTTTTTTTTCTTTTTATTCCTTGATACTGTTAGATGAGATTTTTAGGAAGAGCTAGAGGTGATTAATTTTGCGCCACCTTGTAAATATTTATGAATATGAATAAAAATATCAATGAGGCTATCGAATACAAAATTTCATCTGAATTATAGTAGCAAGAGATACTTGTTGAAACTCATAAGGCTTAATTTTTTTTTTTTTAACTTTCTAATGATTCCGAATTTTTCTAATTTTTATAATTTATATAAAAATATAATTTTAATTCAATATAATTTTTTCAACTTCAACTTATTAAGTAATTTTTTTTATATTAAAAAATTGTGTATTAAAAAAATATATGGCAACCCTGTACGAAAATTTTTGTTGGTAAAAGTTGTATTAAGTAAAAATCAACGCATTTCAGTCAGAATCTAAAACGATTTTTTTACACCTCATCAACATTTTTTTTACAGTAGTCTCGAATACTCTAAATATTATACATAAATTATTTTCGAACGTAATTTCTATGTTTAAAGACTTAGAATAAAATTTAGGCGCCTTTTTTCCTTTAATGGAATTTTTTTTTTTCATTCTATTTTTGTTTTTATTTTTATGTTTTTAATTTGGTTTTTTTTTTATTCCTTTATAACACGAGTATATACTGGTAAATGACATTCCTAGGAAGAACTAACGGGCTACTATAAAAACAATCGCTGCTAGTCGGGCATAGAGCGGAACATATTAACTACTTTAATTTCCAACTTAGTAGGTCTTTTCGACCCTTCCTTTTGAAAGTTCTCAGAAAGAGCAGTGAAGGGTTTTAAATGCTCTCCAAAAGTTGTATAAAAAAATTTTTTCCAGGGAGGAAATACTCGTGTGGGACCTAAAATAGCATCCACATTTAAATCTCACCCAAACCAGACGAGATTTCTACCAAATAAATTATCACATCTCAGTTTTAATTTCATTTTAAATTTCTGTATTAAATTATCGCTACTAATCTCTTCTATTTCCAGCTTCAGTTGTTGGCAATTTCACCGACGAAGATTTCGCTGGTGGCGCCATCGCCGTGGGTGCAACACCACAAGAGAATGCCGAGTATCCATTGCAGCGCGATGAAGTAGAGCGCGTCATTAATGGAAAATTTGGTGAACGCAGTCAGCCACAAACGCCACTGGGTAAGTGATTTCATCCATTTTATAATACTTAATTTGATTTTATTATACTCGGCACTTGTATCCGTAACTGAAATTTGAGTGAGCTGTCAGAAAATGCAACTTCATTCAGCGCACGGCTTTATTCGCCTGAAATACGAATTCAAAATGAAAATCACTACCACATTTTAGACGTCTTGATGAGAGTTTCACTTAAGAGTGCGCTTCTAATACTTTTCATCTTTTATATGGCAACAATACTATTCGTCTTGTATGTGTATGTGTAAGTGTAGGTATGTATGTAAGTGCGGTTATGCATTTAACAGTACAGTAGCGCCAATGAAATTTTTGCCACGCGGGGCGAAAGGGGTTTTAATCTGCTCTTCATAGAAATGTTGTAATTTCGCTGTTAGTTGTGGTAAAACTAATGGTAAAAACAGGTGTAGTTTAATCTTTTTAAATAACCTTTAAATTATCTCTAGATGCTTTCCATTTCAATTCAACCGGGCTATTCGGGTCATGTTCTTCGATTTCGATGTAACTGAAATATGTTGCTCTCTGGTCAAAATAATGAGACACGTATTTTTTTGTTCGCCCGAAAAATTTTTTTTTCAAGATTTATCGGTAATTTTGTTCTTCGGCTCAAAATCGATTTTTTTTTTAATTATATAAGAAAATTTTTTTTTAAATGCCCATAACTTAGTCCCATAACTTCGATGTAACTCAAATATGTTGCTCTCTGGTCAAAATAATGAGATACGTATTTTTTTGTTCGCCCGAAAAATTTTTTTTTCAAGATTTATCGGCAATTTTGTTCTTCGGCTCAAAATCGATTTTTTTTTTTAATTATATAAGAAAATTTTTTTTTAAATGCCCATAACTTAGTCCCATAACTTCGATGTAACTCAAATATGTTGCTCTCTGGTCAAAATAATGAGATACGTATTTTTTTGTTCGCCCGAAAAAAATTTTTTTCAAGATTTATCGGCAATTTTGTTCTTCGGCTCAAAATCGATTTTTTTTTTAAATTATATAAGAAAATTTTTTTTTAAATGTCCATAACTTAGTCCCATAACTTCGATGTAACTCAAATATGTTGCTCTCTGGTCAAAATAATGAGATACGTATTTTTTTGTTCGCCCGAAAAAAATTTTTTTCAAGATTTATCGGCAATTTTGTTCTTCGGCTCATAATCGATTTTTTTTTTTTCATTATATAAGAACATTTTTTTTTAAATGCTCATAACTTAGTCAAAAATGAACCGATTTTAATGATTCTGGGTTCAAAATGATTGTCATTATTTACACGAACGACTTCATGTAAGAACAATTGCACAAAAGTAGTTGAAATTGTTTTATTTTGCAAAATGTATGTAGACGAAAAAAAAATGTATAATGTATTTATTGTTGAAATTGCTGGTGCACCGATTAAGTCTATCTATTGGCCAGTTTGCTGAGTTTGCTGTTTGAGAGTGATTATGCTTTCGAGTATATTTTTTGTCACATCTTAGAGCTTGAAGCACATAAACTTCTATGTAGTTAAACTATAAAGGCCTTTGGTAATAGACGCAAAGCTAGAATAAAAATCGCTTAGAGTTAGAAAAGTATTACTAGGTTACAAAGGACATTCCTCCTTGTTTCAGCGCACTTGTATTCGCAGTTTTACTTTAAAATTCATTTCCATCAGAAACGCTAAAAGAGTGTGAAACAATTTTTTCGAACGAAACGTCTCTTTTGACTGTCCAAGTCACTTATGTAGATAAAACCTTGCACTATTTCACGAAACCTTTCAAGACAGCCAAATTTTCCGTACTTTCTTAAATATTGAATTGATATCCCGGCATCAGATTTAGAGAAAACTTGCATATTTTTTAATTCTTTTATTTTCTGGACATTAAATTGAATACAAAAAAAAAATTAATATAACGTTAGAATTTAGTGTCGTTCCTAGTCGAAGCAGAGGGCGGTGAAATACAAAATTGTGAGAGCTACTTCCATTCAAGGGTGGTAGATTGCCAGGTTTGCTATTTAGCTATGGTGAAATAAAAATTGTGAGGGGAACTTTGGCTACTACGTCATATGTATTCACACACTCGTCCAACGAGTCGTTGTTCAGAAGGCAACGAAATGTTGTCACTGGTTGATTTTTTTCGTATATCACTAACACAAGCGCAGTTTTATTCACAAAAAACCGTTTCGTGACCTAGGAGTCATCAGCCCATCAACTGATTCTGCCAAATTCACTCAGAGTTGATTAACAGTCTGCTACGTAGCACACCTCTAAAAATCTTTTCTCCATGACTTCCACTGCCACGTCACTGGGCACTCGGTAGCAGAATTTTGTGCACTCATTTCACATGTATTCACAGACGCTTCCAATTAGTCCTTGTCCAGATGGGAACGAAGTAATTTGTGGATAGGCTGCGTTGATTTTTTTCCTATATCACCATCACAATCTCAGTTTTTTTGTAAACAAAGCGTTACTATGACCCCTGTTACGTCAGCCAATCAACTTACAACCTTAAGATAGCTGAGAGTTGATTAACTTTCTGATGGAGGCCGCACCTCTGAATTTTTTCACCATGCAACCTTGAGGCAGTGTAATGTAGTTAGCGGAACACGGAAAGAAAGAGGATCGTTTTCTCAACTAACCTCTTAATTAATATACAATTCATTTTATCTCGCCCTTAAATGCATTTTCTTTCCATGAGAAACCTGAAAAACCTTCTGGCCGATTAACTCCAAAATTAATTAAGGTAATACAAATAAGAAGTAGATGGTTTTTTTCACTAGCATTACTCACCTTGGTTAATAAAATGAGGTGAGAAAATAGTGGATATTTACTCAAACCTTGCAGTACTTTTGGAATTAGTCAAATAACCTTTGTCCGGCAATTGGAAAAACTATAAGAGTTAAAGAGTGTTTTACATTAGGAATAGGTTATCGGCTCGATTAGTAAAACTCAATTTATTGGTTGGACCAAAATAATCCTTATTGAGTTTCTCTATCACATACGATGAGGGGTTTTTACGGATGGATTTCCAAAAACTACATAGTATACCATAAATCAACTATTTTTTCCTAGCTCCATAGAGTAAATTCAATGGGGATATGTATGGTTGGCAGACTTAAAAAAAAGTTTTTGTTGGGTCGCTTTCAATTAATCATTTTCAAATTCATAAATTTTGCAAGTGATATTAAGCTGATTTTCCTCTAGGAACCTGAAGTCATCGGCATTGATCAGGTATCGATGGCGGTGCAAATGAAAATAAGGTTGAATACACAGAGTTCAGATCGCTAAAAGACTCGTTGATCTGTAAGGAGTAGAAATAAAATCGTATATCTTTAAAAGCTGCATAAGGTCTATGGGATTTATTGGAAATCTAAATACGTGGCAACACTTCCCATAACTGTTTGCGTTATCCTCATCTCCTCTTCGTTCTATTTCGTTTTTCATATGCACCTCAAATGTTCACTCTTTTTCAGTCTGCTTCAATAAATCAACTATCGTAAACAAGATCATTTTAGGTAATTGCCTTTCTTCACTTTAATCGGCAAATTTGTCGGAACAAATATCTGCCCTCAATTAATTTTATTTAAATATCAACCCCCCCTTTAACGACGACTTTGCTTCCTACTTTAGCTTACAGCAAAATTGTGCCTACTTTTAGGCATCGGAAGCACTTTCAAATGTCTAACGCCCGTCACATTCACCCAGCGCCTAAGCGATTATTAAAAATGTGCCCAAATCTCTTCCATTTTTCTGCTTCACACTTACACTTCCCTTTTGTGTCTACTCTTTTGTATGAAATTGCATTTCCATCATTTTCAAAACGTGCCGTTGCATATTTAGCTGCGCGACTATGGACTCAACAATGAATCGGGAAAAAATGGTATGAGCATTTTCCATTTTTCACGCGAAAGTATGGTAGAAAAGATGAATGTAGGTATGTGGCCATGCAGTGGAAATGGTTGTTAAATGTTGAAAAAAATATTGCAAAAAAGTAAAATTTTTTTTCAGCGTAATATATTTCTTCTTCAAATTATATAGGAAGAAGAAGAAGAAGAAGAAATACGATACGGGATGTCATACATTTAAGTTTGTGAAAAGTTGTCAATAATTGTTGCATAATTTTGGGCCAATATTTATTCGTAAGCTCTAAAGCTGCAAATTAATAAATTTTGAAGTAAATATTTTGTTCGCTTGCTCGTTAGTCACTAATTTTGTGCTCTTTGACTCTCCAGTATCAACAACTTAAGAGAGAGAAACAGTCAAGGAGAGCCGGTCACAGTTCTAAAGCGCAAAGGTTCTCAAAGTCATATGCGTGAATGGCGGTTACTTCGGCTATTAAGAAGAAAAATAATAGTTCGGCTTTTGTCATAATAGGACTATGAATAAGTTCGTGCGGTTTTTTTTCGAAATTTGAAACTTTATTGACGTAAAATGGTTACAAATTTAATATTCAAAATATTGTCCATCGCTTACTACTACTTTTTCCCATCTTTCTGGCAATTCACGGATTCCCTTTGTGAAAAATTCGGTCGGTTTTGCCGCAATCCACGAATCGATCCATTTTTTGACTTCATCGTAATTACGGAAGTGCTGGTCAGCCAGGCCATGTTGCATCGATCGGAAGAGATAGTAATCGGATGGCGCAAGGTCTGGACTATACAGCGGGTGGGGTAGGACATCCCATTTGAGCGTTTCTAAGTATGTTTTGACCACTTGTGCAACATGTGGCCGAGCATTGTCATGTTGCAAAATAACTTTGTCGTGTCTATCGGCGTATTGCGGCCGTTTTTCTCGCAGTGCTCGGCTCAAACGCATCAATTGTCGTCGGTAGACATCCCCCGTAATCGTTTCATTCGGTTTCAGTAGCTCATAATACACAACACCCAGCTGGTCCCACCAGATACACAGCATAACCTTCAGGCCATGAATATTCTGCTCCGACGTCGATGTTGAAGCATGGCCAGGGTATCCATACGTTGCCCGACGTTTTGGATTGTCGTAATGGACCCACTGTTCATCGCCAGTCACAATTCGATGCAAAAAACCCTTTCTTTTGTGCCGTTGAAGCAGTTGTTCGCATGCCATAAAACGGCGTTCAACGTCTCTTGGCTTCAATTCATACGGCACCCAATGGCCTACCTTTCGGATCATTCCCATGGCTTTTAAACGTTTGGAAATGGTTGATTGATCAACTCCCAAAGTTTTTGCAACCTCTTCTTGCGTTTGAGCCGGATCTTGATCGAGCAATTCCTCCAATTCGGTATCCATGAACTTTGGCGGCGCACCCTCGCGTTCTTCGTCTTCCAAGCCAAAATCACCACTTTTAAAGCGTGCAAACCACTTCTGGCACGTTCGCTCAGATAGAGCATGCTCACCATAAACTTCCACCAAGATACGATGACTTTCGACTGCTTTTTTCTTCATATTAAAATAATGAAGAAGAATTCCCCGCAAAAACACATTATTTGGCACGAAATTCGACATTTTCAAGTGTGGTAAAAATATTGTTGTTTACGCTTCAAATAAAAAACTTATACTGACGTTTGTGCCTTACGACAGTAGCTCTCCAATGAATGTTTGGAAATGTGGATCGATGGAATAATAATCAAGTTACGCCATCTGTTGTAAAACCGCACGAACTTATAAATAGACCTATTATGTATCCCCTGACGCCGGAGCGGATGCAGCGAAAGACGGGCGTAGAGATCTCTAAAGCATATGCTACTGAGAATAATCCTTAACTAACCCCTGCCTTTAGATTTTTGAAGAGAGGAACGATACTATTTGTCTAGAATAAATTTCCGACACTGGCCTCTGCTCTGAGATTTTTGAAGAGAAGAACGAGACCATTTTGCTAGAACAAACTCGCGACATTAATGACATTAGTTGTGATTGGATAATTCCTTTCTTCACAAGCAATTCTTACCAGGCATATTTCTCATACAGAGAAAGAAGTGCTGAAAGAAGTGCAGAGAGTGAGAGCCAGAAAGATGTTTAACGTAGAAACCTTAAAATAGCTAATGAAACTTATGCTCAAATAGACCAGCTGGCGATGATAGACAGATCTGAGAATATATTATTTGCAAGGCAGCTAGGACCACTTTGGTAGATGGCCCTGTAAACTAGTGTTGCATTGAAGTGTTTAGCGCTCAAGTCATGTGAATACCTACTGATACTTTTTGCTCTTGCTGAGAATGGAAAATTGACCGATCGTGCGAAGATACTCTTTACCTCCCACATTACTCAATTATCGAATAACCGACAGTGAAATGGGATATTACTTTAACCAACCACTTTCCTCGAGCTCCCTAAAGTTCACAGGTCAGCTGCATATGTATGTAGAAAGTTGTTCAAGGAATGCACGCCTTAGAAATTATGCCCGAGTGACGGAATTTTCCACCCGTTGTGGTAACTTAAATTTACTCTTTCAAGGAAGAATATGCCCCAAAACAATTTATTCTATGTTGCCGGAATGAGTCGGATTTATAAATGATGATCAGATTGGAGGTACTTTTTTCAATAGAGGTTTTTTGAGAGATCTCGCGTGACTACCGTCAAACTAAATACATAACTTTTTCCATTATTCATTGACATTTCATCATGGAAAGACAAACGTTTACAAATTGTACAATTGTATTACGAAAATCGACGCTCTCTGAAAAGTTTCCATCGCACGCTCAGGCCAGCTTATAATTCTAACCTTCTTCTTCCCACACGCACTGTGGGCATGCACCATTCTTCAGGCCAATTTCGGTAATATCCAGTATCACTGGGAAACTAATTGGAGGTCAAGCTTAGAGGCAGGTGAAAACACGTTGCTCATTTCATTGAAATTTGTATTAATTGCTTGAAGTTTTTTTGTGAGGAAAGACCCATAGTAAAATTGTCCAAGAAATATATTTTCAGAACTTCACTCAATCTACACCGCATTTCCATTAGTACGATGGTTGGCATCATCACCGGGCATTGCCTAATGGGAGCACATAGGAAACCCCCATACCCTCTAATAATATCTGTCGCAGCTGTAGGAATGAGGAAAAGGTGGAGAGCGTTGAAACACAATCGCAGTCCCGCTCTTGCCAGAATAGCGATATCGGTGTCTAAGCCCTTACGTCTGGCAGACTTGGAAGCGGCCACCAACGGTGTAGATAATACTACACCGTTTTAACAGATCCGAGAGGAGTGTGGTAGATAGTGGAGAGGTATTTACTACTGTTTGGGGTAGCTGTAAGGTTACATAGTAGAACAATTCTCATGAGAGTTTCCTCTTCATAGACGTCATCCCGACAAAAAGAGGGTATTTGTTACACAAACTCAGTAAACTTTCTAAGTTTGGCTGCACCTATTTTTCGTTTTTTCTTGGTAGCACGAAAAATTAATTGAATCAAATTCTTCAGAGAAAACAGGCAACAAAAAAATTAAAAAATTAGCAAAATTGTTTGCTTACTCTTTTAAAGTTCCCACTGCAAATTTAGGAAACAAATGATTTGATGAAATGAACATCAAGAAATTGGAATAGAAACTCCATCGAGCGTCTAAAAAAGGGTGTAGGTAGGTATGTGAAATGGTTTAAGTACCAGTCTGGCATTTCCTAAGTAGCACTAAATATCATAACGAGATCTGATGATATCTACAGCAAACTAGAGCTGTTGATCCTCTATACAAGGTTGATGGGATTTAGGAAGTTGGAGCACCCCACGTTGTCGAAGAAAGGAACACCCAGAGACCTTAGTCGTCTAGCTGCCAAACCCGCATATTTCCGCGTGTGTGTCGATCCTCTAATGACCGGTCAATACAGCTACGAGTTTGGAAATTGAATGGCGTTGAGTTCCCAGAACTTTCTGCTTCCTGCGCCTATTACTTTGGAGCCACAAAGTTTTCGAAATAGCTGACGAAGAAATGGAGCTACATCTTTTTTGAGGACTAAGTTGTGCAACTCCCCTTTAGCAAAAGTTAGGGAGACCCTCTGCGACCAATTCTGTCGACTCCTTCATGGCAAGCTCGTCAACAATTTCATTTCACTCTATGTTTCTATGTCCTGGAACCCAGCTCACAGAAATGTTACATGCACTCCCAGGAAATTTGATCTCCTCCTTGCAGTAGTTTACCAGTTTGATTACAGTTTTGATCCCAGCTTGCCTATCGCAAGAAATGTTAATATCTGCCTCGCTCCCGCGTTCCCTAAGCATTCTGCATGCCTGCAGCATCACATAGAATTCTGCCAGAAAAGTACTAGCAGTGTTCGACAGTTTTAAGGAAAAAGATAAAAAGGGTGTAAGATACAAAGTTTTTTTCTTTCTTTTTGTAAGGGTAGTAGTTTATTTAACAGTTTAACTTCGGCTGAATTATTATTTAATCACACTTCTTACAGTATGAAATCTTTCCTTTCAACCCCAAAGTTTTTTTCTTTTCTCTTTTTTTTCAGTAATTTCGCCCAAACCCATAGACCATCCAGAGCCAGAAAGCAGTTTGATTGGCTTCATATTCGCTATATTGGTGGCCATCATTTTGGTGCTGGTCATCGTCATACTCTTAATTGTCATACGAAATAAACGTGGCCGCGGTGGCAATGTGCTCGATGCATTCCAGCACAACTTCAATCCGGATACGCTTGGCGGCGCTGATAAACGGCTCAACTGCAATGGCATGAAGGTGAGTAGAGTTATTATGCATGAGCACTAACACATACATAGCTATGAAAATGATTTCAGGTTGTTATTTTTCCCAATAAATTTTCAAATAACAACACATCCCAATCACCTTAACCGCCTTGTTTTTGTTTTCTTTTTTTCCTTTTGTGTTTGCAGGCCGTCACTATGGACAATGACTCAGAGTCGATAGACAAGAGTAGCCTCTACCATGAGCCATTCAATGTGAACATGTACACGAGTGCAGCGAGCGGTTGCTCCATGAATGACATGCAACGGCAACATGTCACACCGGACTACACAGGTATGCAAATTACTTATTATGTACCTGTATGTGTGCATATTTAAATACACGCTTGAACATGGATAGTAATTACATCTGGATTCACAGTAATAGCAGCGCAACTTGGTGCAATTTTTTTGCTGTTTATTTACCTTTTAATTAACCAATTTTTTTTTTTTTGCAAAAACATAGTTTGTACTACAACAAATGCCATATAATTTTCAGATTCAAGCTTTGCGGAAATTTAAAAAAAAATTAAAAAAATTTTGTTAAAATTTTAAACATTTTATCTTTAGATAATCTTTAAAGGGGAGCCTGGTTTATAAGGTCAAAAAAATCAAATTTTTTTTTCGTTTGAAGCGATTCGTAATATATTTCAGAATATTCACACAAAGTTACAGAGCCTAATTCTCAATATTTCCGTAGATACAAAGCCAAAGGTAGGCGAGTGTTAGGTAGTTACGCTGTGACCGGACAGCTATAGTACAAACTTTATCTTCTTTTCTCGACTTTTTATTTTTATGATTTCTTTGAATTGGCGTACATGAATGAAAAAAAAACTAATAAACCTTTTGAAATGAATCATAGCTTGCTCCCTTCATTATTAAATTCTCTTCTATTTGAACTAACAAAATAGATAAAAACAAATTTCAAGATTTTTATACCAAGTTGAAGTGAATTTTTTTGTTATAGAAAGGCATTTTTTTCTTTAAAAACCTCCAAAAAGTTTAAATTTCATCTAGAATAAAAAATCATGATAATTAGAAATCCATTTGAATTTTTTGCTTTAGATAATAATTACGAGCTGTATCTTGTACGCCAGTTGGAAACTCCAGCGTTGCAGCGCTCTACTAATTTCTATGTTAAACATTTTTTTCAACTTATTTTAACCAGTACAAAAATTGTTTATACTTTTTAAATGTTCATTAAAAGATAGAAAAAACTTTGTAGTGCTAAATTAATTTTTTCCTTAAAAAAAAATTGCAAAGAGATGAAATTTTTAGACCTCATAAACCAGGCTCCCCTCTTAAGAATTTTTAAAAAAATTTTGAGTATGCAATTTTATGGCCCAATTAATTTTAGTCTAATAAAGTGCAAGTTTAAATTAACTCCACAAGCGCATTGATTTCTGAGATTTTCTTTTTTGTTTTGCTGGCGGTCTGGTGCATTTTCTCAGTATAAAAAATTGCAAGCGCTCGTTACTGGGAAGGAAATGCATGACACCGTCAACAAAAAAAATTGTCAAAAATCAGCGCAAATTTTAATTCACCTAAACTGGCACAATATTACATCAGAATTAAATGGGCTAATATACTGCGTACTTGGATTTCAAAAAACTTCTGACGTAAATATTTCAAATTTTAATGAAAGTTTGCGTTTGTTATTGAGAAGGAAATGCATGACACCGTCAACTAAAATATTTTTTCAAAAATCAGCGTAAAGTTTAATTCACTTAAACTGACAGAATATTACACCAAAATTAAATGAGCTAAAATACTGCGTACTTGGATTTCTAAAAATACTGACTTAAAAATTTCAAATTTTAATGAAAATTTGTTGATTTTTTTTAATTTTTCAAATTTTGATCTATGCTTGAAACTTTGACTTATATGATTTTTGTTTTCGTATTTTTTATCCATAACATATATATTTTTATTAAACTTCTTTTATATTTTTATCTGTTTACTTTTTTTATAAAAAATGTTTATGATAAAAAATATTTGTTAAGGCCCTCTCCTCATTTGAAATGGTGTTTTTGGGTGTTTCTTTAAAAGCGTGTGAAACAGAAACTAAAAACGATTTTTTATTTTTGTTTTAAATATTTTATTTTTTCATCTATTTCAAAAAAATAAAAATTTCTGTTTAGACATACAAGGTTCCTTCAAAAAGTTGTCAGCTTTCAAAAATTGCCATCCAAAAAACGGTATGTCGCTGGCGACACGGATTCCGGAACTCACAGGTGTCTGAATTCAAAAAGACAAAAGGGTTCTTATTTTGTATCAATTTCGTTATCGTGTGAGCTACGGTCTTTAAAAAAAATAAAATTTAACAAAATGGCGGACGTTCAAAGAAGAAAACCCGTTTTTTGACCTTTGTTTTTGAGTTTAAAGATCCGAAAAAACTACTAAAAATTTTTTTTTTCCGAATGACCGCAGTTCTCATAATAACGCCATCAATTCTATGTCATTTAGTTTTATTTCATCAAACTCGGTTCAATAGAACCGGCTATATCTTTATCCATTGTTTATGTGAAGACCTTTTTTTGAAGGCGGACAACTTTTTGAACAAACCTCGTACGGTCATAAATTTTTTTTTATTTTTTAACATTGAATAGAAAAATAAAATACTGGAAACAACAATAAAAAAATCTTTTTTTCATTTCCGTTTTACACGCTTTCAAAGAAACACTCAAAACACACCATTTCGAATGAGGCGAGGGCCTTAAGGGGTAACACCACTCTACACGCGTAAAATAAACATGATTTTTAAAGAATTTTTTTGTGTAGAAAGAAAAGGAAAACAATCACTCTGATTTGGGAAGTTATTACTTATATACTAAAATACAAAACTACAAAGTTTGATCGAAAAATTTTACAAAATGGCGGCATTGGAGACATTTTTGTAATGTGGTTTCTCTTGAAGGAGCTCCGCGGCACGCAGCACAGAGGGTGCAAATTTTAATCTGGAACAAGGAAATTTTTTTTTCTTAATCTAGATAAGAATAGCTAGAGAAACACGTAGGGGATTTAAAAAATATTTATTTTTGTGGAATTAGCAAGCATTTGAAGGAAAATACTCTATTTTGGACTAAAAAAACGGCACTAAAATAATTATAACAATCGTTTAAATTAATCTATCGAAAATCCCCTAAGCTATTCTCTTAAGAAGGTTATTATACAAACGTAGTGAAAAACCTGATTAAAAATATTTAAAATTGTTTGAGTTATGCTGCGTGCCAATTTCAGAAAACGTGTTTTGAGAAAAACGCGTTTAAAGTTTGGAAATTTGGAGAAATCGTTAGGTAGCAGTCACTAACGCTTGGTTAAAAGCTTAAAATATTTATGAAATAAACTTCGGTAACGTATAAAACTTTTTGTTCTGTATTTTAAACGGTTCAAAGAATTTTTTAAGCTTATAAAAAAAAAATCAATTTTTTGAAATTTCTACAGTGGTGTTACCCCTTAAGACTATGAAATTCATCGCGCTGCTACTATTGTGAGCATAGCTGTAAAAAATATGTCGATACTCGTATGTAAATTTTGATAGCAAAGAATTGTTAAAATTATGAAAACATATTTTCTACCAATCAAATTGGAAAGGTGGTAAAAAAATAAATTTACAATATTCCCTGAGAAAATATCTAACCAACGAGAGCATAAATAAATCGAGTACCCGCATATACCGGATAGTCAAAGTAAAAGCAGCACAGCATCTACCTGAAATCTCGTTTGGTATTAAACAACTCAGGCACAGAGAAATACTCTTAAGCCATGAAGGAGGGCAATAGGCTTTGCAGGTCGCGGTTCTAAATCTTCTCATAAAAACAAATTAATAATAAAAATAAAATAATAATTAAAAATCAATAAAATAATAAAAATCAATAAAATACAATAATAAAAAAAAATAAAATAATAAATAAAAATAAAAGGATCAGCTGATAAAATATTCCTTAATTCATTTGGTAAATCTGGTTTCTTACAGACCTGATAGAACAAACAGCAAGAATTATATGTATATATCTCACAACTATTGAAAAAATTCATTGAGTGAAAATTATATTTAGATAAGTCAAAAACCAAAGAACTTAAAATCTGGTAAAACCCATCTAAAAAAGCTGCTTACGAGATATAAACAGTTCTAATAAGCTCAAGGAAGAATAAGTCATTGGTCCGACTATTTTTTTTTTGTTTGAGGTATTTGAAAATGAATTCTAAGGGTAATGGCGAGTCAGCTGTCCCTTTTATAATATCAAGAAAGAGAAATCAAAGTGAAAGTATACTTCTTCTACTTTATAGTTCATCTATTTCCTCTTCTACACCTTGCGTTGAATTAGGGAATAGGATCAACAAACATCGGCAGAGATCAGAGTGCAAAACAAAGAAATTTCTTTTGAATGCCTCAATAAACCTTGAAGTGTATGGATCCCTAAATTCAGAAGCAAAACGGTGAATGAAGGCAAATGAATAATAAGGTTTGGCGATGACAAAATTCGAATGGCTAAGAAAGCCAACAAAGCATATAATTCTACTCTAAAACTGATTAGATCTAAAATATTATCGCGTGAGCAATATGGCTGTGAACTAAGGACGGTAAAGAGACAAAACAGCTAATGTGCTTTGAAAGAAAAGTGTTCCGAAAGATCTATAGTCCACTTGCCGAACTGGGAGACTTAGTTAAGAAAGAAAATTTTTCAAAACACACATAAAATTCAGAAAAATGCATGATTTTTTTATTTAAATCGGTAGTACAGTCCATATAATTTAATGTTTGAATATTAATGGTCCATAATGAATTATGAAATGGTCTATCCGCTTAGTCCAATTTTGGCATACTCTTTCCAATGTTTCAGCCAGTATCTCACATATAAATGCATTAATGTTGTCCTCCAAAGCGTTAATTGAAGCAGGCTTGCCTAAAGGCGTTATATCGCACGATCTGGTTGGCCAATTGACAGGTCCCGAACGTGAAATAAAATGTTCACCGAACTCGCCTCTCAACAAGTCCATTGTTACGCGTGCTGTATGGCATGTGGCACCGTCTTGCTGAAACCACATGTCATGCAAGTCAAGCTCGTGCATTTTGGGCAAAAAAAAGTTGGATATCATTTCACGGTAGCTCTCACCATTCACAGTTACGTTACGATTCGCAGCATATTTGAAGAAGTACGGTCCAATGATACCTCCAGCACATAAACCGCACTGAACTGTGACCTTTTCTGGATAAATTGGTAGCTCTTGCAATTCTTCTGGCTGATCTTCACTCCAAAATCGAGAATTCTGCTTATTTACGTAGCAGAAGAGCCCATTTACCAAAAATTCTGCGTTGCGGTAGGTCGTTCGGGTTCAATTCTTGCACCAGCGGTATTTTGAAAGGCTTCACACCTAAATCCTGCGAACGGCGACGAATCGATGGTCATCATTAACACTGGCCGATACAGCTGCGATCTTTTCTTCAGTTCGCACTCTACGTAAGCGTGTTGGTGGTTTGATGTCGAATAATGTAAATTTGGTTCCAAATTTAGTCACCATAGCTCGAATAGCCGCGTCAGTGGGTCGATTAAACTGACCATAAAATGGAAGAAGCGCGCGATAAACTTTCTTAAAAGAAGACGCATTTTTATAATAAAATTCAATGCTTTGTAAACGTTGTTCGGTTGTAAGACGATTCATGGTTAAATTATAAACCAAACTGAAGATGTTTGACAGTGAAACAAAACACGAAACGTGCGTCAGTTGTTTAAAAAGATAATAGCTAAAAAATCACCCGTTATAATAAGATGTATTAAGTCTCAAGGACTTGATAAGGCTGGGATATATGGCTAGAATGCCAAGGGAGTGATCAACGAGAAAGGCACTAGATCCTCGCCCAATTGGAGAAAGAAAAAGGGGACGTCCGAGGAAAAGGTGGGTGGTAGATGTGGAAGCTGATCTTAGGAAAATGCGCGTGGAACGTTGGAGGGACGTGGCTGTAAATCGAGATCGTTGGCAAGAAGCTGTGAAAGAAGCAATGGCTCACCAAGGACTGTGACGCTAAGAAAAGAAAGTAGAAATTGAAAAGTGAACTTTTTGATCGAAGGTGGTATGGATTAAAATATTTAAGAAAAATATTTCTTGTGAAATTCTAATATAATATATATGTCCAAATAAGTTATTTTGCAGAGAAAAATTTTTCACACTTTTTTGCAACTTCTGCCATTCAACTATGCTCAGGTACCTTTTTCAGGAATTAACTATTTTTTTCAACCTTCTTCTTTAACCCAGCCTTATCCTATTTCGAGTCGGCTCTTCGTATGCGGCAACTCCAGATCATGCAGTCCTGAGTCGTCTCTTCGTTGACGTTTCTGCATCGCAAGACGTTTTGAATGGTGGTTTTTGGTGATCTGTCTGACCCACATCTCACTACTTCCATTTGCAACACTTGTCTCACTGTGATCCTCTGGTCTTCTCATTACATAACCGTACCAGCGTAGACAGTTTTCCTGGAGCTTAGCGCTGATCTTGTCCAGCACTGTAACGCCGCTGGCCCACCCTAGTTTCAGCTCTAGTTTTCTTGTCACACCGGACACCGGAGTCTGTTCTCCAGCTTTGCCATCCGTATTGAATTCGGTGAGGAATTTCTAGCTCGAAGGTGTCATCTTCGCTGACATGCGAGCCTAGGTATTTAAAACTATCAACTATTCTGAGGGGGGCATTATTTATTGTAAAAAATGGACAACTCACAACTCGCTGTGTTCAAATTGTCTTGGAGGACGGCTATGCCGCGTGCGAGAAGGAGGCCCAAGGGAGGTTGCCCAGATTTCACGCATAAAAAAGTCCATCAGCAGATTAAAGAGAAGAGGGCTTAAAGCTGGGCATTGATGTACGCCTACATGAACGTTGAAACCTTGGGCCAGCACGCTCGGACATTTTGGTTGGGTATTTAGTTTAAGGTACGCGTCAGTGACGTCTTTAATGATAGTTTCTAGGATCAGGTGCTTTCTTAATCCAAACGAGATCTCTAGACTTTTTGATCTAAGTTGATATAGGTATGTCAAGAAATTTATAATTCATTCGAACTTTTTATTCGCATTCTCATCACAAAAAAAGAAAAAGCAAAAACACAAACTCATCAGTAATGCAGGGGACTTCTGTGCACCTAATCAATGGCAAAAACCACTTTCAAATGCAATGAAGTTGAAAATATTACAACTGTTAGGTAATTTGTCAGCACCGACAATAAATGAAAATTCAAAAAAAAAAAACGGAAAAAGCAGTAAAATATTATTTCATATCTCTTTTTTTATATTTTTTTATTTTTGCTAAGCTAACATTTTAATTTGCTCTATGTACCCGTGGTGTGTGCTCGTGTATGTGTGTGTGTCTGAATGTTCGTGTAGTACAAAGTACAAAAGTAATTTAAAGGTAACAACAAGTAAAAACCGATGAAGTTACCAAAGTGTGCGTGTTGTTGTCCACATGGCTGTTATTTCTTTTGGTTTTGTTTTTTGGTATTTTTGTCCTCATTGTTGTTGTTGTTGTCATTCCCATCTCAAACAGTTTTTCGGTGGATTTCATTTATCATCACATGACACCAGTGCCGCTGACAGAACATGTAAAGCGGACACACACACACACACACACACACGCATACATGCATGCCAAAACTAACACAAGCAAGCATGGCAGGTAAACAAACACACACACATTTCCTGCGAAAAATGCAGTGCCGGTCACACGGGAGCAATTTTATGTACCTTGTAATTTAAGGCAACCTGCCTCATGCCCCCTCCACCTCCTCTCTCTCGGCATTTCACTATGCTTGGCCATGCTCTGCATATGCCGACAGCAGATGATATAATAAAAACGCAAACGCAACAACAATCACAATAACAATAACAAAAATGGCAAAAACATTAGCGCTGTCATTTTTGTCATCAACGGTTAACATCAAGAGAGCAGAGGGCGCGATGGCCGGCTGCAACGACTAAGCGAAGAGGGCAAGGGAAGAGCGCACTCTAACAAACAAGTGACCAGCTGCACATGGGCACAAACACACACACAAACACACTTGAAAAACAAGTCAGCAGGTTGTTGACACTTTTATTGTAGTTTTCATTTTGCATTTGCAACATGCAACATGTAAGCGCTTAATTGAACAACTTGCCACTGTCAAGCGTTAGCGTCCCTCTTTCCGCGCCACTTGCGTACGAGCGCCTAGCTTTGCCTTAGCCTTTTTTTTCTCCATTCTCCTGCTACCAACTTTTCATTGTGCTTCCTGTGCGCGTTTTGCTTCCCAGCCACTGGCGCCAAAAACCAATTTTCCGCGAGTTTCAATTCCCCTCATTGCTTGCTCACGATGCACCTTTCCCAGTTGGATGGCTCTATTGTCACTTGGCTCGTTGGCGTTAATGAATTCTAATGTTCGAACTCTTATCGTAGTGGCCACAATTTCTGTTTTTCGCTTAGCTCACTCGTGCTCGCTTTCTCTCTCCTTCACTCCCTCCTTCGCTGTCTCTATCTCTCTCTCTCTGTCTCTGTCCCTCAATTGAAGTCAATATTTCCCTCGCGGCTCATAAACGCGTCCTGTTTGCAATGTGACAGCTGAAATTCGCGCAAAAATCATATTCCAAAACGGCTTTGGCAGCCATAAATTCCGCATTCGCTTTTGAATGCATTACCCGATGCATAAAAGCCACTGTAGTTTTTTTCTTGTGTGCTGTCGTTGCTTATTCATTATGCTTGCATGTGTGCATGTGTTAGTAGCATATCGCCAGAGCGCCAGGACATGTTCGTGTTTTGCTCAATTAACCGTCTTATTTGCCTGTGTGTGGTCGCTGATGACTGATTAGCACAGGCGCCAGTGACAGCAGTGGAAAAGTTTGTTTCTTTTACCTATATGGGAGACTTTTTATATCTGATTACCTTTTTTGTCCCAAAGGAAAATCTTCGTTTTCGAATGCGAATCCAGCACTTCAAGAATCTGCGGAAAATTGTAGTTACCTTCTTAGTTCTGGCGGTCAATCAAATTTTGTCGATTTGTGTGTAATTTAACAGGCAGAAAAGGCAGTTGGTGACAGTGGCAATGATATCATACGCTTTTTGAAGGCCCCAGAAAATGGACAATGCATGTAACAGTTGCGCCCTCGCAACATAAATGCCCATGAAAGAAGGAGTGCTGCATATCTTCAGGGGTACTGGGGAACTATGATACTATACTTGATATTTTAGTCGCAGTATACCTTTACGTTCTTTTTATGCAAATTTCGTTTGAGAAGACCCACAGTAGAATTTTTCGAGGCATATTTCCCTAGAGCATTTTAACCCTCTAGTGACCACACAAATACGTTTTTTTTCAAATTTGTTCGAAAAAGGGTCAAAATGGCCATATTTGAAGGCAGATAATGGGTTAAAATATTCAAGAAAAATATTTCTTGTGAAATTCCAATACATATGTCCAAAGAAGGTTATTTGCACAGACAAGTATTTCAGCATTTTTTCAACTTTTCCAAAAGTGCCCTCAGGTACACTTCTCAGAAATTAACCATTTTCTTCAACCTTCTTCTTTAATCTAGCCTTATCCTATTTCGAGTCGTCTCTCCATCTCCAAATTACGCAGTCCTGAGTCGTCTTTTCGCTGACGTTTCTGCATCGCATGCCGTTTTGAGTGGTATTTTTCCAAGTTTTTGGTAGTCTTCGTGGCTCTCTTCTCACTACTTCCATCTGCAACACTTGTCTTACTGTGATCCTCTGGTCCTCTCATTACATGACGGTACAAGCGTAGAAGGTTTTCCTGGAACAATAAAGATATTTTGAATCTTGTCCAGCAGTGTAACGCCGCTGGCTCCCCTCAGCATCCGCATTTCTGTCGCGAGCAGTTTCAGCTCTAGTTTACGTGGTAGAGCCCAGCACTAGGATCTATATGTCATTGCTGGCATGATCATGGTTTTTGTAGAGTTTTCCTTTTAATTTTTCTGGAATTTTCTTGTCGCACCGGACACCGGAGTCTGCTCTCCAGCTTTGCCATCCACATTGAATTCGCAGAGCAATTTCTGGCTCGAAGGTGCCATCTTCGCTGGCATGCGAGCCCAGGTATTTAAAGCTATCAACTCTTTTGAGGGGGGCTTAGTTTGTTGAAAGAGCTGGACAACTCACAACTCGCTGTGACAAAATGAAACTCGATTACTTCGGTCTTTGTGAGGCTCACTAGTAGCCCATTCGATTCAAGGACGGTAAAACTTTTCTTGGAGGATAGCTTTGTAGCGTACGGGAGAGGGATGTAGCCCTGTAGTCAGCCTACCGCAGTGCCCAAAGGAGGTTGCCGTGAATTGTATGCGTAAGGAAGCTCATCACGAGATGAAAGAGGAGAGGACTTCAAGCTGAGCCTTGATGTACGCCTACATTAACATTAAGGCTTTGGGCCAGCCCACTCGCACATTTTGTCTATTGTCATTGGTAGGTGTCAATGACATGTTTAATGGTGGTTTCCGGGACCAGGTGCTTTCTTAACGCCGTCTAAATGAGAGCTCTAGAATCCCGGCCGACCGCCTTTTCGAGGTCAAGAAAGACTCCAAACAGATTTTCTTTATTTAATCGGTGTTTTTTTTCTATGACCGTACGAAGAACGTGGATAGCATCAACAGTCGATTTCCCACTCATGAAACTGAACTGGTTGTTTGTGATCTTAGCGACACTTCTAATGCATGCGTCGAGGACTCCTTCCTATATCTTTAGGCAGTGTGGCATAAGTTTTATTCCACGGTAGTTTAAACAGCGAAAACAATTTACCTGAGATTACAAGAGGATTCGGGCTTTGCGGGTCCCTTTTTGGGTATTTGGTCAAGCTCTTCCTCCTATTTGTGATGTGCGTATTGCTGTTGTTCCACAAATGGAGGGACCTACAGTTGAAAGCCGACTCCGAGCGGCAGATGGATCTTTATGAGAAGTTTTGCAGGGCAGAAATACACTCGAAGTTTTGTCATTGCCCGCCGAAGGGGCTTCCGCTATTAGAAAAAGCTCTTTCTGTCAGATAGTGACCCTAAAATTGTTCCATTATTTGAGTATTCCTCTTTTTGAGCACCAAAACGAGACTGGTTCAATTATTCATTAAAGTAGTCTAGCAGTTTGTGCATTTAGGTCCATAGCCAAAGAAACCTCTGCTGAAAGAAATTGACTTTTAAGTTGGCTTGAGACATTTTAAGAAAAAAATGGAGGAAAATCTCAATCAGGACGGCAAATAAAAACATTTTTCGTCACCATCTTAAGTAGCCAAATTTATCTGTTAAGCTTCTGTTAATACTTGCAATATCTATGATGTTCAAGAGGTGATATTTTTTTGCATTTGTTTGAACTAAATTTCATTTTTCAATATGAAACTCAGCTAGTGATCTCAAATCACAATCCTCACTTCTGAAATTATAAAAAGGCAGCACAACTGCCATAGGGACTGGCGGATATTAAAAGTAATGTTTTATTCTATATGAATTTTATGGGTTGCTATACATATCCGATATGTATACCCTCATCCTAATACATATACGCGCCAAATTCGTAAAGAAACTAGAGAATTGAAAGAGTTATTTCCCTCCAAAAATAGAAGAGCTGCTTCCACAACCAAGCCAACCAAGCAATCCAAGCAAAGTACCAAATAAAGTTTCTAACAAATCGGCAGCAGACAATGCGCTACAGTTGTGTGTCTATATATAAAGCTTGGAAATTCATCTGCACATACATTTGCCCTACAAGCATACATTAAAAGTTGCCTACATTTAGGCGCACAACGGGTGAGCCTTTGAATGGAGTGATAAATAAATTTGAATTCTGCAATCTAACTGCATTGAGACTTGGCTTTAGTAAGAAATTTACATGCAGCGGATATGTGTCTGTGTATGTGTTTGTGTGAATAAATTGTACTTTTGTATATTTGATTATATTTACGAGCCTGCCGATGTATGTATGTAAGCGAATTTGGCCTAAAACTTGAGACAAAACAAATTGAATGCTTGGCGAGCAACAAAGTTTAGTCATTATCGTTTATTACACTGGCCGAATTAATGGAATAGTGTAGGGCAAATAGAGAAGAAAATAATAGAGCGAAATTTAGATGAAGCTGAGTTATGCTTTGCAAAGAGCACCAGCGGTCATAATTCAGGTGAATTCGGTCAAATTGTGATATTACAATAGAAAGTACACACAAACGAATTTATGTATTTAAGTTTATATGTATGCATGTGTGTGTGTGAATGCATATATATTTTATTATTACATTTACGGGTCATAAGGTAGGATTGGGTAATTAAAAATTTGCTGGTTATAAATTATTCCAAACACTAAGATGCGCAACATTATATTACTAGCCCTTAAATGAGCACTAACGGCGGAAATATAGCATCGTCGTATGCGCCTCGGATGTACTTTTTTTTCTAATTCATAGGCTAAGCCGCACTACAGTTGAGTTTTTTCGGAAACTTGCTGCAAAAATATTCCTTATAAAGTAACTAAGTAACTTCCTCGTACTTCCTCATCGGGCTAGCGTGCATCTGTGAAAGCCTGGGCTATGGCAACGGAGTGCTTAGGTACTCCAGAAGGATCACCAATGTTACAGAGGCTAGCCTTGAAATGTCAGGCAAAGACAGGTACAAGTTCGTCCATGCTTTCAAACCGGAAGCTTGGCCTCACTTGCTGAGAAGCTTCACTGTAGGTCAGCAACGTCCGTAAATCCATAAATTCAGAAGCGTCTGTCTCACAATGAGCGGTTCCCTGCTCTGCGTCTGATCCCAGTAGGGCGTCAGTGTTATTTACTCCTGACAGTAGGTATAAAATGCTATCTATCTTCCTCCCCTTGTCTAATGCCTAATAGACCCAGCCCTCATTATACGGCTGAAGAGGGTTTTAAAATCTCCGCAGACCCAGTCGTTCGTGTGCAGGACTCAGGCGAGACCGATGGTCATACTATTGGTATGTATATTCAGATGGCTACCACAGGTCTGAACAATCGGCAAGCTACTGGGGTAAAACAACTTGTCCTTAGGCAGGTAAAAATCATGAGTGATTCCGAAGGTAGTCTATCGGATTGAACAGTGGTCGGTGGTGTGGTCTAAACCGCGGTCGAAGAAGATATCTCTTAGGTATACGCAGTGTCCAAGCACTAGACTGCAAAGCCTTCCGCTGATCCTAAGACCAATTCGGATGATACTTCAACAAAGAGGCCTGCGATGGACAAAACCTGGGCACAAAAAAGGACCTCGGGTTATAACAGCTCAGTCAAGTTTCTTGAGCAGCAGAGCAAACGTTACCCAAATTCTCTATCCACACGTGCTGAGAAAGAAGCACGCACACAACATCCGAAAATGCGAGAAGCAGCATGCTTTGAGTACGACGGTAGTTGAACACGAGGTTTCCAAGCAAGCCAGTCCAAAAAAGAGGAGTTGAACTGCATCGAAGGGGTAAAAACGATACGACTAATGGACTTGCTTCCAGCAAACCTTACTATTTTTATTGATAGGCAAGCAGTTATTAAGGCACTGGCCTCAGCGCAGAGAAGATCGCCTCCGTTTACCCAGCAACACAACACCACAGTTTGTTGGGTCCCCAACCACTCTGGAGTGGAGGGAAATGAAAGAGCGGATGAGTGTGCAAGGAAACGCTCTGAGCTGGACCTTCAGCGAGTGGTAGAGGATATTAGAATTCCTCTAAACGAACTGTACACTGCGACTGACTTAAGCGTAATCACTGAAGCCAATTGAAGGTGGCCTTTGATTACTAACTGTAAGGTCTCCAAATCGCTCTGCACAAAACTGAATTTTAAAAGAACAAGATGTCGACAGATTAACTACCAGCGTCCTCACAGGTGTTACTCGTATAACGGATCACTGCACTATTGGCACCCTAGCCTGTAGAATGGGAGTACCTCACAATGACCTCTGCAGAAGCTGTGGAGATGAAGAAAGAATTGAGTCGGTACAACACCGCCGCTGTGAATATCCTGTACTTGAAAGAGGGGGTGCTGAAATATATTGCCGATTATTTCTTTGAAGACCTGGGTAATTTGCAAAACGTCTCACTGAAGGGACCATCCTCTCAAATCAGATTTGTTCAACGCCCTGTGGTCAGCCCCCTAGCGAGTCCGTCTGTTGTCGAGTTGCAGCCTATGTCCGGGCCAGTTGTCTTGAAAATAATTATACAATTTTTTTATTGAAATCCATTAAGCAGTTTTTGACCTATTTAGTTACAATGAGATAATTTTATTATAATTTTTTTTTTTTTTTTTTGTAATTTTTTATAATTTTTAAAAAATTTTTTTTTTCAAACTTAAATTTCAAAATGCATGTTATAGCACCTATACACTTACATTGATGCTTCGTTCTTCAAGTCGACTCAGAAATCAGGCAACAGTTGTTGATATGAAGTCCAGAAGGTACTAGTTCACCCTTCAAAACCAGACAACAGAAGTCGACAGGGAGCTAGTGATTTGTTATTCCTCTAAAAAATATAGAGAAAGTAAGTGTTTAGTAGTGTGTTTAAATCCCACTCAAAGTTAAGAAACCATACGAAAGAGCGGCTATTGCGTTCTTCTGGTGCTAAGGAAATCCGTGCCCTGTAATTTCCAGTAAAAAATAAAGTAAATTTGAGAGGAAAGATTATTGGTAAAAACTTTTGGGCCTAAAAAAAGTCATCTACCATCATATTCCCCGAACTTAAGGGGTATTCTGGTCTAGAAGCCTTAATTTTAGGCATTTTTAAAATTAAGATAAAAAAAAATGAAAAATATTTTTACTATCCATTTTTTTATGGTTTTTATTAATATTGGAAAAGTATAAAAACAAAAAAAAAAAAAATTGTGGAATTACAGGCTGGCGGAGTGGGGGCTTCATGAAAAACAGTGTTCCATGGTTGACATGATTCCAACCCTTGTAGTGATCTAAAACAAACCAATTTAAAAAAATCTTCATTAGTTAGGATGTCGCTATCGAATTTCGCCAAATCAAAAAAAAAAAAATATTCACAAAATGGTGTCAACTTGCAAAAAAAATGTTTACCCTCTTTCTTATTCCTTTTCAAATTTTTTAAAAATACTTCAAACTTAAATTTCTCAAAATCCGATGCAGGCGCGATAGACAGATGTATAATAAAAAATTCTAATCAAACTTCAAAGCGATCGGTCAAGTAGAACTTGAAATATCATGACGACCATCTCAAAAAAAGTAGTTTTGAGAAAATCGCGTTTGAAGTTTGAGCAAAAATTCAAACAGAATAACTTAGATCATAATATTTACTACTCACTCTGAATTAATCGACGATATATGTATTTCCATGGATATATAATATTATAGAAGTATAAAGTATATATATACAAAAGACTTCCTGGAAAGAACGAGTCCTCAAGTCTTCCGGTAACATCTGCCGTTCATTGTGCGATTCGCGCGACTCGGCCGGCTTAGACCCCACGTCACAAAATGTCCGAAAATAATTCGAATTTTCAAAAATCCGTTGAAGGGCATGTTTTTGAGGGTCTAAACTTTGAAAATATGCAAGCCAAAAATCGATTTTTTCAAGTTTGTAGACCAGAATATCCCCTGAATGTCCTATGATTTGCGATAAAAGATAAAACAAATTTGGGAGAAAATATCTTCGGTAAAAATGAGAAAGGAGTTATGTCTAGTTGTAGCGCGATGAACAGGGCCTTTGTTAATAGTTGTATTACTTTATTTTATTATCAAAACCACAAATACTTTTTCAAAAGCGCAGTAAATTATCTAAAGACCCATAAACTGAAAATAATTTAATAAAAATTTTACTGAAATATTTATATCTTTTCTTACTCTTTCTACTTTCTTCCTTTTAGGTATTGAAGGTAATTTTAGTTTAGCATCTCTAAGGATTTTTCTGTTGGTGATATTGAGATGGTGCCTGAGAAGATCCTTAGTAAAATTTTCCGAAGAATAATTTTTCAAAGATTTTAACCCTCTAACGACTTTATAAAATTGTTTTTTGAGTGGATTTTTGAGGTAAAAGTCAAAAGGTCCCTTTTAGGTGGCTGCTAATGGGTTAAAGTGTTCTACCAAAATATTTCTCGTGAAATTTTACGCCATACGTTTTGACTTTTCATTCCACTGAAACATATATTTTAACCATTTTCGCCACCTTCGTGAAAACAATACAGGGCAGGACATGAAGATTTTTCGTAGGCGGTGAAAAAGAATTCGTGTTAACGTTTGCAAATGAATTGAGAGTTTTATTACTATAGCTATACTTTCAAAAAATATTAAGTAATTTTAAATTTTTTTATTTTTATTTTTATTATTATTATTTTTTTTTTTTTTTGATGCCCTAAAAATTTCCTATATAAGTGGCGCTAAGCAATTAAAGAATGAGCTAAAATTCATAGAAAAAACTTCCCTTATTCGCTTAATTAATCATTTCTACTGATAAACTGGGCCTAACATTTAATATCATCTCATCGCACCTCCGCCAGTATGACCACTCTAACACACGTTCGCAAAAAATCATGCTGATGGATGGCCTTATTGAGAACACTCACCACCATTTCTTCGATGCTTTGATTTATCTAATGAGGATCAAGCTTTTAAAATATTTGCTACTAGTTAGTAGACGATTGACTTCTGATACATAAAAATTTGAAAACAAAAATGGAAAAAAACTGAAAAGCCTTACAACCTGAGAAACTTGCACAGCTTGAAAAACAAGAATAGCAAAAATACATAAGAAACCGCGCCGAGAACTGAAAGAAACCAAAAAACAAAAACCAAATGACTATAAAATACTTAGAGTAGAAAAAGCAATCTGCAGCAGCATAAGTTTTAGCTTAAAATTAAAAAGTTTAAAGGCTTAAAACCGAATTCGTGCGCAGGGCAAACTTCTTACCGCTACTAGGCTGAACCTAAGGCTGTAGGCGAGTGAGCAGAGGAAGCAGCATAAGAAAATGCAGATTTTGTTTTGGGTGAATTTAATGCAATGAAAGCAGACACTGACAAAATGGAAAATAGGAAAAGATGCCTATGTATATATGTATGTATATTAGGGTGGTGCACAAAAATTTCATCTGGAAAAAGGATATAATATACAATATTTTTTGTTTTTAAATTGTTTGTTCTTTTTTATTGGCTGTTGAAATATTGCATGTATTTTGGTACAAATGGAAAATTTCTTTAAGATTTCAGACAGGTTCAGTATACGCTTGTATTGATGAATTTTATATCTTGAAATTTAAATTTTAAAATTACATTCTGTCAAAAAAGTACCGTGAATTTTTCAATAAAACGCAAAATAATTGTTTAATCGTCAACATTTATTTTGTCACCTTCAAAATAGGCTCTATTCGAAGCAATACACATATGCCAACGACTAGTCCAGTCATCAAAGCAGCTCTTAAACGCATTTGAAGAGATCTTCTTCAGCTCCTTCAGCGAATTTTCCTTAATGGTCTCTATCGACTCAAAGCGGCGTCCGCGGAGTGGGAATTTAAGTTTTGGAAAAAGGAAAAATCACAGCGGACTAAATCCGGTAAATACGGTGGTTGTTCGATGATATTTGACGAGTTTTTGGTCAAAAAAGTGTTCATAATATGAGCCTTGAAAGACAGTGAGTTATCATTGTGCAAGATCCATTAGGCCATTTTCTACGTACAGTCTCTCTCGAACGTCGCATAAGCTCCAAATAATATCTATTCTCTATTTACGTAGAACAATTTGAATCGATTTCCGAGTGCACCGAACACCGTGTGATCCAAGAAAATTAGTAGTATGACTTTCATGACCGACTTTGTCGTGTTTTTTTTTGAGGTTTCGACTCATGTGGATAGCGCCATTCAGCTGTCTGTTGACTGATTTGCATGTCAAACTCCTATATTCACGTCTCATCACCTGTTATGATGCGCTCGAAAAACGTTCGGTCCGAATTCACTTGCTCAAGCATGTCTTCAGCCACTTTCTTCCGCTGAAGTTTTTGAAAGATATTCAATTCTCTCGGAACGAGTCGAGCAGCCACACGTCTCATGCCCAATTGATGGTGTAAAATATTGCGAATTGATTCGTGAGACACGCTAAGGTCACAAGCTACCTCCCTTACACTTAAATGATGGTTTTGGAACACCATTTCCTTGACTTTGTTAACGTTTTCATCCATTGAAGACGTTGATGGGCGACCAGATCATGGGATTAAAAGTATGTTTAGATGTTACTTTGTTACAATACATGCACTGAGGTTACCCTGGGTCCGCTTGTAGTACAAGTTGTAGTGCTTGAGAGAGAAACCGCTTGCCTCAGTGCGATGTCTACCTCCTGCTCCGATAGGAGTGCAGTCCTAGAGTGCTGCAGATTGATCAGAACAACCTTGAGAGTCATACTTATTGGTCGTTTTTAGTGGTTTCGGCATCAAGTTGCATGCCCTTATACTGCTCCTTAGCGCCATCAATTTGGCTAGAACCGGAGTCTTTCAGTTGCGTACACGTGAGCAACTCGGGAGCGTCATCAACCTTGTCATGCTCATCCTCCAGATATTCAGAGCGGAATAACTTCAACTGCGATTTCTTCCTTTCGGCGAACGGAAGTTTGTTGTCCTCTTTCTTCAGTGGCTCAATTCTCTCCTCCGAGATTTGGAGAAGAAAGACATGCTTTTCTTTTGCGGAGCCTCCGCTTTTATGATGCTCCAGTCATCCATCGGATACGAGCCCTTAGCCGTCGTAGAATCTCGCTGATTGGAATTAGTTTTAACCTCAAACCTTCCCAGTCGCTCTGGATTTTACTAATAGTGTTTTGAAGAAAATCAACAGAGAATTTATCGTCACACTTGATCCCCTGTATCCACGCACCACCTTCATTGTATCAAATCCTGGCACTTCACCCTCCGGACTCGCCATGACGTGATTGACGACAATACGAGACAGCCGTGCCTCGATTTCGAACCACTTCTCCTACGCAGATTTGCCGCGGTTCGTTAGTTCTTCCACCAACGCAGTTTGCAGCTGATCTCGTGCCACCTCGTTAAACGCGCGTTTGGCTGGTTTGGGCGTCTAAGCAGTGTGTGACATCTTGTGCTTTTTCGTACTCAAAATTGTTATTTGAGAGGACTTTTTTGGCTTTTCTAATAAAACTTTTTCTGAAAAAATGGTTACAGGTGAATCATTCATAGTATTGCCCATCGCTGGCTACTACTTTTTCCCATCTTTCTGGTAGATCTCGTATACCGTCACGGTAAAACTGTTCATATTTTGGGGCTATCCATAGATCAAGCCATTTTTTGATGTCTTCATAGGAATGGAACTGCTGGTCAACTAGACTATGTGCCATCGATCGGAACAGGTGATAATCGGACGTCGCAATATCTGGAGAATATGGCGGGTGGAGCAGGATTCCCCATTTCAGTGTTTCCAGGTAGGTTCTAACGGGTTTGGCAACGTGAGGCCGAGCGTTGTCATGCTGTAGAATCACTTTTTCATACCTCTCCGCGTATTGCGGCCGCTTCTCGCGCAGTGCTCGGATCAATCGCATCAATTAAAGTTGCTACCGAACCCCAGTGAGGGTTTCGCTTGGTTTTGACTGTTCATAATAAATAACACCCACTTGGTCCCACCAAATACATAGCATAACCTGCGCAGCGTGAATATTCGGCCGACGCGACGACGTAGAAGCATGACCGGACAGTCCGCATAACTTTCTTTTCTTTGGATTACTGTAATGAATCCATTTTTCATCACCCGTCACGATGCGATGAAGAAAACTCCTCCTTTTTTGCCGCTGGAGCAGTTGTTCACAGGTGAAAAAACCACGTTCAACATCCTTTGGTTTTAACTCATAAGGAACCCAAGTCCCCTGTTTCTGAATCATTCCCAAAGCATGCAATCGCTTGGAAATGGATTGGCGGGTAACTTCTAATACTAAAGCAAGCTCTTCTGGCGCTTGACACAGATCCTCATTGAGCAATGCCTCCAATTCAACGTCTTCGAAGGTTTTTGGTCTTTCCTCACGCGGACGGTCATCAACATTAAAATCACCGTCTTTGAAACGACGGAACCAATCTCGACACGTTGTTTCACTTAAAGCAGCATCTCCATTAACTTTTTGTAGCTCTCAACGCGCTTCAGCCGTCGTTTTTTTTCGAATGAAAGAGGAGAATTAACACTTCCCGCAAATGACGATTATTCGGCACAAAATCAGACATTTTCACAAAACCAAAAGTATATACCAAAACAAAATCACTAATGTTTGTTTACCATATGTCTATGACGTTTAAGTTATGTTAGAATCGACTAGCGGCATCTATTGACAAACAGCGGGAACTTAGTTGCGCACGTAATAAAAAATGGGATCAAATTGACCCGTAAAAAGGGGCACTAGGAGGTTTATATATTCCGCAAAAATGATGCCCATGAAATTCTACTACAGAATATTTGTTAAGCAAATTTCTATCAGAATTCAACTTATAACACTTTTTACACGATTTCTTTCACCTAAAGTAGGAAATTTTGGACCACTGTGAAAGAAGCTGAGATGTGCTCGATTATTAATTTGTGCTACAAAAATGGTCAACTCATGTTGTACTTGCAGTCTTATATACTCGATTTCTTGTTCCAATCGACAGATCTAAATTCGTTAAGCTGTGCTTTCATAGTTTTATAATTTCTGAAGAGAAATATAATTTGCTCACTGAAAACTATTAACTTTCAGCAATTTTATATCAAAATTTGCGAAAAAATTATGACCAATTTTTTTAAGCACCACCCTAATGTTTGTAAAAATATAAGAGAAATCTACTTTATGTATGTATATTTATAAAACCAAATGTGCATATCTGTGTATACACAAATAGCCGTGCTTATAAAGTCATTCCAAAGGTAAGCTGTTGCTGGCAGAGGACAGTCACAAATGTGTATTTTCTGGGTTGCAATTAATTTAATTTTTTTTGTTTGTTTTTAGTTCAGAAAACTAAGTAAATGGGAAAAGTTTTTCAGTCAGCAGTAGTTTAAAGGAGAAGAAGAAGATTGCCAAGAAGAAGAAGCAGCAGAAAAAGATGAAAATATGCTCAAGCAGGAGAGTATTAAATAGAAAAACAACGAATATCTAATATCTTAGAGTTTGATGGCAGTCGAACAAATGCATGCAGATTTGAAGCACAAACACATGTAGACACACGCACAAATATATCAATACAGAGACGAGTTTACCCAGCATTGGAAGTGGGGGAAAAACTGGTAGAGGGATTATTGATATGTAGATTACACCGTAAGAAAAATATATTGTCAACTAAATTTCTTACATTTTTAATATATCAGTTTAGGGCTAACAATTTGCGCTTTTAATTTTAACACTTTTAATAACACATTTTTTAAAAATATGCAAAAATAAGCACGAAAACTAAATTTATTTTCGAAATTCAAATTAATTACTAAGAAAAGTAAAATCTATACCGACGGTTCTAAGATGAACTGTGGTGTGGGAGCTGGCTTCCATTCGGAGCCGCTCAACCTGTCCCAATCAATTCGTCTTCCTGACTATGCCAGCGTGTTCCAGGCAGAACTGTTAGCGGTCAGAAAAGCATGCAAATCACTAAAACTCTACAAGGAAGTTGGTGCAAGAGTAGCTATCCTCTCAGACAGTCAAGCAGCTATAAACGCCTTGGAATCCAACTCCAGTTCATCCAAACTAGTCTTACAGTGTAGAGAAGAGCTGGAAATGCTTAGTCATTGGCTTAAAACCACTCTGATATGGGTTCCCGGTCACAGGAACATACGGGGTAATGAGATAGCCGATGAGCTAGCAAGAAAAGGTTCGACACTAGACTTAGCAGAGGCGGTGGCAGTCTGCACCCCACTCAACACATTAAAAGCATCCATTGCTTCACACTATCATGCTTTGGTCGAAAGAAGATGGAAGCAACTAACTACATGTATTACACCAAAAAACACATGGCCGTCATACAAAATCCATAGGACGAATTATCTGTTAGGATGCTCTAGGCCAAACATCTCACGCATCACTGCAACCCTTACAGGCCATTGGAAAGTAGGGGATCATGCAGCTAGACTCAATCATCTACCCTTCAATCCTATCTGCAGGAGTTGTCAAGCGGAAGATGCGAAGGAAACTCTTTTCCACTACTTATGTGAATGTCCAGGGCTAGCTAGGGCACGAATCCGCTCCTTTGGTAAGCCTTTCCTGCAGCAAATTAATGAGATCTCAGACATCGAGATAAAGAATTTGCGGCTATACTTGGACATCACTAAATGGATTTGACTTAGAACAAAAAACAAAAAAAAGCGAAAAAAAACATCATTATACGAGGACGGTGGTAGTAAAACGTGGAAATACTCAACCACTTGAACAACAACAACAACCACATGAGACCGAAGTTGTTGTATTTAAAATAAACAAATAGTTTTCTTGGGGTTAGTTTATAACTTGCAGCTAAATTTGTGTTGGATCTCCCTTTGATTACAATTTGTTGAAGTTGTCGAATTATCGATTTGTTTAAGTTTTTTATTAAAAATTGTTGATGAATTTTCGACCATTCGACAGGAATCGAACTTCAAAAGCATTTAGCGCTCTCGAACTGATGTCGATTTTTGAAAACCGATTGAGAAAGTATTACCCATACATTTTCGATTGAGTTAAGGTCAGGGCTGCAGCCAAGCCATTCTAAATTTGGTACTTTTTCGCAACCAAAAATGCTTTCGTTGCTTTTGAGGCATGAACGGCTGCTTTGTAATGCTGGAAAATCCACTTCTTCTTGAAATTATCATCGAAATCTAGGTGTTCTATGTACTTCACACTATTCATATGGATATGAAACTAAGGGCGTTTTACCTTTGACATTGAAATTGAAATTTGAAAAGGTCGAGCCGGTGCTTATTAATTGGATTTGGTGGCTCCTGAAACACTCAGGCTAAGAAGCCTATTGTATTTAAAGCTCTGAAAAGATGATTCTGGGCTTAACCATGCTCCGTCGCCACCAGACCACTGAGGCGTAAGTGATGATTGGTCTGATAAGTGCTGTGTATATCCATAAGACCACAGCATGTTTCAGACCCCAGGTTTTGCCAAAGGCTCTGCCGCATTGCTGAAAAGTCCTTAATGTGCGCGATTCACCTTCAGTGAAACGTGTGTCTCCCAAGTCAGCTTCTTATCCAAGATCACTCCTAGATATTTAACTTCATCGGAAAGACCAAGTGTCACACCTTTCAGTGTTGTAAGACTGAGTCTATCTAATTTCCGTTTTCTCGTAAACAAGACTATGGTTGTTTTGTTTAGATTAACGGAAAGACCTAGTCTCATGTACCAGTCATCGATTTTGTCCAGAATCCTTTCGTGCAAAGCCTCCGATGTTAGCGCACAGACATCGTCCGCATATGCTTGAACATGAACACTGAGTTCCTGCATCTCCGCTAGTTGAGAGTCCACGACTAAGCACCACAGCATCGGAGAAAGAACACCTGCTTGGGGGCATCCTTGCTTGGCGCAGAGGGTGATTAATTGGTCACTGTTCTCACCAGCGGTTAACAGCCTCTCAGAGAACCTTTGAACATTAACGGCTGTTCAAACCATAACAGAACCTCCTCCAAAATTACGAGCCATTATCTTCTTCTTCTTCTTCTTCCATGCCAATACATTTGAAAACCATCTGATCCAGATAGGGCCGCGATAAGGTTCCTCGGATTCCCTCTGTCATGCATCAACCTCTTGATTTAACTTCAAGTTTTGTTGGTTTTGAATACGTCAGCTTCTTGATTCCTCCTCCAGGTCAGGGCTGGTCTGACTCTTCGACGGCTGCCTTGAGGGTTCCAGTCTCTTCTTAACACGTGACCGAGCTAGCCCCATTTTCTTTTCAGGATTCTGATCAGTGTTTGAGATAATTTTAAGGACAGAAAATTGTCAATATTTTGCGGAGATAGGTTAGGTTAGATTGGTATGGCGTCCCAAGGAATGAGCACACTTGGACGGAGAAAAAAATTGATTCGCCCTTTGTGATACCATTATGAAGGAGGTGAGAGGAAAGAGAAAGACCGATGGGATACAGGAAGAGGGCGGGCAGAGGTGGTGCTGAGATGGTTAGGAGCGTGTGGATTACGAACGATGAATATACAGCGTTTGCGTCAACCGTTTTGTGCTGCTGATGAAATTCATCAGATTTTTATTATCAGCCCCAGCTATATCAGCAGGCGTGGCAAAGAAGTAAGAGCCAAGATGTCGGGATCTTAGCCCCACCAGAGCAGGGCAGCTAAGGAGAAGGTGTTGAGATGATTCCACCTCATCTTCCATATATCCAGCGCAAAAAGGAACCCGAGGTGATTCCAGGTCTCACAGCATGCATTCCTTGCGCCTAGTGACATGTGAGAAAACCCACGAGATTCGAGAGCTGATGTTTTGTCAACCTCAGAAGCTCGCCCGAATGCCACCATGACCAGAAGGATTTCGCTACCTTACACGTTTGTGTACTTGCCCAGCACTCGCTGAGTTGGCGCGATGCCCATCTTTCCAGGAGCAGACCGCAGGTAGTCAGGGGGATCCCAATTCTCTCCCTTCGCGGGGAAATCACCTCACATGTCCCTTGTCTGGCCAGCTCATCCGCCTCACAGTTTCCTGCAGTGTCGCTGTGACCAGGAACCCAGATGAGGCTTATGTCTTATTGCCGATTGGCTGTCGGTGTAAATATTGCGGAGGAAACGATTGCAACGTTTGGAGATTAGAGGCTGCAAGGTTCCCGGTTTCGCAAAGGTTGTGTTTGATAGACAGCACAACGACCAACGCAAGATGTAAGTGGTAAAGTCTTCTTCATGATCAAACCACAGCGCCAAATTTAGCACAAACAGAGCTTTGTTTGGACCGATTCTTTGTAGAAATGACAGAAATAGTTCTGATTTTTACCAAGTAAAATAAAAATTTTCGCTCAAACTCTGAGAAAACCCGAAGTAATAATTCAGTAGCTAAAAAAATGTACAAGTAAGTCCCATGAATCAATCCCTTGAAATAACTTTCACTCTCACGGGCGACATCTCTCTAACCGTAAAACTGATCATAAATATGTCACAAAAGCCCAAAGAAGCTTTTTCTGGAGAGCTCGTATTTGTATGAAAAATGAATCACCCCATCGGAAAATTTATAATTTTTGCAAATGGCGTCGTACGTCAATCATATTGGACACTTGTGAATTCGACAGCTGCAGTATATGTTACAACCAGACAAGCAATGGAGTGCGTAAAAAAGAAATCAAAAATTGGATTACTCAAAAAAAAGAAGTTGGATGATTAATTTTGCACCACCTTGTATATATAATATACATATTTGCAATTCGTATGTTTGACCGGCACTATTTGTAAATGTTCCAAATGACGTGAATGGCCTGTCGGCAATATTTTTTGTGTCAATTGCACTTTAAAGGGAAACAAATTTAAATCTTCCTTTAAAATGCGCCGCTTTGTGGTTTCACTGACGGCAAAATGCTGAGCGCGATGACGATACGACACTGCTGGCTTCTGGGCAACGCGCTCCCTCACTGCTTCAACACTGTTTCATTGGAACGTCTTGGTTGTTGACGAATGACATGTTGACGATCTCCTACTGTTCAGTCCTCAAAAAAATTCGACGCCAAATGACGAATACTATTGTCAGACGCTGCCAGTTTGCCGAGATACTTTTTGCGATGTGCGCTTTGAGTTAGAACAATAGAACGACTATTTTCAATGTATAGCGTCACTGCTTCAGCGCTTTTTTTCGGTGTAAACCGATCCATGTTTGAAATTGTACTGAGTTGACGTATCGAAAGCATGTATGTTGAAGTCGATGGGTTGGTAAATGACAAAGTTATTTAGCGTTTACATACTGGCATAAAAGATGGTGCACCCTGTATGTATAGATATGTCGACATCAAATGAAAGAGGATAGTATACATAAATCCAAAAATTTGTTTCATAGTTACTCTCTGGTAAAACACCTAAAAACTAAGCTCTAAAGTTAAAACTTGAAAGGAAAGACATTCGGTTGATGGTCGGTATTATTACAGGACACAGCCCTTGAGGTCAGCATATGACCACCATTGGAATCACTGAGGACCCAATCTGTCTGTCATACTTGGCGGAGGTGGATAGCACTGAGCATTTTCTCTGTGAGTGTCCTGCCTTTGCTAGAGCACGGCTACGAGTTTTGGGTTCCGATGTCGTGAGAATTAGTAATATTCGTTCTCTAAAACTGGAGGATATTTACAGATTTGCCAAAAAATCTGGAAAATTCTCACAGGACTAATTATCTCTATTTCTGTCTTTATTCTTTCCTATCTCTTTCTCTGATACTTTTTTCCTTCCGTCTTTGACTATCTACCCTCTTTCCAGAGCTTTAAATACAATGGGCTTTTTAGCCTGAGTATCTTAGGAGCCACCAAATGTCCTGGTGCTCTTTGGCTCGATCTTTTCAAATTTCAATTTTCAAGCTCTTAAGTTTTTGTCCTCGTTTTTCATTCAAATCTTTCAGTGAAAATATGGGTTTGAATGCACTATATGGTATATATGTAATATAGGTATATATTTTTTTTTTTTATTGGCGCGTACACTCTTCTTTTGCGTGTTTGGCCGAGCTCCTCCTCCTATTTGTGGTGTGCGTCTTGATGATGTTCCACAAATGGAGGGACCTACAGTTTCAAGCCGACTTCAAACGGCAGATATTTTTTTATGAGAAGCTTTTCCATGGCAGAAATACACCCGGAGGTTTGCCATTGCCTTTCGAGGGGCGACCACTATTAGAAAAAACTTTTTCTTAATTTTTGATCTTTCACCGAGATTCGAACCGACGTTCTCTCTCTGAATTCCGAATGGTAGTCACGCACCAACCCATTCGGCCACGTCGGCCGCCGTAGGTATATAGTTTATCGAATTCTTCAAGTCTACTACAGTCGTTTATTTCTCGTGCTAACCGGCGCCAGTTGGACACACCAAGTGAAGCTAAGTCCTTCTCCACCAGTTGTTATGACCAGCTCTACAAATATTTAGGCATTCAACAAAATTCAATATCACTGAATTGACTATCCGTAGTAATACTTTTTGAAATATTTCAAACATTTGCATTATCTTCTGTGCATTCGCTTTTCTCTGCAGCCAAAAGTTTGATCAGCCAAAGATCCAGTTTACTGCTTGCAAGTCAATGGTGCGCCATGTCGTATGAGCAACAAACAAGCGTTCAACTAGTCCACTTATACATACTTCGCAACTTGCATGCATATGAGTAAAAGTGTACCAGCAAAACTGGTTGAGGGGGGGGCGGCGGGGATGCGGGGAATGCTACAAGAAATTGAATTTCACCAGAGAGTGAGAAAGTGATGGTGTGTTGGCATTATTGTTACTGCTGCTGCTGCCGCTGCTGTTGTTGTTGTTGTTTGCTATTATTGTTTTTGTTATTGTTGTGCTGCATGTAAATGCAAGTGATTTTATTTTTGCATTGCATGTTTTTGTGGCGCCAAGTTTCGAATGGTAATTGAATTTAAGGATTTTGTAGCGCTCACGCGTACAAAATTTCGCCCGAACATACTCACGCACACGAATAGCGAGCATTGATGTGTGTGTGTGTGTATTACAGTTGTATGCGCATATAAACGTAAACTGAGTAGACTGCATATGCACACATGCTCATTTGCTGTTGTTGGTGTTGTGAAAAGTTTTGATTTTTATGTTTGTATGCTGATTTGTTTGCAAATTGCGTGCGTGTGTGTGTGTGAGTGTGTGTGAGGTATGAATTTATATGTATGCATGTGCATGAATAATATCCTTCTTGCATTTTATTGTGCATGCATTTGCACGCATTCTTGTTTATGTTTGCGTGTAGATGCAAATCCTGAAAATGTCAGCTGAAATGGAATTTAAATTGCACTCTAAGCTCTATTGGCCGACATGCAAAGCGATGATGTTTTTTTTTCTTGCTTTTTTTGCTTATAGTTTTCATGGAATTTTTATTTATATCTTGCTTTTTTTCTGTAAATTTTGTAAACTTCATTTTATTCATAAAAACGAGCGCACAACACATTTTAGCGGTTTAACTGGAAATGAAAATATTAAATGGACTAGACATTAAGTGGTTTTGTGTAGGAAAAATAAAGTATTTTTCTTTATACCGGATACATCAAAATATATGGAGCGGTGACATTATTTATATGGAAATTACTGTTATTTTTTCTCTAAGCAAACATTGAGTATTCAGTACCAATGGCTTGAGCTAAAAAAGTTGCTGCAAAATAGTGCAATTTTACAAATTCATTTTGAAACCTCGGTATGCGCCTCCTCAACGGGAATTATGGCTGAAATCAAAGGAATGGATTCGTACTTTCAGCAGCAACAGCTTGAATTTGTGGCATAGCCAGCTACTAAAGCCATCTACGAAAAGCATAGAAAAACTAAAATCACGAATATTTGAAAACCCTAAGCAACTTCCTAGCAAGCAACTGAGAATCTCATTAAAACTAAACCAAATCGAGCTTTTCAACTTAGGTGGAGCACAACACAAAGCAGGTTGGTGGAAGGTATAAATTACCATTGCGAGCAATTAATCCTTTGATATATCACAGTTTCACATTCAACCAAATTCAGTTTAGAGTCATCCTTCTGCCTTGTTCTATCATCCACTATCCGTTACGAATCTCAACAGCCACTTGAGTTCGACATCCGCAAACTGATTTGGCTCGACCCAGCTATTACCGTCTAATTTTGCACAGCGCTGAACAATTTAGTACGATATGACCTAAAATTTGAGTTCGGCTAAGCAACAACATACAATTCGTAAAATGCACAGCACCATCTCATTACATAAGGCCTCAAAGACATACCCTGGCACCTTCCATTTAAATTTGACCAAGTTTCTTTCACTTTACTCAATTTGTGTTTGATCTAACTCATTCAGCAGAAAAATTTACATTGTTAGAGTAAGGGCGATAAATTTTATTATTGTTGTCCCTCGTCCACTCAATGCTTGCCAAATTCGCGCTGCATGTAATGGTGTCGAATGACTTCTTGAAGTCAATGAACAGGAAATGCAGCGGCGAGCGCAATCAGCTGATTGCTCGACAATAACGCGTGGTGTGTTTGCTTGATCGCCTCAGCTGCGCTGGGCGCGGAATTCCGCTCTCTAATCTCTTAAAGAGCTTTGGAAGTGCTTCAGTCTTCCTAGTATTTTGTAGATAGTGATGAGTACCGTCATGCCTATGCAGTTACCACACTCTAGTAGGTCACTTTTCTTCAGATGTTTGACGATGATTTCTTTGATCCACGAAGGTGGCAGCTACTCGTTCATATCCTAAACGATGACATTTTTAGCTGCTAGAATGTCTCTTTGTCTATTCTTTTGATCTTAAGGGGCTCCGCTGGTCTAGAGCTCGAAAATTTGGGGTATTTTCAGGATTTTTTTTTTTTTTTGAATTTAAAAAGGATATTTAAACTTTTTTGGCCTTTTATTTAACTTCTTTTACAGACAAAAATAAAAAAAAAAATTTAATTTTAATAATTTAAAAAATGGGGCTGAAGTTGACCCTCCCGAAAAATTGGACCTGGCCAGTGTTGTCCATTTTTTCTTTTCCATTTATCTGAAATAGAAAAACCAACAAAATTATGAATCAGTATAACGATTCGGTTGAATAATTGTTTTTTGTTTTTTTTGACAACACCAGAGCGCGCGGACCGCTCTGTACCTAGTTAATGGCCATAATATTGGGAATTTCCGCATGAAAATTTCACAGTATATTCCTAAGATACCATACTTTCGAAATATCGAAAAAACAAAACATCGTTTTTTTGAAATTTCTAGACCCTTAATGAAGTTTCATATTATAAAAAATTTCGTTTTTTTTAGTTATTTAATATTTTATTAGTTTTTGACATTTTTCTTCTCATCGAAGACAAAAAGCTACCGAAACATCCCCGGACATTTGCAGCGTTTATGGTGCAGATGTCATGGGTGAGTCTATAGCACGGAAATGGTTTGTAAAGTTCAAAAATGACGTCGCTGACACATCCCGCAGTGGATGGCCTTCTGAATTCGATGAAGAACATCTCAAATCACTTTGGAAAGAGTCGAGAATTGACGGAAAAATGAATTGCAATCATAAAACGATTTCCAATCACCTTCATGCATTGAGATTAACCGAAAAATTGAAAGCCTAGGTGCCTCAGGAGCTCAACGAAAAAAAAACAAAGAAAGTCACCTTCAAATTTCTTCTCAGCATCTCACCCGCCATCGAGCAACATGCGGTCATAAACAGCGCCTTTTGTACCAACTCGTCACGGAAGATGAGAAATGGTGCCCATGCATCAATATGAAGCAAAAAAGGGAGTGGCTGATTCCAGGAGATACGCCAAAGCCGAAAGGCAAACCGCATCTTCATCCAAAGAAGATGATGATATGTGTTTGGTGGGGGTGGGCATGATGTGCTGGGAAATGCTCGAAAAGAATGATACGGTCAACAAGAAGCTCTACATTGCCCAGCTTCGCCGCGTAAATGACGCTATTCGACTGAAAGTCCCAATCGACATGGTCAAACCATCCTCCTTCCCGACATCGCTAAGCCCCACGCTGCACATGTCGTCAAAGTCGCACGCCAAAAGTTCGAATGGGAGGCCCTTCGGCATCCGCCGTATTCTCCGGTCCTTGCACCAACCGATTACCATCTTTCCCGCTCCCTGTCAAACCATATGAAAACTTCTTTGACACCAGATCAGGCGATTTTTGGTGGAACGGTATCAACAAATTAGTCGAGAGTCAGGAAGAGGTTGTAACCAACAAAGGCGGATATATAATTGATTAACTTATTGGTTATAATCGATTAACTTATTGGTTACAAATATTGGTTTTTGTTTAAATAAAAGTCTTCGGTAAAAACGCTACGAACTTATTCCCCAACCCAATACTTTTCTTTTAGTTTTGTACTGGAATTTGTGCAAATGTTTTTTTTTTAGTATGATTCAAATCAGAGCATAAGTACGATGTTTATAAATATTTCAGCCTAGACAACAAACATGATCAGACCGAGTAATCTGATCAACAAACGTGATCAGTGTGAGTAATTGTATTTCTACTAACCTCTTCTTACTGTGAGCCTCCAAACGATCTTTATTATTTTTATTAAATTCACCATTGTGACATGAGTACGCGAACTCAACCCCAATCTCTCTCTTCCTCATTAAAAAGTTCAGTGGTAAGTCAATGTAAGTCGGGAACTTTATCGAAACCCCCACTATGAAATATGTGAACTCTACGCAGACCGAGTTAGACTTGGAGGCTATCAACTGCTCAACTGTACTAGAAAACTTCGCCCCTTCACTCTCCTACCGCGACCTGAAATGATGAGTGACGAAGTATCTACGTAGTCCACAATCATCAACACCGTTTCGGGCGCATCAAAATTTTTTGCGAGATCATTAGAAATTTTTCATAGTCATCAATAAGCTTCCGAAGTGATTAACATTTTTTCGGAATTTTACTAACTTTTCGGTATTGTTAGTACTTTTTCGGGCTCATTAGTAATTTTCGGGATTATCAATACTTTTCCAAAGACATTAGTAACTTTTAGTTACCGACAGTAATTTTTTTTTTGTTCAAGTTTCGGGATCATTACTAAATTTTCGGGATCAGCGGAGATTTCTCGTGAGTTCAAAGATAAATTAAACACCGCGCCCTAAAAGGTAGTGTTCTCTCTCCATTACTGTTAAGCTTTAATATCGCGAACCTCCCAAACCACCAGCGGGAGTTGGCTATCTACTCAATATAACTCATCTCTGCACTGCAAGGGTTTTAAGTAGAAGATCTACGCAATTGTTCAGCGTGACGCAGTTTGGCAATTACTATTGTTGTCATACTACTCACAGCGAACCACTATTTTTCTGAATCCAGCATAATATCTACTACTAGGTTATAAACCATTTTTGGCTTCCCAACCCTGTCACTCAATCCTTCTTCGTCCAGCCCAAGACGAAGGCAGACAAAGAAAAGATGCTCGGCATCTTCAACTAAATTGTCACTGAAAGTCCAGCACGGGTCGTCTCTACACTTAAATCTATACAGATAAGTGTTTGGGTCATGTAGAAATCTATCTATCCATGCTTTCGGTTTATCCATTTGGAGATATTCGAAATCGGTTTATCCATTTGGAGATATTCGAAATCAAACGATACGTCCATCGTCCGTTCATGGAATTCCTCCATTCCTCCTGACACGCACTGATGCTTCGCTCCTGTTCAGTCTTTCGGTTAGTCAGGTGAGCTGGATCCGCTCGGTTTTCGGATTTCGGCGAAATCGAAAGCGGTCAGCTTGACCGATAGCATACCCGCGAAGACTAATACAGCATCCTCCGATACTGTACGGAATGCGCAGCACACCCTCAGGGCACATAGCCGGTATATCGATTTAATGCCTTTCATGTATGAGCTGCAGTTTGTTGCTGTGACCCAGGCCGGTACAACATATAGCAAGATGGATGATATCACACTACTAAGTAGCTTCCTAGAAGCCTGCTTAGAGCCTCTCGTATTCGTCATAATCCGGGTTAATGTTGTTACAGCCTTCGCTGATTTATCACTGGCGTATGTTATGTGCGGATTCAGGCTCAACCTGTGGTCGATAATTACGCCAACCTATTTGATGTACACCTTAAACTCGAGTACGTGGTCACCTACTGTGAGATTTGCTGTCTCAACTATTTTCCGCTACTGATAAGAATTGCTTCCGTTTTATGGTTTGCAATCCAATTTTTTGTAATTTGATTGCAGATTGTTTCAGCCTGGTTAAGGAGTATTTCGGATCCTGGAAGTAGACTCCATCATACCTTATATTCCTGAGAAGTGGGCCCAGCCCTGTGGTATTCCTCTAGTTACACTGCAACTTTATCGCTTTTGTATTGCAAGTTTTGTATTAGAGAAGTAGCTTGCAAGAATTTTCCGAATGCATTCTGGGAGCTCGGAAATTCTCCAGCGCATTTAGAACTTTGCTCCAGTTAGCTGCTTGCGCCGCATTATGCGAATTTTCTGGCTTCGAACTATGCCCAACACCGAATTATGGAAAAAGATTAATCAATCCGATGTGGCGACTGAAATCCGCTGAAGGAAGTGGCAATGGATCGGTCACACCCCGAGTAAAAGTGACGACAATATCGCTAAACAGGCGATGGAACCCCTGCCAACAGACAGGAAGAAATCTAGGCAGACCACGAACTACCTGGCGCCGTTTGTCGAAGGCGGAAATGAGGTCCTTGAGTACGACTTAGAATGAGTTTTGAGCTCTTGCCATGGCGAAGAGGAGTTCTCGACGCCCTACGCTCCAACTAGGGATTCCTATCCTAAAGTGTTTGATTGAGAAGTAATGAGCCTTCCCGCACGGAGCGTCTGCCAAGCGATCAACCGAATCGGCTAGTGGGAGAAAATGATCGTTGGACCTTCCCCTTCCACTAGAAACCGGTCCCAGTTCGTGGGCAACAGCGGTGCAGTCAACATCGCTCCGCGCGTGAAAGCTGTTTTAAAAATGTATTAGGATTTTGCATGCCATACTGACCATCTTTTTCGACTCTCAAGGCATCGTTCACAAGGAGTTTGTACCCCCAGGAAGCACTGTAACGCGGGATTTTACAAAGAAGTGCTCCTTCGGCTGAAAAACCGCGACGCCCGGGTTCGGCCCGACCTCGTGAACAATTGGACCCTTCATCACGACAATGCGTCGACGCACACCACGATCCTCTACACCTCTGCATTGGCCAAGATGGGAGTTCCGGTGCTTACCCACCCATCCTACAGCCCAGACATATCCCCTCCGGACATCTTGTTGTTCTATAAACACTAGCGACTTATGGATATAGAACTTTGTGTAATATCTTCGACTTATATAGTCCACCTTATTCCGTTACATTGGAAAATATGTATAATAGACTCTGAAATGTTTAATAATAATGAAGATTTCTCATTTTACTAACACTCATAATTTTTTACAACTTCTCTCCTTTCGTACTTCCAGATGTCCCCGATATTGTTTGTCAGGAGTATGCAGTGCCGCATATGCAAGATCTACTACCTAGCGCACAAAAGTCCAACTCCATATATGGCGCAAGTGGTGGTGGTGGTGGTGGCAGCAGCAGCAACTACAGCACCAGCGCCCGTAACACCCTCAACAGCATGTTTCAATCGAAATTATCGACTGCTAGCCAAAAGTTGCAGCAGCTACAACATCAGCATCCATATCAGTCAAACTCAACACCACCACCACCACCACCACCGGCTCCGAATTCTGCAACAATAGCCACACACTGCCCACCACCAATACCGCCCCTACCGCCATTATTGGGCACCACCAGTAACGAGAAATTCTATGCAACCACAGCGATTTGCAAAGCAAATGCACCGCTTGTTGTTGGCAGTGGTGTCGTTGGTGGCGGTGCCAGTGCAGGCGCTTGCAATACACTGCCAAACGGTAGCATTGGTGGTGGTAGTGGCAGTCTAGCCTCGACCACAGCCAGTCTTGCATCAAGTTCTACAACGCCTACGGGTGGCTATGGTTATTCGAGCTCAGCCGCTACTTTAGCTGCCATCAAACCGCATCATTATAATTTGGACATGAGCGGCACTGGCGCCAGCAGTGGTGGCGCTGATGTCAATGAGGAGCAGGCCAATTTTCAAGTACAGGAGTTTCCGCGACAATCATTGGTGATAGTCGAGAAATTGGGTTGTGGTGTTTTTGGTGAGCTACACTTGTGCGAGACGAAGGGAATGAGGTAAGTGATGGTAGTTAGAATTTTAGAGCTGCATTGGAGGAAGCAGAGGGTGTGAACTATGTAAAAATTGTGTAGTGATGGAATTTAGAAAAAATTCACGGTTGCATTTCATTTTTTCAAAAATAAAGCTTGACACTTGTGTAACTGATACTGAAGAAGAAATTTTTTGACGACTTTATCGAGCACATTGGTGCTTAGGTTTAGTTAGGTTGTAATGGTTGCCCAGAAGGTGGGCCCTCTTGGATGCATCCTTTGTGATACCATTGCAAGGGAAAGAAGAGGTCCTTGGAAACATCGAAAATCGCACATGGCGCATTTACCACATATTCCCATACAAATTCATGTAACTATATAGGGGTTTAGCCAGACCCGAGGTTCCCAAACGAAGGTGTAACTTTTTAAATGCTTCTTTTCATCCTTTTTGAGGATCATTTTTAAAATATTATATCCATAAATTTATAGAAAATGTGAAAAAATATGAAAAATATGTGAAATTCACGTCCAAAGTCAAAAAAGGTGTAGCCAGTCATGGATGCCCAACGGAGGGTTAAAAAACAGCGGTCAAAAAAAAAAAAAAAAATTAATACAATAATATTATATTAAATAAAAAATAATGAAGTAAAATAAAGTAATTAAAAATGCATTAAAAAAGGGGAAAATGGAGAAAATAAGTAAATATTAAAAAATAATAATAAAAATGTATATTGAAATAAAAAAGAACAAAATAAATTGAAATAATGTTAACTAAAATAAAATAAAACATGGCACTTTAACTAATTGGCATAAATAACTAATTATAAGTTGGTATTATAGATAAATAAATAAATAAGTAAAGCCAAAAAAAAAAAACCAATTGAAAATTACAAAATATAAAAGAACATAAACTGTAACGCATTCAAATAAAGCAAAACAAAATACATAATGCCCATATTCGACGGACCCATCTGACAAACCCGTATCTTTTGACAGAGACGTCAGATAGCGTAACGACATACCGCGTTGGCAGCGTCAGTCCAAGCAGAGTTTTACCATGGAACAGTACACGCCACACGAGCGCTCCCAAATTGTTGAAATTCACATTCAACAAAAGAAGTCAATTGTGAAAACTCAACGTGCTCTCAAATCAAAACCGACCAAGGCGATCGGATGAGAATATTGCTCTTGTACGGGCCAGTGTTGAGACCTCACCAAGGACATCCCAAAATCGCCGTTCTCAGCAGTTGGGCATTGCTCGGACCACTTTACAACGAATTCTCCGCATTGATTTGCATTTATTCCCGTATAAGATTCAATTGGCGCAAAGATTGTTGCCTATGGACAAGCCTCGTCGATTGGAATGGGCCCAAAGAGTCATCGAAATGGCTGAAGATGACGAGCAATTTTGGAACAAAATCATCATGTCCGATGAGGCTCATTTCTTATTGAATGCGACGGTAAACAAGCAAAATTCCCGTATTTACGCCACCGAAATTCAAGAGGTACCTCTTAACGACGAAAAAGTCATTGTTTGGTGTGGCGTTAGTGCTAAAACGATTATTGGGCCGTTTTTCTACGAAAATGAAGATGGTCAAGCTGTTACCGTCAATCAGGAGTGTTATCGCGATATGATAACCACTTTTGTGATGCCTATTATTCGTCGAAAGCGTATGGTTTCAACAAGTCGGCGCTCCACCACACATAGCTCGCACCACAATCGATTTTTTAAAGAAATTGTTTGCTCGCCGTTTGATGTCGAAAAATAGCGATTATGACTGGCCACCGCGTTCGCCCGATTTAACGCCACCTGACTTCTTCTTGTGGGGATATTTAAAATCAAAGGTTTATATTAATAAGCCAAAGACCATAGAAGAGCTCAAGAACAACATCCGTGAGGAAATAGCCGCTATTACAGCCAAAATGTTAGCTAAAACTATGGAAAATGCTGTACGCCGTACAGGCTCAAGGTGGCCATTTAAGAGATATCATATTCAAAAAGTGATGCCAACAAATCTACTTAAACCATATAAAATGATTAATTAAAAAATTGTGTTTTTCTTTGATTTAAAAAAAAAATAATATACATGGGCCCGTCGAACATGGGCAACCCTGTATATGTATAAAAGTTAAATTAAAAGGAATAAAAAGAGATAGGTAGATGGAATGGTTGAAGTGGCGGTCTGGCACTCCTCAACTAGCACTAAAGCGACGTTTTGATACCATTATGAGACCTCCAACAGGCAGATATCTACAGCTAGCCAGAGCTGTTGATATAATAGAGAAGATTGATTGGATTTAGGTGGGCGCACTGCCCCGGGCTGTCGAAGAAAGGAGCGCCCAGTGACCTTAGACGTCTAGCTGCCAAGCCCGGACATTTACAGAGAAAATGCACTACAGTCTCTTTCTCTGAAAGGTCTCCACAGCTTCTGCAATGGATATTAAATGGTAACCCTAGCGTTTCCGCGTAAGTGCTGATCGCTCAGTGACCGGTAGACACAGCTACGAGTTTAGAAATTCAATGGCGAGGAGTCCAAAGGAATTTCTAAGTCCTACGTATATCCTATTGGGGCCAAAGGGTTTTCGAAAAAGCACATGAAGAAATGGAGCTCCACCTTTTCTGCGCTTTCCTGAGAAATAATTTATGCAGTTCCCCTTTAACAACTGTTAGGGGGATGCCGATGACCGGGTAGGAGGTCTCTGAGGCCAATTCAGTCCCCTTCATGGCAAGCTCATCAGCAATTTCATTTCCCTCTATGTTTCTATGTCCTGGAATCCAGATCAGAGAAATGTTACCTGCACACCCAAGAGAGTTGATCTCCTTCTTACAGGAGTTTACTAATTGCGTTCTGCACCATGCCGTCGTCAGAGCCTTAATCGCGGCTTGACTGTCGGAGAAAATGTTAATATCTCCCTCGCTCCCGCGTTCTCCTAAGCATTTTACATGCTTGCAGGATCGAAAAGACTTCTGCTTGAAAAACACTAGCAGTGCTCGGCAGTTTAAAGGAGATAGATAAATTGGCTGATTGGGAGCAAACCCCTGCTTCGACTCCTGATTCCATTTTGGAACCGTAACTGAAGACAGAGGTGCAAGCTTCGGTGGAGATTTTCCCCTCGTTCCAATCCTGCCTATTTGGAAAGATTGCCCTAGCACGACCCTCGAACTCTAGTTTGCGGATCGAGAGATCTGTTCGAGGTTCGCAGAAATACTGTGTTAACTGGCCGAAAATGCTACCATGTCCCTTGAGAGATTGCCGCCAGAGGCCAATAAAAAGAGAAAAAATTAAAAAAAAAAAACAGAACAAAGTAAAAAATATTAAAAAAAGTATTTAAAATAAAAATTTAACTAAAATGAATAAACAAATAAAAAAATAAAAATAAATAAATAGATAAAAAAAAATTTATAAAATAAATAAATAAATAAAAACAGTGAAATGAAAAGAAATAAATGCCAAACTTAAAAAAAAGGCTTTACGAAAAAGTTAAATAAAAGCAAAAAGAATTTAAAAAAAATAGAACAGAACAAAATAAAAAATATCAAAAAAAAGTATTTAGAATAAATAATAAATTAAAATTATTAAACGAATAACAAAATTGAAATAAATAAATAGAGAAAAAATGTAATAAAAGAAATAAATACAAAAATTAAATAAAAAAAAATAATAAATAAGGAAAGTTAAATTAAAAGCAATAAAAACAAACAAATTAAAAATAAAACAGAACAAAATAAAAATTATTAAAAAAAGTATTTAAAATATATTAAAAATTTTATTAAAATTAATAAACAAATAAAAAATAAATAGAAAAAAATTTAATAAAATAAATAAATTAATGAAAAAGTGAAATGAAAAGAAATAAATACTAAACTTAAATTATAAAAAAAACTGAATTAAAAAGTTAAATTAAAGAAAATAAAAACAAAACGCATTTAAAAAATCAAAACAGAACACAAGAAAAAATATTAAAAAAAGTTAAATTAAAGAAAACAATAAAAAAAGGGTTTTAAAATATACATCAAAAGAAAATAAAAAATATAAAAAAAAGTATTTGAAAGCAAAATTAAATTAAAATTTATAAACAAATAAGAAAATAAAAATAAATAAATAGAAAAAAAATTTAATAAAAGAAATAAATAAAAAATGTGAAATGAAAAGAAATAAATACCAAAAATAAATTAAAAGAAATAAAAACAAACAAATTAAAAATGGAACAGAACAAAATAAAAATTACTAAAAAAAGTATTTAAAATGAAAATTGAATTTAAATTAATAAACAAATAAAAAATACAATAAATAGAAAAAAAAATAAAAGAAATAATTTAATGAAAAAGTGAAATGAAAAGAAATAAATACTTAACTTAAACTAAATAGAAAAACGAAATTGAAAAGTTAAATTCAAAAAACTAAAAGCAAAAAGCTTTTAAAAAGTCAAAACAGAACACAGAAAAAAATATTAAAAAAAGTTAAATTAAAGAAAAAAATAAAAAACGGTTTTAAAATATACAACAGAAGAAAATAAAAAATACTAAAAAAAGTATTTTTGAAATAAAAATTAAATTAAAATTAATAAGCAAATAAGAAAATGAAAATAAATAAAAAGAAAAAAATGTAATAAAAGAAATAAATAAATAAAAAAAGTTAAGTGAAAAGAAATAAATACCAAAATTAAATTAAAAAAAAAGTAAATTAATAAAGTTAAATTAAGACAAATAAAATGAAACAAAAATACAGAACAAAATACAAAAATATAAAAAAAAGGATTTAAAAGAAGTATATTAAAAGTAATAAACGAATATAAAAAAATAGAAGAAAAATCAAATAAAAGTAATAAATAAATAAAAAAAGTTAAATGAAAAGAAATAAAAGCAAAAGTAAAATCAAAAGGAAAAATAAATAAATAAATAGAAAAAACTATAAAAAAACAAAAAAAGGCAAAAAATATAAAACAACATAAAATAATTAATAAGCAAAAAAAATTTAAATAAAAAAATAAAAAGGGAGGAAAAAAACGAAACAAAATAAAAGGAAAATAAAATCTCAGTAATTTCAAATGTAATGCCTTGAAAAAAAGAAGAATAAAATACTATATAAATGGAGTAATCCAATAACAAAAAATTAAATTAGGCTAAGTGGAATAAACTATCAAATGTATTATTAAATAGCTTCATTCCATTTGCCGTACAAAAAACTCACCGTTCATTTGTTAGCGCAAACTGGCATTCCCCACCAAATATATCCACCTGTATGTGTGTGCGTGCGCTTCCATATTCATTTTGAAAACTTTGCGGTGCTTTATAGCATTTCGGTATATTGGCATTCCAACTGTGTTCTTTTTTTGTGCACATTGCAATTTCCACTTTTTTTCGTTTTTTGTTCAAATTACTTTCAATATTTTGCAATATTTTACATTTTCTCCACTTTTAGTGCTACTCTATTGGTTTTCTGTTTGAAATTTTTCGGTTTAGTTCTATTTAATTTGTTGCTTTGTGGTCAATGCGGTTGGAATTTGCAATTTTATCGATTATTTACATGAATGTAACGCCTGCCACATTTAAATGTATTTTTTAGCCAAAACCACAGTCGGACTAAAATATTATATCTACGAGTATGTGTGTGTGTGTGTGTGTGTGTATGTAGGGGGGGGGAAAACTGTAATTCTGTGTGTTAACAAAAAATATTATTGCAGCGTATATTTGGTTAGAGGAGCAACTGAGCGGAAAGTGTATCTGAAAATATTCGTATGAAATTAATTTAATTTGAGGTGGCGTTTATTTCGATAAACTGATGAGTTAGTTTCGAAAACCTGCACAAATGAAAGGCGTGTTGAGTATAACCAACAAAATTTCTGGCCGAAAATAGAGCGATGAGCTAATATGTAGGGTGGGGTCGATGCCGGTTTAAGCAAATATAGAGCTGTAAATCAGCGTGGAGATGGCTCAAGTACACTTTGAAAATTTGAAAGCAATGTACAGATGATGCACCGCTAATAGCCAGTCATAGAGCTTATTGCATGTCCTAGAACCAAGGCGAAATATAAACATCAATAATGGGCTGTTCAAGCCTGTGGCGAGGAATTTTTTGACCATGAAACATGCCAGACGATTCTGATAACATTTGCAGAGCAGCTTTCCAGGTAACCTTATTTGCATACACACTATTGAAAAATATAATAGAAACAAATATTTGTATGCAATTTTTGACAATTTTATTTTTTATTTTTGAAATCTCCGGATATTTTGAGTCAGCTTAAAAGTTCAATCCATTAAAGTAAATTCAGAAAATAAAATGTCTCTTTCTCTTTCCCAAGTATTCAAAGAAGGTAGTTGTAATAGTTGAAGTACCAGACTGGCACTCCCCAAGTAGTGCATACTCGCATAAAATTGCGTATAAATGATGCAAACGGTACGAAAAATTGAAGTGTACTGCAGAGCCATGGCAAGCCAGGCATTGCCCCTGCGTTGGCATTGAAAAAAAATGTATACTAGATAAAAAGGAAGACAAATTAAAGAACAGTCGAAAACAAAAGTAATTAAAAAAACTCTTTGAATAGTTTATACTGCGTTTACAGTATGTTTTCAACAATAACATTTATTATTTTGTTTTTTAAATAATTGCATTTTGCGATTTTTTTGTTCATTGAATCATAAAAGAACCGCTTCCTGGTCTAAAGAATCCAGCCGCTTGTGTTCGAATGCAGGAAACGATAAATTATTTAATCTATCAGTCGACATGCTAATACGTTAAGGCCGCATGATTCGTGTCAAGGCCGAAAATGATGATTCGCATACTGCCGTTCCAGATGGGAAAGTTTCGATTGCAGCAAAAAGGTTGTACACTTTTTCCATTCCTTGGCGCCCTTTATACGAGTATAGCTCTATTAGAACCGTAGTCTTGATTTTTGAAGTGAAAACTTCTTTAGAATCGTTGGGAGTGATTTGAGACTCGATGAAACGAAAAAGCGACACTACGAAGCGTTATATGTTGATATACGTATATGTGTGTGGCTGCGTACTGCTGAGCCACGCTAGTATAGTGAGTATTGTAGTATGTATACTACACTGCCTATTACTTGCTTTGGTGTTTAGTTCAAGCGTCATACGTATGTATGTTTGTATGTATGCTAGTACGTATGTGTGCGCGCCTGCATATTACGGAGCCACGGTGAGCGAGAAGGCATTATGTATACCTATACTACACTACCTAATACTTGCTTAGACCAAGCGTCCTACGAATGTTTGTGTGTATGTTAGTACGTGTGTGTAGTATACGCGTTACGACGCTCATAATAGCAACCGCGTGTGCTGTATTGCGTCCGTGTTTTTATATTCGTAAATATTTTCATTTTTAAATATTTACCGCAATTATGCCGAAAAATAATGCAGAAAAGTGTCGAGAACATCGACAGAAAAAAAGTATACACCAGAAGTGTCGCGGATACTTAGAAAAGATTACGATAAAGTTCCAATGATTTTAAGTGGCGATTTTAACGTAAATTTTGCATTGGACACAGCGGTTCCTTTAATTGACTTTCTCAATACAACATTCAATTTAAAAATGTGTAACAATCGCACTGAATCGACAACACGAGCAAAAACAACAATTGACGCGGTATTTCAAAGATATGTTGACAACATCGAAACCAAAGCATTTGTATCATATTTTAGCTATCATAAGCCACTCGTATCATTTGTTGAAATTGAACGCATTGAGGATGAATAATAATAAAATGAAGAAAATAAAATATGAACTTTATACCAATATTATAATGAATATAATTATCCCGCTCCTAATGCTGCTTTCGTCTCATTCTCTCTCAGTTTGTTTTACGGAAGGTTTTACTTCTATCGCGTCTAACCGTTAGACTGGTATTTTTTTTTTATCTTCTGGTCTTCAAACAGTTCAATTTCTCATTCTCATTGACCGAATTTCTTCTATGTACTCTTTGGTTTTTGTTAGCTCAATTTCCTTTGGCAATTCGATGCCAAACTCGGTCAAAATCTGAAGTTTTTCCAAATCCATCTCATTTGCGGAATCAATAGCTGTGAGAACAGCATCATTTTTTACCAAACAATTTGTCATTTCGGTTAATACAATATCGATAGTTTCATAAAATACCGATTTCACAATGATGCTCGATTCACTTCGTTGTCCCAGTGTTTCTTCAGTAACAAATATCCTTTAGCATTTTTGACTGGCGTCGATTTCGAAATGGGCCACTTGAAGCTTGAAAGAGCCGTTTCTGTAGGATGTGATTTCTTCAAAAGATTTGTCGCTTCAGAGTAATATTTATTGAAACAAACTTCTGTTTTCATTTTTTCGATCGTTTTATAAACTGCTATAGTGAGCGCCATAGAGAATTTACAATATGAGAATAATTTTTCGAATAAACCTTCATCCATATATTTTTCGATGTCATACGTGCCGCGAAAAGCCAGCTCATTAGGTATTTGTTTATAAATAATAAATGTTGGAAATGTTAAAAGCCTTCTATGTATGGATATTGGATATACAATACCTCAATAATTTTTTTCACATAATTTCGACGGCATTGCAATATATTTCCTGATGCCATTTCTATAACAGATGTATTGGTTTTCTGTCGATCAATTACTTCAGCCCATTTCGCCATGCTATTCAAATGAATTCCACAACTCTGATGCCTTTCTTTGATTCAAGAGCACTTTACCAATATGAAAAACCAGTGCACTTGAATACGTTGTCCCTTTCATGACTTGGAGAAAATTGGCGGCACGCGTAACAGAAAACAGCATTTTTCAATACGGAATATTCCAACCAAATGTAATCATTCAACCATTTTTGATTAAATTTTCTTTTGTCTATCATCGGAAATTGGTGTCCAATGCGTAAATCTAGCTCTTGAGGCCCAATATCCTTCAAAATACCATACGGAGTGATGTCGGTAAGATCATTTGATACAACTTTAGCATCAGCACTAACATCTATAAAATTATGAATTTTCTTTTAATCCCACTAAGAACTATCAAGAAAAAACATTTATTCATCATTTACCTACTACCTCCGTATCAGTAGTAACATTCAATACTACATTTACATCCAAAGTGGTTGAATCGATTGTTTCACCATCCGCAAAAACAGTGGATGAATGTGATTCGGGTAAAATTGAACTAGTTTCGGTTTGAGGAATAGCTGAAACAAGAAAAGGTGTTTTTGCGTTCCTTTCTCCGATTTTAGAATTCAAATTCACATTCAAAAACACATTCATTAATATCTTGCGATTTCTCCTTATACCTGATAGTGTGTTTGTAATAAACGCAGTTGGCTTAGGCTCGAAGTTTTAAATGTATTGTTTGATATTCTTCTATTCATTTTTACTGTTGTAGTTGTTCATTTTTCACGCAGAGATAATATTTTTTATATTAATTTATAAATAATAATGAAATATATATGTAAGGCTGAGAGTAAAAACGGAACATCTCATCTCACCTCTTGCTCACACTTATGAGATTTTCCCTGAGCCAGAGATGCTACAACGCCCACCGATTGAGAAGCCCCGCTCCGACCTTCGTGGAAGAATTGAGTGTAGATCCGCCATTTTGAATGATTAAAATAAAAAAAAAAAATTGTAAATATATATTATTTTAATGTATAAATAAACTGTATGCCAATTTAAAAAAAAATATATTGACTTCTTCATTTTAAATAATTTTAATGAAAATCAGGGAAAATATGGTATCTATCCTCTTAGGTTAGGTTAGATTGGTATGGTTGCTCAAGGAATGAGCACACTTGGACGAGGAAAAATGGATTCGTCCTTTGTGACACCATTATGAAGGAGGTGAAGTGAAAGAGAAAGACCGATGGGATGCAGGGAGAGGACGGGGAGAAGTGGGGCTGGGATGGTTAGGAGCGTGCGGATTACGAACGATGACTATGCGTTTGACAACCGCTTTGTGCTGCTGATGAAATTCATCAGATTTTTAATAGCAGCGCCAGCTATATCAGCAGGCGTAGCAAAGAAGTAAGAGCCAAGATGTCTGGATCTTAGCCCCGCCAGAGCAGGGCAGCTAAGGAGAAGGTGCTAAGATGATTCCACCTCATCCTCCATACATCCAGCGCAAAAAGAAACCCGAGGGGATTCCAAGTCTCACAGCATGCATTCCTCGCGCATTGTGTCCTGTGAGAAAACCCACGAGATTCGAGAACTGATATTTTGTCAACCTCAGAAGCTCGCCCGAGCGCCTCCGGTCCACACGTGGCCAGAAGGATTTCGGGACCTTATACGTTTGTGTACTTGCCCAGCGCTCGCTGAGTTGGCGCGATGCCCATCTTTCCAGGAGCAGACCGCAGGTAGTTAGGGGGATCCCAATTCTCTTCTTTCCCGGGAAAATCTCCTCACCTGTCCCTTGTCTGGCCAGCTCATCCACCTCACAGTTTCCCACAATATCGCTGTGACCAGGAACTCAGATGAGGCTGATGTCAAAGAATTCGGACGCAGTCGAAAGTGAGGTCAAACATTCCTTGACCAGTTTCGAATGCACCGTCATAGACCCGAGGGTCCTTATTGCGGCTTGGCTGTCAGAGTAAATATTTACTCTCTTGACTGTTAGTACGCATGTGAGCAGCCAATCAGCTGCCTCCTTGATTGCGGCTCCCGCTGCCTGGAACACACTGCAGTGGTCCGGTAACCTGAATTTGAGTCTGATGGGGAGCTACTCGCAAAAGACTTCTCCGCCATACTTCCTTTCAACTTCGATCCATCCGTGAACAAGTTCACCAGGCCCTGCCCCCAAGTGTAGCCCTCCGTCCACTCTTTCCTTGACGGAATATGAGTGGAGAAGGTTCCGGTTGGACTAAATGAGGGTATACACTGATACGTTGACAGAGGGATGAACTCGAAGGTTCTAAAGATGCTTGAGGGCCCATAAGTGAGGTTGAGCTTATAGTTTAAGCCCCTCAGTCTGATTGCGGTACATGTAACGACAATTCTGCCTGCGATGTCTACGGGTACCACATTTAACATTGCGTTGAGCGCGAGAGTAGGAGTCGTTCGAAGCGCCCCACTCATTCCAATGAGTGCCGACCTCTGAACTCTCTCCAGCTTCTTCACCAATGTCGTCTTCTCTTGTGAGTTCCACCAGACTATGATTCCATATAACAAGATAGGCTTTACAATAGTATTGTATAGCCAGAAAACAGCTCTAGGCGAAAGGCCCCATCTCTTGGCAATTGCGCCCTTTCACCTATACAAGGCGATTGTTGCCTTCCTCACTCTTTCCCTCAATATTGGGCTTCCATGTAAGCTTGCTGCCAAGGATAATACCTAGGTACTTCACCTTGTCAGAAAGCATCAGACGAGCGCCCCTAGTGAGGGAAGTTGAGCTCTCGGTATTTTATATTTCCTTGTAAATAGCACGAGATCCGTCTTAAGAGGATTCACCGACAGGCCACAATCCGTTGTCCATCTAACAACTACGTTCAGATATCCCTGCATCAAGTTGTACAGAGTATCCGCGATTAATGCCACGTCATCCGCGAAGGCAACCACCCTGCAGCCCCCCTTCACCAGCTCCTCCAGCAAGTCATTTACGACAACAACCCAGTGGAAAGGCGAGAGAACACCTCCTTGCGGAGTGTCTTTACTCACATGCCGGTGGATGGAAATACCGCCCCACTCTGCCGCGACAGTTCTGTCGCTAATCGTTTTATAGATAGATCTGATAAGGTCAGTTTCGACCTCCAGTTTACCAAGAGACCTGGTGATTGCCTCCGGGAGGACGTTGTTAAAAGTCCCCTCAATGTCGAGGAAAGCGCCTACTGCAAGCTCCTTCTGTAAAAGAGACTCCTCAATCTCTTTCACAATTGTGTGCAGGGCAGATTCCACCGATCTGCCCCTGCAATAAGCATGTTGGGTATATGACAACCGAACCCGAGGAATTTCGCTTCTTATGTGTAGGTCAATCAGTCTGTCAAGGGTTTTCAGCGGTATATAGCCCCTGGCTACGCAGCTCGCATAGATAGGGCTCAACCAACGGCATGATACCTCCACAGATTTCTGCAGTTGTGAGGGCCAGGCGACTGGAAGGGTCTAAAGGAGCCAATGGCCCAAGCCAGGCAGCGCTTATCCAGCAACCAGCCTCGGTCCCGAATGCAAGTTGAACTGCTCTCCGGGCCGGTGCTGTTAGGTGCTGGGCTCGTCCGAAAATGGGCGTCAAGAAGTAACTTTACTGACTCCTCGCTGCTCATCGGCCAACGTAGGGGAATCTTATTGGACGAGTTTCAGCAAGAGAGAACTGAATAGACCTATGGTCCGAGATGGAGTGAGCATTTAGCACCCTCCAATCGGAGATTCGGTTCATCAGTAAAGAAGAAGCCAGAGCGAGGCCAAAGTTTTAAAGTTTTGGTATCTCCTCCGGAGCACCCGAGCGCCCTTTGTTAATTGTTGAATAACTCGAAAAGTATTTATTGGATTCATTTTTCACACAATACTTTTAAGATATTAAACTTTAAGAAAATGCAAAAAAAATCCAATTTTTTGAAAATTCTGACCACCCCTAACCCCTTAATAATTTATTTTGTTTTATTTTACCTCTTTACTTTTATTGAGTTTTTACTTTATTTTATACATTACAATTTTTTTTAGATTGTTAAGTTTTTTTAAATAATATTTACTTATGTTTTTATATCTTCAAACTTTTTTGTATTTTACTTTTTCTTTAATTTTTATTTTATCTAAACTAATTTTATTTGGTTCAATTTATTTAATTTAATTTAATTCCCTTCTCATTTATTTTTTGTTTCCCATTTTTTTTATATTCTTTTATTTTATTTTATTAATTTTTTAATTTCATTCGTTCCATTTCAGAGGGGTTTCTTTCAATTTGAATAATTTTACTTTAACCTCAAAAGATATAAAAAACAAAAGCCGAAAACCTTTTCGTGCCTCTAAAAAAATGGAAAAATAAAATGTGGAAACTTCGCCACATAGAAATTCAAATGATTTTAAATTGATTCTAATTACTATAACTTTTAGGTGATAAAGTTAGTTGCCCGAAGCTAGTCGTGTGACTGCTTGCATTCACTCAATTTCGTTTCACTCCCTTTTGTGTTCCATTTCTACGCATTACTTTTAATTCAAATTCATTTCATCTGGATAACTTTCATGCACTTCAATGCACTAAATTTGATCTCATTTTACTCCACATCGCGTTTCTGTCTCATCTCAATGCAATCAACTTCGATTATCTTAAATGCGATTCCTAATAAATTTCTATTAAGTTTGTTTCATTTCATTTTGTCTCGACTTTCTCAAATTTCACTCTATTGAAATTGTCTACTCATTTCGTTTCAGTCGCTCCTTATATTAGAATTTCTTTCCGTTGGGTTTCATTTCCATTCTATGTTTCACAAAATTTCTCTTCATTTCATTTCCACTATTTTTATTTCATTTCATTTCGTTTCTTTTCGTTTTATTTCACCTCAAGTCATTTCATTCCCAATCATTTCTTGTCGTTCTATCTGTTTTAATTCCATTCAGTTCTTTCAATTCCCTTTCATGTTTTCTCACTACTGCCCTCTGCTCATCCTGCATTCATAATTCTGCTTCAGCTCACAAACTTTATTTCCCTCCCTGATCCTCGAACAGCGTTAAGCTCATCACAAATTCCATTATTGTTGTGTTCGCAAAGCCATTGGCAGTTTGCCATCACCACTGACAGTTAATAAAACCGGCACAACGCTGCATTCATACACACACACACACACCTATATTTATGCGCATATCCTTCGACTGCAGCTTCCTTCGTCTGCGTATACCTGCCTTTCATGCGACTTTATTGTTTTACCGTCTGTCCAAGCGACCACAACGCCATTTGTCTACCTTTGATTTCGTAGAAGTTTTAATTGAAGCTTTTATTATGACATTGTTGAGAACAAAAACAACAACAAGTATCGGACGAGCAACAAATTCATGTAATACAATGCAACTGACGGCCAAGATAAAGGATATTTCATATGTGCATATGTGTGTGTGTGTGCATGCAATAGTGTGCTCATGTGCATATTTTCAGTGTCCACTAAACTTGGTTTGGCTGAATTTTCTGTTTGCTATTTCATATTGCAGCATTTTGGCAAGACATGTCCTGCGGCGCTTTGGAATGTGAAAGTGAATTATTTGAATTTCTTCAAAATTTTGTTATATTTGGCTGCAGTATGCAGTTTAAATTGTTTCCATTTTTTTTACTGCTTGGTTTTGAACGATACTGTACAATTTTAGTATATTGTGAAATTTTCATAATATAGTGCAATAGTTCTATTGTGAAAAAATTATTGTAAAAACTTTTTTTTTCTTAACATACTTCCTAAAATTTATTAATGGTCGTATTTTATTTTATTGCGTTCTTGTTTGTTCTATTTCTTCGCATTCCATTCCATTTTAGTCTATTGCAGTTGAGCAAATTTTCCATTGTGTTCCACTTATTTTCATTAGTTTTATTTCAATTTCACTCTTTTCAATTCTATCTCAGTTCATGACATTTTTTGCTTTTTCCTTTCATTGCACTTTCTTCCTTCACCCTCCATTACATACCTTACGTTTCGTTTTCACTTCGTTCTATTACATCTCACCTTATATCATGGCATTCCCATCTTTTTTAATTCATTTCATTTCATTCCTATTCACTTCGTTACATTTCTTTCGTTTCCTTTTCACTTCGTTCTATTTCATCACATCTTATTTCATGGCAATATCTTCTTTTTTAATTCATTCTCATTTCATATCATTGCATTCCTTCTCCCCCTACTTTATTCCATTCCTTTTCATTTCATATTAATCCATTCCATCCAGTTTCATAGCATTCTGATCGTTTCCATTTCATTTTAATCCATTCGTACTCACTCCATTTCATTCCAATCTGTCCCATTTTATCCAAACACATTTCACACTCTTCCATTTCACTCAAATATGTTCCACTTCCATACCTTTACTTTTCTTTACTCAAACCTCACCCCATTCCATTTAGTCTCATCTAATGTCATTCCATTCGATTATATTTCTTTTAATTTTTTTTATAATTCAATTGCGTCCCATTCGATTTCACTCTATTCCCTTATATTTCATTCCATTCTATTGGGCCTACCTCCTTTCCTTTTCATAATATTATATTTCATTTCATTCCAGTCGATTCCACTGCATTTCGTTCAATACCATTCCATTGCATTTGCTTCCATTTCATGTCCTTATATTCTATTTCTATTGAGTCTATTCCATTACTTTCGATTCCATTCTATTCTATTCCATTTCATTTCATTTCATTTCATTACGTTCCATTACTTTCATTTAGTTCCAATCCTTTTCATTTAAGTCCTTTCTATTATATTCCTCATTTTTAGTATAATATTTAAATGTGTTGCTTTCCATTTTTGCCAATTATCCCGTGACATATATTCCATTTCATTTCAATTTATTCCATTCCATTTAATTTTATTCCATTTCATTTAGTTTTATTCCATTCCATTTCATTTTATTCCATTCCACCTCATTTTATTCCATTTCATTTCATTCTGTTCCATTTCATTTCATGCAATTTAATTTATTTTGGTTCCACAACATCCCATCTCTTTCAAGTTCTTTTGGTTTTAATCCTTTTTGTTCTGTTCCATTTTATCTACTCGATTTCACTTTATTCCATTCTCTTTCATTCAATCCTATGCCGCCTTCCTCCATTTCGTCTGATGTCATTCTCCTTTATTCCATTCCATTTCATTTCACTCTATTCCATTCCGCTCCACTCTATTTAATTTTATTCCCTTTAATTTCATTTTTTTCCATTCCATTTAATTTTATTCCTTTTCATTTCATTTTATTCCATTCCACTTCATTTCAGTCTGTTCCATTCCATTCCTTTATATTCCATTTCGTTTCATGCATTTAATTTTATTCCGTTCCACTCTATTTAATGTTATTCCATTCCATTTCATTCTGTTCCATTCCGTTCCTTAAAATTCCATTTTGTTTCATGCAATTTGTTTTGATTCCACAACATCCCTTCTCTTTCCAATCCTTTCGATTTTAGTCCTTTTTGTTCTATTTCTTCTGATTTCATTCTATTCCATTCCATTACATTTCACTCTATTCCATTCCATTCCACTCCATTCTATTCCATTTCGTTTCATTCAGTTTCATTCCGTTGCATCCTTTCATTGCTTGTCATTCTATTCTATCACATCTCCTTCCAATCCCTTCCATTTTGATCCTTCTTGTTCTATTGCATTACATTTCAACGTATTCATTTCATCTCATTCCATTTTATTTAACCCTAAAATATATCAATGCATTGCTTTTCATTTTTGCCAATTATCCTATTACCTATATTCCATTTCGCTTCATTTTAAACCTTCAATTTATAACCTTCGATTCAATTGTTTCCTTTCATTTCCGGTCCATTCCTTTAAATTATGCTCTGTTCCATCTCATTTTCATTGCATTGCATACTTTTGAATTTCAGTAAAATATCTCCCTAAATTTATCTATTATATCTGAATAATTCTTCACTATACCCTTCTTCGTTTTATTCATTTCTCTCGGTTCCATTCCGTTCCATTGCCTTACTCTCCATTTTATTCCATTCCAAACCACTATACCAGTACCTATAAGCGAAAGTATTAGTATACAAAAACTAGGTTGTTTTGTAATTGTAAAATTAAATTTTCTTTACATCTAATTTTCGAAAATTGTGGTAGAAAAAAAAATTAGTTAAAAAAAAATTCATCAACGATCGAGAAAAAACGATCAAATAAATAATTTTAATTTTTTAATTTACATAAACTCGCTTAATTTTGTTTCATACTGTTTTTCCCATTCACTCCTTTTCTGCCATTCCTCTCCATTCCGTGCAAGTAGATTTCGTTCCACTTCATTCCTTTTTAATACGTCTTACTTTATTCCATTTTCAGTTCATTCCATTCTATTTCACACCGATCTAATCGATTTCCTTTAGTAAAACAAAACAACAACAGTACAAAGTTTGGTCGTCGTAAGCCGAAGCTTTTTCGTGGATTGCGTTCTCTCAAAGCATTACTACTGCCTGCGAACGGGTTTCTCTCGTAAATAAAAAAAATTTCAGAAACATTTCCAATTTTTCGTGTTCCAAAGTTTGAAACCGAATCTACATCCATCCATCAGCTTAACAACCAAAGTGCCATGCACAATCGCAAACGTCTGTGGCAGCCGCCTTTCCATGTACTCGTATTTGTTTTCAATTAACTCATCCATACCCCTTCATAGGTGTCTTTCATTATCTTCCGCTTTCCTTTATTGCCTTCAAGCTATTGGATTTTTCCACCGAGCTATTTGTCAGGCTTCGCAACCCGATATTCAAAGCCTATGCACAAAGGAAAATACTTCAAAACGCCAACACCTGTAACTTTTCACTGCAGTTATCCGGCCATTGCGATATCTACTCATTGGACGACAGCAGCAGAGCTTGAAGCTTATACGACTATGTGCATTTTCTCATATCTGCGCACCAGGTGCTCCTATAAAAATGTTTCTTTTTTTTATTTTGCATTTCCAGTAAGTAACTCCTTTCCCTCGCGCAGTAACTGTCAAACCCAACTCCAGCGCTTGGTCGCATATCGTATCCTGTCAAGTTTTATACCGCTCAACCTTGTTATTTCCTGCCTTGTACTGTCGTACCTTATCCTATGCATTGCTAGACAGCACAGCTTTACTCGCTCTCTAACTTGTCCATTCATATTTACGTGTCTCTGCAATGTGCCCATGTTAATTTTCCATTTTTATCATTCATCTAGGCAACAATAATAAAGTCACCATCTGTGCTGGTCTTTCCCACTATATTCTTCATACACACGTGCACACACACACACATACACATGCACGTGCATGTATATGTATTTTATAGCTTTGTCCATTGCATGTGTCTATCCAAATGTCCATCAATATTTTATCAGTCTGCCACACATCATAACTGACTTTTTGCTCTTTTCCCCGACGAATGCCAAGTGGCTCCTACAGATACTTCCTCTCAAGGTATTATTACTATTTTTTGCGGCTGCATAACCACAAATGTCGGTATTTGCTCATATTCAATTTTACCTGTACCGAACAGCAAGTGAATTGGATTATTTTAATTTTCTCTTTGCCGTGTGATTGTTACTTCGTACATACAGACGAGTACATAAATGAATAGGATATTCTTATGGATATGAATTGATTTCATGTCACTATCCTGCTCAAAATAGGGAGCTTGTGAGTTTAATTAAATTTTGTCATAAATTATATGCATGTAAGCCCTTCGTTTGGTGATTGGCCTCCAACTTAGAAGATGACTCTTTTGGTTGTACTTCGATGAAAGTAGTACTTTGTGCTGCATTGGAACAGCAGCTGGTTTTTTATAAGAGTTTCTACCTGTCAGAAATACACTGCATTTCGAAGAGCGTCCGCTTTTTGAAGATATCTCATGACTGAAGTTGAAGTTACGCACAAATCTAGTCAACTTACTTAAGTCGCAGACTCAAATTTAAATATTTTTGGTTCTGTCTAATGCTAGCCCACACGAGAGATATCATTTGTTGATTCTGAACTGTACTGGAGATATGTAATACTGCCGATCCTCGTCGAAGAAAAAACATAGTCCAAGCTCGATAAAATGTCAAGGTTTTGCTCACTGTTTTCTTTGATTACGATGGCGCAATGCATCAGGAATTCTTACCACAAAGTTGTACGGTAAACAAGGAGTTATGAACTTATGAATCAGAACCGTTCGCGTGAAGCAATACGAGTAAATGCACCTGCTCACTCATCTCTACTTGTGAGATATTCAGTGTTCAGAAGATTTGGCCCCCTCCGGCTTTTTTTTGTTCCCAAGATTGCAGAGACTCATGAGAGGACGGAGTTTTGCGACGATTGAAGATAATATATAAAAACCGAATAGCTAAGAAAGCTCAAGGACATACCAAAAAGTGCATATCAGAACTGCTTCGACGATTGGGAAAAACGCTGGCTCAAGTGTATTTTAATTGAGAGGGACTACGAGTACTTTGAAGGAGATAAAATAAAAATTTATGAATAAAATTTGTTTGTGAAAAATGAAAATTCACCTCATTTTTTCAGCACACCTCTTTTGAATTAGCAAAATTCTGAATATCGAGCTTTATTATGTCTCTTCTATCGATGAATATTTTAAAGTTAGAGTTATTTGTTAGTTCATCAAAATTTTTGAATATATCAGAGCTATCAACTTCGTTTTTAGTTCAGATTTTTCTAAACTGGATAAAGAAGCAAAGCGAATGGGTTTGATGGTGAATGAGGAGAAAACGAAGTACCTCCTGTCATCAAACAAAAAATCGGCGCACTCGACTACCCACGTCACTGTTAACAGTTACGATTTCGAGGTTTTATCGGCGTTTATCTAGGAACCAGCCTTAACACCAATATTAACGTCAACCTTCAAATCCAAGGGAGAATCTCTCCTACGACCAAATGCTGCTTTGAACTAAGTAGGCAATTGAGGAGTAAAGTCCTCTCTCGACGGACAAAACTAACACTGTAATAAGGCTCTGATCATACCAGTCCTATTGTATGGTGCAGAAGCTTGGACGGTGACAATATCCGATCAAACGTTCTTAGGAGTATTTCAGAGAAAAGCTCTGAAAGTATCGATGCGATACCAGCTGATGATAGCAGAGGGATGAGGAACACATCCTCTGCTTTAGAAAGATCAGGTGGAGAAGAACTTGGCTTCACTCGGAATTTCCATCTGGCTACGGTTAGCATGAGAAAGAAATGATTGGCGCGCTTTATTAAACTCGGTCAAAATCGCTTAAGCGGTTTTCGCGTCAATCAAGAAGAAGAAGACACTTAAAAAACCAGACGAGTCGGATAAACATCTCTCCACATTTCTAAGAAGATAAAAGCAATCGAAATCGAAATTGTTCGTCAATGCTTGCCTTCCACTCCAGCCCCTTCTGGGTGCATTCTAATAATATTGACGTAGTATAGATATCAAGTTATAGTAAAATAACAGAAAATTTAATAGCTGATTAAACAGTTAAGCAGAGCATTGGATTTTCAGAATGAAGGAAAGGTAGAAATTCCTTTAGCTTCACGCATTCTATTTTTCAATAGGTGGTCTGAAGTTAGCTTAACCAGAACTAGACGAAGACTTTGGCATGAAAATTTGATAGACTCTTCTAACCACTACTGAATAAAAGCGTACAAAAAAAATGTCTCTGGTTAACCAAACCGCAGCTCAATATTCTTAGAAGCATTAGTTAAATAGGCATCCATGCTGTGAGACTCAACATCATTAGACCCTATTGCGGCAGCTACTTGGAGCATGATATTGCGAACGAGCAATCGCGAAACTAAGATTGGGCGACCGCGGAAATTTGTATAGGTTATTTCTAATGAATCTTAAATAATTACTATTCAAATATCCTTTTCTTATTCCTTAGACATCTCTCATAGCTTCTTTCTAACTAATAATGAAACTCTATTTGGTACTTGTCGAAAAACGTTAACGTTCGTTGTGGGTCACACACTCTAATCTTTTTTATAAATATTTGCCCTCTATCTCTAACGGGCTTTTATACTGCATTCATAATCGAGATCATTTCATTCCTCACGAACGAAAGTATAGTAATTCCTTTCGTTTTGGCTATCTTGCAGCTTCTTAATCGATAAAAGAGAAATAATTTCTCAGGGAGCCAAGTTGCTATAGTTGCGCTATTTTAGTCGAAAACTCCAATCACTAAGTTTGTCCCATAGGGAAAACGAGAAATTGGTAGCACTGCTATTGACAGTCCGCCACAACCAAGGCCTGAATATAATAGTAAAACAACCGTATCTAAACCATGGGAACCATGTCCACGTGAAGAAATTTGCTTAAATTAGTTGCGTCGTATCAGTTTAAAAAACAAAGTAATTTTATTGTGAACCTCCCCGTTTTGGCTGGAAAATATAAAGATATATCTCCTAAATGCATGCACACTTTCCGACGAATTGTAATATTGCAATATTGACATACAATGAAAGGTGCTAGAGAAAAGGTTGGTTGGCCTGGTTGTCATTAAGCCACGCATAGACCTTTTGGTCCCTAGCGATACCAGATGGAGGCCGACCTCTATGAATACTGAAAGTAGACATGAGGTAGAATGTCAACGCTTTTAGCGAATCTAAGCCGAGCTGGGAGATCCGCTTTTGAGACGTAGAGCCGAATGGAGCAAAGGGAAGGTGATTGGAAGATGCAAATCACTAAAAGTCTACAAGGAAGTTGGTGCAAGAGTAGCTATCTTCTCAGACAGTCAAGCAGCTATCAAGGCCTTTTGACTCCAACTACATTGCAGTGTAAAGAGGAATTGCTTAGTCATTGGCTTGAAACTACTGTGATATGGGCTCATGGTTATAGGAATATACGGGGTAATGAGATAGCGGCTGAGCTAGCAAGAAAAGGTTCGACACTAGACTTAGCAGAGGCGGTGGCAGTCTCCACCCCACTGAATACAATAAAAGCATCCATTGCTTCACATTATCATGCTTTAGCCGAAAGAAGATGGAAGCAATTAACTACATGTATTACAACAAAAAACACATGGCCGTCATACAGAATCCAAAGGACGAATCACCTGTTAGGATGTTCTCGCCCAAACATTTCACGCATCACTGCAACCCTTACAGCTCATCGGAAAGTAGGGGAGCTAGCAGCCAGACTCAACCTCCCCTTAAATCCCATCTGCAGGAGCTGTCAAGCGGAAGGGGCGAAGGAAAGTCTTTTCCACTATTTATGTGAATGTCCAGGGCTAGTTAGGGCACGACTTCGCTCCTTCGGCAAGACTTTCTTACAGCAAATTAATGAGATATTAGACATCGAGATAAAGTACTTGCTCTTATATTGGGACCTCACTAAATGGATCTGACTTGGAAACAAAACAAAAAAACCAAAAAAAGGCATCATCACACGAGAACAGTGGTAGTAAAACAGTGCTGCTCACTAATTCGGATTATTGCAGTTGAAATATTCAACCACTTAGCAACAAGCGAGAGGTCGGAAGGTATCCTCGACAATCTCAGCCTTTGCAGGTATCAGCAGAAGTTTAATCCATACATATTTTTGACTAGAGTTGCCACTCAATTTTTAAACTAAAATTGAAAACAGGGGTACCATATATCTAGTAAATGTTAATTAAAGAAGTAGAGTAAAATATTACCATATGATTGGCAAATGGACATAGAAGTATAAGAACCCTGCAATCCAAACTTATTTTTTAATAGTATAGGATTGCCACTTAAAAGTAGGAGTAAGTGGAAGTAAAACGATAGGGCTCTCAAAAGGCTTAAAAATGGACATATTTTTGAATACGGTTCCCATCTCTACTATAAATTAGATACAGAAGGTAAGAAAATTTTTAAAATAAGGACTTCAAACAAAATATTGCATTTACAAATATTTAGAGCTCTTATTTTGAAATAGGTTTACCACTTCATCTTAAAATTAAATCTTTTAAAATGTATAAATGTATGTATTAAAATTAGGCATGAAATGAGAAGTGTGCCACAAGACTTTAATTCAGAAATATATTGGAATAAGGTAATCACTTAAACTTTAAAACAGAACTAAAACAAAAAATGTTTAAATATGGTAATCAAGCAAAAATACTTTGAGCAGATTTACCATATACAGTCTAAGGGAAGTCATAGACAACTAAGGGACTGAAAAATTTGTCTGCTTATGAAGGAAATGGTCAGTCAGTCTATAAGTTCGTGCGTATTTTACCAATAATTTCACTTTTGTACGATTTTTGAATCAAAAAATGATTCACGGAATGTAACGGAACTACTTATATTTTCTTTGATATATTGTGATATAAATACTTGATATATTAAAAAATAAAATGGAATCTTCGAACGCGCATAAGAGGCATATTTTGTATTTTTTTATAAAAGTGGTAAAAATGCAACAACTTCTGCTGCAAAAAATAAACACTGTTCACAGAGAGGATACCGTAAGTGTAAGGACTGTGCACAATTGGTTTTCAAAATTCCGAAATGGTAACTGCGACGTGGAGGGTGCCCCGCGCGCTGGTCGTCCTGAAGTCTTTAACTACGACGCCTTGTTCGAGCTCGTGGAAGCTGAGCCAAATTTGACAGTCGATATGATAGCTCAGAGGTTAAATTCATCGTTGTTTATTATGAACTTCTGGAACCAAACCAAACGATAACTGCTGATTATTATTCCCATCAGCTATCAAACCTGAATGAGGCACTTAACAAACATCGACCGTTTTTAGTGAATAGACGCAAAGTTTTGTTTCCCCACGACAACGCAAAACCTCATACCGCAAGGCAAACATTAGGCAAGCTGAACGAGCTCGGATGGGAGCTAATGCCGCATCCACCATACTCTCCGGATATTGCACCTTGTGATTATCACCTTTTCTGTGGACTTCAATCGCATGGACTGATCTGATATACAATATTTATGGGAAGCCTGCTCGCTCAAGAGAAAAAAATTTAAATTTTTTTTTATGGATTTGTGGCATGTACTGAAAAAAATCTGAGTTGTCCGCTTAAGAGAGGTGTCCGTTGGAAAAGAGTATAGTGTGTCGGAAAAATCATAATTAAGAAATTAAGTAAAAGAGTATAATACGACTATTAAACAAAGGTTCATTTTTAATTTCGAAATTAAACTATAGAAAAAGTTAAGTATTTGATAACAATATATTCAGGGATATTTAGATAAGATTTGCTACTTAGCTCACAAGTAAAAGTATGTAAAACAGATACAAATAGCAATGTAAATATGAAACGGAAGATCTTTAAGCACAGTTTTATTTAGCATTATTTGGAGCCACTTAATTCTCAACTTCACATATTCTAATTGTATATTAAATATTTTTTTTGTCAAATTCATTTAAATATATGTACATTTTAGTATATTTACAGCGATATTGCAGTTAAATCCAAAAAACTTTAAAACAGGGTTGCCACATAATTTTCAAAAAATAAAAATTTACAAATGCATTACAATTCGAGTATCAAAGAGAAGGTGTTTAAAAAAGTTTTAGTGTATCAAAATATTTTAACAAGTTTGCCACTCAAGTAAAAAAAACCCGTTTTAATAAATATAAATATTGGTTTCAAACGATATTTACTTAAGTAGGCTTCATATAAAAATATATTTGAATCTGGTTGCCGCTGGAAATAAAATTACAGACCAGAACTTTTAATAATTTTTTAAGTAAAAGTGGTTTCAAACGATATTTACACAAGAAGGCTTCATATAAAAAAATATACATGAATATTTTGTTTACTATTTTTGTTTATATTTGTCGCTTCAAATGAAATTTGAAATGAAAGTTTTTAAAAAAATTTAAGTAAAAGGTGATACATATATAGTTCGAATAGAAAACCATAATTATTATTCTTAAGCTCGAATTAAGGTAAACAAAAAAACAACATATATAAACATAACACATATATTAGGCCGGGTCGATTTGTGGGGAGGCAAAAAAATCGCCCATTGCTCTGTGAAAATCATATTCTAGGGATCAAAATAAGAAACTTTGCCGAAGGAACCATATCTCTAAAACGAATTCTGATGTCCCCCAATTCGGGTCGAACTTTTTAGTTTCTTTTCTCATGTAAAGGCCAAAAATGGTGATATTTTGAAATGATTGTATAGGGAACCCCCAGGGGAGTTCCAGGAGGCATGGGTGGATCGGCCGTTCAAAGTTAGTGGGGATCGGTCATACATTTGGACTCGATTGGAGCACTCTAAATGGGTCAAAGTGAGATTTTTCGTTCGAGTGCATATGCTGCCGCAATGTGACACACAACAACCGTCGACCCATCGGCCGACCAAACCAGAGGCAGACGAACGAATTCGGTGTGCTCCAGCACTTATGTGCATACCATATGCATGTGTGTGTGTGTGTGTGTTTGCAATCCTGTAGTTCTTGTTCCTACAATATTGCAAGCCATTTGGCAGCTGCAAAATTGCTATCATTCCATAAATGTCCTTTTCACATACTTCTCTTGCTTCTCTTTGCTCCCTCAGGCTTTGCCTACATTGCATGTGAGATTGGATCTTTTTGTCCATATATATGTGCGAGTGGGTGGCATATGTGTGTGTGTGTACATACATATTTTATTTCGTATTATGACAGGTTGGTTTGTGAACAGACAACATTTGGTATTAAATCATCATCAAAAAATGCAGTGAAATGCATTTTCATTATGATTATGAAATTTGTGGAAAAACTATGAAAAAAAGCAAAAAATATTTGACAATTTAATAATTTTAATGCAACCGACAGCTGGCAAGGCTCAGGTCAGCAATAAAAATGAAGTGTATAAATACATATTTAATTTGTATGGTGAAGAAATGAAATGAAAAGGAATGAAATAAAGTAACATGAATTAAAATAAAATTGAAAATCGTTCGAATAAAAAATATGAGTAAGTAAATTTAAGCTAACCTAAAATTAAATCGAAATGCAATTAAGTAAATACAATAAATAAATAAAGAAATTTAATTATAATAAAATAAAAAACAATGAAATAAATTAAAGAACAAACAACCAATCCAATAAAATAGAAATAGAATAAAACAAATCGCATTAAAATAAGAAGAAAATAAAATAAGTTGAAATAAAACAAAATAGAAGAAATTTAACTAAAATAAAATAATTAAAATATATAAAATTGAAATAAATAATAATAATAATAAAAATAAAAACATAATTTAAAAAAATAAAAGTAGCAGTAAAGGTAAAAAATAAAGTAAATGAAGTTAAACTAAAATTAAAATTCTTTACAATAAAATAAAACCAAATAAACTTAAAACCGACATGGCAAACTGGCCTTTTGTACCAAAATCTTTGCTCTCATTTTTCCTCTCAAACTAATCACTCACACAACATAAATAAAGAAGCGGCTAAATTAAACAAAATAATTCGTTCTGCAGGAAATATGTCAATTCCACAATCTAAACCCTTCCGCGCAAAATCAGTTATACCCTGGTGGAACTCAAACATTGAGAAGCTCAGACAAGAGAAACAAACCCTTTGGAAAAACTATAGAAGATCTAGAAGCGAGGAAAACCTCATCTTATACAAAAAAGCCAAATACAACTTAAAAAGGCGGTCAAAGACGCCAAAAACTTGAGCCTAGAAAACCTTACCTCAAAAATTAACCCAAATTCCCCTATTAAAAAGATCTGGAATGACATAAAAATTCTGACAGGTAACAGAACTAATACTTCTATTAAACTAGTAAACACCGGTTCAAAAACCATAACAAGCGCTTCAGAAATTGCAAATTTTTTCGGTACAAATTGGTCTCTCTGTTCCGAAGACAAAAACTTCCATGCAGAGTTTATTAGGCAGAAAAACGCAACACTACACAACAACTACAGACCATCCAGCATCTGAAATCTTGCAAAGAAAATAGAAACTAATATAACTTCTGTAGAATTAGAGCAAACACTAAAAAGATCAAAGGGGCAAACCTCAGGTTTCGACCGCATCAACTACCCCCATGATAGCTAACCTTCCTCCGACAGTTAAAAGCCGAATGATTCATTTATTTAATAACATTTTTGATAGAGGCATTTACCCTCAAGACTGGAGAACGGCAGTGGCTGTTCCAATCCCCAAGCCAAATAAACCTACATCGGAAATTTCCGGATACAGACCTATTTCACTTTTATCGTGCGTTGCCAAAACATTCGAAAAAATTATTGCCAAAAGGATAATGTGGTTTGTTACCAGAAACAACTTAATTAGCCCCAACCAAACTGCTTTCAGAGGTAAACAGAGTACAACCGACGTGCTGCTGCACCTGCAACATTACGTGTCCAATGCACTTTCATGCAGAAATCACGTTACCATATTGGCAACGGATTTCGAAAGAGCTTTCGACCGTATCGGTGTGCATGTGGTCCTTCAGCAGCTCGTAGCTTGGGGCACTGGTCCAAAAGTCTTTAATGTAGTTAAAGCTTTTTTGACCTGCCGCAAGTTTCGGGTTACAATTAACTCTCAGTATTCAAATACCTTCCCTCTTCACAACGGTATGCCCCAGGGATCGCCATTAACGGTGATTCTGTTTATAATTGCTTTTGAACAACTGAGCAAAATAATATCCAAGTACAAAAAAATAGAACATTCAATTTATGCTGACGATGGCTATACTGTTCACAAACATAACTGACATGGATATAATAAAATCACTATTTACAAATATTTTAAGTGACATAAAAACATGGGGCAATTCGTCCGGAGCTAATTTATCAATTAATAAATGTAAAATGCTTCACATTTGTAGAAAAATTAACTGTAAGAAATTTAATTTGTACCTTGACAGCATAAATATTGAATTTGTTAATCATATTAAAATTTTAGGAATAATTTTCGAAAAAAATTTTAGTTTTAAACAACAATGTATAAATTTAAGAAATAGCCTAGCAGCCAGACTAAATATTGTAAAAACATAGTTTAATTCATGTTAGCAGCCTAATTAACGTTACGAAAGCATTAATACTGTCAAAAATCGAATACGCTCTGCCCGTATACGGATGGTGCGCTGTCAGTAATTTGAAACTTATTTACAAACCTTACCACACCGCAGTGAGAAGAAGCATCCATGCCTTCCCAACTTCGCCCACATTTGCCATCCTTGCTGAAGCAGGACTACCAAGTATTTTGGAGCTAGTAACTAAATCTACATACAAGCTTATCCCCAAACTTTATAACGCCCACAATGAGCTCCTCTACAAGGATGTTTTGTCAACAATTAAAAGCAAAAAATATTACAAGGTCGAGTCAACGATTCGGCGATGTGTACGCTTTGCTAAAACATTAAAAATCATCCTTCGACCTCAACTGATCAAACCGGAAAACGAACCACACTGGAACTTAAACCAATCATCATTTATTTTGGAATTAGAGAAATTTCCTAAAGAAAGTACTACCAGTGCCACCTTTAAACAATCCTTCCTTAATATAATTGAACCATACCGGAAGAAAGGGTGGAATTTTTTATTCACTGACGGTTCGAAAACCGATTATAGCACTTCGTTTGCAGTTTTAAGAAGTAGTGGCACGCTAATTACCCGAGGAATCATTGACCAACATTGCTCAATATTTACAGCCGAAGCTTTAGCCTTAAAATTAGCTACCGATTACGCAAAAAAAAATAAGGGGGACATTTGTAATTTGTTCCGATAGTAAATCCGCAATCAATGCAATACGCAACATAGGCAACGCTAACAATATCGTATACGAAATCAGAACGACATGTATTAAAAACAGCAATAAAATCCGAATCATGTGGGTACCAGGGCACAAAGGTTTAGAAGGAAATGAGCTCGCAGACCGCGCTGCAGACGATACACATTTAACACCTTGCTTCACGTTTCACACAACAAGCAACAATGACATTTTAAACGCAATTTACAGAACATTAGCCCTTGATAAACAAACTAAATGGCTTAATTATAATAATAAGTACACATTGATTAATAAATATGGAGAAAAAGCTATTTTCCCAAGCACATCTACTCGACAGCAAACACAAACATTCATTCGCCTTCGTATTGGCCATACTCACCTCACACATGAACACTTATTACAAAATTCACAACGTACAGCGTGCCCCTTTTGCAACAGCACACTGTCCACAGAGCATATTTTAAACGACTGCAGTCAACTAAATGTCTTTCGACTAAAATTTTTCGAACTATTTCATCCTGCACACTTCTAACTACTATAAACCTTGAAAACATGTCCAAATTTATAAACTATCTTAAAGCTTGTAATATACTACATAAAATCTAAATAATTTAAAACTTTGTACTTAGATATTAAACACAATACATGTATATGTACATTTTACAGGATTAACAAAAACGCAATTTTAAAAGAGAGTCGAAGGCCTTGGCTGCTAGCACTCTTGTTAGTTATTAAGTATAATAATTGTATTATTGTACCTAATCATAATAAATAAATAAATAAACTTAAATAAAATAAAATTACATAAAATTGAATAAAAAAGAAATAAATAAAAGAGAATTAACACTAAATTAAAATGCGATCAATAAATACAGTAAAGGAACAAATAAATTTAAATAAAATACAACGCAACAAAACACAATACAATAAATTAAATTAAATTATAATAAAGTAAAATGGAATAAAACAAAATAAGTTTAAATTAAAATAAAATATAGCAAATTACGGTCTCTTACAAAGTAAATAAAACAAAAATCTAACAAAATAAAAAATAAAATAAAATGCAATAATGCCACTCGACTCTCACTCCTGCTCTCAGAGAGTACCGCTCACCAAACCGGCATGCACGAACAATGGAGCAACATTTCTCGTTCTACACGTACCGCCGCCGAAGAAGAAATCAGATTCCGGCGAGCCCGACAAAACAGCTGGTGCGACGAGGAATGTCATGCGGCCGCAGATTGAAATAGTGATAGCTGCGCACAGAGATCCCGATACCCCAATCGTTGACGACGGAATTGTCGTTCCGCTACCCGACCATGACGAGGTGAGAATAGCGATAACGCGGCTAAAGAACAACAAAGTCGCGGGTACCGACGGACTGCGGGCTGAGCTATTCAAACATGGCGGCAAGGAGCTGGTAAGATGCATGCATCAGTTTCTATGCAAAATATGGTCGGATGAAAGCATGCCTGCCGATTGGAATTGAAGTGTGCTCTGCCCAATCCATAAGAAGGGCGATCCTGTAATCTGTGCCAATTACCGCGGGATTAGTATTCTAAATATCGCCTTTAAGGTTCTAGCGAGCGTGTTGTGTGAAAGGCTGAAGCCCACCGTCTACCAACTGATTGGACCTTATCAGTGTGGCTTTAGACCTGGAAAGTCCACCATCGACCAAATATTTATAATACGCCAAATCTTGGAAAAGACCCATGAAAGGAGAATCAACACACACCATCTTTTCGTCGATTTCAAAGCTGCATTCGACAGTACGTAAAGGAGTTATCTGTATGCCGTGATGTCTGAATTTGGTATCCCCACAAAACTAATACGGCTTTGCAAGATGGCGTTGTTCAACACCAGCAGCGCCGTCAAAATTGGGAAGGACCTCTCCGAGTCGTTTGATATCAAACGAGATCTCAGACAGGGTGACCCGTTGTCGTGTGACTTCTTTAACCTCATTTTGGAGAGGATCGTACGAACCGTAGAACTTAATCGCTCAGGCCCAATTTTGTATAAGAGCGTACAATTGTTGGCGTATGCCGATGATATTAACAGCATCGGCCTTAACAACCCCGCTGTTAGTTCTGCCTTTTCCAAACTGGGTAAAGAGGCAAAACGAATGGGTCTGGTGGTGAACGAGGACAAAACGAAGTACATCAACAAGTGCTACTTTGGACTATGTAGGCAATTGAGCAGTAAACCCCTCTCTCGACGAACAAAACTAACGCTCTACATGGCTTTCATCATGCCCGTCCTAACGTATGGCGCAGAAGCTTCGCCGATGGCAACATCCGATGAGGCGACGCTTGGAGTTTTTGAGAGAAAGATTCTGCGCAAGATTTTTGGACCTTTGCAAGTTGGCAAGGGCGAATATCGCAGGCGATGTAACGATGAGCTGTATGAGCTTTACGACGACATAGACATAGCGCAGCGAATAAAGATCCAGCGGCTACGTTGGCTGGATCATATCGTCCGAATGGACACAAACGCTTCGGCTTTGAAAGTATTCGATGCTGAACTAGCTGGTGGTAGCAGAGGAAGAGGAAGGCCTCCTCTGCGTTGGAAAGATCTGGTGGAGAAGGACTTGGCTTCACTTGGTGTGCCGAACTGGCGCCGGTTAGCACGAGAAAGAAACGACTGGCGCGCTTTGTTAAAGTAAGAAGAAGAGGAATAAAATAGAATGAAATTAAATTAAATTGAAATAAAAAGTGAAGTGAATAAAAGTTAAAAAATACATTAAAATTAAAAATATAAATAAAACAAAATTAAACAAATAAAACAAAATTAAATTAAAATGATGTGAAACAAAATAAAGTAGAACGAATAAAAAAATTATAAAACGAATCAAAATAACATGAAGTAAAATCAATTAATGTAAAATTAAATTTAAAAAAAAAACTAAAAATAAAATGAAATGGAGTATAAATAAAAGATGATTATATTAACTAAAATGAAACAATATGATGTAAATTAAACAAAAAATTAATTAAATTCTGATAAATTAAAGTAATAAAATAAAATAATAAAACGAACTAAGTTGAAATTCAATTTGAAAAATAATGACAAAAAAAATATAAAACAAATTTAAGTCAAATAAAGTAAAACTAAAATTTTAATTAAATTTAAATAAAATGAGAATAGGGTAAAATAAAAAAAAAATAAATTAAACTAAAATTGAACTAAATAAAATAAAATAATTTAAAAAATTGGAAAACAAAATACAACACAAAATAAAAAAGTGCAATAAAATATTAAAAATTAATTAAAATAAAATCAAATCAAGAAAGTAAAATAAATTAAAATAAAACAGAATAAGTTATTTATTTATTTTATTTATTTATAACGAATTATACAATAATAAATTACAGTATAAATTAAGAAAAGCGACACTAGCTACGAGGCTTTCAGTCGTCTTTTTAATAGAAAAATTGTTAATTTATTTAAGTGGGATGAAATGAAATGTAAAAAATTATACTGATTAAAACTAAGCGGTTATTGTTATAGAAGAATAAAATAAAATAATACTTTAATCTACGCTAAATTAACAGAATAAGTTAAATAAAAAGATTAATTAAATTCGAATAAAGTATATTAAAATAAAAAAATTAAATTAAATAAAAAAATGTTTATAAGTTTAAGTTAGCCTATAAATTATATTAAAAAAAGACAAAGAACAAAAAAACACATTTAAGTAAAATAAAGAAAACTAAAAATAAAATTAAATTCCATGAAATTTAAAAATTTAAACAAAATAAAGAAAAATGCAATAAAATAAAATGAAATAAAATTAAATTAATTTAAAAAAACTAAATCAGAATTAAAATAAAATTAAATTGCATTTAATAAAAAAATTAAATCCAAACATAATACATCAAATTATAATCAAATAAACTAAAATTAAATAAAAAATAAAGTTAAAATTAAAAGCAATAAAATTAAATAAATGAAAATAAAATTAATTTCAATTAAATAAAAAAATAATAGTTAAATAAAAAAATACATGGCACAAAAAAACATTTTAATTTTTTTAGTTCGAAGTTGAGCCTCTACCACAAGCTTCATCAAGACCAATGCTGCAGCAATGGTGTGTCCAGCTTCATTGGCAAAAACGTTACCTTGCCTCTATAGGGTGGGCCATGTGAAATTTGCCTTTTGAATCGGCTATAAAAAAAAAATAATCAATATTTTTTCAAACTTTTTTCTATTTTGAAGATTGAACATTGTCATTTATGAATGAAAAATAATATCGTTCAAATGACTGCCACGACTGGCTTTACAGTAGGCCATTTGATCAACCCAATTTTGAAGGACATTTTCGATTGTTTGGGCTCCAATTTCATGAATGGCAACTTCGATTTCGTGCTTTAAAGCATCAATCGTCTCTGGATGGTTCGCATAGCATTTGTCCTTAACGGCTCCCCACAAAAAATAGTCCAACGGGCTTCAATCACAGCTCCGAGGCGGCCAATTGATATCGGAATTTTGGCTGATTATTCGGTTTTCAAAAACGGTAGCCAAAAGTTCGAGTGTAACTTTGGCAGTGTGACAAGTTGCACCGTCCTGTTGAAACCAAATGTCGTCCATGTCATCCTCTTCAATTTTTGGAAACAACTCGGTCACGGTAACGCACGCCATTTACTGTAACCGCGGCTCCTCGCTCATTTTCGAAAAAAAATGGCCCGATGATGCCGCCAGACCAAAAACCGCACCAAACAGTGACTCGTTTTCTGAGCCCCAAGTCCGACAATTTTGCTTATTGACGTAGCCACCGATGTGAAAATGAGCTTCATCAGAAGAGATGATTTTTCGGTAAAAATGCTCGTATAGCGTCCCATTTCGTAAATGTCAAACCTTTAAGTAAATTATGAACACATTTGACATGTCATTTGTGTTACCATTCTCAAAAAAATAGGTGGTTCGAAAAGCAAACGCTATATGGCCCACCCGTACTACTTACAGATGTATTTATTTATTTCCATTTAAAAATTCATTTATATATTCAAATGCACAAAATTCTTTCACACAACCTTCCTGGGCTGACGGTATTTTAAATGTAGACTCCGTTATATGCAACAAACTAAAGATTTCATAAGTCCATAACCTTTATTTCGAAATTTATTATGAACTTAAAGTTGCTAAACTAGAATAAAAATATCTACATATAAAATATAAAAATATCTATCTAAAATACTTTCACCCTCGGCTTTCTGTGCAGAAATTTTCAAGCAATTATAAAACCTTTTTATTTAAATTTCCAAGTTCAATAAAAATATTTAACTCTTGTAATATTTAATTTTTCTAATTTTTTTTCTTCGTCTTTTCTCCCTTAGCGCCAATTTGGTAGCTGTAGCGACTCTACGACCCGGTGCTCCCGATCACATGCGCAAAGAGTTTCGCAGCAAGGCGAAACAGCTGGCTCGCGTCAGCGATCCGAATGTGGCGCATTTACTTGGCGCCTGCCTGCGCGATGAGCCCATCTGTATGGTGTTCGATTATTCGGAATGTTTGGGTGACTTAAATCAATTCCTGCAGGAGCATGTGGCTGAAACGACGCATAGTTTGCAAGCGGGTATTATGACGAATAAGAGCTTGAGGTGAGTGAGAGTAGAGTACGAAATAAGAAAGTGGGATAATTATCAAAATATGCAGACAAGCTTGTAATTATTGCTAATACACAAGAGGTATGAGTGGCATGCGACTGGATTGGATTTTTCCGTTGGGTGGTAGACATACTGCTACCGAATTCGCCACCGTTAGGGCATAGTGATAAGAAAGAATTCAAAAAAATTCGGGCCCCCAAAAAATTAGGTAGTATAAAGTTTCAGTGATATATGGCGTCAAAAGCGGGACTATTTGTAGAAAATTATATTTGGTTTAACCTTCCGTAGTTTATGAATGATTTATGAATATTCGTTCGACATGCATCCCTGTCAAGTGCAGACCAACTTTTGAAGTTCAATGCCAATCTTTCGCCCACCTCGGTAGGGTTAATCGAATGTATTTCATACACCAATTGGGTATGTCCTCTAAGCGATTCCATGTCAAGCGATCTCAGTATTTTGTCATATCTTTCTGCCATTGTCGTAAATTTTTCTTAAATATGGTATATTTGTAGGCTTGAGTACAATAAGAAGTAAAGCGCAAAACAAACTATAGCTTTGAAATTTAATATTGAAAACTTTTGAAATTTTTTAATATTTGAATACCTTATTTTTTATTAAAAATTATTTTTCAAAAAAAATTTTGTTTTTAAATATGTAAATAGATATATTCATATTTATATTTTAAAAAAAAAAAATTTGTTAAACTTGTTTTTTTTTTAAAAGTGCTTCGTTTCGAAAAAAATTTGTTTAATTCCAAAAATTAAAAATTCTTAATTTTTTTTTTTAATCTTTTTGATTTATTTTTTTTTTACTTTTTTGTTTAAAAAAAATCAATTTATTTTTCTATTTAAATTATTAAATATATTTTCATAGCATACACGTCCATCATTTTATACTCATATAATATTAGTTCAGAGAAATTAACAGGTGGTAACCATCTACAAAAATTATTTTCCAAATTAAATTCTTAAATTTCTTGCATTTAGTATTCTGTTTTAATTTAATCATATATTAAATAATTTCCTGAATTTAACTTTTGGTAACAGCTGGTAACCCTATTTGAAATATTTTTTAAATTTCTAACTTCTTTCTTTTGACAACCATTTTGTTAGTATATTTCTTGTATTTTATTACTTATAATTGATTTTTTTTTTAATTTGAATAGGTGGCAACGATCTCCAAAATTATTTTCCAAAATAAATTATCTTAATTTTTTCCTTGGAATCCATACAGTACTAGTTGAATACTTTATTACTAATCACTTAATTATTGAATTTTCAGTAAACAGTTGGTAACCCTATTTAAAAATATTATTGAAAGTAAAACATACGCAACATCTTTTACTTGACAACCACTTTGTTATACTTTTTCTATTTTATTATATAGATTTGGCCTTAATATTTGAAATAGCTGGCAACCCTTTTCGAGAATATTGTACTTTCTAGAATAAACTTTCTTAAACAATTTTTTATTTGACACCTGCAATCTAAAATTTGATAGAACTCAATAATTCAACATAACCTTAACTTATCTATTATATTGAATAGGGCAAATTCAAACAGGTGGCAACCATCTCCAAAAATATTTTTCAAACTAATTTTTCTTAAATTACTTACACTCTACTACAGTAATTATTTATTAATATTTATTTTATTTACTGAATATATTTTTATAAACAGCCGGTAACCCTTTTTAAATCTGTTATTCAAATTAAGACACTTGAAACCTCCTTCCTTTGACACCCATTTTGTTATAAATCTTCTATTTAATTTTTTTATATTTCAACTTAATTTTTCAAATATATGGCAACCCTCTTTAAAAATATTTACGAGGTTAAACTCTCTTAAACCATTTTTCATTTAACACCTGCATTGTAAAATTTGGTTGAACTCATAAATTTAATTTAAGTTAAGGTTATTAAATTGAATAGGATTAATTCAAGTAGGTGGCAGCTAACTCCAAAAATATTTTTCAAAAGAAGTTTTCTTAAATGTCTCTCCTATACTTAATTATTTACAGTAATTATTTATTAATATTTATTTAATTTACTGAATATAACTTTTTAAACCGCTGGCAACCCTATTTAAATATATTATTCAAATTAAAATATTTCAAACCTCTTTCCTTTCTTTTATTTATATTTTTTAATTTTTTTATATTTGAACTTAATTTTTCAAACATGTGGTAACTCTCTTCAAAAATATTTTCGTAATCAAACTCTCTTGTTATATTTTATTGAACTTATTTATTTAATTTCGTTTAACTTTTTTAGCAGGTGGCAACTCTCTTAAAAAAGTAGCACATTTTTCAACTCAAGTCCTAAGCTTTCTGCGTGCAAAATTTCTTACAAATCTGCTCAGTTAAAAGAAATAAAAATTATTATTATTTGTTGTTTCAAGAAACCAGACCAGGCTCTGGTGCGTATTTGACTCAGTCACGTTGGGATGTTTTCCGCATATTTTTTATTTTATTTATACACTACAAAAAACTATTGTATATAAACGCATTCGTTTTCGCGAACATAGAAAATCCGTATGCGAAATAACTATCATATTCGCTTTAATTTTTTTATTATTTTATCCTTTAATTAGTTTTAATTTTTTATTATTCTTTTATTTTTTAGTTTTTTTTCTATTATTTTTTTTTAGTTTTTATAAATTTTTTTTGTATTTTGTTTTTATTTATTTTGTAAATTTAATTTTTATTTTTAAATTTAAACTTTTATTTTAATTTTTATTATTAATTTTTTTTATAACTATTTTTTTTCTTTTATTCTTTCTATTATTTTTTTTTTTTTAAACCTATTATTTTATTTTATTTTTTTATTTTTTAATTTAATTTTTTGTTTTTTGAAAATTTATCCCATATTATTCTTTTATTTTTTAGTTTCTTTTTATTATTTGTTTTTTTAGTTTTTATAATTTTTTTTTTTTTGTATTTTGTTTTTATTTAATATACTTTTTAAATTTACTTCTTATTTTTAAATTTAAACTTTTATTTTAATTTTTATTATTAATTTTTTTTTATAACTATTTTTTTTTTTCTTTTATTCTTTCTATTATTATTTTTATAAACCTATTATTTTATTTTATTTTTTTATTTTTTAATTAAAATTTTTTTTTTTGAAAATTTATCCCATACCCATACCAAGAAAAATAGTATCCCCTAACAGTGGGATTTGAGTCACAAAATATTTTAGTCACAAGCTTATTCCAACAAATGTGTATATGTATGCGTGTATGATAGCCACAACAAAAAGCTAACAAACTTTTCATTCCATTTCTTCTTTTACATCCTTTGCTCTTTATCTTGTTTCCGACTTCCGTTTGGCTGATGACGGCGACAATGACGACATCGACTACACCGTTTGGCGGCGGCGTCTGAAAAAAAAACACACGTACAACGAAAATCAACTGCAACGACAACATGGATATTCACCTAATGATGAAAATGTTTTCGGTCTTCACCCACAAAAAAAAAAAAAAAAATTCATAACTACCAACAAACCATCTACATTATTAATGATTTTCCTAACGCTTTGCTCACCCAAACTAATGTTTGTCCTGTCACACTTCCGGTCTCGTGCCGATAATTTTCACCAACTATGCCCTACACCAAAATGACTTCCACCAATGATACACCATACACCATCCACCATCATCATCATCATCATCATCATTACAACAACGGCGCCAATGACGACGTTTACAACTTTTTCTTCAACTCAACTTCAATGGCCATCGTACGACGTGTATGTTTTTGTTGTTATCATTGCATACTTCCTATCTGCACTTTGTGTGGGTTTGATGGCCAAAAACTTTGCACATTCTCGGCAAACACGTCGCTAAAATATCTCCATCAACGACTTTGAATGAAATGGAAAAAAACGAATAAAAATGGAAAATACCGTTACTTATATATTCCTGAATATTTATAAAAATGGATATGTATGTAAATACAGTTACGGCTGCCTGGTGTATATAGCCACACAAATTGCATCGGGCATGAAACATTTGGAGCAGATGAATTTCGTGCATCGCGATCTGGCAACAAGGTAAGTGGCAACAGTAAACATATACATTTCTCGGCCATATACTTGTATATATGTATGTAACTGTATATTGACATTAGATGTACATCTCCCCCCAACTTGTCTGTAAAATTTTGTACTCACTCAATTCTCTTCCTCCGAACCGAAGCAAATGAAGCTGAAAGCAAATGTTAGAGTTGACGATTCGATGCTATTCACCAAAAACCATTTTGTGGTTGAATGTTTTGAGTTTCGGCATTTCAAAATCCCACTTATATTGAAAACTTTTCAAATTTGCAGTTTTACAAAAACGCACACAAATACACAAGCTGATATGTATGTGTTTGTGTGACTACAAAACAGAGACAGTGTAGATTCAGTAATCGCTGGGAACGACGACGCACAGTGGTTCGCAATGCAAGAACGCGTTAGTCAAAATAAAATATGAAAAAATTAGTGGAAAAAATAATTTTTAAAAGGTTCGCGCGATAATGCAATCAAATACAGATGTTCAAAATTCAAAATTCAAAGTGTGAATTTGGGAAAATATACAATACAATAATAATATATTTCCAGTCTCTTTGAAATCCGGTTTTTCGGATTTTTAGTTCGCTGATTCTGATGCGAAGTTAAAATTTCCAAGTTCATGATGGAGGATTCAAAACAGCTGAGAAATTTTGCGAAAAATATTCAATAAGATTCAATATTTCACAACAGCGAATTCAAAGAGGCGGACACAAATTCAGAGAAAAGTAGCCGCCCTTAACGGCATTCTACACTTACTTCTCGTTGATCTTCAAGTTCAATCTATTGCCGTTCAGAGCGCTAATAGGTTGAAGGAACTTGGTTTATCCATCTACAAACTCGGTTCAGAGGGCTGTGCTGGGGCTATCTTTCCAAGCAGGCTGAATTAGAAGGAGGGTAGAGTCTGCACGGATATATGTAGGTGCGTCTGTTTTCACTGACGGATTCAAGATGAAATCTGAAGTTGGAGCGGGGGTTTTCTCTCGATCTGCCAATATCTCAGACTTCTCTAAGCTACCAAAAACTAGTAGTGCTTTTCAAGCAGAAGTCATCTTCATTCTACTGGCTTGCAAAATGCTTAGGGAACGCTGTTGGGAGGGAGACATAAATATCTTTTCCGATGGTTAAACTGCGATCACGATCGTGTCACCGCCATGTTGCAGATCTCTTCTGATCAACGCCTGTAAAGAGGAGATAAAACATCTCGAATGAGCAGGAAACATTTCTGTTCTGGAAGGCATAGGCAGATGGAGGGAAATGAAATTGGCGATTAGCTTACCAGGAAAGGGTCCACTGAACCGGTTTCAGTTGTCCCCATCTCAGACATCGGTGACCTCTTGACAGTTAAAGAGAAACTGCACAATTTCTTTCTTGAAAAAGCGCACAACAAATGGAGTTCTATCTCAGCGTGTGCTAAAACACTTTGGCCGCAGTACGGCACTGGGTGATCTGAACTCATGCGGAGAAGCTTGAACTTCCATACAACCCTCATTGCAGAAGCTGTGGGGATCCGAAAGACAAGCAGACAGTTGAAGCTTTTCATTGCAAATGTCCGGGTCTGGCGCCAAGACGCTTGAGGTTTCTTAGTATGCATTTCGGGGATAGCAAGAGGCAGTTCTTCAGTCTAGATCCCTTTCCTCTCCTCCATTACATCAGCAGCACTGGTGGGCTGTATATGGGTTTTCTTCCGTTAAGTTGTATCGTTTTTTGCAAAAAGAGGTCTGAATTATAGTACCATTATATCTAGTGACACTGATAGTGTACCTGTGGTACTCTTGCCATCTAACCCACCTACCTACCTAGTCCGGAAAAGAGCTGTTCCGATTTGGCGCATAATTTTGTTTTCAATCTTCGGTTTCGAAATGGTTTATGATTTTTGGAGAGAATATTTTGCTCTTTTATGTAATTTTCGCTGGGAACGAAAATATTTACTCTTTCAAAAACTCCACGTATTAAGGTTTTGCGGCGGCTGATAAGAGTACTGAATGAAAATTTTCAAAATTCAACGGACGGTTTCGAAATAATGGATGATTTTTGAAAACAGCCTTTCGATCTTTTATGACAATCAGTTCAATAACACATCGAGCTTCGCTAACACCAATTCTGAGTTCTGTTTTTAAAATTCAAAGTGATAGTTTGATATAGGGAACTATTTTTGAAAAACAAATTTTTTTTGAAACTCGATACAATTTCATTTGATTGTTTAATAAAGGGTTTAATAAAAATAACTAATCTATATTTTCGAAATTCTAAATAGAACAAATATACAAAAAGCAGTGTTCCAGTCTTTTTGAAACTCGGTATAGTCAAATTTCCTTCGTCGCCGATATTAGAATAATTTGTTCAGATTTTCAAAAATTAGAATTTAAAACTCAAAATGGCAAACAAATTCTTAAATATTCAACTCATATTATTAGGGATACTCACATTTCAAGTCCCCTGATTCAGCAAAGAAAATTATTGTCATACCTCAAAACACCACAAAAGCGAGTCAGTCGCTGTCCTACATTAAAAACAAAAATATTTTTTTTCTATTAATGACATGCCATTCTCGGCTTACATCACATGCAATTTTGTCTTATTTGTTTAAGTGAGAGAAAAGAGCTCTCCCCCTATAAATGTGCAACAAATTGAGCCTACTGTTTCGAATTTCATTCATCTGAGTTGAGCATAAGCTGGCACTACTCAAATGGCTTATGAAATAAAAAATTTGAATCGCATATCCCATGCATACCACAACGATACTCACTCCACCCTTCGCTTCCCAAATAAGCAAAATGACTCATTGATGTGGGTCTATATACCCTAAAGACCCATTCCTGTGCCTCTCCCTGCTCCTTACCTGGTTGTATTCACGTTTTCTGCTTGCTTAGAAATATTACGCTCAGATCTCAGTTTCATTGCAACTGCTTTGTAAACTCCCGAAAACTTGGCTTTCAACATTTGAAATATCTTTTTCATGGTAAGAGATATCATTTTCCCGCTACATTTATTTAACTTAAATTTTTTCTATTTAGCACTTTCGGTCAGCTCTTACGCGTTTTATACCACTGTACAACGACGGCTTCCACAAACTTTGTGTGAAAACTTAATTTTTGCGGTGTAAAATCGTTTGAAGCTAACTACAAGTAAAGTATTTGCACTTTGTAAATTTCAATCGCTAAATATATCAGCTGTATTAATACGACTGCGTCTGTGTGTTGGTGCGTGCGTGTGCACCGGTTTTTGTGCGGAAATTAAATTCGTACTGAAATTGCTGATAAGCACGATGATGTGGCAAGTTTTTTGGAACAACTCAACTTCACCTTTTTGTTGTTTTCGTTTTTGCTTCTTTTGTTTTTTTTTTTTTGGATAGAGGCATTACTCAGTACAATAAATACTTTATTTTGTAACCTTCGAGAAAAGTTGAAATATGTTGGGAATTCTTAAAACGTAATTTGAAGATAAGACGAAATTTGGAAGAATTTGCGTCCTAAAAACAAGTATTAATGCATGCAGTTATAAGTTTGTTAGGATGTCCATCGAGTCGCTATATTCAAGTATTTGAATTGAATTTCTACCAGTTAAACTTGAACTCGGAATAATAAAAGGCATTTATCGTCGAATTTAGCTGACTGTAGCTGCTTTCGTGTGTTGGCGGCGCCTCTCAATTCTGCGGTTTCTAATAGAGGAACTTATGCCAAATCACCATGGCCCCATAAACCATTGAGAAAGTACTATAAAAATATGAATTCGTTGGTGAAAACTTAATCCCATTTAAGGGCAGACGCGGGCTTTAGGATGAATCGCTCTGTTAACAAGACAAATTGTCTTATATGAAATTACTCAAATCCAGACGATGCTTCCCAATTGGCAATGCATCAATCATTAATAGCACTAAAGTCTTTTGCAGACCATTCGTCCATCTTCAAAGACCTTCCACAACTACGGTTCTGCACTCCTATCGATCCTCTGGTCGCCTTTCCAGTTTGTGATCCCCATTTTCCGCAAGTCGGCTGTGACCTCATCAATTCAGCGTTTGTTTCGTCTGCCCGACCTCTCCGTTCAACCATTTCTATATGGAACGCTACACTGGTAGCTCTCCGTCCCCAAAGCATCCACAACACACATTTTGGTTCCGTTGCATCATTGGTTCCAACCTCCTCGAAACCGCCGCTGGTGGTGTCATCTCTGTCAACGGATCGCGCTGTAGCACTCGCCTTTGGTGACCAAGTTATTTTGGTCCAAGCTCGACGAATATGGATGCTAATGATAGAAAGTTAAAGATGCATGGTGTTCGAACATATGGGAGTAAAGTAGAGTTTTTGTGGGATTTCCTGAAAACACTTGTCTATGGGTGACACTAAACTCCAATCGATTGATGCTATCAAAGTTAATAGCCAAAATCCAGGCCATTTCTCTAATTTCAAGGCGTTTTCCCAAGGAGATATTTACGGGGTGGGTCTCAAACCCAGCGCCCAACCAGATATCCGCCTTATCACATTAGCTCGCTCTCAAACGGAGCTACGCAGAAGATACTTGAGCTATTTGGATCGCATGCAAACGAATCGTCCTGGCCACTCCCAAATGAATGGCAATCAGGGACTTTCCCGATTTGTGTGGACTTCTAAATACGAAGCCATCATCCATCTTCACGTCAATCAAGAAGAAGATTTCTCTTATTCAGCCGAAACTATCATATGCAGCAGTCTCATTGAAAATTGTGCGTCTCAGGTAAATTTCCGACATTTGAACGATATTTTGTTTCCGCACGTAATAGCATCAAGTAGAATTGAATGGAGTTGTCGTTTCAATCGTTCAAATAAAATTTCCCATCGCAAATACGACCTACAGTGAAGATTTAAAGAATAGCGAAAGAGAGATCGAGTGAGGGCTTATGACTTCTCTGCAAATTTATCAAACTCTGTTATGAGTTTAAGCAGTTTACCGAGGGAAATAAAATTTCAATCGCCCATTCTCAACATATTCGACCGAAAAATGTAGCATTTAAATCTAGCAAAGACCGAAGAAAAAGCGACAAAGAAAATGTTCTGTAATATTCTTATCCCCCAACCACCAGATACACAGCGGATCTGCGATGATACCTATGGTATGATACCAAACCTGCTTTAACGAAAGCACTTTCCCAAAGAGGTGGAAGAAGCAAACACCTGTACCCAAGGACAACAAAAAGCCTGGCGAACCCGAGTCTTACCGACCAATATTCTACTAGACACAATGGGGAAAATTCTGAACAGAATTATTTGCGACAGGTTGTCGTCTTTCGCCGAAGACAAAGGTATTCTATCCACATACCAGTCTGGCTTCAGGAAATGCCGCTCAACAGATTGAAAAATCAATCTACACGGATAGGGAAGAAGACGCTGATCATGTGTTGTTTCAATGCCTACGCTATGCTCCCGAAATTTGTGGTATATTAAACGGAGAAAATATTATAGATTTTATGCTAAAATGGAGCGAGGTTTGTAGTCGAAATAACTAGCAGCCTATGAGGTAACCAGCTCCTTGAGGTAATTCCTTCTTAGACAGTTCCGCGGGGAGAGTGGTAGATCGTGGAGAGGTGTTTAGTACGTTGGTGTAGCTGTGAGGCTACAAGTCGTTCATACTGCTATGCCGGTATAGCAGTACGCATGAGAGTTCGCTCTTCACGGGTGTCCTCCCGGAGCAAGAAACCCATAGCGACTATATGCTGTCCTCGTGGATTGCGACCCGTAATTATTCTTATCAGAGCTCGTAGAATGACAATCGCACTTGCGGACGATATCGCAATAGTGACAAGAACCCAAAGGTATATATTTGAAACCTTTTGCAACATTGAGAGCCACGCAAAAGCAGTTGGCCTTAAAGTAAATGGCAAAACTAAATATCTGAAGATCTCGCGGAGCGAAGAGCGACGAAGGCCTGAAAATATCGAAACCGGGACATTTATATTATCTTCAATTATTTTGGAGTGTAAATAAAAATTACAAACAGTAATCACGACGACATACAAGACAGAATATTGGCAGCAACAAAACATATTACGCCCACACAAAATTGCTGAACTCTAAACTGCTAACAAGGGATTGTAAACTACGCCTCTACCAGTCAAAAATACTGCTGGTGCTGTTATGCAGCTAGGGTGCTGGTCAATGGCAAGCAAAGACAAAGGAAGCTTAAGAGTGTTCGAGCGAAGAGTGCTCCGAAAGGTGTTTGGGCCCATAGGCTGCAACGGTGGAACGTACCGAATACGCTACAAGGATGAGTTGCTGAACTTATGCCGGGTAGAAGAAGTCGTTATTAAATCTCAAAGCATAGCCGAAGGCCATAGTAGCCAGTGCTTTAGCTCTTTAAGTGGAATAATTATATTAAGTGGAAGAATTATTTATAATTGTTACTCTTTTAATAAATAAATAAGTAAAATAAATAAATCTCAAAGCCTTCGATGGTAAGGACACACTCTGCGCATGGAGGACAACCACCCTCAAAAATACCTTTTAACAACAAATTCTCTAACGACCCGTGCGCGAGGACATCCAAGATTAACCGGGCTTGACCAAGCTACTACTGACCTAAAAAAGCTACTAGTTAGGAGCTGGAAGTCTATTGCTATGAACCGTGCAGATTGGAAGAGGAAGATTAAGCTCACCCTGAGCTGTAATCGCTACTTGATGATGATGATGATGAGCGCTCATAGTTCAGTCCTTCCCTGTCTGAGACGGGATTTCATGATCACCATGTCAGGCCTTTTGAGAAAACACTTAGTTGGTTTGCAGCTGTCTATCTGGCCGTCATCATACGCTGATTTATTGCCGATATATTTAGTCAGGAAATCTAATTCACTGCCCTCATCTTAGCCCGTTACGTCACTCGTAAGTGACATCTTTCAGCGTATTGACGATTTATCTATTTAATTTTGTATTTCTTTTTTAATATGGTAGTTTTAATTTTTCACAAAAAATCTTTCATACCACAATGAACTCCGAATGAATCGAAGTTTCAAAATTTGTAGAAAAAAATTTAATAAATTTTAAAAAAAATTATATATATATTTTATTCAAAGTTTTTAAAAATATTAAACCAACTCAAAGTTGGTTTTAAGTTCAAGCTAATTTTTTGTAGTTTCCGATTTAATTTTTGTATGCATTTTCTTCCATAACACGAATGCTTCACATTTTTTTATATAGAGAAAATGCGCAAGACTACCAAAAAGAAAAAGAAATTACAAAAATCAATTACGAAGCCAATTTAAGCTTGCACTTTATTGCATCAAAATTCAATGAGTACTGGAAAATTTTCTACAGATTATAATTCAATAGTTTGAAGTCTTGAGAGAAGCAAGTTAAAATCATGAGTACGGTCCAAAGAACAGCTCTTCTATGCATCTCTGGTCCTTTAAGGACTACCCCAAACAAAGCGCTAGAAGTGCTAATCAATTTGTTTTCCTAAAATCTCGTAGGGGAAAACGTGGCCGCCGCCTCGGGGCTTAGGCTCAAAAGTATGAAGCTATGGAAAGAACGGCGGTTTGGCCACGCCTGTATTTTGCACACTTTGAACAGTCACAAACAAGAAATAGACTATTCTATTCCTAGACTTACCTTCGACAAGCTCTTCAAGACAAGTATACCGTCAAGAAGGGAGTGGCAGACACCAAGGCGATGGAGAAGGGGGGAATTAAATTTTTATACAGATGGTTCTAAGCTACACGATAAGGTTGGCTATGGAGTTTTCTCGAAGGAATTAGGACTGGAAATATCCGTTCGACTACCAGACTACTGGAGCCTTTATCAGGCAGAGGTTCCAGCCATAAAAGAAGTGGCTACATACCTAAATACGCATGCCGTAACTAAAACGAGTATAAATATATTCTCGAATAGCCAGGCGACCATCAAATCAAGGAATGCGGCTAAACTAAGGTCGAAGGCTACACAGGAATGCCGGGCAGCCCTAAATAATATTAGTGACGTATTCAAGGTCAGCCTTATTTGGGTAGCCAAGCGGCCATTAAATCAATGAATGCGGCTATACTAAGATCAAACGTTGCACAGGAATGCCAAGCAGCACTAAATGATATTAGCGTCGTATTCAAGGTCAGCCTTATTTGGGTGCCGAGACACAGAGATATTGAGGGAAACTGTAGAGCTGATGCGCTAGCCAGAAAAGGTACTGCTCTTCAACTGTTCCGTGATAAATGTACCATTGAAATACCTTTGGCCACGAGTAAATCAATAATTGAAAACAATATTACCCAAGTGGCCAATAGGTCATGGGAAGTTGAAGATACATGCGTAACAGCCAGGCTACTATGGCCGCAAATAAACAAGAAAAGGTCAAAGGAATTGCCTAGACTCTCAAGAGAAGATATCTCGAAGGGCGTGGCTTATGTCACCGGCTATTTGGCAGGCATTCCGTGAGACTAGGAGTATTCTCCCATGAATATTGTAGAAGTTGTAGGGATGCGGAAGAGGAAGAGGAAGAAACAGCTGAGCAATTCCTTTGCAATTGTCCGGCATTAGCTAAAATCATAGCAGGTTGTCTAGCTAAATACTTTTCTAATTCTCTTACAGAACTATTTGGCGCGGGGAGTAGACCAATCCTGCACTTCATAAGAGCCTCAAAATGGTTTCATGAAAATAAATAAATAAACAAGGTTCCCGTGTCGCACATTGGTTTCACAATGGAACTGTAAGGTCTAAGTGAGTTGGTCATACGGACCGACTACCACCATAACCTAACCTAACCTAAATCTGGTGTATTTTATTTCATTTTTAATTTATTTTTTATATTTTATTTTTCCATATAGGTATATTTTTTTTTTGTTTCTATCCACACTCTCTTACTAATGACCATTTCCCCATATGGCGCGCAATATTCCATAGAAAAATATCTGGTAAAATTTAAATAAACCCAATTTAAAGCGCTTGCCCATATATTCGCTCCAATGAAGAAGGAAAATCAATTTACCGAAGCCTTATTATTTCAAAAAGCCCATCATTCAAATTTCTCGCACACATACGCGTATATTCCGAAGCATACATCACACATGCACCCGTCCATTTGCGTACTGCTCAATACAAATTATTTCCGCTTAAGAAAAGTTTGCCACTCACTTCAAGAAACAAAAACGAAATAGAAAAATCAGAAAAAAAAAACTCCAAAAAGGCAAAGAGCGCTTAACTGCTCGAAGGCAACTCAACAAAATAAGTTCGATTTCACTTCATTTGCATGTCTGCTCGTTTATGTTTCTTCTCCTTTTTTGTGTTTTCACACTTCGTTGAAAATCAAAAGCAAAAAAAAATTTAAAAAAGCAAAGAATTTGCACAAAAATCAATGAACTGTAAATTTAACGCAGCCGTCTTTTAGGCGCGCGCACGCACACGTACCACTAGAGACCGCTATTGGTTTTTGCCAAATTCCAGTGAGAAGTATGAGTAAGAAAAGTTCGCTGTAAAATAATAATCTGTAACAAACTTTGCGTAAAAACGGCAAGAAAAAGTGAAAATAAATGAAAAAAAAAGAAATTTTAATAAAAAGCGTAAAAATTGTAGAGTAAAACACATTAAAAATGTAAAAAGAATAGAGCAAAGGGATTAATAGCAAACTGTTGCCACAAGGAATTTACACAGAAACAAATGTGTGCACGCATGTGAGTGAGCATGCGAGGCTACTAAAAGGATAGGCAAAATATAGAAATTGAAAAGTTGAACAGAAAACAAAGGGCAGATACCAAACGCAACACGAATGTGAAATAACAAATAACAAAAAATTGAGAAATCGAAAAAAAAAATCCAAATAGAATACTAAGTTTAGTTAAATTTCAACGTTAAGCTGATCAGAAATGTAACACCTTTTAGAGGCATAAATACTTATTCTGATAGTGAAGCTGGAAGCAAGAACTCAGGCGCACCGATAGTGCGATCGAAACTAATTGGAAATGTCTGACATACTTTTCGGTGGCATCCAAATAAAGGGGTTTTAATAAGAGGTGTTACTTTGATATTCAAAGAAAAATGCTATTTTTTAATGATCGGATGTTTATTTCATTATAAAGAGGATGGTATGCCATTTGGCGGCCGCCGTAGCCGAATGGGTTGGAGCGTGACTACCATTCGGAATTCACAGAGAGAACGTAGGTTCGAATCTCAGTGGAACACCAAAAGTAAGAAAAACATTTTGCTAATAGCGGTCGCCCCTCGGCAGGCAATGGCAAACCTCCGAGTGTATTTCTGCCATGAAAAAGCTCCTCAAAAAATATCTGCCGTTCGGAGTCGGCTTGAAACTGTAGGTCCCTCCATTTGTGGAACAACATCAACACGCGCACCACAAATAGGAGGAAGAGCTCGGCCAAACACCCAAAAAGGGTGTACGCACCAATTATAAATATGCCGTTAATAATGGAAAATAATATCAGGCAAATGACCACCACGACCACGCATACCGAACAATATCCTTTTGCATCATTCGACGAAATAATTGGAAAAAAAATTTTGGTATTTTGAGTACATCGCGCATCTTGGACGCAATAAAGCTTAAGGTTAGGTTGTAGTGATTGTTCACATGGGACACACTCAGGCTCATAGCCCATTGTGATAGGTTAAGTCAGGTTGCGGCGGTTGCCACTCTGCATAAGATTGTAAAAGGAGGTCCACTTAGCCATTTAGATCCATTGTGATACCACTTGTTGGGACTTAAGCTTCCCCCCTAGTGCCCAATGCAGTGAAGTCTCTCGATTAGAGGATGAAACACTGTGGATGGCTGCCGATTTTAAGCCTGTTAGACATCCAAAGAAGTAAGAGTTCAGATAGGATTTCGCTTTCTGTCAAAAGTGGGGCAGTGGTAGTGTCAGAGGAAGTCGCAGAGGTAGTATTTAATCCTCTCCATCTCCTTCACGCTCCTGCAGCTGCGACAGGAGTCATTTGAGGAAATCCGCATACGTTTCCCTTATGTTCACATTAGACAGTGCCCGGGGATGACACCAACCACTGCATTAATGGAAGGTCGGTCGAGACTGATGAGGAACTTAGTTTTCTCCTCATTACTTACAGACAAAAGCTGTCTAGTTATCTCACAAGTGGGCTCCGTAGTCCATCTACTGTTTGCATGCGCGATGTCGACCGACCTGATCCAGAGCTTGCTTGAGGATAAACGGATGCTCAAATATTGGGCGGAATTTACTGATTTAAATTCAGTTCCCGCATCCCACGCATCGTTTGCGGTTCGCCGCTAAGCCGGCTCATTGATTATAGCTTTACATGCAATTGCTACTTTGGAAAGGGGTATTATTTCACTGTAGGGGTATTATGGCAGCTTGACTATTGCCTTTGTGATGTGCTGTGGTACTTGTCCTGATCTCCCTAAAACCAATGTGAGCTCTTCAGAAACTTTAGAAGACGCCTAATTTCCACAATGCTGAGATCTGTAAACTCATTAAAGAATTGTCTACCAGCGGCAATTGGATTCGTTATGTTTGTATAAAGCAGGACGGTGGCACAGAAGATATAAAGAAGAAGTCATGAGACCCTACGCTTGTCTGCCTATAAGACGGTTCGCAAAGGCTGTGCGCCTATAAGACGGTTAGCTCACCTGAGACTTTGTGCGTTTAGTACTGAAAGTCAGCGGCAATTGGATTCGTTATGCCATTCTTCGTTCGCAATTCTTATAAATTTCTCGAGTATGTTTGGCAGGGTATACCTGTGTCGTTGTCTATGTTCTTGTTAGAAAACTTTGTACCGAGTTCAGGTTCTTCCACCTGTCAAGTCCCCTCGACATTGCAATGGTCTATTGCATTTTAGCGAAAGCTACATTTGGGCGATATGATTCAAGCGTCACGTTAAAAGATGTGCGGCATTGCGTGGCTATGAAGGTTGTCTTCTACATTTAAGAGATTAAGAGAGGTATACAGGAAGGCACATGGTCGGTGATCTGGCAAAGCAGGGTCCTCTTGAGATGCCTTCTCCGTAAACAACAAGGGTGGAAGTTCCTTTGGCTACTTGTTTACTCTTCTCTTTCTCCTGATCAGGTGGGCATCAAAATATTTCGGCGAGAGCTGGGCGAAAACCTTGATCAGCACGATAAGTCGCAGCGTGTTCAGGTGCCCGAGGAATCTGTTGGACATAACAAAGTAAGTGTGTTAATCGGAATCCAAATCCGATAGTAAGCCATGCTGTTGAACTCAATATTTCTTCAAGCTTTCACGCCGATACGGCTTAGTTAATTTGCCTCTCAAATATAAACAAAGAAAAGCAAATTAATCTCCAATAGTTTTAGAAATCTTTACGATTTGAAAGCTGTTCAGAGCAATATCTAGGAACCATATTTCGATGGATGCCTATCCCTGGAAAATATTTCTAAAACTTATTCTGGCCGATAAATATATATCCATCGGTTATTAGAGGTGCACAGAGGAAATAAATATAGTAATTTTACTTGCTATTCAACCTCTGCCTCGACCTCAATACTGCATAAATCTTTAAGCCTAACAAAAATATGGTGTGCTGGGGTGGGTCCGAATATAAACTTGGTCAAAACAGCCATTTTCCCTTTCACCAGAAAAAGAGCCTTACCAGGAATGAAAGGGATCAGCATAGACGGGTTTCCTATTGTTTGGTCAGCGAAGTTAAGTATCTTGGCCTTGTCCTGGATGTCAAGCTTAACTAGAAGAGGCATGGTGACGCAACCCTATCCAAAGCATTAAAGGTTCTCATGATCAGCAACCGTCTAGCAGGAAAATCTTGGGGCTGTAGCCCAAGAATCCTGAGATGGATGTTCATCCTGATAATAAGACCATTGGTGGCCAGCGATTAGCATACGTACGCATCACGGGAGCAATGCGGACCTGCCCTGCAGCTGCGATGGAGGTGATGCTCGAGCTGACCCCGCTTCATATAGTTATTCAGCAATCAGCCAAGCGTGCCCTGCTGAATATTACTAGGCCAGGCTTTTGGAGAGAAAAAGCGAAGTCATCTAAAAACATGGATGTGGTAAGGCTGCAGCTCCACTTACGCAGCTACCCAGAGATGATATCACTAATGTGATGAAATTCAAAAAGAAGTTCAGAATTGAACTGAACAATAAGTTAAACTGGAGTAGACCTATATTCGAACAGAAACTCCAAGAATGTACCCTGCACTGGTACACAGCTGGCTCGAAGACCCCTGAAGGCATAGGCGCTGGACTTTACGGCGCCAGCACTAAGCGCTCTGCGTCAATGGGCAGTTTTCTAAGCGTCGTCCTAGCGAAGAAGTATGCCATTTGTCTATGTGCAGAGAGAAGCTTAGACAGAAATTTCCGGAATGAGGGAATTGCCATTTTGAGGGACAGTCAGGAGACACTCATGGGCGTATCGTCCTGCGAGATTAAATACTCACGGAGCCTTGAATGTATCGAAAAACTTAATTTACTAGGAACGCACAAGTGTATACGGTTAATTTGGGTACCAGAACGCAAGGGTATAACTGGGAATGAAGTAGCGGACGCATTGGCGAGAGAGGCTGCGGTCTTGCCTTTAATAGGACCTGAGCCCTTAGGAGCGAAAAGCTAGAGCTAAATAACATTTGCTGGCACCAAACTATAGGGCTGCGCCAGGCCAAATTCCAACTGGGAGGGTACAACCAAAAGAGGTTTAAAAAGCTCAATACCCTCCCCAAGATTAAACTGAGAAGACTCGCGGTCATTCTTACAGGCCATTTCAGACTACGAAGTTATCTGCACATGTTCGGGATTTGCTCTACGAACTTTTGTCGTTTCTGCGACCAATCTCTGGAGACTCCAATACACCTTCTCCTGGAGTACAGCGCAATAGCGCGGAGAAGGTTGAGACATCTTGGCCAAGTGCAGCCAGAGGAAAGGCACATACGCTCAATCCAACCCAGCTCTAACCTGAGTTCAATAAGGGAGCTGATTCTAGATGAGGTACTGTGATGAGTAGAGGGCAAATCATGAGGTCGAAGTGCAAATCTATATGGATTTCTTTGAGCAATATTTTTTAAACTTCTTAGCCCTTATACATAGTAGTAAAAAAATGTATGTATATGAAACTTTTTCTGAATTTATGGCTCTTCTTCTATTTTTACTATTTGCCGCCACTATCGCTACGGCATGCGATTACTAAAACTCGCTTATATTTATCTAAGTTTCTTATTTGACAATTTTTACTATTAGTTTTTGTTCGAAATGAAATAGACGTGTCGAAATGCGCTGCAAATGCATTTTCAAAATGTATTTCACGTCATTTGACTTGCGGCTATGATGCCAGCCGCGCGTCAGGCGTTAGCAAAGCCATTTAGTGAAGTTGCATTTGTGCGCTCATTTCTACTCACTGCTTCTTCAACTACACCTTCCCCATTCAATACGCGCGCTTTATATTGCAACACGCTTCTTCCTCCCCCACTCCCACTTGACATTGTTTTTGCAAGTGCGACACTTCTGCGAAAGTCGTCCGTATTTATTTCAGCGTATTTATTTTTATTTTATTTCTAATTTTTATTTTTGTTTTTTTTCTGTTAATGTTGTCGTCGCATTTTCGCTTTTGCCGTTTTGTCACGCAATTTTATAACAAAATAAAATTTATTTTTGCTACCAATTCACTTCATCTTCCTGCCTTCATTGGTAGTGGTGCACACACGCACACACACACATATATACCAGAAGTGTGTTTTTCCTCTGTTGCCTGACAATTTCTGATGATAGTGTCTGCAAAAGCAAAATAAAGCAAAAACACAATAAAATAAAACGCATACCAACAACAAACTCGCTGACAACGCGAATAGACTTGGAAAATATATTTAGTTGTTTTGTTTATAGACTTCTAAATTGTCCTACCGCAGGCGCTTCGTTGCTACTTCAATGACATTACGCGCACTCCCAGCAACATTCCGCAGGATTTCCCACCAAACCCAACAATCAGCCGCCGCACTAGCCAAACAACCAACAGCCAAGGAAGAGCGATTTGCTTTTTGCAGTCTACGCTCCAGCACTCAGTCTTCTTGTACTGCCGCATACTTTTGCTTTGTCGTCCGTTTTGCAAGCTACATTTCGTCTCTTAGTAGACGTCCCTTCCCTTTTCGTGGCGGCGCTACATCACACAATAAACTATTGGATATATCTCACACCCGTTTCCAGCTGGCCAGACCACACGCCTTGGCAAGACACAATTCGCTCGACGCCCCTCTCCAGCTGGACTGTAATATTTCGTTGGCGAAATTGTGTCCTTCGGGTGTATAAATTTTAGTTTCTTCTTTATAGTTTTTGGCGGTAAGTAGTTTTAGTTGCTGGCTCATCCGCCTTGTGCGCGTTCGCCTTAAGCCCTTAGGGAAATTAAAACATTACGATAGCATTTTTAGTTTAACTTCATTTTAAAGAATTTTCTGCGACGAGCCGGAGCGCTGTTTTTCTTCTTAATCAACCTTTTACTTGCTTATACATCAACCTTTAATTTGCTTCAATGTGTTAGTTGGCGCATTCGTGCGAATCTTTAAAGTCGTGCAAATTGAAATTAAACAAATTGAGGGAAAAACAAGGTGGTCGGCTCCGGCGGCTAAGCGTTTGAGATTTCTTAGCGTGACCTTTGGAGATAGCCTGAGGAAATTCTCACGCCTAGATCCCTTTTATCTCCTCTACTACATCAACAGCACTGTATGGCTGTAGATAGTTTCTCTTCCCAAAATTTTTCGCAAGTAGGGGTCCACATTATGGTATCAAAACGGCGCGTAAGTGCTATTTGTAGTGTACTCTTGATATCAAAATGAAGGTTTCCATCATTCAAAATCATTATTTTACTTTTTAAAAAAGTGATTCACACACTAAATCGGCCGGTATTCTCAAAATAAATTTAAGTCCTTAAATACATAATCGTCTTTTCAAAAATTAAGTCGTTTTAATATAGAATTCCGTCAAATCTAAAAGGTCGAGTTCGAGTAAACCTGCTTGGATAAATTTGCAAGTGCACCTGCGGAAGCAGCTGACTTATTTACAGACTTCTTTATACCAAATTATGTCTCGACCGATGAGGGGTCCTCTGACAATTTGCTCATCTCTTCTGATGACATTTTCAAGAGGATGCTTTCTCTGAAGCCTTCGTCACATATATGGGGTTTTTCAGTAAGAGCGCTTCAACTTTTGAACTTTTTTGAATAAAACACAAACGGTTTGACTTTTTTAACTAAGTTTTTTTTTTATTATCGAGTTTGAACATACACATTTAAGTATGAAATTCGATTTCTTTTGCATGATCACCGCGTGCACGTTTTACGAAGTCCAATCGTTGAACCCAATTTTCGACCACTCTTTTGCATAAATCGGCCGAAATTCCAGCAATTTCGCGTTCAATATTAGCTCTGAGCTCACAAATCGTCGCCGGCTTGTTACTGTAGACCAATGACTTCACATAACCCCAAAACGGGACGGCTTGTTAAATGGACAGTAAAATGGCCGTAATGCTCTTAAAGTAGCAGCAAAAGAACGATTATTTTCATAAAAAATTTGCACGATTTGCAATCGTTGCTGCTTACAACCTCCTCCCACCCCTCGACCAAGGATTTCTTTATTGCCTTTATTCAGCGGCTGCTGAAGAACCTCCTGTTCGAGCTCTTGGCTGCAGCTTTGACGAATTGTGCAATATGGGAGCTGGCTTTGTAGGCTTTGGCGTATCTTCTGCAGCCACCCACTCCTTTCCTTGGTTCATATTGATGTACGAGTATAGGCACCATTTCTCATCTCCCGTGACCATTCGGTACAAGAAGCGCTGTTTATGACCGCGTGTTGTTCGATGGCGGGCGAGATGTTGAGAAGCAATTTGAAGGCGACTTTCTTTATTTTTTTTTTTTTTGTTGAGCTCGTGAGGCACCCAGGCTCCCAATTTTTCAGTAAAACCGGTAAATCCTATTGAATGAAGGTAATTGAGACTCATTTTATGATCGCAGTTCATTTTGCCCGCCAATTCATGACTGGTTTGGCGACAGTTTCCCTTCAAAAGTGATTTGAGACGTGTTTCATCGAACTCAGAAGCCCTTCCGCTGCGAGACGTGTCATTGACGTCAAAGTAGCTATTATTGAACTTGTCAAACCATTTCCTTGCTGTAGACTCGCCTATGACACCTTCTCCATACACGTCGCAAATGTCCCGGGCTGCTTCGGCAGCTTTTTAACCTCGATGAAAAGCAAAGAAGAGATGGTATCGAAAACGTTGACTTTTGCCTCCTGGATGTTCCACTTCTATGTCTCAAAACCAATAAAAATTAAATAACTCAGAAAGACAATTAAAATAGTTTTGTAGGGCAGAAAGTGTTCTATCGAATGAATACGTACTCTTTGCGAAACAGCAAACAAATCGTTGTAAAATAAAAAAAAATATATAAAAATGCTATGAACTTATTCCCCAAACCAGTAGAAAGATTTGGCAAGTCATCATGAATCGAGATTGCCAATACAAAATTTTCGGCGAATGCAATTACCTTTTCCCCAATATCTTCAAGTTCCTAGAGGCGAGTATTGCTTGCACAGTTCCACAACAGTGGTGAGACTACCGCACCCTGAGGCGTACCCCTGACCGGAAATTTCTTTCGGAACCTATCGTATGACCGGAACCAACCAACGAAATTGCAAATGAATTGGCCAACCGTGGATCAGCGGTTCCCCCACAACGGTCAGAGCCATTAATCGGAATCAGTTCCGCAGGAAGAATGAATTGGATTAGTGATTATGTATGCAATCTACATAAAGAGCGTTTTCTGACAAGTCCGAACAGAAAACTGTCGGAACTTTCTACTAAAACTTGGAAGGAAAGACGTTCGGTTGATGGTCGGTATTATTGCGAGGCACAACCCATGGGATCAGCATATGACCACCATGGAAATCATTGAGGACCCAATGTGCCTGTCATGCTTGGAAGAAGCGAATAACACTGAGCACTTTTTTTATGAGTGCCCTGCCTTTGCTAGAGCACGGCTACGAGTTTTGGATTCCAATGTCGTGAGAATGAGTAATATTCGGAGGAGGATATTTACAAATTTGCCGAAGAATTAGAAAATTCTCACATTACTAACTACCTTTGTCTCTGTCTCTATTCTTTCCTATCTCTTTCTCTGATACTTTTCTCCTTCCCTCCTTGACTATCTACCCTCTTTCCAGAGCTTTAAATACAATGGGCTTTTTAGCCTGAGTGTTTTAGGAGCCACGAAATCTCCTGGTGCCCCTTGGCTTAACCTTTTCAAATTTAAATTTTATCGTATGCCCGGTTAGCATTCGTTCTGCAAATGAGACTAGCGAACTGTTTACTCCCATCACCGTAAGCGATGTTGTTGTTCCTTCTGGAGATGTGTTAATGCATGCGCACTTGATGTTTAAACGGCAGCCAGAATATAAAGGGTGGTTAAGTTTTAAGGGCCGGTATTGATTTTGAATAAAATACAATTTTTTAAGGAAACTATTATCACTTCTCTTTATTATGATAATATTGGTATGGCTCAATTACGCATGGAATAAAGTATTGGCCAAATGATCGCCGCGGCTTCGCTGGCACACCTCCATCCGCACACCTCCAAATTTTCGATGCCACTGAGGCATAATTGAGGTTCTATGCCGTTAATGTGCCGAATTATCTCATCCTTTAGCTCTTGAATTGTTGCTGACTTATCGACGTACACCTTTTCTTTTAAATAACCCCAAAGAAAGAAGTCCAACGGTGTCGTTGACGTTTAGGTGGTTCACATTCAACATCGGCCCTTGAAATTTAACCACCCTTTATATAGTGAAGTGGTTTCTCAATTGTATCGCCCAGAAAGTGGAGTCCCTAATGATTTGTGATAAAATTTTGATGTGATATCATTTGTCGCTGGGAGAAGATCATAACCTCTATTAACGTGGTGAGACCTAGTCGAGTCATTCCTATAATCAGCTACCCTTTAGGGTTAGGGTTAGTCAGAGGCCCGAAAAAATTATGATTTTTATTGCAGCCATTTAAAGCTGATGGCCTAGCCGCTAATGCTTTTTAATTCATTGTGATTGTAGTTCATTACTTTTCTAATTTTTAAATAAAAAAAAATAAAAAATAAAATAAAAAAAATATGATTTTTAATAATCTTTTTTGTTAGTCAATTACTTTATTTTACAAAAATGAAAACATCGAAATTCGACTCGACTTTAGCAAAATTTCAAAAAAAAAATTAATAATTGTAAAAGTTATCGCTGCTTGTTTGAAGCCCGTTTCTCCAGAATTCCCTTGCAGTGATCATCACAAATCCTTGGAGATTCATCTAAATTAAATCGGACCAGAGAAATTAGTTTCATTAATAGATAATTTTGTGCCTGATCGAAGTTTTTTTTCCAAAAATAACAATATGGCGGCCTCAGGAAATATTTTTCCGTTTTACGAGAAAAAAACCGACAATTAATTGTTTAAGAAAAATCGAAATTTTTGAAAAAAAAATCCTTCGATCAGGGACGAGTTTTTTATGTTTTTCAAAAGAAGTATAAATTTTATTGAAATCTGCCAAGCGGTTTTGTAAGTTACGGGATCACCAGTTCAGAAAACATAGTTTTGAGAAAAACGCATTTAAAGTTTTGCTATCGGGGTACCTTTTATATGTCGGGATTTGGCAATCCTGGTGTTGCAATCTGACAACTGACAGCTGTAGCAAAAGTTTTGACATTTTTTGGCTTTTACGTACTCAGAATGTTTTGAAATACCAGCGCTATTTGTGTTGTTTACAGTAACTTAAAAGATTCATCTCGGTCCACAAATGGAATTAAATCGTGAAGATTTTCGTGCGATTATTTTTTACAACTTAATTCATTTTTTGGCGATGAAGATCCATTAAGGACCAGTGTTTATCGATGGTATGGTGAATTCAATCGTGGTCGTAGTTCACTCCAAGACGAATTTCGTGAAGGTCGTCCAAAATCAGTTGTTGTTCCGAAAACCATTGATGCTGTGCGCGAACTGATATTGCAAGATCGTCATGTGACCTTTCGTGAGATTGAGACATTCTTAGGCATTAGTGGGACCAGCATACATTCAATATTGCATAAACATTTGACTGTCAAAAAAATTTGTTCGCGTTGGATCCCACACAATTTGTCAATCGCTCAAAAAAAGGCTTGTCTCGATTGTTCGAAGGAAATGCTCAAGAAATACGATCGCGGGGCTTCGAAACACGTCTATGACATCGTGACAGGTGATGAATCATGGATTTACGCGTATGAGCCCGAAAGTAAACAGCAGTCGACTGTATGGGTGTTTCAAGATGAGCCAAATTCAACAAAAGTTGTTCGCGCACGAAGCAATTCCAAGCAAATGGTGGCCTGTTTTTTCGGAAAAACTGGACATGTCGCAACCGTACCACTAGAACATCGCAGAACAGTAAATTCTGAGTGGTACACAACTATTTGTTTGCCAGTTGTCTTCCAACAAATTAGGAAAACCAATCGCCAAAGACGGATCACTCTTCACCAGGACAATGCGAGCTCTCCCACATCGGCTCAAACAACTGCATTTTTGAGCACCCAAACCATCGAATTAATGGGTTATCCGCCGTATAGTCCTGACTTGGCACCGAATGACTTCTTTTTATTCCCGTACGTAAAAAACAAACTGAGAGGTCAACGTTATTCGACACCTGAAGAAGCGTGTTTGGAGGTACCTCATTCAGAGTGGCAAAAGTGCTTCGACAATTGGTTCAAACGCATGCAAAAGTGTATAGATCTTCATGGAGAATATTTTGAAAAACAATAAAGTGATTTTCGATGATTAAAATTTGTTTTTGTTCTCTAATCCCGAAATATAAAAGGCACCCCTCGTACTTTAAGAAAATTCAAAAAAAAAATTAAATTTTTGGAAAATTCTGACTACCCCTAACGCCGTTAGTCCAATAGCGCCTTTTATTTCATTTTTCTTATATTTATTTAGCGTAAGAAAGGGCCCTGCTCGTACAATGAATGATCTGGCAAAAGGAAGAATTTTTTGCCTCTAATTCTGAATTCAATGGGGTATATTGGGAGTCTTTTTAATATTTAATCTTCTTACATGATTTATTGAGACTAATTTAATAAACTGCTGAGAATTTAAAAAAAAAATGTTACTTAAAAATGTAATGAAATTACATCGAAATTTCTTCTACTTAAATTACATCGAAATTTCTTCTACTCAAAATTGCATCTATCTCAATTAATTAAGCGATGAAATGAAGTGAATATTAAGTTGCACTGCAACAAATCAAATCAAGCGTTATGAGCATCATTTGGATGATTTTACTTGCACGAGTATATGAATTTGTGTCAGCTGCACTAAAATTCAATAACAATTTGCTCAATATACATATTTATATGTATATATGTATGTGTGTGTTTGTGTGCGAATAAGTTGCACAGTAGTTGGTAGAGCAAAGCGTTGGGTGTATGACTGAATATATCCCAATGACAACGAAATCAAAATCAAAATCTGTGACAAATCAAAATCAAGATTTGCAATATAAAACAAATCAGTGCGAATAAATAATCACTGATACAGTTACACTATACTTGTATTTCTGCAGGGTGTTTTCGCATACAAAATAAGTAAATTTTGTTTACTAACACACACATACACACACACACATATACACTTGCATAGCATTAACAAGTTTTACTGCGAGGGATATCTCTATAAATAGAAATCTCTATACAAGAACATTTACATTTCTTTATTTGTGTAAGTGTGTGGGTGATTGTAGCAATTCGCTTGTCAATTCACTCGTCAATGCAGCTCTACAACTCTTCAACTGAATGGTGCTATGCTTCGATGAGCACAACTTTGATTACTTCAACTGTTTCTATATTGCCAAAAGCGAAAAAAAAACACAAATGTAGGAGCACCTTATCAGCGATCCCTGCTGCCCCTTCTGCCCCTTTGCAAAAGACTTGGTGTTATGCGCATTGCTAGTTGATGATACGCTTGTGTGAATGTATAAGAGTGTATGTGCGCGTCTATATATGTACATGTGCTTGTGTGTGTGTGTGTGTGTGCATGCTGCAATGCAATAAATCGCAAATAAATACTTCAAAACAAATCAAGCACATGCATGTCGCCACTCCTATAAATATGCAATAAAAATTTGCAAACTTTTTTAAACGAAAAGAATTGCGACTATGAATGCTTCTGCGAATGTTACCAATGCGGTTGAGTTATGAATGAGATATAATATGAAAGAAGAAATGTAAAAAAATATTGAAGCAAATAAAATTGGAAGTGGACGACTCACGCAAACTTATGGGTACAGGCTAAAGCATAAAAAGAGAATTAAAAAAAAATAACCGATTAATCGGTTTCAACATATCAAATGTGTATAAATAGATTTTAGTTTAATATATAGTAGAATATATGTAAAGGGTGATTTTTTAAGAGCTATGGGAAAGTTTTTCAAAAAAACCCGTAGAATTCAGAAAACTGCATGGAATTTTTATTTAAATCGATAGTACAGGCCATACAATTTAATGTTTGATTATTTCAAGATTATTTCATGCAAATGTTGACCGCGACTGCGCTTCAAATGGTCCATCCGCTTAGTCCAATTTTGGCATACTCTTTCCAATGTTTCGGCCAGTATCTCACATATAAATGCTTTAATGTTGTCTTCCAATGCGTTAATTGAAGCAGGCTTGTCTGAAAAGACATGAGCTTTAACATAGCCCCACAAAAAATAATCTTAAGGCGTTATATCGCACGATCTGGGTGGTCAATTGACAGGTCCCGAACGTGAAATAAAATGTTCACCGAACTCGCCTCTCAACAAGTCCATTGTTACGCGGTCTGTGTGGCATGTGGCACCGTCTTGCTGAAACCACATGTCATGCAAGTCAAGCTCTTACATTTTGGGCAAAAAAAGTTGGATATCATTTCACGGTAGCGCTCACCATTCACAGTTACGTTACGATTCGCAGCATCTTTGAAGAAGTACCGTCCAATGATACCTCCAGCCCATAAACCGCACCAACACCAAACTGTGACCTTTTCTGGATACATTGGTAGCTCTTGCAATTCTTCTGGCTGATCTTCACTCCAAAATCGACAATTCTGCTTATTTACGTACCCATTTATCCAAAAATTAGCTTCGACGCTGAACACAATTTTTCGATAAAAAAGTGAATCTTCGGCCAACTTTCCAAGAGCTCATTCACCAAAAATTCTGCGTTGCGGTTGGTCGTTCGGCTTCAATTCTTGTACCAGCTGTATTTTGAAAGGCTTCACACCTAAATCCTTTCGCAAAATTTTCCACGTTGTTGAGTAACAGAGGCCCAATTGCTGCGAACGGCGACGAATCGATAATTGATGGTCATCATTAACACTGGCCGATACAGCTGCGATATTTTCTTCAGTTCGCGCTCGACGTAAGCATGTTGGTGGTTTGATGTCCAATAATGTAAATTTGGTTCCAAATTTAGTCACCATAGTCACCAGTGGGTCGATTAAACTGACCATAAAATGGAAGAAGCGCGCGATAAACTTTCTTAACAGAACACGCATTTTTATAATAAAATTCAATGATTTGCAAGCGTTGTTCGTTTGTAAGACGATTCATGATTAAATTACAGACCAAACTGAAGATGTTTTACAGTGAAACAAAACGCGAAACGTGCGTCAGCTGTTTAAACCAACTGTTTAAAAAGTTTGTTTTAAAAGATTATAGCTAAAAAATTATATACATGGTGGCGCAAAATTAATCACCCCATTGATGAGCATATCTGCTTACTTGGTACTGCATTATTGGTAGAGCAGCTCATTACTGCTAATAATAATAAATAGAGCGCACAAATTTTTAACTTTCGAGAATAACCTCTCTGCAAGGTGGCGCAAAATTAATCACCCTATCGAAAAATCTGTAATTTTTGCTAAAGGTGTCAATCAGTTTTTAAACTTGCGAAATAGACAACTGCAGTATGCAAACGGACAAGCAATGGGGCGCGTCAAGATTAAAATACAAATTTCCAGCACTTAAAATCATTGTTTTTTATTTAGTAAAAAAAATTATTCGAAAACAATATTGGATGATTAATTTTGCGCCACCTTTTATTGAAAAATTTTTATGTTGCTATATTCTGTATTTAAAATTCGACTTAGTACTTGGGACAAGGCGGTCCGAACAAGTTCATTCAGTAGCTAAATCAAATATGCAATAAAGCCTAAAAACTTAACTAAATTAAGGAAGTTGTGTACAGGGAAATATACTGCGATCAATGAAGGTAACGCAATAGATATTTCAGGGCGCAGTGCTAAATCGCCTCACAATAATAATAAAAATGTTTGGCAGAGTCCCTCTTTCAGTCCGTGCTATGCTTTTTGATTTTATCCAAAGATGAGAACCCACAGTTTTATGCCGCCTCCCAACGGCAGTTGGTGTTTTTTCTTGTGAGCAACTTTTTCACGACAGAAATACACTCAGAGATTTGCCGTTGCCTACTTAGGAGCGTCATCTAATTGGAAAACGCGTGAGGAAAGGTCGAACTGCGCCCCCTATCGAGGGATTATCCTCAACTCCATCACATATAAGATTCTATCCTGCCTGCTATGTGATAAGCAGAAACCCTTCGCCCAATCCCTAATTGGGACTTGCCAGTGTGGTTTAAGACCTGGTCGCTTCAACATCGACCAAATACCTATTCACATTACGGCAGATCCTGGAGAAGACGCACGAGGACTAAATTGACATGCACCACCTATTTGTTGACTACCAGACAGCCTTTGATAACCCGATTCGCGACCACCTATATCGCATAGTGTCTGATTTCGGTATCTATGATAAGCTGATACGGCTGTGCAGAATGACGTAGAGCAGAAAAAACCTCTCCGAGCCTTTTGATACCATTCGAGGACAAAAGTTCGCAAAGTGACCCACTATCAAGCGATCTCTTCTACATTGTTATGGAGAGTGTGGTTCACAGGGCGAAGGTAGATGGAAATGGAACGTTTTTCTATGAAAGCGTCCAGCTCTTTGCACAGGCTAATGACATCGGCATCATCGGTCATACCAAGCGAGATGTCGCCGCCACTTTTACGGGAGTTTAAAATGAGTCCACACGATTGGGTCTGATGGCAAACAAGGGCAAAACCAAGTATACGCTGGAGTCCTGCAGGGAGTCGCGAGGTTTTAGACCACAGATCGAAATTAACAACTTTGAACTCGATATGGTCAGGGACTTCATTTATCTTGGCTCCACTATTACCAGCAGCAAAGATGTCAGCCTTGAAATCAGGCGCAGAAAAACTCTTGCTCAGAAGTGCTTCTTTTCTGTTCAGAGCGCAATTGAGTAGTAAAGTCCTTTTTCGGCGAACGAAAGCAAAACCCTATAAGACGCTCATCATCCCACTCTATGGCGCTGAAGCGTAGTTGGCGGTTGCAGCATTCGAATGAACCACGAGCTGTATGAGCTTTACGGAGACACTGACATAGTCCAACGAGTCAGCCAGCATTGACTAAGGTGGCTGGGTCTTGTCGTTCGTACGGAAAGAACTGTTACGGAGAAGAAGGTGTTTGAAACGGTAATTGACGGTCAACGGGGGAGAGAACATCCTTGTGTCCAGTGGAAGAACCAAATTGAAGATGACCTGGCGGCTCTTGGCTTAAAATACTGTAAAAGGTGTGCGGAAAACAGAGACACCTGCCGAGACATTATTCGGCAGGCTGCAGCTCGGTAACGAATTGTTACTGCCAATTAAGTAAGCCAGCAATACAAATTAAGCCTTTTCGCTGGCCTCTACCGCTACTTGAAGGTTGTAAGAGACCCACAATGGTTCCTTCCACGATTTCCAGAGTCTTTGACTCTCAAACGGGTGATGCGTTGTTTGGTAAAGCGCATTAGATCTATTAGAATGAGCTCCATGAGCTATTAAAAGGAGCTACATTACTGTGGTATTCATGCAGAAAGACTATCAGTTGGATGTTGATTGTTCTCAAGTTAGAAGAAGTCCTCTAGCACTTCAAAATGTATAATTTTCAACAGGAGGTCGAGTGCTGTGAAGTGTATGAGGTCACATTTCTTCGATGACAGGAGATATGTCGTACCACAATTTCCTTAGAAATAAGTCTGCAACATTTTTGAAGCGCTGCTCGAGCGTCACCTGACTCTTTTCTTTCAGCAGAGGTATCGTATTGACTGACAGGCAACATTTTAACTCATTTATTCCGATTCGGTAACTTTGTTTTGAAGCCCGGAATAATCGTACATCTATTTTGTGATAGGAATTTTTCACAAGAGATATCTTAAACAACCATTACAGTATGACTTCAATGAGGTGGAAACGTCAATGCACCCAAGGAAAAAGAAACTTATAAATACGCATTTATTTAAAAGCGGAAATATCAGCACAAAATGTAAATTACAAAGAAATCCGAAAAAACTTTAATTGAAGAGCGAACAAGAAACTTAATAAACAAAAATAAATAATCCATGGCATTCCCTTGGTTTCTCCAAATGCATTGGTATTTCCAGCGCATGCCAGTATGCGGGGCACTGATTGCAAATGCGGAAATACCCAACCATACACAAGTGCATATCTGTATGAACTTGTGTATGCTTATGTTTTAGATATGTACTAGTGTTTACCTATGGGTGCATATGTATTTGTGTAAGCCATTTGCCAACACTAAAGTTTACAAAGCGTCACAGCAGAGGCCAAATGTTTTGCAATATGTTTACAATTTTATTTTTCGCATTTTTCCTTACTTGCAGGGTTGTATGTATACATGTGTGTTTGTATGTATGTGTATGTATATGCATCTGTGTTTTATTTCAACTACTTCCTTCATCATATCAGCACATATGCATACATACACACACGCATGCATGCATTCCTTTACATCCAGCCAGCGAAAAAGTGTAGCTCCACGATATTTTAACGGGGTTTGACTACTTTTATTCTGTTTCATATGATTCTCATAAATTTTTTGTAAAACTGTGTTTCATTCTTCAACAAATTTCATACAAACCAAGGCTTCAAATATTGTACAAAATTTATAAAAATTCGCCGAATTTCCGTAAAAATGCTAGCTTTTCAATAAAAAAAATAATAAAATAAAATAAGAACCATAATTAAAAAAAAAAACTGGGTACGCAGTTTTATAGCCCATTGAATTCTAGTCTAAAAAAGTGCAAAGTAGAAGTCGCTCAAAAATCGCGTTAATTTTTGACAATTTTTTTCGCTGGCGGTAATGCCCGTTTGCTACTTAAACGAGCGCAAGTAATTTTTTTCATATGGAGAAAATGCACAACATCGGCAGAGAAAAAAATTATTAAAAATCTGCTAATATTTTAAGCCACTGCAAACTTGCACTTTATTATACTAGAATTTAATGGACTATAAGACTGCGTACTCAATTTTTTATTTTTTTCATAAAATATTCAAAATTTTTACTAAAATTTGTTTAATTCCTATAAATTTTGAAATTCCTATAAAGTTTGAAACTTTTATTGGTATGAAATTCTATGTAGAATGAGGAAATTTTTTTTTTTTTTGATGCATGAAGGTTAAAAAAACAAAAACAAATGAAAGATAGAAAACTAGAAAACTAGAAAAAGTCATGGTACTATAGTTTTTTCGCGCGCTGTATCTGAGCAAACAATATTAAGTTGATGTGCACACAAACACACATACATACATATATACTATATCTGCAAGCATATTTATTTATAAACTAAAACATACACATACACACACAAATAAACAGCACAACGACATGGCAAATCAAAGTTGCACTACAAATATGCAATCCATTTTTTTTTTAACTTTTTTCCCTCCCAGTTTGCATGGCAAACGATGATTTTTGATTTGAAAAGTTCAAACAGGAAATATGTGTACGTACATACAAACATATATGTATATATATACGATAGCAAATAGCTAAAACAACAAAGTCATCGAAGACTGGCATACATATGTACATATATTATATTTCCAATACATATTGACACAACTTCAGAAATGGTGTCATTTCTGTTGACTCACAATCCTGCCGCACTATTGGCATTCGAAGCTTTTATGCGCTTTGCCGTATTTTTGCTTCACTTTTAATATTTATACCAGTTTCGTGCTCAACTTTTTCTTCCTTAAAGTTTCGCATGCATTCATACGAGTGTCAATGTTGTCGTTATTTCCCCGAGTTGATAATTCTGATTGTCTTAATACCTCTTTAAATTCCACCAGTGATGGCGACCACTCCGTCCAATTGCCACGGCAGTCAGGTCCAAGCTTATAGAAGAAATTTGATTTCTAACTATCCAGAATGATAGACCTTTGCTACAACAACAAAACAATAACAGCCCCGCCCAAATGTATGAACTCTTTAAATATCACTGCGTGGATTTCTAGCTACATAGCCGACATTTGTGTCGATAACAGAAGACTACACAAATTTTGATCTAAGTTTCGGATTGCACTTTTCCGAAGGTCGAAGACTTCTCATGTAACGAATGTGAGTTTGAGCACCGAATAAGCCTAATACGTCATAGTTTAGAGAGTTTCTGGGTTAAAACTCAAGCCACGGGTCGTTCTTTGGATGTACAACATAGTAAGTCTGCCAAATTTAACATACCTGTAGGACGCCTGTTTGGTGGGAAGCTTTTCGGAAGTACTATCTCACTAAACTGGAGAGGGTGCAAAGGACAGTTTGCGTTCGCATCACCGAAGCATGTAGAACGTGTCCCAGTGCTGCCCTGAATGTCGTTTTGCACTTACTTCCCATCGACTTTCACGTTATTTCCATCGCTGCTTAAAGTGCAATCAGATTAAAGAAGGTTGGCCTCTGGAAGCAATCTCTAAAGGAACAAGGGGGCTTTTTAAGTAGTTAACACTGCATTTATTTCAACTTCGGATAGATCTTCTTTACACGAACTAGAGTTTGAGGGTCGTGCGAGGGAAAGTTTTCCAAGTAGGCACGAAGCCCTAGGTTAGAATAAAAATTTGTTCAAGCCGAAGTCTACGATATAGGAAGATGTGCTCATTTTAACCATGATCGCAACTATAACAGCACAAGCATTGCTTTCCTTACTGTTAGCTGGGCAACAACCAAGGCTCTCAACTCTTTCCAGATAACAACAAACTTAGTGCTGGCAGGAATGACCAGGATCATATCCCATGGATTCCAGCACACATAACAATTACTGGGAACTAAATAACTAAATCGCAGATAAATTAGTCACGGAAGAAGCGTCCACCCCATTTATAGGCCGAAGCCGCGGCTTTGTTAGCGTCAGAAGTTTCCTCTATCGCCTCCGATCTACCGTTGGGCAGAAAGATCTCGCGACTTTGCATGTTTGCGCCCTCACCTAGCGCTAGTAGTTGTCGTGAGACCCATAATTCTAAGACCAGGCCACAGATGTTCAAGGGTACCCCAATCTTCTCATTTGGCAGTGACACAATCTCGAGGGTACCCCTTCTTGCCAGCGCAACAGCCTAGGAGTTTTCCGTTATACCACTGTGACCAGGAACCCAAATAAGTCAAATATCGAAGTATGCGGCTGCTGTCAAGAGAAGCATCAGGCATTCCCCAACTAATTTCGATTACACAAACAAAGGGGACAGAACTCTAACTACCACTTGACTGTCGGAGTAGATATTTACCTCTCTCTCCCTTACAGTAAATACAAAAGTAAGCAACTAATCCACTGCTTCCTTAATTGCGGCTACATCCACTTAGAAAACACTAGAAGAGTTCGGTAGCCCAACTTTCGGCTTGATGTGAAGTTTCTCGTAGAGTACTGCACCATCAACTCTCTCTCTCCCTCTCTTAAAGGAATATGAATGGAAAAAGGATACCTCGGGCTCGACATCTGCTGAAAAGTCGTCACATTTGTCAAGGATGGCGCCTAAGTGACATAAACGGACTACATTTTCCAACAACTTATTGTAGATAAAAAAGTGCTCGTTACATTTGGTGCTAATTCGGAAAGTTTTCGTTTTGTCAACGTTTATCCGCAATCCTACTTTCGTTGCAAAATTCACCTCCAATTCGATTTTTGCTTTCATGTCTGCAGCTGTGCGCTTAAAAGGCAGGAGTAGTCAGTGTAGTCTCAATCCTGGAGCCCTTCAGTTAGGCCCCATGGAATGCCTCTCCTTTGCTTAGTTGCTTTAAGCAACATTCCGTAGTGAAAAGCAATGGTGATAAAATGCAGCCTTCTTTCACATTGCGGCAAACGATTTAATCTTCTTTGGCATTCGTTTGCACGCCAACACTTTCCAAATGACGTCGTGGTCTAAGGTGTCGAAGGCCTTTTCAAAGTCGATAAATACCATGTAAAGCGGATATCTCCACTCTACTGATTGCTTGACGATGATGCGTCAGCTATTGACGTAATTCACACATAATTTGTGTGGTCGGAACCCGGCTTGCTCTTTCCTCATATTAGGCAATATCACTGCGGCTGAACACCTGTTCAGGATATGTGATATAATTTCATAGATGTGATGCCTCGCCATTTTTTCGCTCGGACAAGTGGCCTTTTTTGGGAAATTTGACAATTATGCCTTCTGCGAGCTCATCTGGAAGTGCCTCTGTTTTCAAAACTTTTGCGATGATTGGCTAAGCTTGTTATGGGGTCAGCGCGTAATAGTTCAGGAGCGATGTTATTGGCCCCAGATGATATATTATTTTTCAGGCAATTTATTGCATTGTAGATTTCAGAATTACTTGGGCAATCTGTATTGACATTTGGATTTTCAAGGTGAACACTGCAGTCAGATATTGATTCGGACTCCCCTCGTTGGGTCTCCAGCATTTTTATGTATCATAGAACTCAGTCCAGAACTGTGGGCTTGAGTGTCTGTAGAGATTACCAGCTTATCGTAATCTTCTTTTATTGGCTTGGAAGAAACCTTTCTGCTGCTTGTCAGACGTTTTGCCGGTTGGAGATCACTTGTGCGGTTTGTTTTGGCTACTGTTTGTGGTGCTTTGGCGCTAGTCTTCGCTCAGTTTCGCTTGTCGCGCCTTGCGCTATGTTTCATCACACGATCTATTAGGTTGGGGAATAAGTTCGTTCCGCCAAAAATTGCCTGATCTGGTGTGAAAGAAGTTGTTGAGCCAGTTTTAAAGGACCTCTTTGTTGTCGAAGGTAACGCCCATCATATGGTTTGGCAGGGAGCGGGAAAGACGGTAATCGGCTGGAGCAAGGTCCGGAGAATAAGGGAATGCTGAAAGACCTCTCATTCGAGCTCTTGGACTGAGGCTTTGACGACTTGTGGAATATGGGGCTGGGATTATCGTGAAGGAATATGGTTTGACCGTGTCGAATAAGCCCATTCACGCGGTGTAGCTGGGCTCCCTGTTGACTATCGCATTCCGGCCTGACTCTCAGCTTTGGTGTACATCCTGGAGCCGCCCACTCCTTTCTTTGCTTCATATTGATGTACCTATGGGCACCATTTCTCATCTCCCGTGACGATTCGATACAAAAAGCGCTGTTGTTCGATAGCGGGCGAGACCCTGTGAAGCAATTTGAAGGTGACTTTCTTTGATTTTCCATTGAGCTCGTGAGGCACCCAGGCACTTTTCGGTAAATCCCATTGAATGGAGATGATTGAGAATCGTTTTATGATTGTAATTCATTCTTTCCGCTAACTCGCGTCTGATTTGACGCCGGTTCTCCTTCAAAAGTGATTTGAGTCGTGCTTCATCCGACTCAGAAGGCCTTCCGCTGAGAGACGTGTCATTGACGTCAAAGTAGCTATTATTGAACTTGTCAAACCATTTCCGTGCTGTAGACTCGCCTATGACACCTTCTCCATACACGTCGCAAAGGTCCCGGGCTGCTTCGGCAGCTTTTTAACCTCAATGAAAAGCAAAGAAGAGCAGGTGTCGAAAATGTTGATTTTTGCCTTCTGGGTATTCCATTTCTAAGCCTCAAAACTAATAAAAAAATTAAAAAACTCAAAAAGACAATTAACATAATTTTGTAGAGCGGAAAGAGTTCTGTCGAATGAATACCCTTTGGCGAACAGCAAACAAATCATTGTAAAATAAAAGAAAATATATTAGGTGCGCAACCAAGTTCAATAGAAATTTTGTTTTGGTATACGTATCCTTTTGGTTTTGTGAAAATGTCTGATTTTGTGGGAAGTGTTGATTTTCCTCTTTCATTCGAAAAAAAAAAAACGGCGGCTGAAGCGCATCGAGAGCTTCAAAAAGTTTACAGAGATGCTGCTTTAAGTGAAACAACGTGCCGAGATTGGTTCTGTCGCTTCAAAGACGATGATTTTAATGTTGATGACCGTCCGCGTGAAGGAAGGCCAACAACCTTCGAAGACGCTGAATTGGAGGCATTGTTCAATTAGGATCCGTGTCAATCGGAAAAAGAGCTTGCTTCAGTATTAGGAGTTACCCGTCAATCCATTTCCAAGCGATTGCATGCTTTGGGAATGATGCAGAAACAGGGGACTTGGGTTCCTTATGAATTATCACCAAGGGATGTTGAACGTCATTTTTTCGACGTTTCGCCTGTGAACAACTGCTCCAGCGGCAAAAAAGGAAGGGTTTTGTTCATCGCATCGTGACAGGTGATAAGAAATGGATTCATTACAACAATCCAAAGAAAAGAAAGTCGTGGGGACTGCCCGGTCATGGTTCTACGTCGTCGCCTTGGCCGAATATTCACGCTGCGAAGGTTATGCTATGTATTTGGTGGGACCAAGTGGTGTTATTTATTATGAACTGTTAAAACCAAGAGAAACCATCACTGGGGATCGGTATCGACTTCAATTGATGCGATTGAGCTGAGCACTGCGCGAGAAGTGGCCGCAATACGCGGAGAAACATGAAAAAGTGATTCTACAGCATGATAGCGCTCGGCCTCACGTTGCCAAACCCGTTAAAACCCACCAGGAAACACTGAAATGGGAAATCCTACCCCACCCACCATATTCTCCAGATATTGCGCCGCCCGATTATCACCTGTTCCGATCGATGGCACATGATCTAGCTGACCAGCAGTTCCTTTCATATGAAAAAAATCCATTCATCAAAAAATGACTTGATCCATGGATGGATGAACAGTTTTACCGTGACGGTATACGAGATCTACCAGAAAGATGGAAAAAAGTAGTAGGCAGTAGTGATGGGCAATACTTTCAATGATTCACTTGTAACTATTTTTTCAGAATAAAGTTGTATTTTCATCAAAAAAACAGCGAGAACTTAGTTGCGCACCTAATAAAAACGCTATGAACTTATTCCCCTACCAATAATTTGTTGTACTTCGCTTGCAATTGCCTTATGATTGATTGTGTTCTGGCGTTGTTAAATGCCGTTTTAGCAATTTTCCGTTCAACTTTCTTTTACCATTTTTCGTCTGAGACCCACTCTTTCCGTTCATTTCCGAGGTGTCCTATAGATTTTTCGGCTTAATCGAGGAAAGCTTTCTTCATGGAGTTCCAACAACGGTCAGCTGGGAGTTGTCTTAGTCATGTGTTTACAGCATCTGAGCATTGTTGAGACATGCACAGTTTTCCATGCAGTATGCATCTGTCAATTGGTTTGCGATAAATCTTAGACTTTTTTAACTGTTTCCCCTCTTTTACTCTATAATACCTCTTTCACATCGATGCGTATGCACCGCCCCAAGTATTCTGTTTTCTTTTTCTATGCATTTTTATAATCTCTGCTCTATTACTTCGCTCCCAATGAACTAATGATACAGTGATAGAAGCTACGACCCTTGAGACAAATCCTTGTGCATATAAAGAGCACGAAAGCAAAGCAACAAATCCAACGAAGCGTACCCCTTGAGCGCACACATCTCACACATTTAAGCGAACCATTGACAGACTGCAGTCAATATACTATGAAATATGCAATGATTGCATATTTTGCATATTACACAATGCCCCCATAGCATACGAATGCATACAGCTAGCGCTCATATATAGCACTCACACACACACACACGCGCACATGTGAATATGTACGCACACTACTATGAATTCAAACCTCAATCAACGACAACTTGTCTGCCGCGTTGGCACCGAAGTGAGTGAGGCTGGGGAATGGCTGTCTACATTTTTGGTGTTGTTGTTGTTGTTGTTGTTGTTCCGGTGTCTACCTTTAGTTCAGAGCTGACTATATTCATTCATTGGCGTGAGTAGCTGCTTGACGCCCCAAAGGAAATTAGCCTGACAGGAAATAACAAATGCAGTAGCAATAACAACAAACTGAACAACAACTAACGGCTGGTCTAACTGTGAAGCCAGAAATAAGGAGCCAAGTCAATTTCAAGTGAGACGTGAGGGAAACGTAAAGGCGTTCATTGACATTTAACACTTTGCGAAGCGCAAACAATATTTAACGGCATTTCATGTAGGTATGTTTGCGTGCGTGTGTGTGTGTGTGTGTAGGTAAATGTTAGCTTATGCGCCCGCAAATATGCAACATTGCAGTTTATGCCCAAAAATAAAATAGTTTTACAGTTAGAGCAATGACAGCAGCCAGTATGCCAAATAGCATTAGATTACAAACACATACACACATACATACATACATACAAAAAGGCAGTTGTGAGTGCACAATACATACATACAGCAATTTTTGTCAAACTCACACCTCAGCAACTAACGCCTGGAATTATGCAACAGCTTTAGTTGAAAGTCAACCATCGTCGACTTATGCGCTCTTCTCACACATACATAAACACTACATACACACACGCACAAAGGATTGGTAGGTATGGATTTGTTGATAGCCTTGGAAAAATTAAGCTCAACCGTTAAATTTGTGTGGCACTCTTGGAAATCTAACTAAAGTGTCGACAGCTGGCAGTTAGTTGAAGTTATGAGTAAATATTCCCTTGTTCTACATAAAGGATGTGAAAAAGTGTACGAGTTGGTGTTGTCAGTTAAAATGGCATGTGAGAGTTATTGCTGTGATTAAGGCTACGCATGTGAGGCATATAAGAAGTTGATAAAAAGCAGCCATGGAGCAAATGCAGCGCTAGAAATGTATGGAATAGATTTACAAAGTAAGTTATGCCGACTAGACAAGCAAAACTAAAGTGATAGCAAACAGTTTTTCTTATAGCAGCAGCAACGGCAAATTTTCGTGTTTAGCCTCGTAGGTCATATGACGAAGCAGATTTTCACACGTCGCAATTTCTAAGCGATGAAGGTGGCGTTCAGGCTCAAGCTGAACGAAGTTCGGAGAAACGAAGCAAACACTGGCTGTTAGCAAAATTTTTTTGCAATTCAATAACTTTATTTACAATTCAATAACTTTATTTAAATAAGCTCTACAAAATGAATTAAAAAATTTGGTTGCTCTGTCTGCCCTGCTGTCTGTTCGCGTACTGCCTTTTTTCCTACACGGCTTTCGATTTTTTATGTTTCTCTCGTGTTCTTCTTTTTTCATCGACCAATCACCGATCGACACGTATTTCAGTGTTGCTTTTGAGCCACAGTGGGATCTATCCTGACCGTGCTGCCAGACTTTTCGTAACACTGGCCTCTGTCGGATATTCCATCAGTTGTCGGAGCAGTGCAGACTGTTCTCGTTGCCAGCGGACTTTACGTTGCTGTCCGTAGGAAGTACGATATTTTGATCCCAGACAGAGATCAATGATTAAGTCCAGAAATCCTATTAATGGAATTTCAGCACACTTTTTACCCCGATGGATCCAAAGCCAGTGAGGGTAGCGGATCTGGATGGTACTTAGACGAAGACAGTAAGTACTCCTACGCTCCAGGACAGATGGCTATGTTATTCTTAACTCAAAACACAACAAAGCTTGGGTACCTGATTTTGTAGTTTTACAGAGAAGGAGTTGGCTGATAAACTGGCTACTGAACTATCTGCAACCGCGCCACTAGGCCCCAAACCCTCTCTAGCTGTCAATTTTGCATCATTTCAACTTTGGATTGAAGTCTTCATCAACACGTCAGATCTATCCATAGAAGACTTCGCGTTGGGCTCTTGCAGAGTAGCCAAGTGCTTTGTAAAAGAACCAAACCAAAAAGTATCGACCTTTCTCCTAAAACTCAGTAAGAAGCACCTGTATCTTTTGACAGAGACGTCAGATCGCTTAATGACATACCGCGTTGGAAGCGTCAGTCCAAGCAGATTTTTACCATGGAACAGTACACGCCACGCGAGCGCTCCCAAATTGTTGAAATTTACATTCAACAAACGAAGTCAATTGTGAAAAGAAGACGAAGAAGAAAATAAGAAAATTGTGATGCCAATTATTCGTCGAAAGCGTATGAGGCAGTTCTGGTTTCAACAAAACGGCGCTCCACCACACACAGCTCGCACCACAATCGATTTTTTGAAGAAATTGTTTCCTCGACGTTTGATGTCGAAAAATGGCGATTTTGACTGGCCACCGCGTTCGCCCGATTTAACGCCACCTGACTTCTTCTTGTGGGGATATTTAAAATGAAAGGTTTATATTAATAAGCCAAAGACCATAGAAGAGCTCAAGAACAACATCCGTGAGGAAATAGCGAAACGAAATGTCAGCTAAAACTATGGAAAATGCTGCAAAACGGCTACAATACGCCGTACAGGCTCAAGGCGGCCATTTGAGACATATCATATTGAAAAAGTGATGCCAACAAATCTACTTGAACCAGATCAAATGATTATTATCGTCAACATCAAAAAAATTGTGTTTTTCCTTGATTAAAAAAAAACACATGGGTCCGTCGAATATGGCAGCCCAGTACTATGGAATGTAATCACAAAGCACAACGCCACCGGTCATCATGTTGCTACCATAGGAAACATTGACGACACAATCAATATGCCTATCCTGTCGTGAGAATGACGAGACTGCTGAGCACTCTCTCTCTGTAGCTGTTCGGCGTTTTCTAGAATCAGGTTTCGGCACATTAGTACATCGTGTATTGAGTATGGATAAAGTTTATACTCTTCCTCTTTCGGATCGTTTAAGATTCGCGAAAGAATGACCTCAAACCAATTTTTCCTTCTTACCATCACTACTGCACTTATCCTGCCTCTCTGTTCCTCTGTAATCTATCCAGGTGTAGTGCAATGGTCTTCGACTTGTTCAACCCCGCACAAATCTGATCTTATAAAGCGGCCTGGGGGTTTTAAGGCATATCTGCACAGACTTGAGCATTTACTGTGGTTACTGTGATGGCAGTGTGGCTGAAGATCTCGAACATTAATTGTCTTCATGCGCGTTGTCAAACGATGACTAGTTGAGCGACGGAAGGCTTTTTATGTGGAGATCATCTCTAACTAGTCTTGACATGGATCTGGTCGATACATTAATTTCTCTGGACATGATTTTCTGCTTCCTAAGAGAATTTTTGCAAATTTTTACTCGAACGCCTTTAAGCATAATAATATCAGTAGGTAATGCATACGAACAAAAGCAATAACGACGACAAGCGCGAAAGCAGAGTAATGAAGCCTAGTACTCAGGAAGTGTAATAGCGTCGACTAGAAGCGAAAAAGTTGAGAAGTCTAGAAAGACAAACGTGCAAACTCTACTCAGGCAGGACTATATAGACTCCGGACGTTGCTGACTTAGTTGTTGCGCCAAAGTTTCCGCAATTTTACTTTATTTATTAGCTGTTTTGCAGGTATTTAAGTGAGCAGTGCCAGTGTAATAAAGATCTATAGATGTTTCGGTTTGTTCGCCACGTTAGATCCATCTCGAAACATAGCCCACAATGTGAAGAAGACCCGTGCGATACTGATCATCTCATCGGTCTCACCATATGGCTTGTCTCTTTCAGAATTTCATGTTATGACAAAATAAAATTCCCGCTGAGATGGACCCTTTGACACCTCAAATGCATGCTTTTTATCTGCCCATATTTTTATGTCCTCAACGGTCTTCGTATTTGTGCATCATCTTTTACTTGCCTATCTCCTCTCTTCTACTTCGGCCAGTTATGCAACAATCCCCTCAAATTAATTTCTAAGCTCATATTGCTTTTGTTTCCTTTTTTGCAACAAGTAACCTAAGCTTTGCAAACGGCTTTTGCTAAGCCCAACTCTTTACTTACTTATCTCTTATCTCTTTCACTCAAAAACACTTTTTACCAAAACGCTCAACTTTAATCTGGTGGGTATTTTTCATAACAGTTTGTCTTACTACTACTACCACTACTGCGACTTGTTTTTGTTTGTGTTCTGTATGGCCAACCACACATGTTCACATATTTATGATTATTAATTTTCATTGTGAGTGACATGTTGACACTTGAGTCACTTTGACACTAACTATTTGCTAGTACTTGCCAAGCTTAGTGGAATTGTTGGCTTTTGGCTATGAGAGGTAGGCGAACGAAAATATGGGATAAAGTCAAAAATTACAAATTTGTGTTGGTACTGTGGACGAAAGTATATAGAGTGTTGTTCATGTATTGCACTTACACATACACATGCACACCTATATGTGTTTGCTTGCTTAGCTGGCATTTTTAAAAATGCCTGTATATCCTAATATTTGTTGCCTTTGCCAAAACATAGTGACAGCTGAATTTATAAACTCAACCAGCAACTCGGTTTACTTAACTAACATACAATACATACATGCATATGTATGTCTGCATATCCTTATGTATGTCTGCATATACTTATGTATGTGCTGGTATTACAAAACATGCATTTTTCACTCGTCACCAGTGGTCTAACATGAACAGCAACAGTAAAATAATAACAATGCCAGCAAGTCTAAAACAACAACAACAGCAATAAGAGTGCATGTAATAACCGCAGTGCGGGTAAAAACTGCCGAAAATGCAAACTAACAAAATGGCAACAAAATCCTAAACTATCACCCACTAACACAATCACAACTATCTGCATACGCCCTGCAGGGAAAGTGTAGTTTGGGACGATGTGAAACTAGTTTGTAACTAGTCTCACTATCACCACTCACACTCTAAACAAACACCAAAATATGCAAATCCAATGACTTGGGGGGTAATGTAAATAGTATGAAATGTAACTAGTTCGTAACTAGTCGCACTATCACCACTCAATTGTATCATTGTATCTAAACAAATACCAAAATATGCAAATCCAATGACTTCGGTGGGTAATGTAAATAGTATGAAATGTAACTAGTTCGTAACTAGTCTCACTATGCCACTCAAACAAATACCCTATAGAACATGCAAAACTATGGACTGCAGGGTTAATGTAGTCTGAATTTCATCACTCAATAATATCACACTCTAAACAAACACCCTGTCAAGCATGAAAAACTAGACCGACACGCTACCAGTTCGCAACTAGTTCGTAACTAGTTCATTACTACAACTCAATTTTTGCCGCTTAACATATTCTAAACTGTGTCCTGCACGGTAAGTGGAAACTAAGGCGATATGCAACTAGTTTGTAACTAGTTCCCTACTACAACTTACATCCGAAATTATAACCCACTAATACGTACACAATAATACGTCACAGGTAAATGTAAACTAGTTCGATATTGAACTAGTTCATAACTAATGTCACTATCATCATTTGACCTTTCTCCTAAAACTTAGTAGGAAGAACCTGAGACTACTGGTAATTGTAATCACAGAGCATAACGCTTGTGGTCTGTATATGGCTACCATGGCAATCAATGGCGTATCAGTATATTTGAAGCCTAGAAAAAAGATGAATGGAATGAAAGAACTAAGTTTAAAGATGAGCTAACTTCATTACTACTCTTCAAATCAAACGCCCCAGCAAGCCAAAGCAGTCTATCGTAGCATAAAGGTTATAATTTATCCTCTCTGACATAATCTGCTCTAAAATTGGGGCAAATTAATCGTGCGAAAGGCCGTTAATACTATATTTTCTATTATTCTGCTTCTACATACATTTAGAATTAGAATTATAAGAATGAAAGGTTTCCATTACAACGTAAAGATCTTTTGTGCACTCCACCCATCACAACACCTCATCCGAACTTAGTTCGCTCAAATAAGCATAGTATGGAGCTTGGAGGTGTATTAGAGTGTCTGGGTATTTGTCACAAAAACGACCAGAGTCGGTGAACCATATCCCGAGCCGGTGATAGCCAATCTGCCGGTTTATTTCCAAGTATTGCCGTAAATAGATTCAAATCTCCGTGCATGAAACAGCCCAACTATAGAAAACGTTTTTTCTAATAGTGGTCGTCCCTTGACAGGCAATGGCAAGACTCCGAGTGCATTTTTGTTATGAAAAAAAACCATTTGCCGTTCGGAGTCGGCTTAAAACTGTAGATCAATCCATTTGTGGAATAATATTAAGACTCACGCCACAAAAAGGAGGAGGAGTTCGGCCAAACACCTAACAAGTGCAGACGCCAATTGTTTATTTATTTATTTTGTTTATTCTTTTTTTATTTCAATGCATCCTGGGACCACTATAAGCCTGATGTGATTGTGCACTTCACATAAATTTAGTTGTTCATTCACTCAAGGGCTAGTAAAGACTTAACCTCAAAAGATGATAAGGCGTTATGTGCAGCCTGACTGTCGCTCAGAATGGCAAATCGCTCATTTCAGTGGCTCCTATCTAAGTTGAACTCTGCACATGAACATATGGCATACCGTTTGGAAAAAGTGGCAGACTTAGTCCATAAATCACAGCTCTTATGCCCTCGGGTGTTTTCGAAACTTCTGTATACCAATGCAGGGTACACTTTTGGAGTTTCTTTTTTCGTTTAACATTACAATTCATTTTATATACAAATAATGTATTGCCCCCTATCAATGTCGCTCATGGTAGCCGAATGCTGTACTCGTTACTTGTCCAACCTCGCTCGGCCTGATTTCTTTGGAAGCGCGTATCTATTTTGCTGATGTCTCTATTATATCATATCAATGACTTTCACGACATCTCGCTATAAGCTCTTTTTAATATGCCTGGTAGTATCCACTGTTCAACTACGCATGTCCGCAGTTTGCCCTGATTAATCATATCATTAGCTTGAAGCCTTTGCTGCTTGGGTACCCACAAAAAGATTAAACATTTAATACTCTGCAACTAAACTTTTCTCAAACTTGTTTTCATGAATCATTTCTGGATAACCAGGTGCACTTGAATGATTCAAGCCCTTCCCTTACAGCAGGCACTTGTCCAGTATGCCCGGCTCTTTTTCTTCGACTCTTTTTCTTTCCAATTAAATAATTCGCTATTTTGAATATGGCGGTGACCTGCTATTGGCTAACCAAATACTTAACAACTGCGACTTCATTGGATGGATCCAAAAGTCTTCTCTGCAAATGAGATATTAGCACACGTGCATTTTCCATCTTAGGGCATTTAGTGGAAATATTTGTATTGAGTCTTCTCAGAGCGTTCACTCTGTTCCTAAGATGCTAAGCGTGTAGTCGGTTCGCTACAAACTTCTAAACTACTTCTTTTGCCGTGAAGTCTTAGCGCTGTGCCACAATCCAAGGCAATGCGGTCGCTCCTCACTTCACTCGCTGAGATCATTAAATCTAAACTTCAGAGTCCAAAGCTAACCGTCCAGCGGAGCACTCCGTGCAGCTTACATAAAAGTGGTTTTATAGTCAGTTTAGAATAGGCCAACAGGGATGCTTGTATTTGTGTACCACAGCGGCTCTCTTATTTTTGACGCTCGAAAAGCCAGCGCTTAGGTACTTTTGAGTACTTAAGCGTTCAGCTCGTTTGCTGTTAATGCGCTTCATTCTGACTACGTATGGCATCTACTACACGCTCACTAACTCACTAACTAACTAGCCAACAAACTAACTGGCTATGCAGGCGCTGCCAGTCACCACAACACTGATGAACTGACAAACTAACAAAGTGATGAGCTAAAGCTGTCACTGCATTTCCAAAATGTTAGCATACAAATATACCCTTCGATGTATGTACATATGTATGTCTGTGTAAATAGGTACATATTATATGAGAACTGCTGCAGATTGTCATTTAATGCAATAAATACGTACATACATCCATACATACATACATACATACACACATACATACCTACTTGCGAAGCTGAAGGCTTTAGCTTAGTGCCTTCGGATCGGTGTCTGAGCCGCTGACATGTCAGTCTGCACTTTGCTGATAAGCTACGGTGTTACTCAGCAGGATTTTTTATTTGACTCTTTCGTTTGCTCAGGATTTAAATATTTGTTTAGATTTTATCTTGCAAATTTTTTTATGTAACACTTTTTCAGTTTTTGTAGGCACATTTTTGTGGCAATTTTGTGCCTTCTGTTTACTCTCGTCAATTTGCTTCTACTTAGTGAGCTTTTTGATATATTTACAAAGTATTGAATAATCTGCAGGTTTTACTTTTAATTGGCGGTTGGGTTTTTCATTTGCGATTATTACTAAGATTTGCAGAAAAGTGGCAGAGTATAAAATAAATATATGCAAATAGTTTTAGAATGAGAGTTAATTTGTGCAAAGGAGTAGGCAAAAGAAAATGCATTCTGTCAAAAGAGTACCGTTCATCAAAAGGGAGAATAATAGTTAATCATCAAAATTTTTTATAGCCTTCAAAATAGGCTCCATTTGAAGCAATACACGTATGCCAACGATTAGTCTCTCATCAAGGCACCTCTTAAACGCGTTTGAAGAGATCTTCTTCAGCTCCTTCAGCGAATTCTCCTTAATGGCCTCTATCGACTCAAAGCGGCATCCGCGGAGTGGTAATCTAAGTTACGGGAAAAGTCACAGGGGGCTAAATCCGGTGAATACGGTGGTTGTTCGATGATATTTGTCGCATTTAGCACGATATTCGCTTTATTGGCCGGTTGTTTCAGGGTCGTAAGCATAAATCCAAGCCTCATCTCTCGTAATGATGCATTTGAGCTTCTCCTGATAGTCTGAAAGCATTGTTTCACATACATCAACGCGACGACTTTTTTCCAAGAAATTGAGAGTTTTCGGTACCAAACGAGATTTGACTTTTCGTAGGCCCAAATGGTCTTTCAAAATGATATTCCGATCATATCAGTAAGGTCTTTAACAGTCAACCGACGATTTTTGAGCACTAACTCCTTCACTTTATTGACGTGTTGGTCATCTGTTGACGTCGATGGTCGTCGCGCTCTAAATCATCAACACATTCTCGACCCTCTTTGAAGTCTTTGTACCACTTATAAACATTTTTCTGCGATATGGTCGAATCACCAAATGCCTTCTGCAACATGCTAAACGCTTCCGCAGCCAAAATTTCATTCCGCAAACAAAATTTGATGGCACTTCTCTGCTCAATCAAATCAGACATTGTAAAAATCGAAAAATGCACTCTTGTTCGTTTGGTAAACACAAGCGTAAATATTTTACTGATAATGACATTCACATGAAAGTTGGCCCAGATGTTATTAACACTGCTGCCAACTCATGAAAAAAATAACTAGAGCGAAATTTTAATCCCGCGAAGTTTGACAAATAAATTCACCTTACTTTTTGCCCACAGTAACTGAACTTGTTGATCTTTCGGCGAATTTATTTAAAAGTTGTCCTGTTCTGACTCCTTCCTTGAAAATAGTTTTCAACAAGTCAAGGCGTGCAAAAGACTAGAATTCAGCAGGATAAGGCCATCGTTAAGGAAAGAAAGTGTGACTCTTTTAAGTCCTCTCTAGCGATAACGCTGGAATATGTCAAGCAGAGTTGTGTAAAGAAGCCTATATGAAAATTAAATTCTATGGGCGTGTCAGCAGAAAAAACCATAACTGTCGCAAAAAAATATCAAGGCACATTTGGCTTTCGCAAATTCATTTAGAAGCAAAAACGTAAAATTCTGGAAAAGTGTTCCTTTTGCGGACGAAACTATAATTAATATGATTGGTTCCGCTGGGAAGAAAAGGAACCAGAGTTTTTCTTTTTTCATCATGAAAAAAAGCCCAGAGTTCCATTCTCGGTAAGGAGCAAAGACTGTTATTCAAGGTGGGGTTAACTTGAATGTTTTGCGAACATATTCTTGGAATGGAATGGGACCATAAGAGAGAATAAATCGCAATTTGGGAAAATTTGCCTGTCTTCATGTTTTCAAAAATGCGCCCGAGCCATATTCCTTCGAATTCGTGCCACTTAACTGGTTGTTCACGCATGATAACGACTAGGGAGCTAGGAGCGGTTATGAAGCCTACAGTAAAAGTGATGAAAAATTGGCTTTCCAACGAAAAAATTGCTGTTCTGTATTAGCTTAACCAACGCCTCGACCTTAACCCCATTGAAAATTTGTGAAACGATAATAAGTTTAAGGTTGAGCAAAAAGATTTAAAAATGCGAATGAACTATGACAAGGACTGCATGAAGTCTAGAACTCTGTTCGTTTGGAGAGATACAAAAAATAGAAAGTCTACATACCTCGCAGTTGTGAAGCAATTTCGAAAAACTATGGATACTCAACAAAATACTAATCAGTTAAGTAATAAAATAGACAAGCTTAAACAGTTTCACATAACTTTTTTTTTTGTGCAGATCACTGAAAGTGCGATATTTCAGTGTCCACTTCATGATAAATTCCGATTTTTCGAACTGCTTATAATTGTAGATATTCAGTTATTATTTATTTAGCGGTTTTTTTTTAAATACTGTAATAAAAGAATAGATTCGTGTGACAATATTAGGTGCGCAACTAAGTTCCCGCTGTGTGTCAATAGATGCCGCCAGTAGTGTGTGCTAGTCGATTCTAACATAACCTAAACGTCCCAAACCAAGCTTAGACATATGGTAAATAAACGGCTTCGACACATTAGTGATTTTGATTTGGTATCACACACTTTTGGTTTTGTGAAAATTTCTGATTTTGTGCCGATTAATCGTCATTTGCGGGAAGTGTTGACTTTCCTCTTTAATTCGAAAAAAACGGCGGCTGAAGCGCATCGAGAGCTACAAAAAGTTTATGGAGATGCTGCTTTAAGTAAAACAACGTGACGAGATTGGTTCCATTGCTTCAAAGACGGTGATTTTAATGTTGACTTCCGTCCACGTGAAGGAAGGCCAAAAAGCTTCAAGACGCTGAATTGGAGGCATTGCTCAATGAGGATCCGTGTCAAACGCAAGAAGAGCTTGCTTCAGTATTAGGAGTTTCCCTCCAATCCATTTCCTAGCAATTGCATGCTTTGGGAATGATGCAGAAACAGGAGACTTGGGTTGCTTATGAGTTAACACCAAAGGATGTTGAACGGCGTTTTTTCGCCTGTGAACAACTGCTCCAGCGGCACAAACGGAAGGGTTTTCTTTATCGCATCGTGACTTGTGATGAAAAATGGGTTTATTACAGCAATCCAAAGAAAAGAAAGTCATTGGGACTGCCCGGTTATGCTTCTACGTCGTCGCCTCGCCCGAATATTCACGCTGCGAAGGTTATGCTATGTATTTGGTGGGACCAAGTTGGTGTTATTTATTATGTACTGTTAAAACCAAGCGAAACAATCACTGGGGATCGGTATCGACTCCAATTGATGCGATGGAGCCTAGCACTGCGCGAAAAGCGGCCGCAATACGTGGAGAGGCATGAAAAAGTGATTATACAGCATGAAAACGCTCGGTCTCACGTTGCCAAACCCGTTAAAACCCACCAGGAAACACTGAAATGGGAAATCCTACCCCACCTGCCATAATCTCCAGATATTGCGACGTCCGATTATCACCCGTTCCGATCGATGTCAAATGGTCTAGCTGACCAGCAGTTCCATTCATATGAAGACATGAAAAAATAACTTGATCCGTGGATAGCCTCAAAAGATGAACAGTTTTACCGCGGCGGTATACGAGATCTACGAGAAAGATGGGAAAAAGTAGTAGCCAATGAGGGGCAATACTTTCAATAATTCACTTGTAACTATTTTTTCAGAATAAAGTTGTATCTTCATAAAAAACACAACGAGAACTTAGTTGCGCAAAAAAATATTTTTTTTTTTTATTTCTTTATTTTATTTTTTCTTCATTTTTTCTAAATATTTTTATTTTATTTTTCTTTCAATTTTACATCTTTTTCTTGGTTCTACATAATTGCAAATATATTATTTGCTTTAAATTCGTAATCCTTCATATTTTCACATACAACATTTCTTTGCATGCCACATTAGCAAAAGTTCATTGATCTTCTTCACGAACTCACATTAATAATAGTCATTCATGCTAAATCTAAATTCTCTATAATTTAGCATTTTTGGAGAAAAAATAGAAAGCAATTTACAATTTACAACCATTTATTATAGTCATCGACATCGTCAACATCGTTCATGTCAATAGCAAAATTATGGACATGAACTATGGCATGACAAAAAGTCATTACGTTTAGAAATAACAAATTTAGTTTACTTTTTTAATTTTTTGCCTTTTGCCTTTTACGTTTTTTGTTTTTTTCTTCTTTCTATTCTCTCGTTGACTACCTCTAACGATTTGTTATTATTTTTGACTAGCAAATTGCTTTGCATGCAACCACACGCAAAACCAAATACAGTTATGTAAGTACACATGTGTTCATGCCACATACGAGAATGTGTGTATGTGTGTGTGTGCGAGTAGGTGAACAATTTTACCTGGATTTGACTTGGAATTCGTGCGGTTGCACTGCCCCCAAGGGACTCATAGACTTGCGAAGCAGAAATGTCATTTGTAGTTGATGACAACTGCGCTGACTTTGCTTAGTTGTTTGACTAAATTATTCGTAATATTTATTGTGTCATCAAAAATTGGCAAGGCACAGAAGAGAAGCGAAAAGGCCAGAGGGAGCCCAACAAATTAAATATTTTGATGGATCAAAGCAAAGTTAAGAAAGTAGAAGAATTAGACAAACTGAATGGGCGGTTGCGTGACAATTAATTCTTATATTTGTCATTTGTTGTGAAATATTCTTAACTATCTTTCTGAGTTCAGTCAGTGACATATTTTGTTACGTGAAATGCAATAAAAATAAAATGAAAAGTCAAAGCGTTCGCATGTTTGCGGTGCGAAAAGACGAGTCTTCAAGCCACAATTCAAGTGAATGACTAACACAAGTGGGGGAACTCAACAGTGAGTTGATTCTAAGTTGTAAGGAGTTTTCAAATTTGTTAATGGATGTACCTAGGATCTACAACTTCTCTCTACTGGCTGCCACCTGATAATACTCGTACTTTCCGGGTAGAAATCTTAGAGCTTATAGATACAATGCTTGATAATGCGGTCAAGTGCCTATGTGATATTAAATATTTTCAGATTGTCGTTCGTTAATCATATTTGGCAATTGTGTGAACTAGGCAGCTGAAGTGTACAAACCGAAAAGCAAAGACTTACTCATTACTCAAAGTAAATGTTTTATTTAGTAAAAAAGTGAATCAAAAACCTAAATGGGTGACTAATTTTGCCACCTTGTATCTGTGATCTCTACTGCAGAAATAACTCCAATGAACTCTCATTCAAGCTGCGTGTAAACCAGTCGAGCTCCTTTTGCGTTAGCTGCCTAGAGGTTGAAGTAAAAGTACTTCATCACCATCTTCCTAGCGAAGCTGCTTGAAGGTTTCCTCTGTTTTAAATATTTAGTATTATTAAGGAAATAATATTAATGCCCTATGCTCGAATAGGAGTTAAAGGAAAAATAAAAAATAAAGTAATATTAAATTTATAGGAAAATGAAAAAATGAAAAACTGAGCTCGCAACATTACTATATAAAATTCAGAGCTTCACATGCAAATTAAATAGTTAAAGGATAAAAAAATAACAATTTTTGATTACGGTATTATAAGTAAGTATATGTTAAAACAAAAACAATGCCACACAGCACGAAATATGAGTAGGTGTACCACAAACAGATGAGAAATCACGCTGTTTAACTTAAATTTTTTTTGGAATTTTTTTTATATGTTTTTAAATAATTTTTTTAATTAAAAATTTTTTTTTTTAACGTCAAGCAGCACCAAATATGACTGGCATCTAATGTATTAACGTGTAACACCATTACAACAGATTAAAAAAAAACATTGTTTTATAACAATTTTTAAAATTTTTTTATTTAATTTTTTTTTTTTTAAATTTTTTTTTTTTAATTTTTTAATATTTTTTTTAATTAAAAAAAAATTTTTTTGAACGCCAAGCAGCACCAAATGCGACTGGCATCTAATGTATTAATGTGTAACACAACTACAACAGATTAAAAAAAAAATTATTTATAACAATTTTTTTTTATAATATAAATTTTTTTTTTTTATTTTGATTTTTTTATTTAAATTTTTTTCTAGATATTAAAAAAACATTGTTTAGAATTTTTTGGGTGGAAAAGACAACAAAAACATAATAATTGAAGAAGTTATTGATAAATTGAGTAAATATGGCAACCCATTTGCTGCAGCAATTCCAAATCTAATTTTGTAAAAAATTTTGATTTACTTGCTTAATGTTTTATTTATATCGATTGCTATTTTTTATATTTTAGCTATAAAATTTGGCTGGTTTTTCTTTACATTTTTTGTCTAGTTTGCACGGCACTTTGTCCTGTAGATTAATAAAAATAAAATAAATAAATAAATAAAAATATCAAAGTTTCCGTGTGTTGACTTAGAGGCGATCTGCTTGTTGAGCATCACCACAAATCTGGTCTTTTCCTATAAGCCCATACGCCCAGGTTAAATTTTTTGTTAACCTTTTCTTCTCTTGTGTTGTTGTTTTTGTTCTATGGTATGTTTACACATTTACTCCAAACAAGCTTTTTAAATGAGCAGTTTTCAATACTTATTTCAATAAAATCCGTTTATGTACGCTTGGTGGTGAATTCCAGTAGACTAGTCGCTGAGGCGTATGAGTAACCTTGCAACGAATGTTTGAGTAAATGTCTCACGATAACCCATAATAAACTATGAGCAGTAATTTGTTGCACATTTCATTGCATTTATTTTTTATTTGTATAGAGAAATTTTTTTTTTCAGACTCGTCCTCCTTAATTAAAGGTAACCAGACGTCGTAGATCATTTTTGTTTTCCAGTTATTCATAAACTTCTGATCTACAATACTGCAAATGCGTCAAATATAAAAACAACAATAAAATACCAAACCAAAAATGTTTCTTAAGATTTCCTTAAAGTCGCCCCAACAATAGATCTGCTCAAGCAGCCCCGCATTTTCGACTGTGTTCCACTCAAGCTTCCCAGTTTCTAATGTTCATTGTGTTTTTTTTTTTTGTTTGCTTTCCTTTTTGTTTTTTTTCCTTTTGTTGTTGTTGTAGGCCCGCTATTTTCTTGCGCTAAAGTGGCTTGTTAAACACTTGAAGATCTCATGAAATGTAAGAACAGAAAATTCGCTTGTAGTTGTGGCTCTAAATGCGTACGCAAATGAACACAAAGACGGCGAAATAAAAAAGAGAAAAGTTGCATACAAAACAACAACAACAGCATACAAAAGCATGTTAACAGCAAGACAATGCCGTATACATAAGAGCGAATATGCCGCAAACTCCTTGAAAGTTTTTTTCACCCATTCTTATGTATCTCTTTAGAGCTAATTTTTTGTTGCAATGTGCTTTTTTATTGCTTTTGTTGTACGCAATTGAAAGTGAAAAAGGAATGAGTAGCCTGAGAACTGCAGCAAAAATATTGCAGCGGGCTTAGTGCAAGCAACAACAATAAATGGATCAAAAACTCACTGCAACCACAATAACTGCACATGCAGTTGCACGCTTAGAACAACAACAACAAAAACACAAATGAGAACGAAAAACCAAGCCAAGTACAAAAGTGACGGCAGCGGCACCAGCACCAGCTCCAGCAGCAGCAGCAGCAAAGTGGCCCGCGGCAATTTTGTATGTCTGCAATTTTCTTTGTCTTCATGTTGTTTTTGCCTTTGTTGTTGCACTCTAAGTGCTTGGATTGCTGTTGTTGAGCTGTTTGTCGAGTTGTGCCTAGTGAGTTTTGCATACTTTTTTTCTAACTATGCATATTTTTGATGTTTTGTTCGCAATGCCTTGCGAAGCATAAGTGAACTGCGACAACGCGTATAAGCACATGCAACAAAAACAGCAATAACAACAAAGCAATAGCAATGCCAGCATAAGCACTCCAATGTGAAAATACAAAAAAGTTGAATTACTAAGGCAGAGAAAAAAAGTCGAGAGCAAAAGCAAAAAACAAACAAAAATACACAGATTCGTGTCCAACTTTAAGTCAAATAACAGTAAAAATGTTGGCAACTGAGAAAAACAACAGCTTCAGGAAATTCGTATGTATTTGGGTAATTCTTTTGCAAACCAAAATTCTCTCTGGCGGCCACATTTTTGATTCGGCTTGGATAAATTATGTTTTTCCCTTCACATTTTTCAAATTTGAAAAGGTCAAGCCAAGGAGCACCAGGAGATTTGGTGGCTCCTAAAACACTCGGGAAAAAGGGTAGATAGTCAAGGAGGGAAGGAGAAAAGTATCAGAGAAAGAGATAGGAAAGAATGGAGACAGAGGTAGAGATAGAGATAGTTAGTCATGTGAGAACTTTCCAAATTTTTTAGCAAATCTGTAAATATCCTCCAGTTTTAGAGAACGAATATTACTCATTCTCATGACATCGGAACCCAATACTCGTAGTCGCGCTCTAGCAAAGGCAGGACACTCACAGAGAAAGTGCTCAGTGCTATCCGCCTCCTCCAAGCATGACAGGCATACCGGGTCCTCGATGATTCCAATGGTGGTCATATGCTGGCCCCATGGGTTGTGTCCTGTAATGATGCCGACCATCAACCGAATATCTTTCCTTCTAAGTTTTAGTAGAAAGTTTGACAGTTTTCTGTTCGGAGTTGTCACAAAACACTTTGCAGTTCTGCAGCGTTCTAGACCGGACCATCGCTCTTTATGTATAGTAGATTGCCTACATAATCGCTGATCCACTTCATGATTCCTGCGGAACTGATTCCGATTATTGGCTCTGGCCCCTGTGGGAGCACCGCTGATCCACGGTTGGCCAATTCATCGGCAATTTCGTTTCCTTGAACACTGGAGTATCCTGGAACCCATATATGAAAGTACAAGCTTGTTTTGTCTTGCGACAGAATTAAGCTTCTTCTTACATTCTTGAAAAATCTTTGAGGTTTGCTTCACGTTCTCCAGGACCTTCAGTGCAGCCTGACTGTCACTGAAAACTCCAATATGTTTCCCGCTCCATCTCCTCTCGACTATCCAATCGGCTACTTTCAGGATGGCAAAAACTTCTGTTTGGAAAACAATTGCGGCTTCTCTCATAGCATAGTGATACCTGTTACTATCGTTTAAGTACCATCCGGCTCCAGGCCCTATTTCATTCTTGGACCCATCGGTAAAGAAAATATCCGTCAAACCTCCCTGCATGCATCCTGGATTGCTCCATTGCTGTGGCATCAAATTTCCTTCCAAATGAAACTGTGAGTATCAGGCCGTCTTTAGGTGCCAAAAACAGTGGTTACATGTTTCAGATCTTCGGATTAACGGAAAGACCTTATCTCATGCACCAGTCAACGATTTTGTCAAGAATCCTCTGCACTTTCGTGCAAAGCCTCCTTAGGGATTTATCCGATGTTAGCGCACAGACATCGTCCGCAAAGGCTTGGACATGAAAACCGAGTTCCTGCATCTCCACCAGTAGAGAGTCTACGACGAAGCACCACAGCAGCGGAGAAAGAACACCCCTTTGGGGACATCCTTGCCTGGCCCTGACTGTAATTTGTTCGTCACCGCTCCCACCAGCGGTTAACAGCCTCTCAGAGAGCATCGAATATATCCATTTTACAGTGGTTTGGTTAACTCCGAGTCGTTCGGCAGAAGAACATATCGAGCCGAGAGTGGCATTATCAAAAGCTCCTCAATGTCCACGAACACGCCCATTGTGTATTCGTCAGCTTCCAGCTCGGCTTCAATCTTGCTGACAAGATCGTAGAAGGCTGATTCACATGATTTTCCACTCTGGTAAGCGTGTTGATTTCTACTACGCGGACTTCTCGGCAATACCCCCACTCGCATATGTTTCTCCACCACTCGTTCCAGACTTTTCAAAATGAACGATGTCAAACTGATTGGTCTAAAACTTTTTGCTAGGGAATAGTCATCTTTTCCTGGTTTCGGAATAAATACTACTCTTACGCGTCGCCATTGGGATGGCATACAACCAAATGCAAGACAGGCTGTGAAGATGCTTTTCAGGGCCTCAATCAGCCTGTCTCCTCCTGTTTTAAGCATTGCTGGATATATTCCGTCAGGTCCAGGGGACTTAAAGTTCTCAAAGGAAGACAAGGAAAACCTTATCGATTCTTTTGTCACTATCCGACCAGCAATATACCAGCTGTACCTAGAGGTTCCACCGTTGCTACGGTTATTATTCATGCAACTCTCTACTTCAGAGAGAGTTCTACTACCCGGAAAATGGGTTTCGAGTACAGCATTAAATGTTTTCGATTTGGAAATGGTGTACGAACCATCAGGTTTTCGAATGGATGTTTTTGGAATGGAATGGAATGTTTTTCCCTTAGTAATAAAATCTTTTCCTTTACTTAAAAATTAGTTTTTAAAGGCAACTCGGACGAGAACTTTTATGCTTCTACGCAAAACTCATTACGAGCTGAGGGCAAGAGTTGAAAAATCAATGTAAAAATTTCAGTTATTTAAAATAACAAAATTTTTTTTTCTTGAATTCTCATTAAAAATATTTTTTTGTGTGAAAACTCATTCAAACTTGAATAGAAACAGAAGTCCCGAGCTCTAATAGCACAGCATGAGTTTTTTTAATTGAGTCTTCAAACCAAAAATCACGAAATTCTTAAAATTTTCAGCACCTTCTGTTTTTTTAGATATGTAAAACCCTCCCTTTTTGCGTGTAGAACCCGTTAAAAACTTTTCTAATTTTTCTGCTTTCTAAAGAATGCCCCATACGAAGAAATGCAAATGTTCGCACAACCAGCTATCAGAGTGAGAAAGTTGACAGACAGTCACGCGAATGGCATTTGCCAGAAAAGTGGGTGAAGGAAATTTTACTTGACATTTTGAGCAGTCGTACACTAACAAATAAAAACCTCAAGATTTTTGTACACATTTGATTGGTACTGAAAAAATTGCAAATTTCCTGCGGTCATAATTTGAGTGTAGTTCTATTCGATCATCAGCTATAAAAATAAAGAAAATAAATACTTGACCCTAATATCTGGCAATTCTAGGTTATGTTTTGCACTAAAATAACTTACAGCCCTTCCATGTGGAAGTCAATGGTGTGCAGAGTGTGAATGAGGCAAACAACAGCACCTGAAGTTGTTAGGCGCTATTTTTCTCTTGACAATGTTGCCTTATATGTCGGCTGCATTTTTTTGCGTTTTTTCAGCAATTTTGTGTGAAAAACTAGAAAAAGAAAAATCCAGTTCGTTTAAAGAAGGGATAATAGCTTCTTATTTCTTTTTTTTTTTTTGACGTCGTTTTATAAAGGCAATAGTTTTTGAGTTTAATTTTTTTAGGCATTCACACTCACAAGTGAATACTAAAAGCTCCTTTGGGTATACTTTTATAAATAAGGAATACCAAAACTATAGATTTTTACGAGCCTGGGATTTCGGGATTTAATTATTACAATTTTGGGATCCCGAAATTAGTCCCGGGATTCAGATATTTATTTTTGTGCAACAACTTACCTCAAAACAATTCCATGAATATTGTTTGAGAAGCTCTCCTACCATATAATAAATAATAAATAAATAAGATTTGGGTTGGGTAGTGGGTTATGTATTTTTTATGAAGAGCGTTTTCATGGCAAAGATACACTTGGAGATTTGCCATTGCCTGCCGAGGAGCGGCCGCTCTTAGAAAACATTTTTTCTGTCATTTGTGTTTCGTATCCGGGATTTTCAATCCGTTCCCTTTCGAATGATAATCCCACACCTATTCACTAAACTACGGTGGCTCCCACCACTCGACTGAATCCTTAAAAGGCATACATTTTTTTGGAAACCAGTTCCGACATTTCATCTTGGGCGCAGTGTTGAAAAAAAAATGTATCAGATTTATTTTTATTTTTTACATGAAATTTAGAATATTCTAACACAAAATTATCAGAAAACTTCTTTTTCAGATTATAGTGGCCTTTAAATTGAAGCACAAAATTCCTTAATATGATTTATAAATCTTACGATTGGCTCATTAGCTGAAAAAGGTTAAAACTTTTTATTTGTTTCAACCAATCCGCGACAACTTTACTCGGCATAGACACCGCTCCCTCTGTTTGGTGTTCTTTGAAGCACTCTAAATTCGATATTTCTAAAGAACTTGGATGTGGGAAAACATTTAGATTTTTGGTTATACGGTATCCCATGAGGTGCCCCAAAGATTTCGCTCTCTATTTAAGGAGATGAAAAGAGAGTAAAATTTCAATTTGAACTTTGTTTTATGACCACATTTCTCTCTTCGAACTATTGAGATGTGAACCAAGGATGATAGATTATCAAGTTTGGCCATCGGCTTTGGAAATTCAGAGAGTAACTTCGTCTGCCACGTCAAGGGGACTCGTCTGCCGAATTCTGCACGATCATTTCACATGTATTCACCACACCAGTTCAATCAGTCGTTGTTCAGATGGCAACGAAGCAACATGAGCGTGAACTGTGTTGATTTATTTCGTATCTCAGTGTCTCGTACTCTCAGTTTTTTCGTAAATATAGCGTTGTTATTACTCCGGTTAGGTCAGCCAATCAGCTGATTATTTCAAATTTGGTGAGAGCCGGCTAACGGTCTGATATTGGCCACACCTTCTGCACATTTTTTTCACCATACGTAGGATTACCTATAGCAAGCTCTATCCACAAAGAGCAGGACGTTCGCCAAACATACATATTTTGTGGTCCATAAGCCATAAAGCCAATTTTTAAATAAATAATAGTTAGCCGTTTCATTTATCTAGCCTGCCTATCGATTCATTAGCTCGGCCTATAAATATGAATGGTTCGTGAACGAATTGGTATGTGGGTTAATAAGCTATCTCTTACCACTTGCCACAAATTTATTTCTCCATAACTAATATTTCTTCTCCATCAGATTTTAAGCAGGATATAAAATGTAGCTGCTGTATGCAGGATGTTGGTGTTTTTCGTATATGACTAACACAATCAATTTGTAAATAAACCCCTGTCATGGGCCCGGTTACGTCAGCCAATCACTTGATCCATCTAAATTCGCTGAGTCCTGTTTAACGGTGTGTTATCGGCCACGTTAAAAAACGAAATTGAGCAAGTAACTTCGGCTACCACGTCTCCAGGCACTCGACAACATAATTCTGCCCTCTCACTTCACACGCATCCACACACTCGTACAATCACTCGTTGTTCAGACAGCAAAGAAGCAACATGAGGAAATATTATGTTAATAGTTTTTCGTATATCCCTAACACAATCTCAGTTTTTTCGTAAAAAAAAAGCCGCTATCATGACTCCGGTTACGTCAGCCAATCAGGATTGCTCGTTGGGTATGCTGAAAAGAAAATTTTTGAGGGGAACTTTGGATTCTACGTCATTCGTTTTGTGATTCACTAAGCTAAAGCTAAATTTTGTCGGCATATCTGTCAAATTCGCTTAGAGCCAAATAACGGTCTGCTAAGAAGTACACCTCTAAAAATCTTTACACCATGCATTTGCATTAAGCAGCTTTAAATTTAGTACTGTACTCATATTATTTGATAGGCTGCATTAAAGGCTGTACTGCCTGCCATCAAACACGGGTATGCATTTGTTAACTACACTTTTTTTTGCTATTTCAATTTAATAAGAAAAATATTTTCTTCAACTAACTACAAATAAATCGCCCTTAAGCTGCCAAAATCCACCTGCCTAATTTGAAAATAAATGTGAAAGCTCAATATTTATACTAGAGATACTTCAAATAAATGATGTGTGTGAAGACTAGAACTCAAAAGTGGTTGATTTACTTTACCTTGCACATTTTTCTTGCCGCTACACACATTTCGGATTGTGAAGAAGAAAATTTCTATAACAAAATGTAAACAAAACTAAACGTGCTGCAGGTAAATGAGATAGAGTAAGGCGGAGAGCAATTTAGAGATTTTATGTGTATGAGTGTATAGGTGAAGTGCTGCTGAAACGACACATTTTCCTGCGCAAAAAATAGCAACAAAATTAGTGTGGGAGAGGGAAAAAAAGTACTCGTGTATTTTGATACTCACATGTTTTGCCTTCCCCTCCAAAAGGTACCGCAAAAGAGCGTTCAAACGAGCTGGGGGCGGTGTGGTGTATGGTGAGAGTGGCTAGAGTGGTGAATGAGTGTGTAGTGGCAAAACGAGATGCAAACAAAATTTTACACTTTGCAAATATTTTTTTAACGAGCCACAATTTTCAAATAAAAATGATTAGAAACGTGACTAAGTGCGCAAAAATGCTCAAGCGAGGGCACACACTCATACATGCATACATGTACATACTATATACATAGGTACAAATGCATGTACGAATGAAAGAAAACACATTGTGGCACGTTGTATGACACACTGGCGCTATTTGCTTTATCATCTCTTACCAGTGTTGCCAGCTAGTCACTTTACGAGCAATAGTGGCAAGCGAGCAATATTTTATTTCATTTTTTCAGCATTTACATGCATGTGTGCGTGTGTGTGCCGGCATTTGTTTGCGCTTACAGCATTAACATTTTTGTCAACTCAGGCAAACATAGTTGGAAGCCAAGCAAAAAATGTGTGTGGCACATGTAATTTTCGGGTGCATATTTCACTTTTACTGCACTTCACACACACACACACAAATATGTAGTAGTGCAAATTCACTCACTTCTCGCCCCTTTACACCTGCAGCACTTTCGAGGCAACACATTTTAAGTATGCTATGTATTACAGATGCAACAGTGTGTTGCATACGTGGCAATGCCTTTGGGCGCGACAGCAGCATTGGCACTCAATTGCTCACCTCGCACATAAGGCGGAGTATTTTTGGGCACAATGCGATCAACTTTTGTACGAGCACAAGCGGTAAATATGTTTGAAATAGGTTAGCAACAAAAACACGCTCCCTCAGCATACTGCATTTTGCGTTTTTTGCTATTTTTGGTTTTTTGCTCGCCCTTCAAATAAAACTGCAAATAATCGCTAACAGCGACAATTTGTCGTTGGTATTAGCGTTGGCGCTGAGCTGAAATTAGAGCGCTGAATGTTGAGTTTTCCCATTCACAGCAGATAGTTCAGCAATGTTCGCTCTAAATTCCCCACACAACTGAAGATGGTCGGGAATACGTATATACGCACACACGCATACACAAATACACTTTGTTCTCTTAATTGCCCCTATTACCTGGCGCGATTACTTTTTAATGTAGTGTTAAACTGGCATGATTTCATCGGCCTCTCATTGCCAATGGTGGGCATAAGAGTTGATAATGTTTGTTAGGCATAAAAATCACCTAACATTTAGGAGAAGTAATAACTGCTAAATTTTATTGGCAAACATTGTGGCAAATCTAGATAAGTTTGAGGTAAGTCTTAGTCAAAGCGATCGAATTTGATTCGTTGTGCCAAATTTCTACACATTGGGTTGTATATCGGCGCTAACTCAAGAAAATTCACTAAATTCTTTAAAAATACGTCATTTAGAACCTTCTTGATTGGCACGATAACCACTTAAGCGATTTTCGGTCGTTTTTTCACTTCGGTTGGCTACATTAAATGAAATCAAGTTCTTCTGCGTCTGATCTTTCCAACGCAAAGGAGGTAGTCAATCTTCCTCTGCTACCACGAACTGGTACCTCATCTAATACTTTCAGAGCCGGAGCGTTTGCATCCATTTGCACGACATGACCCAACCAACAAAACCGCTGGATCTTCTTCGCTGCACTATGTCTATGTAGTCGTAAAGCTCATTGTTCCGACGCCTGTGACAGTCGCTATCGCCAACTTTGGAAAGTGCAAACAACTTCCACAGAATCTTTCTCTCAAACACTGCAAAGGACGCTTCATCGTATATTATCAGCGTCCAAGCTTCTGCGCCATACGTTAGGACGGGCATGATGAGAACCTTATATAACATAGTGTTAGTTTTATTCGTGGAGAGAGGACTTTACTATTCACTCGTTGGCAAGACAGATTCTCCGTTGTATTCGAAGGCTGACATTGTTATCGGTGTTAATGCTGGTTCCTAAATAAACGAAGTCTTTTACAACCTCGAAATCATAACTGGCAATAGTGACGTGGGTATCGATCTGCAGGTACGTCGACTGTTTGTTTGGATACAAGAGGTACTTCGTTTTGTCCTCGTTCACTACTAGACCTATTCGCTTAGCTCCTTTATTCAGTCTGGAAAAGGCAGAACTAACCGCGCGGTTGTTAAGGCCGATGATGTCAATATCAGGTTAAAGAAGTCACACGACAGCGAGTCACCCTGTTTCTTTCGATTCTTCTTTCAGGGGTATTTCTCCAAGTATTGCATGTTGCGTATTCTTGGAGTCTGTGATCTTTCAAGTAGAAGCACTGGTCATGAAATCTTCTGCAAGTTCCCGAACTTTTTTATTGAATTTTCAGGCATTTTCCTATCGGCATTTTCTTTCTTTTTCAACTCCCAGTAGCGATCCTACACAGCTCGCGTTAGACCGATCGCAGCATGGAACTACAGGCAGCGTATTTTCTTTATGCGAAACTCAAAAGAAAATATGATTCAAAACTCGCACTCCACAATTCTCTCATCATATTCGTCCGTTTCACATTTGGCTGCCACGCTCACGATGTCGAGATGAGAAGGCCCTAGAAGCATTCGGAGAACTATACTACACCATATCTTTGAGAGAGTATCCTGGGTGTAAGTGTCGATGAATGGAGTAATGAATTGTACCCTTTGTTGTGTACTTGATCGAACTCCTCCTTTACTTTGTTGAGAGCGTCTTCACGTTTTTCCCCCAAATAGAGCCATCTACAGTTTTATGACACCTACGAACGCTGGATGGTTTTTTTTAATAAGAAACTTTCTCATGGCTCAAATACACCTGCCTGCCGAGAGACGGCCGCTATCAGAAAAAACTTTTTTCGCTCATTTTGGTGTTTCATACGCAAAATTGTGTTCGAATCCAAGTACTAGCCAATCAGCTACGGCACCCGACAAAGACATTGCAAATTATAAAACTATTTGAGTGGCTTTTATGATAAGTCTCTTCGATTCAGTGCCCATGGAGAGGCAGAAAATCGAGCCGTCCACTAATGCAATGGAAAGACGAAGTTCAGTGTGCACAATTGTTTCAACTCGTGGTGAAAGTATTTATAGAGGTTTGCCCTAGATCAGACCATTAACCGGCTCTCAGCGCTATTGAAGGAATCAGCTGATTGGATAACGTCACACGGCTCATGACGGTGGTTTGCTTATCAAAAAAAAGAGGTTGTCTGTAAAGTCGGTTTACTGACGATAGTTTAACGTGATAACGTCATAAGAAAACACTGATTGAATGGTTGCATTTTTCAAAAGAAAATTTTAATTTTATTTGTTTGATAGATAACATTAACATAACATAATATAACATAACATAACATAACATAACATAACATAACATAACATAACATAACATAACATAACATAACATAACATAACATAACATAACATAACATAACATAACATAACATAACATAACATAACATAACATAACATAACATAACATAACATAACATAACATAACATAACATAACATAACATAACATAACATAACATAACATAACATAACATAACATAACATAACATAACATAACATAACATAACATAACATAACATAACATAACATAACATAACATAACATAACATAACATAACATAACATAACATAACATAACATAACATAACATAACATAACATAACATAACATAACATAACATAACATATCATAACATAACATAACATAACATAACATAACATAACATAACATAACATAACATAACATAACATAACATAACATAACATAACATAACATATCATAAAGCATTCACCAACTGCTTTCATTTGATACCCATATTGTACATACACGTCCGAAGGTTACCCGGGTCCACGTTTTGACCTATATCTCGAGACCCTATCTACCAATAGGTATTCAAACTATACGGAAATCATCTTCAATACCTACTTATCAATGTGTGTAAGTTTGGTTTAATTCGGTTCAAAGACACGGCGGGTCCACGTTTTGGCATATATTTCGAGACCCTAGTCATCAATAGGTATGAAAATTACCCCGTATTAAAGCACTTATCAACAGCTTTCATTTGATATCCATATTGTACAAACACATTCTAGGGTCCACGTTTTGGTCTCTATCTCGAGACCCTAGTCACGGAGCGGATGGAAATACTCTGAACTAAAGCATTCACCAACAGCTTCCATTTGATACCCATATTGTACATACACATCCGAAGGTTACCCGGGTCCACGTTTTGACCTATATCTCGAGACCCTATCTACCAATAGGTATCCAAACTATACGGAAACCATCTTCAATACCTCTTTAACAATGTGTGTAAGTTTGGTTTAATTCGGTGCAAAGACACGGCGGGTCCACGTTTTGGCATATATTTCCAGACCCTAGTCATCAATAGGTATGAAAATTACCCCGTATTAAAGCACTTATCAACAGCTTTCATTTGATACCCATATTGTACATACACAACCAAAGGTTACCCGGGTCCACGTTTTGTTCTATATCTCGAGACCCCAGTCACGGAGCGGCATGAAAAATTAATAATTATAACACTAAAACAACAGGTATTATTAACAAACTTGGTTTTATTTTAAATTCTTCAAGTGAATCAAATTAATAATAATCAATAAGAAGGCATATGCAAATACAAATACGTGAATTTATATATGTACATAGGCGCATATACATACATATATACGCTCACTTAAGTAGGAGAGAGCAAGATGTCGAACGTTGCCGTTCGTTTGCCTTGTTTGCTTTGTCGTTCGTTCCGCGCTTTCGCTTGCAGTTCATGCAATGCAATGAGCAAGGTAACGACAAATGAGCAAGGTAACACTAATGAGCAAGGTAACACTAATGAGCAAGGTAACACTAAAGAGCAAGGTAACACTAATGAGCAAGGTAACACTAAAGAGCAAGGTAACACTATTGAGCAAGGTAACACTAAAGAGCAAGGTAACACTAATGAGCAAGGTAGCACTAAAGAGCAAGGTAACACTAAAGAGCAAGGTAACACTAAAGAGCAAGGTAACTACATATGGGCAAGGTAACACTAAAGAGCAAGGTAACACTAATGAGCAAGGTAACACTAAAGAGCAAGGTAACACTAATGAGCAAGGTAACGACACATTTTTTCGTGCGTGCAGCCTGTTAAATCGAATTATAAGACGTTATCACGTCAAAAAAAACAGAGGTTATTTTGGTGATACATGAAAAAAAATCAACACAGTCTTCACTCGCGTTACTCCGTTGCCGTCTAAACAAAGTCTGATTGGACGAGTGTATAAACATGTACGTGTGAAATTAGTGGACAGAATTCTATTGCCGAATCCAACGGGACGTGACAGCCGAAGATATGCTCATAAATTTGTTTTTCACCATAGCGTATGGTGAAACCTGGTAATCTACCATCCTTTTGTTCGACTTTGAAAGAGAGAGAATAACCTGGTGAAACTCATGCCAGTCAACATTTGGTAGAACTGGATAAAGAGGAGAAATATCTGCATAGTAATGGCCGGTAGAAAAGTGGAAAAAACTCTGGATATGATTGGCACTTGATGCTTTGCGAATAGGCTATCGGCAAACCTTACTAAGACTGGTATTGTCCTCTTCACCAGAAGGAGGAAGCTCGATGGACCCATTCTGCCTTAGCAAAAAGGTGTCACAATCCAGCTATCCAAAGAAATCAAATATCTTGTAGTAATCTTCCATAGTAAACTTCTTTGGAAGTCACACGTTAAAATAAAGACATTTAAAGCACTGACAGCCTTCTGGCCATGCATAGGTAAACGTGGGGTCTTTCTAGCATACGTGGGGTCTTTCTTAGTAAAAACCTATGGATCTACACAGCTATGATAAGACCTATTGTAACATATGCATCAGTAGTCTGGTTGAGTAGACTTAATATCGTGGGAGTCAGGAGAACCTTATCGAGACTACAACGCATTGTGGTCGTCTGTTGCACCGGAAATCTTCCCACTACTTCAGGTCCGGCATTAGATGATCTGGTTAGTCTACCGCCACTTGATGCTTTCATCCAAGGAGAGGCCTTGAAGGTCATCTGCAAGCTGCAACGCAATGGAAATTCGTACGGCTTCTGTCCGGCGTTGGACAACAAAGAAGGCATAGACTTCGGTCCTAGGATTTTCTCCATGCTCCTTGACTCCATGCCATATGGAGTCGTACTTGAAGCGAGATATAGTGTGGTGCTACCTGAGGCCCAATTGTGGTCAAACCCTGAAAATGAGCCCAGCAAACATTGTTTTCGCATTTTCACGGATGGCTCCAGAACCAAGCTTGGTTCCGGCTCTGGTGTGTGCGTGGAATCCAGCGGAACAAAACTACAATTTGCTCTTGGAATGTACGCCCCTGTGTTTCAAGTGGAATGTAAGCCCCTGTGTTGTTGGGGTAAACAAACGGAGAGGCAGACCTATATGTGTCTGCAGCTATAGCAAAGCTGCGCTCATGGCCTTAGATAGCTCACCAACCATTTCAAAGGTAGCTGGGACACGTGTGTAGCGCGGGTAAGGAGAGCTCTAGCTCTTTAGCTAGGATGGACTCTGAGGCCAACTGCTCTGGTCCGGAGCCCGTTCTGTCACACCTTTCTGTTGCCCTCAAAGCCACGGTTAGCAAATGGGTTACTTCAACCCACAAGCGAGCTCGGCGTGCTAAGAGAGGCTGCAGTTGGACAAAACTGATGTTACCTAACATGTCCGACCGACTGTCGCAGATTCTCCTGTCACTAAATAGAAGAGACTGTAGGCAACTGATTGCACTGATGACGGGCCACATTCTATGGGGGACGCACATGGAAAAGGTGGGCATCTCAGACAGTGCACACTACCCAGCATGTGGAGAGGAGGATGAGACAGCGGACCACTTTCTGTGCATCTGCACGGCCTTCGCTCGAATCAGGCTTAAGGTCTTTGACACTGATATTTTATGAAGCTGCAACCTTGGCTCCTTGGCAGCACAAGATCTACTCAGATTTCTTCGGGGGTCGGGAAGATTTAAAGAAAGTTAAAAAGGAACCCGAGCGCAGTACAATGGACTTAATTTTGTCTGGGTGCTGTACTTGCTTGTTTGCCCCGACAGAAAAATACAAAAAATGCCCGGTTCTTGTTTTTAGAGAGTTATTTGTTAAAACAACATCGTACACAAAGGACATGCCAGGTTTGGTCCTGTCTCTACTTAGTATGAATAATTACTACTGCTTTTTACAGGACAGAGACAGCTGATGAAGTTTTTTGGTCTTAGAAAGGAGTAGTTAAACAGTGCAAAAGGGGGTTCCAGTGATTTTCTGATTTGCTGCAATATGAGTAGCCAAAAAATTCAAAAAAATTATTTCAATAACCTAAGGGAGAACACCACTGTGAACGCGTGAAAATTAAGTGATTTTCATGGTTTTTTTTTATAAGTAGATGATTATGATTTATGATTTATTTAACATATTTACATCCAACTATACTGACACAAATTTGTATCAGAAAATATTAAAAATTACATTTGTTATTAATATTAATGCAATGACGCCATAAAAAACTGATGCACCCTGGTGGCCATGATATAGCGGTGAAAAATCATCCGAAAGCAAAGAACCAAAAAAAATTCTCAATCTATACATCAATGGCTATCGTCGTACGTGGCGGTTTTTTTTTAATTTTTTTTTTTTTTTTTTTTTGAGAAAATGGTGCAGGTTTGAAAAATGAGTTTGTGTTTTTACCCTTTTTTTTGTTTTCGAAAGGCTTGAAAAAATATTAATTTTTGGAATTTTAAAAAACGGTTGTGTGCGACTGTAGCCAATACATGTAAAAAATTTAAAAAACAAAAAAAAAGTTCAAATCAGTGCATAAGTCTTCGAGAAATCGAGGCAACCGTGTTCGGAAAAGTCGTTTTGAGAAAAATGCGTTTAAAGTTTTCATTGGCCGTTGTAACTCACTACCTGCACTTATTGTATTGGGTATAACTTTGTAAATTTTCAACATTTTAAGTGAAAATCTTTTTTACATATTTTGAATATATCAACTTTAAGAAAATGCTAACAAAAAAAATAGATTTTTTTGAAAAATCACAGTGGTGTTCCCCATAACACAAAAAACCTTCTTAAATAGTAAATTTTTTTTTCTAACATCCTTAATTTTTTTTTTTTTTTTGTTTTTGAAAAATATGTTTTTTCTCTGTCAACAGCAAGTGTATGTATATATTCCTTCATAGATATATGTATGCATTTCAAGCCTTCATATCGTTTTTCGCCACACACTTTGCTACTTAAATTTGAACCACAACCACACGAAGCTTGCTAAAAGTTATATCCCAAAACTTTCGTACAATACAAGCACACATTTTCCCTTATTCCTGAAATATCCTTTACACTTGTAAATATTTGTATGTATGTGCGTAAAACCATTTATGCTACGCATACAAGCCCATCGCAGCCACACATGCCAACTTGCCAAATGCCAGTTAGTGGAGATACTTTGTGTGTAACTATTCTTTGTACAAATTGCATTGTTTTGTGCCCACCAGCATTTCGTTATTTACATGTTAAGTTGTGCACACAAAAATGTCCAAAAAAAAAAACGAAACGAGGGACATGAAAAATGTACGAAAAATGCAACTCAGCTGTTAAGTGTCCTCTGCACACTCGCCCACTGCTACTGCACGCACAATTGTGCTTTTGCCTTCGCCTCGTTTGCTTAAACAACTTGTAGTTGTCTGCTTTGTTCTTACGCTGCGTTCGCTTGTTTGCTTGCCCGCATTGCATAATGCTTAAGGCTGATTTACTGGTAATAGTAAATTCGTTTATACCAAGTGCTGATATAGCCGAGCTACATTTGGTGTGCGGGTGGGGGCGAGAGCTAAACTTTTTTGTGGTAACTGTTTAAAGGCATTGAATGCCGTAGCCGAGTGCTTGTAGATTCAATTCGCCATGAATTAGGGTAAATAATCAATTATTTTTCATGCAAGACGGGTTTAGTTCAATATAATCGTACTCCATATTCTCCAAATCTGTCCACCAGCGACTTTTAATTACTTCCGAAGATGCAGAGATTGCTCCAGAGAAGAGAATCCACGTCGAAATGAAAACCTCGAATGTGTTTTTTTTTTTTGCTTTGTTGCTATTTAATGCTCTGAATGGAGACTATAGTCGAGATAAAAATGATTTGAAGATTGATTTTGATTTGAGTAGATTTTTTTTCTTTCCCGGCTTGTGTTCTTTCATTCCTTGTACAAGTGTATGTATGTATGCCTAATTTAGTATATGAAAAATTGTCCAACGAATAAAATTGATTTTGTATACAAAATGCAGGAGTTACCCAGTTGCCTCATCATTTTCCGAAATTTTTTTTCTTTCTCTCTCACAACGACAAAATTGCAGTAAGTACCCAAAAGAGCATTAGACTTTTCCATAGAACTTTACCAACCAGTTTCGTCCGCAAAACACTCAACCATTTTGCGGTTGCTACTAACGAAATGCGAAAAGCTTTTTACTCTGCTAGGCCGAGAGGATTTTTCTGTGGTTAAGTTGTGCTTGCTTACTCACAAATACATACATGCATACATACAGACATACTTGAATGATGTTGAAACTTATCACCCACATTTAATGTGATTCATGCACTCTGAATGGATGGCATGTCAAAGGTGCACTACACTAACACCACCACAAGTGCCAAATCAAGCAATAGAAATGCAGCTAAGTGAGTGGCTGATTGTGATGCTGGCATCACTGAATTTCATGACCAATGTACATATATATGTATGTATATGTATGCATGTGATTACTTACACACACACATACATATATGATGATGTTATAAACATACACATTCAAGTATATACGAATCCATGCATTTTTAAACACATTCTTCAGCTCATTCTTCAGTTCTTGTGTGTGGACACATTTGTGCTTGCACTTTCACATACCCACTTGCATGTATAGGTGGGCAGTTGTTGGTATTCATGTAAACACTAAGTTGTAACAAATGCCACTTAAGTGAATTCGTGCTGAATTCTTCACTTAATTTCTTGAGCAAATAACTCGTTGAATTTTGCGATTTTGTTTCTTTTCATCGTTACCCTCAGAAAGGTGATAAGCGAAAGGCAGTAAAAGTAAAAATAGTATAATGGATTGAGTTACTTGATATACAATATTTTTAAACACAGGCATATAGTGACCTGGGTTTAAAAGTTATTATAGTTTTTTCAGTACTTGACTTTTTAAAAAACGCAATTCTGGTACTTCTACTACTTCTGATGACTCCATATCGAGTTATACTCGGATTTTGGAAATTTACGAAGATTTTTCTGAAAATTGATTTAGTTGTAAAAGAAAAATTTAAAATTTTGAGTAAAGCAAGGTAGGTAGGTAGGCGAAATGATTGAAGTACCAGTCTGGCACTCCCCAAATATTGGTAAAGCTCCATTTTGTAACAATTTTGAGACTTCTAACAGGCAGATATCTACAGTCAACCAGAGTTGTTCATGTAATGGAGAAGATTAATGGGATTTGGGTTAGAGCATTGCCCAAGGCTGTTGAAAAAACGATTATCGTCTACCCGCGAAACCCGGACATTTACAGAGAAAATGCTCAACAGTATCCTTCTCTGAAAGATCCCCATAGTTTCTACAATGGGAGTTAAATGGTAACCCTAGCTTTTCCGCGTGTGTGCCGATCATCCAGTGACTGGTAAACATAGCTACGAGTTTGAAAATTGAATGGCGTTGAGTCCCCAGAACTTCCTCCGTCCTCCGTCTATTGTACCAGGGCCAATAGGTTTTCGAAACAGCACACGACAAAGGGTTAGGCTAGGTTTTTGTGGCAGTTGGCTTGGAGTAGCCAGCTCACTTATACCATGTAGGACCGGTGTGGTACCTTCGCTCAATACGAAAATGTACTCGTACGTAAACGGGCACAGTGGCATCCTTTGATAAGGTCTGATTAATTATTCGACTAAGCTCCCGCACCACTACAAGGTGCCTACCTTCGCGGAGGAGCACACGACGAAATGCAGCTCAATCACTTCTGCGCTTTCATGAGAAGTAAGTTGTGCGATTCGCCTTTAACAACAGTCGGAAAGATGCCGATGACCTGTTAGGAGACCTCTGAGACCAATTGAACCCTTCTTGGCAAGCTCATCAGCAATTTTATTTCCTTCTATGTTCCTATGTCCTCGAACCCAGGTCAAAGTAATGTTACCTGAACACCCAAGAGATTTGAACTCCACCTTATAGAAGTTGATCAGTTTGGATCTGCGTTGACCAGCCTTGATCACGACAAGGCTTACGGGAAAAATTGTAATACAACCCCCGCTTCCGCGTTCCCTAAGCATTTTGCATGCCTGAAGGATCGCAAAGACTTCTGTTAAAACTATCGATTCCATCTTGGAGCCGTCAATGAAAAAAGAGGTACTAGCCTCGGTGTTGATTTTCTCTTCATTCAAATGTTGCTTACTTCTAAAAATTGCCCCTCGAACTGCAGTTTGTGGATAAAGAGATCTGTCTGAGGTGCAGAGGAATATGGTGTTAACTGCTACCATGTCCCTTGCCTCCAGAGGCCGACCTCCTTTAACCTGACAGCACTTTGAGCAGCCATGGAAATAACGTAAAAGTCGATGGGAAGTACCCGCCTAGAATTACAGTGAGGCATGCCGAAGAATCAGTTAGGCCCGAATTAGGCAGGCCTTACTGAGGCACGCCTCACTAATACCTTACCAGGCCCACGTTAAGCAAGGCAAAGATTGGCATGCCAGAACAATACCAAATTTGGTTGTGGTCACGAAAATCTGTGGCAGTGTCTCACTCAGGTATAAATTGGAATCCCTAACTGATTTGTAGAAGGTCATCCGGAGTATTATCGACGTTCGGTTTTTCGAACCAGCGCCTAATGAGGCAGATGGGTGGCGATACCTTTCGGGACTTGGGCCTTGAAGAAGTTTCTATTTTTTGTTTCAAAATTTATAAGAAAGAATTTTTAAGCGAAAATTTTTGGGTCTTGTTCGAATTTTTATAACTTTTTTTAACAGTTAGAATAAAATATTTTATTAAGAAAAATTTCTTTGGAAAAATCTGATATTTTTTGTTTCAAATAATATAAAAAAAATTTTTTGAAAATGAAATTTTTGCCGGTTTCTTCAAATTTATATTAAAAAAAAATGTTAACTGTTAGAATAAAATTTTTTTTTTTGAACAAAAGTTTCTTTGGATATGTAAGCCATATATTTTGTTTCAAAATTTATAAGATAGAGTTTTTAAAATGCGCATTTTTTGGTCTTCTTCTAATTTTTTTTTATTTTTTTAACTGTTAGAATAAAATATTTTTTTAAGAAAAATTTCTTTACGAACATTTTATATTTTTTGTCCACAATTTTATAAGAAAGAGTTTTTAAACAGAAAATTTTTGGGCGTTCTTCAAATTTTTTTAACTGCTATTAAAATAATAATAACTGCTATACTTTTATAATTTTTTTTTTCAACTGCTAGAATAAAATATATTTTTTTAAGAAAAAATTCTATAGAAAAGTTTATGTTTTTTGTTTCAAAATTCTTATAAATTATAATTATAAAATATAAGAGTTTTTCAAAAGGAAATATTTTCGGTTCTTTTTAAAATTTTTATAATTTGTTTGAGCTGTTATAGTAAAATATTTTTTTGTTTAAGAAAAATTTCTTTGGAAAAAGCTTAAATTTTTTGTTTCACAGTTAGTAAGAGAGAGTTTTTTGAAGTGAAATATTTTTGGTTATTTTTCAAATTTTTATAATTTTTTTGAACTGTTAGAATAAAATATTTTTTTTTAAGGAAAATTTCTTTGGAAAAAGCTTAAAATTTTTTTTTCACTATTAATAAGAGAGAGTTTTTTGAAATGAAATATTTTTGGTTATTTTTAGTTATTTTTGAAATTTTTAATTATAATTTTTTTTTTAACTGTTAAAATAAAAAATTTTTTTTAAGAAAAATTTCTTAGGAAAAATCCTGTATTTTTTCTAAACATTTATAAGAATTAGGTTTTTGAATTGAAGTTTTTTCGGTTCTCTTCAAATTTTATAATTTTTTTTAAATAAATATATATTTAATATTAAAAACTAATTTATTTTAAGAAATATTTCTTTGGAAAAATCTCAATCTGTTTTGTTTCAAAATTTATAAAAACAAAAAAAATGTTTGCAAAATTTCGTGATTGAAAGTAGTTTTCATTAGCAAATAATCGCCTTTCAACAACCTGCAGCTTCAACTACTACAACCTCCGCTGACCTTACTTTTGAAACATTCCAATAGCTCCCAAGTCGCTCCCAACTTGAGCCTATTTTTGTTGCATCTGACACGAGTTTTCCTCAAATAGCGCCCCCATTTCGGAATCTAGTAATTTTTTTCTTCCACGGCCAAGCCAGTTGTCTACTCAGAAGTACTCCCCTAACCTCTATTTGAGAATGTCTCAAATCTACTGCATATAAATATTATATATAAATTTTCATATACGAGGCATTGCATATTTCGTATTATTCACCATCTCTTTTCCTCATATTCCCATATTTATTGCGCTTTAACGCCTTGCGCTAGCAAAATTTATTCAACTCCCAATCAAGCAGCTTTCCATTTGCCTACTTTCAGGCTAATGTGCTCATTTACAAGAAAGACAAAGGGCAGAAGTAGCAGAAGAATGAGTGGTGAATGAGAAAGGAATAAAAACGACAGCAAAATCTGTTGCAAGAAAATTTACCGTTATTGTTTTTATTGTTGTAGTGGTAGTTGCTTGTGTTCGTTTGCTGAGCCCCACCGCCTTGCAGCAGCTATTTATGCATACATTTAAACTTGTAAACGCGCACAAACACACACGCACACAAACATGCATACGCACACTTCTGTTGCCGTCTTACATTTTTCATAGTCGCTGTTGTGCTTTTTCTTTCACTGTTACTTATTAAGCTCTTTGTCATTGTTGTTATTTCTCGGTTGTTTTTTTTTTTCATTTCGCATTTGCACAACTGCAACAGCTTGTCTTTATAATGGAAATAATTGTAAAGCAGACATAATTATATGTATATGTATGTGTGTATGTATGTCTTGCATACAAGTATAATCAGGCAGTGAGCCGGGCGACTAGTCAAGCAGTTACTTCTATGTATATACACTCGTGCTCAAAATAATAAGTCCACCTTATTTGGATCAGTTTTGGTTATTTTTTTTTTTAATTTTTATACATTTTTTGTAAAAATTAAAAAAAAAATTAGCGAGAGATTTGAACCACTTGAAACTTACACTTTATTATATAAAAATTCAGTGCATGTAAAACTGCGTTTCCAACCTTTTTTTACAAAATTTTTAGAAATTCTGAAAAAGAGTTTAAAATTTTGATAGAAATGTTTAAAATTTTTTTAAATTTTGGTGATTTTAAATAGGGTGAACTATATTTTTAAAAAATTTCCAAAAATTAAAAAATTAAAAATTATCCGCATTATTATGCTGATCATGCGTGTATGTATGTATATGTATTTATCTATATTTCCTCTAAGAATGTAAAAATAAAAGCAAGAAAAAGACGTGGCTAGCTTTAACTACTTAACAGCATACGCCTTTAATAGCTTACGTTTAGCAAAGTTGCCGTTATTCCACTTGTAGTTTTTGCTTTTGTTATTATTTCTTCTTGTGTGCGCGCCAATGTAATTTAGTGTAACTGCTATTTATATGCACATATTTCTAGGCGCCAACACACGCTCTCAGCCTCTGCATGCGTTACCCTATGACTTGGGCGTAGGTGCTTGCGTGCGCGCTTATGCTTATGAAAGTCTTTTATGCTTAGTGATATCAACGTCTTTTGGTTGGGTTTGGTTTTTATGCGCCGCTTAATGAAGATGACCTGTTGGGTGACTTTAAAGTGAACATGAAATTGTGGGTATTATGGTGCCAAGAGATTTACGTGGCATAAAAAGGAATATTCGTTTTTTACCCAAACTTTCGGTGGAGTAGAGAAAGGGAATTTTGTGGATAAGCTAAACGGTTAGGTGCGCTGAGAGAGAAGAAAGTATCTGCAAGCAGAAAAAGGCTGCCTCACATTTTGGTAGCATACCATAAGGGGTTAGATTATACTATTAGGCTACATTCAAGGATTCCGGGAATGTTGTGCTGGACACTCAAGAGTTTAAATTTTTATTTAGGTATTTCCTAAGTTGGTGGCTAGCTCTTCAGAAGGGCTACAACACCACTGAACTAGAGAGAGTGCAGAGAGCTGCATGTGTGGGCATCACTGGTCTTGTAGAAAATGTCCCAATGCTGCGTTCAACGTTATTCTGCACTTGCTTTCTGTGGATCTGCAGGTTAAATCCATTGTTGCTCGTAGCGCTATTAGATTGAAGAAGCTTGGCCTCTGAAGGCAACTTCCTGTAGGACATAGTAGCATCTTGAAGCAGATCTCCCCTTCCTTCTATGTTCTTCGCACTGGTCTCTCCATCCGCAAACTGGGATTTGAGGGCTATCTTTCCGAGCAGGCATGACTGGAAGGAGGGGAGAGACGGCATGGATATAGGTATCTCTGTTTTCACTGACGGATCCAAGATGGAATCTGGAGTGGGGGCGGGGGTTTTCCCCAAATCAGCCAGCATTTCGGTCTCCTTTAAGCTGCCGGAAGCGAGCAGCGTTTTTCAAGCAGAGGTCTTCCCGATCCTGCAGGCATGCAAAATGCTTCGGAATCGCTGTTAGGAGGGAGACATTAATATTTTTTCCGACAGTCAAGCTGCGATCAAGTCCCTGTCATCGCCGTATTGCAGCTCCCTTCTGGTGAACTCCTGTTAGGAGGAACTCAAACATCTCGAACGTGCAGGAAACATTTCCCTTATCTTGGCTCCTGGGCACAGAAATATAGAGGGAAATGAAATTACCGACGATCTTGCCAGGAAGATGTCGACAGAACCGGTTTCAGCTGTCCCCCTCCCAGACATCGGTATCCCTTTGTCCGTTGTTAAAGGGAAACTACACAATTTCTTTCTAAAAAAAAACGCGAGACAGATGGAGGTCTGTCTCATCGTGCGATATTTCGAAAACACTACACACACAAACCAAATACAATAGAAACAGAACGCTTAAGGTGATGGGAATCCCCCGCCATTCAATTTCCAAACTCATTGCGGTGTTCACTGGTCACTGGGTGATCGGTACTCATGCGGAGAAGCTTGGAATCCCGCACAACCCCTATTGCAGAAGCTGTGGGGATCCTGCAGAGAAAGAGACTGTTGAACATTTTCTCTGCAAATGTCAGGCTCTGGCGGCTAGACGCTTGACATTCCTTAGCATGTCCTTTGGGGAAGACTTCAAGATATTCTCCAGCCTATATCCCTTTTCTCTTTTCAACAGCACTGGATGGCTGTAGAAGGTTTTCCCTTCCCAAAAATTTTACTTTGCACAGGTATTGGTCCACATTACGGTATCAAAACGGCACGTAAGTGCTACTTGAAGTGTGCCTGTAGTATTCTTGCCATCTAACCTACCTACCTACCATTTCCTACTTAATTTGCTTATATGATATGGTACCCAAAATTTAGACGTTCTCGAGTCATGCGATTTTGAAAATTATTTCAAAAACATACACAAACCATGTTTCATGTAATTTTCTAGTTGTAGGTATTTTACTGGATTTGAATGAATATATATTCCTAAGCGTTAGAGGATGATGACACGGCAGACCACTTTCAGTGCGTCTGTCCGGCCTTCGCTCGAGTCAGGTTTGGTGTCTTTGGCACTGATGTGTTAAGAAGCGACCACTTTGGCTGCTTGGTACCACAAGGTCTACTCGATATTTCTTCGGAGGTCGGATAGATTTAAAGAAAATTAGACGGGTCTGAGCGCTGTACTTGCTAGCTTGTCCCGACAAAAAAAACTACACAATCTCTTGAAACGATATACTGCCATCCTGGATCATTGGGTTTGAGCTCCAAGATTTACGTTTCTTTCGTATTGAAATGAACTACAAACTCAACCCCTATACATAACCGGCGCATGCATCCTCTGTTGCTTATTAGTCGAGCTTGTCCTCCAGTTGTGCTGTGCGCCGTTTACCTCTTCCATTACCTCTTCAAGCGAGCTTTTGCGTTAGGTTAAGTTTTTCTAAGGGTCTTCTTAGAGTAGCCAACTCACTTAGGTAATGTAGGTCTGTTGTGGTACCACTGTGTAGCACGGGACCGTTACTGCTTATTTTTTTCATAGAATATATTTGGACTCTCTTATGAAGCGTAGAATAAGTTTTAACCCAACACTGGATAGTTTCGTAAGAGAGTCAAACGAGTATTTTCCTAATAACTTTGCTCTACTCTTACCAATGACTGGATTTTTACAGAGGAAGTGTTCTAATGTTTCTTCCTCTTCTTCGTCTAGCCTAGAAGACTGACTACCTAACAACCAATGAACAGTGACATAAGCCACGACCTTCTCTATTGAGGGATTGAGCAACTATCCAGATCTTTTCTTATCTATTTACGACCCAATTAGCCTGGTTGTGACACAAGTATTTTCTTCTCCTTCTAAGCTATTGGCCCTCTGCAAAATTTTATTATTTTTTCTTCAAGTTGACATAGGAGTTCTAATATTGCCTCTGTTTTGAAGCAGTGGGAGATTAGTAACCTTTCTAGCTAACTCACAGGTCTTGCAATTTCCTTCAACATCTCTATGATCCGGTACCCATATAAGACTGACCTTGAAGATAGTGCTAATATCATTTAGACCTGCCAGGCAGTCCAGAGTAACATTTGATCTTAGTATAACTGCCTCTGGTCTATCGGAGAGCAAGCCGCCAAAATGAGCATCCCTCATAACACATACTGTCATAGTTGTAAGCAACCGAAGAAAAAGGAAAAATCTTCCATTTCCTCTTCGAATGCCCTGCCCTATGGAAGGACAGAATGTTAACCCTGGGCAAACCGCTGTTCGAGAGCCTCGAGCAACTGTCTGGCTTAGACATCAACAGCCTAGTAAGGTTCCTAAACCGAAAAAACTACTCTAACCAAACAACCAACCATAACTGCCTCCATTGACTTGATAGCCGTCTGCCTGTCCGAGAAGATATTTAACGTAGTTTACGGGGTGAGTGTTAATGTTCAGTAGGGCGGGTCGATTTAAAAATCGCTCATTGCTCTGTGAAAATCGTATTCTAGGGATCAAAATAAGAAACTTTGCTGAAGGAACCTTACCTCTAAAACGAATTCTGATGTCCCCCAATTTGTGTCAAACTTTTGGGTAGGGGCAAATTTTGAAAAATCCCACTTTGACCCATTTAGAGTGCTCCAATCGAATCCAAATGTATGACCGACCCCCACTAACTTTAATAATATCTATTTTTTCTTTTAAGAAATTTTTTTAGTCAGAACATATGTAAATGAAAAAATTAATTTAAGTGAGTTATAGAAAAGAAACTAAAAAGTTCGACCCAAATTGGGGGACATCAGAATTCGTTTTAGAGGTATGGTTCCTTCGGCAAAGTTTCTTATTTTGATCCCTAGAATATGATTTTCACAGAGCAATGGGCGATTTTTTTGCCTCTCCACAAATCGACTCGGCCTAATGTTCAGAGTTACCTGCTTAATCGCTAAGGCTTCTGTCTAGTAGACGCTACAGTAGTCCAGAAGTCGGGCAGATAATTCCAATCCTAATTCTTTTGAAAAATTCTATAGTCTACTTTATTTTCTAGCTTGGATCCATCCGTGTAAAAGGTTATTTCTCCTCTTCTCCATGTTCTTTAAGTTTGCCACTCGAAAGTGGGCTTGTCGAAGGTGGGTTTAGGGTAAGAGTAATTGACTTCTTGATTATAACTAGTCTTACAGTATAGTCTTACTACACTCAGGTGTGCCCGAACCGCCGGGTCTTCTATACCGCCATACTATTATGTCTAAGCGCTGAAGCGGCGGCCACGTGTTTTCCTATCAAATTTTGAGCATGAGAGTTGACTAGCACCTCGAGCGCTTCATTAGCGCTTCATTGCCGATGATGCATAAGAACTCAGCTCTTTGGGCCTTACTCAGCAGTTTCGTATATCTTGACTTTTGAGTTGATGGACTCTTGATGGCTAAGGCTTTTGCTTAGTGGCTAAATATTTCCATTGCTAGTGGCACAATATTCCACATCCATTGCATACAGGGTTTGATTGAAAAGTAATGAGCCTTCCCGCGCGGAGCGTCTGCCAAGCGATCAACCGAATCGGCTGGTGGGGAAAAATGATCGTTGGACCTTCCCCTTCCACTAGAAACCGGTCCCAGTTCGCTGGCAACAGCGGTGCAGTCAACATTGCTCCGCGCGTGAAAGCTGTTTTAAAAGTGAGTTAGGGTTTTGCAGTGGCGAAAATGCAGCGATCGTTCGAGCAACGTTACTAACAAGGAGGCTCACGGGGGCAAGAGAGAAAGTGCGGAGTGGTACACGAGCCAGTCGCCACGGCCCAAGAAGGCCCGCATGTCGAAATCCAAGGTCAAAACTATGCTGATCATCGTTTTCGATTCTCGAGGCATCGTCCACAAGGAGTTTGTACCTCCAGGAAGCACTGTAAACGCGGCATTTTACAAAGAAATGCTCCTTCAGCTGAAAAACCGCGTCGCCCGGGTTCAGCCCGACCTCGTCAACAATTGGACCCTTCATAACGACAATGCGTCGACGCACACCACCTTCCTCTGCACCTCTGCATTGGCCAAGATGGGGGTTCCGGTGCTTCCCCACCCTCCCTACAACCCAGACCTGTCCCTCCGGACTTCTTCTTGTTCCCGCGCCTGAAAAGAAAGCTGAAGGGGAGGCGTTTCGACTCCATCGAGGCGATCCAAAAAACTGTGACAGCCGAATTGAACGCGATTCCGGCGGATGAGTTTAAAAAATGTTTCCTGCAGTGGAAGGACTGCTACAAGCGGTGTATTGACGCTCAAGGGTCCTATTTTGAAGAATATTAATTGTATAAGCCAAAAGGTTTAATAAAACTGCTTAAAAAAAATAAGGCTCATTACTTTTCAATCAAACCCTGTAGCTTGCGTACACCATCTTCTCTTTTTCCTCGGCAGCCAACATTTTCTGATGAATAATCGGTTTAATCCGCCATTCTTCTTTTACAAATGATGTTGTTTTCTAAATTTTTAATTCTAACTACGAAAACACCACAATGAAACAATTACAAAGTTTGTCTACATTTTAATGTTTTGTCTGCTCTCTAACTTGAGATTTTTCTTGCTTGAAAATTAAAAAAAAAAAACTCTTTTTAGTCAACTACTTTGCGGCCAACTTTATTGAACAACAAAGGGCATAGAATTAGCAAAAGCACTGTCTGGCAAAAAAAAAAACGTTAAATAGCAAAAATAGCATAAAACACTTTACACTGAATAGCAAAATGTGCCATCTGCTAACAAAAGCCACACAACAAACCGTTTGAAATGCAAGTTGTACTTGGTTTGTATTTTACAATAAAAACATATTTAAATATAAGGTTAGGTTGTAGGCGAGACAACGCCTAGGCAACGTCTACTTCCACTTTTCTACCTACCATTGTTGGTCTGCTCTGATTGTGGCGATTGTCTACGGCCTACTGCATTATGCCGAACCACATTTTGCTGCTATGCGCCACAAAGTATGCTACGCATAATCAACAATGCCCGAATGTTCGGATTGTACGTTGCTAAGGAATTTAGTTATTTTGGGCATAGAATAGACCTGAAATTAGGTAAGCAAATTGCCAAGGAGTAACAAGAATATTATGCATAGTTATAATGTGTAGCACATAACCAGCTGAGCCCAGCTCAGTACATCCTTTCATGTACATACATATAACATTCTTTGCCTTCGGTGCGTTTGTGTGTGTGTGTGTGTGACACCTGATTATCCGCTGCCCGTTCGCAAACTCTTCCATACCTTTTAACTGTATAGGATTTGTGTTGTATGCCCTGGCAACACACAATCACGGCCTTTTTTCTTTACCCATGCACTCCCGGTGCTCCACGCCCGCCTTTTCTTTACATTTTTCACTTGTATTGTCAGCTGCACGCTGACGTTTTGCATGCTCGTTAAACTAATTTTCAATTTTCATTCTTTCATTTTCATACTTTGCTTTCTTTCGTTTGCCTTTATTTCCTTTCAAATTTTACTTTATTTCTTAGATTTTTTTTTCTTTTTTCCTTTTTTTTTTTAGTTGGTTAGAAATACTGTGCGAGTACTTTTCTGTTACTTTCTTTGTTGGTACTTTTTCAGAAAAGTTTCTGCTGCACACTTATTTAGCCTGCTTTTCGGCGCATATTTTTTTCTGTGAATTTTCATGTACTTGTAAATTTAATTTGCAACAATAATAGTGTGCGAAAAGAAAGGATTTATTCGCATTTTACTGTGGGCCACGCTAAGAAAGTTGGTGACCGGGAGAGGGTGCGAAGAAATGAAGGATGCGTTTTAGTTGTTCCTAAGTGCTAGCAAGCAGGAAAGGGAAGTCTGCTAATATTAAATGTCGTTAGCTAGGTTTTACCGAGGATGCTTGACCAGGAGGATGATCTCTTGAAAGCCAGGCCTAGGTAAGAAAAAACTGCATTCTTACGTTTTGTCGAGCAAAAAAACTTTGATGTCAGCAGTTAGTCTCGGCTATATTTCTGCCGAGGCAAACATTGTAATGAAACCATTAACTCTTCAAAGTCGATACAAAACTGTAGATCCCTCTCTAAGTAAGTAAGTCAATAACTCCTATGATAAAGATCTCTGAGAATTTCAAGATAATTATTTTTGACCAGGCGCTCTGGAAGACAGGTAATCCATGTATTGAACCTGACACGGAAATCTTGTACACAGATGGGTCTGGTACGGGTGTCTTTGGGCCGAGCCACAAAAAATGGATGTCCATGGGTGATTGTCGTACAAAACCGTAGATTTCTCTATATATAAGTAAGCAACTCCTATGCGAAAGATCTCTCAGATAACCCATATATTGAACTTGACTCTGAAATCTGGGTTTGAAAATGACAAGTCTGATACGCTTGTCTTTAGATCGAACAATAAAAAATCGATACCCATAGGGGATTATCGCACAGTCATTCAAGCGGAAATTTATGGAATAGAAATCTGCGACAAGGAATGCCTTCGAAGAGGAACAATTTCGAAACGTATCTGCATTTTATCAAACATTCTCCAGTCTTATGTCTACTGCAGTCTCACACAATAACGTCCAAAATCGGAGAGAACTACTTCGCTGTTCTCAATACCTTGGACCAATTTCGGTTGGGCTGAATACCAGAACATAAAGGCTATAATGACAACGAACTGCCTGACGAAATTAGGCGTTACTTTGAAATTTCATGGATAAAAACTCTGAGCTCACTAAAGCCCTCATAATGGAAGTTTTCAAAGAGTGGAAGATAGAAAATTTACACGGCACTGGATGGAGAGTTCAGCACAGAGGGAGCTCATCTTTTCCTCAAATGGGTTCCTAAGCCTGTATAGAGAGGACTTACCTACTCTTACTGGATACTAGACGAGACTTTGTAGCCCTGGTTGTAATTTCAGGGAACGAGAATCAGTAGAAACTAGCATCTGCTGGTTTCGCGAAATGGATAATGAGACTCCAGCTCTTGCAAGGAAACGAAGACTTATACACTTAGGTGGTGGAGCTCTAATCTTTTAGTTTATATAATATATGGGACAAAATGCCTCTGGATGTACTCAAATTCATCAGAACCCTCCTCTATCAAGCACATTAGGCCAACTACAGATCAGCGGTTCACCCTACAGAGCGACTACTCGTAATCAGTTCTAGAGGAATTGTGAATGGGATGCAATTTACATAAAAAGCGATGATCCAGTCTAGAATGCTCCAGAACTGTAAAGTGAAAACAGACAACTATCGAACTTTCTTCTAAAACTTGGAACAAAAGACATTCGGTTGATGGTCGGTATTATTAAAGAGCACAACCCATGGGGTCGGCATATGACCACTATTGGAATTATTAATAGGACTGATAGGACTGATAGGACTTCCTCTGTAAGTGTCCCTTTTAATTAATGAAATTGAAGGAGAAGAAACTATCAAAGTATGTTTAAATGGCAGTAGAAAAATTTTCGTGAGATAATATGGGGGCTGAATGAGCTCGGCGGATGCAAAGAGTGCTTCAAAAGCATAATCCTCAGAGACCTTGTTCTCATGGAACTGAGCCTAGCACCACTTGAACTCTTTGCTAAAATAGCTCATCTCACAGTTGAGCCAAGTTTCAGGGCTTTCAACAAACCTAACGAGCTAGGGGTATACCGGAGGTTTTATGAAATTTAAGGACCGCCAAACATTTATTTGAATTCTCCACCCCCGCAAAATGAATATCCTCTTGTAGGAATGGTCCAATTACGGGTTGGTACCTAGAGGTACAAAGCTCTTCTACTTATATAACACTCTACAAAGTCCCATTAAAAAACTACGAGCTATGGTACATGTCGTCGATTGATGGCACATCGACTTAATTTAAGAAGTATTTTGGTCTGCGCTCTACCATAAGAACTTGGTCTGTTTCTGCATTTTATAACATTAAAATGACTGTCACTCTCCCCTCTGTGCACAGAAGTACACTTAGACCATTCAGTCAAGTATCGTTTGCTTAACTGCCGTTGACCTCGTATATGTCTGCCTGGTTTAATGCATGTTACATATCGCTGATTGTCGAAGAGACGTCCCAGACCTAACTGGAGTGGTCATTCAAAGAAACTTTTACTACAGATCAAGCCAGTGACAGAGATGATACTTGTCACATTCCACTTTCTCCTTATCTCTGCTGTTGCGACAAAAGATCCAATAAACGACAATAAAGTCTTTGGAATTTGCGTTAATAATCGAGTTGAGATGGAATGGACTTCTGCAGTGCTACCAAAGCAGCTATTTGAATGAAGTTTTATTCTTGGTATAATCAGAAGGTTTACTGTTAATAAATCAAAATATATATACAAATGGCGCTTGCAGACTTTTCGGATATTTCGCCGAGTTCCATCACCTATTCTCGGTGTGCATCTTTATATTTTTCACAAATTCGCCGTCTCGGTCATTGGGTTTTTATAAGCATCTTTTTCATAACAAAAATACCTTCGGAAGTTTGCCATTGCCTGCCGAGCGACGATCGCTATCCGAAAGCTAGTCACGCACCAGCCCATTTGGCTACGGCGGACACAAAAAGCAAAAATAGTTGAAAAATATGGAACGGCGTTCTTTCATAGCATTTTTTAAAATAACCCAGCTGATAAGCTCCGGCTCGGGACTAGATTAAGTTATAATGACTGCTCTTTTATAAAGAATTCGGGGTACAGAAACCCATTTTAATGTCCAGAAGGTATTTTACCAAATTTAATCAGTCCCTCCAAAGAAACTGAACTGTGGCAAAACTGCCTAGCTTCTTGAAGAAATGCGCCACCAAAAATCCATTCTCCATTCTTCGAAATGCGAAGCATTCGCTGAATACTGAATGGATTCTAAAGCTTCCTAATTCCTATAACTTCTGCAGAGATTATTATGCGGGCCTCGGAATTTGTCAGTGTTATTTGACCTATGCCGCCTTAGGCTTCCTAATCCCTACAACTTCTGCAGAGGTTATTATGCGGGCTTCGGAGTCTGCCTGTGTTATTTGACCCATCTCGCCCTACTCTCTAATAAAAGTTAAAGGAAATTAAAAATGGGACCAAAACTCCAGTTGATATTGTCATGCGAAGCCGAATATTCTTTTTAAGGGGTCTCAGTAAATTTTTGTTTTTCGTTAATTCAGTTTCGACCAAAGTAAATGTGATGCTCTTCAGTTGACCAGATTATTTCAAGTGGTAACAAAAGATTCCTCTAACTGGCACATACTTTAAATGAAAGATTTTTCGGACCTAATGTTAATCCAGTTTACGTCTAAATTTCAGAAGAAGCTAAATTCGAGGCAAAGGTTTGTTATGCTTCATCTTAGCTTAAGAGTTATTCTGTATTTCTTTTAACACGTTGAGCACCGCCTTGCAAACGAATTTTTTTGACCGACTGTTAGTTGTCAACTCCTCTTTGTCACAAAGCTGTTCATAATTCTTTGATTGAAAGCAAAGCGTTGACGGTTTGTTAAAAAAGCTCCTTTTTATTTTTCTCCAAAAATATTTTTTAATGGCCAATATATATTTTGTATCTTTCAAAGAACTCATTCCTCTAGTTATAATACACTTGTGCTAGAACGTTTTCCAATCATTCAAGCACTTTTGATATACTTTTGTTCAGTATGGTCGTGGGCTCTTCCCGTGATCTCCTTCCTCTCATGCGCCATCACTCACGAACCTTGTAAGCCTTGGAACAAGGAAGAGTCACAAAGGACCACTTCCGGTGAATGCAATGACTGAGGTATGATTACGATGTTTAGGTGTTTGGCCGAGCTCCTCTTTCTATTTGCAGTGAGCCGGTTGATGTTTTTCCACAAATGGAGAGACCTAAAGTTTTAAGCCGACTCCGAATGGCAGATATTTTTTATGAGGAGCTTTTTCATGACAGAAATGCCAAAGAGCCACTTTTTCTATAATTTGGCATTTGCGCCAGGGGTTTCGAACTCGTCCACTTCCGGCTGGTAGGCACGCATCAACTCATTTGACTACGTCGGCCGCTGGTACAAATACCCTCAACTAATTCTGCATCACTTATTCTATCAATTTTTTCCAAAATATTTTCCATTGGGGCTGTTGAACCAACCACACAGTCTTAACTTCATCTCACCGCCATACTCCTTCGAATCGTATAACGCCATACATTTGTGTTTTGTAAAAATTTTATTTGATTTCATTTTATGAAATTAGGTTGCTAATAGGGTTTGAAATGGGTTTCCGTATTCGGGATAATGTAACCCGAAATAGGCAAATTTGTTGAACACAACAATCACTTGCGTTTGATTATCCCTTAGCAGACCGCTTCTTTGCCGGCCATTCAGCGCTGAAATGTATGCTATGTAAGTAGTGAGGAAAAAACTTAAAATGAAGTGAAAAGCAAATTCCCCTAATGGCGTGAAAATGTACTTACTTTGTAGCTACAAGGCCTACAATGCTGCTGTAATACAAGCATAATTTTCATAGCTGCTAATAGAGGAAAAAATTGCACACCTAAAAAAATTAAGGGGTGAGCGTATTATTTATTTTAGTTGATTGTGAGGTAAAAAGAGGTTTGATTATGGCAAGAAGAAATTGAATTTAAAGGCGGTTTTTTCCAAATTTCTCCGTGTGAGGTGTCTCAATTAAGTTTCGGGAGTTGTCAATAAAATGTAAGGAAATACAATTATAAGAAAAATAAAATTATCGACCTGCTAAATGGTCCCCTCTAACGTTGCGCAATGATTCTTAGATACACGCGTCTTGGGATATTCTGAAGTTAGGCCGTTGAGCACCTCGATTATAGCTTCTTTGATCTGCTTTGTGGCACTTTTTGGAGTTGCTTTGAGTTGCGAATTAATGTTAGTGAATATGAGGAAGTTACAGGAGAAAGTTATAGTATAGGTTACCCGGAGCACAGAGTGGGCTGGGCACAGCAATTTAAAATGCCTTTTTTTTGCCAAAAACGCTTTCCCGAAGAATTAGAAAAGGGTCAGCGAGTTGTCTTGATGCCAGATATCGGCATACTCAGCGAGTTCGGGACTTTCCAGCTATACAGCTGTGTTCACAACAATAGCAACGCAATACGTTGCAGCGTTTTGAGTATTTTTTTTTTTTTTAATGAAAATTTGGTTGAGATTACAACAAAAAACATATTCAGACCTGGATCAAACTTTGTACAACAATTAAATATAATTCAAAAATAAATAAATAATAATAAATAAAAAATAAAATCAATAAATAAAACAAAATAATGTAAAAATTAAAAAAAAAATGTTTGTAAAAATTAAAAAAAATCAAAAATTTGTTAAATTAAAAAATTAAATTTTAAAAATTACCAAAACAAAAATTTGTAAAAATTTCAAAAAAAAACATTTTCAGTTACGCCACAAATTTGATATAATAAAGTGCAACTCTAAAGTGGCCCAAAAAATACAATTATTTTTTCCTAGCAAGCTGACGAATTTTTTTATATATTAAAATCTTTGTAATAATTAAAACAAAGCAAAATTTGTAAAAACTAAAAAAAAAAATTCCAAAATTTCAAAACAATTTTAAAATTAAAAAAAATCATTTTCAAAATTAAAAAAAATTATGCAATAAAGTGCAACTTCAAATAATTTTACGTTCTAAAGTGCAACTTTGAAGAGGCTCAAAGCACGCAATTATTTTTCACGACCTTTTTTCCTAGCAAGCTGACGAATTTTTTCATAAATTCAAATCTTTGTAATAATTAAAAAAAAGCAAAATTTGTGAAAGTAAAAAAACGAAACAAAAAAAAATTTGCGAAAATTCAAAAAAACAAAATAATTTTCAAAATTAAAAAAAAAATAATTTTCAAAAATCATGCAATAAAGTGCAACTTCAAATAATTTTAAGCTATAAAGTGCAACTTTGAAGTGGGTCAAAGCACGCAATTATTTTTCACGATTTTTTACTAACAGACTGACGAATTTTTTTATACGAACAATACTTTTTCGAGCCTTCGTGATTTGTAAGAAAATGCGGATCGTCGCCGGGCAATATGTTACAACATCGCTGAGCAATATGTTACAACATTTTGAGTATTTATTTATTTTTGCTCATGAAAATTTGGATCTAATTACAACAACTATAATCAGACCGATTTAAAACTTGGTATAAGATTAAAAAAAAAATAGTTAAAAAAAATTTTATTTTCAAAATCTAAAAAATAAATTTAAAAAATTAAAAAACAAAAAAAAAAATTCTAAAAGTTTGAAAAAGATATTAAATAAAAAAGAAAGAAATAAAAAAAAATGTTTGTCAAAATTAAAAAAAAAATATTTTCTAAATATTAAAAAAAAAATGTTTGTTAAAAACAAATTTTCTCTAAATTAAAAACAAAAGTTTTTGAAAAATTTCAGGTACGCCACCAATTGGATATATACCTGTAATAAAGTGTAACTTTGAAGTGCCTCAAAACCACAATTTTTTTTCTAGATTTCTTTTTTACTAGCAGACTAACGAATTTTTTCATACAAAAAACTTTTCGAGCATTCGGTATGTGAAAGAAAATGCGGACGTCACCGAGGGAAAAAATTGTCACACATCAATGAGAATTTTGAGCCATTTTAAACTCGCACAATATTACACCAAAATTTATTGGGCTGCCATACAGCTTTTTTCTAAAATTTCTGACGAAAGAAATTCAAATTTTGCTGAAGACTTTTTAGTTTTTTTAGATTTGTAGAAAGTTTGAAACTTTGAATTACATGTTTTTGTTGTAGTATAAACTATATTTTCATAAAAAAAATTATATAAAAAACAAATAAATAATCAAAGCTTTGATTATCTCATCGCACAGCTATTATTATGAACACAGGTGTAAATACAAGTGCAAATGACGCACAACTAAGCTCCTGCAACTTAATTGCCACACTTCTTACTTTCTTTTTTACGCTCCAGTGAGCAACAAACAAATTCTTAGACACTCGACTAGACTTCAATGCGCTTTTGCAGTCACTTGCAGGCCATTTGCTTAAACTTCTTCAGAAAAAATATGAGTAGAAAAATTTTAGCGCACACTTTTCTTATTAATATTTATATATGTAAATGTATGTGTGTACGCATAATTTTTATAAGCAAAAAAAAAGTAAAAAAATGTAAAAGCGTCTCAAGTGGCTTTTAAGGTTTGTTGCATTAGCGCTCACACCGCTCACTTACCCCAGCATACTTATAGGCGGATTAACGGCACTTAAAAAGTATCTGACGAGCACAACCAGCCTTACCAAAACAAAGACTATACGCGGCGCTGCGGCTAAAGTAAATCAATACCTTTTAATTTTAGCGCAACTTCTTTACTCTTCCGCTCGTATCCCGCGCTGCACCTCCCTCCTCTTCCTCAAATACAATCCGTCCCACTCCCTGCAGCAGCCACAGTCACTTGCACGTGTTGCCACTTCTGCCGCCTTCGACTTTGTGTTGCACTTAATACACAAATACTTACTTATATATGCCAGGGCGCATGTGTGTGTGTGTGTGTGTGAGACTGTGAATTATACTCGCTTACAAAGTTACAGCGAGAGCGAAAGAAAAAAAAACGAATTTCAAGGCACTGCACATTTTCACCTGTCGTAACAGCAGTTAACTTCATTTCTCTTTTACCTGACCTCCACACTTCACCTTCACCAGCTCCTTCCACACGCGTCCACTTCCACTTTAATGTTACTCAACCGTCAGCAAAAATTTACAGCAGCATTGCCAGCTGTGTGTCTATAACCCACTGAGTCTTTCGTGCTCTTTTTCTCAAGCGTGTTCAGTCGCCTAGGCCCCCCCTCTTACTTCTACCTTCCTCTATCACTACTTTCCAACAATTCGCTTCATATATTCGTTCTTGTTGACTGACCTCCGCGTAATAAATTTAATCTGTCGTATTTCCTTGCCAGCGCAACCAAAAAAAATTGTTTTTTCCATTCCATCCATCTTGCCATCGGCATGTAATATTTAATAAACCGCAATGTATTCAATTTGCCACTACGCTGATTCACTTTTCTTCACGTGCCATACTTCCCCGAAAAATAACTCTTGTTTTTCTGTTTTTTATAATTTTTTTTCGTGAGTCTTTTTGTTTTTTTTTTTGTTTTGTGGCGAGGGTTGTAAAAATATCCGCAAGCAAATTTATTAAAAATTTCCATCAAACTCGAAGGTCGTGTTACTGTTTTTGTAGACGGTGTGTGTGCGTGTATGTGTGCAGATTTTTATTTTATTATATGAATTGCGTTTTTGTTTTGCTTTCACCGTTGGCAAGAACTCGGTTATGTCATAAAAGTAGAAAAAATATACAAAGCAGTGATTTTACCTGTATAGCCGCCTTCATACGGCAACGTATTCAATATTTGGCAAGAGTATCTTTTATCAAACAAGTACCGGGAATTGGTCATTAAAGCACAGGCAAATATGTATTTAATATTCATTTAACTTTGCTGTATCGCATTCAAAGTAGTCTGCTCCGAATTAAGGGGGGAAGCTGATCTAGAGCGCAAAAAATGGGCATATTTTATGAATTTATTTTGACTCAACAAAGGAATCAATCGAAAATCTGTGAAATAGGTTTAATAATATAGCTTTCATGGTACAAATACAAAATTTTTCGTCTAAATTAATTTCAAAATGGCCGCTGTCCAGCAGTTCTCCTAAGGCGCCTTTTTTTCTAGTGGGTCCATTGCCGAAGACGTAAACTCCTTAATTTTTGTCCTGGATCAAAAAATAAAATTTTTTTAATTTCTATATAACAACAGAAAGATACGTACGTAGGATTTTTTCGATATTTTGTTTTTTCGCGAAATGGTGCACGTTTGAACAAAAAGTTACAATTTTCACTATAAAGAACGACATAAAATTGTTGATTAAAAAAAAAACTATGTAATATAAATAAAAAATCCTACGTACGTCTCCGGAGAAAGGTATTTCGAATGTATTGTCAAAATTTCGTAAGAATCGGTAAAGATTTGTTCGAGTTACGTCTTCGGCCAGTTTAAAAAAAGTGATTTCGAGAAAAACGCGTTTAAAGTTGTAAGTAGCGTTCGGGGCATACCTGCGAGGCACTGCCGTCGAATGAAAAATTTGGGCATTTAGATATTTTTGCTGGCATCCCTCATTTGGTATATTATTTCTAAGACCCTAAAGCACCTTTTAAGACAAAAAAAAATTTTTCGATTTTTTCAAAATTCTAGACCAGCTTCCCCCCTTAATCCAAACATCACAAAAAAAGTTCAAACTCATTTTCCAAGGTCGTAATTTGAGTTTTGTGCACTCTTCGCAGTACATCGACCAGCTCCACCTAATTTAATGAGTCAAACACGACTACCGTAGCCCAATGGGTTGGTGCATAACTGCCCTTCTAAAGTACACCAAACGGATAGAAAAAAATATTTCCTAAAGATGGTCGCCCCTCAGCAGGCAATGATAAACCTTCGACTGCATTTTAGCCATGAAAAAGCTCCTCCAAAATAAACCATCTGCCGTTCGGGGGTGACGTAAAAGTGTAGGTCCCTCCATTTGTAGAAAAAATCAAGACGCACACCACAAATGGGAGGAAGAGCTCGGCCAAACACCTAATAAAGCGTATAAGCACCAATAACATATTCATTCATTCATTCATTCATTAGCTGGCAACTCCAACTGATTTTCGGTCTTGGCTGCTACCAAGATGTTGCGCCAATCGCCTCTGAATTGCGTGCGTTGACGCCAGTTAGAAACACCAAGGATAGTCAGGCTGCCATTGACTTGGTATTTCCAACGTTAATGAGTACGTCCGTTTTTGCTAGTTGCACCAGTGCACTTTCTTTCCTGAAGTGTTATTGCCCCTTCGCTCAACGTGACCTAGTCAGTGCAGGCGCTGAATTTTAATGCGCTTCATTACGTCGATGCCGGCGTACAGCTCGTGGATCCATCTTATTCGTTATGCATCGATCACGCAAATTGAAGCATAAGTCTTGCGAAAGCCACTAATAACCGCCCATCGGTGTTCGTTAATGTCCAGGACTCAGTGCCATGCAGTAAATCCGGGAGAATGTGTGAGTGATAGGGCTTTTTTCGTGCGTCCGGAGAAGGCTCTGCTTTGAATTGCCTACCCAGCCCAAAGTAACACCTGTTGGCAAGTGCTGTTCTTCGCTGGATCTCTTTGATGACGCTGTTTTTGGTGTTAATGCTGGAGCTTAGCTAGACAAAATCCTTGACTACGTCGAACTCGTAATTGTCAATCGCAACCTGCTGTCCAATACGCGTAAACTTTTGATCGTTGAAACAAGGTAACTTGTCTTATCCTAGTTTACTGCAAGATTCTTTTTGAAGACTGGAGAAAGTTACACTGAGTGCCCGGAGATGTCGTTGTTGGCGACGCACATAATTTTCTCTATCATCAAATTGAAAAAGTCGCATGACAAGGAATCGCCTTGTCTGAAACCCCGCTTCATTTCATAAGGCTCAGAAAGATCTTTGCCAATTCCCACTGCCTTGATGGTGTTTATTAGTGTCATCCTACAAAGCCGAATGAGCTTTGCATGACTGCCAAGTTCAGACATATCGACATACGTGTGATCCCTTATCGTACTGTCGAATGCACCTTTATAATCGACGAAAAGTGGTGGGTGTCGACCTGCTTCTCTTAAGTCTTCTCCAAGGTTTGGCGTAAATTTACCAAGTCTGAAACCTCAGTTTGTTGGCGAGGGATTCCAGCCTTTTCCTAAGTGCGCTTTGTATGGTAGGTATTTGTATATAAGATGATACTAAGCTCGACTGCGCGTACGTGCCCCCCTTCGGCCATATGTACATTCCAAAATCAAGTGTGTTTGATGTCTTTGGGTATGAGTTGAGTATCGGCAAGCTACTTTTAAACATATCCCGCGCCCTAAAAAATTACTTTCCCATCTGCAGTTAGCACTAAAAATATCTGCAAGTAAGAATTCTCGGTTTATATTGTAGATGCTATGTTTATAAAAGCTGTCGACAGTTTGAGAAATAGCACAGAATTTTAAGTGAAATACTTCACTGAGGAAACCTTTTAACATATGAACAGAACCGATAACGGTGGAGAGAATAATAATAAAAATTATCAAAACCGTATTTCAGCGTACCTTTGAAAAACAAAGTCCTGATCCTACATATCTCTACAACTACGGCTGTCCTGTTTTTAATATTTTTCACTGGTAGGAAAGCCTATCATATACGACCCATAACCCATGTAATACAAATTTCTGTAGTTTTGGTTTTTTCGCTAAGAGGAAGCATCGAAAGTCTAATAATATCAGTATGGGACTTTAACCCGAACTGTGCTTCCTACCGTCATAGTATCGATCCCCTCTGGTATACCAATAAATATTTCGGCGGGAGGCGGTTTGAGCACTTGGCTCAACGTCATCTACTTCGTACCATCCAATTTAAAAACAATTTAAAAAGGAAATGTCTCGGAACAGAACGCTATAATCCATCTCCTCGCTGTCCATACCATAGGAAAGTTAATTTTTAAGTCCGATATCGTCAGTTTACCCGCATTTCCACCTCCACATAGGTTTTCTGGTTTAAACACTTTCTGGGCTTTCGCGTCCATACCTTGCCATCTAACTATGCCGGGGTTGCTGGATCACTTCGGCAACCATATGATGTACCTCGCTCCATGCATCATTGCACTTCAGGTCTCGGTGACACTAGATTTTATTTAGCATTCTGAAAGAGGCACATAAGAAAAGCACATTTTTCGCATTTTCAGAGGCTGCTGGTTCGCACTGCGCGCTGTATAGAGTCTCTTCATACCCAAAGCAGTAAAGGTACGCTTTAAAACAGGAATGACTACAGAGGTGTTGGCATTTGATTGTTGATATTTAATGAAAAGTGTTTTATTAAAAACTATAAAACAAGTATTATAGTATGCTTACTTTTTTGAAAAATCTATTACAGAAAAAGTTGTTTTGACTGCCTTGCAACTGCTTTGGGATTTCAATGCAAAAATTGCACCTTAACACACATTTCAGTCGAATATTCGAATATAAGCTGTTTAAATTAGATTTATTAAAAAAAATTCAAAAAACACTCTATTAAAAAAAATATGATTGGATGTTGTTGCCACCTTTTTATGTTGAAAAAATAAATTATAAAGAAATAGACAGCTTGAGTATGAAGGCAATATTTTTTATGGAAAAAATTAAAAAAAAAATTTTTTTCTAGTAGCGTTGCCACCTGAATTTTATTGCAATAATAGAAATTTATCGCAAATTTCGTTTGGTTTATAAAATATAGGGAGCAAATCGAAGGTGTTTACAAAAGATTTATTAAAAAAAAATATGTTGAGCTTGTGTTGCCACCTTTTTGTAATGAAAAAATAATTTAAAAAAGGCAACATGGGTGTCAAGGAAATTTTTAAACTTTTTTTGTGTGGAAAATACAGTCCTAAAACAATTTTCCTTATAGCGTTGCCACCTGAATTTTGTGCAAAAAGAGCAATTTATTACAAATTTCCGTTGAGTGATATTGTAAAATACAGGTATCATATGAGAGGCTTTTAAACAAGATTTATTGAAAAAAGTATGTTGAGCTGGGGTTGCCACCTTTTTGTACTCAAACAACCCGTAATTAATAAAAAACAGCATAGCAAAACATTTTTTTTTTTAAGAAAACTATAATTACCAAAACAATTTTTCTGAAGGCGTTACCAGCTGAATTGTAATGTCAAAAAAAGCACTTCATCACAAATTTCAGTTGAGTAATAAAAACATAAACATAAAAAACGACAGCATGGCAACACATTTTTTTTTTTTAATATTTCCCTGAACAATTTTTTTGAAAGCAAGGCCACCTGAATTTCATTGCAAAACTAAAAAATTATCGGAAAATTTTCTTGATTTATAAAAAATATATAAAATAGAGGTTAGGATAATCAAATATTATGTGCTTAAATGAATGAACAACGCTTTAACTCAAATTATTTGTGTAGGGTGTTACCACCTAACAATTAAGGCGCAAGTGAGAAATAACAGTACAGATGAATTACATGCTAAGACGTGGGTAGAACGCAAATTATGAATCAGAACATCCTATTTAAAAAGTATTTTTTTTCATTGAATGGCGTTGCCACTTATTTTTTTATTCAAAAAATTAATGGTGATGCCTTTTAATAGAAAATGTATATGTATGTACTTACATAAAAAATAAAAAAATAACTTAAAAAACAAATGTTTAACTATTCTCTATGGAAACCCTGAAAATCCCCTAAATTAAAAAAAAAAAACCTTTAAATTAGAAATTGACTAGAAGAATATATTTTTTGAAAAAGTATATGACCATATTGTATAAATGGCATTCTAAGGATAAAGATAGCTTAAGTCCAAAAATATTTTTAAAAGGCGTTGCCATCTGGTTTTAATAGAAAATGTATATCAATATAAAAAAAGACTTATTCGTTTTTTTTTATACAATTCAAAGAAGATATTAAATAATACCAATCTCCAAAAATTTTAAACCAAATTTGCAGAAAATTTCATTTTTTCTATGCAAATTCCATGATAATTTTCAAAGCGTTGGCGTCACGGCTGAAAGGCAAATAAAAAAAGAATAATAATATATTTTACTCATATTTTTGGCCCTAAAATAAATTTCGCGGTTTGCATAAAAATAATGTTTTTCTGAGGATGTCCTATGTACTATAAAGGGATTTAGCACTGCGACCTGAAAGATCTGTTGTGCTTCAATTGTATGTTTGTGCCCAATTCATAAATTTCAAATAAATAAATGGCTACACTTTGTAAAAGATTAGAAATAAAAAAGGTGTGATTATCACTAAGCCTAAACTGTTGAAAATAAATTGCAAAACTTCAACGCTGTTATGAAAATACTACTGAAATATTTAGGATAAATTTTTGCTCTTGTGATGTGCAAATGTACTACTTAGTTAAAATTAAAATAATTCAAAGAAATATGAATCTCTCTCTATCTCTCTCTTAGCTTCACAGTCTGTGGTGGGCAATAGCTTCATCAACAATCGTCCTTCAATTCAATCGCTCTCTTGCCTCATTTCTCCAATTACGAACGTTAATCGCTTTTAAGTCTGCTGCTACGTCATCAAGAAATCTCTTTCTTGGTCGGCCTCTCTTTCTTCCAAAAATTTAACCAAAATGTTAAAAAATTATGAAAAGGGCACGAGGAAGGAAATTGTGATTAGTGCCCTCATTTAGCTGGAGTTACTTTTCATACAACAAAAATAATACGAATCCATTATTGATCTTTTTTCTTATACCGCTTCATTTTATTTCGATTCGGATTGCCCAATTGCTTGTTTACCATCAAGCTGGCATCTCCATCGTTAAAGTATTCGCTTGCAAGAGTTCAACCTTAATACCTTAGCAAATTGACCCAAATTTGTCGCTCTTAAAGTGATTCTAAATTTAGTTGGACTTTGATTTTTACTCCCCAACTTTATTTGTGCTCCGCCCTTTCATTCAAAACTCGCAGTTAAGTGCAATGAGAAAAGAAGTTTTGAAATAAAATTCCAATACTGCAAAATATGTGCCATAACAAATTATGACTTTTTTTAACGACGCACAATCGCAATGATTTCCACTGGCTCTGCTAGTCATTACCACTTCGCACGTTGCTTAAAAAGCATCATCAGCTGCAGCAATAAGTTACATCAGCAACACTGTCGTCTGCTCCTTTGCCAATACAGCAATAAACTGCAAGTAGAAAACAATGCAGGCAACTTCTAAGCAGCGAAATAGCGATTGCTCCCATTGGTGGCCCATAGTAAACAATAAATGCAACATTGTCGCTGATGAAGTGGAAACGGAAATACCGTTGTGCTGTAATAAAAATCACAGCGCGTGATTGAGCAGTTGCAGTGCCTGATGTCTGTGGAGGTACTATAAACGAACAAAACATTTTCCTTAGCACTACGCGCGTCAATACCCGCATAAGCACTGAAGTAATAGAGCCCAACTGCAGGGGTTTTCAATAGAAGACAGCTGGAAATTGAGGGTGCATAGAGCGGGAAATTGATAAAGCAAAAGCTTGAACACATTAATGGCTCTACTGCTTCTAAATAGGTTAGGTTGAAGCGGTTGACTTGTGGCAGTTGACTTGTGATGCCGTGTGGGGATCTTGTCCCTATCACTCCTAAAACCAGTATGTGATTTTCAAAGACTTTAAAATATCTCTGATTTCTGTAGAATTGAGATCTTCCAACTCATTAAAAAAATTGTCTACCCAGAATAGTAAACCTGCGTCTGGATAGAGCAGGACAGCGGCACAGTAGGTGCGAGATTGTCTCTTCCTCGTCCTCATCTAGACAACTTCTACAGAAGTCATGCATTTGCACACCCATCCTTTGGCGTGTCTACCTATTACGCAGTGCCCCGTTATGACTAAGATCAATGTGCTAAGACTGCGCTTATTTGGGCTTAGCAAAGATTCTGTGCGTTTAGTATTTAGAGTCGGCCACAGTTGCTTCTAAATAAGGATTGGATAAAATATTAAATATTTATTGAAGTGTACTGACGTGCTGAATTCATATCTGTGACCAAAGTTAAAAAATACAAAATTGTGGGTACCATAAAACGTCATTATTTTTTAATTCGTTAGTTATTGAGAAAGTGAGCACTTTGGAGCTTTCGAAAGTGATTGAATTCGATTGAAGGATCTACATAGGTTAGGTTAGGTTATGTTAGCCAGGTTGCTTGTCTAAGACAAGACGCTCGGTGGCTCTAAGGCCCATTCTGATACCCGCATTTGTTTTCCATCCCCTAACTAAGTTGCTTAAACCACTTAGATCTTTTTAACACGGTAACTATTCCCTATAGTGAGACATTTTGCAAATTTCCCAGCTCCTCAAACAATTAATCGCCAAGATATTTGGCACCGCTTCTTTGAAGTGCAGGGCATTCACAACGGAAGTGTTGTACCGACTCAACTTCTTCTTCATCTCCACAACTCCTGCAGAAGTCTCTGTGAGGTACATCAATTCTACTGGCTAGGGGGCCAATAGGGCAGTGACCCGTTAAATCCCGTATGTGATCTGTTATATCCAAGTCAAAATTTTGTCCTTTAAAGATTCAGTTTTGGCCAGAGCGCCTTAGAGACCCTGCAGTTAGTAGTCAAAGGCCACCTTCTATGGGCGTTAGCAATTACGCTCGTGTCAATCGCAGTTTATATTTCGTTTAGAGGAATGCTAACGTCCTCCAGAGTGGCCAGGAACCCTATCAAGTGTGTTGTTATGTTGTTGGATAAGTGAGAGCGACAGCCTGCATTCTTTAACACATATTGAATTGATGCGCGCTGATCCCAGTGCCTTGATGCTGCTTGACTATCAACAAAAATGTCCTACAGGTTTATCGATTTTGCTACTATGCCTATTGCGTAGATCTCAGCTTGGAAGACGCTACACCAGTCGGGGAGTCTGAGGAGGATAATTAAGGACGCGCACACTCCTGATCCAGTGTCGTCAGTATAAATATGGTCACCACTATCATCTGATTTGACTCTGGTTTGCCAATCCTTTCTGTCGGGTATTCTTATTTTACAGTCTTTGTTCAGATCTATCTTGGGAATCATATAATCTGTTGAAGCGTCTTCCACAGATAGTAGAACTGATGCCTGACCATGCGTGTGTTCTTTAATGAGCTAAAAAATCACAAAAAAATGTAAAAAAGATTTTTTTAAATAAAACCAAAAATGAATTTTCGTCTTGAAAACATATTCAACACTTCTGATCCGCGATTTTGAATTTGAAAAACTTGATTAAGATATTAAGGGAATCTAAAGACTGAATTATTACGCATCTCTTCTCAACGTCTTATAAAATAAAGTGCCAAAATATGTAAGTAAACTAATAACTAAGCACCCTCGCTGGGTTCGAGCGGTACTATTTCCATTCATAATCTCTCAAAAGAGGAATGGGCGGGATGCAGTATTTGGAATAGGGTGTTGCAAACATGTTTACGGATGCCACGAAGTCAGAAAGGTTGGTGTGTGAGCATTCGGCGAGGAACTCTCCATCAACCTCAATTTTAGGCTGCCGGGTCATTATAATATTTTCCAAATTACCTACTCCGACACCCAACCGGCAGTCAAAACCCTGGACTCATCGTTTTTGCGTTCGAATTTAGTAAGGGAATAGTTGATTTCATTATCGACTGCAATCGAATACTTTGTTATTAGGCTTCCGGGGTTCACGGTCACAGTGCACATAGTGCAGTGTGCATAGAAAAAAACTGCTGGGCTGATGAGCTGGTTTGACATGTGACTCTCGCGACGTTTCACCGCAAAATGAGAGAATTGGAATTTGCTTGAAACCCTGTAGAAAGAAGGCCTCGCAACAAATCAGTGAGCGCTAGATTAGTGCGCAAACTTGCAGGGACGCGAGATCCTTCTGGTCACGGGTAGATTGGGGGCGCTCGAAGGAGCTTCTAAGCTTCGCCTTGACTAGCCAAACCTTACTGAAAAGAAAGTGCAATAACCATTCTTAGGTGTCAAAGTGAGTATAATTATCGATAGTTCACATGCAACTAAAAAAGCACACGAGAATAGAATATTTTTTGTTTCATATCAGACTGAGTTGCAACGAAGTGTGACTCATTATTATGTCATGAAAGTAGGCTGCTAATCAAGAACACATTTGACTGGGTGTGTAATATTCACTGCCTGTGATACTGCAGAAACATTGTGGTTCCAAGCACCCCAATAATATCGATAGCTCTTCCATTTCGATTTCAACAACTCCACTTCCCAGTCAAATTATAAAGGGTTTTTCAATTGGCGCGGGTCGATTTTGGCGCCCTGTGGCAGCCATTTTGTTTTGGTGACATCTGTCAAATCTTTTGTTTATTATTCAGTTGTTTATGCCAAATCATCGTGGCAAGTTACACGATTCAACAGCACGTTCAAATAATAAAACTTTATTATCAAAATGAGTGTTCATTAACGCAAACGTTGCACGCATTGCGCCCATTTTTCGGTAGACGTGGTGGCCCTTCAAAGTCGACTCTTCAACGTTTGGCGGCCAAATTTGAGACGACCGGGTCAGTAAACAATCAACCAACACCCGTACGTTCAAGGAACGCAAGATCAGCCGAGAACATTGCCGCGGTCCGTGATAGTGTACAGCAGAACCCGAGGCAGTCTATTCCTCGCCGTGCACAAGAACTTGGCCTTTCGCAGACTTCAACTTGGCGAATTTTGCGTCGGGACTTGGGCCTACACCCGTACAAGATCCAACTGACCCAGGAGCTCAAAGTTGATGACGATAGACAACGCCGTTTGTTCGCTGACTGGGCTTCGAATCGTTTGGAAGAGAACCCCAGTTTTGGGCGAAATATCATATTTAGTGACGAGGCGCATTTTTGGATGAATGGCTGTGTTAACAAACAAAATTGCCGTATATGGGACGACACCAATTCACACGAGGCTCACCAGGTGATAATGCATCCTCAAAAAGTTACCGTTTGGTGTGGATTTTGGGCCGGCGGCGTCATTGGTCCGTACTTTTTTGAAAACGACGGTGGTGAGGCGGTCACCGTCAACAGCGAGCGCTACACAACGATGATAACCAATTTCTTATGGCCCATATTGAACCATATGGACCTAGACGACATGTGGTTCCAGCAGGACGGCGCTACGTGCCACACAGCAAACGCCACGATTGGCATTCTCTACATCTACCCGCCCTTATTGAAAACCCCTTTATTTTACAGTGGCAATAAATAAAGCTCAAGGACAAACACTAAATGGGACCAGTTTGGAGTATACAGCTCAATATTTTACAAAGGGCCAAGTATTTATAGCTCTAACCCGTGTAACAAATGCAAGAAGATTATAGGTCTTGGCTCCTGATAGAAAATCTTCGAAAACTATATGCACTGAAATTTTATAAAACAAACTTCATAAAAAGTACCTTGAACATACGATGTGCTGCTTAGTTAATCGTCCATTTTTGTTTTTGGGAAACTTTTTTATTAAATTAAAAAATGATTTTGAATAGGGGAAATCGTTATTTTGACTTTTACACGTACCATTGCTTGTCTGTTTGTATACTGCAGCTGTCTACTTTACTTTGAAAAAAATATGAGTTGTTGTTGTATCAGCATAAACATACCCCATACTTACCTACGGGGAATGCTGTTGGAGTGACAGTCCTTGGACGGATATAAATCCGGTTCGTTTCGGTAACGTAGAACCGACTGTCGTGGAAACGAAAACAAAAAAAGAAAAAAAATTATGGGGTGATTAATTTTGCGCCTCTTCGTACATATTTATGTATAACCACTTATTGGAGTTCATTTAATTCTGCAATCTGCTCATTCGTTAATTTATTAATTTCAATTTATTTCTTATTTAAAAGACTTATTTTATGATAAACCTGTGTGAAAAAAGGTATGAGTTTATATCATAGTATATAAAAATATATGAGAAGCTCCATGGTATTCTTACTCTGCCTTATAGTACTATAATTACACCCCAACTGTACACAAATATTAAACAAAAAATTACTTATTCACCTATCTCTCTTTGCAGGTGCGTATTCGATATTCCACTGTATTGAATTTTAAGAGAATTTCATTCTACCTGAAATCAAGTAAGTGCTTTACTACATTTTCACTCAGCCTAAGCCTTTCGTAGGCTGCTGTCGATTTGTAAGGAGTTGGCACATGCCAAGCCGCCTATACGCTTGTAAGTAGCTTCTTACATTTGCATTAGGGCGCATCACATTACGTACGAAAAAAACGGTGCTGTGGAATTATAAAATGTATTATATTTTAAGACTTTCGCCAAAATATTTCGGAAAAATATTAAGATTTATGTTAATTGAACCGATTTGAAAGTACCACGAAATTCTCATTATTTTGAATCCATTGATAAGATTTTAAATAATTTTACCCGAGTCTTTTAAGCTTAAACTTTTCCATCATCTAAAGTGAGTTTTTGAAGAAAATATTTTTAAAAATTAATTTTATTTATAAATAAACTCGCTTTGGAGGTATTTTCAAATCGGTTAATTTGGCGTTAATCTCAATATTTTCCCGTAATATTCTGGCGAAAGCTTTAAAATAAAATAAGTTTTATGATTCCATTGGAAAGCCTGTAATTTCTTTAACGATGCACCCTAATGTATGTGCATATATCTGTTTGTGCGTGTAAGTGCAATCATACCCTGCACCTCAAAACACATTATGATCCACTTTCAACAAATTTACATTGAACTAATTCCGTACTGTAGCCTACCACAGGCTTACTTATGTACATGCGTACATTAGGGAGGTCGAAAAAAATTGAAAAAAAATCTTTTAAAAAATTTTTAAACATAAATTCAAGAAAGCCGCGCTCTATGTGAAAGCTTGCGTAAGCTTTTATATTTGCTGGAGTATCGCTATAGAAGAAAAAAATTCTGCTACCCTGAAAATTAGCAAAATTTAATTTTTGTCAAAACTTTGGCATTTATTGCAGGATTTTTATGAAATATGTTATAGAAATAAAATATGAAATATGTTATATAAATGCTATTGTATTATAAAACGTTTGCCGATTGCTGTTCATCTCTGAACATCTTGTGATTCATCGTCGAACTCATACTCGTATTTTTTGGAAAAATCATTTTTTCTGTAAAATTTTCAAATTAAATTTTTTACATTTTTTCCAACAAATGCTCAGTTAAGCGTACATACTTACAAACTGTTATTATCACTATTGTTATTATTATTATTATTTTTAGTGAATTTCGCACAGCGACTTGAAAAAGCTACAGCGCCCTCGTCAAGAAGTCAAAGTATTTCTCTCAGCAAAAAAAAATAAAAAACTTTTGGACCATTTTAAAATTTGCTAAAATTAATTTTTTTATCCTATTCATATATTCGAGCACAAAAAAAATTGTTTTTGGACCACCTTAAGGGGGGGGTAGGTAAAAAAAATCGATTTTGGTTTATTTGAGAAAATGAATGTACATAATCTCAAGAATGTTGTGTCCAAATTTTAAGTCAATCGGTGCAAAACTCACAAAGTTAGAGCATTATAACCGTTGGCCGCTCCGACTCGGCTACCTGCCATGGTCGAACTTTAAATCGATTTTCTGGAAAACGACGTTTTTCAAGTCGGTGGACACTTTTTCTCTGAATCTACTCGACCGATCTTCCTAAAATTTTGTACACACTTTCTCTACATAATTACCGAGGTAACGCTGGGAGGTTTTTTCTTTTTTTCAATTTTTTATTTATTTTACAATAAACAATATTATGCGATTTGTCGTCTAAAAATCGCACTTCTACTTCAAATGTTAAAAAAAATTGAAAAAAAAAATTTTTTTAATAAAAACTCGACAGGGTTACCTCGGACAATTGATTACCTAATGAAAACTCTTTGATTTTTGGATTTCAGATGATCCAATGCTGAGAAAAACTGTCCACGGCAAATTGCCTTTTTTTCGAGACGTCTGCGTAGATCTGCTGTCAACGGCTCAATTTTGTATATTTTCTTGTGAAAATTTTTGAAAATATTTTTGAAATATGAGTTTACAGTATACTAATTGGATAAATAAATTTACATGAATCATCTTTCCAAAAAAAATTCATAAATAAGTGCATATTTTTAGTGGAATTAACTAAACGTCGTCTCAATTAATTTTTTGTTACAACTATAGCATTTGATATCCGATTACTATATATTGTATTTGGTACAAATTAGATAACAAATGCTAAAGTATTGACAAAAAGTTAATTTTAACGGCTTTTAAGGTGGTCCTAAAAAATATTTTGTCATATAAATACGCATGTTAATTTATAGTTGCACCAAACATATTAGTTGCTATAACTGTTCTAATCTTTTCGAATATTAGGGTTGTTCCAAACAAATAGGCGAGCGAGAATGGAGAGTAAAATTTCAAGGGCATGCAACGTTTTGGGCATTTTCGTTCCGCGAGAGAGAAAACAGATATAACGTAGATGAAAAGGAGAGAGAGAGGGCTATAACTTAAATATATCTTAGATACACTTTAGGCTATTTTTCCTGAGTTTTTCCTTGTGGTTGCTAATTTCAAGTGAGAAATAACACTGCCTACTTTTTGGCGCTTGTTTGTTGGTGCAAACTTGTTGGAAATATATTTTAGGTGCCTACTTTTTGGCGTTATATTTCCTTGGTGCCTACTGTTTGGGGCGTTTTTTGGTCCCAATATTTTGGCATTTTTTATGCCTACTTTTTGGCGCTTATTTCCATTTCCTAGCTAGTGATTGTGCGTACTATGAAGTGCTATCCACTCCGGCGTTGGAATTATTGCTATTGCCTTGTGATAATTTGTACCGTTCCTGCGGTCCTGGAATCGCTGCGTTTGTGCGGGTGATAAACGCTCGGAGTAGTGCGCGTTGTTGCCACGGTTTGTGTCCGGCGTTTACCTACACCAGAGCAGATCAGGCTTTCAAAGATGTGGTGGTGTTTACATTTTTTTTTTTGTTTAACATGGGAGCCGTTCCGGCTTAATGTACATTGGCACATACAGAGCCGACATAAAATTTTCAATATAATCCACAACTTTGCTACTGCTTAAGGCGCACATAAACCGCTTAAAGGCTCTTATGCCAAAATCGAGTGCCCACACACACACACACACACACGCACACACACACCTAAATACAATTGCAAATGCTTTGATAGGTGCATACATATTTATGTTTTTGTAACCACTTGCCAAAGTGCTGACAGCATCTTAACAAAAGCAGCAACAACAGCAGAGGCTAAGAGCAAACAGCAACAGTAAATGATGCAACAATTTACTCGCAACTGCGTTTGTGACCATGAGAGGATGTGTTTGTGCGTGTGCATGTGTGTGTGTGTGTTGTGGTAAAGTTACTGGACAATGTAATAAGCTCATTACGATGCTTAACTACGCAACCGCACACAATGTGGCGACTGATAGACATACGAGTACGTATAAAGTACTCAGTGAAGACTGGCGTTTCCTGGGTGTGGATCCATAGACATGGCAACAGACAACAACCAACAGCAGCTGCAACTCAACTATCACCATTGCCAACACTTTCAGGATGTCCTATGTTTGCATGTATGTATGCGTGTGCACATATTGCCATAACCTTAAACATCACTACTACTATGGCCAACTACATCATTAATGTCACCGGCATTATGATCTCACAGCATCTCCATTCTCTCATCATCTCCATTCTCTTTACCACCATTATTATTCCTTCTGTTTCTATCGTCTTCAACGCCATCAGCTTCATCGGTGCTGCTGGCAACCACCTGCATTATTTGACAAATGAAACGAATGAGAATGGCGTCGTCATCAATACAAACATTTGGCTGAATGCTTCATTTGTAACTACATCTGTATGTATAGCTGTGCATTCGTTTGTATGTCTGTCATGGTGACCAAAATGATTGATTGAGCTTTTAGGTAAATTAAAAAAAAAATCCACTGCTATGATAGTCAAGGAATCGAATATTTATCTGTATACGAGTATCTGTTTAAAGTAGCCACACTTATACACTTGCATTTTTTCCGTTGGTTTTATTTGGTTATACAGTTCAGGCATTAAATTTGAATTTAAAAAAAAATTATATTTTGTCTCACAGAGACAAAAAGCCTCTGCGAAGGAAATAGAAGAAGGCTATTTTAGCCAAAAAATGATCCCAATAATACGCATGAATTGGTGGAGCAAAGCAGAACTAACCTTACCACTTTGAGCGAAAACCATAAAGTTACCTTGATTTGGGTCCCAGGACATCGGAGCATCGAAGGTAATGAAAAAACGGATGAACTGGCAAGAGGGGGATCTGCCATGAATAACGTTCTTGCAGAATCAGTATTCACACCGCTAGGTGCAGTCAAGAGTGACATTTCCCTAAAAAACCTCCGCATTGCAGATTGTAGATGGAAAATCCAGATGAAATGCAAAATTAGCAGAACGTTATGGCCCACCTACAACCTCAAACAATCGTCAAAATTGATAAACATGAAATGACGGGACGCCTGTAGACTAACGGCAGTCATAATTGGCTTTTGGTCTGTGGGAGAACAAGTAGCCAAAATGGGCATCCCTCACAATACTTACTGTCATAGTTGTAAACAACCGGAGAAAAAGGAAACAATTTTCCATTTCCACTGCGAATGCCCTGCCCTATGGAAGGACAGAATGTAAACCCTGGGTAAACCGCTGTTCGAGAGTCTGGAACAGCTGTCTGGCTTAGATGTCAGCAACCTGATAAGGTTCCTGAACCGCACAGACTGGATATAGTCATGTTGTAAATAACTGGTAAACAAGTTGGTAACGAGGATGTGGCAACAAAATGGTGCGGAAGCGATAGTTGGATTCTGGATGAATCACCACTTTAACCAACCAACCAACGCATGAATTTTGTATCTCAGATTTGTCGTTTTAGCTTAAGAAGAATTGTGCTTAATTGGTCCTAACGGCGAGTGTCGCAGGGGTTATGTCATCCGAATGAATACAAACTCATTAAAAATCGTTTAAGCGGTTATCGCGCCAATCAAGAAGAAGAAGAATGAATTTGTTACATGATCTTAGAAATAATATACTTCCTTCTATAAAATGCCACTACAATCACTTAAACAGAGTCCTTGTTTCATTTAACGATCAACTGCGAAAGTCAAAGTACCCAAACATTCAAAAATCTTCTTTCAAAGAGCTTCCCTCAAACACTTGGAAAGTCGCTGTTTCTATTACTTTTCCAAGCGAATGCTTCAAGGGGGGAGCCTGGTTTATAAGGTCAAAAAAATCAATTTTTTTTTTTCGTTTTGAGCGATTCCTAATATATTTCAGAATATTCACACAAAGTTACAGAGCCTATTTCTCAATATTTCCGTAGATACGAAGCCAAAGGTAGGCGAGCGTTAGGTAGTTACGCTGTGACCGGACAGCTATAGTACAAACTTTATCTTCTTTTCTCGACTTTTCATTTTTGTGATTTCTTTGAATTGGCGTACATGAATGAAAAAAACTAATGAACCTTTTGAAATGAATCAAAGCTTGTTCCCTTCAGTATTAAATTCTCTTCCATTTGAACTAAAAAAATAGATAAAAAAAATTTTTCAAGATTTTTATACCAAGTTGAAGTGAATTTTTTTTTATAGAAAGGCATTTTTTGCTTTAAAATCTCCAAAAAGTTGAAATTTTGGAATTTCTCTCAGTTTTCTTAGTTCATCTAGAATAAAAAATCATGATAATTAGAAATCCATTTGAATTTTTTGCTTTAGATAATAATTACGAGCTGTATCTTGTACGCCAGTTGGAAACTCCAGCGTTGCAGCGCTCTACTAATTTCTATGTTAAACATTTTTTTCAACTTATTTTAATCAGTACAAAAATTTTTTACACTTTTTAAATGTTCATTAAAAGATAGAAAAAACTTTGCAGTGCTAAATTAATTTTTTCCTTAAAAAAAAATTGCAAAGAGATGCAATTTTTAGACCTCATAAACCAGGCTCCCCCCTCAAAGAACAGAACAAACATCATAAAAGACTTATGAAAAGAGTTATTTTTTGGTCTAAGTAATGAGTGCGGGAAAACCTCCCAAATTCCTTAGAATTATTTCCCTGAAGCCAATCACTGAGGCTACCATTCTTGTCGTCCGATAATTGGGCTTCTTAATGGCACATAAAAAGCTTATAGAGAGAGTCATTTGCTCTAAGTAATGAGTACTACATTTCAAAGCATTATTTTCTCGAAGCCAATCACTGAGACTTCCTTTTCTGTCATACAATAACTGGAAACGACAATAGGTGTATTTAGCCATCGAGTGAACTCTTTTTAAGTGTAGTCCGTCTAACTTAACCCAGCCTTATTTGCGCGATTACTACAAATCCCTCCAAACTGAAGTTTTATAAAAATCATAAAAGCTTTAGATCAACTCGAAACCAAACCTTTAGGAAGAGATATCTTCATTTTTAATGGTAGTCACACCGAAATTAGTGAACCAAACTCCGTGATATGCAATTATATGCTTGCATTGAACTATCGCTGAACTCGGGTGAAGATGGCTAAATAAAATCGACTACTCTTCACTTGATTTCTAGGTGCACAAGCGCATAGCGTCGGCTGATAGAATTTGCATGGCTACTGGTAGACCATTTATCACCTAAAATTTGCTACTTACCAAATTTATATTACTGATGAGAACTGCAGGGTTGTCTGTAATTGATTGGCGCTAATTCATACTAAGGTTGCTGTATTTAGTCCGGAAACGTTCACGAGATATGTAGGGTGTAATGTTCTAAGAAGGCAGTGCTCAAGACGAACGCATGTGAAAGAACTTTCCCAAGTTTCTACAAAAGCTTTAAGAATAAGGAGAAGGAATAATCGATTTTTCGTTCCCTCTGCATAAGTTCGGCATTGGTAAATGCTCCGAGAATGCCAGCAAACTGTGGCTTTAGTGGATTTTGTTCGGGTTGTACTACTTTGCAATATAATTTTGGTTTTCAGAACGTCCTTCAGCACCACTTCTTCTCCTTGATTGGCACGATAACCACTTAACTGATTGTGGCCGAGTTTAAAAAAGCGCGTCAATCGTTTGTTTCTCGTGCTAACCGGCGCCAGTGTATAGGGGCCTTCAATGCTACTATAACATTTTTCTTTTGTTGCACAATTTATGATTTCTGATCAGAATCAGGAGTGAGTTAATTATTTTTAAAATATACATTACATGACAAACCAAAATAAAAACAAAAATAATTTTCAGTTACATTGAAAAATCTCATTAATTTGAGTGCCCAATAAACACCTTTGTCACTTATCATCGTAAAGGCGTCGCGTTACCAACGTTGTCGATTGTCATGTCATGCTTATCTGTCCAACATTTTGACAGTGACATTTTAAACCGTCACCGATGACCGCTCGATAATGACAGCACAGGATATACTCATACCCACACCACTACGAATAAAGTAAAGTGAGAGGAAGGAGTGCTTTTATGCCCTCAATTCGTAAATAAGATCATAAGAAACAACAACAACTGCATTAGCATCATTTATTTTATACAAAAATATGACAGACAGACAACAAAATAAAACAGCAAATAAACAAAGAGTTGATGACTACTTTTGCGGCCATTTTCCCGAAAAATGACTGATAATATTATTAAAAATCCCACAACAAATGTAAGTAAATTAAAAAAACGGCCAAATTATAATGAGAGAAAGGGGCACCAAAGTGAAAGGTATGAAAATTGAAAAGCAAATAACGAAAAAATAGCAAAAGCTCTTAAAACCAAGCTGGAGCGCTACAAATAATGCTGTCTCATCAGGCGCATCATTAAGAACCCTTTTCGGCACAATGACATGAATTTCATAGAGTGAAAAAGATGGCGGCTGTTAGAATACAAAAGTGGCATAACTTGACAATTACTTACTTTGACGTTGAAGTAGCTATAAGGTACCGACTACGTGGATTTATGAGGTAAGAGCGTTTATTTTATGCAGGTGAATAAGTTGATAGCAAAGTTTGTGGTGGGAGTCCAGAGGGAGGACCAGGCGCTGAGTGAATTATATTTTGTAAACTGAATGGCCGAAAATACAAGTAGCCTTTTGTTTTGCGCGACGCCATTTAACTTTGGTAGCTGCTTATTTCAACTAATACCACCGTTGCTCGCGAATTTCAACTCGGTAGGTGGTTTTTGTTCATGGCTTCTGCGCCAGCTTCTGCTTTCAGCGTTTTGAAAAATTACATTTCTCGAGCGGGGAATGAACAATAAAGCAAGCGCAACAGACAAATGAGTCGTCAAGATGAGTGGTTTTGGCAGACGAACAGATTAATTTACTCATACATATACGAGTACATATAATATAATTGAAATGTAGGTGTGCTGCTGTTAAAAAGAATATTTTATGCTAAAAAATAAAATTTTAAAATGTTAAAAATTTGAGAGGAACTGAAGATATCAGACTTTAAAATCTCAATACCAAAATTTACTATATAGCATAAATCATAAAATAATTAAAGGGCTTTCCAATTTTAAGTTTTCCAACTTACTTATAACACTCTAGCCTACAAATAAACTCATTTTCACAAGAATTTAAGACAACATTAAGTTCCCTCATTTGCCAACTTTGATTACTGATTCCAATTCACCGCATCAACATATCTTAACAAATAATCTACACTTTGCTTCATATTATAAGAAGCGGATTTTCGTGTTCAAAGTCCTCCATTGACAATTTGTTATCCAACTTCTTATCCAATGAGTGCCTTATGAGCAAATATTGCGTATACGCCATGTAGGCAAAAATTACTAACTGATTTGATTAATTCGCATCCATTAAATGTAAAAGTATATATATAGACGTATATATATGTATTTATAATATGTATACCAGGTGTATAAGCTTAAATCCGCTGATTGCTCGTAGATGGCGTTAGTGAGCATATCAAGTTACCATAGAAATGCCATATTTTTTTTTGCATGGGTTCGACACCTGTTAACATCAATCACTGCACATCATCAGTGATTTCATACAGCAACACACTTTTTTCCTTGCGTTATCATGTCTAATTTTGTGCCAAAAAAAGAGCATATGCGGGAAGCTCTACTTTTTTGCTTTAATTTGAAGAAATCGACTGCCGAATCGCATCGAATGCTTGTGGAGGCCTATGGTGACAGTGCATTATCGGAAACAACTTGCAGAGACTGGTTTCGTCGGTTCAAAGATGGCCATTTTGACTTGAGTGACAAGAAGCGTGAAAATCGGCCCAGAAAAGTTGAGGACCATGAATTGCTGGCTCTTTTGGATGAGGACGATACCCAATCGCAAAAAATGCTTGCCGAGCAGTTAGGTGTCACTCAACCAGCCATTTCCATGCGTTTACGTGCCATGGGAAAGGTCCAAAAAGTCGGAAAATGGGTACCCCATGAATTGAACGATAGACAGATGGAGCGACGCCAAAACACATGAGAAATCTTGCTGGCTAGGCATAAAAGGAAGTCGTTCCTGCATCTTGTGGTGACTAGCGATGAAAAGTGGATATACTTTGAGAATCCTAAACGAAAAAAATCATGGGTCGATCCCGGCCAACCATCAACTTCTTCATCAAGACCTAATCGCTTTGGACGCAAGACGATGCTGTGCGTTTGGTGGGATCAGCAGGGTGTCGTTTACTATGAGCTGTTGAAACCTGGTGAAACTGTTAATTCTCATCGCTACCACCAACAACTCATCAAATTGCGCCGTGCTTTGCGTGAAAAAAGGCCTCGTTATGAACAAAGACATGAGAAGCTGATTTTCCTCCACGACAACGCCCCATCGCACACGTCAAGAATGGTCCAAAACTACTTGGAGACAATCAATTGGGAGGTGCTACCTCATCCCGCTTATTCACCAGACCTGGCCCCTTCGGACTATCATCTGTTTTCATCGATGAGTCACGCGCTCGCCGAACAGCACTTCGATTCGTACGAAGACGTCCGGAAATGGCTTGACGAGTGGTTCGCCTCGAAAGATGAAGAATTCTTTTGGCGTGGTATACACAAATTGCCCGAGAGATGGGAAAAATGTATAGCTAGCGAGGGCAAATACTATGAATAAATTATTTTTTTGCTTTCTATAAAAAAAAATGGTTTTTTTTTTTTACTAAAAAACAGCGGATTTAATCTTATACACCTGGTATATATTGGCACACATACATATATGCATCTACAGTGGTGGTCAAAATAATAGGATCGCCACATATGCCCAGTTTTTACTATTTATTTATTTTTAAACGATTTTAATGGCCAAAAATGTAAAAACTACTACAATTATTTTTTATTAACCTTTAACTTTTTTTATTTCTTATACAAATTTTTTTTTGTATAAAATTAAAAAAGAAATGAAATATTTTCATACAACTTTCAAACTTTTCAGTGACCAAAAACGCAAAAACTACTATATCTATTCTTTATTAACTTTTTATTATTTATAAGTTTTTTTCCCATAAAATTTGTATAATTTTTTTTTGTGTACAAATTAAATTTTTTCAGTGGCCAAAAATGCGAAAACTATTATATTTATTCTCTTTAATTATATTTATTCTCTTAAATTTAACAAAATTCAAACTTTTCAGTGGACAAAAACTACTATATTTATTCTGTATGATATTTTTATTTTTTTTTTAACTTTTTTTATAAAAATTTTTTTTTGTGGAAAATTTGAAAATTTTCATAAAAACTTCAATCCTTTGGCCAAAAAATGCGATAACTATTATATTTATTCTTCATTAATTTTTTATTCTATTTTTTATTTTTGACACAAAAATTAATCGAAAACTACTATATTTATTTTTTATAAATATTTTTGTTTTAATTTTATCTCATACATTTTTTTTTTTTTAATTGCAAACTTTTTAATGGCCAAAAATGCGAAAACTTTATATTTGTTCTTTATCGACTTTTCATTTTTATTTATATTTATAAAATGTTTTTTTTTTTGTATAAAATTTCAAACTTTGAGTGGCCAAAAATGCAAAAACTATTACTTTAGTCTTTATTAGTTTTCTTTTTAAATACGAAATTTTTTTTTTTTGTTAAAAAATTCACAAATTTTCATAAGTATTTCAAATTTGGCCAAAAATGCAAAATCTACTACGTTTATTCTTTATCAACTTTTTATTTTTTGTACAAAATTTTTTCTTGAATAAAATGTAAAAAAAATTCATAAATTTTCATAAATATTTCACCCTTTTTAGTGGCCAAAAATGCGAAACCAGGTAGATACCTATGAAATGCGATTTTTTTTCAATTTCAAACGTTTATTAACAAAAAATGGTTACAAATTTAATCTTCAAAATAATAGCCATCGCTAGCGACACATTTTTCCATCTCTCAGGCAATTTGCGGATGCCGCGCCAAAAAAAATGGGCCGTCTTTGGCCGCAAACCAATCATCGAGGCATTTTTTTGGCTTCTTCTTGAGAATTGAAGTGCTGCTCGGAAAGTGCGTGACCCATCGATGCAAACAAATGATAATCGGAAGGCGCCAAGTCTGGTGAGTAAGCCGCATGCACCAGCGGTTCCCAGTCGTACGTCTCCACCAATTCGCGGGTCGCTCTTGTTCAATGTGGCGGTTCATTGTCATCAAGAAAAATTACTTTGTGACTACGATCGGCATATTCTGGGGGTTTCGGTGTATAGCGCTGTTCAAATCGGACAATTGTCATTGGTGGCATGCACCGTCAACTGTTTCACCTGGTTTTAATAGCTCGTACCAAATCATACCATGCTGATCCCAGAAAATACACAGCGTTGCCTTGCGGCCGAAGCGATTTGGTTTGGCCCTTTGTTTTTGGCTTGTGGCCAGGCGGACCATACGATCGTTTACGCTTGGGATTGGAGAAATACACAAATTGTTCATCACCCGTAACGATTCGATGCAAAAAAGATTTCCTTTTGAACCGGGTGAGCAACATTTCGGTGCTCTTGCTGCCTTTCAGTCAGTTCATGCGGCACCCATCTTCCGACCTTTAAAATCATGCCCATGTCTTTCAAACGTTTGGAAATGGTTTTTGGGTCACTCCCAACTGCTCTGCCATCATTTCTTGCGTTTGACCATCATCTTCATCCAACAATGCTTGCAATTCGGCGTCCTCAAACTTTTTCGGTGGCCGGTCACGGTCCTCGTTCTCCACGCTAAAATCACCACTTCGCGATTTTTTAAACCACCTGAAGCACTGTGCTCTACTTAGAGCATATCTACCATAAGCTTCTAAATATAAGCATTTGATGAGCTTGAGAAGCGTTTTTCTTCAATTGATAACAGAAAATCAACGATGTCCGCGAATCGTAGTTTGAAAGCATTTTTACATTACGACATTTTTAAGAGCGGCAAAAATGCATTGTTGTATGAAACGCAACAATCAATAAACTGAATATTGTTGACAGATCACAGACGAAAAAAACAAGACAGTCTCATTTCATAGGAATCTACCTGGTATATTACTTTTTTTATTTTTAGTTTCTTATACAAGATTTGAAAAAATTCAAAAATTTCATTAAACATTCACACAAAATTTTGAAATTTTTCAGTGTCCAAAAATGCGATATTTAGTATATTTAATAATTTTTTTTGTTATGTTTTTAAACAATTTTTTTTTGGGAAAATATCATTCATTTTTTTCATTTCATATTGCATTTCATTCGACATTTTTTTTGTTGTCGGTGTTATGCAAACTATTAATATAATTTATTCGCCGTTCGAATAATTGTTTCCTTTCTTTCAAGGCTGAATGGAATTATTCAGAAATAACAAAAAAAAATTTATTTATTTGTCATTCGTATTCGAATACATTTTTCCCAATCCAGATATGTACACACAATAACGAATATTTATTAAAAGCTGTAGTTCAATTGCAAAAAAAAAAACAAAAATTATTTACCAAAATCATAATCATTTATCTTAATTCAACGCAAAACTACCTGAAAGTCTAGCGCGTCCTCGAAAGACAAATAGCAGCAGAAAGACACACACAAGAAAAAGCTCAAACATAACTTTCCATCCAACAGTGATCAATAATCGCTAATAACAAATAAACTTTATTTTTGCGCGCCCGCATAAAACTTTCATACGTTGACTAAATGCGACGGCAATAGCAAAAACATACACAGCGCTCAATAATCTTTGCTAATTTCTTATGGAATTCTTACGAAACTTCACTAGTTTGCCATTATAATCCCACCAGCATATTTTTAATCTCTCCAAACATAGCCCGACCATTCATTCATTCAGCCACCACCTTGATGACTCTCCACAAGTAGTTATAGCTACGATTATTTGTACGAGTACAACAACAGGAACAGCAACGACAAAAATCCAAGGTTTCAGTGCGTTTCGTACTTGTCATTCGCTGTGGCAATATAATCTAGCAAATTTTTCAACTTAGGCTTATACAGGCAACACACAGACTTACAAATATTGTCTTTTTGTGGCCACACAAAAAATATTGCTCTTAATGTAGTGCTCCTGCAGGAAAATCTGAAAAGTCATTAGTGCCGAGCTGGTGCGCTTCGAGTGAATTTAGATTAATAAACTGTGACTGAATCGCGCATTTATTTGCTTTTTCATATGAGTAACTCGTAATTTTTAAACAACGAAGCCTTAGGAACTGTCAGTTGTTCTTGGCTGCTCCGCTTTTTAGATAACACAGGCCGACAAAATTTAACCAACATTCAGACCCAGAAACCAGACTATATATTTCCGAAGGTTTATGATGCGCTGAATCCAAATCTGGCCTCAGAATTGCTCTATTAGTTTGAGTTTTCGAGATATCCTAACCTAAAAGTGCAAAAAACCCCATTTTTCCCCATATTTGAGGTTATGTAGCCTTGCAGATGTTTTCTTTCACCAAAATGAAAGGATGGCATCTTTAAATACAATCCTTCTTTTTTCAAATGGCGTTTTGTTTGCTCAAATATCATTTTTTTTCGCAGAGATATCGCATTTTGAAATTTTCATGTTTCGAAATTTTCCTACACCTGAAAATCGATTAAGATAACATAGACATGATATAGTCGCTTACTAATTTTCTTGGGTTTGAGGGCCTGAAATATATGGATTAATAGTATGTAAATTTGGAGTTTGTGGGAAAGCCTGCTTGCGGTTATGTGGGTTAGCCTGCTCGCGGTATGATAGGGGTGGTTTCTAGGGGTTAGGGCTGTGTGTGACTCGGTACCCAAAGGTTAGATAGTGTAGGGATGTGGTGAGTCAGCACACTTATGGTGTGAGACAAAATTTTAAGAAAAATAAGACTCAATTCAAGAAAATTAGTAATCGAATATATCATGTCTATGTTATCTTAATCGATTTTCAGGTGTAGGAAAATTTCGAAACATGAAAATTTCAAAATGCGATATCTCTGCGAAAAAAAATGATATTTGAGCAAACAAAACGCCATTTGAAAAAAGAAGGATTGTATTTAAAGATGCCATCCTTTAATTTTGGTGAAAGAAAACATCTGCAAGGCTACATAACCTCAAATATGGGCAAAAATGCGGTTTTTTGCACTTTTAGGTTAGGATATCTCGAAAACTCAAACTAATAAATTAATTTTAGTTATCAATCCGAATTTTGCATGGACAGAGAAGCAGATATTAGTTTAAATTATTTCGGATACTTTTCCTTGTAGACTAGTGTAATTTATTAATACAGGTATTATGAGGGGATTTAGCACTGTAACCTAAAACATTTATTGTGCCCCTTTCATGGATTCAGGGTACATCTTAGAGCCAAATTTCATCAATAAATTCTTGTAAATATTTGTCCTATTTTATTGAGTTTTGTTTCCATCTCTGGGCAAATATGTTTACCTCGATATTTATGCCCCTGGCATAGCCAGCTTCTGTTAAGCGGTTTCATTTTACTACCTAAAGAACATTCACGTTCTATTCAAGTATTTTCCCTGGTTAATAAAATCATAATTAAATCTTCAATGCCCGGTTAGAATTCCCATGATGATTCCAGAATCATTCCTATTTAATTCCATATAGTCTTTAAATCCGTTTAGATTAAAAATAGCTATCATTGACTTCGATTGTACTAAGCCCGGTAGATTCTTGCAGTATGATCTTCCGCGTCTTGCCTCTACTTCCTGAATAAAAGTTGTGAAGTTTCGATAATTTAAAACTTGCACCAAAATTTGGCAGAAACAAGCTAATCTGACCTAAGTACATCCCGTTTTTCCAGAGTTTCATTCCAGTGTAGAATGTAAAAGTCGTCGAACTACAGCTACAAGTACGAGAAACAAAGTGTGTTCTAGCCCACACTACAGCTCTTGCAATAGTCCATAAGGTAGAGCATTGAAATAGAACTCAGACCTTCCTTAATTCGATTCTTAGTACAAAGCCTTCAGTTTTTAAAGTTTATTATATTTTTTCTTCATCTCAATCTTTATACAATCATACATTTTTTCATTGCTCCCATTTTTCCCTACAGGGCTTATTCTTATTGTATCCACACAGAACTTGATGCACTATACTTATATTTGTATGAGTCTTTTTGTCTGCTGGGTTCATTCATGTATTTATTAGTACGTCGCTTACAAAGACAGCAAATCCCTAAAGTTTTCGCCTATTTTGCTGTTAATCCTGAAAGTGTCTCAAAACTTTTCCGCTCGTTTACTTACTTATTTTACTTTGAAGAACTAGTTTGGGTTGCTATGCGCTGTCCGAGGAGATGTAGGAAGAAGCAATTATAGGAGGAAAGGTAAGTGTAAATTTTGTTAAGTACAAAGGACAAAGAGGATTTTTCATGTAACAGTTAAGGGTAAGTCGGAAAAGTGCAGAACACATAGTAACATAGAGAAACAGTAAGAGCACTAGAGTCTAAAAAGTATGAGAAGAAGAAAATAGAGTGTCAGAGATGTGTTTAAAGAAGCACTCAAGATTTTATATTTCATGTAAAAAGAAGTTTTCATCCGTGGAAATAGTAATAAAAGAAGATATTTTATTAGACCAAATTTCATGTTGGATTCTTTCAAGTTAGATTAGACTAGTTCAGACTAGATTAGATTAGTTCAGACTAGATTAGATTAGCCAACATTTCTTTAGACTAATTTAGACTAGATTGGATTAAATGAGATTACACTAAATTTCATTAGATTCGATGATTTAAAGCGCGATAAGATTAAATTCAATCAAATTCCATTACATTGGGATAAATAAAATTCAACTTAAGATTTTACTTCAAATCCCAAGACTTTAGTCTTTACTTCTCAATTAAAAGTACATTTTTATCAGTGGAAATAGAAGATAAAGGAATGGTTGAAAGAAGATATTATATTAGATCAAACTTAATATAACTAGGTTCGATTCTTTCAAAACAAACAAAAAGATTAAATTAGATTATATTTGAATTAATTAAATATTAGATTATTTTCAACGAGATTAGATTAAACTGGCCTCGAATATTTTAGATTAGACTGCATTGAATTAGTTTTCATTCTATTAAACGAGAAAAGATTAGATTAAATTATATTAGATTTAATTTTTTAAGAGAGTTTGAATAAGCGGCCGCCGTAGCCAAACGGTTGGTGCGTGACTACCATTCGGGAGTTCGGGAGTAGATTCGAATCTTCGTGCATAAACATCCAATAATAGAAATTTTTTTTCTAATACGGTAACCTCGACAGGCATGAAAAAGCTCCTCATAAAAACCATTTGGCGCTCTGTGTCGACTAAAAACTGTAGATTACTCCACTTGTGGAACAACATAAAAACGCACACCATAAATCGGAGGAGAGGCTCGACCAAACACCGAACAGAAGTAAACGTGGCAATTATTTATTTTATTTTTTTAAATAAGAATAGGTTACACTAATTTCATTCGATTCGATGCTTCTACATGAGCAGTCATTTAGGGTACATAAAACTATAATAAATGAAATTTATAATTTTTTAAACGAGATTTGATTAAATTAGGTCGAGCGTGTAGCGAATCACCGGACTGTGCCAGGCCATAATTGACAATGAAGGAGATTGGACTTGTTACTGAAATATTTGCATTGAGTATTCACGACCAAATTATCAATAAATTTGCGAATTTTCGAAAAATTAATTGTTGTTATTATTTCACAGTGACCACGCTCTTATGTTACAGACTGTAAATTCGATTAAATCAATTCCAATGCAATTATATTCCTACTATTTTGTTTATTTCAAAATTAAAATATTTTAATTGCAATATAAGCGTGGAAATTGGATGTTGATGTCACTGTTGTAGCAACTTGAAGATCCCTAATTAGAATGGTTAAGGCATCAGGCGTCATCTGCAATTTCTTCTAAAGTTAAGCCCATAAAGGTTATTTCACCGTAGTGAGATCAGAGGGAGATAGTTGTTGGCTGAGTAGATTTAGGTGGGCCAATGAAGATGTGATTAGTGGCGTGTGAGGTACTTCCCCTATGGCCCTGGTCTTCATTATGGATCATAAGAAATAAATACATAAGTATAGATATAACGTATGGTACTTTAACATACCGAACATTTTCTGATTATAACGGGGTCAATTCTTCTTACCTCTGTCTAAGGTATAAGGGGGTGAACCTGTTACAGTCTTAACTCTCTAACTTTTGATAAAAAAATATATTTTATTTCTCATGCTACAACTATTTACATAAATGTCAACACCTCACATGAACTGCCGTGTGACTCTTCGTTTTTCTGGATCTGTGTTTCTCACATTTTGGTCTGCTAATATTTTTTCTCTCTTTATTTCGCTGCTGTTGTTGCCTACTGCAGGCATTAAATTGAGCTGCGATTTTCATTTTGCTACTGTTGTTGCTATTGCCTCCTGCGGTAAGTTAACTTATAAAACGTAATTGCGCTAGAATAAGGCAATTCTCACAAGGCAGCTGCAATTCTTAATCAGCTATGTGTGGTACTTGGACTCAGATTATGGCATTAAGGGAGCGAGAATCCGTGAAGGTGGTACGAGTCTCGTAATAGAGTCTCGGTGAGCGTTATTTAAAGCCTCTCTGTATTCGAAAGCCTTTTGTGGTTGTTTTAGATTAGATGCAGAACTCCGGACATGGGATCTTTTGACGAAATATTCGTTGATGTTTTAGCATAATATCGGTTCAATATCCTCAACGTAGGTCAAAGCTCTTCTTTAAAAATCGAAATGACGCCTTTCCTTAAACAAAACAACCTGGATAAAAAGAAATTCGATGGAATCAAATCGCATGAATTTTATTGTCAGTCTAAATTGTAACGGCGTAAGATAGCGTCAATTCCAAACCGTTGATGTTAAAATCGCGTCTATGGAAGTGAATTATTTCATGAAGAATTTTAAAATCGACTTGAAGAGTTTTGTAAAAATTTAAAATGTTGTGTGTTTTGCGTATCTAAGAGAATATTTTTGGAATATAAAAGTACGTGACTTAGTGTGCTTATATTTAACTGCGGAGCAGCATACCATTTGTTAATTTCCTCGAGCTTTTTTATCTTAGGGTACTCTAATAAAATTTTCTGCTAAAAGTATTTGTATAACATTTTAACTTGCTAACTGCCCTTTTGATCAAATTCCATTAAACTTTTTTTGAAAAAGTGTTCAGTGTCCTATTAAGTAGATATATTTTCTGTATAAAATACATGACTTTAACCCACCAACTACCCTTTTCATAAAATTTCAAGAAACTGCGCTTGGAAAAGGATCAAAATTGGCAGGGACGTATAGAGCATATCCAGGCCCCGGGGGAAAATTGCAAATGCGGGCCCTTTCCAATTATGTCTACTTCATATATTGTAGTATAATTCGGAATTACTCTCGAGTCCGGGCCCCTCTAAGAACTCCGGGCTCGGGGTAAAAAGTCCCTCATCCCCGCTCTCTCGTCGGGCCTGAACATAGGCCTTTAAGCAGAAGCTATTTTCCACTTAAAAATTTGTTTAATATAGGCCTAACTGACCTATTCATCAACTTTCATGAAATTTCTTTTGGAAAAGGATCTTAGAACCCGTTTCTGTAGAAATTATTTTCTGTTTTTCTGTAATATCATTTTAACCCTCTAACTGCCATATTGACCGATTTTCATGAAACTGCTTCATGAAGTTGATCTAAGAACTCGTTTCAGTCGAAGCTATTTACTGTTTAAAAAGCACCATTTTAACCCTCTACCGCCCTTTTGATAAAATTGCATGCAATTTTTGTTGAAAAATGTTGCGTATTTTTTGAAAAAGGATCAACAAATCCCTCTTAAGTACAACATTATTTCTGTTTAAAATGTTTATACAGGATATTAACACTCTAACTACCCTTTTGATCACCTTTTATGAAACTTCTGTCAAATGAAAAGTGTCAATGGACGCACTTAAGCAGCAAAAAGTGTATGCTTAAAGCGATAACATAAAATTAGAAGGTTGAAATTTTAGCCCTTTTGATCGAAGTTTTACAAATCTGCTTTTGGAAAGTATCTAAAAGAAGAATATATATAGAAGCTATTTCCTGTTTAACAATTTGTATAACACCATTTTAACCCTCTTTCTGCTCTTTTAGTAAAATTTAATAATTTCAAAAATGTGTCGGATTTTCTGAAAAAGCGTCAAAAGTTCCCTTTTAAGGGGAAACTTATTTCTGTTTAAAATTTTTGTGCATGATTTTAACCCTCTAACTAAACTTTTGATAAAATTTCATAAAACTTCTGTTGAAAAAGGGTGAATATGACCTACTTAAATAGAAAAACGTTTATGCTTAAAATGTTTACATACAATTTTAACCTTCTAGCTGCCCGTTTGAACAACTTTCATGGGACTGCTTTTGGAAAACATCTAAAGCAGTCGTATCTGTATAAGCTATTTTCAGTGTAAAACTGTACACAGCACCATTTTAACCTTCTAAATGCCCTTTTGATAAAATTTATTGAAATTTTTGTTGAAAAAATGTTGACTGTTTTTTGAAAAAAAAAATAAAAAGTTTCCTCTGAGATTGCAACTTGTTTTTGTTTAGAATTTTTGTACAGGATTTTAACCCTCTAACTGCCCTTTTGATCAATTTTCCTCAAACTTCTTGTGAAAAAGCATCGATAGTTCCTTTTTAAGTAGAAATCAGGAGGTTAAAATGTTTTACAAAAAACTTGTGCACTATATTTTACTATAAACTGTCAGGAAACTGAAACTATATTCAAAATCAGTTCTTGCATACATTTTTTTTTGTTTGATAACAGAAATACACTCGGTGGTTTGTCATTACACGCCGAAGAGCCACCGCTATAAAAAAAAAATGTTTCACAACCCAATGTGTGGCTCTCTACTCTATATATTTATGGGTACGAGTCTGCAACAACTCGACAATGTCGGCCACTATAAATAAAATTAAATTGTAAACTTACTCCTTGTTTGCATTTATATGTTCGCAACTGTAATTGCTAGACCCCACCTATTTGCCTTTTTGTTATTTACAATAGACATTTTTCTGCAACTATAAGAAATTTTGTTGACTTCTTTAAATTCCTTTCAAAATGTATGTATGTACGTATTTATACAATTTGTGTAGCTAATCAAATCCAGAAAACGTAATTTTATATGAAAAGTTAATGTATTTCACTTAGAAAGATATTTCTTTTAGAAATACATAAATACATTTTCTCTGAAGGTAACCCAATTAGCCGTCATGCAAAAGGAATAATTTTGGAAAAGCATTAATTAGCTTGCAATTAATCTACGCAAAAGATGAACTCCATTTATGGTGTGTTCCTACATTCATACGTACATACAGACATAATTTAAGTGCACATTTATATGTATGTACATTAGGGTGGGTCACTTGGTTCTTAAAATATGTAAATACAACTTTTTTTTGGCGACGGAAGTATTCTGCTGGGAATTATAAGCAAAAAAGATGATGAAAGCACAGTTTTATAATCGACTTCGAGCCTTCTTATTTTTAGTTTTAGTTATTAATACCACAACAGTTTTGATTTAGTTTAATTTGTTGCATTTTTTTTAGAAGAAAATGTGCGTATGAGGTTTTTGGGTGCAATAAATTCAATTTTTGATGTTTATTCCTTACTTCTCCAGACGGAAAAGAGGAATTGTTTTAGTGGTCACACCACTCAACGCAGCAGACGACGGTCGCTATAAGGGAAAAGTACCACACCCGCTGAAACAAAAAACAAAACCTCAGCTAAGCAGCTTAAAAGTGCAAAATTTACTCATTTCTACTCACTCATAAGCTTTAAAGGAAATTTGAAATGATTGAAAAAATTAAATAAAAAATAAATATAAAAAATAAATATAAAAAATATATACAAAATATATAAAAAATATAAAAAACAATAAAATGTATTCGATAATAGAAAAACTCTGACAGCAAAATATTCCAGAAAGAATTTTGTTTGCTATAATTCACTAAATTTTTCACTATAATATTACACTGTGTAAAAACAAAAATATTTGAATATACATTTTCTCAGGCTTTGACAAGTAGAAAAAAAATACCCCAAATTTTGGATGGGCCATTTAAATCTGGACCCAAGATCGAAAAGCTAGCTTTTCATAGGTTGAAAACCTATAAGCTTTGTATTTCATTCAAAAAAAGATATTTAGTTGCCTGCAATAGTACATAAAGTTTTAATATATCTTAAGTATGCCGGCGAAATAAGTTGACACGTAAGAAAAATTTGAAATTTGTTTAACTTTTTTCGATTTGACTGGCGTTTTAAAATAATTTTTCGTTTATTAGTGCATAAAAATAAGATTATGTGCGAATAAACTACTTTTAACACATCGGTCAATAAGTCCCGGGCCTGACCTCTAGATGGCGCCACTAATACCATATCGATTTTGTTATTTAATAGTGCTGACCTCTAAAGGTATACTGTCAAAATTTGAAGACATTCGGTTTATTATTTAGCAAGTTGCAGTGCTTTAAGTGACGCTACTTCTGCTATTTTTAAAAACAATGAATTCAAAGCAATTTCGTGTGTTGATTTACCATTATTTTATTATTAAAAAAAAAAATACCGTTGAAGCAAAGCAATGGCTCGACAAACGTTATTCGGACTCTGCTCCATCGGAAACAACCATCAAACTATGATATTCTGACTTTAAACGTGGCCGTACAGATACCGATGATGCTGAATGTCCTGGTCGTCCAAATGAGGCAGTTACTCCAGAAAATATTGAAAAAACCCTCAAAATAATCATGGGCAATCGCAAAGTGAAGTTGCAAGAGATAGCTGACATCCTGAAGACTTCAATAGGCAGTGCGAGCATTTGGGTATGAAAAAGCTGTTGTCGGAATGTGTGCCGCGTTTGCTCACGCCGGAACAAACATTGTTGATTCAAATCGCTGTTTAGACATTATTAAGCGGAATAAGTCGGAGTTTTTTCGTCGATATGTGCCAATGGATGAAACATTGATCCACCACTACACACCAGAGTCGAAACGGCAGTCATCTGAGTGGGCTGGACACGGTGAAAGCCGTCCAAAGCGACCAAAGACGCAACAGTCAGCTGGAAAGGTTATAGCGTCGGTATTTTGGGATACCATGCGAATTTTCATTAATTATTTGGAAAAAGGCAAAACAATTAGTTCTGATTATTACTGTGCATTATTGGAACAATTGAAAGAGAAAATTGCAGAAAAACGGCCTCATATGAAGAAGAAAAGAGACAAGACAATGCACCGTGTCCTAAGTCGATGAAAACGATGGTCAAATTGAACGAACTACTGTGCGAAGTGCTTCCGCACTCACTGTATAGTTCCGATCTAGCCCTTAGCGACTATTGGCTGTTTTCAGACCTCAAAAAAATACTCCAGGGAATGAAATTTCGATCAAACGCAAAAATTTATCGATAAAACTGAAGCGTATTTTGAGGCCAAAGATAAATGTTCTACAAAACAGGCATAGAAAAGCTACAAACTCGTGTGAATGGTTTTATCATCTCCAAAGGGGACTACATTGATAAATAAGGAAGAACTTTTGAAAAAACTGTTATTTTCTTATCCAGGCCCGAGACTTATTGACCGATTTGTTAATTCTGTTTTCAACGAGTTATAAATTGTGAAAATCCACTGGGGCTCTTAGAATCCACTGAGGCTCATAAAGTTCTATGAGCCTATAAACGATACGAGACTATATGTCTCTTCTTAGTACACCAAAATTCAATTTGAAAGCCAGAAAAAAGTCAAAACGCAAAATGTCTTTAAGATTCAATTTCGTTCAGGACAAAAAGTCCATTTTAGTGAGGAGTTAGAGGGTCAAAATGTTCCAAAAAATTTGTACCGTTATTTGTTCCATAGAACTGTTGAGCATATCAAGTATCTTAATGTAAAGGTCACTGAGTTTTTTATCCGGTTTACCATGGAAATGTGCAAAAGACTGAAAGCTTCGACCCTCCATCTTCAACTAAAATTCAAACGTTTGAGACTATACGTTCGCCTTGTCTTTTTTGTGTTGTACAGTGTGATTAGACGATTGTAAATACTGTTCGAAAGATCATTACAATGTCTGTTGTATTTTCTAAATTTGAATGAGCTGCCATTTCAATACCTTATATTTTAGTTAAAAAAAATTATTTTTTATCACAGATCTTAACCCTAAAGAAGCTAAAGTAATGATCAATCGAAAGAGGAGATTAAATAATCTCGAACTGTAAACATTGTATAACCAATTTGCATTAAAGTGAATATTTTCGTATTCCAATTCATTGGTGGCTCGAATAAAAATTAAATAAAAAAAAATTTTCAAGTAAATTAAATAAAAAAGGGGTTTCTCACTTTCTTACCACAGCACAAACTTAGGAGGTTGCATTAAGAAAAATATTTTAAATAAATTGAATAAAAAAGTCATATAATTTTCTGGCCAAACTGAGTAGGGGAAAGGAAAGCCCAAGAAAAAAATGTTGTAAAGAAATTAAATAAAAAATCAGTGTCTTGTTTTTTGGTTATAGAACAAATTTAGGACGTAGCATCATGAAAAAAATTGTAAATTAATTAAATAAATTTTTTAAACAAATTAAAAAAAAAGCAAAAAATAATAAGAAAAGTTTATATTAAATTAAATTTAAATTAAATAAAAAAAAGTTTAAATAAATTAAATGGAAGAATAATTGCCTCATTTTCTGGCCATAGAATAAATGTTGGGAATTGCATCAAGAAAGACAATATTTTAAATAAATAAAAAAAACAGTTTAAACAAATTAAATAAAAAAGGAGTTTCTATTTTTCTAGTCATGGAACAAATTTAGAAGGTCGCATCAAGAAAGAAAAGTTAAATAAATTAAATAAAAAATAGGTGCCTCACTTTCTGGCCATGAAACAAATTGGGGGGGAGAAAGAAAAGTAAAAAAAAAAAAAATTTTAAATGAATTAAATAAAAATCAGTGTCTCATTTACTGGCCATAGAACAAATCATTTACTGGCCATAGAGGGGGCATGAAGAAAAAAATATTTCAAATAAATTAAATTAAAAAAGGTGCATAATTCTCTGCCTAAAATGAATAGGGTAAAGGAAAGCCCAAGAACAAAATTTTGTAAAGAAATTAAATAAAAAATCAGTGTCTTGTTTTTTGGCTATAGAACAAATTTAGGATGTAGCATCAAGAAAATTTTTTTAAATAAATTAAAGAAAAAAAAATGAATTAATTAAATAATTTTTTGTAAACAAATTAAAAAACAAATAAATTAAATAATAAAAGTTTAAATAAATATAGAAAAATAAATGTCTAATTTTTTGGCCATTAAATTAAATTAAAAATAAAATAGTTTAAACAAATTAAATAGAAAAGGAGTTTCTAATTTTCTGATCGTGGTACAAATTAAAAAGGTCGCATCAAGAAAGAATATTTAAATAAATTAAGTAAAAAATAAGTGTCACATTTTCTGGCCATCGCAAAAATTTAGGAAGTAGCAACAAGAAAACAAATATGTTTAAAAAAATTAAATAAAAAATAGGTGCCCCACTTTCTGACCATGAAACAAATTGGGAAGGAGAAAGAGAAATCCAAGAAATAATATTTTAAATAAATTAACTAAAAATCAGTATCTCGTTTTTTGGCTATAGAACAAATTTAGGAGGTGGCATGAAGAAAGCAAAAATTTTAAATGAAATAAATGGAAAAATATTTTTCTCATTTTCTGGTCATAGAACAAATTTAGAGGGTAGCATCAAAAAAAAATATTTTAAATAAATTAAAAATAAATAGTTGGCTCTTTTTCTGGCCACAGAGCAAGAAAAACAAATATTTGAAATAAATCAAATAAAAAAATAATTGTCCAATTTTCTGGCCATTGAAAAAATATGGGGCTACCCCTAAGAATTTTTAAGATTTTTTTCTTTGGACCACCCTGATACACTTATACATACACATGAGATTACAAATGTATGTTGGTTCAGCTCAGTGTCAAAGCACTAAATTAAATTACTCTACAGAAATATAAGCTGCGTAACAAATGGGAATAATGTCATTCAAAAGAACACCCGAAAAGATAATCATTTTAATGGTGCGAATGTCAAAAAGTAAAATTATTAAAGTGACAATTAAGATCAAAAGATAGAAGTTGAAAATATATATATTTTTTTTTTTTTTTTCTTTTTACTTTCACTTTTTTGAGATAAGCGCGCAAAGGCAAAAATCATTTAGTAAATAGAAATTGTAATATATACCCACGCACACGACTGAAGGTAACCTTTTGCGCATTTGTGGCAGGCACTATAATTAGCTAAGAGTACACAGGAGCAACGCGTCACATTCCCTCAAGCATTGAATGTCACATTTGACATTCCACGCATTCGCCAAACACAGCCATGCCAAGTTTTACGGCGCCACAGCGGTGAGGCAGGCAACAACAAAACTTTATACGACTTTATGTTTGTGCCATTTCTAATGAAAATCGAAATTTTCCAAGAACCGCAAATAGAGGATACTTAAACGTTTTGCGACCTCCCCCCACTCAAAGTTGATTTATTATGTTGGCGAAAAATTCCGAGCATATCGAATGCGCATTTTCACCTCTTTTTGTTTGTTAATTTCAAATTCTCAAATTCACTGAAGCATGAAACGTAGTAAATGTGCGCAACTCAAGTGGCTGCCTGCCAACTGGCGCTGAATGAGTGGGAGATGGGATGGTTGTGTCGCTCGCCCCCCCCCCCCCCCCCCCCCCTCCCCCTAAACATTGACAATTCACCTTTTGTTTGACGAACTGTCTTTTGAAATGCCCAGCCAAGCTGCTGTCAAACTTTTTCGTGCCTATTTAGTGAGCTGAATGCGTAGGCTTCTCTGGCGTTTTTGTTTTTTGTTTTTTACGCACCTGTGGCAGCCCTTTTCCGCTTTAGTTGCGCATTAATAAGAAGTTTCTTGGATGGAGTTGAATGCAATATTTCATTAATTTCTTTAGACAACAGTGGAAAATGGCATAGTAAAATGTCAAAAGTGAGCAACAAAGCGTGAAGAATTTATATAGGTAGCCCTGAAATTGATAAATACTTTGGATAACTAAGCCAAACCTCACACACTAAATGTAGTATAAGCGGGAGTGAAGAAAATATCATTAAAAAAAAAAAAAATAATTGGCGCGTACACTTCTGTTAGGTGTTTGGCCGAGCTCCTCCTCCTATTTGTGGTGTGCGTCTTGATGTTGTTCCACAAATGGAGGGACCTACAGTTTCAAGCCGACTCCGAACGGCAGATATTTTTATGAGGAGCTTTTTCATGGCAGAAATACACTCGGAGGTTTGCCATTGCCTGCCGAGGGGCGACCGCTATTAGAAAAATGTTTTTATTAATTTTGCTTTCACCGAGATTCGAACCAACGACCTCTCAGTGAATTCCGAATGGTAATCACGCACCAACCCATTCGGCTACGGCGGCCGCCGTATCAAAATATCATAGGTATAGAAATAAGCCGAAGAAATCGCGGATGAGCTGGCTAGGAGGGGCCCTGATCTTAAATCAGTCAATTCTGCTCAGTATGTGGGCATCTCTTCATCCTCCGCTAGACATAGAAGGAATGAGCACAGAACTACAGGTGGCACAAAATTAATCCTCTAATTTTATTTTTGAATAACTTTTTTAGAAAACGAAAAAAAAGGGGTTTCAGATAAGTCTATGCCAATAAGTCACAATCGTATGACACTCTGAAAGTCGAATCTTTGCAGCAAAATCATCAGTGCAAAGCCTCGGCGGGCATTTGAATTATGTCATATTTCATGCCTTTCGTTAATACTTCCCACACAACTTGTTTTATTTCATTTCGAACCGCCCTTAGGAAATCCTATACTTTAAGTCAACTATATTTATGAATGCAATGGAGAGGCTTGTCGGTTCTTATAAAGATCGTGTATTAGTCACTCGATAAATCGTTTCCAAAAATCCTCAACTTTTATCACAATCACGTCTATTGTAATGCCATTGTAATATTTCGTATTAAAGATTTGCCCATTCATAGCCCAATACGGTCTTAAACCATACCGATTTCCAAGCGAATCCTGAGCTTTTCCCAAAACGGTAACTAAACAGTTCAGGTCCTCAAAGATTGGGTTCCTGAGAATCATATGTGCACTCGTCGAAGTGCGAGTGTTCTCATAAAACATGCGGAAACTTTTATATGGGTCTTCGATCTAATAGTCCAGTGCGCTTTTAAAATTCCACTTTAGAATGATTCGCTTTTGCTCTAAATGTACGTATGGACCCAAGCACAAGTTTCGTTTCGATAAATAAAATCAGATAAACAAAAGTAAATTTATTTCATTTAACAAATATGTATTGCAATTATTCTCGACCAACTCGTTGATGAAGTTCCGCCAAAAATCGCCTAGAGTGGTGTCAAAGAAGTTGCTGAGCCAGTTTTTAAGAACCTCTTTGTTATCGAAGATCGTAACGCCCTTCATATGGTTTGACAGGGAAAAGAGGGTAATCGGTCGGTGCAAGGTCCGGAGAATACGGCGGATGCTGAAGGACCTCCCACTCGAGCTCTTGGACTGCGGCTTTGACGACTTGTGCAACATGGGGCCTGGCGTTGTCTTGAAGGAGTATGGTTTGATCATATCTATCAGGTATTTTCAGTCGAATAGCCTCATTCACGCGGTGTAGCTGGGCAATGTAGAGCCTCTCGTTGACCGTAGCATTATTTCCGAGCATTTCCCAGTGTTCGATGCCCTCTCAGTGCCACCAAACACATATCATCATCTTCTTTGGATGAAGATCCGGTTTGACTCCCGACTTTGGCGTATCTCCTAGAGCCACCCACTGCTTTTTTTACTTTGATGTACTAGTATAGGCACCATTTTTCATCTCCCGTGACGATTCGGTACAAAAAGCGCAGTTTATGACCGGGTAGCAACACCGGTGGGCGAGATGCTGAGAAGCAATTTGAAGGTGACTTTCATTGTTTTTTTTTTTTTCGATGAGCTCGTGAGGCACCCAGGCTCCCAATTTATCAGTAAATCCCATTGAATGAAAGTGATTGAGAATCGTTTTATAATCGTAGATCATTTTTTCCACCAATTCACGACTGGCATGGCTATGAAAATACATATTCACGAACCCAATAATTTAATTTTTGCTAAAAAAAATTAATTTTGGGCAAAGGTATTGTCATCTTTACTGGATGCCATCTCAGGAGTAGTTCTTTGCGGTGAAGAAATCAATCAAAAAATTATAAATATTTAGCTCAATATCTGATAGATTTAGTACTTATGAAGGTTTTTTTACAAATAAAATAGCGTCCTTTAAAAGCTACCACATAAACTTTTAAGGATAAGATCATAATTCTTTATTTAAAAACCAAGTTAAATTTAAGTTTTTAGCAATAACAAAAATTCTTCTAACAAACTTTCATACAAATTCATGGAGTTACTCTTAAATTACAGCGATCACCCAAATCGGAAACCCAGTTGCAAGAACCACAGGTTTAAAGCTTTTGTCTTGGCGATTAAGGGTCCGGGAGTCGCTTGCAAAATGTTGGTTATCTTGGAAACTATAGATTTAATTGGGTTTAAGTGAATATGTTCCAACCAAAACTAGAAAATAATCGTATTTCATAATAAATAATAATAAAAAATCGGTTTTCAGAATTCTAACTAACTCTTGCAAAATAGAGAGAAATCATTTATAGAAAAATATTAAGCTTGAATAATGAAATAAGCAATCTAATGTCAAGTGGGCCAGCTATTTTATATATAACATAGTCTAACATATTAATAAAATTTTGTTCATTAGCAGAAATGCGCAAATAAGAATTAAATTTTTTTTAATTCTATTATTTAATTTTTATTATTTAATTTAAATTAAATTTTAATTCGATGTTGAAAATATTTGTGTGGAATTTTAATGCTAAATATCTTATCAAATATTTCCGAATATTCACACAAAGTTACAGAGCCTAATTCTCAATATTTCCGTAGATACAAAGCCAAAGGTAGGAGAGCGTTAGGTAGTTACGCTGTGACCGGACAGCTATAGTACAAACTTTATCTTCTTTTCTCGACTTTTCATTTTTATGATTTCTTTGAATTGGCGTACATGAATGAAAAAAAAAAAACGAATGAACCTTTTGAAATGAATCATAGCTTGTTCCCTTCTGTATTAAATTCTCTTCTATTTGAACTAACAAAATAGATAAAAAAAAAATTTCAAGATTTTTATACCAAGTTGAAGTGAATTTTTTTTATAGAAAGTCTTTTTTTTCTTTAAAACCTCCAAAAAGTTGAAATTTTGGAATTTCTCTCAGTTTTCTTAGTTCATCTAGAATAAAAAATCAAGATTAGAAATCCATTTGAATTCTTTGCTTTAGATAATAATTACGAGCTGTATCTTGTACGCCAATTGGAAACTCCAGCGTTGCAGCGCTCTACTAATTTCTATGTTAAACATTTTTTTCAACTTATTTTAACCAGTACAAAAATTTTATATACTTTTTAAATGTTCATTAAAAGATAGAAAAAAACTTGCAGTGCTAAATTAATTTTTTCCTTAAAAAAAAAAATCGCAAAGAGATGCAATTTTTAGACCTCATAAACCAGGCTCCCCCCTTAATATTTTATTTATTTATAATTAGTAACTTCTGAAAGCTTCACAATAGAATTCACACATTTTTCTTTCGAGTTTTTTTTTCAAATACGTTTTTTGTTTGGACAAAAAACTTTTCCAAAATTGTTTTCTAACATTTTTTTCCAAATTTTTTATTATTTTTGTTTAATTTTTTACCAAATTTTGTACCAATTTTTTTTTTTAATTATATTTAATATAGTTATATACATTTTTTAAATTTTACCTTAAATTTTTATACTTTTTTCCAAACTTTTTCTTAGTTATATTTAATTTTTAATTTTCTTCTTTATTGTATTTAATTATAATAATTCTTTACAACTTTTTTTGTTTTGTATATATTTTTAATTTTTCTGTTTAATGTTTTAATGTTTTTATACGTTTTCTTCCAAATGTGGTTATATATTTTTTTTTTCTAAGTATTTTCTCCAATTTTTTTTAAATTAAATTTAAAAATATTTTCCAGAATAGTTTTCTAAAATAACTCGGCAAAGTGGGATTTGGAATCTTTTCCAATTCCCCTCACATCAATCTATCATTTAGATTACCCGACTACTGTAGTGTATTCCAAGCGGAAGTATGCGCTATCTGGTATGCTGCGAAAACTCTCTTAGAAACTAGAATATCACTAGAGGATATCCGCTTTTTCACCGACAGTCAAGCGGCCGTTCGAGCACTCAGCTCCTCTTATACCCACTCAGATGTGGTTCGATCCTGTCTCTTATCTCTTAACGAGATAAGTGTTCAGAATTCTGTCCAAGTTATCTGGATACCGGGTCACAGTGGATTCGAAGGTAACTGCAAAGCTGATGAGCTCGCAAGAGCTGGAGCTGCGCAATCAAATGTTAGTAACTTACCCGCAATCCACATTCCGCTCTCAACATGTAAATTGCTCATTGATCGAGAATTTCACAGCATTGCTGATCGGAGGTGGCGAGTGGAAACTACAATACTTGCGTTACGTCCAGACAAATCTGGCCATCCTACAATCTGAAACAGACAAAAGCCCTTATAAGTCTTTCGAAACACGAACTAAGGCATATAATATCTCTTATCACCGGCCACTGCCTTTTGGGCACTCACGCACGTCGTCTCGGGGTTCCTCAAAACGACCTGTGCAGATACTGCGAGGACGAAGATGGGGAAGTATCGAGCAGACATTTGCTGTGCAGTTGTCCCGGTCTAGCCAGAAGTCGACTCGCTCTTCTTTGCGGGGTCACCCTTATTTTTTTTACATATTTAAAAATTTTGTTTAATGTTTTTGTCAATATTTTTAATTTGTTGCCGAATTTTATTCCAATTTTGTTGTAATATATTTAATATATATTTGTTTAACTTTTTTTATGTTTTTTCCAAATTTATTTTCCAATTTTTTTCTTAATTATTACTTATATTTAAACATTTTTTTCTTATAATTTTTTTCACATTTTCAATTTTTTTTTATTTGTTTGCTAACTATTTTTTTTTTTTAATTATATTTAATTTTGTACATATTTTTACTATATTTTCAATTTTTTACAGCTTTGTTTTATTTATTTAAATACTTTTATTTTTAAATTTTTTTTAATGTTGTAATTTTTTATATGTTTATTTCCAAATTTGTTTTCTAAATTTTGTATTAATTATATTTAAAAACTTTTTCCTTTCCTTTTTCAAAATTTTAATTTTTAATTATAGTACGAGTATAATTTTTTTTTTCACAATTTCCTTTTACAGTAGAGCGCCGATTATCCGAAACAATTGGTGCAGAGGCTGTTCGGATAATCGATTTTTCGGATAAACGAACATTTGCGAAATTCCAGTTCTTTGTTGAGGGTAGGGTAATAAAACACGTCATTGGATTAGGAATACATATTATGTATGTAATGCCTTTTAATGATATACTAGAATACAGTACATATTATAAATAGACACATACACATTAAAGTTGGGATTGCACGTACGGATACATAAATACATATGTCTAAACATTTTTCAGTTAAGTGACTTAGATGTGATAATATAAGTACAAAACTAATCTAAAAAAAAAGTCGAACATATTTGTTTGCTTAAGTTTTGAGACTCGTTTTTTTGCCGCCAAATCTCTTAGGCGTTTTAAAGACTGCACAGAATCGCACTCGCCTTGGTGTCCCAACCATTTAATAGCAGTCTCAAATCATTTAAAGGCTTCTTCATTGGACGGACATTTTTCAGCTGAGACGATGTCATCACTAATTTCGTCTTCATCGTCGTCATCTTCAGGAACTTGAACCTGTGCTATTATATCGTCGTCTGTCAACAATTCGTAGCCAGGATCATCCTCGTCAAATTCTAGCTATTCATGCACGTTTTCTTGGTCACATTCTTCAAATCATGAAACCTCTTCCATCAACTCAACCATTTCTGAAACAAAGTTTTCATTTGTTGGTGCTTCAGAAGTAAGGCTAGCTTCGGATTCAACTGCTGGACAAAGCTTATTCCAGGATTTCTTTAGAGCAGTCGCTTTGACATAAGCCCACGCTTCTGCTGCCATGTAAACAGCATCCTTCAAGTTAATACCTTTGTAGATTTCAAGAGTTGTTTTATCTTCCTCTTGGCCGATTAGTACACTACGAAGCAACGCTTTTCTGTAGTAACGTTGGAAGGCTTCGATCACCCCTGGTCCATAGGTTGAACGACTGAAGTAACATTGGGTGGCAAAAAAATCACCTTAAATTTTCCATCTTCTCTCTCAAGTGAAAGGTTTGAGGGATGACTTGGAGAATTATCAATCACTAATAAAACATTTCCAGTGTTTCCAGTTTCTATCTGATGTTTTTTAACCTCTGGAATGAATACAGCGTCATACCACTCGATAAATACTTGAGTGTCCATCCTGAAATTAATGAGAGATTGCCCAAACAAAACTGTCGGCGTCGGATGCGTGTTCGTTTCGCGGCACGATAAACCACCGATGCTGTTATATTTAGGAACTGCGATACTAACTTAAATTAAATTACCAATGAATCATGTTCTAAATATAAGATGCTATCGATGAAGACACGGAAAATGCCAAAATCATGGCGTTCCCTTGCGTCGCTCTCTGAGTCATTTCTATTAAACATTTCTATTTCATTTGTACATACTTTTTTTTATTCTTTACATCCGAAAAAGGTGTCTTGTTTCCTTTCGGTTAACCGACGTTTCGGATGACCGGCTTTCGGATAATCGACGCTCTACTGTATTTTGGTTTTATTATTATTTTTTCAATTTTTTTTTTTTTAATTTTATTCTAATAAAACACAATATATAGAAATATTAAAAATAAATAAATCTGAAAATTATAAAATCTTTTCAAAATTTTTTTAACTCAAATAAAGAATTTTCCAAAAAAACCCATATCCAAAATACTTGATCCAGTTGGCATAGAATCGCTCAAATGTTTCTGGATTTTCGTGGTAGATAAGGAAAAAATAGTAGCAGTAGGGGATGGAAATTCATGTTGCCTAATGTTATCAGTTGCACGTATTTATTTCACACTCAAACTCCCACTTTGAAATTTATGAAATCATAATAAAATTTGTAAATTGAATAATTTTTCTTCGTTAGCCCCTCCAATCAAACTCGAAATGCTTCTGGTCTGTTATTTAATTTCCATCAAATTTCTTCTTGAATGAGTTTCAGTGTCTAATTTTTGTTCGAGCTTTTTTTCAAAGCGGAGAAAGGTGCCTACATTTGCAAGAAATGCTTATCTTGTTTTACATTTTTCAAAATTTAACCACTTTGCTGCATTTTTCTTCCGTTGATTACGATTAAAAAGTAAGTCAAGTGTAAGTTTATAAATTTCCACATTTCATCCTTTTTTCGGCATTACTGACAGACAACAAAGTGATGTGGGTACGTGTGCCATATTTAATTGACAGCCTACGAAGGAATGGAAGATACTGACTGACAAATGTGCACAGCAAAGTGAATATTTTTCTGCTCCTTTTTCGAAGTTAACCACATTAAAGTGGTTATCACATCTCATAGTAGACCCATCAGCCAACCGACTGACCCATCATGGACTTGACGCGATCAAAGAAATTAACCAATAAATGCAAGATGTGATGAGTCAGATGATGTTTCTGAAAAAAAGGAAATAAGTTGAGAAGAACTTTTTGCCACGTGTTGATGCTGAACGGCAAAATAAAAATAAAAATAAAAATGGAAATAAAAAAAATCTATGAAATTCACTTAGCTACAAAATCCACTGTCATTCACAGCCCACAAATAAATGCCAACGCACGAGAAGTCACTCACTGATACAGCAATAATGGCAACAATAACAACAATAACAACTAAAGCTACAATAACAACTAAAGCTACAATAACAACTAAAGCAACAACAATAACACTAATAAATACAAAAGAGCGCAACTAAGTGAAAATCTTTTCAAAAGCTAAGTTTTCCAGCAAAAATTTTGTTGCTCGTTTAAGGCAGCGTTCGAGGAAGAGTTAGAGGCAGCACACAGATTGCCCTGGCAGCATCATCTGTCACAAACAAACAAATTAAATTGTTAGCCACTTTTTCATTAAAACTAATTACGCATTCAAAACCTTTCACTACATAAGCGACCAACGAACCAACCAACCAACCAAGCAGCTGGCCAGGCACCTTGCCTGCCTCCGCCAGTTAGTGCGCCACAGCGAGGCTGAATAACAAAAATTTTAAATTGTTGAAAATTTCTTATAATTAAATTCAAAACACAACAACATAGCACAGCACAAAAAACAAAACGTAACAAATGCTAGGCGGATGCAAAATGAAGGCAGAGAAGAGGGCAACAATTGGCAACCGAACTTGGTCCCGCGCCAATCCAGCATTCACAAAATCACAGTTGCTTATTCGCCCATTCTTACTTTACCTCTCTTTGTTCTCCACTCCGCCCACTGACTAATTGATGCTCTACATTTCATTCGCCCACTTATGCACCCCGCCTCCATCCCTTCTTGGAAGCAAGCGCAATCCTTTGTACCGGGATTTTTGCACCTTTCGGCACACGATGCCTTAGCACAAAGAATTTTCGTGCATCTCTCTTCTTGTCTACCTTTTCAACTACTTCAACAATGGCAACAAAATTCCACAATTAAACAATTCAAAATAGCCAAAAATATTTTAAGTCGTAATTTTGCCTGTCAACGCCACAAATCGGCCAGGCAGGTTGGCAACGTCAACTCCCGTTCCGATTTTGTGCTCTGGTCGCCAGTTTGATTCACTTTGATTCTATAGAATTATAATTAATGCCATATTTTGAAAAAGTAAAAGCGAACGCAAAGCACAAAAAATAAGAATTACAAATTACAACAACTTAACTTATTTGAACAAGTTATTGGTGGAGTTAATAAAGTTATGCATGGCACAAAAATTTAGGTATTTGGCATGAAAGGAGTAGCAAAGCAGAAGCCAATTTGTAAATTAACCTCGACTTGGTGAAGTAGCAGAGTAGGTACAAAGTACAATACATTGCAGTTCCTTAGAACGAACCTGGAGCTCGCAACCGAAAACTGTTTTGGAGATTTTTGTTTCACCTGAAAATAGACGAAGATGAAACTTTTCATCGAATTTGTAAATTACTTTTGCACTTTACTGATTGCCCAAGCATCGATACATACTTTTTCACATGTTCCCGATCCATTTTCAAATTGCATATACACGTGGTGTTGGGCATAGCTAAACTACCTTAGGCCCAGTGAAGAAACGCTCACGTGACTCATCGACGACGTTGACCAAAAAGGCTTTGACAAACGCTCCCGCTTTGAAAGTATTCGATGCCGTTCCTGCCCTGCGTTGCAAAGATCAGGTGGAAAAGCACTTGGCTTCACTTGGTATCTCCAACTGGCGCCGGTTAGTACAAGAAACAAACGAATGGATCGCTTTGTTCAACTCGACCAAAATCGCGTAAGCGGTTAATGGGCCATTCAAGAAAAAGAAGACAGTCATTCAACCGCATTTAAAACTACCTGCCTGCTAAGTTGTCTTGAAGATTGTCTCTAATTTTTTTAAATTCCACCATTGCTTGAGAAAGTATGAAAATTATGGGTAACCTAAGACCTCTCCGCATAGCCAGAGAGCATGTGAAAACTACAAAAAACCCCCATTTAGTAACCAGAAAGTCAATCCTTAAAGGCATCATACTTGAAAAAGTTGCAACCTAATTCTGCTATCCGTAAGTGTGTAAGAGTGCAGCTCATCAAAAATGGCAAAAAAATTACCGCATTCGTCCCACGTGACGGTAGCTTGAACTACTTGCATATAGAGAAAACAATGAAGACTTGGTTGCTGATTTCGGTCGTAAATGATACGCCATGCGTGATACTCCCAGTGTACTTTGCAAGATCGTTGAGATTGCGAACGTTTCATAGCTTGCTTTGTATAAGGGGAAAAAGGAGCGTTCGAGGTCGAGGCACATATTCTCCTTAATGATTGTAATATATTCGCTTATAGTTTAAATTATATAAAAGACCAAAGTATAATTCAACCTCAGTAACATTCGTCGACTGAGTAGCTTGAGATTCTGCTAATAAATTGCGTGACATTAAGGCCAGTGCTCATTCTCGTCTCTCGTCACTACTGGAAAGCTAACTCGGCGTGACGAGATTTGTTTTAATTTTTGGGCCGTCTATAAAAGCCTAAAAATGCTTCTTCGATAGGAGGTTCCTCTTCAATATTTTACCACCTATACCAAAAGGCGCATACTCGACAGCTGATGACGTCATAAAATAACATAGGTAAATGACTAACGTCATTGTATGCGACCTTTAAAAGAGAGTAAACGCACACTGGTCATAGGTCACCAGAAAAGTGGAAACAATTTGATATGATCTGCCCAGTTTCTGGTGCCCACATGAAGGTTAAAGCATCCACTTTCATTTCCATAGTAGAATTTCTTGACTAACTGCTCGTTTTTTATATGCATAGCCCGCCAAGGAGCAAATAAGCAAAAGTCAAAAGCCTAATAACCTGCGAACTGCTCCTGGAAAGATGAGCTTTGCGCCAACTCAGCGAGCGCTAGGCAAGTACATGAACTTGTATGCTCGCAAAATCTTTCCGGAACACATTCCTACGACAAAAAAGTTAGAGAAGATCTTCACCACATATTCTTCACATGCTTGCGCTTCTACTCTGCTAATGAAGAACTTCATAGATCCTTTGGAGATCCTCCTTCGCCGGAAACATTCGTGTTTTGCGCTTGAAAAAAAAGTGGAGTGCGGCATACGACTTAGTGGCCGAGACTGTGAAAGAGATGAGATGTCTGGAAAGACTGAGACGCAGCAGTGGCGGCTAATCACATTCCCTCTCCGCGATGTATTACTTGACGGTAGGCTCGCAGCGGGAGATGATGGAATTAATAGCCTTAGCCTGATTTCAGAAGGCCTACGAAGAATGCCTAAGTACAGCAGAGCGCCGGTGAGCACACCGGTAAGAAGCTGCTCAGACGAAGTTGCCTCGACTTAAATAGGCAACTTTCGATTTTTTTTCAACCTCGGTTTGAAAAGATGGGCTGCTCTTAAGCCACATGGGCAGAAACATAAATAAATATGCTATCAAATGATATCAACGACATAAAACATAAAAAAAGGAATTAGCTCGCGAGGAGCCGCACAGTTATAAAGCGCGGCAAAAATAGAAGGATTCAACCGATCAACATAGGTCAAATGTAACATGGGTCTTCTTTGCCTTAAAAAAATAAATACATGATTGGCGCGTACACTTCTGTTAGGAGCTTGGCTGAGCTACTTCTCCTATTTGTGGTGCACAGTTTTAAGCTGACTCCAAACGGCAAATGGTTTTTATGAGGAACTTTTTCATGGCAGAAATACACTCGAAGGTTTGCCATTACCTACCGAGGGGCGACCGCTTTTAGAAAAAACTTTTTCTAACATTTTGATTTTTGATGAACGAAGATTCACATTTACTCACTTCCGAATGGTAGTCACGTACCTTCACGTACGGCGATAAAGATTAAGAAAATTTTAGAAAATAGACCTGGTCACTCAACTGGGACCTCCCATACAAAGCTAAAATCGTGAAAGCAGATGAGTGACGTTCCAGTTTCTAGACTGCAAATAGTTTTTAATAATGATTATTTTGACAAATATTAGTGCTATACTCCAGAAAAGGGCACGATCGGGCTAATAAAGCAAGGCCTTATTGTATACAAGTCAATCTTAGGCAAGAAATTTTAGTAAACATAATAAAAGAAGTTTGTAAGAGAGCTTGAGGTATTATTTTCTACTGCCACTTTCCAAAACTATATATTTTCACATTACTTCTTGCTTTTTAAGTTTTCATTTCATCTGATTTGGCATGTGAGTGATATTTACTTAAAAAGGGAAGAGACCAACGGAGCTCTTGACTGAGATTCACTCTTCGTTTATCGGCACTGCAGTAACTCCATGCAGCAAAACTGCTCCCAATACTTCTCCTTAGAGTTGGCATTGGGCCTAATCATGGACTGAGGGCTATTTCTGCTGTGTTTGCCAAAGACGGCTCCACCCAAACTCCACCTCGTTTAGATGCAATCAGTGCAACGAGTGCGGGAATGGGCAGTATAATGGAGGTGGCGACTTATAGGGAGAGGACTCACACGGCTTTGTAATAACACGATGCTTCCGCCATCTGGCGCCCTTAGAACCCACGGCTTCTACCACGGGTGCAAACATCTAGCGCCACAAATAAAATCTCTATGGTTCCTCGGAGCTCACTCGTCAATATTACTTAGCCTTTACAGCCTTTAACAAGCTCCTCCAACTGACTCCCCCGCACTCAGTTAAAAGGACTTGCAGAGAGACTATCTAATTTTCATAGTGGGATCCGAATATATCTGACGCTATTTCACTATTTCTTCCAACAGTTCCTCATGCATCCATTCATCCTCGAACTTTCTACAGCTATCGCTCTAAGTATTATTTCATGTAGTGCACTAAAGTTCGCTTTTAAGGCAGTCCTCATTTCAGACTCTGTTTTTCAGTGATTTCCTACTGCCTGCATCATTTCCTGCAACATAGCGCCCACTTGCCACACACCATACGTTTCCTTGCATCTCTGCCCGAAACTCCACACTTTCTGTGTCATTCGCCTTTTAAGCGGCATAAACTTTTGCTCAATGCTTGTTGCTAGTTTGTAAGCATGTATGTGTGTATGCATGTAAGTATGCGTTTTGTTTCATAATTTTTGCTTCTACGCTGCTGCTCTCGCTAGCATTTCCTCTGTGCATTCATATTATACATGCGAGGGATGCTAATATTAGAGGTGGTTGTTGAGACCGAAATTTCAGGATATTTTTGAAATATAAAAAAGTAATATTTCGGGACAATCCCGAAATTTCGAGACATTTTGAATATAGTCCCAATATTTCAGGACTCGTTCCGATTTATATTTTTTGTTTTTTAATTTGGTCAAAAAAAACGAACCATTTGTGTTTTGCTAAAAAATGAAAGCAAATTTTTGCATTCATTTATTGTAGTATTGAAAGCTTGTTACAGAAAATTAGAGATAAATGGATTTTGTTCACTATTTATTTAGTTCCGAAAAGCACAAAGAAATAACTTTTCCCTCTACCAACGACAATTTTTTAATTCACAAATTTCTTTTATATTTCGATTCCTAAAGCTTATGTTCTCGCTGATCTCAAATCTGAAATTAGAATTGTAAAATTCTAAAAGGCCAGAAAAAAAAACAAACAAAAACAGACAAACAAAATCTCATTATTCAACCCCAAAACTTATCCTTCCCATCCTTACTGCCGCACAATGATCTGCGCATTATTTGCATTGTGGCTGTTAAAACAAGCGAAAACAAAGAAAACGCACAGTTACACATTGCATCAGTGGTGCCAGCAAGAAGAAGCGGGCAATCGTAATAATAACGCAGACACACCAACTGTAGTCTGTGCGATCCTTCTGCCAGAAAAATTTTACACACAGATAGCGCTTCAAGCAGTAAGAAGGCGTTGTTCCTAAGCAACGATAGGTGGGCATACCCACTACTTAGGACTGATAGCGGCAGTCTAATCACCTACCCTGTCAGAAATCTAATAGATTAACGAAACTAACGCAAGATAAGTCTTGACGAGGCCCTATGCTCCCGAAAGGAGTGAATAAGGAAAATAAAACGGCCGGAATCCATTCAAAAGGAGCCAGTCTCAAAGAAAATTGGTTCCACGGTATTTCAATCCAATCTCAACTTATATGTTATATATTCTAAGATAATATACGAGAATAACGAATCGAATGCGATGGAAATATAACCGTTATAGAGGAATACCGGGACTCAAAAGTTATTTAAATCTCAAATTATGAATCTCAAATCTGAATTCTACAATGCAAAATGCCAAGTCCTGGTAGTGGTGAAGGTGTTGTCTGAGTGACATACTAAATACTATTTCAATTCACCAAGCGAAAAGACTTGGAAGTATCGAGGTCTTCGAATATACACCGGCTCCGATGCCGCAATCCATCTTGGATCCGTCGGTGTACAGCGCAATTGTTTTCTCTTAGACTACTGAATTCGTTTCGCTTGATGAACTTTACCTTAAACTCTATTCTAATGTCTAGGGTAGCGGTAGTAAAATCTCATAATTCCAGTCATTCCTCCGCAATCTGCTCGTTATACGCTGGTTAGCCGCCTTGTTAGCGACAAGTTCTACCTTGACCTAATTTGCTATCATACTATCGACCTATTCACTCTCTGTATGACGTAGAACTAACAACTTCAATGTGGAGAGAAAAAACTTCCTTTAATTTTTTTCCTTCATCTTTTTTCTAGTTTTTTCTTTGTAAATTTCTACCAGAGGATGTTGAATTGCCTATTATAAATGTCCTCATTTCCCATTGTACAGAAGTTAAACAGAGAGACGCTTTATCAGCATTGATATTCAACCTAGTCCTACACGCAGCAATAACCAAAATAGGTCTCGCGACCTATACGACCTATGGACCTATACGCCTGCGAGACGGTACCTATCGAATTCGATATAATCATGAGCTGGAACTATTAGCAAACAATGAAACAGTGATGAGATTTACAAAATCTCAGAGGATAAGATGGCGCTGAAAGATGTTTAGAATGCCCAAGGAGAGAACAACTCGAGGACGTAGAAGAGGACGCCCCAGAAAGCGATGGATCGAAGACATAGATGGTGATCTTTAAAAGCTAAAGGTGCGGCGGTGGAAGGAAGTAGTCTTAGATAGAGACAGATGGCGCAAGGTTGTGAATGAAGCAATGGTTCACCAAGAAATGTGATGTCAAGAAGAAGAAGAAGAAGGAGAGTAAGCGAACAACGCCAGTCAAATTTATAGGTCCTAAACATACGTCCGCCGTAGCCGAATGGGTTGGTGCGTGACTACCATTCGCAATTCACAGAGAGAACGTCGGTTCGAATCTCGGTGAAACACCAAAATTAAGCAACAAAAAACATTTTTCTAATAGCGGTCGCCCTTCGGCAGGCAATGGCAAACCTCCGAGTGTACTTCTGTGAGTGTACTTAAAACTGTAGGTCCCTCCATTTGTGGAAAAACTTCAAAACGCACACCACAAATAGGAGGAGGAGCTCGGCCAAACACCCAAAAAGGGTGTACGCGCCAATTATATATATATATTGTATATTACATACATACGTCCCACTGCTTTTGAAAGTTTTAAAGCGGAAACTAGTTCATAGAATAATACATTTTTTAATCGTATTTATTACAATTTAGGTTTCTAGCTTAGGTCAGTTGGAAAATATTTTTCAGATATTTCACAATTTTCTCTTTGGACTGAAAATACTACTGAGAGTCTGAACAACCACGTTCTCCCACTCTCATCGGAAGTAAGGTATCTTGAAGTGATACTTGACTCCAAACTCCATTGGAAGCTACACATTGAAAATCGGGTAAAGAAGTCCAGAATTGTCCTCTACACCTTTAAATCTATGTTCGGTAAAAAATGGAGACTCAAGTCACAGGTCCTACTGTGGATGTACAATGCAGTGTTTTTGCCAATTTTACCGTATGGATGTCTAGTTTGGTAGGAAGCTCTTCGGAAGAGGGAGGGAGATATTAACATTTTCTCCGATATTCAAGTCGCGATTAAGGCTCTGACGACGCCGTGGTGCAGAAAGAAATAAGTAAACTCCTGCAAAGAGGAGATCAAATATCTTGGGTGCGTAGGTATCATTTCTCTGATTTGGGTTTCGGGGCATAGGAACATAGAGGGAAATGAAACTGCCGATGAGCTTGCGAGGAAAGTTAAGTCCCTTTCCTGGCAAGCCTCAGTGGAGGTCTCAGGGACCCCCTACCCGGTCATCGGCATCCCCCTGACTATTGTTACAGAGGAACTGCACAAATTATTTCTCATGAAAGCGCAGAAAAGATGGAGCTCCATTTCTTCATGTGCTATTTCGAAAACCCTTTGGCCCCAATAGGATATACGAAGGATTCGGAAAGTCTTTTGGACTCCTCGCCATTCAATTTCCAAACTAGTAGCTGTGTTTACCGGTCACTGGACGATCGGCACACACGCAGAAAAGCTAGGGTTACCATATAGCCTGGGGACCTTTCAGAGAAAGAGATGCCAGCCGGACGACTAAGGTCACTGCGAGCTCCTTTCTTCGACAGCCTGGGGCAGTGCGCCAACCTAAATCCAATCAATCTCCTCCATTATATCAACAGCTCTGGCTGGCTGTAGATGTCTGGCTATTGGATGTCTCATAGTGGTATCAAAACGACGCTTTAGTGCTACTTGAGGAGTGCCAGACCGGCACTTCAACCATTTCATTTACCTACCTACCTATAAACTAAATTTACTGCTCATAAAAGCTGCCGACGAAAGCAGCAATTTGCTGGTAAAAGTTGCGAATTGCCTATATTACACACTGATACCATCTTTCTGAACGTCAAAAAGCAATAAATCTATATTCTCACTTAAATTTTGCTCCAAATCTCTCCTAAAGTTCAACCCAGAAAAAAATAATAAGCCACCCCGTCATTCATAACAACTAATTCCAGAAATTCCAGCACTTAAAAACAGTAATCCTAAACCCATATAAATCCGTAATTTCGGGATCCGGATATTTTCATCCCTACCATACATATATAAATACATATACATACACAAGTAGTAATGCTCGGAGCGCTCCAAAAACTACCTACTGCAATCGCCTACTTTTGGCAGCAGCTGCTTTTGTCATTATTAATAACTGTTAATTATTCACTATAATTTTGTGAGCGCGTGTAAAAACGATAGCCAGCGAACGAGGCGAACATGAACGCTAAAACAAAACAAAAAAAAAAAAAATAGAAAAAATACGAACAGAAATAGCCAAAAAGCTACTACTTGCAACACGCGCCCACTCAACCTTTGCCAGTTGCCTGAAAGCAAAAACAACAAAAAAACGAAACTACCGTTATGCTGTTTTAATGGTGTTGTTGCTTACACTTACTGCTTCCTCGTTCACGTTTTTCGATTAACAACAGCTACAACTTTTCTGCCCCTGTTGACGTTGCTCTTTTCGCTGTTTTCCCTTTGCCACCAAAGCTGCTAACGTTGCCATATTTTTCATTTGGCTTTTTGCACAGTTTCCAACTTTGTTTTTTATGATTCCCATTGAATTGCTGAGCACAGCAAGAGTTACTGTTTCGTATTTATTTGTTTTTCCGTGTGTGTGTGTGTGGTGGAGTGTGTTTGTGTGTGTGTGTGTGCGCTTGTTTTTGCGGAAAGGCAAAACGTTAGCAATTTAGCGGGTATTGAACGCTTCCGAAACTTGCCGTTTCTACTCCCCCACCCTTGCGCCCACCTGGGTTGTTCGCCTTGTCACGTCTCTCGCGTTTCGTCTATTAAATATGAAAAAGTTGGGTTTACGTGAAGGTTATTGAAATGCATAAATTATTGACTCGTTCAAAGCGTGCGCTGAGTGGAAGGCGTTGACACCCTTGTTGGGTATCGCTTAAAGTCTGTGTGAAAGTGTTTGCAGAGGTCGCGCATGCTTGCGCCCGCGGCTTAACACTTTACCCAATGCTCAAGTGCCAATGAATATCGAACAATTTAAGCTTTGGTAGCTTTAAATGCTTTAAACGAAACTTGAGGCGGCATTTTCTGTTGGTCCTATTAATAGTGGCTGAGTGATTCCATGTCAACAAATCCGAATAATTTGGATATGGTCGTCAATTTTTCTGAAAATTGGTTTATTTGAAGACTTGAGTGTAATAAGAAGTAAATAATTTTAATTTTTAATAATTTGAATTTTAGATGTTGACAATTTTTTTATGGAGTTTCTTATAATCAAATATTTTAAAATAATTTTCAATAATTTCAATTTTGGATATTTCAAGTATATCTATAAAATATGTATAATATACATATCTGTGCTTCTTTTTTCATAAATTTTTTTCATGAATTTTTATGAACTAAAAAAATTTTGAAAAAATTTTAATAATTTCAATTTTTAATCATTTTAATTTCAAATGATGAAAATTAGTGAATGGAGTTTCTTATAATCAAATACATATCTTGGATTTTTTTTATCATTTTATAAATTTTTATTTTTGTTGTTTTGTTTTTTTAGGATAAAATACACTTTTAAAAAATATTGCAATAAACAAATTTTTTCAAGTGTTTATTATCTCAAAAAGTCAAGAAAAGAGGAAGTAAAAATTTTTGTGAAATTTATTTTTAACTTATTTTTTTAAGTGTATTTTATCTCAAAAAACCAAAAACAAGCCAATTCAAAACATTTTTGAAGAACATTTTTTTAAGTGCATTTTACCTCAAAATATCAAAACAAAAGCAAATTCAAAATTTTTGATAAACAAATTTTGTTTAAGCGTATTTTATGTCAAAAAAGAGCAACCATTTTTTTAAATTCCGAAAAACCCCTTTCGAATTTTTTCTTATTTCTTTTCATTGAGAGCTGAGACTACGCTTAGTAATTTCTGGACTCCGTGTCCCTCACGGTTACCAATCAAGTCGAATTTGCCTGTGCAGTGTGAAGAAGGAAATGGCAATGGATTGGTCACACACTTCGAAAGGGTGACGACAACGAGGTCAAGTATGCGTTACGGTGGAACCCCTCCCAGCAAGTAGGGCATGCAGTTGAAAGACATTCAACTTTTATATTACGCTAGACATATTTTGAAATTTTAGGTTTATGACGAAACCTCAAAGTCATTGAAATTATACCATTAAGATCCATATCACCGTGCGAAGTAACGGAGAATATTTGTACAATGTCATATATGGAATAAAGGCATGCATGAGCCTTTCAAAAAAAAGGATGATTTCATTAATTATTGATTATCATCAGTCCTACAAGCTGCAACTGGGACCTGCAAGCATCTCGGTCATTTGCGACTTTTTTCAATTCTTTACCCCAAGTTTGTTTGTCTTCCTGTCCTCGGTCTTCCTCTTGCTTTCATGTTGAACGCTCCGGCTTCTACAATGCTCTTCTGCGCCCTCGTACCATTCATTCTTGTTATATGACCCGGAATATTTTAACATAACTTAACCAAGTATCATATATGCTAGCGTTCTGCTGGGAGTCGCAGCGTTTTGAACCACAGATCGAATTTAATAACTATAAATTCGATGTGGTCAAGAACTTCATGTATCTTGGTGCCGCTATTACCAGTAAAAACGGTGTCAACCTGGAAATCAAGCGAAGTATAACTCTTGCCAACAGGAGCTAGAGATATTGACATAGTCAAACGAGTTAGCCTGCAGCGACCAAGGAGGCTGGATTATGTCGACCGCATGGAAGGAACTGCTCAGGCGAAGAAGGTATTTGAATCGGTAATTTCTCGGTGGACGGTGAAGAGGACATCCTCGTGTCCGGTAGAAGTACCAAATTGAAGATGATTTGGCTACTATTTGCTTAAGGCACTGGAAAAGGTGTGCAGAAAACAGAGACAAGTGGCGAGACATTATTCGGCAGGCTGTACCTCGGTAACGGGTTGTTACAGCCAATTAATTAAGTAAGTAAGTAATCACATTTTTGCCATTTATAAGCTTGACTCATCGTTCCTCCTTATACACCACTCGCCGTGATCTTAGATTGTTCCACAAAGTTTTCTGAGTATTTTTTGTGCGAGGATTTGTAGTTCATCTTTACCTATTTCAAGTAGCGTCCACGGTTCAACTCCGTAGCATAAGACATAAACCTGATAAACCACGATATATATTAATATCATCACGTCTTATTGGAAAACCCTTTATTATAAACTAGCCAAACCAATAGTTGAAATTTAAACCACTCACTAAAGTAGCAATGGATAGTAGTGAGAATACGTCAGTTTGTATTGATTTATGTACATTCCACATGGATGCTGAGAAATACTTTTATAAATAGTTTACCTACCCAACGATTGTGTAGGTGTTAGAAGCCGAAGTAGCAACTCACCGCCAACGTCAGCGTCACCACTGAACGGCTTGCCTTCGCATGTAAAACACACACAGCACATAAATCGCTGGATTTCTCCCAGTGTCCCACCCACCCCACTGTCTTTACTTCATAATTCATTCAACTTTTGTGCGCTCACCTACTCACTCACCTTACTTCACTCACTAATTTATGCACTGACATTTGCCTGTAGCCCAAAGCAACTCTACCTACTGGCAAGCTGCTTGGCGTACATACTTGCAAACATATGGGACTTTCTTACGGCCAGGGTTGATTTTGTTCTCAGCAAGCGTGAGGAAGGCGCGTCTAAAATTAATTTGCGATAATTCATCAATTCGATTTGCTAAATGGCAATGAAACCTGGTGTATTCCAAAAGGCCAGCAGAGGAGCGAGAGAGAGCAAGAGAGTGGGAAGAGAAAGAGAGATATTGCCAAGTGTATAGAAAATGAATTGAGCATCGGAAAAAGGGTTTATTTTGCATAAAAATCTCATCTTTGCAAGGATATCGATCGATAATTTATTATAAGCACTTTAGCTGAATGGGTTTGAATGAAATCTATTTAGTGCTCTGTACAGCTGCAGCAAAAATAATAGTAGTATGTCCGACGGAAAACGAAAGCAGTAAGAGGACTCTAAGCCAAGCCTTAGATATAATTTCACATAACTCAGGCCAAACTAGCATACATCACGTGCATTTGATTCGCCTTAGCCGAGCTGTAGGTTTTCGATTCCTACGTTATCTTTTTACGTAAATTGAGAGCCATGAGAGTGTTAGGCTGCACATCATTTTTTGCCTACGGGTATGTATTTTGAAAAAAATTCCTCCAAATATGCCATACAAATCGGATTTTTCGACAAACATAAAATACTAGGTTGTTCAATAAGTCTTGCGGTTCGATAAGGGCGCTGCTTCAAGCTAATTTTTGTTTTTGCTATGTTGATGAACTCTTCATATAAACGAATGTGAAGTTTCATTTCTCTCTGTCAACTCTTTCTTTGTTTACAAGTCATTTAGTATCGACGAGTCACAGTATTTTCTAGAAAGGGAAAAATCAAACATCGTGCAGTTATTGAATTTTTATTTTAGAAAGATTTAAAAGCAAAGGAAATTTATGAACGAATCTTGAAAGAGTATAAGGGCATTTCGCGATCAATTTGTTTAGTAGAAAGATGGGTTGCAGAATTTAACCGAGGCCGTACAAGCCTTAAAGGCGACCCACGTCAAGGACGTCCAAAAATAGCAACAACACCCGAAATCGTAGAAAAAGTACAGAATATCTTCTTGGAAAATCGTCAAGTGACTGAAAGATATTTAGTAGAAGCCCTAAGCATCTCATTGGGCAGTTTAAGCCATATTTTGATTGAAGTAATGGGATTCAGAAAGTTGTGTGCATTGTTTGCTAACAATGAACCAAAGCCAAATTCGAATGCGACTTTCTCAGCAAAATTAGAGCATTTTCAAAAGGGTTAAGGGGATTTAGTTCATCGATTTATCACTATAAAGGAGACTTGGGTCAATCGCCATGATCCTAAATCAAAACCAAATGCTAACGAGAGGTTGCACCTGGTTCTTCGGCTTAGAAAAAAGTTCATGTCCAGAAACCAGCCAAGACCCAGTTTGCAAAAGGAACAAATTATGTACTTTTCATTAGATCACAAAAAAATTTTGACAATGGCTAAAATCCATAAATAAATTGTTGGAGTATCCACGGCATTCGCCAGATTTGGCCTCTAGCGACTTCCATCTCTGCTAGCCCTAAAAAAGTTCGTGCGTGGAAACCGTTTTCCATCTAATGGTGAGGTCTTAAAGAGTTATATAGGTACAGTTAGCAGGCCGAAAAAAGCGAATTTTCCTGAGTTTTTTCTGAGAAAACTTTAAATTTATTGACCTAAAAATTTGCACCATATTATGTTATCTTTTAGCTATATTTTAAGGCTTACTATTATTAAAAATATTATTAAAAATATTTATTTGGAAAGGAGCTACAGCTGATCCCCGCGAGCTCCTCTCAAAAAAGACGTTTTGGGGTGACCACTATATCTCTGAACTAGATCCTCTGAAGTTAAAAAGCCAAACAGATTTCGCTAAAGTAATGTTAAATCTAGTAATTAATCGAAGGAATAAGCAAAATAAATTATTTTCACAAAATGGCGGTTTCCCACAAAAAAAAATTGGTGTTTGACCAAAATTGCGGCGTTAAAGAGTTTATAAAAAAATAAATTCTTACAAAAAATTTGTTCTCTTAAATTGTTTATAAAAAAAATATTTTTCGGTGAAAAAAATTCTTAGAATAATTACTAAAAAATATATTTAAGAAACTCTTGTTACAATTTGAGTCTAATCGGTGTAGCCGTTTTGGAGTAAAGTTGGTCTTAACAGCTGTGGAAGCGTATTTTGCAGCCCTTCCTGATTCTCACTTCAGAGATGGAATTCATAAAGTGGAATCTCGTTGAAACAGGTGTATTGATGTTCAAGGAAACAACCATTGATGTTCACACCATAAAATTATGTGTTTCTTATCGAACCGCAAAACTTATTGAACAACTTAGTACTTAAGTTATGGTGGCTAAAAAGAATAACTAACGAGGATCAACAAAAAAGAAGCATCAACAACGAAATAAAGAAGAGAAAAATATGGCTAGATAAAGCACCTAGATAAGGCATGATCTTAAATTATGTACAGAGTCAGCAAAATCGGGTCTCCCTCTACTGCGCTGCATGAAATGTTTAACGCGGAGGCATTTTGATCTCAGTAGCAAGGAGACATTTTTTTGTTTACGCATTACTCTCACGGGCATAGAAGCTTATCTTAACCTCTTTACTAAGACTTTCGTTCTATTCTTAGGGGAACCAGCTGTGGATTGGATTCGGTTAGTCACGAATTCAAGAACTTCGCTATCAAGTCCTTTCTTCTTCTTGTCCTTTCACTTGGAACCTGTAGGCATATTTGGACCTGAATGCATACATGTGTATGTATATTCGTATGTATGTGCATCCATAAATCCGTGCATATCATTAAACACGTCGTACAAGTAATATTTGTGTACTTGCGTGCACTTCCTTCCGCGTGGCGTGCATAGCGAAAATCGTTTAATGCACCACAGGAGAGGTACATGTTTGAGGCGGAACCCTCTCAAGCAGGGGGATGTTCAATAGGAAAGATTACGACAAACAAACAAATAAACGAATGACAACAACAAGTATGTATCAATATGTGTGTATGTGCGCATATTATATAAAGATGTGTTTGGGTGTCAGTCAATTCGATAGCAGTGAATGACACTAAATCCGGGCTGGCTAAGGGTGAATGCACTTTGAAAGCGATGTAACGGTGCAGTAGCGCAATGAGTATCGACTGACGTTGATAGAATGCAATTGCAAGCAATATGGAATCTTCATTCTTTTTTTGTTGTTTTTGTTATAACGAATGCTATTTGATGGTTGTTGCAGTTGTGTTTTCTCACATTGTCACGCCTATGACAGTTGGATGTACAAATAGTTGTATGTATGAGCATATATATGGATGTGCTTATATATGGATGTGCTTATGTATTTAAGTGTTTATTTATATATGTATGAATGTATATATGTATATATTTATGTATGTATGGGCTTATGCATTTATATGCGTCCGCATTACAATTGCTTGTGGCAAGCGGCGTCCCATCGACTAGCCGTCTACCCTGTCTATTGACGGCGGTCGCTTTGTTTATATGAATAACCCGCTTGTATAAATGCGCATGTATGTGTTTATATATATGTGTGTGTGTATTATAGATGCATTTCAATATGCCTCCGTCAAGCAGTGATGCAGCAATGGCACTACAGTGTGAAAGCCATCAGCTTGAAATTAAAATGATTTCGCAGGCAGTGAGCTGTAAATCATGAGAAACTGAGAGCGTAGCCTTGTTTTGCTGCTGGCTGCCTTATTAATTGATCCTCAACAATTCTAAGCCAGAACTTGCATATGCCATTGCAAGATTTCTAAGGTTGGTTTATTTAAATATTTATTTATGTTATAAAAATATAAAACATGCACAGTGGTGCAAAATTTATCATGCATTTTTTTCAATAACTTTTTTATTAAATTAAAAAATGATCTCGGGTGATGGAAATCTTTACTTAATCTTGCTCTATTCCTCGTCTGTTTGTATACTGCAGCTGTTTAGTTCACAGTGTCGAAATTATAAATTTTCTGATAATTTTGCGCCACCTTAGATAAGACATATAAAACCCGTGGCAAAACAATAGACCTCGACATTTTGAGCAGTTTTCTAAATTTTTTTGTAATTTTTGTTTTATAAAACTTCAACTTATTGTAGAACAAAAACCAGCTGTCTAGGCCACGAGTGTCAAAATTATAAATCTTCCGATGGGGTGATTAATTTTGCGCCACCTTAGATAATACATACATATAAAGCCCATGACAGAACAATAGCACCTCGACATTTTGGCCAGTTTTTTTTTTTCAATAGTTTTTTTGTATTTTTTTTTTTTAATTTTTCTAATTTTTTTTTAATTTTTTTTTTATAAAAGTTTAACTCATTGTCGAACAAAAACCATACAAGTATGTAAATCCTCTTACAAATCTTCGGATAGGGTGATTAATTTTTCACCCGCCCTAGATAATACTATCAAACACGTGACAAAACAATATACCTCGACATTTTGGCCACTTTTTTCTTTAATTTTTTTTTTTAATTTTTCTAAATTTTTTTTTTAACTTTTTTTTATAAAAGTTTAACTCCTTCTGAAACAAAAGCCATACATGTACATAAATCCTCTTATAAATCTTCCAATAGGTTGATTAATTTTGCATTACCCTAGAGAATACATATAAAGCCCGTCACAAAACAATAGACTTCGACATTTTGGGCACTTTAAAAAATTTTTTTTTATTTTTTTTTTAGAATTTTTTTTACTTTTTCTCAATTTTTTTTTATAAAAGTTTAACTCATTATGAAACAGAAACAATACATGTACATAAATCTTCCAATAGGGTGATTAATTTTGCGCCACCTTGGATAATACATATAAAGCCCCTGACAAAACAATAATCCTCGACATTTTAGGCAGTTTTTTTAAATTTTTTGTTTATTAGTACGAGTATGTAAATCCAAATTTAAAACTTAGCTTTACACAAAATTTACAAAAATTAGACATCCACCAACTTTTCATCACAATTTCTGCTACGCAGCTTAAAGCTTATTAAATTTATATTTAAAATTATAATAATGTACAAGTGAGAAATTGGTTAAAATCCCATTGATTTTTGATGATTTTTTTCCTTGACAGATTTTCTGCATATAAATTGAAGAAAAGAATGCCGAGCATTCCGTATATGGAGAAAATGAAAAAGGAAAAAAATTATCAAAAATCAGCGCAGTTTTTGAGCGACTTCAAACTAGCACTTTATTATATAGAGATTTAAGGCGCAATAAAACTGCATAATCGAAATTTTTATAAAACTAAATAGTGTAAAATTTTAATGGAAATTCGATGAAGGTTTCCGAAAAGTAGGGTAACTAGTGTGTTAAAAAAGTTTCAATGAAAACTTGTCGGTTGAGGAAAGGCCTGAAAGTAGAAAAAAAGATTTTGCGTCGCAATCACAAACCAAATGAGTGGTGTCAATATTTCGAAAAGAATGTTCCCTTTCACTTCGACACGCATGTCGAAATGTTACGTCCAAGAAGTGTAAAAAAATGAAGGCTTACGATCCATGTAAAAAGATTGTAAGACCCAATCGAACTGATAAACAAAATAGGAGTAATAAAACACATACGCAAAAATTACACAGTCAAGATATTCATAAATATGGCTGCGTGGTTATGGACTGTGAAATATAAGTCAAAGTAGACTTTAAATAGATTCCGGATGCAGAGTTATACACTAAACCAAAGAGAGTAGGAGTCCCAAGTGCCTTTAAACTAAAAATATTGAACAAGTGGCCTAAAAAATTTTTGATTTGCCAAGCCATCTTCCAGTGTGGTATGAAAAGCAAAGCGTTCATTACCACGGTCACTATAAATCAAAAACTTATTTGAAGGAGTTTTTGCAAAAACGTTTGCTACCATTCATAAAATAACATAAAGGCGCTGTTATGTCCTGCTCCGATCTAGCATCGTGTCATTATAGCCAATTTGCTATGAAAATAACAGGGTAAATATTATTCAAAAAGATTACAATCCACCAAACTGTTCACAATTGCAACCCATTGAAAACTATTGGGCAATTGCTAAAAGAAAATTGCTACAAACAAAAAAAAATTAAAAATGAACAACAGTTTAAAATGAATTGGCAGAGAGCAGAAGATACCGTAACAAAAACTGATGTCCATCGTAAAAAAACTGATGTCCAGTCAAATCTAAATTGCGCCATCATTTACAAGTATAACAAAGAGAATTGATATGAGTTTTTTGTGTTGATATGGGGTTTTTGTTTAACATGCAACATATTCAGCATAACTTATATAAATTTTATGTTATAATGATTTTCGCCCGACCAATATTTTTCATATCCATATCCACTGTAAAGTAACTACTGAAAGTCATTTGCATGAAATTCTGTTCCATGTTTTTTAACAAGGTTTACTCTTTCAAAAAAAAATAAGAAAAATTAAAAACATTTCATTCGCATCCACTTTATAGTTGAATTAGATTAAAATCCTAGTGCTACATGGCTCTGCACGACTGCATTAGCGTAATCAGAAAAGAGTTGGATGCAAGAGAGTACACTCTTGGTGTGGTTGTGGACATTCAAGGAGCTTTTGACAATGCTGCCTTTGCTCTTCTATCAAAAGGAATGGAGTAGACGAAATCATTGTCAGATGGATTCCCTCTACGCTATCCAAGAGACTGATTATCAGAGATGGAGAAAAAAATAATGAAGCAGTCAAAGTTGAGATTAAATGGCGCTGCTCACAAGGCGGTGTAATCTCTCCCCTACTTTAGTGCTTTGTTGTCCGCTCTCTTCTCTCTGCAGAGAATTGGACACATCCAAGCTTAAGCGGGTGATATGTGCGTACTAATATCAGGACGGTCACTAGAAGCTAATGCAATAAAACAAGATTGAGGCACCAATGCTCCAATTCCATAGTCTGTCGGCGAATCCTATAAAAATAACCTTGGTGCTTTTCATTAGGCAACGCAATATGGAAGGCCTGTTACTACCCACTTTGAAAGGAGTAATTCTGCAACTCCTTTTTGAGGTCAAATACTTAGGGGTAATCCTCGATAGTAAGATAATTTGGAAGACGCATGTCGAGCAAAAGGCTTCTCGAACACTAAAAGTCTTCTGTTACTACCCACTTTGAAAGGCGTAACTCTGCAACTCTCTACTGAGGTCAAATACTTAGGGGTAATCCTCGATAGTAAGATAATTTGGAAGACGCATGTCGAGCAAAAGGCTTCTCGAATACTAAAAGTCTTCTGTTACTACCCACTTTGAAAGGCGTAACTCTGCAACTCTCTACTGAGGTCAAATACTTAGGGGTAATCTTCGATAGTAAGATAGTTTGGAAGACGCATGTCAAGCAAAAGGCTTCTCGAACACTAAAAGTCTTCTGGCAGTGTACGAGAACCTTTGGCAAGACATGTGGTCTAAAACCGGCGATAGTAAACTGGTTATACATCACCCTGATTAGACCAATTATAACATACGCCTCTGTAGTGGCAAGCAACTACGGTTGATTCCAGAGTAAAACCTCTAACTAGACTATAGAGACGTGTGTGGGTATCATTGGGTATGACAGGTGCTATGAGTACGACATCTGACGATGCCCATAATATCATTCTGAACTAACAACCTCGAGATCTTCAAATCCGAAAGGAAGCGTTGAAGGCTGCGTACAGGCCCAATTTAAACGAAGTCTGGGAAACGAAGAAAACACTGGCCACTGTCAGATATACCCCGAGTTGTCGGTGCGGTGCAGACTGTTCTCGATGTCAGCGGACAGTCGCGAGTCTAACGTTAGCTTCGATAGGAAGTATGAAATTTTGATCCCAGATAGAGATCAATGGATTTTAGCACACTTTCTACCTCGACGGATCCAAAACCCGTGATGGTAGCGGATCTGGGTGGTACTTAAACGAAGACACTAAGCACTCCTACGGTACAAGACAGCTGACTACGGTATCCTTAACGGAAGTCCATGCCATCTGCAATGTGACATACTGGCTAATTCAGAAAAAGTGGCGGTCCCTCAGCACTGAACCCTTTCTAGGTTTCACTTCAGCATCGTTTGACGACTTCATGTGGGCATAGAAAACGTTGGTCTGAGTTGGGCTCCTGCAGGATAGCCAAGTGCTTTGTGAAAGAACCAAACAGGAAAAAAGCGGCCTTAATCCTAAAACATAGTGGGAATGACCTGAGAGTACTGATGGGTGTAATCACAAGGCACAACGCCTGTGGTCAACATATGGTCACCATGGGAATCAATAGCGCCCCAATATACTTATCCTGTCATAAGAATCAGACTCAGGTTGTTGGGGTGCGATGTACTGAGTATGAATAAAGTTTATACTCTTCCTATTCCGGATCTCTTAAGATTTATCAATAAATCCAAAACGGAAGAGCGATCTTTAACGAAATTTTTTAGTCTTACCATCTTTATTGTATTGTATCTATCCTGTCTTTCTGTTCCCTCCACTGTAATCTATCTAAAAAAAAGGTTTTTCTTCCAAATATACTGCAACTGACGCCCAATTCACAAAACTCTCACCTTCTTCTCCAAATACATACATGTAAGCACAAACTTGCATGCATACATCTTAACGCCTTGTGGTGCATTCAAGCAGTCTACTTACGACCCAGTTCTATTATCGTAAATGACAGGAGCAGATGACTTCGACGCAAATGTTGGAGGTACTGAAGCCTATGTCAGTATTAACTTTGCATTGCGCCGAATTCATTACGGTTTTGTGCTTCATTGGAGCGCCTGAAAGCAATACAACAAGGCTGCGTTTGTAAATTCAACCTTCACCGCCTTCATCCAACGACCACCACTCAACTCAGCACCTCAACCAGGCAACCGCATGTGGCTTGTATTGCTGCTGCCGCTGCTACTGCTTTCACTATTGCGGCATCATTGATTGGCTTTGGAAGCTGCCACTGCGTTTGAAAACGTACGCACACATACATGCATATGTACATGCATAAGTGAAACTCACGTCTACCTGCGCAGCCATATAATCATGCAATCGTTTGTTGCTGCATAATGACGTGCCGATACCCATAAGCGTGCGGGCAGGTTTGTTGGTGAGATCTTCATTTATACAGTATCTAGCATACACTTAGGCGCACTTCTCTGCATACATGCATTGTAGGAGTTATGCATCCACATCAATGCCTATGAATACCGTTGCTTTCGGCGCTGCAATCGGTGCTGTATTCACTCCAATAATAGCACAGTGCAACAAAATGAAAAAACATGAAAGAAAAATCAGAAAAAAATCATTTTTAATGTATTTTTTTAATATTTCGTGAAATAAATAAATAAAAATAAATTAAATTAGATAAAAATGAATAAGTAAAACATATAAAATAATTTTGAAATTTGCTTTTAAAATTAGGGACTACGAAGAAAAAAATGTATTTTTATGAATTAAATATTAAATTAAATTATTAGTACTGATTTATCCATATAAACAGCACATTTTTAGAGTTTTGCTTGTACATTGCATTTTTACAGTTTTGCTTACATTATTATTGAGCGAGTTTTCAAGTTCTATAGCCTAAATTAAAGACAGTGCCATAAGCAATACTTCAAAATGAAATTATTGTAAATAGTTCTGATTGATTTCAGACATGTCTTTTACCATAATATCTCAGGATTTCATATAAAATGAGAACTGTAAACTTCGAGGTGGCATAAAATGAAAAACAAAAAAATACGCATACCAATATTTTGTAAAAACCTTCTTATTTTCCATCAGCGGTCAGAAAACAACTATGCGTCTCCAGATATATATATAATATATGTATATTTTTCATTTTGTTGCACTGTGTAATAACCGTTATACGTGTGTGTAGGTGTGCTGCTACAGTTGCATGTTGATATGAATCTATTTCACTACACAGCACGGCCATTGAACTTTTTGCTCGCAGACGCACGCTTACTGTAAGTTTACTGTCAACATAATTCCTCTTTCTTCTTAAATATCTGCCATCGAATTGAGTTAGAAATGCATAAGAGAGGAGAGCCTAAATGAAGCAGGTCTTTTGATTTGTGTCAAATGAAACTCTCTTCATTGAGGTAATTTCTGCGGAGATAATTAATAATAAGACAAATTCAAATTTCAATTTTAGGTTTGCATTTCCAGTAGTGAACGGGTCTATCTAACTAAATACCAATTCGGCTGTAAAGAGGCGACGAATAAATGTTTTTGAATAATTTGCTTTATTGGAAAAACTAAATTTTGCTATGGGAGTTGTTTATGTTTCTGGCTTGGGCACTTACAGTGTTATCAGGCGCCATCTACAGTATATGCAGTCGCTTACCTGGGGTCGCTTGCCTTTCAGAGATAGAGACGCTTACTGAAACAGTGCAGTAGGTTGAGTGTCGCTGTTCGCGGTACAGTGCTTTGCACTTGGTTTTGCTTTGCACTTAGTTTAGCCCAACTTCCCATATTTAGCTGCAATACAAGAGTATTGTGCTTGTGGTCGCTCTGTGTTGGTCCACTGATGTTTGTCATTAGTCTGCTTAGCGTTGCCATGATCTCCGCTGCATTGGAAACCGCGTGCCGTAACTGGGTCCAGAACATAAGCCTGCAATCAAGTTGAATGCCTAGATGTCGTGTCACCTATTTGCATGCTGACCGCGAGTGGCATGTAAGCTCTTGTCATTAGGATGACTTCGATCCTTGTTTGATGAGTTCCAGACCAAGATCTACAAGCCATATTTGGGTTTTTAACGTGACTTGATTCAGCTTAATCCTGGCGTTAACATATTTTGTTTAATTGTTCACTTCAGTTTCGCGAGTTTCGGCCTTCATCTCACCAACTCATATCTCAGCTCTGGGGCAGTCTCTGGATGGCAACCGCTACATTTACCCTTAATAGCGCCCTAGAGCCGAAAAAGTCTAATGGTGTTAAACGCAACTTCTATGCGGTTAACTGGCCTCACTGTTTTGGCTAATTATTGGATTTCCGAAGATAGTGCACAAAATATCAGATAATCTAAGGTTGGATAAGTGGCACGTGGTGCCATCTAAGATTGGCGTAAAAGATTGTACAATGAAAACATAGGAAACAATATTAATTAATTAACAGCTTTTAAATATAAAATAATTTTTTAGTAAAATTTGAGGGATGGTTGTACTAAAATATAGTCGTTTCGTAACAATTTGACGAAAAAAAAATGTATTGTGTATAAATTTTATTATTTATTAATGTAAAATTAAAAGATATGCGCGAATCCAAACGTCAATATAAAATAAAACTTTTTAAATTTTCCTTCGAATAAAAATAAGTTGGCTTGGTCTTGCTCAGTTTCTATAGTGCAAATAAATAAAAGCTGCAGTTTATTCTTTCGACCTTCGGTAAAAAATTCACCTGAACTAATTGCGTACTTTCGCTCAACTGTATTAAATTTCGTAATGTTCTTTTGCAGATTCGATACAAAAGGCTATGCTAATTATAAAAAGTGAATCAGCTGCAGCTTTAATATTCTCTATTTACTCTATTTTCTATTTACACTGCTTGAATTACATAAAAAACAGTTATTCCCTTCCTAATCATATTATACCCATGTATCTAAAATATTGTCCTTAAGTGCTTTAAACCCTTTCGATTCGCGCCTTCGAACATATTGTTCACCACACTAATGCCTTAAGCCGATAGATTATTATACCAAGGCTTAAAACTTCAAGGCTTCCAACAAATTAATAAACGCAATTATAAATTCAATAAAACGCGCGAAAATTCAAATGAGCGTCAGCCACAACACCCTTCACACAAAGTCACCAACTTTTCACCAAAAATTCTCAACTGCAAGGGTTGCGGCGACAAACAAACAAAAAAAAAAGGAATTTTAATCACTTCATTAACTTTTTTCGCGCATAAATCACTAAGTTGCTCGCTGGCAGACCCCTTTCCGCGGACAAATTTACAAATGCTGATTTTATGCATATAAATTCTAATTAAAATGCATAACGCTAATTGCTGCAGCGACAAATACAGAGCGACTTTTGGTAAATATACAATTTCAAGTTTCATATTGTAAATAAATACCTATTAAAGCAACAACAACATTTGGGTGAGAGCAAAAAGGCGCACGTGAAGGGTTTCGGTGAACTTAAAAAATCTGGTATTTCTTAGATTTGCATTACATAAAATAACTCCGGCCGCCATGTGCTCTGTAGCTACTTCATGGAAGCAACCGTTCAAAAGTATGCTTCGAATGTGGGATTTTAGCAGCCATTGAGCAGCGCTGTTGGGTAACCAAAGAATGCTGAAGTGTTGCTAATCAATTTATGCGGCGAATGCTTACGATTATGTTTAAAAAAGCTGCTTTTCACTGATATTAATAAAAAAATGTGGAATGCGTTTTTTTTAGCGGACAATGAAATATACGAACACAACAACAACAACTGCACAAGGAATTAATGCTATTTCGATAAAAATATACTGTTAATAGGGAACGTAAGCAGTTTTTTATACACGTTGGGAGAAATCTTGTGCAAGACATGGAATATTCCGCATCAAACCAATTAAATCAAAAATGTCTGTTTCTAACTTATACATACATAAAACTCAGCTCACATACAATTAAGCTCACATATATAAGTCAATTTATCATTTTACAATGTGCCTAATTTTAATGATAAATTTTTTTTGGACATTTTTTTATAATTTTTATTTTTTTTTAATTTTTATTTTTTATTTTTCACTGCACCACAAAAACTCCATATAACAAAATTCCTGACTTTGTACGAAACTCAAAATAATTCAACTCAAATAATCAGAAACTTAAAAAATTTCTAGGTGTACAGTTTCATAGTACTTTTAATTTTAGAATAAAGAAGCCTAAGTTTGAAGTCGCTAATTCGCGCTAATTTTCTACAATTTTTTTGCATACGATCCTGAACATTTTCCTCCTTATAAAGTATAGGTTCTAAAGTTTTGTATATAGCAGAAAATGCTCAACATCCTATACGAAAAAAATTGTCACAACTCAAAGCGATTTTTGAGCAATTTAAAACTTTAACTTTATTTTAAAAGTGAAGAAGAATGTGATTCCGATGATGAAGTTGAAGAGGCTGCAAAGAACTCAATTTTTGTTAAGGACATCAACAAACGTCTCAACTCGACATTAATGCAATAAATTTGAGTATCCTGAATGATTTTGAAGCATATGCAACTTGAACTGCAACTCTTTCGTGAGAAGAACAAACAGCAGCCGCTTCCGATCCAAATGGTCCAACTTCATCCGGTGCTTCTGTTGCTCTTCCGTCTCAATCAAGCAAACGCCAACGTGAACCTCTTCTGAGCTTGGGTTTGAGGATGGCGGAGCTCCTGTTTCAACGAGTGTTGTTTTTGTTGGTAACTCAAATGCATTAACAAATAATTCACCCACTCTCAAATTAATTACTTTAAAAAGGTAGCATTTGCGTCTACACGCGAATGAGCTGGTATTCGAAGGCTACAAGGAAATGCCATCAGATTTCGAAGTATTGAAGACGCTTTTTGATTGCTTCGAATATTTCTCGACAGATGAGTTGCTAAATATACGGGTAGCTTAGTAATCCTTCAATCATTTGAAAACTTCATATATGTTTTTCATATATAGTCCTGGGCCGAGCAAATGCATTTATATGTTCATCTAAAAGGTGTCGAAACGCGGTTCTTAACAGGTGAAACTGAACTTCAAAACCTTATTGGGTGTATATATATTATATATATATGAGTAATCCACAAACAAAATTCCATGCGCATCCCAAAAATCTGATGTTAACATCTTCTTGACTGATTTTAGGGCACGAACTCGTTTCGGAGCCGAGGAATCAGGTGAAACAACTTTTTAGCCTTTTTTTTTGTATTTAGGATCATTTTGATGGGCCCAAGTCTCATCCATAGTGATGATGCACAAAATCCCCTTTATCCTTTCGAAAACACTCTAGTTGTTGCTGAGACAGTCAAAATATTGCTTAAACTGCCCAATGAGACCCTTACGGCTTCTACTAAATCTTTTTTAACCTGTCGTCGATTTTTATATCCTGTATTTTTTCTACGATTTCTGTTGTTGCTGTTTTTGGGCGTCCTTGACGTGGATCATCTTCAAGACTTTTACGATCAAGTTTATATTCAGCAACCCATATTTCTACTGCACTAATTGATCGCAAAATGTCTTTATACACTTTCAGATTCGTTCATAAATTTTCTTTGCTTTTAAACCGTCTAAAAATAAAAAATCAATTACTGCAACATTCTTGATTTTTTCCATTGTAGAAAATACTATGACACGGCGATACTAAATTGCTTGTGAACAAAGAATGGATAGGCAGATTAAAATGAAACTTCACATACTTTCATATGAAGAGTGTACCAAGATAACAACGAAAAAAATAAGGCTAGTAGCAATATCTTCTCTTATAGAGCCGGAAAACCACGCTTGACACACTAAATTTACTTTTGAGTTTTATTTTATGTATTTCAAATATCTTTAGTTGTCTCTGGTTTAATTCTCATGTTTTGTTTTCGGTGAATCAAAATATAACCAGAGCCACTAATATGCTCCTTCAAAGTTTCTAAAAATGTAGCCTAAGCGCTACGCATCATTTACAGCAGAAATATGCGACCAGTTTTCAAGGCAGTAGAGCGAAATTAGAGAAAGATTTAATGTTGAAACCACGAAAGAAATCAATGCAAAAATAGAGAACTTCATACATTCGTGGACTACAAAGTTTATACGACTATCGCTGTATCTACAGTTACATATACTTACGTAGGTATGTGTCCAACAACTCAGGCACATATGCAAACAATCGCAGTGAGCCAAGCCACAATAAAACACAAATGGCTGCCAGCAATCGCGCTTTGTCCTTTGACGCTGTAGTTCTACATCAGCATATTGTCCTTCAGCTTCAACAGCGCATTGTCTACCGGCCTTTCGGTGGGTTTGCCTAGCCAAATCGCGCGCGACAGCATAGAATGCATGGCACAGCTGCATTTTCATTTTCTTTTCAATGCAAAGGCCGTCGCATGTGCGTAAAGCCGCGTTCTACATACATTCACCCACAAACATACATACATACATACATACCGCGCTTATATTATCAACTTGCATGTGCGTGCTATAGAGTGCCATTGTGCTTATAAGCCTAGGCATATGCAGTTGTATGTGTGCGTGATTGTGTTTGTGTAATTGTAAGTTATAAGCAGAAGCTCAGTTGTGCTCGTGCACTTTTGTGGACTTTTGTCAGAAATTGTAATTTCACTTAATCCGCTCAATTTGAAACGCGCACCCAGCTGAGGTAGCAGTCTCAGTGTTGCATTCTGGCCCGCCCATCGCGTGCCAAAGGCGCATATGTGCATCTGTATATTTTTGAGCGTATGTATGTGTGTTCTCCCTTTCTTTTGCCGCCTTTGGAACCCAACTGTGTGCAGTTGGCAAAATTATTTTTTTTTCTTCGCTCTTTAAATTTACACTCTGACAACAGTTCGTTTTTAGGGGGCTTCGGGTCTCTTTTTAGTTTCGCGTGTTGGTAAGGATTTTGAGATTTTTAATTGAAAAATGTATCTAGTAAAAAAAAAAACATTTTTGAGAATGAAAGGTTTCGCTTGGATTTAAAGAACGGAAAGTTACTCTTTTGGCATTTCGTAGAATTTACGTGCAGTTTGGTAGGATTTTTGGTAAATAAAATTGTTGGGATCTATAGAATATTGGATACGTAGCGAAGTTACGGAAAAAATGGATGGAACTATTGATAAAGGATTTGATTGAAATTCGGCTGTCACAGTTTTTTGGATCGCCTCGATGGAGTCGAATCGAACCCCCTTCAGGCGCGGGATCAAGAGGCGACAGGTCTGGACTGTAGGGAGGGTGGGAAAGCACCGGAACCCCCATCTTAGCCAATGCAGAGGTGCAGAGGAAGGCGGTGTGCGCCGGCGCATTGTCGTGATGAAGGGTCCAATTGTTGACGAGGTCGGGCCGAGCCTGGGCGACGCGGTTTTCAGCAGGAGGAGCACTTCTTTGTACAATGCCGCGTTTACAGTGCTTCCTGGAAGTACAAACTGTTAAGCTTTACGCAAAATTTGATCGAGTAACATTGCTCCAACGATCACTGCATTTTCGCCAGCACTTTTAAAACAGCTTTCACGCGCGGAGCGATGTTGACTGCACCGCTGTTGCCAGCGAACTGGGACCGGTTTCTAGTGGAAGGGGAAGGTCCAACCATCATTTTCCCCCACCAGCCGATTCGGTTGATCGCTTGGCAGACACTCCGCGCGGGAAGGCTCATTACTTTTCAATTAAACCCTGTACTCTGATGTATTGGGATGGAGAATAAGTTCGTAGCGTTTTAGCCAAGACTTTTATGTAAACAAAAAACAATAATTATATCAATAAGTTCTTCTATTTCTTAATTGACGCGATAACCGCTTACGCAATTTTGGTCGAGTTTAACAAAGCGTTGAACACACCAAGTGAAGCCAAGTCCTTTTCCACCTGAGCTCTCCAACGCAGAGGAGGCCTTCCTCTTCCTCTGCAACCACCAGCTGGTAATGCAACGAATACTTTCAGAGCCGGAGCGTTTGTATTCATTGGGACGACATGACCCAGCCAACGTAGCCGCTGGATCTTTATTCGCTGGGCTATGTCTATGTTGTTGTGAAGCTCATACAGCTCATCGTTCCATCGTCTGCGATATTCGCCGTTGCCAACGTGTAAGGGTCCAAAAATTTTGCGCAGAATCTTTCTCTCAAATCCTGCAAACATCGCTTCATCGTCTATATCAATAACTTAGTCAATTCTATAATCGCCGTTGATGTTTACAACCTCTTCTCACCTCCCCTCCAATTTGTTGATGCCGTTCCGCTAAAAACCGCCTGTTCTGGTGTCAAAGAAGTTGCTGAGCCAGTTTTTAAGGACCTCTTTGTTATCGAAGGTCGCAACGCTCTTCATATGGTTTGACAGGGAGCGTAAAAGATGGTAATCGGTCGGTGCAAGGTCCGAAGAATACGGCGGATGCTGAAGGACCTCCCTTCCGAGCTCTTGCAGTCCGACTTTGACGACTTGTGCGGCATGGGGCCTGGTGTTGCGGTGAAGGAGTATGGTTTGACCATGTCAGTCGAATGGCCTCATTCACACGGAGTAGCTGGAAAATGTAGAGCTCCTTGTGGACCGTGGCGTTCTTTTCGAGCATTTCTCATTCAACGATGTCCTCCCAGTCCCACCAAATACATATCATGATCTTCTTTCGATGAAGATCCGGTTTGACTCTCGGCTTTGGCGTATCTCCTGTGTCCATCCACTCCTTTCTTTGCTTCCTATTGATGTATAGGCAACATTTCTTATCGCCCGTGGCGATTCGGTACCAAAAGCGCTGTTTATGACCGCGTGTTGCTCGTGGTGCACGAGATATTGATTTTCTTTGTTTTTTTTTTCGCTGAGCTCGTGAGGCACCCAGGCTCCCAATTTTTCGCTGGGCTTGCGCTGCGGAACGTGTTATTGACGTCAAAGTTGCCATTTTTGAGCTTTGCAAACATTAAACTTTGAGTTATGAAGCATGAACCATGAATTTTGGGCTGTGAATTCTAAATTATGTTGTCTTCGAAAGCATTATCTGCCACAAATTTCTATCTCATGCTGATATTAACACTTTTTGATATTCAACCCAAATACAACAACCCTTTGCTCCGGTGTTCAAGCTTTCGATCCATCGGAATACCAAACCTCTGAGTGGAATTTAGACTTTTTTTCAGGTAAATTATTATTTTTTTTTTGCATTTCCCTTGAATTTAAAATGCCAAATAAACGATAAGCAAACAACAACAATACTAAAAAATTGTCCAAACATTGTTGCTTCAAAGCAGTTGAAATTGGGGTATTTTCAACTGCACTTTGACTCTTCATTGCTTATTGCATTGTACTCGAGTTGCGGCCACGACTTCAAATAAGCGGCATATGAGTTCCACAATAATACTAAAAAGAAATGAAAACTTCGAAAGAAAGAGGGAATTAAGGAAAACAAATGCAATTCGACATGGACACGTGTGAAAATGTTGCTGGCGCTGCTAGCAGTCAGAGGTGAGCCTGAATCGTGAGTTAAATTGCATGTTTTGGAAAATGAGTCGGGTGGTGGTGATGCAAAATGTTTATTAGTGGCCATATTGAAGATGTTATTACACCAAGCGGAGTTTCTTTGATGTGTTGGTCGTAGTGGTGGTGGAAGGTTAAGCTGTGCAGTCCAGTTGACGAGCGCTTGACAATTGGATTACCAACCAATGTCAGCCATCCCACAGACTCTTAAGCTAAACTACCTTTATACTTACATAAATTACATAAATTAAAGTGTGTATGCGTGTGTGTGCCTGGGCATGCACTCATGTCTACTACCCACTTACTTGAAATCCATATGTTGATTGTCCTAGAAATTTTATCATTTCGCAAAGCAAATAAACAGAGAGCGAAATATACAAAGTGATGCCCTCAGCACCCCCACTAGTTTGCTTATTTTTCATCTCCCTGCCATGCCTTGTAATGTCAGTTGTCAGTCGCTCAGTCGCTCGCTCAGTCGTTCAATCATCAGCAACCGCATATCACATTACACGCTCGTCTTTCAACAATACGAGTGACACACGCACGCACACGCACGCCATTAACTTCCTTAGCTACCTTCAAAGCGCGCTTCACTCCACTCTAACCAAGCAAACACCCACCCACCCCTGCCTTACAGCTTCTGAAACGTAGTTATATGCCTTGATCTCTCATTTTGATTGTTGTTCTTTCTTATTGGCAATTATAAGCCATATCCTGATGTTCCCTCTCCCCTGTGTGGCTCATTGCAATATTTTGCTTATTGTTTTGTGTCTAAGCACAATATCCTTCAGCTGCACTTATGCACTCAAGCAACTGCTCAAATATCAAGCATAACTAAAATTTTATTGCCTTTGATTGTGCTGTGCCTGCCTTCGGGGGGGAGGGCAGAGGATATGTATGTACGTGTGTGGGTTTTGTTTTTCTCTATTTTCATTTTGGGGTGTGAAGTTGACAAGTTTCTACGATTGATATGATGATGGTTGTTTTTTTTTTTTCTTCATTTGATTTAATTCAATGCATTAATAAGTGATGTTGTTATGCGCAGTGTTTTGGTTTTGTACTTTCTCTTGTTGTTGCTGTCGTTGATACTCTACAGGGGTTGCACGTGTTCCTCCTGCTCGGTCATGGTATTTGTTTCGGAAATTTAATTAAATTGCGGCGATAATGTCTTTGTTAAAAGTAATGAGTTTTGAAAGATTTACTGCCTTCTTTTCTTTCTTTCCGTCTTTATTCACACACAATTTCGAAATAGTACAATAATATTCAAAAATTAAAAAAAATATATATAATATTTTGCGCATTCCGGCTACTTTTAATAAAATTAATTTTCTTCAATTTCTATAGAATCTTCTTGGTAGTTTAATTTATTTGCCGCAATTAATTGGAATAAATGAGAAAAATCAATAAATTTTGTGGGTTCAATATTTATTTGTCCTTATTAAATTCCAAAATTATTAGCGGAATGATGGTGTAAAAAATTATGCGCCGCTGAATACCAACTCAAATTCATAAATGACCATGACATAAAATATTTTGATTAGAAGCGGTCTTTTTCTTCATTGGCGCGATAGCCGCTTACGCGATTTTGACCGGGTTTAAGGGGGTATTCTGGTCTAGGAATTTGAAAAAAAATCGTTTTTTTTTTTTGGATATTTTCAAAGTTTTTCAAAATACGAACTATTTTCGGAGATACAGCGGATTTTGTGACGTGGCGTCTAAACCAGCCGGGTGGAGCGAATCGCACAATGAACGGCAGATGTTACCGGACGACTTCAGGACTTGTTCTTTCCAGAAAATCTTTTGTATCCCACACAACCTTTATTGATTATATACATATACAGGGTCCGCCATATAACTTTACGGAATTAAAAATGCAATAAAAAAGAAACTACTCAATATTTTTCCAAACTGTTTTTTTTTTATTTTGAAGTACAATACTTCCGGTTAATGATGGAACACAACTTCATTCATATGTACTTTGAACGGCGTCATACCAAGGTCTTTACGCAAAATTCGTCTCAATGATGTCTCCGAAATGTCCAATTATTGAGAACGACGGTCAACTGATGTTCCTGGTGATTCACGAACACTCTCGGCCCCAGAAGCAATATTTTCGGGTGCACGCGCGATTTTTGGTCGGTCACGCGTTGGTTTGTCAATAAGCAACCCAGTTTCTCTTACTTTTTTCGCAAAGTAACGCACATACGCTTCATTCGGTGTTTTTCTTCTTCCCATTGCCGTACGTAATTTTCGTATACATTCTGCAACATTACCATGATTTTCAAAGTAATGTCGCAATATTTCCCAGCGTTCTTTGAGCATATACACAAGCATTTTCGTTCAGCGGAAGAATAAAACTAATTTTCTGTCAAATCAGATGACAACTTAGTGTTACCATTCTTCAAATAATACCTAGTTCAAATCCGTAACGATAGATGGCGGGCCCTATATATGTACACTTTATACTTCCATAATATATACCTGGAAATATATCGCCGATTTATCCAGAGTGAGTAGTAAATATTATGATCTAAGTTATTCTAGTGGAATTTTTGCTGAAACTTCAAACGCGATTTTCTCAAAACTACTTTTTTTGAGATGGTCGTCATGATATCTTACGTTCTACTTGACCGATCGCTTTGATGTTTGATAAGATTTTTTTATTATACATCTGTCTATCGGGCCTGTCTCGGATTTTGAAAAATTTAGTTATCGCTGTTTGTGTGGAGCCCGTTTCTCCAGAAGTGACTTTCGGTGATCATCACAAGTCCTTGGAGATTCATGAGATTCATCTAAAATCAATCGGGCAAGAGAAATTAGATTTAAGATTTTTTAAGTTACATTCATCACTGGTTTAAAAACATAGTTTTAAAGTTTCGCTAACTCCTCCGGAGCGCCCGAGCGCCCTTTGTTAATTGTTGAATAACTCGAAAAGTATTTGCTCGGATTCACTTCAAATTTTCACACAATACTTTTAAGGTATCATACTTTAAGATAATGCAAAACAAAATCCAAGTTTTTGAAAGTTCTGGCTACACCTAACCCCCTAAATATGGAATTAACTCGTGAAAATTTTCGTGCGCTGACTTATTACGATTTTCGACGTGGATTATCGAGACAAGATTGTATTGAGGGTACTTCGATTTTTGACATTGAAACAGCACATTTAGCTACTGTGGTACTTAGCTCGCTGGTACAATGAGTTCTAACGTGGTCGTCGATCCAAGCAGAATGAATTTCGTGAAGACCGCCCAAAAACGGTTATTGTGCCAGATGCAATCGATGATGTGTACAAGATCGCCATGTGACAATTAGAGGCATCCTTAGGCATTAGTGGGACGGTATACATTATATATTGCATGAGCATTAGTCGTCAAGCAGATTTGCTCTCGTTGGACACTTTCAGCTAAACAATACAACAGGAATTCTTTATCAAAGATTTGTTGGTTAAAGCAGGTAGCGCTCAAGTCAAGAGAGTAAGTTACATACACAGCGCGTTTGCAAGAAAGAAACTCCCAAACTAAACTTAGGCCGAAACAATGTTCCTTAATGGGACATTTTTTGTATTCTCTCCTGGTAAAAAAAAATCGCCTTAAAAAAATGTTTTTCCGTCAACATTTCTATTTCATTTCTAAAACCAAAATGCCATCATGAAGGCAATCGCAAAAAAGTTAGGCGCTTTAAGAGAAAGCTTTATGAGAAAGAAAAAGAGAAAAAGCGGCCTTGGTTGTCTAGCGTAAGTGCACTAGCCTGCCATTCCAGAGGTGGCACAATACTCGCACTTTTCCAAATTTACCTACTTTCCCTGTTTCACAAAAAAAAAAATCTTATTCCTCAAACCCAAAAACTTATCCTTTCCATCTTCACTCCCGCACAATAGTCAGCGCATAATTTGCATTGTAGCTGCTAAAACAAGCAAATACAAAGAAAAGCACACAGTTACACATTGCATCAGTGGCGCCAGCAAGAGGAAGCGGGCGACCGCGGTAATAGCGCAGACACACCAAATTTAGCGTAGTTCTGAACCATCTGCGCGATCCTTCTGGCAGAAAAATGTGAAACACAGATGGCGCTCCAAGCAGTAACAAGGCGTTGTTCCTAAGCGTTGTTCCTAAGAAATCAAATAGATTAACGAAACCAACGCAAGACAATAGTCTTGTCGAGGCCCTATGCTCTCAAGAGGAGTGAACAAAGAAAAAAAAAACAATATGGGAAGCAGGTACTTGTATACTCATTGAGTACTCTCTTGATTTCCCTTCTGGCTACGCCGCCATATGGGACATCATCACCCGATATGATTAAATTTTATTGAACTGATAAGTCAAATATCGGCTTCACACAGGCGCTCGTGGTATTTCCAAACAACTTTGGCGAGTCTCAGACATCAGCCTGGGGAAAAAATACAGGGCCTCAAACATTTGACAAGTGTTGACTATTTATTTACTTTTAATTTAAATTGATTTTTTATACAAATATAGTTCATTCTTTAAGAAAGATCAAATAACTTTAAATTTCAAATCTTTTACATGATTTAATATACAATAATTAAAAAAATGTTCATCAAAATTAAAAACGTCTGCTCCACAACTAAAAAACATTCATCACTACTTTAAAATTCTTATCAGAATTAAAACAAAAAAAAAAATTGGGTGCACATTTGTATAGCCCATTAAGTTTTAGTGTGATGAAGGGCAAATTTTCTATAGTTTTTTTTATTTTATGTAACAGATCGAAATTTTTGTTTGTTATATGAAGAAAACAAGCAACAACGACAGAGAAAAATATTATCCAATGTTGTTGTTGTTGTAGCAGTACCTTTGCCCTATCAGTATAGCGTAATCACCGGTCGTCTTCGCCTAGCTCATCTAGCGGTAGGCCCAGGAAACTAGCTGTTCCGACGGGTTGGGTCCAGAGGAAGAGGTGTGTTAGATGAGTGGGTGGGTGGGTATGTGAAAAGGTGGTTAGTGTCGTGCGGGGTGCCTATGTGAAGGACATATGTTTAGGAGATTAAACTGCTACAATATCCAGAACGTAATTGTGCCAAGGTTACGCGGAACTCTCGGGAAAGATGGAGCTCTTCGTCTCTGATTGGTGGTGGTTGGACTCCGATAACGGCTTTCGGGGGTCGGGAGCTTAAGAAGGTTGTGAGAGTCTCCCGATGAATGTCGTTTATGGCCAGTCTGTACACTGTCCGATCCAGTAGCTGTATGTTTGTTTTGTCTAAGATCTCGTCCGCGTAGTTGAAGAAATACCTTCTGATGTGCCTGGGAGGTGGCTCAGGTTCGAGCAGGTGTCTGCATGGGTGAGACCTGTGGTAACACCCTAGCAGAAACTGCTTACTGAGCACTTTGTTATGCTCCTTAACAGGCAGCATAAGGGCCTCATCATGTAGGTGTTGTATTGGTGACATCAAAAGACATCCTGTCGCGGTCCTTAATGTAGTGTTTTGGCAGGTCTGAAGCGTCATCCACTGCGAATCACTAATTCCAGGCGATCAGACAGGCGCAGCATAGTTTAGAACCGGTCGGCCTATTGCTTTAGAAGTCGACAGCAACATTTCCTTGTCATTGCCCCAAGTGCTGCCGGCAAGCGACTTGAGAACCTTGTTGCGGTTCTGTACTTTATTTGCAATAGCGGCTGTATGCGCTGAGAAGGAGAGCAAGCTGTCAAAAGTAATTCCAAATATTTTGGGGTTCTTAACCGTCGGAATTTGTGTATCATCGACTTGCACTTTGAGTTGTAGCTTGACCTCCTTTGCCCAGGTGGGGAAAAGGGTCGCTGTGGATTTAGTGGGGGAGAGTTGTAAATTACTCGCAGTGAAGAAGCGAGAAAGGCTGGCGAGGTAGTCGTTTGCCATGGAGCATAGGCCATCAATGTCATTGCTCGACGCCATTATCGTGTAGTCGTCGGCGTATGAGGACAAGGAGACTCCCTCTTGTGGCTGGGAGTCCACTCCAATCCGTACTTCTATACGGTAGCGAGTCCTGGACGCTAACATCTGTGCTGATCTGGAAAGTGCAAACTTTAGTTAACGCCAGCCAACGCATAAAATACGGATCTATTACAATCAACCAATGAACTCCCCATTGAGCTAACCATCAAACGCAGACGGTTTGGTTGGATAGGTCATAAACTAGGCAAAGATGATGGGGAAGTGTGCAGGTTTGTCCTTTCTTGAAATCGCTTACTGTAGTAGACCAAAGACCTCCTAGCGAGGTATGATAGATTCCGATCTAAGAAAACCCAATACTAACTGGAATAGTCTCAAAAAACTTGCCAACAACCCTAACAACATTAACTTTGTTCTGGCCCTACGCTTTGCGTAAAATTCAAAACTTTATTTAAGATATTTCAGATTGCCCGCTGTGGGTCAAATATTCACCATTTTGTTGTATAACTTGTTGCCATTTTAAAGGTAGCTTCATAATGCATCTCTCATAGAAGTCTTGATCTTTATTGGCGAATAACTCGAGTAATCGTTTTTTACAATCTTATCTTGATACTAATTTCTTATTACTCTGGAAGTTTTGCAATGAGAGAAAAAGGGAGTAATCGCTTGGTGCCAGCGGTGCGTTTTTGGCGAGTCACTACACACGTTTGTGGCCTTGCGTTGGTCTGATGGAACACAACACCGCTTTTGTTGGCAAATTCTTTATTTTTGGACAATTCTATACTTTATATTTACCGTCAATCGCTAGCTTCAAACGGTCCACTTGTTGACAGTAGAGGTCTGAGTTTAGTGTTTGGCCATACGAAAGCCACTCACAATAAAAGACTCCCTTAAAGTCCCACGAAATACGCGGTAAAATCTTTCTGGCCTTTAGTTCTGATATGGCCACTGTTTGAGCTGCTTCATCACGCTTTGACCACGATCGTTTTCGCACAATATTGTCGTATGTGACCCACTTCTCATCCACAGTCACCAACCGTTTAAGAAGTGGGTCGATTTCGTTCCGTTTGGCCAAGGCTCCGCAGATGGAAATTCGATTCTTTCGATGTTTTTTGGAGCTAATTGGTGTGACACCCAAAAATCGAGCTTCTTTTTGAACCCAGATTTGCGCAAATGGTTTAAAATGGTTTTATGGGCTATCTTTAGCTCCTGGGCGATGCTACGACTACTAACATGCCGGTCAATTGCGATTATTTCTGTGATTTTATCGACATTTTCGACATTACCGACATTTTCTTTAACATCGAAACTGGCTGAATGGAATCGACAAAACCAAAATTGCACGTAATTAGATGTTACAGCATCGGTACCATAAACATCATTCACAATTTCAGTGGCCTGACTTGCATTTTCGGCTTCATCAAATAAAACCTGTAAAATGTACCGAATCGTCTCTTTCTTGGCTTCCTTTGTTAATATCCTGCAACTCACAACTGAATGGAACAAACAAAAAACAGCAAACACATTTTTTTTAGTGTGAAATGCCATCTTGAAAACGAGCATATACTTTAAATTGTTTGATAGATACTTTACGAGATATCGGATCACTACAGCCATTTACCGCGAAAATAATGGATTTCTTCTCTTCCCCGGACTAATCAAGTTGAAGTCCAAAATAAACAAGACTGGCGTCATAAAAATGCCTTCTTTTTTATGAGTTAATGCGCTAGAAGTTACATCCCTAGCTGACTTCCAGTTCTCATTCTGCGCTTATGAACTGCCTAGAGGTACTAGGCCCCTCTATGGCAACCTGCCGGTGAATCCTAGAAGCAGGTGCCGACGCCCGTCCTCTATAAGAAGTTGAGGTGGGATGGGGGTTATTTGTCCTACGCAGTGTTGCCCTCGCAGCTTCTGCCATTGACTGATTTGAGGCCGGTTTACCCAAGCCTCCTCGCCCCCCGCTGCCTCCTCCAGTACTCGTGCTGGGACCAGCCCTTTCGCTTAGGTCCCCTCTAGCTCCTAATAGCGGCGGTCCGACCACTGCCTTGCTCTCGGCTGTAGCAGTAGTCGAAGCCACCTTTGTTGGTTTTTTGGGAGGACCGACCTCCTTGTGAAAAATGTTTTTCTTATTTGACATGTTCATTTTGGTCCCACGAGTGTCGGACAAGGAAGGTCCGCCTGTGCAGAGGTCCGTGTGCACAGGTAAGGCTAGATAGAACCAGAGGTCGCCAGGTATCCGGAGCACTCCGTTCAAGACTGGGCTATTTTTGGTCTGGGTCCCCAGCCAGGCTGAACCTCAGCACGGGTCGTATAACACCTTGTTCCGACCCTGGGCAGAGCTTGGTCATCGTTCAAAAAGCAGCCCGAACCAAGGGAATGAAGTGCGTTCGCTCAATACTGGAAAGTATTCAAGTGATAACACTATCATCCATTGGTAAGGTCTGGTTAGTGATTCGACTAAGCCTCCGCACCACGGCAAGGTGTCTGCCATCGCGAAGGCCCCTCAAGTTAACTGAGTACCAAAAATTGCTCAGAATTCAACATTCGAAAGGCCTCATTAAAGGGGCGAGAAAAGACGAGAGCTTCCTTTACAACATTGTACCTGGTCATGAAACGGGATGTTTCCAGCAAAAACCTGATACTAAGCGTCAAAGTGCCGAATGGAAGGCCCCAGACGAGGCACCACCCAAAAAATCGCGTTTGTAGAAGTCAATAATCCAGTCGATGCTCATTTGTTTTTACGATTAAAAGGGAATTGTCCACAAGGAGTTCGTGCCAATGGGCCAAACCGTCAATGCAATTTTCTATTTTGGCATTTTGAAGCGTTTGTTGCATCGCATTCGTCGAATTTGACCTGAATACCGCGAAGGAGGAAACTGACGCTTATTGCATTATAATGCACCATCGCATCGATCCACTCTTGTGGCTGATTTTTTTGACTAGAAATCGCATTTTAACCATTAACCACTCACCGTATTCGCCTGATATGGCTTCCTGTGACTTCTACCTATTCGGAAAATTGCATTTGGCCATGAAAGGAAAACGTTTTGCGCCCGTTGAGACCATCCAAAAGGCTTGTATCGACATCCTGAGGGACATTACGGTCAATGACCTGAAACACTCTTTCGTAAAGCTTTTAGATCACGCAAAACAGTGTATTGAGGCCAGAGGGGACTGTTTTAAAAAAAAATAAACTCGAAGTTATCAGAATAAAGCTCCTGTTGTTTCTATTGTATTTTAGCTCAGTTTTGTTTATTTTTGACCTCACCTTGCATATATGGTATAGCTGATGAAGGCAAAGAACTAGTTGACTGATACATAAAAAAAATCGCATACGAAATCTTTGTCGAAGTATTTTCAAGGCGCTTTTTTACTACACAAAAATTTATTATAAAATTTATTCATAATTTTTTCCTCATTAGCAACTAACATTTTTCAACTATTCACATATTTTAACTAATACGACTGTATTATACCTACATTTCATATTATTTTAATAGTACAGAAAGAATTTACTAAATAAATATGCGCTAATTGATGGCTCAATATAAATTTTTAATCAGTGGCAAAATTAGAAAATTGTAAATTAAAAGAGCTAATTAGTTGTGAGTGCCCGTTTCGAATATTCTTTTTTCCACGCAGTTATCAATTTACAAAATTAATCGCTAATATGTCAGAATTTATAATACGCACGTAAGTCTAATGAATATCAACTCAAATTACAAAACTTGACAAATAAGCCAGCAGTGGCATAACAAAACTGCAAAGCCAACAAAGCCAACAAAGCTAACAAAGCGCTAATACCCACACAAAATGAATTCAGCACACACACATACATATAAGCACGTACACACACATTCGCACATAAGCGCATAGAAAAACCATGGCGCTTCGCGTAATTTGCGCTGAAAATTTAAAGCAAATTGCTGTCGCTCGTCGTTCATTGCCCATCTATCGAATCGCGAATAGTTGATGGAAAATGCATGAGGTGCCACCATCTGCCCCACAGCAAAAACTGCATTGCAAAGTGGTGAATAAAAACGGCTAAGGTAAACTGAAACAATGTCGCGCCGCCATTGCTATCTCATCCCACACACTTTTTGACAGTTTCATAGCAAATTAATAATCGTTCATATTATTCAGCGTGAGAGGGTAGATAGATGTGGCGACGGCATTGGCGACGGTGACAGACCAAATTAATCTTTGTCATCTATTATGAATTCAATCAATTAAAAATTTTCCAAATGATTGTCAACAGCGTACGCTAATGCACACACACGCACATACATCCATGCATATATATAAACACACACACACACTGGTATGTATATGAACGCATGGCACTCTACTTACAGTGAAAAACTAGACTACTCAGCAAATAATTGAGTTCATCAACTGGTATTTGATGAAAGAAGTCGGACTAGTTCTAATGGGACTAGACTGGTACTAGTTGCAGAATGACCAATTGGAGTTGAAAGCAAGACAAATAAAGGGTTTTTTAATAAGAGGTGTTATTTTGATTATTCAAAGCTGCTTCGATTCGTCATTTCTGTGCTCGTTAGAGAGCTCCGCTGCTCACTAAGTGAAAAATGAGTATGTGAAAGTAACAGCAATGCTGAAGTGACTTTGTTTTAGCGACATGCTTAAACCAATCCTTTCAAATAAATATAAGTGGGGGTATTTTTTCATTATATTTTGCACACTTTCAGGCCACATCGTTTGAAAAGCAATGTAATAGCATACAAATTTGTCAAAAAAAATAATAATGCAGTGCTGCCAAGTCATGAGCAATGTTGGATTCAAGGGATTGTTTTTTGTTTTATTCACTAATCGCTAGGTGGTTAGTAAATTTAAAGAAGCTCTTATTCTACAAAGTGGCGCAAAAGTAACCTTGCGATGTTTTTTGGCTGTAATTTAAAAAAAAAAATTAAAAACTTTGATTCTTCTTGTGGATTATTTTTATTTGGTCTTTTAACTTTTTTTACATCAAGTCGAGAATATGATGTCATGTAAATGGCCGCCGCCACAGTTGATTGCCATTTGAGCCCTTTTTAAGGCATTTTGCATCACTTTAACTAAAACTTCCGGCGATAGGTCCTCACATTCTTGACGGATATTGTCTTTAAGAGCTGCAAGAGTCTGAGGCTTGTTGACATAAACCCGCGACTTCAAAAAGCCCCACAAAAAGAAGTCTGGAGCGGTCAAATCAGGCGATCTTGCTGGCCAGTGCAAATCGCCAAAACGGGAGATTAGGCGCCCGGAAAATGCATCCTTCAGCATATCGGTTGTGGCACGTGCAGTGTGTGTCGTTGCACCGTCCTGTTGGAACCACATATTTTCCATTCCCAATTCATCAAGTTGCGGCAAAAAGAACTCGTTGATCATTGCTTTGTAGCGCTAACCATTCACAGTAACCGTTTGGCCCGCGACGTCTTCGAAGAAAAAAGGTCCGATGACTCCTCCAGCGAAAACAGCACACCATACAGTGACTTTGAGCGGATGTAATGGCTCTTCGTGGGTTACACGAGGATTTTCAGTGCCCCAGAAACGTAAATTTTGCTTATTTACGTACCTGCTAAGATGGAAATGGGCCTCATCACTCATGATTATTTTTGATGAAAAATCATCTTCCTCTTGGTGGTGATTAAGGATGGCTTGAGCGTATGTTAGACGCGATTGGCGGTCAGCAGCTAACAGCTGATGCACCGTCTGGACTTTGTACGGAAACATCTTCAAATCTAGTACCAAAATTCGCTGTAAAGACCGTCGACTGATACCCATTTGCGTGGCACGTCGTTTGGTCGATGTCGATGGCGCTTCCATGACATCCTCGGCTACAGCAGCAATATTCTCTGCAGAACGGCTACTCCGGGGTCTGCCACGCCTGGCAGCATCTCGTGTTGTGTCAGTCTCTTCGAGGCGAGCGGCTAAACGTCGCAGTGTTTCACCAGTAGGCGTTGGACGGCGAGGAAATCTGCGACGAAATTCACGTTGTGCCAAAGTCACCGACCGATTATTGGTCAAATAAATAGTCAGCAATATTCCGCGTTCTGGAGCAGTATAGCGTAACATTGTTTATTAACGTGTATTTCGCATGTGTTTACTACACAAATGTCAAAACAGAACTGACATTAGGGGCCAATCGCAAAATTTATAGCATTTTCTGATAGGAGGATTACCTTAGCGCCACCTGTTATTAGTAAATATACAAGGTGGTGCAACATTTATAAGTTTTGTAAATGGCGTCGTACGTCCATCATGTTTGACACTTTATAACTTGGCAGGTGCTGTATAGACAAACAGAGAATAGACAAACAATGGAGCGCGTAGAGGTCAAAATGAAGATTTCCATCATTCAGAATCATTTTCAAAAAATTTTCAAAAAAAAACTGGATGATTAATTTTGCGCCAGCTTATACTTAAAAAATGTCCTAACTATATATATTATATTATATATATATATAATTAGCGCGTACACCCTTTATGGGTGTTTGGCCGAGCTCCTCCTCCTATTTGTGGCGTGCATCTTGATGTTGTTCCCCAAATGGAGAGACCTACTATAGGCAAATAATTGTGCATTGCCATTTGCCACGCAGCACGTGAAACATAGGCCTTATTGCGAACGAAGTTCCCAAGACGAATTATCCACGAAGCAATGTGGTCAAACGGCAACCGAGATCTGGCGATTCAGCACTATTGGATTTATTTCTTTGAGTCTGCGTAAAAAGTAAGGTCTATGATAATTAGCCTGAGATGATTCCAGAGCGGAAGCACAAAATCGCTTTATAGTCGATATACATGAAAATTTTTGAGGTCTTATTTAAGCAGCTTGTAGCTCATGCTGACACCGAGTTTCACAATTGATAGTTTGTAGTATATCGCCATGTAAGAAGGATCAACTGTTCCCAATGGAAAAACATGTAAAAAGGACTAGTTCAGCTGCAAAACAAACTGGTTGTTTATTAGATTTAAGCATCTTTTAAGCCTCCTTAAGGATAAACTGAGAATGTTTACTGGAATTGAAACAGTTCAATGTAGTGTGCCCAATCATCTGCAGAGGCTTGGCAAATATCCCACACACCTTTTCCTCGAATGCGGTGCCAAAGCGAGAAGAAGAAATACGCATCTCGATCTGATACATCCAGAAGAAAGGCAGAGATGCTCAGCTCAATTCAGCTCCATTCTGTGTTTATTCCAGCGATTTGGGTTTGGAAAAGATATTGTGATGAGTAGAGGGCACAAAAGAACTTTGGGTTAAAGAGCAAGTCTCCCATTGTGGTTATACCAATTCTACAGTAGTTCAGTATGGCTGCAGGGATAACGATTATGTAGATAGCTGTTTGATTATTTATGGATCATACCTGCGGAATACCTAAATTAGTGAAAGAGATTCCTTTTATAAGACTAGTACGACTTCTCTAATTGCGAACGACCTCACTACTCGTGCGAGTCAGTGTGTAGCGAGATCTGACTTCGGTTTATGAGAGTGTCTCTCACAAGTCCATATAATTTTAAGCAATAATGCCACGCAATTGAAATTTTAACGAACCGTTACGACTTGAAGTTAGTTGCAGAAAACAAAAATTAATGGTTAGAAATCGGTGATCATTGTCTATGTACGAATTCATATGCTTCGGTGCCACTGAAAGGATTCTCTAGAAATTCTGCTTCAGAGTTATGACAATCAAATCGACTTATAATACATAAAAATGATAAAATGTTATGACCAAAGCTTGTTGGATTTGACAGACTGTGAAAAAAATGAAACGTGCTGGACAACAACTTCGTTCTACAAGCCTGATCTACTCATCACGTGCTACAAAGTATGTGGTCACTTTTTAGTTCCAATCAAAAAAGTTACATTTCTTGCACTCTGTCTTAATTAACGGTAAACAATTTTGTTTAGCATGTCTACGAGTACTTATAACACATGGACTGAAAAGTCCCGGGCCTAACAAAGTAAGCACTTTTTTTGTTATCAACGTAATTTAAAGCAAGAAGAATCATTCCAGCGCCGCTTTAAGATTTCAAACCTCTTTGAAGAACGATTTATCTTTTGTCTCAAAATGGGCCTCAGTTTTAGCGATAACCTTTTCAATCAAGCGAAGTTTCTTACCGGCGAGCATTTTTTTTTAGGTGTGCGAAAAGCCAGTAGTCGCTGGGAGCCAAATCTGGCGAATTGCTGGATGTGGGAGCGATTTGAAGTTCAATTAATGTTTCTAGTGGTTTCTAGTGGAAGCGGAAGGTCCAACGATCATTTTCCCCCACCAGCCGACTCGGTTGATCGCTTGGCAGACGCTCCGCGCGGGAAAGCTCATTACTTTTCAATCAAACCTTGTATGGTAGTTTGACATTATTTTGATTGACAAAGACACGGTGCGTTGTTTTGTTTTCAGTCAACAGTTAACAAACGCAGCACCCACTTTCAACAGAACTTTCTCATAGTCAAATGCTCACGCAATATAAAGCCAAGACGTTCTTTAGATATCTTTACGATGTCAGCTAACTCGCGCAACTTCATCTTTCGATCATTCAAAACGATTTTGTGGACTTTTTTGATGTTTTCTGGTGTTACCCCCTCATTTGGACCTCCACTGCGTTGTGCATCGCCGGTGTCTCTACGACCTCCTTTGAAGTCACCAAAGCATCGTTTTATGGTTAGTTTTGATGGAGCGTAGCCCCCATGACACTTTTCAAGCCATTGCCTCGCTTGAACGGCATTTTTCCCCATCAAGAAGCAGTGTAAAATTAAAAAACACGAAGTTCTTTGAAAATAATAAAAGTAGCCTCACTCTTAGCAAAATAACTCACGAACTAATGAATGGCATATCATGAAATTTTAACATCTGTCTTTTTAAGGTTAGTACTAAATGAAAAAGAAGCGAATGTAATAAAAGTAGTGCCAACTATGTGCTGGGTCCGGTACTTTTTAGCCCATGTGTTACATACATCCCGCGCCAAATCGCCGTACATCAATATTTTGACCAGTTAGACTACTTTTCTTTTCTTCTATTGAATTTTCATTATTTTCTTATAAAAGTATACTCAATTTCCTAACTAAAATCATATAAACCAGACAAAAATCAGAAAAATTCTACAAACTTTTCAACCACATCCCATAGTTTTTGACTAGAATTTCTAGAAAGATTTTTGGTATGCATTTTTATGATCCACTAAATTTGAGTATAATAAAGTGCAACTTTGAAGTTTGAAATCTCGTTGATTTTTTCTATATTTTTTCCTTCCTTTTCAGTGTTGCGCATTTTCTCTATACATAAAAAAAAGTCGTGCAATACCATCAGTAACCCATGTGAATTATACCTTCAGCACTTTGTAAATTATAATTAAACAGATGTTTGTACTTTAATACTCACTTGATGTTGTTTATAGTTTAAAACAAGTACACGCCCTTTTTTTACAAATAGGTGCTCTCGTACACTGCATAAGCTCTCATAATTTCATGCTCGAATATGCACCATTGGCCATCAACTAACGCGGTCGCTACTACGATTTAGCTGCAGTGGAATTCTAGCTACATTTCTAAGCTGAATTGTATCGTATATTATATATAGTAGTTGTTGTTATTGCTGTTATTGTAGCTTATTGATTTGCAATTATAACGACTAAAAGCTTCAAATAATCAGGCTAATCACGGCAAAACAGCGGCGACTCAGCCATGTGAGCAAAGCAGACAGCAGCTCTGCATATTATGCGTGTGTGCGATCATTAAATGTGCTTAAATATGCATACGCACTTACATGCGTGCACACATACATACATGCATAAGTATATGCAATTGATTTTTTGCATATGCGGATGTAATTACAAGCGTATATGGATATAAAAGCATATGTGAATGTAATTGAATACGTTTAGCCAGACAGCGCCCAGCTGTGCGTAACTGAAAAGAGCTTATGCGCACCCACACATGCGTACAAACAAATACCCTGCAGTGAAATGCATTAGTAACGAACTAGCGTGACTCTGGTGAATTCGGAATTGTGACTGAACTAGCGTTTCTTCTACTTTCGATTTGAGTAGCTGATGGCTTTCACCTGACTATGTCTCAGAAGGCGTCCATTGTCTCTTTTTCAATAGTTCGGAACTGGTACAAAATGCGTTAAATCGGAACTAGTATGGCATGCTTTCCTTTTTTGATAGTTCGTAGACGCTAGAGTAGAGCATGCACGTGCCATTCAGCTGGTCGTAAGCTCCACTCTTGGACAGATAAAAAAAATTTAGTCTTTTCTTTTACTTTATCTAATGAATTTTATAAATATTATTTCCCCGACACTTCAGTATCACCAAGTTACTCTTGCTAAATTCTTTCAGCAAAACTTCTATAACTTCCTCAATTTTTCTCTGCTTTGCTTGAAATTTTGACACAAAATTACAAAAGCATTGACCTTTTTAAATAAGCAAAAAACACAAAAATCGGTCAACAAAAATGTCAAATGAGCACAAAGCCTCACTAGTACCCAGTTGCACTTGCTAAATTCTTTTTTTACTTTCTTTTTTAAACTCTTTATTTAGTTACATTTTCTCATTCCAAATTAGTTCTTTTAATTATTATTTTTTTCTTCATTGAAAAATTATGTGGCCACGCCATACACAGATTTTTTTTATTGAAAAGCTATGAATAATCTTTCATGTGATATACAAATTATAGTATTTAGTATTTTCGAATTAAATGTAGGATGGCAACACCATACAAATAATTTTTATTAAGGCTTTTTTACCTTTTCAGCACATTATTTTTGTAGCCATATCCTATAACTTGTGTCAAATTTTAAAATACATTTCTATACTAGAAATTAGGTAGCAACGATAATAAAAAACATTTTTGGATTGAAGCTTATGTGGTATCCAAAAATTAATATTTAATTCAGCTGCGGATTTAATAACCATTTTCGAATTAAAAATTGAGTGCCTAAGAATTTTTTTGATTAAAAATTAGGTGCTTTAATTTTTTTTAATTAAAAATTAGGTGCTTTAATTTTTTTCATTTAAAAATTACGTGCTTTAATTTTTTTTTATTAAAGATAATGTGGCAACGCCATACAAAACATTATTTTTTATTAAAGCGCTATGAACCATCTTTCTCGTGGTATACAAATTATAGTGGTTAGTCTGTTCGAATTAAAAGTTAGGTGGCAACGCCATAAAAATATTGTTTATCACAACACTTTTTTTTCATTTGAGCACATTATTTTTATACCCATATCCTAAAATTTGTGAAACTTTTGAAATTACATTTCCATATTGAAAATTAGGTGGCAACGACAATCAAAAATAGTTTTTTTTTTAAAGCTTATCCAAATGCTAAAACTTAATAAAATTATTTAATATTTACGAATTTAAATTAGGTGCTTTAATTTTTTTAGGTGGCAACGCCATACACAATTTTTTTATTTATTTAAGCGCTATGTACAATCTTTCTTTTGATATATAAATACTAATTATAGTAGTTAGCATTCTCGAAGTAAAAGTTGGGTGGCAACGCCACAAAAAAACAATATGTGTTTATTAAATTTTTTTCTTTATGAGCACATTAGTTTTAATACACGCATCCTAAAATGTACGCAAATTTGTAATTATATTTTTTTATTTCAAAAATAGGTGGCAATGTCAATCAAAATATATACATATGTACTATATATAATTTTAAAGTTGTTTCAGAAATCTTTTAATTCAACTACATTTCTGAAATAAGTTTCGTATTTTGCTAGAAAGTGGCAACGCCATATAAAAAACAGGGTTATGGATAAAAATTGGCTTAAGTACCTTTCCTTTATCACAAATGTTGTAATTTCTATTTCGGTTTTCTAATAAATTACGTTATTTGAGTTACAAATAAGTGGCAGCACTGTGGTAAAGCAACAATTTGATACACTTACTTTTGTATATGTGGAGATGACTGTACTTCATAAATTATAAATTTGATAGGAAATACTAGGTTGAGTAGGAAGCTGCTGGTTTCAGCGCCGAGGCCTTTTGTGAGCTGCCGGAGGCCCTTTGTGAGGTCACATTGGTCTAAAACTATATCCATTTGACCATCCAGCGTGACTGATGAATTTCATCAGTCCTCTTAAGTTGATAACAGCCTGCTGATTCTAAGTAACTAAAAATGGACTTCCAAGACCCCGAAGAGTGTTTCCGAACAGTTCGAAACAGTATGTAAAATAGGATCTTTGGATAGATATTTTCTAGTTAAGCAGATTATTTTCTGTTTGTCGTAATGGCACACTTAGACCTGTCGTAGATCCATTATCTTTACACTGTGGGTTCCGTTTTAAACCATTCTGTAGCTTTTGTAAACTAGCAAAGCTTCGTTAGATGCGCTATATCCGCTACATCTGTTAAGAGTGCACCACCAAGAGTGCGAAATCTCCTTCTGGCTAAGCCTTCACACTCACCTAGGAGATGTCTGATTGTTTCCTCTTTTTCTGTGCTAAAACAGCTTCTACGAAAATCGTAGCATGAGAGTACTAACCTTCTGGCATGGTAAAGAGTTGTACCTTTTCGAGCAAGTTCACCTTCTTAGCAGTTTCCTGCTATATTCCAGATAAAGTACTTTATAGTATTGAGATACGTAATTTACAAATCTAAAATATTCGATGATTGTTTTTGACAAGAGTATTCTGGATTCTAGCGCTTCTGCTTGACTGTCAAATGTGAATGAAGACTTCATTTGTGGATAAAACTCTGATTTTCATCGCTGTAAGTCCCTCTTGTATGGTATATAGCCGTGACTACATTACAATGAACTGCATTACAATGATCAGGTAGGCTTGAACTACATTATAATGATCAGGTAGGCGAAATGATTGCTTAACCCCAAGCTTAACAGAGTAAGCCCTCCATCTACTTTGTTATCTACTTTTGAGCTATCTGTATAGATGATTATATCATTTTCTTTAACAATAAGTCCGTTATTCCATTTCTCTTTCAAAGGAAACGCAGCTATGAAAGATTTATTTAAGTTACTGTCCTTGATCTTACAGAAATCCGTTGTACCAGGAATAAAGAATAATTGCTCTAAAATTGACGAGTTCCCTCTACGGCTTGTTCTGAGTAGATCGATTTCTCTTAATCTGAGAGCTGACTTGACAGCTGTTATGTCAGTAGACATGTCCTTTCTTTTCCGAGGCTGTACATCTCAATTTCGTACATCTCCTTTCTTTTCCGAGACTGTACATCTCAATTTCGCGTCCAGTCTAGTTGCGTCAACGTCTGCTTTGAACTACTGAAAACTGAGCTCTGTGCCCCCCTTTTTCAAGCTTGTTTAATAGAAAAATATTTAAGTAACACTTTGAAAATAATTTTTCAAGAAGAGTCTGATTTGTCGTACCATGCCCTGCTATCTCATATGTCACATTGGTTTCCTTAAAGTTCCTTTGATCTGATACCCAGGTGATGTGGGGTCTGTTGTACTTAACATTCGGTGGCATTCCAGCACAAGTTTAGAATGGAAAGTGACTGAGCCCAGAGCTTTAATTGCCGCGTGAATGTCACTAAATAGCAAAAGGTATCTTTCTATAGAATCGGTCTCAATCAGTTCCAGCCTTCATAGTGGCTGATACTTCTGCTCGGAAACCGTCAAATTTTATTTATATTTAAATAAAATTTAAATTTGACGCAATACGAGTATCTTTTGTTGATAGCTACAAAAAAAAGACGTCCTCCTGCCACATCTCAAGCAGTAACTTTATGCATAAGAAACCGTAGTCAACACAGTTGTAGAAAAACAAAACTGTCAAATCTATTCGGTAAAAGTGCTATAACTCGCTCAACTTTGCTGTGATTGGCTTGGAATTTTGGCACGTAAAACCGTACGCAACACGCACTTACTTTTCGTCCTTAAAACTACCACAATTGAAGTCAAATGTCGCTACCCCTGACATAAACAGCGAAGTAGTAGGTACATAAATTACTGAAATCATACCAATTCTTAACCTCAGAACTCCTAATACATGATTTCCCTGCAGGGTATACACGGAATATATGGTGTGTGTATGTGTTCGTTAGTACAGGATCTGGCCACAGTTTTGTGTTTAATACGAAATGAAGCATGTGTAATATTAAACGATTAACGAAGCCACAAAACGCGCTACACAGACGGCTTACTAATACAAACATACACACATACAAATGCAGGCATACGCAACGGTGAATGTAGAATAGTGGTTATTCCAGTGAGGTGCAGTATTTTGTACAATAGAAATGCTTATTTGAATCAATTATTCGTGTATTTACTAATGCAAATACTTATGTATGTACCAAATGCAGGGTTTTAAATAGAAGAAGACTTAACAGCACTGGACTATTTATTAAATTACAATAATTTTGTTTCTCAAAAGAATTGAAATGAAATTAATTCAAATTTGTATTGCATTATATTTTATATAGATTTATATAGTAGACAAACGAAAAATAATATCGGACAAATGTCCACCATGACCACGTTTTCAGATGTCGATTTCCTCAACAAAATCTTCAGTCACATTTTGGCTAAACGGCGGGTCTATTTCGTTAATCACCTTACGGATGTTGAGTCCTAAGTATGCAATCGGTTATATTGGCTGTGTAGAGACTTTATCTGTAACATAGCCCACAACATTAGCCAAGAGACCAATATGTAGGTCATGGAGAGATGAAGGCACACGCGTAACAGCTAGGCTACTGTGGCCGCAAATAAATAGGGAAAAGACAAAGGAACTACTTAGCCTTTCAAGAGCGGATATCTCGAACGTAGTATCTTTTATAACCGGCCGGTCATTGACTATTTGGCAGGCATTCCTTGAGACACGAGTTTTCTCTCATGAATATTATAGAAGTTGTAAAGTTGAAGAATAGGAAGAAACAGTTGAAGACTTCCATTGCAATTGTCCAGCCTTAGCTAAAATCAGAGCAGATTTTCTACATAGGAAACTATTTTTTCAGTTCTCTTACCGAACTGTCCGGCGTAGGGATTGGACCAATCCTGCGCTTCCTAAGAACCGCAAAATGGTTTCATGAAGATAAACAAATGAGGTTCCCGTGTCGCACTGTGGAATCACAACGGACCTGTAAGGTTTAAGTGAGTTGATCGTAAAGACCGACTACCCCCATAACCTAACCTAACTTAGTCCAGAAGGAGAAGCAGATCTGTATGTGTCTGCAGCGACAGCAAAACTGCGGTCACGACCTTAGATAGCTCACCAACCACTTCAAGGGTAGTTGAGTCCTGTAAATCCAAGCAGAGCTATGTCGGTGGACATAATATCCTGATGCTAACATGAGTCCCGGGGTTCGTGGGTATAGCAGGTAACGGGATCTTTGACGCTTTAGCTGGGATGGGTTCAGAGGGCAAATTCTTCGGCCCGGAGCCAATTCTGCCGCGCCGTTCTGCAGCCATCAAAACCTCGGTTAGCAAATGGGTAACTTCAACTCACAAGCGAGCTTGGATGGCTGAGAGAGGCTGCAGATGAACTAAACTGATGTTACCTGTCATGTCCGACCGACTGTCGTAGATCCTCCTGTAATTAAGCAGAAGGGACTGTAAGCAGCTGGTTGGCCTGACGACGGCCCACTTTCTATGGGCGAAGCACATGGAAAATGTAGGCATCTCGGACAGTGCACTCTACCCAGCATGTGCAGAGGAGGATGAGATGGCGGACCACTTTCTCGCTCGATTCAGGCTCGAGGTACTCACTGATGTGTTAAGAAGCGACCACCTTGGCTCCTTGGCACCACAAAATCTACTGAGATCTTCGGAGGTCGAGTAGATTTAAAGAAAATTAAAAAGGGAATCCGATTGCTATGGACTATGCGATGGACTTAATATTGTCTGAGTACTGTATCTGCTAGTCTGTCCCGAAAATAAAAAACTTAACTCCCCAAACTATCAAGTGCTCTTAAATCGGTTGGCCAATTAAGAGCTAAATCTTGTCTTCGAAATTCCTAAGCTACAGCTTCGGTGGCTGTATAACCTGTGGCACCAAACAGCCACGTATATATGGCCGATAAGGCTAAAATTAAGTTGTGAAAGTCTCTAGATAGCGGAATTCATTGACGGTAGGCCACATAGTCCAGCAAGCTGTGGCATATTGAGTATGCAAAGGCTGCTCAACAATCGCGCTTGGATTCTAAGAAGTACAAATGCGCCAATTTTGAGATTTTTCCTGACAAATGAAAATGAGCTACGTCGAGAAAAATATTATTTAAAAAAAAAACAGCGGATTAATCTTAAATGAATTCAGCAAATCTACGGCGAAGTGAATAATCAGTCAGCTTCATCACTTGCACAAATTGGCTTCAAACCCAAGTCCTTACACAAAATTCCCCATACGGTCGTTGTGTATGTATAATAACCCCAATTGTTGAAAACGTCGCCGAATGGACAAACTCAACTAAGAGGGGGACAAATGTATGTCATGTCTGTCGATGATACACTGGATTCGGCTAGTACATTGGTCGGCTTATTCCATGTATTTCTCTGTGTTCAAGCACCCGGTATATAGTGACTCGTCTATTAATGCAAAATTCATCTGCCTTGGTTCAGCGGTGCCGCACAGAGAATTGGTGAATTCTGTTAATATTGCCTCGACGGCTGCCTTACTTTTAATGGGGATACTCAAATGAAAGAGTTAAAAGTAGCTAATTCGGCAGCCAACTAGTGGATGTAGAATACTACATAATTAAAAAACATAAACAACACTTATAGGTAGTTATACAAGTTAGCGCAAAATGTATCACCCTATCGGAAGATTTATAATTAAAAAAAAAATACGTCGTGGGTCAATCAAAAAAAAAAAAGGTGCAGGTCATAATAGGGATTTATATCACTGAAGTTCCTTTTGTTATTTAGTTCAAAAGTTATTCAAAAACAAAATTTATTAATCAATTTTGCGCCACCTTGTATTTGGAACTCTTAAAAGTATATATTTATAATTTGAGCTTACACCCTTTTTGGGTGTTTGGCGTGCGTCTTGATGATGTTCCACAAATCGATGAATCACTAGTTGTGGACACTCTTTTTAAAACCTTCGGTTGGACACCCATGGGAAAATGTGGCAAATGCGCCACTTTTATAATTCATTTTTAAGTATCACAGGTATATATTTTTAATTTCTTACTTTGTCATTGGGCTTAGAATGCATTGAGCTACCTACAAAAGCAAAAATTTGTGAAAAAGGATTTGTTTGCTTTTTCTTTATTTTGACTCGTTTCGAAGAAAGCTGACGAAAAAAACGTCGATTATAGTAAAATTTATGGTAAAAATGATATTTTGTTTATAGATTCGATGGAAGGCAAGCAAAACATGACATACCCCTTTCCGACCGTGTACGCACAATTGTGCGTGTAAGTTTAAATCCTAATATTTCCGAAAATATCTGCGCTAGTGCAATTTAACCTGATATACACAATTGTGCGAGCTATTTTCTTAATAAAAACACAACGAACAGTTATTGGTGTCCGTTATTTTTCGCGAATTTCGCTATTTTGATGTTGCATTTCAATCATTTGCAAAAATGAATCGAAAGAGTAAGTTAGAAAAATTATTTAAATTGTGTAAACCGGGAAATTTATATTTAAAAAATGTGTTATTACAATAACAACATAAGAAGTTTTAATTAAAAATTGAAATTAAGTGTATTTTTGTGATGTTAATTAATGTACAGCCAGTTTAGTTTGAAGTGACACAATTGTGCGTGTTAGGACTTGTTTAACGAAATATTTGTTTTTTTTTTTTTCAATCAGAGCAATTGACTGAAGACGAAATATTGGGTGCACTATTAGACTCGGATTAAGAGGACTTTAGTAGCGATGATGATCTTCGAGATGCTACTTGGAAGTTACCTGGCGCGCACAGTGAATCTGCAAATGATGAAAGTGATGACAGTGATGAAGGGAATGGCGAAGGTACTGAGGAACCACCAAATGAAAACAGCAATCGCCGCGAAATTTGGAGGAAAAGACCATTTCAAATAAATCCGGAAGAGAGTGCTTCCATTTCTGTGAAAGTTAACATAGATGTGGAGTCCCCTAAATACTATTTTTATACAATAAATATTTTAATGACGATTTTTTCAAACGCGTTGCGGAATACACAAACCGATACCATATGTTTTCGAAAGGAAACCCACTGGGGACTACAATTGGTGAAATAAAGAATTTCTTTGGCATAAATATTGCGATGGGCTGCATACGTTATCCAAGATCGCGCATGTACTGGGAGACTAAAACGAGGCTTCCAATTGTTGCTGATGCAATGTCCCGTGATCGCTTTTATCTTTTGCGAATGTGCCTCCATGTTATGGACGAAAATGAAGTAACAGAAGCAGGGAAGCAATCAAATGTTTTTTGGAGGATTAATCCATTAATTGAAGCTGTAAGATCGGCATGTCGGAGCATTCCTAGAAAGCCAAGAGATAATTATTCCATAGATGAGCAAATGATCCCATTTACTGGTCGTTGCCCCGTAAGACAAAGCCTTCCTAACAAACCTACAGGAGTGGGATTGAAGAACGAAGTATTAACGACATCTGAAGGGCTGGTACTCGATTTTGAAATCTACCAAGGAAAGACGACACCACTTTCCAATACGAACTTAGGCGTAGGTCCAGCCTTCGTTTTACGTTTGGTTGAAACACTTCCAGAAGGTTCAAAAGTGTTTTTTGACCGATACTTTACGACAATACCACTCCTTCAGGCTTTACTAAACCGTGGTATTTATGCCACAGGGACTATAATGAGGAACAGAATAAAAAACATCCACCTTACCAATGAAAGGAAAATGAAAAGGGGTGATATAGAAGAATTTTGTCATAGCGAGGATAATATTGTCGTGGTCCAGTGGAAGGATTCCAAAGTGGTAATCTTGGCATCATCAGCTTATGGTTGCGGGCCCGTTTCCAATGTAAAACGCTGGGAAAAAAGGAAAAGAGGTAAACTCGTAAGTGGACGTTGAAAGTTTTCATTAATTTTATTGATCTTGCATTCTGCAACTCTTGGCTACAGTATACAGAGAACCTTGCAAGATAAATTCGTGCATTGATAAGAGGCTTGATAGGTACAATCATATACCAGAGCAGCATGATTTGTCATCAGCAAGATGTTGCAGGCGTGTTGGTTGTAAGTCCCGCACACGTTTATTTTGTACCAAATGTAAAGTTTATTTGTGTTCAAATAAAAGACAAAATTGTTTTGCGAAATATCATATAGAAAAATAATAAAAGTGCCTAATAAAAATAAAATAAATTCACATTTCTAGCAACGTGCATTTATGTATATATATTTATAGATTTTTATTTGTATTCAGGCCGAAACGCAACAATTGTGCGTATCCTGGAAATAAAGGATACACAGAAGATTCGGCGAAATAAACTTTTTAGCTATTTTCTACACTGACCAATAAGATAAGGACCAAAAATGCATACCAATTGGTTGGCTAGATTTGCCATAGGTCGGAAAGGGATACTGGATTCTTGCATACAATACAAGTCAAAGACGACAATGTCTCTTCACTGTGCGTGTATTATCTCCGGTTGGGAGCTATCCTCTTCCCAGGGGTAGTAATTGGTTTGTTGAAAAATTATTCCATAGGCAAATGAGTAGTGAACTGGAAAAGAACGGCTGGATTATTCATACGATTTTCGATGTTTGCAAGAATCAATACGTTCGATAAAGTCGTCTCGCATCATTTTTTCTGAGCTCATTGACTTCCTAGCAAATACAAAACGTTGCCAATGCCATGAAATCCAACAGGTTGGACAAGAAAGCAAAGGTCCGTCGACTTGTTAGCCATTTCGTTGTGAAATGTGTGACCATTTGATCCATGCAATCGACGCAAGCTTTGTGCTCATTATATCATAATAACTAAATAATGCGCGATGTTTTTTTTAATTAAAAATAAATAAACATCTTATTGTATTCTTCCATATATAGGAAAATGTTGAGCATTCGTTGTACGGAGAAAATTATCCGGGCAGTCCATAAGTTCGTGCGTTTTTTAAAGGTGGTGTTAAAATAGATAAAAAAGATGTTAAAAGTATTTATTAATCAATAATATATTTTCCTTCACTATTTACAATGTCTGCCCAACATTTAAGCAAATTTTTAATTCCCTGCTCAAAAAATTGTTTGTCTTTAGAGCCAAAATACGCTTCGATATCCCTTTTTGTAGCTTCTTCTGAGGAGTAGTTCCTGTTACTCATATGGGATTGAAGTCCACGGAAAAGCTGATAATCACAAGGTGCAATATCCGGGGAGTATGGTGAATTAGGCATTAGCTCCCATCCGAGCTCGTACAGCTTGCCTAATGTTTGCCTTGCGGTATGAGGTCTTGCGTTGTCGTGGTGAAACAGATCTTTGTGTCTATTCGCTGAAGACGGTCGATTTGTTTCAAGTGCCTCATTCAGGTTTGATAGCTCATGGGAATAATTATCAGCAGTTATCGCCTGGCTTCGTTCCAGAAGTTCATAATAAACAATACCGGCCATATCCCACCAAATAGACAGGAGAATCTTCTTGGGGTGAAGGCCATCTCTAGGGATCAGTTCTGGTGTTTCATCTTTATCTAACCATTGGCGTTTGCGAACAGGATTATTGTAAAGGACCCGTTTTTCATCTCCAGTAACGATACGGTTCAAAAAACTTTCATTTTCAAGCCGTTGCAGCAGCTGAGAACACACATTCATTTTCTGCTGAAGGTTGGCGACGGAAAGTTTATGCGGAACCCTTTTCCCCGGCTTTAAAACCTTTCACAACTGAAGCAGGTGTCTGTGAACTGTTCTATGCGATGAATTTAACCTCTGAGCTATCATATCGACTGTCATATTTGGCTCAGCTTCCACGAGTTCGAGCAAAGCGTCGGAGTTAAAGACTTCAGGACGAACAGCGCGCGGGGCATCCTCCACGTCGCAGTTACCACTTCGGAATTTTGAAAACCACTTTTGTGCAGACCTTACACTCACTGTATCCTCTCCGTGAACAGTGTTTAGTACTGCAGCAGCAGTTGTTGCATTTTTACCAGTTTTATAAAAAAAATACAAAATATGCCTCTTATACGAAAGATTCCATTTTATTTTTTAACAACACGTGCTTCTATCCGCGATTAAAATCACTTGTTGAATGCACAGTATATCAAAGAAAATATGAATAGTTCCGCTATATTCCGCGAATAATTTTTTGTATGCAAAAATCGTACAAAAGTGAAATGATGGGAAAAATACGCATGAACTTATGGACTGACCTGATATTTAGACCGCCTGAAAAAAAAGTATATCAAAATTCAATCCGATTTTTGAGTCGTTTGAAACTTATTTTTTATTTTATCAAAACTCAATGCGCTACAAAACTGCATACCCAAAATTTTTCTAAAAATTCTGATTGAAAATTTTTAACTTTAATTGAAATTTCATGATTTTTTTTTAATTTACACAAAGTTTAACACTAGGCTTTATATGATTTTCCTATTAGCACATGTACTATATTTTCATAAAAAAAATTATTAAAATTAAATAAGCAAGACTTAAACTGCCAAAACTTGTCACTAAGTCCGTATGCAAAAATTATTTGAAGCAGTGTTTGCACATCACTTCGGAATACCGAATATGCCTACAATCTCCCTCCACCCCCATCCACATCTTTATTTTACAGCAGCCACCGCCGGACATCAGCCCTTCTCGCCATATGCGCATTCATCCCCAATTGTCAAATGGCACAGGAAATTCAATAACTTTGCTCCCTACTGTTTTTCACTTTTGCACCCAACCCTCAACTGCACGGTGCGCCTGTGGTAAATGCCGTCAACGCTATTAAATTGTGTGATTGATCACAATTTTCAAAGTAATTATCCTGCGCTTTTGCCTCACCAACTATTGCGCCATCCAATGCGTTAACTTTGAAGCCCCTGCCCCTGCCCCTGCCCTTTCTGCCTTAGTTATTCGTACGTACATCAGCTGGCGTTGTTGCACAGTAACGCTGATTGCATCGATTTGGCTGCTTGTTTGCGTGTTACTTGCTTTTGTTTTTGTGTCCATCGGAAAGTCTAAATTGTGTGTGATTTCCATGAACAACAACCAACGATAAGCACTCAAGCGCTAAGCTTTGGCAACTTGGCCATTTGTGGCATTAATGGTAATTACTTTGTAAATAATTTCATGCCACACACGCACCCACACAAGTATACACCCATAAGTGTTTACGGTAACATATGGAATGAAACTTTACATTTGGATTTGTGTGAGAGTTTGTTGCATACATGCATACATGCGATTTCCTCTTCTTGCTTAAGTTTTTCGTCCTTGGACACTTACTCTTACATGTTTTGGTCATTATTGGTTGGTCATCGGTTTTTGTTGCAATTTGAGGCATTTTGCTTGTGCTGCTCAAATATGGCACTTTGAATTTCTTTAATTAACTTCCGCTGATGTAAGAATTTAACAAAACTCATTAGAGGAAATTAGTGAATTATAAACTTCATTATTTAAAATACCCGAGTAGAGTGGTTTCATAAGAAGTGCTGATCCTGTAGCGCTCGCTATCCCAACTCCCTATGGATGATATCATAAAAATCATCAGTTTTAATTCAAGAAAGGATTCAAGAATGCATTGAACAACAAAATGAACTCGGGTACCTATACTTTTGAGAAGAAACTCGAGGAAAATCCACTGCATTTGTACACAGTCCACTTAAAGGCATACGCATGGCATTCAAATATTAATAATTGGTGCGTATATCCTTTATTAGATGCTTGATTGAGCTCCTCCTCTAATGTGTGATGTTCGTCTTGAAGTTGTTCCGCAAGGCATAGACGGTGGAGTACCTGATTCCAAGACAAAGCTCTCGATATGATTTCACATTTTTCCGAGCATCTGCCCAACGGAAGTACTATTTAACCATCTGTGTGTGGAGATAGGTCTGCGATGAAACTTCTACAATGAATCCATTGCCTTCGTAAGTGATAGTCAAACTGCACTGAAGGCTCTATCATAATTTAAGGTAAAATTCTCTCTAGTTCTAGAGTACCCTTATCTAAAGTGTGCGTCTTAATGTCTTCTACAAGTGGAGGGGCCTACAGTTTTAACCCGACTCCGAACGGCAAATATTTTTTATGAGAATCTTTTTCATGGCAGAAACATACTCGGAAGGTTTTCATTGTATACTAAGAAGCGATCGCCATTAGAACAACCTCTTTCCAGATTTCGAACTAGTGTACTTCTGAATGGTACTCAGGCATCAATCCAATCGGCTACGGCAGCCGCATAGAGAGACCAAAGTCTCTAGGTGTAGGCAAAGGTCTTTAGCTTCAGGGTCAGAAAAAGATAACTGATTGATTTCTCAGAGAAGCTGCGAAACAAATAGGGGCACCACACTATCAGCAGAGAACTCAGAAGAGAAATTTTAAGAGAGAGAAAAGGTATTTAAACTTGGATCACACTACGGGGTTACGCCAAGCCAAGTACTTATTGGTACAGATCGTCTTTTCTCCCAAGTTTTAGAAGAAAGCTCTACAGTTTTCTGTTCAGGCTTGTCACAAAACACTTTGCAGTGCTTCAGCGTTCTAGACTGGGCCACTGCTCTTTATGTAAATCGCATACATAGTCGCTGGTCCAGCTCATGATTACTGTAGAAGTGATTCCGATTATTGGTTCTGATCCCTGTGGAGTAACCGCTGATCTGCTAAACAAAGGCGAAATATTGAAAGGTACTCCAACGAAACAGGAGCAAGACCAAGAAAAACCACGAACTAGCTCAATTGACAGACAGCCTTTGCTTTCCTCCCCTGTAGGAAAAACTTATTATTACAGATAAAAATGAAGGTCCATTTCGGATTTCTGGTGCTAAAGTCACCACAAGCTGAAGTTTTCAGCTCATAACAAAATTGCTCAGGCTTTTTACGCGGTAGCTCATCCGGAACGTAGTTTAAACGCGGCTAACTGTTGTAATTTTCTCACAGATTGACTTCTTTTTCTTCTTCCTCTTCTTGATTGGTGCAATAACTGTTCAAGCGATTTCGGCCGGCTTTAAAAGAGCACGCCAATCATTTCTTTCTCGTGCTAACCGAGCCATCATTTCTTTCACTTGAAGCCAAGTCCCTCTCCACCTGAACGCATCGAATACTTCCAGCGCCAAAACGTTTGTATTCATTCGGACGACATGACCGAGCCAACGAAGCCACTGGCCCTTTCTTCGCTGCGCTATGTCTATGTCGTCGTAAAGCTCATACAGCTCATTGTTCCATCGCCTGCGATACTCGCCATCGCTGAAGTTTAAAGGTCCCAACATCTTCCGCAGAATCTTTTTCTCACAGCTTGACTGCCACATTATAATATAATATAGTGGATTATTGTAATAATTTTCGAGCCAAAGAGCCACCTCTTTTATCGCTGACAATTCACCCTCAAAGTCTGTATTGCATCTGCTTGAATTTTGTGAGACCTCTTCTGAGTATTGGGTCTGATTTATCAGGAATTCATGTTCTTTCCTCTCAAGATTTTTGTGATAAGCTTTGTGCAAAAAAATATTTGGAATATTCGGAAGGTGCCGTACAAGTAATGATAAGAATTTTCATACAGCTAAGACACAGGTGGCTGAAGCTTCTAAGTCCACTGGTATACCAAATGGAGGGGAAAGAACCGAATAGAGCGAAAAACGAAAAGGTGGTTTTGGACTAGAGAAGAATAATGTCGAAACGGTGGCTAATTACAATTGCGTTAACCGCTTCAAATTGCTTATGAAATTCACCATCTGTGTAATATCTAAACCTGTCATAGGCGAAGGTGTAGCAAAAACGTGAGAGCTCAGATGTCTGAATCTTAGCCCGGCGGGACCGGGTCAACTGAAGAGATGGTGCTCGAGTAATAATAATAACAGGTCAGTCCATAAGTTCGTGCGTATTTTACCCATAATTTCACTTTTGTACGAACACGTGTTGTTAAAAAATTAAATGGAATCTTCGAACGCATATAAGAGGCACATTTTGTATTTTTTTATAAAAGTGGTAAAAATGCAACAACTGCTGCTGTAGAAATAAACACTGTTCACGGAGAGAAAACTGTGAGTGTAAGGTCTGCGCAAAAGTGGTTTTAAAAATTCCGAAGTGGTAACTGCGACGTGGAGGATGCCCCGCGCGCTGTTCGTCCTGAAGTCTTTAACTCCGATGCTTTGCTCGAATTCGTGGAAGCTGAGCCAAATATGACAGTCGATATGATAGCTCAGAGGTTAAATTCATCGCATAGAACAGTTCACAGACACCTGCTTCAGTTGTGAAAGGTTTTAAAGCCGGGGAAAAGGGTTCCGCATAAACTTTCCGTCGCCAACCTTCAGAAGAGAGTGAATGTGTGTTCTCAGCTGCTGCAACGGTTTGAAAATTAAAGTTTCTTGAACCGTATCGTTACTGGTGATGAAAAATGGGTCCAATAATCCTGTTCGCAAACGCCAATGGTTAGATAAAGATGAAACACAACCGACCCCTAGAGATTTTCTTCACCCCAAGAAGGTTCTCCTGTCTATTTGGTGAGATATGGCCGGTATTGTTTATTATGAACTTCTGGAACCAAACCAGACGATAACTGCTGATTATTATTCCCATCAGCTGTCAAACCTAAATGAGGCACTTAACAAAAATCGACTGTCTTCAGCGAATAGACACAAAGATCTGTTTCACCACGACAACGCAAGACCTCATACCGCAAGGCAAACATTAGGCAAGCTGAACGAGCTTGGATGGGAGCTAACGCCGCGTCCACCACACTCTCCGGATATTGCACCTTGTGATTATCACCTTTTCCGTGGACTTCAATCCCATATGAGTAACAAGAACTACTCCTCAAAAAAAGCTATAAAAAGGGGTATCGAAGCGTATTTAGGTTCGAAGGACAAACAATTTTTTGAGCAGGGAATTGAAAATTTGCCTAAACGTTGGGAAGACATTGTAAATAATGACGGAAAATATATTATTGATTAATAAACACTTTAAATATCTTTTTTATAAATTTTAAAACTACCTCTAAAAAACGCACGAACTTATGGAATCGATGTTATCGTAAGGGAACTAAAATAATTAAAAAAAAAAATCTTTTTTCAATTTTTTTTTTTTGTACTTAAATTTTTTTTTTTTAATTAAAAATAAATTAAGACAAAGAAACATAAAATTAAATTAAATTCAATGTAATGAATTAAAAAAATATAACAAAAATTCAATTAAATTCAATGTAATGAATTAAAAAAAAATATAACAAAAATGCAAAGCTTGCACCAAAATTAAATATTGTATACCAAATTTAATTTTAAAAGATTAAATGATAAAAAATAAAAATAAATTAAAACAAAGAAACATAAAATTCAATTAAATTCAATGTAATGAATTAAAAAATATAAAAAAATAACAAAAAAATTTAAAGCCTGCAACAAATTAAATATAACAAAACTAATTTACATAATTTAAATAAATTGGCGGCCGCCGTAGCCGAATGGGTTGGTGCGTGATTACCATTCGGAATTCACAGAGAGGTCGTTGGTTCGAATCTCGGTGAAAGCAAAATTAATAAAAACAAAACATTTTTCTAATAGCGGTCGCCCCACGGGAGGCAATGGCAAACCTCTGAGTGTATTTCTGCCATGAAAAAGCTCCTCATAAAAATATCTGCCGTTCGGAGTCGGCTTGAAACTGTAGGTCCCTCCATTTGTGGAACAACATCAAGACGCACACCACAAATAGGAGGAGGAGCTCGGCCAAACACCTAACAGAAGTGTACGCAACAATTACTTATTTTTATTTATTTTAATTTAAAGAAATGAAATGATAATAAATGAAATTAACAAAAATTAAATAAATAAAAATATTAAAAAGAAATTAAATAAAATAAAAATAAAATATAATAAAATAAATCAAAATAAAAAATATAATAAAAAAGGAATGAAATAAACTAAAAAAAAGTAATAAAAAAATTAAAAACTTAAAGCAAAACATAAACTAATAAAATAAATAAATAAATAAAATAAATAAAAAATTAAAACGAAGAAAAAAATAAAATAAAATAAGACAAAATAAAAAACAAAGGTCATATAAATGGCAATAAAATAAAATTAAATAAAAACAAAATATCTAAATAACAAAGTAATAAAAAAATTGAAACCTAAAACAAAAAAAAAACAGTGGCATTATTATTCTTAGCCATAAAATTTTCCACTCATTCAAATCGGAGCCAATAACCATGAAATAGATGTTGTGTTAACACAACAACAACAATATTATTGCCAACGACTTCATTCGGGCAATAAAAATTTGTAGAAAAAACATTTTTGACATTTTCCAAGTATAAACAAACATTTTTCGCTTTCTTATTTTACTTTCTTGTAAGAATAAGAAAGAGCCAAGTTCCCTTCACGCTGACCTTAATTTTAAGGCCCATTACGGCTTTTCTGCGCTTAAAGCCAACTGACTTAAAAATTAAATTTAAACAACACAAAACAAGTAATTTCGGCATCATTGATGTGCTCACACAGGAACCTGCACACACACACACACACAACTACTAATAAAGTAGTGCAAAGGCAAAGGAAAGTAAGATCAGACGAAACGACATTTTTGCTCGCTGAAGTACAAAGGAATGTCAATGCAAAGACTTTTTTTGCCTTTTCTGAAGCGTACGCCGCTAGCAGAGTCAATGAAAAGTGAACGAGTTTATAAAAATGTAAGAGTATGTGTTTGCTCTTGTACCGTACACACATACACACGCACACAACCGTAAATTACTCTCGCCATATCATTTGCAAGCGATCAACATGAGTGGTATGAGCCTATAGGCAGTGTGTGACCATATATATATATATATTATATATATATATAATATATAAGTGTGTGTGTGTGTAAGTATATCCTTTGAGTGCGTCTTCCAAAGAATAAATGAATGAATGCAAACGGACGGTCGGACAGCCAACACTAGCGCAAATGACCCAAACTGGGTAGCAGCGTAAGTATCACCGGCCAATGCGGGTTGAATGCGATGTTCATCAGTGAAAATAATGTAGTACCAGCATATTGTCAAAGGACCTCATCACCGCTGCGTCAACACAGTATAATAAATATGATGATGGCCAACACCCGGCTGACCGGACGGGTCAACCAAAAAACTATATATTTGAAGATGTTAAAATTGGGAAAGTAAACAGAAGAGACGAACAGTGGACACGGTCCAAAGGAAGAGCGAAAAACAAAACAAAAAAAGCAATGAGATGCGCAAGAAAAAAAGGACGAAAATAAAATTGCACCGCTGCCACTAGTAGTGGATATAAATGTGTGTGTTTGTGTGTGTGTGCGTAGAGCACAAAAAGAATATTAAGGAAAATGAAGCAACTTTCCACTCAATTGAAACGCATGAAAGGCTCGGAAAGAGTGAAGTAACAATCAGCTACAACAGTCATCGGCAGCCGCTACCAGTTGGCGGGCGATTTTATGGTCAAGCAAGGACAACTACTTGCACACACATACATACATGTGTGGGTATGAGTTTATTAGGGATGTTAAGTTTTTTTCGGTTTTGGGAATCTCGGGATTTTCGTGGTTTCGTTATTGCAATCTCGGGATCCCGAAATTAGTCCCGAGATATTGATATTCATTAACAATAACATTAACTAAACTCAAAATTCAACGCATCTATAGGAAAAATCCGCCTAATAGTCGCCTGCCAGTCCTTTTTCTATACCCGACAGAGCCAGTTTCTTGAAATTTTTTCACCAAACCTTTCAATTGCCAACTCATTCGGACGATTTTTTCCACCAAAAAAGTCACGAAAAACGGGTATTCATTATCGAACACCCTAATACATGAGTTCCCAACTTAGACCCAACTTGAACAAAAACTCAACTGCTTACTGGGTGTACACAAATTCACTGATATCTATGAAGCCAAGTAGTTGACGCCTTTTGGCTATTTGGTGACATTCTCTTTATTATTATTATTATTTTTATCGACTACATTCATGCATACCTATACATATATGAATTGGGTGAAGTGTCTGAAATGGCCGCATACAAATTTATATAATGGCATAATACACGAATACAGCAGATGCATATCTCTGAGTGTCCTTTGCATGCCTGCCTTTGGGTTGAGTTGAATTTATTTGTGCTATGGGCAAGAGCATATGCACTTGAGCGTGCAAAGCATGTGTGACCCATCATATGAACTGGCGGTCAGGCTGTCAAAGTTATAAAAATTAATATACATACATAAGAACATATTTAGCTCCGTTCGAACGCATAACCGTAAAAAATAAAAGAAATGAAAATTCTTCGTAGTATTCTCGCAACGTAACTACAGCGAGAGCTCATCAAAAACCAGCAACTTAATGGCGCAATTTGCCCTACACTTCCTTTTAGAGTGTGGGTCTTAAGTTGGCAAAAACTTATTCACTGATCAATGCGGCAAAGGGCTTGTAATAGCATTTCTGCTAACGACGAGTATGTGTATGTATGTATGTAGATGTGTACGTACAAGATGTGGCTCTTAAATAACGAGAACCAAATACTTTCGTTTTGTTTCAAATGCATTTAGTAATTACATAGAGCGAAAATCCAAATCGTTATATGCGCGAAACTAGAGCTCAAATATATTCTTTTCGATATCATAACTGTCAACAGCGAAGTGGGTACCGATACTCGAGTGCGCCAACTGCTTGTTTGATGAGACAGGGGGTACTTCGTTTTGACCTCGTTCACCACCACACCCATTCGCTTTGCTTCTTTATCCAGATTAGAAAAGGCAGAGCTAACAGCAAAATTGTGCCAGAAGGATTAAGTTCTGCCGTCTCTCAATATTTTTCAGTATCAGGTTAAAGAAGTCGTACGACAGAAGCCAGCTTGTCTGAAACCTCGTTTGGTATCAAACGACTCGGAGAGATCCTGCCCAATTCCAACGGCGCTGGAAGTATGGAACAACTTCATTTTGCTTGGCCGTTTTACTTTTAGGGAATTCCTACATCGCGAGATATAGGCAACTTCTTTTCGTGCTGTCGGATGCAGCTTTGAAATCGACAAAAGATAGTGTCGATTCTCCTTTCATGGGTATTTTCCAAGACATGGCGCATTGTAAATATCTGATCGAGAGTGGATTTTCCATGTCTAAAACCACGCTGATAAGATCCAATCAGTTGATGATGTGCTTCAGCCCCTCATACAATACACTCACTAGAACCTTATAGGTGATATTTAGAAGACTAATCCCGCGGTAATTGGCAGAGTTTGCAGTACCACCCTTCTTATGGATTAGGCAGAGCACTCTTAAATTCCAATCGGCATGCACGCTTCCTACCATATTTTGCACAGAAGCTCATGTGTTTGAATAGCTCAGCCGGCAGTCCATCGCTCCCGCGACTCTGTTGATCTTTAGCCGCTTTATCGCTATACTCACCTCGTCATGGTCGGGTAGCGGAACGACAGTTCCAACGTCAACGATTGGAGTATCAAGATCTTCTACATTCTCTGTGACATGCGCAGCTGTCACTATTTAGCAGACTTTAGAGGTATTTTCTCCATAATTCAAGCACGCGCTGGATGTCAGTCACCAAATGGCCGTATTTGCTCTTACAGGAAATCGCCCCGGTCTTGAAACCTTTTGTAAGCCGCTGAACTTTCTATTAGAGTTTTCGGGAATTTTTCCTGTTGGCCAGCATCTCAAGCTCCTCGCAGTCGCGTGTTTCAGCGTCTCGTTTTCTTCTGATAATACGTCTCTCTTCCTTTTTAAGCTCCTGGTAGCGATCCCACATGGTTCGCGTTGCGCCCTATCGCAGTGTGGCTCTATAGGCAGCATATTTTCTATTTGCGGCAGCACGACGTTAGTCGTCATACCAATTATTTTTTCAGACTCGCCGAAATTCAATTTTTTCTTCAGCGGCGGCACATACAGAGCAAAAATATTACTCTATTGCTCGTGCATGCCGGTTTGTTGGGCAGTGCTCTCTGAGAGTAGGAGTGAGAGTCGAGTGGCGAATCATCTGGTTGTTCGATGAACATTTTTTGCTACACAGAGGCGTGTGCGCATTTTGGTTGCAACAAGATAATAATCCGAGTTGATATTGGGCCCTCGGATCGTATGTACATCTAAAACACTAGAAGTGTTCCTCCCTTCTATCGTAACGTGATCGATCTAGTTTCACGCTTCTCGATCTGGTAGCAGAGGCGTAGCTTGGTGTATCTTTTTTATATTGGAATCTGGTGCTGCAGGCTGGCATGTTTCGAGCCCCGGTGAAGTCAATCGTGCTCTGTCCGTTACCTATATTATTATTTCTTTTTGTAAGCTGAATTTCCCGACTGTAGGTCCAAAAATTAAAAATTTCCTCCTTGCTCACCCTGACATTGAAGTCGCCAAACACGATTTTTATGTTGTGGCGGGAACGCCGTTCATAGGAACGTTCCAGACGGAACATTTTGTCGCAGCGTCCTTCCCTTCCAAAGCGTAAGTGCAACTGAGCGGAATGTTGAAGAATCTCGTCTCGATGCGGATTATTGCGAAATACTCGTCGACCGGTTAGGGCGAGTAGACATTGCAAAGTCCAATCTTGCCCCGTCCATCGCAACTCTTGAATAGCGATGATGATCCAACGAGGACAGTAACCTGACGGGCAGAGCCACCTTCCCCATTAAGATACTGGATATTCCAGGTGCGTGCCCCCAAATAAAAGTCCTTGAATCGTTTGCAGTGGTCGTCATCAGAATGAGCAGTTCTCATCCGAGGCTTTGTTATCGTTTTCATTGTGGAAGGATTTTTATAGTCTGTGTCAGAAGAAAGGAACCGGTTTTTTTGTTGCAACTTCAAGACCTACTTCCTTCTGCTTTTTGCTGCATAATAGTCCCACTCAAGGGCTACGACGCCAGTGCTAACTCAGGTTAGTGTCGCTCGAAATTTTCCCGTAAGCGCAACCAAACAAAAATGAGTGAGAAGTACGCGAAGCGTTTTGAGGCGGTATTTTTGTGCACGCATTCAAAAGGGCCGAAATTATCTTACGCCGCGGCTGCAAAAGTAATTAAAAAATGTAAAAAGTTTGTTGTGATGTGAAATCAGCGATATAAGGTGTACAAAAATGTTGATGATTTTTCCTAGAGCGGCTTGACGCGAGTGGCGACAAAAAAGTCGGATAAAGAGATCGTCCAACTTTTTAAGCGGGACCCTTCTTTGTGACTACACCAAGCACGCACAATTCTTGCTAAAACGAGAATAGATGTGAGTATCAGCACCATCGAACGACGACTGAAGGAGGCGAATGTATCCTACCGTACCAAATCATCAAAACCGCTGCTCTCAGAAAAACACATTAAGAAACAACAAGTCAAGAAAATGGCGTCACAGTATTGGACTGGTCTTCCTGGTCCCCACACGCCAACCCCACTGAAAATGTGTGGGGAACTATGAAATCGCATCTTGCCGGTAGGCCAGTCCATGACTTGAAGCAACTCGTGCGTCAAGTTCGCAAAATCTAGTCCTGTTTGTCGACGAGCTACGCAGAAAAGCTGCGACTGGTAGTTTTGTACATACAGTCCAATCGTGATAGTCCGACACATACGGGACCGACTCGTTGTCGGATTATCAAATATTCCGCACTACCGAAGGTTCCACTCCGTAGATCCCACTTAGGTAAAGAGGTGTTTCACCACGCTCGTATCGCTGAATTATGGCCCATTTATCATTCAGCGTAAGTGTTGTATGTTTACGTTTGTTTGACGTCGATGCCATCATTAAGTAAAACCAAATCAGAAAATAAGGACACGAAAAGACAGAAAAAAATCACATCAACACCGTCAGAAATCGCGAGAGAACTGGTGTCGTTCAAATTTAATGACAAATACATTGTGACCGGGAAACAAAACACAATCCCCCTCTGCTGCTCTGCTACGACTGATCAAAATAAAATAATGCCAATTGAATCCATAGACGTTATGAGGTTGTCGGATTACCGAACGTGTCGGATTAAGAAATGTCGGACTATCACGATTGCACTGTACTTTCATGTAAATTCATGTAAATTGAAATATATATTTTTTATACTTTATGAATAATCACGGTTACTTTTTTCTGACACAGACTGTACGTGGCGGGCCCCGGGCGCACAACCAGATAGTCTGGGATGTTTCGCCTTCTCATATTAGCTTTGATTAGCTTAAACAGATATTCGGGAGCTACGCAGAGGATACTTGGGCGAAGCCCAGAAGTTGTGAGCTTCTTGGATCGTACGCAGAAGAATCATCCTGCCCACTCCCAAGTGAATGGCAATCAGGGACTTTTCTCTCTTGCGCCGACACACCGAACTATTCTCCATTGACAAAATGAAAACAAAATTTAAGAAAAAAATTATTCGAATAATTTTAATAGAGTAAAACTAACGAAAAAGTAATCAAAAAAGCGAAATGTATATTACAATATAATTTTGTAAAAGCGAATATGAGAAAACCGTCAAATATTCTATTGCTATAAACTCATATTACCATATAAGTAACGGTAACCCATTAAACCTGCTGTACGCGGGCTACTCGTGCAGACTGACCATGGCAACATACAAGCAGAAGAAGAATGCGTCCGACACAGCATGCATCCAAACATTAAAAGGCTAACCACGAAAGGCCAAAACGCAACAAAGCAAAGCAGAGAGCACAGCGTGGCGGTTAACAGCAGGAGTCCGTGTCGACACGATAGCATAAGGCAACACTGTGACACTTCGCACATAGTGCACTAAATCGGAATTGTGGCAAGCAGATGGCAAACGGGCGCACAAAGCCAATGAAAGGGCAATGGCGGAAAGCTTATGGATGCGAAGCGGACGAACAACAAACAAGGCAAGAGCATCGACAGGACTAACCAGTGGCGAAAATCAAAGACAGCGTAGTATGCGGTGTGATATTATCAGACTCACATATGAGATGTTCCATGCAAAAAGAGATATGTATGTGTGTGATTAGACATGCTTGGGCATGAGTATTAACTGCATGGATCGCATGGAGTCATTAGGCGTATGCGATCCGCAAAGCAATCGAATTTGCTGCTGACATTCGATTAGATTGAACTAATGGCAAAGCGGTCAAAAGGCGCCTCAGCGACTGAATGGTGGAAATGTCAGCAGCCGTCGCTTTTACGCAAAACGGAACTTAAGCAGAAAGCTCACACAACATTCCATTGAAATGAAAGGATGAAGTGAAGGCATACAAATTTAATTTTCCAGTTTGCTTAGTATGCAGAGTGCAATTTTCCTCCATTTTTCAATTAAATATTTGACTTTGCTGTGGGGCGCGCATTTTAATTTTGCCCTTTTTTTTTGCATTTGCGCAAGATAAAATGCAAAATTATGCAGGCGCACTTGCACTTTCTTTCACTTTCTTGCGTCCGAGCTGCAGCCAAGCGAAGACGTTACGTTCTCTATACGGCAGCCACTTGCCAGTTTTTGTGCAATTAATGTGACCGCCCAACCGCTAACGCCCATTAATTCATTTCGTAAACTGTAATTTTTGGTACTCCAATATTTTTTCTTTGGAATAATTTATTCTATTTTGTATTTAATTTAACCAGATGCTGGTATTTTGTGGGCGCCCCTGCAGGTTTTCTTCAAGTATAAAAGTAGCATAGAGTTCAAGGCGCATAAAAACCTATTTACATATTTAAATCTGGTACAGTTCACTTGCGTACAAGAAGTTTTATAGTTTAAATGATTTTTAAATACTGTAAAGATCGAGTTTTCTATACCGCTTTGAGAGCAGCAACTCGTCATGTCTTAAATTTACCGCTTCTCGACCACGATTTTTTTCGCTTGGCGTTGTCGTACGTGATCCACTTTTCATCGCCAGTCACCATCCGCTTCGAAAATGGGTCAAGTTCGTTCCGTTTTAGCAGAGAATCGCAAGCGTTGATTCGGTCCAAGAGATTTTTTTGCGTCAACGCGTGTGGCACCCAAGCATCCAGCATTTTTACGTGGCGGCTCCCAAACCCAGCGCACAAGCAGCTATCCTGGGATGCTTCGCCTTCTCACGTTGGTTCGCTCTCGAACGGGTGTTCTGAAGCTACCCAGAGGATACTTGGGCTGATCCCAGAAGTTGTGAGCTGCTTGAACCACATGTAGAAGAATCGGCCTGGCCAATCCCAAGTGAATGGCGATCAGTAACTTTCCACTCACCAAAATATAAAGCAGAGCACCAAGTTTATACCTATGAAACCGGAATTTTTCATGAAATTATACATGCATTTCTACTATTCTAAAAATTGAAAATGAAATGGAAATTTTAAATGCTTCACCAAAAAAAATGTTACACCTTTTGCGCCAAACTATCCACTTCAGCTTTTTTCACAATTTCAAATAGAGGAAGAGCTGCTCTGCAAAGGCTTGTTCGGTCGATAAAAAATATGCAAAACGGTGGAACTAAGTCTGGTGTAAAGACATATAGCAAGACTTCTCATCGACATAAATACTTCTGTTTTTACCTTAGCACGCTTTATGGTGTATTGTATATGGTAGTACACTTTCATTGAGCGAACACATTTTTCGTTGGCTTCATTCAATATCTGCACAAAAGCACGCATCAGATCCTACACCAACCGCAAAGAACTTAAGTCGCTTTCACCCGGAAGTCCCACGATATTTTATGCAGTTCACTACTGTTAGAGCTTTCAGTAGCTTAAACATTCAAGACTGTTAAATATCTTGCGATCTCTTGTTTCTCTTAGAATTACTCCAATCTGCGCAAGATGAAGTCTCCCTCTTCTTATCCTACAACCGATAGATAACACATTTATTTTCCACTTGGCCTTTTCAATGCAGAAGAGGCACCGCATCGAATGCTTTCAAGGGTACACGAGTCCGCTGGATCATAGTTCGTTAGTGCAGCTAGTCTTCTGCGATGCAAAGTAAACTTTTCTCAATTCACTTTTATAGAGACTAAGCCAAAAAACTTTAATAACTTTGGAGCCTTTGGGTTTTTTTCCTTGTTCACTCCTCTTGGGAGCATAGGGCCTCGACAAGTCTTTTGTCTAGCTTTGGTTTCGTTAGATTTTTGACAGCATAGATGATTAGCCTGCCGCTACCAGTACTAAATAGTAGGAATGCCCACTTCTTACTGCTTGGCGCGCCATCTGTGTTTCACATTTTTCTGTCAGAAGGATCACAGAGATGGTTGAGGACTTCGCTATTACCGCGGTCGCCCGCATCCTCTTGATGGCGCCACTGATGCAATGTGTAACTGTATGTTTTTCTTTGTTTTTGCTCGTTTTAGCAGCTACAATGCAAATAATACGCTGACTATTGTGTGAGAGTAAGGATGGATAGAAAGGATACGTTTTTGGATGTGAGGAATGAAGATAAACTTAATAAGATAAACTTATAAAAAAAACAAAAATCGAAGAATTCGAATAGAGTAAAAGTATGACCTTTAAGTGCTCCTCAGAGTTTCTGGTCAACATTAAACGAAACGAGACGAAATTATAGAATTTCAGATTTCAGATTGCTGAAAGCACAAAAAAACCACCCTATCGAAAGATTTATAATTTTGGCAAATGGCGTCGTACGTCAATCTTATTCGACTCTTGTGAAATATATAACAGTAAAGACAAGGAGACAACAGGCAAGCAATAGATCGCCTAAAGGTCAAAGTAAAGATTTCTCTCACACAAAATTATTTTTTGCTTTTTTATTTAATAAAAAAGTTATTCGAAAACAAAATCGCACGATTAATTTTGCCACACCTTTTACGTCAAAAATTGCCTAAAAATCTATTGGAAAATGGGTTTCGAAGGCCAAATTAATTGGATAATTTAGTAAAAAAAATTTAAAATTGGATGACTAATTTTGTGCCACCTTTTACCTAAAAAATTCTTTATATATACATTAAAATATGCATCTCGAAGACCTAATTAATTATTTTTTTTTTTTGTAAAAAAGTTATTGAAAAACAAAATTTGATGATTAAATTTGTATCATATTTGTAAAAATTCTCAAAAAATCCACTAAAAAATGTGTTTCAAAGGCGAATCAGTGAATACGTGAAATGTACCACTGTAACGTCATAACAAGTACGTCTATGCCAGCGCTTCGCTAGACCAGTATAACTCGAAAGGTTATAGGAATCTCATTATGAAACTTGCTGGGATTTTTGAGCATAGTTTAAGAAGTTATTGATGAAAAAGTAAGAAAAAGACTGAGTCGGTGGTTTTTTTTTAAATTCCCAAAAAAATCGGTTCATTCAAAATATGTTACCAGAAAATATAAATTTATTCTTCAAAAATATTTGTTAAATATTTACCACTTTTATCAAAACGTTCGCGGAATATATTCAGAAAATTTTGAATACAAAAGTGATATTATCACATTCAAAATACTCTCCATTAACTGTAACGCACTTATGCCAGCGTTTGATCGATCTCTCGAAAGATTTCTAGAACCAGACCGCAGTGTATTTTCTGGCCAATCAGACAGAAAAAAAATCGCAGGGACCCACATTCGGTGAATTCGATGACTGTTCGAACGAATCCCAAAGTTTCGTTCTTGGTAAAAAATTCGTGCATAATGATGACACTTTAGGACGTTGCGTTATGAAGGTGTAAAATTCATGAGTTGTTTTCCCACAAATACTTTCTTTTTTTGACTTTTCTGGCGAATTGCTTCACGGAAACCTCTCTTAATGCCCAAATAACAGTTTTTATTTACTGTTTGATCTTCTGGCAAAAATTCTTGGTATAAAGTACCGTTGTAATGCATGAAAACCGTAAGAAAGCTATGCTTTTTTAACTGAAAACGACGTGGTTCATTTGAAGCTTTCGACTCACTCGTCCGAGATCTGGATTGCGTGTCATTCTCATAAACCCACGTCTCGTCTTCAGTAAGTAGAAGTAATGTCCTTGATGATATCAACGTGATCCCACTTTCGCATGAAATTCAGGTTCTTTAGGGCCAACTTTGCAGCAACACGGCGCAAAACCAAATCATTAACTACAATGTGCAGAACGGCCGCATAAGCAATGTTCAACTACTCTGCCAGGTCTTTAATAGAGGTTATTGATCAACATTTCCTTCACTTGCCTTTCGATGTCTTCGGCCTGCAACTACTTTCGTCATCCTCGATGGACTCGCGATCTCTTCTGAAGCATAAACTGCTGCCACTCGTAAACAGCTGTTTTCTTTAGGCTGTTTCCTTTATTTCAATCGATTTAGAGCGTCACGTGACAATTTTTCTGGGACCGTTTTTCTCAAGGTGGTATATAGGATTACCCAACAGTATAATTGTATAGCAAACTTGGGACAATTAAAGCTTTCTGGGTACATAACAGAGTGCTGGTAAATACCTGGTGTACCGCTCGGAATAAAAGGGTTACAAGTTTCAAGCTAGAAGAGTTCTTGCTTTTTCAAAAACCTAGTATATTAAATTGATCCGTTATTACTTGCGCGCTTTCGTGCCTGTTTTAACAATGCTAAATATCTGCTCTATGCAGAATTATGCATCGCAATTCTGGACTTATTCTTAAATTTAATAACTCTAGTGATAATCATGCTTAGGTAACTGAGCAAGTGTGAATTGCAGGCTCAGCGTTCTACCTTCTTGTATGAGATCACTTTTCCTTTGCCAAAATATTCCCTTATCATTTTCAACAGTGTACGCTTGGCTGATTACTGTAGAACCTTGGGAAGTGGTATGCTTCCACTAGTATGCTTCCACTTAATGAAATTGATGGAAATTTTCTCGAACTTCAATTTCACTCTCCCAAGACTTCTATTTTCATCTAGATTAGGTTAGGATAAATGGCTGCCCTTGCGAGCGGCTTACTTGGGCAAATATTCAAAATTCGGGCATTGTGACACCATACAGGGGAAGGAGAAAGAAAGGAACCGGACAGGTGGAAAAAAGAAGAGGGGGCCTTGGAATTAGAGGATGACGCCCACAGTGGCTAATTTATGGTTGTATTAGCCGCTCCGAGCTACTGATGTGTGATATATAAACCCGCAATATCCGCCGGTGTAGCCAGAAAGTGAGAGCCCAGATGTCTTAACCTTTACCCGATAAGAGCAGGGTAGCTGAGAAGAAGGTGTTGAGATGATTCCACCTCGTCCTCCAGACAGCTTCTGCAGAACGGACTTGAAGCAATCCCAAGCCTCACCGCATGGTGCACAATGTTCGGTAAGAATACCCACCAAATTCGAAAGTTGCGGCTCTTTTAGCCTTAGAAGTTCCCTCGAGTGTCCTCGACCTACCCGTGGCCAGAAGGATCTCGCGAGTTGACGCGAAGCCCATCTTTCCAGAAGCAGACCACAGGTTCTCTAGGGAGCTCCAACCCTGTCATTTTGCGATGAAACCATCACAAGGGTCCCCTGTCTAGCCAGCTCATCTATTTTTAGTTAGGGGATCAGCTTATGAGTGATCCTAACTATTTTGTCGCTTTGCTATCTTACGTTCGCGCTCGGTTATCTTATCTTCAGGTGTCGGTTTGTGTCCACTAAATGAATGGATAAGCAGAAAGTATGGCGAAACAGATTACTAACCCAAAATCTCAACGGGCATTGTGGCTTTCTTGCGTACTTTCACAGTTTTAATCTAGCAGATAACCCGACCCTATACAGAACACGTGACTTTTTACTGCGCCAGATTTTAAGAAGGGCGCTTCGAGTTCGCAAGTGTCCGCGGCGACGTCCCCACACCAGATAACCAAATGCAACGCAAATGCTAAACTCGAAAGTAAAAAGTTTGCAGCAAGGATAGTAATAAAACTCCGACACTTAGAATGGGAGCGCAAAGCGGAAGCAAAACGAATGCGTCCGATATGGATCACCCAACAGATGCGACGCCCAAAGAAGCCATTATGAAACAGATCTCCTTTGTGGATGACTGTATTCACGAACAAACGCCAAGCACGAACGCTTGAGGTAAAGCCTCAAGACGAGCCCAAACAGGTGACAAGTCGATATCGAATAACGATATTGCAATTTTCCGATGCCCCATTGGTCACAAAGCAATGGAGACTATCAAGAGCATATAACCCCAATATGCAATTAGTAGCGGAACCTGGATGCAGATACCTGGTGTGTCTAAAAGGCGTAAACATGGCTTCACCTTGGTGAAATGCTTTTAACAGTCCTAGGGTGAAACAGCCGAGTAAGTGGGAGCATGCCCCACATACCACTGGTGTGACAGCGCCTTTGAGAATGTTTCTGACATTTTCGATTTTAAGTTCCTCTGAACAAAAAAAAAACATATATTTTTATCTAAGCTGGAATCAAATTGCTTTTAAGACTTAACTTTAAGTATTACCTTTAAGTAATTTTGTACCTCTGGTCTATAAGATTTTGTAACCACAGACTTGATAAATGAAATAAAAAAAATTACTTTCGTTTTCAACCAACAGAGTTTTCATAGTAGTTACGATAACTACTTTTTACTCACCCTCACCTACGGTGAGTGTATAAAATGCGACACTTAGAAAAATTACAACAAAATTTATTCCGTTTCCGTGCCATATCTCACAAGCTTTCACACGCTCTTCCTAAAACTACTAAAATACATATAAAGATTTGTATTATTTCGCATTTATTCGCAATGAAAATGCAATCTTGGCAATTCCGACAATCTCCATAATTGCACAATGAACGACAACACGCCTGCCGCCCTTAGCCAGCTTGCCCACTCTCTGCCAATCGCACCAATCTCGCTAACTACCGGCCACTTGCAACACGTAGCCACTGCCATGTAGAGCGTCAACAACAGGTTCCAATAGTTTCATTTTTACAGACGCCAACCTCACACCATTTCAAAATCTCTTCACCTATCATCCTTTCTATGCTTCCTTTTGCCCTATACCTACCTATATATGTATGTATGTATGTAGATCGCGGCGCATGCCAAAAAAGTTGCAACAACATCTCTTGCAATTGTGCACTTTACACACCTCACTTTTCTGACCCGCCCATCTACTCAGCGCTGCATTTTGCCGTAGTTGCCTACACACACCTCCCACCAGCTCTGAAATTCACCTACCAATCTATTTCCTGCTCCCAATTGCTTCAGCGTTAATTTATGCGTTTTTTCGTTATAGTTTTTTATTCTTTTTATTTTAATTTTTTTGCTACACTCCACTTTCACCATTTATTTTTGCCGCTGCTGCTTCTTCGTCGTACTTTTTTGCCCGCTTGTTGGCAACATAAGTTAGCAATTTATTCACTACCTTTACCCACAGACATGCACATAAATATTACCATTTTATACAGCTTTTTATAGGTATGTATGTGCATAAGCCTTCATAGAGCTACATATTTACACATACCAGTTTTACATCCTCGAGTTTAGTAGTTGTTGCTGTTCTTGTTTTTTTTTTGCTCAGTGAAAGCAGCGATCTCGCGTTTAATTTTGCAATTTAATGACTTTCGCTTTTTTCATATCCGGCTACATGTCAGTGGGAGCTCCATGCACCTACCCGGAATATATATATCTATAGATATGTATATACTATACATATATATTTATGCATATATGTATGTAGGTACGACTACTGGCATACATAAATTTAAGAATTTCATTTAATGCGCCGAGCATAGTGTCGACTTTTAGTGTTACTTACTTTTTTAACGGATATGAATTTGCAATTAAAATTAACTCAAGATTTATAGTTTCTAGTTGTACGCGATTTACTTGATTTACGCGTGAAAGTAATAGTTTCTTTATATGCTACATACATATTTGTACATATATATGTGTATGTATGTGCATGTGTATGTTTGTAGCTACGTAAATGCAAACTCACTTTCAATGCACGAAGCTCTTCACTTGCTAATAAATTGAAGAGTACGAGGCACATATTAAGTTTAGTAGGCAAGTAAAAAGTTCTAAGCACTTTTTCACTTTCTTTCGACAATGAAATTCACACAATTAGATTTACACAGCTCAAATATGCAGGGTTTTTTTCAGTCCATTTTGAAGACAATTCGGATTTCCGCATTTTGGTAAAAAAAAAGCTGGGTCAACCCATTCTCAATGAAACCAGTATCTAGTAGCACCAGCCTGGGAAGCACATCAATCGGTCCTCGGAACCGGCTGTGGCTAAGCGCCATTTAGCTTGGGCCATTCCCTCCTTCAAGCACTTCAAGTCGCCAGGTCCTAACCGCAGAAATCTACGGAGGTATCATGCCGTTGGTTAAGCCCTATGCGAGCTGGTTAGCCGTGGGCTATATACAGTGGCTCAATAAATATGTGAGACACCGAAGTGATAAGGTTTTAAATCAAGAAATACACTACCGGTCAAAAGTTTGGGTTCACTTGAAAAATTGTAAAATTTTTTTAAATAATCGTGACATCGGGTAACATTGGCAAAAGATGTGGCCTCTAGCCCAGAGTTGTATTTTGGCTCCGTAATACCATTTTTTTAAATGTCTTCATTGTCTGGTGCAACTTATTGGAGAGGATGACATCGGTAAAAAGCTGGAGAAAGTTCAAAAGCTGCACTAATTGGAATCAGTGAGGCCCTTCGAATCACTCCTTCTCTAGCCCTTAATGTAATGTTAAATGTGGTACCTGTAGGCAACGCGGGCTAAGCTGCCGCTGGTACCTGGTCTGGGTACCTAATCTGGGTACCTGGTCATAGCGGCATTGCGGGAAACTACGAAGCGGACGAGCTGGCTAGACAAGGGACCTGTGAGGTAGTTTCCCCGCGAAAGGAGAGCAGCGGGATCCCCTTGACAGCCTGCGCTCTACTGCTGAAACGATGGGATTCGCGTCAACTCAGCGAGCACTTGGCACGTACACAAACTTGTAAAGTCGCGAAATCCTTCTGGCCACGTGTGGATCAGAGGCGTTCGAGGAATGTTCTAAGGATGTCAAAACCTCAGCTCTCAAACTTTATGGGTGTCGTCACGGGGCTCTATCCGCGAAGTATAAATGCCGTGGGATTTGGAATTACTTCCAGTCCTTTTTGCCTCAGCTGTATGGAGGATGAGGTAGAATCACTTTCATGGTGAGCTCTTTTGTGGCTTCGTTTATTTGGGCTTAATAGGCGGGTTGTGCGTAAACCAATATGGAGTTGTAAGGAAGATTTTTCGAATATCATTTTTGTCAGTTTTATAAGACACACAACTTGTGCTAAGTCTTTCTAAAAGTGCTGAGATGAAGACAACTCTAATGCGAGCAAAGGTAATGTCTATACTGATTTATTAACAGTGGTGAAAGAAATTACCTTCAAAGGCGAAAGGTTCACGATAAGAATGATTAATGGTGAATGGTAGTAAAGGGTTAAGGTATGGCCCTTTAGCACTGCGACCATATTGATCTATTGTGCACCCTATGCTGTCTATTGACTGTTAAGTATGCTTATGAATTGTACCAGCTCCTTCTGAGGGAGTGATTGAAGGTCTTCATCTGTAAGCATGAACTTGTTTAAAAACCTTTTCCTTCTATGCGTCAACCCCGGACATTCGATGATGAGATGTTCTATAGACTCCAGCAAAATCTGCAGGTGTTGGTGTTAGTCATGCCTAATTTATGTAGGTGTTTGTTGCAGGTGAAGTGACCCGTGAGGGCGCCTGTCAGAGTGCGAATGCTCTTTTTGTTTAACGTTTCACGCTAAGAAGCTGACGATCTTTTTGTGTAACAGCATCGGTGTAGTTATTAAATAGCCACAACTCGAAAACTATGCTTCACGCCTTGGGGAGAATCATCAGTATGAGTTCTTTAGCGAAGGTTTGAGGTTAGGGGAGCTCCTAGAGAATCTAGAGCAGATATAAGTTTTTTGGAAATTTTATTGCACTTCTTCATCATCTGTAGAAAATTTAGCTAATTTAGGATCAAAATTAATTTAATTTCTAATTCACAGTCTAATATGGCCTCACGCATTGCCCTAATGCCAGCCCTAATTTGCAACAAGGTTGCGGTATCTCCATAGTCACCAACCCCACCCCCACTGTACACATCACCCTATAAACTTTACTCGTATACTTCACAGCAATTCTGAGCAAACTTTCATTCATTAAAGCATTAGAAAATTCTGTATTCACGCTTATCTCCTAACAAATCTCGCTTGTAATCCTGCCTTATCGCCAATTAAAACAATACTGCTGCAGAATTTTATTTAAGCCCTCGTTATTACATTTCGCACACATAAATACTTGTGTAATTGTACTTATACATTTACTGACATGCATATGTATATGTATGTGTGAATATAAATATACGAGCATATATGGGCATACCCTACAGGGAAAACTACTGGTTGTGAAGTGGAATAGTACCAGTATACTTTTCAGCTCAACCAGCTGGTGTTCTACCTGCTTCCGTCTTACTAAGTGGCATCAGCATTCGCGAAGTCGTGCTTTAAGAAATACATAAAATAATACCTTCTCCTCCAGATGCACAGCACTGGCTACTCAATGGACTCTAGTGGTCTACGTGTGATCTTTTACAGATCAGCCAGCTCTACCTAACCTAACCTAAGTGGCATCAGCAAAATACCAGTTCATACTAGCCACAAAATATTCTACCCAAATATGCGTCTAAAATAAGCAGTTTTAGATCAGTTAAAATTTAGGAAAAAATATCCAAACACTAAAATATTTTACTTCAGATGAAAAGTATATACAGAATTTTTTTTTGTTGTCTTCGGCTTTTGCAGTAACTTTCTCAAGCGGAGAGCTTCAAGTGAGCCTTTCATCAAGATTGATGCCAAGATAATTCGCTTCTGTGGAAAGTTGATTCATTTCGCACAGGACATTTGATGTTGATGTTCTTTAGGGTTTTTTATGTTCCTTGAGGCTCTAATTTTCTTTGGTCCCGTCTATGTTGTACTCCATTATTATATCAGTACCAAACACATTTTTAAGAATTTTGCTGGTAGAATGCTGAAGCAGATTCCTTATTGCAGGAATCTGTCACAGATATGGTTAATACTGTATTTTACACTTTGTTTTTTTTTTTTCTTTTTCATCAAAAATAATACGCACCATCTTAGTACGATTTTCCGACACCTCCTTTTCACTCTCTGCTGCAGAATTTAAAGCAAAACAGTGCCGAAATCACCGTAGGTTACGTTAAAGCGGTTGTTCTGTGGTACGCACTTAGACTCATAGCCCATTGTGATGCCGTGTCGGGGGCTTGTCCCTATCTCTCCTAAAAGCATTGTGTACTTTTCAAAAATTTTTGAATATTTCTGACTTCTGCAGAACTGAGATCTTCCAACTCATTAAAAAAATTGTCTATCAAGAATAGTAAACCTACGTCTGGATAGAGCAGGTCAATGGCACAGTAGGTGCGAGATGATCTCTTCCTCCACTTCCTCTAAGCAACTTCTACAGAATTCATGTGTTTGCACAGCCATTCTTTGGGTGTGTCTACCTATTAGGCAGTGTCCGGTTATGACTGAAATCAGTGTGCCAAGACTGTGCTTATATTGGCTTAGCGAAGATTCTGTGCGTTTAGTATTGAGAGTCGGTCACAATTGGCGAGCGATTATGCAGTTGGTTTCATAACGACATTTTCGTCCGCTGTTCTTACGATTTCTTCAAGGATAAGTCAAACGGGCTCGGCCGCCGTCGGAGCCTGACTACCATTCGGAATTCAGAGAGAATGTAGGTTAGTGAAACACTAAAATGAATAAAAACAAATTTCCGTTCGGAGTCGGCTAAAAACCATAGGTCCCTCCATTTGTGAAATAACATCAAGACGCACGCCACAAATAGGAGGAGGAGCTCGGCTAAACACCCAAAAACGGGTGTACGCGCCAATTATATATATAAACATATAAGTAGCTTGATATCACCCTAGTATAACAATTATTTCTTTTGATGTTTCTAAGCTTAAACTGAGTTGGCGTAAGTTAGGTTAGGTTATGGTGGTAGTCGGTCTGTACGGCCAACTCACATGTCCGTTGTAATACCACTGTGCGACCAGGCAGCCTCATTTATTTTTCTTCGTGGAGCCATTTTGTGGCTTCTATGAAGTGCAGGATAGGTCCCATCCCCATTCCAGACAGTTTCGTAAGAGAACTGAAACAGAAACTACCTAAAAATCAGCTCCGATTGTCCAGCCTTAGACAATTGCAAACGAAGTGATCAACTGTTTCCTCTCCTCTTCCTCAACTCTATAACTTCGACAATATTCATGAGAGAAAAATCCTAATCTCAAGGAATGCCTGCCAAGTTGTCAATGACCAGTTATATTATATAAGCCATAACCTTCGAGATATCCTCTCTTGAAAGGCTAAGTAGTTTATTTGTCTTTTTCTTATTTATTTGCGGCCACAGTAGCCTAGCTGTTCCGCATGTGTCTTCATCTCTCCATGCCCTTTTGGCCTCTTGGATGAAGTGGTTTTCTATTATTAGTTTTCTCATGGCTTTAGGTATCCCAATGGCATTTATATCACTGAACAGTTGAAGAGTAGTACCTTTCGTGGCTAGCTAATCGGCTTTACAATTTCCCTCAATACCTTTGTGCCCCGGAACCTAAAGAAGTATGAACTTGAATATTCACTTGAATAACACTAATATCATTTAGGACTGTCTGGTATTCCTGTGCAACTTTTGGCCTTAGTGAAGCTGCATTTATTGATATAATGGCCGGCGAGCTATCCAAGAATATACTTGTATTTATAGTAGATTTGTTACGGCATGCGAATTAAGATCTTTGCCACTTCTTTTATAGCTAGAACTTCTGCTTAATAGATGTTGCGGATAGTTCGAGCTCTAATCCCTTCAAAAATACTCCATAGACCACCCTATCGTCTTGCTTGGAATCAACTGTATAGAAACTTAATTCCCCCCTTCTCCTTGGTCCTTCTCTTCTTGACGGTATGCTCTTGAAGAGTTTGCCGAAGGTAAGTCTAGGAATAGAGTAGTCTATTTCTTCTTTATGACTACTCAGAGTGTGCAAAATAGAAGCGTGGCCAAGCCGCCGGTCTTTCCATAGCGCCATACTTTGAAGTCTAAGCGCCGAGGCGGCGAGAGCTAGGGTAACAATAATATAAATTTATTCCCCTAATTTAACTGGCTGGGTGGTGAGGCATGCATATAAAGTGAATGAATTTCATGTAAATATTAATTAATTGTTGCCTTGATATACTTGGATAAAGCATTTTTCAAATAAATATTTTCATCCATATCTAAAGTATTTATCCATAATCCTCTAATCACCATGATACATTGGTCCCTCCGTAGACGTCTTAAGTCTTAAACTTTCTTATCTAAAAGCAAAAAACAAAAATCAACTAATTTGCAGAGAAATTCATTATTTTACTACTGATAATATTTTAGTCAATGACGAAATAGTATGATTTCTTCTACAAGGTGGCACAAAATGAATCACTCTATTTCAAGATTTATAATTTTTGCAAATAACGTCATATGTCAATCATATTTGACACTTGTGAACTAAACAGCTGCAGTAGATACCTATGAAATGAGACGTTTTTTTCAATTTCAAACGTTTAATAACAAAAAATGTTTACAAATTTAATCTTCAAAATAATAGCCATCACCAGCGACACATTTTGCTCATCTCTCAGGCAATTTGTGGATGCCGCGCCAAAAAAATTGGCCGCCTTTGGCCGCAAACCAATCATCCAGCCATTTTTTGGCTTCTTCGTGAGAATTGAAGCGCTGCTCGGAAAGTGCGTGGCCCATCAATACAAACAAATGATAATCGGAAGGCGCCAAGTCTGGTGAGTAAGCCGTATGCACCAGCGGTTTCCCATCGAACGTCTCCACCAATTCCCGGGTCGCTCTTGTGCGATGAACTGAATATTGTTGACTGATGACAGACGAAAAAACAAGACATTTGGGCAGGTTTAAAACCTGGTACAAGCAGACAAGCAATGGAGCGCGTAAAAGAAAAGTTAAACATTTTCATCTCTCATTATGAATTTTGCATCACCCTATATAAACTACCAATATCTGAACTAAAAATTTTCATACTAGCTAGACTTTTCCCTATCGGGCATGTATGCATGCGGATCCCATGTTCTTGCGTAGCAAAATGGCAAAATTAGTTAGAATTTAGTATTTGCACGCAATCATGGAAAGGGGTTAAGAGTACAAAGAGAAAATGCTCGTAAAAAATGCACGTAATACTGAAATCAAATAATAAAATGTGAGAAATGTGGAAAATGTAAAAATGTAAAAATGTGAAACAAGAACAAGGACTTTCGCTTTTGTCGTCAACGAAGGATATGCTTTATGTATTTTGTGTAATTGTGTGTGTGTGTATGTGAGTTGGTTTGTATTATACTCTGATTAAGCAGGTCCAAATTGTATTAGTTTATGTGAATGTACATACCTTCATATGTATTTAAGTACGAGTGACGCTAATACACATATAATTGTGTACAATAAAAATAATGCAGTGGAAAAATGTAACGAAATGCGGGGCACCACAAGGCCAGTGATACAAAAGTGTGTGGCGAAGAAAGTACGAAGGAAAAGCAAATGCGAGTGAGAGCAAATGTTGTAACTGCTTTGGCAGAAGGAAAGCATATTTTCTTAAATATATTTTTATACCTCACACGCTAGTGGCATACCAATACTTTAAACGAGATATTCTTGTAATTTATATGGAACTATTTTATCCAACATCCTTTCTAGCAAATTCGGATTCTATGCGCAAATCTTCGAAGAAAAAAGTCGATTAGAGCATAGCGCTTAATTCAACTTCGAGTCGACAAATTTTAAGAGAAGCTACCTAAGTCAGTAGATTTTACAGATCGCAGTGCTAAATTCTCTCATAATAATAATAAGAAGACGAAGATTAATACGAAAGTATTGTGAATGCTAAAGAAAAAGTACCAAATGCTAATGGCTACAAATTGTTTGGGGTTGGGTGTTTTCTTTCATATAAAAATAAAAAATGTCTAACATTGGTTTGGAGAAAATACACAAGACTGCTAGCAAAAAAAAATTGCCAAAAATCAATGCGCTTTTTGAGCAGCTTCAACTTTATCTTCATTATATTAAAATTTAATGGGCTATAAAACTATAATACTAGAAAATTTTCTAAAAAATTCAATTGAAAAGTATGAAATTTTGATAAATTTGCTTGTAACTGTTTTTTTTTGTTTTTGTAATTTGCACATAGCTTGAAGCTTAGTACCTACTCTCCAAGTCTATTTCTGCTAGAAAAAATCTCCTGATCGACCATCGACCGTACGGAGTCAACATAAGTCCTCGATTTGTGGAAAACCATCAGAATTTTTTGATTAAAATATAGTTCATACATAATATTATTCATATACGAGGGCGGTTCAATAAGTACCCGTGTTTGATGACAGAGGGCGTACCTGAGCGAAGTTGGTGTTAGCATCGTGCGTTGCCATCTATCAAACGACGGCAAAACAAATTTCAGACTGATTGATAAGTTAGTTTGGATTTGTCTCGCTATTCGAGAAAAACGTGTTTAGTGATTTTCGCTAAGATGGAAAAAGTGCTGTATCGTTCGGTAATTCGCTTTTTGTTTTTTGATGAAAAAATATGCGAGGAGATAAAAACAAGGTTGGATTTTTTCTAATGAGGACGCTTTGCCTTCTATGACCACAGTAAGATATTGATTAAACGAATTTAAACGAGAGCGAACATCTGTTTTTGTTGAGGAGCGACCAGGATGCCCAGCAGACGGGGTTACCGAGGAAATCATTCAAAAATTCCACCACATAATTCTCACTGATCGACGAACGAAAGTGCGCGAAGTAACAGAGGTCATAGGTGTGTCGACCGGAATGGCAATTAATATTTTACATGATAAGTTGGCGATGATAAAATTGTCGGCCCAATGGGTGCCGCGATTGCTCACAAGCAACAACAAGCAGATGCGGCTTTACCGTCGAAGCAGTATTTGTAGCAATTTAAGCCAACTACGGCCGGCCTCCGTAGCCGAATTGGTTGGTGCGTAACTACCATTCGGAATTCACAGAGTGAACGTTGGTTCGAATCTCGGCGAAACACCAAAATTAAGAAAAACATTTTTCTAATAGCGTTCGCCCCTCGGCAGGCAATGGCAAACCTCCGTTCGGAGTCGGCTTGAAACTGTAGGTCCCTCCATTTGTGGAAGAACACCAAGACGCACACGAAAAACAGGAGGAGGAGCTCGGCCAAACGCCCAAAAAGGGTGTACGCGCCATTTATACATATACGAAGGAATGTTTGCGTTGGGTTGTCACCGTTGATGAAATCCGGGTTCATCATTACACTCCGCAAACTAAGCAAGAATCAAAACAATGGATTTCTCTCGGTGAATCTGCTCCAAAGAAGGCGAAGACAGTTCCATTGGCCGGAAAGATCATGGCGACAATTTTTTGGGATGCGAACGGCGCCAACCTCATGGATTTTTTAGAAAAAGGAAGAACGATCACTGGACAATACGACAGTGAGTTATTGCACCGCTTTCATAAAAAATTAAAGGAGACACATCCGCAGGTCTGTTTCAGCACGATAAGGCACCATCACATTCGTCCGGAGTTGACACCGCCAAACTGCGTGAAATGCTGCCGCACCCTCCGTATTCACCCGATCTGGCTCCCTGAGACTTTTTCTTGTTCTCTAACATAAAGAAATGGCTCGCGAGTTAAAATTTAGTTCAACCGAGGAAATCATCGCCCAGACAGAGGCGTATTTTGGAGAGTTCGAAAAGTCCTATTTCTTGGAGGGGTTGAAAAAATCGCCGGAGCGTTGGGAGGAGTGTGTCTTTCTAAAAAGGGATCATGTTGAAAAATAAACAATTTAGAAAAAAATGTGCCTTCATTTCTAACACGGGTACTTATTGAACCCCCCTCGATATAAATTTGACGCCTGCACCTTTTATTGTTTGCCTGGCCGAGCTCTTCCTCCAATTTGTGGAGCGGGTCTTGGTGCGGTCCCAGGAATGTTTTATGCCACCCTCGAACTAGAAAGGGTTTTTAATGAGGAGTTTTTTCATAGCCGAAATACACTCGAACCCCCCTTATGGCCATTGCCATAATCAGGTTCCTCACTGGTTATATAATCGGCCACTGTCAGTCGGTTTTCTCTTCAGAATAAGAATATGTCGCAGAAAATATGGTTTATGATTACATCCTTGCCCAATCAGTTGGGCTGCCAAGTGTCAGAAATTTTTTTATCATGAATTTTTTAGCTTACATTAGAGAAGCTAAGTCAACTTGGGCCAGCAGGCGTAGACTCGTGTTACTGTTAAGCAAAACACTTTTTAGAGCACAATGTATCTTCCTTAGCCTAGACCCAATATTCGATTCATCTATCAAAAACGTGCGCTGGGTATTCCAACTTAATTTCCACTTAAGCACTTCGCCTTTGCTGGCATATCGGAAAATTCAATCGCTGTAGGCGTGCAATTATTTTTAGAAGCGCTTGGAGCTCAGTAGCATTCAGTGATAGTGGAATTTAATTTATTTAAATAAATGCAGATTAAGTTGGTAAATAGTATGTGAACTAATTCAGTGAAAATAATATTAGCATTCTTCATTTTCTAGACAGTCCTAATCCTAATAATCCTAGCCATTGTCCTCCAAGTGATGCAGCATTCAATTTCAGCAGCTTTAATGCAAACACATACCAGTCCTAGCCCCAGCCACATGCGTAACCCCAAACAACAATTGGCTTAAGCAACAACAACTCAACAACAAAAATCAATAAACATTGCAAACATCATAACGTCAAGTGATGATATGTCTGTCATACGAATTACTTTAATGTTGCGCACACATACATATGCACATCTGAAGGGAGGCCAATGGTGTTTGATTGCAAGGGATTGTCAAACCAAACTGGCGAGTTAATACACAAATGGTTGGCGTTTTTGTAAGAGGATTTATGAAGTGTATAAACTGTGCGGCCAAAAAGCATAAAGAAAACTCCTTTGAAAGTAAAAATGTGAGCACATCTAGCAACATGCATACATACATACATACACAAGTACACCTATGATGTATGATAAGTACGCATATGAATAAAATAATAAAAATGGCACGTGGCACGTTGTCGGTATCAATACTTGTCAGATGAAATGGAAAAAATACAATTCAAATGTATACAATTTTTTCACTCAAGCTCACTTGCAAATATGGAACGCTATCTGCGCTGCTTGGAAGTTGAATAAAGTTCCCCACACATACGCGCTCAGACAAGGTCTGCATACACTGATGCATGTACAGTAGGCCGGGTCGATTTGTGGGGAGGCAAAAAATCGCCCATTGCTCTGTGAAAATCATAATCTAGGGATCAAAATAAGAAACTTTGCCGAAGGAACCATACTTCTAAACAAATTCTGATGTCCCCCAATTTGGGTCGAACTTTTTAGTTTCTTTTCTCATGTAAAGGCCAAAAATGGTGATATTTTGAAGCGATTGTATGGGGAACCCCCCAGGGGAGTTCCAGGTGGTGTGCCACTGGCATGGATGGATCGGCCGTCCAAAGTTAGTGGGGGTCGATCATACATTTGGACTCGATTGGAGCACTCTACATGGGTCAAAGTGGGATTTTTCGTTCGACCCAATTGGAGGACATCAGAATTCGTTTTAGAGGTATGGTTCCTTCGGCAAAGTTTCTTATTTTGATCCCTAGAATACGATTTTCACAGAGCAATGAGCGATTTTTAAATCGACCCGCCCTAATGTACAGCGTTCGGCACTCGAAGTGTAACTAACTTCAGACCGCTCGCGCAGCTGAAGTACGGGCATCAGCTGTCCGTTAGTTAGCTTAATAAGAGCCCATAGTATTATTTACAAACGCCCAGAAGCATTTTGCCGAGGGTAAAGGCGAAAAAAGAAAATCAGAAATGGATTTAAAACGTAAACTTATGATTGCATTATATTTGGCTGGAAAATCACAAACAGCGCTTGTTCGTGTAAATTAAAGTAAATAAAATTTCGTTACAATGATACTGGTAGCATTGCAAAACGCTATGGAGGTGGACCAAAAAAAACCGCAACAACGCCAGAAATGGTTCGGAAAGTGAAGGCTCGACTTGAACGAAATCCACGTCGAAGTGGAAGAAAAATGGCCAAAGAACTGAAAATATCGCAAGACAGCATTCGACGCATATTGAAAAATGAGCTCAAGGTCAAGGCTTACAAGTTCCAAAAAGCACACGATCGGTCACCCCAGCAAAAAAAAGTTCGGTGCGAAAGAGCAAAGGAGCTTGCACGAACGTGGCAAATTTCCTAACATTGTGTTTTTTGATGAAAAAAATTTCCCAATTGAGCAGTTCATAAACACTCAAAACACGATCGCGTTTACTTGACCGAACGCTCATACGAGAATTTGAGCCTACGTATGGCCACTCGAAGCAATTTCCCATCGCAAGTAATGGTTTGGGCCGCAGTGACCGCTGATGGACGCTCTCCAATCGTTTTTATCGAGGCTGGTGTCAAAGTGAATGCGATTTATTATCGGGAAAATGTTTTAGAAGCTGCTTTAGAGCCGTGAACACGCAAACATTTCGGTCGTAGACCATGGACGTTCCAACAGGACTCGGCACCGTCTCATAAAGCTCGTGTGAACCAAGAGTGATTAAAAAATCATGTTCCACACTTCATTTCGTCCACACAATGGCTTTCGAATTCGCCAGACATAAATCCGATGGACTATTCCATCTGATCCATAGGAGAGCAAGGTGAGGACTAAAAAATATGCCAGTATGGATGCGCTGAAAAAAGCGATTATACGAGAATGGGCCAAAATACCTCAAGATCACATTCGTGCAGCATGCAACTCATTTTTTGACCGTTTAAATGAATTTTTTGAACGTTGAAGTCAAGGCAAAAGGTGGTCATATCGAGCTAAAGTGAATATATGTTAAAATTCTAATCATTTTTTAACAATTTTGTCTTTGAAATCAATAAAAACTAATTTAACCCAAAAAAGGTATAGTGTTTTGAATAGGTAACACTTCATATCGTTCACCTTTTATATGTAGTTCCCTAACCAAGTTCAAAAAAAATATTTTTATTCCTCAGAACATCTCTTTCTCCGAAATATTTTTCCTTCACTCACCTTAGTTTGCCAGCAATCAGCTCTTCCAAGCTCTTCCCAAAGCACAGCTCAGCGAAATATCATCGGCAAAATATCTAAGTAATGGGAAAGTGCACCACAGTTAACATGTCAGTTTGAAATTAAACCTTTCACTCAAAACATCAAAATCGTAGAGATTAAGCCAGACCGTAAAAAGCATATTTTGCTTAGCAATACTCGTACAATGGAGTAAAAGTAAATTATTGCAACATCTATTTTACATCTACACTTTCATACACGTGTACGTATATATACATACATACATACATACATATATATATACATATATACTTATATAGGTACATGCATAAGTGCGATGTTCTGTGAGTGTGGCAGCAGATTTGATTCTATCAAAACGGATTATTTTTACAGTGCATTCGAGGATGCCATCCTGACAGTAAGCGCATATACTATACGTATATACCTACAGTAAAGCGCAAAATTCATGCAACCACAAACCTTAAGCTTAAGGGGGCAAGTCCATGTAGAAGCCTCGAAATCGGCCATTTTTTAAACATATTTTTGAAGGTGATAAAATAATTATCATATTTTGAAGCCTTAACACAATTTTATTTAACCTTTCGGGAGTACAAAAAAATTTTTTTTTCATTTTTTCCCCCAAAATGGCGGCTTAGGATCATTTCTTGACGGCTGCCTACGGCGCGAGGTCCCAAACTGCTCTATTACTCTTAATCTATCGATCTGAAACAAAAAAATTAAATTGGTTTTTTTTATAACATATTAACGGAAAGGATGAACCCGTAAAAAACAAGTACAAAATTAATTATATATTAAAATAAGCCTTTGAAAAAAAATCAGAATTTAGGGCTATTTTATTGACATTTTCAACCCCCAAAAAGTAATTTATCAACACGAAATATCTGAAATTGTATGTTTATCCTTCTGATAGTAATGTACAGAAAGGCCTTCCCAAACTTCAAACAAATCGGTCGATAACTTTTTGATTCACAACACGAGCAGTTTTTAAAAATACAGTTTCGAAATAATTGCGTATAAAGTTTGGGGTACAGGAGCGCGCGGACCGCTCTCTACATACTTAATGGGCTATAGAAGCTATAATATTCGGAATTTCCGCATGAAAACTTCACAGCATATTCTTAAGATACTATACTTTCGAAATATCGAAAAAATCAATTTTTTGAAAATTTTACAAGGACTTCCTCCCTTAAGGCAATAGCAGCACCTGTATATCAATGCTAGTCGATAGCCAAGACATGAACCCTTTTCTAGAAGCGATCCCTATGTAGTTACAATGGAATGATGATGAGCGTGATGACCGAGGCAGACAAATTTATTTAAGGTGATAGCAGTAAGCCAGCTGATTTACATTTCTTCTTCCTTGAATATTAGGATTTAAGCAAACAATTAAATGATCAATATCCATTGTATTTCACTACTATTCGACTTTCTGTTATCGTGACATTCTAATGTATTGTACAAAACATTGTGGTTGGTCTAGTTCCAATACCTTTTACAGATTCAACTTGAGACAGACTCACTTCAAATAAAAATTATACAAATAGATAGGAGGATATATCTGTCATATATTTTAAGTGCTGAATAGCTTAGCAAGAGAGAAAGGCAAAAGGAGTGGAGAGAAGAAAGAGAGAAGAGTTTGAGGTGAGCACATTTTAGTTAAAGAATAATTATATTGAGTTGGTAGCTCTGGTGGACTCGTAATGTTGTAGCTAACCAACATTTTTATAAAAAGAGAGTCCACCGTTTACTTCTTATACAAGAAATTAGTGACGTAATATATTATCGTAAATTCTTGCTTATGGGTTGTAGGTTGTAGTATAAGAATGATAGAATGCCAAATTATGCAGATTGTGCAGAAGCATAAAAAGTTAAGTTAGTTTAGTGTAAACAATGAGGTAAGTAGGAAACGCAATACAAAGAAAAAAGTTGTTTGAAAACAAAAGTCTAGAAATATGTCAGATCAACATTTGATTCTGGCAAATTCACTTAGAACCGGGTAGCGAATCAAAGATATGCCCAACTCTCTGTATACTCTCAACAGCAATTGTAGTATTCTTTTAATACTACACTTCCTAAGCCGATTGAGAAGTACAAGCAAGTACCTGACGACAAGCTTACAGGCGCAACTCGCTAAAGCAATAATATCGGCGACGCAAATAACATTGTAAGCGACAATCGCACTTAAGAGACAAATGTTTTATCATTCGTCAATTTAAGGATATAAAATGTTTTTCCATAGTAAAAATTTATAAATTATTTTTCCAACTTAAGATATGTATATAAACTGTGCGTCATTAAAAACGTTACTTTTTATTTCTTAAACAAACTTAAAATTTTGTAGCGTACAAAGTTATTCGCGGCCATGATTCATTTACTATTTCAATACGACAATAAAAGCTCATAGAGATATCTAGAAGTTTCTCCGTACATTCGAATATGGTCTAGAGTTACATGTCCTTAGAGGATATGCCATCGCCTAGCTCACAAAAGCAACAGACTCTTAATTCAACTGGTCCTCGTTGCCTGAAATTATAACGAAGGTTACAATATGCTGTATGGAGCCCAGTGAGAGGTCGTAAGTGCTCTTTATAGAGATTTTAGAAGCCCATTTGGCACTCTTTCTAGAAGCAAGAATAAATAGTTTTGTTTACCTCTGCCCTGAACTTTAGGTACAGCGTCGTTTGTATTCCCAGTGGTTGATAATTTTTTTTACGTAGACTATGGTAAGCACGCAAACGAGTTCTGTTTTTTTTTTTTTTCAATATAAAAACACTCTGGAAACAAAAGTTTACATATACCCCCTATTTTCGTTGGTTTCAAAGTCGTTTTCCCCATATAACTTTGTTTTCTATGTTATAGAATGGTTTTTTTAGCTTATTATCTTTAGAAAATGGTTTCAAATAAAACTGTATCAATTACAATCTTCAATAAACGTGTTTTGGACATTCAAACCAACGAAGAAGGGTTTTTTATTTTATCCGAAGGGGGAATCTCACATAGATACCGTCAACATAGAGGGCATACACCATTCGTACTGCCCGCTAAAGGTCCACCTCATTTAGGATCAGGCGCAGTCAGTGTTATCTTACTGAACTGAAATTGCGAAACAGTACACCCACGTACCAAACCCTTAACTCTGAGCTCTATAGCTTTAACTTCATCCTGTAGCTTTAACTACAGCCATTAGGCATTGCTTCGCAGGGTCAAGCTGGATAATACGTAAGTCTCTTCATATACTCGTACAAATTAGTCTACTCTCCATCGTTTGGTTGTTTCCTTTCTGTGACGCGCTGCTAACACTTTCTTTTCACTATCGTTTCTATAGTCATCCTTTCAGACACATCTCTTGGGCAGAAAAAGAAGATATGTTCCGCATTTTCACTGCAACTACCACAGAACGAACACTTCATTGCATCATCATGGCCAAATTTATGAAGGTACTCTCTGTTGCAGCCATGTCCAGTCAGGAATTGTGTCAGGCAGAAATCCGTTTCTCCATATCTTCGCTCGACCCATTTGACGCTAAATCCCAGCGATTTTGCCACTCAACCATGCTCCTCTGTCTTTCCTCTTCGTGTTCGTCAGCCGTAACGCGTCTATTTTAGAGGGTGTGTGTTTGGAATTTTGATCACCACTGTATATTAAAAACAATTTTTTTCGACACACACTAAGGGATTTAACCCTTACACTTTTTTATTTTGCCTTATTTCTGGTACTTAAGTAGAATTCTGATACTTATAGTAGAATTTTATGTCGCATCGATTGTGAAGTTAAAGGCTGAAATGCTCCACAAAAATGTTCGTCGTTGTTTTTCACATAGAACTGCTGGATATATCACACATCTAAAGTTTGCCATAAGAATTTGCAAAAGAGCTTTGACATATAATATATTATATCACTCCCATTAGAGAAGCTCTATCTTTTCAACCTACTTTTAGCGATATTGAAAAACAAGCATTAAACGCTTTTACTGACGCCACAAAATATTTCCTTGGTAACATAAAAAAAATGAAATCAAAAGTCGGAAATTCGACATACCTGTAAAAGTTCCTCTACGAGAGCATGCTGCTGACGGTGAGTTTAAATTTGTGTCTGCAACAGAGATGGATTTGATACAGTGTGTACATACTGTCAAATCTACAATGCATTTGTCTTAAATTTCTTAAAATTATTCTACTATTTGTAATACCATCACTTACGCACATAATTAACTTTTCAATCACCTCAACTACATTTCCATATCTCTGGAAGATAGCAAATATAATACCTGTGCCAAAAATAAAATGCTCTACCGCTCCTCAGCACTTCAGACCATTTTACCTGCCCTATCGAAAGTATTTGAAAAATTTTTGGCGCGACAAATTACCTGCTACTTGGACAAGAATAATCTGCTGAGTAAAATCCAGTCGGGTTTCAGAAGTCTGCATAGTTGCTCCACAGCTATGCTTAAAATTTTTGAAGATGTTCGCTCTGCTTATGATAAAAACTATCTAACAGTGCTAGTATATATTACTGGATTTTTCAAAAGCATTTGATACTATTGATCACAACATTTTACTGCAAAACTTGTGCTATCACTATAAGTTTGGAGCATTTTCTCTGCAACCAATAAAAATTTACCTTTCGAATCGGCTACAACAAGTTAAGTGTGGTGATAACTTGTCAAGCCTAAAACCAATTACTTCAGGTGTGCCGCAGGGCTCTATTTTATGTCCTATTTTATTTTGCATTTTCATTAATGATATTGTTGAGTGTTGCCAAAATTCGTCGATTCATCTCTATGCTGATGACACCCAGATCTACCTGACATAGTAACTAACCTGGGTTTCAGAATACATTCAAGACTATCATGCGTTAACCATGTAAACTTTGTTGTAAACAAGGTATATAATATTCTTAGAAAGCTATATTGTACTGCCTACTTATTGCCACGGCAAACTAAATTAAAACTTGTTAGATCACTCATTGTTCCTCATATATCATACGCTGAGTTAGTATATTTCTGGCTTGATAATAATTCGAAACATAAATTGCAAATCGCTTTAAATAATGCAGCTCGTTTCGTGTTTGAAAAAAGGAAATATGACCATATATCTATCTACTCAAAACAAATTCTCGATCCTAACCTCGACACGTAACTCAAAATGCGCTCTCTTTTTTCCCTGCACAAATTAATATACACACAAAAACCATTGTACCTGTATAAAAACATTAAACAATGCCAGTGCACTTGGAATCAGAACGCATTTTCTTTGTTGGTGCCATAAAACTATGGAATTCTATACCAACTACAATAAAGCTTATAAAACAAGCAAGTTGTTTTAAAACTGCAGTTTCTAACTACTTCTAACCTTTAATTCGCCTTCCATTCTCCCATTGCCACCATCTTTCTCTTTTTCTCACATAGAATAGTATGTCTTAGTCTATAAGTTTAATAGTTAAAAAAGTTTTAAAATTTAAGTAGCATTTTTATGTACACTGCTGGTCTTAGGTTAGACGCACGTTTAGTTGCATACAACTTTGCTTCATATTTATTTATTAAAGGACGATAGAAAATAAGTTGATATGCAAAAACATTTCTTATTTAATGATACTTTAAATATAATATTCAAATGATTATACATATTTAACAAAATTGTGTTTTTCCAACATTTTCCTAAAGCTACTCAAAATAAGGCGAATTTTTCTTGGTCATTAGAATAGACGCACTTTGGGTTTTTAATTTGTATAAGAAAAGTATTTGGATTTTAACTTAAATTACTATTTGATTTATTTGAAATAAAAAAAAAATAGTTTCAGTAATGAGTACCGCCTCCTTTGTTAGTAATAACATCATAAATCCGGTCCTTCATAGAATGATACAAGGAATCTAAGTAGTTCAAGGAAATCTCGCTCTAAGCACGTTTAATATCTGCAGTCAATGTTTCCTTATCTTCGTATTGCTTTCCTCCTTCGTATACCTTCCGTGTTAGCCAGCCCCAAACATTTTCAATTACGTTAAGATCTGGAGAATATTGTGGCCAAGTCATGATATTAACGTTTTGACTCGAAATAAAAGATTTTACTACTTGAGAGATATGAATAGGAGCATTGTCTTGTTGAAAAGTCCAAGGAATTGGTCCAAAGAGATCTTTTAATTTTGAAAATACGGACTCCAACAATGTTTTGAAGCGATCGCCGTTCATCTTTTGATCGATAAAAATCAAGTCAACTGTTCCATAAAATGTGATAGCACCCCACACCATTATTCCCCCTTCTCGGCTAAGGTGGCGACTTAAATATAGCTCATCTTTCCGCAAATCGTGATAATAATATTGAAATCCATCAGGGCCATCTAAATTAAAACGTTTTTCATCAGTAAATACAACTGAACGCCAATCATTTAGTCGAGTGTCAGATTGGACAGTCCACGTCATGTATTCTTTCGCGAATTGAAGCCGGTTTTCTTTGCGTATTGCATTCAAAGGGGTTTTTTTCTTGATTTTTAGACGCTTCAGGTGTTCTGTTAGCATTTTTTTTTTTTTTTTGGACAAGATTTGCACTTTGATAAGAAAAGCATTTTGGACAATTAGAACAAGCATGATAATAAATAATTGATTTTGTTTAAAAAAACGATGGTGTGTCTAACCTAAGACCAGCAGTGTATACCAGCCTCGTATTCTAGAATTAGAAGAAGATGTACTACCACAAGACTTTGTCTACTATGTACAAAACAAATCAAATAAATTGAAATTGAATTGAATTTCTTGTGGATTGCAATTCTTTTATTCTATACAATACTGCACACACGCATGTGAATCACCTCTATGGCAAACATGTGTATGTATGTATACTGGTGCACATCCATATGTATCTGAATAAGCGCCGAGGGTGAAATAATTATGTTTTCAATTCAATTTCATATTTATGCTGATGTTTGTGCAAATGATTCAAACAACATATTCGAAAATGCGATTATTTCTGGTTTTCTCTATAGAGGGCATGCACTTGAAGTATTTTAATTTATGCTTCACTTTTGATTTTTTCTACTTACCTACACATATGCAAGCTCAAGTACGTACTTGTAATTTCACGAATTGATGAAAGGAGGTCTGGACGGAGTAGAGATGTTTGCTATGGCGCATTTGTAAACTTAATGGAAGACAACAGAATTAACTCGTTTCTTAAACATCCTAAAGAACTCGTCAGTGGCAACTTAAATTAATAGTAAATTTTTGTGCGGTGCTATAAGTAAAACGCGGCCTCCATAGCCGAATGATTTGGTGCGTGACTACCGCTCGAAATTCAGAGAGAACGTAGGTTCGAATCTCCGTGAAGCACCAAAATGAAGAAAATCTTTTCTCATAGCGGTCGCCCCTCGGCAGGCAATGGCAAACCTTTGAGTGTATTTCTGCCCTGAAAAAGCTTCTCATGAAAAACCATTTGGCGTTCGGAGTCAGCTTAAAACTGTAGGTCCCTCCATTTGTGGAACACCAACAATACGCACGCCACAAACAGGAGGAGGAGCTCGGCCAAAGACCCTATATTGGGAATTGTTCATTTAAAAAGCGCGCGTTACACATACATATATCTAAATTTTTTTTGCTGGAGTGTTGGTACAACTGTCCTCTATAGTGTCACAGAGTTTGAGCGTGATCTGTCAATTAGCTTGTTATCAGTCAACCGAAGGTGTGTTCTGCGATATTCACTATGGATAAAAATATCGAATTTAAAGAATTTGTCTTCAATTTTATGTTTCGAACGAGAATTCGTATGCCGAATCGATGAAAATATTGCAGAAAACCTATGGCGAGTGTGCTTTATCCAAAACACGGATCTACGAGTAGTATAGGGCTTTTGCAGAGGACCTTGCCCCGACGGAAGATTTCCACCATCTGGTCGCTCATCAACGCCTTCAACGGATGAAAAATTCGACAAAGTCAAGGAAATGGTGCTGGAACACTATCATTTAGATTTGAGGGAGGTAGCTCGTGATCTTAGCGTGTCTCACGAATTAATTCGCAACATTTTACACCATTAATTGGGCATGAGACGCCAAGACGCGTGGCTGCTTGACTCGTTCCAAGAGAGTTTAATTTCTTTCAAAAAATTCATCTGAAGAAGTTGGCTGAAGACATGATTGAGCAAGTGAATTCGAATCGAACGTTTATCCAAAGCATCATACAGGAGATGAGAGTGGGTATATGAGTTTGACATGCAAATGAGTCAACATACAACCAGTCGGCTGAATGGTGCTATTCATATGAGCCGAAACCAAAAAAACCTCGTCAAAGTCAGTCAAAAGTGAAAGTCATGCTATTCGTTTTCTTTGATTATTATGGTGTTGTGCATTCCAAATGGTTCTACGGTAAATAAAGAATATTATTTGCAAGTTATGCGACGTTCGAGAGAGAATGTGCGTAGAAAACGGCCCAATTTGTGGAAAGAAAACTCATGGATCTTGCACTATGATAACGCACCGACTCTCAAGGCTCATATTGTGAACACTTTTTTGATCAAAAACTCGACAAATATCATCGATCAACTACCATATTTACCGAATTTAGTCCCCTGTGACATTTTCCTTTCCCCAAAACTTAAATTGCCACTCTGCGGACGCCGCTTTGAGTCGATAGAGGCCATTAAGGAGAATTCGCTGAAGAAGATCTCTTTAAACTCGTTTAAAAGGTGCTTGGTGACTGGATTAGTTGCTGGCATATGTGTATTGCCTCGAATGGAGCCTATTTTGAAGGCACCAAAGTAAATTTTGATGATTAAGCAAGTATTTTGAGTTTTATTGAACAATTCCCGGTACTTTTTTGACAGAATATAACTATCCTAAAAAAATAAAAAAAAAATGGTAAGGAGTTAAGAAGAACTGAAGGTTTTACACTTTAAAAAACTTTATACCAAAATTTTCAACATTGAATAACTGTTCAAATTATAACATTTTCCGGAATTTTTTTCACTTACTCTCATTATATAATACTTGAATTGACTAAAACAAACTTTGAACATATTTTCACCTTATTTTACTAGGCTTTGCCGATGTAAGTTTCGAATTTCGACCTCCAAGTCACGATTATTCTTACATTACTAACTACATTTCTACATCCCTGATTTGAAAAAAGCTCCTAGCCATCGGCGCATTCCCTCTGGGCACGCACTAGCTGCCGCATGCCGAATACGAGTAGTTGCTCCTTTAAAACTTTTGAATACTAGCTCCAATTTTTTGGCAATACTCAGAAAGCTGGTACTGTGCTTTGCTAAGCCTCCTCTAGACGGATCATTTGCTCATGTAAAGGTAGACTCATTGGAAACAAGTTCCGTCAATCTGAACTTTCTTATAATAAGGACTGCAATGTTATCGTTCACAATTATTCTCCCTGTTGTAGGTCTTTGGGAAATGTTGGCTCTTTGCAAAACATGAATTCTTTCAAAATCATCGCATCATGGCATGTAAGTGGCACGTCAGGATATATTCCATGTCATACTAGTCCTGGACATACCGATACAAATTCTTGAGCGAGTTGTTGCTCGTAAGCAGACCATTTTGAAAATGAAATGTTTTTTCTACAAAATTTAGTTCTCATCCACCTTTACTCAAAATTTCTAGAGCTAGCAACCCAGTGTTATTACTGAATTGCGGGTTTTTTAATAAGGGTTTTTTAATAAGAGGTGTTATTATGATGTTCAAAGAAAAATGCTATTTTTTAATATAAATGATCGGATGTTTATTTCATTATAAAGAGGAAGGTATGCCGTTGATAGTGGAAAATAACATCAAGCAAATGACCACCACGACCACGCTTACAGGACAATATCCTTTTCATGAAATTTTCTATAACCGAATTGCAAAGTGGCTGCAATATGTCCTCGATAGCCTCACGAATTCCATCTTTGATGTTTTGAATCGACCTTGGGCTGTTGGCGCAGACCTTTTTGAGTTCCCCCTTGGCTTTGCAGAGTTTGCGTACTCTGTCCTTGTTGCATTCCCCAGCGTTGTGGGCTTCCTCGTCGCACTTTCTGTACTGCTTTGAGCGATCCTCTTTGTTTTTCAGTTTCGCCGAATGTGGTCAAGCTGCAGGCATTTAAAGCACCTTGTTCGTTTTTGGTATTCACGGATCCGACAATTTAACCAGCCCACTTAACTCGTTGCCCAGTGAGAATTTTATTCGCCTCCGCTTCCGTTAGGCTTAACACTGCTGTCTGTGCTCCATTGGGTGCCTTTCGTATGTTCACTACCTTTATAGTTGGTGCACCGATGTCCAATTGGTCGCAGATTGCATTAACGATTTCTTCTTTGGTAGTAATCTGATCGATGTCTTTACACTCGAGAATCTTCTTTTGTGTCAGACTCCGTACCGCCGCTCGTTCCCCTAATGAACTCCTTGGTTTGTTCACCATAATTTGCTAGCTGGATGAGTATTTTGCCCTTTTGTTTTCGCCTCATTTTTAAAACTATTTATTAGGTGTGCAACTAATTTCCCGCTGTTTGTCAATAGATGCCGCCAGCAGTGTGTGCTAGTCGATTCTAACATAACCTAACCTCACAAACCAAGCTTAGATATATGGTAATCAAACTGCTTCGACACATTAGTGATTTTGTTTTGGTATCATATACTTTTGATTTTGTGAAAATGTCTGATTTTGTGCCGAATAATCGTCATTTGTGGGAAGTGTAGATTTTCCTCTTTCATTCGAAAAAAACAGCGGCTGAAACGCATCGAGAGCTACAAAAAGTTTATGGAGATGCTGCTTTAAGCGAAACAACGTGCCGAGATTGATTCTGTCGCTTCAAAGAAGGTGATTTTAATGTTGACGACCGTCCGCGTGAAGGAACGCCAAAAACCTTCGAAGACGCTGAATTGGAGGCATTGCTCAATGAGGATCCGTGTCAAAAGCAAGAAGAGCTTGCTTCAGTATTAGAAGTTACCCGCCAATCCATTTCCAAGCGATTGCATGCTTTGGGAATGATTCAGAAACAGGGGACTTGGGTTCCTTATGAGTTAAAACCAAGGGTCGTTTTTTCGCCTGTCAACAACTGCTCCAGCGGCAAAAAATGGAAGGGTTTTCTTCATCGCATCGTGACGGGTGATGAAAAATTGATTCATTACAGCAATCCATAGAAAAGAAAGTCATGGGTACGGTCCGGTCATGCTTCTACGTCGTCGCCTCGGCCGAATATTCACGCTGCGAAAGTTATTCTATGTATTTGGTGTTATTTATTATGAACTGTTAAAACCAAGCGAAACCATCACTGGGAATCGGTATCGACTTCAATTGATGCGATTGAGCCGAGCACTGCGCGAGAAGCGGCCGCAATACGCGGAGAGGCATGAAAAAGTGATTCTACAGCATGACAACGCTCGGCCTCACGTTGCCAAACCCGTTAAAACCTACCTGGAAACACTGAAATGGGAAATCCTACCCCACTAGCCATATTCGCCAGATATTGCGCCGTCCGATTATTACTTGTTTCGATGGATGGCACGTGGTCTAGCTGACCAGCAGTTCCATTCATATGAAGGCATCAAAAAATGGCTTGATCCGTGGATAGCCTCAAAAGATGAACAGTTTTACCGCGACGGTATACGAGATCTACCAGAAAGATGGGAAAAAGTAGTAGCCAGGGATGGGCAATACTTTCAATGATTCACTTGTAACCATGTTTTCAGAATAAAGTTGTATTTTCATCAAAAAAAACAGCGAGAACTTAGTTGCGCACCTAATACTTGGCCAAGTTCTCCGAGTTTGGGGTCGGATTTCACCGACTTTAATATTTACGCATAGGAAGTTTCACCCTTCGCTTCTAATACTATCGCGCAAGGTCTAATCCTCCTTGGTCTAGCCTCTCTTGGCTTGGTTTTTTTAGCTCCCGTTCTCCATTGAGCAGCATCCGCCTTCTTAGTTCCCTCTAGTTGGGCAAACGGCATTCCGGTATCCTGCCGTACGCCTGCTCCATTCCTCTCTGAGGTGTTCCACTGAGGATATGCCGTCAAAACCGTATTCTTTTGGAGTTTAGTTAATGCTCATAAGTAACAGGCTGAGCTGTGAATTTTAGTCGCCTCTTACGACAGGCTTTCCTTGCCGCCGGTAAATTCTATTCCCCTAGTATTTGAAATGTATACAAGAGATGTTACGTGCAATGAAGTTAATATTGGAATTAAAAAAAGGAAGAAAAAATTAAAAAAGTGTGTATTTATTTAACAATCCAGTGATCGAACCGAAAGAGGAGTTAAGAAGTGATCGATAAACCAACAAATCGATAACAATATTCAGGCATATTTTTTCTGATTTTTTTTTTCTTCACTGAAATAGATAGTGAATAGTGGATAGATTTGCATTTATTAAGAATTTGGTAGTTTTTCCCTAAGCAAATGTAACTCAATCTGTTAAGAAATTTATAAAAAATTTCCAATACTAAGTAGTTTAGGATAGTTGTTACAATAAAAACTTGTGAGTGCTACTTTTTAGTTACCTTAGCCATCAGTGACTGCATAATAAGCAACATAATTGACAGACACCGCCAATGCAACCCGACCCAAAACAACCAGTCGCTATTAGGAAGCCACATTAAGACTGAAACTTCGTTCAAATCCCGCACATTAATTATTATTATATTTCAAAATCACTTTAAAAGGCATTAACAATTCACAGCATTTCGAAGAAAAATCGAACTTAAAACCGTCACTTCTGTTCATTAAATCACTCATGTTACCCACATTCTCAACACTTTGCTGGCACATGTCAACCTCAACCCATGTGACCCCCCTGCCCACCGCTGCCGTTATTTACTCTTCACTGGTTTGATTTGTCAGTTGTTGATTGCATGGAGGATTTAATGCCTTCATTTTCGGTTCGCCACTGTTTGCCAGAGGGTTAATAAGTAGATAAGTAGTGTGTGTGTGCAAGATATTTTTGTTATTGTTTTCCTCTTTTTTTTTTTGCTTCCTTTTGTGGTATGAGGAGTATTGTATACGTCCATATTCCCCATTGCAAACGACCCCATTGACCACTTGGTTGTGCATGACTAACAGGCGTAAGGCAGCAAAATAGATTACAATGTGAATAAATATTTTGCTCGTATACAGTACAAATGTTCGTTGAAATGTTTGCTTTGATTGCTTGAAGTTGTTGTTTTCTTATTTCATCACTACACCTCTACGTCCGTCATCTCAACTTGGCGGCACTGCTGCGCTTCTGGTCTGTCACGAAAGCTTGGTTACAACATCAAATGCTTTGATGTGCTAATACCAACATCACCGCCGGGATAACTGTCAAACTCCTAATCCATTTGGCAAAAGTGGTGGAAGGTGAATGGCGTATCAAATGAGGGTTAAAAACGTTTATTACCGCGAGGCAGAGAAATGGCAGTGAGTGGCAGCAGCAACCACCGCCGCCACGTGTTTTTCTTTGTTGTTGTGTGCACTGTTTGATATATGTTGTTTAACTGTTTATTTAATTTTTTGATTTTGATAATTCTTTTATTTTTGATTTTTCTTCCTCTTCATGTATTTGTTATTTTTTTTTTTTTTTGTTTTTTTGTTGAATGAAATACACTTCGCCATTTTTAATTGAATTTTCAATTGCCAATTTCAAGTGCGGTTTTGAGTGCAGCGCATATTCATTTGCAATTTGTTATCCTTTTATATTTGTTTATTTACAGGAGTTGCATTATTGGCCCGGAATTGACGATAAAAGTCTGCTCCATTGGTACTGTGATAAATCGTATCGCTTATGCGGCCGACTACTGCCAGCTGGAGGGTACTTCCGGACGTCAAACGCAACCGATGCCCATACGTTGGATGGCCTGGGAGAGTGTATTGCTGGTGAGTGGAAATAACTATGTATGTATATGTGAATTTATTTGATTATGTCTTATTTCATGGGAAATGGGAAGAAGGGTATATTTTCAACAAAGAAATTACAAATAAAGTGGGTGCAATCATGATGGGGTCACCACATACTGATACGTTTTGATTATTGTTATTTTTCTAATTAACTTTACAAGTTTATAAAAACTGTAATACATTTTAATTATTTTCAAATTAATTTTAATTATTTTCATTTTATGAAAGATTTCATTTTGTACCAAACACTACATGAGTCTAGGTCTCTTACTTTCTACAAAATTTTTAAACTTTCACCTAACTTTTATGGACTCTTCACAGTTTTCTTACGAATTTTCAAAAAAATTTTGATTACGCAGTTTTATAGCCCATTAAATTCTAGTATAAAAAAGTGTAAGTCTTAAGTATCTCAATATTGTTATTGATTTTTGACAATTTTTTCAGCTGACGGTGTTGGGTGTATTTTAGGCCGGGTCGATTTGTGGGGAGGCAAAAAAGTCGCCCCTTGCTCTGTGAAAATCATATTCTAGGGATCAAAATAAGAACCATACCTCTAAAACGAATTCTGATGTCCCCCAATTTGGGTCGAACTTTTTAGTTTCTTTTCTATAGCTCACTTAAATTAATTTTTTCATTTATTTACATATGTTCTGACTAAATAAATTTCTTAAGAGAAAAAATAGATATTATTATAATATAAATAAATAAAAATAAAGAATAAACATAGTCATTTAGCTGATTTTTTCATGTAAAGGCCAAAAATGGTGATATTTTGAAATTGGGGGACATCAGAATTCGTTTTAGAGGTATGGATCCTTCGGCAAAGTTTCTTATTTTGATCCCTAGAATACGATTTTCACAGAGCAATAAGCGATTTTTAAGGTAGTAGTCTGGTAACTTACACGTTTTTTGAGGCCATGTTTGGGACATTTTTTGGAAGGGAAAATAAAATTCAATCGGTTTGATTTTCTGATATGTTATTAAAGGAATCAGAAGGTGTACAAAAATTTTTTTTTTTTTAATGTTTTGATACTATTTTTGTACACTGCAGCAAGCGGCAAAAAAAAGAGGTACAGTGGCTGGCCGGCGTGATTTCGTCACTTGTGGTCATCTGAAACAGAAAAAACAAATTGCTTATTAATCAGTGTGCTTGTCGTTCTGGCGGATAGTAAGATCAAATGATTTTGACAAAAAATAACAAAATGGCGGACTTCGTAAGAAAATTACCCTTTTTTAAAGTGGAAATCAGACTAAAAAATGGAAAGTTAGGGACGAAATAAATTAAATCTATTACCCGCCAGAACTATTGATGTGTAGAAAAACATATCTAAATTTCAGCTCAATCCGTTAGATAGAAAATTTGTTTTCACGAGGGCCATCCGGAAAAACGTTGTTTTGAGAAAAACGCGTTTAAAGTTTTAGCGTTTTATAAAGAAAACGTACAAGAACGGTAAGAAAAAAAAATATCAAAAATTAATGAGAGTCTTCAGCCACTTCAAACGTGTTTTATATTATACTTAAGTGTAATAGGCTATAAAATTGCGTAACCAATTTTTTTTATTCTGATTCAAATGTGGGAAATTTCAAAGAAAATTTGTCGAATTTGTACGAGACTTGTTCAAAGATTGAAACTTGGATTAATATAGAATGAACTATATTTTTATAAAAACCTAGCTGTACCCGGCGCGCGTTGCTACTCCAACAACTAATGGCGAGTTATATCTATGAACATGTCATATTCGTTTCCTCTGTGCAAAAATACATGATCATAATAATTTTTATGACAATCGGTTAAACGGGGCAGAAGTCGCTACTCAGCCTTCTCCGTGGAAAAATACATATATATACCAATTTTTATAATAATCGGTCAAGTAGTTTTTGAGTTCATCGATGACATACAGACAAACATTAATTTTTATATAAAGGATGGTTAAGTTTCAAGGGCCGGTGTTAATTTTGAATAAAATACAATTTTTTCAGGAAATTATTACTATTTCTCTTTATTATGATAATATTGGATTGGCTCACGTATGGAATAAAATATTGGGGGTTCTATGTCGTTAATGTGCCGCATTATTTATCTCATCCTTTAGCTCTTGAATTGTTGCTGGCTTATCGGCGTTTACCTTTTCTTTCAAATAACTCCAAAGAAAGAAGTCCAACGGCGTCAAATCACACGATCTTGGCGGCCAATTGACATCACCGCGACGTGAGATTATTCGGCCATCAAATATTTCGCGCAAAAGAGCCACTGTTTCGTTAGCTGTGTGACAAGTGGCACCGTCCTGTTGCAACCGCCTATCGTCCACATCTATATCTTCCAATTCGGGCCATAAAAAGTTCGTTATCATCTCACGATAGAGAACACTATTCACAGTAACTGCCTGACCGGCCTCATTTTGGAAAAAATACGGCCCAATGATGCCGCGGGCCCATAAACCGCACCAAACAGTCATTCTTTGTGGGTGCATTGGTTTTTCGGCAATCACTTTTGGATTATCATTCGCCCAACTGCGGTAATTCTGCTTATTGACGAATCCACTGAGGTGAAAATGTGTCTCATAACGAATCACGAAGTGCGCGATATGCATTTTGATTTGAACGCCCGTTTTCATAATAAGGCTGAATAACTTTAACGCGTTGCTCGATTGTGTATCTTTCGATGATTCGAATTGAACTAGTCTGAAATTAAAAAATGTCAAATAAAATGCAGAAAAACTTGACATTCAGCATCGGCCCTTGAAATTTAACCACCCTTTACCTGAATGATCTACATGACTGTTTGAAAGGTGGTCTACTAATTGATGGAATAAATGTGCACCTTCTTCTAAATACTGATGATATTGTTCTTTTGGCGGATAATCCTAATGTCACCTATGATTAAAAAAATAAAAATATTTTGCGCTTAGTGGAACATGGAAGCAAATTTAATGAAATCATGATAGTCTTTAGAAAAAGTGGTCAAATTTAATAAAAGGTTAAAGTATTATTCCGCTTGCGAAAGACCTTTCTCATAAGCCGGAAATGTAATGCTTACTTAGTGAAGACGAGTTTGGCGGCTGACATTTCTAAATCTCGTAATTTAGGTTTACAAAACCTTATAAAAAATGCTGTATATAGACTTTTGTCCGGCACTGTATGTATTTATATATATACAGGGTGTATTTATATATATACAGGGTGAACGATATGTAGTCTTACCAACTTCACATTGCTTGTATCTGTAAAACAGCTCAAGAACGTCAAAATTGTTCTGATGACAGTTCAATATATTGTTTATAAGCCATCAAAAGCATTTGCGTCTCAGTTTTGTTGAATTTTTTTCCTGTAATGGAATTCAAACGTTGTATTTGGCTGGAAAATCACACCCAGCCACTGTTCGTGAGCTCAGTCACCTCAAAGTGAATAAAATGTTTGTGAATCGCACTGTAAAACTTTACAATGATTCTAGTAGTATTACGAAACGCTATGGAGGTGGACAAAAAAAACCTCAACAACGCCAGAAATGGTTCGGAAAGTGAAGGCTCGACTTGAACGAAATCCACGTCGAAGTGGAAGAAAAATGGCCAAAGAACTGAAAATATCGCAAGACAGCATTCGAGGCATATTGAAAAATGAGCTCACGGTCAAGGCTTGCAAGTTCCAAAAAGCACACGATCTTTCACCCCAGCAAAAAACAGTTCGGTGCGAAAGAGCAAAAGAGTTGTTGCGCTTGCACAAATTTCCTAACATTGTGTTTTCTGATGAAAAAAATTACCCAATTGAGCAGTTCATAAACACTCAAAACGATCGTGTTTACTTGACCGAACGCTCGTACAAGAATTTGAGCCTACGTATGGCCACTCGAAGTAATTTCCCATCGCAAGTAATGGTTTGGGCCGCAGTGACCGCTGATTGACGCTCTCCAATCGTTTTTATCGAGCTTGGTGTCAAAGTGAATGCGATTTATTATTGGAAAAATGTTTTAGAAGCTGCTTTAGAGCCGTGGACACGCAAACATTTCGGTCGTAGACCATGGACGTTCCAACAGGACTCGGCACCGTCTCGTAAAGCTCGTGTAAACCAAGAATGCTTCAAAAATCATGTTCCACACTACATTTCGTCCACACAATGGCTTTCGAATTAGCCAGACGCAAATCCGATGGACTATTCCATCTGGTCCATTTTGGAGAGCAAGGTGAGGACTAAAAAATATGCCAGTATGGATGCGCTGAAAAAAGCGATTATACGAGAATGGGCCAAAATACCTAAAGATCCCATTCGTGCAGCATGCAACTCATTTGTTGACCGTTTGAAGGCTATAGTCAAGGCAAAAGGTGGTCGTATCGAGCTAAAGAGAATATATGTTAAAATTGTAATCATTTTTGAACAATTTTGTCTTTGAAATCAATAAAAACTAATTTCACACAAAAAATTTATGGTGTTTTGAATATCGTTCACCCTGTATATATGTTTTTTTTTTTTTTTTTTTTGAAGGCGCATACAAGTGTAATCTACTCTTTCAAAATAACTTTACTCTGTTATCCGGTTGCTGTATAAGCAAACGATAAGGTTGATCTTTTCTTAAAAAATTCTGCAGATCATTTAGATTTTCGTATCAAGTATCGCATATACGAGGTGGTGCAAAATTAGTCACTCTATCGAGAGCTCTTAAAATTTTTGCAAATGGAATCGTATCTCAATTTGACACTTGTGAACTAGACAGCTGTAGTACCCAAAGACAGACGCAATGGAGCGCATAAATTCAAAAGAAAGATTTCCATTACTCAAAATCATTAATTTTTTATTTAGTTCAAAAACAAATTCGGATGATTAATTTTGCACCTTTTTGTATTATCATTTATTAGTATTTAAAATTTCTAAAATTCCTGCTCCACAGCTGTAAAACTGGCAGCAAAATAAGTTAAAAAATACAAAATAAAATAAGATCTATACTCTTGCTTCCGGTGTACTTTTACGCTCCATGGCTTCAAGTCTCCGCGCTATACTTCAACCCATTCCTCGCGAGTAACGCGCGAAAAAGTTTCATCCTTTCATTTCGTTCATAATTAAAAATTAATGAAGAAATTTATAATTTTCGAAACTGGGACAAATATAATTGGCTGCAGGAAGGAAATTGTCAATATGCGGCGGCGTCTCACCACTACCTCCGCAACTTGCCGCACCACCAACTGCGAGTACTGCTCGTATCGCTGTAGGGCAATGACAGCAATTCGCTAAAGTTATTTGTACATACGAACATTGTCTGTATATGTAAGTGCGTGAGTGTGAGTGCGTGAGCACAGTACAGCCATGCATGTGAGTTGGTGCGAAAGATGGTGGAGATGGCGATGGTGCAACATTTTTACTACAACAAAAAATAATGATTTTTAATTACTTTCCATTATGAGCGTTTCGTATCGATAAATTTCATGGGATTAAAAAAACACATAACTTTTACATTAAAATGTTTCAGTGAATAATGAAATGTGGCATGGAAGTTTTAGTGAAAGTTTTAATGTTGAAATTGAAATGTATGAGGCTACTAATGGATTGAGAATTTAGTGCAATAATCGTCATAGGGATTGAGGTCAGTGTGGTGGTAAAAAATTGCTCACGCATTTAAAGGCTTTGGGTATGTAAAAACTATTTATTTATTTATAATTTTTTTGTTGTTTTCTTATTTTTTTTTTTTTTTTTTTTTTTGTGGAAAAAACTTTAATTAAACCCCATTTAGCGCCATAATTACTATTTTGTAGAAAATACAATTTAATGAAAGCATTTATGCGCTTATAAAGTCTATTTAAAACGTATGTATGTGTGTGTGCACATGCAATGGCTGTGCATAGATTTAAATATATTTATTTGGAATATTTAACAGATTACCAGAAAAAATAGATTTTTACCATACAAATGCTTCAACAATCTACTGCCAACCTACTGATAATGCGTACGAGTATTCGGGTCATTCCACGGCAAGTGCGCCAGCCCACTGCCCAGAATAGGTTATGATTAAAAAGTTGTCTATGAGTGCGTGAGCCTATGATATTGAAAAAATACCTTTCGAATGCAGTTTGCGCGGAATTTGCTTAAATTATTTTCTCAAATTTCTTCGACTCATTTGCAAAAATTTTTAAGGTGGTTTTTGGCGTCACTGAATAAGAATTTGTAGTCAAATTTTCAAAACTCAAAAGGGCGAATGAATATCTTAAAATTCAATAGATTCACTTGAAGCTTGTTACTCCCATGATTTTAGGATCGCTAAATTTGAACTCGAAGTCAATTTTTCGAAATTGTAAATAGACGACCAAAACGTCTAACGTTTTTCGCAAAGACAGAGACGCTGCAAAAACAGGGTGCTTGCGCGGGGGTGGTATTCTTATTGCTATCAGGTGTCACTTAAACGCATTTTTGTGCCCCCTCAGGAACGGTGACTCTCTACTGGATCAGATCTGCGTCTGCATAAGTAGTCCCAACTCACAAGGCTCTTTATATCTGATTGCCTCGTATTTGCCGCCTGAAAGTTCATACGAGCTGTACAAAGCGCATGTTGACAACATAGTATATCTTGTCCTAAATAATTTAAATGACAATAATTTATGTGTGTTAGGTGATTTCAACTTGAGTAAAATAAATTGGTGTGCTAGTGCCTCTAACTCTATTCTCATACCAAATAATGTAACTGCAAACCATGAATAATATCTTATTGATAATATTCTTAGTCTTAATTTATTTCAAATTAATAATTTTGTTAATTCTCTGAATAGAATCTTAGACCTCATATTTGTAAGTGATAACATAAACTACGAGATCAATGAATGTTTGAATTCCATAACTCCAAAAGGTAAGCATCATTTACCCTTAGTTGTCAAAATCGACTTTTATAGTTTTGCTACTATTGCATCTGATGTCAGGCAATCATTCAATTATTCTTTATGCGATTTTATCAATTTCAATGACTTATTACTTGACATTAATTGGGATAATTTATTTGCTGAACTTGACACATCTAGTAGTTTTTCTGCGTTTAAGTCCATTTTGTCTAAACTCTGCCTAGATAACATTCCGCTCAGAAAGAAAAAGCCCTATAAATTGCCCTGGTATTCTAAGTCTCTGAAGAAGCTTAAAAATCTTAAAAATAATTATTTCAAGAAGTTTAAATCTACGAAGAATCATTTGTACTTCGTTAAATATAAGCAAGCGTTAAAGGATTTCAACGATTTAAATAAATCTCTCTATAACAGCTATATTACCAATATAGAGTTAAACATTAAAGCGAAACCCAAAATCTTCTGGAAATACATAAAATCTAGAAGGAGTAGTGCCAGTGTTCCCACTGGTATGTTTTTCGATAATAGCCAAGCGCGAACCCCAACTGAAACGGCAAACTTGTTTGCTGAATTTTTTAAATCTAATTTTGCTGACGACGAACTTGATCGCCCATCCGACTTTTCTTCTGACTTAGATTATGCCCTGAACTTTGGAGGCCTTTGCCTCTCTTCTGAGGATATTAGTAATGCTTTAACTAAATTGAAATCATCCTCTCAAACTGATGCTGATGGACTTTCAGCAGTTTTGATAAAAAACTGTCCGGCCTTCGTCTATCCCCTGAAAATTATTTTCAACAAATCTTTATCGTCGGGGTGTTTCATTGACGTTTCATTACGCCCTTCTTTAAGAGTGGCAATAAAAATGACGTTAGAAATTATAGACCTATCTCTAAGCTGTCGACTATTTCCAAAATTTTTGAGCATGCGGTCTATGCAAAGCTGAGTTTTGCCGTTAAATCTTTAATTTGCCCTAATCAGCATGGGTTTATTGCTAACAGATCTACAGTATCTAATCTGGCCGTTTTTAGTGAATACTGCATTGATTCTTTCTCCGCTGGCTTCCAAGTCGACTGTATTTACACCGACTTTTCGAAAGCCTTCGACAAAGTTTCTCATAGAATCTTAGTTAAAAAATTAGCTAGTCTTGGCTTTCATTCTACATTTCTGCAATGGATAAACTCTTATTTGAGCAATAGACGCTGTGTTGTAACAATCGATGGTATTTCATCTACCTCCTTTGCTGCCATCTCAGGTGTTCCGCAAGGAAGTATCTTGGGACCGCTTTTATTTGTGTTATTTATTAATGACATCAAAAGTTGTTTCACATTTGCTAAATTTTTGCTTTATGCTGATGACCTTAAGATCTTCTCAGCGATCAAGACGCAAGAGGATGCCATTAAACTTCAAGCCGATATGAATAGGCTTTACTTCTGGTGCCAGAATTCACGACTTTCGCTGAACTTATCTAAGTGCTTCCAAATATCTTACTCTAAAACATCTAATATTTTGTGCACTAAGTACAGAATCTCGGCATGTGTCCTGCAGTGTGTTAGTGAGTTTAAGGACCTTGACGTCATCTTCGATAACAAATTCTCTTTTAATAACCATATAAATTATATTACTTCTAAATCTTTTTCGATGTTGGGCTTCGTCATACGGATCGCCACTAAGTTCTCTGATCCCTATACCATTAAGTTACTGCATACATCTTTTGTTAGATCTCATTTAGAATATGCTGCTTTTATTTGGAGACCTTGTAGTCAGCAAGCTATTAATAGAATCGAACGTGTGCAAAAAATATTTCTCAAATATGCCCTTCGGTCCCTGAATTTTATTGATCATGCTTATAAGTCTCAAGTCCTTAGAGATTCGTAGGACTATACTGTGTCTGTCTTTTACTCATAATATTATTACTGGAGTAATTGATTGTCCCTACTTGTTGGAAAGGATTCGATTTAATGTTCCCCAGCGATCTCTTAGGAACTTCTACCCTTATTATGGGGGAAACTTTAAAACTAAGTATGCCAGCAATGCTCCCATTACTCGTGCTTTACGGGAATTAAATGCCGTTCATAATGATGTTCTTCTTGATTTCTCGCTTTCAAGAACAGCACTTTTAAATCTTTTGAATTCTATATTATAGTTAGTTAGTAGCTAGTATAGTTTTTAAATATATTACATATAATATATTTGTAGCTTAATCTAAGCAACTTTTGTATCATAGTCTGTAAGGATTGTAATTCATAGACTTAAATAAATAAATAAATAAATAAATAAAAAATATGGTGGATATATATTTCTTTTAAATCTCTAAGTTCACATCAAACTTGTTACTCGGGGGTTTTTAAATATGATTTTGAAGTAAATTTTTTCCAAAATAGAGAACGGAAAATCGCAAATAATACGTAAGCCACCGTAAAAAAACCCGCCGTAACAGAGTGGATTGTGCCCTAGTTGGTTGATAGGTTAAAGTGGTGATTCAACCAAAATCCAACTTGTTTAATGGATATTTACAGCATAAAGCCTGAGTACCCGGATTCAAATTTACTGTGGGCATGAAACATCAAGTGATAGGTTTTTCAAGTGAAACTTCTTAAGCGTCGATGGACGAGTTAGAATGCAGAGTAAAACTTCAAGGCCATGCAACGTTTAGAGCATTTTCCTTCCGCGAGAGAGAAAAAAGATATAACGTAGAGGAAAAGGAGAGAGAGAGTTATACTTTATATATATCTTAGATAAGCTTTAGGCTATTTTTCCTGAGTTTTTCCTTGTGGTTGCTAATTTCTAGTGAGAAATAACACTGCCTACTTTTTGGCGGTTTGTTAGAAATATACTTTTGGCGCCTACTTTTTGTCGTTATATTTCCTTGGTGCCTTTTGTTGGGGCGATCTTTGGTCACAATTTTTTGGCGTTTTTGCTGCCTACTTTTTGGCGCTCATTTCCGTTTCCTGGGTAGTGCATTTGCGTACTATAAAATGCTATCCATTGCGGCATCGGATTTATTGGTATTGCCTTGCGGTAATTTGTGTCGTTGCTGCGGTCCTGGAATCGCTGCGTTTCTGCGGGTGATAAACGCTAGGAGTAGCACGCGTTGTTGCCATGGTTTGTGTCCAACGTTTACCTACACCGGTTGACCCTTCTCCGCTTTTTGTAAATTTAGTCTATTTGTATTCTCTGCAAATGTTGTGAATTTATTTAGATATATATTCTTTCTCTCTCCTCTCCCTCATTCTCTTTCGGGTCTCTCTCTCTCTCTCATTCTCTTTCGGGTCCCTCTCTCTCTCATTCTCTCTCGGGTCTCTCCCTCTTTCTTTGTCTGCCTTGAAAGTTTCACTTCTGTTATGTGTACTACGCTACTCGCACTTTTTTTATTTTAATAACAGACGACCGACAATGGAAAACCTCAAAGTGTATTTCTGACAAGAAAAAACTTCTCACAAAAAGCCTATCTGCCGTTCGAAGGCGGCATAAAAATGTAGGTCACTCCATTTGTGGAACCTGCATAGGTCCTTTAAGGCCATCAGTCATGCAGACGATATCACTTTAAATTCTTCAAAAGTGTCTGACTTGTAGAATAAAACCAATGGGTCTAGTCACCGAGTCACGGATTGTTGTCTTAAAGTTTAATAGTCCAAAGAACTGAGCATTGAAAATTAACTAACGCAGGTAGCACTAGGCCGCAATAGGACGGAGAATTTCCGAACAAAAGAATATATCTGATTTTTAGTGAGACTATACCATCTTTCATTAACGATTAACAACTAGAAATTTCTAAAGGTTGATCAATTTAGAAGTATCGAATTTTACATTGAAATAAAACAACGAAAATTTAAATTTATTCGGCAATGTTTATAATTTTTGTGTAGAACCATTCATAGCATTCATTTTTTAAACACAATCCCTTTCAAGTATTGGCCGTAACTGCGCCATAATTTGTACACCCGTAAACACCAATTTTGAATGACTTGCTGGAGGACTTTGGTCGGTATCGCAAGCATAACTTTAGTAGTGTTCGCTTCCAATGCCACAAACGAAGCTGGTTTAGCCACAAGGCATTTAGACTTTACGTACCCTTACAAATAAAAGTCCAAAGGATATCACACGATTTTTTCTGGCCAATCCACTGGTCCGAGATGAGAGACAAGTTGCTCACCAAAACGACGTCACAGTACATCCATTGTTTCACGGGCTGTGTGGCAAATAGCGCCGTTTTGTTCGAATGTTGTGGAGATCACGGGCTCCAATTTCCGGCATCTAAAAGACTTTTATCATTGGCGCCATAGCGTTAGCCATCCATTGGGACTCCGGCACCAGACTCGTCTTTGAAGAAATGTAGGCGAATGATTCCTCCAGTTGCTCTTCAATCCAAATAGGGCAATTTTGCTTATTGGCGTAGCCGTTAAACCAAAAATGAGTCTCATCGCTGAACGAAATACGGGTCCCACAATGCGGATCTTCGGCGAGTTTTTTGAACAGCCTAACTACTGAAACTATGACGATTTGGAAAGTCGGCCGGCTTCACTTCTTAGAGAAGCTATATTTTAAACGCTTTCACTCCAAGATATTTGCATAAAATCGTCCAAGGAGTGCCATAAGATAGGACAAGTTGTTGAGATCGATGCCGAATCGATTCTTCCGGGTCTTCGGCAAAACTTTCATTTACAGCCGCTATATTCTCTTCACTTCGGGCTATACGTCTAATCGATCGAGTATCATCCTAAGCGTACGATGAGCCTGAGCGCGCGGTGAACACTTTTCACAGAGCGTGGATTTTCGTAATACGACTTGTTAACGCTGTTGAGGCGTAAGTCTTTCCACGATAAAAAGTCAATGGATGTTGAACAAAATTATGTATTCAGTTTAACAGTAAGCACACGTGATCTGTCGAAAAGCCTCTATTGGAAAAAGTACTTCCAATCTGAGCACCCTTTATTGCGGAAGTTGCTTTATTGTGAATGCGCCTCTGGTCGCAAAATTAACAATTATGCAGCAATCTTCAGATAATCACTTCTCACTGCAATGTGACTTTCGAAAATCGTTTCCCCTCCCCTGGCAAGCCATAATAAGCTGAGCTGTTAACTGCCTTTCCCACATTTGCCATATTGTGAAAAATACACTGGCTCCACAGCAGCACCACTTAAAGCCTTAACCCTTTTCGCCAAATTTTAATAACGCGCAAGCTGCTATGAATATACGAGCATAAGTAATATTATGAGCGCAGAATTTACAATTTACGGCTAACAACAAACAGAAGGATGAAATAAAATGTATAAAATAACTAAAGTAAATGAAATGGCAGATAAACGTATTTTTTCTAAAGCTGCACTTGCACACACCCACACATATACACACAGTACATGTGCACACATATACAATAATACTTTGGCCCAAAGGCAGATGAGAGCAAATACATAAAAAGTGCAAATAACTAGCAAAGCTGAGCTGAGATGAAATGAACTGAGATGGGGAAGGCTTATCAGCCACCCAAGCAAAGCGAGAATTACTTTAGCGTGAATTTACTGCCGTAAATGGGTGAGTGGGGACAGTGTGAGTGGTAAAGGTGGCCAAAATAGGAAGTGTGGGTGAGTGGAACTGAAAATGAGCTTGAGACTGAGTGCGACTGAATGCGGGATGCACTTTTCGAGTAGCGCCAGAACGCGCTCGTATTTTCACATTTTCGCGTAATCCGCGCACCAGGCGTATAAATTTTCATTTAGCGCGTATTTTCCACACGAAATCGTACGGATGGGATTTAGAAAATTTTCAACGTTGCACTCCGACAATTTTTCTTTTTTATCCAAGTGTTTTATGTGTGGAAAAAATTTGGGCAATTTCTTGTTTGACTTTTTATTTGTATTTTTTTGAGTTTTTTGCACTTTTTTGTATTACTTTTTGTTTTTGCGTACCATTGTTTTTTTCTTTTCTGCTTTTTTTATTACTACTATTACCTACTATTTTAATTTTTTTATACTTTTGTGCACAAATTTTCAGTTAGTTTAGTGTACGCTTTTAAGTATTTTTTCCAGTCAATTCTGTTGGCATTTAATTTGGGTTGCTGTACTCAGCAGCTGTCTGCCGTGCATGTGTATGTGTGTGCCGGTCCGTCTGTGTTTGTGTGTGTGTGTGTGTGCATCGCACTTTTCTGATAGTAATTTTCTGTGAAAAGTACAAATTGGCCGTAAAAGTGCGGTTTAGGGGCACTTTTTGCTAGTTCACTTCACTTTTTTCTCTTAACTTCCATTTCTGTTGTTTTTTCGCCTCTTTTCCCCCTTTTTTTTGTTTTTTGTTTTTTTTTTTGTATGTTGGTGTGGGCTTTAGTGCATCTCAATTGTGGTAGGGGCAGAATAGTGTCTGCTGTGGCTGACAGCAAACACTCATATCTCCTTTTGAATAGAAAACTGATTGTGTGGCATAAAGTGAAATAAAAACAAGCCAAATAAGTGAGGGAGCAATGACTGAAATGAATGGAAAGCAATGACTGCGTGAATGAGTGAACGAATGAATGAGTGAATGACTATCTAAATGGCATGAATGTATGAGTATGGCCAAAAGCGTCGGTTGGATTAAGTTGCTAACACAAAAACAGCTATGAAATGACTCTGGATTTTTGGATGAAATGAGAAATTAAAATAAAAGGCAGCAACTATGGCAGAAAAGAGGCACTGACATGAATCCTTAATAGCTTGGAAATTGCTATTTGGGCACACCCCAAAATAACCGAATGCCAACGCTTTAAATTATAAATATTTGCGCTAAAGAAATGTTGTAATTAATTACGAATCGTCAAAGGAAAACTGTTTTATGGTGAAACCCTCGCCGTCATACTCAACTCTCAGATTTGAATTTAGTTGTCTAAGACTAATTTATACAAATTAATCATGCAAATGATATGCACAGCAAAAAGAGCTAAGTATGCGATGAAGGAGGCCGCCGTAGCCGAATGGGTTGGTGCGTGATTACCATTCGGAATTCACAGAGAGGTCGTTGGTTCGAATCTCGGTGAAACACCAAATTAAGAAAACCATTTTTCTAATAGCGGTCGCCCCTCGGCAGGCAATGGCAAACCTCCGAGTGTATTTCTGCCATGAAAAAGCTCCTCATAAAAATATCTGCCGTTCGGAGTCGGCTTGAAACTGTAGGTCCCTCCATTTGTGGAACAACATCAAGACGCACACCACAAATAGGAGGAGGAGCTCGGCCAAACACCTAACAGAAGTGTACGCGCCAATTATTTTTTTTTTTTTTTATGCGATGAAGGAAAAATGCGAGGGTGCGCTTAAATGAGATCGTTCGAGTTAAGAAAATGCATCACAAGCAACCAGTAATTGGACTAGCAAAGAAAGGTAGGTAGGTAGGTAGGGCGGTTGTCGCAAGACACACTTAGACTTTCGGCAGGTCCATTGTGATACCACTGGAGCTTATCCTTACTCTACGTGTTCCCTTTCAAACCATCCGGTTGCTTTAATAAACGAGCAGAGCTTCGTTAGTTTTAGATGGGCTATGTCCGCTACATCGGTTAGAAATGCTGTATCGAGAGTGCGCAGCCTTCTCATAGCTAGGCTTTCACACTCACATAAAAGGTGTCTGACTGTTTCCTCTTCTTCTGTATTAAGACAGCTTCTACAGAAATCGAAGTAAGGGAGTCCTAACCTTCTAGCGTGGCTGCCTATTAAGCAATGACCAGTTAAAACACCTATCATTTTTCTTATAGATTCTCTGTTGAATCGTAGCAAGATCTTCGATCGACCGCTGTTCCAGTTCGGCCATGTCTGTCTGCTTAGTTCGCATGTTGTGAGGTTTTGCCAGATTGTATTTACCTTTTTGATGGTTTCCCTGTCTATAAGTAATTTACAAGTGGCTATGGGCATGGGTATCAGCGCCTTATCCGGTTCGAGACCGAGCGTTGTACCGGTTCTTGCAAGTTCATCCGCCTTACAATTTCCTGCAATGTTTCTGTGGCCTGGTACCCAGATAAGGTGCACCTTGTAGCACTTAGATACGTCATCTAGTAGTTTAAACATTCTAGAACTGTTTTTGACGAGTGTGTTTTTGATTCCAGCGCTTTTATTGCTGCTTGACTGTCCGAGTAAATGAAGACTTCATTTACGGATAATACTCTCGTTTTTATCTCTTTAAGTCCCTCTTTTATGGCAGTGACTTCCGCCTGAAATACACTGCAATGATCAGGCAAGCGAAATGATTGGCATACCCCGAGTTTGTCGGAGTAGACCCCTCCGCCTACTTGGTTGTCTAGTTTTGAGCCATCTGTGTAGATGTTTAAGTCATTTATCTTGACAATGAGCCCGTTATCCCATTCCTCTTTGGAAGGAAATACTGTGACAAAGGATTTATCGAAATTGATGTCCTTGGTCCTACAGAAATCCGTTGTGCTGGGAATGCAGGGGAATTGTTCTAAAATTGAGGAGTGCCCTCTTTGGTACGTTCTGAGTAGGCCGATTTCTCTTAGTCTGAGAGTTGCTTTGGCAGCTGTTTGCTTACCGTACTGCTCTATTGGTAAAATGTTAAGAATAATATTTAGTGCATCTGTGGGTGTAGTTCTGAGGGTCCCGCAGATGCAAAGAAAACCAGCATCGAATTTTATACCCGTGCGCACTAATGCACAAAGATTTAATGAATTTACTCTCATAACGGTTGTTATAACAGCTTAACGGAGCCAAGAGAAATATTGACACATGTACGAGATGGCAAAGATGATATACTACCAGGTCCTCCGAAGCAAAATTGAGCGGAGGCTATGTTGATTTTTTCGTATATCACCAATCTGCCGTCACAACACCCACGGCGGAAGCAAATCAGCGGATTTCTTCAAAAACGCTAAGAGCCGCTTAACGGTCTCATACTGGCCACACCTCGGCAATCTGTATATTGCGCGAGGTTTGATTGTTAGTATTGTTGTACGGTGGAGTCACCGGTTTTCATCGTCTACATATCTCACCTACCGGTAGGCCGAAGGAACCTGCTTTTTCAACGCGGTGGGTCCAAGGGAGAGAGGTTATTGGTGAATGGTTTTAAAAGGCATATAAGCAAATGGTGAGTGTCATGCGAGCTACCTTCGCATGCGAGACATACAGTACGTTGAGTATTTTGGGATCAATTCTGGATAATAAGTGCTTACCCACCCACTGGAATTTGTTGAAAGCTACCTCAGCTGCACTATCACGACAGACGGCGGAGCAGATGAAGATGTCAACTGCAGGCTAAACAAAGCAACAGCGGAGTTCGGGCGAATGCGTGCAGTATGGGCGAGTTCACAAATCTCCAGGCGCCCTCAATTGCGAATATTCAGCTCATGTGTGAAGTCTGTATTGTTGTACGGAAGTGAAACATGGCTGGTCCCAACACCATCACACAGAGACTACAATCTTTCGTCAACAAATGCCTCTGCATCATCTGTAGAATATTCTGGCCGAACACCATCAGCAACGATGCGCTGTGGAGATCATTGAATGAGGAGCTCATCCTATTTCAAATCAAACGCATAAAGTGGTGATGGATAGATCATACGCTTAGAAAATCACCAGATAGCATCACGAGAATGGCACTAGACTGAAACCGCAAGGAAGCAGACGTCGCGGTCGGCCAAAGATCACTTGGCGAAGGTCGATGTTACACGAGCTACCAGAGGCCGATGTCATATGGGACGGCGCAAAAACAACAGCTCAGAATCTTGTACGATGGAATAGTCTTGTCGATGCCCTACGCTCCCGAGCGGAGTGAACAAGGATATTAAAAATTTGTTTACTCTTCTGCAATATCCAATCCCGCAATTGTGACAAAACGACGCGACAGCTGAAGCTCTTCGTCTGCGATGGATGGTGGTTGGACTCCGATGACGGCATTCAGCGGGCGGCAATTTAATAAGTTGGTAAAACACTCCGGATGAATGTCGTTTAAGTCCTGCATATATACTATTTAGCCCCGTAGATGTGTTTTGTCCTGGATCTCGTGAGTGTAATTAAAGCGATACCTTCTGTTGTGCACATTCGACAAGTGCCAGCAGGGGTGGTTCCTACTGTAGCAATCCAGCACGAATTACTTGATGGGCATCTTACTATGCTTCTTAACTGGGAGTGTAATAGACTCGCTGTGGTAATGTTGTAGTGGTGACATCGGAAAGCTTCGCGTGGCTGGCCTGATACAAGGGCGATCGATTTGCAAGGTTTGGTCATTAACTATGGTGAAAAAGAAAAGTGCAAGGCTGCTACGTATCACGAATTCTGCACGATCATTTCACATGTTTCACACACTTGTCCAATCAGACGTCGTTCAGATGGCAACGAAGGAGCATGCGCGTGAACTGGGTTCATTTTTTTCGTATATCACGAACAGAATCTCAGTTTTTTTTTTTTTGTGAACACATCCTTCTTACGTCAGCCCATCAGCTTATTTTGTCAAATTCGCCGAAGAACGATATGTTGTTCAGCACACCTTCTCAATTCTTTTCACCATGGCCCTGAAGGCAGTATTTTGGAAAATTTGTTGCTCCCCCACTGCGTGTCCCTAGCTCCGGGCAACGAAATGGGCGCTGCACAGTTCAGAACCAGCCGGTCAATTGCTTTGAAAACTCCCGCTTTCTTGGCCTTCATGGCCCAGCGCCAAAACCGAAATTATTTCTATATCATGCGGACTCCGCCTATCGAGTAGGTTGGTCGAAAGGAGGGCACTTATTAAGTTTATTATTATTAGTAAGGCTGTTGTTAAAAAATAGGGAAAACGGAAATCACTGTATGCGGAGATGCACCTACTGGCGATGCACATCAGACATCCTCCAAATTTGAGAGATGTACCATAAATTAGATCCCAAAGCTGTCGAAGGTAGTCTAGACAGAAAATTGGCAACTTGGCAAATTAGCCAAACAACTTGACATGGACAGAGATGCTAACTTTAACCTACCCATCTAATTAGAAGATGAGTCGATAGCATGATGCTGGCTCCAAAACTGTCGACCCTGGACGCAGGGAGAGTAGAAGAGGGAGTCTTTATCAGAACGCCTACTTGGATCTTCTCTGTCTTCGATGAAATGGTACCTTAGTTCCAGGGCAGAATAAACATTCAGGAGAGGAAGAGAAAGGTTTGTTTTAGTGGCATACCACTCGACGCAACAGACGACAGTCGCTGTAAGTGCGAAAGCACAAGAACAAAAAAGCCCCAATAAAAATTCAGATTTCAGATTAAGTTGAGGTAGAGTTGAGAACTAAGGTATTTTTTCAAATCCCCAAAACTGATTCTCAACGGTACCTCCAATTGAGAATCAGAAAATTTTGATTAAAAAACGAAGATGGTTTTTGTTGTGTATGGCAAAAAATTTTTTGTTTTCACTACTTGATCTCAGTCGTTACTCTCACTTGGCTTCAACATTGACTAGTCGATCCCCGCCCGGTCTGCGGAGGTGGTCCGCAAACTATGTATGTGGTCGATACTCGTCAGAATATTTCGGTGTCAAAACTCAAAAAAGAGGAGGATAAAGCAAGGAGTACTACAGAGTGGTGTCCTTGCTTTTCAACTTCTACATGTCAAGGCTTCCTCAACCACTAGAGGGAGTCTCACTGATCTCATATAATGAAGACTATTTGTTAATGGCTTCTGGCAATGACATCAATGGCTTGTGCTCAAAAGTGAACGAATAGCTTTCCAACCTTTCTCAATTCTTTACTGCGAGAAATCTTTAAGTTTCCTCCACTCCTCTTTTTCCTTTTCCTCCTTCAAATCCACGACGACCCAATCCACGAAGGAAATGAAGCCACAGCTAACTTAAGACAGAATAAAGACAAACAGACAAAATAAGTGCATAAGCTGAATAGAAAATTAAAGGTAGGTAGGTAGGTAGGGTGGTTGTCGCAAGACACACTTAGATCTTCGGCAGGTCCATTGTGATACCACTGGAGCTTATCCTTACTCTACGTGTTCCCTTTCAAACCATCCGGTTGCTTTAATAAACGAGCAGAGCTTCGTTAGTTTTAGATGGGCTATGTCCGCTACATCGGTTAGAAATGCTGTATCGAGAGTGCGCAGCCTTCTCATAGCTAGGCTTTCACACTCACATAAAAGGTGTCAGACTGTTTCCTCTTCTTCTGTATTAAGACAGCTTCTACAGAAATCGAAGTAAGGGAGTCCTAACCTTCTAGCGTGGCTGCCTATTAAGCAATGACCAGTTAAAACACCTATCATTTTTCTTATAGATTCTCTGTTGAATCTTAGCAAGATCTTCGATCGACCGCTGTTCCAGTTCGGCCATGTCTGTCAGCTTAGTTCGCATGTTGTGAGGTTTTGCCAGATTGTATTTACCTTTTTGATGGTTTCCCTGTCTATTTATAATTTAGCGCTTAGATACGTCATCTAGTAGTTTAAAACATTCTAGAACTGTTTTTGACGAGTGTGTTTTTGATTCCAGCGCTTTTATTGCTGCTTAAAGGTATATCATCGACAATTATTTATATAGAGAGAAAAGTATAATTTTCTATGGGTAAAAAGCGAGTTCTAGTAAATATAGGTATATTAAAAATGCATTTTGGCAAATGGTTCGAAATATTTCATAGCAGAAATACACTCGGAGGTTTGCCACTACCTGTCCAGAGGCGACCCCTATCAGAACAAACTTTTTCTTCCTTTTATGGTTTCACCGAGATTCGAATCTGCGTTCTCTCTGAATTCCGAATGGTAGTCACGCACCAAGCCCATTGGGCTACGGCGACTGTCATGAATATTAGACCTAGAATTTTTCTACGATCAGCAAGGGGAGAAAAATTACTGAGCTTTAGACGTGGTGTATGGTGGAAGATCCTCTGAATGTGAAACAAAATTAAAACTGTTTTTAAATGAATCCCAGGAATCAATAGGTGCGCTTCAACTTTTTTCCGATAGGGAGGGCGAACGACGCAATATTTTTTATTTTTCGCTTGTCATTTGTAAACTTCATTAGTATACATTTCAACATGGAACGCTACACACTTGAGCAACGATTGCAAATCGTGCAAATTTTTTATGGAAATAATCGTTCTGTTGCTGCTACTTTAAGAGCATTACGGCCATTTTACGGTCCATTTAACAAGCCGTCCCGTTTTGGGGTTATGTGAAGTCATTGGTCTACAGTAACAAGCCGGCGACGATTTGTGAGCTCAGAGCCAATATTGAACGCGAAATTGCTGGAATTTCGGCCGATTTATGCAAAAGAGTAGTCGAAAATTGGGTTCAACGATTGGACTTCGTAAAATGTGCACGCGGTGGTCATGCAAAAGAAATCGAATTTCATACTTAAATGTATATGTTCAAACTCGATAATAAAAAAAAAATTAGTTAAAAAAGTCAAACCGTTTGTGTTTTATTCAAAAAAGTTCATAAGTTGAAGCGCTCTTACTGAAAAACCCTATACAAATAATTTTGGTCATGTTGGCTCTATACTATTGCACCATATTCTAGTATAAATTCTACTAAAGTAACACCAACTCATCTTAACGAACACCTTTATTAGACGGGCCCTTTCCTTAGACGGATATATTATTCCCTAGACTTGGTGATTTGGGTATCTTAATGAATAACCGTTTCTTGAAAGGACCCCTCTCTTGGGCGGACAACAGTTGACTGTCGGTGAGTGTCCGCCCAAGGGAGGTTTCACTACGTTTGTAAATAAAAGGAATTCGATTGAAAAAACTCTCCCGCCTTCATCGTTAGAGATGCTTGCGGCAAAATTCATTTGTGAAATGATAATGCCAACGCTCACGAAACTTCGAACTGTAAACAAATCCAACACAAAGGACATCTGTGCTAAAATTTGTGCATTCGTGCACTTAAGTGAAATTGCAGATGTTGCAGTTGCAAAAGTCGTACTTCCAATTATTGCCCATGAGATAATTTACTTAAAATACTAATTTACACAAATACATAAAGATTTTGCGAATTACCCAACAAGCATTAAGGAGTCCCATTTCGGAATCTTAGGGCTTATAATGAGCTCCTTTAAGAGTCCAAAAAAAAGTTGAATCATATCGGCTTAAACTCACACATTAAATGAGTTTAAATATGAGACTCTTGATCAAGACACATTTAGGATCCTTTTTAAGACTCATTTATGACATTCATAGGCTGCATATACGTCTCTTGCTCTTTTATGACCCTTGTCCACATAAACGACTCTTTTTGGATTATTTTTCAGACACATTTATGACTCTAAATGGCCTTCAAAATTGTTTCCTCTCCATAGGAAAATTATATTATATTGTATTATATTATAAATATCAACTAAATCGGAAGCATCAGTCAGCAGCTCATAGAAATAACTGTGTCGTGTGTGAAAACTTATATGAAATCTGCTAAAATTTTGAGGAGTGTTCAAAATATAAGGTGAATTTTCAAATTTTGCGGGTTACGTACATTCGACTTCCGATTATTTTGTTTTTTATGTTGGTACACTCGTCTCGAAGATATGTTCACGGTTTAGCAATATAGCATTTTTTGTTTGTTTTTGAGAGGCATAAATAGGTGAATTTCATGTTTGCATGTTCGGTGATTTTCTGCTATCGAAAAAATTGGATCAATAAAGTTGCATCAAATTTTGTGTAAAAAATGGGATTAAGTGCTAAAAACCGCTGATATGTTGACAGTGGCATACGGCGAGAGTACTCCGAGTATAAAAGATTTTTAAAAGTGGTACAAGCTTTTCACAGAAGGCCGAGAAGATGTGAATGACGACGCTCGCTCTGGACGCCCCAACACATCAACAACCGATGAAAATTTTGAAAAAGTTAAGAAAATTGTTATGGAAAATCATCGATTCACAATTAGAAAAGTTGCTGAGGATGTCGGCATATCGGTTGGCTCATGCCATGCAATCTTTTCAGAAATTTCGGGCATAAAGCGTATGGCAACGAAGTTCGTTCCGAAATTGCTGAATTTTGACCAAAACCAACGTCGCATGAGCATCGCTCAGGAACTGTTGAATGGCGTCAACGATGATCCAGATTTGCTTGAAAGGGTCATAACTGCTGACGAATCATGGGTATATGGTTATGACATCGAAACCAAAGCTCAATCGTCCCAATAGAAGAGTCCAGGAAAATAAAGAGTATTGCATTCAAGTTATGCGCCGTTTGCGTGAAGCAATACGAAAAAACATCCGGAATTGTGGAAAAAATATTAATGGGTTTCGCATCATGATGATGGACCTGCTCACTCAACTTTGCTTGTGAGGGATTATTTGGCCAAAAATAACAAAAACAACACCGTTAACATGCCTCAGCCACCATATTCACCAGATTTAGCCACCTACGACTTTTTCCTCCCAAATTTAAAGAGACCCATGAAAGACGGCGTTTTGCAACGATTGAGTAGGTAAAAACCGAATCGCTGAGATAGCTCAAGGACATAACAAAAAGTGCATATCAAGTGTATTATATCTAACTAATATAACACACCTCGTATACATGAATTTAACAACTTTACCTAATTAAAAGTTCTAGAAAAGTTATTTTCAATAAACTGTCGACTTGATGACTTTATGAGGTTAGGTTAGATTGACCTGGCTGGCTGAAAGGCTTATTGATGCTTAGTGTTCAGATGGAGCTAGACCCTTACGTTTCTTTGTAGTAGATATCTTGTAATACGTCTGCGTCTTTTGTGAATCTATCGTTGTTTGTAATTTCTATCTTGTATGCGTGCGCCGCTAGCAAGTTGTGGCCTGTTGCATACCTACGATAGTTCTGCTTTCTTTTCTAGACAGACCTAGTACGAATCGGACGCATTTATCTGCACTCTGTGTACACATGATTTTCGCGGTTTATGAAGTAAGACAAAAAATCAATTCGAAAATGTGCGATAAAAATTGCTAAGCTGAAATTTTTTTTTATTACCACAAAGCGGATAAATAATAGATCATAAATGATATTAGATATATATGAGATAAAAAAAAATATTTTTTATACTCATATTTTCTAGATATTTAGTAGCAAAGATGATAGATTACCAGGTTTGGCCATCCGCTATAAAGAAAAACAAAATTATGAGAGGAACTTCGGATGCCACGTGACAGAACTCTACTCTCTCATTTCACACGTAGTCTAATCACAAGGATGAAGGTTTGCTCTTTCACTATTTTGAAAAGGAAAATTTTGAGAGAAACTTAGAAAGGATGATAGATTACCAGGTTTGCTATTTAGCTGTAGTGAAAAAGAAAGTGTGAACGTTGGCTGTCACGTCACTTGGGGTTTCGGCAGTCGAAATCTGCACGATCATTTCACAGTCAATGTTCAAACGTCAACGAATTGTCATTGGTTGTTTTTTTCATATATCACCAACAAAATCTCAATTTTTTGTAAACGCACCTCAAGTGGCGTCCGCCCATCAACGGATTTTGTCAAATTTGCTCAGAGCCGAATAACGGTTTTTAAAGAGCTCACCTTTAAAATCATTTCGCCATGGAAAACTTCGGCTGCCACGTCACAGGAGAATCAGCATCTTTTCACACATATTCACACACTCGTCAAATCACTCGTTGTGTTGACGGCAACGAAGTGTCATTGGTTGATTTTTTTCGTATATCACTAACACAACCTCAGTTGTTTGTTGTTGTATATTACCAAACAACAAAAGTTTTTTCGTATATCTCCAACACAGCCTCAGTTGTTTGTAAACGCACCGCAAGTGGCGTCCGCCCGTCAGCTGATTTTATCAAATTCGCACAGATCCGAATGCCGGTATATTAAAGAGCTCACTTTTGAAATCTTTTCACCATGGGCAACTTCGGCTGTCACGTCATAGCGAAATCGGCAGCCGAATTCTTCTCGATTATTTCAAACAGATATTCACACATTCGTCCAATCAATCGTTCTTCAGATGGCAACAAAGCATATCGAAAGTATATCATTAACACAATCTCAGTTATTTTATAAACACATCCCGTCTTACGTCAGCCAATCAGCCAATTCTTTCAAATTCACTGACAGCCGAATAACGTTCTGATCTTGCCCACACCTCTATAAATCTTTTCACCATTCTTAGTAGCACTCCTTTCGAACTCATTAATTCTGAGTACTTCGAATATGTTTTTTTGGGTAGTTGAAGTTCGGGTGTGATATTTGCAACTCGATTCGCTCTACGAATAAATTTCTTACAATGTTTGATAATAATGCGATAATAAAGTATTAAAATGCGCATACATACATACAGATATTTATGTATCTATAAGGAAACTAAAAAAATATTATTTTCTATTATTAACTAGAGCTTATATAAATAATTAATTATAATTATGTTGCAATTGTAATTACTTTCAATAATTAAATAAATAAATCAATTCCTTTAGGGTAAATTCACATCCAAATCGGATGTTTGGTCCTTTGCCGTGACGCTCTGGGAGATATTAACTTTCGCACGCGAACAACCCTACGAACATTTGACGGATGAGAAGGTGATCGAGAATATCGGGCATATCTATGCGGATGATAAGTTGCATGTGAGTAGCTAAAAGTTCGTGAAAATTTATTGTAAATACAAACATTTGCAAGATGCGTTCAAATGTAAACAGGACTTTGTAAAAATAATAATTTCTAGCTATTTTAATACCTTGCGCACTGAGTGATTTCACGTAAAGTGAGTTAGACTTTGTCGTAAATTTTTCTGAAAACTGGTTTAGGCTTGACTAATATAAGAAGTGAACTGAAACAATTTGGAAATAAAAATTCACAACTCTGAGATATGAAAACGTTGAAAATTTGGTATAGAGTCATTTAAAGTGAAATATCATGGATTATTGTTTACATTTTTTTTATTATTATTATTTCTCACATTAATCATACATCTGTTGTCAGTATGAAAAGTACATTTTTTAACATTTAGTTAGAAAGATTTTTAAATACATTTTATCATGGCCAGTGCCATTAAAAAACTATATTTTTCATTTTTTAGGGTTAAATCAATTTTTTGAAAAATATTTAATTTTTTTTATTATTATTTGTAAGCTTGAGTATAATAAGAAGTAAATTGAGCAATTAAAAAATATTTAGTAGTTTTGAGATTTATTTAATGTTGAAAATTTGTACAGAGTATATTCGATTAATATTTGATTATATATTAACATTCAAAACAAAATTTATTTTCAATTTTTCAGAATAAAATATAATTTAAAACACAACAATTTTTGAAAAAAAATTATTTATTATTTTTATTTTTTTTATTTTATGCAATGTTGAAAATTTGATATAGAGTTTTTAAAGAGAATACTTTTCGATAAAATATAAGGAAGGAAGAAGGAGCCTTGGGATTAGAGACGAAGATGGCCATGCATTTTACGACGCCACCGACGGTTGCTGATTTGCGTTCGTAGTTAGCCGCAACAAGCTACTGATGAACTTCACCAAATTTATGATATTTAGACCCGCTATTTCCGCAGGCGTAGCGAAAAAAGCCGCAGCTCTCGAATTTGGTGCGTATCCTTACCGGACATTGTCCGTTAGGTGTTCATGCCGTGAGACTTGGGATTGCCTGAAGTCCATTCTGCAGAAGCTGTCTGGAGGACGAGGTGGAATCATCTCAATACCTTCTTCTCAGCTGCGCTGCTCTCGTCTGGTGATTTAGACATCTGGGCTCTCATTTTTTTTTCGATTCCTTTTAACATTCAAAACAAAATTTCTTTTTAATTTAAAAACAAAAAAAAAATTTTTTTGTTAGTTTTTTTTTTTGAGAAAAAATATTTTTTACATTTTTTTAAAAACTCCTCCCAACCCTATTTTATTCCTTTCATTAATAAGTATTTCTCAGTAATTCCTGAGAATTTCCCATAAATAAAAATATTAAATTTTTCTCCTATAAAATATTTTTGAAAAGTGCATATATTTTATCCAAATAAATCAACTTAGACAAAAAAAAATGTTAAATATATTTTATCCTAGAAAATCACAAAAAAAATTTTAATTTTTAAAGGAAGCGAAGATATTTTCCTTTAAAAAACTCTATACCAAAATGTTAAATATTAAATAAATATCAAAATTATTTTAATTTAAATTTCAATACTCAGAATTATTAAATAATTTTTCTAAATTAATCAATCAGTTCAAATAAACTTCTTCTTCTTCTTTAATTTAGGACATGCCTGTTTTTTCTTTACACAATTTCTTAGATACAAAATTTTATAATTTATCATATTAATAATACTGAATTATATGTAATATTTAAATACATAACTGATATTAATTTTCTATTGAAGATAATATCCAGCTTTGCGCCCATCTTTTCGATGGTCTTCCAGGACGTCGCCTTCCCACTGGAATTCCGTCACGTGCAATCTTAATTAATCAGTTGTTGGAGGCTCTTGAAACATGCTCGTTCCATGCGCGTCTTCTTGATCTTATAAATTTGACAATGTCATCGGTGTTCGTCTGGATTCTAATATCATGTTCCGATCGTTCGATACATCTATTCCCAAATATTTGAATTGCATTACTTGTTCTATAATGTTCTGGTTAATTTCCAGCTTACACCTTATTGGTTCCTTAGATATTAAATACTATTGATTTTGTTTTTGCAGTTGAAACTTCCATATTAAGTTTCAAACCAGTAGTAACGAAACGGTGCAAGAGCCTTTGAAGATTATCTTCACTATCAGCAATTAAAATTGCATCATCTGCATAGCAAATAATTGTTTTGTTTTGATTGTTTAGTTTGTAGCCTTGAAGTTGGTTAACTTCAGAAATAATTGTATCTATGATTAGGTTAAAAAGTTGCGGACTTAATTAATCCCCTTGTCGTATTCCTGTGGGGCACTCTATACTGTTGGTAAATTTCTCATTTACCATAACTTTAGTTGTGCAATTGGTATTGAGATTCCTAATGACTTCAACAATTTGTCGAGAAACTTTTCTCTCTTTTAAAATTTCCAAGACGTCCTTCAGCCTGACTCGGTCGTAAGCTTTTTTAAGGTCCACAAAACACATGAAGGCTGGACAATTGAACTCAATTGATTTTTCCATTATTTGTTGTAGGATAAAAATGCGATCTGTTGTTGATCGGTTCCTTGCTGTTCTTCTTGTTCGTGTAGGTATGGCTGTAATTTTGATGGTAGGAGTTTTGTGAAAAGCTTTTGTGTGGAATTCAGGAGCGTTATTCCGCAGTAATTATGCGAGTCGTCTTTTCCCCCCTTCTTAAGATCGGGATTGTTATACTTGTTTTCCATTCTGATGGAGCTTCTTCGTGATTCAAGATGATATTGAAAAGTTTTATAAGCTGTTGTTGAAGCTGTATTCCGCCATATTTCAGCATTTCATTTGTGATATTGTCATGGCCAGGTGCTTCAAAGTTTTTATCGCATATTCAATTTCGTTGAGCGTTACCATTTCGCTTTCAGTTTCATATTCATAGCAAGAATCAGATGTTGTCGTGGTGTCGTTTTTGTTTTTGTATAGCTCTTTAAAATATGATTCCCATTTGTCAATATTTATTGGATGTAATTTGACAGTTTCATTTACTTCTAACTTCCTGTTTCTTAGCATCTTACACACTTTCCTTTGCTCACCATACATATCTCGTTCCATCGATTTTGTAAAACCTTCCCAGTAGGGTTCCTTAATTTCTCTTATTCTTTTATTTGTAGCGTTCCTTTGGTCTTTGTAGCATTTTTATAAGCTGTTTTATAAGCTGTTGTTGAAGCTGTATTCCGCCATATTTCAGCATTTCATTTGTGATATTGTCATGGCCAGGTGCTTCAAAGTTTTTATCGCATATTCAATTTCGTTGAGCGTTACCATTTCGCTTTCAGTTTCATATTCATAGCAAGAATCAGATGTTGTCGTTTTTGTTTTTGTATAGCTCTTTAAAATATGATTCCCATTTGTCAATGTTTATTGGATGTAATTTGACAGTTTCATTTACTTCTAACTTCCTGTTTCTTAGCATCTTACACACTTTCCTTTGCATATCTCGTTCCATCGATTTTGTAAAACCTTCCCAGTAGGATTCCTTAATTTCTCTTATTCTTTTATTTGTAGCGTTCCTTTGGTCTTTGTAGCATTGTTCACTTTCTTCAGTTTTCTGCGACCTATACTTCAAGTAAGCTTTCTTTTTCTCATTGGTTATCTTTAATTTCTTTCATGTACCAAGGCGTTTTATTTTTCCCTGTTTTATTGCTTGTTATTGACCTTTTACCTAAGGCTTCTGTTGCTGCTTCCAAAATATTTGTTTTGATTTTTCCCAAGCTGTGTTTGGACTATCTCCTTCATCCAGACTTCTTTCCTCAATTTTGTTAGTTAACCTTCTTAATAGTAAATCTTTTATACTATCGTGATCAAGTGATTCTACATTATACTTTTCTTTTTTGCTACTTTTATCGTGTTTGAGATATTTGTAGCCCATTCTTAATTTACATAATAGAAGAGAGTGATCACTTGCTTTATTGGCTGAGTTTAGTGTTCGCACATCCAGTATGTTTTGTGGCATGAAATGCTTGCTTGTAATGATATAATCGATCACTGAATTTTGTCCTTGGGAATTTTCAAATGCATATTTGTATTTTACAGCATGGTCAAAAAAGGTGTTATTAATTCTTAAGTTATTTTGTGCGCAGAAGTTTATTAGTGACTCACCGTTCTCATTTATGACATCCTCATTAAATCTTTGTTTTAGACCAGCGATCGCTGTTTGGCCTATTCGAGCATTTAAATCATCCATTATTATAATCGGCTCATTATTTTTTATCGAATCCAGCTGGTTTTGCAGATTTGCATAAAATTCAGTTCGTTTTTCGGTAGGTTTTGTTATATTGGTGCATACACGCTAATTAAGTTGGAATCGTTTGGTGAATTTTTAAGTTTAACGTGAAGTAAATGTTCATTTATGTATTCTATTCCTTTTATACTAGGTTTCAGATTTTTGTGTAGTAGCAGTCCTACTCCCGCTTTTGCTCTAACTTCCTTACTTACTCCACTATATATCATATATAGTCGTCAATCACAATGTTACCTTTGCCTTTTTTCTTAGTTTCTGAGAGCGCACAAATATTTATCTTCTTTTCTTTGTTTTTATGTTTTAATCTCTTAGTCCTTTGACGTTGTCGGGTCGTTACCGTTGAGTTATTGTCATTGTATCCGAGGCTTTGTGTAGTTCTTTGAGCACGAAATTTCTAATGTAGTAGGTTGCTAGCCTGGCTAATTAGGATTTTTACATGTTTACTCCCATTGATTCGCAGGAAGTATTTGATTTTTGTTTCCCTCCTGAGAAGTGTTAACAGCCGCTTCTAACATGAAGTACATACGCTGACCGAATAGCTGCTCACTCTCGAGACTCTGAGACAGTCGCTACCGGGTTCAAATAAACAAAAAACAAAAATTGTTTCAGTACAAAACTTGTTTGCTCTTGTCATGTTTCAAAGACTTTATGATTTAAGTTCTGATACAGGCTTGTCCGTATCCTAGACTTTGAAAAAGTTGTAAAGCAAATTCCTTCAAAAATATGTCTAAATCTGCCTAGAATGGGCTAAAGTTCAATAAAATAGAATCGGAATTGAGTATCTGAAGAACCATCAATTTAAAGCCTATGGATCAAGTATTCGACTGCTAAAAGGTGTTCTGCATAAATTGCGTTATCGCTTGTCACTTGTGAACGCATTTCAACTGTATCACTCACTGAATTCGCCCGATTTTGGCATATTTTCGCAAAACGCATCTGCCCATGAAAAGAGAGCGTTTTGAGCAGCCATGCCTTATACCGCTGTATTGTGAGCAACATTTTGAATAAAAAACTTTTTTTTTAATTCTTTTTTTTTCGTATACATATTTAAAAGTTCATATTTACTCTAGAAATCAACTTGTAATTACATTCTCTTTTAATTTTTCTAAATAAATGCAATTTTTTCCCTCCAATTCCTCAGGAACTGCTGCCAATGCCTCTGAATTGTCCGCGTGAAATTTACGATCTAATGTGCGAATGCTGGCAACGCAACGAATCGAGTCGACCCAATTTCCGCGAAATTCATCTCTTTCTGCAACGTAAGAATTTAGGCTTCAAGCCCAACAACACAATGCATTACTAAAACGAAGAGAAGAATCGAGATAAAAGGAATTAACCAACGATTTTTAAAACTTCTAACAAAAATTAGTGAACATTTCAAAAAATCAGAGGAAAGCGTGTATATTATTAAAAAAAGGAGCCGCTTGAATGGCAGTGAATACTTGGTATTTAACACAAAAACAAAAAATTATAGTTGTAAATTATAAGCAAAGCTAAACCCGGCGAATTTACTACTTAAATAAAACTTATGTGTGTAGGTGACAGATGACAAATGACAAGTGAAAAGTGACAAGTGGAAAGTGGCAAATGGAAAGTGGCAAATTGAAAGTGGCCAATGGAAAGTGGCAAATGGAACAAATGACTTATGACTGGTGACAAGTGACCAATAACACCTGACACCTGACAACTGACCGCATAGTGACTATTATATGAGCTGCAAAATGCAAAGCAAATATTATCAGCTACTTAGTATACACTAGATTTATAGTATATTAGTAAATATGTGTATGTAAATGTATGTAATTAAATAAGGGGATTGTGTTGTAATTAGCTACTAAGCGAGGCAAAATATATTTTCTGATTGAAAAGCTTAAGCTGAAGAGAAATCATATGAAATGTTTGCGGTGGTAGGCGAAACTCTAAATAATTTTAAGTAAATACATAAATGTATATAAGCAGGTACTTCAACTTAAATTTAAGCTTAAAAAAATAGAGTAATTGTAAATTTTCCTCAATGGCCATTTTGAGGCCTCAAAGCGAATACACATCACTAGCATTTGTAGGAATAAAGTTTCGAAATAGGAAGAGACAAAATTGTTTGTATGTATGTATGTACTCAAACTTAATTCGAAGCAAATGTAATCATAGTTGTAAGGCGATAATACTTCTGCGTAGACACTAAAAGCTAGAAAGTGTTTTGCATCAATTAGTTTTGCTTGTGGTTGAGCTGAGAATTTGTGAGAAAATTCAGAAAAAATGTTATGTTTGGCAAGAAAATTATGCATTTTCGGTGGGAAATTCAAGGTTATTTATTAGCTTCCAATTTATAAGCCAGCATTTCTAACTAAAAAGTATTTTCTTAATTTATAAAATTTTTTAATTTTTTTTAAGTATATTTTTTTTTTAATTCGAAAATATTTACTAACCAAAACCAACATTCCTTGTAGCTTTGAAAATTATTTTGAACTTGCTCTAACAATGATTTCTTCGAATAAACATAGATTTTCGCTCTGAAAGAAATTAAAAATAATTTTGATAAAATTAATGGAAAATATTAAAAAATATCTAATTTTTTTAATTAAAACATTTGGTTGGTTGGTTTAAGGGTGACCCCGCATCGGAGTACCACATAGACCGCAAGTTGGGTCCGTTGTGTTGCCCTAGAGCTCATTATTTTGAATGATTTCCCCACCTAACCGAGATTTTTATTGTAGATTTTGATCAAAGATATTAATTCGTTTCGAAAATTTGATGAGAGATTCGATTTTCAGGTCCGAGAGTACTGAAAGATTGTCAATTGTTGGAGAGCCTAGAAGAGCGAGTCGACTTCTGGCTAGACCCGGACAACTGCACAGCAAATGTCTGCTCGATACTTCCTCATCTTCGTCCTCGCAGTATCTGCACAGGTCGTTCTGAGGAACCCCGAGCCGACGTGCGTGAGTGCCCAAAAGGCAGTGGCCGGTGATAAGAGATGTTATATGCCTTAGTTCGTGTTTCGAAAGACTTATAAGGGTTTTTGTCTGTTTCAGATTGTAGGATGGCCAGATTTGTCTGGTCGTAACGCAAGTAGTTTCCACTCGCCACCTCCGATCAGCAATGCTGTGAAATTCTCGATCGATGAGCATTTTACATGTTGAGAGCGGAATGTGGATTGTGGGTAAGTCACTAACATTTGATTGCGCAGCTCCAGCTCTTGCGAGCTCATCAGCTTTGCAGTTACCTTCGAATCCACTGTGACCCGGTATCCAGATAACTTGGACAGAATTCTGAACACTTATCTCGTTAAGAGATAAGAGACAGGATCGAACCACATCTGAGTGGGTATAAGAGGAGCTGAGTGCTCGAACGGCCGCTTGACTGTCGGTGAAAAAGCGGATATCCTCTAGTGATATTCTATTTTCTAAGAGAGTATTCGCAGCATACCAGATAGCGCATACTTCCGCTTGGAATACGCTACAGTAGTCGGGTAATCTAAATGATAGATTGATGTGAGGGGAACTGGAAAATATTCCAAATCCCACTTTGCCGGCTTGTTTTGAACCATCTGTATATATAATCAGCGGGCCATCGATTTCGGTTAGATTTGTCTTCCATTCTTCCCTAGTTGGGAGTGAACAGGAGAATAGCAAGGGTGGTGATGGAAGACTTACATGATAGTCTATGTCGGGAGAGATAACAGTGTTCCTGTTCAGTATGGCTGAATGGCCAAGATACTTATTCCATTTTGATATAGCATTCATGCGTGTCGCTGCTTTCGCTGCAATCGCTTTGCCAGCCAGATCGATAGGGAACAAGTGAAGCAACGTATTTAGAGCCTTAGTAGGTGTTGTACTTAAGCATCCTGTTATCAGGAGGCAGGCTGTTCTTTGGACTCGATCAATTGTGGCTACTCTGCATCGTTTTTCGAGTGCTGTCCACCATACAACCACACCGTAGAAGAGTATCGGTTTGATGATCGAGGTGTATATCCAATAAATGATCCGAGGTGAAAACCCCCAGGTTTTGCCTATAGCTTTCTTACAAGTATAGAGAGCTATGAAAGCTTTTTTACATCTGTTTTCGATGTTCAATTTCCAACTCAACTTCCTATCTAGAATAACTCCTAGATATTTAGCTGAATCAGATAGGAGTAATGATTCCCCTTTTAAAGTTATTGTTTGCAGTGGAGGAGATTGTTGTTTCCTATTGAAGAGAACAAGATCTGTCTTTGCTGGATTCGCATTTAGTCCGCATTCGGTGCACCATTTTGACAGAATATTGATTGAGCGTTGCATGAGCTCAGTGAGGGTATTCAGGTGTTTGCCTGACACGCAGAGTGCAATATCATCTGCATAGGCTACAACCTTGCAGCCTGCTTTTTCGAGATTTCGAAGCAAACTGTTTACAGCGAGATTCCAGAGAAGGGGTGAAAGTACTCCGCCTTGAGGAGTGCCTTTGACGGCGTACATTCTCATGCGGCTTAACCCAAGCTCTGAAGTGATTATTCTATTTTGGAGCATTTGTTCGATCATCTTTCGGATGGAGTAATTAATACCCAATTTGGCAATTTCAGACAAAATGGCGTTGGGTTCAATATTATTGAAAGCACCTTCTATGTCCATAAATGCGACAAGAGAGTACTCCTTATTGTGAAGGGAAGTTTCCACTGTTTGCACCAGTGAATGAAGTGCCGTTTCAGTCGATTTCCCTTTAGTGTAGGCATGTTGTGCCACTTAGTATCAAGTTGGGTTTTGATTTGCTCATCTAAGACTTTTTCAAAAGCCTTTAAGCAAAAAGAGGTTAGGCTAATGGGCCTGAAGTCGTTTGGTTTGCAGTGTGAAGGCTTCCCCGTTTTCGGAATGAATACTACCTTCGATTTCTTCCAAATTGTCGGGAGGTAAGAGAGATTTAAACACTTGTTAAAGATCCTTGTTAACCAAGGCAGTAGAACTTCCAGTCCTTCTTGAAGTTCTGCTGGAATGATGTTGTCAGGACCTGGTGATTTAAATTTTTTAAAGCTTAGTATTGCTGTAGAGATGCTATTAGAGCTGATTAGATCTGATCTATTCCCATAATTACTCTGAAGAGTACTGGGAAGTGCAGGTAAGTTGGCAACACAGCCTGGAAAGTGAGATTCTAGAAGTATTCTAAGAGTGTGGTCAGTTGAAGTAGTCCAAGTTCCATCTTGAGTCATGATAAAACTGGGAGAGACTGGGTTTGATGCAAGAATCTTGCGTAGCCTGCTTACTTCTGAAGTGTTCTCTAATTCTTGAGTGTATGATCGCCAGGATGTGCGTTTTGCACTTCTGACGGCTTTCTTAAAGTCTGTGAGACATTGTCGATATTCTTCCCATTCGTCTGTTATTTTAGATTGGTTAAAGAGTTTCCGAGTTCGATTGCGAAGTTCTGAGATTTCTGGAGTCCACCAAAAAGGTTTATGCTTACCTCCTGTTTTCGTCAGGGGGCAAGATTGTCGTGCTGCGCCTTGACACGTCTTCGTTATCATGTTGACAGCGTTTTCGATTTCGTTTTTATTTTCCATTTCAAACTGCCTGATATCAGGAAGTCCATTGGCAAGATGTTCTTTATATTTGATCCAATTCATACGTTTTTTGTTAAGGTACTTCATGGGTTTTGCCGTTTCGGCTTTTAAAGTGAATGTTATATATTGGTGGTCGGAAAAAGAGTGCTGTTTATCAACGCTCCAGTCCTGCACCAGTTGTGTACATGATTCGCTAGCAAGAGTAATATCGAGTACCTCTCTTCTAGACGAGTTAAGAAACGTAGGGACATCACCTCTATTACATATATCAAGCTTATTCGCTAGAATGTAGTCAAAGAGTTGCTCACCTCGTGTGTTGTTGTTTGTACTACCCCAAACGATATGATGGGCATTAGCGTCTGCTCCAATGATGATGCGTTTCTGCTTCAGATGCGCCGTATTGACGAGCCTTCTCACTGCTTCAGGAGGAGGCGCCTCCGCTGCGTCGTAAGGCATGTAAGCCGACACAATCCAGATCGGGCCGTGGACAGCTTCAACCTCTATGGCAGTGGTGTCAGCGTTGCTAAAGGGAAGAAGAAAAGCATTAATATGTTTTCGAATGAGAATACAAGAGCGCGATCTAACGTTAGCCTCACCTTGAAACAAGGTGTAGTGCCTATCTTTCAGGCCGCATATCTTGTTGTTTGATATCCAAGGTTCTTGGATGAGAATGATGTCTTCTCTGAGGTCAGAGAGACGAAGAATGAGGGCTGCCGAGGCAGCCTTAGAGTGGTGCAGATTAATCTGCAGCACTTTTAGACGCACATTCAATGACTGTGTCGTTCGCGTCATCACTGCTATCTAGAAGTCTATCCTCGTCCCCGAGTTGAATGTTAAATAAGTGTCCCACAAGTTCGCTGTTCGATTCCGAGTCGGACTCAATCGTCGAAGCTTGTGAGAGAGGCTTATCGACATCCATCTTGGGGGCCGCCGTACTCTCTTCGCTGGGTGCGAGGAGGTTTTTCGGCTGATAGGTCCAAATGGTAGTGGTGATGAACCCGAACGCCACAATCCCCTTGCGGTCGTCCAGTGCTTTAACGCTTTCCTGGTCCAGGAGCAGCGTGATGTGCCTGGAGTTTCCTGAAGGCTCTTCCACCTTAACTACCCTCCAGTTTTCGGTGGGTAGGTTCGGGTTTCCGATCTTCAGTAGCTCCAGAATAGTTTCCGGATCGGATGGCTCTAGAGGTATTCTGGCTCTGCCGCGTGGTTGGTTTGGAATTTCGCTCTTATTGACGGGCTTAAGATTCGCCCCGGGCCATACCTCGCCGAGTCGGTCGAGGGCCATGCCGTAAAGGTTGACAGAACGTTGATCCGAGCACGCGATCAACTTGACCCTTGCCTGGAACCATCCCGCGTCAGAGCAGAAAGGAGGAGGCCCTGGGTTCTGTTTCAGAACGTCCAGGTATCCCAACTGAAGTTTTCTCTCCACAATCTTCCAGTTTGATGGAGAGATGAAACCGTCAGGGTGGCTCTTATCTACCACCGCCATGACCAGACTATCTCTGGCAACTTCGCAGAACTTGCGTATTTTGACCTCAGAGGAAGCTTTGTGCTTCTTGGGGTCGTTGGAGCTATGAGGATCCTCTGAAGACCGCTGCCGCTTAGCTGCACTCGGTTTTTCTTTGGACGCCTCATACTTCCGAAGGAATTCCCGGGCCCAATCGAGAGTTGCCTTTTGTTGGTCGGACAGCTCCTCCTCAGGGGTTTTGCCGAGCTTTTCCATAAGGAAAGTGGCGCGTCTTTTGTCTCTGTATCGACGGAGATGAGGAGGGACAGGTTTTTTGGAGACTTCTGTCCGATTAGTTTTCCCAGTTTCTGGCAAAACAGTTTTGATTATTGATTGTTTCTCCGCAGCCGAATCGGTTTTGGAGGAAGAAGCCACAAGAGAATGCGGTGGTGTCTCTTTGACGGTTTTGCTCTTAGTGAGCACTTTCGACACCGAAGGGGTGGTTTTTGACCCCGCCATAAGTTTGGTGGAGCCAACAGGTCTTCCGCGTCGGGAAGGAATTTTTTGTTGTGTTGTTTGTTTTGTATTAGTTTTATTCATTTTTTGCGGGGCGGTCACTCAGCTGACGAGTCAGCAGTCGTAACCAGAGATGTTAGTAGGGAAATAATGGGGTTCGCCACGCCAGAGCCCTATGCCGTGGTAAGTCGAGTTTAAACTGGGGTGCGACAGGTGCCCCAGAGTCCGCATACTAGCGACTTAGCTCACCCTAAGCCATGCATCCCTCGGCGTGTGCTGTTCCACCTTGGATTGGTAGCCTTTGATATAAGGAAGTGGCCTTCTCCCCGTGAGTCCATGTTTATTCCATTCGTATTAGCAGAGACATGACCTACTAATACGAGTGGCTTCTCTCCATCCACCGAAGTGGATATGGGTCACTGCCAGCAATTATGGCAGTTATGGCACGCGTGCAGTAACACTGCACTACATGTTGTTCCCCCTACCATAGTTGTTGGTTGACGAGAACTAGGCTGGTTCGCGAGTAGGCTTTTACCGAGGCTATGGCCTACTTAACCACAGAAGATAACTGTGGCGTACCCTATCCACCACCTGGGACGCGCCGCAATAGGTGCCCAACCAAAGGGATTAAAACATTTAATTTTTTTAATTTTTTAAAATTGTCCATTAATTTTATCTAAATTATTTTTATTAATTTAATTTATTTTTATTATTTTTTAATTATTTTATTTTATTTAATTTTTAATAAATTATTTTATTAATTTTAAATTAAAAATAATTAAAAATTAAATTAAGTACTTTTTATTTTAATATTTTTAATTTTAATTATTTTTTAATGTTTAATTAGTTTTATTTAATTATGATATTTTTAATTATTTTCTAGTTTTCGCTGTCTGATAAAAATATGATAAGCAAAATGTTAAGCCTGCGTTAGACCTAAACAAATTCCTTTTCTAAATAACTGAAATTTCACTAATCAAAAACAAAATTAATACACTGAGAAAAATTAAGAATAATTAATTTTAAACTACAACTCATTACGAGAGCCCTAGCTTCGTTAAATTAAACAAATAGCCTTGCAATTAGAGTAAAATTTTTTGACGTGATAACGTCTTATAATTCGATGTAGCCGGCTGCATGCACCAAAAAAGGCGTCGTTACCTTGCCTGAACTGCAAGCGAAAGCGCGGAACGAACGACAAAGAGGCGCAATCGGCCCTCGCGTTCGGCAACTTTCGACATCTGGCTCTCTTCTACTTGAGTGAGCATATATACATATGTATCTATATGCGCATATTTGTATTTGCATATGCCTTCTTCCTGTGTGCATGGTAATGAACCATTTCTCTGTTGAGAATAAGACCGTGAAAGGAAAAGTAGGAAATGAAAGGGAGTGCTTCAGTGTAATGTGTCTTGAAAAAGGCAAATCGAAATATAACTTGACCTATTCCATTGCGATTCCATTTACCTCCTATCTATAGAAAATATCTTTCAAACAAATAAAATTAAAATTTTCTTTTGAAAAATGCAACAATTCCATCAGTATTTTCTTATGACGTTGTCACGTTAAACTATCGTCAGTAAGCCGACTTTACAGACAACCACTTTTTTTTATAAATTTAGCTCAAAAGTAGTTTTTTGGATAAACAGGAGCAAACATATTATAGCAAAAAATATGTTAAAAAATTATTCATAAAAAAGGTTGGCGAAAAATTATATCTCTTATCTGTAAATTAATTTAATTTTTTTGCTTGATATTTATTTTGTTTAATATGTAAATTAAATATTTTTCAGCATAGTTTTACAAATTACAAATTCAAACACTATTACATTAACAATTTTTGCAATTCTAATTTTTTTTTTTGTCTTGAGCTAAAAATGTTTATTAAAATAGTTTTGATAATACTTCTTACAATAATTTCTAGAATTATCAATTTTCAGATAATTTTTTTCAAGAAATTTTTAATAAATGCATGTATGTATTTTTTTTATATTTTTTTAATTTATTTTTTTTTTATGGAGATGATAAAAAACATTGGAAGACGAAATGTGTGACACTTGTCTTTCGACTCACCCACTAAAAACCCAGCCCAGCCGCGTTTCCCTCCCGCGGGACAACCGTTCAATATTACTTCACGCGACAGGGAACAGCCTATTGCCTCTTCCTGAAGATCTGTACCTACTATTTTTCAGCGCGACGCAGTTTGTTAATTACTATTCTTGCCATACTACTGACAGCGGCCCAATGTTCTTCTGAGTCAAGCATAATATCTACTAGGTTACTAACCATTATTGGCTTCTCAAGCCTATCACACAAATCTTCCTTTTCCAGCTCAAAACGAGGGCAGACAAAGTAAACCTGCTCCGCATCTTCCACTAAGTTGTCACAAAAAGTGCAGTACGGGTCGACTTCACACTTGAATCTATGAAGATGCGATTTTTAATCATCCATTAATTTTTTTTTTTATTTTAAAATTTTTAATTTAATTTTTAAAAATAAAATTGTTTGGTTTTTTAATATCTGCTACGGTGTAGGTGTATTGCTGTCCTTATATCATTTCAATGTGGTTTCTTCACCACACACAAACAAACACACACAAATAGCTTTACTCGGGCTCTTAGCAACTATATATCATTATTACTTGCGCAATTAAGATGCTTTCCCTTTTCCACAATTTTGCAAACAGTACCCGAACAGCAAAGGGGCGGCTGGTTGACCAATCAGCATACAGAAGCAGCGACTTATGTTAGCGAAGAAATATCACGGCTTTGTGCATACTCGTGGAGAAGTGTTGTTATGATATGGGTACAATTTTAACAGCAATGTTTTCAATGACCAATATAAATGAACTCACAACGCGTCCAAGTTTTCCCCTCTCTACCTGATTACTATTTTCCAATGGCACTTTTTTCCGAATTTTAGAATAAACTTTTTTATATGAATGCCATTCGTTCTTCGGTTTAGAAACGGTGCATTTTGTACGCTATAATAGCTCAGTTTTCGCATGTTAGCTCTCCTTCAACGGACTGAAGAAATTTAGGAAAAAAGTTGGGCTCGCAGTTTTATAGCCCATTAAATTCTAGTATAAAAAATTGCAAGTTTGAAGTCTCCGCAAATATTAGTTGATTTTCAACAATTTTTTCCCCTGGCGATGTTTCACATTTTCTCATAATAAAAAAATATCGTGCATTTGTTATATGCAGAAAATAAGTGACATCTTCAGGGGAAAAATTATCAAAAGTCAATGAGAGTTTTGATCGACTTCAATTTCGTTATGCACTCTGAGGCTGGATTCAAATTTGCGAGTGGTTCTTTTTATTTCGATTACGAATTGCCAATTAAATTTTTTTTTTAATTTTTTCGAATTAATTTTTCTTAATTTTTTCCAATAATTTTTTTTTTAATTTTTTCGAATTAATTTTTCTTAATTTTTTCCAATGAATACTTTTTTTAATTATCTTCAATTAATTTAATTTTAATCTTTAACGAAAAACATATTAACTCTTTTCATTACGATTTTTGAAATATATTTTATTTTAAAGTTTTTTATTTTTATTTTTTCCAATTAATTACAATTTTTTTTTAAATTAATTAACTTTTTTTTTAATTTTTTCCAATTTTTGCCACTTCAATTTTTTTTAATTTTTTTGAATTAATTTTTCTTAATTTTTTCCAATAAATTTTTTTAAATTTTTTCCAGTTATTTTTTCTTAATTTCTTCCAATGAACATTTTTTTTAATTATCTTCAATTAATTTATTTTTAATCTTTAACGAAAAGCATATTACCTCTTTTGATTACGTTTTTTGAAATATATATTTTATTTTAGAGTTTTTTACAATCTTTTTTTTTTAATTTTTTCCAATTAATTAACATTTTTTTTAATTAATTCACTTTTTTTTAATTTTTTCCAATTAATTTTTCTTAATTTTTTCCAATATTTTTATTTTTAAATTTTGTTCCAATTAATTTTTTTTTTCTTTTTTTTAAGATTAATACTTCCACCAGCAGAAACTTAAAATATTAGTGCATTTTTCCTTTTTTGCTAATATGCTTTCTTGCTCAACGACAGTCTGCAGAAGATTATTTGTTATACAAAAATATTTATGTAAATATGTATGAATCTAAGAGTAATAAAGAAAATTGAAAAATTATATGTACACTAAGCAAAAAAAAAGTAAGTCGTAAGATCAAATAAATAAAATAAGATTAATAAAATAAATAAATAAATAAAATGTGAAAATATGGCATTGATTCAAAGCAAAACAAAACTAAATAAATTAGACGTATGTGTACCTATCTCCGCCGCCTGACCTGTCTACAAAGAATCCAATTCTCAGCAAACTAAAGAAATACTTGAAAATGCTTCTAATAAAATAAAACTATTTAAATGACAAAAACAAGAAAAAAACAAAACATTTGAAAAAAATTACATAGACACTATCACTATATCTTCTAAGAATGTACACTGGTTACCAATGCTATGCCTACAATAATATTATACATTTAAAAAACACGCGCCAGCATGACAAATATTTTTTTTTGTTTTTTTGTTTTTAATTCAAAAACCTATAATAGGAATATGAAATGGAGCAATACAATGCACTTGAATTTCTAAAAACAAAAAGCTGTAAAACTAGAACCTGCATATGGTAAATGTTTTTGACAATAAAAGTTTTTTTATTTATAAACTTTTTTTTTTTTGCGGCAGTAATCGCAATTTTTTAATTTCATTAAAATTTGTAGTAAATTGTTATTTTTATTTAAAAAAAAAAGAAAAAATTTCAAATTGAGTGCTAAAATAGTGTTATGCCTAATTTTATTACAATATAAAAAAATTTATATTATATTTAAAAAAATTTTTGTATTGTAAGTTTTTTCAGAACGTAGAATTTCTGTGTCAATTATCTGCATATCAAATCCATTTTTATAGTTAATTTGCTATTCCTAACCAACTTATTACCTATAGTGCAGCGTGGTCCATCTAACGTTTGGATTTTGATAGCTAAAATAACATTCGTGTTTTTTAAAGAAAATGAGTTTTGGTTAGACATTTAAAAAAAGTTCATAGTTTTTAAAAAAATTAATTTTTAGTTAAACATTTAAGAAACGTGTCGCTTTTTGCTTGAAAAAGGTGGAAACATATTCAACAGATAAAATTTTAAACAAGAAATTTATTTGTGTTAAGAAACCAATAGATTTAAAAAGAATAAAATTTATTTCTTGAGAAAAAAGAATTAGGGATTTAGAAAAAAACATTATTAAAAAGAATTTTTGAACACAAAAGTTTGATTTAAAAAACAAATTCTTTCAGGAAACATTTAAATTCCCAACACTAATTGGACCACCCTGTATACACTTTATCATATTGTTTTCCCCTTTGTTTGTATACAAGGTGGCGCAAAATTAATCATCCAGTGATTTTACGCACCTTTTTTAAAGACGAAATTTTTTATTTAAATTTTTTACACAAGAAATTTATTTGTGTTAAGAAGCCAATTTTTTAGAAAACAAAAGTTATCTTTTACTAAGAACGAATTAGGCATTTAAAACAACATTATTAAAAAAACAAATTTGATTTTAGGAAAACAAAATTTTTTTGGGAAGCATTTTTTAAATTCCCAGCACTAGTTGAACCACCCTGTATATACTTTTTCATATTATTTTCCTCCTTCTTTATATACAAGGTGGCGCAAAACTAATCACCCAGTGATTTTCCGTACCTTTCACGCAAAAATAAAAAAACTTTGAGATTTAAAAAAAAAATTTTTAAAACCACAGATTTTTTTTTCAATTTTTCAAACAAGAAATTGATTTGTATTAAGAAACAAATAATTTCTCTAGAAAACAAAAGTTATTTTTTGCTAAAAAAGAATTAAGGACTTAAAGAAAACATTATTACAAAAAATATAAAAACAAATTTATAAAAAAGAAAGTTTGATTTTAGGAAAAAAAAATTTTTTTCGGGAAACATTACTTAAATTTCCAACACTAGTTGGACCACCCTGTATACACATTTTTATAATATTTTCCTATTTTTTTATGTACAAGGTGGCGCAAAATTAATTCTCAAATTTCATAATTTTTTTACTAAATAAAAAAAGTTGATTTTGAGTGATGAAAATCTTTACATCGACCTCTACGCGCTCTTGACATGCTTGCCTGTTTGTATGCTGCAGCTGTTTACGTCACTGGCGTCAAACTATGATTGACGTGTACACCGTCATTCGCAAAAATTTCCAAATCTTTCAATAGGGTGTTTAATTTTGCGCCACCTTGTATTGATCCACCATATCATTACAATGTATACAATTATACCACAAAATGGACCACCCTGTATACACATTTTCAAATTATTTTTCATCTTTGTCCATAACTAATCCACCATATCAATACTGCGTATAAAAAAATATCACAACAAATATTTTGCTGCATGAAGCTCGGTCAAACACCCAAAAAGCGTGTACGCGCCAATTATATATACATAAATGTGGGTCTTCACACACACATAAATGTATATGTATATGTATATTTTTTAAAACTCTTTGAAGCAAATAATATTTCTTGAAAAAAAAAACGAAGAAGAAGAAATTAGAAAAACTGATCAAATCTCCCTTGTGCCTTCTTCAACTATAATTTTTAGTTTTTATTTTTAATTTCAAATTTTCTCCTTCCCTAAACTGCTAAAATAATAGTTGATTTCCACTAGGAACTTAGCTGCAGTTGGGGCTCTGTTAAATTGCAGAATTTTTCAACACAATGGAGTTAACTCCAACAGCTGATTTTTGCTGGCCACCGTTTTTTTATACGTACGTTTTTTTTTTTTTTGTATTTCTATGTTACAAATGTCATGACTAGAAGTTGCTTGTAGTTACTTTGCTTTTTTAGCATTTTTTTATTTCATTCATTATGAAAAACTAGTAATTGGGGATTTTTTTTAGAAAATCAAAGTTTCTATTATAGCTCAGTATTGTTTATTTGGACTTCACGTTGTACATCGCGCATTTGCTGAAAGAGTTTCAAATTAAAAAAAATAAAAATATGAATATGAAGAAAACCGACCATAAAGTTATCAATTAACAAGCGCTCCCTAAGTAAAAATAAAGCCTTATTTTCATCAAATGAGGTAAAGTTAAAAACCAGCGCTTTGAATATTTTGCACCTACCAGGTACATTTTTCCCATCTCTCAGGCAATTTGTGGATGCCGCGCCAAAAAAATTGGCCGTCTTTGGCCGCAAACCAATCATCGAGCCATTTTTTGGCTTCTTCGTGAGAATTGAAGCGCTGCTCGGAAAGTGCGTGGCCCATCGATGCAAACAAATGATAATCGGCAGGCGCCAGTCTGGTGAGCAAGCCACATGCATCAGCGGTTCCCAATCGTACGTCTTCACCAATTCCCGGGTCGCTCTTGTTCGATGTGGCGGTACATTGTCATCAAGAAAAATTACTTTGTGACACCGATCGGTATATTCTGGCAGTTTTCGGTGTATAGCGCTGTTCAAATCAGCCAATTGTCGTTGGCAGCGTGCACCGTCACGCTGATCCCAGAAAACACACAGCATTGCCTTGCGGCCGAAGCGATTTGGTTTGGCCGTTGTTTTTGGCTTGTGGCCGGGCGGACCATACGATCGTTTAGGCTTGGGATTGGAGAAAAAAACCCATTTTTCATCACCCAAAAAAGACTTCCTTTTGAACCGGGAGAGCAGTATTTCACAAGTGGTTTTTCAATGTCGGCAAATCGTAGTTTGAAGGCACGAAATTCGACATTTTTAAGAGCGACAAAAATGCATTATTGTATGAAACATAAAAAACAAGGAACTGAATATTGTTGACAGATGACAGACGAAAAAAATAAGGCATTTAGGAAGGTTTAAAAATACTCCTAGCGACATATATGGACTAATAGCTGAAAGTCACATAAAAAGGTGATTTACATTAGATTTCCCCTCATTGGATTATGATGCTCCTCCAGCAAGCGTAAAAGCTTACCTTAAGTTAATAATTTGAAACTCTCTTTCCTTTTTCACTTACTTTTTATTATTATTATTTAAATACTTTTTATGAAGCAATATTTTCTTTTTCAATAAATTTCCACTATCTTCATCAACTCATCACTCTCCCTTTCCAGCTTCTTTCACACCCTTCTGTTGCTTCCGAAAAGCTTTAAATAAATATGTAAAAACAAGGTTTCGCTACAATTTACAAGTACGCATTAGAGAAAAAATTATTTGTGCATTTTTTGAATATAAGTATGTAGTGTATATGTATATGTGTATGTCATGAAATTATAAATGTAGTTTTAATTAAGTGAAATATCAATAAGAACGAAAAGGAGAATAATCAACGGCAACTAAATTACGTAAATGTGTAGCTACTGTATGAAAAACGCTTCAATGAAGTAGAGAGTAAAACTTTACAGGTAATTTAATATTTATACATCAAAATAAATAGAGTGTATGTATTTTTTAAAAAACGCTTGTTCGAAATTTGTCGATGAAAAAATTCTCTATAAACTTATTTGCTGAAAACTGGTGTGTATTTAATGCTAAAATTACGAAAAAAAGAATAGAAATTTAATTAGAAGCTTAAAAAATATATATAAACATTTATTATGCATTAAAAGAATTTGGAATATAATTAAGTGAATTGCAGAAGAATTAAATAAATTTATTAGTTAATAAAAAATGCTTTAATTTGCATTCAAAGCCATGCACATGCAATCGCAGGCAAGCATTTACACACATACACTGACAAATGGTGGTAGTAAAACTGGTTGGAAACCATACAAGTACAGTAGTGAGCAAAACTTAAGCACCCTTTCGGTATTGTTTTTTTTATAATTTTTTTTTTTATAAAGTACATAGAAATGTTACAAATATTAAACACTTGGAAAATTCTTCCTCTGTATTGAGATACGCGCCAAAATAGAGCCCACTTATAATTAATTTATATTGAAGCATTAAACACTCGTTAAATTAATTGTAAATTTTGTAATATAAAGCAATTCACTAGCGAAAAAAAAATTATTGCAAATCATCATTTTTTCGGGCCTCTGACTACCCCTAACCCCTTAGGCAACTTCCGCAACTTTTCAACGGACAAATATTAATATATTTTGGCTGCTTGATGACATGAACGACGATTCGATCACCTCCGATGCACGAAGTTAACTTCCACTTTGGCGCTATAACTTCGCTATTGCCACAATTTTTGCTAAGTGGCGTTTCTATATCATTTTTATCACCTCTTTTCTACTCCCGCGTGTTGCCAACTACACCTTTTTACATAAAATTGCGGTTTAGTTTTTCCCCCAAACAATCTGAAATTTTTTTAAAGTACCTTTAAGTAAGTACCAGAGGCATTTTGTGCGAGCCGATTTAAAGATAACCAATTCCCTTTTTTAATAACTTTTTTAGTTAGTTTAAAAAAATTAATGTGGCCTTTGAAACACATTTTTAATGGATTTTTAAGTAATTTTTGAGGTACAAGGAGACACGAAATTAGTAATCCGATTTTTTATTTATTTAACAACTTTTTTACTAAATTATTTATTAATTACATTTTTAGTGTATTTTTTAAGTACAAGGTGGCGCAAAATTAATCGTCCATTTTTTATTTGTTTTTTTAATAACTTTTTTGCCGAACAAAAAATAATTGATTTTAGGTGATGGAAATCTTTTTTCCACCATTAATTGTTTATTTCTATACTGCGGCTGTCGAGTTCACAAATGTCAAATATGATGGGTATACGAGCAAAAATGATAAACCTTCCGATGGGGTGACTAATTTTGTGCCACCTTATACATAGTTGACACTACATAGTTTTACACTGTCTAATAAGATTTTAGGCAGCCATATAATCTTAAAAGTACATCATGAGTAACCACTTTGGTGAAACAAAGTTACGGCCCAGCACCAATTTTTTTTTTTAAATGCGTCGAGATTTCCAAATTCTGTTCATAGCAAACTTCGTATTACGTGTAAAAAGTGTTGGAAGTCGATTGTAGTTATAGGCTGAGCTAATGAATCCATAGGCAGTCTACACAAATGAAACGGCTAACTATTATTTATTAAAAAATTGGCTTTATGGCTTATGGACCACAAAATATGTATGTTTGGCGAAGGCCCTACTCTTTGTGGGTAGAGCTTGATATAGCTAGTGCAGAAGGTGTGGCCAATATCAAACCGTTAGCCGGCTCTCAGAAAATTGGAAATAGTCAACTGATTGGCTGACGTAACCGGGGTCATATCAACGCTTTATTTACGAAAAAACTGATATTCAGGTGGTGATATATGAAAATGGACCCAGTTCACGCTCATGCATGATCGTGGTGACGTGGCAACCGAAGTTACTCGCTCAATTTCATTTTTCACCATAGTTAAAGTGCAAGCCTTGTAAATCTATCATCCTTGGGTAGAGTTCAACACTGCTTTAGAGTACAACTGTATTACTTTGAGAACTTATGGAAAGAAAAAATGCAGGGGTATGTTAAAATTCCTTCCCTTGTGCCCGCCACTGAAGTTCCAAATGTCGTCCGAATGGATGCAAACGTTCCGGCTCTGAAAGTATCCGATGTGGTACCAACCGATGATAACAGAGGGAAAGCCTCCTCTGCGTTGGAAAGATCAGCTGGAGAAGGACTGGGTTTCATTTGGTATGCCCAACTGACGCCGGTTTGTACGAGAAAGAAACGACTGGTGCGCTTTTTCAAACTCGGCTATATCGATAACTATAGTTTTCCAGTTCTGTTCAATAAGGTTTGGCAAGTCATCATGAATCGTTTAACGCCAAAACAATGCTGCCAAATTGTGGAAATTTACTTAAAAAAAAACAAATAAATTTGCTCGCGAAGTTCATAGAGCACCGACTTCATCATCGGCTTTTATTATTTTCGAAATGAGGAAAGAGCTGTCGTTACGGTACATGGCGAGCGACTGACTGAATTTTTGTTTTCAAAAATTAATCAGCTAAACATTGAGGCATTTTGTTCCAACAGGACCAACTTGCCATACGCGCCTAGTTAGGTAGTTGGGTCTGATGCCTGCCAATATGGCACACTTAAACCTGTCGTAGGTCTGTTGTGATACCACTGGGACTTCTCACTTACACTATGGGATCCCTTTTAGGCCATCCTGTGACCAGCGCGCCTAAAAATCGATTTATTGTAAAATTAAGCTACAATTGACGGCATCCGATCAGATTTATTGGAGTCAAAAATTGGACTCATTTAAAAAATGGGCCTCGTAGCCGTGCCCACGTAGGCCGGCTTTTATATTCAAAAAATGAATGTCATGAAATTATCTATTCAATTATTAAAAAAAAAAATCCTTTCAACAAATTTATATTTTTATCATTCAGGCTCTTTAAAAAAACACCCGATATTAAATTTTTTTTTCTTCTGCAGCCAGCTTCTAACACATATTTTCGTAGCTGGTTTCGCCAATAATTGAAGGCGAAATATTTTCACCACACTCTGTGGTGTGTTTCACATTGTTGATACCCAAAGATGATAAATTACCTGGTTTGGCCTTCAGCTATGGTGAAAAACAAAATTGTGCCATCGGGTATTCGGCAGCAGAATTCTGCTTATTTCACACGTATTCACCCACTCGTCCAATCGGCCAAGTGTTCAATCAGTGTTTTTTCGTAGATAACCTCCGCCGTAGCCGAATGGGTTGTTGGGTGACTACCGTTCGGGAGTGCGTCGGTTCGAGTCTCCGTACATAAAACAGCAAAATAATATAATAGAACATTTTTTTTCTCAAGGAGGAGGAGCTTGGTCAAAAGAGTGTACGCGCCAATTATATATATTGTATATATATGTATATATAACCAACACAATACAATAGTTTTTTCGTAAACAACTCATCAGCTGATCCTTTCCAATTTTCTGGAGCCGGTTAACAGTCTGATCTGAAGGGTCACAAAATGCTGTAATATTTGCTACAAAGTTGTGATTTCTTGACCCCAAGGTTCATTAGAAGCTGCATATCAAAAATTGAGTGAAGAAGGCCAGTACAGCTTTCTACTCCTGTAAATATTTGTTCGGCAAAAAATGTGGTATCAACCCGCGTATCGTACTCTAGATACACTACTTAGTGGTTCTGCCAATATTGGCATATGGCTACCTATTTTAATGGATAGCTCTTCGAAAAGGCAATAACAACACTAAATTAGTGAGAGTACAGAAAACTACATGTATTGGCATCATCACGCCCCACTGTCTCCCTTAACATAATTCTGGACTTACTTCCATTGCCGCTCAGAGAGCTATTGGGTTAAAGGCGGTTGGCCTCTGGAAGCACTCTCCTGTAGGACATGGTATATTTTGAAGCAGATTTCTCCTACCTTCTCTATTCCTACTCCATTTGCGAATAGGGCTTCGAGAATTGTGTTAGAGCTGTCTTTCCAGGCATGATGGATTGGAACGAGTCTGCACGGGCATGGATACATCTGTTTTCACCGACAGATCCAAGATATTATCAGGAGTTGAAACGGGAATTTTCTCTTGATCAGACAACATTTAAGTCTTTTTAATAGTGTTTTCCCAGCAGAGGTCTTTGCATGCAAAATATTCAGGTATCGCTGTTTGGAGAGAGACATAAATATCTTTTCCGATAGTCAAGCTGCGATCAAGGCCCTGTTGTCGCAATGTTGCAGATCTCTTCTGGTCAACTCCTTTAAGAGTAGATCAAACGTCTCGAACGTGCAGGAAACATCTATCTTATCTGGGTTCCAGGCATAGGAGCATAGAATGAAATGAAATTGCCGCAGAGCTTGCCAGAAAAAGGTCGACAGAAGCGGTTTCAGTTGTCCCCATCTCCGACATCGGTGTCACCTTGACCGTTGTTAAAGAAAAACTGCACAATTTCTTTCTTAAAAAGACGCAAGACAGATGGAGTTCTATCTTATCGAGCGCGATCTAAAAAAACCCTTTGGATTCAGTATAACAGGAGTGGGTGGCTTAAAGTGCTGGGGATCCCAGGCCACTCAATTCCCAAACTCATAGCTGTGGTCACCGGTCACTGGGTGATTGGAACTCATGCAGAAAAGCTTGGACTTCCGTACAACCCTTATTGCAGAAGACTGTTGAACACTTTCTTTGCAAATGTCCGGATCTGGCGGCTAGGCACTTGAGGTTCCTTAGTGTGCCTTTCGGAGATAGCCGGAGAGAGTTCGCGTGGTACTCCTATATAAAGGGTGATTTTTTAGCTATTATCTTTTTAAACAGTTAGTTTAAACAGCTGGCGCATGTTTTGAGTTTTGTTTCACTGTCAAACATCTTCTGTTTGGCCTATAATTTAACCATGAATCGTCTTACAAACGAACAACGCTTGCAAATCATTGAATTTTATTGTAAAAATACGGGTTCTGTTAAGAAAGTTTAAAGTCGAAAAATTGTGTTCAGCGACGAAGCTCATTTTTGGATCAATGGGTACGTAAATAAGCAGAATTGTCGATTTTGGAGTGAAGATGAGCCCGAAGAATTGCAAGAGCTACCAATGTATCCACAAAAGGTCACAGTTTGGTGCGGTTTATGGGTTGGAGGTATCATTGGACCGTACTTCTTCAAAGCTGCTGCGAATCGTAACGTAACTGTGAATGGTGAGCGCTACTGTGAAATGATATCCAACTTTTTTTTGCCCAAAATGCAAGAGCTTGACTTGCATGACATGTGGTTTCAGCAAGACGGTGCCACATGCCACACAGCACGCGTAACAATGGACTTGTTGAGAGGCGAGCTCGGTGAACATTTTGTTTCACGTTCGGGACCTGTCAATCTGTCAATTGGCCTCCCAGATCGTGCGATATAACGCCTTTAGATTATTTTTTGTGGGGCTATGTTAAAGCTCATGTCCATTCAGACAAGCCTGCTTCAATTAAGGCATTGGAAGACAACATTAAAGCTTTATATGTGAGAGTCGCGGTCAACATTTGCATGAAATAATCTTCAAACATTAAATTATATGGGCTGTACTATCGATTTAAATAAAAATTTCATGCATTTTTCTGAATTTTACGTGTATTTTTTTGAAAAACACTCTTATAGCTCTAAAAAATCACCCTATATATATATATAATGAACGAACGGCAGATATTTTTATGAGGAGCTTTTTCATGGCATAAATACACTCGGAAGTTTGCCATTGCCTAGCGAGTGGCGACTGCTATTAGAACATTTTTTTCTTAATTTTGGTATGGTACTCTTGCCATTCTTTTTTTCTCAATTTCATTTCAATTTATTATATTTTAACTTTATTTATTATTTACTAAAATTTTTGCTTATCAACATTAAGCAAATATCTAAGTAATTAAATAAACTTATTACACAAAATAACTCAATCATTTCGAAAAATGGTTAAAAAAGTTTATTAAAAAAATTTACTCTAAGGTGGTGCTTAAATTTCGATCAGTACGGTAGATAATTACTTTGTAACAGCATTAATGAAATTTGCGATTTTAGCAAACTTTTCTCATCGCAAAAAGTGTACCACAAAAATATTTTAAGCAAAAAAACATGAAATGTTATTGTTTCGCTAACAACGAATAACCGCAAAAGCATGAGAATGAAGCTGAAAGGTAAATAGCTGTAAGGCATAAGTGAAGAAAAACTCAATTATAAATTATAAATGTATTGAAAAAATACTAATTTAAGTGCAATCAGTGTGAAAATTAATTAAATACTCACATTTTAAATTAAATCAAGGCAAATATTTTTTTCACCATTTTTAACATAATTAGTGTAAACAATGTGTTTTGAACATAAAAACTTACTTTTAAATGGATTAAGTAAAAAAAAGTTGTTGTTTAATTCAAATTAGAAATTTTTTAATTAAATGAAAATATATCAAAATTCATGTATGTACTTGTAAAAATATGTTATTTCTTTACATATATCAAAAAAAAAAACAAAAAACACAAAAATGCAATGCATAAAAAGGCAGAATTTCATAAAACATAACTAATTTTTTTTTTGTAATACAGAAAATGCTAAATTCATAACACAGAGCTAAAACTGCAACAAGTGATGAAAGTAAAGTACATAATCTCATATACATATAAATTTAATGTAAGTATATACGAAAAAAAAACCAGACCCCAAAAAAGATGTGAAGGCAACTTGAATACAAAAATGTTGAGCACAATCATGTATTAATCGATAACAAGTACAGTAAAAACTAAAATAATTGAACCAAATGAATTTCAACGTCAAATTCTAGTAAGAAAATCTGATGAAAATTGAATAAATAAAAAATTAAAATCATGTGAATTTAACTAAGAAAAAAACAAAACAGATAGCGATAAGTAATTAAAACACCTTGGGGATGCAGGCAAATTACGAAAAACATGGATTTTCATTAAGAAAAAAGATTATATAAAAACAAATGTGGATTAAACTTATATATATATAAACGCGGAAATAAAGAAACACACAACTGATCTATCACTGAAACTAAATGGTTTTTTATTAGAAGGAATTTGGAAAAAAGGTTCAAAATAATAATGGCTGAATAACAATTGACAAATAATGACAGGCACCGCTAAAATAAGCTGGCTTTCACTGCCTGTTAACATATACCCATATACCAACTTGAACAAAAAGTTCCCGGAACAACCGACAGGTGGCGCTCTAAGTAAACTAATTTGATTTCTGTTTTTTTGTTTTTTTATTAGGTTGCCACATCAACATTCCTACCAAAATTGTATCGTCATTGCTTGATACGAAGGGTGCCTTTTATATTTCAGGATTTGGCAACCCTGGTGTTGCAATCTGGCAACTGACAGCTGTATCGCAAAGTTTAACATTTTTTGGCTTTTACGTACTCAGAACGTTTTAAAATACAAGCGCTATTTGTGTTGTTTACAGTAACTTAAAAGATTCATCTCGGTCCAAAAATGGAATTAAACCGTGAACATTTTCGTGCGATTATTTTTTACAACTTTCGATGTGGATTAACTCAGCAACATTGCATGGATGAACTTAATTCATTTTTTGGCGAAGAAGCTCCATCAAGGACCAGTGTTTATCGATGGTATGGTGAATTCAATCGTGGTCGTAGTTCACTCCAAGACGAATTTCGTGAAGGTCGTCCAAACTCAGTTGTTGTTCCGAAAACCATTGCTGCTGTGCGCGAACTGATATTGCAAGATCGTCATGTGACCTATCGTAAGATTGAGACAATCTTAGGCATTAGTGGGACCAGCACACATTCAATATTGCAAGTTAACACATGACTCCCATGAGTGACATATGAATACTATGTGCAGACTTAGCTACTTTGCATTAGCGTGGGAAAGCTAAACTTTTCATGGTCCCACAAATTAAATTCGCGCAACTGCAGCGGTAGGGATCATATTCATACTTACCGACAAGTGCAGACTGCAACAACAACTCCATATTCAGCTACCTATGCAAACTTCAACAACAACATTGGAATTTCAGACCAACAACAACAATAAAGTATTTGCCAGAAAAATAATTGTGCCAAGAATAGGGACAAGTTAGATTTTAATTCATAAGTTAAGTTCAGTTCCGTTTTTGACTCGAAATAAAGAAGAGCGCAACGCGCTACAAAGCAAAAACCTCCGGGTTTCTTTTTAATAAGCACATAGTGCTTTAATAATAATTTGCATAAACATTTGACTGCCAAAAAAATTTGTTCGCGTTGGATCCCACACAATTTGTCAATCACTCAAAAAAAGGCTCGGCCCGATTGGTCGAAGGAAATGCTCAAAAAATACGACCGCGGGGCTTCAAAACACGTCTATGACATCGTGACAGGTGATGAATCATGAATTTACGCGTATGAGCCCGAAAGTAAACAGCAGTCGACTGTATAGGTGTTTCAAGATGAGCCAAATCCAACAAAAGTTGTTCGCGCACGAAGCACTTCCAAGCAAATGGTCGCCAGTTTTTTCGGAAAAACTGGACATGTCGCAACCGTACCGCTAGAACAACGCAGAACAGCAAAAATAATGGATTTCTTTTTCTCCAAGCTCTTATTTGAAAAATTACATCACGAAATGTCCATCATGAGCACGTTTACAGGCTGTCGTACGAAAATTAAAATTTCCAACCATCTAGATCCGAATGTTCTGTTTCAGCTCAGGAATCGTTGTTGGCTTATGACACATGGATTTTACTTTTCAAAAATCCCAGTCTAGTCTGGCAATCCTTTTTCTATCCGGGAAAGCACCAGTTCCTCAAAATTTGTTCACCAATCTTTGTATTGTCGACTCAATCGCGGCGAATACATATTTCCACCAAAAAAATAGCGAACTTTACAAAAATGTTGTTGTTGTTGCAATAATTTTACGGCCTTCTTCTATTGTGTGAAATTCTACATCTCTCTACTTGACAAATTGTTAAAGATCACTCAAAAGATGACATAGAAAAAGGTCCGTCTAGGAATTATTCACTATTAAAATCGAGGCGTGTTATATCTTTTTATCTCTGTATATAAAATATAAAGAAATAAGAAAAGACCTTCCGGCTGAAGCAACAGGTAATATTTAGTACAGTTAATATGAAATTCCCTCCACCAAAAATATTCAATAGGACAAAAATGTGCCAAATAATTTTTTGGTGGCGGGGCAGGGTTTAAATTGCCATCGCACTTACAGTTGGCGTCGTCTACCGCGTGGAGTTGCGTGGCCACTAAAAAATCCCTCCTAATCTTCCGGACTACTTTTTGTATTACTTCGGAAGGGCCCAGAATGAAGTCCATGAAATGGACCAATTCTATTCACCTATGTTTGGGACCACCATGCTTGCAACCAGCTTCACGCAATGGGCTCGCTTGTGTCTCTGTCTGTGAAGCCGCGCTTTGTCGTACTGCATCGAGATCTATCTTTTTTCTCCGTAGTGCGCCTTCATCGTATTTTTTAAACACATTCCAGTTATCCATTCGTTCAAGCATCTTGCCGATCACATTGGTCGGCACGATGTCACCAATCTGCTCCCTCAGAGCATCTCTTTCCACGAGCCATCAGTCGCAACTGGAGAACGTGTGTTCGGCGTCATTGCTCGGTGATTCGCAGTATATGCACCCGTAGTCGCTTGCCTTACCCCTCCGGTATAAGTATTTCCGGAAATATCCGTGGCCCGAGAGGAACTAAGTCATGAAATAGCCCACTTCTCCGAAGCACCTTTGAACCTATTTGCCTAATGTAGGAATCAGCTTCACAGTCAATCTGCCACTAGATTCAATGTCCCATCGGTTTTGTCACGGCGGCGTTAGTGGTAGCTTTTTTTCCCTAGAGTCCCACGTCAAATAATTTTCATCTGTCGAAAATAACTAATTTTTTTATTACGAAAAAAATAGAAATTAATTCATCTTCTTTCTTGCATCAGACCCTACAGTCGGTGGGTAGGTGAAATGGTTGAAGTACCAGTCTGGAACTCCCTAAGTAGAAGTAAAGCGTCGTTCTGATACCCCCAATAGACAGATATCTACAGCCAGCCAGAGCTGTTGATGTAATGGAGAAAATTGATGGGACTTGGGTTGGCGCACTGTCCCCGGCCGTCGAGGAAAGGACATCCAGTGACCTTAATCGTTTAGCTGCCAAACCCGGCGTTTTTTTTTTTGACATTTACAGAGAAGGCGCTCAACAGTCTCCTTCTCTGAAAGGTCCCCACAACTTCTGCGATAGGGTTAAAGGGTAAACCTGCGTGTGTGCCGATCGTCCAGTGACCGGTGATCACTGCTACGAGTTTGAAAATTGAATGGTGAAGAGTCCAAAGGCCTTTCTGAATCCTCAAAATATTGTAGTGAGGCCAAAGGGTTTTCGAAATAGCACATGAGGAAATGGAGCTAGATATTTTCTGCACTTTTCTGAGGCACAAGTTGTGCATTCCCCTTTGACAACTGTCAGGGGGACGCCAATGTTCGGGTAGGAGGTCCTTGAGGCCAATTCAGTTCCCTTCCTGGCAAGCTCGTCAGCAATTTCATTTCCCCCTATGTTCCTATGTCCTGGAACCCAGATTAAAGAAATGTTACCTGCACACCCAAGAGATTGGATCTCCTTCTTACAGGAGTTTACTAATTTCGTTCTGCACCATGGCGTCGTCAGAGCCTTGATCGCGGCTTGACTATCGGAGAAAATGTTAATATCTCCCTGGCTCCCGCGTTCTCCTAAACATTTTGCATGCCTGCAGGATCGCAAAGACTTCTGCCTGGAAAATACTTGCGTATCCGGAAGTCAAAAGGAGATAGATAAATTAGCTGCTTAAGAGAAGACCCTTGCTCCCGGTCCCGATTCCATTTTGGAGTCGTCAGTGAAGACAGAGATCTGTCCGAAGTGCGAAGAAATACGGTGTTAACTGTTTAAAAATGCTTCCTCCAGAGACCAACCTCCTTTAACCTGATTTCACTTTGAGCTGTGATGGAAATAACGTAAAATTCGATTAAAGTATACGCAAAACGACATTCAGTGTAGCACTGGGACAAGTTTTACAAGCTCCGGTGATGCCAATGCATGCAGTCCTTTGCACCCTCCACCGTTTGGTGTTATTATAGCCTTTCCAAAGAGCTTCCCACCGATAGAACACTACGTTGTATATACAAAGCACGGCCTGTGGCTTGAGTCCCCATTTTTTGCCGAATATAGATTTGCAGAAGTAGAAAGCTATGCTGGCTTTCTTTACCCGATTTTCAATGTGTTCCAAAGTGTTTCAATGAGTTTGGAGTCAAGTATCACTCCAAGATACCAAACTTCCGATGAAAGCGGGTGAATGTGGTTGTTTAATTTGGGAAATCTAAAGTGTGGTGGTTTATATTTTCTGATAAATATCACCAGTTCTGTTTTGTCAGAATTGACTCGGAGGTCGCAACTGGTAGCCCAGGAACGTCTCCAAAATCTCAACCATGACTAAGGGAAACGCTCGCTATACCATTAGGCCCAAGTCATCGGCGTATGTTACTACCTTAACCTCGCCCTTATTTAAAATTATCAGAACTTCGTCAATACCAACTAGCCACAGTAGAGGCGAAAGAACACCACCATACGGCGTTCCCCTGTGCATGAATCTAGTGACTTTAGCCCCTTTTGCCACCACATTAACTTCCCTGTAGACAAACAGGGAGGAGATCCAGAGACAGATAGATTTTACACTTTTTCTAGTCTATCTAAGCCAGTGACAATTGACTCCGCCCTATAGTACCCAGAATTAGTATATTTTTTTTTTCTATTATTTTCAAACGCCATTTACGTTGACTATTTGGAAGGTTTTACTTAAAAATTACTTAAAAAATATGAATACTCCAATTTGAGCGCGCAGCTTACGGTCGAGTAATAATTTAAGCCCGTAGCTTAACTGTGAGCGAGGCCTTTATGTGACCTTCTTTTGTTTGCCCAAACATCCACTGGGTATATTATACTCGCGCTACTTTGACAAATGTAAATAATTCAAATCCCCCTCCCCTTTTTTGCTTTAACTTTTTCCTTCTGTTCCCTTCGGCTGCCTACTGTTTTCGCTCTCTCGCTTGTTTCTGACCATAATTACATTATGCAGTTCATAAAAGAAAATCTTACCGAAATGAAATATGCATTTTATATCCAATTCATTACATAATTCATTATGAAAAGCTCTCTGACTGCCATCATAAAATTTTCCAATTCAAACAAATGAGAGTTTAGAATTTTACCTGAAAACAAATGAGGGAAATGAGGGAAATTAAATAGCTGGGCTTTAAGGTGGAGGAGATACTTGGAAGGAGAATTAGTAGATGGGAAGATGACTACAGGTGTAGGGTCAATGAATGCTTCTGATTGTTTGGATGTGTGCTAGTGTGTGTGTGTGTATGATTAGAAAATTGTAATTTCGTTTCTTTTGCAAGTACGGACATATATATGTGTGTGTGTGTGTCAGTTAGAGCAAACAATGGCGCCAGGAAAATAGAAAATGCGTTCGCTTTGCCGGCACAAGGAATGCGTAACGCTGAGCGAGCGAAGGAGTAAGAAGAAGCATTCTGATAGCGCGTGAAAATGGCAAATAGAATGAAAAGGCGGAGGAGAAGCATGGCAACAAATGTAAAGACAAGTCAACGCACGCACACTAATACGCCAAATATGTATACACACATACACACACACCTACATATGATATGCCCATTCGCACTAACATTTACTCACACAGCAGTGGTTTGCCGGCAATGCGGCAGCCCCTTATCTTGGCGTGTTGGCTCGACTGCAATTTCCAACGCCGCCACTATGCGCAGCTGGGCACCATTTGATTAATTTTCAAATCCCTCGCTTTCACAAAATGTGTGCCCGCGACAACAACAACAACAACAGCAGCAGAAGTAACACAAACACCAACCATTCGCAATAGCAAGAACAAAAATGCTGAACTGCGAGGAGCAAAGCAACAGCTATGGGGTGGGGTACCAACGCACAAAGAGTTCCCCGTCTTCTCACCCCATCCAATATCTTCAAGAGCCTTTCGTACATAAATGCCTGCGAAAGGCGGTATACGGTCTGTGTGTGCCTATGTATGACCGACAGTTTGCTTTGTTGTTGTTGTTTTCTTGCGCTACTGCCGGGCAAACGCCGCGCTAAGAGACTCAGGTGCGTTTGTTGAATTGGGTGGGTTAGTTTTATGGTTAGGGAATGCCGTTGTACGGTGGTTCATTCTCAAGCAAAGATGTATGGATTTAAAATGCATTGAAAACAAATATTTTGAAATGAGGATTATTTGTTTTGAAGATTTCACTTGATTTTCAATGTTAACATAGATGCATTGAAAATGTAAATCAAATTTTTTTATTTAAAAAATTTTGGATTTTCTTTTAATATTTCACCTGATTTTCAACATTTCGTGTTGAAGGCATTACAAATTTAAATCAAACTTTTTGATTTAAAAAATTTAAAATTTCGTGTTGAATGCATTAAAATTGTAAATCAAACTTTTTGGCTTAAAAAATTTAAATTTTTTTTATATTTCGCCTGATCTTCAATATTTTGTGTTGAATGCATTAAAAATTTAAATCAAACTTTTTGAGTTGCAAATTTTCAGTTTTTTTTTTAATATTTCAGTAAAAAAAGATCCTTTTGATATAAAAAATTCTACATTTTTTTTTTAATATTGAATGCATTAAAAATTGAAGTCAAACTGTTTGAATTCAAAAACAATCTCTTCTTGAATATTTCACTAGCTTTTAGACCTTCAGTATTGAATGTATTAAGAAAAAATGATAAAAAATTTTGTTTTTGGAATATTTTACTTGATTCTCAATACTGGATGCACGAAAAAACAAACCTCTGGAAAGTGCATTTGAAACAACCAAACTTATGTAAAAAATTGTAAAGACTTTTTTTTTCAATTGGATGCACTCAAAATTTAAATCAAAGTTTTTTATTTAGAAAATTTTGAACTCTTTTTAATATTTCAATTAAAAATTATATTTTCATTAAAAATTCAAAACAAACTTTTTGAGGAGAAAACTGTTAAATACTTCTTTAATTGAATGCATTAAAAATATAAATCAAACTTTTGATTTAAAAATTTTCAATTTTTTTTTTTTAATATTTCGCTTGAATTTGAATATTTTGGTTGAAAGCATTAAAAATTTGAATCAAAAATTTTTGAGTTAGAAACTCGATTTTTTTTTAATATTTCACTTGGTTTTCAATAATAGATGCACGAAAAACTCAAATTAAACTTTTTGATTTGAAAATTGTTAAGATTTTTTTTAATTGAATGCACTCGAAATATAAATCAAACTTTTGGTTTAAAAAATTTTCAATTTTAATATTTCGCCTGATTTTCAATATTTCGTATTGAATGCATTAAAATTTTAAATTCAACTTTTTGAGCAGAAAATTGTTACATATTTTTTCAATATTTCGCGTTGAATTCATTTAAAACTCAAAGCCAACTTTTTGATTTAAAAAATGTTGGATAAATTTTCAATTTTTTTTAACGTTTCACTTGATTTCCAATATTTCATTTGAATGTTAATCAAAGTTTTTGATTAAAAAAATTATAAATTTCGTGTTGAATGCATTAAAAATTTAAATCAAAATTTTTTGAATTAAAAATAATTTTTTGGTTATTTCGCTTGATTTTCAATATTGGATGCGCAAAAAATTCAAATTAAACTTTTTGAGTTGAAAATTGTTAATAATTTTATGTTTACTTGAATGCCCTCCAAATATAAATCAAAATTTAGATTTAAAAAATTTAAAATTTTTTTTTAAATTTCGCCTGATTTTCATTATTTTGGTTGAATGCATTAAAAATGAGACTACAATTTTTTGATTGAAAACATTTAAAATTTCGTGATGAATGCATTAAAAATTTATATCAAAATTTTTTGAATTAAAAATACTTGTTTGGTTATTTCGCTTAATTTTCAATATTGGATGTTTTTGCGCATTCAAATTAAACTTTTTCAGTTGAAAACTGTTAATATTTTTTCAAAATGCAAATCAAACTTTTTGAGTTAGGAAATTTTGATTTTTTTTTTTTGCTAATATTTCACTTATTTTAGACATTCAATATTGAATGCTCTAAAAAATGTTGAAAAAAAAACTTTTTTTTCGGAATACTTCAGTTGATTTTCAATGTTCCATATTGGATACACTCAAAATATCTTTTTTTTTTTTGACTTAAGAAATATCGATTTTTTTTTGTTTTGGTTTTGTTGAATATTTCACTTGATTTTCAATATTCAATTTTGAATGGATTAAAAATTTAAATCAAACTTTCTAACTTGAGAAACATATTTTTTTTTTTTTGAGAATATTTCACTTGATTTTCAATATTTCATATGGAATGCACCAGAAGAATAGTCATAATAATAGTCTATACTATAAAGGTGAATGTCTGTACGTTGTCCGCGCATCACTACAAAACGACAACGCCAAATGACGTAAAAAATTGTATACATACATTCATATTTTCACCCAATGAAGGTTATAGGCATGTTTTTATGATGGAACTCCCTTCCCACAGCCCCCAGGCCGCGCCACCACTCTCATTCGTCACTAATAATCGAATATTTGCTTAAATTTAATCTAAAAAATCTTAGTTTTTCCAATTTCCCACTATTTATAGCACACTCTAGACTTCATAATCCGCATAAGCTGTTCAACTATGACCCAAATGCAAAGTTCAACAACGGTTTGGGATAGAAAATTAATAAAAATAATTTTGCTTGATATTTTTCTGATTGGTTGTTTTGATTTTATTCATCGAGGCATAGCAACGGATGCCGGGTATTGTAATATTATGGTTATTAATACAAAATTATTTTCCATGAATTTATTGTTTGTAATTCTTTTATATATATATCCTAAATCCCTCAAAACTACTTCTACGCGAGTGGGCCCGCGGGTTAAAGCTTGTTTTAATATATAATCATATTTTTTGACTCGTGAAATATTTAATTTTTTTTTTTGTTTTCTTAGTTTTGTGGAACATTTCACTCGATTTTTCAATATTCCATATTGAATGCACTAAAAATTTTAATGAAATTTTTTGAGCTAAAAAATATTTAATTTTGTCTTTAATTGATTTTTATTATTGAATTTTCAATGGAATGGACTAAAAATTTAAATCAAACTTTCTGAGTTGCGAAACATTGCATTTTTTTAATCTCTTTCTCAATTTCCATTTTCCAAAAAATATTGAAATTTTTTGTAATATTTTACTGGATTTTCAAAAGAATTTTCGCAAGCAAATTTTGCTGAATAGTATTTTTTGGGACTCAACTGATCAATGATTCTTAACATACCAGATATAATCAAGAGTGTATTCAGAGTGATTTTCCAAAACATGATCCTGATGCTCTCAGACGAATTTTTTAGAAGTTAAGAATTTTCAACTTCATATTAAAACTGAACCAAGGGTTAATTTGAATAAAGTTTTACAGTTCTGAACATGTCTTTTCAAGTAAGAATTTTTCTAAGTATTTATTTACTTACATTTTTTTTTTTTGGTGAAAAAACTTCATTCAAATTTCTCTGGTCCCAAGAGGGTCTAAACAAAAAATTTAGATATCAACAAATCTATGAAATTACAATTCATCTGGGCTGTAGCACCATTCTATTGCAAGAATTATTTGTCTGATTGATATTTTCATTCTTTTCAAAAGAAAATTTGTTTGAAATGATGACCTATCAACTACATCATTGGCGCCAACATAATTTCAGCAACAGTAGCAACCGATGATGCGACGTAAAGGAGTAAAAATAACTGCCGAACTACTCGCAACTACTTTCACAGTTTTTTCCAAGGCGCATTCATGAAAGGTGAATAGACCAACAACAAAGTTCTGTACGTTTGTTTGTCAAAGCAAAGCATTGAGAAACTAGAAAACAAATAATGAATTCGCCTTGTTTCATTCTAGCTGACAGCCTCATGGACACGACGAAAGAAAAAAAAACGCATCAGCAGATTTACTAACACCACCTTTAATAGATTTGCCTTGGTTTATTCCTAAAGAATGTGTTATGTGCCATAGAAAAAACTACTGAAAGATTATAATTTTTACACCGAATTTTGAATGAATTTTGAGCATTTTCAATAACGTCTATTTTGGAAATATCCAAACCAGTTCATTTTGATTTAGAGACACGCAATTATCGCACAGGGATTGCCTTTCCATATTTCCACAGAATCTTTAGCAATCTTCTTGGATCGAGATCAGGGAACTTGACATGCGCGCTTGGAACCACCACTTATACCCTATGATCAAAAAGTACCTGGAAGGTGACGTTGACTGTTTTCTTCGATTGTGAAGGCGTAGTGCACCATGAGTACCTTCCACCGGGCCAGACAGTATATTATTTATCCGTTTTGAAGCGTTTGAGAGATGCTGTACGTCGCAAACGGCCGGAAATGTGAGGAAACAATTTTAGGATTTTGCATGATGATACCACGTCATCGCACCGAGTCCAAATTATGCGGAATTATTTAACCAAACACCAAGTAAATACCATCGTGCAAGCACCGTATTCACCTAATATGGCCCCGTGCGACTTCTTCTTGTTTCCCAAGTTGAAGTTACCACTTCGTAGAAGGAGATTTCAGGCGATAGAGGAGAGCAAAGAGAATGCGAGGAAGGAACTGAAAGTCATCCCTTCGTCGGCCTACCAGGGGTGCAGGACTGGGTTTAATGTTGGCAGATGTGTGTTGCTTCAGACGGGTCATATTTTGAAGGTGATAAAATAAATTTGCCTGAAATTGAACTCTGTCTTGTTTTATTGAAACATTCCCGGTACTTTCTGATCATAGGGTACCCCAGCGATTCTCTGATTAGAAGAATGGGTAATCATTTTGTGCACCGAGAGATGGCAGAATCGCCAGATGAGTACATTTTGAAATGTAAATGAAAGTTTCAAACGAGTACGGACTCAGCAAGCTTCCAATAGCAATAGAAAAGGCTCTAACAACAATGCAAAAAAATGCATCGTGCGGTGTATACCTACAGTGTAATTTACTTCAGAGTCGAAGGCGAAACATTCACTTGCATGGAGTCCTTGTAAATGTTGGAGAATTGGTAAAATTTGATAAGGATTCTCGATGAATATAATTCAGGGCCGCTCTGTGCACCTTCACGTCCAAGAGCTGATTAATAGGAGCCAGAATCTCATCAGTCAATTAGAAGAGATTACTCTCACTTACCTAGGCGATGACTCTGTTTCCAGCAGTTGCCCGCTGGAGTGGTTCCTTGCTGAGCAGGTCGTTATGCTCCTTAACCATAAGCCTCGATATGCTGGTGATATTTGAGGTAAATCAGAAGGCATGCTGTCTATTAGTACCGACGATCAATTGCGCTTTGCGTACTTTAGAACTGACCTTAAATGTCGGTTCTTTGTTTTGCCGCAAAGTGCCAACGGCTTGAGAACTTTTTGGTGGTGATTGCTGTTATAGGCGACGAGAGACAACAACTTAGAGTTAGTAACTTCTAAAGAAAGGCCTCCTCTATATTGGAAAGGTCAGGTGGGCAAGGACGTGATACCAAGTCCATGGTGCATTCATTTGGCGCAGGTTGGCACCAGCCGGTAGCACAGACACCGGTTAGCACTGGCGCGCTTTGTTAAACTCGGCCGAAATCACGTAAGCGGTTATCGAGCCAATCCAGAAGAAGAAGAAGAACATCTGAAGCTGCCGTATTGTCGATTTTTGCCATGAATTGAAGTTTGATTCTTCGGTGATATTGTAAATAGGTTAATCGAGGGTTTTTCAAGGTCAAGTGTTGAGCTCTGTTCATTTATCAATATATACAATATCGAGTAATCACCAGCATAAAATACCATTAAAACTCCCTTCGGCTGTTGAGGAGACCTTGAAATATAGAATTTGAATAGTAGGGTCGCCCCTCGGCAGGCAATGGCAAACCTCCGTGTGTATTTTTCCCATGAAAAAGCTCCTCACAAAAAAATATCTGCCTTTCGGAGTCGGCTTAAAACTGTAGGTCTCTCCATTTTGTGGAACAACATAAAAATGCATACCACAAATAGGAGGAGGAGTCTGGCCAAACATCCAAGGAAGGGTGTACGCGCCAATTATACATACATACATAGTATGATGCAAAGAACACCACCCTGAGGAACACTTGCTTTATGCCTCTCTGTTTTGATATTAGATCTCGAAATATTCTAAATGAATGCAAACCATGTGGATAATTCGCCAACCATCTCCATAGTCCCTAGTGGACTTCTCGATGTCTTCTAATAACGTCGTATGGTTGATGGTGTCGAAAATCTAAGGCAAGGCAGCCGATTCTACGCGCCGGTTTGACTCGGGCTTTTCCCAACCAATGAGTTGGCATCTGAACGACCGAACCCTGCTTAGTTCGTTAAACGTCATTTCCCATCGAAAGTTCAGCTTAAACTTTGCTGTATGACGCTTCCCAATCAAGTTACTCAGCGTTGAAAGTCACAAATTTCAGCGCTGCTCTGCCAAGTTTTTCAATGCTACTCAACTAAAGCATTTTGGAGTGAGAAACATTATGATATTGAGATTTTTTCTCTTTCTGCCACGTACACCTTCATCTCTTACTGATCCTATTGACCTTCACTCAAATTTTTTATCTATTTCCAATCAGTTAAAGATATTCTTAAATTAATCAATTTTATCATTCGAAAAGCGTTGTTTTGAAAACCACTTGCAAAATTATATTTGGGCGAGGATTTCTATACGTTGTTGGCTCGCATAATTCGGCATGACGCAGCTTGTCGACCACAAACGCTATCAATATAAAAAAAATTGCGCTAAAAATAAAAATAAAATTTGAAAAACTTGGATTTTTTTTTCATTTTCTTAAAGTATAATATCTTAAAAATATTGTGAAAATTTCAAGTGAATCAATCCGACAAATACTTTTCGAGTTATTCAACAATTAACAAAGGGCGCTCGGGCGCTTGGAACTCAATAGCAAAACTTTAAACGCATTTTGCTTAACTTAAAACCCGCTTGGTAGATTTCAATAAAATTTATACTGCTTTCGAAACACATAAAAACTCGTGTCTGTTCGAAGGCTTTTTTTCCAAAATTTCGATTTTTTTTTAACAATTATTTGTCGGTTTCTTTCACGAAAATCTGAAAAGTATTTCCTGAGGTCCCATATTGATAATTTTGAAAAAAAAACTTCGATCAGACACAAGATTATCAGTTAATAAAACTAATTTCTCTTGTCCGATTGATTTTAGATGAATCTCCAAGGACTTGTGATGATCACCGCAAGTGACCTCTTGAGAAACGGGCTCTACACAAACAGCGATAACTTTTAGGTTAGGTTAGGTTAAATGGCTGCCCTAGCGTAGGACACACTTGGACGAATATTTAAAATTCGGCCGTTCGGAAGGAAGAAGGAGCCTTGGGATTAGGGACGATGCATTTTACTACGGCGCCGACGGTGGCTGATTTGCGTTCGTAATTAGCCACAACAAGCTACTGATGAACATCACCAAATTGGTGATATTTAGACCCACTATATCCCCAGCGCAGACCACAGGCTCTTAAGGGAACCCCAATCCTCTCATTTCGCGACGAAACCGTCTCCAAAGTTCCCTGTCTAGCCAGCTCATCGGCCCAGCAGTTGCCCTCTATGCCGCTGTGACCGGGAACCCAAATGATAACTGATAACAAAGCGATAATTTTTACAGTTATTAATTTATTTTTTTTTTTTGAAATTTTGCTAAGCTTAAGTTGAAACAAGATATATTAATGCTATGTTTTTATTTTTGTAAAATAAAGCAACTGACTAGCAAAAAAGTAATATTGAAAATCATCATTTTTTCGGGCCTCTGACTATCCCTAACCCCATAATGAAAAATAACGATTTTTCAAAAAATTGATATTTTATTCCAATAGCAAAACTGCTGCAAGCATCTGCAGTTACATTGCATGCGAATTTGTAATAAAGCTTGCTAACTGCACGTACAAAGAAGAAGTACTTATTTACTAAATTATGACACAATACCAGTAATTTGATTTTATATTTTCTCCGCTGAACATATTTTAATAATTCACGTTTGGTTCACTATTTACCTTGTGGCACTTCACTGTAAGCCACCTCCTCGAAAATGCTTTCAAACTGCTGCTGTGTATATACTAGGAATGTCAGTCCTGGAATGCCGGGATCACGGTATATTGAAGTGTCGAAAGTCCCGATACTGGTGGAAAATAATCCCGAAATTTTCGGAATTTGAATTTTTTTTCCTTGTTCACTCATCTCGGGAGCATAGGGCCTCGACAAGACTTGTCTTGAGTTGGTTTCGTTAATCTATTTGATTTCTGGCAGGGTAGGTGATTAGCCTGCCGCCATCAGTCGTAAGTAGTGGGAATGCCCACCTGTTGTTGCTTAGGACAACGCCTTCTTACTGTTTGGAGCGCCATCTCTGTGTCACATTTTTCAGGCGGAAGGATCGCACAGATGGTTGAGGACTTCGCTAAAGGGGTAAGTCTGCGCTATTACCGCGGCTTTTTAGGTAGCCACAATGCAAATAATGCGCTGATTATTGTGCGGGAATAAGGATGTAAAGGATGGAAAGGATAGATAAGTTTTTGGGTTTGAAGAATGAGATTTTTTTTTTTTGTAGAAAGAGGGAAAGTAGGTAAATTTTGAAAAACGCCTTACGTGGTATTCGAACCCACTACCGCAGGGATGGCAGGCTAGTGCACTTACGCTAGACTGCCGAGGCCGCAGGGGATTTAAAATATGGCATATGAAATGAAGGCAAAAATAGTTCCCTTTTATAGCAAAAAAAATGTTGTAGCAAAGTAATGAATATATAAATTTCAGGACCGATCCCGTGATCTCGGTATTGTGATAACGCTTTTCGGAAATTCCCGGGATCGCATAATTAAAAAAAAAATTGCATCCTTAGTATGCACAATTGTATTTATGGGAATGTAAATGTATGCGTGTAGGTGCAGGCACAATAAAACCAACGCCAAATGAGCGAAATGAAATGTAAGTAATTTAGAAATAATAATGAGACTCATTCGCACAGCAAATACATGAACGCCGAGGTAAAGGCACACCGACCGACGCACGCACGCAAGGCAGGCAATAATACAATGACGAAGAGCGCTACGCACACACACGCACAAATATAAGCAGTGTACATATGCAACAGTGGCAGGCGCCGAGCATCGTTTCCGCTGTAGACACTTGCATAAAAAACAAGTACGCACACGCACAAACCCAAACATACATACACACGAACAGAGTTTCATGCACACATAGCGCACAACCAAGCGAACGTATTAAAAAAAACAAAGACTACAACACAACTACATAGAAGGCCTCAGCATCAGTGACAGTGTCAGACTATTATACATTACGCTTTTGTAGCATACATTAAGGCGCTACGTAAGCAGGCTAGCAAGCCGTCTGCCGGCAGAAAAGTGAACCTCATCTGTTTTGACAAACATTGCGGATATAAAAAGGATCAAATACTCATTTTGGTGTGTTAGCGCAAGCTCCAATTGCTTGCCATTTACCATTTGCACACCACCCCTCCGCTCTGTTGCGCCCTGCACTCGGGTTTGGGAAAAAGCGCAAATTCAGGCAATGGAGAATACGCAATGTACAATGTTATCTTCAGTTTGCTATTTGTGCAATGTGTGTTAGTGTGCAGTGCCAGTTGATAACTGTTGCATATTTGAATGGTTGCCAAGCATTTCGAATTCGCGATTACTTTCTAAAGAATTGAATTTAATTTGCACAGTTTTTTCCCCTACAGCAAGAAAACAATTGAGTTCATGCAATTTTAAAGAGATTGAAATGGTAGCATTTTTTCCAGTTGCATAACTGCCATTTAAGTGTATGAAATTGGTATGGAAGTGGTGGTGCCGGAGATGTGTGTCATTTGGAGAATTCGCACTAACGCAATGGCAGGTTGGCATGAAATCGTGAAGCTTTAAACTCTTAAGTTAGTAAGTACAAACATAAATTTTTAAAATCTAAGTACACTACTTTTATATATTTATTGTATTCGTCTCCACTGTTTCAATTCAATTCCGAAAATTTTGGCACCACGAGTTCAACATTGGTTAGATTTTAATACGAGAGTTGTCCTTTAGATTTCGCGCCCGATAATGAAAACATAATAAATTAATAATAATAATGGCTTTATTGCTCTTCAAAATATCCTCCTTGGAAGTCAATGCGAGGGTCATTAGAAAAGTGCGTATAAAAAGAAAAACTAATTAATTGTTTGGGACAAACCTTTTTTTATTTTTTGACGTAGCCTCATTTTAGAGTTACACTAAATTGTATATACTGTGGGCAAAAAGTAAGGTGAATTTATTTGTCAAACTTCGCGGGGTTAAAATTTCGCTCTAGTTATTTTTTTCATGAATTGGCAGCACTGTTAATAACATCTGGGCCAACTTTCATGTGAATGTCATTATCAGTAATATATTTACGTTTGTGTTTACCAAACGACCAAGAGTGCATTTTTCGATTTTTACAATGTCTGATTTGATTGAGCAGAGAAGTGCCATCAAATTTTGTTTGCGGAATGAAATTTCGGCTGCGGAAACGTTTAGCATGTTGCAGAAGGCATTTGGTGATTCGACCATGTCGCAAAATGTTTATAAGTGGTACAAAGACTTCAAAGAGGGTCGAGAACGTGTTGATGACTTGGAGCGCTCCGGACGACCATCGACATGAACAGATGACCAACACGTCAATAAAGTGAAGGAGTTAGTGCTCAAAACTCGTCGGTTGACTGTTAAAGACCTTACTGATATGATCGGAATATCAGAAGGATCTGTGAAAACCATTTTGAAAGACCATTTGGGTCTACGAAAAGTCAAATCTCGTACCGAAAACTCTCAATTTCTTGCAAAAAAGCCGTCGCGTTGATGTGTGTGAAACAATGCTTTCAGACTATCAGGACAAGCTCAAATGCATCATTACGAGAGATGAGACTTGGATTTATGCTTACGACCCTGAAACAACCGACCAATCAAGCGAATATCGTGCTAAAGGCGAGGCCAGACCGAAAAGAGCACGTCAAAGTTGTTCAAAAATAAAGGTCATGACGACAATTTTTTTCGATTTTCGGTGTGTTATGCACTATGAATTCCTTCCACCTGGCCAAACTGTTAATAAGGAATATTATTTGAGCATTATACGTCGTTTACGTGAAGCAATTCGTCTAAAAAGACCACAATTATGGGCCAACAACTCTTGGTTTTTGCATCACGATAATGCACCGTCTCACACTGCACTCGTTCTTCGTGACCATTTCGCCAAAAATTCCACGCATATCGTTCCGCAACCACCGTATTCCCAAAACTCAAGAGACCACTCCGGGGAACGCGTTTCGAGTCGATTGAGGAGATAAAAGCTGAATCGAAGAAGGTGCTGATGGCTATACCGGAAATGGACTATTTGGCATGTTTCGGGGATTGGAAAAATCGTTGGCATAAGTGTATTTCATCGAGAGGGGATTATTTTGAAGGGGATGAAATTGATTTACAAGAATAAATAAAGATTTTTCATTTTACAACCAAATTCACCTTACTTTTTGCTCACAGTACACTTCGTTCTTAGGACATTAAAGAGGATAAAGGATAGCAAAGCCCCCGGGCTTGACGGGATTCCCAATATAGCGTTACAGGAAGCAATACGGTCAACATCGAAAATTTTATCAGAGCTACACACGGCATGACTTACCGAAGGAAGGTTCCCAGCGAGATGGAAAATACAACGTCTGGTTCTCCTGCCCGGGTAAACAACCCAACCTACCTCTGTCTTACAGACCCTTATGTCTGCTGGACACAGTGAGGAAAGTACTGGAACGCATTATCTGCGAACGACTTTAGGAGCATCTAGAAGCTCGGCAGGTCTCTCAGATAACCAATTCGGCTTCCGGAAAGCTAGATCTACGGTCGATGTAATAAGAACGGTGGTGGAAATAGGGAACACAGGGCTATATAAGTGCGTGAAGATCGGCAAGAAAGTTCTGCGTTGTGATAACCTTCTTCTTCTTCTTAATTGGCGCGATAATCGCTTACGCGATTTTGGCCGAGTTTAACAAAGCGTGCCAGTCGTTTCTTTCTCGTGCTAACCGACACCAAGTGAAACCAAGTCCTTCTCCAACTGATCTTTCCAACTCAGAGGAGGCCTTCCTCTTCATCTGCTACCACCAGCTGGTACCGCAGCGAATACGTGATCACCTTAGAGGTTAAAAATGCTTTTAACTCGACAAACAGGCTTAGCATCATCACGGCCTTCAAAGGTTTCAACGTATCAGCCTACCTTGTCCGCATTATCAGCAGTTATCTGAGTGACTGCATTCTGCGGTACGACACTGAAAACGGTCAAAAAACGTACAAGGTCTCCGGTGGTGTACCACAAGGATCAGTGCTGGGACTATCTTTGGGGAACATCATGTACGATGCACTTCTGAATGCGAAGCTTCCGCCAAACGCCGAAATTGTGAGATACGCCGATGATATTGTCCTGGTCGTAGTTGATAGGAATCTTGAACACTTGAAGGAAAAGTGCAACGATGGCTTAACAAGGCTAAGTTAGATTTAGCCGGTCACAAAACCGAAGCAGTTCTAATAAGTGCTGGAGGGCGAAAGTTCTTTGAGCTGAACATAGGTACTCACCGTATAAGTTCGAAAAAGGCGATCAAATATTTTGGGGTCTGGATCGACACAAGACTTTGTTTCAGGTAGCATTTAATAAATGTAAGTTCCAAGGCGGTTTCTGTCAATGATGCCCTGACGCGACTGAACGAAGATAAACGGGTTCGTCCTTTGTGATACCATTGTGATGGAGGTGAGGTGAAAGAGAAAGACCGATGGGATGCAGGGAGAGAGCGGGCAGAGATGGTGCTGCGATGGTTAGGAGGGTGACTTTAGAGTGTATGGATTACGACCGATGACTGCGCTGCGTTTACATCAACCGCTTTTTCCTGCTGAGATGATTCCACCTCATCCTCCATACATCCGACGCAAAAAGGACTTGAGGTAATCCCAAGGCTCACAGCATGCATTCCTCGCGCATAGTGTCCTGTGAGAAACCCGACGAGTTTCGAGAGCTCATATTTTGCCAACCTCAGAAACTCATCCGATCTACACGTGGGCATTGGTACTATTGCGCGCTCAGAAACGCCATTGCACGGTGTTTAATTTTTTATATTCTTTTTTTCTAGTTTAAATATATATATATTTTTTTAATACAACTAAATTCTGCACACTAGTGAAGGGAAATTATGTAATTTCGATCTGTAAATTTTTGGTAATTCAGTTCGTGCTAGGTAGATGGGTAAAATGGCAAGAGTGCCACAGGCACACTTCAAGTAGCACTTACGTGCCGTTTTGATACCATAATGTGGACCATTACCTGTGCAAAAAAAAATTATTGGGAAGAGAAAACCTTCTACAGCCATCCAGTACTGTTGATGTAGTGGAGGAGAGAAAAGGGATCTAGGCTGGAGAATTTCTTCAAATCATCCCCAAAGGGCACGGCAAGGAATCTCAAGCGCCTAGCCGCCAAGGCCGGACATTTGCAGAGAAAGTGTTCCACAGTCTTTTTCTCTACAGGATCCCCACAGTTTCTGCAATAGGGGTTGTACGGAATTCCAAGCTTTTCCGCATGAGTACCGATCACCCAGTGACCAGTGAACACCGCAATGAGTTTGGAAATTGAATGGCGGGGGATTCCCATCACCTTAAGCGTCTGTTTCTATCGTATTGGGGCCATAGTGTTTTCGAAATATCGCACGATGAGACAGACGTCCATCTGTCTTGCGCTTTTCTTAGAAAGAAATTGTGTAGTTTCCCTTTAAAAACGGACAAAGGGACACCGATGTCTGCGAGGGGGACAGCTGAAACCGGTTCTGTCGACCCCTTCCTGGCAAGCTCGTCGGTAATTTCATTTCCCATAATATTTCAGTGATCAGGAACCAAGATAAGGGAAATGTTTCCTGCACGTTCGAGACGTTTGAGTTCACCAGAAGAGAGCTGCAATACGATGCAATAGAGCGACAGTGCCTTGATCGCAGCTTGGCTATCGGAAAAAATATTAAAGTCTCCGTCCCAACAGCGATCCCGAAGCATTTTGCATGCCTGCAGCATCGCGAAGACCTCTGCTTGAAAAACGCTGCTCCTTTCCGGCAGTTTAAAGGCGACCGGAATGCTGGCTGATTTAGAGAAAACCCCCGCTCCCACTCCAGATTCCATTTTGGATCCGTCAGTGAAAACAGAGGTACCTATATCCGTGCCGACTCTCCTGTCCTTCCAGTCTTGCCTGCTCGGAAGGATAGCCCTAGCACTTTGAGGGATGCAGAGATCAGTGCGAAGAACAGAGAAGGAAGGAGAGATCTGCTTCAAGATGCTACTATGTCCTACAGGAAATTGTCTCCAGAGACCAAGCTCCTTCAAACTGATACCGCTCTGAGCAGCAATGGATTTAACCTGCAGATCCACAGGAAGTAAGTGCAGAATAACGTTGAGCGCAGTAGTCGGACATGTTGGACAAGCACCAGTGATGCCCACACATGCAGTTCTCTGCACTCTCTCTAGTTTAGTGGTGTTGTAGACCTTCTGGAGAGCTACCCACCAAATTAGACAACCCGATGTCAAAATTGGCAGATGATCTACCGACCAGTTCGTGGTAATTCAAAGCGTTGTAAATATTGAAAAAAAGAACTAAAATTTTCCGACCCTAAAATAAATTTGAGAGCATCCGTTAGTTAAAAACAAATATGCGAATGTAAATAAAGGATAGATAAAATTGTATTACTCTTATGCACTTACATCGAATACTAAGTACCAAATTAACTATCGCCCTGCTGTTCCACGCCCAAGCAAACATGTGTGTAATTACATGTACAGAAGTGTGTAAGTATGTAAGTATGTAATTATGTAAGTACGTAAGTATGTAAGTACGTACATAGATTGCAACGCGCAAAATAAAAATCATATCAAATTGCGCGAGCAACAAAATTCTAACCAACTAAGCAGATTCGCCTAACACGAAAAGCGGACTTCGTGGTGGATTTAGCAAATCCCACAGAACAATGCTAGAGACTTATCCTGTACATGGCGCGGCACATAAAGAGCAGCGACTTTGATTGTTGTAGAACAGTTTACAGATACTTACAGAGCTACTCCTCTACTCCCATTTCTTCTCCGTATTCTGCTTACGACTTCTTTGCTACCGTCCATTATTGTAGTTGTTGCTTTTTTCAATTAGCATCAATTCACAACTCTAATGCTCCGAACGCATTTAGCAAGTGAATGACACTAACCGCACCATAATTACGCATCTTCGTAAGAAATGTGAGCTCCAAGCACAGTTGGGCGCCAAGCACACAGCCTCCGCCGACAATGACAATGACGCCCAACCAGTCAGTTAAACTATACGCACACTTGTACATACAGACACGCACACATACATATGTACATAGATAGTAGCAACATAGTAGCTGAGCTGTCAGGGGAGCAGGTTGCCTGGCAGTTGGCAGTTGGCAGCGGCATTTGGCAGGCAACTCACAATCCGTGGGGCTGTGACAACAAATGTGGATGTCCGCTGGGATTAAGCGTAAAGCGCGTAGCAGCAGCAGAGAGTGTGAGGTCCGGTGTGGCATGAGCGGTGGAAGGGCGCAGCAAATTGACACAAAGCGCACCAGACGCAAATGACTGTAGTGGATAGTGCTGTTCAAGTACAAAGATAGTATGGGTTCTGCCGCTATAGCTGCTGAGCGTTAAATACCCCCAACTAGCGGCGCTCGGACATCGGCTCACTGCTCATTGCGTTTTGTGCACAGCTGTTTAAGGATTTAACGATACGCCGTCGCGGCTCCTCGGGGAAGTCTTGCGTGTGGCACGCATTGCACGATTACACGCTATCACTGCCTTTTTTTTTGTTGTTGTACCTAACTTCGTTTTTTATGCTGTTTAATGTTTTGTCTGCGATAAAGCAAAAAAAAAAAAAATCAAAAAAAACGAAGGAAACAAAGCAACTGTTGAATTAATAAATTTGCTTTGTTCATTGCTTGCATTATTGGTGTTATTATTATTGTTGTTGTTAGTGCAGTTCGTGAAATTTTATGCATCCTCTAATGGTCCCGAAACATTTCTCTATTGACATGCAACTTTATTTTTCTTTCATTTGAATGCTTTTATCCTGTGCACTCCTTGCTTTCCTTTGTGTCTGCTTTGCCTTTTTTATGCAGTTTTCTTTTGTTTGTTTCTGTTTTTGCTAATTTAAATTGCACAACTATTTAAATATGTATCGGGTGTTTGCTAGCTGCTTTCATAGTGGCGCTATCAAATCGCTATGGTTCGAAAGCTGGAAATGGCAAACTGTGCTCACATTTCTGTTCAGTAAGGTTTGCTAAGTCATCATGAATCGCTTAAAGCCAGCATAATTCTTCCAAATTGTGGAAATTTGTTTGAAAAAACTTTTTTAGAAGTTCAGAGAGCTTAGTGTTGAAAAATATGCCGAAATGTCGATACGTCGTCGTTGACGACGACTTGTTGGCCTTTGTCCTCCGACTACATGGAAAATTATGCGTAAGGATCTTGGCTTGCGTGCCTATAAAATACAGCTCGTGCAAGAATTGAAGCCAAATGACCATCGCTTGCGTTGCATCTTTGCTGATTGTCCTCATTTGGATTTATTATTCAAATTTATTGGAACAAGTAGTCAAAAATTGGACTGATCGAATGGAGCACATAACTCCTAGCCGCGACCGATATATGCCGGATATCATATTAAGAAAATAAATGCAATTAAAATATCTACCAGACTTTATTAAAAAAATGCATTCCAACAATATTTCCATTTTGTATTAGCGGCCGCTGTAGTCGAATAGGTTGGTGCGTGACTACCATTCGGAATCCACAGAGAGAACGTAGGTTCGAATCTCGGTGAAAGACCAAAATTAAAAAAAAGTTTGTTTCTTATAGCGGTGGCCACTCGGCAGGCAATGGCAAACCTCCCAGTGTATTTCTGCCATGAAAAAGCTCCTCGCAAAAAATATCTGCCGTTCGGAGTCGGCTTTAAGCTGTAGGTCCCTCCATTTATGGAACAACATCAACACGCACACCACAAATAGGAGGAGGAGCTCAGCCAAACATCCAAAAGGGGTGTACGCCAATTATATTATATATAAATAGTGGTTAAATTTCAAGGGCCGATGTTAAATGTGAACCACACCTAAATGTCAAGTTTTTTTCTGCATTTCATTTAATATTTTTCAATCTTTTTCAGACTAATTCAATTTAAATCATGGAAATATACACAATCGAACAACGCGATAAAGTTATTCAGGCTTATTATGAAAACGGGCGTTCAAATCGAAATGCATATCGAAGAAAATCATCTTCAGTGATGAGGCAAATTTTCAACTCAGTGGATTCGTCAATAAGCAGAATTGCCGCATTTCGACGAATAATATGGTAATCCAAGAGTGATTGCCGAAAAACTTATGCACCCACAAAGAGTGACTGTTTGGTGGGGTTTATGGGCCGGCGGCATCATTGAGCCGTATTTTTTTCCAAATTGAGGCCGGTCAGGCAGTTACTGTGAATAGTGTTCGCTATCGTGAGATAATAACGAATTTTTTATGGCCCGAATTGGAAGATATGGATGTGGACGATATGTGATTTCAACAGGACGGTACCACTTCTCACACTGCTAACGAAACAATAGCTCGTTTGCACGAAAAATTTGATGGCCGAAAAATCTCACGTCGGCGATGTCAATTGGCCGCCAAGATCATATGATTTGACACTGTTGGACTTCTTTCTTTGAGGTTATTTGAAAGAAAAGGTGTACGCCGATAAGCCAGCAACAATTCAAGAGCTAAAGGATGAGATAATTCGGCACATTAACGGCATAGACGCTCAATTATGCCTCAGCGTCATTGCAAATTTGGACCATCGGATAGAGGTTTGCCGCCAAGGCCGCGGCAGCTATTTGGCCAATATTTTGTATTATACGTAATTGAGCTACACAAGTATTGTCATAATAAAGAGAAATAACAATAATTTTTTAAAAAAATTGTTTTTTATTCAAAATCAACACCGGCCCTTAAAACTTAACCACCCTTTATATATGGAATATATTTTCGAACAAACGGCCTCCGTGGCTTCGCTGATGGTGGCGCATCCTAGTGGGCCACTATTAGATGATGTCTTCGCATAAATCGGGCACAATTTCGTGAAGAATGCGAATTATATTGCGGCAATCGTACGTGATTTGCCTGCATGGACTAGAAATTTCACATATCAACACAAACAAAAGTCATACCGCTAAGTCACGCTATCGCGGTGGCTAGCAAATGTTGACATAGCACAGGATGACGAAGCTTGCAATCTTCTCATCCATTGAATTCAATGTTTTCCGTCGTGTTTTTTACATGTTTGTGAAATTTGTACAATCCTTGCTAGAGCCTTAAAAAGTTTGTTATAATCATCCAATATTGGACGCTATTGGCAATTTTCGAATAAATATAAATAAGTGCCTGACCAAATTTCATACCAAATGTTGTTTTAGTGTCGAGCCACCAAATGAACCTCCTGTAGATTTTCAACGCTGTAAATCTGGAAATTTTGCTTGTTTACCCAGCCACTTAACCTGAAGTGAGCCACAGCACTGAAGATGATTTTCTTACCGAACATTTGGCGGACAGGACATTGATTTTAATAATATATTTTTATAATTGCAATACTTTATTTCACTGATTTGCTGTACGGATTGGAGTATAACAGAAAAATTATAGGAATCCCACTACGAAACTTTATTTAAAAGTAGGAAAAAAACTCCAGAGTTGTTTTTCTGGAATGACAAACAAAAATGTTTTCCCTAATATTAACATAATAAAGAAATAAAATAAAAAAAAAAAAATTTTGAAGAATATTCGAAAAAAATTTGTTAAGTGCTAAAAAAGCAGAAGGCTTTTCTCATCTCCCGTGACGACTCGGTGCAAAAAGCGCTGTTTATGACCACGTGTTGCACGATGGCGGGCGAGATGCTGAGAAGCAGTTTTAAGGCGACTTTCTTTGTTTTTTCAACTTTTTCGTTGAGCTCCTGAGGCTCCAAGGCTCCCAATTTTTCGGTAAATCCCCATTGAATGAAGGCTATCGTTTTATGATCGAAGTTCATGTTTTCCGCGAATTCAGGACTGGTTTGGCGATCGTTCTCCTTCAAAAGTGATTTGAGACGTTGTTCATCGAATTCAGAAGACCTGCCGCTGTGGGACGTGTCATCAACGTCAAAGTCGCCATTTATGAACTTTGCAAATCATTTTTGTCCTATAGACTCACCTATGACACCTTCTCCATAAACTTCGCAAATGTGCCGGGCTGCTTCGGCAACTTTTTGACTTCGATGTAAAGCAAAGAAGAGCAGGTGTCGAAAATGTTGATTTTTGCCTCCAATTTTATAGAACAGAAAGCGTTCTATCGAATTAATACTTACCCTTTGCGAAACAGTACAATACCTTTATTTTTTCAGTTTACTTCTTATTACACTCAAGGCAAATTGTTCTTTTTGATTGGCGCGATAACCACTTAAGCAATTTTGGTCGAGTTTAACCAAGCGCACCAGTCGTTTCTTTCTCTTGCCAAGCGAACCCAAGTAATTCTCTACCTGATCTTTTCAAAGCAGAGGAGGTCTTCCTCTTTCTCTGCTACCACCAGCTGGTATCGCATCGAATACTTTCAGAGCCGGAGCGCCGCTGGATCTTTATTCGCTGCGCTATGTCTATGTCGTCGTAAAGCTCACACAGCTCATCGTTCCATCGCCTGCGATACTCGCCGCCACCAACGTGCGAATATCCAAAAATTTTCATATTTCTCTAAAACACTCCATAGGACGAATCATGCCTACAATTTTCAGTAAAATTTAGTACAACGTCCAAAATACTGGCTCAATTAACATAGGAGCGTTCTGAAGACTAACACACTTTGACGGACGACCACATTTGGAAAAGTATCAAATTTACTTTCACTTTGGTACAATAAAATATGCAAAAAGGCTTATTGCATATGCCGGATCTGCCTTTTCCTCGGTATGTAATGCTTTTAATTTTTTTTGGACAGCTTACAACTTCTTTAAGCTGCCACGCATCCCACATCAATTGGAAGCCTGTCAGCCGGCAAAATTATTTTCCAGAAATTTAATTGACATTTGATGAAAGCAAAATGCCACCACCATCCACCCACGAAGATGTGCACACACACACACACACATACATGCATGTGAGCATATGTAAATTTGTGCAACTGTATTGCAGCTTTTTAAATTCCATAATCCGATTTTGTGGTTTCACATACAATCAACCCGTCGCCGCACACTTCCGGAGCATAACCTCAACTTAAGCTTTAAGCGCGCAGACCAAAGTCACTTTAACAAAATTGAATTTCTTCAATGGAGTGTTGACTTGCACACCGTAACCAAAATCCAAGTCAGCTTTAAGGGGGAAAATGAACTTAAACTCTCCCGCCACGTGCACTTTCACCCTCGTTTTGTAACTTTATTTTTTTCGTTATTTTTGTTTTTTTGTTTCTTTTTTTTTTTGTAGTGTGAATCCTCTTTGCTTGCGTACGCATCTGCCTTTTCTTTTTAGCTCCCCACCCACCTCCTTTTTTTGCTTCGACTTTCGATGGCTTTATTAACTCACCGCCGCGCTACCATTTACCAATATAGCCTAGTTATCAATTTCGACCATTAACCCCATTTCGTATGCGTTGGTGCTGCCTGCCAACTTAAAAGCAATCAAAATCATCGATATTGGACTTTGATAAGACATTCGGTGTCCACACAAGCACAAGACGAAGGCATTGATCTCGGTTTCAAACGTCCCACAAGGCTCGAACTCCTCAGCCTCACAACTCCACAGCCTCACTCCTCGCCTAAGGTTATTTCACTTTAATACCAGTTCAAACCACAAAATGTTTGTTGGCGTTGAAGGAGGTGGTGGGTCGTTGGTTATGCAAGGGTTGGGCGCCACTAAATCCCAGCACAATCTTTGATTTAGAAAAACTGCCAGACAGGAAAGAAAACAATTTCAATCCCATAGGATGTGTCCGCTGTGCGCTCACTAGCAATATAGCAATCTCAATAAATAGAATCAAATAGGAAAATAAAAACAAAGCTTCAACGAATGCAAAGACAACAAAAGTGAAATTAAAGAAAACAAAAATATAGAAAGCGATTGGCTTGCAAAAATCGCTTGGCCAAGTAAAAGAAATGCAATGAAAGATGTAGCATACATACGTACATACATGCGAGGGGTGGTCAAAAAGTATGCGAAATGGAGTCAGTTATACCATAAAAAAATGTCATTTACTTCAGTGAAAGTAGAGTGGAAAAAAGGGAGATCAATTTAGTTCTGCCTTCTCCAAACTGGATAAAGAGGCAAAGCCAATGGGACTGGTGGTGAACGAGGACAAAACGAAGTACCTCCTGTCTTCAAACAAACAGTCGACGCACTCGCGTATCGTCACCCACGTCACTGTTGACAGTTATAATTTCGAGGTTGTAAAAGACTTCGTATATTTAGGAGCCAGCATTAACACCGATAACAATGTCAGCCTTGAAATCCAACGTAGAATTTCTCTTGCCAACAAATGCTACTTTGGACTAAGTAGGCAACTGAGCAGTAAAGTCCTCTCTCGACAAACAAAACTAACACTCTGCAAGGCTCTCATCATGCCCGTCCTAACGTATGGCGCAGAAGCTTGGACGATGACAACATCCGATGAAGCGACGCTTGGAGTGTTCGAGAGAAAGATTCTGCGTAAGATTTTTGGACCTTGGCACGTTGACAACGGCGAATATCGCAGGCGATGGAACGATGAGCTGTATGAGCTTTACGACCACATAGACATAGCGCAGCGAATAAAGATCCAGCGGCTACGTTGTCTGGGTCATGTCGTCCGAATGGATACAAGCGCTCCGGCTTTGAAAGTATTCAATGTGGTACCAGCTGGTGGTAGCAGAGGAAGAGGAAGGCCTCCTCTGCGTTGGAAAGATCAGGTGGAGAAGGACTTGGATTCAGTTGGTGTGTCCAATTCGCGTGGGTTAGCACGAAAAAGAAACGACTGGCGCGTTTTGTTAAACTCGGCCAAAATCGCGTAAGCGGTTATCGCGCCAGTTAAGAAGAAGAATTTAGAGCCACGGATTTTAAATTGAAATAAAACAACGAAAAATCAAATTGATTGGGCAATCTTTATTATTTTTGTGTAGAACCATTCATGGCATTTATTTCTTTAAGATAATCCCTTTCAAATGTTGGCCGCAACTGCACTGTAACACCGACATCCGTAAACACCAATTTCGAATGACTCGCTGGAGGACTTCGGTATCTCGTGAATAACTTTAGTAATGTTGGCTTCCAATGCCGCAATCGAAGCTGGTTTAGCCACAAAGCAATTAGGTTTTACATAACCGCACAAATAAAAGCCCAAAGGTGTGATATCACACGATCTTGGTGGCCAATCCACTGGTCCGAGACGAGAGATAAATCGCTCACCGGAACGACGACGCAGTAAATCCATTGTTTCACGGGCTGCATGACAAGTAGTTCTGTCTTATAAGAACCAAATGTTGTGGAGATCACAGGCCTCAATTTCCGGCATTAAAAAGTCGTTTATCATGGTTCCTTAGCATTCGCCATTCCCTGTTACATTGGCGCCAGCCTTGTCTTTGAAGAAATATGAGCCAATGATTCCTCCAGCCCATAGGTCGCACCAAACGGTTGATTTCAATAGATGTAATGGCTGCTCTTGAATAACTTCGGGTTGCTCTTCAGCTCAAATATGACAATTTTACTTATTAACGTAGCCATTAAGCCAAAAAATGAGCCTCATCGCTGAACACCATAAGTTGGTCTGAGCGCGCGATGAACATTTTTCGCAGAGCATTGATTTTCGTAATACATTTCTACGATTTGTAAACGCTGTATAGGCGTAAGTCTTTCCATAATGAAATGTCAATCAATATTGAAAAAAAATTATGTATTTAGTTTGACAGTAGTTTCGCGTGATCTGGCCAAAAACCCATTTTGGAAAAAGTACCTCCAATCTGATTACTCTATTTGTGGTGCGCGCCTTGATTCAGGGACCTAAAATTTTATGCCACCTCCAAACGGCAGATGGTTTTTATGAGGAGTTTTTTTATAGCAAAAATACGCTCAGAGGTTTGCCATTACTTGTCGAGGAGCCACCGCTCGTTAATAATCCTTTTCTGTCATTTGATATATGAAAAATGGAAATAGGCGACCAAATTTCTTTCCTCGAAGCTCTTCTTTTCATTTTTGCGACTTTTTGAAGGCACTTAATCTGCACAATGGAGACTTTACTTCATGAACATCAGCGAATTTTTTTTCATGAAGCTCTTTTTTGACTATTGGGAGCATTTTAAAGATACAGCAACCTTTTTCTATGAAGTTCTTTTGAAACGTTTTAAGAATATTTTGAGGGACCTACATCTCGAGAATCGGGACTTTACTTCGATATCATCAGTGAAATATTTTTCAGAAAGCTTTCTTTCCATTTTAGGAGACATATTGAAGGTCTAAACCTGGACTATATAGACTTTACTTAGTCATCATACATACATTTTTTCCCACGAAACTCATTTTCCATGTTGGAGGTATCTGAAAACGGATCTATCTAGACAATAGGGATTTCATTTCATCCCTATCTGAAAAAGTTTTTCTTAAAGCACTTTTTCAATTTTTAAAACATTTTTAAGACACTAAACTGAGCAATAGAGACTTTACATCATCGTCGTCAATATTTTTTCCCGCGGAGCTCATTTTTCATTTTGAAGCCATATGAATGCTCAATCTAGACAATGTGGACTTTACTTCACCATCGGTAGTGAAATATTTTCTACGAAGCGCTGTTTTCATTTTGGGATCATTTTAAAAAGGCTCAATCTGAACAATAGGACTTTACTTTTCAGACTTTGCTTCACCGTCGTCAATTTTTTTGCACACGAAGCTCATTTTTCATTTTGAAGCCATATGAAGGGGGCTCAATTTAGACAATGTGGACTTTACTTCACCATCGGTAGTGAAATATTTTCTACGGAGCGTTATTTTCATTTTGGAGCCGCATGAAGTGGCCTCAATCTAGACAAAGGGGATTTTAATTCATCCCTATCAATTCTTTTTACCTTAAAGCCTTTTAAAAGTTTTGGAAACATTTTGAAAATGCTAAATCTAAACAATAGAGGCTTTACTTAGATTCGTCAATATTTTTCCCCACTAAGGGCTCAATCTAGATAATGGAGATTTTACTTCAGCATCGTTAGTGAAATATTTTCCACGGGCTCTATTTTCGCTTTTGGTGACTTTTAAAGGGGCTAAATCTGAACAATGGGTCTTTACTTCACCATCGTCAATAAATTTTGTTCCTCAAAGCTTTTTTTGAGTCTTGGGAACATTTTGACGAATTTTTGATAGTATTTTGAAACGGTTACGCTTCAGCTTTTTAGAGGCTGACTAAACGTCTCGAAGCTACTCTTGTTCAAGAACAATAGGGAATCTCTCTTGGAAACGGACACATTGTCGAGCTTGAGAAGCACGCCTCGAGTACATTTTTCTCTACTTTGGATTTCTTAAAAGTATATTTATATATCGTAGCATCATAGCATCAGAGTTCGGAGTGATCCATTCCTTCCGATACAATTCACCTCTGCGTCACTCGGTCATCAGTTTGATATCAGCTATGTCCATAGCTCCAAAGCCGCTTTCAATGACATCTCCCCATTGTTTTCTCGACCGGCCTCTTCTGTCGCCTTGTGGATTTGTTTCGAAGATCTTTTTTACAGATTTTTCTTTGCTTATTCGTAAAATGTGACCGTACCATTGAATCCTTTGCGCTTTGACGTACCTGATTCCATTTACACACCTGTCAAGTGTGTCTACCGAATGCAGTAAGTACCGTCTTCAAGTCCTACAGGTCCATATATTTTTCTTAGATTCTTTCTTTCAAAACAATTTAATTTTTCGTTTCATTGCATTTCAGAACCCCGACTTCGCACCCGTATGTGAGCGTAAGTCTTATGACAGTTTTGTAAATTCGTAGTTCCTGTTTCATAAGTTCATCGCTGTTCTACACAGATTCAAAACTCGCGTCAACACGCGGCGCATTATGAAGTGATGTGAGATTTTAAGGCACCCATCTTGCCTTAAACATACAAAAATGATCATAGTGGATATTCACAATGATCGTAAATGGGACTTCAACTTTTTTTTTGTTTCGGCGTTTATCTTTCAGGACAAGTTTTTCAATATTTTAAACAAAATTTTTAAGACGTCGATTGAGACGGCTGAACTTAGCGCTGCACGTTTTCGACTCATTTTTTAGCTCATTTGATTAGGCTATGCGACTTGTAAATTATTATTTTTCCTCTTATAAAAGTCCTCATAAACAGTTAGCATGCCCTCCAATATTATCTCTGGTGTTTTTCTTGCTCAGTGGCGAACTTAATCCCAGCATGGAACTCACTTTTCTCCGTATCTGATGTTTTCTTCTTGAATAACTAATTTATACGACGGTATCTGAAAGAATAATACACCGAATTGACTGAAAGTTAGTATTTATAGTTTCATTCAATCCACTTCCCTCTACAACTTCACGACTTCGCGAACTTTTTGACCTCCCCTTGTATGCATGTGGCTAAGTAAGCAAGGAAAAAGTGCTTGCTCCGAGGAAATGTGAATTGTGAATGAAAAGAAAAACTCAATCCCCAAACGGCCTAGAAATGTACAAATGTGAGCGGTTGAGTAGATACGAATATTCTTGAACAGATATGCTGCCATCTGTCATCTACCTCCGGATGAGTGAACGGTTTGGATGACTGGCTAGATGGTTGAGTTAAATACATAGCATGCAGTGAGCGGTGCGGCTATGCAATGTGTAACGGAAGGTAGAAGAAAAAGTATGCAATAACTCTAGAAGAAAAAAAAATTCTCTCAAAGAAACGCACAAAAAATGTCATTACCCACAAAAGCTTTAAGCGATTTAGTGAAACCAACAGATTGGCACAAAAATTGATGATTATGCTCAAATAAAATGACTGAATGGGAAACTAAAAGTGGCATAGTAGTTAAAAGCTGAGTGTAGTGAGAATTAATGTGGGGCTAAAAAAGATAAGTGATTGTCAGTCTTCTCTGGGCAGAACTCAACTACCAACTATTCTGTGTAGTGAGATCGCAGTGTTGAGATCAATGTATATTTCTTTAATCTGTGAAGAGTTAATGCCTCTAGCGTATAATAGAGAAGCTTTTGAGACTCGTAGAAAAATAACTTATCAGAATGAGTGTATGATTGGTCAGCTGAAAGATGTGAGTAAAATAAAAATTGAGCTCCAAAGGCAATACAAACAACTTCTCCCAACTAATAGTCGCCTAAATAACAATCGCCTACAAATTAGGCTGGCATACCGTCATTTAGCCAACTACCATGTTTTCCTCACAAGGGAGACTAGTTTTCCACAGAGTAGAACTGATCTTACCAAAATCTTCAGTCTCATTGATAGCAAGGCAAAATTGCAAGCAAATATTGTGCTTCACGAATGATCACGATATCGATGAGTATTTTAATGTCACTCTCAGCCCAATTCATGAAAAAGTTAATAACACTATTTGAGTTCCAAAATTTGAGCAAAGATTTTGCTAGTTAAACTCACTTAAATGGAGCCTTCTAAGTTCAACTGTGTAACTCGTTTTGTCAGATTGATTTCAGTTTGCGAGATAACAGTACTTCAAAATTTTAACTTTCTTGTAAATAACTTCCTCAGCTGATTATTGGTATGGTCAGGACGCTGAAGTGAATCAAAAGGGGAATAGACAGTAGACGGAAGTGGCCGGAAGTGGGGATGGCTAGAACCAGAGACTGAACTGATTTGAGGCGGTCATAGTCAGGAACTGAAATGACCAGTCCAACGGTAGATTTAAGGCGGATATGATCACGTAATGGGGTTGACATGAACCAGAGGCGAGTAGAGACTGTGCTGATATGAGGCGGATATGGTAAGGAAGAGAAAGTGACTTGAACAGGCGATGCACACCGAAGGAAAGTAAGAGGAAATTGTTAGAACCGGAAATGGACAGAAAGACAAGTGATTTGAGGCGGATATGGTCATGAAGCGGAAATCAATCGAATCGGAGATATACAGCAGATAGAAGTGGCCGGAAGCGGTGACGACAAGACTCGAAAACGAACAGACACAGAGTAGATTTAAGGCTCATAGAATCACTGAGCGGAGGAGAATCAAAATGGAGAAACGGAAGTGGCCGGAAACAGGAATGACAAGAACCGGAAGCGAGTAGAGACTGCGATGATATGAGACGGATATGGTAAGGAAGCGGAAGCGACCTAAACAGGAGATGCACACCAAAGAAAAGTGAGAGGAAATTGTTATGACAAGAACCGGAAATTGACAAAAAGATAAGTGATTTGAGGCGGATATGTTCAGGAAGCAGAAGTGTATCAAAACATAGATAGACAACAGACGGAAGTGGCCGGAAACAGGGATTACAAAAACCAGAAAACGGAAATGACTTCAACAGGAGATGGGCACCGAAGGAAAGAAATAGCAGACAAATAGAACTCGGAAAAATCGGCAAGGTTTGTAACGGACATAAAGCCATGTTTCTTGACTGAACTCATCGGTTAGCTGCAAAGTACAGCTTATGCTTAAAAGCAGTTGAAACAACTTGGGACTTCTAGGCAACTTAGATATGGGTATGTAGTTGTTCTTATTACCACTTTTGTGCATAGGCGTCAGGAAGGTAGCCTTTCACGCATCCATGAATTCGTCACTCCCAAGTGATTGATTGAGCCAATTCCAAAACATCAAATACTTTAAATAGTTGAGGTTTATTTACATACCAGCAGGGCCGTAGAGAGCATATCCGGGCCCCGGGGGAAAATTGCAAATGCGGGCCCTTTCCAATTACATATGTCTAATTCATATAATTCGAATTACTCTCGAGTCCGGACCCCTCAGAGAACTCCAAGCCCGGGGTAAAAATAAATTTTAAGTGTCTTCCACCACTTTTTTCCAAAACTAAATAATAAAATTAAAACAATTCTTTCCAAAAACTAAATATAATATTTTTCGAAAAATGTTTCTTTCTCAAAAAATTATTTCCAAAAATTTTCTTTTCCAAACATATTTTATTCAATATTTTTTCCGAAAAAATTACAAAAAAAATGTTTGCCAAAAAAAGAAAATGAAATTTTTTTCCAAAAAATAATTCATTTTCCAAAAGTTATTTTTTCCAAAAAAGTTTATTTGTTTAGAAATATGTTTCCCAACAATATTTTTTCCAAAAGTTATTTTTTTTAACAAAAACATGTTAGGTGTTTTCCACCATTTTTTTTTTTTTTCAAAACTAAATAATAAAATTAAAACATTTTTTTTTTTCCAAAAACTAAATTTAATATTTCTGGAAAAATGTTTCTTTCTCAAAAATGTATTTCCAAAAATTTTTTTATACGATATTTTTTTCCGAAAAAATGATAGAAAAATGTTTTTCAAAAAATAATTTATTTTTGAAAAAGTTATTTCTTTAAAAACAAATAAATTTTAAATGTTTTCCTGCCATTATTTTTTTTTTTTTCAAGAATAAATAATAAAATTAAAAAATTTTGTTTTCCAAAAACTTAATATAAAATTTTTCGAAAAATATTATTTCTCAAAAATTTATTTCCAAAATTTTTCTTTTCCAAAAATTTTTTTATCCAATATTTTTTTCCAAAGAAATGATAAAAACATGTTTACCAAAAATTAAAAAAAAAACAAATTTAATTTTTTTCCAAAAAACAATTTATTTCCCAAAAGTTATTTCTTAAACAAAAAAATTTTAAATGTTTTCCATCATTTTTTTCCAAAATAAATAATAAAATTAACATAACTTTTTTTCAAAAACCTTAATGTAATATTTTTCACAAAATTTTCTTTCTCAAAAATTTATTTGCAAAATTTTTTTATCCAATTTTTTTTCTGAAGAAATTACAAAAAAAATGATTAAATTTTTCTCCAAATTCATCATTTCCCAAAAGTTATTTTTTCCCAAAAAAGTTTATTTGCTTAGAAATATGTTTTCCAACAATATTTTTTTAATACAAATAAAGTACAATTTTTTTCAAAAGGGACGGATTCTAAAAAGACAAGGGAATAAACCAGTAATGCCTGCATGCGTTGAAGATTTTATATTTAGGGTGCCATCAACCACGTCAGCGTTTCAGAGAGTTCTCTAAAATCAATTGGGCGTATTAACATCCAAACAAATATCATCAAAGGCAGCCAATTCAGGCTCATACCTATGTAGTTTGAGCTGATGAAATCAACAACCTCATGAGAGGAATTTTCATGTGTCCCATAGACTCAATAAACGGAATAATCATAAAATAATATTACTAATAAACCTCGAATGGAAGGTCTGAGCTCGTTTTTTTTTTTTTTGTTTTGATTAAACATAACGTTAAAAGGCCTTTGGATTCGATTGTATTTCAAACACGAACTTCTGAACATAATTTCTATGAAGATTTTTACTTAAGAATTTAAACTCTCTTCAATATATCAAATATTTATCCTTTTATTTTTCCCCTCCCTTCACATTCCATTTCTCATTGGTGTGTTATTTTAAGCTCGACCTAAGCCTTTTGATGCCGTGTGCACTATTGTGATGGTCGTAAGATTTTCTATTTTAATTTAAATAATTTTCAATCCCATTGTTAATTACTTTTTCATTTAAAAATCCCTTCAAAGTCATTGAATTTCATCTCCCGCACCGCTCTACAAATGAAATGAAAAATGAAGAAGCTGGAAGATTAATTACTTCAAAGCCAAATACGCCGTTGGAGAACTGTGGATTCGTAAACTTTTATAAAATATTTATATAAAAAATCTATAACCATTTGACAAAAAAATATCAACTAATCCTTCGCGCCACACCTGTAATCCTCACGCATGACACACGTCTCGCCCAACAGCCGCCACCTGGGCACCCTTCTATTTATTCGACTTTTCGTTGCCACACTCACACCTCGACCAACTCTCGTCACTTGCTGATCCTTAGTTTTCGCTTGCAACCCTCAGAGCAACTTGTCGCATTACGAGCGCCCGGCGGTCATATTTCTTTTAACAACTGCCAAATGCATTTCAATTTAATTCAATGTGTGCGCACTGTTCGACCCCCTTTACACGGTTACCCTATCCTCATATGCATGTGTGTGTGTGTGTATGTGTGTAGCAATCAACCCACATTTGTACTCTTAAAATGACATCAGACAAACCATGATTTTTTATGTCTTGTAAAAGAAACATTAACAAACCAAACAACACAAAAAAGACAACACCAAAAAAATATTCATAATAGAGGGCCAGTAAAGGAGGAAATGAAATATAAGTGAAAAAATAAAGAAGAATGAAGACGGCAGCATAAGTTAGTAAAGCTTGATATGCATGAAGCCAGTAAAGCCTATCTTATGGCTATATAATATGATAAAAAACGTGAAGGCGGCCAGTATTATACAGTGGGTTGGGCGTGACAAGAGATGTAGTAAAATTTAAGAGGTGTGTAAATGATCCTACATATGTTAAATGATAAGTATGTAAAGATTAAGGTATACGCTAAGGGCCGTAAAGATTAAATAATAGTTCAATTTATATGCTGAGTTAAGCGTTAAAGTAAAGGTTAGTGAATGGGTTAAATCATGTGTTGAAGTGTACATTATAGAGAAGGTTCAATTATATGCTAAGGAATATCCAATAACATCCGAGGCTTTGTTTTCATTTTCATTGGGGGGATTGTTACGTGGCGGTTCCCAAACCCAACGCTCAACCAAATATCCTGGGTTGCTTTGCCTTCTCACATTAGCTAGCTCTCAAACGGATCTTCGGATGCTACCCAGAGGATACTTGTGGGAAATCCGGAAGTTGTGACCTGCTGGGACCATATGCAGAAGAATCGTCTTGGCCACTTCCAAGTGAGTGGCGATAAGGGACTTTCCCCACATACATGGAAAAGCTTGTGCACAATATCCGATGAGGCGTCCCTTGAAGTGTTTGAGAGATTGGTTAGGATAAATAGCTGCCCTTGCGAGAGGCCCACTAGGACAGATATTCAAAATTCGGCCGCTGAAATACCTTACAAAAGAAAGGAAAAGGGAGTGAAGAAGGAGTCTTGGGATTAGAGGATGATGACCTTAGTGCATGATCATCATCCTCTTCGCCGCTTCGTTCGTAATTAGCCGCTTCAAGCTACTGATGAACTTCGCCAGATGTATGGTATTTAAACCCACAATATCCGCAGGTGTAGCGAAAATGTAAGTTCCCAGACGTCTAAATCTTTGCCCGAAAGAAGGTATTGAGATGATTGCACCCGTCCTTCTGCAGAACGGACTTGAGGCAATCACATGTCCCACTGCATGGACAGCTAACGGACAATGTCCGGTACGTATACCTACCAAATTCGATAGCTGCAGCTTTGTTAGTTTTAGAAGATCCCTCGAACGCCTCCGATCTACCCGTGGCCTAAAGTATCTCTCGACTTTGCACGTTTCTGAACTATCCCAGCGCTCCCTGAGTTAACGAGAGGCCCATATTTCCAGGAACAGGCCACATGTTCTCAAGGGAACCCCAATACTATCATTTTGTGATGAAACTATCTCCAGGGTCCCCTGTCTATCCAGCCCTACAGTTTCCCTCTATGCCGCTGTGACCGGAAAGCCAAATGAGCCTAATATCGAGAGAATCCAGACATTCCCCGACTAATTTCGAACGCACAAACAACTAGCCAAAGACTCTAATTGTCGCTTGGCAGTCAGAATAGATATTTACATCCCTTACAGGAATTACCGAAGTGAGCAACCAGTTCACTGTTTCCTTAATTGCGGCTACCTTCGGTTGGAAAGCACTACAGTGGTACCCATGAACTCTTCAGTCCAACTTCGAGCCATCCGTAAACATGTTTGCCATGCCTTGCCTCCAAATGTTGCATCCCTAATGGGAATATAAGTGGAAAAAGTTCCGCTCGGACCTAGCGTGAGTGTACAATGATGTAAGAAAGTTTCTGCGGAAGATTTTACGACCTTCGCACGTTGAAGACCGAATATCATAGGCGATGGAACAGTAAGCTGTATGAGCTTTACGACGGCATAGACATAGTAGAGCGAATAAAGATCCAGTGGTACAAGCTGGTGATAGCAGAGGAAGAGGAAGGACCCCTCTGCGTTGGAAAGATCAGGTGGAGAAGGACTTGGCTTCACTTGGTGTTTCGAACTGGAGCGCTCTGTTAAACTCAGGCAAAATCGTATAAGCTGTTATTGCGTCAATCAAGAAGAAGAAGTCAGCTCTAAGCCTTAGTTTACTAGAAGAGTTCGGACATAATTGTGAGATGTTTTGATATCAGATAGAAAGTTTTCTTTCCTCACTAATGCACGAGAAAAGCTGCGTGACTTCTTATTGCTGCAAGCTTTGCCTGGCAACCGGAAGTTTTTGTTTAAGGAGCTCCGGTGAGTGTACGCAACTTCCCATTTTTTAATTTATTTCGAGCCACAGATATCGTAGTCATCTTCTTGGAAAGTATTCATGTGAAGAAGGTGTTTCCGAAAGAGAGATATGGCTTGAGTATGTAATCTGAGTACCTGAATATTGCGAGAGAGTCGTCAAAAATGTTGCAGTAGTCTCATCTTGAGTCTCCACTGCGCTACACCAAGAAAGACTTTCCTCCCTGGTGCAGCAAGCCGCTGACCGACTTCAAAGAGAAGGTTAGGACGACTTTTAATGAATGCTACCAAATTAAAAACTTTCAAGCTTACCGTGTCATTTAATACAATATAACAAATTAATACAAAAAAATTGAATATGCGACACGCCACTCGTGAAAGGAGTACTGCGAATCCATTGAATCCGTGAAAGATTCTGCCAGACCAAGCAAGACCCTTTCGTGGGATCACTCCTGCAGAACTCTTGGAAAAATGGAATATGGGAAGTGGCTGAATCTGCAGAAAATCCTTAACTATCCAGGTAAATACACATTTTTCGGAAAATTCTCGATGTTTCGTTGTTTTCCTTAAATCTATCCTGTCTGTTAACATAATCACCTGAACAATCAGTGCTGTAGAACTGACACCATGGTGCAGCTCCAAGCTAATCAACTCCTGTAAGGAGGTGACGAAATATCTTAGGTGTGCAAGTAACATTTGTCTGATTGGAATTAAAGGACATAAGAACATAGCGAGAATTGAAATTGCTAATGACCTTGCCAGAACTGACTGGTTGTCGACAGATTTGGTCTCAGAGGCGTCCTACCTGCTCATCGGCATCCCCCAGACTGTTGATAAAGTGGAATTATACAACTTATTTCTCAGGAAAGCGCAGAAAAGATGGAGCCCCATTCCTTCGTGCGCTATTTCGAAAACCCTTTGCCACCAGTACAATAGTTGCAGGACGCTGAAAGTTCTGGAGACTTCACGCCATTCATTTTCCAAACTCGTAGCTGTGTTTATCGGTCACTGGACGATCGGCATACGCGCGGAAAAGCTAGGTTTACCATTTACTCGCCATTGCAGAAGCTGTGTGGACCTTTCAGAGACGGAGGCTGTTGAGCAGTTTCTCTGTAAATGACCGTGCTTGGCAGCTAGAGTAATCTGCAGAAAATCCTTAACTATCCAGGTAAATACACATTTTTCGGAAAATTCTCGATGTTTCGTTGTTTTCCTTAAATCTATCCTGTCTGTTAACATAATCACCTGAACAATCAGTGCTGTAGAACTGACACCATGGTGCAGCTCCAAGCTAATCAACTCCTGTAAGGAGGTGACGAAATATCTTAGGTGTGCAAGTAACATTTGTCTGATTGGAGTTAAAGGACATAAGAACATAGCGAGAATTGAAATTGCTAATGACCTTGCCAGAACTGACTGGTTGTCGACAGATTTGGTCTCAGAGGCGTCCTACCTGCTCATCGGCATCCCCCAGACTGTTGATAAAGTGGAATTATACAACTTATTTCTCAGGAAAGCGCAGAAAAGATGGAGCCCCATTCCTTCGTGCGCTATTTCGAAAACCCTTTGCCACCAGTACAATAGTTGCAGGACGCTGAAAGTTCTGGAGACTTCACGCCATTCATTTTCCAAACTCGTAGCTGTGTTTATCGGTCACTGGACGATCGGCATACGCGCGGAAAAGCTAGGTTTACCATTTACTCGCCATTGCAGAAGCTGTGTGGACCTTTCAGAGACGGAGGCTGTTGAGCAGTTTCTCTGTAAATGACCGTGCTTGGCAGCTAGAGTATTAAGGTCACTAGGTGCTCGTTTCTTCGACAGCCTTGGCAGTGCGCTAACGTAAATCCCACCAACCTTCTCCGATACATCAATAGCTCTGGCTGGCTGTAGATATCTGCCTGGAGGTCTCATAATGGTACAAAGACGACGCTTTAGTGCTACATGAGAAGTGGCAGAGTTTAACGATTTCACCTACCTACCATAACTCTTCTACCGGTTGAATCGTGTTTTCTAAGGGATCAGCAGGCAGAATATTAAAAAAAATAATACTAATTAGCGTGTACATTTCTTTTAGGTGTTTGGCCGAGTTACTCCTCCTACAGGGTTGCCAATATTCGACGAACCCATCTGGCAACCCTGTATCTTTTGACAATGACGTCAGATCGCTTAATGACATACCGTGTTAGAAGCGTCAGTCGAAGCAGATTTTTACCATGGAACAGTACACGCCACGCGAGCGCTCTCAAATTGTTGAAATTTACATTTAACAAAAGAAGTCAATTGTGAAAACTCAACGTGCGTATAAAAAATTAAATAATGTGAAAAGTGCGCCTTCTAAGAACACCATTAAACATTTGTATGAAAGGTTTTCGACTGGTGATGCTCTTTCTAATCCAAAGAGGCCAAATCAAAGCTACCAAGGCGATCGGATGAGATTATTGCTCTTGCACGGGCCAGTGTTGAGGCGTCGCCAAGGACATTCCAAATCGCCGTTCTCAGCAGTTGGGCATTGCTCGGACCACTTTACAACGAATTATCCGCATTGATTTGCATTTATTCCCGTATAAGATTCAATTGACGCAAAGATTGTTGCCTGCGGACAAGCCTCGTCGATTGGAATGGGCCCAAAGAGTCAACGAAATCCATCGAGTCCGTCGAATATGGGCAACCCTGTATTTGTAGCGTCTTCATGTTGTTTTACAAATTGAAAGACCTACAGTTTCAAGCCGATTCTGAATATCAAATGATTTTTTACTAGAAGCCTTTTCATAACCGAGAGGTTTGCTCGGAGGGGCGACCGCTTTTTCCTATCATTTTGGTGTTTCATGCACGGATATTCGAACATACGCACTCCCGAATGGTAGTCACTAACCAACACATTTGGCTACGGTGGCCGCCAAGCAGAATATTAACTATTATTTTTAACTTCAAACCAAAAATTTCAATAAATATTGTGTACTATTATCTTTTACTGCCATTTTATGAGAATATGCGCCCACTGTGCGTATAACATTTACGACACCAACACCGTTACCATTAAACCACTACTGATGGGCATTCTGGTGGTGGCTGCTTCTTCATATTAAACTCACTCAGGCTGATTGGGCCTTCGTGGTGGTGGTGGTGGTGGTTGTTGTGGTAGTGCCAGTGGTGCCGAAACTCACCAGCCGTCATAAGCCCATGCAACAGTGTCGTAATACTATTTTAACACCTATGGGAATTTTGCTACCCCCAAATGGAAATGGCAATGCAAATGGAAATGGAAATGGAAACGTAAATGGCAATGGAAATGAAAGAAGAGATGCTGACTTATGCCCTCCTCTAGTGACTGCCTCGCCACGGGCTCAACAAACACGAAAATGCTTGCGTACATTTGCACCCATCTTCTACAAGGCTAAAGGTTAAATTTCACGTAAGTAGGCAAACCTCAATCCATAACCTCACTTACACACACATACATACATGGACATATGTGTTCTTACACATGCACATATACATACATACATATGTTAGTGGCATATTGAGTGCATATAAAAAGGAATTGGACATGGTGCTTCTACACATTCGACACACAAACAAACACAGCGCGTAAACATATCCTTAAGCGTAACGAGTGTGGCATGCAAGAACCCCTGCTTAGTGCTTCCACACCTTCCGCTCGCATCACATGCCGCGCTGCCTTGCGTGCTATGCCATCGGCTCATCAATAACAGCCAAATATGCGCAGCTTAAAGTCAACGCCCTTCTCCGGGCCAACATATCGAAATGCATTTTTCGGCCATGGAGCCCCCATCTGCTTTAGTTTTTGAGTTGTTTGTTGCGTTGTTAGCTACCATATTTGGAATTGGAACATATTTTTATCCCTTTGCTCTCTGGGGACTCACTATTTTCAATAAAAAAAAAATTTGCTTTACTCCCCTAGTGCACTTTTTTGCTCTTGCTTCGTGTTTTTCTATGTTATTTTTATTGTAATGCTCGTTTGTTTTAGTTCTAATATAAATACAAATAGACAGCAGGCTTTGCTAAAGTATAGCCAAGCATCTGAAGCAGCCTTTTAGGCTTTGTGGCTGATTGGCAGCAAAAACCCCTTGTTTGAATTTTGTGTTGCTTATTTATTTATTATTTTTTTCTTGTTGTTTTTTTTTTGTTTTGTTGGTTGTAAACAAGTATTTATTTCTGTAGTTAATGTGACTGCGGTTTCCATTTTCTCAACACATCTTTGGCATCTAAAGCCCAGAAGTTGACATTTTTTTATTTGATTAACGAAATAGTAAATTAGCATGGAAAAATGTGCAGCAAAGAACTCTAAATTTCGGGTGCAAAAAAAAAAGATTTGCGCTTGCACCAGAAATACGAGGTGCAGCTATTACATAACGAGACTGACTCACCTCTTTTTGTATTGAAATTGAACATCTAATATGAGGTGTTTCAAAAAGTATTGGGAATTTTGAATTTTCGCAGGTTACGTTTACTCGAATTTCGATTTTTTTGTGGCGATATGTTGATACTCATGTCTCTCACTCTTGCTGACGAGTTCGGCAATTTTGAAAGTTCAGTTAATTGTTGACAGCTGCTTTGCTTGCACGTGTTTCGGCTCGTCTACGATTTTTACCTGTTCAAAATGGATGGCTCAAAGAACCTGTATCAAATTTTGTGTGAAAAACGAAATTAAGTACGCGGATGCATTCCGTATGTTGACTGTGTCATACAGAGAAGCTACTTTGGACCAAAGCAACGTTTAACGGTGGGACAAAATGTAAATGTTCTCAGAAGGCCCAGAAGATGTGAACGACGAAAAGCGTGCCGGACGCCCGAGCACTTCAACAACAGACAAAAAATAGATGAAGTGAAAAAAATGGTATTGGCCAATCGTCGAATCACCGTTAGAGAAGTTGCTGAGGACCTAGACATATCGATTGGCTCGTGCCATTCGATTTTTTCAATGGTTTCGGCATGAGACGGGTCGCCGCAAAATTCGTACCAAAACTGCTCAATTTCGACCAAAGCGATGCTGCTTTTGGTGCTACCTTTTGGTGAACCTTGCTAATGAGATGTTGGACTCTGTCCGCGACAACCCAAATTTGCTCCAAAGGGTCATAACTGGTGACGAATCGTGGGCTTATGGTTATGACGTTGAAACCAAAACTCAACCATCTCAATGGGAGCTGCCGCACGAACCAAGACCGAAAAAAGCGCGCCAAGTTCGGTCGAATGTAAAAGTTTTGCTTACCGTTTTCTTCGATTGCAGGGGCGTTGTGCATCATGAGTTCTTGCCACAGGGTAAAACGGTCAATAAGGAAAATTACTTGCAAGTTATGCGCAATTTGTGCGAAGCAATCTGCCAGAAACGCCCGCTCTTGCATCACGATAACGCTCCTGCGCACATATCGTTGCTTGTGCGCGACTTTTTGGCCAAAAACAACACATTAATGATGAAACAGCCACCGTATTCCCCGGATCTGGCCCCCTGTGACTTTTTCTTGTTCCCGAAACTGAAGAGGCCCATGACGAGATAAAGACGGCATCGAAGGAGGAGCTGAAAAAGATAAAAAAAAAATTATTTTTTGAAATGCTGCGAAGATTGGATAAAACGTTGGCACAAGTGCATAATATTTCATGGGGATTACTTTGAAGGAGACAAAATAGATATTAATGAATAAATAAATAATTTTTGAAAAAAACACAAAATTCGCGTTACTTTTTGAACACACCTCTTACGGTGCGATATTTTTCTACTAAAGAAACATGGCAGATGCAGCTAATGCCTTAATTCATCTAGAATCACTTTGAAGTTAACAAAAAGTTTATATTATATTAAATCGACCTCATGTATGGGTAATACTGGGAGCTGAAGGGTTAACTCGTTTGTCACAAAAAACAGACACATATTTGTGCTCAAAATAAACAAAAAACGGAGCAAGAAGAAACTTAAGTATTGCTTCTTCGTTTATATAAAGGGTGGTTAAATTTCAAGGGCCGATGTTGAATGTGAACCACACCTAAACGTCAAGGTTTTTTTCTGCATTTCATTTGACATTTTTCAATTTCAGACTAATTCAATTTGAACCATTGAAAGATACACAATCGAGCAACGCGTTAAAGTTATTCAGGCTTATTATGAAAACGCGCGTTCAAATCAAAATGCATATCGCGCACTTCGTGATTTTTTCGATCAATTTAATCGTCCAAATGTGCATACAATCGGAAAAATTGTGCATAAGTTTGAGCAAACCGGGTCTGTAGGAGATGTGAAAACACCAGTGCATGCTCGTACAGCTCGTACTGCAGAAAATATTGCTGCTATTCGCGATAGTGTGGTTGAAGAGCCGTCCACCTCAACTCGTTGACGTGCCCAACAATTGCACCTCTCACGCTCCGCTCGTCGTTGATGAACATTATGCATAAACACTTGTATTTACACGCTTACAAGGTGCAGTTGACTCAAGAAGGCCATTTCAAGCGTCCTCAATGGTCAGAATGGTCGCAGGAAATGACAACAGTGAGTGAATGACCAATTTTCGAAGAAAATCATCTTCAGTGATGAGGCACATTTTCACCTCAGTGGATTCGTCAATAAGCAGAATTGCCGCATTTGGGCGAATGATAATCCAAGAGTGATTACCAAAAAACCCATGCACCCACAAAGAGTGACTGTTTGGTGCGGTTTATGGGCCGACAGCATCATTGGGCCGTATTTTTTCCAAAATGAGGCCGGCCAGGCAGTTACTGTGAATAGTGTTCGCGATGAGTGAGATGATAACGAACTTTTTATGGCCCGAATTGGGCCATATGAATGTTCAACAGGACGGTGCTACTTGTCACACAACTAACGAAACAAGGGCTATTTTGCGCGAAAAATTTGATGGCCGAATAATCTCACGTCGCGACGATGTCAATTGGCCGCCACGATCATGTGATTTGACACCGTTGGACTTCTTTCTTTGGGGTTATTTGAAAGAAAAGGTGTACGTCGTTAAGCCACCAACAATTCAAGAGCTAAAGGATGAGATAGTTCGGCACATTAACGGCATAGAACCTCAATTATGCGTCAGCGTCATCGAAAATTTGGACCACCTGATGGAGGTGTGCCGCCGAGGCCGCGGCGGCTATTTGACCAATATTTTATTCCATACGTAATTGACCCATACCAATATTATCATAATAAAGAGAAATGACAATAATTTCTTAAAAAAATTGTATTTTATTCAAAATCAACACCGGCCCTTGAAACTTAACCACCCTTTACTTGAGGTTCTGCCTGTGCTGCTACCTGCACAACGCTGCAAGGGAATTGTCCATTATTCGAAATAGTGCTCGAATTATTCTTTATCTTCTGTCAACTCCTTAAGGAAGCGCGTCGCTATCTCATTCACTGCTTCAACGAACACTTTTTAAAGAAGATTTCTTCTTGGAAATTAGTTAGGATGGTTGCATGGCGGAAGTTTCAGCAAATACGGCGGATGGTCCAACACTGGGCTACTGTGCTTTGCTGGGCTACTTGTTCTTTCCCTCCTGACAAAGAGTGCGGTAAAACGCGGTGCATTAACGTAACAGAAAGTCCATGACTTTTCCTTCCAGAACTCGCATTATTGTTCCCTTGTGCTTTCACAACGTCCAGCAAGAGTGTGACGGTAATATCGTTAATTTAGGGGCCATTTTTAATTGTTAGAGTGAGTTAAGTAAAGTTAAACTATAGAATGATTCTATGTCAAGAGATTCAAGTATTTTGAACAGGGTTTTTCTGAAAATTGGTTTGCTTGTTGGCTTTAGTGTCATATTATATAACAAAACGTGATTTGAAAAACATTTAAAAATTTTGAGATATATTCAATGTTGAAAAATTTTGCGTGAAGTTTTCTGAAGGTTCTTTTTAAAATTGTAATAATTTTTTTTTTAGATAAAATAAATTTTTTTAAACAAAATTTTGAAAAAATTTAAAAAAGAAATTGTGGAAAAAAAAAATTTGGAAAAAAAAATTTGAAAAAAAAATGTAGAAAACATTTTTTTTAATAATTTTATTTCTTTTATTAAAATTGTTGGGAAATAAAAACTTGTTTATAACATTGAAAACAACAAATTTATAACTAAGACTATGCTCAGTAACTAAGACAAACTCAGTTCACCTCAAGGAGGACTGATTTCATCGCCCCAACGGTAACTTTCAATAAGAATTTTGCCACTCTCTTTCGATCTAAGGAGGAATGGAATAAAGGATTCTCACTAAACAACTTCGACAGTACTGTCTACACAGATGGTTCAAAAATGGATTGTGGCGTTTGAGCTGGTATATTATATATTCGCATAACTTTGAATTGAAAAATCAATGCGCCTTCCCAATACTAGAAGTGTCTTCCAAGCGGAAGTACTGGTAATAGGAGAAGCTTTTAAGCTACTAATTTCAGACTTCTCTTTTAAGTGCAATGTCGCTATTCTTTCGGATAGCCAAGTTGCAATTCAGGCACTGGTGGAACAAAGCAGGAATAGCCTTACCACCTTGACTGTAAACCATAAAATTACCTTAACCTGGGTCCTGGGACATCGAGACATTGAAGCAAATGAAAAAGTGGACGAACTGGAAAGAGGGTGTCTGCAATTTCCTTAAAATATCTACAAATAGCGGAATGAAGATGGAGAAACCAGACAACATACAAAGTTAGCCGAACGTTAAGGCCCACCTACAACCACAATATATATATAGAATTGGCGCGTACACCCTTTTTGGGTGTTTGGCCGAGCTCCTCCTCCTATTTGTGGTGTGCGTCTTGATGTTGGGAGGGACTTACAGTTTCAAGCCGACTCCGAACGGCAGATATTTTTATGAGGAGCTTTTTCATGGCAGAAATACACTGAGACGTTTGCCATTGACTGCCGAGGGGCGACCGCTATTAGAAAAATGTTTTTCCTAATTTTGGTGTTTCGCCGAGATTCGAACCAACGTTCGCTCTGTGAATTGCGAATGGTAGTCACGCACCAACACATTCGGCTACGGCGGCCGCCACCTACAACCACAAACAAACATCAATACTGATAAATATGAAATGAAGGTATGTCTCACGCGGTCATAACCGGCTTTTGGAGTATTGGAGAACAAGCAGCCAAAATGGACATCCCTCACAACCCACAATGCACAGTTGTAAACAACCGGAGAAAAGGGAAACGATGTGAATGCCCGCCTTATGGAATAAGAAAATTTCTACCCTGGGCAAGGCACTGCTCGAGAGTCTCGCACAACTGTCTGACTAATAAGGTTCATAAACCGCACAGAGTGGATATAGTCATGCTGTAAATAACCGTTAAACAAGTAGGAAACGAGGATGTATGCCACATCCAAAATGGTGCGGAAGCGCTAGTGGGGTCTGGATGAATAACCATTTTAACCAATCAACCAACCATGCTCAGTAATACAAATTTCATGGTAGGATTGCGTTAACTCTTTTGGAAATTTTGTTTTAAAGTATAATTTATCCTAGAAAATTAACAAGGAAAGTTTAAATTAAAAAGAACCGAAGATATTTCACTTCTCCTAATTCGAAACTCACAATAATTTTTTTTTTTAACTATAAATTTTTTTCCAATATTTTCAGTATTTCTTCTTATACGTGGCGGCTCCAAATCTATCATGCAATATTGTTTTTAAATACCTTTTTTATTAAATAAATTATTAATGTTAAATAATAAAAAAAAAAGTTATTTTGAGTGATGGAAATCTTTATTTCGACTTTCACGCGCTCCTTTGTTTGTGTGATTGTATACAGCAGCTCTTTAGTTCACAATTGTCAAACATGGTGGTCGCACCAAGCCATTTGCAAAAATTATAAGTCTTCCTGTTTCATTTTGCGCCACCTTGTATTCAAGCCTACCAATACATCAATTTTCTATTGTAGAAAATAGAAGACCTTGTCTAAATTACTTGGTTTACTTGGCATGGAATTGGTCCATAGATAAACTACAACTGAAAAACTAGCCACAAGTCTTTCAGTTAAAAATCGACCAAAAAAACTTATTTTTTTGTATTGCTTTATTTTCATCCTTATGGTCTTAAAAATGTGCAGGCAAAAGGACATTTCCCTATCTAATTATTTTACGAGTTTTAGCGTATAGACCAGAGAGTGCGTCGTCCGAAAAATCGCGCGCTCGGAGCCGCTTCGAGGTAAGTTTTCTCGTTTTTCCCTTCTAAAAACAGTTTTTCTTTTAGCGGTTCTTTGGTGCTGTTAGACATATATAACGCATTAAAATTACATGTTTAATAAATATGCAAAGATTTTATTGTATGAAACATTTACTTAACACTGGCAATGCCAAACAATGTTCCATTACAACTTTCAATGGAGGGCGCTGCTGACTGTTGGAACGAAAGCGCAAATAGCGCTGCCACACTACTCTACAAAAAAGTTCCACAGAACAGAAAAACACGTTTTCGAACATAACTATTTGCTTATTGTTGAATTAAATGAAAAAAAATAATGCTAACTTTCAATTCATCTTGGCTAAATCACAATTTTCTTATATCATATCATATTATATCATATTTCAACACCGAAAGCATTCAGCAAATTCCACTCGTTCCGCACCAACACAAGCATTCTGGCAGCACTACCATTGTAGACAGCAGCAGTGAAAAGAAAACGAAAACGTCGACGCGTACGGAAAGAATTTAGCTGCTCTTTTCGTTTTTTATTTATTTATTTGCTTTAAATGCATTTTAAAATAAACAAATTGAATGGAAATTTAAGCATTTTATTGTAGTGCAGTGCAATAAATTTATGTGAAATCGTGCGAATTTAGTGCTACTATTTTAGAGTAATTTCTACTACTTGTGTTTCCTTGCGCGTTGTACCGTCTCGTTCGGTTGCTTGCAGTGGCAGCGAAGCAGAAGAGCAGCGCAGAGACAACTTGTGCCCGAATTTTTTTCTTTATTGTAACTCCGCGAAGATATCAAATGAAATATGCAATTGAACAACGGTACGAGTATACATATGTATATATAAATTTTATAAATAGTTATATAGTTGCATTGGTTAATGTGAAAAGAGTGGAAAATTTGCACCATTTTAATAACGCGTTGGCAGAGTGTTCATTATTTATTAGAGTGGTTAAGAGCAGCAGTAGCAGCAACAATAATCCGGAGTACATCTACCTGTGAAGTTTTCCGATTTTGTTCGCTGCATGCCTTCGTCGTCTTATTAACCCATTGTGCGTGAAGCGACTTGTCACAGATATACTGCTGTTGGAAATATTTATTAAAAAAAAAACAAATAAGATGGTAGAGTATGAATAGACAAAATATCTTATGTTTTAACAATACATAATAGTGTTTTTTTTTTACTATGCGCGCAAAGTGTGTACACAGGTTGGTGTATTTATCTTTTATATGCAAAAACAAAATGGATATCTAAAGCATTGTGCTGTTGATATTTACATTTGAATAGTGGTTAATTTATGCACAGAGAAACTTAATTACTTCCGTTTACTTAAAAAAAAGTGCCTTAGCACAAAATGTTAAACTTTTGTTAGTAAATCAAAATGTCGATTTATTGAGTCGCTTTAAATTTTGGTATCAATGTATTTAGTACGCAAGCCTTTTTCAAAAAAGCAAAAAATAACCGCCTTCGAGTAAACGGATGTGGAGGTAAAAGCGGTTCTCAAGCTAACTCGGTCAGTTGTAAAAAGCCCGAAACAAAAATAAAGTTAATAAAATCCACACACAAACGTGTTATCTCTGAAATCTGCCCAGAATCGTATGCCCACTATGAGCGGTGGAAAAATAAGTATGCGCCGTGTTTTATGTCACAGCGACAATTTGTGCAATGCAAAATATTTGACGTAAAGATAATTTAATTTCACATATATTTACTGGCAGAAGTTATAAATTCCGTATTTAACGGTGTTCTCTACTAATAATTAGCTACTTTCATTATTTTATTTTCGTTTACAACTTCAAAGTAATCGTAAGGGGTATACGTATAAACAAAAAAATACAGAATAAAGCTAACATAAATGTCAATTCGCCCACTTGTTTTCCCGTCAAACAGCGAAATACAAGCATAAATGCTATACTCGCAATAGCATACAAACGACGCCCTCACTCTGCTCCCGCTTTGGACAATTTTTTTTTGTATGTTTTGTTTGAATATTTGCCCGTACCGCGCTGCACCGCATACATGTTGCGCAGTACGCAAGCCAGTCACCCAACCAGCCAGCCATCTATCGTCTCATTCCATTCATTCATTTATTCAATAGCAGCAGCAGCAACACCACCACCATCATCATCAGTGTTGCTGCCGTACAAATTTAACTCCCACTTCAGCTCACACGCTACAAGTTGTTGCTGCTGTTGTGCGGCAGCTGAGACGAATTGCCTGTGGAAATTACTATTTTCTTTGTTGTTGGTTTATTTCTATCTGCTCGCTCAACATTAGCAAATAAACGGCAAAATAGTAGCACAAACAACTTTGTATGTGCATTAAGATGAAACCGAAAAATTAATTACACCCAAAGAAAAACTGTATTGCGCGTATTGTGTGACGTATTTACCCATTCAGTGAGTAGTGTGTGTTGGTGTTGGCAACAACAGATAAACATGCAGTAATAACGAAATGATTGGCAAATAGAGTTGCCATTTTGAAACGTGGGTGTAATGATAAAGGTCAAATGTTATTATTACATTTACGCTTTATTTTATCACAAATGTTATTAACGCATAAATAACAATAACAATTAGTCAGCTTAATATTTGGCAGTTAGTATTATGTATGTACATAAATCTTTTGAATTCAAAATGTATAAAAAAGGTAACTAAGCGTCTTACAATTGAATCAAAGTTTAAAAATGGCATGGAAAAATGTCATATAAGCATTGTCAAATATGTCCATATATTATTTAGAATAAGTTAAGTATACTGCTACAACAACAACAACATGTATCTAATCTTAACATTTATAAATTAGAAAGAAATACTTTTAAGGAGTTTGCTCTCGTTCCCACACCATTCGAGACTGCAAATCCCTTGCATTGATTTTTTCGCATACAGGCAAGCAGGAGTATTGCCCAAGCAGCAATCTACTTAATTAGTCCGTTTGTAGGTACTAAGGGGTTATATACCTTGTGAGCCCGAAAAAATGGACGATTGTCATAATTTTTTTTAAATACTATATGTTTTAGAATTTTTATTCAAATGAGGCATATATCATACTGAAGGGTAACTCTCGAAGAATACATTTTGGTGTTTTTTATTGTTAATATCGTCCCTCCCCCGAAACGCCGTTTTTTAGAAGAGGCTTGCGGTGATCACGGTAGCGCATGAGCAGCTCAACTGAAATCAAAAAAATTAAATGTTTATTGTAGAAAAATGTTTTTTAATGAATCTGAACGGTTTACGTATTTACCCAAAAAAAATGTTTCTCGATATGAAAACCGCTTTGCAAACTAAGCAAATATTTATAAAAAGTGAACCGTTCAGATTTACGAGGTTGTAGCTTCGAATAATTAAAAAAAATTCTTTATGTAAATCGGTTAAATAATGATCATCGCGACGGTAATTTTCAAAAAACACGACTTCGAGATAATCGCGTCTAAAGATTTGCATGCACTTCATTTACGGATAAGGTCGCGCGCTTCCACGGTCTATAACTTTCGTTCTAGTGCTCCGATCTTTACGATTTTTTGAATTTATATTTTTAAGATGATGTACTTTTAGAATATGCCATAAAATTTTTTTCGGTTTTTTAGTCCAACACAAGGAAAAAAATAATAGTAAGGTAGCCGTCCCCACAGACGTCGGTTCTACGTTACCGGAACATCTCAGATACATCCGGCCAAGGACTGGCACTCCAGCAGCATTCCCCGAATGTTGCTACAACAATAACAACAACCATAGTAAGAGAGCTCGGGTCTGCTAAGAAAAGTTCGGGAAAGCTAAGAAAAAGTATCGAGTGGCACTCAGAAGGGGTTTATGGCAAACAAAGTAAGATTGAGATGTTTTCTTATTAAAAATGTGTGAAAACCTCATTAACATCTCAATCAATAACTTAAGAATACTTACAGAAATCCTAACAGATCATTAGAGATTAAAAGGGCATCTACATAGGATTAGAATATTCTCAAACGAGTCATGCTGGTCACAAAGAGATGTGGTCTAGATCGGTTTTCCGATACGTGTTGCCATTGACGTAGTTGTTGTTTTTGTAGCAACCTAGAAATTCCTGTTAAAAGTGATGAAACCACGTCGTCGATAGATGATAGTAGTAGGCCCAGCTAGCGGCTAATTTTAATGAGGTGGGAGAAAAGGGGGAAAGTGGCGTTGAATGGATCGGTTTAAATGGCCGTGTGAAGAGGTGGTTCGTCTTATGCTAAGTATCAATACATGCCAGACCGGAGTATATAGGGGTCAATTCTGGATATGTAGATGCTTAACCTTCTCCAATATACAGAGCTCAATTGTGTCGGTGCTGCTCCATTTTTGTTTTTTTCATCGCTGGAACGACCGGAACTAACTTTTATCTGGCGAAGAACTGCCACATCAGCAGTTTTTCCTGCAAAACGCACAATATGTATTAGTGTTACTGCTGGCCGAATAAAAGTATATTACGGAACAAGTGCATTGTCAGTAGCGTACGAATAGTACCCATAATTTAACTCGCTAAAATATGAAGTCATTATGTTTCTCACAAATTTATATTTTTTTATTAGCTTTCATTTGGACCTTGCTATTTTGTAGTAATAAAAATACAATTAGTTTTTCTCCTAACGACGTCACCAGCTGACATATAAAACAAGGAAAAATTTGATGTGTATAAGAAAATCCGAAAAAAGTGAATGAGGAAGGCAAGAGAAATGCATGGAAAACGAAGAGAGGAAAATAACCGTTGGTGGGGAAAAGTGACAGTGACTGGCAACGCGATTACAAGCAAGTTGAGTTGCAACAGCAAAACAATGAAATGACGATAAAGTGAAGCTTAAAGATTAATAAAAATAGAAAAGCAAAAGCAACGACAAGGCTGAATTTGTTATTGTTCTTGTTGTAATAGGACGCTAGGTCGGTGGGCGATGTTCATTTGTTTACATATAAACTCGTTTGATAGCAACAGCGATGCAAATAGATTTCTGCCACGCGGTACGAAAACACTGATAATTTTTTGTGTACGCAATGGAAAAAATTTACTTTTTGAATAACGAAACATTTATGATAATAATAATAATAAAAATCGTATAAAAAGCAAATACACTTTGCGCTCAATGACAAAATAAAAATGGTCACATGGAAAATGTATAACTCATAGCAACAACAATGTGGCAAAAGCAACGAAAATATCTACCACTTTCGCACGTATAACAAAAATAGCAAAAAAAAGAAAGTACCGTTGTTAATGTTTGTCAACTCGTGTTCGTGTTCGTGGCATTGCTAGTATAGGCATACAAGCATAGGTGGGCTAGCCCACTGTAGTTGACACTGCCAACAACACCCCTTGATCACCATTGTCGCTAATAAAGACTGCGCTGCAACCGCAACGCTCTTGTCGCGGTTTCGACGTCCTACTGCTAAACAAGCAATTTCCACTGCTGGTGCCACTTGACTGTGCTCTGCTACTGTTGTTTAGTGCTGCTTGCTGTGGTGGCGCTGCGGCCAGTCACAATGCTTACAAAGCGTGTTCAACTGGTGCAACTTGGTGAAGGGTACCACACAAACGAAAAAGGCCAAACTTGAAAAAGTGCACGCGTTTGAATGGTTGCTTCTTGCACCGCTTTGTAGTTATGCAGTGGGGGCTATTTAGGCGGCAAGTTAAGTGGAATGCCTTGGAATGTGGCGAATCGAAAATACATATCCACACATATGTATGCATAATTGAATAGCCGAAGGAAATTAAAAGCATTTATAAATGCACTTCTGCTTTTAATATTTGCTATGAAAATCAAATATTTGCGGCACTCAACCCAAGAGGAACAAAAAATGTTTTTTTTTTTTTTTTCAAGAGTAGCCACATGGCATTGCCCAGGCATGGCTTTCTCTGCAAACCTTTAACATTACATTACCCCGGCTGTGGGTTCTACGTTACCAGAATGCACAGATTCATATCCGGGAAAGAACTGCTACTTTTTTAAAATTCCATAAAAAATGGGGAGAATGTTTTATGCTATTAGAACACCAACAACAACATTACAGATGAGTGCATGAAGTCGTTAAACACATTTTGTTCTCTTTAACGGCTTGTTAAATTCTCGCGCCGCTAAATTTAAATGTGAGTTAATGTGCCCTTTAGATATTTTCTCCAACCTTGCCAGAGTTTTGGAACTAGCGAGTTAAAAAAAAAACATTTAAATATATTAATTAAAGAGTTAGAATTAAAAATAATATTAAGTGATGAACAGTTACTCGGAACGATTATTAATAGCCTAGGCAGACGGTTGCGTTAATCGGGATTACCGGCCCAGTTAATTCTGATTAAATTTGTAGTATGACAGACGGTTGTTACGCGTTTTAACGAGCAGCTGATTTGTTTATGGGAGAGTTTTGTCAATAAAAGATGACATTCCCGTATACCAAAAAATAATTATTTATTTAAAAAAGAGGTTGTCTGTAAAGTCGGTTTACTGACGATAGTTTAACGTGACAACGTCATAAGAAAATATTGATGGAATGGTAGCAATTTTCAAAACAAAATTTTAATTTTATTTGTTTGATAGATATTTTGTATGGATATAGAGAGGGAGGTAAATGGAATCGCAATGGAATAGGTCAAGTTACATTTACACAAACGTGAAAAGTTACGAAACATTTATCAAATTCGTGAAAGATATGTTCAATTTCAATTGTGCATCAGACGTTAATAAGTCAACAACACTAAAAGGCACCATCATCGATTTGCCTTTTTCAAGACACTTTACACTCGAAACACTCCCTTTCATTTCCTACTTTTTCTATCATCGTCCTATTCTCAACAGAGAAATGGTTCATTACCATGCACACAGGAAGAAGGCATATGCAAATACGAGTATGTGAATTTATATACAAATGCGCATATACATACATATATATGCTCACTCAAGTAGGAAGGAGCCAGATGTCGAACGTTGCCGAACGCGGCCGATTGTGCTCTTTGTCGTTCGTTCCGCGCTCTCGCTTGCAGTTCAAGCACATTAGCTTACATTTGCTTGCGTACGGAATAGATTCGTATATTTGATATGTCCATATGACTTGTATGCATCTTTACATATAGATTTGTTCTTTTTGAAAATTGCGCGAAATTGTATATGTATATGCATGTTTATATACATATATTAGTATACAACATATCTTATAAGGTATATGGTAAATATTACCATACAATTTTTCCTTCATATATAATAAAAAAATTAATAATAATAACATTAAAACAACATGTATTATTAACAAAATTTGTTTTATTTTAAATTATTCAAGTAAATCAAATTAATAATATTCAATAAGAAGGCATATGCAAATACAAATACGTGAATTTATATATGTACATATGCGCATATACATACATATATACGCTCACTTAAGTAGGAGAGAGCAAGATGTCGAACGTTGCCGTTCGTTTGCTTTGTTCGTTCAGCGCTTTCGCTTGCAGTTCATTCAAGGTAACGGCAATGAGCAAGGTAACGACAAATGAGCAAGGTAACGACACATTTTTTCGTGCGTGCAGCCGGCTAAATCGAATTATAAGACGTTATCACGTCAAAAATCTTAAATTGCAATTTCTCAAACTGCTGCTTATAGCAAACTAGCATTGCATCCAGTATTTCTTGTTCTTCTCTTTAAAAGTTTCATTATTTTTCATTCTCAATAGATATTAACTGTCATTTTGTTGCCAGTGTTGCCATCGAAAATTGTGAATTAAGTCTAGTTGTCAATCCGTTTTAGTTGTACTTAATTTGTGAGATAATTCCTAATTATGTCGTTATATTCCGATTAACGCCATAAAGGCGTCTTATCTATAGGGTGGGCCATGTAAAATTTGCTTTTGGAATCGGCTATAAAAAAAAACTAATCAATATTTTTTCAAACTTTTTTTTTATTTTGAAGATTGAACATTGTCATTTATGAATGAAAAATAATATCGTTCAAATGACTGCCACGACTGGCTTTACAGTAGGCCATTCAACCCAATTTTTAAGCACATTTTCGATTGTTTTGGCTCCAATTTCATGAATGGCAACTTCGATTTCGTGTTTTAAAGCATCAATCGTCTCTGGATGGTTCGCGTAGCATTTGTCCTTAACGGCTCCTCACAAAAATAGTCCAACGGGCTTAAATCACAACTCCGAGGCGGGCAATTGATATCGGAATTTCGGCTGATTATTCGGTTTTAAAAACGGTAGCCAAAAGTTCGAGTGTAACTTTGGCAATGTGACAAGTTGCACCGTCCTGTTGAAACCAAATGTCGTCCATGTCATGCTCTTCAGTTTTTGGAAACAACTCGTTGAGCATGTCACGTTAACGCTCGCCATTTACTGTAACCGCGGCTCCTCGCTCATTTTCGAAAAAAAGGCCCGATGATGCCGCCAGACCAAAAACGGCACCAAACAGTGACTCGTTGTGGATGCATTTGCTTCTCTACAGTAACGTGTGGATTTTCTGAACCCCAAATCCGACAATTTTGCTTATTGGCGTAGCCACCGATGTGAAAATCAGAAAAGAAGAAGAAGACTCGCCACTTTGGAAATAGGTTTTCAATATTTCCCAATTTTGTTCAAGCGTATAGCGTCCCATTTCGTAAATGTCAACTTTACGTCATTTAAGTAAATTATGAACACATTTGACATGTCATTTGTGTTACCATTCTCAAAATAATAGGTGGTTCAAAAAGCAAACGCTATATGGCCCACCCTGTATATAGGCTAGGCTATAAAGCTCACTTTTTTAGTTAAATTATTTTACATAAATCTTATAAAGGGTCTTTCAAAAAACGGGCCTATTTGTTATTTTAAAACAAAACATGTGAAAACTTTGATTTTTTCAGGTTTCTCTATTTTTATTCAAGGCTTTGAAGGTTGTTCAGCAACACTTTGTGCTACAGCAATAATATTCTCAACAGAACGTCCAGTTTTTGGGCTGCTATTTCTTTTTCTATCCGCGCCAGAACCAGCTTCTTCAAATTTTTTCACCAACCTGAGCATTGTAGACTCATATGGATGAATATTTTCACCGAAAAATCACGAGTTTTAGTTTTGTGATATGTTGTTCTTAAAGATCGACCATTTTCATATTAAGTTTCAATAATTTTAATGCGTTGTTCTATCGCTCAAAATTATATAGTAATATACATCTGCCTTCTTGACGAATGTCAAGGTAACGTCTAGGAATTATTCACTACTGACATCTGGGCGACACTTTTGAAAAGCGCTTTAAATTAATAACAAATTTTCTGGAATTGGAACAAATTATAATCCAACCGCAATTTTGTTTTTCTAAAGAGTTTTAATCTAAATACGAAAAGTGCAAAAAAAATATAACTTTTCTCCATGGTTCCTAGGTGAAACATAGGGCCTCAACAAACAGATTATAATTTGATTTATTTGAAGCTACAAATTTTATTTGTCTCGACGACAAGCCTGCTTTCCACGCTTCTGCATCCACCTGTCGCCTCCAGGTATTGTTTGGTCTCTCGCGTCTACGACTCCCTTGTGGACTCCAATCCAATGCAGCTCTTGTGGTGTCGTTTTGAGGCTTACACAGTGGAATAAATTAAAAGAATTGAATTTGAAATTACAGTTTTTCTTTAAGGGGGTAGTATGGTTAATTCGGTGTAAAACAAGCATATTTTTCGAAATTTTTTTTGTCGACACAGTTGATTTATTCAAAATTTTAAAATTACTTCATTATAAAGTCATATTTAAAGAATATTGTGTGAAATTTTCATTGATTTTTATGAAGAAATGAGTTGGTGGCAGCGAATCTTCGCGGACGTCTCATAAAAAAGTTTTATTGCGGTGTCCCTCAGAACTCATTACTGGATCAACTAAAATCAAAACACCAAATTGATTTCATCAGCTAATAAAGTTTCGCAGGTAACAACGTCGAATTTTTTTTTTTTTTTTTTTTTTTTTAAAGCGCTTTGAAGTCAAAACACCGATTTTTCATAAAAAAAACTTGAAAACTTTGTTGTTTTAAAATATGACAAAATTTAAAAAAAAAAAAACTCGACGTCATTACCTCGTGGATAAAGTAAAGAAACAAAAAAACCAAATTTTAAAAGAATCGGTGCAGTAGATATGAATCTACAGTGGACACCGACCGTAAAAAAGGCAAGTGTGAGAAAAACGCGTTTAAAGATTAGGTAGCTATTTTCGGCAGCGTGAAATCCGTTTGGAGAGGTAGATACTTAATCCTTTGTGTCTTTGTCAATTTTACTCTAATGCACTTCAAACTTTCACACAATAATCTTAAGATGTTATAGAATAATTTAAAAAAAAAAAAAAAAATGAAAAAAAAAAATACCATACTACCCCCTTAACAAGAAAATATTTTTTCCAAAAAAATTTAGTATGTAGTTTTTCGTTCAGTAATACTTTGTTTGTTACTGGTACGTCCGGGATATATCAATATTGCCATTTATCACGCCAAGCCCAAAAGACAAAGAGATGATAGTTCTTCTGCTTTCAAGGAACTTTAGCTTCATACAAAAGAGACGGGATTTATAGGGAGGGATGGGATCAGAAAATTACAAGGGCTAAGGAAGATTTTTTGAACAAAAGATGTGCGCAGCAGTCTCCCAGTTTCCAAGAATCTAAAAAATTAGAACTAATTCGATTCTAGATATTTAGGAGTCTGAGCTCCTACAATATTCTGAACGCAATTATGCCAAGATGACCCGCGTTAGCTGTCACGAAGTAGCTGAGGGTATTCGTCTGCGACGAGTACTGACTAGACTCCGATGGCCGCATGCATGGGACATTCCATGGACCTGTCGAAGATTTACGGAACCCGTCAATTTGACGGAACTTTGCAATGAAATATCTCGGCAACCGCTTGATCATTTCTTCCAAAGAATTTTTACGCACTTGGTCTTTTCCTAAGCCTTCTACTTTTTGAAACGGATGCTGTAGAGATAGGAATGTCTGTAAACCTATTGTTAAAAAATGTCATTTATAGCCTGCCTATAGACTGGTGGTTGGTGGACCAATTGAGATTCAGGGCTAGTTTAATATGGCAGCATGCCGAACTATCCTATTGAAACCATATATCGTCAATATCTCAAGATCGTCAATCTGATAATGGTAAGCTTATTTGAGCGTATTTTTCTTTAAAGACAAGTTTTCTTCAATTTTTAATATTTCCGGCCAGGGATTGCCTCTTCAGGAGCATTCTCCTAACATTTATGGACAGGGCTTATGTTGTTAGAAATATTTTTTTTTGTTTCGATTATAGCTGCTGAAAATAACGCATTCCCACGACAGTCGTTTTTACGTTACCGAAACGACCCGAATTTATTACCGGCCGAGGACTGTTACTCCAGCAGCATTCCCCGTACATGTATGGGGCATGTTTATGCTACTACAACAATAACCGAACATAGCCAAAAATTTGGTAAACTGTTTACGGATTTGCAATTTTCGCAGTAGATTTTAATTCTATAATTTCTATCCTGTTCTCTAGAGAAATCGAACTCTTTTTAATATATTGTAGAGTTTCTACCTAAGAGGATCCAGTGGTCCAGAAATTTCAAAATATCGATTTGTTGTTTTTTCGATATTTCGAAAGTATAGTATCTTAAGAATATACTGTAAAATTTTCATGCGGAAATTCCCAATATCATAGCTTCTACAGCCCACTAACTAGGTAGAGAGCGGTCCGTGCGCTTCTCATTTATTTCGAAACGACTTTTTTCGGCACGGAAGGGACTAAAAAAAAAAAAAATTCAACCGAATAACTTGAAATATGAATATGTTGTTCACAACATGTATGGCTATCGTCGGATCTAGAATCATAATTTTTTTAAAATAATTTCCTACTTTTTACACTAAAAAACTTGTGAAAAAAGACCCGATTTTACAAACTGTTTTTTCAAAAGCGCACCATTTTATAATTTTTTAGATTTGTTCTAGTTCTGACCACAACTGCACTCTTTCTGATTACGAATCTTCTTGAATTTTGTGTTTCTCGAAATCACCGCCGTCCGGGTCCTATTTTTCGAGAGGGTCATCTTCAGCGGCATTTTTATAATAATAAATATTGTTTTTAAAATAAAATAAAAATAACAGTTTTGTATGCTCAATAGATGTTGTAATAAACACGAAAAGTTGAAATATCGTTTTTTTTTTTTTTTTTTTTTTTTTTTTTTTTTTTTTTTTTTAATTTTTAATGGCAAAAAAATCGTGAAAATAGGTGCTATTTTCGTGCTCTAGACCACCGGTCCCCTTAAGTTTTGCCAGGAGACCTCATCCAACTGTGGCAACAACAATAGGCACTCCAGCTTCAAAGACACTGTACTTGATTAATAATAAACTTTCTTAAAGCTATTTCTTAGCAGTAAATTTTACAAAGCCTTGCTGCCCCTGTCCATTGTTGAAAAACTTGAAAAGTAGTTTTTTTTTTATTTTTTTTTTACATAGGTGCGCCATAACTGAGTCGTTAAGCTTCGATTCGTGGTAACATTGTGCTTGTTTATTATGGTGACGTATTTTCTTGGAAAACTTTAGTAATATAGCGAAATATCATGCCTTGAGAATGTGCATGCATACTGACGTGCTTATGTAGAATATCATGAATATCATCATCGGGCGTCAGATAGTGCATGCGTGTACTTTTTAAAATCGCGTATCATAAAAATAAAAAAATGAAATAAAAATAAAATCAAGTACCCGTATGACAGTCAATCTTTTATTGCGTATTATCAGTCCAGAAAACTGTGAAAAGCAAAATTTTAGGAATACTCGCATGTTTCTGCTATGTGTAAACTACATACATATGTACATAATTACGACTGGCACACATTAAATATAATGCATGTATGAATGTTTGTATGTACATATATGAGTTTATTTCTAAGCTGATTTTTTATTTTTTTTATTTTATTATAATTTTTTTTTTTTTTTTTAATATTTTATCTCCCCTTTTTTTTGCTTGTCCAACACTCCCGCCAACTAAATAGACTGGCTTGTCAGACTATAAAATTCAGTTGTACAAAGAATCCGATTGAATACAAGCGCGCGGTTAATATTCGCGTGCTGATACTTGTGATCCGATATAAACTTGTACTACTTAGTACTCTAGCGTAATAATATATAAAGTGATTACTCAAATTATACAAGCACATTCTACATTTGTATGTATGTATGTATGCATGTAGATAAGTATAGTTCATATGAAAAAGTATTTCACGAGCTATCTAATAAGCAGCAGCAGAGCGCTCAAAGTTGAAGCTGGTGTCAGTCAATGTACAATGACCGTTTTTAACATCTATGAGATATACTTAAACACACACACACACACACACTTATGGGCATGAAATAATCCATTAATCGCAATTCAGTTGTGCTTAACAAATAAATAAAGAAAGAAAGAAAGCTGTCGTCTATTAGTGTCTGTTATTCGCGTTTGCATTTATTTGGCGCTGTTTGTCCAAATATAAAAAAACAGGCTTTTAAGCGCCCACTCATACGAACAAACATACCCACATACATAAAATAATAAGTAATAATATAAAGAAGAGGTGGTGGCTCTGTTGAATAATCTGAGTGATTTGTCCAGGTGACTGACTACTTACATAATATTTAAAAAAAAATTAATCTAAATGGTTGTCTTTTTTTGTACTAAAATCTATGAAATTCCGGCATTTGCGATGTGGCTATGAAGTGGTAAAGTTGAGAGGCTAGTAGTGGAATTACTCATCAAAGTAAACAAATATTAGTTGACACAAGCAGTGTTTATCTACTAGAGTACCATGTAATGCAGAAAGCCTGGCAAGTAAATTTTTTACTGTTGTTTTCCAAAGATCAAATATCAGCTTTTTTTTAAATTATCATATTTTCTAATTTAGATTTAATTTTTAGGCGCTGATACCCATGCCTATAGCCACTTGTAAATTACTTATAGACAGGGAAACCATCAAAAAGGTAAATACAATCTGGCAAAACCTCACAACATGCGAACTAAGCAGACAGACATGGCCGAACTGGAACAGCGGTCGATCGAAGATCTTGCTAAGATTCAACAGAGAATCTATAAGAAAAATGATAGGTGTATTAACAGGTCATTGTTTAATAGGCAGCCACGCTAGAAGGTTAGGACTACCTTACTTCGATTTCTGTAGAAGCTGTCTAAATACAGAAGAAGAGGAAACAGTCAGACACCTTTTATGTGAGTGCGAGAGCCTAGCTAGGAGAAGGCTGCGCACCCTCGATACAGCATTTCTAACCGATGTAGCGGATATAGCCCATCTAAAACTAACGAAGCTTTGCTCGTTTATTAAAGCAACCGGAGGGTTTGAAAGGGAACCCGTAGAGTAAGGAGAAGCTCCAGTGGTATCACAATGGACCTGCCGAAGGTCTAAGTGTGTCTTACGACAATCACCCTACCGACCTAATTTAGCTTAATATATATATATTAGGACGGGTCGATTTAAAAATGGCTCATTGCTCTGTGAAAATTGTATTCTAGGGATCAAAATAAGAAACTTTGCCGAAGGAACCATACCTCTAAAACGAATTCTGATGTCCCCCAATTTGGGTCGAACGAAAAATTACACTTTGACCCATTTAGAGTGCTCCAATCGAGTCCAAATGTATGACCGACCCCCACTATTTGGACTTTGGACGGCCGATCCACCCATGCCCGTGGCACACCCCCTGGAACTCCCCTGGGGGGTTCCCTATACAATCACTTCAAAATATCACCATTTTTGGCCTTTACATAAGAAAAGAAACTAAAAAGTTCGACCCAAATTGGGGGACATCAGAATTTGTTTTAGAGGTATGGTTCCTTCGGCAAAGTTTCTTATTTTGATCCCTAGAATATGATTTTCACAGAGCAATGGGCGATTGTTTTGCCTCCCCTCAAATCAACCCGGCCTAATATATATATATATATAATTGGCGCGTACACCCTTTTTGGGTGTTTGGCCGAGCTCCTCCTCCTATTTGTGGCGTGCGTCTTGATGTTGTCCACAAATGGAGGGACCATAGTAGAAATACACTCGGAGGTTTGCCATCGCCTGCCAAGGGGCGACAGCTATTAGAAAAATGTTTTTCTTAATTCTGGTGTTTCACCGAGATTCGAACCTACGTTCTCTCTGTAAATTCCGAATGGTAGTCACGCACCAACCCATTCGGCTACGGAGGCCGCTTAATAATTTCCGAATATAGTTATTAAAAGCAAGTAAAGGGTGATCAATTTAGAGTTATCGGATTTTAAATAGAAATAAAACAACGAAAATTCAAATAGATTGGTCAATGTTTATTATTTCTGTGTAGAACCAGTCATGACATTTCTTTTTTAAAGATATTCCCTTTCAAATGTTGCCGCAACTACGGCGTAGATCGGCCATCCGTAAACACCAATTTCGAATGACTCACTGGAGGACTTTGGTCGTTATCTCGTGAATAACTTAGTAATGTTGGTTTCCAATGCCGCAATCGAAGCTGGTTTATCCACAAAGATGTTAGGCTTTATATACAGGGTGAACGATATGAAGTGTTACCTACTCAAAACACCATAACTTTTTTGTGTGAAATTAGTTTTTATTGATTTCCAAGACAAAATTGTTCAAAAATGATTACAATTTTAGCATAGTTATATTCACTTTAGCTCGATACGATCACCTTTTGCCTTGACTATAGCCTTCAAACGGTCAAAAAATGAGTTGCATGCTGCACCAATGTGATCTTGAGGTTTTTCGGCCCATTCTCGTATAATCGCTTTTTTCAGCGCCTTGCTCTCCAAAATGGACCAGATGGAATTTGCGTCTGGCGAATTCAAAAGCCATTGTGTGGACGAAATAAAGTGCTTTATGAGACGGTGCCGAGTCCTGTTGCAACGAAATGTTTGCGTGTCCACGGCTCTAAAGCAGCTTCTAAAACATTTTCCCGATAATAAATCGCATTCACTTTGACACCAGGCTCGATAAAAACTATTGGAGAGCGTCCATCAGCGGTCACTGCGGCCCAAACCATTACTTGCGATGGGTAATTGCTTCGAGTGGCCATACGTAGGCTCAAATTCTCGTATGAGCGTTCGGTCAAGTAAATATGATCGTTTTGAGTGTTTATGAACTGCTCAATTGGGAAATTTTTTTCATCAGAAAACACAATGTTAGGAAATTCGCCACGTTCGTGCAAGTGCAACAACTCCTTTACTCTTTCGCACCGAACTTTTTTTTTTGCTGGGGTGAAAGATCGTGTGCTTTTTGGAACTTGTAAGCCTTGACCTTGAGCTCATCTTTCAATATGCGTCGAATGCTGTATTGCGATATTTTCAGTTCTTTGGCCATTTTTCTTCCACTTGGACGTGGATTTCGTTCAAGTCGAGCCTTCACTTTCCGAACCATTTCTGGCGTTGTTGCGGTTTTTTTTGGTCCACCTCCATAGCGTTTTGCAATGCTACCAGTATCATTGTAACGTTTTATAGTGCGATACACAAACATTTTATTCACTTCGAGGTGACTGAGCTCACGAACAATGGCTGGTTGTGATTTTCCAGCCAAATATAACGCAATCAGACTTTTACGTTTGAATTCCATCACAGAAAAAAAAAATCAACAAAACTGAGATGTCTTATAAACAATGTATTGAACTGTCATTAGAACAATTTTGACGTTGATGTCATGAGCTGTTTTACAGATACAAACTGTGTGAAGTTGGTAACACTTCATGTCGTTCACCACCCTGTATAGTTAAAAAAAAAAAATTTATGCTCAATAGATGTCGTAATAAACACGAAAAGTTCAAATATCGTTTTTTTTTTTTTTTTTAATTTTTAATGGCAAATGAAATGAAGTTTTTGTTCTCTAGACGACCGGGTCCGCTTAAACTCGTGACTATGAAGCGGGGTTCTAATTTTGCCAATATTTCCTTTCAATTTAAAGAACAAACCCACTGTACGCATAAATCATCATAGATTGAATTTGTCATGGAAAAATTGTTAAGTTAATTACCCATAATTAAAATAATAAAGGCAATTTTTGCTAAGCTTCTCAACATTTCTTGTACTGACATTCGCAACATATTGCGCAACATGTTGCGAAACTTCTGTTCAAACGAAATTGTGTGCAAACGATTGGAATGATGATAAAGTAAGGCCATTCCGATAATTTGATTGCATTCAAGTTGATAATAAATAGATTACGATCGGAATTCAATTTCAACGGTGAAAAAATGTACGAATGTCGTAAAAAAAAGAACCATGCACAGAAGAGAAGCCTTTGAAATTTGTATTAACTCTTCTTTACGCACTTAATGCCAAGTCTGCATTGAATGTAGAAGAATAACAAAATTTTCCGCATGTGGAAAACTTTATACGTCTATCAAATTGGGAAGAGAAGTTCGTTAAGTTTGGGGGGGATTCATGACACAATAATTTAAAGGTAGTTTGACTTCTTGGCCGCAATTGCCGCTACTTGACATAAACTGTGAAAATTGAAATTAAGCTGCCTTATTTTCATTCTATAAAAGTAAAAACGTGACTGGTTATTTCAAAAAAATTATTATTTACAAAAAATTAAAAAAAAAATGTCAGCATCAGCGAGCTCTTTCTTATTTAAAAATAAAATATAAACCGGAAGGTAAGGGGTCGAGGAAGCTAGCACCGCCACAACGTCAAAATCAAAAACTTTTTGTGCCCAATTTATGGGCTATTTATGGGCTAATTTTGGGCCGCAACAAAAATTTTTGGGCTCTTCTCAATCTAGAATCATTGACACTTCAAAGTGGCGGTGCCAGCTGTAAAATAGCCAGCACCGCCACAATGATAACTCGAGAACGGTTGGTCGTAGAAAAATCTCAAGCATATCAAAATTTTGGGCTATTTATGGGCTTTCAAATGCATACAAACAAAACAAAAAAAAACCACCCCCTCTGTGTACACTAACACCCACACTCAATTTTCGCGTAAATAATAATGAAAATGGCAAACTAAATAATTTTTACAGCAGTATCATTACAGTTACATGCTTCTTAATAGTATTCAGCTGCAAAATAATTTTTAATAAATTTTTTAAATTTTTTATAAATGAAGGTTGAGTGAACGATCAACCGTTCTCGAGTTATCGCTGTACCAATGTTGGCTATTTCACAGCTGATATGCAAAACTGAAAATTAATCGAAAACTATACAAGTCCAAAAAATTTTGTTGCAGCGCATAAAGTAGACAATATTGTATGGAGAAGTAATTTTTTTAGTGTCCTATTTAATAGAGTTAATATTTGATGATTGAACCTTTTTTGTAGGCAAACTAACAGATGTGTCATATAGTGATAAGAAAAAAATCGCAATCACACGAAAATATATAGTTTTTTTTATGAATGATGAAAGGTTATGCCAGAGCAAAATCGAAGTATGGCCTTTTGACTGAATTATGTATATATCATTTAGTTTACCCATAAAAAAATTTTATGTTTAAATATTTGATACATTAAAGGTATTGAAGAAATTATCGTATTTATTCAATATTGTCTGCATTATAGGCTGATGATGGGATACAACAAAATTTTTTAGACTCGTTTAGCTCTCAAGTAATTGCCAGTTTTGCAAATCAGCTGTAAAACAACCAGCACCGCCACAATGATAACTCGAGAACGATTGGTCGTAGAAAAATCTCAAGCATATCAAAATTTTGGGCTATTTATGGGCTTTCAAATGCATACAAACAAAACAAAAAAAAACCACCCTTTCTGTGTACACTAACACCCCCCTCCTCAACTTGCGTGAATAAAAATGACAAAAAAATATAAAAATTTTTTTTTTGCAACTGAATAGTGTTGAGTAGCAAGTAACTTTGATAATAGTGCTGTGAAAAAATTTTAGTTTGTCGTTTTCATTATTATTTACAGGACATATGCATGTGGGGGTGTCAGTTTATGCAGAGAGGGTGACTTTTTAAAAATTTGTTTATATGGATTTGAAAGCCCATAAATAGCCCAAAATTTTGATATGCTTGAGATTTTTCTACGACCAACCGTTCTCGAGTTATCATTGTGGCGGTGCTGGCTATTTTACAGCTGGCACCGCCACTTTGAAGTGTCAATGATTCTAGATTGAGAAGAGCCCAAAAATTTTTGTCGCGGCCCAAAATTAGCCCATAAATAGCCCATAAATTGGGCACAAAAAGTTTTTGATTTTGACGTTGTGGCGGTGCTAGCTTCCTCGACCCGAAGGTAAGTGAAATATTGCATTGTTTCATGCACGTAAAGAATGCATTCACTTTTATCATTTATTTAGTAAGATGCGCTGACTAAGATTTAGAGATTGCAAAAATTCACGATGCAAACGCAACACAAATGCGAGAAAAGTGGATGGCCGCGTGCATGGCAACTGCAGATGCATTCCCCAGAGTATCGTTTGTGTGTTCGGGCCACTTTTCCGCAAAAGACTTTAACCCTCGTTATGGATGTGCTCAATTTCAGCAGCAGTGGAATGAGTATTTATTTTACTATATTTTAATTTGTTTTATTTAATTATCAAATATTATTTTCAGACACCAAAAAGATATGAAATATGTGGAATTCGTTTCTAAATCGTAAATTACTCCAAAGAAGTTAATGCTTTCTATACAGCTTTTTCAGAGGGATTTTCCGCGACAATGAAATACTGTAGACATTCGATACGACCCGAAGTTATATCCAGTCAAGGACTGTCACTCCAGCAGCATTTTCCGTACATGGATGTGTGGGGCATGTTTATGCTGTTACAACAACGACTACAGATAATGCATTTATTTTTTTATAATGTATTTTTTTTGTAGTATAGCACAATATGGTGACGCAAAGTTAATCCCCCTATGAGAAGATTTAGAATTTTTACAAATGCCGTCGCACGTCAATCATATTTGACACTTGTGAACTAGACTGCAGCCGAGCAATGAAGCGCGTAAACGTCAAAATAAAGATTTCCCTCACTAAAATTTTTTTTTTATATAGTAAAAAGTTTTTCAAGATCAAACTTGATGATTAATATTACGCCACCTTCACTGTTTTTCACAATAGTTCTACAAATACGATTAAGTGAGCATATTTAACTTGTTTATTTTATATTTTGAATGTGTAAAAAAAAAATTAATAAGTAAAAAGTTTAAAAAGTGGAAACAATGTTTTTTTTTCGTATCAAGGGGTCGACATTATTGGTTTGTTTGTTTTCAGAATACAGTATCAGGCTGTATTTTTAAAAGTTTACCCTCGTAATCTTATTTCACTCCGATTTGCTAATTGTTCATATCATTCATTTGTATGCCGAACCATCACCACCACTTTCCACCATACGAGTATTAGTTGTCATTTATTATTCAATTCAAAGGTCTCTGAAATGTTTTTTAAAGCCTGCAAGTACCAAAGTTGTTATGGGCCACTATTTCGCTATGCCCTGATTGTCACTGACCGACAACAATACACACTTGGCGCTGCGCTTCCTGTGATCTTATGCTCCAGTCAACTGCGTCTCATACACACAGCGCTATAAATGGTATGTGAGTGTGTGTGTGTGTGTGTGTCTTCTTCTTTGGGTTTTTGTTTTTTTCTTTCTTTTTTGTGCTATTGGTATTACAAGAATGTTGCTTTTATGATAAAACGGTGAAAAATGAAAAGCAATATAGACGGGGCTGTTGCTGGTTGTGCTGGGGTGTAGTGGGTGAAGTGAAGCGGGCAATCAAGTGGTACCGGACAAATAAGCAAATAGGGCCTAACAAATATGCGTGGCTATGTGTATATGTGCTTATGCCCGTGCGCGTGCGTATGTGTGTGTGTGGAGATATGCTTGCCGTCACACAATATAATGCAAGAATGCAAACGCCCCACTCAAACGCGCACTGCGCACATATACGCTTTTGCACTTGTTGGTGGTGGGTGGCTGTGGTGTTGATGGTCCTGCTGCTGCTGCTGCTGATGTTGATGTTGATGCTGCTACAAGTGGGCAGACAATGTGCATGCATATGTGAGTTTATTGAAGCAGTGAAGTGATGCTGCTCACTATGCGCGACCGTCATCGGGCATTGTAATGGTCCGAGACCATCAGCAGCAGTGCAATTTGTCGGTGCTGTCTGTATCATGCGCCTAAATAAGTTTATTATACAATAATCATATTATTATTTATTTATTTACCACATTAATGTGAATATCGCACATATGTATGTATGTATGTTTGTCTATATGTATGTGTCTGTACTAATTGAAAGTAATTTAATTCGTGTTTTTGCAGAGCTTCAAGTCAACGGTTAGGTTGATGGCTGATGGCTGAGACTGCTGAATGCCGCCAAACCAATTAGTGAACATCATGAACTAACAGTAACAGTAACAACAACGGCAACAACTACAACCACTACAGTTACTATAGAAAAGTCATAAGTGGAAAGTAAAATCACCAGAATGAAGACCGTAATAGCAACAACAACAGCAGCAGTAGCAGTAGCAGCAGCATAAAAACCTAACTGCATACAGACGAACATGCGAATTGCAAGAACGGTAAAAGATAATCGACGTCATCTCCAGTTGAGCTTCGCACAGAAAGTGATTATATACATATACAAAAGTATGTACAAACATACATACACATAATTAAGCGTGAGAAGTTCGTGTCAGACAAGGCATTGTGCAAAAATTTTCGACAAAATTCAACTTCCAGCTAAACTAACGAACGCGAAGGTGTAAGACGGAAAAGTACATATCAAACACATTTTTAATGTATTCGCGTTATCAACGCCGTCGAGCTCATCAATAAAAAGGCTCCTCGTCAAATCATTTAGATTATATTGAACTGCATTAGAAATCGAACTTAGTTTTAGAAAAGAGAGTACATATTTGGACTGGTTGGTGGCGAGACCACATTAGCAGGTGCAGTGATATTTGTTGGCAACTAATGGATCCATATCATCATATCAGACATCATGTGAGTACACAGCGTGCGTTTTTTAGTTCTTAAGGGGGGCTGCACAAAACAAACACACAAAAAATGGCGGCGCTAAAGCTGCGTAAACGTGGAATGTACAGCCTCTTGTAATCAACTGAAATCAACTAGACACAAATTTTTCATTAAAATAAGCGATTCCACTTTGCATTCGCCTATTTTTAACGAAAAAAAATTTAAATTTTGAGTGAAAACGAAAAAAAATATACACTTTTTTATAAAAAAACTAGCAAACCCGGCCCGCTTCGCTGGGCAAAAACACGGCGGGTCCACGTTTTGGCATATATTTCGAGACCCTAGTCATCAATAGGTATGAAAATTACCCCGCATTAAAGCGGCAATTTGATATCCATATTGTACAAACACATTCTAGGGTCCACGTTTTGGTCTCTATCTCGTGACCCTAGTCACGGAGCGGCATGAAAAATACTCTGAACTAAAGCATTCACCAACAGCTTCCATTTGATACCCAAATTGTACATACACATCGGAAGGTTACCCGGGTCCACGTTTTGACCTATATCTCGAGCCCTATCCACCAATAGGCATCCAAACTATACGTAAACCATCTTCAATACATACTTAACAATGTGTGTAAGTTTGGTTTAATTCGGTGCAAAGACACGGCCGGTTAGCGAACACACACAAAAAGTTGACTTTATTTTATATATAAAATTTATCTAAGCAATATTTTTGTGATAATTAATAAAAAATTTGTGGCCCATGCAAAGGCCAATATGTTAAAGAATATCCCTGTGAAATTTTAAATTAGATATCTTCGTTACTTTTTGAGTTATATTCGACAGCGCGGAAAAACACGTAAAAACGTTCTTATTCATCTTTCGTTAGACGCTCATCCCTACACTGACATTATAGCGACTTTTTAGACATTTTTATTAAGCTTAAAACATTGAAAAGATGTTCTTTAGATTGTAAATGATTTTTTAAGCAAAAAAAATTGAAAATTTAAAAATGCTCGAGGAGCTGCCCCCCCTTAAGTGCCATTCTCTCGATTCCTGTTCACGTGAGCTTCCAAGAAACAGGCAGTTGAAAAATTTAACAGCATTTTTCGACTTGATAAGTTCGATTTATTTATTTTTTTTCAAGCACCAGTTAAATATTTTTAATAATAAATAAACAAATGCAGGTGATTCTGAACCCGATGGTGGCACCAGAGCAACAAGGCGTGAGGTTCAGCGCACTAGGCAGGCCGGAACAGAGGACTATAAATCAAACTATTAAGGGGTTATACGCAGTTATGAAGCAAATAAAATACGGGTTGTCAAGGATTTATCCTGAAGAAACTTCAGAATATTTTAATTTGAAAATTTTTGGCGGTTATAAAAGCATTCTTCAAGAACGTAACAAAATTTTGTATTTATGAAAATGTTGATTATAGAGCGCGCTGCAGGCGATTTCTGGAACCTCCTTTAAAAAAAGACGATTTACGGTGTACATCGTAACTCAGGATTGGATTATCTGAAATCAAAAAACCAAACAAATTTTGTTAATATATTAGATTATCTAGTAATTAATCGTTCCGCTAATCAAAATAGTGAATTTTCACAAAATGGCAGCTTTTAAAAGAAATGATTTCGATTTTTACGTTAAAATTTGGCCGTAAATTGATTATAATATGGAAAATAAGTATCAGATTTACAAAAGGAACGATTAATTACTAGAAAATGTATCTTTAAAGATTGGGTTAAAACGGTTGACCGATCAAACAAGCCGTTTTCGAGATATCGTGTACACCGACTTGAAAAATACCGTTTTGAAAAAAACACGTTTAAAGTTTCAATACCTACCTTAAAACGTGCCGAGGCATCTCTACATATTTAGGTATAACTCCGAAAGTATTGCTTAGATCTACTTCAAATTTCGTGCGTATACTTTTGAACAAATGTACATTACAAAAATGCAATAAAAAAAATCGATTTTTTTGAAAGTCATAACTGCGTATAACCCCTTAAACTAGGGACGGGCAGCAGAGTGGCACGCTCGCAGCAGAGCGTGCTAGCAAAGTGCTAGATGAGGGGGCGACAAACTTACATCAGAAGGGTAAGCAATAGGCGTGTACGTATATTAATCAGTTCTAAGCAACGCATATGTGTTTGTAAAAAAGAGAGTGAAGCTTTGCCAATAGCAAAGTTACCAGATAAGGGGGCTTCATTCCATGTTAGGGGATTTTGAAGTGTTGGGATTTGCTAGATCGTTCATATTAAATAATAAAATGCTTTTGGTTGTTTTTATTGGAAACGTTTCTTTGAATATTAACATCATCTTTGCAAATTTCTATTTTATTTACTTTTTTAATTTTTTAATCAAGAAGTTTGAACATTCGCATGTCAAAGTTTCATAGTCGCTAAACTATGCGGAGAAAAATTTGTACTGACAAATCGGAGTATATTTTTCTGAATGAAAAAATTGTCTTCGTTTACATATAAGTATGTATGTATATCGTATGTTTTTATGTTAGTGCATTTTTTTTTCTGGTCACAACAGCGAACAGTAATCTCAACCAGCCATGTTTTATTAAACATTTTATGTTGTTGAAAAGGACAATTTAGTTACCTGACATTGGTGGGAAAACATGTTTCCATTAAAAAAATAGAGGATTTTTTCAAAAAGCATTAATGAAATTATCTTAGCAGAGTGGGTATTCTTGGTGAGTACTTGGTTGCTCTCCAATTCAAATCACGTGCATATGGCAATGCGCACAGTATGACAAAGTACACAAATATTATTAGAGAAATTTGTTTGCATCCGCTCATGGATTTCGCACCATCGGTGGCAACGCAAACCACTTTTCGCCATGATACACCCATGCGTTCAGTACATTCATTAACACATTGAAATAAATCTTCACCTTTAGTCGTCCCTTTCATTGGAATAATGTTCAGAAGTTCTTCACATATATTTAGGTGAGCATCAACTCCTCGGATAAAAATCGATAATTGGGCTATGTCGGATATATCTGTACTTTTGTCAATTGCCAATGAAATCGCTCTGAATGATTCTATACGCTCTTCTAACTGCGATTCTGTAATTTCCGCCATTTCATCTACTCGTCTGCTTATAGTTCTACGAGATAAGGGGACAAAATTCCTACTGCTTTTAATATACAAGACTTCACCAATTCGCCATCCGAAAATGCACGATTCTCACGAACAAGGTTTAACGCGATTTCATAAGTTGCACGCTTTGCATCTACAACGTAATCTTCGCTTTCCTAAGAAATTAAAAAAATTTTTAATAATTTGAATTTTTCCGACCTCCTGTAATTTGGCAAATGGCTTACTGCTATCGAATCGGGCTCTTCGTTTAGACTTAAGGATTTGTATAAACTAACGCAATACTTCACACACCTCAACCAAAAAGTCATTGTAACCCAACACTCCACACGCGCAACGCTTTTGAGGAAATACCAGAGCAGCGATTGGCGTTCCCGTGGGAAACGCCTACTCAGCAAAGTACTGGTCACGTTGTAAGCACACGGGCTTAGCTTTTAGTCTTAGTATTAGAATTAAAATATTTTTAAATTCAGTTATAAAGAGATTATCAACCAATAAAGACCTGTCTCGTCCGTAACAACTTTTTTTATAAACCACCACGACCGAGTAGTTTAATTTATATACTTTTCTTTTCTTCTCCTACATATTCATCATATTCACTCCTTGCAGCTCATAATGTCTCTTTATGTTAAAAACCTTACACACCACACGTTTTTCACATACAAGGCATTGTGATTCTCCGTCTACATATTTGCATAAAAAAGTTACACTCCACTTCGGATTCAAATTTAACAATGTTCTTTTATTTGAGGTCATGCGGAACCAAATGTTTTATATTTAATATTTTATTTAACTTTGTTTATTTAAATTAAAAATTAAAACAGAGTAATATATTACACATTAGAAATAAATGTATGTTTTTGTCGGCAGTTGAACACTGTGAACTTTGTTTTGACGTTCGCCGTTTCAAATTTTTAAATAGAATTTTCAGCACTTTCACTGCATCCACACCATACAAATACACTTAATATTAATGGTTTTTTATGCGACAATAATATGTAACTTACGGTCTCAAAAAATATCGTCGAAAAATGAAGAAATCACGAAAAAACTGATTTTATTTATGAAATGTCAAAACTTATGAGTAAGAGTTGCCGCAGTTGTTAAATGTGGGAATCAATTTTGGGCATTTTTGATTTTATTATTCATGATTTATATACATAAGTATATACTCTTGGTTGTTTATTTTTATTTGCAGTTGTACATATCAGAGAGTATGGGATTATTATGGGCGAAATTAGTTGTCAATCACGTCCACTTTTTATGAAAAATAAAAGAAAAAATGGTATCATTCAGTAGCTAAAAATTTTGAAACATTTGACAAACTGCGGTAGCTGAAGAGAGTTTGCAGTTTCATAAAGTAATTTGCTAAAACATTTGATTTTCTGGATTTCTTAGCTCAATATAAAAAACATCAATTTAAAAAAATATATCCGATCTCAAAAACCATTTAAGTAATCATAAGATAAGTGTGCATAATTTACAGATTCGTCAGTATATGCAGTGATCAATATTATTGAAGATTTAACTGTCATTGCTTTCCAATATGTAAGATTTTAATTTAGTCTCAAATGAAATATTTTCAGAGGCCTTAATCGTCTTTACATCAAGCAATTAATATAAAAAACAGTATTACGCGAACTTTTGAAATGTTTTATTGCAAGTCGATTGTTGTTTATTATCTTAATTCATTATTATAATAGAAAGTGTAATATGTATATTAAATTTAGTTATTGAAGAAAAATCTACTAAAACAACCTATTTTTTAGAAATTTGTTGATATGAAGTTAAAAGTTGTAATCCCTGGTAAGAATTCATGAATAATTGCTCTCTCATTCAGGATGCAAACACAGACACAACTCGCTCAATTTTTCTGTTTCTTCCCTGTGCTTTGCTATCCCCCTTCACCTAGCACTTTTACGCACGCAGAAGCACACGCTGCTGCACAGTGCAAATGTGCTGAGTTTGCCCATCACTACCTTAAACTGTTGTAATTGCTACAACAACAACAATATACGAGTATATATATATGTATATGATTGGCGCTTACACCATTTTTGGGAGTTTGGCCGAGCTCCTCCTCCAATTTGTGGTGTGCGTTTTGTTCCATAACTGGCCGCCGTAGCCGAATGGTTGGATGGTCGGATGACGTAGGTTCGATACTCCATGAAACACCAAAAGTTAAGGAAAAGTTTGTTTCTAATAGCGGTCGCCCGAGTTTATTTCTGCCTGAAAAAGCTCCTCATAAAAAAATATCTGCCGTTCGAAGTCGACTTGAAACTGTAGGTCCCTCCATTAATGGAACAACATCAAGAAGAAAAATAACAGATTAAAGCAAGGAGTGCCGCAGGGTAGTTTTTCAACTTCTACATCTCAAAGTTCCCCCCAACCACCAAAGGGAGTTTTTGATTGATCTCCTATGCAGACGATTGTACGATAATGGCGTCCGACAATAGCATTGATGGCTTGTGCTTAAAAGTAAACACTTATCTCGCCAGCCTTTCTCGCTTTTTCACTGCGAGGAATCTCCAGAATCCACGGCGACCCTTTTTACCTCCTGGATGAAGCAGGTCAAACTGCAGTTAAAGGTGAAAATCGGTTGGAAACCAATATCGACTGCAAACAACCCCAAAATCCCGGGCGTTACCTTCGAGTGTTTGCTCGCTTTCGCGATGCCTACAACCGCAATTGCTATTAAGGTTCAAAACCGCCACGAGGTTCTAGCAGGTTCGGCAGCACTTGGTGTAAAGGCAAAGAGATGTTCATTCCCACGACAGTCGGCTCTATCTTGCCAAACCTAACCGCATTTACATCCGGCCAAGGACTGTCACTCCAGCAGCATTCCACGTACATCTATGGGGAAATTTTATGTTGCTGCCGACATTTAAAGCAATTGGTCGGACGGGTCTAAATTACACTGCGCCCGTCTGATCGACTGGCAGAAGTGATTCACAGTGGACAACGTTTCAGACCTGTCTAAATACTAACATCAGCCACGGGATGTGTACTGATGTCTCCCCTGCATCAAATACACAAAGAAGTCTCCGTGCTCCCGATTAAGGAGTACAGTAAGATGCTCAGCAAGCAATGCGTGCTGTGGTGCTCCCGCAGGAATTACCCCTGCAGGCACTTGTTCGACTACAATGATGAGATCTTGCATCAACCACGGTTACAACTGCTGAATCGGACAGTTTACAGACAGGCATTTACCGACATTCATCACAAATCCCTTACCAAATGCCTAAACTCCCACCCGAAAATGCCGTCAGCGAGGTCCAGCCACCACCCATCGCAAACGAAGAGCTTCAGCTGGCTCGTAATACTCGCTTAACTTTAACTCATTCACGTTATGGATAATGTAGCAGGTTAAACTCCTACTTATCTAGAATCGACCCCGTCATACTCAATATATTCCGGCATGTGAAGGTACCTCGCACCGATACTAAGCACCTATTCAAATGCCCTCTTAAACCTCTTCATCTAACAACTCTCTCGCTCTGGACTCGACCTGTCGAAAGAGCATTTTCCTACCGTTAGATTAGATAGACGATGATAATCGGTGAAGGGCTTAATGAACTGCTACCACAACAACAACTCTCCATGTTCCCAGGACAGTCAGATGAATAGCATACCGTGGCGAACTATACTATATCTTCCGTTAAACGGTTGGCCGTTTTCGTTTTGATCGATAAACCCGCAGATTATATTTCCGCGAATAACCTCTTATGCGCTTGACGCAAATCCTTTCGAATTTCCTAACAGAAACAGCCGTTTTAGCAAGCGAGGGTGACCACCTACGTCAGACCGATCTCGAGGATCCTCGTATAAAGGAATATATCGGTGCTGTGCGCTAAATGATTGATCAAGATGGTCATGGGCATTAGTATGACGAGCATCTATAAGATTATGCTTGAACACCTTGCGCTGCAAAAGTTTATTGATCATCATCTAATTTTTCCATTTTTGGCCCAGAAATATAAATAGCAACCCGCGTAGATACGCCCCTTACAAAATACATAATAAAAAGTCTATTAACGAACATCCCTTAAGATCATTAAAATATTCATTATTTTCTTCTTTTGTTTTGCAGTATCCACCCACCCGACCGGAATTGCAGCAAAAATGCAATCGCGGCTCACATTCGAGTGACACCAGCTCAGCATACAGCGGCAGCGATACAATGGCATCCGTGTACGGTTCATCAATGGACGCTGAGGAGATTGATCTCTCCGGTTTGGTGGAGTCAGTGGTGGACTCCGATGAGGAGGACTTAGCCGAGAGTATGGATGTGAGTCGAATGATTACCACTCAATTTGCTTTTACTTTAATTCCGCTTCCATTTTCTAGAGTTTAAATGTGCGCGATGCCGTGCGTGATTGCCTCGAAAAAGATCCCTCCGAACGCACAGAAGAAGATGTAGAAATCCTGCTCGAATTCACACAAGGCCTGAAGGCTTTCACCAACATAACACTAGCGGTGCGACGCGCACTATGTGCCGTTATGGTGTTTGCTGTGGTCGACAAGGCCGGCACTGTGGTGATGTCCGATGGCGAGGAACTCGATTCGTGGTCGGTGCTTATCAATGGTGCCGTGGAAATCGAACACGCGAACGGCACACGGGAAGAGCTGCAAATGGGCGATTCATTTGGCATATTGCCCACTATGGATAAGTTGTATCATCGCGGCGTAATGCGCACCAAATGTGATGATTGCCAGTTTGTTTGCATAACACAAACCGATTACTATCGCATACAACATCAGGGCGAGGAGAACACGCGGCGGCACGAAGACGAGGATGGCCGCATAGTTATGGTCACTGAGTTGCGTCAAATTGGCAGCAATGAGCACGCCGGTGCCGGCAGTAATGCTAGTGCGGCAAGCGCGGCGGGCATGAAGCGTGGGCACGTGGTGATACGCGGCTCTCCAGAACGTTTGCTACAACAATTAGTGGAGGAGAATTCAATGACTGATCCGACATATGTGGAAGATTTTTTGCTCACACAACGCATTTTCATCAAGAATCCACAAGAGGTGACACAGAAGCTGCTCGCATGGTTTGAGTGTGACGCGGAGCCGCCAAAGGGCAGCACCGCTTCACCGCAAGAGATCAGAGATCGTGTAACGCGCGTTGTGCTGCTTTGGGTGAACAATCACTTCACCGATTTTGAGGCTGATCATGAAATGATGGAGTTCCTGGAGGTGTTCGAGGCTGGGTTGGAGCACACGCGTTTGTTGAGTCAATTGCGTTTACTGCATATAGCTTGTGCGGCTAAGGCGCGCATGCGCAGTTGTACGTTGACGCGTTCATCACGCGACGAGCCATTGAATTTCAATATAATCGGCGGCTATGAGATGCGCGGCATTACAGCGGCGACGGGCGGTGGCGGTTGTGGCATATACATAGCGCATGTAGTGCCCGGCTCGAAGACACAAGACATCGGCCTTAAGCGTGGCGATCAAATACACGAAGTGAACGGCCAATCTTTCGAGCATGTGACAAGCAAACGCGCCATGGAAATACTTATGAGCAGCACACATCTGAGTATTACGGTGAAAAGCAATCTTTTGGGTTTCAAAGAGATGATGTTGGCCATCGAGCAGGGTGGCAACGGTAGCAGTGGCAGCAATGGCGCCGGCACGCCGGTCGGCAGTGGCAGTGGCAGCAGCGGCGGCTCGCTAGGCACCAAATCATTACGCAGTCCGCGACGTATTTGCGCCAACGACATTGCCAAATTACATGGACGCTGCATGTTGGATGATATGACAACTACAAGTCGATCGCACATCTTGCGTCTTAGCTCGGTAGATATGCTGTTGCCCACAGACCAAACGGACTGTTGTGCACCAGCGACGCCACCGCCAGTAATGTCACAACAATCTAGCGGCAATATGGCCAGCAATTTCATGTCGAATCTGCTGCAAAGTGTCAGTAACGCATCCGCGCGCAAGGATGCGCACACAAATTGCAATGATGGGAATGGTGGTGGTGGTGGTGGTGGTACAAAGGGTGGTGGCTTTATGACGCTTGCGCCAAAGCGGCGCTTACAAAAGGCGCTGGCGAAAATGAATTTATTGCAACATAAAAGTATCGGTGGTGCGGGTTTGAATGACTCCATTGATGTTGCCACACCCACAGAGACTATGTCACAAAAAGCCGGCAAACTCACCACATCCTCATCCAGTTCCTCCTCTACTTGCGGTGGCGTCGGCGGCAATCGTCTCTACCAATCACAATCCAACCCCGATTTAAGTTCGTCCCTGCTCTACGAAGATTCTAACTCTCTTGCGACCAGCACCGCTACAGCACCCACTCCCACGCCCAATTATTTGACTACCTCCATGCATCGGCCATCTGCCGTTTCCACCACCAGCTCCGCTATGCTGCCTGACTATCCCGAGCATGTGCTCAAAGTCTTCAAGGCTGATCAATCGTGCAAATATTTACTCATCAACAAGGAGACGACGGCGCACGAAGTTGTGATGCTGGCGCTGCAGGAGTTTGGCATACACGACCCGAGTTCCAATTACTCGCTCTGCGAAGTTAGTGTAGGCGAAGGTGGCATGGTGAAACAGCGTCGCCTACCCGATCAACTGCAGAATCTCGCCGAGCGAATTGGTTTCGCCGCGCGCTACTATCTGAAAACAAATGGCAGCACAGAGACGCTGGTGCCGGATGAATTGGCACTGGAGTTGGTGCGTGAGTCGAGTGTGCATTTTCTGCAGCTGAACGCCTATGAATTGGCCATACAATTGACGCTGCAGGATTTCGCTATTTTTCGGCAAATCGAGTCCACGGAATATATCGATGATCTGTTCAATCTTAAAACGAAATATGGCGTGCCAATGTTGTCGAAATTCGCCGAGCTTGTCAACCGCGAAATGTTTTGGGTGGTAACTGAGATTTGCAGTGAGCACAATATCGTGCGGCGCATGAAGATCGTCAAGCAGTTCATAAAAATCGCACGTCATTGCAAGGAGTGCCGCAATTTCAATTCCATGTTCGCCATTATATCCGGACTGGGGCATGCAGCTGTGTCACGGTTGCGCCTTACTTGGGAAAAATTGCCTTCTAAATATCAACGGCTCTTCTCCGACTTGCAGGATCTAATGGACCCCTCACGCAATATGTCCAAATATCGACAGCTGGTCTCCTCAGAGCTGCTCGCACAACATCCCATCATACCATTCTATCCGATCGTAAAGAAGGATCTCACCTTCATCCATCTGGGCAATGACACGCGCGTAGAAGGTCTCATCAACTTTGAAAAGTTGCGCATGCTCTCCAAGGAGGTACGCCTGCTCACGCATATGTGCTCCTCGCCCTACGATCTGCTCGCTATACTCGAACTCAAAGGTCAATCGCCGTCGAATGCGCTCTTCTCGCTCAATCAATTGTCCACATCACAAAACGCCGGCGGCACACACAGCACCGTCATCGCTGCCAATGCCGGCCAATCGACAATCAAGCGCCGTAAAAAGTCAACAGCTGCACCCAACCCTAAGAAAATGTTCGAAGAGGCACAAATGGTGCGACGCGTCAAGGCATACCTGAATAATTTGAAGATCATCAACGATGAGGATGCATTGCACAAATTCTCGCTCGAATGCGAACCATCCTCTAATTCGCAGACGTATGGCGGCAGCAGCAGCAGTACACGTGGTGAAAGTGGTTTGGGACGTGACGGCACCGGCAATTCATCGACGCGCAGCGGTGATCAATTGAGTATCTATTCGCACACGTCTTCGTCGTCGGCACCGAATTCATCGTTGTCACTACGCAAACGCCATCCCTCCTCGCCGACACTCTCCACCACCAGCTCGACATCGTCGACAAGCGATCACCACAATCGTCGCAATATGGCGCACAATAATAACTCAAAATTTGGCATCGCCTCTCCGCAAGCCGTCAAAAAAATACTCGCACTTTCCGATCCGACGAAAGTGCGGCCACATCAGCCGTTTACAGCGCGACACTCGGGCATGCCGCCACCCCCGCCCCCACTGCTAGTTAATACGCCGCATCATATGCTAGCGCATGCGTACGCCTCGGCACCGGCTGGCGTGCCCTTGACGGCAGTACCTGGCGCATCGACCACGCCAAGCCCATGCTCCCATCGGCGCTTAGCGTCCGGTAGCAATTCGATGCCGGCAGGTAAGTGGTGGTTGGAACTTTTATTCAGCATTCACAATGAACTTTATATACTAATGAAATGGCCATTTACACTCAGGCAATATGGTACCCGCGCGGGCCATACATGAACGCTCACATTCGGACACGCCAACGCCACCATTACCATCTGTTGATCTGTCAGTTGAGAGCAGTAGCGTTACAACATTTCGTGACTTGCCATTGCGCAAATCTGTGACTTCCGGTAAGCTAAAATTGCTTTCATATATTTTTGGTTTCTAGGAAATTTTTGAAAATGTCATAACTAAAATTTTATTGCTATTAACTTCCTTCCTTGCTTACTAACAAAATCAGTGAAATGGCAATAGTGGGTTGGAATTTAAGTTATCCGAAGTAGCTTAGACTATTAAGTTGATTGCGTTATTGTAGTGCTAGTCCGCAATGGTTGATTGGGCGCAGTGGTTTTTAATTGTAAGCAGGTAGCGTAGGGGCTTTTGGTGAAGGTCGCGCTTAGTTGCCAATTTTGAACACAATAATACAGTTATGCTTGTATGGTATAAATAATTTTATATTAAAGGTTTACAAATATATTTTGGGGTCGTAGAATTTTAACATAAAGAAAAGATGCCTTCGCTGGGGAACTTTCTAAGAATTTGAGGGATTCTACCAAAAAATAATATAAAAAAATAAAAAAACGTTTCAACAAATAAAGAAATACCAAATTTGCTCTGGGCAAACTGTATATATGCGCGCACATTTAAGTAAAATTTAATTTCCGGAATCAAACAAACTTAAAAACAAAAAAAGTCTTCAGCTTCTTCACCAAAAAATTCCTATTTAAAATCAAAAATGTGAAAAAAAACAAAAAAAACAAAACCTTCAGGTTCTTCACCCACAAATTCCTATTTAAAATCAAAAATGTGAAATAAAAACAAAAAAAAAAAGCCTTCAGCTTCTTCACCAAAAAATTCCTATTTAAAATCAAAAAATGTGAAATAAAAACAAAAAAACAGCCTTCAGCTTCTTCACCGAAAAATTCCTATTTAAAATCAAAAATGTGAAATAAAAACAAAAAAAAAGCCTTCAGCTTCTTCACCAAAAAATTCCTATTTAAAATCAAAAATGTGAAATAAAAACAAAAAAAAAAACCTTCAGCTTCTTCACCAAAAAATTCTTATTTAAAATCAAAAATGTGAAATAAAAACAAAAAAAAGCCTTCAGCTTCTTCACCAAAAAATTCCTATTTGAAATCAAAAATTTGAAATAAAAACAAAAAACAGCCTTCAGCTTCTTCACCAAAAAATTCCTATTTAAAATCAAAAATGTGTAATAAAGCACATTCGAGTATTTTTCTAGACCAATTTACAAAGGCAACTGGAGAAAACAAGCATTTACTCATTTCTAGCAACATAGATTAACCAAATTTTATTCAGCATAATTCAGATCTCCTCCTTATAAAGAAATCTACTTCTTTACGAAATATGGCGCTACAGCCGTCTGAAAATTTGCGGGGTATCCATACATATCTTCTTTTTTTTGGGGGATCTAATATAGTTGCATTGCATGCTGGTGTTGGTCACTCACTGCCTTCATTTAAACATGAACAAAGAAACGAAACTCGTTAAGGGGGGAGCCTGGTTTATGAGGCCTAAAAATTACATCTCTTTGCGATTTTTTTTTTTTTTTAAGGAAAAAATTAATTTAGCACTGCAAAGTTTTTTCTATCTTTTAATGAACATTTAAAAAGTATAAAAAATGTTTGTGCTGGTTAAAATAAGTTGAAAAAATTGTTTAACATAGAAATTAGTAGAGCGCTGCAAAGCTGGAGTTTCCAATTGGCGTACAAGGTACAGCTCGTAATTATTATCTAAAGCAAAAAATTCAAATGGATTTCTAATTATCATAATTTTTTATTCTAGATGAACTAAGAAAATTGAGAGAAAATCCAAAATTTCAACTTTTTGGAGGTTTTAAAGAAAAAAATGCTTTCTATAAAAAAAAAATACACTTCAACTTGGTATAAAAATCTTGAAAAATTTTTTTTTATCTATTTTGTTAGTTCGAATAGAAGAGAATTTAATACTGAAGGGAACAAGCTATGATTCATTTCAAAAGGTTCATTAGTTTTTTTCATTCATGTACGCCAATTCAAAGAAATCATAAAACTGAAAAGTCGAGAAAAGAAGATAAAGTTTGTACTATAGCTGTCCGGTCACAGCGTAACTACCTAACGCTCGCCTACCTTTGGCTTTGTATCTACGGAAATATTGAGAATTAGGCTCTGTAACTTCGTGAGAATATTCTGAAATATATTAGGAATCGCTTAAAACGAAAAAAAACTAGGGTCTGTCAGACTCACGCACGGTAGAAGTGAAACTTCTAAGTTGGTTGTTCCATGCATGGGAGCCCCGGTTTAGATCTCTCCCCCCTCTCTCGTGTTAAATTCAGGTTTTCATTTTTTTTTTCTATATCACTCCACATAAATTTGTACTATTTATTTTTGTCCTTATTAGCTTCAAATTTGACACTTGGGTGCAGTGTTGCACTTGACGCTGACATTTCTTTGCACTTCCAATGGTATTTTTTGCCTACTTTTGGCGCGTTAATCAATTTGCTTTGATCACCGAAACGGTTGAAATGTCATTTTACAACCTTCTACTTCAACTATCGTCACTCGTTTGGCAAACGCACTCATTGTATCGCTTCGTCTCCTCCATACCTACCATATATTTACTTCACAGCAGTTTCTTATTGCTTTCCCGCTTACACACATTCAATCGGCGCTTTATCTGATACTCACACACAGCACTCATTTGCATGGGCTATGGCTATCTATAATACCCGTTGTCGGTTGTCGATTGACGGTTGCCTCCCTCACATCGTTCAGCGCTTGCGATGCGGGAGAGCGACAGAGAGAGCGAATAGGCGAGAGTGGGAAGGAGCAGCTGCTCCTTGGCCCCGCTCATTTGACGGATTTCGGTAACGCTCCGAACTTACCGTTTCACTCGCCTATTTTCAATCTGCCTTGGGGCCCCCGACGCGCCTAAAGAAGTTTCACTTCAAAAAAAATGTATTTTTTTGACCTTATAAACCAGGCTCCCAGGTACGGACCTGTCAAGAAAATGCTCAAGAGAAATGTTGCTGTTATCTTTTGTGTGTGCAAATGTTTGTCATCGGATATTTGGTATTCCCATAAGGGGTTAGGGGTAGTCAGAGGCCCGAAAAAATTATGGTTTTTAATATTTTATTCTACAAAAAAACATAGCATTAATACATCATGTTTCGACTTGACTTTAGCAAATTTTCAAAAAAAAAAAAAAATTATAATTCTAAAAGTTATCGCTATTTGTGTAGAGCCCGTTTCTCCAGAAGTCCCTTGCGGTGATCATTACAAGTCCTTGGAGATTCATCTGAAATGAATCGGACAAGAGAAATTAGCGGCAGGCTAATCACCTACCCTGTCAGAAATCAAAAACAGATTAACGAAACCAACGCAAAACTGAGTCTTGTCGAGGCCCTATGCTCCCGAGAGGAGTGAACAAGGGAAAAAAATAGATATCTTGTGCCTGATCGAAGCGTGTTGTTTTTTTTTTTTCAAAATTAATAATATGGCGGCCTCAGGAAATATTTTTCAGATTTTCGAGAAGAAACCCCGACAATTAATTGGTTAAAAAAATCGAAATTTTTGAAAAAAAAAATCTTTCCATCAGGCACGAGTTTTTTATGTTTTTCAAAAACAGTAAACTCGGCAGAAAGAAGCAATTAAAAAAAAATTTGTAAGGATCAGTTTTTGCTTTTTTTTTTTTTGTCTCGAAACCATTAAATTTAAAACTCGGCAAAAATCATTAAAATTTTGTCCAGAAACTATTTCGTATATTCCATTAGAAGTATTTAAACAAAAACAAAAAAAAATTGTGGTCGAATGTAGGGGGCACCTTTTTACATTTTTTTTGTCCCGAAACCATTAAATTTAAAACTCGGCAAAAAGAAGCATTTAAAAAAATTTGTAAGGGTCACCTTTTTGCATTTTTTTTTGTCTCTAAACTATTAAATTTAAAACTCGGCAAAAATCATAAAAATTTGGTCCAGAAACTATTTCGTATATTCCATTACAAGTATTTAAAAACAAAAAAAAAAATTGTATGGTCGAATGCAGGGGTCACCTTTTTACATTTTTTTTGTCCCGAAACCATTAAATTTAAAACTCGGGTAAAATCATTAAAATTTTGTTCAGAAAGTATTTTGTAATATATATTCCAGTAGAAGTCGAAAGTAGGGGTCACTTTCAAATTTTTTTTTGTTTTTTATCTCGAAACCATTCAATTTTAAATTTGGCGAAAAAATCATTACACTTTTCTGAAGACAATTTTTCGTATATTCCATTAGAACTATTTAAAAAAAATTATGGTCAAATGTACGGGTAACCTTTCTAGATTTTTTTTTTGTTTTTACATATCGAGGTTTCTGTCTTTTCTTGTAAGATGGTACAGCCTAATGTACATGTACCACTTGTAGTTTTTTTATGGTTATGGTTATGTTGAGTAAAATTTCAACTCGATAATATCAAAAACGCGGCACGGCTGAAGGAGTCTATCTCCAACTCGCACCAGTCCGCCATTTTAATTATGTCGATAGATTTATTTGAGTATCTACAGTGCTTGCTTGAGAACTGCTCTTCAACATTAGCTCACTAATATATTATAATAAAATATTCAATATCATTTTGGCCAAAAGTGACTTTAGTTAACTAAGAATCTGTGAAGCTTTTGCATTATTAATGTCATGGCTTCATATAAATATACGAGTAATTCTACACTGATGTATGTACTATAGGTGTGTGATTATTTTTGCTATTTTTTGTTTATCATTTACTATTTTTCGTTTATTTTGGCTTTCCCCCACCACCTTCCCGAAACGTATGTAGATGCTGCTCACTTAATTTAATATGTATAACAGCGTGTCGCCTTACACAAACATCCACCACGTACATACATTCATACACTGTAGTTTTGCAAAAATTGAGACGCAAATGTAGTTGGGTATTTGAACATTTTTTAACTTTTTTTAGTTTACAATACATAATTTTCTGTTGTCTCATCATTATTTTACACCGTCAAACACAAACAAACAAAATAAATAAATACGTTAAATAAAAATGAACAAAATCACACGCCACAACAACAATACGCCATGCCGCTGCTGATGTGCCATCAACATAAATTCCCCACACACCAATAATAACAACTTATTACACCCACTGCACCGCACAAATGATCATCAAAACATCGAATAGGGTCGGTTTCATCCAGCGATAGCGGACACGGTTCATATGCCCAACAACACGACACCAGCAGCTCGGTTTACACCGCTGCCGATTGTCGACTGCTACAGCAAATTTCCAATACTGCAGCACGCAATTTGAGCGGCGGCGTTAACAACAGCAGTAGTGGTAGTAGCAGTGGCGGTAGTCAATGCAGCAGTAGTAGTACACCTACTACGCCCGCGCCAACTCCCATCCCACCACCGCCACCGTATCATATGTTGCGCAGCGCTGCGCATAACGCCGTCAGTAATATGTATCACGCGAATGCGACAGGTGCGGGGCCATTGCCGCCGCCGCCGTACGCTCGCTTGCATTGCGGGGAGACTATGGTTGCACCGTTAATGCATCCGCCAACAGCACACACACGACATTCCAATATGCATGGTAAGTTGAGGGGGGGGTGGAGCAAAATGCTCGTATGTTGCAAAGTGAAAGGAGGAAGCAAATTTTTATGAATTATTGTGATTGGGAGGGAAATAAACTTAGAGAAGTATGAATGTTAGTGGCAAGGCAATGTTGCTTTGTTGTTAGTAAGCAAGTGGGGAAAGTCAGTTTGCAAGGCAATAAACTCAAATGTTACTCAAGAAAACATGAAAACTAAATTTTATTTTTTTTTTATACATTTTTTTCTTATTGACTTCTTGTCTTACAGGTGGCGCTCCAAATTTCGTTGATGGCAACAATAAATGCCCGATGTGCCCAACAATGTCGCCACCATCAACTATGAATCAATAAAGTGTTTGAAAAACATGTTTGAGATTATGTGTAATTCTAGAGTAAGTACAGCTGTGTGATTATTTTTATTATTATATATAATAATACATCGGAAAAGCAGTGGAGATCCACTTCTCTACATTAAACTTAGCTCTTGTGTGTTGTCAACTTCGGCTCTTACACCTATTATAGGCCTATTTTGTAACCCTAGAGTTTTAGGCTTTTTAAAAATTTTAGCACAATTTTGGGTTTGTTGTTCCAAAGATTGCATGGAGATACTACGATACCACCAAGGTGGTGAAGTCTCTGTCTGTCGAACGCAGGACATTCACAAAGCACATGTTCTGAGCTTTCTATGTCCATTTCGCAAAAGCGGCAGACATTGGTCTCAGATAGAGCAATATTATTTAGATGGTACCTCAGGCTGCAGTGACCTGTAAGGTATCCGGTTAAAAGACGCAGATCTACTCTGTTTAGTGAGAGAAGTTTGTCAGATATTCCTTTGTTGGGACTTAGGAATAGTTTGGCTTGACGCTGACCGGCACAGTTTAGCCAGTGTGCGGCAAGTTTTCTTTCTTCCCATTTCCTAAGGAATTCATTAATGTGGCCTTTTGTCAGTCCACAGAAAGGCTCAGGACCAGTAAGTTGCATATTTGCTCCTTGTTTTGCAAGGTCATCAGCCATTTCATTTCCCTCATGTCCTTCATGTCCCCGAATCCAGCATAGTATTACTATGTTCAGGTTTCCTAACGTGTTGAGAAGGTTTAGGCAATCATTTACCAATTTAGAGGTGATAGTTGTTGATAGAAGGGCTTTTAGAGCCGCTTGGCTATCTGAAAGTATGTAGATGTGAGTACCTCTCATTTTCCTGCTAAGGCATTCTCTCACACATATTTCAATGGCATGTATTTCTGCCTGGAATATTGTTGGGTAGGATCCCATCGGAATCGATTTTTTGAATTTGGGCCCATTGATTCCTGCCCCTGTTCTACCATTTTCCAATTTGGACCCATCAGTAAACCATAGCTGGGAGCCAGGTTTGAAAGTGATAGAGTTAGTTATCCAGTCTGTTTGTTCATTAATTATAACTTGGAAGTTCCTGAAGAGTATTGGTTTGGGTGATAGTATATCATCCCTATGAAGAATGGAACTATGTAGGAAGTCTTCCAAGATCTTTAAATGTCCTTTCATATCCCCACTTTTCAGTTCAGAGATACCTTTTAATCTTAAGGCACTCGAGCGAGCTTCCCTTTCAATTAGAATTGGAAGCGGTGGTATGTTCAGGAGCACACCCAATGCATCCGTGGGACATGTTTTCATAGCCCCTGTAATACCAACACATATCAGGCGATGCAGTTTGCTTAATTCGTTTGCTGCCTTTCTTTGCTTGACCTTGGGCCACCATGCTAAGGATACATAAGTGACTATGGGTTTCACAACTGTGGTGAATGTCCAGAAGGTCATTCTAGGGTTAGTCCCCATGTCTTACCAAAAAGCCTTGTACAGGCAAAGAATCGACCTATAAACCGATACACCTATAAACATCAAATATTTTATTTGCAATTACTTTTTAACGTTGATTCGACAATTTAATAGAATTCGTCTCATGCCCGCCGCTAAAGACTTAGCATAGGCTTTATTTTCTTTGTCCATTCATCGCTCAGCTGCTAGGCATCATAATTAAATCATTAATATGATTTTTTTTTTTAATCCTTATTCACTCCTCTAGGGAGCATAGGGCCTCGGCAAGACTTTTCCATCGTACACGGTTCTGTGCTGTTGTTTTTGCACCGTCTCAAGAGATGTCGGCATCTGCTAGTTCACCCAACAACTACCTTCTCCAAGTGTTTTTTGGTCGACCGCGACCTCTGCTCCCTTGCGACACTGAACTGGAACCCACAAGGGAGCATTAATATAATTATTATTGTATATTATAAATAATAATTTCAATTGGAGAAGGGAGAATTGTTATCATATTTTTTTTTAGTTAAAACAGTACCAATCGTAAATGTGGGGAAAATGCTTTAGTCATGGGGGTCTCAGGAGAATATGAGAGAATCAGAGACAAATTAATAGAGGCGCATATGTACAAGGCGAAGTCCAAAATAAACAAGACTGGCGTCATAAAAATGTGTTTGATTGTGCCATCCTTTTAATGAGTTAGTGCGTTGGATTTTACATCCCTAGCTGGCTACCTGTGAAAGCTTGCTGACATTCGGTTCAGCGGAAGCGAAGTTATTGCGTCTAAAGTGTCAGTATGTTTGTGTCTACGGTACAAAAATGAGTTTCGAACAAAAAGCAAATCTCTGATTTTGTTTTAAAAGCGGTAAAACGTTTACCGAAACATTTGAATTGATAAAAAGATGATTGTCTATCTTGTGCCAGAGTTCATGATCAGTTTACACGTTTCACCAATGGTTGTGAGTGAGAACATAAATGACAATGAACATACGGGCCGCCCAAACCGTAATCACCGAAAATTCCATCGAAGTTGTTCATAAATGTATCAAAAATTAAGTGAAATCATCTTTAAAATTCGGAGTTGAATATCTCCAAAACATCGATTTATCGCATTTAACTCTTCATTTGGGCTTACGAAAGGTCTGTGCACGTTTCATTCAGAAAAAGTTAACTGAGGACCAAAAATTGCTCAGAATTCAACATTCGAAAGACCTCTATAAAGAGGCGAGAAAAGACGAGAACTTCCTTTACAACATTGTAACTGGTGATGAAATGTATTGTTTCCAACATGAACCTGAAACTAAGCGTCAAAGTGCCGAATGGAAGGCCCCAGACGAGCCACCACCAAAAAAATCGCGTTTGGAGAAGTCAAAAAGGAAGTCGATGCTCATTTGTTTTTACGATTCTAAGGGAATTGTCCACAAGGAGTTCGTGCCAACGGGCCAAACCGTCAATACAATTTTCTATCTTGGCGTTCGCATTCGTCTAATTCGGGCGCTTATTGCATGATAATGCACCATCTCATCGATCCACTCTTATCACAGATTTTTTGACTAGAAATCGCATTTTAACCATCAATCACTCAGCGTATTCGCCTAGTATGGCTCCCTGTGACTTCTACATATTCGGAAAACTGCATTCGGCCATGAAAGGAAAACATTTTGCGTCCGTAGAGGCCACCCAAAAGGCTTGTACCGACAGCATGAAGGACATTCCGGTCAATAACCTGAAACACACTCTTTCGAAAAGCTTTTAGATCGCGCAAAACGGCGAATCGAGGCCAGAGGAGGACTATTTTGAATAAATAAACTCGAAGTTATCAGAACAAAGCTCCTGTCGTTTCTATTTTAGCTCAGTCTTGTTTATTTTGGAATTCACCTTTTCATCGCCAATGACGATTCGATGCAGAAAACCTTTCCTTTTTTTGCCGTCCAAGAAGCATCTCCCACATGTCACTAAGCGTCTCTCGATATCCCTATCCTTCAATTGATGTGGCCCCCAGTTACCTGCTTTGTGGAGCATTCCCATCGCGTGCAAACGTTTACCGACGGTTGATCTGTCAACATCCAACACTTTAGACATATCATCAAAGGTTCGACATGCGTCTTCATTCAATAGTTATTGTAGTTGAGTATCTTCGAATTTTTTCGTTGCTCCTTCGCGATCTTTATTACTCACGTCGAAATTGCCACTTTGGAAGCGTAGAAACCACAAGTTGTATTTGATGGAGTGTGATTACCGTAAATATTAATCAGTATACGACACGTTTCAGCTGAACTTTTCTTTAAAAGGCAATAATGAAGCAGAACTTCACGCAAATGCTGTTTTTTTTAGGACGAACGTAGACTTTTTCACGTCAAATAAAAAAGCATCTTTACAGTTCAAACGAATGTTAAATACTGCGATCGAGACCTCACATATACCTACACTTTCAAATCACTAGTATACGAGTATCACTAGATCGAACACAAAAATAGTATCAGCAACGACACCTCTTTTCGAGAGCGGAAACTTATTCCCATACCCAATATTTTTTAAAAACCCAATACGCAATGTTGATTGCCTACTTTTACAGGTAGAAAGATTTTACTCTGTGTATGTCACTATACTCGTATTCGCTGGGAAATAATTAAGTAGGCAGAAAAAGTTTTTCGAAAGAAAATGAAACAGTTAAAGTGGTTAAATATTATGCAAAAAAAAATCAACTAAAAACAGAAATTATATGTGACTCAAAATTAATAACCCATAAATGTCATCGTACGTCAATAATATTTTACACTTGTGATCTAGACAGCTGCAGTAAAAAAACAGACAAGTAGTGGATGTTCGAATTCTCTTTTATGACTTCAATTGTCTCAAAATGTTTTCCACGGAGCGGCAACTTGAGCTTGGGAAACAGGAAAAAGTCACATGGAGCCATATCAGGCGAATACGGTGCTTGCGGAGCGATATTAACATTATTTTTGTTCAAATAATCGCGAACAAGACGTGATGTGTGAGCTGGTGCATTATCGTGATGCAAGAACCATGACTTGTTGTCCCACAATTCCTTCCTTTTAAGACGAATGTTCTCGCGCAAACGCTTTAAAACGTCTAAATAATATTCAGCGTTAACCGATTTTGCGATTTGTGCGATTTTCAAGCACAATTTCCTTTACTTTTCCGATGTTTTCGTCGTTTACTGATGTTGCTGGACGACGTTCATGAGGCAAGTTTTCAACCGATGTACGGCCCTCTTGGAACGATTTGTACCACTGGAAAACACGTGCACGCGATAGAGCAGAGTCCCAATAGGTTGTCTGCAACATTTTTAAGGCGTCTGAAGCCGAAATTTTATTGGAATAACAAAATTTCAAACAAATTCTTTGTTCAACTTGAATTTCCATCGTTAAATTCGAAGAACACACTCGAGCTTGACTTGTTTACAGTAGCACAGAAAACAAACTATGTGACATATCACGCTGAAATTTGCCATGTAAGCTTATAACCTACCAAAAAACAAAAAAATTATTTTTGCCATATGTCATCCGCGGACCGTTTTATTGATACCGTCTCGTTCATATTTGAGCAGAAAGTACATACACAGCTGCGGTCAAAATCTTAGTAGTACATATATAAAACGGAATGAGTTAAAAAAATGCGTGTAATCGCTTTTATACATGGAAACTAAAAATTTAATTTTTTCCCTCTTATAGCCCAAATGTCAAGCAAAACAAAGCCCAGAAAATCCAACGTTTATCTTATTTCAGTAAGGTAAAGTTATATTTAGAAAAACTGCAGCGAATTTTGAGCGGTCAAAAACTTAGTAGTGTAACAAATTGTAAGAAATTTTGACAAAACTTTTATATGATGGTGATTTTATTTTTATTTTTACATGGGGTTTTGTTTAGTATTTAAATTAGCATTTTGTTGTATGAGCCTTATTATTTAGTATTGCAGCACAACAGCGTTGCATTGAGTCAACAAGTTTTTGGCATCTTTCAATCGATATCGACTCCCATGCGCTCTTTACAGCTTCCCATAGTTGCGTATTAGATGTTGACTTGCGTTGGGCTACTGCCTCCTTGACATCAACCCACAAATTTTCAATGGGGTTTATATCTGGTGACAGTGGCAGCCATTCCATTACGTTGATCTGACTCTCCTCAAACCATCTTTTAGCAACTTTGCACATGTGTTTGGGATCGTTGTCTTGTTGGAACGTCCAAACAAGCGGCATTTCGACTCTGGCATATGGCAGCATGATGTCCTTGAGTATATCGAGATATGAAGCGCTAGTCATCATTTCCTTAACCCAATGAATGGGTCCCACGCCTAGCCAGGAAAAGCATGCCCTGACCATAATGCTAGCACCACCATGCTTTATTGTTTTTGTTGTATACTTTGGCTGATATTCGGTATTTGGTGGTCGTATTACATATTGGCGCGATGCCTTTCCACCATACAAGACAATCTTTGTCCATTAGCTACAGAATATCAATTAAATAAACTTATCTCACCGTTTTGTTTTTTTTTTTAATTTTCACAAAGATAGTCCCACAAATGGGGGACCTACAGTTTCAAGCCGACTCCGAACGGCAGATATTTGTATGAGGAGCTTTTTCGTGGCAGAAATGCACTCGGAGGTTTGTCATTGCTTGCCGAGGAGCAACGGCAATTGGGAAAAAACTTTTTCTTCATTTTTGTTTTTCACGGAGAGTCGATCCTAAGCTCTCTCAAATGGTAGACACGCACCAAGCCTTTCGGCTACGGCGGCCGCATATGCATTTAAAACAAACAAAAAAATTATAAAAATGTTTTTAATTTTATTATACTTAAGCGTTGAGGTTTAATTAAACACATTTTATAGTATTTAATAGGACTATGAATAAGTTCGTGCGGTTTTACAACAGATGGCGTAACTTGATTATTATTCCATCGATCCACATTTCCAAACATTCATTGGAGAGCTACTGTCGTAAGGCACAAACGTCAGTATAAGTTTTTTATTTGAAGCGTAAACAACAATATTTTTACCACACTTGAAAATGTCGAATTTCGTGCCAAATAATGTGTTTTTGCGGGGAATTCTTCTTCATTATTTTAATATGAAGAAAAAAGCAGCCGAAAGTTTTATGGCATGCGAACAACTGCTTCAACGGCACAAAAGAAAGGGTTTTTTGCATCGAATTGTGACTGGCGATGAAAAGTGGGTCCATTACGACAATCCAAAACGTCGGGCAACGTATGGATACCCTGGCCATGCTTCAACATCGACGTCGGCGCAGAATATTCATGGCCTGAAGGTTATGCTGTGTATCTGGTGGGACCAGCTGGGTGTTGTGTATTATGAGCTACTGAAACCGAATGAAACGATTACGGGGGATGTCTACCGACGACAATTGATGCGTTTGAGCCGAGCACTGCGAGAAAAACGGCCGCAATACGCCGATAGACACGACAAAGTTATTTTGCAACATGACAATGCTCGGCCACATGTTGCACAAGTGGTCAAAACATACTTAGAAACGCTCAAATGGGATGTCCTACCCCACCCGCCGTATAGTCCAGACCTTGCGCCATCCGATTACTATCTCTTCCGATCGATGCAACATGGCCTGGCTGACCAGCACTTCCGTAATTACGATGAAGTCAAAAAATGGATCGATTCGTGGATTGCGGCAAAACCGACCGAATTTTTCACAAAGGGAATCCGTGAATTGTCAGAAAGATGGGAAAAAGTAGTAGTAAGCGATGGACAATATTTTGAATATTAAATTTGTAACCATTTTACGTCAATAAAGTTTCAAATTTCGAAACAAAACCGCACGAACTTATTCATAGTCCTATTAATAAAGAAAAATAAATTTTTTGAATTTTTATTAAAATTAGTATTATTTATAAAAATTAGTACTTTTTATTAAAATTACAAATAATTATTAAAATTAGTATTTCTTATTAAAATTACTTAATATTTTTCTAATATTTCCCTTTTCTTACAGTTTAAGCGAAACAAAAAACCAAATGCCAAACTTACTTTTTGGTTGTGTTGAAAATGGATATAAGTAACAACAAAAAATCAAAACAAAAAAACAAAAAATAAATTGACTGCAAATTATTTATGTATGTATATCCTCAATACTAACCAACCCGTTCTTCCTATTCGGTAATGAGATGCTAAATGAAACTTCGTCGTCCATTGAAAGTGAAAAAAGCGAAAAGCAAAAAGCCTACTCCGCAAGATGCCACCACCGTTTTGAGCGCAATTTACACATATACATACGTACATACAACTATTTATTTTCGTATATACATATTTAACTGAGACTAAAAAAGCAAAGTAGCCAAATGAGAGAAAGTGAAATAGATAGGAGAAAATATGCTAACAAATGAAAGTGCAAAAGGGAATAAAGTAAATAGGAATAGAGTAACTGCAAACTAAATGTTTTACGAAGCATTGCTTGTTAAATTGTGTGAGACAAACGTACATATACATATGTATACAAAAAAATATATCAAGTGAAAGGAAATTTTAAGAAAAAAATCTTACTATACTAGAAAGTAATTATGTGCAAAATTTACACACATACACACCCACATAATCAATGGCATTTGTGCGATTTTTTATAATGTATGCAAATTACATATATGTATGTTTACAAAACCTTTTTTATGTTTCTATTTTTATGATGAAAAGTAAAATATTTATACTTTCTACTATAACTTTTTACCCTTGTGAAAGTAAACCCAAAAACTAAAAGAGAAGAAAAGAACAATTTAAATTTAAAATATAATTAAAACTAAAGAATTCCAAACTCTTATAAGAAATACGCATTAGTTGTAAGTTGAAAAGGAAAACAAAAAATTATTACAGAAAATTAAATAAATAATTTTGGCTTATGTGTAGTTAAAATGAAATGTGAAAACATGTTGCGCTTTTAGCACGCTACTTTTATTATAATTATAAATATTATTGTTCTTTTTGTCGCATTGTATTGTAAAGAAACAAAAGAAGAAAATAAAAAAAAATTACTAAATATAAAAATGCCTAATGTGCACGAGAAAAAGGTGAAATAAAACAGTAGATATTAAATAAATGTAAACAATATATGTAAGCACGTATTCACGCACACACACACACACACAGACGCTTACCTAAATAATGAACGCCCACCAGAAAACTGACCGTCATGAAGTCTTACATAAATTAGCTACGTCTAACCAACCTAAACTGCAATACATTCCTATAGAAACCAGCACATACAAATATAAGCAAACTTAAAAGAAAACAAAAATTTAAGCAAATTTGTAAAAAATCCTATTTAATTGATCAATATTTATGTGATGACTGATTAAAGTAATCAATTCGACTAAAAGCAGTGCTCACGCATGTTGAAAGTGAGGTTAGATAGAAGTTCAAAATCACATATTCGGGAGGGGATTTCCAATATATTCTCGGCATCAGTATGAGAAACGAGAGTCATATTAAATTCAATATATTTTTATTGCTACATGTGTCTTGCAAGTGTTGTACATGAAAGCACCCAAAGAAGAATCTCTCGAGAATCTTTGAGAGAAAGATATTCAGGAGCATACACTTATAGCGCCAGGCTAATCGAAAGAGATGTTTTCATAATTCGAACTAACGAAGAGTTACTTCAATTTATGCATGGCGGCGAGGACATTGTCAAATTCATCAATCCGCAAGGGCTAAGGTAGATTGCAGATGTTCTAAGTATGAAAGATACGCCTGCTCAAAAACGCTAATAATGCAGCACAAATCTATGATAATGAGAGGGGATAAAGTGAAGTAAAGGTCGCCCGCGTAGGCTACTAATAGCCAAGACAGATGGCGGCGTTAATCGGGATTACCGGCGCAGATAATTTTGATCAAAAATTGTAGAGTGACAGACAGTTGTTGAGCGGATTAGTGAACAGCTGATTTGCTTATTTCATAGTTTTGTCAGTAAAAGATGGATGGCAGGCAGCAAATACGGGCACTGGCTGTCCTGATACTTAAAAAAATTATTTATTAAAAAAAAAATTTATTAAAAAAAATATTTATTAAAAAAAATATTTATTAAAAAAAATATTTGTTTAAAAAAAATCTTAAACTGCAATTTCCCAAACTGCTCCGCAATATAAAAACAATTAATGAAATCTCGAACGTGCAAACTAGCATTGCATTCAGTCCTTCTTGTTCTTCTTCACTTGAGAAGTGTCATTATTTTTCATTCATAATAAATATTATCTGTTAATTTACGGCAATGTTGCCATCGAGTATTCCCCTAATCCGCTCAAATTAAGTCTAGTTGTCAATCTGCATTAATTGCACTTAATTTCTGAGACAATTTCGAATTAAGTCGTTAATTCCGATTAATGCCACCGTCTGTCTATAATAGATTGCATAGAAGAAGTCGTACGAAAGCTCGAAGTAATGAACGGGAAATATCTAGCAAGAGACAGAGATAAGTCAGACATTTCAATAAAATAAATTTCATATTTTGAAATTAATTCTTCAATGCCTTCTAAAAAATATATTTCCTTCTTGGCCGATAAGTGTGCGTTTCTTGCCGGCTTAAGCTCTTCATCATGAGAAACATTTTTTTGCGGAGATTTTTTTTTTTAATTTGGGAACAGAAGGTAATCACTAGAGGTCAGGTCTAGTCTATATGAAGGGATGTTGATTTATTCAATACCACAGCCTCGTACAGTGACCTGGGAGATACGCACGGCATAAATTGTAGTGCTTAGAAAAAGCCACACCCCAGCAGTCAGTTTGGCCCGTCTTTTTTTTTAAACTGATTCCTTTAAATTAGGCCAAGTGCTAACGTAGAATGCTTCGTTTATTGTTTCACCCTTTCATGTACTCGAATCAATAAAATTTCCTTCAAATTCTGAGACTCAATGGCCGTTATCTTTCGGTCCGATGGAGTGTCTTTCAATTTTTTAGAAGGGCCTGCACACTTCTTATGCCACTGTGTAGGCTGTTTACTTTCAGACTCATTGCAATGAACCCAATAAGGTTATTGATGTTGTTGTTGTTGTAGCAGCATAAACATTCCCCATACAATTACAGGGAATGCTGCTGGAGTGACAGTCCTTGGCTGGATATTAATCCGGGTCGTTCCCGTGACGTAGAACCGACTGTCGTGGGAACGATGTATAGAAAAGTCTTAAGTTCGGATTGCCGCGGAAACGCTAATAATACGGTCGAAAATACGAATTCAATTTGCACAATAGAGCTCCAAAAAATCTCTATAGCACTCGACTTGCACTTGTTTCTTAGCAGCAGTCAGCATTCGCGGTGTCCATCTTGCGCTCACTTTTGAGAGATTCAGATGATCATGTAGAGTAGTATGTATGAGACCAACGCATAGGCTAGTCTCCTCTGCTAATAATCTAACCTCTAATCGGGCATTCTCCAGTACATGTTTCTCAACTTTTTTCGCAACTTTTCAGAATCATCTTCAATACTCTCCCTGTCATTTTTAAAGTCACTTGACGACTTTTGAATTGTAGATAGTAACGAAATCATGGTAAACAGCCGTCAATTCTTCGAGAATGGTTTTTTTTTTTTTTTAATTTTAATTTTTGTTTTGTAAAGAATTTAGTCACAGCGCGGTGTTGGACTTTCTTCAACATTGTCGCATCAGTTACCACAATCTTCTTTCACCGAGAACTACTAGATAACTAAATTGACCCTAATTATGTAAAATTGTGTATTTATACAGTCATTTAATGTAAAATGCTAATTTATTGCAATTATTAAATGACCCACCTTAGTAGTAAATTACCCCGACGTTAGGTTAGGTTAGCCAGGTTATTTGTCTAAGACAAGACACTCGGTTGGCCCTAAAGCCCATTGAGATACCTGCATTTGATTTCCATCCCCTAACTAAGTTGCTTAAAGCACTTAGATCTTTCTGAGAAGGCAACTAGTCTCTCCAGTGAGACTTTTTTAAGACTTCCCAGGTCTTCAAAAAAATAATCGCCAAGATATTCGGCCGGCTTCTTTGAAGTGCAGGACATTCACAGAGAAGATGTTGTACCGACTCCATTTCTTTTTCATCGCCACAACTCCTGTAGAAGTCATTGTGTGGTACACGCATTCTACTGGCCAGGGTGCCAATAGTGCAGTGACCCGTTATAGCACCTGTCAGTACCTTGGTAGTTGAGCTGTTGAATCCAAGCAGATATTTTGATCTTTTCAAATTCAGTTTTAGCCAGAGCGCTTTGGAGACCCTGCTTTGGAGACTCTGCAGTCAGAGGCCATCTTCTATTAGTTTCCGCGATTAAGCTCAAGTCAAATACAGTTTGCTTAGAGAAATGCTAGAATGTTCTCTATCACTCACAGAGGGTCAAGCTCAGAGCCTTTTCTTGCACACTCATCCACTCTTTAATTACCCCGATACTGAGAATAGATGGAACGTCCCGCGTATATTAATCCTATAAAAAAATTATGTCACACTGCATTAGCTCTACTGACCAGATGATGGGTCATAAGAGAATCAACTTTCTTGTAATCTAGATAAGGTTAGGTTAGGTAGTGCTGGCTAATCTGTAAAAGGATCTCACTTAGACCTCTAGAGTCCATTGTGTTACCAGTGCTATGTAATCTAGATAAAAACAAAAACACTTTTTCAGACTCGCCTAGAATCTAATGCACTCATACGAGTATGAACCCAATAGAAATATAGGAACGTGTACGAAATTTATTTTTTGATTGATCCATCTCAACAATTATATTATGGCTTAAGTGGGAAATGGAAGTGAACACAAAAAATTTAAAAAAATGTATTTAATTATTTTAAAAATTCTTATTACACTTAAAGCCGTACCAGAAAAATTATGACAAATTGCATTAGCACTGTTTTTGGTCAAATGATGCGTAATATGACGGCCATTTCTGACTAATCACCGATGAGGGTATGATCAGTGACCCCTACCTACAGTTCTGTTCATCAAATGAGGCTTCATATGACGGATTAGTTCTCACTGATCGAAAATGTAAAATGTAATGCGTTAGTGAAAATGCGTTAGAAAATTCGGAAAAATTTGCTTTCGATTGGCAAAACCTCATCAATACTTCCAACATCGCTAATTGGAGTTAACCATACCTACATGCATACATACATACATAAATTTATACCCGCAAATGCTAGTGAGTTAAAGAATGAGATAAAGAGCAAAATCACCTGCTCTACATACGAGTATTAAATATTTCATATCACACGGAAGATCTTATATAGAAAATGATGTATAGTTGATCAGTTTGATAGCTTTTTATTACGGTCAGTTTTCTTATAGGGAACGAACTAACTAATCATACATCCATGTACCCAGTAGGTATGCAGTCAGCGTCAAAATAAAGTGTACACCTCATTTTGATAAGTTTTGACTATTTATTTATTTATTTTGTAATTTCAATTATTTTTTTATATTTTGTAATTTCAATTATTTTATTTATTTATTTTGTAATTTCAATTATTTTTTTATATTTTGTAATTTCAATTATTTTATTTATTTATTTTGTAATCTCAATTATTTTTTTATTTATTTTGTACTACAACATATTTTTATTATTATTATTTCATACTACAACAACTACGAGTACCTGTAAAGCAAAGTTTCGAACTCTGTATAAAATTCGACAAATTTTCATCAATATTTCAACTTCATATTCTGAATAATTTTGAGAAAAAATTCGTGTATGAAGTTTCAGAGATCATTGAATTTTGGTAATGTGAAAAGTGAAAGTTTCAAGTAGATAAAAAATCGCACTGATTCTTGAATTCACTGAATTCTTTTTCTTTCTTTCAATCTATAAAACTGCATACCCGAAATTTTTCTAAAAGTTCTGAGTAAAAATTTGAAATTTTTATGAAAATTTGAAATTTAATGAAAACTTAAAATTTGAATGAAAATTTGAAATTTGAATGAAAATTTGAAATTTTAATGATTTTGAAATTTGAATAAAAATTTGAAATTTTAATGATTTTGAAATTTGAATAAAAATTTGAATTTTTAATGAAAATTTGAAATTTTAATGAAAATGTGAAATTTTAATGAAAATTTGAGACTAATGAAAATTTGCCGAATTTTTAAAAATTGTTTCTTGTTGTAGTATGAACTTTATTAAAAAAAAAATAATTTTAATTACAATTACGTTAATAAATAGTCAAAACTTATCAAAATGTGAAGTTCACTTTATTTTGACGCTGACGCTATGTGGCACAAGCATATCCCCAAACAAGAACTAAACTCTCAATGCGCTCAAAGAAGTTAAATAATCTTTTTATGGCAAGAATAATGTTTTTTTTTTGCTTTATTTTAACTCTGTATGATTTACTCGAAATACATTATTATGTTTTTTTTATTGCTAATTTTTTTTATATATCGTCCCCTTAGTATTAAAATAGCCTATAAATTGTTTGATGTTTTGAGAAAATGAATTTCAAACTTTTTGTCGAAAGTAGCTCTCACTCAAATTTCGTTATGTCTGTAAATATTTATTATTTTTTGACTGACGTTTTGACCCACTTTGTGGAACTAGAATTTGACAAAATTTTGACCACATATAAAATCGACGATGGAGAATCCAAAAATTCAATAAAAAAATAATAGCCTATGAGCACATAGGCTATTGTTATACTAAGGGGACGATATATTGTATTGTATATTAAAAAAAAAATTTTTTTTTAGTTAATTTATATTGCTTTTTTTTGTCAATTTATATTGTATTATATTATTTTTTTTTTTATTTAGTGTATATTATTTTTTTTTTATACCTATTAATTTTTTTATTTATTTTATATTAATTTTTATTTATTAATATATATTGTATATTTTTTTAATTATTTATATATATATTTTTTTTTTAATTTTTAATTTTTTTTATAATTTTTTATATATATATTTTTTTTTAATTTTTAATTTTTTTTATAATTTTTTATATATATTTTTTTTTTATTTATATATATTTTTTTTATTTATATATTTTTTATTTATTTATATATCAATAACATAATCATAATACCGTTGCTTTTAAGCTGACTGAAAATTGACAAATTTTTGTATGTATTTATAATCTTTAACCAAATATGTATGTAACCCCGTCATAGTAGAAAACAAAAATTGCTGAAATTTTCACATTTCAAAATCATGTAAAATTTAAACTCATATACATAAATTAGGTATTTTTTAACCTGCATACATCATCATAGGCGTCATAGCCAACTGGGAGCATGCAATCGCCTGCATTGAAAATTAAAAAAAAAGATTTTAAAATAGCACACACACTCATATATTTTTAGTATTTATGGCAAGCCAATATTTATGTGAATTGGGTTAGCCAAAATGTCTGCGCCCACATATTGGGCAAAAGTACAAGTGTATAGCTTAACATATAAGTAAAGTCAATCAAGAAAAGAAGAAAAGTTATAGAAGAAGTTATATATGTAGTTAGATCAGACTAACGAACAGTTGAACGGACAACATTTGTTGTAGTATTTTTGAAAATTTCATAACCTTAAAATATTTGCCAATTTCGTACGCCTCATCTAGTGGCGTTTAAGAATAACAAAGAACAAGCAAAATATTAATCGGTTAGTTCATTTTCAAAACTACCAGATCGTCTTAATAAATAAGCAAAGCAGAAGCTCTCATATTCTCATTTCACTTGTGTGTATTTGGATGCAAAGTCATGAGTGAAAAGTGGTTGAGTAACCTTAAAAAAATGTAAATACTATTCTAGGATTTATAATACGTGTGTAAAATGTATGCTCTATTGCATCTACATTTTTTTAAAATAGTTTTTTTTATGTTAAAAGGAATAATTCTGCTGATAACTTTCCTTCCAAGCAATTTGAATTGGGCTTCGATCGAACACTAAAGCGAAAATTCTTCAAGATTTGTGTTATCTTTTGTCTCCGCAATTTTAATTAGTTGTCGATCGACACTGAAGCTAAAATTCTTGAAGATTTGTGTTATCTTTTGTATCCACCATGAAAGATTTTTCTAAAGCATGTTTAACTAACTATGTACACGCATCACCTCTCAACTTCTCCACTACTCTGCGAATGGTATGGAGCTGTTTTTAGTTGATGTCGTACATCGAGAACCTCGCAAAATTGTTGAAATTCTGTGCCTGCAAATTGTGTACCATTGTATGATACGAAGCATTCAGGATACCCGAATTTGTTAAAAAAATCTTTCAATATTTCTATGACCTTAGCTTTGAAATTATTTTGAATTTGTATGCCTATGGTTATTTGGAAAATAAATCAATTAAGATCAGGTGGTACTTTGAGCGTATATGACCTGAAAGGTCTATATAGATCCCTCTTTAGGAATGTTTTTCCTTTTCTTTATTAAACTTGTGAACCCAGGCGTCTCTTTTCCGATGTTCTTTGTAATGCCTCTGGTAAATGAAAAGTTGGATAAATGCAACTGAAATATCATTGCAATAAATTTAAAAATAAAAAAATTGAGTACAGCATAAAGACTTAGAACTATCTTGGCTTTTTACCAGCAAAAGAATCTGTACTCAATGCCCACTGTCGACATAGTTTCTCTTTAACTGCATCTGGCAGGCAATGGCAAGGTTAGGTTTTATTATCTGCCTGATCTTAATAGATCTCACATAGACCATAAGGCTTTGTAAAGTTACCAGTGTTGTTGGAGTCGTGTTAAACATAGTTCGTGATACTTATCTTGACGAGTTTTAATAAACAGTTTAAACTTTTGTCGGCAATATCATTCACAGATGAAAAGTATACCGATCCCAGACAGTTGTAACGCGTTCTGCTTAGATCAGGGCAGTAGCAAAGGAGGTGCTCTAACGTACTGCTTTCTTCTTCGCATAAGTTACACTCGTCGTTCTGAACCAATTTCATTTTAGCTGCGTAATTTGGAGTGAGACAAAGTCCGGTCAGTACTTGAACCAATATTTTATATTCCTTCCTTGGGAGTTGGTTGTTTTCGTGTTATAAGTTCGTAGCATTATTTTGGCAATCCTGTGGGAGGCCGAGGGTGGGAGCATCCCATATAGACTGTGCTTCCAGAGATAGTTCCTCGTCTACTAGTTCAATCTTCAAAACTGAGTGAGGGATATATGTTGGACGTACTCATCCTAGGCAAGCGGGTGCCTGTCTTAGCAAACTCGTCAGGAAATGGCAAAGGTTTTAGTGATTTTTTTTTTTTTTTTTTAAAGTTGCTCATAAAAATTATCTGTCCTTTGGAGTTGGCAAAAAACTGTAGTGTCCTCGATGCCAGTCGGGTTTAAGCTACCGAAACGACCTGGATTTTTAATACTATCAAGGACTGCCACTTCGATTGTTTTCTCTAAAATTGCATAAGCAAGTTTTTAGGCTGTTACAACAACAACAAGAATCCGCTATCTGTACCACCACCCTAGATACACACACACACACCGCAAATTGCAGAAGGAGCTTAGCCTTAGCTACCGCCTACTTGGGTGATGCCTAAGCAGAACGACTCTATGCGCCTTTCTGTTGCTTATTCTTTTACTTAAAACCCATTTGCTTAACCACAATCCACCAGAAAAATTAGAATTTTTTGGCAAATATTTATTTAACTAATAATTAGATTTTTGTACGCCAATTGGATAAAAAAAAAATAAAAAAAGGAAAATTCCAAAAATTTAAATTTGTTAGCACACTTGCCGACTCTTTCGCTCTGGCTTTGCATCCACATATACATACATACATACATCGGTGTTCAAAATAATAGCAGAGCGGCGAATTACCAGGTTTTAACAATTTTTTTTTTTTTATGACCTTTTTTTGGTTTTTACTCGTATAATATAAAAATATGACTTTTTAGAAAATTAAAAAAAAATTTACAACTTTTTATTTAGAATTTTTAGAAAAATTATGGGTGTACAGTTTTATAGCCCATTCAATATTAGTATGACCAAGCGTAACTCTTGCTTTCTTAATTCTTGCCGATTTTTGACAATTTTTTCTTTCTTCCATATAAAAGCCTTCCGACTCTGTGGTAGATTGGTTGGTAGAGGTGTTCTGAGGTCTGAGTGACACATCCCAGACTCAATTAGCACAAAAGGTGCCGCCCTTTTAATATACCACTAGTAGAACCATTGCCGTTATGTAGTCAAACTATCTTGCCTATGTGATCTATTTTCTTTCCTGCAATTTCTGCCAAGTTGTTTATTGAGAATTCCCCCAGAATTCTGTGTCGTAGATCACCCAGACTTGGGCACTCACATAGATAGTGGAAGACTGTCTCCTTGGAATCTTTTTGATTGCAGCTTCTACATCTATTTATCTTCCTAGCATGGGCTCCAGTAAGCCAATGGCTAGTTATTGTTGACGTAATTCTGAAGATGCCTGTTGTTGGCTTTTTTAACAGCTCGTCAGTTCTGGACTTGTTGAAATCTGGCCACGTTTCCGTCGCTATTGCCGGTATGGGTGTTGGTGCATCTGTCAGCAACCTGCTTCTGAAATTGCAAAAAAATCTTCCTTTAGTAGATGCTTCGGGGGAAGCCCACTGCTAGCACTTCGGATTTTTTTTTTTTTTTTTTTTCCTGTAGTGCCAAGGAGCCAAGGTGGTCGCTTCTTAACACATCAGTGCCAAAGACCTCAAGACTGATTTGAGCGAAGGCGGAACAACACAGAAAGTGGTCCGCCGTCTCATCTTCCTCTTCACAAGCTGAGTAGAGTACACTGGCTGAGATGACTACCTTTTCCATGTTTTTCGCCCTCAGAAAGTGGCCCGTCATCAGTCCAACCAGCCTCCTACATTCTCCTCTGCTTAATGACAGGAGAATTTGCGACAGTCGGTGCGACATGACAGGTAACATCAGTTTAGTCCATCTACAGCCTCTCTCACCCTGCCAAGCTCGCTTGTGGGTTGTAGTAATCCATTTGCTAACCGGGACTTTGATGGCTGCAGAAGGGAGTGGCAGAACGGGCTCCGGACTTCGGTTGCGGATATTCTAGAGGAAGCTCTCTATCTTGACAACTCATCAGCTTTCTCATTTCCTTCTCTGTTCCTATGGCCAAGTATCCGAATGAGAGTTATGTATGTCTGTCATGCGTGCTACGGGTTTATATGTAAGAAAATTGTCAAAATCGCACGCAAAAAAAAATTGTCTGGCATTAGCGCAAATCAAAGCGACTACTACTAAAGTTTAATGGGTTATAAATTTGCAGAGCCAGAATTTTTGGAAATTTTTATGTATATTTTTTTGTTGTTTTTTGAAATTTTTTTGTAATTTTTTATTTTTATTTTTTTTGAAATTTTTGAGAATTTTGTGAATTTTGTATAAAGTTTGTAGCTTTAAGTTATATGGTTTTTGTGTTAAAATCCCCTTTACTTTTATAAAAACATGCAACAAAATTAATAAAAAGAGAATTAAAATTTTTCAATTCGCTGCTAGTTTATAGAATAACGCGATTTTTGAGCGAATTTCAAGTAACATTTTATTGCCCTGAAATGTAATGGGCTATAGAACTGCGTAGCCAGAATTTTTGTAATTTTTTTTTTTTTGAAAATTGTCAAATTTTTGTGAATTTTGTACAAATTTTGGCGCTTTGAGTTATATGGTTTTTGTTGTACAAACTCCCTATACTTTTATAAAAACATAAAAAAAATTAATACAAAAAAATAGTTCAAGCTTTTCAATTCGTCGCGCTCCTATTATTTCGAACACAGATGTACATGCATACATACAAAAAATAATAATTTTTAAATCGTTCGGAAATTTAAGAATTAATATTAAAAAAAAACAAATACAAATACAAAGAAATCAAAAATGATTGTATCGTTCAATTCAAAAGTGCTTAAAAGCACAAAAGAGTTTACTGAAATTTTCATTCGAACAAATTCATAAATAATTGTAAATATAAAAATATAATGAATTTATTGTTCAGTTAGTTAATTGTCTGTCGCACAGCAAAGCAAACAAAGCGTAAGAAGAAAAATCAAATAAAACTCAAATATAAATATATAAAAATGTTGAAGAAAAGACGTTGAATCATGACTCAAATATTAGCAAGAATCTATATTTTACACATTTATGAAACTCTTAAAAACAAAAACAAAAAACCAGCAAATAATAAAAAACAAAAAATGTAAGCAAGCAAATTAAAATTGAATTTAACGTATTGTGTTATTTAAACATACATACATATATATTTATGCGCGTACATATGTGCATATGTACGCATGTAATTTATTAGCATTAGTGGCGTTCGCTGCACACTTTTTTGCCTTTAGCTACTACTTTACTTATACTACTGCAATTACTGCAAATAATGTACTAAATATTTAAAATATTAACTTTTTTTTTTAATTTTCTCAAACGCTCGAATTCAAATTTACACTAAGCATATTACTTTTTTTACATACTTACGCATATGAATACTTATAAACACATTTTTGGTTTTAATGAAACCACCAGTTTCATGCATTATAGTCATTTTGCTTTTCATGCAAAATTAATTTAAGTAAAATTAAATCGTGTGTTTCTTTTTTCTTAATTCAATTTCTAGTTACTTTATTTTATTTTAGTTAATATTTAGAAAAAAAGGATAAAAGACATTAATGTATCTATGTAATATTTTACTCTACGCGCTGCGCTCTCTGTCTCTAATATTTCGTTTGTAGTAATATAGTTAAGTCTTAAGTAAGTTAAAGCTCTTATCATTGCTCTCGCTATTTAATTATACTATTGAATAAATCAATAAAAACAATCAATATACAAATATGATAAATGTATGGAAAGTGTGTTTTATTTTTAACTAGCGCACCCAACAGACTTCGTTCTGTCAAATAGATTTTGAATGTGGCAGTTTATATTTCCACCTTAACCCATTAATGCTCACACATAAAACGGGTTAAGATAGGTGACTGAAATTTTCACCAAGTATTTGTGTTGATGTTAAACGGTTCATTTCCATTTTTCAAAAAAATATCTCAAAAGATGTGGCCGTGGCAAAGCGTATGATATATCATACATAAGCGTATTCGGAGAGCTACTTCTATGAAAATAAAACTTCAATATATACATAGGTTTTAAATTCAAATCAACATTTTATTACACCTATAAATTTTTTAATTTCTTAGTTATTTGATAAGTCAGTTACATGATATTTGTAAAAACAGTTATCTGGGTGCAATCCGAAACTACCTTTCATGCATATTAGTTTCGTACACTTGCCACAAAATTTGCATCGGCGTTGAATTCTTGAGTTATTTACGTAGTGCTTGACTCCATCGTATCTAGTTTCGTTTTCTCGTTTCCTCTTTCGTGCTGAAACTGGACGAAGTTCTACTGGTTTTGAAAGAATGCTTACCAAAATAAGGCTCCATCGATTCGTCTACAGAAAATGAAGTTCCAAATGGTTTTCCAAGCTCTTTAAATTTTGTATTTAAATGATCCAGAATAGGCTGTGCTTTGAATGATTTATTATTCACTACAATTTGTGTATTATTATTGAATTGAAGGTACCGATGTATTTTTTTGAATTTATTCCGCGCCATTGAACCTGCCACTAAATGGTTGTACACATCACTTTCTGTCCCCCAGTACATCCGAATAGCTGGTACCTAAAAATGCAACTAATAAATTTATCAGGTAATCAAGTGAAATTATGGTTGAGAATAGTCACTTTGTTGTACCCACCCCATATGTGTACAATTCCTCAAGATTTAGGGTCACCGCTTCATATCCTTTGTTTACAGCGTATTTTATAGTCTATACTTGTATATACATATTTCATAAAATCGTCATCAAAAATTAGTTTAAAAAGTTGTAATGGATTTAAATCGTTATTCAAAATATCTTCTATAATATCCGGTGTGTGAACGCGTATTTTGTGTTTGTGCCTTCTCTTGTTTTTAGTTCTATTTTGGACCACTTTCAACGAATTGTGGATTTTTTCTTTTTCCTTTGAGTGGAAGTCACTGACTGCGAGGTTTTAGAATTGATCACATCATTAAAACAACTGTTCATTATCCACTTCTGAATTGGCAATTTTTATCGCGCATGGCCTTTTTAGAACCCCACGGTCGCCCAGTATACCTTCATCGTTCTCATCTGCATCATCGCAATCGGATAACTCCGTTCTTCAGGTGGAAATAAATTCACATCGATTGAATTGGCATTTCTGATGCCGTCTATAATAACTGCATTATCGCCCTCATTCAGATCTTCGAGCCATCCAATTATCTCCTCAGTTGTTGCTTGTCTATAAAAAGGTATTATATAGATATGAATGCATGTAAAGCCAAACTGGGGTAGCGTTTATGTATGATAAAACATACGCAATGATTTACAAAAAGCTAAAACACATTTCGGGGCAAATTTTGGTTTTTTTATGATATAGAACTCACCTGCGTGGGATTATTCACTTTTCCGAAAAACACTACATGAATTGGCGCGAAAAATGTAAATAAAAGAGCTAACAACTGACAACTAAAAAGCTTTTCTTTTCAAATTACTCTTTTATCTCACTCGCCCTGTAAATATAAAAAGCTTTTATATAATATTGGGTTTTTGGTGAATTTTTGAAAAAAACTCTTTTTGCGTATGATATATCATATTTTGTCATTATAAAGATAATTAATTATTTATTAATATTATTATTATTAACATAGGGTTAATAACCGATATAATAAAGAATAATGAAATAAAACGTATATAAGTATTTTCAGTAATCGCTTTATTTTAAATCAAGTGAATTATAATTATTAAAAAAAAAATGTTTTATTTTTATTTTTATTTGTAGTGCTTGATGGTATACAATGTTTTTTGTTAGATTAACTGGTGAATATACAAACAAATCTGATGGCTTAGATTAATACCACAAACACCTAATGATTGCCTCTGGGACTTATTTATGGCTCAAACACCTTTTGAATAAGTTCATCTTTTGATCGTGTTAACTGACAAACACTTTGAGGAAAGTTAATACAACCAGTCAAGGTGTCTATAGGAAACTCGTAATTACCAATGTCAATGAGTTGTTTAGAGAATATGTCTCCATATTGGTCATTTTGCAACTCCACGCGCATATTCTTGCTTAAGCGTAATACCTTGACATGTTTCCACAAATTCATCATCATTCACAGCATTACAACGCGGGGTGTGTCAAAACTTCCTTCACAAAACTCCTCCAAAAGTATTCCATCGCTTGCTTTTCCTTCGTAGTTGCGAATTCCAATTGAGGTGAGAACTCTTCCTACTGCGTCTATCCATCGGTTTCTCGGTCTTCTCTTCTCCTTCGCACCAATTATCTTTCCAGTCATGGCTTTCCTTACAACGGATTCAGCAGGCATACGGAGCACGTGACCTAGCCACCGCATACGCTGCGCCTTTACAAAACGCACAGCTGTCTCGTCATGGATAAGTTCGTTCAATTCCGAGTTGTACCTAATTCTCACAAATTGGAGGACTTTAAACATGCATTGAGTTCATCAGCTGGCGTTGATCGTGGACTCACTGGCAATGTTTGACGAAAATCTCCTGCTAATAAAATCATTGCACCACCAAATGGGTTATGATTGCTCCGTAGATCTTGTAAAATATGTTTATCTTTTGTTGTTCTTAAAATATATTTGGATTTGTTCAACCCTGCATGATTATTCTTAGAATTTACTTAACTATTTTTATTTATTATTTGTGAATGAAATCATTCCTTAACTCGTTCTGAAACTAAAACAAAAGAAAGAATATTGCGAGGTCAATCAAATCTATAGCTCTTACATTTTCTGACGTTTCAATTTAGTCAGGTTCACGATATTATCACTTTTGTGTAAACGCATTAGATGCTCCAACGCGAACACGCACACACACGAACGCGCAATATTTGTATGGGAAAAAGAAAAGGGCTGTTTTAGGGTTTTCCCGGAAATTATTCGAATTTTTCTCGCCGTACAAACCATCCTTAGACTTCAAGGAACATTTTAAAGAAATAATTGTTAAGATTGGTCCATGCGTTGTTGAGTTATGCTCAATGCTTATGTGTTGATAACATTTTGCGATTCATTTTTATATTATAGATCTCGGGTATGTATTTGAAGTAAAAAACACATTCAGTTACTTGAGGGGTTAGCAGTCGTCAGAGGCCCGAAAACTGATGATGTTCAATAATTTTTTTGCTAGTCTATTGCTTTATTTTACAAAAATAAAAACATAGCAGTCGTACATCATGTTTCGAGCTGACTTTAGCAAAATTTCAAAAACAAAATTAATAATTTTAAAAGTTATCGTTGTTTGTCTGTTGGGAGGGAGACATTAATATTTTCTCCGATAGTCAAGCTGCGATCAAGGCCCTCTCGTCGCCTTATTGCAGCTCTCTTCTGGTGAACTCCTGTAAGGAGAAACTCAAACGTCTCGAACGTGCAGGAAACATTTCCCTTATCCGGGTTCCTGGGCACAGGAATATAGAGGGAAATGAATTTGCCGATGAGCTTGCCAGGAAGGGGTCGGCAGAACCGATTCCAGCTGTCCCGTTCTCAGAAATCGGTGTCCCCTTGACTGTTGTTAAAGAGAAACTGTACAATTTCTTTCCCAAAAAAGCGCAAGACAGATGGAGGTCTGTCTCATCGTGCGATATTTCGAAAACACTATGGCCCCAATACGATAGAAACAGAACGCTTAAGGTGATGGGAGTCCCCCCATTCAATTTCCAAACTCATTGCGGTGTTCACTGGTCACTGGGTGATTGGTACTCATGCGGAGAGGCTTGGAATTCCGTACAACCCTTATTGCAGAAGCTGTGGGGATCCTGTAGAGAAAGAGACTGTGGAACACTTTCTTAAGAACATTTTCTTTCCACAGTCTCTTTCTCTGCAAATGACACCTATTAGGTAGCGCTAGGCAACGCTCTTCTTAAATAGGGTTTTAAGCTACTACTTAGCCATTGCTAATAACAACAAGAAGAAAAACATGATTTTTAAGCTACATTCTGTAGGATTGATATAAGGAGGGCAGCCAGATTAGCCAATTTTAAGATGTATTGCTTGCTAAAACATCAATTCCTCTGTTTCTCTACTCAGTCAAGATCGCCTGCGTGTGCACAAAACTGCCCATTTAGTGTTGTTGTTGTTGTAGCAGGCTTTGCCCTGTCAGTGTAGTGTAAATCACCGGTCATCTTCGTCTAGCTCATCTACCGATAGGCCCAGGAAACTTGCAGTTTCGACGGGTTGGGTCCAGAGGAAGAGGGGTGTTAGATGAGTGAGTTTGATGGGGCATGTGAAAAGGTGGTTAGTGTCGTGCGGGGTGCCTTTACATGTAGGACATATATTTAGTATGTCCGGGTCAATTCTGGATAAGTAGGAGTTTAACCTGCTACAGTATTCAGAAAGTAATTGTGCCAATAATACGCGGGACTCTCGGGGAAGTTGAAGCTCTTCGTCTGCATTGGGTGGTGGTTGGACTCCGATAACGTCATTCGGGGGTCGGGAGCTTAAGAAGTTGGTAAGTGTCTCTCGATGAATGTCGTTAATTGTCTGTCTGTACACTGTCCGATCCAGTAATTGTCGGTAGCCCAGTAAACTAGCGCTGCCTAGTTTACCGTACCCCACCGCACATTTAGTGTTTCTTTTGGTGATTCTCAAGCTGTTGAGAGCCACCTTGAGAGAGTAATTTGAGTTGCTCATCAGCTCGAAGTCGTCCCAGAAAAGAAGTTAAGATGAGTTTGTGAAAACTGCTAATTTGAGTGGTCAACTGATTTGTGTAAGAAGAGCAATTAAAACTAACAATAAACAACAACAACTTTGACTTTATGAACAATAATAACAATAAACAACATCTTTGACTTGTTTCATTAGCTGTGAAACCACATATCGTCCACATCCATATCTTCCAATTCGGGCCATAAAAAGTTCGTTATCACCTCACGATAGCGAACACTATTCACAGTAACTGCCTGACCGGTCTCATTTTGGAAAATATACGGCCCAATGATGCCGCCGGCCCATAAACCCCACCAAACAGTCACTCTTTGTGGGTGCATGGGTATTTCGGCAATCACTCTTGGATTATCATTCGCCCAAATGCGGCAATTCTGCTTATTGACGAATCCACTGAGGTGAAAATGTGCCTCATCACTGAAGATGATTTTGATTTGGATTTGAACGCCCGTTTTCATAATAAGCCTGAATAATTTTAACGCGTTGCTCGATTGTGTATCTTTCCATGGTGCAAATTGAGTTAGTCTGAAATTGAAAAATGTCAAATGAAATGCAGAAAAAAACTTGACTTAAGTGTGGTTTACATTCAACATCGGCCCTTGAAATTTAACCATCCTTTCTTTCGAGCAAGAAAAGATGGTCATCTTTCGTGTTCCAGTGCCTCTGTTTGCCTTGGTGTTTTTAACTGGCGCCGGTTAGCACGAGAAAGAAACACCTGTCGCGCTTTATTAAACTCGGCAAAAATCGCGTAAGTGGTTATCGCGCCAATCAAGAAGACGAATATTAACTTTTACCCAAACAGCCTAATTGGGGTAGCCGTGCGGACCGACAAGTAAAGAGTTATTGAGCGTTTTTTTTTTTTTTTTAATAAAAGTCGTTTATTATTTATTTATATGTATATATGAATTACAATAATAAAACTGACTGACTACAATGATATGCAACTCTTCGTTTCAATAAGTTACTATTTTTATCGTTTTAATTTTTTGAGAGTAATGCAAAACTAACATTCTCTGCGCTGCCAAAAATACAAAGAAAAAACATTTCGTATATATGTATAAGTATGTATATTAATAAATTTGTTGTCTACCTATATGAGCGGCTACTGCGGCTGCAGGCACTTACTTCTTGCACTTATACTAAACGCTACCTACATACATACATATATAAAGTGGATCATACATTGTAAATTCCATAACTTTAACGATTACACGAAACACACAAAGGCAACCATTTACGCTATGCGCTGCTCTGCTCAACAGACTTTTCGATGCTAAAATAGGTATAGTAAACAATTTTTGAGTAATGGATTTTTGAGTTATGCTTCTTCTAAATAATACAAAAGACATTGAGCAAAATATGTATGCTGAATTTTTGCATAAAGTGTACAACGTGTGAGGTGATTGTATGTAAATATTTATATGTATTTAATGATATTTATTGTAAATGTGTAATGGTGTATGACAATCGCATGAAATACTTAACACTTGACTCTTACGCTTAAACGTTAAAATACAAATATACGTAACAAAATATCAATTCAATACAACTGATCAGCAGATTTTTAAGGGGGCGGAGCCATCTTTAGAGGCTTCAAAAAATCGATTTTTTTTTTTGTTGCATAAATGTCTTTCCAAACTATCCAAGAATGTGTCCTCAAAATTTCAGAAGCAAATTCAAAATATTTGCGGAGTTACAGAAGAAATTTTGAGCAAGCGTCGAGCAGGTATACGAGCGGCCGGATCGCTCGAAGTGCGATTTCTCGGTTTTTTATTTTTACGATTTTTCCTAATTGGCGGGAAAGATAGGGCTATCGAAACGAGATAACATTGATTGTATTCGGAATTAAATTCTCTTCTAGTTGAACCTAAAAAACCTTAAGGGGGGAGCCTGGTTTATGAGGTCTAAAAATTGCATCTCTTTGCGATTTTTTTTTTAAGGAAAAAATTAATTTAGCACTGCAAAGTTTTTTTCTATCTTTTAATGAACATTTAAAAAGTATATAAAATTTTTGTACTGGTTAAAATAAGTTGAAAAAAATGTTTAACATAGAAATTAGTAGAGCGCTGCAACGCTGGAGTTTCCTACTGGCGTACAAGATACAGCTCGTAATTATTATCTAAAGCAAAAAATTCAAATGGATTTCTAATTATCATGATTTTTTATTCTAGATGAACTAAGAAAACTGAGAGAAATTCCAAAATTTCAACTTTTTGGAGGTTTTAAAGAAAAAAATGCCTTTTAAAACAAAAAAATTCACTTTAACTTGGTATAAAAATCTTGAAAATTTTTTTTTATCTATTTTGTTAGTTCAAATAGAAGAGAATTTAATACTGAAGGGAACAAGCTATGATTCTTTTCAAAAGGTTCAATATTTTTTTTCATTCATGTACGCCAATTCAAAGAAATCATAAAAATGAAAAGTCGAGAAAAGAAGATAAAGTTTGTACTATAGCTGTCCGGTCACAGCGTAACTACCTAACGCTCGCCTACCTTTGGATTTGTAGCTACGGAAATATTGAGAAATAGGCTCTGTAACTTTGTGTGAATATTATGAAATATATTAGTAATCGCTTAAAACGAAAAAAAAAATTTGATTTTTTTGACCTTATAAACCAGGCTCCCCCCTGAAGAAAGTTATAATTAACCCACTTTTTAAACAATCTAAAGTGAATTTTTTTTTCCAAAAAAATTATTTTTTTTTTTTAATTAGCGAAAAATTCTTGAATTTCTCACTTTTTGTTTAATTTTCTTGGTTTAACTAGAAGCTATACTATACTAAAATAAAATTTTTTTTAGGTTTTTGGTTTCCGATGAAAATTGCGACCTGCAACTTTCCCGCCGCACGACACATGCACACTCGAGGCGCCTCGGCAAAATGCTTGTACCAGGCATAATATGACATGTTTTAATGAACAAATGTGAGAAGACTGTTGAAATATAAGGTTGTCAAAAAAGTCTTGCGGTATTTCCGCAAGCTTGTCTTTGGAAGCGCGTAGTTCTAGTTGTATTCGTCGCATCGGTTCACGCTAGAGCTTTTTGGAAAGCTCTTTTCGCGTGCTAACACGTTTTTGATTAATTGTTGTTTGCTTTTAGTCGTTCGTGAGTTATAGCGTCGCAAACATGGAGCAAAATAAAGAGAAAATACGGCATATTTTACAGTACTACTACGATAAAGGCAAAAATGCAACTCATGCTGCTAATAAAATTTGTGCAGTTTATGGACCCGATACAGTTTCCATTTCCACCGCACAACGATGGTTTCAACGTTTTCGTTCTGGTGCAGAGGTGATCGAAGATGCGCCACGGTCCGGAAGGCCTGTCGTCGAAAATTGCGATAAAATCGCTGAATTGATCGATAGAGACCGGCATAGTAGCAGCCGTAGCATCGGCCAAGAGCTGGGCATGAGTCATCAAACCGTCATAAACCATTTGAAGAAGCTTGGATTCAAAAAGAAGCTCGATGTATGGGTGCCACACGACTTGACGCAAAGAAACATTTTTGCCCGTATGTATGCATGCGAATCGCTTCTGAATCGCAACAAAATCGACCCGTTTTTGAAGCGGATGGTGACTGGCGATAAAAAGTGGGGCACTTACGACAACGTGAAGCGCAAACGGTCATGGTCGAAAAGCGGTGAAGCTTCCCAGACGGTGGCCAAGCCTGGATTGACGGCCAGGAAGGTTCTTCTGTGTGTTTAGTGGGATTGGCAGGGAATCATCCACTATGAGCTGCTCCCCTATGGCCAAACGCTCAATTCGGACCTGTACTGCCAACAACTGGACCGCTTGAATGCAGCACTCATGCAGAAGAGGCCATCTTTGATCAACAGAACCCGAATTGTCTTCCATCAGGACAACGCCAGACCACACACATCTTTGGTGACGCGCCAGAAGCTCCGGGAGCTCGGATGGGAGGTTCTTTTGCATCCACCGTATAGTCCGGATCTCGCACCAAGTGATTACCACCTATTTCTGTCCATGGCGAACGAGCTTGGTAGTCGGAAGTTGTCCACAAGAGAGTCCTGTGAAAATTGGCTCTCCGAGTTTTTTGACAATAGGGAAGCGAGCTTCTATAAGAGGGGCATTATGAAGTTGGCATCTCGTTGGGAACTCGTCATCGAACAAAACCGCGCGTATTTGACTTAAATCGCATTTTTATAACCAATTTTATGAACAATTGAAAATTCAATAAAAATACTGCAAGACAACCTTATATATTAGATAACAATAAAACCTAAAAGTTTCGTTTCAATCGAATATTTCTTTCCTTCCCAAAAAAAAAACCACGAAAAAATCGATTTTTTGAGGCCTCTAAAGCAGGCTCCCCCCTTAACATTAGTGGCTACTTTTTCAGCGCTAGTTTGACTGTGATTAAGTTTGGGCACAAAATTGAACGTTGAACCCCAGTTTACTCAGTGCACCGAAAAACTGCCACTCAAACAAGCTGGGAATTGACATCATCAGTATGGGTTTTGGGGTATCGAGAGTTACCGGTCAGTCACTTTTTGTTTAGATGGAAGCACCATATCTAATATGTATGTAAGTATGTAATAAAAATATGTATTCTTTACAATGCTACTTAATTCTTAGTTTATCGCATACGTTTAGTTGTTCGTTCACTGCATCGTGTTTTGTTTTCTGTTCTTTTTCTTTTTTCATTTTTCATCTCTTTTTTTGCTTACATTTGTTTTGTATAAATTATAAATATCGTTTCCTTAACTTAACGTGCTTAAATGTAAAATTTTAAAAATTGCGACTCGTTTAATATTTTCGATTTTATGCTTTTTGTTTTAAAACTATTGCAATTTAGAATTGCATAAATTTCATAATAATAATGGCCACACGAGTGGGGGGGGAGTCATTTGCATTTGAAGTCAACCACACAGTTGGCGTTCAAATCAAACGCGTACGCTTTAGATAGGTTATGAGTAAACTATAAATGAATTTATACTGGGCTAGGGACGGTATGATGCTATCACGCTGATGACGCAATTGACCGATAACGCGTGGTATATCCAAATCCTGCATAGTGATAGAGCGGAAGAAAGAGTAACAGATAAATACAAATAGAAAATCATGAAAAACTGCATTTGCAACTCACCTCATTATGATCCAGCGTATAGAGTAGCAAATCAGCGGTCAATGTAACGCCCGAGCGACCACCACCCTCAAGGCAATGTATCAACACTGGCGGATTCGTATTGTGTCCCGGTGGCACTTCATTAATCGAAGCCATGCGCACGGAATTTAACTCTTCGAGAAAATCCAGAAAATGATTCACCTCACGCGGACAATTCTGTTCACCCCAATTGGTGTAGTTCAAGTGCCAAACGGAACGATAGCGACGCGATTGTATGTGAAATAGGCGCAGCTTGCTGGTAATGCAACGATCTGTGGTTTGTGAGAATTCCTGATACACTTGGAACTGTCAATGAGAGAGGAGAAGAGTAGCGAAAGAATTAGGTAAAAGAAGTCCAAAAGCAATGTACGAGGTTGTTCAGTAAGTTTTGCGGTTCGATAAGAGGTGGTGTTGCTATAACTTTTGTGAAGTTTCCTTTCAATCTGTCAATTCATTCTTTGTCCACAAGCCATTTAACACATGGGCTGAAAAATCCCGGGCCTACCAAAGAAAAAAAACGTTTTTTTGTTTTGTTCAAAATTAGCTTTAACGTAATTTGCATCAAGAACAACGCAATTATTCGCTCTAACATTTCAATATATATATATATATATATATAATTGGCGCGTACACCCTTGTTGGGTGTTTGGCCGAGCTCCTCCTCCTATTTGTGGTCTGCGTCTTGATGTTGTTCCACAAATGGAGGGGCCTACAGTTTCAAGCCGACTCCGAACGGCAAATATTTTTATGAGGAGCTTTTTCGTGGCGGAAATACACTCGGAGGTTTGCCATTGCCTGTCGAGGGGCGACCGCTATTAGAAAAAAACTTTTTCTTAATTTTGATCTTTCGCCGAGATTCGAACCGACGTTCTCTCTCTGAATTCCGAATGATAGTGACGCACCAACCCATTCGGCTACGGCGGCCGCTCAATACCACCTCTACAAAGGGTGGTTACATTTCACGGGCCGATGTTGAATGGGAACGTCAAGTTTTCTTCTGCATTTCATGTGACATTTTTCAATTTCGCTAACTCAATTTGAACCATGGAAAGATACACAATCAAGCAACGCGTTAAAGTTATTCAGGCTTATTATGAAAACGGGCGTTCAAATCAAAATGCATATCGCGCACCTCGTGAAGAAAATCATCTTCAGTGATGAGGCACATTTTCACCTCAGTGGATTCGTCAATAAGCAGAATTGCCGCATTTCGACGAATAATAATCCAAGAGTGATTGCCGAAAAACCAATGCACCCACAAAGAGTGACTGTTTGGTGCGGTTTATGGGCCGGCGGCATCATTGGGCCGTATTTTTTCCAAAATGAGACCGGTCAGTCAGGCAGTTACTGTGAATAGTGTTCGCTATCGTGAGATGATAACAAACTTTTTATGGCCCGAATTGGAAGATATGGATGTGGACGATAGGTGGTTTCAACAGGACTGTGCCACTTGTCACACAGCTAACGAAACAATGGCTCTTTTGCGCGAAAAATTTGATGGCCGAATAATCTTTCGTCGCGGCGATGCTAATTGGCTGCCAAGATTATGTGATTTGACACCGTTGGATTTCTTTCTTTGAGGTTAATTGAAAGAAAAGGTGTACATCGATAAGCCGCCAACAATTCAAGAGCTAAAGGATGAGATAATTCGGCACATTAACGGCATAGAACCTCAATTATGCCTCAGCGTCATCGAAAATTTGGACCATCGGATGGAGGTGTGCCGCCGAGGCCGCGGCGGCCATTTGGCCGATATTTTATTCCATACGTAATTGAGCCATACCAATATTATCATAATAAAGAGAAAATACAATCATTTCCTAAAAAAATGGTATCTTATTCAAAATCAACACCGGCCCTTGAAACTTAACCGCCCTTTAGAAGGATTTATCTTTTCCCTCAAAATAGGTCTCAGTTTCAGTGAGAAATTTCTTACCGGCGAGTTTTTTTTTTAGGTCTGCGAACAGCTAGTAGTCGCTGGGAGCTAAATCTGGCGAATCGGTGGATGTAGGAGCAGTTCGAAGTACAATTCATCTCATTGTTTTGATTGGCTCAAAATCATCAACACGTTCTTGCTTTCGGTCAACACTTTCAACAGAGCTGTCTCGTAGTCAAATGCTCTTACAATATAAAGCCAAGACGTTCTTTTGATATCACTACGATGTTAGCTCACTCGGGCAACTTCACGTTTCGATCATTCAAAACGCATTCCCATAGCAGCCGGTTCTACGTTACCGGAATGACTCGGGTGTTTCCCGACCAAGGGCTGCCGGCCCAGTAAACTAGCTCTGTCTAGTGAACCGTACCCCCATCATTCAAAACGATTTTGTAGATTTTGTGTGATGTTTTCTGGTGTTACCGCCTCATTTGGACGGTATCTCTACAACCACGTCTGAAGTCAGCAAACCATCGTTTTATTATTGTTTCAAGATTCCTGAATTTAACCGTGGTCGTACAGGTCTTGAAGGCGATCCACGTCAAGGACGTCCAAAAACTGCAACAACACCAGAAATCGTAAAAAAAAATACAGAATATCGTATTGGAAAATCATCGATTGACTGAAAGAGATTTGGTAGAAGCCGTAGACATCTCATTGCGCAGTGTAAGCAATATTTTGATTGAAGTATTCGGCTTCAGAAAGTCGCATTCGCTAACCACGGAACAAAAACACATTCAAATGCGACTTACTCAGCAACATTTAGAGCGTTTTCGAAAGGATAAAGTCGATTTTGTGCATCGACTCATTACTGTGGATAAAGCTTGGGTCCATCGCCGCGATCCTAAATCAAAACAAGAAGCTAGAGAGTGGCAGTGAACCTGGTTTTTCGGCTCCGAAACGAATTCGAAATCGGCCAAGAAGGTGTTAGCGTCATTTTTTTTGGGATGAGAAAGGAATTTTGTTTGTGGATTACTTGCAAACTGGTAAAAAAAATCTTCTTCTTCTTAATCGGCGCGATAACCGCTTACGCGATTTTGGCCGAGTTTAACAAAGCGCGCCAGTCGTTTCTTTCTCGTGCTAACCGGCGCCAATTGGACACCCCAAGTGAAGCCAAGTCCAAGTAAAACAATAAATTCTGAATATTATTGACCAGCTGAAGGACAAAATGCGTGAAAAAATACCCAGTTTGCAAAAGAAAAAAAATTCTCTTTCATCAGGATAATGCACCGTCTCACAAGGGTATTTTGACAATGGCTAAAATCCATGAAATAAAGTTTGAATTGTTGGAGCATCCACCGTATTCACCAGATTTGGCCCCTAGCGACTTCCATCTGTTCCCAGACCTAAAAAAATGTATGCGTGGAAAGAGTTTTTCATCAAATGGTGAGGTTATAATAGCTGTGGAAGCGTATTTTGCAGCCCTTTCGGATTCTCAATGCAGTGATGGAAACTAAATTGGAATCTCGTTGGAATAAGTGCATTGATGTTCAGCGAGACTACACCATTAAATTGTGTTTTTCTTATCGAACCGCAAAACTTATTAAACAACCTAGTAAAGGGTATTTCAAAAGACGCGCTTATATGTTGTTTTAATAAAAAATTTAAATATTTAGATTCTTTCAGGTTTTCCTCTTATTATTTAAAAAATGACAAACTTTAGATGTCACATCTACAGGTAAAATCTTCCAGTCAATTCATGAATGCTCATAATTGTTGAGAACGTCGAGATATCAGTGTTGAAGGATGTTCAGCAGCACTTTGCGCTACAACAGTAATACTCTCAACAGAGCGTCCAGTTTTTCTGGGTCTACCAGTTCTTTTTCCGTCCTCGACAGAACCAGTTTCTTGACATTTTATCACCAATCCTTGAATTGTTGACCTGTTCGGGTGGTTACTTCCTTGAGAAAAATTACAAATTTCGCGATATGTTGACCGTAAAGATCGACCATTTTCATAATAAGTTTCAATAATTTTAGCGCGTCGTTCTATCTGTTTACTTTTTTACTTCACAAATGCTAAAAAATAACATACAAAAAACAGGTACCATCTAGGAATAATTATTCACTACTGACATTTAGCCGTCACTTTTGCAAGACCCTTTATATTCAAGCGAGACTTACTTGTCCAAACTCTAGCCGCTGATTGCTATTCGGTGGCATGTAATTCAAGCCCTCCGACAGCTGCACAATCAAATACACATCCGCTTCCCAGACACACTGCCAGAAAATGCGTGTAGTCAACTCCTCCTGCGGTGACTGAGCAATTATGTAGAAGCGTTGTTTGGTGCCAACTGTAGCCTGAAAAGAGTTGGAAAACGTAGAATTTATTGAATTTGTGCAACACAAATTAGTTTTATACAAAGGTTAAAGTATTTTAGAATGAAAAATTTAGAATGCAATCTTTTTTTTTTTTTTTTTGTGTTTTGTGACGGTCACCGTAGCCGGCACGAAAGATCACTTAATAAAATTTTGTTTTCAAATAGCAGTCGCTCCTCGGCAGACAATGGCATGCCACCGGCAGAGAGCTCCACGAACAAGCTGCTCATAAAAAAATTATCTGCTTTTCGGAGGCGACATAAAAATGTAGATGCCGAGCATAGATCTAGACTTGGCTATCATAAAGTCTATATGTTCGATGTAAATATGACCCCCAAATTTTTCTTTTCATACATTTTTATGAGGGTGGTAGTGCCCACTTATAATCGAAATTAATCGCAACTTTGCGTCTACTAAAGAACAAGTTATCATCACACCAAGCTTCTAATCTTGTTAAATCCTCTTGAAGACTCATGCAGTTTTTCAGCAATGCACTTGAGCTTTATGTAATAAAATAAGGAATAAAATTTATTATTAAAATATTTTTTTTAGTTATTTATATATTTTAATTTGAAGTCATGCTTCTTTGGACCATACTGTTGTCCTTGTTGTTGTTGTAACAACATAAATATTCCCCTAAATGTTAGAAGAATGCTGCTGGACTGCATGACGGGATATAAATCCGGGTCGTTCCGATAGCGTAGGGTTCTACGTCCGATTGTCGTGAGAACAGCTGTCAATCCAGGTCGCTTCAGTAGAGCAGAGGTTAGTGTCGAGCAATGTGGAAACCTATTTTGTAGTTGTAGTAGCTAACAGATCTGTCCTCGTCGTCAATAGCATCTAACGGTAGTCCCAAAAAACGGGCAATTTCGGCTAAGATGCATTTAAAGAGAGAGAGAGAGGCGTGAGCTGAGTAGGTTTAACCCTCCCTTAGACAACTTTTTTTTTTAAAAACCTTCGATTGGGCACCCGGGTCAGGCCTTTTTCCGTCCTGTTCGAGGATCCTTTTTAAAAGCGTATATCTATAAATCGATAGAAAATTGAATTTCAGGAAGCTACCTGGAAGCTCAAGCCGTTAACTATAATAGAAATATGTTAAATTCACGCCCAAAGTCGAAAAGGTCTGACCAGACCCGGGTGTCTAATGGAGGATTAAGTAGACATACGAAGAGGTGGTTAATGTCGTGCGGGAAACCTTCGCAACCTGGACATATGTTGAGTATGGCGCAGTCAATTCTAGATAGAAGTTGAACCTGCCTTAGTGTCCAGAACGAAATCATGCCAGGGTAACAACTGAAACGCTTTGTCTAAGTCATGTGTTTTTTATAGTTGTAGATTCTTATTCTTACTACTGCTGTTGTTGTAGTGGTCTATCAGATCAACTAACAGGGTGTTCTTGAAACAACCTATTTCGACGGTAGTGATCAAAATGTGCCCTCGACATTCGGTTCTACGTTACCGGAACGACCCGGATTTATATCCGGCCAAGGACTGTCACTTCAGCAGCATTCCCTATATACATACATATGTATGGGGAATGTTTATGCTGCTACGACAACAACAACAACGGTAGTGATCAGATATTGGCTCAGAAAGAAGATTTGAATCGGGAACCATACATGAAATCGAAAATCAAAGTCGAAACCTTAAAATGTAAAAATTTTACTCATATTGCCTCCATTGCTATGCATTGCATATTTTCAGGATTTTACATCCACAAAGCTAAAAGTGCTTTGGTGTGTCAAAGTTGTCAAAACGAGAAATGAAATAAAATACTTAAAGGCTTTATTATTTTTAAATATAGAAACAAATTAGAGGCACGTTTTTTTTTTTTCACATAAAAAAAATTGTTTGAACACAAAAATATTAGGGGCGAAGTAGTTCGATTGATGAGATATTTTTTTAACGTGTTTCGGTTTTCAAAATTTTTTTAGTTCTAACATTTTTTCAAATTTTTTTATTTCAAAATTTATTCTTAATTTTTTTGTGCGATATTTTTTTTACGAACTTTAAATTTTCTACTTCTCATATTCTCTATTCTCAGGCGGAATACACGGAAAATGTTGAATAAGTCCGAAAAGTCCATTCGGAAGATATACGAGTTTAATTTTCTACAGAAAGCAGATGTATTATATGTTAGGCGAATCTCACGAGATAGCCCGAGTTGTTCCGAAGACTGTCGGGTCAGCAATCCTAAAATATATATGGGTATTTTTTTATGTTATAACAATAACAAACACCAACTCAAGCTCTTTATCGACAATGCGTGAGAATGGATCTTAAATTACCTCATTCATGGGGACGAGAGCTCAAGAAGCCTTTCGTAAAATATTGTATCTATAAGGTCTGTCGACCTGGCAGTAAGTTAAAGTAGATCAGTTCCTTGTTTAAATCACTCCCACGACAGTTGGTTTTACGTTACTTTTTTTCGCTTATTTTTTATAAAATTATAGTTCATTACAAAACAAACCACTTACAAATCCAAGCGCATTTAATCTAGTAGAATAATCTGTAAATATGAAGTCGCTTGAAAATCGCGGCGATTTCTGACTTTTTTTTTTTTTTTTTTTTAATGCAATGTTAAGCATTTTCTGCCTTATAACGCACAACAGCATTGCAAAGAAATTTATGGGTAATATTTTATGCTGTTACAATAACAACAACAACGTTATCTACTGCATCACTCGAGAGCGATTTATATTAGAATAATTAATGAAGTCATCCATTTTAATTACACCAAAAAAATTGCTACTGCATTTTACTAATTTTTTCATAATCTTAAATTAATCTTAAATTCACTCCCTTACCGATATGCGCGACGCATTAACATAGCCCGTTCGATTCTCCATCGTTGGCGTTATACACACACGATTGTCGTCGTATGGCAAAAAATTCGGATCGGAATTTTTCATTGCATTCTCTTCCATCAGTGCGCAGTCGTATCGTGCCAATTCACGTCGCTTCGGTATACTTTCGAATTCGATGAAGAGTTGCGGATCGTTCAGTTTCTCAGTGAGTATGGGGCACTGCAAGATAAGAAAAGGAAAAATGTAATAATTTAAAATGATTTGCAATGGTATGCAAAGTTACGGTTCCGGTTACGGAAATGGTTTGCAAAGTTCATAAATGGCGACTTTGATGTCGATGACACGTCCCGCAACGGATGACCCTCGGAATATAAATCTATCCGAGCACCGTAATTCAACTTGAACCCGTTTGTGTGGAGAGATCACGTCCTTATTCACACAGGCACTAGCGTCTATCTTTCTGAGACGACGCCGTTTTCTACCTGGCTAAGGACTGTCAGTCCGGCAGCATATTCCAAAAATTTCAGGAAGTGCTTTATGCTCTTACAATATTATTATTTCCTCATCTTTCACCCCTCCCTTTCCTCCTTGTGGGCTTATCTGATATCTGTATATAAATTGGCCTTATCGCCGAACACGCTGACACAATCCGATTAGATGTTGATACTTGACCGTCAGGTTCAATTTGAGGTTTGGTGTCGTGGTCTAGCAACCACTTAGTACACCAGGAAACCCGCACCAGTTGTGAACAAACCCAAAACCTCAAGATCAATAACCAATATAAACACAGATGTAAACTCAACTACCGCAACCGGCTCGAACTGAGTTCATATACAGTCAGAGGCAGATAATCGAGAGCTCAGTTGTACAATAGTTGTTGTTGTAACAGCATAAAACATTCCTCATACATATTTGGGGTATTCTGCTGAAGTGACAACTTTTTCTCAGATATAAGTCAGGGTCGTTCCGGTAACATTCAAGCAACTGTCGTGAGCTGAATGATTTCGACGGTCCCTTCTGGAAAATTTTAGCTTTTAGTCCTAACATTAACTCTCTCGAATTTGCTCCAATTGCTTTCAAACTGTTATCTTTTATGTACTTTCGAATATTTCCTAACAAACCGTACGCCTGATATAATAAAACAAACCTCATTCCAATCACCACTTACCAATTTGTCCTTTGAGTATTGTCCGGAAATTGGCTGCAGTCGCGGCACACCCGTCGACCAACGATGCATCAAATTCAAATCGTCCTGAGCGAGTTTAATCTTCGCCGCCGTCTTTGCCGCATTCGATGATGACGCCTTTTCGCGTCCGAGTGTTGCCGATTTCTGTTTATCCGGCGTTTTGCTACGTCCCAAAATATTCCATATTTTTTTGCGTTTACCCTCCTTGCCGGTAGTGTTGGAAGAATTCGTTGTGTTGGAGCTGTTTGTGGTGTTACTGGAATTTGTAGTAGTTTCCAGCAACGATGAATTATGCGAACGGTTATGATGGTGTTGATGATGTGATGACGAATGGTGCATGGTGGCCGTGGCCGATGCCGAAGCGTTACTTGAAATTGAAGATATGTTCATGGCACTAAATTGATGTTGCGCTGCGAGCAGCACTGAGTCCGTTGTGTCATCATGCGTGGGTGGCGTTGTATGTGCGCGCATAACGGTACCACCAGCTGATGCTGGCGTTGGTGTCGCCGCTGTAGCGACGTCCACAGAAGAGACGGATGATGCACTCTGCATAAGTTGCGCCTTGTGGGCGTGATGATGTTGCCTTGGCGGCGGCGTTTGCATCACTGGCTGTTGACTGTTGCTACTATTATGGCCAACGGCTGGTGCCGCAGAGGCAGCGCGCACTGCACGTTGCGGCGGCGTAGGTTCTAAGAACTGCAGCTCAGTGCTGGCCGCACGTTCAGCATATTTATGCATATTGAGCGCGGCATTAACCGCCGCCTCAGCCTCGGCCTGTTGCAGCTGTGCTTGCGCTTGCGCCTGCTGTTGCTGCAAAAGCGCTTGCTGCTGTTGCTGTTGAAGCGCTTGTTGTTGCTGCTGCTGCTGTTGTTGTTGCTGCTGCTGCTGCTGCTGATGCTGGTGATGATGATGATGTCGCACAGCAGGCACCGGAGGCATTTGCTGTTGCGGCTGCGCGTGCATGCCACCTGGCGCCGATTGTATTGAAGCTGTGCGATTGCGCATAGCTTCACTGGTTGCCGAAGATCCTGACGAACGCTGCTCCATATTGCGTTGCACTGTCGACTCGGCAGCAACATAACGCGCATGTGGCACATTCTCGTAAATCGGCTCGACAGAACCGTTTAAAGTGTTACGCTGCAGTGATGCAGCAGCAACATTTGGCTGCAGTTGTTGTTGCTGATGTGCTTGCAATTGTGGCGGCTGCGGTAGTGGCGGCTGCTGCGGTTGCGATTGCACTTGTGGTGGCGTTGGACGGTAAACGTTGTTGTTGGCATTGCTATTTAGAGTTGGTGAATTTTGTTCATTGTAGCTGTGTGTATTATGCGGCAAAAAGAGACAGTCCTGCCGCAGCTGCGACAATATCGATGGTTGTTCCTCGATCATGTTCAAATTTTCGAAAGTGCCGTGCGGCAGATAAGGTTGCGAATGACCCATATGACCACCACCCATATAAGATGGATGAGTATGTATTAATGCATGATTTGTAGCGGTTACACCGCCGCCCGCTTGTGCCACGCCAACGCTACCGCCCACAGTACTGCCATATGGATAATGTGAGTTGATCAAATTACGGTTCGATACCAAATCAGGTGAAGAACCAGACACATAGGCGCGATAGCCCATCAGCGGCCGATGCGAGGCCACCGCCAGGTCAGGTGTGGACGAAGAGTTCAAGCGATTAACGGGATAAGGAGGTGGTGGTTTGCTACGCACCATTTGCAGACGATGTCCCAAGTCAATGTATGCACCGCCGCCGCCGCTAGTGCTGTTGCTGTGGCCACCCGGCGCCATTGTCACGCCGGCAGCGGTTAGATGATGATGTTGGGCATGCATTGCGGCCGCTGGTTGCGCGACATCTGGGTAACGATGCGGCGCTAATTGACTGAGTAATACACCGTCCCCATAAATTGCTGCTGCATTATGCACATCAGGCTGTGAACCCGCGTAATAGATAGCTCCACTGGCGGTAGGCGTCGCTCCCATGGCTACAGCAGAAGCGCTCGACGCTAATTGCGGCTGGTAGTTGGCATAATTGTTCATTTGCGGATGATGCAATTCGCTGGAGGGTGTGCGATACTTCAATTGTACTGCGGTCTCGTAGTCGGGCGCAGGCCGATAAGTGGGCAACATTGCTTTCAGTCGTTCGTGCTCGTGCGCGTCAACACTGTGCAAGGCGACGCTGCTGCTATTGTTCGTTACGCTGCCGCCCAGATGGCCATGCACAATGTTATTGCTACTGCTTTGGAAAGTGTTGCCACCGCCGATATTATTGCCATTGTTATTGCTTAGATCCAAGCAAGAACTGCTCTGCTGGAGGCGCGTGTCCAACATGCTGTTCGACAGATGTTGCGTCGAGGCATATTCATGGCCATATTCCTACAATAAAATACAACAAGTAAATATTTATTTTAAATTTACCGCAATAGCGCAAAAAAAAGCATGACTCACCTTCGCCAACCAACTGGGCGCTATAGCACCCACGCTATGTGAATGCATACCACCATTTGGAGCGCCGCCACCCCCACCTCCTCCGGACTGATGGCTGGCAGCCAGCGAAATATTCGATGACATTAACGCATTTGAGGCATGTGTGGAGGCGAGCAAACCATGATGTAAAGCTGGCGCAGACATGAATTCTGGATTAATGGCTGTAAGTGCGCCACCGCCACCGCCACCACTAGTAATCGCATTGGGATTGTAAATGGCACGTTGTTGCTGCTCGAGTAGCAAATCTTCACGTGAATCATTGAAATCGCCATAGCCATAAGCATCCATGCCGCCAGTGAGCACACTACTATTAACACCAGTCATGCCAACACCACCGCCAACGCTCAGCGAATTGCCATTTGCGCTCTCTGCATCACCCACAGACGACGCAGAGCCCTCGTCAATGTAGCGCTTGAAAAACGTATGCTGCGTAATGCATAGCTTCCAAAAGTAGCGCGCAGTATCAGCGTCAGGAAAAATGAATGAACCCACAATCGAGCCGTCCGCTTTGTTTTGCTCGATTTTGATGGTGCGTTTGTCAATGGAAACCGTTTGTGACTCCTTCCACGGGAAGTATTGACGGCCGTTGTCGGCCACCACAACCATGCCATTGATAGCCAGACCGAGCAGCAGATCGTTGCCCAGCGTGTCTTTTGCTTGGAAGCGCTCTTCGCCATAACCATCCAGCTGCTGGCAGCACTGTATATACATCTCCTCGGCCTGGGATTGCTGAAGGTGCTGAATGCCTGCGTTCTGTTGTAGCACTTCCATAATCAGGCTGTCGAGCAGATTGTCATCGTTAGCGAGACCTGAAAGAGGAGAGAAATTTACTGTTTTTTTTTTGACGAGTTAGTTATGCGCAGGTAACATTTCTCATAACTGGGTTCCAGAACATAGGAACATAGAGGGTATATGAAATTGTTGATAAGCTTGCCAGGAAGGGTTCTACAGAATTTGTCTCAGTAGTCTCCCGGCAGAGGTCATCGACATCCGCCTGACTGTTGTTAAAGGAAAATTACACAGCTTATTTCTCAGAAAAGCGTAGAAAAGGTGGAGGTCCATTTCTTCGTGTGCTATTTCGAAAACCCTTTGGCCCCACTACAGTAGACGCAGGGCGCAGAAAGTCTTGCGATTTCCACGCCATTCAATTCCCAAACTCGTGGCACTGCTTGGAGATCGGCACACACGCAGAAAAGCTGGGTTTACCATTTAATCTCCATTGCAGAAGCTGCGGGGACCTTTCAGAAACGCAGACTGTTGAGCACTTTCCCTGTAAATGGCAGGGTTTGGCAGCCACACGATACAGCCACTGGGTGCTCCTTTCTTCGATAGTCTTGGGCAGTGCTCCAATCTAAATCCCATCAACCTTCTGCGTTAGGTCAACAACTACAATTCGATTGGTTTTGGATTCAATACCCAATTGAAAAATGTATGAAAAGCTTCCCATGTACACCTATGCCAGTTACGGAGGAGACATGGTATTCCATTCGCAGGCCAAGAGCGAGACGTGCACCACAATTTAGCATAACATAACATAGCATGACATGACATAACATAGCATATCATAGCGTAGCATAACATGGCATAACATAGCATAACATGACATAACATAGCATATCATAGCATAACATGACATGGCATAACATAGCATAAAATAGCATAACATAACATAGCATAACATGACATAACATAGCATAACATGACATAACATAGCATATCTTAGCGTAGCATAACATGACATAACATAGCATAAGATGACATAACATATCATAGCATAACATGACATAACATAGCATAACATGACATAGCATAACATAAAATAAACAAAATTAATTCGAATCACGTAAATAAATTAATAAAACCTATGTACATGACAAACTAACATAGCGTAACATAACATTACATAACCCGATATGACACAACATAACGAAAAAAGTTATTACAACGTTCGCACAAAACAAAAAATTAGGTAAAGCAATAAAATAAAAAATAAATTATGCAACACAACATAACATAACAGCATAACAAAAGAGTACAGGAGTACAACTGAACTGAATAAAAGCTCAGGGGGATAGACCAGTCTTTTCCGACATCTCTAAAAGTGCTTTTCAATATCTACTTATTCAAATAATTTATATCAAGTCCTCGCCTGCATACCTTGTAAATTCTTCGGCAACACGAGTGACTTTTTCAGATAATCCTTTGTCTGTTTGTCATTCTGATGACTATCATACTCGGCCTGTCGACAGTAGAGCGCTAATAGTATGGCGGTGCGTATGTCACAGATAATTTTCCCCTCATAAATGTCACTCTTCAATTGCAGAAAGTAATAGTAGCGTGTCAAATCATCGCGACGTGATGGATCGACATAGTGACGTACACGCAGATATATTTTCGTACTCGCCGCATATTTCTCCAACTGTCTGCTGAGTGAACGTTCCAAATCGATCCATTTCAATTCATCCTCTTTACCCTTGACCACATAACGTAAACCGAAAAATTCTGGTTCTTGCAGATTTAAACGCTGGCAAACATTGTCCAAACACTCTTGGCCCTTACTTTCCGAACTGATGGTGCAGTCGACTGTGGTGGAGGTGTCTGAAAAATGAAAGAAACAAAGTACAGAATGTATAAAAATAAAAGTAAAAGACAAAGAACAAATAAAAGTCACAATAGCACAAAAATTTTGATATCACTACATTTACTCTAATAAATATTAATATAAGAACAAACTCTCAAAGAAGTCTCCAAATAGTTTCGAGAGCTTATTGAAGACATCACTCGTTCAATATTTTGGGTAAAAAAATGTATTCAATGTCAGTATGGGCATCTTATACCATACTATTTTTCTATTGTCAGCTGTCGAACTTTTTCGACGGATATTCTCGTAAGAACGCGCTATGACACCTAAGATACCTAGAGGTATCATTCTTATACCAAAATCGAAAAGTGATCCCATCACGGATATAGAAATAGGATTGGATTACTGAAAAAAATAGCATAGGAACAAAAGAATGTCGGGTAAAACTAGAGTCGTTCCGGCGGGTGGAATAGAGAGCATACAGGGTTTGCTTGAAAAGTAATGAGCCTTATTTTTTTAAGCAGTTTTATTAAACCTTTTGGCTTATACAACTAATATTATTCAAAATAGGACCCTTGAGCGTCAATATACCGCTGGTAGCGGTCCTTCCACTGCAGGAAACATTTTTTAAACTCATCCGCCGGAATCGCGTTCAATTCGGCTCTCACAGTTTTTTGGATCGCCTCGATGGAGTCGAAAGGCCTCCCCTTCAGCTTTCTTTTCAGGCGCGGGAACAAGAAGTAGTCCGGAGGGGACAGGTCTGGGCTGTAGGGAGGGTGGGGAAGCACCGGAACCCCCATCTTGGCCAATGCAGAGGTGCAGAGGAAGGCGGTGTGCGCCGGCGCATTGTCGTGATGAAGGGTCCAATTGTTGACGAGGTCGGGCCGAACCCGGGCGACGCGGTTTTGCAACCGAAGGAGCACTTCTTTGTAAAATGCCGCGTTTACAGTGCTTCCTGGAGGTACAAACTCCTTGTGGACGATGCCTCGAGAATCGAAAAAGATGATCAACATAGTTTTGACCTTGAACGACACTGCAAAATCGTAACACACTTTTAAAACAGCTTTCACGCGCGGAGCGATGTTGACTGCACCGCTGTTGTCAGCGAACTGGGACCGGTTTCTAGTGGAAGGGGAAGGTCCAACGATCATTCCCCCCCCCCGGCCGATTCGGTTGATCGCTTGGCAGACACTCCGCGCGGGAAGGCTCATTACTTCTCAATCAAACCCTGTATGATACTAGTTAAGTTGCGTAATAAAATGCTCTACAAAGAGTTTATATTGAGTTACTGTCACGGACCCTAGAGCTAAAAGAATATTGAGTACTCTAGAACTTGCATACAGAGGTCAGGAAAGCGGGCCAACGAACTATAAACAATATTTATCGAAAAATAGATTAACAACTTCAACCATTTTCGTCCTATGCATACCGTAATCTGCCAATCATCACAGTTTAAGCGCTCCTTTTTATGCAGGTCTAAAAATATTTGTTTAGCCTAAACTAATTTCTTCACAAACTGACTCAAATCGACTTATCTAACTTATCTGCTCTCCTTCTAATTTTCCCCATCAATTTTCACACAATTTAGCATTTGAGGAGCATACCTAGATATTGGATGAATGAGCGAACTCAGGTCTATGTCTTACGAACTGGGTCGAGCTCTTTAGTATAGAATATATTCAACGCGGTAACTGTGTGTTAAAATCCAAGATATCCCACTTTTTTATCATTTATTATTTATTGAATTTCCAGTATGCATTTTATCAGTCCTCTCTCGACGAACAAAACGAACACTCTACAAGGCTCTCATCATGCCCTTCCTAACGTATGGCGGAAAGATCAGGTGGAGAAGGACTTGGATTCGCTTGGTGTGTTCAACTGGCGCCGGTTAGCACGAGAAAGAAACGAATGGCGCGCTTTGTTAAACTCGGCCAAAATCGCGTAAGCGGTTATAGCGTCAATTAAGAAAAAGAGAATTTTATCAGTTTAAGTCTTTCAGTACAGTTTTAAGCCGACTCAGAACGGCAGATGTTTTTTATGATGAGCGTTTTCAAGGCGGAAATACACTCGGAGGTTTGCAATTGCCTGCCAAGGGTCGACAGCTATTAGAAAAAAACGTTTTCTATCATTTGGTATTTCATGCCCGGAGCTTTAGTAACCTTAAAAAATATCATTCAAAATTTCTTTTGATGCTCGAAAAACGTTTCTTCGGCAGCCGTCGCATTTTTACTGTCCACACATTGCCTGTCTCTGAGCTGTTTCTTGAGCCGAGGAAAGAGATAAGAAGTCTAGCGAACCTGAAGAAAAGAGAGGGTGTTCGAGCAATTCGATGCCAACTTCTGGTATAACAGCCATCAAAACTTTAGTTTTGGATGCAGGTGAAGACAAAAGACTTTTGTTCGAAGTTTGTCCCGCCCATTTATTTTTAAAATCTTCTTTTTTGAGCTCCTTTTATAGTAGCTCCATTTTTCAAATAATCAATTATAACAATTCCTTCGGCATCCCAAGAAACAATACGACATTATCTTTCCCACAGAACTTGAAACCTTGACTTCATTGGGATCAATGATGTAAGTTTCTTCCAGGTCATGGACTGTTGCTTCGTCCCAGGATTGAAGTGATATACCCAGATTTTATCTATTCTTACAAATCAGGTATAAAAAGCCTCTGCAACAGCTTGCGTGGAAACCATCTTCATATTCAAATGTTCGTTGAGAGTATCTTGCTTGCAGTTAAATGCGGTTCTTGTAATCGCTATCAAATGTTTGATGGTCACTCATCGGTTAACTAGTACAATTTCTTGGACATTTTTCACGCTGTCCTCGGTATAAAACGCAAATTTGCGCCACGAGCGTTGTTCTTCAGTCGTTCAGTGTTCTGTCCAGCTTAAACTCCTTAGAACATCTTGCAACAGTAGAATACGAAGGAAGAGAGTCCTCCAATATTTCATTAAGCCAGTATGTATTTCTTTCGTACAATTTTTTTTAAAGAAATGTTAAATGAAATGTAATTTTTCTGAATTTTAAAAATTTAGATTCTTGATTTCACTATTTTTATTCAAAATACGGCTCTTTTCAATTATATGTGAAAAAAGTCATCATTCAAATGTCCACCATGAGTGAGTCTACAGGTAAAATCCGTAAAACCGTCGATTCATGAATGCTTAATTGTTGAGAACATCGAGATATCGGCGTTAAAGATTATTCAGCAACACTTTGCACAATATTCTCAACAGAACGTCCGGTTTTTGGTCTGTCAGACCTTTTTCTATCCTCGACAGAACCAGGTTTTTGAAATTTTTCCACCAACCTTTGAATTGTCATTGCATTCAGATGATTATTTTCACCCAAAAATTCACGAATTAGGTGATATGTTGTTCTTAAAGATCGGCCATATTCATATATTCATAATAAGTTTCAATAATTTTAACGCGTTGTCTATCGTCTAAAATTATATAGTACATCTGTCTTCTTGACAAATGTCAAAGATGACATAAAAAAAGATACCGGGTAAAAAAATTATTCACTGCTAACATCTGGATGTCACTTTTAAAAGACCCTATATTTAAATGAATATGTCTTACAGAAAAAATTACCTATTTATAACATTTCTTTAGCCGCTACTAATGTGCGGATTGTGAAAGTGAAAACCATTAATTTTTTTTTAAGTGCTTAAGCTCATTACAAATACACGTTTACTATTAATTTTTGATTGCCCCTAGTAAAATAATTCTTTATGATTAACTTTATAAAATTACTTTTCAAATTTTTTTTTTTCCAAAATACTAATTTTTTTGATACCTCTGACTCTACCTCTAATCCCTTAAAAGTAAACTCATATTAACTACCTTGGCTTGCATTTTATTTGTATATAGCGGCATTTGATTATTGAGGTCGATATTAAAACTCAATTAGTTAAGCTTTAAAAATAGCATTGAAGTTAACAAATACAGTTCAACAATTTGTCTAGCAAACATTTTTGGATGACGCTTTCTACAGTACCTGGCCATTGAATTATGACCGATGGCATTTTTTCTGAAAACTTCAAATATCTGGTAAAATGTTCAATCTAATTTGGGCTTTTCCAAATAAAAAAGGGTATTAAGGGGTTTTTAACCTGTTCTTAGATGTTTTTAAGAATTTCCGGTCAATTGGCCTGCGACTAGACTAGAAAAGGATCAGTTTTTTTGCTTATAAGTGAAAAGTTAGGTGTGCAAGTGCCAGTGCGAATTAATTCGATCTTGTGTGAAGAGCATAAAAAACTAATTGAGATTTTCTGGAAAATGAAAGAATTGAATAGTGAATATTCATATATCTAAAATATAACAACAGTAAGTACAAAATATACATATCTTTTGAATTTGTCACGTGGATTATCCTTTTTTCAATTTAACCAGTTTTTTTAGAAAATGTGCCGAAAGTCGGATTTGACATCGGGACAAAAGCAACAAATTGCAGTTCTTTTGAAAGCCAAGAACCTGAGCTATGCAAAAACCGTTGAAATATCCAAGGCGTCTGTGGTAAATGTTGCCAAAAAGTTGAAAAATACCAACAACGTGTTAGCGATAACTTCAAACAATCGCCAAAATTGTCACCGAGAACGCATCACCTCAACCAGGCAGGATCGCAAAAACATCCAAACAGTTCTCTGGAACAGAAATGCTTCAAGTCGGATGATTTTAAGAGAGGTTCAGGAATCTGAAGTAAGTATTTCGGAAAGAACGTTACGACGGCGCTTATACGAAAATATACTTTTTTGCAGACGACCAGCAAAAAAGCCAAAACTGACACCCTGTATGCGAAATCGGCGGAAACTTTGGGCACAACTTCACAGAGACTTCGAAGCGGAATATTGGAAAAAAAGTAAGTTTAAAAAAACATTTGTTTCCTTTGACAAATAGCAGTAGTAAGAAGATGTGAATATTCACACTTTTTTATATTCTGAAGATTCTCTTCTTCCAAGGGTCAAACACATATAACGGGCAAATCATCAACATTTTTGGTACTTAAAATATTTGAAGCAAAAATTTCGCACAATCAAATGTCATAATGCCAGCTGTCATAATTCAAAAAATAAGAAAATATGCCACATCGCACAGAACACGATTCCAATCGCACTCAAACCCTCTTGTCACAGAAATAATTGAAAATCCCATAATCTTCACCAGACTCGAGAGAAAGTCTACAAAATACCATATGATAATAAATCTATCTAAATTATTATGTATCTTAAAATTAGTAAATAGTTGACCCACTGGGTGTATTCCATAAAAGTTGTTTCTCTTAAAGGAATTAAATATAGCTTTAAGTAAAAATATTGCTTAATGTTTAAAAAATTTCATTCAGTAACGAACACAATTCAAAACCGCTTATTAAATTAAGAATAAAAAATGAACTCAATGTTAAGAATTTAGCTCACAGTCATTGACTCACAAAAAAGAGGTATAATTTTGATAGAAGCACACTAACCAGATACCTCAATACACATTGCACATCTCACTCTCAAAGAGTAATAGAAAAATTGTCTGGTTTTTGAGTTATTGCATGAGTTTTATAAATCACATATTTGCTATGATCGAAATAGGAATTCTCTTCAGCCCGACTTACACAACATGAACCACAATCCCACAGTAAGCTACATATTTATGTACATACTCATACATTAAAATTGCTAACAGATGTTTTCGCGAAGGTGATTTCAATTAAATTGACAGCTGATGAAATTACCAGAAAATTGAATTTCAAAGAATTGACCGACAACTGAAGCTCCCACCCAACGAAGTTGAGAATTTTCAATAAACCAATGAATTAGCAGTGAGTTACTACACGTACTCGTATGTATGTATTTGAATATATGCACTTGTATGTATGCATGGGTATGCAGCTTAATTAAATATGTATCGCTTTAATGCCAATTGGTATATAAAAATTAAATTCAATTAAAATTGAACAGCGACAACTATTTAAAAATGGACTTCTTCTTGTCGATGGGAAGTTTGCAGGCCACCACGCACACACACATTCATGCATATGCATTTGTATGACGGCCATATCACGACAGCTGTTGCGTGCATTTTTGTTTCTATTTCCTGCTGCCGCTTCGCTGTCGCTGTCACAGTCTCTCCTATTGCGTTTGACGCTACCTGGTAGGAAAAGCACTAATATCGAACTCATGGGTAATGTAATTTGATGCGAAAATCAAAGATTCGTGAGAGCGCTGGCAAAATGTTTTGTAACATTTTTCAATTTTAACACTCCAATAAAAAATATCGTAAATTTTCATGGTTTTTCTAATTTTTTTTATTCCATCATCAATTTCATAATTTTTTTTTGTTCTTTTATAATTTTTTTTTATTTTTTTATAATTTTTTTTACAATTTCTTTTTTATATTTTTTTATAATTTTTTGTCATAATAATTTTTTTTTATTATAATTTTTTTATAATTTTTTTTATAATTTTTTTTATATATTTTTTATAATAACTTTTTTTTATAATAATTTTTTTGTAATTTTTTTACATATTTTTTATAATAATTTTTTTATTGTATAATTTTTTTTTTATATTTTTTTTTTAATAATTTTTCCATAATGATATTTTTATAATATGTTTTAAAATCATTTTATTATTTTATTATATTTTTTTTTTTTGTTATTTTTTTTTAATTATAATTTTTTTATTTTTGTTTTATTTGTTCGTTTCAATTTTACTAAAAATCAAGTGTGGTAAAATAACAAACGTTAATTGGATTCAAAAACCCCTCATCATCTTCCAAAATCGTTCGAACCAGCGACTTAATGAAGCAATATCAGCGAATATCTGAAATAAAGGACATACAAATACAAGAAGGTGGAGATTCCGGCCGCTTTTGCTAATAAGCCTAGATCCTCATTATTTTTTGGATGCTGAAATTCTTTGCATAATTTTGCTAGTGAAACGGGGCGTGAATTGCACCTTCGTTTCATGTTCTTTGCTTAAAATTCCGCTCCGATCCATTTCTCAAACAAAGCTCAAGTAGAAAAATCGTAACAAAGAAAACTGTAATCAATTAGAAAACATTGATAGCCAATTAATTTTTTGTGAATGATGAAAAGTAACACCCGACACACAGAGTCATCTCTAAGATTCCATAAAATCAAGTGCAGTCGCGACCGATTCAACTACTGAAACTGACCTAGTACGCTAAGCTAATTTCTCCACGCGAAAAACCAATTGGTTACGATTTCATCCCTACCCGTACCAGTTAACTTTTGCATAGTCAAATGAGCTAAAAGCTAAATTTTTTCTCTTGACCCTGTCACACTCTGAAGTCAGATCTGACTTCTCGCATTAATTACGAAGAACTTCAAAAACAGAGAAGCACATCCACCCCGTTGCTCTCCAAAACTCGCGAACTTTATTCACATTATTCACACTAAAACCAATTGGCTACATTTGATACCGAAACGGACCACTTTTCTTCTTAGGCCATCTTAGTGAGTAGCAAAGTAATTAGCAGTTGGCTAAACCAAAAATTATTCACAACAGTTGAGATTTTCCCTATAGGGTAGCCTTGGCGACATCATAGTAATAATAACAACCACAACATAAGGAAGAAAAAAGTTATTCATATTCTATAAATTCCAAGACAATTGTTGGCGGGCATTAGAAGAAATTTGTTTCTACAGCAATAAAAACGCTTCTATTAAAATGCAAATAAATAAATTAAATGCCGAACAAAAAACAAAAACAAATAATTACATATTCTTATAATTATTACAAAAACAATAGAAAATACGACAAAGTTGTCTTTGCATACAAATGAGCAGATTTGCGAAGCAAAGAAGGAAAGCCACAAATATAGAAAAAAAAATAAATACATGAAAACAAAAATTTTTAATTTTTTTTAATCGGTAATGGGGCGAATACTGATTCCATTATTTAAACGACTCAACGAATATTGCACGAACTGGTTGCCGGGATCGAAATTTCAGTTTTGGCCATAAAACCGTTGGTGCTTTAAGTCATTCAGCTTTATTATATTCGAATGAATTAGAAGTAAAGCTGGGGGAACAGAGACAAACAGCGCACCCATTAGGATCTATTACTTATATTATAGAATTCAAAGATCATCACTCAGGACTGTTTGCGATAGAAGCAGAGTGCTCATTTTTTAGAATTTTGCTACTACAACATCAAGGAGATGATAAAGTTTACCTTGGTAGCAGACCATTAATGTGCCATAAAATGTATTCTGAAGTAGAGGAAACATTATTTTTCTCTACACACTCTCCACCTAAGTCCACTCATAAACGAAGCCCATGTGGAGGTGTTTGTTAATTCTGCAGTGTCTGCCCAAGAAAACCCTGGCAGCCGAAGTATTTTTCCTCCTGGGCTCTTGCATATCTAGGCAGTTCTGGAAGAGATGATCGAAATACCCAGGGGGGCCTTCTAGGAAAATAAGCCTAAGTTCGATATCGTACATGTCCCCCAAAAAAAGCGAAAAGGATATACAACAAAAGAGGCTAATTAATTTTAGATAAATTAAATTTAGTTAAATTAAAAATAAATTTAGATACTATTAATTTTTATTCCTTTATTATTATCATTGCTTCATTACTATACTTTGTTCTGTAGAAAAAATATTTATTAAAGCTATTTCTCAAAAACAAAATTATTTTTCGTGTGAGCAAATAGCTAAACCTATTTCAAATACCAAAATCAATACGATATATTAGTTCATGTGAGAGTACCAAAAAACTGCAAGATATCAATAAGAAAAATAAATACCAAAAATTCATAATAAAACGCAAAAATATGCAAAGCATTTAGGCGTGTCTAGAACGCCTTGAATACGACACCGCCTTAGACCGATAAAAAATAAAAATTATTGGAATATCACAAAAGCTGTACAAGGTAAAAAAAAGTTAAAAAATAAAACCACGACAGAATGTGGCGAAGATATAAAATGGCAAATTATTTATGCAAACCGAAACTACAAGTAAACCAAAGCTACACTGTGCGAGACTAGAAGGGTTATTGAAAAAACGGTTATTCGCTATGAAGAGAAAGTCTACTTCCGACATAAACTCTTTAAAAAACATTTTTGAATGTTCAAATGAAATTATGTTTTGTGGATTTAGTTTTTCGGTTCATATGCGATAAGCTACGATACGCCATGAGTGAAAAAAATGGTAAAAAAAAAATTAAAAAACAAAAGAAATTGTTAAAGGAGGAAAAAGAAGACCACGAAAAATCCGAAACTTTGATGAAAAAATTAATAGTCTTATCATGCAAATTGTCAACAATTTTCAGAAGAAAAGAGATGATTTAAGAAAATCACAACAAAGTAAAATAATCCTGACCATGTGGACTTGGGCTTTTAAACACATATGCATCGAAAATATAATCCACAAAATTGAAAAAAAAACATGTTTTAAAATCTCAGAATACCATAATTACAATCATGTTTATTACAGTACAAATGCCAAGACAATCACGTAATCATATTGGTCGTTCGACAAATAATAATAGGCGTATGAGAAATTCCCGGAATAACGCGACATCAGAAACGTCAAGAACAAAATGAAGTAGTCAAACGATTGATGAATAATGTTATCCAAGCAACTATTTCTAATACCAAGAATTCCAATGATTCCACCTGAATTGCCATTTGAATTCAAGCGTTTGCAACCGCCCATTCGTTTAGCATTTGCAATAACTATCAATAAATCACAAGGGCAAACTTTAGAAATATGCGGGATGAATTTAGAAGAACCAGTATTCACCCATGGTCAACTATACGTTGGCTGTTCACGTGTTGGGAAGCCAACAACATTATATATTTACTCAAAAACAAATAGAAAAACAAAAAATATTGTTTATGCCAAGGCGCTTGAATAAAGAATAAAAAAATAAATAATATGAAAACCATATCTTTTCTGTTCTAAACCATATCTATTCTATTTTAGTGTGCCCAGCGAAGCGGGCCGGGTTTGCTAGTTTTTTATATATTTATATTGTATATTTATATATTTTTTTATTTTTCCATATTTTTTTTATTTTTACATATTTTTTTATTTTTTCATATTAAAAAAAAATTTTTTTTTATTTTTTTTTTATTTTATTTTATGGTTGGTTGGTTGGTTGGTTTAAGGGTGACCCCGCATCGGAGTGCCACATAGACCGCAAGTTGGGTCCGTTGTGTTGCCCTAGAGCTCATTATTTTATATGATTTCCCCACCTAACCGAGATTTTTATTGTAGATTTTGGTCAAAGATGTTAATTCGTTTCGAGAATTTGATGAGAGATTCGATTTTCAGGTTCGAGAGTACTGAAAGATTGTCAATTGTTGGAGAGCCAAGAAGAGCGAGTCGACTTCTGGCTAGACCGGGACAACTGCACAGCAAATGTCTGCTCGATACTTCCTCATCTTCGTCCTCGCAGTATCTGCACAGGTCGTTTTGAGGAACCCCGAGCCGACGTGCGTGAGTGCCCAAAAAGCAGTGGCCGGTGATAAGAGATATTATATGCCTTAGTTCGTGTTTCGAAAGACTTATAAGGGTTTTTGTCTGTTTCAGATTGTAGGATGGCCAGATTTGTCTGGTCGTAACGCAAGTAGTTTCCACTCGCCACCTCCGCTCAGCAATGCTGTGAAATTCTGGATCAATGAGCAATTTACATGTTGAGAGCGGAATGTGGATTGCGGGTAAGTTACTAACATTTGATTGCGCAGCTCCAGCTCTTGCGAGCTCATCAGCTTTGCAGTTACCTTCGAATCCACTGTGACCCGGTATCCAGATAACTTGGACAGAATTCTGAACACTTATCTCGTTAAGAGATAAGAGACAGGATCGAACCACATCTGAGTGGGTATAAGAGGAGCTGAGTGCTCGAACGGCCGCTTGACTGTCGGTGAAAAAGCGGATATCCTCTAGTGATATTCTATTTTCTAAGAGAGTTTTCGCAGCATACCAGATAGCGCATACTTCCGCTTGGAATACACTACAGTAGTCGGGTAATCTAAATGATAGATTGATGTGAGGGGAATTGGAAAAGATTCCAAATCCCACTTTGCCGTCTTGTTTTGAACCATCTGTATATATATATTTATTTTATTTTATAGTTTTTACATTTTTTATATATATTAACACTTTTTTTCTTTTTGAATGGTGATTTTGATTAATTTTTTTTATTTTTATTATTTTTTTTTTTGTATATGGTTTTATATTTTAAAATTTTTTATTTATTTATTTTTTGTTTAATTTTTTATTTTTTTGTTGTATAAACTCGTAATCCAAACAAATCGGAACATTTTTATCAAAGAGCCTTTAACCTAGAGTAATATAATTTGGCAAAGATAATAAAAAAAATTTAATACTGTAATACATCGTGAACGATATGAAGTGTTACCAACTTCACACTGCTTGTATCTGTAAAACAGCTCATGACATCAACGTCAAAATTGTTCTAATGACAGTTCAATATATTGTTTATAAGCCATCAAAAGCATTTGCGTCTCAGTTTTGTTGAATTTTTTTCCTGTAATGGAATTCAAACGTTATATTGGGCTGGAAAATCACAACCAGCCATTGTTCGTGAGCTCAGTCATTTCAAAGTGAATAAAATGTTTGTGTATCGCACTATAGAACGTTCCAATGATACTGGAGCATTGCAAAGCGCTATGGAGGTGGACCAAAAAAACCGCAACAACGCCAGAAATGGTTCGGAAAGTGAAGGCTCGACTTGAACGAAATCCACGTCGAAGTGGAAGAAAAATGGCCAAAGAACTGAAAATATCGCAAGACAACATTAGACGCATATTTAAAAATAAGCTCAAGCCTGTAAAATAAGTTTGTAAGCCTACAAGTTCCAAAAAGCACATGACCTTTCACCCCAGCAAAAAAAAGTTCGGTGCGAAAGAGCAAAGGAGTTGTTGCGCTTGCACGAACGTGGCGAATTTCCTAACATTGTGTTTTCTGATGAAAAAAATTTGTTACCAATTGAGCAGTTCATAAACACTCAAAACGATCGTGTTTACTTGACCGAACGCTCATACGAGAATTTGAGTCGACGTATGGCCACTCGAAGCAATTTCCCATCGCAAGTACTGGTTTGGGCCGCAGTCACCGCTGATAGACGCTCTCCAATCGTTTTTATCGAGCCTGGTGTCAAAGTAAATGCGACTTATTATCGGGAAAATGTTTTGAAAGCTGCTTTAGAGCCGTGGACACGCAAACATTTCGGTCGTAGACCATGGACGTTTCAACAGGACTCGGCACCGTCTCATAAAGCTCATGTGATCCAAGAATGGTTAAAAAAGTCATGTTCCACACTTCATTTCGTCCACACAATGGCTTCCGACTTCGCCAGACGCAAATCCGATGGACTACTTCATCTTGTCCATTTTGGAGAGCAAGGTGAGGACTAAAAAATATGGCAGTATGGATGCGCTGAAAAAAGCGATTATACGAGAATGGGCCAAAATACCTCAAGACCACATTCGTGCAGCATACAACGCATTTTTTGACCGTTTGAAGGCTATAGTCAAGGCAAAAGGTGGTCATATCGAGCTAAATTTTAAAATTGTAATGATTTTGGAACAATTTTGTCTTTGAAATCAATAAAAATTAATTTCACACAAAAAAGTTATGGAGTGTTGAATAGGTAACACTTCATATCGTTCACCCTGTAGAATTTAATTTGTGTAAAATTACAAATTAAAAAAAAATAAAACTAAAACTAAAAAATTATAACCTTAAATATTATATTAAACTTTTTTGAAATAAATTTTTTTATTCAGATTTTATTTTTATTTTTTACATTTGTTTTATAATTCTTATTTATTTTTTTAATATTTTTTATATATTTTTTTTTATATTTTTTTTTTTATTTTTTTAATATTTTTTTTTAATTTTTTTTTTAATTTAAGAATTACATTGTTTTTTTAATTTTATTTTTTTTGTTTAGTAAACTCTTAATCCAAACAGTAATTTGATAGAGACCATTGAACTAAGAGTATCCTAAAAAGGTCAGTAAAAAGGTCATGTAAGAATTTGGGGAAAGTTAAAAACTAAATTCTAATACTGGAGTACTTTTTTGTGTAAAATAAAATTGTACAATAAAAAGAAAAAAATTTAAAAATTATAACTTAAAATATTACATTAAACTGTTTTTAAATACGATTTTTGTTGGTTTTTTTTGTTTGTATTTTTTTCTTTAAATTTGTTTTGAGATCTCGTAATCCAAAAAATTACGAGCATTTGATCAATAACCCTTCAACTTAGAATATTCTATTTGAGCAAAGTTAAAAAATAAATTCTAATCCTGTAAGGGAGTTTATTTTGTGCAAAATTGTAAATTTAAAATTAAAAAAAATATATATATGTACATATAAAGAAATAAATAAACAGTAGTAAAACCTTATGCAATTCTTTCATTATCGATCTAGAACGCATCTGTCAAATTAAGCGGTAGTCACGGATTATCAAAACAAGGAAGTACAGGGTGGCACAAAATTAATCACCCTATAGGAAGTTTTTTAATTTTTCCAAATGGCATCGTACGCCAATCATATTTGACATTTCTGAACTACTACGCAGCTGCAGTACACGAACAGACAAGCAATGGAGCGCGTAAAGTCAAAATAAAGATTTCCGTCACTTAAAATAATTTTTTTATTTTGTAAAAAATTTAATCAAAAACAAAATTGGTTCGATTAATGATGATTGATTTGATATATTAATTCACGATTAATTTTGCGCCACCTTGCGTATGAGATATGGTTCCCAAAAAATATCTAGCGAAAAATATTCAAAACTTTTTTACCTCACCTAAACAAATTCTTGCTATATAGAATGTTTTCATGGTGTCAAAATATTATCGTAAAATCTTAAGAAGATTATTGTCACGGAAATTATTTCCAAATATTTGAACAAATCTAAATCCACTGAAAAAAAATTCAAAACAAAGCAAACTCTAATAAAAATTACGAACGTTCCCACGACAGTCGGTTCTACGTTACCGGAACGACCCTGATTTATATCCGGTCAAGGACTTGCCATCTAACAGTATTTATGCTGCTACAACAGCAACAAAAAGTAAGAACTTTTCTTTCGTTGTAACCAGTTTCGTTGCTTCGAGGTTTCACCGTAGTTAGATATCTCCCCTATTGAAAGAATAAAACTAAGTTTTGTTAACATCTGTTCACCCTAAATGTGTCGCACGGTGTATTTACTGACTTTTGTAAACAAAAAAACAATTAATTATAAAAGAATACCAATACCAAAATATGATAGGAATAAGTAATAACGAGAAGCAATACGAAAATTTAGAAATTAAATAGCCAAAATTCATAGTCAAATAGAAAAATATATAAAGCGAATTCGGGGAATTTCAATTGGCGCATAAAAATGTAAATTAGGTGAAAGAGAATTCGCAAGATAAGCCGTAAAATTATATCTTAGGAAAATAAGAATTTAAAGATAAGGTAAAACTTGTTTTCTTAAGCGAAACAAACCAAAAAAAAATTACTTAACCCTTGATCTTGTCTGTGAACAAATGTTAAATATGCTTGGTACATAAATTTGTATAGCTGGTCAAATAAGAAAAATAAACTAATTAAGAAATGTAAAAAAAAAACATATTAAAATATAAAACTAATATTCAAAATAAACACATAGCTAAGAAAAAAATTTAATAAAAATATTAGTATGCGTATCATCACATACCTATGTAGATATTCATATGAAGAATCGCCGTAGCAAATGCTGGCTAAGGTTAAGTGCCCACAGGAAGTGCCGGAAGGTGGCCATAAAATTGGGAACCAAATTGTTAACAAATGTAATAATTTCAATTGCAGAAGGTTTTATTTGTGGTAATAAATTGGCAATAAATATGAAATACAAGTGTTTTTCTCGCAGCTTAGTCATAAAGTACACACTCAACACTCACCGTTTTACAGCGTTCTTATCAAGCGATTTGTTGGGATAGTTAGTAAGTGCGTTTAGATAACAGGCAATTTTGTTAACAACTTGAGAATAATTTAAGTACCAGAAAATAGTTACGAAAACGCAATCTGATATTGTAAATAGTAGTACGCAAGAATCTTGATATTTAGTGGGTATAAATATTTTCAATCTCTGTCCTATGACGCAGAAGTTCCGACGATAGCGAGAACTGCAGGCTATGAAAAGCTCTAGAAAAATGGGTTATGACTAGATGTGTTAGCTTACCGATGATATGAACTTGCAAATGTATGTATGAATCTTACGAAAATTTCCATGACTCAAAATGCGACAATTTTAATTGAGGTATGAAGCCACTGAACCAGATCACTAAACCTCATCAGTGAATATGATTTTTTTGGCGAACAGAGAACTGATTTTGATAACTTTTCAATTTGAACTAAATAAGTATCCCCACCAAATCTGACAGCTATAGCTTTACCAAAATGGCCGATATACACAGAGCACTCCTATTGGAAAACCCTATATATGTCAAGCTAATTTAGACCGAAAACTGTCGCTGTCTGTCTTAGTATTAGAATTAGAATAATTGGAGGTTTAAACTTCGATCTAAAGGTGCCTTGTGCCCTCTACTCATCACAATAACTCATCTAAATCCAGATCCCTCAGCAAATCTTAAATGGGGGATAGGTTGGGCTGAGCGTATGTGCCTTTCTTCTGTCAATACCAGAACAGGATGTCTACTCTTTTTTCTATGTTGCATTGCATTCCATAATGTGTATTGGAGCTACCGGAGATTAATCGCAAAAACGATCGCAAAAAACGGTGGACCACATCCGCGAGTCTATATAGAGGGGCGCGGTGTCTACCATGAGCATTCTTAGTTTGTTTAGGCAGGCTTATGAGTTACCCAAATCTCTTTTGATTGTACCCTCCTAATAAGGACTTAGCCTGACGTAGCTCCAAAATTTGAACCCAGGTTCCAGCTCCTACCATTAGCTCTTCGCTTCTAAGCTTTTCCTTTATAGTATGTTGTCGCGCGACAAGGAAGGGCTCAGATCCTATTAATGGCGAAGCCTCTCTAGCCATATCATCATTTAGATTCTCTATGTACTCAAAGACTAGTGAGGACTTTACCTGAAAAGAAGATAAAGGTTTGAGTGCGCCCTGACTGTCGTTCAGAATGATAATTCGCTGATTCAGGTGTTTTCATTCTAAATTGATTGCCAAAAATTGTCTAGCAATAGAATATAAATTCAATCAGAAGTAAATTACAAAGCCTGCCCGTATATCTGGTCCCATCAATTGTGACGACTCGGTCGGCGCAAAAATTCATGTAGATTTTCAAACTTAATTTATCATTTAATTCTGGTTAAGAACTGTCAGTTTTTCTCGAACTTTTATTGCGAAATTATAACAATAATAATAACAATAACAACATAAGCCCACTCATCTAACATCTCATTCCCTCTGGGCCCAACCTGTCGAAACAGCACGTTTCCTGGGCCTACCTTTAGATGAGTTAGACGAAGGAGATCGGTGACTACACCGTACTGGTAGGGCCTAGTGAACTGCAACAACAAAAACAATAACAACAGCAACATATAGATAAGTATTTTGCCAAGAAACAACTTTGAGAGATGAAAGTACAACAACAACTGATATGACAACAACAACAACAACAACAACAACAACATATTTACATACATAAAAACATACAAATCGACGTTTTACCAAGAAACGGCTTTGAGATACCATTATAACAACTGCTACAGCAACAACAACAACACATAGATCGAATATTTTACCAAGAAGTACCTTTGAGAGATGACACTACAACAACAACAACCACAACATATAGATCGACATCTTACTGAGAAGCACCTTTGACAGATGACAGTACATTATTTGCGTGTGCTGTCATCTGTCAAAGGTGCTTCAACTTATCCTATCATCACGCACGTGTACTATATGTACTTTTTGGGCAACCCTCGTATATTATGTAAATTCGCAGTGAAAACACGTAAAATATAATGCTTCTTTTCGAGCATTTAGCCTTCAAGTTTGAATTGAGGCAGGCGTTATCACTCGGTTGTGTGTTTTTCAATGGCTACAACAACACCAACAAAATTATAAATATTCCAATTACCTCATTATAAAGTAAATTTACTCCTTACAACACCATCACAACTTATCAGAGTGCCAACAAACAACTAATAACCGCAAAAATAAACATACACACAACAACAACAAAAATAACTGAAACAAGTGGCCCTACGCATCGTCACACTCACACACAGGGTGGGCCATCTAACGTTTATTTATTTTTTTCATTTATTTATTTGGCTTTATTCATTTATTCTATTTTTTTTTTTTAATTGAAGTTATTTATTTAATAATTAATTTAATTTATTTATATAATTTGTTTCTTTTATTTATTTTATTTTAATTATTTATTTTATTTTATTTATTTATTTTATTTTTATTTATTTTTAATTTATGTTATTTATTTAATAATTTATTTAATTTTTTTTCATATTGTTTTATTTATTTAATTTATTTTTTTTCATTTATTTATTTTAGTTAATTTTTTTTAAATTACGTTATTTATTTAATTAATATAATTATTTACTTTATTTATTTATTTAATTTTAACCAAAGGTTATTTTTACAATAATTGAATAGCCTACTAGATAAAGGATTAGCAATAAAATTTAAATTTATTTATTTTTTATTTTTTTTTTAAAGCTTACATGATAATAAAATTATAAGTAAACTCAAACAAACGCAGGAAATTAAAATTATAGTTAGTAGTAAAGAAGTTGAAGTTGTAGAAGGTATTAAAGAAGGAAGAAAAATAAAGAAAGAAGAAAAAATAGTAGCAGTAGTAAAGGGGTTTAATTGAAACTTGAATTTGAAATTTGATGTTTAAGTAGAGTAAAAATTTAATTAAAAATCAAGTGATTTTTTTCAATGTGGGATTTTTATATGAAAATATAATCCTTATGGGCGTATGGCCAAGCTCCTCCTCCTATTTGTGGCATGCGTCTTAATGTTGTTCCACAAATTGAAGGACGTAGCGACTCCAAGCGGCAGGGAGGAGCTATTTCATAGCAGAAATACACCCGGAGATTTGTCATTGCCAGCCGAGGGGCGACCGCTATTAGAAAAAACGATTTCTATTATTTGAAAATCGGTCCTACACACAAGCGAATTATTAATTCCCGGTTAATTACATTTATTATTTATTCCCTGCAGCATCTTAGCAAGAATCCAAAAATGCAGGCATACATTTAGAAGATGCGCCGTTCTTAATTGGAGCAAAGGGCGAAAATTACATACACGTCCCCGAAAATATTATGAAGGCACCGCTCATAAGCAAATTTTAATTATTTACGTACCCATTTATTTTTCAGTTTCAATTATTTTCTTCATAAACCGAATGCACGAACTATAATTTTTTTTTTTTTTTGACGGAGAAAATGCGCAACCTCATCAGCTGAAGAAATTTAAAAAAATCTACGAAAATTCTAACCGTATTCAAACTTGCAGTTTTCTATACTAAAATTTAATAGGCTATAAAACTGCATACCCAATGCTGATTAAAAATTTTGAAATTTTGATGGAAATTTGCAAAATTTTTATAAATCTTATACAAAAGCTTAAAACTTTCATTCCATAGAATGAACTATATTTTTCTAAAAAAACAAAATATATTTTTTTCTAAAATATCAACTACATATTTTTCTAAACAAAAAAGCTATATTATTTTCTAAACAAAACTATATAATTTTCTAAAAAACAAAACTATATATTTTTCTAAAATAACAACTATGTATATATTTTTATAAAAAAAAAAAAGTATATTTTTTTCTGAAAAAAAAATCAATTCTTTTTTCTAAACTATCAACAGGTACATATTTTTCATAAAAAATCTATAAACACAAAACTATATATTTTTCAAAAAAAAAATTATATTTTTTTCTAAAACAAAAAACTATATATTTTTCTAAAAACAAAACTATATTTTTTTCTAAAACAAAAAACTATATATTTTTCTAAAAACAAAAAAACTATATATTTTTCTAAAAAAAAAAAAAAACCATATTTTTTTCTAAAATATAGGTTAGGTTAGGTTAGCCTGGTTGGCAATAAGCCACGCATAGACCTTTCGGTCCCTAGCGATACCAGATGGAGACCGACCTCTATGAATACCTAAAATAGACATCATGTAGGATGTCAGCGCTTTTGGCGTATCTACCCTCAAACAGTGGGGCTCCCAGGCATCTTAGTCGCGTTTTTACTAATGCCGGACAAATTCTAAAATATAATATAAACTATGTACATATTTTTCTAAACAAAAAACAACTAACAAAACTATATGTTTTCCTAAAAAAAAAACTATATTTTTTCTAAAACAAAAAACTATCTATTTTTCTAAAAACAAAAAACTATACAATTTTCTAAAAAAAAACTATATATTTTTCTAAAAAAAAAACTATATTTTTTTCTAAAAGAAATATAATATAATTTTATATTTATAATAATTTCTGCACATATAAATATAAATATCGATAAATTTTCTTTTAGAAATAATTTTTGCACAAAGAATTTTAATAACGAAAATTTCTTTCTTCTTCTTCTTCTTATCCACAATCATAACGCATTAGGCCCAGGCATTTCACGATCTATGCGTACGCGCACACCTCAATTCTTGAATTATCTATGATTACATATGAAAACGGTTAATAACTGAATACTAATGGTGTGCAGCAGCGAGCTAAACGGCGGATGCCAGCGTCAAAGTTGACATTATCGTATGCCATTGTCGGTGCTTACGACGTGTTAATGAAGATAGAACGCCAAGTGTGAATTATGTACGAATATGTAGGAATATTTAGCAATAAACTTGAAAGGCGAAAACAAAAAAAAACATATTTTATCTTATATTGATTAACAAATAAATGCTTACAGCGTTGAATTAACGTGCAAGTACAACAACACTAACTGTCTGAATAAACACAGGCAAGTGTACTGGTGTTGGGGAGTCATAAAGTAAGCCAAAGATTGTGAGTAATTATTCAGATGTTTTAAACAAAACTATAGTAGATGTGCCACAAAAATAAGTTATCAAACAAAGTACGGCTAAAATGGAATGCGGCAGAAATGGTATTGGTGGTAAAAATCATTGTGGCTTGAAAGTGAGTTGAGATAGTATAGAAATGGTGTGCACAGTGGGCACAAAGTGTAGGCGCGAGTAAGAGGTTTAGGATTGTAAATGGAAACCAAATGAGGGAATGGGATTCGTTTAATTAGCAAATAGTTTTATGGCATTCTTCTTTTTCGTGTTTCGCAATGTAAAGGCCTAAATTGTTTGTCTTGTCGTGAAAATAGGGGCACTGCAGAGCATTTTATCTGCACCTGTCCGGCGTTCTATAGAATCGGACTTGGTATGTTGGGGTGCGATGTTCTGAGCATGGAAGAAGTTCTTACTCTTTTAATTTAAAATTTGTAGAAGCAAAAAGATTTTCGGCTGCCGTAGCCGAATGGGCTGGTGCGTGACTACCATTCGGAATTCACTGAGAGAACGTTGGTTCGAATCTCGATGAAACAGCAAAATGAAGAAAACGTTTTTTCTAATAGCGGTCGCCCCTCGGCAGGCAATGGCAAACCTCCGTGTGTATTTCTGCCATGAAAAAGCTCCTCGTAAAAAATATCTGCCGTTCGGAGTCGGCTTGAAACTGTAGGTCCCTCCATTTGTGGAACAACATCAAGACGCACACCACAAATTGGAGGAGGAGCTCGGCTAAACACCAAAAAAGTAAATTAAATAGCCGTTGGCGAACGTTGTTGCTCACACAATAACAACAACAACTAGATCAAGTTCACTAAAAGTTTGTCATAACTTGCTTGAGCACAAAAAATAGTACATTTGATGACAACCCTTATCGCGAACCCTTACTCGGCTCTCTCTATGAATTTGAAAGAATCTGGTGTTGAGCTGACGTAGTTCTAGATTTTGGTGTGATTTTAGTGTTCTAAAAAACTTTTATTTTCTCTATTTCCTTTTTTGTTCACATTAACCTATTCTAACTTTAAATTTTTCTTCACAAAATTTGACTATTTTTACGGCTAGATTTATATGATTGTGACAACCGTGAGAGTAGTTCTGGTTGTGAGAGAGAGAATAAAGACAATAGCGTAATCCGGTAAATCCGCTCGTTAATAACAATTAAAAATTAAAAAAAAAAGCAACAAATGTCCAATTCCCTAAACCTATCAGCTGGTTCCGCAAAATTCATTCATAATTCGCTGATGTCGCCCGCCACCTTCTGAGTTCTCTCCACCGCGGTGCAATCTTGTATCCTATCCCTATTTAGTGCACATCACACTTTTGTTAAAAAAAGAATCGAGAGAGCCATCATATGTCAAAATAGACGCCATCGAACTGTGACAGTTGACAAAGCAAAACATAAGCTTGAAAGGCCCTGTTGTGTGTGTGTGTGTATTTATTACAATAACAAAAAAAAAAATTACGAAGTTTACAATGTATGAGTAAACAAAAATTCTACCTGTACTCTTACTGCACAGCCGCAGTATCAGTGCACCACCACTCAAGTTCGTCGACTGCGCAGCGGTGATTAGCTACAAAAGGGGCGTTTGCGCGTTTATCATCCAATTGGAATTTACGAATAAATTTTTATCGCGCACCACCTTACAATCGATCGTGAATTTTAAAGGCACTTGCTCTTGCCAAATAAAATCAAAGAATTTTTATATGACTTTTACGAGTTACAAATTAATTGTAAATGTACTTTATCAGCTGATACATTGCACAACAACGCAGTCATCACTCATTCGAGAATTGGCGATATTTATTTGTAGAGCACATACACACATACAAATTATGATAGTTTTTCATATTCTTTTACTTTTCAACACCCCCACAGAGATATACAGGGTACACTAATAAAAACTCACCCAATAAATGATGCACAGAGATTACAAACAGGCTCTTCGATGTCACGTTGTATTGACGACACTTTTTCAGAAATTTCAACGGCATTGCTATCTAATTGGACTTGCTTTGCAAAGGCACTTGTTTTTTTGTTTTGTTACTTCGCAACGTTGTATACTGTCGCGGCGGCTGGAGTTATGTTTATCGTTGTCGTTGTGGTCGTTGACGCTGTCGTATGCTATCAACCGCCTTTCTCGTTAGCTGTTAAGCACATTCAACCCACAATTGGACTTGTTGCGCTCTCGCATACGGTCTCCAACTTGGTATGGCGTCGGCGTCTCTGCCTGTTGTTGGAGTATCAGCAGCGTCAGCGGCAGTCACACGCACTTTTTTATGGTATCATTAGCCATTTGCATATAAATTACACAATCTATCTTTACTTTGCTTTGGGTTGCTATAAATGTGTAGTGCTTATGTTTAAGGAGCGCCGGGGGCGTTTAATGGAACTTGGTGTACACGTACACGTATGTATGAGCCGCTTGCACACAAGAACTCAAATATCCGAATTTGTGACTGGTATTATTAATTGGTACTACAGGCACAAATTCTTATACTTTTTAACTATGTTTAAGGCACAATAAAAGCAGCCAACGGAATCGAGGAGCTGTAACTTAATTGCACATGCACTAAATTTACAAATCTAAATGCCTAACAAAGCGGCTAGCAAATATTCGTAACTAACTTATAGAAACTTTCGCAAATTTTCCACGCTCTCGCAGTCGTCCGTCGTACTTGCTTCGATTTTTACCGATTTTCACAACTTTTGAAAACGAAACTTATTTGTAGTCGTTAGCCGTTCATTGTTAAATTGAAAATTAATAGACACACTTAAAAAATGTTAACAAGAAAATTAAAATTATTTTAAGAAAGGAAGAAAGAATTTCGTTGCGTGTTGCGTCGACGACTGAAACTTTGACAATTTTGACAGTCCACAATTTTTTAAGCCTTGCGTCTTACCCTTGCTTTATCGCATTGTTGCTTTGACATTCAATCTTCCTCTACAATTCAAATGGTTGGCAAGTTGGATGAAAAGGAAACTGTTCCCAATTTGATTTAAGATATAATAGAAATAGAGTTGGTAAATTTCGTCGCTTAGAAATTAAAAATGATTTCAGCAATATTTCCAAAATTATTGATTATTTAAAGTGCATAATATGTTGCGGTAATTATACAGCCAAAAAAAAGTATAACAAAATATAAAATCTAAAAGAATTTAAATAAATAAATTCATCGATAACAATATTGACATATACTTATTTTTCTACTTAAATAAAAAAATTAGAATTTACAATGCTCCAAAAATGCTTCAATATCAACTATAATTTAAAAAAAATTGCATTTTGTAAGTATCTTGCGAGTAAGCCTAAAAGTTAGTATTCAAGTCTTCAAAAAAGCAGATGTTGCATATAAAAATGCTGTGAAATTCCGAGCAAATTCTACTATATTTAATATTCTGATTTCAGTATGCCGTGTGATATTTATTCAAATTGGTCATCAGTTCGCAGAACTATCGAAATTTGTGACCTCCTTATAAGCAGGATTTGTGCTCTCAGTTGGCTGGTAATCATTCTATTTACAAATTATGATATTTGTTTATGGATATTACCAAATATCATGAATAAAAGTGGTAGTTTTTGTCTTATAAAATGTCAATGTGTGAAAGGTCAATATCTCGTGGATGATTCCACTATTTCTCATTAAAAAGATTAAAATAAAATAGAGCAAAAAAAAAGAGTTAAAAACTAACTAAAAAAACAGGAGGAAAGTGTCCAACGCGAATACTCGATGACACACAATTAGCTTTACGCTTACATTCGATTATCAAATTTAGTACCAAGAATTAAAACAAATTATTGTAATAATAATTATGCCTATAAAAGGTTTAATGTATGGAGAGCAAACCTCCGTGTGCGTTTCTGCCATGAAAAAACTCCTCATAAAAAATATCTGCCATTCGGAGTCGGTGCGTCCCTTCATTTACGTAACAACAACAAGACGCACCCCACAAATAGGAGGAGGAGCCCGACCGAACACCTAACAGAAGTGTACGCGCCAATAATTTATTTATTTTATGTTTTTAAAAGTGGAATTTGTGATAGTAACCAATAGCAGAAATCAATTAAATACATTTTATTCTACTTGAAAATATTCACATAAATTTCCTCTAAATGTGTGCATAAGATGGAAAAAAAATGATTTTTCTTTTTACTCTTTAAATGTGGTCAATGGCCAAAAAACTGAGACAACTACTTTTTATTTTTTTAATACTTACCTGTGCAGACAACGCTTTGAAAAATACCATAGAATTTCAAAGGGAATCATTAAGTTTTCCCTAGATTTCCTACAAATAGCCAAAAAACTGAGACACCTACTTTTTATTTTTTTAATACTTACCTGTGCAGTCAACGCTTTGAAAAATACCATAGAATTTCAAAGGGAATCATTAAGTTTTCCCTAGATTTGCTACAAATAGCTTACAAGTTGGTATCATTTAATCTCCTCTTTCAATTTCTCTTCTCAAATGTCCAATCGATACGCTAAGGGTTATTAAATAAAAACAAAAAACAGATAAGATATATAATTCTTATTTATAGCTTCCAAATTTTATACAATTTTGGTGTTTCTCCAAATACTTTATCATTTGAAGCAATAATCTTAGCTTAGAGAGTTTTACTTCACTTGAGGTTTACATAGGGTTTGCTATAGGTAAGTTTTAAGCCAAGTTGTTATTAGATTCCAGCCCTCTCACACTTTTGCAAAATTGCTCGTTAGCTTTTACGTTCAATTTTGCGTGTAAGCATGATTTTGCAACCAACAATTTTAGCGAACAACGAATTTTTCGCTGTTTTGTCGACGATGGCGTCATAACTGTCTATTCAAGAATTTTTGGACGAATCATAATTGTGAGCAAATTGAAAGGCAAAACTTGGATCACAGACAAAACTTGCACATCGCCTCATATTTTCCAAACGCAAATTAAAGAAATATAAATTGGTGCAGGTTCTAAACCAAGGAGGTAGCTGTAATGGCTTCTTTGTAAAGTCTCTTAGCCAAGATTCTCCTTCAATTTTTGGTGTGCGTCTTCATGTTATTCTACAAATGGAGGGACTTAGAGTTTAAGGTCGCCTCCGTTGATTTTGAATCCACTCTCCATTCGGCTTTCACTGTGACAAGAAATCATCAACCAAAAATAAAACGGAAAATTTAACATTTAAGCCACCAAACCCCACAAAAATATAGATTCGCCTTGTGTAAAACTTTCAACCACTTTGGCACTTTCTTCTTGCATGGTTGGCAACGCGTACCCTACGTAGTGCTGCCACTACCACACAGAGGTATTTTCAGCCAGAATTTTCCCACGAAAATAGAAAATAAATTAAACAAAAAATCCACTGAGACCAAATACAGAATTTAATAAAATTGAAAACAATCGCAAAAAAGATTGACAAATAATCGAACGAAAAACAACAATCGACAATCAGAAATAAAAGTGGTAGTGGCAACAAAGAGGTAGTTAATTTTCGGGCAAAGAAACATACGGATGCATAAAAAGCAATAGAGGAATTAAAATACATAAAATCGTACATTCCAAATAGCAATAACAAAGAGGCAGCGAACTGAGACGAAATAGAATTACGATAGAAGTGAACGAATAAGCATCGCCTACAATATTTTCAAATACCGAAAATTTTATTGCAGTGCAAATAATACAAAATAAATAAGATCGTACAGAAGAAATCAATTACAGTGATTTCATATAAATTGAAAAAAGTGAAAGTGCATTAGAAATCAGTTATTTTGGAATAGTACAGAAAGTAGCTGTTTGAAAGTTATTGTTACAGTTGCAAAAAAGCGAATAAAGCAAGGAAAGAAAAAAATAATTATGGCTACCTCAGGATATCAACTGGATTTCAATCAGGATTTTACGTAAGTCAAATTAGAAAAAAAAGTCCAGTAAGAAGTTGAATATGCACAGCTCCTACAATAGTATTTACGTACCAACAAAGTACGTACCCTGAAGAGCGCAAATTAAAAAAATTACGAATAACAAAGTAAACAAGTTGAGCAAGGAAATTAGAAAATATTCAATGATTCCAAGAATATTTATACTCTATCATTCTTGTGATTGTTCATGGTTTCGCCAATACATCGATATTTTGAAATGATTTATGCGTCCTGTTTTGTTTTTCTAAATAAATGTTTATTTGTACATATCAAATATTTTTATTTTGAGAAAATTAAAAACTATAAACAACAATCAATTGAACTACGACAATTATAACAAGTACATAAAATCAAAAGCCCTATAAAAGCCAGTTTAGCGTTGGCAAATTGTTATAAACAGTCGCTGCTGCATGAATTCGTGGTCTGAAAATAAAATGCATTGCGTCGTAATGTTGAAGGCGATGGTGAAGGGTAAGGTGTTGTGGTGGTAGTGAGGTAAATCACAAACTTGGTGCTGTGATCTATTCTTTCTTCATATAACTTTTTTTGTTTGCCATAGTTGTTGTGGTTGTTGTTGTTGTCTAAAACAAGTTTTTTTTCACTCTTGAATTTATTTATTCTTCTTCTGTGCAGAAACGACAACTTCAAGTGCACAGGTACAAAGTCAGTGATTTTGCCTTTTTTTGACGTCAAACGCATACATACAAAATACATACATATGTATGCACCCTCCCTTGCGGGGAAGAGTGAAATTAAGTTCCAGTTGTGACAAATAGGGAAGGCAGTGGTAGCGAAGTTGGAGCAAAGAAAAAAATAAATACACACAATTCAACCGACTCACTTTCGATCAAACAAACCAGCAAAAAATGCAAAAAAAAAAAAAACAGGTTTAAGAATATGTTGTTTTGGGTCAGCTGATCAGTGTTTTTATTATTATTTGCTTTTATGTTTTGTTCTTTTGGGAGATGTAATTTTTTGCAGCTGTATTTTTTGATTATTTTAGATGATTAACAAGTTCTTTAGCATTTTTGGGCTTTTGTGTACATGTGTGCATGTGTGTGTGTATATTCTCATAATGATGTCATGTGCAAAAGTAGTAAGATTCATTTTCCAGGGCACCAGCTGAGGCTGATGCAAGGTGGATTTAATAAGGTGACAGCATTCACCCAGCTGAATTATTCGCCGTAGGGATGGCTTACGTCAAAATGATATGCTTTGTTTGTATGTATTGGTATGTCTATATTCGTATGTTTACATTTGCTTGCTGATTTTGACATGATGCTTGCACCAAACGCAACAACAAATACATGTAGGGTTTTACTTATATGTGTTTGCTGTCACCTGTAATAAATTCGCCTTGGGCTGATGATAGCTTGTTGTTGTTGTTGTTGTTGTTGTTGTGTGGCTCGGGACACTCGGTTATGATCTAACAGAAGTGCGCGAATTTATGTACGCTCCGGAACTGTCACTCCAACAACATTCGCCAAATGTGATTGAGAGTATTCTATGTTTTTTACAACAACAAACTGCTTTATTCTTCGCTTTCGTGGCATTTGACTCCACTTTATGAGAAAGGGAATCACTAACATTTAGCTGTTAGTGTGATATACCTATTGTATAGTTTTAACAATATTTTTTTTTGGTAGAAATATATTCCAATAATCATACGAATCAAAATTTCAAACTTTGTGTAAAATTAAAAAAATTGTAGAAATGTTTACCAAAATTTTAAATTCTTTATTCAGAGTTAAAAAAAGTATTCGATTTTATATATAGCCCATTAACTTATAGTATAATAAATTGCAAGTTTGAGGCGGCTAAAAATCCGCTTTGATTTTTGATAATTTTATTCCAAACGGATTTGGGCCTTTTCTTCCATGTAAAAAATATTTTGAGCATTCTTTATTTAAAAAAAAAAGTAATAAATACTGCCTTGTCGGAATCGTATAGCTGCTGAACTTGCTAAGCTGACCAAAAAATAGAAGTGGTGGTTCGCGCAAACTGTTTGGTTTCTACTTGCGGGTTGCCCTTTGAAATGCACAAGCACTATGCGGTAACCATGAAATATAATGGTAGAAAGAGCTTTTGGTGTAGACGATGAAAGGAGCCCATGCTAAAAAAGTTCACTTCTCGGTTATGAAGGTCTTAAAAGAACATATTTCTATGGGAATCAAGGCTAGTAGACTTGCAGTGCTCGGCACTCGAAGTGTAACCAACTTCAGACCGCTCGCGCAGTTGATGCACGGGCATCAGTTATCTGGCTAAATGACAGTCCAGAGTATTGTTTACAAGTGCGCGGAAGCATTTTGCCGAGAGTAAACGAGAAAAAAGAAAATCAGTAATGGATTTCAAACGTAAACTTATGATTGCATTATATTTGGCTGGAAAATCACAACCAGCGATTGTTCGGGAGCTCGAGCACCTTAAAGTAAATAAAGTTTTTGTTTATCGCATCATTACTCGTTACAATGATACTGGTAGCATCGCGAAACTTCATGGAGGTGGTCATGAAAAGACTGCAACGTCACGTGAAATGGTTCAAAAAGTGAATAAGCAACTTAAGCGAAATCCCTGACGAAGTGCCAATCAAATCGCGAAAGAATGAAAATATCTGACCGTAGCATCCGCCGCATACTCAAAAATCAAGTCAATCTCAAACTCAAGCCCTACAAGATCCAAATCAGCATGGTCTCACATCAAAGCAGTAACAAGTCAGACTTGAGAGAGCGAAGGAGTTGATTTGATTGGCCGAAAGCGGTCAATTTCCAAACATTATGTTTTCTGAAGTAAAAATTTTTCAAATTGAGCAATTCGTAAAATCACAAAACGATAGAGTTTATTTGACTGACCGTTCATACGAGAATTTGTGTCATCGACTGGCCACCAGGAGGCAACACCCGCCACAGGTAAAGGTTTGAGCCGCTGTAACCGCAGATGGGCGCTCTCCAATCGTTTTCATCGAGTCTTAGCGTCAAGGTAAATGCGAAATATTATCGGGAAAGTATTCTGGAGGTTGCTTTAAAGCCGTGGGCAGACAAAAATTTCGGTGGCAGACCATGGACGTTTCGATAGGACTCGGCACCTGCTCACAAAGCTCAAGTGAGCCAAGAATGGCTAAAAAACAACGTTCCGAACTTCATAACGTCCACACAATGGGTCTCAAATTCACCAGACGCTAATCCAATGGATTATTCCTTTAGGGCCATTTTGGAGAGCAAGGTCCGAACTAAAAGATTGTCTCGAGGCGCTGAAAAGAGTTTTTGTCCGAGAGTGGGCCAAAATATCTACAAGTCACATTCGGGCAGTTTGCGATTCGTTTCGGGGCCGTCTCAAGGCTATAGTCAAGACAAAAGGTGGTCATAGCGAGCAAAAGTAAATTAATTCTTAATTTTGTATTATTTTCACACATTTCATTACTTTGAATTGAACAAAATTAATTTTCCAAACTAAATTTATGACCTTTTTAATTGGCACACTTCGAGTGCTGGACCCTGTAAAATCCTTTTATGTAAGCATTTGTACCTTTGAGAACTCGTATTCTAGTACTAAGATAAAAAGAGTTTAAAAAATGCGAACAAGAAATCAAAAACCCGTTATAGGTGCATAAATTAAAGTTGTATATAAGTGTATGTACATATATAAATGGCAAAGAGAAAGTAAGCAAACCACAAATTAAACCAAAAATCGACAAACATTTTTTCTAATCAGTTGCAGGCACACACAGTCTTACATAGTACATAAAATACATTAATTCAAATGCTGTAAAAGGTCTCACCCAGCTGACTGACAAGCTATCGCCTTTCAAAGGCGAATGCACCTCTGTAAATTTCATTGAAAAGTTCAAGGTTTGCTTTATCACAATCGCACTGAAAATCCAGCTATTCCAAACTGCGCGCGTAGATATTGAATCTTTATTTACCTGTTTTCGTTATATTTTCTGTTTGCTCATTTATTACACCTATGCTTATCATTTGTTTGGCGTTAGACGAATGCATTTGAAAAAATTTGCACTTATAGATATGCGTATGTGAAAAATAAATGCAGTTCGTGAAGAAAAATCAGGTATGTTTTGAAGTTTTTTGATGTAACCAAAGGTTTATAAAAGTGTTAAATAAGGATATCAAAGTCCAAATAATAAAAATGGCAGGGAGAACAACATTCCACTGAAATTGAAAACTTAATAGTAATCAGTATAAATAAAAAATCACGCAAATCAATAGCAATCAAATCAATTCAGTTTAAATAAATTTAAAAAGTTCGGAACCGTCAAAGCATTGCATTTTGAGAGGACACAACCACTAAGTACCACAGTTAAAAAAACACTAAGATGTAAGATCATTGAAAAAATATCCACAAAAATTAGTTGTCAACGTCTTTAAACCTCCGCTGGACACCTTTTTTAAAAACCTTCGGTGGGACAGCCGGGTCTGGCCTTTTTATCGTCCTGTTCGAGGATCTTTTTTAAAAGGTTATATCCATAAATCGATAGAAAATTAAATTTTAGGAAGCTACCTGGAAGCTCAAGCCGTTAGCTATAAAAGAAATATGTTAAATTTCCGTCCAAAGTCGAAAAAACCAGTCTGGCCAGAGGCGGATGCCCAACGGAGGGTTAAACAAATTAACAAAGTTCGGAACCATCAAAGCATAGCGTTTTGGGGGGACACGTTCACGAAATACCATAGTAAAAAAAACACTAAAATAGTATTGTAAAATAATTGAAAAATATCCCGACAAATTAGCAGTCAGCGTCTTTAAGTCACTTAACTTCTCAGTAAGCAGTCGCACAGTTCAGAGAAGAGCAGGCGCAACTGGGTTAAAAAGTTATAGGTAGCCAAACAGCCATTCACTTCCGAGAAAAATTGCAAAGCTCGCCTAAAATTTGCTTGGGTTCATCTTGATTGGTCAAGGCCGAAAATGAAAATCGTACTATTTTATGATGAATTAAAGTTTAACTTAAAAAACTCGGAAGCGGTTTGATTCTCGCCACTCTCAAGGGACTGTCAAGCATGAAGGAGGGAACAAAATGGTATGGGGTTGCTTCAGTGTCATAATGGGCATATTTATATATAAACGCGTCCTTGAAAATGTGATGTTTTCCTACACAGAATTGAACAGGCCGTGATCAGTGTGAAAAATATCAACATTTTGAAATGGCCGACAGAGTCCCCAGATTTCAAGCAAATTGTGAGTCTTTCGGAGATTGGGGAAGGACATCAATGGCACTAAGGGTAAGTTGCTTGAGGCAACAAAAAAATGTTGGATTATCATTGCGAACTACATCATCAAAATCTAAGTGAAACAACTATTTCGACGCTAAGAGACTTAAGCTGATACAACAACAACAATACCAAAAAATGTTCGCACAACAGTCGGTTCTATTGTACTTTATCGGAACGAGGCGGATTTTTATCCGGTCAATGATTGTCACTAGCAGCATTCCTCGTCCATGTTTGGGGAATAGGTATTTATGCTGCTACAAAAACGCCAAAAGAAAATCGATTTTATTTTCCAAAGTCCTATTACTCCAACAGATTATCCTACCCATTAAAATTCAAAGGACCTTACATTCTGTGTGTAAGTGTGTCTTACGACAACCACCCTGCCTACCTACCTACATTCTGATACATTTATATTTTGCAATAAAATTTAAAGAAAAAACGTAAAGGTTGCTTGTCGCACGTACAGTTGTGTGCGGGTTGTTCCCGAGATGCGAACCACAAAGTATATTAGTTCAAACGGTTTATGCACTCCCGCTACCATTAAAAAACTACGAAAAATGTTTTGTAGAGGATCATCACACTAAAAATATGTGCACGAAGAGTAAAATGAAAAAGGATAGGTTAGGGTAGGTTAGCCTGGTTGGCATTAAGCCACGCATAGACATTTTGGTCCCTAGCGATACCAGATGGAGACCGACCTCTATGAATTCTGATTCAAGCTTCATGTCTTTGTGCCATCCTTCCTCTTCAATTGTAGTGCGAAACCTCCACTCCCAATTGAAGTACGGAGACATGTAGTCTGTGCAGCCTGAACTCCACTTTCCTATTGAGCTGTGTCCAGCAGCCACTAACCTCCTCGCGGATTTCGCTGCCAGATTTTCCGCCATAAGTCCAATAGGTGGCATGCTGAGTATACTCCTGTTATGCACAGAGCAGCGAGTCGCTGAATCCTTTCCAGTGACATTAAGTATGTCAGTTTTCTTGTCGCAGTCCATCATACTAAGGCCCCATAAAGCAATATCGGTCTAACTACTGCCGTGTAGCACCAATGCATCAGAAAGGGTGATGAAAAAGTATTGTATGATTTATATAAAATAATTTCACAAACGTCAAATAAATAAAAATAAAAAAAAAGTCAAAAATAATAATAAAAAAGGTATGCTAAAAATAAAGTTACATTTTTTAATTTTTTTTATTGATGACTCCCTTGCCGAGTAATAATTTGCATGCATGCATATGTATTTTTCCATATGCATATTAAAAATAATTTTCTCTATCTCTACATGCTATTTTCATTCATTTTCCGTATGATTATTATACAATATACTTTTATTATTGCATTTACAATACATTTTTTCACTGCGATCAGCAAAATTTCCTTCATAATTACATAGGCACATACATACATACATGCTTAGGTAGTTAATTGCAGCTTCATTTGCTATTGGCTGCCACTTAAAATCGCCTCACTGTTAGTGATTCATCCACTGCTACTACAGTCGGTTTTTGCTTTGGCCTACAATATTTTTATTACTTTAATACTTGCACTGAGATCAACGTCCTTTTAGCTGCTAAGTCATTTCGTTTTAATTTCGTGCATACATAAATAGAAATATTCATATATATATGCTTGTGTATGTATGTATGTTTATACCTTTATGCATATGAACCCATATTCAGACGCAGTGATATTTTTAACCAAACTGATTTATTGGATTCGCGACATTATCAAATTAATAAAAAATCAAAAATAAAAGTGAGTTCGCTTCATTGATAATACTTGAGTCAATAAAAAAAAAATAATAAAAAATAATACCAATGTGCAAAATGATAAACTTGCTTTTAGCGAGGTGGCCAAGAATCACCTCCAAGTTACCCTCGTAGACGCAAAATCCCATACTGGGAGGGAGGAGTTGGCCAATTAGGGTGCCATTGAGGGACGGCTGTCAGAAATGATCGTCGAATACCTCATGGCAAACCAAGGACAAGTACCTCTTTTCGACTCGGGAGACATTTGCCGTGGGTATAGGGTGATTAAGTGTGCTGATGAGTTCTACAGGGGTTTTCTGGAGAAGTGCGTTGCTGAGGTCAGCAATGCCAGGGAGGGGCCCTCACTTAAGCTCATCGCAGCTTCGGAGATTCCAAGAAGACCCAGAGCCCTCAATTTGCTATCGAAAGTCAATCTGGAGGGTCCGAAGATCTTCCACGGCCTCAAGCTTCAAAACCCTGAGGTTCTTATGGACAACTGGTCTATGATCAAGTTGGAGGAACCTCAGAAAAACAGCTGCTCGGCACTGCTGCTAATTTCTAAAGAGTTCCTGAAGATATTCGAGGAAAAGAAGCACAAACTGCGTTTTGGCCTCAAACGTCAAACTTAAGATCTTCCACGCGTCTGGGGCTTCGACAGCCTGGGGCAATACGCCAACCTAAATCCAATCAATATCCTCCACCATAGCAACAGCTCTGGCTGTAGATATATGTATGTATGCCTGTTGGAGGTCTCATAATGGTATCAAAACGGCGCTTTAGTGCTACTTGAGGAGTGCCAGAATGACACTTCAACCATTTCACCTACCTACCTACTTGATGAAGCATCGATTCCTTAATAAAAATCAATGGAATCGTAATTATTCCTTACTGTCAACAAAAAAAAATATATATAATATATGTACTATATAAATCGATAGTTCTAAGTCCAAACGCTATTTGCATCACCCCGTTTAAGAACAGCAATCAGCTATTTGACCGGCTGAAGCATTGAATACTGGCTGAACATTGACTAGCGCATATCAAGAAAAAATTACATGGCTGTTATTAATCGACGCTTGAAAAGAATGTTGATGCTCTTGGAGTAAAAAAAAGCTAGAAAAATTATTTGAAGCACAATCAAAAATGTTTGGATTATCAAGGAACATATTTCGGGAAACGATAAAGCCATTTCCTGTGATAAATATTTGTTGCTGTGTTCCCTACTAAACAAAAAAACATATGAATAGCAACCCATGCATTGTTTATTTAACAATACTTACATTTATGAACAATAAGGGACGTAAAAAGTTTTTGTTTTTTATTTTTTTGAAAACGTTCATGCCGCCGCTTTTCATTCAATAACTTTTCACTCTGCCTAAATAATTATGTTTGTATGTTTGTATGTATGTATGTACATATTTAAGTGTATGCACTCATTTTTAGAACATCCATAAATAATTTTGTGATCACATTAAAAAAAATGTCGCCTTCATGTCTCAATGCATCCTTCATTGAGCCATAAACCAAATAGAGAAATAAGCCAATAATGGAATCAAAAATAAAATTAAATAAAAACACATTGATGTGCATTTATTTTTGTTCTATATACTATGTACATATGTATGTATGTATGTTCATATGTTTTTATTTCACATATTCTTGAAAATTGCGCTCGATTGCATTTCACCTCTTACACGTACCCACCTGCGCATCTATCACCACTTCGAGTGTCTACCTGACAATCTAACCACAAGTCGTCATTCCTCATTTGCGGCGCTCATTGCCAATTACTTGAGTATTGAATGTGATGCATATGTACATACATACATACATACATACAGTTATGTGAAAAATAATAGGGACAGAGCCTCCCCAAACTTACATTATATTTACAACCGAATAAAAAAACGAAAATTCTTTCTTGTTTAAACGATTTATTTTTTCTTAAACGGTAGAAAAAAGATTAATAACAAAATTTTTGCTATTCCTATAATATATTTTGTTTTTTTTTTGTGATTTTATATGAATTTATATAGTTTAACGTGTGAAAAAAATAGGACACTTCATGAAATCTTAAAGCTATAAATAACTTAAGTAAAACTAAATAGATATTTTAACTGAATATTGTTGCATAAAGCCTTAGTGCCATATTAGTACTTTTTTGCGGATCCTTTGTTATCCAGAACAGCAGCATTGAGTCGACCAAATTTTGACAAACATGTACCGGTATTGCGTTGAACGCATCCTGAATAAGATTCCAAAGCTGGTCGCAACTTGATGGACACTCTCCCCTGATTGCCCTCTTAACTTCGTTCCACAAATTTTCTATGGCGTTCAAATCAGGGAATTGTGCTGGCCATTCTACAACATTGATTTTGTTGTCCTGGAACCACTTCTTTGTGGACTTTGCCGTATGTTTTGGGTCATTATCCTGCTGGAAGACCCATATGAGTGGCATATTTTCTTTGGCATACGGCAGCATTGTATTTTTCAAAATTTCAATGTAATCAGCCGATTTCATTATGTTCTGGATGCGATATAGAGGACCCACGCCATAATAAGAGAATGACCCCCATACCACGATGCTACCACCACCGTGTTTGACCGTCTTTAAAGTATATTTTGGATTGAATTCTTGATGGATAGGCCTTCTTACATGGTGGACACCTCTATCAGAAGAAAACCAGTTTAGTACTTTTGTTTCATCGGACCACGGAATGTTACGCCATTTTTCTTTAGGCCAATTGGTATGATTTTTAGCAAATTGTAATATTTGTTTTACGTTCTTTTTGGATAACAATGACACTTTTCTCGCACTACGGGCTCTCAATTCCTCACCGATGAGTGTTTTTCTAATCGTTGATGTGTCAACGTCAATGTTTAAATCATTTCTTATTCGTTTAGATGTGATAAATGGATCTTTGTTTACGCATCGAATAATACTTATCTTTATAGTAGGTGTAATTTTTGGTTTTCTACCACGGGTTTCATCCTTGGGAATACATTAATAGCATTTTCGACCATCGTTTTTGAAATACCGAGCATTTGTGCAATTTTTCTGTACGAATTTCCGCTTTTACTTTAATTTTTAATATTATTTCTAGTAGCGTGGTCGCAGTGCGCATTTCTACCCATATTTGCCTAAAAAGTTACAAAATTGCAATTTATTTAGCAATTAATGTGAAGCTGTGCATTTGTTTTACGCACTTACTTAACTACCTACCTACTTACTTGTTATCTAAACGAAAGAAAAAGACACACAAATTGTAACGGGATTTCTCAATGTCGTTTACAAGCTTTGCTATACAACTCTTTTTTTAGCACAAATTCTTTCATTTTACATGAATTCGTAAACACAAAAAACGGTGAATACAACTGTCCTTATTATTTTTTTCAAAATATTTTCCTTGAAAGTCAATACATTTTGCATTCGCTTCAACCAATTTTCAAAACACTTCTGTCACTCAAAAGTGGTTGGGTTAGGTAAGGTTAGGTTGAACTGGTTGCCTGTTTCTATTGCAAATTTAAGCAGACATTTCCTACCCACTGCTGAGATGTCTTCCAATCCATGAAACTGTTGGTTGATTGGTTAGAGTGGTGATTTATCGAGAATCCAACTAGCGCTTCCGCACCATTTTGTTGCCACATCCTCGTCACCAACTTGTTTACCAGTTATTTACGGCTTGTTGACATCTAAGCCAGACCATTGTTCGAAACTCTCGCCCAGGTTGGCCCAGGGTTAACGTCATGTCCTTCCATAGGGCAGGGCATTAACAGAGGAAGTGGAAGATTGTTTCCTTTTTCCCCGGTTGTTTACAACTGTGACAGTATTTATTGTGACCGATACCCATTTTGGCTGCTTGTTCTGCGATAGACCAAAGAGCCAGTTATGACTGCCGTTAATCTCCAGGCGTTCCGTCCTTTCACGCTTATTAATATCGACGATTGCTTGAGGTTGTAGGTGGACCATAACGTTCTGCTAATTTTGCATTTCGTCTGGTCTCTCCATCTACAATCCGCGATTCGGAGGTATTTTAGGGAAATTGTATTCTTGGCGGCACCTAATGGTGTGAATACCGATTCTGCAAGAGCGTTATTCATGGCAGAAAGGGTTAAATGGAAAGAGAGTGGCAAAATGTGGCCATAAAACTGTGGTACCACAAATATTTTATTTCCGCAAAGGAGATTCTATACAGTTTTCCTTGAGTCCTGCTCTCTACATTTCCTTCGACCTGTTTAAAGGCTGTTCAACAGCATCTCGAGGCGTTTTTTTTTTTTTTTGTGATGTTCGAGAACAAAAAGATATCATTGGGTGCCAAATCAGTGCTGTAAGGCCGTTGACCCACTAATTTGATCTTTTGAGTGCTCAAAAACTCTCCTCCAGTGGAAGACGATTCGTGAAAGCTCGCATTGTGTTGGTTGAAGGACGATTCGTCTTCGTCGTTTGATTTTCCTTAATTCTCCGAAAACTTCTGATAAACAAATGATTGTGTACCACTCAGAATTCACTGTTTTAAGTTTCCCTAGTGGCACACCTTCCACATGATCAGATTTTCCGAAAAAAATCAGATAATTTCCCAATCAGATTTTCCGAAAAAAAAACAGATCATTGACCATTTGCTTTGAGGTGCCTCCTCCGCGAACAACTTTTGTTGGATTAAGTTGCATACCAAACATAAATAATTGTATGGGGGTGCCTTTCGCAACTTGTAAGCTTCTTGTTATGGACGCATTAATCAATTCTGTAAACCAAAGATGGACCTTAGTAGGGGCCCTCACAGGACTTTGTGTCATAGGAGATTAGGCGTTTACGTGCATAATTTATATATCTCGTAGCTGTAGGAAACAGGAGGAGTTGGAAACAATTAACCACCTTTTTTGGACATACCCGGCTCTAGCCATGAGCAGGAACCGACATTTAAGATCCTACTTCTTAATGAATATAGATGATCTATACACCTTAGGTATCAATAACCTTTTACGCTTTGTGCTAAGCTCAGGATGGTTCAATATGGAAGGGGAAATGTAGCTTAGCCCCTACGGCTCACAACGGACCCATTTCGTGGTCTAAGTGGCATCGCTGTCTCTATGTGTGATGCGGCTGCCAAACCTAACCTGACCTAAGCTCGACTTGGAATATCCATACTGTCGATGGCTGTTTTGTATCCAACTCATATCCCTCATAGACGTGCTTTGAATCACCACAACTAAATTTCTTCAACATTTCTTCACACCAATCAAAATGAGGAGTCATTTTTTGTGCAATTATCAAATTTTACGGTATCCAACGAGAACAAATATTCTTGCCATGCAAATGTACATGCAATTTTGAATGTAAACTGGTCACACTAATAGCCAAGGATGTCTCTATCTTGACATATGTCACATGGCGATTTTGCGTTATCAATTAAAACAACAACATCGATTGCTTCTGGAATAGCAACCGTTTCTGTACAGCCTTCACGAAATTCACTCTGCAAGGGTAGACGGCAGCGTTTCAAAGTGGCTAATTGTGGTGATTCAATGCCAAAAGTCGAATTAAATTAATCATGCACTCCTGTCTCGACAATCGACGACGAAAATCGTAATAAATAATCGCATGAAAATTGTCACGAGTTACTTCCATGTTTTGAGCGATATGAATTTTTCAACTCACACAACAAAAAAAAAATTGTTGTGAGTGAAAACGTAAGTTAGTAAGTTTATGCTAAAAAATATAAAATTTTTCGATAAAAATATCGAATTACAGCTCATCACACGTAGTGTTGCAAAGGCGCAAAATAGAAAAGGCAACTCTCGTATATGGAAAATGTGTACTAAATGGGTGCTAAACTTTTGGCCATTACTGTAAAATGCATACATACACAGATTTAGCCCTTTTTGTTTGAGAAGAAATTCGCAAACTTGGCAAATATTGCGAAATTAACTGGTTGGCTGGCTAACTGCATATTTCATCAACTGCTGCAATTAGCTGATGGGCAAAGCAAAAAAAACAATAACTTATTATTACTCATACATACATACATACATGCATACATATGTATAAGATAAAGTACATTGTTGTTTTTGCTAACGCTGTTATTATTCAATAGAGCTCTTACGACAGCAGCGGCATGTTTTTGTAAGTAACTGAACGTAACCAGTAATTTGTTTTAACTGTTGTAATTTGTGTTTACCTCCAGTTTAGTTGTTTGTTTACTTGGCTTGTTAGTTCTTTTATTATTTTCACTCAACATGAACTTCATATTTTCTAATTTTGTGCTATTTGTCATTTAAAGAGCGGCCCTATTATTTTCTCGTTATCTTCCATTGCTTTTTGTATTCGATTTACTGCCGTTTTTCCTATTTATTTTAAAGTTTGCAAGTTCTTCGTCTCTTATATTCGTAGTCCGCTGTTTGTATTTTATTATTTGTTTATTTTGCTTCTCTGTTTTTAAAGCAAATAAGCAACGAGTTGCGAAATTGATTAAAAATATAAAAACATCTTTAATGAGTTGTTTTTGTTGCTTCGTTTTGTTGATGATTTCATGCAAAGGTATTTCACAGAACGACTTAAGTTGACTTAGCACTTTTTATCTGTAAATCATTTACTTGTTGCTGGGTTTTTTATAAAGTAATATATTTTAACTAGAATTCATTAACAGTAGAGAATCCATTCAAAAATGTTTAACAAAAATATTAAATTAAATATTTCTGTGAAAGTTCGTAATATATTAATCTATAACCAAAAAAACGGCTCAAATGAAATTAATCATTTCATTCAAAGTCCATACAATTCTGCTACAAAATATTCTGTTCTCCGCTTAATGTGAAACTAGCGATGTACGTGGGGGGTTCAATAAGTACCTGTGTTAGAAATGAAGATACCATTTTTTTTAAATTCTCGTTTTTTACTTTTCAACAAAGTCCCTTTTGAGAAAGATACACTTCTCCCAACGCTCCGGCCCAGGGCCGTAGAGAGCATATCCGGGCCCCGGGGGAAAATTGCAAATGCGGGCCCTTTCCAATTATGTCTAATTCATAGAAATACGTATAATCTCGAGTCCGGGCCCCTCTGAGAACTCCGGGCCCGGGGTAAAAAGTCCCCGATCCCCCCCCTTCACGTCGGGCCTGCTCCGGCCTTTTTTTTTAAGACCTACAAAAAATAGGATTTGTTGAACTCTCTAAAATACGTCTTTGTCTCGGCGATGACTTTCTCGTTTGAACTAAATTTTTTTCCCCCAGCGAGCAATTTCTTCATGTTAGGAAACAAGAAAAAGTCGCAGGGAGCAAGATCGGGTGAATACGGGGTTGCGGCAGCAATTTGTGGAGTTTGGCGGCGACTAGTGTAATCAATTTTTTGTGAAAGCTGTCCAATAACTCACTGTAGTTTTGTTCAGTGAACGTTCTTCCTTTTTCGAAGAAAAATCCAACTGGATAACGCCATTCGCATCACAAAAAATCGTCGCCATGACCGTTCTTTGCCATTCTTGTCCGGCTCTGGCGGCTAGGCGCTTGAGATTCCTTAGCATGCTCTTTGGGGATGACTTGAAGAAATTCTCCAACTTAGATCCCTTTTCTCTCTTCCACTACATCAACAACACTGGATGGCTGTAGAAGGTTTTCTCTTCCCAAAAATTTTTCTTTGCACAGGTAATGATCCACATTATGGTATCAAAACGGCACGTAAGTGCTACTTGAAGTGTGCCTGTGGCACCCTTGCCATTTTACCTACCTACCTTTCCGGGAGATGGGACTGTTTTCGCCTTCTTTGGAGCAGATTCACCGCGAGAAATCCATTGTTTTGATTGTTGCTTAGCTTCTGGTGTGTAATGATGACTCCAGGTTTCATCAACGGTGACAACTCGACGCAAAAATTCCTTCAGATCTCGCTTAAATGTCTCTAAACACTGCTTCGAAATTAACAGCCGCATCCGCTTGTTGTTGCTTGTGAGCAATCGTGGCACCCATTGGACCGACAACTTTTTCATCGCCAACTTACCATGTAAAATATTAATTGCCGTTCCGGTCGACACACCGATGGCCTCTGTTACTTTGCGTACTTTCGTTCGTCGTTCAGCGAGTATCATGTCGTGGACTTTTTGAATGATTTCCTCGCTCCTCATGAAAAACGGATGTTCGCCTGCATTTAAATCTTCCACGTTAAGATGTCTTCAGGTTTTCGCTGGTCTTCCTCGCCTGCGACTTTCGTTAGTCTTCAAACATTACTTCTGGGTCTAGGAATTGGAAGTGGGGCTCCACAAAGACACTCATTTTGTTTATTCCAATCAATTAATAATATTTTGGCGTTATTACTCCATTAATGAGGTCACTCGAATGTAAAACTGGAGGAGGAACTTGCAAATTCTACCCCTACTTGTCTCTAAATAATCCCATTTTTTTTGCCAAATCTAGTCGACTTTTTCAACGAAACCGCATCTAAACTTACCCTTTTCAGAAAGATTTACATATGTATGTCACCAAAAATCTAAAACGCATACCGGTCCATTATATACTTCCTGCGCTAGATATTTCTAAAGGAAGTGCTGAATAGGTACTGCCTGTTGTCAATGTCTTCTACGAAAATCATTGTGTGAAAAGTTGATCTGGTTGCCATATGCCCCATAGTCCAGTGTCATGGTATATTAGTATTCCTCTGAGATATTGCTTCTGGGCCAAAATCGCGTAAGCGGTTATCGCGCCAATCAAGAAGAAAAAGAGGTTCTCTACTCCTTATTCGACTAGAGCTGCCTAAAGTAAAAACGATTTGTGTCCAAGTTATTTTATCTATTCTAGCCTGCTTTGCTTTCTTCAAATATAGAAATATATGAAAAACAACCCAACTTGATTATTTGCACTCAGTTCATTCTAATCTTAGAAACTCATTCGTCTACTTTCTCGTATCTTAAAAATCCAATATCTTCTGGGTTCCTGCAAGCAGAACAGCGTTGTACTGTTGAAGCAGTTGTGAGGATCCTTGCAATTATCTTACATTTGTACCTAGTTTTCTCTAAAGGCCCTTGTGAATATTGTTGTTGTTGTATCACTATAAAAATTCCTCATACATGCATGGGGAATGCCGCTGGAGTGACAGTCCTTGGCCGGCTATAAATCCGGGTCGTTCCGATAACGTAGAATCGACTGTCTAAAGGTCCTTGTTACTGTTGTTGTCGTTGTTGTAACAGTTCACTAGTTCTTTGTGACTGTCGACAGCAGTGCCGAGGTTTTAGAGATAAAAACAATCGAGCTCATCCACTTTGCTGTATAGGTTGCAGCCTATAAAATCTTCTAACAGCCTAAAAGTGTGTAAGCCTTGGTGAGTATTTATAGAAAAAGATGGCAGATCCTATTCCCTGACTAGCTATACAAATTCTACAATTTAAGCTATAGAGAGTCTTAAAAACTATTTCAGTGCCAAAAGTTATTTACATACAAACATACATTCATATCATTGTTGGTGATGTAAGCCAGTTGAGTAGGACCTACTTGAAATTGCGCACACTTTACTCCACCGATCAATAATATGAGGTCTTATAGAGGTTATTGAAAAACGAGACTAACGCCGACCTTCAATGTACACTCTTCCATTATTTCTAGAACGTTCAAAGTGTATCTTTAATTGCGAAATAGTGCTGAAAATCTTCTGTCAGTGCATTCAGGCAAGAGCCAGTGAATAAGATGGCTGATCCAAAAGCGGGATTGGGATGCTGTACTCAGTGAATTCAACAGAATCAGCTATTGAATTGACGTTTTTGTAGAATTTTGTTTGCTTTTTTTTATTTGCGAACTATTTTTTCTCTATATTCTCTTTTCTATTATTTTCCTGGTTTACATTAACCTAACCTAATTTTCTTTTTTGTACACAAAAGCTTACTATTTTGACACTCACTTTTTAGTTCTCTCACACATCTTAAATAAATTTATATATTATTATATTACATATATATTTTCCCATAGTTCCTAGATGAAACATAGGGCCTCAAGCTGAAGGTCGTCATCAGTTTTTTGGTATTGTTGTAAGTTTCTTTGTACGTTGGTTTTTGTAATCCGTTATTTTAAGATGAGTAGGATTGGCCTTCTGCATCCGATCCTGGATCCGGGGCTGCCGGACTGCCTCCAGGCTGGCATGGCGTAGGGATTTCCCCTCGCTTGTAGAAAGGTAATCCCGCTTTTACTCGGTCGTCAGGGCCAAATTCGTTTTAAACCACGTGAAGGAGAGGTTGAACTTTGGGAGGGAGAGGCAATATATTCGCGTCACCATCCCTATTTGCTTATCTTGAATGTTGGGTGATGAGCTCCCCCCAAATACATTTACGCATGTTAATTTTTCCACTTAAATCTGAGTAATCTTGTATTTTATCATGTTTGTAAAAAACCCTGGTATGAATCGGAAAATTCAATCTTTAATTCAATCTTTGATAAATTTAAGATTTGATTAAGATTAAATTTAAGTTATGGTAGTAGTCCGGTGTAACGACCGAAATTTCGACGTTTTTTCATGAATCTTTTTTAATAAGAAAATATATTAAAATGCGATCGTTTTAAAGTTTTTACATGTATTTATTGGTGTTTTGAAGTATATGAAAAAAATTCTTTAAAGTTAATTTTATAATAATTTGTTTAAAATTTTTTACGTCAAAGTGGAGTCCTTAAAAAAAGATGAGTTGGTTCGGGGAAACACACAGCCTTCCAAAGTCATCTGAAATAAAAAACACAAAGAGATTATTATTCTGTAGACTTTATTTTGGTCCCGAACCTAAAATATACATAAAAATAAAAAAAACAAAAGCAAAATGGCGGACTTGTGAAAAAAGATCTCAAAATATAATTTTTTTTCTTCATAAATTGTTTAAATTAAAGAGTTTATGATTAAAAAATTAAATGTTTTGAAGGTCCGGGATCTAGATATGTGTGTCTAGAATAACGGGTTAAATTTTTAGCCAAATCGGTTGAATAGTTTTGAGTCAGTGATTTCCCGAAATTTCGAAAACATGGTTTTGAGAAAAACGCGTTTAAAGACGGTCAGAGCAGCTGCTGCTGGCGTGTCACACGCTTTCATACACACTACGGCGCGCTCTCTTATTTTAGCTATAACTTTAAAAATAATTAAAATTTCTGTCTGAAATTTTTAGAGTATATTTTTAAGATGTTTTTCTTCCGAAAAATTTAAAAAATAAAATTCAATTTTTTTAACCCACGTTTCAACAAAAATTTAAATTAAAATACATATTTGATATATTATATGTATGTAATGGCAACCCTGATATATATTCCTTAAAAAGGAAAGCGTCACTTTTGAGGTGCAAAACAAATTCACGTAATAAGTAATCGCAAAAATCGTGATGACCTCAACAATTCGCCACGCAAAACCAAAACTTGTTTATGCTCTATCTACATGTACATATGTATACATACATACATACATATGTATGTTTATAGTTTGTATGCGTTCTTTTTATTTTTTCAAACTGAATGGATTACACTAAAAACGTAGTTTTTTTGTTTTGTTTCCAAATCTACTGCGAAATAGTAAATATAAACATAAACAAACTGAAAAATATAGGTACATACGTAGATAAACAACAAAAGGCCATTTCAAGTGTCCCAATGATATCCCCAATGAATATCGCAAAACGAAAATTTGTTGACTCATTCACAACAACAGCGTAAACGAAGAGAATATCAATGTACGACAAAAAATAGTTTTTAATGGGGCGTCAAGTTAACACCCTGTGGTGAGGGTGAAGTGGTGAATTGAGGTGAGGAAAGGCTGCCACGCGCAAACGGTTGTTTATATCAAAGAGGTGTAAAGGGGAGGTGTTTTTGTGTTCGACTTTTATTTACACAAATCTCCATTGCGTAGTGGATATACTTACGTACTCGTACATAGCTGGTATTGGTGGACTTTGCATACATAGTTAAATTAATATGAATAATATTGGCATGCATTCATATGTATGTATGTATGTATTAAATTGTATTAGAGTGGCTCTTATTATTTTACATTCCAATTGTTTTAGCTGTTTTATTGTATTTCCATCGAAATAAGTTAGTGATAATTTAAATCGCTTTCTGAAAATATATACTCGTACAAATATAAAGTCATACTCCTGTTAATTTTTTATTATGACCAATAGCTACAGTGGAATGGAAAAGTAATGGAATTTCTTCTATTAGAAAGATAAAAATGTAGAAAAGTGCAATGAGGATGACCCCACAATTTCTATTAGATAATCAAGAATAAAGTGTTCTAGATACAAATAAGAGCTATACATTTTGTATGCATTTTTGTTTCGACATTCAGGGACATTCACAACCAAAGGAACTATTTTTCGGCGCTTTCCCTTAAGTTGATTAAGGTTTTGGCCGATATGACGGCAGATTGACATCGTATGTTGGCTTTCGATGGAGCTGAAATCCTTGGCTATTTAATTTATACTTTAAATCTCAAATAACCTCACAAATAAAAGTCTGATAACGTTTAATTCTTTGTCCTGGGTGTCCAGCCAAAAGCGCCATCTTTGATATCAGTGGTGCCTGGAAACTATCAATTGCCGCATTCAATTGATTTTTTGTCGAGCTGTGAAACCAGTTACCCATATCATTTCGCCGGAGTGTAAAGATAAAGCAACGAATCCTTTGACATATCACATGAAACTTGGGGAAAAACTCGCTGCCATATGATTTATTGAAAGATGTGTAGGACAATGGGCGACAACCGTTCATTGAAGAAGAGTTTGATTCACGACCGTGTCGCATTCCCAGTCACGTTGACAATATCGAAAATATTTGTTCGATCTTGGATCTGGATACTATTATAGACAAATATTAGACAATCTACCTTACAGTTCTTGCATTCAAAGAGACAAACTTTGAGTCCCTTGAAAGAGAATCCTGAATCCTGAAAGCACTGAAATGAAATGAATACTTCGCATGAAACGATTTAGGGATTCAGGAGGGGGTATTTTAAAGGTGATAATCAAGTGAATATCACAAATGGATACACTGCATTATATCTATAGTGTATTATAAATGGCAGTAATCAGTGAATTTTTAAAATAATTTTTATTAATTTTCTATCTCAAACCGTTTTTGAACTTTGCAATTGGGTCAGAGTTGAACAGCTTATGCGGATTATGAAGTCTAGATTGTGCTAATATATAAATAGTGGGAATAGGAAAAACCAAGATCTTTTCGATTAAATTTAAGCAAATATTCGATTATTAGTGACGAATGAGAGTGGTGGCGTGGCCTGGGGGTTGTGGGAAGGCAGTTCCATCATAAAAACATGCCTATAACCTTCATTGTGTGAAAATATGAATGTATAAAAATTTTTACGTTATTTGGTGTTGTCGTTTCGTAGTGATGCGCGGACAACGTACAGACATTCACCTTTATAGTATAGATATATTTTTCAGTATGTACGTTTTACAATACTAACCAATAGTTTTAAAGTATTTCATCATTGTATGAATAAATTGACGGTAGCTGTTGCTTCCCAAGAATCCATGAACAACTTTTTGGAAAGCTTTCCAAGCTTTAGCTTCGGAACTGTCAAGGCATTGTTGAAATTCTGTATCCGTAAACAATTTTTTTATCTGTGGACCGACGAATATACCCGCTTTGATTTCTCTGTTGACAATCTTGGGAACTTGGTTTTCAAGTATTTAAGGGCTGTGTTTTCCGGTTTTTTGCCAAGGCTTTCACAAAATTCTTCATTAGCCCAAGTTTTATATGCAAAGGGGGGAAAATAACTTTTTTTTCTCAAGAAGTCCTTTTTTGATAACGTTGTTTTTCCCCACGACATGCTCCACACGCTTCGGCTAAACTTGTTGAGTGAAATGTTTGTCATCCGCTCTGCTATTCCAAAGACACAAAAAACAACTGTATTTGGTATAGCCACCCTGCAGACCAATCAGTAGAGCGACAACTTTCAAGTCACAGCATATTTACCAGTTATACGAACTGTAGTCAATTAATTGAAGTAGCTCTTTCATTGTCTCATAAGTTTCTTTGACATTCGTAGAATGAGCAACAAGGATCGATGGTTTCTTGTTGCCTTGTGCAGTAAGACAGCCTTAACACTATACTTGCTACCATCAATGAATAGACGCCACTCGTACAGTACAGATATTTGTATGAAATAAATATTGTTTTTAATTATAGTGAGCCTAAGAACAGGTATTTTGCGTGACTCAATACGCAGGCTGCCATGATTTACTTTTGTTCGAAACCGTATTGTATACATCAAAAGTATATACGACAGAAGATGAAATTGTCTTCATTCACATAATATGTTATAACTTCTACAATTTTTCGTCGATTCAAACAAACTTATACTTAAAATGTAGGTGACGAAATTGTCTTTCCGAAAACCTATCTTATGTCGTATAAAAAAATTTTTTGTTCCAGAAAAAAGTTAATAAACTTTGATGATTTAGTAAAAAACGTCAAAAATGCCCGTTTTTTAACTTTCAACAGCTGTTTTGCGAAAACTACTACTTCCATTGACACAAATTATATATTGTCATGTAGGTTATATGTACATACCATATATGGGCCTTTCGAAATTTATGCACTTCAAGGAAATGGCGCGCACTGTTTTCGAGATTGGAGGTAATAACTGCACTATTGCACAAAAAACAGGTGTTTTGGGAATATCTCGGAAACCGTTCTTTGAAAGAAAGTCATTTTTGGTTTCAGCGACCTCAAATTAGTCTAAAAAACGCTTTTTGGTCGAAGACCATTTTTGAAACTGAAAATTTGTAAACTAGTGTAATAGTTCTTATCATAGCTATGAAGATCCATAGGATCTTGCTAGGAGAAAGATCCCACGTTTTCCCAAAGATACCTTTGCACTGCCATATTTTCATTACTGTTCCACTTTATGTTTGAGTTGTAAAATTAAGTTATTGTTTTGTTAGCTGGAAAACTTCCAAATAATTTAAATATTATATTATTTACGTTTTTTTTTATAATAAAATACTGAATTGAATACTTTATATTATATTAGCTTTTGCCTTTTAAAAATTGGTTGAACCGTTGTCAAGTTATAAAGGATTGAAGTCAAAACAAACAAGTGTCCCAGTTTATTTTTGGTTCACTGTATGCGTGAAAAAGCACAATAAAATGCATTTGACAGTGGCAGCATCGTTATTTAATAGCCACACCTCGTAGACTCACTAGGATGAAAATGAACTGAATATTGTATATTATTTGGGAAGATATTTGACGAAGATAAATGAGCTGCCACATCTCAAAGATTCTCGTAGCATAGGTTAGTTTATGATTTAAGAAAAATTAAAAAAAAAAAATTTTTTTATTAGCTGAGAAAAATATATTTATTAACTGAGAATATCAAAGATTCTTGTATCATTGGTCACACTATGATTTAAAAAAAAATAAAAAAATTAATATATAAAAAAAATATTTTTATTAGCTGCAAATCTCAAAGATCTTTGAATCATCGGTCACGCTATGATTTAAAAAAAAATCAAAAAATAACAAAAAAAAAAATTTTTATTACCAAAAAAAAATTTTAGTATTAATGTAAGGGTCACCCTAATATTTATGAGTACATATACCTACATATGTACGTACACATTTCTAATGTACACGCCTTTGCATATTTTCCATCAGCATACCAGTCTAACAGTCATACCACCTACCTACATACATACATTTGTATGCTAAATATGCGATGTGCACAGCTGACGAACTTGATTTAAACAGGGTCACGTGTGATTAACGTGCTCACGCTTTTTTGACTCACACACTCCGTTCGCTTAGCTTTGTTGCTTCACAAGGTCAATGTTTAGTTTTCGTGTGCATTTGTATATATTTAGTTGTTTGTGTTGTTGTTAATAAATATGGGCAGACGTGTTTGCTATTTGTATATGTAAATATATTGTTTATATGTGTGTATGTATACATACGTACACTAAACAAAACAAAAGTGATTATTGTTATTTGCCATACGAATATGTATGTATGTATGTATGCATGTTTACATATACGTATTTAAATGCGTTATCACTTGCCACTGTACTATTATTTGGGTTGTTTGACTTTTTGAAGTAGGAAGTCACACGATTTCTAATCTTTGCCTTTAAAGAAAATCGTGCTTCTCCGCCCCTGATAGTACCATGCAAGTATGTGTGCATGTATTTATGTGTACAATGGCATGTAAAACAATAGCAGCATATAATGGGTGTATGGAATAGATAAACATATGTATGTATGTATATATTTTATAATAAAAAATTGTAAGTGAGAGTAAATAGCTAAATTAGGCAATAAAGAGTGCAATTCGAAAAATATTTAAAAAATTCAAAAAAAATTTTTGTTTGTCAACTATCTTTTTCCATACAAAGTACGTTCAACAATTTTATTAAATGAAAAACAAAATTCAAAAATCGTTCAACTTGCGCTATATATAAAGTGACTCACGGCTTATCTGATGCAGCGAAAAAAAATTACTAAAATATCAAATATATTTTATAGTATTTGCATTACAGAAAAAAATCGTATATATACATATTTTTTTTTGTTTGTTAAATAACATGTTTTATTTAATAACAAAAAATAACAAAAAATGTTTCTTCGTAAGAAAGATATGGCAAATTAAAATAATTCAGTTACAGTTTTGAGGTCACAGCTTAAATAATGCACTAAATTAAAACTATTCAAAAAACATAAACACATTAATATTTCGATTTCATTATTACGGCTAATACTTGTGGGGTATGCCTTTTGATTCAGAACAGCTTTTAATCGGGAACTCTTAGATTCTACAAGTTTTGCTGTATAATCGGAACTAATTTTATCCCATTTTTCCTGTAGTGCCCGTTTCAAATCAGAAGCATTAGAAATATTGTGATTTCTTTTTTTTTCCTTTTCCAGCGCTGACCACAAATTCTCAATAACGTTGAGATCTGGGCTCTATGCAGGTGTCTGTACTACATGTGGGCCAGTTCCAGATAAGCCAAGTTTTTACAATACCAGACGTATGTTTGAGATCGTTGTCTTAGTAGAACGTAAACAAATCCCTAATGCCCATTTTATCCGCACTTTGTACTAATCCATGTTCCCTTCGATAAATACTAAATTTCCGATGCCTGAATAGGACATGCAACCCCATAGCATCACACTGTCCCCGTCGTATTTAACTGTAGAGCGCAAATTACATGGTTCAAGCGCGGTGTTTGGTTTGCTCCAAACGCAGGACTTCCCATCATACGTGAAAAGGTTACATCCGCAAAAACAACGAACTTCCAGAACGAAATGTCTTTGTTCAAATGTTGTCTGCAAAACTCTGTTCTCTGTTTTCTATTACGAGCATTAATTAACGGCTTATTTCGGGCAGTCCTCTACGAACAGTTTCTGAGTTTCAGGGTTACAGATCTTGTCTAAGTATTTTTCGACTTCGTTCGTTAATTTTGGAGAACTTTGCGAACAATCCACCTCTTACCTGCATCATTAAATATTTTATTTGGCGCAGATCTGAACTTATCTTCTATCCTGATAGCAACAATTTCTGCAATTTTTCGTTGGCTTTTGCCCTCTTTATAATGAAAAATAATGTCGTCCCTTTTTTCAAGAGAAGTCCGTTTTCCCATTTGAAAAATTTTAAATATGTTCAACTTTTCTTTACAAAATTTGTTTTGAGAATGACTTAAGACGCTAAGCTAAACAGAAAAAATACATTTCACCGTTATTAGAAAAAACTTTTTCTTCATGTTTGGTATTTCACCGAGGCTCGAACGTAGATTCTTTCCGAACTCCAAATGGTGGTCACGCACTAACCCATTCGGCTACGGCGGCCGCTTTATTATACTAAAATTGAATAGACTAAAAACTGCATACCAAAATTTATTCTAGAAATTCCGATTAAATACTAGGTTGTTCAATGAGTTTTGCTACTAGCCTAATTTTTTTTTATGGTATTGGTACACTCTTCATATGAATTCTCATTTCAATCTGTCAATTCATTCTTTGTTTATAAGCCATTTAGTATTGATGGGTCACAGTATTTTCTACACTGGAAAAAATCAAGTATCGTGCGGTGATTGAATTTTTATTCTTGAAAGGTTTAAAAGCGAAGGAAATTTATGAGCGAATATTGAAATCGTTTTTCATCAAATGACGAGGTCATAACAGCTGTGGAAGCGTATTTTGCAGCCCTTCCAGATACACAGATTCAGGAATGGAATTCATAAATTGAAATCTTGTTGGAATAAGTGTATTGATGTTCATTTCAAACCATAAAATTGGGTTTTTCTTATCGAACCGCAAAACTTATTGAACAACCTAGTAGTTTGAAATTTCGGGGAAAATTTGCAGAACTTTCATAATGTTTCTACAATGTTTTTTTTTATAATGAATTTAACTTTAATAAGAAATTTAAAGACATTAAACAAACAAAAGTAAAACTGGTCAAAATGACGGTCACCTAGTTTAATGTCCATGAGTGTACAAAAAAAAAATTTTTCGCCTTTTCTGAAAAAATCGAAATGAAAACACGGAATAAATTTCAAAACTATAATTTTTCATCTTCAATTATTATTTATTTTTTTTTTGCAATGAATTTTTTTTTATTTATGTTATTTTGGTTTCCAATTATTTGTTTTTATTTCAATTGTTTTTTTTTTGCAATAATTTTTTTTTTATTTAAGTTATTTTTTTTCCAATTATTTGTTTTTATTTCAATTGTTTTTTTTTATTTTTTGTTTTTTTTCAATTATTATTTTTTCAATTTACTTTTCAGTATGAAAACAAGGAATAAATTTCAAAATTATAACTTTTCATTTTCTATTATTTTTTTGCAATTATTATTTTTTATTTGCAATTATTTATTTTTTACTTTCAATTCTCTTCTTCTTAATTGGCGCGATAACCGCTTACGCGATTTTGGCCGAGCTTAACAAAGCGCGCCAGTCGTTTCTTTCTCGTGCTAACCGGCGCCAGTTGGACACGCCAAGTGAAGCCAAGTCCTTCTCCACCTGATCTTTCCAACGCAGAGGAGGCCTTCCTCTTCCTCTGCTACCACCAGCTGGTACCGCATCGAATACTTTCAAAGCCGGAGCGTTTGTATCCATTCGGACGACATGACCCAGCCAACGAAGCCGCTGGATCTTTATTCGCTGCGCTATGTCTATGTCGCCGTAAAGCTCATACAGCTCATCGTTCCATCGCCTGCGATATTCGCTGTTGCCAACGTGCAAAGGTCCAAAAATCTTACGCAGAATCTTTCTCTCGAACACTCCAGGCGTCGCTTCATCGGATGTTGTCATCGTCCACGCTTCTGCGCCATACGTTAGGACGGGCATGATGAGAGTCTTGTAGAGTGTTAGTTTTGTTCGTCGAGAGAGGACTTTACTGCTCAGTTGCCTACTTAGTCCAAAGTAGCACTTGTTGGCAAGAGAGATTCTACGTTGGATTTCAAGGCTGACATTGTTATCGGTGTTAATGCTGGTTCCTAAATAAACGAAGTCTTTTACAACCTCGAAATTATAACTGTCTACAGTGACGTGAGTGCCGATACGCGAGTGCGCCGACTGTTTGTTTGCAGACAGGAGGTACTTCGTTTTGTCCTCGTTCACCACCAAACCCATTCGCTTTGCCTCTTTATCCAGTTTGGAGAAGGCAGAACTAACAGCGCGGTTGTTAAGGCCGATGATATCAATATCATCGGCATACGCCAACAATTGTACGCTCTTATAAAATATTGTGCCTGAGCGATTAAGTTCTGCGGCTCGTACGATGCTCTCCAACATCAGGTTAAAGAAGTCACACGACAGCGAGTCACCCTGTCTGAAACCTCGTTTGGTATCAAACGGCTCGGAGAGGTCCTTCCCAATTCTGACGGCGCTGCTGGTGTTGAGCAACGTCATCTTACATAGCCGTATTAGTTTTGCGGGGATACCAAATTCAGACATAGCGGCATACAGGTAACTCCTTTCCGTACTGTCGAATGCAGCTTTGAAGTCGACGAAAAGATGGTGTGTGTCGATTCTCCTTTCATGGGTCTTTTCCAAGATTTGGCGTATTGTGAATATTTGGTCGATGGTAGACTTTCCAGGTCTGAAGCCACACTGATAAGGTCCAATCAGTTGGTTGACGGTGGGCTTCAGCCTTTCACACAATACGCTCGCTAGAACCTTATAGGCGATATTTAGAAGACTTTCAATTATCTTTTTTTATTTCAATTACTTTTTTTTATTTTTTTTTTCAATTATTTAAAAAAAAAAATTTTTTCAATTATTTTTTTTAATTTTTTTTTTCAATTTTTTTTTTCAATTGTTATTATTTTTTTCAACTATTATTTTATTTTTTTTTTCAGTTTACTTATTATACTCAAACCTAAAATTTATCTAATTTTTAGAAGAATTGAATCAGTGTCCAAATTACTTGGACCTTTTGGCATGAAATCAGTTTTTTTTTTTTGACATTTATTTCAGCCACTGCCGTCACTGGGCAGTCCGGGCGGGGGTCGTGTTCACAACTCTCTCTCTTCCATGTTGATATAGCCGAGCCCATTTTTCATCCTTGCGTGTGGAGGTGCAGAAGTCTTCAAGAACCGACCATATTTCTTCAAAAGTTTGATCCATTAATAAGATGTTGGTTGTTTCAGAGATAATTCTTAAAATAAAATAAATAAAAAGGGAGTGCTATTTATATCAGCAATGAATCACACAATTTGTGTTATCAATAGGCAGATGATAAGTCATCGCTAAGCACCTTCGGTTGCGAACTTATGAGCCGCCCAAATAGGCATGGAGTGGCTGCTGGCAAATGGAGATTCCCCACAGATGGTAACACCCACTGATAACCGCTCTGCCAATTACCTCCTTTTTGTTGGTTTTGTAGTCGAACTCCTCCTCGAATTTGTGGTCTGAGTCTTGATGTTGTTCGGCATATGGAGGGACCTACAATTTTACGCCGTCTCCGAATGTTAGATGGTTTTTTATAAGTAGCTTTTTCATGGCAGAAATACACTCGAAGGTTTGTCATTGCCTGCCGAGGGACTACCGCTATTAGAAAAAAATCATTTCGATCATTTTGGTGTTTCGTGTCAATTACATGAATCGTTAACTAATGCAACTATTTGCCGTTAGGTTCGCTTCTGTCAGTGAAATGGCAGGAATAAAAGTTAAACTAACGAGGCGAAAACAATGTTAAATTTTGCGGATGGTACGCGACTATCTTTATCGTAAAATTTCAAATAATTCTTACAGCGAAATCTAAGGTCAGATAGTAAAGGATTAGCCGAATAGGGGGGAGCTAACATATTGAAATCACTAGCTAACAGCGAAAAATTGCTAAGCCCAATTTTTCAAAGTTTATAGGAAATAATGAAAAAATGTCTTTCATTTCCTAGCATTTTCTTTAAGCGCTTAACTCGCAACATCACTTGCAGAAAATATCGCGTACTCTGAGCTGAAACAACCCCAAGCGAATCGATTTCCCTTTCGTTGATGCAAAGTTGTTGTATTCTTGGGACTTATCATATTTTCTTTGAGGATGTTGGACTTAGAAAAGTTGTATATCACTGAGAAGAAGCGCTTAGAAATACTATAAAACAAGTAGTTTGATATTTTAGGAGACAATGCATTTTTTTTTCTACTTGCTTCTTGCATTAAAATAGATGATTTTGGAAAAAGTGGATTTAGTAAGTTTTCACTCAAAGCTACCGGTATTTGTTTTCATATTTCAAAATTTTTTCATATTCATAAAAATTCAATTCTTTTTCAAAATTAAAAAAAAATGTATGTGTTCGGTGCTATCAGTTCTGAAAGACTAGAATGTATCCTGACAAGATCTTCGCCTACTCCTAAAATTCACGAACAATACGCACATCTTAGTGATGCATATTTTCGCTAAAAATAGGGCTCTCATCTGGTATCGCTTTAGGCGTGTCTTCGGCCAGCCAGCATAACAATAGTATAACCTAACCTAAAATGGCGTTACCATAAAATTTTTCGATTTATTTTTTTTTTTAATTATTTTAACTGCTGTGAAATTAGAATATTTCAGATCTTTGAGAATCCACCTTAACACATTACCTACCGCTAATGTTTGAAAAAAAAATGTATCTGCTGCCGGATGAAATTCAAGAGAATCAAAAACAGGATGTACCGCTTTTCGTAGGGGCGTGTACTTGGGAAGATGGGGGATGGGGGATGGCGATAGGAACAAAAAATCATATGGGGCCGTAAGGGTGAAAGGGGCTTGGTTGCGGAGGTAGGGGGGATTGTGTAATTTAAGGTACTTTTATCCTAACACCCTATATCTTTTTTGGTGTAGATTCTAAGAAGGTTATATTTATATCTAATGGTAGGAGGATTTCCAACAAGTGCTTCGTCAACTCTCGACTTCTGGAAAACTTAACAAAACTATGTATATTTACTTATTTATGACCTAATATACTCAAAGCGCAAACAAATATTGAAGTATATGATAACCATCGAGCGATGCCGTAAGAGAGTCTAGACAAAGAATGATTAGACGTGACAAAAGAAGAACTGAAAAATGCAATCCTGTAAAATTTTAGCTGAAACATCTAATTTTATTTGACTTGAAACTAAAATTAACAGTTATCGCCACTCTAAATGTATGCATGTGAAGTTCAACAAAAATCACAAATATGTGCACAAGATAAGTAATGTGTTAATAGTGATTACAACACTCTGAGATTATTTGGCCCCTTACTGTAGGTCCGTATGTGCATATGCATGTATGACTTTAAGCGAGTCTATCCAGTGCTCGTGTGCACTTCTGTGTACATACATACATATATAAATTTGTACAAGAACCGTAGTTTGTTAACGAATTTACAATTTCGTGCACGTTTCGTTCACACAACGTCATTGATATACTCGTATATGTTCATATGTATATAAAAAAATTTGCTCCGTCAATTGTTAAATTGTTTTTGCTAATTGCGTGCAAACGAAATACATACGTGAATACATATGCTTGTTCATATTTACACATTCATACATACATACATATGCTGTATGCGAAAACATTTTTATTTTTTTATATTGTTTTTTTTATATATTAAACTTATTCTGGTATTATATAATGAAAATTCAAAGATAACATTTATAACCGCAAATTTAAATTTATTTACATAACAAAAATTAAATCATACATTCGTTATATGAAGGAAATGCGCAACAGCTTTGCGAAAAAGAAGCTGTCAAACATAAACGGAAATTTTTACCGACTTTAAACTTGCACTTTATTGTATCAAAATGGAATGGGCTACAAAACTGCGTACCTAGAATTTTTCTACAAATTCCGAGTCTTCTTCTTTATTTGCCAATTCGATTCCGAATATAGGCGATCATACAATTTATACAATATATATTACAATTAAATATCGAATTACAAAAATACTTTACGTTTAATATAAATTTGTTATAAGTTCATGATAAAGGTCTCGATTTCTCGCTGTCTCCAATAAAGTTCCTACATTGCCGATTCCAGTCCAATGTCTTATATTTCTCAGCCAGGATAGTTGCTTTCTGACTATGCCTCGTTTGCCTTCTATTTTTCCTTGCAGGATTAGTTGAAGTACATAATCTTTGTCGTTTCTCATAATATGACCCAAATACGCAGCTTTTCTTCTTTTTATGGTGGTTAGTAATTGTTGATCATGCTGAATTCTACGCAATACTTCAGCATTTGTTACTCTATCTGTCCAGGGTATTCTTAGAATTATTCTATATATCCACATTTCAAATGCTTCTATTTTATTCATTTCAGTGGTTTTAATGGTCCATATCTCCATAGCAAACAGAAGTACAGAGAGCACGTAACATTTAACGAATCGAATTTTTAATTTAATATCGAAGTCATGATTATTAAGAACCTTTTTGTACTTATGGAATACAGCCCTAGAAATTTCAATTTGAGCTTTTATTTCTTTTGAAGAATTCCAATTTTCGTTAATCCAGCAACCTAAGTATTTGAAATTTTTTACGCTTTCTATGAGCATGTCATTAATTGTTAAGCTTGTGTCAACATAGGTGTTTTTTCTGCTGACAATCATATATTTAGTTTTATCAATATTGATTTTTAAACCGAAGTTTTTACTGCAACGCGTAAGATTGACTAGCTCCTGTAGTCCACTTAGACAGTCTGATAAGAGAGTTGTGTCATCAGCATATCTGATATTGTTAATGTTTGTCCCATTTACTTTAATGCCAGTTTCTAATCCTTGGAGAGCTTCTTGAAAGATTCTTTCGGAGTAGATGTTAAATAGTAATGGTGAGAGAATACATCCTTGTCTAACCCCTCTTCGTATAGGTATAGCGTCTGTAGTTTCGTTGTTTATGTTAACTTCTGCAGTTTACTGCCGATAAAGATTGCGTATACATTGAATTTCTTTTGTATCGATATCCATGTTTTGTAGAATCTCAATGAGCTTGTCGTGCTGAACACAGTGTCCAACGCTTTTTCATAATCTATGAAACACATAAACACATCTTTTTGGACGTCTTTGCAATTTTCAACTAATACTTGAATACAAAATAGCGCTTCACGCAAGGTGGATTTATTAAGGTGACAGCATTCACCCAGCTGAATTTTTCGCCGTAGGTATGGCTTACGTCAAAATGATATGCTTTGTTTGTATGTATTGGTATGTTTACATTCGTATGTTTACATTTGCTTGCTGATTTTGACGTGTTGCTTGCACCAAACGCAACAACAAATACATGTAGGGTTTTACTTATATGTGTTTGCTGTCACCTGTGATAAATTCGCCTTGGCTTCACGTGTGCCCATCAGAGACATAGATAACTAGATGTGAAACTTATTCATTTTGAGAGAGAGCGCGCCCATGAGGACGTTTCAAAACTTGGCAGCACTCACACATTATGGGATTTTGAACAGCTGATAGGCGAAATGGCAGACTGCCAGAAGAAACGCGCCAAAAATAACAGACGAAAACAGTTCGTTTTTGCTTAGTGGAGAAATGACGTGTTGAAATGTTTATAATTATTTGTCTTAAAATTAATTCAATTGAAATGTAATAATTTGAATTTAAGTGAGTTTGTAGAATCCAAAACTCGTTATATCCTTTTCGACTTCTACTTTTAATTATTCTTATGTACATAATGTAATTTTATTGAAAACTGTGTGTTGGTTTATGTAAATTTGTATATACGTAAATATTCTATGGTTGAAAAGCGTAGGTAAGGGAACTGAATTTGTGTTTGAGATATTTTACAAAAATTAAGGGTAATCTGCTTTAACTTATTCTGTTCGTTGTTTGAGAATTTTTTTTTTGTTACATACTTTCTGTGTTATATTAAAAAATCGCAGTAAGTCATGTTTTTAATTATAACTTATGTTTTTCGGGTTCATAACTTTATTATTATTAAATTACTTATGTATATCAGTTTTAAATAATTTCATTTACATATAAATTTTTAAAATTTTGGCTTATTTACATATGTACATATTTCATACGGATTGTGCTTATTTTTAGTATATGTAGGTGTTTACGAGTGATATAAGGCCATTGGGCAACCGCACACTAAATACTAACCTCAATGGTGATGTGGAAACTAAAAATTCCAGACCTTTGGTTCAAAAATACCCAATTCATGCTTCTACCGGTGTGGCAATATTGGAAAATGTTATAAAAAATGCACATTTTTCAGCGCTCTCACGAGAAAAAGAGTTTCACATCTAGTCATCTATGATCAGAGACCTGCATGGCTCATTGTTTTCTTGAGTTGTTCATAAGCTAAATTTCTTGCTCACATTCAGTCAATTGAACCAAAATATTTGGTCAAGTGCAGTCAGCTCATGCAGGCGAACGCGTAGTTCAGCTCAGTCAACACGTATGATCTAATGTCTTCGACTCAAATCTAATCATTGAACAAAAAGCAGCATTGAATGAAATTAGCATCGGCCTTTGCGTTCAAACGATCAAACTTGTTCAAAGAAGTAATTGTCATTATTGTAAATAGCACATGTTCGAGCACTCGAGCGTTGGCGTACAATGTGCGCTGTAAATTGCGTTTCGTATTTGAAAGGATTAGTTGGTTTCAGCTATGTTTCCTTATTTACATTATTTTCTTTCGTGTTTTATTATAAGTTTTAAGAAAAAAAATATGAAAATATAGAGTTTTTGCTTTAAAATTTTGCTTTTACTTTGCTATCGTTAGTTACAAGCAACAACTCATGCGGGATCATACGTGTTCAAACCGGCTCATTTGGCTCTATAGCCCTTTTATTCTTGCTCAAAAAAATGAATGTATAGCCGAACGAGCAAATACCCGAAACGGCTGCTATGAAGACGATTGGTGATAACATCGGAGAGCTAAAACGCAGCACATGATTTGATTGAGCTGAAATAAACAATGACAATAACTTATTTGAACAAGTTCGATCGTTTGAACGCAAAGGCCTGTTTTTTTGTTCAAGCGAAGCGTATGAATGTTTTACACTGAGCCGGTGCAGTTCTCTGGTGCCCATGCCTTCTTTAAATCCGAATTGTGTTTCTCCCATTGCTGATTCGCACTTCTTGTAAATTCGTTTATGAATAATTTTCAAAAAAAATTTTAATGAATGACTCATCAAGCTTATATGTAAGTCTGTGATCGCAATATTTCTTTGCACATTTCTTCTTTGGTAGCGCAATAAAAGTAGATCTAAGCCAGTCTCGTAGGTATTTTCCCGTGTCGTAAATATAGTTGAAAATTATTACGAGGACTTCTATATTTTCGTCATTTATTAATTTCAGGATTTCAGAAGGAAGCTCATCTGGACCTGTTGCCTTATTATCCTTGGATCTTTTTATGGCATTTTTTATTTCGTCTTTTATTATAGCAGGTCCTGATAAATTTTCAATAGGTGCTGACTGATACGCAGATCTATTAGTGTCCGAGAAAAGGGAATAAATGTATTCTTGCCAGACTTTTTTCTTCTCGCAAAGATCTAACACAACTTCATTATTGTCATCCAATAAAAAATTAGACATAGTTTTGCGATAAATTCCGGCAGTTTCTTTAAGTTTCTTGTGAACATTGAAATCGTCATGTAGTTTTTGTAGTCTTTCAATTTCTTCACACTGGCTTTTCATCCAATCAATCTTTGCATCACGTATTTATTAATCTCATAGTTAAGTTCTCTGAATCTATTTTTATTTTTATTTTTGTGAGTACGTCGTTCTTGCATTAACGTAATTATTTCATCTGTTATCCACTTGTTTTTAATTTCATATCGTTTTTTACCTAGATGGTTCAACGAAAGAGTATTACGTAACGTTTTAAGACTCTCCCACAAGTTCCGAGTAAAAAGTTAAAATTTTTTTTTAAATAATGTACAATTTTTTTAAAATTCTGTAGAAAGTGTTAATCTTTGGGTTATAAAGTTTACTTTTTGTAGTATAGTATGAACTATATTTAAAAAAAAAAATTTAAAAAAAAGTTTTAATTATTTTGTTCATCAGTGTATTGCCAGTTTGGTAATGTCCACTTTGCATTTGCTTCAATTTATTTTTATTTTATCCACATACATGCATACATACATACATACATACTTATAAGTACACATTTTGCATTCAATAGAAGTACATACGTACATACTTATGCATATATTTAGCACTTTTAATTTTTCTATTTGAAATTCAATGGCAATTTTGAAGGCGTACGCTGGATGTTGATCTCTTCACTGGCCTCAAAAAATTAATTGAAAACATAAGACAGTGCAGGGACAAACGAGCTTTGGTGGTTTAATTTCCGTCGGTGCAATGCCAACGTATTGCTTGCCAACGTACGCTTTCCTTAGTGGAAATAAACCTCTTGAATCATTCACAAATGTGCTTATTTGTCAAGTGAATTCGACATCTTGACCATTTATCGAAAAGAGCTTTTTACTTCTGACACAGAATACCAAACACTTGACAAATAGTCAATATTAAAAAATAAGCCAGAACTGAATTTGTCAATTGCACAGAATTGGGCTGCAAGTACAGTAAATACGACGCCAAGGCAGCCGTAGGCGATGAACACCATCGAACATCTGGAGGCGATTATTGGATTTGGAAACGCGCGCTGTGAATTTAACTTGGAATGAAACTAAAAGACTGGCGCAGAATTTGGCCCTTTATTCCTCCCTGGAGCCATAGGAAATAATAGTCAAAAAATAGTTGGGTCATAAAAGCTCATGCTTGGAAGTCTTTTATATGGAAAAAAGTGCAAAAAAATTGAAAAATCTAGAGTCTCACAGCAAATAGCAGAGAACCGCGGCCAACAAAGGCAACACAGGGTGTAAAAGCACCAATTATTAATATTATAAAGCTGCCTACCCAGAACTTTTTTAAAGATTTTGATTAAAAAAAGTTGAATATTTTTGATGATAATTTCATTTCAATTTTGTACAATTTTCTATGTTGAAACTTTGATTTACTACGATTTTATTATATAATATAATAAACTATATTTAAAGCATATAGCAAACGCTTAAGAAATTAACGAAAAAAGCATATGAAATAGCAAAAAAATTAGCATGAAAATTTTGCGAATATCGTAAAAAGATAAGGCGACTTAACGCTAATCCCATGTCGTTCCATTTGGCACCTTAATCCCATGTCGATAGGTCGTTCGCGTACCGCGCTTATTTCTACAATATAACGTCACGACGTGGGATTAGGTAACCAAAGTATACAAATTTCCGCGTACCTAAAATTTGATGTATGCGCACAGTCAAATGGCAAAATGACTGTTATAAGCAATGAATTTTTACATCAAGTCAAATACAACATCTGCCCTAAAACCCTATGTTGCTTGCTAGCACAGTTGGTAAGCACTTTACCTGGCACGTTTGAAGTCGTTGGTTCGTATTCGAGTAGACTGAAAATGTTCTGAATTTTTTTTTTTAATTTTTTGTTTTAATAAAAACTCAAAAATTATGTACATACTTGAATACCAAAAAAAAACATTCCAAACAAGTAGTTGTTAATTTTATTACCAGCAGCGTTTAATTTGATTCCGTGGCTGTAATTCTTGTTGTTTTTCCATTTGCTTCTACCAACAAACCGAATTTTAATAGATATTTCACAAGCAGACTGTTGAAAGATTCGCTATTTCATTACTACCTACTTCCAACGGTAGCCAGTACTGTATGGTATGCAGTATGTATGTACATATGTACATAAACGTATGTAGTTGAACATAAAAAATGTGTATTAAAAATATTCATTAAAAGCGTATTTAGATATTTGCATAATGAACATTTCGCAGACCACGTACAAATTTCAATAATCAGCTGTACCAAAATAAAAAAAAAACAAATTGCAATCACGAATTCTTCATTTACTTTCCATTGCTAACCTGTTTGCTGTTGTCTGTTGTCGGCTGCTTAGTGCCATAATGCCATAATGCCATAAATAAACCAAGCACAAACAACCCCATAACTGCAATGCTTACTTTGTGTTTGTTGTTTGCTGTTGTGCTTGACTTTGCTTATCTGCCTTTTTATGGTTGGTAGGTCACGCACGCTGCGTTGCTTTGTAATTCTCATACAGTTCATAAATAATAGGAGTGAAGTAGTTTTTGTATGAGCGATTACAGTTAGCTTTGCGCAGAGGCGATATCGTAACCAATGAGGTTCTACCGAGGTGCGATTATTGCTAGTTGAAAACTTTAACCAATACCCCGCCATGGAGGACGTGAAATACCGTCCGCCAGGGCAATTTTTGGAAGCCCGAGAGGGCTTGTTATTTAATAAATTTACAAATATAATTTAGAGATAAAGGTATAAAGGCAAAAAAAAATCGTTAGGGAAATTTTGTTAAGTGAATCCGAGCCCGTATTATGTACGTTTATTAATGGAAGATAATAATTTGAACCCGAAATAAGACAAAATTATTTTTTGGTTTACCCAAGGCAGGCTGATTTTGAATCAGAGGTAGTCAGCGGTCCGCAAAAATGATGATTTTTAATTATTTTATTTTACAAAAATAATAACATAGCATTAATGCATCATGTTTTGACTTGACTTCAGCGAAATTTCAAAAAAAAAAAAAAAAAAAAAATTTGTAAAAGTTATCGCTGTTGTTTCTCCAGAAATCCCTTGCGGTGATCATCACAAATCCTTGGAGATTCATCTGAAATCAATCGGACAAAAGAAATTAGTTTTATTAATAGATAATCTTGTGTCTGATCGAAATTTTGTTCTCAAAATTAAAAGTATGGTGGCTTCAGGAAATATTTTTGTCGAGAAAAACACCGACAATTAATTGTTTAAACAAAATCGAAATTTTTGAAAAAAAATCTTTCGGCCAGGCACGAGTTTTTATGTTTTTCAAAAGCAGTATAAATTTTATTGAAATCTACCAAACGGTCTTTAAGTTACAGTGATCATCAGTTCAAAAAACATAGTTTTGAGAAAAGTTTTTACTACTACTCCGCAGGGCCCGAGCGCCCTTTGTTAACCCTAGAGAACACGCGCCTCGTAAGATAGCACGGATTCTCGCGCATGAGCATTTTGCTCACTTCATGTAAGAATGTAACTTTTTAATGGATTACGATTTTTAAACATTTCCTTTTTAACATATGTAGTTATAATACCAAGTCATTTTTTTGCAATTATGTGTTTATTTAAGAAATTCACACTGTAAAATTATATAAATTCATTCAATCAAGACATAACCAAAAATTTTACATTCATACTTTAGTATATTAACAAAAAAACTCCTTGTAACAAAATAAATAAATAAAAGACAAAAATCAGTTTTCGGTAAGATTGCCATTTACGTTGCTTTCGAAGCAAGATGGGCACATATACTTAACGTGTTCCGTGCAAAGTAATTTTCCACGTAAAGTGCAGCCTTTTTTCGAACGTCTGTTTTTACTCCTGGGGCAAAGCTCGCAAAAGCCCGGTTGTAGGTGTTGGCTTTCAGGTTCTTTTGCTGGTACAATGCGATCCATAGTATTTCTTAAATCACGAGGTAAAGTTTTTATGGCCTGCCGATTAGAAATATGTGGCTTTATTAGCTCCAGGGCAATTTCCTTTAGAAACGTCCTCCTCTGGGTTAAATTGCCTGTATTTGATTCGTAAATTATTTGTGCGTTTATGCCAGTAATGTCCATAAGCGTGAAAAAGAGGCGCATTGGCCACCTGCAGGTTATCCTGGAAACTGAATATGTGCCTTTAATTTGATCAACAGTGTCTACACCCCCTTTCGTCTGGTTGTAAAAGGTTATTACTTCGGGTTTGTTCTCAGATGTTTCATCATTAGCTTGGCCATCGGCATGAAGTGATGATAGCATAAGTACAACTTTTTTCTTTTTTTTCACTGGAACGTAAGAGACAAGAACCTTGTTTTCGGCAAATGCAGTCATTGTATGTGGTTGCGGCCTTCCTTTTACTAAAATAAATTGAGGTGGAATTTCCTTTTTATTTTTTCTTATTGTACCCACATGGTCGTTTCCATATTGTTTGTATAGTTCATCTGCTAAAGGTATTGAAGTAAAATAATTATCCATGGTAATATTTCTGCCACTATTCAATATTGGGGCAGCAACCCTTTTCACAACCCGAGGTTTTCAACAAAAAAGATAAATCAAGAAATACTTACATTGTTTCTCGCGCAATGAGCAAAATGCCGTTCTTAAAAATCAACCGTCTGCCTACACGTCCGATCGTGCACTAATCGAAAGAAATGCTCTTCAAAGTACGATGCACAACTACTAGCGAAGGTACTCACCACAATTAGTGCCAGAATTACATAGAACATAAAAATTTCGCGAAATGAAAAATTGCTTGAGCAAAATGCTCATAGCGCGTGTTCTCGAGGGTTAATTGTTGAATAACTCGAAAAGTATTTGTCCGATTCACTTTAAATTTTTACACAAAAAATGCAATTTTTTTTTAAATTCTGACTACCCTTAACCCCTTAAGAGGGTAATTCTATTTTATTTTCATTTTAATTAGTAATCATTTAGTTCTTATGCCTCTGATTGCTATTTGTCTTATCTTGAATAAAATTTTCTCCTTCTTCTTCTTCCAGTTCAGTTTACGTTCTGGACGGTAGCGATGGTTTTCGCATTTTCAACATCAATAGTTGTGACGAGGTCGAGGAAATCTACGCCGAGCACTCTGAGCATATTATTCTAGTCGAGCGCCTATTCAACAGCTCTCTACTAGTGATGGTCACTGCCGAGAAGCCGCACTGCTTGCAAATGGTGCACTTTAAGAAGAATCAGAAAATCTGCAATTGTGTCTACCCCACGAAAATAATCAGCATACGCATGAATCGTGCACGTTTGATTGTTTGCCTCTCAGAGAGCATACACATTCATGATATACGTGACATGAAGATGCTGTATGCCATTGAGGATCTTCCACCCAATGAGCTCGGTGTGTGCTCACTTTCGTGCAATTCGCTCTTGGCATTCCCCGTTTGTCACTCCACTGGCATGCTGGCACTCTACAATACATCCAAACTGGAGTGGGGTCTCACGATTGATGCTCATAAGAGCAAATTGTCGGCAATTAATTTCTCGCCCAATAGCCTACTGTTGGCGACCGCCTCAGAGCGCGGCACTGTGATACGTCTGTTTAATGTGAAGAATGGCCAGCGCTTGCAGGAGTTCCGACGCGGCGTGAAACGTTGTGTAGACATAGCGTCGTTGGTGTTTTCGGTTAGTGGACAATTTATTTGTATCACCTCCAATACGGAAACGGTGCACATATTCAAGATTGACGAGAGAACAGGTGAGTGATTTGGGGGCAAAATGAGTGAATGAATTTTTCAATTGGGAATTTTGCTCAATTGCAGATGCAGCTATGAAAGCGGTGAAGGATGCTGCTGCTGTTAAGCGATTGGGGAAGGCGGAACAGCAGCAGACAGTTGAAGAGCCGGTGGCAGCGACGACCTGGTCCAACAGCTTTACGAGGGCGGTAACGTCATATATTTTGCCAACACAAGTGAGCGATGTGCTCGCGCAGGATCGCGCTTTCGCTACGGTGGTGCTGGCACAGCCGGGTATGCGCCATGTATGTGGGTTGACGTTCGTGAAAAAGGAACTGAAGGTGCTGGTCGCCAGCGAAGAAGGTTTCCTCTACATACACGAATTCAATGCGGACCTTGGTGGTGTGTGCAAGTTACAGGCGGTGCATGATTTGCGCGGCGCCCTGGATGGTGTCGAAGGTGGGGAGTGAAAAAATATTGTTCGTTGATCTTTTTTGTTTTTTTTTTTTAAATGCTATTTTCATGTTGTTATTGTTGCTTGCAAGGATATTATTTTTTGTTGCAGTAAAGCACATTTAATAGCTTCTGAAAAGCATTCGACTCCTCTAAAGTCAATTTAATACTTTTTAAAATCGTTTGCTTGCAAGGATATTATTTTTTGATGCAGTAAAGCACATTTAATAGCTTCTGAAAAGCATTCGACTCCTCTAAAGTCAATTTAATAATTTTTAAAATCGTTTGTTTATTTTTTACATATTTTTTCGTATTTTTTTGTGATTTTATTTATTTTTTGATGTTTTTTTAATTAATTTTTCAATCTTTTTCTCATGTACCTTAAATTTTAAATCAAGTTGCTCGCCTCTAATTTTGTTAACTTTTTCAAATCATTCCCCTTTCCATTTTTTTCTTTTATTTTTTCCTTTAAATTTTTTCCACTTATTATTCTTTTTAATTTTTTATATACAATATTTTTTTTTAAATATTTTTTTTTTTACAATAATATATTTTTTTTTAATATTTTGTTAAATATTTCTTTATTTCTTTTTTTGTACATTTTGTTTTGCTTTTGTATTTTTATTTATTTTTTGATGTTTTTTTTAATTAATTTGCTTCCTCTAATTCTATTTACTTTTTCACAAATCATTCTCCTTTCCATTATTCCTTTTAGTTTTTTTAATGTTTTTAATTTACTTATTATTTTCTTTAATTTCTAATTTATTTTTTTAATAGTTTTTTTTATTTTTATGTATTTTCTTTGTATTTTTTAATTTAATTTTTTTTATATTTAAAAAAGTTTTTTTTACTTTTTTTGGATATTTTTTTACGCATTTTTTCGTATTTTTTTATTATATTTATTCTTTGGTGTTTTTTCAATTAATTTTTAAATAATTTTTTTGTGTTCCTAAATTTTAAATCAATTTGTCACTTTTTAATTCTATTTACTTTTTCAAATCATTCCTTTTCCATTTTTTCTTAAATTTTTTTTCATTTATTTATTTATTTTTTTTTAATTTTTAATTGGTTTTTTATGATATTTTTTTTAATTTGTGTTTTTTTTTTGTATTTTTTTTGTATTTTTTTTGTATTTTTTTTAATATTTTTTTTAAATTTTTTTAAATTAATTTGCTCCCCTCTAATTCTATTTACTTTTTCAAATCATTCCCCTTCTCCATTATTTTTTGTATTTTTTTTTTTATTTTTTTTTTAATTTTATTTTCATTTAAAATTTTTATTTTATAATTTTTATATATATACATATTTTATATTTTTTCGTATTCCTTTTTTTGTATTGTTTTTTTTTTTTATTTTTTTGTTTTAATTTTGTTTATTTTTTGGTTTTTTTTTTTAATTAATTTTATTTTTTTATTTTATTTATTTTCCATGTTTTTTTTATATTAAATTAATTTTTTTTATTTCAAATATCACATGAATGCACGTAAATTTTAAATCAATTTGCTCCCCTCTCGTTCTATTTCCTTTTTCATACCATTCTCCTTTCCATTTCAGAGCTCAGTCTTAGCGACAACGGAGACAAAATGTCGCCCGGTTCGTCCAATAAGGAGGCAAATAGAAGTACCGTACCAACCACAAGCACTGTCGATGCTAATCAAAGTGATAGCACACCAAAAAATACAACAACACCAACAACTTCAGGTAGAAATATCAGCAGTGAGGCGACGAGTGAAAAGAGCGACACTACGAGTTGTATGATAGAATATCCATGTCCGTTGCCGGAGAACTTATATGCGACGAGTGAAAAGAGCGACGGTGCGGGTTGTATGATAGAATATCCATATCCGTTGCAGGACAACTCATATGCAGACATATTGAAAGGACGCCAGCCGGCCGATCGCGCAAAAGGTAATTTAACATTCACATACTAAGTTTGGTTGGTGTGAACTTTTCGTTTAATTTTAAGAAATTTTTTAAATGTTGTTTAAATAAATTACCACTTTAACTTTGATGTAATTCATATGAAAAATTCTCTGCATGGCAGTTTGTTCAATTTCAGAAAACCCTGCCGAATACCGTAAGGCCGTCATAAAAAGTGCATTTTTGGATGAGCATCATTTTCCGCCAGTGTCCTATGCAAGGCGCTTTTGGACACCAAAGCGGAGGAACGAAGGGGACCGTTTTGCCGCCGCTGCGAAAGCTTAAATTTAAATGTGTAAAGCAGTTTTTGATTGAGTTTGAGGCTTTTGTAAAGACAAAAACAAAAACAGCAGCGCTCAATAAAAAAATTAATCAACAATTAAATTAGCAAAATGTGAAACGTATCAATTAGCAGATAATTATTGTTTAAAAATGATGTTTTAAAATCGAATGCAAAAAAAAATGTAAAAATTAAATGTTAGAAAATATAAATAGGGCATGCATACATATACACATATGCGAGTATTGATATTAGTTTTAACATTTTGATTCGCATTCATTTCTGTAGCATACAAGCAAAGTAAATTATAAATTATAAAATACTGTATAAAATATTCGTTAGCCAATTAAACTTAGTAAGCATTTACCTATTACACACGCGGGTACAGGGTCCACATGCTACTACAATATATTTTCAATATTGCGTTTTGCTCTCTGCGCCTCTCTTTTACCATTAACTAAAGTAGAGTGATATTTTCCGAGGCCTTCGAATGGGCTTTTTGCGATCTTCTTAAATTTATTTACTTATAGTTCTTCATCGCCTTTTTATATACACATTTATGTCATACTGTTCTAAAATACTCTCTCGACTATTACTGATTTTATGTAAAAAATATGTATATGTTTTTATCTTATGATTTTTTTTTAACTTTACTAGAATTTACATACTTTTAAGAAATGCACATTTTTGCTGTTGTTTTTGTTAGTTGCAAAAAAAAAAAAAATAAAAATAAAAATAGAACAAAATAGCGTCAGTCTATGAGCAAGCATTAGTAGTTTTTGTATAGTGTGCATATGTATGTACATGCAAAAACAAAAAACGTCCATACTCTCCGACAATCTCATAACCTTGTAAAATGTTAAATATGTATGTACATGTACATGTATGGCTGATCAATTTATTAGTGGCGAATAAGCAGGAGGATAAGTCACACATTCACATATACACACACGCTCACTCACATTTGTCAATAAAACGTTACAGCATTGAAAGTGTTAAAAACAAGTACCTAAATATATTTGAAAATACAGAGAGAGCTTATAAAAAATATGGAAAATAGTTATAAAAAAAATTAAAAAGTTTTAATTCTAAGAAATGCAGATAGGGTGAATAGCCTAGAAAACAAATTTGAAGATTTCAGAAAAATTAAGTAGTATTATGTATTACAAAAACATGTGAAATATTCAAAATATTTGGTAGTAACTTAAAAAAAATATATATATATATACATAAATGTGCTAACAAACATCACATATAATTCTTAAAAAAATACTTTTCCCTAAATGTGAAGCAAATTAAAAACTAAAAGAAAAAGAATTTAATTATATTAAAAAAATGTAAATTAAAAAAAAATAATAATAATAAATAAAGCAATATAAAATTAATAACCCTAATTTTAGCAAAACTACGCAATATTTAAAAAATTATAATAACGAAAATGAAAATGATTATTAATTAATAATTATTTAAATTATTATAATTTAATTGAGTAATAATAAATTATTTTAATTAATATAATAATTTAATAATTATTAATAATTTAATAATTAATAATTTAATAATTATAAAATTAAAATAAGAATTATTAAAAATTAAAAAAACATTATAATTATATTTATAAATAATAAAAGTATAAGTATAATAAAAGCGTAAAATCACATAATATAAAAAATATTTAATATATGTAACAACAAAATAATAACAAAATAATTTTTGAATTCAGTTAAAACACAGATGATGAAGCTAAGACTTTATGCACGAAGAGCAGTGAAAATTCCACGTGAATTCACGAAAATTCAATTTCTGATGCACGGATTGGTTTTTTTTTAATTTTTTTTTAACCCTGCCGTAGTAACGTCATTTTTCGCACTCTTTAGGCCGGATTCACACTATGATGCCGATCACGGTCCGCTCTCGGTCCAGTCTCGGTCCGGTAAAATATTCACAAACGAAAAACAATGACTGTATTCACACTATCCGTGCTGTTCAAGTTTCGGTACAGTCACACTCCAGCATCGATCAAGTTCGAAGAATATTTTGCTGGAGCGTGATCGAACTTGCCGCGACTTGTACTGATAGTGTGAATAACGTTGCGTTATCGGTTCAGTCTTTCGACAATAGCAACCTATTGGAGAATTGAAAAAATTTTCAATTTCATTTTCATTTTCAACGAACGATGAATCGCGACTGGACCGATGTAAGAACACAAATGTAGATGTCGAAAGATTTTACCGAACCGAGACTAGACCGAGAACGAACCGTGATCGGCACCCTAGTGTGAATCTACCCTTAGTGGTAACCTCGGGTCACTTGTGTCCGAGGCTTAAAATAATATCTTAAAATGATTTTAAAAATCTGAAGAAATTCACGGTGACTTATTAACTATCCTAGAATAACAATAAATCACTATGTTGAGGGTTTTTTCTTTTTAATAAACAAAAAAAAAATAATAAATTGAAATAAAAAAGCAATTAAAAAATAAAAAATTTAAACTAAAAAAACAATTAAAGAAAAATTAATTGCAATTAAAAAACAAACAAAAAATCAATTGAAATTAAAAAACAAAAAAAAATAATAAATTGAAATAAAAAAAAGATAAAAAATAAAAAATTTAAATTAAAAAACAATTAAAAAAAATTAATAAAACAATAAAAAAAATATAAAAAATTAAATGAAACTTAAAAACAATATAAAAAAATTTAAAAATTAAATGGAATTAAAAAACAATCAAAAATAAGGAAATAAAATATTTTAATTAGAAAACAGTTTAAAAGTTAAAAAAATTAATAGAAATTAAAAAAAAAATAAAAATTGAAAAATATTAATTGTAATTAAAAAAGAATTAAAAAATTACAAAAAAATAAAAAAATTACAAAAAAATAAAAAAATTACAAAAAAATAAAAAATAAAACAATTTAAAAAATAATAATAAAATTAATTGAAATTAAACAAGAATTATAAAATAAAATAAAATAAAATTAAATGGAATTAAGAAACAATTAAAATATAAGAAAATAAAAAATTTTATTAAAAAACAGTTAAAAAGTTAAAAAAATTAATTGAAATTAAAAAAAAAATAAAATAGTTTTGGAAAAAATTAATTGCAATTAAAAAAAAAAATAAAAAAATTAAAAACAATTAATAGAAATTAAAAAACAATAAAAAAGTTAAAAAAAAATTAATTGTAAATAAAAAAGAACTATAAAATAAAATAAAATCAAATTAAATGGAATTAAGAAACAATTAAAATATAAGAAAATAAAAAAATTTAATTAAAAAACAGTTAAAAAGTTAAAAAAATTAATTAAAATTAAAAAAGAATTAGAAAATTACAAGAAATTAAAAAAAATGTATTGTAATTAAAATAGAATTAAAAATTTAAAAAACAATTTGAAAAAATTAAATTAAAAATTTATTGAAATTAAACAGGAACTATAAAATAAATTTAAAATAATTAAATGGAATTAAAGAATAAGGAAAAAAATTAATAAACAATTATAAAATAAATAAAAAAAATTAAATGGAATTAAAAAATAAGAAAATAAAGAATTTAAATTAAAAACATAAAATAAAAATATTTAACTAAAAAACATCTAAAAAGTAAAAAAAATTAATTGAAATTAAAAAATGAATTAATAAATTAAAAAACAATTTTAAAAATTATAAAAAAGTGTATTGAAATTAAACAAGAATTGTAAAAAAAAAAAATTTAATGGAATTAAAAAATAAGAAAACATAAATTTTAAATTAAAAACAATTAAAAAGTTGAAAATAAAAAAAAATTGAAATTAAAAAAACAATTTAAAATAAAACTTGTTAATATGTGCCACTTTCTTTTGACGCTAACTGTACGCGCACGTAGCCCAGAAAGAACCAAGCCAAAAAAGCCAATTGGCACAAAATACAAACAGCTTAAAACCAATTAGTTTTTTGAGTGTCGAAATTTCTAATCAAACTTTTGTTGGACAAACTTCTTGACAAAGAACAACAAACTTTTGCTGGATCAAAGGACCAACGTTGCTTGTCTTTTTGTACATTCTGTGGTTGACGTACGTGGATCAGTCGATTCTCTGTTTTCAGTTTGCCTATTAAAGCGAAAGTATTTTTCCACATCCGCTGATTATGCAAACCATGAACGTATTAAAACAACAAGATTCAGTCTGTATTCGATTCTGACCCCGTAGATCTCTAATTCAACTAACCAATTGGTCAGTAGAAAATTATTTGCGCTTATGGGCGGCCAGTTGTTGTTGTTATTGTAGCCTCTTCAAGCATATCCCATCATGTTTTTTTGGGCATACTGCTAAAGTGATAGTCCTGGATACAAATTCAAAGCCCAATAAAGGTTGTGCCAGTATAGGGGGGACCCAATTGACGTAGAAACCATAAAAAATATTTGTGTGCAGTAGAAATATTTAATTTTTTTCTCAACTTCAATTGAAGCATTTTAACTTCAACTAAATGTATTGCAATAAAGAAAAGAAAAAAGCAAAAAACAAAAACCAAAAAATCATATAGAACCATTAGTATTTGAATACCTAAAAGCAAAAAGAGCAAAAAAAAACGTCTGAATTCCAAAAGAATTTCATCTAATCCAATTCAATTATATTCAAATAAAAGCAAAGATAATAAAAAAATAAAATAAATTAAAATAATAATAATAATAAAATACTGTATGGAAAAATTTCTAAATAAAAAATAATGAATTTGTTAAAAATGAACGGATTAGAAATCATAATTCTTAATAAAATATAATAAAAAACTTAATAAAAAATGAACCGCTTCAACCGCAAAATTGTTTCATATGAAATTTGTTGATATTTATTGCTTTCATTTGCGTTATTTGAAATTATAAATATTTTTAATTACTTGTTTTTTACTAATTTATGCTTTTTCTGCGTCATAATTATTACTGACTTTAAGTGAAGGGCATTGAATTAAATTCAGAAAAAAAGTTTTCAAAGAAAATAGCAATAAATATTTATGTAGTATACAAATATTAGGACGTAGCTGTGCAATGAGTTCACATAACTTAAATAAAATAAGAAAACAATTAAGTGCAATATTTAAATATAAAAATTAAAAAAAATAAAAAAGTAATTTTTGGTGTTATTCATAAAAAATAAATTATCTGTGAAAAATTTTAGTTTAAAGGTACAGTAACATTTCCATAAGATGTGCATCTCAAACCTATATACCTAGGTAAAATTGTTTGAGAATTTGTGTGTATGTGTGTATACATAGCTTAAAAATTTTTAAAATTAATATAAAAGAAATTTAGAAGTCTTTAAAAAAGAAATATTTGTGCGGAATGTCACTTTATGAAGTGTATTAAAAAGTCGTTAATATTATGAATAAGAATTAATTAGATATTTAAAAAAAAGTATTGTTGGTGTATTATTTTTCCGAAAATTCCCGAAAACTGCATTCGACTAAGCCAGAAAGAGGCGAAATTCCCGTCAAATCGATTTATTTTTATGTTTTTATTAATTTTTATTTTTTAATTTACATTTTTTTCGTTTTTTTTGTTTCATATTTTTAATTGTCTAATTTATATTTCTTCAGTATTTTAATTTTATTTGTAATTTTTTTTATATTTTTTTATATATTTTTTTAAATTTTTTATATATTTTTATATATTTTTATATTTTTTTATATTTTTTTTATATTTTTTTATATTTCTTTATATTATTTTATATTTTTTCACATTTTTTTTATATTTTTTTATATTTTTGCGTATATTTTTTTATATTTTTTTATATATTTTTTATATTTTTTTATATTTTTTATATATTTGTATATTTGATTTTAGTATTTTTTTTATATTTTTTATATTTTTTTATATTTGTTTTTAGTATTTTTTATATATTTTTTAATATTTTTTTATATATTTCAAAATGAAAGAATTAAAAATATAAAAATTTTCTAATTTAAATTTCTTCGGTATTTTAATTTTATTTGAATTTTTTTATATTTTTTATATTTTTTAAATTTTTTAATATTTTTTATATTTTTTTTTATGTATTTTTATTTTTTTATATTTTTTTTATATTTTCTTATATTGTTTTATACTTTTTTATATTTTTGTATCTATTTTTTATATTTGTTTTTAGTATTTTTTGTATATTTTTTTAATATTTATTTATATATTTCAAAATGAAAGAATTAAAAATATAAAAATTGTCTAATTTAAATTTCTTCGGTATTTTAATTTTATTTGTATTTTTTTTATATATATTTTTTTTTTATTTTTTATATTTTTTTATATTTCTTTATATTTTTTATATATTTGTTATATTTTTTTTTATATTTTTTTATATATTTGTTATATTTTTTTATATCTTTTATATGTTTTAATATTTTTTTATATACAATATATTTTTTTATATTTTTAAAATAAAATTCGTGTCACATTTTTTCATTATTATTTTTTATAAACAAAAAACTAAGATTTTTTAATTTTTTAATTTAAATTAGTTTTGCATTCCAGTTTTATTTTTATTTTTTTAATGAACACATTTTTTTCATTATTATTTTTTAATTTTTTATTTAATATTTCTTATAAAGGGTGGTTAAATTTCAAGGGCCGATGTTGAATGTGAACCACACCTAAACGTCAACGACACCGTTGGACTTCTTTCTTTGGGGTTATTTGAAAGAAAAGGTGTACGTCGATAAGCCAGCAACAATTCAAGAGCTAAAGGATGAGATAATTCGGCACATTAACGGCATAGAACCTCAATTATGCCTCAGCGTCATCGAAAATTTGGACCATCGGATGGAGGTGTGCCGCCGAGGCCGCGGTGGCTATTTGGCCGATATTTTGTTCCATACGTAATTGAGCCATACCAATGTTATCATAATAAAGAGAAATGACAATAATTTCCCAAAAAAATTTTATTTTATTCAAAATCAACACCGGCCCTTGAAACTTAACCACCCTTTAAATAAAAATCTAAGATTTTTTTAATTATTAAAACTAAGATTTGTTTATTTATTTTTTAATTTAAATTATTTTTATATCCCAGGTTTTTGATTTTTAATTTTTTTATATTATAAAATGAAAATGAAATTCCCGTCATATCTTTTTATTTTATAGTTCTTTTTTATTTCTTAGTTTAAATTCTTTTTAGTCCGATTTTTTTTTTTATTCTTATTTTTACTATTTAATTAATTTTAATTTTTCAATTTATTTTTATTTATGAAATTAAATTGCCACCACATCTTTTTATATTTATTTTTTAATTAATTTTTATTTTTTAATTTAAATTCCTTTTCTATTCTTTTGTTTAATTTTTTAGTTTATAATTTATTTTTTAACAAGTTTTTATTTTAATTTACATTCTTTTTCTAGTTGGTTTTTTTTTTGTTTTTAATTTGTAATTTATTTTTTATGTATTATAAAATGAAAATTAAATTCCCGTGGCATCGATTTAGTTTTACTTTTAATTAATTTTTATTTTGTAATTTAAATTCCTTTTCTAGTTTTTTATTTTAAAATTTTTTAGTTTATAATTAATTTCTATTTTTTAACAAGTTTTTATTTTGATTTAAATTCTTTTTCTATGTAGTTTTTTATTTTTATTTTTTAAATTTTTTATATAATTAATATAAAAGAAATTTAAATTCCCTTCTCAGCGTTTTTGGTTTTTAGTTTTTAATTAATTTGTATTTTTAATTTAAATTCTTTTCCTAGTTTTTTATTTTTAATTTTTAGCTTATTTTTAATATAATTTCTTTTTATATCCTTGTTTTTTTATTTTGAATTTTTTCATTAAAATTTGGAGTTTATTTCTTGGTATTTTTATTTAATTGTTTTGTAATTTAATTTTTACTTTTAAATTTTATGACTTTCTGGATTTTTTTTATCTTAATTTAAACATTTTTTTTTTAACTGAAACGTTAAGTTTTTAGTTAATTTATTTTTGTTTATTTAATTTTTTTTTTTTTTTTGTTTTTCTTTTACTTTTTCTTGTTTATTTCATTTTTGTTTTATTTTTTTAAACTTTTTTATTTATTTTGTTTTTTATAATACATACATACATATGTACATACTAAATTCTTGCGACCGCTCTTAATAGTCAAAATTAAGTAATTATTTTTCATAAACAACAAAAAATTATTTAAAAAAAAGTAGATTAAAACAAAACGTATAACGATGCAAACAACAAAACATGTGCAAAAAATATAAAAAATGTTATAAAAAAAAATTAATATAGAGCTATTCCATGTCAAGTAAACCAAGTATTCTGGACATTGTCGTAAATTTTAATGAAAATTAGTCAATTTGTAGGCTTGAGTATAATAAGAAGTAAAATGAAAAAATTTACAAAAACAAATTTGTAATTTTGAGATTTATTCATTGTAAAAAATTTTGGTATAGTTTTTTCAAGTAAAATATCTACGTTTCTCTTTCACATTTTTAAAATTTGTTTTTTTTTTTTAATTTTTTAATATAAAATTTTTTTTTTTTGTTTGAAAAAAAATTTATTTTAACATTTTAGAGAAAAAAATTTGTTTAGCTTTTTTGAAGATTTCTTTCTTATTTTTTTTTTATTAAGAGCTCAAACTATGCTCTGTATTCACTGAAAGTATCATAGTGGGATAGCCATAACTTTCGAGTTATATTCACGTACGTACAGTGATCCAATAATAATACTCTAGCTTACAAATAACCCAATTTTGAGAAAAATTTACGAGAATGTCCAAAATACTTGTTATGGAATTTCTCTTTAAAATATATCTGTATAAAATGAGAAAATATGTACAAAAAATAAATAAAAATACAAAAAACTTAAACCCTAATAAAAACACAAAAAAATTTAAATAAAATCTGCAAAAAGTTCAAAAAATAAAACAACCACAAAACCACAAATAAATATTTGTTTTATTATTAAATATAGCGACAACTGCTGAGAAACGGGCAGCATAACAATTCAATTTATTATAATTTATTGCTATTAAAAAACATATTAATACGATGGGCAATAGATTTGTGATGAGAAGAGGCAATTTTGTCACAGCCAAAACTTTTACTTGAATGCTTTAAAATTGCACCTCAAAACAGTCTGCATGCCTCACATGTTGCTCGTATGTATGAGTGAGTACCTGCTTGTTTAGTTTTCGAATGCAGTTGAGAAGACACTAGAGAGAGCGCATCGCAGTGCATATCGCCGAACCACCGCTAATCAGCTCTCAGTGAATTTTAGAGAATCAGCAGGTCTACAAATACACTTTTGATTGCATAAAAACTCTTTTATTTTATTGAGAACAGAGTTCAACCAGAGAACAGAGTACAAAATAAAACAAAAACAAGCAATAAGTACAGGAATATCAATGACGCTAATGAACGTTGAATTCTCCGAAAAGTAAGGATGAACCAAAATTAGGCGCACGGAAAGTTTTTCCTGAGAGAAAATACATACCGGGCTCTACGCAAAAATGGTTTTAATAGATGGATGGTGTTACAACGCGGTGTAATTGCGTTGTAATTAATAATTACCTTTGTTTGGTGCTTAAAAATGCATACTAGCGCTGCACTTCACGAGCTCGGTTCAAAGTAAAGCGAACGAAGAAAGCCATCGCCGCGTGCAGACGAGTGCGCTGAAGCACAAATGTGAGTACCTATTGTATATATATATATAATATATGCATATATCTATATGTAAATATGAATTGTAAATTTAAACAAATTGTAAACTAATTTTCTAAATAAAATTATAGATTTTCGCAGACGAAGCGCAAAATATTGAAACAGCCGACGTTTCAACAGATGGAAAAATAAAAATATGTATTTAGAAAAAAATGTGGTAAAACTCTAAATTATTTATAAAAATGGGCCCGCCATTTATGTATAGCCATTTGGCTACTCCGCTATAAGTATTGCTGTTTAAAATTCACCGACACAAGGGCAAGCTGCGTACATTTTGCACAGCGCAACTTCTGTACCCACTTTTGGAGTTAACGCAAGAATGAGAGAAAGAGCAAAGTAACAGGCGCCATCTCATTATTCTTTCCATCATGGAGTTAACGAAGCCTACTTTTTCTATAGTTTTTTCACCACTTTTCTCAGGCAGAGTAAAGCTTTATGAGTTGCTTAGTAATCAGAATTGCCAGATATTCGCCATGCGAGACCGTAGGTTCGAATCTCCGTGCACGAAACACCGAAATGATATGAAAAAGTTTTCTAATGCATACAAAAAAATATTATTTTTATTATATACCTAAATATTTCTAAGTAAAACATTTTTAATGAGTGGTTGGACTACTTGTGCTGAGGTCTTTATGAGAACAAAAATTAGTTGTTTGGCTAAGTGTGCGACGACAATGAGCAGTTGAGTTGTCAGCAGTAATTTCATTATACAAATAAAAATGATTAGTTGTCATGCCTAGACACAGAGATATATATATCACTTACAAGAAATTGCTATTGGTAAAAGAAAGAGAATATCACACCGATAAGTGGAAACTATCAGTTTTCCCCATGGCTAGAATAAAGATTGAAGAATAAATAAAAATTTAGAATAATTAGGCACTTTTGTAATGGGGTAATTAGGGTTTTAATTGGAATTATAAATAGAATTTGGGTGCACTAAACAAAAATCATTTAATTTTAGTATAATAAAGTGCAAGTTTGAAGTAGCTGAAAATTCTCATTGATCTTTGATAATTTCTTTTCTGAGGAGTGTTGCAAATTTTCTTTAAATAACGAATGGATATTTTTTTATATGGAGAAAATATACAACGCTATCAAAAATTAAAAGCATTAAAAATTGATGAATGTAAAAATTTGTGAAAATTACTTAAAGAGAAGATAAAACTCAAGAATCATAGAATACAATATTGGGCCTTCATGAGAGAATGAATCGCACGCACATGCATTTGCACCAGTGATTTTGATTACAGAAAGCACCAAAACTTAGGAAAAAAGCGTTGTGCCACACTAAAAGCTCTTCATTTTTTTATTTTAACCAAAGAATACTTTTTTTATAGCAATTTGTATTTAATAAAAATAAAATAAAAGATATATCGTAGCATACGACTATACAACCCGTGCTTACCCACGGCGCAGAAATTTTTGAGCGCAAAACTTTGCGTGAAATATTTGACCCAATACGCGAAGCAGATTGTGAGTGCAGAATCGGATATACATACGAGTACATACTACATATGTACATAAGGAGCTGCTGCCTGCAATGGCGAAAATATTGTACGATTTATCAAGCCGCAACGCATCAGATGGGCAAGTCGCATCATCTGCATTGTTGGCGGTAGGCCACAAAAACTTCCGCGGGTTGGTTGGCTAAAGTGGTGATTCTTCCAGAATCCAACTAGCGCTTCCGCACCACTTTGTTGCCACATCCTCGTTACCAACTTGTTTAACGGTTATTTACAGCATGACTATATCCAGGCTGTACGGTTTAAGAACCTTATTAGGTTGTTAACGTCCAAGCCAGACAGTTGTTCGAGACTCTCGAACAGCGGCCTGCCCAGGGTTAACATTCTGTCCCTCCATAGGGCAGGGCATTCACAGAGGAAATGGAAGATTGTCTCCTTTTTCTCCGGTTGTTTACAACTCTGACAGTACGTATTATGAGGTATGCCCATTTTGGCTGCTTGTTCTCCGATAGACCAGAAGCCGGTTATGACTGCCATTAGTCTACACTCGTCCCGTCGTTTCATTCTTATTAATGCCGACGATTGCTTGTTGTAGGTGGGCCATAACGTTCTGCTAATTTTGCATTTCGTCTGGTCTTTCCACCTACAATCCGCGATTCGAAGGTATTTCTGGGAAATTGCATTCTTGATTGCACCTAATGGTGTGAATACCGATTCTGCAAGAGCGTTATTCATGGCAGATCCCCCTATTGCCAGTTCATTTGCTTTTTCATTACCTTCAATGTTCCGATGTCCCGGGACCCAGATTATGGTTTTCACTCAAGATGGTGAGGCTATTCCTACTTTGTTCCACCACTTTAGAGGTTGTTGTAGCCGAGTCCAGTACCTGGATTGCAGCTTGGCTATCCGAAAGAATAGCGATATTGCCCTTAAAAGAGAAATCTCTGATTAGTATTTGCCAGTATTTCCGCCTGGAAAACACTGCTGGTATTAGGGAGACGCACAGATTTCTCAATTTTAAACCTGTGAGAATATATACCAGCTCCAACACCTCTCTAGGACATGATCTGATTGCACCGACCGTTATTGCACAGGCTAATCTTTGTATTCTGCCGAGTAATTTGGAATTGTACTCTCTCCCTAAAACTTTCCACTAAACTACCGAACCATACGATAAAATAGGTCGTATAACCGCCCTATACAGCCATAATGTATGCTTAGGTTGACGACCCCATCTTCTTCCAAGCATACGTTTACAGGCATATAAAGCAATTTCTGCCTTCCTTACCCGTTCTTCAACATTTAATTTCCAGCTTAGTTTGGAGTCCAGAATTACCCCTTAGTAATTTGCGCTGGGTGATAGTAAGACTACAACCATTTATGCTCAAGACCCCGTAGCGTACCAATAATAATTTTGGCTGCATAACATCACCGAGGAGCTGAAAAAAGTAGGCGTCAAAAACTGGAAATCTCTAGCACTGGATCGTGTTGAATAAAGGAAGGTTGTTGAGGGAGCTAGAGCCCACGCCGAGCTGTATCGCTAATAGGTAATGATAATGATACGAGTATAATTCAATTACACAAAATTTATTCGTTCATCACAATTTGGCGAAAAACTTAGAAAAATTATTTTCAAAACCTAATTTCTTATTATTTTATTTATGGTAAAAATTACCGAATTCTCTTACTTTGTCTTGGCTTTATTTTAAGTCTGGCCCCACTAAAAAAAAATGTGATTTCTGGACCGATTTGAAAATACTTCCCTTCTCCAAAACAAGTTTTTGAAATTCGAATGAAATGATATTTTCTGAATGAAAATTTGGTTAATTTTTGGTGATTTCCCTCGCGGCAAAACTGATCTAGACGAGCTCGGCCCATAAACAGTTGCACAGTAAAGTCTACATACCCCATTGAAAAGCAAGGTTTGGAGATTTCTGTGAACATTGTAGCATTAGAATATATTCCAAACAAATCCAATCTAACAACAAACAATAAATTTTAACAAAAAAATTTTAATCCAAAAATATTTATTAACAAAAACAAACAAAATTCATTTTCCAAACACAGAAAAGTTTGCATCCGGCTTTGTAGTGGAGTACACAAAATGCAGCTCTGTACTCTAACAGTGCTACCAATCACTTCAGGCGTCTTTACTAGATACCGTTAGTTAGAAAGAAGTTTAGTTCTTCGATATTAATATTGTAGCTGTGTTAATTTAACCAAAATGAGTAAAGAAATCTGTGTTAAAGTACGTGAGCTAATTGTGCCATATTATAAGGAAAAAAAATCTTTAAGAGAGATTGGAGAACTGGTCGGACATCCAAAATCAAGCATTCAAACAATTATTCGGAAATATAATCACACTAATAGTGTAGAAACCAAGAAGTGGTCGCCCACCTAAACTGACTCCTCGTGCTAAGCGAAAATTTTTGTTAGACGTGCAAGAAAATCCAAGAATAACAGCAATAGAAATTGCAAATTTATTGATATTAATATGGATCGCATGGTATATTTGGACATTCTCAAAGATAATTTAAAGCAATCCGCGTGTAAACTGGGTCTTACGGCGGGTTGGTACTTTCAGCAAGATAACGACCCAAAACATACCGCTGGTGTTGTCAAAGAATGGCTACTACATAATGTGCCCCATCAACTTCATTCCTCACCCCAGTCACCGGATTTGAACCCCATAGAGAATTTATGGGATGAATTGGATCGTCGCATTAGGAAAAGGACAATTAAAAATAAACAGGACCTCAAAAATGCTTTACTTGAAGAGTGGAATTTAATTTCGAATAATTACACAAAAGCAAGGCGAATTTATAACAAGTGACAGCAAACACATATAAGTAAAACCCTACATGTATTTGTTGTTGCGTTTGGTGCAAGCATCATGTCAAAATCAGCAAGCAAATGTAAACATACGAATGTAAACATACCAATACATACAAACAAAGCATATCATTTTGACGTAAGCCATACCTACGGCGAAAAATTCAGCTGGGTGAATGCTGTCACCTTATTAAATCCACCTTGCACAAAAGTATTGCTAAATTCCATGCAAAATATGTAGATTAAACGCTGTTCTAGAAAGTCGTGGCGGACCCACCAAGTATTAATTCTGTTGTCTTTTTATTTCCTTTTAAGTGAAATACATTCTTTTTACAACGTATGCAGACTTTTCTGTGTTTGGAAAATGAGTTTTGTTTGTTTTTGTTAATAAATATTTTTAGATTTAAATTTGTTTGTTGTTAGTTAATGCTACAATGTTCACAGAAATCTTCAAAAACCTCGCTTTTCAATGGGGTATGTAGACTTTACTGTGTAACTCTGGAAGTGTCATAATAATAATAGTTTATATATATTTATATATTTTGAAATGTATATGAAATATAAAAGCCAAAAATACAAAAATTTAATCAGCAAAACAAAATATTTTTTAAATAAAAATTCTGTTTCCTTGCCAGGTTTCGAACTCGCTTTTAGAAAGTTCCGCTTGCCAACCATAATCAACAACGAAGTTTATTATTTTTGTGACGAGAGCAGCTCATTACAATTCTGTAAATTTCCCGTACTTTGCGACAGACATTTATTATAAATAACATCTCATAAATACTAAACAGAAATATTGGTAAAAATATTGTTTAGGAATCCCAAACAAATGCTATTCACCCGTACTATAATAAAATTGTATTTATCCATAATCGGTTCGCAACCAAAAAGTCGCAAACCCTTCAAAAATTCATTTTAGACTCATTAGAGTGCTCCTCTCCACGGAAATCTTTAGTAAAAGGCGAAAGATTTATTCGACAACTGAAGAGAAGCCAGAGTAACTAAACCACCTCAAACATTTACTATTAGAATAAATATTTTCATAAAGCGGTTGCGAAGTATAACGGCAAAAGCCAAGTAATACGAAATAAGCGAAAGAACGCGATTGCTTGTTCGCACCCCAACAAAAACATTGTGCTAGCCGCTTAACACATTGTTGCTGTGCGCACTATTGTACAGCTGCAGTCAAAGTATACATACAAATGTATGTATGTACATACGTGTAAATATCTGGTACACAGCAAGAATGATAAGCGCCCTTTACACGATCACACTGTGTGACAAACATTTGCGGTGTGATGAGAAGTGTGAGCGTGTAAACATAAGAAATTCGTGTGTGACACACATGTGTGATAGTGTAAACGCTTGCATCATGCACGTAGTGTATTTTTTTAGTCGATACGCAAAAATTGGAGAGTAATGGCATCGCGGGCAAACAAAGAAATTTGGAAGGAGTTCTTCGAAGTATATCGAAGCTATCCAGAAATCTGGAAAACTAAAAGCGAAGAATACAAAAATAAAATAAAAAAGAATGCTGCCTATGAAACACTTCTAGAAAAATATAAGGAGATAGATCCAAAAGCAACTGTGGAAAGTTTAAAATATAAAATAAACTCAATTCGCTCATGTTATCGACGCGAACTAAAAAAATTAAAGCGAAGTGAGAAATCTGGAGCAGGAGTTGATGACGTATATGTATCATCTTTGTGGTACTTTGATGATCTATCATTTTTGGAAGAACAAGAAACACAGATGACTGGTTTGTCATCAATAGAAAATGAAGAACATGAGGACACTACTTTCGAAGACGTAAGTAAAAAGAACAGGACATTTTTATTTATTTATGCATATATTTTTATTTATAAAAAGAAATTTGAAATTACATTGATCTGACACCATTAAAGTATTCACAAAATGAGTTTCGAATTTCCTTGGCGTTGGTAGTACTATTCCGATTTTTGTTTTTTTCTATTTGCATCAAAGCAGGTTCCGACCTTTCACCTACATATATCATTTATCATTCGAAGATAAGATTCAGTACTTTTTGTGCTTAAAAAGTTATGTAAATAGCAAATTGCTAAAACCATTTTTGATGCATTTTTGGGAGATAAATGTATTGTAGTCAGCAGTATTCTGAATCTGGAAGATATAATTCCAAACGCGTTTTCAACCACCCTTCTTGCCCGTGACAGACGATAGTTATATTGTTGTTGATGCCGAGTTAGACCACTTTGGCTATAGGGTTTTATAAAATGTTCATTTTGTGCAAAAGCGTCACAAAAACAAACGGCAGCTCTTTTTCAAAACCAGGCGGCTTTGTTGGGGGAGGTATTTTAAATTTTCCGTCATTATACATAGCCGAAAATGTCGTATTTCCCAAAACACCACCATCAGACACTCTTCCGTTTGCTCCAGCTTCAACCATTATAAATTGATATTTTGCATTGACTATGGCCATCAAAACAATACTGTAAGTCTTCTAATAGTTGAAATAGTATGCTCCAGAGTGCGGTGGTTTCGTAATGTTTACATGTTTTCCATCGACAGCGCCAAGGCAATTCGGGAAATTCCACAGTTCATAAAATTCAGAAGCTATCGTTTTCCATTCTTCTTCACTTTTCGGTAACTGAAAAGATAATAGTTTTTATTTTTATTTATTATTTTTAGAATGCACCTGGCGCAAAAAAAGCCAAAACAGAATTTGGTAAAAAAGAAAAACAAGAGTTGCTTAAGAAAGCAGTCAAAGCTTTAGAAGATTCGATGCGGCCCAATGACGATGCGAGTACCTTCAGTTCGACTTGGGAAGTCCTCTTCAGGAAACTTGACCCTACTCAACAATTATTTGCGAATAGAACCATTATGGAGGTGTTGTACCAAGGAGCTTTGGGTCAGTTGAACGAAAACTCCCATCAATTGTTCAACGTACCAAACACAAGATGTTCATCAAGACCTCTTTCTTATAGCGACAACTCGTCCACATGTTTTGATAAGCGAACAATGCAAAATCGTTCATCAACACCTTTTTCTTATAGCGACAACTCGTCCACATGTTTTGTTGCAAGAACAGTGAAAAATAGTCCGGAATACATAATTTCTCCCCCACTTTCGAGTCCAACGCAATTGATATCTACTCCTGCATCTCAAGTTCAGTACACCAGATTTCATAGCACAGTTCAGCCACAGCAATATCAACAAATTTCCAGCATCAATATACAACCACAGGAAACCATAAATACTCAACAATACGGAAACAACACAGAATATCGGGCATTTTCGGACTTGCTAAACGACTCTGAATATTCTTAAGCAAACTTTTATTTTTATTTTTTAATGATTTCAAGAACTATTTTATTTTTGTTATGTCAATTTTCATGCAATATACTTACTGAAATAAAATCTTTAAGAACTTTAATCAACGCTTCAAATGTCTCAATAATTATGTTGCTTAAACTTGCAGTTGAAATATACGACTGGAATTTCAAACTTTCATAGCTCTCTCCAGTTGCCAAATACCTCAATGTTACAGAGAGACGTTCATCAGGCGAAATTGCGTCTCGCATAAGAGTGTTTTGTTTTTCTATATAAGGTGTTACTTTTTCCAAAAGTTCCTTATATACAGAAGGATCCATTCGGAGAAAATTTTTGTAGTCCGCCGGGCTGGACTGTTCAAGTTCCTTTAATAAACTTATATGTGAAAAAACTGGGCTTCTTGATCGCCATTCCTTTACCCAAGTTTTTCTCTGTCTTTTTTTCTTTTTTGACGTGATAACGTCTTATAATTCGATTTAACAGGCTGCACGCACGAAAAAATGTGTCGTTACCTTGCTCATTAGTGTTACCTTGCTCTTTAGTGTTACCTTGCTCATTAGTGTTACCTTGCTCATATTACTGTTACCTTGCTCATATGTAGTTACCTTGCTCATTGCATTGAATGAACTGCAAGCGAAAGCGCGGAACGAACGACAAAGCAAACAAAGCAAACGAACGGCAACGTTCGACATCTTGCTCTCCCCTACTTAAGTGAGCGTATATATGTATGTATCAAGAATGATAGAAACAAGATTGCGCCCATCAGAGCGTACGTGTCGTCACGTTTGCTGAGTTGTGCAATATTGCCAACCATTTGCTCTTCGCAATAAATTTAGTGCTTTTTTATACCGAAAATGCGAAAATTTTGAAGTTTCGTGTTTGTTTCTTTTTGCGTTTAATTTAAAGCTACCGAAACTGTAAGTTTTAAAAACTACACATTATATACATTTCCCATTTCGAACATTAGTTGGTTTTCAATGCTATCACTAGTAAAATGCTTCATACTTATAAAGCTCGTTTTTGGATTGAAGGCATTTCCTCGCCGGCAGAAATGCATCCACTGTTTGCAGAGCGCCTCATCCTTTGGAAATATAAAAAAGCTTATATCACACGCTTTATTGAGGTTTTTACTAGCACAATTTTTCACTGCACATTTCATGTTTTCTTATTTTTCACTTATACGAGTGCACTTTCACGAATTATCTTATTTCTGCGTAAATATTCACTAAAACGTTTGTTACCGTTTGTTCTTATTAACGCACATTTCAAAACGAATATTCATAAACATCAACAATAACCGCAATCATGGGCAATGTGACCAGATCTCTGAGAAGATTTTAGTGCTAATGAAAAACCTTTTACTCTTATAAAATTTGATAATTTGAAAGTGCAAATTTAATTTTTGGCTCCATTTAAGGTTATGCAAAAATATTAAATGCCCCTCTCTCAACTCTTCTTAAGATTGAAAACCTTTTTACACATTTTAAAAAGCCTTTGAATTTATTGAATGCGAATTAAAACCATAGAGGTGTAATCGTTTCTTCCGGTCACCAATCCTTAGTGAGACATAGGACACTAAGAGTTATATTCATTGTAAAAATAAACAAGAAAATACCAGAAAATACTAAAGAAACCATACTGACATTTTTACAAAAAGAGTACCTTATCTAGTTACATAACTTCAAATATAGCAAAAAAGTCGTTTCGTTAACAAAAGAGTCTCGCTTAGCAAAAAAACCTCATAAATTAAATTGTACATAAGCATGACACATTTATTTAAAAAAAACGCACATTTTAAAGACAATTTGTCACGCATACAAAGTTCTTTAAGTGATTCAATAAAAATTTGTTGGGTTATTTTCTTTGAATGGGCATTTTAATGCGTTTTTATATCCAAAGCTAGGCAACATTGCAGTAGCGAGAGAGAGATTTGACTGCCGAAAGCAGAAGAACACCAACAACACCTACACTCGCGGGCAATGTCACCAGATGTTAAAAAAAATAAAGCTAAATAAAACTGAGTGAATTATTTAAATAATTATTAAAAAATGTATATTTTACAAAATTATAAACATGACATTTTAATTAGAACAGCTAGAAAAATGTCATGAAGAAAGAACTAAAACTCCGAGACAAAAAATAATAAAAATAACAAAAAAAAAATGCTAAATCAAGTTACGAAAATGGTAATCTGGCCATACTGGAGCTAAAATCACGTAACTAGTTGTCAAATTCGCTGAGCGCAAAGTAACGGGACCACGATGGGCGCCATCTCATTATTCTTTGCATCATGTGTATGTATATGCGCATATGTACATATATAAATTCACGTATTTGTATTTGCATATGCCTTCTTATTGATTATTATTAATTTGATTCACTTGAAGAATTTAAAATAAAACCAAGTTTGTTAATAATACCTGTTGTTTTAATGTTATTATTATTATTTTTTTATTATATATGAAGGAAAAAATGTATGGTAATATTTACCATATCTATACTAATATTATAAAGAGGAAAACTTTGTTTGTTTGGTTGTAATGAATAGGCTCAAAAACTACTGGACCGATTTTAAAAATTCTTTCACCATTCGAAAGCTACATCACGAGTAACATGGATTATATTTTATTTTGGAAATAGGGCTCGAGATATAGGTCAAAACGTGGATCCGGGTAACCTTCGGATGTGTATGTACAATATGGGTATCAAATGAAAGCTGTTAATAAGTGCTTTAATACGGGGTAATTTTCATACCTATTGATGACTAGGGTCTGGAAATATATGCCAAAACGTGGACCCGCCGTGTCTTTGCACCGAATTAAACCAAACTTCCACACATTGTTAAGGAGGTATTGAAGATGGTTTCCGTATAGTTTGGGTACCTATTGGTAGATATGGTCTCGAGATATAGGTCAAAACGTGGACCCGGGCAACCTTCGGATGTGTATGTACAATATGGGTATCAAATGGAAGCTGTTGGTGAATGCTTTAGTTCAGAGTATTTCCATCCGTTCCGTGACCAGGGTCTCGAGATAGAGACCAAAACGTGGACCCTAGAATGTGTTTGTACAATATGGATATCAAATGAAAGCTGTTGATAAGTGTTTTAATACGGGGTAATTTTCATACCTATTGATGACTAGGGTCTCGAAATATATGCCAAAACGTGGACCCGCCGTGTCTTTGAACCGAATTAAACCAAACTTACACACATTGTTAAGTAGGATTTGAAGATGATTTCCGTATAGTTTGAATACCTATTGGTAGATAGGGTCTCGAGATATAGGTCAAAACGTTGACCCGGGTAACCTTCGGATGTGTATGTACGATATGGGTATCAAATGGAAGCTGTTGATAAGAGCTTTAATACGTGGTAATTTGTTATGTTATGTTATGTTATGTTATGTTATGTTATGTTATGTTATGTTTTGTTATGTTATGTTATGTTTTGTTATGTTATGTTATGTTATGTTATGTTATGTTATGTTATGTTATGTTATGTTATGTTATGTTATGTTATGTTATGTTATGTTGTGTTATGTTGTGTTATGTTGTGTTATGTTGTGTTATGTTATGTTATGTTATGTCGTGTTGTGTTATGTTGTGTTATGTTAATGTTAACTCATTCTCTATATCCATACAAAATATCTATCAAACAAATAAAATTAAAATTTTCTTTTGAAAAATGCAACCATTCAATCAGTATTTTCTTATGACGTTATCACGTTAAACTATCGTCAGTAAACCGACTTTACAGACCACCTCTTTTTTTTTTTTGTTCTATTTCGTCTTCTTCTAAAATGTCAAATACAAGTGCTGCAACCAATGCGCGTGCCATGTTGCTTCGTTCACAAATAACAGAGAAATGAAGTATGACAACATGTGTGACCGTTTAAACGAAAGCAATTTTTTTTTTCATCACACCATGTTTGTCACACAGTGTGATCGTGTAAAGGGCGCTATAGAAAAAAGATTGCGCCTATGATGCAAAGAATAATGAGATGGCGCCCATCGTGGTCCCGTTACTTTGCGCTCAGCGAATTTGACAACTACTTACGTGATTTTAGCTCCAGTATGGCCAGATTACCATTTTCGTAACTTGATTTAGCATTTTTTTTTGTTATTTTTATTATTTTTTGTCTCGGAGTTTTAGTTCATTCCACATGACATTTTTCTAGCCTATTCTAATTAAAAGTAATGTTTATAATTTTGTAAAATATACATTTTTTAATAATTATTTAAATAATTCACTCAGTTTTATTTAGCTTTACGTTTTTTTAACATCTGGTGGCATTGCCCGCGATTGCAGGTGTTGTTGGTGTTCTTCTGCTTTCGGCAGTCAAATCTCTCTCTCGCTACTGCCGAGTTGCCTAGCTTTGGATATAAAAACGCACTAAATGCCCATTTAAAGAAAATAAAACACGAAATTTTTATTGTGTTACTTAAAGAACTTTGTATGCGTGATAAATTGTTTGTAGAATGTGCGTTTTTTTTTAAATAAATGTGTTATGCTTATGTACAATTTAATTTATGAGTTTTTTTTGTTAAGCGAGACTCTTTTATTAAGGGAACGACTTTTTTGCTATATTTGAAGTTATGTAACTAGATAAGGTACTCTTTTTGTAAAAATGTCAGTATGGTTTCTTTAGTATTTTCTGGTATTTTGTTGCTTATTTTTACTATGAATACACCTCTTGATGCTCTATGTCTCACTAAGGATTGATGACCGGAAGAAACGATTACACCTCTATGGTTTCAATTCGCATTCAATAAATTCAAAGGTTTTTTAAAATGTGTAAAAAGGTTTTCAATCTTAAGATGAGTTGAGAGAGGGGCATTTAATATTTTTGCATAGCCTTAAATGGAGCCAAAAATTAAATTTGCACTTTCAAATTATCAAATTTTATAAGAGTAAAAAAATTTTCATTAGCACTAAAATCTTCTCAGAGTGGCCTTCTTTAAACTTCTTTTGTATAATACATTGTGTAAAATAAGTACCCGGAATTTATAATTTAAACTCTCCCGGGAATACCTGACACTTCAAATTTGGTTTTTTCATGTTGGTACACATGTCCTTGAATGCACAAGCCTTATTAGAACGGGATCTATTACTTAGTGTGTTTTATTCTGCAGTCAAAGTGAGTTGATCCTTTGTTTACTTGGCGAATTTTACTATGGATTTTTGCAAAAAGAGCATCGGAAGGAGGTCTCTGAAGACATGGTTTCCCGAGCTAATACGGACCCTACGTTCATGAAACGCATAATAACTGGTGATGAGACATGGGTCTACGAGTACGATACGCAAACCAGTCAGCAATCGTCTGAATGGCGCTTCGAGAACGAGCCGTATCCAAAAAAACCACGCCAAAGCCGGTCAAAAGTGAAGGTTATGCTCACGGTTTTCTTTGATTACCAAGGCGTGGTGCACTCTGAGTTCCTTCCAGAGGGCCAAACGGTTAATAAGGAATATTATTTATCCGTTTTAAGGCGTTTACGTGAAGCCATTCGCCGTAAACGGCCCGAATTGTGGAAGGACAATTCGTGGATTCTGCACGACGACAACGCGCCATCGCACCGAGCCTTGATTGTACGCGAATACAAGACCAAAAACTTAATAAATACTATCGAACAGCCACCGTATTCGCCAGATCTCGCACCCTGTGACTTTTTTCTCTTCCCAAAACTAAAATTGCCACTTCGGGGAAGGCGTTTTGAGTCGATTGAAGACATTAAAAAAAATTCGCTAAAGGAGCTGAAGGCCATCCCGGCGCCGGCCTACCAGCGGGCCATGGATGGCTGGGTTGTTCGTTGGAATATTTGTATCGGCTCAAAAGGAGCCTATTTTGAAGGCTATCCAACAAATAATGATGAATAATATGAAAAAATGTGTTTTTTTTTAAATTCCGGGTACTTATTTTACACAATGTAATACAGTTTTTTTTTAACCTAAAGTTTCGCTAGCCTTAAATTAAAAACAAAAAGAAACAAACACCAAACTTAAAAATTGTCGCATTTTCGGTATAAAAAAGCACTAAATTTATTGCGAAGAGCAAATGGTTGGCAATACTGCACAACTCAGCAAACGTGACGTCACGTACGCTCTGATGGGCGCAATCTTGTTTCTATCATTCTTGGAAGAACACCAATAACACCGGCAATCGCGGGCAATGCCACCAGATGTTAAAAAAGAGTAAAGCTAAATAAAACTGAGTGAATTATTTAAATAATTATTAAAAAATGTATATTTTACAAAATTATAAACATGACATTTAATTAGAACAGCTAGAAAAATTTCATGAAGAAAGAACTAAAACTCCGAGACAAAAATTATAAAAATAACAAAAAAAAATGCTAAATCAAGTTACGAAAATGGTAATCTGGAGCTAAAATCACGTAAGTAGTTGTCAAATTCGCTGAGCGTAAAGTAACGGGACCACGATGGGCGCCATCTCATTATTCTTTGCATCATGCATATATGCCGGTCAAGCACCATTTTATTGAATGAGCGCTTACAATCCGCATTCTTTTATGCACATTTTAAAATAGTTTAATATTTGCGTATTTGTGTGCTCGTCATCTTACTTGTGTATTCACTTATAACAGTTTTTTGCCATTCATTAACTAACTGGTTACATAGAGTAGCGATTATCACGTCTGCTTTACACGCAGAAGGTCTCCAGTTCGACCCTGGATGGAACCATGCGAATTTATTTTTTTATTTTTTTATTTGTTTTTTTATTATGTACAATTTCGATTTTTTCATTCTTTGAAATATTAATGAATAATTTTGTTTGGTATTTAAAGGACTCTCTGATTGCCCTGTTACGCAGTTATAATTTCATTCATATATTCATATTTGATTGTTTTGATTAAAATATTTTTTATACATATGTACATATATGAAATTTACTAATTTCTTAAGTAAATTTTATTTAACTTCGAACAAGTTAATCCTGGTTTTTATTCCGCCACGCTGTTAACCGCGACCTTTCGAGTTGTAATTTTTGTTCCTCAACAAAGTAGGAATATCATCGGTTAGTAGCCAACCCCACACGGCGTCTTTTACTTTGAATGTACATACATTTGTGTGTATGTATATATTTGCCTTTCAATTATGACTTTGTATTTTGCTTTTACTTTAGGGTAGGTAGAATTTTCGTTTCACTATGGAACGTAATAGCCACTTCATGGCAATTCTCATCAGGTTTGTGACGTTCTGTGAACAAATTGATTTATTTAGATGTTAAAAGTTATCGCTTCTCGGCCTTATGGCTAAGATCAAAGTGTAGTATCTGTTCTTATCAGCTTAACATCTGATAGATCCTCCATCGGAGGACAACAAATGTTAAACTGATTTTTGGAAATGGACGGAGTGTTTTAGGGGCTTGCTCCACCTCTGTCACGGGTTGGCCCGGTATTGCAGTACCGCCGGGATTTCGGCCCAAATTTTGAATACATTCACTGGTAAAAAAGTTCTATGGCTTTTTGTATAACGGCATTTATAATAGAGAGAGACCATGAAGCAATAATTAAAGGTGATGTAAGTAGCCTAATTTCACCCTGTGTTAGCCATCTTGAAGCTACTTAATAAATCCGTGTTGTCCTCTTGGAAAAGCTACTTTTTATTTCAGAGCAAATTCTAAAGAAAAAGTACTCAAAAGCGTAGAAATTAAAACTTTTGCTGAAAAAGTTAGCAGGCAATATTGTTTTGCCTATTCCATTTTGCTTAGACTTTCGCATCTTTCAATTTCAATTTATTTCATTTTTTTTTTAAACACGAAACGCGCTGCATTATTTAAAGCGATTTGCAATTTTTGCTTCGAATTATTATCAAGCCTGCAATATACTAATTCAGCGTATACCTGGCACCATGACCATCAACCAGACAGTTGCGGGAGTCTCTGGTGGGAATCTCTCAGCACTAAATGTCCAACACGGTGCTGGTCTACAAAAAAGGAGACCAGGCGGACCTCTCCAACTGGCGTCCGCTAGCCATGGGCGACACGACAGCAAAACTGTTCGCTGCTGTACTGGCGGACAGGATCACCGAGTTCGCAGTACGGGGGAAGCGCCTTGGGCAGGAGCAGAAGGGCTTCCTGCAGTATGAGGGGTGTGCTGAGCACAACTACGTTCTGCAGGAGGTCATTGAGGACTCCAAACGGACGGGGAAGGAACTTCTGGTGGCCTAGCTGGACCTGACCAACGCCTTCGGGTCCATCCCTCATGAATCCATATATAGGGCCTTGGATGGAGCTGGCCTGCCGTCGTCATCGGTGAACATGGTGAGAGCAATGTACACCGACTGCACGACACAGGTAAGGACACGGGAGGGATTCACTGACCCAATTAGAATTGCTGCGGGAGTCAAGCAGGGTTGCCCGGCTAGCCCCATCACGTTCAACCTGACCCTGGAGTCGCTCATCAGAGAGCTTTCCAGCAAAGGTACGGGCTACGTGATGGGGACCACGCGATGGAAGAACTTAGCGTACGCCGATGGCCTTGCTTTGATTGCTGGCAGCCCGGAGGAGATGATACTGTTGCTGACGACCGCGGAGGCTGAAGCCAAGAAGATCGGGCTCAGGTTTAATCCTGGAAAATGCGCCACCCTCCATCTTAGGGGCAAGGGCGGTAAGCAGCGCGCAGTACCCACTGAGTTCATCATGGGCGATGAGCCAGTGAAGGCGCTCCAAGCGGGACAAGCCTACCAACATCTGGGAATACCAACTGGCTACCAAGTGAGACAAACACCCGTTGCCACCATTGAGCAGCTCGTCACTGATGTTAGGACGGTGGATGACTCTCTGCTAACCCCATGGCAGAAGTTTGACGCCGTAGCCACTTTCATCTTACCAAGGCTGGATTTCGTGATGAGGGGAGCTCAGGTCCGGAAGGCGGGCCTCACAGCGGCGGACAAAGCCATCAAGAGAGCAGGTAAACGCTGGCTGAACCTTCCGCAGCGCGCCAGTCCGGAGGTGGTCTTCATACCCCCGTATAGGGGTGGTGGAGGGTTGCTTCCGTTGGCGGACCTGGCAGACGTACTCACGGTAGCTCATGCGTTCAGGATGTTAACCTGTGCGGATGGGTCCGTGAGCGCGTTGGCGAGGGAGACGCTGTCGGACACGGTTCAGCGGAAGCTGAAAAGACCACCAGTGCAGCAGGACATCGCTGAATACCTCTCTGGCTCATTGGAGGGGGAGTTCTTTGGGCCCAGCACCGACAATTCCTCATTTTGGTCACGTGTCAGAGTGGCAACGAGACGCCAAGCTGCGAAGCTGGAGCTGAAATGGAGACACGATGGCGGCCGGGACGAACTATCGCTGGAGTGTAAGAGCTCTAGAGGCAAAACAGTCATCATCCCCCCAGAGGCCAGGACCCAGGTGATCAACCGGCTGAGAACGGCCATACAGGAGCATTACCTCGCGACGCTCCTCGCGAAGCCAGACCAGGGAAAAGTCTACGAGGTTTCATCTGGTGTAAGGGTCGCCAATCATTTTATGAGAAGCGGCAGTTACACCAGGTTTGCCGAGTGGCGTTTTGTCCACCGCGCCCGGCTCGACGTGCTCCCATTAAACGGGGCACGAAGATGGGGTGAGGGGGACAAGCGCTGCCGTAGATGTAATCACGCCCTGGAATCCTTGCCGCACGTGCTGTGCCACTGCACACCTCACTCGGCAGCGAGACAACTGCGCCATGACGCTATTGTAGCAAGAGTGGCAAAAGCTGTCAAACTGCCTGGCACCATGACCATCAACCAGGCAGTTGCGGGAGTCTCTGGTGGGAATCTCTCAGCACTAAGGCCGGACATTGTCATCAGGAAAGAGACCACGAGATCCGTCACCATAGTGGACATAACCGTGCCATTCGAGAACCGACGGGAGAGTTTCGCAGAGGCGCGGGACGAGAAGATAAGGAAGTATACCCCGCTGGCTGTTGCGCTGCATTCACGAGGCTACAATGTGGAGGTAGAGGCGATCCTCGTTGGTGCCCTGGGCACCTGGGACCCACCTATCATGCAACGAGCCGGTGCTGAGACGCTTGCGTGTTAACCAACGCTACGCGTCTATGATGCGCCGTCTAGTTGTATCTGACACCATCCACTGGTCACGGGACATATACGTGGAGCACGTCTCTGGGGTGAGACAATATTCTGCTCCTCCTGGGGAGCGCCCTGGCTAGGGTGTGCCCCTGGCGGACGGACTTCAAACCCTCCTGACCCTACGTGAATGCGATTGTAAGGATGGGCTATGGCCTCCGGTACCCCTTCTGGGTGAACGGGGGCAATAACGAGATTAATTCTTTCATATGAAACACCTGCAAAGAAAAAAGTCAACCTTAGCTAAGAAGCAGCATAATCTTCTATTTATATCTAGCGAACCGTCACTCTCGAAAAGAGTGCGGGAATTTTTTTTTTATGTATCACCCCGGGGGGGAAATGTCCCCCCGGGGAAAACGGTCTTGAAGCCCACTTTATCTGTTCTTATCAGCTTAACATCTGATAGATCCTCCATCGGAGGACAACAAATGTTAAACTGATTTTTGGAAATGGACGGAGTGTTTTAGGGGCTTGCTCCACCTCTGTCACGGGTTGGCCCGGTATTGCAGTACCGCCGGGATTTCGGCCCAAATTTTGAATACATTCACTGGTAAAAAAGTTCTATGGCTTTTTGTATAACGGCATTTATAATAGAGAGAGACCATGAAGCAATAATTAAAGGTGATGTAAGTAGCCTAATTTCACCCTGTGTTAGCCATCTTGAAGCTACTTAATAAATCCGTGTTGTCCTCTTGGAAAAGCTACTTTTTATTTCAGAGCAAATTCTAAAGAAAAAGTACTCAAAAGCGTAGAAATTAAAACTTTTGCTGAAAAAGTTAGCAGGCAATATTGTTTTGCCTATTCCATTTTGCTTAGACTTTCGCATCTTTCAATTTCAATTTATTTCATTTTTTTTTCAAACACGAAACGCGCTGCATTATTTAAAGCGATTTGCAATTTTTGCTTCGAATTATTATCAAGCCTGCAATATACTAATTCAGCGTATGATACATGAGGAGCAATGAGTAATCTAACAAGTTTTAATTTAACTTTACGCATCGGAACAAACCTATCAAATAGATAGCTGACTAAAGCATTGAAATGTTGCAGTTTTTCATCCACTGTTGTGAATAACCGACACATATTCCAATTAAGCTCGTCAGCCTCCTTATTTAAGAGATCATGCTGAATAAGCTTAAAGTCTCTAAAAAATATCTACTTTACTTGATTGTGTTTGTTGAACTGGATGTTTTAAGATAAGAATATCAACTCGTGGTCGGAAACTCCAGCCATAGGAAGCTGATCAATATGACTGACGTAATCTCTGTCACTGACGCAAAATACATCCAAAAGACTTGGTTTGCAGTGGGGTGCAAAGCGAGTAGCATATTCATTGATTAAGGAAATTCCTAATGATTGGAAACTATCTATCAAACTCCTGGAAGAAAAATTATCACAAAGAAGGTCTACATTTAAATCACCACACACAATAATATGTTCATAGGAGATGTGGAATTCCGCTAATTTATCAAATATCACTGAGAGGTCATTTCTATTGCTAGGGTTGTAAATGCATGCAACAAGACATTTGGTATTGTTATCATAAAATTCAACAAAAATGTATTCGACTTCTTGAAAATGATCTGATCTACAGATCTCTTTCCATTTAAAATTATTTTTAAAATATAAAGCAATGCCACCTCCTCGAGTCTTCGTAGTCCCATCACATCTAATAATAGTGTAGTCGCACAGGGAATATACATTATTATCAATATAGTCTTTAAACCATGTCTCTGTAATACATATTAAGTCAATGCTCAAATTATCAAAAACAAAATTTAGATAGTCAATTTTTTCAGCATTCAAACTTCGCGCATTCAACTGACAGACATTAAACCCATTGTAGCGAAAACAAATGAGTTTAAGCAATCCTCTTGCATGTTCTTTGTCTACTTGTTTTGCTATTGCATTACACATTGACAGTTTATGGTTGGGAGTATACGCAAGGTGAAGGAGTTTAAATAAAGCAAGGGGATAATGAAATAGATAGGAATGAGATCAAAATAAAAAAGATTACATTGTAAAGCCAAGAATATGAAAAGTAACAATGAGATGAACGAAATAGAAATGATACTAAAATAAAAATGATTACAATGCAAAGCAAAGAGTGTGAAAAACATAAATGATAAATAAGAGAATAAATTTAACGCAGACATAACATTAATAATATAACGCATAAATGTTTTTGTTTTTACATATTAGCAGTTGCCATGCTCTCTATACTCGTTTTTTCAGTTATAATTACAGCAGATGCTTTCCATTTCAATTCAACCGGGCTATTCGGCTCATGTTCTTCGATTTCGATGTAACTGAAATATGTTGCTCTCTGCTCAAAATAATGAGACACGTATTTTTTTGTTCGCCCGAAAAAATTTTTTTCAAGAGTTATCGGCAATTTTGTTTTTCGGCTCAAACTCGATTTTTTTTAATTATATAAGAAACACATTTTTTTAAATGCCCATAACTTAGTCAAAAATTAACCGATTTTAATAATTCTGGGTTCAAAATGATCGTAATTACTTACACGAGCGACTTTATGCAGAAACAATTGCAAAAAAGTAGTTAAAATTTTTTTATTTAGCAAAAAAGAAAAAAAATTGAAATTTTTTCGAAATTCAATATTTCAAAAAGTGTATTTTTTTGTTTTTTATAACTTTTTCCAAATCAAGAGGACACCTCAAACTTCAATTAAGCTGAATGCCTAGTAGCTAAAATGAGTTGTTTTTGAGTAATGAATTTTTGAGTAAAAAACCTGTTTCGCACTTTTGGTTTTTGCAAAATAAAAAATTTAAACTACTTTTTTGCAATTGTTTCTGCATAAAGTCGCTCGTGTAAGTAATTACGATCATTTTGAACCCAGAATTATTAAAATCGGTTAATTTTTGACTAAGTTATGGGCATTTAAAAAAATGTGTTTCTTATATAATTAAAAAAAATCGAGTTTGAGCCGAAAAACAAAATTGCCGATAACTCTTGAAAAAAATTTTTTCGGGCGAACAAAAAAATACGTGTCTCATTATTTTGAGCAGAGAGCAACATATTTCAGTTACATCGAAATCGAAGAACATGACCCGAATAGCCCGGTTGAATTGAAATGGAAAGCATCAGCATCAGTTTGGGGTCGAGCTCTAACAAACACTTGCCCACGAACAGAGAAAACTGACGTTAGACGCTTTTGCTTTTTATACTGCATAGCCAAACGCATTAGTTCGCGATTTTTTCTTGTAAGACATTCGTGGATAAATAGCTTCCCTTCAATACTGACGCCGACATCACTAAGAGAAAGTGCTCGTCTCTTGTCTTTGCAGAATTTAGCTACAGCTTTCAGCAGTTGAGAGCGATCTGCAGCAGAGCTCAATTTGATTATAATTGGAGCTACGCTTTTATTGTTTGGGCGTCTACTTGTGTTTCTGCGTATATATAAATTTATCTTTTTTAACACAGATTTTATACTTGTAACTTTGCAGGAAATCTCGTTAAAAAATCAAATGTATGATTAGCGGACGTGACGAAATAAAAGTGGTTTTTCCTTGTTAAGAGTTTCCACTATTTGTTTTATTTATTACTTCAGTGTAGGTTTACAAGTGGCACATATAGATTCCAATCCGATGCATGGTCAAAATACATATATATATGACACAAATTCATGGGAATAGTTAAGTTAAAAATATAAATAATTAAGTACCAGTTATAAAATAACATAAAATTATTCTATGGCTTACAACGACCTTTTTCAATTTTTTACTACATTTTCAGAAAGGGGATAAACTTATTCCCTTTTTTCCCTTGCTTCCAAATTGCATCAATGGATTAAGTAGCATCCGAAATCAGTTGTCAAACTTTACTTAACCTTGTATAATTGAATCATGAGAGAGACGAAGATGAATATAAAGCGTTAAAGCGTAACAACTCAAAATCTAAACATTTCCAGTACAGACGAAAAAACGTTTCCGTAAATATTAATAATTATACAAGGAAAAAAATATGTAATTGCACGAAAATATCATTTAAAAAAATATAACGGTTGTTTCATTCTTATTTGTTTAGTAGTTGCGCTAAAATAACAAATCGGCGCGATGGAGAATTCTTCGCACAACGATTGAATGTGACCTAAAAGTTGAGAAAAAGTAGTGCTAGCCTGCATTGTTTTACACAATTTTATAATTTTAAACGATCACAATCGTTAGTATTGCCCTGAAAATTATGTTGATCGACAAGAACCAGGCAACATCGTTCATTGTGGGGAATGGCGACGAGAAATAAATTACCACGTATACGGACTACAATTGGGAGAGCCTCAACAAATGCATTTGATATCCGCGATAGGTTTGCTGATTATTTCATAAATGAAGGAGCTTTACCATACCAAGATGACATAAACCTTTCCATTGGCGGACCCTACATGTAAAACTGAAACACATGTAAAGTGAAACAAATATACATACATATATACAGTGGCTCAAAGCTTATTTCGTGTGGCTGTATGTTAAACTAAAGAATTGTAAAATTATTTTGATTTGATTTACTTTAAAAAAAATTTAAATGCACAATCAAAGATAAATTATTTCTAATTACAAATATGTAATATATAAATGCATTCAATGTATGTATACATTGTACCTGAATTTTGCAATAATAAAAGAACTACTTGAAGAATGAAAATATTTCCAAATATTTTTAATTGCATAAATTTACAGTTGGAGTTTATATTTGTAAGTATATTTCTGTATATAAATTGCATATCTAAAAGTTCGTAAATAAAATCCATAAATAAATAAACATAAATAATAAAATTATTCATTATATACATAGGTACTTGATCAAGTAGTCAACGGTTTCTTCTGCACGGTTTTTTAAACATTTAACACAAGGCAATTAAATGAACTTCAATTGATATAAAAAAAAAATATAAAAGAAAGACTGAAACTTATTAAAGAACAACAATCACCCCATTTACACACGGAGACATCTGGAATGGAGACACTGGAAATTCTCTTTTTATGTCTCATTCGCGGACATACGGGCAAAATTGTTTTCGGCGACATTTTGACATTTAATACTTTAGCATCGTCTGGTTCGGATGTATTCTAGCACGCGCTTACATGTAAAGCAGAGAGCGTTCGACAACAGTTTCTTAAATATATGAATGAAAAATGCAAACTGGTTAAATAATAAATAATTTGTTGTTTTTTTATTTAAATATATTTATAAATTGTTGTACTTGAATGAAAAAAATTAAATTAAAAATACTTCATACATAAATAATTAACTTAAAATTAACTTGAGTATCTAGAAATGCGGGGAAAATTAGAATTCAACATAAACATGTCCCATAACTATTTTAAATTATACCTACTTTACTAGCAAAAATAATGTTATCTTCCGTTTGATTGAAAACCAACACATAACTTAGAACATAATTCCACTAAAAATATGCACTTATTTATGATTTTTTTTTTGGAAAGATGATTCATGTAAATTTATTTATCCAATTAGTATACTGTAAACTCATATTTCAAAAATATTTTCAAAAATTTTCACAAGAAAATATAGAAAATTGAGCCGTTGACAGCAGATCTACGCAGACGTCTCGAAAAAAAAAGCAATTTGCGTGGACAGTTTTTCTCAGCATTGGATCATCTGAAATCAAAAAATCAAAGAGTTTTCATTAGATAATCAATTGTCCGAGGTAACTCTGTCGAGTTTTTATTAAAAACAAATTTTTTTCAATTTTTTTTTAACATTTGAAGTAGAAGTGCGATTTTTAGACGATAAATCGCACAATATTGTTTATTGTAAAATAAATAAAAATTGAAAAAAAAACCTCCCAGGGTTACCTCGGTAATTATGTAGAGAAAGTGTGTACAAAATTTCAGGAAGATCGGTCGAGTAGATTCAGAGAAAAAGTGTCCACCGACTTGAAAAACGTCGTTTTCCAGAAAATCGATTTAAAGTTCGACCATAGCAGGTAGCCGAGTCGGAGCGGCCAACGGTTATAATGCTCTAACTTTGTGAGTTTTGCACCGATTGACTTAAAATTTGGACACAACATTCTTGAGATTATGTACATTCATTTTCTCAAATAAACCAAAATCGATTTTTTTTTTCCTAAAAACCCTATCCCCCCCTTAACGAGGTTTGCTACTACTCAATTTCAAAGAGGAAAGAAAGCATACATATGTATGTATGTACATATGTAAATGCCAAACGTACCCAAGAATGAGACGTACCATATTTAGCCACTTTACGCAACAAAGTGCCGACGGCGATGCAGTAAAGTGATGTTGCAAACTGTCACCGACGTAAACGCAGTCCACTGTCAGCTGTTACGATCAATCTAATGAGAGCCCCATGTAAATGAGAAATTACTTCTCTTCGGTATCGCAGATTTTATCGCAGGATTTTTGAAAATTCCCGTAGAACCGTGTCAGCTGATTGCTCTGTCACTGATTTCCGAATACGATAAAACAAGTGTAACAAATAAGGAAATATAAGGAAATAAAGGAAAAATATTCTTTGATTTCAGATAGAGGGTAAAAATTCGCAATAGGATCCCAATAAAAAGTTAAATGAAACTGTTATAATTCAAAATTATGTTTTATTTCTACCAGTGGAAATAAAATATTCATAAAACTTCTGCAAAATTGGCTTACAATCAATTTTACAGAAACTGTTTTTTGCCTCTTCTGAGCATTTGGAGTTTTTCGAGTTGTGATAAAGTTTTCTGGTTTCTGATTGCTTTTGTCCAAAGTATGATACATACCCAGCAAGAAGAGTCCCGGCCACACTACCGTCACCCATGACCGTTAAACGGTCACCGAACATTGCTCATTACAGTCACTTTGTTAAGAGCGTTGGGAAAATCGTGTGGAAAATTTTGTGTACGTGTGATTTTCCATCACTTTTATACATATGGATTCGCTATCATATCTGTCCTTACCACACTCATGGTTTTTAGACCTTTATAAACGTAGCGACAATAAAAACAACTTTTAGCGCAAGACTCATAGCAGTGCGGTATCCGAGCGGATGGCAATGCGTCTTTCCAATCCAAAATCCTCGGTTCGAGTCACGAACGAGTCTTTTTTTATATTTGTTTTACTTTGATTAAGTTTATTGGTTTTCTTTTACAAATTGACAACAAATATGACGTATATAACATACATTTAACTCTATTAATATATTTACACTTATATTTTAGAAACTATGTGTTCACGAAAATAGTATAAACATTAATATTCGAAGGCAAAAGGTGAATGCATTCATTGATTAATAATTAGTTAATTTACATTTTTTTAGTTATTATTAATAATTTATTTTACATATAACTTTTTTATATATATTAAGTGTTAAATATTATTTTTATTTATATTATATTCCGCTGTTGATAATTTTGCTGCTTAAAACGGTGGTGACTAAGCTCAAGGGACTTACGAATGTTCTTCTCGTAAGTTGCTCGTCCAAATAGCTGAAAAATATCTGAAACAAGAAAACAGATACGATTTTATAGATGCGGTGTAATATGTTAATTTTTTTTTTAATTTTTGCGCAAAATTTTAGAACTAGTTATTTACCATATTATAATATTACATAATGTGAATAACCAAAAACAAAAGAAAGTAGAAATTTACCTACGATAAAGTATGTCCGAAACAATAGAAAATTGGGGCAATGCTTCCTGGTTACTCCTACCATCCCAGTTGCAAGACGCCAAAAAATCATCATTATAAATTTGACGAAACTAATCGTCAACAGTCGTTTCAGGACCCTTAAGTCTCAGAAGAAAAGTTTGCTAAAAATTAAAACAAAAATATCTATTAGTCAAGAATGAAGAAATTATTTTTTTAATAACCATTGCCTGAAGATATTCTTGTTGCAACAGTTTTGTTTCAAATTCTTTAGCGGCAGCTAACGTTTGCAATGGTAGTGTGGACGATATTTCCGTTTGCATTTCATCTACTTCTTCACCAGTCGTTTTGCAAACAGAATGATGAATCCAGCGGAGTAGGACCTTACATTCACGCACCGTCTTAAATTGAGTAAGCTGCTCACTGGCTTCGATTTTCTGTAGTTATCAAAATAAGAATGTAAATAGTTTGAACGACAGTGGTATTCCGCTAAATACGAACATTTTCATTAAATATGTTTTCTAAATTACTTAGTCGCTTGCCGAAATGAAAGAATTGGTCGACAACTACTTTCTGGTTTTCCAATATTTTTGCTTGGTTTGCTAAAACCGTTTTTAACAATTCCTCAACTGCTGGGAAAAATTAAAAATTTAAGTTTAAATTAACAATATAAATATAATATATATCGCACCTAAATACAAAAGGGGCACAACTCAAAATTTTCCACACTCGAGCTTGACTTGTTTACAGTAGCACAGAAAACAAACTATGTGGCATATCACGCTGAAATTTGCCATGTAAGCTTATAACAGTCCTACAAAAAAACATAAAATTTATTTTTGCTGTATGTCATCCGCGGACCGTTTTATTGATAACGTCTCGTTCATATTTGAGCTTCTGCTCATTTTGAGCTGTGACCCTTTTGTATTTAGGGTGCGATATATATGTATGCATTTAAAATACCCTTGTCGCCAACTGGCAGTTCACCCTCAATGCCAATACTTTCTTTGCCGAACAAAAACTCCATATCTGTAATAATAACATAAAAAAAAACAGCAGTATCAAATTTTCTAATATTTTAAATGTTAAATCTAATTTTCAAAAACGTGAAAAAGGTGATGCAGAACTGACATAAGTAGGTATTTGCCTTCATGGGGTATGCAAAAGTATTTGTATGCAATGCCCTCTTTGGGTATTTTTATTACTTCATTACCTAATTGATCATCTAGTATTATACCTAGTGCCGGAGAAGATTGTACCGGTTGGTCAAAATAGTTTTCTAATTTGCCAAAACTGTATCCTATCAAATAATCATCTACAGCTATTATTTTGACAGGCCCAACTTTTCTGCTAAAACAGTAAAATATTTTTCTTTTTTGTGATCAATTTTGAAAGCACCAATTTTTGAAATATTGTCGACATCATTTCCTTCTTCTAGCCTAAAATATATTTGCTCAAGAATTTTGTTTGGCTTTTTAACAATTTTCTTTAAATATTGCATATAGTTTTCGAACTCACATATATGCCGAAAAACTATCAAGAGTTCCATACTGCCCAGCATAATATGTTATGTGCAACAACCCATGCACATTATAACTAACTAAATAGTCACCAAAGATTTGCCCAAACAAATAAGCAAACTCCTGCAAAATATTCTGTGCTACGATGTCTGCTTCAGTTTTTAATGATTTTTGGCTTCATAATAGCCGTATTCCAGTGTGCAATAGGAGGAAAGTAAAAATCACTACCAATACAGTCTTTTAATACGAAAATTCCTAATATATATACAATAAAAATTGTCTGTATTCCGTCGATTGCCAATTATTGATTTCATTGAAGTCCCTGTACACACGACCAAATTCTGTAGGAACATATTTTGACAAAAAATTAATTTTTTTATTAATTTTAGTAACATTAGCTCTTTTCATTAACAACTGAGTCAACTTTTTAGTTACACCAAGATCGACTAGGTGCATTGGATCAGGTGGAAATTGCGACACCATTTTAAAACCTGATTTTTCCAAAATGCTTTCGCAAGTTCTAAAAGTATAACTATGATGTGCCGGTTCTGCTCTATATTTAAAAGAAACATCAGAGCGTAGGCTATGAACTTTTTTCGAAAAACAAATTCTTTTATTTACATAACTTCCTACTTGATCACACTTAGAGTAACTATTTTTACCATTGTGAGATTGTACACCTGTGACAAAGGCACGGGCAGGTGTATAACAGCAAAATAAATGGATATCAAACTTTTTCTTTATGGGATTTGATCCCACTTGAAGTCCGTTTTCTTTCAAATAAATTACTTCCTCACAAAAATCTTTCAAGTAATCATTGACGTTCTACGGGTTTTCCGTTCCAGAAAAGCAATCAATGGTAAAAAGGTACTCGTTTGGAAAGCCAACGATTGCTCCAAGGATGGGCCACAAAACTTTACTTGAACTGTTACACAACTTAAGCCCATCAATGTTTACTTCATCGTTATCGTGAAGAAAAGCAAATGCGCCTATTTTAAAATGGTGTTAGATACCGCGATATAAAAATTCCCCACTTGGAATGGATTGAATCACAGCTTTTTTATTATTTGTTTTAAAAAGAGTTTTAGCCGATAGGGGCAAATCTTTGACGCCTATTCTCCTAAGCACTTGAAGTGTGATGTGTAACTACATTATGGGACACCCTATTTTCTATAGCCCATTTTTTATTTCAAGCGCACTATCACATTCCACCATATCATTTTCGGGAGCACTATCACTAGTTTCACTTATGGCCATTACTGATACATTGGAATAGTCTGAGCTACTCTCCTCCAAAAAAAATTTCACTATACCACCTGTATCATCACAAACACTAAGCATTCGCGAATATTGTTCCGCACTTGCCCTTCACTCCCTATTCTCGCTCAGCTCATTAAATTTGCGAATGTTTTTTATTCATCATACTTACCTCTTTTTTAATCAGCAAAACACAACAAAAATACCACAATACAATATTGTATAATAATTATATATAATTATAACTTTTAACTTTAATTATAACGTTTTATACCGAAATTCGCGCGCACAATATAAATATCAATCAGCTTTTGACAATTTGATCTCGGCCTACTTTGATCTTTTTGACTTATTGCTTTGATAGCCACTTGTCCTTTTTTTTGTTTTATTATGAATAAAGTTTGCATACTGCTTACACATTTTCCAAAGGTGACGTAGAACCAGAAAAAAGTCGATACATACATACATATGTGTTTGTAACATACAAAAATGTGGAATTGTGTTAGAGTTTCGGTCACGCAGGTTTTGCTGGGAAGGAAGTTTTAAAGGGAAAATAAACTTTGATTTCAGATAAGTATTCCAGTATTCGCAAAACTGCCATAATTTAAAAATATGTTTTATTTCCATCAGAGTAAATATAAAATTCATAAAACTTCTGCAAAATTGGCTTACAATCAATTTTACAGAAACTGTTTTTTGCTTCTTCTGAACATTTGGAGTTTCTCGAGTTGTGATAAATTTTTCTTGTTGCTGATTGCTTTTGTCAAAGTATAATACATACATTTATTTGATTATTATTATTTATGATATTTTCTGGAGTAAGTTTAGGCAGCCTGTTTAAAACCTCATTTCTTTTGAATGAAGAAAATATTATCTGCAGTATCACAGAAAAATCTTATTTACTCGCAGCAAATGATTTTTTTAAATTGATGTCAAAGTGTCTAAAATTTTGTCCGTGGCACTGTTGTAAAAAACATAGGAAATTTTTTAAAAACATATTTTTAAAATAGCCATAAAATATGATTCCGGACATTTCAATATTTTAGTTTATTGAATTTCTAATATTAGTCTTTCTACTCCAATGAAAATTAGAAAGATCATAATCGAGCAATAAAGTGCTCATAAATTGTATTGGATTTTTTTTCCACCAAAAAATCTACTAAAAAAGTACAAAATTTGATCCACAGTAATAACTACTAAATGGCCCTTACTTAAACAACATTTTAATCTGAAAATAGAAATAATTATTTAATTTTCCATAGAAAAAACGAATGACTGATAGAGATGATTTTACACGACACAACAAAGTCATTTACTTTTTGAATTATAACAACAATCATGCTTCTCCTTACTTTCAACCATAAAAAATTTACTGCTGAAAGTGGGAAGACTTAATCCTTCACTATATCACTTAATTAAATATAATACCACCACACTCTAAATTAAAGTTTGAATTTATTCATTAACGTCGGGACGGCGCGAACGCCATTCCCGGCTACCAAAAATTACACGCACGAGTTATTCGCATTAGGAATAATCGCGAAGGTCAACTCAGCCGAAGTGCAATGGCCAAGCCTCGCTCCGGAGGAACCGCCTTCATGATCACGGTAACCTCTACGCCAGGTAAGTATGCTTTCCTTCGCTCACAACCAACTTCTTAAGCCATAACTCTCATAAAACATCTGAGAATAACAAACACGAAAAATTCGAAGTCAAACTGGTGAACGAAAATTTCGAATACAAATTCTGGCACAATTCTATTTTTAGTGGTTGATTTACTTGTATACACACAAATCCATGCATTGTGCTAGTCACACGCTCTGCTACAGGGCATAATAAAGAGGTAGCGTACGTTTACAGCGGCTACCTAAGCATATACAACAAAATAAGATTAACATTCAGTCGTGATTGGTGACAAACCTGAAAGTATGTTATGGCTTTAAAAAGATATACATATGTATGAATTTGCTACCTACATACATAGATTGTCAACTTCTAAATATAAACAAAATTTGACAGTTCAGAGTAACTTAAACAAAATTTGATAATTAGAGACCAAATAAGTAGAGAAAAATCAGAATTGCACCTACTTCTGCCACCTGTTTATTGTGTCCAGCTTTGTTGTATGTATACTCGTATGTATGTAAGTAGAAATACCCAATAAATATTGAAGTAGACTGGCTTATTACAATATTATAGAAAGCATAAATGGTAAATTGTAGTTAATATTCAATATAATTTAGTAAGCCAACCCATAATTAAAATAAAAGTACCTTTTAAATACAAGAAAGGTGTTCGACAATGGATTGCAATTCTAGTAAAGAACGATTAAAGTGACGTTTGTACATACATATGTATACATGTAAGTCAATGCAATACAGTTAAGGAAAAAACTCTACATACACCCGACTATTTTCAACTTCTAGAGAACTAGTGATAATATTCAACATAATTTTGATGTGAATGTTTACGACATTAATAATTAAGAATGTTGGAAGAAAAAAAAGTTTGAAAATATTGGTAACTTATAAACTATTGGCGATAAACATAGAAGTTGGTGGGGAAAAAGTCTACATACAGCTTTGGCAACTCTTAAAATACATTGGAAAATGAAGAACTTAAAGGGAAAAAACCCGTTAGTTTTCTTGATTTGCTTTATCTGTCAAACATTACAATTATTTAAATTCAGAAAGCGATTTATAAAACACGTTTTAACTTTAAAAATGGCAAATAGAAAATAAATTCAGCAATCAGTTCGAAATTTGGTGGTTATTCTTCGAAAAGAAAACAAATCTTACGGGGAAATTGCTGAAATAGTAAAATTAAGTCGCTCTACAATGCAAACTATTGTCAAAAACTATAAAAAAACCAACAGTACCGCAAACAAGCCAAGATCTGGAAGGCCGAAGAAGCTTTCAAGACGCGATGTCAGTAGTGTCCTTAAGGAAGTCCACAAAGATCCAAAAATAAGTGCCCCAAAACTAGCCGAATACCTTGCAAGATGTTCGAATATTACTGTTTCATCAAGAACAGTAATAAACGTTTTGCATGATAGCGGCTTTAAAAGTAGAACAGCACGCAAAAAGCCATTTATTTCAGCCAAGAATCGTCAACTTCGCCTGGATTTTGCTAAGGCACATTTACAGAAAGGAATGGATTTTTGGAAGAAAGTTATATTTACTGATGAAAGTAAGTATAATATTTTCGGGAATGACGGCCGAAACAAGGTTTGGCGAAAACCGAATACTGCACTTGATCCCAAAAATATTATACCTACTGTGAAACATGGTGGGGGTAGTGTTATGGTGTGGGGAGCTATGGCGGCATCTGGAGTTGGTCGATTGGTTTTTGTTGAAGGCGTTATGGATAGATAGATAGTATAAGACAATATTGGAACAAAATCTGAAGCCATCTGTGGAAAGCTTGGGCCTGGGAAACCAATGGATTTTCCAACAAGACAACGACCCCAAGCATACTGCGCATATTGTTCGAGACTGGCTTCTTTATCATGCACCAAGACAACTCAAAACACCTCCCCAGTCACCAGACCTTAATCCAATTGAGCATATTTGGGACGTTTTGGAAAAATCTGCTCGCAAATATGATATCAGAAGTCGTGAAACACTGAAAACTGCCCTAACTCAGGCATGGTCGGAAATTGCGCCCAGTATTACGGAGAATTTGGTGATGTCTATGCAACGTCGTCTTCAGGCGGTTATTGGAGCCCAGGGTGGTCCTATAAAATATTAAAAATATATCGTTATCTTTTATTTATTTAAAAGAAATCAAATATTCTATTCGATTTTTAACACTGTATGTAGACTTTTTTCTCATGAATTTTTATTGTTTTTGTTATTTCTGTTATTGTTATGCTTTTGAATTAGCTTTTTGTTCTGTAAATAAACTTTGTTTTTGGTCCTTTGAATATTAATGCAAACGCTTTATTAATTTACCTTACGAATATCTTAGAAATACAAAATAAGGGGGTGTATGTAGAGTTTTTTCCTTAACTGTATGTGTGTTGTGAATGAAGGAAAAATTACCGCTCTACCTGAAACAACAACTTCCAATATGAAAAACTAACGAGACATCTCTAGTGATGGCAAGATTAATCGCAAAGATTGAAATAATCGATTAATTTTGAACAATTAATGATTTAATTGTATCGTAGACTTACTTTCAATTAATTGCAATTTTAATCGATTAATTGGCAAAATAATCGTTGTGCGTGGCAGCATTGTTTCTTTGTTATTTCTTTCATCACTAAGATTCTTATATTACTCAAAATGGCTTCCATCAAAAGTAAAGCGTGGAAATATTTCAACCTGGTTGTTTGTAATTTTTGCAAAAAAAAGTTAAAATTTTCAAACAACACTTCAAACATGTTCCAGCATTTGAAATTGAAACATGCAGCTGAAGTTGATAAGTATAATGTAAGATCAATAGGGTAACTGCGGGTATTGTGGTATAGGTGGGTAATGTGGTATAGCAGCTTTATTCGAAAACTAAAGTCGTGGAAATAACGGGACCAAGTTAGATATTTCGGCATTCTCAGAATCTTAAGAACGCGTGATTTGATTTGTGTTTTGCAAGTAGGGACACGATATCGAATGTAAAGTATCGATCATGTACTCATGAGTAGTATCAAAAGAAAAGAATCGTACTCATTAAAATATCGGAACTTAAGTATCGATATTGCAAGGTATCGAGTATTTATTTATTTGCGCCAAATCTATTTTTTTACATTATTTTTAAATATCCCACTCCTCCTCCGTACAATCCCCTAGGAACAGCAGCTTGTCAAGCCTTTTCGGTGAAAGTCGGTTGCGAGTTTTTGTCACAGTACTTCCAGCTTTAGAGAACAAACGTTCAGAGGGCACAGATGTCGCAGGAATTCCCAAATACTTCTTTGCCATGTTGTATAGTTTTGGATATACCACTTTCATGTCATCCCATTGTTTTAAAGGGTCGATAGAGAGCGGCGAAACCTGGGCAGAAAGCAAGGCGAATTTATTACAGGTGACAGCAAACACATATAAGTAAAACCCTACATGTATTTGTTGTTGCGTTTGGTGCAAGCATCATGTCAAAATCAGCAAGCAAATGTAAACATACGAATGTAAACATACCAATACATACAAACAAAGCATATCATTTTGACGTAAGCCATACCTACGGCGAAAAATTCAGCTGGGTGAATGCTGTCACCTTATTAAATCCACCTTGGCAGAAAGGTACCGACTTAATTCGTCATGCAGAACATGGTTTTTTATGCAGCTTCTCTGTGTGCGCCAACTTCTTATAGTGACTCCAAAAATCGTATGCTGATTCTATGGAAGAATCACTTTCATTTTCACTCGAGTGAACACTTGAACTGGATGTTATATTATATATTGCCTTAGTAACTTAATTGATTTCGCACAAGCTAACTTGTCTTTAAAAGGGATATTTTTGAATCTCGGATCCAGTAAACAAGAAATTGAAATTAAGTAGTTTTCTTCAATGCATCCGAATCGGCGTTCTATTTGTTTAATCATTTCTTTTTTTACCGCATGTAGTACTGTCATATCATCGTAGTCCTCACCTACAGGCACATATACATCATTAATCTGCGCCTTCAGGCAATTCACAATCGGTATAATTTTGCTTATAGTCACATATCGTTCACCCGACAGCTCTTTGGTAACATATTCTAGTGGTTTCAAAACACTCATCAATGTTTTAATATTTTGAATTTCTAAAGCTGAGAGTATGGGCGGTGCTTTAACATTCAACATTAAGACTTGATATACTATAGGCGTTAGCTCAATAAATCTCTGGAGCATATAATAAACGGAATTCCACCGTGTCTTTACATCCATAATCAGTTTAAGAGGTTAAGAGCGAGCTTGCTTTTCTCGTAACGCATCGCTGGCAATTACACTGCTCTTGAAGTATTTTACAATGTCACGCACTTTGCTTATTAATAAATTGAAGTCATTAACTGGCATTGCAGATTCAGCGATGAGATTTAGTGTATGGGCAAAGCAAGGCAAGTGATGGTTTTTCCCAAGAAAAATTGTTGTAGCTGCTGTTATGTTCGCGTCATTGTCTGTCACTATCGCAGATATTTTTTCTGTATTGATGGGCATGCTTGTACAAATTTCATTCAATTTTGCAGCTATGTATTCACCAGTATGCCTTTCATCTAGAGCAACGGTGGCTATGCAACGAGGCATAAGACTATCATTATGCAAAAAATGAGCAGTAACTCCTAAATAACTGGTAACAGTCATCATCTCGGTCCAAACATCACATGTTAGTGCCACGTGAGCTACATTTTCAAATGTGCTTTGAATTTTAGAATGCATTATGGTATAAAAATCATCCAATTGAGCTTTTAGCGTATCAACGCTTGGAATTTTAAATGATGGGCAGGCTTTCTTCATCAATTTGTTAAATCCACGCCCTTTTACGATATCAAATGGTCTTTTGTCGGCGCAAATAAAGTAAAGCAACAACTTGCAGAGTTTTAAATGATCTTTTCCGCCATCCGAATACGAAAATTTGGGTTCCATTGATTGTGTAATGGACAGTTGCCTTTTTTGTTAGGTGACTCACATATATTTTCCGCATAGATGTCATTTTCGGCATCAAGTGGTGTATGAGCTTTTAAAATTGAGACAACAATATACATACATCGCATCGGGGTGGCTCTTTATATGCTTATGCATGTTTGAGGTGTTTCCTGATGATTTGATAGTTTTGAAGCAAGTCTTGCCCCTCACCTCGTCGTTGGATAGTTTGGTAAAATATCCCCAAACATTGCTTCGGCTTGGCGGCATTCTTCTAACGACACAAATTTTAATAAAGTGCACATAATAATAGCTTTAATACTTACTTTAACTTTAAATCAAATTTACTTAAATGATAATTCACTTTTTTCCTGTCGTTTATGAAGTGGCGTCGCAAATTGAGTGGCGTGGTTCACGTACTTCCGCGTAATTTTTTTACTCGATACCGTTCCAGAGATACTTGTTAAGTACAAATATCGAAACAAAAGTATCAAGTATAAAATATAGGTATCAATAACGAATATACTCGGTACCAATAAGTATCGATATTTTTTTCGTGTCCCTATTTGCAAGGCATACAATGAGTCAGTTGTAAAAAAATCGCGTGGTCGTGTGGTTGACATTTTTTTGTGCTCAGTGGAAAATTTCTGGCAAATTAAAATCCTGTGCTTTAAACTGCATTTATCCATCGGGAAGTAATAAGTGAGTTTAATACTAGTGAAGCAAATAAGCAATATTTTTGTATATTTGGTCGATATTTAATTATTCAAAATTAATTTGTTCAAACTCTAATGCGGCTATTGTGGGATAGGTAAAGGCGGCTAAAGTGGTATAGTGTACCATATTACCCTCTCGATCAAAAAAATGCCGAAGAAAGGTGAAATACCAAAATGGAAAGCAGAGGATATGAAAAAAGCTATCCAAGCGGTTAGAAAAGGTGAAATGGGTATTCTCTTTGCTTCCAAGACATTTAGTGTCCCCCATACCACTCTGCACCGCATGGCAAGAAGCGAGAAATCCATCGAGGAGCTGTTGACAACTAAACTTGGCCGGGCTCCGATTTTAACAGCGGAAATTGAGAATGACTTAGTTAAATATTTACTAGAAATGGAGTCAAGGTACTGGGGACTAACACGCGCAGACGTGCGGTCATTGTGTTATCAAATTGCCACAAAAAACAACATTCCCAATAAGTTCTCCGTTATTAAAGAGTGCACTGGCAAGGATTGGCTAAAAGGCTTCTGTAACCGACACCGAAATGTTCTGAGTTTTCGAAAGCCAACTGGAACAAGCGTCGACCGTGTACGTGGTTTTTCTCGAGAAAATGTTGATATATTTTTCAAATTGCTGGAAGAAGAAAACGCAAAACATAATTTTCCGCCTTCTCGTATCTGGAACGTTGACGAAACCGGAATATCAGTAGTTCCTTCGCAACAGGCACAAATAATCGCTCGGAAAGGAAAAAAACAGATTGGAACAATGACTTCAGCTGAGCGAGGATCGCTTGTTACAGTCATCACTTGCATGAGCGCAGGAGGTGGTTTCGTACCACCATTTTTCATCTTTCCACGAAAAAACCATAACCCTCTTCTAATGAAAGACGCTCCCCCTAGCTCAAGCTCGGCGTGCCATTTGTCTGGATGGGTTCAGATTCCCATCTTCACGAAATGGTTCAGGCATTTTTTAAGCGTAACGAAACCATCTCCGTCTGAACCTCTGCTTCTTATATTAGATGGGCATTATAGCCACACACGCAATATAGAAGTTACTGATCTAGCTCGCGAACACAATGTGACTATACTTTCTTTGCCACCCCATTCAACACACAAACTTCAACCGTTGTATAAGGCTTTTATGGGACCTTTTAAGAAGTACTATAATGACAAAATAAGACGATTTATGCGTGAACAGGGCAGAAAAGTTACACATTTTGATATCGCAGGACTATTTACTAAGGCTTATTTGAGGGTTCAAACTGGACAAATTGCAATAAATGGTTTTAAAGCCACGGGAATTTATCCGTTTGATAAACATATTTTCACAGATGCAGATTTTATAGCTGGGAACTCATCATCATCAGGTACAATTCAGTTTTAAATATAAAAAATCTTGCTAGATATATTGTCTTCTCAGAGGATCCAGTTGAAACTATAAATTCAACAACAGAAGAAACCCCAAGCGCATCAGCCATGGAAATTGAGCCTGAAATTCGTAAGTTTCGAAATAAAATCTATGGAAATTTTAGGAACGCTATTTAATTTGTTTATAGAAGCAAGCACAAGCCGAAGACTCGTCACTCCCTGGGAAATATCTCCACCACCAAAGCTATGAGATCCACCACCTAATCGGAAAGGCCGGAAAACAAAGGCAACTGTTTTAACAACTTCGCTTATAAGTGTAATTTGTTACAGAGCATTGAAAGCATTAACATTAATCCATCCCCAAAACCCTCTAATAAAAAAAATATTTCTACCAAATCGTTTGTTGACTCGCATTCAAGTGACAGTGAAGAGGAGTTTCCAGATGTTCCACCAACAAAAGAATCGTCTTGCAACTACTGTGGCAAAATTTATGGGCAGGATATAATAATGAAGCCTTGGACCTCTTGTCTGCAATGCGAACAAATTTGGGCCCACGAAAAGTGTATTCCCAATCGAAGTGCTATTTTTCTTTGCGATTCTTGTAAGTAATATTGTAAGTAATACTCTTACAAGTGCTATGAATTTTATTGTTGCGTTTTTTGTCAATTGAAGCTTAAAATATTTTTGTTCAATATGTTTTAATTCAGTTCATATTCCTTTTTTAAATGGTTCGCAATAAAATTTTAGTTACCAATCAAAAGTAACTGACTTATTATTAAAAGCATCATATGCGGGTAATGTGGTATACTATACCACATTACCAGAATAAGGTATACCACATTACCCGCCAATTTCTTCAAGGGCTTGTTTCCGTCTTTTGCAGTACTTTCTTAAATATTTCTGAAACTCGCGGCTCTAAGGCTTTTGAAGCTAGGTTTATTTGAACTTAATAACGGTAGCATATTATTGATAAATTTTCATTCAAATCAAATAAAATTTAACGATTTTATAGACGAAAATAAAATGGGTATACCACAATACCCGCAGTTACTCTAGTTGTTTTCCTTTTTTTTATAGCTTGATTCCAAAACAATTGACGATGACAGTGAAACCATTGATGAAAATAGTGTGGATACTGTGGTCGATATGACAAATGTATGCGAAGGTAACATAGATGATAGGCCGAGTAGTAGCGCCAGTCAGCCATTAATTTTACAAGCATTCACCAACATTCGAAGCTATTTCTCCGGAACAAAAAGCAACAAAATTACACATGGAATCATGCACATGATCGTCAAAGATAATTTGCCGTTTACCTTTGTCGAAGGTATGTTTTGTGTTCATTAATTGTTCTATTATTTTATTCTAAAACATTTAACTTTTATTAAAGGTGCTGGCTTCTTAGACTTTATGAAGCAAAATTTCCCACTTAACAAAGTCCCATCAAGGAACACGATAAAAGCTGAAATTGATAAACTGTATGAAGAGGAAAAAAAATGTGTGTCATTGCTTTCAAATTTGCATTGTGTAACCCTGATCACTGATATATGGACTAATATAGACATGAAAAGCATGTTGGGAATAACCGTTCATGGGTTGCTTGAAACAAAGCCATTTAATGGAACAATTGGTGTGTATGAATTGAATGAGTCCCATACAGCTTCCCATATATCTGAGATTTTGTCCTATACAATGAAAACATTTTCTATTGAGGAAGATAAAGTTAAGGCTGTTGTCACAGACAATGCAAGAAATATTGTCAATGCAATCTATGAAAAATTCGGAAAAAATCGTCATATTCTATGTTTCGCCCACACGCTGAATTTGGTTTGTTCGAATTCATTAGATATTTCTGCTGTACAAGGCATTGTTTTAAAATGCAAAACAATTGTGAAATGGTTCAAACGCAGCGTTAAAGCCAATGACGACATGCGAAAGGTGCAAGCAGTTGCTGGCGTACCAGAGGGTAAATTTTTACAACTTTTAATAGATGTAAATACGCGCTGGAATTCCACCTATTATATGATCGAGCGGTTCATCAAACTTAGCGCCTACGTCAGCCAAATTTTGTTAAATTACCCGGATTCTCCGCCCAGGATAACGTCAAGAGAGAAGGATGAACTAATGGAAATATGTACAATTTTAAGACCTTTAGAGGCCATGACAGTGCAGATAAGTGCCGAACGACATGGAACTCTCAGCCAAATAATACCACTAGTTCATTGCGGTCATGAGCAAACTTCGAAAATTCACCCATGTCAACCAGCAGCACAAAAACTGAAGCAAGAAATTTTAAAGCAGTTTGATAAAAGATTTGCCACCATAGAACAGTCTTTTCTCTTAGCTGCATCCAACTGCATTCTCTTAAGGATCCGGTGGCTTTGGCGTCGGTATTACGATACATTCGTGCTGAAATGACCAAAAATGATGACAATATGGAAACAGCAAGAGAGTCATCGATGGAATCAGAACACGATTTTGACTTCTGGGCTCCACACAAAACTCTAGCGCACAAAAAAAAAAGAGAGCATGTGACGATGTGCAACCTCAAGATGAGCTCTCTTTTTATTTAAACTCCCAAGTTTTGCCACTTAAATTGAACGTAGTAGATGCTTGGGATGACATGAAAACGGTTTATCCGAAGCTCTATGAAGTCTCTAAAAATTATTGCCATTTGATTGGCACATCAGTGCCTGCGGAACAATTGTTCTCCAAGGCCGGATCCACCGCAACATTAAAAAGAAACCGACTGACAACTAAACGGCTGTCAAACTTATTATTTCTACAAACTTGGCTAAATAAAAAATAAGGGGATGAATTAATAATTTGTAAAATGTGTAAAAAAATAATCACAACAGTATTTTCAATTTTTGTCAAATATTTTTTTAAACTTTTTGAAAAAAATATTCATATAACTGTGTATGTAAACGCATATGAATTTCCTTTATAAAATTATATGTTTAAATGAATGAATGAATTAATAAAAGAATTTTTTCAAGTAAATTGTTTTTAATTATTTTAATGCATTATCGTAGCTTTTTGAAACAGGGGTCTCAATTGTTTTATCATTATATTTTTTAAATTGACAATTAATCGATTAATTCTTATTAATTGCAATTAATCGCAAATCAATTATTTTACTTCTGCAATTAATCATATGATTAATTAATCGATTCTTTTTATTTTTTTGCCATCTCTAGACATCTCTTTCAGGTTTTGGCACAAAAGTTATTTCTTTGTGGCGCAAAACTAATCGTCCGATTGTTGTACAAAATAAAAAAAAAATAATTTTGAGTGATAGAAATCTTTATTTGGACCTCTAGCGCTCCGTTGCTTGTCTGTTTGTTTAGTTCACAAGTGTCGACGGTAATCATACGACGCCATTTGCAGAAATTATGAGATTTTCCGTTAGGTGAGAAAAATATCATTTAACATTTTACTTGCATTTGTTCGGATTTCATTCACAATACGTCATTTAAAAGAGAGAGTATAAACTCCGATGACTTTTGCATCCTGGCTCTCCGATATTAAAATCAACATTTAATATTTGCCGTCGTTTTTTGAGGTATTGCTGGCAATGAAATATAATATTATACAATATTTGCAGATACGTTGGCTGTAAAATATTCTTGTAAAAGAGCCGCAGACAAAAAAGCGCTCAGAACTTTAATGTGGTGGTGGCATTTAAAAATTAGTAAACATCCGATTGAATAAACAGTTTATTCACATTTTTCAGCAGCTGAGTGTATCGAATTATAAGTCACTTTATGAATGTTAATTTTTTCTAGAATTATGTGATTTATTATAGCTGAGTGCTAATTTTTTTGGCATTAGTTCCTTCATGAGTTCCTCTTTACGATAGTGATTTTTGTCTGAAGAAGCTTAAAAAAATATATGTACATACAGTGCACTCGCGATAACTCGAACTAATTAAAACAGGCGCTGTTCGATTTATCGAATTTGTTCGACTTATCAATTGAGTGTGCTATGTTAAAAAAACAGTCATCGATATCGATTTTTCGATCGATTGTTGAAAATGGAAGCCAGTAGAAAATTTCTGTAGTATAGTTTCGTTATACGAATTACATTTTGGTCCATTGGCTGGATCAATGGTGTCACATTCGGCGGCATAAACATAGTTAAAATTAAACCATCCTCGGACTTTAATTCGATTTCGTTGGGATGTGATGGGGCATTATCAATTAGAAGAAGAGCCTTCTCAGGTAGTCCCCATCTTTCAAATTTTTTCTTACCTAAATATTAAAGTCATTTAACTTGGTTAAAAAAATTGTTTTAATGAATCTGGATTTTACCTGCGGCACGAACGAATTATGAAACCAGTCTTTGAAAATCGCCGAAGTCATCCAGGCTGATTTGGAATTTTTGTACTCCACCGGACAGTTAAAATTTTTGAAAACACGAGGATTTCTTGCTTTGTCAATAACGAGAAGTTTAAGCTTATGGTTGCCGGTAGCGTTAGTGCAAGCCATAAATTGCCTTATCTTTCTTTTTTATAAGACTTATGGTGGACTTGGCTACCCCATATTCCTTCGCTAGAGAAGTAACACTACGTCCACGTTTAATTTTGTTAAGGACTTCAGCCCTCTCTTTTAATGTTAAACACTTCAACCTTTTACGATCCATTACTCACGTGCACTGATATACTACAAATGACAAATTTAAAGCAATTTGGTCAATGCAAGATGTTGTTCCCAGAAAACTAACGGGATATTAACGCCGAAATATTCATATGGACAATACACTAGTATACATATAATTTATATACATATACTATTACATATGTGTCTATGTACAAAATGTACATGTTTGAAAAGAATGTGTGTACAAATAAATTTGTTTTTATTGTTCGAGTTACAAAGAAGTCAGTAAGGGAAAAAATGTGTTCGAGTTAGCACGTCGTTCGACTTAGCGGCTATTCGAGTTACCGCGAGTGCACTGTATATACATACATACTTTATAATATTAGACAATTCTGATACTTTTTGAATATTGATGTAAAACTGAAAAATTTCTGACAAAGCAATTTCGAAATAACTTAAAAGAAAAAATTAAAAAAAAAAATACGATTATTTTTTGAATAGGCACATTTTTGTTTTCATACTTCCAAAGAGGTGAAATTTGTGGAATTCTTCTGTTTTTTAAGTTCACCCAGAAGAGGATATAAAATATGAGCAAATACAAAAAAAACAATAAAAAATAAATTAATTAAAAAATAGCGAAAGTAAAAAATACAAACAAATAAAAAATATAAAAAAAATAACAAAAATAAAAACTAATCATAAAAATACCGTAAAATAAAAAAATGTAAGTTAAGAATAAATATAAATTAATAAATTAAATATATATTATAAATAAAAAATAGCAATAGTTATTATAATAGAAGGTAAATTCTAATAAAGTGGTATAAAATAAATAAAGTAAAGAATTAGATGAGCAACTAAGTTCCCGCTGTTTGTCAATAGACGCCGCCAGCAATCGACTTCAATTGATGCGATTGAGCCGAGCACTGTGCGAGAAGCGGCCGCAATACGCGTAGAGGCATGAAAAAGTGATTCTACAGCATGACAATGCTCGGCCTCACGTTGCCAAACCCGTTAAAACCTACCTGGAAACACTGAAATGGGAAAGTTCAAATAAAAAATTATAAATAAAATTAAGTAAAATAGAATAAACCAAAATAATAACAAAAAAAAAAATTAACAAAAATAAATAAATAAAGTAAAGAATAAATACAATAACAGTGAAGCAAAAAACAAAAAATTATTACAAATTAAAAAAATTAAAAATTAAATAAAATAAAATCATATGCATCTACATTTTGTAGCACAGACAATTTTGCAATAATCAATTAATTTTTCCCTAAAATAAAAATTTTAATTCAGAAAAAAATTTTTTTTGAGAATGTCTGGAAAATTATAAAAAAAATGGTTCAAAAGTAATAAACATAAGCCTTATCACACGTTGCTATTTTTTATTATGGTATTTATAATACTTTCCTGTTATAAAGAACATTAAAAGAATTAACAATTAAATATACTTATGTGGGTAAGTGGGGATTTGCAATAGTGGAGAGGTAGATAAATAATTCGGTTTTAATTAGAATAAAATCTGATAAAACACTCTACTAATAAGCGCAAAAATTTCCAAAATCTCCAGAAGTTGTCATTCACATAGACTTCCTTTTCAAACTTCTGCATTACCAAAGCCAGCATATCCATTACGACCAACTTTACCGTTTTGAGTGCGCTCGATCAGCTGCATATCCGGCTGATCGCCATCTGGTTGCTGTTGGTTGTGGTTGTGATTGTGATTGTGGTTGTGATGTCTATGATGATGGTGGTGGTGATGGTGATGATGCGGTTGCGGTTCTGACTGTTCGACTGGTTGCTCTTCCACCTCCTCCTGCTGCTGCTGTTGTTCCTTCTCCTCTTCCCCATCCGACTGCTCATCTGAAATTGGTGTCGTCTGCTGAGCCACCTCGCGTACCATTTGCGTGCTCTTGCGAATTGTGGCATGATTGTGATTGTTGGGATGGTGAGCGTTGTTTTTCAATGCTGGTTGCGCTTCTAAGTGTACGTTATTCACAGATGGTTCGGATCGTGCAGACTTCAGTGAAAACATAGAGCTGATCTTACGTAGCTTATCATGCACTGATAGCCTATCCTTCTCCTGATCGTGCTTGTCATTCGTGACACTTTTCGAGCTGTGCGAGAAGGAGTGGGCGTAGGATTTTGATGAGTGTTTAGAGCGCTTTGATGAGGTGGAGGAGGATGAGGACGATTTAGTGGACTTGGAAGACTTGGACGAGGAGGATGAGGAGGAGGAAGAACCGCCACTACTGGTCGATGCGATGTGTACTGGTTTAGTTTGTATCCAGAAGCGTAAGGCGAATAAGAGTTCAGATTGGAAGGCCTCCGAGAGAGAGATCTGTGAGAGACAAAATGTGTGCAAATTTATAAAAACTTCGTTAACAACAAAAAAAAAAAAATATAGAAGAAAATTAAACATAAGGAAAAACAAAGTAAAAGTTGTGGTAACCTAAAATAAAATAAAGTAATAAAAATTTAATAATAAAAAATGTAAAAAATTAAGTAATAATAAAAAACTTTAAGTAAACAATGTTGGTAATATGAAGAAATATTTTTTTAAATAATATTTCAAAAATAAAAAAATTAATAAAACAAATTTCAATTTGTTAGAAAAGAAAATAAATAAAGTAGAACAAAAAAGCAAATTGTAGTAACTAGTAAAAACGAGAAAAATATATAAATATATTAAAAAAATAAAATGAAGTAAAATAAAATCAATTGAAGAAATAAAAATTAAATTAAACCTATGTAAAATAAATAAATAAACTAATTAAATAAATAATGGGCTGAAAATAAATAAAAATAATAATTAAATAAAATAAAAATAAAATAAAGGTAAATTAGAGAAAGATAAAAAATAATAATATTAACTCATATAACATAAAATAAAATAGGACAAAAGAGATAAATATAAATAAAATAACAAAAACTGAAATAATAATATAAATATAGTAAAGTACAACAACATACACAAAAAAAATTTGAAAACAAATTAAGTAATAAAATAATAAATAAATATTAAATAAAATTAATTGAAATTAAATAAAAATTATAGAAAAAATAAAATGGTAAAGTTAAAAAGAAAAAATGATAATAACATCAAGTATAATAAAATAAAAAACTAAAAATATATGTATAAAAAATATAAATTAAATTCGAAATCAATAGCGAAGAAATAATGAAAAACGTTAGAAAAAAGATAAAATATCAATTCAATTATATCGAAAAAAAAAGATAAGTAAGAAAACATAATAAATCACAGTAAAACAAAATTCAATTAAAATTAAAATTAAGTGGAGCAAAATAATATAATATAAAATAAGATAAAAAATATAAATTGAAATAAAATTAAAAACTTAAAAAAACGAAGTATCGGAAACTAAAATTAATAAGAGCACTTCAAAACAAATATGTACATAAAAAATGTTAAATAAAAACAAAATATAAAATAATAAAGTAAAATAAAATTACATAAAAATTTAATAATAACTATTATAAATAAGGCAATATTTAAAAATTGGAATAAAATAAAAAAAGTTATGCATCATAAAACAAATACAAAAGAGAAAATAATAAAAAAAACAGAATGAAAGTAAAAGCGTTAATGCAAATAAAATTAAAAAATGAGGAAAAGTAAAATAAAATTACTTCAAATAAAAATACGAAATTTAAAATATGAATAAAAAACGAAGTAAATACAATACAAACAAAAAAAATTCTGTAGAAAAAAATGGTAAAAATTTCTAGAAGAAAATGAAATATAATAAAATGAAAAATATATAAATAAAAAAAATTATATTAAATTTCATTTAAAATTAATAAAAAAGGATGAAAGTAAAAGCGTTAATACAAATAAATAAAGTAAAGGAAAATAAAATTACTTAAAATGAAATAAAAACAAATTCAAAAATATGAAAAAAACAAAGTAAATATCATAACAACAAAAAAAAATTGGAAAAAAATGTTATAAATGTCAAGAAGAAAGTGACACGAAGTATAATAAATTAAAAAATATATAAATAAAAAAAAAAATAAAAAAAATTAAATTTAAAACCAATTGCGAAGAAATTAATGAAAAATTAGAAAACAAATCCCTATCCACATAATAAATTCTAATAAAACAAAAACACTAATAAAATTAAACTTAAGTTGCAAATGGGAATTTAAATTAAAAAACATAAAATGAAAACTTAAACAAAACGATGTAAAAAAATTAATAAAAAAAAAACAATTAAAAAAAGCAAAATTACGTAACATAAAATAAGATTCAAAATATAAATTTAAATAAATCAACAAAAAATAAAAACTTAAACGAACCGAAGTCAAGAAAACTGAAATTAATAAAAACAATGAAAAAACAAATACATGAAAAAAATAATTAAGTAAAAAAACTAAATAAAATAAAATTCAATAACGTTACATAAAACAAATAATGCTAATTTAATAAAATGGAACAAAACTAAATAATATGAAATAAAATAAAATAATAAAAAATAAGGTAAAATCACAAGAAAAGAGAGAATATCAGTAAAACAAAGTCGATAAATTATAAAATAAATAAATTACAAAGTATTAAATAAAAAAAGTTTAATAAAAGGAAATGGAAATAAAATAAACACAAAAGAACAGAAAAAATAAAAACAAAATGTAATTAAAAATATATATATAAAAAAAGTATGAATAAACTTATCAATTTTTTATTAATTAATTAAATTTAATTTAAAAATAATTTGGAAGATATTAATAAAAAAAAGTTAGAAATACAAGTAAAAATATATGTATATAAATAAAAAAAAATTTATTTGAATTTATTTAAATTTAATTCATTTAATTAAAGTAAGAAACACAAAAAATATATAAATAAAAAAATTAATACATTTATTTAAGATGCTTTCCATTTCATTTCAACCGGGCTATTCGGGTCATGTTCTTCGATTTCGATGCAACTCAAATATGTTGCTCTCTGGTCAAAATAATGAGACACGTATTTTTTTGTTCGCCCGAAAAAATTTTTTTCAAGAGTTATCGGCAATTTTGTTTTTTGGCTCAAAATCGATTTTTTTTTTAATTATATAAGAAAATTTTTTTTTAAATGCCCATAACTTAGTCAAAAATGAACCGATTTTAATAATTCTGGGTTCAAAATGATCGTCATTACTTACACGACTTCATGTAGAAACAGTTGCAAAAAAGTAGTTGAGAATTTTGTATTTAGCATCATTTTGACCAGAGAGCAACATATCTGAGTTACATCGAAATCGAAGAACATGACCCGAATAGCCCGGTTGAATTGAAATGGAAAGCATCTTAAATTAAATTTAATTTAAAAATAATTACCAAAAAATGAATAATAAGAAAGAAAATTAGTAATAAATTATACCTATAAATAAAAAAAAATATTTTTTAAATTTCAGTAAATTAAAACACAAAAAAAAAATTAAATCAAATTTAAAACCAATTAGTAAGAAATTAATTAAAAAACTTAGAAATATAGGTAAAAAAACTAAAAAAAAATTAAATTAAATAGGACAAAATAATTAAAAATAAATAATCATAAGTAAAAATATATTAGGTGCGCAACTAAGTTCCCGCTGTTTGTCAATAGATGCCGCCAGCAGTGTGCGCTAGTCGATCCCAACATAACCTAAACGTCATAAACCAAGCTTAGATATATGGTAAACAATCTGCTTCGACACATTAGTGATTTTGTTTTGGTATCATATACTTTTGGTTTTGTGAAAATGTCTGATTTTGTGCCGAATAATTGTCATTTGCGGTAAGTGTTGATTTTCCTCTTTCATTCGAAAAAAAACGGCGGCTGACGCGCATGAAAGCTACAAAAAGTTTATGGAGATGCTGCTTTAAGTGAAACAACGTGCCGAGATTGATTCCGTCGCTTCAAAGACGGTGATTTTAACATTGACTACCGCCCGCGTGAAGGAAGGCCAATAACCTGCGAAGACGCTGAATTGGAGGCATTGCTCAATGAGGATCCGTGCCAACGCAAGAAGAGCTTGCTTCAGTATTAGGAGTTACCCGCCAATCCATTTCCAAGCGATTGCATGCTTTGGGAATGATTCAGAAACAGGGGACTTGGGTTCCTTATGAGTTAAACCCAAGGGATGTTGAACGTCGTTTTTTCGACGTTTCGCCTGTGAACAACAGCTCCAGCGGCAAAAAAGGAAGAGTTTTCTTCATCGCATCCGGATGGGTGATGAAATATCGATTCATTACAGCCTGGTCATGCTTCTACGTCGTCGCCTCGGCCGAATATTCACGCTGCGAAGGTTATGCTATGTATTTGGTGGGACCAAGTTGGTGTTATTTATTATTATGAACTGTTAAAACCAAGCGAAACTATCACTGGGGATGAGTATCGACTTCAATTGATGCGATTGAGCCGAGCAATGCGCGAGAAGCGGCCGCAATACGCGGAGAGGCATGAAAAAGAGATTTTACACCATGACAACGCTCGGCCTCACGTTGCCAAACCCGTAAAAACTATCTGGAAACACTGAAATGAGAAATCCTGCCCCACCCGCTATACTCTGATATTCCGATCGATCTCACATGGTCTAGACCTGCTGGTCACATGAAGACATCAAAAAATCGCTAGATCCGTGGATAGCCTCAAAAGATGAACAGTTTTACCGCGACGGTATATGAGATCTACCAGAAAGATGGGAAAAAGTAGTAGCCGGCGATGAGCAATACTTTCAATGATTCACTTGTAACCATTTTTTCAGAACAAAGTTGTATCTTCATCAAAAAAACAGCGAGAACTTAGTTGCGCACCTAATATAAATATAAAGTAAATTAAAGGAAATTAAAACAAAAAAATAATTAAATCAAGTTTAAAAACATTTAGGAAGACATTAATTAAAAAAGTTAGAATTTAAGTCAAAATGTTCAAATACACAAAAATTAGTAAATTTATTTAAATTAAATTTAATTTGAAAATAATTAAGAAGATATTAATTAAAAAAGTTAAAACAATGAATATAAAATATTTATATCTAAAATAATTAATTTAGAAAACAAAAACTATTTCCTCAGTCGTATGGCATACAGTAAAACAAAATCAAAAAAATATAAATAAAATAAATAAATTTAAGTTAAATAACAAAAAATAAAATAAAGTAAAAAAACTAAAATAAATAAAAGCAATGAAAAGAACACAAAATATAAATAAAAAAATTCATTAACTGAAGAATAAAAAGTTAGTGCTAGTAACAATAATAATATTAATACATGATCAAATTGAATAAAGAGGAATAAACAAAACAAAATAGAAATGAGTTAAAATAAAAATAACAAGAAAACAGTAAAACAAAATAAAAACGTTAACAAAAATAAAAAAACCTTTATATAAAATAAAGTAAAGTAAGATAACTTAAAGTAAAATAAAACCAATACAAAGCAAGATAATAAAAAATAAAGAAAATAAAATGTTAAAAACATCAAAAGCAGAAAAAGCATAGAGTAAAAACAACATAAAAAATTAATAGAAATAAAAAATTAAATTATGTAAAAAAATAATTCAAAATAAAATAAACTAAGATAAAAAAAAATACAAAATAAAGTAATGAAAAGAATAAAAATTAAATAAAAAAAGATAAACAATAACCTAAAATAGCAATAAAAAAATAATAAAAGTTAAAAATAACCTAAAATATCAACAAAAAAAAAAAAAATAAATAAAATAAAAATGAAACTAATAATAAATAATTAAAATTAAAAGCGATTAAGAAAAACTTAATTAAAAAAGTTGGGTAAAAGATAAAAATCAATTTAATTATATCTTAAATAATTTATAAAACAAATACCTTTTCTTCAATCGCTACCGCTTTAATGTTCCACAAAAATTCACACATTCCAATAAGAATAGCAGTGAGTAGACCAATGCCCAGCACCAAGAATACACCACCCACATTCTCCAAATCCAATTCGGGAGTGTCATCACTGCTGCTCTCCGCTTGCGAACACGAACCACCGCCATGCATCTCCTTCCACCATTTGCGCTTCAATTCGGACAGCGTACCCGATTCACCAAGCTTCAACACAGCGCCGCTGATCTGCTTGCGATATGGGGAATCTACGCACGAATATACCATATTTCGAATCATTAAAACTCCATGCATCGGTATTCAATCGAGATACTCACTAAACGGCATTGCAATGCCATAGGTTTTATAGTCCAACCAACCGCCCACTTGCATTAGAGCACAATCACGTTCAATTATATACTCCAGTGTAGTCGACTCCATTAGAAAAGCATAAAGTCCCTTGCCCTTGAGAACGCGATCCTTGCCTTCGTCATTATTTTTGGTAAATACCGAAGGACGAGCTGTTTCCATGGCAGTCCACATGCGTTGATAGGTGGTGAAATTGGAGTCCTGATTGTAGGAAAAAACAAGAAAATGAGTGAAAGTTCTTGTTAAAAGTGAAAGCTCTCAAGCTAGCGCTTTCAAAGCAATGCGCTCACCCGAAAAAACCCCATTGTGCTGCCGCCCAGTAAAGTGCCATATTTAATTTTACTTTGCGTCGCTAAATCTTCTGCGCTCTTAATCGAACTCTCCATCTATAAAAAGAAAATAGAACTTTGAATGTTGCACACAGAAACGATTTATGTAAAAACGTCACCCTCGACATTGTCAAAAAGGCAGCCAAGTTAGCGGTATAGGAGTTCAACATCATCAAGGCAAAGAACCACCACATGCCGGTAACGAGGCGTGTCGAAGCAGCTCTGTGAAGAAAAGATAAAGTAGTTTTCATGAGTTGGGTAGAGCTTTAATGAAGCTCTCTCTCTCTGCTCTTCTACTCACTTAGGCAATATATCACATCCCTGTCCCATGATGGAGCCGACTGCTAACCATGTCGTATTCGACATGCACCAAGGATTTTCCACCTCTTCTGGCTCCTTGCAGGGATGTGGATTCTCCCAGTCTGCTGGCGCCATGCGTGATAGACCGAAAATCAATAGCGACACACCCAAATATGCGGTGGCCATATAAACCCATACATCCAAAGAAAAAGGTGAGAGGAAAGAGAACAGATCTGGCGGTTGCTGCTCGGGCTTAGCATATAGGATACTAATGCCCAGTGTCATGAAGGGTGGTGTGAAGTCGACAGCTTGGCGACGCGCTGAGGTCATGGTCAGGTCGCAAATGCCCAGATCGGCATTCTAGCAAATAAAGAAGATGTGTAGCTTGAGAAACATTTTCGCAAGCATTAAAGCTCATTGCCTGGTACTTACGCCATCCAAAAGCTGCTTCACCAGTCCATCCCAGCTTTGTGTTAGTTTATTAAAACTACCGTATTTACCATCTGGCGCTAACACGAATTCATATTTGAAATTCAGCAGTCTGGCTATGGCATCAATCAAGTCCATTGAATAGCCTTCATAACGTGCATTGCCCTGAAGTATTTCGCCATCTTTTGGCTCTCTGCAAGTGATGAACTTTAGCTGTAAATATTTATTTGCCAAAAAAGTTCCTATTCTTACCGATCCAACAAGAAAGGCGCACCAATACGCGACGTGATTATGAAAGTTTTATTCGAAAGCTTCTCACCTACACGCTTCTCACTGGCATCCTCTTTTTCGACCGAATCTAAGCCATTTACCGGATCCCAAGTGGACAATTCCAAAAAGCCATTGGGTGTGAATTCCATAAAGCGTAGAGTAAAGAAGTTTCGTTCGCCGTGCTGGTTGAAACCGATGCGACCTGTGGCGCCTTCTAGGGGACGCTAAAGAAAAACGGTAAAGATGAGTTGCAGTTATTAAGATTTATAAAAAAAGGCAAGGATCTATTTGCGGTTCATTCTTATACGAGTACACTCGGTGCGTTTACCATCTACGACTTATCTACTCTGTTACTATCTTGTATCTCTTTTAAGAGACGAGAGAGAGTGCAAAAAAGAACGTTTAGTACGACACGAGATCGAATTTGTAGGGAGCGTTGGATGTATTCACTTAGTAAGCACTGGACCCAGCACTCCATTCGTTCAGCAAACGATTTTTGTTACTGTAATGTTCGTCATACACGAATTAGCAATGATCCCCTACGAGCACTGAGCCAATCAGGCTACATTTTTTGTAGGACACTCTCATTCATCCAGACCCTCCAGAAGCTCGCCGTCCAGGTACTTCTTATTTATTCAGCAGTAGAGTTTGCTTTTCCAGTCTGGGCTTAGATAAGGATAAGATAGCTGGGCTCAAAGTGTACAATTCGGCTCTTCTCCTACATAGTGTGGGTCAGTCAAACTGTATTTGCCTGACAGTTTCTGCATCCTCTTCGCCAAAATAGGTTTCCAAAAAGCCATTGTACGCCATTCTGTTGTCTCCGGATCAGAATATGACCTGAAAGTAATGTGCATGGCAATGCCTATTTCTGTTCTATTTAGAAAGCGCCACATGAAGGTGTTTCCCTGCCGTTCACGATTATTTGAGGAAGTATTTCATAATCCTCTGTTTGTAGAAAGAGACTGGCATGCCTAATGTTGTCTAGGTGGTCGAGAGTGGTACTGAAGTACGCTTTCTCGCAAGTTCGTCTGCTTCTCGCTACCTGGGTTACTACATTGCTCCAGCTACCACACCAGACAAAAAGCGAAATGCTCTGTTAACGAATCTGCCTTAATAAACAGTAGCGAGTTTCCGATTTGGTAAAAAGACAGAGAGTCACTCTGTCTTAAACCTCCTTTGGCATCAATTGGTTCGAAGAGGTCTTTCTCAATTCTGACCGAGCTGGTATTGCTGCTGGTATTGCATTAGTTTTGCGTGTTATTGTGTTAGGTTTGTACTAGAAGTTGTTGTGTGTCGATTCTCCTTTCATAAGTCGTTTCCAAAACTTCGCGTATTGTGAATATCTGGCCGATTGTGGATTTTCCAGGTCTAAAGCCACACTGATAAGGTCCAATCAGTTGGTTAATGGTGTGCTTCAGCCTTTCACACAATGCTCTCGCAAGAGCCTTATATGCGCTATTTTGAAGTCAAATTCCGCGGTAGTTTGCAAATATTGCAGGTTCGCCCTTCTATGGGTTGGACAGATCACACTTAAATTCCAATCGATAGCCATGAATTCATTCGACCATATTTTGCATAGAAGCTGATGCATGCATCTTATCAGCTTCTAGCTCAGACGGCAGTCCGTCGACTCACGCGGTTTGTTCTTTACACCCGTAATCGCTGTTCGCATCTCATTATGATCGGGTAGGGGAACAACAGCTCATAATTAAAGATTGAGAGATCGGAACTTTCACATTTTCTGTGACACTCACAGTTGTGAGAAGTGGATAGCTCAGACGGCAGTCCGTCAGCTCCCGCGGGTTGTTCTTTACATCCGTAATCGCTATACGCATCTCATTAGGATCGGGTAGGGGAACAACAGCTCGTAATTAAAGAATGAGTGATCGGGATTTTCACATTCTCTGTGACATCCACAGTTGAGAGAAGTGTTTGAGATAATAGTTTTGAATTTTGGACAATATTTAGTCACATTCCGATGAGTTGTTCGTGTTCAGCCAATTCGTTGAGGAATAAAGAATTTTTTATGAAACTACTGCACGGTGCATTTTTCATATCATTTGTTTATGATAAAATATTATTAAAATAGAAAATTTTGAAAAAATCTCTTCAGATATATTTAGTCGAAGCTCAGAAGAACCTTATGATTTTTTTCTAATTTTCTGTAGGCGTTATATAGTAGAAATAAGCGCCGGACGCGAACGACTCATGTGATTAAGGTGCCAAATGAAATAGAAACCTGCGTCCAAACCCTCTGCCCGGGACGGTAATGCGTCAAAGATAATCTCCACTTGCTTCCACTGTAGGTGGGATCAAAAAGAACATCGAAAATGCGGTAATGTCATGATCAATACCGTCTTGATTAAGTCGCGAGTGATAAACGGGCGTCTGTGATTGTCGCCAGTTTGTCTCTTGTTGAACTCCTCTGGACTCTGCTTCTAAATTAATATAGGCACAGGCGTTATAGCTATCAGCCTGTAGTTGCTGCTGCTGAAACAGTTCCCTTCTTCGCCTTTCTTCAGCGAGCCCACTCGGCGACCGCATCATTGAGCTACACATGATGCTTATTAGATCAGATACACTTGATTATATTCTACATACTAGGGGTTAACTTCTTGCGAACCTGTGGAAAAGAACATGCATCGCGACTTCGAGTTCTTCAAGGCAGGTGGGACAATATGGTGAAGCAGCCAGATAAAATATGTGCAGATAAAGTTAAATGCATCCATGTCCAGTCAGCAACTGTGCTAGGTAAAAGTCAATCTCTTCATATCTACATTATAACCCTGTCTCGGCGTACGGAATGAACCAACGTGTCCAGCGACCAGTGAAGGATGAGTCCATTCTGGTTGCCATTCATTCATTAGGCGTTGAACTTCGTTGCTCTCATTTCTGCTATCTTGAAGCTCTTGCGCCTGGCCTGTCCAAGAGATATCCAAAGGAATTTTTCGGGCAATAACACAGATTGCGTTTTCGGATACTGTCCTATAGGCGCAGGCTTCGCGTTTGTCCTATATACCGATCTGGCATCGCGCAGGTGCATATCTCGAGCTTGGGACTATATTGGTGCGGCATAAAACAAGATGGAGTCTGTGACTGCGCAGAAAAATTTTCGTCTGGCGCCTTGTGCTTCTCCTATATTGGACGGGCGTCTTGATGTTGTTTTATAAATGGAGGGACCTACAGTTTCGGGACGTTTCCGAATGGTGCAGATGGTGTTTTATGAGGAACTTTTTCATCGCAAAAATATACTCGAAAGATTGCCCTGTGCACCAACCCGTTCGGCTACGGCGACCGCTATGTTTGAGGGTCTTTTGGAAAGTCCGAGAGATGGCACAACTGGCGCGATCGAGGTTTAGTTAGTTGCATCTCGTGGAAGTACAAATATTTAGCTTTTGTGAACACAAATGAAAAGTTAGGTTGTAAACAAGAAAGGTTATAGAGCCCAGAATAGCAAGAGAAAACTTTGTTGAACACAAAAAAAAGAGCAAAACTCGACATTTTGTCAGCTCAAGGACTGATCTTGTCAAATTAATTGAGAGCTGAGTAATGGTATTCTCTCAACCGTGACTCGTAAAATCAAAGTCCCATTTTATGCGATTGTACTATCACTACTCTTCATACAGGGTTTGATTGAAAAGTCATGAGCCTTATTTTGCTTTTTTAAGCAGTTTTATTAAACCCTTTGGCTTATCCAACTAATATTCTTCAAAATAGGACCCTTGAGCGTCAATACACCGCTGGTAGCGGTCCTTCCATGCAGGAAACATTTTTTAAACTCATCCGCCGGAATCGCGTTCAATTCGGTTGTCACAGTTTTTTGGATCGCCTCGATGGAGTCGAAACGCCTCCCCTTCAGCTTTCTTTTCAGGCGCGGGAACAAGAAGAAGTCCGGAGGGGACAGGTCTGGGCTGTAGGGAGGGTGGGGAAGCACCGGAACCCCCATCTTGACAAATGCAGAGGTGCAGAGGAAGGCGGTGTGCGCCGGCGCATTGTCGTGATGAAGGGTCCAATTGTTGACGAGGTCGGGCCGAACCCGGGTGACGCGGTTTTTCAGCTGAAGGAGCACTTCTTTGTAAAATACCACGTTTAGATAGCTTCGTGGAGGTACAAAATTTGATCGAGTAACTTTGCTCCAACGATCGCTGCATTTTGGCCACTGCAAAATTCTAACACACTTTTAAAACTGCTTTCACGCGCGGAACGATGTTGACTGCACCGCTGTTGCCAGCGAACTGGGACCGGTTTCTAGTGGAAGGGGAAGGTGCAACGATCATTTTCCCCCACCAGCCGATTCGGTTGATCGCTTGACAGACGCTCCGCGCGGGAAGGCTCATTACTTTTCAACCAAACCCTATATGTAGAGTTTTTTTTCACTCGACTATTTTCCCATATGATATCCTTATTTTTTCTATGATTTCTAGTGTTGTTACTGTTTTTGGAAGTACTTGTCGTGGATCGTCTTCAAGGCTGGTGAGGCCACTTTTAAATTCAGCACTTTTATGTGATGAAAAACACTTTCCATGCATAAATTATTTTAGGTCTGCACACAGATCGAAGTCGCTGGGGGCCAAATCTGGTGAATACAGTGGATGCTCGAATAATTCGAACTTTAATTCATGGATTTTAGCCATTGTCAAAATGCTCTTGAAAGGCGGTGCATTGACCTGACGAAAAAGAATCTCTTTTCTGTTGCAAACTGGGTCTTTTTTCACGAATTTTTTCCTTAAGTTGGCCTACAATAATATTCATAATTTATTATTTTACCAGTTTGCAAGTAATCCACAAACAAAATTCCTTTCGCGTCCCAATAAATTGACCTTCTCGGTCGATTTCTTGACACGAACTCGTTTCGGAGCCGGGCTAACACCACTCTTTAGACTCTCGTTTTAATTTATCCTCTCTATTATAGTCCCGAGTCACATCCATAGTGATGTATCGACGCACAAAATCCACTTTATCTTTTCGAAAACGCTCTAAATATTGCTGAGAAAGTCACATTCGAATAGGTTTTTGCTCTATTCTTAGCGATTGCGGCTCACAGCTTTCCGACACCCAATACTTCAGTCAAAATAATCTAATCTGGACTTCAAACAAGATTCCAAAGCAGACAAATCTTAAATAATCAATTAAAGTAAAAATATTACCGCTTTCAAGAACTCAATGATGCGTTTCCCATGCGGCCAAGCGCGGTTTTTACGACACTCCAATTTCGGTGGACTAAGCTTCTCGACAATATCCAGCTCAGCAAGCCCTTTTGCAAACATGGCAACAGCATCATTAGCCAAGATCATATGTGTCTATACAAATGCAAAGAAAAACATAAAACCGTTACGAAAATTTAGATAACAAGAACTAACTTTACGGAAATAATTTCAAGTCTTACCTTAACCACTGATGGGTCAGCACGATAATAACGTTTTTCACGGTTTTCACGTTCCTCCCAATCATGTGCCGCATTCTTCACCTTATAATCGGTGGGATCCATTAATCGTATAGTGGTAATATTGGCTGAAACTGAGAGCAATTCTTTAAAGTCCTGTGTGTGTGTGTCGAGTGCGGTGATGAAAACGCTCTGTGCAGAGAGAAGAAACCCAGTGAAATGTGTCGCATGAAAAAATATATTACTTAATCACATGCGAAATCACCTGATATTCACCCAACATTTTAAGCTCATCAGCTTGCCTTAAAACGCTCAAAATGTTCTCCGTCGCGCAGTGCAGTATCATACAGTTATCGCTAGACAATTTTATATTCTTCAGAAATGGACGATAATCGGGGCCCTCACCCAATTGGCGTAACGTTGTTGGATTATTTTCGGGTTCACCCACCTGCAGCACGTCTTGTAATTGTTGTAGCTCTAAAAGTGTATAAACTATGAGCGGTTTGCAAATATTTGATGCCTGAATTAATCCAACCCTTTTCCGTTTCATAGACGATGGTGTAACTGCGCCAATTGAAACTTTGTAATATCTCGGCCATGCCGCGTGAAAGCAAAATATTATTCGGATGCACATTGAGTGTCATGGAAGTGTGCTCGCGATCGGAAAGCGACTCACTGGGCGACCAATCGAAAACTATGTGCGGTATATCGAGCGTGTTGCATATGTTGGTAACTATGTCTGGAAATTTAGAGTGAAACAATTATTGAGTTTTAATTAATTAATTTAATTAATGGTTTACAAGAAACACATTCCTTCTTAAATTTCTTTATATAAAGGTTAAATTTCAAGGGCCCATGTTGAATGGGAACCACACCTAAACGTCAAGTTGTTTTCTGCATTTCATTTGACATTTTTCAATTTCAGACTAATTCAATTTGAACCATGGAAAGACACGCAATCGAGCAACGCGTTAAAGTTATTCAGGCTTATTATGAAAATGGGCGTTCAAATCAAAATGCATATCGCGCACTTCATCTTCCGTGATGAGGCACATTTTCACCTCAGTGGATTCGTCAATAAGCAGAATTCCCGCATTTCGACGAATAATAATCCAAGAGTGATTCCCGAAAAACCAATGCACCCACAAAGACTGACTGTTTGGTGCGGTTTATGGGCCGGCGACATCATTGGGCCGTATTTTTTCCAAAATGAGGCCGGTCAGGCAGTTACTGTGAATAGTGTTCGCTATCGTCAGATTATAACGAACTTTTTATAGCCCGAATTGGAAGATATGCATGTGGACGATATGTGGTTTCAACAGGGCGGTGCCACTTGTTACACAGCTAACGAAACAATGGCTCTTTTGCGCGAAAAATTTGATGGCCGAATAATCTCACGTCGCGGCGATGTCAATTAGCCGCCAAGATCATGTGATTTGATACCGTTGGACTTCTTTCTTTGGGGTTACTTGAAAGAAAAGGTATACGTCGATAAGCCAGCAACAATTCAAAAGCTAAAGGATGAGATAATTCGCCACATTAACGGCATAGAACCTCAATTATGGCTCAGCGTCATCGAAAAAATTTGGACCATCGGATGGAGGTGTGTCGCCGAGGCCGCGGCGGTTATTTGGCCGATACTTTGGTTTATACGTAATTGAGCCATACCAATATTATCATAATAAAGATAAACGGGAATGATTTCCTAAAAAAATTTTATTTTATTCAAAATCAGCACCGGCCCTTAAAACTTAACCACCCTTTATATGTAAAGGGTGAGAGGGTGTTCGGATTGGGGTTACTTTTGGTAATAGCGTTTTTTTGATAGATCACGCGTGTCTAATGTCAAACGACAAGGTGAAGTCCAAAATAAACAATACTGGCGTCATAAAAATGTTTTTGATGGCGACATCTTTTTAGTGAGTTAGTGCGTTGGAAGTTACATCCCTTGCTGCTTTCTAGTGAAAGCTTGGTGACATTTTTTTTTTTTTTTTTTTTTTTTTTTTTTTTTTTTTTGGTGGGTGCGGTAGGGTTAAAAATGCTTTACTTAATTGCAGCGGCCGTCGTCTACTGCGTCGTGTAGTGTGGCCACTAAAACGATCCCTCCTCTCCTTCTGGGGAGACACCCTTCCCGGGACTGCTTTATTATTTCGGGAGGGCCCAGAACGGCATCCATAAAGGACCAATTCTATTCACCTACGTCTGGGTCCACCATATTTGTAACCAGCTTTCATGCTATAGGCTCCTCTTCTTGTGTCTCTATCTGTGCTTCGCTTTGTTGGACTCTGTCGAGGTCAAACTTTTTTTTCGTAGTACGTTGTTCTCGATGTAGGTATTACTTTATCGCGTTCCAGCTGTTCTCGCGTTCGAGCATTTTGCTGATTATGTTGCATGGCGCGATGTCGTCAATCTGCTCTCTCAGAGCATTTCTTTCCACGAGCCATCTGTCGCAATTAAAAAAACGTGTGTTCAGCGTCATCGCTCAGCGCTTCGCAGTAGATGCACTCGGAATCGGTTACTTTGCCCATGTGATATAGGTATGTATATCTGGAATAAGTTTCGCCGTCCATCTGCCACACGGTTCAGTGTCCCATCGGCTTTGCCACCGCAGTATGGCATCTCCGTTACGCGCCGCTAGTGATGATGTGTTTCCTTTTGCAGTCCCAAGCATCCATTCATTCCCGGACTATCAGGTCGACGGGTATCCGCCCACTGATCACAATAATTGCAGCGTCTGGGACAGTGCGGTAGGCTAAGGAAACTCTGAGTGACGCTATTCGTTACACAGCTTCCAGTGCTTTGCGCTTGGCTTTGTTGTTTAGCTCATCTCCTCATACTTAACTGCCGTACAGGAGAATTGAGTTTGTGGCCGCCATGATTAGCCTTATTTTGCTCAGTGTTTGCCCACTGACGTTTGTCATTAATCTGCTTAGCATTCCCGTGATCTCTGCTGCATGCCGTATCTGGACCCAGAAAGTAAGTCTACAGTCAAGTTGAATACCTAGCTATTTCTCTACTTTTTGGGTCACTAGGGATGTGTCGCCTATTTGCATGCTGACCTCTTGTCATCAGGATGACTTCGGTTTTATGTTTGGCGAGCTCCAGGCCATGATCCTCAAGCCATATTTGCGCCGTTAAGCTTCCTCCTAGCACCCTCAGTGTCTCGGGCTGATATGAACGCCGTTAGATCGTCCGTATAACCCACTAGATATGTATCTTCTGGCATTTCTGTGCACCAGACGTTAGTGCTTTTGTTCTGGTGAATCTGGTGTGTGGTACAGCAGTTCACGCTCACTCAGGTGGCTCTGGAGAATCCTTAGAAGGAATGCAGGTATGCAAGTATTTGAAATCTTTCTTGTAGTGCCTTTATTATATCCATCGCAAGCTGTTAAAGGTGTTCTGTAGATCAAGCATTGCTAGAACGGTGATGGGCTTCGGCTAGTGGCGTCTGCGTGAAGTGTGGTCTGCGCTGCTTACTGCCTCTTCTACTGCGCCAAGGGTAGATTATTTGTTATTTATTGCCGTCTTTTTCTGAAAATAAGACATCCTCCGAAAATACGCCCTATCGTGATTTTAGTTAAAATAATGTGACAAAAAGAATTCGTTGAAAATGCTGTTGATTTTGTTAATTATACTCGTAAGTAATAATATGTTTACTTTTCCTAATACTCGTATTTCAGAGAAATGTTTGTTTACCTCTACAGTTCGTTTCAAATTAATTCTTGACATTTATCTTAAAAATGCCACATTGAGCGACAGTGGAGGTATACAACGTTCATTCATTTCAGTCTTGTAAGTCTGATTTTTTCCTCATACGTAATTTTATTTAAAAATAAAGGGAATAATTCTTAACCCCAGTTACAATGAGTACAAAACGAAAGAGCTATTCCATCGAGTACAAAAGGTGAATCGTGGAACACTCCAGGGGTCTCGGTATGGTTCGTAAATGGCGTGCATACTACGATTACCTGTGTCAACGGGTGGACCAAAAAAAAGAGAAAAAACGCACAGTTAGATCAGGTTGGCAGCCGTTATTTTCTGAGTTGGAAGATTGCATCTCGGAATGGATTGCAGGCAAGAGAGCAATGGCTTTGGTTGTGCGCAGGGCTGATATTCAAAAATTTGCCCTTAAAACAGCAACTGAATATTGAATTTGATATATCCACAGAAGAATTTAAAGCATCGTCACACTAGTTGGACAACTTTCTTAAACGTTATGAACTGCCTTTAAGGAGATCAAAAACATTGTTTAAGCTGGAAGACAATGAAGTTGTTGATTGCTATGGAGGAGACCGCGGTATTCCTAGGCCAAGGAGTTGAAACGACAGTTCACCACAAGGCTTCTTCGTCAATTTACGTTCCTTCTACCGGTTACGATAGTGCACGCGTTACCTGTATTTTGGTGCTTCATCTAGACGGCAAGAAAGTATTGCCATTTTTAATCACTAATGGTAAAAAAAGACCAGATTCAACGTGTCTCAGGAATTTAAGTCATTGAAAAAGCCTGTTGTACCCAAGCAGTTATAAGACAGTGTGTTGATTTTATGCTCCCGCCACTGTTGAGGGGTCAGAATAGGCTAGTTTGGGATTCAGCCAGTACTCAGCGCGCTAAAGGCATGAATAACTTTCTTGCTGAGAGGAAGATTGATCAAATAATGATTACGGCAGGAATGACTGGTTATCTCCAGACCCTTGTCATTGCAATCAACAAGCCATTCAAGGATCAATTGCGGATGGAAATCAATGAATATATTGAAAAAAAAAAAAATGGTGAGAAATCATTGAGGTAATTTTATAAAACCAGGCTTACAAGAAGTTGTGAACTGGGTAAAAAATGTATTTGACAAAATAACTGATAGTGATGTTTCCAATGCACTACGAACAGGCTACTTAGACAAGAAGTATTCATTGAACGATAGCTATATCGCAAGACATGAGAGATTCGGACCAATGATTCAACAGCAAATGGATTTGGCAGAAAATCGGAATATAATTTAGAATTTTATTTATGACGATGTTCACGAAGAAGATGACATGACTGTAATTGAATAAATTTAAATTTCTTTATTCTGTGTAAAATAAATCTATATATATGTATAAAAGAAAGTCATGTTAGTTACACAATTTATAACTCGGGAACGGCTAAACCGATTTGGCTGAAAATCGGTGGAGAGGTAGTTTAGGACCAGGAAACGAACATAGGATACTTTTTATCCCATTCGAATGCGTTTCCGTGAAGTCACTATAAAATGTGGTATAGCAAAATGCAAATGACAGGTAAACGTAATTTTGCCTATGGTTAAGTAGAAAATTTGGTAATATAAATTTTGTCAGAAATATATAATCACAGTAATTTGTATTCTCTTTGAATCATCATTATCAATGCCGCGAGCAAGACGATCAAAGCCGTAATGCAAGAAGGATACGAAACATTGGGAATGAAACGACTGAAGAAGCAATTGCCCGTGAAGAGCGCCGCGTTAGTATGGCTCGACTTCGTGCTTCTCAATCACAAGAGCACAGCAAGGCAGCCCGTGAAACGGCTCGGTTGGTAATGCGAAATCGTCGAGCGAATAACAGAGATCAACAAGTAGATTTAGTAGTTCAAACGAATGTACCACTGTTGAATCGCCAACCAAAAAAGAAGTTTATGATACATCAATGAAGGCAATTTCTGATGGAAATGGTGGTTTATATTTCCTTGATGCCCCTGGTGGAACTGGTAAGACATTCCTCATGTCAGTAATTTTAGCCACTGTTCGTGCGAAATCCAACATTGCGCTTGAAATTGCTTCTTCTGGAATAGCAGCCACATTGTTCGAAGGATGCCGTACGGCTCACTCAGCATTAAAATTTCCGTTAAATCTTCAAAAAATTGAAGAACCAACATGTAATGTTTCAAAAAACTTCAAAGTTTTATCAGCATCAAAAATCATCATCTGGGACGAATGCACAATGGCGCATAAACATGATTTAGAAGCACTTAACCGAACATTCAAATATGTATATACGCAACGACTCGAGATGTTTTGGAGGCGCAATGATTTTACTGTCTGGCGACTTCCGCCAAACACTGCCAGTAATTCCAAGATCAACGGCTGCTGACGAAATAAACGCTTGCCTCAAATCATCGAATCTATGGCGCTATGTGAAGAAACTTCAGCTGACAACAAACATCAGAGTTGCATTACTTAATGATACATCTACTGAAGATTTCTCCGAGCAATTACTGACTATCGGTAATGGTCGAGTACCTGTCGACGAATCGAGCGGATTGATTTCATTTCCTCAGAATTTCTGTAACTTGGTCTCATCGAAAGACGAACTTATCAGTAAAGTATTCCCAAACATCATTAATAACTACAAAAATAAAAAATGATTGAGTGAACGAGCAATTTTAGCGGCTCAGAATACAGATGTAGATGACTACATAATTCAAAATGATATCATTGGAACAATGCATTCATTCAAATACATTGACTGTGTAACAAATGAAGATGAAGCCACCAACTATCCAATTGAATTTGTAAACTCCTTGGATGTGCCTGGCTTACTCCCGCACAATTTATGCCTAAAAGTTGGCTCCGTAGTAATCATGCTTCGAAACATAAGCCCACCAAAACTTTGCAACGGTACGCGTTTGGTGGTAAATAAATTGATGATTAATGTATTTACGCCACGATACTCAAAGGAAAATTCGAAGGTGAAGAAGTTCTCATTCCGAGAATCCCGATGATCTCAACCGATCTTCCGTTTGAGTTTAAAAGACTTCAATTTCCGATCCGTCTTGCATTCACCATGGCCATTAATAAATCACAAAGCCAATCCTTGAAAGTTTGTGGTCTGAATCTAGAAAATCAATGTTTATCACATGGTCCATTAAATGTGGGCGTTGTTTGTTCTTGCACCTGATAATAAAACAAAAAATGACGTGTATCACGAGGTGCTTAACTGAAGGGTGCAATCTATTAAAGCTTCATTGAAATACTTGATTAATAAAAAAATTAACTTAATAAAATCAAAAATCTGCTTTTTTATTGCCTCTAGGGTGGAACAAAGTTCGTCGGGTCAGCTAGTATTAAATAAAAATATTATAAATATACTTTTATTTTTGCCCTCCCTCGAAAATAAGCTCTAGCTTATTTTGAACCAAAAAAGAAAGTAAGAGAGTGTCTTATTTTCGGTAAAAGACGGTATAGGGTGGGAGGGCTTTAACAAATATTGATGTACTATTTTTCGACTTAAGTTGTTGCAAACTAATGAATATCTAAATTCCAGGGCTAATCACGAAATCTCGGGACTGGAATAAAGAGTTCCCGAAAATACTGATTACATTTTTTTCAACTTACGTTCCAAACTAATGAATACCCAAATCTCGGGATTGCAATAACGGCATCGCCAAACTCCCGGGATTGTAAACATCGAAAAGTTCAAAATCCCTAACAGTTATGCTGTTAATAGCATTCGTTATGCAAATAAAATTATATTTGTACTACTTTTCTCGTTCACTTGCTGTATAGGCAAGTATGAAAAGGGATTAGAAACAAAAAGCCAAATCTTAAATTCTGAAACTTTTTCGGTGCTTATTACTTTCGCCATGATTGTGAAGCACGTGCTGACAATGCCGGTATATTGTAGGTAAGTGGGTTAGCAAATTTCAAGGGGAGCTATAAATATACTATATGCACATGTGCATACTTATATGAATATATATACGAGTATACTTATATATATGTATATGTATGTATGTGCTTTCACTTACACTGATTTACCAACGATCAACCGCCGCAGCAGAGCAGAGAATTTGCTCTAGCACACGTACACACACACATACATGTATGTATGTGTGATGGAATGTTGTACTGCATTTACATACATATGCGCATACACACACACACACATATATTTATTCACATGTTAATGCGTTGTTTCTTTTTGCACATACATACCTGTACCGCCTGCTGTGTTGGGCCCGAAAATAGCAATAACGCCTTGCGCAATCAATTTGCAGACTATTTGCAGAAAAATGAAATTTTTACGCAGAATATTTCATATAAATAAATAATATTGATAAAAAATGTGTGTGTGGAATGCATATAATGGCAACTGACCTGTTTTCTCCACAATAAAACTATCATCGGTATTGGCGTACTCCACAATGGGCACCAATTCGAAGCTGCGCTCAACTACATTGGCGCGTTCGATGGCGGTGAGGAAGGCGATTTCGGTGTCATCATTTCTACTAGCGAAAATTATTCCTGTTGCATGGATGCAGTTGAGTTCAAGGTTATTGGTGAAAAACTAAATACATTAACTGGAGCATAAATTGGCGTACACACTTACCGACATTGAATTGTGGCCGGTCGGCGGTGTGGGCGATGGCGCAAAGTAGCGCGAAAATTAAATGCACCAAAGAAATTTTCATTGAAGTAAATTTTCACAATTTAAAAGCTAGCATACATATTTCCAGCGAAGCACTAAAGTAGAGAAACGAAAAAATTTCGGCCCAAAAAATGCACTTAATTTTTGTGTTTATTTAATAATGTTTGCCTTTGCACTACGCGCACTTTAGAGATTTTTACCAACCGTTGCATTAAAAGATTCAAACCGAAATGCAGCGCACTCAGCCAGTATTGCGCCCATTAATGCTAAAATTAAATTTAGATATTCGACATTAAGACACAAATCGACGGCCAAATTGAAAGCCACTGGCTAATGTGAAATTTCGCATACGCCGACAGTCGAGTTAAAAGGCGACAAAAGCATAAATATGAAGGAGCGTTATTGTCCTCATTTTACTCAGAGATTAACACAGATTTTTCGCGTCTTTTCTATTCACTTGATTTGCTTTTATTTATTTAAATATTTCATTTGACCGTACTGCCACAACACAACAATAACAAATAAACACCCTTTACATGTTTGCCTCTGTTTTGCTCGACGCATTCTAAACAAATCGTAAAATCTACATACGATGAGTAGATAGTAAAAATGCGGGCACACATACATACATACAAGCGTTTATATACAAAATGGAATAAGACAAATTTAAAAGCTGGCAAGTGGCCAAGAATCAAGCATCCGCTAACCTTCTTTAGAAATATTTTCATATTGCCAATAGGGAAGCAGCTCATTAGCTCATCAGCTCAAGAGACACACTTACATTTGGTTTTAAGAATTTTGAAAAGGAGGAGGAGTGTAACAGGGCAGTATTCAATCCAGAAGCATAGTCCTCTGTGCCACCTTAGATGTAGGTTAGATGGCTGTCCTTGCTAGGGGCCCACTTGGACAAAAAATGGAAAATTTGTTCGTTGTGATTGGTATCGCAACCTGTATGGTTACAGGGGGAGGTGAAGGGGAAAGGAGAAGGGAAGAAACAAGACAGGTAGAAGAAAAAGGAAGAAGGGGCTTTGGAATAGAGGATGACGACCAACAGTCGTGATTTACGTTTTTAATAACCGCTTCAGGCTTCTCCTTTCCTCTTTGACTATCTACCCTCATTCCAGAGCTACAAATACAATGGGCTTTTTAGACTGAGTGTTTTTGGAGCCATCAAATCTCTTGGAGTTCCTTGGCTTGGCCTATTCAAATTTCAACCGCTTCAGGCTACTGATGAATTTCACCTGATTTGTGATATTTAAACCCGCAATATCCGCCGGTGTAGCGAAAATATGAGAGCCCAGATGTATAAACCTTTGCTCGACGAGAGCAGGGCAGTTGAGAAGAAGGTGCTGAGATGAGTCCATTTCGTCCTCCAGTCAGCTTCTGCAGAAAGGATTTGAAGCAATCCCAAGCCACAACGCATGGGCACCTAACCGGGCATGTCCGGTAAGAATACTTAACAAATTCGATAGCTGCGGCTTTGTTAGTCTTAGAGGTTCTCTCGAGCGCCGCCGATCTATCCGTGGCCAGAAGGAACTCGTGACTTTGCACGTTTGCGCACTAGCTCGCTGAGTTGGCGCAAGGCCAAGACCACAGGTTCTCAAAGGAACTCCAATCATCTCAAGTTGCAATGAAGCCGTATCAGCCGGCCCAGTAGTTTTCCACTATACCGCTGTGACCGGGAACCCAAATGAGCCTAATATCGAAGTATTCCGATGCAATCGAGAGAGAAGTCAGGCATTCCCCGACTAGTTTCGAGCGCACAAACAACGAGTCCAATACCCTAATTGCCGCTTGGCTGTCGGAGTAGATGTTCACCTCCTTTACGGTAATTACAGAAGCGAGCAAGTAGTCCAATGCTTTCTTAATTGCGACTACTTCCGCTTGGAAAGCACTACCGAGGTCCGGAAGCTTAAGTTTGAGCTTGATGGTGAGATCCTCGCAGAATGATTCTCCACCAACTCTTTCGTCTAACTTCGAGCCATCCATAAACATGCCGTTTGCTATGTCCTGCCTCCAAATGTTACATTCTGCCGACTCTTCTCTTTAGATGTAAGGAACGCTTTCAATAGCGTAAGATGGGCGGACATGTCAGCCGCCTTAGATCGAAGGTTCAAAATTACGGCATACCTAGAGCGCATAATGGAGGATGGTTCCATGTGTAGAAGTCCACGCAAGTGGGGAAAGTTACTGATCGCCATTCACTTGGGAGTGGCCAGGACGATTCTTCTACATATGGTTCAAGCAGCTCACAACGGCCGGGATTAGCCCACGTATCCTCTGGGTAGCTTCCGAACACCCGTTCGGGAGTGAGCTAACGTGAGAAGGCGAAGCATTCCAGGAAAGCTGGTTGTGCGCTGGGTTTGGGACCCGCCACTTAAAAATCCCCCCCAATGAAAAGAATTAACAAGCCTCGGATGAGAACTGCCTTTACTGATGACGACCCCTGCAAACGAAATAAGGAATATGATTTGAGGGCATGCACCTGGAATGTCCGGTCCCTTAATGGGGAAGGTGCCTCTGCCCGGCTGGTTGATGTCCTCGTGAGAGTAAAGGCTGACATCACTGCCATCCAAGAGATGCGATGGACGGGGCAAGGTAAGAAAACCATAGGACCTTGCGACGTCTACTACAGCTGCCATGTAAAGGAGCGCAAATTCGGTGTCGGATTTGTTGTGGGAGAGAGACTTCGTCGCCAAGTACTGTCGTTCACTCCGGTGGACGAGCGTCTCGCAACAATCCGCATCAAAGCCAGATTTTTCAACATATCGCTAATTTGCGCCCACGCCCCGACGGAAGAGAAGGACGATGCGACCAAAGATTCCTTCTATGAGCGCTTGGAACGTTCCTATGAGCGCTGCCCCCGCCACGATATAAAAATCGTGCTTGGCGACTTCAACGCCAGGGTGGGCAAGGAGGGAATTTTTGGTCCCACAGTCGGAAAATTCAGCCTGCACAACGAAACATCCGGTAACGGACAGAGGCTGATCGACTTCGCCGGGGCCCGAAACATGGTAGTCTGCAGCACCAGATTCCAGCATAAAAAGATACACCAAGCTACCTGGCTGTCTCCTGATCGGAAAACGCGAAACCAGATCGATCATGTTGTGATAGATGGAAGACACGCTTCTAGTGTATTAGATGTACGCACGATCCGAGGACCCAACATCGACTCGGATCATTACCTTGTAGCAGCCAAGCTGCGCACCCGCCTCTGTGCAGCAAAAAACGTACATCTACCTGCGCAAAGAATGTTCGACATCGAAAAGCTGCAATCACGACAGACAGCCAGAAGATTCGCCACTCGACTCTCGCTCCTGCTCTCGGAGAGCACTGCCCAACAAACCGGCATGCGCGAGCAATGGAGCAACATTTCTCGTTCCCTACGTACCGCTGCCGAAGAAGAAATCGGATTCCGGCGAGCCCGAAAAAACAATTGGTACGACGAGGAATGTCATGCTGCCGCAGAAAGAAAGGATGCCGCCTATAGAGCCACGCTGCGATCGGGCGCAACGCGAGCCATGTGGGATCGCTACAGAGAGCTGAAAAAGGAAGAGAGACGTATTATCCGACAGAAGAAACGAGAGGCCGAAATACGTGAGTGCGAGGAGCTTGAGATGCTGGCCAATAGGAACAACGCCCGAAAATTTTACCAGAAAGTTCGGCGGCTTACAGAAGGTTTTAAGACCGGGGCGTTGTCCTGTAAGAACAAAGACGGTGATCTGGTGACTGACGTACAGAGCAATCTTAAATTATGGAGGGAACACTTCTCGAACCTGTTAAACGGTGACAGCTGCGCATGTCATAGAGAATGTGAAGATCCCGATACCCCAATCGTTGACGACGGAATTGTCGTTCCGTTACCCGACCATGACGAGGTGAGAATAGCAATATCACGGCTAAAGAACAACAAAGCCGCGGGCGCCGACGGACTGCCGGCTGAGCTATTCAAACATGGCGGCGAGGAGCTGGTAAGGTGCATGCATCAGCTCCTATGCAGAATATGGTCGGATGAAAGCATGCCTGCCGATTGGAATTTAAGTGTGCTCTGCCCAATCCATAAGAAGGGCGATCCTGCAATTTGTGCCAATTACCGCGGGATTAGTCTTTTAAATATCGCCTATAAGGTTCTAGCGAGCGTATTGTGTGAAAGGCTGAAGCCCACCGTCAACCAACTGATTGGACCTTATCAGTGTGGCTTCAGACCTGGAAAGTCTACCATAGACCAAATATTCACAATACGCCAAATCTTGGAAAAGACCCATGAAAGGAGAATCGACACACACCATCTTTTCGTCGACTTCAAAGCTGCATTCGACAGTACGGAAAGGAGTTACCTGTATGCCGCGATGTCTGAATTTGGTATCCCCGCAAAACTAATACGGCTATGTAAGATGACGTTGCTCAACACCAGCAGCGCCGTCAGAATTGGGAAGGACCTCTCCGAGCCGTTTGATACCAAACGAGGTTTCAGACAGGGTGACTCGCTGTCGTGTGACTTCTTTAACCTGATGTTGGAGAGCATCGTACGAGCCGCAGAACTTAATCGCTCAGGCACAATTTTTTATAAGAGCGTACAATTGCTGGCGTATGCCGATGATATTGACATCATCGGCCTTAACAACCGCGCTGTTAGTTCTGCCTTCTCCAAACTGGATAAAGAGGCAAAGCGAATGGGTTTGGTGGTGAACGAGGACAAAACGAAGTACCTCCTGTCTTCAAACAAACAGTCGGCGCACTCGCGTATCGGCACCCACGTCACTGTTGACAGTTATAATTTTGAGGTTGTAAAAGACTTCGTGTATTTAGGAACCAGCATTAACACCGATAACAATGTCAGCCTTGAAATCCAACGTAGAATCTCTCTTGCCAACAAGTGCTACTTTGGACTAAGTAGGCAATTGAGTAGTAAAGTCCTCTCTCGTCGAACAAAACTAACACTCTACAAGACTCTCATCATGCCCGTCCTAACGTATGGCGCAGAAGCTTGGACGATGACAACATCCGATGAAGCGACGCTTGGAGTGTTCGAGAGAAAGATTCTGCGTAAGATTTTTGGACCTTTGCACGTTGGCAACGGCGAATATCGTAGACGATGGAACGATGAGCTGTATGAGCTTTACGACGACATAGGCATAGCGCAGCGAATAAAGATCCAGCGGCTTCGTTGGCTGGGTCATGTCGTCCGAATGGATACAAACGCTCCGGCTTTGAAAGTATTCGATGCGGTGCCAGCTGGTGGTAGCAGAGGAAGAGGGCGGCCTCCTCTGCGTTGGAAAGATCAGGTGGAGAGGGACTTGGCTTCACTTGGAGTGTCCAATTGGCGCCGGTTAGCACGAGAAAGAAACGACTGGCGCGCTTTGTTAATCTCGGCCAAAATCGCGTAAGCGGTTATCGCGCCAATTAAGAAGAAGAGAAGAGCGCATAATGAGGAATTACTTGCGAGACCGCAAACTCGTCTATCAAACCCCAGAGGGTTCTCGTTGTATAGACGTCCCATCCGGAGTGGCACACGGACTAATTCTCCATCCCGACTTGTGGAACACTAGTTATGACGAGGCATTTAATATAGAAATGCCCGATAGTATATTACTTTTCTAATCGTATACACAGATGATATCGCCGTTATGATCATAACACTAAACCTTGAAGAAGCTCGTAGAAAACTTAATCAAGTTATGATACCGACACAAATGTGGCTAGATTCACGTGGCCTCAAATTAGCTACAGAGAAAATGGAGCTAATACTTTTAACTAAGAAGCACCTCCCCTTAAAAGTTAGCATGCAAACTTGCTCAAATACGCTAACCTCAAGAAAGGTCCTAAAGCACCTAGGCATAAGACTGGGCTGAAGACTAACCTCCTGGGCCCAAATAAAACATCTAGCAAAGAAAGCCGCTAAGATGACATTCCTACTCACCCACAGCTAGTGGTAATTAGAGCCCAGGGCTCGATAATGATGTGCTCGCAACTGGTCGGGGAATACCCTGGATTATCTTTCGATCATTTCCAAATTCTTTGATTTAGGCTCAGTTGGATACCTGTCTACTGAGGTATTGCAGAAAACTGTTTAGTAGAAGAGCTGGATAGACAGAAGACCTCTGAGGTGGTATCCTCGTGAGAAGGTCATAAACTTGCATGGTCGCGTGATTCTTTTGGCAACGGGTGGAACAGAGGGAACTTGTAAGGCTAACAAAGCGTCAACTCTCGAGTTTTGTGGGTGCCCTTTCCGGACATTGCTTGCTAGTATGCGTGCTGTGTGACTCGGCATTACTTTGAGTACCTACTCCTTAGCTGTCCTACTATTGAGAGGGTCACGTTTTGGGCATCTTGGCTCACTTTTTGGTGAGGCAGGTATATATATTGGCTACCTTATGTATTTCATCAGTAGAATGAAGCAGTTCCCATAACCGTAATTCAGGCATCGTTGAATGAAAAAGTAAAAGAAAGTAAGTATTATATAGGGGTTTCCAATAACAGGTGTTAGATGTTAAAGAGGAGAGATGATTAACGATTTTTTATGGCCGAAATTCGATCGTATTGATCTGGACAAAGTTTATTTTCAACAAAACGGCGCTACGTGCCACAAAGCAACGAAACTATTGATCTTTTACGAGAAAAGTCTCCGGACCGTCTTATCTCTCGAAGAGCTGATCACAATTGGCCACCGAGATCTTGTGATTTAACACCTTGTGATTTTTTTCTTTGGGGCCACGTGAAAGAGCAGGTCTACGCCAACAGTCCAGGATCGATGCACGACCTCAAATATAGAATTCGTGAGGGTATGGAGGACATAGGGCAGCCACTTTGCAATTCAGTTATGGAAAATTTCATGAAAAGGATATTGTCCTGTAAGCGTGGTCGTGGTGGTCATTTGCCTGATGTTATTTTCCACTATTAATGGCATACCTTCCTCTTTATAATGAAATAAACATCCGATCATTTATATTACAAAATAGCATTTTTCTTTGAATATCAAAGTAACACCTCTTATTGGAAAACCCTTTATTATTGGTTAAACCTTTCTTTTGACGCCTCAGAAAAGAAATTTTACACAAAAACGTAAGGAAAATATTTGACCTTAATCAAGTGAGAACGAGCTTAAATGTAATTTCAGTCTTAGAATCCAGCTCTGCGACCAGATAGACTTCAGGAATCGAAGTATCAAATCTATCAATGACCAAAAACTTGCTTGAAAGGTTAATAGTTTTCTTCAGCCATGTTAGGTGCGCCATGCTGAATCGCGCTGTTGATCAATAAAAATATTATAAAGACATCTACATTCTACAGAAACTAATATATATCACTATTTTCTCACGCGAGGGTCGGGGAATAAGTACTTAGCGTTTTTTACCGAAGAATTTTATTTAAAGAAAAAACAATAATTATATCAATTATATATTCGTCGTTGTGTTTACAAACTCTTCTCATCTCTCGACTAATTTGTTGATGCCATTCCGCCAAATATCGGCAGGTCTGGTGTTAAAGAAGTTGTTGAGCCACTTTTTAAGTACCTCTTTGTCATCGAAGGTAACGCCTTTCATACGGTTTGACAGGGAGCTGGTAATCGGTCGTTACAAGAATCGGAGAATACGGCGTTTGCTGAAGGACTTCCCATTCGAGCTCTTAAAGTGCGGCTTTGACGACTTCTTCAACATGCAGCCTGGCACTAACGTGAAGGAGTATAGTTTGACCATGTCGATCAAGTCTTTTCAGTCGAATAGTCTCATTCATGCAGTGTAGCTGGACCTGGTTGTCCGTGGCATTCTTTGCGAGCATTTCCCAGTGCACCATACCCGCTCAGTCGAACCAAACACATATCCTGACCTTTTTTGTATGAAGATCCGGCTTGAATCTCGGTTTTGTCGTATCTCCTGGAGCCATCCAATCCGTTCTTTCTTTCATATTGATGTATAGGTACCATTTCTAATCTCCCGTGACTAATCGGTACAAAAAGCGCTGTTTATGACCGCGTGTTGCTGGAAGGCGACTTTCTTTCTGTATGGCGGCCATCGTAGCCGAACAGGTTCGAAACTCTGTGCATGACAGGGGGATGTGAAGCGAGTTGGAAACCTCTTTCCATTAATTTTGCTAGCACAACTGCTGAGGCGTGCCAAACCTCTAACTTTCCATGAACTTTTGAAACGTCCGCTCCACTGCTCTTGAAAGGCTTACAAACCACAAACGCCATTATCTTAAAAGTAGCATAAAAAAGCGACAAATACGTCCAATATATTATGTAAAAAGTATTTAAAGAAAAATTATCATATAAAAAAAAAAAAAAGAAGCAAAATCTATATCTTCTTTCGAATCACATGATCATAGAATATTACATGCCCATATTTTTCCGAGAAATGCATTTCGCGCGTGCAATTATTCGTATACATTTCACGCGATACATCGACACAGATTTTTTTGTGATCACCGCTATGCATGAACAACAGACCATTCTCGACGTCGTGCAAAACTGCATAGTTTTCCGAATGATTATAGTTCACAGTGCCCTTATGCCAATCGTAGAAGCTGAGATCTGTGGGTTTCGGACGTAGTTGAATGCGCTCTTGAAAAATTCCCAGCCAATCGGTGCAATTTTCGGCCATCAAATTTGCCTGTCTCAGACTGTGTTCGAAGTCAATGTAGCCTGAAGCTTCGAAGCCCGATTTGAAGCGATGCTTAATAAAGATGATGGTCTGCAAACGAAACGTCTTTTAACGCTAACTGAAAACAAACTCTTTTCGCGCCAACCCACCGATATGATTTTCTGCGTATTTGGTTGTTCACGTCGTGCCAACTCGAGCAGTACTGGATCGTCTGAGGTCATATTTTCACTGAATAGCATTGCCGATTTTTTGGTCGGCCACAACGATTCTTGTACGGCCGCCTTCCGCTTCTCATACTGCTCGGGCGTGTAGATTTCGGACGCCGAACGATAACCAAGTTCGACTAGCATACGACAGAAGCGTATGTTGCGTAGAAAGTGAATGTCTTTACGCGTAATGAATGTGTCCAAATAGTCCTCGTAGGTGGGACAGTCCAGCAGAAACATATCCTGTTGTCCGGCACTCATTTTGCTGTTGTTTTATGGCTGCTCGTTTGAGTTGGAGGTTTTCTGAAAATATTTTTGTTTTATGATTAATTCTGGCTTGATTTTTATTAGATTATCTTAGTTAGTAGACATTTTTTAGTAAAGACAGTAGCTTAAACAAATATATTTATCAGTAACTTTAGGCGTTTATTTTATTCAAAATGATTTGAATTTTTAATATTTTCGTATTATTGTATTTTTCTATTCTAGAAATTTATTTTACACCAAATGCCGGTACGTTTCCTATTAATGTCAATTTTACACAAAAATCGGTTTTCATTGTGGATCACTTTGGTGTTGTAAGTACTTGATTCGGTATGAGTGAATTGATTTCATGAGTAGTTTGTATCGGCGTATTTCTTTCGAGTTCCACAGATCATCAGCTCTAAGCAGTACAGAAAGAAGCTTGCCGTACACTGTTGAGTTTCAAGTAGTTTTGCAAGGCAATTTCGAAAAAAAAATTTAGAGTCTTCTTACATTTTTCGTAATATTTTCTGCATTTTAAAGTCGGATCTTAATGTGTGATATATCGTGGTTTTTGTCTCGAGAAGACAATTTAGTTTGTTTCGAAATTCATTCACCTCAACTACTCCGCTTTAGGACGAGCCTAATGGCAGTAAATGAAAGCCCGAAAACCATTAGTTTTCTCTTAAGGAGATATTCTGATTGTTCCTGTACAACTATTTTAAATAATTTTTTTTATTGTCGAATGTAGGGATGGTCTTTTTATATATGACATATCTATGTTTTTGCCTCGAGGCTACCATTTTATTTTTTATTTGAAAGGTCGTTCACTTCAAATACTTCTCTCCTAATACATCGCCTTTAAGATCGGCCTGTAAATGTCGAAGATGTGACGAAAAATGTAGAAAGGCCTAAGGCCGTTCCGCCTAAAAAAAATTTCGAAAATGCATTGCAAAAACATTTTAGAATTAGCACCGCAATGTGAATTATTATTATTATTTCTTCTTGTAAGAGTGCACTAAATTCGGTACCAACTCCAAACTTCGGTTTTCTGCTTCAACAAAAGCATTTCAAGCACAGAGAGGTGGGAAGAGAGTGTCTATGCTCCACTTGGCATTGTAGCCATTTATACAAATAGCTGAAAGCTTCTTAGCACAGTTGAAGAGGACACATTTTCGCGAGTCCACCCCCAAGGCTTGGGTTGCTAAATTTCTTTAGTGTCCTTCAAATATCATATTTATAGAGGCCGCAGAACAACTTGGAACTTTTATATATAAATATGATTGGCGCTTAAACCATTTGTGGGTCTTTGACCGAGCTCCTCCTCCTATTTGTGGTATGCGTCTTGATGTTTTTCTACAAATGGAGAGCAAAACGACACTCAGAGGTTTGCTCTTCTCTGCCGAGGGGGACCGCTATTAGAAAACACTTTTTCCATCCATTGGTGTTCCGTGCTAGAGTTTTTGAACCTGTTTACTTTTGAATGGTAGTGACGCACCAACTCGGCTTTGGCGGCCACAGAACAGCACCTTTACAAGGAAATGCATTCATCTTAAGTGCTCTGCTCTCATTAACTTTTAAGTCTAAATTTGCGTTGCACTACCGAAGATCTGTACCAGAAACGTTTGAACAAAACAGATACTTGAAAAGCGAGAAGAACGCGCAAGAGAAGTTACGCCCAGATAGATTATCTCTGGAAGAGACCACCACATTGGCATATCCCATACTTACTTACTTAACTGGCAACTACAACCGATGGTCGGTCTTGGCCGCTACCAAAATGTTGCGCCGATCGATTCTGGATTGCGCGCGTTGACGCCAGTTAGAAACACCAAGGGCGGTCAGGTCGTCGTCGACTTGGTCTTTCCAACGTAGATGAGGACGTCCTTTTTTGCGATTTCCCCCAGTTCATATCGAAAATACCATCTTCTTTGCTGGAGCGTTATTTTCTCTTCGCTCAACGTACCCTAGCCAGTGCAGCCGCTGAATTTTAATGCGCTTTACTACGTCGATGTCGGCGTACAGCTCGTGGTTACATCTTATTCGATATGCATTATTCACGTAAATCGGAGCATAGATCTTGCGATGAATTTTTCTCTCGAAACCTTCTAATAGCCGCTTATCTGTGTTCGTCATTGTCCAGAACTCAGCGCCATATAGTAAGACCGGGAGGATAAGTGATTGATATGGCTTTTTTCATGCTTTATTAATTGCCTACACAGCCCAAAGTAGCACCTGTTGGCAAAAGTTATTCTTCGCTGGATCTCTTGGATGACGTTGTTGTTGGTGTTACTGCTGGATCCTAGGTAGACAAAGTGCTTGACTACGCCGAACTCGTAACTGTCAATCGCAACCTGCTGTCTAATACGCGTAGACTCTTTGGTTGTTGACACAAATTACTTTGTCTTGCCCTCATTTAGCGCAAGACTCTCTGACTACTCGCTGAAGAATACCAACAATGTCGATATCATCAGAATAAGCGAGCAGCATGACACTTTTAAAGAAAATAGTGCCGGGGATGGCGATGTTGGAAATCGCACGATAAGGGATCGCCTTGTCTGAAACCGCGCTTCGTTTAAAATGGCTCCGCAAAACCTTTTACCAATTCTCACTGCGCTGGTGTGTGTTAGGGTCAACCTGCAAAGCCAGATGACCTTTGCAAGAATGCCATGGCGTTATACAGGTGATCCCTTATCGTACTGTCGAATTCAGCTTTGTACTCGACGAAAAGGTGGTGGGTGTCGATCTGCTTCTCTTGGGTCTTCTTCAGGATTTGGCGTAGTGTGAAAATCTGGTGAATAGTAGATTTACCAGACCTGAAACCACACCGATAAGGCCCAGTCAGAGAGATGTTAGTCGCTGGGTATGCCTTCATCCGACCATGTTTTACTTATGAGTATTTACATGCTTTTCGTTAGTTCATCACCTCCAGCTTTGAAGAGCTCTGGCGGTAGGCCATCCGCACCCGCACTTCTCAAGACCTCGTCATAGTCGGGTGGTGGAACGTTGACACCGTCATCAGAAAAAGCACTACTCGGATCAACTCCTCCATTGGTTGAGGTGTTCGCGTCATCATCATTTAGTAGCTCTGAGAAGTGACTCCTCCATATCATCAGCATGGTCTGTACGTCCGTTACCAGGTTTCCGTTTTTGTCCCTGCAGAAAGAGGCTCCGCTGTTGGAACCATTCGTCAGGCGTCTTATTCTTTCGAAGCAGGCAAATTTATGCGGAACAGCTCAGGAGTTGCGCGGCGTCATATATGAAAACTTATAGCGGTTGGAGATGAAAGATACTTTTCAACCCATCTCTATCCCATTAATCATTGCAACCAGATCATATTATTAACATCTGGAGTCGTTTATGCGATTGATTCTAACTAATTAATTTTTAATTGTGAGCACATACATATGTACATACATACATATTTACATGTCCAGCCCATGATGACACAGTACCAACTTGATTTGGAGAGGCATACAATTTTGAGTGGAACGAACATAAATCGCTGCCAGGAAGTAAACAAAGAACGCGATATTGCTTCTGGCCTAAATTTACTGGCAAAGCAAATCAATGAAAATACATATTCCCGTTGCCACAAAGGCTACAAAGGAATTTTACATTTGTTGTTGTTTATATTTTTATAGACCAAAAGGGCGACACAGCAAACGACAACAAACGACAGCGAGTGCAATACGAACGAGAGGCAAAGACCGGTCGCTCGTATGCCAGATCGAACGGCCAGTCGAGCGGTCGGTCGGTCGGTCGGGGCGTGCTCGGCTAAGTAAGTGCAATACAAATGTACACAAGTGTGTGTGGAGGCCAAAAAATGTCCGCGGATCAGTGTCAGAGCGCGGTTGGTATTTCCAAAACACAAATATGTACACACACACACAAGAGCGTGAGCAATAATATTGGCCGATAGGAATTTGAGTGTCGTTCGCTGTTGTTGTTTTTTTTTCAGTTATTACTGCCACTCTAGTGTTGTTTGTATGCTTGCGTCTAGGGGGAAAACAAATACATTCATAGAAAATATAAACAAATACATTCATAGAAAATATAAACAAATACGAATGAGAGCGACAGCTCGTTAAGAAAAGCCGACGACAGTCAATGCAATAAAGCCTTGTACCGCAATGTTGACAGCGACAGTAACAGCAACAGCAACAACAACTATAACTAATAGATGAAAAGAGCGGAGAGCAGGCAAAAATAACAACAGCAAGCGCACGGCGCTAATAGCAGGAAGCAGAATTTTTTTAGTGAATAGTGCACATTTTTTCTTTGAAGAAAATATGCTTATTTTTAATAATTTTAATTTTTTTTATGTCTCTCAAGGCGAACAGCGGAATGTCTAAGAGGCAGCAGGAGCAGTCGCAATGTGGGAGATGTGAAGTTAAGAAATATTGTCTAATTATTTCCGTGCCGTCGCCATGCTCAGTGTGCGCTAAATTTTTCTACGACTGGATGGTTGCTGGTACAAATTCAAAAATATTTCGAGTGTGTTTTCGAATGGAGGCGGCGATGGTCGCGACCGCGTTGTGGCAATAGTAATGTGAAGTGAAGTGAAAAAAGTCACAGAAATAAATGGAATAGAAAAAAATATATATTTATAACACGGGCATGCAATTAATTTTTACGTAATATTTTGAATTTGTTTTTTATATTAAATTTGTAAAAAAATGTGACTTCTTATGTGAAATGTGATTGATGGTTTTTAAAAGTAGACACTTAAATAGATTGTTTAAGAAAAATCTTGGCATTAATTGCGAGTAAAACGTGTTTCTAAACTGGTTACACTGTGAAAAATGCATATCGGAAGCATTTTCGGCCCACTGCTGCTGCTGATCGTAGTCAAGATCACACACGAATTCAACGATGGCGGCAAAGTGGAAGTGAAAGTTGGTAATGAAGTGAAGAGAAAATGTTAAAAATCGCAGTATTTAGGTGGAAACGAAAAATTTTCTGTTAAAGACAATATACATAGATGAAGTCAAAAGTTCTGAGCGTTTTCTGATTTGGAGTGAGTGCAACGAGTCACATTGTATGCCGTTTGAAAGGTGACATTTGAAAAGCAATAAAATAAAAGCTCTTTGAGAATCTTATGCTTGGTGAAGCATTGGGTGTTACCCAAAACGGTGGAAAAAGAAAAAAAATCGATACATTGTTTAGCACAACAGTACGACACAGTGAAAAGTCGGAGCAGATGGGTAAAAAATGTGAGGGAGCCCCAAATTGTATCAAATACAACAGCAAAGCGGTGGTTCAAGCAATTAAGCTTTGGATGGCAAAGATGAAGCACGCTATGGGAGCTCAATCGTCCCGAATTTCGAGAAAAATCGTGGAGTCGGACCAGAATGTGAGCCTTATTCCATTGTGCAGGAAAATGGGGACTAGCCAGAAAACTGGCTTGAAAATGGCTGGTCTCAGGAAGAAGCTCCATGTATGTAGGTGTGCCACACGACTGGATACAAAATAGCTTAATGCTATTCTTTGCTAGAACGTAAACTCCGTGCATTAAGCACTGAAAAACTTTTTTCTAATAGCGGTCGTCTTTCGGCAAGCAATGGCCAGCCTCCGAATGTATTTCTGCCATAAAAAAACTCCTTACAAAAAAACCATTTGCCGTTCGGAGGCGGCTTAAAATTGTCGGTTCCACAAATAAGAGGAGAAACTCGACCAAACACCAAATAAAATCGCACCATTTTTGGAGCGGATGCTAACCGGGTAATGTTCACATACAAGAACAACAACCGAAACAAGTTGTGCTCAAATCGACGAGAGCCTATCGAAATAAGTAGATTAGATTTGTGGGGGATTGTATAAGTCCAAGCACTCAGCCAGGAGACCATTGTACTACACCCGGATAGATTTCAGTAGAAAAAATGGAGAGATAGGAAAGATAAAATTTGGGTGGTACGAGGGAAAAAATAGTTTGAAGTCACTCTTCCACAAATCTCATGGATTTATTGATGAACCTTAAGAGATCCGGAAGAGAAAGAGAACGAACTTTATCCATACTCAGTATATCGCAACCCAATATCCTAAGTCTAATTCTGGAAAACGTCGGACAGCTACAGAGAATATGCTCTGCAGCGTCGTCCTCCTCAAGACAGGATAGACATATCGGACTGTCGATGACCCTCATGGCAGCTATATGCTGACCACAGGCGTTGTGACCTGTGATTACACCCACCAGTACTCTCAGGTCCTTTCGGCTGAGTTTTAGGAGAAAGGTCGCTATTTTCCTGTTTGGTTCTTTCACAAAGCACTTGGCTACTTTGCTCGAGTTCAATCCAGACTAACGTCTTCTATGCGTAGACCTCATGATGTCGTCAATCTGTAATATCACATTGTCCAGGCACCCAAATAAGACTAACTTTGTTGTGTTTTGTAACACTTTATTTTTGTCCTACATTCACCGACTAACTTGGAAGAACAGCGTGCGTTAGAAAGGGCTTTCAGTGCAGCTGGACTGTCACTACAAATTCCAATACTGCTACTCCGCCACTTTTTCTCAATTAGCCAGTATGCCATTAGGCAACATCAACACGCACACCACAAATAGGAGGAGGAGCTCGGCCAAACACCTAACAGAAGTGTACGCGCCAATTATTTATTTATTTTTTTATTAGGCTAAGACGAATGGGTCTGGTGGTGAACAAGGACAAAACGAGTACCTCTTGATCAAACAAGCAGTCGGCGCACTACGACGGCGTATCGGCACCCATGTCTCTGTTGACAGTTATGATTGCGAGGTTGTAAGAGACTTCGTTTATTTAGAAACCAGCATTAACACCGATAACAATGTCGGCCTTGAAATTCAACGGAGAATCTCTCTTTCCAACAAGTACTACTTTGGACTAAGTACAGGTAATTGAGTAGTAAAGCCCTCTCTCGACGAACAAAACTAACACTTGACAGGGCTCCCACCATGCCCGTCCTAATGTATGACCTAATGAAGCGACGCTTGGAGTGTTTGAGAGAAAGATTGTGCGGAAGCTTTTTGAACCTTTGCACGTTCGCAAGGGCGAATATCGCAGGCGTTGGAACGGTGAGCTGTATGAGCTTTACGACGACATAGACATAGCGCAGCGAATAAAGATCCAGCGGCTTCGTTGGCTGGGTCATGTCGTCCGAATGGATACGAACGCTCCGGCACGGAAAGTATTCGATGCGGTAGCAGCTGATGGTAGCAGAAGAAGAGGAAGGCCTCCTCTGCGTTGGAAAGATCAGGTGGAGAAGGACTTGGCTTCACTTGGTGTGTCCAATTGGCGCCGGTTAGCACGAGAAAGAAACGACTGGCGCGCTTTGTTAAACTCGGCCGAAATTAAGTAAGCGGTTATGGCGCCAATCAAGAAGAAGACGGAGAATAAGAAAAAGAGGAAGAAGAAGAAGAAGAGGAAGAAGAACAAGAAGAACGGCTAAGACAACATCATCATGAGTTGCTCCTACCAGGTCAGACACTCAAATCGGACTTCTCCGCCAACAACTTGAAGCAGGCGATCGACCTGAATTGACTATTAGGAAGAGAATTGCCTTCTATGAAGCAAGAGTTGCCTTCTTTAGCAATATTTCGCAAGCTCCGAGAGCTTGGATAAGAGCTTCCATCATATTCGCCGCATAGTTCAAATCTGGTGTCATGCGATTATCACCCTTTCCAGCATTTGCATTCGATCTTAAAAGAATAATAATAAAGGGATGGAAATAAAGGGAAAACGCTCAGAATTTTTATTTCACCTAATTTTTTATTTTTTGGACTCTATGCGCTGAGTAAAGTTTTATCTTAGGTTTCATATGTATAACTCGCGCCATCGTTTGTGAATATTCTAGTTTCTATTCCTTGCAGGCGTACTTTTCTTTCGCGACGAGGGCGATATTGAAAAGAGTTTTGACGAGGCATTCCGTGTGATTAATAACAATCAGTTATTTGGTGTAAGTTTCGAAACGATTAAGCGGTATGTGCCCAGCGATGATAGCTATATACTCCAACAGTTAAGTAAGTATCTATGCATGATGAAGAAAATGTGTATTTGTATGTGTGAATTACTGATGTATGAAATGACGAATGAAATGTAAGGAAAAATTTCATAACCAAAAAGGATTTAGAAAAATTTTAAATATTTATTGCATCATAAATCTATGTTCTTATACAGTTATTTGTATAAACAATACAAAAACGAAATATGCAAAAAAAAAATTTAATTTATTTTTTAAATTTAATTTTAATTTTTTTTTTTTCGTGTTTAATATCTGCAGAGGCTAACTTCAATGTTCGGTTTTTTTTATTATCGAATTTTTTACTGAAAAAATGTATAAGGTTAGTTCAGGTTACAGTGGCTGCCACCCTGTATGCTGCAGAGCAACCTACTTAGGTCAATTGACCTGTTGTAATACCCATAGAAGAACGAATTTTAATACACCACTGCTTCTCTTTATTGAAACGCTGGAAATACTGAGTGTCCATCGATCTCAAGTACGCGAAATATTCGAAGAATTACTTTTTAAGATAGTGATTTCGACTTTTAGCCTGAGTGGGATTTTTTGTGTTAGTTTCTTTGTCGGGACAAACTAGCAAGTGCAGCATTCAAACAACATTAAGTCCATTGAACTCGAGTTCCCTTTTTCATTGTCTTTAAATCTACCCGATCTCCGAAGAAATCTGAGTAGATCTTGTGGTGCCAAGGAGCCTAAGTGGTCGCTCCTTAACACGTCAGTGCCAAAGACCTCAAGCCTGATTCGAGCGAAGGCTGGGCAGACGCCCATATAAAGTGGCTGGCTCGCCATCAGTCCAACCACCTACCTAGTGTCCCTTCGGCTTAATGACAGAAGGATCTGCAACAGTTGGTCGGATATGACAAATAACATCAGTTTTGTCCATCTGCAGCCTCACTCAGCCAGCCAAGCTTGCGTGTGGGTTGAAGTAACCTATTTGCTAACCGTGGCTTTGATGGCTGCAGAAGGGAGTGGCAGAACGGGCTCGGGGCCGAAGAAGTTGCGGCTAGCAAATGGGTTGCTTAATTGGCCTCCGAGCCCATCTTAGCTAAAAAGTCAGAAGTCTCATTACCCACGAAACCCACGTAGCCCGGGACCCATGTTAGCATGAGGATATTATTTCTACCGGTAGCTAAGAGCACGGTGTAGTTTTGTCCAGCTGGAACTGTGCTCGGTCATGGAGCCATCCGGGAAAATGCGTCATTTCAGAGTTTGACCACAATTGAGCCTTTGGCAGCACCACAAGGTATCTCTTTTCGACCACGACTCCTGATGGCATGGAGTCAAGAGGCATAGAGAGGATCATTGAATCGAAATCCATGCTTTCTCTGTTGTCCAATGCCGGATAGGAGCCGTACCGATTCCCATTGTGTTTTAGCCTGCAGATGGCCTTCAGCATCTAGTACCGGGCCTGAAGTAGTCGGAAAAGCTCCAGATGGCCATAGTGCGTTGTGATAATAGTTCTTATAATAGCTACTAGCTTACTACTAGAGAACCCCACGTTTTCCCAAAGACACGTTTGCACTGCGAGGCTGTCAGTGCTTTGAATGACTTTGTTTCAACGAGTGACTTCCAAAGGAGTTTACTATCGAGGATTATTGCAAGATATTTGATTTCTTTGGATAGCTGAATTGTGACTCCTTTTAACTTAGGCAGAACGAGTCTATCAAGCTTCCTTTCTTTTGGTAACAAGGACAATACCTGTCTTGGTAGTGTTTGCCGATAACCCATTGGCACATCACCAAGAGTCAATCATATCACAAGAACGGTCAAGCGAGATTAGCTACTCAGACCTTTTTCCATTGATCCGAAGAAGAAGTTTGTAAGAGGGTAGACGGGTGCTCATGTTAAGATCAGAAGTTACTGAGTGTCTGATGCGTTGTTCTCAGGTAGTATAATAAAGTGAAGGTTTTGCCTTAATCGCCGTCGCCTTGATTTAAAAAATGTTCTTTGTTGATGTATTGTACATAAGAAACATAAATTTTAAGGAGGAAAAGTTCATCAGTGGCATTTTTGAGGAACTTCAAATTCGACTTTATTATACTAAAATTGAAAGATCTATAAAATTGTGTATTCAAAAGTTTTGCTAAGTTTCTGGTTAAAAAGTTGAAATTTTTGATAAAAGTTTGAAGATATTTTTTTTTTTAATTTCGTTAAAGTTTGCACGTAACCGAATAGGTTGGTGCGTGACTACCATTCGGAATTCAAAGAGAACGTAGGTTCGAATCTCGGTGAAAGACCAAAATAAAGATAATTTTTTTCTAATAGTGGTCGCCCCTCGGTAGCAAATGGTAAACCTCCTAGTGCCATGAAAAGCCTCCTTATAAAAAATATCTGCCGTTTGGAGTCGGCTTAAAACTGTGGGTCCCTCTATTTTGGAGGGGTAGCTCGGCCAAACACCCAAAAGGGTGTATGCCTCAATTATATTTACTCGTATATATATAAGGTAGGGTTCCGTCGTCTACTGCGTTGAGTGGTGTGGCCACTAAAACAAACCTTCCTCCTCTTCTGAAGGGTCTCCCTTCCCGGAACTACTTTCTGCATTACTTCGGGAGGGCTCAGAAAGACGTCCAACGACGATAAAATGGACCAGTTCTATTCACCCACGCCTGCGTCCACCATGCTTGTAGCCAGCTTCATGCTATAGGCTCGTCATCTTATGTCTATGTCTGTGAGGCTTCGCTTTATGGTGCTGCATTGAGGTCTATCTCTTTTTTCGGTAACACGCCTTCAATATATCTTTTAACTGTATTCCAGTTATCCCCGCGTTTAAGCATCTTGTCGATCATATTGGTCGGCGCGTTGTCGCCAATCTGCTTCCTCAGAACATCACTTTTCACGAACCTTCTGTCGCAATTACAAAATGTGTGTCCGACGTCATCGCTCGGTGCTTCGCAGTATATGCATCTGGGGTCACTTACCTTACCCATGCGGTATAGGTATTTTCGGAAGTACCCGTGGCCCGAGAGGAACTGAGTCATAAAATAGCCCACTTCCCTGAAATTCCCTTGATCTCATTTACTTATTGTAGGAATGAGCTTCGCCGTTCATCTACCTCTCGATTCAGTGTCCCATCAGCTTTGCCACTGCTGCATAGCTTGGCATCTCCGTTCCGCGGCGTTAGTGGTGGCGTGAAGTAGGCTTAGGCAACTCTGAGTGCCGCTGTACGTTGTACAGCCTTCAGTGCCTTGTGCTTGGCTTTACAGTTTAGCGCATCTCCCCATATTTTGCTGCCATATAGGAGTATTGCGCACCGCATCTGGGTCCAGAACGTAAGCCTCCAATATAGCTGAATGACCCTGTATTTCATCGCTTTTTGAGTTACTAGGGCTTTGTCGCCTAGTCGCATGCTGATCTCGAGAGGTATGTCGCCTCGTGTCATCAGGATTGCTTCGGTATTATGTTTAATGAGCTCCATGCCATGGTCCTCAAGCTAAAATTGGGTTCTTAACATGACTTGGTTCAGCTGCATCCTGGCATACTCGGTATCTCGCGCTGTTATGATCGCCGCTATATCGTCCGCGTGCCCCACCGGATATGTGTCAGAGATCTGGGCCGAGTATAGATTCTTCAGCTGCGTCAGATATTACCGCTTTAGTTTCTTGACCATCTGGTGTACCGTACATAACTTCACGCTCGCTCTGGAGGATCCTTAGCAGTTATGCAGGTGGGCAGAACCTTTCTCGCAGTACTTTTATTATTTCCATCGTAAGCTATTGAAGGCCTTTCGTCATCAAGCGTTGCCAGGAAGATGATGCGTCTCGGGTAGGAATGTTCGCCGTGAGTACGGTCTACTTTGCTTACCACAACCTGCGGCACCCATTGTGCAACCCAATACTTGAGTCAAAATATTGCTTAGACTGCCCAATGAGATTCCTCGGGCTTCTGCCAAATCTCTTTCAGTCACTCTATGATTTTTCAATACCCATAGCTTATACTTTTTCACGATTTCTGGTGTTCTTGCTGTTTTTGGACGTCCTTGACGTGGATCGTCTTCAAAACGTTTAAGTTCAGCTACCCATCTTTTTACTAATCGATGCCGAAAAGTTCTTATACACTTTGAACATTCGTTCATAAATTTCCTTTCGCTTTAAAACCTTCGAAAAATAAAAATTCAATCACTGCCCGATACTTGATTTTTTCCATTGATACTAAATAGCTTATAAACAAATAATGAATTGATATTTTGAAATGAAATTTATCAACATAGCAAAAAGAATGTGTAAGCTAGTAGCAACGGCCTCTCTTATCGAACCGCGAAAATTATTGAACAACCTAGTAAGGCACCAAACTGTGACCTTTTGGTCGTGAAGAAACTGTTGCTCAATTAATTAAGGTTTCTCGGTGGTAATATATAAAACAGACAATTTGGCTTACTTACTCCTCCTTTAAATGTGAAATATGCCTCGGTAGGCGTGAAAATGTTTCGATTTTTAGTTTTTATAATTGAAAGTTTTGAATTATAAGTTCGCGCGTTTTTTAAAGGTGGTTTTAAAATTAATAAGAAAGATGTTTAAAGTATTTATTAATCAATAATATATTTTCCTTCATTATTTACAATGTCTTCCCAACCTTTAGGCAAATTTTTAATTCCTTGCCCAAACAATTTTTTGTCCTTGGAGGCAAAATACGCTTCGATATCACTTTTTATACCTTCTTTTGAGGAGTAGTTTTTGTTACTCATATGGAATTGAAGTCCATGGAAAAGGTGGTAATCGCAAGGTGCAATATCCGGAGAGTATGCTGAATGCGGCATTAGCTCCCATCCGAGCTCGTTCAGCTTACCTTATGTTTGCCTTGCGGTATGAGGTCTTGCGTTGTCGTGGTGAAACAAAACTGTGCGTCTATTCACTAAAAACGGTCGATTTGTTTTAAGTGCCTCATTCAGGTTTGATAGCTGATGGGAATAATAATCAGCAGTTATCCTCTGGTTTGGTTCCAGAAGTTCATAAGAAACAATAATCCGTAACCCACCAAATCAGGAGAATCTTCTTGGGGTGAAGTCCATCTCTAGGGTTCTGGGTCCGTTCTGGTGTTTCATCTTTATCTAACAATTGGCGTTTGCGAACAGGATTATTGTGAAGGACCCATTTTTCATCACCAGTAACGATACGGTTCAAAAATTTTTCATTATTAAGCCGTTGTAGAGCTGAGAACCCACATTGACTCTCTGCTGAAGGTTGGCGACGGAAAGTCTATGCGGAACCCATTTCTCCAGCTTTAAAACCTTTTCCAACTGAACCAGGTGCCTGTGAATTGTTCCACGTTCCACGCGATGGATTTAATCTCTGAGCTTTCATATCGACTATCAAATTTGGCTCAACTTCCACGAGTTCGAGCAAAGCGTCGGAGTTAAAGACTTCAGGACGACCAGCGCGCAGGGCATCCTCCACGTCGCAGTTACAACTTCGGAATTTTGAAAACCACTTTTGCGCAGTCCTTACACTCACGGTATCCTCTCCGTGAACAGTGTTGATTTCTGCAGCAGCAGTTGTTGCATTTTACCCCTCTTATACGCGTTCGAAGATTCCATTTTATTTTTTAACAAAACGTGCTTCTATCCGCGATTAAAATCACTTGTTGAATGCCCAATATATCAAAGAAAATATAAATCGTTCAGTTGTATTGCGCGAATAATTTTTTGTATGCAAAAATCGTACAAATGTACGATATGTATGTATGTATATTTCAACATACGCGCTCTTTCGGAGTGACCTGTTTCATAATATAAATGTCTTCGACATCGCGCTTCCAACGCGGTATCAGAATAACCAGCCCGAGACTTCTGTCAAAAGGTGTAAAGTTTTATGATTTGCCGATGACTTAAATGGCCTATCCACATTTTTGAATAATTAAATAAATTTTCTAATAATTTAATAGAATTACTCACAGTGTTCGTTGTCACTCTGTTGGAGAATCATGCAGCTGATATGTTATGCGAGTGTAAAAAAAGATACAAAATATTTCAAAATTCCTTCATGCGTTTTTTTCCAAATTCTAAGTTAGTAGGTGTAAAAATGCTTACTGAACAATTGCGAGATTGCTATTAATTTCTTTAATAAATTTTGGTTGTGCATAAAAATTATTATTTTTTAAATTTAAAACATTTTCACTTTCAATTAACAATCTTTCTTATTTGTCTCTTCCAAACATTTCAGCTTGTGAATTGCTTTCAGATGGCGTTGCTGCTATTTTCGGACCAAGTTCAAAGGCGTCTAGTGGTGAGTGGAATCAAATGCGACGAAAAATGCGCCAACACTTTTGCTGCTGCTATTTGGTTTTTATTCTTTGTGATCGAAAAGAATTTATGTATGTAATATACATATATACATATGTATATATATATTTATGTGTATATGTATATTATGTATGCATGTATGTATGCATGTATATATGTATGTATGCACTCGTAGATACATACGTACGCAATGCCAACGCTGTGAGCTTGAATATATTTATGCATGCATTTCGAACTGGTTGGAATGCATTTTGGAAAAATAAATAAATTACTGCAAAGAAGAAACTACTGTGAGAAATTCGAAGCTTCAACGGACAATATAAAATAATATACATTTGAGATTATTTATTTTTTGATTGTTATTTGCCAGCTCTAAATGAATGGTTTCTATCAAAAATTTTTCACATTCTCATTCTCAGACATTGTTGCGGTCATAGCCAATGCCACTGGCATTCCACATATAGAATTCGATTGGAAATTTCAATCCACATTTCAAGAGCGCGTCAATAATCGAATGACTGTCAATGTGGCGCCTTCGATAGCGATGATCTCAAAGGCTTACTTCAGCATTATCAAGTCCGTTTACGAATGGGAGCAATTTACGATTGTCTACGAGACCCAAGAGGGTGGGTTGGAAATTGTGTTATAGAATAATTTTTTTTTTCTTATTTATTTATTATTTTTATTATTGAGTTTATTATTTTGTTTAATGCTATGATATTTCATTTATTTTTTTATAAAATGTTATTTCACCTTATTATATTTTATTGTTTAATGCTATGATATTTCATTTATTTTTTTGTAAAATTTGATTTTATTTTATTTTATTCTATTTCATTCTTTAATTTACTTTTTTCTTTTTTTTTCTGTTATTATTCAATTGTCTACGAGACCCAAGAGGGTCGGTTGGAAATTGTGTTATATAATAATTATTTTTTTTTCTTATTTTTTTATTATTTTTATTATTGATTTTATTATTTTGTTTAATGTTGTGTTATTTAATTAATTTTTTTATAAAATTTGATTTCTTTTTTTTATATTTTATTATTTAATTTACTTTTTTCTATTTTTTCTATTATTCAACTTGGTTTAATATTATTTTATTATTATTTTCTTTTATTTTTAAGTTAATTTAAATAAATTTTATTATTCTTTTCAACTTTTTTTTAATTTAATTTAATTTTTATTTATTTCATTTCATTACTTTTGAAAGATATTTAATTTTATGATGTTTTATTTCAATAATTTTTAATATTTTTTTTAATGAATTTATTTGCTTATATGTTTTTATTTATATTTTTTCGATTTTTTTTATTTTTTCTTTTATTTGTTATTTTATTTCAGTTCTTATTCTTTCATATTTTATTTTTTTAATAACTAATTGAGTTTTTTCACTCAATTTGAATTTATATTATTTTATTTTATTTATTGTATTATTTTCTTTTATTCTTTAAGTTAATTTAAATAAACTTTATATTATTCTTCTGAACTTTGTTTAATTAAATTTAGTTTTAATTTATTTTACGTAATAATTTTTGAAGATATTTAATTTTAAATTGTTTTACTTCAATAACTTTTAAAACTTTTTTTTTTAAATTAATTTATTTTTTCATATGTTTTTAGTGTTTTTTTTTTAAGTTTTTCGTTTTTATGTTATATTATTTTAGTTTTCATTTTTATAGTACTTTATTTTTTTATTTTTTTAGCTAATTAATTTTTTTTTCATTCAAATGGATTTCATATTATTTTATTTTTTATATTCTTTTAATAAGATAGTTTAAGTTAATTTAAATAAATTTATTTAAGTATAAATAAATTTTATATTATTCTTTTGAACTTTTTTTAATTTAATTTAATTTAAATCTATTTCATTATTTTTGAAACATATTTAATTTTATTTTTAATTTTTTTTCAATAATTTTTAATCTTTTTTAATTAATTTATTTTTTGTATGTTTTTAGTTTTTTTTTAATTTTTTCGTTTTTATGTTATTTTATTTTAGTTTTCATTTTTATGATACTTTATTTTTTTATTTTTTTAACTAATTAATTTTCTTTTCATCCAAATTGATTTTTATTATGATTGATATTATTTTATTTTATTTTTTATTTTCTTTTAATTAATTAAATAAGATAGTTTAAGTTAATTTAAATAAATTTATTTAAGTAAAAATAAATTTTATATTATTCTTTTGAACTTTTTTAAATATAATTTAATTTAAATTCATTTCATTAAATTATTTTTGAAATATATTTAATTTTATTTTTAATTTTTTTTCAATAATTTTTAATCTTTTTTAATTAATTTATTTTTTGTATGTTTTTAGTTTTTTTTTAATTTTTTCGTTTTTATGTTATTTTATTTTAGTTTTCATTTTTATGATACTTTACTTTTTTATTTTTTTAACTAATTAATTTTCTTTTCATCCAAATTGATTTTTATTATGATTGATATTATTTTATTTTGCTTTTTATTTTCTTCTAATTAATAAAATAAGATAGTTTAAGTTAATTTAAATATATTTTTTTTATTTAAATAAATTTTATATTATTCTTTGAACTTTTTTTTATGTAATTTAATTTAAGTTTATTTCATTTCATTATTTTTGAAAGATATTTAATTTTATTTTTAATTTTTTTCCATAATTTTTTATCTTTTTTTTAACTAATTTATTTTTTTTTATTTGTTTCTATTTATATTTTTTCAGTTTTTTTTTAATTTTTTCGTTTCTGTGTTATTTTATTACAGTATTTATTTTTATTATATTGTACTTTATTTTGTTTTATTTTTTCAAAGAACTAATTTTTTTTCATGCAATTTGATTTAATATTATTTTATTTAAATTGTTATTTTTTTATTACTCAAGTTTATTTAAATAAGTTTTATGTTATATTTTCAATTTTTTTAATTGAATTCAATTGGAATTTATTTATTTTTTTTGATTATTTATGTATGATATTTTATTTTATGCTGTTTTACTTCAATAATTTTTAGTAATATTATAAATTAATTTAATTTTTCTGTATGTTTTTATTTATATATTTTATTATATATTTTCTTTCGTTTTTATGCTATTTTATTTCAGTTTTTATTTTTATTGTACTTAATTTTGTTTGATATTTTTAATTAATTTATTTATTTTATTTTTATTCAATCTGAATTAATATTATTTAATTTTATTTTTTTCTGTTATTATTCAAGCCGATTTAATATAATTTTATTTTATTGTATTTTTTAAATTTATTTTATTGAATCTACTTAATTTTAACTGAATAATTATTTCATTTTTTTCTTTTATAAATATTTTGTTTTATTTTATTTATATAATGGGTATGGGAATAAGTTTCCGCTCTCGTGAAAGAGGTGTCATTGCTGATACTATTTTTGTGTTCACTCTAGTAATATATTGGTAATTTGAAGGGGTATATGTGAGGTCTGGATCGCAGTAGTTGACATTCGTTTGAAGCGTAAAGATCCTTTTTTATCTGACGTCAAAAATGTCTACGTTTGTCCCGAAAAAACAGCATTTGCGGAAGTCATGCCTTTTAAAAAAAAGTGCAGCTGAAACGTGTCGTATATCGATCAACATTTACGGTAATTAAATACAACTTTTAAAGAGTGGTTTCGACGCTTCCAAAGTGGCAATTTCGATGTGAGTGATAAAGATGGCGAAGAGGCACCGAAAAAACTCGAAGATACTTAACTACAAAAATTCTGGGATGAAGACTCACGTCGAACCCTTAATGATGTGTCAACAGAGTTGGATGTTGACAGATTGACAGATCAACCGCCGGTAAACGTTTGCACGTGATGCGAATGGTCCAGAACGCAGGTAACTGGGTGCCACATCAATTGAAGGAGTGGAGGAGAGATATTGAGAGTCGTTTGGTGACTTGTGAGATGCTTCTTGAACGGCACAAAAAAAAGGTTTTCTGCATCGCATCGTCACTGGCGATGAAAAATGTATCTATTACGATAACCCTAAGCATCGAAAATGCTGAAGCCTGCCAGGTGAATCAGGTCCACCGACAGCGAAAAAAATATTCATGCTTCAAAGGTTATATTGTGCATCTGGTGGGATCAGAAGGGTGTTATCTATTATGAACTGCTTAAACCATCTGAAATCATCACTGGCTATCGTTACCGACTCTCAAAGAAATGACAAACTGATTTTGCTGCATAACAACGCCAGGGCCCACACTTTGCTAAATCGGTCCAGAAATATTTAGAGGGACTGAATTGGAATAACTTGCCCTGCTCGTCGTATTCCCCAGGCATTGCACCTTCGGATGCTCCGATCAATGCAGTTAGCCCTTATTGGAGAGCGGTTCACTTCCTACGAGAGCATCGCAAACTGATCAAGTCAAAAGAACTCGAATTTTTCGTCAGAGGAATCCGATTGCTGCCGGAAAAATGCAGTAAAATTTTAGCTTCCAGTGGCACATACTTCATATAATATACTATTATTTATTATTTAATTGTTTAAATCATTCGTAACTTTGGCTAAGAAAGGACGGAAACTTATTCCCATTTTCTTCTTTATATATAAAAATTAATGTTTGTCTGTATGTCATCGATGAACTCAAAAACTACTCGACCGATAATTATAAAAATTGGTATATATATGTATTTTTCCACGGAGAAGGTTTGTAGAATATGCTCATTGATGCCACTCGCCACCTGCAGAGTAGCAACTTCTGCCCCGTTCAACCGATTGTCATAAAAATTAGTATGACTATGTATTTTTACACAAAGGAAACGAATATGACATGCTCATGGATGTAACTCGCCTAGAATGAATTGAATATTTGTGTATTGATTTTTCTTTGAAGTTATTTTTCTTAACTTTATTTTAGTTGTTGCCGTAGCAACGCGCGCAGGGTACAGCTAGTACCCATCATTTTTTAATTTTTATTTTACTTCATTTATTTTTTGCTACATTTTATTTCATTTATGTTTTTTTATTATTATTTATATTTTTTTATATGTCTCGTTTTATTTTTTATGTTATTTTTTGCTATTTCACTTTATTTAATTTTTTGTTTAATTTATTTTTAATGCAATATTTTGTGAATTTATTTATTTTAATTTTATTTTACCTTACTGAGTTTTTATTTAAAATTTGTTGGTTGGTTCTGCCTTTATATATTTCGTTTTTTTTTGTTTTTATATTATTTTCCTATATTTTATGTTTCATTAATGAATTTATTTTTATTTCATTTAGTTTACTCCAATTTAAATTGCTTTTATTATGTTTGATGCTTTTTTTATTTTATAAGAATTTTAATTAAAATTAATTTTACTCCTAAAGTTTTGAATTTTACTTGTTTTTTATTTATTTTCGTTTTACTATTTTGTTTATATAAGTTTGGTTTTTATTCGTTTATCTTAAATTATTTTATTCTTTATTCTATTTGATTTTAATTTACATGATTTAGTTTTTTTTTTGTTGGTACTGCTCGATTTTTTAATTTTTTATATACACTTTACGCTTATTTTATTTTTTATAAATGCATTTGTTTTTATTTCATTTAATGTACTTGAATTTAATTTACTTTTATTATATTTGACTTTGTTTTGTTCTATAAGAATTTTGGTTAGAATTAATTTTATCTTTGAAATTTTTAATTTTATTTGTTTTGGTTTTATTTAACTTTTTGTTTAAATTAGTTTGATGTTTATTTGTTTATCTTAAATTATTTAATTATTTTATATTTTATTTTACTTTCTTTTGTTTCCGTTATTTCTTTTGTAGTTGTTTCTTGTTTTTATTTAATTTAATTTTTTTGTTTAATTTTATTGGGTATTGATTTGTTTATATCCATTTATTTTAGTTTTATTCTATTTTAGTTTAATATATATTATTTTAATTTATTCAATTTTTTTATTTTATTTTATTTTATTTGATTTAGTTTTTATTTATAAAAAATTTTATTTTATTTTATTTTATGATATTTTACTTGATTTAGTTTTTATTTTTAAGAATTTTAATAAATTTTAATTTTATTTTTACATTTTTTAACTTTATTTGTTTTCGTTTAACCTAATTTTTTTGTTTAAATTAGTTATTTTAATTTACTTGATTTAGCTTTTTTTTTGTTGGCACTGCCTTTATATATTCTTTTTTTTATTTTTATATATACTTTTCTCTTATTTTATTTTTTATTGATGAACTTGTTTTTATTTCATTTATTTTCCTCCAATTTAATTTGCTTTCATTATATTTGACTTTTGTATAATATTTTATAAGAATTTTAATTAAAATTAATTTTAGTTTTAAAATTTTTAATTTTATTTGTTTTCATTTTACTTATTTTTTTTTTGTTTCGATTAGTTTGATGTTTATTTGTGTATCATCATTCATTTAATTTTTATTATTGTGTTTTATTTGACTTTGTTTTTATTTATAAGAATTTTAATTAATTTTAATTTAATTAATTTTTTATTTTATTTTACTTTATTTAGTTTTTATTTATAAGAATTTTAATTGAAATTAATTCTATTTTGAAAATTTTTAAATTTATTTGTTTTCGTTTTACTTAATTTTTTGTTTAAATTTTTTTTTATTTATTTGTATTCTATTCTTTTTTATTATATTTGACTTCACTTTTGTTTTATAACACTTTTAATTAAATTTAATCTGATTTTTTAAATTTTTAATTTTATTTGTTTTTCTTTTACCTATTTTTTTGTTTAAATTAGTTGAAAGTTTATTTTTTTATCTAAAGTTATTTTATTCTTTTTTATTTTATTTTGTTTTGTTTTATTTATTTTTTTGAAACTACTTCAACAACTTGTTTTTATTGTTTTTATTTAAATAATTTTTTGTTCAATTAAATTTTTTTTAGTTTTATTTTACTTTATTTATTCTTGTTTATTTTAATTTGCTTAATTTTTTTAACTTGAATTTTTTGTTTTTGGGTTTGCTATTTTAATTGTTTTGGTATATTCCACATATTTTTTGAATTTATTTCCTATATTACATTAATTGATTTTTTTTATTACTAAATTTATTTTAATTTAATTTTCTTAAATATAATTTACTTTTATTATATTTGACTTTGTTTTATTTTAATTTATGATATTATATTTTAGAAATAATTTTTTCTTGCTTATTTCTTTATTTAATATGTTTTTATTAATATTTATTACTAATTTAATTTATATTGTTTTATTTTTCCATTTCCTCTCCCTTTTCCACTTTCTCATTTCCCATTTCCAGGTCTCGCGCGCTTACAAGACCTTTTGAATATTCAATCCATGAACAATGATCTTGTCAAGTTACGCTATATCGGCGATTATAAACACGATTTGCGTGTACTTTGGAAGGAGGTAAGAGAGACCTTGCATGAAAATAGAATTATTCTGGATTGTTCTGAGGACTCGTTGCAAATTTTGTTGGAAACTTCGATGCCCTTTAAGTTGCTGGGCTCTTTTCGGGTAGGTTGCCTACTATATCAATGTTTTCATTTCAATCATATTTATTTCTAGTATTGGTTCCTGTCTCATTTGAATACACACAACTCGCCCTTGAGAAGTTTGTACAATGCGGACTATAAAGCCAATATAACTTCTGTGCGCCTAAAATTGGTTGATGAGAATCCTTATGGACGCAAAAAGACCCGAATACGGCCAATTGATGTGAGTAGAGTCAAAGAAATTGGGAAGATAGCTCATTTTAGAAGACTCATCTACATTTTTGATATATGAACTTGCTTTTAATAAGCATACAATTTTTCCCTTAATATGAATAGGAGATATTTGCCAGTCAGGATTTCTTGCCAATTCTGATGTACGATGCTGTTGTCTTATTTGCCAATGCCGCAAGAAATGTAATTATATCGTTGAGAACGTTTAAGGAACCATCAAACAGATGCGAACTTGGTTACCATGGCGGCAGTAGTGGCCATCCTTGGTATGTGGGACGTCAGATCGTGCGCGAAATGAAGACGGTGCGTGTGCATTATCGATGCACTATTTTAAAATCTATTTTATTTGTATACAACGCTACAATAATTTTTCGCCAAAGATCTCTGAAGATGATGTGGAGCCGCCCTTCAAAACGGAAAATCTGAAAATCGACGAAAATGGTGAACGCAGCGATTTTAGTTTGGAAATTTACAAGCCAACCACAAATGAAATTTTATCTATCTTTAAATCGGATGGCACTGTGGCACCACCAAGTTCAATCTATGCGACGACGAGCAGCGCTTCGACAACCCCTGATTTTTCGTTGGAAAAGAAATTCTTTTTAGTGGCGACACGCTTTGAAGAACCTTATTTCATGTTAAAGTGAGTAGTGAGTGGCCAGTTGGCTGTGGTGCTGTTAAATTAAGATTACCGTTCGATTGATGTCAGTTACTTCGCAGAGAGGATCATGAGAATTTGCGTGGCATGGAGAAGTATGAAGGCTATGCGGTGGATTTGATAGGGAAATTGTCAGAGATAATGGATTTCAAATATGATTTCTTAATTGAGCGTGGCACTGGCAAACCCAATCCGGAGACTGGCGAGTGGGATGGCATTATTAGACGGCTGATTGATCACGTGAGTGCTGGAGATGGTTTAATTTTGATTATTAGGAAAAAACAATAATTATATCAATAAGTTAATTAATCATATATTCGCCGTTGCTGTTTACAACCTCTTCCTAACTCTCGACCAATTTGTTGATGCCGTTTCGCCAAAAATCGCCTGGTCGAGTGTCAAAGAAGTTGTTGAGGCAGTCCTGTTTGTTGAGGCGGACCTCTTTGTTATCGAAAGTAACGCTCTTCGCCCTTCATATGGTTTCACAGGGGGCGAAAAAGATAGTAATCGGTCGGTGCAAGGTCCGGAGAATACGGCGGATGCTGAAGAACCTCCCATTAGAGTACGGCCTCTTGGAGTACGGCTTTGACGACATGTTTTGACGATGTTGATCAGCTCTTTTCAGTCGAATAGCCACATTCACGCGGTATAGCTGGGCAATGTAGTGGTCCTTCGTAGGTCCGTGGCATTCTTTTTGAGCATTTCCCAGTGCACCAAGCCCTCCCAGTCCCACCAAACACATAACAGGATCTGCTTTGGATGAAGATCCGGCTTGACTCTCGGCTTTGGCGTATCTCCTGGAGCCACACACTCCTTTCTTTGCTTCATTTCTCATCTCCCGTGACGATTCGGTATAAAAGCGCTGATGACAGCGTGATGCTGAGAAGCATTTTAAAGGTAACTTTCATTGTTTTTTTTCGTTGAGCTCGTCAGGCACCCAGGCTCCCAATTTTTCGGTAAATTCCATTCATGAAAATCGTTTTATGATCGCAGTTCATTTTTTTCGCCAATTCACGACTCGTTTGTCCGACGGTTCTCCTTTAAAAGTGACTTGAGACGTTCTTTAATGAGTTCAGAAGACCTTCCGCTGTGGAACGTGCTATTGATGTGTAAGGAGAGATTTTTGAACTTTTCAAACCATTTCCTTGCTTTAGACTCGCCTATGACACCTTCTCTATACACATTGCAAATGTGCCGGGCTGCTTCGCCAGCTTTTTGACCTCGATGAAAAGCAATGAGGCGTAGGTGTCGAAAAGGTTGATTTTTGCCTTCTGCGTATTCCATTTCTAAGCCTCAAAATTAGTAAAAAATTAAATAACTCAAAAATACAATTAACACAGTTTTGTAGAGTAGGAATAGTTCTATCGAATGAATACTTACCCTTGGCCAAACAGGAAACAAATCGTTGTAAAATAAAAGAAAATATAAAAACGCTATGAACTTATTCCCAAACCCAATACATCCAACTTAAGCGAGTAATAACAACTAATCTTTGAATTCTAGCAAGCCCAAATTGGTATATGCGACATAACCATTACCCAGGCGCGTCGTCAAGTTGTTGATTTTACAGTGCCTTTCATGCAACTCGGTATTAGTATACTGTTTTACAGAAGAGCACCGGCACCGAAGAATGTTTATGCCTTCTTGGATCCATTTGCCGAAGAGGTGTGGTACAATATGATGCTGACACAATTGGTGATGACGTTGCTGTTTGTATTATTGGCGCGGTGAGTTACAATCTTTGTGTTTAGTTGCTGAGTTGTGATGTTGCGGGAGACGTGAGTGGAAAGAACCAAGGCCCATCTGTCAAGGTCGTTAATGTCAAAAATCCAAATTTGCTTTCGGTTGTAATGTCAAAATATGACATCCAGCAAGGCGATAAAAATATCAAAAAGTCACGAGACAAGTAATGCAACCTTGATAGATTCGCCTTTGAAAGAACCGGCGAATTAAAGTAGGGAGTATACATCTCTGTCTTCTCAGCTGATGTATTGCCGCTTCTCTTTTTTTTGGTTCGTGCGAGAAACAGTGAGACTAACAGGGGCGTCTACAATGCGGTACCGCTACTAAGCTCTCAGTGAATTTGGCAGAATCAGCTGTTTTGATTCTCGACAAAATTAGTTGTCGCAATTGCGTATTTGCTTACATTTTTTATTTAAAAATAACTTTTTTATTTCTATGCTCTTTTGCGTTTGAATTAACATAACCTATATTTTCACTTTTTATTTACAAAAGCTCACTATTTCGTGATTTTCTTCTTAGTTCTCTCACGCACTTCATCTCCAATTACGTCACGACAAATTTGTGCTCATTTTTCCACTTCAATCTACTTAATCCACGGTTCTTCGAATATTACTACAGCGACCGCAGGAAAATAAGGTCACAGAAAGAGAGTACTGCAGAGTAAAGGGTCTTTGATTTATATATTATTGTATAAAGGGTGTTTAATTTAGAGGTATCAAATTTTAAAATGAAATAAAAGAACGAAAATTTAAATTGATTGAGCAAACTTTCTTAGTTTTGTGTAGAACAATTCCTAGCATTTATTTTTTTAAGATAATCCCATCAGAGGCTCAGTTGGCCGCAACTGTGCCGTAATTCGACTATCCATAAACACTAATTTTGAATGACTCACTGAAGGGCTTCGGTCGGTATCTCGTGAATAACTTCAGTAATGTGGGCTTCCAATTCCTCAATCGAAGTTGGTTTATCCACAAGATATTTGGACTTTACATACCCGCACAAATAAAAGTCTAAAAATCGGATGCCACATGATCCACTGTCCGCGACGAGATATGAATCACTCACCGAAACGACGGCACAGTAAATCCATTGTTTCACGGGCTGCATGGCTTCATGACAAGTAAAGCCGTCTTGTTGGAACCAAATGTTGTGGAGATCACGGGCCTCAATTTCCGGCATCGTCTTTGAAGAAATATGGGCCGATGATTCCTCCAACCCATAGGCCGCACCAAACGTTTGTTTTCGGTAGATGGATGGCTGTTCTTGAATGGCTTCGGGTTGCTCTTTTTCGATTTTCGTAATACAATTTTACGATTTGTAAACAATTCTGAGGCGATGAAATGCCACGATGAAATGCAAATGAATACAGAAAAAATGATGTTTGACATTAGTCTCCCGTGATCTTTCAAAAAACCTTATTGGAAAAAGTACCTCCAATCTGTTCAGCTCTTATATAAAGAAAGGCAAATCGATTTTTATTAGAAACTTTGCCCATGCAGAAATACAATCAAGTACCTGCCCGTCGAGGAGCGGTTTCTATTGAAAGAAACTCTTTCAATAATTTGAGGTTTGAATGGGCAAACAGAACTGGGACCTTGGCCGCCTGAATGACAGAATTAAGTTTTAGATATTTTATCAATTGAGAAGAACACTGAATTCCACACTGCTGAGATCTTCTAACTCATTGAAGAATTGTCTACCTAGAGAGCTTCTGTAGTAGTCATGTATCTGCGTATCTTGTCATTAAACAGGATCTCGTTAAAACTAAAGTTCACCTCGAAGACGCAATACCCTTGAACCCATTACATTCGTTACGAGATGCCTGAAATTTCATAGGTACCATTTGGGTTGTCGACTGCTTTGTGAGGAATCTATAGCCATATGGCTGTCAGATCAAACGTAAAAATTGTGTCCAGGTTTGGCTCACATTGCGCCATTGCCATAGCCTGAATTATTAGCAGCTCTAGTTGAAAAATACTACAATAGTCGGCGAACCGAAAGCTAAAAAAGATTCAAAATGCTCGGAACATAAAGCAATGCTCACGTAGCCCTAGAGCTTTAAGTCACCTGTGTATACATGCATGGACTCGCTATGTTTTACGACATCTTGTTTCCAGTTTTTCCGTTGATAGTAGGAGATACGAGGCTTTGTTTGTGTTTTCGTTGGGGAGAGTTTTACATGGCGGCTCTCAAATTCAGCGCTCAATCAGCTATCCTGTGAAGTTTCGCCTTCTCACATTAGTTCGCTCTCGAACGGGTGTTCGTAAGCTACCTAGAGGATAGTCCCGGAAGTTGTGAGCTGCTTGAGCCATATCTAGAAGAATCGTTCTGGCCATTCGCAAGAGAATGGCAATCGGTGACTTTCCCTACTTGCGTGGACTTCTACATATGGAAGCATCTTCCTCTGCGCGTTGGCGACGGTGAATATCGCAGGCGATGGAATGATGAGCTGTATGAGCTTTACGACGACATAGACATAGTGCAGCGAGTAAAGATTTAGCGGCTTCGTTGGCTGGATCGTTTCGTCCGAATGGATACAAACACTCCGGCTCTGAAAGTATTCGATGCGGTACCAGCTGGTGGTAGGAGAGGAAGTCCTTCTCTGCGTTGAAAAGATCAGGTAGAGATAGGCCTTGACTTCACTTGGTGTGTCCAACTGTCAAATTCACTGAGAGCATGATAACTGTTACTGGATATGGGCACCTCTGTATTCTTTATTTAATTTTATTTATTTAGTAAGTGATTCATCCCTAACACAGCATCTTACTATATAATTCCACAGATTTTCACAACACGAGTGGATGAATCCTAATCCAGCTGATTCCGATCCGGTAGAGCTTGAAAATATATGGAATAATTCGAATTCATTTTGGCTGATGATTGGCTCTATTATGCAACAAGGTTGCGATATACTACCAAAGTAACTCGATTTCAGTTATATTACAAAAAAAAAACCTAATAATTTTTCTCCTAACAGAGGCCCTCCGATGCGTATTCTCAGCGGTATGTGGTGGTTCTTTACCTTGATGATGGTCAATGCGTATATTGCCAATTTGGCGGCTTCACTAACGAACAACAAACTACAAAGCGAGTTCAATAGCCTCGAAAGTCTTGTCGATCAGAATAAGGTTAAGTATGGCACATTGGCTGGTGGCAGCACTTCAGTCTTCTTTTCCGAATCGAATGAGACGGATTATAAGAAGGCCTGGAATCAAATGATAAGTTTTACCCCATCCGCTTTCACATCCAGCAATAAAGAGGGTGTTGATCGTGTGCGTAAAGGTCAGGGTACGTATGCTTTTTTAATGGAAACAACGTCATTGTCATATAATGTTGAACGGAGCTGTGATCTGAAGCAAGTTGGTGAGCAAATAGGTGAAAAGCATTACGCATTGGCTGTACCATTTGGCTCCGAATATCGTTCAAATTTGAGCATCTCTCTTCTGCAATTAAGTGAGAAGGGCGTTCTTTTGACCCTCAAACGTCGTTGGTGGACACCGAAAAATGCTAGTAACTGCGTTAAATATACTGAAGTGGATGGTGATGAGCTTTCGATTATCGAGCTGGGTGGCGTCTTTCTTGCGCTCGGCGGTGGTGTGGCAGTTGCTTTCATTATTGGGGTTTGTGAGTTCTTGTGGAATGTACAAACAGTTGCTGTGGAAGAGATGGTATGAAATCACTTTGCTCTTTCGAAAATGAAATATTTAAAATAAAAAAAAAAATACTATAATAAAAAAAAAACACTTTCTTTTAGACCACTCCGTGGCAAGCTTTTAAAGCTGAGCTATGCTTCGTGCTTATGTTTTGGATTACAAAGAAGCCAGCAAAAATTTCCGAGAGCACAAAAAGCTCCACTTCCTCGAAATCCTCTTCAAAACGTTCAACAGATCATTCGCGATCACGTTCGCATAGTCGCGTAAGTGGTCGCTCTCACAGGACAACCAAATCGAAAGCATCTCATCGAGATCGTGAACGGAGTGTGCATAACCGGAGGTATTACGATTGAACGACATAGCTGAAGTATTTTTCAAACTTATTGATTTATTTAAGGGCGTACAATTTTAGTTAATGAAAAATTTGGTCAAAATATGTATTTGAGTTAAATTACCTTACTTGCATTGTAATTTTGTTAAACTTGATTAATAAAAATAATAATTCTAACAATTTTTTTAACGAGGGGAGGCAAAAAAGCTTGCGGTGTGGGGGGTTATGGCGGAGGGAGAACGTATTTTTTTACTTCGCAAGACCTGGCGACTCAACACAATAATAAATACTCAGCTTGAGTCTAATCGGTTCTTTAAACTTTGAGATAACTCCAGATCAACAAAATCCATCGGGACGGGATTTAGGTTGGAGCACTGCCCCAGACCGTCAAAGGAAGGAGCACTCAGTGAACTTAAACGTCTAGCTGTCAAGCCCGGGCATTTACAGAGAAAGCGCTTAACAGTCTCCTTCTCTGAAAGGTCCTCACAGCTTCCGCAATGGGCATTAAATGCTAAACCTAGTTTTCCTGCGTGTGTACTTTCTCAGTACTTCTGAGTCCTGCGTCTATTGTACTGGGGCCAAAGGGTTTTCGAAATAGAAGAAATGGAGCTCCATCTGTACTGCGCTTTTCTGAGAAATAAATTGTGCATTTCCTTTTTGACAACAGTCAGGGGGATGTCGATGGCCAAACCTTTCTAGAAAGTTCATCAGCGATTTCATTTCCTTCTATGTTCCCATGTCCTGAAACCCAGATTCTCAGATCTGAGAAATGTTACCTGCACACCAAAGAGATTTAATTTCCTTCTTACAGAAGTTGACTAGTTTGGATCTGCACCATGGCGTCGTTAATATCTCCCTCTTCTGTGTGAATAACACCAGCAGCATTCGGCAGTTTTAAGGAGAGAGATAAATTGGTTGATTTAGAGAAAACCTCTGCTCCGACTCCCCATTCCACTTTGCGGATAGAGAGATCTGTGCGAAATTTAGAGAAATGGGGTGTTAACTGCCTAAAACTGCTATCATGTCCCTTGAGAGATTGCCTCAAGAGGCCAACTTCCTTTAACCTGATTGAGCTTTGAGCAGCGATGGAAATGGCGTAGAAGCCGATATTAAGGGCAGCACAGGGACAAGTTCTACATGCTTCGGTGATGCCAACCCAAGTAGTCTTTTGCATCCTCCCTAGTTTAGTGATATTTTAGCGCTTCCGAAGAGCTTCCCACTAAATCAAGCAATAAAGACCATAGAGAAGAGGTGAAATACATTTTTACACGGATGGATCCAAGCTAGAAAACAAGGTAGACTATGGAATTTTTTCTAAGAAGAAAGGTTGCTCACGAATGTCTGACAGCTCTAAATGATATCTGTCTTCAAGGTCCGTTTTATATGGGTTCCGGGGCATATAGATATTGAAGGACATTGCAAGGCCGCTGAGCTAGCAAGAAAGGGTACTAATCTTCCGCTGCTTAAAAATATGGAATTCCTATGGCAACTTGAAAATTAAGGATAAAAAATAAGGCCAATAGGTCATAGAGAGAAGAAAACACTTGTGTTACAACTAGGCTAATTTGACCACAAATAGATAAGGAAAGGCCTGGAGATTTGCTTAACCTCTCAAGAGAAAACATCTCGAAGGCCGTGGCTTGTGTCACCGGTTATTGGTTGTTAGGTAGGCACTTCTCTAGGTTAGGAGAACACTACAGAAGTTGTAGAGACGAGAAAGAAACAGCAGAACACTTCCTCCGTATTGTCCATCCTTAGCTAGGACTTGTGAAAGGTTGTTAGATTAGATTCTTTATGAGGCTTGCACTTCGACCTCATGGTTTTTTGTGCCCTCTGCACATCACCGTACCTCATCCAGACCCAGTTCCGTTGTTAAACCCAGGATGGAGCTGAGTTGGTATGAGCGTATGTGTGTTTCTTCTGGCTACAATGGGCCAAGATGTCTCAATCTTCTCCGCGCTATAGCGTTGCATTTCGAGAGAAGGTGCATTGGAGTCTCCTGAGTCTGGTCCCAAAAACGACAAGAGTCCGGAGACCAAATTCCGATCATGTGCAGATGATTTCGCGGTCTGCAGTGAGCTGTGAGAATACCCGTAAGCACTCACAGTTTATCTTTGAGGAGTAATGAGTTTTTTAAACCTTTCAGTAGGGATTTCGCCTGGCGTAGCCCCATAATTTGGTGCCAGAAAATATCCCTTAGCCCTAGCTCTTCACTCCTAACCTTCTCCTTGATGGTGTGTTGTCCCATAGCAAGGAAGGGCTCGGGACCTATTGAAGGCGAGGTCGCAGCCTCTCTCACCAATGCGTCCACTATTTCGAGGCCAGTTATGCCCCTGTGCCCTGGGACCCAAATTAGCCGGATGCGTTTGTGAGTACTTAACACATTCAGTTTCTCCATATACTCAAGGACCACTGAGGATTTGATCTCACAGGACAATAGGACCATGAGTGCCGCCTTCCGGAAATTTCTGTCTAAGTTTATCTCTGCACATAGACAAATGGCATACATCTCCGCTTCGAAGATGCTTGAAAAACTGCTCATCGGAGCAGTTCTGGGACCGTATATTCCAGCGCCTATGCGTTCTGGGGTCTTCGAGCCATCTTTGTACCAAAGCAGGGTACACTCCTGGAGTTTCTTTTCAAATGCAGCAGCGCTGTTAGGAAAATACTCTTTTGACTCTCTTACGGAATTATCCAGTGTTGGGATAAAACTTATCCTATGCTTCATAAGAGTGTCTAAATGATTCCATGATAAATAAATACTGAGGTTCCATTGTTATACAGTGCTACCTCAACGGACCTGCATGGTCTACGTGAGTTGTCTATTTTTTAAAACTGACTGCCACAAAAACTTAAACTAACCTATTATATATATAGTAATATATAACATACAGGGTCAGGCACTCGAGGTGTAACCAACTTCAGACCGCTGGCGCAGCTGATTCACAGGCATCTGCTGTCTGTTAGTTGGCTAAATGACAGTCCAGAGTATTGTATACACACGCGCGGAAGCATTTAGCCGAGAGTAAACGCGAAAAAAGAAAAGCAGTAATGGATTTCAAACGTAAAAGTGTGATTGCATTATATTTGGCTGGTAAATCACAACCCGCGATTTTTCGTGAGCTCGAGCACCTTAAAGAAAATAAAGTTTTTGCTTATCGCACCATTACTCTTTACAATTACACTGGTAGCATCGCGAAACGTCATGGAGGTGGTCATCAAAAGACTGCAACGTCACGCGAAATGGTTCAAAAAGTGAAAAAGAGACTTGAGCGAAATCCCCGACGAAGAGCCCATCAAATGGCAACAGAACTGAAAATATCTGACCGTAGCATCCACCGCAAACTGAAAAATGATCTCAAAGTCAAGCCTTACAAGATCCAAAAGGCGCATGCTCTCACACCAAAGCAGCAACAAATCAGACTTGATAGAGCGAAGGAGTTGTGTTTACTGACAAGAAAATTTTTCAAATTAAGCAATTCGTAAACTTCCAAAACGATAGGGTTTATTTGACAGACCGTTCATACGAGAATTTGAGTCATCGATTGGCCACCAGGAGGCAGCATCCGCCACAGGTAATGGGTTGGGCCGCTGTAACCGCAGATGGGCGCTCTCCATGGCGCGAAGGTAAAAGCGAAATATTATTGGAAAAGTATTCTAAAGGTTGCTTTGAAGCCGTGGGCGAACAAATATTTCGATGGCAGACCATGGACGTTTCAACAGGAAACACCAAAGCCCGAGTGAACCAAGAATCGCTAAAAAACAACGTTCCGAACTTCATAACGTCCACACAATGGCTCTCAAATTCACCAGATGCGAATCCGATGGATTATTCTCTTTGAGCCGAAATACCTGCAAGTCACATTCGGGCAGCTTGCGATTCTATTCAGGACCATCTCAAGGCCATAGTCAAGGCAAAAGGTGGTCATATCGAGCAAAAGTAAATTGATTCTAAATTTTGTATTATTTTCACACATTTTTTACTTTGAATTGATATTTACACTTCGAGTGCCGGACCTTGTATATATTTTTTTTTTAAAATATTTAGGAAACTGGTTCTTGTCATTTTTGAAAAACCCTTCTCCTCAAATTTGTTTCCTATTGGATTTAGCTGAAGGCACAATAGATTTACGGACCTACACTCTTAGCTCGAATAAGGGGTAACATGGGTTTCGTCGGGTAAAAAAAGGCCTATTTTCAATATTTTTTTTTCTATGTAAAAAATTATTTATTTAATTCGAACTTTTTTCTGTCTTATAGACACATATTTAAAGAATAATTTCTGAAATGTACAAAAAAAAAATTAAAACTCCACCATTGTGACGTCATTTCCGGTGACCCCTCGAAAAAAGGTGCGTCCGCGTTGTCAGCATAACTCCTGACAGGCTCATCAAAAATGAAAAAACAAAAATAAGTGTTTTAGTTAAGACCATAAACTCGTGCTTGAACGAAGGAAAGAAAAAAAAGTAAAAATTGGAATTTTGGCAGACGTTTTTTCCAAAAAAATGAAAATTTTGGTCAAATTTGCGTGACATTTTGTCTTTTTTTAAATAGCTGTAATTGCAAAAGAAAAACAAAATCCTTCGTTCAAGCACGAGTAAATTGTATTTCGAACAACTGTGTAAAATTTCATCAAGATCGGTTGAGTAGTTTTCGAGAACATTTGACAACCGACTTTGAAAACACGGTTCCGAGAAAAACGCGTTTAAAGTTTTGAGTAACAATAAAAGTGGCTTGAAGCGCACACCTTCCAAAGGCTGTATCTCCGAAACTATTATTCGGATCGACTTGAAAATTTAGGATAATATTCCTGAGATGTTGTAGAAATTAATAAGCCAAAAGAAAAAAATAAATCGATTTTTTGAACCAACGAAACCCATGTAACCCCATAAGGTGAAAAGACTCAAATAAATTCATAAATCGATTGATGTTTAAGATAATTTCCAGCATCGTACATATTATAATTATATAAATATGTGTGTCAATCTACATATATAGGTACATATCCATATTAATAAGAACATGTGTATTTTCGATTATTTTCAGTGTTCGAAAAAAAAAAAAAATAAAAAAAAAAACCGACGCAAAATATTTTAGACACAGAGGGCAGCAGCGGTGTGAAGAAAACGCTGCGATGTGGCGCAATGCGGCTGATGACGATCGCGACGAATTTTCCAAAAAATATTTTGCTTTATTATATTTTGTTGTTTTAATTTCAATTTTTTGAGGTTCTTGGCTTTTGTATTCTGGCTGAAAAACATTGTCTAGTAAGCAAAGCAGACATCGACGACGGCGAGCGAGCGTTAATTCAACGCGTGCACCTTCTGGATTTTGTGTGTGAATGTACGATGGAGGCATGTATGTTTGTATGTATGGATGGCTGTATGCATATATGGATATCTGTGTATATGTGTACACGTGCGTATGTGAATGTTTGTATAGATTGACTTGTGGTTGGGCTGGTATACAAAAATATTGGGCTCTTCCATTTTTTAAATGAAGCAAAGTTGAAATTTCATTTTCATTTAAGTTGTGATAGGCGAACGCGTCGGTTGGGACGGAATTTTCGAAATAGATAAGTAGCTCGGCAATATTCTGCAAAAGTGGCGGCGCGATAAATTTATACATATGTATATTTATGTACGTGAATATATATAAAATTATTAAAAAAAAAACAACTGGCACATTTCCGCGTTCGTTACGGAAATTTTGAGGAATTTAAAAAGTGATATTTATATAAGTTTTACTTAAAAAAAGTGTTAGTGTAGTGCGAAAAATATTATACATTTTATGAATTTAATAAATTTCATAATTTTTATTTTTATATTGTATTTTTCAACTTTATATTGCCCTGAATGCGCAAATCTCTCAAATCAGGCGTAGCAAAGTGTTCAAGCCCAAAATATACCGCCTGTTTAAGGTCTAACTGTAACTTTTAGATGCCTGCACTTAAGTAGCGTTTTCATAGATTTGAGGTTATGTGTGGCGCGTTGTGAAAATGAAGAATGTTCTGCTTTACTGTTTATTTCCTTTTGTGCACTTCCAACTGACGGCGCAACTTACGACAGATATTGAAGTTGTAAAAGTCGGTATGTTTCAACAAAAACCAAAAACAAAAAAAAAAACCTATATTAAAATAAATAAATTTGTGTTTTATAAAAGTTGCTAAATTATACGTTATCTGTGTCTACGTAGGTGTGATATTCTTCTATAATGAAATGGAACTGGTCAATGCTTTTGATACGGCAATACGTGACATCAATGAACTGGAAGTGAATGTGCGCCTGGAGCCATTGAAACATTTCGTCAGCTATGATGATAGTCTTACGCTGCAGGAAATGGGTAAGTCAATGAAAGTGGCCGCATTACTAGGTTGTTCGATAAGTTTTGCGGTACGATAAGAAAAACACAGTTTTATTATTTGAAATACGTTTTATTATTCGGAATAGTCTCTCTGAACACCGATTCCCTTGTTCCAACGAGATTCCATTATGAATTCCATTCCTGGGGGGCGAAACTGGAAGAGCTGCAAAATACGCTTCCACAGCTGTTATGATCTCATAATTTGATGAATAACGCTTTCTACGCGTGCATTTTTTTAGGTTTAGGGGCAAATCTGGTGAATACAGGGGATGCTCGAACAATTCGAACTTTAATTCATGGATTTTAGCCTTTCTCAAAATGCTTTTGTGAGACGGTGCACTGCCCTGATGAAAAAAAATTTTTGTTTCTTTTGCAAACTGGGTATTTTTTCAAGAATTGTTTCCTTCAACTGGTCTAAAAGGTTCCATTAATATTCAGTATTTATTGTTTTACTAGTTTGCAAGTAATCCACAAAAAAAATTCCTTTCGCATCCCAATAAATTGACCTTCTTGGTCGATTTCTGGTCTCGAACTCGTTTCGGAGCCGAAGAATCAGGTACACACCACTCTTTGGCCTCTTGTTTTGATTTAAAATAATGGTGAGAGATCCAAGTCCCTTCGTAGTGATAAATCGACGTACAAAATCCACTTTATTTTTTCCATTGTTAGCGAATGCAGCACCCATTGCGCACACATCTTTCTGGAACACAATACTCAGTCAAAATATTGCTTACACTACGCAGTGAGGTGCTTAGGGCTTCTACTAAATCTCTATCAGTCCCTTGACGATTTTCCAATATGATACCCTGTATTTTTTCTACGATTTCAAATCCCATAAAAATGAGACTGTTAAAATTAAGCTACCATACTCTTTGAGAAAAGTGAAATTGAAAGAGCCATTGGACATTTCAAATAAAAGCTTTTTTAAAATATTAAAAAAAAAAAATATACCTTTATATGTATATACGAGGGTCGTTTGAAAAGGACGTGCAAAGTCAAGGAGATGGCACTACTGGCGCGTATCGAGGTTATGTTTAGTGAGTAGCATCTCTTGGAAGAACACACATGAAGTTTCAGCCAGATCGGTACATTTCTTTGTGTTTAAAAAAAAATTGACGAAAAAGAATTTCGAGTGCGGAATTTCGGCTCCAACTCGTTTCAACTCTCCCCTATTCTCCAGACTTGGCTTTCTCGGATCCCTTGGACGACTATTTGCTCCCCAATTTGAAGATAAATCCTATTATGCGGAAGGGATCAACAAACTAGGACAGCGAAGTGTATAAGTCTACGACGAACTGTATATGCCTAAAATGAGACTATGTTGAAATATAAAAAAGGTTTATATAAATAAGTAAATAGTCGGTGTGTACACTTCTATTTGGTATTTGGCCAAATTACTCCTCCTATTTGTGGTGTGCGTCTTGATATTTTTCCACAAACGCAATAAAAAAAGGTTTATCCCCGATAATATTCCGCATTTAACTTGACGGCAGTCTCCATGAAAACGATTGGAGAGCGTCCATCTGCGGTTACAGCGGCCCAAACCTTTACCTGTGGTGGGTGCTCTCTCCTGGTGGCCAATCGATGACTCAAATTCTCGTATAAACGGTTGGTTAAATAAACCCTATCCTTTTGGGAGTTTACGAATTGCTCAATTTTGTAAAATTTTCTCGTCAGAAAAGGCAATGCTCGGAAATTTACCGCTTACGGCCAAGCGAAGCAACTCCTTCGCTCTCTCAAGTCTGACTTGTTGCTGCTTTGGTGTGAGATCATGCGACTTTTGGAACTTGTAAGGCTTGACTTTAAGATCATTTTTCAGTATGCGGTGGATGCTACGGTCAGATATTTTCAGTTCTTTCGCCATTTGATTGGCTCCTCGTCGGGGATTTCGTTCAAGTCTCTTCTTCACTTTTTGAACCATTTCGCGTGACGTTGTAGCACTTTGATGACCCCCTCCATGACGTTTCGCGATGCTTCCAGTATCATTGTAACGAGTAATGGCGCGACAAACAAAAACTTTATTTACTTTAAGGTGCTCGAGCTCACGAAGAATCGCTGGTTGTGATTTTCCAGCCAAATATAATGCAATCACACTATTACGTTTGAAATCCATTACGAATTTTATTTTTTCGCGTTTACTCTCGGCAAAATGCTTCCGCGCGTTTGGAAACAATACTCTGGACTGTCATTTAGCCAACTAATAGACAGCAGATGCCTGTGCATCAGCTACGCGAGCGGTCTGAAGTTGGTTACACTTCAAGTGCCGGACCCTGTACATGTATACATGTGTGTTAATATATTTTTTATAACTAATCTATATATCAATAATCAATTACAATTGGTTTTGAAAACAAGTCATTAAACATTTACTCAGATTGAGCTATGGCTTTGACAGTTATGACTGGGTATGGCCTCTTCATTAAACCATGATCATGCCGTATTTTACAGTTTTGCAAATATACTCGGCTAGGTTGGTCAAACCGCCGAACTGCAGTTAATTGAACTTTCCATATTAATTTCTTTCGGCTTCTATTTCTGAGCTTAAATTGTTGAATATTGCACCCATTGAAATGATGCCAGTTTGAGTATCTGAAAAAGGTAAAGAGGTACACAACTCTCAAAATCCTCTACAACATTTGCCGCATCAAGTATTACAGTCCCGGATTTGTAAAAATACTTATTTTGGGTTATCGGGAAGACGGTATCTGAATTACGTCGGTAAGGGTGATTATGAAGGCCTTCTTTCACTACCCTACCTAAAACCATAATAGTGGCTGGAAACTTCGTGTGCATGACATAACTGGGACATAGCCTTCTGTCATTTCTGTGGTTTGTTTTTGGTCTTTGTAAACATTTTTTTGCCAGAAAAAAACCATAACATTACAGCCCTTTCAGGGCGTTGAATTTTGTTTAGAATGCGTTTTGATCAAATAACTCGCTGCTCTCGTGTTTGCTCCGACATAAACTGCCTTCTGTACAAAAAGCTGAATTTATACCGAAGATCTTCATGGACAACTCGGCGGGTGCGAGCCTCAGAAACATTAAGCTCCCTCGCAAGGGCACTCATTGATTTTGGAGTGTCCTCGTCACTTCTTGAATAAATTCTGCGTCAGAGCATTCTCTCGTTTTCTTTGCGTTTCCAACAGATTTTACCCCACCGCCCTATGTTTCCAATTCACGGCGAATCTTATGAACGAATGAACGGGCACACTTAAGAAAATTAGATATTTCTAAATCGGTGTGATTTTTACATATAGCGATTATAACTTCATGACTCTTCTGTTCTTGACTTAAGTTGAAGTTCTCCATCTCGTGTCTGAAAAAGAGCAAAAATAAAAATATTAGTTTCGGGAAGCTATAGTCACATGCCCTCAAATACTGTATGCACCCTGTATTCGTGCTTAGCCTGCTGTGACTTTTTTTGAAATTTAGTTCTGAATTTTGCACGCCGGGAATGCTAAGCCACGAGCCTCTATGTGCGGCGGCTGCATGTTGAAGTACTACAAGTATATTTACATTCATTCATTCATTCATTGATGATTATTTAAATTTATTTATTTACTTTTGGAGAAGATTTTTTGAGTGTGTTTTTTCTATTTATTTTATGTTTCTTTTTTGTATTATTTTATAGCATGCGATTTGATCGGCAATGGCGCTGCCGCTATATTTGGCCCAAGTTCAAAGGCTAGCAGTGGTAAGTGTTAATTTTGACAGATTCTTTTAGCGTAAACTTAAAATTAAAATAGAAAATATTTATGCGTGAGTATATATAAATGTATATATACATTTTTACTACTTAATTTTTGCGCATTTTCTCAACTCGTTTTTTATGTTTCTTTTTCGTCATAATTTTTTATTTCTAATTTTTATTTGTCCCAATTTTTATACTTTTTTAAGAATATTTAGTTTTTTTTACATATATTTTTGGTTTTGCTTTAGTTTTAAAATTTTTGCGAATAAAGGAAATAGGAAATAAGCAACAACTAGAAGTATTCACCTTTTACTTTAGCGTTTTCTTATTAGATGAAACTTAAGGGAGAGATACCTGTAAACGGCTATATTTTCCCTGATTTCCATTAAAATTATTTAAAATATAGAAGTGAATATATTTTTTTCAAAATTGGCATATAGTTTATTTATGCATCAAAATAATCTTATTTCTACATTTTTTTTTTATTATTTTAATCACTTAAAATGGCGGATGCACACCAATTCTTCCAAGAAGGTCGCAGCGGGGCTTCTCAATCGGCGGGCATTTTAGCATCGGCGTCGGTGACTTGAACCCAAAACACCCAACATTTTTTTATTTACTAATATCATAATTTCTAAATGAATTAAAAAAAATGGGAGAAAAAAATTCGCGGAATAAAATGCTTAAAAAAAAAATTAACTTTTAGGCGAATTTTCCTATTATTTTTGCTTCAAAAAAATTATTTTTTGGAAAAATTTTCGAATTGTAAATTCACGTAGAAAGTAATATCATAAAAAAGATGTGTGCAAAATTCCAGTTAGATCGGTCAATAACTTTTCGAGTTATCTTTTACGCCAATTCGAAAAATATAGTTTTGAGAAAAACGCGTTTAAAGTTTGAATACATAACTATACCTCTCCCAGCGCTTGAACGCAAAGAAAAGAGTCGTCACGGTTGACAATCTATAATATAAAAATACTTAAATTTACGTTCTAAAAATTTTTTTGACATATTCTTAAAGGATTATATTAACATTTAAAAAAAAAAAAAATTTGTTTTCGAAATTTGATAGGTATCCCCTGCAGATTCTACTTGCTTAATGCTTAGAAAATTAATCCTGAAAACAAAACGAAAATTGTGGCGGATGATGCAGAGAGTCTAACAGAATATAATTATTTTTTTTACTTTAATATTACTTTCAAGATGGAACTAACGGATAAATTACTAGGTTTGGTCATCAGCTATGGTGAAACACGAAATTGTGAGAGTAATGGTGCTCACACTCACCAACGTAAACGTACCTACTCCCGTACGCCCGTATCAGCTGCCACGATGAAAAAACAATCTACGATACTGCGGAACGGAACGGTGGTGAGAATTCATTTACATGAGGCTCTCATTAGTTTCACAGTGGCTGTTTTCAAGAATTACGTGGGCAGAACTGATTTGAAAATGCCTCCGATATGAAGTTGCTTCTCACTCTACATTGCCCTCATTGCATCAACGTGTGACTTTAATATATCTAACAAGGCTTGCAATTTTTATATTGGTTACTTCTGCCAAGTTATTCAGGGAATTTTTTCCTAAAATATTGCACTTTCTTCTACAAGTATCCAGAGCCATGCTCGTAGAAAGTATTCTATAGTCTTTTCTGTCGTTACAGCTTCTGCAATAGTCGTTATAGGGTGCTCCCAGACTACTGGCATACCTGTCAATCAGACAATGCCCTCTTAGGTCCCCGAGAAGATTTCTCATCGATTTTAAAGCTTTCAGGGCCGATTGGCTATCTAAATATATGTTTATAACTCTTGTGGTGAGGACACTTTTATTTAGGGCTAGCAGGCCTTCCCTGATAGCCAGAATTTCAGCTTGAAATACACTGAAGTGATCCGGTAACCGCAATGAGATGTTGGCATTCATTCATTCAGAATGAAGGCCTCCGCCTACTTGATCATTTAGTTTGGAATCATTAGTATAGATGCTGATTCCGCTTCTATTGTCCATTACCCCATTGTCTCAATCTTCTCTCGTTGGGAAAGTTATGGTAAAGGATGTGTTTACATGCAGCTTTACTGAGTTATAAAAGTCTGTCGTTTGATGTAAGAAGGGATATTCGTCTAGTATTCTTGCGTGACCCCTTCTATTAGTGGCTAAGTTCGAAGATTCTCTTAACCTAAGTACCGATTTCGCCGCCAGCTGTTTGCTGTAGGCACCAACCGGTAATAAGATCAACATGACATTCATCGCTGCCGTGGGCGTAGCCTTTACTGCCCCGCTTATGCAGAGACTAGCACCCGCGCTAACCACTTAAAAAGTTTTCGCCGAGCTCGACACACCGACGCCAAGTGAAGTCAAGTACTTCCTCACCTGAGCTTTCCAATGCAAAGCAGGCCTGCCTCCTCCTTTGCCCATATTGATTGTATATTCCCATGGCTGAATCGGGTCTTCTCGTGAGGAGGTCCTAGAGGCTATACGACAGGCTTTCCCCCAACTCCTTATGACTTATTTCACTATACATGTATCGTCAGAGGCATAATTGAGTAGCCTAACATTTGTATAAATACTTTCAAGCTTAGCTGGGGTAGATTAGTAGTTTTTCGGCTACATCTTCCAATGGAGATTTGATAGGATTACCACCCTTTGCGCTGTTCGTATTAACGATCTTCACAGTTTTTGTACACATGGGCGAGTACATACTTCCGATATAGCTGTATAGCTCTGCTTGTGGGGAAACATTAAGATGGACACTGAAAATAGAAGAAGGAGCTCGGGCAAATACTCAATAAAGGATGCAAGCACCAGTAATGGCCAGTCTAGCCTAGACGTCAGCAGCCTAATAAGGTTCCTAAATAACTGTTAAACAAGTTGGTAATGAGGATGTGGCAACAAAATGGTGCGGAAGCGCTAGTTGGATTCTGGATGAATCACCACTCTAACCAACCAACCTTATATGTACGTCTTTTTCCCAAATTTTTAGGAAAAGCGAATGAAAGATTGCGTAACGAACTCATCAGCAGAATCGTCCGACAATGTCGCCGCTTCTCAATACTAAGCACATGGCATCCCTGCTTAGCCAAAATAACCATAAACTAAGCACACTGATTTCCTTTATAACGAAGCACTGTCTAATAGACAGACATGTCGAGAAGATGGGCGCGCAGACCGCCGACTGTTTAGAAGAAAGCAGCTGTCTGAAAGAAATAAGAGGAAGAAACGATATCGCACTTTCTGCACCTCCGTCCTGCTCTATCTTGATGAAGCTTCACTACTTTAGATAGAATATTTTTTAAAAAGTTCGCAGATCTTAGCACTAAGGAAATCTGGGAACTTTTAACCTTTTTGAAAAGTCCACGTCGGTTTTAGGTAGATCAGGACACGCTCTCCATGCACCCATCAGATTGGGTTATGAGCCTCAGTGTGTCTCATATTGTATAGCTGCTATAACGTAACCTCGTAGATTAAATAATGAACTTCAAAAGGCAATCACGGAGATTTTTTTAATTGGCGGAGAAACCTCGCGGCAGTTTTTCCTGAACACTCTTTCAGGATGGGCGTGACAACTCAAGCAGTTTTTAACCGATTGAATAAAAAATTGGTACACATCTTCGTATATACATTCTATATATAGCAGGATTTTTCAGATTGGTTAATTTGAAAAAAGTTAATACATTTTTTTTTCATTTTTGTAAAAGTGTGGCAGCCCAATTGTATTTGCATAATTTCCATAATTCCTTATGCCCTACATTCGCAGTCTGAGTAAAGTAAGCTTATTGTTTACTTACTATCGGATTGTATACTTATACATACAAGGCGGCGCAAAATTAATCATCCGATTTCGTTTTTAAATACATTTATTTAGTAAAAAAATATTATTTTTAATGATGGAAATCTTTATTTTGCACTTCGGTGGCGCAAAAATAATCATCCAATTTTGTTTTAAAATAATTTTTTTTAATATAAAAAAAATACTGATTTGGAGTGATGGAAATCTTTAATTAATCACCCAATTTTATTTTTAAATAAATTTTTTTAAATAAAAAAAACTGATTTGGAGTGGTGAAAATCTCTAATTTGCCCATTTTTTTTAGTAAAAAAATATTATTGTGAATGATGGAAATCTTTAATTTGCCCTTTGGTGGTGCAAAATTAATCATAGATTTTTTTTTTTAATAAATTTTTTTCAAATATTAAGAAAATCTGATTCTGAGTGATGGAAATTTTTATTTCGACCTTTGGTGGCACAAAATTAATCATCCAAGTTTTTTTAATAATTTTTATACAAAATAATTTATTCAAAACAATTTTTTTTTAATAACTTTTTAACAAAAAAAAAGTTTGAGTTGCGGACATCTTTATTTTAACCTTTTTTTGACGCATTCCATTGTTTGTCTGTTTGCGTAGTGCAGCTGTCGCAAGTGTCAAAAATTATAAATCTTCCGACAGGGTGATTAATTTTGCGCCACCTTGCGTGTAACATAACCTAACACTATTTCACCAAAAAAAAGAAGAAGAAGAAATTTTGAAAGTTGATACTTAAACTTTATACTTCTGAATGTTAAAAAAAGTTAGCTATTAGCTAGCTGATAATTTTTCGTTACTCAAAACATAGTTTCCGCTTTTTTCAGCTTTCCTTTAGGTATTTAGTTCATTCACTCTATCACTGTATGTGGTTGTTTAGTAAAATCTGAAGAAAATCTCCTTATAGAACTTTTGTATCAATATTCTTGTTGCTTACTCTTTTTTCGTACTATTTAAGTACAAACAAATTCGTATATAAATAACATACAAAAAAAAAGAAAAACAAATTTACAAAATATTTTACTACCCATCGCAACTCATCATCACTCCAATCTAAAAATATTAAGTACGCACTTAATGACTCTGAAATAAACAAATTTTCCTAATTTTTTTCCTTCGAATTTTATGCGCTTTTTGTTTTAAAATAGTTATTGTTGTTTATACATGCAGTCTACATACATTTGCACAAATATATACAAATACACTCGCTGCATGGCATATAAACGCAAACCACCTTATTTTATGGCTCATATTTTCACGATTGCCTCGTTTGCTGAAATGTATTTATTTATTTATTCATGGAAAACATAAAAACATGAATATTCATTCAAAAGGCTCATTTGTGATTTTTTTATGATCGATGTTTGAGTTTATTGCTCCGTATCGAACATGGAAAACATATACATACCTACATGCATATGACCAAATGTACGTACAAGTTTGTATGTTAATGCTATATTGGGTTAGTCTGACCTATATGCATAGGGTGGCGCAAAATTAATCATCAAATTTGTTTTTGAATCACTTTTTCATTAAATAAAAAGAAAATTCCAGTGCATTTTTATTTATTTGGGTGACGTCATAGGGGCGTTATATAAGGATCACATCTTGCCAGGAGTCGATGGAGAACAGCTGTATTGGTTTAGATTCTCTCGCACTTCCTAGACACAGCAGCGCGTACTTTCTGTGGTACTTATTTCAGCTTCCTTTGACTGCCTCCAAAAGCATTCCAATTGGTATTATTGCAGCATCGATAATATGTTTTCCACGCAAAAGAATTTTGTGGAAAGGAATGGGCTGTGTTCATAGCACATTTTTTTAAATAATTACTATCAATTTCTTGCCCACATATAATGAATAATGGTTGGTTGTTGCTGTCGTTCGATATACCACATCGTTGCTGTCCATCATCAACTCGTAATCAAAATTTGTCTCTGAAATGCTCTTAAATTCTAAAGCTAAAACTTACAGTGTATGTCAGAAGAAAAAAACCGGGTTTGTCCTTGTAACTTCAAGATATATTTCGTTCTGCTTTTTGCTGCGTAATAGTACCACTCACGAGCTACCACGCCAGTGCTAACTCAGGTTAGTGTCGTTCGAAACTTCCTTGTAAACGCAACCAAACAAAAATCGGTGAGAAGTACGCGAAGCGTTTTGAGACGGTATTTTTATGCACGCATTCGAAAGGGCCGAAATTATCTTACACCGCGGCTGCAAAAGTAATTAAAAAATCAAAAAAGTTTGTTGTGATGTGGAATCAGACGTATAAGATGTAAAAAAAATGTTGATGACTTTTACGAGCGCGGCTTGAAGTGATGACAAAAAAGCAGGATAAAGTGATCGGGACCCTTCTTTGTGTCTACGTTAAACACGATCAGTTCTTACTAAAAAGGGTACTTACGACTGAAGGAGGCGATCATATCCTACCGTCCCACATCATCAAAACCACTTCTCTCAAAAAAAAACTTCATAGAGAAACAAAAAAACAAGAAAATGGCGTCACGGTATTGGACTGGCCTTCCCAGTCCTCAGACGCCAACCCCATTGAAAATGTGTGGGGAACTATGAAAACGCATCTTGCCGAAGGCCAGTCCATGATTTAAGTAACTCGTGCATCAAGTTCGCAAAATTTAGTCATGTTTGTCGACAAGCCACGCAGAAAAGCTGGTTCAAAACATGAAGAACATGCCAGGCTATACTCGACAACCATAAAGACTACACGGCTTATTGAGTAATTGCGACTCGTAGTCTGGTACATACTTTCATGTAAAAAAATTATAAACAGATATCTTTTATACTTCATGCAAAATCGCGGTTCCTTTTTTCTGACACAGACTGTAGATATACTAGGTTGGTCAATAAGTTTTACGGTTTGTTAAGAGATGGCCTACTAGCCTAAATGTTTTTGTTATGTTGGTACACTCTTTAAGGAATGTTGAAAGTGTATAAAGACCTTTCACCATCAATCAGTACTGTTGAAAGATGGGTTACTGAACTTGAACGTGGTTGTACAAGTCTTGAAGACGATCCACCCTAAGGACGTCCAAAAACAACAAATAAACCAGAAATCACAGAAAAAATACAGGGTATCTGTAGGAAATTCGTCGAGTGACTAAAGGACATTTGGTAGAAGCCCTAAGCATCTCATTGGGCAGTGTAAGCAATATTTTGACTGAAGTATTAAGTTTCAGTAAGCTGTGTGCTCAATGGGTGCCGCATTCACTAACAATGGAACAAAAACACATTCGAATGCGACGTTCTCAGCAACATTTAGAGCGTTTTTGAAAGTATGAAGTCGATTTTGTGCGTCGATTCATCACTATGGTTGAGACTTAAGTCTATCACAAAGATCCTAAATCAAAACAAGAGGCTAAAGAATGGTGTGTACCCGGTTCTTCGGCTCCGAAACGAGTTCGTGTTCAAAAATCAGCGGAGAAGATTTTGGTGTCAGTTTTTTTGGGATGCGAAAGCAATTTGATTCCTAGATTGCTCGCAAACTGGTAAAACAATAAATTCTGAATATTATTGTAACCTTTTAGACCAGCCAAAGGGAAAACTTCTTGAAAAAAGACCGAGTTTGCACAAGAAACAAACATTTTCTTTTCATCAGGACAATGCACCGTGTCACAAGATAATTTTGACAATGACTAAAATCCATGACTTCAAATTCGAACTGTTGCAGCATCCACCGTATTCAAGAGATTTGGCCCTAACGACTTCCATCTGTTTCCCGACCCATAAAATGCATGCCTGGAAAGCGTTTTTGATGAGGTCATAACAGCTGTGAAAGCATATTTTGCAGCCCTTCCGGATTCTCACTTCAGGGATGGAGTTCATAAATTGGAATTTCGTTGGAACAAGTGGATTGATGCTCAGGGAGACTATTCAGAATATTAAGGCGTATTTCAAACCATAAAATTGTGTTTTTCTTATCGAACCGCAAAACGTATTGAGCAAGCTAGTAAACGTCAATGCATTCGCATAACCCTATTAGAGAGTTTGACATAGTTTACCATAAATGAACTCAGATCATTGTGATGAGAGAGCCATATTAGTGTTGTTTACTGTGACTTTAAAAGTGCATGTCGAAAAAAAAGTGAAATTAAACTGTGAGCATTTTCGTGCGATTATTTTTCACAAACTTCGACGTTCACAAGACAAGAAAGCAGCAATGAACTAAAATTATTATACGACGAGCAAGCATCATCCTTTAACAGCATTAAAAGCTGGCTAAATGAATTTTCTCGGGAACGTTGTCCAAAATCAGTTGTTGTGCCAGAAAATATCGATGTTGTGCGCGAAAACATTGAATAAGATCGTCTTGTCCAATCCGTCGTGTCATTGATGATCACCTCATTAATAAGATTTTGCGTGATTAACTTGTAGTAAAAAAGTTATGTTCGCATTGGATTCTCCATCACTAAAAAAACACTCAGGAAACGCGACTGAACAAAGTGCTTTGAAAATTGATGCAAACGAATGCAAAAGTGTGTTGACCTTGGAGAAAATTTTGAAAAATAATAAAACCGTTTTCAAGCACCAGTGTTCGGTTTTGGGGGGAAAAAATCCATTATTTTCTCGGTAGATGGCTGTAACGTAAATTATCGATCAAACAATGTAAAGTTTATGTTCGTTGTCAAAGTGACAGTTCCACTAAAAAAAAATTCGTTTGCTGTTTTTTGTTTGTTCCATTCAGTTGTGAGTTACAGGGTGTTAACAATGGAGGTCCGCAAAGAGAAAATTCGGTACATTATTCAGTTTTTCTTTGGTAAAGAAGAAAACACAAGCCGCGTGTATGGTGTTTATTGCGCCAATACTGTAGCAGCTAATTAGGTGCAATTTTGGTTTCGTCGATTCCGTTTAGGCATTTTTGATGGTCCATTTTAAAGGTCCGAAAAAAATGCTAAAACGTTTTTTTTCGAATAATCGTAGTTTACACGATAACGACATCAATTTTGCGTCATACAATTTTTATTTCATCAAAATCGGTTCAGTAGGACTGTGTATATCTGTGTCCATTGTCCATGTGAAGACCATTTTCTTTGAAGGCTGACAACTTTTCGAACGAACCTTGTATGGCCAAAAATATATTTTTATTATTTCACAATGAATCAAAAAATAAAATACTGAAAACAAAAATAAAAAATCTTGTTTTCATTTCCATTTTACAAGCTTTTAAAGAAACACCCAAAAACAACATTTCCAAAGAGGCGAGGGCCTTAAAGAAAATGTCGATAAAATTACAGAAGTAATCTAAGTATGCCGGTCAACTTAGTAGTCGTAGAATAGTTCAGGAGCAAAATATCGACCATAAAACCATTTGCGCAAAATAAAAAATAAAAATAATGCATTTCTTTTTTTCAAACTAATATTTCATGCGAGGTATTTTCCACATCATCTGTTGTTGCGCACAGAGAAGAAATTGAAGAGAGTAGATCATTTAGATAATATTTTTTTGTGCTTAAGTTCACTTTAGACGCTTGTACTCATATGCCACTCGCAGTACTCTGTGCTTGGTTTTCTATTTTCTATTTGCTGTTTCTATTTTTATTTCCTATTTTATTATTTACTCTCTTTTCTATTTTCTTTTACTTGATGTTTGTTCCATTATTCTCTTTGCTTCTAAATAAGAAAATGCTTTGTTCGAATATTCGAAAATATTTCGTTTCGTGCTCAGTTCGGCAACGAACCATTCGCCGACGCTTGCGCTTTTCAATGAAGACTTTCGCTACACTTTCGCATATTCGCCGCTTTTATTTTGATCTGAAAATTCGTAATAGAAAGCTACACAAGTCATTGACATCTAGCGATTGTAAACACGCAAAATTCTACACACATACTTGCACGGATGTATTTTTACATTGTTTCCACAGACTGCTCTCGAGAGAGGCGAATGCTCTTTTTCGTGCTTCTCTCTTTTCATGATTTATTGCCTTGATTTGTATACTTTGTCTGATAGGTATGAGTGTTTTTATACCGGTGTATATAAGCGCATATTCACACATATATAATATGTATACATATGTATGTATGCAAAAGCGTAATTTAGTGCACGATTTTTGTATTTCATGCCGTTGTGCAGCATTGGAGGATCCCCTTAGTCAGTTTGAAGTCAGCTTTTGAAGTAATATAAACTTCTGTTTTATAGAGAATAAAATAGGTGGGCGATATTTTGACCACTTTTGACTACTTTGCTTTATTTATTTAGCGTTTATTATTTTTTTTTATAAAAGTCAAGCTCATTAGGGAACAAAAACCATATAAATAATTTTTCCCAAACGTTGTGAAAAAATTATAAAAATTCTGCAAATTTGTATAAGAATTTCAAACTTTCTAATCCGAAGTTTTAAAATAATTTTTGGTACACAATTTTAAAGCCCATTGAATTTTATTAAATAAAGTCCAAGTTGCAAGTGGGTACAAAATACCCTTGATTTTTGAAAATTTTTCTTGCTAGCAATGTCAAGCACGGTTTTCCATACAAAGTACGTTCAAGTTCTGAATATTCATTTATTAAAAAAAAAAATTTTAACAGGTATATTTCTTACAACAAGAAGAACCACATAATTGAAAGTTTCAAATTAAAAAAAAAAAATTAAAAAAATTTCCATCAAATATTTGAATAAATATCGAGTATTCGTTATATAGAAAAAAATGTTATGCCTTATCGTCAACAAAAAAGGAAGTTAAATTTGCACAACATTTTACCAGAGTTACGAAAACAGCTTAACTAGAATTTTTCTTAAATTCTGAATAAGAAGTATGAAATTTGAATAAACAATTTGAGATTTTAATCATCGTCATCATCAATCGTAATTTTGTACAAAGTTTGAAACTTCGAGTCATATGGTTTGCTATATTTTTCAACAAAAAAATAAAAATAAATAAATAATAAAAACTTTGCTCTGGTGCTATTATTGTGACCGCCACTGCACCTATAAAGTACGGTTACTCTTGAGCTTAGGTTAGTTAGGTTAGGTTTGGCAACCGCATCGTACAAAGGGACAGCGATGCCACTTAAACCACGAAATGGGTCCGTTGTGAGCCGCAGGAGCTGTGCTACATTTCCCCTTCCAGATTGAACCATCCTGAGCTTCGCACAAAGCGTAAAAGGTTTTTAATACCTAAGGTGTATAGATCATCTAGATCATCATACCTAAGGTGTAAATATCAGTTCCCGCTTGTGGCTAGAGCCGGGCATGTGCAAAAAAGGTGGTTAATTGTTTCCAACTCCTCCTGTTTCCTACAGCTACGACATACATAAATCATGCATGTAAACGTCTAATCTCTTTGCATGATTTCCTATGAGACAATGTCCTGTGAGACCCCTTACTAAGGTATTTGAAGGAATTTGAAGTCTACTCAGTTTTATAATACACTTGGACAGACGTAGATTTAGCCTTGGCCATATTTGATTAGTGCGTCCATAACAAGAAACTTGCAAGTTGCGAGAGTTACGCCCATTCAAATATTTATGTTTGGCATACAGGTACCTTCTCTTGAAAGTTGGTAAGTTTCCTAGTTCCAAAAGTTCTCTGATATTTCTCTGTGGCCTGGAACCCTGGATAATACGATACTGTTTAGCCATTTCATTCAGAGATTGGCGACAACGTAAGACAGTCCTTGATGTTATTTGGATTGCATCCAGGGTACGTAGGGCAGCTTGGCTGTCTGATAGAATGCAGATATCTGTTGATGATATTCTATTTATCTCTAACCATTTTAAGGCTTCTTGAATAACGTTTATTTCCGTTGTAAAAACACTAAAGTGATCCAGTAGTTTAAACGATTCACTAACACAAAGCTCCTCGTAATATAACCCTGATCCTACACCGGTACATATTTTAGATCCGTCCGTGTAGATCTTAACGTGTGTATTGGGTGATGGATCTTCTTTAAGCTACTCCAGTATAGAAGAGATTTTCACTGAGAAATCCTTTCGAAACTGAGTCTACAGTTTCAAGCCGACTCCGAACGGCAGATATTTTTATGAGGAGCTTTTTCATTGCAGAAATATACTCGGAGGTTTGCCATTGCCTGCCGAGGGGCGACCGGTATTAGAAAATGTTTTTCTCGAAGCAGAGAATGGGAGGGTGATAATCACAATGACTGGGTATATCCGTATAGGAGATGGTTGAATGCCCATGTGTGATAGTCTACCATTGTGAGCTCGCTCTGAGCCTTAAAGCGGAGCCCACCGCTGCATAGCATACCACCAGACAATATTTCCATATAGAAGAATGGGTCTGACAACTGCAGTGTAAAGCCAGTGAGCAACCTTAGGTTTAATTCCCCTAAAGCTCTCTTACAGGCACAAAAAGCTAGGCTCGCTTTCCTAACTCTTTCTAAGATGTTCGACTTTCAAGTCAATTTCCTATCTATGGTTAGTTCCAAGTACTTGGTTTCATCCGAAATCACAAGAACTTACCTCTTAAGAATAATTGGATTTCACTGAGGGATTCTATGTTTCCTAGCAAACAATATGAGTTGTGTTTTGCCTGGGTTGAATCCTAGACCACACTTTTCTGCCCACCTAGAAAGTATATCTAGGGTATTTTGCATTAAGACTCTTAATGCAGATACAAATTTACAACCCACCGATCCTAAATAGTATTAACGCTTCAATGATTCTGCTATTTAATTAACATTTTGCCAATGAAGTCTACCAAGCCCTATACTACCCAAGATCAGTGAGTTTTGCAGTGATTGTCTCCACTTTAACATTGTCAAAGACTCCTTCAATATCAACAAAAGCAGCTAAAGTAAATTCCTGTTTGTGCAATGAACTCTCTACCGTGTAAATAAGGTTATGCAAAGCTGTCTCCATTGATTTCCCTTTTGTATAGGAATGCTGTGCCGTCGAGATAAGATTTTTATCTATAGTTAGGCTTAAGTGAAATTTGATTAACCTCTCCAAAGTTTGCAGTAGGAAAGAAGAAAAAGATATCGGACTTACGTCTTATAGGTGAGCATGTGAGTTTTTACCAGATTTTGGAATAAAACAATTTTGACTTGTCTCCACTTAAGAGGTATATGACCGTGAAAAAAGCAACCTGTGAAGGTTGTTAGTAGACAGTGTGTTAAATATCCAGCGACTTTCTGCAGTTCCACTGGATAAATACCATCTAGTTCCGGTGATTTAAAGGGTTTGAAACATTCAATCGCTCACAAGAGTCGGTCCTCAGTTATAACGTCTATTCTGACTCCACCGCAATGTTCTGTATCTTCTATGACATACCTAGTAATGTCTGAGTAGCCTGGAAAACGAGTGTTAAGTAAAAGTTCTAAAAACTCCTACTAGTTGTAGTGAATGTACCATCACTTAGTCCTTTTGTGTTTAGTTACTTCTTTGTTTATTTTCCTTTAGGTTTCCGTGAAAATAAATTTTTTTTAATTTTTTTTATTTATCATACTCCATTTTCCAGATATTGTCGACGTTATTTGTAATGCCACCGGTATCCCACATTTACAGTTCGATTGGCATGTACAGGAAACCGAACACCACAGACGCAATCATCAGTTGACTGTGAATGTGGCACCTACGGAGCAAATGCTTTCAGTCGCTATTTTGGATATTATGAAGAACCTGAATTGGAAATCTTTTTCGATCGTCTACGAGAACAGTCGAAGTGAGTAGGAAAAGTTCGTTTAGTGTATGTAGGTTTTAAACGCCTCCTGATCGACTCCCTATATGCTTTCATAAGACGATGTCTTTTATAATTCTCATTAAAACTTCATTTCGTTCTTTAAAGATTTAAATTTACTAAAAAAATTATCACTTTCAGGTTTGACTCGCATGCAACTTTTATTCGGCTGGCGGCAACTTCATAAAAGTGGCATAAAACTATGGAAATTCGAACGTGGCGATGATTATCGCATACTTTGGAAATTCATCAACAATGCGCGTGAAAAGTATGTGATATTAGATTGCCCCGCCGACATGCTCACCGAAGTGATCAATGCGTCCATATACTATAATATGACGGGACAATTTAATGTGAGTTTTCAATATAATTTTTTGCTTCTTATTTATATTTAAAATATTTCTTACTCTTCCAGCAATGGTTTCTCACGAGTCTGGATACTCATGCAACCAATTTACGCTCTCTATACTCTCCCACATTTCTTGCCGTCATGGTTGCCATGCGTATGCGTCCTTATAAGCCACCTCCAGTGCACGATGAAGCGGACTTTTTCGATAAAGAACAGTTCGAACAGGTAGGAAATATTTTGCAATTCGTTATTTTGTCTGAATGACAACCGCGAGGAAAATATTTTGCAATGGACCGTTTTTTTATTTCACTGTGCACGGATTGTGAACTCTTTTTGGGTGAACAAGTACCTTTATCTTGAAAACTGGAGCGAATCGGGCAAAACGGGGGACTTCATTGAATTAAGAAGGTTCCAAATAAGTAAGATTAACTAAGAAAACCATTGCCAAAATTTTGAACTCACACAGTGTTTCCATTGAATTCAACTAAAACATAGTTATCAACAGTAGCCTTGCCCAGAAATATCTTTCAATTCCACATAATGTTGAGTAGAGGTCAGAGGTTCGCTCCTAACAATAGCACGCAAGGTCGCATTCTGCGATTAGTTAGCGGTTAGTCTGATTATATTTTTATTGTCCATTTTACTAACCGTTGAAGGTGGTTTGATGCAGTGTTAAGTCCTTAAATGGACCCAACCCTCGGAAAAAAGTGCCGAAGCATACAAAATTCTGTTGCCTCTGGATTATTCATTACCTGACCATTTCGGGCAATGTCATCGGCCACTTCGTTGCTATGGAAGTCACGGTAAACCGACATCCAACTCAGGGTAAAGCTACCATATAAAATCTAATTAAATTCTTGAGATATTTCGTGCTCTTCAAGGCTCGAAGTAACAATTACGAAGCCAACATACTTTGCAGCTTGGCTGTCAGAACAGAAAAGGAGTATAGCTCCGGCTCGTATCGGAGCTTAGTTTTCATAGAATTTCGCTGTAAGACACATGCTGGATCTATTAATCGGTTGAACCTCTCGATATGTAGGCTCGGTGGAAAGACTCAATTTCTTTTGGAGCCGTTTGTGAAGATAGAAGCTCCCAAGCGTTCGGTACAAAATTTGAAATTTCTTGCATTCCGTTCAATTGGGAAATATAGTATTCAAGTTTTTAAAAAAGTTTTTGGACAAATTTTAGAAATGCCTGAGAACTCTAGGGTTGTTAGAGGAGTTTAGAATGAGGCTATCTGCATACACACTCTTTCTAAAGGCCAAGCGTTTGACCGATTCTATGTCAAGTAATTCAAGTGTTTTGGACTTTATCGTCGATTTTTCTGAAAATTTATTTATTTTTCGGTTTGGGTATAATGAGAAGTGAGCTTAAAAAATTAAAAAAAAGTGGAGATTTTTTGGATATGAATGTTGAAAATTTTGGTATATAATTTTTTTAAGTGAAATACAGTAGAGCGCCGATTAACCGAAACAATTGGTGCAGAGGGTGTTCGGATAATCGAATTTTTCGGATAAACGGACATTTGCGAAATTCCAGTTCTTTGCTGAGGGTAGGGTAATAAAACATGTCATTGGATTAGGAATACATATTATGTATGCAATGCTTTTTAATGATACACTAGAGTACAGTACATATTATGAATAGTCACATACACATTAAAGTAGGGATTGCACATACGGTACATAAATACATATGTCTAAAGATTTTTTTCGAAATTTGAAACTTTATTGACGTAAAATGGTTACAAATTTAATATTCAAAATATTGTCCATCGCTTACTACTACTTTTTCCCATCTTTCTGGCAATTCACGGATTCCCTTTGTGAAAAATTCGGTCGGTTTTGCCGCAATCCACGAATCGATCCATTTTTTGACTTCATCGTAATTACGGAAGTGCTGGTCAGCCAGGCCATGTTGCATCGATCGGAAGAGATAGTAATCGGATGGCGCAAGGTCTGGACTATACGGCGGGTGGGGTAGGACATCCCATTTGAGCGTTTCTAAGTATGTTTTGACCACTTGTGCAACATGTGGCCGAGCATTGTCATGTTGCAAAATAACTTTGTCGTGTCTATCGGCGTATTGCGGCCGTTTTTCTCGCAGTGCTCGGCTCAAACGCATCAATTGTCGTCGGTAGACATCCTCCGTAATCGTTTCATTCGGTTTCAGTAGCTCATAATACACAACACCCAGCTGGTCCCACCAGATACACAGCATAACCTTCAGGCCATGAATATTCTGCGCCGACGTCGATGTTGAAGCATGGCCAGGGTATCCATACGTTGCCCGACGTTTTGGATTGTCGTAATGGACCCACTTTTCATCGCCAGTCACAATTCGATGCAAAAAACCCTTTCTTTTGTGCCGTTGAAGCAGTTGTTCGCATGCCATAAAACGGCGTTCAACGTCTCTTGGCTTCAATTCATACGGCACCCAATGGCCTACCTTTCGGATCATTCCCATGGCTTTTAAACGTTTGGAAATGGTTGATTGATCAACTCCCAAAGTTTTTGCAACCTCTTCTTGCGTTTGAGCCGGATCTTGATCGAGCAATTCCTCCAATTCGGTATCCATGAACTTTGGCGGCGCACCCTCGCGTTCTTCGTCTTCCAAGCCAAAATCACCACTTTTAAAGCGTGCAAACCACTTCTGGCACGTTCGCTCAGATAGAGCATGCTCACCATAAACTTCCACCAAGATACGATGACTTTCGGCTGCTTTTTTCTTCATATTAAAATAATGAAGAAGAATTCCCCGCAAAAACACATTATTTGGCACGAAATTCGACATTTTCAAGTGTGGTAAAAATATTGTTGTTTACGCTTCAAATAAAAAACTTATACTGACGTTTGTGCCTTACGACAGTAGCTCTCCAATGAATGTTTGGAAATGTGGATCGATGGAATAATAATCAAGTTACGCCATCTGTTGTAAAACCGCACGAACTTATTCATAGTCCTATTAGTTAAGCGATTTAGATGTGATAATACATAGTACAAAACTAATCTAAAAAAAAGTCGAACATATTTGTACTAATTTCGTCTTCATCATCGTCATCTTCAGGAACTTGAACCTGTGCTATTATATCGGCGTCTGTCAACAATTCGTAGCCAGGATCATCCTCGTCAAATTCTAGCCATTCATGCACGTTTTCTTGGTCACATTCTTCAAATCCTGAAACCTCTTTCATCAACTCAATCATTTTTGAAACGAAATTTTCATTTGTTGGTTCTTCAGATGTAGGGCTAGCTTCGGATTCAACTGCTGGACAAAGCTTATTCGAGGATATCTTGAGAGTAGTCGCTTTGACATTCGCCCACGCTTCTGCTGCCATGTAAACAGCATCCTTCAAGTTAATACCTTTGTAGATTTCAAGAATTGTTTTATCTTCCTCTTGGCCGATTAGGACACTACGAAGCAACGCTTTTCTGTAGTAACGTTTGAAGGCATCGATCACCCCCTGGTCCATAGGTTGAAGGACTGAAGTAACTTTGGGTGGCAAGAAAATCACCTTAAATTTTCCATCTTCTCTCTCCAGTGAAAGGTTTGAGGGATGACTTGGAGCATTATCAATCACTAATAAAACATTTCCAGTGTCTCCAGTTTTTATCTGATGTTTTTTAACCTCTGGAATGAATACAGCGTCATACCACTCGATAAATACTTGAGTGTTCATCCAAGAGCTTTTTGGTTTTAGTAAATAAGCGGCAGTTTTTTTATTCCTTTGAAGCGTCTTGTATTCTTAGATTTTCCTATGATCAGAAAAGGTAGTCTATGTGTGCCCGTATTGTTTCCACATGCCATGGCTGTTATGCGCGATTTGCTTGCTTTGAATCCAGGCGCTGCCATTTCTTTTTTAGAGACAAGGGATTTGGTCGGCATTCTCTTCCAGTATAACCCAGTTTCGTCTGCATTGTAGACGTTACTGTCCTTATAACACTGCTTTACAAGCAAACTCTTAAAACTTTCTTTGAACTTTTCAGCAGCTTCAATGTCAGCTGGCAGCTTTTCCCCTTGAATATCTAGCTATCTAATTCTGTGCCTAAACTTGAATCTTTTGAGCCAACCAGTAGATGCTTTAAAATCATTGTTACCCTCAAGCTTTCTGTTCATTTCTAATGCCTTTTCGCAAATCAAACGACCATTTATTGGTTTACCTTGAGCACGTATCTGCATGAACCATGAGTAAACTGCAGTGCCCAGGTTTTGATTTTCTGCAATTTTCATTATTTTTCTATGCAAGCTTCCATCTTCACTGTCCAGCACGCAAGCAAACTTTGTGATAGATTCACTGTTTGTTTTAATGTCAGTTATCGTTGAATTCCCAACACTAAACTTTCGAGCTAAACTTGATCCACGTGTACCTTTTTTTAATCGTTCCAAAATTTTAAGTTTGTTTGAAAGACTAAGCACAACTCGTTTACGTTTCGGCATTGCTAGGAGTCACACAGCACAAAAAGAAACAGCACGGACCGTTAAAATAACACTGAAGTCAGTCAACGTCAATAGAGAAACAAACCGGCCGCTCGTGTTTTAATGATGGTGGTGTTATCGTGCCGCGTTCGTTTCGCGACGACGGTTATATAATATTTAGGAACTGCGATACTAATTTAAATTCATAAAGCGCGGGACAGAAAGCAAGTATGTACATACATATGTACAAAACAACGCTGTCAATACCTATGAATCATGTTCGAAATATAACATGCTATCGATGAAGACACGGAAAATGCCAAAATCATGATGTTCCCTTGCGTCGCTCTCTGAATTATTTCTATTAAACGTTTCTATTTCATTTCTACATACTTTTTTTATTATTTATATCCGAAAAACGCGTCATGTTTCCTTTCGGTTAACCGACATTTCGGATGACCGGCTTTCGGATAATCGACGCTCTACTGTAAGATAATAAAGATTTTTATAATTCTTTACTTAATTTTTTGGGGTGAAATATTTTTTTTTTAAATTTGCTTAAAAAGTTTGGAACAAATTTTATTTCTTAAGTTTATTTAATATTTTATTATTTAAAAAAACAATGTTCTTTTAATTTTTGGAGAAAATTTGTTCAAACTTTTTGGAAAATATTTAATTTTTTTAGTTTGTTCAAATTTTTATTTGAAATTTTATTCTTTTGAGATTTATTCATCGGTAAAATTTTTAAGATTTTTATAATTGTTTAGGATAAAAAGTTTTTTGAGAGAATTTGTTTTAATGTTTTTGAGAAAATTTCGTTGCTAAAAAAAAAAAAAAAAATTGGAAAACATTTAATTTTTTTAATTTATTTGAAAGTAGATTACGAGTAGTAGTACAGATTTTTTTTTAAATAACTTCGAGTATTTTTAAATTTTTAAAGTTTTGGGACTACAATTTTTTTTATTCATAATTTTTAGAGAAAATTTGATTCGCTCAAAATTTCAGTTTTGAAATTAATTAAAAATCTTGAGATTTATTCATCGTTGGAAAATTTAGTATAGATTTTTTTTAAATAAAATAACTTGGCGTCTTTTTTAAGATTTTTAAACATTTTTGTTTTTAATTTTTTTAGGACAAATAAGTTCTTTGTTGCTAAAAATTTTTGGAAACATTTTATTTTGTAAATTTATTTAAAATTTTATTATTATGCGAATTATTCGTCGTTGAAAAATTTAGTATAGAATTTTTTGAAGTGAAATAATTTCGAGTATTTTTAAGATTTTTTGGGATAAAAAGTGTTTTTGAGAAAATATTTTTTTGTTTTTTTTTTTAATTTTTGGAGAAAATTTTGTTGCCTAAAATGTTCGTTCAACATTCATGTTTTGTTTCAGTCCTTTTTTTCCTATTTTGGTCATTAATAGCTGAGGCTTTACTCAGAAATCTCTGAAAGTTTCACAGTGGGACTCTATAAACTAAAAAAAATAGCAAAAAATAAACTTCCCAAAAATGTAGACAAGAAAATACAATAAAAAATCGAAGTATAAAAATGTTAAAGAGGACCACAGATAGCCAAAAAACTTAAAATTATTAAATTATCTCCAATTTGTTTGCAATTAGCTTCTTCTTATATTAAAGCCGATAAATAAAAAACATTTCAAAAAATTTTTAGTGGGTTTTCCTAAACTTTCAAAAATAACGGGACAAAACTTCACAAAATTTTTGGAAGAATATTTTTTTGTTAAACATTTTTGTAAAGATTTAAGATTTTTATAAGTTTGTTTAGGAAAAAAAGTTTGTTAGTTATTTTTGTTAAAAGTTTTTGGAAAAATATTTTTTTTTATATTAATTTTTTGAAAAACATTTTTGTGTTCAAAATTGTTGGAAAAATTTTTATTTTTTAAGATTTTTATAAGTTTGTTTAGGAAGAAAAGGCTGTTTGAGAAAAGAGTTACTTTTGTTTAAAGTTTTTGGAAATTTTTTGTTTTTTAATTTTTGAAAAAAAACAAAAAACTTTTTTTTAAAAGTTTTATTATTTAAATTTTTTTGTTCACAATTTTGGTAAAATTTTTTTTTTAAGTTTTGGGGGAAAAAAATTTGTTATAAATTTTTTGAAAAAATTTTATTTTGTTCAAAATTTTTGGGAAACAATTTTCTTTGGTTTATCGGGAAAAACACTCTTCCTTATTCTAATCAATAATAACTGAGGATATGCTCAGTAATCTCTCAAACGTTTACAGTGAGATTCACAAAATTAAAAAAAATAACAAAAAACAAAAAAAAATGTGCATGGAATGGCTCGGTTTTTTTCGCTTCAGGGTACTCTGAGTTGCAGTTGCTTTAATAAACTAACCTGGCATGAGTTATATCACGGATAAAGTAGGCATCGCTTTACATGATTCTTTTGGAGTATTTTCTTATAGTCCGGGAGCCAGGGGTCATTTTCACCACATCATTTCATGCCGACTGATTTTAATACTGAAGGCAGACGCCATCCAATGGATGACGAAGCCAACCGTCAGCTGGTCCAGTAGCGGTTGGTACGTGCGTGGGATGCTGCGAAACGTGTCGAAAAAACATTTTTAACAACTCATTTAATACCGGCTGACATTTTTTTCATGTATTGTTGACATTTAGAAGAATAAAAAAAAATAGTCAGATGCGCCGTAGAGGAGGGAAAATACGTCAGCTGAACAGGCGAACTTGTAAAATAAATTAAAAAGCAAAACTACTTTATAAAATATATATAACACTAGCAAACCCGGCCCCCTTCGCTGGGCACACTAAAATAGAATAGATATGGTTTAGAACAGAAAATATATGATTTTCATATTATTTATTTCTTTATTCAAGCGCTTTGGCATAAACAATATTTTTTGTTTTTCTATTTTTTTTTTGAGTAAATATAAAATATAAATTGAAAATCAGGAAAAAAGAATACTGTTTTCAAATTTCAAATCAACGCATATGAATAAACAATCGTCTTTTTTCCTGATCATCCATGACTTTTTCGTTTCAATTTATATGTTTTATTAAGCATTGGAGCTTTTTTAACCATTATCCATTTATATTTTTCAAAACACAAACGAAAAAAAATGTTTTTTCCACGAACACATAATTTCATTCGGATTTCACATTAAATTCTCAAATTTCGTAAGAAATTATTCACTGTTCCAAAATCCACTCCAAAAAAATTCACAAACAATTTTTACATGTTGCACTTACGTTTTTTCCTTATGGCATCCAAATCAGAAAGAAATATAGACACATTGTAACTCACACTGTCAATTTGACAGTTCAGTTCCGCCCCAAGCGTTAAAAGAGTAAGCGACATTATGGCTGGTTCAAAAGAACGCTGTACCCGTTGCCAGTGCTCCGAATTACAACCAAACTTTACGAAACCCATTTTCAATACTTACTTAACAATGTGCGTAAGTTTGGTTTAATTCGGTGCAAAGACACGGCGGGTCCACGTTTTGGCATATATTTCCAGACCCTAGTTATCAATAGGTATGAAAATTACCCCGTATTAAAGCACTTATCAACAGCTTTCATTTGATACCCATATTGTACATACACAACCAAAGGTTACCCGGGTCCACGTTTTGACCTATATCTCGAGACCCCAGTCACGGAGCGGCATGAAAAATACTTTGTACTAAAGCATTCACCAACAGCTTCAATTTGATATCCATATTGTACAAACACATTCTAGGGTCCACGTTTTGGTCTATATCTCGAGACCCTAGTCACGGAGCGGCATGAAAAATACTCTGGACTAAAGCATTCACCAACAGCTTCAATTTGATACCCATATTGTACATACACATCCTAAGGTTACCCGGGTCCACGTTTTGACCTATATCTCGAGCCCTATTTCCAAAATAAAATATAATCTATGTTACTCGTGGATGATGTAGCTTTCGAATGGTGAAAGAATTTTTAAAATCGGTCCAGTAGTTTTTGAGCCTATTCATTACAACCAAACAAACAAACAAACAAAGCTTTCCTCTTTATAATATTAGTATAGACTTATAAACTAAAGCACTACCTACTAATAAGGTCTACGGCTCTTGATATATCCAACACTTTTTATTCCTTCATTCTATCAGGTCAATCCATAAGTTCGTGCGTTTTTTAAAGGTGGTTTTAAAATTAATAAAAAAAGATGTTTAAAGTCCTTGTTTGTCCTTGGAGCCAAAATACGCTTTGATATCCCTTTTTATAGCTTCTTTTGAGGAGTAGTTCTTGATACTCATATGGGATTGAAGTCCACGGAAAAGGTGATAATCACAAGGTGCAATATCCGGGGAGTATGGTGGATGAGGCATTAGCTCCCATCCGAGCTCGTTCAGCTTGCCTAATGTTTGCCTTGCGGTATGAGGTCTTGCGTTGTCGTGGTGAAACAGAACTGTGCGTCTATTCACTAAAGACGGTCGATTTTTTTAAGTGCCTCATTCAGGTTTGATAGTTGATGGGAATAATAATCAGCAGTTATCGTCTGGTTTGGTTCCAGAAGTTCATAGTAAACAATACCGGCCATATCCCACCAAATGGACAGGAGAATCTTCTTGGGCTGAAGGCCATCTCTCCGACGACCTTCTGGTGTTTCATCTGTATCTAGCCATTGGCGCTTGCGAACAGGATTATTGTAAAGGACTCATATTTCATCACTGGTAACGATACGGTTCAAAAAACTTTCATTTCCAAGCCGTTGCAACAGCTGAGAACACACATTCACTCTCTGCTGAAGATTGGGGCCGGAAAGTCTATGCGGAACCCATTTTCACCAACTTTGAAACCTTTCCCAACTGAACCAGGTGCCTGTGAAGTGTTCCATGCGATGCATTCAACCTCTGAGCTACCATATCGACTGTCAAATTTGGCTCAGCTTCCACGAGTTCGAGCAAGGCGTCGGAGTTAAAGACTTCAGGACGACCAGCGCGCGGTGCATCCTCCACGTCGCAGTTACCACTTCGGAATTTTGAAAACCACTTTTGCGCAGTCCTTACACTCACGGTATCCTCTCCGTGAACAGTGTTTATTTCTGCAGCAGCAGTTTTTCCATTTTTACCCCTTTTATAAAAAAAATACAAAATATGCCTCTAATACGCGTTCGAAGATTCCATTTTACTTTTTAAGAACACGTGCTTCCATCCGCGATTAAAATCACTTGTTGAATGCCCAATATATCAAAGAAAATATAAATAGTTCCGTTATATTGCGCGAATAATTTTTTGTATGCAAAAATCGTACAAAAGTGAAAACAAGCACGAACTTATGGACTGACCAGATAGGTATTTATATCCTTATTTTGGAATTTTTACAGACATGTACGTTTAGTTTTTGCAGATTTTGTCTGAGAAGACCCCTAATAAAATTTTCTGAGGAATAATTTTCTAGCACATTTTAACCTTCTAGCGTCGGGTCAAAAGGGTCAAAACGACCCTATTTTTAGCGAGATAATGGGTTAAGATATTCTACAAAAATATTCCTCGTGAAATTCTACTTTACATATGTAAACTCAGTATTTCGTTCATATAAGTGTTTTAACCGTTTTTTCCACTTTTTCGAAAAGCGCCCAGGGCACAAAATTTAACATGAAATTGGCTGTTCAAAACATTGTTTTCTGAAAAACGCAAAAAGTTTCGAGTGTTTTATTGAGTATTATATATATATCGGCTTACTATATGGACTATATGTGTGCTTTCATCATAAATTCATTACATTCTGCTCTCAGTTAATGCCTCTAAAATTGTTGCACAGTCTTATTGTTACTTTCACACAAATCATTGATATTTTTTGAAAACTTTTAATCGCAAACTATTATTGTCTTTATTTCCGCCGTCAGATAATAACTACTCATAGTAAATTGCTGTACGATGCTGTGGTTTTATATTTTAATGCTGTACGACAACTAATTCACAGTTCACATTATCAAGAGCCTAGAGTGCGTTGTCAACGAGGGTATTGGCGCACGGGGCTGAAGATTTTAGATCAAATGAAACTTGTGAGTATTTTCCTGTTTAAAAATTTTGCGTTTGCTTAATAAACTTATTCCCGCGCTATTAATATATCATAAATAATCTCATTTTGCAAATAATTTTAACCCCTCCACCTTTACGCACTCGCAGCTCACGTCGCGCAACGTAACTCCGCCCTATAAGACGCAAAAAATGCAACTAAATGAAAATGGAGAACGCGACGAATTCAACTTGGAATTGTACAAGCCGATGGTGGAACGTGTAACACATGTCTGGAATAAAAATAGAAAATTGGTTGAAGAGAAAATAAATTTGCGGAAGCATGTAGACAAAGAAATAGAAGATTTTACGCCTAAGCGCGCAAAGTACACAGTGGCCACACGTATTGGCGAACCTTATTTTATGTGGCGGTAAGTGAAAGTTTACCAAAATAATAAAGAATTGGCAAAAACGAAAGCGGGTTCCAAAGAGAGAGGAAATGGAAATACAATAAATATGCACATAGTTTAAGTAAAGTTTCTTTCTTTCACAGCCCCGAACCGGAGGGCACTCACTATGAAGGCAATGAACGTTTCGAGGGCTACGCTGTGGATCTGATCTATAGCTTGGCGCTGGAGTGCAAGTTTGATTTTGTCTTTGAGCCAGTGCCCGATAATAATTATGGTAGTCACAATCCAGAAACGGATGAGTGGAATGGAATTATACGGGCGCTGATCGATAATGTAAGTAAAGAATGTGGGAGAAGTGGTTTTAAATAACCAGACTAAGTCTGTTGTATGGGTATAGTAGAACAAGTAGACTTGCCTCACTGCCCCGTGATAAGCGATTGTTCAGCTTGAAGTCTCCGCTTTCGAATGGAATAGTTCTCGCTTCTGTAAAGATTTCATTTAATCATTTACGCTTTACCTCGTTTCAGACCTGTTTTTGTCTCATCGAAAAAAATTTTATGTGCTACAAAGCAGCAAGAAATTTTTGTAAGAAGAAATTTCAATAATGGAAGTTTCGTATGGCTCGCTGTAGGGATAGAAGGGAGGATGAAAAGAAAAATGAATGTGCTTAACAATATGCTCCTAATGGTATCGCCACCGTTACCCTCAGTCATGCCTGAAATCTTCGAAGGGTCATTGGTTGTACTTTGTCACAGGGCTGCCAGTTGCGGACTCAAAGTCAACTCTAATAAAATTGATGCTATTATTATAAATAAAGTTGATGCTATTTACAAGAAAATATAAACATCCTCCCTCTTTCAGCCGAAGTTAGGTATGATGGAGTGATACTTGACTCCAAACTCCATTGGAAGCTACACATTGAAGATCGGGTAAAGGAGGCCAGCGGGGCTTTCTACTCCTGAAAATCTTTGTTCGATAGTTGTTCTGCCAATTTTAACGTGCGGATGTCTGGTTAGATGAGAAGCTCTTCGGAAGCGGTATAATATCACTAAACTGGAGAGGGTACAAAAGACTGTTTGTATCGGCATCGCCGGAGCATGTAGAACCCTGAATGTCTTTTTGCACTTACCTGCCATCGACTTTCACGTTATTTCCATCGCTGCTCAAAGTGGAGTTAGGTTAAAGGAGGTCGGCCTCTGGAGGCAATCTCTTAAGGAACATGGTATCATTTTTAGGTAGTTAACACCACATTTCTTTGAACTTCGTACAGACCTCTCTATCCGCAAATTAGAGTTTAACAGCCGTGCCAGAGCAATCTTTCCAAGTAGGCAGGATTGGAATGAGGGGAGGATATGCACCGATGCTGGCACCTCTGTCTTCACTGACGCCTCTAACATGGAATGGGGAGTCCAGCCGGGGTTTTATCTAAATAGTCAAGCTGAGACCAACAAGACACTGACGGTGCCATGGTGCAGATCCGAACTGGTTAAATCCTCAAATCTCTGGGGTGTGCAGGTAACGTTTCTCTGAATTGGAGTCCAGGACATAACAACATAGAGGGAAATGAAATTGCTGATGAACTTGCTAGAAAGTGGTCGTTTGAATTGGTCTTAGAGGCCTCCTACCCGCTCATCGGCATCCCCCTGACTGTTGTTAAAGGGGGATTGCGCAACTCAGAAAAGCGCAGTACATATGGAGCCTCATTTCTTCGTCTGCTATTTCGAAAACCCCTTGGTCCCAATACAGCAGACGCAGGACGCTGAAAGTTATGTGGACTCCATGTCGTTCAATTTCCAAACTCGTCGCAGTGCTTACCGGTCATTGGGCGGTCGCAGGCACTCGCAGAAAAGCTAGGTTCACTATTTAATCAATATTGCAGAAGGTGTGGGGCATTGAGAAGGGGACTGGTAAGCACTTTCCCTGTAAATGCCCGGGTTTAGCAGCTAGACGATTAAGGACACTGGGTGGCTCTTTCGTCGACAGTCTGGGGCAGTGCGCCAACCTAAATCTCATCAACCTTCTCCATTACATCAACAGCTCTGGCTGGCTGTAGATATCTGCCCGTTGGGGGTCCCAAAATGGTATCGAAACGGCGCTTCAGTACTATTTGGGGAGTGCCAGACTGGTACTTTAACTGTTTCACATAATTACCTACCTCTTAGGCGTGGAGTTCCATTTTCATACCACTGACTACGTATTTTTTACTTAACTTATATATTTACATAAATATTTTTTTATGTTTTAATCATTTTTTTTAAACAACATTTTAACTCTTTGAAGTTTTTCTGGTACGCCTCTATTTCACAGCGTTGATTTTATTAGCTAATAGCTTTTACAGCATTGGTCTCATTAGTTAGTAGCTCCACCTCGCAAGTAGTCATAAACAATCATTAATTTCGTGTAATTTCCTATTTTTTCTTGTAGAGTGCGCAGATAGGCATTTGCGATTTGACCATTACGCAGGCGCGTCGCAGTGTGGTGGATTTTACAGTGCCCTTCATGCAACTGGGCGTTAGTATATTATTTTACAAAGAACAACCTCCACCAGAGGCCCTTTTCGGGTTTCTTGAGCCATACTCCCCTGAGGTTTGGATCAATCTGCCAATAGTTATAATACTATCAGCATTGGTTTTAGTAGTGTTAGGACGGTAAGTGTGGTGAATATGTGGTTTGTGGTGAATAATTCCGAATTTATTCTCTTTGTTTAATAAATCATCGTCTAAGCATTTCCAAATCAGAGTGGAGAAGCCCAATTGCGCACGAACGCGATCCCGTCGAAGTGGAAAATATTTGGAATTTAGCCAACACTCTTTGGCTGAATGTGGGTTCGCTTTTGTGTCAGGGTTGTGATTTAATGCCAAGGTGAGTTTCATGATTAGCACACTCACGCTGCTCACATCACCCTCGATCCGTGTAACTCTCTCTCTCTCTCCCTCTGTCTCTTTCTTTTTAACACTTTTTAGAGGTCCCGCTCTACGCATACTCACCGCTTTCTGGTGGTTTTTTGCACTCTTAATTTCTCAAACGTATATTGCCAATTTGTCTGCCTACATAACCAGCTCGAAGATGGGGCGTTCTATATCGAATTTACATGATCTCATCGAACAGGATAAGGTACAATTTGGCATGCTGAAGGGTGGCAGTACGTCGTTTCTTTTCTCCGAATCGAATGAGTCGGAATATCGAAGGGCTTGGAATAAGATGTGCGCCATGAAACCGAGTGCCTTCACAACGAACAATAAAGAGGGTGTGGATCGCGTGAAGCGCAGTCGTGGTCGGTATGCCTACCTTTTGGAGACCACTACACTGAAATACTATCTAAATCGTAATTGTGAGTTGAAGCAGATCGGTGAAGCTTTCGATGAGAAGCATTACGGCATTGCTGTGCCATTGAGTAAGTAAATGAGGGGAAATCAACACTAAAAAATAATCGGGGTATATTTTTTAATTGAAATCTGGTGCTATTTATGTTAAATTTCGTGTGCTTTCTCTTTCTGCGTAGATTCTCCCTATCGGTCTAATTTGAGTGTGGGCATATTGAAACTCAGCGAAAAGGGCGAGTTGTATAAATTGAAAAGGAAATGGTTCACAAATAATGGCTCAGATTGCGATGCTAATTTTGTAAAAAAATCCGATGACCAGTATACCTTCGAAAAGACACGTGGCTTGTTTTTAGTATTACTCTGTGGCGTTCTGCTGTCCATTTTAATTGCTATATTCGAATTTCTATGGAACGTTGAACAGATTTCAGTGCGAGAAAAGGTAATGATTATTTGACAAAAACAACAAAAAATCTAAATTTTTTTACTTACAATAAAAATGATTTATTCGACAGCTGCCACCCTCGGTCGTTTTTAAGGCTGAAGTTAAATTTTTGCTCCGCTTCTGGCAAACTCGCAAACCTTTGCGCACGTATGTGGAGAGTCGTGACTCAACATCGACGGGTTATTCCTCTTTTGATGAAACTGCAAGTAGTTCGACAGTAAAGACGAAGAAGAAGAAATCTAAGAAGAAAAATCACAGGAAATAATAGTGAAGGGAGGGTGTTGGAGGTGGGGGTTTGTCTACTATTACTACTTCCCAACTACTGTAACTAGTTACTAAGCCATTAAATAAAGAAGTAAATCAGTAAATAAATATTTTTTAAATATCTATTAATATAAAAATATGGAAGTTGGTGAGTGAGTAAGAGAGTGAGTATATTTGTAATCGTTTCACGTCGAAACGGTTGGGCGTATTTAGACAAAATTTAGCAAATATATAGTTGATGAACTAGTTTAAGACATAGACTATTTTTTAGAGCGAGTTGCCACTTAGTTAAAAAGTTAAATTCAATTAAATTATAAATTAAAACAAATAAATTGCAATATGGGTGTGAAACGAAAGAGGTTTAGGAAAGATTAATTTGAAAAATATGTTTGGCGAGAGTTGCCATCTGTTTGAAAAATTGAACACAAATTAATTAACAAGTTAAGTGAAATTAGTGTATCTTAGGTATTTGCACCAAATTATTTTGAAAGCAGTTTATAAAAGTGTTGCCATGCTTTTAAAATTTAAGCACATTTTTCTGTTGAAATCAAATAAAGTATAAAAATAAAAAATATATTAATAGGAAAAAACGTTTTTGTTGTATGCATCTATGCAAGCACATTGCTGAATAAAAGCCGAGGTTCTCTTAATCGAAATTTTTTAAATGTTTGAAGTTGGACTTGAATTATGTGTACATTACAACAGAGTGTCCATCTTACACAAGTTCATCATAAGTGGGTTATGAGTCCCTGTGTTTCACCTAAAGGACTGAAAATTTTGTCCGCTTAAGAGAAATTTAGAGAAGAAAGAAATCTAAAAAATTCTTAAGGATTTGTGGTACTGAAAAAAGGGTCCGCTTATGGGTCTGCTATATGCCGTCCGCTTAAGAGAGTTGTCCGTTCGGAGAGATTACACACAGTTTTAGGATTAGGTTTTTAACAATTGAGCTAAAGCAATAACATATATGTATATATATTAAAAACAAATTTAAAAAAAGTGGCAACCCTATTTTTGAACTTTTCAAGTCTCGCTTAATATTTCTGCTAAATTTAAAGTACTCTCAATATATATATTGTATATATATATATAATTGGCGCGTACACCCTTTCTGGGTGTTTGGCCGAGCTCCTCCTCCTATTTGTGGTGTGCGTCTTGATGTTGTTCCACAAATGAAGGGACCTAAAGTTCCAAGCCGAACGGCAGATAGTTTTCATGGGGAGCTTTTTCATGGCAGAAATACACTCGGAAGTTTACCATTGCCTGCCGAGAAAAATTTGTCTATTTTAAGGCTTTCTGGAACACCTTTTCTTTTAATTCTAATATTGTAATGTAATACCAGACTACTGTATTTAAATAATAATTTAAATGTTTTCTACAGTTGGCAACTCTATTTAAATATTCAGCAATCAAGTGTTTTAAATACCTTTCGACTCTCAGCCAGGCCTAAAAATATTTTAGCTCATTAACAGATTTAACCAATTTGAATTTTGTATATAGGTGGTAACCCTACTAAAGATAAGCTCTATTAAAAACTATATCTTATAACAAACTCTGCTCATATGATTTCTAGGAAATTTTGAATAAATATATATATATATACATATATACGAGGGGGGCTCAATAAGTAAGCGTGTTAGAAATGAAGTCACCATTTTTTCAAAATATTTTTTTATTTTTCAACATAGTCCCCTTTTAGAAAGATACACTTCTCCCAACGCTCCGGCCATTTTTAATCCTTAAAAAAAATAGAATTTGTCGAACTCTCCAAAATACGCCTCTGTTTCGGCGATGACTTCCTCGTTTGAACTAAATTTTTTTCCCGAGACCCACTTCTTCATGTTAGGGAAGGCGTAAAAGTCGCAGGAAGCCAGATCGGATGAATACGAGGGTTACGACAGAAATTCGTGCAGTTTGGCGGCGACATCTCCGAATGAATGTGCTGGTGCTTTTTCGCGGTGAAACAGCACCTTCTTTTTCGCCAATTGCGGCCGTGTCACCTCCAATTTTTTATGGAAGCTGTCCAATAACTCACTGTAGTTTTGTTCAGTGATCGTTCTTCCTTTTTCTATAAAAAATCCATGAGGATGACGACGTTCGTATCCTAAAAAATCGTCGCCATGACCTTTCCGGCCGATGGGACTGTCTCCGCCTTCTTTGAAGCAGATTCATCGGGAGAAATCCATTGTTTTGATTGTTGCTTAGTTTCTTGGGTGTAATGATGAATCCAGGTTTCATCAACGGTCGCAACTCGACGCAAAAGTTCCTTCATAGCTTGCTTAAATTGCTTCAAACACTGCTTCGACGTGAACAGCCACATCCGCTTGTTTTTGCTTGTGAGCAATCGCGGCACCCATAGGGCCGACAACTTTTTCATCGCCGACTTATCATGTAAAATATTAATTGCCGTTCCGATCGACCCACCTATGGCCTCTGTTACTTCGCGCACTTTCGTTCGTCGATCAGCGTGAATCATGTCGTGGACTTTTTGAATGATTTCCTCGGCAACCTCCTCTGCTGGGCGTCCTGGTCGCTCGACATCGAAAACAAATGCTCGCACACAATTAAATTCGTTGAACCAATATCGAGCTGTGGTAATAGATGGCGAAGCCTCCCCGTAGACAGCATGCAACTTTGCTTGTATCTCTTCGCATTTTTTCGTATCCATAAATAAAAATCGAATTATCGAATGATACTGTTCTTTTCCATCTTAGCGAAAATCATGAAACACGTCTTACTCGAATAGCTGCCAAAACTAAACTAATCTATCAAGCAGTCTGAAATTTGTTTTGCTGTCGTTTGATAGATGGCAGCAAACGATGATAGCACCAACTTCCCTCAGGAACATCCTATGTCATCAAACTCCAGTACTTATTTAACCGCTCTTGTATATATGGCCATATCCGAGCTCCTCCACCTATTTGCGGTATGCTTATGAATGCTTTTTCCACAAATAGAGGGACCTACAGGTTAATGCCGCCTTTGAAGGGCGAACTGTTTTTATGAGGAGCCTGTTCATGGTAGAAATACACTCAGAGGTTTGCCACTACCTGCCGAAGGGCGGCCGCTATTAGAAACAACTTTCTATATCAGTCGGTGTTTCATGGCCATAACGGAAATTATCTATACATTATTGAATAGTTTAATATTTAGAATTTAATTTTCGAAAGTAAGTGGGTACCTGAATGCAACGTTGTTTTAAAAATCAAATTTAAATCAATTCGTTGTTTCCTATAAAAAGACTATTCGCGAAACATTTCTCTATACAAAGGCTGTTGAAAAACTTATTCTAATAGTTTGTTTTACAATTTTTATGAATTTGTTATGTGAAGGCTTGAGAACAAAAATTTCGCTAGATTGGACCATGGTCAAATATTTTATTTATTTTTGTGGATAGTTTTTGTATGAAAGAAGGACTAGGCGGTATAAAAAGGAGGCTTTTTCAAGACATTTAGTCAAAAGGTTCGTTACATAAAGGTTTCATTGCTTAACAAATTCCAAAATTCCTATTAATTGGTACGACTATTTGCTTACTTCCCAAATATGATATTATTTTAACCTATGCCTAGTGAACTAAGCCTCATCTTATTCCAAATTCCGAATTCCAAAAGTGTAAACTCTAAATATTTTCGTTTTCGTCGTGGATTTCTGAAGCAAGATTCTGACTGGGGATCATATACAAAAATCCTTAGAATGCTACATAGCTGAGTTTGGTTGCGAGTTGAACTCTGAAATAGGCAGACTGAATGATTCGCTTCATTACAAGTTGATGATACCGGGCGAGAATGGATAAGGTTATGCCGTCATGATTGGCGCCGAAGACAGCGACGCACTGAGACTAAAAATACACGGGAAGGTTTTGTAATTCACTTCGGAGTGAATTTCAATGCGGTTGCCACAAAATTTCAATGAAATTCAATCGGAAGTGAAATGCAAAACTTGTCCGATGGCTCATTTGGTTTGATCTAAAAATAACATTGAATGGCTGTGAGAAATATCTACTTTGCAGTTGAAGTCCAACGATTCTTTGAAGAGGATAACTCCATTAGGTTTAATGGCAGTTTAAATGGCTGTTAGTAATAGAAATTCAACTTTAAATTTAATAGGAAGTCTATATTAGTAGAATTTACCTCAAAAAAACGTCTCACCGCTTGTGGAAATAGGCCAAAATAGTAGAATGTCAGGTGTAAGGTATCGTAAAAATGTGGTCAGCGAACATTTAAATCACGTATCAGCAGTGACACAGCCAACCAACCAATTCACTCACCCACCCAGTGCCTCGTCAATGGTTAGGAGCTTAGCAAGGATTTTGTTTACAATCCATTGCACCCAGCACAGGCGTACGGGTACTCTAACTCGAATGGCAGCTAATAAAAACTTCAAAAATCATAGCTAACCTAAAAGAAAAAAGAAAAAAACCAACAAATAAAAAAGGAACCATTAAAGGAGAAATAAAATGAAGATGGCAAAAAGCAAATGTAAAACCTTTGGATAAAAACGACAAGCAAAAACCATTTAGCCCAAAGTCATAAACACATTTTTGCTGCTAAACCGGAGTGCAACAACAAATGAAAACACATGTGCATACATACATACATGCGTGTACATGGGAAATCACAAAAACAATTACGAAAACAAGCACACACTGAAAGTAGCTTATACGCCATGACATACCATTCTCAGTTATGTGTTGACCGCCACCACCATCACCAACCACTCACTGACAAACCAAACCAAACATGTCGGAAAACTGAAAAACTGTAGAGCAAGTAATTTTATTAGAAAAAAAAGTGAAGGAAAAAAGGTCAAGTGACTGCGGCTAAATTGGCCATTGCGGTGTGGATTGACTGATATGTGGATTATGCAAGTTAAGCTGCTTGCGGGATTTCACAGTTGGTACTCATAAAATTTTGTTCACCCTATTTGTCCATATTCCTTTCTATATGCAGAAGTATTTTTATTTTTGGTCAACTGCCCTCACAATTCCTATAGTCAGCAATCTTATTTCATTAGTCTTTTTCTGCTTGAAATACCATGGATTTGTTTTGTTGAAATGCCAAATGGAGTGTCAATTGAATTGTATTTGGCATTTGGCGTTGAGTGGGTTAACTGGAAAATGCCAAAAAGTCAGTCAAATCCATTTGGCTGTAGCTAGCAGGAAATGCGGACGACAATCGGAAGGAGTAAACGGGTGATGACAAATAAAAGTGAATTTTGTGAGGAAGCAAGAAAGGAAGGAAGGAAGGAAGTATATGAATTAATAAAGACAAGAGGACACTCAGAGTAAAGACTATTTAATTAAAAGTTGCTAATTATTGGGAGAATATATTTCAATGTTTTTAGGCCCTTATGGATGTATAATACTGTAGAGCACTCAACAGGATATTGGACCAAATCATTTTTTGAAGAGATTAAGCCATAAGTAAAAAAATTCGAACGTAGCCTCCGAAAACGAGATGTGGGAGTTGAAAGTTTGAAATTGGCGCTTTTGCAAACAATAATTTTAATATAAAGTTTATAAATAAATAATTGAGGGAACATATGGTCCTAATTCATAATTATAAGTAATGAAAATCCATGCACTCTGGCATGTCATCTCTTTCTACTTCAAAACTAAAATGAAGGACGGGAAGAATGGATGTGAAAACGGTCCTTAATTACGCGGATAAATTCTCTCTGCAGCTTCATAAAGAAGCTGAAAAAATACCTAAAAATAGGGGATGATTAGAACTTACACAAACAAGCAGCTTCTTAGTTTTGCGGTAGAGCAAGAAGGCACTTATTGTAGAGGAATGTTTCTGGACGCTCTGTATAAATTGATGCTTGGCTACCTAAGTTACCTATCACAGTTGTCGAATAGGTGGATATTTGTCGGGCGATGGCCGCTGTGTGAGCCCTTTCAAGATGGACCTCGAGCTATTCGGAAGTAGATATGAGGTACCTACACCTCAACACCGCTGTGGACGGCGACCTATGTTTGAGCCCTCTCAAGATGGCCCTCGAGCTATTCAGAAGAAGATATAAGATACTTAGAGCTCAACCCCGCTCAATAGAGGCTGCTTTATTGGAACTGATTCACATAGTGAAGTACCTGAGACTAATGGATAGAAAGCTAATGAGGAAAAACAATCTTAAGCAGAGAATTCTGATTTCATCAGTTGCCTTGAATGATTGCAGAGGCTCCAAGAATTAAATTTTGGTTCCATAGCACTCGTTTAAACCTTATTCTTTTGTATGAAGATCTCGTCTGGTGGAACTCGTGTGATAAGATAACATTGGTGAAGAAGCTGCAGAGAGTTTAAAGGCCTTAATGCTTTCTGCGAGATCCTCAAATACATTCTTTAGACTACTTTTATTCCAGCACTTAACGAAAATTGAAATGTAGTTTGAAATGTAAACTTTGCAAGCAAAACTGCTACTGTGGTTCCGTAACAAGCCCACGAGGCTGGGACTATAAGTTTGATTAAGATAGGGACACACCAGTATCGTCACAAATTTTGAGTTCCTCCCCGTGGTAACGGATCAATCTACACCTCCACTGGATCCAGGTGGCATATTTTTCATTTACATCTCCCAAGGGAAAGAGTTCCAGGGAGACAAGGCATGGTGAAATTGCTGGTGGAAGACTCGAAGTTGGACGGAAATGTTGGAGGAGGAATATTTGGCGAGGAGTTCCCCATCAAGCTAAAGTTCAAGTTATCGGATCACTGCAATATGTTTTCAACGGCGGTAGCCACAATTAACGAAGCAGTTGATTAGCTGATCGATTGTGTAACAACTGTCAAGGAAGTAAACATTTACTACGGCAGCCAAGTGGCAATTAAAGCTGTGGGTTCGCTGTTTAGTCAGGGCTTGCTAGAGAAGTGTTGCAGTCGCTTTCGAATGTTATGATATCAAGTCCGTATAGGGTAGTCATTGTCGATAATTCCTGGACGAATGAGTACTAGCTAGGTACAGAGCAGAGAGCAAAGGTAAAAATAAGAGTATAGGTAAGAATGAGTGAATTATAGCTTTCTCCACTAGTAACGGTCTGCTCCAGGAGAGGTGAGCTTTGTGTTGGCTCAGCGAGAAATTTGTGGGAAATTATATCAAGCGAGATTCTTCTGACGACGGGTGTATCATAGGCGCTCTAGGGAACTAAGTCTTACACAGCTGTAGCTCTCGAGTTTTGTGTGCGTTCTTGTCGGATGAGGAGGAATAATTCCAGCACCTTCTCCTCAGCTGTCTTACTATCGCAATATTTAGGTATCTTGGCTCTCAGTTTTTTTGCAAGGTCTACGGATACAGCAGGTTTAGATGTAACCCTCCTAATGAATTTCATCAGTAGTACGACAGGATTAACATTATCGGAAAAAGTCAATGTTCAGTCTTTTTCATACCAAGCTCAAAATCACAGAGAGCCGGGTAGGGGTACTGCGATTTGGGCAATCTTTTGTATTCTTTCTATAGTGAGACAGGTCTCATCTAATTTATTGCCTATAATTATGAAGATTGCATCAGGATATGCTTGGCTTACGCCTTTGGGTATGAATATATCTATGATTATCTCAGCGCCCTTATCTATGTCTTTGCCTAGGTCTTTGCATCTGTCTTTTTCTATGTCTATGGCTATATAAGCTGCTGTTTATAAGTCCAGGCGCACTAAACTGCGAATATTCAGCTTAGGTAGGAAGTCAGTTTTGATGTTCGGAAAAGAAACATAGAGGCTACAATCTGTGGAATATTCTGACCGAACCCCATCAGCAACGATCCCCTGTGGAGGTCAATGAATCAATGATCCTATGGCAAATAAAACGGAGAAAGTTGAGATGGATAGGTCATACGCTTAGAAAACCAGCAGATAGTATCACAAGAATGTCACTGGATTGAAACCCGCAAGTGAGCAGAGGTCGCGGTCGGCCAAAGATCACTTGGCGAAGGTCGCTGTTGCGCGAACAAGCAGATGCCGACATCACATGGGACGGCGCGAAAACAACAACAAGGAACCGTGTACGATGGAAAAGTTTTATGAGGCCCTATGCTCCCGAGCGGAATAAATAAGGATATAAGAAAGCTGCTATATAAGTATCATCATTCCATTGTCTGTGGTAAACAAAAAGTTAGAGTTTCATAGAATACTCTAAGTCTATTTAAAATATGCGCAACCCAGGATAGTCGTCAGAAAAACTCCACTATTATCTTTGTTCAAGGGACTCCTTCTATACTTATTAGGAATGTCTGCACTAACCAACAGTATCGCTGTGCCGAGATGCCTATACTATTCCATTAGAAAGTATTTTGTAGACACTCAGCGCGTAATCAGAATATACTCAGTGGTATCTTATTTGAAATGCTATGCCTTGCCCAATTCTTGCGGCACGGTCTGGTGATGATGAAGGAACAACTGGCATAGGGCTCCATCTGGGTTGTGAAGCTTCTATCTTTGAAGCACATATGTTTGACTTAGTTAGGCCTCGCAAATAAAGATTCATCGGCTCCGTTGGCTGGGTCACGTCGTCTGAGCGGATCCAAATGTTCCGACTCTGAAAATATTCTATGCGGTACCAGTTGATGGTAGCAGAGGAAATAGAATGCCTCCTCTGTGTTGGTAGGTGGATGAAGTCTAGGTGGATGAGGACTAGGCTTTACTTAGCGTGCCCAACTGGCACCGGTTCACCCTAGTAAGAAACGACTGGTGCGTTTCGTTTAACTCGACCAAAATCATGTAAGCGGTTATCGCGCAAATTATTATTGCAAAAACAAATATTGTAAAATATACCAAACATACTGTGGGCAAAAAGTAAGGTGAATTTGGTTGTAAAATGAAAAATCTTTATTTATTCTTGTAAATCAATTTCATACCCTTCAAAATAATCCCCTCTCGATGAAATACGCTTCTGCCAACGATTTTTCCAATCCCCGAAACATGCCAAATAGGCCATTTCCGGTATAGCCATCAGCACCGTCTTTGATTCAGCATTTATCTCCTCAATCAACTCGAAACGCGTTCGCCGGAGTGGTCTCTTGACTTTTGGGAATAGCCAGAAGTCACACGGAGCCAAATCATGCAAATACGGTGATTGTGGAACGATATGCATGGAATTTTTGGCGAAATGGTCACGAAGAATGAGTGCCGTGTGAGACGGTGCATTATCGTGATGCAAAAACCAAGAGTTGTTGGCCCATAATTCTGATCTTTTTAGACGAATTGCTTCACGTAAACGACGCGTAACGCTCAAATAATATTCCTTATTAACAGTTTGGCCAGGTGGAAGGAATTCATAGCGCATCACACACCGAAAATTGTCCTGATAGTCTGAAAGCATTGTTTCACACACATCAACACAACGACTTTTTTCCAAGAAATTGAGAGTTTTCGGTACCAGACGAGATTTGACTTTTCGTAGGCCCAAATGGTCTTTCAAAATGGTTTTCACAGATCCTTCTGATGTTCCGATCATATCAGTAAGGTCTTTAACAGTCAACCGACGATTTTTGAGCACAAACTCCTTCACTTTATTGACGTGTTGGCCTTCTCTTGACGTCGATGGTCGTCCGGAGCGCTCCAAGTCATCAACACGTTCTCGACCCTCTTTGAAGTCTTTGTACCACTTATAAACATTTTTCTGCGAAATGGTCGAATCACCAAATGCCTTCTGCAACATGCTAAATGTTTCCGCAGCCGAAATTTCATTCCGCAAACAAAATTTGATGGCATTTCTCTGCTCAATCAAATCAGACATTGTAAAAATCGAAAAATGCACTCTTGGTCGTTCGGTAAACACAAGCGTAAATATATTACTGATAATGACATTCACATGAAAGTTGGCCCAGATGTTATTAACAGTGCTGCCAAGTCATGAAAAAAATAACTAGAGCGAAATTTTAATCCCGCGAAGTTTGACAAATAAATTCACCTCACTTTTTGCCCACAGTATATGTATTCATACAAAGCTAGAGCGTTGCATATCAGAACAGCACTTTGTTGCTACTTCGGTGCTATCACTTTACCTAAAAGATTCAGATATTGCAGAAATATCAATTCTTTTACATTTTCTACGAAGTCTCATGAGCCGAGAAGGCCATTCTTCAAATTCGGTTTAATTGAAATAATGTAAAACAAAATGAGGTCTCCTTTTTTCCCTTTCCCGTATTTAGCTACAACCTTTCCACTTGAATTGCCCACATTTCGCATTATGCTAATCATCCAGTGCCAAAACCAAAACACTAACGTAACACATTTTATTACTGCATTCGTATGAAAATTTTCGGCTTCAATTTAAAAGTATATTTTAGCCCGAAAATAATTAACCCTTATTTGTCCATTTTATTGTTGCTAGCGCCATAAAACTGTCATCAAATTACCTACGTCCAGCAAAATGCTCGTAAAGACGACTAACTAAGAGCAGGAAGAACGCGGCAAAAGGACTCCGCAAATTCAAATACCTTCAAGCGGAAACGACACACACACGCACGTGCACTCGTATATACTCACAGTAGGGATGCGAAGTTTTTCGATGTTTATGATACCGGGATTTTCGGGATTTTATTATTAACACATTAAAGGCGGGCGATCTCAACGAAAGTATACTAGGTAGCGCGGCGGCCGCCCGGCTACGAGAAATACAAAAAATAGTTTAAAGTACATATTTATGAGAAGAATCTAGTATTTTTTAAGAGTGGGATAATGTTGATCACACTCGTCACGGTGAAGAGGAACATTGCAAAACTCGCATTTGAAGCAAGTCAACTTTTTTTTTTATGTGCCACACAAACTACGCAGTTTCTTGTGCAAATATCTTTTTGCCTTTATTTTCTATCCGAATTAAGTTGAGCTTTTTAATGTCTAGCGAAAAACGTCCAGGCGGATCAATTTTATAGCGTGCAGTCCGTTGTGGCTCTTCAATGTCTATCAATTCCAAATCTTCCGTTTGTTTGTCAAATATGTACTTTACAGTCCGCTTGGACCACTTTTTTGTTTTTCGCAAAATTGAGTAGTACGAAAGGTACTGGCCTGCCCTATCAACACCTTTCATATATGTAGTTGTTGTATTCTATTACGCATTTTGGTTTCATTATTTTTCCTCAGTGGGCCAATCTGTATTGAAGCTTTCTAATAGTTCACTTGAATTAATATTCGAAAACATCCTCACTTTTCTCTTTGACTGCCAAATTTGTACTAAGACGTCTCAATTTCTCCGGAAAATTGACTGTCCGCGTTGCAACTTATTATTTTTTAATTCATGTGGAAGTCCTTGGTTTACCTCTTTGGAAATATCGGTGTTTCTAATAATGGATCTGTTGTCCAATATTCATCGATAGTACTTTTTGGAATTTGGCTCATGAGAATTAGTAATCCTAAAAATTTTTTGAATTCGCTAATAATGAAGTCCGCCCATTTTATAGCTTTCTTCTTTTTAAGGTATTTTACGAAGTTTTGATAGTGATATTGGTTAGTTTCTGAAATTATCATCAAGAATCACATCCAGAGATCCTTCAACCTCGTTCTGTGGTAAAATATTTAACCCCTTTCGATCCAAAAACGGTTTTTAGTAGGTGGAATGTCGACTTCAGTCCATTGATGTATAATTTCTTCTTCATCGCTAATCGATAGTGGAAAAACTCGGGTTCTTCTCATAGGTCGTATAGTACTATCACTATCACTATCGTCAATATCACTATCAGTACTCGTATTACCAATATCTAACCCTCTTTCATCGCAATCAACGTCAGACAAATCGTTTGCATCATATCTTTATTTTCGCGTGAAACCATATTGAAGGATTTCAAAATTTATTGTAAGTAAATCGGGTAACGGACAGAGGCTGAGCGACTTCGTCGGGGCCCGAGACATGGTAGTCTGCAGCCCCAGATTCCAGCATAAGAAGATTCACCAAGCCACCTGGCTGTCTCCTGATCGAAAAACACGAAACTAGATCGATCATGTTGTGATAGATGGAAGACACGCTTCTAGTGTATTAGATGTACGTACGATCCAACGACCCAACATCGACTCGGATCACTACCTTGTTGCAGCCAAACTGCGCACACGCCTTTGTGCAGCAAAAAACGTACATCTAACTACACAAAGAATGTTCAACAACGAAAAGCTGCGCTCGCAACAGACAGCCAGAAGATTTGCCACTCGACTCTCACTCCTGCTCTCAGAGAGTACTGCCCAACAAACCGGCATTCACGAGCAGTGGAGCAACATTTCTCGTTATCTACGTACAACTGCCGAAGAAGAAATCGGATTCCGGCGAGCCCGAAAAAACAGTTGGTACGACGAGGAATGTCATGCTGCCGCAGAAAGAAAGGATGCCGCTTATAGAGCCACGCTGCGATCGGGCGCAATGCGAGCCATGTGGGATCGCTACAGAGAGCTGAAAAAGGAAGAGAGACGTATTATGCGAAAGAAGAAGCAAGAGGCCGAAATACGTGAGTGCGAGGAGCTTGAGATGGAACAACGCCCGAAAATTCTACCAGAAAGTTCGGCGCCTTACAGAAGGTTTTAAGACCGGCGCGTTTTCTTGTAAGAACAAAGACGGCGATCTGGTATCTGATGTACAGAGCAATCTTAAATTATGGAGGGAACACTTTCCGAACCTGCTAAACAGTGGCAGCTGCGCATGTCACAGAGAATGTGAAGATCCCGATACCCCAATCGTTGACGACGGAATTGACGTTCCGCTACCCGATCATGACGAGGTGAGAATAGCGATAACGCGTCTAAAGAACAACAAAGCCGTGGGTGCCGACGGACTGCCGGCTGAGCTATTCAAACATGGCAGCGAGGAGCTGGTAAGGTGCATGCATCAGCTTCTATGCAAAATATGATCGGATGAAAGCATGCCTGCCGATTGGAATTTAAGTGTGCTCTGTCCAATCCATAAGAAGGGTGATCCTGCAATTTATGCCAATTACCGCGGGATTAGTCTTCTAAATATCGCCTATAAGGTTCTAGCGAGCGTATTGTGTGAAAGGCTGAAGCCCACCGTCAACCAACTGATTGGACCTTATCAGTGTGGCTTTAGACTTGGAAAGTCGACAACATGGACGATGACAACATCCGATGAAGCGACGCTTGGAGTATTTGAGAGAAAGATTCTGCGCAAGATTTTTGGACCTTTGCACGTTGGCAATGGCGAATATCGCAGACGATGGAACGATGAGCTCTATGAGCTTTACAACGACATAGACATAGCGCAGCGAATAAAGATCCAGCGGCTATGTTGGCTGGGTCATGTCGTCCTAATGGATACAAACGCTCCGGCTCTGAAAGTATTCGATACGATACCAGCTGGTGATAGCAGAGGAAAAGGAACGCCTCCTCTGCGTTGGAAAGATCAGGTGGAGAAGGACTTGGCTTCACTTGGTGTGTCCAATTGGCGCCGGTTAGCACGAGAAAGAAACGGCTGGCGCGCTTTGTTAAACTCGGCCAAAATCGGGTAAGCGGTTATAGCGCCAATTAAGAAGAAGAAGAAGAAGAAGAATTTGTAAAACCGAACAGCCTCAAACTACAAAACATACTAAGTACAAATATAAAGGGGCCCATGAATTGTGCAATGTGGCTTTAAACTGTACTAATGCGACTCCCGCCTTTAAGGTACAGTCGAGCTAAATCGTATTACTACGACTCCCGCCTTTAATGTTTTAAAATTCCGGTATAACGGGATTTGTTTCGGGACTTAGATATTCATTATTTTACAAAAAAACAGAACTCAACTTAACTTGAAAAAAAAATGAATCAATATTTTTGGAATCATGCTTCTGCAAGTTCTTGATTTCGGGATTAGTATCGGGACTTAGATATTCATTATTTTGCAACAATTAAACTCGAAAAAGTTTTATGTATCAAATATTCGGGATCTCTCTTCGACAATGCGGGAATTTCGGGGTTAGCCCGGGAGAAAGATTTTCATTATTTTGTAACAACTTAACAAAAAGAATTGCATAAATATATTCGGGAATTAGATACTAATTATTTTGCCACAACTTAATTCGAAAACAAAAATGCATTGTTATTATAATCTCGGTAGCAAGGAGTAAATATGCAACTTACTGGTCCTGACCTTTTCTGTGGACTCACAAAAAGCCACATTAATAAATTCTTTAGGAAATGGGAAGAAAGGAAATTTGCTGCACACTGGCTAAACTGTGCCGGTCAGCGTCAAGCCAAACTATTTCTAAGTCTCAACAAAGGAATATCTGACAAGCTTCTCTCCCTAGGCAGAGTAGATCTGCCTTTTTAACAGGATACCTTACAGGTCACTGCAGCCTGAGGTATCTTCTAAATAATATTGGTCTATCTGAGACCAATGTCTGCCGCTTTCGCGAAATGGACATAGAAAGCGCAGAATATGTGCTTTGTGAATGCCCTGCGTTGGGCAGACAGAGACTTCATCACCTTGGTGGTATCGTAGTATCTCCATGCAATCTTTGGAACAACAAACCTAAAATTGTGCTAAAATTTTTAAAAAGCCTAAAACTCTAGGGTTACAAAAATATGCCTTTCACAATAGATCAGCTCTGGTCGCAGTGCGTAATGGCCTTCTAATAATAAATAATAATTATCTCGGTATTCCGGGACGGGTACCGCCATTCAGATATTCATTATTTTGGAAAAACTTAGCTTGAAAAAAATGCATAAATATTTTCGGGATCTCGTTTTAAAATCTTCTGTTACAGCCGAGGATTTTCATATGCTTCATAAAAAATTTCAAATCCCGAAAATTGTTGCCTAATAATCCTAATACTTGCGTGACTTAAAAACACCGAAATCCAGGGAACCCGGGATTCTCATCTCTAACTCACAGTTACGTTCATAATCATATCCATTGTAGGCGCTTCCATGGGCCTTTGTAGTAAGGCGACCAACATATTTGAGCTGCTTTAAAACGAGCAACGATTGGCTTACTGCAGTGCTGCGCTATGTCAAGTTGAGCAAAGAGTTGGTATGCAAATATCCGTGGACGTGAATGTGTGTGTGAGTGTTGGTGCACAACCAAATAACCGACACACTTTGCCGGAAGTCGCCGAAAAAACGGCCGTATAAATTACCCGCACTAGGCTACTTTAAAGCACACACATACACACACATACGAAGTTGGACATGCCTATGTAGAAATGTAGCTGCATTCCAGCGTACTCACTTTAGAATGTATTAGCAACGTCATCGCCTGGCTTTGTAGCAAGCCTTTAAAAGTATTGTTGCGGCTTGCCAAGTCCAGGTATGCTCTTTGGTTTGGTTTGGTCAGCACCTTTTAGGTTTGATTTGCCTCTAAATAGCAACCTGGCTGGCAGTTTGTTTGCCTCGTTTAAATGCCTTACCGGTTTACGGGTGCAACAAGGTCATAAACATTTTCAAGACATTAAGTGGAATTGTTTAGACATTTTATTGCTTTTTTCTATTGTTACCTCTAAATGGCTACTCGTGTGTTTATATGTGCTTGACTCTGTGTGTATGTGCCCAGTTCTTTGGCGTCTAGTTTGGCTCAAGGCTGTGCTTAATGTGTTTTTGCCTTGGTAGCGACTGTTGCCGGCAAACTATGATACAAATGATATAGAGCGTACACTCACACATGCGAATGTGAATTAGAATTAAAATTTTAAAGCAATTTAAAGAAAATTAAGCGGTTTGAAGTTTTTAGTAACTTTACTACTTTAAAAGAAAGCCAAAATTTTGTCTAAATTTTTTTTTTTAATTTTTAATTATCTATTATTTTTCCCCAACCACTTTCAATAAGTTAAATAGGAGTTACTTTACTTTTGAATTCGACTTTCATGTTTCAGAAGAGCAACAATAAAGGAATTCCTCTAATTAGTGGTAGGAGTTTGTTTGTGAAAGTAAACTGCAAAAGCCAATCGTTCGAATGCTATTAATAATGAAATGGAAGGGTCCACGTGACCATCTACCAACAGTTTTAGGCACTGAGCTTGACCTGAAGAAATTGGATACAAAACTGCTCTTCATGGCCATATTTTTGGTTTTTTTTTTTTGCTATGAGGTTGGCCTCTGGAGGCAATCTCTGAAAGGACATGATAGCATTTTCGGGCAGTTAACACAGTATTTCTCCGAACCTCGAACAGATCTCTCTATCCGCAAACTAGAGCTTGAGGGTCGTGCTAGGGCAATCTTTCCAAATAGGCAGGATTAGATCGGGGGGAAAATTTGCACCGAAGTTTGCACCTCTGTCTTCACTGACGATTCCAAAATGCAATACGGAGTCGGAGCATCTCTTTTAAACTGCCGTGTTTTTGAAGCCGAAGTCTTTGCGATCCTGTAGGCATGCAAAATGCGGGAGTGAGGGAGATGTCAACAATTTCTCCTATAGTTAAGCCGCCTCTGACGTCGCCATGGTACAGAACGAACGTACAGAACCTCCTTACAGGAGTTAACTAGTTCTCTTGGGTGTGTAGGTAACATTTCTCTGGGATCTGGGTTCCAGGGTATAGGAACATAGTGGGAAATGAAATTGCTGATGAGCTTGCCAGGAAGGGGACTGAATTGGCCTTAGAGACTTCCTACCCGGTCATCGGCATCCCTCTGACAGTTATTAAAGGGGAAGTGCACAAATTATTTCTCAGGAAAGCGCAGAAAAGATGGAGCTCCATTTCTTCATATGCTATTTTGAAAACCCTTTGGCTCCAGTAAACTATACGAATTACTCAGAAAGCCCTATGGACTCCTCGCCATTTCCAAACTCATAGCTGTGTTTACCGGTCACTGGACGATCGACACACACGCGGAAAAGTTAGGGTTTCTCTCTGTAAATGTCCGAGTCAGGCAGCTAAACAAATAAAGTTACTGGGTACTCCTTTCATCGAAAGCCTGGGGCACTGCGCCAATCTAAATTCCAGCAATCTTCTCCATTATATCAACAGCTCTGGCTGGCTGTAGATATCTGCCTGTTGGAGGTCTCATAATGGTAGTGCTACTTGAGGAGTGCCAGACTGGTACTTCAGCCATTTCATCTTCCTACATATGAGGTTGGGTTAAAAATGCCTTCTGACCATAAATTAACTGTCGTTATTACGTGCGTGGTGATTCCACTAAAAACATCCCTTCTCTTCTATTACAATAGATTTTTTCTTCGAGCCCGGGACTGCTTCCGCATTGCTCCGACGTAGAGCTTCGGCGTCCTAAGAAGGACACATTCACTTACTCACCCTGCGTCTAGGTTCGCTTATATACTTAATGCTCTTAAGCATAAGATTCCATTTCACGCTTCTTTTTTCGAGTAATATCATCAACGAAATTTCCGACGGCATTCCATTTTTCTTCGCCTATCATCATTTCTTCGATTATTTTTGCAGGCCTATATACACCAATAAAGTTCGTTGCAGAACTGTTCTCTCTCTCTCTTCCACATCTCGCATTTGCAGAAGGTGTGCTGCCCATCACCATATGCAGAGTCTTCAATTTGGAAGGTTCACCGTTCTCATTCGCCAAAAATAGTTTCGAAAGGACCCGTATCCGGAGGAAAAATGTGTGAGGTAATAGTTAGCATCACCGTGCTTTCTATTTATCTACTTTCTTTCTAAGCGGGTATTTGTCTCGCCGTTCGTCTACCGTAATGTTCCATCTTGTTCGCCAAGCTGTGAGCGTTTGAATTCTAATGTCGGAGAAGTATGGTGTTGGAATTCTTAAAATGTTTGCATCCCATCTCCGTTTGCGCTCTTGTGCTAGAAGATATATTGGAATGGTTCCGCTGATAACTAAAACTGATACTGTTCTGTATGAAGAAGCCATTTCGGGAGCGCAAGTGCATTGTAGAGAATTCAACTCTCGTTTCTTTTTGGCGCCAACTTGATATTTATTCAGAGATGCCACAGGGAAGACAAAGGGGAAGCGAGGAAATTTTCTTATCTTACAGGTACACTTGGAAACAGTTTAAGTGACCATCTGGAGGACGAATGAGCTCAGTATGCACAGTGCTGTGACACTTATGTGGGCACTCGAGTACTCCGATATGATTCGATAAAAACTTACTGCTTTTTTTATCGGGACAACTAGCAAGTACAACACTCAGGTAACATTAAGCCAATTGATATGACAGGTACCATCAGTTTTGTTCATCTGCAGCCTCTTTCAGCCAGCCAAGCTTGCGTGTGGGTTGAAGTAACCTATTTGCTAACCGTGGCTTTGATGGCTGCATAAGGAAGTGGCAGAACGGGCTCGGGGCCAAAGAAGTTGCGGTTAGCAAATGGGTTGCTTGATTGGCCTCCGGGCCCATCCTAGCTGAAAAATCAGAGGTCTCATTATCCGCGATACTCACGTGGCCCGGGAGCCATGTCGCTTCTCAACACATCAGTGCCAAAGACTTCAAGCCTGATTCGAGCGTAGGCGGGCAGAGTGCACTGTCTGAGATGCCTACCTTTTCCAAGTGCTTCGTCCATAGAAAGTGGCCTATCACCACTCCTCACTTGCGTGGTTAGGTTAGGTATATCTGGATGATTTGAATAGATCTCACATCAACCACAAGGGTCCATAGTGTTACCAGTGTTGTTGTAGTCGTATTAAACATATTTCGTGGTACTTGTCTTGGCGAATTTTAATAAACAGTTTACATATTCTTCAGAGATGAAAAGTATACCGATCCCAGGCAGTTTAAACGAGTTCTGATTAGAACAGAGAATAGTGGCAAAGAAGGTGTTCTAACGTACCCCTTTCTTCTTCGCATAAGTTACGCGTGTCGTTCGGGATCAGTGCCAATTTGGCTGCGTTATATGGAGTGAACGAAAACAACCAATTTCATTCCATTTCTCCCAAGGAAGGAATGTAAAATATTGGTATTAGTCAGTATTCCAACCAATATTTTACATTCCTTCCTTGGGAGGAATGGAATGAAATTGGTTGTTTTCGTGTTACAAGTTCGTAGCATTATTTTGGCAGTCCTGTGGGAGGTCAAGGCTTCCCATATAGACTGTGTTCCCAGAGTTAGTTCCTCTTCTAGTTCCGTTTTCAAAACTCAGACTGAGGGATATATGCTCGACGTACTCATCCTAGGCAAATGGTTGCCTTTTTAACAAACGCGCCAATTCTCTCATTTCTCTCTATTACCTTGTACCCAAGTACTCAGTAATCTGTGACCTTGCAGAGCTCGTCCATCACGGATCTACAATGGTGCACACATTCCGAACTAGTCATTACAGCCATTATTGACTATCGATGAAGACGTATGTGCGAGTGTCGAGGGGAGTGAATTCCAACGGAACTCGGAGCAGAGATTAGGAAGCTTGAAAGACTTTTGGAGATCAAAAGGCGGACAGTCGCTCCTGCTTCTTCCGTCATTTTGGATCAATTTTTAAAGAAAGTGTATGCCTGATGATCTGATTCTAAGCCCTTCGGTCTGCCCTCCTACTCGTATTGCAAAGCCAGGCCTCTTGCCAACGTCGGTACCATCCATCGGTAACATCGAACAAAAACTCCGAGGAAGTGCTCCAGCCTTCAATAAACTCATCAGAGGTCGCTGTGAAAGTTCCGCAAGAGAATCCGTTTTCAGACTGCCGTTAAGTATTAGGATGAGGTAAAAGGTTTCATTTTAGCAAAAGTTGGCACACTACCAGCGATTCTAACCTGATCCTTTACCAAAACACGTTTCTGCTGAGTTTAGTCGTGATTTTCACAGCCAATGCGTGTAAACTTGCAAAGTGTTGGTCTGACTACTGATCAAAGGATTGGACACTAGTTTGATAGTTAGTCGCGTATTTCGACACTTTGATCGAGGTCCGAATGCCATTCACCGTGAGTTTGGTGTGAGCTGTGGTGAGAAAATCAGCAGAGAAAATGCTATACTGCGCGACAGGACCTACTAAAGAAGTTATCTTCTCTCAGAAAATGTATATAATATTTGCACTATTTTGCTTGCCATCTGCTATAGAGTGGACAGATCAAGAGGATTCTAAGTAAGTTATCTTCAATAATGCAATTTTCTGAAACAGAAGCTTAAAATTAAGAACATTTTACCGGCACGATGAAAGTTGTGTCAAGGTAGGTGCTTAGTTCCAGCTTCATATTAAACTACACAGAAATAGTAGAATTTTAAACGGAATTCGTCCGAGTAATCTAAATAAATGTATATTATCTTTCTTCGTCCCTACCTTTAGCTCCAGAGTTTCCGTTCAAGCCTAAGCAATCCTCTCATTACTTCCGCTAAAATTACGATTAATTTTGCAAAAGTGAAGAGATTCCCATTTCCGTTTGCCCAAATCAAATTTCTGAGATTGTTATGGAGCCTTCAAGTAAACAAATTTACTCTGCGAACATTTCCTATACAGCCATCGTTAGTTGCCGTCATAATTTGTTTACTCACTGACGGCTATTGACGCAAAAGTGTCTCATCAAAACAATTTGTTACGCCTCAAAGCACGCTAAAGTTTTTGGTCAACAATAAATAGTGACTGTTGTTGATTTCATTTATTTGCAGTAGTAGAAATATTGCACATAAAATTTTGTGAGTAAACACTCATAGTGGCACAGACAAATTTGATACTTTGCTGATTATTTAGTAAAATTTATTTACCGAGGGTACTGTTGGGTCGATAGAAAAGAGTTAGGGGAGTGACGTGAAGCATACGATGATGGAAATGATTGCCTGAGTAGTTGAAAAGGGGTAAAGTTTCCGTTAAGTTATAAGTAATTGTAATTGAAATCTTTATTAATTAAATAAAATTGGAATTTTAATTGTGATTGGAATAGTGGTGGTAATTGCATTTATAGTTGTATTTGTAATTTTAATTATTATTGCAGTTACAATTGTATTTGTTATTTTTATTGTAACTAGAACTGTAATTGTAATTGTAATTGTAATAGTAATGGACATCGTAATTTCAATTTTAATGGTACCTCAAATTTTTGATATGATTATAATGGTAATTGTTCTTGTAATTGGAATTGTAATTTTAATGGTAACTGTACTTTAAGTTCTAGATGTATTTGTAATGGTAATTGTTGTTGTAATTTTAATTGCAATTGTGATGTTTTTATGATTTTAACTATAATTGAAGAGAGTACTTGTAATTTTAATGGTAATTGTACTTGCATATGTAGGTGTAATTGTGTTTCTTATTGTTATGGCAATTGCCCATCGAGTCAGGGAAAAGAGTACATCGGTGGTAAGTACATGCGACTAAGATCCGACACGATGAAAAGGGGGCTCGGTTCAAAAGGCCTCACATACCCCGAGAATCTCCAGCGGCAGGGCTGTAAAGCTCATCAGGATCGCCGCCAGTAAGATCCTGATTCCGATATACTAAAAAATATTTCAGATCAGACATTCTATAGACTGGTGTAAGTAGTACTCTATCATCTCAATACAGGCGGATGACACCTCGCCGAAATTGCTAATAGGTTAATGCTATAATCGCCTCTGTCCAGTTAAAACTTGGCAAGCCTTCGGGTACGTTCCCCGTACGTCGCCAATAAGTTGGTGGTGCAGGGACAATCGAGAAATCCTGACTACTTCTTGTAGTGTCTCTGTCTCCTTAGCATGGCCTCCCTGCTTGCATAGATAACCATGGGGACACTTAGGAAGGATAGCGGCCTACAGCCGGGACTCTAAAGAACTGAAAATGTATAAACAAAATTAAAAACAAACAACCGGGGAAAAATAGATGGTCGAAATGATATCGTGGATACAAGAACAACCTTCAAAAGAAGTAGCCTACTGCTAAGATCCCCGTCGGCAAAGAACGCACCCATTCTGAATGCAACTAGGAAAGGGCCAGCCCACACAGCCTTCAAACGGAACGGCAACGAGCACCCTACTTTTAGCATTCAAAGGAAGGATGCCTTCTGCACTAGCACTGGAGGGCTACATCCAGCGTAGTACACGCCAACCAACACGTCTCGTCACTCCCACCCCAGCAAATGGCAATACAGTAACGATCGCCACAAAAGAGAGCGCGTCAATTGGCGCAATTGAAATATCTCTTCGTCTTGAGCTGATTAAAAAAATCACGAGAATGGAAGAAGACACAATCTTCCAATGCAAGCTTGTGGTATGTTCTATGTAGCAGGCGTTCAGACAACTAAAATATACTAGCAACGAAGTAAAAGTTCGAGTATCTAAAATGGCTGAGCTGCTGGATGTAACGTTGAACTGCAGACGTTCGTGGAAGGTAGCAGAAGATGGAAGGGCATTCTCGAATCTCCGTAAGAGCCTGAGAAAAAAAATGATTAAGGCTGACAGACAGTTAGCAAGAGCGGCAAACAAAAGAAGCCGAAGGATAAGTTAGCTGAGCCAATGAAAAGGAGCAAACCACGAATACGACACCTAAGCCCAGAAGCTGTTGTGAGAAAGCCTGCAGAAGGACATATTTAAGCAGATGTGCTGAAGGACTTGCGCGCGAAGATTCAATTACAATGAAATGATAATTACGATTATAATTATATTTGTAACTGTAACTGAACTTGTGGTTGTAATTGTAATTGTGATTGTACAGTAAATTTAAATATTACTGTACTTGTAATTGTAATTTAGTAGAACCGGTATTATATTGGTAACTTTAATTGTAATTTTAAATTATTTGTAATTGTAGTGTAATTGAAATTGTTGTTGATTTGTAATGGTATTGTATTTGTAATGGTAATTACATTTGTAATGGTAATTGTAATTCTTAATTATTTGAAATTGTAGTGTAATTGAAATAGTAGTTAGATAGTAATGATATTGTATTTGTAATGGTAATTGCAATTTGTAATTACATTTGTAATTTTTAATTGTTTGAAATCGTAGTGTAATTGAAATTGTAGTTAGATAGTAATGATATTGTATTTGTAATGGTAATTGCAATTTGTAATTACATTTGTAATGGTAATTGTAGTTTTTAATTATTTGAAATAGTAGTGTAATTGAAATTGTTGTTGACTTGTAATGGTATTGTATTTGTAATGGTAATAACGTTTGTAATGGTAATTGTAATTTTTAATTATTTGAAATTGTAGTGTAATTGAAATTGTAGTTAGATAGTAATGATATTGTATTTGTAATGGTAATTAAATTTGTAATGGTAATTGCAATTTTAGATGTAGTTCTAATTGTTATTATTATTGTTGTTTTTTTTTGCAATTCCAGAAAAGTAGATTTTAACACAAAGAACAGCAATGGATGCTTATTTATATGACAGCCATCATTTATTTTACAATTTTCCACTTTATAATATCTTCGTACTAAAATGCGCTCCCTCAAATCATTATATTTTTTTAATCAGCAAGTGGCCTATCAATTTTCATGCGTCATCAACTCGCAAAAAGTCCAAAGCAATAAAATAAAAAAATTGGCTTTCACCAGTAAAAACTAACACCTCAAATCTGAGCATAAAATACCTCGAGCAAAAAAAAAAAACGCAATAAAAAGAAAAGTGTTTGCCGACAACATCATTATCCTTTGTCAATATAAGCAAACTTACCCTTGCAAATACTCGTAAACCCATACATACAGACATATGCATGCACACACACACACACGTATAACAATCACAGCTAAACACTCAATCCTTTTCACGCCCACTTACAATCGACCGTTTACAGTCGGGCACTACCCACTCGCTTGGAGCCTCATCAATTTGTTTACTTATTCCACACTCAGTCCACTCAATTATTGTTCCACTCAAATACCTCACTCGCCATTCGTTTCGACCCTGCGGCTCCTCGTAAAAATGACGCACTTCATTGCCGATGCGCTCAAACGGAAACAATTGAATATATTACAATAACAACAATAAGAAGTGTAGTAATAGTAACAGCGGAAAAAACAACAAAACAGCGTCAAGTAAACATAAATGCGAAAACAAAGCAAGAAAGGGCCAAAAAGTTGTAAGGATGTACAGGCACTAGTTGGAGCTTATTGCCAGCGTGGGAAGGAGGAGAGGGAGTGGGAGTTTGTGGAATTTATGTATTATTTTACCGGCTATTGAAGGCACGTGCTCAGCATTGGGTAGCAGATTTATCTGATTTTAAGGTTCTTTTTCAAATTTGTGATGCTTCGCATTGTTTTTGCCGGATAGTTGCTGTTGGATTTAAGGATTCTTTTATTTGCTTTGAAATAGATTTGATCCTTTATTTTCACTCCTTTTTATTGTTCCACACGCAGAAATGTTGTACACAATCCATTCTCATATTCACATGTAATGTTTTGAACATATTTTTCTCATTTGCCTGACAAAAAACTAGAGCTTTCCTTACCTACTAGAGAAAATAGCCCTGTGAGGAAAAATTGGATTAGTGAAATAAATTTATAGTTCAGGGTTCTCGCTAGCTTTTGAATATACAGATCAAGATGATAGCTTGGTTTGGTAAAATGTTGAGCTCTTTTTCCAGCTGGTCTTACATAGGTAAACCACTTTTTCGCATACTTCAAGTACCGCAGAATCTCCGGCCGGTTTCGGTCAAACAACCCAATTCAAAAGCCGGTGTGAAAGCGAAAATGATAAATGCTGTATGTAGTAGAGCTAGTCCGACGCACAAAGTGGCGATGGATAAGTCACACGTTTAGAGAACTACCAGATAGTATCATCAGTGCCATTGTTACTCGACTGGAACCCGCAAGGGAGTAGAGGTCGCAGTGGGCTCTAGCAGATGCCGACGGGAGGGCGCAAAAACAATAGCCCAGAGTCGTGCAACGATGAAACAGTCTTGTCGAGGACTTGTGCTGCCAAGCAGAGCGAAGGTAGGTAGGTGTGATGGTTGAATTACCATACTAGACTGGCGCTCCCCAAGTAGCACTAAAGCGCCTTTTTGATAGCATTATGAAACTTTCAACAGGAAGATATTTACAGCCAGCTACAGGTATTTGTATTAAGGAGAAGATTGATGCGATTTCGGTTAGCGCACTGCCCCAGGCTGTCGACGAAAGAAGCACCCAGTAACCTTAATCGTCTAGCTGCCAAACCCGAACATTTACAGAGAAAGACCGTCTCCTTCTCTGAAAGGTCGACACAGCTTCCTCAATGGGGATTCAATGGTAAACCTAGCTTTTCGGTGATTGTCTGCGATCGTTAAATCCCCGGTAAACAGAGTTACGCGTTTGGAAATTTAAAGGCGTGTAGTCCCCAGATATTTCTGGGCCCTGCGTCTTTTGTATTGGGACCAACGGGTTTTCGAAATAGCGCATGAAGAAATGGAGCTCCATCTGTACTGCGTTTTTCTGAGAAATAAGCTGTGCAATTCCTCTTTGACAACAGTCAGGGGAATTTCTCCCCACCTTTCTGGGGAGCTCCTAAGCGATTTCATTTCCCTCTATGTCCTGGAACTCAGATCCTCAGATCAGAGAAATGTTACCTGTTTACCATGTTGTCTAAAGAATTAGGAATGGAATTATCTGTCCGACTTCCGGATTGCTGTAGCGTTTACCAGGCAGAAGTCTGAGACAGTTATACTAAGATCAAAGGTTGCTCAGGAATGCCTGACAACTCTAGTTGATATCTGTCTTCAAGGTCAGTCTTATATGGCTTTCGGGACATAGAGATATTGAAGCAAATTGCAAGGCCGCTGGGTTTATCAGAAAGGGTGCTTGAAAATCGTGGTAATATTGGAATCGCTATCGCAACTTGCAAATTAGGAATAAAAAAAGGCCAATATGTCATAGAGAGAAGAAAATACTTGTGTTACAACCAGGCTAATTTGACCGCAAATAGATAAGAAAAGGCCTGGAGATTTGCTCAACCTCTCAAGAGAAAACATCTCGAAGGCTGTGGCTTGTGTCACCGGTCATTGGCTGTTAGGTAGGCACTCTTCTAGGCTAGGAGTATTGTATTTTCTCATAAACACTACAGAAGTTGTAGAGACAAGGAAAAAATAGTAGACCACTTCCTCTGCACACGAAGAAATGGACTTCCATCTGTACTGCGCTTTCCTAAGAAATAAGTTGTGCAATTCCCCTTCATTTAAAAACTGTCAAGGGGATGATGATGACCGTGAAAAAGGTTTCTGATGCCAATTCAACCCCTCAGCGATTTGACTTTCATCTATGTTCCTATGTCTTGGAACCCAGATCAGAGATATGTTACCTGCACACCCAAGAGATTGCCTCCTTACCGAAGTTGACCAGTTTAGATCTGTACCATGGCGCCGTCAAAATCTTGCTCGCGGCTTGACTATCGGATAAAGTGTTAATATCTGATGTGAGAAGGCGAATCAACCCAGGATATCTAGTTGTGCGCTGAGTTCGGGACCAACCGCGTATAAATCCTCTCCGAAAGAAAAACAAAACAAAGCCTTGGATGAAAACTGCTTCAATTCAAAAATGCGCACTATCTGTTCAAAAATGCTTTCAACCTCGCAAGCTTAGATCTCGCTTTGTGCTGTTTTCGACACGAAGCACAAATTTGGTGTCAACGATGGAAGTGAAGAACGGTAGGACACAAGTTTGGGATTTGTAAGAATTTGAGACACTCCAACGCTGCCTGCATTATTAATATCATAATCGATCATTTCATAGCCATATCAGGGATAAGGTTGCAAAGCAAAATCTATTTTGGCCCAGATGTTGAAAACCTTCAGTTCAACTTCCAAGTTGAACCTCGCTGCAAGAAGGTAGATGAAAATAAAAAGAGAAACCTTGATCCAACTGCTCTTCTCAAGTTAAGCCTCCGCCTACGGACTAAGATGATGACAATGCTCGAAATATGTTAGCCAGTTGTCCAAGTTTGCCACTTAGAAACATTTCCTTTGCATATTTAGCTGTTCTCGACTTGAAAATCTCGCAATCAAATCGATGAATTTGTGACTGAAAAGAGAGACGTCACAGAGTTTAAGGCACGTACTATCCAAACAACTAACATCGACTTGGATCGCTGTCTTGTTAGAGATAATATTCATACTCGGTTCTGTGTAGCAAAGAAGGCATAACTGATGGAGTTGGAAACGCTCAAGTTGAAAACCTGCAGTGACAAGTTCTTGTAGGCTTATGAACGGTGACTAGGCTTGCGACTTACCAAAGATACCTGAATTACGGAGCTAGCTACGCAGAGATCCGGCGGCAAGCGGGTCGAAGAAGTGCATGCAAGATCTTGTAAGCAGAATATGAACACCCGCTAACAGAAAATTGTGCGGGCTTTACTTTATTCACAAGAAAGCTAGTCCCGAAAGTGGCCTTCGTCATTTAACGCAGAATTCTCTAGCTCAAAGTCATACAAAAGATTTGGTGAGTAACGATAATTGTCAGAAACTGATTTAACTATTTGTGTGGCTTCAGAGCTGGTAAAATTACAGATTACAATACAAATCTTAACACTTATTAGATCGTGGAAAATACCGGTGGATTCCAGAGGATTCACATTTAAGTATATTGGAGCGATTACACATCAACTGATCCAATAGCTTCGCATTATCGTCAAATCTTCTTAAAATTGGTTTATTTGTAGGCTTGCGTATAATAAGAAGTGAACTGAAAAAGTTTTGAATAAAATTTCATAATATTGAGATTTATTCAATGTTCAAAATTTTAGTACAGAGCTTTAAAAGTGAAATATGTTTTGTTCTTTTTAATATTCGTAAAATTTTTGAAGTGAAACTTCTTAGGCATCGATGGACGAGCGAGAATGGAGAGTAACATTTCAAGGCCATGCAACGATTTGGGCATTTCCGTTCCGCGAGAGAGAAAAAAGATATAACGTAGAGGAAAAGGAGAGAGAGAGCTATACCTTATATATTCCTGAGTTTTTCCTTGTGGTTGCTAATTTCTAGTGAGAAAGAACACTGCTTACTTTTTGGCGCTTGTTGGTTGGTGCAAACTTGTAGGAAATATATTTTTGGTGCCTACTGTGGGCAAAAAGTGAGGTGAATTTATTTGTCAAACTTCGCGTGATTAAAATTTCGCTCTAGTTATTTTTTTCATGAGTTGGCAGCACTGTTAATAACTTCTGGGCCAACTTTCATGTGAATGTCATTATCAGTAATATATTTATGCTTGTGTTTACCAAACGACCAAGAGTGCATTTTTTGATTTTTACAATGTCTGATTTGATTGAGCAGAGAAGTGCCATCAAATTTTGTTTGCGGAATGAAAATTCGGCTGCGGAAACGTTTAGCATGTTGCAGAAGGCATTTGGTGATTCGACCATGTCGCAGAAAAATGTTTATAAGTGGTATAAAGACTTCAAAGAGGGTCGAGAACGTGTTGATGACTTGGAGCGCTCCGGACGACCATCGACGTCAACAGATGACCAACACGTCAATAAATTGAAGGAGTTAGTGCTCAAAAACCGTCGGTTGACTGTTAAAGACCTTACTGATATGATCGGAATATCAGAAGGCTCTGTGAAAACCATTTTGAAATACCGTTTGGGCCTACGAAAAGTCAAATCTCGTTTGGTATCGAAAACTCTCAATTTCTTGGAAAAAAGTCGTTGTGTTGATGTGTGTGAAACAATGCCTTCAGACTATCAGGACAAGCTCAAGTGCATGATTACGGGAGATGAGACTTGGATTTATGCTTACGACCCTGAAACACCCGACCGAACAAGCGAATATCGTGCTAAAGGCGAGGCCAGACGGAAAAGAGCACGTCAAAGTCGTTCGAAAATAAAGATCAAGATGACAGTTTTTTTCGATTATTTGAGCGTTATGCGTCGTTTACGTGAAGCAATTCGTCTAAAAAGACCAGAATTATAGGCCAACAACTCTTGGTTTTTGCATCACGATAATACACCGTTTCACACTGCACTCGTTCTTCGTGAGTTCGACCCAAATTGGGGGACATCAGAATTCGTTTTAGAGGTATGGTTCCTTCGGCAAAGTTTCTTATTTTGATCCCTAGAATACGATTTTCACAGAGCAATGAGCGATTTTTAAATCGACCCACCCTACTGCTCATAATCCAGTTCAGATCTATTTCATACCCAGTTCGTTACCACTTCATATACAGTTTATAACCACTTCATAGTCAGTTCATAAGTAGTTTTTGTCTAGTTCCCAATCAACTTATAACCAGTTCATAATCATTTAATATCCGGTACATAGCCAGCTTAGATGCAGTTCATATCAGTTCATAGACAGTTTGTAGCCATTTTACAACCAGTTCATAATCATTTCATGAGTAGTTCTTGGGTAGTTCATAGCACTTTATAACTATTTTATATCCAGTACACAACTAGAACTGAACCGCACCTAATCATAATCAGTTCATAGATAGTTTGTAACCATTTCATAAATACTTCTTGGGTAGTTCATGTTGAGATGGCAACTCTTAAATAGTCAACGTGTATTCTAGTTATTATAAATTCTTTTTTGTTAAGCTTTTCTTATTTACCTATATATGCACAATATTGAATAAACGTTTTACTTACTCCGCTTTTATATCTTGAAGAAGAAAGACGCATTTAAACAGTTCACAATCAACTTATAACCAGTTGATACTCAGTTCATAACCGGTTTAAAAGTAGTTCATGAGTAGTTCAAACCAGTTCATTTTATATCCAGTACCCAACTAACTTAGGTGCAGCTCATAACGAGTTCATATACAGTTTGTAACCACTTCATTTCAAGTTCACAACCATTTCATAACCATTTTATAACCACTTCAGTTCAGTTTAGTCAGTTCATAAGTAGTTCTTGTCTAGTTCACAATCAACTGATATTGTATATCCAGTACAAAACCAGTTTTATTTCACGGCAGGGTACTTTTGCTCTGCTTATGTGTTTTGTTATTGGTTTTTGTGCGCGCTTTTGTAAACATAATAAATAAATATTTACAAGGGATATATTTCAAGATACATATTAACATATTTTCACATCCGTTCACATGTATTTGTGTATACTGCTTTTTTCACAATATAACTTTTAACAGTTTTTGTATCCGATTTGTGGGCAACGTTGCGTATGAGTAGCTTTCAGTTGGTTTCCGGCCGATTGAGTGGATAAACAAATGAATTGATGGCAATATTACCAGTGCATATGCATATGTATGTATGTATGTATGCAAGTATGTATGTATTTGTGCAGGCATGCATATAGTTTTAGAGATTTATTTATGCGACATACACAGGTAAAAGTGAGATTATCAAGAGATTTATGTGCCCCGTTGTTCGTTTGCCCTTTTGGGGCACTTTAAATTAATAAGTGCTGATTGCCTTTCATGCTGATTTAGGGTAGGGGGGACATTACTTAGCATATTGTAGTTCATTTAGCATTTTTCATTTTCTTACACTGCATTAACTTAACAAATTTGCTTGGCAGTTATTTTTCAATCAAATTTGAGTGGTTCAGAGTTTTTTTGTACTAGAAAAAAAATCTGTCCATTTATGTGTAGAAGCACTACTTCAGATTGTACGGCATGTTTTTGTTTTTGTGATGTTTGTTTTTATAGATTTTACTATTAAATCTGATGTCATTTGAAAGATATGTAATTCATGCGGAGCTTGTGAAAAAGAAATGAGGGATAAAACAGTTAGTGGAGCGTAATAATGGTCGCTGCGGTCTTTCTACACATAAATTTGCTGCATATAAAGACTTTTTCAAAAAGTTTTTTGGAAACGAAATAAAAAAGTTATTCATATAAAAACTAATGAAATGTTGATTGTATAAGTAAGAGTAAAGTTTAGTAATTATTACCGAAAAGTGATATCAGACAGATATTCACTATGACCTCGGTTATAGGTGCCCGGTCACCTTAGTGATATCATCTCTGGGTAGCTGGGTAAGTGTGATATGCAGCTTTAGCACTTCCATGTTTTAAGATGACATCACTTTTCCTCTCCTGAAACCTTTCTTGGTAATATTTAACAGCGTACGCTTGGCTGATTGATGGATAACTATATTAAGCGGTGTCAGCTTAAGCATCACCTCCATCGCAGCTGTAGGGCAGGTCCGCATCGTTCCCGTGATGCACAGGCATGCTAAACGGTGGAGCTTAGTTAGCGCTGCCCTCACTGTCGAGAGAGTAAATCTCGATGCCCAAGCGACCGCTCCATATATCACCATTGATATTATTATCATGATGTATATTCATACTAGGGTTCCTGGGCTATAGTTCCAAGATTTTCCTGCTAGACGTTTGCAGATTATGAGAGCCTTCATTGCTTTGGACAAGATTGCGTCAGCATGCCTCTTCCAGTTGAGTTTGGCATCCAGCACAAGACCAAGATAGATACTTAACTTCGTTGACCAAGTCAATAGGACCCCGTCTATGCTGATCCCTTTCATTCCTGGTAAAGCTCTTTTCCTGGTGAAAGAGATGAGAGATGTTTTATATCCAGACCTACCTCCTTTTGCGGTTTCAGCAATCCTTATCTGTAGCAGGGACTCTATCCATCTGCAGATGACTCCCAGCACGTTTCTCTTTTCTAGTGCGCGACATTATTAAAATTTCTACAAAGATTTCTAGTATGCAGTTTTATGGACCATTAAATTTTTGTCTAACAAAGTGCAAGTTTGAATTTGCTAAAAAATCTCTTTGATTTTATATAATTTTTTCTCTTGACTGAGTTGCGTATTTTCCAGATACAAAAAAATGTCGTGCATTTGCTGGCGGAATTTTTTAATTCTTGCACAAAAAGTGATAAAAATAAAAGCCATTCACATAAAAACAAGAAGAAAAAAAATTAAAATTGGTCGAAATCTTTATGTGCTATGATTTTGTCACGAGGTTTTCACCTGCGAAGTAAAAATATTAATTCTACGCGAACATTTCCTTAGCCCGTGAATTAACACTTTTGAGAGAAGCTTCTCACTTTTTTAAATGCGATAATGAATTATTTCTCATCTGACTTTTTAATGCCAATCAAATACATCATCGGGTAACACATAAAAAAATTGTATTTTGCTATTTTTTTGGCTTCGTGTGATATGGGCTCCTTTCTGCCTATCTATGTAAATATGCTCGACTATTTGATTCGTTTTTTTTTTATTTCCTCATTATTAAATGCTTACGGCCGGATATTAGCATAGCTATTACAAATTTTCGGGTCATTAAGAAATAAATTTCCCAATTTATCAAGGCAAAAAATAACCTAATAGCTTCTAAGCCCTTTTGTGCTATTTGCGTTATTAAAATGCATAAAAATCAACGATGAATGAAATGCGACAAAAAAGTATCCGCATATCATTATATTTAAAAAACAGATGCGTTTATGAAAGCTAAATAGCTTAATAGTCTAAAAGTATTATGTATAATAATTTTATATATTTTAATTTAATTAAGCTACTTAAAGCGTGAAAAAGTGGGCGTTGATTTTGCACGGTAATATATATTAGTATGAGATGGACAATTACGTTGACGCATATGCATGTGTGCGTGTTTATATACATACGTACAGGTACTCCCCGAAAATTTAAGGTATTTTAAGGAATTTTTTTTTACAATAAAAAATGAAAAACGATATATAATTTTTGTAGGCTTTTTATTTAACTTCTTTTACATACAACAATGAAAAAAATTTTTTTTTTTAATTTTAATTACTTTGAAAATGACGCTGAAGTTGACCCTCCCGAAAAATTGGATCAATTTTAACTATTCTATTTATCTGAAACTATTGTCCTCTTCATCGTATCAATGAATATGCAGAGACCATTATTGAAGACTATCAGTGTGGATTCCGCAAGGGAAAATCCACAATCGACCAGTGCTTTGTCCTCAGTCAAATCTTTAAAAAACACCACGAATATGAAAATGATACTCACCGCCTTTTTATAGATTTCAAACAAGCGTTTGATAGCGTCAGGAGAGATACAATTTTTTACGTACTGCTTAGCCTAAGAATTCCAGCAAAACTTAAAAGGCTAATCATCGTTACGCTCATGGATACAAAAGCAAAAGTAATCATCCAAGGGAAGATGGCAGCTACAGAATAAGGTATAACTCGGAATTGAACGAACTTATCCAAGACGAGACATCTGTTCGTTTTGTAAAGGCGCAGCGTATGCGGTGGCTAGGTCACGTGCTCCGTATGCCTGCTGAATCCGCTGTAAGTAGAGCCATGACTGGAAAGATAATTGGTGCGAAGGCGAAGGGAAGACCAAGAAACCGATGGATAGACGCATTAGGAAGCGATCTCACAGCAATGGGAATTCGCAGCTACGAAGGAAAGGCAAACAATAGAACACTTTGGAGGAGTTTAGTGAAGGAAGCTTTGACGCACCCCGCGTTGTAATGCTGTGAATGATGATGATTTATCTGAAACAAAAAAGCCAAACAAATTATTAATCAGTATGACTGTAGCTATGTCCCGTTAGGTTAGGTTGGATTGAAGAGGTTGTCCTGTGGGACACACTCAGGCTCATAGCCCATTGTGATGTCGCGTGGGGAGCTCTCCCTATTTCTCCTAAAACCAGTGTGTGCTTTCAAAAATTTTACAATACCTTCTATTTCTGCAGAACTGAGACCTTCCAATTCGTTAAAAAATTGTCTGCCTAGAATTGCAAATCTCCGTCTGGATAGAGCAGGACAATGACACACAAGGTGTAAGATTGTCTCTTACTCTTCCTCATCAGGGTAGTGGTATAGAAAGTGCGAGATGGTATCTTCCTCCTCATCTAGACAACTTCTACAGAATTCATGTATTTGCACTCCCATTTTTTAGGCCTGCCTACCTCTTAGACAATGTCCCGTTATGACTGAAATCAGCGTGCTATGACTGTGCTTATTTTGGCTTGGCAAAGATTCTGTGCGTTTAGCATTGAGAGTCGGTTGATGGGCGATTTTGCAGATGGTTTCACTACCCCATCTTTCGTTGCCTGCACTTACGATTTCTTTAAGGATAAGTAGCTTACATGTTTGTAAGTGTATGCCTATTTCATTGTCTATGTACTCATCGGTCAACTTGGTGCCGAGTCTCGCTAGTTCATCGACTCTACAGTTACCCTCAATATTGCGATGGCCAGGAACCCTCGGGTCCCCTTAACAACTTTAGCTGTGTGTAAAAAAGTGTGGACATTTTAACAACGCATTTTAGAATACTCAATAAGTAGAAGGGCTGTGAAAGCTGTGTAATAGGCAACTTTTTCTCATTTTCGATGCAAGTATTTACATTTTTCCTCTATTTATGCCTCTTCAGCTAGAAAAGTTGCTGTCTTAAAAACCTATAAAAATTTCATTGTCCTCGCACTGTATGTCTGCGATAGCGCATTCTAATAATAGGTATTATAATAATATACTTTAAATAAAAAGCCTAATCGCGTGTCACTCACACGTCATATCGACGGCAAAATTTCATTAAAATTCAACGATAAAAATTCACTTAATATTTAAAGCGAATTGTGTTTGTGCTGGTATTTTGCAGCGAAAGTCAAACTACTCTGCTGACATTCCAGTTCATCGAAATGGTATATGACAAAGAAGTCATACTAGTTCGAACGGGACTAGACTTGGACCAGTTTCAAAATGGCCAATTAGAGATGTGAGCTAAAAACATTTTTTCTATTAAATATTTGGATTTTTTGGTGTTATATTTTCATTTAATAAATAATTTCTTATTTAAAGTTCCTTTCAATTCACTTTTGCCTATAGATGAGGCTGGAGAGAGTTCAAAGGATTGCACTTTTTAGAATCAGTGGGGCGCTTCGAGCTACTCCTACTCTAGTGCTTAACGTAATTTCAAATGTGGTACCTGTAGACACCCCAAGCAAAACTGTCCCTGCATGTACTGCAATCAGACTGAGAGGTTCGAGCTATAGGCTCAACTTCACTTATGGACATTGAAGTATCCTTAGAAATTTTGGGTCCGTCCCCCTGGCGATGGATCAATGTATATCCTCGCTTAGTCGGAGCGAAACATTTCTACTCACATTCCACCAAGGGAGTAGTGGGCGGTGGGCTACACTAGGGTACAGGGTTTGGTGAACCTTTTCACGGATGGCTCGAAGTGGGAAGGAAGGGTTGGCGGAGGGGTATTCCGGAAGGAGCTCCCAAGCAGACTCAATAATAGGTAGAAGCAATCAAAGAAGCAGCTGATTGACTACTCACCCACCTGCATATAAACTGCCAAGAATGTAAGTATTTATTTACTCCGATAGCCAAACGGTAATTGCCGTTGACCCTCGGCTCAATGATGTGTTCGAAACTGGTCAGAGAATGCCTGACTTGACTTTCGAATGCATCAGAATTCTTTGACATAAGGTTAATCTGGTCGCAGCTACATTGCGGGAAGCTGTGAGGCGGATGAGCTGGCTAGTCAAGGGACGTGTTATGCGATTTCCTAGCGAAAGGAGTGGAATGGGATCCCCTTGACCTCCTGCGCTCTATTCCTGGAATTACGTTCTTCACGTGAATCAGCAAGCGCTGGATAAGTACAACAACTTGTAAGGTTGCGTAATTCTTCTGGCCCCGTGTGGTTCGGAGGCATTCGAGGGATCTTCTGAGGTTGACAAAATTTCAGATCTCTAATTTCGTGGGTGTTCTCACAGGACTCTTCATGCTGTGAGACTTGAAATTACTGCGAGTACTTTTTTCGTCAGTTGTATGGAGTATGAGGTGGAATTGTCTCAGCATCTTCTCCTTAGCTGCCTCGCTCTCGCAGAGCTAAGATTTAGGTAACTTGTTTCTTACTTCTTTCCTACGTTTGCTGATATAACAGGCCTTGATATTAAAAATCTGATGAAATTCATCAGCAGCATAAGCCGGTTAACACAACCGTATCGTAGTCCTAGTCAGTTCATAATCCCCATATACTAAACCTCTCCCCCTTCCTCCTACACATCCTCTTTTCCCTCCTTTCGTCTTCCACCACCTTACTTCCTTCACAATGGAACGCCAAAGGATGAATTCGATTTCTTCGCCCAAGTGTGCCCATTCTTTGACTGACTCACTAAGTCATGCAAATTTGGACTTGGACTTACTAGTTAGTTAACTGTTCCACAATGAACTAGTTTGTTGACTCGTATAATGCTCATGTAGAGCCTGACTAATTCGTAAACAGGTAACACAATTAATAATGTATGAAAATACTAGTTTGTTGACTGGTCCCTTATGAACTAGTTGCTTGACTAGTATAATTCTGAAGCAGAGGCAGACTAGTTCATTAACTGCATTAGCATTACGCAGTGAGCGACTGACTAGGTCATGAAATAGTCTCCTTTGAACTAGTTCGCAAACTGGTCCGCTATGAACTAGTTCGTTTGCTGTTATAATGTAATGCCTTATATATTAGCTTGTTCATTGACTACAGCAATTCTAATATATGTAGGCTGAAAACTGACATTTCGCAGGTCACGTTGAAAGTACCAGTTGCTAGTATTGAAAAAGGAAAGAAACAGAACTAAATCAGGTGCAAGGCAAATTAGTAGTTAGGTGGCTCAGAAGTAGTCGATTTGACTGCAGGGTATTTGAGCAGCCACTGTGTGCGTGTGTGTACGCAGGCTTGTTTTTTGTTCAAATATGTTTCCGAGAGAAGCTAAAAAAACCAAAGTAAAAAGTAAATAATAAGCAAATAATTTTCTGTATTTTTGTATGTGTGCATTGGCGTATAAATATAATTAACTCATATGAGCAATTTTGCTAAACTAATTAAAAATGCAAAATCACTTAATTACAAAAACGGATAGAAGCTTTTGAAATTTTAATTAACTGTTGGGGTAGCAAGCACACGCAAGCGAATATGAAAATACACACAGATACATAAATATGTATTTGTATATATTTATAAAAAAACAAAAGCATACATCGCCAGCTAAATTAATTTACTGCAAGTCGATTCGTGATACGATGGCGTATTTCGTTTCATCAATTTTTTGTTGTTGGCTCAAAACCCTCTTGTCGCTTCTGCTGCTGCTACTGTTGCTTTTGCCGCCTTTTTTCGACATTTTATCGCAGTGCAGGCATACGAGTGCATTCGCACTTTCGAAAGGCTCTTCACCTTTTTGCGCCTGAGATGAATTTTGCAGCGCGTATTTCATGGTAATTTTTGCCGCACGCGTTCACACGAGCATTCACGAATAAATGTAAACGAAAATTTAGACAAATCATCGTGTGAACTGACGCCCGTCAGAGTCGCGTGGGTTAGTGGAAGACTATCATTCGCTAAGTTACAGGCTTGAGAATCACGCGGGATATGGGAAATCATATAATAAGAACAATTTTTTTCTAAACGTGGTCGCCACTTGGTAGACTAGCAGGCAAGCCTTCGAGTTTCCAGAAAAAAAAGCTTCAAATGAATAAATTGCGGCATGAAATTGCAGGTCCCGTCATTTGGTTGTTTTTTTTTTTTTTTTTATTTCCATTATAAATTACAATCTGTTAATATTAACAATAAGTAATTGGTGTTGGGGGCTTGGGATTAAAATGTCTTTTCCCTTTGGAAGAGAACATTATTGTCTTTGGCGGCATTTAGTTACAATTTCACTAATACAACATAGTTTTCTATAATTTTATATTATTTTATATCACTAATACAACATAGTTTTCTATAATTTTATATTATTTTATATTACAGTACGAGCAAGATCTGTGGGTGTTTTGCGCTTAAGTCTTCTGGATTGAAGTTCCATTTCCGGTATCAGTCTCATCTCATGGTTTTTGTGCTCTAATAGTCGCAAGATATGCTTACTGCTGCTTCTTTCTCCTGTTTCAGTGGCAGTGTCCATGCCGAGGTCGCGGTGAATATCGTCATTTTTTATGTGCCAATTTGCGTTTGTTATTGTCCTTAGCATCGTAGAATGACTTCCCTGTATGATTTGTAGGTTTGATTTACCGGCAGTCCCCCAAATTTCTAGTCCGTAGGTCCCTGCCGGTCTGATTATTGATTTGTATATCATTTTTTTATTAAATAAGCTTAGGGTTGATTGTTTTCCTAGTAGCCGTAGAGCTGTCGGAATTTGTTTTTCATCTCGTTTCTCTTGTTCAATATGTGTTTTTCCCATGTGAGTTTTGAGTCAATCGTTGTGCCTAAGTATTTTGCACTTGAGTGTATTTTTATGTCTTCTCGTTAATTTGGATTGGATTAGATTTTCTCTTCGCGTATATTACATGTTGTGTTTTGTCTTTATTGACCGCAACGCTTTTTGTGTTGTAGCTGTTAGCGAATCTTGCAGTGTTTTTGTTGCTGCTTCTTCATTGTGGTTAGCTGACATTAAAACTGTGTCGTCTGCAAGTGTAGCTATCATTGATCCCCGAGTAGTTGGCGCTGGTATATCTGCTGTGTATACTAAGTATAGTATGGGGGCCCGGTACGCTTCCTTGAGGTACTCCAGCTGACGCCGTCAAGATAACAGAGCACTCATCGTCATAGTTTATGAAGAAGTGTCTATCAGTCAAGCAGTATTTTCTCAAACAATTTGGAGAGGATGGGCAGCAAGTTAATTGGTCTGTACGAGTTAGCAACAGTGGCGTTCTTGTTTGGCTTGGGGATCGCTATAACTTGAGCAACTTTCCATGCTTTTGGGAAGTATGGTTAATGGGTTAAGATATGGCCCTTTAGCACTGCGACCATATTGATCTATTGTGCATCCTATGCTGTTTATTGACTGTTAAGTATGCTTATGAATTGTACCAGCTCCTTCTGAGGGTGTGATTGCAGGTCTTCATCTGTGAGCATGAACTTTTCTAAAAACCTTTTCCTTCTATGCGTCAACCCCGGACATTCGATGATGAGATGTTCTATAGACTCCTCATCTTCGCAGCAAAATCTGCAGGTGCTGGTGTTAGTTATGCCTAATTTATGTAAGTGTTTCTTGCAGGTGAAGTGACCCGTGAGGGTCATATGCACATCACTTAAACTGACGCATACCTTCAATTTCGCTAACGCAATCGAGTAAATGATCCGTTTGTTTGTTAGCACAAAAAGTCAATGCACGCAAATTCACTATGCAAATATGCAAACATGCTCAGCAAACACACACCTACATCCACACATCCATAATTGTGCATTTGTGTTGAGCATTCGCTCATTCACATTTTAAACATTCGCGTACTGCTTTGCGCCTAAAAACATCAAAAATATTTGGCGCGGTAACTGGCCACTTCTCGCTAACATGATTTTTATGCCACAGATGTGGCTGGTAGTGACAGATGTGTGGTATGCAGCACTTACGGCTACTCTTGCAGCAGTTTTGGCTCACACTGGTTTTCGCTGGTTTTAATATTTGCACTTGAATTTTGTTGTTAAAATTTAACTGGAAAATATCGATCGGGCTCCTAAGCCTAACACAGCTGGTTCAGATGTGTAGGCGAAGGTTATCACTCCACGGCCATTGTTTTTTTCTGCTAAACGCTAAATAAGAACCATTTATTTCGTACTATATAATTTTCATATATTGTTTTATATAGATTTATTTTGGGTTGGGGAATAAGTTCATAGCGGTTTTACATTTTCTTTACAACGATTTTTTTGCTGTTCGGCAGAGTGTAAGTATTCATTCGCTAGAACTCTTTCTGCTCTACAAAACTACAATATGTTAATTGTATTTTTGAGTTATTTTTTCTATTACTTTTGAGGCTTAGAAATGGAATTCGCAGAAGGCAAAAAAACATTTTCGACACCTGCTACTCTTTGCTTTTCATCGAGGTCAAAAAGCTGCTGAAGTGTCCCGGGCTAAACTTGCGATGTGTACAGAGAAGATGTCATAGGCGAGTCTACAGCACGGAAATTGCTTACAGAGTTCAAAAATGGCGACTTTGATTCGATGACACGCTCTGCAGCGGAAAGGACTTCTGAATACGATGAGGAACGTCTCAAATCACTTTTGAGGAGAACAGTCGCCAAACCAGTCGTTATTTGCCGAAAAAAATGAACTACGATCATAAAACTATTCTCACCGAAAAATTGGGAGCCTGGGTGCCGCATGAGCTCAAAAAAACCAAAACAAAGAAAGTCATCTTCAAATTGCTTCTCAGCATCTCGCCCGCCACTGGTCCACACGCAGTCATAAACAACGCTTTTTGTACCAATTTGTCACGGGAAATGAGAAATGGTGCCTGTATGAGTACATAATATGAATCAAATGAAAGGCACAGCAAGGCGCTCCATATTTCCCAGCTACACCGCGTGAATGAAGCTATTCGACTGAAAAGACCTGATCGACATGGTCAACCCATACTCCTTCACCACAATGCCAGGCCCCATGATGCACGAGTCGTCAAAGCCCCAGTCAAAAAGCTTGAATGGGAGGTGTATCAGCAACCGCCGTATTCTTCGGACCTTGCACCCACCGATTACCATCTTATCCGCTCCCTATCAAACCATATGAAGGTCCCTTCGATAACAAAGATGTCCTTAAAAACTGGCTCAATCACACTTTTGACACTAGACCAGGCGATTTTTGGCGGAACGGCATCAACAAATTTTTCGAGATCTTGATTATTTTATTTTGTGCCTTTTGTGGACCTTGAAGGTCCCACTGTTATACTCAGCTTACCGTTGCCTGAATTCCTAGAAGGTCGCAAAACTGAATTGTATGAAACTTAACGTAAAAAAAGTGAAATAAAGAAAAGAAAATATAAATGGATAGGGCATACTCTGCGAAAGCCTTATGAGGAAATACCGTATTGCGCTTTGACTTGGAACCCGCAAGGAACGAGAAGAAGAGGCAGACCAGTGATGACTTGGCAAAGGACTATCCGCAATGAACCTGGAAAATCGTTTAATGAACTGAGATTTATGTCTAGAAATAGAAATGTTTGGAATACTTTTGTTGAATCCTTAAGCTCCTAAAGGAGTATGGAATAATAATAATAAAGTATGGCATCACAACGGACGAATTTTCAATATTTGCCCAAGTGTGCCCCATGCTAGGGCAGCCATTTAACGTAAACTAACCTAAGTTTTCCCAATTAGTTTAGATTCAAAAATTGTTTTGGAGTTTAAGCACACAATGGCAGGTGGTTTAATATTCTATAAACTGCCTTTTTCGTAATTGCTATAACACAGTTTTGCCGTATTTTGCACTCCATTTTATCGCAGTGTCATAAAATACCGAATTGAAGTTATGACTCTCAATACCTTTTAAAATGCAAAATCACTAGAGTGAGTTTCAAATTTGAATCTTTTTATACCAATTAACTGGATGACTGATAATTATTGTAAAATCGTAACAGCAACAGTTTAATCTCAAAGAAGCCACGCATACGAACACAAAGCCAAGCCAGCTGCGCCTGGCAGCTGTCATGGCTTCATGCGCTTCCCAAGCTTTTAAATCACATTCTTCTCTGCTTCCCTTTTACGCTCTTGCACTCGCTTCTTAATTCATACCCACACTCGTGTCAGCATTATTAGGTTGGTTAATTATATCTTTTGTGACAAAATGAGGGTCATTAGGTCAAAGGTTTATCTCAAGTAAATGCCCTGTGCTATGTTATGCAGCAGAGTACTTAGCTATGTATGTGTGTGTGTGTGTGAAGTAGTCATGACATTGCCATTGCCAGTAGGCCAGTTATGGAATTGCCAACATTTTGGGCAGCTTAAGTATTAGCATTTAGCGTTATAACGGAACATATACTCGTACATACGTAACTCTGATCCTCTTGCCCTATAAGCCGTGTGGTAAGTTTGCTGCATTGTGGCTGTGCATACAAGTGGATGTGTGGGTGGGTGGGTGTGTGTTTGTGACCACTTTAGTGCATCGCTTCGTATTTTGTATGCGCAATGTGGCGTTGGCGATTATGCGTTACTTCATAATACAAATTCATACGTAAGCACCTGCATATGCAAGTTCGCTAATGTAAGTTGAATTGCAGCAGCACATAATAATGCAAACAAAAGTGAGTATGTGTGTGTGTGTAGGCAAATACAAATGTTTATTGAGTGCAGCATGAATTGTGTACATTTGCCGTTTGTGTGGCATTGTGGAGCAGAGGCTTAGAAATTGTTTTCAAAAGCAATTAATCGAGCATTGCCGAACGAATTTATAATAATGCAATGTTGTTAGCTACTCATTGGAAGCATATCCGCAAATGCAAATACTATATTTGCACATTACTATTCCACATACATACCCACATACCCTCATACAGTTAAATAATAGCACTAAGTGGAATAACAGTTAGCTTACTGGTGCAATTGTAGCAGTTATTGTTGTAATAGCCTATTTTGTCAGTATTTGAGTATAATGGGTGCAATGACTCAGAAGCTGAGCTTGATATTGGCTTCAACAAAAGCTCCACTCAGGTATGTAGATAAAGTTTTCAATGAGAAGCTGAACTGAGTTTAATTGCAATGGAATTGCGGATGGTCGAACATTTTCCAAGTACTCGGTTAATATTGCCCATTGCGCTTAAGAGAGCGGAATTACAGGAATACAGACTGCGTAAATTATTTGGGGATAACTTGAGCGTAAAACTAATTAGCTTTTACTTCGAAAAAATTTTCACACAACACTAAGGGTGGTTCAATTTCAAAGGCCGATGTTGAATGTAAACCACACTTAAACGTCAAGCTTTTTTCTACATTTCACTTGAAATTTTTTAATTTCAGACTAACTCAATTTGAACCATGGAAAGAAACACAATCGAGCAATGCGTTAAAGTTATTCAGGCTTATTATGAAAACGGGCGTTTAAATCAAAATGCATATCGCGCGCTTCGTGATTTTTTCGGTCAATGTGCGTAGAATCGGAAAAATTGTGCAAAAGTTTGAGCATACCGGGTCTGTGAAAACCGATATGTGAAAACACCAGCGCACGCTTGTACAGCTCCTACTGCAGAAAATATTGCTGCTGTTCACGATACTGTGGTTGAAGAGCCGTAGACCGCAACTCGTCGTCGTGCCCAACAATTTCACCTCTCACGCTCGTCGTTGATGAACATTATGCATAAAGACTTGCACTTACACGCTTACAAGGTGCAATTGACTCAAGAACTAAAGCCTCTTGACCATTTCAAGCGTCGGCAATGGTCAGAATGGTGGCAGGAAATGGCAACAGTGAATGACCGATTTTCGAGGAAAATCATCTTCAGTGATGAGGTACTTTTTCACCTCAGTGGATTCGTCAATAAGCAGAAGTGCCGCATTTGGGCGAATGATAATCCAAGAGTGATTGCCGAAAAACCAATGCACCCACAAAAAGTGAGTTTTTGGTGCGCTTTATGGGCCGGCGGCATCATTGGGCAGTATTTTTTCCAAAAAGGAGGCCGGTCAGGCAGTTACTGTGAATGGTGTTCGCTATCGTGAGATGATAACGAACTTTTTATGGCCAGTAATGGAAGATATGGATGTGGACGATATGTGGTTTCAACAGGTCGGTGCCTCTTGTCACACAGCTAACTAAACAAAGGCTCTTTTGACCGAAAAATTTGATGGCCGAATAATCTCACGTCGCGGCGATGTCAATTGGCCGCCAAGATCATGTGATTTGACACCGTTGGACTTCTACCTTTGGGGTCATTTAAAAGAAAGGGTATACGAGCTATACCAATATAATCATAATAAAGAGAAATGATAATAATTTCCTAAAAAAAATTGTATTTTATTTAAAATCAATACCGGCCCTTGAAACTTAACCACCCTTTATATCCAAAAAAGTCGTTCAACAAAACTTCCATTAGTGCAATATATCTCTTCTCCTAGATCCGGGTCCAGAAACTATTGCATACCCGAATCAAATGCTTCTTATTCTAGTTAACCATAACGGCATTAATTACAGTCTTCAGAGAAAAAATTGTGTTACGAGGATGCTTATTGGCTCTACGCTCAACTACGCCCCATAACTAGTAATCCAGGCGATTAAGGTCTGGGGAGTTAGGCGGGTGTAAGTAAGGTGTTATATGGTGGCCATTTTCCAAGTTTCAGCGATTTAATCTTGTGGCGCCATCGTTTTGAGTGAAGGAGCAGAGTCGTGTTGAAAGCAGTTTTGGCTACAATCGTGTACACTATCATTCCAGGGTTTCACTACTGTCCTAGAATCTCAATATATGCAGCAGAAATCAATCAAAATCCTTCACTAAAGATGGCATGATTTGTGCATGTCCTTGTTGCTTACAACACCTAAAACTATAACTGTGGCTGGAGACTTCGCGTGCATGACAGCAGCAACCTGTATGATTGGACTATAGCCAATTGATATTCTAGTCATTTCTGCGGTTGGTCCTTTGGACTTTCTCGAAATTTTTTTCGTCTGAAAAAATCGCAACATCTCAGGCGCTTCATGTTGTTTAAATTTTTTTAGAAGGAGTTTTGATCAGATAACTCACTGATCGCGTGTTTACTCCGACATAAACTGCCTTCTGCGTACTACGTAGGCTTCATATCGGAGATCTTCTTGGACAACTCGATAGGTGAGACCCTCAGAAACATAAAGCTCCCTTGCAAGGACCCTCTTTGATATTTAAGGGTTCTCGTCAATGACTGCATGCACTTGTTGAATAAACTCTGCAGATCTTTCTTCATGCCGCCTGATGCTTGCAAGTCACGGCGAACCTTAGAACAAATTTATTGGTGCGATTTACATACATACATATATCTTCCTCCAACTCTGGTTGGAATGAAGGGTCAGATTTGCATATATAGCGACGATAACTGCGTGCCTCCCTATTCAAAATAATGGTTTTGGGAAGTTATAGCCACATACCCTCAACTACATACCTCAACTAGGAGGAAAAGTGGCGATTCATTTCTTTCTTCTTTTGTCAACCTCACAGATTTGTTTTAGGGATTCTGATATTTTGTCGAGGCAAAGAGAATGTAAGACTACTTTTCCGGTAACCCTATAAAGAAGACAATTTCTTTCCATTTCCCTGGCGCGTTTCACATTGAAGAGAATTCTTTATTTTTTAGGAACTTTGCAGATTTTTTTAAGAATCCTAGCAGTTTATCGAGGAAAAAAGAAAGTAGTTTGTCTATTCGCAACACTTTCGAACCAAAAATGTACCATCTAAGTCTGATGAAGGCCAAACAGCAGCAGCTTCTTCAGACTATCTTCATATTCCAAACCATCCACACTGCACTAGGAGGTGTGCCATTGCGTAGCGACGCGACCGCTTTTAGAAAAAACTGTGGATAACATTTTGGTGTCTCATGCACGGAGATTCGAAACTACGCACTACCGAATGGCTTGAGAATACCACTTTTAAAATTTGCCTAGAAATCGTTTTCTAGAATATTTTAGACCCGTGGCAACTTTACAAATGCATTTTTCTCAAACTTCGCCAAAAAAGGCTCACAATTACCCTCTTTTGAGACCACTAAAGAGTTAAAATATTAAAAAGAAAAATCTTCTGTAAACGTCCAAATTTGGTATTTAACCGATTTCTCGGAAATCACTTAGGTACATACGCAATCAAAAAATTCATTAGGATATATAAACATTTTACATGAGAATACACACAAAATTTGGGTGTTTTTTATTTCCTTGCCGAATACAAAAAGTGTAACATTATAATTAAATGATGTTTCTAGTTGGACCATAGGGCGGAGGCCCCTGGTTTTTGGGTAATTCTGTTTAACGACCGGGCTACCATGCTTCTTTGAGAAACAAATAAAAAAAAAAAAAAAAATTAAACTGGCTTCATTTCGCTCTCAGCCAAAAACAAAATTGTGATACAGTCGTATTTGCTAAAATATAAACTCTACTCTCAAGTTCAAGTTTTTTTCTAAATAAAATGTGATTTTAATTTTACTGTGCGCTTAAAAATTATTGTGGATTATTAATTTTAATTGAAGTGCAAAAAAAAAAAATTATTAATTAATAACTTTAAGCCTTCAACCTAAAATTAAACCTTAGTGTTACCCTGTACATTAATCCTCAAATATTTTATAAACTCAACCCTTTGTATGTTCTCATGCAAAAATACAACCATTGCATTGCATTATTCTATTTTGTATTTGCCACAAATAGTAACATAAATATTAACGTGAATACATTTGCATTTATTTGTTCATAATAGCTTTCGCACATGATTACGTATGTACATACATATGTATGCACAGATATCTGTGTCCAAATTTGTTAGAGTGTTCAGTAATTTTTCTCTTCCACATGTATGTTAATTGTTGGTATTGTTCTCAGCGTACTCGCTTTTCCTAAACTATGTTATGCTCATAGTACTCACCCAACCATTTACGTATGTTAAGTATTTTGTCTGTTATTGTTGTAAATCGCAATTAGTCTGCTGGTGATGTTATTTTACTTCTACTCTGCTGATGCTGTTTTCGCTCTCAATAATGCACTAATGAAAGTCAGCCGTTTATTGCAACATTTTCTAATATCAATGCATAGGTTATTATGATTTTTTTAAGACTGTAAGCATAAACAGAAGTGCGTATGGATCCATATGTAAGGGTGGTTAAGTTTCAAGGGCCGGTGTTGATTTTGAATAAAATAGAGTTTTTTTTGAAAATTATTATAATTTCTCTTTATTATAATAATATTAGTATAGCTAGATTACGTATGGAACAAAATAGTGGCCAAATGGCCTCGGCGGCACATTTCCAAAGACCACCAAAGGCAAATAGTTCCTTATCTAAACGGTGGTTAAGTTTCAAGGGCCGGTGTTGATTTTGAATCAAATACAATTTTTATAAAAAATTATTATCATGTCTCTCTATTATGATAATATTGGTATAGCTCAATTACGTATAAAATAAAATATTGGCCAAACGCCCGCCACGACCTCGGCGACACACCTCCATCCGATGGTCCAAATTTTCGATGACGCTGAGGCATAATTGAGGTTCTATGCCGTTAATGTGCCGAATTATCTCATCCTTTAGCTCTTGAATTGTTGCTAGCTTATCTACGTACACCTTTTCGTTTAAATAATCCCAAAGAAAGGAGTCTGACGGTGTCGCTGACGTTTAGGTGTGGTTCACATTCAACATCGGCCCTGGAAATTTAACCATTTATAAGAATATTTGATGACTACATTTTTCTTCAAGTGTTTTATCAGACTTTACCTCCAATTTATTGCGCATATTTTGCTGTTGTCTTAAAAATGACGAGGGCCACAGTTTGATGTCGTCTTTGAATAGCAGATGAATTCTTTTGAGCAACCGTTTAATGGCAGAAATACGCTTTTAATAAAAATAATTTCAAAACTGCATATCAAAATTGGAAAGAAGTTTATTTTCTTGGGCAACTATTATTTTTTAATTCGACATTGGCGCATTTGTTTTACTTTAGTGTGTCTCTAATTAGCCATAACTTCTGAAGCCATTTATACTTCAACTCGAAAAAAAATCTTATTTGAAAGGTAGTTTTTCATTACGTTTGATGATTGGAGCTTAGTCAAAAAGATTTTGGCAATATGAAACGAAATTTTTTTTAAAAGGGGAGCTGCATGAAAAATTATTTTGTAGTGAAAAATATGAGAGAAATCAAACTGAAATATTATTTGATTTATAACTTTTCCAAGTAGACCTTCATTTATGCAAATTGAATTAGGTGCGTTAAACTTATATAACTCTTTCTTCTTCTTAATTGGCGGTTATCGCTTATGCGATTTTGGCCGAGTTTAACAAAGCGCGCCAGTCGTTTCTTTCTCGTGCTAACCGGCGCCAATTGGACACACCAAGTGAAGCCAAGTCCTTCTCCACCTGATCTTTCCAACGCAAAGGAGGCCTTCCTCTTCCTCTACTACCACCAGCTGGTACCGCATCGAATACTTTCAGAGCCGGAGAGTTTGTATCCATGCGGACGACATGACGTAGCCACTGGGTCTTTAATCGCTGCGCTATGTCTATGGCGTCGTAAAGATCATACAGCTCATCGTTCCATCGTCTCCGATATTCGCCGTTGCCAACTTGCAAAGGGCTAAAAATCTTACCAGAATCTTTCTCTCGAACACTCCAAGTGTCGCTTCATCGGAATAATATGTAAAATTTCAGATTTTTTCAGCTCTGTGAAAAATTACATTATTTAAATGTCCACCATGAGACCGACAGTTGACGCATGAATGCCACATTGTTGAGAACGTCGAGATATCGATGTTGAAGGTTCTTAAGCTACGCTTTGTGCTACTTCGGCAATATTCTCAACAGAACGTCCAGTTTTTCCCGGTACCCAGTCCCTTTTCTATCCTTGACAGAAGCAGTTTCTGGAAATTTTTTCACTAACCTTTGAACTTTCGACTCATTCGGACGATTATTTTCTTTAGAAAAATAACGAAATTCGCGATATGTTATTCTTAAAGATCGACAATTTTCATAATAAGTTTGAATAATTTTAATGAGTTGTCTAACGCGTAAAATTTCACATCTGTGGTCTACTTTTCAACTGTCAAATACGACACAAAAAAAGTTACCGTCTAGAAATTATTCATTACTTCATCTAGGCGCCATTTTTGAAAGACTCTTTATTACTAATCATCAACAAACAACGAAAACTATTGTGTAGTATCGAGCATAGTGCAAATGATTTGATACTGCGAAGCCCGGAAAATCCAGATACATTCAAATTTGGCGTACCAACTTTACATTGGATAATTGAAATCTTACACATGTCTCATAAGTTAAAGGCTATAAAGTATATAAAGAACAGACGCAGTGAAAGCATAAAATAAACAAAATATGAGATTCAGCAGTCATTTAGGTAAAAAATGAAAGCTGGTAATAGTAACACCAATTATGGCAAAATATATCCCGTGAGATTAAAGGGGAAGTGAAGTGAATATCGACAACTTTCACCCGCTGTCCTAGATTTGTTGTTATGGACTTGGTATCTATTGCTTTTGCTAACCAGGTTCTGTCCACCGAGTGAAAGTTGTAGAAACCTTGCAACAGCCAGCAAGAAATTCATACGCCTTGCCAGCGTGGCTATACAAGCCAGGCTCGAATGCAGAAGGCTAATTCCTTCTAAAAACCACGGGACAATGAAATAAAGTAAAGTAATGCAAAGTAAATTATGATCAGAAAGTACTGGGAATGTTTAATTTAAACGAACCACGCACATGGGAACCGGACTGTAAGACTGTAAGACACACATCTGCTACTTTTTAGCACCATCGGATCGTTTGAGTGATGCTGTACGTCGCAAACGGCCGGAATTGTGGGAAAATAATTCTTGCAATTTGCATGATGATAACGCACCGAGCCCAAATTGTGCTGGATTATTTGACCAAACACCAAGTAAATACCAACGTGCAAGCACCGCATTCATCTGACTTGTGCGACTTTTTTTTTTGTTTCCCAAGTTGAAGTTACCACTTCATGGAAGGAGATTTCTGTCGATAGAGGAGGTCAAAGGGAATGCGACGAAGAAGCTGAAGGCCATCCATCCCTTCGCCCGCCTACCAGGGGTGCATGGATTTGTTTTTGATTTATTTAAGCATTGCCGGTACTTTCAGATCATAGGGTATATTTATCCAGTAGATTTTCAGCTGCTTTCATAGATTTTACAGTTACATGCCTGGCGACCCATATCGCCAAGACCCCATAAAGAATTAACCCATGCACCGAAAATTATATCGGTTGCTTTATTACTGATTTGTTAATTATCAGAATAAACTATTATGTCTATTTAGGGAAAGTTTCGTAAAAAGGTTTTCTATGAGAGAGATTGAGATTGAGTGCAACGAGGCCGTATTAAAAATTCTATTATTAGATACTTGGATCTATTTCCGAGTAGAATATTCGCTTCGTTAGAAGAAACGTACAGCCAACTTCAAAGGGGTTTTTTAGAATTTTTAAAATAAGATATGCTTAAGCAGAATAAGAATATGTATGAGAATTCTATATGAGAAGGAAGAATATCTTCTAAATTTTAGTTTAAGATAGAAATCGTCCATTATTTCTTGCTTTGTGTTAACCTACTGAATAAATAATTTAATAAGTTTATATAAAGAGCTGTCATGCCAATTTCTAACTGATGCTCCGAATTAAAAAAGTTGCGATTAACTTTAGTCCTAAAACTGCCACACTCATTTCTTTGGGTTTGTCGCCTTAAATCGAACCAAGCAAAAATTTTTACTGCAGGGACTTCTACCAGAATACGTGATAAAAATGAAAACACATTTATCCAGCTGTTCGGTTGAAATCCCAGTTTGTGTAGCCGCTCTGAATATTAACTGAAAGTACGCCCGTGCGTATGAGTAACCTCTAACTTATAATATATGAAATGCATACCTGCGTTATTCAACATTTCAAATTGGTAGGCATGCAAACTAAACTCCGTACTTTCGAAGTGTTGCTGCAAAATGCTTTTTTCCAAATTGCTAAAATTAGTTAGACTAATTTTCCCAAGCAACCAGGGTGGCGTAGAATATTTGCTCTCTCTTTTAGTGCCCAAAAGCACACACGCACACATTACCACATACATTTTGCAGTTTAGAGTTACTCTTTTGAACGCAATTGATACATTGGAATTCAGGCAAGCGATGTTGTTGCTGTAATAGCTGTAAAGTGTCATCCAACCACGAATACAAACATATTGAGCGCGCACGTGTATTTGCATAAAGCAAATATGTTTGTATGCAAGTAAATTTAAATATTTGTATATAACTAAATATGTATGTATGAATGCGTATGAGTTTTCTACAAAGTACTCGTATGTATTATGCAAATATAATTGAAAAATTGAAAATAAACAAATCACACAATAACCGCCATGAAATTTTCATAGTGAATTTTATTGAAATTTTACACAATTTTGCTTCTTCGTATTGCCTTGGTTGTTATGTACTCTTGTATGGCAAATGTCTGTCTCAGTGTCACTTTTTATTCCCCGTAACTACTTCATTACCACCTTTCCGGTTTGTCTGCAGACATACCTACAGCTACATACGTACATATCTGCCGGCTGGTGTTTTTGCCTTATTGTACCTTTCATTCCAACACTGCTGAGCTGGAGCCTTCGGCAGCAGGACATTTGCATTGCATTAATTGAATTCAATTTGCCATCGCCACATTTGACACAACTCAGTTAGGCAACTATTTGCCGGCAGTTGTTACTGTTGTTATTATTGTTGTTGTATTGATAGTACGAGTGTTTGTGTTTTTAGCAGACATCTAACAGTTTTGCCTAATGCAAACGACTGCGACCTTCCTCGTTTGGTTGTTTGTTTTTAGCAACACTTGGCTGTTGCTATGACGGCGACGACTACCTGCTGCTGCTGGCTCGCTATTTGATTGCTATTTTAAGTTGTAGCAGCCAAAATCAGTAGTTGTTACCAAATTGTTAACTGAAACGAGTCGGAGAAGATAACGATTTGGGGAAGTCAATGCCACAAGAATACACTAACACATATGCACTTACATTTAAGTACACTTATGTGCATATATATGTATGTGTGTACAATTATCAATTGGAACTTTCAAAAACATTAAAGCATGCAGCTATGCTGTGGAATATGGGTGCAATAATAACTAAAGTTGAATACTCCTTTAAAATTTCTTTTTGGCTGTTGACGAAAATCACATTTTTTCCTATGGTAAAGTACATATAGTACTTGAGATGAAAGTCTTAAGTAATTCACATCTTGCTTAATTAATTTGCAGACATGCATGTATTCACCTACTGTGTTTGTTCTATAAATTACTATTCTTCTCAAGCATTTCCCTTTGTGGGAATTTTTCGTTAATAGTAATTTTCGGACAAAATTGGTTTCCTTGTCATCGATAACTACAATATTTATAAACTAGTACATGTTTTGAAAATTTCCCTTTTTGGGAAATTTAGAAAATTTAGTATTTTTCCTTTTAAATATTTTCCTTCTGCGAATTTCATAATCCTACTATCGATAGAGTGGTATTTCATAAATTGGTAAATTTCCCTTTTTTGGGAAATTTTTAAATTTATGCTTTTTCGATTGATTGATGAAAAGTATTTAAAATATGGCATATTCGAACAAATATTAGCACCTATTTATTTATTGATATTTCAGTTTCCCTCAACTATATTAATTGGAAATTACTTATTACTTATTTGGCTTCGGGAGAGTGATATTTTTTGAGCTGGTATTATTTTTGAAACTTTCTGTTTTCTGGTAATTCTCATATTGGTGCCTTTTTGATTGATTCATGAAAAGGCTTAAAAATATATTCGAAGGAATGTTCTTACATTTGAGGTCAATCAATTAAAAATGCGAATGCTTGACCAATTTTGACTATTTTCCTTCTTTTTTTGTAATTTTCATAAATTATATTTTTAAGCTTAGTAAACTCTACAATAAATATCCCATAAATCAAAGTTTAAAATTTTATGCAAAAATTTAAAAAGAATTCGAAAAATTGCCGTACAAGTTTTAAAGCGTTTAATCAGAATTAAGCACACCAATTAGGGTACGCAATTTTATAGCCCATTAAATTTTAATTTAAATTTGGCCAAAATTCTCATGGACTTTTTGAGAATTTTTTTCCTGATAATCAGGTGCAGATTTCTCATAAAAAAAATCGTACATTATTTGTTATACAGGGTTTACATACATATATATGTATTAATTAATTAAGAATATTATTTGTGTAATGTTTATAACTTGGGATTTTAAAAATTGGCAAATGTGTTGAAAATTTCCCTCTTTGGGAAATTTTGAAAATTTAGTATTACATAATTTTTTATACAGAGTATACATACATGTGCATTAATAAATAAATTAATTTCCCATTTTGGGAAATTTTGAAAATTAAGTATTTTCTAACAATCGACGAGAAGTATTCAAAAAATATTTAAAAAAATATTAGTGCACATATAGTTATTAAGATTTTGTTTATATTCTTCCCAAAGAGGGAAATTTTGAAAATTTATTGTAGTATTTTCGAACTACCGACGAAAAGAATTCAAAAAATAATTGAGTTATAAGGATTTTGATTAGCCTTTTCAAATAATTTCTTATTTTATAGTGTATGCTTAGTTATTAAGATTTTGATTATACTTTTCCCAAAAAGGGAAATTTTGAAAGTTTAGTATTTTCTAGCAATCGACGAAAAGCATTCAGAAAATATTTTTAAAAATATTAGTGTATGTTTAGTTATTAAGATTTTGATTATACTTTCCCCAAAAAGTGAAATTTTGAAAATTTATTTAGTATTTTCGAACTATCGACGAAAAGAATTCAAAAAATAATTTAATTATAAGGATTTTGATTAGCCTTTTCGAATAGTTTCTTATTTTCTATATTTGTCGTACATAGGCATAATATTACGCAAAACTCATATTTAAATGAAATAGAGGAATTAAGTGGGTATAAAAGTTCTTGAGCAAAAAGGCTTGGGAAGATTAAACCGTGGAGTAAAAGTGTCCCGTAGCCTGGTCCTATGATGATTCAAACAAAACCACACAAATTATAAAATGCATTTCTCAATGCTTTCCGGGTTTATTTAATGAATTTATACAATATTCGAAAATTTCCCTTTTTGAAAAACATTTTTAAGTAAAAAATACGGCAAATTAACTTGCTTGGCGTCTCTAATTAATCATTCTATGCTTTGCTTAATGTTTTAAAAAATTTCCCTACTTGGGAAATTTTGAAAATTTTAGAAATTAACCACCAATCGGAAAATTTATTATGTTTACAAATGGTATACCAATCATATATGACACTTGTAAACCAGACAGCTGCAGCACACAAACAGAGAATCAATGAAGTCAAACGTAAAGGCTAAAATAAGGATTTCCATTACTCAAAAGTTATGCAAAAATAAAATTGGATGATTAATTTTACGCCTCCTTGTTCATTATATAAGTATAATACTAAATCTACGCATGTCTCTCTACTTGTGTGTGTGTGTGGAGGTAATCAAACAACAGCTACCTATATCACATAGCTAACTTCCAATCACTCGTTACTTTTGCAATTGAACTTTCAATTTTGCACTCGTACTCTTTGCAATGGAAAATTTGCAGGTTCACCTCCAATGTACATACACACCAGCAGTATTTCTATAAAATATCCAAACTGATTGCTGCTCATTGATACGTAAGTTTTCGTTGAGGAAGCAAAAATATTTAAATTAATGTAAAGTCAACTTGGCTTTTAAGTCAAATGTACACTTCTATGAATTTATGTATTTTGCATTTATTTCATTTTGTATTTATTTTATTTTATATGTACGGCCATGAGAATAAAAATAGCAGTACCCTTAAAAGATTATTTTTAAGTAATTTACTTTTTCTCTATACATCGAAGAAAAGAAAATTTAAATACCAAATATCTACGAAGATGTGTAGAGTTTAGCTGAATAAATCTGGCAACTACATAAGTAACGGTTCTTTATTGGCGTCGTTACGTTTTTAAGTGCAACATTGAAATAGCCGAGCCTTCAGTTTTTTAAGGTTATATGAGGAATATTAATAAAATTTTGCACTGATGACGAAAGTTTGTTTTTTTATTTACATATATATATACAGGGTGCGCCATCTTTTATGTCGGTATGAAAATACACTACAATATCAATCAAGTAGCCACCTTTACTAGAAATCACAAGCTGCGATCTTTTTTCTACATTTGTCATCTTGTCAAGCATTTCGGGTTTTATAGCTTCGATTTCGGCACGAAAGTTTGCTTGAAGCTGGTCAATAGCCTTCGGCTTGTTGGCGTAAACTTTACTTTTCAGATACCCTCTCCAAAAGAAGTCCGGGGGGATTAAGTCAGGTGATCTGGGGGGCCAATCGATGTCGCCTCTTTTTGACACTAGACGTCCCGGGAATTTTCGTTGCAGAAATTCAATTGTTTCATTCGCAGTGTGGCATGGCGCACCGTCTTGTTGAAACCAGTAACCGCCTAAACCTTTCTCACGCATTTGCGGGCAGACATAATGAGCCAACGTCCATCGATATCGGTTTCCATCGACCGTTTCGTTTTCACGGTAAAAATATGGCGCAAATGCCGGACCAAATAGTTACTTTCCGGTCATGCAATGGCGTTTCATGGATTTTGTGTGGATTCTCAGTTCCCAAATTGCGGCAATTTTGTTTATTCACGCTGCCAGAGAGGTTAAAATGTGCCTCGCCAGTCATTAAAATTTGCTTTCAAAAATTGGGTTCAGTGCCATCCATTCCAGCGACTGTTTGGCCGTATTCCAAGCGACGTGAATGGTCTGTCGGCAATATTCTTGGCGTCAATTCCATTTTATACGGAAACAAATTTAAATCATCCTTTAGAATGCGCTGCATTGTGGTTTCACTGACGCCAAAATGCTGAGCGCGCTGACGATACGACACTTTTGGCTCCGGGGCAACGCTCTCTCTCACTGCTTTAAGGCCGGCGGGCCAATTAAAAGGTCAAAAAAATCGATTTTTTGTTTCCTGAAATCAATAGCTTAGATATTCAAGAACATGAGACACAAATTTTGAGAGTTAAATTTCAAGTATTTGCAGAGCTACAGAGCCGAGCGTAGTGCGGCGTCGAGCAACCGTGCGCTTATTGTTGAACTTTGAAACGCGTTTTCTCGGGTTTTCATTTTCACGATTTTACCTAATTTATGTACACGATTGCAAAAAAACTAAACGAGCTATCCATTTCATTCAAAATGCGTTATCTTCAGTATTGTTTTCTCTTCTATGTGAACTAAAAAAAAACATCCAAAAACTTTTTTTAAGCGACTTTTTTACCCAGTTGAAGAGTTTTTTTTTTCCTTGAAAAACCACTTTTTTTTTCTACCTTCCCCAAAAATTCGAATTTTTCGTGTTTCCCCAATTTTCTTAGTTCACATGGAAGATAATTACATCAAAATTAATAATCTTTTTTTTTTTTTTGTTTTCAGATGAAAATTGCAAGTTGTATCTTGTACAGAAGTTGGATACTTCAGTGGCAAGGCGCTCTGGGAATCTATTGATAACTCGGCTTACAATATATTGTTGGAGATTGTACAAATTTTTTTTTTTAGTTCAAATATATATTAAACTATCCCCAAAACTTCATTTGGCTAATTGTTTTTTTCTCATCCTACAACGCTTGCGAAAACTACTGAATTTAGGACATCTAATTGGCCCGCCGGCCTCAACAAGTTCATTGGAACGTCTTGGTCGTTGACGATCTCCTACTGTCCCGTGCTCAAAAAAATTCGACACCAATTGAGTTTGTGGTAAGGCCGGAAAAAAGAGAAGGGAAACGATAAACTTCCCTGCAAGACAATCGCACAATTGTAAGGTGCAGGTCGCAGAATTTGTTATTAAAAAAGAAGTAAACTTAAATGTTTTTGATTCAACTGTACGTAAAAGACTACGAGAAGCTGGATTAGCAGCTTTTCAGCCTACGAAAAAAGCTACTTCTGACACCAAAACATAGGGCAACACGTTTGGAATTTGCAAGATGATATGCCAGCTGGACATCTGAAAAGTGACGTAATACTTTATGGACATTTCATGCATTGCATTTCTTCAGGTCCTTAATCCCCCGTGGGACATAGGGCATCAATCACGCCTGCACACCATCTTGGCATCTCTTTTTGGCAGTATACTTCAATTAATTCCAGCTCTTTTCGTTGCTTCCAGTTCTTTCCGATGCTTCCAGCTTCCGTTTCAACTGTCCGCCTCCAAGTTTCCCTTCGTTTTTTAGGCTTGCGACCAACATTCGTGAGAGGGTTCCACTCCAATGCATCGTTTTTGTGTTGAGTGCGCCCAATCCATCTCAATTTTTGGCGTGTTGTATGCTTTTCGACTGGCACCATTTGCAGTTTTTTCAGTAGATCTGAGTTCGCCAGAATTCCGTCAATGCCGGCAGCCTTGCTGTTCGGTGACGTCTTGATGGCATCCTTAAATTCCTCAATGCTGAGCACATCGGCTTTAATGGGAGAATTCACCTACACTTCGAGTAAATTGCTGTTGGGAGGTACGTTCTCTTCGATTCGAGGGTTGTTAAAAACTGTATGAAAGTCAGTTTTTCCTTTTTTCAACTGGTCATCATATGACATGTTATTTTTCGGAAGTTGCTTTAAGATTTTGTATAATGTGATTGTGTGGCATTAATCGAAGTCTCCTCCGCCGACTGACGCGTCTAAAATAGTTTTGTATGGCCACATGGGTTCACGAAAATATGTTAGATGTCCACCTAGCACCAAAAATTAGCCCAAAAATACACGCTAAAAATCATTAAAAATGGGGGCTCAAAAATAATATTCTGGAGATGTTCCTCATCTTATGGCGCATGTCTCATACACAAAATTTATGGCATAATGGACACCAATATTTATGTGGAAATAATACAGAATGTTCTGTGCCTCTATTGCAGAGAGGAAATGTCAAAAAATCCTAAACTCACAAGTTGGAAGGTCAAGAATTGGTTTCGCGCAAATAGAATTGGGGTTATGGAATAACCAGCTAAGTCCACCGACCTTAATCCTGTAGAAAATCTGTGAGGGGACTTAAAGAGAGTTGTATACAATGCCAAATCTTGGAACAATCAACAATTTTGGGAAATTGTTAAAATACGTGGCTGAAGATTCCGAATCAGCGATGAGAGCAATTGGTGAACTCAATACCCAGATGTTGTGATGTCGTACTAAAAATTTGGGAAATTCAACTTAATATAATATTAGTTAGAACTTTATGTCTGAAAACTTTTTCAATACAGTTTTTCTTTAATTTTTTTATAAACTTGGTCAAATGGTGCCGGTGGGCACGGTGAGGCAATAAGGCGAGTTGCTAGCGGCCAAACTTCTATTTTAACGAGAGCAGGTTACAGTGGTCGCAGTGCTACTGCCAAACATACAAACATCGCTTTTCATCGCGTAGATACGATTGCCCATTAAGACTCGGACCACGCAAGCGTTGGGAGCGTTGATTCAGCTGAAGACGAGTCTCTTCTACGTTCTCCGGCAGGGTATAAAAGTGCTGTCTCGAATAGCAATAGCCGGCCAAGGATCACGCCGGATAATGAGAAATTGAAGGCCAAAGTAAGGCATACATAGGTACAAGACTGCGGTTAAAATTTGTGACCGATTTGACAACAAGTCCAACCTGACGAAGCAGAAGGAGGAACGGTTGGCTTGGGCTAGAGAGGAAATCAAAAATGACCGGGCTTTCTATGCAACAAAACTACAATTTGCTGCCTCGGATCCGAAGTATGCGAACCGGATCTAGGAAGAACTAGCAATGAAAAGACAGTGTTAGACGGACAACGAAGCCTCAGTACCTTCGAAAAAGCCGGAGTACAAAGACGAGATGGCAAAGCCGAAAGTCTCGATAGGGAAAAATCGACAAAGTCAAAAGCAGTGGCAGCGGCCTGTTAAAATGAAGTTAAGTTAAATACAAAGGCTAAAAAACTTAAATACCGTTTTTAATTTTTTGGTATTCTAAACAAAAATCTCTGAAAATATCCTAAATTTTCGACCTCTAGACCACCGCGGACACCCTTAATAGGCCACTCATTGTCCAGCGGAGCAACAAAGCTAAAGAAAGGCTAGGAGCAAATAGATGGCTACACATCTAAGTGGTACAAAGACTTCAAAGAGGGTCGAGAACGTGTTGATGAATTGGAGCGCTCCGGACGACCATCGACGTCAACAGATGACCAACACGTCAATAAAGTGAAGGAGTTAGTGCTCAAAAATCGTCGGTTGACTGTTAAAGACCTTACTGATATGATCGGAATATCAGAAGGATCTGTGAAAACCATTTTGAAAGACCATTTGGGCCTACGAAAAGTCAAATCTCGTTTCGTACCGAAAACTCTCAATTTCTTGCAAAAAAGTCGTCGCGTTCATGTGTGTGAAACAATACTTTCAGACTATCAGGTCAAGCTCAAATGCATCATTACGGGTGATGAGACTTGGATTTATGTTTACGACCCTAAAACAACCGACCAATCAAGCGAATATCGGGCTAAAGGCGAGGCCAGACCGAAAAGAGCACGTCAAAGTCGTTCAAAAATAAAGGTCATGATGACATTTTTTTTCGATTTTCGTGCTGTGGTGCACTATGAATTCCTTCCACCTGGCCAAACTGTTAATAAGGAATATTATTTGAGCGTTATGCTTCGTTTACGTGAAGCAATTCGTCTAAAAAGACCAGAATTATGGGCCAACAACTCTTGGTTTTTGCATCACGATAATGCACCGTCTCACACTGCACTCGTTCTTCGTGACCATTTCGCCAAAAATTCCACGCATATCGTTCCGCAATCACCGTATTCGCCCACTCCGGGGAACGCGTTTCGAGTCGATTGAGGAGATAAAAGCTGAATCGAAGAAGGTGCTGATGGCTGTACCGGAAATGGACTATTTGGCATGTTTCGGGGATTGGAAAAATCGTTGGCATAAGTGAATTTCATCGAGAGGGGATTATTTTGAAGGGGATGAAATTGATTTATAAGAATACATAAAGATTTTTCATTTTACAACCAAATTCACCTTACTTTTTGCCCACAGTAGTATACAACGAAATGGATGATTGCATGAAAAAGCACGCGGAAGCTGGGTGGACTAATCTGATCACATGCAAAACTGCCAAAAGTCATGTGTAGAACTAATAATTAAAACTGACCCAATTCGTACCTACGCTCTTACGAAAACTACTCTTGCAGAACTATCATACGTAGATATGCTGACAGTTCATAATTTATTGGCTGCACGTGCGTACAAGACAGGGACTGCAAGCAACGACAAAAGCGTGAAGTGCAGAGAGGACATAGACGAAACTTTAGAGCATCTTCTGTGTCTTTGGCCGGAATTATCAAAACACGCACTCGAAATGCCTGGGAGCTCCACATTTTGAGGATCTGGAATATATCTGAAAAATAGATCCTACTGTGCTGCTCAGGTATTCCTAGGACTATGAATAAGTTCGTGCAGTTTTTTTTCGAAATTTGAAACTTTATTGACGTAAAATGGTTACAAATTTAATATTCAAAATATTGTCCATCGCTTACTACTACTTTTTCCCATCTTTCTGGCAATTCACGGATTCCCTTTGTGAAAAATTCGGTCGGTTTTGCCGCAATCCACGAATCGATCCATTTTTTGACTTCATCGTAATTACGGAAGTGCTGGTCAGCCAGGACATGTTGCATCGATCGGAAGAGATAGTAATCGGATGGTGCAAGGTCTGGACTATACGGCGGGTGGGGTAGGACATCCCATTTGAGCGTTTCTAAGTATGTTTTGACCACTTGTGCAACATGTGGCCGAGCATTGTCATGTTGCAAAATAACTTTGTCGTGTCTATCGGCGTATTGCGGCCGTTTTTCTCGCAGTGCTCGGCTCAAACGCATCAATTGCCGTCGGTAGACATCCCCCGTAATCGTTTCATTCGGTTTCAGTAGCTCATAATACACAACACCCAGCTGGTCCCACCAGATACACAGCATAACCTTCAGGCCATGAATATTCTGCGCCGACGTCGATGTTGAAGCATGGCCAGGGTATCCATACGTTGCCCGACGTTTTGGATTGTCGTAATGGACCCACTTTTCATCGCCAGTCACAATTCGATGCAAAAAACCCTTTCTTTTGTGCCGTTGAAGCAGTTGTTCGCATGCCATAAAACGGCGTTCAACGTCTCTTGGCTTCAATTCATACGGCACCCAATGGCCTACCTTTCGGATCATTCCCATGGCTTTTAAACGTTTGGAAATGGTTGATTGATCAACTCCCAAAGTTTTTGCAACCTCTTCTTGCGTTTGAGCCGGATCTTGATCGAGCAATTCCTCCAATTCGGTATCCATGAACTTTGGCGGCGCACCCTCGCGTTCTTCGTCTTCCAAGCCAAAATCACCACTTTTAAAGCGTGCAAACCACTTCTGGCACGTTCGCTCAGATAGAGCATGCTCACCATAAACTTCCACCAAGATACGATGACTTTCGGCTGCTTTTTTCTTCATATTAAAATAATGAAGAAGAATTCCCCGCAAAAACACATTATTTGGCACGAAATTCGACATTTTCAAGTGTGGTAAAAATATTGTTGTTTACGCTTCAAATAAAAAACTTATACTGACGTTTGTGCCTTACGACAGTAGCTCTCCAATGAATGTTTGGAAATGTGGATCGATGGAATAATAATCAAGTTACGCCATCTGTTGTAAAACCGTAACGAACTTATTCATAGTCCTATTACTTAAACTCTTAATAAAGGTTAGTCTCCATCTGGTGTCATTAGGAATCAAAAGGTCTATGCCTAACCTAATACTTTTTTGCTACTGCTATTTTCGTGTTCACAACTGTATATTTACATAAGTGAATGCATGCAAATAGTAATGGTAAATTCCAAAATAAATACGTACGTACACAAACATCTTCATCGATACTAAGTACTTTGATTGTTCACTTGAATTATATTCTAACCTGTAGCTGTTAACGCACAGGCTTTTCATATTTGTCATATTCCCCACAGAGACAATAATTTACTAAAAAATTTAACGTGTGTGAATATTCAAATGTAAATATTTTAATAACTTTTGTCTGTTTGCTTACTCTTCTAATTTTTCTTTTACTATTGGGCCACTGAAAAAGTTCATTGACATTTAGCAATTTTCAATTGATTTTATTTTTCTAAACATTTGCTTCTTTGAATATACGTACATATATACATATTGTACACCCTATATCCTTCCTAACATATTTTGACGCCATAATATCAATTTTATTCTAAAAATTGCTTCATTTGCATAAATTGAAAATATGGCATAATTTTTGCTCATTAGAGAAAATCGTTTAATTTGCTTTAACAAAAGCCAAAGCTTTGATGTGATTAAAGTCATTAAAATGATAGCCTCAATTTGTGTGTGTTATAGCCGTTATAAGCACGTTTCATTTTTTCATAATTTTTACGATATGTGGGAATATGCCATTATAGGCTTACATACATACATACACCCTCTATTACAAAAAATAACTGAAGTTTTTAAGATGGAAATAAGCCGTGTATAAAAAATAAGTAATTGGCGCGTACACTTCCCTTGGGTTTTTGGGAAGAGTTCCTCCTCTTATTTGTGGCGTGCGTCTTGATATTGCTCCACAAATGAAGAGATCCACAGTGTTAAGTCTACTCCGAACGGCAGATTCCGAAAGGACTGATGTCGGTCTTTTTTCGTTCTTATAAGGCAATGACTTATTGACATCCGTGCCAGATGGCTGATTACTGCCGAAGGTTTTGAGGGAGAAAAACTGAGCAAAAAAGAATAGCGAACCCTCTATATATACCACCTTGATCAAAAAGTTCTTGGAATAACCGTTAGTTGACGCTCTAAGGCAATTTAGTTGAGTTATGTTTTTTGTTTTTGCTTAACGATCAAGAAATTGTAGTAAATTATTTGGGTTTGCACCCTGTTGCTGCAAAGTTAGTCCCAAAGGATCCGAACTTTATGCGAAAAAGAGACCGCTTTAAGATAAATGACTGCCTTTCCGATGAGCCCACTTCGATAAATATTCAAAGTTCGTCCGTTGTGATACCATAAAAGGGGAAAAGAGAAGGAGAGGAACCGAAGAGGAGAAAAAAGGAAGAGAGAGTGGAATTAGAGGAAGACGACCGATAGTGGTTAATTTACCACTTTAAGCTGCTGATGCATTTCACCAGATGTGCGATATTTAGCCTTACCTCACTACGAGCAGTAAGCGGTTTCGCATGCGAGTGCCTACCTACGTGAAGCGGATTACCTCTCGCACCCCCCTGGGATTATACTCGATATGACTTCTCCAAAGAGTCCCGTCCAGATAAAGTTTTGAGCGTCGCTTTCCGTCCCTACTTATATTGCCACTCGAGGCTGCCCTTGGATCGAGCTAGTTAGAGGAGATGAATCGCCCCCCTTCCCATAAGAGAGGAAGCTTTGGGGTTCGGCTCCGAGTCCCGGCTACCGCATCAGGTTTTTGTGGGTTTTAGTGATTTTTAGGTTTTTTTGTGTGTTTTGTTTATTTTTATAGTTATTGTTAGTGTTCCCACTCGGAGTCGCTATCCAAAACCCAAAATGTAGTCGTCCCTTAACGATCCCATGGACAGGAAGCCATGCAAGGGTGGACGCCTGTCCTTATGAGGCATCTCAACCGCACCTACACCCAATGGTGACGGGTTTGGAGTGTATTCCGAGGCATGCCAGGGTTTTGTCGAAACGGGGTAGTCACGGCATTAGCCGACCACCCATTTCAGCTGAGTTCCATCTGAAGGTGGCAGAACGCTGCAACCATTAAAGTCGCAGATCATTTGGCGCTATCCAGGGTACACCACGCGGAAGCAATCTTCCCTACACCCCAGAACTGCGTAAATGTAGCTAAATCCATGATTTCTAAGGTTGAATCCAAGCCAACATTAATCAACCACTACCATTACTGGAGACGAGACGTGTTGATAGCTCCGTATGAGCAAAGACTCAAAAAGCCTACGTCGTTTTCAGTCTAAAAAGAAAATGATGCTACCGGTCATTTTATGGATTACAACGGTTTTGTATACCACGAGTTTTTGCCCAAAGGTTGGACAGTAAACAAGGACCATTATTTAAGCGTTACGAGTCTTTTACGTGAAGTAATTCGCCAATAAAGAAAGGATTTGTGGGAAAACAACTTTTTTTGCACTATGACAAGGCACCGTCGAACAATGCATTCATTCTCTGTAAATTTTTGCTCAAGAAGGAAACGAATACCATCTAACAGCTATCGAATTCACCTTATATGGCTGCTGTGAAATTTTTCTGTTTGACCAAGTCCAAAAACCACTGCGGGGCACGCGTTTTAACAGACGAAAGTTGGAAAAATTCAAGTTGGCTTTGATGGCTAAATCCTATCAATATTCTTCTTTACATAAACAGCTCTAGCTGGCTGTAGATTTTTGCCTGTTGGAGATCTCATATTGGTATCAAAACTGCGGTTTAGTGCCACTTGAGCACCGCCAGTGTGATACTTCTACCACTTCACCTGCCTACCTACCTGATGGCTATACCGAAAATATAGGCCAGAAATGTTTCGAGAGCCAGATCAAACGCTGGCATAAATGCATTGCAATTCATTGACAGTACTTTGAAGGCGATATTATGAATAATAAATTAAGGAGTAAATTTTATCTTAAGTCTGCTGAATATATTCCGGGAATATATTCCGGGAACTTTGTGATCAAGGCAGTATGTTTCCACATTTATTTAGAAAGCGCAATAGTATTTTGGAAGCGTTTTGAATAGAATTCCCTACAAGATTTATCCAAGCACAGCATTCATATTATATTATATCAACTGCATAGGTGGATCCCAACACGGTCTTCCGAGGCCGCTAACTATGTCCTTTTTAGGAATATTTTTTAGGATGGTAATGTCAGTGGCATGAGTGGCGTCAATCGCTTCATGGTGCCTTCCTTTCATCTCCAAGTGCAGTTGTGGGGAAAAATGATAACAGCATGCGACAATAAAACACTTTTTTTAGATCTTCAGAAAAAATATCATATACACGTAAATCTGTAGATTTTGAATAGTAATAAGTACTGGATAGGTACTCAGTTTTTCACATTTCTCATCAATTTAATTTTTTGAATTTAAAGTTTCAAAGGGCTACCTCAGTTTCCTATTATTTTTACTGACATCACGCATTATTTCGGCGCTTTCTGAAGATTAACTATATCAAACTAAAAAAAATTTCAAAATATTGTGTTTTTTTGGAAAAGAGTGTACAGGCTAATAAATTCATGCTTGGTGCAAAATATTAATGCGCAAATTAGTTGCTCTATTAAAAATAGAATAGCGTGCATACTAAAACGTACAAATTAATAATAACACGTAATATATAATCATAACCGAAATTAGCCAAGGCACCGGTGAGGTATTTCGGTAATATAATTCTTAATAACAGGTTTAGTAAACTGTAAAAATGTTGCTGTATTAAGCTTCAAAACTCATATTTTTTTATTGAAAGGATTAATAACACTGAGCTATAAAATACCAACAAAGACATGTGGCGCTTCCATCGACATAGAAACTAGGAACTGGAATGCGATTGGAAACAGATGTTGTAAAATATCGCCAACGAATGCAATGGTAATTTGCTATACATTTAAAGATATAAATGCAAATCAGTCTGTGTCGTTAAATCAAAAAAAAAAAAAAAAAAAAAAAAAAAAAAAAAAAAAAAAAAAAAATAGTTAAAAATTTGAGCAAATGTTTTCAAAGGACCTTTTACATAATTGAAACCTGCTAAATTTAGTGGCTTACTCCGTTTTGTCAGATTGGCACCACTTTTACAGGTAACGGTATTTGAAAATGTCCCTTGAGCCCGCTGAAGTTGAAAACCATTTCAATCTTAATAAAACTATTTCATACAACAAAAGATATGCAATACATTTTAAAGAACTTTTTTAAATTAAATTTGGTTTTTGAAATTTCGATCGAAACGCTTCGAATTTTTAAAAATCCACTTTAGTGCGCAAACGTGGAAAGTTATAAGATTCTTTCCATGGGTAGATCGACCGCTCGGACGAAATTCTGAGGCTAACAAAGTCGCAGCTCTCGAGTTTGGTGGGTGTCTTTGTTTTTTCTTTAAATCTACCCGACCTCCGAAGAAATCTGTGTGGATCTTGTGATGCCAAAGAGCCAAGGTGGTCGCTTCTTAACACATCAGTTTTGGCAAGCCTGATTCGAGCAAAGGCCCGGCAGACGCACAAAAAGTGACCAGCGTCTCATCCTCCTCTTCACATGCTGAGCAGACTTCACTGTCTGAGACGCCTACCTTTTCCATGTGCTTCGGCCATAGTGGCCCGTCTTCAGTACAACCAGCTGCCTACAGTCCCTTCTGCTTAATGACAGACAATTACAGTTGGTCAGACATGACAGGTAACATCAGATTTGTCCATCTAACCGTGTCTAACCCGTTGTCTAACCGTGGATTTGATGGCTGCAGAAGGGAGTGGTAGACGGGCTCCGCGCTATAGCAGTTGGCCTCAGAGCCAATCCAAGCTAAGGAGTTCGAGGCCTCGTTATACGCGATACCCACGTGTTCTGGGACTCATGTTAGCATTAGGATATTATGTATACCGACGTAGTTGAGACTGGATTTATAGGACTTAGCTATCCTTGTAGTGGTTGGATTGCTGTCTAAGGCCATGAACGCAGCTTGGCTGACGCTGCAGACACATCCATATCTGCCTCTTCATCTGTTTTCCAAAGTTCATGGCTTCTTGAACAGCATACACCTCCGCTTGAAACACAGATGCGTACATTCCAATAGCAAAGTGTAGTTTCGTCTCGCTGGACTCCACGTAGACACCAGACACCGTGCTCGGTCTTGGAGCCATCCGTAAAAATGCGAAAACAGTGTTAGCCGGGCTCATTTTCTGAGTCTTCCCACAACTGAGACTCTGGTAGCACAACACTGTATCTCTTTTCAAGTACGACTCTTGATGGCATGGAGTCAAGGGCCGTACCAGTTCCCACTGTGTTTCAGTCTGCAGATGGCCTTCAAGGCCTCTCCTTGGATAAAAACATCAAGTGGTGGTAGACTAACCAGAGCATCTAATGCCGGGTCAGAAGTAATTGGAAAAGCTCCGGTGCAACAGATGGCCCCGGTGCGTTGTAGTCTCGATAAGGTACCCCTTACTCCCATGAGAGAGAGTCTAATTATCCAGAGCACTGATACATAGGTGATAATACGTGTTATCATAGCTTTGTAGATCCAAAGGATCTTGCTAGGAGAAAGACCCCACGTTTTTCCAAAGGCAGCTTTGCACTGCCAGGCTGTCAGTGCTTTTGACGTCTTTGTTTCATCTTGTGAGTTACTAGGAGGAGGATCATGGGTGTCCTTACCGGGCATTGTCCGTTAGGTATCTATGCGGTGAGACTTGGTATTGCTGCGAGTCCGAGACGAGGTGAAATCATCTCAGCACATCTGCCCGGTTCTTGTCGGTCTAATATTCAGACACTTTTTTGCTACACCTGCGGATATAAAAGTTGTAGATATCACACACCAGGTGAGTTTCATAATCAGCTTCAAGCGGTTAACGCAAATGCAATTAACCACCCTTTGGCCGCCATTATTCAATACAAAGCCTCTTCTTACTTTTCCCCCTGTTCGGTTTTCCCCGTGTTTAGTTTTGCTCCGTATGGCATCACAATGCACGAATTTGATTGTTTGCCCAAATGGGCTTTCGCGTGGGCAGTCATTTCCGAACTTAGTCTTATAAATCTCGCGTGAAGTCTTAAAATTGGATTAATGTGGTCTTAGTTATGGTGTACAATATCGTTGTAATCCATAAAACCCGTGAACATCACTTACTTTTTTCACAGAAACGACATGGTTTTTCCGGTCTTGGTTCATTCGAAGCTCTCTACTCACTCGCCTGATTGCGTGTCGTACTCATAAGCCCACGTCTCATCTCCAGTAATGATGCGTTTGATGAATGTTAAGTCGCCTGATGAATGTTCATCTTTAGAAATCATGTCATTCTCGATCTAAACGCGGCCCCTGTTTTGCATGAAATTCAGGTCTCTTCGGACCAGCTTTGCTGCAACATGGCGCAATCTCAAATCATTAACTAGAATGGCCTGAACGGATCCATAAGCAATGTTTGAGTCCTCCGCCAGATGTCTGGTATTTATACTATGGTTATTGATTAATTTTTCTTCCAATTTAGTGATGTTTTCATCAGTTTTCCATGTCGACGGTCTGTCACTTTGTTCGTCATCTTCGATGGGCGCACGATCTCTTCTGAAGCATTCATGCCGCTCGCTTTCTTTAGAGTATCATTACCGAAATAGTTTCCTAAGATTTCTAAGGTTTTTGCTTCATTTAATCCATTTTAATGCAAAATTTAATACAAACCTGTTGTTACAAATTTAAATCCATTTTTTAAACTATAAAGCACCGAAAACACGTGCAGAGGTAGGTTTACTCCGGATGAAGTAACTTTTGCAAATCTCAAGCAATGGTGCGAAAATTTTGCTAGGAATGATGATCATAGATGTAGAAACCTGGCAAAAACAAAAACAGATCTGGAAACAGTCGACTTAGTGCCACCTGGCGGTTGTTTAGGGAATTTTCTGATCGAGGTGGTACAAAAATATTAAAAAATTATTAATTTGACTAGTTCGAGTTGAAATACCTCAAAATCCTGATGTCTTAATGATATTTGAACAACGAACTCCTTGCCAAGAGATCCAAATTATGTGGAAACACAAGCCCCTATTACTGACCATAATTTCCTATCGGGCTGCGTAATTTAATAATTGACGCATGAGACGAAAATTTGGCATAAAAGCTTCTTCAATAAAACAAAAATAATTGATATACCTTGAATTTTTTTAAATAAGGCGCCTGATATCTAATTTACTCATTTTGATCTTCATTCACAGCGAAAGTAGCCTAACTTGTGCATGCATCAAAGGAAGCAAAACGACGGTATGTACGGCTACAGAGTTCATATGGGTAAACACAACCATTGCTACCGAATTAATGCTGATCGACATGACATTACTTGGAGGTACCAGTAGATTGGCGCACATGCAAGTGGCATGTCGACATTCAAGGCTGTACATTGGCGGCAAGTGTACAGCTTGCGAAACGCGACGACTAGCATTCGCACTGCTCAATGTCGGTAAATGGAAGTCTGACGAGTGGTCAAACGGCGGTTGCCTTGTCAGTATTTGTTAGATTTGAATTCCGGTAGAACGTTGATTTGAATGTTGTTGCAAGCATTTTCAGCCGCGCATTTCTCAACCTCAATTTCCCTTCAGCAGTTTGCAGGTAATTTTCATGCGCTTTTGCTTGGACCACATTTTCTCGGCGTGCTGCAGAAGTTGGTAGTGAATTATGAGCAATTGCTCCACTGGCAATGGAAGCTGCAGATGAGACACTGACTGTGGTCACCGCTTCAGTTACTTGACATGACTTTCGATAAGTTAGTATTCTATAGACAGTATTTGCTGCTGGATCGTTAATTCCGTTGTGCGAGTGATTACCATAGAAGGTTTGCTACCAGTGATTACGACGGGACAATTTATGCATACAATTTGTGACGAAATTTATCAGCTTTTGAATTTCTATTAGGAAATTAAGATTATACAATTATTTCCTAACTAAGGTGTGGATTGTAGATTAATATAGGAACTTTTTTCTAAACTGACTCTTTTCCTCTGATACATTTCAGGCATTAGTCAAATCTACAGACCCAAAAAGCTAATTTAGTGATTTTTTTCAGGACAATTGCACAGGGCAATTGGACCTATGGGCCTATAGTAATTATTTTGTATATGCTATAATATTTGGGCTGTGCAAAGCAGAGAATTCCCTTAGATAGGTACTTTCCCGTTTTTCATATTTCCGTCAAGCGCAAACTCTTCCGAAAACTTTCGCCTGGTAATACAAAAACTTTAGGAGTTGTACCAAAGGACCTTCACTTTTAGCTTGAGCTGCAATCATCTTTCCTGCAACACACTGTCATCACATAAGTAGCTCTATTAGTGTGTAAAATATTTCACAGAAACTCTTATGCAAATATCGCGCAATCAATACAAATCTATATGAAATTCATCTCTGTCTCATATTATTAATATATTCTGTATGAAATAATTTTAAAGCGGCTAAATGTGTATGCAAATATTAATTAAAATAATCAACTTAAATTACGTTGGCTGAAGTATTTGATTCATGCACCGAAAATTTTATTACAAACGAAATTATTTTCAAACTGATTACCTTAATTTACATGCATATAAAATTTAATAAATATATTAAACTACGCAATGTCCGCTACCCTAGTGAAGTGTATTTGCGCATTACGTACGGCCAATAGATCCAAGGACGGCCAGTAGATCCAAGGTTCGATAGCCACCGGCTTTGGGCGCATAGTACTATGGTATTTTGGGCATAGCACAGCTCAATATCCGTAGCAGAGATAAAATATTAAATAATTATTTTATAATATGGGTTGCCTCTCGGCATTCAATGTCACACCATCTAGCATATTTCTACAATGAAAAGGCTTCCCAGTCATTAACCTTAAATGGATTTGGAATCTATAAATTGTAAATAGTAATTGAATTTCAACTATGCCAAAGCCTACTTATAGCTTCTATCCTTTAATTACCTGCTAGAGCTTTCATTAATAAGAAGCCAACCATCCAAAAGTAGTAGATAGTAAACAACTGAACGCTTTGCGCTTTAGTGAAAACTATGAAGCAATCAGCGAAGCAAGTTAATATTAGTGAGGCTATTTACACGAACAACAGCAGCTACATACGAGTATACAAATAGAAAAGCAGATAAACAGAGAAAAAGGCATAGAGATGAATAAGCTAACAAATAATGTGTAAATAACCGGAAGTGTAAATTACAACATTAACCTTCCTGTTGCGTGAGCGTGCGTTTGGCTGAAAGGCTGGCAGTTGAAAATACCCAGACATATTTACGATGCTTTGTACGTATTGATGTCGAAATGTTTGTGCACTCATAAAAATTCATTTGCACTTGCTCTTGCACTTTCTAGTGTTGTTTTATGCAAATAATCCTAAGCTTACATTCAGTTGAATTTATTATAACATTAAGTGGTTTTCTGCTACATTTACGCACTTGAATTTAATTTGCTTTCTTGTTAAAGCAACTGAAATCAGTGTTTAATTTTATTTACCTACAATAATGACAATTCATCAACTTAACTCTCGGCGACCACGTGAGCACTGCTGCTCTGATGCTATCTGCACTAATTATAAATACAAAACTATACAGACTTGACTGCCATGTTGAAATGTTAGTTTAATAGCGGTATGGTGATTTGATACGCTGCCTAAACCGGTAACTATTAGATATCAGGGGAATGTTACTTTTATATTTCATTACATTATAATGAAATGTTAGCTTAACAGTAGTATGCTAAGTTAACTTAATGCTCAGCGTCGGTAATGTTAAACTTCGTAGCAGTACCAGATAATACTCACTGACATTCTCTGGTGTTATATTTACATTTTTTAGTATAATTTACAGTATTGTCAGTGTTCTATACTGACCTTAAAATTTACTTTGCTTGTATAGTCAAATGCTTGTTATTCAGTGGCTGCTCCAGTGATACACATATATGTATTTATGCAAAGATTCATATTGCCAATGTTGAAATGTTAGTTTTACTGCTTACAGTGGTATGCTCATTTAACAGACTTTATAAGCCAGCCACTGCTAAATACAACAGAAATGCTACATGTACTTTTTGTTGTGCTATTACAAGTTTTCATTGGAAGTTTTCATTGTGGTAGTTTGCCGTTACAATCTCCTCTGCTTTATAAATGTGCGTAAAAGTTTTAAGGGGTAAATATGCACAAGGGGTAAAATATGTACATATTTCCTCGGGTAAAATTCTCCTTCGCAAGATGTGCATGAATTTTGGCGGTAAAGCTCTAAGGCGCTACTAGGCGTATGAGTAACAAATGTAAAGATACGTCAAGGAAAACTGAATTTTATTCGAGGCATCCGTTATTGAGAGTTTTATAAGTCAAACAAAATGCAATTTATTATGCAATAAAAAAAAATATATATATGTCATACCTGCAAGGTCATGCCAAATACGTACAATAATAAGAGTTTACTTTTGTGTTTTTTTACCATCTTATATAAGAAGATTAAATCAGGATAGTACATAAATTAGACCAAAATTAACTAATTAATTAATTTAATTAAATTTAATAAAATTATTAAGCAAATAGTATTTAATTAAAGTAACATAAATTATTAAATTAATTTAATTTAATTAATTCATTAATTGTATTTAATAAATTCAAATTAATTAAAATATTTAATTTATTAAATTAAAATTAATTTAAATATTAAAATTAATTAAAAAAATAAAATTAACTAAAATATTTGAAGTGCTTAATTGATTAATTTTAATTGCTAAGCCGCCTAAAAAAAAGCTCCTGCACCTAGCACTCAAATATTTAATTTTTTGAGCATTATTGAAATTCATTAAGAATTTAGATCTCTGAATTTTGCGACCAAAAAATCACAATTAATAGCTGTAAAAATATTTGTTCACTCAAACTAAAATTAAAATTTTTTATTTATTTTTTATTAAGTTTCTACGGCTTTATACTAGAATCTTATAATGCGGAAGCTTTACTTGTAAGCTATTTTTAATCTGCTATTTGCATGTAAGTGAAATTGAAAAATATCAAAATTGACATTAGAAAAATTTACAAAAGGAAACAATGGATTCCGCGGTAAATCCTTCGCTCAGCCTTGATATAATATAGGTTCACCTTTCAGTGAAGGTCGCTGATGAGCAAATGTGATGAATTGATTGATTTTATTATTTATTTTGGATCGAGCAGATCAAGTATTAATTTTTTAGATCGAGCCGAGTAAAATTTCTATGAGACATATAAATATTTTAGCGACCCCCAAAACGAATTGAAATCAACAAAATACAGCTAATTTAATATACTGGGCTTGGGCGTAAAAATAAAAAAAATTGAATAAATGAAATAAGATACAGTTAAAGTTACTCATTAACTGCTAATGAAGGCGGATAAAATACTATGGAAATACAATTTTCTAAATATTTAAAGGATCTTCAGGACTATATTAAATAGTTAGTGAAAAGCAACGATGACAGGGGTTAAAAATTGTTTAAGGAATTTTTGAAGAAAGCGTGAGCTTAGGCTCTATTTTTATAGATTCTTTAAAGTGACTTTGGCCGAGAACCTAGAAAAGCGAGTTTGGTATGTACTGAGGCACTGATTGTGGCTCCATTTTGCATATCTTAAAAAGCTGGGAATTAGTTATAGGTGCTTAGAATATATGACTGTACTTTTTCTATTTGCAACCCTAGGTATTTCCTAAGATCTTATCGGTCGCGCAAGTGCCCAGACCATCTAATAGTGACCAAGCAACAAAAGTTTCTGGGAATAAACACTTAGTCCAGCACCGAAACCCAGATAGAAACCATCAAAGTGGTGAGCGATTCCTGCCAACCCACAACCGATTCTTTGCGTACCGAGTTAAATTAACATTGAAAGGAGTGAGAAGGAGACGTGAACTCGCATTATAAGCTAGGAGCCTTTATGTGGCTTAGGTAAGGGCAACTATACACGCCAAACAAAAGAAGTGTAAAAAGCTCATAGAGAGATATAAAGGGTAATCTACTATACTTAAAGCACTCCCGAGCACTTTCAAGATATTAAAACTGAGAAGGAATGAATGAATGGATAGTGCATGAGCTTATCTAGGAACAACCTGGGGCTTCTCACTAGGATTTCCTGCAGAGAGGAAATTGCAGCACAAAGAGGCAAAGATCCGGGGAAGAAGAAAAGCTTGTGACTAAGCGTCCTCGTACAAATGCAGCTCCTGTAAATTCTACTGAGCAGCCGAGCAGTTCCAAGAAGAGATATCAGGTCAGTGATGTAGCTAAATGACACCTGAACGTAGCACTAATTGATCGAGGCCATCGGAGTGGACACATGACCACAGATCAATGGAAGGAGGTAGATGAAAAACTGCTGCAAGCCATTGTTGCGCGGATCGTAAGCGAGCCGGACCAATCCTCGCCCTCATTCGAAGGAACGGAATGGTTTATGGGCGTGAAAGTCCTCAAGTGCAACAATGATGCGACGCTAAAATGGCTCACTGCTGTTTATAGAAGGGCGCAAAGCTGCAGATAGTGGATGAGCACAACATTCCATGCGAACCGAGAACTAAAGTCCACGTATCCAGCACAGTTAAGCCAGCATTTGCTATACTGCTTTTCCAACGACAAAACCCTGAAATTCTGACGGAAGACTGGAAACCTCTCTACGCAGGCAAGCCAGATGCCAACCATGAACGTGATCTGATCATCCAAATAAATAAGGAAGCAGAGAACAAGCTGTAACCGCGCTTTGGGAAGATGTCGTGGGGCACCGGTAGTGCTTATCTACGCCTCAAAAAACGTCACTTGAATGACGGAAACGATTACAAGTTGGTTGCTGGAAGTAGAACGTGAACTCAGTTTAAAATCCGTGACGGAAGCGAGCCTGGTACTACAGCTCAATGGTGATGGGGGGACCTAAATGGACACAATGGAGAGGCGTGATGGCAGCCATACTCGCAAAACAGGCTTTTGATCTCGATGGAAGTACAGAGCCTGCAGACTAATCACCATCATAGTACAGCGGCCGGTCAGCCGAGCTTTTTAATATCGGTGCTCTTACAAGAATTTTTCCAAACATAGGCGGACCGCAAGGCGCTAGAAGACACCTCCTGGCAAGTGTGGTGGATTCAGTCATCCTATATGGGCAGATGCTAAGCCATCGAATATTAGGCCAGTAGCTCAAGTGCACCGGCGAAATGCACTAAGAGTCGCGAGCGCATACAGGACCGTATCAGACGACGCGGTTTGCGTCATCGCTGGAAAGCTCCCAATAGATATACTTGTGCAGAAAATGGGACAACGTTATGACAGACAAGGAGTAAAGCCGACAACTGAAGCGAAAGTTGCAGAACGTCTGCATTCGTTAGAAAAATGGCAACGCAGATTGGACTCGTCTGTTAACGGTCGTTGAACCTATAGACTTATCCCCAAATTAGCTAATGGGTGACCAGAAGGCACGGTGACGTGGTCTACTATTTAATCCGAATATTGAGCGGTCACGGATGTTTCTTGGAGTATCTCCATCGTTTTCACATTGAGGACACTTCGTTCTGTCCAAGCTGCAACAATGCAATAGAAAGCGCAGAGCATGTGTTCTTCTACTGCAATCGCTTCAACGAAGAAAGCCAAACGCTTGAGTTAGTCTTGGGCGAACAGCTGAGCCCAGACAGCTTAATCAATAACATGTGAGCATCACATGACTGTTGGAACGCAGTTAAAAGTTTTGCAAAGAGGATAATGCTGCACCTGCAATGCGCGGAGTGGCAGCGCAAAACGCAGGGAAAAACAAATCAGCTCTCGATAAGAGGTGGACTGTCTACGAACTGACGACAAATAACAACCGGTCGAGTCACGTGCTCACGACTACATAAGACGGTATAATATTACCGCAACATCTTCTTTGCTGCAGATGCAAAAGAAACCTCGATAGCGTATAACATCCATACGCCCATGTGAGAGGAACCTGAGAGCATGCTACTGGTATGACGGCACTGAGACATTAGAAGACGAGCCTATAGCATGAAGCTGGCTACAATTATGGTGGACCCAGATGTGGGTGAATAGTATTGGTCCATTTACTGGACATCGTTCTGGGCCTTCCCGAAGTAATGCATGGTAGCTCCGGGAAGGGAGTCTCCCAAGAAGAGAACGAGGGATTGTTTTAGTGGCTACACCATTCGACGCAGTTGACGACGGTCGCTGTAAGTGCGAAGGCATTTTAAACCCTTCTCACCCACCACAAAATAAAAAAAGAAGCTTTTTAATATCTTAGAGATTGGGCGTTTATTCGGGCGAAAACTGCAGATGATGTAGAATGGAGTGTGCTGATGCGTGAAGGTCAAAGAAAATGGTGAAACCCAGCGATTTAAGCCGCATATTAAAGTTCCACACGGAAGTGGGATTAAAGGACATTCTCGAAATTCGCGAAGGGGCTCAAATTGTTGTAAGGTCACAGTGCTCTATCGCCAAGAGATTTCTGAAATGTAGGTTAAACTACATGCATTTGATTCTGTAGAGTAGAGCTCGCTAAGGTCAAAGAAATGGAATTACAACGATTTAAGCCGCATATTAAAGTTCCACTCGGAAGTGGGATTAAAGAGCTGTGAGCTCTCGAAATGGCTCAACAGGTCGCGCTGCTTTATAGCCAGTATTATTGATAGTACTGCCAGCTTGGCCCCTCTTCTGGTCTCTTCTGCTTGGCAAACGTAACCTAAAGTCCATATCGAAGTTTGAGTTGGCTATCATGAACTCCATCGAATGAAAGTAAGTGCATACCAAATTTTCATTTCAATTACACATTGCGCCGACTGTTGCAGTAACCACTAAAACCAATTCATAACCATTCATATTTATGGGCAATTTTGTGGTAACACCCACACAATAAAACAAAAGAAAGTGCGAAGAAAACTCAACGCCTCTACTCGACTGCGATAGGCTGAGCCGACATACATAAATTATGAACATTACATAACCAAAAGCAAGTAAGTAAATATACATAAGTGGTGCACTAAAAATAAATGCAAAAAAATAAAGGCTTGAGGGGTTTGAAGAAAAGAAACCTTTTTTTAAAATATGAAAGAAGTGCCTTACGTAAAAAAGTTTCTGCGGCGCCACAATGCGCTTGCAAGAGCCCAAAGAAATTAATTGATTCGCTACGTATACGCACACACACACACACCAACACCGCTTTCTTTTAAGCAAAAAAGGCAAATACAAAAACTTACTTTGCGTACAGCAACACCCATTTTTCGCTTGTGCTAGGTTAGTGGCAGTTGTGCAATATCGAAACGTAGGACAGAACGAAGAAATTCGCAAGTGGTGAGAAAAAAATGCTGCTTTTGCTATTAACATACTTTTCGGGCACATTATGTACTGAGCTCGCACATTACATATTTACTAATGTGAACGACTTAGAAACTTTCTTAATGGCCAACGACTTGATGTTTGTTGTTGCTATTATCATTACTACCGCACTGTTGTTGCTCGATATCTGCGACCACGTGTTGTTGGGTCCCTATAATAGCGCACATTCCAGAACCACCCCAAAATCTCCGGCTCCAGCACAACAACGACGACCAGAATGTGGCTGCTGCGCATGAATATTTTCCTTTTTTGTTTTGTTTCTTATTTTATTTGCCTTATTTCTATACAGTCACATGGAAAGCATATTTATTGTAGCAGGCATGTTTGTATTTGTTTGAGTGTGTGTGATTGGCTGGGTGTGTTGGTGTATGGGTGTGTGGGTGCATGCCCTACAGCCACACAATGACAAACGGAAGGACGTGGTTGTACATTTTTTTTTTATTCGCTTTCGGTTTTTCTCTTAGCTGCTGCCCTACCAATGTTATCCGGCTTTGGTGTGTGAGTGCATGCGTACATATGCATGTGGGTGCGTTTGTTTGTATATACAAACGTAGCTTAGGTTTGTTGTTGCGGTTATGCAGCTACTCGCACATACATGCGAGCACTTGTGGTTAGTTGTGGTGGTGATTTTGTAGGCGCCATAGATGTCGCTGTTGGTGCTCTGTGGGATAAAATTTGTTAGTGTTGGTGCTGGTAACAGTATGGGGAAACGTTGGCGCCTTTCGTATGGTGAATTTTGATAAAGATTTTGATGTATGAGTGGGAGTAGTTGTACTGCAATGAAAATAAGGGGAACCCTTAATATGGAGAATGTATTTTGGTTTTGTTTCAGATATCCCTAAAAAATTAGATTTTCCATTACTTTTTTTTAAGAGTGATTCCTATTGGCAATAAGTTTAATTCAAACATAGCTGATACCCGAATTGTTTTGATTTAAATTAAATTAGGGAGGAACTTTTCTATGTCAATATTTGAATTTGTGAAAATTTTAATCAAGCCACTATAGGTATTTTAATAATGGCGGATATTTACTAAAAGCAAGTTCTAAATTGGTTAAATGGACTCAAATGCCTTGTTATACTTGAATTTTGAATTTGAAAAGGCCGAGGCAAGGAGCACCAGGAGATTTGGTGGCTCCTAAAACACTCAGGCTAAAGAGCCCATTGTATTTAAAGCTCTGGAAAGGGGGTAGATAGTCAAGGAGGTAAGGAGAAAAGTATCAGAGAAAGAGATAGGAAAGAATAGAGACAGAGATAGGGATAGTTAGTCCTGTGAGAATTTTCCAGATTCTTTGGCAAATCTGTAAATATCCTCCAGTTTTAGAGAACGAATACTACTCATTCTCATGACATCGGAACCCAATACTCGTAGCCTTGCTCTAGCAAAGGCAGGACACTCACAGAATATGTGCTCAGTGGCATCCGCCTCCTCCAAGCATGACAGGCACACCGGGTTCTCGATGATTCCAATGGTGGTCATATGCTGACCCCATGGGTTGTGTCCTGTAATGATGGCGACCATCAACCGAATATCTTTGCAGCGTTCCAGACCGGACCATCGCTCTTTATGCAGATTGCCTACATAATCGCTGATTCAATTCTTGATTCTTGCGGAACTGATTCCGATTATTGGCTCTGGCCCCTGTGGGGGCACCGCTGATCCACGGTTGGCCAATTCGTCGGCAATTCCGTTTCCTTGAACACCGGAGTGTCCCGGAACCCATATAAGTACAAGCCTGTTTTGTCTTGCGACAGAATTAAGCTTCTTCTTACATTCTTGAACAATCTTTGAGGTTTGCTTCGCGTTCTCCAGGGCCTTCAATGCAGCCTGACTGTCACTGAAGACTCCAATCTGTTTTCCGCTCCATCTCCTCTCGATTATCCATTCGGCTACTTTTAGGATGGCAAAAACTTCTGTTTGGAAAACAGTTGCCATTCCCCACATATCATAGTGATACTTATTACTATCGTTTAAGTACCATTCGGCTCCAGACCCTATTTCAGTCTTGGACCCATCGGTAAAGAAAATACCCGTCAAACCTTCCTGCATGCATTCTGGATTGCTCCATTGCTCACAAATTGCTTGCAAATCTGACATCAAATTTCCTTCCGAATGAAACTGTGGGTATCAGGTCATCTTTAGGTGCCAAAAACAGTGGATACTGCTCCGACAGCAACTTAAAGATTTCTCTGTGTCCCGAAGTTCCATCTTCGTGCCAGAAACCATATTTATGGAGTCTACACATTGCTTCCTGTTGTATCTTAAGATACGAGTAAATATATTCGCAAACAAAAGTTCCGTTCTTTTTGCTTTTGTTCGCAAGCGTTGCCCACTCATAAATTATACGCAGTCTCGGGGCAAATTTCGCTTGTTAACAATGGAGTGGGACTCTAAGGAAAATCGCATTGCCATGATTGCATTGCAAAAGTGTGCTAAAAGTGCAAGTGAATTTATGAATTGCTGAAAAAACTTAATATTTCGAGAATGCTTCTTTACCGCACGATCAATAGTTTTTTTTCCAAACGTTTGAAGTGACAAACAGAAAAAGAAATGGTCGTCTTCGCGTGATTCGAAACAGTGCTTTATGGCTGCCATTCGAGAAAGAGTTCGCAGAAACCTCTTTAGAAAGCAGAAAATCATGACCAGCGAAATGAATATATCGACCAGATACATGTCGAAACTAATTAGAGATCATCTCCACGTGAAGGCCTTCCGTCGCTCAACTGGTCATCTTTTGTCAACCCGCTTGAAGAAAATGAGACTCGACCGATGCAAGCAACTTCTTCGGTGACACGTGGCCAACGGCCATGCAAATAATATAATATTTTTACAGATGAGAAAATTTTCATTGTTGAAGAAGTTTTTAATAAGCAAAACGACAAAATCTATGCTAAAACTTCTAAAGACGCTAAAAATGTTGTTCGAAGGTTTCTGCGAGGCCATCATTTAGCCTCCGTAATGTTTTATTGGGGAGTGTCTTGTACAGGCGTTACATCTCGTAGTTTCTGCGAAAAAGCGGTTAAGACCGGGGAAAGAGTGTACCAGAAGGATGTCTTTGAAGATGTGGTGAAGCAGTTCAGCAGTACTCTCTTCAATGGACAGCGTTTGATCTTCCAGCAAGATTCTGCTCCAGCCCATAAAGCAAAAACCACCCCACAGTGGCTAAAAATCAATATTCTTGGGTCCATAGTCGCAGAAGAATGGCAGTCTGAAAGTCCAGATCTAAATCCATTGGACTACAATTTGTGGTCAGAATTGCACAACATGGCCTGTCGAAGGCTTCATAGGAATGTCCCAAACAATCTTTGGTTCGATCAGCGACGTCTGTATCCATGGAAACCCGGCGTGCTGCAATAGCCGAATGGCTTAATCGTTTGAAGGCTTGCAATTGGTGATCGTTATGAATGAAAATTGAAAACTTTTTTCCTTAATATTTGCATGATGAAATAATCATTAAAAAAAGTATTATCATTTCATATCTACAACGGACTTATCGTGTAACAGAACTTATGGCAGGACTAGGTATAAAAGGTGGCACAAAATTAATCATCCAATTTCGTTTTTAACTAACCAGTTTTTAAATAAAAAATGATTTGTGGTGCAAAATTAACCATCCATACTTGTTTTTACATACATGTTTTTACATAAAAATAATATGGTTTTGAGAGATAGAAATCTTTATTTTGACCTTTGGCGGCGCAAAATTAATCATCAATTTTATTTTTAAATACACTTTTTCAATTAAAGAAAATCCGATTTCGAGTGACGAAAAATTTATTTTTGACCTTTGGTGACCCAAAATTAATCATACAAGCTGGGTTGTGGAATAATTTTTTTACAAAATCAAAAAATTTATTATTATGATTTAAAAATTTTGAGTAATGAAATCTTTATTTTGACCGTTTTTTGACGTATTCCATTGCTTGTCTGTTTGCATACTGCAAATCTTTAGTGCAAAAGTGTCAAATATGATTGACGCACGACGACATTTGCAAAAATATAATTTAAAGCGACTCAAAGCGACCCAAAATCAATCATCCATTTTGCGCCACCTTGTACGAACAACGTGAATAAATACTGATAATGCGCGTAAAACTTCTCCAATCCGAATCATCATCATCATAGCGATTACAGCTTGGGGTGCGCTAGTGCTTCCTTCACAATTTCACTCCGTACGAGTCGGTTCATTGATTCGCTTCTCCTAGTATTTATAAGGCGTAAATCTGCATTAGCATCGTCTGCCCATCTTTTTGGCGAAGGATAGTTGAATGTCGTTTTCGTAATTCTGCTGTCGGCTATCCTGAATAGGTGTCCAAACCATCTCAGCCGCTGAGCTTTAGCGAAAGGCACAAAATATTATGACCTGACATCAGCTGTTCGATCTCAGCATTGCATCTGATTCTGTAAAATCCATCAGCTTTCCTTACTGGTCCAAATATCCTTCTTTGGATTTTACGCTCAAAGCGGATGTTAAATGTCAGTTGTTGTTCTAGCAGCAATACCAAACCCTGTCAGTGTAGTGTAAATCACCGGTCGTCTTCGTCTAACTCATCTAAAGGTAGGCCCAGGAAACTCGCTGTTTCGATAGGTTGGGTCCAGAGGGAGAGGGGTGTTAGATGAGTGGGTTTGATCTGACTTGTGAAAAGGTGGTTAGCGTCGTGCGGGGTGTCTTCGCATGGTGAACATATGTTTAGTATATCGGGGTCAATTCTGGATAGGTAGGAGTTTAACCTGCTACAATATCTAGAACGTAATTTTGCCAAGGTTACGCGGGATTCTCGGGAAAGTTGGAGCTCTTCGCATGCAATGAGTGGTGGTAGGACTCCGATGACGTCATTCGGGGGTGGGGAGCTTAAGAAGGTGGGAATGGTCGCCCGATGAATGTCGTTAATTGTTTGTCTGTACACTGTTCGATCCAGTAACTGTCGGTCTGTTTTGTCTTTGATCTCGTCCACGTAGTTGAGGAGGTACCTCCTGACATGCCTGGAAGGCGGCTCAGGCTCAAGCAAGTGTCTGAATGGGTGAGACCTGCTCTAACACCCTAACAGAAACTGCTTGCTGAGCAGTTTGTTATGCTCCTTCACAGGCAGCATATGGGCCTCCTCATGTAGATGTTGTGGTGGGAACATCAGAAGACATCCTGTCGCAGTCCTAATGGCAGTGTGTTGACAAGTCTGTAGCTTCGTCGACTGCGAATCACTGGCTCCAGGCGTTCAGGCAGGCGTAGCATAGTTTAAAACCGGCCTGCCTATTGCCTTAAATGTCGATAGCAACATTTATTTGTCTTTGTCCCAAGTGCTGCCGGCAAGCGATTTGAACACCTTGTTACAATTTCGGACTTTAGTGGCAATAGCGGTCCTATGCGGTGAGAAGGGGAGCTTCATTGCTACTGGTCTTATTAGCGTCCTGTAGATGTGAGGCTTACACGATCTCGACATTAATTTATTTTTGAAAAGTTTTTGGAGAGCAAAATAACTTCTATTAACAGTTTGTAGTCTATCATTAAAGTCGATTAGGAGGTCTGCAGCGCTGCTACGGTTTACATCCTGGTACTTAAAACTGTCCACTTTGTGAAAAATGTATAGGTGGATCTACAGGTTGACATAACCTGTGGCGCTGAAAGACCTAACGAGCTATTTTGTCTTATCGGTGTTAACTTCAAGGACGACTAGTTTTCCCTTGCTAGTTATCAGCGCTAATCCGAAGAGTGAGTAAAATCTTTGATAAACGGAGAAATCGCCTATATTCGGTTCAAAATTTTATAAGTTTTCTTTTCAAATTTTGTTGGTTCCCTTTTATTGTTCAGCAGATTTTTTTTATTTTTTTTATTAAATTAGGATTCGATGAACGAAAAAATTGTTTATGCTTTCCAAGTTGTAAACTCATGCGCACCACATATTCTTAAGGGCATAGAGATAAAAAATTGAAAATTAATAAAAAAGAAAAAAGTTGATATTTTAGTTGGTTCGAATCGAAATAAATAAAATGATGAGTGAATAAAAATAAATCGATAAATCGTCTAAGGATAAATCGAGCTTTCACAACCTCATTAAAAAACTTTCTTTTTCTTTCGTTCTGCAACAAATCATGCTAATTTAATTTTGCGCCACCTTGTATGCATTTTCACTGTCACACAGTGTAATATGTAGATTCTCAGAAAAGCAGCAACTTCTCGGAATTACTACATCAAAAATCTTCTGATTTTAAAGCTAACCAAATAGCGTAGCAGAGAAGAAAAGAAAATGGAATGACATAAAGTTATTTTTTCGGTATCGGTAGTAAAAAATCTAGCGAATTGAGGCGCCACTTGAGAAATTTCCTCATTCACGCGAACGCAGCAACACATAATTTTCTTGGAATTTACAATAGTCGCACATTTTTTGCCTGCAAATTATATTGTAACAAAGAAAAAATTGAAAAGAAGAAGAAGAAGAAATTAAGTCACTCACTGTGTCAATACTTTACGCCGTAATTGCATAATACGTACATATCCTTCCTCTTCGCCTATTGCTCAACTTTCCGTTACATTGCATGCAGCTAAGTGCTGCCGCGAGTAGGCTATGATTTTTCTGCACTCAAAAACTGTGCACTGCCAACTAAAGCAACATTTTTTTTCGCCAATGTTGCCAAAGGTATTAATTTGAGAATTTATTGCAACGCTTTATGCACACAAATACATACAAACATATTTATTTGCTTTCATTCAGGTTTTCAGGTGATTGCACTACTGAGTGGCAGAAATATGCTCATATTTGTTGGTCTGTGTGTATGAATGTATGTTTGTATGTGTTCATTAATATGTGACTTCAAATATGCATCGACAGCCCTTGCAATTAGTCGCAAAGGGGTTAGAAACGTTGAACATATCAAGAGTTTGGGTGAAGAATGAATCACTTCAAGTAAGTAACTGCCTTTGGCTCTGCTAGTTAGGCAAATAAAACGCGAATTGGGCGTAAAATCAGAAATTGTACTTTTACTTAGCTAATATTGAGTCATATGTTTGTTGGTAAAAAAAAGCATTATATATTGTATATCTATGTATGTGTGTGTATGTATATGACTGATTGTGGCATGATTTGTTGACTAACTAATAGCTGTTCTATAATTAAGCCTGTCTAGCAATCTTTGAGTGCATGTAAGTGGCGCATACATACATAATTAAATACATACACGCACACACATACGTAGTTAAATAAATGCGCACATAAATACATATATAATTACATAGAGCATTAAATGCATCTATACACACTTCCTCATATATGCACAAATATACAGGTTGGGCTCTTTAATGTGTACCTCCGGTAATCTATAATGCGAACCACCAGTTATACAAGGTGGCCCAAAATTAATCATCCAATTTTGTTTTCAAATAAATTTTTTTAAGTAAAAAATTGTATAATTTTGATTGATGGAAATTTTTGTTTTGACCTTGGTGGCGCAAAATTAGTCATCCATTTTTGTTTTTAAATAAACGATTTTTAATACAAAAAAATGTGATTCTGAGTGGCAGAAATCTTTATTTTCAATGGCGCAAAATTAATCTTCCCATTTTGTTTGCCCTTTGGTGGCGCAAAATTAATCATCTAATTTTTTTAAGTAAAAAAAGATATGGGTTGAGTGATGGCAATCTTTATTTTTCCCTTTGGTGGCGCAAAATGAATCATCCCGTTCTGTTTTTAAATATAAAAGAAAAATCTGATTTGGAGTTATGGGAATCTTTATTTGCCCTTTGGTGGCGCAAAATTAATCATCCATTTTTGTTTTTAAATAAATTTTTTTAATATAAAAAAATTTGGTTTGGAGTGATGGAAATCTTTATTTTGCCCTTTGGTGGCGCAAAATTAATCATCCATTTTTGTTTTTAAACACATTTTTTTAATATAAAAAAATTTGACTTGGAGTGATGGCAATCTTTATTTTGGCGCAAAATTAATCATCCCATCTTGTTTTTAAAAACTTTTTTTAAATATAAAAAATCTGATTTGGAGTGATGGCAATCTTTATTTTACCCTTTGGTGGCGCAAAATTAATCATCCATTTTTGTTTTTAAACACATTTTTTTTAATATAAAAAAATTTGACTTGGAGTGATGGCAATCTTTATTTTGGCGCAAAATTAATCATCCCATCTTGTTTTTAAAAACTTTTTTTAAATATAAAAAATCTGATTTGGAGTGATGGCAATCTTTATTTTACCCTTTGGTGGTGTAAAATTAATCATCCATTTTTGTTTTTAAATATAAAAAAATCTGACTTGGAGTGATGACAATCTTTATCTTTGGCGTAAAATTAATCATCCCATCTTGTTTTTAAATACATTTTTTTAGGCCGAAAAAAGTCTTTTCGAGATAAATGAGTCTAAAGTTTGAGGAGTACAGGAGCGGGCGCACCGCTTTCTACCTAGCTAATGGCTGTAAAAGGTATAATATTGGGAATTTCCGCAAGAAAATTTCACAGTATATTCTTAAGACAATATACTTTCGAAATATTGAAAAAACAAAAAATCAATTTTTTGCAATTTCTAGACCACTAAGTGGGATTTATAAAAACTGTCTAGATTTATTTAAATTTCCTTTCGCAGACGGTCTTGTGTTTTTTTAAACCATTCTCTTCCACAAGAAATTGATTTTTACTTGGAATAAAATTCAGCAAAAACAAAAAATAAAAAATCAGAGCAATTTTTCAGTGCCTTAAATTACAAGCCTTAAATTTCGCAAAATTCAGATTTCAAAATTCAAAATTTAGATGAAAACTTGTTAAATTTTTCTGAATTTTTTATAAATTTTTAAGGCTTGATTTATATGATTTTAATTAAAGCATGAACAAAACTAATAAAATTACAGAAAAAAGAATTGCGGAAATCAATAATAGTTCACAAATTTGGCATCCCCTATAGTACAGAGACCAAGTGCCTACACTTTTTATTACACCTTTTTTCCATTCTCTTGAATACTAATAAAGGAGAGCACATTGAATTTCTCTGCATTTCACTGCGTGTTTTAGGCATATATTGAACAAATATTAACTCCAAAAGTATTGTAAAAAAAGAACCATCACCACGCAATCAGTTAAGCTCGCCACTCTCTCCATATGCAACTAAGTCTTCATTTTGAAATAAAAATATTTTTTTTCAAAAAAATAATAATGAAGCGCGCATGTAAGTATACAGATAAACGACACTAAACCCAAAGTAATAGATGAGTTCTGGCATCTTGGAAGCGTCATTAACAGAAGTGGCAGCTCAGCAGTCGATGCTCGCAGTCGAATATCGAAGGGTGACGCTGTGTTTAGCCTTTTGGACAAAGTGCGTAGAACACAACACCACACTCCAGGTATTTAGCAATCGCATTCTTCTCAAAATTGTGTGCGTTTTCTGTCCAAATGCCATCACAAACTTCTACCTCTGGGCAATAACGAAGCAGATGCCCGTTGAAATCCGACGGCGAAAGTGGAAATGGATTGATCACACACTGCGAAAACCAAATGGAGATATCACAAAGCAGTACTAAACTGGAATCTGCAAGGCAATCGGAGAGGTGGGAGGCTATCGAACACGTGGAGGCGACTAGTGGAAGCAGAAGCACTACAAGCAGGTCACACTTGGCGTCAAAGCAAATAGTTAGCTTTAAATAAATATGATTTTAACTTGTGTATTGAGGCTCTTTATCCCACCTAGGAACTACGGCAAATAATAGGACTATGAATAAGTTCGTGCGGTTTTTTTCGAAATTTGAAACTTTATTGACGTAAAATGGTTACAAATTTAATATTCAAAATATTGTCCATCGCTTACTACTACTTTTTCCCATCTTTCTGGCAATTCACGGATTCCCTTTGTGAAAAATTCGGTCGGTTTTGCCGCAATCCACGAATCGATCCATTTTTTGACTTCATCGTAATTACGGAAGTGCTGGTCAGCCAGGCCATGTTGCATCGATCGGAAGAGATAGTAATCGGATGGCGCAAGGTCTGGACTATACGGCGGGTGGGGTAGGACATCCCATTTGAGCGTTTCTAAGTATGTTTTGACCACTTGTGCAACATGTGGCCGAGCATTGTCATGTTGCAAAATAACTTTGTCGTGTCTATCGGCGTATTGCGGCCGTTTTTCTCGCAGTGCTCGGCTCAAACGCATCAATTGTCGTCGGTAGACATCCCCCGTAATCGTTTCATTCGGTTTCAGTAGCTCATAATACACAACACCCAGCTGGTCCCACCAGATACACAGCATAACCTTCAGGCCATGAATATTCTGCGCGGACGTCGATGTTGAAGCATGGCCAGGGTATCCATACGTTGCCCGACGTTTTGGATTGTCGTAATGGACCCACTTTTCATCGCCAGTCACAATTCGATGCAAAAAACCCTTTCTTTTGTGCCGTTGAAGCAGTTGTTCGCATGCCATAAAACGGCGTTCAACGTCTCTTGGCTTCAATTCATACGGCACCCAATGGCCTACCTTTCGGATCATTCCCATGGCTTTTAAACGTTTGGAAATGGTTGATTGATCAACTCCCAAAGTTTTTGCAACCTCTTCTTGCGTTTGAGCCGGATCTTGATCGAGCAATTCCTCCAATTCGGTATCCATGAACTTTGGCGGCGCACCCTCGCGTTCTTCGTCTTCCAAGCCAAAATCACCACTTTTAAAGCGTGCAAACCACTTCTGGCACGTTCGCTCAGATAGAGCATGCTCACCATAAACTTCCACCAAGATACGATGACTTTCGGCTGCTTTTTTCTTCATATTAAAATAATGAAGAAGAATTCCCCGCAAAAACACATTATTTGGCACGAAATTCGACATTTTCAAGTGTGGTAAAAATATTGTTGTTTACGCTTCAAATAAAAAACTTATACTGACGTTTGTGCCTTACGACAGTAGCTCTCCAATGAATGTTTGGAAATGTGGATCGATGGAATAATAATCAAGTTACGCCATCTGTTGTAAAACCGCACGAACTTATAAATAGACCTATTATATACGTGTAATATATAAGTATAAGTATACTTTTGAGCAGCAGATAATTTTTGCCTTTTGCGACATGTCAAAAATTTCATTTCAATCTTTGCGAGCCCACGCCTCAATTCGGTTTAAAAAAGCTTCACTGTATACATAAAATGTTTCATGCCTTTATTCATTTCCTAGTGCACACATACATACATACACATCTTCATACATACTATTAAATATTGTACAAACATAAAATTCTGTCGGTATCGACTGCTGCTCTAACTCAGCCAGCTGGTAATAGGAGTGAATTTTCGCTGCCGGTAATTGCAGTGCATTGCAGCAGACCACTTCAGTATTTGGTGGTGATGAAAAAAGGAAGAAAGAACAGAAAAAAAAACAATATTAACTGCAATCTGAGTGAGTCGAGCGAAAATCGAGCGCTTTCGTGTTTCATTTTGTTATTCGCTGGCATTATTGGCATGGAAAAAATGTGTTGTCACTAACCATAACAACGCACACATGCAAACACACATATATATGTATGTACGAGTATGTACTCGTAAGCAAACAATATAAATATTTTATTTTTTAATATATAACTCAGACGTAAGTGTGTGTGGGCGAGTATGTAATTATGTGTTACATAGCGAGCATATGTTTTTCCCCTTTACTCAGCCATCAAAGCTGCCATTAGGCTACCCATTGTGAACTCTCCATTAAATGCTTCAATTAATACTCTTTCTTTTATATTTTTACACTGCTGTTAATGCTAATGATACTTTTTGTAAAAATTATGCCGACATTTAACAAATAAGCCTGCAATCAGAAAAATAGAATAATAGTTTAAGTGTTTTGATAGAATCACTTTGCGAAAAGTCGCATGAGTGTCTGATCGTCTGACGTTGGTTGCATGATTGAATAGCTGGCTGGACTGCTTCTGGTAATCAAGTGGAGCTAAATAAAAGCACTAATTTTAAAATAAATTTTTTATCTTTCAGGGATTGAAAATTTTGTCGAATAACTCGCCAGGTTCCTTAATTATTTTATTGTAATTTAGTGTAATAATTCACGCATAGAATTCTGTCTTTATCCCTGCAGATGCGTGCATATTTTAAATAAATCTATCCGTAAATAAATCTATTGGGATTTTAAGCATACTGTGGGCAAAAAGTAAGATGAATGTGGTTGTAAAATGACAAATGTCAGAAGTCACACGGAGCCAAATTAGGCGAATACATACGGTGGTTGCGGAACGATATGCGTGGAATTTTTGGCGAAATCGTCACGAAGAACGAGTGCAGTGTGAGACGGTGCATTATCGTGATGTCAAAACCAAGAGTTGTTAGCCCATAATTCTGGTCTTTTTAGACGAATTGCTTCACGTAGACGACGCATAACGCTCAAATAATATTGTGTATCACGAAAATCGAAAAAAACTGTCATCAAGATTTTTTAGACGAATTGCTTCACGTAAACGAAGCATAACGCTCAAATAATATTCCTTATTAACAGTTTGGCCAGGTGGAAGCAATTCATAGTGCACCACACCACGAAAATCGAAAAAAACTGTCATCATGACCTTTATTTTTGAACGACTTTGACGTGGTCTTTTCGGTCTGGCCTCGCCTTTAGCACGATATTCGTTTGATTGGTCGGTTGTTTCAGGGTTGTAAGCATAAATCCAAGTCTTATCTCCCGTAATGATGCATTTGAGCTTGTCCTGATAATCTGAAAGTATTGTTCACACACATCAACGTGACGACTTTTATCCAAGAAATTGAGAGTTTTCGGTACCAAACGAGATTTGACTTTTCGTAGGCCCAAATGGTCTCTTAAGATCTCACAGATCCCTCTGATATTCCGATCATATCAGTAAGGTCTTTAACAGTCAACCGACGATTTTTGAGCACTAACTCCTTCAATTTATTGACGTGTTGGTCATCTGTTGACGTCGATGGTTGTCCGGAGCGCTCCAAGTCATCAACACGTTCTCGACCCTCTTTGAAGTCTTTGTACCACTTACAAACCTTTTTCTGCGACATCGTCGAATCACCAAATGCCTTCTGCAACATGCTAAACGTTTTCGCAGCCGGAATTTCATTCCGCAAACAAAATTTGATGGCACTTCTCTGCTCAATCAAATCAGACATTGTAAAAATCGAAAAATGCACTCTTGGTCGTTTGGTAAACACAAACGTAAAAATATTCCTGATAATGACATTCACATGAAAGTTGGCCCAGATGTTATTAACAGTGCTGCCAACTCATGAAAAAATAACTAGAGCGAAATTTTAATCACGCGAAGTTTGACAAATAAATTCACCTTACTTTTTGCCCACAGTGGTATATATTAGCGCATAAAAATTTAACATCCGACGTCAAAACACTTTAGTTCCCGAAGTATTTGATTTTTGATATGCAAAAATCAGCTCTACTTAATTCTTGCCATATAGTTCGAAACTTTTTACAGTGAATTTGACAATTATTTAATATTTCTAAGTGCAATATTAGTCATAACTTACGTACCTGTAGTAGATAGGTAGAAATGGCAGTCGGTCTAGAAGGGCTATATAACCTGTAAATATTGTGCGAGGAGAAATATTTGGCTGGCGTTATAAAATCAAGGCTTAAATCATAAACCAGCAATCGTTCTGAAGTTAGATTTCCAGCAATAATTATTGCATTTTTTAATTGAAAGTTGTAAGAAATTTTCTGCACAAATGAGGCATCGCTTGGAGTTGCACCAAACATCTTGAGGATCTATACTTCACCGGTGACATCTGCCTCCTCTCTCACAAACTCACTGACATGCAAGCGAAGGCGGGCAAACTAGTCACACTGGCACGCACTGTTGGACTAGAGGTCAACATCGCCAAGACAAAGGCTATGAGAGTCAACCACAACAAAGTAAGACCCATAATGGCTGACGGTGGTTCGGCGAAATTGGTCGAAAGATTCTGCTGCCTTGGCTGCCTATCACGACAAACGGCGGAGCAGATAAAAATGTCAACTACAGGCTAAACAAAGCAAGGGCGAATGCTTTAGCCCATGCTGTAGTTTGCAAATCTCCAGGCACACTAAACTGCGAATATTCAGCTCATGTGTAAAGTCGGTACTGTTTTACAGAAGTGAAACATGGCTGGTTTCAAACACCAGCACACAGAGGCTACAATCTTTCGTCAACAAATGTCCCGCATCATCTGTAGAATATTCTGGGCGAACACCGTCAGACACGACGCGCTGTGGAGTACATCGAATTACAGGCCCATTCTATAGCAAATCAAGCGTAGAAAGTGGATATGGTTAGGTCGCTTAGAAAACCTCCAGATAGCATCACGAGAATGGCACTGAAGTGGAACCCGCACGGGAGCAGAGGTCGCAAGGATCACTTGGCGAAGCAGCAGATGCCAATATCATATCGGACGGCACAAAAACAACAGCACAGAACCGTCTAAAAAGACCAGAATTATGGGCCAACAACTCTTGGTTTTTGCATCTCGATAATGCACCGTCTCACACTGCCTTCGTTCTTCGTGACCATTTCGCCAAAAATTCCACGCATATCGTTCCGCAACCACCGTATTCGCCTGATTTGGCTCCGTGTGACTTCTGGCTATTCCCAAAACTCAAGAGACCACTCCGGGGATCGCGTTTCGAATCGATTGAGCAGATAAAGGCTAAATCGAAGAAGGTGCTGATGGCTATACCGGAAATGGACTATTTGGCATGTTTCGGGATTGCAAAAGCGTTGGCATAAGTGTATTTCATCGAGAGGGGATTATTTTGAAGGGGATGAAATTGATTTACAAGAATAAATAAAGATTTTTCATTTTACAACCAAATTCACCTTACTTTTTGCCCACAGAGTATGACGGATATCAGAATCAAAAAATAAATGCCATGAAATCATCTACCAGATTATCATAAACAATGAATTCCAATAATACTCCTGTTTTTTATTATAATTTTAAGTTCTTAAAAAACAGCCCATATCAAAATTTAATATAAAAAAAAAAAAAAAAATTGCATACCAAAAATTGTCCCAAAAACTATTTTTGTTAAAAAATCTATTTATTTAAGTATAAAAGTGAAAAAATATTTTATTCAAAATATTGTCCATCGGAAGCGGCAACTTTTTTCCATTTTTCAGGCAATTTATGGACTCCATCCCAAAAAAACTTTTCATCTTTTGTGCCGAGAAAGTCATCAAGCCATTTTTTAATACCTTCAATATTGGTGAACCGTATTCCAGAAAGGTGATTCTGCATCGACCGAAACAAGTGGTAATCAGAAGGAGCTATGTCTGGGCTATAAGGCGGGTGAGGTAGAATTTCCCATTCGGCATTTTCCAAATAATTTTTGACTGGTACTGCAACATGTGGCCGAGCATTGTCATAATGGTCTGGTCGCCCATTCTGCCCGTTTTTCGGCTATTGCTTGCTTCAAATGTATCAATTGTTGCCTGTATAGCTCTCCCGTGATCGTCTGGCCCGATTTTAACAGCTCATAGTACAGCACACCCACCAAATACAGAGCATTACCTTCAAACCATGAATATTCGGCTTTGGTGTCGATTTGGCTGGTTGGCCTGTCTTCTCGTATGATCTTTTACGCTTTGGGTTTTCGTATTGAATCCACTTTTCATCGCCAGTGACAATACGATGCAAAAACGATTTCTTTTTGTGGCGATTAAGCAGCATTTCAGACATGCAAAGTCGTCTCTCAACGTCTCTAGCCTTCAATTCGTGTGGCACCCAATTTCTTTTTTTGTGAATGTATCCGGCTGCTTTTAAACGTTTAGAAATGGCTTGTTGAGTGACTTCCAATGTTTTTCCAAGCTCTTCTTGAGTTTGACATGGACCTTGATCGAGTAATGCCTCCAATTCTTCATCTTCAAACTTGTTTGATGCACCTTATCGCTCTTTGTCTTCTGTGTCAAAATCACCACTTTTAAATCGCGGAAACCACTGCTGACATACATATTCATAAGCATATTCAGGATAAGCTTCTGAGACTAAACAATATGCTTCTGTTTTGTTGGAACGTAATTTGACATTTTGACTGTAATAAAAAAGTTTCAGTTTACTAGTATTCACTGTGACATATCAAATTTACTTGATTCTTTGGCATGCTTCAACATAGAATAGCTTCACTGTCAAAATATTGACTACATAAATCGATATGAGGTTAGTAACAAATACGAAATTAATTAGTTGTTCACCCGATATAATTAAAATCCGTTGCTGTTGTTCAAGTGGAGTATTTCTACTGAAATAATTTTAATTAGCGACCAGCACCGTTTTACTACCATTGTTCTCGTATTTGTTTTGTTTCTAAGTCAGATCCATTTTGTGAGATCCAGGTATAGCATTTCATTATCTCGATGTCTGAGACTCATTAATTTGCTGTAAGAAAGGCTTACCAAAAGAGCAAAGCCTTGCCCTGGCTAGCCCTGGACATTAACATATATTAGGTAGTGGAAAAGATCCCTTGAGTTGTAATATGAATTTTGTGGAATTTTTCTAATTTTTGTATACAGTTTGAAACTGGGTTTTACGTGATTTTTGTTAAAATGATTAGTTAAAATGTTGATGTCACATCGTACGTCGCGGGCTGTATAGACCTTCTCCTTGAATAAAAAAAAGAAATTTTATTTTAAGTATTTTTGATTAACTTTTGCCTAATTAAGGTTAATACAATTAATGCGTATACGTCATTTTATTGACAAGAGGTGCTGCGCCTATGTTTGCACCATAAATAAATATGGATTTAGGTTTTTGTAAATTTTTGATCAAGTGCTCTGGAATAATTAATTATCTCAAACAAACAAACAGGCTAATGGACACATAATGAAGACACACCAAAATGAAACATAAACAAAAGAAAATACGAACAGACAAAAGCAAGTAAATATAAATTAAAAATAGAAACAAAAATAAATAAAAATTGAGCACAGATTTCCGGAGCAGCAAAGGCGGTGCAACGCGCTACCAAAGACAAATAAAACTTATGGCCAGAAAGTATCAGCAACAGCAATAACCACTCTAGAAATGGTAATAATAACCATTAGTGGAAAGAAATAGTAACAACAAACAACAAAATAAAACAGAAAAAATAAAAAGCAAATAAAAGCTGCTCAGTCGTGGAGCCAAAAATGAAAATCAAAATAATAAATAATAATAAAAACACGAAAGCGGAAGTTCAAACACACTTTTTGGCAGATAATCAGCATTTATGAAAGTTTTCCCACATTTCGAAACATTTTCAGAGAAGCAGAAGAGTACGGCAAAGTAAAGCAGCTCGCTTTCGTTTATGACGCAATGTAATGCATGTAATTTCATATTTTTATGCTTAAGCGATTATTTGAGTATATGAAAGGATGAAGCGCTCAGATAAACCCACTAACAGGCACACATAAACAGTCACAATCTGGACTACCAGCAAACGGCTGGTGGAAGTAGTTCAAAAACTCAAATAGTCAAAAACAAAAAAAAAAAAAACGAAAATGAATGGCGAACGGATGGCCACATTGATCGGGCCAGCTGCCAAAAAAGGACATAGGAAACAGATATCGCAGACACAAAGCCAGCACAAAGAATACGCGCGCACAGACTAGCGAGCTGTGTGCTGCTTAGCCATAAGCAGTAGCAAATATTTTACATAGCTTGGCACTCGAGTGGTCGAGCGCGGGACTGAACTAAGAACTACTTGGCGTACGGATGTACTTCACTTAATGACACTTTATGCGGTTACGTTGTGGGTGCTGCCACGCTGAGTCTGACTATAAGGTTGGTAGTACACGAGTAGCAGTGGGTGCCTCTGAACATGTGATGCTGACTGTGTGGTGGAGAGGAGTGCAGTGTAGTGGCGCTGAAGTGATGCTCCACATGAAGTGGCTTAGATTATGATTATATTGAGTGCCATAAAAAAGGGATGGAAGATGTTAAAAAAAGTAACTAAACATAAGTAGATATGAAAAAATTATGTATACGAGGGGTGCCTTTTATATGTCGGGATTAGAGAACAAAAACAAATTTTAATAATCGAAAATCACTTTATTGTTTTTCAAAATATTCTCCATGAAGATCTATACACTTTTGCATGCGTTTGAACCAATTGTCGAAGCACTTTTGCCACTCTGAATGAGGTACCTCCAAAACATGCATTCTGAATGCCGCAACCGGTTCTTCAGGGGTCGAAAAACGTTGACCTCTCAGTTTGTTTTTTACGTACGGGAATAAAAAGAAGTCATTCGGTGCCAAGTCAGGACTTTACGGCGGAGGGCCCATTAATTCGATGTTTTGGGTGCTCAAAAATGCAGTTGTTTGAGCCGATGTGTGAGAGCTCGCATTGTCCTGGTGAAGAGTGATACGTCTTTGGCGATTGGTTTTCCTAATTTCTTGGAAGACAACTGGCAAACAAATGGTTGTGTACCACTCAGAATTTACTGTTCTGCGTTGTTCTAGTGGCACGGTTGCGACATGTCCAGTTTTTCCGAAAAAACTGGCGACCATTTGCTTGGAAGTGCTTCGTGCGGGAACAACTTTTGTTGGATTTGGCTCATCTTGAAACACCCATACAGTCGACTGCTGTTTACTTTCGGGCTCATACGCGTAAATCCATGATTCATCACCTGTCACGATGTCATAGACGTATTTCGAAGCCCCGCGATCGTATTTTTTGAACATTTCCTTCGACCAATCGACACGAGCCTTTTTTTGAGCGATTGACAACTTGTGTGGGATCCAACGCGAAGAAATTTTTTTGACAGTCAAATGTTTATGCAATATTGAATGTATGCTGGTCCCACTAATGCCTCAGATTGTCTCAATTTCACGATAGGTAACATGACGATCTTGCAATAGCAGTTCGCGCACAGCATCAATGGTTTTCGGAACAACACTGATTTTGGACAACCTTCACGAAATTCGTCTTGGAGTGAACTACGACCACGATTGAATTCACCATACCATCGATAAACACTGTTCCTTAATGGAGCTTTATCGCCAAAAAATGAATTAAGTTCATCCATGCAATGTTGCTGAGTTAATCCACGTCGAAAGTTGTAAAAAATAATCGCACGAAAATGTTTACGATTTAATTCCATTTTTGGACCGAGATGAATCTTTTAAGTTACTATAAACAACACAAATAGCGCTGGTATTTCAAAACTTTCTGAGTACGTAAAAGCCAAAAAATGTCAAACTTTGCGATACAGCTGTGAGTTGCCAGATTGCAACACCAGGGTTGCCAAATCCCGAAATATAAAAGGCACCCCTCGTATGTATGTACAGTGGCGGTCAAAATAATAGTAACGCGGCATATTGTAAAGTTTAAATAGGCAAAACTAACATTGAATTTTACTTTAGTTTTAATTTAATATTTTTATTTTTAGCAAAAATATAGTTCATATTAAATTAAAAGCCTTATAAGAAAAATTTTTCAAGTTTCAATCAAATTTTTGAAAACACAGTTTTTTATATCTTTTACCGAGGTAAATAAAATTTTTAAAATTTTCACCAAATTTTTAAAAATTACAAAATTTTGTTTTAATTTCAAATGCTGCATTCATGCAACTAAAATGTTTAAACGTTAAAATTATAAACATTTAGATTTTGTTTTCAAATTTCTAACTGTACAAACTTTAACAAGATTTAAAAAAAAAATTGGATTTTGTTTTATTTCAAAAAATTAAATTTTTGTTTTTTTGTTTTTTAATTTCAAACTTTTTAGTCATATAAATAAATTGATTAAACTTTCACGAAATTTTCAAAAATTAATTTTTTTTTTAATTTTTAACCTAATGTGAAATCGTCGAAGCACTGGTGTCGTCAAGTTTTGACAAGGCGTTTGCCTCGGTTTCCTCATCCGCGAGAAATAGTTTGTCAAGACCTCATACTCATGAGGTAAAAAGTTGACTTTTTCAACCAGTTCCCTCTTTGCTACTTCAATGGTCACTAGACAGGATTGGACAGGATAAAAAAAAATATAATAATAATATTAAAATTGGAGAAGCTTATTTTGAGGAGCAGAAAAAAATTATTTCTTTTGATCCTTCTAAAAATCGCCAAAATCTTGTTTCTTAAAACTTGGTTATTTTTTATCTGATTTGAGAAAGCAATATACCATTATGCGAGTCTTGAGGGGTTATACAATCTGAAGAATCTACATCTACAAGAATCTACAAGAAAATAACCGGTTTTTCTTGCAACTTCAAGATATATTTCGTTCTGCGTTTTGCTGTGTAATAGTTCCACTCAAGAGCTACCACGCCAGTGCTAACTCAGGTTAGAGTCGTTCGAAACTTTACCGTAAACGCAACCAAACAAAAATGGGTGAGAAGTACGCGAGCCATTTTGAGGCGGTACTTTTATGCACGAAAGCGAAACGGAAAGGGCTGCAATTATCTTTCAAAAGTAATTAAGAAATCAAAAAAGTCTGTTGTGATGTGGAATCAGAGGTATAAGGTGTACAAAAATGTTAATGAAAACGCATCTTGCCGGAAGACCAGTCCATGATTTAAAGCTGGTTCAAAGCATGAATAAGATACCAGTAGTGCGATTCACTAACTCTTATCGATTCGACAATTGTTTGTTTTGTCGACAGTATATGTCGATTGTGCCATTCACCAACTTATGTTTACTAACACTGAACAGCTGTTTTCTTCTATTTATTCAAACTGATAGAGAGTGGCATCTTTGTCAAATTAAATGTCAAAATGAGCGACTAACACAAAGAAAAAGAACAAAGAAACATACTAGCCAAGCTGTTAGATTCAATTTTAAGTGTTTTTTATCAATTATATTTGCATAAAGTAAGTACAATAAAAAAAACTGTTTATTTGAATTTATTGTTTTATTAATACTTTATGTATATAGCTTTAGGATGACATCGACAGCTACTAAAAGAAGCCGTGCCACACCCGAGCAGCTAAATCGTATGCTTGACTACCTAATGGAAGTCCCGGGTCTAGCAGGATCTAGGTTCCACAGCCTCCATGGTAAGTTCGAATGCGACAAAAAGTGAAGCGAGCTAGCAACAAAGTTAAATAGTCCGGGTGGAGCAGTGAAGACAGTCAATCAATGGCACACGGTAAGAAAATATTGTGTTATTACTTAAAAGTAGAGAGATGTTAATCATTTCCCTAAAAAGGCAAGGCGGGACTTAAAAAGCCGCACCAGCATCAAAGCACGAAATCGGCGAAGGCAACAAGCTTTAACTGGAAACAGGCCTATCAGTGAGGAGCCCCTAATGGAATTCGAGAGGCGGGTGTCTGCTCTTATAGGGGAAGAATATATGAATGGGCACGATTCAACAGCTGAAAATATTCCACTAGAGGAGGTAAATTGCATGAAGTGTATGTTTTAAAGTGTAACTTACTGGTGTGTAAATTTTAAGGTAATCCAAATGGGTATCGAAGTGGAAGATGAAAGCATGATTTCGGAAGCCCCGTCACCTTAACGGACGCCACTTGCAGAAAATTTCACGCTGAGGTCAGGTAATTCGCACATCTCAGGCAGGAGAACACCACGGGCGAGCTTGAAAAGAAAGCGCATGGAAGAAGACTGTGATGCTCGGAAGAAATTTTTGGAAATAGCAGAAAAACAGGCAGATGCACTAAAGGTAATTTCTTTTGAACTTTATGTGAAATAATTTTATTATATTTGTCCATTGGTGATTGTTTTTTAATAGATGCTAGCCCAGTCGAGTGTAGAAACCGTAGAAGTCGCGAAACAACAAGCAGATGCTTTAAAGGGAATTTATTTTCAACACATAAAAGTGGCATTTTATTAATTGTTCTTGCTATTTTTTAATAGAATTTAGCCGAAAGCAGCTCTGCAAGTGCCCAGGCGAATAGAATGATGGCGGAGGCAATAGCCGTATTGGGGAATGGTTTAAACGCTACCGCGCAAGCATTCAACAATCTAACGAATGCAATCTATCGTATGTAGATTAGAAACCAATTCTGCAGTTCCTGATTACCTTTTTATGTGCATATATACCAAATGTTTATTTTAGTACCTGAAGTTACTTTTTATTTGAATTACATAAGTAAACAAGCTATGCTAATGTTAAGTAACATTAATTACATGAATTAGAATGTATTGTTTTCGTTTTTACAAATAGACTGACCTTTGAATTTATACACCATGTGTACATACGCTTATGCATACCTATATACATAAATATAATTATGTACCTGTAACCTAAAAATGTATGTAAACTGATGTTAAAGACTGAATTGTTGTTATTGAATCTGCATGTAATTTTGTTCAGTAAAAGGTTTTAACAATAAATATGAAAATGTTTTAACTTTTTATACCCGAGTGTTCACATAGATATGTATGCGGAATGATTATAAGTGAAAATAGTATTTAAGTAAAAAAATTAGCAATCAGTCGGTCTTGAATGCGCTTTGCTGTTGAGGATGGTGCATCTTGGTTTACAAAAATGTTGTTTGTTCTGGGCTCTGTGAATTCATTTTCGGTCTGGTATATTCCTTCTCTTAAACGAATATTATGTAAAACTGAGCACGCGTTAACTACTTGTCCAGTAAATCCTGGATCATACAAGAGTGTCCTTTGCTGAGACAAGCACCGCCACGTTGCCTTAAGAACGACAAAAAGTCTCTCAACTGGGTTACGAGCTTTGCACAATGCCTCATTATACAAGAATTTCGGACTACCTTCCGGTTGGTCTGTTAGAGGAGTCATCAACCAAGGCTCCAAAGGGTACTCGGAATCACCTGCAGAGAATTTTTTGATTTTTAATTCCCTTATTTTTATTTAAATATATTTATTAATAGATTAAAAAGCCTACCAATCAAAAACATGTTCTGGTTTCCAATTTCAAAATTCCGTTGCATAACCCTTTGCACCGCAGAGGAACTCCAAATATATGAATCGTGCCGTGCTCCCGGAAATTTGGCATTTACGTTTAAAATTTTAAGAGTAGGATCACATATCTGTAAAACATTAAAAGGGAATCTTGATTCTTGAATACTTTACAAATTATGTTGTTACCATTTGTACATTAAGCGAATGGTAGTCGTGGTGGTTGACATACGCTTCTTCATGACGTTTCGGGGCCAAAATTGACACGTGCGTGCAATCGATAGCTCCAATGCAATGAAGCAAAAGTTTCTTTTGCTGCTTGCCGCTCCACTTGGGTCATGGGAAATCTCACCTTTGCGCAAAACATGGAGCTGTTGATTGCAGCTGTTACCCGATGAATGCTACGGCTAACGGACGACTGGCTCATAGATATTCCCCATTGCTCACCTAGGGGTCGTTGATAACACCCGGTTGCAAAAAATCGCAGTGCAGCAAGAACCTAGTTGTATAAAGGCAGGATTTAGAACTGAATTAGCTTGAATGTTACCAAATTTACCTGTTTTTCAGTCGAAATCGCTGTTATTCTGGAACCTCTAAGATAGCTGTCAAGCTGCGAAACTACGCCCTCCGTCAAGTCTGGAGTTAAACGGAATAACTTCTGGAACTCCCCTGCATCCAAATGGAAAGGATTGTCCACATGCCGGAGCAAACTTCGATCAACTATTTGAGGGCTCACTTCCTCTTCTCCACGCGATAAATCATAAGCCAAATACTCAAAGGACATACTCGCGCTATTTAAATAAGTTTTTGATCATATAATTTCACAGTTTTGATTAAAATCACTAATTCTTCTTTATCGTTTGATTTAACAACACCAAAATTATTGTCGTATAGATTGCGATAATCGACATCGTAACCAAACAGCTGATTTTGTCTTGCCGATTTTCGTAATGAAATGGGTTACTGAATAGCAAAATCGTAAAAACTGTGGTTAAGGAAAGATAACAAAGCGAATATCGATAAAATGTGTTAGTGAATCGCACCACAGGCTATACTCCACAACGATAGAGACTACACGGCTTGTTAAGTATGTAATGGGCGCTTGTAGTTTTGTACATACTTTCATGTAAAAATTTTTTAAATATATATTTATCATAATTCATGAATAATCGCGGTTCCTTTTTTCTGACACAGACTGAATATCTCGTTCTGGGATGCAATTTTACTTTTTCGTTTCGATTCAGCCTAATGGTCACCACCTCTACAGATTACTGTTTAATTAAATTTTCAACATCAAAAGAGACTTAGATTTGATCTTCTCTGTTTGTGTAGAAATTTTCTGTCTTTCGAATGAGAAACCCACACAAATCAAAAAAAGCCTCGAAAGCTTTTTAGTATTTGAAAACTTGCAAAGAGGCAGAAATAGAAATTGAGGAAAAAAATGATTGGTAAGAGAACTTAAGACACATATCTATAGTTATGAACCACTCTTATGATATCTTTGTTGAAATCAATTCCGAAAACCATCGCAATCATTTCATTTGCTGCATTAAAGTCGCCTTCCCTTCAAACTTACTACAAATCCAAAAATTGTTACAGATTAGTTTCTTAATCTCTTTTGCTTTCACATTTCTGCCTCACTTTTTCCTTCGTTCCTCCTTGCTTCTTCTTTAGTGTTGTTGCTTTAAGCTTCCGCACACATATCCTTGTCAATTCTTGCTTTTCATATCAGCATTTGTGTATTTGTAGTCGTAAAAATCTATGTTACATTTCGGCAGCCACGGCAAATAGCCATTGGGGAGTAGTTTAAAGGCCGCACAGCAAATTTCATAGTTATTTGTGCTGTGTTGTGTTTATTTTTATTTTGCTGTCATTTGACAACTTACGTACTGACATGAGAGTTGACTAGTTGACTGCCGCTGCTTCCTCATTTGCGAAATAAGAACTTTTTATGACGAGACCTTGAAAAAGGAATAGTAAAAATAGAGAAAAATGTTTGGAGGTTAAATCTGTGTTGCATTTATGTATGAAGAAGAATATAGCTTTAAGTTTGATGAAAGAAGGTTTGCCTTTATATAGATTACTAGTAGGTGGCGCAAATTTAATCATCCAATTTGGTGTTTGAATAATATTGTTAATAAATAAAAATAATAATTTTAAGTAATGGAAATCTTTACTTCGGCTTTTATAATTTTATCTGTTAAGTGAAAAAGATGATGTCCCTTAAGTGGTTGTCGTTGATAGTCGTTGATTTCCGGTTAGATTTGAAGTTATAAGTTCGTATTCCTATCGAAAATCTCCCTAATGGATGCGATTGTCTGAGGCATGTGGGCAAGTAGCCCCACAGAAAGAAGTCTTCGATGGTTAAATCGGGAAATTATGCTGGGCATGCCAAATTACCAAAACGAGAGACTGCGAGACCAGGAAACGCTTCCTTCAGAATATCCATTGTGACTCGTGCTGCGTTTGCGGTTGCCCCTTCTTGTTAAAACCACATCTTCACCAAGCATCGCGTATCTAATTCTGGCAGTAAAACGCCATTTATAATGACCCGGTAGCACTCGTCAGTAATACGGCCCAATCACTTTTCTCGCGTGAACGTCGCACCACACAGTGGCTTTGAGTGGATGTAATGGGTCTTCGTGCATTACACGTGGATATTCAGTGATTCGAAGATGAAGATTTTGCTTATTGACATAACCGCCTTTTCGACACAAAATTGTTATCTTCGTCGTTGAGACGTGATGATTTGAAAGTAACTGACGCGCGACTTGCAGTCAGTAGAAGCCTAAATTTGAGCTCGATGGGGAGCTTTTTGCAGACTACTCTCCCACTAAGGCTTCCGGACCACTATATTGTTTTCCAAGCAGAAGTAGCCGCAATTAAGGAAGCTGTGGATTGACTGCTCGCTTCTGTACTTACAGTAAATGAGGTAAACATCTACTCCGGCAGCCAAGTTGCAATTAGAGCCTTGGACTCGCTGTTTGTGCGTTCGCAATTAGTTGGAGAATCCCTAAATACCCTCTCGATTGCATTGAAATACTTCGATATTAGTCTCATTTGGGTTCGCGGTCACAGCGGCATAGAGGAAAACTGCCGGGCAAATGAGTTGGCCAGACAGGAAACCCTTGAGACGGCTTCATCGTAATATGAGAGGATTGGAGTACCCATAAGAACCTGTGGTCTGCTACTGGAGAGATGGGCCTCGCGTCAACTCAGCGAGCGCTGGGCTAGTGCGTAAACATGTAAAGTGGCGAGGTGCTTCTGGCCGCGGGTAGATCGGGGGCGCTCGAGAACACTTCTAAGGCTAATAAAGCCACAGCTATCAAATTTGATAGGTATCCTTACCGGACACTGTCCGTTAAGTATCCATGCGGTGAGGCTTGGCATTGCGTCAAGCACTTTCTGCAGAAGCTGACTGGAAGACGAGGTGGAATCATCTTAGCACCTTCTTCTTAGCTGCTCTGCTCTCGTCGGGCCAAGGTTTAGACAACTGGGCTCTCACTTTATCGCTACACCAGCGGATATTGCGGGTTTAAATATCACACATCTGGTGAAGTTTATTAGCAGCTTGAAGCGGTTAACATAAACGTAAATCGCTACTCGGTGGCCGTCATCCTCATATCCTCAAATCAAATCCCTGGATTCTGTCTGGTCCCTCCCCCTTTCCTGTTCTCCTCCCCTCCCCCTGTATGGTTTCACAACCATCAAATTTTAATTTTTTGTCCAAGTGGGTCCCTCGCAAGGGTAGCCATTTAACCTAACCTAATTTAACCTACAGTCTGTGGTTAACTGATGTACTTCCTACGGAAACATGTGTTCGTCTCTCACTGAAATTCACTGTATGGTTCGGTTCGTCTGGTGATGTCCAATTGCGTGGTTGTCGTTTGGTTAATATTTTCATTCTCAGTGACATCACGGCCGCGATATTCTTGGCTGAATGATCGACCCATAAGAAGGTCTCTATTCGAGTCGAGCAGCTAGGCGCCGAAATGTTTGCACAGTTGACACAAAACAATTAGGAAATCAACGTTCATATTCACGCTACGCCAACATCACCGACCGATTATTGGTAAAAAAAAAAATCACCACAATTATTCCACACGCTACATACAGGACAAGTGGTTACGGTATTCTTAATGGAAGTCTATGCCATCTGGAGGTATTTTAGTATTGGAATTTTTAGTGACAGTCAAGCTGCACTAAGAGCCCTTACTAACCCACGCTGCTCTTCCAAATTAGTTGGGGAATGTTTGACAAAACTGAACAGTATTGCAAAACACAACAAAGTTTGTCTTATTCGCGTACCTGGACATTGTGGTATTGCAGGGAACAAGTTGACTGACAAACTGGTTAACGAAGGCTCTGCAAGCCCCGAAACCTTTTCAGGTGTCAATTTTGTTACAATTCAACTGTGCATTGACGACTTTATGAGGTCTACCCGTCGAAGATGTTGTTCTGAGTTGGACTCCTGCAGAGTAGTCAAGTGCTTTGTGAAAGAACCGAACAGGAAATAACCGACTTTTCTCTTAATACTTAGTAGGGAGGACCTAAGAGTACTGGTGGGTGGTCAGCATACGGTTATCATGCGAATCATTGGCAAGCCAATATGCCCATTCTGTCGTGAGAATGAGGACACTGCAGGGTATTTTCTTTGTAGCTGTTAGCCGTATTCTAGAATCAGACTTAGGCTGTTGGCTTGCGATCTACTGAATATGCTCTTTCCGGAGCTCTTACCACGTACACCCTTTCTGTGTGTTTGGCCGAGCTCCTCCTCCTATTTGTGGCGTTTTGATGTTGTTCCACAAATGGATGGACCTACAGTTTCAAGCCGACGCCGAACGGCAGATATTTTTTGTGAGGAGCTTTTTCATGACAGAAATACAGTCAGAGGATTGCCATTGTCTACCGAGGGGCTATTAGAAAAAACTTTTTCTTCATTTTGGTGCTTCGCCGAGATTCGAATCTACGTTTTCTCTGAATTCCGAATGGTAGTCACGCACCTAACCATTCGGATACGGCGGCTGTCTTACCCCACACACTGTATCTATTCTGTCACCCTATTCTTTCTACTGTAATCTATCCGGGTACAATGCTCTTCCTGACTGAGCGTATGAATTTGTCCAGCCCCCACAAAGCTAATCTAATCTAAACTATTATTCCTCACACCTGTAGTGTTTCATTGCTTATCTGTTTGATTGTAAATATAACATCTTCAGAAAAAAGTATTAGAAAAATTCAGAAATTTATTTAGTATCTCAAAAAAGTACTAGTCAATAAGTTCCGGGCCTGACCTCTAGATGGCGCCACTAATAGCATATCGATTTTGTTATTTAATAGTGCTAACCTCTAAAGGTATACTGTCAAAATTTCAAGACATTCGGCTTATTATTTACCAAGTTACAGTGCTTTAAGTGACGCTACTTTTGCTATTTTTAAAAACAATGAATTCAAAGCAATTTCGTATGTTGATTTATGATTGCTTTCTTATGAAAAAAAAATACCGTTGAAGCAAAGCAATGGCTCCATAAACGTTATCCGGACTCTGCTCCATCGGAAACAACCATCGGAAACAACCAACGATGGTATGCTGACTTTAAACGTGGCCGCACAGACACCGATTATGCTGAACGTCCTGGTCGTCCAAATGAGGCAGTTACTCCAGAAAATATTGAAAAAACCATAGGCAATCGCAAAGTGAAGTTGCAAGAGATAGCTGTGCGCAGTGCGCTCACTGTTTTGCACGAACATTTGGGTATGAAAAAGCTGTTGTCGAAATGGGTGCCGCGTTAGCTCACGCCGAAACAAAACCAAACACGAATTGATGATTCAAATCGCTGTTTGGACATTATTAAGCGGGATAAGTCTGAGTTTTTGAGTCGATATGTGACAATGGATGAAACATGGATCCACCACTACACACCAGAGTCGAAACGGAAGTCATCTGAGTGAACTGGACCCGGTGAAAGGCGTCCAAAGCGACCAAAGACGCAACAGTCAACTGGAAGAGTTATGGCGTCGGTATTTTGGGATTCGCATGGTATAATTTTCATTAATTTTTTGGAAAAAGGAGAAACAAATAATTCTGATTATTACTGTGAATTAGTGGAACAACTGAAGCATAAAATCGCATGAAAATGGCCCCATATGAAGGAGGAAAAAATCCTCTTTCACCAAGGCAATGCAACGTGTCACAAATCGATGAAAACGATGGTCAAATTTAACGAATTACATTTCGAATTGCCTCCCCACCCACCGTATAGTCCAGATCTGGCCCCCAGCGACTACAAATTTCAATCAAATGAGGAAGTTATCGCTAAAACTGAAGCACATTTTGAGGCCAAAGATAAATCGTTCAGGCATAGACAAGCTAAAAACTCCTTGGAATGATTGTATCATCGCCAAAGGGGACTACATTGAGGAATAAAGAAGAATTTTTGAAAAAAATGTTATTTTCTTATCCAAGCCCGCGATTTATTGACCGATGGTTATGTTGCCTGCCAGGTAAATTCCACTTTTCGTGCCATTAGTAAATTGGGCAAAATAACTAGGCGAAGAAAACAAGAAAATTTGTGCTTAATCAATCAATCAATAAAATAAATTACTACATGAAAGTATTGCTTGCAAATCATTAATGAAATTAATCCCAACATTGAGAAATGATAGCGAAAGATGCTGTAGGTATGAAAAAAGTTCGAATGCACGCAAACAAGGAAGGAACGAAAGAATACCGATAACTGTAACATAAGTACATACATACATTTGTTGGTGTATATATAAAACATGAAAACTTTTAGTTGTATAAATAGTATGACTTCCTTTTAGAAAATTGCTAAAAAAACGAGAGTAGCTACAAATAATTTTCTATAGTTGCAGACTTTGCGCATTCACAACATCCACAGAAAGTCAGCCTGACTAAAGGAGTAGCGGATAATCTAAAGAAAGTTGTTGGACCAACAAGCGCTCATCATAACATATTAGAATATTTGTAGCATGGAAAAGTGGAGTGGAAAACATGCTTTCCTATGCCTACTACAAAGCAGCCACGAACCTGCACAGCTGCGAGGTAGGCGATGTGTGGCATTAGACTTATTGAATAGCATTTTGGTGGCCGAAACATGTGAGAAAGTTCACAGCCTTATACAAAATATAAGAAACTTTACACAAAATTTTATTTTTATTTTTATTCATGTGCAAGTAGTTTTGGATGTGTGTATAATCGCCCTAAACTATGCTAAAGTTCACGTCCATTCATATTGCGTAATCAGCAATGCCTGAATTCATGCCTTACTTGGGCGAAGTAACGAAATATTTTTACGACGACGTGAAGTTTTTTAAATTTGTATGAAACTACTGAAGATTTACTGGCCTAACTTAGCGACAATGACTTAAAATTATTAGTTACCATATTGCTAGTGTATTTTTTTAAAGGGCAGGTAGTACCCAAAAAAAAAAAAATTGTTGTGTGGTTTTATGTGCATGACTTTTTAGCGTCTATAAAGAAATTTAAAAGATGAGTGAGTCTTTGTCAAGTTACCAAGGTATGTTGGACATTGTAGTAAAATTGACTGAAAATTGCTTAAATTGATGGCTATTGGCTGTGGTATAATAAGAAGTAAACTAGAAAAATATTAATATAATAATTTAATAATTTTGAGATTTAATCAATGCTGAAAATTTTGGTTAAGAGTTCTTAAAGTGAAATATCTGCGGTTATTTTTGATATTTTTATAAATTTTTGTTTTAATTTTTGAGATAAAATAGATGTAAAAAATTTTTTTTGACATTTTTTTTCTTTCTGTTCGAAATGTTTGGAAAAAATATTATTTTTGTTAGTTTTGAAAGTTTTACTACCCGTAAAATTTTTTCTTATTTTTGTAATTAATATTTAATATTATGCGCACTATTTTCCGAAGGTGTCATACTGCGATTCCCATAATTTTTTGAGTTATATCCAAATAATAAACATATTTTTTGACGTGATAACGTGTTATAATTCGATTTAACAGGCTGCACGCACGAAAAAATGTGTCGTTACCTTGCCATTAGTGTTACCTTGCTCATTTGTCGTTACCTTGAATGAACTGCAAGCGAAAGCGCGGAACGAACGACAAAGCAAACAAAGCAAACGAAAGGCAACGTTCGACATCTTGCTCTCTCCTACTTAAGTGAGCGTATATATTTATGTATATGCGCATATATACATATATAAATTCACGTATTTGTATTTGCATATGCCTTCTTCCTGTGTGCATGGTAATGAACCATTTCTCTGTTGAGAATAGGACGATGATAGAAAAAGTAGGAAATGAAAGGGAGTGTTTCGAGTGTAAAGTGTCTTGAAAAAGGCAAATCGATGATGGTGCTTCTTAGTGTTGTTGACTTATTAACGTCTGATGCACAATCGAAATTGAAGATATCTTTCATGAATTTGATAAATGTTTCGTCATTTTTCACGTTTGTGTAAATGTAACTTGACCTATTCCATTGCAATTCCATTTACCTCCTCCTCTATATCCATACAAAATATCATAACAATTAATTGTGTGTTCATTTTTTCATATTTTTATACAAGAGTAGTCTATTATATGCGGGGAAGCCTTCTAAATGAAAAATGGAATTCAGAAATTAAAGTAAATTAAATTTATAAAAATTTTAAAATTGTTTTCCTTTTTTACTTAATTACAAAATTAGAAAAATTATGTGAAATCTTAGAAAGTGTGAAATATAAAATTTGGAAATTAAAAATTTGCGGAAAAAATTAAATTGTATTTAAATTTTAAAATTAAATATTTAATTTAACAACAATATTAGTGTAGAGGGCAAAATTTTGCCATTTATATTTGGTTTTAGTATCGATTAAAAATATCTAAAAATTTAGAAAAATCTGAAAATAAAATTTTTTTAAATTAATTTAAAAAAAAAATTAAAGAAAAGAAATGAAACCATGACCCGTGTGAAGCAACACACATATGCCAACGTTTAACCCAGTCCTTCATGTACCCCTTGGTACATCCTTCGTCGCATTCTCTTTGATCTCCTCTATCGACAGAAATCTCCTTCCACGAAATGGTAACTTCAACTATCAGGTGAATACGGTGCTTGCACGATGGTTATTACTTGCTGTTTGGTCAAATAATCCAGCACAATTTGGGCTCAGTGCGATGGCGCGTTATCATCACACAAAATCCAAGAATTGTTTACCCACATTTCCGGCCAGCTAAGCAAACGCTAATGACCCGATGGCGCTAAAAAGTGATGTGTGTCTTACAGTCCTACCAACATCAGAAAAAAATATGGACCGGTTCCCACGCGCGCGGTTCGTTTAACTTAAACATTCCCGGTACTCTCTGATCATAGGGTCCATACATTGCAAGGGCTAGGGGGTCCACGGTAATTTGAAGCTAACTATTCTAACTGACTGGTAATATGAACGTATGTAAGGGTCACTTTCTGGTAGATTAACTGTCCGGAATGTCAATATGATCATAGAAAGGGTCTGGTTAGACTGGCACGGAATTTCTGATTCGATGACCCAAGAATTGAAGATTAGTATATTAAAAAAACTGTTTGGAGCCATTACCATACCATGGTATAACTAACTATGATAATTTGAGCGCCGAAATATAATGAAAAGACGTTACACATTTTTTAGTTCTATTAACACACTACTGCACATAACAGCGTTTCGGCTAAATAAATTTAATTCTGTTCCAACTTTAAATTTTCCTCAGTCTCTCTGCTGCTTTCACAACTATTTGATTTAATTTGTACACTTATGCGCAAATAAGCAAAAACAAGAAAAAAGCCAACACAAAAAACACGAACTTGCACTTGTGGAATATCAAAAAATAAACAACCAAAAAAATACCTCACACCCGTAAATATTGAGCATTCACGTAAAAAACATTCAAACGTAGAATCGAAATTACAGCTTGCAACATTGCAACACTCAAATTCAATCAAACCAACAGTTACAAAAAAAAACAACAACAACGAAAAACATCAAAGTAAAAACTAAAACCTGCAAAACACATGATACACCTACCAGCAACATAATCAGTAGCGCCAGCACAAACCAACTGTCTTCCTTTTAAATACCAATTCGCACATTCTCCGCCTACCCCCAGGCGCACACTCATCAACTTACGTGCTCTTCATTTGCCACCGCCAATGCATTGTTACTGCTGTGTTGACAAATCGAAACTTTAACCTCAGAAAATCATTTCCGTATCCTGTTGCTGTTGCTCACTACGACGACTGTCGTTTCGATTGTCATTCTGTGCTCACACCACTCCCACTCTTTGCATGTGGCGGGCACTCGGGCTTCCCACTTTGGTTGGTTCCTGCGCTGTCATTGTGTTGCAAGGTTTTCTTTTTGTTTGTTATATGGTTTTTTTTGGTGCTGCTGCTGTAGCTGCTATTTTTTTTGCATTGCTTGGGCCTTTAAAGCGTTCACTGGCTCATGCTACTATATTTACATTGGTCACGTTTTATTATCGTGTCACATTACAGAAAAAAGGCTCACACACATGCATACAATATGTCTAAATATGTAACTCCATGCCGTGAAAAAGCAAACATACTCAGCGAAAGTTATGCACTACAAACTGTTATTTGAGGGCTAAAATCATACTAGTTCTGGAGGGACTAGAACCGGCCTAGTTGCAAAATAGCCACTAAGAGGTGTATGAGCAAAAAATATGCTTCTGTAATGTTTGTAGCTTTGAGTGCTGTTATGTTTTAAAAGATCAATATTTTACAATTTTTATATCAATACGCTCTAATTTCGTTTCAGAATAAATAAAATTCGAAATATGAAACAAAAACAAAAACGTTTAAGTCGAGCATTCAATTTAAGGAACAGGAAAGATTTTGTGTTAAATTGGTATCTGACGAAATAAATCGTACTAATTCCGGAGGGACTAGTCTTGGACCAGTTGCAAAATACCCAACTCGCAGTGTATAGAAAAAAATATTTGTCTTTTATTTGTTGTTTTATTGTTGTTATGTTTTTAAGTAGCAATATTTTATATTTTTATTAGAATTTGCTCTCATTTCGTTCCAGAATAAATAAAATTTGATATATGTATGTATGTAAGCAAAAAAAAAACAAAAAAAAAACAACATTAAGTCGAATTTAAGGAACAGAAAAGATTTTGTGTAAAATTGGTAGTTATTGAAAGACATCATAATACTTTGAGAGAAAATACCCACTTAGCGGTGTACGCGAAACCAATATTCATCTATTATGTTTGCCGTTTTTGTTGTTATTGTTGTTTTTAAATAGCAATTCTTTATAATTTTTATTTGAAATTTCTCTCATAGTTTCAAATTTAAGGAACAGTATTTGATGAAAGAAATCATACTAGTTCGGGAGGGACTAGTCTTGGACCAGTTGCAAAATTCTCACTTAGTACTATATACAAATCTAATATTCTTCTGTTACACTTGTAGTTTCTATTGTTGTTATGTTTTTAAATGGCAATACATACTTCGCAATTTTTACTTGAATTTGTTTTCATTTAGTTTTAGAATAAGTAGCAATTTGAAATGTATAATTAACAAATCAAAAAACAACATTTATGGCAGGCAACAAATTTAAGGAACAGGAAAGATTTTGTGTAAAATTGGTATTTAATGAAAGGAATCGTACTAGTTCGAGAGGGACTAGTATTAGACCAGTTGCAAAATACCCAATTAGCGGTGTATGCAAAACAAATATTTTTCTGTTATGGTTGCTTGCTTTTATTAATTTTATGTTTCTAAATGACAATAAATTTTTCATTAGAATCTGCTCTCATTTATGTTCGCAATAAATAAAATTTCAAATAATATATATTATGTAATTAAAAACAAAAAAATAAAATAAATTTAATCGAGCAACAAATTTAACGATAGGAAAAGATTTTGTGTAAAATTGGTATTCGATGAAAGAAATCATACTAGTTCGAGAGGGACTAGTATGGGACCAGTTATAAAATAGCCCTTTAGATTTGTATGCAATATTTTTAAATTTTTGTTAGAATTTGCTCTCATTGCACTTCAGAATAAATATGAATTTGAAATAGGCAATCTTTTAAAACAAAGCCGCATTAAGTCGAACAGCAAATTTGAGAGAAAAAAATATTTTGTATAGGATTTTAATTCATATAAATATTTTAGGTCCTTATTTATAAATTTTTATTTTCTTTTCAACTCATCTAATCTTCGCCACAAATTAGATTAAAGTTGTTTTGTCTATTATGAATCAGTTTATTAACTAGTGCGATTCTAAAGCGGGCTAATTAGTTCGTTAACTAGTGTAATGCTCGTGCTGAGACTGACAAGAACTAGTTTACTGCCTGGTATACATATAGTATAGTGCTGATGTAGAGACTTACTAGTAGGTTAACTGTTGTAATGTTGACGCATAGGCGTATAATTTACTCAACATCACCAGCTGCTAGCTTTGAAAAAGGTTAGACTACGCACTGTCTCAGCTACAAAGTAAACTAGAAGTAGAGTAGTTGAGAACTAGTCGACTCAGGTACAGGGTATATGCCCTCTTACACACACATGTATGTACACGCATTTCTTTTTACCTCTGTTACGCGATTGTTGCTCCTGGCTTGTGGGTTCAAATTTATTGGTTGTGTACTGTTTGTGTCAGCACCAACGTCACAGGCTCTTGCTTGGCGTCACTATCGTATAATCATTCTCAGCCACATCGGTGTTGACAATCAGCGTCCAATGTATGCACGTTTTTTTACTCGCTGCAGTTTTTTTGTTTACTGTGCTTCAGTTGCCTTTGTGTGTAATTCGGTGTTTACTTAAGTTTTTTTTTAACGTTGCCTCATCTCCATTAATGTTGACTTTTGCCTTGTAATTTTTCTTGCTTTATTTTTTTCCCAATTTTGCTATTTTTTGTGCTATTTTTGACTTCTTGTTTTTGTTTGTCAGCTGAGGCTGCATTTGTTTGAGGTTGTCATTGTTTGGATCTTCAAATTTCAAGTTAGCTTTGATTCTTGGTTCTTATTATTACCCAAGCTCATGTGTAAGTATGGAGCACCGTTAGTTGAGACATTTTTTGGGGTTTCCTCTATTTAGATCATGGCTCAAGTTCGCTTTCTTTTTGTGCGATTGGCTTTTATGGAGTGGTTGTCGCTCAATTGAAAGCTAGAAATCTAAGGTGGCGCTCAGATATTGCAATTTGTTTGTCGTGTGTGAAGGCTTTGTTCTTTCACTATTCACCAGAGCTCCACATTTCTTCATCACTTGCGGGAATATCCTTTTTTATTCGTACTACTGTCACCGGAACGAGTTTTGAAAATATTACATAGTGCCAAAGACATTTAAAGCACTTTATCATACTGCTCTGCGTCTTCGAGAGCAATCCGCTAAAAATTCCGTAAATATCATTCCAGATCCATTTATCAATGCCTGCCTTAGCACAGAGCGACTTCTGATTATTTTCTAAATTCAAACCTCAGACATTCGGAGCCAGTAGTCAAAAACAAGCAAATTCTGTTTGTAAGGCTCTAAGAAAGGCAATTACCTATACAGTTAGCAGGTAGCACCTTGTGCATTCCTGTAAAAAGCATATCTTAAAGCATACAAGGGAATTATGGTACATACCATACCAGCTCTTTTAGTTTCTGCAGACTTTTAGCTTCTTTTCATGCAAATTTTGTCTGAGAAAACCCCTAGTCAAATTTTCTGTGGAGTAAACTCTTGGAAACATTGTAACCCTCTAGCGACTTTGGAAATGCATTATTTTTTAAATTTCTCCAAAAAAGGGTTGAAAATACCCTATTTTGAGCGAGCTAGCGGGTTAAAATATTCTACAAAAATACAAAAATACTGTACGCATTTAAAGTAAGTATTTTGATCAGTTAAGTATTTAAAGCGGGTTTTCCGCTTTTGCGAAAGGCTCCTGGACACATATAAAATGATTAAGTTTCGTAGTTTCTAAATTGTTTGTTTGGTGGGTGAGGTAGGGTTCAAAATGCCTTCGCACTTACAGCGGCCGACGTCTACTGCGTTGAGTGTTATGGCCACCAAAACAGTCCCTCCTCCTCTTCTGAGACATCCCCTTCTCGCAACTACTTTCTGCATTACTTCGGGAGGGCCCAGAATGGCGTTCATGGAACGGACCAGTTCTATTCACTCACGTCGGGTTCCATTATATTTGTGATGAGCTTGATACTATAAGCTCGTCTTCTTATATCTTATGTCTTATATCTTATATCTTATATCTTATATCTGTGAGGTTGCGCTTTGTTGTACTGTGTCGAGATCTATCTTGTTTTCGTAATACGTCTTCAATGTATCGCTCAACCCCATTCCAGCTGTTTTCGCGTTCAAGCATTTTGTTGTTCAGCGCGAAGTCGCTAATCTGCTTCCTCAGAGCATTTCTTCCCACAAGCCATCTGACGCAACTAAAGAACGTGTGTTTGACGTCATCGTTCGGCTCTTCGCAGTACATGCACCTGGGGTATATGCACCTTTGCCCGAAAGGATCTGAGTCATGGAATTGTTTACTTTCCCGAAGCTCCTTTGAGTCCATTTGCCTATTGTTGGAATCAGCTTCGCCGTCCATCAGCCACTCGATTCAGTGTCCCATCGGCCTTCCCACCGCTGCATAATTTTGCATCTCCGTTCCACGGCGCTAGTGGTGGCGTGTTTTTGTCTTGGAATCCACGTATCCATTCATTTCCATGCCATGAAGTCGACTGGTATCTCCACGCTTACAAAAACTGCCGCGCGACAATGCGGTAGGCTGAAGCAACTTTGAGTGCCGCTGTTTATTGTTCAGCCTCCAGAGCTTTGCGGTTGGTTCAGCATAATTGTGCACCCCTAATTACTTAATTATAATTATTTAGTGTACCGGGGAATCGAATCAGCTCCTTAGGAGGGAACAATTGTAGGTCTTCCTCCTCTAGTAGGTACGAACCTAGGATTCTGTGTCTCTTGTGGCCTAATGCTTCAAAGTTGGTGATTAAGTGTTCCAAAGACTCCTCTTCATCAAAGCAGAACCTGCATAATCTTATACTAGATAATCGTATTGTATTAAAAGTGTTTATTAAAGGCAAAGTGACCTGTAAGTGTGCCACAGAGTAATCTGAGGCCCTTTTTGTGTAAGATTAGAGAAGATTTTGCTCTGTTGGCATTGAAGTTCAAAAACTTTTTGGAGTGTTTAAGGCCGCTTGTGCCGTTCCAGTGTTCTCTAATTTTAGTTTGGATTCATTTTTTGGTTTTCTGTTTTATATTATTTTTGTTAAAGCTGAAAACGGGATTGGCCCAATAAATAGCCCTTCTGTCCCGTTTTTGGCATAAAAGTCTGCCTTCTCGTTTCTTTCGTGTCCCTCATGTCCTGGTACCCAAATCAGTGAGACCTGATTATGAGTGGCCAGTTTGTTGAGTGCATTTTTACACTCTATTAGAACTTTTGACTTGAATGTAAAGCTATTCAAGGCTTTGAGAACTGATTAGCTGTCCGAAAGGGTTCAAATTTTTACTTTTTCGAACCCTCTTTTGGATATGATTTCCACTGTTTCCATTATGGCGAAGAGCTCCGCATATAAAATTGTGGTATCTGTACTTAGTGTTAGAGATTTGTGTACTCTAGGCTCCTCTATTCCTGCTCCTACTCTTTGGAGTGTTTTGGAACCATCTGTGTACCATTTTTGTGAGTCATCATCAATCCATGTTGGGTTATAGTTAGACAACCTTGTATTTCTTTACAAAATTGAGCACGGGTTCCGTGTGGTCATTCGCCTGGGTTATGATATTGCTTGTTGAACCCTGTTCAAGATAATGAGGTGTCCAGTAAGATCTCCTGGTTTAAGTTTTTCTTTTATATGAAAAGAGAGTGCCTGCATAGTAGCTTCCTCTTGTATTGCTAAATGTAGCGGTGGTAAATTTAAAAGCGCCATGCTTGCAGTTGGGGTAGTGCCCATGGCCCCTGTTACGCTTAAGCACGCCAGCCTTTGTAGTTTACACAGTTTTGATATAGCAGTAATAGTTTGATTTGTTTTAACCCATCATACCAAAGCCCATATAGTACAATACGTCTTACCATTTGGGTGTAGATCCAGAAGGTCATTTTAGGGTTCAGACTCCAGGATTTACCCAAGAGTTGTTTTGCTGTGCAAAGGTTTTTCGTTGCCTTTTTTATTACTGAGTTGAGGTGGGCCTGCCAAGTGAGTGAGATAATTCCTAGATATTTAACCTCTTCCTTTAAAGGTACGTCTATTCCATTTATTTTTAGGGTGGGTATATTTATAACCATTTTCCTGGTAAATGGGATAATAGTGGTTTTGAAAGGGGTGATTGATAATCCCTCTTTTCTACACCACTCCCAGGTTATATTTAAGGCATCCTGCATTAAGTCCTTCATGGTCCTCTCGTGGTTGCCATGAATTATTACAGAAATGCCATCTGCATACCCTATTTGTTTTTTACCCTTTATTGTCATGGGTTTGTACCGAATCGTCAGCCAGGATAGACCAGAGCAATAGCAATAGTACCCTCCCCCCCCTTGTGACATCCTTGCGTGGCTGCAACACTTACGGTAACTTGCCACAGAGAGGCTGTGATTATCCTTTGGTTTAGCAAGTTGCTTACTCATTTAACAATTGCTGAATCGGCTCCCCAATTGGAGAGTGCCAGTTCTATTGCTGAAAGTTCACGTTATCAAATGCACTCTCAATGTTCATAAAAGCACAGAGAGCTATTTCCTTCAGGGCAAGGGCCTTTTCTAATCGCGAAGATAGCCATGCTCAGCCTTCTTTTGCTCTGTGTTATTCTACCGATGTTTGCCATTAGCACTCGTATATATAATGGTGGATAATAAAATAATGCTATACGCCCACATCCTTAATTGGTTTTAATTCGCCCCCACACAATGACCTTAAAAATTGTGTACAGCCTTTTCAGTGCTTGGCCTTATAGCGGGTCGTACAAGCGGAGGAATCTTGCTACGCTCCGTGTGACGAAGTTTTGAGTGCGTTTGTAGGGCAAGTTCCTTTCATTTCCGTTTCTTTCCATTTGGTTATGATGCCCCGAAATTTTTCACACAAAAAAAAAAAAAAGAAAGCACACCTCTCGTGTAAAAACTTGTCGACTCCAGATTCTAGTTGGTACCTTTGGTCTATAATACATTTCTTCTAACGATTCTTAAAATTTTTATAAATTCCCCTGCTGCTATTCCCATATGAGGAATTATAGAAATGACTATAAAAACTTTTTATATTAAATTTTTTGGGGCTTTTGTTAATGTATTCATCTGTTGTTAGGGTTATACATTGAAATTTGTCTTTTGCTCAAATCAATTGAGTCCTCCTTACCTGATTATATTCTATGATTTTGTATTATTTTTATTTCTAACATTAGCTAAACCTCTTTTGCTTATAATATCTTTTCATGCACTGCTTAGTTTTTACAAAAAGAAGTAATATATATTTCGTGTTCATACTTTTTCGAGTTCTCTCAAATAAAAAAAAAAAAAAAACAGAACGCACGAATTTTGCCATTTTTCACTTCTCAACAACCTTTTTTTTGATGTGAAAAAAAACATGATGAATAGCAATACTTGTGAATTGGATTTCCGTAAACAAATTCAAATATATGTATTTGCTTGACACGCCTCAATCTGGTCCCGGAAAGTTCGGGACTAATTACTATTTCGGGATTCCGATTTTATTTAAATATGTTTTTTATTTGATTTATTCAATTACACTTTTTCCAGTAAAATAAGTACATAAACTGAACATTTATCATACAAAAAAGGTTACTTTAAAGCTGGTTGTGGTGTGGGAGGTGTTGTCTGAGTGACACATCCCAGATTTAATTAACACAAAAGTTGCCATTTTGATACACGACTTGTAGCACCACTGCTTCGAATTATCTTGATTTGACTATGAATCTTCCTTTGTCGTTTTTTTTCTTTTCTGCCATTTCTTTTACGTTAACTATCAAGAATTCTCCCAGCATTCTTTGCCGTTGAGCACCCAGACTTGGATATTCACACAGAGAGTGAAAAACTATTCCCTTAGATTCTTCTTGACTGCACCTTTCACACCTATTGTTGTATGACCACCTCAACTTCCTGGCATGGTCTACCAGAGAGCGCGTATGGCCAGGTACCCAGAGGAGAGAGTTGTCTGTCGTGCGCGCTAAAGCATTAATTTCTTCTCTGCATTGTTTGACGATTTCTGAATTGGTTATAGGTGACTTTAAAGCCTTGAAGGCCGCTTAACTATCTGAAAAAATACATACCTCCAATAGTTGTTGTGGATAATTTCTAATAATCTCGCATGCTTCCCTTATCCCGAGAACTTCTGCTTGAGAAATACTTTTCCAATTCGCCAGGCGAAAGGATTTGCAATTTTCGAGGCCTTTCAAACATATACCGGCACCGACGCCGCAGTCCATCTTGGATCCCTCAGTGTAGAGGACAGTAGTATTCTCTTTGACTTCTTCTTCTTCTTGATTGTCAACCGATAACCAATAACAAAGTGAAACCACCTGATCTTTCAAACACAGAGAAGGCCTTCCTCTTCCTCTGCTACCACCAGCTGGTACTGCATTGAATACTTTCAGAGCCGGAGTGTTTGTACCCATTCGAACGACATGGCTCTGCCAATGAAGCCGGCCGGATATTTCTTCGCTGTACTATGTCTATTAGGGCGGGTCGATTTAAAAATCGCTCATTGCTCTGTGAAAATCGTATTCTAGGGATCAAAATAAGAAACTTTGCCGAAGGAACCATACCTCTAAAACGAGTTCTGATGTCCCCCAATTTGGGTCGAACGAAAAATCCCACTTTGACCCATTTAGAGTGCTCCAATCGAGTCCAAATGTATGACCGACCCCCACTAACTTTGGACGGCTGATCCACCCATGCCAGTGGCACACCCCCTGGAACTCCCCTGGGGGTTCTCCATACAATCATTTCAAAATATCACCATTTTTGGCCTTTACATGAGAAAAGAAACTAAAAAGTTAGACCCAAATTGGGGGACATCAGAATTCGTTTGGAACTATGCCTCTATCCTTCGGCTAAGCTTCTTATTTTGATCCCTAGAATATGATTTTCACAGAGCAATGGCCGATTTTTTTGCCTCCCCACAAATCGACCCGGCCTAATGTCTATGTTATCGTAAAGCTCACACAGCTCGTTGTTTCATCGTCTGCGATATTCGCCGTTGCCAACGTGCAAAGGTCCAAAATTTTCCGCAGAATTCTTCTCTCAAACACTCCAAAGGACGCCTAATCGGATGTTGTCATCGTCCAAGCTTCTGTACGCTACAATAAGACGAGCATAAGGAGTGAGAAATAAAATGCTAGTTTCCTTCATCGAGAGAGGAATTTACTACTTAGTTTAAAGTAGCACTTGTTGGCAAGAGAGATTCTACGTTGGATTTCAAGGCTGATCGATAATAACGGCGTTAAAGCTGGTTCCTAGATAAACGAAGTCTCTTACTACCTCGAAATTATAACTGTCAACAGTAATGTGGGTGCCGATACGTGACTCTCTTTGATTACTGAATTAAAATCCCATTCCGTTCGCGCGCGGAACTTTACCTTAAACTCTATCCTAAAGTTTACGGTAGCGGTTGTAACGTCTGATGTGCCGCTAGTAAGCCTTTGGCTGTCTAAAATAACACTATGACCAAAGATGTTGGCATTCCAAAAGCCACCTTTTTTTATTCCGAAGGTGGTATTCGTTGCTGTTAGTCGTAGTTGTAAGTCTATTGGTACAGGGAGAGCATAACATTGAGTGCCTCTGCTGGACACGATTTCAAAGCTTCAGTTATCCCTTCGCAGGTTGCTCGTTGCACGCTTGTTAGCCGTCTAACGTTGTACTGTCGATTTAATGCAGGCCATTTTACTAATGCTCCGTATAACATAACCGGTCTCACATCCAAAGTGCGAGCTTAGGCTTTAAAGCCCAACTTCCATTAATAAACCTTTGCAAGTTTATTAAGTTACATGCGCGTTTTCAAACCGAATTTTGAATTTTTACCATACTAATTTAAAAAAAAATATGTTTCAAGTGAGTCCCGGGATTACTAAAAAAATCCCGAAATCCCGAAAAGGTTTGCTAATATTGGCATCCCTAGTACTTAATTACTACATCTACAGTATTTATTTTCTGCTATTTGTGCTTTTCGCTGCATCTCCGGTTCAATACGTCGCACTTCAATGAGTCCTTACCTACCTTAATAAAAAATATTTGTACTTATTCATAAATGTGTGAACATCTGTAACTGTATCTATGCATGTACATGCACATATCTACACTTGTACCTATTTCTATAGGCATTTTTCGTATGCATTCGTATTTATTTAGGTGTAAGATATGAATATTTCAACACATTTTTTTTATCTCTGAAATCATTTAACTGTCAGAAATCGGTATGACAAGTGGCAATGCAAGTGCCTGCAATCAAAGCATTCACAAACGGAAGAGGCGTGTTTGCACTTGTATGGTGTTCTAAGAGTAAAAGAAATGTAGAGCGATAGTCCTCTAGGAATATGTGTTTTTTTTTTTTGGAAAATTTGCTAAATTTTTATTTTATCGGTAGATGGCTGTAGTGAGCGTTATCTCGTAAAGTATCGATCAAATTAAAGCTGTCAAGGTGAAACTTCAGACTAAAAAAAAATAGTTTGTTGTTTTTTATCCTGTGAGTTATGTAAAGACGTACTGTGCAAAACTTCAAAACGATTCGTGTAGTAGATTTCAAGTAATGAAAGTTTCAGAAAACGCATTAAAATCGAGTTAATACAGAAAGCCGACCTGGAGCGCTGGACGCTCAAATACTTATAACTTCGTGGATAAGTTTTTTTTAAATATGTTTTTTTTTTATCTTAAAAAATTAAAACGAATGAAGTGTATAAAATTTTTAAACGAACGGAAGTCATTTCACTTTCAAGACGCTACACCAAAATTTCATTATTGAAAAGTTGTAAAATTAATAACTTTTTTAAAACCAATTTCAGTTTACTTCTTATTAACAAGTAACATAATTTTTAGCAAAATTGACAGCAATGTCAAAAATATTTTAATCCCATGTCACTTCTTGTGGCCCTACTCTTCACTACGGAGTGGAAGAAATAAATATAAGTCACTTTTCATTCATTTCGCCAAAAATGTTATAAAGCTCACAGAGGCCTTAAAGGGTTAAGCTACAAACCAATAAAAAAATTTTTTAATTTTATATAACAAAAATCAATATTTAAATGCGTAAAATTTCTCTTAAATTTTTTTTTGCTTTTAATTTCCGCTTGGGTCTCTATTATTTGCTATCTGTTTGTATGCAATAAATTGTCAGCCAATCAATTTAATGTCTACGTCTGTTAACTGATATGTTGAGTGTGTTAAAAAGCGCATGTAGCTTTTAATTTGATAAAATTCTATTTAAAATATGAATTCATACATCGCTTTGAACGAAGCCCTTGCTTTCAGGCTTGGCTTTTCGAAGAAAAATATCCTTCAAGCGTACCAAATTCATATGGAAAATATAGCTGCATACTTTCACATTTATTTCTGCCTGTGGCTTTTTGCAATATGAATTTGAAACGCTTTTGTGACATACTTCAAAATTTGCTAAGAGGCTGTTCATAAGATTTACTAATTGGGGCATGATAACTCAAAAGGTTGAAGTGAATGGAATATTAGCACAAAAGAGAAAAAACATATTGGAAATCCAAAGAAATAAAAACAAATGAACATCAACCTTACAAATAAAATAGAAGATGTGTTTGATGATAAAAAAAATATATATATTTTTTATAATTAGCCTCACCTATTTACAAAACACCTATATACAAAAATAATTGGAGAGTAAAATCCATTAAAAAAAGAGGATAAGGAATTCAATATGAGCCAATTTGCTAAATGATTTTTCTTGTTAATTGCAATTCGCATGGAATATTATTTTTTTGAATACAAGGTATGCCGCAAAAGTTTGTGCACTGGTGTAAAAGTAAGAAAATTAAAAAGATTTAAGTGATGCCGATTTTTTTCACATATATTTATTTCGATATATTTCGCGTGGGACTTTATACAATACTTTTTATGAGCGAGAAGCATAGCAAACTTCTTACATATTTAACTCTCTTTGGTAAATCTTGCACAGGATGACGATCGCCGACTTATGAATGCCTTCAATTCCTATTCATGGTCTAAGTGTAGTTCTCCGAATAAAATGAAGTTACACAAAGCGAATCAGACAAAAGACAGCCGTTTCATACATAACATTTTTGATAAAATATTCATACTTTCACCTAAAATTTTAAAATTGTATTCCCCTTTAAAAACAAATTCACACCCAGTGGAATACAAGGTGAAGTCCGAAAAAAATAAGGCTGGCGTCTATAAATATTTTTGATGGAGCCATCTTTTTACAGAGTTAGTGCGTTGGAAGTTACACTTCTAGCTGACTTCCAGTGAAAGCTTGCTGATATTCGGTTCAGGGGAAGCGAAGTTATTGCGGCTAAAGTGTCAGGCTGTTTGTGTTATCCGTACAAAAATGAGTTTGGAATAAAGATCTAGTATCAAATTTTGTTTTAAAATCGGTAAAACGTTTACCGAAACATTTGAATTGATGAAAAAAGTTTATGGCAATGATTGTCTATCTCGTGCCAGAGTTCACGAGTGGTCTACACGTTTCAAAGATAGTTGTGAGGATCTAAATGACAATGAACATACGAAATTGGTCGTAAATTTATCAAAGATGAACCGAAAAAATCGATTTTGAGCCAAAAAACGAAATTGCCGATAAATCTTGAAAAAAAATTTTTTCGGGCGAACAAAAAAATACGTGTCTTATTATTTTGACCAGAGAGCAACATATTTGAGTTACATCGAAATCGAAGAATATGAAACGAATAGCCCGGTTGAATTGAAATGGAAAGCATCCTCATTAAAGAGGCGAGAAAAGACGAGAACTTCCTTTACAACATTGTAACTGGTGATGAAACGTGGTGTTTCCAAGCGTCAAAGTGCCGAATGGAAGGCCCTAGGCGAGCCACCACCCAATCAATCATGGAGAAGTCAAAAATCAAGTCGATGCTCATTTGTTTTTACGATTCCCAAGGAATTGTCCACAAGGAGTTGGAGCCAACGGGTTACACCGTCAATACAATTTTCTATCTTGGCGTTTTGAAGCATTTGTTGCATCGCATTCGTTGAATTCGCCCTGAATAGCGCGAAGGAGGAAACGGGCTCTTATTCCATGATAATGCACCATCTCATATCCACTCTTGTCACTGATTTTTTGACTAGAAGTCGCATTTTAACCATCAATCACTCCCCGCTTGATATGGCTCCCTGTGACTTCCACCTTTACGGAAAATTGTGTTTGGCCATGAAAGGAAAACGTTTTGGGTCCGTAGAGGCTATCCAAGAGGCTTGTACCGACATCCTGACCTGATTATTGATCAATGACCTGAAACACTCTTTCGAAAAGTTTTTAGATCGCGCAGGCCAGAGTGGACTATTTTGAATAAATTAACTCGGAGTTATCAGAACATTTCTATTTTAGCTCAGACTTGCAGTACTGTCTTCGGCAATATTAATCTTGGAGATTTTCCTTTCATATTTATTAATGATTTGAAAAAAAACTTTTCACAATGCAATAGTCATACGATAAAGGCTCAAGGGGAAACTGATCGATTTCATAAAGAAAATTAAATGGACTTGAAGTAACACATTTGGTGATTTTGCCGGTTTCTATGACTGGAGACGCTGCAGGATTGTGTTGCTTGGGTGAAGGAGTTGAAGCTAATATTGTTTAAGCGCTTCACCGAATTTCAAACAAAGTTTGATATTGGCACTTTGTCCAAAATTATTTTTTCAATCGACGGCTAAAAGTACAGCCACATTAGAAGTAAAAACTCAGTTTATACAATATTAAACCAAATGCCATGCAATTTTGAAAGATGGCGGCACTGGTTGTTTAAATATGAAAGGTTCAAGAACTTTTCCGATAGCCATTGGGCAATATTAGAGAGTGACGGAGGTTTACAAGTAGCCAATGAAGTGGCAAGAACTCCCAGTCGCTAGTGGCGCTGCTTATTAGATCACCGAAAGCTTTAGATGGCGTCAGATGTGGCAAGGAATGCGTGGATTGGAAAATTAAGTAGAGAAAATATTTGTTTAAATAAAAGTAATGATAAAAAATAATAATAAAAAACAATAAACAAAATAATAATAAAAAAGTAATAAATAATAATAAAAAAATAATAATAAAATATAACAAAAATAATATTTTATAGAAGAAAATTACCATGGTATTTCAAGCTAGAATTTTCTATTTATCTGTCTAGCATGCAAAGCATTCATAGTATTGAAATAAAACTAATATGTATGTATACCTACAAAAGGTGGCGCAAAATTAAACACCCCTTATGGTTTTGAATAACTTTTTTACTACAATAAAAAAATGGTTTTGTGTGATGGAAATGATTTTGACCTGTTTGCTTGTTGTAGCTGTCCAGTTTTATTATGTAAAAGTTATAAGTGTTCCGATAGAGTGATTAATTGTGCGCCACTTTGCATCTTAATATTTATATTTATGGGTAAGTGAGCATTGCTTTAAATTAGGAAGAAATCCTTATACTGCTCGTTTTTGTGCCTCCGGTAGCCCTTACCGAAATTTTCTGATAAATATAATATTTTTTTACCTATGATATATTATATATGTTTGGTTGGTTGTTTAGAGTGGTGATTTTTCCAGAATCCAACTAGCGCTGCAGCACCATTTTATTGGCACATCCTCATTACCAACTTGTTTAACCAACAGTTATTTACAGCAAGACTATATCCAGTCTGTGCGGTTTAGGAACCTTATTCGGCTTTTGACGTCTCCCTTTGGCCAGGGTTAACATTCTGTCCTTCCATAGGATAGGGCATTCGCAGAGGAAATGGAAGATTGTTTCCTGTTTTTCCGGTATGTTTACAACTGTGACAGTATGTATTGTGAGGTATGCCCATTTTGGCGGCTTGTTCTCCTATAGACCAGAAGCCAGTTATGACTGCCGTTAGCCTACAGGTGTCCCGTCGTTTCATGTTTATCAATGTCGACGATTGCTTGAGGTTGTAGGTGGGCCATAACGTTCTGCTAATTTTGCATTTCGTCTGGTCTTTCCACCTACAATCCGCGATTCGAAGGTATTTCTGGGAAATTGCATTCTTGACTGCACCTAGTGGAGTGAATACTGGTACTGCAAGAGCGCTATTCATGGCAGATCCCCCTCTTGCCAGTTCATCTGCTTTTTCGTTACCTTCAATGTTCCGATGTCCCGGGACCCAAATTAATGTTACTTTATGGTTTTCACGCAAGGTGGTGAGGCTATTCCTACTTTGCTCCACCACTTTAGAGGTTGTTGTAGCCGAGTCCAGTACCTGGATTGCAGCTTGGCTATCCGAAAGAATAGCGATATTTCCCTTAAAAGAGAAATCCGTGATTAGTAGCCTACAAGCTTCCCCAATTGCCAGTACTTCCGCCTGGAAGACACTACTGGTATTAGGTAGGCGCACAGATTTTCCAATTCCAAGTCTATGAGAATATATACCAGCTCCAACATCGCCGAAGTTGTTTAGTAAGAAAACCTTATTCCATTCTTCCTTAGATGGAAAGAGAGTGGCAAAATTCCTATTGAAAGTTTTCGTTGGGACGATGTAATAGGTTCTCTTCGAGGTTAACTGAGTTTGTCGTAATAAAAGACTTGCATGACCATACGTTTTTCTTTCCAGCGACTCGCTTCATCCGCCTTCTTAATATGAAGATCTATTGGAATAACGTGTGTCAGTACATTGAGAGCCTCCCTAGGACATGATCTGATTGCACCGACCGTTATTGCCCAGGCTGATCTTTGTATTCTGCCGAGTAATTTGGTATTGTAATCTCTCCCTAGAGCTTTCCACCAAACTACCGAGCCATACGATTGAATTGGTCGTATAATCGTCTTACACAGCCATAATGTATGCTTAGGTTGGAGACCCCACCTTCTTCCAAGCATACGTTTATAGGCATATAATTTCTGTTTTCCTTACCCGTTCTTCGACGTTTCATTTCCAGCTAAGTTTGGAGTCTAGAATTACCCCTAAATACTTTGCATTGGTTGATAAAGACAGAATTTGTTCGTTGAGATTTGGTAGGGTAAAAGTCGGTACCTTGTACAATATTTGGTGGTAAAAAGCATAAGTTCTGTTTTACGCGGGTTTAAACTTAGGCTACATCTTGTGGCCCAAGAGTTAAGCTCGCTTAACGCCCTTTGGATGATCCCACCGATCGTACTGGGACACAGTAATACCACCATTAGCATCAGTCTTCGCGTAAGTTTTATTAAGATTTTGCTGATCACAAATAGCCAAAGAAGTGGAGATAATACGGATGTGGAGTGCCCTTGTGGACCTTCTTGGTTATGATGATATTGTATGACATATATGTACTCATATGTAAGTATTTCTATGACTTAAGTTTACAATTTCATTGTAAAAAGGGTCAGACGCGCTAAACATTAAATTTGTTCTACAAAAATGATTTACTTCTAATTTTCATCATCTTTCAATCAAAAAAATCAAAATTTGTTATACTTTGTGATTATTAAATTTTACTACAACTTTTTTTCTGAATTTTCATATTTATTTATATTGTATATACATATATAAGTATGTACACGCACCTAGTATATAAATAAATTCAATCACATCCTCATGGTAATTAATTTAAAAATTTAATTGCAATTAAATTTTCATTTAAATAACACTTTTTAACAGAAATAAATAGGACATATCGCTTTTTAATGTGAAACAATTAAATTTATGTGCAAATATTTCATTTTGATTTATTGATAGCGGCGGTGATTTAAACACATGTAAGCATGTATATATATTTGTTTGTATGTGTGACTTGAAAGTATGCCAAATTACTTCGTAGGCTTACATGTAAAAGTTAAGTACATACCTATATGTATGTATGTTGGCATGCAAATTCATACTGTATATGTATGCACGCAAGGCTACAGAGTGAGCTACAAAAGTTAAACCTATATCGAAAATATCTTAACGTATCTTACCACATTTCTATTTGTAAATAAAAAAACTTATTTGGAAAATATACCCGAAACAGAACTTAAAAACTGTCAAAAATTTTAAAGTATACAGATTTCAAAACGATTTTTTCATGCATGCATATGTCAAAAAAAAAAATAATTGCTAAAAAAAATAATTTTTTTATTTACTATTACTCATCTTTCTCAATGAACTTTTATAGATTTAGAATTACCAGTAGATATCACCAAAATCAAAATTGTTTGTGCTTGGAGCCAAAATACGCTTCGATATCCCTTTTTATAGCTTCTTTTGAGGAGTAGTTCTTGTTACTCATATGGGATTGAAGTCCACGGAAAAGGTGATAATCAGAAGGTGCAATAGCTCGTTCAGTTTGCCTTGCGGTATGCGGTCTTGCGTTGTCGTAGTGAAACAAAACTTTGCTAGACGCACTAAAGACGGTCGATTTTTTTTCTGGGTGAAGGGTGAAGGCCATCTCTAGGAGTCGGTTCTGGTGTTTCATCTTTATCTACCCATTGGCGTTTGCGAACAGGATTATTGTAAAGGACCCATTTTTCATCACCAGTAACGATACGATTCAAAAAACTTTAATTTTCAAGCCGTTGCAGCAGCTGAGGACACACATTCACTCTCTGCTGAAGGTTGGCGACGGAAAGTCCCAGCTTTGAAACCTTTCCCAACTAAATCAGGTGCCTGTGAACTGTTCCATGTGATGAATTTAATCTCTGAGTTATCATATCGACTGTCAAATTTGGCTCAGCTTCCACGAGTTCGAGCAAAGCGTCGGAGTTAAAGACTTCAGGACGACGCGGGGCATCCTCCACGTCACAGTTACCACTTCGGAATTTTGAAAACCATTCTTGCGCAGTTCTTACACTCACGGTATCCTCTCTGTGAACAATGTTTATTTCTGCAGCAGCAGTTGTTGCATTTTTACCACTTTTATAAAAAAATACAAAATATGCCTCTTGTACGCGTTCGAAGAATCCATTTTATTTTTTAACAACACGTGCTTCTACAGGGTTGCCTATATTCGACGAACCCATCTGGCAACCCTGTATCTTTTGACAGAAACGTCAGATCGCTTAATGACATACCGCGTTGGAAGCGTCAGTCCAAGCAGACTTACATGGAACAGTACACGCCACGCGAGCGCTCCCAAATTGTTGAAATTTACGTTCAATAAAAGAAGCCAATTGTGAAAATTCAACGTGAGTATAAAAAATTAAATAATGTGAAAAGTGTGCCTTCTAAGAACACCATTAAACGTTTGTACGAAAGGTTTTCGACTGGTGATGCTCTTTCGAATCCAAAGAAGCCAAATTGCTCTTGTACGGGCCAGTGTTGAGACGACGCCAAGGACATCCCAAAATCGCCGTTCTCAGCAGTTGGGCATTGTTCGGACCACTTTACAACGAATTTTCAGCATTGATTTGCATTTATTCCCGTATAAAATTCAATTAAAGCAAAGATTGTTGCCTGCGGACAAGCCTCGTCGATTGGAATGGGCCCAAAAAACACATGGATCCGTCGAATATGGGTAACCCTGTATCCGCGATAAAAATCACTTGTTGAATGCACAATACCTATATTAAAGAAAATATATATATATCCGCTATAATCGGCGAATAATTTTTTGTATGCAAAAATCGTACAAAAGTGAAATTGTGGGTAAAATACGCACGAACTTATGGACTGACCTGATATAAAAAATCATGTCACCCAATGAAGAAAGTGGTTCCACGGTCTGCACAATTTCTCCTTGAAATGTTGGTGGAACTGTTAAAAGGAAAAAAATCATGTAAAATAAAGTTGTAGTTATAGTCTGTCGAGCCGGATTTGTGGATTTCGAAAAATTTTGCAATTTACGGTATTTAAAAACAAAAAACGTCATAAATGTCACACCTTAATTATCTTTATAAAATTTGTTAATAAAAATATCAAAAATCCAACATACTATAGAGAAAACATTTTCGAATATTTGAAAAAAATGCATCAAAAATATTAAAAATTGTATGAGTTATCATGCAGACCGTGCCGGAAAAAGTAGTTTCGAGAAAAACGAATGTAAACTTTCAAGTGCATTTCTCTAGAGGTTGCGCGCGTTTAAAGCAAGAACTTAAAATGAATTTTTCAATATATTTTGTTAAATTACGTATATATATCTTTGTCCCCCCTACATTAACTCCCTCGTCCGTCGACATATATTACCGTCTCTCTCTCTATTCCACATTAAAAAAATATTTAAGCAGCTTGATGGTCTCGTTCTGCCTAAGCTAAAAGGAGTCACAATCCAGCTATCCAAAGAAACTAAATACCTTGGAGTACTCCTCGATATTAACCCCTGTGGTAGTCGCATATTGAAACAAATCCCTCCAATGCACTGACAGCTTTCGGGCAGTGCAAAAGTGTCGTTGGGAAAACGTGAGGTTTTTCTCTTAGCGAGGTCCTATGGATCCACAATGATATGATAAAACCTATTATCACCTATGCATCAGTGCTCTGGATGAGTAGACTCTCTCTCGTGGAAGTCAGAAGGACCTTATCGAGACTACAACGCTCTGTGACCATCTGTTGCACCGGAGCTTTTCCAACTACTTCAGGCCCGGTGTTAGATGCTTGGTTAGTCTACCACCACTTAATGTTTCCATCCAAGCAGAAGCATTGCAGGGCATCTACAGGCGGAAACACAGTGGGAATTGGTACGGCTTTGACCGGCATTGGACAACAGAGAAGGCATGGACTTCGATCCAAGGACTCTCTCCATATCTCTTGACTCCATGCTATCCGAACTTGAAAAGAGATAGAGTGTGCCAGAGACTCGATTGCGGTCAAGCTCTGAAAACGAGATGATTGGTTCTAGAACCGAGCATGGCTCCGGCTCTGGTGTCTACGTGGAATCCCGCTGAACTTTGCGTTTTAAATGCACGCATCTATGTTTCAAGTGGAGGTGTATGCTATTCAAGAAGAAGTAAACTTTGTTATGGAAAATAGATGGAGGAGCAAATCTGTATATCTGCAGCACCATAAATGCTGCGCTCATGGCCTTAGACAGCCGTCCACTTCAAGGGTAGTTGATTTCTGTAAATCTGGACTGAACATGGCTCCCGACCCACGTGGGTATCGCTGATAACGAGACATCTGACTCTTTAGCTCGGATGGGCTCTGATGCCAAGTTCTTTGGTGGGGAGTCCGTTCTTCCACTCCCTTCTGCGGCCATCAAGTAAGCAAATGGGTAACTTCAACCCACAAGTGAGCTTGTCAGGTTGAGAGAGGCTGCAGATGGACAAAACTGTTGTAACCTGTCATGTCTGACCAACTGTTGCAGATCGCCCTCTCCTATAGGCAGCTGGTTAGACTGATGATGGGCCACTTTCTATGGGCGAAGCACGTGGAATAGGTAGGTATCTCAGACAGTGCACTCTGCCCAGCATGTGGAGAGGAGGATGAGACGATGGACCACTTTTCGTGTGTCTGCCCGATCTTCGTTCGACTCAGACTAGAGGTCTTTGGCAGTGATGTGTTAAGAAAGTACAATGGACTTAATCTTGTCTGACTGCTGATTAAGAAAAAAAGGACTTCGTCGAGGATAGCCTTAAGCCAAAAATGTTTTATGAAGATAACATATGTATAGGGTTGTTCAATAGGTGCGCTTCAACTTTTTTCCGATAGGGAGGGCGAACTACGCAATATTTTTTTTTTTTTGCTTGTCATTTGTAAACTTCATTAGTATATATTTCATCATGGAACGCTACACACTTGAGCAACGATTGCAAATCGTGCAAATTTTTTATGAAAATAATCGTTCTGTTGCTGCTACTTTAAGAGCATTACGGCCATTTAACAAGCCGTCCCGTTTTGGGGTTATGTGAAGTCATTGGTCTACAGTAACAAGCCGGCGACGATTTGTGAGCTCAGAGCCAATATTGAACGCGAAATTGCTGGAATTTCGGCCGATTTATGCAAAAGAGTGGTCGAAAATTGGGTTCAACGATTGGACTTCGTAAAACGTGCACGCGGTGGTCATGCAAAAGAAATCGAATTTCATACTTAAATGTATATGTTCAAACTCGATAATAAAAAAAAAAATTAGTAAAAAAAGTCAAACCGTTTGTGTTTTATTCAAAAAAGTTCAAAAGTTGAAGCGCTCCTACTGAAAAACCCTATATAATTTATAACATTCTAAGTAAAGGTCTCTTTCATAATTTTGATTTATTTGAAAAAAAGAATTTCAAAAAATTTTTACTTTTCAAGTCAAGAGGAACAAGCGACTGTGACAAATGAAGCACATCAACAGTTTGGCCAGTTTCGACTTTTTTTCATGCTGATAAATTTTTTATAAAACACAAGTTATTGTCTACTGAAAACTAAATAAATAAGACATTGAACAAAGGCTACAAAAATTTCGCAAACCTTCCATTCCAGACCTACTGATTTCAATTGGAATCTCGAGAAAATATTTGGTATGCAGTTTTACAGCTTATTATGAGAATATTTTTTGTAAAAATAAGTATTATTAGTATTTGGATTCATAAAAAGACATACTGTTTTTAGAATTACTAGTTTTTTCAATGATGACAATTAGGAAATTCTTAGTGAAAAATCGTAAATTCAAAGCTTTGTCAAGCAGCCACTTTTAATTGTTAGGAGCGGTTAACATTTTGTTGTTGATTTCTATTAGTTGAGATATTCCTTAAATTGAAATAGAGAAAAAATCATTCCCTTGAAATAAAATTTAAAAAATTGGAAGTAAACGCAAACTTTTCTTGAACCCAGAACTCGCTTTTTAAATTCCTATGCCTTCATTCTAACTCCGCCCCATGCACCTTAAATTTGTAAATCAATAAAAACAACCACTAACAAAAGGATTTACTTTGGCTGCCTTTCATAGCCTTCCCTTGTTTGTCCGCTCAATTGACTGCTTGTTCACTGGTCATGAACGATTTGCCGCATTATCCTAATAACGTGGCCACTGCGGCCACCCCAACAGCATTTTGTGCTTAGCCACAAATTCGCGTATATACTTCCAGACACACATACAACTAAGTATATATGAGTACATATTATATATTCATCCATGAAAATACAAATATATTTGTATGTATGAAATATAAAATAAATGTATATGTATGTAGCTATAATCATCACTTCAAATCAATGGAAAAGAAATTGCGGGCGATCGAAAGCGTACGATTTCGTGGCAAGAAAAGTTTTTATTGTATAAGTATTTTGGTGCTACTTTTGCAATGAATTTCTCGGTGACTGGATTATTTTCACTTTTCTGACATTTGGCTTTTTATTGTGTGAGGAGTATTAAACTTTTTCGTTTTACAGTTAGTTTTTATTGCTCGAAAGGGCAGGTGACCAGTTGATAGCGCGAGTAGAAAGGAATAAGAAATAAGTAAGGATGTCCACGTTCTTCTTTTTATGAGTAGAAAAAAAGCGGTGGAAATAGTTTGCGGTAAAGCAAATTGAGTAAAAATGGATGAATGTTTAATACGAGGTGGGTCTCAGATTAAACAGGATAGTTTAGGAATAAGTACAAGATTTGTGTTCATAAAACTGATTTTTTATGTAAAGTGGCGGCCTGAGTGTTTTAATTCATCGACGGGATGTTCTTCTCATACAAGCAAGGTTTTATGGTGAGACTTTGGATTGGTGCAAACTTCACATACTCGTACACTCCAGGTTCTGTTTCCTCTGCAGCTGAGGGGCAATTTCGTACTAACTGGGATTGAATCAATTATTTCTCTCAAGTAGCGTAGAGGGGTGTGAGTGGGATATAATTTCAGATCACGGGATTTCGGGATTTGAAAGTGGTGATCCCGGAATTTTTGAATAATTTTTTTATTTATTTTTTATTTCGGATCTGTTAGTGATGCAGGAGAGTATATTTGAAAAAAAAATTTTGTGTAATTTCGGGGTTTTCGGGATTTAAAATTTGAATCCCGGAGTGCCAAGTAATTTAATAAATTGTTTTTCTTCAGGTGAAGGAAGTATATTAAGTAGAACTTAATTTTGAATTATTTTGTAAGTCCCGAGATTTCGGGATTTTAAAATGGGGTTGCTAAGTAAAGGGTTTTTTAATAAGAGGTGTTATTTTGATATTCAAAGAAAAATGCTATTTTGTAATATAAATGATCGGATGTTTATTTCATTATAAAGATCAAGGTATGCCGTTAATAGTGGAGAATAACATCAGGCAAATGACCACCACGACCGCGCTTACAGGACAATATCCTTTTCATTAAATTTTCCATAACCGAATTGCAAAGTGGCTGCCCTATGTCCTCGATAGCCTCACGAATTTAATCTTTGAGGTCTTAAATCGACCCTGAGCTGTTGGCGTAGACCTTCTCTTTCACGTGGCCCAAAAGGAAAAAGTCGCGAGGCGTTAAATCACAAAATCTCGGTGGCCAGTTGTGATCACCTCTTTGAGAGATAACACGGTACGGAAACTTTTCTCGTAAAAGATCAATGGTTTCGTTGCTTGTGTGGCACGTAGCGCCGTCTTGTTGAAAATAAATGTTGCCCAGATCAGTACCATCCAATTCCGGCCATAAAAAATAGTTAATCATCTGTCGATAGCGCAATCCATTCACCAATAACACCCGTTATTGGAAAACCATTTAATTGAATACTTTTTGTTTTAATTTAAGTAATTTAGTGGTGCAGAAGAGTATATTTTTCGACTAATTTGTGTAGCGGATTTGCGGGATTTCGGGGTTTTCGGGATTTAAAATGTCAATTCCGGAGTGGCGAGTAATTCAGTATTTTTTTTTCTTCAGGTGAGACAGTTTATTGAGTAGAATTTAATTTTGTTTTATTTTGTTAGTGCTGAAATTCTGGGATTTTAAAATGGCAATGCCGTTCGACCAAGTAATTGAATAGATTTAGTTTTTGAAGTGAAAACTTCTTTAGAATCGTTGGGAGTGATTTGAGACTCGATGAAACGAAAAAGCGACACTAAAAAGAGACGTACATATAGATCTTGTAGTATATAGCCTGCGAGAGAATGAGATAGAACACAGTTATACAGCGTTCCCTATTCTCCGTCTCCTCTTTGAGCGGTGTTTCGTAGCCTCCCCACTCTTGGCTACGAAGCGTTATATCTTGATATACGTATGTATATGTGTGTGGCTGCGTACTGCTGAGCCTCGCTAGTATAGTGAGTATTGTAGTATGGATACTACACTGCCTATTACTTACTTTGGTGTTTAGTTCATGCGTCATACGTATGTATGTTTGTATGTATGCTAGTACGTATGTGTGCGCGCCTGCGTATTACGGAGCCACGGTGAGCGAGAAGGCATTATGTATACATATACTACACCTAATAGTTGCTTAGACCAAGCGACCTACGAATGTTTGCGTGTACGTTAGTACGTCTGTGTAATATATGCGTTACCAAGCTCATAATAGCAACCGCGTGTGCTGTATTGCGTCCGTATTTTTATATTCGTAAATATTTTCATTTTTAAATATTTACCGCAATTATGCCGAAAATTAATGCAGAAAAGTGTCGTGAATATCGACAGAAAAAAACAAAAAGAAAATAAAACTAAAATTGCGGAAGGCTTCACTTCTATCGCGTCTAACCGTTAGACTGGTATTTTTTTTATGTGTAGCTGTGCTAGGCTATTTTATGAATCTCGATATTTTTTGAATATTTCTGCACATCATTGCCTGTAATTTGTGTTAGAATTAAGATAGTTTTGCGTTAGTAGTAGTAAACGTTACACTAAGAAGAAATATTTTTGGGTTGGCTGTATTGAAAATAGATCAGCTACATTTTCTATCTCTCGAAAGGCTACTCAGATTCCACATTGAGTCAGGAGTTCAGCGTGTGATATCAGCGCTCTTTTTCCACCTCTCCTATTCATAGGATATCCATTTCTGTGTACTTGAGTCTCCATTAATAATCTCCTGGCATACTCGAATAGAACTCAAAACATTTCACTGGCTCAATATCATTTTCTCTCCTGACAACACCACTAACGTTTTCCTTCCCGTTACACGGTCATTTATCTACCGTAGTTTTACACATTTTGGCCACATTTAATCAGCTGTTAAACTGCAGCAATTCAATTTTGCATGCACATTCACATGTATACATCAAATGTATGAACTTGTATGTACATATGTATATACTTGGTTGTATGTATGTATTTACGCATACATGCATACATTTACGAAATTTCGACACGTCAACAGCTACGGCTCATCACAAGCAATATTTACCTTTCCGGAGCGATTGACGCTACAGATCAATTACAATGCGCTACCCACACACACACACACATGCATGTACGTACTATATATGGCACTTATACACATTTGTATGTATCTACTCTTATATTCAATTCTCACTAGCGAACCATGAATTCACCATAGCTGTACAATTTGACTAAAATTAATGAAGCGTTTTAAATTCCACACTAACCAACAATGCCGAACAAAGCACGCCATAGCATGGCAAAGCACGCGCGTGCATATGTATGTTTATCTATGTAAGTATGCAAGTGTAGAAAACTACTATCATACATAGTTAAGTACTCCAGGGCGTATGAGCAACCAATTGGTTGGCCAGCCGGTCAGCGGCCTGAGTGATGAATGCCATCTGTTGACCGAATGAACGCACACTAGCCGCAAAAATACAAACCTACACAGGCCCACACACACACACACACGTGCGCAAGACTGTGATTATATAGAGTGAATTGGTTTGCATTACAGATGTGGTTGCGGTGCTTTTTAGTGTTGTTCTGATTTCACTTGTTCTGTTTTTTTTTGTTTCTGGTTTTTCAAGTAAAAACATTTATTTAAACAGTTGGTTGATTAGCTATTTTCATGTTCTCGTTATACGTAAATTATGCGGTGGCTGATAGGTATATTTACTTTTGTTATATCGTTTATTAAATGCTTAGATATTTAAATACGAATTTACATAAATATTAAAATTAATAAAGTCCAATAAATCTACTCATAGTGAGCCAGTTTTAATATCTGCATGCGATCGAGTGATTATTGAACTTTATTTATGGCGCATATTTGCATTAGTTTTTACATATCTACTGTTCGGTAAAAATGTGCGCTATTGGAGTGAATAATATATCAATTATTTCTGATTAATGATTCGGTTTCACTACGACTCTCCGTTAAATATTAATTACTTTTCAATTAAATGAGAAGTTGATTTTCATAGGAAATTCATTTGAAATATATGAACAAATGAAGCAGTAAATTTCTATTGAATCTTAAGCATGAATGACCTAATTGGATATACAGTGACAGAGAGAAATATACTTTCAATCAAATTTGTGGTAAAAAACGGTAGGCCCAGGAAACGAGCTGTTTTGACGGGTTGGGCCCAGAGGGAGAGGGGTGTTTGATGAGTGGGTTTAATGGAGCATGTGAAAAGATGGTTAGTGTCGTGCGGGGTGTCTTCACATGCTGGACATATGTTTAGTATAACGGGGTCGATTCTGGATAGGTAGGAGTTTAACGTGCTTCAATATCCAGACCGTAATTGTGCCAAGGTTACGCGGGACTCTCGGAGAAGTTGGAGCTCTTCGCCTGCAATTGGTGGTGGTAGGACTCCGATGATGGTATTCAGAGGTCGGGAGCTTAAGAAGGTGGTGAGAGTCTCCCGATTAATGTCGTTTATGGCCTGTCTGTACACTGCCCGATCCAGTAGCTGTCTGTTTGTTTTGTCTAAGACCTCGTCCGTGTAGTTGAGGAAATGCCTCCTGATGTGCCTGCGAGGTGGCTCAGGTGTTTGCATGGGTGAGGCCTGCGGTAACACCCTAGCAGAAACTGTTTACTGAACAATTTGTTATGCTCCTTAACAGGCACCATAAGGGCCTCATCGTGAAGGTGTTGTATTGGTGACATCAAAAGACATCCTGTCGCGGTCCTTAATGCAGTGTTTTGGCAGGTCTGAAGCTTCATCCACGGCGAATCACTGGTTCTAGGCGACCAGACAGGCGCAGCATAGTTTAAACCGACCTGCATATTGCCTTAAATGTCGATAGCAACATTTCTTTGTCTTTGCGCCAAGTGCTGCCGGCAAGCGACTTGCGATTCTGTACTTTAGTTGCAATAGCGGTTGTATGCGCTGAGAAGGAGAGCAAGCTGTCAAAGGTAACTCCCAATATTTTGGGGTTGTTAACCGTCGGAATTTGTGTATCAACGACTTTCACCTTGAGTTGCAGCTTGACCTCCTTTGTCCAGGTGGTGAAATGGGTCGCCATTTATTTAGTGGGGGAGAGCTTTAAACTCCTCGCAGTGAAGAAGCGAGAAAGGCTTGCGAGGTAGTCGTTTACCTTGGAGGATAGGCCATCAAGGTCGTTGCCCGACGCCATTATCGTGCAGTCGTCGGCGTATGAGACCAGGGAGACTCCCTTTGGTGGCGGGGGGAGTTTCGAAATGTAGAAATTGAAAGGTAAGGGGGAAAGGACACCACCCTGCGGTACACCTTGCTTTATTTTCCTCTGTTTAGATGTTTTGCCTCAAAATTTCAGCGACGAATGACGACCACTCAGGTAGTTCGCGGTACACCTCTTTAGCCCTGGCGGGAGTGTCGACTGTAAAATGTCATCTAGTAGCGTGGCGTGGCTGACTGTATCGAAAGTCGTTTTTAGATCCAACGCTACTAGGATAGTCCTCTCGCAAGGGTGGTTTTGGTAGGAACCGCGGTTTACCTAGGTGTTAATGACGGTGAGTGCCGCCGTGATGCTATGCACTCTTCGGGAATCATGCTGGTTTGAGTCTGATATCAGGTGTTTCGTAAATAGTGGGAGTAGAAAGGCCTCAAGAGTCTTCACTACTGAGGAAAGAGAGTTATCGGGCGATAAGGCTCCCTTGGGTTGGCGGGTTTCCCAGGCTTCAATAGTGGGACCACTCTCCCTAATTTCAACTTATAAGGAGTGATGAGAGTGGCCGATGGACCCAGCTTTTTCAACATAAGCATGTTTAGTCCGTCAGGCCCAACGGCTTTGGATGGTTTTATGGCCCCCTGAACCTCATCGCTGGAGAAAGCAAGTGGCGCACTGTTGTTTGCCAGTTTGTGCAGCCGGAGCCCAATTTCATCAGTAGGGCTTTGATAAAACCTATTACATTTTGTCTTTCAAGAATTTCATCTGCTGGGTTGGGGAATAAGTTCGGGGCGTTTTTGCCAAAGACTTTTATTTAAAGGAAAAACAATAATTATATCAATTAGTTAATCAATTATATGATATATTCGCCGTTGCTGTTTACAACCTCTTCGCACGTCTCGATCAATTTGTTGATGCTGTTCCGCCAAAAATCGCCTGGTCTGGTGTCAAAGAAATTGTTGAGCCAGTTTTTAAGGACCTCTTTGCTATCGAACGTAACGCCTTTCATATGGTTTGATAGGGAGCGGATAAGATGGTAATCGGTCGGTGCAAGGTCCAAAGAATACGGATAATACGGCGTATTCTGAAAGACTTACCATTCGAGCTGTTTGACTGGGGCTTTGACGACTTGTGCAACGTGGGGCCTGGTATGGACGTGAAGGAGTATGGTTTGACCATGTTAATCAGATCTTTTCAGTCGAATAATCTCACTTACAGGATGTAGCTGGGCAATGTAGAGCTTCTTGTTGATCGTGGCATTTTTTTAGAGTATTTCTTAGTGCATCGTGCCCGCCCACTCCCACCAAAAACATATATTGATCTTTTTTGGATGAAGATCTGTCTTGACTCTCGGCTTTGGCGTATCTCCTGAAGCCACCTACTCCGTTTCTTTGCTTCATATTGATGTATAAACACCATTTCTCATCTCTCGATACAGTACAAAAAGCGCTGTTTGCGACCGCGTGTTGCTTGATGGCTGGTGGGATGTTGAGAAGCAATTTAAAGGTGACTTTCTTTGCTTTTTTCGTGGAGCTCATGAAGTATCCAGAATCTCAATTTTTCGGTGAATCCCATTGACCGAAGGTGATTGAGAATCATTTTATGATCGCAGTTCAGTTTTTTTGCCAATTCATGACTGGTCGCCAACGTTCTACCTCAAAAGTGATTTGAGAGGTTCCTTCTCTTTTGGTGAAGTTCAGAAGGTCTTCCCCTGCGGGGCGGTTATGGACGTCAAGTCGCCATTTTTGAACTTTGTAAGCAATTTTCGTAGACTCTCCTCTGACACCTTCTCCATAGACATCCCAAATGTTCTGGGCTGCTTCCGCAGTTTCGCAGCTTTTTGACCTCGATGAAAATCAAAGAAGAGCAGGTGTCAAAATGTTGATTCTTACCTTCTGGTTATTCCATTTCTAAGCCTCAAAATTAGTAAAAAATTAAATAACTCAAAAATACAATTAACACAGTTTTATAGAGCAAAAAGAGTTCTATCGAATGAGTACTCATACTTATCTTATGCCAAACAGCAAACAAATCGTTGTAAAATAAAAGAAAATATAAAAACGCTATGAACTTATTCCCCAACCGAGTAAAGTGAGAAATTTAAATGGAAACATATTTAAAACCCATTTATTTATTTTTTATTACGTGAAATTGTCGCGTAAACCCGGGATTGTAAAAATGAGACCCCAAAAATATTGATGCCTTTTTTAAGTTCCAAAACATGGAATATCTAAGCCCCGGAAATAATTCCGTGAATAATCCCGACAACCCGGGATTCTAATAACAAGATCCAGAAAATATTGATGCCTTTTTTTAAGTTAAGTTGTTGCAAAATAATCAATATCTAAGTCCCGGGAAGAATCCCGAGAATAATCCCGAAACAGTTCCGATAACCCGGGATTGAGAAAATGGGATACCAAAAATATTGACGCAATTTACTCGAGTTAAGTTGTTGCAAAATAATTAATATCCAAATACTGAGAAAATTCCCGAAATCTTGAGATTTTAAAAACGAGGTCCCGAAAGTTCAATTCCAATTTTTTTCGAGTTAAGTTGTTGCAAAGTAATGAATATTATCTTGTCCGGCGAATAGTCCCGATAACCCGATATTGTACAATATAAACGAGATCCCGAAAATCCCGGGATTGCAAAAGTCGGAAAACTTCACTCGTATATATACACATATGCTCTGGTATATTTTTCTCAAATAAGAAAATGCGTTGTACTGCAAGAAAATGCTTACGTCAGCCTTTATTTTCTCCATTCATATGTTCACATTTATGTATGTATGTATACTATACTCGTATATGGTACGCAATTTGCGCATGGTACGTAGCTATATGCGCACACACATACACCTACACCTATCACTATACAATAGCACGTGTCTATTACGACAATTCAATTCGCATGCCGACGGCTCACAATTTGCCTTTACTCGAAGCCAAAGCAGACAATTGTATAGACATTGTGACAGTTGGGCCACAAAGCCTAAAAGTAGACAATTTATTTTTTTTATTTGCGGAAGAGCAAATAAAAAAAATATAAACCAAATGCAAACATTTGGTTAGAAAAAGGAAAACGGGAAATGAAGTCTCTGTGCAAATTGAAAGTAGCAGCGACCAAAAGCCTACTGGTGTTTGTTTGTGTGTTTTCTTTTTAATATTTTGACAGTGGCTTGATGCAAATGACAAGCATGCGTCTGCATATACGAGTATACATACATACGCATATACGAGTGTAGTTGAGTTTTGCGTGCAGAAATATGCATGCATTTGAATAGAAGTTACATAACGTGGCGGCTTTACTTCTAAGATACGTAGTGGCATTGTGCTCTTCTATCGTTTCTGTTGTCAATTCTCATGGGCACAATTTTTACGCAACTGATGCCGGAAGAAGTGCTACATATGCAATCACGAGCAGCATAATTGTACCCTGTAGAGAAATTCACTTGTACCGAACTGCTTTGTGACTGGTGCAGTTCGAAACAAATTGATATATATACTAAGGCAACAATTTTACGCGGTGATTTTGTAGAGGGCATGAATTGATCCAAGGTGCATTGATGCAAGGTGTAACCATATCCCCAATTTGAGTCTTTCACACAATACGCTCGCTAGAACCTTATACGCGATATTTGGAAGACTAATCCCGCGATAATTGGCACAAATTGCAGGATCGCCCTTCTTATGGATTGGGCAGAGCATACTTAAATTCCAGTCGGCAGGCATGCTTTCATCGGACCATATTTTGCATAGAAGCTGATGCATGCACCTTACCAGTTCCTCACCGCCATGTTTGAATAGCTCAGCCGGCAGTCCGACGGCGTCCGCGACTTTGTTGCTCTTTAGCCGCGTTATCGCTATTCTCAGCTCGTCATGGCCGGGTAGCGGAATTGTCGTCCGTCGTCAACGATTGGGGTATCGGGATCTTCACATTCTCTGTATCATGTGCAGCTGTCACCATTTAACAGGTTCGAGAAGTGTTCCCTCCATAATTTAAGAATGCTCTGGATGTCAGTCACCAGATCGCCGTCTTTGTGTTTACAGGAAAACGCCCCGATCTTGAAACTTTCTGTAAGCCGCCGAACTTTCTGGTAGAATTTTCGAGCGTTGTTCCTATTGGGCAGCATCGCACTCACGTATTTCGGCCTCTCGTTTCTTCTGTCGGATAATACGTCTCTCTTCCTTTTTCAGCTCTCTGTAGCGATCCCACATGGCTCGCGTTGCGCCCGATCGCAGCGTGGCTCTATAGGCGGCATCCTTTCATTCTGCGGCAGCATGAACTTCCTCGTCGTACCAACTCTTATTTCGGGCTCGCAGGAATCCGATTTCTTCTTCGGCGGCGGTACGTAGAGAATGAGAAATGTTGCTCCATTGTTCGTACATGCCGGTTTGTTGGGCAGTTCTCTCTGAGAGCAGGAGTGAGAGTCGAGTGGCGAATCTTCTGGCTGTCTGTTGTGATTGCAGCTTTTCGATGTCGAACATTCTTTGCGTAGGTAGATGTACGTTTTTTGCTGCACAGAGGCGCGTGCACAGTTTGGGAGCAACAAGGTAGTGATCCGAGTCGATGTTGGGTCCTCGGATCGTACGTACATCTAATACACTAGAAGCTTGTCTTCCATCTATCACAACATGATCGATCTGGTTTCGTGTTTTTCGATCAGGAGAAAGCCAGGTAGCTTTGTGTATCTTTTTATGCTGGAATCTGGTTGTGTAGACTTCCATGTTTCGGGCCCCGGCCAAGCCGATCAGCCTCTTGTCGTTGTGCAGGCTGAATTTTCTGACTGTGGGACCACTTTGGTCGCATCGTCCTTCTCTTCCGTCGGTGCGTGGGCGCAAATTAAGAAACTCGTGCCTGAGCGAAGTATTTTTTTTTTAAACTTCGATTTTTTTTTAATTAATTGTCGGTTTTTTTTCTCGAAACTCTGAAAAATATTTCCTGAGGCTGCCATATTGTTAATTTTGAAAAAATGCTTGTATTGATTTTAGATGAATCTCCAAGGACTTGTGAGGATCACCGCAAGGGACTTCTGGAGGAACGGGTTCCACACAAACAGCGATAACTTTTACAATTATTCATTTTTTTATTTTTATTTTGCTAAAGTCAAGTCGAAACATTGTGTATTAATGCTATGTTTTTATTTTTGCAGAATAAAGCAAGTGACTAAGAAAAAAAGATATTGAAAATCATTATTTTTCCTGGCCTTTGTATACCCCTAACCTCCTACAAAAAAAAAGAGTGAAAAAAAAATTTTTAAATTTTCATCAAATTTCACACTTTATAACCATAATTTCTAGAAAAACTTCGAGAAAGTACGCAAGCGCAAGTAAAGCGCATTGAGTTTTGGTACAATATAGGGCCAGTTTTCGCAATGAATTATGGCATCCGTTTTTTTTGGCTGATGGTATTGCGTGTATTCTTCCTCATAAAAAATATCGTCCATTCGAGTTATGGAGAAAAGGCGCAACACCTTTAGGATAAAAACTTACTCGAAAATTCCGGTTAAAAATTTTGGGATTTCGAATTGCATTACATTGATTAACCAAAACCGTTTGTGAATAACTTTTTTAAATAATACTATATAATACTATATAAATACTAAATGAATAAACAACGATTTTAAGTCATGGATATATTTACTCGACTTTTACGTGCTCTATTTCTTGTCTGTTTGTATACCGCAGCTGTCGAGCCCACAAATGCCAAATATGAATGACGTACGGAGCCATTTTCGAAAATTATAAATCTTTCAATAGGGTGATTAATTTTGCGCCATCCTGCACTACTCCGAATTGACGGTTTTCCACTGTGGTGACAAATGTCGGGACTCACAACCATGCCGAAGTACAGCGGTGATTCTCAGCTAGCAAAATCATACTAGTTCTGAACCTGGTATTTGTTTTATTAATTCATATTTTCCCTGCAGGGTATATTAGTGGGTATTTGCGTGTGTAATATTTGCAAACATGCTGAGATTTGTTTATGCTAAATAAAGGTTCCATACACATAAACAGACACGAATCAAAGTCCCCTCAAAACACAATTGCATAAATGTAAGAAAGACGTGAGAATCGCGCCTGAGGGTCTCAGGTGTTTATTGCTGGCATATGGATGAGAAAAAATTAAAAAAAAAAAAATAATAATATACAAAAAAAAAAAAACAATTTCCACACCACAATACTATGACACATACAAATATAGTTGTGTATGAAAATGTGTATTTTTAAATGGGTGATAAAAGCATGGAATAAAATAAAGAAAAAAAAAAATCGCGATTGCACTCATTTTTATTTAATTCAGTACTCAGGCGTTTTATTTATTTATTTATTTTCAAATATACTTCGCATATTCATGCATTTCGAGTTCATTTGTTTGCTACATACACACACAGATATACTCGTATCTTCACTTACGCTTTGCGATGTAATTTTGAATTTTTATTTTTTAAGACAAAATTTTATGTGACTTTGTTCTTGTGTGCAAAATTTTTGTGGCGCAATTTGCTTTAAAATATATCAAGCATTGTGACATTCATGAAAGGGTTGAAGGCTGCAATTGAAATTAATATACAATAACAAAAAATAAAAAAACAAAAAAAAAAAAAAATACGAAAAGAGGTTTGCTCCTCATATTTACATTACTCGTGGTGTGCGAATAAGACCATCTTCTAGTAGTAAAGCGTATTGTGCATGTATTTGTGTATCACAAAAAAAAAAAATTATTTGCACACATGAATTCTCTACCACGCAGGGAAAATTTGTGCTTCATACTATTTACACTAAATTTCTAGTCCAGAAATAAATAATATGATTTCTTTCAGAATAATTTTATTTCCGCTTCATTTCTGTACCGTCTCGAGGCCATAGTCAAGGCAAAAGGTGGTCATATCGAGCAATAGTAAATTGATTCTTAATTTTGTATTATTTTTACACATTTTTTTCTTTGAATAAAAATAATTTTTCAAGCTAAATGTATGGCCTTTTTAATTGTTTAGACTTCGAGTGCCGGACCCTCTACAGTTCCTTCTATCGAACGGTATAACCGATTTAGTATACCTCTCATCATATGCGCGTTTACACATCATCCTGGTAGTGTTGCAGATTTTGTAATCCCATATCTTCGGATTATTCAAACTCAGAACTTCGTTCGCAAACGAACTCACAATTTTCGTTAAATTTGAACAGACATGTGCATTTGAAATAACTGTGAATGTTACTGGCGTGTTGCGCTTTACATTCACAGTTACTTTACCGTGAAATACATATGAAAATTCATGCATATTTCACGGCAATGCAATTTGGATTTGGATAGTGATTTCACGTGAAATGCTTTATACTTTAGTTCTTCATGCTGTGAGTAACCTCCAGGGTGTCTATTCAAGTTATGTTAAATGGTTCACCGAAGAGGGCTCACTTGAAATTTAAATCAAAATTCGTCCTTTGTGATATCATTGCAGAAGTTAGATTGAAAGTAACAGATATGATAACGTTATGTTTTTTTTATTGTTATAACGAAGGAGATTTCTTTAATACTCAGCAGAACATTTTCTGGTTGTTCGTTTCATGCTATAAATCTGCTTCGTCTGATGCTTTGAGCGCCGTATGACATTAAGGGGACTTTGTGGTCTAGAAATTTAAAAATAATCGATTTTTTGTTTTTTCGATATTTCGAAAGTATAGTATCTTGAGAATATAATTACTGTGAAATTTCCATGCCGATATTCCCATTATTATAGCTTCTACAGCCCATTCACTAAGTAGAGAGCTGTCCGCGCGCTCCTGTACTCCAAACTTTAAACTTATTTATCTCGAAACGCATTTTTCAGCCAGGTTTTGTCAAAAAAAAAAAAACATAGAACCGAATCGTCTGAAATTTTAATGTGTTGTTCACAACATCAATGGCTATCGCCCGTACTAGAATCACATTTATATTTCAATTATTTCGTTTTTTTTATTAATAAACTGAAAAAACCCCAATTTTTAGAGTGTCAAATTCAAAACCGCCAATTTTGTGAATTTTTTTTCATTCTAGTACCGGACATAGCTACAGTCATACTGATTAATATTTTTTTTGATTTTTGGGTTTTTTAGATAAATAGAAGAGCCAAAATGGACAACACCGTCCAGGCCCAATTTTTCGTGAGGGTCAACTTCAGCGCCATTTTTTAAATTATTAAAACTAAAAAACATTTTTTTTTCCTTTTGGTATGTAAAAGAAGTTAAATAAGAAGCCTAAAAGATTGAAATATTGTTTCTCTTTTTTTATTGTAAAATCCTGAAAGTACCCTAAATTTTTCAGCTCTAGACCACGGGGACCCTTTCATCAATCTGACGGGTATATTAAAGGAAAGATAGATTGAACCTTCCATTTCAATATCCAACTCTGAATTCCATGATTTTCCAAGCCAAAGTAGTTCAATGAGCAGTCATGAGCTCTCATAGAGACAACAACAAAATTATGCGTTGAGTAGGCTAGGTTAGGTTCGGTTATAGTGGTTCCCACTCACCATAATATTACGTTTCCACCAAAAGCAAACACCGTGTTTGCAGGAGTTGTGTTTGGGAGAACTGTCAACTGTTTCCACCAGAAGTTTGGGAGAAATTGTGTTTGAACTGTCTTTTGTTGACATTGTGAAATAAGAATTATAAAAATTGATAAAATTATAAAATGGTGCATAAAATTCAATTTGTTATGTTGATTTTATCACTTTATTTTAAAATAATTGATAGTGAGTTGGTCACATATTATTTAAAAAAAAGGTTAAGGGAAAATAATATAATTTTAAGCGTTGCTGCCAATTTAATGCGTTCGCAAAGTGTATGGTCTTTGGTATGGTAAACAGATTTATGATACATTATTTGTGTATAATGTACATGTATATTTTAGGAACATTCCAGTACCTTTTGGGAAGTAGACTGCCAGAGTAATGGGGACAAGTTTTTCAAAGATAATTTCCGAATGGAAAGATCCTGCTTTGAAAAATTGTGCAGCAAACTTGAAAAAATAGCCAAAAGAAAAACGAACTATCGAAACCCGATTTCACTAAAAAAGCGCGTGGCAATTGCTCTGTATGCAGAAAAAAACTGCAGGCATTCGAGGTCAATCTCTATTTAGCACATTACTGCCGCCTTGATTTAAAAACTTGGTATCTTTTCTTTATTGAAAATAATTTGTTTATATCGTTAATCCATTGACAGTGTATGAACCATATTGTAAACAAAATCGCCACAACTGCTCGTACACATATGTAGCGTATAAAAATAATTACTCTTATTTTCATATTAATTAGCTTTTTTCATTTTTACTCATTATTAATGTCTTATTTTATTATGTTCATTCTTTTGGTTCCATTTCTTCCATATGAAACTATGTCATTCCTAAATGGTTAGCAAACAATAATTATGCTTTTATGTCTAGAATGAAACATAAAAATTGTCGCTTCTTATTGCTCGTTACATGACATACCATACCATATATCTCTTCATTTATTGTATAATCATTTGGCTTTTGAAGAATGCCACAATCTCTGTGCAAAGCGCAATGGTATGCCCATTTTAAGCAGCTGTGAGTGGCCATTCAATTTGAGATTTGGTCTGTAATGTAACACTGCCTCCCAGCAAATTTCACTTAATAATGGTATGGTCATCCACATTTTATAAAGGTCATTGCACCGTCGTATACGTTTTTCATCATATTCAATACCACCGAATATGTACATACAACCATTTTGACTGTGCGCTGCGGCATGGAAGTACAAAGCTTTTGGTAGAGAGGCTGTTTTTATAAGTGTCCATTGCTTAGTAGTAAAATTTAATCTCCATATATCTGAAAAATATACTTGATCGGCCTGCAAATGGAAAAGGGATATCCAACTTCAAATATAATTTAATAATACTTAATTTAATTATTACGCACCTCACCATTCGATTTCGTGTGCTGTACGCAGGAAAAACACTTTCGTGGGTTTGGATATCCGGAATTTTGTCGCTCGATTGTTAGATTTGTTTGTGATGTTCGATCGGGTAATGTGACGAAATATTCCCATCGGTTTGTAATTAAATTAAATGCAGGGATGCGTTGTAAATCATACACTAAATTCGATGTACCACCACCCAGCACATATATGTATTGCCCATCGTAGACAACTTCGTGACGATAACGACCCTCTGGATCTTCGCGTATATCTGGACGACTGATATATACGCATTCCCACACTCGTGTGTGCAAATTTAAGCGATGCACATCACAAGAGTAATCATAGCCAGTTGTTCCCCCAACCGTATATAAATAATGTTCGTGTAAAACTATTCCCGGCCCATATTGCGGAATTGGCGCATCACCAGTAGCCTCTATTCGCTTAACACTCGGTTTTTTACCTGTTGTTTGATATATATAACAGTCGTTTGAGCAAGATTCACCAAATGGATAGCCGGTGCGTCAATCAAATGTCATATTGACAAATTGCAATCATTGTTGCCATGTTTCGATAAGAATGCAATAATAAATGAGGAAAATGAGCAACATTGCCACCACTTAATAATTAAATTAGATGCAAACCCAACAAAACACGCTTTGAAAAGTGGGTTTAGGTATGGAGTTGTGTTTTAATTTTGTATGGGATTTGACAGGTGTTTTGTTTGGTGTTTGCGCTAAGAACACGATAGTGGCAGAGAACCCAAACTCCGGCTGCGGTGGAAACGTAATATAAGAGTGTAGAAGGAGAAACTTAGGTCTGAACCCCTATCGTTTTACAACTTGTTTGATTTCTAGTTCGCTTTCTGAAACCACTTTATCACTCTGATAAGTGAAGAAATATTTTGGATGGTTGCCGATTTCAAATCTGCCAGCCACCCAAATAAGTAAGACTTTAGACAGCGATATCGCATTCTTGCAGGGGTTAAACAGTGACAGAAGAAGTGTTCTTTCGAACTCTTCCTCGGTTCTATAGCTGCGATAGAGGATATTAGACGAAAAATCTATATGTTGCTAATAAGCAGTGTCTGGTGATGATACCACCCTCCGTACTAATTTGAAGACGGTCTGTATTGAAGAGGGCCTTAATTATGTGTTTTTAGTTATGTGCTTATCCCGTCTAGGATAAGGTCTGCCTAATCACCTCACAAGTGGGCATCGATGTTAATCTAAAGTTGATTGATCTGTAGACAATGCAGACCTATTTTTTTGCTTAATGCTAACGGGATGCACTCACAGTGAGCAGAATTGACTAATTTAAAATCAGTTCTACGCCAAGTCAGCTCATCCGCCACGCAATTTCCCGGAATGTGTTTGTATGCAAGAATCCTGATTCTGTGTAACGTAAGTGAAACCGAAAACCCATTGGTCGTAAAACAATGTAGTTCTCGGAACCCGCCTCTTAAAATTCATTAATTAAAAATAAATCAGGTGTTTGGCCGAGCTCCTCCTCCTATTTGTGGAGTACGCCTTGATGTTGTTCCACAAATGGAGGGATCTACCGTTTGAAGCCGACTCCGAACATGGCAGAAATACACTCGGAAGTTTACTATTGCTTGTCGAGGCGGGGCAACTCCTATTAGAAAAAACTCTTCCTATCATTTTTGATGTTTTATGTACGGAGATTCGAACCTACGCATTCTCGAATGGTTGTTGTAGTTGAAGTGGTTTGGAGCGAAGCGGGTGGAAGGAGCGAAGTCGTGCCCGAGCTATCCCTGGTGATTGATAAAGTAGTGGAAAAGACTTTCCTTCACCCCTTCCATTTGGTAGCTTCTACTGATGGGATTGAGGGGGAGTTGAGTCAGGCTGCATGATCCTCTACTTTCCAATGACTTGTAAGAGTTGCAGTGATGCGTGAGATGTTTGGCCGAGAGCATCCTAACAGGTGATGCGTCCTTTGGATTTTGTACGACGGCGATGTGTGTTTTGTTGTAATACATGTAGTTAGTTTCTTCAACGGCACAAAAGAAAGGGTTTTTTGCATCGAATTGTGACTGGCGATGAAAAGTGAGTGTGAAAAAAAAGGAAAATCCATTATCAACAAAATGGCGGCGATAAAAAAATCATTTCATGAATGAAAGTCAGGTGGAAAAATCACTATGCATATTTTCTCATAATTAATTTCAGTTTATTTGCGCTGAATTATGCGCCGATGTGCGCTAATTGAAACTTATATGGAATGATGGAATCTGGCTTGGAATAAAAATGAGAATGGCAGGAAAAATAACAGCTCGGGATGTGACAACAACAATACGCTTACATATGCATATAGCGCACATGATTAAAAATAGACGGGTTAATAACAAATTCAACGAAGTAGCCAATAATCGCGCACAAGCAACCGTAAACAATATCGGTCACACATATGCACACACTGCTGCACTTGCACACACACACACACCTAAACTTATCCTTCCCACGCATTTGCCACTTTCATCGCTCGTAGACATCAAATATTAATTTGGACGTTAACGCCATCATTAGTTATACATATGAAAGCTGGCTAGTTGGCGCATAATTAATTATGATTATGGCTATGCGGCCAACACACTTTTGGCAGGTGTTTATAAAAGCTCATATACAAATTCATTGAGCATATAATTTTGTTAAATTTTAACTGTCCGGCAAAATTATGCATGGCTTTGCAAAAATGACCGTAAGTTAGACGGCGGATATATGCCGTTATGCTGCATTATTGTGTCACCGCATTCTCCGAGTGGCATTTAACTTTATCAGCTATTTTGTTTTGGTTTTTTGTTCTTGTTTTCGAAACGATGATTAATTTATGGTTTATTGTCGTGGTGACGCACTCTTTCGTTTGTGTTTACTACTTCGATACATTATTTGAAAATATTGAAAGCGAGTTATAAATGCTATGTGGGGAGATGCTGCAGTAGATGCTTTAAGGGGTTATGCCCTATGATCTGAAAATACCGGGAATATTTAAATAAAATAAAACAAAGTTAAATTTCAGGAAAATTTATTTTATCTCCGACCCAAAATACGACCCGTCTGAAGCAACACACATGCGCCAACGTTTAACCCAGTCCTTCATGCACCCCAAAAAGAAGTCGCACGGGACCATATCAGGTGAATACGGTGCTTGCACAATGGTATTTACATGGTGTTTGGTCAAATAATCCAGCACAATTTGGGCCGGTGCGATGGCGCGTTATTATCATGCAAAATCCAAGCATTGTTTGCCCACATTTCCGGCCAGCCAGACAGACACTAATGATCCCATGGTGCTAAAAAGTGACAGATGTGTGTCTAGGAGTATTCACCGCATTTTCCCGATTTGACATCTACCAACTTCGATTTGTTTCTATGTACTTTATTATTTTATATTGTTAAAATTTTCGGAATTGGATTTTTGGAGATGAAATATCTTCGGTTTCTTTAAATAGTTATATATGTTTTAGTTTTAGGATAAAATATATTCACAAAAAAAACATATTTTAGGACGAACTTTTTTGAAAAATTTAAAAAGCCCCCAATCAAATTTTTTCATATTGTTTGGTTAGTAGCTGAGACTATGCTCAGTAATGCCTACTAGTTTTATAATGGGATTCTCATTATCCAAGCTATTGATAAAAAATAAGAAACAAAAAAACGAAAATGGGAGTGACCTGGGTTTCACAAATAAGAAAAAAATAAATTAATTTCCCAAAATATTTTAACAAAATAATTATATGCTTTGTCAAGAGAAAAAAAAATGTCCCAAATTTTTTTAACAAAATTGTTATATTTTTCGCCAAAAAGGCATACTTTATACTAAAAAATAAAAGAAGAAATGATTAAAAATGTCAAAAAAAAAAAACCGAAGACATTTCACTTTAAAAGCTCGATACCAAAGTTTTGAATATTGGAAAAAAACAAAAAACTGGGGCCATACTGTGTTTTACAAATAAGAAAAAATAAATTTGTTTTCCAAAATATTTTTACAAAATAATTATAAATATGTTTTCCCAAAAAAACAAAAATCCCAAAATTTTTTACAAAATAGTTATATTTTTACTCAAATTTATAAATAAATTAATTTTCAGAGAAACTTACGACATTGTACTTAGATCAGTTGACATGGATCCGCTCAAATATGAAACATCCAATACAATTATTATCACCATTTTCAGTGTTACTAACTACTATTAGCATTAGCATTACGCTTACCACTACTATTACCTTTGCCACTACATTACCATTTTTATTGTCCCTACTTTTGCTATTACCATTTTTTGATATTACATATTTCCATTGCCATCATGATTATAATGAGCATAGCACTACCATTACATGTAACATTACCATTGCCATTGATAGTAGCATTCCATTTACTATAATCATTACCCTTGCTAATACTATTACAACGAGTATAACCGTTGTTATTACCACTACCATTACAATTATCATTACCATTACCATCACCATTACCATTATCATTAATATTTATATTATATTTACCATTACTGTTATCATTAGAATTTCCGTTACCACTGCTCTTACCATGACCATAATGATTACCATTCTTATTGTCACTGATATTGCATTATATTTATTACAATCATTTCTGTTGCCGATACTATTGCAACGAGTATAACCATTATCATTACCATTACCAATACCATTACAATTACCATTACCATACATTATCATTACCATACATTATCATTACCATTACCATCACCATTACCACTACTATTATCAGTAATATTTCTATAATATTTATTTATTTTAAGTCTATGAATTACAATCCTTACAGACTGTGATATAAAAGTTGCTTAGACTAAACTACAGATACACATGTAATTAAAAACAGCATTGAAAGCGAAAAATCGAGAACAACATCAATATGAGCGGTATGGGCGAGTAATGGGAGCATTACTGGCATACTTAGTTTTAAAGTTTCCCCCATAAAAAGGGTAGAAGTTCCTAAGAGATCGTTGGGGAACATTAAATCGAATCCTTTCCAACAAGTAGGGACAATCAATTACTCCAGTACTAATATTATATTATGAGTAAAAGACAGACACAGTAAAGATCTAAGGACTTGAGACTTAAAAGCATGACACGAGCAGAATATGACGGCATGGGATCAATAAAATACAGAGACTGAAGGGCATATTTGAGAAAAATTTTTTTGTGCACACGTTCGATTCTATTGACAGCCTGCTGACTACACGGCCTCCAAATAAACACAGCATATGAGAAAGAACTTTTGATGTCATTAATAAATAATAAAACACCAGAGGTGGCAGCAAAGGGGGTAGATGAAATACCATCAATTGTTACAACACAACGTCTATTGCTCAAATAAGAGTTTATCCATTGCAGAAATGCAGAATGAAAGCCAAAACAAGCTAATTTTTAACTAAGATTCTTAGGATAAGAAACTTTGTCGAAGGCTTTCGAAAAGTCGGTGTAAATACAATCGACCTGGAAGCCAGCCGAGAAAGAATCAATGCAGTATTCCCCCATAAAAGCCAGATTAGATACAGTAGATCTGTTAGCAATAAACCCATGCTGATTAGGGCAAATTAAAGATTGAGCCGCAAAGCTCAGCTTTGCATAGACCGCGTGCTCAAACATTTTGGAAATAGTTGACAGCTTGAAATAGGCCTATAATTTCTAACGCCATTTTTATTGCCACTCTTAAAGAAGGGCGTAATGAAAGAGAGCTTTCATGCGTCAATGAAATACGTGGACGATACATATTTGTTCAAAATAATTTTCAGGGGATAGACCAAGGCCGGACATTCTTTTATCTAAACTGCAGAAAGTCCATCAGCATCAGTTTGAGAGGATGATTTTAACTTAATTAAAGCTTTACTAATTTTTCTAAGGACATAAACTAAGGTAGAAAAAAGTCGGACGGAGGATCAAGTTCTTCGTCAACAAAATTGGATTTAGAAAACCCAGCAAATAAGTTTGCCGCTTCACTTGGGCTTCGCGTTGACTATTATCGAAAAACATACCAGTGGGAACACTGGCACTACTCCTTCTAGATTTTATGTATTTCCAGAAGATTTTGGGATTTGCTTTAATGCTTAACTCCATGTTGTTAATATAGCTGCCCTTTATATTACTGTTTCGACCTTTACAATTCCCAGTACTATGCAATTAACATTGTTACTTCCATTACCATAACTATTTCCTTTACTAATTCCCATTAGCACTACCATTTCCATTACCATTGCCTTATGAACCTGCATTAATATTTTCATTCATATTAACCTTACTTATAATTGCATTTATCAGTAGAATTAATGCTACTTTTATTACAACTCTTGCTTTTATAATTACTATTCCTATTAAAATTACTATAGCCATTACAAATATTATTCTTATTTCCATTACAAATATCATTCTTATTTCCATTACAATTACCATTCCCAACAATTTTCCTAATACTCGTACCAGTTAAAAATCAACTCTTGAATTCCCAATGATTTTTTTTCGAACTGCCAACCACACAGCCTCTGAATTTTATTTTGATGTAAATTAAATTAAATTTTTTAAATCAGTGTCAACCTTATATAACTTTTTTTCAGATAAAAGTTACATATTTCATTTATTTGAATTTTTTATATTGGTGACAACTTCTACATTTAGTCCGATCGGCACCAAAGTTTGTATAAACTCTGCTTCCTGAAAAATGAATAAAAATAGGTTCAGTAGATACATCCAATTTTATACAATGGCATTATTTTGTTGCTCCACACCCACCATAAACTCGTCTCACTAGTGCGTGTGCACAAAATAAAGCTAATTAAAAGCTCATTCCTCGTAGAAGTCAAAATGCCATTTAATCAACTTTGAATTTTTGTCATTCCAGTTCAACGATTAAATAACTGTTTATATGTTTTGCTCTCATCTGTTTGGGTTAATTAAATGAATGGAAAAAGTGATGCAGTTATGCATATTTATTTTTCCTCTAAATGAAATTGAGCACACAAAAACGATATTAAATAAAATATTTGCGAGTTTTGCTTTACTAAACTCGGAGCTATTATTAAATATTTCTTATTGGCAATTGAAACTGGGTCAGGTAACGTAAATTAGTCCATGAATATCAATGATATGAAAAACCAACACTCCCAGTTTTTGATTTATTAAATATTTGTGAGTGTGTGAGTTAGGAAAAGCAGCTACATTTTTCTAAAAATTTGTACATACAATTATGAGCTTATAGTTTTAAATTTAGTTAATTTGCGAATAATCGGCTAACGGCAGTGACTACAAGCATTCAAGGCAAGCATTCACGGCAAGCAGAGTCGGAATGCGTCCGTCCGCACTTTCATTAAATAAAAATCTGAGCGGGCGTTTGCGGGATTAGAAGACACTTCACAAAACCTCCAAATAAATAAAGAAGCGAAAGGCCTGGAATAGCCGGATCCTTGAAAGATTTCATGTGATTTTGCCGGCCCTGCACGGAAGGAGGCGAAGTTTCAAAGGCTATAACTTTAGCCCGATAGGAAATTAACTCAGTACGAAGGCTGATATTATGCAAGCAAGTCCCTTTAGATTTGGAGACTATAATCAAAATGCCGGAACGCAATTCGACGAAACCAAAATTTCACGCAATCAACTGTTACAGTATCGGCACCATAAACATCATTCACACGTACATGTCGCACGGCATCAATGCAAATTCTTCTTAAGATCACAGGAAGCCTATCCAAAGCACAACTAAAGCTATCGTTTTCGCAGGTATTCATCAACATCGCAGGAACTTTGATATTAATGTCGATCTCTATCATATGAATGGATATGATGCTTTCGATGTTCAGCATGACAAGCGCCTCGTGAGTGAAATGGGCAATAAAACGACCTGGGAAAGGGTTCACTAAAACCAACAAGGTAAACCACAACATGATCAAATGGTACACAGACAGACCCGTCACCCAGGAAGGTTCAAGTGTAGATGTCTGCGTACCGGGGGAAATATGCTTGGAAGCTAGATAATATAAAGGTGCACTCGCTTCAACTTTGAACGCAACCGAAAGAACAGGAACATAGAACGAAAAGAAAGAACATAAACTTATTGATGGTCAGGAAGCAATCAAGGCTCTCAACACTTTCCAGGTTACTTGAAAACTGGAGCTGAAATACCTTTATAGGCGCAAGGCGATTTTCTGGACTCTGATAGAGTAACTTCACGAAATAAATGGAAAGGCATAGAGGATCATACTGGGAGAATTTCTTGGGCTTATCGCAATCAAATGGATGTATAGCTTTAACCAAACCAATTTAAAGACAGTAAGGAAGTAAATAAGAATAATTTTAGAAACATTATGGGAATTCTAACAAGGAATCGTATATTGAATCATCATCTTACTAAGCTGTAAATATATCCCAATGGAAATTGGAGACTCTGTTGAGAGGAAGATGAAATCGTCGGCATCGTATCCATCACTGATGCATAAACGGGACAAACACTTGCATAAACATATTTTACCAAAGGAGGAAATAAAACTCAATAAAATAGGACAGAGAAATTCTCTGAATCCACGGGACACATGAAACGAGCAACATAGATCATTCAGTTCGCAGTGCTAAGTTGCCTCATTATAAAGGTAATAATAATAGGCAAAATCTTACACACCAGACAGCATAAGTTCTAGTTTCTATTTTCTGACTAGTTTCAAAAATCCCAACAAAACAAACAAAAAGAAAACTATTAATGCAACAAAGCTTAAAGTTGGTGGAAAACTAAAAATAAATTTTAGCAAATTATGCAATTTTTTCTCGTTCCTCCCCCAACGGCCTCCAACTTTGCCAAGAGTTATGATAATGACAGTCAAGCCGTGGCTGAAAGTTGCCAAACGTTTTTCGCCCTGTTTTTCACATCATTTTTTTCTTTTTTTTTTAGTGTTTTTCGGCGCACAACTAAATCGAAATTAGTGCTTGCTCGGCACGCAATTTTCATATTAAATTACTTTGATTTTCATTGACGATATTAATATATTTTTTGACTGCTCCCGTGGATTTAGTTACGCTCTTCGGCGGCGACAACAAACTGCTCAGCATTATTTATGTTGTTTGCCAATTCCATGGTGGTGTCGTTGTTGTATGTACCACAGACGTGAACAGTGCGTTTCACAAAAAAGTATGCCTGATAAGTTTGAAATGCAGAGGATATTTTAACATTTTGGTCATTAAAAAGTCCGAGTACGCTGAAAGGTCAACCACGAAAATCTTAAGCCATGCTGACCCAATGCAAGCTTGTTTATGTACTTTGGTGTTTAGCCGAGCTCCTCTTCCTATTTGTGTTGTGTGTCTTGATTTTTTCCACTACTGGAAGGACCTCAGTTTTAAACCGACTCCGAACAGTAAATGATTTTTTATGAGGAGCTTTTTCTTGGCAGAAATACAGCCGGAACTTTGGCATTGCCTGCCGAGGAGTGACCGCAAATATATTAGAAAAATTTGTCTATTCCTTGGTATTTTATGCGCGAGGTTTCGACTCCTGTCACCACCGAATAGTAGTCACGCTTAAGCCTATTCGGCAATGAAGGTTGTAGCTTGAATTACTAGCCTTTAGGGATCCCACTTCGTACAATAAATCAACTTTCCAATAAGGTAATTTTTTAAGAACCGCGGCGGATCTTCTTCGAAAACAAGATTGTTGAGGCTATTACGTTAATAGCAAGCGCTACTAATTTCTTCTGAATGAATGACGTCGCCGTGAACGATATTTAGTGTCAGTAAGGCGCTATGCAGAGAATACCTTGATATCCATTCCAATTGAATGATTTGTTGATATGATTACTGCTCATGATGGTGACATAAACTGGCCACCAAGAATGTGTGGCTTCACCTAGCACATAAAAAAGTCTTATGTGGAGTTGCAAGTATATACATTTCCAAAAAGCCGCAATTTGTCCTTGACCTTAAAGTCAATATAACTCATATCATTGCTAAAGCTCAGCTGGGTCTATGCAACAGAGCATTTGAAACTGGGATGACTTAATTCCATGCCACCATACGAAGTTATGACGAATATTTAAACGACGTCATATTCCAAACAAAGTAATATAAATGAGATTTTCAAACAAAAAATTTGCTTAATATTATATATTTGCTATTCAGAGAGACAGTCAGGCGGCAATCAAGGCATTGTCATCGTGTGAGGTTAAGTCTTCACTGGTCCTTGAGTGGATGAATTTGTTAGGAACTCTCAATTGCATCCGGCTCCCTAGACCCAAAGTTATAACTGGTAAGGAAGGCGTATGTATTGGCTGCGGTCTCGTTGCCAATATGACTTGAGCGCTTCTTTGCTAGTGGACAACACACCATTAAGGAGAAGTTTAAGATTGACGAGCTAAGTTTAAGAGATGTTAGCTGGCACTAAATTATGGGGCTAGTCTTTTTTCATGGAGTATAATCAAAGGAAGTTTTGGAGACACTTTTAAAGATAAAATGAGAATGCTCACGGGCATTCTCACAGGCCATTGTAGCTTGCGTAGTCATCCGCACAGAATAAAGATATGATCCACTGAATCCTGTCGTTTCTGCTTCTAATTCTCGGGAAACACCAATACACCTTTTCCTTGAATGTGGCGCTGTAGCGAGGTGAAGTTTGAGAGATCTCGACCGAGTGCAGCTAGAAGAAAAGCATATACGCCCAGCTGAACCCAGCTCCAGCTTAAGTTTAAAAAGGGAATTGGGTTTGGAGGAGGTTCTGTGATGACTAAAGGGCACAACAGACCAAGAGGTCGAAGTGTAACCCCAAATTTATTTTCTTCTATTCTAATACCATATCTCGCACATAGCGTATTTTTTTTTATATTTACCGCGATGGAGTTGGGAAAAGCAGCGAAACACCATATTTCGAGTTGATGATTCATCACTAAAAGGCGTGGCATGCGGCCCGTCACACTATTGTTGGCTTAATCTACTCGAAAGTCAAAACAAATTATCGCCTGAAAATGTATAAAATGTATTTCCCTTTTTTGATGAAAATGAGTGCTTTAAGTACCTGTAAACAACATAAATAGTGCTCGCCTGTCCAAACGTGCTGAGGACGATTATTATTAAAATGTCAGACTTTAAGATGGCAATGCCAGTTTTGACATATTCGCACTAGTTTTGCCATATCTCACAAGCTACGCATCAGTCAATCTACGTGTGATATAACTTGGTTACAAAGACAATACAATTAAATGTCGCTGGGTGTTCTATGGGGCTTGTTGAAAGGTTACATTATGGCCTTATGCTTCAACACGGAAGTCTAGGAATTGATGACTAATGCCAAAGCTGAGGTCTAAGCTAAGATGACATTAATGATACTGAAACTGCACTATTCCAATGTGTAATCGAAAATTTCCTCAAAGGACCAGCGTCTCGAGTTCCTATAGGATTTTTTATTTATTTATTTAAAAGAAAAAAAAATTATAAATAATTGTTCCACTTAAATACTAAAGCACTGGCTGCCAGGACCTTCTGCTTAAGTAAAAATTAATTTATATTTATTATAATTATAGAGATCGTTTAATAAGAGTTAAGAGAGTTTATAACTAAAGAAGAAAATATTAACATTTCTGGCAAATAAAAATATTTAGAAACGGACATTATAACTGCTGGGCATATTAAGTCCAGGCTCTTAAATCTAATTAAGTTTTGTTAAGAATACATTTGTTTTTTATTGTTTGAAAAAATTATGGAGTTATACTATATTAAGTTTACAAAGTGTAACAAATTTTGCAATCAGCTCTATATGACAGTCTACTGTTTGTGCAAGATAATCCGATGGTTTGTTGTTATCAAATATCGATGATCTGATTGGTTGTAAATTTGGGCAGTAATCGAGGAGGTGAGTCACGTTGAAATCAGGAGATCCACAGTGTACGCAGTTGGGTCGGGAGATGCCATTCAAGAGATGAACGTGAGTTGCGAGTGTATGACCAATCCTGAGACGCGCGAATACGGTTATCTTCCTACACGCTGAGCTTGTGGGGTAAGTAGGTTTTCCGCCAGTGGGATTATGGCCTATGTAGTAATGGCTAAAACTGCGCCATTCACTTGAAAACGTTTCTCTTAGATGCTTATTTACAAGTTTGCGTATATCTTTTTCGGTAAGGTAGTCAGCCATATGCAGAGCTTCTCTATTGGCTTCTTTTGCTCTTTTATCCGCCATTTCATTACCATGTATACCTACGTGGGCGGGCACCCACATTATCTTAATTTGATTGGTGTACTGAAATAGAACGTTGCGAATTTTCATGATCATTGGCGTATCGTTTAATTGGTTGAAAACAGCTTCGATGGCGGATTTACTATCGGTACAAATTACAGTTTTCCTTCCATAGCGAGAGGCAAAAAGTACTGCTTCAAGTAAAGCAGCGGCTTCGGCTGTAAATACCGAGCAGTACGAGGGCAAGGAGTATACAGCAATGGTGGCACCAAACTTATTTGTCACGGCAAATGTAGTACTGGTGCCGGATTTCGATCCGTCCGTATATATTATGTCCCAATCACGTTTGAAAGGCTCAAGGGCTGCATTGTGTAACTGTTGGTATTCACTATTGCTGGTAGAGTCTTTGGTTTGTTTTTGTGATACATTAATAAGTGATGGTGTTGATATGATGTGGAGCCGTTTCGATAGGGTTAAGCAACGCATCATGGTGGAAGGTTTGTTCGTTGTGATTGGTTTTTCAATGACGGTCTTAACTTGTGTAAGCAATAAGTCGTTTCGGGCGTGAAACAACTTAGGAATTAACATCATTGTATTACGTGCAATTCTGGAGGAAATATCAGGCAATCAGGCCTCTGCAAGTACTACTTTTGTTAGCGAGGTTGGGAAAGCTCGAATACTTATTTTAGCTGCGATGTGGTACGTAGCATGGAGTAGTTTGATGTGGGTCTTGGCGCAGCGTCCATATATCGGCAGTCCATAATCGATTTTTGATAACAAAAGGGCTTTTGTAATATTTACAAGTGAATTCGTATGATACAAACAATTTTTAGAAGATTGTTCATTCTATATGTGAAATAAAGACTATTTAAAATATCTGTTAATATGAGAGATCCACTGGAGTAAAATTTTTAAAATGATTACCGTGCTCAAGCTGTCTTCTGTTTAATCTGTTCGCGAATTTCACTGAAGTATATATTTTGCACACTTACTTACTTAATTGGACGTTGTTACGATTACCGAGCTACAGCTTGCCGAATAATGTCGGGCCAGATGTCTCTGTTTTCCGCACATGTTTTTAAATTTCTTAAGCCAAGAGAAGCCTGGTAATTTTGAATTTGGTCCTTCCACCGGACACGACGACGTCCTCTTCGCTGTCGACCGCCAATTACCGTTTCAAATACCTTCTTCATCGGTTGTTTACCAATATCTCTCATACAAAGTACTTTCCTCTCAAAAACTACAAGAGCTGCTGCATTTGATTGTTTGACTGTTCACTCTTCAGCGTCATAGAGAAGCACCTGGATGATGAGCATCTTGTAGAGTGTCGTTTTAGTGCGTCGATAGAAGGCTTTACTACTCAATTGTGCACTTAGTCCAAAATAGCACCTGTTGGCAAGAGTTATGTTTCGCTGGACTTCCAGGCTAACGTCGTTGTTGCTGGTAATAGCGGAATAAAGATAAATTAAGTCCTTGGCCACATCGAATTTATAGTTATTAACTTCGATTTGAGGTTCAGAAGCCCACGACTTTCTGCAGGACGCCGACATATACTTGGTTTTTCCCTCGTTCACGCTCAGACCCAATGATGCGGAACTCTTTTCAATAGCAGTAAAACCTGTACACGCTCTTTTGAAAGACACTGTGTGCATGGACGATACAAACATATTCTATTACCAGCAAGGTGTTGTTGGTTTTTTTTTTGTAAATTTATTATTATTTTTTTGCTCTTTTGTTTCATCGGTATATAATCGACAGGTGAAAGAGTTCACACAACCATAAAAATCGTTAAACAACACAAAGAACAGTAAAAATCACAACAAAATTGCAATGGCCGTGACAGTGTCGGGTGCAGTGGGCGGGAGCGCTACCACTAAAATTGCGCCAGTCTATTGAAAGTACGCCACACACACACACACACACATGCATTGAAGGATACACGACGCAGCGTGCGCAAAGTAGTGCGTGCAGTGAAAGTCATCAATAAATTTTTTGTGCTCATACTGAGTTGGTGCTTTCGTGAAATATTGTAATATTTTGGCAAATTTGCTACTAAACGCCAAAAAAAAAAAACAACACAGCGAAAAAGTTCAAGATAATTACAGAGTAGGAGGGGTATTGGGTCCATTGATGAATTATTGGCAATCGTTTAGTGTTTATTGCTTGTCTGCTGCTTGCGATTGTAGACAGAATGTGCGTGAGATCTTCTGCCGAAAAGAGGGTGGGACTGAGTGAAAGTAAACTGGGATATTGAGTTATAGTTAAAGCTTAAATTTTTTGTGCTTTAGGAAATAATTTTTGAATATTTGCTGAACTCAAATATTTTATCTCCACATTTTAAGAAATTAGAAGGGCCGAATTGGATTTTTCGTCGAAGTGGGCGCTCTCTTGGGCAAGCATATCGTATAACCTAACCTAATCTGATTTTTAAAATGACGCGTATACAGCATGCTTTGTGACAACCGTGGGTTGAGAAGTCCTCCAATACGCCAGGAAAAGTTTTCCATTACGAGCGCCCAGATTTTGATTTAATAGAAAGAAATTTTAAAATATTTTTTTTTATTCATTCAATGGCACTAATTTTCACATTACGAACATGGGCATCTTTCTAATTGATATTCCTGTAGTATAAATGGGACTTAATTTATAAAAAATGCAAGTTAGTTTGAGGTCTTAAGAGCGTCAATCGTACGGGCTTAATCCGGTTAGACCGGAGATTTAAAGTAGCCCTGCAAAAAAATAGTTTATTGGCGTTAACTTGGCTAATGAGTCTCAGATCCAGGTAAGATGAGGCAGACCTTGAGTTTCTTATCACATAATAAGGGAATTGCGAACCTCCGACGGTATTTCTACCATAAAGGACCTCCTTATTTCCAAGTGTTAATATCAGGTCAGTCCATAAGTTCGTGCGTTCTTTAAAGGTGGTTTTAAAATTAATAAAAAAGATCTTTAAAGTATTTATTAATCAATAATATATTTTCCTTCATTATTTACAATGTCTTCCCAACGTTTAGGCAAATTTTTAATTCCCTGCTCAAAAAATTGTTTGTCCTTGGAGCCAAAATACGCTTCGATATCCCTTTTTATAGCTTCTTTTGAGGAGTAGTTCTTGCTACTTATATGAGATTGAAGTCCACGGAAAAGGTGATAATCACCAGGTGCAATATCCGGAAAGTATGGTGGATGCGGCAATAGCTCCCATCCGAGCTTGTTCAGCTTGCCTTATGTTTGCCTTGCTGAATGAAGTCTTGCGTTGTCGAAACAAAACTTTGCGCCTTTTCACTAAAGACGGTCGATCTGTGTTGAGTGCCTCATTTAGGTTTGATAGCTGATAGGAATAATAATCAGCAGTTATCATCTGGTTTGGTTCCAGAAGTTCATAATAAACAATACCGCCATATCCCACCAAATAGACAGGAGAATCTTCTTCGAGTGAAGGCCATCTCTAGGGGTCGGTTCTGGTGTATCATCTTTATATAATCATTGGCGTTTGCGAACAGGATTATAATAAAGGACACATTTTTCATCACCAGTAACAATACGGTTCAAAAAACTTTCATTTTCAGCAGCTGAGAACACACATTCACTCTCTGCTGAAGGTTGGCGACGGAAAGTCTATGCGGAACCCATTGTCCCAGCTTTGAAACCGTTCCCAACTGAACCAGGTGCCTGTGAACTGTTCGGATTGTGCTATCGAGAGATAATTAACGATTTTTTAAGGCCGGAATTAGATGGTATTGATCTGGACAACGTTTATTTTCAACAAAACGGCGCTATGTGCCACACAAGCAATGAAACCATTGATATTTTACGGGAAAAGTTTCCGCGCCGTGTTATCTCTCGAAGAGGTGATCATAATTGGCAACCGAGATCTTGTGATTTAACACCTTGCGACTTTTTTCTTTGAGGCCACGTGAAAGAGAAGGTCCACGCCAACAGCCCAGGGTCGATTCAAGACCTCAAAAATGGAATTCGTGAGGCTATCGAGGACATAGGGCAGTCACTTTGCAATTCGGTTATGGAAAATTTCATGAAAAGGATATTGTTCTGTAAGCGTGCTCGTGGTGGTCCTTTGCCTGATGTTATTTTGCACTATTACCAGCATACCTTTTCCTTTATAATGTAATACAAATCCGATCATTTATATTAAAAAATATCATTTTTCTTTGAATGTCAAAATAACACCTCTTATTGGAAAACCCCATAGTTAAACATTCCGCTTTTATTATTTTGAACACAGATGTACGTGGTACCGCGATCTTTACCATTCATTCTAGGTCACACAAATTTCATTATCATTGTCCAATATCGGTCGCCATTGACTGCAAGAGAGCAAATCATGGCGCATCTTCGTAGAAAAAGACCGCCTGATACCGCCGAACGAAAATGCACACGAAACGGAGATTTTTCAGGAGTAAAGGTACTTGAATATTCTCCAGCTGATTTTCGTCCATGCATCGGACAAGTTTGCTTATTTACGACGCCACATAACCAAAAATGAGGCTCAATGTAGTTCCTGATTTTTTTTGCCACAAACAGCTCACTGATAGTACCGTGCGACAACGCAAATCCCACATCAGGAATCAAAACGCATATAAGATGTCGATGTAAGCGCGAAACCAGAGCTTAGAAAAAATAAATTTTATGTTTTTATACTTTTCGCAGAACGCCTGACTTTTTTAAAGGGTCAGGGGTGTCAAAGGCCTGAAAAAAAGTGTATTTTAATTGTAAAAGTTATCGCTGTTTATATGGAGCCCGTTTTTCCAGCAGTCCCTTGCGGTGATCATCACAAGTCCTTGGAGATTCATTTCAAAACAATCGGTCAATAGAAATTAGTTTTACTAATAGATAATCTTGTGCCTGATCCAAGCTAATTTTTCAAAATTAACAATTTGGCGGCCTGAGATAATATTTTTCAGATTTTCGAGAAAAAACCGACAATTAAGTGTTAAACAATTGAAATGCTTCAAAAACAAAAAAAAATCCTTTCGTCAAACTCGAGTTTTTTATGTTTTTCAAAAGTAGTATGTATTTTATCGAAATCTACCAAGCGGTTCTTAAGTTACAGTGATCACCAGTTCAAAAAATATAGTTTTGAGAAAAACGCACTTAAAGTTTTGCTGTCGAGCTCCGGAGCGCAAGAGCGCCCTTTGTTAATTCTTGAATAACTCGAAAAGTGTTTGTCGGATTTACTTTCAGTTTTTACACAATATTTTTAAGATATTATACCTACTTTAAAAAATTAAAATAAAAATCCCGTTTTAAAATAAGGATAGTGAATATAAGGGGTTAAGGGTCTTCCCTGCAGGTGTCAGTGCGCTTTCTGATTTGAGTTTGGTACTCGTAAAATCAAAATCCGTTAAAATACAGCAAATCTGCATCTTCAGTTTTATTACACAACGTCACGATTTCTTATAAAATATCTTAAATTGCAAATAAGAGATGAACTATGCATACTTAAAAAAAAGTTTTTTGGGTGATTTATCTTTTGCCTTGGACTAATCCTACCTCGCCTGAACCATATTTTCACGGATTTCCTATTATGCAACTTGCAGGGGTGGCTGAACTTATATACCTATATATATAATTGGCGCGTACACCCTTTTTGGGTGTTTGGCCGAGCCCCTCCTGTTGATGCTGTTCCACAAATGGAGGGACCTACAGTTTTAAGCCGACTCCGAACGGCAGATATTTTTATGAGAAGCTTTTTATGGCAGAAATACACTCGGAGGTTTCGGACTTGCCTGCCTAGGGGCGACCGCTATTAGAAAACTGTTTTTCTTAATTTTGGTGTTTCACCGAGATTCGAACCGACGTTCTCTCTGTGAATTGCGAATGGTAGTCACGCACCAACCCATTCGGCTACGGTGACTGCTACGTGGTGGCTGAACTTAGTTTCATCTATTAATAAAAAAGTAAGACTAAAACTGAGGGTTAAAGAGTGTTAAAAATCACAACCAAAAATGTTTTGCAAAAGAATCTAAGTTTTTTCACAAAACCATTTTTTTTTATATTTTTGTCCTAAAAAATCAGAAAAAAATTATAACGATTTTGAGAAGAATCGAAGGTATTTAATTTGAAAACATTCTATACGAAATTTTCAACATCGAATAAATACCAAAATTGCAAAATTTTTTTCAGAAGTTTTCTTATTATTCCCAAGCTACAATTAAGCAATTTTTATAAGAATAGACGAATAAAATGGTTGGATCACTTTATTGCTCTACATTAATAATCCCATCACAACTTGACACCTTTCGCTTTACCAAGTCATGCGCTATGCACTGTCAAAAATCGAACGCACCTATTGGACCACGCAATATTCATATCGTACATGCATATTATTTTTCCTTCACAATGTCAGCACACCATTTTGCGCCTTGTGCTATGCAACACTTTAAAATTCCTTATGGCAAATTAATGTCATTGAGGAAACCATAAAAATACCAAAACGTTTAAATTATGTCAACATAAATTTTACTGTAACAGAGGCGCAAAGCAATGGTACATTTCAATACCCTTGAAATGCCTTCGAGTGGGCAATGGGCTTCGAATAGCATGAACAAATGCGCGTATGTATATTTGCGGCAAGCGAAGGAATGTTAACTCAGCACTGGAACTTGGCTTTGGACAGCAAAGAAATACCAAGGCTGGTGCACGCAACGAAAAGTAAGGATAGTTGACAAGAAATGGTGAGGAGTTATTGGACAAAGAATGTAGAGAGGTGAACGAAAAAAGAGAGTAGAGCAGAGAGTCCTAATGAAATAATCAGCGACTAGTTCAGGTCTGTCAGAGTGCAAGCCTATAGAAGTGCGATATTCAAAGACGAAATATTGAATAGACTCTGCTTCTTTTTCATCTGTATAGTCAAATAGAAGTTGTTGTACCTGTCCTTGCACCACTTGGCTAAACAATAGACTTTTATTGTATGTTTTTTCGGACCATTTGGCTATTTAGGAACTGGTTAAATGTCCTGTTAGAATGCCCAAAATAAAAAGCGTAATTCGCGGCTGGTTTTGACATAGCACCGTGAGAATTTCTGCCCTGAAAAAAAGTTTCCCATAAATAGCCCATCTGCCGTTCGGAGGCGGCACAACATTATTCCTTCATTTGTGGAACAACACACCAACAATTGGAGGAGGAGCTCGGCCAAACAGCCAAAACGGGTGTAAGCAAACAGAAGTTTTTGCCATCCTGAAAATAGCCGAATGGATAATCGAGAGGAGTTGGAGCGGGAAACAGATTGGAGTTGTCATTGAAAAATCAGGCTGCACTGAACGCGTCCGAGAACGCGAAGCAAACCTCAAAGATTATTCAAGAATGTAAGAAGAAGCTCAACTCTGTCGCAAGACAAAACAGGCTTGTATTTATATGGATTCCAGGACACTCCGGTGTTCAAGGAAACGAAATTGCCGATGAATTGGCCAAACGTGGATCAGCGGTGCCCCCACAGAAGTAGTTCTGCAGGAATCATGAATTGGATCAGTGATTATATAGGCAATCTACATAAAAAGCGATGGTCCGGTCTAGAACGCTGCAGAACTGCAAAGTGTTTTGAGACAAGTTCGAACAGAAACTTGTTAAACTTTCTACTAAAACTTGGACGAAAAGACGTTCGGTTGATGGTCAGTATTATTACAGGACACAACCCATGGGGTCAGCATGTGACCACCATTCGAATCATTGAGGACCCAATGCGCCTGTCATGCTTGGAAGAGGCGGATAGCACTGAGCACTTTCTCTGTGAGTGTCCTGCCTTTGCTAGAGCACGGCTACGAGTATTGGGTTCCGATGTCATGAGAATGAGTAATATTCGTTTTCTAGAACTGAAGGATTTGCCAAAGAATCTGGAAAATTCTCACAGGACTAACTATCTCTATCTCTGTCTCTATTCTTTTCTATCCCTTTCTCTGATACTTTTCTCCTTCCCTCCTTAACTATCTACTGCCTTTCCAGAGCTTTAAGTACAATGAACTTTTTAGCCTGAGTTTTTTAGGAGCCACCAAATTTCCTGGTGCTCCTTGGCTCGACCTTTTCAAATTTCAATTTCAAAATTTCAATACTTATGGCGTGGATACAGAACTGGTGGAAATTTGTGGAACCCATTGATTCTCCGCAAGCTGCATAGATTTTTTAAGAAACCTTAGTAGCTTATTGGCGGCCGCCGTAGCCGAATGGGTTGGTGCGTGATTACCATTCGGAATTCACAGAGAGGTCGTTGGTTCGAATCTCGGTGAAAGCAAAATTAGTAAAAACATTTTTCTAATAGCGGTCGCTCCTCGGCAGGCAATGGCAAACCTCCGAGTGTATTTCTGCCATGAAAAAGCTCCTCATAAAAATATCTGCCGTTCGGAGTCGGCTTGAAACTGTAGGTCCCTCCATTTGTGGAACAACATCAAGACGCACACCACAAATAGGAGCTCGGCCAAACACCTAACAGAAGTGTACGCGCCAATTATTTATTTATTTTATTTTTTTTTTATTTTTTTAGTAGCTTATTGATGTAAAGAAAACTGATAGTTTACTTTCCAAAATAAGTCCAAGGTACTTTGTACGGTCTTTAAGAGTTAGTTCCGTGTCGTTTAGCTTCGGGGAGTGCAAAGAGGAGATCCTCTACCTTCTAGTAAAAAGTATCATATCCGTTAATAACTCATTGACCAGTGAGTACCCAATACCTGCATTTTATTTCTGCTTTCTAAAGGTTCTAAACAAAAAAAGCAGGATATCGACTCATCACAGTCAAACCTACTGAGAGCCTTAACCGTTTTCGGAGATTATGGCATAAAATCATTGGAATTTTATAATAGCAAACAGATAACAGAATAATAGATGAACCGAAAGCAAAATAAATAAAATTTATATTTATGTTTTTTATTAGCTAACAACTGTTATATTAGTAATAGCCACTAGCTCTTAATACAGGTAAAGGCACGGCAATAGAAAACAACAAAACCAATAAATGTGAGTAGAAAATGAAATCACCGACAATTGTTTTGCAACCAGGCCTAAAGTGGAAATCAAAGGAAGCCACGCGATTGCGATGCAAGCAAATGCGGCCGTCAACCACGTTGCAGTTAGATAGACAGTCAGACAGACAGTCAAGCTGCCAGTTATTGCTGATACTTCATTGGCTTTCGACTCCAGCAATAATCCGCTCATAAATCTGTATGCATTTGTAATATATAGGACACTCATACAAATCACATATTATGAATGGTTAAAAATTCAGTTAGAGACACTCCGGCTGACAGCAACCGTCTGTCTGCCTTAGTGGCATACCTTTGTAATATGAATTCGTGTTATTTCACATGTTCGCAATTTAAAAAACATATCTACAGAAGTATTTGGAGCTTACGTACATCAGAGCGGGTTGACGATTTGACAGCCTACTTGCATATAATGCAATGTGAGGGCACTGAACCCAGCCAAGACATTACCCTACAGTGGGTTGCACAAAATAGGTTCGACATTAAATTTTGAAAGATAAAGTTTGTAAAAGTCTCACCTTTTGTTTTTAGTTGTATATTTCCGCAGCTGCGGTGGGCTTTAGTTATTATCTCGTCGATTCGCCATTGTCAACTATCACAACTTGACATCGTCTAGCACAACTATCGTTTTTTGTTTTAGCATAATCTGATGAAAAATTCCACAAACTCTTCGCTTTCATTAGAGTCTAGACCTTTTCAAATGGGTTTGCATCTGGACTTTGCGAAGGCCAATCAAGCTGTTGCATGTTGTTCCAGGATGCGCAAAGCCATCTCCGGCGTTTTGGATCACTGCCTTTTTGCGGAATTCAATCAGCTTCATTCGGACCATAAAGCTTTTCTGTAGACTTTAACAAACATTTCTCATTCACGTTGTGTCAAGGGTTTGTGCAAAGACAGCCAAGGTACCAAATCCTTTTCGAGCAATGCATCCGTAGACATGGGGTTCTGGAAATTTTTTTTGCAATTTTATAGTGCAAAATTTTATAAGACCTGCTGAAATCCGCCAAGCCCATGCCTGGTTAGGGATATTATTTTAGCTGTTACGTTGGATGTACCAGACTTTGTGGCTAAGCAACTGTTTTGCTTTTCTGGAACTCCCAACTCTTTTTTTGACCCAAAAAACTTAGAAAAGTTAAAACTTACAGGTTTATTACTTCACAGAAAATAACAAAAAAGGTTATTAATTTTTTGTAAAATTTTTTTTTTGCATTTTATTACAATCAGTAGGAATAAATGCATGCAGATTTGGCGATAATTTTTTTAATTTAAAAATAACCGCACAAATTTTAAATATATTTGTGAAAATTTCAAAGAATATTATGCAATACTATTTTCCCCTAAGCGCAAAGCGCGGGGACTATCAGACTATCGTGCGCCTAAAAATATCGAAATTAATTTTCTGTCGTAAATTCCCGGATTCCGAATGGAAAAAAAAAATATTTGCACCATCTTAGTATTAGCCTAAATGAATTTTTTGTCATAACATTGGAATTTGTTTTTTTGTTTTTTTTTTTTGTTTTGCCATATATGACGATAAGGGGTCTGTCTACAATTCCTACATTTTTCTTAAAATTGTCCTTCGCCTTCAAAGTCAAATTCAACTAAATTTTGGTACTCAGTTTATTTCCTTCGCCTTCAAAGTCAAATTCAACTAATGCGGCGTTTCGGATACTCAATTCGGATCGTACTCAATTTTTTTTACCTAAATGGATGCTTTGTTTTTATTTAAAGTGCTTGAACAATTTTTGAAATCTTGGCGAAGAAATGAGAAAAATTCTAAAGTTAAAAAGGCTTGTAAAAATTGGACCTCAAATGCTAAAGTTATGACGGAAATTCATTTGGGCTATTTTTAGGGTCATTCTAAATAATGGGGCAAAATCCAATGAGCAAAAAGCAAATTTATTTGCAGAGAATCTTTGTAAAACCTTCTGTGCCAATGATGGATCTGAAGATATTGACATCTCGTCAAATTGGATTGAAAGCGATGTCAGCATTGAGCCAGTTAGTAACGAAGAAGTAATGAACGAAATTTTCAAAATGAAAACGAAAAAAACGCCTGGTTTCGACCTCATAACTGCAGAAATTCTTCAGAGATTGCCCATTAATTGTGTTACTTGTCTGTCTCAATTGATTAATTTGTGTTTTTTGTTAAAATATGTTCCTATGTACTGGAAGACAGCAGAAGTAATTATGATTCTGAAAGCCGGAAAATCGCCAAATGATGTGTCTTCATACCGACCTATTTCTCTGCTACCAATGCTGTCCAAACTTTTTGAACGTCTGTTACTGACTCGAATGTTGCCGATTATAGAAAACAAGAGAGTTATTTCAACGCACCAATTTGGCTTTCGAAAAGATCACTCCACTATCGATCAAGTTCACAGGGTTGTTAGAACCATAGAGTGTGCGATAGAGGAAAACAAAGTTTGCGCAGCGGTGTTCCTTGACGTCTCGCAGGCGATTGACAAAGTTTGGCATACGGGCTTACTCCACAAACTAAAATTGATTTTGCCCAGGAATTATTGCGAAATCCTTTCTTCCTACCTTGATGGCAGATACTTTCGTGTCAGACTTGACAACGCCTATTCATCATTGCAATAAGCACGCGCGGGGGTACCTCAAGGAAGCATCCTAGGCCCTCTCTTGTACCTCTTGTATACGTATGACTTACCGGTTCACGAGCAACACGTTACCGCAACCTTTGCAGATGACACGGCTATCCTAGCAGTTGGAGAAGTGATAGAGACTACAACGACGAAATTGCAATCAGCGGTGAGTTCTATTGCAACATGGGCAAAAAAATGGCGTATCAAATTAAATAATTCCAAATCAGTTCACATTGTATTCGGCCTGAAAAAAACAATTTACAAGCCAGTTTACATAAACAGCGTAAATATACCGTACGTCAACGAGGCAAAATATCTTGGTATAACCCTTGATGCTAAACTGCGTTGGAAGGCGCATGTCAAGAAAAAGCGTGAAGAGCTGGAATTAAAAACAAAAAACCTTCTTTATCTTATTGGCAGACACTCTATTCTGTCAACGAACAACAAACTACTGCTATATAATCAAATACTCAAACCGGTCTGGACGTATGGCATTCAGCTATGGGGATGCTCAAGCGAATCTTGCATGACTGTTATCCAACGATTCCAAAATAAAGTGTTGCGCAACATCGTCAATGCTCCATACTATGTGAGAAATCTCGACCTCCATCGTGATCTTGGTATCTTACCCATCACTGACGTGGCGAAAAAGTACGCCATGGCTCACAGACAACGTTTAAGTACACATGTCAACGCTGAAGCATTGGCTTTGCTTCAGCCAAATACTCATCGTCGGCGGCTCAAGCGTAAAACAGTTTTAGACCAGATGGGCACCCAGTAGCAGCTGTACCTTATATATTTATACATTCATAATGAATTTATGAATATTGGGGCATCTTAGTTTTTTCCTTTTTTAATATATATGTTCAATAAAAATTGCTCGTTAGTATCTTTATTTCGTTGTACTAGCTGTAATCTCTAAACGTTATTCTGCTTATACTTTAAGATGCGTTAATAAAAAATAAAAAAATAAAAAAATTCTAAATAACATCTGTTTTGTTTTGAGGCATGGCTTTTAGTGTAGTCCAATTGTTTTTTGTTTCGCGAAATGACAGTTAAGACAAAAATTAATTGGGGTTGTTCTTAGGGGCGTTAAATATTTCTTTATTCATTTCGAGACGTGATATTGAAACAAAAAACTAATTTCGATTGTTTTTTGGGGTCGCTGCAAAAATTTGTTTTCATTTCCATATCTGGCGTTTAAAATAAAAAATTGTATTGGCTATTTTTAAAATGTTTGGTTTGTCTCGAGGCATGACAGTTAAAGCAAACAATTTTTTTTCGCTGTTTTAGGGTGATTAAATATTTCTTTTTGTTTTTTTTTTTTCATTTCGAGACGTGATATTGAGACGAAAAATAATTTTGGCCTTAGGGTGGTAAGATGTTTTTTGTTTTTCACTTCGAGACGTGTTATTGAAACAAAAGACTAGGATTCTGCTGCTTTCAGGGTTGCGGAAAAGTTTTTTTTTCATTTTGTTGCTTGACTTTTAAACTAAAAAGTTATTTTAACTGCTTTCAGAGTAGTCCAAAATTTGTTTTTTTGTTTCGAGAAATGACGGATCCAAGAAGGAATCTGGAGTGGGAGCTGGGGTTTTCCCGAAATCAGCCAGCATTTCGGTCTCCTTTAAACTACCGGAAACGAGCAGCATTTTCAGAATTCAAGCAGAGGTCTTCGCGATCCTGCAGGCATACAAAATGCTTCGGGATCGCTGTTGGGAGGGAGCCATTAATATTTTTTCCGATAGTCAAGGTGCAATCAAGGCACTGTCGTCGCCGTATTGCAGCTCTCTTCTCGTGAACTCCTGTAAGGAGGAACTCAAACGTCTCGAACGCGCAGCAAACATTACCCTTATCTGGGTTCCTGGGCACAGGAATATAGAGAAAAATGAAATCCCCAATGCGCTTGCCAGGAAGGGGTCGATAGAACCGGTTTCAGTTGTCCCCCTCTCAGACATCGGTGGCCCTTTGTCTGTTGTTAAAGGGAAACTAAACAATTTCTTTCTAAAAAAAGCGCAAGTCAGATGGAGGTCTGTCTCATCGTGTGCTATTTCGAAAACACTATGGCCTCAATACGATAGAAACATAAAGCTTAAGGTGATGGGAGACATAGTGTATTTAGGAGCCAGCATTAACACCGATAAAAATGTCAGCCTTGAAGTCCAACGCAGAATCTCTCTTGCCAACAAGCGCTACTTTGGACTAAATAGGCAACTGAGCAGTAAAGTCCTCTCTCGACGAACAAAACTAACACTCTACAAGGCTCTCATCATGCCTGTCCTAACGTATGGCGCAGATGCTTGGACGATGACAACATCCGATGAAGCGACGCTTGGCGTGTTTGAGAGAAAGATTTTGCGTAAGATTGTTCGACCTTTGCACATTGGCAGCGCCGAATGTCGCAGGCGATGGAACGATGAGCTGTATGAGCTTTACGACGACGCTGGCTGGGTCATGTTGTCCGAATGGATACAAACGCTCCGGTTCTGAAAGTATTCGATGCGGTACCAGCTGGTGGTAGCAGAGGAAGAGGGCGGCCTCCTTTGCGTTGGAAAGATCAGGTGGAGAAGGACTTGGCTTCACTTGGTGTGTCCAACTGGCGCCGGTTAGCAGGAGAAAGAAACGACTGACGCGCTTTGTTAAACTCGGCCAAAATCGCGTAAGCGGTTATAGCGCCAATTAAGAAGGAGAAGATCACTTTTTTCTCCTCCACTACATCAACAGCACTTAATTTTGGTAAGCCTTAGGGTAGTAAATTTTTTTTTTCATTTCTTGACGTGATAGTGAAATGAAAGATTAATTGGAAAAAAAAATTTTTCATTTCGGAACAAGAAATTTAAGCGAAAAAATGATTCTGACGGCTTTGAGTGTGGTCTAAAATTTATGTTTTGTTTCGAGACATGACAGTTAAGATAAAAAACTCATTTAGGGTGATTGAAGAATTTTTATTTCCTTTCGGAACTCCTAAAAAAAAATTTCAAACAGGTGGCCTTAAATTATTTTTTGTACGAATATCGACCCGGCCTAATGCACAAACGTATATGCATTTGCAACCATTTGTAAATTTTGGAGTGCACAACTGCAATTTGCTTTCCATATGTATTTATATACAGAATGACTGACATTACGTCGCGACTTTTCATTTCGTGACTAACAATAATAAAAAAATGCCGATTTTAGAAATTGAAAAGCAACGACAGCAACAAAGAAACAACAAAAAAATAAAAAAAAAGAAACAGAAATAAAACTTCAAAAACCGTTTGGCATTCATTCAATGCGGCGCCTCAGCACAAAAGACAACGAACTTGCGCCAGAAAAAACTTTCAAGGAGGGGCGTGAAAGGCGGCGGAGAGGGGAGAGCGAACAACATTTGTGCTGTAAAATCAAATCAAAAAGTTCCAAAAGCAAATTAGTAATGAATACGACTATTGAGGGCTGAGTGTACTCGCATGTATATGCGTGTGTAAGTAGGCTTGAGTGTATGCATGTGTGTGTGTGTGTGTGAGGGAAATTATGCGGCTAGATTTGTAAATAATGATGGCACACATACATATGTGAATTCGAAAATAATGGTAAAATCGTATTAAAAAGAATTAAAGTGCTGGCTGTTGTGAAGAACTTTTGCTCGAATAGAAAGAAAAGAAACAAAATCAAACTACTTTCGTTATTGATTTTTGATTTTCTATTAAATTTTAAATTTACTTTTATGGACAACAGAAAGAAGCTCAACACTCTTACTAATACATTGAACGCACCCAAATGTCACATTCAAATCCATCTTAAATGCAAATCGCCTTAAAGTAGACTAAACTAAAAACCTACAAACTCACCTAATCCTCCTGCTACCACCCAGCACTCAATTGCGTAGAACAGACAAAACGAACGATAAAAGTAAAATGCTGCGGCACGTGCTTTAAATACAAAATTAACAACACTTGAGCACTTGCCAGAAACCAAATTAAATGGCCCGGGAAAAAGTTGGCCCCAAAATTAAAAAAAAAAACTAAAAATACACTCCAAAAGTACCCAAATAAATTTAGTGGTAATTAGACTGAAACTGACTAAAAGTAGGTAACTAACTACTTTTTACCACTACTAATTGTCAGTAGTGGCGTAAAATGAAGGACGAACGAAAAAATGGTAGTTTAAAAATTTGCTAAGTAGAACTAAGTGGCGAAATTTTGTATTGGTCAAAGGTGAAGTGTTAATAAGAGTGGTGCAGATGAAGAAGATGAGGTGGAAGAAGAAGGGGAGAAAGATGAAGGGAAAAAGAAGAAGTGGGCGAAGAAGAAGAGGACGAAAAAGAAGAAGATGAGAAAAAATACGAGTACGGCAACTGGTTGAAGAAGTGAATACAAATGAGCGAATTAATAAAGACGAATGGGTGTTGTAGGATCTGTGACGGCTGGCTGTGATGCAAAAGCACATAGTAGGTATGAAAATTTTGCGGAATTCAGTATTTTTAAGAGTAGAAAGGGCGTGAAACCTAAAACTAGCTCAAAGCTGTATACTTTTACATTAAATTTGAATAATCAGTAAAAACAAGTTTCATATGAAAATTATCGTCAATTTCTGGTTGGGACGCGTTTTTGATTAGAGAAAATCTATAAAAATGTGAACTCTTTTTGAAATATATTGTTTTTTTTTTTTGTTTTTTTGGTGAGTGAGGTAGGGTTCAAAATGCCTTCGCACTTACAGTGACCGTCGTCTACTGCGTCGTGTGGTGCCGCCACTAAAACGATCTCTCCTCTCTTTCTGGGGGAGACACCCTTCCCGAAACTGCTTTCTATATTACTTCGAGAGGGCCCAGAACGGCATCCATAAAGGACTAATTCTATTCACCCTCGTCTGGGTCCACCATATTTGTAACCAGCTTTTATGCTATAGGCTCGTTTTCTTGTGTCTCTATCTGTGCGGCTTCACTTTGTTGCACTGTGTCGAGGTCAATTTGTTTTTTTTTCTTAGTACGTTCTTGATGTATTTCCTTACCGCGTTCCAGCTGTCCCCACGTTCGAGCATTTTGCTGATTATGTTGCTCGGTGCGATGTCGCCGATCTGCTCCCTCAGAGCATTTCTTTCTGCGAGCCATCAGTCACAACTAAAAAACGTGTGTTCAGCGTCATCGCTCGGTGCTTCGCAGTATATGCACTTGAAATCGGCTACTTTGCCCGTACGGTATAGGTAACTCCGGAAGTATCCGTGGCCCGAGAGGAACTGAATTAAGAAATAGTTCACTGCTCCGAAGTTCCTTTGGACTCATTTGTTAATTGATGGAACAAGTTTCGCCGTCCATCTGCCTCTCGGTTCAGTGTCCCATCGGCCTTGCCACCGCAACATGGTTTGGAGTCTCCGTTATGGGAAGCTTGTGATAACGTGTTTCTTCTTGGAATCCCACGCATCCATTCGTTCCCGGACCATGAGGTCGATGAATATCTGCTCCCGAAAATTGCAGCGCCTCACATAGTGCGGTAGGCTGAGGAAACTCTGAGTGCCGCTGTTCGTTGCACAGCCTCCAGTGCTTCGCCTTTGGCTTTGCAGTTTGGCACCACCTCTATTGCGCCAAGGGTTGATTTTCCGCATCGGAAACTGTATTGCCTTGCTAACAATCCTCCTGCTCTCTCATCAGACTGTATGAGATTTCTCAAACAATTTCCCGGTGCTGTCTAGCATGCAAAGCTGACGGTTGCGCTGGGTCACCCCTACCCTTACTGATCAGCATCAGTTTCTGTATTTTCCACAGCTTAGGGAAGAAGCTTTGAGTAATGCATGCATTGTAAACGTCGAGCATCACATCTGGCCGGCTTTTAGCCCCAAGTTTGTGTGTTTCAGCTGGGATGCTATCTGGGCCTCGAGCTTTGTTTCTTTTGATTCTTCTTGCTGCGGTTTTAAGCTCTTCCTCGGTGAAGAAAGGGGAGCATATCGTCACCTTGGGGGTCTCGGTCCCCACACAGCATAGGGTGCGTGGGGAACAGCCTGTCCACTATTTTGGTGATAGCATCACTGTCTAGATGTACGGCTATGGAGTTGGCGTTTAGCTTCCCCGTTACAATTTTATAGCCCAGACCCCAAGGGTTGTTATTTAGATCCCTTCGGAGTATACCTTTTGTATAGTCTTGCGCAAAAGTTGAAGACTTTTATAGTTTTAAAAATTTCGTGAAGTTTGTAAGACAGTACGAAAAATTGTAAATATAATTTTATGTTTTTCATAAATTAAGAAGAGAAAGCTCTAGTGCCGCACAAAATTTAAGGTTTATAAAGGTCAAACGATAAAACAAAAACAAAAAACATAAATTTTTTTCGGTTGTTTTTAGCGCGACAATCAAAATAACGATGATATTAGCATCATTGGCCTTAACATCCGTGCCATTAGTTTTACCCATTCCAAACGGTCGGCGTACTTGCGTATCGACATCCACGTCACTCTTGAGTTATTATTTCGAGTAAGAGACTTCGTTCATTTAGAAAACAGCATTAACAACGATAACTATGTCCGGCATATGAAGCTACCTCGCACGATACGAACCACCTATTTACAACCCCCTTAAACCTGCTCACCTAACACCCCTCTTCATTTCGATCCAACCCTTCGAAACAGGAAGTTTCCTGAGTCTACCGTTAGATCAGATTGACGATGACGCTCGGTGACTACGTCATACTGGGCTTAAACGGGCCATAGAGGGTTTTTTGTTCAGAGGGGGTTAAAATCGAAAATGTCAGAAACATCATCAAAGATGCCGTCATACCAGTGGTATGTGGGGCATGCTCCCATTAACCCTATAACATTCCTCCCCTCTCGGCTGACTCCACCATAAGATTGCTAAAAGCATTTCATCACTGCATTTTCATCGCTCCTAACTGCGTATTGGGGTTATACGCTATCGATAGCCTCCATTGCTTTGTGGCCAATGCGAGATCAGAAAATTTCAATTAATCGATATTGACTTGTCGTCTATTTGGGTTCGTCTTGAGGCTTTACTTCTCGCTTTCGTGCTTGTTGTCTGTTCGTGAATACAGCCACACCCAACGGAGATCTGTTTCAAAATGGCTTCTTTGGGTGACACATTTGTTGGGTGTTCTATATCGACCGTATTCGCTTTTCTTCCGCTTCGCGCTCCTATACTAAATATCGGAGTTTGATTACTATCCTTGCTGCAAAACTTTTTTACTGCTACCGGTTTTTCTTTCGAGTTCAGCATTCGTACCAGGTTAACTGGTGTGGGAACGACGCCGAGGATATTTGCGAGCTCGAAGCGCCCTTATAAAACCTGGCGCTGTGCAAAGTCACGTGTTCTGTACTCTTATCTTCGCTGTGGCACTCAGAGCAAGTCGAAGTATCTGCTAGATTAAATCGATGGAGGTATGCAAGAAAGCCACCATGTCCGCTGAGAATTCGGGAATTAGATAGTAATCTGTTTCGCAGTGCTTCTGCTTATGCGTTCATCTAGTTTGGAGATCGACTTATCTGTCCATCGGTCTTTAGAGAAGTGATCCCATCTATTTTTCCACAGTGCTATCGTACGTTCGCGATTGGTTGTCTTAACTTCAGGTGTCGGTTTGTGTCCACGTGAGTGATGCAGTCGCTTAAGTTCCATTACTCGTATATCAAAGGGAACTTTTCTCGCTTTGCGGTAATGTCATGAGAAATACCGTCTTATCACTGTATGATTTAGTCGTGAGTGATAAACTGAGACGTCAGTGATTGTCGTCAGTTTGGCTCTTGTCGGCCCCCTTTGGAACTCTGATTCTAAATGAATATAGGCTCCGGCGTCATTGCTATCTGATAGCTAGCTGATGCTTTTGGAACAGTTCCTTTCTTCATCGAATGAACGCCGCATACCAACAGTGTTTTGAGCTGCACATAACGCTTATTAGATCAGACACACTCGGTTGCATGCCACACGCCAGGGTTAACTTGGATTCACTTCGTGTGCCCAACTGGCGTCAGTTAGTATGAAAATGAAACGACTGCACTATGGGGATTTTTCTAATTTTTTTGGCATAAATCACAAATTTAAACATTATGACTTAAATTTTTGCAGGTGAATCACGTAGATTAAAGTAGAATTTCGGTTTTTGTTTATTTTTTCATTTGATTACGCCTACACTTCCGCCCTGAACATGATCTCTAAAATAATTTGACAATTTATAGTAAATTTGTGTTTCCATATATTTCATTTATTTCGCGAATTTGTGCATTCTTAAACAATAAGTATTTATTTAAAATTAATTAAATTATTTCTTTGTTTTTATATTAAATTTGTCTGGGTGGATAATTCCCTTCCAAAATAGCGTAGGTACATTTTTAAACTGCATATATGTGTTCTAAGAAGAAAGAAAAATATTACGTAACTTACAAACAGCTTATTGAGACTACTTACTACCAATATGAACTTAGTTTTCTTCTATTTTAATATATTCTTCGTCAGAAGTAATCACATCAAGTTCACCATCTTCGTCATATTCTTCATCTTCTTCCTGATAATCTTTGTCATTATTTGTTAAAATATTTAAAGATGGCGATTGAAGCAGTGCGAAAACTTCTTTTGGTATGTCTTTCTTTTTATTTTTGTTTTGTAGTTCTTTTAAAAAGGTAGTGGACAAAAATGGGTCCGAAGTATCTAAGGCTCTGTTAAAAACATCTGTCACATTATCCAGCCGACTGCATTTTCTTGCATGCCCCCTTCTATCGCTCTTATAAAGCTTATTTCGGGATTCGGATGCATGTTCCCCAAGACAGCCAACAGGAACCAAGGAGTTTTTTATTATTTGATGACCATGTACTAGTACCTTGTGAACAGTAGGAGACATAGGATACCAAGGATAATTATAATGGTACAGTTCAAAAACCTTTTCACAAAAGGTTTCAAACTTGCTTGAGCTAATTTCATGCTGACAGGAAATGCTCACTAAAATTATATAGAAGTTTTTCAGTAATTGTTCTTCAACATTTAAAATTGAGGCTAATAAGGCTGCGTCAGAAAATGCCCTCCTTGCTGTGTTGCCATCATTGGAGTTTTCGCTGCCGTTTGGAATAGGCTTGTCTACATTGAGGCCCATTTCCTTTAAAAGTGTCCTTTGTATTAATTGTTTTCGAGCTATTAATTGAGGCTTATCGCAATCTTTAACGTGCCACTTTTTCATCTCGACTCTATATGAAAGTTTCAACACAAACACGAAAAAGCGGATCCAAGCATGCAAAGGGCTGATTCCATATTGAAGGGCATGTGTTTTGGCCTTGAAAACTTCTGAATTAATATCTTTAATATTAAGTAATTGTGTTGGCTTTGCTCCGCAGATGGGGCAAGACTGGCATGAGTTGCATCCCGACAATATATTTAAAACTTTCCAATCAATTAGGGTCATTTGCCCTAAATATTCCACAAATATCTTTTTACCATTATACCCGTACATATATGATTTCAGATTTCGAATCTCAGTATCCAAGTACTCTTTTTCTGTTAGAATGAGAGCATGACTTTCCTTGATGAATTCAATCTTCAATGGCCGACAAAACCGAACCGAATGGGGTGCTTTATTGACCCAAATAATTTGTCGGTCTCATTAATCAGTTTTAAAGGAATAATTGTTGTTACGAACAATGAATAATCAGACACATTACCATGGTATTGAAAACGCTGCTTGTACATACTGTGCCCGGTCGAACCATCATATCCATAACTGAAAATTAACTTGCAATGTGTCACGTTTGGAAGTATACCTAGGACCTCATGTTGCATTTCAAGGATGCGGGTAGTTGTATGGTCCAAAAGTTGTTGTAAAGGAACTTGTGCCGTATCTTCAAAATATTGAATGCCGTCTGGTCTTAGCTTTAATTTGGAACTAGACAAATCCTTATAGGGCGGATATATATCATAACCATGTATTTTTGCATTTTGTTTTATATTATTATATTGTTCTGTTGTAAATCCGTTTTCTAACAAAAATGCTAAAGCACTGTCAGCTGACATTTGTTGGGGCTCAGACGAAAAAAGTTTCCTTTTCATTTTACAAATATCTTTGCTTTTTGCCGGAGCTTTTAAAACAGCAACCATATCTTTCTCTTCTGATTTTTTAGCTGAAACTGTAGCAGCATGTAAAAGCAAGGGCAACGAGTTTTCGTGTTCATGCGAAAGTTCTTTTGCAAACTTCCGTTTTAGTCGGGAGCTAGCATTCTCGTAGTCCACTTTTGGACGGCCAACTTTATTTTCGGATACACGATTAATTTCGGTGTTGATTACTAGGCTTTTATCAAGCCATTCTGAATGTTTTTTTCTAAATTTTGACATAACTCGATGACAATGGGGTCAGTTTTTTTCAGAATATTTGACAAAAGCTCGTACTTTTTTATTAATTTGGGCTACCTTAGATTCATTCAGACTTTCACCAATTTTTTTTAATATATGCTGCTTAACTGCGACCTCTGCCCTATTATTTTTGATATAAATATCTAGCAGCTCTACATTTCCGAACGTATATCCCTCTGTAAAAGGCGATTTTATCAAAAAGGGGCGAATTTGTGCAAACAAAGTTAGTTACATATTATTGTGGACGTTTTAGTAAGTAACTCTACATTTAAAACTCTGTGCACTTCTGTGCGCCTTGGAAGTTCTATTATACGAAACACACCTATACTTGTTAAGACTAATTGAAATAATACATATGAATAAAACACGATATACAAAATCTAAACCACACATAATTGAAAAAATGTTACTAAAATATAATCTTATATACCTGGACTATGACCTTCCATCATTTAAATTTGGATTCTTTGTTTTATTTGGATAACTCGAGCAATCAAACTTTTTGCAATGTATTCCACCAAACTGTGCACAAAGCGAACACGATAATCAGCTGACTTTGAAGGCGTACCGTTCAAGCAGTGTGACCTTAAAAAATTTTAACGACTAATTTCTCAAATAATTAGGGTATGGTAAAAACAAAAATAAAGCTTATTTTAAAATACAGGATACTTTTTTTTTTTAATATATGCCAAAAAAAAAAAACGCCAAAATCCCCATAGTCGACTGGTGCGCTTTGTTAAGCGTGAGCAAAATTGCTTAAGCAGTTAGTGTGCCAATTAAGAATAAGAAGAAATGTGTACTTAGTTTGGCTCGATAGTGCTGCCTTTTTGAGTTGTATGAAATCATCAAATAATTCTAAAAATTAATAATTTTAACAATGAGTATCGTTCTAAAAAACTTGGTATAAAAAATTTTCTTCTCTCCTAAATGAAAAAGTGATAAAGCTAAACATATTCGGTATAATATGAAATATAAATATTAATATTTAAACCCTCCTATGTAGCATACAATTTTTCATATTTGCCTCCATTCTTTATGAATGAATGCTATTACTTTAATATGAATTTTATGTGCTAAGAAACAAATTCATTTAGGCATTCATTCATTTATGCAACCCTACTCATCCATTGTAATGAGGGTTGACAATCTCACACAAGCAACTGTAAAGCGAAAAGGTGACTGAGCAGTGAAAATAAATACTTATACATATTCATGGGCGGCGGAATGCATGTGTATGTATGTAAGTATGGGTCATAGGCAGCACAACAAGTAAGCCGTGGACGAGTATTTGAGCGAAAGATATACGACTCGACTGAGATTGAAATGAAAGAAGTGGAGAATATGACAATGATGTTTTCAGTGACAGAAGAATATTGCAACCGAACAGTGGCAGCAAGCAAAGGTGTGGAGCGGCAGGCAGCGTAATAACTTGACGCGTTGAAGTGTGCTGTGGCTAAACAGTTGGCAGGTGATGCTCCTATGTGGCAAGGGAATAGGGGAAAAGGTGAATATACGAGGACGTTAAAGCGCCTGGGTGTGTGTTTATCCGGCTGTGAAATGAAATTTGCAGGTGATTTAGCTGTGATTATGTCGCTCTGAGGGTCACAAGGAAATGCACACAAATATGTATATATATTATAATATTTATATAATATAAGATGAAGTGCTGGGTAAATGCGCCAGTGTGTGTGTGTGAATTTTCGCAAGAGGAAATTACTTGTATAGGGACATTTAAATGAAGAAAAGAATGTGCGATGCTGGTTAGCGGCGTCGTCGGTTTGAAAATGGTAAAATTGGTGCATAAATTGCCTCGTAAAAGCCGGTAGGCCTCTAAATAATAAGCTTTAATAAAATTTGGCAAATATTTTCGAGGTACATAAATGTTTACATGCATAGGTTTTCTCCTTTAAAAATAAAGAAATATTTTATGAAGGTTTCTATGTCATATTTGCAGTAATAAAATTTCATGTGAACCAGCAAAACTATATTTATGGACAAAATTGCAATTTCCGTTGTTTTTGGCAACAAATGCGGGGTAAAGAGGGTGAAACTTCTAGAAGAATAGATACAAGGGGCGGCTGTTAAGTCCACGCTTCGAATTACTAAGTGAGTGAAATGCATAATTTATTTATAGTTCAATTTCACTTCTCAAGTTAAATGTACTTTTCATGTCATGAATACGTGGGCCGCCTTTCAGGTTTTGCGCCTTGGCAACACTACGGGGGATGAGGTGTAATTCGATATTTTCTTATTGAAAATTTTGGTGTTTTTTAGCATAAACTTACGAATAACGTTTCCACTTACGAGCTCTTTTTGTTCTTTCCTCAGTGAGTTGAAAAATTCAAATCGCCCGAAAGATGAAACGAATTCGTGAGAATTTTCGTGCTATGATTTATTACAATTTACAAGACAGGATTACGGAGGCAGTAGTGTATTGATTAAGGTGGAAGCCTGCTTTAGAGGCTTCAAAAAATTGATTTTTTCGTGGATTTTTTTGGGAAAGAAAGAAATATTCGATTAAAACAAAACTTTCTTGTTTTATTGTTATATATTTCAACAGGCTTCTCAAAATTTTTTCATTAAAATATATGTCATATTATGACCGGTACAAGCATTTTGCCGGGGCGCCTCGAGTGCGCATGTGTCGTGCGGCGGGAAAGATGCAGGTCGCAATTTTCATCTGAAACCAAAAACCAAAAAAAAATTTTATTTTAGTATATTATAGCTTCTAGTTAAATCAAGAAAATTAAACAAAAAGTGAGAAATTCAACAATTTTTCGCTAATTAAAAAAAATTTATTTTTTTGGAAAAATAAATTTACTTTAGATTGTTAATTATAACTTTCTTAACACGTTAGCTGCCACTTCGCACGTTTTCATGCGACACCTAAATGTTACCCCGAGGCCACGTCACACATTTTTGTACATTTTAATATATAATTTTACATAGAATTTGGTTTCTCTGGCCTGTGGTGAACATTTTGGTGTATTTCCCATGGCCGTTGGTATTTTTTTGGATAATAAAAAAGTTGTAAATTAAAATTTGTCTTTTTATTAATTCTTTTAAAAATTAATTCATTCATGAACAAACCAAATATAAAAATATATATGGGGCATTCTTCGCCAACCGGACACCCCCATCTGCCCAGAACAGTTTTTATAAAAAAAAATTTTCCCTATGCCGAAATAAAAGCTTATGTCATGTACTTTAATTTGTCATGTGGCACTTTTTAAATATTCAAGATGGACGACGAATATTGACATGATGCTCGGGGGTTTCTGGGTTCGCTGCTGAATATAAATATTGAAGGAAATTGCTGAAATTGGAATTTTTTTTTCATAATACAGGATTTTTTTCACAGTAAAACTTTTTTTTCTTCTGGAGAATTGGAAAATCTTTTAATAATCACTTCCTTTTTGTTTGAGATTTGGAAGGAATGGCTTTTTAGTATTTCTGGTACTGGTGCTGCAGACTCGAATCTTTTGTTAAGCTTCCAACATATTTGTCAATATTCGTCGTCCATCTTGAATATTTAAAAAGTGCCACATGACAAATTAAAGTACATGACATAAGCTTTTATTTCGGCATAGGGAAAAATTTTTTTTATAACAACTGTTCTGGGCAGATGGGGGTGTCCGGTTGGCGAAGAATGCCCCATATGTATGTAAATTCAAATGGAAATCAGTAGAAAAACAATAAACTTAAAATTAAAAATTCAATTTTTTAATGGAGATCAGTGCAAAAATTAATTTTTCTGGTGGGAATATTTAGGAAAACATTCTACACATAGTTGCGGTTTATTGTTTGTTTGTAGCCTTTTTATATATTATAAAGGCATTTACGACAGACATTCCTAATAGTTCAAAAGGCACTTTGCGTTACCACTTAACACCTCTGTGGTGGCGTAGGCGGTCATTTGATCGGATATATCAACACCTAATTTGGCTTTGTTGTAATCAATAACAGCAAGAGGTTTTTCAAAAGCTCGTTGCCTTCGCTTCCTGGTGAAAAACTAAGTAAAATAAACCAAAAATATCAAATACAACTCAAAAACTACAAAAAATTACTGTCGTGCATTTTCGTGCGACGTGGCCCCACGACATGTTTTATGATCTCCCAGGCCATGTCGCACGAAAATGTGCGACACAAAAAAACCATTATAATTGCAAAACTAGCGACCAAAATAAAGTCGCGAGTAGTCAAAACTTATTTTTAGGCACTAAGAAACAAAAAAGAACATAAATAAGTTGTTGGCCTCAGGCGACCAAAATTGTTAAATGACACTGCTACTGAACGATCAAAATTCTAAAAAGGCTTTGGCAGCCAACGTGTTAAGGTTTTTTAGGTTCAACTAGAAGAGAATTCAATTCCGAATAAAATCAATGTAATCTCGTTTCGATAGGACGTTTAACTTTTTCCCTATCTTACCCGCCAATTAGGAAAAATCGCAAAAATAAAAAACCGAGAAATCGCACTTCGAGCGATCCGGCCGCTCGTATACCTGCTCGACGCTTGCTCACAATTTCTTCTGTAACTCCTAAAATATTTTGAATTTGCTTCTGAAATTTTGAGGACACATTCTTGGATAGTTTGGGAAGACATTTATGCAAAAAAAAATCGATGTTTTGAAGTCTCTAAAGCAGGCTCCCCCCTTAAGGCCCTCGCCTCTTTTGAAATGCTGTGTTTTTGGTGTTTCATTAAAAGCGTGTAAAACGGAAACGAAAACGAGTTTCTTATTTTTGAATTGAGTATTTTATTTTTTTGTTTATGGTTAAAAAATAAAAAAATTTTATTGGCCATACAAGATTCATTTAAAAAAATTGTCAGCTTTCAAAAAATGGTCTTCGCATGGACTATGAACAACCATAAAGCCGGTACTACTGAACCGATTTTGATGAAATGAAATTTAAATGACTTAAAATTGATGACGTTATCGTGTGAGCTATGTTCACTGGAAAAAAAAATTGTAGTATTTTTTTCCTACCTTTAACATAACCAGGGTCAAGAAACGGTTTTTCATCACTGAACGTCCGCCGTCTTTCATTTTTCTTAGCTCGTAGATCGTAGTTCGCACGATAGCGTCATTCATACCGAACAAGAACCTTTTCGGTTTTTTGATTTCAGGTATCTGTGAGTCCCTGAATCCGTATTGTCAGCGACATACCTATTTTTTGAAGGTCCTTTTTTTTAAGGCGACCCGGTGGTCTAGAAATTTAAAAAAATCGCTCTTTTGTTTTTTCGATATTTCCAAAGCATAGTATCTTAAGAATATGCCGTGAAATTTTCATGTGCAAATTCCCAATATTATAGCTTTTATAGCGCATTAACTAGGTAGAGAGCGGTCCGCGCGCTCCTGTACCTCAAACTATAAACTCATTTATCGCCAAACGACTTTTTTCGTCACGGCGGGGATGAAAACAAAAAAGCTATTCAACCGAATCACTTGCAATTTGTATATGTTGTTCATAACATGTATCGCTATCGTCGGAACTAAAATCATAATTTTATTTAAATAATTTCCTATTTTTTAAACTAAAAAACGAGTGAAAAAACCTGATTTTACGAACTTTTTTTTTCAAAAGTGCGCCATTTTGTTAATTTTTCATTTTTTCGATTTGTTCTAGTTCCGACCATAACTGCACTCTTTCTGATTAAGAATCTTCTTGAATTTTGTGTTTCAAATGAGTAGAAGTCTCGAAATCATCTACGACGTCCGGGTTCGATTTTTCGAGAGGGTCATCTTCAGCGGCATTTTTATAGTAATAAATATTGTTTCCAAATTAAACTTTTAATGGCAAAAAAAAAATCGTGAAAATAGGTGAAATTTTCGTACTCTAGACCACCGGGTACCCTTAAGGTTGCCAACTTTTTGAACCAACCTCGTATGACGAAAAAAAAATTGTATTTTTTAACAATGGATGAGAAGATACAATAATATATTGAAAAAAATACATTTTTTCCGTTTTACGCGTTTTTAAAGAAACACCCAAAAACACCATTTCGAATGAGGCGAGGGCCTTTACTTACTTCAATATTAGGCATTGAACTACCACACCTAGGCACTGTCAAACGCTGGTACAACTAGTTTGCGTGAATTAACAACGCAAGATCGTCCTGTGATATATCACCATATAGAAACACCCTTAGTTAGTCTTGCTAGTCTGGATTATATTAGCTGCCCTTTTTATGTTACTTGGGCTGTTCTCTTTTTTTGTTTTTTCCTTTTGTTGTTGTTAGCGCTACGTTTATGTTATTTGATTTAGGTTGTCTTTGCTGCCAACTGCTGTGGTATGTTAACTTGTGTTCTTGCTTGGACTCCGGATAATACTGACGAACCCGAGCTTCATCAAAGGTTACAATCGGTTGTAAATGTTGCCCAAATCGCTTTGGAAAAACTCCAAATCCTTGCTACAACTTCCAATTCGTCGTTGTTTGACCGTCCACATTTCTGATACACAACGCGTAACAATTTTTTTTCAGTTTCAATTGTTATTGTAAATTTTCTTCAATTCATTTGCAGTTCTTCTGTATATTCTAATTTTTTTCTTTGACCGCCCAGTCCTAATATCTCGCTTTTTGGACTATTTCTTCAGTATCTACCGTCACTGGGCGACCCGGTCCTGGATCGTTTTCCCAGACCTTTCTTCATTGTTAAAATAGCTGAAGACTATTGAGTATGAAGGTGCAGATTCTTTAAGAACTGTTGATATTTGGTTTGATGTATTTCGTTTTTCAACAAAAAATCTAATTAGAAGCTGTGCTACGAGAATTTCCAATGTCAGTGACAGGCTATTTTTGCCTATCCAAGGACAGTTTTTAATTAACTACAAGCATAAAAAACGGTCTTATTAATTCTAAAGTGATTCCTGTTATCAATCCAGATATTATCAGTCATTGCCAAGTATTTTAGATCGTAGTACTATCAGCCACCCCTCGTAGATTAAAGGCAAAAGCAAATAAAAAAAAACAAAACCAGACTTCACTCTTATATTTGACTTTCCCTTGTTGTCAAATAGCAAAACGAATTTCCTCTCGAGTAATACAAAGGCACAAAAAGTTAAAAAAATTACATAAATAAATAAATAAAAATAAAACAGAGAAACAAAACAAAGTATTCCTTCTTTTCGAAAAACTTTCTGCTTGATTAAATAGTTAACAGATTTGCACAAATTTGCAAAGCAAAAGTTTTAAATGTTTGTCAAAAAACTCACAAATTTGCATGCGAGAAATAAGAATAGACTATTCCTAAGCCAAACATAAAGAACAAAAAAAAAAAAAAGAAATTAAGAAAGGAGAAACAAAAACTGCAAATACAGTATCTGTTCAACAATTTGTGAATGTCAAGAAAATATTATACATTTTAGCTTCAACTGCCAAGAGAATCAAAATAATTGATCACGGATTATTAAATGTAAAGTTTCGACAAGCGACGTTAACCATTTCTTATCATCCCCCACTGAGTGTATAGAGGAAATATTGTGATATGGATACGATACGGCCGTAGCCGAATGGGTTGGTGCGTGTCTACCATTCGGGAGTGCGTAGGTTTGTAGGTTCGTAGCTTTCGTGCTTGAGCATCAAATAATAGAAACATTTTTTTTAACAGTGGTCGCCCCTCGGCAGGCAATGGCAAGCCTCTGAGTGTTTCTGTCATAAAAAAGCTCCCCATAAAAACAATTTGTCGTTCGTAGTCGACTTAAAACTGTAGGTCCCTCCATTTATGGAACAAAATTAAGATGCAAACCTCAAATAGTAGGGAGAGCTTGGCCGTACCAGAAGTGTACGTGCAAATTTTTAATTTATTTATTTTTAAAACAGATTTATAATCATTGAGCAAATACGACACGAACGGAAATTTTTATTATAAAATAGTGTCAAAGCTTAGTTTTATATAGAAAACGCATAGAAAAGGGAGACAAATTAACATAACGTAAATCGGCGAAGCAATTTAGGAGCTTCCCAAGGCAGCCACACTGGACTGATTCTGATTTTGCTATATATTATATAGTGCAAGTACCAACTATATTTCTATTCTCATAAAATATTGCAAACTTTAGTGTATGATATGACGCGGATATACAAATTTTTATCACGTAAGTTTTTAATAAAGAAAGGCTTCAAGGAATGTAAAATTATATCCTTTTGAGACGGCTTCTTACAAAATATGTATGTATGTCCACTTAAATGTATTCTTCATTTTAATAAAGCCATAGCTGCTCTTGCATTTATAAAGCGCTGATCAAAGGAATTTAATGAAACAGTAGCCCTTTATAACTTTAGTAAGACCGATACTTGAACTTGGTTCGATAGTATGGAAACCGCAATGGTATGGGAGAGATCGACATTACAGAGAGGTCGACATTACACACTTCAACTTCAACTAAAGCGGTATAGCGGCAGTAAATGCTATTCCCTGCGATGATTTTTTCTTCTTCCATTGTCTTCTTCTTCGAATAAAATGTACCCCTTTCTTTCTCAATTTCCGTTAGTGATCCCACATGACTGACTTTACACTCGTTTGCAGCGTATTCTTGTAGGCGGTACCTTTTCATTTTACGGTTAAACGGCATGTCTCGCCCTATTCATATCTTTGTGAGTTCGCTGAAATTAAATTTTTTCGAAACACAGCGATTGAGAAACGTGATCACGTTTTTTGTGCCGGCCTTGGTTGCGAGTTTGTTCTCGACGTGAAGCACACTCAAGTAGCAGGAGCGCCGAATGCGGAGTTTGGTAGCAATGGCTGTACACTGAAAGGTTGTCTGCCGCTTATCGCAATATGATCTCTTCAAAAAATATTCACTCCTTATGTCGTCTTCTGTGGATAATCCTTGTTTTGAGGAGTTCCTCGATTTCCGATTAACCAAAAAATACTTTAACAACAAATTCCTAGTCAGAATGCTCGAGAGAGGATTCTAGAAGATTAGTTCAAGTTTTTGTTTCTAGATATGCATGTATGACACACAAATGAATCAGAAATGGACAAGCCGGCGCCGGCTTAAACCTTGTCAAAGTTTTGAAAGACGCATGCTTCTTCATCTTTTCAACCGAGCGGCTATCCAAGCGTTATCTAATCAGGTTTTTGTAACCAGATAGCAGAGGAATGGTATGACACATTTAAAGTTAAGAGCAGCCAAGCTCTGTCTTCGAAGTTCATTACACTGGGCAGAAAGTTTTGAAACATTGTCTGCGGACTGAATGCAATCAATTTAGGATCGAAGTATTTCATCTATATGGTAAAACTTCTGCCAAGAAAAACAAAAGTTATGCAGAGTTGGGTACTTGGCCACTGTCTGATTAAGAAAGGCAGCTCTGTTAAGAGTCGGAAGAAGGAGACTAATAGCTGCTCTCCTTTGACTTCAACCGTTTCCTTTAGCTCACCTATGTGAAACAGACAAATTAATGAATGGTTTATCGAGTGTCGGTGAAGTGGTGGTGCACATTGGTTGGCCTCTGGTAAACCAAACTGTTTTGATACCACTTTATTAAGAGTTACGTAAACAGGCAGAGTGCGGAGGACTTAAGATTCTTTATAGGCTACCTTGCTAGTCTCAATCGACTGCGTTCGAAAACGAATCCGATGCGTCTCCTCTCTTCTTTTTCTTGTTGTAGAGGTGACATTAAACATTTTGAGAGCCGAAGTGTGAGACTTGCTTTTCGGCTCACCGCACTAAAACCCCACCCCTGCTCTCTTTTCCGTTGCCTGTGGAACTACCGTTAGATATTGCATTGCGGTGGGGTAGCGACTTATTGCCAGTTTATGAAAATTTGCGGATTTGCTCTACGCAACTTAGCGTTGTGATGATTTTATTTGATACGTTGCAAGCAGCCGACCAGTTTTCTTTTCACTCAAGCAGAATACCAACCAGGTTGTTAACCTTAATTGGTTTGCTTACCTCATTTCTCAAGTCAACTTCTTCGGTTTCAAGCAGTGGACAGACAAAAACGGGGTCTACAACAACGTCACAAAGATGCACAGCTGCTGCAGCATGGGTCGCCTTCAAGTCCGTTTTGTAAAGGGTTTTTCAATAAGGGCGGGTAGATGTTGAAATGGAATAAAATGGCGTTTGCTGTGTGGCACGTAGCGCCGTCCTGCTGGAACCACATGCCGTCTAGGCTCATATGGTTCAATATGGGCCATAAGAAATTGGAAGGGCCACCACGTCTACCGAAAAATGGGCCCAATGCGCGCAACGTTTGCGTTAATGAACACTCATTTTGATAATAAAGTTTTATCATTTGAACGTGCTGTTCAATCGTGTAACTTGCCATGATGATTTGGCATAAACAACTGAATAATAAACAAAAGATTTGACAGATGTCACCAAAACAAAATGGCTGCCACAGGGCGCCAAAATCGACCCGCGCCAATTGAAAAACCCTTTATATAGCTAAAATTTCAACATCCGTGCCCAGTCAATATTTGGGTAAGGTGGAAATCCACATCCACCTTCCATCGGTCTAGCCAACTTTGTATAGAAGGAATCAAGTGATAAGTCCAACGTCTGCTCGGTGAATTGCTCCACCAATCTGTTCTTTGTGACTCTATCCTTCACTATTTTACGTCGCAACTATTTTTTTGACGATTAGCCATCTCCCTCGCCAAATTGGCCGAGTCTGTCTGCTACGAAATGGAGGACAATGAGGTGCCTTAAATCAAGCCAGGATTGTACCATTAATTTTGATTAGCATCTGTCAAAAAATTACAGCTGATCTTTTGACGGCCAGGACTGAGGCTAGCAAGGTCTTCTCGGTCTTCTTCATCTCAGACATGTGATATCGTGAGATTAAATTCTTCTAAGTGGCAGTGACCTTATGCTCCTGTGATAAACAAGATTTTGTTTTATTTTATCGTAACTTATCTTATCTTGTTCATATAGATTTAGTCGCTCGTTTTACCCAGTTGAAAAGCCAATATCTACTCGTTTTCGTTGCATCAAATCTTCAACTTTCGCGCTGGCGCCTAAAGACTTACCCAAGCTATTGAATTGGATTACAAACTCTTGCCATACCTAATTTATTGGACACCAACTGTATGCAGCAGTAGGCGCGCTGAGTTGCCTAAGACAACAGCGAGGCATTATCATATGAAATGCGCATAAAAGTATGCAACAAAATCAACAATGCAGTAAATACGACAAAAGTTTGGCAGTAACGCCGGGGCACTTTCATTGCACCAAATATTTTACTATATTTCGAGAATGCACAATCATTACAAACAAGTCTTAACACACCCTTCCTTCCCTACTTTTGCGAGTCTTTTCCATTGCTATAACTTATATCATGACATAACTGCATTTCATTAGGCCAAAACCAGCAGTGACTATTTAAATAAATTACCAAATAGTATTTTATTAATATCCCATTAGAATTGCTGTGCCGCCTCCTTGTCTTTTTAATTCTTCTCTCTGTCATTTTGTGAATACCCTAGCGTGTGCGCCGTAATGTATGCTAAGCAAATAATTCAACTAATAAAAGCAGTAAAACGCAAAATTGCTGCTACTCAGATAAAGTTGCTGATGAGAATGCCACTGCTGCAGCTGCTGCTGTTGATGGTGCTGGAGGTGGTGGAGGTGTTGTGGTGTGATGGTGGTGGTGATGTTTTGGTGTTAATTTTGTTGGCAACGTCATCATCATTAGCATCAAATTCTCTCGAATGCGCCATTCACCTTTCTGCTACTCTTGATTACTTTTAGCTTAGATTTTTAGTTAATTTCTTCGCATTTGCACACCTGTTTGAGTTCCCAAGTGGGCAAGTGGGTTGTTGTCCCCTGTCGGCTGTCAATATTTCTGTGCTGCCCGAATGGTCAAGCTGTGTGGCGTGCGTATGTGTGGCTGTGTGTGCTGGTCGGTAAGCTGCCTGCTGAGGTGCCAAAAGTTTATTCGTGCAAGTGAAAAACTTTTCACTTTTTCTCATCTCTTATTTGTTATGCAGAGTAGCTCGGCAACTTCTGCTGACCCGCTGTACGCGCGCACACACACAAGCATTCTTCTGCTATCCCACTTAAGTATGTGTTTGTAACAAATTAACACTCACACATTATTCCCAAAAAAAAAACGCCTATCCATTTACTTAAGCATTTTATATCTCACCGCCTCTAAGGATAGATTTCATACTATTATCATTTTTTCTTTCACTTTTCTTCTCTCCACCTGTTTGGGAATGCAACATGTGTTAATATTTTGGTAAAAAGTTTTTCCATGTTTTCTCAATTTGGATGTATGAATATGAAAGCAATTTACATATGCTTGTGTGCCTGTGTATTGGTGAAATAGTTGGAATACATTTGAAATGGCGATTTTTTGTGAAGGTTTGTTTGCAGTTTTATTGCATCATGTCAGGGGTGTTGATATAATCGACTTGTGATAACAAAAGATGGATTTGTTATTATGAATAATTGATATCAGAAAGTTCGAAAGGTGATTCGCAAAAGTTTTTCCATTGTTGAGAGCGTACGCGCACGTGTATGCTACTACATATATTTTTTCCTTACCATGCAATAATTTTTGTATACAGTGTGGGGAAATAGGCGCAACCTTTGTTGAAAGCTGTGAGTGAAAAGTAAGCATTTGCCGGTGTCGACACGATAAGGACGAAGTCAAAAGGTAGCACATCATGAAATTAAATTCGGGTATGTGAAATTAATTTTATTATATTTATTTAAAAAAAAGCAACCATATTAAAAGGCAGGCTATATAGTTTTTCGGAATTTTTTTTTCATTTATTTATTTTTTTTGTTTTTTTTTTTTGAGAAAGATAAAATATTTTGAATTGACTGAAATATAAAAGAATGATTTTCTTATATTTGATTTACTTGATACTTATTTCCTGCTTTCACATTTTACTACTCACGCACTTGTGGTCAAGGGTGTTATAATTTTGATCACATAACAGAATCGAGATAGGCATACTCATATGAAGGTGGCTCAAAATTAATCACTCATTCGGAAGATTTATAATAATTGCAAATGGCGTCGTACGTCAGCCAAAAAGGTAAAGGTCGAAATAAAGATTTCTATTACTCAAAATAATATATCGAAGAAGGACGCCTTTGAGACTTCCTACCTGGGCGTCAGCATCCCCCTGACAGTTGTTAAAGGGGAACTGCACAAATTATTTCTTAGGAAAGCGCAGAAAAAATGGATCTCCATTTCTTTGGCCCCAGTACAATATACGGAAGACTCAGAAAGTCCTTGCCATTCAATTTCCACACTCGTAGCTGTGTTTACTGGTCACTGGACGATCGGCACACGCGCAGAAAAGCTAGGGTTACCATTTAATCCCCATTGCAGAAGCTGTGAAGACCTTTCAGAGAAGGAAACTGTTGAGCACTTTCTTTATTAATGTTCGGGCTTGGCAGTTGGGTGCTTCTTTCTCGACAACCTGGGCCAGTGCGTCAACCTAAATCCCACCAATTTTCTCTATTATATCAACAGCTCTGGCTGACTGTAGCTATCTGCCTGTTGGAGGTCTCATAATGGTATCAAAACGGCGCTTCAGTGCTACTTGAGGAGTGCGAGACTCGCACTTCAACCATTCCACCTACCTACCTACGCCTTTCCGAAATCAAGGCTGACATCGCACTTCAGGAGATGCGATGGATGAGACAGGGCTGCTCCAAAAGAGCGCCTTGTGACGTCTACTACAGCGGCCATGTGGATAGGTACCATTTGGTGTTGGCTTCGCAGTTGGTCAGAGTCTTCGCAATTTAGTCTCCCGGTTCACTCCGGTGAATAAAGGGTTGGCAATAATTTGCGTTAAAGCGAAGTTTTTTAATATATGCTTTAAGGTTAAGGTTAAGGACGCCTTTTATGCGCTCCTCGAATAAATATGGGCGATGCCCCCAACACAATGTAAAAATCGTCCTAGGTGAGTTAAATTCTGAGGTGGGAAGAGAAAGCAATTTTAGCCCATCGATCGGAAAATTCAGTCTGCAAGAACATTCCTACGCTAACAGAATGAGACTAATCGACTTCGCCGCAGGGAGAAACATGGTAGTTAATATAGTACCACCAGGTTCAAGCATCTCTCTCGGATTATTACCTAAGGTCCGCATGTATTTGTGTGTAACAAAAAACGTGCAGCGCACAGTACCAAGAAAACTTCTCACTTCTGCTTTCATAAACCACATCTTCCGCTCTATACGGACTGCTGCCGAAGAGGTGCTTGGCTACCAGCATCATCGAAGAAACCAGTGGTACGATCAGGAGTATCGCGACGCTACTGCAGCGAAAAACGCTGCATACAGAACTTTCCTGCACTCAGTTGCTACGCGAGCTGCTAAGGAGCGGTATAGAGAGGAGGGAAGAGAAGCGGCTGCTCAAGCGCAAGAAGTATGAGGAGAAAAAGTGCGAGTGTGGAGAGTGCTGAAACCTAGTAACGGACGTAACATACAAAGCATGGTGATGATATGGAGGAGTTAATTCTCAAAAGTACTAAATGGTGATGACGTGAATACCCTCACGAATATCTTCCCACTATTTATAAAAGTATCATGCTGCTCGCTTACGCTGATGATATTGACATTGTTGGCATTAGTCAGCGGGCAGTCAGTGCAACTTTTTCCAGTCTTGAAAAATTATTTCGTCGAATGAATTTTGCTGTAAACGAGGGCAAGACAAAGTACCTTGTGTCAAAAACCAAAAAGGCTATGAGTATTGGACAGCAAGTTGCGACTGATAATTATGAGCTCGGCGTAGTCAAGGAATTTGTCTACATAGGATCCAGCAGTAACACCAAAACCAACGTCAGTCAAGAGATCCAGCGAAGACTAACTCTTGCCAACAGGTGCTACTTTGAGCTGGGTAGGCAATTGATAAGCAGAGCCCTCACTCGATGCACAAAAAGCTATATCAATCACTCATCCTCCCGGTCTTATATGGCGTCGAGTCCTGGACATTGACGAACACCGATGGACAGTTATTCGGAGCTTTCGAGAGAAAAATTCTTCGCAAGATCTTACGTGAATAATGCATATCGAATAAGATGGAACCTTGAGCGGTACGCCGACATCGACGTAGTAAAGCGCATTCAAATTAAGCGGCTGCACTGGCTAGGTCACGTTGAGCGAAGGGACAATAACGCTCCGGCCGAGAAGATGCTCTTTTCGAAATGCACTAGGGGAACTCACAAAAAAGGACGTCCTTATCTACGTTGAAAAGACCAAGTCGACGAGAATCTGACCGCCCTTGGTATTTCTAATTGGCAAAAAAATTACAATCCTTTCAAATCTCGCAAGTCGTTCTATTTGTTTTAATATCTGGCTTTCATATAAGGGTGGTTAAGTTTTAAGGGCCGATGTTGAATATAAGCCACACCTAAACGTCAAGTCCTTTTCTGCATTTCATTTGACATTTTTCGATTTCAGACTAATTCAATTTGAATCGTGGAAAGATATATAATCGAGCAATGCGTTAAAGTTATTCAGGCTTGTTATGAAAATGGGCGTTCAAATCAAAATGCATATCGCGCACTTCATCTTCAGTGATGAGACACATTTTCACCTCAGTGGATTCGTTAATAAGCAGAATTGCCGCATTTGTGTGAATGATAATCCAAGAGTGATTGCCGAAAAACCAATGCACCCACAAAGAATGACTGTTTGACGTGGTTTATGGGCCGGCGGCATCAGTGGGCCGTATTTTTTCCAAAATGAGGCCGGTCAGGTAGTTACTGTGAATAATGTTCGCTATCGTAAGATGATAACGAACTTTTTATAGCCCGAATTGGAAGATATGGATGTGGACGATATGTGGTTTCAACAGGAGGGTGCCACTTGTCACACAGCTAACGAAACAATGGCTCTTTTGCGCGAAAAATTTGATGGCCGAATAATCTCACGTCGCGGCGATGTCAATTAGCCGCCAAGATCATGTGATTTGATACCGTTGGACTTCTTTCTTTGGGGTTATTTGAAAGAAAAGGTGTACGTCGATAAGCCAGCAGCTAAAGGATGAGATAATTCGGCACATTAACGGCATATAACCTCAATTATGTCTCAGCGTCATCGAAAATTTGGACCATCGGATGGAGGTGTGCCGCCGAGGTCGGGGCACCTATTTGGCCAACATTTTATTCCATACGTAATTGAGCCACACCAATATTATCATAATAAAGAGAAATGATAATAATTTCTTAAAAAAATTGTGTTTTATTTGAAATCAACAGCGGCCCTTGTAACTTAACCACCCTTTATATACATATAATTGACGCTTACTGCCCTTTTGGGACAGGCAGATATTTCTTATGAAGAGCTTTTTCATGCCAGAATTACACTCGGCTTGCGATTGCCAGCCGAGGGGCGACCGCTATTAGGCAAAAAATATTTCTTTATTTTGGGGTTTCACGGAAATTCAAACCAATGTACTTCGAATTCCGAGTGGTAGTTACGCACCAATCCATTCGGCTACGGCGGCTGCATATTACGTATTCATGTAATTTTCGGATTGAGTGGCGGCGCAAAATCATTCTAAAATAGTTTAGTTTAATAATTGTGTGTGAAAAATATTCTCCTTTTGCTGCCATGCAAGATAAATTGAGTTGCCGCTTAATACGATTTCACTCATAATTGTCCTTGTTCTCTTTCCCCGGGCTACTCTACACACCTCAGTAACAGTCAACTTAAATGATCGGTTCTGAATACACTTTCTTCCCATTATCAATTTAAGTGCCATTAGCAAGAATTAAAAACTTCAATGCTCAAACTAACTTATGGTTATGAGGTCCTATTTAATAGTTAGAAGTTCGGTTCACTGTCAAAAAGCTTTGCATATTTCAGTTACACCATTAAAATGCAATTTCTATGCGGCAACATACGAAAGGTGTTCGAAAGAAGCGCAAGTCATTAAGTTGCAACGCGTTACGGGCGGCGTGCACCAGTGGCTGCGAGTAGCTGTATAGCAAACAACAACTTGACCACCTTACCCCCGCAGTTATCGTTAACTTGACGCGCACTTCAATTTTATTATTGACATTTCACATAACCCCAGCTGCCGGCAACAATTGCGCCTACCAGTCGTAGCGATGGGTTTTGTTAATTTGTAATTTTCAACACGTTTTAGAGCGCAATTTTATCGCTTGTTACGCTTTGTTGCACTTCGTTTGCGCCAGCCTCAGTTATGCATCGAACAACGCGCGCCCTGACATTCCGTATTTCTTACTTTCGATATTTGCTGCTCTTCAGATTTGCTACTCTGTGCCAACCTTTTTCACTTTGCCTATTTGCTTTTGGTAGCTGCCAACGTCATCGTCATTGTCGCCCGCGATGTCGTCGTTGCTTTGCCTTGAATTTTGATTTGATTTGAAGTGTTGTAACCGATACGTGCGCGGCATGGTTCGCAAAAAAAAAAGACGAAAAAAAATAGATGTGCATATAAATGTATTTAAATTTAGGTATGCAAGGGAAGCAGGCTGTTGCTGGCAGTTAGGCCGCTTTTGTTCGCTTCGTTTCAGCCAAAGTTGTCCAATTAGTCGCACAATATTTGCCGCACTGAGCGTCAATGTAATATTGCATAATTTATGCGTAAAGAAGGTGAAGAAGGCGAGGAAGGCTACAAAGGGCGCGTAGACAAAGCGAAGCTATGCGCTCGAGCGATTTTGGAGTGGCGTTGCAAGAAAATTGGGTAGTTAGTTGCTGATATTGTTTCGTGAGAATTGCTTTGGAATTGCTAATGAATTGGGTTGCCCATCAATTTAAGAGATGAAAGTGTTGCTTAGCATAATCCAAAACCATATTCAATTTGATTTGATGGTATCGATGTAAGTCATAAGATGTGATATGACGTCATGTGATAGCAATTTCGTGACATGTGATTTGATGACATGTGGTTAAAAGTGTGAAAGTATTTTCATAACCAACGCGATCTCGCTTCATTTTCCATAACAAATATACCGAGGTGAGTCTAATTTACGTTGCTCAATACCAGCAACACCATTAGAACTGGGGAGGACCTCTCCGAACAAAACGAAGTATCTCCTGTCATCAAACAAATAGTCGGCACTCTCGTGTATCGGCACTCACGTCACTTTTGACAGTTATGATTTTGAGGTTGTAAAAGACTTTGTTTATGTAGGAGCCAGCATTAACACCGAATAAAACTAACACTCTACAAGGCTCTCATCATGCCCGTCCTAACGTGTGGCGCAGAAGCGTGGACGATGACAACATCCGATGAAGCGATGCTTGGAGTGTTTGAGAGAAAGATTCTGCGGAAGATTTTTGGATCTTTGCACGTTGGAAACGGTGAATATCACAGGCGATGGAACGATGAGCTGTATGTACTTTACGACGACATAGACATAGCGCAGGGAATAAAGATCCAGTGGCTACGCTGGCTGGGTCATGTCGTCCGAATGGATACAAACGCTTTGGCTCTGAAAGTATTCGATGCGGTACCAGCTGGTGGTAGTAGAGGAAGAGGAAAGATGAGGTGGAGAAGGACTTGGCTTCACTTGGTATGTCCAACTGGCGTCGGTTAGCACGAGAAAGGAACGAATGGCGGGCTTTGTTAAACTCGGCCAAAATCGCGTAAGCGGTTATCGCGCCAAAGAAGAAGAGTCTAATTTACGAGGTTTGTCTTTCATATGGAAAGGCATCCATAATAAAAATATCTTTTGTCACTCCGCTCGAGAGCATAGGCCCTCGACAAGACTTCCAGCGTACACGGTTCTGGGTTGTTGTTTTTGCGCCGTCTCATATGATGTCGGCATCTGAAAGTTCGCGCAAAATCAACCTTCGCCAAGTGATCTTTGGCCGACCGCGACCTCTGCTCACTTGGCGGTTCCAGTCCAGTGCCTTTCTCGTGATGCTATCTGGTAGTTTTCTAATCGGGTGACCTTTCCATAGCCCCTTTCTACGTTTGATTTGCCATAGGATGGGCTCCTCATTCGTTGATCTCAAAAACGCGTCGCGTCTGACGGTGTTCGGCCCGATTATTCTATTGATGATGCGTTAGGCATTCCTGTGTTATGGTGTTTGGGGCCAGCTATGTTGCATTTCCGCACAACAATACTTACCTCACAGATGAGCTAAATATTCATAGTTTAGTGTACCTGGAGATTCGTGAACTCGCCCATACTGTATGCATTCACCCGAACGCCGCCTTTGCTTTGTTTAGCCTGCAGTAGCAGAAGCAATAGACAAATTCCACCGGGCACCCATCAGCCATTATGGATCTTGCTTTGTTGTGGTTGACTCGCATAGCCTTTGTTTTGGCGATGTTGACCTCTAGTCCAACAGTGCGTGCCAGTGTGGCTAGTCTCTCCGCCTTCGCTTGGAGGTCAGTGAGTTTGTGAGGGGGGAGGCAGAAGTTATCGGCGAAATCCAGGTACTCAAGATGTCTGATAATAATGAGAATGGCTATTTTCTTTCTGAAAATATTCTCATTGGAAGCTAGTACACTTCTGCAATTGTTTGAGTCCACTTTCGAAGCACTTTTGTCACTCAGAAGTGAATACGTCCAAAATGATGTGTTTAGATACTTCTACTGCTTCTTCCGACGTTGAAACTCGTTGTCTTCGCATTTTACTTTTGATATTTGGGAACAAAAAGGAATCGATAGGTGACAAATCAATCTGTACGACAGATGACGTATTAGATCGATATTTTGAGTGTTCAAAAACTCTATAGTGTAAGCCACTACGTGAGAGGGGTAATAGTTAGAGATCGCCAGGACTGCAACCTATACTCGAGCGTCCTTGTTTAGATAGTTGGCAGATCTGCTCCTCTAATTTAGAGCTTTCTCATTGCCTCTTTTGTTCTTGTTCTAGTTGTTGTACCTGCTGTCAACATATAAAGAGTCCTCGGAGTCCTGAATAACACGTCACTGTCGGCAAACGCGAATTTGAAGTGGTGAAGGACTTTGTCAGCCTAGAGATTAAACGACGTATAACTCTTGTCAACAGATACTACTTTGGGCTCAGCAGACAGAAATAGAACCCTCTCTCGAAAAACGTAAACAACGCTGTACCAAAGCCTCATCATCCCCGTCCTTGTATATGAGAGAGCACTCGAGCGTTCGAGAGAAAAAGGTTCCGAAAAATCTTTGGTCCTGCTCACGAACAGCAAGCTGTATGACGTATACCGAGATGTGAATATAGTGTAGCGTATTAAAATACAGCGGCTACGCTGGCTTGGTCATGTTTCGAGGATGAACGAAAATGCTTCGGTACGGCATTCCTTTGAGAGATAACCCACTGGTGGATGACGGGGAAGGTCTAATTTACGTTGGGGAGATAAGGTGAGGCATAGCCTGGCAGCACTCGATGTAACCACCTGGTGGCAATAAGCAGAGAACCGAGCTAGATGGCGTAATGTTTTTCGGCAAAAACCGACATGCGGTTGTAGTGCCATCTGCGTAAGTAAGTTTAGTTGTTGTAGCAGCTATTAAACTCGGTCAGAGCGGTAAGCTCGGTCTCACCCAGAAAACGTACAGTTTTGACAAGTTGGGTCCAGAGGGAGATTGGTGTTAGGTGAGTGGGTTTGACAGGGCATGTGAATAGGTGGTTAGTATCGTTTGGTGTGGTCTCTCATGCTGGATATTGGATGTCGGACATTGGGTATGTTGGCGTAGATACTGGATAAGTAGGAGTTTAACTTACTTTAACATCCAGAACGAAATTGGGCTAAAGTTACGTGGGTCGTGTGAGGCAGCTGAAGCCCTTCATCTGCAAAAGGTGGTGATTGCTCTGCGATAACGGCATTCGGGGGTCAGTAGTTTAGGAAGGTGGTCTCCCGATGAGTGTTGTTTTATATTTGTCTGTATACTTTCTGGTCAAGTAGTTGTGTTTTGTCCTGGATCTCGTCAGTGTAGCCGAAGAGATGCCTCCTGACGTGCCTCAGGCGCTATCCATATGAGCCGAAACCCAAAAAGCCACGTTAAAGTCGGTCAAAAGTGAAAGTTCTGCTACTCGTTTTCTTTGATTATGATGTTGTTGTGCACTCAGAATTTGTTCCAAATGGTGCTACGGTAAATAAAGAATTTTATTTGGAAGTTATGAAACGTTTGAGAGGGAATGTTCTTAGAAAACGACCCAATTTGTGGAAAGAAAACTCATGGATCTTGCACCATGATAATGCATCGTCTCACAAGGCTCATATTGTGAACACTTTTTTGACCAACAACTCGACAAAAACCATCGAACAACCACGGTAGTCACCGGATTTAGCCACCTGTGACTTTTTTGTTTTCGCAAAACTTAAATTGCCATTCCGCGGATGCCGTTTTGAGTCGATAGAGGCCATTAAGGAGAATCCGCTGAAGGAGCTGAAGAAGATCTCTTCAAACGCGTTTAAAAGGTGCTCCAGTCATCAAGGACTGATTATTGGCATATGTGCCATATGGAGCCTATTTTGAAGCCGACCAAATAACTTTTGATGATGAAACAATTATTTTGCTTTTTATTGAAAAATTCCCGTTACTTATTTTGACAGCATGTACATTTTTTTATACATCAGTGTGATTTTACAAATGGCCTCATCCGTCAATTACATTTGACACTTGTGAACTAGACAGCTGCAGTGTACAAACTGACAAGCAATGGCGTGCGTAAAGGTCACAATAAAGATTTCCATTACATGATTTCGTTAAATTTTAATTTAGTAAAAAAGTTATTCAAAAACAAAATTGCATCAATTGATCAATTTTGCACCGCCTTGTATAAAACTACTTGAGGAAAATCTCACCAATAATTGCAATTTTATGTTTTTTGGTTTTTTTTTTAATGAAAATCCAGATTTTCACTCTTCGCATTCCTCTTAGCTCTGATATCTGCTGCATACATATTTTAGTATATATTTGCACGTGTGAATATACGCATGACAGTTATTGTGAGTTCAATTAAAAAAATCGACAACTTCAATTATGCAGCTGAGTGGCTCGAAGAACACTTAAAACTAACACTTACTACGAAAAAAGAGAGAGGAAAAAAAAAACAAATAAAACCAGTACAACATACAGCCTGAGATTGTCCATGCTGGTGTGCATGTGTGTGCACTTGTATGTGAATAAAACAATTGAGCTGCAGTGTATAATTGTGAAAGAAGTGCGCTAGAATATCATCACATTCCTCCCAGATACTAATTCACCACTAGTTGGATACTATTGCTGCATCACTTCTATGAAAGTTACACTTCTATGCAGTTGCAGTCGTCATGCATAAGTGAATGTTTGTTGCCATGTACGCATATATGTATGTGTGTGTGTGTACAAATGTGCAACATTTCAATGGCCTTTTGTCTCATATTTCAACTGCACTTTGCGGTTAAGCCATTCAGGCAAACTAGTCAGCCAGTCAATCCGACAGTGCGGCAAGCAGTCAGAGTGGAGACCAGTAAAGCAGCCGCAACTAGCCGGCAGCGCGCAGGAAGGAAGTGTTCATGTGTGCATAAAGTTTGATTTCCTCAATTTTCCTTTTAACAAAAACAAATACACGCACACACACACACTCATACATACACTTGCAGATGGGAAAGTACAAATGACGTTGCAATGTTGTTGAATGAAAAATAGAAAAGCAAACATTGCATTGACATATGTATGTGTGTATGTGCATGTATGTATAGTACCTGGCTATTGAATTATGACCGATGGCATTTTTTTTGAAAACTTCAAATATCAGGTAAAAGTTTCAATCTAATTTGGGCTTTTCCAAATAAAAAAGGGTATTAAGGGGTTTCTAACCTGTTCTTAGATGTTTTTAAGAATTTCCGGTCAATTGGCCTGCGACGATTAGAAAAGGATCAGTTTTTTTGCTTATAAGTGAAAAGTTAAGTGCGCAAGTCCAGTGCGAATTAATTCGATCTTGTGTGAAGAGCATAAAAAAACTAATTGAGATCGTCTGAAAAGTGAAAGAATTGAATAGCGAATGTTCATACACCTAAAATATAACAACGGGAAGTACAAAATATACATATCTTTTGAACCTGTCTCGTGGATTATCCTTTTTTTCAATTTAAGAATTTTTTTTTAGAAAATGGCCCGAAAGTCGGGTTTGACATCGGGGAAAAAGCAACAAATTGCAGTTCTTTTAAAAGCCAATAACCTGAACTATGCAGTCATAGTGTTTTGTGACCAGTCCGAACAGAAAACTGTCAAACTTTCTACTAAAACTTAGAAGGAAAGATATTCGGTTGATGGTCGGCATCATTACAGGACACAACCCATGGGGTCAGCATATGACCACCATTGGAATCATCGAGAACCCGGTATGCCTGTCATGCTTGGAGGAGGCGGATACCACTGAGTACTCTCTCTGCGAGTGTCCTGCCTTTGCTAGAGCAAGGCTACGAGTATTGGGTTCCGATGTCATGAGAATGAGTAATATTCGTTCTCTGCTGGAGGATATTTACTGATTTGTCAAAGAATCTGGAAAATTCTCACAGGACTAACTATCTCTATCTCTGTCTCTATTCTTTCCTATCTCTTTCTCTGATATTTTTCTCTTTCCTTCCTTGACTATCTACCCCCTTTCCAGAGCTTTAAATACAATGGGCTTTTTAGCCTGAGTGTTTTAGGAGCCACCAAATCTCCTGATGCTCCTTGGCTCGACCTTTTCAAATTCAAATTCAATGCAGTCATAGCAAGTACCGTTGGAATATCCAAGGCGTCTGTGGCAAATGTTACCAAAAAGTGGAAAAGTATCAACAACGTTTTAGCGCTAACTTCAAACAATCGCCAAAATTGTCACCGAGATCGCATCACCTCAACCAGGCAGGATCGCAAAATCGTCCAAACAGTTCGCTGGAACAGAAATGCTTCAAGTCGGATGATTTTAAGAGAGGTTCAGGAATCTTGAGTAAATATTTCGGAAAGAAGGTTGCGACGACGCCTATACGAAAATGGACTTTTGTGCAGGCGACCAGCAAAAGAGCCAAAACTGACACCGTGTATGCGAAATCGGCGGAAACTTTGGGCACAACTTCACAGAGACTTCGACGCGGAATACTGGAAAAAAGTTAGTTAAAAAAACACTTTTTTCCTTTGTCAAATAGCAGTAGTAAGAATATGTGAATATTCAAACTTTTTTGTGGTTGTGTTTTTCGTCTTACAGATCATCTTTAGCCATGAATGCCGATTGGAAGTGGTCACAAAAATAGCAAATTTTGTTCGCAGAAGAGCCGGAGAACGATATTCTGAAGATTGTGTGCTTCCAAGGGTCAAACACCCCCCCGAAGTGTTATGGTTTGGGGCTGTATAACCTCAGAGGGACCAGGTCCTCTACATTTTGTTGAGGAAACAATGCGCTCTGTTCAGTACGTGGAGGTGCTGGAATACGTTTTGCTGCCATATTTAGAAACCCTTAAGTGTCCGAGAGACGAATACACCTTTATGCAAGATGGAGCTCCATGTCACACATCCAGGATGAGCATGAACTGTCTGAATTCAATGGAAATAATCATTTTGCCATGGCTTGGCAATTCACCGGACCTCAGCCCCATCGAAAATTGTTGGCAATAGCTCAAATCGGCAGAGTATAGCAGCGGAATAATACCACAATACAACAGCTTAAGGAAAACATCGAAGATGTGTGGTATAATGACCAAACTCTTAAGATGAAGCTAACACAGTGCGTAGCCAGTATGCCTCAAAGAATTGTAGCCGTCTTAACAGCAAGGGGAGGAGCCCCGAAATATAAGTCTTGCGGTATTTTTATTGAATTTTCAATTGTTCATAAAATTTGTTATAATAATGCGATTTAAGTCAAATATGCGCCGTTTTGTTCGATGACGAGTTTCCAACGAGATGCCAACTTCATAATGCCCCTCTTATAGAAGCTCGCTTCCCTATTGTCAAAAAACTCGGAGAGCCAATTTTTACAGGGCTCTCTTGTGGACAACTTCCGACTACCAAGCTCGTTCGCCATGGACAGAAATAGGTGGTAATCACTTGATGCGAGATCCGGACTATACGGTGGATGCAAAAGAACCTCCCATCCGAGCTCCCGGAGCTTTTGGCGCGTCACCAAAGATGTGTGTGGCCTGGCGTTGTCCTGATGGAAGACAATTCGGCCTCTGTTGATCAAAGATGGCCTCTTCTGCATGAGTGCTGCATTCAAGCGGTCCAGTTGTTCGCAGTACAGGTCCAAATTGAGCGTTTGGCCATAGGGGAGCAGCTCATAGTGGATGATTCCCTGCCAATCCCACCAAACACACAGAAGAACCTTCCTGGCCGTCAATCCAGGCTTGGCCACCGTCTGGGCAGCTTCACCGCTTTTCGACCACGACCGTTTGCGCTTCACGTTGTCGTAAGTGACCCACTTTTCATCGCCAGTCACCATCCGCTTCAAAAACGGGTCGATTTTGTTGCGATTCAGAAGCGATTCGCATGCATCCATACCTGCAAAAATGTTTTTTTGCGTCAAGTCGTGTGGCACCCATACATCGAGCTTCTTTTTGAATCCAAGCTTCTTCAAATGGTTTATAACGGTTTGATGACTCATGCTCAGCTCTTGGCCGATGCTACGGCTGCTACTATGTCGGTCTCTTTCGATCAATTCAGCGATTTTATCGCAATTTTCGACGACAGGCCTTCCGGACCGTGGCGCATCTTCGATCACCCCTGCACCAGAACGAAAACGTTGAAACCATCGTTGTGCGGTGGAAATGGAAACTGTATCGGGTCCATAAACTGCACAAATTTTATTGGTAGCATGAGATGCATTTTTGCCTTTATTGTAGTAGTACTGTAAAATATGCCGTATTTTCTCTTTATTTTGCTCCATGTTTGCGACGCTATAACTCACGAACGACTAAAAGCAAACAACAATTAATCAAACACGTGTTAGCACGTGAAAAGAGCTTTCCAAAAAGCTCTAGCGTGAACCGATGCGACGAATACAACTAGAACTATGCGCTTGCAAAGACAAGCTTGGGGAAATACCGCAAGACTTTTATATTACTAGTTTAAAATAAATAATAATAATAAATTTTAATGCAAAAATGTCTTGAAGCTTTTAATAAAAACAAATATGTAAACGTTTTTATATGCTTTAAAACCGTTTGCTTTTTATTCGCTCTCAAAGCCATAAATATGTAATTTTTATAATCGGTCATAATTCAATGCTCAGGTACTGTATGTGTGCATGTATGAGTATGTGCTTGTGTTTCACACTTATTGTTTAAATTTGCTCTCATGCTTATACATATATGTAGCACGAGTATGCATGTGTGTGTGGGCACCTCGCAAGCAATTGTGCGAGAACAAAAGCAAACAATTTTTTTTTTTCGATATTTGATACGCTTCTCACTTCTTTCTCGTGCTTTTCGAGTTAACAGGAAATATAGAAATTGTTTGCTTGTTCCATTGTACGCTTGAGTGCTTGATTTGTTTTGAGCATACACACACACACACACGCGCGCACATATAAACATATGCTTGAGGAAGTGCATGCTTTAGTGCTTACATGCTGCCACACTTACTCGCTTACTAACTTACTCACTTACTGACAAATGTTGAAATAAAAAGTGGATCAAGTGTTGCTGGTGTTTACAAGTGTCACACAAGTCAATTGTTGACTTTTTGAGTGCTGAAGCGAAAAAAGGCAGTTAGTCAGGTGTGACACAGCAAAGAAATGCAGCATAGCAGATGATCAGTCGAAATTGTAACACTTTTGTTTGGGATTCTGGCTATTAATACACGAACATTCGTGTGTGTATGTGGCTATGAATCACAGATGCAGATAGGAATTTCGTGTGTGCAAAAGATATGAGATATTGCATTTAAATGGCTAAATATTTTAAAGCTTTTATTTAATGAAGAAATGGTAAATATGCAAAATTGTGGCAAAAAATTACGGACGTTAATGTACAGACCCATTTCGAAGCTCTCGGCAGTATGCAAATTATTTGTAAATATTTATTTATTATTTTTCGCATATTGAGTCTATGAAACAATGATTTTTTCCAGATTATTTAACAATTTGACTTAAAGATTTTTTTTGGTGAAAAAAAATTCGAAGCTTTGTTTTGTTTTTGGTTGGATGTGGATGTTTACGTGGCAGGTCCTAAGCCCAGCATACAACCAGGTATCCTGGATTGCTTCGCCTTCTCACATTAACTCACTCTAAAACGGATGTTCGGGAGCTATGCAGAGGATACATGGGCGAAGCTCGGAAGTTCTTCCGAGACATACGCGGTCCATGGTCATTTGCGACCGGGTGGCATAGCTTAGCTCTAAGTTGTCGAGGGGCAGGGGGTAGGAGTCGGCAGGTTGCGTATAGCCGGAAGGCCGGCTTGCAGTAGCAGGTTAGTTGTGAATAAGTCTTGACAAATAAGCAACCCCGGACAAGGAGCGGTAGAGGAGGAGGAAGCAGTATAAGTCGCAGTATTTCCGTTGATACTTCTGCGACAAGACGATTACGCACCGCCTTTAAATAGATCCACTTCGCGTGGGCGCTATGGTCATATACATCCAGGAGTATCGGACTCAAAATGAGCGATTATCCTGATAAGCGTCTGTTCTGCATGTTGGGAGTGGCTGATTAGAACTGACACCACTATCTGCCGACAGGGTAGTGATCGGAGAATATGCTGATGACATTGCGCTGGTAGTTGTAGACAAGCGGTTAGATCAGTTGGAATCAAAATATAACAATGCAGCAGCGAGAGTGCAGCGATAGTACTGTAATGCGAGCTTGGACCTGGCAGCTCAGCAAACGGAGGTCGTGCTTATAAGCGCACGGAAGCAAAAAGAGAATATGATCCTCCGGTTGGTGGGCACGAAATATTCTCACAGGAGGCGCTTAAGTATCTCGAAGGCCACCCAGATTATTTTTTACGTTACGTACTTAATCCAGCTAAGTCATAATTCGACAGTTTTGAGAAAAAAGGAACGTCCGGAGGTTGCGAGCTGCTTGGACTGTTTGCAGAAGAATCGTCCTGACCACTCCCAAGTGGAGGGAATTTTAGGTCCCGCAGTCGGTAACGGCCTGCACAACGAAACCATCCGCTAAAGGACTCAGACTGCTCAACTTTGCCGGGGCTCGCAACATGGTAGTCTGCAGCACCAAATTCAAACATAAAAAAGTACAGAAAGCTACGTCTCCTTATCGAAAAACGCATAACCGACTCGATCATGGGGCGATAGATGGAAGACACACTTCTAGTATTTTAAGTGTATGTACGGCCCAAGAACCCAACAACGACTCGGATCATCATTATCTTGTGGCAGCCAACTTACGCTCACGCGGCTGTGCAGCAAAAAACGTAATCTAACTACGCAAAGAATGTTCAACATCGAAAGCTGCAATCACAACAGACAGTCAAAAGATTCGCCACTCGACTCTCACTCCTGCTCTCAGAGAGTACTGCGCAACAAACTGTACGTACCGCGGCCAAAGAAATCGGATTCCAGCGAGCCCGAAAAAACAGTTGGTATGACGAGGAATGCCATGCTGCCGCAGAAAGCAAAAATGCTGCCTATAGAGCCACGCTGCGATCGGGCGCAGCGCGAGCCATGTGGGATCGCTACAGAGAGCTAAGAAAGGAAGAGAGACAGAAGAAACGAGAGGCCGGAAGATGTGAGTGCGAGGAGCTTTAGATGCTGGCCAACAGGAAAAACGCCCAAAAATTCTACCAGAAAATTTGGTAGCTTAAAAGGTTTGAAGGCCGCGGCGTTTTCCTGTAAGAATAAATACATCGATCAGGTGACTGAATTCAGAATGGGCATAAATTATGGAACTTGTTAAATAGTGATAGCTGCACATGTCACAGAGAAAGTAAAGATCCCGATACTCCAATCGTTGACGATGGGACTGTTGTCCCGCTACCCAACTTTGACGAGGTGATAATAGTGATCACGCGGCTAAAGAACAACGAAGCCGCGGGAGCTGACTGAGTGCCGGCTGAGCTATTAAAACAAGGCGGAGAGGAGCTGGTAAGATGCAAGCATCAGTTCCATTGCAAAATATGATCGGATGAACTGAACTGTGCTCAGCCCAATCCAATTATCGTGGGCTTAATCTTCAAAGTATAGCCTATAAGGTTCTAGCGAGCGTATTATGTGAAAGGCTGAAGCCCACTATCAACCAACTGATTGGACTTGATCAGTGCGGGTTCATTCTTCATTGATTGGCGCGATAACCGCTTACGCGATTTTGGCCGAGTTTAACAAAACACGCCAGTCGTTTCTTTCTCGTGCTAAGCGGCGCCTGTTGAAAACACTAAGTGGAGCCAAGTCCTTCTCCACCTGAATTTTCGAACACAGAGCAAGCCTTCCTTTTCTTCTGCTACAATCAGCTGGTATTGCATCCATTACTTTCAGAGCCGGAGCGTTTGGGACACCTAACCTCAAAAAGTGTTTTAAGATGCTCACCTAAGCTTGGGAGGAAGACAGCTTAAGCTCTTTTAATTGTAAACGCCACATTTCTATAGTTTCAATTCGAGAAGTGCTTATGATAATCATAGTAATTGTGGATATATAAAACAAAATTAATTGAGAACCAGACCATATAATTCCTGCGTAATATCGGGCGCTGAGTCTGAAAATCTACATAGTTTTCGGTCTGTCATGTGGTTCGTTTTTTATATAATTCTAGGGAAATATATATGTAGGTAGGGTGGTTGTCATAAAGACACACTTAGACCTTTCGCAGGGTGAGGGAACTAAATATATAAATCGAAATTATAAATTCCGAAGCTAGCTCTGCGTTGGTTTTCTTTTATTTATTTTATTTAATAATTTTATTGCTATGTAAGCTTTGATAAAATAAAAGTCATACCGAAAATTTTCATACACTCAGTTAGTGGGTTCTCAACATAATGTGCAGCCAATGGTGTTAGACGTGTGTTTATTCACTCCGTTTTATTTCAATTTATTTTGCTATAATTGTAATAATGCAAATGCTATTAAACAACCATTTGAGACAGTGAAAATAAAAGTTTATTATAATTAATTTGCAAAGGTGCAAATTTAGTCTTCTGAGACAGTGACTCTTTTTAATTTGTTTAATCCAAAAAGTTGAATAATGCCGTGTGTGTGTGGTAATAAGGTTGACCGCGCGCAACCAAAAGTTCAATGTGCGAAGTGCAATAATTTCTTCCACACCGTGTGTGTTGACATACTCCCATCAGACTTGGAGTTCATGCTTAGCGAAAACAAGAATGTTTTCTGTAAACTCTGCACTACTGCTCGTCGGAATCCAATCCGTTCACCTATCCCATCTGCTGCTGTGGAGAATGTGCATCCAGTAGAATTTGTGACCACTGCTAAGCCAACTTCTTCGAGTACAAAACCTCCTACTATTGTGAAGCCTACTGCAACTACATCTGATGACAGCAAAATACAGGACTTTTCTTTGGAATCTATGTGTGTTTCGATTGATTCCCTTCGTGCTGAGAATTCCCGCTTGTTAAATTTGCTATCCACCTTCCATGGTGCTAACTTAAACCTGCAGAAAAAATGGATACTATGTATGAAGCTGTTATTGTTTTACAACAAAGTCTCATCAAAAAAGATGAAGCGATTGCGGTTCTCTCTGCGGAGGTCAAAGACCTACATACCGTTGTTAAATCATCATTAGACAAATCGAGTAATGATAGCATACGCACAAAAAAATTTAGTGCAGCTACTCGCCTGTCATCGTCACATATAACGGATGCCGCTCTTTTTTCATCTGTCGTCACTTCCCATCTTCCTCATTCTTCTCCCACCTTGAGTTCGGGCAATGCTACTGCTGCTTCTATTGTTTCTAAATGCTCGAATACTCAAGCTGCTGCTGCTATGTCAAGAGAGGCTAAAATACCAGCAGAACCTCTGAGAAGATCATCAGCTAGTATAACAACGCCGACTTCTGCTTCCACTGCTTCTATCAGCTAATGATAGCATACGCACAAAAAAATTTAGTGCAGCTACTCGCCTGTCATCGTCACATATAACGGATGCCGCTCTTTTTTCATCTGTCGACACTTCCCATCTTCCTCATTCTTCTCCCACCTTGAGTTCGGGCAATGCTACTGCTGCTTCTATTGTTTCTAACTGCTCGAATACTCAAGCTGCTGCTGCTATGTCAAGAGAGGCTAAAATACCGGCAGAGCCTCTGAGAAGATCATCAGCTAGTATAACAACGCCGACTTCTGCTTCCACTGCTTCTATCAGCTATGCTGCTGCTGCCGCTGCTAACATCAACACGTCGACTGCGCCCTCTCTCTTTGCTGATGCTGCTGCTTCTCACATGTCGACTGCGGAAGTTAATTTAAGCTCTGTCCCAACAGGCTGGATTCCGGGACATGAAGGACATTAGAGAAATGAAATGTCTGATAACCTTTCAAAATAAGGAGCAAATATGCAACTGGTCCTGAACCTTTCTGTGGACTCACAAAAAGCCACATTAATGAATTCCTTAGGAAATGGGAAGAAAGGAAATTTGCTGTACACTGGCTAAACTGTGCCGGTTAACGTCAAGCCAAACTATTCCTAAGTCCCAATAAAGGAATATCTGACAAGCTACTCTCACTACGCAGAGTAAATCTGCGTCTTTTAACAGGATATATTACAGGTCACTGCAGCCTGAGGTATCATCTAAATAATATTGGTCTATCTGAGACCAATGTCTGCCGCTTTTGCAGACAGAGACTTCATCACCTTGGTGGTATCGCAGTATCTCCATGCAATCTTTGGAACAACAAACCTAAAATTGTGCTAAAATTTTAGAAAAGCCTAAAACTCTAGGGTTACAAAAATAGGCCTTTCACAATAGATCAGCTCTGGTCGCAGTGCGTATTGGTCTTCTAATAAAAATAATAATAATAGTGGATTCTCCAGATATTAGAAATTCTTTGATCACATTTTTTTCTTTGAACAAAAACTGCATGACCAAAAAATAAAAAAAGCATGTTGAAACCTTGGATAGGTCAGCAGTTCAGCAGACGAAGTTACAGATTTAGAGCTCAGAGCGGAAAATCTAGTCTCTCGAAAACATTGAGAAAAGCAGCCAAGAAGTGGGTGCTAATATGATTTCTCGTAACTATCCTCCATACGGCTCGCACAGCATGGATTTGATGTTGTATTTAGGCACATCAGCCATTTAAAGAACTACCAGAAATACTAGTTGCAGCTTTGCCATTCTTCAAATCTTGCCCGCAAGCTGCAGATTCACTCCTGACAATGCAAATTAGCACAATGCACTCGAATGCTTAGACTAAGTGCTCGCTGAACTGATTCGGGGCGCACTTATCTGAAAGAAGGCTACAGATGTCAAGGCAATGCACTCTTTCAATTAGCTGTGCCCTTCCTGGCTAAGGCATCCCAGCTAACTCTTCACCCACCCAATGTCCTTGTGAATTGATACCCATAACCAAGTTTGATAGCAAAGAACCGAAAAAGAAGAAAAACATTTGCTTTCAGTTGATGATTCATAATATAGTATTAGTCACTACCACATTTATCCCACACCAATTTTTTTATTTTCAAAATTGTTTTCCTTTCTAAATACACAACTCAACAATACATAAATAATTTATGCAAATGCAAGTTTACCCATTCTAATAATTTTTTTAAATATAAATCATATATGGAAATGCTCGGCGCATAAAGAAAATGAAATTTTCCAAATGCTCTGCAAAAGTAAGTGAAGAAGTAGACAAAAGCTGTAAGAAAAAAAATAACTTTACTGAAAGAACTGCACTTAGAATAAAATAAAACAAAACACTAGAAACAAAAAAAAAACAAGCTTAAGAGTGAAGCGCCACAAAACAAGAGAACAGAAAGATTTAATGCATGCAACCGTGATTGAGACAATGGACCACAGACACAGCAGGACGTCTGAGCTCAAAGATTCACACTGCATGTCTTGCCTCTAAAAACACACGTACTCTAGTAGGGCTACTGCTTGTATAGCTGGTGGACACGTCATGGCGTATGTGGAACATAAATAATGCAATAGGCGAGTGAGAGTGCAAAGTGTGAGTGAGAGGAAAGTGTGAGTGAATGGTGTTTAGCTACGTGTTGGTGTAAATTTAACAACACTGCATAAATATTTTTCACAAAGCTTTTTGTTTTTTGCTTTATTTTTGGTTTTTAGCCTATTTGCAAATAGTACTTTTTCTTTTAGTGGGGAGAGAAATATTTGTTTTCCTTTATTTTTCTTATACTTTCAAGCATTGCTCTTGCCCGACAGTCAAAATAGCGCTCCATTACTCACCGGCAGTTTGCCTGCAATATGTGTATGTAGGCACGTTGATATTTTACGTAAGCAAAATAAGTCTTCGACAATTGTGTTGGTGTTGATCTTGTCAAGTGCCGAGTGCTTTTGTTATTCAGCAATTGTTTCATTGATTATTGATGGCCTCTTTGTGGTGATAAAGTGCTGGTGGTTATTTTGTTGATAGATGAAAAAACACAACAAAAAAATTACAAAAAAAAAAAAGAATATAGCAGGCTGAGTTTTAAGGATATTAGCAAGTGGGTTATGATGATGCTTTTCTGGGTGCTGGTATCAGTTCTTAGGCAAATAAAGATTAAATGTGTGAAAAGGCAGATGTAACCAGTAGCTGACTACCATTTATTACATAACGAGTTTGAAATTCTTTATGGACATGAAATATCAAAATGATAGCAAAAGTTTTTTGTAAGTACTTCCTGCTTGGCAGGCATTGCTAAATCTCTGAGTGCATATATGCCTTGAAAAAGCTTTTCATATGAAACATCGGGTATTTGCAGGCAGCATAAAAGTAAGCGCTCTTCCTTTATGGAAGAACATCTATGCGCACACCATAGATTGGAGAAAAAGCTTCGGCTAAATATCTCAAATATACTGATTATCACGGCAAGTGTAACTGTTGTTCTTGTTGTTGTTTAAGCGGTTGAGTATTTCCACTGAAATAATCCTAATTAGTGACCAGCACCGTTTTACTACCACCCTTCTCGTATGATAATGTCTGTTTTTTTTTTGTTTCTAAGCCAGATCCATTTAGTGAGATCCAAGTATAGCAGCAAATTCTTTATCTCGATGTATGAGATCTCATTAATTTGCTGTAAGAGAGGCTTACCAAAGGAGCGAAATCGTGCCCTAGCTAGCCCTGGACATTCACATAAGTAGTGGAAAAGGCTTTCCTTTACCCCTTCCGCTTGACAAATTCTGCAGATAGGATTGAATCGGAGGCTCCGGTTGGGATATTCTCAGGAATAGCAATTGCGTAGTGAATTGAGAAATAAAGGCTGGATTATTCATACGATTTTCGATGCTTACAAAGACCAATATGTTCGATGAAGTCGTCAAAAAATTTCGTCTGACATCTCTTCTTCTGAGCCCATCAACTTCCTTACAAATACTCTTGCTGATCAGACCCGGGTGCCCAACCGAAGGTTTTAAAAAAGGTGTCCAACGGAGGGTTAAAGCGTTGAAGCTGGAAAAAGTAGTCATGTAATATATTGTAGGTAGTAAACTACAGTTAGTTAGGAGTATTTAATATTTCATATTAATTTTATTATCATTTTTTAATTTAATTAATTTGTAAGTGTTTGAACAAAGTCACTTAATTTTCACCGAAAGAGAATGACAGCCATTTCTTAAGGGGTTAGGCTACTACAGCGGTAAGAAAAGTAAGCAACTTTTGGTAATTTTTTTTGACGTAAAACTTCCTCAAACCAGATTCTGCGAAGAGTATCTTATTTATCACCTCAAAAACCATATATATTTTTCATTTCGAAGTAATATAAAATAAACTCCTAATAGATTCCTACTAAAAGTGTGCTACCGGACTACTGCCTATGGTCTAAACTATATTTTTATAAAAAACTAAGAAAAATTAAATCAAAATTAATAAATAGTCAAATTTAGCAATATGTCGCATTGCTCTTATTATGAACACAGAATGGCATTGGTTTCTTGAAATTGTTGTGGTATGAATATTGATTAAATTAACTTATAAAAAAGTCCGTACGTGGTACATTTTGAAATACTACACATCTCACAGAAATTAATGGAGCAATAGAGTTTCTTAAATTTCCTAGTGATTTTGAAAAGCTGTATCTCGGTAAAAAATGGTCGCACGGAGTTCCAGCAGCAATTTGAAGCTTTAAACCTTTAATTATAAGATCTGTGAGCAAACATTTTTTTTATTTAACGGTTATTTTGTAATCGTCCGTTTAAGGGCGACATAAAAATTTTCGAAATTTTTTCTTTTTTTTTATTGCACGGGCTTGCCAAAATTTTTCCGACTGAAACTGCCATTTTTTTAATTTAATAAGACACTTTAGCCAATGTTTAAAAACAATGCTCTTGTTCCTTTAATTCTTTTATAAAATTTTCATCAATCTGTCCGGAAAAACGGCTTAATGGGTCGATTTTAAAATGTACAAGGTTATTAGTGGAATATTAAACTGTAAAACTCCCTGGAAACAAAAGTCCCCACATTAATATTTGTAAGTGAGCGAAAATCTTTCTGAAAAGCCGTAAAATGCGTTTTTTGTGTTCACTTAAACCAACGTTAAGGGTCAAAGATAAAATGGTATTTTTTCGTAAAATGCGGATATGTCAAAGAGAAATGATCATAGCGAGAATTCCAAAAAGGAAATTCAAGCTGAATACTCAAGCTGTATGGCTAGTTTTAGTCGAAAAAATTTTGTCAACCAAATAAAGAAGGAAAAAATTTCAAAAATTTTTGTGTCGCCCTTTAACTGACGCTTGCAAAATCACCGTTAAATAAATACATTTTTTGCTCAAAGATCTTATAACTAAAAGTTTAAAGCTTCAAATTGCTTTTTGTCGGAACTCCGTGCGACCATTTTTTAACGAGATATAGCTTTTTTAAAAATCTCTAAGGAAATTCCCTTAATTTTTGTGAGAAGTGTATTTAAAAATTATAGTTAACTGAAATGATTTTTAAAAATAATTTTTAAACTTAAAAAAGAAAAGTGTTCAATTATAAATAGACATTTTAATTGGAATTATGCGAATTTCAAAAAGCTTTTCGAAAGATTTTATTTCGTGACTAAAGCATTTGAAGTTTGAAATTTGTTATCAGGAGACTCAAAGCGAAAGGGAAGGGACTCGTAAATTCATAGAACACATTTTTCAGATATTGAATGCTTTGTCTTATATTTGAGAACGGTCAAGGCGCTGTTTAGGTCAGTATTGTGCACCTTTAATCTTGCCATCTTCATTGTTACTGCTGATGCCTTTAAGAAGAATTGTTAAAAGCTCGTCGCTTACGTAATCCTTGAATTGAGTTGTTGCGGATTTTTTTGAGGTGGTGACCATGTAAAGAAAGTGAATCAGCATTAACACCGATAATAATGTCAGCCATGCAATCCCACGTAGAATCTCCCTTGTCAACAAGTGCTACTTTAGAGTAAGTAAGCAAGGGAGTAGTAAAGCTATCTCTCTGTTCGATGAACAAAAATAAGACTTGATAAGTCTCCCATCATTTCCATTCTATTGTATGGCACAGTGTTTGGACTATGACGACATCCGATAATGAGTATTTGAGAGGAAAATTTTTGCGAAAATTGTTTGGACCTTTTCACGTTAGCGGCTACGAGTATCGCAGGCATGGCAAGTATCGACGGAACAATGAGCTGTTTGAGCTTTACGGTGACATAGACAGAGCCCAACGAATAAAGATCCCTCGGCTTCGTTGAGTAAGAGGAAGGCCTCCTTTGCGTTCGAAAGTGCAGACGCACTTTGCAGTGGCGCGCTTTGTTAAACTTAAATCGTTTGAGCGGTTAACGCACCAATCAAGAAGCAGAAAAATAAAATGCAGAAGCAGAAAGAAGAGCTCCAGCTTGCATAGCTGTTACTTCACTGCAGAATATGTAGCAAGTTACGGAACTATGTATAGAAAATACTCGTAATATCACGCAGGCGTATATTCGTTGTTCCAAGAACTGTTGTATGTATGAGTATTATTATTATTTATCCCAGTGCTCATGCTTTTTATTAATGAAATACCACTCAGCATTTAAAATTGCTCCAATAAAACAAACATTTCGACTCTTTCTTTCATTTCCGCTTTTATGATCTTCTATATTCATGTTATATACATAAATTAATAATAACAATTATTAATTTGTGGTCAGAATTAAAGTCAAATTATATTAATAATAAAATACCAAATAGTACTAAGGACTAAAAAGTACTACAAGTTTATTTATTTATTTATACTTCAATGCAGCTAAGTAATGATGGGATTCACTTAGTTAAAATGTACTAATACATACAAGTAATTCAGATACATACCTATACGAGAATTTAATAACTACATACCCTGCAGTAAATTGCCAAACAACCCAGCAGGCATTCTCGGGCACGACCTGGTATTTGATGAAAGAATTCTTATTTTAATTATTATTATAATTCTTAAAGGCGACCTTCGTGGCCGAATGTGTTGGGGAGTCATTACCATATGGTAGTGCCCATGTTGATTTCAGAATGAGATGTAATTTAATAATAATTAGAATTTTGTAATTTCTAATAATAAAACCATTTTATGTCAGATAATAAATTTTAAAATAATAAAATATTTTGTAACGAGTCTGAATTCAGAATAAAATACTTTTGAAATGTTCAATTACCAATTACTATAATTTAATTTTAACTCGTTCAAAAATGGTGATTTTCAATAAATTTTGATATTTTATAAACTAGTCCATTGGCTGGTCCACTATGAACTAGTACACTAACTGGTCCACTATGAACTATGTAGTGGTAATCACTAAAATATAACTTAAAAATAAAATCACGCTAAGTCGGAAAACAAATTTAAATAATAACAAAACTTTTGTACCGGGTCTAAATTCAGAATAAAATAGTTTTGAAATGTTCATTGACCATTTTTTTATTTTTTTTTAACTCATCCAAAACTTGTGATTATCCACACATTTTGGCATGGATTATTATAAACTAGTCCATTGATTGGTCTCCTAAGAACTAGTTCATTAATTGGTCTACTATGAACTACATACATATGTAATAATAATTAGAAATATTTAATTTTTAAAAATAAAAGCATTTTAATATATAACTTCGAAAAATAAAATCAAGCTAAGTCGGGAAATAAATTTAAATAATAATAAAAATTTTGTACCGGCTCTAATTCAAAATAAAATACTTTTGAAATGTTCATTTACCATTTTTTTTATTTTTTTTTATCTCGCCCAAAATTGGTGATTTTCCATACATTTTGATCTATTATAAACTAGTTCATTTATTGGGCCACTACGAACTAGTACACTAACTGGTCCATTATGAACTAGTACATTAACTGGGCCACTATAAACATGTAATGGTAATCACAAAAATATAACTTTTTGAAATAAAATCACGCTAAGTCGGAAAACAAATTTAAATAATAACACAAAATTTTATATCGGGCCTGCATTCAGAATAAAATGCCTTTGAAACGTTCATTTACCAATTTTTATAATTTCGTTTCAACTCGCCCAAAACTGGTAATTTTCCATACATTTTGATCTATTATAAACTAGTTCATTAATTGATCCACTATGAACTAGTACATTAACTGGTCCACTATGAACTATGTAATAATATCAGAAACATTTAATTTATGAAAAATAAAACCATTTTAAGTTAGAAAAAAAGTTTTTTATAATATTTTGTAGCGAGTCTAAATTCAGAATAAAATACTTCTGAAATGCTCATTTACCAATTTATATACTTCTATTTAAACTACTCCAAAACTTGTGGTTTTCCATAAATTTTGATATAGATTTCCTAATTTATCGTCATAGTAAAATTACCAGGTGCCATTGAAAGAAATGTAGAAGCTGAACTACTTCAGCTGCTAAAGTTTTATTGCAGGCCGTATGTAAATATACGCATATAGCTGTACTTATCTGCTTACCGACTCAAATGAAATGTAGCAACTCACAATAATAATAATTATGATTATTTATAATGAGTGAACTATTTCGCAGGCACAAATATTCACAAATGTGCGTATGTGTGTATGTATGTATGCGCAGGCATGTGTTGTGATTAGCATGCATATTGCATGCCACAAGGCGGAAGGAAGTGTTAAATTCAAATATGACAAATGACATAAATTAACCGCATTGCTAAGACACACAAATATATGTATGAAATTAATTTTGTGTGGCTGTTGTTGTTGGTGTTTTTGCTGTCCTTGCTGCTATTAGAGTGAGTTTGGGCAGATTACTCTGTCTCTTCATTGTTGATTTACCTAAAATCTATTGGTTGTGTGTATAAATATTTACTCAAATGCATCCACATGCATGCGTATGTGTTTGTCAACTTCTTCGATGCGAGCCCATCGTCTGTTGCACTTCCAATGGAGTTGAAGATTTATGACAAACTGCAGCGCGCCAAGTTGCTACTAACTAATGTTGCAATAACGTAAACAAATTTGCGAGCAAATTAATATAGGCATAAATACATACACGATGCATGTGTATGTGTAACTACAGTTGTGGGCAATTAATTAAGTACACTTGAGAGCAGTTGCGATGAAAACGTGTAAAGTTCGAAGATGGCAAAATACCAATATTTTCTTTAAATTACTAAACTTCATTTTCAATGAGAAAATTCATAAAGCCCAAAACATTTTATGGTGAAGGAGTGAAAAATGACACGAGATACTGTGGATTTGGTACTAAATGGACTCATTGATGATCAAGCGTTGCACAGAAAGTAGAGAAAAAATTCGTCCTCGAGCTCAAATTTCAGGCGTAAAAATAATATTAGTGGCAACAAATTGAAACCAGCCAGTCCATAGAGCAAGGATGCAAAGAAACTACCTCGAAACGCAGAAAAAGCAAAAAGCAGCAAGTGTCAGTGAGAAGCAGAAAAAAGTTAGTACGCAAAAGCGAACCAGTTTGATGGGAGACGAAGATCCTTGCATAAATTTGGGCGACAAAATCTTTGTGAAAGCTTACTTCATTACACTCCCACGTCCGCAGTACTACACAAAGTTGATGGGTGAAACACATTCGGATGCTGACACTTCTGTAAATATTGAAAAGTTTGGAGCTAAGTATCTTGCTTGGCAAGCCAACTGCTAATATGACAAAAGGACATTCTCGTTTGTGGCAACTGAAAAACTTACATTAACGAGTGTTTGAAGAAACGATGGCTGTCGCTTACTAGCAGTTATGGATTAGCCAAATGTTTTATCCAAAATTAGTTCATAGCTCTGAACGCGTGATCTGCCATTAACTTTCTTAAACTCAAATCATTTATTTTGTCTCACAAATAATAAATCCGCCGATTGTGCCACAATACCGATCTTTGAACGATATTGAGAAATATTTAAAAGAAAGTTGAGAAATTCGAAGAGAAATGTTTTGCTTAAATTGAAACAGTACCACAGAAAATTTCAATGGTAGCATTGCGAAAATTTGATGAAGAACACACGCAAAAATTGCGACAGAAGTGGGGAAAAAGTTGTATCGAAAAGTTTTTCACATTTGAGGGATTCTCTGTCAAGTAACGCAATCATTTTAGATATTGTCGTCTATTCTTCTAAAAATTGTTCAATTTATAGGCTTCAGTATAATAAGAAGTAAATTGTAAGTATTGTGACATTTTTTTCATATTTTTAAGATTTATTCAATGTGTAAAGTTTTGGGTATAGAGTTTTTTAAATTGAAGTGTCTTGAGCGCTTTTATATTTTATTTGTTTTACAGAAAGTATAAATTATCGTTTGGGGAAAAATAAGTCTAATAATATAGTTTTGCGCAAATGATTTAAAACTGTTTTTTTGGTCGATCTTTAGCTCCTGGGCGATGCTATGACTATTTCTGCGATTTAATAGACTTTTCGATAACGGGCCTACCTGTGCAGGTGCATCTTTAGCATAAAAAATGCCTAAATCGAATCGACGAAACCAAATTGCACGTAATTTGCTGTTACAGTATCGACAACTTAAACACAACTCACCTTCATAATTTCAGGGACCTGGCTTGCATCTTCGCTTCTATAAAAGCAAAACTGTAAAATGTGCGGAAGTTTCTCTTTCTTGACTTCCATTGTTAACATCCAGTAACTCACATCTGAATGGAACAAACAAAAAAACAGCACACCAATTTTTTTAGTGTGAAATGTAAACTACGACATTTGATCCATACTTTACGAGATATCCATCACTACAACCATCTACCGAGAAAATCATGGATTTCCTCGCCTTTTTTCTGTTGTTCTCGCAAAGTGAAATGATATCAACAATAAGAAGGGAATAAGTGCTAACCTCAATTTTCGCAAGTGCCAAAAAAACTATATTTTTGTAGATAATTGATAATTTGCTAATTCTTGATAATTTCAAAGACGAATGAGCCTTTTGGGGTAATTTCATATTATTTTTCAATATTGTCCTTATTGAAAGGGTTAAATGCATCGGGTAAAACTTGCCTTAACCGCCACATGAACGAAAATTTTGTTATGCATCCACCTGGTACTTATTTTTGTGTCTACTACTGTATGCATTATTATCTACATATATGTGTAGGATTGCAAAAATATGTGTGAGTGTGTGTGTGTAACCATTTGAAATGCAAATATTATGGAAATTAATATTATTATAGTACAATTTTAGGCTCCCTTGTCTAATTTCGCTGCACATGCACTGGTGTGTGTTCGCATATTTTCACATGCGTGTGTTAGTTCTTACATAACCTGAAGTTAAAAGCCAAATTACTTAGCGTACATTCTATGTAGTTCATGAGCTGGTTTTAACTGGAAGAAATCAGATTAGTTCGGGGTGGACTAGAATTGTACCAGTCGTAAAATGACCAGACAGTCATGTATATTAGGTGACAGCAATTTCTGAAATAGGAAAACTTCACATGGAAAGGCTACATAAAATGAAGATAAATGTTGATGGAACCAATCTCTTGCTTTTTTTACCACCATTCACTAGTTTGTTAACGGATATAACGCTCAACCATGGAGAGGCTGCCAAGAGTAATGTTGATTTAGAGGTTTACTGCGCCCACTAACTAGTGTGAAAATAATGCGTGCATTTACTAGTTCGTGAGATGGTGCACTATAAATCAATTACCCAACTGGGCCACTAAGAACTACTTCATCAACTGATCCACTACGAACTACTTCATCGACTGATCCACTACGAACTACTTCTTCAATTGATCCCTTACGAACTAGTTGATCAACTGACCCACTGTGACTAGTTCATCCACTGATCCACTATGAACTAGTTTCTCAACTGACCCATTGTTAAATAGCTCGTTAAAAGGTATATCATTGATGTAGAGGTTGACTAAATCATGTAAGATTGAACCATGCAGAGAATGACTGGAGTAATGCTCATTCAGAGGCTTAGTGTAGACTAGTGGGGAAGTAATGTATTAAGTTGTTAGTTTGTGAACCACTAGTCCACTAGTCCACTATCAATTAATTACGTAATTGAGCCACTGTGAACAAGTTCGTCCGCTATGAACTACTCCTTCAACTGTTCCACTACAAACTAGTTCATCAACTGACCCACTAGTCAATTAACTGATCCACTATGAACTTGTTCGTTAAATGGCCAATTAGGAACTAGTTCGTTAAAATGTATAGCATTGACGTAAAGACTGACTAAATGATATAAGACTGAGCCATAAAGATTTAAATTAGTGTGAAAATAATGCATAAATTTCCTAGATCGCGAACTAGGCCACGAACCTAGACTTAGTGTGGGCTTGTCTCAAAATAATGTATGAATTTACAAATTCGTTAACCGGGCCACTATAAACTAGTTATGTAACTGAGCTACTGTTAACCAGTTCATCAACTGGTCCACTATGAAGGATTTCTTCAACTGATCCCCCCCAAACTAGTTCATCAACTTATTCACTCTGAACTTGTTCATAAATTGCTCCACTATACACTAGATACGTAACGTGCCTACTGTAAACTAGTCTATCAACTGGTCCAATATGGCCTATTCATCACCTGTTCCACTGTGAACTAGTTCATTAGATGGCCTCTGGAAACTAGTTCGTCAACTGATCCACTGTAAACTAGTAAATCAACCTATGCTGTTAAAACAACAACAAGTAAATCAACTGGTCCACGATTAACTAGTTAATCAACTGGTCCAATATTAACTAGTTAATCAACTGTCCTCTGTGAACCTGTTCGTGAACTAGTTAATCAACTGGTTCACTATGAATCTGCTGACTATCGTTATTTCGTAGAACATCGCCATGCAAAAAATATTAGTTACTAACATTCAAAACGAAAAAGAAGACAAACTATAGTACTTCAGCCAACTGGCAGTAAAGTAGATAATTCAGAACAATTAGGTTTTACTACAGGGTATTGTACATATGCCTTTGACTTTATCCGGGTTAAATTGAAATAGTAAATTTCAAATAACAAACTATCTGTTGGAAACTTTATTTACACATACAAGGCAACACCTTCAAATGAACCCACATCAACATAGAAATATTCATTTATATTTACTTTGTGTTTTGTGTGCGTGAAGCTATAATTAGTAAAATATCTAAATTATTACTTTGTTCGGCAATGCAAAATTTAATTCATATTCATGGAACTAAATTTATTTATCATTTTATTGTATGTGTGGTGATATATCTACTTCGATTTACATTGGGATTTGCGTAACATATATTACTTTTACACACTCAATTAACTTATTGAAAATTTTCAAATGGACAATCAGACACACAGCTGCAAGGCATTGCACAGCAATGAGCGCAATAAACATAAATTATGCCAATCGTTGCATTGAAATATGATTTGGACGATACTCAGCATATATATTTTTTCATTTTCATTTCACTGTAAATGCCGGTCGTTATCATAATTTTAAAAATCAATATATTTCTATATAATCAATGGTACAACGTACTTTACAGATAAATAAGTAGTATGCATATGTATGGGTGTGTAATCCAATATCAATTATAGTATTTATTTTGGCATTTCCACTCTCTATTGCCGTGCATTATGAATCACAGGTGATAATGGTGAGAAAGTAAGCTTTTTGTTTGGCAATCAGGAATTGTCTGCCCGTTGCTCTAAATGTGATATAATTATGTGTTGACTTGGTGAATATTAAAATTAGGTGCAATTATAATAAAAACTGATTTAATGTTAGATTTATGGTGACTGCTGCAACATTTCATGGGGATAATAAATACCAACCAGTTTAGTGCGATAATTGGAATTAATGATTTATATAAAATAATATATAGTAGTAAGTATTTTTGAAATGATTATTTACGATTCGTAATATTGGCAATTTTTATTACTCCCTTGAAAAGTGAGACCGTAAATAGAAAAAATATTTCGTGTCAAAATAGGCGAATTAAAATTTTGCACACAGTTGTGATCTGAAGTAACACAAAAAAGTGTCGAGATTTTTGTGCTTGTAATAAAGTTTTCCGAAACCTTGGTAAAAGAAGTGCTAATCTTGCACGCAGAAATATATACCATGGAAGGATCTGTAGGCACTTATTGTAATTTTTACGATCTTCTTATTATAGTATAACCAATTTCAGACCGCTCCACAGTGCGGCCGATTCCCGAAAAGCTGGCCAAAACTCAAAAAATTAAGTAATTGATTCAAAATTTCTTACTCGGGGGTTGTCGGGGTCGCTGATTACGAATTTGATCTTAAAATTTTGAAAATCCACCCCCTTCCACCCCTATTGGCCACCCCCTCACGTGAAATAGCGTATATTCAAGAACATAATCAAGATGCAGGTAAATTTATATGTTTTCGGGATCGCTGATTAGCAAGTGGTAGCAGCTGAATCTTGTTTTATTCAGTAACCATTACTTTTTTGAGTAACCTTTAATAGGTTTCAAAGCAGCATATGACAGCGTTGTATAACTATACAGTTTGAAAACTCAAATTTTATAAAAAAAAATTGCAAAAAATGTATCTACGTATTGCTGCAGCTAAAAATTTTGTGTCGAGGTATTGATATGTACTAAAGATTTCTCGTATTTTACTAACCTTCCGAAGATGATTCCATTTGGTTTTGTTCAATTTACTCCATTACAAAATCTTTCAAATGTGTACAACTTTCACTATTCATCGACAGTAATACGATGCTCAAACGAAGGCCACGTTGCGACTGAAAATACAGAGGATACTTAGGGTACAGGACGTTACTATGAACGGTTTTCACTACTCAAGGCATTACTGTAGCCAACCCAAAGACAAAAAAACTCTATATAGAAACTTTTTCCTTCGACTTTTGGCCAGCTTTTTGGGAATCGGCCGCACTGTGCGCTCGTGCAGCTGATGCATTGGCATAACTGCAAGTCACATTCGTGCAGCTTGCGATTCGCTTTTGGACTGTCTGAAAGTCATAATCAAGGCAAAAAGTGGTCATACCAGCAAAAGTAAATTGATTCTTAATTTTGTATTATTTTCACACATTTTTTACTTTGAATTGAATAAAAGTAATATTCCAAAATAAATTGATGACCCTTTTAATTGGTTACACTTCGAGTGCCGGATCCTGTACACTATTTAGCATTTCGTTAGCGTGTTTTGGAAAATTTGTTTTGATGATAATCAGATGGCGCAATATCTGGGGAATATGGTGGGTGTGGCAGGATTTCCCATATCAGTGTTTGTAGGTAGGTTTTAACGGGTTTGGCCACGCGAGACCGAGCGTTGTCATGCTGTAGAATCACTTTTTCACGCCTCTCCGCATATTGCGGCCGCTTCTCGCGCAGTGCTCGGCTCAATCGCATCAATTGAGGTCGATAACGATCCCCAGTGATGGTTTCGTTTGGTTTTAACAGTTCATAATAAATAACACCAACTTGGTCCCACCAAATACAAAGCATAACCTTCGCAGCGTGAATATTCAGCCGATACGACGACGTAGAGACATGACCGGGCAGTCCCCATGACTTTCTTTTCTTTGGATTGCTGTAATGAATCGATATTTCATCACCCATCCCGATGCGATGAAGAAAACTCTTCCTTTTTTGCAGTTGGAGCAGTTGTTCACAGGCGAAAAAACGAAAAAATGACGTTCAACATCCCTTGGTTTTAACTCATAAGGAACCCAAGTCCCCAATTTCTGCAAACGCTTGGAAATGGATTGGCGGGTAACTCCTAATACTGAAGCAAGCTCTTCTTGCGTTTGACACGGATCCTCATTGAGCAATGCCTGGAATTCAGCGGCTTCGAAGGCTTTTGGCCTTCCTTCACGCGGACGGTCGTCAACATTAAAATCACCGTCTTTGAAGCGACGGAACCGATCTCGGCACGTTGTTTCACTTAAAGCAGCATCTCCATAAACTTTTTCTAGCTCTCGATGCGCTTCAGCCGTCGTTTTTTTCGAATGAAAAAGGAAAATCAGCACTTCCCGCAAATGACGATTATTCGACACAAAATCAGACATTTTCACAAAACCAAAAGTATATGATACCAAAACAAAATCACTAATGTGTCGAAGCAGTTTGTTTACCATATTGCTAAACTTCGTTTACGACGTTTAGGTTATGTTAGAATCAATTAGCACATACTGCTGGCGGCATCTGTTGACACTCAGTTGCGCACCTAATAATTTTTATTAAAAAATATTTTTTTCCCTCTACTGAATCCATTCCCTGAATCTTGCCATTGTGGAAAAATTTAATTTTGTTGTAGTGTAGTTTTCTTGATAATTATCGCGTGGATTCGGGCAAGGCAAATTTTTGGAATTTGACGAAACCATCTAAAAGTGGGCGGCACGATGAACTCTAAAGACCTAGGCTTCATCCTAAAGTTACCTTTCAGAAGTTGAATTAAAAAACATTGTCTGAATCCTTGAAGAATGCACGATAGTCCGGCATACCACGGAGTCACCGCCTACTTGCTTCTTAGATTCAATGCATCAAAATATTTTTATGAATACATTTAAGAATATTATTAATTTTATAACCTCATACTTAGTCTTAGAAATAATGCCGTAATAAGCTTTTGCTAGCCAATTATACATAGAACCGCTCCCTATTTGCATATAAGCAAAGAAAGTATTTCTCTATTATTAAAAGTAAGAAAGAAAAAATAAAACGAAAAGTTGACCTAAATGAGAATAAATGTAGATGGAATCAATTTTTTGCTTTCTTTTGACCACTATGAACTAGTTTCTTAACTGGTCCACTATGAAATAATGCATTTACTGGTATAACATTGATGCAGAGACTGGTATAAGAGCGAACAATGAGTACACCGACCATTTCGTTAATTGTAGACAGAGGTTGATTCGGCAATTTACGTCCGCTAACTAGTGTGAAAATAATGCGTGTAATGACTAAACATAAACATAAACTAGGCCCTCATAAACTAGTTATCTAACTGCCGCACCACAATCTAGTTACATAACTGACCAACTATGAACTAGTTCATCAACTGAATCAAAATGAACTAGTTCATCATCTGACCCACTATGAACTAGTTCACCAACTAATCCACTATGAACTAGTTAATTCACTGACCCACTATGAACTAGTCTCCATATATTCCATTTTGAACTAGTTCTCCAACTAATCCACTATGAACTCTATCATACACTGAACCACTATGAACTCGTTCATCAACCGATCCACTATGAATTCGTTCGTCAACTGAGCCTCTATAAACTAGTTACCTAATTGTTACACCATGAACTAGTTCATTACTATAAACTATGCACTAATTTCTTTACTGGTGTAATGCTGTTATCCAGGCTCTTTGACGGTATGAGTAATAACGCAACGACCACATAAAAATTGATATTCTTCTTCTCAAAATTGATATTCAATAAAGTGAATAAATTACAAATTTCTAGTTTTAATTTCTAGTTCTTCGACTAGTAAAATTGGATATGGATATACGAGTGAATAAATCAAAATGAGCGAGTGTAAATATGAAATTATTGTTAGTTTTCTGTATATTTTTCTCTAAAGCTGACTACACCCAGGCAATAAATCGTTTGAAAAAGTTGACTCCAATAAACTTGTGGCGAGTAAAATATGTAACAAGATATATTAAATTTTCGAGCGGTGTTTTGGAGCATTTTTGCACAGAGCGATAAAACATCATAATAACTCTATGAATTCTCTCAAATTACTGAGCAACAACGTCCGTAAAGCTGTTCGTAAATAGTTTGGACTACCAGCAAAAAAAATTTCAATATTCAATAGGAGTTTTCAGCCACTAGGAAATCCAATGTACTACAAAACTGCGAACATGGAATTTTTCGCAACATTTTAATACGAAATTTTTAAATTTCATTAAATATTTGTTGAATTTGAATTCATATAGGTTTGGTAGGTGCTTGAACTATGCAACAAAATTTTATTTATGATGGATTTCATACTAAAAAAATGTTTGAATTAAATGAAAAGCAAATAAACTGTTTACTATTTATTTAATGCAGTGATCACACAGCACAGCTTCAGGAATAGTGCGGAGTTGTCGGCCCCCCTTTGGGAATTGTCCCCAGGTGATGAATCGGGTGGAAGCATCGATAATGCAGAGTAAAGTGAGGAAATAAAATACCACTCGCAGATCAAAACAGACAAAAATGTGTTTGGAGGTGGGAAGGCTTGCAACCTACCTACCTAAAACACGATATGCTAACAAATCGTTGACGCCCTATGATCTAACTAGGAGTCAGAGGATCTTATATATTTAAGAAAAGTGATGAAATCTGGATTCTAGCCATTGGAGGTTATGAGACATCTTCGTTATTCAAAAAGTAATGGCCTTCTTAATGATATTCGAAAAAGTAACCAAGTCATAGGATGAGTGTTTCTAATATTTTCCAATGATATTATTGCATTTTCTCAATTACGTCGATACAAACAATAACTTTTCTAATCGTAGCCTAGTATTCCATATTCAGCATTAGCTTAGCAGATGTTTCTTCTCTTTTAACTTGTTTTAGTATTCTGTGGCTGGGCTTGTAAGTCATTTTTAAATAGTCGGGAGTTACTTCATAATTTCAGAATGGATTTTGCAATATGATTAGGATGTGTAGACTGTTTGTTTTTATATTTTGAGATTTGTTGCATTAATTCTGCTTCACTGAAATTTTCATATTTTTGTAAATATCTTCATTTCTAATATCCATTGTTTTACCAGTTGGGAACCAGTGATTGCTTGTAGTATTTTTAATTGCGTTCGTTGAATAGCTTTGATATTTTTGTTGATGGACTTGTCTCTTAATTCAGACCAGATCAGCTTTAGTATGGCAAGCAAGATTTAATCAGCCAATGGAGGTAACTGGCTTTCGACTTTAGTTGCGGGTTTTCCTTTAATCAACTTTCGTTTAGTCAATTGCCTATCGACAAGGACTCCTTGTAGTATTAGTCAGTTTGTGGGACTTAAAGGCCGAGTTAAGGCCCATTTTTATTATGATTTTAAACAGATATCACCTGTTCTATCACGAGCAACAAGGGAGCATTCTTGGAAAATGCGCTATTGCTATTCTTATTAAAAGTAAGGCAAAACTTCAAACGCAAGACACCATTTCGAACAACACAAAGTTTGAGCCACAGCAACGCACACCTGGTATAGCTGGAGTTCAGTAATTTTCTATCTCACAAAAAATTTTCAAAATAAGAATTATGCCTACACCAGCAATTAGGTAATTACTCATACGCCCCGTGTGCTGGAAACCGAATAGGCCGTGGCGCAAATAGAGTTACTGCCGCCATTAAAGCATAATGCTTTTGTCGAACTTTTGAAAAGTTTCATGAAAATTGTCTACATTATTCACTCTTCAGACACTTCGCTTTAATTAGACTTATTGCATTCGTAAGTGTTTGGTGGCCATTTTTAAATGTTTCCTGTGTCTTAACACTCATTTACTGAAGGCCATTGTGGCACAAATACAATACAACGGCAAACATTCAAAGTAAAGCGTTGTATGTATATTCACATTAAAAGAAGGGCGGAAATTGCAAGTAACTTAAGCAATGAGTTGCATGCAGCAACAATGAAATTCACATGCGCGCATTGCCGTAGAATGCATTCTCCCACTTTTTTTGTTTTGTTTTGCTTCCTTCATTGCAGTGCTTGGGATACATTCACCTCTTCTCGAGCACACATTGTACGCGTGCCACACAATAAAGCATTTAAACAATAATTTACGCCGACAACACATGCAACCTGTGGTGCAAGCAGCAAGCAGACAGACAGCAAAGGAAATCTCTTGCCAATTAAAATAAGACTAGCAGTACCTGTGTTTTTTTTTTTGTATATCACTCAGTAGTAAGCAGTTCGCAAGGTAAGGTAACCAGGTTTTGTATGAAGTATTTTAAGGAATCCGTTGTGTACTTATATATGTATTTGAATATTTATTTTTCCATATACAACACATATAGAGTTATTTATTATTTCAGTCTTTGAACAATAACTCTTGCATACTAGTAGAAGAATAGTTTCATTAATGCTGTGAAATATATTTTCATTCGCGAGTTGTGTAAAAGAGATTCAAACAAGCTTGGGAAATTAATGACGATCTTTTGGATAAAACATTAAGTTCTCGCATAAATCTCGCCAAAGGAGCATTTCTAGCAAATATCAGGTCAGCCCATAAGTTCGTGCGAATTTTACCCATAATTTCACTTTTGTACGAGTTTTGCATACAAAAAATTATTCGCAGAATATAACGGAACTTTGACTTACATTTTCTTTGATGTATTGTGTATTCAACAAGTGATTTTAGTCGCGGATAGAAGCACGTGTTGTTAAAAAATAAAATGGAGTCTTCGAAGTCGAGTCTTTTTTTTTTTAAAGTGGTAAACATGCAACAACTGCTGCTGCAGAAATAAACACTGTTCACAGAGTGTAAGGACTGCGCAAAGTGGTTTTCAAAATTCCGAAGTGGTAACTGTGACGTGGAGGATACCCCGCGCGCTGGTCGTCTGTAACTCCGACGCCTTGCTCGAACTCGTGGAAGCTGAGCCAAATTTGACAGTCGATATGAAAGCTCAGAGGTTAAACTCATCGCATGGAACAGTTCACAGGCACCTGGTTCAGTTGGGAAAGGTTTCAAAGCTGGGGAAAATGGGTTCCGCATAGATTTGCCGTCGCCAACCTTCAGCAGGGAGTGAATGTGTGTTCTCAGCTGTTGCAATGGCTTGAAAGTGAAAGATTTTTGAACCGTATCGTTACTGGTGATGAAAAATGGGTCCTTTACAATAATCCTGTTCGGAAACGCCAATGGTTACATAAAGATGAAACACCAGAACCGACCCCTAGAGATGGCCTTCACCCCAAGAATATCCTCCTGTCTATTTGGTGGGATATGACCGGTATTGTTTATTATGAACTTCTGGAAACAAACCAGACGATAACTGCTGATTATTATTCCCATCAGCTATCACACCTGAATGAGGCACTTTAAAAAAATCGACCAACTTTAGTGAATGGACGCAAAGTTTTGTTTCACCACGACAACGCAAGACCTCATACCGCAAGGCAAACATTAGGCAAGCTGAACGAGCTCGAATGGGAGCTAATGCCGCATCCACCATACTCTCCGGATATTGCACCTTGTGATTATCGCCTTTTCCGTGGACTTCAATCCCATATGAGTAACAAGAACTGCTCCTCAAAAGAAGCTATAAAAAGGGATATCGAAGCGTATTTTGGCTTCAATAACAAACAATTTTTTGAGCAGGGAATTAAAAATTTGCCTAAACGTTGGGGGACATTGTAAATAATGAAAGAAAATATGTTATTGAAAGAAATACTTTAAACATCTTTTTTAATAATTTTAAAACCCACTTTAAAAAACGCACGACCTTATGGACTGACCTGATATTTCAAATAAGGTATTTTTCTTTAGTAAGCAATAATTTTAACAAATATTAATTAGACAAAAATGCACACAATTACTCTCAGAATAAGTTAATTCTTTAATTTAATATATTAGTTGACACCCCCTACACCCACAAACAACTTTGGTAGTGATTTTGTATGTCGTAAACTCTATGACAGTTTTTCAAATAAATACAATTTATTTATTTTATTTAACAACTTAAAAATCACGTCGCAAACATAAGGAGAACAAGGATTCGACTTAATATTGTGCCCGATTGTTTTTTTTCTATTTAATTTGATCCCCAGACTGTTAGCTTCTGTTTATAGATTTTGGCATTCTAGAATTCTAGGAATTAGGGGCAGAAACGAAATACCATAGCTTCTTTTATTGTGTTCACTCTACTCTTTTTACCTGTTTAATGTGGCTTGCTCTTGCCTATACGATTCCCTAACCATTGGCTTGAAGTGAATAAGTAAAATAAAATAAAATAAAGCAGTTGCCGCTCTTCCGAAGGTATTACTCTAATGCAGTGCAGATTTGAAGCGAGAATGAGGTGTCAGTCGACCCATTTTGGTCACCCTTTATATACACACAATCACAAAAGTGTGTGTTTTTTGGTATATAACAGAAATTTATTTGCTTGTGACCAGCAGGTCAGTCGGTTGCCTGAACTCGATCTTTTGCTACCATTTCCATTTACAAATCAGACAGACATAAGAAAAGTCATGGAAAATATTCAATTGCCAAATATGCTGATGATTTTCTGGTTGATTGAGTTTATTGACTTTACTGCTTGTGTAATAGTTTTATTTGTCGCAAGGAGAAAGCTTTTATGAAAAAAATATGTTACAACTGCAAAACGCAGCAAAGCAAATGTGTGACGAGGGAAGAGAGTGAAGAGGCAAAGTCAAAAGGTTATGCAGTTGGAATAAATTTTATTGTCGAACCGACAAGTTTGTCAATATTGTCAATATGCTTTTATTGTTTGACAATTCTCGGTTTCGTTTGAATCCATATGTTGATATGAGCGTGCGTGCGTGCGAGCGTGCGTGCATGGCATGTGCTTTTGTGCGCAAAAAGACACACTCCTCACACATTTACCGCTACATATACACATGTGGGTATGTATATAGGTTAGTCCACTTGCATGAAAGAATGCATAAACCTGCTTAATGTTTTTTGTTTCGATTGAATTGAAAATCTTACTTTGTTAGCCATCAACTGCTTTCAATTTACCAGCAGCTTTGGCATGCTTTTAGGCGCATACAAAAGATAAACATACACAAATGAAACATGTTCGAGGGCTACTTGTTATTGGCACTGTGGCTGGTACAAAGTCAAAAGTGCACAGAAGTTAGTAGACTCCTTCTCCTGCAGTAGGAAAGCGCAGCACAGAGTTTGAAGAAATTCTTTTGATGAGGTCAATATTTTAAGGAGTAGGCGGAGTTTAGTGGCTTCGGATCAGGCATTTTGGTTACATCCAGAACTTGGCTTGCTGATATTCAGTATATGTATGTTTAAGATTACACATACACTAATACATACTCGCATGTGGACTAGGCTTTTGCGTTGCAGGTGCACGGTACTCGTTAGTTGGTGTCGGTGCATGCCTAAATTTATAAATTTGTATATTCGCATATACGCTCGCATTTGCATAACGCCTTGCTAAGAGTACAGCTGCTTGTGTGAATTTTGTTTTATAAGAAAAATGTGTGATTGCTGTCTTTACACGAATTCACATGCGGTTGTACTTTTCCCTTCGGATGCACCTCATTTTGGTCAATTGATCCCACTTTGATGACTGAGCTGCCGTTATGTTCAATAGTTGTCACCTTCCACCCGATTTGCTATTGCCAAATTGCAACAGTGGGTTGAAAAAGGGGGAAAAGCAGAAATAGTTTCGCTTTTAAATTTTAAAAAATATTTTCTTATTACATAGCGGGCTTTAATCTATGCTACAAAAAAGCAAAAAATTTGGCCTGTCATCTATGCAAGCAAATATTAGCAAAAATATAAGGTTTGCGGCACAACATTATAAACTAAGATATTTCTTAATTTTTTTTGACTCAACTAATTATATAAAAAAATACAAAACAAAATTATGTCTTTCCTCTTACGCTACACACATTAATGTGTAAAAAGTAAGGTGCTGCAAAATCAAGCTTGAAAGTTTACTGCTCTATAAAAATTAAAAAGCTCATTTTTTGTTATAAAAAAAATGTTGGGGCTTCTCTGCACGAATGATATTCTAGAACCTCAAAAGATTAATCAAGTCAACGCATGGTCTAAAAATTGGAAAATACGGTGAGCGGTAGCCCAAACTACCCATGAGGACATGCGTGAAATTAAAGCCCAATTCCCGGTCCCGGTGATCTTCTTATTCTTCTTAACTGGTGCGACAACCGCTGACGCGATTCACCTGATCTTTCCAACGCAGAGGAGCTCTTCCTCTGCTAACACCAGCTGGTACCGCATCGAATACTTTCAGAGCCCGAGCGTTTGTATCCATTCGGACGACATGATCCAGCCAACGTAGCCGCTGGATCTTTATTCGCTGGACTATGTCTATGTCGTCGTAAAGCTCATACAGCTCGTCGTTCTATTGCCTGCGATATTCGCCGTTTCCAACGTGCAAAGGTCCAAAAATCTAACTCAGAATCTTTCTTTCAAACACTCCAAGCGTCGCTTCATCGGATGTTATCATCGTCCAAGTTTCTGCGTCATACGTTAGGACGGGTCCCGGTGGTGTAGAGCTCGAAAATTTAGGGTACTTTCAGAATTTTTTTTAAATAAAAAAAATTGAAAACTATAATTGCATTTTTTAGGCTTTTTGTTCAATTTATTTTACATACAAAAATTAAAAAAATTTTTTTTTGATGAACTTTATAATGAAATTTCTTTTAACGAAATAAAAAAAAAAAAAATTTTTAATTTTAAAAATGGCACTGAAGTTGACCCTCACGAAAAATTGGGCCTGGACAGTGATATCCATTTTGGCTCTTCTATTTATCTGAAACACAAAACTCAAACAAATTATTAATCAGTACTCGTATGATTGTATGCTCTTTCTCAGTTTATTAATCAAAAAATACAAAATATTAAAATAATTATATGATTCTAGTACGGGATAGCCATTGATGTTGTGAAGACCTTATTAAACTTTCAGACTATTCGATTGAATAGTTTTGTTTTTTTTGACAACACCGGGCCGAAAAAAATCGATTCGAGACAACTGAGTTTAACGTTTGAGGTACAGGAGCGGGCGGACCGCTCCCTGCCTAGTTAATAGGCTGTTGAAGCTATGCCATTGAGAATTTCCGCATGAAAAGTTCACAGTATATTCTTAAGATACTATACCTTCGAAATATCGCAAAAACAAAAAATCGAGTTTTTGAAATTTCTTGATCATCTAGTCCCCTTAAAAAGTCTTTCAAAAAACGCGCCCAGATGTTGTTTTAAAATATTGTTCTTTTAGGGAGTTCTGAGCATAGTCTAAGTTACGAAAAAAACAAACAAAAAAAAAGAAAGAACAAAATAAATCTGACCAAAAAAAAAAATTTACTGCCAGTTGAAAATTGAGGATTGCGATCGGGAAGTCTTCAGCATAGGGAATTGGTTGTGGAAGTTTTCTGTGATGCCATTCGGATTATGCAAGGTGAAACGTATTTAGCCTATTTGGATGACATCTTCATTATGAGTAAAAGTTTAGCGAAGGGCTCAAACGATCGGTAGATACTTCGTTAAAGAACTTTAAGACTCAGTTTCGCGAATATATAGAATTTGGTGACATTTATTTTGCAGAAACTGTGATTGTTCGTGATCAATCTAAGGCATAACAAAGAGTCTGTATTCTTTATGGACCTTCTATCTATGGTTTATGTAATTCAATCTAATTCAATTCTGGCAATCAATCGTGTAGATAATTTTCATCACGAAGATGTGTTATAAACTCAGCTTCATCTGAAACTGATTTTCCAAAAGATTTTAAGGCGTACATTTTTTGTCTCTCTTTTAACCCATAACAACCCATTGTGCCTACACTGACCTGCAACAACTCAATGTACTTATACATACATATGTCACAAAGAGATTAAATTCCTCTAGGTATTGAAGCATGTAAGTTGTTATTGCCGTTGTTTTTGTTTTTGCAAAACTATGAGACTCAACGTAAATCTTCATAGGTAAATGTTTTGTGTGTAAACTTGTGGCAAGTGAGAACCCATACGCCTCTCTGCGCCTAAGTAGTGCACCGCCCATACACTTCACTTTTCAGCGTTCCACATTTGTTGCTTTTGTTGTGGCTATTGACTTACAATCCAGTATTGGGCTTTCATCTTTGTGTGCCAGTTTTGGGAAATTTGCATTGTTTACGTACTTTGGCTTTGATATTGGAAATTGCGACTTGTTAACAAACAAACACAAGTGCAAACAATCACACACACACAAACAAATAAACACACAAACTGTTAGACCGCATTTATACGCCCAAATAGGTAAACTCAATATATTGTTACAAGCAATGAGCGGACCGACTTGAACAAACAAGAAGGCAAACACACGCACACGCACACACACATATACATAGATACTCATATGAATGCAGAAGGATGTGATGACATAAATAGGTAGCATTTGATAGAAAAGTGCTTTTGCTAGGCAAGAAAAAGGGGAAAAGGAAATATATATGCGTACTAATCGACGAAAGGTCAAAGGTAATTCTGTTTGAATAAAACTGAAATTAAAACTTATGTGAAATTTTTTAAAATTTTCTTTTGTGAAAGTTAATTAAGGTGAACGATCGTATATTCGTACTCCACTAATCAATTCAATGGGTTATGTTCCTAAGATAACAAGGGGGGTTTAAGTATTATAACTACCAAAGCTTATTGAATCTCCAAAATCCGATAGGCCAATCAGTCTTACGTCTTTTATGTTGAAAACCATGGAAAAGATACTGGACTGTTACTCAACAGAGAAGATTATTTCGATAACCCCACCCTAAGTAAGTACAGCCAGCCAGAGCTGTTGATGTAATGGAGAAGATTGATGGGATTTAGGTTGGCGCACTGTCCAACGCGGTCGAAGAAAGGAGCACCCAGAGACCTTAATCGTCGAGCTGTCAAACGCGGACATTTATAGAGAAAGTGCTCAGATTTCTTCTCTGAAAGGTCTGCACAGCTTCTGCAATGGCGGTTAAATGGTAACCCTAGCTTTCCCGCGTGTGTGCCGTTCGTCCAGTGACCGGTAAACACAGCTACGAGTGTGGAAATTGAATGTCGTGAAGTCCCCAGGAGTTTGTGAGTCCTGCTTCTATTGTACTGGGACCAAAGGGTTTTCAAAATAGCACAACAAAGAAAGGGAGCTCCATCGTTTCTGCGCTTTCCTGAGAAATAAGATCTGAAATTTAGCAACAGTTAGGGGGATACTGATGACCGCGTAGGAGGTGTCTGAGACCAATTCAGTTCCCTACATATCAGCTTCATCCGCAATTTCATTTTCCTCTATGTTTATATATTCTGAAACCGAGAAAGTTGATATTTAGTTATGTCATTTACAGCCTTCAAAAAAAAAAAAAAAAATATTATCGCCCCTGGTCTAACCTGGCGGACAACCTAGTAGAAACCCTAATATGACCTTCTGGATCTACACCCAAATGGTAAAGCAAATGCTACTATATGTTGTATTGGTATGGTGGATAAAAACCTATCAAATTGAAGCTATAACAAAACTGTGTAGATTACAAAGGCTGAAGTGCCTAAGCTATGAGAACGATCCTGCTGCTGGGATGGAAGCGCTCTTAAGTCTACCATCCCTACACTTAGCAATACAAGAGAAAGCTACTATGCAACCACTCTCTTTTCACATGAAAGAACAACTTAAACCAAGAGATCTTACTGGACACCTCAATATCTTGATCTTAGCTCAACATGCAGTATGCGTAACTCAGGCGAATGATCACACGGAACCCATACTCAATTTTATAAAGAGATACAAGGTTATCTTCCCGTCTAGGGAAGAGTGGAACACTAATCCCTTCCTATGCGAAGGCAGACACCTTGCCGTGGTGCGGAGGCTTAGTCAAATCACTAACCAGACCTTACCAATGGATGATAGTGTGGTCACTTGAATACATTCCAGTATTGAGCGAATGCACTCCATTCCCTTTGTTCGGGCTGCTTTTTGAACGATAACCAAGCTCTGCCCTGGGTCGGAACAAGGTGTTATACGACCCGTGCCGAAGTTCAGCCTGGCTGGGGACCTAGACCCAAAATAGCTCAGTCTCGAACGGAGTGCTCCGGATACCTGGCAAACCTCCGGTTCTATATAGCCTTACCTGTGCTCACGGACCTCTGCACAGGCGAACCTGCCTTGTCCGAAACTCGTGGGACCAAAAATGAATTTGAACGGGAAAAGCATTATTTACAAGTAGGTCGGTCCTCCCAAAAAACCAACAAAGGTGGCTTCGACTATTGCTACAGCTGAGGGTAAGGCAGTGGTCAGACTGCTGCTAATCTCCACTACTCCACGGTTTTTGGCCAGCCTCCGCCTATATGGCCTATGACAGAGACGCCCCGCCGGACAAAGTCCGTACGCTGGTGCAAGAGGCAGTCCGGAAGAACAAAGATTTGGTTGTCTCCTGCGACGCAAATGCCTATAACATCCTGAGGGGGAGGAGCGACATTAACGCTAGAGACGAGTCACTACTGGACTTTATTCTAGAAAATAAAATTAGTGTTTTGAATTTAGGCTCCGAGCCGACTTTTGTTACTATAAACAGAGGGGAAGCTTTGCCCTTACAGAGTGTAACAATGCACTTAACAAACTGGCGACAGTGAATCAGGTGTCCGTGATTTGGGTACCAGGACATAAGGGAGACGAAGAAAACGAAAGCGGTAGACTTTTATGCTAAAACAGGGGCGGTAAAACCAATTATTGAACAAACCTCATTTTTCGGCTTTAAAAAAAGTAACCTTAAACCAAAAATGGATCCGAATAAAAACCAAGGGATACTGGAATGACACAAACGGCCTTAATCACTAAAAAATGTTACTGAACTTTCATACCAACAGAGCAAAATCTGCTTTAACCTTAGACAAAAAGAGCCTCAGATTACTCTGTGAAGCACTTACAGGCCACTTGCCTGCAATAAACATTTCAAGACAAAAGGATTATCCAGCACTAGTTTGTTCTGCTGTGTGGAAGAGAAATCCATAGAAAAATTGATCAGCAATTGTGAAGCATTAGGTCACAGGAGACACTGAATCATAGACTCGCACCTACTATATGATGAATACTTACAAATACTCTCTCCTTAAGAGCTGGTTCGATTCCTCGCAATACTAAATAATTAAAGTTAAGCGCTAATATAAAGTTATTGATAAAATAGTAAAATAAATGTAACAAATAAACTTCTTGGCTAATAACGAAATTTTGTTTGATACAAAACTATAAATTACTGTATTGTGAAAATTGTAAAATTATAAAGACGTGATAAGAAAGTTGCAGTCTGGCGAAATGTTATTTTTCGGCGGGAACACTTCACTAGGTGCTACATCGGGCGACCCCTTCTCATCATTCGGCACTGGCAGTACGGCGGCGGCTCCTGGTTGTGGCACCGCAGCGACGTAGGCAGGAGCACCTGCTTTTGGTACATCAGCTTTTGGTGCTATTGGTTTAGGCGCCGCGGCAACATCTGCACCCTCCCCATTTGGTGGTACTGCAATAGCTACCCATACAACTGGTTTCGGTGACTTTGGAGCGGTGCTGCTTTTGGTGGTTTCGGGACTAATGCCACCAATAGTGGTTCTGGCTTTGGGGGTTTTGGAGCAACTTCAAGGATGTCTACAGTTCTAGTTCGATACTCTCATCGCCAAATGGAACTACTTGCAGACCATATGGGATACTGCAAAGTCATTTTACTCACAAAATGCGGTACCGGTGGAAATTACACCCCAAACTATCTATGCCATTTTTAGGCAATGGGCTATAATCGCTTGCCAGGCAAAGTTAATAAAATGGGATTGGTCGCATTCAATTTTAACAAATAGTTGGCAGACGTAAACGTCCAACAGCAGCAAATTGTCACCTCACTCAATAGTATTTTTGGTATTAAACCAAACTTCGCTATAAACATTGAATCCATCAAAGAACATGAGAAGAAGAAACGTCAAATAGTAATATACCTTGAGGAGCGATCTCAAATGATGCCCAACGAAGCAAAACGTATACTCGCCACCAAAGTTTCAAACTACCTCAATCAACCGAATGTAAAAGCACAAATAGCCCGTCTTGGTATCGCGGAAGTGCAGGCGCTGGTGCTGCTCGACGAAGACCAACTAAAAGAGTATTTGGAGAACCCTCCAAAGGGTATTGATCCGCGGATGTGTGATCAAGCTAAAGTCGATAATCCAGACAAAACGAAGTTCATATCAGTACCAATGGTTGGTTTCAATGACCTGAAAGTGTCAGGTGACTGAAACGGAAACACACGCGCTGTATCTGAAGAAAGTGGGAACGGACTTAGCTGCGTTGAGACAACGACATTCTTCTACAACAGCACAAATAATGGAGTATCGCGAAAATTAGCAAAATTGAGCCATGATATATTAAAAATCATTATAAAATAAGAGTGCATACGCAAAATCGGGTTGGCATTGACACCAAAAGAGCACAAGGACGTGCAGGGCGCACAATAAATCAACCTGGACGCAGTGGATAAAAGCCTATCCAGACGATAGGTTTTTTTAAGGATTATTTTTTTATTATAATAGGACTATGAATAAGTTCGTGCGGTTTTTTTTCGAAATTTGAAACTTTATTGACGTAAAATGGTTACAAATTTAATATTCAAAATATTGTCCATCGCTTACTACTACTTTTTCCCATCTTTCTGGCAATTCACGGATTCCCTTTGTGAAAAATTCGGTCGGTTTTGCCGCATTCCACGAATCGATCCATTTTTTGACTTCATCGTAATTACGGAAGTGCTGGTCAGCCAGGCCATGTTGCATCGATCGGAAGAGATAGTAATCGGATGGCGCAAGGTCTGGACTATACAGCGGGTGGGGTAGGACATCCCATTTGAGCGTTTCTAAGTATGTTTTGACCACTTGTGCAACATGTGGCCGAGCATTGTCATGTTGCAAAATAACTTTGTCGTGTCTATCGGCGTATTGCGGCCGTTTTTCTCGCAGTGCTCGGCTCAAACGCATCAATTGTCGTCGGTAGACATCCCCCGTAATCGTTTCATTCGGTTTCAGTAGCTCATAATACACAACACCCAGCTGGTCCCACCAGATACACAGCATAACCTTCAGGCCATGAATATTCTGCGCCGACGTCGATGTTGAAGCATGGCCAGGGTATCCATACGTTGCCCGACGTTTTGGATTGTCGTAATGGACCCACTTTTCATCGCCAGTCACAATTCGATGCAAAAAACCCTTTCTTTTGTGCCGTTGAAGCAGTTGTTCGCATGCCATAAAACGGCGTTCAACGTCTCTTGGCTTCAATTCATACGGCACCCAATGGCCTACCTTTCGGATCATTCCCATGGCTTTTAAACGTTTGGAAATGGTTGATTGATCAACTCCCAAAGTTTTTGCAACCTCTTCTTGCGTTTGAGCCGGATCTTGATCGAGCAATTCCTCCAATTCGGTATCCATGAACTTTGGCGGCGCACCCTCGCGTTCTTCGTCTTCCAAGCCAAAATCACCACTTTTAAAGCGTGCAAACCACTTCTGGCACGTTCGCTCAGATAGAGCATGCTCACCATAAACTACGAAACCAAGATACGATGACTTTCGGCTGCTTTTTTCTTCATATTAAAATAATGAAGAAGAATTCCCCGCAAAAACACATTATTTGGCACGAAATTCGACATTTTCAAGTGTGGTAAAAATATTGTTGTTTACGCTTCAAATAAAAAACTTATACTGACGTTTGTGCCTTACGACAGTAGCTCTCCAATGAATGTTTGGAAATGTGGATCGATGGAATAATAATCAAGTTACGCCATCTGTTGTAAAACCGCACGAACTTATAAATAGACCTATTAATATAGTATTTATTATATTTTTGTTTATTTTACTAAATATTTATTTATAAAATATGCTACATATGCTCGTCTTAAGACCACTCAGAGCTTTCCTGGAAAATACCCCATTCTTGAGCCTTATGTCACTTGCGGATTTCTGCTTAAGAAGCTTTCTAGTAGGCAAGCCGGCGAGAAGTGGAAAGAATAAAGTACAGCTCGTCATGTTATAATGCGGACGGGAGCAACATTTTATCGGAAATGAACGGCGAGGTTTAATTACTTTCTGAAACCCGAGGTTTAATTACTCTTACCCGCATGCTCATAGGGCATTGCTCAGTAGGTGAGCATGCCGAAATGCTGGGCGCGCTTTTCCAAAGATATTGCAAATGCTGTAAAAAGAGTGGGGAGGAAGCAGAATTTTTTCAGCTGCTCTGTAACTGCCCTGCATTTTGCGGAAAAAGGCGTTATCATCTAGAGACTTTAGTTATTCTACCAATAATTACTTAAAGGACTGATGCTATTTAAGTATCAGGGACAATGCATGGTTCATGCGCCAGCGGTTAATCAAACTGTATTATTCCGACATTGACCTCCATCGCTTCAGCGGCTGTCACTTTAACCTGACCTAACCAAACTTATGCCCACATACCAGAATTTTCGGAAGGCAGCATTCGCCGTGATGACACTTCCACGCATAAAATATTTATGAGTCATTTGCACGCATAATTAGGTTGTCATTAAAGCTGTCCGCGGTAGTGGTTGTCGAATCGAAGGGCTTACGCAGACATACACAAACGTACATATAAATATATGTATGTGCGCGAATGCATTTGATTATGTGGATACGTACAAAAATACTCGAATGTGCGTTTGCGGTTAAAAATCGGTGTGTGGTTATTATGAATGCAGTAGTTGTTATTGATGCCAAGTTTTGTTGTTGTTTTTGCTGTGCACATTCATTTCCACATTCCAAGGCCCGTTTGTGTGGCAATTGACTTCGGTAGTAACAAAAGTGTTTGCCTCTACTGACATTTCTGCTGCTACTCAATATTGGTTTATTACATTTAATATCACACACATTCCGGCAAAGTGCATATGTATGCGTTATGTGAGGTAATCAAAACCGATATGTGTAAGTGTAATGTGGACAGAATTGTAGATGTTGGAAGGTCGCTGTGAAAATTAACATTTTCAGCGGGTTGAAATTTCATGTTGACATATGTCACGCCACGAAATCGCGCAAATAGCATATACACACATACATACATACATACATACATACAGGCATATGTGTGTATAAATGTGCATTTGGACAGGCGTGTAAAATTCCATACACAACGAAGTGTTTAAATAAGCGTTAATTTTCATCATGTGCTCCTTGAATGCGATATGCATGAAAGTATGGCATTTCATTGGATGGTGGGGACACCATGTCGTATGCGTAATCAACAAAAATGTCAGTTTGCTGGCGATTTTGGTGTTGATTTTAGGTTTTGTTTGAAGCTTGGAAATATAATTCGATTATCGAGTGTTGATATGGGCTGATTCTAATTTTCGCATTTTTATTTTTTAACTAACAGAATATGAATGGAGAATTCGTGCTAGTTTGTATGAGAAAGCACAGATTTATATGAAAATTATTAAAAAAAAAATTTTTTGTTTAGAAAATCTAAATAAAAAACATGAAACATGGCTTGTTCGCTCTAATCACGCTTCTGTAACTCTGTAAAGAGTTTGAGCGATACCAATTTGTAGTGCTTGCGAAGTCAGGTGTCCCGACGCGGGAGAACTCACAACATCATCTGACCAAAAATTACTCTTCTCCGGCAACTATCCATATCAGAGAAGAGACAGAGTGGGGTCAGCGTCCTCCTCTTTAAGTCAGCTGCGGTAGCTCTGATAGAATGGAAAGCGTATTCTGAACGAATCATCTCGCTGAGACTGCGAAAAAGAGCCAGGAAGGTGGCTATAGTCCCATGCTACACGAAAACAAATATTGCACGCCTCGACGCCAAAGAAAGCTTTTCTTGCAGACTTGCGAATGTGATGAATGACATCAAGAGAGGCGACATAGTTATTTTCATGGGTGACATGAATGCAAAAGTCGATCACAGCAATAAGTGTCTTAAAGGGACGATGGGACAGCACGGCTTAGGGACGCTCACCGATAGTGGGAAAATATTCACCGAGTTGTGCTCAAACCACAACCTTGTCACAAAATAATCTTGCTGGCACAAAATAACATGAACCCAAACCACATACCGATTTGATCAATGAATAAAAACGTGCAGAAGCTCACTGAGAAGCTCAAACAGTGTTCGGACTATCCTTTTGCCAAAGACAAATAATTTTTGTATTAGGCATGGGAATAAGTTTCCGCCCACGTGAAAAAGTTGTTGTTGCTGATTTTATTTTTGTGTTCACTCCAGTAATATACTGGTGGTTTGAAGGTGTATATGTTAGGTCTCGATCGCTGTAGTTGACATTCGTTTGCAGCGAAAAGATCCTTTTTTATCTGACGTCAAAAATGTCTATCTTCGTCCCGAAGAAACAGCATTTGCGGGAAGTCATGCTTCATTATTACCTTTTAAAGGAAAAGGCAGCTGAAACGTGTCGTATATTGATCAATATCAATAATCACGGTCCATCGAATACAACTTGTAAACTTGTAAAGAGTGGACTCCCCGCTTCCAAAGTGGCAATTTCCACGTGAGTGATAAAGATGGCGAAGGGACACCGAAAGAATTCGAAGACACTCAACTACAACAACTACTGGATGAAGACGCATGTCGAACCCTTGATGATATATCTAAAGAGTTGGATGTTGACAGTCAAACCGTCGGTAAACGTTTGCACTCGATGGGAACGGTCCAGAAAGTAGGTAACTGGGTGCCACATCAATTGAAGGATCCCTCTCTCGAGATACGTTTGGTGACGTGTGTGATGCTTCTTGAACGGCAGAAAAGAAAAGGTTTTCTGCATCGCATCGTCACTGGCGATGAAAAATGGATCTATTATGATAACCCTAAGCGTCGAAAACGTTGGAGCCTGCCAGATGAACCATCGACAGCGAAAAAAATATTCATGCTTCAAAGGTTATGTTGTGCATCTGGTGGGATCAGAAGGAACTCCTTAAACTATCTAAAACCATCACTGGCGATCGTTACCGACTACCGACTGCAGCTGATGCGTTTGAATGGATCTCTCAAAGAAAAGCGGCCGGAATGGGACGGTAGACATGACAAACTGATCTTGCTGATTTTGCTACATGGCAACCAGCCAGGCCACACGTCGCTAAATCGGTCCAGAAGTATTTAGAGGGAGTGAATTGTGAAATCTTGCCCCACCCGCCGTATTCCCCAGCCATTGCACCTTCGGATTTCCATCTGTTCCGATCAATGCAGTCAGCCCTTATTGGAGAACGGTTCACTTCTAACGAGAGCACCGCAACCTGGCTCAAGGAATCGATCAAGTCAAATGAAGTCGAATTTTGAGTTAGAGAGTCGAATTGAAAGATGGAGTAAAGTTGTATTATTTAATTGTTTAAATAATTTGTAATTTTGGCTAAGAAAGGACGGAAACTTATTCCTATAGCCAATAAATGTCCGTCTGAGCAAAGCAAAGCGGGCTTACGCTTCTCCTTCGCAAGTATGGAAATCACCCACAATGAATTGAGCGACTAAATTGAACATTTTTAATGCTTATGTAAAAACCAAGCATCTTAACAGTAGCCAGACGTGGCCCACATTAGAAGCAAATAATGAGAATTTTCTTGCAAAGCGTAGTTTCTAAGCAAAGGCTATGGGAAATCGCGAAGCAAAGCGCCACCAAAAACTACGTGGTGGCGTACAGTTAATAATGAAAAATCCAAATCGTTTAGCGAATTACGAGAGAGAAGTCTGGAAATGTTTTGCAGATAGCCTAAGTTCCTATTTTTATAAAATAAACTTATGTAATTAGAATACGTAAGTAATAATAATGGCCATCTATTTGTTATATAAAAATTAAAATTAACTAAAAAGCTGTTCAAACTACTAGGTTAAGATGATTTTTCAGGTGGTATCATATTTATTAGTTAATAAGGGTGGTTAATTTTCAAGGGCTGATGTTGAATGTGAACCACACCTAAACGTCAACGACACCGCTGGACTTCTTTCTTTGAGGTTATTTGAAAGAAAAGGTCTACGTTGATAAGCCAGCAACAATTCAAGAGCTAAAGGATGAGATAATTCGGCACATTAACGGCATAGAACCTCAATTATGCCTCAGCGACATCGAAAATTTGGACCATCGGGTGGAGGTGTGCCGCAGTTTGGCCAATATTTTGTACTATACGTAATTGAGTCATACTAATATTATCATAATAAAGAGAAATGACAATAGCTTCGTAAACAAATTGTATTTGATTCAAAATCAACACCGGCCCTTAAAACTTAACCACTCTTTAGATAAGGAACTATTTGCATTTGGTAGTCTTTGAAGGTGTGCCGCCGAGGCCGCGGTGACCATTTGGTCAATATATTGTTTTACACGTAATTGAGCCGTACCAATATTATCATAATAAAGAGAAATGACATCAATTTCTTAAAAAACTTTATTTTATTTAAAATCAACAGCGGCCCTTGAAACTTAACCACACTATACTACAGTACCATGGCGCATGTAACTCCCACAAGTTGCATTCGGGAGTTATATTTTTCCTATAAGTCAGCTGTCTGTCCGAAAGTGATGCCCTAATAGCCACAAATTTGACTCTCAAGATTTTGCCTTTCTTTAATATAAAACCTTATTTAAGTTCACGAAAAGATAATATTTCGCTATGAATATTAGTAAACTTTATTTTTATCACACAGCCTGAATTATGTATTTTCACTCTGGCGCCAAGTGCTCCAACTTTGCGATCAGTTGGATATTTTTCATAATTTTACAGTCGTAGTTTTGTAAAATTGTAAAGTCATGGCCATGGCCAAATTATTTCCTTATGCATATAAATTAACTAATTAACAAATACAAAATGCAATCCAACAAATATACTAAATTAGATCCACCGAATTTCGCACCACATCATACATCAAATGTGCTTAGGTTGTAGTATAATTCCCTACCACAACGCAGGACTTACGGCTGCGGTCAGTTGTAATTATACGTAATCTCATACATGCCCATATATAACATACACATATAACCAACCACACAAATGCACGTACTATATGTACGTCGTATGCTCAGATGCAAGCGCTCTAGTTGCACTACTCATAAATCTGCCTAGAAATATGCTTCATTATTAAATTTCCACGCATTTGTAGCCAAGATTAATTAGTCCTCCGGGTGACGCGGACACCATAGCTCACATGCAGCTGCCTGCCTGACTGCCTGGCTGGTTGCTTGGTTGGTTGGTTAGCTCCTGTAAGTGGTTATCAATAAGCGTAAGCCACAGAAGTATGCATATAAATCTGTACGCCTGTTGTGTCCGTATGTCTATATATATACTCCTACATATGGGGATGCCACGTACGTATGAAATTTACCCCTTATTTGGGAGTAGCTGCAGAATTTGATATGCTTTAGAATAGTTGTGCTTAGTAACTTACTTGTGTGTATGCTGAGGTACCGATTTGGCTGTCATAACTTTTTGAGCTGTTCATACATGTAAATTTACAGCAACAATAACTACAAGCATATCCATACAAATAAACTTCATATCATCGCCACTGCCTAATCAGAAAATTGAAAACTACATTTTACAATGGTGACAGTTCCCGTTTGCATGACACAAACACATGCATAGAAAGGGAAGTACAAAGTTTTAAGAGAACTCGAGTACTTAATACAGGGTTGTGCACATAATGAGGTTATTCGTTGATCTCCGATAATTGTACGAGTATCATCAACATGCATAGTGAACATCGCGGACATTGCAGAATGGGAATGGTATGATAATACATAAATACTCGTTTGAAGTAATGCAGTGTAATGATAATAATAATGGTAATGGTAGTGGAAATTGTAATGGTGATGATATTTATAATACAAAAATATTCGTATGCGTCTAGTGATGCAATGTAATGATAATAGAAATAATAATGATAATGGTAATGGAAATTGTAATGATAAGGGTATTGATAATACATAAATACTCGTATGTAGTAATGCAGTGTAGCGATAATAGAAATGATAATAATAATGGTAATGATAGCTGTAATGATAATGGTAATGGAAATTGTAATGGTGATGATATTTATAATACAAAATTATTCGTATGTAGTAGTGCAATGTAAGATAATAGAAATGATAATGATAATGATAATGGCAATGGAAATTGTAATAATAATGGTAATGGTAGTGGGAACGATAATGGTAGTGGAAATTGTAATGGTGATGATATTTATAATAGAAAAATTTTCGTATGCATCTAGTAATGCAATGTAATGATAATAGAAATGATAATGATCATGATAATGGTAATGGTAATGGTAATGGTAGTGGTAATGGTAATGGTAATGGTAATGGTAATGGTAGTGGTAATGGTAATGGTAATAGTAATGGAAATTGCAATGATAACGGTATTGATAATACATAAATACTCGTATGTAGTAATGCAGTGTAGCGATAATAGAAATGATAATAATAATGGTAATGATAGCAGTAATGATAATGGTAATGGAAATTGTAATAGTTATGATATTTATAATATAAAAAAATATTCGTATGTAGTAATGCAAGGTAATGATAATAGAAATAATAATAATAACGGTAATGGTAGTGGTAATGAAGATGGTAATGGAAATTGTAATGGTGGTGGGATTTATAATACAAAAATATTCGTATGTAGTAATGCAATTTAATGATAATAGAAATGATAATGGTATTGGTAATGCTAATAGTAATGAAAATTGTAATGGTTATCGTATTGTTAATGGGAACGATAATATTACTGTCAATAATAATTGAAATAGTAATGGAAATGACACTAGCAGTAGTAATGGTAAGAGTATTCGTAATCATAGTTAATGGTAATGGTAGTCGAAATTATAAAATAAATGACAACGGTGAGGACAACAACTGCAATAGTAATGGTATAAGCAATGATATTGGTCGTAGTAATGACAATGGTAATCATATTTACGAAGGAAATAGTTGTTAAAAATTCATTTCAGTTCTGCTGCAGCCGAAATAAGTTTAGATGAAAGTTGAAATATGTTTTAGTAGCAAGCGTTGCGCTTCTAAGGATTTCAATAACAATGGAAAAGCGAAAATTTTCGCTAATATCCGTTCAATCAAGCCCAACCTGTTTAGCTTATAACTGAGGAGATCGATATTCAACGTTCTTCGTAGTATTGTAAAAGCGAAATAGCGTAAGTGCATAGGACTTGAAAAGCTAACATGCAGAAATCCAGCTCCGAAATCTGCTCAGAAAATAAGTTCGCAAGCAAATTGTTTGGAAATGTAGTGCGATGAATAAAATTCTTCCAGAACCGGTCTTCACATCACTGAGTGCAATCAAGAATGCAATACCCTTAAAATACATACGAATTGCGTATTGTAGTTGGAGAGATTAGATGACTTTTAAAGTTAGCAAAACGCCCACCTACAACCACAAATAAATGTCAATATTTATAAATATGAAAGGAAGGCATGCCTGCAGATTCACGGCAGTGATAACTTTCTCTGTGAAATCCTTGCCCTATGGACGACGAAGATGTTAACCCTTGGTATACCTTTAACCGAAAATATATACAAATATATATTTTTTTCAAAATAGTTCATTGGGAAATTTCAAGGATATTTAAGGGTACATTTTTTTCATTTTATATTTGCTTTGGGGAAAAGTACTCTAACAATTTTTTTTTAATAGTTGGATAAATCTTCTTTTGCCTGGAATTCATATTAAAATTTGCAAAAATAAAATTAGTAAGAAAAAAAATTAAATTAGTAAGAAAAAAACTGGTATTATGTGGGGTAATATTCAATTTGAATGATATTTTGTAAAATTATAGCTAACGTCCGTCTGGGTTTGCGGCTGCGTATAAAATAAATAATCGTCAAAATTTGAATGAAAATGTAAAATACACTAATTTCCAGGATCATTAGGCTGGGTGTGAATATTTTTGTTAAGATCAAAATGCCAATTTTACCTTAAAGTTCTCTTTTCATTATCAAATGGAACTTTAGGAACTCTAACAATTTTTTTTAATAGTTGGATAAATCTTCTTTCGTCTGACATTCACATTAAAATTGACAAAATTAAATTGATGAGAAAAGAAAACGGAAATCAAACAAAAGTATTAATTTTTCTCTCCAACCCTGTACTGGATTTCACCAAAATTCACCTTGACTTACGCCCAAAATTCAAAACCAGATAGCGTAACACAGCGAAAATTCATTTGATGCAAAATCTTGGCAGCAATTCAATTAGCGGCTCTGGCATTTATCTTATTTACACTACAGGCACATATACAAACAACCACACACGCACAGCGACATAGGTCATAACTCATTTAGCCCACGATGTTGGAGACACATCCATACACATATCGCATGCTACAATAACCGCAGCAGGTAGCATACGCTAAGGCGCACTTAAAGTGTAAATGATATGTTGCTATAAACATTTGCTTAGGCTCTCAGGCACATATGCACGTAAAGTTGCTCAATAATACAGGTACTTGGAAAGGCACAATGTGCATATGACACACTATTCTTGTACACATACATATATGCATATGCATTCATATACGGGTACGTAATATACAATACTGCGCAGTAGTGACTTTAGATGTGAAAAACGCCTTCAACTCAGCAGACTGGGGGCACCTTCTGAAGGCACTTAAAAAGCTATCTGTTCCGGCATACATATATAATATTGTCAGAAACTATCTGAGCGATCGAGTTTTAGAATACGACACAGAAGGTGGAATAAAAAAGTATAAGATTACAGCAGGTGTGCCACAGGGCTCAGTGCTAGGCCCCACGCTTTGGAATATTATGTATGACGAAGTGTTCCGACTCCCATTTCCAACAGATGTACACATCGTTGGCTTTGCGGATGACATAGCTCTCGTAATTGTAGCTAAACTGGTGAGCGATATCGAAGTCAAAGCAAACACTGCAATTGCTACCGTAACAAACTGGCTGGATAGCGTAGGTTTATCCATTGCAGCGGAGAAAACGGAAGCGGTCCTCATCAGTACCCGCAAGAAACCAGAGATAGCCTCTTTCAGCATAGGCACACATAATTTTAAATCGTCTCGTCAGCTCAAATATCTGGGTGTTATAATTGACGACCGGCTCAGTTTTGGCCCACATGCGGAATATATAACCCACAAAGCATCAAGAATGTTCAGTGCGCTCTCTAGAATGCTCCCGAATGTGGGTGGGCCGAGAAGCAGCAAACGCAGGCTATTATCTAGCGTCATCGCATGCACCCTGCTATATGCAGCACCAGTATGGGCAAAATCCATGAAGGTAAAAGCATATAGAAGACCGTACGAAGCCATGTACAGACTTTGCGCACTGAGGGTGATAAGCGCATATAAAACCACCTCTGACGAAGCGGCAATGGTGATCGCAGGCATGATTCCGATAGATATATTGGCGGAAGAAAGAGCGAGAGTGTTCGTGCAGAAAGAACAGGACCACAGTAACATATCCGCGATCATAAAAAGAGAGAAGGCTACATCCATGCTGAAATGGCAGGAGCGTTGGGAAAACGCGACAAAGGGAAGGTGGACTTATACACTAATCCCAAAAATCGAAAAATGGCTAAATAGAAGCTATGGTGAGCCTAATTTCCAGCTAACGCAATTTTTGACAGGCCATGGTTGCTACCAGAAGTATCTACATCGCCTTAGGATACGTGATTCGCCTTTATGTCGAATATGCCATGAAGAGGAAGATGCAAGACATGTATTTTTTGTATGCCCGCGATTTGTGACTATCAGAGAGGATTTAGCTTCACTATCAGATGATCCGATAGTACCAGAAAACATAGTGGACATCATGATGTCTTCAAAGTATGCGTGGGATAAGATCTCGGCCGCAATTAGCCAAATAATGTATGCATTAAAGCTCGCAGACATATCCGAGGTCAGCGGCAGATAAACAGACGATACTTGACAAAGGAACGAACTCTTAAGTCGACGTGTGACAAGTATGGTGGGAGGGGGTGGACAGGCCCAACTGGGGTGGTTTGCTTCGGTAACAAACAAAACTGGGGGAGGATTAAAGTACATGCAACTTTTGACGGACTGCATGTGAAGTGTAACTGACGTAGAGCCTAGAGTTCAACCGCCTTCCCGACGATTTACTTAACGGTAGTACCGGGAGGGGATCGGTACATGGACGGTAGGAGGTTTAGTTTGGGTTAAAGTCCTACACTGACGGGGTACAGGCTTTCGATGCTTCCTCCTCGTAAAAAAAAAAAAAAAAAAAACGGGTACGTGTGAAGTTCAAATGAGAGTTTCCTCAGTATAAACTTTGACTTGAACCTCGTTAATAGAGTGTGAGTGTGTGTGTGTGTGTGCATGTGGCTTGTGCAACACTGTGACTTATGTGCTGACGCAACCAATTATGGTTGCACATCTAAACTTAGATAGTAGAACTGATGCTCAAAGGGATTGTGAGCGGGAAGAAAGGCGATGTAAATTGATTTTTATAAAGTTTTTCAAACTTGTTCAAAACTGTTTTTGAAGCTTTGGAGTAAGAAAAAAAACGGGTATTATGTGGGGTAATATTCAATTTGAATGATATTTTGGAAAATTATAGCTAACGTCCGCCTGGATTTGCGGCTGCTTATAAGTAAATATTTAAATTTTATTTTAGATAACAAATGTTGATGGTGAAGGGCGAACAATTTCGTCAAAGTTTGAACGAAAATATAAAAAGCTCAAATTTCCAGGACCATTAGGACTGAGTGTGAATACATTCCTAAAGATCAAAATGCCAATTTTACTTTAAAGTTCTCTTTTCATTATCAAATGGAACTTCAGGAATAGTTAAAAGTGAGGGAGAAAATGCAATGAATGGTGGAACGAAACTTTGCTCAGTAATTCAATTACAATTTTTGGCCTTTAAGATATTGCAGTATTGTCCTACACACATTGGGTGTGCTCCTGAACATACGACCGCTTCCAATCTTGATTGAAAGGGAAGCTCGCTCGAGTGCCGTAAGATTAAAAAGTATCTCTGAACTGAATGGGATATGAAAGGGATATGAAAGGACATTTAAAGATCTTAGAAGACCTCCTACATAGTCCCATTCTTCATAGCGATGATATACTATCACCCAAACCAATACTCTTCAGGAACTTCTAAGTTATAATTAATGAACGCACAGACTGGAGAACTAATTCTATCACTTTCAAACCTGGCTCTCAGCTATGGTTTACTGATGGGTCCAAATTGGAAAATGGTAGAACAAGGGCAGGAATCAATGCGCCTAAATTCAAAAAATCGATTCCGATGAGACTCTACCCAACAAAATTCCAGGCAGAAATACATGCCATTGAAATATATGTTAGAGAATGCCTTAGCAGGAAAATGAGAGGTACTCATATCTACATACTTTCAGATAGCCAAGCGGCTCTAAAAGCCTTTCTATCAACAACTCCTCTCGTCGGGCCTGACTACATGCAACTGTAGGACTCTTCATCAACTTACCATAAATCGGAGGATATACGAAGTAAGATCAGCTAAATTTCCTATACAAGAAAAAACTCAAAAGTATGGTCTCATCTCGACCAATAGAAACAATAACAAGAAATCTTTTTAATACACCCATCCTTTGCTATAGACCAACAAGCGTGGTCTAGGAGGTCTATTGGGGGGTTAGAAGAAATGTTTTGGTAAAGATTTATAAACCTCGCGCCTTAGCAAGGATGCGTAGTTGATATAATTATAATTTCTATGAGCTTTGCGAAAACATAGGGATAATTAAATACATTAAAACTCAGCGCCTTTTTTAGCAAGGCCATGTAGCTGCCATTGAAATGAAATCACCAGTTTTGAAAGTATTTGGTATTCATTAAAGCTGGCAGAAGAAGGCGAAAGATGAAGATCAGAAGATCTTAGCTTCAGCGGGGTGTTTCTACTTAATTGGCACCAGTTGGCACGAGGAAGAATCAGGGACTATCGAGCTTTGCAGTAATCGAGTATTTTGAAATATTTTCAGTTATCCGCTGCATAAGTTTCATATGGGCTGACAATTTTTAACAGTTAGAAATTTCGATGCCATTTTGCATTTTTCTATTAACAATCGTGTGACTGGGAAATGTTAAAAATTATGAAAAAAAAAAAAGAAAATAATAGAAGAAATTTCTTTGAAATATTATCAAATAAGCCAACTTTGCTTACTACTTGATGTTGACGTTTTTTGCGTTTTCAATAATAGCGTAGTTCAAGAGTCTTTAAAGAAGTAAAAAATTAAAAAATTTATTACATGAAAAAATAAAATTGTAGTTAAATTAAAAAAAACTCAGTATTAAAGTGCTATAAAGCCTTAAGTAAAACAACCAAAGCTTTTTCCAATCCCAGGTAAATTCCATAGCATAGCTAATTTTGAAATTATTTACCAAAGCAGTTTTCAAATAGTGGAAAAAATGGTTAAAATGCTTATCTGAGCGAAGTACTTAGTTTGAACATTTTCCTGAGAATTTCAGATGGAGTATATTCGTATAATATTTTAACCCTTTAACTCCCTCAGAATAAGGCCCATTTTGACTATTATTTAGAGAAGTTTGTAAAACCATAGCATTTCTAAGGTCGCTAGAGGGTTAATATGTTCCGGAAAGCTAATCCTTCGAAAATTGCACTATGGGTCTTGCAAACAAAATCTGCATGAAAAGAACATAAATGTCGATAGACACGAAAAGAGCAAATATGCAGTTCTCTAGTTATCCTTAAGATATGCAACACTTTTTGTTCACGCTTTCATAAGCATTTACGCTGCGCTTGCACAAAGCGACTATAAGAAATATTTAACCTGATAATGCATAAAGCTTTGGGGTCTTACTTTTTAGCCCTCTCGTACTTGCACCCTACATTGGTTTCATTCTGCCCCCAGAAAATTTAACTAAAATTGTTGCGCAATGCAACATATCAACAGGTTGCACTCAAACGTTTCTGCTGTTTATTTATATTCTGTATATTTTATTGTTAGCGGAATTTCGTTATAATTTTGTTTACAATTTTTGATTGTGTTGTTTTTATTGAAAAAGCAAATATGGCCTTTGAAATGTTTTCGCCAAAACTCAAACCACTACACACAAATACATACACATACTCAGTTTACGCGCGCGAAGGCCACCCTGCTTGCAACACACTCTCAGTTGAAAAAGCTGAGGGGTATTTTTATTGTGGCATTTAATTAAAAACGTGACATATTTTGCCATTGGGAAAATGCATGATGCTTCGGTGTTTTCGTAATTCTATTTTTATTTTGTTTTTGTTAAGAACTTGAAACTGAAACACAGAAATCACAAAAATTACAAAAATGAAAATGAGTGAGCTCCCACATATGTGCACGTTCTTGTAGACTAATGGGGTAGTGTGAGTGTTTGTGTGCGTATGGGATACATGGCCCCAGTAGGGAAATCGCTTTATACGCTTCTGGCAATGATCTGTAGTATAGAGAATGAGACAGTGAACAGAGTGCAGAGGCGAGCAAAGCAACTAGCAACACATTGAAAGAGCATAACTGAAGTGATGGGTTACATACGTCCAGCAGCGCCAAAATGCGCTAAAGGAAAACCTGTTTTTAGAAGGGATAACAATAGAAATAAATATAAAAAGAATTTTGTAAATTTTTTATTAGTACTTAAACTTCAGAAACAGATTCATTTAATTTTTCTTTACAAAAATTAATATATAAAAAATCACGTGACGTACAATGCAAAAAAAAGTTGCTCCACGGTCTGCATAATTTTTCCTTAAAATGTTGATGGATCTGTACAAAGTAAAAAAATTCTTGTAGAATAAAGTTGTAGTAGTTGTAAAAAAAAGCGCATTAAAAAATATTAATACTATATGAGTTATCACGCAGACCGTTGCGGAAAAAGTAACTTCGAGAGAAACGAGTAGTAACGTCCAGTTGCTTCGAACGATGGACAGCAACCTGTGCACCTCAAACTCTCGTCGGGCAGTTACATTTTCTACCATAACTTTGTATCTATGGGGAATTTTTTACAATCAACTTCGACAGAAACACGCCTAAAACTATAAAGAATAATAATCTGTAAAAAAAAAACAAAAAAATCGATTTTTTGAAAACTCTGGACGTATGTAACCTCTTAAAGCTTATGCGTTCCCTGAGTGAAGTTATATTTTGCTTTGTTAAAATTGGATTTCCTATCAATTGAAATTTTTTCTTTAGAAATTTTTTTAAAAGAAAACAGCAGGGAGAATTCAGCTATCTCCCGGAAGAGCTACGCATTAGTCCTGAAATTCCAAAATCATTTTCGTATGAAAATTGAAACTTTTCATTTCCATCATTGCCATCGAGGTTTAGAGCAGCATGAAGTGCATATGATGAATCCAAGCTACTGGGTGGAATATCAGAAGCAGACATGTGCAGACTTCCTTTGTTTTCTAAAATATTGTCAAACGCCTACTTGGCCAGCTGGCCGTCCGTGCGAGAATTTAACCTTAACTTAAACTCCGCCTCCTCCGAACGGTTGCTGCTCCCGGAACCTTGCCGTTAAGTACTGCGTCAGGAGGCCATTATCGAGTACTTTTACTCAAACTGTCCGGTATTCACGCTGCGATGACTTGTCGCCATTTTCGACAGTCTGTTGCGCCAGTTGTTGTTGTCTGAAGTCCGCCTTTCAAAAAGGGTCATTTTCCAAATTAAAGCTGTGCAAGTATACCTTGAAACATTCATGGCCGCTGAGCGATTGTGTTACATGAAAGTCTACCTCTCATTTTTCACCAAACTATTTCGCAATGTCTGGCATTAGATCATAGGTCTAGCGACCCTTTGTTGAATGCTCCTCCCGCTGTTGCCATTTTCTTTTGGTACGCTTTCGCTTCTCTTTTTTAACGCCGTAGACCGTCTTCTCCCCTGTTGGCTAGTACAACCTCTTCAACTCTTTGATGAGCAGATCAACCGGGATTTTATTCGATATTACGGCTATGGCTATTGCGACAAACTCAGCTAACCTCGGTGAGGACTGACTATATCCTGCCGACAGTAACTCTCAATAGGAATTTTGTCACTCTCTTTCCATCTAAGGAAGAATGGAATAAGGGATTCTCTCTAAACAACTTCGACACTACAGTCTATACAGATGGCAGTAAAATGGATTGTGGTGTTGGAGCTGGTATATATTCTCACAGACTTAAAATTGAGAAATCTGTGTGTCTCCCTAATACCAGCAGCGCCTTCCAGGCGGAAGTACTGGAAATTGGGGAAGCTTGTAGGCTACTAATCGCAGATTTCTCTTTTAAGGGTAATATCGTTATTCTTTTGGATAGCCAAGCTGCAATCCAGGTACTGGACTCGCCAACCACAACCTCTAAAATGGTGGAGCAAAGTAGAAATAGCCTCACCACCTTGAGTGAAAACCATAAAGTAACCTTGATTTGGGTCCCGGGACACCGGAACATAGAAGGTAATGAAAAAGCCGATGAACTTGCAATAGGGAGATCTGCCATGAATAACGTTCTTGCACCATTAGATGCAGTCAAGAATGGAATTTCCCTAAAATACCTTCGAATCGCGGATTGTAGATGGAGAGACCGGACGAAATGCAAAATTAGCAGGACGTTATGGCCCAACCTACAACCTCAAGCAATCGTCGACATTGATAAACATGAAACGACGGGACGCCTGGATACTAACGGCAGTCATAAATGGCTTTTGGTCTATCGGAGAACAAGCAGCCAGGATTGGATTCTGGAAGAATCACCACTTTAACCAACCAACGGCTATGGCATTATCGGAAATCATGCGGTAAGCGCTTGCGACTATTAAAGCGCTTTTACATCTTTTATGAACGATTTTTCCACATGGGCCCATATCGGTGCTGCATACGTAACAACAGACGTGGAGAGTAACTGGGGTTTTTCTTCGGGTGGTCCTCCCATATTTGGTATAAGTCTTGGTAGGGTACTATGTGATCGTCGCGCCTTTTTGTTAACTACTGCAAGGTGATCCTGAAGAGACATTCGCGAGTCAATGACAACCCGCAAATACTTTTTATGTGGCATTCGCCCACAGTGATGATCAAGCAGTGAAATGGTTCGCAGTTGGAGAAATCGTACCAGTGCTGATCTAGAAACTTACTCTATTTGCTCAGTTTTATCCTGCAGGGACACCACTGCTTGTTTATTAATATGCATGCCCACTGCAAACACTCACATGCCTGACTTTATATCGAAATATGGTTTTCATACTCACACCTCGCTTCATTATTTCCGCCACGAAATCAGGGCAATCCACTGCTGCGTGTTAAGTTGACCGCCACTTTCGATTATTTGTTGGGGGTAACCGCAGAATTTAATTAAAAATCATATGCATTGAAAGTAAACAAACAGATACAAAAGTGCAAGAAAAAAAAAAACTCTGCCGCGTTAACATGCCGTCACTCAACAAATACATATTCGTGCATATGTGTTTGTATGCATGTGTAAATAAAATTGATAAACAATGTGCAATCAATGCTACACCAGGGAGTTGGCGATATTTATTGGGCCTATCATGTCAACATATTTACCCACCCACAGAGCAATGCGCACTAACGCACTTATTTATGGGGAAATTAAAATGGCTAACCAAAGGCAAGCGTGAGCCCTTGTACTTGGCGTATCGGCCATTAATAGGAAGAAGGAGTGTTCGATGCTCACTTTTAAGACGCGAGATATCGGAATCATGCTGTCAAATTTTGACTGTTTTTCTGCTTTCAGCTGCAGCCTTTGAAGTTTGAAAATTATGAGGAATATTTTTTCTGTACGCTCAGCGTGCAGCTGCTATCGAAAATTCCTGGCAAATCAACTGCAACCAAAGCAAGAATTACCGAACCAATGGACGATATTGAGATCTTCTAAATACTATTAAATGTAAGCTAACACAATCAAGTCTTGGTTGTTATATGTACATATATAGATTAATGGGTATACAAAAAAAAAATAAAAGTTGTATTTCAGATGTCAAAATAAATAAGGTAAGAACAGCGGTAATGGTTAAAAAAAAGTATATGTTCTTATATTGATCATAATTTCTCTTCAGACGATCTGACAGTGGTGACGCTGAAGGGCTGCAAGTATGAGACGTTACTCTTTGGATCCTGTTATATGCCACATCATGAAGAAGTACCACAGACGGAACTTCGGGAGCTGGTAGAACAGCTGCCAGAAAGAAGGACGCTCTGCTGGTAGGAACGGACGCAAACGCACATCACATGGTCTGGAGTAGTGCAGACATAAACGACCGAGGTGAGTCACTATTAAACTTGGGGTCTATCCCCCTCTCTGATGAATTGGTGATACACGGCAGTAGTTAAAACAATATTGCTATATGGGGCCTTAATATGGTGGACTGCGGCAAGAAAACTGACATACTTAATGCCACTGGAAAGGATTCAACGACTCGCTGCTCTGTGCATAACAGGAGCAATGAAAACCACTCCAACGGCGGCGCTGGCAATGATACTCAGCATGCCACCTATTGACCTTATGGCGGAAAACCTGGCAGCGAAATTCGCGAGGAGGCTGGTGGCTGCTGGAGGATTTATCTGCAGAACCTTCGGTCACAGCTCAATTGGAAAGTACAGCTCAGGTTGCACAGACTACATGACTCCGTACTTTAGTTGGGAGAGAAGGTTTCGCACTACAATTGAAGAGGACGGATGGCACAAACTCATGAAACCTGGCCATAGAACTTTTCTCTTCTATACAGACGGCTCTAAAACTTTAGACGGAATGGAAGCGGGTATTTACTGCTCAAAACTAAAGATAAGGCAGACTATCAAGCTGCCAGACCATAGTAGTATTTTCCTAGCGGAAATTTTAGCTATGGGGAAAGCCGCAGAGCTAGCCTACACTAGACCAAGAAAGAACTCAACAATTAATATATACGCAATAAAAGTAATAAGCTCACATTGTATTAAGTCCAAAAATGTTCGACGGAGCAGGGAGGCCATAGAAAGGCTAGCCACAAACAGTAGGCTGCATATCTACTGGGTGCCTGGTCACAAAGACGTTATGGGGAACGAATTAGTAGCTGAGATAGCAAAAAGTGCTGTTAGACTACCTTTTGAGCAAGAGAACGACATACCAAAACCGCTAAATACAATATAGAATGAAATGGACGACCACATGAAAAGGCGAGTGGAAGCTAGGTGGACTAATCTGACCACATGCACAACAGCAAAAGTTATGTGTAGAACTAACGACAAAAAAATAACTCAATTCGTACGAGTACTTACGCTCTCGCGAAAGGACTGCAGAACTATCATAGGTATGCCAGCAGGTCATAATCTATTGGCTGCTTACGCGTACAAGATGGGGATTGCTAACACGGACAAATGCAAAAAATGCTGAGAGGATGTTGAGGAAACTTTAGAGCACCTTCTGTGCGTTTGTCCGGCATTATTAAAAACGTGTTTAAAATGCCTGGGAACCCAATTGTTTGAAGGTCTGGAGGACGTCTCAAAAGCGGATCTCCCAACCCTGCTTACATTCGCCAAAAGCGGTGACATCGTACATTATTCTTATTACCGCTTTTGCAAATTAGTGCTAGTGGAAGCCCTTCTTCAGTCAGCAATAAGCTCACCGGATAATAAAGCATTATTAAAAATTATTGCTAAAGGTTCAATAAGTGAAGATCATCGGTTAGAAATAACACCTAAAATACCATTTACATCCATTTTTTTAGATATTTTTAGGGATTTGATACCGCTTCTAACATCTTCAGCAAACAAAGTGAGCGATTCAAAGGAAGTATGAATTCGCAGTTGGAAGAAGTATCAATAAATGATCCGAATCCGCAATGAAGTTAGAACGAAAAAAGTCATCAAAGAGTTTCACCGCATCTTCAGCAGCTCTTACATTGTTATCGTTGTAAAAAACTAAGGAGCGAATATTTGAATTTAATTTTTTAGATTTTATACAACTCCGGAGGGCTGACGTCTTACTTTTGATGCCAGTTACATAATTGTTGATGTATTTTTTATAAAGATGCCTATCGAGACCATTGAATTTTCCTAAGTAGGACTAGTAATGAAATTCATTTAGGAAGATTAGGTGCCGTTTTATTCACAAAATTTATATACTAGTTTCTATAGTAATCACGTAGTAAGCGACTAAAAAACTAGTCTCGAAAAGCTTTGTCCTGAAAAACTTCGTCCCGAAAAGAATGTTGCATCGTCTTATGAAATAATAGTGATAGCTAAAAAATTACTTTAATTTTTGAATAAATTATCTACAAATCCCGAAGAAATGAGTCCCGAATTTCGGAATTCGAGATCCCGTATATTCGTATATAGCAATATATTTATATGCAGCAAATAAATAATTACCAAAGTTTACATATGTGCTCGAACACAAATTTCTTGGCACACTGCAGATTGGAGGGGCCTCTCGACCTAAACCTGTCAAGTTTATATACATAGGCCACATTTTTATTAATATCTCCTTCCTTCTATAATTGCACTCTTCTGCCTGCTTCCCAATTTGTCCTTGAATATACATACATGTTGATACCTCAAAATAAATCACAATTTTCGTGTGATAAAATGTTGATTGTCATGAAGTGTTTGGCTATATGCGTTGGTGGACATTCAATGTCAGACAAAAGTATGGGAAAAAATTTAATAAAATGAAAAATTTATATAACCAAATTAAGCCAACGTGCATGTATGTGTATGTACTACACAATACTATATGTGTGTAAGCACTAATTGTATGTTATGCATAAAATTTGTTGTAGATAAAAAATTTAAAAATTTTCATTTAATTATTCCCATAAAAATTAATGTACAAACAACGCAAAAATTTACCCAAAATAAATAATCGTTAATTTTTCAAAAGTGATATTCCTAGTAAATAATTTTTAATTTCATTGGTTTATCAAAAAAATTGAATTAACATTATTTAATATGAATTTATTTGTGAAAAATATATCACAAAAAAAAACACTATGAGATACACTGGATAGCCCAATGTGATGCCACATGGGGAGCTTGTCCTCATCTCTCCTAAAATCAGTGAGTAGTTTAGTAAATTTTAGAAGATCTCTGATTTCCACAGTACTGAGATCTTTCAATTCATTAAAAAATTGTTTTAAATCTCTTTCTCTTCCTCAGTTAAACAGGTTCTGCAAAAATCTTGTGTATGCACGCCCATCCGCTGAGCAGATCTACCTATCAGGCAGCGCCCCGTGTAACGGAATTCAGTGACAAAGACTATGCTTATTTTGGCTTAGCAGAGTTTCATTACTGCGTTTAGCATTGAGAGTCCGCATAATTGTCGGGCGATCCTGCAGGTGGTTTCATTACGACATCTTTCGTTTGCTGCTCTTAGAATTTTTTCAAAAATAAGTAGCTTACAAGTCTGTAAGGGTATGCCTTTTGTTTGCTTTTTTGTGTTTTTTTTGCTGGATGAGGTAAGGTACAAAATATCTTCGCACCTGCACCGACCGTCGTCTACTGCGTTAAGTGGTGTGGCCACTAAAACAATCTCTCCTCCTCTTCAGGGGGGATTCGCTTCCCAGAACTATTTTCTGCATTACTTCGGGAGCGCCCAGAGCGGCGTTCATGAAATGGACCTGTTCTTTTCACTTACGTCTGAGTCTACCATATTTGTATAGCTATAAGCTCGTCTTCTCATGTCTCTATCTGTGCCATGTTTGTGTTTATTGACCATATTTGGTTCCTGCATTCAGGGTCCTTTCCGTTTTATGTCATCGATAGTTTCGATTGCCCTGCTTTTTCGAGCGAAAGGAACATCGGAATTGTCAGTATTGACTTATTCCCGTTTGATATCATTGTGAGAGTTACCTCAGGTGTTCGTGAGTATCGTTCGTCAGTCAAACAGTTAGTGGCTCCTTACACAAGAGTTCCTACTCTTCAGCCGCTCGCTCCGCATATCGGAATATTTTTGCAGATTTAAGACATAATCAGCATTCCAGTTATTGATTGTTGCACACGTGACTAGTACCAGGGTATGCCTATGTCATTGTTTTATTTTTTATTTAATTTTTTGTATTTGTAGGAGGTTTAAACCAACATCTCAAAGGGCCGTCACACCAATGGTATGTGGGATACGCTCCCACTAATACTATAACAATCCTCCCACCTCGGCTAATTCTACCCTGGGACCACAAAAGCATAACATAACGTTTATGTCCGAAGATACAACAGGTACCTGTATCCAGGTTCCTCTCCTGCAGGCATATGAAGGCTATATATCGTCGATAGTCCCAATTACTTTTAAAGTTTCAGTATTGTTATATTAAGTCACTACCGTGTTGTGTTCTGTACGATATTGTATTAAGTGTTTCACTCAAAAGTCTATGCTTGTCGTCGGTTTCTCAGAAACTGTCCATCTTCTCTGTTCTTGCATCGCTTGTGAGGGTGCTGAGGGATGGTTGATGACCCAGGGCTAGTTTGAGGATAGATCCTTCCTCTCTGAAGCCGTCGCAATAAAACATTACGTGTACTACGTTTTCGCCAGTATTCAACGATGCAGGTATTCTTGCATACAGTTATGTTTGCTGATTAACTGCGAAAGGTGATAGTCGGCGTCTTCATGTTTTCTCATTAACCACTCATCAACAGGTGGTATGAGTTTGTAGGTATGAGTTTGCCTATGTCATTCTCTGTGTACTCATCAGTCAACTTGGTGCCGAGGCTCCCTTATTCATCCCCTCTACACTTCTTTTCGACATCACAATGGCCAGGAACTCATGTTACTCTTAGGTGAAATGACTGAGCCATCTCGTTAAGACGTGAGTGTCATTTCATGGCTACTTAAGTGGTTGTCAACTGCTTTGTGAAGGATTTTATCGCCACCCTATCGACTATTAGTAAAAATATACATATGATCTCTAGGTATCGCATCCCACTGTACCAGTGTTACGGCTTTTACTATTGAAATCAGTTCTGCCTGAAAAATACTGTAGTAGTCGGGGAGATGAAATCTGAAGGAAATCTCCAGATATTAGGAATATATACCATCGTACATTCTAGCCTCAAGTTTTTAGCGATCAGTGTATATAGTACATGGATGGTCTTGCCCATTTTTACATCGTCCCACTCCCACTCTTTCCTTAATAATGGAAGAGACGTAAACGTTGTAATGGCAATTGTAGGCGGGAGTCTACCAGGTGAAGTCCATCTGCATGGGAAGCTGCGAAAAGCCAGCTAGGATTCAATCGTAGCCGTATCCCGTGTTTGACCATTTACATAACGTGTTCAACCTTACTATTGCCACATTGCGAGCGAGGCGGTTTAATGTCGCGTGTAATCACACCTTTCTCAAAGGCACTTCTCCATACTAGAATACCATAGTAGATAACTGATCAGTCTAGCGTGTCTGGTATACAATGAGATCTCGTAGCTGATATCAGATTCGTAAAATAGAACCTTGTTTTTGACAATTTTTTCCTCCATAACCGATTAGATTTGTGTATGATTACGATCAGCCTACTCCTAGGCTGAGATTTTAACCCACTGCGGACAAGAAACACCAAATGATAAATAAAACGTTTACTCTAATTAAGTATTAATAAAGAAAATGTTGTTGTAGTGAAGTTCTTTTCTTTGTTCTCTTAATAAATTTTAAAATAATTTTCAATGCTACTCAAAATATACATACATTTCTGCATTATTTACATTGACATCTACCTGCTTGTTAAATAAAATTTTACTTTGAACTCCAGCTATATTCGGATACACCACCAACAACTATGCATGGAAGTATGAAATGGAAGTATGTAATTTGGCACTCAGCTGTGGAAATTCTCACAAGATTTCTGTAAAACTAATCAAATATGTAACAAGACAGGCATACCGACCGGAGTATGTATGCGTGTACGTATACAACTGCGCTTGCCTTAAATCGTTCAAAAACTGGCAAAAGACAGGAAAATTGTGAGACATGCTTTCTCTTACCTTTTTCTTAACTAACACGATTTACTGAAACTACTATGGCACAATTTTTGCTCGCCTCTTTTAATTTTAAAGTAGCTCATGTCCTATACTTTGCACCTTTTTCGTAACTTTTCCATTGTACGTATATACTTCCCCTACCGGTTCGGCTGAGTCATCATTGTTTTTGTGGTGAACATAAAAATCTAAAATGTTATCACGTTAACAGCGAACAGACGCACGTAATTAAAAATGTACGTCGACATGTGGCCAGAACAAAATTCTAAATGAGGAAGGTAAAGGTATTGCAAGTATAGATTCCTAATATATATATGTATGCATTTAAGTATGTATGAGTGCAAGTTTAAGGTGTTCCATATATTATATATAAATTTAAATATAAAAAATCCTATTGAATGCAATCACTTCAGCTACAGATACTCATTTAAAATAACGACTCACCTCTGTTTCAAGTAGAAGTAACTGGTTCATTTATGCAATAACATTGTACTAGTTACGTACTATGCGTTGAAAGGCCAACAAATTCTAGTATGGTTCAGGGAATAAGGACCTTTGTACGAGTTAGAAAAAGAACAAAAAAAAAAATACTGAAATATATGTATTTACACATGGGCATTGTTGAGCCGAAGGTGTTTACACTAGTGCTCCATTCCAATGTAAAGTAGTGGATCTCCTCTACTTTTCTTATATATAATAATAATAAAACACATGGGCATAATCTAATATGTTTGTCAATAAAAAGTATAATAAAACGTAATATAACATAACATAACATAACATAACATAACATAACATAACATAACATAACATAACATGAACCTATTATGAACCTATTTTAATTGTTCTATTTAAACATTGTCTTTTGAACCTTCCAGGTTCTTACTATAACCGGTTTATATGAAACAGTTTCACAGATCAACTGAAAATAAGATTACAGAAAATAACACAACAAAGCACAACATAACACAACTAACAAAACAATAACAAAATACACCATAGCTCATATTTTATTTGTTCTATTTATAAATTATATGTTGGCCACCGTAGCCGAATGGGTTGGTGCGTTACTAACACTCGGTAGTGTGTAGATTCGAGTTTCCGTGCACGAACATCAAAAAATAGAAAAAGTGGCAAACCTCCGAGTGGATTTCTGCCATGAAAAAATCTTTCCATGAAAAACCATTTGCCGGAGTCGGTTTGAAACTATAGGTATCTTCATTTCAGTAACAACATCAAGACGCGCGCTATAAATTGGGGAGAAGCTTGGCCAAACACCTAATATGTATGAGTGTTCGCGCCGATTATTTACTTTATTTTTAAGTAACATAACAAACCTTGGATTATATAAAAAACCTAGCATAAACTAACAGAAAATAACAAAACATAGCATAACTTAACATACCATAACATACCAGAAGAGTACAAAGCATAACATAACGTAATATAACATAACATTACATAGCTTAGTCGGCCATCAAATTTTTCGCGCAAAAGAGCCATTGTTTCGTTAGCTGTGTGACAAGTGGCACCGCCCCGTTGAAACCACATATCGTCCACATCCATATCTTCCAATTCGGGCCATAAAAAGTTCGTTATCATCTCACGATAGCGAACACTATTCTCAGTAGCTGCCAGACCGCCCTCATTTCGGAAAAAATACGGCCCAATGATGCCGCCGCACAGTACGGCCGATTCCCAAAAAGCTGGCCAAAAGTCGAAAAAAAAAGTTTCTAGATAGAGTTTTTTTGTCTTTGGGTTGGCTACAGTAATGCCTTGAGTAGTGAAAACCCTTCATAGCAACGTCCTGTACCCTAAGTATCCTCTGTATTTTCAGTCGCAACGTGGCCTTCGTTTGAGCATCGTATTACTGTCGATGAATAGTGAAAGTTGTACACATTTGAAAGATTTTGTAATGGAGTAAATTGAGCAAAACCAAATGGAATCATCTTCGGAAGGTTAGTAAAATACGAGAAATCTTTAGTACATATCAATACCTCGCCACAAAATTTTTAGCTGCAGCAATACGTAGATACATTTTTTGCAATTTTTTTTATAAAATTTGAGTTTTCAAACTGTATAGTAATACAACGCCGTCATATGCTGCTTTGAAACCTATTAAAGGTTACTCAAAAAAGTAATGGTTACTGAATAAAACAAGATTCAGCTGCTACCACTTGCTACCTTGCGACCCCGAAAACATATAAATTTACCTGCATCTTGATTATGTTCTTGAATGTACGCTATTTCACGTGAGGGGGTGGCCAATAGGGGTGGAAGGGGGTGGATTTTCAAAATTTTAAGATCAAATTCGTAATCAGCGACCTCGACAACCCCCGAATAGGAAATTTTGGCCAGCTTTTCGGGAATCGGCCGCACTGTGCGCCGGCCCATAAACCGCACCAAACAGTCACTCTTTGTAGGTGCATTGGTTTTTCGGCAATCACTCTTGGATTATCATTCGCCCAAATGCGGCAATTCTGCTTACTGGCGAATCCACTGAGGTGAAAATGTGCCCCATCACTGAAGATGATTTTCCTCGAAAATTGGTCATTCACTGTTGCCATTTCCTGCCACCATTCTGACTATTGACGACGCTTGAAATGGCTTTAGTTCTTGAGTCAATTGCACCTTGTAACCGTGTCTAGTCTTTATGCATAATGTTCATCAACGACGAGCGTGAGAGGTGCAATTGTTGGGCACGACGACGAGTTGAGGTGGACGGCTCTTCAACCACACTATCGCGAACAGCAGCAATATTTTCTGCAGTACGAGCTGTACGAGCATGCACTGGTGTTTTCACATCTCCTACAGATCCGGTTTGCTCAAACTTTTGCACAATTTTGCCGATTGTACGCACATTTGGACGATTAAATTGACCGAAAAAATCACGAAGTGCGCGATATGCATTTTGATTTGAACGCCCGTTTTCATAATAAGCCTGAATAATTTTAACGCGTTGCTCGATTGTGTATCTTTCCAAGATTCAAATTGAGTTAGTCTGAAATTGAAATGCAGAAAAAAGCGTGACGTATAGGTGTGGTTCACATTTAACATCGGCCCTTCAAATTTAACCACCCTTTGGGTTTCGAAGAAATATTATGAATATCGGATGAAAACCATGCCCACTTTTTATATGTTATGACTTAATTTCCGTCAACCCTTCTCATGTTACATGCTGTAGCATTTAACTTCTCTGAGTTTATCTGATTCGAAAAATTAAGAGTTAGCCCAAATTAAATTTTACTAAAAGGTGTGAGGGTCTGGACTAAATTTATCCTTCCTTACTTGTTGTAATATGCGACTTAATAAGATTCCTTTATTTGGCATACTTTGACATACCTTTAATCACATTCCAACTCACCCATTGATCTGCTACTAAGTCCTTTTATACACTGCGGTTTCCATTAAACCAAGTAATGAATTTTATATCTGCAGATAAATTTAGTTCAAGCATTTACCCCAACTGAAAGTTAATAGCACAAAAAGTGGCACACTCCTTCAGCCATGCGACAATTTAAAGCCGTTAAACGCCAAATGCATGTCCAATTACAGCGACAAAAGACAACCTGAAAGGCACAAACGTAGCAATACACACACTTATACATATACACACATGCGTGCCTTAATAAAAAGTCATTTACTACTGAAGTGGACACTATTCATAATACTCACTTACCTACGACTCTCCCCATACGAGTATCATACGAGCTTATCATCTGAAAAGTATGCAACGAAACGGGTGCAGGGAAAATTGAAATCACTTTAACTGCTACAATAAATCAATAACAAAAGCAATAAATCGCTGTGGCAACGAACAGCAAATAGCAAGAATCTATGTATGGATGCGTCAGTGTGGCTTGTGGTCATGCATGTATTCACACATGGCACACACACACACACAGGAATATATCAAAATGCAACATTTAAGCGGCAAAGATAAAAAATTACTAGTTCTGGGTATAAAGTAACAAAAAAAAAAAAAACAAAAATTGTAAAAATCAAAGTGCAGCAAAAGGGTTTATCATAAAATTGAAATGAAATGTGAGAAGGAGGAGTGAAAAACTAAACGGAAAATTTTGCCAAGTTACACTTGCGGAGGCAAGAACAACTCGTTCAAGTATTTTAATAGCAGACGGAATGAATTTTACTTAGTTTCATTGTTTGTCTGAGCATTTCGTAATGGGTGAAGTGCATGCGCAGCACAACAACAACTAATAGCTGGGGAAAATTGTACACAACATGCATGTGGGTAATAAAATGTAAACAATAAAAACACAAAAAGACAAAAAGAAACAACGAAACAAAAAAATTAAATAATAAATAAAAGAAGGCAAAAAGGCTAGACTAGGTTGAACAGCTGAGCCAGTTCCCAACAGAGAAGGCAAATGGCCTTAAAAGCTGGCTGAAATTGATAGTTAGCTTGTGAGTGGGCGTGGTGGCGCCTGTAAGTATGCAAAAGTGCATATGTGGCGGATATTTAGTTGGGAAGAGTGGTTGCACCTTTTAAATCGAACTATATTTGTAGAAAATTTAAAAATTGTTTGTGTGCAATAACCACAGTTGAATTGAATTATCAAATTTTTTTCACCAGAAAAGGTCAGTAAAACGAGTTCAAGTGAGGCCAGGAACCTGCTAGAACGTGCAACTACTCAGAGTGAAACAAAACAAGTCTCGGATAAAAGCCATCTGTAATATAACGTCATTCAACTGAAAGGACGAAGAAACAATAATTAAACTATTAAAACATAAAAGCGACGTCTGTGCAATATCGGAGACAAAGCTGAAGGGCAAATGAAGGAAAACCTGCACTTCTCTACAGTGATAAGGTTATAGATAGAAAAGCATCATCGAAAGTTGGATTGTTGGTTAATGAAAATTTTACTAAATACGTCGAAAAAGCGACTTACATTAATGAAGAAATTCTCCACATAAAACCTGACCTAAAAAAAGTAAAGTTACTCTCCAACATAAGTGTTTATGCTCCGGAATCTTTAAGACGCTACCTGAGTAGTATCCACTGTTTGGGCACCTAAGCACGATCTAATGCCCATAGTTTCATTCGGAAGGAAATTTGACATCAAATGCGTGAGAAATAAAATAATAGTTTCTTTACCGATGGGTACAAGAATGAAAAAAATTCTGGAGACGAATGGTACTTAAATGATAGTAATATGGATCTTTGTGCTATGGAAGGAATGGATACTGATTTTCAAACGGAAATGTTTGCCATTCTGAAAGTAGCAGAATGCATAGTTGAGAGGAGAATACAGCGGGAAATAAATTTCATTTTTTAGTGACAGACAGGCTGCATTGAAGGCCCTGGAGAACGCGTAGAAAATCTCAAAGACTGTTCAAGAATGTAAGAAGAAGCTTAATTCTGTTGCAAGACGAAATAAACTTGTACTTATATGGGTTCCAGGATACTGCAATGTTCAATGGAATGATATTGGCGATCAATTGGCCAACTGTGAATCAGCGGTTTCTCCGCAGGCACCAGAGCAAATAATCGAAATTAGTTCTGCAGGAATCAAGAAGTGGATCAGCGATTATATATGCAATTTACATAAAGAGCGATGGTCCAGCCTAGAACGCTGCAGAACTGCATAGTGTTTTGTGACAAGTTCGAACAGAAAATTGATGAGCTTTCTTCGAAAACTTGGAAGAAAATACGTTCGATTGACGGTCGGATTATTACAGAACACGTTACATGGCGTCAGCATATGCCCCATATTGGAATCATTGACCCAATTTGTCTGTGTTGCTTAGAGGAGGCGGATAGCATTGAGCACTTTCTCTGTGAGTGTCCTGTCTTTGCTAGAGCAAGGCTACGAATTTTGGATTCAGATGTCGCGAGCATGAGTAAAATTAGTTTCCTCAAACTGGATGATATTTTCAGATTTGAATTTCAATTTCAGAAAATTTCCACAGGACTAGCTATTTTTGTATCTGTTTCTATTATACCTTGACTTTTTCTCTCCGTCGCTTCTATCCTTTCTTCCTTGACTATCAACCCTTTTACTTTCCAGAGCTTCGAATATGATGTGATTTTTAGCCTGAGTGCTTTGACAATATCTCTGATGCTTCTTGGCTCGCCTTTTTTAAATTTCAAGTTCTACAGTAGAAATCAAAATAGGCTCATCAATGTCATAGAAATAAATAGCATAAAAGTTTTGGACGACATTGAAACATCCTGGCTAAAATTGTCATCTCATAAGTGACATCTTAGTGAATCTAAGGGCAGCAGCTAACGAAGCAGTATGCAAAAGGAAAGTATACATAAACAGCACCTGCACTAAGAAATGGTACTAAGAAGACTTTAAAAGGAAGGTCGGGTAAAATATTTGCGATATATGAGGAAATAAATCATATATGACTTATATACAGTCACTAAAAATAGGCTAAATAAAGGGTGGGTAAATTTCAAGTGCCGATGTTGAATGTGAACCACACCTAAACGTCAACGATACCGTTGGACTTCCTTCTTTGGGGTTATTTGCAAGAAAAGGTGTACGTTGATAAGCCAGCAACAATTCAATAGCTAAAGGATGAGATAATTGGGCACATTAACGGCATAGAACCTCAATTATGCCTCAGCGTCATCGAAAATTTGGACCATCGGATGGAGGTGTGCCGCCGAGGCAGCGGCGGCTACTTGGCCAATATTTTGTTCTATACGTAATTGAGCTATACCAATATTATCATAATAAAGAGAAATGGCAATAATTTCTTAAAGAAATTGTATTTGATTCAAAATCAACACCGGCCCTTAAAACTTAACCACCCTTTACAAATATTGCTTCTATAAAGCAACCATTTTGGCATACTTTTTCGGTAAATACAAAACTGGCTCCGCAGCTAAAACCAGTTAATGAACTAATTAATATGATGCTTACTTACTTATGTGGCGCTACAATCACGAGTCGGTTTGGGCGAATCCAAATTGGCGCACCAGCTGTTTCTGTCCTGCGGTCGTTGGAAATCTTGATTTAAGACAGGTCCTGCAGCACTTGGTCTTTCCAACGGAGATGTGGTGTTCCTCTTCCACTCCTGGCTTTTTGGGGTACCGTGTCGTGAATTCGCCTTGCTGAAGCATCCTCCTTCATACGGGTGACATGGCAAAGACAGCGTAGCCACTAAATGTATTTTTACACGCTTAACTTTGCCCATGTCCCCGTATAGCTCATACAACTCGTTGTTCCACCGTACGCGGTACTCCTCACTAACGCGGAGGGTGGCAAAGATCTTACATATAATTTTTTTCTCGAAGGCTCCCAAAACTTTTTCATCCTCTGTTGACATCGCCGTCCATGCTTCTGCGCCATATATTAGGACGGGAATGATGAGCGTTTTGTAGAGTTCCAGTTTAGTCCTTCGAGAGTGAGCTCTACTTCTCAGTTACTTACTAAACCCAAACTGACACCTGTTGGCAAGAGTTGTTCTCCGTTTGATCTCCAGGCTGACCTCAGTTTTGTTAATAATACTGGTTCCAAGATAGACAAAATCCTTCATAACTTCGAATTGTTGACCCTGGCATATTGTCCAAGACGCGAAGACTCCCTGTGTGTTCACAGCAGGTACTTTGTTTTACCCTCATTCACCGCAATACCCACATTGCTCGCCTCTTTCTTTCCGTTCACCGTGAACATTATTTTTAACTGAGCTGCAGGCCAAAGGGGTGGCCCTCCTTGCAAAATCGAAGCGGCGTTGTTTGCGAAATTTATCCAGAGTTGGTTTTTTGTTATTGTAACTTTGTTGCTTCGACTATGGAGCTTATAGAATAGGCCTTCTAAAAGTGGATTTGCTGGCTGCAACATTTGCCATTCCTTTAATTTTTGCTGTTGGAAAGGCAGAATTTTGTGCAATTCAAAGGATTTTGCGTGCTTTCTTCGGTGTCAAAGCCATCGCAGTTCTGCTTATGCACTTTTTACCATAAGAGGCACATTTTTTCACGTAGTAGTGCACAACGTTTGGACATCGACTAATCTTTTCGACAGTTTCGCGATTTGAAAGTCCCCCTGAGGTCCAGATATAGACTTGCCGTTCTTCGCAATCGGGTAAACGGTTCCACTTTACATTTTTATTAGAATTAAGAAGTTTTCGGCCAATTTTTAATTTTTGCTTTTGGAAGGGCGCGTTTTGTGCAATTCAAAGGATTTTGCGTGCTTTCTTCGGTGTCAAAGCCATCGCAGTTCTGCTTATGCACTTTTTACCATAACATTTACATTTTTTCACGTAGTAGTGCACAACGGTTGGACATCGACTAATCTTTTCGACAGTTTCGCGATTTGAAAGTCCCCCTGAGGTCCAGATATAGACTTGCCGTTCTTCGCAATCGGGTAAACGGTTCCACTTTACATTTTTATTATATTAGAATTAAGAAGTTTTCGGCCAAACACTATGAATGTTCAAAAACGACACCCTTTCACAGGTTTAATGCGCAAATATCAGGTCAGCCCATAAGTTCGTGCAAATTTTACGCATAATTTCACTTTTGTACGATTTTTGCATACAAAAAATTGTTCGCGGAATATAGCGGAACTATTCATATTTTCTTTGATATATTGTGCATTCAACAAGTGATTTTAACCGCGGATAGAAGCACGTGTTGTTAAAGAATAAAATGGAATCTTCGAACGCGCATAAGGCGCATTTTTTTATTTTTTTATGAAAGTGGTTAAAATGGAAAAACTGCTGCTGCAGAAATAAACACTATTCACGGAGAGGATACCGTGAGTGACTGCGCCAAAGTGCTTTTCAAAATTCCGGAGTGGTAACTGCGACGTGGAGGATGCCCCGAGCGCTGGTCGTCCTGAAGTCTTTAACTCCGACGCCTTGCTCGAACTCGTCGAAACTAAGCCAAATTTGACAGTCGATATGATAGCTCAGAGGTTAAATTCATCGCATGGAACACTTCACAGGCACCTGGTTCAGTTGGAAAAGGTTTCAAAGCTGGGACTTTCCGTCGCCAACCTTCAGCAGAGAGTCAATGTGGGTTCTCAGCGCTACAACGCTTTACAATAATCCTGTCCGCAATAATCCTGTCCGCAAATGCCAATGGTTAGATGAAACACCAGAACCGACCCCTAGAGATGGCTTTCACTCCAAGCAGATTCTCCTGTCTATTTGGTGGGATATGACCAGTATTGTTTATTATGAATTTTTGGAACCAAACCATCTGCTATCAAACCTGAATGAGACACTTAACAAAAATCGATCGTTGAATTCAACGCCAGGCGCAAACCATCTCTATACCCAAGCAATACACCTCGATATTTATCAAGCCAGTTCGCCAGACTCAGAATCGGACATACTAAACTCACACACCAACACCTCCTCAAAGGAGGTGCCCAACAACAATGTCCATTTTGTGATAATAACGCATCAGCTGACCATCTTTTAAACGATTGTCGTACCTTAGAAAGTTTCAGGAAAAAACACTTCGGATCTACCAAACCGTCTGCTCTGCTGGCTACGGTTTCTACCATCAATATAACTGCTTTAAATAATTTTTTGAAAGATTGTAACTTAACTACTATGATTTAATATGACTTGCTAATAATAACACATACTGTTCTATCTATCTACCGAGTTGTAGGCCCTGGCAGCTAGTACTCGTTCTTGTATTAGTTTTAGTATTATATATTAATTCTAGTAAATAAATAAATAAATAAAAATAAAATAAAATCGATCGTCTTTAGTGAATAGACGCAAAGTTTTGTTTCACCACGACATCGCAAGACCTCTTACCGCAAGGCAAACATTAGGCAAGCTGAACGAGCTCGACTGGGAGCTAATGCCGCATCCACCATACTCTCCGGATATTGCACCTTGTGATTATCACCTTTTCCGTGGACTTCAATCCCATATGAGAAACAAGAACTACTCCTCAAAAGAAGCCATAAAAAGGGATATCGAAACGTATTTTGGCTCCAAGGACAAACAATTTTTTGAGCAGGGAATTAAAAATTTGCCTAAACGTTGGGAAGACATTGTAAATAATGAAGGAAAATATATTATTGATTAATAAATACTTTAAACACCTTTTTTATTAACTTTTAACCACCTTTTAAAAAACGCATGAACTTATGGACTGACCTGATACTATGTATTGGCAACTTTTCCATAAAAAAATGCATTGACAAGTACTTTTTTGTTCACGGCTGAATTAAATTAATTTTCAAACGCCAGATGGATCACCCTGTATGTTAGTGAATATTTAAATATTACCACTTGTAATATATCTACGTCTACAATGCGCACAGGTCTATAAAATGCGCATTTAAATCCATCTGCCCGATGGCCTTACAACTTTTCACACACAATTACAATAATAACTTTTCAATTTTCATTTGCCACACTGGCAAATGGACAATGCCAATTTAATTTACACTCACACATATACACATATGTAGCTGCATTCACACACTCACATCGTTGGTATAAATAAATAAATATTGCAAAAGTCCTAAAGTCATATAAAGTGCTTTAAACTCAATTCCATAGATTTCACATAACCAATCGTAGCAAAGGTGTGTGTGTGTGTGTGTGTAGAATTCAATGCAATGTAATGTGATGCGTTGCGAATCGGGTGATTTGCATGATTGTACGATTGGCAATCAAATTTGCTTGTGGGCAAAAATAACTAACTGACTGACTCACTGGCTGACTGGCTGCTTCACTCCATAACTGAGTGATGAACTTTTCTGTTGTTGCACGCACACAATGAAATTCAAAGTAAATGTCCTTTTTACTATGCCTAGAAATCTACTCATTCATACATACGTATACACATACATATGAACCAACATTTGTCGGTGTTTGGCGTTTTGTGCACGCCACTGAATGCTCTCGGATGTGTCATTACGCATCGACGACAGGGAACTTGAGGCAATCGAATGGTGAAAGGAAATCGTGGAGAAAGCAAAACTTGTGAATGACAAAAACAGAAAATAGAACAGAGTGACTATGATGTGAGCTTTGAAAAGGTCACCTTTACATGAACTAGTACAGTTCAAATACATTCATACACCTCTGCTCACAATAATGCCAGTGCGCCATATTGCAAAACTTTCGTCTATTTATTTATCTAATCTTATTTTGTTTTATAATATAAAAATACAACTCGAACTGCAAGAAAAACCAAATAGCTGAAAATTCCAAGCCTTGTACAATATTTAAAAAATGCGAGAAATTTTTATCAATGTATCAAATTTTTTCAGTCAGAATTTTTAAGATTTTAGGTATGCAGTTTTGTGATCCATTGAATTTTGTTGGAATATTTTAGCAGCTTTAAGTTGCTTGAAATTCGCGTTGATTTTTTATAATTTTTTATTCTTGACGGTCTTGTTCAATTTCCAGAAGAAATGCAAAACGCCATGAGTAAAAAAAATTATCAAAAACCAATTTTGTTTGAGTGACATCTCAACTTAAAAGTCATAAGTCTGCTTTGCTGAGTGAAACTATGTAGTTTATCAGAAATCGCTCTGACCGGTGTTAAGATTTGTTTCGTTTGTCGCTGACCGAAAGAATTTCGGGTTCAATGAGCTTCTTCACCTCCCACCTACCGAAAAATTCCTTGATTTGGCTGGCTTTGCGTGGTGCAGGTTTAACTGAAGGCTTCCGAATTGTCTTCAGTTGTTGCCTAGGCTTGTGGCATTATTGCTTATACTTTTTGGCAGTAGCTGCCTTTTTCTGCCTCTGTAGCTTCCCAGCAAGTCCGGCTCCTCAGCAGAGTGACTTTCCCCGTTTTTGGTCCTGTTGGTACCATGGGTTTTCCTGTTAGTACGAAGCGAAGGTCGCATTCTCATGCCTTCTTCAACCATTCAGGGGGTCGTCTTTGGTGGCATGCGGTGCATTTTGAAAGCAATGCGGCTGCTCATCAGTTACGTTGCAGTCACTGCTGCCCCCAAAGCCGAAGAGCAGAGTAGCTCTTTAGGCTGATGCGATGCGGAAGGCTTGACTGCTTCTATTAGTATAGCATGCTTCCGCACGCTTTTGGCCTTTCTTCTAAGTTGAACTCTGCTAAACCCATAGTTCAATCAGTATTGGTGATCTTTGATCGCTTTGGCGGAGATTGGGTCGATTGAGATGGTTAGCTCCGTCATCAAACCTTTCCGTACTATGTTGAGTACTCGCGATTCGATTAGTCCAGAATTTTGTCCGTCCTGGAGGTTAAGAATGTACTGTTGTTGTTGTTGTATCAGCATACTTATCCCTTCTCAGTGTTATATAGATCTTCTTCTAGCTCATCTAACGGTAGGCCCAGGAAACTTGCTGTTTCGACAGATTGGGTCCAGATGTTCGATGTGTGGATTTGATGGAGCATGTGAGAAGATGGTTAATGTCGCGCGGAGTGCCTTCACGTGCTGGACACATGATTAGTACGCTGGGATCGATGCTAGATAAGTAGGAGTATAACCTGCTGCATTATCCAGAACGTAATTGGGCCAAGATTGCGCGCGACTCTCAGGGTAGCTGAAGCTTTTCGTCTGCTATGGGTAGCGGTCGGACTTCGATAACGGCATTCGGGGCTCGGGAGCTTAAGAAGGTCAGTGTCTCAACATGAATTTCGTTAAGTGTATGTCTAAACACTGTCCGGTTCAGTAAGTGTCGAACTGTTTTGTCTTAGATCTCGTCGGTATTCCAGCCGTTTCTACGTTACCGGAACGATTCCGGTTTTTCCGTACCAAGAGCTGCCGCCCCTGTAAGCCAGCCCTGTCTAGTGAGCAGTTAAAAATGGCCTCTTTTGGTGTGCTATCCCGCTCCTGGAAGTGGCCAATGTAGTTTTTTTGTCTATTTATACTCAGCGGCAATTCGGCTGTATGATTTGTTTTGACTTAAAATATCTAATTATTTTCTTAATAGGACTATGAATAAGTTCGTGCGGTTTTTTTTCGAAATTTGAAACTTTATTGACGTAAAATGGTTACAAATTTAATATTCAAAATATTGTCCATCGCTTACTACTACTTTTTCCCATCTTTCTGGCAATTCACGGATTCCCTTTGTGAAAAATTCGGTCGGTTTTGCCGCAATCCACGAATCGATCCATTTTTTGACTTCATCGTAATTACGGAAGTGCTGGTCAGCCAGGCCATGTTGCATCGATCGGAAGAGATAGTAATCGGATGGCGCAAGGTCTGGACTATACGGCGGGTGGGGTAGGACATCCCATTTGAGCGTTTCTAAGTATGTTTTGACCACTTGTGCAACATGTGGCCGAGCATTGTCATGTTGCAAAATAACTTTGTCGTGTCTATCGGCGTATTGCGGCCGTTTTTCTCGCAGTGCTCGGCTCAAACGCATCAATTGTCGTCGGTAGACATCCCCCGTAATCGTTTCATTCGGTTTCAGTAGCTCATAATACACAACACCCAGCTGGTCCCACCAGATACACAGCATAACCTTCAGGCCATGAATATTCTGCGCCGACGTCGATGTTGAAGCATGGCCAGGGTATCCATACGTTGCCCGACGTTTTGGATTGTCGTAATGGACCCACTTTTCATCGCCAGTCACAATTCGATGCAAAAAACCCTTTCTTTTGTGCCGTTGAAGCAGTTGTTCGCATGCCATAAAACGGCGTTCAACGTCTCTTGGCTTCAATTCATACGGCACCCAATGGCCTACCTTTCGGATCATTCCCATGGCTTTTAAACGTTTGGAAATGGTTGATTGATCAACTCCCAAAGTTTTTGCAACCTCTTCTTGCGTTTGAGCCGGATCTTGATCGAGCAATTCCTCCAATTCGGTATCCATGAACTTTGGCGGCGCACCCTCCCGTTCTTCGTCTTCCAAGCCAAAATCACCACTTTTAAAGCGTGCAAACCACTTCTGGCACGTTCGCTCAGATAGAGCATGCTCACCATAAACTTCCACCAAGATACGATGACTTTCGGCTGCTTTTTTCTTCATATTAAAATAATGAAGAAGAATTCCCCGCAAAAACACATTATTTGGCACGAAATTCGACATTTTCAAGTGTGGTAAAAATATTGTTGTTTACGCTTCAAATAAAAAACTTATACTGACGTTTGTGCCTTACGACAGTAGCTCTCCAATGAATGTTTGGAAATGTGGATCGATGGAATAATAATCAAGTTACGCCATCTGTTGTAAAACCGCACGAACTTATTCATAGTCCTATTATTATTTTGTACCCTCATTCATTTGTTTACATTATTTTTTAATTAAAAATATTTTCCAATTAAAAATTGGGTGACACTTGCAATTGCCAATGTTTCATATGCCACAAAACTATTTATGAAATTAAATTCTTTATTATTTAATTGCATTTGAGTTTTATTAAATTTACAATTTTTAGTATAATATATACAGAAAATTTAAAAGATTTAATTGAATTGAATATTCAGAAATAAATCTGTTCAATTTGCATATACCTCACTATGCCATAGTACAACAAATTAGGCAGCCAAGCGCATGGGATAAATGAAAAATCATTTCTCATACAAAGCATCGTAATAACTTAGAGGAGAATGAAATATGCACGTAACGATTTTTCATGATTTTATAAGTACACAAACATATTTGAAAATAAAATAAATTATTTGCATTATTTTGCCAGTTTTAAGTAAACTTTATTATTGCTTCATTGCATGCAAATAATAGAGAGAAATCAGATGCAATGCGAAGCAACATTATTTTGAGGATTTATGAGAAGCTATGACAAAACACTGACAGATTATTTAAATACATACATATATGCATGCATCTAGCCATACATATATACATGCGTACATACGTACATATATTACACATACTTATACACGTACTTATATGTCACTAAGAATTTGAGAAATCCGCTTGGAAGTCTGCATCTACTCGTCTTATGTTTGTGTGGGTATCCAATTGTTTGCGTATACAGTTACAGAGATGAGAATCCTATCAGGTAAGAGTATGGAGGTTTAACAAAACTATGTGAAGCCAGTGGTAACGAAATCAAAGTATGTAAGTCGCCTGACTAAAATCCCGGTTTGCAAAGACTTACACTTCGCTTGGTTTGACTTAATTTACATAGAAACTTGGAGTCGATTACTGAGTGCGTCATTCAATGCCTTCTTATCATCATTATTATTTGTCATTTTAGGGTTTTGTTTCGTTTTGTATAAAAATGGAGAAAAAATTGAAATCAAATCAGCTAACTTACATCCTGGCGAACATTTGTCATAAAGCTCACTAAGGGATATCAAACGCTCGTTATCTATTATATTATCACAACTATTTTAAAACATCAGTCTCGTTTGAAAAGTCCGTGCAAAGTCAGAGAGATGGCACTACTATCACATATCGAGGTAATGTTTACTTAGTTGCATCTCTTGGAAGAGCGCACACCAAGTTTCAACCATTTCAGTTTATTTATTTGTGCTTGGCATTCGTTCGAGTGATTTTCCTTTTCCATCACGTTAAGACACCATCTCACATCTCAGCAGTTGTGGTCGCAAGATTTATGGAAATAGAGTTCCTACTCGTTTCACATCCCCCCGATTCCCCTGCCTTGACTTCCTCGGCTCGCTCGGCCTACTAGAAAAATATAGTATTTGAAGATTGCAGAAACGATTGGATATTTCCAAGATTTGGACAAATCCTATTTTTCGGAATGAATAAACAAACTATAACGGAGTTGGACGAAGTGTATAAGCCTAAAAGGAGTTTATGTCGGAAAAAAAATTAATTCTTCAAAGGGTTTTCCTATTTTGTTAGTCAAAGAAAAATACTATCTTTTAATATAAATGATCGGATGTTTATTTCATTATAAAGAGGAAGGTATGCCGTTAAAGGGACAGATACTTGTAAAATTTCGGGAATAATTTTTTTTTTATAAAATGTTAATATAATCCTTTACGAATATAGTATGTCAAAAAAATTGTAGAACATAAATTTAAGTATTTCTTATATAGGATGAGCCATGTAAAATTTGCTTTTTGAATCGGTTATAAAAAAAAACCTAATCAATATTTTTTCAAAAATTTTTTGAAGTGAAAACCAAAGCATTTGTATCATATTTTAGCTATCATAAGCCACTCGTATCATTTGTTGAAATTGAAAACATTGAGGATGAATAATAATAAAATGAAGAAAATAAAATATGAACTTTATAGCAATATTATAATGAACCTGTAATTATCCCGCTCCTAATGCTGCTTTCGTCTCATTCTCTCTCAGTTTGTTTTACGGAAGGTTTCACTTCTATCGCGTCTAACCGTTAGACTGGTATTTTTTTTTTTTTTTTGAAGATTGAACATTGTCATTTAAGAACGAAAAATAATATCGTTCAAATGACTGCCACGACTGGCTTTACAGTAGACCATTCGATCAACCCAATTTTTAAGCATTTTTTCGATTGTTTGGGCTCCAATTTCATGAATGGCAACTTCGATTTCGTGTTTTAAAGCATCAATCATCTTTGGATGGTTCGCATAGCATTTGTCCTTGACGGTTCCGCACAAAAAATAGTCCAACGGGCTTAAATCACAGCTCCGAGGCGGCCAATTGACATCGGAATTTCGGCTGATTATTCGGTTTTCAAAAACGGTAGCCAAAAGTTCGAGTGTAACTTTGGCAGTGTGAAAAATTGCACCGTCCTGTTGATACGATATGTCGTCCATGTCATCCTCTTCAATTTTTGGAAACAACTCGTTGAGCATGTAACCGCGGCTCATTTTCGAAAAAAAATGGCCCGATGATGCCGCCAGACCAAAACCCGCACCAAATAGTGACTCGTTGTGGATGCATTTGCTTCTCTACAGTAACATGTGGATTTTCTGAGCCCCATATCCGACAATTTTACTTATTGACGTAGCTACCGATGTGAAAAGAAGAAGAAGACTCACCACTTTGGAAATAGGTTTTCAATATTCCCCAATTTTGTTCAAGCATATAGCGGGCCATTTCGTAAATGTCAAACCTTTAAGTAAATTATGAACACATTTGACTTGTCAGTTGTGTTACCATTCTCAAAAAAATAGGTGGTTCAAAAGCAAAAGCTATATGGCCCACCTTGTACTATATACATATTTCTAAATGATCCTGAAGCGCAATGGCCTCACAGTATCACTTAACTATCCAAATATCTTAAAAAAAATTACTTATTGTTAATAGAGACAGGTGTAATATTTCTTGGAAGCAATAAAAAAACAAAATTTTTGTGTCAGCAACTGTATTTGTATACTAACTCCTTTTCATGTTGCACTAATCACCGTCAGAAGTTTTTATATGCCAATGATTTGAATGAAATATTGCTGCAATTACAAAACTATATTTTCTCGTTAATTTTTTTATTTACTTCCTTACCTGCGATTCTTAGCTAGTCATTGTTGCTGCTTTGCTTTAATTACTTACATTGATAAATGTTTGACTTAATCAATCAATAGGTAGGGCGACTTGTTGTTCAGAAAATATAAATTAGGCTACATACCGTTCAGTAACCTTGTTTTTCATTCTGGGCGCTTATTTTATGGATGTGTGTGAAAACAATTAAATTAAATCACCAACTAAATTGAGAAAAATTGTGTGACAATGACAGACCTCCGGGAGTATTTTTGCCAAGAAAAACGCCTGCCATAAAAAACCATCTGTCGTTCGAAGACGGCATAAAATTGTAGGTCCCTCCATTCAGAAAATGCTACGGTGGCTACTGAACAATTGTAACGAATTAGGGTTGCCAACGCATGCCATTACTTAAGAATGCTTTTTGTACATATAACTGCAAGTATGCAAGTATGTATGTATTCAATGCTTTTCACTTATAAAAACCAACAAAAAATAAAAAATAAAAAACAATGTCAGTAAAGATCAGTAGGTACTGCTGAATAGCACACGGAATAATAATGTAATGGCAGTCATTTAATAATGTTATTAGCTATTATTATTATTAGAAGGCCGTTACGCACTGCGACCAGAGCTGATCTATTGTGAAAGGCCTATTTTGTAACCCTAGAGTTTTAGGCTTTTTTAGAAATTTTAGCACAGTTTTGGGTTTGTTGTTCCAAAGATTGCATGGAGATACTACGATACCACCAAGGTGGTGAAGTCTTTGTCTGCCCAACGCAGGACATTCACAAAGCACATGTTCTTAGCTTTCTATGTCCATTTCGCAAAAGCGGCAGACATTGGTCTCGGATAGACCAATATTGTTTAGATGGTACCTCAGGCTGCAGTGACCTGTAAGGTATCCGGTTAAAAGACGCAGATCTACTCTGTTTAGTGAGAGAAATTTGTCAGATATTCTTTCCTCCCATTTCCTAAGGAATTCATTAATGTGGCCTTTTGTCAGTCCACAGAAAGGCTCAGGACCAGTAAGTTGCATATTTGCTCCTTGTTTTGCAAGGTCGTCAGCCATTTCATTTCCCTCATGTCCTTCATGTCCCGGAATCCAACATAGTGTTACTGTGTTGAGGTTTCCTAACGTGTTTAGGAGGTTTAGGCAATCGTTTACCAATTTAGAGGTGATGGTTGTTGATAGAAGGGCTTTTAAAGCCGCTTGGCTATCTGAAAGTATGTAGATGTGAGTACCTCTCATTTTCCTTCTAAGGCATTCTCTCACACATATTTCAATGGCATGTATTTCTGCCTGGAATATTGTTGGGTAGGATCCCATCGGAATCGATTTTTTGAATTTGGGCCCATTGATTCCTGCCCCTGTTCTACCATTTTCCAATTTGGACCCATCAGTAAACCATAGCTGGGAGCCAGGTTTGATGGTGATAGAGTTAGTTCTCCAGTCTGTTCGTTCATTGATTATAACTTGGAAGTTCCTGAAAAGTATTGGTTTGGGTGATAGTATATCATCCCTATGAAGAATGGGACTATGTAGGAAGTCTTCTAAGATCTTTAAATGTCCTTTCATATCCCCACTTTTCATTTCAGATATACCTTTTAGTCTTAAGGCACTCGAGCGAGCTTCCCTTTCAATTAGAATTGGAAGCGGTGGTATGTTCAGGAGCACACCCAATGCATCCGTGGGACACGTTTTCATAGCCCCTGTAATACCAACACATACCAGGCGATGCAGTTTGCTTAATTCGTTTGCCGCCTTTCTTTGCTTGACCTTGGGCCACCATGCTAAGGATGCATAAGTGACTATGAGTTTTACAACTGTGGTGAATGTCCAGAAGGTCATTCTAGGGCTTAGTCCCCATGTCTTACCAAAAAGCCTTGTACAGGCAAAGAATGCCCTTATGGCTTTTGAAGTAACTCTCTCAATATGGGAGTTCCACGTAAGCGTTTTGTCAAGACTAACGCCAAGATAGTTCGCTTCTGTCGAGAGTTCAAGTGTTGTTCTGTTAAGGGTCGGACATTTGAGATTTATGTTCCTTCTCCTAGTAAATGGTACAAGTGTTGTTTTGGATGGGTTGATGGAGAGCCCTTTTTCCGTGCACCATTTGATTATTAGTGTAAGGGCTTGCTGCATGCGATCCGAAATGGTTTCCTCATGCCAGCCTAATACATAAACTACTAGGTCATCACCGTAACCCTGAGTGTGAAATCCTAGGTTATTCAGTTTGTGGAGAAGTTCATCTATGACTAGAGTCCACAGAAGAGGAGAGAGTACGCCACCTTGAGGGCAACCTCTTGTGGCTTTAATAGATTTGATTGTTCCTCTTAGTTCGGTGCTGATCGTCCTAGATTTCAGCATGAATATTATCCATCTAGTGATGGGTTCAGGTACCTCCTTTAGATATAGGGCATTATAGATTGCCTCATAGGAGGTGTTATCAAAAGCTCCTGATATGTCAATAAATGCACATAGAGCTATCTGTTTGGACTCAATAGCCTTTTCAATAACTGTTACCAGGCTGTGTATTGCAGTCTCAGTGGATTTTCCCTGTTGATAGGCAAATTGAAGTCGACGGAGTCGGAATTTAGCTAGATTGTATTCCCTAATATACTGATCAACTATCTTTTCCATTGTTTTGAGGAAAAATGAGCTGAGACTAATTGGTCTGTATGATTTAGGCAATTGTTCAGGTTTTTTCCCTACCTTTGGAATAAATACGACCTTAACCTCAGCCCATTTTGTAGGCAAATACCCTAGCAGTAAGCTTGCTTTGTATAGTCTAGTCAAATTAGGGATAATATGGTGTGCACCCTGCTGTAAAAGACAGGGGAATATCCCATCAGGACCAGGAGATTTGTATGGGCTGAATGTTGATATCGCCCATTGTACCCGCTTTTCATGGAATAGCTTGTTTGCTAGTTTTAAGTTCTCAGCACCCGCAGATGTAGTGGCTTCTGCCGGTACAGAGATCTCGTCTAGCACAAGTGATCCAGGGAAGTGAGTGTCCAGCAGAAGTTGACTGGTTTCCTCTGGATTCTTTGTGTAGCTTCCGTCTGGCTTTTTCAGGGTACTAATGCCGTTTGAGTGATCTTTTAGTAGGGCTTTTTGGATACGAATAGCATCCAGAAGACTACAAATCTTTTCACGGTGATTCCTCCAAGTAGCCCTTTTAGATTTCCTCAATTCTTTATTGTAGTTGGTTAGGGCTGTTGAGTAGGAGGACCAGTCCCCCATTGCTTTAGCTCTATTCCATAGGGTTCTTGTTTCTTTACGCAGGTTGGAAAGTGTACTATTCCACCAAGGAACATTTCTTTGTGGCTTTTTCACTTTTACTGGGCAACTTTCGTGAAACGCAGATATTATGTTTGAATGTAGTTCGTTCGATTCGAACTCAAGCTCAGATATAAGCTGAATGTGACGCTTAGAGCAGTTAACACTTTGTTCTAAATAGAAGTGAAAGTAGTCCCAGTTAGTTTTTCTGGGGTTTCTGTAAATTGTCATATTTCTCTTTCTAAATAAGCGCTGGCTGCCGGGCTTTCGGCTTATGGTATCTTAACTAGAGTAATAATTTAAGTAAGTAACTATACAAGAGGATGGGAGAGAACAGTTGAGGGAGTATTAGAAGATTAGTGGGTAGTGTGAGTTTGACCGCAGTATAATTTTATATATATAATTTTATATATGTATATCTAGTTTTCGCAAAGAGTTAAAGTTTTAATATAGCTAGTTTAATAAATTTACAAATTAAGTTAATGCTATTGTTATCTGTGTTGTTGAGTAGCTTCGAAAGTTCAAGGCTAGGATGAATTGCATTTCTAGTGCATTTCAATCCTGGGCAGGTATCGAGGAGTGTGAAGTCGTGTAGTCGTTTGAGTTGTAAAAAGGGCAGGCTGGTTTGACTGGGCCGTTTAGGATGTGCACATGGGTGGCTATAGTGTGACCGATTCGAAGGCGTGTAAATATCTTGAGGTTCTTGGAAGGCATGTGTGTAGGATATATAGGTTTGATGCTAGTAGGGATGTAGTTTTTGATGCCAGTAGGGTTGTACTTTTTGTAGTGGTGCTGATAGGAATATATTTTTGGTATTTTAAAGCTGAGATGCCGCTAGTTGGCGCATGGGTAAAAGCTGACCAATAGACATTATACATACATATGTCTACTATTTTTACTAAATCAGCTGTTAAACTCAAACTATGCTCGAAGATGACAAAAAGTACCGAAAAACGAAAAGCAACAAACTTTCATGATAAAAGTGAATAGCTTCCATCGCATCCAGCTACGAAAAAACTTTGAATGAAATCTAAAAATCATGCAGCATTAAAGAAATTGTAAAACTAAAGCTAGCCAAAACCACAAGTAAATTGTCGTAGTCTATATGCATTTCTTGTTCAATTAAACGGCTTTTTATACTTTTAAAACGCGAATGCTTTCTTTCAGCGGATAATGTTGGTGTCATGAAGGACTTGGCTGAGAAGATCTCAAGTAAAATTTTCCGAAGAATAATTTTCTAAAACATTTTAGTCTTATAATAACTATTCAAACTGATTTTTCGATGGCATTTTTTTTTTCTTGAAACGTTATAAAATTTGTATACATCTCATGGTATTACGCCTAGCTTAAGCTAACAAGTAACATTATTCTATCCTTAACATTGAAATTTAAAAACAATTATACATATTTTACGAACAATTAAACAGAGTTGGTGACTAAATCTCGTGGCTTAGTTCTTCGAAGTCTTCTTGTGCAGACCGTTTTGGTAAGATCTGTGACCTCCGGGTTTGTGTGCTCTTTCAGCCTGGTTTCATGCTTATTTGCAAGAATTGGGATTATATAAGCGACTTTTTTCACCGACAGATCATTGTGCAGGTCGTGATTTCGCACAAACCAAGGTGCGTTAACCATGTCTCTGAGAATCTTATTCTGCAGCTTCAATGTTTGATTTAGTGGTACATCCCCATAAAGGATCACAAAGGACGAATCTCTCTTCGTCCAAGTGTGCCCACTCCCTGGGCAACCATACTAACCTAACCATAATTGAATGCCGTATGTCCATACCGGCCTAACTACTTGGTTGTATATTAATAATTTATTTTGTATTGACAATGTAGACTTTCTGCCAATTAAACATTTAATTTATGACGTGATAACGTCTTATAATTCGATTTAGCCGGCTGCACGCAGGAAAAAATGTGTCGTTACCTTGCTCATTCTACGTTACCTTGCTCATTGGTCGTTACCTTGCTCATTTGTCGTTACCTTGCTCATTGCCGTTACCTTGAAAGAACTGCAAGCGAGAGCGCGGAACGAACGACAAAGAGCACAATCGGCCCCCGCGTTCGGCAACGTTCGACATCTGGCTCTGTCCTACTTGAGTGAGCATATATATGGATGTATATGTATGTATATGCGCATTTGTATATAAATTCACATACTTGTATTTGCATGTGCCTTCTTCCTGTGTGCATGGTAATGAACCATTTCTCTGTTGAGAATAGGACGATGATAGGAAAAGTAGGAAATGAAAGGGAGTGTTTCGAGTGTAAAGTGTCTTGAAAAAGGCAAATCGATGATGGTGCCTCTTAGTGTTGTTGACTTATTAACGTCTGATGCACAATCGAAATTGAAGATATCTTTCATGAATTTGATAAATGTTTCGTAATTTTTCACGTTTGTGTAAATGTAACTTGACCTATTCCATTGCAATTCCATTTACCTCCTCCTCTATATCCATACAAAATATCTATCAAACAAATAAAATTTAAATTTTGTTTTGAAAATTGCAACCATTCCATCAATATTTTCTTATGACGTTGTCACGTTAAACTATCGTCAGTAAACCGACTTTACAGAGAACCTCTTTTTTTTATTTTTAAGTTGATTTCAGCTGCTTTCATTTTGACATGCTCTTTCCATTTGAGCTTTGCATCCAAAGTCATACCCAAGTATTTTGCTGTATTACTATACGGAACAGTAGCAGATGATATTTTCACTGGGTTATAGGCTATTTTCTTGTTTGTAAGGTATACATGAACAGACTTGCTTTCATTTAGTTTGATTCTCCAGTTTTCAGTCCATGCGACAACTTCGTCTATCGATGCCTGTAACTTTCTAGTTGATTCATTTGCGTTATTTCCATAGGCTAAGATGCACGTGTCATCAGCAAAAGTGGCTATCTTACTTGTATTTGAAACAGGTAGATGTGCAGTATAGAGCAAATACAGTACTGGCCCAAGAATACTGCCTTGTGGTACACCAGCTTCAATTTTTTTAATGTTTGAGTATGCTTGTCTTTGTTCCACTGTAAAACATCTGTCTGTGAGATATGATTCCAATAGCACAGTATATTGATATGGGAGCATCGCTCTGAGCTGGGGGGTTAGACCTTCGTGCCACACTTTATCAAACGCCTGTGCGACGTCAAGGAATATTGCTGAACACACTTGATTGTTTTCTATGGTCTCTTCTATGATGTGTACTATACGATGCATCTGAGCTATCGTTGAATGTTTTTCTCGAAATCCAAATTTGTGAGATGGTATTAATTGTTTATTAGAAATTATTTTCTTGAATCGTTTGGAAAATAGTTTTTCAAATAGCTTTCCGATGACTGGGAGTAGTAATATTGGGCGGTAAGATGTGACTTCGTTGGGACTTTTCCCTGGCTTTGGGATCATTTTAAATTCAGAAATTTTCCAATGCATTTGTACGTATTTGTGAGATAAGTTTTTAGCACTTCGGCTGTGATTAAGTCAAATCCTGGACATTTCTTTTGTCTTAGTTTGGAAATTTCATTTGCTACCTCATCTGTGGTAAAACTTGTAATTTCAACAGATTTTTGCACAGCATAGGGAAACAAAGTGTTATTTATCGTTTCAAATGACTCACAATTTTTTTGGAGGTGTTCTGCAAATAACTCAGCTTTTTTCGAATCGGGTTTTGCCCAAGCTTGGATGCTATTTGGCTGTTGAATTGGTCTTTTCATATGTGCCATAGTCCGCCAAAGAGAGTAATCAGAGGTTTTATCTGCTGTTAGGTTTTGTAGCTTTATCTTTAAAGTTCTGTTTTTATTTTCTTGTATAGCATATTTCACTGTTTTGGTGAGGTTGTTTAATTTTGTTTTAAGTAATGGAGACCAATTCGACTGCCAATTTTTTCAGATTTTTCTTTTTTCCTTTATGAGTTCAATTATATTCGAAGAATATCTTTGGCGATTAATTTTTTGGACTCTTACAGGTGTACTTAAGCAAGCAGCTTTTTGTATCTGTGCTGACAGCTTTATTGGCTCCTTCTCAATTTTTGAAGTGACAAACATTATTTTCGAAGAATCATTATAACTTGAAAATTTCAAAAAGGAAGAAAATTTCGTTCAAGTAAAAAGCAAGACTTTTAGATATTAGCAAGCCAGGAAGCGTCTGTACCCATACGAAATATCTGTATTCGCATTAAATAAAATTACCCTCGATTAGTTGCATCATTAAGAGCCATATGCAGCATTTTTTCACACCCCTCCCGTTTTACTTAAATAGGCATAATTATTACAGATTTCAATCTACAAATCGCTTATGAAAAAATTAATTTTAATTGCTCTCCCACGGCAATTGGATATGCCTTCACATCATTCAGTATTTACGGAGGTATGTCTTTCCCAAAATACTACAAAGAGAATAAAAATATATCGAAAAAGAAGCGAAAAAACTCACTGTTAATTTCTTTTTGATTGATATTTGGCCATTTAAGTGGCGACGATTTTTCAGTAGTCTCAACCCGCAACAGCAGGTAGGGATGCTACGCTTGAAAATCCCGGTACTGTTTCATTTGACTAGGGAAGATAATGGAAAATAAAAGGGAAAAGAAAAGAAAGGGAAGAGTTCTCATTTAAGAGCATTGAATCGTTAAGCCTGCAGCTCCCACTTGCCCAGCTACTCACGGATTATATCACTAAGATTATTACATTTGAGAAGGAATTCAGGATCAAACTGCACGATAAAGTAAGAGTAGACTTGATCGCGAGAGGAAACTCCTAAACTGTACCCTACTCTGGTATACTGGTATATGGAACAAAGACAGCTCAAAGCATGGGCGCCGGAATGTCCCAAAAATAAGGCTGTTTGTGCCGGTAAGTGATTTTCTCAACATCTTCCAAGCGTACGTTGGTGCTCTCTATCTACAGCCAGAAACCTACTTAGGCAGATGTCTCCGCAATGAACGACAGTCAGATGGCACTTAAGGTGTTGTCATCACTTGAGGTTAAGTTCTCAGTGGTCCCTGAATGTATCGATAAATTCAACTTGCTAGAAACGCACAATCGCATTCGTCTCATATGCGTCCTAGGACACAGGGGGGTAACCGGGAACGAAACAATTGGAGGCATTGGCTCCATGCCGGAACATTTTCTTCTAATGGAACAACGTGCCATCAAGTGGGAGCTTAGAAGCGTACAACTAAGATTAAGAGACTTGAGCTGACCTCAAATTATAGGGCATTCAGTTAACTCAGAACGCTTTCTAAGGACCAACTGAGAATGTTTACGATCATTCACGAGCCATCTGCACATTCGGATATGTTCCGCTGACTCCTGCTATTTCAGCGACTAGTCTACGAAAACTCCTACACAAAGGAGGATATCTCGACCGGATGCGACTGGAAGAAAGCCACATCCGCTCAGCCAAACACAGCTCTATATTAGGTTTATTAAGAGAACTGGGCTTGGTTGGGGTGCTATGATGAGTAGGAGGCACAAAAAGCCGTGAGATCGAAGTACACACCTGATTTTCATTCACTCATTCATTGGTTTTAGGCACCCAGAAGCTCTAAATTAGTGGATATGTATGTACTTGTATGTCTATTTTTTTTTCAAAATAAACGTTTGTGAAATCTGGAAATAAAATTCATTGAAAGGAAGTTGACGTTAATTCAATTTACAAATTTTGTTTTTTTTTATTCAACAAAATAAAGAATAAATTTAGGCCACGGTTTAAAGATTTGCCTTTAAATGCTTTACTCTACTTACAAATACATATTAAATGTTCACATTATATTTATACGCACTTCTTTTTTTTGGCACGAACGGAAGTTTTAAAAAATAATAGAACATTTGTATCTAATTGTTCTCCATAAACTTAAAATTAGGTTAGGTTAGGAGCTATCCTTCGATGCACCTAGACCAGTTGTAGGCCCCTTGTGATAATATCGGAACTATCCTATCCTTATTCCACTTGGTTCTCTCTAAAGCGTTGTGTGGCCTTTAAATGATAGCTTTACTAGCTAGTTTGAGATGCGCAACATCTGCAATGCTGTCGGGAAAAGCGATATCGTGCAAATTCAACCTGCTTGTACTGGCAGCCACGCACCCGCATGTAAGGTGTTTCACTGTATCTTCCTCTTCTATATCCTGCTCCAGCTCCTACAATAGTCATTGGATGCTGCTCCTAATCTACTGGTATGCCTGCCTATTAGACAGTATCCAGATAGGACACCTACTACGATTCTTAGATCCCTCCTACTTAATTCATGTAGACTCTTAGTGCGACCCGTGTTCCATACGGGCCACGTTTGCCAACTAATAGCGCAGGTGTTTAACTGTCTCCAGTTGGAATTAGCAGCACCAATGGTGTGTATGTCTATTAGAAGCTTACATGTTGCCAAGGGCATACGTATATGAACCTTGCCCTGACTAATTTGGAGCGAGGAGCCCAATCTAGCTAACTCATCTATCTAACAGTTTACTTTAAGGGGGGGCCTCTTATCAGTCGGCTTCAAAACAACGATGTTTTTACTGCAATCGATAGATATAGGTATTATAGAAGAATATGCCCCCAAAATTGTATAGCAGGATTCAAAGTGATTTCGGAATTACAGGCCTGTGTGCCGTCCCTCGTGTGAGTAAACTGTCTACCTTCTGAAAGCTTTGAAACACGTTTTCTCAAAACATTGTTTTGGAAAATGGCGTGTAAGATGAAAAAAAAAACAACGACGAAAGTTATCGTTTCGAATCGATAATCTATATAAAGATAATTAAAATGCAACTAATTAACTAGCAAAATACAAAAAAATTTCATTTTTTAATGTTATTTAAAACCTTTCTTGAAAAAAATAGCGAAAAAAAACAGTTAATTGTGTGTTAATTTTTTTCGTATTTTTATACAAGAGTAGCCTATTATATGCGGGAAAGCCTTCTGAGTAAGACAATATTTTTCTTTTGTGTTTCAGGTGAAAACTACGACCGCAATTTACACGCAGTTTTACTAGCGCGCAAGCAGAAGCTGTGCGAGATCCCTCATATGTCCGCCATTTTGTTTTTTTATTTATGTTAAAAAATTGTTTATTACTCTTCAATCATGCCTTCAAATAAATGCAAAAGATTATTCCTGTGTGTCGCTTTTTTCGCCACGAAAAAAAATTGAGAAAAACACCTTTTTTTGAAGCCACTGATAAGAGGCCCCCCTTAATGTTACTGTGACATGGCACCCAGAGTAGATTAAGAGAAAAATATTGTGAAAGTATTTTTAATAGCTTGTAACATTCATTTATTGGCTTAAACGATTGTTTACATTTCAGAGTCGCCTGACTATGGGGGTAAATGAAGATTTCTCTAACTGTGACTGCGCTTTTATTTAGTACTACAAAGTTTTCTGAGTTCGCCAAGATTTCGGTTTGGAGCACGCTACAATGATCAGGCAAAAGCTGGTTGCTTGTATTATTTAGAAATAAATAAATAGTTCCATAAATAAATGATATGTTATAGTAAGCGTGACATGAAATTGTATTCTATTCTAAAGGGTGGTTAAGTTTCAAGGGCCGGTGTTGATTTTGAATAAAATACATTTTTTTTAGGAAATTGTTGACATTTTTCTTTATTATGATAATATTGGTATGGCTCAATTATGCATGAAACGAAATAGTAGCCAACTAGCCGCCGCGGCCTCGGCGGCACACCTCCATCCGATGGTCCAAATTTTCGGTGACGCTGATTTGACTACTTATTCGATTTTGGAAAGCTTTTAATATTTCGCAACTTTATTCAAAGCGACCTACATAATTGCAAACATACAACTATGAAAGTGAAGAAAATCGAATCCCGAAATTTCGAGCTTACTAAAAAAAATTCCGGCACCAAAAAGCTTATCATCAGCAGCTCTCAGGCTACTCCAAGCATACAGACGTAGTTAAACAATAATTATCACAAAAATGCGCAAACGTAAAAATAGCACACAATTGGCACCACTTAAATACGCATTTAGCAAAAATACGTCGATTTGGTTTCAGTTTTGCTTCAGTTTTCTTTATTTTTATTTCATAAAAATGCTCTATTTGTCCCTGCTTACCTCAGGCTTGACCGCAACAGCGGTAAATACAAACATAAAAAGAAAGTTTATAAAAAAAAGGAAAATAACCCAAGAAAAAAATAATCGCACCGGATATGGTGCCTGAGGGCTACAAAAATTGCGTGACGCATATTTTTTCTGCTTGTATAAATTTTAGGAATATATTTTCTCTTCGCATTTCTTACCATTGCACGCACCTACCGACATACATACGTACGTACGTAAGTAGCATAGCGCTGAAAACTTCAACACGCAGCTTTCGCCACTCTTCGAACTTTCGTCAACTGTGGACTTTTCGCTAAATATCAAAGCAAACGGAAACGCAATGAAAATAAACACTGTAATTAAGTTAATGAGCATTTTCTGATTTATGTGAACTTGAATTGGTTGAATATTTGCCCTTAGTAAGGATTGCATTTTTTGGGCATATTTTCTTATTATTGTAAATAATACCGTAACTATCAGTTTGGATTTAATTATTACAAAAATGAATTGAAAAGGCTCTAGGTAAAATGCTGGGAGGGATACAGAATATAAATATAGAGTAAAATTAAGTTCACATTGAATCACTAATTATTCATTATGCGGCTTGAAGCAGACCGAAGAGACTGCCAGATGAGTGTAGGAGTCCCTGCAAGTGGTGAAGATTTTTGACTGGTATTTAGCTGAGAGTGACCAAAAATTGTTATTTTTCATTTGAGAGTTGCATATTTCAATGGATCTGCTGCACAGATCCGACTGACTTATCAGTAATGATCTGCGTTTTATTAACAATGGAGCCTTTGTGCATGCAGATCATAGGGATATACCTGCGATTTCAGATATCCCAACAAGAGGAATCTGGCGTTATCCAATTGCACGACATTAAGGGCGTAGGTTAAGTTAGGTTAGGTTGAGCTTCAGATCACACTCAGGTTCATAAATCATTGTAATGTCGCTTGGGGAACTTGCCGCGATCTCTCTGAAACCGTGGCGATCAAAAACTTGAGAGATCCCTGATTTCCACAGTGCTGAAATATTCCAACTCATCAAATAATTATCTTTCTCTGGTTAGAGTAGAACAGAAGCACAGAAGTTGCATAATCGCCTCTTGGTCTTCTTTATCTACATAGCTTCTATAGGAGTCATGTGCCTGCACGCTTAGCCCCTGGTCGTTCTGTCTATTAGACAATGCTCTGCTGTGGCTGAAGTCAGTGTGCTAAGTTTACTTTTATTCACATTCAGCAAAAATTCAATTCGGTATGCTTAGGATTGAGAGTCGGTCACAATTGTCAGGTGATTCTGTAGGTATGTGCGTCACCTTCACCATCCACAAAAAACTCTATAAAGCTTCCAGGGTAAATAATTGCTAAGGCTACCATGAGACTGGTGATGATCATAGCAATTTTTTAAGGACTTTAATTTAAAGACATCCACCTGGAATATATTAGTTAGATATAAGTAATGATAATACCAGGCCAAAGATGCAACTAATTAGGCAAGGCAAGAAGGCCTCCTCATGCCACATTTTTCTCTTCTTGATTCCCGCGATAACCGTTTAAGCGATTTTGGGCAATTTCGACCAATCGAACCAGTTGTGTCTTTCTCGCGCTAACCGGCGCCAGTTCGCATCCTGATCTTTCCAACGCAGAGAAGGACTTCCTCTTCCACTGCTACCTTCAGCTGGTACCGCATCGAATACTTTCAGAGCCGGAGCGTTTGTCTGTTCGGATAACATGGTCCAGGCTACTAAACCGCTGCTCCTTTAATCGCTGTGCTATGTCTATGTGGTCGTAATGCTCATACAGCTCATTGTTCCATCGATACTTGCCATGTCTGCGATACTCGTCTTCGCCAACTTGCAAAAGTCAAAAAATCTTCCGCAGAATCTTTCTCTTAAATACTCCAAGGGCCGCCTCATCGGATGTTGGCATCTTCCAAACTTCTGCGCCTGACAAAAGGACGCGTATGATGAGGGCCTCAGAAAGTGTTGGTCTTGTTCGTCGAGAGTAGGCTTTACTAATCAATTGCCTACTTATTTCAAGGTAGTAGTTGACCTCTTTATTTTTTAAAAACGTGATAACTGTTGTGTTTCTATGGGGACTTTTTAATAGGTACCGGACAATGTTGAGGCAGAATGAAGTATTAAGCGAAATACAAGGTGAAGTCCAAAATAAACAAGACTGAGCTAAAAAAGAAACGGGGCTGCTGCTGGTTGTGGTGGGGTGTCGTGGGTGAAGGGCAATCAAGTGCTACCAGACAAATAAGCGTTTTTTTTTTGGTATGCGGACCTTGGAGGTGGAATCTTCTAAAGATACGTATGAACCGACTCATACGTATGCCCGATTCACATGCGATATTCCCAGGCTCTTTTGAACTGAGTTTCGTAGTGCCTACGGACTAAACCACCCCATCGCCTCGCTGTTCTGCTTTTTCCCTCGGTATTACCAGTTCGAGGGGGCAGGATGTGTTTATTCACTCCTTTGTCTGCGTTCGTTGTCATCATGACTCAGCCTTCGCATAATTGTTGAGGCTACGTTACAACCATAGTTCCACGTTTCTTCAGATTCTAGCATATATTGTACTAGGCTAATAGCTGTCATGTTCTAGCCGATGTTTGAGTGCCACGTGCTTCGTTCTCCATCAAATCTAGAGCACTCCACCACATGACCGGTTAAAAACTGTGTTAGCATGAAGGTAACGTTTCCATATGTTCTCCGGATCCATTTCTGTATGTCGGGGATCATAGTGAAAGTGGTTCTTTCCTTCCCACTATCGTTCCATTTGGTCTGCCAGTTTTGCAGAGCGGTATCATCAGTCCTCTGTAGGGCATCCCTCAGTGAGGCTTTGTCACCGGATACCCGCGCGTTTTTTGCATGCAGACAAATAAGCGTGGCTACGGGTATATGTGTTTATGTGTGGGCACGTGTGTGTGGAGATATGTTTTCCGTCACACAATATACTTGTAACTTCCTTCAAAATCCAAAAAGTTTGAAAAAAAAAAGATTTAGTAAAATAAAAAAATTATAGAAATGTTATATTAAAAATATTTTACTTTAAAAACTATAAACTTTTCAATAACAATTAAATCGCAAATTATTCCATTTCTCAAAAAGTTCCAGCTTACTTTTTATTATTGTTAAAATAATCGCAGATAAAAAACGCTACACAAAAATTTTCAGCATTGAAAAAATTTTAAAGTTATAAGTATTTTTTCAAAATTTTTTCAGTTTACTTCTTATACTCAAGTCCATAAATAACATACATCAATTTTCTGAAAAATGTACCACAGTCTCCAAAATACTTGGATTAGTGGACATAGAATCGTTCTATTCCCCATGCTGATATATTTGCCTTTGGCGACCTTTCATTTCAGATCAGCAATTCAGGGTCGATCTGGTGACTGACGTACAGAGCAATCTTAAATTATGGAGGGAACACTTCTCGAACCTGTTAAACGGTGACAGCTGCGCATGTCATAGAGAATGTGAAGATCCCGATACCCCAATCGTTGACGACGGAATTGTCGTTCCGTTACCCGACCATGACGAGGTGAGAATAGCAATATCACGGCTAAAAAACAACAAAGCCGCGGGCGCCGACGGACTGCCGGCTGAGCTATTCAAACATGGCGGCGAGGAGCTGGTAAGGTGCATGCATCAGCTCCTATGCAAAATATGGTCGGATGAAAGCATGCCTGCCGATTGGAATTTAAGTGTGCTCTGCCCAATCCATAAGAAGGGCGATCCTGCAATTTGTGCCAATTACCGCGGGATTAGTCTTCTAAATATCGCCTATAAGGTTCTAGCGAGCGTATTGTGTGAAAGGCTGAAGCCCACCGTCAACCAACTGATTGGACCTTATCAGTGTGGCTTCAGACCTGGAAAGTCCACCATTGACCAAATATTCTCAATACGCCAAATCCTGGAAAAGACCCATGAAAGGAGAATCGACACACACCATCTTTTCGTCGACTTCAAAGCTGCATTCGACAGTACGGAAAGGAGTTACCTGTATGCCGCGATGTCTGAATTTGGTATCCCCGCAAAACTAATACGGCTATGTAAGATGACGTTGCTCAACACCAGCAGCGCCGTCAGAATTGGGAAGGACCTCTCCGAGCCGTTTGATACCAAACGAGGTTTCAGACAGGGTGACTCGCTGTCGTGTGACTTCTTTAACCTGATGTTGGAGAGCATCGTACGAGCCGCAGAACTTAATCGCTCAGGCACAATTTTTTATAAGAGCGTACAATTGCTGGCGTATGCCGATGATATTGACATCATCGGCCTTAACAACCGCGCTGTTAGTTCTGCCTTCTCCAAACTGGATAAAGAGGCAAAGCGAATGGGTTTGGTGGTGAACGAGGACAAAACGAAGTACCTCCTGTCTTCAAACAAACAGTCGGCGCACTCGCGTATCGGCACCCACGTCACTGTTGACAGTTATAATTTTGAGGTTGTAAAAGACTTCGTGTATTTAGGAACCAGCATTAACACCGATAACAATGTCAGCCTTGAAATCCAACGTAGAATCTCTCTTGCCAACAAGTGCTACTTTGGACTAAGTAGGCAATTGAGCAGTAAAGTCCTCTCTCGACGAACAAAACTAACACTCTACAAGACTCTCATCATGCCCGTCCTAACGTATGGCGCAGAAGCTTGGACGATGACAACATCCGATGAAGCGACGCTTGGAGTGTTCGAGAGAAAGATTCTGCGTAAGATTTTTGGACCTTTGCACGTTGGCAACGGCGAATATCGTAGACGATGGAACGATGAGCTGTATGAGCTTTACGACGACATAGACATAGCGCAGCGAATAAAGATCCAGCGGCTTCGTTGGCTGGGTCATGTCGTCCGAATGGATACAAACGCTCCGGCTTTGAAAGTATTCGATGCGGTACCAGCTGGTGGTAGCAGAGGAAGAGGAAGGCCTCCTCTGCGTTGGAAAGATCAGGTGGAGAAGGACTTGGCTTCACTTGGTGTGTCCAATTGGCGCCGGTTAGCACGAGAGAGAAACGACTGGCGCGCTTTGTTAATCTCGGCCAAAATCGCGTAAGCGGTTATCGCGCCAATTAAGAAGAAGAAGAAGAATTCAGGGTCCTAATTTAAAAATACACTTGTCGAACCTCTTTTTTTATATCAGTATTCACTCCGAGTGGGAGCATAAGGCCTCGACAAGACACTTCCATCGTACAAGGTTCTGGGCTGTTGTTTTTGCGCCGTCCGATATGATGTTGGCATCTGCTGCTTCGCCAAGTGATCCTTGCGACCTCTGCTCCCGTGCGGGTTCCACTTCAGTGCCATTCTCGTGAAGCTATCTGGAGGTTTTCTAAGTGACCTATCCATTCCCACTTTCTACGCTTGATTTGCTATAGGATGGACTTCTAATTCGATGAACTCTACAGGGCGTCGTGTCTGAAGGTGTTCGCCCAGAATATTCTACAGATGATGCGGAGCCATTTGTTGACGAAAGATTGTAGACTCTGTGTGCTGGTGTTTGAGACCAGCTATGTTTTACTTCTGTACAACAATGCAGACCTCACACATGAACTGAATATTCGCAGTTTAGTGCGCCTGGAGATTTGCGAACTACAGCATGGGCTAGAGCATTCGCCCTTGCTTTGTTTAGCCTGTAGTTTTATCTGCTCCGCCGTTTGTCGTGATAGTGCAGCCAAGGCAGCAGAATCTTTCGACTAATTTCACCGAACCACCGTCAGCCTTTATGGGTATTACTTTGTTGTGGTTGACTCTCATAGCCTTTGTCTTGGCGATGTTGACCTCTAGTCCAATAGTGCGTGCCAGTGTGACTAGTTTGCCCGCCTTCGCTTGCATGCCAGTGAGTTTGTGAGAGAGGAGGCAGATGTCACCGGTGAAGTATAGATCCTCAAGATGTTTGGTGCAACTCTATACGATGCTTCTTTTGTGTAGAAAATTTCTTACAACTTTCAATTAAAAAATGTAAAAATTATTGCTGGAAATCTAACTTCAGAACGATTGCTGGTTTATGATTTAAGCCTTGGTTTTATAACGCCGGCCAAATATTTCTCCTCGCACAATATTATAACCTGCCCTTCTAGGCCGACTGCCATTTCTACCTATCTACTACAGGTACGTAAGTTATGACTAATATTGCACTTAGAAATATTAAATAATTGACAAATTCACTGTAAAAAGTTTCGAACTATATGACAAGAATTAAGTAGAGCTGCTTTTTGCATATCAAAAATCAGAGACTTCGGGAACTGAAGTGTTTTGACGTTGTCTGTTAAATTTTTCTGCGCTAATATATACCACTGTGGGCAAAAAGTAAGGTGAATTTATTTGTCAAACTTCGCGGGATTAAAATTAAAAAAATCGAGTTATTTTTTTCATTAGTTGGCAGCACTGTTAATAACATCTGGGCCAACTTTCATGTGAATGTCATTATCAGTAATATATTTACGCTTGTGTTTACCAAACGACCAAGAGTGCATTTATCGATTTTTAAAATGTCTGATTTGATTGAGCAGAGAAGTGCCATCAAATTTTGTTTGCTTAATGAAATTTCGGCTGCGGAAACGTTTAGCATTTTGCTGAAGGCATTTGGTGATTCGACCATGTCGCAGAAAAATGTTTATAAGTGGTACAAATACTTCAAAGAGGGTCGAGAACGTGTTGATGACTTGGAGCGCTCCGGACGACCATCGACGTCAACAGATGACCAACACGTCAATAAAGTGAAGGAGTTTGTGCTCAAACATCGTCGGTTGACTGTTAAAGACCTTACTGGCATGATTGGAATATCAGAAGGATCTGTGAAAACCATTTTGAAAGACCATTTGGGTCTACGAAAAGTCAAATCTCGTTTGGTACCGAAAACTCTCAATTTCTTTGAAAAAAGTCGTCGCGTTGATGTGTGTGAAACAATGCTTTCAGACTATCAGGACAAGCTCGAATGCATCATTACGGGAGATGAGACTTGGGTTTATGCTTACGACCCTGGAACAACCGACCAATCAAGCGAATATCGTGCTAAAGGCGAGGCCAGACCGAAAAGAGCACGTCAAAGTCGTTCAAAAATAAAAGTCATGATGCCAATTTTTTTCGATTTTCGGTGTGTGGTGCACTATGAATTCCTTCCACCTGGCCAAACTGTTAATAAGGAATATTATTTGAGCGTTATGCGTCGTTTACGTGAAGCAATTCGTCTAAAAAGACCAGAATTATGGGCCAACAACTCTTGGTTTTTGCATCACGATAATACACCGTCTCACACTGCACTCGTTCTTCGTGACCATTTCGCCAAAAATTCCACGCATATCGTTCCGCAACCACCGTATTCGCCTGATTTGGCTCCGTGTGACTTCTGGCTATTCCCAAAACTCAAGAGACCACTCCGGGCAACGCGTTTCGAGTCGATTGAGGAGATGAAAGCTGAATCGAAGAAGGTGCTGATGGCTATACCGGAAATGGACTATTTGGCATGTTTCGGGGATTGGAAAAATCGTTGGCATAAGTGTATTTCATCGAGAGGGGATTATTTTGAAGGGTATGAAAATGATTTACAAGAATAAATAAAGATTTTTCATTTTACAACCAAATTCACCTTACTTTTTGCCCACAGTAGTACATGCACTGAGATGGCAATTAAGAGGATGTACACCTTCTTTAACTTGCATTGGCGTTTGACATCAATCCTTAAGTCAGAATATTTTGATATTTTTTCTGCATAGGTTTTTTGCATGTTTTTGTTTAGAGGAACAGCAATATGTTTTATATAACCAGTCGTTTGAGATTTATTGATTATTGATTTATTGTCTGGTCTATTGCGGTCTCTTGTTGCATTCGATTAAATGTTCGAATAAATATTAAAATTGTTCGGTCATAATACAGGAGGTAGTTGTTGTAGTCTTCTTGGACAGGTTCTAGGATGTATCTGAAGTAAGGTATTTTGCTTTGATTGAAGTTGTATATCTGCGTCAGTTTTAGATGAATTATTGTCACGATGTTATTGCGGCATTTAGATATCGCATTTCATATTCAATGTCATTTCTTGTTGGAATCATATCATCTTGTATGGCGAAAATGGTAAGCTCTGTTTCAGCGAATCGACCTGGTGGTAAGCCATATTTTATTTGATTTTTAATTTTTTATTTTATTGAACTTTGTTTAGTTATAAAATCGCCTAAATTTGTACCAGCACCAGTACTACCAACGCGTCATCCATGTTAACACACAAAGGTACCATTGATTTTTAATGAAAGGCGTTAAAGGTACAAGCATTCGTATGTATGTATACTTATTTATAAGACTAAACGTCCGTCCGGTAATTAACAAACATATATTTATTTGTTGCCTATTATTCAAGTGTAGTACATTTAAATATTTACTCATACATAAATAAGTAACGAAATGCATTTAAGGAAACATTAACCAACGACAACACATACATAGGTACATATTTACTCATAAGCACTGAAAGTACTTACTACTCGTTGTTGCTTAAATACCTACACAAAAATTAACATTTGTTTAGTGTGTTTGCATATTTGTACATAATGACGTTATAATTACCAACAACATAAAAGCAATTCAACTTAGAATAGTAGCATTGTCTGGTATTAATGGGATTTTTAGTTGTTGCTGGTATCTAATAAGAAGCTAGCAGCACATTTACAGATGCATAAGTAACGGTGACCAGTAGGAAATGTTAATGTTTATATGAGCGATGCATCAAATAGGTAGGTAGGTAGATAGGAATGGTTGAAGTACCAGTCTGGCACTCCCCAACCAGCTCTAAAGCGCCGTTTTGATACCGTTTTGAGACCTGTAGCAGACAGATATCTACAGCCATCCAGAGCCCTGAAAAAATGTAGAAAACAGGTAAGATTTTAGAATTTTATCCAACGTAACTTGGAACTAACTAACACCGCCTTAGTATATAGAAAACCTAAGTCTTTTGTATAAAACCGTCTCAAATCGAAAACCAAAATCTCAATTTGGTCAAAAAAGAGGAGTAAATTTTTTAACACAGAAAGTACCGAAAACCATTTTTTTTGTATTTGACGTATTTGGATAAACAAACTGTGTCTTTATTCTCATAAAGTATTAATGATTGATTCTTCAGAATACACTAGCAAGCAACAGTTATCTATTAGCTAAGACGCATTTGCCTGTACAGAAATGATTTCCTATTGGCCACAATCAACTGCTGCAAGAATGAATGAATTTAATTACTGAACGATGTTGTCATCCTTTTATAAATTAGCAATAACTATTAAGTTCAATAGTTAAGTAATTGTTTATCATTAGGGAAAAGTTGCCTCAATTAATTTCTTCTTCATATATATTTATAATATCATAAATATTATACATATATACTATATGTACATACATATGCATGTAAGTGTGAAAGTTTTTTATTTTTACTCGTTTGAATTGAGTGGTTTTAAGGATAAGCTTATGAGTTTCTTCGGACGGTGGAGTCCAAATATTTATAGATTTGATTCATAAAAAAATTCTACATTAGTTACTGGAGAGAATGTTTTTTTTTTTGTTTTTTTAATGTGCCGAAGGAATTTATTACGTTAGGGGTCCACCCTTTGAGTAATTTTAATGAAAGCAAACATGGAAAGATATGTCACGATTGCAAAGAAATTGGATATAGGAGGCTGAAAATCAAGAAATAAGAGAGCTATAGGTTTGCAGGACAATAAACGATTACAATAGATTATACTTTTTTTTTTGCCATTTATAGCTGCTCACTAATGTTTCACAATGCCTCACTGTGGGATTCCATTGGCCTTTCGAGTTATATTTGTATACATGCGTATAGCGGTGAACCACTAAAGAATCAGTGAAAAATACTTAGCATACATACGACCTCATGAAATACATTAAATCCCAAAGGCTTCGATGGTTAGGGCACACTGTGCCAATGGAAGACAGCCGCCCCCAAAAATCTTTTTTAATAACGAATAGTCTAATGACCCTAGCTCGAGGACGTCCAATGTTAACCTGGCTTGACCAAGCCATAGCCGGCCTGAAAAAGCTACGAGTTAGGAGCTGGAGATTTGTTGCTATGAACCGTGCAGATTGGAAGAGGATTGTGGATGAAGCTAAAGCTCACCCTGAGCTGTAATCGCTACCTGATGATGATGACATACTCGTGTATTATCTCCATTTACAAGTCGATTGAAATGTCACTACTGAGCAGATATAAGAAAGGGTAGTTTCCCTGGTTCGCAGCCCACAGATGAAAATAAATCGAAAAGCTATCGGAATTCTACTATGAGAAAAAAAGAAAGAAAATTAAGTGTAATTAAAAAAAATTTAATTTTTGTTTCTAAAATGTTTAAATATTTAAATAGAAAGAAAATTAGGTGTAATTTAAAAAAAAGAAATTATTTAATTTTTTTTTAATTTTTTCCAAAAAAATTTTTGGAACAATTTTTGAAAAAAAAAAAAAATTTTTTAAAAAGAAATAAAATTAGGTGTAATTAAAAAAAAAACTATTTTTAATAAAAAAACTATTTTGTAATTAATTTTTTTTAAATTAATTTTCTTACAATTACACCTAATTTTCTTTGTTTAAAAAAAATTTTTTTTTTAAAATTTTTTTTTTTCCAAACAATTTTTTTTCAAAAAATTAATTTCTCTCTTAGAAATTGTTTTTCAAAAGTATATGGTATTTTATTCTTTAAAAAACTCCATACCTAAATTTTCAACTTTGAGTAAATCTCAATATTAATATTAAGCTTTTTTACAAAATTTCTTCAGTTTACTTCTTAATTTGCTTAAGCCTACAAATACGCCAACTTTTAAAAAACTGTACGACGGTGTCCAACTCGCTTGGATCACACGATGGAATCGCTCAGGTCTCACCTTAGATGACAGGCAGAAGTCAATTGGTACAAGATACGGCAGATAAGGCGAATGTTGCATTGTTTTGCATTGAGTGAGAGCCCATCACTTGTGATTTTTAGAAACCTAGGGACGGTATAAAATTCTTAATACAATTAGCATAACGTCTCACGTCATCTATAGCCAGATTAATAACAATGGCAGAAGTAAATACAGGGTTTGATTGAAATGAGCCTTCCCGCGCGGAGCGTCTGCCAAGCGATCAACCGAATCGGCTGGTGGGGGAAAATGATCATTGGACCTTCCCCTTCCTCTAGAAACCGGTCCCAGTTCGCTGGCAACAGCGGTGCAGTCAACATCGCTCCGTGCGTGAAAGCTGTTTTAAAAGTGTGTTAGGATTTTGCAGTGGCGAAAATGCAGCGATCGTTGGAGCAACGTTACTTGATCATATTTTGTGTAAAGCTAAACAGTTTGTACTTCCAGGAAGCACTGTAAACGCGGCATTTTACAAAGAAGTGCTCCTTCGGCTGAAAAACCGCGTCGCCCGGGTTCGGCCCGACCTCGTTACCAATTGGACCCTTCATCACGACAATTGTAAGTGAAGAGTCTTTCTCTTAAGACCACTGTGGGTTTCTTTTTTGTTTTACTTAAAAATGTCATATTCGAAGTATTTAAGGTGACCAATTGTAGAAATACTTCTATTTAGAGCTTTTATGCATTCGCTCTCAGTCCAATGAGTGATGCACTAAAAACTTTAGATATGTTTTTCTCAAAATTACAATACATTTTTCAAGTAGCCTGGACTCAAATATTGCATAGTTTAAAAAACAATTTTTTGAATTATGTGTTCAGTTTTGGACGCAGTTACAGAAAAATGGCGAATTGCTCTCCAAGTATAGTTTGGGTTAAGGTATTTTTAAAAGTCGTATTTGTGGTGCGGTATCAGACAAAAAATATCAAATTTGACGCTTCCTGCAATTTGTAGCGTGCTTCTTGATGTTATTCCACAAATGGAGGGGCCTACACTTTTAAGCCGCCGCCGAACGGCAAATGGTTTTCGTGAAGAGCTTTTTCTTGGCAGAAGAACACGCCGAGGTTTGCCATTACTTGCCGATAGCCGACCGCTATTAGGGGAAAAAAACTTCTACTATTTGAGTTTCGAGTCTGTGCACTTCCGAATGTGAGTCATGCACCAAGCCATTGGGCTACAGCGGCCGCCGTGTATACGGATTAAAAAAACCCTCAACATCAAGTTTTATGAAAGATTTTTAAAATATTGTCCGCCATATTTGGTCGTCAAATTGAATACTTAAAATGTGACTTCTGATTCGTAAACGACAACCTCGAAACTCATAACACTCCCCAAGGATAATCTGAGAATGCTCACGGGCATTCTCACAGGCCACTGCAGACTGCGAAGTAATCTGCACATGATTGGGATTCGGTCTACGGACTCTTGGCGTTTCTGAGAACAATCCTAGGAGACTCCAATGCCAATTCTCCGAATGCAGCGCTATAGCGTTGAGACATCTTGACCAACTGCAGCCAGAGGAAAGGCACATACGTTCAATACAACCCAGCTCTATCCCGAGTTTAATAAGGGAACTGGGCTTGGATGAAGTACTGTGATGAGTAGAGGGCACAAAAGACTATGAGGTTGAAGTGCAAACCTCATTCAAACATCTACATCTCTACCCTGAAGACCCCCATGTACCTACATAGGTGCAAGTTGATCCGATACAATTTCGATTTTTTTTTGTCCACTTTGGAAGTTCACTGGCTGCATAGGTAGCAGCTTTGCGTATTCGCAACGTAAATGCCTATTAAAGAGAGAATAAAAAGTGTTGCATATCTTAAGGGGAACTGGGGAAGTACTGGGTTGCCCATATTCGACGGACCCATGTGTTTTTTTTAAATCTAAGAAAAACACAATTTTTTTGATGTTAACGATAATAATCATTTTCTTTGATTCAAGTAGATTTGTTGACATCACTTTTTGAATATGATATCTCTCAAATGGCCGCCTTGAGCCTGTACGGCGTATTGTGCCCGTTTTTCCTCACGGATGTTGTTCTTGAGCTCTTCTATGGTCTTTGGCTTATTAATATAAACCTTTGATTTTAAATATCCCCACAAGAAGAAGTCAGGTGGCGTTAAATCGGGCGAACGACGAGGAAACAATTTCTTCAAAAAATCGATTGTGGTGCGAGCTGTGTGTGGTGGAGCGCCGTCTTGATGAAACCAGAACTGCCTCATATGCTTTTGACGAATAATTGGCATCACAAAAGTGGTTATCATATCGCGATAACGCTCCTGATTGACGGTAACAGCTTGACCATCTTCATTTTCGAAGAAAAACGGCCCAATAATCGTTTTCGCACTAACGCCGCACCAAACAGTGACTTTTTCGTCGTAAAGAGGTACCTCTTGAATTTCGTGAGGATTTTCAGTGGCATAAATAAGGCAATTTTGCTTGTTTACCGCCCCATTCAATAAGAAATGAGCCTCATCGGACATGATGATTTTGTTCCAAAATTGCTCGTCATCTTCAGCCATTTCGATGACTCTTTGGGCCCATTCCAATAGACGAGGCTTGATCTCGAGCAACAATCTTTGCGTCAATTGAATTTTATACGGGAATAAATGCAAATCAATGCAGATAATTCGTTGTAAAGTGGTCCGAGCAATGCCCAACTGCTGAGAACGGCGATTTTGGGGTGTCCTTGACGAGCAATATTCTCATCCGATCGCCTTGGTCGGTTTTGATTTGGCCTCTTTGGATTAGAAAGAGCATCAGCAGTCGAAAACCTTTCGTACAAACGTTTAATGGTGTTCTTAGAAGGCACACTTTTCACATTATTTAATTTTTTATACGCACCTTGAGTTTTCACAATTGATTTCTTTTGTTGAATATAAATTTCAACAATTTGGGAGCGCTCGCGTGGCGTGTACTGTTCCATGGTAAAATCTGCTTGGACTGACGATCTGACGTCTCTGTCAAAAGATACAGGGTTGCCAGATGAGTCCGTCGAATATGGGAAACCCTGTACATGTTTGCTCGTTTAGTGCCTGTAGACTTTTCCTTTATTTTCACGCAAGTTCTGTTTGAGAAGACCCGTAGCGAAATTTTCTGGGGATTATTTTTTCAGAACATATTAACCCTCTAGCGATCTTGGAAATGCAATATTTTGCAAACATCTCTAAAACATGGTCGAAATGGCCCTCTTTTAAGGGAGCCAAAGGCGTATAATATTTTACAAAAATACTCCTTATGAAATTCTACATTCTATGTTCGTATTTCGCTCAGATGAATATTTTAATTGTTTTTTCACTTTTTCAAAAAGATTTCATAATTTGAGAACTAGTTAAGATATACTTGAAAATTCGATATGCGAAAACAAGAGCTTTGGAGGTGTTGCTTTGTAACTTTAGTACTTTCTTCCTAAATTTGTTGCATTCTGTCTTCAGACAATGATACTAAAATTTGTTCATCGTGATATGAAATGAGTTCTTAACTGAATTTATTCGGAAGGGTGTTGGTTACAATTTTTGAAATATTTCTGCGAATGGTTTCTCAATTTCCACTTTTGTTGACTGGTTAATGTTATAAATTGGCATAATACATTATTCTACTACGTATTTATATGCTTATTTACACCCTACGATAATCTCATTCTTATTCCACTTATACTTATGCACCTCGGCTTGGTGAGGAGTTCTGCTGACATACTCACACAGACTCACAGACACACACACTCGTACATTTATTGGAATTATGGTCACGTATGTTATTACAATACAATTTGTAGTAAGATTTGTATAAGTAATGCACACATATACGAGTATGTGTTGGTGTGGGTAATATGGATTGTATATCTGTTTTAAGCTTATGGATGCATATATAATATATGCATGTGTAAGTATATATACATATATAGTGTGTATATATTCACATATACTTTTACATCTCCGTGTTTATGCTTTTGTTGATGACTGCAATTTGTTGTTTTTGTTGTTCCACAAGAAATTGGTTTTCGTACTTCGCACTGAATACGTAAAATGAAAATTTGAATTTATATCGAAAGCAATAACTATTTATTCTTTTCATGTTTTTTGGGATTAAAATGTTATTTTCTGAAGTGCAAGAGTTCTTGTTTTTCTCCTCGTTACTGTTGCTACTGCTCGTTATAATGAAACAATGATGATTTTTCAACTTAATGGAATTTATACAATCTGTAATACTTTCAGCTATAGATACATGCATACATACATACATATATACACCCATACTCGTATAAGTCAAGTAGGGCATTTGTTCCTTTGGTATGATCAGATTATCGAAACATGGCATCAATTTGAAATTATATCATCGATTTCAGCATAATTTTTGCCCTCAAAAATGTAAATGCTAAATTAGGTTAAATTGAAACAAGAAATTGTGTTACAATATGTATTATTAATAGTAATATAAAATCACTGTAAGTGAACAACTTTAGGCAACAATCAACAATCATGTAGATTTTTTGGGGAATAAATTCATTGCGTTTTTATATTTGTTTGCTGTTTGGCAAAGGGTAAGTATTCGTTCAATAGAACTCTTTCTGCTATTATTTGAGTTATGTAATTTTTTTTACTAGTTTTGAAGTTTAGAAATGGAATACCCAGGAGATAAAAATCAACAATCGTTATCTGCTCTTCTTTGCCTTTCATCGAGGTCAAAACCCTGCCGAAGCACCCCGGGACACTCACGACGAGTCTACAGCACGGAAATGGTTTACAAGCTTCCAAAATGGCAATTTTGACGTCGATAGGTCGAAAGGTCTTCTGAGTTCGATGAAGAACGTCTCAAATCACTTTTGAAGGAGAACGATCGCCATTCAGTCGTGAAGAAATGAACTGCGATCATAAAACGATTCCAACCACCTTCATTAAATGGGATTTTCTGAAAAATGGGGAGCTTGAGTGCCTCACGAGCTCAATGAAAAAAATAAAGAAAGTCACCTGCAAATTGCTACTCAGCGTCTCGCCCGCCATCGAGCTGCACGCGGTCATAAACAGTGGTTTTTGTACCGAATCGCCACAGGAGATAAGAAATGGTGCCTATACATCAATATGAAGGAAAGAAAGGAGTCGGTGGCTCCAGGAGATACGCCAAAGTCGAGAGTCAAACCAGATCTTCATCCAAAGAAAATCTGGATATGTGTTTGGTGGGACTGGGAAGGCATGATGAACTGGGAAATACTCGAAAATAATGTCACGGTCAACAAGGAGCTCTACATTGCCCAGCTGCTTCCGTTATGATTTGCGAATGTGCCATTCATTGGACCAACCGCAATTGTGGCTTTTAAAGAAAACGAATTTACTCCTTATAAGGAAAGGTTTTCCCGCCTTTGAAACCATCAAGCCTCTTAAACACGAAGATGGAAAGTTAACGACATCTAAGGAAAAGCAATATCACATATGGGAGCGTTTCTACAAAAAGCTGAAGATATTCGACGTTAGCGTAAAGTCAGTCTTATATGGGTGTGAAACGTGAAACATAATAGCGTGCCCACTACAAACTGTACAATTTTTTCGAGATGAGTGCTTGCGTAGGATGCGGATATTCTGGCCCAATATTATAAGTATGCTGACCTTTGGGATAAACTGAACCCCAAGATGACATCACAAGAACTGCACTGGACTGGAAGCCCCAGGGGAGTCGCAGGCGCGGAAGATCAGTTAACACGTGGAGGCGACGAGTTGAAACTGAAGCGAAAAAATCAGGCCATTCGTGGAGTCAAATTAAATTTACAGCTCTCAAGAACTCAAATTACAATTCGTTTATTGAGGCCTCTATATTCCACCTAGGAACAATGGGAAATATATTTGTATATACCTATTAGGCCGGGTCGATTTGTGGGTAGGCAAAAAAATCGCCCATTGCTCTGTGAAAATCATATTCTAGGGATCAAAATAAGAAACTTTGCCGAAGGAACCATACCTCTAAAACGAATTCTGATGTCCCCCAATTTGGGTCGAACTTTTTAGTTTCTTTTCTCATGTAAAGGCCAAAAATGGTGATATTTTGAAATGATTGTATGGGGAACCCTCCAGGGGAGTTCCAGGGGGTGTGTCACTGGCATGGGTGGATCGGCCGTCCAAAGTTAGTGGGCATCGGTCATACATTTGGACTCGATTGGAGCACTCTAAATGGGTCAAAGTGGGATTTTTCGTTCGACCCAAATTGGGGGACATTAGAATTCGTTTTAGAGGTATGGTTCCTTCGGCAAAGTTTCTTATTTTGATCCCTAGAATACGATTTTCACAGAGCAATGAGCGATTTTTAAATCGACCCGCCCTAATACCTACATATATATAATAATGGGCGGCACAAACGACCTTAATCACTCCAAAAAGTCCTGAACTTTAGTACCAACAGAGCAAATTCTGCTCTTTCCTAGACAAAAAGGTCCTCCGATTACTCTGTTGAGCACTTACAGGCCACTCTGCCTGCAATAAACATTTCAATACAAAAGGACTATCTAGCACTAGTTTATGTAGGTTCTGTTGTGATGAAGAGGAGCTCGTGCCTACTAGAGGATGTATACTTACAAATGCTCCCTCCCAAGGAGAGTGATAGGTATGTGTATGGCTGCTGCGCTCAATCTCGCCTTAACGGCTCTCTCATTTCCTTCTATTCCTTTATGTTCTGTTATCCAGTAAATAGTGACCCACCCATTTTGGCTTCAGTTCATTCATCTTCCAGTTGATCCATTTTGGATCTGCATTGTTGAACACATATCGAGTTAGTCTAAGGAACCATAATTGGTTCAATAGCCCCTTACTGCAATTAAAATATATTTTCAAGACTTTTTCCTATTACCCTTGGAGTAAAAAGTAACGACAAGAAACAAAACCAATATTTTTTTAAATACTTAAAAAAAAAATTAAGTTAACTCTTTTTTACCAAATATATTAATAAACTTTAGTTCATTTACTATAAGTCTCATAAACTAATGTTTTTCCTAGGATTAATAAGTTCCGAGCTAAACATTTTTCAAAGAAAAGATTATTCAAAATTTCGATTAGTAATAACTGACAAAAAGACTTAAATTTTGCTAAATGTTAAGTACACTCTAAATATGTCCAAAATATAACAAAAAAGTACTAAGTAGTCAATAAAATTTAAAACAAAAATTTTTTAGGTGAGATGGAACGCCCCATACTTCAAGTGACGCTGAACACGACTACCAATACCATCAAAGCTAATAATGACATATCCTTGCATTTTTCGCTTTAAATTTAAAACAAGGCTTTGGAATAGTTTATCGTAACTATTCTAATAGGGAGAAATAGCGATATTTTTGGTTCTTCACTGCACAGCTGAAAAAGTTTACTTGGTTAGCCAAGCTGCTAAGAGCGATTTAGTCTTTTTGATGAAGGAGTCAGTTTAAGTTAAGGGGTTGTTCGATATTTCGAAAGTATAGTACCTTAAGAATATACTGTGAAATTTTCATGCGGAAATTCGCAATATTATAGCTTCTGCAGCCCATTAACTAGGTAGGGAGCGGTCCGCGCGCTCCAGTGCCTCAAACTTTAAACTCGTTTTGCGCGAAACTACTTTTTCCGGCTCTGTCTGCATGATAACTCATACAGTTTTAAGTACTTTTTGATGCGGTTTTGGTTTAAATATTCGAAGGTGTGTGATTTGTCTTTTGATATTTTTATTAAAAAGATTTTTAAACATAATTGAAGTGTGACATTTATGAACGCATACCTTTTTTAAAATCGAAATTCAAGAATTCGGTTCGACAGACTATAACTACAACTTTGTTTTATAAGAATTCTTTTACTTTTTATAGATACATCAATACTTCAAAGGGAAATGATGCAGACAGTGGAGCAACTTTTTTTCATTGTAAGTTGGGTCACGTGATTTTTGATATACTAATTTTTGTAAAGAAAAATTAAAATAAATTTGTCTATAAAATGTAAGTATGATACTAATAAACAATGTACCAAATTGTTTTACATTTATTTCTTTTGGCGCTGCTGGATGTATGTAACCCCTTAAAGCAGCTTCTTTTTTCATCACTTCCGAAAATGAACTGAGTGAGATTTCAGCTCAGTGGATAATTTTCGTGAGAAGTGGGAGGAAGTCTTCTGAACAAGACGTGTCTTTGACTCGATAAAAATTTATTGCATTTAAAATATAATTTTCTAGCATATTGCTTCTGATCCTAATTAATACAACTTATTTTCATTTAAAAAAGAAAAATTAACTGCCATTTTCTTGTGCTTTTTACCGAAATTACTGAAAAATTCAATACTCCTGCATATTACGCTTCAAAAGGCATAATTTCGAGCTCTTTATTCCTTTGGCATTTCAACTGAATTTTTCTGTGTGTGTGTGAAATACATTTCTGTTTGCCTTTTTAAAGTCAAAAACCTCCGCAAAAAATCAACATGAAGTAATCAATCAATACAAGCCATTTGAAAAAACATTTCCGCAAAATGCCATCATAACATAAAGCTTTATAGTATTTTTACTATTTTTTTTTGCTATAGTAAATGAATAGACCTAAACGTTTGACTACAACTTAATATTAATGCACAGCTAATGAGGTTAATGTTTACATTGACCTCGGCCGGATAAAGTAATGACCAACATACCGGTTACATGTTCATACTTAGGTACCCCGCAGTGGAAAATGTGGGAGTGTTCCTAGAGAGTAGTTGCTTAGTAGACATTTATTCATTCGTTTATTTATTCATTAGTAAATCTAGAAATAAAAGGTTACAGACTACATAGAACGAACAGTATTTGTATCTGTAAATATTTAAAAAAAATTAGTGTGTGATAATTTTAAATTATATTAAGAATGGATCAACAAATAAAATATTAATATCAAAATTAAAAATTTTTTTTTTCGTTTCTGTTTTACACCCAAAAAACAGCATTGCAAATGGGGCGAGGGCCTTAAAGTGTATGGATCCGTAAAATCGGAAGCAAAACGCCGAATGGAGGCAAGTATAGAATACGATTTGGCAATGACGAAATTCAAATGACTACGAAACTGAAAAGTGGAATCAAAGATTTCTCCCAAACCACTAATTTTATTAAGAGGCGAGTTCTTCATAAAATATGAGGTAGAAATTAAATGCTTAGATTTAGAAATTTACACATTAGAACATCTTTAAATATATAACTGAAGAAAATTCTGCTGAAGTAAATACCATACCAGGACGTGATTGAAGGTTGCGTGAATCAGACAAGCTTGAACAATTTTAAAAAATTTTAAGTCGTCTGCACATAAAAGAAGCAATTCCTGCCTATCTCTAAACTAGTGGAAAAGGAATTAAAGGGAAACAGTTGATGCTCGATTTTGCGGTAGCAGCGCTATCAACTAAATAGTAGTTAACAAGTATCAGGTCAGTCCATAAGCTCGTGCGTTTTTGAAAGATGGTTTTAAAATTAACAAAAAAGATGTTTAAAGTATTTATTAATCAATAATATATTTTCCTTCATTCTTTACAATGTCTTCCCAATGTTCAAGCAAATTTTTAATTCCCTGCTGAACAAATGTGTTGTCCTTGGAGCCAAAATACGCTTCATTACCCCTTTTTATAGCTTCTCTTGAGGAGTAGTTCTTGTTACTCATATGGGACTGAAGTCTACGGAAAAGGTGATAATCACAAGGTGCAATATCCGGAGAATATGGTGGATGCGGTATTAACCCCATCCGAGCTCGTTCAGCTTGCCTAATGTTTGCCTTGCGGTAAGAGGTCTTGCGTTGACGTGGTGAAACAAAACTTTGCGTTTATTCACTAAAGACGGTCGATTTTTTTAAGTGCCTCATTCAGGTTTGATAGCTGATGGAAATATTAATCCGTAGTTATCGTTTGGTTTCGTTCCAGAAGTTCATAATAAACAATACCGGCCATATCCCACCAAATAGACAGGAGAATCTTCTTGGGGTGAAGGTCATCTCTAGGGGTCGGTTCTGGTGTTCCATCTTTATCTAACTATTGGCGTTTGCAAACAGGATTATTGTAGAGGACCCATTTTTCCTCACCAGTAACGATGCGGTTCAAAAAACTTTAATTTTCAAGCCGTTGCAGCAGCTGAGAATACACATTCACTCTCTGCTGAAGGTTGGCGACGAAAGTCTGTGCGAAACCCATTTTTCCAGCTCTGAAACCATTCCCAACTGAACCAGATGCCTGTGAACTGTTTCATGCGATGAATTGAACCTTTGAGCCATCATATCGACTGTCAAATTTGGCTCAGCTTCCACGAGTTCGGGCAAGGCGTCGGAGTTAAAGACTTCAGGACGGCCACCGCGTGGGGCATCTTCCAGTTGTTGCATTTTTACCACTTGTATAAAAACAATACAAAATATGCCTCTTATACGCGTTCGACGATTCCATTTTATTTTTTAACATCACGTGCTTCTATCCGCGATTAAAATCACTTTTTGAATGCACAATATATCAAAGAAAATTTAAATAATATAGTTCCGTTACATTCCGCGAATAATTTTTTGTATGGAAAAATCGTACAAAAGTGAAATTTTGGGTAAAATACGCACGAACTTATGGACTGACCTGATACTTGATGTTAGCCGTTCTTTTTAACTTTCGCACTTTACCTTACTTTCGTTTTATAATAGTCCACAAGCAGTATAATGGTGTGAGTTCTATCGCCTTTATTGAGTTATCTTCTCTTTCCATAGAATTTATATGAGTGAAAAGCATTTTGCCTGAAAATAGCTCAATAACCATTACCACCCACAAATGGGTTAGTTCCGCGACATTTCGAAACTATTTCACCTTATAGTAGGTAACTATTTACATTATTTGCAAATGTATTTGTGTGTTTTGAAAATCATATCCTTACTTACTTATATACACTGGTTAGCCATTTTCAAAGCACTTTTTTATATCTACTTTTGCTCAACTCACTTTCAGCCACACAGCGCGCCACAACATGGCTCACGTTGTGTGCCCTTTCTCTAGACCAACGTTTACACAACATCCGGTCTGCGTCTGCATGTTGCCATTTCGAATGACTCGACAAACATGGCGGGTGAGTGGACAAACGCGAACGCAAACTTGAAGCGGCCAACTAATCAAGGTAATGAAATCAGTTTTATTTCATCTCGCAGAATTCAGTTCTTTTACTCGCTTTTACTATTTCACTATTTTAATTTTTTAAGCATGCATCTACTCGCACTTCCTGTGCTTTGCGCGCTTCACAAACAACCGCAACAGACAGTCATGTGAAAAAAATAAAAGAAAAAACAAACACAAAATTTGCCGGATGAGCATTTAGATGAGAACCTGTGATGATTATTTGCAATATTTTTGCACAAAAAAGGAATTAAAAGTACTAACCTATACATTGAAAGCACGTAGAATGCGTTTTTACCGGCTGTTGCATTGAATGAGTGAGTGAGTGCGAGTGTGTGTGTGTGTGGAGCGCGCATTAGTAATCGGATATCGTAGTGAATGTTAACGTGAAATAGCATTTTTCGAAATTAAAACTAAAAGTAGCATAGCGGAATAAATAAAGCATAGATGGAAGGTATTGAAAAGTGCGAAAAAGTAAAACAAAAGTGAAAAAAAATCAAATAATCATCTAGCAAAAAATGTAATTCATTCGTACAAACGAAGTTCAGCTGCATCAAAATTTCAAGTTCATTTTTACTTTTACTCTAATTGAATTTTTTACTTACTTACGCGTTCGATGAACTTTTGAAATTAACAGAAATTTAAAGTGTTTGTTGATTTTATAAGCAGTGTGTAAATAACTCTAATCCCATGTGTTGTAAATCTTGAGCTCCTCGAAAGCACAGGGAGTTGCTCTTAAATAACGAGGCTGGTGCTACAGTAAAAGAAGTAAACAGCAAATGCCTGCGATCGAACGACTAGCTGATAATTATTTCAGCAGGAATACCAAATTTAGTCACTTCATCGTTGACTTATGTAGATGGTTTATTTCCTTGCTGCCATACAAAGTGGCGCAAAATTAATCACCCTATTGAAAGATTTCTAATTTTTGCAAATGATTTCGTACGTTAATAATATTTGACACTTGTGAACTAGACAGCTGTAGGATACAAATAGACAAGTGCGTAAAGGTGAAAATACAAATTTTCATTACACAAAATATGTTTTTATTATTTAGTAAAAAATTAAAGAAAAACAAAATTGGTGGTTAACACTTCAGTTCCGAGTTTTATTCAAAAGTGGCATGAGTTAAAAAAAAATAATTTTTTAATTCATTTTGACTTTAGAGAAAATAATTTGTTAATTGTGTCTTCTACTTCCCATACCCGTGCTAGTTAAGTTTCAATCAACTAAAGTAAAGCCTACATTTTTTTGAAAGTGTATTTCCAGTTCAATTTTGAGAAAAATGTTATAATAAGTTATTGTTTTTTATTACTAATTAAAATATACCATTTACAATTTTCATGCTAGTTTAAAAAAAATGTTATTTTTAATTTTGGAAGCAATTTTTTTATAAACGTTTTTTAAAAACTTTTTATAAAAAAATGTATATATTTTTATATATGTTTTAAATTTCTTATTTACTACTTTTTGCCATCAAATGTGCGTATACAAAGAATTTAACTCAAAGAAAAAAACTTTTCCAGCTCAGCTTGGTTTGGGTATTGGAGGGTTACTTCACTGTACCGGCGGAAAAATATATTCAGGGAATTCTTTAGCGATACACTGAAATAAATCAAAGTTCGGAAAAAGATGGTTTATTGTACAAATCATGAACCGCATACATTTTTTGAACAAAATTTGTTTTGATTCTAAGTATATTTGAGAATCATACAAAAACAAATGTTAAAATTAAAAAAAAAAAAATGAAAATTTCTTAAACAAAATGCTTCTACTAAAGCAGTGCTTGATAAATTATTTGTTTTCCTCAAATTATTTATTTTTCTTTTCATTGGGTAATCGGTTTCTAACAGATTTTAACTTTGAGTTTATTTATAACACTAAGAGTTTGTTCACCATATTTATAAAAATTATGTTTAATTTATTGAAACAAAAAAAAAAAAACAAATTAAAAATTTAAATTTAAATTAAATATAATTTTACTCCATCCGCTGCAAAAATTGGCAAAAAACTTCCTACCTTCAGCAAAAACGCATCCAAAAATGTTCAAAAATGAGTATCCAAGCCAAAAATTATGAAATTCTCATAATTTTTTTTGCCTATATTTTTTCCAAATTGTTAAAAAAAAACACACCCTCGAAATCCAAGATGCTAAGAGTAGCAGCAAAATAGACCCTGCTCAAAATTTTTTTTTATATATTAGAAGCTTTGTACAATTGTACTTAAAACATATAAAAATATATCAATAACGAATTTTCATTTATTAACATAATTATTTTACAATTTATTTTATATTTTAACTTATTTTACAATAAAATGACTATTCTTTGGGAAGAATTCAGTCAAAGTAATCTATTTGTGAGCTATGACCAACTGCATCGCTACTGCAGTCACAGTTGGCATGCCAAAATCACGATAAAGTATGGCGTGTTTACTATGCTCCGCAGGATTTTGGTTTGCAGACGTTGGATAAAAGTGATGCACTTTTGACTAGCGGTCAACATAAGAAAATACTCGCGAGTGTTAGAGAAGATGAAACTAGCGGGAGTGGAAAAAAAAACATTCGGCAGTGACTTTCTAGAGCACTACAAAATAAAAGACAAACAAAAAAGGGGGATGAAACAGGGGCTGGTTCTAAATATAATAAACTTTTGGTGAACTGAATTGGTATAGAAGTAAAAATTTGGGCGCAAAATTCGGGCCGACGAAGTATTTAATGATAATACCGTTACCAGCCTACTTTCTGACGACAGCAGATTAACTTCGAGTTCTATTCTTGAGCTGACACAGCTTAGGCTTCTATGCTTTCTCCTCATAAAATAAGTGGGTCTGCATCCAACGTAAAGGGTGACTCAATCTAAATATTGCACAAAAGTGATGTTTTCTGGCACAAAAATCGTTTTTAAATACACTTCACGAAATTTGTGGGTGAGCGAAGGATAAGGATTTTTTTTAAGGATAATCGGCATTGGAAAATGAAATCCAAATATCACTGAGACTCATCCATAAAAAGGGGACATAATCTTTCGTGCTAAGAATAATAGCTTTGGCCCAAAAATTGTTATTTCGTTTAACTATTTTTTTGCCGGTAATACATTTTTGAATCTCCCTCAACCAACCAACAAAGTAAATCATCACACTTTGCTTATTTTTTTTCCACTCTTGTCTGATAATCCACGCCGAAAATAGCACGTGTTAATTCCATCTTTTGGCGAGATTCATTTTTCAAGCCAGTGAAAAAAGATAAAATAAAGTTTGTAAGTGTAAACATTTTGTGTAGGTTAATGCTAGAAAATACCAAACTTGTCAATAACAATACTGAATTGCAGCTCATAACACGAAGTATTGTAAAGTTGAAAAATGTAATAGTTACCTCGGTAACCAAATAAGAAATATGGTAGCGCAATACCTGATGTGGCACATATTTTTAAAGCACATACTGCGCTCCGTAAGCTAATCTGACTGTGGCGCTCTCGTATCCTGTCACAAAGAACAAAACTTAGAATTCTCAGTACTAGCGTAAAATCGGCCTTCCTGTGTGGATCTGAGAACTGATCATTTTTGAACACATAAGCAGTAACCCTCAAATATTTACCAAAAAATGCCTACGGTGCCGTTTTTGTCCACGAACAGTCTGTAATGCTGATCTTTTTACGTTAATTGATAGCGGCCCAATCCAGCTTGAAATTAAAAGACGAAAATGGAATGGATTGGACACAATGTCCGTGGGGGATACCACAATGTTGCCAAAATAAATTTCCAATGGAATCTACAAGAAAGACGGTGCAAAAGATACCTGCGACAAACTTGGAAGCGCATAATCCCGAATGAGAGCTTTTCCATCGATACTTGAAACAATATTAGACCACCCAGCGGCTGAGAAATTTTTGGACAACTTTTGTTTCCGCCCTATGCTCCGACTATGGGCGATAATATGTGCAGAGAGATGGTGTTTTGATAGTAGTTCTTTAGTTCTTCTTAAAAATGTAATCTAAAATTATATATTATCAAGGAAAAAATAAAAAAATAAAAAAAACGTAAAACTCGCGAATATAAGATCGACATTTTTTGGTTTTGCCTTGGATATCTTTATATGATATTACTCCGACGAATTCTGCCTACCGATTAAAGTTCTTCTGCTCATTTGAACTTATTTATTTACATATTAATTTTGGAACACTTGATAATTTCAGCAAAGTTTAGATAGTCTTAAGCTGATGAGGAATTAGTGTCGTGGAAATCTTCAATCACCTCATCAATGTAATCACCCAATTCTTGATTCTTCTTCTCTAACATATGCCATATATGCTCTCATGTCAAAAATAGTTCTCCAAAAAACTTCGCCTAAAAATTTTAATGCAAATGATTTGAATTTAGTAGAGCGATTGCGTTTTTATTCCTCTGAATAATCATTTACACCTACCATTAACAGCAAAAAAGCAATAATGAAAGCCAGCCTTGGTACATAATTCAGTAGATGTACGCCTGCTAAGGCATTCCCTCAAGGAATGTATGTAGGGTAGCGTAACGTACTTATTCGCTCATTGCTTTTTATTTTGCAAAATAAGTCTTTGGGGAGTGATTACATTGCGTCGCTGAAGCGAAGAAATACAAAATAAATGACTGTGAAAAAAATCTTGTACGACTACAAATGTGAAATAATAGAAAAAGAAAAAAGTGGTTGAAGGAGAGATATTACGATGTAGAAAAAATCTGTGTGGATAGGTCATGCTGTGTGAAAAAAAATATACAAAAAAATTCGCGCCGAAAAATGTTAATGAAATAAACATGTTTATTACGCGCGGAACCTCGACACTAATACTGACATACAACATGACGCACCGTAACATTGATGATCATTTAGGGATTTTGATAAATTAACTTATTTGCAACAAGAAGATTTCATTTGTACAAATGAGGTGGCATAAACACATTTTCCATAGGAAGATATACAAACATACATACCTTTACATAAATGTGAGTAAGTATACCCTGTAGTGAAAGACCAAATTACTCAGCAAATATTCGAGTTCGTGAACTGGTGCTGTTTGGAAGAAGACTAGTCGGACTTTGAGAGTGACTAGAATTGTACCAACTGAAAAATTATCAATTAGGGCTGATTGAAAAATGACTATTTTGCTATTATTATGTTTAAATAAGAACGCTGTAAGCGTTAAACGTGCATGAAATGTGTATTAAATTAAGGGGGGAAGTCCATGTAGAAGCTCAAAATCGGTAATTTTTTAAACATAATATATTTTTAAGGGTGATAAAATAATTACATTATTTTCAAGCTTTAACACAACTTTATTTAACCTTTCGAGAGTAGGTACAAAAAAAAATTGTTGCATTTTATTCCGAAATGGCGGCTTCGGATCATTTCTTGTCGGCTGCTTACGGCGCGAAGTCACAAACTGTTCTATTTATTACTCTTAATCTAACGATTTGAAAAAGAAAGGTTTTTTTTTATAACATAACGGAAAGGCAGAACCTATAAAATTAAAAAACCAGTATAAAATTAATTATAAAATAAGCCTTTGAAAAAAAGTCAGAATTTAGGGCTATTTTATTTACATTTTTAACCCCCAAAAATTAGTTTATCAACGCGAAATATCTGAAATTTTAGGTTTACCCTTCCGATAGTAATGTACAGAAAGGCCTCACCAAACTGCAAACAAATCGGCCTATAACGAGCAGTTTTTAAAAATACAGTTTCGAGATAAATGAGTTTAAAGTTTGAGGTAAAGTAGCGCGCGGACCGCTCTCTACATAGTTAATGGGCTATAGAAGCTATAATATTAGGAATCTGCGTGAAAATTTCACAGTATATTCTTAAAATACTACGTATACTTTCGAAATATCGAAAAAAAAAATCGATTTCTGGAAAATTTTACATGCACTTCCCCCTTAACTTAAATATGTTGATGAAATGAATCATCTGCTTTTTTTGGGCCATTACAAGTTAGTTCGGTAACTAGTCCAATATTAACTAGTTTGGTAACTAGTCAACTATATACTAGTTAAGGACTGGTCAACTATGAACTAGTTCGTTAACTAAACTGCTACAATCTAATTTGGTAATTGGTCCACTATGTACTATGTAGTTACTTAACTGCTAGAACACTGATGCATGGGCTTCATAGTTCGTTCCCTGGTATAGCAATGTAATTACTATACATAGGCTAGCAATTGACATTTCGTATGAGGACGATAAATAAAAAATATCAGATATTGCATTAAAAAAAAATGTAGAAGCTGAACTACTGCCGCGTCGGAGCAAACGCGTAATAAGATACTTTTGAACTAGCAGATTATGCTACAGGGTAGCCTTAGATACACGATTATGTGTAAGCCACCAGATACGCAGCGCTCTTTGGAATGCCTTTACACGCGTTTATCATTGTAATGTCCTTAGAGAGCTGCGGTATACCATTGCATAATAAAATCCGTAGATAGAAGAAGTGAAAAATACTGAATAGAAGCAGAAAAAAATAAGCAAAAAAAATTTATTAGAAGTGGAGTGAGGTAAATGGCAAGTTTTTTGTCGTTTCATGGCTCTAACAAAGCATGAGGAATTGAAAAGCGAAAAAAAAATTAGAAAAAGTGAGAAAATTACTCCCACTCATGTTTACATGCCGCTTAGCGACTCAATTAGCTCGTGTTCGACGGTACGGCTGCAGCTACAATGATACAGATGTATGTATGTAGGTATCTAACTATGTACGTATGTATGTACCATAGGATACTGCACTCCAACTCTACCACTACACCATCGCGTGGCCCCATTGTCCTTTAGTTCTTTTCAGGCTCAACTCGCATTCAACACCAGCATGAATGCCCATTTATTTATATCCACTTGTGTATGTTCACTTGCGTGCGCTAATTATACCAGAGTGATTATTTCACAGCTTTACTAAGGACTCTTGAGCCGCATTTATGTCAGTGTGATAGCTGATCTTTTGCTGCCTTCTCTGAACTTCTAAATTCAAAGCGTAATGCGAGTATTGAAAATGCAATTAAATTATTTGCGTTTGCATGCATTTCACTTTTTCTGTACGCTGTCGCTGAGTTGCAGCCGTTTGCTTTGCAACACTTGACTATTCTTTTGACAATTTATTAAATAAGTTTTATACCCTCTGCCAAAAGCACTATCGGCTATCGAGTTGGTGTTCATGGAGATAATTATTAGAGAGAACAAATTTTCATCAGCTATAGATGACGGAGAAAATGCATCGGCTAATGATAGAGATAATGCATAGTATGAGGACTATATTGGCTTGGATAGGTCTTTCTCTATAAAAAAAAAAAAAAATTAATTATTAAAAAAAAAGAAAAAAAAACATATTTCTGTTTTGTGATGATGAAATTATATTATAAAAAAGTATTTTAAAATTGTAATATTTGAAAATTTTCTTATTAATAGTTTTATTTCTAATAAATATTTGTTTATGATTACAAGTTTAACTTTCAAAATAAAACGAAAGAAGTACTAGAGTGTCTAGGTGTGGTCTGAACCGAAATTTTTACACCTTCTTAGCAAAGATTTTTTTTTTAATTTTTTTTTGAAACGTTTACGTTTATTTTTGTTGAGGAGATCCCTAGTAAAATTCTCCAAAAAATAATTTTCTAGAACATTTCAATCCTCTAACGACTCTCCAAATTTGGTTATTGATTCTGTGTTTCTGGAAGTAAGGTTCAAAGCGACCCTCTGAGGAAGTACTAAATAGATTAAAATCCTCTACGCAAATACATGAAATTTTACTAATTATGGTTTAACGCTTAATTTAGCTCAAACATATTTTTTAACCATTTTATTAAATTTTTTGAAAACTTAGATACACAACAGCGACTAATATTGCCACGTCCTTAGAAATCGTCATGTACACAATGGCTATTTTTAACGCATATGGCGGTGTTGTTGTGTTTTCGGTGCGCTTTAACCTTCAGCGTCTCAACCAAGACTGGTTTTACCTAGAGAATAGTTGAGCTAATTACTCTAGTAAATACAAGTTGGTTACTGTTTTTGGAACCCCTGATGCTTGGGAGAATGTTATAGGGTGTCGTGTACAAGCAAGGTATCGTGGATAATTGCTTTCCTGCTTACTCTATGCGACTCCTGATATCAGAGTAGAATGGTTTCGGGTAACACATTTTCTCAAAGTTTTGAAGAACTACCTTACTTCGGTTGGAGTGGCTTTTATTAAGTACTTTTTTAATGCCAGTGGTGATCTGGCTATAATAAAGTATTCAATTTTCTGAGAGAGCTCTGCTTCATGCTATAAGGTGGAAAATATAAGAGTGGATCATTTTATCAATTATAATTATTCATCCCAGTAATTTTATAAAAATGTTATTCAACACTATTATATGAAAGAACACATACCATGAAAAACTTTGCCGAGAACAGTACTAGTCTAGAGGATCTAAATTTCTTTTTTATGAAGGGGTTAAGCTTCAGAAATTTTATGCGAAATTCCGAAAAGTTTATCAAAAATGTTATATAATAGGACTATGAATAAGTTCGTGCGGTTTTTTTTCGAAATTTGAAACTTTATTGACGTAAAATGGTTACAAATTTAATATTCAAAATATTGTCCATCGCTTACTACTACTTTTTCCCATCTTTCTGGCAATTCACGGATTCCCTTTGTGAAAAATTCGGTCGGTTTTGCCGCAATCCACGAATCGATCCATTTTTTGACTTCATCGTAATTACGGAAGTGCTGGTCAGCCAGGCCATGTTGCATCGATCGGAAGAGATAGTAATCGGATGGCGCAAGGTCTGGACTATACGGCGGGTGGGGTAGGACATCCCATTTGAGCGTTTCTAAGTATGTTTTGACCACTTGTGCAACATGTGGCCGAGCATTGTCATGTTGCAAAATAATTTTGTCGTGTCTATCGGCGTATTGCGGCCGTTTTTCTCGCAGTGCTCGGCTCAAACGCATCAATTGTCGTCGGTAGACATCCCCCGTAATCGTTTCATTCGGTTTCAGTAGCTCATAATACACAACACCCAGCTGGTCCCACCAGATACACAGCATAACCTTCAGGCCATGAATATTCTGCGCCGACGTCGATGTTGAAGCATGGCCAGGGTATCCATACGTTGCCCGACGTTTTGGATTGTCGTAATGGACCCACTTTTCATCGCCAGTCACAATTCGATGCAAAAAACCCTTTCTTTTGTGCCGTTGAAGCAGTTGTTCGCATGCCATAAAACGGCGTTCAACGTCTCTTGGCTTCAATTCATACGGCACCCAATGGCCTACCTTTAGGATCATTCCCATGGCTTTTAAACGTTTGGAAATGGTTGATTGATCAACTCCCAAAGTTTTTGCAACCTCTTCTTGCGTTTGAGCCGGATCTTGATCGAGCAATTCCTCCAATTCGGTATCCATGAACTTTGGCGGCGCACCCTCGCGTTCTTCGTCTTCCAAGCCAAAATCACCACTTTTAAAGCGTGCAAACCACTTCTGGCACGTTCGCTCAGATAGAGCATGCTCACCATAAACTTCCACCAAGATACGATGACTTTCGGCTGCTTTTTTCTTCATATTAAAATAATGAAGAAGAATTCCCCGCAAAAACACATTATTTGGCACGAAATTCGACATTTTCAAGTGTGGTAAAAATATTGTTGTTTACGCTTCAAATAAAAAACTTATACTGACGTTTGTGCCTTACGACAGTAGCTCTCCAATGAATGTTTGGAAATGTGGATCGATGGAATAATAATCAAGTTACGCCATCTGTTGTAAAACCGCACGAACTTATTCATAGTCCTATTAGAAAATGACTTCGATAATAATTTCTGCCTTAAAACTTCTGTAACAGAATGCAACGAGGGTTTTTGATTATGCATTTTGTCCCTCTACCTCCTACTTAAAAGGGCGTCTTTAAACATTTCTCAAAACAGGTGGAAGATGGAAGTTCATTAAAAACGGCAGTTAAAGGATTAAGTTATTCCGCAAAAATTTTAAACAGACAATTTTATAAGGGGAGACGGGGGCCGCCGAAGATGAAGCTCGTACTTCAGTTCAAGCTCATGAACCAAAACCTCACAAAGAATCTACGCGCTATCTCGGCAAGACTTTCAGCTGATCATTTGCGGTTCCCAAGTGATATGCATTGAAACACACTTTGTTGCAGCTGGATGGATTCCACTAAGCAACAAAGTAAAATTAAAAGATTGCAAAGTATGCTGGCCAGACATGAAGCTGATATGCCTAATTGTTGAGAACGTTGAGATATCGAAGTTGAAGTCGATGTTGAGGGTTCTTCAGCAACACTTTGTTCTACTGTAGTAATATTCTCAACAGAACGTCCAGTTTTTGGTCTGCCAGTTCTTTTGCTATCTTCGTCGGAACCAGTTTCCTGAAAATTTTCCACTAACTTTTGAATTCTTGACTTATTTTCGACGATTATTTCCACCAAACAAATCAAGAATTTTACGATTTGTTCTTCTTAAAGATCGACTATTTTAATAAAAAGTTTCAATAATTTTAACGCGTTATTCTGTTGTGTAAAATTGAACATCTGCCTACTTGCTAAATGTCAAAGATGACATTAGAAAAAGTATCATCTAGGAGTTATTCATTACTGACATCTAGACGTCACTTTTGAAAGAATTTTTATTTCTCCTTAGATGTCAAAACTTTGACAAAATGTGTTATCCGAAACTACAGTCGTTAGATGAACGGATTGATTAAAATAAATTTTTGACTATTACGTAGAGATGATTTTATCGAAATTGGCGTCTACTTACAGCTCTGGGTCTCATTTTTATTTCATGGAGTTCAAAGCGGCACTACTTATTTGATTCGATGCAATGAAAAGTTTATTTAGATACTGGTTATTGAAAATACGATCTGGATAGTCCATTATTTGGCGGTTACTCTTTCCGTTTCTAGCAAGTCTTGTTCAATATTTTTAGATTACATTAGATTAGATTTGTGGGATTTTGGACAAATCCAAGCACTCAGTCAGGCGACCATTGTTCTACACCCAGATAGATTTCAGTACAAAGAATAGAGAGATAGGAAAGATAAAATGTGGGTGGTAAGACGGAAAAATTAGCTTGAGGTTACTCTTCCACAAATATCTTGGATTCATTGATGAATCTTAAGAGATCCGGAAGAGGAAGATTATGAACTTTATCCATACTCAGTATATCGCAACCCAATATCCTAAGACTGATTCTGGAAAATGTCGGACAGGATTTTAGGAAAAAGGTTGCTATTTTCCTGTTTGGTACTTTCACAAAGAACTTAGTTATTCTGCACGAGTTCAACCCAGACCAATGTCCTCTATAGGCAGACCTCATGAAGTCGTCAGTCCATAGTTGAGGCTTCGAAAGGCTTCAGGGCCTAGTGTTCTACTTTCAGAACCAGTTTATCAGCCAACTCATCTCTTGTAATACATCAATGTACATACAGACTCCCAAATAAGACAAACTTTGTTGTATTTTGCAACACTGTTCTATTTTGTCTTACACTCACCAACTAACTTGGACGATCATCGTGCGTTAGCAAGGGCTTTCAGTACAGCTTGACTATCACTACAATACTTAAGCCAGTACGCCACATTCAAGATGGCATAGACTTAAGGAATATCGTGGCCATCTGTCCTGTGGCATAGGAGTACTTAGTGTCTTCGTCTAAGTACCATCCAGATCCGCTTCCTTCACTCGTTTTGGATCCGTCGGTGTAGAAAGTGCGCCGATATCCCATAAATATATTCTCTGGACTGAACCATTGATCTCAATCGGGGATCAAAACATCATGCTTGCTACCGAAGCAAACGACAGGCTCCCGATTGTCCACTGTCCTTTCGAATTTGAAGTTGCAAGTTCAGAATGGCATTAAGGGCATCCATCAGTAGATGTCGTACTCATGGCACACACTTCTCTGTAGCCTGTTTAGGGGGTTAACTCTGGAATTAACCATTGTAGCCTTCCACCATACTACAGAGATGTATGTAATAATGGGTCTAATCAGGGTGGTGTACAACTAGTGTACTATCGCTGGTCTTTGACACTATGTCTTGCCAAAGGTTCTCTTACACTGTCAGAAGACTTTTTATGTTCGAGAAACCTTCTGCTCGACGTGCTCCATCCAGGTAAGCTTACTATCTAGGATTACTCCTAAGTATTTAACCTCAGAAGACAGTTGCAGTGTTACTCCTTTCAATGTGGGTAGTAACAGGCCTTCCATATTGCGTTTCTTAGTGAAAAGCACTAACGTAATTTTTGTAGGATTCACGGAAAGACCATGTAATTCTCACCAATGCTCAATCTTATTTAGAGCTACCTGCATTTTATTGCATATAGCTTCAAACGATCCTCCTGAGTTTAATACACACACATCGTCCGAGTAGGCTTGGATGTATCCAATTTCATGCAGATTATTAATAAGACAGTCCACAACAAAACACCAAAGTTGGGGAGAGAGTACACCGCCCTGTGGGCAACCCTTCTTAACATCAACCTCGACTCCGTCACTTTCTCCATCTATGGTAGGCAGTCTTTTGGATAGCATAGAGTGAATCTATCTGACAATTATTTCTTCTACTCCCCAACTTCTGATAAAAGAGCACATAGAGTCAACTCGGCCACTACGAGTTATTTCGTAAAAATTGCAGAACAGTTACATACATGACTATACGCAAATTTTTCGCCCAATAAATTCAATGCAAGATTTTCATCACGTAATGTTAAAACGGGAAATTGTCTCAAACTTTTGTTTCAATTAATCTTTCTAATTTTTATATAAAACCTCAAAGAACATTTTTAATTATATATTGATGTATTGATAAAAGAGCTACTTTTACAAAAAAAAAAACAATATATTTTATAAATCCTTATACATTCTCCAGTTCAATTTTTCCTTTGCATTCAGCAGCACTACGCCTAAAAATAGATATCACACAAGAAACAAAAACCCGTTACGACTTCATTCCCATCATTCAGCCACTCAACCACCTGCCACAAACCTCCATCATGAAGCAAGCAGCGCCATTCAACAATCCACCAATCCACCATAACCGCCACAACGCTTATCGCCTCGTTTTTGCTATCGTTGACACACGCAAAGTGATAAAAGTGAAAATCCATTAAATTTTCCACGGTTAATTAAACGCAAACAACCAGCGCAGTGCGTGTGCAATGATTTCACCGACAGTAATAGCAACAAAAACAATAATAACAAGAAAACCAACAATGCAGTGTACCTGGTTTGCCACACTTCGACGGCAGCGGCGGCGGCGGGTTTTTCCAATTCAAGCAAAGCGGGGCAGGCCGAGGCAAACCGACAATCGGAAAACCAAAATGTGGTGACCTCACAGCGGAGCAAAGCATATGGCACTGTGCAAACTTACGCATACACACACATACTACATCCTATATATAGATATATAGATATGTATATGTGAGGCTACTTGCAATATTCTTCATGCCAGCAAATAACTGCAGCTGTAATTTCGTGTTTTCCACATTAAAGTTTTTCGTAGTTGATTAAGTTTCACTTTAATGGCTAACAGATTTTATTGGTTGCTGCTGACTGACTACATATTTATCTAACTTAGGGCAAAGCATATCTTTTTGTGCATTGCTTTCTTCTCTTTATCGCACTGTGTCACCTTTGGCCCTAAAGTGATGAAAAGACGACTTTCTACTGCATGGTTTATTTTTTTTAGTTATTTGTTTTTGCTTTCAGACGCCTCACATTTACTTAAGCATCAATCAGTTAATCGGTATGTAGGTATGTGTGTAGGTATGCAAGAGTGGGGGTGGCAACACTTTTTTCTGTGCGCCCCACAACATCTTTGTGAGATTGTCAAGATTGCGTTGGCTGTGAAGTGAATGGCGTGCAGGGGGGGGGGCAATGCGCGTTGACGGCAATGAACTGCATGGAAACCAATTTTCTTAATTGACTTATTGGTTTCCAAATAGTTTACTTAAATATAAAGAGACGAGGAATGGAAAAGTGAAGAAAGGGAGTGGCTTCTCATGACATCCTACATCGTTACGAGCGCTGAGCTACAGCTGTTTGGGTATTGAAAAAGGTGCAAATATTGCTTACAGTTAACGAAGGTAAGTGAAGTTCTTGCCCTAGTTTGGTTGAAATTATTGTGGTAATTTAACGATTTAATAAAGAAGTTTATGTATCGATAACAAATTTTTATTTGTTTGGCATTCCATTTTTGGCAGCGTACCATGACTTCTCTTTTATGAAACAAAAATCATTTCCTCTAAACAATTGGGGTTTGTAACAGGAACTGGCCGGCGCTAATAGACTGAGGCTGCGACGTCAATAATCTGTTGTTTATTGTGCGGTCTCTGGTGTCAAATGAAGTTGTATGATTGAGCAGAGCCTGTAATATTTTATTATCAATCGTTAATGAAATTGTTCAGCGCGTTGTACCGAGTTTTGACAGACGCGTTAACCCTTCACTGCCGACTCTCAAGTATCTATTTAATGGCCAAATTTGAAACAACTGTAACGCCAGATTAGCTGAGACTATCCACGCTGTACGTAAAAGCAGGCTGGAGGTCCTGTAGCAGACGATTCCTTGCCATCCACAAAAGCTCGACCTTTCACATATTTCGATGAGCTGAATTTTGCGACAAGATGCCGCTGACTCAGAAGTTAAAAATTTGAATGGAGGTCCTGAATCAAACGATTACTTGTCTTATACCCGACCATTCGCATACTTCAATGGGCTAAATTTTGCGACAAGACTCCGCTAACTAAGAAGTTAAAAATTTGATTGAGATTCAGGATGTCCTGAATCAGAAGATTTCTTGTCTTTTACTCGACCTTTCACAGATATCGATGTTCTGAATTTTGCATAAAGATTCTGCTGACTCCGAACTTTTACATTTGTTAGCTGACTGACCTTCGGAGTATTAGGTAGATGATACCAGTTTGACCGCTCTAGCGTCGAGGTTTATTTTCGGATTAATAGCTAAGTAAGCACGCAAATGTGCCATTTATGTGGAGGCTTCAGCATGTACGAACTCCAACAAGTGGTGAGCTATCCTAAAAAGCTACCTTTTAGCTTGAAATTTGGGCTGTTATCGTCACTCATCTGCACTTCTTCGAAAACTACGCTGGTAAAGCCATTAAAGAGCCATGTTTCGAAGGTCACTAAATTTCTTTGAATCAAATAGCACAAAAACCACGATGGACAGCCTACGTAAGAGGGTATATTTGCCTTTCGCTGAGGGAATATGATTTTCCCAACAAAACTGTGCGATTTGTATCCGCTAGATTCTTTCTTGTTAGGTTTTCTTAAGTCGCAGGCCTTTGTGAATTAGCGGCAATCAATCAGCCGCCGTAGCTGAATGGCTTGAAACGTAAACCCCATTCGCAGTACATAGGTTCAAATCTCCATGCATGAACAGCAAAATGATAGAAAAAGTTATTCTCTAATAGCAGTCTTCCCTCGGCAAGCAATGGCAAACCGCCGAGTGTACTTCTGTCATGAAAAATCGAATCATAAAAAACCATTTGCTATTCGGCTTAAAATTGTACGTCCCCCCATTTGTCGAACAAGACCAAGGCGCACGTCATAAATATGAGGAGAAGCTCGGGCAAATATCTAGCAGAAATGTAAGCGCCAATTATTTATTTATTTAATCGGAGGCCAAAAAGCCAACATAACCTATACCTTTACTTTAAAGTAAATTTATTTTTTCAGGCCAATGTCAACTTGCGAAGCCAAGACGAACACTTGTACATTATAATATTCCATATTTAATCGAATACGTGAGTCATACGATCCAAAAAAGATTTTAGTTGACATCCCACAGAGAGCGTATTTTATTTCATTTCAACCCACTCCGATGTGCGAACCCTATAATTTGAGTTATGAAAACTAGTGCACATGCCGATCTTTGGTTCAGCTAAATTTGTTCTGGGAATATCCGAATCAGTGAATTACGCACCGGAAAATACCATAAGAATATAACGACATTTTCAAAAAACTAAAAATATAAGCTATTCAATAATTGTTGCTCTATAATTTTTGCCCATTTTCCGGCCGGTTTCATAATTCCGTGATTGAAAAGGTAAACTACTTTTCCAGCTCATTTTAACAAGACTTCCTTGGACCAGTTTTATAAAACCAATAAGACAATTTGTTTATGGTGAAAAGGTGATAAACACCTTGGGCTAACTTTCTTGTTGCAGTGAATACCATAGCACATCTCAACCGCACCACTCAAGGGTTCTGTCATGCCATTTGAGATATGTGCTGAAGTTGTTTTGCTTTTTCATCAATTCTGGCCACCTTTGGTCGACAACACAACACAATTTGATCAGTTTCTGACAGTAGAGGCCGCAATTAAGTATTTGTACCGGTGGGCCAGCTAATAGTGGGTTATTTGCTTGATATACTAAAGGGTGTTTTTTTTAGAGGTTAGGTTTTCAAGTTGGCACTACCTTTTTCGTAGATGGTCTTTTTGACACCTGTCACTTGATTTACGCTCAGTTTGGTTTGCCATTTCATGATAAATAGACTTACACCTGAACAACGTTTGCAAATCGTGCAAATTTGGGCCCAAAACGAGATGACCACCGATCCCGATTTTCACAAGAAAATTTTGTTCCGCGATGAAGCTCACTTTTGGTTGAATGGGTATGTCAATAAGCAAAATTGTCGCATTTGGAGTGAACATAATCCACAAGCCATTGCTGAGGCGCCGTTACATCCTCAAAAAGTCACTGTTTGGTGTGCTCTATGGGCAGAGAGAATCATTGGTCCATATTTCTTTAAAAATGAAGCCGGCCATAATGTTACAGTCAATGGAGAGCGCTATAGAGCCATGATTAATGACTTTTTCGTGCCTGAATTGGACGATGTTGATGTGGACGACCTTTGGTTCCAACAAGACGGCGCTACATGCCATACAGTCAACGCAACAATCGATTTATTGAAGGAAACTTTTGATGAGCGCATTATCTCGCGCCGTGGACCTGTGGCGTGGCCTCCAAGATCGTGCGATATAACACCGCTGGACTATTTCTTGTGGGGCTATGTGAAGTCACTTGTCTACGCAGATAAGCCCGAGACGATTGACGTCTTGGAAGAGAATATTCGGCGCGTTATTGCTGACATAAGTCCCCAATTGCTGCAAAAAGTGGTCGAAAATTGGGCCTCTCGGCTGGTATTTATTCGAGCCAGCCGCGGCGGCCACTTGCCCGAAATCATTTTTAAAACATAATGGCAAACCCTTATCTTTATAATAAAGTTAAATTCTTGGCCATAACATTAAATTATATACGTTTTATTTCATCTTGAAAACCTAACCTCTAAAAAAATCACCCTTTACTAAATTAAGAGCTTTAGAGTAGAAACATTCTCGCAGGAGTGTCATTACCAACCGAGGAAGAGCCGGTATTAGAAAACAACGTTTTCCATTACTTGATGTCCGGAGTTTTGAACTTGGGCACCCAAGTACTACCGAACGGTAGTCACGCACCAACTCTTTTGGCTATGGCGGTCGCCTAATACCCATCTAAATTACACCTTTGTTAACCCGTATTCAGTGTTTGCTTTTATTCTCCGTTTTAGCTCCGATTTTACAGATCCCTCTACCCTTAAACTATTATTTATGTTATACTTTTGCTCGCCATATTAAATCGCGTAAGCATCCAGAAACTCATATTGCTTTATTAATGTGATTATTTACTCCGGCTATTGAATATTTCTATGATGTACCATAATTATGGTACCCAAGTAGCGGAATTTCACAACCTGTTCGATAACCCTTCCATACGATATGAGCTTACGCCTGAGCGGCTATTTAGATATTGCCATGCTCTTTGTCTTGGTTCTGATATCTGCATATTGAATGCAATATCAGTTTAATAGGCAAATTCCGAATTTATAAAACATGCGTTTGACCAGTACTCACCTATGCCGTTGAAACCCGAGCAGATACAACTGCAACACAACAAGCAATGGACAAGGTTGACATGGCAACATTGCGATCAATCACAGGGCATACTGGCAGAGATCTTATGCGAAATGAAGGGATTAGAGGGATGCAAGTATATAGACTAAAATCGTCCCTCGACGAAAAAAACTAGTACTTTTTAAGTCTCTCACGATGCTCGACCTATTGCAGGGCGCAGAAACGAGGACGATGGCAACATCCGATGAAACGCCTTTCTGCAAAAGATTTTTGGACCATTGCACGTTGATGACGGGAAGTTTCGCACGCTATGGAACAATGAGCTGTATGAACTTTACGGCGAAATAAATAGGGAGCAGCGAACAAAGATTCAGCGGCTTCGTCGGCTGGGTCATGTCATCCGAATGGACACAAGCAGCTCTGAAAGTATTCGATGTGATACCAGCTGGTGGTTGCAGTGGGAAGGGAAGGCCTCTGTTGCGTTAAAAATATCAGGGGTTTGAGTATCATCTCAAATGTGTAGACTTAAGCTTGTTATATATAATTTTTCCTTTCTACAAGTCAAATGAATTTGACAAAAAAACTGGAGTAACGCCAGTTTTCTTTCTACACTTTCTACACCGATGGATCCAAAACTAGCGATGGTAGCGAATCTGGATGGTACTTAGACGAATACACTAAGACAGGACAGATAGCTACGGCATTCTTGACGGACGTCTATGCCATCAAATGTAGCATTCTGGCTAATTAATAAAAAGTGGCGGGATAGAAGCATTGGAATTTGCAGTGAATGTCAAGCTGCACTAAGAGCCTTGCCAATCAACGTTGCTCTTCTAAATTAGTCGGTGAATGCCAGACAAAAAAGAACAGTGTTACAAAACACAACAAAGTTTGTCTTATTTGGGTGCCTCTATATTGTGGTATTACAGGAGATAAGTTGGCTGATAAACTGGTTCTGAAAGTACAACACTCGGTCCTGAACCCTTTCTAGGTGTCAATTCTGCATCGATTCAACTATGGATTGACGACTTCATGTGGTCTACCCATAGAGGATGTTTGTCTGGGTTGAACTCGTGCAGAGTAGCCAAGTGCTTTGTGAAAGAACCAAACAGGAAACTTGCGACCTTTTTCCTAAAATTTAGTAGGATGGCCTTAGAGAGTTTTGGTGGGAGTAATCTCAGGGCACAACATCAACAAATGGCTACCATGGGAATTCCTGACGACCTAATAAGCCTATCCCGCCGTGAGAGTGAGGGCACTGCAGAGCATTTTCTCTGTAGCTGACCGGGATTCTCTATAATCAGACTTACGCTATTGGGGTGCGATGTTCTGAATCATCAATAAATCCGAAAGATTCGCGGACGAGTGACCTCAAACCAATTTTTCAGTCTTGCTATTCATACTGTATCTATCTTCCTCTCTATTCCTTCCACTCTAATCTGGGTGTAATACAATGGTCTTCCTGACTGAGTACTTGGACCTGTCCCCAACCCCTCACAAATCTAACCTAGTCTAAGCTAAAGGCTCTAGTAATAACAGTACGGGGTTTGCTAAAAAAATAAGGTGAATTTTAACTGGCACCGTCGGGGAATACTTTTCACTAGTTTTTCTGCATATTCTAACAGAAAAGACCTCTAAATTTTTCGAATTTGTTGAGAAAGTTGATATAAATTACATGAGTTGCGTCTGCGAAGCTGCATTTTCATCAGAGCCTACACATCTAAAGTGGCAACTCCGTTTTGCGCTTTCCACTCGCTCCACGCTCGACTCCGATGTTTCGGATCGTTGTTCCCTTGAAGGATCCAGATTTCATTCTTCTTGATATACCATTGCTTAGCAGATGGCAACAAAGCCTTTTGATATACATATTTTATTCATTTTTTCGGCATTTAAATTCTCGGTAAATAAGAATAAAGTACCGAAACCTTTGTTTGAGAAGCACCCCCAAACATGGACCTTGACGGGGTTGAACTGGTGGAGGTTGTCCAGGCGTGCTTGATGCTCGGAAATGTCCAGAAAGAGGATTCATCAGAAAAATTTACGTTGCTCCAATCGCGGTCCAAGTTTTCCTTCGCCCATTCCGATCGTTTTTCAACGTGTTTTTCACTCAACATTGGTTTTTCCAAAGTACTGCGATATTTCTGTTTATTGGCAAGCAAGTGCCTGCGAATCGTTCCTTAAGATATGTCAACACCTTTTGTTTTCAATTTCGCAGCAGCTCCACGTAAAGTCACAGTTGGCTCTTTCGAGAACAATGTGAGAATCTTTTTTTCGTCTTTTTTTGAGACTTTCCTTGCACTTCCGCGATCAGGAAAATCATCAACGTTACCGGCCTTTTTATAGCGATTTATCCACTTGCTAACGAACTGCTTCGACTTTGCCATATATTTCGCAGCAGCAGTTTGCGTTAATTTGGGTCCTTTTTCATGCAAACATAGAAAAATTGCCTCAAAGCGAGAGGCGTAAACAGCACTCATTTCGAAAAACCACTCAATTGAAGACTAAATTTGGCAGACAGCTGACTTTTTACAAAAAGCATGAAGGACTGAGGAGACCTCTATGTAATAGAAAAAGAAACAGGATGCTCTGACTTTTTATCTACGTGTAATAGTGACCACGCTTTTATGTAACAGACTGTATATTTCTCTCTGTCTTACCTTTACCCAACCAAACTCTCAGGTATATGATTACCAATAAAACTCAGTTTCTTTCTTCGTTTCACACTATTTAAGTAGCTTTAAATAATATTCCTTTATTTCGTTCTTGCAGCATTCATACAAATCAATTTTATTTATAATTATAACTTATAAACCACTTCGCTTTTTATTCCTAAAACCTATTTTGCATAATATATTTGCATTGCTTGTAAATAATTAAAATGCAGCTGAATGCATTAATCAGATTACAATTCGGTAAACAGGCTTCTTCTTGTAGATTTTCAACTATACATAACTAGGCTTGTATACTTATTTATATGTGTATGTATGTGAGTAAGTTTTCATTATGTCAACTCATACATTATGTATATATTTACTTGCACAATTATCTTCTTATATATCTTGATAACTCCGTAGCAGTTCTAGGCGGGGCAAATTGGGGGGGGGGGGGCGCAATTTTATGCTTAAGCCACGAAGCTTACACAGATTCATATCTTAACGATTTCATAGCAATTTATTTTTCATAACTATATAGTATATTTAGCAAGTACTTTCAACTTGTTTTTTTCTATAGAATTCACGAGCTACTTGGAAATTTCTAATGTGTATATGTATGTATGTAGATATATATGAATATATGCTTGTATGTACAAATTTTGAATTTCGTTTATAACAGATCTAACTTGTATCGCTTCACATGATATGTATACGTATGTATGTTAATTTGTTTAAGTAAATTTGGTAACAGCTAATCTAATTTTATATGCAATATATGTTATACAATTTTTTGAATTTTTTGAACCCGTAAGCACTCTTCCCTAAGTAGAGTAAATTATTGTAAATAATGGACTGTGCCACCCCATATAATTTAAAAATGTTGTGTGTACTAAATTCAGTTGTAAGCAAGAATGACAGAAACAAGATTCCGCCCGTCAGAGAGTGCGTGACGTCCCATTGGTGTAGTTGTGCAGTGTTGTCAACCCTTTCTTCTTCTTGATTGGAAGGAGCCGAGTTCGAGTGAAGTCAAGTTCTTCTCCACCCGATCTGTGCAACTCAGAGAAGGCCAACCCTTCGCTTTGCGCAATAAATTTTGTGCTTTTTTATACCCAAAATGCGAAAATTTTTGAAAATTTAATTAAAGCTACAAAAAAAGTAATAAATAATTGGCAACCCACTCGGCTACGGCGGTCGCTCTACCAAAACCACGCTTTAGCAAAACAAAAAAAAACAAAAAAAAAAAAACAAAAAAAACGCTTTAAATAAGCTACCAAAACTGTAATGTAAAAAAAAAAATTGTATAATTACAAAAATATACTATTGTAGCAAAGATCTCTCTTGCATTTAAAGCTTATACTTGGGTGATTTAACATAAGTGATATTGAAAATTTATTAATTCCTATAAAATTTGATGTGCTGACAGTGCAAATCTAATTTCTTGGTGGTTATGCAAGAGTATGGCCGCTTCTTCTCGTCAACCCCTCGTCAACGTTTAAAACCTTTTTATAAATTTTAAATAGCCTTTGAATTTATTGAATCAAAAACTCTTTGGCCTCAGTACAATAGACACAAAACTCAGAAAGTCCTGGGTACTCCACGCTATTAAACTTCCCAACTAGTAGCTGTATTTACCGCCCACTGGACGATCAGCACACACGCGGAAAAGTTAGGTTTACCATTAAACCTCCCTTGCAAAGCTGTGGGGACCCTTCAGAGAAGGTTAGGTTAGGTTAGGCATGTCAAGAAGAAAAAACTGAAACTCCGAGGGTAGAGAACAGAAAGTTACGAAAATGGTAGTCTGGTCACACTGATCACCAATTACACTAATGCGACGTCTTGTAAATCAGCTGATATTGTCCAATTCGCTGAAAGCAAGGTAGCGGTGTCACAATCGGTGGCGCCTTATTATTCTCTCCATCGTGCGTGTTATAAGTGTGTATATTAGTACTCTCAAAAAACAAAAAAAAAGTTAATTAACTAAAACCATCATTTTTTTGCATTGAATTCAATATATTTTGAAATTTCCAAAAATTCAAGAGAAACATTTAAAAAGGTTGTACGTAGTTCAACTGTTTAAGAGTAACACTTGAGTGTTAAGTCCACAGAAGTATATACAGTGCACTCCTTCATAAGCGGACATCTAAGGGACTAAAAGATTTGTCCGCTTATGGGGTTACATGGGTTTCGTGGGTTCAAAAAATATATTTTTTTTTGACTTCTTAGTTTCTACAAAACCTCAACAATATTATCCTAAATTTTCAATACCATCTGAATAATAGTTTCGGAGACACAGCCCTTGGAAGGTGTGCGCTCCAAGTCACTTTTATTGTTACCCAAAACTTTAAACGCGTTTTTCTTGGAACCGTGTTTTCAAAGTCGGTTCACGAAAACTACTCAACCGATCTTGATGAAATTTTACACAGGTATTCGAGATACAATTTACTCGTGCTTGAACGAAGGACTTTGTTTTTTTTTTTCAATTACAACTATTAAAAAAAAAAACAAAGTGTCTAGCAAATTTGACCGAAATTTTCATTTTTTTGGAAAAATTTCTGCCAAAATTCCAATTTTTACTTTTTGTTCTTTCATTCGTTCAACCACGAGTTTATGGTCTTAACTAAAACACTTATTTTTGTTTTTTTTGATGATCCTATCAGGAGTGATGCTGACAACGCGGACGCACCTTTTTTACGAGGGGTCACCGGAAATGACGCCACAATGGAGGAGTCTTAATTTTTCTTTTTTGAAAATTTCAGAAATTATTCTTTGAATATGTATCTATAAGACAGAAAAAAATTTGAATTAATTTTTTATATAGAAAAAAAAATTTTGAAAATAGGCCTGTTTTTACCTGACGAAACCCATGTAAGCCCTTATGGCACGTGTTTGCTTATGAGAAAGGGTGAACAAGTGAATTATATGTTATGGAAGTGATGCGCACTCGAAAGAAAAAAAATGTTTAAATTCTTAAGGACTTGTGGTATGCACTGAAAAAGTGTCCGCTTAATAGAGGCTTATGTACTGTGTACATATTCATATATTCTAATCTATAATTTGCTTTTGAATTGTAGCTTTTAACTAAAAACTGAAATCACTATAAGACATATATATGCATTCAATATTTTTTTATTTATTGGTATCATACCCTTTACAATCACTTATATTTTATTTATGTTTAATATTTTTTATTATTTTTTTATATTTTGCAAACTACACCGCTCAACGAAATGATAAAAACTGAATATTTTGACCATTTTAAAATTTTTTCTTTTCTTTCTTCTCTGAAGCTTTTTTAAAGAAACATGTTTGATGGATATAAATAAAATAAAATATTAAAAATAAAAAGCATTCAATACCAAATACATATATTGTATATAAAAATATCAAAAATTGGTTATGTACTATAACTCTGTCACGGGCTGCATGTATGCATAAGTATGGGTGTGTATATGTAACTTTCATGTATTTACAGTGTTTCGCATTCATGTGTGTTTATTTTACATTCTATGACTTTATTTACCCACTACAAATGTACTTATATTATACGCCTTGTATTGTTTTTCATTCAATTGTGTGCATACAGTCTTTTTTATCATACAAGCAGCGCTTTTCCATTACCTCATTTATTTATATATTTTTGCGTGATGTTTATTTATTAAATTTTGCAGTATAGTATACTCGTAAATCTATACCACTTAAATACAGCAAACGCACTAAGATCATCAAAACCTAAATAATTTATTAAATAAACTTTATAGTCATTACTTTGAAACGAATTTAATTAAAAATTAAATTTTAAATTTCAATTTTGAGTTTTTCCAAAAAAAAAATTAGATTTGCTCATACATTTGCAAACGTTCGTACAACTTTGAAAAAATAATGCCGTTATGTTATGTTATGTTATGTTATGTTATGTTATGTTATGTTATGTTATGTTATGTTATGTTATGTTATGTTATGTTATGTTATGTTATGTTATGTTATGTTATGTTATGTTATGTTATGTTATGTTATGTTATGTTATGTTATGTTATGTTATGTTATGTTATCTTATGTTATGTTATGTTATGTTATGTTATGTTATGTTATGTTATGTTATGTTATGTTATGTTATGTTATGTTATGTTATGTTATGTTATGTTATGTTATGTTATGTTATGTTACATATGTTATGACGCGCTTTCTTATTTCTTAGCATAGGCTAGGTGAAGTTGAAGCGGTTATCCACTGTGGGACACACTGAGGCTCTATATATTTGTCTGTTAATTTTTATCATGTTACGCTTTATTATGTTGTGGTATGAGATTGTGTTCTCTTAGGTTATATTATATTTGGTATGTTATATTTTGTTCTTTAAGTTTTGTTAAAACATACTTTATTAGGTTATGTTATGTTGAGTTATGTTATCTCCTACACCGTTGTGAATACCTTGGTAGTTTTTTTTGTAGCATATTCAAAATTTTCTTCGTAAACAGATTTTATTTAACCTCTAATCCAACGATTTAGTTTCGAGGCTGTTATGCTGAAATCGTATGCAAGCTCGCGTAGTTTTTTTAAATCATCTGGTTTTAACAGTAGGTTCGAATCTCGGTGAAACACCAAAATGAAGAAAAAGTTTTTTGTAATAGCGGTCGCACCTCGGCAGGCAATAGCAAACATCCGAATGTTTTTTTCTGCTATGAAAATGCTCCTCATAAAAAATATTTGCCGTTCGGAGTCGGCTTGAAACTGTAGGTCATTCCAATTGTGGAACAACATCAACAAGCACGCTACAAATAAGAGGAGGAGCTCAGCTAAACACCCAAAAAGGGCGTACGCGCCAATTATGTATATATACAGGGTGGGCCAAATAAGACCTACTAATGTTAAGCGCAAATGAGGATGAAACGCCGGAATCGATTTCAGGAGCTTCTTACAGAACATTGATTGAAAGCTTTTTGCGGCCAATGGCGGAGCAGTATCCTAATTTGTGTTTTCAACAAGATGGAACAACTGCGCATACTGCTAGGCAGTAGACTTTAGTCATTAGTAGGTCTTATTTGTCCCACCCTGTATATAGTTTTAACCCACACCATGGCACACATAGTATTCACTTCTGGCCCGATCGCCGTACGCGGGCTATGCCCGTCATTGTAGGTTAAGAAGCTCAACCATTTTTTTGCTGAAAATCGTTTTCTAATCTAAAGAAAGATTACTATTCCTAGTAGCACTTAGCAATAGCTTAGTAAATTTAATTAAAAACGAAATTTTAATCTACTTATAGATCAGAAGCACGCACACATTTGGTGAGATCGGTAAGAGCTCATTCAGAAACAACTTTACGTCATAAATTTTCAAATTAAAAACCATTTAAATTTAAGTGTAAAATAATGCAAATTGAAAGGTGTTTTTTATGACAAAAGAAACAAAAAAAATCGTTCTTAACATACTTATTTTTGGACTTTCTTGTAGATAACTTCCTCAGTTTTAAAGTTGATGTGAGAAAATTTCTAAATATAGTCTTTCTATTTCTTAATATAGCCTTAGTTGTTTCCGGACATCATTAGGATCGAAGGTTGCCTCTAAATAAGGCTCCATTTTCAAATACCTTTAGCCAATTTGACAAAACGAAGGATGTCATTGAATTTAAAAGGACGTGACACTGGTACAGTGAGGTGCGATACCAGAAGCTGTTGCCTACATTTTTATAAGTCTGATAGCCAGGTGGCGATTGAATCTTTCGCAAAGCAGTCGAAAACCTCTAAGGTAGCAGTGAAATATCCCACATCTCTTAATGCGACGATTGAGTCATTTCACCCAAAGGTAGCACACCTCTAAGTTGCTTATGTACTTTTGAGGAAGTTGTAAGAGAAGATAATGAAAGATGGCGTAACGAACGCATCTGAAGAATCGCTCGACAATTGTGGCTGACTCTTAATGCTTAACGCACAGAATCTGTATATATATAATTGGCACGTACATCCTTTTGCGAGTATTTGGTTGAGCTCCTCCTCCTATTTGTGATGTGCGGTGGTCTTGATGTTGTTCCACATATGGAGGGACCTACTGTTTCAAGCCGACTCCGAACGGCAGATATTTTTATGAGGAGCTTTTTGTGGCAGAAATTCAATCGGAGGTTTGCCATTGCCTGCCGAGGGGCGACCGCTATTAGAAAAATGTTTTTCTTAATTTTGGTGTTTCACCGAGATTCGAATCTGCATTCTCTCTGTGAATTTCGAATGGTAGTCACGCACCAACCCATTCGGCTACGGCGGCCGCCCAGAAACTTTACTTAGTCGAAATAAGCATAATTTTAGCATATTGATTTTCGTTATAACGGGGTATAACCTAGTATGTAGATATATCCATGGAATGGGCGTGCAGATACCAGACTTCCGCAGAAGTTGTGTAAATGGGAAAGAGACGAGCTTGCATCTCCACGCTACTGTGCTCCTCTATACAGCCGCACATTTACCATTTAATTTAGATAATTTTTTAATAAGTTACAATATCTCAGCTCAGTGGAGATCAGGAATATTTAAAAGTGTCTGAACGCCTCATACTGGTTGTAGGGGTAATAAGGACAAGTTCGCTACGCGGCATCGAAATGGGTTATGCGCCTGAGTGTGTCCTAGAGCGGGCAATGGCTATAGTATACAGCCTAACCAAGTTGAGTAACATCAGCTCCAAATACAAACCATATAATATAAACCGAAAAAAAAACAAACTTAAATTCAGGTTCAATGAAAGTAATATAGAACCAAAAGTAGTTGCTTTATATCTCTATACTCTTAGCTCTATAAAGGGAAGCATTCATTTATTTTATATTTACATTTATCAATACCATTACCTTATTTTAATGTTGTAAATAATTTTTACATACATACATAGTTAATTTCGTATATGTGGCTCCATTTATTGTTTATCTACTATGTATAAATATATATTTACACACAAATTATAAATTGTCAATTGAATAAAATTTTTTATATAAGATTTCTTATAACTTTGATTTAGCCGATTCTTTGCTTCACTACTTTTATTTTTCTGCCTTTTTTTGTTACTTTTCATTTATGTATTTTGTATTTTCCATTTTCCATGTGCTACATAGTAGACTTATATATTTTTTTCTGTTTTTTTTTTCAAACTCTTTATATGCCATTGTGTTGATATCTTCATACATTGAAACTTTATATAATTATGTACCTCACAATCACCATCACGCAATACACCACTTAAGTAATATGACGCAGAACGGGCACACATACACAAACTCATAGCAGCTATATATACTACACTTATACATACAAATCATACCAGCCAACAGTAAATCCTTTTAGCCTTAACAGTTACTCTAACACCGCAACCACAATGTCATCAGTGTATCAATAGCTCAGCAGCCAGCAGCTGTCAGGCGTCTATCAGCACTGCAACTTTTCTAAGCAGTAACAATGCCGTGAACAGCAGCAATGTTGTCAGTGTCAATTTATTTTGTTGATAATGCGTTGCAGTAGCAGCTGAGTCGTAGAACCCGTCCTCCAGTTCATTGCCAAGTATCATATCTGGAAGTAGTGAAATGGCAAATAGGGGGTTAGTAACACATACAGCTGTAGTTATTGAGTGAAAAATGTGAAAAATATGTAGGTATGTAGATGTATGCATATATTTCTGTGTAGACACAATTTGCAAAACATTTATGGTAAAAAATATAGCACCGCAACATTTTGAGCAGTTTTGACCCCTTTTATTTTATTTAGATATTTCATAGTGGTTATTTATATATTCTTTTATAAAAATAGAGTTCGTTATATAATAAAGACTATATTCAGCCAAGAATACTTGAAAAAATACTTAACCTACCACCGACTGGTTCCCCTAAGGTGGAGGGAAGTCAGCGTGGTTTTCATACCGAAGGCTGGTAGGAGCTCGCATACGAAACCTAAAGACTTCAGCCTTTCCTCATTTCTATTAAAGACGTTAGAGCGATTAATTGACGTCTCTATAAGGGAAAACTTGACATCTTCGCTACTCGTGAGATCACAACATGCATACTCTAACGGTAGATCCACAGAGACAGCATTAAAGTCACTCGTTTCAGATATATAGAAATCAATAGAGATTAAATAGTATTCTCGGGTAGCCTTCCTAGACATAGAGGGCATTTCAACAACATCCTACCGGAGGCCATAACAAGCACAATGACTGATTTGGGTGTGGGCGAGGGTTTTGTGAAACTTACAGAACAGTTGCTACTAGGCAGTTCGTAATTTCGACGTTGGGCCCCTCGACGTTACGCAGATCCGTCAAGAGGGGTACCCCTCAAGGCGGTGTACTTTCTCCTCTCCTGTGGATTCTGGAAATGAATAAATTGTTGAAGAATCTAGAGGAAAGGAGGATACACGTAGTGGTCTAGGCAGACGATGTTGCAATATTAATAAGAGGAAAATTCCCAGATACCCTCCGCAACATAATGCAAAATGCTTTGAACGAAGTAAGCCGGTGTGATTTGAGTGGTCTTGGGATAAATCCCAGAACTAATCATGTTCACCTGAAAATACAGGATACCTGTCCTAATCTATACTGATGGTTCCAAGCTGAATGATCAAGTAGGCGGAGGAATGAATGCCAACATCTCATTCCGGTTACCGGATCACTGTAGTGTATTCCAAGCTGAAATTCTGGCTATCAGGGAAGGCCTGCTAGCCCTAAATAAAAGTGTCCTCACAACAAAAGATATAAACATATAATATATTCAGATAATCAATCGGCCCTGAAAGCTTTAAAATCGCCTAATATTAACTCGAAGACAGTAAAAGAATGTATCGACGTTCTGACAGAAGAAGAAGAGACTATAGAACACTTGCTATGCCGGTGCTTGGCTTTGGATAGAAGAAGGTTCAATATTTTAGGAAAAAGTTCCCTGAATAACTTGGCAGAAGTAGCCAATATAAAAATAACAAGTCTTGTAAGATATATCAAAGCCACAGGTTGGTTCAATGAGGACAATGTAGAGTGTGTCAACCGACAAATACTATACCTACATACCTACCTACCACCGGTTGACATTGCGGCAGAAGGTCTATCAGCTAGATATGCCGCCAGACTTAACGCAACGGGTGAATTTACTTGTAAAATATTCGGACATGGCTCAATAGGTATGAGTTATTGGATCAATACGGACTATATGAGTCCGAAATTCAATTGGGTGATTCCGAACAACAATAGAAGAAGAGAGGTGAAAAAGAGGTATGAAGCCTAGCCCCAATACGCTTAATATATTTACTGACGGCTCGAAAATGATGGACGGAGTAAGTGCAGGGACGCGCAATACGGATGGACATCAGGTGGCCAATTAAGCTCCCCGACCATTGCAATATTTTTCAAGCAGAAATTTTTGCGGTAGGAAAGGCTGTAGAAATAGCACTAGCAAGGACATACAGCTACTTCAATTTAAATATATACGTTGACAGCCAAGCGGCAATAAACTCATATGAAATTTGATCTAAAAACGTTCTTAGGACGAGGGAAGCCATGGAGACACTAGCCGCAGATATACGGTTACACACCTATTGGGTATCCTCACATAAGGACATTGCAGGAAACTTAATTGTAGATGAGATTGCCAAAAACGCTGCTTACATAAAATTCGAACAAGAAAACGACATACTGAAACCTTCAAATACGGTATACAAAGACATCGCTGCGGACATGAAAATACGGATAGATAGGAGGTGGAATAATCTAGCCACTTGCAAAACCAGGAAATTCATGTGTACACAGAGTGCAGATAAATACGTCCGATTCGTATTAGCTCTGTCTAGAAAGGAAACCAGCACTATCGTAGGTATACTGACAGACCACAATTCGTTAGCGGAGCACGCACACAAGATAGAAATTGCAAACAATGATAGGTGCAGATTTTGCAATAACTAGAAGAGAGGGAAACCCTTGAACACTTCCTATGTTCTTGCCCTGCATTAGCTAGAACCCGAATGAAATGCTTTGGAGCTCTACAATTGGAGAGGTTAGAATTCCTCTCGGGATTAGAGTTCAGCGCTTACTTAGATTCGCAAAAGTCGCAGGCTTATTACAAGAGGCCTTTTACAAGGAAACGTAAGGGTCAAGCTCCATCTGTTACCATTAAAAACCAATAGGTCTATGTGATGGCTTTTAGCCAGCCAGCTCAACCTAACCTAACTTATATTGATCCAATTTTCAAATTTTGTAAAACATTTATAAAATTTTCAGGAATTTTCATCAAAAATTCAACATTTTCCATCAGAATTGCAAAAAAGTGGGTAGTTTAGTATGTAGCCCATTAAATTTAGGTATAATAAACTGCAAGTCTAAAGTGGCTCAAAATTCTTGCTGAATTTTCATATTTTTTTCCTTATGATGTTGCGTATTTTCTCCACATAAAAAACAAGTTTCGACTATTGACAATGCGCGACACTGTCGCAAAGAAATTATAAAAAATTTGGATTAATATGGCCTTTATGGTATAATTGATATATACGTACATGGTTTGGAAAATGAAAAAGTAGTGTGACAAAAATAGAAGCTTTGAACATCAGATCAAGGCGATTGACTTTTGCTACTACTTCAATATTCACTCTTGCAACAGAAGTGACTGAGGAGATATTGATACTTACTGACGAGATATTGAAATTTACGCGAAGACCTGGATAGTTTAGGCCCATTATAGTTAGATGGATCGAAGCGTAGAGGGTGCGCCGTTTCAAAACGTTGACTTTCCTACCTCGACTGCATGGTCACTGGGGACGGAGATTCTGAAGTGGACCAAAACCATTCCGAATAGTAATCACGCACCAACCCATTCGGCTACGGCGGCCGCGGAAATGATAATACGAAACATAAATATTACGGAATGAGTTTTTTTTTACTATAATCTAGTAAATTTATTGTTTGAATGTATGCATATGTCCGCCGCAACTACGAGTTACGTAGTCCAGTCTATCACTCCAATTTTTAACCGCATTTTCCAATTAATCTGAATAATATAGTACGTCTCACTGAGCCCAATCAGCAAAAATGCGACACTTGGTTTCAATTCTTGGACGAGCTGTGATTTATAGGCACGTAGGCCAAGATCCTTACGTAAACATTTCCAAGTAGAGTAAGTAAAGTAAGACAAAATCGTCTCTGGATGGTTCGCATAGCATTTCTCCTTAACGGCTCCCCACAAAAAATTGTCCAACGGGCTTAAATCACAGCTCCGAGGCGGCCAATTGATACCGGAATTTCGGCTGACTCTTCGGTTTTCAAAAACGGTAGCCAAAAGTTCGAGTGTAACTTTGGCAGTGTGACAAGTTGCACCGTCCTGTTGAAACCAAATGTCGTCCATGTCATCTTCTTCAATTTTTGGAAACAACTCGTTGAGCATGTCACGGTAATGCTCGCCATTTACTGTAACCGCGGCTCCTTGCTCATTTTCGAAAAAAAATGGCCCGATGATTCCGCCAAACCAAAAACCGCACCAAACAGTGACTCGTTGTGGATGCATTTGCTTCTCTACAGTAACGTGTGAATTTTCTGAGCCCCAAATCCGACAATTTTGCTTATTGACGTAGCCACCGATGTGAAAATCAGAAAAGAAGAAGAAGTCTCACTACTTTGGAAATAGGTTTTCAATATTTCCCAATTTTGTTCAAGCGTATAGCGTCCCATTTCGTAAATGTCAAACCTTTAAGTAAATTATGAACACATTTGACATGTTATTTGTGTTACCATTCTCAAAAAAATAGGTGGTTCAAAAAGCAAACGCTATATGGCCCACCCTGCACATGGGCAAGTTCAGAAAATTTATTTCCAACTTTTACTTTTGTGACCTGCCACTTAGATTGCTTTTGAGCAGCCTTAATGTACTTTCACCAAAGCCGAAATATGTTTTTTGCTCACTTCAAATACAACAAGTGAAATTACATTAAACACCTCCAAATACTGAGAATGAGCAAAAAAATGTATGTGCGTACTCAATTCAAAACGCCTGCGCGGATTGTTTACAAATCATTAAATTGCCACAAAAGGTTGGCATAGTAGGCATAAAATGGGAAGAAGTTAAGTAAGATACTCAAAAAAAAACCTTTATTTATATACAATTATGAAGTTTGCGCTGAACAAGAAAACTGGGTAAGCGATCCTTCAAGTTTAGTAGCTTTATTTGCATGTATGGGTATATGTATGTATAGGCATTTTTCTTGTTGCTTACATCACTTTTGCTTGCTTAGACAATCCAAGCAGTGGCTAGAGAAGAGCGAAATGCCACCTTTTTGTAGCTAAGATTGGAAGAAACAGCAAATTTTTGTTTGCGGTGCTGACCTGAAATGTCTTTTCGTCAGCATAAGTAAGTAAGTAAATAAGTAAGTAAGCGAGCAAGTATCTGTGTGTAGTTACAATCTCAAGTGGCCGATAATTTTCGGCATAACGAATCCTATTCACACAAACAGTAAAAAATTCGTATCTGCACTGTTCAGCGAATGAAGCCACTGAACGAATTAGTCGTGAAGAAAAATAAGGTGTGTTGAGTTCAACTCTTCAGCTGTTTGCAAAGTGTAGCCAAAGTAAGTAAGTAAGTAAATAATCTTAATCTGCTCACCTTTTCGTTTGCCCGGATTTTCCGACTCCTCACTGCCACCATCGCCCGCTTTTGACTGATGATATAGCTCTGAGCTCTTGATGCGTTTTTTGCCACCTCCTAAACACCGCGTCAGATGGAAAGGGGGGAGAGAAGGCGAAAAAAGAAATGAAGTTGCATGAAAAATAGTGAAATAAATTGCTCGTTCGGTTGGGTTAAGAATGCTTTCAAAGCGTAAATTATGCATTTTATATTGCGCATAGTTTGCTCGCACAGTGGGCTTATAATTTAGGTAGCAGTAAACATCTTATGAAATATTGTGTGCGGAACATGGAAAAAAAATAAAAATAAAATAAGTAAAGTAAATTTTGTTGATTTTCAACAGCGAGGAGAATTTTTATTCGGTATGCTTAATTTCCATACCATTTATTGTATTCCATACCGAAAATGTTAAGGAAATACGAAAATAGAGGCGCACGAGGGTTATTCTCCATTTCACGACTTTTATCAATGCATTGGACATTTACTTCTCATCGATTCCATGTCAAGTGATCTAATTTTTTTGGACATTGCCGTCACTTTTTATAAAAATTTGTTTATTTGAAGGCTTGATTACATATAATAAGAGATTTACTGAATAAAATAATGCAGAAATATTTTCAAAGTGAAATATCTTTGGTTCATTTTACCATAAAAAATACAATTATACAATTTTTTTATACAATATACTTAAAAAAATTTTTTGGGATAAAATACACAAATAAAAACTTTGTCTCCAAATTCGGAAAAAAATTTAGAAAAAAAAAAAAATTTAAAAGAGAATGAATTTTGTAAAACAAATTTTGAAAAAAAAATTTAAAAAAAAGAATATATTTTGGAAAAAAAACTTTGAAAATTTGAAATATTTTTTTTTTAAATTTTGGGAAAAATTTTATATATGTTCGAAATTTGGAAAAAAAGTTCTGAAAAAAAAATTATTTTTTTTGTATACAATTTTTGGGGAACAATTTTATATATGTTTAAATTTTTTTGGTAAACATTTTTTTTGATATTTTGAAAAAAGAAAAAATGATTTTTAATTTTTTTTTTTTAATATTGTATAAATATTTTCAAAGCGAGATGTCTTCGGTACAATATACTTAAACATTGTTTTTTGGGATAAAATACACAAATAAAAACTTTGTCTCCAAATTTGGAAAAAAATTTAGAAAAAAAAAAAAATTTAAAAAAGAATGAGTTTTGTAAAAAAAATTTTGAAAAAAAAATTTAAAAAAAAGAATATATTTTGGAAAAAAATTTGAAAATTTGAAATATTTTTTTTTTAATTTTGGGAAAAATTTTATATATGTTCGAAATTTGGAAAAAAAATTCTGAAAAAAAATTATTTTTTTTGTATACAATTTTTGGAGAACAATTTTATATTTGTTTAAATTTTTTTGGTAAGCATTGTGTTTTGATATTTTGAAAAAAGAAAAAATGATTTTTAATTTTTTTTTTTAATATTATATAAATATTTTAAAGTGAGATGTCTTCGGTTCATTTAAACAATATACTTAAAAAATTTTTTTGGGATAAAATTCACAAATAATAACTTTGTCTCCAAAGATTTTGAGCAAAAAATTTATTTTGGAAAAAAAATTTAAAAAAAAAACAATTTAAAAAAGAATACATTTTGGAAAAAAATTTGAAAAACAATTTAAAAAAACAAAACAATTTGAAAAAATAGTAAATTTTGGAAAAAAAAAATTTAAAAAAAATTGCAAAAAAAATAACCTATTTGTTAAAAATTTTTGGGGAAAAATTTTATATATGTTCGAAAGTTGGGAAAAAAATTCTGAAAAAAAAATTTTTTTTTTTGTATACAATTTTGGGGGAACAATTTTATATTTGTTTAAATTTTTTGGTAAAATTTTTTTTTTGATATTTTGAAAAAAAAAAACGATTTTTAACAAAAAAAAAATATATATATAGAAAAATTTTCAAAATGAAATATCTTCGGTTCATTTACACAATATACTTAAAAATGTGTTTGGGATAAAATACACAAATAGAAACTTTGGAGCAAAAAATTAATTTTGGAAAAAAAATATTTGAAAAAAAAACAATATAAAAAAAGAATAAATTAAAAAAAAAGAATAAAAAAAAAAATTTAAAAAAAGACTTTATTTTGGGAAAAACAGGAAAAAAAATCGTGAAAACAAATTATTTTTTTGTATAAAATTTTGGGAGAACACTTTTACATATGTTCAAATTTTTTTGTAAACATTTTTTTCGATATTTAAAAAAAAAAATTATTTGGATCTCCATAACTTTTGGAGTTATATTCAAATACGTAAAGCGAACCTTCAAATCTAAGGGCAGGGGCTTTTCAAAATAGGTACAAAAATATTTTTTTTCAAAATTTGTCTTTTTGAAAGTATACCGAAGATATTTCACTTAAAACTCTTTCAGTTTTGAATAAATCTAAAAATTATTAATTTTTTTTCAAATATTTTTCAGACCGATTAGAGTCAGATTATACTCAAGCGTACAAATAAACTAATTTTTAAGACACTGATGACATTACCCAATAAGGCAACTTAGTTCATACTCTCTCTTTTGTTTTTTTTAATTAAAAAAGAAAATTTTGGAATAACAATAATTTTTGACTATTTTTGTACCGAATAGTAATTTTATAGGAAAGTTTTAAGCAGTCTTTGATTGTCTTTCTATTCCGTCGGCCAAGTGCAAATGAGCGAGATGTTGAAGATTACTGGGTATTATTGCGCGACGCGCATCCACCGGAATGAACGAAAGTCTCATTATCGGTAAAGTCTCTCTCCCACAACAAATCCAATACGGAATTTGGTCTCTTTTACTTGGTAGGCGTTCAAAGGACCAATGGCATTTTTACCTTGCCTAGTTCATTGTATCTCTTGAATGCAATAATGTTGGAGATGCCAGGTTTTACGCTTACGATGACATCAACCAGTCGGGCAGCAGCACATTCTCTATTAAGGGACCGGACATTCCAGTTGCATGATCTCAAATCATAGTCTATAGTTCGCTTGAAGAGGTTGTTATCAGATTACGGAGTTCGTATCTTTGAGATCTTTGCTTGCATTTTTATTAGGGAAGAATTTTTAACGTGGCCAAACCCAGCGCACAATGAGATATTTTGGTCTGTTTTGCTTCCTATATTCGCTCGCTCTCAAACGGGTGTTCGAAAGCTTCCTAGAGGATGCTTGTATGAACCCCGGAAGTTGTGCTCTGCTTGAATCGTATGCAGAAGAATCATTCTTGCCACTCTCAGGTGCATGGCGATCAGGTACTTTCCCCACTTTCCTATATATTTTTGTGCATGGAACCACCTCTTAATGGAATAAATCACATTCGTTCTTCTTAACCTTTTTTGAACCCAGGTTTTTTAATCACCTCCGATTCTCCTTCGGCCTACTATGCCAACTATCAAACTATATTTCATACTTTATTTACCTCTGGCCTTTCATCAAACTCCGCGTTGACAGCTGAATCGCCTGTTTGCCTGCAATTCTGTGTACGCCTGCCTGTTGGCGATTAAATTTGTTCGCCGGAGGATTTGTTTGAAACCGAAAATAAATAATTTATTTGCCTAGCACTTTTTAAGGCAATGAAAAAATCTATTCTCACACACACATCTACGCACATACATGCACACCCGCCCGCAATGTCACAAAAGGCAACGGAAACGAAAGGGCGTGCGCTGTGGTGTCTGGCCCGTCGTGGCATTGCCACCGATTCAAATACGAGTACACCAACCTTTAGATCTTATGTTTATGCTACATTCATATTCAAAAAAAAAAAGAGAGAAAAAGAGGCAGAAAAAATTATGCGGAGTGGCTATTACACTCACAACAACACAACACAACGCGCGCAGTATTGAGTCTCCTACGCGGAAAGGACATTGAAGTATGTCGATTTGCATTTGTATAGCCTTGCCGCGGTTACACAAACACATACTCATACTCACTCGCTTACACATACACATACATAATGCAAATGCACGTCATAAATACTACTGCCAGCCATTGGTCAGGGCTGATATTCACCTTTGTAACGTCCTTCGGAGTTCTCCACATAATTCACAGCATTCGGTGGTATTCCTGCGAAAATAATTGCAAAGAATGAACAATTTTTGGATTAGGAAAGCAATCGTTGCAGGTGTGCGCTTATAACGAATCATACAAATTATGCGAAATGAAAAAGTGCAGAAAAAACAGAGAGAAATTAAAATGCAAGCAAGAATTATGCCACTTTTTCTTTTTTAATTCCAACGTCAATGAGTGAATGGAGTTCATTAAAATGCAAGCCCCCTTTGCATTACTTCCATAGGCAGTTGGTGGGGAAAATATTTAAATTCAATTACGTCCAAGTGTAGGTGTCTGCGCATTTGAAGCGAGTGAAGCAGTTAAAAGTTTTTTTCAGCGTAATTTTTGCTGAAGAAAATTCGAATATGAACGAGTCAGCCAGCCTGTCTAAGCTATTCAGTTTAGAGGTCGCATTCATTGCCGCAATTTTGCGGATTATTTTTAAGCTGATTTGATCTTGAATACAAATGCGCAAAAGTTTTGCCTTATTTGCTTATTCAACAATTATATCTATTCACTTGAAATTTTACTATTCCTATTAATACACGGGGCTGAAGTTAATTTAAAGAGGGCTGGGTGTAACATACGAGGGACGTTTGATAATTCAGTGACTTTGCGAACAAAGAATATCTTTTTAGATGAAAAATGTTTTGATGCTCAATGTAATCTCCTCTTTCTCTACATTTGATGAAGTGTTTTTCGTATTGCATCCTTTTCAAATAACAGGGTTTCTTAAGGTCTGCAAAATTGGCGCTTATTTCAGTGACGAAGAGCACATCACTTGACCTAAACCTCTTACCATCCAGCCATTTTTTTAGATTTGGAAAAAAAAATAGTCGCAGATGACTAAATGTGGAGAATGTGCTAAGATGGCATAGCAAGTCGTAACCTCATTTATGGATTTTGTCATGGCACACGGGCATTATCCTCTTGGGACAGCACTTGCAAAATGCGTTAGTTCTTTTGCCTGAAATCAATGTCGAATCTATCCAAAGGCATAGAAACTAGTCTGGGTTGAGTTTCAATATCGGCAAAACCTGCTTAACAGTAGTCTCGCGGTTAAACTTATGGTCGAGTGTGAGCAATCGCGACACCCATCACGAGGACAGTTTATTCACGTCCAAATGTTAATGTTCTGCATATACTCAGTTGCTGTGAACGCAATCTCAGCTGACTAGTGCACTTTGGTACTTCTATCGACCAGTACCATTTTATCGATTTTATTGACGGTTTCTAGCTCGATAACCTCTTTTTTGTTCGAACGACTCCTACTCCTCATTTAAAAGCACCAAAGCATCTTTAGAAACTTTGAGTTCATCCCCCTGTCAACGGATCAATGTATAACCTCGATTAGTCCAATCGGGACTTTCTCCATTCATATCAAGGGAATAGTGGACGGGGGTCTACACTTGGAGACAGGGCCTGGTAAACTTGTTCATGAATGGATCGAAGTTGGAAGGAAAGGTTGGCGGAGGAGTTTTTTGCAAGGAGCTCCCCATTAGACACAAACTCAGGTTTTCTTTCGACTGAGTCCGAATTCTTTGACATAAGCCTCGTCTGGGTTACTGGTCCCAGTGACATTGCGGGAAACTGTGAGGCGGATGAGCTGGCCAGACAAGGGACATGTGAGGAGATTTCCCCGCAAAGGAAGAGAACTAGGATCCCCCTGACTATCTCCAGTCTGCTCCTAGAAAGATGGGCTTCGCGCCAACTCAGCGAGCGAACTGAGCACACCAACTTGTAATGTCGCGAAATCCTTCTGGCCACGTGTGGATCGGGAGCGCTCAAGCAAGTTTCTCGGGTCAAGAAAATATTAGCTCTCGAATCTCATGGGTTTTCTCACAGCACACAATGCGCGAGGAATGCATGCTGTGAGACTTGAAATTACCTCGTTTCCTTTTTGTGTCGGATGTATGGAAGATGAGGTGGAATTATCTGAGCACCTTCTCCTTAGCTGCCTTGCTCTGGCGGGGCTAAGATGTAGGCATCTTGGCTCTTACTTCTTTGCTACGCCTGCTGATATAGCTGGCGTTGACATTAAAAATCTGATGAATTCCATAAGCAGCACAAAGCGGTTGTCACAAATGCAGCACAGTCATCGTTCATAATCCACACACTCTAAACCCATCGTCCTAACCATCCCAGCCCCACCTCTCTCCGCTCTCTCCTTTCATCCCATCGGTTTTCTCTTTCACCTCACGGGCGAATCCGTTTATCTTCGACGTTACTCGGACTGGTACGACCACAATGGAATTTAGTAAATCTCTTTCTACCTAATGAAATTGGAGATTTAGAGCCTCTATTGTACCTATCAAGAATTTTCTAGCTTTTGGTGATGGGTTTTGTTAAGCAAAAATAATGATTAATAAACGCACGAAAATACCTTTTTTTTATTTTACAAGGTCTTCTGCTTTTAATGACTGTGAAGTTATTGGAAGGCGGTTTAATAGTTTAAACTGGAACTTGGAGTCTCTTCATGAAAACCACATATTATTTTAATTGTGTTAATCAACCCCAGCAATAAGGAATTTATTATTTTACAGGCCTCGGTTAGTTGGAAAAATGCTGCACGGAATTGTACTCAAACGCTCAAACCGGAAAGTTCCAACGTTTCCTCATGAAAGCTAGATATCTGTACGAATCTCCGAAAGGAATGGGAAAACTTTAATGAACTGAGTTCAAGATCTATGGTCACACATATCGATAACTCAAAGCTACACTATAACTGCGGGCGTGGTATCAACTCCGAAGAGTTCTCAGTGAAGCGCAGACTACTTTTCCTCAATCCTAAGGTGTTCTCGAGGATTTTTAACTTTCCATTGGACACCTTTTTTAAGACCTTCGGTTGAGCTCTCAGGTCTGGCATTTTTTCGTCCTGTTCGAGGATCCTTTTTAAAAAGATATAGCCATAAATCGATAGAAAATTCAATTTTAGGAAGCTACCTGGACGCTCAAGTCGTTAGCTGAGTTAAGGCTGACTTAGTAGCTGTGAGAGAGGGAGATAGAGTAAGAGAGAGAGAGAGAGATTGGGCGAGATAGAATCCTTTGCTGGGCAGTTTTACCATCACAACACAGACTTTTCCAATTTACTCTGGAAGCGAGGCTGAATAAAATCCCTTCATTGTAAACACAAATCCGCGAAGGTAGCTATTGAATGTAGGAACTCCTTGATCAGAATAGCTGAGAAGTATGATACTTAAGTTGTTTTGAACCTCAGACATCAGAAATGTGTAACGCTTGAACTGGCAAGGTTAGAAGCGATAAAACAGTCAACAAGCTCAGCCCATAATGCAGATGTTCATTATCTTCGTGTAAGCTCCGGCTTAAATGACTCTGTATTAAACAGACAAATAACAGATTAGGAAATTTACGAGCTGGGTGTCAAAACAAAACTGGCCTTAGTTCTACGAAAGCAGTTCTAAGGCATTTATGTGTTGTGGAGATGCATAGCAAGCGAAACGGCTTCCTCAGACATGCCAATTGCAGTTTTGAAAATAAGATGAAGAGCACTGTATATGAGCTTTACCACTGCATCGCTTTGGCTAAGATGGGACATTTCTTTTTTAGTAAATATCTCCTTGAATACCTATCAAATCTGCAAACACTAATTATTTAGTTATACCACGTGGAGTCTTAAATAGATAGAATTAAAGCCCAATTACGAGGCATTACAATGAGACTATATGGCGTAAATGTACCTCTTTGCACTTCTTGGACAGCGACAGTCACAGTAACTTAGCCTAACCCGCATTCAGATGTTTTGCATGGAGATAACTATCTACTACCTCGGCATGGTACGGCCAGAAAAAAGGCACATCCACTTAGCCCAATCTGGCTACATCCGAGTTTTACTGGTGGTAACGGGGTTTGAGTAAAATATTGTGATGTCGTAAGATCCAAGAGTGATACTTCCGTCATTCTTTTTCTATTATCTAGTAACTAGTCCCTAAATAGTTTTTGGTGATGAAAGAAAAGCTTCTTGAATTAATTTAAGCCATTTGAGCCGCTGCGACCACCATCCTAAGCAATATTCCTAAAATATTCCCACATCCACAGCTCGCTTAATTATTTGAAAAAATCATGCAAAATTCTAGGCCAAAGCATCAGCATATTGGCAGCAATATAAAATAAAAAAGATAATAAAAATTATAATTATTTATCACAAAATAAAATCCTGGCATTTTTGGAATAGAGTGTGCATATGCAGAAAATTTTAACAACTTAATTCTTTGATTTAAGCTGGTTTCTTTCTAAGCAATAATTTTTCATAAAAATACTATTTAAGCTCGTTATAAATTAATTAATTGCGTCAATTAGCTTACGATATAACTTTATGGTGCCATCGGTGTCGCCCAGCGAGTTTTTTGCCACACAGCGGTATGCGCCAAATTCTGCTTGCGTCAAGGGATTTATGTGCAATTTCATTGAGCTGCGATATTCGCCAATTTCAGTTACATTCGATGTATATTTGCCACCTGGAAGAGATAAAAAACATTTTGTTTTTTATTAAAGTTCATTAAGTGCTAGATTACATTTTTATTTAAAACTGAGAAGGAGTACAGTAGAGTAAGGTTCACACTTGATTTGGTTTGGAAAAACTGTTTTCTTATATATAGGGAGTACACAACACTGTCAGGGGGGGGAGGAACTGTTAAAAAAAAACAGAAAATTTTGAGACATTTAGGACTTGCACTTTGTTATATTAAAATTTCGAATTCCTAAGGATACCTCCCAAAACCGGATAAAAGTTGGAATATCTCGAGTGATGAAACTTTGAAGTTGCTGGTGGACACACACTTTCCCAGTGACGAATCACCCAATATATTAATCAACAATCGAACACAAAGATCTGATTCTGACATTGGAGACATAATCAGTGAAAGTAGGAAAACCTGGACAGTGAACATCTTCAAACCATTCAAATCACCGGGTCCAGTTGGTTTATTCCCGGCCCACATACAACTTTCATTAGACTATATTAGGGAGTGGTTAATGGCTATATTCAAGGCTGCTCTGAAACTTAAAAGTGTTCCATCAGTATGGAGAGGAGTAAAAGTGGTCTATATTCCCAAGGCAGGAAAGGAGTTCACATACAACACCCAAGGATTTTAGGCCAATTAGTCAATCCTCCTTCTTGTTAAAAACATTAGAAAGAATAATAGAAGAGTATATTAAAGCTAACACCAACCCCAACAAGCTCAGTATCTCACAACATGCGTGCTGTAAACGAAATTCTACAGAAACAGCGCTTAACTCATTTGTAACAGAAATCGAGAAGTCAATTTATAATAAGGAATACACACTAGTAGCCTTCCTAGATATCGAGGGCGCGTTCAACAACATCCTACCGAGCACCATAGTGAAGGCACTGACTGATTTCGGGATCTCCGGGGCTCTGGTTGAGTTCATCAAAAACATGCGCATGAGCAGATTTGTGATCGCAACCTTCGGGACCATGGAGATCAGAAAAAGAATCAGTAGAGGAATACCTCTAGGCGATGTGCTGTCCCCTCACCTCTGGGCGCTGGCAATAAACTTCTTGCCAAAGAGCCTAGAAGAGAGAGGAAAACACGTCGTAACTCCTCCGACTCTAGATGAAACGGCTTTGTCATTTGGTAAAGAGGCTCGCTACTTAAGTCTAATACTAGACAGAAAACTAAGATGGAAATTAAATGTCGAAGATAGAGTAAAAAGAGCAACAATAGCACTCTACTCTTGTAAACAACTAATAGGACTAAGTTGGGGTCTTTCCCCATCTATCGTATAATATATTGGCTATATACATATAGCAATTGTAAGACCAATCCTAACATACGGTATGCTAGTATTCTGGCCGGCTTTAGATAAGTTATATATCAAAAAAAACCATGGTACATGTACAAAGAATGGCCAGTCTTTGCATCTGCAGCGCACTGAGGACCACATGCACAGAGGCACTAAACATTTTGCTTAACCTATTACCAATAGAGCAAACAGCTGCCAAGGCTGCTCTCAGATTAAGAGAAATCGGTCTACTCAGAATAAACCAGAGAGGACACTCTTCAATTTTAGGAAAATTCCCCTACATTCCTGGTACAACGGATTTCTGTAAAATCAAGGATATCAACTTAAATAAATCCTTCGTCACAGCATTTCCTTCCAAAGGTAAATGCGATAATGGGAGTATTGTTAGGGAAAATGATATAAACATTTATACAGATGGCTTAAAACTAGATAACAGAGTAGATGGAGGGGTTTACTCCGATAAAGTCGGAGTTAGCCAATCATTTCGCCTACCTGATCATTGCAGTGTATTTCAGGTGGAAGTCACTGCCATAAAAGAGGGACTTACTGTAATAAAAACGAGAGTGGCAAGTTGGCAAAACCTCACAACATGCGAACTGAGCAGACAGACATGGTCGAAATGGAATAGGGGTCGATCAAACAGCTTGTCAAGATTTAACAGAGAAGCTATATATTTCTATAGAAGCTGTCTTAAGAAGAGGAAACAGTCAGACACTTTTATGTGAGTGTGAAAGCTGAGCGACAAGGAGGCTCCGCACTCTTGATATGGCATTTTTACTAAAAAATTATTTTAAATTAAAAAAATAATGAGAAAATAGTCAGAACTAGTAAAAATACATACAGAGATGCTTTATTTTTTTCGCGAGCTTTATATTTTAAGCAATATTGGTGCAAGTACAAATAATATTGTGGCGGCCTAACATCCATGGATTCCTCATATGATACAGAAATGCAATTTACTAAAGTTCGCTGACGTCTATAAGTAAATTAAATTTTAAACCTTTCCAGAGTTTCTACTCTTAAACTAATAGTGTAAAATTTATCAGCAATTATTGGTTGAGGTACTGTTTTTCAAATGCGCGCTGAAGATCCTAAAATGTAGGAATTACAATTTGCTTTTTAATAAAGGGAATGTTTCCAATTAAATTAAAAACTGTCTCAAATTGAGGCTTTTTTTTCGAAAACTTAATTTCTCAGGAATAATTAATTTGTTCAAATCAAGTGGTTTATTTATAATACTTTATTCTACTAGCTATGCACTTAAGAGTAGGATCTACAGAAGGTGATCAATTTAAAGGTATCGGATTTTAAATTGAAATAATACATCGAAAATTCATATTGATTTGGCAATCTTTATTATTTTTGTGTAGAGCCATTCATGGCATTTATTTTTCAAAGATAATCTCTTTCAAATGTAGGCCGCAACTGCGCCGTAATTCGGCTATCCGTAACCACCAACTTTGAATAACTCACTGGAGGACTTCGGTCGGTATCTCGTGAATAACTTCAGTAATGTTGGCGTCCACTGCCTCCATCAAAGCTGATTTATACACAAAGCGTTTACACTTTACATACCCTCATAAATACAAGTCAGAAGGTGTGATATTACACGATTTTGGTGGCCAATCCACTGTTCGGAGACAAGAGATAAATTGCTCACCGAAACTACGATGCAGTAAATCCATTGTTTCCCGATCTGTATTTCATGTAGTACCTTGCGATCGTCTTGTTGGAACCAAATGTAGAGATGGAGATCCCGGGCTTCAATTTTCGTCATCAAAAAGTCGTTTATCATGGCACGATAGCGTTCGCCATTCAATGTTACATTGGCGCCAGCCTCGTGGTTGAAGAAATGTGTGCCGAAGATTCCTCCAGCCCATAGGCTTTTAGTTTCTTTTCTCATGTAAAGGCCAAAAATGGTGATATTTTGAAATGATTGTATGGGGAACCCCCCAGGGGAGCTCCAGGGGGTGAGCCACTGGCATGGGTGGATCGGCCGTCCAAAGTTAGTGGGGGTTGGTCATACATTTGGACTCGATTGGAGCACTCTAAATGGGTCAAAGTGGGATTTTTCGTTCGACCCAAGTTGGGGGACATCAGAATTCGTTTTAGAGGTATGGTTCCTTCGGCAAAGTTTCTTATTTTAATCTCTAGAATACGATTTTCACAGAGCAATGAGTGATTTTTAAATCGACCCACCCTAATGTGTATGTATGTATGTATATATACATTTTAGACAAGGGTAACCATTATTAGATGACCATTTCATTCATTCCTAACATTCTCCAAATGGTACTCAGCCCCTAATAATTACTTCTTCAAATGTTTTTTTTTATTTTCTTATAAGTAGTTTCAGCTTTTTCCTTGATTTTACCTCAACACAGCTGCTCTACGTGCTAATAATTTTCACTTTGGAGTGCTTCAAACATAGGCTTGTGGTTTGTTAGATAAATAGCTCGACTATCTTTTAATTAATTAACGAATGGGTTGGTGCGTGATTACCGGCGGCCGCCGTTGCCGAATGGGTTGGTGCGTGATTACCATTCGGAATTCACTGAGAGGTCGTTGGTTCGAATCTCGGTGAAAGCAAAATTAATAAAAACATTTTTCTAATAGCGGTCGCCCCTCGGCAGGCAATGGCAAACCTCCGAGTGTATTTCTGCCATGAAAAAGCTCCTCATAAAAATATCTGCCGTTCGGAGTCGGCTTGAAACTGTAGGTCCCTCCATTTGTGGAACAACATCAAGGCGCACACCACAAATAGGAGGAGGAGCTCGGCCAAACACCTAACAGAAGTGTACGCGCCAATTATTTATTTATTTATTTATCTTTTAATTTCATACCTTTCTTCCAAAATCTTATTCCAAATTGTCTTCCCCATTACGAAATCTTTTTATCCACTTTTTCATAAATTATTTTGATGATTTAGTGTAATGTGACTTGTCATAGTCATTCTTGGTCACTTGAAATGAGTCACATTTCTAAATTTAATTTTTTCCGCCCTTTGCCTAGCAAGATTTGTCGTGAGTAGTGGCGTATGCCATACAAAAATACATACACACAATGTCATCCATATGTCTGTCTGCATACATTTGCATGTAAGAACATTAGCACCAATTAAAAGTCGCTACAAAAATGCAAATTAAATTATTAGCATTTAAGCAGAGCTTTTTCCACTTTTTGCTCGTTACTCTTTACTCCTTTTAACCTCTCTCACCCATTTTTCTTCCGTTTACTAACATGCACTTATTTATGACACTGTTGACTGTTAACGTTGTCCAGTGTACAATATGTGTTGTTTACAATAAAAATGGCTTAACTACTGTTAATTTTTTTTTTAATTTTTGTGCTTAAATAAGTCACATTTTCTTAGAACAGGCAACGGAAAACTATTTCAACTATAAATTCGCATATATTTTCATATTTTTGCTACAACGCACCCCGTTTACTTTTTTTTTAATTTTAGCTGTGAAAAATTACCAAAAAATGTTGTTGAGTTAATTGGTTTTTGCAATTAGCGCCTTCATATGTGTGTGTGGCTGAATATATTATATGAAGTTGAACATTCTTATGTGAACATCCTTTTTGTCCTCAACCAAAGTAACCACAGAAACCTTGGCAAAAATATAGAAGTGGCACTGCAGTGCTTGCGCAAAAGGCCAGACCGCTTAAATGGGTATGCAAATCGTAAACATACAAACACCTGCATGCATACATGCATTTATACATGATACTTATTAGCCTGCAGTGAAAAACTAAACAGTCCAGCTCAGCAAACATTTTATGATGTTTAAGAACTGTTTCTAAATGGAAGAAGTTATATTAGTTCGAAAGCGACCAGAATTGTGCTAGTTGCAAACTGACCTAGAGTTGTTTGTGAAATAAGTATTCGTTTTTATGTTGAAGGTTCCAAAAAATTAAGATTAGACGAATGCAGTTGCTCATAAGTTTTTCTCTCAATTAGTAACTAGTTCCTTAACTAGTCCGTTACAAACTAGTTCCTCAATTATGACCTAGTTCGCTAATTGCGTATTACGACATAGTTAGGTCACTGGTCCGCTACTAACTAATTCTTCAATTTCCATTATTACCCAGTTCACTAATTGCCTATTATGACCTCGCTCGGCAACTGGTCCGTTACTAACTAGTTCCTCAATTGTGCACTATGATTTAGTTCGCTAATTGCCTATTATGCCCTAATAATAGACTTGACCGCCAGATACTAGTTCGTAACTAGTTACATATGAAATAGTTCGCTTACTGGCATAACACTGATGAACGGGCTAAAACATTTGCATTGAAAATTTACTTGTAATAGGTGGGACACCGCCATGTTAAAAATGCTGTCGCTTGTTGTTGCCCTACAAAAAGTAAAGGAGACGAAGTAGGTTTGACTGCTGGGTACATACTCGCACAGAGAGCGGCTTTTGATGCAGCCACTAAAGTGCAGCCAGCGTAAGAGAGTTGGTGCAAATTCCCAAAACTTTAGTAGGGTTATTTCGTTTTATTTTTTTGTATTTCGGTTTTGTATTTGTGTTTGTTGCAGTTTAAAAAAACTTTTCGGTTAAATCAGTTAATTAAAAAGTTATGTTGATGCATATTCAGCGATGCGTTGGGAGAAAAATTGTTTGTCTATGTTAGTCGGCTAGTTATTTACGACTACGCATCTATTAGGAGTGTAAGCTTTAAAATGATAAAAGATAAGTGGCCAACGAGATGGAAATTTAAGGCATTTAAGGTGTTAAGGGTAGTCAGACGCATGAAAGAATTTACATTTTTGATATTTTTTTCGGTAGTTATTTCACTATAATACAAGTCGTTATTGTATATATTATATAATATTTAAACTTAACTTAACTAATTTTCAAAACCACAAATATTAAAAAAAATTTGAGAAGAATTCTTACAATATTTTTTTATTATTTTAAGACATACGAGTGAGGCCAAGTCATCGGATATTGTAAGCGTCCAAGTTTCTGTGCCATAAAATAGGACGGGAGAGATTCTCCGTTGGATTTTAAGAGTGACATTAGTATCAGTGTTAACGCTGATTCCTAAATAAACGAAGTCTCTTACTACTTCAAAATCACAACTGCCAACATACTGGTACAAAAATCTCCGGTAGCAGGACTCAATGCCATACAATCATCTGCTCGCAAAAGAGATCTAGCAGAAACAACATAGAACTGAAAAGCTCATAAATTTTCACAGGCGTGATTAGTTTTTGGACAGAAATTTTTCCTCAAAGACAGCTTCGTGCATTTTTTACACAGATCAATCCTTTTTAGGGAAAATTGCGCTCTCTCCCTATCCCTCTCTCTCTTAAAAACTCCGCTTAATATCCAGAAAATATTTTTAAATTTTTTTTTAATGAACAATTTACGGTATTTAATTGTCAGAATGCGCGTATATTGATCATGTGGTCCCAAAGAAAGTTGTTTGTGATTATTGCCAAAATTATAATTGGTTACTTACTCAAGATCCTGTTCCATGGGACACCCATCTGCTTTAATTATTATGAATATTTTCTTCTACAAGATTCTTACGATATTGTAATGCACTCCACTTTATTTTGGGGCGTTAATAAAAAACAAAAACAAATGGGCACGATTTTGCTTATCGGTTAAGGCTCTACCTGTGCTTTGTGACAAGTGGTTCATATTTTATGCTTATTGATCAAATATGCACTTCGGTTTTATTGGGTGCATTATGGCATGAATGTTGGTTGAGAAAGTGAAGAAAATGTAGTAGTAAAACCCAAGTAGGAATTCAGAACTGAGCTGTTTATGGATGAAGGTTAGTACCTCAGAATTTAGCTATTATAGACTGAACATGAAAAGGCGGTCGCCGTAGACGATTGGGTTGGTGTGTGACTATCATTCGGAATTCACAGAGACAACGTTGGTTCGAATCTCGGTGAAACACCAAAATTAAGAAAAACATTTTTCTAATAGCGGTCGCCCCTCGGCAGGCAATGGCAAACCTCCGATTGTACTTCTGCCATGAAAAAGCTCCTCAGAAAGATATCTGCCGTTCGGAGTCGGCTTTAACCTGTAGGTTCCTCCATATGTGGAACAACATCAAGATGCACGCCACAAATATGAGGAGGAGCGCGGTCAAAGACCCTAAAAGGGTGTACGCGCCAACTATATAGATATAAATATATGAAAAGGCGGAACGAAATTAATATAAAACTGTTTTATTCCGTAAACATTACAAATGCTGTAGTTTTCTTTTATTGGTGTTAGAGCACAGCGATCTATCTCAAGATCTACTGAGTTTCATTCAAGAACTTAGAGAATTTTTTTGACTTCTGCTGCCAAGAGGAACCTTTGTATCGGGCCTAGGTTTTTCAAATTTATTTTGCTTTCGGTAAGTAAACGGTCACGCAGGATTCTTTTGCATGTCGTCAGTGCGGAACTTTTCTGAAGTTCTGCTTTGCAGTTGAATTCTTTATTCTCCAGAATTAACAAATTTTGCGCAAGTAAATTTCCACTTTAGTCAAATGGTAAACGGGCCAATATGGAAATTCTAGTGGTAATATTAAGATTTTCCTTACTTAAATTCCCAAATTCCTTTCAACTTTGTCCGTTTTAAGATCGCGAATTCGCTTTGAAGTGCTGCAAATCTGGCAGATAATCCCACCTTCGTTCATTATGAGTTTCATTTTCTTGTTTTGTTAGGCTGGAGGGTGCTGCCTTGTCTTCACAACAGAAGGGCTCTGGATTTATGGAAGGAGTTGACGTTATCTTTCTTAGGTGTTTCCAGGGAAAATCAGTGCTTTTATTTTAAAATGGTTAAATTAAAATGGTTAAAATCTTAACTCTCTAGCGACGATGCAAGGCGTTAAAATTATTGAAACTTATTATGAAAATGGTCGCTCTTTAAGGACAACATATTGCAAAAGTACCTTATTTTACTATTTTATTGGTGGACATAATTAGCCAAATAAGTCGACAATTCAAAAGTTAGTGAAAAAATTTCAAGAGATTGGTTCTGACGAAGATAGATAAGGGACTAGCAGACCAAAAACTGGACGTCCTGTTGAGAATATTGCTGCGGTAGCGCCCAGTTAAACAAACTTCAACTTCAATATCTCGACGTCCTCAACAACTGGGCATTCATGACTCGACTGTTTGGCGGATTTTCCTTGTGGACGTGCTAATAGTGGACATTTAAATGATATAATTTTTCATGTATAATTATTAAGAGCCGTATTTTGAATAAAAATAGTGAAACCTAAAAGAATCTGAATATTTACATATTTTTTATTTTAAACAAAATCTATGCGCATATTTTAAAATTCCCTAGGCTACTTATGAATAATAGTAGCTAGAGTTATTTTGCACCAAATATATTTGGTCTTTTTTAATTAATTGAAAAAGAGAATAATTTGCCATCAGAAATCTGCTATTAGCAAAGGTACTGCAAGGAAACTTTTAAGGGCTGTAACCATATCATCTCCATAGCAATTCCTCTCTCCTCTGATGCATGTGAAATATGAAAAAAATATATTTCTCTTCGTTTGCCACTTGCCACAGTGTACCGTAATTAATTAGAAATTTCATCTGCGGCTTTCATGCATATGAAATGAAATTGCATGCCTGCTGTTACATATACATACACATATAGTGTAAATAGTGTACATATCTATGTATTTGTTTACATTTTACATTCTATGGAATGTGACAAACTTCTGAGTTGTGGTTAAGGTTGTGCGGCTGCGGTGGTGAAATTTTTTGCAAATGTTGAAATTTTTTGTGCATTTTTAATTATTTGTTCCCACTATATTTATTTATGTCGTTCTACTAGTATGTACAGGGGTGTGTTTGTGTGTGTTGGCTGCACTGCTACCTGTTTTGTTGAGGTGTCAACGTGTGGACATTTGCAGAATGGCAGTTATGCATGAACTTTTCCCCACATTGTCTGACAGTGATTTTAATTAGTTAAATCATCGCTGACCCACACATATATATTATACGCATATATATACATATGTATGTATACATATACGTTCCATCAACTGGTCGAGCGTGCGTTAATTTATGGTTTTAATTAAGTTTACAACTGAGCTGTGGCATAGTTAATTGGCAGAGAAAAGTTTGCGCTAATAAACGAGTAGCAAAAACAGAAAAAAATGCCTATTGTCAAAATGTTCCAATTTTTCCGGAATTTCATGTTATGGGATTTGAATGTTGGTGAATAATAAACATTGCGACCTCGATAGTCTAGCGTAAGTGCACTAACCTGCCATCCCAGAGGTTATGGGTTCGAATACCACGTAAAGCACGGTCCTCGCACTTTTCGAAATTTACCTACTTACTCTGTTTCTAGAAAACAAAGAAAAAAAAGAACTTATTCCTCAAACCCAAAAACTTATCGCTTCCATCCTCACTTCCGCACAATAGTAAGCGCATTATTTGCATTGTGGCTGCTAAAACAAGCAAAAAGAAAGACAAACACAAATTTCACCAGTGGCGCAGACACACCACTTTAGCGAAGTCCTTAACCATCTGTGTGATCCTTCTGGTAGAAAAATGTGACACGCAGATGGCGCTCCAAGCAGTAAGAAGGCGTTGTTCCTAAGCAACGATAGGTGCTCATTCCCACTACTTAGGACTGATAGCGGCGGGTTAATCACCTACATTGTCAGAAATCAAAGAGGTTAGCGAGGACTGAACAAGGAAACAAAAATAATAATAATAATATATGAGACTTCGGCTTTTTCTCGACCGATCGTAGAAATAATGATAAGACCAGTCTTTAGTGAACTAAACTTTTTAACTTAAAATGTTTTACTTTCAGGAAGTTGAAGCGTTGCGATTAACTTAAGTTTACTATACATATTTGTAGTGGCTAGCATAACTCTGCGTTGGAAAGATCAGGTGGAGAAGGACTTGGCTTCACTTGGTGTGTCCAATTGGCGCCGGTTAGCACGAGAAAGAAACGACTGGCGCGCTTTGTTGAACTCGGCCAAAATCGCGTAAGCGGTTATAGCACCAATTAAGAAGAAGAAGAAGCGTAACTGAGTGCAATCTGATTTTTTTGTTTAATGCGTACAATTTTTGAGGAACGAGAAGTTTTTTTGTTTTTTAATAGTTGTTATGCTTTACCCAAATTAATTTTTAAACTTTTTGAAACCGAAGTTTTAAACTTTATACAAAATTTAGAAAATTTTGATGTTAGAAGTTTTCAAAAAAATTTCATTTAAATTGTAAGTTTCTTAATCTGCATTTTTCGAAAATTTTCGTGTGTGCAGTTTTACGACCTATTGCAGTTTGGTATAAAGTATAAATTTTAAATGGCTAAAAATTGGCTTAAAAAATTTTTTTTCGGCGTCGGCTGTTCCTGCTTTTTCAGTAAGAATGGAATTTATAAAAACTGGAGTTTTTCTTCTTAAGTTTTTGGAAACGGTTTCTCACATTTTGTCCATAGGAAATTTGTTTGTAAACAGAATAAGATGAAAAAGTGGCCGGAAAAAAATATTAAACATCTAAGCAATTTTTTACTCTCTAAAATGTGCACATATTTTACTAAAAATGCAAACCTAAATTACTAACTGCCTGAAAATTTCCTAATGGCTAAGATTAAAAAATTTTTATTTAAAATTAAATCTAGATAGAATTCTTTTTTTGTATTTTTAGAAAAATTTAAAAAATCGCTTTGATTAAAAAAATTTTTTTGGTGACGACTCCTGTCGCTTTTTCATTAACGAATTCATAAAAATTCGCGAATTCTCTTTATTTGGCAAACTGTTAAATGCATTTTTTCCTTACGAAATTTATTTTTATTAGAAACTAAAGTGCAAAAGCGACCAAAAAAGAAAGAAAAAAAATATTAAAAATCTAAGGAATTTTTTAGCCACTTTAAATTTGCATTTATTTTACTAAAACTTTAAAGCCAAATTAATGTCTGAAAATTTTCTGAAGATTCCGATTAAAAAATTCAAAATTTAGATTTAGATTTGTTAATTTCTTCAAATTTTGCTTAATTAAAATTAAAATTTAATTTTTTTTTGTATTTTTAGAAAATTTGTGAGTATTGAGTTCTATAGCCCATTGAATTTTGGTGTAAAACGCAACTTTTAAGTCCCTAAAGAATAGCGTTGACTAAAAATTTTGTATTGTTTTTGTTGTCGACTTTTGCTACTTTTTTCAAGTACGAGTGCAATTTTTAAAAACTGAAGTTATTTTTTTTTAATTTTTTTAATACTGTTTCGCGCATTTTTTTCCATAAGAAATTTATTTTTCAACAGATTGAAGTGTAAAAATTGCTCAGAAATAGAGTATTAAAAAATCGATTAACTAGTTATTGAAACTTCATGAGCCATGCCACTGCATGTCTGAAAATTTTCGAGAGATTCAGATTAAAAAATTCAAAATTTAGATGAAGCTTGTAACTTTTTTTAAATTTTGCGTAATTTAAATTAAAAAAAATTTTAAATTTTTTTTTGCATTTTTGGAAAAGTTTTGAGTATTAAATTTTGTACCCCCGTGAATTTTGGTATAAAACGCAAGCTTTAAGTGGCTAAGGAATAGCGTTGTTAAAGAAACAAATTTTTTTTTGTTGAGGTTCTTGCCATTTTTTCTTAATGAGTGCAATTTTTAACAACTGAGGCTAATTTCTTTTTAGTTAGTTTGCAAATTTGCTGTTATTTTATCAAAATTTCATGAGCCACCCGAAAATTTTCTCACGATTTAGATTAACATTTGTTCAGGTTTTCAAAATTCTTTGATTTAGCTAAAGTATTAGGTAAAAAAAAAAATAATAATAATAAATAAATAAAAAAAGTTCGACTCAATAAAAATTATAAATATTAAAAAAAAAATAATAATGATTATGCACTCGGTTATGGTCATCACTGTGCACATTGAATGTGTTTTTATTTTAATATTTTTTCCCGACTCGAAAAAAAAGTTATAAATCATTAAAAAAAGTCATTATGCACACGGTTGTACTATACATTGAATGTTTTTTCTTTTAATATTTTGACTCACCTGGTGGCACTATGTCACCACGCTCCCGCGTCCAGTAGTTAATTGACTTGGGAAAGGCTTCCGATTGGCATTCCAAAGTAACACCTTTACTCTCCACTGCGCCGATTAACTGATTTTGTACAGTTATCATTGGCGGAACTGAAATAAGAGGCAAAGAAATACGTGTTATTGATAGGAAAGCTAAATCGGGAACTAATTTTAGAAAAATATGGAATAAAAGCAAACATCTTGCATTGTACTGCTGAAGCGCTGAAGACAGTTCATCTCAATGTATATTAGTAAAAAATGTTAATAAATAAATATATGCTGAGCTGCCTATGAGGCCTACCGCCTGTTATCGCGTTGGATCTTTACTAAAGTTGTGAGGTGAATTTTCTGCAGTGAAGTAATGTCCTTGTGGGAGCGACAACAAGTAAGAAGACATACTTGAAAATGCCAAAAACCATATACAGTTTTTTTATCACTAACTTACCAGGCATTAAAGCGGTCATAAAAGCGGAGAAGATAAGCCAATACAGGCTGCAGGGTGCCAAAAAAGTGTAAAAGCCATATGAGAGCAAGACTTTCAACTTCCTATTAGCTTATAGAAGCGAAAACTCAAGGGCTGAAGACAATCTTACATGAAAATACTGAACAACAGTTGAAATGATCCACATAATTTGGACTTGGTCTTACAGTTTTCTGAAAATTGGTTTGTGGAAAAAATTGTTTGAGAAAAGCTAATAACTTTGAGATTTATGTAATCTTCAAAATGTTGATAGGGAGTTTTTTAAAGTTTTTTAATTTATTTGTTTATTTAAATGTTTTTTTTCATTTGACACTTTTGGGAAATTTTTTTGTGATTTGTGCAAAATATCCCCTCAAATATTTTCTTATTTTTCCCTTAATTGCTGATACTATGCTGAGTACCCCCCAAAAGTTTCTAAGTGGGATCCCACTAACTTTTTGAGTTATGTTCAAGTACGTGCAGCGAACCCGTGCAAGGGCCTTAGAAGGGACGAAAAATGTAAGTAGTGTGAACTGCAGGAGGATACTGATCATCATATATCACATATATCACACTGATATCACATATATTGATAACACTTGCTTGTCGACAAAGAGCTGAAATTATAACTCTAGTCTGAGAAGCTAATAACATCTCAGTAACCAAAATTGTTCAGCCCTGCTGAGAAATATGGAAACTTTAAACTCGCAGCTCATGGTAATCGGATTATATATCATAAAGATTATACGTTTAGAAAATATATTACATAAGCGGATTAAACTGGATTATAAGGGTAAATGGAAAATCTTTGTTCTTGAGCGAAAACTCCAGGTGTATACTTTGTACTGGTACACCGATGGCTCGACAACACTTCAAGGCATGTGAAGTTCTTCGAGCATCTTCCAACCGGAAATATTATATATGCCACCTTACTTGTGGAGAGTAAATCCGCAATGAGCGGGTAACTATTTTAAAAGATAGTCATTCTTTAATATTAAATCCTCAATAGTTCCGAAGAGTATAGAATAGCTAAATGCATTAGGTGCTTGCAGTTGCATGCATCGAACGAGGTAGCTGATAAATTGAATTGAGGGCCTCACCTCACCAGGTGGTGGATGTCAGTCTTGAATCCAATTGGGCCTGAAGTTTTCTGGTCAATGAGAAAATACACAACCGACGAAGCGCTTAGAAGTGAAGAATTCAGGCAGCGAAATGCAAGCTCAGAGTAAGGCTAATGGTTATTTGCCGACGTGGGTCTTACCCCATCCTGCTCAAAAACACAGCGGATCAAATCAATGCGCTAGTCAACTCACCAAAATACTAAAATCATTTACGATATCAATTAGTAGTGTGGAATGGATGCATAAGCTATCTTAGTGGGACTTAAGGCCTATCAAAACTTCTGCTGCACTTTGGGTCCGGCAACCGGTTGCAATATAACTCCATATCTAGCCAAAAAGGGTGTTAACCGCGTTTGGGTGTTAAGCCATAACCAACTCGGAGGACCCCAGATTTAAGTCGCCAGTCGGACTTCTTAGCCGAAACTACTACCAGTTGAGCTCCCATTCATCTTTAGACTGGCGAGCTGAGTGAAAATACACCATATCACATAAAAATACACAACGCTAACTAAATACAACTCCTAACTAATCAAATGAACGACCTAAAACTCTTCGACACCTTAACACTTTTTGCATATACTGACATAACATTTCCATCGACAGGTGGAGAACTGGCCGGGTACAGTTCGAAGAGATTCACATATCTCATAAACCTCCCTAAGAACAAGCGGAGAGTGTTTGTACTTATTCTTACTGGTCCTTTCAGACTGAAAAGTTACCCGCTTAGCCTCGCGATATGGTGCAAGGATTCCTATTGATTGGGCGGCCTATTCTCTGAAACATCACCCCACTTGTTTTTCGAATGTGATACCATATCGAGAAGAAGACCGGAATAGAGGCAGCTACTCTCAACTAGATCTGGATGAGGTATTGTAAGGAATAGAGAATACAATAGATATTATGGTCAAAATGCTAACATCCATCTATCTATCAATTTACCCTATCTACGTTGCATTTGGGTGAAATCGAGTAATTAATAATTATTTTTCTGCAAAAGTAATCACATTAAAATATTCTAAAATATAAAAATTCTTATGCGTATTGAAATAAAATTATACTTACAATGCACAATAAGCGTTATTCGTTTGCTGACCGATGGCGGCACACCATTCGATGCTATGCAAAGGTATGCGCCCATATGTTGACGCTTCACTCGTGGCAAAACCAAATTGACACCTTCGATGCTTAGCACTGAAACAGATGAAAATAAAAGGTAACAAATAATTGAGGGATTATTTAAAATCAGCTGTTATTTAATGTGTTTGTATCATAAAATGATGAATTGGAGTCACGTCTCAATGCACCAACTTCTGGAACAGCAACCTCAACATAATTTAACTTGAACTAGAGGTTTAGTCATATAAATTTACATAACTAGAAGAAAAAATTCTGTGTTTTTGTACATCACTAAAATTTCTGTTCATTTTGTTATATTATTAGGTAATTTTAGTAAATCAGTTAACGACTGATTTGTGAACGATTTAGCGAATTTTATAAAATAAGGTAGGCTCTTGCTCTAATCTACATTCAAGTTACTTGTGAAACTCCTATGGAAATATGCTAAGTCGGTTTTTAGACTAGAGTGTTCAAGTAGACTCAACGAGAAATAATGCTCTAATCTCTTCAATCTTGGTAACAGGTCAGTTAAAATTTAAAGATAGCAGAACTGGCGCGGCTGCCTTTCGATCGAACTTTAAAAGATCGATACCGATGGGTTATTATCCCTCCATCTTCTGAGCTGTGATCTATGGCATAGAAGTTTGTGCAGAAAATTTCTTCGAAGAGACACAACTTCGAAGAGTATCTGATTTTTTTAGCCAGCTAGGTAGGCCGCACTTCCGAGACCAGTAGACTCCGGAAAGTTGTATCAATGAGCCCCAACAACTCTAGTTACCTTATGAAAGAAGATAGATTGTATAACGGAGGTATGATTGCACCTTTTTTTGTTTTTTTTTTGTTTGTCGGGACAACTAGCAAGTGCAGCACTCAGACATTAATTAAGTCCATTGTACTACACTTGGATTCCCTTTCAATTTTCTTTAAATCTATCTGATCTCCGAAGAAATCTGAGTAGATCTTGTGGGGCCAAAGAGCCAAGATGGTAGCTTCTTAACACATCAGTGCCAAAGACCTCAAACCTGATTCGAGCGAGGGCGGAGCAGACGCACAGGAAGTGGTCCGCCGTCTTCACAAACTGGGCAGAGTACACTGTCTGAGATGCCCAACCTTTCCATGTGCTTCGCCCACAAAAAGTGGCTCGTCATCAGTCCAACCAGCCGTCTGCACTCCCCTCTGCTTAATGATTGGTTTGCGACAGTCGATCGGAGATGACAGGCAACATCAGTTTAGTCCATCTGCAGCCTCTCTCAGCCTTTCAAGCTGGCTTGTGGGTGGTAGTTACCCATTTGCTAACCATGGCTTTGACGGCCGCAGAAGGAAGTGGCAAAACGGGCTCTGGGCCAAAGAAGTTGGCCACAGAGTCCATCTTAGCTAAGGAGTCAGAGGTCTCGTTACCCGCGATACCCACGTGTCCCGGGACCCATGTTAGCAGGCTATTATGTCTACCGATATAGTTCAGCCTGGATTTACAGGACTTGGCTACCCGCACATTATGTGTCACTGTCCTGGTCTATCCAGACGTAGACTCGCCCTTTTGGGTAGACAATCCTTTAATGAATTGGAAGATCTCGGCTCTGTCGGAATTAAGGATCTTACCTGTACAAAGTTTTTGAAAAGCACATACTGGTTTTAGGAGGGAAGGCAAGTTCCCCACGCGGCATCCCAATGGGCCATGAGCCTGAGTGTGTCTCACAGGCGACAACCGCTTCAACCTAACCTAGCCTAGGCAACCGCTAGATAAAGGCTTGTAACATACACCTAGGCGGTGTCAGTTTAAATCCATTGCTAATATAGACTCTGAGTGAAGGCTCAGCAATAATACATCTAGGGAAGTAATAAAACTTGTTAATGTGCTTAGTACAGCGACTCATATCTGTAAGTACGTTCATATGTATGTGAGCACATATCCCCGTATGGCAACTCGAATTAAAAATGTATATGTATATGTATTATAACCTAATAGAAAAGCCCAAATTGACTAGAATTGAGGTTGATGTTGTCAGCTGTGAAGTTGCTATGAAATTCGCATGCGAAAACCAACCATTACTCTTTTGCCTGCTAAGCTTTTTATGAAAAATTCTCGAGCACCCAATAAAATGAGCTATACATAGTTGTGATATTAATGTAGGTATGTATGTCTGATTGTGCACACACACAAATGCACGCAAATAGTTATTAGTTAGGCACCACTTAATAGCTTTACTACTGTGTTGCTGTTGTTGTCCGACGAATTTAGAAAATATTAAAAATTGTTCGCATGCCGGCAGAGAAAAGCAAAAACAAAAACTAACAACAAGTGCATAATGGCTATAATAACAGTTGGCACAGTTTTAGCCAAACAATAAAATGCACCTACATAATTATATTTGTATGTATGTATGTGTGTATGTACACATATAAGCGCCTAAATACATACATATCTACAAACAAAACAGTGAAAGCCATTTGAATGAGTGCAATGAATGGGTGGATTATGGCTTGCTAACAAGCTTGTACACGTATACCTTTCCACATACACACACGCACACATGCACATAAACTTGAGTATGCACACGTACGTAAACATTTCGATATTTAGCATTCATTTGCTGATATTTGTTTACAAGTGTGTGTGCGTGTGTTGCGAGTTTTATTCCGGCTAATGCCATCGAACTTTGTGCTGCTTTGTGGCTGAGTGCTTTGAAGGAGACAAATTCGTATGCAAATTTCCTAAATCCAACGGAATGTGAGTCGTCAACTTTTAAAGGTAAAAACAGTGTGTATGTATTTCTCTAGCTGTTTAAAGAATAGTGAATTAAAAAAGCGATTTTAGTAAAAAAAATTAAAATTAAAATTAAAATTTAAATATAAAATTTAAATTTAAATTTAAAATTTAAATTTAAATTTTAAATATAAAAAATATAAAATTTTAAATATAAAATTTAAATTATACAATTTTTTTTTTAGTATGCTTGATGTGGCACGTGCCAAGATCTATATTATACGTGTATACCGTTTGTCAAAAAATTAGCGTGACATACTAAAATATTCAAGTTATTTGCACTTTTTTAACTAAAGTCATAGCTTCTTGTTAAATTTGCAGAGACTCGAAAATTATTTCATTACATTGATTCAGTACGTAAATTCTAAAGAGCGCAAAACCGCCTGGAAAATGGGTATCTTTTGAGATAATTTAATCGGTCTATTATAAGTATGGTACAGACCGGTTCACTTGATTAGAGGCATTAATTTTTATGGAATAAAATTGTTGTTAAAGCAACCGTATTTGATGTAGTAACCCAAGATTTCCTGACAATTCGAGTTAAGGCTTGAAAATAAACATGCATCAAAATATTATTCCATCTAATGGTATTTCGGAGCAGTAAAACTTCAGCAGCTGTAATATTGTGCCGGCATTCTCTGCCACAAATTTGTATGCCTTCGATCTCCGCATCGCGCAATTGCACTACAGGATTGTAGCGTCTTAGTGTCCTTAAGGTAGATATACAAGACTTGGTATAGGGAAAGTTTCCGTTCAAGGAAAGTATCCGTCTAATATAGGTACTCGTTAAGAGTGGTTACACTGCGCTCCTACTTAGTCCTGTCATAAGTTCTGTTACAAGTTACGTCCATTATAGATATAAAATTATAACACTCTTCCAAAAGGAGTTTACTTTATTTAATTACGTAAATATTTAAAAACAAAATTTTAAATTTTCATTCGCAATAGTCACCATTTGCTATTACATAAGCCCTCACAAGGTCTTCACCACTTTTTCGCAGAAATGAAGAGACGCAAGACACACCCCACCAAACCCTGACGGAGGCTGGATGGTGGCCACGCTGAACCTTTGGAATAACAGTGAACATTTTCGCATCTGTGAAAGGAATATTTTCATGGTCGTTGACCGCGTCGCACTTGCATCTGTCGAGTTCAATTTTCTTCAAGCGCATTGGAAAAGATAACCAGTTGAGCGACGGAACGCTTTCATGTGGAGATCGTCTCTAATTAGTCTTGACATGGATCTGGTGGATGCCTTCATTTCCCTGGACATGATTTTCCGCTTTCTAAGGCGATTTCTGTGAGTTCTTTCTCAAAAGGCTTTTATGGCTGCACTGGTTCGAACCACGCGAAGACGACCACTTCTTTTTCTGTTTGTCACTTCAGACGTGTGGGAAAAGCGTTTAATCGTGCGTTAAACATACCGCCGTAGCCGCATGGGTTGGTGCGTGATTACCATTCGGAATTCACAGACAGAACGTTGGTTCGAACCTCGGTGAAAGCAAAATTAATAAAAACATTTTTCTAATAGCGGTCGCCCCTCGGCAGGCAATGGCAAACCTCCGAGTGTATTTCTGCCATGAAAAAGCTCCTTATAAAAAAAATATCTGCCGTTCGGAGTCGGCTTGAAACTGTAGGTCCCTCCATTTGTGGAACAATATCAAGACGCACACCACAAATAGGGTGTACACGCCAATTATATATATATAAACATACATTCTCGAAATATTAAGTTTTTTCAGCAATTCGTAAATCTCACTTGCACTTTCACCACCTACCTACGAAAAGATAGTCAAGTATAGTAAGGGGCCTTGCAAGAGCTCGAGCTTTTACAGTATACGGAGATCATTTAGGTAAATCCAGATATGCGATGATATGTATTTCATTCTGTGATTTAACTTTCGATTCTATAATGTATTGCAATTCTTAAAATTTTAATTATTTACTTCTTGTCTATAGATTTATAAACCTTTATTCCGATTGCGATAACCATTTGGTGACTTATTGTAAGAACATCTAGGAAGGTTTGCACGTTTCTCTGTACTTACTAGATCCAACTTAGTTATCTTTTGTGGTGTGCGGCTTGATGTATTTCCACGAATGTAAGGACTGTCAATTTTACGCCATCACCGAATAGCAGATAATTTTTTTCGAAGCTTTGTGAAGTCTTTTCATGGCAGTAATACATGATGAGGAGCAACCGCTATTAGAAGAAAGTTTTTCTATTATTTGTTGTTTCAAGCCCGAGGTATCAAACCCGGACACTACCGAACGATAGATATGGTTTGACAGCTGAGAATGGCAAATTGTGTGACATTTCTGTTCATTAAAATTTGGCAAATCATCGTGAATCGTCAAACGCTAGAGCAACGCTTACAAGTTATGGAAATTTACTTTAATAAAAACAATCTATTTGTGGATTTCTTATCTCTTTATCCCTTTTACAAGCGGTTTATACAGACCCATGCATACAGCAGAGGCAAATCAGTGGAAGCAGCGCTCCATGCGCCAGCTCACACAGTTAAGAAATCACTTCACTATGAAGAGGTGCCTTTCTATACATCTAGGGATAATAAATCTCAGGAAGCAATGAATGCTAACTGGGCCAACGAGATGCGCAAATTTGGATGCACATCCATTAACCCGAAGGTGGGGTAGTCTCCCCACTTCTGTGGGAACTGACGGCCAATAATCTTCTTCAATAACTTAAAAAATAGGAGGGAAGATAATTTGTATGCCTATAATATTATAATAGCAATCTCGCGTAAGCACATTGCAACATTCTGGGATCTTCAACAAAGCTCTCTGTACAGACTATCACTTTGGTGTAAAAGTACAACAATAGTGTCAATCAGGCTGAACTGATGGCAATAATGAAAGCCACGACACTGGTACAGTGTGATGCGATATCTGGAAATGATATCATTGATAGCCAAGTAGCAATAAAATTCATCACAAAGCACTAGACAAAGTTCATTTCACCTAAAGGCAATATGGGTTTCTGGCCATTGAGGGAAACTGCAGAGCCGATGAGCTAGTGAAAGTCGGCACCAAATTGACCGATGAGTACATAGGGAGTGACATAGACATACCCTACTACTTATCCTTGAAGAAATCGTAAGAACAGCGAACGAGAGATGGCGTAAGGAAACCACCTGCAGAATTGCCCGACAATTGTGGCCGACTCACAATGCTAAGAATGCACAGAAGCTCTGCCAAACCAAGAAAAAGTATAGTCTTAGTACACCTAATGGATGGGAGTGCAAACACATGAATTCTGTATAAGTTGTCTAGATAAGGAGGCGAAAGAGACAATCTCGCACTTTCTGTACCATCGTCCTGCACTATCTAAACGTGGCTTGCTATTCTTGGTAGACAAGTTTTTTATGAATTGGAAGATCTCAGTTCTGCAGGAATGGGTTATATTCTGAAATGTCTCAAGGGCTCACATTGGTTTTAGGAGGGATAGGAACAAGTTCCCTACGTGTCATCACAAGGGGCTATGAGCCTGAGTGTGTCCCACTGGACAACCGCTCCAACCTAACCTAACCTACACGTTGGCGGCATCATCGGTTCTTATTTCTTTAGAAGTGAGGAAGTAGCAGCCGTTACGCTGAATTGTGAGCGCCATCGAGCTATGCTGACTGAATTTTTGTTTCCTAACATTAATTAGCGATACCTTGACGACATTTGGTTTCAATAAGACGGGGCAACTTTCTATACAGCGTGTTTAACAGTCGATTTATTGCAAGCCACCATTAACGCCATACGGCCAGATTTATTGGAAAAAGTTGTCAAAAATTGGAGTGATCGAATGGACCTTGTAACTCGTAGCCGCGGCTGACATTTGTCGGATGCCATATTCGGAATATAAATACCATGAAATTGTCTTCCAAAATTATTCCTATAAAATTTCTGTTTTGTATTATCATTTTAAGTTCTCAAGCTCTTAAAAAAAAACCTGATATATGTAAGTTAAAAAATCTCTTTGATGCAACAAATTGGTTGGCCTATTTCTGGCCTAAATAATATCGTATTGTCTAATACAGGGAGTTTATCTTTCGCTAAGCAGTGAACATTCATTCGAATGCTTAAGAGCTTTTGCTAACCAGCCAGCAAACAACTTTCACTATAATTGCAGAAGCTGAGTAAAGCAAACGTGCCACGATCAGCCATTTGAGTGTATTTTTAATGACACCTCTCGCAATTGGCTAATCATCGCTAGACCCCCACATTTAAATAAACAAATTTAAACTGTTTTAAAAACTTTTTGTAATACCAAATTTAAACTAAACCGCGTAATCCAAAACTCCAATAAACAACATCAGCTGAATATACCAGCAAAAGTTTGAAAGAGATCTAATAATAAAATAACCAATTCGAATGAAAAAGTTGGCACAAAAACGAATACTTAAAAACACACAAAAAAAATAATAATAATAACAATAATAACAGCAGCAATACTCGTAATCACAACTAAACGAGTTTTGCAGACATTTTTAAGCTACGAGAAGGGTCATTTTCCACATTCCCTCACTCGCTGCGCATACAAAAACCACAATCACACACACACACACACACACATACACATAGTACTTAAAAAAAAAACAAGAACAGCTAAGTATTGCAAGTATGTATGTATGTGTATGCAAGACTACTGCCAGTCGAAACCACCTTTGTATGCCCCTCAAGAATCTCCCTTTACTGCCGCTGCCTTGCTTGTAAGCGGTTGTTGGCTGCTTCACCGTCCAAGCTGCCCTCATCGTCGTCGTCGTCATCGCCAACGTCTACTGTGCACTTTACTCGTAATACTTAAGTATTCCGGTGAATTTTTCACATTCGATTTACAGCGTTACGTGTTGCGGTTCTGATTCTGCTTCTGCATTGACTCAGTAGTGGTACCGCAACTATCCGGCACCCGTCGCCCCCCGTAGCACAAAAGATTACAGCCTTCTATGTTCACTTTATTCGACCTGCTTTTTTGTACGCCTTTTCACAAAAGTTCCCTGCCAAATGCCAATAACACGTTAGCTACTCTGGAAATGGTCGAAAAAGTGCCAAGCTTTTTGATTGTACTGCCACGTTGCCCACTCTTGTTCGGGCATAGCGCGCGGTGAAAGTCCACACTGCTATGCGCGCCAAATGCGAGTACAACTGTGGTCCTTTTGAAACGTTGCCAACAGATGTAATGGGTGTATGTGTGTGTGGGTGCGCGTGTGTGTGTGTGATGGGTGTAGCATTTATGAAAAACAAGTTGAGTTTTTGGAAAAAGACTTTGGTCTAAAAGGACAGGGCATTATGTTTTGGGTTTAGAAAAAAGTTCGGTCAAGTGAATTGAAAAAAATTTTTTTTTCGTATAGTAAAACAAAAAAAAAAGTTGGGTCCTTTACCCTACTTTAACAGTGAATTTAATATGGTTACTTAGATACATCTTTTTCCAGCTAATCATTAGTTCTTTCGCAATATCATTAGTGCCCAAAAGCCGTTTCCACTCCACGATTTTCATGATTTTAACGGCATCTTTGTGGATTGGTCTACTAAAGCGCGGCTCATCTTCGTCGTGAATATTACCAGAACAAAATCATTTGAATCACCACCGCTTTGCTTTGCTTTCGATACTGTATTGGATTTTGAACATTCATCAAGTCTTCGGCTGATTTTTCATCTATTTTGGACGTTGTGACAATATAAGGTAGGGATTTAGAAACGGCTGAAATCGATTGTTTTCGCTGTTGTTCGGACTCCTCTATTAATAAAATAATTTCACTTTTTTTTTAACTTTTACCCATATACAAATTTTGCAGTACTTGAGTTTTCATTCACTCTTTCTTTTCCTCCTCTTCTTCTTAGCCAAGGTCCTTAAGTGGGTGTCGACTCTCCACGTACTCAATCTCCAGGTTACTCGATCCTGGCTTGTCCCTTCGTTGACTTCGCTTTGCTCCACATTGTTTTTAATAGTGTTTACCCAGGTCTTAAAGCATCGGCCACGTCCCACTGATGGTAGCGGCTGTGTTAACATTTTTTTTTTGTTGCTTGCTATTCCGCTCTTCTCATAAAGTGCTCATACCAGCGCATGCAATTTCCTCTCAATTTCTCTGTTATAGCTACCTCTGATGTATTTATTGCGTATCTTATCCAGTTTTGTGACGCCCAAGGCGCATCGCAGCATTCTCATTTGCGCCACATGGATTCTTTGCTCCTGTTTAGCAGACAGCGGCCAACGTTCTGAGGCATACCCCATTGCAGATCTCAACACAGCTTTATAAATTTTGGCTTTTAACTTTAGTGATATCTTTTTGTCATCCAAGACTCCTGACACTGCGCGCCAACTTTGCTACCCGGCTTGTATGCGGTTCGTCACGTTGCGGTATAGTGTCACGGTCACGGCTTAGAATGGAGGCAAGATATTTGAAACTGTGAGACGTGGGTATCGTTTCAGCATCGATATTGAATTTCGGAATCTAGTCACTATCATTAAAAGCGTCTATCTGTCTGCTTATGCGTAATGCCTTTGTTTCCAAAAGGGCCGTCCACTCTGACAATTATTTTTTGTAAAGCACCAGCATTCTCAGATAGTAGCGCCACATCATCGGCGTACAACAGTGTCCAAGGCAATGCGTCTTGCAGTTGGCCTTCACTCTAAAAATTATTACCAAAAAAAAAAAATGTATATATATAATAAAGAGGGCATTCGAGTTCTTGGTACTGATTGGGTAATCGCTCTTACTCTGGTACTCTTGGTGTGGTGCTGGAAAGATTGGCGTAATAGTGTTGGAAACAAGTTAATGCTGTATTTTGGTAGTGTTATTTTGCCTCTCCTTTTGGTAGTTGATATTGACGTTCTGACTAAGTTAAATAAGGGTGATGACTCTGCCCTAATGGTATCGGGACCGTTTCGGTAAGTCATGGCTGAAATCTTGGAAAGGCCATACCCAGTCCCTGAACTGCCAGTTGTGACCTCAGAGTCAACTCTGATAAAACAGAGTTTGAGTGGTGATTCGTCCAGAATCCAACTAGCGCTTCCGCACCATTTTGTTGCCACATCCTCGTTACCAACTTATTTACCAGTTATTTACGACATGACTATCCAGTCTGTGCGGTTTAAGAACCGTAATAAGTTGTTGATATCTAAGCCAGACAGTTGTTCGAGCCTCTCGAACAGCGGTTTACCCAGGGTTAGCATTCTGGCCTTCTATAGGGCAGGGCATTCACAGAGGAAGTGGAAGATTGTTTCCTTTTTCTCCGGTTGTTTACAACTATGACAGTAAGTATTATGAGAGTAACCCATTTTGGCTGACCAAAAGCCAGTTATGACTGCCGTTAGTCTCCAGGCGTGCCGTCGTTTCATGATTAACAATATTGACGATTGTTTGAGGTTGTAGGTGGGCCATAACGTTCTGCTGATTTTGCATTTCGTCTGGTATTTCCATCTACAATCCGCGATTCGGAGGTATTTTAGGGAGATTGTACTCTTGACTGCATCTAATGGTGTAAATACCAATTCTGCAAGAGCGTTATTCATGGCAGATCCCCCTCTTGCCCAGTTCATCTGCTTTTTCGTTACCTTCAATATTCCGATGTCCTGGGACCCAGATTAAGGTAACATTATGGTTTTCACTCAAGGTGAAAAGGCTATTCCCACTTTGTTCCACCACCATAGAGGTTGTAGTAGCCGAACCCAGTGCCTGTATTGCAGCTTGGCTATCTGAGAGAATAGCGATATTACCCTTAAAAGAGAAATCTGCGATTAGTAGCCTACAAGCTTCCCCAGTTGCCAGTACTTCCGCCTGGAAGACACTGCAGGTATTAGGGAGACCCACAGATTTGCACCAGCTCAAACACCACAATCCATTCTAGAGCCGTCTGTATAGATTGTAGTGTCGAAGTTGTTTAGTGAGAATCCCTTGTTCCATTTCTCCTTAGATGGAAAATGAGTGTCAAAATTCCTATTGAATGTTACCAGCGGGACGATGTAGTCAGTCCTCACCGAGGTTAACTGAGTTTGTCCCAATAGTAGTCTGGCATAAAACCATAAGTTTTTTCTTTCCAGCGACCCGCTTGATATAACCTAAATGCACTCATGGTTGCTACTACTGCAAATCTATGTTCGGAAAAAATGGGGACTTAAGCCAAAGGTCGTTCTTTGGATGTCCAACGTAGTGGTTCTGCTAATATTCACGTATGGTTTGGTGGGAAGCTCTTCGAAACTAACGAGACTTCAAAGAAATGCTTGTATCTCAGAATCACTGTAAAATGTATACCCAGTGCTACCCTCAATGTCGTTTTGCACTTACTTTACGATCTTTCCATCGCTGCTCAAAGTACAATCAGGTTAAAGGAGGTTGTCTTCTATAGGCAATCTCTCAGGAGTAGTATTTTTAGGCAGTTACCACTGCATTTCTCTGGACTTCATACAGATCTCGCCATCCGTAAACTGAAGTTTGAATGTTGTGCTATGGCAATCTTTCCAGGTAAGCAGGATTAGAATGAGGAGAAAATCTGCACCGAAGCCGGTACCTTTGTGTTCACCGACAGCTCTAAGACGGAATCGGAAGTCGAAGCAGGGGATTTCTCCAAATCAGTCAATTTATCTATATCCTTAAAATTCCTGAAAAGCTTTCCACGCAAAAATCTTTACGATTCTAGAGGCATGCAAAGTGCTTAGGCAACGAAGGAGCCAGGGAGATATTAACATTTTTTCTGATAGTCAAGCCGCGATCAAGGCTCTCTCGACGTTACGGTGCAGATCCAAACTAGATCTTTTGGGTGTGCAAGATCTGATATGTGGATCTGGGTTCCAGGATATGGCAATATAGAGGGAATGAAATTGCTGATGAGCTTACCAGGAAGGAGTCGACTGAATTGGTTTCAGAGGTCTCCTACCCGTTCATCGGCATCCTCTTGACTGTTGCTAAAGAGGAATCGTGCAACGTATTTCTCGGGAAAGCGCAGAACAGATGCTGATCTATTTCTTTGTGTGCTATTTTGAAAACTCTATGGAGGAATCAGAAAGCCCTTGGGACTCCACGGCATGCAATTTCCAAGCTCGTAGTAGTTTTTACCGGTCATTAAAAGATCGACACATACGCAGGAAAGCTAGGTTTACCTTTTAATCCCCATTGCAGAAGCTGTGGGTACCGTTCAGAGAACGAAACAGTTGAGCACTTCCTCTTCAAATGTCCAGGGCTGCTAGACGATTAAGGTCACTAGATGCCCAATAGTCAATCAATAGTCCTATGCTAAATGAGATTCTTTAGCAACTCTCACATTTAAGTTTAATTGTAGTTTTTCAAGTAAAATAGAGTGGAAAAGATATCCTCAGCCTACGGGGAATGGTTTCATACGCTGTTAGGCGAAAGATATCCGCACATTGGCTTCTTTCCGGGTTCTAATCGATTGAATTGCAGGTGATGTCGTTCGGCTCCCCCCACTTTCTTTTGAGTGTTTCCGTTCGCATTGGTGTTTGGTTTATGGGAACCTATAGGTTTTGATTGGATACGGTGTTGAGATAGAAGAAGCGAATTACGATGCAAGTCTGTGGCTGCAAGATTTTAAGTTCTACAGTCATACAGTAGAGTGAACTTGACGATGGAGATGAGGATTTTGATTTTGGTGTTACGACCGACCGCAGAGGATTTACAGATAGCTTTAAAAGCGCCTAAAGCCTGTTTTGTTTTATTTATGCCATTTTTTGTATCTTTTTTGAGCCGCCTTGAAGATGAAATGCTAAATCCAAAACGCGCAAAAAGTCTTAGAATGTTATAAACTCCTAATCGACTTATCCCAGTATTTTAATGTAAATCTCATTTGGGTACCAGGTCTTAGAAATATAGCACGAAACTGCATGACAGAAGGTACAACCCTAACTATTCAATCGGATAAAGCGTGGATAAGCATGTCCTTAGTAACTTCTTTGATAGATAAGGAAACTATAGAATAGTAAATTCAATGTGGGGAAACCTAACCCGGATCTCAAGAGTGGCCGTTCAAAATGCCTCCTAAGACTCTACAGAGAGGATGCAAGAACTTTGATAGGAATATTAACCGGTCATTGCCTGATAGGTGACCATGCAAGAAGGCTGGGAGTTCCACACTGCGACTATTGTACGATAGAAGCAGCTATTATACAGAAGAGGAAAAAACTATAAGACACCTCCGTTAACGATATAACGCGGATATACCGTTAACGAAGTTAAGCTCGTTTGTAAAAGTGGCAGGATGACTTACAAGGGGGGATCCCTTAGTATAAGTAAAAAGTTACAGTTACAGTTACATATCCGCAAGCAATAGACCTACTTACCTACCTACCCAAGTAGCAAAACAGCTGACTTCTACAAGCTCAGTACCGTCGATTTAAAATTTTTGTGTACTGGCCGAGTTTAATTGCACTATTTTGGTTTCGTTGACTTTTATTTCGAGGCCCACTTTCGCTACTCTTTCTTTTACTAGTGTTAGTTTTTTCGACATATCAGACGAGGTGTGTGTCACTATTTTGTATTATATCATCGAAATATTCTTGATCTTCAAGGCGTCCATTCAGTTCCAGCGCAATGTTGCCAACACACAGTTCTGTTGAACGCCTGTCGAGATGCTAAAGTGATTAAAAACCATTTGGAAAACTATTGAGCAGAGGTCTCGTCCCACCCGTCGTTTTCAGTAGGCCTGGTCGTTTTTGATTTTCACTTGTTTTAAAAAATATAGATTGCATTTTCAGAAACGTGGTTCACTTCAACTAAACGCATCTAAAATGACTTGATTCTTTCAGCGTCTCAAAGGAGAAACTATTGTATTTTTTGACAAAGTATCAATAAATTACAAGAGAGATGGGAAGGAGTCAATCATTTCTTTGGGCAATACTTTGAATGATGCACTGAATGATGTGTCATTAAATTAAAGGCAAATCTTTGGAATAATAACCCAAATAAACTTATTTTATCTCACTATGATTGCCAGAGAAACATTTTCTTTAATCCATCTCACAAAATGCAACACCCTTTATGCAACTGAAGTATACTTTACTGCATTCATCTACACGTGGGCTATCGAAACCGCATGAACCGTAGAATATTTCAACGAAAAAGGCAACCCACTCAGTCATTCAGCCACTCACCCGCTGCCAAAACTCGTCATAGGTACGTAAGTAGATGAGTATGCGCCCATAAGTACGCAAGTATGAAAGTATGTATGTTTGTGCGCATGCATGTAAGGTGGAGGTACTTACCCTCGGTACCGTTGGCCAATTCAATGGCTACTCCGTTTTCACGTCGCCATGTAATTGTCGGCTCTGGTGAGCCCGTAGCCGCGCATTTGAGCGTCACATTACTACCCTCGCGCACAACCATATCCGTGCTGGTGGGATAATCGAGGATGTCCGGCGGGACTGTGGTGTGCGAGCGGTGCGCGAATGAGCGATATGAGCGGAGGATGGAGGGCGAAGTATGGCATAACAGGAGGTAGATACGTCGAACAGGAACAGTGTGTGTGAGTGGCAGAGAGCACACACACAGGTATACAGCAAATGTAGAGACAATGAAGCATAAGATGAGGCGTAGCAGATAAGTGGTGGATGCATGGAAGTGCAGTTGAGTTCCGGTTGCCGGGATGCACGTCGATTGCAGCCAGTTCGTTGTTTTTGTGATGTTTGGTAATTGTGATGATATTTCGTTTTTGTGTGTGTGTGGGTGTGTGTGTTTATTTGTGTTTTTAGAAACGATAGCATGACGCGGCAGGTGTTTCACATTTGTGTAGACATTTTCAGTTTGTGTTTGTTGTTGTTGTTTTTTTGCATTTTATTTGCATTAGTTGTTGCCGTTATTCAAATGTCGAAAAGTGAACAAATATTCACAATAAAAAAAAAATGCATTGGAAAAAATTTAAATAGTTCGGTTATTTTGTAACGGTTTTGTATGCGTTGTTTGCATGTGCGTGTATGTGTGTGTGTTTCGTTTCGATGTGTGCATGCGGCAAGTCGAGTGAATCATAAAAATTGTTTCAACATGTTCCCATTTCATTGCATAGTTTGTGGCGCATAAAATTTTTAGGGTGATTTTCGTTGTTTTTTTGCAATTTCAGAGTTTCGTTTTCATTTATTTTATTTTTTTTCAGTTTCGTTGTTTTTTTTTTTTGTTTCATTGTCGAGCAGCGAGCGTAGCGAAATTGTTTAGTTGCGGTGGGTAATGTTGTTATTGCATGTTGACCAACACCATTTGTTGTTTTTGTAGTTGGTTTTTTGTTGATTATTTTTAGCAAAGCGATTGTGGCGATAGACATCAGCGCCATTGATGGTGGTTGGCATGATATCCAGAGTACGTAGCGCAGGGGGACAGGGTGTGGCATTTGTTGTTGCGGCGCCGATTACGGCGTGTGTTGTTGTTTGTTATTGCATATGCAGAGATTATGATTGGCGGTAATTTTCATTTGTTGCGGGTAATTTTATTTATGTTCGAATGTTGGCCGTTGGAAATAAATTTTTTTTTGTAGGAGCATTTTTTGACCAAATTTTGTTCATTTTTATTTTTAGTTTTTGGTGTTTTTTTGTGCGTGCATATGTTTTGAACAATTTTTGAAAAGTTTTTATGATGATTTATCGATTTGAATTTAATTCGATTTAATTTAAGTTGATTTAATTTCAATAAAAATTTCGAGTTTTAAAGATTTTTATATATATTTTTTTTATTATTTTAAATTTTTGAGGTGATTTACGTTTTGTTTATGAAGTTTAGTAATTATATTGGTTTATTTGTTGAAGTAAATTTTCGGTTCGTAGGCAAAGTTTTCAAAATTGGTTATCATATTTTAGATATGGTGACATTTGGTATTTTTCGAATTTTTGTAATTTTTAATTATGACAATTTTTTTTTAGTGTTTAGGGGTTTTTGTTTGACCGAAATGAATTTATTGTTGGTGCGGATGTGGTGAAATATTTTTGTGAATAGTGTAGTTTAGGTTATTTGTGATTTTGTGTTTTTAAATTTTATTAATTTTGTTCGTTTAGGTTTTGGAATTTTTGTAATTACAATTTTTATTTTTGCATTTTTTTGCATATTTTTTAAAAGGAAGTTTTTTGGGGATATTTGGGGTTTTTTAAGTCGAATATTTTTTTTTATTTTGTTTATTCAAATAAATTGTTTGTTCGTACATGGGGATTTCCGAAATTTGTTAAAATTTTTAGTTAAGGTGATATTTTTAGTTTTTGTAAATTTTATGTTTGGTGGTTGGTTTTTTGTTTGGATTATTTTTGAATTTTTGTAAATATTTCAGTTGTTTTTAATTTTTGTAAATATTTCCATTGTTAATTTATTTAATTTATGGAATGTCCGCATTTTTTTTTTGTTTTCATTGAAATTTTTAAATTGTTTTAGTTTTTGTTTTAATTAAGACGAATAAATTATTGGTGCACAATTTACGGTGTTGTTTGCATACAGATTTTTGTTATGATTTAATGAAATACATTTTTTGTTTGTTTCCGAGGTTTTAAAAATTTGTTATAGTTTTTTAGTTAAGTTGATATTGGGCATTTTTTGATTTGCCATGAATATAAAGATTTGGCGATTGTTTTTTAATTTTTGTAATTTTTTTTGTTTTGAAAGAATTTTTTTTATGTTTGCAATTTTTTTTGTTTTGAATAATTTTTTTTTAAGTTTGTAATTTTTGTGAATTCATTGTTCGTATCCATTTTTTCGAAATTTGTTGGTAATATTTTTGGGAGCATATTCGGTTTTTTTGTAATTTGTATAATTTTTTTAAATTTATTTTTATTGAAATAAATTTTTTGATCGAAGACAAAATTTTCCAAATTTGTTATAATTTTTAGTTTTGTTGATATTTGGTATTTTGGTAAATTTTTGGTTTCGTTGGTTTTTATGATTTGGGTAATTTTTTTAGTTTTTTGTGATCCAAATTCAATTATGTTTTGGGCACATATTTTGACAATTAATTGAGAATTTTTAATTTAGGTAGTATTTAGTGTTTGTTGTGAAATATTGCAATTTTTTTCGATGATTTCCGGTTTTTTAATGTTTTTTTAATTTTTTTTTTTAATTTTTTATAATTACAGTTTTTTTATTGAGTTGAATTTATTGTTCGTGCACGAGGTTTTAAAAATGTGTGACAATTTTTTAGTCGTGGTGAATATGGGTAGTTTTTGTATTTTATAAAATTTTTGTTTTTGGAAATTTTTATGTTTTGGTAATTTTTATTTTTGTCGTAATTTTTCGTTTTTTTTTTGTGGTTTTGTGGAATTCATTGTTCATGCGTGTTTTACATTTATTTGTTTTTTTTTTGGAGTTTTTAGTTTTCATTTTTTTTTTAATTTGTGCATATTTTTTATAGATTTTTTATTTTTGTTTTTGTTTAATTATTTTGTTGGGGAACGTAATTTCAATGTTTTTGAAAAATGTTTGGTTGTGATAATTTTTGGTTTTTTGGAAGCCAAATTTTTCAATTAAGTTTTAGTTTTTTTTTTTTTAATTGGAAATGAAATGAATGAAAATTAAAAAAAAGTTTTTATGATTTTTGTGGTTTTTTTTGTTCAATGTTTTTGAAAAATATTCGGTTGTGGTAATTTTTTGTTTTTTTGAACGGCAAATTTTTCAGTTGAGTTTTAGTTTTTTTTAAATTGAAAATAAAATTAATGAAAATTAAAAAAAAGTTTTATGATTATTTTTTGGATTTTGTTTTGTTTTTGTTGATTTCCAGAAATATTTTGTTAGTGTACATATTTTTAACAGTTTTTGTTAATTATTTATATTGGCAATTTACATTTTTTGAGGAATATTTTTAAATTAATATTAATATTTTTTTTTTAATTTTGGTATATTTTTGTAATTTTAGTATTTTTTTTTTATAATATTGTTTAAAAGAATTTTAATTTTTGATTTTTTATAATTAATAAATGTTACGTGATGGGGATTCAATTTTATTTTTATTTTTTTGAGTACAATAATTTTTTGGTATTTCAGTTATTTTTGTGTTTTATTTCATATTTGAGTTTTTTTGAAAATTTGAATTTATTAAAAAGATTTTGTTAATTTATAATTTAAAATATAAATGTAAGTTGGGATAAGTAAATATAATATTAAATATTTTTTGTGTGAATGACAGTTACGCGCATTTTAATTGTTTTTTAAAATATTTAGTACCAAATAGAATCGACATTATTTTTGGGGTAATGAAAAGCGTTGTAGTTTTTTATTTAATTTAATTTTTTTTAAGTTGTAGTGGTTGTGTTTTGCGATTTTAATTGTTTATAGTTTTTAATAATTTTATTAAATAAAAAAGTAAATTTATTGTTTTTATTAATTTTTTATCATTATTTTGTAGTTACAATATAATTTTATTAATTAATTAATTTTTTTAATTTGATTAAATTTTTTTCATCCCAGCAAAGTTCCACAATTATTTTTTTATTATTGCGAGCAAAAGCCATCAGCAAAATTATCACGCCATCAGGATAGGAATCATTATCACCAACACCACCATACCATCGCCGACAATATTATCACCATAGCCAGCATAATTGTTATTGTTATGTGTGTCGGTGTGCGAGTGTGTTTGTGGGTCGTTAAGCGTTGGTTAGTTTCCGTAATTGTTGTTATTGTTATTGCATTTGGCGACGCAGTGATTGTTGATACCGTTATTAATTTTATTATTGTTATTATTTTCATTGTGTTCGCAATTGCAGTTGATGGTTTTTATTTGGTTTTTGTTTGTGTTCGTTATCATTAATTGGTAATTAATACAAGCCAACAGCATTCACAAGTATGATAGTAGTTTCATTGGTTGTTGATGTTGTTGTTGTTGTTGTTGTTGAAGGATAGCAGCAATTTGAAAAGAAAGAAATCGAATTTCATTAGTATGTTGATTACCCTAGTAGAATATTTATAATTTATATGTACAGTTATTAGCAATCAAGTTACTCTACATATATTGATTTTGGTACCCTAAGATCACTTAGAGACATAGAGAGAAACCCCAAATTATGGCCTGGTAGTAAAAAATATTGAAAGACCATCATGTTTTCCCTTGATTTGAATTTCTTAAGACATGTCCGTGAAGAAAATTTCGGAGAAAGCTGAGGTATCTGCGAATTTCACATACTTAAAATGGAAGTCATGCATTTGGTTAAAGTGGTTGTCCGACAGGCCTTAAACTATCGATACTACCATCCCATGGTTTCTCATTATCGCGAATTTTTTTTTAGCTATAAGTACTACTTCTTCCTGGTTAGTCCAGTTACCAACGAAGGGGCTTTAACACATTTTAAAGGCAACACCTCGTGTTGGTAACAGAAGAGGGGAAAAACCTCATTTACATTCGAGAGTCCAGGTATAGTAAGTATAGTATTTTAATAAACTCAGATTATCAGATCGGTAACTGCAGGCGAAATGATTGGTGCGTGACTACCATTCAGTAGCGACGGGGTTTGAAACCTGCAGTAGGCATGAAACGCCAAAGGATGGTAAAGGCTTTGCCTACTATCGGTATCCCCTCAGCAGGCATTGGCATAACTTCGAATGTATTTCTGCTATGAAAATGGTTCTCGTAAAATAACTATTTGCGTTACGAGGCAGCGTGAAACTGTAGGTCGCTCAATTTTTGGAACAACATGAAGGCACCCACCACAAATTAGAAGAAGAGCTTGGCCAAATATCTAACGAATGATGTCGTGGAATTATATATATATCTTGTTAAGGGGGGAGCCTGGTTTATAGTTTTTTTTTTCGTTTTAAGCGATTTCTAATAAAAAAAAATATATTTCAGAATATTCACACAAAATTACAGAGCCTAATTCTCAATATTTCCGTAGATACAAAGCCAAAGGTAGGCGAGCGTTAGGTAGTTACGCTGTGACCGGACAGCTATAGTACAAACTTTATCTTCTTTTCTCGACTTTTCATTTTTATGATTTCTTTGAATTGGCGTACATGAATGAAAAAAAAAACTAATGAAGCTTTTGAAATGAATCATAGCTTGTTCCCTTCAGTATTAAATTCTCTTCTATTTGAACTAACAAAATAGACAAAAGAAAATTTCAAGATTTTTACTCCAAGTTGAAGTGAATTTTTTTCTTATAGAAAGGCATTTTTTTCTTTAAAACCTCCAAAAAGTTGAAATTTTGGAATTTCTCTCAGTTTTCTTAGTTCATCTAGAATAAAAAATCATGATCATTAGAAATCCGTTTGAATTTTTTGCTTTAGATAATAATTACGAGCTGTATCTTGTACGCCAGTTGGAAACTCCAGCGTTGCAGCGCTCTACTAATTTCTATGTTAAACATTTTTTTCAACTTATTTTAACCAGTACAAAAATTTGTTATACTTTTTAAATGTTCATTAAAAGATAGAAAAAACTTTGCAGTGCTAAATTAATTTTTTCCTTAAAAAAAAATGGCAAAGAGATGCAATTTTTAGACCCCATAAACCAGACTCCCCCCTTAAGTGTTTGGCCGAGCTTCTCCTCCTATGCATTTGTGGTGTGCGTCATGATGTTCGACAAACAACAGTTTTAAGCCAACTTCGAATGGCAAATGGGTTTTTATGAAGAGGGTTTTCTTGGCAGAAACGTACTCTAAGGTGTGTCATTGCCTGCCGAGGACCGACCGTTATTTGAAATAAAAATTAATTTTCTTCTATCATTTAGTGTTTCGTGCCCGGGGTTTCGAACCCTATTATTTCATTCGTTAGCCACAATTTGAGCTGTTTGTTATTTGTTTCATTTGCCTAAGTCGGCACCTCTCTAATTCCTTTCAGGAGCAAAACCCTACCTTGAATTTCCAAGCTTCGAAATTGATTACATTATTCAAAATATTCCGCCGTTGGGAACAGGTTTTTACCAATAGATGATATGGAGAGAAAGAAAAAGAACGAACGCTTATATCTACCACGGTTATCTTGGCTCTGTCATATTTCATCCTTCTCACCTCTATCTGACCCCTGACTGGCCCTGTCGCATTCCGTTCATTTCGTCTTTGCCCGGTCTATGTAAGTTTTGCCTATTTCTAGTCAGTTCCATTCTATAATCTGTAAAGTAATATTTTGGGACTCTGAGGCATAGTGTAGATGAGTAAATTTCTCCAATGAACCTGCACTAGTAGAATCGGAATTATAACTGTCAAGCCCGATTAGTCTTAGAGTTTATCCTTTCAGCTTCTTGGCTTCCAATTAATGCTATTGATTACGTACATGAACGGATTTTTAATTAATTGAGCTAAGCCACCTCTCACGTACTGGCTCACACAAGGGAGTTTTGAGTATTCAAAAGACCGAATGAATAAATGAATAATTCGCATTACAGCCCTGATTTGGCACCTAATGATTTCTTTTTGTTACCGAGCATTAAAAATAAAATGCAAGGCCAACGTTTTTCAACACCTGAAATAGCTCTTGAAGCCTTTAAATAGCGCGTTTTGGAGAAAACAGAACAAACGAGGTTTTGAAAGCAGGACAAGCCTACTGTTTCGTCGAACTCTACCCCCTATAGGACTGCCGCCAAGTATTACATCGTGGGGGTGAAATGCGAATTAATCACCGCTCCTAAGCCGTATGTTTTCTAGGGTCCTGAGTTTCTTCATCGTCTCTGCTATGACGCCGCATGCTGCCGTCCATTTTTCCTTGCTTTGTGCCATGGAATGCACGAATGCCCCAGGGTCGTAATTTCCGCCAAATATGCTGTGAAGCTCCAATTTCGAGCCCATTCAATTGCCCACATTCGGAGAATACGTGGTAGGCATCTTCTATCACGTTTTCGCTACAGTATTCGGAACTGCGAACCGATTCGTGTTTGAATCGATGGACGTACGCTTTGAAGCATCCATACCCGATTAAAAACTGAGGCAGGTAAAAATCTATTTCTCCCTGTTTTCTTTCTAGTCAGTTTGGCAAATCTGGATTGCAGCGATGTGTCCAACGGCCCTTGGTTGTGTTGTTCCATCTTGGGGTTCTAAGTTTGGGTAGAAGTTTCCCATGCTGCGAAGCGTTTCACTTCCAGCTAACATTGCAACATCGTTTGCTCGTATCTTCACTGACTAGCGCTGCTTCTTCCGACACAGTTTTGCAGGCGGATCACACCCGAAGCGCATATAAGCGATACGCTGCCTTTATACCGCGGAGATACGACGAATATTGTGTAGCCAGATGCCTGGCAGGACTACTGTGTAGTATTTGGTTCTTTACCACGCCTGCTAAAAGTTGGTGTCGCTATTGCTTTAGCCCGCGCGCCTTAAGCTCTATCCGCGCTAATGCTGCTTCAGTCTCTAATGCTTTTTCGGTCGCATACCTCAGGTGTATCTCAAACGATAGCCTCTTGTCGATCATGATTTTCATTATTTTATTGCCGACAGTGTTGTGATGCTGTGATTGTCAACTTGTATAGGTGGTACCTCTACTTTTTCCGGCCGTTTTGCACTTGCCATGAGTTAGCGCTCGCTATGGTCCGATTAGCTTTTTCGCAGATGTCACAGATGGCGCGTTTTGAAGGTCTCCACTTTTGACTTGCAAAAGTGCTCTGAAAATGGGTTCAAACGAATTCGAAATTGTATTGACTTCCAAAGAGAACATTTTGAAAGACAATTAAGCCATTTTCATCATTATTTGACTGAATTTTTCCGTATTGGGTGCAAAATATAAAAGGTAACTCTCGTATGAACAAGACAACTGTCGCAAGGAATTCCTAATGTAACTGAGTCAGGAGCAGCATAACTACCCATAGGAACATACAGAGTAGAAATAAGTGGTATACTCGCATGTATGTAGCTGAAAAGGTAGCGCCTTAGGAAGTTAGCCAAACGAATTTCAGTCAACCTCGTACGTGTAAATACCTCCGCATTATAAATTTTACATCTTCGCAATAAATTCCTAGGTCATGCTGAACTTCATATGTTAAACATTTATTTTTCTGTTTTTAATCACTTTTACATAGACACGCCTCTGATAGTAGAAACCAACCGCGTACTATTACAAAGCATTTTAAAATATATTCATCTCTAAGTATGGGAGAATAAATATGAAATTCACGCTCGACCAGCTCCATTTCCTGTGTGATGCAACTTTTTCAATAATTCATAGCAAAACTTTGTGGGAACGCCACATAATCAGGACATTCTTATTATTTTTTCAATTTCTATATCCATAGAGCTGCACTCAAACACACACACCCACTCATTCATGCAAATACTTAAATTTCCACATTTTTGGTTGACACCTGCGGCCATGACTTTCGCCACCATTACGGCAACCACACAGTGGATTTTGTACACCGATACCGCAAAATATACTTACATATATACAACATACATACATACTTACATACATACATATATACATACTCACACATATATACATACACATACATCCACACATATGCATACTAACAAACGATTTATATGTTTTTGGTTGTTTGTTATTTTTTGTGCTGCGACGACGGAAGGTGTGCAGACCATAGTGCCGGAAGTATGTGATCATGGCGACAAACAACAAAAACAACAACAAGGATAACTGGAAAATTTTACAGCGCATCTGTCACAATAACGTTGCCACGTTTGCACGGCGGAAGTGGTGTCATTAAAACAACGTATTCACCAGTGGCCATTGTGCAGCGGGCAGACGACAGGGCTCAGCCCAACCACCAGTCGCTGAGCGTCAATAGTTGTGGTAGTGGAGTTTATGAAAGTGGCCGCAATTATGCGGTTAAATAGTGCAACCCAAATTGCGGTAAATGGCAACAAAAGCGTACAAAAAATGGCTAAAGGAAGAATGTGTGAATGCGTGAATGTGTATGTGCGTGTGCGCCGATGTGTTTCCACGGCACTTACATGCATACCCTGTAGGCAAATTTACTAGTGGTGAACTAATATACTTCATGGCTTGCATGAGTCGCAGACCCAACTGGTCAGACAACTGGCGCTTTTCCATGCAAGCAGCTGGTATTTTTAATATGGGAATGTTCTACGAGTTGTGAAGTGAGAGATTTCGATCAGAAATATACCAGTCTAAAACTAGTACAAAATAGACAAAAATAATACTAGTCCGATTATTGACCGAAATCACTAGTTTGAGACTAAAAATGACAATTAAAAAATAAAATAAGTTTATGAATAAAGAATAGAAAAAATTTTATAAGCATAAACTAAAATATTACACATTTTTAGCAGCCTTTCTAAGCAGCCTTTCAGCCTCAGATTTTCTAAGTATTGACAAATTGGTACCATTTGAAAGATTAAACTAAAATTTGTTTCATTACATGTTATCAAATTTGTTTTTGAATACGCTTTTTACTAAATTTAAAAAAAAAAAATATATTTTGTGTGATAGAAATCTTTTTTTTTTTTTGTCGTTTACCAACTCCATTGCTTGTCTGTTTGTATACCGCAACTGTTTAGTTCTTAAGTGTAAAATATGACTGACATACGATGCCATTTGTAAAAATTATAACATCCTCCTATAGGATGATTAATTTTGCGCCATCGTTTTATATTGCATATGCTCTAATTTTAATTCCTTACAACATATCCTAATAAAATTGAGTTGAAAAGTTATAGTCAAGCAAAATAGGCAAGAATAAATCGTTTTGTAATCGGCCCAGGTCTGGTCTTTTTCGGACTAGTTCGGTTTGAGTAAAAAAATTCTAGTCCTAAACTAGTATTATTCTGATTAGTTTGGTTTTTCACTACAGGCTGTCATACAAAAGTATGGCCACACTGAACTAAAAGGTTGATTCAAATAAAATAGGCATAAATAATTCATTTTGTAATGGGTACAAGTATAGTCTTTTTCGGACCAGTTCGATTTGAGTCAAAAAATTCTAGTCCTAAACTAGTATTTTTTCTAATAAGTTTGGTGTTTCCTTGCGGGGTGTCATACACCACATTTCATTTTTTTGTTCTCAGTATTTTAAGGTATGCAAATGCGCAGAGATTAATATTGTAATATTTTCATTATGGTCTGTACGCAGACATATGTGAACGTGTGCATGTGCATGTATGGGAATGAATGTAAAGTACATTAAGGCTGGTCATTTTAAAAAATATTTCAAAAACACTTTGATTTCAACTCAGGATGCCCTCAGAAAACCATAGGTAAAAATCGTTTAAGCGCTCAAAGCGGATGACCTACAATGGCTGTTCCACAAATTCGTAGTCACTGCAAAAATATTTTATTTTGAGGTATCGACTGAAAAGATAAAGAGCTTAGTGATATCAATTGATCCAATGAGGTGCAAACTGGAAAACGATCCAAATGTTATTGAACAAATGTTGAATTTGAAATACCCCGGAGTGGTTTCGGAGATTTCCAGTGATCGCGGCATTGTTAAGGAAGTGCGAGAAAGATGTGCACAAATAGGAAGGTATCAGGATGCTTTAGAGCTATAATATGGAGGAATAAGAACCTAAGAATGAAGGGTAAAACCCGAATATAAAAATCTGTGATAACACCCCTTCTGATGTATGGTGCAGAACCCTGAGCAGAAAATGCACAAACAGAGCAAGTACTTGCAAATTGCAGATCTGCTAATTTTACTAACCATCTCACAAAAAACTCGTCTAGGTTGCGAAATGAAGCAAAGGAAGGGAAGAAACGAAGTTTACTCACATTGTTAAACTTGTATGGACTATAAGACGAGCTTGAAATAAATAATAAGGATTGTTAGAGATTCTAAACCTAACAAAAGACGTGCACCGGGAAGACCTCCAAAACGATGGAAACCGGGCTGGATATCTACGTCAATTGAAGACACATAAAATTCTTTTTTATATTTTATTTTTAATTTTTTATTTATTTTATTTATTTATTCATTAATGTCTATCCAAGTTCAGAACAGACATTTAGGATATAAATTCAGACCTAAAATACAAATTTGCAATATTTAAAATTAAAAAGTGTAGTAAAATTAGATTATCAACATAAGAAACCATTAAATTGCTAAAAATATTTACAGGTTACAATTGAATTTTACCGAAATTAATAATCATAAAACTAAATTAACACATATATAAAAGGTATTATTTTGATCTCTTACATAGAAAGTAATTTCTTAATTGCATTTGGAATACTTGTATGGCCCTTGGTCAGACAACATTCTAACGAGTGGCGCATTGGCACTATATATTGTCCTACTAAAGCCAACACGAAAAATCTTGTAACGGCGAAAATTTGCAAATAATAGATACTTCAAACTGTCTCTGTTCACTTGAGAAATCAAAGGCTGTCTTTGCATAAATTTGGCCTCCATCTGTCTCGCCCTTTTTTAAGAAAGAAATTGCGCAGTTTCCCTTTAATCGCGATAAAGGGGACAACGATGTCTGATTTGGAGGCAACTAAGACCTTCCTGGCAGGCTAGTCGGCAATTTAATTTTCTTATATCTTCCCATGCCCCAGAACCCAGATAAGAGAAACATTTGGAACAAAGACCTACTGAACAAAAGTAAAAAAAACACAGTTGTCTCAAAAATTATCTCTTAAAAGAAGCTCGAAGCTGATCCGACTTATTACAAATATACTGTTGTTAATATTACGAAAAAATTTTAGCGCTTACATACACATAAGCTTTTCTGTATATATGAGCACTTTCTCATACAAATTCCGCTCGTGTTCTCGCTTTGGTTTGTGGTGGCCTTAATTAAAAGGCGTTGTGTGAAAATTAATTTATTGCCAGTTGAGGTAAATTAATTTTTACTTCGCACATTTTTGTGTGAAGCGAAGTTGGAAAGGAATGCAGACTTTCTTCAACAAAAAATAAATAAAAAAAATGTCGAAAATGAGGATTTTTAATTGTAGTAAGTGGCGAGTTGCAAGCAGAACTGAGGATATATGTACACTTGTGCTTACTTTATTAAGTCTCTCTATCTTTTTGGGATATGCGTAATAGTTTTCATGCTAAATTCTTTTCGTAAACTTTTTTTTTTTAATTTAGTATTTTATAAAAAAAGTTCCCAACTATGTGCAAAATTCACAAATATATGGGATAAATGGAACGCGAACGGCCCTCTTGGTCAAGGAACTAGAATTCAAAACTTTAACGAATTTCAAGGAATTGCTATCAAAATGTTCAATTTGTTAATCAGAATCTTTGGGAAACTTCCCGCCATGGTGGAACAAGAAGTGAACATTGGTCAACAAAGAAGTGAATTAAATGAATTCTTTAATCTTGCTAAGGTCCCCGATTGCGATGAATGCTGGAGAAAGTACAGAGCTTTACTAGTCTAACTGTAAGAAGGGAATTGGGAGAGATAAGAGAAGCTCTTGGTAGAGTTACTGTGGTGACATAAACCAGACTGCTGGTGCATCACTACTCCAGCAGATTCTTGCCAAATTTCTTAGTATTTCACCACTAATCTACAAAGATACAGGAAAATGGACACCTGATTGCAAAGAAACACCGGAAGTACTAATAGATACCCACTTTCCTGAGTTGCAGTTCGCAGCACAAGCAGTGACGGGAACTTCGAAGAGCTGATCTCAACAAGAATGTTGGATTGGGCACTGAAGTATTCTGACTTCTTTAAATCCACGAGTCCGGATGGAATGAACCCAACGCTGCTGCAGTAAGGAAGCTTTGTGCTAATACCGCGGCTGAAAGAAATATTCCTGTATTGTGTGTGGCTAAATTATGCCTCCAGGAGCTGAAGATTAGCTAGGATTGTTTTTGCACCTAAACCGGATAAAAGCAAGCATTTGTATTCCAAGAACTATAAGCCAATTAGCCTTACATCATTCGCATAGCAAACGTTCGAAAAACTGCTCGATTGGTACATTAAGGAAGAAACTGAATCTAGCCTACTGTCACCAAATCAGCAAATGCATGCACGAAGGGGAAATCCACTGAATCAGCTCTTCACAGAGTGATGCTACAGATAGAGAAAGCGCTACATTATAGGGAATATGCCATGGGAGGCTTCCTTGACATATCTGGAGTCGTTAACAATGTACGAGGATCAACGGAAGTTTTCATAGAGGACCTGGATTCAACTGGTGTGGAGCCTGCTACTGAACACCGGATCGGCAGCCTATTAAACTGTCGGATAGTGATGGGCGAATGGGGTTCCAGTACAAACTCGAAGAAGGCAAACAGAGGAACTCCACAGAGAGGAGTGCTTCCCCATCTTTTATGGAGCCCAGTGATAAATCAAATACTCATCAAACTTGAGAATAGAGGACTGAAGCTGACGGCATATGCTGACGACTTGGCTGTTATCAACTCAGGTAGGTGTCCACAAAAGATTAGTGAAATACACACAACGACGCTTAGATAGAACTGCAAGTGGTTGGAAATGGTCGAGCTGGAAGTAAATCCAGAAAAGACGGACTTCGTACTTTTTACAAGGAAGTACAAGATTCCTAATTGGACAACAAAAACATCGAGTAAATACCGAGGCATTGATGTGAAACTGTCATGGATATTGAATGTGGAAGAAAGAGCAAAGACAGCTTCTAATGCCTTATACGCATGCAGAATAATTCATGCCGATCCCCGGCTCACTCATTGGATATACGTGGCGGTCATTATACCAATAATGCTTTATGGTTCGCTAGTATGTAGGGCGGCGTGCGATAAAGTGACGTACGTTAAGTGATTGGAAATCTTGTAAAGGATTGCAGGAATATGTGTAACCGGTGCTTTGAGCACAACTCTAACAGCGGCAATACAAATAATTCTTAACTGGCATCCAAGCAAAGTAATAGTAAGAAACTCTGCCAACAGATCTGCTCTAGGACTGAAGATGTCAGGACAAATCTCACAGAGGTTTTTTCGTCACAGAAACATTCTGGATTCAAACGGAAGGTCAGAGTACGTGATTCCACGAGTTAAATTTGGCAAAACGGCTAGCGTTATTACAGAGCAAAATGGCTGGCAGAAAGGTCTCTACCATTCATAGAATTTCTTTACAGATGGATCCAAAATGGAGGAAGGAGTAGAAGCGACTGTTTTTTTGGATGCAATTTTATCTCCAAAAGCCTTTCAGGCTCCCTAATTACTGTAGTATATTTCAAGCTGAAATTTATGCGCAGCAAAAGCAGCTGAGTTAACTCTGGAATTATATATTGTACAACAATACATACAATATATAATTGGCGCGTACACCCATTTTGGGTGCTTGGCCGAGCTCCTCCTCCTATTTGTGGTGTGCATCTTGATGTTGTTCCACAAATAGAGGGGTCTACAGTTTCAAGCCGACCCCGAACGGCAGATATTTTTATGAGGAGCTTTTTCATGGCAGAAATACACCCGGAGACTTGCCATTGCCTGCCGAGGGGCGACCGCTATTAGAGAAATGTTTTTCTTAATTTTGGTGTTTTACCGAGACTCGAACCTACGTTCTCTCTCTGAATTCCGAATTGTACTCACGCACCAACCAATTCGGCTACGGCGGGCGCCAGGAATTAACTCCTCTTAATACTCGGACAAACATATTCATTGATGGTCAAGCGACTCGTAAAGCAATTGTGGTTCCTTAGACTAACTCGAAATGTGTTCAACAGTGCAGATCCTCCAGGGATGAATTCTGTGGAAATGGGTTGGCCACTAATTACTGGAAATCAGGACAGGAAGGGAATAGAAGGAAGTGAGAGACTTGATAAATTCGCTAAGGCAGGTTGTCGATGGACATAATCCCTTCACTCTCTCACAAAACTGCCAAAATTTTGTTAAAGACTTAGTATACCAAAACTGAAAACTTTATTTTATCACTCTCTTGAGCAGATCACCTCCGCGTGGGGCACCCTGGATAGCACAAAATGATTTGCCCTGGCAGGCCTCGGAGTAGGTTCCAAACCCGTCGCCACTGGGTTGCCGGTATAGGTGCGGTTGAGATGACTTTCGTCTTTGCGTCCGGTCTGGCTCTGACCCTGGTCAACCCTCGCGCTTAATGTAATGCTAAATATGGTACCTATAGACATCGCAGGCAGAATTACCGCTGGACGTACCAAAATCTCACATATGGGCACTTCAGCATCCTCAGAAACTTTGATTTCATCCCCCCGCCACCCATATTCCATCAAGGGAGGAGTGGACCGGGGCTACACTTGGGGACAGGGCCTGGTTAATCAGTTCACAGATGGTTCGAAGTTGGATGGTAGGGTTGTAGGAGGAGTATACTGCAAAGAGCTCCCCATCAAACTCAAATTCAGGCTACCGCATAACTGCAGTGTGCAAAGGTGGCCGCAATCAAAGAAGCAGCTGGCTACTTACTTGCGTAATAACTGTTAAGAAGGTAAATATTTACTCCGATAGCCAAGCGGCAATTAGGACTATAGGCTCTATTATGGTGCATTCGAAACTGGGCAGGGAATGCCTGGTCTCTCTCTCTCTCGAATGCATCAGTGGTATTTTTGGAAACTGCGAAGCCGATGAGCTACCCAAACAATGGCCCTGTGAGGCAATGTGCCCGCGAAAGGAGGGGATCGGGATCCCCTTGACTACCTGCGTTCTACTCCTGCACGAATAGGCTTTGCACCAAATCAACCAGCGCTGGGCAAGCACACGAACGTGTAAGGTTGCGAAGTCCTTCTGGCCACGTTTGTATAGGAGGCGTTCGAGGAATATTCTGAGGATGACATCCTCACGGAGCACTATCCGCGGTGTATACATGCCGTGGGACTCGGAATTATTTAAAGTCCTTTTTGCGTCAGCTGTATGGAGGATTAGGTGGAATCATCTCAGCACCTGCTCCTTAGCTGCCCTGCTCTCACGGGACTAAGGTTCAACCACCTTGGTTCTCACTTCTTTTCTGCGTCTTCTAATATTGCAGGTCTTGATATCAAAAATCTGATAAACTTCATCAGCAGTATAAAGAGGTCAACACAATCGCAAATTAGTCACCGTGCATAGTCCACATATACTCAACCCTCCACTGCCTCTCCTTTTCGTCCTCTTCGTCCTATTGTTTTTCGTTTCCCTTCACCTCATTTTTCCCTCTTGCAATGGTATCAGAAAGGATGAATCAAACATCTTTCGTCCGATTGGGCTCACTCTCTGGGCAACCATTAGTACCTACCCTAACCTAACCTAGGAAAGACTGTATAATATTGGTTGGAATACTGATGGGATACTGTCTCACTCTACATCACGCAGCCAAAATGGAATCAGTCCACAGTGATGTATGTGAGGCATGCAACGAATTGAGTGCTAGGAATAGTTTGGATTACCTACTTTGCCACTGCCCTGCTCTCTGTAGGACCCCACAAATGTGCTTAGGATCAACATATTTTTCATTCTTGGGGGATATTTCTGATAAAAGGCTGAATGGTTCATTAAAACTCGTGAAGACGTGCATTATGAATTATATAAAATACAATTTTTGATCCCGAACACATATCGCTGGCAACACAATGGACTATATATGTCTAAGTAATATCTCTTTACAGATCAGCCAAGACTATCTAACCTAACCTTGACATATATGCTGGATCTATGCAGAGATTTTGCTTTCATCCCTAGCAAGACTTCATCATTCAAGGTTTTTTTATTGGTGCTATGTAAAGATGATCGCCTGGAAAAGCCTATATAAGAAAAGTTTACCAACCTGGGTGAACAAATTATTTCTCTCTTAGCTGTAAGCTATTTTTGAAGTAAAACGAAGAGTGTTCTCAAAGTTACTCCTCTTTCTGATTTCTGCATATCCATAACAGCGGATGCCATTGGTAGTTAGAGCTACCCAAAAAATTATTTAAAGGTTGATAAATTCCTTTACCAGTTTTATTCGTTTTTCACGCTTAGTACTTTATCTGGGGTTGAACTAAATAGATAAAAATCTCCATTTAAAACCTGGTTGTACTTTTCGTCCAAGTTTTCCCCTAGTCCAGTCAAAATGCATTTACAAAAAGCAAGCAGCTAATATTGGGCTCTTAGTTAATTCAGGACAACGGATTATTATAAACTCCTTTGCAGTTTCGTCCGTGCATACCGCACAAATTACCAATAATCACTTTGGTGTGTGAGTCAATTTCGCCTGCTCATTTGCTCCAGCAAAGTATTGCCTTAATTAAATTTCCAATTTTACGCATAGCCAAGTGCACGAATTTGGCTATGCAACGTTCACTTACCTCCAACCATATTGCCCACAAATACTTTAATGCCACACAAAGCAGCGCTTCAGAAATTTGCGTGTGTGTGTATTAGTGGACATATGTCAGTGTATATGTGCATAGTCATGGCTGCTTCTGTGCCCATTAAGCGAGTGCAGCGGTTTGCGTTTGCTGCAGCATTCTTCTCCATATTTGCAAGCCAAATTCTGTGCAGGTATGTTAGGGAGTAGGATGTAGCAGCTGTTGTGCGCGTATGTGCGACATGACGAAAGGCAGAACATTTAACGTATTAAGCGGGTATATTTAATGCAAAATCAACAACGCCGCTGAGGCTCAGTGCGCGGTTAACATGTTGGAGTGCCAAGCAAAAGCACATGCACTCATACATATACACGCATTCATGCTCATGCAAACACATTCAATGATGGCTCACAATAGCAACAACAACAACAATAATAATCAAATTGATCGCGCTGGCCTTCAGTGTACAATGGCCACCAAAGCTAATAGTCAACAACGGTGGGAAGCGACTTTGTCGTTAAGCACAGCAAATGAGGAGCATCATAGGCGGCATTCGTATTTGTATGTATATGTGTGTGTGTGTACTCTTAGCCACGCCAAAGCGCTCATATTTACTTATGGGGAGTTTCGGGAACAAAAGCTCCTGCCCGGCCAAGTCGCCATGCACCGCTGGTTGGATGGTCAAATCAACTGAGCTTAAGTAACTGGCTGAGGCTAAACCGACCGAATGGTGTTGGTTATTTGTTTGTATGCGCGCTTATGAAATTGGTTTACATTGGTTTGTGTGCATAAGTGCAGAATACACGTTTTGTTAGCGCTCTCACCAAACCCACCTGCCGCTCAGCAGCAACATTCGTTGTAACTGACCTTGGAAATGGGCACATGCAGTAGTGTTTTAGTGCATTTAAAGCTAATAAATTAGAAAATTATGAATTTATAAAAGCTCAATTTGAAAAGATCGAAAATTCTTAAGTTATTAAAGTTAATTCCTAAAATCAGAAATTAGTAAATTCAAAAGTTGAAAAGCTCATAAGATAATCAGTTCATAAATTCATAAATCGAAAGTTCGTAAAATTCATAAAATTAATAATTTTGCAAATTCTCAAATTCATAAATTCATACACTCATTAATTCATAAATTCATAAATTCATAAATTCATAAATTCATAAATTCATAAATTCATAAATTTATAAATCCCTGAATTCATAAATTCATAAATTCATAGATTCATAAATTCATATATTCACAAATCCATAAATTCATAAATTCATAAATTCATAAATTCATAGATTCATTAATTCATAAATTCATAAATGCATAGATTCATTAATTCATAAATTCATAGATTCATTAATTCATAAATTCATAAATTCATAAATTCATAAATTCATAAATTCATAAATTCATAAATTCATAAATTCATAAATTCCTTAATTCATAAATTCAAAAATTCATATATTCACAAATCCATAAATTCATAAATCCATAAATTCATAAATTCATAGATTCATTAATTCATAAATTCATAAATTCATAAATTCATAAATTCATAAATTCATAAATTCATAAATTCATAAATCCATAAATTCATAAATTCATAGATTCATTAATTCATAAATTCATAAATGCATAGATTCATTAATTCATAAATTCATAGATTCATTAATTCATAAATTCATAAATTCATAAATTCGTAAATTCAGCTTATCTCAAATCTCATTTCACAGCCTCATCCGAATTTCACCTGTTTGATCAATCGCTCAAGGCACGTTGGTTTTTAAAAAAATTGGACTGCGCTGCCCAAAAGATGAAATGTTTTCTACCACGAAACCTTTCGGCTACCAGTAAAATGTGAAAAAGATGAAACTGAATATTTTTAAAACTCTTCACCGCCATACATACTCGTATAATTCGGTATCAGTATAATGCGGTATCAATAATATCATAATTTTAGTATCAAATCCTCCATATGGTTTTATTGCAATAAGTCCCACTTTTCTCGCTCTGGCAGCCAAGTTTTTTCCGGCTCATTGTAAGTTTCGAAATCACTTGCACAGCTACAATCAATTCCATAAAATTGTGTACCACTCATTCCTTTCTCTCTCTGATTTTACCTACGCCACCACCACCTTAAACCACCCCCTTTATTGTAACCCTTCATAATTTGTGCCCGCTCTGCTATATATTTTTTTAACAATCGGTAATTTGTGGTTCTTGCGGTCGTGTTCTCTGTTGTTTTTCACTTACTGTTTTATTTATAGCACCATTTTTGCATGCAAATAAACACAAATACATGTACGAACACAACAACAAATGTGTTGGTGGCGACTACCTGCACGTTGACCGCTATAGCTTTTTAATTTCATATATTAGGGCTTTTTCGCATGGTTGGCTGGCTGGTTGCTTGACTCGCTGACTGAGTGGTAACGAGTTGGATAATTTTCTGCATGAAATTGCACCTGGCCAGTTTCTGTTATTATTTTTTGTGGCGCGTTTTTCCTTTCCGTTTTCTATTCGTAGATGTATGTGTGTATGCAACGTTTCTGCTACTTTTTCCTTCTTTAATTGGCGATTATTTTGTCGTTGGCTACCGACTTGTAAAAGAGTTTTTCTTTATGTAGATTTTCCTTTTGTTTGTCAATCAAAGGGAACTCTGGGAAAGTGAACCGCGATAAATAAGAACTAATAAGTGTTATTTTTTTTTTCAAAAATAAAACATTCAGCGGCGAATTCGAGCCACTTATGTATTGGGAGCAACACCAATTTAAATACAGAAGTTGCACATAATTTTAAAAGTTTAAGGACTTGCAAAGTCCTGATAATTTAGGTTAGTTTAAGACGGCTGCAAATAATTCAAAGCCCAATTAGTTAAGACAATTGGTTTCAATTAGAGATGCCAATCACGGTATTCCGTTAGCTGAGTGTTAAGGTATTTCGGTATTTTTTAAGCCCGAAAACCCTGAAAGTTTCGGGATACATAATATCTTACGAAATATATTATATGAAGAAAGGAAACGAAATTGGGGACGAATTGGTCAACCGTGGATCAGCGCCAGGGCCAATAATCGGAATCAGTTCCGCAGGAATCATTAATTGGACCAGCGATTATGTAGGCAATCTACATAAAGAGAGATGGTCCGGTCTAGAACGCTGCAGAACTGCAAGGTGTTTTGTGACAAGTCCGAACAGAAAACTGTCAAACTTTCTACTAAAACTTAGAAGGAAAGATATTCGGTTGATGGTCGGCATCATTACAGGCCACAATCCATGGGGTCAGCATATGACCACCAGTGGAATCATTGAGGACCCAACAGGCGTGCTTGGAGGAGGCGGATAACACTGAGCAGCTTCTCTGTGAGTATCCTGCCTTTGCTAGAGCACGGCTACAAGTTTTGGGTTCCGATGTCATGAGAATGAGTAATATTCGTTCTCGAAAACTGGAGGATATTTACAGATTTGCCAAAGAATATGGAAAATTCTCACAGGACTAACTATCTCTATCTCTGTTTTTATTCTTTCCTATCTCTTTCTCTGATACTTTTCTCCTTCCCTCCTTGACTATCTACCCCCATTCCTGAGCTTTAAATACAGGTCTGCAGGTCCTGGAGATGTCCGTTGAAACTCTATGCGATGCCTCTATTGTCCTTTGTCCTCATCTAGAACGATGGTGAAGTGAAGGAGCGACAGTAGAAAACTTTGCCTTACGCCTGCGTTGGTGATGAACGGGTCGCAGATATTACCATTGTGAAGGCAAATCTACAATTATAATCCTCGAAAAATTTCATTAAGGGTCTTCATTCATGAAATCTTCATGCTAAAAATGTATTAAAGGAAAAAATTTAATAGAAGAATGTTAAGACTTTTGTTTGTTTTTTGGGTTTGATATACTCGGCGGCCGCCGTAGCCGAATGGGTTGGTGCATGAAAACCATTCGGAATTCACAGAGAGAACGTAGGTTCGAATCTCGGTGAAACACCAAAATTAAGAAAAACATTTTTCTAATAGCGGTCGCCCCTCGGCAGGCAATGGCAAACCTCCGAGAGTATTTCAGCCATGAAAAAGCTCCTCATAAAAATATCTGCCGTTCGGAGTCAGCTTGAAACTGTAGATCCCTCCATTTGTGGAACAACATCAAGACGCACACCACAAATAGAGGAGGAGCTCGGCCAAACACCCAAAAACCTCCTTAGGTGCCACCCTATGTCAAAAAAAAAAAATTGTTTTTGTATACTATGTGATGTCAGTAATAACATACTATAAAATCAAAACGACCTCATTTTATTTTCATAAAAACAGTCCTAAAAAAATATATAAAAAATTAGTATTTCACCAGGGCAAGTTGACAATGAAAAAAATTCACAAACCCCAAAGCGAGTGTTATCCAATATGAGAGAATCGAAACCCCAAAAATAGGTTAAAGTTATGAGAGCTAATAATATTTAATTGTTATACAAGGTAGGGCAAATGTACGTCAATCATATTTGATACTTGTGAATCAGACAGCTGCAGTATACAAACAGTTAAGCAATGCACCGCGCAAAAGTCCAAAAGTCAAAACAAAGATTTCCAACACTCGAAAAACAAAAAGAAAAGAAAAACAAACAAAAAAACTATTTAGTAGGAAAGGTTAAAAAAAGTGGATAAATAATTTGCGTCACATTGTATCATATTTGACATACAATTTTGTTATAAGTTTTAATCCAATTCTACGCAGTTGCTGAACAATTTACACAACTTAATATGACTATTTCCTACCCCATACCGAATTATTCCAACACTTACCTACCACATCCAGATAGCCCATCTGACTCTTCATCGGATCTGTATTAATTTGACACATATACCAGCCTTTGTCACTTTCTTTGATATCTTTGATTTTCATAGTCCACGTTTTGTGTTCAGAATTCGTTATGCCGATGCGTTGATTTTTTGTGATAACATGATTTTGTATAGTTAAAATTGTTTGGGTGTCTACACGCAGCCACGCGACCTGCAAGTAAAGTAAAAATTAAATAATATGCAGAAAATTTAAATAGCCAAATTTTATTATTATTAATACTGAGAAATAAGATTTTTATAAAATTTTTGTTGTCATTTTTTCACAAAACTGAGATATTTACAGCTGAATGCTTCTAGTGACGAACACTTCCTTTTATTAGAAAAATTAAAAAAAATTCATATGAGAAGTGGGCATTCTTGGTATACATCGGTACTTTTGACGGAATATGTATTGACTATTGGTTAAATTTCAAGGGCCGATGTTGAATGTGAACCACACCTAAACGTCAAGTTTTCTTTCCATTTGATTTAACATTTTTCAATCTGAGACTAACTCAATTTTAACCATTGAAAAATATACAATCGAGCAACGTGTGAAAGTTATTCAGGCTTATTATGAAAACTGGCGTTCAAATCAAAATGCATATCGAAGAAAATCATCTTCAGTGATGAGACACATTTTCACCTCAGTGGATTCGTCAGGATTGCCACATTTGGGCGAATGATAACGCAAGAGTGATTGCCGAAAAACCAATGCACCCACAAAGAGTGACTGTTTGGTGCGGTTTATGGGCCGGCGGCATCATTGGGCCGTATTTTTTCCAAAATGAGGCCGGTCAGGCAATTACTGTGAATAGTGTTCGCTATCGTGAGATGATAACGAACTTTTTATGACCCGAATTGGAAGATATAGAAGTGGACGATCTGTAGTTTCAACAGGACGGTGCTACTTGTGACACAGCTAACGAAACAATATTTGAAAGAAAATGTGTACGTCGATAAGCCAGCAACAATTCAAGAGCTAAAGGATGAGATAATTCGGCACATTACCGGCATAGAACCTCAATTATACCTCAGCGTCATCGAAAATTTGGACCATCGGTCGCAGCGCCTGAAGACTGGTTAATTTTTTAGTTCGGACTCTGCTCTCGCGTCTGATGAATTTGAGAGCCATTGAAGACCGAAACGTCGTTTTTTAGCCATTCTTGATTCTCTCAAGCTTTATGAGACAGTGTCGAGTCCTCTTGAAACGTTCATGGTCTGCCACCGAAATGTTTGTCAGCCCATGGCTTCAAAGCAACCTCCAGAATACTTTCTCGATAATATTTCGCATTTACTCTGACGCCAGGCTCGATGAAAACGATTGGAGAGCGCCCATCTGCGGTTACAGCGGCTCAAACCATTACCTGTGGCGAGTGCTGCCTCCTGGTGGCCAATCGATGACTCAAATTCTCGCATGAACGGTCGGTCAAATAAACTCTATCATTTTGGAGTTTACGAATTGCTCAATTCGAAAAATTATCTCGTCAGAAAACACAATATTCGGAAATTGACCACTTTCGGCCAAGGGAAGCAACTCCTTCGCTCTCTCAAGTCTGGCTTGTTGCTGCTTTGGTGTGAGATAATGCGCTTTTTGAATATTGTAAGACTTGACTTTGAGACCGTTTTTCAGTATGCGACGGATGCCACGGTCGCTATTCGATTAGCATTTCGCTCAAGTCGCTTCTTCACGTTTTGAATCATTTCATGTGACGTTCCGGTCTTTTGATGACCGCCTCCATGACGTTTCGCGATGCTATGAGTATCATTGTAACGAGTAATGGTGCGATAAACGAAAACTTTATTTACTTTAACGTGCTCGAGCTCACGAACAATCGCTGGTTGTGATTTTCCAGCCAAATGTAATGAAATCAGACTTTTACGTGTGAAATCCATTACTGACTTTCTTATTTCGCGTTTACTCTCGGCAAAATGCTTACGCGCGCTTATAAACAATACTCTGTACGTTGGTTGCACTTCGAGTGTCGGACCCTGTGATACGTCAGCAAATACACTGATTATGTGAAATTTGCTGAGAGCAGGATAGCGGGGGCAGATCTCCCTACCTTCTTTATTCCTTCCACCGACGATTTAAGCTGTAGTATATATGAAATAGAGGAAAGCCCCCATTATAAGTAGAGTTTTCTGACCCTGGCATAGTACTCTTTTTTCGCGACTCGTCTACGATGCAGTACTTAGGGATGTGCCTGTACCTCGAGACCCATACAATTTTTGTGGCACAACGAGCTTATTCAAAGAGCTCCTGCACTCAATGGCTAACTGCAAGGCAAGAGAGGGATTTCATTTCAACTTGTCTGCCAAATTGTGATGGACTTTTTGTAAACATTAAACGCTTTTATTATGATTAAAGCACAAACAATTTTTTTCTCCGCTGCATACCCTATCATTAGAATACAATTCAAATGCTTTTCATACAAACAGGCGTCCGACTGTCTCATATGTAAATAAATAAATGAAATGAGAAAAGTCTTTAATAAATTGGACAGGTAATGAATAAATTTGAAAAACAAATAAACAGACGGAAATCCATAGGATGCACTCAATTACTTAAAATATGAAGTGGAGAGAAGGAGGTTGACATTAAAGACGAAATGTGTGTAAACAATAAAAGAGGAAGAACTACCATAAAATGTTCCAAGCAGAACAATAATATCAACATACACGGCTGAATGAGAAAAAAAACACCAACAAATGAAGGAGATGAGTTAAAAATACAGAATAGAAAATAATAAAAAATAATAATGAAGAAGTAAACGAAATTGAAGCACAAGCAGCAAAACAAGTAAGTGGTAGAAAGCAGATAAATAGGATAAAAGAGATTTTGTTTTAAGTAGAGTTGGACTGCTGAGTTGTTCAAGGTAGCACAACCCAATGCCAGATGAGCCGAGATAATGCGCGCTACCAAGTTAATGGAGAAGGCAGATGTGGGATAATGAATTGAAGTGGAATTTTCAAAGGAAGTAAAGTCAGGCAAAGAGGCGAAGTCATGAACTGAGGTTGAGAGTGTGGGTAGTAGATGTGGAGTGTATGAATCTCGCATTGGGTAAAAGATAAGCTGAGATAAGCACCACTGAGTTGTACCACAAACAAGGAGCAGCGTGAAGTTTGCTTTTATTAACGCACCAAATGAAGCATATGACTATAATAAGCAACAAAAGCAATATTACAACAATAGATATTCAAAAAAATTGAAATAAAAAAATACACACAAGCAATTAGGTGAATAAAAAAAGCACGTAAACGCTGTGACAGCGGGCTTCCGGAGAAGAAACTGAAAACAGGAAGTAAATAATTGCAAAGGTAACTAAAATAAATGAAACAAAAACAAACAATAACAATGCAGGAAAATATAAACAATTAAGAACCAGAAAATATAATTAACACAATAAATGAATACACGCCACAACAAAAGCAACAAGCGCACAAAAGGAAAGGAAAAGGAAAAGGAAAAGAAGAATTGAAGCTTCATTGGTTGGCCCTTAAGGGTGAAGTGCTTATGCAGCAAGGATACTAATAGATGTTGTTGTTATTATATGCCATAAATGAAATATGAAAAGGCATAAATAATAATGATGACGCTTACAAAAACAAACAGCTACAACAATAACAAACACTGAATAAACAATAAAACCACCGACGACACATAGCACACGAAAGCAATCTTCTTTTCCAGCAACACTGAATTTCATACAACAACAAAATGTATGTACATGCGTATATAGAAATTGTACGCCTGCCTACACACGTAGGTACCCATTTTTTCGATTTTTGCGATCCCGTAAGTTTCGGGATCCCGTGGTTAGTCAAGGGAATTAGATATTGATTCTCAAAAAATTCCATCAGTATTGTTGTGGAGGAGATCTTCCAAAATAATAAGTTTTTTTTGTTCTGCAGATGAAAAGGTTTAAAATGCTGCCGTCGCACTAGTGGTATATCCTGAAACTCATTCGCCCGTCCAAGAAGAGCTTTCCCGTTACTTCAGAGTGGCGTTCCATCTTCCTCATTACAAGATCTATGCTTGCGTGCCTGCGTCCAGGTCTCGCTTTTTCAAACGGAGAATTTTTTCCGCGAAATCACTGAAGATGTCCCACATTTCCTCGCCGATTATATTTTCAGTGGTTATGTGGCCGACTGCATTCTCCAGCGTTCGAAGTTCTTGTTCCCAACGCAAGCGTCATCTCCGGCGGCATCACCTTATATGCATGTGGAGTGCTCGCTTTTCCTTATTTTGAACACGTATTTCCGTATCCCGAAAGAATTTGGGTTGTTAAAAATTTACCTCACCGAACTGCTGTACCATGTGACGCCTAGCGTAGCCGTCGATTTTTCGCGTGTTCCTTTTCTCTAGCGGTCTTGCCATATCCTTAGCGTTCCGTCCTTTATTTCGCGCGCTGCAGGTTAGCTAACTCCTTCTTCCATCTTCTCGTTCTCGTTCTTTAATGCTCGTTAAATACTAGCCCATTAAATATTAGTGCAATAAAGATCAACTTTGAGTGGCTCAAAGTTCTCGTCGATTTTTAATAATTTTTTCCCTGACCGTGTTGCCTATTTTCTCCATATAAAAAAAAAAAATGTCTGAACTTGTTTTAGAGAGAAGACACCGTCAAGGTAAAATATTATAAAAAATTAACGGGATATTCTAGCAACTTCGACTGATTATACTAAAATTTACTGGGTCGTACGATTACATACCGATTTTTTTTGTAATTCCTATTTTGTTTGAAATGTGGATGGAAGTTTTTTAAATTTTTATATAAGGTTGGTTATGGTTTTTTGTTAGGCAATGACAGATATTGAAAAATAGTCCACGCCGGTTGAAACGACATGAAACTGTTGAAGTGTTATATTGTTTTTTCATTATAAATATGCATATACATATGTATTAGGGATGTCAACATTTTCGATCTTTAAGATCCCGGAATTTTATGGAATTTCGTTGATACCATACCGGAATTCCGAGATTGGGCCCAAAATTTAGATATTTAACATTTTTTTTAAACTTAACTCAAAAGAAAAATTTCATCAGTACTGTTCGAAAAACTCTCCTACTGTATGACAGTATTAAATAAAAGGGTTGTAAAATGAAAAATATTTCCTTTGTAACAAAATAAAAGACAACAGTTCAATTTGTACGCGTTTAGTAGCACTTTAGGCACATTAGGGCGGGTCAAAAGTTTTCCCTACTTAGTTTCGCGGACTGATTTATTCCACTGGCAATTCACTGACAAAAAAATTAATAGAAGGTAGGTAGGTCTGGTGGTTGTGAATAAGACACGCTTAGACCTGTCTTAGGTCCGCTGCGATGCCACTGGAAGTTCTCCTTAACCTATGCGATCCCTTTTAAGCCATCCTGTGGCTTTTATAAACGATATTAACTTCGTTAGTTTAAGCTATATCCGCTACATCTGTTAAAAATGCACTACCAATCGTATAAAGTCTTCTTCTAGCTAATCATTTACACTCACAAAGGAGGTGTCTAATAGTTCCCTTTTCTTCTATGGTACTCATATATCACAGCTCTAGAAGGCGGCCGCCGTAGCCGAATGGGTTGGTGCGTGATTACCATTCGGAATTCACAGATAGGTCATTGGTTCGAATCTCGGTGAAAGCAAAATTAATAAAAACATTTTTCTAATAGCGGTCGCCCCTCGGCAGGCAATGTCAAACCTCCGAGTGTATTTCTGCCATGAAAAAGCTCCTCATAAAAATATCTGCCGTTCGGAGTCGGCTTGAAAGTGTAGGTCCCTCCATTTGTGGAACAACATCAAGACGCACACCACAAACAGGAGGAGGAGTTCGGCCAAACACCTAACAGATGTGTACGCGCCAATTATTTATTTTTTTTATTTTTAGATAAGATTTCGAGCGTACTTATTTTTAATTTCGGTTATTAATCCTACCCCCAAAAAAAATTTTTTTTTTGTTAAATTTGATTTGAAGAAAATGTATTTTGCTGCAAGCAACTTAAGGTGTGTCGAAAAACTTCAGAGCGGAGGTGAAGGCTTCTGATTCTGTCTTGTGCTGAACGAAACCTCTGAAATATAGTTTCAAATTAAAATGATAAAATCAACTCTTTCATTACTTATCTGCGTGCTTGGCGGAAGGGGATAGTGGTTTGCTCTCCTATTATTTGAATATTATTTGACAAAACACGAATAATAACATTTCAGTCATTTGAAGAGTAGAACATTGAACGCAAAGGCCACAGCTGATTTCTACTACAAAAATGTTGTAAACGCAAAGTGCTTTTCAGTGTTGCCTTTCTGTTAAAAAAAGGGAATTTTCTGTCTTCATTTCACATGCTTCGTAGGAAATCACAAAGACTTAAAATTCCAAAATTTTCGGTACTTAAAAAATAGATCGGGATTTCGGGTTTGACATCCTTAACAAGCATGCTCGTAACAGATACACGCGGCAGCTATGAAGCGGCCAAAGGCGAGCATAGGGGGGGAACACGTCGTGTGCGGTATGCCGACAAGGACCATAAAATAAGTAATTACACCCATGAGCCTGCTCGATTATCATTTTAAGGCTTAATTGGAGAAAATCATTTATGAAAACAAAATAGCAAAAACAACAACAAGAATTACAAATACGAAACCTACTCACTACACTGTCTTTGCTACCAAGTTTAATGATACCACTTTTTTTACTCCTTTCATTCATCATTACACCATTCCATTTCTTGTTTTTGTTCGAACCGAAATTTAATGGTTTATGGAATGAGCTGGTAAATTGAATGCCCTATCAGGCCACTAGATTGGATAGGAATGTATGTAAACATGTGTTAGTGTCTGATTGGGAAGTGACCCTGCAGGGATTTTCTAAAGAGTACTAAATATTTGTATGTTAAATATAAAATAGGATGTTTTTTTAAGATCATGAGAATTTAAAATTATAACAAAAATTTAATTATTGTTGGACTGAATTTTTTTATTATAATCTGATAGATATTTTTTTTGAATATAATATCCGGTATGTGTCCTCCGCGGCTACGAGTTACATCAGTCCAATTTTTGACTACATTTTCCAATAAATCTGCATAATAAATCTAAATGAGCACAACCAGTGAAAATACGAAGCAAACGATAGTCATTTGGCTTCAATTCTTGAATGAGTTGAATTTTATAGGCATGTGAGCCCATATCCTTACGTAAAATTTTCCGCATAGTCGAGGGACAAAGGCCAACAAGTTGAGATCGACGACGAATCGTCATTTCGGCGTCTTTTTCAGCACTTCGCTCTATTTCATGAAAAAGTCCTACTAGTTCCAAAGAGACTAGACTGAAACCAGTTGTAAAATTTGATTGTAAATTGCCAAAATTTTTCGTAAGTAATTTTTTTTGTACTAACATTAAAAAAAAATAAAAATATAAATATATTAAAAACCCGAAAATATTTCACTTTGAAGAAGTCAAACCCAAATTTTGCCTATTTTGCCTCTATGTTGCCCAGCTGCGTCGTAAGACAGCAACTTTACCTAAACTAACCTCATTCGAATGAGTCGACAACTTCAAAGTTAGTGAAAGAATTTCAAGAAACTGCTTTTGTTGAGGATAGAAAAAGGACTAGCAGACCAACAACTGGACGTTCTGTTGAGAATGTTGCTGCTACAGTGACCATCAATGTCGATATCTCGACATTCTCAACAATTAGGCTTTCATCACCTGCTTGGCGGATTTTAAACGATGCAATTTTTTACATATAAATGTTCAGAACCCATTTGTTTTTATATAGTAAAACCAGAAGGAATCTTAATTTTTATATGTTTTATTTTAACCCTCTAGTGCCCAAATTTTATTTTTGAATGAAAAAAATTGCTTTGGGTGGGGATTATGGTAAAATTATAGGTTCTTTATCAAGAAAGTGAAATTTTGTTCCTTGATCCGATTATATAGGGATAAAACCTTACCCCGCCTGCAGGCGGCTTTGGGAAAGAACGCCAAAAAAAAAAAAAACTGAAAAACTTGCAAATTTAGTGTATTACGTACTTTTATTGAACAAAACAGAAAGTTTTTAACAGAAATCAATACAAACAAACAGTCAGATAGTTTTAGAAAAATGTCCACAAAAGAAAGGCATGCTTTTGGGCATAAATAGGCAGTTGGTGCAAATTATTTATGGTGAAAATTGTGAAAGCAGTCCTTTTGCTGGGAAAAACAAAGATTCAGATTCCATTTTCGGCACACGATTTGAGTTTCGGAGGTGCAGCCAGGATATTCGCACCTATTTTTGCCGGTGCGTGATAAAAACTTTGCAAAATGTCCAACTCCGTCGTAGCGAACGTCGTCAGGAGGTAAGTAAGCTTTTCTTCCAGTAAATTTTACTTGAGGAGTTTGTCATGGACGACCTGGAGCTCTTGGTATTGAAGAATATTGTTGTTTGCATAGTACGTATGCGATCTCTGCCCGGAAGTTCGGCAGTTGGTACTGCCTAGCATGCGTGTCAATCTTGTTAATTCTTCTGAACAAAACATAAGCGTTTATCATGGCCATGTCAAGCAGGTGATTAAAAAGTCGGTTTGTGTACTTATTGCTCTTTAACGGAATCTTATATCGCCCAATTAGTCCATCCATGAGGTCGACGCCCCCCATACGTGACTATTATATTCACGGACTGCATCGACATCAACAAATTTTTTTTCTGAGCGGACGAACCGCGACACCTTATTTATAACATTTGTTTCATTCTGGAAGGGCTTTTCGCCTGCGTAACTCGATGCGAGTCACACTATTTTATTGTCCTTCCAAACTGATAAAGACATGTCAACTCCTAAAGCAGATCCACAAAATTCAGTTGAATACCCACGGGGTTGTTTCCTGAGATCAAGATCTGTCGGTTAGTTTGCAATTCGGAATTCGATTTGAACGAATAGTTCCCAGCGAATGTATTCCGCGTGATTTTAGATAAACCAGAAGTGGCAGTGACGTGTAAGAGTTGTCGAAATATGTTATATGGTTTCTAAAATCTGGAATATTAAGGGACAATCGGACCACCACATTCGCTGATGCCCCAAGATCTGGTGTATCAGTCAGAACAGCATTGTCTCCTGCGCCGCAATATATTTCGAAGTTATAACAAAATCCGAAGGAGTCACACAAAACGAAGAGTTTTATACCCCATTTATGTGGTTTATCTGGTAGATATTGTCGAAGGAAAGTCCTCATCTTCGGTGCGCACATTTGTTCATCGTCACATAAACGTTGAGTCATCGGAATGGACTGAAATCTGTTATTGAAATGATCAACGAGACATAAATTGACAACATGTACATAAATTGACACACACTTCTGATTCCAGCATAGAATCTGACAAATTTACCGCCCTGTTAATCACCTCGTCAATTCCAGTGTCGATAGGTAATTCTGCATCGTCCACATCTTCGTCTAAAAGATCTTCCAAATCTTCTTCCACGTCTGTATCATCGTCGATTTCCAATAAATCCAAAAATGTTGCAATATCTTCATCATTGAGGGATGATAATTTACACTTTTGTCGTTGATCCATTTCTAAAAAACCAAAACTTTAAGCTTAGCCCCCCTCTAAAATATCAAAATTTCAAACTTACCGCATAATGTTATTTATTCCGAGTTATCCCAGGACCGCCTCTAGACGGGCTGTCTTCAAAGGTTTATAAAATACAGGAAACACTTTTTTTTTGTTATTATTTTTAACTTTCGTATTTTGAACACAACCAGCAACACTATGATAATTTTTATTATAAGCTAAATACACTTCTAATATTTTTATTTAATTTTTAAAATACACCACTTTTGCAGAATAATTAATTTGACCGCTTTTCACTATTTTCCGACTTCAAATGACTATGACGGCTGATTAAAAAACAAGACGCTGCTGCAAATGCACCAGCAATAATTTTGGGACTTTCCGGAATTAGAAAGAGTTTAAAAAGTAACGAAATGGTATTTTAAAAGGGAATAAGCGTGAAATAAACTTAGACCGTCTACAGGCGGTCTTGGGTACTAGAGGGTTAAAACAACATCTATGCGCCTCTTTTAACCCTATAGTTCAAAAAAAAAATAAATTGTTGCCTGTTTATAGGCGTATAACACTAGAAAATATAGATTGTGTGCTAAAAGCATTCCAACTGGGTTCTTCACTGCCATTATTAAAATTGGTATGCAAGAATCTTTTACCTACATGTGTGGGTATCCGTGTGGATGTGTATATTGTATCATACATGCGTACATATATCCGAGCTGAATGAGTTGGCAGGTTGTTTCGTATTTGTTAAGCACTAAGTGTTCGCTTATAGCATTTTGGGAAACATTTATGCCCACTTAAGTTATGATACCACACAAGCACATTCTCGCACACACAAACACTGCGTAGACTCCGCCACATGAACACAATTCATTAACGTTGCTCTATGGTGAATAACGAAATGAGTGCTGAGCGCGCCCTAAGTAGTTGATTATGGCTAATGTGCTGTTAAAGTGTTACCATTGTGCCGTAAATGTACGGCTATGCTGCGTAGGGTGTTTGGAATAGTTAATGAAACCGACAAATTATTTTGATTTGACTTGACACATAGGCAGATATGTGTGATAAGCCATAAAGGATTTGCGCATACACATACACATAATAAATGATGAAAGGATAACAGCTTAATTTGGGGTAAACGCTTCGTTCATAAAATATTTACGAAATTATCGCATACTTATCACATTGTGTGAGGATACCTGTATATGTGTGCATTTATTGCTACATTCACCAGTTACACAAATAAACATTTAGAGAGCAATAACTGAACAACCAGCTCCAAAACCTCAATTGTGGTTTTCAAATCTTTGTTTAATCTCTGGCTTATTTAGCCTGGTTCATATTTCAATTATTTTTATAGGCGTTAATTTTAATTACTTGCGTGGAAATTGTGACTTTTATGAATATTGCTTTCTGATGTAATAAAACGTTGTGTTTTTAAGTGATTTATACTGCTAGCATTTCTAGACGCGTATAAACCTTTTTGCCTGGGTATACGGCCGAGCTCCTCCTCCTATTTGTGGTGTGCTTCTTGGTACGTGCATACATACGTGGTATTCATACATAGGTAATATCTCCAATAACATTCGTACAAGGCCTCCCCCTTTTTTTGTATTATTTATGAAGTAAAAAAGCTTTTAACAAAGTGAAAACGACTCAGGTTGACATTATTTGATATTAAATTTATATTAAGCCGAAGCGTGAAAAAAAGAAGCATTTCAAGCTTAAACATGATATGATTACGAAAAATGACTCTAATTGTAGAGGAAACCCACATTTTTTTCTATGGTATATTAAGTGCAATCAATATAATTAAGTTTTCAATAATAAATCATTCAAATAACCTGCGTGACTTTTATTCATGAAGCGAGGCCGTTGAATCCAATTTTCGAGCATTTTTCCACAAAATTCGCCGTATGCAATGGTTAGCGCATCGGCTATTGAGATTCCAATCATGAAGAGAGCCCAGTTTACTCTCATAGTCGAATGACTTCTTTTAACCTCACATGAAGTAGTGTAAGGCTGTTAAATCGCAACTTCTTGTAGACCAATTTCTTGATATAACCCAACTGTAAAACTTTTTTTGCAATAATTCGGTTGGCTTACGTGCGTCTAGTTGAAACCGAATGTTTCTTCCGATTTCGGTAATGAAAAGCTGGGTGTCATTAATCTATGCCGCTCTCCATTGAGAAAGAAATATCAGCAGCTTCATTTCGGAAGAAGTACGTGCTGATGATTCCACCTAACTTAAAACACACCAAACCACCATTTTGGGGGAATATATTGTTTACTTGCGAATAAATAGTGGGACTTCTTCGTATCAAAACCGATAGTAATTTTCGTTTATGAGGAAATAGGAGTACGCCAATGAATAAATATTTATTTAAAATAAAATAATTTTCATGTCAATTGTATCATATCAATATCAGTTTCGCCGAATCTTTATTTGCCGAAATATATCTAATTTCACAGATCCCTACACTCGGAATTTACCCTATACATGTTTTGTTCGTCCAAATAGCATAATGCTGCATTTATTTGGATACCTCATCATAAATTCGCTTTTGATAAAACTAAGGAAATTGTTTCATTCCTTCAAAAAGTGTTCCTTTAATATGCTCTTCTTTCCTTAAATATCTCCACTCCCATTTCTCCATATAAATCTCGCCTCCTTTTGAGTAACTTTAAAACCCTCGAAAGCAGCAGGATTACTCTTTCCGTGTCTCTTGTGCATGGCTTGGTGAGTGGTGTAACCGAATGGCCTACGTTACTGCCAGCTATCCAATTTCTTATTCCTGCGAGAATACTCATCTTGAACTACGCCAGAAATGCCCCATTAGTGCTTTAACTTGGAGAACTCAAAGTGATTTCGAATTCTATTATGCTTGATTTTTCTTTGCCTAAAAATGTGTTTTCTAAGAAAGTGAATACAATTTATTTAAGTGCTTTCTGCCCTTTAGTTCTAAGTTATCGTTTATAAGTCTGTAAGAAACTTTGCAGTTTATTGACAAATCACGAACCATATCACGTTTAAGGAAAAACCTTTAATTTTATGAATGAAGGGGCTCTTAGGGTATCTCCGGATGTGGTTTTGTAATGAGTGTAAGCAAAAAGTAGGGTCAATTTGGTTGTAAAATGAAAAATCTTTATTTATTCTTGTAAATCAATTTCATCCCCTTCAAAATAATCCCCTCTCGATGAAATACACTTATGCCAACGATTTTTCCAATCCCCGAAACATGCCAAATAGTCCATTTCCGGTATATCCATCAGCACCTTCTTCGATTCAGCTTTTATCTCCTCTTGAGTTTTGGGAATAGCCAGAAGTCACACGGAGCCAAATCAACCGAATACTGGCTGCGGAACGATATGCGTGGAATTTTTGGCGAAATGGTCACGAAAAACGAGTGCAGTGTGAGACGGTGCATTATCGTGATGCAAAAACCAAGAGTTGTTGGCCCATAATTCTGGTCTTTTTAGACGAATTGCTTCACGTAAACGACGCATAACGCTCAAATAATATTCCTTATTAACAGCTTGGCCAGGTGGAAGGTATTCATAGTGAACCACACCACGAAAATCGAAAAAAACTGTCACATGACCTTTGTTTTCCGACGACTTTGACGTGCTCTTTTCGGTCTGGCCTCACCTTTAGCACGATATTCGCTTGATTGATCGGTTGTTTCTGGGTCGTAAGCATAAATCCAAGTCTCATCTCCCGTAATGATGCATTTGAGCTTGTCCTGATAGTCTGAAAGCATTGTTTCACACACATCAACGCAACGACTTTTTTCCAAGAAATTGAGAGTTTTCGGTACCAGACGAGATTTGACTTTTCGTAGGCCCAAATGGTCTTTCAAAATGGTTTTCACAGATCCTTCTGATATTTCGATCATATCAGTAAGGTCTTTAACAATCAACCGACGATTTTTGAGCACTAACTCCTTCACTTTATTGACGTGTTGGTCATCTGTTGACGTCGATGGTCGTCCGGAGCGCTCCAAGTCCTCAACACGTTCTCGACCCTCTTTGAAGTCTTTGTACCACTTATAAACATTTTTCTGCGACATGGTCGAATCACCAAATGCCTTCTGCAACATGCTAAACGTTTCCGCAGCCCAAAATTTCATTCCGCAAACAAAATTTGATGGCACTTCTCTGCTTAATCAAATCAGACATTATAAAAATCGAAAAATGCATTCCTGGTCGTTTGGTAAACACAAGCGTAAATATATTACTGATACTGACATTCACATAAAAGTTGGCCCAGATGTTACTAACAGTGCCGCCAACTCATGAAAAAAAATAACTAGAGCGAAATTTTAATCCCGCGAAGTTTGACAAATAAATTCACCTTACTTTTTGCCCATAGTTCCTTTATAGGCTTTATATTCTCACTCAGTATATTAAGGCTTTAAGCAAAATTCATTTTTTTTTTGTTTTAAAGGATTGATGCTTCTCTTGATTTTATATATTTTAGTGCACCAAAGTTGTTGCAACAATCTTGAGGTTAGTTTACCTCTTAAAATGGTTGATTATTTATTCTTAAGAAACTATAACTGACAGAAACCTAAATGAATGAACTTTCTTTCCATTTACCTTATTACTTTTGATTACTTATTCATTTCGACTTCATTCATTTACTCACCTTATACGATCCCAAATCTTGCACAACACACGTCAGAAATGCTTCACGCCCCACAGACGCTGTTACGTTCGCGATTGGAAAACTGAATTTGGGATCCGCTGAAAGAGAATAAGAGCAAAAATTAAACAAATGTGAAAATATTAAAAAAAGAAATAAATATATTTTAAGAATATATAAATATACTAGCTGTAACCGGCGCGCGTTGCTACGCCAACAACTAAAATAAATTTAAGATAAATAACTTTAAACAAAAATCAGTACACAAATATTCAATTCATTCTAAACAATTGATTTTGTTTTTTTTGAAAAAAATTGTGTCATTACAAAGTTTAGTTTCAATTCAATGTTTATTGAAGTGCTGTCCATGTGAGAGGCATGGATTCTCCAAATTTAATCCACACACTTGTAAAGATTGTCCTTGTGCTTTGTTAATAGTCATTGTCGCACCGAGAACTATAAGCGTTTGAATTCGAATGGCATATCTGTCGGGATCATTGGGATACGTGGCAATAGCACGTCTCCATCTTTAAATTTTCCAGTCAACTTTTTTGCCTCGACAACATTGCTCATCATTTTCTTGATTGAGAGTCTGGTTTCGTTGCAAAGTCGTGGTGGATTTATGTTTCGTAGATTTGGACAAGAGAAGTACATAGATCAGTATCTTATTGCCTTGAAAACACAAAATTGATAAGCTGTGCTTTAATAGCTTACACCAGCAGCAACATAGGTAGGTAGCTATGTAAAAGTGGCAGTCGTTCTTTAAGCCAACTTACTTGGACTGTTACCGATCCATTGTCATACCACAGTAGCAGTTTACCTGCTACTCCTCGTTAAACCATCTTGTTTTAAGTACAAAATCATTATATGGCTTACTTTTATATCCCTAAAGTCATCAGTGTCACTTAACAATGCTGAGCCAAAGTATCAAAGCCTAGTGGCATGCGACGCGAGACAGTGACAGAAAAGATGTCAGAGAGACTCTTCCTCATTCTTGCGGCTTCTGCAATAATCGAAATGAAGTTCATTCAATCTTTGAACAAGTCGACCGAGGACAAAGTGCCCTGTGCGTGACTAGCATAGAGATTTTTTTTACAGTGAGACAACTAACAAATTTTTCATAAATTTTGTTTAATAACATCATAAACTTGACGCTATACATCCAAGACGAAAGTAGTTGATTACCGTTACTATTATTACGAGGAAGGGACTTAGCACTGCCATCTGATTCTGCCCCTTTCATGGATTCAAAGCCTTTCTCTGAATCCATATTCTTCCTCAATATATTTTAGTATTTTATTGAGCTTTATTTCCTCCTCTGCTATCTCGCTTATGCATCAGTTCGATGTTAGCACATCTTTGGTGGTTTCATCTTTCTCTCTACAGAACCTTTCATGCTTTCTTTTCTTTACTGAATCAATTAAAGTCTATTCCAGGTTAGCAAGATAAAAATTCAATCTACACTGCCTTGCTAGAATTCCCCTGATTATTATAAAATTATTCTATTTTGATTCCATACAATCTTTAAAGCGGTTTCGGTTAAAGCTACCTACCATTAATTTAGATTGCAATAAACCTGGTTGATTGTCTCAGTATGAGCTTTGTCTTTCCTCTATTTGCTGAGTGAGAGAGGAGAAATTACTCTTTCCTCGCCCACAGAGTGGCTCTGAACTTATAAATGAGTAGGTCGTGGCCTTTCGAATCATTGATGTACAGCCAATCAATTCTATGAGAAAAATTCTCGATACCACAACTTACAAAATGAATTTAATTTCAGCGATCTTTCGTATCTCTCATTATGCGCATGATACTTATATTCTATCAAAAAAGTACAGGAAATTGTTGAATAAAACGCAAAATAATTGTTTAATCATCAAAATTTATTTTGTCTCCCTCAAAATAGGCTCAATTCGAAGCAATACGCGTATGCCAACTATGAGTAGAGTCATCAAAACACCTTTTAAACGCGTTTAAAGAGATCTTCTTCAGCTCCCTCAGCGAATATTCCTTAATGACCTCTATCGACTCAAAGCGGCGTCCTCGGAGTGGTAATTTAAGTTTTGGGAAAAGGAAAAAGTTGGTTTTCTCGATGATATTTGTCGAGTTTTTGGTCAAAAAGTGTTCAGAATATGAGCCTTGTGAGACGGTACGCCATCATGGTGTAAGAACCGTGGGTTTTCTTTCCACAAATTGGGTCGTTTCTTACGCGCATTCTCTCTCAGACGTTGCATAATTTTGAAACAATATTCTTTATTTACCGCAGAAGCATTTGGAACCAATTCGGAGATTCCGAGTGCACAACACCATGACAATCAAACGAGTAGCCCGACTTTCACTTTTTACCGACTTTGACGTGGTTTTTTGGGTTTTGGCTAATGTGGATAGCGCCATTCAGCCACATCAGCCGCCTGTTGACTGGTTTGTATGTCAAACTCATATACCCATGTCTTATCACCTGTTATGTTGCGCTGGATAAACGTTAGGTTCGAATTCACTTGCTCAAGCTTGTCTTCAGTCACCTTCTTCCGATGAAGTTTTTGATAGAAATTCAACTCTCTTGGAACGTGTCGAGCAGCCAAGCGCCTTGGCGTCTCATGCCCAATTTATGGTGTAAAATGTTGCGAATTGATTTGTGAGACATGCTAAGGTCACGACCTACTTCTCTCACACTTAAAAGATGGTTTTTCAGCACCATTTTCTTGACTTTGTCGACGTTTTCACCCGTTGAAGTCGTTGATGGGCGACCAGATCGGCGCAAATCTTCCACTACGTCTCGGCACTCTGCAAAAGCCTTATACCACTCGAAGACACGTGTTTTTGATAAAGCACACTCGCCATAGGCTTCCTGCAACATTTTCTATGATTTGGCACACGAAATCCCGCTCAAAACACAAAATTTAAGACAAATATTTTGTTCGATATTTTTATCCATAGTAAAAATCGCAGAGCACATCTACGGTTGACTGATATAATTAAATGCCAAAAACAAGCTAATTGACAGATCACGCTAAAACTCTGCGACACCCCTATAGTGTTATAGTAGTAGTTGTACCAAGATATTTTTTTGATAAAATGTATATGAAGGAATATACGAGTATATCTGCTAAAAATTTGCTTATTAGAAGTCTCCCGGGTGATGGTAGAGAGATAGAACACTAAGTTTTATCTTATCTATTGAAAGGTTGACAACTTTACCAAAGGTATCGACATTTGGAAGCGTGCATGGGGAGGACACTCGGGATATATTATTTCGCATGCTTATGTCGAATGAATTTCTATAAAAACTATTTCTTTAACCTGAATTAAACAAAAAAAGAACAACATCAAAGCCTAAAACGTGATAGACCTTTTACATAGCAACGCAATTTATTATACTTGTTTTATTTTCTTATTAAATTATTCCAATGAAATAAATATTTACTCGACTTTTAATTCTATTTTTCTCCGTACTTACTTATCACATCGGCAGCAGTCTCAATTAAGTTGAAATCATTCTTGTGGCACATAAATATCAAAACGAATAATAAACCGCCCGCTGGTTGCGTCAATAGTTTTGTAAAATGTATTGCTCGTATCTGTCGCATTGCGTTTTATTTATTCTTATCTCGAATATTTGTTTACAATTATTTTCATTGATTAAAATTTATTTTTAAATTTCGCATACGGATGCAATGCATATTTTTGCATTAAAATGCTCAGTTCATTTTATATACAATCAACTTCTTTATTGCAAAACTCTGCAGTTGTTGAAAATAGTTGCTGAAATGAGATAAAGAAATTCATTTCATTATTATAAATTTTAATTATATGCACAGTTAATAAATTATTTTGCTTGTGAATAGCAATAATTATAATAGTACACAACAACAAAAGTAATTTTTGAAACATCTCTTTATTGTATTTCATCTGCCTCTAAGCACTTGGTGTATGTATTATGACATTAATAGGCACGCAGTTTGTTTTAAAATGAGGCGTAGGCAGAGTGGGCGGTCAACCCAATTTTTCCGGAAATTTTCCGATTTTATGTTTAAACTCTTTTGAAATTTGGTATAATAAAAATAGTGTAATAGAGTCAAATCCCAGTTTGTGGGCGCAAAGTCACGTCACCGTTCTGGCGTTTGTAAAGGTTAGAGTTTACAAATTTGAATTAATCAGCTAATTGGCTGACGTAAGCGGGGTCATGACAGCGATTTGCTTTATGGAACAACTGAGATTATGCTAGTGATATACGAAAAATATCAAAAAAGTTCCGCTGATGTTCCTTCGTTGCCGTCTGAACAACGATTAATTGGACGAATACGGGTGATATAAGTGGAAGAATTCTGCTGCCGAGTATCCGGGGACATGACAGCCAAACCTGGTAACCTATCATCCTTGCAGTGCAAATAGATAATTGTGCTCTATAATTCTGATAAATTATACTATTATTATTATTTCATTAATAAAGAGATAAAATATAAGTGTGAATGTACTACTTAAGATTTGATGAAGTTTAAAATAATTAGAGCTCAGGAAACGTAGGAAATACAATTTTCTTATATTTGGTTCAAAAGAAATGAGAGGATGGTAAGTGCTTTTTGTTCTTTAGTATGTATGTATGCTTGAGATTGATGTACTATAGCGTGTAGCAGGATATGACGTAAGCTTTTAGTTGCAGAAACTACAGATGAAGGACTACTTGCCAGGTGGTGCGCATATGTGAGTTAAATGTAACAGGTCCTAGGCGGAAAAAATATTTATTAATCTAGTTTGATTTTGTAGTTGGAAGTGAAATTTCAAGGTCGTGGGGATTAACCTTTTTATCAATTATTTGGTAGGAGGTCTATTCGTGTCTTGGGTGACTCTTAAGGCGTTCGACTGTGTATAAATATTTTATTTTTAATAATTGTTGATAAAGGGCATTTCATGAGCTGGGTTAAAAAATATGCTACTTTTTCTGATAGAGTGGCGCTCCTGTTCAAAATGTTAAAATAAATTTAATAAATAAGTTCTGTCAAATAATACAGTACAGATGTCAAATGAAAAAGAACTTGAGATACTTAAATAATAAAATAAACGAAATTTAACAATTTGGGTTACAAAGGAAAGAGGTTTGAAAAATCTTACATTTATATATTGTAATACTTACAATAATAATTACATTAATATAATATACATTTTTCAATAGGAGCGCCACCGGTTTTCGCTAAGTTATAAGAAATAATGAAAATAATTGGGAAATAACGAAAATTATTGGGAATAATATGGGAAACAAATGAAATGAAATGAAATAAAAAAATAGCTTATTTCTAAAATCTGTTTAAATAGGGTTGCCATCAGTTCAAAAATTAAATTCAATAAGTTACTTCAATCAGCTAAATAATTCACAATAAATAATTAAAATAATTCGGCATGGAGTCATATAAAAAAATTAAAAGAGCTTTGTAAGAACATATTTTTGAAGATGGTTACCACCAGTTTAAAAACTAAATTCTATAAGCTCCATAATTAAGATGTAATGAAAATAATTCAGAAGAATTCTCAAATGAAAATAAGTTAAGAGAGCTCATTTTTGAAAATATTTGTTTTAATAGGGTTGCCAGCGGTTTAAAAATTAAAACCAATAAGTTAATTGATTAACAATAAATATTTAAAAAAATTCAGTATCGATGTCAAATGCGACAAAAAAGTTAAGAGAGCTTATTTTACTAAATATATTTGAATAGGGTTGCCACCGGTTTATAAATTAAAAGCAATAAGTTGGATAATGGGAAATAAGCAATTAAAATAATTTAGCTAGCGGGTTTATAAATTAAAACAAGTAAGTTGAAAATAAGTAATTAAAATAATTTAGCTTAGGTGTCAAATGCAAAAATAAAACTAAGAGAACCTATTTTAGAAAATAATTTTTTATAGGGCTGCCACCGGTTTAAAAATTAAATTCAGTAAGTTAAATAAATATTAATAATAAATAATTAAAATAATAGTGTCAAATGAAAACAAAATTAAGATGGCTCATTATAGAAAATATTTTTGGCTAGCGTTGCCACCGGTTGAAAAATTAAATTCAATAAGTTAAGTAAATAATAATAAATAATTTAAATAATAATTAGTGACAAATGCCAAAAAAAAAACATAGAGAGCTTATTTTACTAAATATATTTATTTGAATAGGGTTGCTCCCTGTTTAAAATTTAAACTCAATAAGTTGAATAATTAAAAGAAAATAAAATTATTCAGCAGGGGTGTCAAATGGAAAAACTTACGACATCATATTTTTCAAATATTTTTCAATAGGGTTGCCACCGGTTTATAAATTAAAAGCAATAAGTTGGATAATGGGAAATAAGCAATTAAAATAATTTAGCTTAGGTGTCAATTACAAAAAACCAATAAGATACCTTTTTTTAGAAAATCTTTTTGAATAGAGCTGCCAGCGGTTTAAAAATAAAATCCAATAAGTTAAGTAAATAATAAATAATTAAAATAATAATTAGTGTCAAATGCAAAAAAAAAATAAGAGAGCTTATTTTAGAAAATATTTTTGAATCGAGTTGCCAGCGGTTTAATTAAAAATTAAAACTATGGTTGCAAAATAAAAAAAGTGAAAAGAGATTATTTTAGAAAATATTTGTGGAAATGGTTGCCACCTTTTTACAAATTAAATAAAATTAGTTAAATAATCAAAATAATCCAGCATTGGTGTCAATTAAAAAATAAATTAATATAGAAGAGCTTATTTTTGAAAATATTTTTGGAGATGGTTGCCACCTTTCGACAAAGTTGTCAATTGAATTTGATAAAGCAAATTCACACACTTTTATATGAAAGTGGTACAACAGTCTTTATTCTGCACATATTTTTTAATAGAGTTGCCACCTATTTGAAAAATATTTTTTTGTAAAATGAACGTATTAATGAATACTTTTCAGAGGCTCCCAAAATTACTCAAATCTTTCCATGTGTTCCAAAAATATATTTTAATAATGCATGTAGGGCAATTATTACCTAGCCGTATTCTCTTATGGTCATTTGATATGACATTATAGTCACATGATTTTGCCACTATTTAAATTTTTATTGTTAATTTATGATGAAATTTTTCATCGAACTATTTAAAACCATTTAATTAATTTTAAAAGTATTTTGGAGGTGTTTATAAGTATTAGTTGAATAAGAAAAAGAAATAAACAACCCATCAAACTCGTATTTTTTTTGCTTTAATATAATAAAAGCCGGCTTTTATTATAAATGCCCTTTTTTCATTACGCATGCGCATTTTTGTACTTTCAAATTTAAAATACGGCACTAAAAACTATAATCTTATATCTGGGAAGCAGCTTATAAGGTGAGAGCTATTAAAATAGCTAGAAGTGAAGATTTTTGGTGATTGATTCTAGGATCAACAGTACTAAATTTAACCCTTAATTTGTGGTAGCCAATAGTTCGGATATTTTAAAGTGCTTTAATTTAATGGTTATCATAGAAAAGCTTACGAAATGCGGAAGGCACTTTCCCTTTTACAACAATTTTCTTTAGAGTCCTAAGCAGTGAAACATAGAATTAAACTCTCTGTTTTTAATCTCTCTGGAAATGTGCTGATTCCGCGCATTCCAACTACTTATATAATAAAAAATAAAATAAAAAAATATGGCCCACGAATAATCTTGAAATTGAAGTTGGATTTAATCTAAGACTTTGCTTTTCCTATGACCAACTTTTTATGGTTTACTTTAGAGGTATTCCGATTAAGCTGTTCACCTATGCCTGAAGTAAAGGGTTTTCCAATAACAGGTGTTATTTTGAATAGCCCGCTATTTCGGTAGATGTCACTTTTGAAGCTGTCATTTTTTGATATTTGACAAGTAGAGAATGGAACGATATACGCTTAAACAACGCATTGAAATTATTAAAATTCACTATAAAAATGGTGAACATTTGGCGGATACGGTTCGTAAAACTCGAATATTTTTGGGTCATCGTGAAGCACTTTGTCGGACCGCAATACAGAAATTGGTGAAAAAATTCGATCGAAAAATTATCTTGAGTGATGAGGCCCATTTCCACCTCGGTGGCTTCATCAACAAACAAAATTGTCGGATCTAGGGCTCAGAAAATTCAAGAGTTATTGTTGGAAAGCCTCTTTATCCTCAACGTGTGACTGTCTGGTGCGGTTTATGGTCCGGTGGAGTCGTTGGACCTAACTTTTTCGAAAATGAAGCTGGAGCAACAGTTACGGTAAATGGATTGCGCTATCGAGAGATGATTAACGATTTTTTATGGCTGAAAATGGATGGTATTGATCTGAACAACGTTTATTTTCAACAAGACGGCGCTACATGTCACACAAGCAACGAAACCATTGATCTTTTATCAAAAAAAAGCCTCTTATTGGAGAACCCTTTAGTAAGGCGAACAATTTTGTATATTTGCTGGGTTGCGGTAAAAAATTAATAGGTATTACATAGTTTGTTTCATATTTTTTTAATTGGTTGTGTCTATTTCAGTTATTGAGGCGCAGCAGTTTATGCCGGTATTTGCCAGTGAATAAATAAGTAACAAAGTTTCAACATTTCCACGTGCTGCTCAATCGCGTGACTTGCCCAGGGTGATTTGCCATCAGGGAGTGAATGATAAAAAATAGATTAGGCAGACGCTTTCAAAATGATACGACCGCGGCAGCCTGTCAATATACCTTCGGCCTTTATGGAAATCCCTTTATATAGATAAATAATTCATAATTATCTGCTGCATTCCCAAAGTATACCATAATATTGTGACCTTGAAGCAGCTTTTCAAAACTTTTCCATAAAAATGAATTATTTGTGCATTGTTTTTTCTTACTTTTGGAGTAAACTGATTGTTTAACTAATTGCGCAGCCAGTTTAGATAAAGTTAACAGACAATTGAGCGTCAAAGAGTAGCAAGCAATTCAACAGCCTGGCAGACAATTACAAATATGGACTCCGAGTCGAAAAGAAGAAGTAGAAAAAGAAAATCGCATGGCTTGCGATATGCCGTGCCAGCGGGAGAAACGTATTAAAAAAGTTTCAAGTTTAAAACGAAGTCTTCCGCGGAAAGCAATAGCAAAGTTTGGAGAGAGTAAAGAATATAAAAACAAGATGGGAAAAAATTGAAAATTGTTAAACAACGGCATGCAATGCAAGGCGAGTAAATTTTACTTTGCAATTCCTTAATGCTTTTTTATTTATCTTGTTTTTAATTTTCTTTTATTCCATTACATTTCGACTGTTGCCCGTTTTTGCTGCCAATTTGCGTGTTTAAGTTGTGTAAATTTCTCAACTCTTCATGTGTACTTACACGCACATACATACATATACATATACAGCTTGTACTTACACGCGCTGTGCTAAGTTGTTGCTTGGCCGCAAAGCTTTCAAGACTTCAAGGCTGTAAGGAGCCGCCTTCGCAGCGGTTAAAACGCTTAACTTGTGTGCGAGTTGCCGCCGTAGTTTTTGTTTTTTTCTTCCTTTTGCTTTCGTTAATGTAGTTTCGGTTTTTATGCCACTGCATTGCCACATCAAATGTGGTGTTAAAATTACTAGTGCAATGCAGTTGCCACTAAAAACATGGAGGTTCAAGCGTAAATATATTACCGCTACCTTTGGAGCAACAGCAATAACCTTTCGGATATATTTTGCAAAGCAAAAAAGAAAGAGGGAGGTGAAAAAATAAGGAAAAAAGTTAAAGGGAAATTGCTAACCGGCGTCAAAGTTGAAAGGCGGCAGATGTGAGCCATCGATATGCGCCACACGAGCAGGCAAAGTGACACTGGAAGCGACGATGTAAGCGAAAGTGAGCGCATGTGTGGCTGAAACACGTGCATAAGAACGCCCACAAACATGCATCAGAGCAGCACTGACTCATATGTTTGCATGTATGTATACATGTGGGTGTGTTTGCATGTGAATAGCCAAAGAACTCAGCAAACATGCTAGCTTGCGAAGTGGTCTCAGACTAACTAGAATTGTACTAGTTACAAAATGACCAATCAGTAATGTATTACTGTTTGCTTTAAACTTTGTGAGGATTAGATGCATATTGAAGGAATCAATTATATGATTTTTTTTAATTATTTACGAACTAGTGCCACAAGTGGTCCATTATGAACTAGTTCACAATCAAAATTAGTGATCAATCAGAATTAGGCACCAATCAGTGGTGTATTACTATTTCCTTGAAGGAATCAATCATATGTTTTTTTAATTATTTACGAACTAGTCCTTAACTGGTCCACTAAAAACTAGTTCGTTAACTGGTATAAAAATCTGATGCCGCGGCTGAAAACTGACATTTCGTAGGATATATGTATATGTGTGCATGACTGTGTGCATGCACTCTGCAGTTAAAAATCGACTACTCAGCAAGTCATACATTCATCATAGAAGAAATGGTACTAATTCGAGAGTGACTAGAATTGTATCTGGCGCAAAAGGATCAATCAAATACTCTTCTATTAAATAACAAAGCGCTTACTGTCGAATATTGTTGAATTCTCAATATTCAATATCAAATATTAATGGAAGAAATAATGATCTTTGTGGCCCATTACGAACTAGTTCGCAGCTGGGCCACTAAGAACTGGTTCATTAATACTGATGCAGAGGCAAGAATTCATCAAGCGTTATAAAGATTAAACGCATTTAAATGTTGAAGAAGTATATCAGCTTTCCTTTTAATCTATTACGAACCAGTTACTGTTAACTGTTCCACTATGAATTAGTTCAGTAACTGGTGTAGCACAGCTAGCCAGTTCGTTAACTGACATAAAAACCTAAAGCAGAGTAGGTAACACACATTTTGTACGACATCGCCATGAAAATCCCAGCTGCTAGCATTGGAAGGAGATAGTCTTTAAGTCAAAGATGAACTACCTCAGCTGCAAAGTAAACCACTTGTAAAGTTGTCGAGAGCCATTAGATTTGACTACAGGGTATGAATGCAGGTACTGATAAAATGTATGTATGTAAGTATGTAGGTTAAAAGTATGCATGTGGCATGCAAATGTGGCTTTGTAATGGGAATACATTTTAAATGGAATATACCTGTAGGGCCTACAAAGGGCACAAAGAACGCGCTAAAGTGTTGCCTGTAAACTCAGACACCTACTCACTTACGAAATTCACAAACGAATGGATAAATTTCAAAATGATCTTTTTCCATTTGCATTACCATTTCTCTGACATAAAAATACTCGCATGCTAAGTATTTATGCCGCTTTCAAGTTTTGTTGGAAAACTGATTACTAAAACGGAAATGAGTTACTATTTCATTAGATTCGTAAATTAAACCTACGTTAGCGGAAATGAGGGAGCTGAAGAGAAAATATATATAGCATAGAGTAGGACTGCTATAAAATAGCTCTTCACTTGCTCGTTGAGAGCTATGAACAAATAAATATTAGATAAGTTTTTTCATGAGCATTGAGTAAAATACAGCAGCCTCATTCGGTGGGATCCGCCACTCCTAAGAGCGTAGAACCCACATAAATCTAATCAAATGTTAGAATGATTTTTGACAGTAGAAATAAGAGTAAATTGTTATTTCAAGCGAGTAATATTTCTTTAAACTATTTGGGGGCTATAGTACCAGTCGCGGGATTGATATCAGTAGAAAAACTACAGCTACTACTTTTTCTCCGAAATTTTTCAAGCATTATCATAAAACATTTTGGTATCTCCTTCGCTTCTGCGATTTATAAGCATTCTGCATGTCTAGAGTATCACGAAGACTTCTGCCTGCAAAACACTAGCAGCATTCGACAATTTTAATGAAATAGATAAATTGGCTGATTTAGAGAAGACCCCTGATTCTATTCCCGATTCAATTTTGGAGACGTCCGTGAAGACAGAGCTGCAGATTTTTCGCTAGTTCCAATTATAAGGGTTGCCCATATTCGACGGACCCGATGTTTTTTTTTCTAAATCAAAGAAAAACACAATTTTTTTGACGTTGACGATAAAAATCATTTTATTTGGCTTAAGTAGATTTGTTGACATCACCTTTTGAATATGATATCTCTGAACTGGCCGTCTTGAGCCTGTACGGCGTATTGTGCCCGTTTTGCAGCATTTTCCATAGTTTTAGCTAACATTTCGGCTGGAATAGCGGCTATTTCCTAACGGATGTTCTTCTTGAGCTCTAATATGGTCTTTGGCTTATTAATATAAACCTTTGATTTTAAATATCCCCACAAGAAGAAGTCAGGTGGCGTTGAATCGGGCGAACGCGGTGGCGCGTTAAAATCGCTATTTTTCGACATCAAACGACGAGGAAACAATTTCTTATAAAAATCGATTGTGGTGCGAGCTGTGTGTGGTGGAGCGCCGTCTTGTTGAACTGAAAACCAGAACTGCCTCATACGCTTTCGACGAATAATTGGCATCACAATTTTCTTCTTTTCTTCTTCTTCTTCTTTCCACAATTGACTTCTTTTGTTGAATGTAAATTTCAACAATTTGGGAGCGCTCGCGTGGCGTGTACTGTTCCATGTAAACCTGCTTGGACTGACGCTTCCAACGCGGTATGTCATTAAGCGATCTGACGTTTCTGTCAAAAGATACAGGGTTGCCAGATGGGTCCTTCGCATATGGGCAACCGTGTATATACTTAGGAAGATTGCCCTGGCACGACCCCCAAACTCCAGTTTGAGGATAGAGAGATCTGTATGAAATTCAGAGAAATACGGTGTTAACTACCCAATAATTCAACTATGTCCCTTGAGATGTCAGCTTATATACATAGGTGCAATTTTTTCCTACAGTTCTTGGCCTAAACCCTTCAAAAATTAACTTATCTCAAAAAGTGGAGTCTTTTGATCACTTGAAACTCCACGAATTTCTTAGAGAAGATCAACAAAACGATCGGTGGAGGAAATTGGCACCAAAGAACCGATCGATGAGCAAGTGAACGATATCTGATATTGTAGTTAAATTTACTGTACTTAAGTTTAGCCGAGTACAGGGTACAGCGGCCACCGTACCCGAATTCAGCGGTTCAACACCCCGAGCATGAAACACCAAGTCATAGAAAATGCTGTTTCTAATAGCGGTCGGCCCTTCAGAGTCCGTGGCACACCTCCGAGTCTATTTCTGGCATGAAAGAGCGTCTTATAAAAGACAATCTGCCGTTCGTAGGCGGCTTAAGGGGGGCCTCTACTGTAAAACTTAAAAAAAATCGATTTTTTACTTTTTGTTGAAACATACTCAGAAACAACTCCAGAATGTTCCATGAAAATCTTAAAAAGAAATCTTGAATAGTTTTCAAGTTATAAAAGTTTTAGCAAAGCAGGTATGAACTGAGCGCTCGAGCGGTTTACGGTCATATGCGCTTGATAATGCGCTTGTTTAAGCGTGTTTTTCTCGAAACCACGTTTTCAAAATTGCCCACATCACAGCTCCGTGAAAAATTAACATATCAAGCTCAAACTTTGAGAGTATATTTTTAACAATATTTACTAGTTTTTAAAGCTATGGTGGGAAAAAATTTATTATTTATAAGCCCTATTTTAATAACAAAATGACAACAAAAAAATGTCGATTTTTTAAAAAACTTCAAAAATTTTACAAAAAAATTTTTTTTTTGCAAGTAATAGGCTTAACAACTAAAAATAATGATATATAATAAAAAAAAATTGGTTTTTTTCATTTCAGATTTTTTTTAAATGCGCGACAGTGTGGGCAGATTTCAAAAGGCGTTTCGGGGGAGCGGCTGTACAGCTGCCATTTTGAAATGAAAATAAAGTTAAAAATTTTTTTTGTACACTCAAGTCCTGTGTTTATGTAACCCTAAACTTTTTTTTACTAATTAAATTAATACAAGTATGAAAACAAAATCCATGAAAATTTGATTTTTACAGTAGAATCCCCCCTTAATGATTTGTGTAGGTCCCTTCATTTGTCGAACAACATCAAGACGCACACCGCGGAGGAGGAACCTAACGCACAAATAGGGTGTTATCTTAATTGTTCTGCGTTTTATTTGAATACAAAATTCATTTTCCTTTGAAAAATTCTATGCACACATTTAAACTCTTGTACTCTTGTATGTGTGTGCGCATGCTACAAATTTCACATTGAATTGAAAAACAGCACTTGCCAGTTAGTCTGAAATCAATAATTGAATATTTTAAGAATACTGTTCTAGTAAGTAAGTAAGTAGGCTACGGTGAGGCTATAAAAGGAAGCCATTCGATAGCTGCCCAACAATTGTGTGGTAATTGCACTTATGGAATATATGAATTGTGCCGTGTGCTATGTGCGTACATATGTGTGCACACAAGTCTAATGACAGGCGCAGTGAAAAATTGACACAGACTTCATTGATTTTAAATTAGAATCGAATAATAGCAGAGGCGAAATCAAACGGAAGTAATAGAAATTTTGGGAGAGCAGTTTAGTGACAAGCGCTTTTAATAGTTAATCGGTTTACACAGATACAGGCATATGAATGAAACCTTAGGGAATGGCAAATTAAATTTTAAATTAATTAAGTTACTACTACAAAGAGTCACACAGGCGAATGTATGACCTTTCGCAAATGAACTAAATATCAAACATATAAAGTCGCATAACCTCAAATGCATCCCACCGCACGAATTAGCCTTTGACTTGTGTGTTAAGTTGCATACAGACATACATAAACAGTTATGAATTATTAATTTGTTTCGCAATTGTCAATTTGGAGAAAACTAATTTACTAATTACACGCACATCAAAATCAAATGCTTACAAAATTAAGCAGATTAACTACCGCAAGTGATTTTCAAATACTTAAGTCCCATACCCGTACAACAACAATTAGAGTGTCACTTTAATGCGAACTAAATTTGGTGAATATTTTAAAGTGTGGCGCAATAAGACGCAAGTGGCGGGTAAAAAAATAATCAATATTTCGCTTTTGCTATGAACTACTTAAATATGCATACATTCAAAAATGCACACACGCACACACGCATGCGTATTTGTTGTTTTATATGTATGCACGTACATATGTATATATTCGCTTGCATATATGAGACGCTTAAACGTTGTGATTTGGTGCCTCATGCGCATAATTATACACACGCACACACTCAAAACTAAATATGCGGGTAATAACAAAGCACTCGTTAAATAATTTCTTTCATAGCCTACTTTTATGCGTTTTGACATGCAAACTTGTGGAACGCTAAAGAGACAAGTGGACCTGTAAATCGCCGCTAGCACCTTGAATACATATGTGCGGGAGCATGTGTGTGTGTAAGTAAATATGTATATAAATACCATATATCGAAGGAATTTGTGCCACTGCGCCCGCAACGAAGTGAATTTATTTCATAAAACTGCCACTCGGCGCTTAACAGATGGTTCTTGTTGGATACCTACAAATGCTTAAAGCATAAGTCCTTTGATAGTCAGTGTGTGCAGCCATTTGAAGGTCAACGTACGAATATGTAAAATTAAGTAAAGTGAAAAATTGAACATTCGCAAAAGTAGGTATTTTAAAGGAGTAAGGAATATGCGAAACAGCTCATGAAAATAAAAAATTAAATAACTTTTTGTCGCAAAATACAGGGTGAACGATATGAAGTGTTACCCACTTCACACTGCTTGTATCTGTAAAACAGCTCATGATATCAACGTCAAAATTGTTCTAATGACAGTTCAATATATTGTTTATTAGCCATCAAAATCATTTGCGTCTCAGTTTTGTTGAATTTTTTTTTCTGTGATGGAATTCAAACGTAATAGTGTGATTGCGTTATATTTGGCTGGAAAATCACAATCAGCCATTGTTCGTGAGCTCAGTCAGCTCAAAGTGAATAAAATGTTTGGCATCGCACTATAAAACGTTACAATGATACTGGTAGCATCGCAAAACGCTATGGAAATGGACCAAAAAAACCGCAACAACGCCAGAAATGGTTCGGAAAGTGAAGGTCCGACTTAAACGAAATCCACGTCGAAGTGGGAGAAAAATGGCCAAAGAACTGAAAATATCGCAAGACAGCATTCGACGCATATTGAAAAATGAGCCCAAGGTCAAGGCTTACAAGTTCCAAAAAGCACACGATCTTTCACCCCAGCAAAAAAAAGTTCGGTGCGAAAGAGCAAAGGAGTTGTTGCGCTTGGACGAACGTGGCGAATTTCTTAACATTGTATTTTCTGATGAAAAAAACATCCCAATTGAGCAGTTCATAAACACTCAAAACGATCGTGGTTACTTGACTGAACGCTCAAACAAGAATTTGAGCCTACGTATGGCCTCTCGAAGCAATTTCCCATCGCAAGTAATGGTTTAGGCCGCAGTCACCGCTGATGGACGCTCTCCAATCGTCGCAATCGAGCCTGGTGTCAAAGTGAATGAGACTTAGGTATTATCGGGATTATGCCATCGTAGACCATGGACGTTTCAACAGGACTCGGCACCGTCTCATAAAGCTCGTGTGATCCAAGAATGGTTAAAAAATCATGTTCCACACTTCATTTCGTCCACACAATGGCTTTCGAATTCGCCCAGACGCAAATCCGATGGACTATTCCATCTGGTCCATTTTGGAGAGCACAGTGAGGACTAAAAATATGCCAGTATGGATGCGCCGAAAAAAGCGATTATACGAAAATGGGCCAAAATACCTCAAGATCACATTCGTGCAACATGCAACTCATTTTTTGACCGTTTCAAGGCTATAGTCAAGGCAAAAGCTGGTCATATCGAGCTAAAGTGAATATTGTAATCAGTTTTGAACAATTTTGTCTTTGAAATCAATAAATACTAATTTCACACAAAAAAGTTTTGGTGTTTTGAATAGGTAACATTTCATATCGTTCACCCTGTTTATTGCACCGTACTTATGTGCTATGTACTGAAAAAAAAAAAAATAGCTTCGCCGTACCCAGCGGAGTTTCAGGAATTTTTGCATTTTTATTATAAAACTTTCAAAAAAAAAAATTTGGGAAAAAATTATTTCGGAAAAAATTTCCGAAAATAAAATTTTGAAAAAAAATTAAAAGAAAATTTGGAAAAAAAATTTTGAAAAAAAATTTTAAAAAAAAATTTAGAAGAGAAATTTGAAAAAAAAACTGTCGAAAAAAAATTTTTTAAAATTCGAAAAACCGTACACAGGGCAATCTGAAGAATTTTTGCATAGTTAACAAATTAACAATTATTTAAAAAACAAAAATTTCCAACAAAAATTGAAAAAATAAGAGAGGTAAGGAATACTCGAAACAGTGCAAGAAAATAAAATATTAATTAAAACACATTTTTTGTCGCAAAATGTATTCGACTCACTACGTGCTATGTGCAACAGAACACACTGGAAAAAAAACTTCACCGAACACAGCGTCTGAAGTAGTTTTGCAAGGTTCAAAAATTATTAAAAAAGAAAATTTGGAAAAAGAAATGTCGAAAAAAAAAATTTCCAAAAATTTCCCAAAAATTTACAAAACAAAAATTTTGAAAACAAGTTTCGGAACAAAAATTTCGAAGAAAAATTTTCAAAACATAAATTTTGAAAACAAGTTTCGGAGCAAAAATTGTGAAGAAAAGTTTTCAAAACAAAAATTTCGTAAAAAAGTTTGGAAAAAAAATTTTCGGAATTTGCATACCTTGCAAAATTCCTTTAGACTCCGAAATAATGAAACGTAGAGCTCGAATTTTCACAATTTTCGTTATATTTTTGAAATTCATACTCGGATCTTAAAGCCAGAAATACAGGGTGGCTGATGAATTTTGCTCCATTAAGAAACTCAAATAACTTTTTTTTTAGTGTATGGAATTTATCTTTTTTTTTTTCAAGTTGAAGGTCATTAAATTTTATTAAATGTAGCTTAACTAGTTTTAAAAATAATTGAATTTAAACGCCCCCCATGCTCGTTGACACAAGTGCGGCATCTTAGTAAAAAGTTGTTCATTGCTGCTTTGAGAGTTGCGACAGGAATAGCCGCAATTGTTGCCCGAATGGATTGTTTTAGTTCATCCAAATTTGTTGGCTTTGTTTTATAAACTTCTTGTTTACATAAACCCCACAAGAAAAAGTCAGGTGCAGTAAGGTCAGGCGACCTGGGGGGCCAACGAAATTCGGAGTTTCTTCAAATCAGTTTATTGGGAAATTTTCGTCGCAACTCTGTCATAACAGTCTGGGCTATGTGAGACGTTGCCCCATCTTGTTGAAACCACACAGAGTTGAAAGGAATTCTCTTTCGGCGTAGTTCTGGATAGAAAAATTCTTTCAGCATTTTCAAATAACGGTCTCCAGTAACCGTAACGGTGTGACCATTTTCTTCAAAAAAATAAGGCCCGACAATACAGCGTGAAGAAACCGCACACCACACTGTCACGGGAAGAGGATGCAATTCTGTCTCGTGGAGTATCTGTGGGTTAGAAGTACTCCATATTCGACATTTTTGTTTGTTCACATTGCCGTTTAAATCGAAATGGGTCTCATCAGACATGAAAAGGCAGTTTAACATGTTTTGGTCTTCTTCCACCATTTGCAGGATCTTCTGGCAAAATTCCAAGCGAATCGGCAAGTCTGCTGCATTCAGTTTGTTAACCATTTGAATTTTGTAGGGAAATAAGTCTAAATCTTTGTGCATTATTGTTTGCAAAGACTGTCGGCTGACACCAAGTTGAGCAGATAAGCTTCTTGTTGAAACCCTTGGATTGCTTTGTATAGCTGCAGCTACAGCAGCGATCGTTTCCTCCGTCCGAACTGGTGGGTTTCGATGATAAGGCCTTCTTGCGACTGTTCCTTGCTCAGCAAAATTATTCACCAGTCTCATTATGGTCCATCTGCTCGGGGGATCGCCGCCAAACATCCGCCTGTACTCTCTCTGTACCAAAACTACGGACTCCAGTGCGTGATAGCGGCGAACTATCCAAATTCTTGTTTGCGTGTCCCAGTTATCCATTTTAATAAATTTTAAAGATCAATCTGCAAATTAAAACAAAAATGGAACAGATAACTTAAAAAGAAAAAAAGTTATTCAATTTTTTTTTGGTAGAGGGTTTCAGCAGCCACCCTGTATTAATGTTCTTGCTTCTAGAAGGTATTTTTTTGTCCCAAAGGATGGTAGGTACCGAAATCGGGTAGGTAAGTATTAGAATTGGGGACTTCAGCTTAATGAATGTTATTCCTATTTGAGACAAAATATCGATACATCATCGAAAAAAAAAAAAATTTTTTTAAAATTTCGAAAATAAAATTTCGAAAAATAAGGAGTTCGTATCCAGATATCGGCCAAGAAGGTGCTAGCACCATTTTTGTGAGATGCGAAAGGAAGTTTGTTTGTGGATTATTTGCAAACTGGTAGAACAATAAATTCTGAATATTATTATAACCTTTTAGACCAGCTAAAGGAAAGAATTTGTGAAAAAAGACCCAGTTTATAAATGGAAAATAATATTTTTCGTCAGGATACTACACGGTGTCACAAGAGCAATTTGGCAAGGGCTAAAATCCTTGAATTTAAGTTCGAATTGTTAGAGCATGCACCGTATTCCGCAATTCGGTCCCCAGCGACTTTCAGGTCTATTTCCAAACCTAAAAAAAATCATGCATGTAAAGCGTTTTTCATCAAATGATGAGGTCATGACAGCTGTGAAAGCGTATTTTGCAGCCCTGCCAGATTTTGACTTCAGAGAAGGAATTCCTAAATTGGAATCTCGTTGGAACAAGTGTATTGATGCTCAGGGAGACCATACTGAATAATAAAGTGTAGTTTGAACCATAAAATTTTCTGTTTCTTAACGAACAGCAAAACTTATTGAACCACCTAGTTTGAGATACAAGGTATAAGATATGAGATATGAGATATAAGATATGAGATAGGAGGTACAACATCTAGAACATATCAGTACATTCAATTTGCTCACTACTAAACGCTTACTTTTATTGAGGCTTAACAAAGGTCCTGATTTTTATTTTACTACAAATTTTTTTAACGTTTCGTTGCGCTGCCTATTTTTGCACTTCATGAAATTCGCATAAATCAAAAAGTAAATGCACACCATGTTACATAATATTCGCGCATATACACGCGCACACGCCCCACATACAACACATGCATTCATACCTGAGGGTGCACGAAAGCCAAACAGCGTAGGCTGTTTGAACGCCTTGAAGTATGCTACATGCTCGATGCCAGTATTTAGCAGCTGGTTGCTGTGCACGACGCCTGCTGGCATGTTGAATGCGACTTAAAATCGGAAGTTGATTATTATCGCTTGTAATTAACAACGGTGGCAACAACAGAAACAAAAGCAACAGCAGTGAAGAGCCTGAAGTAAAGGCAGCCAAAGCAAAAATATGAACATTTCATGCGAATTTCGGTGGCATGCGACGAGAACTTAACCTGTCAACGCTGCTGGCTGCTTTCGGTTTTGTTGTTACTTGCGTATGTATGTATATATGCAAGTATTTCCTGACCGTTGAGTTGTGAAACGACTAGCTGACCGCTTGACAGATTTGCCAAGCTGTCCGACAAATAAACACACGACAGGCTAGCAGACTATAGACAGACCAGCGGCTTTTAGATTGACCAAACGTCCAACCAACCGTCCACATGCAGGTGTGTATGTAGTGACCGCCTTGCCTATTGGTTAAACTGTCTGTCGGCTGGTCAGTTGCACAGTTGTGTGATGATTTCCAGCTACGATTGCATTCATTGTACGTGCGACATATGCAATGACTGGCAGGATTGACATTTTCATATTTTCCCAGTATTTCATACATCAGTACATCCGTCTACTCACACATGCACACACACACACACACACTTGTATGTATATCCTCACATATAATATAAAGTGCGTGTTTACAGTTGGATATGGGACTTGTATGGCCGCATTCTATGAGTTCAGTTAATTTTAAAATAATTCCGTGTCCATGATAGCGCGCGTGTATAGTCTGTGTGCGTGTGTGTGTGTTTATGCAATTGTAGTGCTATCGATTATTTTTAAATGGCATTAAAAATTAAACGATTGTAATCACGGTGAAACCGATTGCGCAGACAATTTTATAATTATCTTTTAGCCGCTGAAGGCATGCCGTTACGGATACCGTTTGCTGGTGATTATATAAATGCATACATAAAACACTCACATACATATATTTCCCACAAGGAACAGTTGTCAGCCATATGTAAATGATTAAGTGGCCGGCACTTAATAATTACATATGTCAAAGTGATACATTGTCCATGAATTATTTTCGAAATATTAACAATTATTGAAAAGTAGTGAAATATGTGGCACTTCCGGCACATAATTGATTGTCAAGGGAAGAAGCAGGGCTGGCCGAGTTTATTTAAAAAAAATATATATTAACTTAAAAGCAATAATCGAGAATGAAAACGCAGGGACGAGTAGCCCAATAATGGGCCTGGTATGCCATACGAATTTTATTACCACCAATACAAAGAAGCTGAGTTTAGTGAATGCTGAGGAACTAGGTTGCTGACATATCGGAACAAAAATATTTGTGAACTTGCGAGCAATCCAAGTATTCTACAGACTGTCGTAACTTTTCTAAAAATTGGTGCATTTGATGGCTTGAGTATATTGAGAAATAAAAAAAAAATAAAATTGGAAAAAGGTTAAGTTACGTGAGATTTGGATATTTGAGATTTGAGAATTTTTCAGCAATGCCGCAGAGCCTTTGGTAAAACCTGGGGTCTGAAACCTGCTGTGGTCCTATGGATATACACAGCACTTATCTGACCAATCATCACTTACGCTTCTGTGGTCTGGTGGCGATGGAGCAGGGTTAAGTCCACATTCCGGGACCTATACGGGCTGCAGAGAAGTATAGGTTTATGCAGGATATCTGAAACGAAAAAGTTAAACTGATTATATTTTGTAGGGTTGTCATTCTGGCAGGTGTCACAATGGGAAATTTTTGTCGAAAAATAAGGTATGTTTTTCGAGTGGAAATCAGACTATAGTATGGAAACTTAAGGCTGAAAAGAAACGAAAGTAGCACCTGCTAGAATGACAAGCCTACAGAATAATAATCAGTTTAACTTTTTCATTTCAGATGTCCTGAAGAGCCAAAATCCTGTTGGCAAGCCACCTATCTTTTGTTTTAAGATGATTACTTTGGTGCTACACTACAGGGTTGCCCATATTCGACGGACCCGACGGATTTCGATGACTTTTTGGTCCTATTCCAATCGACGAGTCTTGTCCGCAGGCAACAATCTTTGCGCCAATTGAATCTTACACGGGAATAAATGCAAATCAATGCGGATAATTCGTTGTAAAGTTGTCCGACCAATGCCCAACTGTTGAGAACGGCGATTTTGGGGTGTCCCTGGCGACGCCTTGGTCGGTTTTGATTTGGCCTCTTTGGATTAGAAAGAGCATCACCAGTTGAAAACCTTTCGTACAAACGTTTAATGGTGTTCTTAGAAGGCGCGTTTTTCATATTATTTAATTTCTTATACGCACGTTGAGATTTCACAATTGACTTCTTTTGTTGAATGTAAATTTCAACAATTTGGGAGCGCTTGCGTGGCGTGTACTGTTCCATGGTAAAAATCTGCTTGGACTGACGCTTCCAACGCGGTATGTCATTAAGCGATCTGACGTCTCTGTAAAAAGATACAGGGTTGCCAGATGGGTCCGTCGAATATTGGCAACCCTGTACTACAAAATAAATGTCAAATTAAAACAAAAATTGTTTTTGTATACTATTTGATGTCAATAATAACATACTGTAAAATCGAAACGATTGCATTTCATTTTCTTAAGAAAAAAGTTGCTATCTGCGCAGAATCCACTGTTTTAGGCTCCTAAGGACGACCAGATACCCATAGTTTCATTTGGAAGGAAATTCGATGTCAGATTTCTATTGTGTGAGCAATGGATCAATCCAGAATGCATTCAGGGTAGTTTGACGAGTATTTTCTTTACCAATGGATCCAAGAATGAAGTAAGGTCTGGAGCCGGATGGTACTTAAACTATAGTATTAAGTATCACTATGCTATGAGGGAAATGGCAACTGTTTTCCAAACGGACGTTTTGGGCATCCTGAAAGTAGTAGAATGGATAATCGAGAGGAGATGGAGCGGGAACCAGATTGGAGTTTTCAATGACAGTCAGGCTGCACTGAAGGCCCTAGAGAACGCGAAGCCAACCTCAAAAATTGTTCAAGAATATAAAAAGAAGCTTAATTCTGTCGCAAGACAGAACAGGCTTGTACTTATATGGGTTCCAAGACACTCCGGTGTTCAAGGAAGCGAAATTGCCATTGAAGTGGCCAACCATGGATCGGCGGTTATCCACAAGGGCAACAGCCAATAATTGGAACCAGTTCCGCAGGAATCATGAATTGGTTCACCGATTATATATGCAATTTACATAAAGAGCGATGGTCCGGTCTAGAACGCTGCAGGTAGGTAGGTAGGTTAGATGGCTAAAGTACCCCAGGCACACTTGAAGTAGCCTTTACGTGCCGTTTTGATACCATAATATGAGCCACTACCTGTGAAAAGAAAAATTTTGGCAAGAGAAAACTGTCTACAACCATCCGGTGATGTAGTGGAGGAGAGAAGAGGGATCTAGGCTGGAGAATTTCTTCAGGTCGCCCCCAAAGGCCGCGCTAAGGAATCTCAAGCGCCTAGCCGCCAGAGCCGGACATTTGGAGAGCTTCTGCAATAGGTGTTGTGCGGAACTCCAGGTTTCTCCGCATGAACACCGATCACCGATGGAATAAGGGATTCTCTCTAAACAATTTCGATACCACAGTCTATACGGATGGATGTAAAATGGGCTGCGGTGTTGGACCTGGTATATATTCTCACAGACTTAAAATTGAGAAATCTGTGTGTCTCCCTAATACCAGCAGCGCCTTCCAGGCGGAAGTACTGAAAATTGGGGAAGCTTGTAGGCTACTAATCGCAGATTTCTCTTTTAAGGGCTGCAATACAGGCACTGGGTTCGGCTACAACAACTTCTAACGTGGTGGAACAAAGCAGGAATAGCCTCACCATCTTGAGTAAAAACCATAAGGTTACCTTAATCTGGGTCCCGGGACATCGGAACATTGAAGGTAACGAAAAAGCCGATGAACTGGCAAGAGGGGGATCTGCCATGAATAACGCTCTTGCAGAATTGGTATTCACACCATTAGGTGCAGTCAAGAGTACAATTTCCCAAAAATACCTCCGAATCGCGAACTGTAGGTGGAAAGTCCAGACGAAATGCAAAATTAGCAGAACGTTATGGCCCACCTACAACCTCAAGCAATCGTCGGCATTAATAAGAATGAAACGACGGCACGCCTGGAGACTAACGGCAGTCATAACTGGCTTTTGGTCTATCGGAGAACAAGCAGCTAAAATGGGTATCCCTCACAATACATATTGCCACAGTTGCAAACAACCGGAGAAAAAGGAGACAATCTTCCTCTGTGAATGCCCTGCCCTATGGAAGGACAGAATGTAAACCCTGGGCCAACCGCTGTTCGAGAATCTCGAACAACTATCTGGCTTAGACGTCAACAGCCTAATAAAGTTCCTTAACCGCACAGACTGGATAAAGTTATGCTGTAAATACCCGTTAAACAAGTTGGTAACGAGAATGTGGCAACAAAATGGTGCGGAAGCGCTAGTTGGATTCTGGAAGAATCACCACTTTAACCAACCAACCAACCGATCACCCGGTGACCAGTGAACACCGCAATGAGTTTGGAAATTGAATGGCGTTCTGATTATATATTATATTAATTTCTCCCTTCCAACAGCAATCCTTATGCATCTTGCAAGCTTGCAGGGTCGCGAAGACCTCTACTTGAAAAACCCTGCTCGTTTACGGAAGTTTAAAATAGACCGAAATGATCAGTCAGCAGCAGAGAAAACCCCCGCTCCCACTCCAGATTCCATCTTGGATCCGTCAGTGAAAACAGAGGATAGCCCTAGCACAACCCTCAAAATTCAGAGAAGGAAGGGGACATCTGCTTCAAGATGCTACTATGTCCTATAGAAAGTTGTCTCCAGAGGCCAATCTCCTTCAACCTAATAGCGCTCTGAGCATAACTGCAAAGTGTTTGTGACAAGTCCGAACAGAAAACTGTCAAACTTTTTACTAAAACTTGGAACAAAAGACGTCCGGTTGATAGTCGGTATTATTACAGGACACATCACATGGGGTCAACATATGATCACGATAAGAATCATTGATGTCTTGTTTGGAGGAGGCGGATAGCACTGGGCACTGGGCACTTTCTCTGTGAGTGTCCTGCCTTTGCTAGAGCAAGGCTATGAGTTTTGATTTAACCTTTTGGTGCAGCCAAGGGGCTGGAGGAATCCTGGGCACACTTTTCTTCAAAGAAGAGGCTGGCGAAATGTAACAATGAATGGCGAACGCTATCGCGCTTTGATAAACGACCTTTTGATGACGGAAATTGAAGCCCGTGATCCCCACAACATTTGATTCATTTGTGCCAACAAGGCGGCGCTATATGTCATACTGCCAGTGTGGCTGTGAAACAATGGATTTATTGCGTCGTCGTTTCGGTGATCAATTTATCTCTCGTCTTCGGCCAGTGGATTGGCCACCAAGATCGTGTGATATCACACCTTGTATTTGTGAGCGTATGTAAAGTCTAAATGCTTTGTGAATAAACCAGCTTCGATGGAGGCATTGGAAGCCAGCATTACTAAAGTTATTCACGAGATACCGATCGACGACCTCCAGCGAGTTGTTCGAAAATGGTGCTTACGGATGACCGAATTACGGTGCAGCTGCGGCCAAAATTTTAAAGCGATTATCTTCAAAAATAAATGTCATGAATGGTTCTACATAGAAATAATAAATATTGCCCAATCAACTTGATTTTTTGTTGTTCATATTTTACTATAACTGGCGCTTATTTTGTTGTTTTATTTAAATTTGAAATCCGATATCCCTAAATTAATCACCCTTTTAGTATCTTAGGTGTTTCTTTTTAAACATTATTTTGGGCTATTTCAAACTCGCATAAACTTGCAAAATTTAATGGGCCATACAAGTGGGTAACCAGATTTAAAAAAATATTCTGAGTAAAAGTGTATAGGTTTTGTTGAAAATTTCTTGATTTTCATGAGTTTTTGTATCAATTTTGAAAAATTAAAAGGCTAAAAAAGTAAATTAAGAGAAGAAAAGTAGCTGAAACTGGTTCAATATTTGCTGGATGAATGAGTTGACCGTAGATAAGATTAGATTAGATTTGTGGGGGGTTGGACAAGTCCAAGCACTCAGTCAGTATACCTTTGTACTACACCCGGATAGATATCAGTAGAAAGAATAGAGATAGGAAAGATAAAAAGGTGGATGGTAAAAACCGATAAATTAGTTGAGGTCACTCTTTCACAAATCTTTTGAATTCATTGATGAATTTTAACAGATCCGAAAGACGAAGAGTATGAGCTTTGTCCATACTCAGTGTATCGCAACCCAATATCCTAAATCTGATTCTGGAAAATGCAGGGCAGCTACATAGAAAATGCTCTGCAGTGTCATCATTCTCAAGACAGGATAAGCATATCAGGCTGTCTGCGACCCCCATGGTAGCCATAAGCTCACCACAGACGTTGTACCCTGGATTATACCCACCAGTACTCTCAGGTCCCACCAGTACGTCCTCTCTGGGTAGACCTCATGAAGTCGTCAATCCATAGATGAATCGATGCAGAATTGACACCTGGAAAGGGCTCCCTGTAATACCACAATGTCCAGGCACCTAAATAAGACTAACACTGTTTAGTTTTGTCTTGCATTCACCGACTAACTTCAAAGAGCAGCGTGGGTAAGCAAGGGCTTTCCGTGCAGCTTAATTATCACTACAAATTCCAATACTGTTGCCCCGCCACTTTTTCTCAATTAGCCAGTACGCCACATTCAAGATGGCATAGACTTCCGTGAGGAATACCGCGGCCATCTGTCCTGTGGCATAGGAGTACTTAGAGTCTTCGTCTAAGTACCATCCAGATCCGCTTCCATCACTGGTTTTGAATCCGTCGGTGTAGAAAGTGTGCTGATATCCCGTTAGTAGATTCTCTCGACTTAACCATTCATCTCTATCTGGGATCATACTTTCTACCGAAGCTAACGACAGGCACCCGATTGTCAACCGGCATCGAGAACAGTGTGCACCGCTATGACAATTGGTGGAATATCTGACAGTAGCCAGTGCTTTTTCCATTTCCGCAGACTCCGTTTAACTTGAGCCTGTACGCCGCCTTCAATGCTTCCTTTCGAATTTGAAGGTCTAGAGGTTGCAAGTTCAGAATGGCATTAAGGGCATCGACAGATGTCGTACTCATGGCACCTGTGATACCCAAGCACACACTGCTCTGCAGCCTGTTTAGGGGTTTTACTCTGGAATTAACCATCGCAGCCTTCCACCAAGGCGTATGTAATAAGGGATCTAATCAAGGTGCTGTACTGCCAGTGTACTACAGCCGGTCGTAGACCCCATGTCTTGCCAAAGGTTCTCTTAAACTTCAAGAAGACGTGTAGTATTCGAGAGACCTTCTACTCGACGTGCTTCTTCCAGGTAAGCTTATTATCTATGATTACATATATATAATTGGCGCGTACATCTTTTTTGGGTGTTTGGCCGAGCTCCTCCTCCTATTTGTGGTGTGCGTCTTGATGTTGTTCCAGAAATGGAGGAACCTACAGTTTCAAGCCGACTCCGAACGGCCGATATTTTTATGAGGAGCTTTTTCATGGCAGAAATACACTCGGAGGTTTGCCATTTCCTGCCGAGGGGCGACCGCTGTTAGAAAACTGTTTATCTAGGATTACTGCTAAATATTTAACCTCAGAAGACAGTTGCAGTGTTACCCCTTTCAATGTGGGTAGTAACAGGGCTTCCATATTGCGTTTCCAAGTGAAAAGCAATAAGGTACTTTTTGCAGGATACACTGAAAGGCCATGCAATTCGCACCAATACTCAGTTTTATTTAGAGCTACCTGCATTTTATTGCATATAACTTCAAGTGTTCGTCTTGAGATCCTGCAGATCATTAAGAAGAGAGTCCACCACGAAGCACCAAAGTAGGGGAGAGAGTACACCGGCTTGTGGGCAACCCTACTTAACTTCAAGCCTGCGTCCTTCATCGCTTTTTCTATCCATGGTAAGCAGTATTTTTGATAGCATAGAGTGTATCCACCTGACAATGATTTCTTCTACTCCCTGACTTCTGAAGCACATAGAGTCGAAGGTAGCATTGCTGAAAGCTCCTTCAATGCCCACAAACACACTAAGAGTGTACTCTCTTGTTTCCAGCCCTTTTTCGATTACGCTAATGCACTCGTGCAGAGCCGATTCGCAAGACTTCCCACTTTGATGGGCATGGTGTCTGATGTTGAGAGGGTTTCGACTTAGAACCCTTGTCCTAATGTGCTTTTCCACCATACGTGCAGACCCTTAAGCATAAAAGATGTCAGGCTTATAGGTCTGAAACTTTGTGATAAAGCGTAGCTGTCCTTGCCTGGCTTTGGGACAAATACAACTTTCACCAAACGCCACAATTGTGGAACATAAGCGTGCGCCAGACATGCCGTAAAGATTCTTTTCAAAGCCTTTATTAGTTGTTCTCCGCCTCGCTTGAGCATGATTGGGTAAATGCCATCGGGTTCTGGGGACTTAAAGCTTTCGGATGACGAGAAGGCGAACCTTATCGTTTCCTCGTTAACTATCCTGCATGCAATAAACTAATCACGTCTATTGGTAATTATATTGACATAATTGTATTCCAAATGTTACATAACCTTAAAAATAGCTAAAAAAGTAATTTTCATCCCGTTACTTTTAATACTTTTGTACTCTAATTGCGTAACGTTTGATATAGAAAAGACTAATTCCAAATTTTTAACACTGAAAAATTTCATACATTTTTCTCATTTTCCCTGCTCTCCTATTTTCTCTTTTAAATATTTTAACCGCCCATTTAATATCTCGCACTTAGACTACTTGCTTTGTTAGTTATGTAACCGGTGAGATAAACGCACGGAAATCCCTGCATGTGCAGATATTTTGAGCACCTAAAAGTATGCAACATTAATAAGTGAACACAAAAACCGAAAACAGCGGCCTATAGGATCATTTCACATAATTTTTACATAAATAAAATGTTAAAATACACGCAAAGCCCAAAAATACGCATACGCACACACACACACACACACACACTTGCATGCAGAGTTAGTTACGAGTTCATACATACTTAAAAAGCGAACGAACAATGTGCTTATTAGAATACATGAAATTAGTTGGGCGCAAAATTGGCAGTTACTGTCCGCGGCAGTTGAAGTGCAGCTGAAGTGGAGCCGGTCACGAGACTATGAGACCATTTAGGCATGTGGCCATGAAGCTAAAGCGGTTTAGCCAGGTTGTAATGGCGCCAAACACCGCCAACGTACACTTGCATGTGTGTGGATGCGTGTGTGTGTGTATATTTTTCGACGGGTAGAGTGGATTCGGGCTGCAATGCACATTTTTGTCATAATTACAAAAATCACGAATTCTCCATTAGCCACCCGTCGCATTCAGACAGCCAGCCTGGCAGCCAGCAAGGCAGCCAGCCTCCCGTCTGCTCGCTCAATTATCCGCCCAATGAGTATTTTTCTGTTTGTAGGTCTGTGTGCTGAGGGGTTAAAGTTCCTAACATAATTTGCCAACAACTGTCGTTTTGAATAAACAATCAAACAACAACACCAGCAGCGACTAACAGCCACACGGGCGTAATAATAACATTAGCGGCAAGCAACAAAAAAAACAAGAAACAGCTGAAATGGTTGGTTGTGTTACTGGGCGCATATTTGCCGGGAACACGCGATTTTCTAACATGAAGTTGGCAGGTTTACTTAATATTTAGATTTTCTCTGCATTTTTTGTTTATCATAATTTTTCTCATTATTATTTCTTTCCACTTATTGTGTGTGATAATTCACACAGGCTTATGCGTTTCCGTCAAGCCGATAATTTTAATTATGAAATAAAAATCAGTTGATTATAGCTAATATGAGTAGAATGCAGGAAAAATTATAAATAAATTGAATGGTTACAAATACTATAAAATATTTTTTGAAAATCTAAACTTAATTTGTTTGCATATATAGTGCGTGTCATAATTAAAGTACTGTACATTTTACTTATTTCTCATACAGCTTAAATAATTTTTTGTTTATGAAATTAAGGTTCATTTTCCAACTAAAAGGTGGTTAAGTTTTAAGGGCCGGTATTGATTTTGAATAAAATACAATTTTTTTAAGAAATTATTATCATTTCTCTTTATTATAAAAATACTGGTATGGCTCAATTCCGAGTGAAACAAAATATCGACCAAATGGCCTCCGCGGCCTCGGCGGCACACCTCCATCCCATAGTCCAAATTTTCGAAGGCGCTGAGGCATCATTGAGGTTCTATGCCGTTAAGGGGGTGGTAGGGTTTAGCGCTAAAAAAAACACTTTTTTTTTGAATTTTTTACAGAAATATGGCTTAAGATACTTTAATAAAATCTGTTGCATGTTATTGTACATCTTTTCAATAAGTTTTTAAAAAATATTCATAATAAAATATTGACAAATAAGCCCATGACAGAGTTTTTTTGGAGATATGTTTTTCGAGAGGTGCTCTGCGGTGCCAATCGGCATTCGTCGTAGAATCATCTGAAACTAAAAAAGTCGAATTTTTCAGTTAAAGTATGACGTAATGCTCCCCCCCCCCATTAATAAGATTTTTTTTTTCATTTTTGTAGTTTTGGTGGCAAAAAAACGTAAAAAGAGAATTTTTTCGAAAAATTTCGCCATATTTGTAAGTGAAAAACAACCTTAAAAAAAAAAATAAAAAAAAACAGTGGGGGGGGGGGGGAGGTATTTTTGATTTAGAAAACGTGTGTCAAATTTGAAAAGAATCGGTTGAATAGTTTCGGAGTTGTGATTGGCACCGACTTTTAAGAAGTCGTTTCGGGAAAAACGCGTTTGAAAAAATGACTCTGAAAAACTATCGATGCTCCGCAGTTGAGGTAGAGGGCCTACAATGGCTATAACTTTGAGAGTTCTGCTCCGATCCACTTAAAATTTTGACACAACATTCTTGAAATGATTTACTATAAGATGAGTGAAGAAAAAAACTTTCGGTTTTTGACCCTACCCCCCCCTTAATGTGCCGAATTATCTCATCCTTTAGCTCTTGAATTGTTGCTGGCTTATCGACGTACACCTTTTTTTCAAATAACCCCAAAGAAGGAAGTCCAACGGTGTCGTTGATGTTTAGGTGTGGTTCACATTCAACATCGGCCCTTGAAATTTAACCACTCTTTATAATATATAACAAACAAAAAGCATATAAATCCAGGTTTCGAAGTTTGTGAAAATTAAGAAAAATTTCCAGAAATTTCACATTTTGTTATTGCGTGTTTTGTTCCACATGAATAAACAAAATTGTGGAGATTTCCGACACCAAATATATACAAAACTAAAATTAAAATTTCCAAAAAAATTATGAAACAAAAAAAAACATATTTCCAAATTTCCAATATTAAAAACTTCCAAAATTTCTCCTCGAAATTTCACAATTTTATGTTGGATGCTTTCTTCTAAGTCAACAAAACAAAAACACCAAATGGTCGAGTTTTCCAATACCAAATATATGAGAAATTAAAAAAAAAGTCGAAAATTTTTCATTTTACTTTTCAATCAGATTTTTTTAAAATTTCGAGAATAGTCTATATTCCAATGAATTTTGGTCTAAAAAAGTGCTTTGACATTTATTGGGTGTTTTCTTGAATACAAAAACAAAAAACAGAAATTAGCGAGCTTTCCAACACTAAGGTAAAAAAAAAATTCGAAAAATTTTTATCACAATTTTCATCAAAGATTTACATTTAAAAAAAAAATTTTTTTGTTTTAATTTCGAGAATGCAGTTTAATATTTCATAGAATTTTAGTGCAAAAATGCATTTGACATTTATTGGGTGTTTTCTTCCATACAAAAAAACTATAGAGCTTCCTAAAATCGAGCAACACGAAAATTATAAAAAAGTAAAAAAAAAGTTCGAAAAGTTTTCATTAATATTTTACTTTTAATTTTTTTTTTTAATTTTAAGAATCCAGTTTTATATTTTATTGAATTTTAGTGTAAAAAATGCATTTCTCATGTATTTTTTTCCTGACGGTATTGGGCTTGCCTGTCGTGCTTTTCGACACTAAATATACTATATAAAAATTAAAAAAGAAAAGGGAAGAAAAATTTCATTAAAATTATACTTTCTTATTACATATTTACAAAAGTTCGAGAATGCGATTTTATATTTCAATGAATTTTAGATTAAAAAATGCATTTTGCTTTTTTTTCTGGCGGTGTTGTGCGTGTTTTTGCCGAGCAAATATGAAAAAAATTTTAAAAAAAATTTTAAGGTTTTTATCAAAATTTTCATCAAAGATTTACTGTTTTTTAATCAAATAAAAATTTTTTAAAAATTATAAAATATTTATTTTTTGTTTCAATTTCATATATATTACTAGAAGATGGTCTGCGTTTGCGTAAAAAATGCATTTGACATTTATTGGGTGTTTTCTGCCATACAAAAAAAATGTATAAAAAAGTAAAAACAGAAAGTCAAAAAATTTTCATTCAATTTTAATGAGAATTTTTAAAAATTTCGAGACCGCGGTTTTAGATCTCATTTAAATTTGGTGTAAAAAATTTATTTGAATTTTTTTTTTGCTGATGGGGTTGGGAATTTTTGTATTATTGAAATATATAAAGAAACAGGAAAAATGTCGAGCTTCCCGAAACCGAATATGTAAAAAACGAAATAGAAAATTCGAGAAATTTTCATCGAAATTCCACTTTTTAATTAGAACTTTAAAAAATTTTGAATACGCAGAGTAATATCCCATTGAATTTTGGTGTACAAAATGCATTTAAAATTTGTTGGAAGTATTGGATATTTTTTATCGAACTTTCCGGCACCAAATACATAAAAAATTAAAAAGAAAATTCGAAAAATGTTCATCAAAATTTTACTTTTTAATCAGAATTCATTCGTAGAAAGTGTTAGTATGTTTGTGTCATCGGTAAAATGTTTACCGAAACATGTGAATTGATGAAAAAAGTGTATGGCGATGATTGTCTATCTCTTGACCGAGTTCATGTGTGGTTTACACGTTTCAGAGATGCTTGGGAGGGCATAAATGACTATAAACATTTACGGACCACCCAAAATAAGTAATCACCGAAAACTCCATCGAAATATTGAATTGAATATTGAATATCTCCAAAACATGGATTTATTGCATTTTAACTGATCATTTGGGCTTGCGAAAGGTCTGTGCACGTTTCATTCCGCACAAGTTAACTGAGGACCAAAAATTGCATAGAATTCAACATACGAAAGACCTCATTAAAGAGGCAAGAAAAGACGAGAACTTCCTTTACAACATTGTAACTGGGGATGAAACGTGATGTTTCTAACATGAACCTGAAAGTAAGCGTCAAAGTGCCGAATGAAAGGCTCCAGATGAGCCAATATCCAAAAAATCGCGTTTGGAGAAGTCAAAAGTCAAGTCGATGCTCATTTGTTTTTACGATTCCAAGGGAGTTGTCCATAAGGAGTTCGTGACAATGGGGCAAACCGTCAATGTAATTTTCTATCTTGGCGTTTTGAAGCGTTTGTTAGGTTGCAAACGTCCAATTCGCCCTGAATACTGCGAAGGAGGAAGCAGGCGCTTATTCCATGACAATGCACCATCTTAACGATCCACTCTTGTGATTGATTTTTTTTACTATAAATCGTATTTTAACCATCAATCACTCAGCGTACTCACCTGACTCCCTGTGACTTCTACCTTTTCGGAAAATTGCATTTGGCCATGAAATGAAAACGTTTTGCGTACCTAGAGGCCATACAAAAGGCTTGTACCGACATCCTGAAGGACATTCCGGTCAGTGACTTGAAAAAGGCTCTTTCGAAAAGCTTTTAGATCGTACAAAACAGTGTATCGAGGCCAGAGGGGATTATTTTGAATAAATAAACTGGAAGTTATCAGAACAAAGCTCCTGTTGTTTCTATTTTAGCTCAGTCTTGTTTGTTTTGGACTTCATCTGGTATATATAAAATAGACGGAAGATGAAGTAGTGAAAGAAAACAAATATCACTGTTGCATTATTTTAGACACTGAACAGGCAGAGGAAACATCAGAGAGTTGGGGAACGTGGCAAAAGACAGAGAAGCTCTTAACGAAATCATAGTCAATATTTGTTAGAAACATTAAATTGTAAATTGTAATTAAATTGTACGATCGCTTATGCTCGTAATCGAACATGCAAATAAAGAAGAAGAAAAAGAAAAAAATGATTAATTTAATACAACAAAAACAATTAATACAGCAAAAATGAAAAAAATGTATACCCCTTTGGCTTCACTGCTATTTCTACTCATTCCTCGAAGTTTTTAATGTCCATCTGAATGACAATTATCTCTAAAATTATTGTGTTTAAAGGTAAGTAAAAACCTAGTGGCTTTACTGGCTAGGACGTGTCGAATGAGTGGTTGCAAACTGCCCAACACTGAAATCCGTCGATGCAATACATCCAGAGAGAGAGGAAGAGAAAGAATTTCTTTTGAGTTGGAAATATTAAGTGGAGACGGATCTTGCATCATAGCGCTGGTGAAGGAGAAGATGAAGGAGAAAACGAAGGAGAAAACGAAGGAAAAAACGAAGGAAAAAACGAAGGAGAAAATGAAGGAGAAGAAAATAGTAAAGAGCAAGAAGAAAACGAAGAAAATGAAGAACACGAAGATGAAGAAATGCAAGAAGGGGAAGAAAAGAAGAAGAATTTCGAGTAGGAAACCAAGACCAGGCAGAAGAAGAATAAGAAATACCCGCCTGTACCCCAAACCGCCTGAATTATTCAAATTGCTAATGATTTTGGAATAGTTGCGAGTACTTTCTAGAATCAATCTCAATATTTTTTTTTTGCTCCCAGCAGCGCCTTTTAATGCATCGGATGTGAAACTCCATTAACATTTAAATGAAACACCTTTTACGACATGAGTGCATTTGCAATTGCTGATTAATAAAAATTCAATATAAAAGTAAGCTGAATTCACGTTACAGGGTGGTCCCTTCAAGGCTTGACTTTGAACTATCACTTTTTTTATTCTTACAGCTGAACTAAGATTCATCAACAATTCATTTCATGGTAGAAAACGTAAAAAAAATTTCCGCTTTGCGCCTGGAAAATGTTGGGAAACATGAAAATCGAATAGCAAGCCGAATAGCAATTGCTGACGTCAATTGGCCGTATGGAAGCTGTTGCGATTTGACTCTATTCGATTATTTTTTCTGAGGTGCCATTAAAGACAAAATGTATGCCATTCATCCATAGATAATCACTCCAGCGGGTCGGGGGAAAATACTACAATCGCGGTAAGGCATGCCAGTTTTTCACTGAGAAGGGATTTTTACGTGACGGATGCCTAACCCAGCGCACAACTAGATATCCTGGCTTGATTCGCCTTCTCACATTAGCTCACTCTCAAACGGATGCTCAGAAATTATGCAGACGATATTTGGGCGAAGTTGTGAGCTGCTTGGACTGTATGCAAAAGACGCGTTCAGGTCACTGTCAAGTGAATGGCAATCAGTTACTTTCCCCCTGCGTGGACTTCTACACACGGAACCATCCTCCGGAATCAAAATCGCGTAAGCGGTTATCGCGCCAATCTAAAAGAAGAAGAAGGCATGCCTAACTTAAAAGGCGACTAAGATGCGGCAGGAGAAGAAGGAGCTCGGCTCAAAATGCCTCATTTACCTTGAGTACTTCTTGTGGCAGGGCTGTAAAGCTCATCAGGATCGAGACCAGTAAGTTGCTGATTGTGGTAAACTGGAAAAATGATTCAGATCAAACAGTCTAAGAGCTGGTGAAAGTGGTATTTTATTACTTCACCGAAATGGCTGATATTAGCCTATCAATCGTCTTCGTCTAGTTTAAACTCTAACAGGTCCTCAAGTATGCACGTACGTCACCACTAAGTTGATGGTACAGCTTCGGTTGAGACAACTCCTGACTTGTGTCTGATTCTGGCTCTGAACACAAGCTTCCATAAAGACTCGTGTCAACTCCCGCGTGGCCTCCCTGCACTTTCATAGATAACCACGGGAATTATTTTTAAGACAACTGTACACTGTGTGAAGATAGGGGCTTGAAGCGGAGCCCCAAGAATACAGTATGGTATTAATGCAACAACAACAAAAACAGATAAAGGAAACGTCATTGAGGCAAGCGGGTTCATAGATGATTTAAGAGTTGAAAGATGACGATATGTCTTGAAATTCATAGTTGACAGAAAGGTCTATTACAAAACAAGCCATGGGAGTAAACTCAATCAAATTGAAGTCCCTATTGAGCCCTCCATTGCACACTGTTTCTAAAACCTTCGGTTGGGCACCCGAGTCTGCCCTTTTTCGTCATGTTCACGGCTTCTTTGTAAAAGGTTATATCCATAAATCGACAGAAAATTTAATTTTAGCAAACTACCTGGCAGCTCAAGTCGTTAGCTATAATAGAAATATATTAAATTCATTTCCAAAGTCGAAAAAGTCTGGCCAGACCCGGCTGCCCAACGGAGGGCTAATGGCAAGCTGCGCTCTTTCAAATAAAAAAATAATAATATTTACGCGGAATTAATTCCATTCTAAACGAAAAATGAATCAGTTTGTACTCTTATATAAGTCACAGTTGATAGGGGCATAGAAAGACATAAAAGAAAAAGCATTACTTTGAGAGCTATTCGTTATAAGATACCCAACGCTCAGGTTCTGTATGAACTGAATACATTTTTCCACAAAACAATTATAATTTGTAAATTTTTAGTATTTTTTTGTGTTTTGTTTTTACTTTTTTGGTTTTTATTACCTATAGAAAACAAACTGCTTACAGGATATTCAATAAGAATGACTTTCATTATAGTATTGTCTAATTAATACTAATTTCTTTTATCTGGATTTTTTTTATAGTTTGGTTTATGTTCTGTTTCTTAATTACCACACTTCTGTAAGAACCCGCTAAGCTTTTGCTTATCGTTTGAATTTTAGTTTACATTCTTTTACTACGAATTACGTTGCATAACATTTTAGTTTTGTTAATTTTTTTAGCAATTTTATTTTCATTAAATTTTTCCACAATCAAAATTTCACTGAACTCATTACTATCGCACCCACTGCATCATAGCACATTTCCAACAAACGTTAAACCGGCCGCATTTCGCCAAGCAAGTCAGATAAGTAAATAAGTATTTCCCACAATTTTTAAAACACACGTTTCCGTTTGCGCGCCACAATGGAGTCCACTTACAATCCGCTCATTACAACCGCTCGCAAACGATGTCGAAAAACAACTGATTCGCAATAGGTCGGTTTCGTCAGCCGGAAGCATTGGCGAAGTGTGTCCGCAACATGTCGTATGAGTGACACGAGCAGCAAACGAATGCTCGCGAATGGGCGCCAAAAACAAAAATACAATTGCCAAACAAATAAACTTACATACGTACATACATATTTACATATTTACATTCTCATAGTATATACAAAGACAACGTGCATAACGGTCGCCTTCGCCTTTGCCGTTACTGTCAGCTTAACCGCCGACAATGCAGACGAATCAGGACGAATCAGACAACTGTGATTTTGTTTTTGTACTCGGTTTCTTTTTCTTTGCGCTGTTGGTAGTCGTCGTTGTAGTTGAGTTGAACTTTTTTTTTGTTTTTGTCTACTTTGCTCTTTATTTTGTTTGCTTTTCGTTTGTCTCTATTTTTACACGAGCGATTTACGCATGCACATGCATACATTCATACATACTATATGTACATATATCACTTAAGATATGTAGGTATGGGTGTCTGGTGCTCAAGCTCCATTCTGTTTGTTTATTTTGCATTACCCCTGTTGTGGTTGTAAGCTGCGAAGTTGTGGTGAGTTTTTCTAAAGCGGGGTAGTTTGTGGGCTGCGCGGTGAATTTATGTCGTTCTCTGTACTAACGAGAAATTTGGGTATGCTGCGGGAAATTTCGCCGATATAACATTTGACTGTGGTAAGTAGCAGCAAAAACAACTAGGTTGGGTGGTAACTACAGAATGAACTACAGAACTCACAGAATGTGAACTGTTAACATTAACTGTGAATATGAACTGCTAATGTGCAATGTGAATTTGTGCATTTTATTAATGAAATTCGCAATCTATTCTTCAGAGAATTTTTTGCTCAAACAGTTTTGTGAGTTTTCTTATTCTTATTTATGTAAAATTATTTTTTTACATTTAAATTTCTTAACCCTTTACCGTTGTAGTTTTGATTCAACTTTTTTTCCAAATGAAGTACTACAAAATAATTCAAACTGTTTTAATCCATCCAACTGTTTTATCCATATATGTATATTTAGCAAGAATAAAACCCAAAAAACTTTTCTTCCATTTTATGACATTTCGAAATAATCTCACTTTTGTGCCAGTGGGGGGAAAAGCGGCCTTGAGTTCTGAGTGATTCATTTTCAAAAAAACATTAACAGAGTAAAATGTAAGAACTTTTTTACAAACAAATTATATATTTTTTCATGGAGTTGATATCCTCATTTTTTTCGACGGATAATAATTCTTCCGCTTTACTTTAGAACTAGTTTTCGTATATGGTTCCGTAATGAAAAATGTAAAATATAAAATGTTTTCATTATTTGTGTTTAATCGATAACCGAATTTTTTTAACGAACTTTGAAATAATTAGTGGAGTACAAACTAAGTGCATCAAAATAGTTATTTCCTAAAGAGTTATATACAGTCGAAATTGATTCGGATTTTTCAATTTTAGTGTTCAATTTCTATATTATATTTTTTTTAAATTATATTTAGTGAATAACTGGCGTATGCTGCTATGGCGCAAGGGATTAATATCAAAGTGTTTATTTTTTCCGAACCATTTTTTTACATTAAAGTTTATTTTACTAAATTAAGTTTTTACACATGAATATTGACCTCAGGAGTTATTATGAATTTCATTTACTTTTATTTAAATCGTAATTCTGGCTGTTTTGGCTGCCTGAAATTGCCTCTATAAAAAATCGTTGTCATGATATCACCAGTTTAAAGTATCTGAAACAGTAAATAAAAAAAAATTATAATTATTGGTAAAGAGAATGATGATTGAGAAAAAAAAACTGAAAAAGATTCCGATGATCCAAAAACAAAATTAAAAGTGTCGTGGGTTTATGGTTATGACGTGGAAACCAAAGCCCGTTCATCTCAATGGAAGCTACCGCACGAACCAAGACCGAAAAAAGCGCGCCAAGTTCGGTCGAATGTAAAAGTTTTGCTTACCGTTTTCTTCGATTGCAGGGGCGATGTGCATCATGAGTTCTTGCCACAGGGTGAAACGGTCAATAAGGAATATTACCTGCAAGTTATGCGTAATTTCCGCGAAGCAATCCGCCAGAAATGGCCGGATTTGTGGAAGAACAAAAATTGGCTCTTGCATCACGATAACTCCCCTGCTCACACATCGTTGCTTGTGCGCGGGTTCTTTGCCAAAAACAACACACGAATGGTGCCACAGCCACCGTATTCCCCAGATCTGGCCCCCTGTGACTTTTTGTTGTTCGCGAAACTGAGGAGGCCCATGAAAGGACGACGTTAGGCTACAATTGACGAGATAAAGATGGCATCGAAGGAGGAGCTGAACAAGATAAAAAACAAATGATTTTTTGAAGTGCTTCGAAGATTGGAAAAAACGCTGGCACAAGTGCATAATATCTCATGGACATTACTTTGAAGGGGGCATATTAATGGGGGATTAAGAGGGATTAAGGGGCATAGATATTAGTGAATAAATATATAATTATTGTAAAAACACAAAATTCGCGTTACTTTTTGAACACACCTCGTATGAACCCCTTTATACCTAGTTGTCTCTTAAAAGTCGTGGTACCTCAGGATATCTCGGGATATCTGTCTTTACTTCACTGTATTTATCCGAGACAATATTACCTTAAGACAAAAAAAATTAAAGGGTCGCGTATTACTATTTATACATTTTGGTTATCTTACCACAAGGCAAATTTCTTGTTATTTTACAAAATTTAATATCAATAAATTCACACAAAAGTCACGTGATTAAATTAAAAAACAAAACTCCATACCAAAAAACAAAAAAAAAAAAAAAAACACCATAAAACACCAACCATAGCAAAGAAAAAAAAATAGATGTATATTATATATAATTGGCGCGTACACCCTTTTTGGGTATTTGGCCGAACTCCTCCTCCTATTTGTGGTGTGCGTCTTGATGTTGTTCCACAAATGGAGGCACCTACAGTTTTAAGCCGACTCCGAACGGCAGATATTTTTATGAGGAGCTTTTTCATGGCAGAAATACACTCGGAGGTTTACCATTGCCTGCCGAGGGGCGACCTCTATTAGAAAAAAAGTTTTCTTCATTTTGGTCTTTCACCGAGATTCGAACCTACGTCCTCTCTCTAAATTCCGAACGGTAGTCACGCACGAACTCTTTCGGCGACGGCGGCCATGATAAAATATAGTTAAAAAAAAATCTCATGCTACTTTATTCCAACATCTCCATTTGCGATCTGTCGCATGCGAACTGTGAAATTGATGACATGCGGAATAGTTATCGTACAAATATGTTCTACGTCGACATTCATGGCACAAGTTTTCATTCAAACCAAAAAAATAAAAATAATAAAGTACGTACAAAGCAACCGTACGCATTCTCGAGCAAGCGAAAAACGTTTATTAAACAAACAAACAAAAAATGTCGGTAAATCAATATATTTGATGGGCAAGAAATTTTAAATAAACTTAAAATAATACTTCGTTTTTAAATTTCTCTTTTAATTTTATAATGTACCTAGTCGTTACAAAGATTTCGTATAACTTAATACAGGTGTGAAAACGTTAAAGTAGCAGTTCATTATGTGCGATAAACCTTATGCCATAAGCACTGTGATTTATCGCATAAAGTCTATGATGAACGGTATCCATTCGCATTATATCGCATGAGATGATTCGTAGGTATGCAGAGGATTGGACTAAATTTATCTTGAGAACAACATGAAATAAAATAATTGAAGTCACTGTTTAATTTGTTTGTGGTTCTACACAAAGTTCTTCACCTCATTTACGTGGATTTGAGAGACACAGAAATTTACTCAAGGAACCTTACACTCACGCACAGTTTAAATTATTGTTGTCGGTAAAAATGTATACAGTTTCTCTTCGTAACCGCATTCGTATTACTTATGCAAAAACAATTAGAATGAATTTAGCACAACAACATAGTGTGCGTGAGAAGGCATCAAGCATTGAGTAAGTAATAGCAATGCATCAAGTGATTGGCGATCAGTTGTACATATGTAGTTGCCTAAGCTGCCCGTAAGCGCAGCAACAACAGCACGCAAAGAAAATGCAAACGCATTGTGATACATAAGAGAAAAAAACTGACAAAAACAACGCTTTATTAATTATGCGCGCCTATTAATTGAGGAACTGCCCGCTGCTACATATAAAGGTGTTAACTATTTCACCCACCCACACAACCGGAACAGCTGAAAGGCCTGTCATTGATCTTGATGGACTGGCACTGCTTAAATTTTGTACATAAAGGGTGATTTTTCAAGAGCTTTTCATGCAAATGTTGACCGCGACTGCGCTTCAAATGGTACATCCGCTTAGTCCAATTCTGGCATACTCTTTCCAATATTTCGGCCGGTATCTCACATATAAATGCTTTAATGTTGTCTTCCAATGCGGTAATTGAAGCAGGCTTGTCTGAATAGACATGAGCTTTAACATAGCCCACAAAATCTAATCTAAAGGCATTATATCGCACGATCTGAGTGGCCAATTGACTGGTCCCGAACGGGAAACAAAATGTTCACCGAAGTCGCCTCTCAACAAGTCCATTGTTACGCGTGCTGTGTGGCATGTGGCACCATCTTGCTGAAGCCACATGTCATGCAAGTCAAGCTCTTGCATTTTGGGCAAAAAATAGTTGGATATCATTTCACGGTAGCGCTCACCATTCACAGTTACGTTACGATTCGCAGCATCTTTGAGGAAGTACGGTCAAATGATACCTCCCGCCCATAAACCGCACAAAACTGTGAACTTTTCTGGATCCATTGCTAGCTCTTGCAATTCTTCTGACTGATCTTCACTCCAAAATCGACAATTCTGCTTATTTACATACCCATTGATCCAAAAATGAGCTTCGTCGCTGAACACAATTTTTCGACTTTAAACTTTCTTAACAGAACACGCATTTTTATAATAAAATTCAATGATTTGCAAGCATTGTTAGTTTGTAAGACGATCTTATCTTCCTAGTTGTGGTATGCCGTCATACAGTGGAGACTTTTCATGGCAGAATAACAATAAGAGGTTTGCCATTTCCTGCTGTGGGGCGACTGTGGGTAGAAAAATCTGTTTATATCATTTAGTGTTTTATGCCCGTAGGCTCGAATTTGTTGTTTTTGGTGTTGTAGCAGCCTATTAAGCCCTATCAGTGTGATGTAGTTACCGGTCGCCTTCGCCTAACTCATCTAACGGTAGGCCCGGGAAGCGTACTATTCCGAAAGCTTGAGTCCAGAGGGAGAGGGGTGTCAGGTGAGTAGGTTTTACAGGGAGTGTGAAAAGGTGGTTAGTATCGTACGGTGTGCGTTCACACGCCTGACATATATTGAGTATATCGGGTATAAGTAGAAGTTTAACCTACTGAAATATTCAGAACGTATTTGTGCCAAAGTTACGCGAGTCTTTCCGGATAGGTGAAGCTCTTCATCTGCAATAGGTGGTGTTGGATTCCAATGAAGGCATTCAAAAGGTCGGGAGTTTAGGAAAACACTTACCACGTTTCACGATGAATGTTATTTAGCGTCTGTCTTTATACTGTACGCTCCAGTAGTTGTAAGTTAGTTTTGTCCTGGATCTCGTCGGAATAGTTCAAGAGATGACTCGTGACGTGCCTGAGAGACGACTCAGGCTCTAGCAAGTGTCTGCAGGAGTGAAACCTTCGATAGTACCCAAGCAAAAACTGCTTTCTGAGCATTTTAATATGCTCCCTGATGGGAAGCATTGATGCCTCATTGTGTAGCTGTTTCAGGGGCGTCATCAGGAGCCATCCCGTGGCTGTCCTGATTGCAGCGTTTGGACTTGATATATTCCCATGGCAGCCAGTTCTACGTTATTGGAGTGACTTAGGGTTTTCCTCTCCAAGGGCTGCCGCTCCAGTAAAATAGCCCTGTCTAGTGCACTGTACCTTACTCGAACGGGTGTGTGAAGCTACTTGCTGGCAAATTGCTTTCGTGTTCTGGTGTACTTCATTGACAGGCCTATTGTAAATTGAGGAGCACTTTTCTTCTTTCTTTCTTCTTATTTTCTTTCCTCCTGAGCGCCTGGGATATCTGTAGCTGCTACTGCCTTTGGTTATATAGATTATGGTAGAACATCGTATTTAAGTTTCTACGAAAAATTTGCAACCTCGGCTTGTTGCTAATAGTTAGATTTCTCTTTAACTTTTACTCCAATCCAACGAAAGAAGGAAGGAAGTGTTCGACGCGCCTACCTTATATTAACTGCCTGGCCTTTAATAAGTTATTGTTCTTAATCGATTTTATTTTTATTTTTCGACATAGTCTCCGTTTAGGCTTATACACTGCGACCAAAGCTTTCGCCCTTTCCGACCGTGTACGCACAATTGTGCGTGTAAGTTTAAATCCTAATATTTCCGAAAATATCTGCGCTAGTGCAATTTAACCTGATATACACAATTGTGCGAGCTATTTTCTTAATCAAAACACAACGAACAGTTATTGGTGTCCGTTATTTTTCGCGAATTTCGCTATTTTGATGTTGCATTTCAATCATTTGCAAAAATGAATCGAAAGAGTAAGTTAGAAAAATTATTTAAATTGTGTAAACCAAGAAATTTATATTTAAAAGATGTGTTATCATAATAATAATAAAAGAAGTTTTAATTAAAAAGTGAAGTTAAGTGTATTTTTCTGACGTTTATTAATGTACAGCCAGTTTAGTTTGAAGTGAGACAATTGTGCGTGTTAGGACTTGTTTAACGAAATATTTGTTTTTTTTTTTCAATCAGAGCAATTGACTTAAGACGAAATATTGGATGCACTATTAGACTCGGATTTGGAGGACTTTAGTAGCGATGATGATCTTCGAGATGCTCCTTGGGAGTTACCTGGCGCGCACAGTGAATCTGCAAATGATGAAAGTGATGACATTGACGAAGGGAATGGCGAAGGTACTGAGGAACCACCAAATGAAAACAGCAATCGCCGCGAAATTCGGAGGAAAAGACCATTTCAAATAAATCTGGAAGAGAGTGCTTCCATTTCTGTAGAAGTTAACATAGATGTGGAGTCCCCTAAATACTATTCTTATAAATATTTTAATCACGACTTTTTCTAACGCGTTGCGGAATACACAAACAGATACCATATGTTTTCGAAAAGAAAACCCCTGGGGACTACAATTGGTGAAATAAAGAATTTCTTTGGCATAAATATTGCGATGGGCTGCATACGTTATCCAAGATTGCGCATGTACTGGGAGACCAAAACGAGGCTTCTAATTGTTGCTGATACAATGTCCCGTGATCGCTTTTATCTTTTGCGAATGTGCGCCATGTTATGGAAGAAAATGAAGTGACCGAAGCAGGGAAACAATCAAATGTTTTTTGGAGGATTAATCCATTAATTGAAGCTGTAAGACCGGTATGTCGGAGCATTCCTGGAAAGCCAAGAGATAATTATTCCATAGATGAGCAAATGATCCTACTGGTCGTTGCCTCGTGAGACAAAGCCTTCCTAACAAACCTAGAGATAAATCTGTGTATGTTACTCGAAGACTGCACACTTTCAAGGTTCATGAAATAAGTATCGATGGCAGTACACATAATTGCGGTAAAATTCACCATCACTGAACAACAATAAAAACAACTCGAGTGCAATAAACTTTTATTTATTTGCTGTTGAGCCCAGTCAGATTTCACTTCTCGAAAAAAGTCTGCAAACAACTTTTCCGAACAACTGCAAAACTAAATTGTCTGTCAATTAAAAAATTTTACAATGCTTTCGCGGAAAAACACTTAAAAATTACAACAACAAGAAGGAGAGAAGTAAAACCAAATTGAAAAGCAGGGTTGAAAACGCGAAGCTATAAAATGCTAATAAACCTGTTGTTGAATGGCAATAACAACCATAACTAAACCAGCCAAACAAAAACAACAACCAACAACACTGGCAACAGTGGTCGTTTAATTTTTTTTTTTTTTGTAACTTTTTCCGTCGCGCCTACCAGTTGAATTGAGTCGGTATGGCGTTTTTTGTTTGTTTTGTTATTGTATTCGCATTGAATTCATTTGCGCACGCGAGCAGAACAGTAAGAAGCGATTTAATGGGAATGCAAGCAGAGTAGCCGTTGAAAAGTAAATTTCACGGATTGCGGAGGGAACAGCTGAATTTCTGGCGGTGCCCAAAAGTGCTTTAACTTCGCGTACTTGGAGTATTTTTCATTTTTATGCGCAGCAACAATGCAAACAAAAACTACAACAGCAACAAAAATTGTGTTAACCCATGTCTCGGGCCCCTTAGCTGGTCAATGGGAGAAAGGAAGTTTTAAATTTGGTACCAATTTGGGGGCAAACAAAGCCATGCCATGAGATGGTTGTTGGCTGGTATTTGGCAGCAGCACGCAATATGTTGCTGGGAAATCATTAATAGCATACACAAACACGCACATATATGTATATATATGTATACGAGTTTTTTTCATATAATTGTAATTATGCTTGTATGCGAAAATATTGCCGCTTGAGTGGCATTTGTTGCGGCGAAATTCCGTTACACAAATTACCACTTCGCATGTTGTTGAGTGCTTTTGACTCGATTTGTGCTTTTTTTCTGCTAAACTTTTTTGTTGTTGCATAAATTTGGGGTTAAAATACTTAATGAAAAATTTGGCGGCACATTGTTAGATTACTTTGTTGAGTTAGAGATTTGGTTGTTGTTGAAATTTTGACGTTTCCTGTCAACTAAGTTGTTGAACACAGAAGCAAGTGCGACATGGCGTATGAGTAATGATTAGGCAGCGAAAGATTTGTTGGCCATACATAGGAGGCAAAATGTATCGGCATACCAATTCTTAAATTATATTTATGTGAGTTAAGTTATTTATAAGTATACCTCATACAAGTATTAGGGCATGATTTTTGAATATTTTTTCAAAGATGAAAAAAAGTTTTCCTAAAATTTTAAAGAAATATAATATATAAAGGGTGTTTTTTTTAGAGGTTAGGTTTTCAAGTTGGCACCACTTTTTTCGTAGATGGTCTTTTTGACAGCTGTCACTTGATTTATGCTCAGTTTGGTTTGCCATTTCATAATGAATAGACTTACACCTGAACAACGTTTGCAAATCGTGCAAATTTATTACGAAAATAATGGTTCGGTTCGCGCGACGCATCGCGCGCTGCGTCCAATATTCGGTCGACATAATCGCCCATCAGAGTCACTAATTCGATTAACCAGGGATCGGTTTCGCACCACGTTTGCCCTAGTGGATAATACGCATCCTCAGAGACGTCGTACAGTGCGCACCGAAGACGCTATTGCTGCTGTGGAGCAGAGTATCGAAGAAGACCCGAATGAGTCCATCCGCCATCGCGCGCAGCAATTGGAGATGCGCCCATCCACTTTATGGAAGATTTTGCGAAAGGATCTTGGTTTGCGGGCTTACAAAATCCAACTCGTGCAAGAATTGAAGCCGAACGACCATCAAGCGCGTCGCACGTTCGGTGAATGGGCCCAAAACGAGATGGCCGCCGATCCCGATTTTCACAAGAAAATATTGTTCAGCGATGAAGCTCACTTTTGGTTGAATGGGTATGTCAATAAGCAAAATTGTCGCATTTGGAGTGAACATAATCCACAAGCCATTGCTGAGACGCCGTTACATCCTCAAAAAGCCACTGTTTGGTGTGCTCTATGGGCAGAGGGAATCATTGGTCCATATTTCTTTAAAAATGAAGCCGGCCATAATGTTACAGTCAATGGAGAGCGCTATAGAGCCATGATTAATGACTTTTTCGTGCCTGAATTGGACGATGTTGATGTGGACGACCTTTGGTTCCAACAAGACGGCGCTACATGCCATACAGCCAACGCAACAATCGATTTATTGAAGGAAACTTTTGGTTAGCGCATTATCTCGCGCCGTGGACCTGTGGCGTGGCCTCCAAGATCGTGCGATATAACACCGCTGGACTATTTCTTGTGGGGCTATGTGAAGTCGCTTGTCTACGCAGATAAGCCCGAGACGATTGACGTCTTGGAAGAGAACATTCGGCGCGTTATTGCTGACATAAGTCCCCAATTGCTGCAAAAAGTGGTCGAAAATTGGGCCTCTCGGCTGGAATTTATTCGAGCCAGCCGCGGCGGCCACTTGCCCGAAATCATTTTTAAAACATAATGGCAAACCCTTATCTTTATAATAAAGCTAAATTCTTGGCCATAACATTAAATTATATACGTTTTATTTCATCTTGAAAACCTAACCTCTAAAAAGACACCCTTTACAGGGTGAACGACATGAAACCCCATAACTTTTTTGTGTGATATTAGTTTTTATTGATTTCAAAGAAAAAATTGTTCAAAAATGATTACAATTTCAACATACCTGTATATTCACTTTAGCTCGATATGACCAGCTTTTGCCTTGACTATAGCCTATAAACGGTCAAAAAATTAGTTTCATGCTGCACGAATGTGATCTTGAGGTATTTTGGCCTATTCTCGTATAATCGCTTTTTTTAGCGCATCCATACTGGCATATTTTTAGTCCTCACTGTGCTCTCCAAAATGGACCAGATGGAATAGTCTGTCGGATTTGCGTCTGGCGAATTCGAAAGCCATTGTGTGAACGAAATGAAGTGTGGAACATGATTTCTTAACCGTTTTTGGTTCTCGCGAGCTTTATGAGACGGTGCCGAGTCCTGTTGGAACGTCCATGGTCTACGACCGAAATGTTTGTGTGTCCACGGCTTTAAAGCAGCTTTTAAAACATTTTCCCAATAATAAGTCGCATTCACTTTGACATCTGGCTCGATTGCGACGATTGGAGAGCGTCCATCAGCGGTGACTGCGGCCCAAACCATTACTTGCGATGGGAAATTACGTCGAATGGCCATACGTAGGCTCAAATTCTCGTATGAGCGTTCGGTCAAGTAAACACGATCGTTTTGAGTGTTTATGAACTGCTCAATTGGGAAATTTTATTCATCAGAAAACACAATGTTAGGAAATTCGCCACGTTCGTGCAAGGACAACAACTCCTTTGTCTTGTTCGAATTGTGTTTTGCTGGGGTGAAAGGTCGTGTGCTTTTTGGAACTTGTAAGCCTTGACCTTGAGCTCATTTTTTAATATGCGTCGAATGCAGTCTTGCGGTATTTTCAGTTCTTTGGCCATTTTTCGTCCACTTCGACGTGGATTTCGCTCAAGTCGAGCCTTCACTTTCCGAACCATTTCCGGCGTTGGTGCGGCTTTTTTTGGTCCACCTCCATAGCATTTTGCAATGCTGCCAGTATCATTGTAACGTTTTACAGTGCGTTACACAAACATTTTATTCACTTTGAGGTGACTGAGCTCACGAACAATGGCTGGTTGTGATTTTCCGGCCAAATATAGCGTTTGAATTCCATCACAGAAAAAAAATTTAACAAAACTGAGACGCAAGTGCTTTTGATGGCTTATAAACAATGTATTGAATTGTCATTAGAGCAATTTTGGCGTTGATGTCATGAGCTGTTTTACAGATACAAGCAGTGGTAAGTAGGTAACACTTCATATCGTTCACCCTGTATAATAAGTTTAAACTATAACTGCCATTGTCTACGAGTTTCCTTTATTTCGAAAAATTAACGCACAGCCAAAACTAAATTTTAGTAAAAAAAATTTTTTTTCCATTCACTCCTCCCGGGAGCATAGGACCTCGACAAGACTCAGTGTTGCGTTGGTTTCGTTAATCTATTTTGTCTGTGGCTAAAATCGATTGGCCACAATTAATTTGGTCACTTCGCCCGATATACCCAAAAGCTGACTCAATGGTGGTTTATAAATACGTAAATAAATTAATAAGCATAACAAATTTGTCAATGTGGTTGTGGTAGTAGTGACAACAACTGCACAAATTGTGATTACTCGGTGAGTATTAAAAGCCATAACAACAACAAGAAATAAGTTTTGAATATGAATAATAATAATTTGTTTATGCAAGCATAAAATATGCAAGTGGCAATCATAAGTACCTTGAGGATGCTGCTACCAACTGCAGCTGCATGCATCAATACATCAACAATGTGTTTGTGTATGTGCGTGTGTGTGAATATATTGAGTGTTTTTCCTGCATCTGTAGTGATATTACTTGGCCACAAATCAGTAGCTGTGGTCCACCACAGTTTCGGATATTAATCATGTATCAAATGTGTCGACAATAACGCAACAAAAACAACAATAAAAACAATAATAGAAACTTGGGGATTTCTTATGTTTGTATTCCAGTTAAGCTCAGAAAAGCTACTTTTCAACTACAACTACAACTACAACTGCTTGTATGTATGAATGTTATGTAACATACACTGCGTTAAATAAATATAGCTCTGGGATTTATTGAAAAGTTTTGACAATTTTGAAATAATTTTAAGTATGCAATTTTATAGCTGATTAAATTTTGGTATAATAAAGTTTTAAAAAATATTATTATTATTATTATTATTATTTATTTGTTATCTATAATTAAAATTACAAAATAACTTTTTAGCACAAGCTACCAAGGCTATCGGCTTTTAAAAAATAAAAAGTAAATAATAGGCGCGTACAATTTTGTTATATTAGGTATTTGGCTGAGCTCCTCTTCCTGTTGGTGGTGTGCGTCTTGATGTTGTTCCACAAATGGAGGGACGTACAGTTTTAAGCCGACTCCGAACGGCAGACATTTTTTTTAGGAGGAGCTTTTTCAAGGCAGAAATAGTCTCGGAGGTTTAGCATTCTCTGTAGGGAGGCAGCCGCTATTAGAAAAAAATTGTTTCTTCTACAACGCGGTTATGCACCAACCCCCTCTAAGGACTAGGACAAATTCTTGGGCGAAAACATCAAAAGAAAAAGCTAAAATACTCGCTGATCATTTAAAAAAAAAAACATTTACAAATTAACATAATAACCAAGCCATTGCCAATTCTGAATTTCATGCTCACCTCACAAATAACATAAATATACCAATCAAGAAAATAACTTCGAAAGAAATACGACCAGCAATTGAGACAAAAATTGACGTAAATAAAACCCAGGATATGACGGAATGCCAGGAAGGATTCTCCACTTCCACTCTCTACTTAAGAAATATATTTAACTCAGCATTACGAATGAAGTATTTTCCACTGCCTTGGAAGGTTGCTGCTATTATCGCAATACCCAAACCTAATAAAGACGTCTCTGAAGCTTCTTCATACAGACCAATTAGTTTTTTACCATCATTATCAAAACTTTTTGAGGAGCTTATACGTGACCGCCTTGACCCCATACTACAGGCGCGAAACTTATTTCCTTCACACTAAGAAAAGATACATAGAGTAACAAATAAAATATTGCAGAAAGTGATAAAAGAAATGCATGCGTTGCTGTGTATCTTGATGTAGCGAAAGCTTTCGACAGCGTGTGCACAAGGGTGTAATATTTAAACTTAAACAGTATCTTCCACGCGACTACTATTTGTTAATGAAAAGCTATTTAGCAAATAGATACTTTTACGTGAAATATAGAGACAAATACTCTAACATTCAACTCATGGAAGCCGGTGTACCTCAGGGCAGTGTACTAGGGCCTGTACTATATGTGCTGTACACAGCAGATATTCCCTTGCCTGCAAGTATCGACATGATAGCAACTTTTGTAGATGACACCGTACTATTGGCAACACACGAAACCTTAGAAGCAGCAACAAACAATCTACAACAGATTTTGAACAAAACTCTAACATGGTTTAAATCAATAGTGGCAAAACCATTAATATAGTTTATTCTAACAGGAAAGTAGGACACAAGAATCTGACAATAAACAATTCACAAATCCCGATGGTGAAGATACCTTGGAATCACTATAGACTCTAAACCTCTCTGGAAAGAACATATCACGTTGAAAAGAAATGAGCTAAAAAACAGATTCCGACAACTATACTGGCTACTTGGCAGGCGCTCGAAACTGTCGCTATTGAATAAGCCTCTTATATAGAAAACTGTGATTGTGCCAATCTGGGCATACGGCATAGAAATCTGGGAACTGCAAGTAAAAGTAACATTGACATTATTCAACGACTGCAATCAAAAATACTCGGAACTATAACCAATGCACCTTGGTAAGTCCCAAACGAAGATATTCATCGCGACCTCAACATCGATACAATAGCATAAATCATCCGCAAACGCAGCAAAAATCATATTGCCCGTTTAATGAAGCATACAAATACTGACATGCGACAACTCCCATCAGCAGAAAGGGCAAACTCCAGGCGGCTCAAACGACCAACCCCAACTCAGCTGATAACTAGAATAATTTAAAGCTATATATGTACATACACTTGTAAACTCACACAAAAGCTTTACCAAAATTTAATATTGATAATGATTAATTTTATGAGATCTAAGCTGTAGAAAGAATTACTTAGTGTCATACGACAGGTATAATTAATAAAGGAGGCAAAAATACAAAACAAAAAAACTTTTGTCTTTCACCGAGATTCGAACCTACGTTCTCTCTCAATTCCAAATGGCAGTCAGGCACCAACCCATTCGGCTATGGCGGCCGCCGCCTGATTATTTTATAATACAAGTAAGCAAAGCAAAAAAAAAAAAAAAAACGAAAACAAATATATACGTATATACCTATGAAGTGAGACGTTCAGCTATTAGTCCATAGATGTCGGTGGATTATTTTTAAACCTTCCCAAATGTCTTTTTTTTCGTCAGTTCATTGTTTGTTACGTTTCATACAACAATGTATTTTTGTCGCTCTTAAAAATGTCGAATTTCGTGCATTCAAACAAGGATTTGCGCACATCGTTGCTTTTATGTTATAAATTGAAGAAAAACGCTTCTCAAGCTCATCAAATGCTTATAGCAGCTTATGGTGGACATGCTCTAAGTAGAGCACAGTGATTCAGGTGGTTTAAAAAATTCCGAAGTGGTGATTTTAGTGTGGAGAACGAGAACCGTGACCGACCACCGAAAAAATGTGAGGAAGCCGAACTGCAAGCATTGTTGATGGCAGAGCAGTTGGGAGTGACCCAAAAAACCATTTCCAAAAGTTCAAAAGACATGGGCATGATTTTAAAGGTCGGAAGATGGTTGCCGCATGAACTGACTGAAAGGCAGCAAAACCACTTGTGAAATGCTGCTCTCCCGGTTCAAAAGGAGGTATTTTTTGCATCGAATCGTTACGGGTGATGAAAAATGGGTGTATTTCTCCAATCCCAAGCGTAAACGATTGTGTGGTCCGCCCGGCCTCAAGCCAAAAACAACGGCCAAACCAAATCGCTTCGGCCGCAAGGCAATGCTGTGTGTTTTCTGGGATCAGCGTGGTATGATTTGGTACGAGCTATTAAAATCAGGTGAAGCAGTTGACGGTGCACGCTACCAACGACAATTGGCCGATTTGAACAGCGCCATACACCGAAAACGCCCAGAATATGCCGATTGGCGTCACAAAGTAATTTTTCTTGATGACAATGCACCGCCACATCGAAAAAGAGCGACCCGCGAATTGATGGAGACGTACGATTGGGAGCCGCTGGTGCATGCGGCTTACTCACCAGACTTGGTGCCTTCCGATTATCATTTGTTTGCATCGATGGGCCACGCACTTTCCGAGCAGCGCCTCAATTCTCACGAAGAAGCCAAAAAAATGGCTCGATAATTGGTTTGCGGGCAATGACGGCCAATTTTTTTGGCGCGGCATCCATAAATTGCCTGAGAGATGGGAAAAATGTGTCTGGCTATTATTTTGAAGATTAAATTGGTAACAATTTTTTGTTAATAAACGTTTGAAATTGAAAAAAAGTCTAATTTCATAGGTATACAGTCGACATTTTTTGGTAACTCCTAGCGCTATAGTTTTTTTTTTTCACGTAGTGTACGAAAATATGTATCACCACAGCTTCAACTAACAACCATCATGAATTATGACAGAAATTATCAAATGCTTGAATGGAATATTGAACACATCTTAACTGCAACGATTTTTGAGGAAATTTATGCATGAGAAAATCTCAAATGACACGGCTGTTAAGTAGGCAACATATGTGCTGCACACGCACGCATTTACACTCACACACATACATACACACAAACATATGCATGTATATTTATTTAAAATATCTACTTGTTGTGTGCACTCACTTTTGCTAAACTTTATACTGTTTTGGTTTTAAAGGTTAATCAACTATGCGTTAAGTTCCAAAGCATTGTTAGTTAGTAATAACTTCCTGCTAGCCTTTATAAAGGGTTCTTCCATAGGTGTGTTGGAACTTTGACAGTGTAGAGAATGACCATCTCGATAAAGCTGCACTGATTTTGTTAATGAGTTTTAATAATTTGAATGCGCTCTTGGTTCGTGGAGAGGGACATGTTCAAATATCAGCAATGAATGAATCAAATAGCACTAAATTCGACAGCAGCAGCTCTACCAAGATGACGGCTGAGTCATTCTAGGGTCACTGATCTGAGTAATTTAGATGTTGTCTTTAATTTTACTCAAAAGTTGTTTATTTGTAACGCTGAGTATAAGAAGAAGTAAACTGAAAAAATATAAAAAAAGTTGGTAATTTTGAGATTTATTCTGTGCTGAAAAATTTGAGTTAAATGTTTTTAAAGACAAATAATTATTTTCTTTTCTTTTTAAAATTTTTATTGTTTCTTTTTAATATTTTTATACATCTTTTTTTATTTTTGTTTTTAGGAAAAATATGTATGGCATGATTTCCCAAAATTCTTTTTTAAATGTATTTAATTGTTTTGATAAAATTTTTTCTGAAAGATATATTCGTTTTAGGCATTTTTGCTGTGAAAATGTTTAATTTTTTTGTGAAAAAATATGCTTTTTAAAATATTTTGGAAATATTTTTTTTTTGGTAAATTTGTTCTTTTTTGAAAAAAATTTAAGATAATTTTTTTTTTTTATCATAAAATATTTTTTTTTGTAAATTTGTTTTTTTTCTGAAAAAAATTTAAGATAATTTTTTTTTTTAATTTTTTTTTTATCATAATTTTTGTGACAAAAATATGTTTTTACAAAATTGGCACCGACAGATTCAAGATGGAGTCTGAAGTTGGAGCGGAGGTTTTTTCTAAATTCTCTAAATATATTTTTCAACCAGAGGTCTTCGCGATCCTGCAGGTATGCAAAATGCTTAGGGTTCGCTGTTGCGGGGAAGACACAAATAGCCTTCCTGCTGCACAAGCTGCGATCAAGACCATGTCGTCGCCATGTTGCAGCTCTTTTCGGGTCAACTCCTGTAACGTGGAGATCAAATCTGTCGAACATGCAGGAAACATTTCTCTTATCTGGTTTCCTGGGGCCAAGAACATAGGGGATATGAAATTCTTAATGAGCTTGCCAGGAAGGGGTCGAAAGAACTGGTTTCAGTTGTCCCCATCTTAGACATCGGTATTCTCTTGACCGTTGTTAAAGTGAAATTGCATAATTTTTTTTCTCAAAAAAGCGCAAGACAGATGGAGGTCTGTCTCAGCGTGTGCTATCTCAAAAGCAGTATGGCGTTAGTACGGCAGTGGCAGAATCAATTGCTGAGGATCCTCCGTCATTCAATTTCCAAACTCATTGCGCTGTTCCCCGGTCACTACGTGATCTCACCTCATGTGAAGAAGCTTGGACTTCCGTATAACCTCCATGGCAGAAACTGTGAGGATCCTGCATAGAAGGATACTGTTGAACGCTTTCTTTGCAAATGTCCAGGGTTGGTGGCTAGGCGCTTGAGCCTTACGGTGTCTCTTGGGGAAAGCCTGAGGCAGCTCTCTGGCATAATTCCCTTTTCTCTCTCCCCCACTACATCAATAGCACTAGATGACTGTAGATGGGTTTTCTGTTTTTAAGTTTGGTAACTTTTTGCAGGTCTACTTTATGGTATCGAAACGGCACTCGAGTGCTACTTGTACTGTACCCGTGGTACTCTTGTCATCTAACCTACCTATCTGCTGGGGGTAACAGAGGAAGAGGAAGACCTACATAGCGTTGAAAAGATCAGGTGCAGAATGGCTTGGCATCACTTGATGTGCCAAACTGGCGCCGGTTGGAACGAGACGAGAAGAAAACGATTATCGAGCTTTGTTGAACTCGGCCAAAATCGATTGAGCGGTTATCGTGCCGCTTAAGATGAAGAAGAAAAGTGAAAGACGGTTTAGAATCAATATATCAACGAAATATTTTTGTGACAGCCACTTATAAGTAGTGTTTTATAAAGAAATCTGAGACTTTAGTCGAGAAACAAGTAGGAGATTTTGTCTTTAAAACAAAGTATTATTTTTTTTTTCTCAGTCTTGAGGCTCGACTTTTGCGAGCCGAAAGATTCAAGGAGAAGGAGCATAAAACATGAATTTCGAGAGACTCATTACAACCCAGTGCTTGAATCGTCGAAGGGATGCCTTTTCCCATGTAGAATATAGTGCAAATTGAGGTATGAGGAATTTCTCATCCCAATAGCAATCGCAAAAATGAACTAAGCAAGCTAAATAAAAGCATGCAGATAAGCAAAAAATTCGTCAGTTATTAATTTCACCACCCACCAGTGAGTTAATGCGAGTATTTCTACATACCGGCACTCATTAATTATAGAATCACGCTCACAAGCGGCGACCCACCGTCTGACAGGGGCTATGCAATTGTAAACATGATAATTAGCATGACAGATACGCAAGTGTTGACGTTTGTTTGACTCCAATTCAATTTCTATGCATACCCATGCGCCATTGTTGCTGTTGTGATGGCAGCTGAGTTGTTGTCGATGTTGTTTTGCCGTCACTGATGTTCCTGCCAGCTGCTGTAGCTGTGGCTGCCGCTACCAACAGAGTTTGCATATCAAATGGAGAGTGCTTACGGAATGCGATACGCACAGTGGGTGCAAATATAGATTTTGCTAAAAAAAAAAATTAATTTATTTTTACTTGTTTAGAGCCTGAATTTGTCCTGAAATACTCCCATCTTTTAGCGGTTTCAGCCAACTGACGGGGAGGGATACGAAATTTGTAGCGCATTCTTTGAGTTTAAATGGTAAGTTTTGGAGCAATGTTAGACAGATCGACTTAAAAAGGATTTATGCATTTCAACCTGGGGGTTAATTGTGCGCTCTACTCTTCCCAATACTTCACCATAATTAATTCTTTTATGAAATCTAAGTTGGTATTATCATTCATACAATTTCTTTACAGATGGGCTCTAAATGGTGGAAGGAGCAGAAGCGGCTGTCTTTTGTCCACAATTTGATCTCCAAAAGTCTTTTGAACTCCCAATTGCTGTAGTGTATTTCAAACTGAAATCTGTGCCACAACAAAACCAGCTGAATTGGCTCTGGAATTGACCACTCTTGATACTCGGATAAACTGTTTATAACATTGATAAGCAAGCTCCTTGGACGCCTCGGATCAATAATGCAAACTCCTTAAGGAAGGTATTCGCGTACAAAGACTCAGCACATCAGACATACACCAATCACGCTCCTTTCTGAAAACGGAACTAAATAGGAAACTTGCTATGAAAACGCAGTCGATTAGGGAACACTAAAACCACAAACTTAATTTTATCACTCTCTAGAAAAGGCTGCAAAATATTGGTTGGAGTACTGACAGGACAATATCTTCCTCACACCACGCAGTCAAAATGGGATTAATTCAGAGAAATGCGTGTAACAAATGCAACGAAGCCGGCTTTGGAACACCTGCTTTGCGACTACCCTGCCCTTTGCAGGACCCGCCAAATGTGCTTAGGTTCAACATATGTTTCATACTTGAACGGCTTCTTAAAACTCGCGAAGACGCGTTAATACATAGAACGGTTAATACAATGGATCCCAGCGGCCTAAATAAAACCTTTTTACAGATCAGCCAGTACCTTATCTAACTTACGTTGGTATGTAAATTACTTTTAGCCCTTTTTCATTCGAGAAGCAGGTGCGTTGGTTTCATTGACGAGGAATCACAAAACCGTCAGGAGTCTCTTGAGTGTATCCGGAGATATAGGTAGTTTTGAAATCTACACTAACTCATTAACTTTGACCAATTTAGATAGGTTGGATAGCAAGAATACTCCAGGTATACTACAAGTAGCACTTATGTGCCGTTTTGATACCATAATGTGGACTACTACCTCCGAAAAATTTAGAAAAGAGAAACCATCTACAGAAATCCAGTGCTTTTGATGTCGTAGAGGAGAGAAAAGGGATCTAGGCTGGAGAATTTCCTCAGTCCATCCCCAAATTGCACGCTAAGGAACCTGAAGCGCCGAATCGTCAGAGCCGGACATTTTCGAAGAAAGTGCTCAATAGTCTCTTTCTCTGTAAGATCCCCACAGCTTTTGGAATAGGGATTGTAAGGAAGTCTAAGCTTCTTCGCATGAGTTCCGACCACCCAGTGTCCAATGAACACCGCAATGAGTTTGGAGATTGAATGGTGGGCGATTCCCATCACCTTAAGCGTCCTATTCCTGTCGTATTGAGGCCATAGTGTTTTTGGGATAGTACACTGCCATCTGCCCTGCGCTTTTGTGAGAAAAAAATTATGCAATTTTCCTTTAAAAACGGTCAAAGGGACACCGATGTCTGAGATGGGGACAACTGAAATCGATTCTGTCAACCCTTTCCTGGAGAGCTCATCGGCAATTTAATTTCCCTCTATATTCCTGTGCCCACGAACTCAGATAAAGGAAATGTCTCCTGCACGTTCGACGTTTGAGTTCCTCCTTACAATACTTGACTAGAAGAGAGCTGGAATAGGCGATGACTGGGCAGCTTAACTATCGGAAAAAATACGAATGTCTCCCTCCCAACAGCGATCCCTAAGCATTTGGCATGCTTGCAGTATCGCGAAGACCTCTGCTTGAAAAACGCTGCTCGCTTCCGGCAGTTTAAAGGAGACTGAACTATTCGCTGATTTAGCGAAAACCCCCGTTCCCACTCTATATTCCATCTTGGATCCGTCAGTGAAAACAGAGGTACCTGTATCCGTGCCGACTCTCCCCTCTACCCAATCTTGCTTGCTCGGAAAAATAACCCTAGCATAACCCTCAATACTTAGTTTGCGATGGAGAGATCTGTACAAAGTGCAGGGAAGGAACTGGAGATCTGCTTCAAGACTCGGTTTATTTATAAAACTTCGATGAAGACTCTTAAAGCAAGCGACCGACTTGTTAAAAATTTAATTACTAAATATTTATTCTATCAAAACCGCAAACTCTGGCCACAGTAAACGTAGCCCACCCACTGCTGTAAGTATCAATGACAATAATCTGCTAGTCTTAGCTAGTAACTACCTAACCAGAAACCCAAATGCCGTAACCGAAACTGAAACCAACCTCAACACCGCAAAAATGTTTGTAACTTCAATTGGCCAATATGGGTGGAACCATCGCCGACCACACCACCGCACATGCTGCCGAAACCATCAACAAGAGCTGAGTTGGCATTGATTTATGCATTCGATGAATGAGATGAGATGAGATGTATGTATGTGTGTGTATATATATGAGGGTGTATGTAAGGTAACACACAGGTAGTTGTGTTCGCATATGTAGGTGTACCTTCAAACGAGCCATGATGGAGATCGAAATAAAGCACCAGGGAGTGTTGGACAGCAGAGGAAGTGCGGCGGGAATGCTATGTTAGTGAAGGTGAGCTTGGCAAATGTTTATAGATGTGTGTAGTTTAGATATGTACCCTGCTGGGAAAATCTATCTATCCTATCTATTAGCTATCTAAAACGCCCTTAGTGCCATTCAAGTTAGAAGTTACTAGTTGACGTTGAAATTGAAACTTGAATTGGCCGAGCCAAGGAGCACCAAGAGATTTGGTGGCTCCTAAAGCACTCATGGCTAAAAAACTCATTGCATTTAGAGGTCTGGAAAGAGGGTAAATAGTCGAGGAGGAAAGATGAAAAGTATCACAGAAAGAGATAGGAAAGAATAGACTCAGAGACAGAGGTAGTTGGTCCTGTGAAAACTTTCCAGATTCTTTGGTAAATCTGTAAATATCCTTCAGTTTAAGAGAACGAATATCACTCATTCGTAGCCTTGCTCTAGCAAAGGCAGGTTACTCACAGAGAAAGTGCTCAGTGCTATCGGCCTCCTCAAAGGAAGACTAGTTCACGTTACTGATCTTTTAGTTAACTGTGTAAGTAAATTGAGGAAACTCAACATTTACGAGACAGTACTGCAGCTGCTTTTCTCGATATTCTCAGGCCTTATTCGTAAGCAATTCAGTTCAACTAATCTCATTTATCTTTTAGAAATCATCACAGTACAACAAAGCGAAGCTTCACAGACAGAGACATAAGAAGACGATCCTATTGCATGAAGCTGACAACAAATATAGTGAACTCAGACGGGAGCGAAATGATCTGGTCCATTTCTCGGACGCCGTTCTGGGCCCTCCCGTAGTAATACAGAAAGTAGTTCCGAGAAGGAAGCCTCTCCAGAAGATGAGGAGGGGTTGTTTTAGTGGCCACACCACTCAACGAATTAGAAGACGTTCGCTGTACGTGCGAAGGTATTTTGAGCACTACCTCACCCATCAAAAACAAACAAAAAAAAAGTCCCATTTATCGGTTGAATGTTGGAGATTTAAATGATAGACTCGCAAATAGGAGTATAATAAACAAAAATATTGTTGAAAAGAGCAGTGCTCTCTGATGATGCGATTGATGGTCTTCTCGGAGGACTCAAAATGTTTGGCGTTTAACTTGTGACATTGTTGTTGTGGGGATAGAAAACGCCTAGCAGCTCTTTCGGTACATAAACCAGAACTAGAATAAATCTGCCAAAGTTGGATTTGTGGCTTTTTACTAAAACACCTAAAATGTCTGAGGTCGGAAATTTATTTACTGTCAGCGTCAGAAGAAAGTGTGGACTACATATGTATGAGTTTTGACTATATACACACAGTATGTTCAATAAATAACAGAACTTTTTATTTAAATCATAGAACACGTAGAGCTATCTATTAAACTTTGATCATATTGAAAAGGTACAAGCGTCAGCTTTCAACCGCAGCCAACTTCATTCAAATCGTTTTACAGGTTAAAAAGTTACGCGCCTTTTATTGACAGTATGTTTCGTGCTTGTGTCGTAAAAATACAATGGAGCAAAGAGCAAATATTAAATTCTGTGTTAAACTTGGAAAAACATTTAGTGAGGTGTACGAATTGATGCAAAAAGTTTATGGTGATGATTGTTTAGCTCGTTCAAATGTATATAATTGGTTTAAACGATTTAAAAATGGTCGTGAAGATTTAAATGATGATGAAGCAAGTAATCGTGCTGAATTGGTGGAAAAAGTCCGCGAAATCATTGCTGTTGACGGAAATTTCACAGTAAGAATGTTGGCTGAAGAATTAAATTCATCTACTGGTACTATTTGGAAAATTTTAACTGACGATTTGGGTAAAAGAAAGTTTCGTGCACGCTTTGTTACACACCAATTAAATGAAGATCAAAAAAACGCTCGTGTAGAGTATTGTAAAGACATCATATCAACAGCTGAAAACGATCCAGATTTTCTTGATTCGATCATAACTGGTGACGAAACATGGTGCTTCAAATATGACCTTGAAACTAAGCGTCAATCTGCAGAATGGAAGACGAAAGGGGAGCCAAAAGCAAAGAAATTGCGTTTTCAGAAGTCAAGAATCAAAACAATGTTGATCACGTTCTACGATTCCAAGGGTATTGTACACAAGGAATTTATTGCAGAAGGTCAAACTATTAATGGAGAATACGATTTACAAGTTTTACATCGTTTGTGGTCAAAAATTGTTCGTCTAAGACCTGAATATCCAGAGGGGAAACAGCTGTTTTTATTGCATGATACAAATGTTCGTGAATTTTTGATGCAGAAACATATTTGTGTCATCCACCACCCTCCGTATTCTCCTGATCTATCACCATGCGACTATTTTCTATTCCCTAAATTGAAAACTGCCATGAAACGTGCGTTTTATGATCATATTCCAGCCATTCGAGCAGCCGTGACACAGGTGTTAAAGGACATTCCTTTAGATGACATAAAAAAGTCCATGCAGAAATTGGTTGATCGTTCTGAACGTTGTATCGAGTAAAATGGAGTTCTACAAATCATTACAGATCATTATCAGTTTCAAGTGGATCAGACATTGTCACCATAAGACAGTGAAGTTCTACAGGGAGACTCTGGCTTATCTCAGCATACATATATGGCGCACGACGTCGAGATGGAGTCACTTCCGATGCTGTTAAGGAAGGCCCTAACTGATGCGAGACGAAGAAAAACTAACGTCATTATTGGTACCGACGCGAAATTTTATTCTAAGGGAAGACTTGGTTGTTTGTAATAGTATAGTAATAGTAAGGACCACACTTTCATTACTGCGGTTAAGCAAGAAGTGCTTGACCTTACTCTGGTCTCTTCAGCACTGATATATCGAATATCTGATTGTAGGGTGCTCACTCCTTTCGCAACCAAACCGAATAGATCCTCCTACAGGAACCTTAGGAACACGGACTAGCACTAGACCTTCTTCAAGGAGCACCGCAGAGGAAATATAGATCATTTGGAAGAATCGACTGAAATATCTAGAGCCTAATTGAGCCAAAGTAACACGGGTCTCGCGAGGCAGCAGAAGCTCTTCGCCTGCAAGAGGTTTGGTGTGAGTTTAAGAAGGTGGTACGAGTATCTCGATTTACAGTCTGTGTCAGAAAAAAGTAACCGCTATTATTCATGAAGTATAAAATATATATATCTAAAATTTTTTTACATGAAAGTATGAACAAAACTACGAATCGCAATTACCTAATAAACCATGTAGTCTTCATCGTTTTCGAATATATCCTGAATATAATGCTTTGAAGCGCGGCCGCCGTAGCCGAAGGGGTTGGTGCGTGATTACCATTCGGAATTCACAGAGAGAACGTTGGTTCGAGTCTCGGTGAACCACCAAAATAAGAGAAACATTTTTTCTAATAGCGTTCGCCCCTCGGCAGGCAATGACAAACCTCCGAGTGTATTCTTGCCATGAAAAAGCTCCTCATAAAAATATCTGCCGTTCGGAGTCGGCTTGAAATTGTAGGTCCCTCCATTTGTGGAACAACATCAAGACGCACACCACAAATAGGAGGAGGAGCTCGGCCAAACACCTAACAGAATTTATTTATTTATTTTTTTTATTTTATAATGCCTTGAACCAGCTTTCCTCCGTAGGTCGGGGACTGGCTTTCCGGTAAAATGCGTTTTCATAATTCCCCACACATTTTCAATGGGGTTGGCGTCTGGGGACTGGGAAGGCCAGTCCAATACTGTGACGTCATTTTCTTGTTTTGTCGTTTCTGAATGTGTTTTTCTGAGAGCAGTGGTTTTGATGATGTGGCACGGTAGGATATGTTCGCCTCCTTCAGTCGCCATTCAATAGTGTTGATACTCACATCTGTAACCTGTTTAGTAAGAGTTGTGCGTGCCTGGCGTAATCGTAAAGACGGGCCCCGCTTAAAAAGGTGGACGATCACTTCATCCTGCTTCATTGTCGTCACTCGCTGCAAGCCGCGCTCGGAAAAGTCATCACCATTTTTGCACACTTTATACCGCTGATTCCACATCACAACAAACTTTTTTGATTTTTTAATCTCTTTTGCAGTCGTGACGTAAGATAATTTCGGCTCTTTCGAATGCGTGCATAAAAATACCGCCTCAAAACGCTTCGCGTACTTCTCCACTCATACGGGAAAGTTTCGAACGACACTAACCTGAGTTAGCACTGGTGTCGTAGCCTTTGAGTGGTACTATTACGCAGAAAAAAGCAGAATGAAATAAAGGGTTTTTCAATAGGGGCGGGTAGATGTTGAAATGGAATAAAACAAGCTGTGTGTGAGTTAATGACACAATTTTTTTTTTTATTTGAAAGGCGCATATACGCCATTAAGTGTGGAATATGACATCATTCAAATGCCCGCCTCGGCTTCTTACGGTGGAACGGATCCGAGTGGTCCAATTTTCAATGACTCTTCCGCATAGATCCGGCTGAATTTGAGCGATGGCCTGTGTTATGTTCACCTTTAGAGCATCGGTCGATTGTGGTTTATTTGCATAGACCTGAGACTTCAAGAAACCCCACAGGAAAAAGTGTAGCGGGGTCAAATCGCATGACCTTGGTGGCCAATTCACATCACCCCTGCGAGAGATAACCTTACCCTCAAATCGTTCATGCAGAATGTCAATCGTGGCGTTTGCTGTGTGGCACGTAGCGCCGCCCTGCTAGAACCACATGTCGTCTAGGTCCATATGGTTCAATATGGGCCATAAAAAATTGGTTATCATCGTTGTGTAGCGCTCGCTGTTGACGGTGACCGCCTCACCAACGTCGTTTTCAAAAAAGTACGGACCAATGACGCCGCCGGCCCAAAATGCACACCAAACGGTAGCTTTTTGAGGATGCATTATCACCTGGTGAACCTCGTGTGGATTGGTGTCGTCCCATATACGGCAATTTTGTTTGTTAACACATCCATTCATCCAAAAATGCGCCTCATCACTAAAGATGATTTTTCGCCCAAAACGGGGGTTCTCTTCCAAACGATTCGAAGCCCAGTCAGCGAACAAACGACGTTGTCTATGGTCATCAACTTTGAGCTCCTGGGTCAGTGGGATCTTGTACGCGTGTAGGCCCAAGTCCCGACGCAAAATTCGCCAAGTTGTTGTGCACGGCGAGGAATAGACTGCCTCGGGTTCTGCTGTACACTTTCACGGACCGCGGCAATGTTCTCGGCTGATCTTGCGTTCCTTGAACGTACGGGTGTTGGCTGATTGTTTACTGACCCGGTCGTCTCAAATTTGGCCATCAAACGTTGAAGAGTCGACTTTGAAGGGCTACCACGTCTACCGAAAAATGGGCGCAATGCGCGCAACGTTTGCGTTAATGAACACTCATTTTGATAATAAAGTTTTATCATTTGAACGTGCTGTTCAATCGTGTAACTTGCCATGATGATTTGGCATAAACAACTGGATAATAAATAAAAGATTTGCCAGATGTCACCAAAACAAAATGGCTGCCACAGGGCGCCAAAATCGGCCCGCGCCAATTGAAAAACCCTTTATATCTTGAAGTCACAAGAAAAAAACCGATTCTTTTCTTCTGACGCAGACTGTACGTCGTTTCGCGTCGGTATACTGTCCGGTCCAATCGTTGTAGTTGTGTTTTGTCCTCGATCTCGCCAGTGTAGTTGAAGAGATGCCACCTGATATGCCTGGAAGGTGGCTCAGGTTCTAGCAAATGTCTGTGGGCTACATGCTATACTCTTGTTCAGGTTTTCCTACACGCCATTTGCAGGCCTGCTTCCTTGTGTGAACAGCGGCTACTGTGAGGAGCAGCAGATGTGTTTACATGAATTTTGATGAAATTTATACTGCGGTTGGGAGTGCGTATAACTACATATTTGCGTATTTACACACATGCAGTTGTGCAGAAGAAGAGGAAGTCAGAAGGAAGACAATAGCTGATGAGCTGTATTCAAAATTGTTGGCCTGCAAATGTGCACACACAGCGACTATGCCTTATGGATTCAATTGCTGAGGTACTGGTTAGTCGATTTTGACTTTAACTAATAACAAAATCCACCAAGCCTCACACCAGTGCGTGTAGGTATACATATGTACTTGTATGTATGTACGAATGTAAGTATGGACATTTTTCTAGGAAGGGTATCAAGCGTCTAGTTGTCGACGATTGTTGTCAATGCGGTAGTAGTGGCTACATCCCTACAAAAATTGAATGATGGAAATTAATAGGTACATGCAAACATTTTTTAAAATAAATGATAAAAATAAAAAATTCATAAATATGTTCCTGTAAGAAAAACAAAAAGAAAAAGAAAAATAATAAAAAAAAGAAAAAGAAAACAAAGTCAATAATAACAAGCACCTATGGTTTAAAAGGTAGGTGCTAAATTCCTGAAATGAGAAAACTCTTCTTCTTGGAAGAAAAATTGGAGGGCATATAAACTTTTGCCAAATAAGGCTACTAAAAAAACTGGAGATACAAAAACTCATAACCCTCTCCTAGGGTTAACTGAGAATACTCACGGGCCTTCTCACAGATTGCAGATTGTGCAGTCATCTGCGCAGGATTAGAATATGGTCCAATTACTCTTGCCGTTTTTGCGACCAATCCCCGGAGACTTCAATACATCTTTTTCTTGAAGGTGTATAACGTGCAGAAGGTTGAGACATGTCCCCTATTGGAGCCAGAAGAAAGACATATACGCCTTGCCCAACTCAACTCCATCTTAAGTTTAATAAGAGAACTGGTCTGGATAAGCTACTGTGATGAGAAAAGGGCACAAATGACCGTGAGGTCCAAGTCAAATCTATCTTTATAACTGGAGATGCCAAAGATGTTACTTTCAGAGAAAACGTAAAGCCAATTTTCTACCCAAAGTACTTTGTTATAACTTAAGGCTCCTTGGGGTAGAATCGAACATAAAATCTTAGGCTACGATTGAATCAAAGGTTCCAAAGGGAAATTATCTTTTTATTTTTGATGACAATTTTTCAAGTGAACTTAGCATCGAATCTAAGTTTTTAACTAACAATGAATCTTATATAAAAAATAAATAAATAAGTAATTGGCGCGCACACTTCTATGAGGTGTTTGGCTGAGCTCCCTCTCCTATTTGTGATGTGCGTCTTGATATTGCTTCATAAATGGGGAGACCAACGGTTTTAAGCGACTCCGAACGGAAAAGAGGTTTTTATGAGCAGCTTTTTCATGACAGAAATATGCTCAAAGTTTTGCCTTTGTCTGCCGAGGGTGACCGCTATCATTTGTTGTTTCATGCCAAGAGAATCGGCTCTGTGCATTTCCGAATGGTAGCCCCGCACTAAGCTTTTCGGCTGCGGCGGCCGCTGATATAAAACATTTCATTATTTGAATTAAATCGAATGCTCCGGTGGATGATATTGAAGATTTGAGGTTTATTAAGCTTGTTTTTACCTATGGTGGATGACTAGAAAGCATGTCGATATCACGAGACACGGCTGTTTCTTGGAATACCTACACCTTTTCCAGCTGACTGATAGCTGGACATTAATCTGCTTAGCATTTCCGTGACCTTTGCCGCTTTGGTAGCCGCATGCCGTATTTGCGCCCAGAAAGTAAGCCTGCAGTCAAGTTGAATACGTAGCTATTTTCCTACTTTTTGGGTCGCTACGGACGTGTCGCTTATTTGCATGCTGACCTCGAGTGGCATGTGACCTCATGTCATAAGGACGACTTCGGTCTTATGTTTGGCGAGTTCCACGCCGGGGTTCTCAAGCGATATTTGCGTTCTTATCATAACTTGGTTCAGCTTCCCCCGACCGTCCTCAGTGTTCCGAGTTTGTATGACTGCCTCGATATCATCTGCGTATCCCACTCGATATGTATCTTCTGGAATTTGTATGCTCAAGATCTCATCGTAGCTCCAATACCAGAGATCGGGCTGGAGAATAAATCCTTGAGCTGTGCCAGACGTAATCGTTTTTGTTTCCTGGCCATCTGTTGTGTCGTACAGCAGTTGACGTTCACTAAAGAAAGTCTGGAGAGTTCTTAGCAGGTATGCCGGTATTCGAAACCTTTCTTATAGTACCTTTATAATGTCTATCCATCGTTATTTGTTAAAGGCGTTTCGTAGATCAAGTACTGCCAGTACGGTGAAGCGGTTCGGATAGTGTCGCCTGTGTTGAGCGCGGTCTGCGCTGCTTGCCACCTCCTCTATTGCGCAAAATGTTGATATTCCGCGTCGAAAATCGTACTGCCGTGCCGAAAGTCCTCCTTCACTCTCAACAGACTCTACAAACCTGCGCTGTATAAGTCTCTCAACCAATTTCCTGGCGCTATCCAGCATGCAAACCGGACGCCAAGCTGATGGTTGCGCTGGGTCGCTTTTACTCTTACTGAGTAGCGTCAGTTTCTGTATTTTCCACAGCTTGGGAAATATGATTTGATTATTGCATGCATTGTAAACCTCAAGCATTACGTCTGGCCGGCTTTCAGTCACAAATTTAGGAGCCTTAGCTGGGATGCCGTCTGAGTGTGGAGCTTTTTGTTCCTTTTCAGGCTTCTTGGCGCGGTTTCCTCGGTGAAGAGTGAGAACATTTCGTCCCCTTATCTGGGAAACAGTCTATCCACCATTTTGCTAACAGCATCACTGTGGGGTTGTGAAGTTGGCATTTAGCTTTCACGTTACAAGTTTATAGCCCAGCCCCCCAGGATTGCTATTTAGATACCTTCGAATTTCCTCCCATTTTGACTTCTTACTAGCGATGATTGCTTGTTTCAGTGCCTTTCGGGATTGTCTGTAATCATCAGCTTCCTGCTCTGCTTCTTTGTTTCGCCTGACTCTGGTGCACCTTCTTCTATTACGGAAGCAGGTTTGTCTGAGCTTAACGGTAACAAGTCACATAAGTTAGAGGAAGATGCAAAATCTAACATCGATCGATCTAACTGATCTAATTTGATCTTGCATAGACCACAAAGGTCCGTAGTGTTGCTGTGAAGTCGTGTTAAATATAAATCGTGATACATGTCAAGTTTTAATAAATAGGTCAAACTTTTGTCAGCAATATCTTTTAGACATGAAAATTATACCGATCCCAGGTAGATGTACCGAGTTCTGTTTAAAGCAGGACATTTTCAAAGGCGGTGTGCCAACGTCCCCTTTCTTCTTCGCATAAGTTTTACGCTTTATTCTTGCTTAATCCCATTTTAGCTGCGTGATATGGAGTGGCACAGTGTCCTATTCTTTCCTTGGGAGTAATAGAATAAAGTTGCTTGTTTTCGTGTGGCAAGTTCGTAGCATTATTTTGGCAATCCTGTAGGAGATCGATGGCGGACATATATGTTATACTATGCTTCCAGAGTTAGTTCCTCTTCTAGTGCCGTTTTCATAACTTTTTTTTTTATTGAAACCTTATAAATTTTTATTTATATTCCATAAAGATACACCTAGTATAAAACTAATAAGCAATTTTCATTTCACAATTTGAAGTGTAGCTTAAACAATATTGACAACTAAGTCTTGAGGTTTCTTTCTTTTTAATCTTCTTTTTACAGTTGCTTCATCGCTTAGTACGGAAGCTTCTGCGTTAATGTGTTTTTTTAACTTTTCAGCATGCTTAACTGCACAGAGATTGGCTGTGTGTGAGACGGTTTTTAAATTTAAATCCTTGTGCAGATCTTTATTATGCACATACCAGGGAGCTTTAACGATTCCCCTGATTACTCTATTTTGGAGGCGCTGTATAATGTCGATGTTGGTCTTAGCAGTACATCCCCATAATTGAAGACCATAGGTCCACACCGGCTTTAGCACTTGGTTGTAAATGAGGAGTTTATTTTGAGTTGATAGCTCAGAGTTTCTGCCCATTAGCCATTGGAGTTTTTGCGTCTTTAGATTCAGCTCAGCAGCTTTGATTTTTCACGTGCTCTTCCCACTTGAGCTTTACATCTAAAGTCATGCCTCGATACTTTGCACTATTAGCATTTTGCACTATTGCTGACAAAATATGAACTGGTTTGTAATATAGGTAATTTTTTTATTAGTAAAATCCACGTGAACTGATTTGGTTTCATTTAACTTTATGTTCCAATTTACAGTCCATGTGACTACTTCGTCAATGGACTTCTGCAGTTTCTGGATGGATTCGTTTTCAGTTGATCCAACAGCTAAGATGCATGTATCGTCAGCGAATGTAGCTACTTTGCACATTTTCGGTACTGGCAGGTCTGCGGTATAGAGTAGGTACAGTACTAGGGCGAGTATTCTGCCTTGTGGTACTCCGGCCAATATTTGTTTTATTTCTGAATACGCCTGCTTTTGCTTTACTCTAAAGTACCTATTTGTTATATGCGATTCCAAAATGTCAGTGAACTGCAATGGAAGAGGGGCTTTTAATTTACAAAGTAGTCCTTCGTGCCATACTTCATCAAATGCCTGGGCAACGTCAAGGAATATTGCTGAGCAGACTTTATTACTCTCTAGCGCGTCTTCTATTGTACATATGTATTATCCTGTGTATTTGTTCGACGGTGGAGTGTTTCTACATGCAATTATAGATTTTAAGCGTTTGGAGAACAGCTTTTCGAATAGTTTACCCATTACTGGAAGCAGAGCGATTGGCCGGTAAGATGTCACTTCATTCGGATTTATAAAAGTCAATTTCATTAGCGCCTTAGTTGATATATTTCTCAAAACTTCGGCGGTTATTAAGTCGAACCCTGGACTCTTCCTTAATTTTACATTGGAAATTTCGGTAGTAACTTCATCTATACTGAAATGCTTTATTTTAACGAACTCTTGTACAGTTGATGGCAGAGTGAAATTTATTGTTTTTCGGTGCAGTTGAAAGATTTTTTGCAGGTGGTTGGCAAATAGCTATTTTTGCATCGCTTTTAGCCCAAATGTGAATACCATTTTGCTGTTTTATTGGCGGATTATGTTGAATTGGTCGCTTGAAACACGTCATCGCTTTCCAAAGCGAGAAATCACCTGTTTTTTTCTGCTGATAAGTTTTTCAGAGTGTTTTTTATGATATTGTTTTAATGCTCCTGTATTTTTTCTCTGAGCAATTTTGTTAATCTGTTTAGTTCAGTTTTCTTGCAGGGCACCCTTGTTGATTGCCACTTTTTTCTTACTTTTCTTTTTTCTCCTAATATTTCTAATATTTCTTGTGGATATCTTTGTTGATGGTTATCTCGTGTTTGTTTACTTGCTGGTGTGCTTATCCAAGCTGCTTTCTGAATATGTGTTGTAAGTTTTATTGTTTCCTCTTCAATATCTTCTTCGTTGGTAATTGTGTCGGTTTTCATAACTGAGATTGAGGGATATAGGTTCGCCATACTCATCCTAGATAAGCGCACGCCTGCCTTAGTAAGCTCGTCAACTCGCTCATTTTCCTCTATTCCTTTGTGTCCTGGTGCAATGAAAATTGCGACCTGCCAAATAATCGTTCAAATCTCTGCTACAGTTCTCACAGGGATATAACTCCAGCTATGTGCGTCTGCAAATATGTAAGTCATTGTTGTTGTTTGCAGGCACCACAAGTATGCAAACTCTATCCCAACTCATATATTTCACTGCACTTATTCATATCTACATACACATGCACATGCGTATGCATGTATGTTTACTTTTGTGCCCAATAATTCATTTCGGTACAATACAGTAACTCTCGTAACTCTCATAATTCCGAATGTGATAGTTTGCTTGGCAACCTGAGTTGCCAGTAAAAAGACCTACAAGCACAAAATTAATGCGGTAAGCAGTGTGTGAGTTGCAACAATGCATGCAACAATAGCAAGTGGCAGGAGTGCCAGCAGCCAGTCGACAGTTCGTTTTAATAATTAACATATTCAATAATTAGGAAAATATATCCGTAACGCCATGCATCTTCCATGAATGTACTCGTACGTAGATGTGTGGGAGTGTGCGTACATGCATATGAATTGCCAACATTATCAGCACACACGATGCAGGACCCTTGATATGTATACATATACATATACACCTACCTGTAACCTCACCTTTAGCATTTCGCCTTCAGCCTTATTACACCCACACACTGCCCTGGCAGCTATTCTTCGAATGATCCATTGGCGATGCTTGCAGGCCATACGGTAGTCACCAACTTCATTTGGGCAGCATTTATTTCAATCTGAATGTGGTTCGCCTGTGTGAGTGCGAGGAAACGCTTGAGTTGAAGTATTTTCAGTTATGTGCTAATTAAAAATTTAAATTGTTTAATACAGTTAAGTGGTTATTACTCTGTTAGGTGGCGTTTATATTGAAGCTGTGGTAGAAGCTTACATCTCAGTACTACAAGGTGGCGCAAAATTAATCACCAATTATGTTTTTGAATAACTTATTTACTAAATACCAAAAAAATTGATTTTTAGTGATGAAATTCTTTATATTGACCTATCCTTACACACTGCAGCTGAATGAATCTTCTTCTTCTTGATTGGCGTTATAAGCGCTTACGTGATTTTGGCCAGGTGTAACAAAGCGCGCCAGTTGTTTCTTTCTCGCTCTAACCGGCGCCAGTTGGAAACACCAATTGATACCAAGTTCCACCTTATCCTTCCAACACAAAGGCGAATGCCTCTTCCTCTGCTACCACCAGTTGATACCGCATCGAATACTTTCAGAGGCGAATACTAGAGGGCGTTTGTATTCATTCGGACGACATGACCCAGCCAACGTAGCCGCTGGATCTTTACTCGCTGCGCTATGTCTATGTCGTCGTAAAGCTCATACACCTCATCGTTCCATCGCCTGCGATATTTGCCGTTGCCAACGTGCAAACGTCCAAAAATTTTCCGGAGAATCCTTCTCGCAAACACTTCAAGCGGCGCTTCATCGGATGTTGTCATCGTCCACACTTCTGCGCCATACGTTAGGACGGGCATAATGAGAGCCTGGTAGAGTGTTAGTTTTGTTCGTCGAGAGAGGACTTTACTACTCAATTGCCTACTTAGTCAAAAGTAGAATTTGTTGACAAGAAAGATTCTATGATGGATTTCAAAGTTGACATTGTTATCGGTGTTAATATTGGTTCTTAGATAGGTGAGTTCAATTACAACCTCGAAATCATAACTCTCAACAGTGACGTGGGTGCCAATACGCGAGTGCGCCGACTGTTCGTTTGAGACAGGAGATACCGCCTTTTGTCCTCATTCACCACTAAACCCACTTTGCTTTGCTTTTTCATCCAGTTTGGAAAAGATAGATCTAACAACGCGGTTGTTAAGGCCAACAATGCCGATATAGTGGGCATTCGCTATGAATTGTACGCTCCTTTAAAAAATTGTGCCCGTACGACTAAGTTCGGAGGCTCGTACGATCCTCTCCAACAGCAGGTTAAAGAAGTCACACGACAGCGAGGCACATTGTCTGAAACCTCGTTTGATATCTAACGGCTTGGAGAGGTCCTTCCCAATCCCAACAACGTCACCTTGCATTTCCGTATTGGTTTTGCGGCAACTCCTTTTCGAACTGTCGAATGCAGCTTTGAAGACGACAAAAAGATTGTGTGTTTCGATTCTCCTTTTGGAAAGGACCCACAAGACTTGACGTATTGTGAATATCTGGTCGATTGTGAACTTTTAAGGTCTAAAGCTACACTGATAAGGTCCAATCGGTTGGTTGATGGTGGTTTTCAGCCTTTCACACAATACGCTCGCTAGAATCTTATAGGCGATATTTAGTAGACTAATCCCGCGGTAATTGGCACAGATTGCAGGATCGCCCTTCTTATGGATTGGGCAGATCACACTTAAATTCCAATCGGCAGGCAAGCTTTCATCCGACCATATTTTGCATAGAAGCTGATGCATGCACCTTACCAGCTCCTCGCCGCCATGTTTGAATAGCTTAGCCGGCAGTCCGCGCCCGCGGCTTTGTTGTTCTTTAGCCGCGTTATCGCTATTCTCACTTCGTCATGGCCGGGTAGCGGAATGACAGTTCCGTCGTAAATGATTGGGGTATCGGTATCTTCACATTCTCTGTGACGTGCGCAGCTATCACTTTTTAACAAGCTTCAGAAGTGTTCTCTCCATAATGTAAGCCGCCGAACTTTCTGGTAGACTTTTCGGACGTTTTTTTATTGGCCAGCATCTCAACTTCCTCGCACTCACATTCGTGAGTACATTCTTATAATACATCTCTCTTCCTTTTTTAGCTCCCAGCTCGCGTTGCGTCCGATCGCAGCTTGGGTCTATAGGCATTTTCCTTTCTTTCTGCGGCAGCATGGCATTCCTCGTTTTTTCGAGTTCGCAGGAATCCGATTTCTTCTTCGGCGGCGGTATGTAAAAGCGATTCCAGGTCAAGTGCTTCAAGTATTTTGAATATTTGCTTATTTGTATGCTGAAGAATTATTTTGAAAAAAAAAATTATTATTTTGAGATTTATGCAATGTAGAAAATCTTGGTACGTATATGGTTTTTAAAGTAAAATATCTTCGGTTTGTTTCTTAACATTTTTATAAATATTAAGAAGATTTTTTGCCTTTAAAATGAAATTTCCTCCCGTCGTTTTTCTGTTCTGCCCAGTAGGCGTGGTTGCCAATATGAGGTGTGGAAGAATCTCGCTTTGATACGGATAGTGATCAAATACTTTTCCACTGGATTAAAAGATGCTCGTGGCACTTAGTGCTCCTTTACAAGACAGCTCTAGCAGACATCGTAAGATCCGACGATACTTTCATCTTTATCCAATCCATCGTAGGCCTTGAGTGGCGGTGCAGTCAGTCTTTGCTCTTAGGGAGAATCAATGAGCAATAGATAACCGTCTTAACCCTCCTTGCTTTATCCTCGACACTATTTTTTATACCTTTCTAATAATCAATAATAATACCCATTGGAATATTTAACATAACAGGCGCCGTACCCATCTACTTGTAGGCCGTTTCAGTTACAAAGAGTTTTCCTATTCAAGTTGTTATAACCCTTCACGTGCATTGGTTTATACATTCAGCCACTCAAAAATAAATTTAAGGACCTGAGTGCAAGTGTACTTTTGTATACTTGAGAAGCTATAAATTCTGTTCAAAAAGTATCCGGAACTTCTCCCTCACCAAGTTGGTCTCCTTGCCGCGAGGATGAGACTTGAGTGTTGGTTTAACCCCCATTTCATGGAGAGGAACTAAGAGAGAAGCTCCTTATGGATATTGGCTAGCCATCCATCCGCCGAACGTCGGTGGCCCTTCAATCAGCATACGGAGATTGCCATACCGATGATCTCACTGTTATTTCTTAGCCTGGTATCCTATCATTATGTCGTGCGTCACCGTGCCTAATTGATGGTTTGCAGCTAGAGCTATCCGGCTGTATTCTAACGGCACCCTCCTGAAAATGTCAAAATCATTTAAATTGGCAAACCTACCGGCCATTTAAATGTCACTTCTGAGCACAATCTGTCAGATAATGTGTTTGCAGGTACGAGTATATAAGTTTTGTAAATAAATCATTGCTTTGCGAGTTGTGGGATGTCGCGTACAGTTTGGCAAGAGGTCTACCTGAACTTGTGTATTCCTCGTAAAAAATTTAGTTTGAAATCATTGAAAATATTTGGGGTAGTCAATGAGGGCTCGGTAGTGTCAAGAACTGTCATGTCAGTGGCAGAGAGAATTCCCGCGTGCTTAGCTATGCTGGGTGCTTTGTGACTCCATAAAATAGCGAAAACGTTATGCAAATTGTACTCGAGGTTATTGGTGTGAGCTCCAGAGAGATGAAATTTGCAATTTATCTTCCACTCGTATCGATTCAAAGCGTTGGTTACCATGTTTTGGGTATATAGATGAATTAAACGCGGCTTATGTTGCGAGTGCTGAATTTTTCGCAAAATGGTGTTGGCCAGCTGCGAATAAGAAATGATTTTTAAGCTGGAATGTTAGTGAGGAAGATGGGGTATATGAATATGATATCGAAGTACACCCATAATCATAAGGATGTCGCTACTCAGACGAGCCAAAACGCAAAAGAGAACAACAAAGTTAATCCAAAATCAAAGTTTTGCTGAATGATTTACTTGATTGCTGCAGTTTGGCCAATTCAAAACTCCTAATTGAACATTAAAAGTTTTATGAGGGCGTACGAAATCGGTTGATGGAGAAACAACCAGCGATTTCGGTACCATCAGAATATAGCTGCCTCTTGTCTTTAATGCGACTATTTAATCGAAAACACCGTTAAGCTTTTATCTGACAAGAATCCGTCGATATTCTCATATTGCCACTTCATGGTTGGCGTTTCGAGTTTCTTGATGAGATAAAGACCTACTGTCTACGGTGTCGGTTTCGAAATCATCAAGGTGATACTCGATAAAGGCATATAGAAGTGCCCAGCGGTGACACTTACTCATGACAAGATCTAAAACTTCATTCTTAGAATTCATAATTCTAGTATTTGACCATCTACTTATGGTAGATGAAACATTTTGGCCACCAGAAATCAATGAGTGAGTAAATAAATTATTGACTGCTGTACAGTTCGATGCGCAGCAAGACTACTATTACTCATAGAGGTGGACCGGTGACGATGACTGTAAATCATGCAATGGGCAGGGTGAGGTACGGCATTTTAAATGAAGATGAAAGGTATATTGACACAATTAGGGCATGGATTCGTAGCGCTTATTGCGCCCCAATGATCTTGATGTGGAAAATACCAGGTACTGGTTTACTAAGTCTCAGGCGTTCGCTTCATGCACCTCGAGTGATTGTTTGATCTCCGATGAATGAATATTTGAACTATTTTCGTTTTTTCTTCTTTTTGCTTTTGATAAAATTCGGTTACTTTTTGAACGGAATGTTTTTTGCCTAAAGAAATATTTTTGCTGCGTTATTTTGTGTTTGCTGGAACGGAAGCGGGTAAAAAGCAATTATCAGGTGTCAAAACTCGTATTAGCAGCAAATAAGTGCCGCAAAAGGAAGGCTGCATAAAGCGTGGAACTGCCAAGTTAGTTAGTGTTGCCAAGTAGCAACCAGAAAACAAATGGGAAAGCCAGGCGCAACGCTTTGAAAGCACAACCACGCACGCTTACGAAGAAGAGAGAGGGAGGAAGGGATAGGGGTACGGTGAAAGAGAGGGAGAGTGAGGTATAGTGAAGAAAGAAGTAGTACCCCTTTTATTGTTTTAATGGTGTGCCACCAAAATGTATGGCGTACAAGCAGGCTATCGCTGAATGGTGTGTTCGAAGCACAGATTACAAAGAATTTATGCTTGACTGCAAGTCATTTGCTGTTGTTATATGGCTTATACGAATATCTAAGATCAAGTGAAAAGAGGATAAGGGACAGGAATTGGTTAAGCGTGGTTTTGTGGCTTGCAGTAGGTTGGTTTTGAGCAACTTGTTAACCTTCTGGCGGCCAGCGCTTCTAAGAAATCTATTTTTTGTGAAATTTACTGTGTTCTGATAAATACTTTTTATTTTTACGACGGATAGAAGTGGTCGAAATATGATATGTATTTATACTGGGTGGTTCACTAAAAACACAAAAATAGTCGACGCGTACACTTCTGTTAGGTGTTTTGCCGTGTTCCTCTTCCTATTTGTGGTGCGCGTCTTGATGTTGTTCCACAAATGGAGGAACCTACAGTTTTAAGCTGACTACGAATGGCAAGTGGTTTACTTGAGGAGCTTTTTTATGGCAGAAATGCACTATGATTTGCTATTACCTGCCGAGGGGCGACCGCTATTGGACACAACTTTTTCTATTATTTGATGCTTATGCACGGATATTCGAACCGGTGCACTCCCGAACGGTAGTCACGTACCAATCCACTCGGCTACGGGTGGTCCACTGAGCTTTTGGAATTTGAGCTGCCGGTTTTCTTGGCTTATCTAGGTGTTATAATATGCGTGTCGGATGGTCGAAAGATCCCCGAAGAGTAGCCGATGGATCTAGAAAGACTTACTATGTAGCACATATTTTGATCGGGTGGCATTATTGGACCATTACCTTTTCTTCGAAAACTCGCAAGAAGCTAATCAAGGCTAATCCCTATTTTGTTTTTCGAAATTGAAGGGGAAGACATGGATGATATATTTAATCAACACGATGGCGCTGGGTGCCACACAGCCGACCCTGTTGTTGCGCACTGTCTTCGTAAATCGAATAATACCTACTCTGCAACACCAAATTTTGTACCGCAATTAACTCAACTAAAATGAAGGTTTTTTGCATTGTCAGTAACAAAATTCTTTTCAGACTAATTATTTTTTAAATTATGACCTCAACGAGTTTCGGAAAAGTGGAAAATTCTGAATAAGAAATTAGAAAGAAGAAACCCCTTTCCTAAGACAATAAAATATAATGAAAAAATAAAAAAATGTTGCATACCTTAAGGGGAACTGGTGATTTTTCAGCTATTATCTTTTTAAACAGTTGGTTTAAACAGCTGACACACGTTTCGTGTTTTGTTTCACTGTCAAACATCTTCAGTTTGGTCTATAATTTAACCATGAATTGTCTTACAAACGAACAACGCTTGCAAATCATTGAATTTTATTATAAAAATGCGTGTTCTGTTAAGAAAGTTTAAAGTCGAAAAATAGTGTTCAGCGACGAAGCTCATTTTTGCATCAATGGGTACGTAAATAAGCAGAATTGCCGATTTTGGAGTGAAGATCAGCCAGAAGATTTGCAAGAGCTACCAATGTATCCAGAAAAGGTCACAGTTTGGTGCGGTTTATGGGCTGGAGGTATCATTGGACCGTACTTCTTCAAAGATGCTGCGAATCGTAACTTAACTGTGAATGGTGAGCGCTACCGTGAAATGATATCCAACTTTTTTTTGCCCAAAATGCAAGAGCTTGACTTGCATGACATGTGGTTTCAGCAAGACGGTGCCACATGCGACACAGCACGCGTAACAATGGACTTGTTGAGAGGCGAGTTCGGTAAACATTTTATTTCCCGTTCGGGACCTGTCAATTGGCCACCCAGATCGTGCGATATAACGCCTTTAGATTATTTTTTGTGGGGCTATGTTAAAGCTCATGTCTATTCAGACAAGCCTGCTTCAATTAACGCATTGGAAGACAACATTAAAGCTTTTCTATGTGAGATACCGGCCGAAACATTGGAAAAAGAATGCCAAAATTAAACTAAGCGGATGGACCATTTGAAGCGCAGTCGCGGTCAACATTTGCATGAAATAATCTTCAAACATTAAATTATATGGACTGTACTATCGATTTAAATAAACATTTCATGCAGTTTTCTGAGTTTTACGTGTGTTTTTTTGAAAAACTTTCCTATCGTTCTTAAAAATTACCCTTTATTAGTTATTTCAGTTTTGGGCGCCTTTGCGTTCTTTTCGTGCAGATTTGGTATAGGAAGGTCTCTAGTGAAATTTTCCGAGAAGTAATTTTATTATGCATTTTAACTCTCAATCGACCTTACAAATACACTGTTTTTTAAATTCTCCAAAGAAGTGTGACAATTACACTATTCTGAGAGAGCTATTGGGATAAAAGGTTCTCCGAAAATATTCCTCGTGAAACTCTCTTATACAAGGCCAAGGAAAATATTTCGTTTAGATAAGCATTTCTCCCACGTTTTCGATAAGCGCCAAGTGCATAATGCAAGAGTTAATTAGGTTAGGTTAGGTTAGCCTGGTTGGCAATAAGCCACGCATAGACCTTTCGGTCCCTAGCGATACCAGATGGAGACCGACCTCTATGAAGACTGAAAGTAGACATCATGTAGGATATCAGCGCTTTTGGCGAATCTAAGTAGAGGTTGGAGCTCCACTTTTAAGACGTCTTCCAGACCCTCAAACAGTGGAGCCCCAGGCATCTTAGTCACTTTTTTAATAATGCCGGACAAACGCACTGAAGGTGTTCTAAAGTTTCCTCAACATCCTTTCTGCATTTCCTGCATTTGTCCGTGTTAGCAATCCCTATCTTGTACGCATGTGCAGCCAATAGGTTATGACCTGTTAGCATACTATGATAGTTCTGCAGTCCTCTCGCGAGAGCGTAAATATGAATGGAGTCAGTTTTTTGTCGTTAGTTCTACACATAACTTTTGCTGTTGTGCATGTGTTCAGATTAGTCCACCTAGCTTCCAGTCGCCTTTTCGTGTAGTCGTCCATTTCATTGTTTATTGTATTTAGCGGTTTTGTTCAAAAGGTAGTCTAACAGCACTTTTTGCTATCTCATCTACATCTCATTCCCCATAATGCGTTTGTGACCAGGTACTCAATAGATATGCAGCCTACTGCTTGCGGCTAGCCTTTCTATGGTCTCCCTGCACCGTCGAACATTTTTGGACTTAATACAATATGAGCTTATTGCTTTTAATGCTGCTTGACTATCCACGTATATATTAATTGTTGAGTTCTTTCTTGTTCTAGTGTAGACTAGCTCCGCGGCTTTCCCCACAGCAAAAACTTTCGCTTGGAAAATACTGCTGTGGTCTGGCAGCTTGATAGGCTTCCTTATTCCTAGTTTTGAGCAGTAAATACCTGCTGCCGCTCCATCTAAAGTTTTAGAGCCGTCTGCATAGATGTGAAAAGTTCTATGTCCAAGCTTCATGCCTTTGTGCCATCCCTCCGCTTCAATTTTAGTGCGAAACCTTCTCTCCCAACTAAAGTAAGGAGTAATATAGTCTGTGCAACCTGAGCTCCACTTTCCTTTTGAGCTGTGACCGAAGGTTCTGTAGGTGAATACCCCCGCAGCCAGTAGCCTCCTCACGGATTTCCCTGCCAGGTTTTCCGCCATAAGGTCAATAAGTATCATTTTCAGCGCCCCCGTTGGAGTGGTTTTCATCGCTCCTGTTATGCACAGAGCAGCGAGTCGTTGAATCCTTTTCAGTGGCATTAAGTATATCAGTTTTCTTGTCGCAGTCCACCATACTAAGGCCCCATACAACTATATCGGTCTAACTACTGCCGTGTAGCACCAATGCATCAGAGATGGTGATAGACCCCAAGTAACGCCCAGCATTCCTTTACATGCGTACAACGCATTACTCGCCTTTTTCATCCTCTCCTCAACGTTGTGCTTCCACAGCAATTTGCTGTCCAGTATTACCCCAAGAGTTAGTTAGGATGTAAGAAAAATTTACTTGGAATGCAAAAAGTTTGGGTGTTTTATTAAATGACCTTAGTACTTTAATCCTACCTCTTGTCATTAAACAAACAGTCGGCGCAGTCGCGTATTGGCACCCATGCCACTGTTGACACTTATGATTTCGAGGTTGTAAGAGACTTTGTTTGTTTAGGAATCAGTCTTAAAATCCAACGTAGAATCATTCTTGACAACAAATGCTACTTTGGTCTAAATAGGCAAATGAGTAGTAAAAAAAAACTAACACTCTACAAGACTCTCATCATGCCCGTCCTAACGTATGGGGCAGAAGCGTGCACGATGACAACATCCGATGAGGTGCCTCTTGGAATGTTTGAGAAAAACACTCTGCGGAAGATTTTTCCACGTTAGCAACGGCGAGTATCGCAGGCAATCGATAAATGAGCTGTATGAGCATAACGATGACAAAGCCATTGCGCAGCAAATAAAGATCCAGCGGCTACGTTGGCTGAGTCATGCCGTTCGAATGGAAACAAACGCTCCGGCTCTGAAAGTATTCGATGCAGTACCAGCTGGTGGAAGCAAAGGAAGAGGAAGAGCTTCTCTACGTTGAAAATATCAGGAGTGGAAGGACTTGGCTTCACTTGGTGTGTCCAACTGGCGTCGGTTTGCATAAGAAAGAAACGACTGGCGCGCTTTGTTAAAATCGGCCAAAAAGAATAAGAATTTCAATCTTAAAGTTGTTTCATTCCACCACCAGATATTGACCTCGAAATTATTTCACTGTATAATCAGTCGAAATGGTGATATCAACTGGCCATTGACCCCTTTAGTCTATTTTCTATTCGGCGCTGTTAAGTGTAAATTTTATTCCAACCATCTAAATGTGATTCAAGAGTTGAAACAGGAGATGTAAGTTGCCATTGACGAGATACGAGTGCGTGCCGAAACTGGTGAAAATATATCGAATAGTTAAACTTACAGAAGTGCCTGCTGTAAAGCCAACAGTGCAAGTTATTTGAATAAAATTCGGTTCCATGTTTTAAGGCAAGATTTATTTTTCACAGTAAGAAAAAATTCGTTAAAAAAATTTCATTCGTCCTCAGTTTATAATAAAATTTATAACCTTAAATGTAACCTTCAGACTAGCAAGAAAAGCCTCTTCTTTTCATATCAGGATCTACTTGTATGTAGTAAATCGAGATAGCTCTCGAGTTATTTCCTGTGCAATTATTACACATTCTTTAGTTGTCAAATCAATAGGCGATTGATTTCGTCGTAAAAACGAATAATAATACCCTTAAGAAAATATACTTTATTTTGGGTCCTCCAGTTAGCACTAAAATTATCTTTAACTTAATTTATTGTAATATAATTTATTATTGTACAATAACATAAAATTGACCAGCTAGAGGGTTAAACGAATTTTAATATTTTCTTATGTAACTAGCAAAGTGAGTAGTTTGTTTTGGACTTTTTGATACAATATTTTTTATTATTATATATTAGGTATACTTACAGTGGTTCTCTGTTTCTTCCTGAAGCTTGAGGATTTTGTATTCTTATATTGTACATATCTACTTACTATACTTACTTGAGTCTAAAAACTGCCTTTTCTCCAAACTGCTCTATTGCAGCACTTCGCCTTTCAGACTTTCTCATCCAATACGACCCCACAACAAACTCACACAACCAACAACTTTAGCAAGACATTGCAATCAACATTACAATAGAAAAACAACACCAACACCATACGTACTGCCTGCTAAAATGATTTGTGTAGCCACTGCATTGGCACGCAACTTTCAGGCGCGGATATCCTTTCTTCAACAATTTCTTCTTTCTGAGCTGCTCCGTTGCTTGTTGCACTGGTTGTACAACAACAATTGAGGTTTGCTTCCTACTACAATAATTACGTCTAAAATTCAAAATGATGGCGAAAAAAGTATTGAATTTATTTGTAGTTAACATGCGTGGCTCTGTGCTTCTCAACTATGCGATGGCACAAGTTTTGGAAAAAGATGTTCGTAGCTCAGATTTGAGTAGGAAATTTTTTTAAATTAAAAAAATTATTTTTAATGTTGGCATAGGTAAAAAATCATTACGATTTTGTAAAATGAAAACAAAAACAAAATAATTCGGACAGCAGACTGAAATTTTTGCTAAATTTAAGTGTGACATTTAAGTAAAAATAAAAATTGAAGTATGAAATTTAAATAAAAATAGAAGTTTATGTATGCAATTGAACATTGTTTCCCCAATGATTTTATTTGAAATAAAACTTTAAAGTAGTTTTTCTAGCGCTCCAAACTTGAGCCGACCAGAGACATATCGGACCCTATTACTGATTTTCTTCAAAAAATTTATTTTTGAACAAAAATTTAAATTTGAACGAATAAAATGAAAAAAGGAATTTAGATTTTGAATACTAAATTAAAGATTGAACAAAAAAATTGAGTTTGAACAAAAAAAATGTTGTAAAAAAGAAAAATTAGATTTTGAACAAAAAGTTAAATTTTGAATAAAAAATTTAATTTTGGACAAAAGAAATTTGATTTTCAACGAAAATTATATTTTGAACAAAAAATTTGGCTTTGAATAAAAAAAAATCTAAACAAATTTTTGAACAAAAAGTCAGATTTTCAGCAAAAAGTTGAGTTTTGAACAAATAATTAAAATTTGACTGAAAAAAATGAAAAAAAGAAATTAGATTTTGAGCGCAAAATCAGAGTTTGAACAATAACAAAAAAAAAAAATTTAAAAAAATAAATACATTTTGTAGAACAAAAAATTGTGAGGAATGTTAAACAGAACTTTCGGTTTTTTAAGAAATTCAATATCAAATTTTCTAACATTGAATAAATCTTTAAATTATTAAATTTTATGAAAGCTTTTTGGAATAGTTTCATAGAAGCATCACTGAAAATTGGTTTGTCCAGACATAAGTTACTTATTTATCGCTACTATTCAGTCTAATATATTTTAATTACGCCTGCGGAATTTTAACTTTTTGTATCATCCAAGCAAAAAATAATTAAATTTGAATCTTCTTCTTTATCTTGATTGGCACGGTAACCGCTTTCGCGATTTTAGCCTAGTTCAACAAAGCGCGCCAGTTCTTTCTTTCTCGTGCTAACCGGCGCCAGTTGGACACACCAAGTGAAGCCAAGTCCTTCTCCACCTGATCTTTCCAACGCAGAGGAGGCCGCCCTCTTCCTCTGCTACCACCAGCTGGTACTGCATCGAATACTTTCAAAGCCGGAGCGTTTGTATCCATTCGGACGACATGACCCAGCCAACGTAGCCGCTGGATCTTTATTCGCTGCGCTATGTCTATGTCGTCGTAGAGCTTATGCGGCTCATTCTTCCATCGCCTGCGATACTCGCCGTCACCAGTGTGAAAAGGTGTAAACATATTCCCTAAAATCTTTTTCTCAAACACTCTAAGGGAGGCGTTATCAGCTGTTGTCATCGTCCAAGCTTCCGCGCCATACGTCCGGACGCGCATTATGAGAGCCTTGTAGGGTGTTAGTTTTGTTCGTCGATAAAGGACTTTACTACCCAATTACCTACTGAGTTCAAATCAGCACTTGTTGGCAAGAGAGGTTCTCCGCTGGATTTCCAGGCTGATTCTTAAATAAACTAAGTCTCTTACAACCTCGAAATCATTACTGTCAACAGTGACTTGGGTGCCGTTTCGCGAGTGCGTTGGCAGTGAAATAAACTATACCTTCTAAATACCATTTTTATAAATCATCTGATATCATAATATATTTGTAATTTTTTCACCTACATGGATGAGTTAACTAGCAAATTTACTGCATCTGGGACACTAAAAAGCCGTTGGTATTCAAGAAAATGAACTATGCTTGCACAGCGAGCCCCTATTTTGAGTAGTTTTTGGTCTGGTAGAGTTATGTCATCGTACCTCTTCAAAAATAATGATAGTAATACTGCTGCGGTAAAGGGTAAATGCTTTTGGTGACATAGAATAAACTTTTTATAATATGAACTGGATGATATGGACTTGGACAATATCAGGGTATCAACAGGACGGTGTTACTTGCAACACAACACATGAAACTAAGGACCTATTCCAAAGAAAGTTCATAGAATGGAATATCTCACCAAACAAGCAGGTAATATGACCTCAGAGATCTTACGATTCGACACAATTGAACTGCCTTTTCTGAGTCTACATGAAAAATGTCTTCTATGCCAATAAGCCCGAGCAAATTTCAGAGCTGACGCTGAAATAGGTGTTTTAAGGAATACACAGCCCGAACTATGACAAAATGTCATGGAAAATTTTCGCATAGACATCCTGTGTTGCCAGAAGGGTCGTAGTGGGGATTTAGCGGGAACTGTGTTTAAAATATAAATGCCATGGACCATAAAAAATAATAAGGAAATAAAAAAAATTGTTTTGAGAAATTTTGTTGGGTTTTATATCTAAAAAAGGGTTTGCGGCCTTGTTGAATTAAGCCAGATATGAAAGCTTTTCGTCGGCAGAGCACTCCCCATTACAAAGCACTCCATCAGGTCAGGCAACTGTACATCTGCAATTTGGTTCTTATTAGTCGTAAACACATTTGCTTACTCTTCCAAAGATAGGTATGTATTGGATTTCGTAAAAATCCTCTTCAATGGATACAACTTTTTGCTCTTATTTACCTAGAAATCTACAGAAACAATTTTTTTGCTCACGTTTAAGCAGCTCCCAACTTCCGACTGACCTCAGTAAAGTATCCACCAGGTGGCGACTAAATGCCTGTTGGATAGCGAGCTAATGTGAGAAGGTGCCTCCTAATGAGAGTTGTGTGCAACCACTGTTGTGACACACCATGAAAAAATACTTTGGTTATTAACCTTTTCAAACGTTAATGGGCCCCAAATAATGAAGCAAAGACTACGAATTAACAAAGAGTATGCACTTGAAATATGCGGGCACTCTATAGAGAAGGAGGACTGCTGGACGTCCTTACAAAACGTGAGGCGAAATACGATAGAACTGATATGGCTGCAGGGCATAAGAAGCATTTGAAATGTCCTACATAATTTATTAAATAAATATTTATATATATAATTGACACTTACATCCATTATTGAGAGTTTGACCGAGCTCCTTCTCTTATTTATGGAGTGCGTCTTACACTTTTTCCGAACAATGAAGAGATTTACGTGTGTATACCGTATCCGAACGGCAGATGTATTTTTATGAGTATCTTTTTCATGGCAGAAATATACTCGGAGGCTTCTAATTGCCTGGTTTTTCTATAATTTGCTTCTTCGTGCCAGGGATTTCGCACCCCTGCACTTCCGAACGGTAGTCACTCATCAACCCATTCAACTATGGCGGCTATAAAAAGATGCCATTGAACGGCATGCACAGTTGGCGTGGGATATCGTGTCACATTTCTCTCATCTGGGTTCTAGGACACAGGAACATAAAGGGAAATTAAATTGCTGACGAGCTTGCCAGGAAGTGATCGAGTGACTTAGTCTCAGTGATCTCCCATCCGGCCGTCGTCCTTAAGTGTTGTTAAAAGGGAACTGCATAACTCATTTCTCATGATATTTCATGGTATTTTGAGCATCTCTTGGTCAATAATCGCGAGATGCAGATAGTTCTGGGGATTCCGCGCCATTGAATTTCTAAATTTGTAGCTGTGCTCATCGGTCTTTGGACGATCGGCACTTACGCAGAGAAGCTGGGCTTACCATTTAACCTACATTGCAGAAACTGTGGCGAAGTTTAGGATACTATTGAGAACTTTCTCCGCAAATGTCTAGGTTTGGCAGCTAGACGATTAAGGTCACTGGGCTCTCCTGTCTTCAATAGCTTGGGATAGTGCTCCAACCTAAATCCCATCAACCTTCTCCGTTACATCAACAGCTCTTTTTGGCTGTAGAGATCTGCTCTTTGCAGGTCTCATAATGGTATCAAAAAGGCGCTTTTGTGCTACTTGAGGAGTGCCAGAATGGAGCCATTTCACCTACTTACCTTCACTTACCTTCATCTACCGGGGATTTGTGGATGGGTGGATACTACCGCACCTTTTCTCTAGATTTACTTTCGTCAATGCGCGAAATGCCACAATTCGTATTGTATTTATGCATACGCCACGGTAGAAGAGGAGGGAAAAAAGGCCAAACAGGGTGTGACTGCGAAGTGACTGAAAGAATCATGCGCGTGCTGCCTCTTTTACAACACTAAAGTTATGCTTGGTCGTTTTAACGGTAGGCTGGTTTCAGAAAACAAATCCAAAGTAATTCAACTGTCGGGAAATTTAGCCTTCACAAGAAATTCTGCGTCAATGGAGAGATGCTGCCCGATTTTGCCATCACTCGGAACACATATGCAGAAGCAGTACCATATCAGTGTTCAAGCCTCCGTAAAGCTGATTCAGTATCCTCTGGTCGAGTACAACCACAACAACGGCCCTCAGTCTTCGGCAAATCGAGGGTGCTAAGAATCCCCGGAGGTAAAATAAAAAAACATCTTAACATTGGTACGTGGAACGTCCGCAGTCTCTACGAGGCTGGAAAATTAAAAAACACAATTTTAGAAATGAATAGGTTAAATAAGATATTCTAGGAATAAGCGAAACATGGTGGCCAGAATGTGGTGAATTCAAATCAGAGAACACAACAATTTTCTATTCAGGAAATCAAAATACTAATCACAGAAATGGCCTCGGCATCATTGTTAAAGAATAGGTAGCTAAATGTGTTATTGGATTTATCCCTAAATCAGATAGAATACTTTTATTAAAAATGAATGCGAAGCCACTCATTATTAATATAATTCAAGTATATGCACCTACAGCAGATAAAAATGAAGAAGAAATAGAAATTTTTTATGCCGAGATTGATGAATTAATGAAATTTACCAAATCACACGAAATTAACATTATTCAAGGTGACTTCAACGCGAAAATCGGTGAAGGTTATGTGGATGGTATAGTTAGAAAATTCGGCCTAGGCGAAAGTAGCGAAAGAAGCGACCGATTTGTTCAATTTTGCCAAGCCCATAATATGAAAATAACTAATACATGGTTTCATTTACCAGCGCGTAGACTATACACATGGAAATCACCTCAAGATAGCTACCAAAACATCGTTCGCCATCAAATTGATTTTATTCTTATTAATAAACGTTTTGGATCGTCTGCTAATAAAGTTTCAACTTATCCGGGAGCAGATGTCCCATCAGATCATAATTTGTTATTAGCAAAAATCTCTGCAAAATTATCTGTGATAAAAAAGAAACCAAAGCAACTAAAACCAGATTTAATAAAATTAAAAGAAGATGAAAATACTAAAAGTGTGTTAACAACCAAAATCAGTGACGAGCTCCTCATAATTAGGTCAAATTCTAACACTGAAAACGCGGAAAGATTGTGGGAGAGTCTTAAAACGTTACTTACTACTCTTTCGTTGAACCACCTAAATAAAAAACGATATGAAATTAAAAAGAAGTGGATAACAGATGAAATAATTACGTTAATGCAAGAACGACGTACTTACAAAAATAAAAATAAAAATAGATACAGAGAACTTAACTATGAGATTAGACGCAAAATACGTGATGCAAAGATTGATTGGATGAACAGCCAGTGAAAGACTACAAAAACTACATGACAATTTCAATCTTCATAAAAAACTTAAAGAAACTGCCGGAGTTTATCGCAAAACTATGTCTAATTTTTTATTGGATGACAATAATGAAGTTGTGTTAGATCTTTGTGAGAAGAAAAAAGTCTGGCAAGAATACATTTATACCCTTTTCTCGGACACTAATAGATCTGCGTATAAGTCAGCACCTATTGAAAATTTATCAGGACCTGTTATAACAAAAGACGAAATAAAAAATGCCATAAAAAGATCCAAGGATAATAAGGCAACAGGTCCAGATGACCTTCCTTCTGAAATCCTGAAATTAATAAATGACGAAAATATAGAAATCCTCGGAATAATTTTCAACTACATATATTTACGATGCGTGAAAATACCCACAAGACTGGCTTAGACCTACTTTTATTGCGCTACCACAAAAGAAATGTGCAAAGAAATGTTGCGATCACAGACTTATAAGCTTGATGAGTCATTCATTAAAAATTTTTTTGAAAATTATTCATAAAAGAATTTACAAGAAGTGCAAATCAGCAAAGGGAGAAACACAATTCGGATTTAAAGAAAGCATGGACACACGTGAATCTCTATTTTGCATTCAAGTATTAGTTGAAAATTGCAGAGACGTCCAAAAAGATCTTGATTATGAAAAAGCGTTGGACACTGTGTTCAGCACGACAAGCTCATTGAGATTCTACAAAACATGGATATCGATACAAAAGAAATTCAATGTATACGCAATCTTTATTAGCAGCAAACTGCAGAAGTTAACATAAACAACGAAACTACAGACGCTATACCTATACGAAGAGGGGTTAGACAAGGATGTATTCTCTCACCATTACTATTTAACATCTACTCCGAAAGAATCTTTCAAGAAGCTCTCCAAGGATTAGAAACTGGCATTAAAGTAAATGGGACAAACATTAACAATATCAGATATGCTGATGACACAACTCTCTTATCAGACTGTCTAAGTGGACTACAGGAGCTAGTCAATCTTACGCGTTGCAGTAAAAACTTCGGTTTAAAAATCAATATTGATAAAACTAAATATATGATTGTCAGCAGAAAAAACACCTATGTTGACACAAGCTTAACAATTAATGACATGCTCATAGAAAGCGTAAAAAATTTCAAATACTTAGGTTGCTGGATTAACGAAAATTGGAATTCTTCAAAAGAAATAAAAGCTCAAATTGAAATTTCTAGGGCTGCATTCCATAAGTACAAAAAGGTTCTTAATAATCATGACTTCGATATTAAATTAAAAATTCGATTCGTTAAATGTTACGTGCTCTCTGTACTTCTGTTTGCTATGGAGATATGGACCATTAAAACCACTGAAATGAATAAAATAGAAGCATTTGAAATGTGGATATATAGAAGAATTCTAAGAATACCCTGGACTGATAGAGTACCAAATGCTTAAGTATTGCGTAGAATTCAGCATGATCGACAATTACTAACCACCATAAAAAAAAAACGCTGCGTATTTGGGTCGTATTATGAGAAACGATAAATATCATGTGCTTCAACTAATCCTGCAAGGAAAAATAGAAGGCAAACGAGGCATAGGCAGAAAACAACTATCCTGGCTGAGAAATATAAGGCATTGGACTGGAATCGGCAATGTAGGAACTTTATTGGAGACAGCGAGAAATCGAGACCTTTATCATGAAATTATAATTATTTATATATATATGTAAACACACGTATGGTCCATAATGTTGTATTGGTAGATGTAACTAAATACACAAGCGCAAAGTTAGTTGAAAGGTAAAACCACCTGCAGTTTAAAATATTAGCGCAATTACTCGTCGTTTTAGCGCAACGAAAAGAATCAATGCAGTACTGGGAAAACAGTTTAAAAAGATATCCCTGTAAGTTGTAGTTGTTATGAATGGAAAACAATAGAAAGCACAAAAATGTGGTAAGAACTCCTGCAGTGCAAAGAACGCCGTTACGTGGCTGACACAATCAGGTACGAATATTGAAGAATTATGGCTCGAAATTAGTGCTGGTGAGTGTGGAATATCCTATTGCTTGTTTTTGGGGCCAGTACTATGTATTGTGAGCAGGCTGCTCTGTTGACATGCGTCGGATGTGGTGTGAAATTTACGTGAAACTTGCGAGTCGTGGGCGTGAGAGTTTGAAGGTGCTTTAATTGGATTTCGTAACAGCCTTTCAGCTAAACCGGAAGTCAAGGTAAACAATTTTTTAATTATTGGTAAATTGCTTTTGAGTTGAATTTGAATTGAATTTAGTTATTTATGGTATTTTTCTTGCAGTTGTATGTGAATTCTTAGAATGGGGAAAGTAATTTAAAATGGCGAATTTTTGGTGAATTACTATTAAAAGGCAATTGCAAGCATTCAGATGTATTTTTGTTATGAAAAAGCTTATCATTATCAGCAATTAATCATCCGATTTCGATTTTAACTCGCCGTTGAGAGTTTAATTAAATTTTAGGAAGCTACCTGGACTCTTTGGGTACACGGGTTTGTCCAGACTTTTGTGACCAGATATTTGACCTTGGACGTGAATTTAACATATTTTCATTATAACTAAGGACTTGAGCTTCCAGGTAGCTTCCTAAAAGCAGAAAGATAGACTAAGTATTCAATACTATTAAGATATTAAATTAATTAGGTAGCAAGACCAGCTAGATTATTTCTTATGTAATGTACTTAATCCAGCTAAGTCATAATTCGACAGTTCTTAAGAGAAAAGGAAGAAAAAAAAATATACAAAACAACCTTATATATATAAAGCCTATGCGTTTATTACATAGTTTTTGGTACCTTTTCTAGCAGGTGGACAGTAGAGATAAACTGTTTTAGACAAACCGACGACAGACAGAGACGCTTGAGCCAAGCACTCACAACAGTACCGAACTGAAGATAAAACCATAGTTTGTGAATATCGGACTATTGCATATTCTCCGATGTTTCATTCCCACCACGATGGCGTAAAATCTCCATATGCCCACAGGAGCCGAACCTGGACGCAAGAACCTGTTTTGTTAATAGACATTAACGCGGCTCCACCTTGAAGAAATGCTAACGTGGTTCCTGGGTGGAAATCAGCCGAGGAGGAGGAATGTTATAGTGTTAGTGGGAGCATGCCCCACATACCATTGGTTTGACGGCACCTTTGATGAAGTTTCAGACATTTTGATTTACACCTCCTGACTTAAAACAAAAAACAAAACAAAACAAAAAGGTAGCTTCCTAAAATTTAATTTTTTATCGATTTATGGATATATCATTTTAAAAAGGTTCCTCGAATAGGACAAAAAAAAAAGTCCAAAACTGGATGCCCAACCCAGGCTTTTAAAAAAAGGTGTCCAAACGGAGGATTAAATGACATTTTCACCCAGTTAAAAGGACAATATATTTTGAGTGATGAAAATCTGTTTCTTGCCCTTTATTGCGCTCTATTGTTTGCAGCTGTTCACAAGTGCCAAATATTTTTAATGCACGACGCCATTTCAAGAAATTATAAATCTTCCAATAGGGTGATTAATTTTGCGCCACCTTGCACAAATTTAGGCTCTTTGAAATGCAGGAAAACAGCAATATGTTTACTTTACATACTTTTAAATTGGAAAAAAGTACGCCTAAACACCTTCCCCTGACGTGTGAGTTCCACTATTCGATATACATTTTTTATTTTTTAATTATTTAATGGGAATCACGAACTTATAGCTGCAGATTTTGCAATGAACTAGAAGAGAGGGAAACTCGAGAACACCTCCTATGCCCTTGCCCTTCAGTGGCTAGAACCCGAATGAAATGTTTAGAAGCTCTACAATATGAGAGGTTACAATGCCTCTTGGGATTAGAGCTTCAAAGCTTACTTAGATTCGCAAAAGACGCAGGCTTATTACAAGAAGCCTACTACAAGGAAAAGCAGGGATCAAGCTCTATCTGGTACCATTAAGGACCATTAGGTCTATGTGATAGGTTTCAGCTAGCCAGGTCAACCTAACCTCACCTTTATTATTTAATTAAATTTTTATATAAAGATATAGCTAATACTACAACAAAAGCCATAGAATTACAACAAAACTATGCAACTCAAAGTAAAAAATTAAAAAAAAAAAAATTTTTAAAAATTTCAAATTTTTGTATTTTTAAATTTTTATACAGATTTTCTGTAAGAATTTTCATAACGCAGTTTCATAGTACATTTAATTTTAAGGGGGTACTCTGGTCTAGACAAAAAACGCCTTATTTTTTAAACTAAGATAAAAAAAAATGAAAAACAGTTTTACTATCCTTTTCTTATGGTTTTTATTAATATTGGAAAAGTATAAAAAAAAATAAAAAGTCGATGAATTACAGGCCGGCAAAGTGGGGACTACATAAAAAACGGTGCTCCGGTGTCGTCGTTGCAGTGATCTAAAACAAACAAATTAAAAAAATTCTTCATTAGATGTCTTCATAGGATGTCACTATCGGATTGAGCCAAATCAAAGAAAAAAAAAGTTCACAAAATGGCGTCAACTTGAAAAAAAAATTTTTTTACCCCCTTTGTTTTACTTTTTAAATTTTTTAAAAATACTTCAAACTTAAATTTTTCAAACTCCGAGGCAGGCGCGTTAGTCAGATGTATAATAAAAAATTCTTATCAAACTTCAAAGCGATCGGTCAAGTAGAACTTGAGATATCACGGCGACCATCTCAAAAAACGAAATCGCGTTTGAAGTTTGAGCAACAATTCCAATAGGATAACTTAGATCATAGTCTTTACTACTCACTCTGGACAAATCGGCGATATATTTCCAGGTATAGGTATATTATAGAAGTATAAAGTATATACTATATATATGTATAGAATAAATAAAGGTTGAGTGGGATACAAAAGAAGTCCTGGAAAGAACGAGTCCTCACGTCGTCTGGTAATTCTTTGATTGGTTATTAAAGCAATGTTAAGTTTTTGTATTTTTATTTATTCCCGTTCATTGTGCGATTCGCACCACTCGATCGACTTAGATGCCACGTCACAAAATGCGCTGTATCTCCGAAAACAATTCGAATTTTGAAAAATCCGTTGAAGGGCATATTTTTGAAGGTCTTAACTTTGAAAATATGCGATTTTTTCAAATTTCTAGGCCAGGGGGTATTATATTAAGGGGGTATTAATATAATATTATGCCAATTTAAAGTAGCTAATAATTGCTGATTGATTTTTAATAATTTTCTTTGTTGTCTTTGGTATGCATTGTTTTCCTATAACAAATGCTCGAAATTTTTTTATATGTAGAAAATGCATAAGACCGGCAATAACAAATTGCCAAAAATCAGTAACCAAAAATCAGTTAACCACTTCTAGCTAGAATGACTAGAATTTGAAGGGCTAAAAAATAGCGTACATGAAATTTTTCTACAAATTCTTATTACATAGTTTGAAATTTTTATAAAAATTTGTTGATTTTTTCCAATTTTGTACAAAGTTTTAAACTTTGAGTTACATACTTATCCAAACTTATCAAAACGGCATTTTAGTGCTACTTGGGGAGTGCTAGAGTAGTGCTTCAACCAATTTATGGTCCGGCCTAGCTTGCAAATAAAGATTAGAGATTCTTGCCAACAGTGGTTAATATCTAAAATAAGTAGGAAATAGCCGATTTGATGTGCGTAGTTAAGTTTTTACCTTTTTTTAATAGCAAAATAAATAGTAAGCATCCATAATTTCTTCGTTACCTAAAAATTGGTAGAAAATAGTTATATTTACTTAAGACTCGCTTCGGGGTGTCAATAAAATAAATTTGATGGATTTTTCTTTTAAATTCTATTTTGTCTAAATTGCAATTCCTTCAGCTGCAAAATTAAATAAAAACCACTTTCCGAGCACCAAAAGCACCAAAGTAAAATTTTGAAAATCTATGACAAAAATTAGGTAATTCTAAAAATTTCATTCAAGTTTCAGAACCAAAAAACACAAACGAAGAAAAATTCTAAAAAAATAAAAATAAATATAAATAATAAAAATAAAAAATGCTGATAATAATAAAAATTATAGTCGAATAAGTTGGTCGTTTTTATAAAGGGTGGTTAAATTTTAAGGACCGATGTTGAATGTAAACCACACCTAACGTCAAGCTTTTTTCTGCATTCCACATTTTCCCATTTCAGATTAACTCAATTTGAACTATAGAAAGTCACACAATCGAGCAACGCGTTAAAGTTATTCAGGGTAGTTATGAAAACGGGCGCTCAAATCAAAATGCATATCGAAGAAAATCATCTTCAGTGATGAGGCACATTTTCACCTCAGTGGATTCGTCAATAAGCAGAATTGCCGCTTGCCGCATTTGGGAATGATAATCCAAGAGTGATTGCCGAAAAACCATTGCACCCACAAAGAGTGACTGTTTGGTGCGGCTTATGGGCCGCCGGCATCATTGGGCGGTATTTTTTCCAAAATGAGGCCGGCCAGGCAGTTACTGTGAATAGTGTTCGCTATCGTGAGATGATAACGAACTTTTTATGGCCCGAATTGGAAGATATGGATGTGGACGATATGTGATTTCAACAGGACGGTGCCACTTGTCACACGGCTAACGAAACAATGACTCTTTTGCACGAAAAATTTGATGGCCGAATAATCATGTGATTTGACACTGGGGGTTATTTAAAAGAAAAGGTGTACGTCGATAAGCCAGCAACAATTCAAGAGCTAAAGGCGTCATCGAAAATTTGAACCATCGGATGGAGGTGTGCCGCCGACGCGGCGGTCATTTGGCCAATATTTTCTTCCAGGCGTAATTGAATTATACTAGTATTATCATAATAGAGAGAAATGACAATAATTTCCTAAAAAATAAGATTGTATTCAAAATCAATACCGGCCCTTAAAACTTAACCACCCTTTATAAAGCATTTGTCTCCAGTTACAAACGTTTTTGCCAAGTTTTGTACAAATCTGTTGAATTTTTAACACAAAGTGACAAATGAAGAGGAATTTTATAATAACGCAGATTTGTCTAAGAGATTTTTTATTTATTTTATTATATTTTTTAGTCTATGGCTTTTATGTACGCAACACAATATCCGTGAAATGCAAATCACAACTCCTCCGGCAGCACAGGATGTGCATATAAAATGCTTCCATGAGTTTTTACCAAGAAAGAGTGGATGAGTGTGCAAGCAAAGGCTTTGAAATTGAGCGAGTATTAGAGAACATAAGCATTCCTCTAAGCAAACTATGTATACACTGTAATTGATCTTTGTACCACTAACTGCAGGCGCTCCACAGCGATCTGGCCAAAACTGAATCTTAAAAGCACAATATGTCTGCTTAGATTGAACAGATCAACTACCACCTCACCTCACAGTTGTTATAACGGGTCACTGCACTACTGGCATCCTAGCCCGTAAAGTCACACCTTTTTTCTGAATCTCCTACATTTAACATAAGCATACCAAATATCATGGCCATAATTTTTTTAAAGACCTTGGAAATTAGCAAAATGCCTAATTGGAGGCGCTGGTTACCTTTTTTAAAAAAAAGCTAAGTGATTTAAACAACTTTGTTAGAGGATGGAAATCAAATTTAGGTGTCACAATGGGCCATAGGGACATCAAGTGTTTTGTTTTAGACAAGTAACCTAGCAAACTTAACCTAACTTAGTTCGGGCTGTATATTATTTATATCATATATAAATTTTCAGGTTAGAAATTTTCTCGGACTTATTGAGATGGACAACATTATTCATGTAGATCCAGAGAAAAATGTCCAGTTGTGTGGAAACGCAAGATCTCGGTGGTCTTTTCACTCTCTTGCTTCGTGAGGAATGCGTCCTGTTGAAACCTCACTGTAAGTCCATGCCATCTAATTCAGGCCATAAAAAGGTGTTAACATATCATGATAACATTCACCCTTCACCATGAGAACAACACGGTCCTCATTCTCGAAGAAGAACGGTTCGATGACTCCGCCTGCCCAAAACCACACCAAGCAGTGACTCGTTGTGGAAGCAAATTACTTTGAATGCCTTGTCGATTTTTAGTATCCCCATCAGCCGATTGTTGGTTGTTTTGTTTTATTGAAAAGTTTGGTATTTTTAAGCATGAATTTACATACAATGTTTTCACTTACGAGCTTTATTGATTCTTTTTTCTGTGACTTGAAAAATTCATCTCGCCCAGAAGATGGAATTAACTCGTAAAAAGTTTCATGCCATGATTTATTTCGATTTCCGACGTGGGTTATAAAGACAAGAGTGCATTGATCAAATTTCTTCGATTTTTTGCGTTGAAGCACCACTCTTAGATACTGTGAAACGCTTGTACTCGTACAGTGAATTCCAGCATGGACGTCTATTCTAGCAGGATGAATTTCGTGAATGCCGTCCAAAGATAGTTGTTGTGCCAGATGAGCTGGGTAGACAGAGAACTTTGCTGCTGGGCTGATGAGCTGGCTAGACAGGGAACTTTGGAGATGGTTCCGTCACGTAATGAGAGGATTAGTGTTCCCTTAAGAACCTGTGGTCTGCTCCTGGAAAGATGGGCCTCGAGTCAATTCAGCGAGCGCTGGGCTAGTGCGCAAACGTGCAAGGTCGCGAGATCCTTCTGACACGGGTAGATCGGGGATGCTCGTGGGAGCTCCTAAGGTTAATCTCTCGAATTGGTGGGACATTGTCCGTTAGGTGTTCATGCGGTGAGACTTGGGATTATCTCAAGTCCGTTCTGCAGAAGCTGTCTTAAGGAAGAGGTGGAATCATCTCAACACCTTCTTCTTAGCTGCCCTTCTCTCGTCTGACAAAGATTAAGACATCTGGGCTCTAATTTTTTCGCTACGCCTGCGGATAAAGCCGGTATAAATATCATAAATTTGGTGAAGTTCATCAGAGGCTTGTTGTGGCTAATTACGAACGTAAATCAGCCACCGTCGGCGTAAAATGCATGATCATCATCGTCTCTAATCCCAGGGTTCCTTCTTCCTTCCCTTCTTCTTGCTCCTCTCCCCTGCATGACATCACAATGGACGAATTTTCAATATTTGACCAAGTGTGCCCTTAGCTAGGGCAGCCAGTCGATGCTGTGCATCAATTGATAACGCAAGATCGTCATGTGACATATTGCGATATAGAGGCATCCTGCGGTAGATGTTCTCATAGGACAATAATTTACAATTGCACAAAACAGGACTCATGAATGATTAATGTTGAAGAAATTCAGCCACGGTGGTTCAAAATACGTCTTTGACAAAACAATAGCTACCGAAGACGAATCATACTTCACCAAGGTAATGCGAGCTCTTACGTATCGGCTCACACAAGGAAGTTTTTGAGCACTTAAAAGATCGAACTACTACGTCATCTGCCTTACCACCACGATTTGGCACCTAATGCATTTCTTTTGGTTCCCGAACATCAAAAATAAAATACTTTTTTTAAATTCTAAAGAAATTGTTGAAGCCTTTACAGATATCAGTTTAGAAGTATCCACTTTTGAGTACCAAAAGCACATTGGAAATTTGATCAAGCGAATGCAGAAGTATACGAGTATTGACTTCCAAACAGAGTATTTGGAAACCAATAAGGCGAATTTTACTGTATATTCATTATGGAGCGCTAAATATAAGTGACAACCCTCGTAGTAAGGCGAGAAGACTGCTTTCAATGAACTCATTCGCTCTGTTTAATTTTTCGTTGTTCTTGGCTGCATTATTTCTCTAAGTAAATTAAAGTAAAATTTTTAAATGTGATATATTCCTTTATGAGGCAACCAAACTCTAAGAAACTTTTGAATTCTCTACCCTAATTAAGATGGTGACGGCACTGTAAACAACATGACAGTTGACATCTCAACGTAATAAACCTAATTAAGTGTCGTGCACACATGGGAAGGTGTTATTGAAAACAATTAACAGAATCTGGTAAACAAAGTACGCATTACACAGTGCAACAAAAATGTTATTCAAGTTAGCGGCGAAACTGAATCTACTATTCTGTAGTACTTTTATATATTATTTCAAGTAAAATTATCTGACCTCCTGCGCTAGATTTCCTTAGACAGCGATTTGACACATCCTTCTGAAACACCACAAAATAACTGAACAGTTGGAGTTGGGGTCCAAAAATATTTTTCTGTTTATAGACTTCGTGGAGCTTTAAATGTAATAGAAAATTGGCAGTGGAAGATGAGCATCGCTCTGGTAGGGCAATTGTCGGAAACGTGGATAAAATCATAGAAATCGAGGAGCCGGACCGTCATGTGGGCACTAAGAACTGAAGATTGACTAAAAATAGCCTTTTGAAAGGGACTGATCTTAAGAAGATCGATCGGTGATCGATATTTGAGTGTCGCACAAATTGATGTCTAGCAACCTTGACTCGAATAGATGTCAGCGATTCTTCGTTAAAACATAACGAAATCGGCCCGGTTTTGAAGCAATGATAAGTGGCTATGAAAAGATAACCGAAAGATATAGTGGTATATTATTGGTGTGCCGGTCGGATTAACGGGCAAAAAGACTGAAAGGACTTAATTCAACATGGCATATGAGAAAATCGGATACACCCATTAGACCACAAATGGGTTTAACTCTGTGGAAGGGTCGGGAACAGTGTCGACTTCGATTATGTGAATATAGATTCCACACAATATGATTATTGACCTCTCTCAGACCTGAGAATCGCCTTTCGAAATGCTGTATCACTGCCTCAGTGCGATACGATTCCATGCCATGAGGTCTACATTTTCTCACACAACTATCGAATTCATGATAAACTCATTACAATCATGAAAGTGGCGTTGAAAACGCGCTGATCTCTCATTAAAGGAACTAATATATTTCGAACGCCCATATACTGTTCTTTGTAACATATAGGGCACCTACAAGAGTGAGGAACGGCTTCGATGTAACACCACTATACTTGAAACTATTCTTAGGAACGTAAGAGGTGTCTCACCTTAAAACTGGATATCAACAGACATTTTTCTACAATTACAAAGTTGGTAAATTTGGTCGCTCTCCAAACGAAACTTCTATTCACACTCAACAGGCAGGGCATTCGCCTAAGAGTCGCCTAAGTCCTGACCATAAATTGTCTGCTTGGATTACATATTACCAGAATGGCTGAAATAAAGTCTGCAAAAAAAAGACAAGAAGATGATACGGTGTTTATTGTCTCTTCTATGCCACTATAGGCGACTATTTAGGTGAACGGCTAAAACTCTCGTTAAATTGATTTTATGGTACTTGAGTTTCCGGATATACACAGCTTTAGTCAAACCAATTCGTTACGAACTTTGCTTCGGCCTAGGGGCGCAGAACCATTGGCAAAACATAGTTTTTGTGTTAAATGGGCTACAATGAAGTCTTGAATACAACGTCAAAAACAGCTCTTAATGCTTTCTTGGTTTCGTAACCTCTGAACTTAGAGATTCAATAGATGACAATGAAAACGATTTGTCGACTGCATTCTTTTGAATTAGGGTACGCCGATCAGAGTTTCGGTCACAGGGATTTGCTGTAAAGGTTGTTAAAGCAGCAGCCCTGTTATTGGTACCTTATGACCAACCAAGAGGTGTAATCTCTTTTGGAAGACCGTTGTTAGTTTTTCTACTAAAAATCAGTGGGTAGAACCAGACACTATCAAGAGAAGTTTGGTAAGAACTTTCTACACCGACGACTCTCCGGTTGCATGGGTTAACCCTGCCCCTTGTGAGGTACATGATTCAGAGGCAGACTTCAAACCGGAACTAAGAGGAATCCATCTCAGCTCAACCTACGCTGTCATTAAGATGACAAAAAGCATAGAACGTACGTATCATAAGACTTGCTAAGTTTTACAAGGGCGGAAAAGAAACGAACCCTTCTGTAAGTCGTTTCGGCTAGATTTTACTCCGCTTACTAAGATTAAAGAGATTCACTGCTCCAGCTCAATTACAATCTGCTTCCAAACCAGTATACCGTAATTAGGATCTTACTAGAAACAATCCTGATGACCCGAAGGCCACGCCATATTTCTATTTTAGCCGCTCCCAACATGGAGAACAGACGCTGATCAGGTAGCCGCTCGATATGAGTCAGTCACTGCTGCTGTTTTTTTTTTTTTTTGTTTTTTGACACAGAAACCTTATAGGACATGCTAGCTTTTACACTGCGCCCTCCGTTTCTGCCGCTCTTTTTGGGGGGTTGCTTATTTGATAAAAACTTAGTCGCTACTAATCTGCTTTTACAGGCCGTCCGGCTATCCGCAACTTGCCGTCCCCCAATGGTAGCTTAGAGCCCAGCTTAGGCGGCCGCTCCCGAAGGGGCGAGGACCTACGTTGGAGGTTCTCGGGGTATGTGAGGCCTTTCGAGCGGAGCTCTCTTCGTCTCCTATCGGATTTCAGTCGCCTCTTACGACAGGGTGTATTCTTATCCCTAACCCGCTGAGTAACAGACTAACAGACTAGATATTGGGTAAATGGTAGGGAGGGGTCAAAACCAGGGTCTCTTGCGATAGTTAAGTTGCTTTAAAAGCTTCAGAAATCGCACACACATCTTCAAAAACAAATTGATCAGGAATATAAAGTTAAACTGAGCCTTAACTCTGTTGAAAAAAGGAAATAGATTGAAATTGTGTGGGTACCGGGACACTCTGGTGTTCAAGGTAATAAACTGATTGATGAATTGCTGAGCTACGGTTTTTTGGAATGTCCAGTTAGACTGGATCAAATTTTAGTACCAAGTTTAGCGGGAACAGTTGGGTACATCAGGACTTTCAGTAAAAAATCGCATAAGAACCATTGGTGTAGTAGTGCGACACCTGCAAAGCAACCAAATATATATTTCGCTAAAAAGGTCTGAGAGGGTGGCAGTAAAGTTCCTTCTGAGACAGAGAAGAAGTGATCTGCGAGCTCTCATAGGAATACTTACGAGGCAGAACCCATGGGGATGCGTATCTATGGCATTCCCGATGATCCACTATGTGCATCTTGTTTGGAGGATGAAGATAGTAGGGATTATTTTTTCTACCACTGTGTGCCTTTCGTCAGACTTAGATGGAACATTTTTGTGTCAAATGTATTGAGAATAAAGGAGCTACATATCCTTCACTCCCTCGACTAGCTCCTATCATTTATCCGTTCCTATCCCTGAAATCTAGGAGGAGATCGGCCAAACACCCAAAAAGGGTGTACGCGCCAATTATATACATATATATCCCTTAAATCTTTGACCTTAAGTGAATTGGCAATATTGGATTATAAGGATTTCAATTCACTGAGTATCCGATTTTTTTCATAGGCGTTGTGGTAGCGCAATACTTTCAAGTGCTCTTCTGGAAACAGGCTGAGCCTGTTTATTTCCACCACCTCTCGTGGCTAGACTACTGTCAAGAATTACTTCACAGAGAGGGAAGGCGATTAGCCGCCGCTGCCACCTCTCGCCCCGGGATTACCGTCAACTATTACTTCGCGGTGAGGGGCGGCGATTGACCGCCGCTGCTGTGTCACAGCCTTTCTCGATGCTTCATCTCTTTCATGATCTCGGCCACTAAGTGGCATGCCCCATTCCACTTTTCCTTCGAGCGCTGCATACCCTATAATCAAAGAGTTCCGGGAAGGTGATGTTGACTGTTTTCTTCGATTGCCAACACCAAGTAAATACCATCGTGCAAGCACCGTATTCACCTGATATGGTCCCGTGCGTTTTCTTTTTGATTCCTAAATTGAAGTTACCACTTCGTGGAAGGAGATTTCAGTCGATAGAGGAGATCAAAGAGAATGCATCGAAGGAGCTGAAGGCCATCCCTTTGTCGGTCTACCAGGCGGGAATGGAGGACGGAGTTAAATGTTGGCACATGTGAGTTGCTTCAAACGGGTCATATTTTGAAGGAGATAAAATAAATTTACCTGACATTTAACTCTGTTTGGTTTTATTTAAACATTCCCGGTACTTTCTGATCATGCACGATTGTCTCCCGCGAAGGAGGTTCTCCAATGATTTTAAGTTCCTGAGTGAAAGGTATCTGATGGCATTTGTTTATGATGAAAATTTCTGTAATGAAGGAAATTTGTGTTCAGTAAGAGCGAATACCGTCTGGCATCAAAAAGAATCTGGAACTTGGCATATAACTACGACACCTCAATAAACACAACCTCCGGATATATAAATTTCGAACAAAAACTCTACTTTTCTTACTTTATTACATTTTTTTATAATGCATCCCACAAAATTATCCACAAAAAACATACTCGTTTTCACTGGTTAAAACAAGTAAATTTTGTGTGAAACCCATTTCCAACAACAAAAGTCCATCAACCACAACAAAATCTGTGGCTTCAATGAACCATATAAAGAAGTAGTAAAGTTTCTGATGTTTTAATTGGCTTTCATTACAGTGAATTACAACAAAAAAGTCGGCACACGTAAAACAACAACTGGCTGTATGAAACTGAAGTTGGATTGGTGGGGAAGGAAGTGCCCACTAAAGTGTCACAACATCATAATTTATAACTGTCGTTGCTTGTCGTGGTTTGTCGTCACCATCATAATCGAGGCGGTGTTATTGCGGCTGCACTGAAGCGATTGTTTTGATGTACAGAGATCAAAAACGTGTGGTGGTAGGCAGAGGGGGAGTTGTACAAACTTTTTCAAGCCATCACTGACTTGTCTGTCGTATGCTCTGTAATCCCGTGAATTTTATACTACCGCCGGTCGTTTTAATTGTCAGGTTGTAATTTTACAGCAACGATAATATCGAGAAGACAGTGTTGGTAGAAAAATTAGGTACCACAAGAAAGTGAGTGCAATTTTATAATTATGGATAATTCTTTGAGACTAAGTAAGTACTATTAACGACTGATGTCGAATTACTCGTTTTGTCTGACTTATTGAAATTATAGCGAATTATCTCTACATCTCCATGATGAAATTCTCCAGCCTAGATCCCTTTTCTCTCCTCCGCTACATCAACAGCACTGGATGGCTGTAGACGATCTTATCTCCTTCCTTAATCCTTTCACAGGTAGTGGTCCACTTTATAGTATCAAAACGGCACGTAAGTGCTACTTGTAGCGTACCTGGGGTACTCTTGCCATCTTACCTACCTACCTACCATCTCTACATCTCATAAAATAGAGCCGTAAATTATTAAAAAAACCGCAGTTTGTCAATATAATAAATTTACACAGAGTTCTGCGATTTGCACAGGGGGTTTTGTGTTTTGCAACTAATTTTTTCTGAAAGGTATGTTTCAACATGAATAATACAGTCCTACAGAGGGATGAAGATTCGACTTGACTTTCAGCTTTGGTGTATCTCCTGGAGACGCTCCCACTCCTTTCTCTGCTTCATATTGATGGATGGGCACCATTTCTCATCCTCCGTGACGATTCGGTACAAAAAGCGTTGTTTGCGACCGCGTGTTGCTCGATGGCGGGCGAGAGGTTGAGAAGCAATTTGAAGTTGAAGGCCTTCCGCTGCGGGACGTATAAACGACGTCAAAGTTACCATTTTCGAACTTTTTAAAACATTTGCGTGCTATAGACTCGCTTAGACACCTTCTTCATATACGTCGCAAATATCCTGGGCTGCTTTGGCAGCTTTTTGACCTCGATGAAAAGCGAAGAAGGCCAAGTGTCGAAAATGTTGGCTTTTACCTCCTGAGTATTCCATTTCTAAGCCTAAAACCTAATAAAAAAAAGCATGTGAAGCATCGTACACGTGGTAGAAGTGAAACTTCTGTGTGTGAATGAGTGTGAATAAGAGAGGGAGAGAGAGAGAAAGAGAAAGAGCGAGAGAGGAAGAGAAGGAGACAGGGATAATTTCAAAAGAAATACAACAGTATAAAATTTGTGTAACCAAAATTCGATTTTGTTAACTATATATGCATTATGCTATCATCTGCTGGTGGTTCAATTGGTAATACTGATATAATTGGTTTGTGAAAGCTGAAATATGAAATATATGTACGTGATTCAATATTTTTTAGATAACGTGTGAAAATTGCATCTAGTGTAGTTCCGGATTTTGTTGTTGATTCTTTAGGGTTATTGTTTATCTGCAAACCGAATGTTTCTCGAAGAAATTGAATCAACGGCAAAGAATCATTGGATCCGAAATTTACGTTGAAATCTCCCCCGAGAATCAATGGAATTTTGTCTTCGCCTCTTCCGAGTGCACTTGCACCTGCGTGGCTGTAAACCAGTAGTGAGCGGTGAATGAAATATATTATGTCATCAAGATTTTGGTTCGGTGAGATATAGATGGCGGCTATGGCAATAGTTTTTCCATTCAGCGTTTGACATTCTGCAATGCAAACATAGTATTTTTCCATTTACTGTACAGACGAATCTTCAACCGCGGAATATTCGTGTATGAGTGAGTGTTCAAATACGAGCATACATACATACATACATACATACATAAATTTAAACCAGGATATCTACCAGCAATCTGTCAACAAGCGCGAAGGCAACGTTATAAAGATGCCACGAACACGATTGCACTCATATGTGTGCGTGTGTGTGTGTATTCGGGTCGTATGAATGAGTAAGTGAGCGCGCGTCGTCAGTGGTTTTGTGGCTAAAGAACGCGTTGACAGATTTTGACAAATTGATTTTAATTAACTTTGCATGGAAAATTATTTCGCGCAGCTTTTCTGGGATTTATTTATAAGTAAGCCGAGAAGGTCAAATTTTTTGCACTCATTTCATTGTGAGGCTTATGTGAAGCTGTTAAGGTGTAGGAATTTGCCACATAAAAAAGGTAACAAAATTTTTAATAATTCTGATTTTAGGAAAGTAATCGTTAATGATGAAATTTTCTAACAATATTTCTTCTGCTACTTTAATAGGAGCAAAAAAGAAGTTTTTGAATTTTTAGTTTGGCGGATGATGAAAAATTGATTTTTTTGACTGCTTTAAGCTCCATAAATCAAAGTTTTTTTCTAGGCTAGTCAAAAAGACCACGTGACGAAAACAGATTTATGCCGTTATATTTAAAGAAATCTGGAAATTCGAACCAACCAAAGAAGGGATAATAAAGAAATAAAAAATCAGATACCAGATTTTATCACTACATTGAATGGAGCTCCTTTTTTAGGAGGCCAGACTTGTTTTATCTGTACTTGACACATGCAAATTTTGAAAAATTTTAAACATGAAGCGGTAAGTAGCCGCTCATGTCCAGAAATAGTGAACTTTCATTATTTCATCCAAAATCTTAACTCAGTCTGAGTGCCCGCGAAATCGACTATCGCCTTCACTGAATGCAATAAAGTCTAACATGCGGAACTTAGTAAATTGCGGAATAATTAGCTTGTGCAATAAGTATCTTCCCACATTTCGACCTATTTGTTGATTCCATCCCGCCGAAAGTCGCCTGGTCTCAAGTCAAAGAAGTTATTGCGCAAGCTTTTAAACACCTCTTTATTACCTAAGGTAACGCCCTTCATGTGGTTTGACTGTGAGTGAAAAAGATTTGAATCGTTTGGCGTAAGGTCTGGAGAAAACGGCGGATGCTGAAGGACTCCCCCCATTCGATCTCTTTGAGTGCGGCTTTGACGACTTGTGCAACATGGTGCCTGGTGCTGTTGTGAAGGCGTATGGCTTGCCCATGTCGAACAGGTCTTTTCAGTCGAATAGCCTCATTCACGCAATGTAGCCTCGTTCTACAATGTAGAGCTCTTTGTTGACCGTGACATTCTTTTCGAGCAATTCCCAGTGCGCCAAGCCCTCCCCTCCCACCAAACACATATCTCTTTGGATGAAGATCTGGCTTGAGTCTGGGCTTTGGCGTATCTCCTCTAACCACCCACTCACTTCATTGCTTCATATTGATGGATGGGCACCATTTCTCATCTCCCGTGACGATTCGGTACAAAAAGCGCTGTTTATGACCGCGTCTTGATGGCGGACGAGATGCTGAGAAGCAATTTGAAGTCGATTTCTTGGTTTTTTTCGTTGAACTCGTAAGGCATCTAGGCTCTCAATTTGAGTGAGTGAGTTCCATTAAATGAAGATGATTGAGAATCGTTTTAGGATCGCAGTTCAGTTTCTTCGCCTACTTGCGATTGGTTTGGGGACTGTTCGCCTTGAGACGATCTTCATCGAATTCAGGAGGTCTTCCCCTGCGAGACGTGTCATCGAGATCCAACTCCCCATTTTTGAACTTTGCAAACCCTCTACGTGCTATGGACTTGCTTAGACACCTTCTTCACACGTCGCAAATGTCCCGGGCTGCTTCGACAGTTTTTTGACTTCGATGAAAAGCAAAGAAGAGCAATTGTCGAAAATGTAGATTTTTGTCTCCTGGGTATTCCATTTCTAAGCCACAAAACTAATAAAAAATTAAATAAAAGTTCTATTGAATGAATACTTACCCTTTGCCAAATAGCTAACAAATCGTTGTAAAATAAAAGAAAATATATTAGGTGCGCAACTAACAGACGCCGCCAGCAATGAGTGCTAGTCGATTCTAACATAACCTAAACTTCATAAACCAAGCTTAGACATATGGTAAACAAACTGCTTCGATACATTAGTGATTTTGTTTTGGTATCATACACCATTGGTTTAGTGAAAATGTCTGAGTTTGTGCTGAATAATCGTCATTTGCGGAAAGTGTTGATTTTCCACTTTCATTCGAAAAAAACGGCAGCTGAAGCGCATCGAGAGCAACCGAAATTTTATGGAGATGCTGCTTTGAGTGAAACAACGTGCCGAGAATGGTTCCATCGCTTCAAAGACGGTGATTTTAATGTTGACGACCGTCCTCGTGAAGGAAGGCCAAAGACCTTCGAAGACCCTGAATTGGAGGCATTGCTTAATGAGGATCCGTGTCAAACGCAAGTAGAGCTTGTTTCAGTATTATAAGTTACCCGCCAATCCATTTCCAAGCGATTGCATGCTTTGAGAATGATTCAGAAACAGGGGACTTGGGTTCCTTATGAGTTAAAACCAAGGGATGTTGAACGTCGTTTTTTCGGCTGTGAGCAACTGCTCCAGCGGCAAAAAAGGAAATGTTTTCTTCATCGCATCGTAACGGGTGATGAAAAATGGATTCATTACAGCAAGCCAAAGAAAAGAAAGTCATGGGGACTGCCCGGTCATGCTGCTACGTCGTCGCCTCAACCGAATATCCACGCTGCGAAGGTTATGCTATGTATTTGGTGGGACCAAGCTGGTGCTATTTATTATTATGAACTGTTTAAACCATGCGAAACCATCACTGGGGATCGGTATCGACTTCAATTGATGCGAATGAGCCGAGGAATGCGCGAGAAGCGGCCGCAATATGCGGAGAGGCATGAAAAAGTGATTCTACAACATGACAACGTTGCCAAACCCGTTAAAACCTACCTGGAAACACTGAAACGGGAAATCCTACCCCACCCGCCATATTCTCTGCGCCGTCCGATCATCACCTGGTCTGGTCCGATCGATGGCACATAGGCTAGCTGACCAGCAGTTCCATTCATACACACTGCATACCCGAAATCTTTCTACATGTTATTGTTAACAATTTGGGAAATATTATAAAAAGTTTGAGAAATGTTTCTAATTTTTGTATAAAATTTTAAAACTGGATTTATATGGTTTTTATTCGACAATAAGTGATACTTTTGTAAAGGGTGGTTAAATTTTAAGGGCCGATGTGAATGTAAACTACACCTAAACGTCAAGTTTTTTCTGCATTTTATGTAACATTTTTCAATTTCAGACTAACTCAATTTGAACCATGGAAAGGTACACAATCGAGCAACGAGATATGGAATAACAAAACGCAAATGACAGCTAAACGTAATTTGGTCTATGGTTAAGTAGAAAATTTGAAAATATAAATTTTGTTAGAAATATATTATATAATCACAGTTATTTGTATTCCGTTTGAATCATCGTTATCAATGCCGCGATCGAGACGATCGAATCTTTCCCGACAAAGCCGTAATGCAAGAAGGATACGAAACATTGCGAATGAATGAAACGACTGAAGAAGCACAAGAATTGCCCGTGAAGAGCGCCGCGTAAGTATGGCTCCACTTCGTGCTTCTCAATCACAAGAGCAAAGCGAGGTAGCCCGTGAAACGGCTCGGTTGGCAATGCGAAATCGTCGAGCGAATAACAGAGGTCAACAAGTAGATCATCAAGAAGATAATTATCAAGTGCTGATTTGAATCGAGCAGCGTTTCGATATGATTGCAACACTGATTACTGCTTGCATCCTAGCGTTTGCATTGGGCCAATGAACGTTGTTTGCGAGTATTGTGGCGCATTGAAGTTTACCAGAGAAACGCACAGATTGTGCTGCCTTAGTGGAAGAGTTTAGGAGGCGCAATGATTTTACTGTCTAGTAATTCCAAGATCAACGGCTGCTGACGAAATAAACGCTTGCCTCAAATCATCGAATCTATGGCGCTATGTGAAGAAACTTCAGCTGACAACAAACATGAGAGTTGCATTACTTAATGATACATCTACTGAAGATTTCTCTGAGCATTTATTGAGTATCGGTAATGGTCGAGTACCTGTCGACGAATCGAGCGGATTGATTTTATTTCCTCGGAATTTGCGTAACTTTGTCTAATCGAAAGACGAACTTATCTATAAAGTATTCCCAAATATCATTAATAACTACAAAAATAATGAATGGTTGAGTGAGCGAGCAATTTTAGCGGCTAAGAATAAAGATGTAGATGACCTAAACTGCATAATTCAAAATGATATCATTGGAACAATGCATTCATTTAAATTCATTGACTGTGTAACAAATGAAGATGAAGCCACCAACTATCCAATTGAATTTTTAAACTCCTTGGATGTGTCTGGCTTAATAAATAATTGGCGTGTACACTTCTGTTAGGTGTTTGGCCGAGCTCCTCCTCCTATTTGTGGTGTGCGTCTTGATGTTGTTCCACAAATGGAGGGACCTACAGTTTCAAGCCGACTCCGAACGGCAGATATTTTTAAGAGGAGCTTTTTCATGGCAGAAATACACTCGGAGGTTTGCCATTGCCTGCCGAGGGGCGACCGCTATTAGAAAAATGTTTTTTATTAATTTTGCCTTCACCGAGATTCGAACCAACGACCTCTCTGTGAATTCCGAATGGTAATCACGCACCAACCCATTCGGCTACGGCGGCCGCCATGTGTCTGGCTTACCACCGCACAATTTACGCCTAAAAGTTGGCTCCGTAGTAATCATGCTTCGAAACATAAGCCCATAATTCGAAGGTAAAGAAGTTCTCATTCCGAGGATCACGATGATCCCAACCGATCTTCCGTTTGAGTTTAAAAGACTTCAATTTCCGATCCGTCTTGCATTCGCCATGACCATTAACAAATCACAAGGCCAATCCTTGAAAGTTTGTGGTCTGAATCTAGAAAATCAATGTTTCTCACATGGTCAATTATATGTGGCATGTTCACGGTTCGGAAAACCATATGCGTTGTTTGTTCTTGCACCTGATAAAAAAAGAAAAAAATTCGTTTATCACAAGGGGCTTAACTGAAGAGTGCAATCTATTAAAGCTTCATTGAAATACTTCATTAATAAAAAAATTTACCTAATAAAATCAAAAATTTGCTTTTTTATTGCCTCTAGGGCGGAACAAAGTTCGCCGGGTTAGCTAGTTATCATAATAAAGAGAAATGGCAATAATTTCCTAAAAAAATTGTATTTTATTGAAAATCCACAGCGGTTCTTGAAATTTAACCACCCTTTATAAAAGTAATAAATTTCAAAAGTAGAAGAAAAACTAGTAGAACCGTTGCCATTTTGTTACCGGATGTCTGTCAAGTAGTGTTGGCTGCCCAAAATAAAAAGTAAAAGTAATTGTTGCAGCTACAAATAATTATTTGATAATTGCTTTAGATTACATGATAACGCTGCACCTACATACACACACACAAACATGCGTACGTATGATTAAATCAAATATGTAATTTTGTTGCGCAGCGGATTTAATAGCATTAACAATTCAGGTACTGGTGTGTATGTATGTGTACATATAAATATGAGGTGTATGCAAATCTGTCGCTGTATCAGTTACTGTGCGTCAAGTTGTGTGTGTGCACAGCGTGTGGCATTTAAATACTTATCAATTAATAATGCGCTTAATTGCAATTACAATTTCACTACAATCTACAAATACATACAAATACTCGTACACATATCAGCGCGTATGTGTTTGTTTTAACAATAATAATGTCACATACACAAATTGAATCGAATGAAAATTGAATTGAATTCAATTCAATTTAAAGTGCAATCTGAATGCATCATCGCTAAATGTTTGCTTACCACGGCTCAATGACGTCCGCTGAGCGTAAACGCATTGTGTCATTGTTTTTGTTGTTGCTTATTTATCATGCTAATGCACAAACAGGTAAGTAACTGCAAGAAAATCTATGCCTGCAGAAACAATTTCAGATGGAGTTAAAAGGGTGTGGACGCAGAACTAGTACGACTTCACCAATTGCGAATCACTTCGCTTGCTTTTCGCTTGGGCTGGGAGTACCTGTGGAGTCATCTCACTACAATAATCGTATCAGTCATTTGGACCTACAGCTGACGGGTGGTGCTTAAAAAAATTTGCTTAGTTGCTTAGCGATATAAGTTGCTTTTTTTGGCTGGCAGCCGTATCCGAATCAGTTGGTGTATGACTACCTTTCGGAAGTCCACACTCTCGAATCTCCGTGCAAGAAACACTAATGACAGAAAAAGTTATTTCTAATAGCGGTCGCCCTTCGGAGGCGGAGGGGAAGGAATGATGCTCGAAAATTCTATCAACAAGTCAAGCGTCTGACACAAGGTTTCAAGACCGGAGCATCAGCCTGCAGAGATAAAAACGGAAATCTGGTTATGGATATACAGTCCACACTGGGCATATAGAGGGAACACTTCTGCAATTTACTTGCTGTCGATGAGGCACACAATTCCGCCCCAGTAGAAAATGACCCGATACCACTAATCGACGATAATTTGGACGTTCCACTACCTAGTCATGACGAAGTCAGAGTTGCCATTCAGCGGCTCAAGAATAACAAAGCAGCTGGCACTGACGGCTTGCCCGCTGAATTGTTCAAGACTGGCGGCGATGCGCTGATAGGGAGCATGCATCAGCTCATCTGCAAAATATGGCTAGCAGAAAGCATGCTCGACAATTGGAATCTCAGTGTTCTTTGTCCTGTACTGCAGAAGGGTGACGACGATCTGCACCAACTACCGGCGTATCTGTCTTCTAACCATCGCTTACAAGGACCTGTCAAGCGTCCTATGTGGAAGACTTAAGCCGTTTGCCAACACACTGATCGGGCTATCGAATAGGAATCATCACGAGTGGGTCTGGCGGTGAACGAGGGTAAAACGAAGTATATGCTGTCTACAACGTGGAACACACGCCGCGTAGGAACGCACGTCATTGCGGACAACTATTTATATCTTCGAAGTTGTGCCAGAATTTATTTTTCTTGGCACCACCGTTAACAGCAACAGCCATATCAGCCTGGAGGTCAAATGGAAAATCACTCTTGCTAATAGGTGTTACTATGGGCTAAGTAAGCAATTGAGTAGTCGAGCCCTCTCTCGCATGACCAAACTGACACTTTACAAGACGCTCATCATACCCGTGTTGCTTTATGGCGCAGAGGCATGGGTAGTGTCACAAAATGATGCAGCCGCTCTTGGGGTGTTCGAGAGAAAAGTTCTTCGTAAGATCTTCGGTCCTGTGCACGTTGGCGAAGACTACCTTTCAAGAATGAACCACGAGCTGTATGAGCTCTACGCCGACATTGTTCTAGTTCAACGCATAGCCACCCAACGCCTGCGTTGGTTAGGGCATGGCGTGCGTATGGATGAAGAAGCTCAAGCAAAGAAGGTGCTCGAGGGCGAAGTCCAAGGGAGCCGACGCAGAGGAAGACCATTGCTCCGGTGGAAAGACCAGGTGGAGGAAACCCTATGCTCGCTTGGTGTACAGAATTGGAGAAGGCGCGCGCGGAGCAGAGGCGCCTGGAGGGAGCTAGTGAGGTCGGCCGTAACTCGGTAACGGGTTGATATGGCGACCTAAGTAAGTAAGTGATAATTTTCAGACTCGATGCGAAAAATTATTAAATGATAAATTCTTGCTATGATTTACTTAGCACTTTGGTCGTGTTCAACAAGTAATTTCTTTCTCATTCTAACTGACGCCAGCTCGATACATCAATTAAAGTCAAGTCTTTCTCTACTTAAACTTTCCAACGCGAAGAATACCTTTCTCTTCCTCTCCTACCACCTGTGGATACCGCATCGAATACCTTCAGAGCCAGAGCCTTTGTATCAATTCGGGCGACATGACTCAGCCAACGGATCCACTGAATCTTTATTCGTGAGGCCCAACTACGTCAAAGATATATGCCTCAAAGATGGACGTTTCACAATCAAAATGGAGCCATGCAGTTGTTCCTTCATAAGCATTTGTATGCAGTCACATGCCCTAGTCAGGAGACGCTGTATTTTTTTTTCGCTGGAGTATGGCTGTGCCGCCGTACAGCTTATACAGCTCATCCACTGTTTGCGATATTTACCGTCGTCAACGTTAAATCTCTGGCCGCCTATTGGCTGCTCTCATTGCTTATGCTTCTGCACCATACTATATGACGGGCATGATGAGAGATTTATAAAGTGTTCGTCGAGAGAGAGAGAGAGCTGTACTACTCAATTTCCCCCTTACTACAAAGTAACTCGAAAGTTGGCAAGAGAGATTCGCCGTTTCAACGCTGGCATTATTTTTATAAAACTTCTGTAAGACCGATATTGGCATATGAATAGATATTTTGGAAGCCAATTGCCTAAATTAAATATATGAGCTTATATCTATTCATAACGAGCTATTACTTGCTCAGATCTTCCTACACATATAAATGTAATTTTACCACTTATAATAGTCGTCTAAGGGTACGGTGTTCTAGTTCAAAGGATTCCTACAATTATTTCTTAATAAGTATGCTGCCATATTTGGAGAAAATACAGAAAAAAAACTTCTGAGAGGTGTTTTGCGAATAGAATATTTGTAGAGAGTACAGAGTTTTCGCACGTTCATCATCAACTAAAGACAACTGGAAAAGAAAAGCGCTCCTCAACATGAAAAGAATCGTTCTTCTTAAATATAAGAACCTTAAATCCTTGAAATTGTGTATGTTTTCCGATAAATCTTGAAGTAAGGTCTGGAACACTTCCTCATTACCTCTTGTGGAAAATGTATTGTTAATATGTTTTTTGCTCCACTTGTCAACAACAACTTTATAAAGTGACTTTGAAAGAAAGTAAAACTTTACAGTTTTATCCAATATTTGCTGGGAGGTGAAAGCATCTTGATTATCAGAAAGCGTAAATAGTGTAACCACTTTATTCTGACGAATAGTTGATCTCAATACGTCACAACAACAGTTCGAATGCGTAACAGCCGTAGCCTAATACTCATCAATTTTCTCGTTCTTACTAGTCGTTGAACTAGGCTAGGAGTGATATTTAGAGCTAAACTCCTCATACGATCGATTTGTAGGCCGCTTCTTCTGGAAGTTGATCTTTCTGGCCACATCGGAGACGCTCGAGGGATCTTCTGAGGTTAACAAAATCCCAGCTCTCGAATTTTGTGGGTGTCCTTACGGGACACTGTCCACGAGGTGTGCATGCTGTGAGACTCGGCGTTACATCTAACTCTTTTTACGTGATCTGTAAGGGGGAGGAAATAGAATTATCTCAGCACCTTTTCCTTAGCTACTCTGCTCTCGCGGTGCTAAGATAAAGGCATCTTGGCATCTCACTTCTTTGTTACGCCTGATGGTATACAATAACAGGCATTGTATTAGCAACATAATGGACTTCATCAGCGGTATGAAGCGGTTACCAGTTAACATAACTCAGTTGGTCGTGATTCACAAATACTCAACCCCTCTCTACCTCATTTTTGCATACTATTTGATTTAGGCATCTTTGCTCTCATTTCTTTGATACGCTTGTTGATATAAAGGGTCCGCCATATAACTTTACGGAATTAAAAATGCTATAAAAAAGAAACTACTCAATATTTTTCCAAACTGTTTATTTTATTTTGAAGTACAATTCTTCCGGTTAATGATGGAACACAACTTCATTCATATGGCTACCTCGGCTAGCCATGCACCATCCCATACGATCGGTCCAATTTTTCAACACATTTTCGATTGTATGCGGCTGTATTTCAGCTATGACATCGCGTATGTTGGTCTTCAGTGCATCAGTTGTTGCTGGTTTGTTGGCATAACACTGGTCTTTGACGGCACCCCAAAGATAATAATCCAACGGCGTCAAATCGCAACTCCGAGGCGGCCAAACGATATCAGAATTTCGGCTGATAATGCGATCTTCGAAGACAGTGCGCAAAATATTGATCGTAGCATTCGCTGTGTGGCAAGTAGCGCCATCTTGTTGGAACCAAATGCCACTAATTTCCTCCTCTTCAATTTCTCGGAATAAAAATTCGTCCAACATGGTCCGGTAACGCTCTCCATTAACGGTTACGACCACTCCTCGCTCATTTTCGAAGAAAAATGGACCAATGATGCCTCTCGACCAAAATCCGCACCAAACAGTGACTCGTTGTGAATGCATCGGCTTTTCTTCGAGCGGGTTTTCTGAGCCCCAAATGCGGCAATTTTGCTTGTTAACATACCCGCCGAGATGGAAATGAGCTTCATCCGAAAAGATGATTTTTCGGTAAAAGTCTTCATCTTCTTCAAGTCGATCCAAGCCCATGAAGCGAAGCGAAAACACAACCATTTTCGTTCAGCGGAAGAATAAAACTAATTTTCTGTCAAATCAGATGACAGCTAAGTGTTACCATTCTTCAAATAATACCGAGTTCAAATCCGTAACGATTGATGGCGGGCCCTGTGGTAGGCCTTGGCATTCAAAACCTTATGAACTTCAATATCAGCATGAGACGGTTAACATAACTGTAACTTATTCATACTTAACCCCTCTGCCTCACTCTCCCTCCTTCTGTGTCCAACTAGTTTCCTCCTCCTTGCTTCCTTTGCAATGGTATCACAAACTCGAATTCGATTTCTTTCTTTCGAATGCGCCTTCCCTCTGGGCAACCATTTTAACCGAACCTTGGCCTAATCTTAATGTTATCTCTCACATATGAAAACAATTCAGGATTTTTTTTTTTTCAATATTTTAGCGCCCAATCCAGCTATTTTTCTAGTTTTCTTTTTACCAACAAGGAAATGATACGATTGGATGACTGTTTTTGATTTATATCCGGCCAAGCACTGTCACTGTCACAGCACAGATTCATTCTCCATATATATAAGGAATGTTTATGCTGCTACAAAAACAACAAGTAACTGCTTTTTAAAGCACAGTGACAGTCATGGAATTGGTATTCTAAGAGTAAATGTTGTACTTTTGCTGAAGCGTGTATTGGCAACTTCATCAGCAACTTTCTTCTGAGATATCTTCACTAGCTATAATAATACGTAAGTCAGGTCGTCTGGTCCATATATTTTTGGCCTCACAATTAATTTTCGTCATCGAAATTGGTCTTATTCTTCTTTGAAATGTTCCTCATGAATTTTCATTTAATTTTGCATGCTTCTCGTACCTTTTTTCTACTCCGAAAAATATCGCTATGTAAAACTTCCACTTGCCCAAACAACAAATAAGACTTGGTCTCAAATTCATCAGAAGCGCACCGGTCTGATACTAGTGGATTTCCCTGTGGAGTTCTTCGAGCATACGCACACATACGCTCATAAATATGCAAGTGTTTGTCAATTCCATCGCTGTTGTGATTTGTTGCGGGTGCTCTGACAAACAGCGGGCACTTGCACGTGTCACCGGCGTCTTGTAAGTTGTCGTGTAATGTGTCAACTTATCATTTAATTTAATCTCGTGTCACAAAGCTGCAATACATTTAAACGCGTGTGGTTGTGTGTACCAGCTAGTATGCGCCTAATTAGGCACAGTTGTAAGCTGATGTGTTGATAGTTAAAGGACAACCTCTTATCTCTGCTTAAAGGTAAGCATAACTTCTTAGTAGAGCAGATATGTATGAATGTAGTTCCGAGGAACTGGTAAATATTTGAATAATTTGTTAAATTAAAACCTCAACAATACATGAAGGTGATAGAACTTTCTTGCTCTGGTGAGTGATGACAGATGAAGAAGTTGAATGGGGTAGATCAAAAACCGGCGGCTCCTCCAACTGTGGCCATCCTGACTATAGGGGAGTTTGTTTTTTTTTTTGCACGAGTTGTAAAAGCAATCGAAAGCCTTAGTCAGTGTGGGACTTTAACACCACTAAAATCCCCTCAAGTCCTCAGGGATAAACCATCACGTGTCTAGCATCATGATTTCGCCGTCAATCAATGTTCCAAACGTTTCACGATAATTCGTCTTGCAAATACTTGCAGCGCCCTTCACTTTTCAACTGATTGAAGTATTTGTGGGCCTAGATTATTGGGCGTTAGAAATACACCAGGTTTGCTTACTAAATCGGCGAGTTCCTTAGCGAACGTGCTGCCACAAAAGACTATATATTCGGTAGTCTCCTCTTTGCCAATAGGGACTACCAGCCAAGTGTAGGTGATGCAGATAGTTTTGACAGCATTCTTGTCCGCTGCATCAGGAAAAAATTAACGTCTCTGTGTTAATCCACTCGGTAAACCGTGGTATCAACCTATGCGTAGTCCAGCGGGGCCTTTTGGTCAAGTTAGAATGTTCTGCTTGTTTGAGTTCCTCTATCGGTTTGGGATTTTGCGAGCAGTTCAACCTCTTCTGCTCATTTGCCCAGATGTTTGTAGGTCCAACACCGTCCTATAGGCACATGCGGTCCTCAAAGTACTTTGTCTACTGACCTGTATTACTTCTTTAAAATGGTTTTTAAGGGTCCATGAATAACAAATATGTAGATATATATACCAGCCGTTCTATCCTTTATTGGGTGTTTCGCCGAACTCAAATTTGCGTCGTGATGTTTGTTTTTTTTACAAATGAAGGGACATACAGTTTTTGCCGCCTCCGTACGGCGAATGGCTTTTTATGAGGAACTTTTGAATGACAGAAATAAAATCGGAAGCTGACCTTTACCTGCCTAGGGGCGACCGCTATTATCATATGGTGCTTTATGAACAAAGCTCCGAACTCGGGTATTATACGCACCAATCTATTCAGCTACGTCGGCTATAACAATAGAACTTAAAACAATCTTCAAACCTAATCGATAGACAGATGAGCTTTTCACATTTAAAGAAGAGAAACAAGTGAAGTGCAGATTTTGACAAGAAATGCAGGTCACTCGCCAGTCTTTCCATATACGGCTTACAACTTCTAGGAAGCGTTTTAAAGGAAATACTGAAGCTCACCTGCAAAAAAACTGATTTAACCTTTTCAGTAGCGCCTTGTAGCAATTAAGTCTACCAACTTTTACCAGGTATTCAAAATACGCCCATTCTTGAAAGAAAGATTCACATTTGCACCATTTTGCCGATTTTAAGGCTAACAGGATAAAAAGTTTCCTATTTGCCTTGAAGTCGTTATTCGGCATCCTCGCAAAACTAATGCGGCTGTGTAAAACGACGTTAAGCAGCTCCGTCAGGATCCGTAAGAATCTATACGCACATTTTTGACACCAAGCAAGATGAGTCCTCAAATTACTATCTTGAAACTTTCTAATCAAATACTGGAAAACATTGTTAGAGCTTTTCAGTCATCATATTTTAAAAGATCGCACAACTGGTGGTGATATCGGACTATGTAACCGCGCAGGCAGTTCTGTCTGCTTTAATTTCTAAACTGGCTTCAGAAGTTTAGCAAAAATACTTGGAGAGGAATGAGGATAAGCCGAAGTACCAGTAACAGCCATCAAACGAAATGAATCGTATTTTCGACTCCGCACGCACGTCACAGTTGATCGACATAATTTTGATGTGGTAGAAGGCTTCGCTTACTTGGACACCAGCATTAACATCATCACCAATATTAGCCTTGAAATCCAACGACGCATCTGTACTGTCAACAAATGATTTATTGGGCTTACTAAGAACCTGAAAAATAAAATCCACTTTCGACGAACAAAAACCGCACCTCATACGCCCCCTATCAATCCAGTATTATTGTAAAGTGCAAAAGTGTGACTATGGCAGCAGCTACCGAAGTGAACCTTAGGGTATTTGAGATGAGGATTCAGAAGTTGCAGATGATTTAGGGAGCTTGCAGAGTTGGCGATGGCAATAACGCCAGATTATTCAATGAGCTTGGGGCAGTTAAATGTAGACTAAAACGCCTGAGTTATCGCGCCTATGTTCATATTCTATGATAGATTTTAAAAGGATACCTTTTCCTAGTGGCAAAGAAAGAGGAAGAGACCTTCTTACCCTAACTTTGAGCGCTTTTATTTTGTAAGTTCATCGTATTTATTAAGGTTTAATTTAACCTGGCTGTTAATTTTCGCAATCAAAGAAATTTATTGGGTTGGAGGAAAAGATCTGTCGTATTTTAAATAGGCAGGTAATTTTTCTTGTAAATAAAAAAAATATCTGGCTAGTGAGTTATTGCGATCTTTTTTTATGTTTTTCCTGCTGTACATAGCAAAGTGTAATTAATTACAATAAAAAGGCCATAAACTTAGTTTAGAAAATTACTTTTATTCAATTCAAAGAAAAAAATTTGTGAAAATAGTACAAAATTAAGAATAATTTTACTTTTGATCGATATGACCACCGTTTGCCTTGACTATGGCCTCGAAACAGTCCAGAAACGAATCGCATGCTACCCGAAGGTGACTTGCAGGTATTTTGACCCTCTCACGGACAATGACTTTTTTCAACGCCTCGAGACTGGTGAATCTTTTATGTAGTTCGGACTTTGCTCTCCAAACTGAGCCAAAAAGAATAATCCATTGGATTCGCGTCTAGTGAATTTAAGAGCCATTGTGTGGACGTTATGAAGTTCGCAACATTGTTGTTTAGCCATTCTTGGTTCATTCGAGCTTTCTGAGACGGTGCCGAGTCCTGTTGAAACATTCATGGTCTGCCACCGAAATGTTTGTCTACCTACGTCTTCAAAGAAACCTCCAGAATACTTTCCCGCTAATATTTCGTATTTTCGCATTTACCTTGACGCCAGGCTCGAAGAAAACGATTACAGAGCGCTCATCTGTGGTTACAGCGGCCCTAACCATTTCCTGTGATGGAGGCTGCTTCCTTGTGCCCAAACGGTGACTCATATTCTCGTATGAATGGTCGTTGAAATAAACGCTTTGGTTAAGGGAGTTTACGAATTGCTCAATTTGAAAAATTGTCTCGTCAGAAAGCACAGTGTTCGGAAATTGACCGCTTTCGGCCAAGCGAGGCAACTCCTTCGGTCTCTTCGGTCGCACTTGTTGCTGCATTTGGTGCGAGGTCATGCACCAAATCTCGTAGATTCCTTACGAGAATATTAAGAAATCTTACTGCATACCTGGAACGTCATCAGCAAGAGTTCCAAAACCAAGTATCCATCAACGAAAAGTACTGTATTGTTTGTGGTGGGACAGGAAAGGTCCAGTGTATGTATGCCAGTGTATGTACTACGAGTTGCTGAAAAAAAAGAAAAGTCACCATAACCGATCTGTACTGCAATCAGCAGGATAAATTGAATGCAACTATCAAAGAACTAAAGCCAGCATTAGCGTCCAGAAAAAAAAATAGTGTTCCACCACGATAATGCTCGACTGCATACTGCGCTGGCGACTCAACCAAAACTGAATGCGTTATGATCGGTAGTCCTTAGTCACCTACGGTATTCACCTGACGTTGCACTATCTGACTATTTTCTGCTCAAATCTCTGCAAAATTATTTAACGGGAAAAAATTCAAGTCTTTTGAAAATGTTTTTAGGGCAGTGGCTTACTAGTTTAACTCCAAGAACGAGAACTTCTACAAAACCGGAATTCACAGGTTACCTGAAAGATGGCAACAAGTTGTAACAGAGAACCGAGTATATACGATTGATTAATATTATAGAATTGATTAATTTAAATATACATTTTTGAAAATTAATTCAAATATTTTCTTTAAAATACGATAGAACTTTCCCTCTAACCCAATATTTATTATGAGGGTGAAAACTTAAAATCAGCGAAACCGACAGAAATAAATTTAGTTTTAACATAACAATTCCATTTTTTTAACTGTAGTTGAGTGGTATTCATTTTCTTGAGTTCATTAAATATATCAGGTTTTTTGAAAATTACCGTTTATAATTTTCATGCAAACATTTGAATCTTTGCTTCATGGAAGAGGACGACGAGCTCCGCCAAACACCCAGCAGAAGTGTGCGCGATAATTATTTATTTAATTTTTTTTATGTCTATATTTATCTCTATTATTTTATGCCATTTGTGCCCCTCTGTAATCTATAGTTGACTCAGTAACTACAGCTGGCTTATTTGGTATGGTTTATGGGCTGAAAGATTATACAAACTTTCGTAAAGTGTGCACTAATTTCACAGTGAGCAGACTTTTGCGTCAACTCGGTTGGCATTTCCAAAATTAAGAAACTATGTATTTTAAAATCCAAAAAGGCATATCATTACCTTAACCAAAGGAGACTCTGATGAACATTTTTCCCAGCATTATTTCGGAAGCGACAATTCAGTTATTTTTATTTTAAAAAAATTGTGATAAAATTAAAAACGAAAAATGTAATTTTGGTTATACCGCGGCATTTTTTGTTTTTGTTTTTGCATTTTTTTTTTGTTTTTGTATTTTATTTTGTTTTTTTATTTTATATTTGGGGGTGATTTTAGCAGAATTTTAGATTCTCTGCCTTTAGTTCTGTTACTAAAATCGCGCGCTGTAAACTTTACATTTGATTTAACATAAAAGCTTTTAAAAGCTTTGAAGTTATAAAGCTTTCGAACAAAATGGCTTTATGAAGTGTACGATGTCACAGTAGTAGAGCTTTGATGGGAAATGACTCGACTAGAAATGCTTACAACGACTAAAGCTTTTACGCACACCTTTGCATTGTTTGAATGCGATTCCAATGGAACCACTGCGCTTTGCAAATGGAGACTAACGGTTATAATTTTTGTATGTAATTTATGTTTTATGAACTATTTTCTTTCGGCTTTAATAGCAAATATAAGAATATGTACAGGTAGGGACATAAAAACCTGCACACAGAAAATTAGGTTTTCGCTTTACTATTTTTCCCATGGGAATATTTCGACATTTTTTTAATGAAAAGCTGAAAGAACTTTTGATACGTGGCCGATTCCGAAATAAGAAAAAATGGGTTATTTTGAATTCTTTATACATTTTTTATTCTATGTACTGGGTGTATTTATATTAACTTGTTGTGGTGTAATTATCCGTTTCTGGCATTTGAAGACTATTTATATGATTTGTTTGATGTCGCTGCGATGCGTCCTTTCACTTCTAGTTAAAAATATAACTAAAGGGTAAAAGCGATGTTGGTGCGGTTGTTTATTCCTGCATTGTCCTTCTTTCGCTTTTCAGAATCTAAGAGGACAATGCGGGGATGTGTTTGTTTGTTTAGAAGAAATTTATTATTTATGCTCAAATAGTTTAAAATTGTTTTATGATATCATCGATCTTTCGCTCCTGGCTGATGCTACGATGTGAGTAGTCGGTAGCCGGTCAACTTCGCTTATTCTGCGATTTTATCGACATTTTCTATAACATCAAAAATGCCTGAATGGAAAATGTGAAATAGTCCGGGTTCTTTTTAAAGTTTTAATATATGTTTTTTTTAAGTTTTCAAAATAAGACATACTATTGAAGAAAACAATCTAGGAAAAATTTTCATTTCTTGTGATCCAATATTTTTGGGAAAACATTTTTTTTTAGGGAAGTACGTTTTGTATTAATTTTTGCGACATTTTTAGTAATGGTGATTTAAAAAAACTGATTATAAAATATCACAAGGAACATAAATCATTGCGATAAAAGTGCGGGATGCACCACTAATAAAGAGTGTTGTGGGCGTCCGCCGCTCTTAAGTCCCAGAGAAAAAAGCTAATCCGTACGGAAAATCAGGACAAACCCCAAAATAAGTGCCCCCAAACTGAAATCTGAAGTGGAAAATGAGACTATAAAAAATTTAGCACCCAAACTATTCGCCGGGTTTTGCATAGTGCTAGTTATCATGGGCGCAATGTTAGGAAAAAGCCCTTCGTGAGTAGTGTCAGTCGGAGTAAACGGATTTCATTCACAAAAGATTATGAAAAATATGACCAAACGTTTTGGAACCAAGTCATATTTTCTGATGAGTATAAGTTCAGTATCTGTGGATCTGATGGCCGTGAAAAAGTTTCGAAAAAAGTTAACGTGGAATTGGATCCAAACAATATGACCGGCACTGTGAAGCATGGAGGGGGCTCTGTGATGGTTTGGGGATGTATGGCTGCGAACAGGGTTGGAAACTTGGTATTTATCGAAAATATTATGTACCGATATGGTTGTTTAAATATTTTGAAAAATAATTTAAAAGAATGCACTACGAAATTGGGCCTTGGAGCAACGTTTATCTTCTAGTAGGATAATGACCCCAAGCACGCATCCAACATTGTACGAGAGTAGCTGTTATACAATGTGCGAAAACAGCTGAACACACCGCCAGAGTCCCCGAATACCAACCCAATCGAACATTTAAAGCGGCAAATACGTAAACATCCGATTAGAAATAAGGAACACCTGAAAAACGTCCTTCAAGAGGAATGGAATAAAATACTAACAGCTGTAACTGAAAACTTGGTGAAATCAATGCCTTCACGACTTAAAGCGATTGTAAAGTCTAATGCTTATTCTACCAAATACTAAAATTTGATTTTAATTATGTTTTTGATTTCACAAATTAATGATATGATGAACTGTATACTTACTTTTGAGACATGAATTTTTATAAAGTTTAATATAAAAGCCTATAATTTTGTTCCTTTTCAAAATTTTTTCATTATTTGGTTTAGATATGATTTTTATATTTCATTCATGTAAATAAAACACAACTTTGTTATAACTTAGGTTGTTTGAAGGAATCGATTGGGGTGGAAATTGAAAACGTGCCCGGTGTGTACTTACTTCTGTTACTAACTGTATATTCAAATACGTAAAGCGAACTTGTGGAAATTCAAAGTGAATATTATTCTAACGAAGGGCTAGCATACACTTTCGTCGATTACGGCCGTTTGTAAAATTCGAAGCTGCATATTTATAAATGCGCCAGAATTTCGGTAAAATTTTTGAATAATTTCCACACGTGCGGCAAGCGCGAAACGATGAGTGACGAAATGGTAAACCCTTCGTGGCAGAATATACGAATCATCAATCCAAATCTATAGCGTAAGAGAAAGTTCTCTCTCAAAGAGAAGAAAAAGCAAAAAATTAACGAGCTCAAAATTTGCCGTCACTTGCAAAAACTGGTAGAAAAAGACATAGTAGGTGAGTTGTTTTAGCACTTTAAGTGTTGTTCAAAAAATCAGCATAAATATACCACAATTTATATAGTCACTGCGAATTTCAAACCTGCGCAAAGGCAGAGGAAAACAGAAAAGACCAGATTGCACAAAAAACTAATCGCTTTGTTTACAGTTTGTTTCTAGTCATACTATATTATATGTACAGGTCTTATGTATTCGTCATGGAAAATTTTCGCTGGCTTAAATTTCTCCAGCACAAAATTATCGCCTTTCTTGCATTCATCTGTTACTTTGCTATCTTAATTTTGGAGTGATGGATAATTTTAGCAAAAATAGGAATAACTGTGAATTAAAACATGTTTGCGTCCTCGTTGCGCGTCCAGTTGCGCGTTACCTATTGGTAACTTTGACAACTGCTTAACAATTGGAAGGCTATCGTTGTTTCTGGTTTCCCTTTATAATAATGGCCCCTATTATGAGTTGGATTCGATCTTCAATATTCGCTGGTTGTTATATATTATATTTAAAAGTAAAAAATATTATAATATATATTTTTCAATACAGTTGCAAAGTAAAAAATTGAAAACTAGGTTGCTAACAGACTTAACAGAGTTTTTAACTTCAATTGAATTCTTGGTGATATTAGCTATTAAAATCATCGGAAATCGCAGAGTGACTGAAAGAGATTTAGTAGAGGCCCTAGGCATATCATTGGGCAATGTATTTTAACAGTATTTTCACTGAAGTATTGGATTTCAGAATGCTGTGTGCACAATGGGACAAAAACCCCTTTTGAATCCGGCTTTCTTAGCAATATTTAGGGCGTTTTCGAAAGGATGAAGTTGATTTTGTGCGGCAATTTGTCACTTTGGGTGAGACTTGGGGCCATAGCCATGTTGGTGTGAACCTAGTTCTTCGGCTCCGAAACGAGTGCGTTTCCAGAAACCGGCCAGTAAGGTGTTAGCATCAGTTTTTTGGCAAGCGAAAGGGATTTCGTTTGTGGGTCATCTGAAAATGGGTAATACAATAAATTCTGAATACTATTGTAACCTTTTAAACCAACTGAGGGGAAAAATTTGGTGAAAACAGTCACAATTTGCAAAAGAAAAAAAAAACACAATGCATCATGTCTCAAGAGAGTTTTGACAAGGGCTAAAACCGATGAACTAAATTTCGAATTGTTGGAGCATCCAACGAACTCACCAGATTTTACTCCTAGCGACTTTCTAATATCAAAATAGGTTAGTAAAGAAAAACACAATTACGCGCTTATCAACTAAATATCTGATAATTATGAGTTTATTTGAATTTTTACGCTTCAAATTCTCTTATCTCACTTGTTATTTATCTTGAACATGAACATCCATATTTTAATCTTTTTGTTGACGCCAACGCACTTTACGATCTTTACAATTTTTCTGCCTTCAGCAATATGTCAGCCTCCGGCACTCTTACTAAACTAAATTTACAAAATTCTATTTGTGTTGGTGTGTTCTCGGATAAGCTGAAGCGATAAGATTTCAGTAGAGTTATCAATCCCACGCGCACTTGCATGCGCGCAAAACGTAGGCCAATACAATTGCGTGGTCCGTCGCCGAAGCCGAGAAAAGCCTGCGGGTGACGCTTTTGCACTTCTTCTGGACTGAAGCGCTCGGGACGAAATTCTTCGGGATTTTCATAGATATCTGGATCGTAGTGTAACTCCTTAACTGGTATATGCACTTTTATGCCTTTCTCGAGTATAATATTCGTATCGGGCAATCTGTACTCCTCGACTGAGACACGGGTAAGCGCGGCCAGTGCTGGATATTTGCGTATAGTTTCTGAAAGTAGAAAGCGGTTAAGAATTTATAATAATTTATGTCATCAAACAAAGAAAAAGAAATGATTAATCCCTTCGACCGCGGCTTTTCTTGCTTTAATCTGAATATTTCCTACAAATAGACGAAATTTCTCTCTGGAAATGGTGGGGTCGAACGCGTTAAGATACATAATAAGCACCTTCGATTCACCACTTCTCTGCTCACTATCTCTAGGCTCTGCTCACTTGACGAAAAATTTGCATGTAAAAGCAACAACAAAGCTATCGAGCAAGATACGCCGTCTATGGGCTTAGTGCTTTGCGGACTATCTGCGGCTTCCGTACATTTTCCGATGATGGTTTCTACGGTAGACATTTTGGTAAAAGAATTGCGGAGAGTATATGTAAAGCTATCCGAACTCGCCGGTAGAGTGAGGCGTAGAGATATTGCAGCAGAAGAAAGGCGTCGTTCGATGGCCCTCTGGCAAGACCGGCGGAATAGATCACCTAAGGGTAGATGGACGTATGAGTTAATACCCATTCTTACAATGCGGTTAGAAAGAAGCCATGGGGCACAAACTACTGCTTAACGCAATTCCTTTCGGAGCATGGAGTATTTAGACCAAAATAGGACGTCAGGCGCTCTAAGGCGTGAAGGGTCTCTATGGGACGGAAGAAAAACGTCTCTATGTTAGTTGCTTTTATCAAAGGCCTCCACTGTCTGCTAGGTGAACATGCGCAAAGACGGAATGTACCTCATTTTGACTATTGCAGAAGATGCAAGAATGCGGAGGAGGAAGAGTCTGTCAGGCATATTCTCTGTTACTGTTCCGCGTGGCATTCCATGAGGCTTAGATACTTTAGCTCATCGTTCTGGAATGCTATCGATGACCTTAGGAATATACAAGGTGAAGTCCAAAATAAACAAGTCCGAGCTAAAATAGAAACGGCAAGAGTTCTGTTCTGATAACTTCGAGTTTATTTATTCAAAATAGTCCCCTCCAGCCTCGATACACTGTTTTGCGCGGTCTTAAAGCTTTTCGAAAGAGTCTTTTTCAAGTCACTGACCGAAATGTCCTTCAGGATGTCGGTACAAGCCTTTTAGATGGCCTCTACGGACGCAAAACGTTTTCCTTTCATGGTCTATTGCAATTTTCCGAAAAAGTAACAGTCACAGAGAGCTATATCGGGCTAATACGTTGAGTGATTGATGGTTAAAATGCCATTTCTAGTTAAAAAATCAGTCACAAGAGTGAATCGATAAAACGGTGCATAGTCATGGAAAAAGCGTCAGCTTCCTCCTTTGCGGTATTCAGGGCGAATTCGATGAATGCGATGCTACAATCGCTTCAAAACGCCAAGATAGAAAATTGTATTGACGATTTAGCCCATTGACACGAACTCCTTGTGGACAACTCCCTTGGAATCGTAAAAACAAATAAGCATCGACTTGATTTTTGACTTCTCCAAACGCGATGTTTTGGGTGGTGGCTCGTCTGGGGCCTTCCATTTGGCACTTTCACGCTTGTTTTCAGGTTTATGTTGGAAACTTTACATTTCATCACCAGTTATAATGTTGTAAAAGAAGTTCGCGTCTTTTCTCGCCTCCTTAATGATGTCTTTGGAATGTTGAATTCGTAGCAATTTTTGGTCTTCAGTTAACTGGAGCGCATGGAGAACATGCACAGACTTTTCGTAAGCTCAAGTGATCAATTAAAACGCGATAAATCGATGTTTTGGAGATATGCAATATTCAATTCAATATTTCGATGGAGTTTTCGATGAGCACTGATTTTGGGTGGTCCGTAAATGTTCATTGTCATTTATGTCCACACAAGCATCTCTGAAACGCGTAAACCACTCATGAGCTCTGACACGAGATAGACGAGGATCGCCATACACTTTTTTCATCAATTCAAATGTTTCGGCAAACGTTTTACAGACTTTAAAACAAAATTTGATGTTAGCTCTTTGTTCGAAACCCATTTTTGTACCGATAACACAAACATACTGACACTTTAGAAGCAATAACTTCGCTTCCACTGAACCGACTGTCTCCAAGCTTTCACTGGAAGTCAGCTAGGAATGTAACTTCGAACTCACTAACTCATTAAAAAGGTGGCGCCATCAAAAATATGTTTATGACGCCAGTTTTTTTTTATTTTGGACTTCACCTTGTAAATGTAAACCAGATCAATGGGTTTTGCACTTATAACAAAATGGTTTAACGGGGAGTAGCAGATAAACTGCTGCTGTTGGTTTAGAGACCTACCTACCTACCCAACTACTAATAGACGTAGCGACATGATTAAAAGGTAAAATCATGGTTTTAAGGTCCACAACTGCGGATAGTACCGACTGGGGAGCTGAAGAAAGTACTAAAAAAACAACTTTATAAGGTAATTATATCCGAGCAAACTAATCACATTTCACCTGCTGCGATGAGTCAATGAATCCATCTATCTACATATCCTGAGTACGTAACAAAAGGAAGCAATCAAAATAGAAACTGCATCCAACACGAGATGGTTAGTTCTATAGCGAATAGCAGTGACTACGAGAGCATCAGGCATTTATCCTCCATTCTCCCTTAACATCCTCTAAATACACACCTTTCTATTCACTAACCTCACTTACCCGTTATGACTTGGTCCAGGTAGTTCATTTCCATCATAGCTTCATAGGTCAACTCGCCATTGTGCTTCGCTAGTACGCTGACGATTTCAGCTCTCAACTTCTCCTGCACATGCGGATTTTTCGCTAACTCATACAGCCCATAACTCATATTACTCGAACTGGTCTCAAATCCAGCAGCAAAAAACAAGAATACCTGACCCGCCATCGATTCAATACTCATGCCTGGCATACCATTTGCATCCTTAGTATTCTTCAACTCAATCAACAAGTTCATGAAATCATTACGCTGCAATTGCTGCTCTTCACGCACACGCACCGTCTCGCGCACCAAACGCTTCATAAACTCACTGATGTCTGTGGGAAATCGTTTGATTTGGAAATACTTGAGCCACTTGAATAGCACAGGATAGGTTATCATTAGCAAGCGTAGACGTACGGAAAAGAAGCGTCGAAAGAAAATACGGCGACCTATTTGACGAAACTCTACATTAGGATCCTTTAGGCTGTTGCATTCCACCCCAAAGACGCAATAGCCAATCACATCAGTTGTATAGCGCGCCATCATATCGTGAATCTCAATAACGCCGTCCGGCACTTGTGATATATGTGCACTAAGGGCTTGTTCCAATTGGTGTGTCACCGATATCAATGTGGGAAACATAAATTTCATTTTCGCCGATGTGAAGGTGGGTGTGAGTTTGGCGCGTAAAGGGCGCCACTTTTCACCGTTTAGGGTAAATAGATTTGAGGCGAGTGCTTCGTCACCACCATTATCAGAAGCACGATCAGTGAATTTATTGAAATCTTTGACTAGTATGGACTTGATTAGATCCAGATCGAGTATGACGAGTATTGGTTTGGTGAAAATGTAGGTACCGACAAATTTGCCTCTACCACGGAATTGCTGATAGACCTCGTGCATGAGCTCTGCTCCGTTTATAGAACCCATTCGAAAGAAGTTGCCGAATAGGTAGTTCATTTTCAGTTGAGGCACACCCCGTACCTCCCAATATTGGTACTTGTATCGGAGGTAGCTGAGCAGCAGGGAGAAGAGTGAAGTGAAGATAATGAAGTAGAAATCCATTTTGCAACACTTGATTTGGCTGGCGGGAGGACAGAGTTAAATGCAAGCTTTAGAATTTTCTGTTTAGTAATTTTTTTTAATTTTGATATTATTAGAAATTATTTTGAAGTTAAATTTAATCCTTTTTTAATTTTTTTTTTTTGGAAAATAAATTTTTGTCTTGTCAATCCTTTTGTTAATTAAACTAACTTAAAAAGAAATATAGATAATATAATAATATATAGAAATATATTGATAGAATTTCACTTAAGCCTAACTATAGATAGAAATCTTATCTCTACGTCACAACATGCCTACACGAAAGGGAAATCGGTAGAGAAAGCTCTACATAACCTTATTTACACGGCAGAGAGATTACTGCACAAACACCAATTTACTTTAGCCACTTTCCTTGATATTGAAGGGGCCTTTAACAATGTTGAAGGGGGGCGCAATCACTGCAACACTCACTGATCTTGGGTTAGAACTGGGCTTGGTAGGCGTCATTGCCAAAATGTTAAAAAGCAGAATCATTGAAACGGAACTAGGACAATCGGCGCTCAGGAGATTGGTAAGTTGAGGTACACCGCAAGGTGAAGTCCTCTCACCCTTTTTATGGAACGCAGTTGTAAATAAACTTCTGTTAATATTGGAATCGGTGGGCTGTAAGGTGAAAGCTTATGCCGATGATGTTGTTATCGCTGTTGCCGGTAAATTTGTATCTACATTAAGAGACCTAATACAAAATGCTCTAGATGTACTTTCTAGGTGGGCAGAAAAGTGTAGTTTAGGAGTCAACCCAGGCAAAACACAACTCATATTGTTCACTAGGAAACACAGATTCCATCAGCTAAGTCCAATTATGCTCAAGGGGGAAGCTCTTGTGATTTCGGAAGAAACCAAGCACTTAGGACTAAACATAGATAGGAAACTGACTTGGAAGTCAAACATCTTATAAAGAGTCAGGAAAGCGAACCTAGCCTTTTATGCCTGTAAGAGAGCTTTAGGTAAGACCTGGAGAACTAAACCTGAGATGGCTCATTGGCTTTGCACTGCTGTCATCAGACCCATTCTTCTATATGGAAATGTTGTCTTGTGGTGTGCTATGCAGAAAAAAAACCTATTCTAATTTATTGAATAAGGGGTAGAGATTAGCGGAATTAGCAATATGTGGCGTCATGAAAACCACGCCATCCATGGCTTTGGATATCATATTACATCTGCCAACCCTAGATCTCTTCTGCAAATACTCAGCGGCCTGCTCCGCTTGAAGGCTCAAAGCGAGCTCACAATAAAGGAGTGTCACACATGGACATTCAATCATCTTACACTCCTACACGGACATACCCAGTGACTTGGATTATCACCCTCCCATTCTTTGCTTTGAAAGGAATTTCCTAACGAAAATCCCTTCTAGACTGGAATGTCTTGAAGAAGATCCAACCCCCAACACACCCGTTAAGATCTACACGGACGGATCTAAAGTGGACACCGGTGTAGGATCAGGGTTATTTTGCGAAGAGCTTTCTATTAGTGAATCCTTTAAACTACCGGATCACTGTAGTGTTTTTCAAGCGGACATAAAGGCTATTCATGAAGCCTTAAAATGGTTAAAGTTAAACAGAATATCATCAAAGGATATATCAGGGAACTGTAGGGCAGACCAACTGGCAAGAGAAGGTACCTGTATGCCAGATAGAAGTAATTTTATGGAGATACCTCTCGCAACTTGTAAGCTTCTCATAAAGGACGCACTAAACAATTCCGCAAATCAAAGATGGATTAGCGTTAACACCTGTGAAATTGCTAGGCAAACATGGCCAAGGCTAAATTTACGTCTGTCCAAGAGTATTATAAAACTGAATAGACTTCGAATCAGGAACTTAGTAGGGGCTCTCACAGGACATTGTCTCATAAGAAATCATGCAAAGAGATTAAGCGTTTACATGCACGATATCTGGCGTAGCTGCAGAAATGAAGAGGAGTTGGAAACAATTCAGTACTTTTTTTGCACATGCCCAGCTCTAGCCAGAAGCAGAAACCTATATTTAAGATCCTACTTCTAAACGAATATAGATAATCTATACATTTTAGGTATCAACAACCTTTAACGTTTTGTCAAAAGCTCAGGATGGTTTAATATGGAGAGGGAAATGCAGCCCAGCCCCCGGGGCTCGCAACGGACCCATTTCGTGGTCTAAGTGTCATCGATGTTTCTATGTGCGATGCTGCTGCCAAATCTAACCTAACTTAGTCCCTTCGTTTTAATAAAACTCACTTAACTAATTTTTGTTTTATTTGGTTTTTAAAAAATAAGATTTTTTCGCAAATACTACCATGAAATATTTTTTGCCTAAAATTTTCTAATTTTATTAAAAATATGTATTAAATCCCTCAGTCTTGTTGGAACGTCTTCTCGTTTATTCGATCAAACAGGAAGTGAAAAAATGTGTATTCAATGAATTGACATAAGTGACATTTAGTCTGGGAAATATAGGTGATGCCAGATTTGTGATATATTATCCATTTCAACAAATTTGTTATTCTTTTATATTAATAATAGGTCTATTTATAAGTTCGTGCGGTTTTACAACAGATGGCGTAACTTGATTATTATTCCATCGATCCACATTTCCAAACATTCATTGGAGAGCTACTGTCGTAAGGCACAAACGTCAGTATAAGTTTTTTATTTGAAGCGTAAACAACAATATTTTTACCACACTTGAAAATGTCGAATTTCGTGCCAAATAATGTGTTTTTGCGGGGAATTCTTCTTCATTATTTTAATATGAAGAAAAAAGCAGCCGAAAGTCATCGTATCTTGGTGGAAGTTTATGGTGAGCATGCTCTATCTGAGCGAACGTGCCAGAAGTGGTTTGCACGCTTTAAAAGTGGTGATTTTGGCTTGGAAGACGAAGAACGCGAGGGTGCGCCGCCAAAGTTCATGGATACCGAATTGGAGGAATTGCTCGATCAAGATCCGGCTCAAACGCAAGAAGAGGTTGCAAAAACTTTGGGAGTTGATCAATCAACCATTTCCAAACGTTTAAAAGCCATGGGAATGATCCGAAAGGTAGGCCATTGGGTGCCGTATGAATTGAAGCCAAGAGACGTTGAACGCCGTTTTATGGCATGCGAACAACTGCTTCAACGGCACAAAAGAAAGGGTTTTTTGCATCGAATTGTGACTGGCGATGAAAAGTGGGTCCATTACGACAATCCAAAACGTCGGGCAACGTATGGATACCCTGGCCATGCTTCAACATCGACGTCGGCGCAGAATATTCATGGCCTGAAGGTTATGCTGTGTATCTGGTGGGATCAGCTGGGTGTTGTGTATTATGAGCTACTGAAACCGAATGAAACGATTACGGGGGATGTCTACCGACGACAATTGATGCGTTTGAGCCGAGCACTGCGAGAAAAACGGCCGCAATACGCCGATAGACACGACAAAGTTATTTTGCAACATGACAATGCTCGGCCACATGTTGCACAAGTGGTCAAAACATACTTAGAAACGCTCAAATGGGATGTCCTACCCCACCCGCCGTATAGTCCAGACCTTGCGCCATCCGATTACTATCTCTTCCGATCGATGCAACATGGCCTGGCTGACCAGCACTTCCGTAATTACGATGAAGTCAAAAAATGGATCGATTCGTGGATTGCGGCAAAACCGACCGAATTTTTCACAAAGGGAATCCGTGAATTGCCAGAAAGATGGGAAAAAGTAGTAGTAAGCGATGGACAATATTTTGAATATTAAATTTGTAACCATTTTACGTCAATAAAGTTTCAAATTTCGAAAAAAAACCGCACGAACTTATTCATAGTTTAAATTTACTTTAAATAATTTTTTATGATTTTTTTTTCCTTTTTTACTTTTTACTGTTATATATTTTGCTTAAAAATTTGTTGTTTATTAGTTGTTTCATCTTAATAAAATTTATTTTTTTGTAAATATTACCGTGAAATATTTTTGGCTAAAAATTTGATTATTCATCATTTCTTTGTGTCAATAAAAAACTTTTTTTTTATAATTTATATTTCTAATAATTTTTAATAATATTAAAATATTTTATTTTGTATTATTATTGCTGTACCTATTTTTTTTAAATACTATTATAAGATATTTTTAACCTGAAGTTTTGGTAGTTATTATTTCTTGGTATTAGAAAAATGTGTTTTATTTAATTTTTTTTTGTTTTTAGTCAATATTTCAGTTTTGTTTTGTCAATTTTGTTATGAAATATATTAAGCTTAATATTTGTTCTATATTATTGATTCTTCTTTTTAATTTTTCAATAATTTTTTTTTTTTTAACATTGATTGGGTTTTTGTGTTTTTTGTTTTTTAATATTACATGGTGAAGCCCAAAATACACGAAACTGGCGCCATAAAAATGTTTTTGATGGCGCCATCTCCTTAATGAGTTAGTGCGTGGGAAGTTACATCCCTAACTGACTTCCAGTGAAAGCTTTGTGACAGTCGGTTCAGTGGAAGCGAAGTTATTGCGTCTAAAGTGTCAGTATGTTTGTGTTATCGGTACAAAACTGAGTTTCGACCAAAGAGCTAATATCAAATTTTGTTTTAAAATCGGTAAAACGTTTACCGAAGCATATGAATTGATAAGAAACTAAAAAAAGTTTATGTCGATGATCGTCTATCTCGTGCCAGAGTTCATGAGTGGTTTGCACGTTTCAAAGATGTTTGTGAGGACATAAATGATTATGAACACACGGATCGCACAAAATCTGTAATTCCGAAAACTTTATCGGAATCATTCGTAAAATTATTAAAAATTAACCGAAATCATCTTTGAAATTCATGGAATCGTAGTTGAATATCTTCAAAACATCGATGTATCGCATTTTAATTGATCATTTGGGCTTACGAAAGGTCTGTGCACGTTTCATTCCGCACAAGTTAGGTTAGGTTAGGTTATGGTGGTTGTCGGTCTGCACGACCAACTCACTTAGACCTTGCAGGTCCGTTGTGATACCACTGTGCTGCACGTGAGCCTCATTTACCTTCCTTCGTGGAACCATTTTGTGGCTCTTATGAAACATAGAATTGATCCCACCCTCACGCCAGACAGCTCTGTAAGAGAATTATAAAAGTATTTACCCATACAACCTGCTCTGAATTTTGCTAGGGCTGGACAATTGCAAAGGAAGTGCTCAACTGTTTCTTCCTCTTCCTTATCTGTGCAACTTCTGCAATATGTATGGGAGAAAACTTCTCGTCTCGAGGAGTGCCTGCCAAATAGCCAGTGACCGGTTAAACAAGCCACGACCTTCAAGATATTGTCTCTTGAGAGACTAAATAATTCCCTTGTCCTTTTCTTGTTTATTTGCAGCCTTAATAGCCCAGTAGTCACCTATGTGACTCTCCATGTTCTATTGGCCTTTTGCATAATGTTATATTTTATTATTAGTTTACTCGAGGCCAAAGGTATTCCAATGGTACTTTTAGCATTGAGCAGTTGAAGAGCAGTACCTTTTCTGGCAAGCTCATCAGCTTAACAGTTTCAGCTCCTCATAAAAATATCTGCCGTTCGGAGTCGGCTTGAAACTGTAGATCCCTCCATTTGTGGAACGACATCAAGACGCACACCACAAATAGGAGGAGGAACTTGGCCAAGTACCCAAAAAGGGTATATATATATATATAATAGTAATGCACATCTAGTTCTGATTGGGAACTAGGTTATAGTGGATCAGTTAAGGACTAGTTCGTAACTAAATAAAAATGCATATGATTGATTCCTTCAAAGAAATAGTAATACAACTCTGATTGGTCACTAATTCAGATTATGAACTAGTTCATAATGGACCAGTCGCAGCACTAGTTCGTAAATAATTAAAAAAATCATATGATTGATTCCTTCAATATGCGTCTAAGCCTCACAATGTTTGAAGCAAATGGTAATACACTACTGATTGGTCAATTTGTAACTAGTACAATTCTAGTTAGTCTAAGACCAGTTCTTAGTTAGTCTGAGATGAGTTCTTTGGCTATTCACATGCAAACACACCCGCATGTATACATACATGCAAACATATGAGTCAGTGCTGCTCTGATGCATGTTTGTGGGCGTTCTTATGCACGTGTACAGCCACACATGCGCTCACTTTCGCTTACATCGTCGCTTCCAGTGTCACTTTTCCTGCTCGCTTGGAGCATATCGATGGCTCACATCTGCCGCCTTTTCTTGAAATTTTATTAGGAAATATTTTTAGCTATATTATTTATTATTCCTTTTGTCTTAGTAAAATTTACCTATCCCATGTTTTGTTTTTTTTTTATTTTATTTTTAGTTTTTTATAATAATACTATGAAATAGTTTTGACTTACAACTTTGTTATGTTTTATTCCTTTTTATTAATAAAATTTACCGTACACAATTTTTTATTTGCTTCTTTTAGTATTTTGGTTTTTAGAAAAATTTTGTTGTCAAATGTTTTTAGCGTTAATTTTATTTATTTAATTATTCTTTCGTCTTCATGAAATTTAGTCAACTACATTTTTTATTATTTTTTTCAGTATAATATTTTTCTTAATATTATGATGAAATATTTTTAGCTTTAATAAATTTGTCATTTCTTTGTTTTAATCAAATTTACTTAATTATTATTATTTTTTTGTTTTATTGATATTTTATGTTTTTTGTAAAATTTTTATCAACTTAAAGCATTTCTATTTATTATTCATTTTCGTTTGTTTATATTTAAGTTTTTTGCACTTTTATTATATTTTTTGTTTTAAAAGTATTATTGGAAAATATTTTTACATTATCTAACATTTAATTTTATTTTTCAATTTTTCAATATTATTAGATAAAAAATATTATCATTACCTCAAACTTGTCTCATTTCTGTATTCACTGCGTATTAATGAAATTTACTGAATTTTGCTTTAATATTTTTGTTTTGTTTCTGAAAACGTTGCAGAATAGTTTTAGCGTTAAAATTTATTTTATTTATATTTCCAATCTAATTACTTTTTGTGTTAAAGTTAATATAAACATTTCATAATTATTCACTATAAATTCTTGGCTCCTTTTCATATATCCTGCTTATTAATAGGATTTACAAATTTTTATTATTATTATTTCTTTTTATTAGCTACTATTTTCAACACACCTTTGGCAGCCTCGAACTAAATTTTAATTTCAACTTGTTCTTAACCGAAATGCGACTATCTTTTTTCACTCTTTTGCAACCTTTGAGCGATTCACTGCTTTGTCTGTCTCCCATGCGACTACCGTTCAGGCTGCGATTACTCTTCTTTTTGTATTGCTCATTTACAATTGCGCGGTGTGTGATAGGGAGTTTATTTTTAAAATTCTTTTATCTGTTCTTCTGTTCAGCTTCAGCTTTAGCTTCTTCTTCGCTTCAGCACTTTTTGCTAAAACTTTTGGTATAATGTACAAGAAGAGAGTCCAGGTTCGAGAGCCGAGTCCAAGTTCGAGAGTTCATATTGTTTCATTAATTAACTAAAAATATTTAGAGACAAAAAAAAAATAAATCCCGATCAAATGTGCGTGAAAACAACTTGAATCACGCGGCTGTAGAAGAAGTACGCAACGACTAACCACCAATTTTAAGCATGAAATCTTATCTTTCTTCTCCATCTGTAAACAAATCAGTGTAGACATTTGATTTGTTCAGATTTGAGTTCGTTGTTTGTTTGCACCTATTTGAGTAGTTTCAGCCGTTTTTAGAAGGGAATAGATCGGCAAAGCAATGATTAGAGCTTTTTCGATATTTATGTGAAACTTTACTGGTTTTATGAAGATCACAAAATTTTATTAGTCAACATGAAATCTGGCTGATAGCAGCGCTATAAAAGCAAAATTAACATGTATTTTGGCTTTCAGATCGTCAAAGTAAGCGTAATAATTCTGAGGCCGACGAATTTGCTTTGACAGAATTAATCCATTTTCAGAGCATTGTTGATGAGTGGTTTGAAAAATATAAACAAAATCGCTATTTGGCTTTAATTCCTTTAATGCAATTATTTATATAAATGAAAGTGGATGAAAATAATAGGACTATGAATAAGTTCGTGCGGTTTTTTTTCGAAATTTGAAACTTTATTGACGTAAAATGGTTACAAATTTAATATTCAAAATATTGTCCATCGCTTACTACTACTTTTTCCCATCTTTCTGGCAATTCACGGATTCCCTTTGTGAAAAATTCGGTCGGTTTTGCCGCAATCCACGAATCGATCCATTTTTTGACTTCATCGTAATTACGGAAGTGCTGGTCAGCCAGGCCATGTTGCATCGATCGGAAGAGATAGTAATCGGATGGCGCAAGGTCTGGACTATACGGCGGGTGGGGTAGGACATCCCATTTGAGCGTTTCTAAGTATGTTTTGACCACTTGTGCAACATGTGGCCGAGCATTGTCATGTTGCAAAATAACTTTGTCGTGTCTATCGGCGTATTGCGGCCGTTTTTCTCGCAGTGCTCGGCTCAAACGCATCAATTGTCGTCGGTAGACATCCCCCGTAATCGTTTCATTCGGTTTCAGTAGCTCATAATACACAACACCCAGCTGGTCCCACCAGATACACAGCATAACCTTCAGGCCATGAATATTCTGCGCCGACGTCGATGTTGAAGCATGGCCAGGGTATCCATACGTTGCCCGACGTTTTGGATTGTCGTAATGGACCCACTTTTCATCGCCAGTCACAATTCGATGCAAAAAACCCTTTCTTTTGTGCCGTTGAAGCAGTTGTTCGCATGCCATAAAACGGCGTTCAACGTCTCTTGGCTTCAATTCATACGGCACCCAATGGCCTACCTTTCGGATCATTCCCATGGCTTTTAAACGTTTGGAAATGGTTGATTGATCAACTCCCAAAGTTTTTGCAACCTCTTCTTGCGTTTGAGCCGGATCTTGATCGAGCAATTCCTCCAATTCGGTATCCATGAACTTTGGCGGCGCACCCTCGCGTTCTTCGTCTTCCAAGCCAAAATCACCACTTTTAAAGCGTGCAAACCACTTCTGGCACGTTCGCTCAGATAGAGCATGCTCACCATAAACTTCCACCAAGATACGATGACTTTCGGCTGCTTTTTTCTTCATATTAAAATAATGAAGAAGAATTCCCCGCAAAAACACATTATTTGGCACGAAATTCGACATTTTCAAGTGTGGTAAAAATATTGTTGTTTACGCTTCAAATAAAAAACTTATACTGACGTTTGTGCCTTACGACAGTAGCTCTCCAATGAATGTTTGGAAATGTGGATCGATGGAATAATAATCAAGTTACGCCATCTGTTGTAAAACCGAAACGAACTTATTCATAGTCCTATTATCTGAACTAAATTTCAATTCTTAGGTTCTTTATAGACTCCAGTTCCCTAGCTAATGACTGGCGTTGGCAATATTCGCCCTGATTTTATTGTTGTACATTCTAGATTTCTGTATTATATCGACCTTTGCATTGTCTGGTATTAAAATCAATTATTAAAAATCACTTCAGAATACAAGAAAATACTTCGCCAGTTCATTTGTTCAAAACGTCCAACTGGAGCTATGGATTTCCCTGTTACTCTAAGTAGGATACATCTCAATAACCCTATTAGGAACTTGAGTCACCCTTACTTATTCTAATTATTCATAGCTAAATAAAATTATTGTTTTTTTTTAAGCTTATCATTACCAGTATCTTGCAGACTGGATAAATTTATTATATAATACTTGATTAAATTAAACTCCATACCAAATCACTTTATTTCAAGCCTGGAATGATTGGCGCGTACACCCTTTTTGGGTGTTTGGAAGAGCTCCTCATCCTATTTGTGGCGTGCGTCTGGATGTTGTTCCACAAATGGAAGGACCTACAGTTTCAAGCCGACTCCGAATGGCAGATATTTTTATATGGAGCTTTTTTCATGGCAGAAATACACTCGGAAGTTTGCCATTGCCTGCCGAGGGGCGACCGCTATCAGAAAAATGTTTTTCGCATTTTAGGCGTTTCACCGAGACTCGAACCAACGTTCTCTCTGTGAATTCCGAATGGTAATCACGCATCAACCTATTCGGCTACGGCGGCCGAATAAATGTAGATCGATCTTAAAATTAGAAGAAATATAATATACATGCACTAAGATAAAACAAAGAGGGACTTGATTGCGTGAAATGAAAATCCAAATCATTGAAGACTTAGTTTAGTTCAGCATATTAGAGCGTTGATACCATAAGTGTCTCCAGAAAAAGCAATTCTAAAGAATTCCGAATGGCGAATATTCTAGAGTAAGATTCATCAAAGGATTCAGTTATGATGTTAGTGACAAGTGAGCACGCTAAAATAGATATTCTCTCCTCAAATTTTGTGTAAGTTCTCCGAATAAACGCTGCATAATCCATACTCCTAACCAATGCACAATACAGAGATTTAATCCATCTTTGATAACCTACGTCTGAGAGATGCATGCTTTTTGAATTTTTTGCTCTCTCTCTCGCGAGTATTTTCGGAGCGCATCGTTATTTTCGTTTTACTCAGTCGTCTACAGCAGGTTGCCGGTGGTGTTTGTTTTTTCGTGGTAAGGGCGTTTCGCTTTGAGCTTTGGCTTTTACATACGTCTCAAAGACGTATGGTTAGCTTTTGTGTAACTTTAACACTCGATGAAAATGAATTTGTTTTGATATTGTTTTAGCATCTTTTTTGTTAAAAGAAGAACAATTGCGCGAAATGAACGTTTAGATGATACACAAATCGCTACATTTTTACAAGGTTTATCGGAAGATTCAGATTCATCTGCTAATAATTATGAAACCGAAAATATAGTGTTTGAGGATGATGTTCATAACGATAGAGAAGATGAGGAAACCGATATCCAACAATCTGGTATAAACACAGCTTTATTTGAGGATCAACCTTCAGCTAACCTACTAATTGTGTTCTATCTTCACGTATACGTGACGTCCTCTCTGCCTACTATTTGAAGCAAAAGTAAGTACTGCTGGACAACATCGAAAGGTAAAGACGCTGGCAGAGTTCCTTCGATACATGTATATTGTTTGAATGGCGAGAGGTCTTACTAGGCCATGTAAATCATTGATTGGGCGCCTTTCCTATTTCAATGCCTTTTTTACTGACCATATTATAATTGAAATTATGACATAGACGAATGCGGAAGTATCTCTGAATCGTGAAGACTACATGACAAAAGCCACTTTACAAATGTGTATGAAGTTCACGCTCTGATTGAGATATTTGCTTTGACATCGGCGTTTAAAGATAACCATCTATCAACCGAAGAAATATTAAGCAATACCTTTGTGGAACACGGTGCACTGCGGCAATGAGTTTAATTTTTTGATTCGATGCCTGCGAATGGATGCCGAAATGGAGGAATCGTTGCGACCTTCTCTTCGACCAAATGATTGATTTGTACCTGCCAGGAAAGTTTGATCCATTCCATTGTCAAAGATCTTACTTAAAGAACCATACAAATTAACTATTGTGGGGACTATAAGGTCAAACAAACGTAAAATTCCGAAAATAATGAAAACTTCACTTTCAAGAGAGGCTGAAAAAAGCATATTTTGTTATGATGGACCCCTGACGCTTTTGTCATATAAACCAAAGCCGTCTAAAATGGTATTCATGCTCTCATCCTGTAATGAAAAAGGAACATTCAATGAAAGTAGTAGTAGAAAGTCAGACTTGATTTTAAGGAGGAGAAGCCGACACGCTTGCCCATATGTGTTCAACAATGTCGTGCTCTAGAAAAACTAACAGGTGGCCTATGGCAGTATTTTACGGAATGCTCAACATAGCCTTCATAAATTCTTATGTAATATGTTGCCACAACCTGCAGTCCAGAAATCAGAAGCCGCTAATTCGAAGAGAGTATATGAAAACTTTGTCTGATTTATTGACGTCACCTTGGATGGAAAAGCGATCAGAGGCTCCCAGTTTGAGTAATGCTTTGAAGTGGAATGTAAAAAATTCATTGCCCCAAGAGCTCGAATAGAGTAAAAATTAAAACAGAGAAGAATATGGACCCAAAAAAAAAAGATATTGCTCATCTTGTCCTTCTAATATAAGACGAATGTCAAGAATGGTATGCGCTAAATGCAACAAACCCATATGCGGAGAACACAAAAATGATTTATGTAAAATTTGTACTTGATATTGCAAGCTTTAAAAAAAAATTTATATTCCTACAATATGTATCTCTATTTTAATGTTTAAACAAGGAAGAAAAGTAATAAAAATGTGTTCATTTCAGTTTTTAAGCAAACGATAGTTTCTTATAGAGAAAACTAAAATTTATATTTTATTTTATTAGAAGACTGAATTTGTTGGCTTTTTGTTTTATCAAAGCAGGGTTTAGTGTGTAAGAGTTCGTAAACGATTGACAGTTTCGGCATATAAAAGCTAACATCGAATACGAGCGGGAAAGAATATAATCGACAAGGCTATTACCATATATGTAAGCTTGGAATCGAATACGACAGCAAGGTTCTTCATTTGGTTCACAGATTGTAAGACAGAGCTTGCAATACCATAAGAAGTATGCAAAGTGTTAGTAGGCCTAATGAAAATTATGTGAAAGCATTTATTGATATTAAGCTGCAATTGATTTTTGCGGCACCATTCATTCATTGACTCTATTTATGTCCGATTGAAGGTTGGCTGAGTCATGTAAATCCGTGGTGGTTACAAATATTTTAAGGTCATCAGCGTAAAGCAAGAAATGAGCAAATTTGATACATGAGCTAATATCATTGATAAAAAGGAAAAAAAAAAAATAGAGGCCAGACGATGTTACTTTGGAGGACACCTGAGGACGCGATGAATGGTGTTGAAACAACATTGTCAAGAGCTACAAGGCAGCACCTATCAGTTAAGTTGGCTTTAATCCAGGACAAGGATGTTGAATGAAAACCAAAAAAGGTCATTTGCATCATAAGCAAACAGTGTAGATAATATCCAGTTGAGACTGATTTTCAAAAGCAGAAAAGCCAAAGTTGCTGAAAAAAGCCAGGTTTGTGACCGTTGACCGATTGGCGACGAACCCATATTGGCTTGTAGAAACAAGGTTTGCAACGGCAAAAGATAATTTAAAATTAACAGCAATCTCAAATAATTTGGACACTGAAGATAGCTTTCAGACGGCCTATATTTGCGGACATCTTCTTTGTTGCTACTTTTAAAGACCGGGGTTAAAGACGTTTGATTCCAATGGTAAACAAATACATATATCTGAAACCGAAGAGTAATTGAAATCAAAGGAAAGAGGTTAAGCTACGAACAATTCTTTAACAAAAAAGATGAGAGACCATCTACATCGGTTTGAGGCGAGATTCTAAGCTGAAAAGGTTAATGGGTCAAAGTTTAGCGCGAATTCACTAAGGCAAGCTGAATTCGCTGTACCCACAATTATGCGATCTATGGCTTTATCAGTCGAGTTTGTGCAGAACTTAAGCAAATTAGTTGATTTAACATCCCATTTTTTGGAGTGATAGTAAACAATATTCTCTTAAATTACTTTGAAATTAACTATTAATTAGGTTTAGAGTAATAAGTGGGAACGCTTTGTGTTCACTGATGATAAATAAATAAATAAATAAAAAAATAAATAAATATTTTTCCATGTTATCAACTCAAGTTTTATGCGCTAAATTTGCTTGCACGTAAACTATGGTATTAACTACCAGTCCAGTTTTCGAGTATGTAAGACTGGTCAATGTTAAAATAAAATTGTGCCAAATCATCTTCATTGAAGATAGAATCAGAAATATAAAAGACAACTCTCTCTCTCTCTCTCCATTTTAAACGGCTCTTGCACATCGTACATTGTGAGAAGTGAGATAATAATGCATGCGAAATTGTTTTTGCATTGCGTTAGGTCATAGACTCGTCGACATGTGTGTATGTGTTATCTGCTAGCCGTCAAGGTGTGCTATATTCTACTCGGGGAGTTGTGACGCTGCACTTGTTATGCTGAGGTATTGCATGTGCGTATAGTATGTAGAGGTGTTTGGTATATGTGGTAGCGTTGTTTACGTTGCATGTATTTATATTTGTTTAGATGAGTTGCTGTATTAAAAGATAACATTTGTGTAGCAGTGAACATATACTTATTTGGTGATGGTAATCAGGCAGAATACGAGAGCTCAAAGTCTTCAGTAATTAAATATAATAAAGCCTATTATACCAACGCCATAAATTTATAAAAAGATTTCAGTTTAATGGATATGTAGCAGATAATGCTAAGTCACTGCGACAGCTGTCATACAAAAAATGGTTGTCGGGCTTGTGGTAGAGCGATCGCAGTTTCGTTTATTATTCATAGTTAGTCATAACTACAAAATATTAGAAAAATTAAATAAAGCAGTATAGTGATTTTTTTTTTTTTTGATATTTATTTACTTATCGAATTTGAAATTTGAAAGGTTGAGCCAGGAAGTACCGAGAGATTTGGTAACTCCTAAAACACTTTGACTAAAAAGCAGGTTGTACAACACACTTTGTTTAATTTTTTTCTTAGTTATTTACACAGAAAAAAAGAAATTTTATAAGTTTGATCAAAAAAAAAAAAACATTAATAAAAATAACAAAAAATAATAAAAATTAAAAAAAAAAGAATTAAAAAAAATTTTTTAATTAAAAAACAAAGTTATAAATAAAAAGTACAATAGGAAAACAGTTAAAAGGATTTTAAAAATTAAGGGGGGAAAAAAATAAATTCAAACTATAAAAAACTAAAAAAAAAAAAACAAAATTTAAAAAGAAAATAAAAATAAATTAAAAATTAGAGAAAATATATAAATATATATATACATTTAAAAAACAAAGTTATAAATAAAAGTAGAAAAAAAAGTTAAAAGGATTTTAAAAATTAAGGGGAAAAAAATAAATTCAAACTATAAAAAACTAAAAAAAAAACAAAATTTAAAAAGAAAATAAAAACAAATTAAAAATTAGAAAAAATATATAAACAAATTAAGAAAAAAATACAAAACTTAGAAAATTAGAAAAAAAAATAAAAAAATTAAGAAAAAAATATTAAAATTAAAAAAAAAAAAATAAATAAAATAAAATAAAAAAAAAAATAAATAAAAAACAAAAATTAAAAAATAAAATTAAAAGAAAAGTTAAATAGAATTTAAAAAAATTAACAGAAAAAAAACTATATAGAATTAAAAACACCAGAAGAAACCAGAGAACGAATTTTACTTGTGCTCATGACATCGCAATCTAAAATTCGTAGCTTTGCTCTAGCAAATGCGATTCGCTCACATAGAAACTGCTCTGTGCTATACGGCTCCTCTAAGCAAGACAGGCAAATCAAGTTCTCAATGATTTCAATGGATGTCACATGTTGAACCCATGGATTGTGTCCTATAATAATACCGACCAATAACCGAACGTCTTTTCTTCCATATTTTAGAAGAAAGTTCGACAGATTTCTGTTCGGGCTAGTCACAAAATACTTAGCAGTTCTGCAGCGTTCAAGACAGGACCATCGCTCTTTATGTAAATTGCACACATAATCGCTGATTCAATTCTTGATTCCTGCGGAACTGATTCCGATCGTTAGCTCTGGTCTCTGTGGGGCAACCGTTGATTCAGAATTGTCCAATTAAATGCAGTTTCTTTCCTTGAACTCCGCAGCGTCCCGGAACCCATATGTATGTAAGTTCGAGCTTATTCTGTTTTGTAATATAATTAAGCTTCTTCTTACATACTTGAACAATCTTTGAGTTTTGCTTTGCGGTCTCCAGAGTCTTTAGTGCAGCCTGACTGTCACTGAAAACTGCAATCTGTTTGCCGCTCCATCTCCTTTCATTTGTCTATTCTGCTGCTTTGAGAATAGCAAAAATTTCCTTTTGGAAAACAGTTGCCATTCCTCCCAAAGCGTAATGATACTTATTAAATAGAAACTTATAAACAAATACTTAACTAGAATTCTAGTTATCAAAATTATTAAAATATATATCCTATAAGTAAAACTTATGGCGACAAAATTTGACTTGGAAGTTCATTTAGAGTATTCAGAAATCTAGTACAATTTTCCGGAGGTCACTAATATGCTGAATATGACTCTGACTTCAGAATATTTTCAGCATGGCACGTAAATGCAACAGATGATATTTTAGAGGCAAATAAAGATTTTGCTTTACATTTTAAACTGATTTCAAAAAGTTTAGAATTACGGCGCAAAATTAATCATCCAATTTAGTTTTTGAATAACTTTGTTACTTAATAAAAAAATCATTTTGAGTTATGTCCTTCACTATCGAAAACAATATTTCCCTTCAAATTTACCAACTCTAAAATAAACATACAAGTAAAATAAATAAAAATATTTATAAACATAATAATAAATTTTTTTTATAAATTGTTTTACTCAATAAAAAAAAATTGAGTAGTGGAAATGTTTTTTTGCGCTCACCATTACTTGTTTTATTGTATAGTGCGACTATTTTGTTGACAAGTGTTAAATATGATTAACGTACGATGCCAATTCGAAACATTATACATGATAGGGTGAATAATTGTGCGTAACTTTGTACTTTGAGGCATTGTTACAGTCTTTGAAAAATGTATTTTATGATGCTACATAACTTAAATAAGTAGATATGTGATTTACACATACATCCAAATGGCTTAGAGTATAAAAAGTTGTATTTTGTCAGCCATCATAAACACCATAAACTTCATAAAACTCAGAATATATGAATTTAGTTAAATGTTTATGGTTTCATATACATATATCAACATTTCTAATACATTTAGCATACAAAAGATTACGGTTAATTAGCAAAATAATTTTGGGCGGCCGTCGTAGCCGAATGGATGGTGCGTGACAGCACCAATTATTATTATTTTTCATATACATATATAGTATATACTATTTTCAAAAGAAGAGTAAGGAGAGAGCAATCGAGAAAAAAAGTTGGATCGCAAACACCGTTACTTTGCTCTCAGCGAATTGGGCAATGAGTTATGCTGAAAACAGTGACCGACATACGCAGTCCCTTACCGCAGCCCCTAACGAGCACAAAACTGAGCAAAACTCATCCCGCAGAGAATAACTGCGTTCTTATAGTTACATATCTACACAATACATTGGTTTGTATGTGTATGTGTTTGGCTGTATCTACACAATGTTGCCATTGATATATTTGCTTACACACTTTTTCACACATCCGCGTTATCAGTTACAATTTTTCATTGTTTAATAAACCAAAGCCAAAAACCAACAAATGCAGATAGTTCATTTATCTATAATTAACATTATTCAACAGTGTTTTTAAGTTATTTTAATAAAAATTATAATTTTCTAAGTTTATTTTGTAAATGATTTCGAAATGTACTGCTTGGCAACACTGTGTGGTGAGAGAGCAATCAGCTGACAGGGTTCTGCCGGAATTTTCAAAAATCGTGAAATAAAATCTACGATATTACGATACGGAAGGAAGGAATTTTTCATTTACATGGGGTTCTCATTAGTTTGATCGTAACAGCTCACAGGGGCCTGCGTTTACGTCGGCCACTGTTTTCAGCATTACGTGGTTTTAGCACCAGTATGGTCAGATTACCATTTTCGTAACTTGATTTAGCATTTTTTTTTTGTTATTTAGTTTCGGAGTTTTAGTTCTTTCTTCATGACATTTTTCTAACCTGTTCTAATTAAATAAGTAATGTTTATAGTTTGATAAAATATACATTTTTTTTTTAATTTGTTCAATAATTCACTCAGTTTTATTTAGCTTTACTTTTTTTTAACATCTGGTCACACTGCCCGCGATTGCAGTTCTCGTTGGTGTTCTTCTGCTTTCATCAGTGAAATCTCTCTATCGCTACTGCAGTGTTGCCTAGCTTTGGATATAAAAACGCACTAAAATGCCCATTTAAAGAGGAAAAAATACCAAATTTTTATTGAATTATTGTAATTTTTTTTTAAATAAATAGGTTATGGAAATGCACAATTTAATTTATGAGTTTTTTGTTAAAAGAAACTCTTTTGTTAAGGTAAAGACTTATTTGCTATATATCAGGTTATGTAACAAAATAAAGTACTCCTTTGTAAAAACGTCGTTATGGTTTTTTCAGTATTTTCTGGTATTTTGTTGCTTAGTTTTACTATGAATTCACCTCTTGATGCCCTATGTCTCACTAATGTTTGAAGACCGGACGAAACGATTGCCGCTCTATAGTTTTAAGGGGGGAGCCTGGTTTTTGAGGTCTAAAAATGGCATCCCTTTGCGATTTTTTTCTTAAGGAAAAAATTAATTTAGCACTGCAAAGTTTTTTCTATCTTTTAATGAACATTTAAATAGTATACAAAATTTTTGTACTGGTTAAAATAAGTTGAAAAAATGTTTAACATAGAAATTAGTAGAGCGCTGCAACGCTGGAGTTTCCAACTGGCGTACAAGATACAGCTCGTACTTATTATCTAAAGCAAAAAATTCAAATGGATTTCTAATTATCATGATTTTTTATTCTAGATGAACTAAGAAAACTGAGAGAAATTCCAAAATTTCAACTTTTTGGAGGTTTTAAAGAAAAAAATGCCTTTCTATAAAGAAAAAATTCACTGCAACTTGGTATAAAAATCTTGAAAAACTTTTTTTACCTATTTTGTTAGTTAAAATAGAAGAGAATTTAATACTGAAGGGAACAAGCTATGATTCATTTCAAAAGCTTCATTAGTTTTTTTTTTTCATTCATGTACGCCAATTCAAAGAAATCATAAAAATGAAAAGTCGAGAAAAGAAGATAAAGTTTGTACTATAGCTGTCCGGTCACAGCGTAACTACCTAATGCTCGCCTACCTTTGGCTTTGTATCTACGGAAATATTGAGAATTAGGCTCTGTAATTTTGTGTGAATATTCAGAAATATATTTTTTTTATATTAGAAATCGCTTAAAACGAAAAAAAAAATTAATGTTTTTGACCTTATAAACCAGGCTCCCCCCTTTATTCGCTTTCAGTAAATTCCGCCTTTTAAAATATGTAAAAAGGTGTTCAATCTTAACCTGTTAACTGGGTATGACGAAATATTTCGTCATGGAAATTAATCGTAATATATTGAACGCATTCTTATCTATTAAATCTTTAAGTGGTTATATATGTTGAATACATTTGAATTATAAAATATTTTATCAAAATAAATAAAAACCGTAAGTTAAACACGATATTCCTTTATTATTTGAGGTGATATTACTTATCGCTGCGAAGGAAAAGTCCCCATTCTGAAACGAGTTGAGCAATAGCTAATTCCCCGGTTAACAGGTTAAGAAGAGTTGAGAGAGGGACATTTAATATTCTTGCATTAACTTAAAAGGAGCAAAAAATTAAATTTGCACTTTCAAAATGTCACACTTTATAAGAATCAACAAATTTGTATTAGCACTAAAACCTTCTCGGAGTGATCTTTTTTAACATTCTTTTTTTTAATAATACAGTTTTTTTAACTTACAGTTTCGGTAGCTTTAAATTAAAACTAAAACGAAACAAACACCAAACTTAAAAATTTTCGCACTTTGGGTATAAAAAAGCACAACATTAATTGTGAAGAGCAAATGGTTGACAACACTGCACAACTTGGCAAACGTGACGTCACACACTATCTGATGGGCGCAATCTTGTTTCTATTATTCTTGCGCAAACATGGAATTATATATTGAGAGTAACTTCAAAGAAGTAAGATTGGTGAGGATTGTATTTGTGTCTCTCCAAAACAATCTCAGTTTTGTCGTGAACAAACCGTTGCCATTACCCATGATTCAATAATAACAGGTGTGCTCAGTAAACAGCTTTCTCGTTCCGTCTTAACAAATCGGCTTCCTTAGCAAGAAACAGTTGCTGTTGCTTACTCATAAAATTTTGAGTAAAAGTGGAGGAAAAGTAAAATTTGTAGGAAAAACACTTCGTTCTTAAAAGCTTGTACTTGAGAGCAAGACAGTCCGTAACACCCGCGGTAACATGCAAGCAGATGAAGCTAAATAGCTACACCTAAGTGACAAATCGTGAAGAATTTAGAAAACTTTCGTTTTGATTGTTAAAAGAAAAATAGATAAATTAATTGAAAATTAAAAAAAATCAATTCAAATAGGGATACAGGTTGCCTTAAATTACATGTGTTTGTACGGCAGTGAGTTATATCAGTCGAATGAGCTATAACCATATTCCCTAGTGTCGAATGTTGCTCGATAACTTTGTAGTTGCTTTCGCATGCAAATTTTTCATAGATATATAAATTGGTTAAATGGCGAATAGAAGAGGCCTTCTGTCACATTACGAACTGTTTTAAATAAAAAAAAAATCAATTTATAAAATATAATTATTGGATTCATTTAAACCATTTGTTGATTAGAAATTATTCTGAGAAATTTCTGATAATAACTTCTATTTGTACCTTATATTTATTAATATCTATAAATATCTTCATATATAAAATAGACTTGCGTTGTTCTTAAAATATGTTATTTACATTAAAATTCCAACTTAAATTTATTTTAAGCCGTTCCCACTTTGTTTCCAACAAAACAAACACTTTTTTGCTATCATTTTTACTAAAAGGTACCCAATTTTTTCCACTTTCTCCGCGCTTTTAAATGTAACCTTTTGTAAGGGAGTCAGTCACAAGTGAGAAAGCCTTTAATAATTGAATCATGGTCATGACCCATGTGACGTCAGCCTATAAGCCGAATACTTCACTTTTCAATCAAAAATAAATTAAACTTCTAATTTACTTATTTCATTTGAATGAAGAAAACGTAACATATCTTACAATTTTTAGAAAAAGAATCTGAAAGAATGCTTAAAATTTAGTTAAACCATTCGCTTAGTAACATTTTGAAGTGGCGCTTTATGGAAGAAAACCCGAGGCCAATATGATTTGACAGCATATTATATTCCCTCAAAGTTCTAGAAATCGTAGTAATGGAAGTATAATTAGTGCTGACCATCCCAAACCAGAAAATATCATGATTTCGTAAGCTTCGCTGAGGAATATTAAAATTAATTTTCACGAGTAGCGATGAGGAGTCAATTACTCCACTTATCAAATCAAAAACGAAAGTGAGGGAAAAGATTATTCAATGACTTTAGTTGACTAAGCAAGTACCGAATTTTATAGCATAGATTTGCAATTAATAAAAATCTAAGGAAATTATCTTTGACTATCAGTGTGAGTGCCCAAGTCTGAGTGCTCTACAACATAGAATGTTAGGGGAATTCTCGATGGTTAACTTGAAAGAAATGGCGGAAAAGAAAATAGACGTCATAGACAGATTCGTAGCAAAATCAAGAAAGTTCGACTAATAAAAAGCAGTGGTTCCACAAATGGTGTATCCAAACGGCATCTTTTGTGATAATTAGGTCTGGGCTGTGTTACTCAAACAACAATTACCTACCACTGATACAAGTCAAAAATAAAAAATACTCCCTTTTCTCGAAACTTTAGCTAAAAATTGTTTAAAATTGTTAAAAAATAGTTTATTTTAAATAAGAATTGACGATTGGTTCCAGCAATTTTGACCCTTAAATATCGGATAAGTACTAAACAGTAGTAGATTTAAGCAATTTTTACTTCTCTAAAATACCCTCGCAAAACCTATCCTCTAAAAAAGGAAAATGCTCCTGTACTTCTATAACTTTAATGTACAGAGCTCTGAGCGCTGCTGCACTTACCTCTTTCTACTTATTTCAAGTGCCTTTCAGAGGCTAACTAGGTAAAGTAGAATGCAAATATTGCCTACGCCGCTCCATATGTGAACACTGCAAGAAAAAAAAAATATAAAAAAATAAAAACAAACAAAAAAAAAAAAGAAATAAAAATAAAAAAAGTCAAGCAGTTAAGCCCTTTCGTTTTAAAACTGGGCCCTTTTCAGGCACTCAAAAATGAAATAAATATTATATTTACGTTGAAGAGAAAACGACGAGCAAAACACAAAACTTACAAGTGGCCGTAAGGGTGTCATTAATGTGACCGCAAATGCGAAAGAGGTTCGGAAGGAGAAACGACGACGTTGACGTTGACGATGATGATTGCGACAGCGAGTGCGATTGCGAGTGCGAGTGCACTTCACACAAGTTGTGGGTTAGAGAATTTTTTCATTAGGCTAAAGTAGCTTTTTGAAAATTTAATAAATTATGTGTCTAAAGTGTGCATGTGTGTGTGTGAGTGCGAGCGAGCATAATAATAATGTGTGTTTGTTTGTTTGTGTGTTTATTTTAGTCGAGTGAATGCGTGAAGAATGAATTAAAAAATTATACCTTCATGACACAAAAAATATAAGGCAAAACGACGCAACAAAGGGACGAAATGTCAAGCGACGCGTGCATTCAAATGCAAAAATACATACTTACTTATATATACATTTATACATACATGTGCATATAGGACATCCATACAAGTATGTAGGAATGTACAGTTCAAATGTACACTTGCTACAAAAAGTAAAAATACAGGCGTTGGTTCCCGCTTTTTATTATCTTTGAATGCTGAAAATAGTAAGCATTTTTTGTTTTAATAGAGCCGAAATTTATACTAAAGGGTGGCTAAGTTTCAAGGGCCGGTGCTGATTTTGAGAAAAATTCAATTTTTTCAGGAAATTATTGTCATTTCTTTTTATTATGGTAATATTGGTACAGTTCAATTACGTATGGAACAAAATATCGGCCAAATAGCCGCCGCGGCCTCGGCCGCACACCTTCTTCCAATGTCCCAAATTTCCGATGACGCTGAGGCATAATTAAGGTTTTATGCCGTTAATGTGCCGAATTATCTCATCCTTTAGCTCTTGAATTGTTGCTAGCTTATCGACGTACACCTATTCTTTCAAATAACCTCAAAGAAAGAAGTCCAACGGTGTCAAATCACATGATCTTAGCGGCCAATTGACATCGCCGCGACGTGAGATTATTCGGCCATTAAATTTTTCGCGCAAAAGAGTCATTCTTTCGTTAGCTGTGTGACAAGTGGCACCGTCCTGTTGAAACCACATATCGTCCACATCCATATCTTCCAATTCGAGCCATAAAAAGTTCGTTATCATCTCGCGATAGCGAACACTATTCACAGTAACTGCCTGACCGGCCTCATTTTGGAATAACTTTAACGCGTTACTGGAGTGTGTATCTTTCCATAGTTCAAATTGAATTAGTCTGAAATTGAAAATGTCAAGTGAAATGCAGAAAAAACTTGACGTTTAGGTGTGGTTGACATTCAACATCGGCCCTTAAAATTTAACCACCCTTTACAAAGGAGTGTCTCGATTAGAGTTACATTTTGGCTATAGGTATAACACAACTATGCAGCCAAGTTTGCTACATGGAGTCTTTGCTTGGTGGAGCTCGCTGGACAGAAAGACATCAGTTAAGCACGTGGAGAAAGTCCATATACTACCCTCATTGGAATCAGTAAGGCGCTTCGAACCACTTCTGGTCTAGCGCTTTACGCTATGCTGAATGTAATACCCAAACGGAACTTTTTCCATTCATATGCCCCACAGGGAGGAGTGGATGGAGCTCAGCATTTGAAGGCAGGACATAGCAAATAAGTTTTACGGATGGCTCGAAGCTGGACGGAAGGGTTAGTGGGGGATTTTTCTCCCTTCAAGCTCTAATGTGGTCTGTAAGCCCAGTGTTTTCCTGTAGGGTTTTTCAAGCGGAAGTAGCCGCAATTTAGGAAACATTGAGGTGGTTGCCTACTTCTGTAACTACAGTAAAGGACATAAATATCTACTCCGACAGCCAAGCGGCAATTAAAAACTTGGCCTCGTTGCATGTGCGTTCGAAATTGGTTGAAAAATGACTGATTTTCCTCTCGACTGCATCCAAATACTTTAATATTACGCTCACTTGGGTTCCCGGTCACAGTGGTATAGAGGGAAACTGCTGAGCTGATGAGCTTGCTAGATAGGGGACCCTGGAGTCCATTTCATAACGAAATGAGAGAGTTGGGACTCCCTTGAGAACCTGTGGTCTACTTTCGTAAATATGGGCCTCGTGTCAACTGAGCGAGCACAGGGCTAGTGCGGAAACGTGCAAAGTCAGGAGATCCTCCTGGCCATGAGGAGATCAGGGGAACTTCGAAGGCTAACAAAGCCGCAGCTCTCGAATACGATGGGTATCCTTACCGGACATTGTCATTTAGGTATCCATGCGGTGAGACTTGAGATTACTTCAAGTCGTTTCTGCGAAAGCTGTCTAGAGAACGAAGTGTAATCACCTCAACAACTTCTTCTAAGTTGCCCTGCTCGCGTCGGCCGAAGATCCTGGCATCTGAGCACTCAATGTTTAGCTACACCTGCGGATATTGGTGAATTTTATGAGTGACTTGAAGCATTTAATTAAAATGTAATTAGCCACAATTGGTCGTCGTCCTTCAATCCTAAGCCCCTTCTTCCTTCTTTTCCACCTATTTGGTTCTTTTCTCTCGGTTTTCTTCTGTATATGGCATCAGAATGGACGAATTTTTATTCGAGTGTCGGTGGGACAGCCATTTATCCTATACTGCCATGACTATTCACCAGTCGCTGACATAAAACAGTTTTCGTAGTCCTGGTGGATAGAATTTGGTTCGTTGGAGTTCCTTCTGTTGCATTTTCTACGGTTGGCGTGTCCTCGGATAACCAGATTTCCATTCTCATCAAAGTGATCGACCAATTTTGTTTTATAATTGGCATTTTTTTTTTTCATTAAAATATTATGCAGCACAGTTTTATTAGTTAAAGTCTCAAAGCCAGCAATAAAAAAAGTTAGTGTAGCTGGCATCTTCTTTATAGCCAGCATTAAAGTTATCTATGTAGTCCTCAGATACCCAATTTGGTTGTGGAGGGATTTCAACAAGACTCTCAAGACTTTCAAAAAGAGTCCCGACTATCAAAAGTGAACTCAACAAACTAACAAAACTACATCCAAGAAAAAAATATAGGGTGACTAAAAATACCTGTATACAACATTTTTTAATGAAAAAAATTTATCATTGATAGTAGCTCAAAACAAGTTGAGAAATTTTAAGGGGACCCCGTGGTCTAGAAATGTCAAAAAATAATTTTTTTTTTAATTTCAATTTTATACTGTGAATTTTCATGCGGAATTTCCCAATATTATAGCTTCTACAGCCCATTAAGTAGGTAGAGAGCGGTCCGCGCGCTCCTGTCCCTCAAACTTTACACTCATTTATCTTGAAACGAAATCGTGAAAATAGGTGAAATTTTCGTGCTCTAGACTACCGGATACCCTTAATAGACAATGTTTGAGTAATACAATATATTTAGCCAGTTTCGAAGTGGCCACCTTTAGCACGAATACATAAGCTCAAACGTTTCAACAAATTTTGGGCTATAGGCCGTAGTTCGTCTTCCTTATGCGATCCCACTCTCGACGCAACGCTTGCTTCAGGAACTCCAAAGTTTTGTGGCGTTTTGATTCGAAAATCGGCCATACGCTGTAATCTAGCGGATTCAGATCCGGTGAGTAGGGTGGCCATTCTTAGGAAGTAATGAAGGAGGGGAAATTGGCTTTGTACCACTCTTGGGTTGTTTTTGCTCTGTGGCCGATGCCGAGTCCTGTTGAAACGTCCACTCATCGTCACCAAAGTGCTGCTGGGACCGGGAAAGAACAACTGCTTGTAATATGTCTTGATGGTAAACTGTTTTATTGATTTTGACTCTTTGGTCTATGAAAATCAAAAGAGTCTTGCCACTGGCGCTAATTCCACCCCATACCATGACAGATCGCGGATTTTGACGCTGTTCAACAATGGACGAAAGTCCAGGGGCTTCTGTGAACCAATTTCTGCCGTTTTGATGATTGTGAACTTGTTCAACGGTAAACAGCTTCTCACCCTGTAAAGAAACACAAGAGGTACACCATAAAAATAAAACTTAAAAAATTATGAGCAGAAAAAACCAACGATTATTATCTTTGGAAAGGGATGGTGCGCTTGAAACGGCCCATACAAAATAACTCTCCCAAATTACAAGATTCTATCGATGATATTGTCAGGTGGACTGAGAAATGGAGAAAACAATTAAATAAATCAAAGTCTGTTCTAGTGGATTTCACAAATAAGACAATATCACAAATACCCTTCAAAATACACTCAGCAACTGTACCAAACGTCAGTAGCGACAAATACCTATGAATGACCCTGAATGCTAAACTTAGGTGGAAAGAACGTGATAAATCAAAGCTGCAGAGTTCAATCTGAAATTTCAAAAACTTTATTGGCTAATGGGCAGAAAGTTAAAGCTGTCCCTATAAAACTAAACTCTTATCTATAATCAAGTACTAAAGCCTGTTTAGACATACGACATATAAAAAATGTTAAACTTACGCTAAAATACTGAAGAATGCAGTGTATGTTAACTTTTTCGGACTAGTGTACCTTCATATAAGTGCAAATGTAAGTATGTGAAAGGGACATTTGCTAAGTGTGGGAAAACGGAACACATATCTTTCGGGTGTGGTGAGGCAAAAGTTTCGTTTCGCTTAGAAGTGCAGCAAGCAGCTGATAAGGCGGTAAGGGCGGGCGGTCGCAATTGTGGCCACTTAATTATCATACGAGCGTATGAAGAGTACCGAGCCGCAAGCAGTTGGGTGGAATAAGAAATTTTATTGAAGTGGTAAAAACGCCAAATGCAAAAAGAAACAAGAAGACGTAAAAAAAAAGAACACCGCGTATTAGAATGAATATAAAAACACATAAAAAAGTAAATAAAAAAAAAAAAAAAAAAAAAAAAAAAAAACAATTAAAATAAATAAATTGAAATAAAAAAATAAAATAAAATATAATAGAAGAATTAAATTAAAAAATACAAACAAAAACACAAACCTAAAGAAAAGCAAAATAAACAGAAAATGGTTACAATAACAATGCACACCGTATTAGAGCGACAATGGCGATGCATCTGAGCATGAAAAAACAAACAAATTAACAATAACATTTAACATTTGCCGGCGGTGCAGAAATCTTTGAAGAAACAAAAATCCTCGTCAAGTGTAGAATAATACAAGTAAGCAAAGGATTTGTCAAGAGAATATAAAATTCATATGCAGAACTCACAAACACACAAACAAAAAAGGTGACGCAGAACGGGTGAAAAATTGAAAGAGTAGAGGAATTAATGGATGTAGAGGGTCAATGGGAAAGTGGTTGCCTGAAAACATTATTATTTATGTTATTGCTGATTCATTTTGTTGATTTTGATTCTAAAACCTCCAAACTTCGTGCTATGGTTGTCGCAAAAAAATTGAAATTCGGTGTTTAGCTGCAGGGCGCGTCGCTTTTATTTGTCTTCACTTTCCCATTTTTGGCCATGGGGCGGCAGTTATTTGGAAATAAAATCAAAGTAAGAGCAAAATAAAGGCAAAGGCAATGCAAAGCTATGAATAATATTTTTATTGGAGCCAACATAGCTCATGAAGTGCTAGTCACACAGGGAGTGCTGATGAAGAGGCCTGGTGAATTATAGTGAGTTTCTGGAAAAGGAATGTCTAGCTTTTTTTTTCTGAACGAAATAATCATCATTATAAGCATCGTTGTTTTTATCTCCCATTGGAGCATAGGGCCTCAATGAGTGAACGAAGCATCTCGCAACAATCTGCATCAAATCCCGTTTTTTTAACATCTCGCTAATTTGCGCCCACGCCCCGACGGAAGAGAAGGACGATGCGACCAAAGATTCCTTCTATGAGCGCTTGGAACGTTCCTATGAGCGCTGCCCTCGCCAAGACATAATAATCGTGTTTGGCGACTTCAACGCCAGGGTGGGCGAGGAGGGAACTTTTGGTCCCACGGTCGGAAAATTCAGCCTACACAACGAAACATCCGGTAACGGACGGAGGCTGATCGACTTCACCGGGGCCCAAAACATGGTAGTCTGCAGCACCAGATTCCAGCATAAGAAGATTCACCAAACCACCTGGCTGTCTCCTGATCGAAAAACGAGAGACCTGATTGATCATGTTGTGATAGTTGGAAGACAGGCTTCTAGTGTATTAGATGTACGTATGATCCGAGGACTCCACATCGACTCGTATCACTACCTTGTTGCAGCCAAACTGCACACACGCCTCTGTGCAGCAAAAAACATACATTTAACTATGGAAGGAATGTTCGACATCGAAAAGCTGCAATCACAGCAGACAGCCAGAAGATTCGCCACTCGACTCTCACTCCCACTTTCAGAGCTAGGCACCGCCCAACGAACCGGCATGCACGAGCAATGGAGCAACATTTCTTGCTCCCTGCGTACTGTCGCTGAAGAAGAAATTGGATTCCGGCGAGCCCGAATAAACAATTGGTACGACGAGGAATGTAATGCTGCTGCCGAAAGAAAAGATGCTGCCTATAGAGCCACGCTGTGATCGGGCGCAACGCGAGCCATGTGGGATCGCTACCAAACTAAAAAAGGAAGAGAGACGTATCGTTCGAAAGAAGAAACGAGAGGCCGAAATACGTGAGTGCGAGGATCTTGAGATGCTGGCCAACAGAAACAACGCCCGAAAATTCTACCAGAAAGTTCGGCGGCTTACAGAAAGTTTTAAGAACGGGGCGTTTTCCTGTAAGAACAAAGACGGCGAACTGGTGACTGACGTACAGAGCAATCTTAAATTATGGAGGGAACACTTCTCGAACCTGTTAAACAGTGATAGCTGCGCACATCACAGATAATATGAAGACGGCGGAATTGTCGTTCCGCTACCCGACCATGACGAGGTGAGAATATCGATAACGCGGCTAAAGAACAACAAAGCCGCGGGCGCCGACGGACTGCCGGCTGAGGTATTCAGACATGGCGGCGAGGAGCTGGTAAGGTGCATGCATCAGCTTCTATGGTCGGATGAAAGCATGCCTGCCGATTGGAATTTAAGTGTGCGCTGCCCAATCCAAAAGAAGGGCGATCCTGCAATCTGTGCGAATTACCGCGGGATTAGTCTTCTAAATATTGCTTATACGGTTCTAATGAGCGTATTGGGTGAAAGGCTTAAGCCCACCGTCAACCAACTGATTGGACCTTTAAATCTGGAAAGTCTGGCATCGGTCAAATATTCACAACACGCCAAATCTTGGAAAAGACCCATGAAAGGAGAATCGACATGCACCTTCTTTTCGTCGACTTCAAAGCTGCTTTCGACAGTACGAGAAGGAGTTTCCTGTATGCCGCGATGTCTGAATTTTGTATCTCCGCAAAACTAATACGGCTATGCAAGATGACGCTGCTTAATACGAGCAGCGCCGCCAGAATTGGGAAGGACCTCTCCGAGCCGTTTGATACCAAACGAGGTTTCAGACAGGGTGACTCGCTGTCGTGTGACTTCTTTAACCTGATGTTGGAGAGCATCGTACCAGCCGCAGAGCTTAATCGCTCAGGCACAATATTTTACAAGAGCGTGCAACTGTTGGCGTATGCCGATGATATTGACATCATGGGCCTTAACAACCGCGCTGAAAATCGCGTTGATTTTTTTTAATTTTTTTCTTGGCCGTCTTGGGCATTTTTTTAAACATTTTTTTTCTACATTCTAGCTCAAAAATCGGGAGATGGATGTATAAGTACATTACGATACTTAGCCCATTCATAAATATAGAGCCATCGCGTGGGTATTGAGGACAGTCATTTGTGGACAGTGTCTAAGATGCAGCATTTGGCATGTGTATGCATCACTTGTGGGATGGAGATGATGCTCGAACTGCCACCGCTTCAAATCGTTTCTTCTTAATTGGCGCTATAACCGCTTACGCAATTTTGGTCGAGTTTAACAAAGCGCGTCCGTCGTTTCTTTCTCGTGCTAATTGCGCCAATTGGACACACCAAGTGAAGCTAAGTCCTTCTCCACCTGATTTTACCAACGCAGAGGAGGCCTTCCTCTTCCTGTACTACCACCAGTTGGTGCCGCGTCGAATTCTTTCAGATCCGGTCCGTTTGTATCCATTCGGACGACATTAGCCAGCCAGTTTAGCCGCTGGATCTTTATTCCCTGCGCTATGTCTATGTCTATGTCGTCGTTCAAATAGTTACTCAGTACTCAGCTAAGCGCAACTTTTTAATATGACTAGGGAAGGTTTTGGTAAGGGAAAAATATTCTCATAGAAGGTTATGGATTTGTTGAACCAACAGCTCTCATGGGTAACTGGGGAACCATGGATGATATCACTAAGATTATTTAATTTTGTGAAAAATTTCAGGTTCGAACTGGACGATAAAGTAAGGTGAAGTGCAGGAAACTCCAGGAGTGTACTCTACACTGGTATACAGATGGCACGAAGGTAACTGAAATCATATGCGCCTCATATATTTTTCTATGTGCAGAGATCAATTTAGACAAACACCTCTGGGATGAGCGAATTGTCATTCTCAGCGATAGTCAGGCGGCAGTCAAAGCATAACCATCTTTTGAGGTTAGGTCCTCATTGATCATTGGGTGCATCGAGAAATTAAATTTGCTAATTGAATTATGTGTCCCAGAACACAGGGGAACGAAGTAGCGCATGCGCTGGCTAGAGAAGCTGCGTTTTCGTTATGAATAGAATCCGAGCCGTTCCTTGTCTCGGAGCCACACACCATCAAGGAGGAGCATAGAAGCGAAGAACTAACACTAAGAGAACAGTTCACTAAATTTCGGGGACATGCCAGGTGAAGTCCTTTGTAGCGGGTATAACCAAAGTAGGTTCAGGCGACTAATAGTCCTCCCTAAGAACAAACTAGGGATGTTCGCGGACATTCTCATAGGTTACTAAGGCATGTGCAGTTATCTGCAGATACCTTGGATATGGTTCACCGAATACTGTCATTTCTGCCAATTCACGTATACTCCAGCACTCTTTCTTCCTGAGTACGATACTATGGATAAGATAAGATATTTGGACCAGATGCGGCCAGAAGAAGGCCACATACACTCAGTCCAGCTCAGCTCTATTATAGATTTATTAAGAGAACTCGGTTCGGATGAGACACTGGCTTGAGTAGATACCGTGAGGTAGAAGTGCAAACTTCATTTTTCTTCATTCATTCATTCGGGCTGTAAAGCTGCATACCCGATACTTTGAGGTTGGGAATTTTATAATTTTTGTAGTAAAATGAAAAATATTTTAGTAAACAATTTTTGACGTGATAAAGTCTTATAATTCGATTTAGCCGGCTGCACGCACGAAAAAATGTGTCGTTACCTTGCTCATTTGTCGTTACCTTGCTCATTTGTCGTTACCTTGCTCATTGTCGTTACCTTGAATGAACTGCAGGCGAGAGCGCGGAACGAACGACAAAGAGCACAATCGGTCCCCGCATTCGGCAACGTTCGACATCTGGCTCTGTCGCGCATTTGTATATAAATTCACATACATACTTGTATTTGCATATGCCTTCTTCCTGTATGCATGGTAATGAACCATTTCTCTGTTGAGAATAAACGATGATAAGGAAAAATAGGAAATGAAAGGGAGTGTTTCAAGTGTAATGTGTATTGAGAAAGTCAAATCGATGATGATGCCTCTTAGTGTGGTTGACTTATTAACGTCTGATGCACAATCGAAGTTGAAGATATCTTTCATGAATATAATAAATGTTTCGTAATTTTTCACGTTTGTGTAAATGTAACTTGACCTATTCCATTGCAATTCCATTTACCTCCTCCTCTATATCCATACAAAGTAGCTATCAAACAAATAAAATTAAAATTTTGTTTTGAAAATTGCAACCATTACATCAGTATTTTCTTATGACGTTGTCACGTTAAACTATCGTCAGTAAACCGACTTTACAGACAACCTCTTTTTTTATATAATTAGAAATCAATAATTTACCAGAATTTCGCAATAAGTCCCTGGATTGCAGTCTTTTGGTGTATTGTGGATGCTCAAAATTACAATTCTTTAATATCTTTGCTCTTGAGTATCTCTCATCGCTCAAAGTTTGCCTTAAAGTAAAACAAAATATTTGCAGTATAAATACAACAACACCTTTAAAACGGCTTACCATATAAAGTGACAGTTATCTCTTCGTTTGATGGAATACATTTCTTTCCAAAATCACAAAAGCTTTCCATTTCAAAATTTCCTGCAAACTTTCGACTGATTTTCTCATCAACTGCATCAACAAAAATTCGAACGTTTGATATAAGTGGAAAAAGCCATCACTCTGAGTTTAGCCTTTGGAAGTTTACGTTAGGTGATTTTCGCAGTAAAAGCTCAATTTGATGTGTGAAAAAATGCCGAGTTTTGGCCTAACTGCGGTACCAAAAAAGTGGGTAAATAATGCGAAATTGCATTTGATACCCTTTAGACCTTAGAGACGCGCAGAAATCGCTGTGTGCGGAAATATCTCTCTGCGCGTATGTGTGTGTAAGTAAATGCAAAACTTCATGCTATGATTGAAAAAAAAAAATGGAAATTCGGTGTTTGGCTGCAGGGGGCGTCGCTTTTATTTCTCTCCACTTTGCCGTTTTTGGTATGTGGTGGCAATTTTTTTTTGTAAGAAGCAAAGTAAGAGCAAAATAAAGGCAAAGGCAATGCAAAGCTATAATACTTGAATATGCTTTTGCCTGCTACTTTTATTGGGGGCAACATAGTTCATAGCCGGGAGTGCTGATGATGGAACCTATGGAATAACTGAGTGTTGCTAAGGAAGGGATCTTTTGACTTTTTTGATGAGCGCATTAATCGTCGTCATTAGCACTGTTTTCTTTATCTGCCATTGGAGCATAGGGCCTCAATGAGTGAACAATGAGGCTGTGAAAGTTAATAATATTCAATTAGATGTTAAATGAAAAATGATATGTTCAGTGCCTGTTCGATGATTTCCAACAAGCCTTCGACAGTGTTAAAAGAGATAGCATTTAGCACATATTGTTTATTCTTGGAATACCTGCCAAACTAATAAGGCTCGTTAGCGCAATGCTCACAAATACACAAGCAAAAGTGAGCATTCAAGGGAAGCTCACAGAGCCGTTTTCTATTGAATCAGGTGTAAAACAAGGTGATGCCCTATCAGCAGTCATATTCAATTTAGTGCTGCACTTTGTCGTAAGGGAAGTCAACAGAAGTGGTGCCTTGATAACTAAAACAACCCAAATATGTGCTTACGTAGATGACATCGCTATTCCCTGAAGAAATAGGAATGATTTAAAAGAAATTTTCCTAAAAATTAACAATAGTGCAAACGGTATTGCTCTTTTTGTAAACGGGGGCAAAACCAAATATCTGTTGAAATCGAGGCGGCCTGCACAGATGCAAAATTTCCATATGAGAGGCCATACTTTTGAAATAGTGCAGCATTTTAAGTACCTAGATGTTATGTTCGCATGTAGCGCTGATTCAACTTCCGCAGTCAGAGATCGCATCAACGCCGCCAACAAAACGTATTATGCCCACCTTAACTTGTTCAAGTCCCGACTTTTGTCTAAAGCTACAAAGTTTACTATGCACAAGACTCTTATTCGACCAATCCTAACATATGGTTGTGAAGTATGGACTCTTAAGGTTGATGACTGCGCGCAGATTGCTACCATGGAAGGAAACATTTTATGAAAAATCTGTGGCCCATTAAGAATGGATGATGATACCTACAGAATTCGATTGAACTCTAAACTGAACGAGCTAACTCAGCACAAGACAGTTGTACGTTTTGTTAAAGCGCAGCGCATAAGCAGGCTGGGACATGTGATAAGTATGCCCACTGACTGTGCCGTGAAGAAAGCCTGGAGAGGAAAGCTAATGGGCGTGAAAGCCAAAGGCAGACCGAGGAATCGTTGGATAGACGTAGTGGAATACGAATTTAAGAAGCTGGGAATACGTAACTACGAAGCAACAGCTCAAGATAGACCGCTTTGGAGGAGCATTTTGAAGGAAGCTTTGACGCACCCCGCGCTGTAACGCTGTGAAAGAAGATGAAGATTACATGTAGAAGTGTTTTTTTGATTCTACTGAGTATAACCCTCCACCCCCCTTCCATCTTTCTCAGAATGAGTTACCCATCTGTATATTTAATTAAACTTTCCTTTTTATTTGTTCCTTCTGTTTTTGTTAAATCCCTGCTAGTGTATGGTATTGTTGCATTTTTTATTATTTATAAAGGGTGATTTTTTAAGAGATAAAAACACACGTAAAATTTTGAAAAAGGCATGAAATTTTATTTAAATTTAAATTTTTATTTATTTCATGCTAATGTTGACCGCGTCTGCCCGCTTAGTCCAATTTTGGCACTTCCAATCCAAACTACCACAACCAATAAACTTACAATAACCAACTCATTTGGAAAATACTGGTCAAATGAAGCCAGCGACACCAACTTTACACCATCATTTTTAGACCACAAATACTCCTCCTTAACACCAATTAACAGCTTAACCACAAGCAAACCTGCAATTCAAATAGAAAGCGATATAACTATAAGAGAATTCTCTATAGCTCTATCAAAACTTAAGGGTCGCACCCCAGGTATTGATAGAATTTCTTACCACATGATAAAAAACTTAGCGGCGACCATGAAAACCCGTTTACTTTGACTTTATAACAACGTTTTGTCGTCCCCACTATACATAAACCAAACCAAGATAAATCCTTCATCAAATCCTACCGTCCAATATCCTTGAATCCGGTCTGCGCAAAATCATTAGACAAAGTAGTAGCTAATCGGCTATGGTGGTTTGTTTCCTGCAACAAACTACTACATAGCCAGCAAATCGGTTTTAGAAAGGGTGAATCAGTGTCTGATTATCTAGTATATCTAGACCAAGAGATCACGTCCTCCTTATCCTAAGAAAAGCATTTGTCAATCATCTCACTCGACTTTACTAAAGCATTTGACAAAATCGGAGTACACACCATTCTGGACCAGCTTTTAGAATGGAAAATAGGTACTAAACTATTAAGCTATATCAAAAATTTTATGACAAATAGAAAAATTAAATTAAGAATAGATGCTCACTTCCCGAAACATATCCGCTCCAGATTGGGATACCCCAAGGATCCCCAATTTCAGTCATACTATTTCTTATAGCATACCACAAACTCAGCAACATTTTATCATTACACAAAGAAATAGACTTTCTGGCTTACGCAGACGATTTCACTCTCAGAAGAAAAATGAATGAACATGAAAATACAAACATAGATCTCAACGACATTTACAACGATATTTTGAACTGGGGCAATTACTCAGGTGCAAGCCTGTCAACAGGAAAAAGTTAACACATACACATATGCAGGAAAACAGTGTCATCCAAATATCACATGCAACAACTTTACAATAAACAACGCCGAAATCTTAAAAATATTAGATATCGAATTTATTAAAAGATATAGATGGGAAGCCCACATTTCAAAACTTGTCAACTCACTAAATAAATGTTTGAACGTAATAAAATGCCTTTCAAGCCCAAAACTCTACGATAACACTAGTTCAATCATTGCCGCTATCAAATCTTTAATCGTATCAAAAATTTACTATGGATTATACCTTTTTGGCTACACACCTAAATCAAGTATCAACAAACTCAACTCATTACTAAACTCTGCTATACGAACCGCCTTAGGCGCATACCGTACTACACCGATTCGCAACATGACGCTCAACAGGCATACCACCGTTAATACAAATGAGGGAGCTTGCTACAACAAAACTTTGCAAAAACCTAATCGTTAATGACCAGTCAGCACTTTGCAAACTTACACACAAAATAATAATTTCTAAACGAAAACACAAAATTCAATCAACACTCAAACGCTTAATAGAAAAATCTCTGGAATGAGATATTCCCATCAATTATAAACCTAAGACCATCACCCGATTTCCTGGATGGCAACTACCTTTCAATGCCATAGATACATCACTCCACCATTAGAAAAAAGAGAATACGCCTTCAACAATATTTAAAAAACTCTTCTCAGAATTAACCAACAAACTTATAAAAAAAAAAAAAAATCAAACTAATCTTCACAGACGGTTCAAAAAGCGCAAACCAAACAAGATTCAGCGTTATATGCAATGATAAAATACTAATTAGCAAGGTCTTTTTTATTTATGGATTACATTTATATTATGGATACATTCTTACAGACTATATTAAGCTAATGTACAATAGTTTAGTAGTTACTAAGAAAATAACGATTTAAGATGATTGACTAAGATGCCATACGGCCATGTAAAATCAGCATCAGAAAAATTGAAAAACATATTTAAATCTGCACATGCCCTAGGAATCGGAGCATTCACCCCATAGTTGGTTCTCGAGAAGCCAAGTTTAAATGTTTCGTACTGTCCGGGCCTCATATTGGGTATATTAAATTGAATATCTTACCTCTTTACAGCACAAATTTTGCTGCAGAAACGTTAGCCATATTTGAAGCAGTACAATATGCTAGCCAAACACCTGGAAAATTTGCAATTTGTTCCGATTCCTTAGCCTCATTAGAAATGGTAAAAAATATAAACAATAATAATTATTATACAGACTACATAAGAAACTGCTTACTAAAATTCAAAAATAAAATCGAACTCATATGGATACCAGGACACGCGAAAATCAAGGGCAACGAACTAGCAGTTTTAGCAGCAAAGGAAGCATAAAACTGCCCCCTAACTATGTCTCGAACCTCCTACACACAGATATTAAAAAACATATAATAAAAAAATTCAAAAATAAACAACACTCCACATTCGAACAAACAACAAGCTGATATAAATTTGTTAACCCAATGAAGCAAACAATCAATGAACACACATTTATACATAATACTAACATAACTAGAAGGGAAATAACAAAAATAATTAGACTACGACTTGGGCACACACGACTAACACACGAATATTGAATAAAAAAAGACCTAAATATCTGCAAATACTGCAATACCTCAGCTCCAAACATCAAACACATCCTAGGCGACTGTACACATTTTATAAACCACAGAAAATCACTAAACAATACAAAAGCTACTGATCTACTTTTAAACAATTCTACAGAGAACATTATTAAACTTATAAGCAATTTAAAATATTGCAATATCTTAAATGAAATTTAGCTAACACCCTACATACACATTAGGCCGGGTGGATTTGTGGGGAGGCAAAAAAGTCGCCCATTGCTCTGTGAAAATCATATTTTAGGGATCAAAATAAGAAACTTTGCCGAAGGAACCAAACCTCTAAAACGAATTCTGATGTCCTCCAATTTGGGTCGAACTTTTTAGTTTCTTTTCTCATGTAAAGGCCAAAAATGGTGATATTTTGAAATGATTGTATGGGGAACTCCCCAGGGGAGTTCCAGGGGGTGTGCCACTGACATGGGTGGATCGGCCGTCCAAAGTTAGTGGGGTCTGTCATACATTTGGACTCCATTGGAGCACTCTAAATGGGTCAAAGTGGGATTTTTCGTTCGACCCAAATTGGGGGACATCAGAATTCGTTTTAGTGGTATGGTTCCTTCGGCAAAGTTTCTTATTTTGATCCCTAAAATATGATTTTCACAGAGCAATGAGCGATTTTTAAATCGACCAGCCCTAATACACATATATACACATCCAGTATATTAGCTTAGCCATAGCTATAAGCTTTTTGTATTTTATAGTTAACTATAAATACAATTGTCAATAAAAAAAAAACACTGGCCGATACAGCTGCGATATTTTCTGGTGTTGGTGGTTTGATGTCCAATAATGTAAATTTGCTTCTAAATTTAGTCACAATAGCTCGAATAGCCGCTTCAGTGGGTCGATTGAACTGACCATAAAATGGAAAAAGCAGACCAAACTGAAGATGTTTGACAGCGAAACAAAACACGAAACGTGCGTCAGCTGTTTAAACCAACTGTTAGATAATAATAGGACTATGAATAAGTTCGTGCGGTTTTTTTTCGAAATTTGAAACTTTATTGACGTAAAATGGTTACAAATTTAATATTCAAAATATTGTCCATCGCTTACTACTACTTTTTCCCATCTTTCTGGCAATTCACGGATTCCCTTTGTGAAAAATTCGGTCGGTTTTGCCGCAATCCACGAATCGATCCATTTTTTGACTTCATCGTAATTACGGAAGTGCTGGTCAGCCAGGCCATGTTGCATCGATCGGAAGAGATAGTAATCGGATGGCGCAAGGTCTGGACTATACGGCGGGTGGGGTAGGACATCCCATTTGAGCGTTTCTAAGTATGTTTTGACCACTTGTGCAACATGTGGCCGAGCATTGTCATGTTGCAAAATAACTTTGTCGTGTCTATCGGCGTATTGCGGCCGTTTTTCTCGCAGTGCTCGGCTCAAACGCATCAATTGTCGTCGGTAGACATCCCCCGTAATCGTTTCATTCGGTTTCAGTAGCTCATAATACACAACACCCAGCTGGTCCCACCAGATACACAGCATAACCTTCAGGCCATGAATATTCTGCGCCGACGTCGATGTTGAAGCATGGCCAGGGTATCCATACGTTGCCCGACGTTTTGGATTGTCGTAATGGACCCACTTTTCATCGCCAGTCACAATTCGATGCAAAAAACCCTTTCTTTTGTGCCGTTGAAGCAGTTGTTCGCATGCCATAAAACGGCGTTCAACGTCTCTTGGCTTCAATTCATACGGCACCCAATGGCCTACCTTTCGGATCATTCCCATGGCTTTTAAACGTTTGGAAATGGTTGATTGATCAACTCCCAAAGTTTTTGCAACCTCTTCTTGCGTTTGAGCCGGATCTTGATCGAGCAATTCCTCCAATTCGGTATCCATGAACTTTGGCGGCGCACCCTCGCGTTCTTCGTCTTCCAAGCCAAAATCACCACTTTTAAAGCGTGCAAACCACTTCTGGCACGTTCGCTCAGATAGAGCATGCTCACCATAAACTTCCACCAAGATACGATGACTTTCGGCTGCTTTTTTCTTCATATTAAAATAATGAAGAAGAATTCCCCGCAAAAACACATTATTTGGCACGAAATTCGACATTTTCAAGTGTGGTAAAAATATTGTTGTTTACGCTTCAAATAAAAAACTTATACTGACGTTTGTGCCTTACGACAGTAGCTCTCCAATGAATGTTTGGAAATGTGGATCGATGGAATAATAATCAAGTTACGCCATCTGTTGTAAAACCGCACGAATTTATTCATAGTCCTATTAGCTAAAAAATCACCCGTTATAAGAGCTGCACTTTTTTAATTTCAACGATCATAAGAATTTTCTTCAAATAAAAACTTATTTTGATTGATTGAAATTAATTAAAATTTGCTTGTTCAATTTCAAATTATTTTAATATACTGGTGATATTGTTTTTCTTCGATTCTTTCAGCTGCCGCTTTTTAATTTTTTCTTGCATAAATTTTAACAGCCTCCATTATCACTTTATTATGCATGATTTTCCGTTTATGAACTTGCTGCGGTTTGTTGTTGTTAAATAATTGAAATTTGGTTGTCTGTTAGTATTTTAATTTTATATTTTTGCAAAAGCAATTTTTTTTCTGTATTCGCTTTTTTACCATTTGAGTCTATTTACTCATTATTGCCGCTTTGCCTTGCGCTTATTCATTTAAATCCACACTATAAGTGTGTAAAAAGTTAAAATATTTTTATGGTTGGTTTCAAAATGAACAACTACAAAAAACACACTTGAGTTATGAAGTAGAACGGCATATTTACATAATTTTTAAAATTGAATTTTTTTGCAGGCTGAAATATTAATGATTGTTAAGCTAATATGTGCTTTAAGCTACTAATGAATTGGTTTGAAGTTAATTATGGTAAACAAGGGGAAAAACACATTAACTAAATCTCATGTCGTAATAATAACTGCGCGAAATTCAGGCAAAAATAACTAATAAAGAAAATATTTGCCTTAAATAAACTCGTAGTTATTGTCCACCACGGCGTATGAGTGATGTAATGAAGCGTGGAATGAATGCGTGGAGTAAAAAAACTGGTAAACTCAAAAAGTACAATAAACTAAAATAATGCATGGAAACACATGCAAAATGAAGTGATTTCATTCTAGAAAAAATTAAATTAAATTTGCAATTAAATCACGCATAAAATTGCTTAATTTTAAGAATGACATTTTTTGCTCTCAAAGCTTGACATACAAAAATTCGTATAAATATGAAATATGCAGTAATTATTATGGCTCCATAGTCAAGCTGCACTATTCATGTTCGCAAAAAACAAAAAAAAAACGAAAAGCAGTACATCTGCTTACAACAGGTTACATTAGTAATTTTCAGCTTCTTACATAAATGCGGCTTTAGGGCTTTCAAGTATAAAAATTAATAAATAAATAATTAGCGTGTGTACTTCGGTTAGGAGTTGCGTGCGACTTGATGTGTTTTCATAAATGGCGGTACCTACAGTTTTCAGACCACTCCGAACGGTAAATGCTTTTTTTTATGAGGGCAGAAATACATTCGGAGGTTTGCCATTGCCTGGTGAGGGTCGACCGCTATTAGAAAAAGCCTTGTCTATCATTTTGCAGTTTCATGCACGGGGATTCGAACCTACATACTCCGAAATGGGAGTCACGCACCAACCCATTCGGCCATGATGGCGGCCATTTATAGTGAAGTAAAAAGTTCTCTGCGGGTTTTCGCTTTATTTCGTAGAACAAACTTACACTGTTAACTATAACACAAATACAGCCAAATAGTTTTCTGACTAATATTCAATTCGGTAATTTTAAAAGCCTTTCTATCAACTGTAATCAGCTCAAAAATGGTAAATGATTGCCATGAGAAGATTTCTCATTACGCTAGAATACTTAGACACAGAATTATAAGGCTGAATTCCTCGATATTAGTGATATGAGGGAAATGAAATGGCTGATCATTTAGCTAAAAAAAAACGGCACATGTGCTTCTAATTGGTCCTGATCCTTTCGTGTGGACTTACAAAAGTCCACTTCAGTGAATTTTTTCAGAAAGTAAGAGGAGAAGAAATTCGTTGAACACTGGGAAAACTCTACCATTCAGCGACAAGCGAAACAATTCTGTCCGCCGCACGAAAGAATTTCTCAGAAGAATATCTTCAGCAGAGTAAACTTAAGATCCTTAGCTGGAGTACTTTGTAGACTACTGTAGTCTGAGATTGCACTTAAACAAAAATGGTCAATCTCCATCATTTGTCGATTCTGCGAAATGGATATTGAAAATTCAGAACATTTTCTTTCGGAATGTCCTGCTTAAAGCAGAAAAAGGCTTCACCACCTTGGTAGTCGTTTTGGCCTGTATTCATTTAATTATGAAACAATAAAACATAGAATGCACTAAAAATTCTTAAAAAGCTTTCAAATATAGGGTACCTCAACACGTACCTCAGCTCAGAGGCCAACTTCTTTGGCCCGGAGCCCGTTCTGTCACTCTCTTCTGCAGCCATCAAGGCCACGGTTAGCAAATGGGTTACTAACAGGTGGCGCTAAAGTGATCTTCCTATCAGAAAATGCTATAAATTTTGCGATTGGCCCCTAATGTCAGTTCTGTTTTGACATTTGTGTAATAAACACATGCGAAATACACGTTAATAAACAATGTTACGCTACACTGCTCCAGAACGCGGAATATTCCTGACTATTTATTTGACCAATAATCGGTCGGGGACTTTGGCACAACGTGAATTTCGTCGCAGATTTCCTCGCCGTCCAACGCCTACTGGTGAAACACAGTGACGTTTAGCCGCTCGCCTCGAAGATACTGGCATAACACGAGATACTGCCAGGCGTGGCAGACCCCAGAGTAGCCGTTCTGCAGAGAATATTGCTGCTGTAGCCGAGGATGTCATGGAAGCGCCGCCGACATCGACCAGACGACGTGCCACGCAAATGGGTATCAGTCGACGGTCTTTACAGCGAATTTTGGTACAAGATTTGAAGATGTTTCCGTACAAAGTCCAGGCGGTGCATCAGCTGTTCGCTGCTGACCGCCAATCGCGTCTAACATACGCTTAACCACCACCAAGAGGAAGATGATTTTTCATCAAAAATAATAATGAGTGATGAGGCCCATTTCCATCTTAGCGGGTACGTAAATAAATAAAATTTACGCTTCTGGGGCACTGAAAATCCGCGTGTAACCCACGAAGAGCCATTACACCTGCTCAAAGTCACTGTATGATGTGCTGTTTTCGCTGGAGGAGTCATCGAACCTTTTTTCTTCGAAGACGTCGCGGGCCAAACGGCTACTGTGAATGGTGAGCGCTACAGAGCAATGAGCAACGAGTTCTTTTTGCCGCAACTTGTTGAATTGGGATTGGAAAACATGTGGTTCCAACAGGACGGTGCAACGGCACGCACTGCACGTGCCACAACCGATATGCTGAAGGATGCATTTCCCGGGCGTCTAATCTCCCGTTTTGGCGATTTGCATTGGCCAGCAAGATCGCCTGCTTTGACCGCTCCAGACTTTTTTTTGTGGGGCTTTTTGAAGTCGCGGGTTTATGTCAACAAGCCTCAGACTCTTGCAGCTCTTAAAGACAATATCCGTCAAGAATGTGAGGACCCATCTCCGGAAGTTTTGGCCAAAGTGATGGAAAGTGCCATAAAAAGGGCTCAAATAGCAATCAACTGTGGCGGCGGCCATTTACATGACATCATATTCTTGACTTGATGTAAAAAAAAATTAAAAGACCAAATAAAAATAATCCAGAAGAAGAATCAAAGTTTTTCATTTTTTTTTTAATTACAGCCAAAAAACATCGCAAGGTTACTTTTGCGCCACTTTGTACAACCCACAAGTGAGCTTGGCAAGCTGAGAGAGGATGCAGATGGACAAAACTGATGTTACCTGTCATGTCCGACCGTTGGACTAAAAATTCGTTTTTACAAATATCTCAATCACCGCGTAACCTAGACGATTAATTGCTTTGAGATGAGAACTTTGCTGAAAATTACAAGTCCCTTAAATGGCTTAACACTGAAACATACTCAGTCCCATAACTCTTTATGATGTCGCGTGGGGGGGCTTGTTCTTATCTGTCCTAAAACTAATGTGAATCGTTCAGAAACTAAAAATTCCCTGTTTTCCAGAGAGCTCACATCTTCTAACGCATTAAAACATTTTCTACTTGGAATGGAAAATCTGGTTAGATCAAAGCAATGGCATGAAAGATCCAAAATCGTATCTTACTCTTCCTCAGCTGCACAATTTCTGCAGAAGTCATGTGTATGCACGCCCTTCCTCTGGGCGTCTCAGCCTATTACGTAGTACTTATTTTGGCTAAGCAGATATTCTGCGCAGGCAGGCAATGACAAACCTCCGAGTGTATTTCTGCCATGAAAAAGCTCCTCATAAAAATATCAGCCGTTCGGAGTCGCTTGAAACTGTAGGTTCCTCCCTTGGTGGAACAACATCAAGCGCACACCACAAATAGGAGGAGGAGCTCGGCCAAACACCTAACAGAAGTGTACGCGCCAATTATTTATTCTTTTTTGTTTTTAGATATTCTGCGCGTTTAGTGTTGAAAGTCGGCCGCAACTCTCGGGCGATTGTTGAGGCGGGTTCGTTACTCAGTCCTTCTTTCGCTGTTCTTACAATTTTTTTTAAATATATTAGATAGCTTACATGTCTGTAAAGTATGCCTATGTCATTGCCTTTGTTAATCATCAGTCAGCTTTGTGCCAAGTCTTTTGTGTCAGTTCTCCTCAATGTCGCAATGTACAGAAACCTATGCTACCTTTGGGTGAAATTACTCAGCCTTCGCGTTAAGAGATGTGCTACACAAAAGGTTGCCGACTGCTTTGTGAGGGATTTTATCCTCGCCTGGATATCAGTGAAAATGTAGGTGACATCTCCAGGTATCGCATCACATTGTACTGGTGCCACTGCAAAGATAAACCACAAAAAAAAAAAAACTTGCCACCAGTTCAGCCTGGAAATCACTGCAGTAGTCGGAGCGCCAAAAGCTGAAACAGATCCCAACATTTATGGAATATACACCTTAACGTAAGATTAGACTAAATCAACTCAAGAATTTGTACCGAACAGGTAAGAAAAAGGAAAGTAAGAATTTTGAATGCAAAACGACACTTTGAACAACTTTTTAGTATGTATTGTCTAAAGGCGGTCACGTAAACCAAGTGTTGTCCACAGTGGAATTTGAATTCAATATCTGTTGTCCTTACGGTGCATACAAACAAACGGGACCAAGTTGGCGGCCAGACCTAACTAATATTATAGGCATAACCATAGCAAACTAATGATAGCTGGCGTCAGTTCCTTTTGGTAACCAGCCACATTTACAAGATCTAGCAATTTGTTTAAACTTTTTACGTATTTATTTCAAAACATTATTCAACTCATTATTGGAATTATTTAAAATTAATTCCTTAATATAAAGTTAATTTATTGCTTTTCACAGTATCAAAAGCAAAAATTAGTTATCGATGCCACCTGTGAACAAATACCATCATGCAAAAAAAACAAGAAAAAAAAATCATTCAAATAAATACTCCACAAAAAACCAATTCACGCACATAAATTCACAAATTCACGTAAATGTAAATTGGCACTCGCATTTAATTGGCAGTCATTAAGAATTATTCAAATAACTATGATTAAGTAGATGGGGAATGATTTTTTTTTACAAACCTTTTTATTTTTTGTGCACAAATACGCCAAGGTGGGCCAAAGTGTGGTCGTACACATAACGGGTAGTAATTCAAATAGTCGCGGTACTCATAGAACGATTTACTTTTTCATTTATTGCTTATGACTCAAAGCACGTGAGTCGTGTTCGAAATTGGGCGAACGGCGGAAACTGCTTGGTTTGAGGGTTACTAGCGATACAATTGCTACGTTCACGTTGCTCAAAGCTAAAGAGGTCGTAAAATCCAAGTTACTACTATGGGCAAGAAGTAAGGTGAATTTGGTTGTAAAATGAAAAATCTTAATTTGTTCTTGTAAATCAATTTCATCCCCTTCATAATAATCCCCTCTCGATGAAATACACTTATGCCAACGATTTTTCCAATCCCCGAAACATGCCAAATAGTCCATTTCCGGTATAGCCATCAGCACCTTCTTCGATTCAGCTTTTATCTCCTCAATCGACTCGAAACGCGTTCCCCGGAGTGGTCTATTGAGTTTTGGGAATAGCCAGAAGTTACACGGAGCCAAATCAGGCGAATACGGTGGTTGCGGAACGATATGCGTGGAATTTTTGGCGAAATGGTCACGAAGAACGAGTGCAGTGTGAGACGGTGCATTATCGTGATGCAAAAACCAAGAGTTGTTGGCCCATAATTCTGGTCTTTTTAGACGAATTGCTTCACGTATAACGCTTCATGTATAACGCTCAATATTCCTTATTAACAGTTTGGCCAGGTGGAAGGAATTCATAGCGCACCACACACCGAAAATCGAAAAAAATTGTCATCATGACTTTTATTTTTGAACGACTTTGATGTGCTCTTTTCGGTTTGGCCTCGCCTTTAGCACGATATTCGCTTGATTGGTCGGTTGTTCCAGGGTCGTAAGCATAAATCCAAGTCTCATTTCCCGTAATGATGCATTTGAGCTTGTCCTGATAGTCTGAAAGCATTGTTTCACACACATCAACGCGACGACTTTTTTCCAAGAAATTGAGAGTTTTCAGTACCTAACGAGATTTGACTTTTCGTAGGCCCAAATGGTCTTTCAAAATGGTTTTCACAGATCCTTCTGATATTCCGATCATGCCAGTAAGGTCTTTAACAGTCAATCGACGATTTTTGAGCACTAACTCCTTCACTTTATTGACGTGTTGGTCATCTGTTGACGTCGATGGTCGTCCGGAGCGCTCCAAGTCATCAACACGTTCTCGACCCTCTTTGAAGTCTTTGTACCACTTATAAACATTTTTCTGCGACATGGTCGAATCACCAAATGCCTTCTGCAACACGCTAAACGTTTCCGCAGCTGAAATTTCATTCCGCAAACAAAATTTGATGCTCAATCAATCAATTGGTCATCTAGTAAACACAAGCGTAAATATATTACTGATAATAACATTCACATGAAAGTTGGCCCAGATGTTATTAACTGTGCTGCCAACTCATGAAAAAAATAACTAGAGCGAAATTTTCATCCCGCGAAGTTTGACAAATAAATTCTCCTTACTTTTTGCCCACAGTAGTATACCTCGAAAATGTTGTATAAACACCCAGTACTCTGAAAAAGCTTCACATGTGTCAAAAGAATAATAGCGAACAAAAGTTATATTTGATCTTGTTTCCAATTCTTCTTCCTCCTGATACCCTACATCACCATATTTTGTGTAAGACTTAGGAAATATAAAGGGTCTTTCAAAGACTATTCCTAGATCTCAGTAGTATGTAATTCCGGAACGGTACTTCTGTCAATAAATAGTCGATTTTTAAGAACAACATATCTAAAAATTCCAGGTAGAAAAAAAGAGTTAGAAGAAATTTAAATACAATTTATTGAAAATCACAGTTTTTTTGGGCCTCTAATCTTAATTCCTTAAGTGATGTAATATATAATTGCTAAGAGCTGTATTTTGAATAAAAAGAGTGAAACTTGGAGGAATAAAAATGTTAATGGCTTTATTTTAAAACAACATATCCGCTTGTGGCTTGCAAGATCTTTTATTATAATTTATGGTGACTTGAAAAAAATCCTGATTAGCTGTTAAGAAACCAAAAACACAGGATTACTAATGATTTAATGGTACGGGGCCGAGCTCCTCCTTCTATTTGTGGAGTGCGTCTTGGTGTTGTTTTACAACTAGAGGAACCTACAGTTTCATGCACCACCTCCGCACAGCAAATGGTGTTTCATGAAAAGCTTTTCCATGGCGGAAATACACTCGGTGGTTTGCCATTTTGACGAGGATTGCTTTCAAAAAAAAAAAAAAAAAAAAACGTTTCCCATCATTTGGTGTTCCGTGCCTGTAGTTTCGAAGCAATGCAATTTTAAATGCTAGTCACGGCTTTTCAGCTACGGTGGCCGCCTTCACGTAGTATCTGTTAATAAACAAACACATTTTGTTGTTTTGGGACACTCTACTGTAACTCAGTACAACAAAAACAGAACGCTTCAGGTGATGGAAATCCCTCGCCATTCAATTTGCAAACTCATTGCGGTGTTCACTTGTCACTGGGTGATCGGTACTCATGCGGAGAAGCTTGGAATTCCGTACAACCCCTATTGAAGAAGCTGTGGTGATCCTGCAGAGAAAGAGACTGTGGAACACTTTCTCTGCAAATGTCCGGCTCTGGCGACTAGGCGCTTGAGATTCCTTAGCGTGCCCTTTGGGGATGACTTGAGGAAATTCTCCAGCCTAGATCCCTTTTCTCTCCTCCACTACATCAACAGCACTGGATGGCTTTAGACGGTTTTTCTCTTCCTTAAATCTTTTCACAGTGCTACTTGAAGTGTACCTGGGGTACTTTTGCCATCTTACCTACCTACATACCTACTGTACTTGGTTTTTGGTTTCGCATTTTTATTGAGTGAGCTTAAAGTGGGCTCAATAATAAAACAACAAATTTATTTATCACTTTTATTTATGCTGCCTGTCTATATTTCGGCCTCAATTAGTAGTAATATTTAAGAGCGCTTGGTGATGCCTGATCACCCAAATTATACGCATTTTCCCCATCGCCTTCAGTACTTACTTTAATTCCATTTTGCAAAGAAAAATAAACTGGTTTACTCCAATTATTCCACAATATTCTGCAAATTTATTTAAACCTCATATTTTATTTACCATTTTTTATTTTTGCTTAAGCTCTAAATGGTTTCTGGAATTTGTATCTATAATTAATAGTTATTTTTCTATTTTTGCAATCCCCCTACAAATTACGTGAGCGCGTGTGTTTGTGTTAAAGGCCTAACAAATAAAAACAACTGGAGCTTCTTCTTCTTCTCATTCATAATCTTCCGAATACTGCACTTAATTTGATTTTGTTTTACAATTGTTTACAATTATTTTCACCAGCTGCTGGGCTGGTTGCTTAGACAATATTCACGAGTATTTGTATAGGTAATAGATTTTTGTTTGTATGTATAAGCATACTTATATATGCATACGAGTATTGCCTTAATATTAGTTTAGCTTAGCAAAACAATATTTTATGTCTGTATATTGCTGAGTATTTGTAGGTATATACACGCCCTTGTTTTTTTGTTTTGTTTTGCTGGCAATAGCCGGCTTCTTATGTTTAAAACCATATTTTACTTAAGTGACTAGAAGCTGCTGGTTAGATTAATTTCATTGATGTTTTATTGGCAAGCAAGCATGCAAATTATATTTAAAAAAAAATGTGTTTTCCTACGATGGGCTGTTAGTAAACGAAAATTTGTGGTTCTCTTTTTTGCAAATATGAGGATTGGGCATCCTATTTGGTAGAGTTTGTATGAAAACAAGGGATTTGAGGGGGAACAGAGTGGTTTATATAAAAAAGAATGTGAAATATGTAATAGTTTCGTAAGAAAAATTCGAGGATATGTAAAGCATGTGACCTAAAACACCATCTTATACCATTTTTGCCATCCTCCAGTTAGGGACTTCACTGCGTATGAGTAACGCACAAAAGTGCATTTGGAATAGTACAAGGGGAACATTTTAATAGTAAGTAATTAATAATAAATATTAATGTGCTTGTCTCCTGATATGAATTAAGTATTTTTTTTTTATTTATGCCAACTGAGAAGTGGAGGATGGCTCCATATGTATGTAGAAGTCACCGTAGGTGGGGAAAGTTACTGATCGCCATTCACTTGGGAGTGGCCAGGACGATTCTTATGCATATGGTTCAAGCAGCTCTCAAAGTCCGGGATTAGCCCACGTATCCTCTGGGTAGCTTCCGAACACCCGTTCGGGAGTGAAAAGCTTAAAGCCTCGGATGATACCTCGCTATACTGATGAGACCTCGCTATACTGATGGCGACCACTGCAAACGAAATAAGGATTATGATTTGAGGGAATGCACTTGGAATATCCGGTCCCTTAATAGGGAATGTGCCTCTGCTTGGCTGGTTGATGCCCTCGTGAGAGTAAAGGCTGACATCACTGCCATTCAAGAGAAGCGATGGACGGGACAAGGCAAGAAAAGCGTAGGACCTTGTGACGTCTACTACAGCTACCATGTAAAAGAGCGCAAATTTGGTGTTGGATTTGTTGTGGAAGAGAGACTTCGTCGCCAAGTACTGTCGTTCACTCCGGTGGACGAGCGTCTCGCAACAATCCGCATCAAAGCCCGTTTTTTTAACATATCGCTAATTTGCGCCCACGCCCCGACGGAAGAGAAGGACGATGCGACCAAAGATTCCTTCTATGAGCGCTTGGAACGTTCCTATGAGCGCTGCCCCCGCCACGACATAAAAATCGTGCTTGGCAACTTCAACGCCAGGGTGGGCGAGGAGGTAATTTTTTGTCCCACAGTCGGAAAATTCAGCCTACACAACGAAACATCCGGTAACGGACAGAGACTGATCGACTTCACTAGGGCCCAAAACATGGTAGTCTGCAGCACCAGATTCCAGCATAAAAAGATACACCAAGCTACCTGGCTGTCTCCTGAGCGAAAAACGCGAAACCAGATTGATCATGATGTGATTGGTGGAAGACACGCTTCTAGTGTATTCGATGTACCTTCGATCCGAGGACCCAACATCGACTCGGATCATTACCTTGTTGCAGCCAAACTGCGCACTCGCCTCTGTGCAGCAAAAAACGTACATCTAACTAGGCAAAGAATGTTCGACATCGAAAAGCTGCAATCACAACAGACAGCCAGAAGATTCGCCACTCGACTCTCACTCCTGCTCTCAGAGAGCACTGCCCAAAAAACCGGCATGCGCGAGCAATGGAGCAATATTTCTCGTTCCCCACGTACCGCCGCCGAAGAAGAAATCGGATTCCGGCGAACCAGAGAAAACAATTGGTACGATGAGGAATGTCATGCTGCCGCAGAAAGAAAGGATGTCGCCTAAAGAGTCACGCTGCGATCGGGCGCAACGCGAGCCATGTCGGGATCGCTACAGTGAGCTAAAAAAGGATGGGAGACGTATTATCCGACAGAAGAGGCCGAAATACGTGAGTGCGAGGAGCTTGATATGCTGGCCAATAGGAACAACACCCGAAAACTCTGCCTGAAAGCTCGGCGGCTTACAGAAGGTTTCAAGACCGGGGCGATTTCCTGTAAGAACAAAGACGTCGATTTGGTGACTGTCATCCAGAGCATACTTAAATTATAGAGGGAACACTTCTCGAACCTTTTAAATAGTAATAGCTGCGCATGTCACAGAGAATGTGAAGATCCCGTGTCTAACTGGCGCCGATCGGCAGGAGAAAGAAACGACTGGTGCGCTTTCTTAAACTCGGCCAAAATCGCGTAAGTGGTTATAGCGCCAATTAAGAAGAAGAAAAGAAAGGACTTCACATAGTATTGAGTCAAAGTCAATTGATAAAATTTTCCCTAAGTGATCCCAGTAGCTGCTGCTCAATTTTTAATTAATTCAAATAAAGTCAAAATTTGTTGATGACACTGCGAAACAACCCAAAGTAGACACGAATGAATCTATGGGCGAAAAAATATAGAAGGTGTGACCAATATCAGATCATTAACTGGCTATCAGCGAATTTGAAAAGATCAGGTGATTGGCTGACTAAAGACCAAACGTGGTAACTCATCATCCTATTTATTCAATCATAATACATTTTCGTTTTTAAATTTTTCTAAGAAGTTCTAAATTTTGTTTAAAGCTCCTTAAAGATTCAACAGGATGGTGGTTTGAAAAAAAAATTATTTATTGTACATCAAAAATTGTACATGCAATTCATTGGAGATATGTTCCAATGCAAGAGGAAAGTAAAATACCTTAGAAACGTCTTTAAAGCTAAATTAAACTTTTTATCCTCGAATATTCTTCACAATTTTCATTCAATGTTTTGACAAAAATTCTTTTTTTTTTTCCTTTTTCACTCCACTCGGGAGCATAGGGTCTCGACAAGACTCAGTCTTGCGTTGGTTTCACTAATCTATTTCCTTTCTGACAGGGTAGGTGATTAGCCTGAAGCTACCAGTCCTAAGTAGTGGGAATGCCCACTTGTCGTGCCTTAGGAGCAACGCCTTCTTAAAGCGCCATCTGTGTGTCACATTTTTCTAGCAGAAGGATCGCAAAGATGGTCGAGGACTTCGCTATATTTAGTGTGTCTGCGCTATTACCGCGATTGCCCGCTTCCGCTTGACAAAAATATATTTTGTAAATTATTATATGCAAATAACGAAACAAAATGTAACCTTTTTGGATATTTGCCTGAGTTCGTCTTGATGTTATACACAAATGAAGGGAGGTACAGTTTTACTCCGCCTCTGAACGACAAATTGTTTTTTATTAAGATCTTTTTCAAAACTGCAGGATATATACAGGGATTAAAAATCTATCCCACAACTATCACCGTGCATTATATATTCTTGAGCATGAAGAGCATCTCTCACTATGTTAATAGCGAAGCTTCAGCTCTCTCCGATCGGAACATGTGGAAGGAAAGATTGAAGCGTAAAAAGTCGCATCACCTCACGCCACAGCCAACTACTCTGCAAGGAGTGGGGACAAGTTACTAAGATATGGGCATGGAATAAAATATTTTAACGATTCTACTTTGTAATCATTCCATGGTAAAATACCTCAAGAATGTCCTTTAGAGTTTTTGTCTTTGAATACTTTTAGCAATTTTCAATATGTAAGAGAAGTTAGTAAAAAGCATATGCAATTAAAATATCGTTTTTCATTTTTTTATTGTAAAAAAAAATCCTGAAAATACCCCAACTTTTCGGGCTCTAGACCACCGGGACCCTTTAAAGTGCAGCAAATAGGATGGCTAGGCCACAATATGAGAGTGGACAGCTGAAGAGCCCAACGAAGGAAAAACAAAATCGAGCTGGATAGATGAGATGCAGCAAGATCTGGAACAACTTAATCTGAGAAATTGGAAGGTAACGGCAACGGGCAGAGCAGCATTGAAGTCATGTTAAACAGGCCAAAACACACAAGAAAAAACGCCAAGTGATGGTGACTTAAAACAAAGCTCATTAATTCAGCTTAAAAAATGTCGCTTGAAGGCAATGTAAATTTCTGTAAGCTTTTAATTTTTAATGTATTCAACTATTAAAGTAGGACAATGGGTGAATATATGAACTGGCACAGAATCGGGGAAATCTAGTTCAATCATTCATCAAGATCCATGCGGGTTTTCTGTTTCCATAAGTGTGTGAAAAAGCTGCGGTAGCTACTAGTAATACCTGTAGGTGTAGCACGCTGAATATATCGGCATTTCACATTCACTTTGTCCAATAATAATTATTACTATTGAGCCATAGCGCACTGCGCCCTCGAGTGTGGCCTACCGTACTAAACAGCGACCATACATTTCAAGGCTTCTAATGAAGTTTTGCGTTGAGCATTGAGCATAGGTTTCTCAAAACAGGCGACCCTGGACGCAGGGTGAGTAAGTAAGTGTCCTTCTTAGGACGCCGTCTTGGCCCTCTACCTCGAAGCAATGCGGAAGCAGTCCCGGGGTGGAGGGAAAAATCTAAGAGAAGAGGAGGGATATTTTTAGTGGAATCACCACACACGTAGTAGCGACGGTTACTATATGGTGCGAAGGCATTTTTAACCCAACCTCACCACCAAAAAAAAAAAAAAACAAAAAAAAAATTAAGTTTTGCGCATTTTTTTAGGCTTTTTGTTCCACACCACCAATGGAGTTAGACCCACTGTTTGGGTCGCTAGCATACGCTAAAGTGAGAAGAACACAGAGAGGATTAGCAGAAAAAGAATGACAAGTTGGTCAGTATTCATTTATTGAAAATGGATCTTACAAGGGTTTTTTCGGGAATATTTAAAGTGTTGAATCTGCTTACATGGCCGTCAGGTACAAAATATTGCAAAATGCTTTCTGTAGTAGCTTTAGAGTTGAAGAATTCTGATTTTTGGATAAAAAATTTTCTTGTTAACCCGGTATAGACTCGCCGGAAAGACTGAATTGGTGAAATGGTTTCTGGTCATGTAAGTATATCAATCGGGAAATATTTCCTGATATCACAATGCGTCTCTGTGGCCACCAACGCTAACTCTTTAAAGGAGCAGAGCAGCTCGTCTAAACTAACTTAAGCTAACCTAAAAAAAAATTGCAATAATTTGCCCAGCATTTCTTAAGCAATTACAGATTTCTCGCTTCACTCATCACTGCGTATATGTTTTTGTATTTATATTTATGTTTATGTATGTATATTTAGAAATATGTATTTGTATGTACATTTTCATCCTGCAAGTGTATGCTAACCTATGCAGAATAGTTGTGCACGCAAAAGTGCATTGAAGCATTCTTTATCTACAAAAGGTTATAACTCCATAGTTCATTACGTCTATATGTATGGACTTAAGTATTATATATAAGTAGATACGCACATTTGTATATACTTAAGCCAAATGCATCAGCTTACCATTTTGTCATTTTGTCACTGCATAACATTTTTTCATTTCATACAATACATTAAAATAATTTTTGCGCGTTCATATTAATTGTGAAGTTGGTGTACATAATTTTTAATATATATGTATATATATTTTTCTTCTTCTTAACTATACTACGCTTTATTACATTTTCCAAAACTGAAGTTAAGCGCCTTTTATTTATTTGCTTACTTCGTTGAAATTGGTTCACATTTTTTTTTCAAACGAGTTTGCGCGAAAGGAGAAAGGATGTGAGCTCATTACAACACAACAAATTTAGATTTTATATTTGTGAAGGAAATGTGACCCATAATATTAAAACCACATGAAGCTTAAATTATTTTTGTAGAGCAAAGGTGTGGGCTAGAATAATTTGAATTGCCAAATTTTGGTCACACAAGTCTTTACATTGAGGACAAAGAGTGCTACTAGTCTAAGAATGCAGTAACATTTGAGAGGCATTTTTTGGAATATTTTAACCCTCTATTTTCCCTTATTATGCATTAATTTGAATCCCTTTTTAAGAATTTTTTAAGCAAATAATTCCTATTAAATAGAAATTTTTAGCGCAAGAATGTTCTATGAAAGCATTTGTCAGAAAATTTCAGTAGTGGCTGCTGTAAACGCAAAAGCCGAAAAAAGAGCGTTTACTTGTAGTGTTCCATAAATATTATGCACGAGGTATTTTTATTTTTGGAATGTTTAAAAGCAAAGGAAATTTATGAATGAATGTTGAAAGTGCGTAGGAACTTTTCGCCAGTAGAAAGAAGGTTTGCTGAAATTAAACGTGGCCGTACAAGCTTTGAAGACGATCCACGTCGAAAACAGCAGCAACACCAGAAATGGTAGGAAGTATATAGAGATTTGGTGGAAGCTCTAGGCATCTCATTGGACAGGTTAAGCAAAATTTTTATTGAAGTATTGGGTTTCAGAAACATGTGTGCACAACGGGTGCCTCATTGGATAGCAATGGATCAAAAACACATTCGAATGAGACTTTCTCAGCAACATTTGGAACGTTTTCGAGAGGATAAAGTGGATTTAGTGCATCTATTCATGCCTATAGATGAGACTTGGGTATATTACCATGATCCTTAATCAAAACAAGAAGCTAAAGACTGGTGTGAATCTGGTTCTTCGGCGCCGAAATGGATTTGTTTCCAGAAATCGGCCAAGAAGTTGTTAGCATCAGCTTTTTGGGATGCGAAAGGAATTTTGCTTGTGGATTACTTGAAAACTGGTAACACAACAAATCGGAATATTATCGTAACCTTTTAGACCAATTGACGGAAAAAAGTTCATGAAAAGGACCCAGTTTGCAAATCAAAAATAATATTTTTCCTCAGGGCAATGCACCGTGACAACAGAGCATTTTGACAATGGCTAAAATCCATGAATTCAAGTTCGAATTGTCAGAGCATCCACCGTAATCACCAGATTTGGCCCCTAGCGGCTTCCGTCTGCTTTCAAATCCAAAAAAATGCATATGTGGAAGGAGTTTTTCATCAAATGATAAAGTTATAGCAGCTGTGGAAGCGTATTTTGCAGCGCTTCCAGACTCTCACTTCAGGGATAGAGTTCATTAACTGGAATCTCGTTGGATCAAATGTATTGATGTTTTGGGAGACTATACTAAATAACAAAGTGTATTTCAAACCATGAAATTATGTTTTTCTTATCGTACCGTTAAACTTATTGAACAACCTAGTATATATATGTATGTATACTATAAGAACCAATTTAAACACTTTTTATGCTTTATATAAAAATTTGTATCACCAAAGTTTGCGAGGTTTTACCAAATGCAAGAAAACTCATCCACTGGACTCTTACTTAGTTCTTCAAAATGGTCTACTTTTGATATACAGCCATGAAAAAAACAATAGTGCAACAACGTTTTCAACAGTTTTGACTCATTTTCTTTGTTTTCTTTTTTAATTTCTATAAATGTTTCATAAAAAACTCTTTCGATATGAGGAGAAAATGCGGATGAAGGATGAAACAAAAAGATTAAAAATCATTGAGAATCTTAAGTCACTTCAAACTTCAACTTTATTATATAATATAAAAATTTAATTGAATATACAACTGCACACTAAATTTAATCTAAAAACTTTGAATACTAATGGTGAAATTTTGTTGAAAATGTATTAAATTTTTATAAATCTTGTAAACAAATTTGAAACTTAGATTTGGGCGATATTTGTTGTAGAGCGATCTATGTATATTTTAACAACAAATTAATGAAAATTTGTAGTCAAAGAGGAAAACGCGGCCAGTTCCTATTCAAAAATGTGTTTGGACATTGATATTATTATTTTGTATGGCTCGTATCTTTTACTGTTTTAATTTATTTTTTACAGAGTACAAGCAACTCGGTTTTAAATTAAAAGCGCTTTGAACAACAAAATATTTTCTTTTGCCTTGTAAAATTTGAAAATTAAACATTTGTATATTCCAGTTTATATTTTTATTAGCTCTCTTAATTTTTTATTTCCCACTCTTTTGTTTATATTGAATTTTATTATTAGTTTATTATTATTAGTTTGTAATTATTTTAATATTTGTTTTAATTTTTCGCTTACCACGCCATTGCAATGCTTATGGATACTTCAATAAATTCGTTCCTTTGTCATATACAATATTTCTTTACATTCCCTTTTGCCCTTTGCTTTCGTACAGAGGAAAGTCTCTACATAAACGAAAGTTCTCTGCCAAAAGTTTATGCTTTGGGGCAAATGCGAGTGGAATTGCAAGTAAAAGCTTAAAGCCTCTAGTTCCAAATACTACATATATGATCGATTTGGAATAAGTTTCGTGGGGGACGAACATGCCATATGATTGCCAACGGCCTCATCTGGAGAGAGAAGTTTTTTAAAGTATAGAGTAGAATGGGATAAAATAGGTCATTTTTTTTGGAGAGCTCTTGCTACGGTGTTTTTGCATTGATTTTGAAAAATAAACCCCACCTACCTATTGTGCTCCCATACCTCTCTTACCCCATTCTACTCTACGTTTATTCATTTACTTATTCATTAAAGGCTTCAATTTATTAATTTATTCGGTTACTATTCGAACCATAATTTTCTCCAATTTTACTCCAAGGAAATATGACGCGTTCACCCGAACCTCATAACAAAAAAAAGTAACAAAACATTGACACAAGTAGCCCTAAAACGAAGAAATAGGGCCATGAACGTTGTTATATTTTGATTGTAAAGGGTGGCTATTTTTAAGGGCCGATGTTGAATGTGAACCTAAACGTTAAGCTTTTTCTGCATTTCATATGACATTTTTGAATTTTAGACTAACTCAATTTGAACCATGGAAAGATACACAATCGGGCAACGCGTTAAAGTTATTCCGGCTTATTATGAAAACGGGCGATCAAATCAAAATGCTTATCGCGCACTTCATCTTCACTGATGAGGCACATATTCACATCAGTGGATTCGTCAATAAGCAGAATTACCGCTTGCCGCTTTTGCGCGAATGATAATCCAAGAGTGATTGCCGAAAAACCAATGCACCCACAAAGAGTGACTGTTTGGTGCGGTTTATGGGCCGGTGGCATCATTGGGCCGTATTTTTTCCAAAATGAGGCCGGTCAGGCAGTTACTGAGAATAGTGTTCGCTATCGTGAGATGAAAAAATCAGTAAACTCCGAAAATTCCATCGAAATTGTTCGTAAATTTATTCAAAATCAAACGAAATCATCTTTGAAATTGATGGAATCGGAGTTGAGTATCTCCAAAACATCGATTTATCGCATTTTAACTGGTCACTTTAGCTTACGATAGGTCTGCGCACGTTTCATTCCGCACAAGTTCACTGAGGACCAAAAATTGCTCAGAATTCAACATTCGAAAGACGTCATTAAAGAGGCGAGAAGAGCCGAGAACTATAAAGGAAGTTGCAGCTGGTGATAAAACGTGGTGTTTCCATCATGAACCTGAAATTAGGCGTCAAAGGCCACAGGCGAGCCACCACCCAAAACATCGCGTTTGGAGAAGTCAAAAATAAAGTCGATGCTCATTTGTTTTTACAATTCCAAGGAAATTATCCACAAGGAAGTCATGCCAATGGATCAAACCGTCAATGCAATTTTCTGGCTTGGCGTGTTGAAACGTTTGTTGCATCGCTTTGGGTGAATTCGCGCTGAATACCGCGAAGGAGGAAGCTGGCGCTTATTGCATGACGATGCACCATCTCATCGATTTACTCTTGTGACTGATTTTTTGACTTGAAATCGCATTTTAACCATCAATCACTCACCTCACTTCACCTGATATGGTTCCTTGTGACTTCTACCTATTCGTAAAATTGCGTTTGATCATGAAAAGAAAACGTTTTGCGTTCGTAGAGGCCACCCAATAGGATTGTACCGGCATCGACATCGGGAAGCACATTCCGGTCAATGACTTGAAAAATACTCTTTCGAAAAGCTTTTAGATCGTGCAAGACAGTGTATTGAGGGCAAAGGGGACTATTTTGAATAAATAAACTCGAAGTTATCAGAACAAAGCTGCTGTCGTTTCTATTTTAGCTCAGTATTGTTTATTTTGGACTTCACTTTGTATATATAAGAATTAATGAAATAATGAACGCTACCAGAAGCAAGTTTAAATGCGCTTGAGAACTAGCGTTTGGGAAGAGTGGACGGAGGGCTACACTTGGGGGCAGGGCCTGGTGAACTTGTTCACGGATGGATCGAAGTTGGAAGGAAAGGTTGGTGGAGGAGTCTTTTGCGAGGAGCTTCCCATCAGACTCAAATTCAGGATACCGGACCACTGCAGTGTGTTCCAGGCAGAGGTAGCCGCAATTAAGGAGGCAGCTGATTGGCTGCTCAAATGCGTATTAGCGGTCAAGAAAGCGGCAATAAGCGCCCTCGGGTCAATGACGGTGCATTCGGAATTGGTCAAGGAATGCTTGACCTGGCTTTCGACTGCGTCCGAATTCTTTAACATCAGCCTCACCTGGATTCCTGGTCACAGCGACATTGCTGGAAACAGTAAGGCAGATGAGCTGGCCAGACAAGGGACATGCGAGGTGATTTCCCCGCGAAGGGAGAGAATTGGGATCCCCCTGACTACCTGCGGTCTGCTCCTGGAAAGATGGGCATCGCGCCAACTCAGCGAGCGCTGGGCAAGTACACAAACGTGTAAGGTTGCGAAATCCTTCTGGCCAGGTGTGGGCCGGCGGGCGCTCAAGCGAGCTTCTGAGGCTGACAAAATATCAGCTCTCTAATCTCGTGGCTTCTCTCATAGGACACAATGCGTGGGTAATGCATGCTGTGTTACTTGGAATTACCTCGATTCCTTTTTGCGCTGGATGTATGGAGGATGAGGTGGAATCATCTCAGCACCTTCTCCTTAGCTGCCCTACTCTGGCGGGGCTAAGATCTGGGCGTCTTGGCTCCTACTTTTTTGCCACGCCTGCTGATATAGCTGCTGCTGACATCAAAAATCTGAAGAATTCCATCAGCAGCATTAAGCGGTCGACGCAAACATAGTCATCGTTCGTAATCCGCATGCTCCTAACCATCCCAGCACCATGTCTTCCTGTATCCCATCGGTCTCGCCGCCTCACCCCTTCATAATTGCATCACAAAGGACGAATCCTTCTTCGTCTAAGTGTGCCCATTCCCTGGGCAACCATATCAACCTAACCTAACCTAGCGTTTGGGATTTGAGAAAATCCTAGATCAAATAATTTTCTGCTTAAGATCAAACAGAAATTTTTATGGCAAAACCTTTGAAATTTAGCCACTGAAAGATAAGTTAGCTGAGGTGCAGATTCTGTGATGATTTCAGCCAGACTTTGACATACACAACAACTACCCGAGTGGAAACTTAAAATAATTTGAGGCTTGGTGACCTGTCAGACTGATAAAGTTTCACAATGTGTATATTTTCATGCCAAATTAAAAATATATTTTCATTTCAAATTCAACATTTTTTTTCGTTCACATTTTTTGTATTAGATGGATTATATTTTATGCAATTTTTATATTCACCTTCTTATAGTAAATTTATTTGACTTTAGCTTAAATTAGTTGCCTTATATACTTATTATAATTTCATTAATTTTCTTCTTCTTCTTTTCATATAATCCTCCCAAAACCAAGCTTCGTTAACAACAAATGTGCATTGCGGTGTTGCACCGTTACACAGCACAGCTACAACTACATATAAAATGCAGTAATTTAATGTTAATTTGTGTGTAACACAACTGTACTTTTGTATATGTATACCTATGTGTGTATGCGTACCATATGTATGTATGTACATGTTGTGTATGGATTTCTATGCCTGCGCGCGCTAATGCGGAGCCTTAAACTATTCAAGCAGAGTGCACTAATTTACATAAATCAACTGACGTTTAATTTTTCCGCTTGCTTCCTATACACTTCCTTGATTTTAATCGAAATTTAATTAACTGCATTTTACACTTAATTAATTTACAACTATTTCTGCTTTCTGTAATTTTCGTGTTTTTTTTCTGTCAATAAATTAGGCAACTAATTGAGTATATAAATCTTGTCATCTAATTTATTGCATTTCAGCCAACGCAGCTTACGAAAATGTTGCTAATATTTATAAGCTTTGTCTCTTGGTTGCTTAGCGCTTAACATACATACATACATATACAGTTAAAAACATTTTGCTTTTATTTTTAATTTCCCATACTCGTTAAGCAGTTTTTTGTTTTTGTTTTTTTAAATTACGCCTAAATTTATTTTACTTGTAATTCTTATTTGTTTTAGGCCTTAACTTTTCTTTATTTATTATAATAATTAATTTACAGTTTGTCCGTCCCATTACTGCTTCCGCCAGTTATATGGTTGCCATTGTTGTTGTTTCTCCCCCTTTGCTATTTGCTACACCCGCACGCGAAATGCGAAAAATAGTGCCGCGCCTACATAAAGTAGCAGCGCATGCGTGCTTGCTGTGGTGCAGGCTGCGCCGTTGATGGCGTCATTGTCGTCGGTCAGCGAATCGGCGTCGTGTTTGTTCGTGGCCGATTTCGCATCGCTGCGGTAGTTGCTGTGATCGGGCGCTGCAAGACAAAAAAAGAAACAACAATTAAATTAATAAATAAAAAACCAATATAGGTGTAATACTGATTAGAGGCAGAAGAATAAGAAATAATGATATGAGACAGTGTTGCCGCCTTGCACCTGTCCTGCCCATATTCGTGGGAGATTTTTTTTCTTTTTGTTTGGCTGGTCAATTAGCATGCATTCTTGCAGGCTTTGGCAATATTGGCCGCTCAGAATACGTAAAAGTCTGTTCTTGAGGCAATCTAATTCTCCAAATTCTTAATTTTTCGAGACGGTTCCAAAGGTAAAATTTTTCAAATGAAATCAGACTTTTTTTCAATTTCAAACGTTTATTAACAAAAAATGGTTATAAATTTAATCTTCATAGTAATAGCCATCGCTAGCGATACATCTTTCCCATCTTTGAGGCAATTTGTGGATGCCGCGCCAAAAAAATTGGCCGTCTTTGGCCGCAAACCAATCATCGAGCCATTTATTGACTTCTTCGTGAGAATTGAGGCGCTGCTCGGAAAGTGCGTGGTCCATCGATGCAAACAAATGATAATCGGAAGGCGCCAAGTTTGGTGAGCAAGCCGTGCATGTGGCTTCCAATCGTACATCTTCCAATCGTACGTCTCCACCAATTCTCTCATGACTTATAAACTATCATATTTGATCAAACGTCGGGCTTATAGTATTTACTATACTGCATGGATATGGGAATAAGTTTCCGCCTTCGTAAAAGGGGTGTCGCTGCTGATACGATTTTTGTGTTCGCTCTAGTAATATACTGGTGATTTGAAGGTGTTTATGTGAGGTCTCGTTCGCAGTATTTGACATTCGTTTGAAGCGTAAAGCTACTTTTTTATCTGACGTCAAAAATGTCTACGTGCGAAAAAACAGCATTTGCGGAAAGTCATGCTTCATTATTACCTTTTAAAGAAAATTGCAGTCGAAATGTGTCGTATTTTAATCAATATTTAGGGTAATCACGCTCCAACAAATACGACTTGTAAAGAGTGGTTTCGACGCTTCCAAAGTGGCAATTTCGACGTAAGTGATAAAGACCGCGAAGGGGCAACGAAAAAATTCGAAGATTTTCAACTACAGCAATTATTGGATGAAGGCGCAAGTCGAACCCTTGATGATATGTCCAAAGAGTTGGATGTTGACAGATCAATCGGCGGTAAACGTTTGCACGCGATGGGAATGGTCCAGAAAGCAGGTAACTGGGTGGCAGAGCAATTGAAGGAGAGGGCCATCGAGAGACGTTTGGCGACGTGTGAGATGCTCTTTGAATGGCAGAAAAGAAAAGGATTTCTGCATCGCATCGTCACTGCCAGGTGAAATAGGTCTATCGACAGCGAAAAAAAATCGTGCTTTACAGGTTAGGTTGTGCATTTGGTGGAATGAGAAGGGTGTCATTTATTTTGAACTTCTTAAGCCATCTGAAACCATCACTAGCGATCGTTACCGTTTACAGCTAATGCGTTCGAGCTAATCGAATCGAGCTTTATCAAGAAAACCGGTCGGAATGGGACGGTGAACATGTCGAACTGATTTTGCTGCTATTTAGGCCAACTGAATTGGGAAATCTTGCTCCACCCGCCGTATTCCCTACACATCGCACCTTCGGATTACCATCTGGAAAGGATAGAAACTTATTCACATACTCCAAATTTTTAATAGGGTTGGCATCAAGCGACTGTGAAGGACAATCCAACATTTCAATCCCGTTTTTCTATTCGACTTCGTTACTTGAGATGGTTGTCTTCTTGTAAAATACTAGGTTAGCTGGTCCTTCCAAATATCTGCGTAGCTTACGGTAATAATGAATTTCGGTAAACTTTATTCATCAGAACTGCATTCAAATTGGCGGTAAACACAAAAGTAACTGTTAAATGCTTTTCCGAAGAAGCAGTCCCCAATACGCTCTTTAAATTTTCGATTATCAGCACTACATCAGTACCGACCTATGCAACTATTCACCGAAAAGGAAGATTCATCCGTGAACAATACGTTTGTCCAAGTCCAGTCTAAATTTGCCTTAGCCCGTGTATGACTTTTTTCAATGAGCGATAATCAGAACAGCGGTTTCTCCAATGTGATCCAGAACTCGAGGTCTTCTGCATGTAAACGTCCTTGTGTCTTTGGATACATTAACCCTACTTTGGATGCATTGGATGGATTCTCTTTAAAAGGTTATATCCATAAATCGATAGAAAATTAAATTTTAGGAAACTACCTGGAAGCTAAAGGGTTTCTCAATAAGAGGTGTTATTCCCGTAAAAGATCGATGGTTTCGTGGCTTTTGTGGCACGTAGCGCCGTCTTGTTGAGAATAAACGTTGTCCAGTTCAATACCATCCAATTCCGGCCATAAAAAATCGTTAATTATCTCTCGATACCGCAATCCATTCACCATAACTGTTGCTCCAGCTTCATTTTCGAAACAGTAAGCGCCAATGACTCCGCCGGACCAGATCCGACAATTTTGCTTGTTGACTAAGCCACCGAGGTGGATATGGTCCTCATCGCTCAAGATGATTTTTCGATGGAGTTCCGGATCATGTTCATGCATTTCAACGACCCAATCAGCAAAGACACGACGTTGTTGATGATCGGCCGGCTTGAGATCTTGTGTTAACTAGACTTTATAAGCCTTAAGACCCAAATCTTTATGCAAAATACGGTGTAATGACGTTTGTGGAATGCCTAATTCAAAAGAACGACGAGGAATGGACAAACCTGGGTTTTCTTCAACACTTTCGGCTACAATAACAATATTTTCGGCTGTTCTTGAGGGACGTGCACGGGTTTTACTCTTCACATCACTAACTGGTTCCTACAGCTCGATTTTTTCATCAATTTTTGTATTGTGGTCCGACACGGTGCTTCACGATGAACCAAAAATGATCGAGTTTTCGAGTTTCACGAACCGTCTCTGCCAAATATTCCCCATTTTTATATATAATTGGCGCGTACACCCTTTTTTTGGTATGTGGCCGAGCTCCTCCTTCTATTTGTGGTGGGCGTCTTGATGTTGTTCCACAAATGGAGGAATTTAATTTTCGTGTTTCATCGAGATTCGAACCTACGTTTTTTCTGAATTCTGGAAGGTAGTCACGCACCATTCTATTCAGCTACGGCGGCCGCATTTTCATAGTGAATTTTAATAATTTTAATGTGTTGTTTAAGCGTGTATAATTCCATTTTTATTAATGGCGTAGTTCCTACTTGTCAAATATCAGAAAATGACAGGAAAAATGTGACATCTACCGGAATAGCGGCCTATTTAAAATAACACCGGTTATTGGAAAACCCTTTATAATAGAAATAAGTTAAATTCACGTCCAAATTCGAAAAAGTCTGGCTAGACCCGAGTGGTCAACGGAGGGGTAACAGGGTTCTTAGCTTTAGCTTCACGCAACGATGAGTTCGGATTTGTCATAAGCAAATCAATGATTTTCTGATCTTGCTTTGGAGAGGGTCTCATCTGGAGACGTCATCAACGCTTTTAAATTCGATATATCATTGCACCCATTTATATGTGAATGTTTTTGGGCTTGCTCTCACTTGTGGTGTCCCACGGCCGCACTTTGTTAAGCTCGGCCTAAAACGCTTGAGCGATCATCGCGCCACCCAAGAAGAAGAAGTATGTACATATAAACAATACCAGCTATTTGACCTCCATTCTTAGAAGGTCTTCGGTGGCAAACAAATTGATGTGCATACATATAGATGTGCGAGTATGTGCGGAAGGCACCCATAAACCATAAATTAACATTCTCACAACACTTTACACAATCGTACGTCAACAGGCCGTCCCATCTGCCAGGAAAAGCACAAGCAATCACTGCATTATAAATATTTTTATAACTTCGCCATTTAAGTGTTGGTTATTTCATTTTACCACTCATACACCAAAATGTGCATTACCTAGCTACGAACACAAATACGCACATGCACACACCCACATACATCTACATTCACTATTAAGTCACCCCATTTACTCAGATTCAGTTGTTAACAGTCAAAAGGCGACATAAGCGCACAAATATTATGATATGAAACTGTAATAATATCCTTGTGTCAATAATCAGAACCCACACACACACAAACCAGAAACATTTACGAACATCGGGTGTTTTTTTACCTACATGAGAACTATCGATATCGACAATTTTGACTTGACAGTTGAGAATGGCAAACTGTGTTGGCATTTCTGTTCAGTAAGGTTTGTTCAGACCTCGGTAGTCTAGCGTAAATGCATTGGCCTGCCACCACAGAGGTTATGGGTTCGTATCCCACGTAAAGCACGGCCCATGCACTTTTCCAAATTTACCTACATTCCCTCTTTCTAATAATTTTTCATCCCAAAAACATTTTCAAATTCACTCCTCAAATCTAAACTCATCCAACTCAACTCTTCTACCAATTTGTTGAAATGGATTCCAGCGCAGCGCTTGCTTAGTGGCATAGTCGTTGTTTTTCGTTTGCGTGTGGCCAATCCATTGCCGTTTTCTTTTTTTGATTTCAGATGCAGCGTTGACCTGGTTAGCTTGCGCCAACAACTCGCCATTGGTTATTATCCGCGACCAGAAAATTCGCAAAATGCGACGAAGGCAGGAACTTCGTGCTCCTTGCAGTTACTTTCCAAGTGGTACAACCATATATTAGAACAGGTTTGACGTTCGAATTGAAGATGCGCAGTTTGGTGTGAAGACTGATACTGTTGTAATGTCACAGCGGAGCGAGAATGCGGAAAATTTATTAAGCTTTGCTAATTCTGTATTCGACATCCACCTCAGAAACGCCCTCCGCAGTGACCATGCAGTCAAGGTAGCAGAATTTGTCAACTGTTGTGCACCCACTATCCGATATGGTGTCGTTAAGATGCAGCAATTTTCGTTTTTTCAAAAATAACCCGGTACCCAGAGCAGGTTTATTCTAAACTACTATGATATTTCTGTCAAAAAGTCAATACATTCTTTTACTTTCTTCGAGTTAATATTAGATTTGTTTGAAAGTAATGAGCCTTCCCGCTCGGAGCGTCTGCCAAGCGATCAACCGAATCGGCTGGTGGGGGAAAATGATCGTTGGACCTTCCCCTTCCTCTAGAAACCGGTCCCAGTTCGCTGGCAACAGCGGTGCAGTCAACATCGCTGCGCGCGTGAAAGCTGTTTTAAAAGTGTGTTAGGATTTTGCAGTGGCGAAAATGCAGCGATCGTTGGAGCAACGTTACTTGATCAAATTTTTGTACCTCCAGGAAGCACTGTGAACGCGGAATTTTACAAAGAAGTGCTCCTTCGGCTGAAAAACCGCGTCGCCCGGGTTCGGCCCGACCTCGTCAACAATTAGACCCTTCATCACGACAATGCGCACATCGCCTTCCTCTACACCTCTGCATTGGCCAAGATGGGGGTTCCGGTGCTTCCCAACCCTTCCCACAGCCCAGACCCGTTCCCTTCGGACTTCTACTTGTTCCCGCGCCAGAAAAGAAAGCTCCAAAAAACTGTGACAGCCGAATTGAACGCGATTCCGGCGGATGAGTTTAAAAAATGTTTCCTGCAGTGGAAGGACCGTCACCAGCGGTGTATTGACGCTCAAGGGTCCTATTTTGAAGAATATTAGTTGTATAAGTGAAAAGGTTTAATAAAACTGCTCATTACTTTTCAACCAAACCCTGTATTGCAATGATATCACGCCTGATTGGCTATCTGAATATATATTTACTTCTCTTGTGGTGAGAACACTTTTCTTTAAGATCAACAGGCTTTCCCTGATAGCCAGAATTTGAATTTACTTGAAGTACGCTTCAATAATGAGGTAGCCGAAAGAAAATGTTGACACTCATTTCTTTAGAGTGAATGCCTCCGTCTACGTGTTCATTGAGCTTGGAACAATCAGTATAGATACTGACTCCATATCTATTGTCCATTACTCCATCGTCTCAATCTTTGCGGAAAGCTGTGTTAAAAGATGTATTTAAGTGCAGCTCTACTGAGTTACAAAAACTGTTGTTTGATGTAGGAAGGTGTTTTCGTTCAGTAGTTTTGCGCGACCCTTCCTGTTAGTGGCTAAGTAAGAAGATTCTCTTAAGGGGTTATATACCTTGTGTTTTTCAAAAAAATCAAAATAAATTTTATTTCTTTATCGTAAAGTACAATCCCTTGAGAACATTTTCCAAAAATTTCATAGAGATCTGAGCAATAGATCGAAAGTTACAGCGTTTTAAATTGTGCGTCGTCACGTCCTGAGCGTACGGCCTCATGCGGCGCTTGAAACTTTAAACGCGATTATCTCAAAAACGTGTTTTTCCAAAAATGCTTTTGCGGTGGACGCGATTGCAAAAAAAGTATTCAACCGATTTTTAAAATTTTTTTTTTAAATTGTTCGTAATTGATGTCGCCTCTTAGTGAACGATCAATTTTTTATGTATACATTTTTATTTTGCAGATATGAATTTTTTAATGCCAATTTTAGGATTGTAGAAGTGGAGTTTTTTAAAAACATGTTCCTATTTTCACAAAAATCAAAATATTTAATATATTGATCGTTCACTAAGAAGATATAACCCTATACTAATGAAATCTTTTCGATTTTTTGATTTCAGTTGACTTGGTGGACTTGAATCGCGTCCACCGCAAGCCTCTTCCAAAAAAAGGGTCTTGGGGGAAAACGCCATAACTCCGCCATTTTTAAATATTTTTACACAAACAAAGCCTTTTTTTTTCTTTAAACATTGTAATATCCAATAATAAAAACTTTTATACAATAAAATTATTGCTACATATCTTTAAAAAAAACCCAACTTTCGCTAATTTCACCGGGCCACAAGGTATATAACCCCTTAACCTAAGTGCCGATTTCGCCGCCAGTTGCTTGCTGAAGCCCTCAATTCGAATTAGATGCACCAATGAATGTCTCATCGCTGCCGTGGGCGTAGGCTTTAGTGTCCCACTTGTGCAGAGACTAGCACTCCTTCTAATGCTTTCTAAACGTTGTAACATAGCTTTTTTCGCAAGTGTTGGCCACCAAACCTAGACACCGTATAAAATTAACTACCAGATTGTAAAAAGAAATTCATTCTATCAAAATTCATATCATTTGAAGTTCTCAAGCTCTTAAAAAAACGCCCGATACAAGTGCAAATATGTGAACAGTTTTGGAAATGATTTTTAATGTGCACACAAATGAATTTATCTTTAAACCTACATACATACACACACACACTCGGACATACATACACACATTCAAACATACTCTCATACGTGTACGAGCACATTTATTTATGCACGTATGTATATAAACATGATTACATTTACGAATCTCTACGCTTTCAAGTAAATATTCTGTCAGCTTTGAATGATTGCTGTCCATATCACAGTTATCCTGCGGCATTGACAGTCCTTTGACAGAAAATTTCACACAAGTAGTGTGTGGTAGGTGTGAATGTGTGCATGCTTGCGATATTAAATATCTCATACATATGCAAAACGAGAATTATATACAATAAAACAATTAAGGCTAAAATATTCGTCAAGGACATTAATGGCTGAGGGAGCTGACTTCTGTTGCAACAGTTTTCATTACATTGAGAATGGAATTGTAGAAATTAAAAAATAAGTACAACAGAGCTAGTAGCAGTTTCGAGGATGAATTTGGTATACTTTGTATAAAAGGTTGATGAAAAAAGTATGCTAATACTTCTGCTCTACACCCGGGAGAATTTTTTAAAATGAAATAAAAATATAAAAAAAGTGTAAAAGAAAATTAAAAAATAAAAAGCAAAATTCAAATTAAAAATAAAATAAAAACTACGCCTTTGTTACAAAAGATCACTTAGGAAAAGTTTGGTACAATAAAGACCACCAACGGCAAATCATGGATCTTTGACCCTTCTTGGGGCATCATTCAGCGCAGAAACGAACTTAGGGAGAGGTGGCGAAGTACTACTGTGGGCAAAAAGTAAGGTGAATTTATTTGTCAAACTTCGCGGGATTAAAATATCGCTCTAGTTATTTTTTTCATGAGTTGGCAGCACTGTTAATAACATCTGGGCCAACTTTCATGTGAATGTCATTATCAGTAATATATTTACGCTTGTGTTTACCAAACGACCAAGGGTGCATTTTTCGATTTTTACAATGTCTGATTTGATTGAGCAGAGAAGTGCCATCAAATTTTGCTTGCGGAATGAAATTTCGGCTGCGGAAACGTTTACCATGTTACGGAAGGCATTTGGTGATTCGATCATGTTGCAGAAAAATGTTTATAAGTGATACAAAGACTTCAAAGAGGGTCAAGAATGTGTTGATGACTTGGAGCGCTCCGGACGCTCAATAAAGTGAAGGAGTTAGTGCTCAAAAATCGTCGGTTGACTGTTAAAGATCTTACTGATATGATCTGAATATCAGAGAGATCTGTAAAAAACATTTTGAAAGACCATTTGGGCCTACGAAAAGTCAAATCTCATTTGGTACCGAAAACTCTCAATTTCTTGGAAAAAAGTCGTCGCGTTGATGTGTGTGAAACAATGCTTTCATACTATCAGGACAAACTCAAATGCATCATTACGGGAGGTGCACTATGAATTCCTTCCACCTGGCCAAACTGTTAATAAGGAATATTATTTGAGCGTTATGCGTCGTTTACATGAAACAATTCGTCTAAAGAGACCAGAATTATGGGCCAACAACTCTTGGTTTTTGCCTCACGATAATGCACCGTCTCACACTACACTCGTTCTTCGTGACCATTTCGCCAAAAATTCCACGCATATCGTTCCGCAACCACCGTATTCGCCTGATTTGGCTCCGTGTGACTTCTGGCTATTCCCAAAACTCAAGAGACCACTCCGGAGAACACGTTTCGAGTCGATTGAGGAGATAAAAGCTGAATCGAAGAAGGTGCTGATGGCTATACCGGAAATGGACTATTTGGCATGTTTCGGGGATTGGAAAAATCGTTGGCATAAGTGTATTTCATCGAAAGGGATTATTTTGAAGGGGATGGAATTGATTTACAAGAATAAATAAAGATTTCAAATTCACCTTACTTTTTGCCCACAGTAAAGAAATCGGCGAGAAACGATTAGAGAAAGTTTGTTGAAGACCTTGCTAGGGATGCCGTAGCGGCAGCAGGAGTAAATCACATGAGACAGCTGCACTGCATAGTTGGTCGCCTAACCAACCAGCGGAGTAACAGTAACCAGCCGATCAGAGATCTGAATGGTGCTTTGCTGACTTCCAATGATAACTAGATCCGCAGATGGAAGGAACAGTTTGAAGAAAACATTGCTCTTAGCAGTATACCTAGCTTAAAAGTGGGCAGCACAACAACCAGCAATAAAATACCAACATCCTGACCCAACCTAGCGTAGATATAGGATGCGGGCGAAGATGGCATACAGCCTGAACTAATGATTGCCGAGCCGCAAATATCAGCAGACATTTTTCATCTCCACATCACCGCCATCTGGAGCAATGAAAAGCTGCCTCTGTCCTAGACAAGAGGCACCATAGTGAAGCTGCCTAAAAAAGGCGACCTGCGTGACCTAACACCATCTACAAAATTTAACTGTGATCATACAAAGCAGGCTCGAGATATCGAAAGCTCCTTAAGAGACGAGCAAGCTGGTTTTCGCTCTCACCAAAGCTGTGTTGACCAAGCCAACACACTTCGGATTATAGTAGAACAATCAGTTGGGTGGCGCTTTCCGCTCTACTTGCTGTTCGTAGACTTTAAGATGGCGTTCGACACTAACAAACGAGACGCAATATGACTGGTACTGAATAGAAAGGGAGTTTCCGCCAGGATAATCCGCTTCTTTAAAGCCCTCTACGAGAACTCCGGTAGTGCTTCACAAAGGCGATATCAGCGATCCATTCACTACCAACGCAGGCGTAAGGCAAGCTTGTACCCTGTCACCATTTCTCTTCGCCATCGTCCTTGATGACGTCAATGAGCCAACTGACCCTGCACAAAAAAGGCATCGTATGGAGTTTCACCAGACATCTTGAGGACCTGGACTTCGTCGATGACATCTGCCTACTCTCTCTCAAACTCTCTGACATGCAAGCGAAGGCGGAAAAACTAGTCGCGCTGGGACGCACCGTCGGACTAGAGGTCAACATCTCCAAGACCAAGGCTAAGAGAGTTAACCACAATAACGCAAGGTAGATATTGGTTGACGGATGCCCAGTGGAATTCGTCGAAAGCTTCTGCTACCTCAGATAGATAGACCACACATGGAGAAACCACCAGATAGCTTCACGAGAATGGCACTGGATCATCACCATTGCAAAATAAGGCAGATCCATTAGGTTGACCGCGCCATGTAGTTGCCATCCTTAATTATCGAGCTGATCGAAGGCTAGAGATTCAAATGCAAAGTTTAATGCAAAATAAAAACAAACAAGAACAAACAGAAAAACGATTAATATCGATTAATTATCGAGCTGATCGAAGCCTAGAGATTTAAATACAAAGTTTAATGCAAAATAAAAACAAACAAGAACAAACAGAAAAACGAATTTAGGTGAAATCTTTAATGAGAAATTGTGCACTGTTTTTTTCGGTACAAGCTGATCAATAGCTGATCAGTCTGAATTGATAAGGTAGCTTTCTACTCGTACCCAACTCAGTCAGTTCGTCTGTGGCCTCGCGCACATTTTTCTAGTTTACCCATACAGCCGGGCAGACCTTTGAGGCTACTTAGTTATTCCATGTATTATTCCTTTGATAATTTTTATAATTTTTGCAATCGATTATAAAAAACCTTAATTTTTCTTAATATATTTCTTTTTTTAAGATAAGAATAATTGAAGCTAATATACAATATTATCTAAAGATCACTAAAAGTACTTGAGAATGGGGAGGTAAGAAACATGAATTTTGGGGGTACACATAGGGAGGAATTAAAAATAGCCCTTCAAACTCACTTCCCATTGATGGTTGTAAAAAGGAAATGCCATTAAGAATACCCCAACACAGAACAAAAGAAGGCTAATCATGACGGCCACAAACTCAATTCTCTGTACGATAGCGAAGTATGGGGAGATGCGCTAAACTGCAAAGCCAAGCGCAAAGCACTGGAGGCTGTGCAACGAACAGCTGAACTTAGAATTGCCTCAGCCTACCGCAATGTCTCTGGCGCTGCAGTCTTTGTGATCAGCGAGGAGATACCCGTCGACCTCATGGCCCGAATGGATTCGTGCGACTTCAAGAAGATACACGACATCACTTACGGCGCAGAACGGAGATATCAAACCATGCTGCGGTGGCAAAGCCGTTGGGACACTGAACCGAGTGGCAGATGGACGGCGAAACTCATTCCATCAATGGGCAAATGGGTTCAAAGGAACTTCGTGGAAGTGAACTACTTTTTAATTACTTTTCTGGTCACGAATACTTCTGAAGATACCGCATAGACAAGGTAAGTGATCCCAAGTTGATGACGTTGATTACCCGTTTTTAGTTCTGATAGATGGCTCGCGGTAAGAGATGCTTTGAAGAAGGAGATTGACGACATCGCGGCGAGCAACATAATCATGCTGGAACGCGAGTACAGCTGGAACGCGGTAAAGACATACATCGAGGTCGTTCTACGAAAAAAACATAGGCCTCGACACAGTCCAACAAAGCGAAGCCTCACATACAGAGACACATGAAGACGAACTTATACATAGCACGAAAGCTGGCTACAAATACGGTGGACCCAGACGTGGGTGAATAGAATTGGTCATTGGCGGATGCCGTTCAAGGCTCTCCAAAAGTAATGCACAAAGTAGTAGAAGGGAAAGGAGGTATTGGTTTAGAGGGCGCATCACACAGTAGACGACAGTGCTGTAAGTGCGAAGCCATTTTGAATCTGACAAAACCCTCCAAAAATATGAATTTCTTGCGACGACATGACTAGGTGTAGATATTTATATATATATAATTGGCGCGTACACCCTTTTTGGGTGTTTGGCCGAACTCCTCCTCCTATTTGTGGTGTGCGTCTTGATGCTGTTCCACAAATAGAGGGACCTACAGTTTCAAGCCGACTCCGAACGGCAGATATTTTTTCTGAGGCGCTTTTGCATAGCAGAAATACACTCGGAGGTTTGCCATTGCCTGCCGAGGGGCGATCGCTATTAGAAAAAACTTTTTCTTAATTTTTTGATCTTTAACCGAGATTCCGAATGGTAATCACGCACCAACCCATTCGGCCATAGATATTTAGATAATTTAATTTTGAGAATGAAACAAACACCTGCCTGCATTTATATTTTGTATGACAAAACTGAGGGTCTGCCATTTTAGATTTGATACGCCAAAGTTGAAAACTTCTATAAAAAAATATTTGTTCTACATAACTCGCAGTTTCTTTAATTTTTTTTTGGATCCACGACATGCCTCTCTTTGTAATATTATTATATAAAAGTAAAAATATTTCAGTGTGCTGAGTTTTTCTTTTCTTTTTTTGTTTTGATATTTCATGATACTTCGCACGCAGCCATTCACACATACATTGGTTTCCTTCATTTTAGTTTTGCATATAAAATCACTGCAATTCAATAAACGAAATCGCAAGCAAAATTTCTCTCAACTTCAGCTGTCCCATGAGATTGCCGTCCATTGCCAAAAATTCGAGGAATGCTGCATCCAATGACCGGCTGGGAAAATCAAGTGAAAATGGCATGCTATCAGCCTTTCACAAGATTGCCTATCAAACGACAGTGACGACGGCAAGAGCGAGGTGGCCAATAACAATAATTGGGTGCCTTCGACGATAGCGCAAATGCATGGGAATGTTGAAAAAGAAATGTGTTTGTATGTGTGTATATAGAAAGTGGCTGAGTGTGTGTTATGAAAGCGTATACACTCAGAAGGATAAAACAAAAAATAAAGAAAATATATTAAAAAATAAGAGTTCGCATTTCTGCTCATTTCAATCCATTCGAAGCATTTCGACATTAAATTTTATTTCGATTTATATTTATTTTTCTTTTGTGCGCAAGTGGTTGGTTCTGCGTTTGTGATTGTTTTCGTTGCAAATGAAAAAGTTTCACTCTTCACTTTTGCACACATGACCATTTTGGCCATTTCGCAGACATGACACAGCACCAAGTGCTGCACTGGCAAGTGTTATTTTTATTGTTATTGTTGCTGTTGCCGTTGCTTTCACTGCTGAGATATTTTGTTACGCTAGCGTTTTTTTCTTCTTTCCCTGTTTGTTTTAGCAGGCGCTTTGTAGGTGCTTTTGTTATTCTTACTCGTAACTGCTTGGTGCTCATAACCAATACATAGCCACATACCCTACAGTCAAATCAACCAGTTCTGAATTGCATGCTACCAGTATGCTCTGAGGCTAATGTACATAGTTGGACTCTTATTTATAATGCTAGCAAGTGATATTTTTGACAAGGTGATGGCCAACGAAATTTCAATTCTCAGCCTCTGTGTCAGCACTATAACCGGTTATATGCCAGTGAGTCTCTACATCAGCTATATACGAGCTGAAGAACTAGTAAGCAAATGCGACAGTGTTACAACACGTAACAAATCAGTTGAAATTGGACCAGTTTATGAACTAGTTCAGGATGGATTAGTTAACGAACTGATTTATTGCAGGCTAGTTTGCAAACTAGTTAAGTGTGAACCAGTTGATGAACTAGTTTTTTGTAGATCAGTTGTGGAAGTAACTAGTTGATTGTTTTCTAGTCAATTAACTTGCCATAATTTACAAAACAAGTATACTTCAACAAATGCATCTATGTTAAGCCAGGTGACAATTTAGTTTAATGTAGATCAGCTAACAAACTAGTTCAGAATGGATCAGTTAACAAACTAGTTCAGAATGGCTTAGTTGACGAACTAGTTCTGAATGTGTTAGTTAATGAACTAGTTCACTGAAGGTCAATAAAAAAACTAGTTGGTAATCAACCAGTTAATGAAGTGGTTTATAGTATTCAAGCTAATGAATTAGTTAATAATAGGTCAGTTAATTAACTTGTCATAATAAAAAAAAAACATATATCTTTAAGCAAATGAATCTGCGTTAACCCAGTTAAGAAACCAGTCGCAAATGAATCAGTTAACTAACGAGTTCATAATGGACTAGTTAACGAACTAGTTTATCGTAGATCAGTTAACTAACTAGTCGGTATTGGGTCAGTTAACGATCCAGTTTTTAGTACTCCAGTTAACGAATTAGTTTATATTAGTTCAGTTAATTAATTTTTCATAAATTACAAACAGAGCAGATGATTGAAAACATCTTTGAAGAATTCATATTTATAGTTCTTTGATGAACTAGTTCATAGTTACGTAGTAGATAAACTAGTTTATATACGTTGAATTAGCAAATGAGTTCATCATTTTCTTGTAATAATTTACATAACAAACATTTTTAATTTTTGAAACCCCAACTAGTTAATAGTGGATCAGTTAGTGAACTAGTTTCTAGTTGCCCAGCTAACGAACTCGTTCATAGTGCATTGGTTAATTTATTTGTCATAATACTTAATCATTTTGCGCATCCTTAAATTTGAAGCAGCCTTTCTATAGTATTTTAGTGAAACAGTTGCCGAACTGGTTTGGTGGGTCAGTTAGTTAACTTGTCTTAATTTATAAAAATAAAGGTGATTGCTTTGTGTCAACTTGTCATTTCGTGTATCCTAAACTTTTGAATTGGCATTGATAAACAACTTTTTTTCTCACATTTGCCCCTTATTTTAACTGATTTCGTAACTGGTGAAATTCTAGTCACTCTCGAACACGCATACCTTCCTTCATAAAATACCAGTTCGTGAACGAGAATGTGAGCTGAGTAGTTCGTATCTTTACGGCAGGGTATATAAACACATACACACATATATGCACTTATGTGCCAGATACCTACATTTTCATATAAATTTATATGTTACGTTATGTGTTTGTTTTTCTCAGAGTCCACTTAATTTATAACTCTTTCACTCTCACACATCTATCGAACATGATTGCTTTCCACATGGCAGGCAATGGCTGCGAAAATTCGCATTCACACAAATTTCAAGCCATAGTTTGAGGGTAAATATTAAATTTCTAGTGAATCTAGAATAGTTTGGTGAATTCCATTTTCGGTTGCTTTTACTTCTGAAATATTTGCTGTATTTTATATATATTTTATTTTATTAAATATATGCCTAATTCGATTTTATTCGTAAGTAACAATGCACAAAGAAAAATACGTTTAGGTTTTAGCGATTTTTAAAGGTGCTTTCCGCCCTAAGATTTGGATTGCACAACTTTTTTCCCAGATGTAGACATACTGATGCCTGCTGCTTGAGAGCTGAAGGTGCAAAAATTGACAGATCGGAACGAAGAAGGTAATTTGAGGTATCAACACTACTCAGAAAAACATCTGGATTAACCCATTCAGACCTTCACCTAAACTACTTTCATAATTTTTGGTCCAAAGTTAGTTTAGTTTTCTTCCTAAAAATTCCGCTACATTTTATTTTGATTTTACATGTTCTAATTTAATTTAGGATATTTGGGTGTGCACTGGGTTTGGGACCCGCCATGTATAAATCCTTCCCCAATAAAAACGACAACAAAGTCTCTGATCAGAACTGCTTATTCTGATGACGACTCCTGCATACGAACTAAGGACTATGATTTGAGGTCATGCGCCTGGAATGTCCGGCCCCTTAATGTACCAAATCAGTTGAAGGTGTATCTGTTCGGCTGGTTGATGTCCTCGTGAAAGCAAAGGCGGGCATCACCACCATTCAAGAGAAGCGATGGACGGGGCGAGACAAGAAGAGCCTTGGACCTTGTGACGTCTACTAGCTACTAGCTGGCATGTAAAGGAGCGCAAATTCGGCGTTGGATTTATATTGGGAGAGAGACTTTGTCACCAGGTACTGTCGTTCACTCCGACAGCGTGGGGACGTAGGAAATTTTTGGTCCCACAACCAGAAAATTCAGCCTGAATAACGAAACATCCGGTAATGGACAGAGGCTGATGGGCTTCGCCGGGGCTCGAAACATGGTAGTCTGCAGCACCCGATTTCAGCATAAGAAGATTCACCAAGCTACGGGGCGGTCTCCTGATCGAAAAACGCGAAACCAGATATTTAGATCATGATGTGATTGATGGAAGACACACTTCCAGTGTTTTAGATGTACGTACGATCCGAGAACCCAACATCGACTCTGATCATTATCTTGTTGCAACCAAACTACTCACACACCTCTGTGCTGCAAGAAACGTACATCTAACTACGCAAAGAATGTTCGACATCGGAAAGCTGCAATCGCAACAGACAACCCGAAGATTCGCCACTGGACTTTCACTCCTGCTCTCAGAGAGTACTGCTCAACAGGAGGAATGTCATGCTGCCGCGAAAGAAAGGATGCTACCTATGGAGCCACGCTGCTATAGGGCGAAAAAGGAAGAGAGTCGTATAACCAGAATGAAGAAGCGAGAGCCCGAAATACGTGAGTGCAAGGAGCTTGCAGCAGGCCAACAGGAAAAACGCCCAATTCTACCAGAAAGTTCGGCGGCTTATATAAGGTTTCAAGTCGATTTCCTGTAAGAACAAAGACGGCGATCTGGTGACTCATAGTTTTATTTTAACTTTAATTTTATTTACATTTTTTGTACAATATATTTTTACTTTCACCTTAGTTTCAGTTTAGAATTTTCATTTCAATTTAAGTCGAAGTTTTAAATGTTTCTTTTACTTCAAATTAGAATTTTAACTTTAAATATAATTTTTATGTTATCGGATGTACAACTAATTAATTTCGTATTTGTTACTAACCTCATATCTATTTATGTAGTCAATAGTTTGACAGTGACAGCTATTCTAAGTTAAAGCACGCCAAAAAATCAAGCAAATTTGATATGTCACAGTGAATATTAGTAAACACACAATTTTTTTTGTATTACAGTCAAAATTTCAAATTACGTTCCAACAAAACAGCATTTGCAAGGAGGTTTGCTTTTGTTTTTCAATTTAAAGAAAAATGCAACAGAAGCACATGGTTTACTCTCAGAAGCTTATCCTGAATATGCTCCAGCGGTAAGAGTATGTCAGCAGTGGTTTGCACGATTTAAAAGTGGTGATTTTGACACAGAAGACAAAGAGCGATCAGGCCCATCAAAAAAGTGTGAAGACGAAGAATTGGAGGCATTACTCGATCAAGGTCCATGTCAAACTCAAAAAGAACTTGGAGAAACATTGGAAGTCACTCAACAAGCCATTTCTAAACGTTTAAAAGCAGCCGGATACATTCACAAACAAGAAAATTGGGTGCCACACGAATTGAAGCCGAGAGACGCTGAGAGACGATTTTGCATGTCTTAAATGCTGCTTAATCGCCACAAAAAGAAATCGTTTTTGCATCGTATTGTCACTGGCGATGAAAAGTGGACTCATGACGACAACCCAAAGATCAAATGAGAAGCCATTCCAACCAGCCAAATCGACACGAAAGCCGCATATTCATGGTTTGAAGGTAATGCTCTTATTTGGTTGGTGGGATCAGCAGGGTGTGCTGTACTATGAGCTGTTAAAATCGGGCCAGACGATCACGGGAGAGCTATACAGGCAACAATTGATACGCTTCAGGCAAGCAATAGCCGAAAAATGGCCAGAATGGACGACCAGACACGAGAAATTGATTTTCCATCATGACAATGCTCGGCTACATGTTGCTGTACCGGTCAAAAATTATTGGGAAAATGGTGGATGGGAAATTCTACCTCACCCGCCTTATAGCACATACATAGCTGCTCCTGATTACCAGTTGTTTCGGTCGATGCAGAATCACCTTTCTGGAATACGGTTCACCAATGTTGAAGGTATTAAAAAACGGCTTAATGACTTTCTCGGCGCAAAAGTTGAAAAGTGCTTTTGGGATGGAATTCATAAATTCCCTGAAAGATGGAAAAAAGTTGCCGCTTCCGATGGACAATATTTTGAATAAAATATTTTTTCACTTTTATAATTACTTAAATAAATGGTTTTTTTAACAAAAAAATACCAAATTAATTAGTTGTACAACCATAATTTAATTTTATATCTAAATGTAATAAAATTTAAATTTAATAATGAATTAAATAAATTTAAATAAATTTAAATGAAATTGAAATTATAATTAAATTGAATTAAATTAAATTTTTTTTTTTTTTTTTTAATTTTAAATTATAATTTTAATTTTAACTTTTGTTCTATTAATACTTGCATGCATATTTTTAAACAAATCTAAAAATTATTAGTTAATACTAAGTAATCAGCTTTACCTTAAAATACCCAACACTTTTCAAATTCCTTTAATTCACCATTCCACTGCCCTTTTCTCCGCTACAATCATCATTGTGAATCCCTCATGATGAGCTTATTTCAGTATGTCGTTTCACCTCTCATATTTTACCCCCTCCCCTGTAAATACATGCATGTGTGTATATCTATGAAATTGCTCCAACCTTTTGGGGAAAATAGTAACGAGCTTTTATTGCTGAAGTGTCTTTAAACCCATTTGAATGGCCAACAGCGCGTTGACCAATTTATGCTCTATGCACATCCAACAAAACCGCTCACCCATCGAAATCCCTCAGTTTTGGATACTACCACACATTTCTGTTTCTGTTTTGAAAGCGTATCAAATGTTTACCGCTTTCTACCAATTCAACTTCTTGCAATCTACGTTTCTCTTTTTGTTTTCTTGCATTTTCATGTGTGTGCGTGCTTCGGGGTAGAGCAAATTGCTTCGAAAGTATTGAATTTCGATTTTTATCGAAGCAATGAGTGGTTGACTCTCTACTGCTCTTTGTGTCTAGAGAATAAATAATTTAGAGTTTTTTTTTTTATTTTCCGTTTTTGAATACTACTTTGTGTCTGCTCATGGAGGTGCAACTTGGCAAACTCTCAGTTTCAAATCAAATATGATTTAAAAATGTATCCTTTTTTCAGAGGACCTACTGATTTATTGGACGAGCAGAAATTCAATTTATAATAAATTTTCAAGTTCACGCAAGAAAATTACCAAAAATTATCCTATGGCATCACTTTTCCAATAAAACAATTTGGGTTTTTTTTCCTTTCAATAATCATAAAATAAATTGAGACATATTAACAAATAAAACACAATCCAATAAAAAGTCTACAGCATGCGATTTGACTAGAGGCATCAACAGCAGGAACATCCAATAAAGGCATTAACACTACGGGGAAACTGAAGTTCTCATACGTGAAAAGAAATAAAACACATTTTCATGCGACTTTTAGTGCTGCCAAGTAGTTGCATTTGTGTAAGTAATAAAGTGTTGTTTGTTTGTATACAAAGAGGTGTTGAAAACTACATAACTTGCTTTGTCAAGGACCTGCAGCGAAATTAGTATGTTTGAGCCGTCGAAGTGTGTAAAGCATATTTTTAGGGTTGTCGTACAAATTTTTATGTCTGACGGCAAACATAAGTTTTTATGCGTCCATTTTGTTGTTATTTTTTTAGATTTTTTTTCTCTTTTGTTAATAACAGCGTAAATATTTGGTCATTTATTTTATGTTTATTGCAAAGATAATGACAAAAGGTTGGCTTAAGGGATAAAAACGTAAAAATTAAGTGGACTGTTTGCTAGAGCTCTAATGGTATGTGGCCTTTATGCGCTTCTATACGCAGCCATACATACTTTTTATGAATTTCGTCGGACAGAGTGCGATGTGCTGCATATTAAGTAAACTAAAGTTAAGTGACTTACAGTCTATCATTTGCGAAGGGACTGTCAACTAGGCAAAGCTGCATACAAATTGCTTAGAAAATGTGTAACAAAAATATGCCAACTGGCAAGTAGGTGCATCTGGCAATAATATTTTAGTATTAGTGCGTCATCAAAAAATTTACATAATGGAGATATGTTGTGTGCAAAGTGTAAGTGCACACATTGAAGGAGTAAGTTATGATTTTCTTGTTTGTTTGTTTGTTTGTTTCCCAAACGTGGTATCAGAGTGGATTGCCTGCGTGTGGCAGATTAGCTAATAACACAGTGCAACAACTAATTTGTAGTTAAGGACACGCAACTCCTTTCTAAGGTACTAAGAAAATGCAATTACCAGCTCAGCTGGCGGCGTTAATACTACTGAAGGAAATAATAGTAAGTGTTGCATATCTTAAGGGGTACTGGCAAACTATTTGCTATTTTGGTTTCTGCGGTTATAACTAACCGGCAAAGCCGTTTGGCACACTTCAAATATACGCCAAACATAACAAATTTACCAAGTAGCAACAAAAAATGCCTGTCCTAATGAATTTCTTTATAAAGGGTGGTTTAACTTTAAGGGTTAGGGTAGATTTTGAATTAAATACAATTTTTTAAGAAATTATTGTTTTTGCTCTTTATTATGATCATATTGGTACAGCTCAATTACATACGTACGGAACAGAATATTGGCCAAATAGCCACCGCGGCCTCGGCGGCATACCTCCATCCGATGGTCCAAATTTTCGATGACGCTGAGGCATAATTGGGGTTCTATGCCGTTAATGTGCCGAATTATCTCAACCTTTAGCTCTTGAATTGTTACTGGCTTATCAAATTTTTTGCGCAAAAGCGCCATTGTTTCGTTAGCTGTGTGACAAGTGGCACCGTCCTGTTGAAACCACATATCGTCCACATCCATATCTTCCAACTCGGGCCTTAAAAAGTTCGTTATCATCTCACGATAGCGAACACTATGTATTCACAGTAACTGCCTCACCGGCCTCATTTTGGAAAAAATACGGCCCAATGATGCCGCCGGCCCATAAACCACACCAAACAGTCACTCTTTGTGGGTGCATTGGTTTTTCGGCAATCACTCTTGGATTATCATTCGCCCTAATGCGACATACGGCAATTCTGCTTATTGACGAATCCACTGAGGTGAAAATGTGCCTCATCACTGAAGGTAATTTTCTTCACGAAGTTCGCGATATGCATTTTGATTTAAACGCCCGTCTTCATAATAAGCCTGAATAACTTTAACGCATTACTCGATTGTGTATCTTTCCATGGCTCAAAGTGAGTTAGTCTGAAATTGAAAATGTCAAATAAAATGCAGAAAAAAACTTTACGTTTACGTGTGGTTCAAATTCAACATCGGCCCTTAAAATTTAACCACCCTTTAGTTAACAAAATAGCTCAATACTTTCTGTAAACTGAAGGTTGTGATTATCTAAACTCGGATTACTCACGAATATTTTTGTCTCTCAGCGAGCATGTCATTTTTATAGAACCAATGGCCAAAATGTGTCGTCGCTTCACAGGTTGAGATTACTTCAAGAAAATTCTAGAGCTTGCGAAATTAATGAAGCACTAGTAATTAATGAGGAGCAGATGGATGAGTACATGGAAAGGAACTCCAACTATTAGAAAACCCGCAGTCATTACATAGTACCCAAAGGACATCAGAAATCTTATTTCACTTAAGAAAAAACTTCGCAGGACGTGGCATTCAACTCGAGCATCAATAGATAAAACTAGGCAAAACAAAATGACCAAAGATGTTAGTAGAAAAATAAAGAATTTTAAGAATTATAACTATTCTTGTCACTTGCATTCATTATGGAACGATCGTCGTGTGGGTTACTCCTTATGGAAATGCACTAAGTACTTAAAAAGGCCATTGTTCTTCTCTCAAGATAAAAGGAGGAAAATGCGCTAACAGCAATTCCGAGAAATCAGAACCATATGCAGACCAGGTTAGGTTAGGACAATGGGCTATCTTGGCAAGGGGCCAACTTGCACATATAAGTTAACACATGACTCCCACGAGTGCATTAGCGTGGGAAAGCCAAACTTTTCATGGTCCCACAAATTAAATTCACACAACTGCAGCGGTAGGGATCATATTCATACTTACCGACAAGTGCAGACTACAACAACAACTCCATATTCAGCTACCTATGCAAACTACAACAACAACATTGGAATTCCACGCTTTTCAGACCAACAACAACAATAGAGTATTTGCCAGAAAAATAATTGTGCCAAGAATAGGGACAAGTTAGATTTTAATAATTTATAAGCTAAGTTCAGTTCCGTTTTTGACTCGAAATAAAGAAGAGCGCATCGCGCTACAAACAAAAAACCTCCGGTTTTCTTTTTTAATAACCACATAGTGCTTTGAGAATAATTTATATTCAAAATTCGTTCGTTGTGATACCATACAGAGGGAAAGGAGAAGGAAAGGGACCAAACAAGTGGAAAAAAGGACGAACGAGCTTTAGAATCAAAGGACGACTATCAACAGTAGCTATTTAGACAGTAGACGATGCTGTATCAGTTCGTGTAGCACAACAATGGTTCGCTCGCTTCCGTTCTGGAAATTTCGATGTGAAAGATGCACCTCGCGATCGACCTATCGTTGAAAAAGTCGATGAAATTATGGAAAATATTGACCAGGACTGTCACATAAGCTGCCATGACATCGCCAAGGCACTAAACATTCATCATCAAACGGTTTTGAACCATTTAAAAAAGGCTGGTTACAAAAAGAAGCTCGATGTTTGGGTACCTCATGAATTGTCTGTGAAAAATTTAATGGACCAAATTAACATCTGCGATTCTTTGCTGAAACGAAATGAAATCGAACCATTACTGAAGCGAACAGTAAAGGAAGTAACAGAAGACGAAAAGTGGATCAAATACGACAATAATGTGGGAAAAAGATCATGGTGCAAGGGTGGTGAAGCTCAACAAATGGTCGCAAAGCCAGGATTGACGCCTCGAAAGGTTATGCTGTGTGTTTGGTGGGATTGGAAAGGAATCATCTACTATGAGCTGCTCCAGCCTGCTCGGACGATTAATTCTACACTTTACTGTCAACAACTCATGAGAGTGAAACAAGCAATCGAAAAAAAACCGGTCAAAACTGATCAGCAGAAAGGGCGTCGCCTTATATCAGGACAACACTAGGCCACATACATCTTTGATGACTCGGCAAAACCTGGGAGAGCTTGGCTGGGAAGTTTTGATGCATCCACCATATAGCCCTGACCTTGCACCATCGGACTACCATTTGTTTCGGTCAACGCAGAACTCCCCTAATGGAGTAAAGTTGTTTTCAAGATAAGCCTGTGAAAATTACTTGTCGCAGTTTTTCGCCAAGAAACCACAAAAGTTTGACACTGATGGAATAATGTCTCTAAAAGAAAAATGGCTAAAGGTGGTCGACCAAAATGATACATATTTGGTTTAATAAAGTTCATTATAAATATAAAAAAAATGAGTTGAAGTTTGATTAGAAATACGAAAAGACTTTTTCGATAACCCAATATTATGAAATGTATTTAATTTGCCTGTTAGTCATTTTATTTCAATACTTATGAACTAGTCGCAATAAAAAAACAAGTACAAAAAAAAAATATTAAATTCAGTAAATTTTCAACTAGTCTGAAACTGTTAATATTCGCTATAAGGTATATTAGCTTTTCTTGCTATTTTACCTTTTTTGAACCAGTGCATTCATTGGTATAACACGGATTCATGAAATTATTAGTTCATTAACTGGTATGAGTGTACAATTAACTTTTCGTAGAATAACGCCCGTTTAAAAATACCAGTTGTTGGCATTGCAAAAAAAATATAGAAGTTGTACTACTCCAATTACCAAGTAAACTGGGAGTAAAGCGGCTAATAACTAGCGCCTCTGACTGCAGTATTCATACTCTGTAAATATGTTTTCCAGCATACCATCGCCAACAACAGACATGCGCTTAGTTATTGCGAACATTTTTACTAGCTGGAAAATTTTGAAATTTTCACCATCGCTCTTTCCACTTTTTACTTCGTTGCGGAAATTTGATTGCGTTTCAGCGCGTCCATGCACATGAGGTATGGATGTATGTACGCATATTACACTCGAGTTTTATGAGTCTGACATATTTATTTATTTTTTTGCGTTTTTCCCCATATGGTTTTTCCAATTTGGCGCGATTTTATTTTTTGCTATTTGCCGATTTCTGGTTGATAGATTTTCATCCGGCGCTTCGGTTGTCGTGCCGTAGATTTAGTATTAATCGATGGTGCGTTGCAATTTTATTGTATTTGTATTTGCCAAAGCAACCAGAAGCAGCCAGCAATGCCAGCAACAACAAAACCAATAAGGGCAACGATAGCAAGGCCAACAGCATTTGATATATGCAAATACCAGTGATCACTCTTAACCATGAATTTTGAGTTTCTTCTTTTGCACGATTTTTTGTGCCGCACTCCGTTTTTGCTCGCTTTTCGTTTCGTTTTTTGTCCTGTTTTTGTTTTTGTCTTTTTTTGTTTTCACTGCACTGTATCCGCTTGCAATCACTTGCCGTTGACAATGCCCTGTCGCTTAGCGATGGCAGCTTTGAATGTTAACGTTATAACTGCACTTCCTGTGCAGCGGCGCGGCAGTGAAGCGTTACGGCGTTTAGTCGCGCATAAACACCAGTTAGCAGTTAGCCGCCTGCAGCCTGCGTCTACCGTCAGGTTGGCTGATATTGATTGCTGTTGCCGCGCGCCGATTTTTATTCACCGGAATTTCGCGCCATTTTAACCTGCTTGTTTATTTATTTTTCTTTTATTTTTAATGTTCCCTGGCATTTCTTGTGTTCGTTCATATGTTGCTTGGTTGCCACATTGCCCTGTTTTTTTATTTATTCGGCTAGTAATGGATTTATAACTATGGCCCATTTTGTCTACTTCGAGTTAGCTGCTGTTTGTGTTGGTTCGAGTTTTTGGAAAAAAAAACAACTACGAAAATGCCTTAAATATAATTAATGTAATAAATTTGATTTTTTGGTGGTTTAAAGTAATAAATGAAGGTGCCAAAATTGATTATGTTTGTGTGCTAATACAATATTTTTTCAGATATTTAAAATTCACATCATTTAAAATTGAGGGAGTGAAATATCTGAGCTCAAATAACCCAAAGATATGGCATTTTGAAGTGAGGCGTCTCAAAGAAATGTATTTATATATATAGGTTCCTTCAACTCTTATCTGAGGCATAGGGCATCAACTACTCCTCTTCGCCAACGAACACAGTTATGTATTAGCGATCTCAATTCGTTCTAACAGGTGGAGCTAAAGTAATCCTCCTATCAGAAAATGCTATACATTTTGCAATTGGCCCCTAAACAATGTTACGCTACATTGCTCCAGAACGCGGAATATTGCTGACTATTTATTTGACCAATAATCGGTCGGTGACTTTGGCACAACGTGAATTTCGTCGCAGATTTCCTCGCCGTCCAACGCCTACTGGTGAAACACTGCGACGTTTAGCCGCTCGCCTCGAAGAGACTGGCATAACACGAAATGCTGCCAGGCGTGGCAGACCCCGGTGTAGCCGTTCTGCAGAGAATATTACTGCTGTAGCCGAGGATGTCATGGAAGCGCCGTCGACATCGACCAGACGACGTGCCACGCAAATGGGTAACAGTCGACGGTCTTTACAGCGAATTTTGGTACAAAATTTGAAGATGTTTCCCTACAAAGTCCAGACGGTGCATCAGCTGTTAGCTGCTGACCGCCAATCGCGTCTAACATACGCTCAAGCCATCCTTAATCACCACCAAGAGGAAGATGATTTTTCATCAAAAATAATCATGAGTGATGAGGCCCATTTCCATCTTAGCGAGTACGTAAATAAGCAAAATTTACACTTCTGGGGCACTGAAAATCCGCGTGTAACCCACGAAGAGCCATTACACCCGCTCAAAGTCACTGTATGGTGTGCTGTTTTCGCTGGAGGAGTCATCGGACCTTTTTTCTTCGAAGACGTCGCGGGCCAAACGGTTCCTGTGAAAGGTGAGCGCTACAGAGCAATGAGCAACGAGTTCTTTTTGCCGCAACTTGTTGAATTGGGATTGGAAAACATGTAGTTCCAACAGGACGGTGCAACGGCACACACTGCACGTGCTACAACCGATATGCTGAAGGATGCATTTCCCCGGCGCCTAATCTCCCGTTTTGGCGATTTGCACTGGCCAGCAAGATCGCCTGATTTGACCACTCCAGACTTCTTTTTGTGGGGCTTTTTGAAGTCGCGGGTTTATGTCAACAAGCCTCAGACTCTTGCAGCTCTTAAAGACAATATCCGTCAAGAATGTGAGAACTTATCGCCGGAAGTTTTGGCCAAAGTGATGGAAAATGCCATAAAAAGGGCTCAAATGGCAATCAACTGTGGCAGCGGCCATGACATCATATTCTCGACTTGATGTAAAAAAAATTAAAAGACCAAATAAAAATAATCCACAAGAAGAATCAAAGCTTTTCATTTTTTTTTTTTAAATTACAGCCAAAAACATCGCAAGGTTACTTTTGCGCCACCTTGTAGGTATGTTAGGCTGAGCGATTGCATTTCTGCATCTATAGAGTGTCGCCAAATTGTACGCGGTCTGCTAATCCCTCAAGCGGCGTGCTGAAATCTGCATAGGGCCTGTTTAGGTAAGTCGTTGCTCTTTCACAGCATGTGACCGATCCTTTATCGTATTTCGGTTGCTGTGTTCACCTATAAGGCGCGGCCAGAAAATTGGACATTGAAGCGAGGATGCTGATGGCCGAATTTGCTTTACTAACTCTGCATTCAACATCCACTTCAGAACCACCAGAACCAATAGTTTCAAAATATATCAACGTTTGCAGCAGTTTGACTGCGCACCCGCTATCAAAGGTTCCGATACAGTGCCATTAGCGAATAACAATTTTGGTTTCTTAACACTTAACTTGAGGCCGGTTGTATTTAACTTCTTCTGCATAACTTGAGTTAGTAACTTCAGGTCGCAAAGCTTGTGTGCACGCAAGGGAAGGTACCTGCGGAAGGTATTACTTATTTGCTACTGAATGCGTCTCGTTTGATTTTCGTAGCTGAAAACCACACTCAGGATGTCTTCGATGAATAGGAGAAATCGGATTGGAAACAGAATGCAACCTTGCCGCACACGAGTCAGCATTTAGAAAGTCTTCGCAAAAAGTGTAAGTAAATCTTCAGTATATTTTTGTGTGTCAATAGTTTAATTTGTTTAAAAACATTTTTCTTGTCAAATTTGCCAATTGCTTCTAAAACGATGGTCATAAATTTCACATTTCTTCTCATTTGACAATCAATGTTACTAGCACAATTTCAGGGCTGTGAAGTTAGTATTCTTCTTCTTCTTCTTAATTGGCGCGATAACCGCTTACGCGATTTTGGCCGAGATTAACAAAGCGCGCCAGTCGTTTCTCTCTCGTGCTAACCGGCGCCAATTGGACACACCAAGTGAAGCCAAGTCCTTCTCCACCTGATCTTTCCAACGCAGAGGAGGCCGCCCTCTTCCTCTGCTACCACCAGCTGGTACCGCATCGAATACTTCCAAAGCCGGAGCGTTTGTATCCATTCGGACGACATGACCCAGCCAACGAAGCCGCTGGATCTTTATTCGCTGCGCTATGTCTATGTCGTCGTAAAGCTCATACAGCTCATCGTTCCATCGTCTACGATATTCGCCATTGCCAACGTGCAAAGGTCCAAAAATCTTACGCAGAATCTTTCTCTCGAACACTCCAAGCGTCGCTTCATCGGATGTTGTCATCGTCCAAGCTTCTGCGCCATACGTTAGGACGGGCATGATGAGAGTCTTGTAGAGTGTTAGTTTTGTTCGTCGAGAGAGGACTTTACTGCTCAATTGCCTACTTAGTCCAAAGTAGCACTTGTTGGCAAGAGAGATTCTACGTTGGATTTCAAGGCTGACATTGTTATCGGTGTTAATGCTGGTTCCTAAATACACGAAGTCTTTTACAACCTCAAAATTATAACTGTCAACAGTGACGTGGGTGCCGATACGCGAGTGCGCCGACTGTTTGTTTGAAGACAGGAGGTACTTCGTTTTGTCCTCGTTCACCACCAAACCCATTCGCTTTGCCTCTTTATCCAGTTTGGAGAAGGCAGAACTAACAGCGCGGTTGTTAAGGCCGATGATGTCAATATCAGTTAGTATTAGCTTTAGATAAAAATACTAGTAGAGATCTTGGAGGGGTGAAATCAAGAGCGAGACTATGAAGGACTTAAATAAGATACCTAGTAATGGGTGCACAATAATTTGATTTAAAATTCTTAACATCAACGGAAAGTCAAAACGCAATACTCATTGGGGGAAATTGAAGCCTGTTTGCTCCAGTATATCTGGAGAATCAACTATATCTCAGAAAATGCCGTGGATTAACATCATTGGGTGCATTTTATGCCCTGAAGAATGAGATCTTAAGTTTATTAGTATACAACGGACCCCATAAGATGGGAGTAGCTTGCAAAAATGAAGAGATTGCAAAGCAAATCGGACAAAGCTGCGTGCGTTGAACTTTTTCGATATTTTGGGCAAAAGTATATATTGGAATCCAATTTCTGACAAAATAATATTATTCTTATAAGTGGTTTTCTGAGATTAGGATCATCAAAGTATCGCGCACAATTTCACAGAAAAGCGAAGTTGGATAGGCCTTTGCAATGATGAAACAAATCTGATTAGCAAAGGAGAATCGTAATTCTACGCTTAGGTCCGAAAATTCATTCAACAGAAAGATGAGAATTAGAATGGTATAAGTAGAAGCAATCGGATCTACAACTTTTGCGAAGGTCATATGGAAGCATTTACTGATATTAAGCGACAGTTTGTGCTTGTTGCTCCTATTGGATAAATTATTTAAATCACTTTGCAACGGAGAAGATACAGGAAGTTTGATAGGTGTATTAAACGGTCATTGTCTAATAGGTAACCATGCAAGAAGGCTTGAAGTTCCATACTACGATTATAGTAGAAAATGCTACAATAAAGAAGGAGAGAAAACTACAAGACACCTCCTTCGTGAGTGTAAAGGATTAGCTTAAGAAGACCTTGCACGCTTCGTAGTGTATATATTTGTGTATGTTTTTGTTAAGAACCGTATTTTGAATTGAAACCTGAAAGAATATATACCTTTATATGATTTATTTTAAAAAACTTCTAGGCGCGTCTTTTGAAAGACCCTTTACTTGTTAGTTTGTAATTATTGATGAAAATTATGGAAGATAATGATTTATTTCGAAATATTTTTCAAGAAAATCAAAACTGCCAAAAAACTGATGTTCTATTAATCGCACTTCGGTAGGCAATGCTAAACCAGTGAGGGTATTTCTGCTATGAGAAAATTTCTCATGATAGTTGATACGACCACCAAGCATAGCCGACCGAGCTAATTTATTTAGATATCACCGCTTTGTTGCTGTGCTATAACGGTATAGCTCTTAAAATTATATGTAATTATTATTATACAATATTTTTTTCAGTTTATTTCTCATTCTGGAATATACAGAAAAATTAACGACAATGTTCGACCCAAATTGGGGGACATCAGAATCCGTTTTAGAGGTATGGTTCCTTCGGCAAAGTTTCTTATTTTGATCCCTAGAATACGATTTTCACAGAGCAATGAGCGATTTTTTTGCCTCCCCACAAATCGACCCGGCCTAGTATATATATATATATATAGAAGAAGGTAAATATAGTCGCAATGGAATTGATCAAGTTACAGTTACACAAACGTGAAAAATGACGAAACATTTATCAAATTCATAAAAGATATCTTCAATTTCGATTGTGCATCAGACGTTAATAAGTCAACAACACTAAGAGGATCCATCATCGATTTGCCTCTTTTAAGATACTTTACACTCGAAACAGTCCCTTTTATTTCCTACTTTTCCTATTATCGTCCTATTCTCAACAGAGAAATGGTTCATTACCATGCACACAGGAAGAAGGCATATGCAAATACAAATACGTGAATTTATATTCATATGCGCATATACATACATACACGCCGAACGCGGGGTCCGATTGTGCCTCTTTGTCGTTCGTTCCGCGCTCTCGCTTGCAGTTCAAGCAAGGTAACGCCGCATGAACAAGATAACGCCGCATGTGCAAGGTAACGCCGCATTTTTTGGTGCGTGCAGCCGGCTACATCGAATTATAAGACGTTATCACGTAAAAAAATTAAATTAAATATGATTATTTTTAAATATTAGTGCTTTTTATAAAAAGGCTTGTGTGGCATATTTTTTTAACATGATACTGAAATTTCAGTTACGGATTTGAAGCCCTAAGATTTTGCACTAAGATCATGTGTATCATAACCCAATCATCAGACATGCTGTTGTGCAGTGTACAGGGTTGCCCATATTAGACGGATCTGACGGATTTCGATGACTCTTTGGGCGCCCATTCCAATTGACGAGGCTTGTCCGCAGGCAACAATCTTTACGTCAATTGAATCTTATACGGGAATAAATGCAAATCAATGCGGAAAATTCGTTGTAAAGTGGTCCGAGCAATGCCCAACTGCTGAGAACGGCGATTTTGGGATGTCCTTGGCGACGTCTCAACACTGGCCCGTACAAGAGCAATACTCTCATCCGATCGCCTTGGTCGGTTTTGATTTGGCCTCTTTGGATTAGAAAGAGCATCACCAATCGAAAACCTTTCGTACAAACTTTTAAATTAAGTTTTCACAATAGACTTCTTTTGTTGAATGTAAATTTTATCACTTTGGGAGCGCTCGCGTGGCGTGTACTGTTCCACGGTAAAAATCTGTTTGGACAGACATCTCTGTCAAAAGCTACAGGGTTGCCAGATGGGTCCGTTGAATATTGGCAACCCTGTAATCAGATCAAAAACAAATTTATGACAACAGAAGTTGTAGCTGCAGTATTCTTCATGATTAAGTAGCCGATGACATTTGTAAAAAAAGCTATTGTTCTGTTGTCTGTAGCGCGGAACTCCGACTAATAAACTGTTACGTGAACTGAGGCATAGTACATTTGTGGCATAGGTAAAATTATTGAGAAAAGAAATTTGGCATTCACAACGAAATTCAAAATTTTAGTTAACTATTATTTGTTTTTATTTTTCAAACACTTGTTTTCTCATTTCAATAAACTTGTGGGAACTCCACTCATGCTATTTTTAACTATGGAGTATACAACAAAATTCTGTATCACTCTATGGCTTTGCAATTCTTCAACTCGCACGCAATTTGCCAAATAACAAATAAAGAAAGAAAAAAACAGAAAAATTCATCAAATGCCTTGGAATTTCCGCACAACTCTTTGGCTGATTAAATTAAATGCTCAAGAGAATTTAAGCAAATGTCCAAAGACGAATTGGGAAGCGAGAAAGTATTTTTCCAAGCAGCGTTGAATATAAGAAAAATAAATATATGAACATGTACGCGCACCCATACGTATATTTGTATGCATGTATGCGCTTGTGTGCCACTTGGGAAGAAGTGGCTAGCCTGAGCAGTAAAATACCATGAGAAATAGGAAACTGGATGAGACAATTCAAAATAAAGAAAAAGAAAATAAAAATTTAAGCTTCTTCGACAGCTACAAAAAGGAATCGAACACCGAGAAAGGCGGAGTAGAATAAAATACAGAAATTTAAAATAAATAATCAAAATTGCATGTTCCTTCCAAGTTTTCATATTCAAAAATTCCTTACGCAAACTCATCGAATATTGGCAATGTGTATTTGCGCGCCGGCTTGCATTGGCAGAAGGATGTTGCTATAACGTCGCAGCTGTGCCAGAAGGCGAGCAGACAATTTCCTCGTCAGTTAGGCAATCAGGCATGGCAGGAAGGCAGCTCGAGGCGGAAGCAGGCTGTAAAGCGCCACTACACACAGGCAGTTAGACAAAGGCGAAATGCAAGTAGGGTAAGACGTGTACGCAATGCACTCAGCGCATATGACGTTGATTTCTCCAATGGAAATCTATAATTCACACTTGTGCGCTGCCACATGCTCTGCTACATGCATACATGCATACATACGTACATACATACATACATACGTACATACATATACACATATATATATATATATACATACATCTGTCCTGACTGTGCTGATTTCCGGACTGCCTGGCTGTCTCACTGTCTGTTCCGTTGTCTATGGGACGCCGGCAATTACCCACATTCAAATACGTTTCTTTCGTTCACCCCCTTTTCTTGCGCTCTATGGCGTATTGCGCGAAGAAAGGCGCAATTGCAGCTGACAGACTATGCGGGTTAGTTTGTAGTGTGAACTGTGTAAGGAATAGCATTCAGATGAGAGCAGAGATTAAAGAGAGTGAGCGCCCGCTGCTGACACCGCTCAATTGGCATAATCGTTTGTCATAATGTCACACAAGGAAGTCTGCTGTTCTTGTTGAATGCAAATCGTGTGTAAGAGCATTGACGCTAAGAAAGATGAAGCGGAAGCATATTTATAGTAGAAGCAAAAATAGAGATAGAGAAGGATAGTAAAAATCATGATTTGCATAAAACGCCGTCGATAAGTAGCTCAGCTACTTTGAAAAGTTAAAGATGAGAGTTTAAAAAGCAACATGAAATGTATTGTATTAAATTTAATAATAGATTGAGATCATAATGAAGTAAATTTTATATTGGGGAGTGCTTTAAATTCGGTTAGAACAGAGGATTCGAAAAATCTCATTGTATGGACGCCACACCCAAAAGTTTAAGCTACCATTTCAGCGTGTGCCGTTGATTCAATTTCAAGAAATGTTTAACAATTTCAGTTTTTCCTGATATGGCGGGGGCTTGGCAGCCCATCACAGCCCATGCACAACTATTTTTTATTTCTGCATTCGCTTATGATAAAGTATTGGAATTTGGTAAACGTACTACATAGATTTTCAGCACCAGAATAATAACAAAAAGTTGTTGATATATGAAAAGGGGACGTAGCACCTCCCATTACACTAATACTTTCATAATGTTTATGTCTGGAACCGCTTAGGTTAAGTTAATGGAATTTTGTACACCTTCGTACATATAAAAATATAATATATCAATACCCACTATGGAGAGAATAAGGAGATGGCACCAATCATGGTCCCGTTACTTTGCTTTCAACAAATTTAGCAATATCAGCTGATTTTAGTGACATCATACTAGACCATTTGGGGATCAGTGTGATCAGATTACCATTTTCGTAACTTGATTAGCATATTTTTTTTGTTGTCTAGCCTCGAAGTTGTAGTACTTTTTTGCTGATATTTTTCTAGCCTCTTCTAACTAGAATGTAATGTTTATAGTTATGTAAAATATAATTATTTTCAAAATGAATCCCATAATTCACTCAATTCTATCTACTTTAGCTTTTTTATCATCTGGTCACGCTGACGGCCATTCCGATTATTGTTGGTGTTGGTGAATATTAGTGTGTTATTTGTGCGAATGGTAAGAGGTCCCAGTGCTCTTGAACTTGAAAATTTAGTGTATTTTCAGGAATTTTTTTTACAAAAAAAAAAGTTAAAAACGATACCCAAATTGTTTAGGCTTTTTATTTAACTTCTTTTACATACAAAAATGAAAAATTTTTTTTTACGTTTAATAATTTAAAAAATGGTGCTGAAGTTGACCGTCCAGTTCAATTTCACCTGGATGGTGTTGTCCATTTTGGCTCTTCTAGTTATCCGAAATACAAACACAAAAAAAAATTAATAATCAGTATGACTGTAGCTATGTCGCGTACTTGAATAAAAAAAAAATTGATTTTGTGGTTTTGAATTTGATACTCTAAAAATCGGTTTTCAGTTTTTTATGTATGTAATGGGCTGTGGAAGCCATAATATTGGGAATATCCGCATACAATTTTCACAGTACATACTATACTTTTGAAATATCTAAAAAAACAAATCGATTTTTGGAAATTTCTAGACCACCGATCCCCTTAAGCAGACAGATCGGTTGAAACTCATTTGGCCACACACGTGCGGATTTGTTGACAATTTTAGTATTCCATTTCTGTCCTCATATTTATAGCTCTTATTTTTCCACAAAGATGAATTTCTCAAAAAGGCCGAAAAAACTTGCTTGCTATATTTGAGGTTATGTAAAATATATGGTACTCTTTCTTCAAAAATATTATTATGCTTTCTTCAGTATTATCTGGCACTTTGTGTGTGTTTTTTTTGTTGCTATAAGTACACTTTTGTGACTTAAAGGCAATATTCTTTTATAACCTCGAAAGGAGCAAAAAATGAGATTTAAACTTTCAAAACATCAACTTTTATGAGAATCAACAAATTTTCAATAGCACTAAAATCATGTCAGAGTGGGCTTTTTAAGTATATTTTTTTTCAAATTGTACATATTTTTTGATGTGAAACTCGATGGACGCGCGAGAATGGAGAGTAAAATTTCAAGGCTATGCAACGTTTTGGGCATTTTCGTTCCGCGAGAGAGAAAAAAGATATAACGTAGCGGAAAAGGAGAGAGAGAGCTATACCGTATATACATATATCTTATATACACTTTAGGCTATTTTTCCTGAGTTTTTCCTTGTGGTTGCTAGTTTCTAGTGAGAAATAACACTGCCTACTTTTTGGCGCTTGTTTGTTGGTGCAGACTTGTAGGAAATATATTTTTGGGGCCTACTGTGTGGGGCGTTTTTTGGTCATTTTTTTGGCGTTTTGTTTTTGTTTTTTGGTGCCTAATTTTTCGCGCTTATTTCCGTTTCCCGGCTAGTGCTTGTGCGTACTATAAAGTGCTATCTATTCCGGCGTCGGATTTAATGGTATTGCCTTGCGGTAATTTGTGCCGTTGCTGCGGTCCTGGAATCGCTGCGTTTGTGCGGGTGATAAACGCTAAGAGTAGTGCGCGTTGTTGCCACGGTCGACCCTTCTCCGTGTTTTGTAAATTTTGTCTATTTGTATTCTCTGTGAATGTTGTGAATTTATTTAGATATATATTCTTTCTCTCTTTCTCTCTCCCTCTCTCTCTCTCATTCTCTTTCGGGCCTCTCCCTCTTTGTTTGTCTGATTTGAAAGTTTCACTTCTGTCATGTGTACTACGCTACACGCACTTTCTTTAACTTGAAATTTTATTAGCTTCAAATTAAAAAAACATAAATTTAAGTTAAAATTTATTGCGGGGAGCGAAGGGTTGACCACACTAAAGGACAAGGAGAGCGACTTGAGCGTCTCAACACAGAAATTTCTTCAGAATTACATCAGAAATTGTATATGCTGAAATCTGAAATTTTATATGCTTGCTTATGGTAGGAATGTTGATCCCGAAATCCCGAGATTAGAATTTTATTTTAATTCCCGAAAATTTCGGAGTTGTAGGCAAATAAACTCGGACTTTTTCTAAGCTCCGAATATATTAAGACCCAGAAATTTCAGGGTTATTTGCCTGTAATCCCGAAAAGTTGCCTGTGACATTTCAAGCCATATTTCCGAACACTAAGTATGTTTAGTTCAGATCGATATCTTAAACGTTATTTCTAATTTTCCCAAACAAGCTTGGTCACAGATATGAAAATTTCATTTGATCCCCAAAAAAAAATGTTTGACTTTTGTTGATATACTCGCCCAACGCCGACGTTCTGCAAAGAAATCTCTTCCCCTTTACTTCAAAACAAATGTCGCCCCGTGCAACTTGTCGTTCGATTTCGCTCTCTATTCAAGCGTTTGCATCATTTCTCATGGGCTTCATAATGTAAATAAAATGCGCAATTGGAATTTACTGTAGGTTTAAAAAATCCACTTCCGCTCTCACCACCATTCAATACTTACATTGATGATGCTCCCTCCCCGTGCCGAGATCCTGCGAATTCCATAAGCTCGATGTGGCACCAACAAATACATTATTCAGCGATGATGATGCCATGTCTGCTGCATTCGCTTTTGTGCGATGAACTTTTTTATTGAAACGTTGATCTAGTTTGTTAAGAGCCCATCAATGTTGTTGGCAATCCAAATGGCAGTTATGCGATGTGGTTTTTGTTGTTGTTGTCGATGTCATCGTTTTGCAAAGAAATCAAATAAATAAATATAATAAGTCAACTATGTGGCAAATTGATCGTAAAAGCGCCATAAGTGGGTTGGTATACATAGTAACTAGTTGGTAGGTAAGTGGTCTCTCCTATTTAAACTTTATCGCTCACTACTACTCATGCACTTCACTCTGCCTGTGCTGTGTCACTTAAGTGACCCTCAACAATAACAACTGCAAACAACATTCAACAACAGCAACAACAACTTAAGAGACATAAAAGCGTTGCAATGGAATAATAAATGAGACAAGTGGATGCATTAAGTTGTTGAGGGGTTTGTTAAGGTAAGTTAAGGACGATAGAGTGAAAGGATGGATGCTAAGTGAAGCGTAAGGACTTTTACTCTTTACAACGCTACATAAGTCAGCTGCTCACTCTACGCATGGGGAAGTTAAATGTGATGACGCTATACTTGTTGGTTTGGTTTGGTTTGGTTTGTTGTGAGGAGGAGAGCATGCGAGGAGGATGGGGCGCGTGGGCGGACAGGGAGATGGGGGCAAAATAAACTCAATTCAAAAGTAAGAGAGCAAACATGCTGCATATTTAAATAAGTAGATTGTATTTATGTATGTGTATGTATGCATGCAGTGTGTTGCACTTATACGCACCTTTGTTGTTGTATTTAGCAATCACCACCGGCACAGTATTGAGTGCCACAGTTGGTGCTATTGTGGTCACTGTCGTTGTTTGCGGAATGTCTGCAATGAAACAAGTAAAAGCAGAAGAGAGTGCAGAGAGTATGTACGCAAAAAGGGAATTAACCGAATTTAAGTGGAAATCGTTGGAATGAGCCGATTGGAAATTTAAATTAACGCATTTAATTTAAAGTGAGGATTCAAAAAAGAAATTTTTTGGATGAACTGAAAAACAAAATTTGAAATGAAATGATAGTAGTTTATTTATAAAAAATGTTTAGTATTAAAAAGGGCAAACTAGCCGAAAAATATTCGAAATCAGGTACCCCAGGTAAATATGAAATACTACCAAGGCTGGAGAATTCACATCCAGGTTCAAGAGAATGCATTTTTTAAATTTTTTTTTTATATTTTAATTCTGGTTTTTCGCATTGTGCGTATTTTTTTTATAATATCAAAATTAAAATAGTGTAAGAGTAAGCGGTTTTTTTTTGTGTGAATCAAGTTAAAGTTCGACTCTCGCTCATTCCTCCTCACAACATTCGTAAATTAGTTAAAAAAAATTGCCAAAAAGGTATTATAGGCACCTAAGAGCAGTTATCGTGCTATCTTACATTATTAAATGCGGCAAACACATCAAACGTATACACCTAACAACTTCAACGCCTCGAATTTTTGGAACTTAATGAACTATTAAATTAGACTTTTTTTTCAATTTCAAACGTTTATTAACGAAAAATTTAATCTTCAAAATAATAGCCATCTCTACCAACACATTTTTCCCATCTCTCAGGCAATTTGTGGATGCCGCGCCAAAAAAATTGGCCGTTTTTGGCCGCAAACCTATCATCGAACCATTTTTTGGCGGAAGGCGCCATGTCTGGTGAGTAAGCCGCATGCACCAGCGGTTCCCAATCGTACGTCTCCATCAATTCGCGGGTCGCTCTTTTTCGATGTGGCGGTGCATTGTCATCAAGAAAAATTACTTTGTGACGCCGATCGGCATATTTTGGGCGTTTTCGGTGTATGGCGCTGTTCAAATCGGTCAATTGTCGTTGGTAGCGTGCACCGTCAACTGTTTCGCCTAGTTTTAATAGCTCGTACCAAACCATACCACACTGATCCCAGAAAACACACAGCATTGCCTTTGCGGCCGAAGCGATTTGGTTTGGTCGTTGTTTTTGGCTTGTGGCCGGGCGGATCATACAATCGATTACGCTTGGTATTGGAAAAATACACCCATTTATTTAAAAAATGGAGGGAGCTACAGCATTGAGTCGAGTCCGAACGGGAAAGGTTATATGCGGAACTTTTATATGGCAGAAGGAAACTTGGATGTTTTTCGTTAAAAAAAAACACCATAAGAAAAAAAACTCTTCTATAATTAGGTGCTTAATACCCATATTTAAAATTCAAAACTAATTGCTCGTTAGTTAATAACATTATTAATTTTAAAACTTTTAAACTTAAAATAAAAAAGAAAAAAATTTAAAAAAATTTCCATTTTGAGTTTCGAATCGAATGGTGAAATTGAAATTGAAATTTGAAAAGATTAAGCCAAGGAGCACCAGGATTTGGTATCTCCTAAAACACTCAGGCTAAAAAGCCCATTGCACAATATTTAAAGCTCCGGGAAGGGGTAGATAGTCAAGAAGGGAAGGAGAAAAGTATCAGAGAAAGAGGTAGGAAAGAATAGAGACAGAGATAGTTAGTCCTGTTAGAATTTTCCAGATTCTTTGGCTAATCTGTAAATATCCTCCAGTTTTAGAGAACGAATATTACTCATTCTCTTGACATCGGAACCCAAAACTCGTAGCCGTGCTCTATCCAAGGCAGGACACTCACAGAGAAAGTGCTCAGTGCTATCCACCTCCTCCAAGCACGACAGGTAAATTGGGTCCTCAATGATTCCAATGATGGTCATATGCTGACCCCATGGGTTGAGTCCTGTAATAATACCGACCATCAACCGAACGTCTTTCCTCCTAAGTTTTAGTACAAAGTTTGACAGCTTTCTGTTCGGACTTGTCACAAAACACTTTGCAGTTCTGCAGCGTTCTAGACCGGACCATCGCTCTTTATGTAGATTGCCTACATAATCGCTGATCCAATTCATGATTCCTGTGGAACTGTTTTCGATTATTGGCCTCTGCCCCTGTGCGGTTGTCCAACTCGTTTGCACCGAATGGTAGTCATGAACAAATCCATGCAGCCTCGGCTCTTGTCAATGGCATGCAGAAATTCCAAACTCAAAGTCTGCTCTTCAGGGCTTGAGACGAAATGCAGTTGTATGTTTTGCATTAGCTCAGAAGAGAAATATATGCATATTTCCCAATCTGCCTGATGTTCGTGAACAAATTAGAAGTTATGCACCTTGCCTTTGCATGGCTACTCTTGCTACTACCACTACTACTACTACTACTACTACTACTACTTGATAGATACTTTGGGACTACTAATTTTAGTACGCATAACTGTTAATATTCATGTGAAATTAGTGATTTATTTATTTTATAGAATTTTAGTTATAAATTGCAATTTATTTGCCTCCTACGACTATTCAAATAATTTCATTAAATTATCCGTTTCATATTCCACAAGAAATTTCAATGCTTCATCTCTCCAATTAACTAAAATTCCCCACAGATTTAAGTGCAAAAATTTCCTAATTAGTAATTTCCTACAATTGCATAACTTACGATCTTATAGGTTCAGGAAATGCATCAGGAAACACACATATGCACATACCCAGGCACATTAAATAAATTTAATTATTTGCAACCAAAATCTTTCGATTTAATTTCCAACACCAGCTTAATAATTAACACATGCTTTCAATTCACATCGCTGGCCGGCCACAGCACGACTTGACTATTGACCCAAGTGGCTGGAGGGCAACTAAGTGAATATTACCGCTAAAACACCTATGCATGTGTGGCTGTCTGTATATGTGTGTGTATGAGTGTGCATGGCCATGTGTATATATTTCAACTCAACTCCATTACAATTAGTGCCACATTAATTATGCAATACTTATCGGTTGTTGCAACCAAAGCCAAGTAAACAAGGGCCCGAAGGACACAAGAAATTTACTAAAACCACAACGATGTGAGTAGTTATGCAACAAACTATTGCTTACCACCTATTCACTTTGCAATTTCACATACATCCCTATAGTTGTACACATGTAAGCCTATTCTAAGGCGCACTAACGAGCCACTTGGCTAAGAAGTGAGCTTAATGCAGTAAATTTTCTTATAAATAATTAAATAATACATTTATGTTGGTTTACAAGAAGATAAATATTCAAGGTGTTTGTGTGTATATGCATAGATAAGTGCGCATATGTATTTGTATGCATGCATGTGTGTGTGTGTGTAGCTGTAGGTGATCTTAGTTGCTTGTTGATTTTACTTGTTTTCTATGTCGGCTTTGGAAATATTTGTGTGTAATTAATCAATCACCTTACGCAGTACATTCCAACAACAAATAATCCACAAATGTTAGGCATTTATCTTTCAAGTGAGACGGAATTGTTGATTTTACTTATGTACACATATGCGCCAGCGTTTGCTTTACACTTTAGAGTTACGCTGAGCGGAAGGATTTACTAGAGTGCACTTTTGGTTGCTATAGACGGTAGCCTTTGGTAGCCTTGAAAAGCGCTGGGCCAAGTTTCAACGCCAACACAATTGAAGTTTGAGCATTTTGAGGCAGTTTGAGGAATTAACTTAAGCAAAACTTTGGTTTTATTACCACAACAGACATTGTAGTACCATTGGTAATAAGGAGTAGTTAGGCATAAAATGGAGAGAGATGACATAGGTATGAGATCTAAAGCAGCTCCATTTACTCAACAGTGACCAGTACAGATGTAGGAATGAAAGCGTGACTACGGTCCAAGAAGTAGCAAACCAATGGAAGTTTGGGCGGCAAAGAACTCATTTATGAGACACGCCATCATTTTCAGACATACAAGGTGGCGCATCATGAATCGCCCTATCGGAAATGTTTGGCAAATGGTGACATACGTCATATTTGACACTTGCAAACCAGACAGCTACGATATAGAAACGTGCCGCAATGGAGCACAGTGTAAAGTATAGTACACATAACATAAGTGAAACTTTCAAGGCAGACAAAGAAAGAGGAAGACACTCGAGAGAGAATGAGACAGAGAGAGCGAGTAAGAATATATATCTAAATAAATTCAGAACATTTGCAGAGAATACAAATAAGCAAAAGTTACAAAAAACGGAGAGGGGTCGACCGGTGTAGGTAAACGCCGGACACAAATCGTGGCACTACTCTGACCGTTTATCGCACAAAAGCAGCGATTCCAGGAACGCAGCAACGGCACAAATTACCGCAAGGCAATACCAATAAATCCGACGCCGGAATGGATAGCACTGTATAGTACGCACAAGCATTAGCCAGGAAACGGAAATAAGGGTCAAAGAGTAGGCACCAAGGAAATATAGCGCCAAAAAGAAAGTAGGCACCAAAAATATATTTCCCACAAGTTTGCACCAACAAACAAGCTCCAAAAAGTAGGCAGTGTTATTTCTCACTAGAAAATAGATACCACAAGGAAAAACTCAGGCAAAATAGCCGAAAGGGTATTTAAGATATATATAAGCTATAGCTCTCTCTCTCTCCTTTTCCTCTACGTTATATCTTTTTTCTCTCTCGCGGAACGAAAATGCCCAAAACGTTGCATAGCCTTGATATTTTACTCTCCATTCTCACTCGTCCATCGACGCCTCAGAAGTTTCACTTCATAATAATAGGTCTATTTATAAGTTCGTGCGGTTTTACAACAGATGGCGTAACTTGATTATTATTCCATCGATCCACATTTCCAAACATTCATTGGAGAGCTACTGTCGTAAGGCACAAACGTCAGTATAAGTTTTTTATTTGAAGCGTAAACAACAATATTTTTACCACACTTGAAAATGTCGAATTTCGTGCCAAATAATGTGTTTTTGCGGGGAATTCTTCTTCATTATTTTAATATGAAGAAAAAAGCAGCCGAAAGTCATCGTATCTTGGTGGAAGTTTATGGTGAGCATGCTCTATCTGAGCGAACGTGCCAGAAGTGGTTTGCACGCTTTAAAAGTGGTGATTTTGGCTTGGAAGACGAAGAACGCGAGGGTGCGCCGCCAAAGTTCATGGATACCGAATTGGAGGAATTGCTCGATCAAGATCCGGCTCAAACGCAAGAAGAGGTTGCAAAAACTTTGGGAGTTGATCAATCAACCATTTCCAAACGTTTAAAAGCCATGGGAATGATCCGAAAGGTAGGCCATTGGGTGCCGTATGAATTGAAGCCAAGAGACGTTGAACGCCGTTTTATGGCATGCGAACAACTGCTTCAACGGCACAAAAGAAAGGGTTTTTTGCATCGAATTGTGACTGGCGATGAAAAGTGGGTCCATTACGACAATCCAAAACGTCGGGCAACGTATGGATACCCTGGCCATGCTTCAACATCGACGTCGGCGCAGAATATTCATGGCCTGAAGGTTATGCTGTGTATCTGGTGGGACCAGCTGGGTGTTGTGTATTATGAGCTACTGAAACCGAATGAAACGATTACGGGGGATGTCTACCGACGACAATTGATGCGTTTGAGCCGAGCACTGCGAGAAAAACGGCCGCAATACGCCGATAGACACGACAAAGTTATTTTGCAACATGACAATGCTCGGCCACATGTTGCACAAGTGGTCAAAACATACTTAGAAACGCTCAAATGGGATGTCCTACCCCACCCGCCGTATAGTCCAGACCTTGCGCCATCCGATTACTATCTCTTCCGATCGATGCAACATGGCCTGGCTGACCAGCACTTCCGTAATTACGATGAAGTCAAAAAATGGATCGATTCGTGGATTGCGGCAAAACCGACCGAATTTTTCACAAAGGGAATCCGTGAATTGCCAGAAAGATGGGAAAAAGTAGTAGTAAGCGATGGACAATATTTTGAATATTAAATTTGTAACCATTTTACGTCAATAAAGTTTCAAATTTCGAAAAAAAACCGCACGAACTTATTCATAGTCCTATTATTTTTTCTAATTTTTAATTTGTTTTTATTTTCTTTTTAAATTTTGTTTTTTTTTAGTTTTTTATAGTTTGAATTTATTTTTTTCCCCTTAATTTTTAAAATCCTTTTAACTTTTTTTTCTACTTTTATTTATAACTTTGTTTTTTAAATGTATATATATATTTATATATTTTCTCTAATTTTTAATTTATTTTTATTTTCTTTTTAAATTTTGTTTTTTTTTTTAGTTTTTTATAGTTTGAATTTATTTTTTGTAAAGTATAGTACACATAACATAAGTGAAACCTTCAAGGCAGACAAAGAAAGAGGAAGACACCCGAGAGAGAATGAGACAGAGAGAGCGAGTAAGAATATATATCTAAATAAATTCAGAACATTTGCAGAGAATACAAATAAACAAAATTTACAAAAAACGGAGAAGGGTCGACCGGTGTAGGTAAATGCCGGACACAAACCGTGGCAACAACGCGCACTACTCCGAGCGTTTATCATCCTCACAAATGCAGCGATTCCAGGAGCGCAGCAACGGCACAAATTACCGCAAGGCAATACCAATAAATCCGACGCCGGAATGGATAGCACTTTATAGTACGCACAAGCATTAGCCAGGAAACGGAAATAAGGGTCAAAGAGTAGGCACCAAGGAAATATAGCGCCAAAAAGAAAGTAGGCACCAAAAATATATTTCCCACAAGTTTGCACCAACAAACAAGCCCCAAAAAGCAGGCAGTGTTATTTCTCACTAGAAAATAGATACCACAAGGAAAAACTCAGGCAAAATAGCCGAAAGGGTATTTAAGATATATATAAGGTATAGCTCTCTCTCTACTTTTCGTCTACATTATATCTTTTTTCTCTCTCGCGGAACGAAAATGCCCAAAACGTTGCATAGCCTTGAAATTTTACTCTCCATTCTCACTCGTCCATTGACGCCTCAGAAGTTTCACTTCATAATAAATAAAAGAAAAATTGCGTGATAACTTCAACATCCAGAAAAAGCTGAAAGAATCATGTGGCGTTTATCGCAAAAAAAAAACACGATGTCACTATTGCTGAATGAAAATGGTGAAAAAGCATCTCAAACACGGGAAAAGAAACATATATGGGAAGAATATGTACGTAAATTGTTCCAGGGCAATCGAAAATTGCATACAACATCCACCAATACTAACATTTTCGGCCTGCCAATGGATTAGAAGAAATAAAAAAAAGCCATGAAATATTACAAAGACAAAAAAGCCACAGCAACAGACGAGATACCTGCAGAACTTCTAAAACTAATAGCTGAAAATTATCTCAATCCCCTTGTAGAAGTTTTTAATCATTTTAACTGGGCAGTAGAGTGGGCCGAAAAACGAATTTTTTTTTGTCAAGATTTTACAACAACAAAAAGTTCCTCAAAAAGAGCAATCTTTTCTGTCAGACCAAAGAGGTGCTCGTATAGACCGTATCGAAATAGTGGACATACCTGAAACAAAGAAACTAAAGACAACGACGCCGCGATGAGATGACCAAGCAAATTACGAGTAAAAAGTTCTGTGGTGAAACTCGTTACTGAAGCATCGCCTCAAGTATGCGGAAGTGACGCACGGAATGGATTCATTCGGTGTACTTTAGCCTCTCATCAAACTATGCCTCAGTTTGACAACAAAGTACATTACTCCCTCTGATTTGATAAATATGAAATGAACTATTGCTTTAAGTTTAAAAACCGCAGTGTTTTCTTGAAATACGTTTTATTTTATTATTTTTTTACAATATTACAAAACATGAAAAAAATAAACAAAATCTGTTAAAAAAATTGAATAAAATAAAAAAATTATAAAAATTAAAAAATATAAAAAAAATTAAGAAAAAAAAAAAACGGGGAACCCAAAGTGCAGTAACCTCTACGAGGTTTGTTCTGGGCTACAAAAATATATATGTACTCGTATTTTCGCAATAAAAAGTAGGCAAAAAGCTGCGCAATCAATAACGTTTTATTATTATTTTATAGTGTACAGGTGCTCAATCTTGGATAAATTTATGTTTAATTAGTTTATAATGCTTATTTTTGGTATGAAATGTGCTCCGCAATGTTTGCATAGAGAAAAGAAATATCATGAAAAATAAAATTTTTCAAATATCAACTGAAATTTCAAAATTTGAGGCCTCTGATAGCGACAGAAGATATCTTTCGATTGGGCTGAAATTCGGCACACACTTTATTAGTCTAACAGTGCAACTTTTCCGCACTATTAGAATTCGATCCAAAAAAAATGTTTTTTTCAGCCCACTCTACTGGACAGTTCCGGCGAAATTGGATGAAATCTGTTTTTTTTCATTCCTTAACATTTCTTATTTTTTTTATTTTTGTGGTCGGATATATGCCAAGTACTAGGAAGCCACCGGAGACTCCCAATTCGGCTTTAGAAATTGATTGAGACCACGCGAAGCCCTCCTATGTGTTCATGTTCTCATTCAAAACTACAAAGATATGCAAAAAGACGCTTTCATTTGCTTTATAGATTATGTGAAAGCCTTTGATGAGGAGTTGCTCTGTATACGAAAACTATATTGGCAGCAAAACGCAGAGGTGAGATTAAATAACGAAAATACAAACGAAATTGAAATATTGAAACTCTTTAAACAGGAGTGCGAATTGTCACCCCTTTAATTCGCTATTTACTCTGAAGTAATTTCCCAGGATGCACTTCATAATGCTCAAGAATTGCTGATGGAACGACACTCGTTGCCGACAATATAAATGACCTACAAAGCCAATGTCACCAAAACTAAGTTCATGGTGGTATGTAGAAAAAATATTTACAATAACTTAATCTTATCGATGTGAGTCTATCACAGGAAGAGTATCCAAATTCAGATACCTCGGAAGTTGGATTAATGAGAACTGAAGCTGCACTAAAGAAAGTAAGACTCGAATGGAAATGGCAAGATAAGCATTCTGTAACTATAAGAAAGTGGTCTGCAGTCACCAAATTAATAAATGCTACGCATGGTCAGCACTTTTGTATGCCATGGAGATATGGACCCTTAAAGTGGCTACGGGCATGAACATTATAATAGGACTATGAATAAGTTCGTGCGGGGTTTTTTCGAAATTTGAAACTTTATTGACGTAAAATGGTTACAAATTTAATATTCAAAATATTGTCCATCGCTTACTACTACTTTTTCCCATCTTTCTGGCAATTCATGGATTCCCTTTGTGAAAAATTCGGTCGGTTTTGCCGCAATCCACGAATCGATCCATTTTTTGACTTCATCGTAATTACGGAAGTGCTGGTCAGCCAGGCCATGTTGCATCGATCGGAAGAGATAGTAATCGGATGGCGCAAGGTCTGGACTATACGGCGGGTGGGGTAGGACATCCCATTTGAGCGTTTCTAAGTATGTTTTGACCACTTGTGCAACATGTGGCCGAGCATTGTCATGTTGCAAAATAACTTTGTCGTGTCTATCGGCGTATTGCGGCCTTTTTTCTCGCAGTGCTCGGCTCAAACGCATCAATTGTCGTCGGTAGACATCCCCCGTAATCGTTTCATTCGGTTTCAGTAGCTCATAATACACAACACCCAGCTGGTCCCACCAGATACACAGCATAACCTTCAGGCCATGAATATTCTGCGCCGACGTCGATGTTGAAGCATGGCCAGGGTATCCATACGTTGCCCGACGTTTTGGATTGTCGTAATGGACCCACTTTTCATCGCCAGTCACAATTCGATGCAAAAAACCCTTTCTTTTGTGCCGTTGAAGCAGTTGTTCGCATGCCATAAAACGGCGTTCAACGTCTCTTGGCTTCAATTCATACGGCACCCAATGGCCTACCTTTCGGATCATTCCCATGGCTTTTAAACGTTTGGAAATGGTTGATTGATCAACTCCCAAAGTTTTTGCAACCTCTTCTTGCGTTTGAGCCGGATCTTGATCGAGCAATTCCTCCAATTCGGTATCCATGAACTTTGGCGGCGCACCCTCGCGTTCTTCGTCTTCCAAGCCAAAATCACCACTTTTAAAGCGTGCAAACCACTTCTGGCACGTTCGCTCAGATAGAGCATGCTCACCATAAACTTCCACCAAGATACGACGACTTTCGGCTGCTTTTTTCTTCATATTAAAATAATGAAGAAGAATTCCCCGCAAAAACACATTATTTGGCACGAAATTCGACATTTTCAAGTGTGGTAAAAATATTGTTGTTTACGCTTCAAATAAAAAACTTATACTGACGTTTGTGCCTTACGACAGTAGCTCTCCAATGAATGTTTGGAAATGTGGATCGATGGAATAATAATCAAGTTACGCCATCTGTTGTAAAACCGCACGAACTTATTCATAGTCCTATTAGAAGTCTTTGGTATGTGGATATACCGGCGAATGCTGAAAATTTCATTTCACATTTCTAACAGTGAAGTTCTTCTCCGAATAAGCCGGAGGTACATAGCTTCACACGGCGCTGAAGCGAAGAAAGACAGCTTACTTAGGGTATATTCTACGAAATCACAAGTACAAAATGTTGCAACCCATCCTGGAACGTGAAATACAAATTATTGAAAAAAAAAACAAATATTATGGTAGCGTAATTTAAGGTTATCTAATAAGAGGTGTTATTTTGATATTCAAAGAAAAATGCTATTTTTTAATATAAATGATCGGATGTTTATTTCATTATGAAGAGGAAGGAATGCCGTTAATAGTGAAAAATAACATCAGACAAATGACCACCACGACCACGCATGCAAGACAATATCTTTTTCATGAAATTTTCCATAACCGAATTGCAAAGTGGCTGCCCTATGTCCTCGATAGCCGCACGAATTCCATCTTTGAAGCCTTGAATCGCCCCTGGGCTGTTGGCGTAGACCTTCTCTTTCTCGTGGCCATGAAAGAAAAAAGTCAGAATGTGTTAAATCACAAGATCTCGGTGGCCAATTGTGATCACCTCTTCGTGAGATAACACGGTCCGGAAACTTTTCCAGTAAAAGATCAATGGTGGCGTTGCTTGTGTGGCACGCAGCGCCGTCTTGTTGAAAATAAACGTTTTCCTGATCGATACCGTCCAATTCCGGCCATAAAAAATCGTTAATCATCTCTAATCTAATCTAAATAACACCTGTTATTGGAAGACCTTTTATTAGACACTGGACAAGCAGAGGAAACAACAGAGAGTTGTGGAACGAGGCAAGAGACAGAGAAGTTTTTAGCGAAATCACAAACAATATTAGAAATATTAAATTGTAAATTGTAATTGAATTGTAATGAAACTTGAGTTGTATGACCGCTTACGTTCGAAAACGAGCAGGCAAAAAAAGAAAAACAAGAAGCAGTGGACCACGTAAAGGTTAAAATAAAGATTTCCATCGCTCAAAATTATGATAATCTGCATAATAAGAGACTCTTGAGAGACGTTAACTATGTAGCGCCGATATAATCCGTTTCGAAGTTAGATCGATTTAATAAATCAAAACTTTTATAAATTTATATTATATGTATATACATATATATATAATTGGCGCGTACACCCTTTTTGGGTATTTGGCCGAACTGCTCCTCCTATTTGTGGTATGTGCCTTGATGTTGTTCCACAAATGGAGGGCCCTACAGTTTCAAGACGACTCCGAACGGCAGACATTTTTTATGTTTTTGTGAGGAGCTTTTTCAAGGCAGAAATACACTCGGAGGTTTGCCATTGCCTGCCGAGGGGCGATCGTTATTAGAAAAATGTTTTTCTTAACTTTGGTGTTTCACCGAGATTCGAACCTACGTTCTCTCTGTAAATTCCGAATGGTAGTCACGGCTACGGCGGCGGCTATAGAGGACTGTTGAGGAATTTATATTATAATTTTTCAATAAATCTTTTTGTTTTGTTCACATTAGTGACGCTAACGACACTTACAATTTCAGGGATCCTGCGACAAAAATAGGCTAAATTTGGCGTTTCTGAAACCTTAACAAAACTCCAATTTTGTAAATTCGAGTTACCATGATAATTTCGAGCATTTGTTATATGGAGAATATAGAGGAGACCGCCAGCAAAAAAAAAATGTTCAAAATAAACGCCATTGTTGAGCTACTTGAAACTTGTATACTCAAACCGGCATTCAATTGACTATTAAACTGCCGGTTTGAGTTTGAAATTTGCCTTTCGATTCTAATAAAAAAGTTTAGTGTTATGGTGAATATTTCTTAAAAATTTTCCAATTTGCAAAAAGTTTAAAACTTGGATTTAAATGGGTTTGTAGGAGAATACACTTCGTGTTCGTAAAAAAATAAGTCAAATGAACTGAAGACAAATAAATAGTCAACATTGTTAATAAGTTCCTGTTCTGTACTTTTGTATCGCAGTGAATGTCTACGGCATATCTTTATCTTTTCGTTTCTTCGTTGCTTAATACGGCTCGAGTTGATTGAGCTGCAGCGCTAGTAACGTGAAAACTAAACCTTTTTTTTAAACGCTTAGAACTAAAGCTCGCCTATCAGGCTACTTTTTAAAAAACAAAATTCTTCTCTAATTTTTGTTAAGTTTTTGTATTGAAAAACATTCGATTTTTTGAGAGTTGGAGTATTTAACTATTATATAAAATAAATATTTCATCAAATTGTTTTTATAAGCCAAATATGTGCTTACTAAATTAACACTTAAATTTTTTTTTTGCAAGGATATCATTTAGAAAAATTTAATAATTTTTTTTTCTTTAAAATAAAAACATAAAATTCACATTTTTCTTATAGCTATTTGTACTAAGTTTCATAAAAATAAAGAATTTAAAATATATTATTAATATTTTGTTTTGTACATAAAAATTAATTCAGACCTTTTTTCTTATATCACATGTATAATAATAAACAACATGTATAAATAAAAACAATAATAAACACTCATACGTTTCTTGCTTGATGTACAGTAATTGCACATTGATCTTTTCACTTTCTTTATTTGTGGTTCAGAGTTTCCTAGCTGCTCTTCGGAGCTATGAATGGAGTCGGTTATTGCTTCACGAACTCGTTTTTGCATAGATGGTCTTTCTTGAAGTCTCATTGAGAGCCAGTCACAGCACAAATCCTTACTAAGATCCTTCATGAAATCCCTTCTGCTCATTGGCTTTATTTGTTTTTGGTCACAGTTTGAAACATAGAGAATATTACTATTCAATACTGCCATATTTATCATACCGTAAAACATACATAATGGCCAACGCCTGGTTTTACGGCTGCAGCTGGCATGACAACACATCTGATCAAAAGTGTCAACAGCACCTTTTGTTGCATTATAGGATTCAATAATTACAGGTTTTTTTGATAGTGAGTTAAGTGTGGGCTCGTCGTGCATAGTTGGTATTAAAAAACAGTTTTATGAGGCTTTGCTTTATAGCTAACAAGACTTAACTTATCATGGAAACCGAACATGGATGTTCCAATACGATGTTCCAATAGTATTATGCTTGAACTCATCTGGAATTTAGTTTTTGTTAGTTTTGATTGTTCCAATTAAAGTTAACTTATAAGGATCCGCTAATAGCTGTTCTGCTAATGGTATGGAAGTGAACCAATTGTCTACAGTCATGTTTCTATTTGTTCCATGTATAGTTCTAGTGAGAAGCTTACAATAATAAGAACCTAACGGTTTGCCAGCTACTGTATTAAAATTTTTTCCCAAATATGGTGAAGCATCAAACATATATTTAGTTCTGACATCGCAGACTAACACAATTTTTATTCCGTATGTAGCTGGTTTGTTTGGTATGTACATTCGGAATGGACATCGATGTCTAAATGCTAGTAGCTGTTTGTCTATTGTCACATATGACCCCGGTTTAAAGTTATCTCTACATTGCTGAATAAAAATCTCCCATATGTTTCTAATGGGAGCAAATTTATCGGCCTCTCTTCTTTTTTCTTGTGTGTTCCGATCATCAAAATGAAGGCAATTTATAAGAAATCTGAAAAGTTCCATACTCATTGTAGCAACATTTTTAGATCAGCAGAGCAAAGGATCAAAAAGCTCTTTAGTTGACAAATGGTTGTTCTTTAGCGCACCACTTAAAACCAAAATTCCAAGGAGAGCACGAAGTTCTTCTGTTCTAGTTAATGATGTGGTTGTGGTTTGTTTTTTGTAATGTCTTCGTTGGTATGAAGATGAATTTCTTCAATTATATTTGGTGTGAAAAATTTTTCAAAACAATCAAAAGGCTTTGTAACATCCCTAAATTCTCTCTTTGATCCCGGTAAAATATGAACAATATTCCTCGCTGGAGTTCTACTTGAGCCTCGTTTTGTAGAAGACGGTTCAGTCGACCAAATGAAATTGTTCTTACCTCTTACAATAGCTTCGGAAGGCTTGATTATTAAAGAGTCATTAGGTTGGTCATTACTTTGTGGTACGTCTAGAGGTGAAACTGCAACAGGAGTCAATTCTTGATTGCCTAAAATTTTATTTTCAACTTCATCTTCAGATTCAGTTTGAAAGTTTGGATCAATTAGACTATCGTCTGAATCGAAATCCTTTTCTAAATTGTCCTCTATTTCGCTTCCATTTAGCGACAGCTCCTCCAGCCATTTTTCTATTTGGGAGTCAGAAGTACACATCTCTAAACGAAAAAGCCATTAACATTATAGCTACTGTCGCAAAAAAAAAGGAAATATTTACAAATAATATGTAGTCAGAAAAATACCTTTAATACTAAACCTCGCCTCTCAGGCAACACGAATTAATATATCTCCGTAACAAAAAAACTTTGTGCAATGAACGTTCGACGACAAACTCACACAAGAGACAACTATAATGGTTTGAAAGCTCGTGCTGCCACTTGCATTCAATCATAATAAAATACGTAAAAATGACAATCTTTGCACCTCAGAGGTGGGGTTTAGTTTTCTAGGGTTAATAATAAAAAAAAAATAGAAAAAAATACACATGTAAATAACTTCAAATTTCTTTTTCTTCTATATGTAGTTAGTTGTTGTATTTTAATTCCCTGTGTAAAGAAATATGTATTTACCCTATTTTCCATAAGGAAGCACACTAACACAAATGGCGACACCATTACCGCAAAAACATCCTATTCGTTTACTTATCAAATTTCTAGCAGCAGCTTTTATTAGCTAATATTAATTAAGTCAACGTTGTACCCACAAATAGTACTTTTATCTTTTCACTCACAAGCCACTCATGAGCTTGAACTAATCATGTTAAAGTACTAATAAAGTTGAAGCTGAACCTAAACACTTACAATTTCTGAACTGGCCCAATGTGGCGAAACCCAAATTTTGTAAATTCACAATGCCCAATCTGCGCCAGCTGCCACGAACGGGTAGGCTTGTATGTACGAGTATGCTTGCCGGCACTCAACCTAAATTGACAGCATTTTATTATACGAGTATATTTTAAATAAACACTCACACGTCAACCAACTTTCGCCTCGAACAAATGCCACGAGATCTAAAATTCCTCAACCGTGCGCATACACGAGTATATGTATGAGTGTATATATGTGTGTTTGTATGTATGTATTTATGTATGTATGTATGCCTGTATGTATGTATGCATGTATGTATATGTGTGATTTTACGAGTACTTGTATATGTAAACACATTTGTTAGTTTATTACATTCATCGTTCACTTACGATAGAGTTTAATTGTGCCATCTGTGTCGCCCAGCGAATTCTTTGCCACACAACGATATGAGCCGAAATCCAGTATGTCAACATCGTTTATGGTTAATCGCATCGTTATTTTGTAGCCAGTCTCAAAGGTTTCGGGCACAAAACGTTCACCTGCAATAAAATGAAAACAATTTTCAATGAAATGTAATGAAAACATCTGATGAAAATTTAGTAAGAATATGAACGATTTATTTAAGTACATAAGCACATAAGTGTATAAGTGCACCACCATTTAGTTAGTTTGCTTGCATCCATATGTACGTGTGTGTATTTGTGTAAACAACTTGGCTATTTGCCAAGTTACCCTGCTGGTAAAAATAGCAGTGGTGAACTAGAATACGACCAGTTCACTTTTCACCGCAACTTGTTCGTGTTCTATCTTTTTTCCTTGGTTAGTTAGTGGTACTAAATATCACATACGGCAATATTGGGCGAAACCAATACTGATCAAAGCGTGATGAAGCAGCTCAAACGGTGGCCAAAACAGGACTAACGGCCAGGAAGATTCTATTATGTACTTGGTGGGACTTGAAAGGAATCATTTAATATCAGTTGCTTCCGTACGGCCAAGCACTAAATGCAGATCTCCACTGTCAACAACTGAACCGTTTGAAGCTAGCATTTAACCAGAAACGGCCAGATTTGGACAACAGAAGTGGTGTTGTGTTCCATCAGGACAAAGCGAGGCCATACACGACTGTAGAGACTCGCCAAATAATACGAGAGCTTGGTTGGAAAACTCGAATGCATTCAATATATAGTCCGTACTCGGCACCAAGCGATTACCATCTTTTCCTCTCATTACAAAACTTCCTGAGTGATAAGAAATTGGTATCAAGAGAAGATTCTGAAAATCGATTTCTAGAGTTTTTCGCCAATAAGGATCAAGGCTTTTATGAAGGAGATATTATGAAGCTCTCTTTAAACAACAAATTATGCAACAAAACTTTCCACATTTGACCAAAATTGGTCAATCCAAAATATTTTAAATCAAGTTTTGAATTTTACGCAAAAAAATGGACCTCAAAATTATATTTTTAATGCGGCCATAAACGACGAAATTTTACTTATCCGGCCTTGTATCGGAAAGTACCAGTTAGAATACCAATTCATACTAGCCAAGAAAATTCTAGATTAGGTTGGGTTGGACTTGGCTTATCCTGTAGATCGCACGCAGACCAGAAATCGATCCACAGTTTAGGTAATTTAAGTAGGCTGCTAATTGCCACGCAATGCAAGGTTAAAAATGATGCAGAATCTTAGCAGTTTATTCGTGTTTTGCTAAGAGCAGGAAGAAAAAATTTCAATGAAATATGTTTCGAAAATAATCAGTTTCAGACAAGTTAAAATCTAAAAAAAAAGTCCGTGCACATAACAGAAGTGAAACTTGAAAAGGCATACAAAGAAAGAGGGAAAGACCAGAGAGAATGAGAGAGAGAGAGAGAATAAATTCACAACATTTGCAGAGAATACAAATAAACAAAATTTACAAGAAACGGAGAAGGGTCGACCGGTGTAGGTAAACGTCGGACACAAACCATGGTAACAACGCGTACTACTCCTAGCGTTTATCACCCCCACAAACGCAGCGATTCCAGGACCGCAGCAACGGCACAAATTACCGCAAGGCACTACCATTAAATCCGACGTCGGAATGGATAGCACTTTATCGTACGCACAAGCACTAGCCAGGAAACAAAAATAAGCGTCAAAGAGTAGGCACGAAAAAAAACGCCAAGAACATTGGGACCAAAAAACGCCCCAAACAGTAGGCGCCAAGGAAACATAACGCCAAAAAGTAGGCACCAAAAATATATTTCTTACAAGTTTGCACCAACAAACAAGCGCCAAAAAGTAGGCAGTGTTATTCCGCACTAGAAATTAGCACCCACAGGGAAAAACTCAGGAAAAATAGCCTAAAGTGTATCTATATATATAAGGTGTAGCTCTCTCTCTCTTTTTCCTCTACGTTATATCTTTTTTCTCTCTCTTCTTCTTCTTCTTAATTGGCGCGATAACCGCTTACGCGATTTTGGCCGAGATTAACAAAGCGCGCCAGTCGTTTCTTTCTCGTGCTAACCGGCGCCAGTTGGACACACCAAGTGAAGCCAAGTCCTTCTCCACCTGATCTTTCCAACGCAGAGGAGGCCGCCCCCTTCCTCTGCTACCACCAGCTGGTACCGCATCGAATACTTTCAAAGCCGGAGCGTTTGTATCCATTCGGATGACAAGACCCAGCCAACGTAGCCGCTGGATCTTTATTCGCTGCGCTATGTCTATGTCGTCGTAAAGCTCATACAGCTCATCGTTCCATCGTCTGCGATATTCGCCATTGCCAACGTGCAAAGGTCCAAAAATCTTACGCAGAATCTTTCTCTCGAACACTCCAAGCGTCGCTTCATCGGATGTTGTCATCGTCCACGCTTCTGCGCCATACGTTAGGACGGGCATGATGAGAGTCTTGTAGAGTGTTAGTTTTGTTCGTCGAGAGAGGACTTTACTGCTCAGTTGCCTACTTAGTCCAAAGTAGCACTTGTTGGCAAGAGAGATTCTACGTTGGATTTCAAGGCTGACATTGTTATCGGTGTTAATGCTGGTTCCTAAATAGACGAAGTCTTCTACAACCTCGAAATTATAACTGTCTACAGTGACGTGGGTGCCGATACGCGAGTGCGCCGACTGTTTGTTTGAAGACAGGAGGTACTTCGTTTTGTCCTCGTTCACCACCAGACCCATTCGCTTTGCCTCTTTGTCCAGTTTGGAGAAGGCAAAACTAACAGCGCGGTTGTTAAGGCCGATGATGTCAATATCATCGGCATACGCCAACAATTGTACGCTCTGATAAAAAATTGTGCCTGAGCGATTAAGTTCTGCGGCTCGTACGATGCTCTCCAACATCAGGTTAAAGAAGTCACACGACAGCGAGTCACCCTGTCTGAAACCTCGTTTGGTATCAAACGGCTCGGAGAGGTCCTTCCCAATTCTGACGGCGCTGCTGGTGTTGAGCAACGTCATCTTACATAGCCGTATTAGTTTTGCGGGGATACCAAATTCAGACATCGCGGCATACAGGTAACTCCTTTCCGTACTGTCGAATGCAGCTTTGAAGTCGACGAAAAGATGGTGTGTGTCGATTCTCCTTTCATGGGTCTTTTCCAGGATTTGGCGTATTGAGAATATTTGGTCGATGGTAGACCTTCCAGGTCTGAAGCCACACTGATAAGGCCCAATCAGTTGGTTGACGGTGGGCTTCAGCCTTTCACACAATACGCTCGCTAGAACCTTATAGGCGATATTTAGAAGACTAATCCCGCGGTAATTGGCACAAATTGCAGGATCGCCCTTCTTATGGATTGGGCAGAGTACACTTAAATTCCAATCGGCAGGCATGCTTTCATCCGACCATATTTTGCATAGAAGCTGATGCATGCACCTTACCAGCTCCTCGCCGCCATGTTTGAATAGCTCAGCCGGCAGTCCGTCGGCGCCCGCGGCTTTGTTGTTCTTTAGCCGCGTTATCGCTATTCTCACCTCGTCATGATCGGGTAGCGGAACGACAATTCCGTCGTCAACGATTGGGGTATCGGGATCTTCACTTTCTCGGTGACATGCGCAGCTGTCACTGTTTAATAGGTTCGAGAAGTGTTCCCTCCATAATTTAAGATTGCTCTGTACGTCAGTCACCAGATCGCCGTCTTTGTTCTTACAGGAAAACGCCCCGGTCTTGAAACCTTCTGTAAGCCGCCGAACTTTCTGGTAAAATTTTCGGGCGTTGTTCCTGTTGGCCAGCATCTCAAGCTCCTCGCACTCACGTATTTCGGCCTCTCGTTTCTTCTGTCGGATAATACGTCTCTCTTCCTTTTTCAGCTCTCTGTAGCGATCCCACATGGCTCGCGTTGCGCCCGATCGCAGCGTGGCTCTATAGGCGGCATCCTTTCTTTCTGCGGCAGCATGACATTCCTCGTCGTACCAATTGTTTTTTCGGGCTCGCCGGAATCCGATTTCTTCTTCGGCGGCGGTACGTAGTGAACGAGAAATGTTGCTCCATTGCTCGCGCATGCCGGTTTGTTGGGCAGTGCTCTCCGAGAGCAGGAGTGAGAGTCGAGTGGCGAATCTTCTGGCTGTCTGTTGTGATTGCAGCTTTTCGATGTCGAACATTCTTTGCGTAGGTAGATGTACGTTTTTTGCTGCACAGAGGCGGGTGCGCAGCTTGGCTGCAACAAGGTAATGATCCGAGTCGATGTTGGGCCCTCGGATCGTACGTACATCTAATACACTAGAAGCGTGTCTTCCATCTATCACAACATGATCGATCTGGTTTCGCGTTTTTCGATCAGGAGACAGCCAGGTAGCTTGGTGTATCTTTTTATGCTGGAATCTGGTGCTGCAGACTACCATGTTTCGGGCCCCGGCGAAGTCGATCAGCCTCTGTCCGTTACCGGATGTTTCGTTGTGCAGGCTGAATTTTCCGACTGTGGGACCAAAAATTCCCTCCTTGCCCACCCTGGCGTTGAAGTCGCCAAGCACGATTTTTATGTCGTGGCGGGGGCAGCGCTCATAGGAACGTTCCAAGCGCTCATAGAAGGAATCTTTGGTCGCATCGTCCTTCTCTTCCGTCGGGGCGTGGGCGCAAATTAGCGAGATGTTAAAAAATCGCGCTTTGATGCGGATTATTGCGAGACGCTCGTTCACCGGAGTGAACGACAGTACTTGGCGACGAAGTCTCTCTCCCACAACAAATCCGACACCGAATTTGCGCTCCTTTACATGGCAGCTGTAGTAGACGTCGCAAGGTCCTATGGTTTTTTCTCTCTCGGGGAACGAAAATGCCCAAAACGTTGCATGGCGTTGAAATTCTACTTTCCATTCTCGCTCGCTCATCGAACCCAGATGTTCCTTTAAAATCATCATAATTGTTGGCGTCACAGTCCAGATTGAGCCCTGGCCTGCTTCAATAATTTCGACCAAGAATGTCGATCCTTTGCAGCCATCCTCCAATTTTTTAGTCCAAAGATCTTGGCATCATCATTAACTGTGTCAGTCCAGGTTTTCCTTGGGTGACCCCTTTTACAAGGCACATATAACTCTACTACTATTGTAGTTCTCTTTTCACAATTTCATTTGGGCCCATCCTCCCCTCTTAAGGTGCTGAACTTTGATGTAGTCGACGATTTGGAACTCGTTTAGCTCAACTAGGCATTCATCGTTGTAACGTAGGCGATAGTTGACGTGATCTATCCGCACCGGCTCAAGGATGTGGCGTAGGATTTTTTGCTCAAATACGTTAAACTTTTCTTCATCCGCCTTACGTATCTTCAAGGATTCAAAAGCACAAGAAACACAAGGTCTAATTATTGATTTCTAGACTTTCAGTTTCGTTCGCTTAGAAAGAAACGAGGATCTTGGAGCCTTATATAGCGAAAAGAAGGTCACGTCCTCCCCTGGAGTCTTGCACTAATCTTTTGTTTCCAAGATATTTCATCAACCCCACCCGCTCAGATGTGCAACTGCCGATCAATATGGTAGATTTACATTCATATGAAACTTTTCCAGAGCAAAAAAAAATTATGTGGATTTTAAAATAAATCACATAAAAATTTAGATTCTTTCAGGTTTCACTATTTTTATTTAAAATACGGCAATTAACAAATATATGTAAAAAATTACATCATTTAAATGTCAACCATGAGAAGATCTACAGGTAGAATCTACCAAGAAGTCGATTCATGAATGCTTAATTGCTAGAGATATCGATTTGGAAGGTTGTACAGTAACAATTTACGCTACAGCGGAAATATTCTCATGATAACGACCAGTTTTTGGTCTGCCAGTCCTTTTTTATTCTCGAGAGAACCAGTGTATTGAAAATTGTTCATCAACCATTGGATTTGCACCCAAAATGAATGAACTCTGCGGAAATGGGCAGGTCACTATTTACTGCATGCCAGGACACAAAGGAATAGAAAGGGAATGAGAGGAAGCCAAAGTAGGTACTCGCTTGCCGAGATTGCGCAGGTCGGGTATATGTCTGAAAAATGGAATCTAAATGAGGAACTAACTCTGGAGACGCGGTCGATATGGAAACACTCAACCTCGTACAAAACTCCCAAAATTATGCTAAGGACTTGGAATACAAAAACTACAAACTTTATTTTATCACTCTCTAGGAAAGGCAGCAAAATATTCGTTGGTGTACTGACAGGACCCTGTCTAATCTCACATGACGCAGCCAAAATGGGATTAGTCGAGAACGTTGAGTATAACACAAGCAACGGAACGAATGCTAGGGGTACTTTGGAACACCTGCCTTGCGACTGCTCTGGCCTTTGTATGACCCGCCAAATGTGCTTAGGATCAACATATTTCTCATCCTTGGAGGATATTATTGAAGAACTTGCTAAAACTCACGAAGAGATGCATTAAGAATTACACAATAAGAAGTCTTCGACTCCAAATACAGAACACTGATAATTCAATGGACCCTAGAGGTCTAGAGGTGGGACCTTTGGCAAATCAGCTTGCACTACTTGACCTAACACTTAGATTGTCGACTCATTCAGACAAATATTTTCACCGAAAAAATCACGAAGTTTGCGATATATTGTTCTTAAATATCGACCATTTTCATACTAAGTTTCAATAATTTTAACGCGTTATTCTATCCAGTAAAATTATATATCTATCTATTTAACAAATATTATATCATAAAAAACTACCTTCAAGGAATTATTCACTACTGACATCACTACCTGACTTTTGAAAGATTCCTTAGAATGTTGCCCTGCTAGTATGACTTTTCTCTGCAGGGTGGCTATTTGCCAAGTTGTATAGTGCTACTTATACACATACAAATATAATCCTGATGGTGTCTGTTGCAAGTGCATTAAACTGGTGTAGATAAAGAGCTCTTAGGATCGCTTTAATTATTTGCTGTCCTTACCGGTTTATAAGTGTAGAATTTTGTCACTAAACGAAATTTGACTTATGCACATATTTTAGGGAAGTCCATTGAATTTTTATATTATTTTTATTTTAAAAAAAGTTAACAGTAAAATATAGAAAAGTTTTTTTAATTCCCTGAATTTGGATAACAGTCTTTAAATTGTGTAGGTTACAATGGTTAGGTAAGGTTGGTTGTGTATGATACAATGAATGCTAATACTTTTTTTCCTATTGCGAAAACGACAAAAAAAAAAAACAAAAGTGCTTAAATAAAAATTAAAATAAAAAAATTATTTCAAATAAATTTTCTATTGCTTGTTTACTACAACTTTGAACAACGAAATTGGGATATATGCAGTTTCTAGGGATGCTTTTCATATAAAGATTTAATCTGAAACTTGTAATAAAGCGTTTTTCAGTAAGAGCGCTTCAACTTTTTTTTTGAATAAAACACAAACGGTGTGACTTTTTTAACTAATTTTTTTTTATTATCGAGTTTGAACATATACATTTAAGTATGAAATTCGATTTCTTTTGCATGACCACCGCGTGCACGTTTTACGAAGTCCAATCGTTGAACCCAATTTTCGACCACTCTTTTGCATAAATCGGCCGAAATTCCAGCAACTTCGCGCTCAATATTGGCTCTGAGCTCACAAATCGTCGCTGGCTTGTTACTGTAGACCAATGACTTCACATAACCCCAAAGAAAATAGTCTAGAGGCGTCAAATCACACGAGCGCGGCGGCCATTCGACCGGTCAATTTCTGGAAATAATGCGCTCATCGAACTTACTCTCGTCAACGAAAAAATATGGGCCAATTACGCCGTCGGCATGTAAACCGCACCAAACAGTGATTTTTTCGGGATGCAACGGTGCCTCATGAATCACGTGTGGATTGCTTTCTGCCCAGTAACGCATATTTTGCTTGTTGACAAAGCCATTGAGCCAAAAGTGAAGATGATTTTTTGGAATTATTTGGATTTAAAGTAGCAGCAACAGATCGATTATTTTCACAAAAAATTTGCACGATTTGCAATCGTTGCTCAAGTGTGTAGCGTTCCATGATGAAATGTATACTAATGAAGTTTACAAATGACAAGCGAAAAATAAAAAATATTGCGTCGTTCGCCCTCTCTATCAAATTGGGGCAGTTTCTCAAAACACAAATTACATTAAAAATTCGAGATTTCAAATTAAACTACACGGTCTTAAGCCGCTCAACAGGGTGGAACTGGCTTACAAATTTTTATCAAAAATTGTTTGTTTAAAAAAAATATTTGATTAGTTTTGTTAATGGGAATGAATGCATAGACAGGATTTTTTGAAACCAAATTGATTTCATACTATAAAATACGAAATCAATTTCGAATAAAAGCAAATAAAGAAAATATACCCATAATAACTTTGTTTTCGTGACCCAGGTTAGCAATGTAACCCTGAAAATTGGTACCCCGTCACCGGACGGTCTTATGCAGATGATTTTATAAAAATAAAGTAAAAACACAAAATGATACGAACTGCAAGTTCATGACGGTTATTATCAAATGTGGGTTTCTATTCCATTTAAGATTTGTGGTACATCCTTTGCAGTAATAACTGCCTGTAATCGTCTTGGCATTGATTCCACCAATTTTTGAGACAAAACCCCGGACTCACAAATTTTCCAATTTTCCGTTTTTCTATGAAGAATCTCGTGGCACGATTATTGGATTGTTGTGGAAAACGGTGTTCCGTATAATCTCTTTCAGTTCAAGGGTTAAACGTATTGCCATGAATTCAAATTCCACTGGTGTTAGAGTGGTGATTCATTCAGAATCCAACTAGCGCTTCCGCACCATTTTGTTGTCCACTGGTGTTATAAAGAAAAAAGAAAAATAAGTGCTGATTGGCCGATTATACGTTTGTGCCTCTGTAGGTATAGCCATAGAACCACTGTTATAATATTTTCCACAATAAACTTGATTATCCGATTTACATGGCTGGCTACTAAGGCACTGCCAGCTATGTACCTTCATCTGCTTTCACTTTAGTATTTGGTCGATCGACGTTATTATTTTCGGATATTAGCAGGAGAGCCCTTGTGCTGATTATACTTATTTAAAGGGTGGTTAAGTTTTAAGGGCCGGTGTTGGTTTTGAATCAAATACAATTCTTTTTAGAAATTATTATCATTTCTCTTTATTATGATAGTACTGGTATATTTCAATTACGCATAGAACAAAATAGCGGCCAAATGGCCGCCACGGGCTCGGCAGCACACCTCCATCCGATGGCCCAAATTTTCGATGCCGCTGAGGTATAATTGGGGTTCTATGCCGTTAATGTGCCGAATTATCTCATCCTTTAGCTCTTGAATTGTTGCCGGCTTATCGAGAGAAGATCTGTTTTCTTTCACATAACCCCAAACAAAGAAGTCCAACGGTGTCAAATCACATGATCTTGGCGGCCAATTGACATCGCCGCGACGTGAGATTATTCGGCCATCAAATTTTTCCCGCAAAAGAGCCATTGTTCCGTTAGCTGTATGACAAGTGGCATCGTCCTGTTAAAACCACATATCGTCCACATCCATATCTTCCAATTCGTGCCATAAAATGTTCGTTGTCATCTCACGATAGCGAACACTATTCACAGTAACTGCCTGACCGGCCTCATTTGGAAAAAATACGGTCCAATGATGCCGCCGGCTCTTAAACCGCACCAAACAGTCACTTTGTGAGTGCATTGGTTTTTCGGCAATCTCTCTTGGATTATCATTCGCCCAAATGCGGCAATTCTGCTTATTAACGAATCCACTGAGGTGAAAATGTGCCTCATCACTGAAGATGATTTTCTTCGAATATTGGTCATACACTGTTGCCATTTCCTGCCACCATTCTGACTATTGACGACGCTTGAAATGGTCAAGGGGCTTTAGTTCTTGAGTCAATTGCACCTTGTAAGCGTGTAAATGCAAGTCTTTATGCATAATGTTTATCAACGACGAGCGTGAGAGGTGCAATTGTTGGGCACGACGACGAGTTGAGGTGGACGGCTCTTCACCCACACTATCGCGAACAGCAGCGATATTTTCTGCAGTACGAGCACTGTTGTTTTCACATCTCGTTCAGACCCGGTTTGCTCAAACTTTTGCACAAGTTTTCCGATTGTACGCACATTTGGACGATTAAATTGATCGAAAAAATGACGAAGTGCGCGATATGCATTTTGATTTGAACGCCCGTTTTCATAATAAGCTTGAATAACTTTAACGCGTTGCTCGATTGTGGGTATTTCCGTGCCTCTAATTGAATTTTTCTGAAATTGAAAAGTGTCAAATAAAATACAAGAAAGAGCTTGACATTTAGGTTTGGTTCACATTCAGCTATGGGCCTTGAAATTTAGCCACCCTTGATTTCAATTAAACTTGGTTAAAAAACAATGTGGCTTAATTTGAAAAATGGACAAATTCGGTCAACCGCTATGCAACATTACTAGAATGTGGAACAAATAATTGCAATTAATTGCAAAAACTAGCAGCCAACCCAAATTAAATCTTACTTAAATGTGCGCGCATGAACATAAAGTCTGCCAGGCACCGAAATTTAATCTCCTTTTGTGGTTATTTTTAAGTTCACTATTTTAGATTTACCTCAGCGATCCTGTATTCACAATTGAGCTTTTAATTTTTGACCCGAAATCATAAAATTTCGTAATAAGGAATAAAAAATTGCAGGCAGCTTCATCCACTGACCAAAAAGTGATGAGTTGAGGTTCCAGCGAACCTCATCTACCCTAACAAATTAAAATTTTTGTTATTTATAAAAATCGAACCTCTAAAAACAACGCACACATCAGCTTGTCTTCCTGTATAGCCTGCTCGAAACGCCCTCTTACAAGAAAAGTTAAGTATCACGAAAGTGTGACAGTGAGTTCAGAGGGGGTATAGGTGAACTAAGCAAGTTGACTAAGCTAACCAGCGCAAATTAAGCCAGGTCACATAGCCAGCAAAAGCAAATCTATGTGCTCTGTACTTGTATATATGTCCAGACATGAGAAGTGTCAGTTGTAGGAGAACACACACGATTTTAGTTCAAATAACACCAACAAATGTACATGGAGCACAATGAAAATGCTAGTAAAATAAGAAGGAGGTCGCACAAATCGATAGCAAGTGAAGCTGGTGGTAACCTTATTTCACCTGACATGCAGCACCACAAACACCACAGCAAACATAACCAGAAAATATATGTATGGGTGCGGTAAGAGGTGCTACATTACTGCACTTATAATACTTACCACCAACATACGAGTATCTGTGCTACAACAACATGACAAGAAAGACAGAAACCAACTGGGCCAACTGAGTTGCACACCGTTCATCATTGGCTCTGTGTTTGCGCAATGAAATAAAAATGCCAAATTAGTACATATCACTCCATCAAGGATTAGAGATGATTTAAAATGGACAAGGATTACTTAAGAGTCGACACAGTATCGAGAACAACATTGGTTAAGTAAGAGAAAATACAAACACCAACACAAACACACATACCGGCTTTCATGTAGTACAAATAAGCAGACATTTTGTGGAGCACAAAGTGAGCGCCGCTCGGCAGGGAGTGAGGTAGAGCGACAATCATTTTATTCGTTGCCAGGTTTGCACTATCGTAGGGCATATTTGGATTTGAAGGTGTGCGCAGAAAGAAACTCTTGATGAGCGATTATTTGGGTGGTTGAATTGAATTGTGTGAACGAAGAGGATTCCAACCAAAGCTGGCAGCTACTTGCAGTAGTAAATAGTAGTGGTAGTCGAACGGGTTTGAATGCATTTATGGATGTTTAGTTTGCAGTTGGTTGGTTTGTTGTTGGGATGTAAGAATTTTTAAAGCAACAAGCATAGACATTCTTGTTGGCATCCCTGTAGTGAAGTTTGTGTACATAGTAGTAAATTCGTAGAATAAATGCTTATCTGTATTATGATGGGACACGTAGTATCGTCGAGACTGTACAACGGAGATACTAAAAAAAGAAAAAATGGTTGTGGATGACGTGCAGCGTATAGTGGAATATAATAAAACCAGTTTTAAAAATTTTGTTTGCCTGCTTGAACACGTTAATCTTCGCTATTCGTTGAATTTGAAGTGATCCTCAATGATGGATAGTTGAGTTTCCGTCTCACGGAACTATCTGGCCAATCTTGCGTCTCATATGGGGCACAAAATGGTTCCACGAAGAAAAATAAATTAGATTTCCGTGTTGCACAGTGATATCACAACGAACCTGTAAGGTCTAAGTGAGTTGGGCTCACAGAGCGACTACCACCATAACCTAACCTAACCTTCCCGAGCAAGTTAAATCGCACTTTTAGTTCCGAAATTATTTTACGCTAAGGTGGCGCAAGCATGAAGGTTCTTCTGAAACCTTTATTCATTGTACGCCTACGGATTACTGCTTTCATTTAAGTATTAAACATTTTTGGATAGCTGAAAAGATTTTTAAGTAATTTGCAAAATAGCTTCACCAGGAACACATTTTTTTTAATGTAAGGAAGCAGGAAGCTCTTAGTGAAAAATCGTAAATTCAAAACTTTATTAAGCATCCATTTTTAACTGTGAATGCTTACTTCAAACCTTATTGATTCTTTTTATTGATTAGTGCACCTTTTTACTAAAAATAGAAAAAAAAGAGTCGGACCCTTAAACTAATACCAAAAAAAAAAAAAATGCGCGTAGGAGCCAAAAAAAAAAACGAATTTTTTTTAATGATTTTTAAAAGCGAATAACTCGAAAACAGATAAGCTTTTGACATCATATGATGTGACCAAATTCATCAGAGATTATCTAACTAATAACATCGCTAAGTATGTAGGACGAATTTCCCTTGTAACCTTACGACTTGAAATATTTTTCCAGTAGGAATTGGTCGAAGTATTTCGAACGATGGTGTTTGCGAATAATTTGTTTTAAATTTGTTTTAAATTCAAAATGTATTCACAGATATTACAGTAAATAAATAAATAAATAAACAAATAGGTAGGGTTAAAAATGCCTTCGCTACTACGTGTGTGGTGATTCCACTAAAAATTTCCCTCCTCTTCTCTTGGATTTTTCCCTCCACCCCGGGACTGCTTCCGCATTGCTTCGAGGTTGGCCCTCTACCTACGGCGTTCTAAAAAGGAAACTTACTTACTCACCTTGCGCCCAGGGTCGCCTATTTTGAGAAACCTATGCTCAATGCTCTTCAACTTAAGTTTCCATTTCACGCTTCTTTTTTCGGATAAAATCCTCTACAAAATTTTCGACGTGGAAATCCGTCTTCGCTTTTTTCTTCGCTTATCATCATTTTCTCGTTCACTTCATCAGGTGTGAATGCTTCAATAGCTCGTTGCAGACCTGTTCTCTCTATGTTCCATCTCTCGCATTTAAAGAAGATGTGCTCCGCATCATCGTACTCAGTATCTCCATATATGCAGTTTGGTAGGCTCACTTTTCCCATTCGCCACAAGTACTTGAGAAAGGAACCATGTCCGGACAAAAACTGTGTGAGGTAATAGTTAACCTCACCGTGCTTTCTTTCTACCCACCTTTTTAGATCGGGTATTAGTCTCGCTGTCCATCTACCATACCGTTCAGAGTTCCATCTTGCCTGCCAAAGTTTGAGGGTTTGGATTCTAATATCGGAGAAGTGAGATACTGGGATTCCTGTGATTTTTGCCTCCCCACTCGGTTTGCGCTCTTGTGCTAGAATATCTATAGGGATGTTTCCACTGATAACTAAAACCGCTGCTTCAGATACTGTTCTGTATGAGGAAGCCACTCTGCGAGCGCAGGTGCGTTGCACAGATTGCAGAGTTTTCCGCCGGCATTGCACCCTTAGCGAATCTGCCCAAATTTCACATCCGTATAAGAGGATCGAGGTCGTCGTAAGTTAGCCTTGTGACTATCTGCACTCCAAGGTATTTGACCACTCTTTTTGTCGATAAAGTGGCATCGAGTACTTGTATATTTACTTTTAATGGGATACGTCTGTTTGTTAGAAGGATAAGCTCTGTTTTCCCAGCTTTAATCCATGGTCTTCTAGCCATGTCTGAACTCGGATCATCACCTGATTTAACTTCCTTTTGGCTTCGTTAGTGTTTCGAGCAATAATTACAGCTGCAATGTCATCTGTGTACCCACTAAATGCACATTCTCAGGCATCTCTATTCGAAGGATTTCATCGTAGCTTATATTCCAAAGTTCAGGTCCGAATATTGATCTTTGGGCCGCACCTGCTGTTATTTGATTATCCTTACACCCTTCTCGTGTTTCGTATAAGAGCAAGCGATTGCTTAAATAGCTACGAATAATCCTCAGTAGATTATTCGGGATCTTGAATTTTACCTTTCAGACTTCTATTACGTCGTCCCAACTTAAATTATTGAAAGCATTTCTAATATTCAGTGTGTCTAGTAATACCAAGCGTTTGGAGTATCGATTACCTGCCTGGGCATGTTCTATGCTAGCTATTACATCTTGGATGGCTCCTAAAGTAGATCTGCCACTTCTAAAACCATGATGCCTGTCAGACAGGCCGCCACTGTTCAGATAGGTGGGTAGAGATGGCAGTCGGTCTCTAAACTAATTCACTTAGACCGTTGCCGGTTCATTGCCATGCCACAGTAGTAGTTGATCTGCTATTCCTCTTTAAACAATTTTGTTTTAAGTGTATACCCATTGAACTGGCTAACACTTATATCCCTGAGGTCTTCACTATCATTCAAGAACGATGAGCCAAACTATCTAAGCATAGTGACATTCTACCCGGAATCGTGACCGAGGAGATATCTGACAGACTCTTTCTCCACCTAATTTCGCAGCTTCTGCAATAGACGAGGTCAGATACATTCAATCTTTGAGAAACTCGACCTGAGAGAAAGTGGCCTATGATCAAATCAACTAACATACAGACGGTTTTCCTTGACCGATTAAGTAGCGCATTTGATCACCTGTTGAGAGACGTCTCACAGTTGGGAGCAATGATGGAATTAGTGACAACGACTGTAAGGGATTGAATCGCCGTTTGGCTATTGGAATAAATATATTCAGGGTGCGCCATACCGACATAAAGGTATGTAAACGCTGAATAACTTTGTCATTTACCAACCGATCGACTTCCATATACATGTTTTCGATACGTCAATTCAGTACAATTTCAACCTTGGATCGCTTTACACCGAAACAATCGAAATCGACGGTATAAAACACGAAATGCTTGACAAGGTAATGACAAATGCAGAAAAAAGATCGCAGGCGCACCCTGTACTTTCCTACTACTTAAAATACTCACATTTTTGCCTAACTTGACGGCTACCTCATAAATGGCGAGAATTTCAGCCTGAAATACGCTACAGTGTGTAGGAAGACGAGCGAAACGCTAACTTTTAACTTCTCACAGTAGGCGGAAAAGCCAACTTCATCGTTAAGCTTTGAGCCATCAACCGTAAGCAGTTGTCAGCCCACTCACGTCTAGCTGGAATTCAACAAGTAGTACCAAATAATCTATTAAAATATGGTTCATCCAATACATAGCTAACTGGATTAGTTGGACCCAGACCGAGTGTTATGGTCGGGTGTCCAACACCTAAATCGCGCCAATAATTAGTTATGTTGCCTGCATTCTATTTTCCAATCACGTCCAGGTGAGGTAAGAAGGGAAGAGTATTCAGAGGTTCAGAAGGTGTAGTTCTGCTGATGCATATACGCGCCATATGTTGAACCTCAATATATGAATTTATAATTGGGTGTTTGATGTTATTCCATAAGTGCAGAAGTCTACGTTTACACCCTTTCCGAAATGCGTCTTTTTCATGGCAGAAATGCACTCTCAGGTTTTCCATTGCCTGCCGAAGAGCGACCACTACTAGGAAAACCCCTTTCTGACAGTTGGTGTTCACAGTACATTTCTAATCTGAGGCCTTACAATTTAAGTACTTTGGCGGTATTAGAATAATTTATACAAAAAAACCTCTACTCACTATCGCTGAGGCTTCATTGGCAGTACGAGCCACATTTGTTGAACATATAATACTCAATATCGCTATAAATTTATCCTGGAGTGATAAATCTAAGTTGCACTTTAAAAATATGGGATGAGCTCACTATGGCTAACTCAAATGGTTGGTTGGATGGTTTTACGATCGTTTTTCTTTGAGATTTTAAACCAATTTAGCAGATGTACAATGAAAAATAAAGACGGATGAGAAAATAGCATATTTGAAGAGCCCAAGTCCATGACCGTGATCAGGTCCTTTGCTCTATTGGGAGGTAGTGTAAACGATAATGAAGACTTTGGCGATTCGCTTCAATTAGGCAACATATTAAAAACTAGCAGTTTTGTCCACCAAATAATCGGGAACATAATGAGGCTTGAAAGCACTGCGCGACACCATTTTTGGGTGTGAGAAATTTCTTTACAGAACCATGGCATCGAGTGAGTTTATCAAAACTGCCATGGAGATCAAAATTTCTTTTGGTAGTCAAATAAAGAAAAATCAGAAATAACGTTAATATTATCAATGTGAGCTAACTTTTTTTTTATATCCTTCTTAACTACGCTCGAGAGCATAGAGCCTCAACAAGACTCTATTATCGTACACAGTTCTGGGCTGTTGGCTTTGCGACGTCCCATAAGGTGTCGCCGTCTGGTACCTCGCGTAACATCGACCTTCCCCTTTTCCTGCGCTCTCTAAATTGAGCTAAATAGGCGTATTAAATAAGAATGCAGAAAATCTCTATGAGATACATTTTAACCCATGATTGTATCTCATGATAGGTTTTTTGGACCTTTATTTGGTAAGTACACAAAATGTTCTCTTAAAAAGGGAGTGAGAGAGTTAAAATATGCTATGCATAAATATATTTTCTGGAAAATTTTACTATATGGTATATCTTCTCTAACGAAAACTTCGTGTAATTAAGAAAAATGCACAAAAAATTAAAAAAAGCTTCTTACACCTTTATTGGCTATTTGACCAAGCTCCTCGTCATATTCGTGGCATACGTCATGATATTCTTCCACAAATGGAGGAAACCACAGGTTTAATCCGGCTCCGAACGGCAAAATGGTTTTTTATGAGGGAGCTTCCACATGGCTGATATATACTCGGAAATTTGCCCTTGTCGGCCGAAGGGCGACCGAAATACAACCGGCCGCGCACTACCGAACGACAAGAAATTCTGCAAGCTCATTAAAAAATCATTGCTTACTATTTACTGGAAATCTCGTAGTGTCCAATTTACCTTAGTAAAGAGTTTGCCTGAAATTGCCTCCAGTGAGAGCTCCTCAAACTAAAAACAAATCCTGCATGAGCAAGAAGGAGAGGCCGGCCAAAGCGACGATGGTTGCAAGACGTAGAAGACGACATACGTAATATGAGAATCTCACAACATAGAGTGAAAGCGGGCAGTCGAGAAGAGTGAAGACGTATTGTAGAGGAGCCAATGATCCACTCCGGACAGTAATACCAATATGATGATGACAAATTGTGTAGGCTAGCTTTTAGGTGTAGATGGAGATTGTAGTTGACCTCGAATATGTATTCTAGCAGAGTAAAGTTCTATCACTTATTTCTCATAGGAATTCTTTTGAGAAACTTGATTTCAAAGCAGAAAAGTGAGATTGTATTTTGCAGCTCACCGAAGTTTACAGGGCTTGCACAGCACGTTGAACCTTGGTGGAATGATTTCCGTGGAAGTTGTGGAGATTTGGAGAAGAAAGAGACTGCACATCGCATACTTTGTTAAAGTTCGGCATAATGTAGATGAACTTCTGGAACGATTTGCAGACACTTCTGTAAGAAGCTTGAGGTTCTCAGCGTAGCGAATGGTTTTGCTTTTAGGGAGCAGTGGTAACAGTAACTCCCAATTTTTCTAGTTTTCCGCAAAATCCGCTGTTAAATGTGAGTAGATATCTTGCAAGTATTTCCGAGCTGTAAAACCACCATTTAGATTTGCTTTTTGTACCAAAACTCGATTGGTTTATCATGCAATTACAAAATTTTCCAACAGGGATGCATATTAGAGTTTTTGTATTTTTGGTTTCATGAAATTTGTTGCTGGTTGATTGAATTTTCGAATTAGATATCCGACTCGACTGCAGGGCAATTTGTGTAGTGTACAGCAAATGAACATTCCCATTGTTTTTATAAGCTTTGCGGTCGATGTAGATGAAAGAACGTTTAGGGATTCCCAAAATGGCCTGAGTATGCATTGACTTATTACTGAAAAATATGAAAACGAAAATGCTTTCTCAGAATGAGAAATTCCATTTCCAATTCTAAGGCTTTTGATCAGTAAGTACTACAACTGTATGACATACCCATTTTTGGCCGAAAGTGTTTTTCCTATTATGAATACACTTTTTTAATTAACTTAAATTCACTGCAAATCGAATTTGAAGTAAAAAGAATCTCTGGGATTGTTTTGTGGTATTTGCTATTGAGTAATTTGTCTATATGTAGAGCTCTTACTGGTTCATCTGATACGTAAGATGGCTGCTGAAGTCTTGGAATAGGGCAACTGCAGTGGGAATAGGTCAGATTTGAAAACGTCAATGAAAAGCTTAACATTTTTAAAAGTAATTGCACTTAGAACATTTTGTCATACGAGTGATAGTTGTGTTGTTTACGGGTACTTGAAATGGACACTTTGCCCTAAACCCATAACGCAGAGAGAGTATAGTTTTTAATAAATAACTTTAGCTACAGTATATTATACAACATTAGATTGATTAGATTTGTGGGGGGTTGGACCAGTACAAGCACTCAGTCAGGAATACTATTGCACTACACCGGGATAGATTACAATGGGAGAAATAGAGAGACAGGATACGAACACTATGGATGGTAAGACTGCAAAATTGGTTTGAGGTCACTCTTCCGCGAATCTTTTGGATTCATCGATAAATCCTACGAGATCCGGAAGAGGATCAACAGCCTAAGTCTGATTCAAGAAAATGCCAGATAGCTACAGAGAAAGTGCTCTGCTGTGCCCTTATTTTCACGAGGTAGCCATATGCTGACCACAGGCCCTGTAATTACACCAACCAGTACTCTCAGGTCCTTTCTACTAAGTTTTAAGAGAAAGGTCGCTAATGTTCCTGTTTGGTTCTTTCACAAAGCACTCGGTTACTCTGCAGGAGCCCAGCTCAGACCAACATCTTCTAATGGGTAGCCCTCATGAAATCGTCAATCCATAATTGAACCGATGCAGAATTGACTCCTAGGAGGTTCAAGGCGCAGTGATATGCTCGCAGAGCCTTGATTAGCCAGTGCATCAGCTAACTCATTCCCTATAATACTGCAGTGTCCAGGCACCCACATGAGAAAAACTTTGTTGTGTTTTGAAACACTGTTGAGTTTTGTCTTACATTCACCGACTAATTTGGAAGAACAACATGGGTTAGTAAGGGCTCTTAGTGCAGCTTGAGTGTCTCTACAATTTTGAACTCGAAACCATATAAAACCAGCAACAAGCCCACCAGCGCGTTATTCGCGGCTTTATTGCAGATGATTGAGCTATATAGTGAAGCTTACCTCCGGCAAATCTTATATGTAATTTTTGTTGATGGACAAGCAGCGATCAAGAAACTGGCCTCAACGCGTATCAATGCAAGGTGTGTTAAATACTTCTGTACTCTCGCTCTAATGCTCCAACATATTCTTATTCAACAACACAACACCATACTTTGCTGGGTTCCCAGTTTCTCTGGATTGGAGGCAAATGAAAGAGCAGATGAGTGTGCAAGGAAAGGCTCTAAGCTGGGGCTCCAGCGAGTGGTAGACAACATAAGCATTTCTCTAAATGGACTGAACACTGCGATTGACTTGAGCGTAACCGCGGAAACCAATAGAAGGTGGTCACTGACTACTAACTGCAGGGTTTCGAAAGCGTTCTGCTCGAAACTGAATCTTAAAAGGACAAAATGCTGGTTTGGATTCAACAGATTAACTACCAGCGTCCCCACAGGCTCTATAAAGGGTCATTGCACTATTGGCACCCTAGTGAGATACACCCACTCATAATAAGTTCTGCAGGAGTTGTGGAGATGAAGAAAAAATTGAGTCCGTGAATGCTTTGCACGTCAAAGAAGCCGCGCCAAATATTATATATGAAGACATATCAAATTTAGCAAAAATGTTTTGTTAGAGGGACCATTTGCCTTCTTAAAAATATCTAAGTAGCTTAAGCAACATTGTATGGGTATGGAATCAAATGCAGGTATCACAATGGACCTTAGAGCCACTGAGTGTCTTGTCTCAGACAAGCAACTTGGCTAACCTAACCTAATCTAGCGAACATACTAGGAAAAGAAAAGGAATGCCATTTTTGTGTCGGAAATATCAAGTGGGGAAAACTTTCATCTTTCTATTCTGCGGCAGTGAGCAGAAGTAAGAACAAATGAGTCGCGCACTTTGTTGCACTGAGCGAAAATATCTTAGACAGAAGAAGTAGAGATTAGTTTTGCAGATAAAGAAAAGTGACTTTCATAATCAAAACTAGAATTGTCTAGTGATTTTACTGATTTTTATAAATTTCTGAAGTCCGATTGCTTTTCGATTAACCCTACATTCTGTCTTAGCGATATAGTTTTAGCGACAAGTTTTCGAAATAATTTAAATTTAAATAACTTAAGCCGAATCTGCATAAAGTAATAATCATTTTTCCTACTCAAGACCAACAAGACTGCTCCTATATACAAGGTTTGATTGAAAAGTAATGAGCCTTATTCTTTTAAACAGTTTTATCAAACCTCTTGGTAAACCTGGTAGCGGTCCTTCCACTGCAGGAAACATTTTTTAAACTCATCCGCCGGAATCGCGTTCAATTCGGCTGTCACAGTTTTTTGGATCGCCTCGATGGAGTCGAAAAGCCACCCCTTGAGCTTTCTTTTCAGGCGCGGGAACAAGAAGAATTGCGGAGGGGACAGGTCTGGGCTGTAGGGGGGGTGGGGAAGCGCCGGAACCCCATCTGGGCCAATGCAAAGGTGCAGAGGAAGGCGGTGAGCGCCGGCGCATTGTCGTGATGAAGGGTCCAATTGTTGACGAGGTCGGGCCGAGCCCGGGCGACGTGGTTTTTCAGCCGAAGGAGCACTTCTTTGTAAAATGCCGCATTTACAGTGTAACGAGTAACGTTGCTCCAACGATCGCTGCATTTTCGCCACTGCAAAATCCTAACACACTATTAAAAGAGCTTTCACGCGTGGAGCGATGTTGACTGCACCGCTGTTGCCAGCCAACTGGGGCTGGTTTCTAGTGGAAGGGGAAGGTTCAACGACCATTTTCCCCCACCAGCCGATTCAGTTGATCGCTTGGCAGACGCTCCGCGCGGGAAGGCTCATTACTTTTCAATCAAATCCTGTATGCTAAGGATTTCAGAACGCTCAGCATGTTTTCTTTCTGTGTAATGTTCGCGAGGACTGATTGGGATGCACATAACGGGGCATTCCCTGCAAGGGACGCTCGCAGTCTCAACATATTTACCCTTTACTTTTTTTTCACCAAGCCCATTGCGTGATGGCGGGACACTTATTGTATGAAAGTCTGTGTCGATTCGCCTTTGTCGCAGAAACCTCTTCGGAATAGCTAGCGTTTATGCAGCATTCTTCGTCATTTTTCTCATTGTCGAGGGTTACTTATCTGTTAGAACTTATTCGCAACTCAACTGCTATTACAGGCCACCCGGTTATCCGCATCCAGTCGACCCCAATGGTAGCTTAAAGCCCAGCAAAGTCGTCCGATCTCAAGGAAGCTTGAACCTCGTGAGAGTTAGGAGGTTCCTTAAAATTCGTCATGCATACGATTGTTAAGACTATAAAGGAGTTTTTGTTTGCGGTGCTTCCTTTCAGAGAAAGCTAGTTAGGGTTAGGCAGTGGTCTCTGAGCTATACTATGGATTGTCGTTATAAATGTAATATGAAATGAACTGGAAAGAAGGACTGTCAAGTGATCTTTATGCTGCCGATGCTTATTGCTTCGAGGAGGTGTTTGAATATTTAAAACCTTTATGAGCTAAGCAGGTACACCCAATCTAGGAGTTCACAAAATTTAAAGATATGGACTTGGAAGACAAATGGTTCCAGCAATACGACTCTACGTGATATACTGCCAACACACTACAGATGCTGTGCATGAATGATTTGAGGTTGAATGATGGCTATTTCTCGCAGCTTTGGTGAATTAGCCACCGAGGTCATGTGATTTATCCCCGCTGGCCTTTTGCTAATGGGAGATTTCTGAAGTCGCGTGATGTAATATCAGAGACTATTGACTGTACAAACATACTCGGTCATTTAATTTTCACTCTTTCTAATAGAGTATTTCGCTTTTAAAATCAATTTTATATTGAAGTTCTAATTACCTCAATTTCGCCCCTCTTACAAGAGGATTGAAAATGATTTCTAGAGGTTTTGATCTTGATTTTTCAATGCCAAGTCACACATTCAGTCCTATTATTTATCGAACAAACTATCTATTTAACTTAGTTCTTAAGTTATTGTTAAGTAATGCTGTAAATCTAGTCAGTAAGGTTTGTTGCTATGACATACATAAAGAAATAAAGGGGGAAAAAATCAGAAATGAATAAACACTTTTTACTTAATAGACTTTTCAAAATTCTTTTCCAAAAGCAATGCCTTTCTAATTAGTAATTACAATATTTTCATTTTCAAACTGTACTTGAACTGTTGGCCAATTCAATCCCAATTGACCCAAAAATCATTGCCACAGATTCCTCCACTTAAGCTACCTAAGTTTTATAGAAGCATAGACCCTTGAAGTCTTAGTTGAAATAGAATTCTTCTCAAGCACTCGAGCGATCCGAGCTCAGAATTAATATATTTTATAGAAAATACCTTAATTCCCTTTATCTATCTTAGTTTCCATTTCACTAAGAATCTTCCTTAATATATTTTCAATAGAAAAGCATAAGAATAACCTGTGTATGTATGTACTTGTATGTATATGTATGCCACTACGTGTAAGAGCAAACATAAAATGTCGGAGAATACCAACAGGTTGACAATCATTTGAAAGAGTAACAAAAGCACAAAGCATACATATGTACGTATGTATATACTATGCACAATAAGATGGCAGGAGTCTTCTCGAAAACCATACAAGTGGACAGCTAAGGCAGCTGGGCAGACAGGTGACATTGCTTATACAACTTGTCAAATGGTCAAAGACACAACAATAACATAAGCTTAAAGATTAGAAATATAAAGTTTTTAACGAGAAGAACATGCGTGTGCATGCACTAGTGTTGCTAGTCCCGTTATCCCGAAAAAAACAGGGTACCGCAATATTGTTAAATTTTAAGTAAAGAGAGTACAGGAAATAGGTGACAAGACCACGTGATAATTTACTCTTTTTTTTCAGCTTTCAGCAAAGTCGTGTTTTCATTGGAGGTTTTGTGAGTAAAACGAAATTTAACCACTGTCTTTATTGACGGCTCCAAGATGGAGTCAACGGTCGGAGCAAGCGTTTTCTCTAAATCAGCCAATTTATCTATATCCTTTAAATTGCCGAATACTGCTAGTGTTTTTCACGCAGCAAGAAGTTTTTGCGATCCTACAGGTAAGCAAAACGGTTAGGAAGCGTAGGAGCGAGGCAGATATTAACATTTTTTCCGATAGTCAAGCGTGGATCAAGGCTTTGACTACGCCATGGTGTAAATCCAAATTAGTCAACTCCTGTAAGGAGGAGATCAAATATCTTGGGTGTGCAGGTATCAGTTCTCTGAGCTGGGATTCTGGGTTCCAGGACCTAGCAACATAGAGGAAAATGAAATTGCTGACGAGCTTGACTGGAAGGGGACTGAATTGGTCTCAGCCACTTCCTACCCAATCATCGACATCCACCTGACTGTTGTTACAGGAGAATTTCACAACTGTATTCTCGCGCAAAGCGCAAAAAGGATGAAGCTTCATTTCTCCATGTGCTATTTCGAAAACCCTTCGACCCCAGTATAATAGACGGAGGACTCAGAAAGGCCAGATGACTCCATGCCGTTCCATTTCTGAACTCTTAACTATGTTTACCAGTCATTAGACGGTCGGCTCACATGTGGAAAGGTTTACCATTAAATGCCCATTGCAAAAGCTGTAGGAACCTTTCAGAGAAGAAGACTGTTAAGCACTTTCCCTGTAAATGCCCGGGCTTGGCAGCCAGACGATTGAGGTTACTGGGTGCTCCTATCTTCGACAGCCTCGGACAGTGCGCCAACCTGAATCCCGTCAATCTTCTCTATTATATCAACAGCTCTGGCTGGCTGTAGATATCTGCCTGTTGGAGGTCTCACAATGGTATCAAAACGGTGCTTAAGTTCTACTTGCGGAGTGTCAGAGTTGTACTTCAACCATTTCATCTGACTATGGTTAGAAGACTCAATTTGGAAGTTTTCTCAATCTTAGAAACACACTTTAAATGTGGTGAGCCTTAAGTTTTAATTTTCCGTAGACTCAAGAAAAATTCTTAGAAATTAGAATGATTTTTTTTCTTTCGATTGATGTTCCTAAACCTGAATTTAATTAAATATGTTTACAAAAATACTTGAATCTATAAAGTAGGCCCTGCTTTTTTGTGTCCTCTTAAAGTAGATTAGGTTAGGTCACGATGAGTATCCCTTTCCAAGATAGGCTACTTAGGCCTGACGGCCCATTGTGATACCTGTGTTTAGGTTCTAGTTTCCCGCCCTTATTCCCAAAGTAGCGAAGGACTTTTGTCCCAGATTCTTTGGCTTCTTTGTTTTGTTTCCGCTCGAGAGCATTTTCCGTCGGCAAGATTTTCTCATCGTACACGATTCTGGGCTGTTGTTTCTGCACCGTCCTATGTGATGTCGACATCTGTTAGCTCGCGCAACATCGACTTTCTCAAAGTATTCTTTGGAAGACACCAACCTCTGTTCTCTTGCGGGTTCTAGTCCGTAATGCTCTCTGGTGGTTTTCTATACGTGTGACTTCTTCATAATTTTCATCACTTTCTGCGATTAATTTGCCATGGAATTGATTCCTTTTTCGTTAATATCCACAGCGCATCGCTGCTGACGATGTTCAGGTAGAATATTCTACAGATGATGTGGAAGCATTTGTTAGCGAAAGATTGTAGGTTTTATGTAATGGTGCGATGTTTCATTTCCGTACAATAATATTAACTTCACACATGAGCTGAACATTCGCAGTTTGGACCGCCCTGAGACTTGCAAACTCGGCCATATTGTATAAATTCGCCCGAACGCCGCCCAAGCTTTGCTTAGCTTGCAATTGGCATCTTCATCTGCTCCGCAGTCTGCCATAATAGTGCAACCGAGCTAGCAGAAGCTTTCGACAAATTCCGCCGGGCTCCAGTCAATTTTTATATTTCCAGACTCTAGGTACAGGCATCCAAATATGGGCATCCAGACAACCAAAGAGTTTCAGCCGGATTCTCGTATTCTGGCAAGAGGAAGACGATGACAGAGTTTCAATAAGTAATACTCGAAGTCCATTTATCTTGAATTTCCAGACATACTTTTTTTTTATCATAACTCTAGCTTTCCCGAATTTATAATAAATTGTTTTTATTGCATTTGAGAAAACCTTATTTCGGGACGAATCGCGGAATTTAATACAGCACATATGGGTCTTACGGTGAATGAGAGTAAAAGTAAGTGCCTGCTGTCGATATACAAAAAGTCCTCGCGTCTTGGATAACACGTCCCTGTTGGCAACAGCGAATTTGAAGTGGCGAAGGACTTTGTTTATCTGGGAACCAGTGTTAACAGCCAGATCTAGGTCGACGAGAGATTAAACGAAGGATAACTCTTGCTAACAGGTATTACTTTGGGCTCAGTAGGCAATTGAGCAACATAGCCCTATCTCGAAAAGCAATAATAATGCTGTACAAAAGCCAATAATCCACGCCTTGTATAGACGCAGAAGCTTGGACGATGACGAGAACCGATGAGAGAGCACTGCGAGCGTTCGAGAGAAAATTTATCCGAAAAATCGTTGATCCTCTTCGCGTAGGTAGACATAGTGAAGCATATTAAAATACAGCGGCTGCGCAGACTTGGCCATGTCTCGAGGATGAACGAAAGTGCTCCGGCACAGCAGTCCTTCGATAGGGAAACCACTGGTGGGCGACAAGGAGCAGGAAGACCTAATCTGCGTTGGGGAGATCAAGCATTTGGTGTCATCAACTGGCGCCAGCAAGCAGCGAACCGAGCTAGATGGCACAATGTTTTAGATTCGGTTAAAACGGGCTAAGTAACTGGTGCTAAAAAGCCTCAAGTGCTTAGATAAAAAAACATTCCAATTATTGAGATTTTTCTAATTGATGAAGTTACTAGTTGCGCAACTAAGTTCCCGCTATTTGTTAATAGATGCCGCCTACAGTGTGTGCTAGTCGATTCTAATATAACTTAAACCTCATAAGCCAAGCTTAGACATATGGTAAACAAACTGCTTCGACATATTAGAGGTTTTGTTTTGGTATCATATACTTTTGGTTTTGTGAAAATGTCTGCTTTTGTGCCGAATAATCTTGATTTGCGGGAAGTGTTGATTTTCCTCTTCGATTTGAAAAAAAAAACGGCGGTTGAAGCGCATCGAGAGCTACAAAAAGTTTATGGAGATGCTGCTTTAAGTGAAACAACGTGCCCATATTGGTTCCGTCACTTCAAAGACGGTGATTTTAATGTTGACGACCGTCCGCGTGAAGGAAGGCCAAAGACCTTCGAAGACGCTAAATTGGAGGCATTGCTCAATGAGGATCCGTACCACACGCAAGGCTTCAGTTGCTTGCTTCAGTATTAGGAGTTACCCGCCAATCCACTACCAAGTGATTGTACGCTTTGGGAGTGATTCAGAAACAGGGAACTTGGGTTTTTTATGAGTTAAAACTAAGGGATGTTGAGCGCCGTTTTTTCGCCTGTGAACGACTGTTCCATCGGCAAAAAAGGAAGAGTTTTCTTCATCGCATCGTGACGGGTGATGAAAAATGGATTCATTACAGCAATCCAAAGAAAAGAAAGACATGGGGACTACCCGGTCATGCTTCTACGTCGTCGTCTCGGTCGAATATTCACGTTGCGAAGGTTATGCTATGTATTTGGTGGGACCAAGTGTGTGTTATTTGTTATTAACTGTTAAAACCAAGCGAAACCATCACTGGGGATCGGTAACGACTTCAATTGATGCGATTGAGCTGAGCACTGCGCGTGCAGCAGCCGCAATACGAGGAGAGGCATGAAAAAGTGATTCTACAGCATGACAACGCTAGATCTCACGTTGCCAAACCCGTTGAAACTGAAATGGGAAATCCTACTCCACCCGCAATAGTCTCCAAATATTGCGCCTTCCGATTATCACCTCTTCCGGTCGATGGCAAATGGTCTAGCTGACCAACAGTTCCATTCATATGAAGACATAAAAAAATGGCTTGATCCGTGGATAGCCTCAGAAAATAAATAGTTTTAGTGCGGCGGTATGCGATATCTACAATAATGATTGGAAAAAGTAGTAGCCAACGATGGGCAGTACTTTCAATGATTCGCTTGCAACCGTTTTTTTTCAGAATAAAGTTGCATTTTCATCAAAAAAAACAGCGACAACTTAGTTGCGCACCTAATATATTTCGGTCTCAGTCCCGAAACTCCGAAATAATAAATATTTTTAGAAATTCCGGTATTAATGGCAAGCGTTAGTATTAGTCTGCTATCCTCTTAGTGTATATGTATATATACAATACATACATACCTGTACTCGTGGTAAGGGCACTCTTTGTACCGTATACTTGTATACGCACACAGGTAGAGCAACACACGTGCATACTGTAAACTTACAAGTTAGTGAAAGAAGACTGCTTACAGCAGAGAAATATGTATCTTGAAAGCAAAAGGAATTGAAACTAAGACAATTTATTTGTTTGCGTTCTTAAATGATATCATATAAACTACGTACTAGAAAGCATACTTAAACACATACGCACACACACACACACACACTCAATTTTATTATGCAGACAAGAGATTGAAACGTTGAAAAGCAAAAGTTTAGTGAAAATAAAGAATGCGCAAAATGTTACGTACAATTGTTGAAGGGAAGTTTTTTAAGAGCGTGGCGTGCATGGATGCAAACAGGACATTAGTTTGATTGTTGCCAGGTTTCAAAGCTCTTCTTGTTTTTATATTCTATGTGCACACCAGCTGACATAAAAAATACATAAACCCTTTTCGCTTGTTTTAAGCGATTTTTTGTTTTTTTCTAGGAACTTTTTATTGACTACTAGCTGACCCGGCGAACTTTGTTCCGCCCTAGAGGCAATAAAAAAGCAGATTTTTGATTTTATTAAGTTAATTTTTTTATTAATCAAGTATTTCAATGAAGTTTTATTAGATTGCACTCTTCAGTTAAACCCCTTGTGATACACGACATTTTTTGTTTTATTATCAGGTGCAAGAACAAACAACAACGATGGTTTTACGAACCGTTAACATGCCATATACAGGGTTGGCCATATTAAACTGACCCATGTGATTATTAAAAAAATATGGAAAAAGAAACATTTTTTTGTGTTTCATTGTGAAAAACATTTAATTTAGTTTAAGGAGATTCGTTTACATCACTTTTTGAATATGATATCGCGCAAGTGGTCGCCCTTAGCTCGTATAGCGTAATGTGCCCGTTTTTCGGCGTTTTCCATAGTTTTGGCCAGCATCTCGGCCGATATGGCGGCTATTTCCCGTCGGATATTGGCCTTAAGTGCGCCTAGTGTCTTTGGCTTGTTGACGTAAACCTTAGATTTCAAATAGCCCCAAAGAAAAAAGTCCGGTGGCGTCAAATCCGGTGATCGTGGCGGCCAGTCAAAATCGCCGCTTTTTGATATCAAACGGCCAGGGAACAAAGTCTTCAATAAGTTGACGGTGGCTCGTGCTGTGTGTGGTGGTGCGCCATCTTGCTGAAACCAGAAGTGCTTCATACCATTTTCACGAACAATCGGCATCACAAAATCGGTTATCATGGCCTGATAACGCTCTTGATTGACGGTCAATGGTTGGTGTTGACCATTTTCAAAGAAGAACGGCCCAATGACCATATCAGCGCAAATGCCACACCAGACTGTAACTTTTTGGTCGTGGAGAGGTACCTCTTCAATAATTTGAGGGTTTTCAGTGGCGTAGAAACGGCAATTTTGCTTATTTACGGTTCCGTTCAAGGAGAAATGGGCCTCATCACTCATAATGATTTGATGCCAAAAATCCTCATCAGTTTGGGCCATTCGGACGACAAAATTGGCATATTCCAAGCGACGAGGCTTATCGGCCGGCAACAGTTGTTGATTTAGTTGTATTTTGTACGGGAATATCCCCAAATCCAAACGAATGATACGTCGTAGAGTGGTCCGAGGGATGTCCAACTGAGCAGAACGACGATTACCTGACGTTCGCGGCGATGACTCGATACTGGCTCGTACGGCCGCGATATTTTCGTTAGATCGTCTTGGCCGCTTTTTATTTGGACGTCCGGTATTAGCCACAGTGCCGGAAAACAAAAATCTTTTGTGCATTTGCTTGATTGCGTTCTTTGACGGCGCACTTTTCACTTTATTTTTTTTTCTCCACGCACGTTGCGTTTTTACAATCGAGAAGGAATTTTGAATGTACAGCTGAACAATTTCAGCGCGTTCTATTGGGGTGTACTGTTTCATGGTATAAATCTCCTTCGACTGACGCTTCCAACGCGGTATGTCATTAGCTGATCTGAAATTACAGTAAGAAGTTATAGGGTTACTCAATGGGTCAGTTTAATATGGCCAACCCTGTATAATTGACCATGTGAGAAACATTGATTTTCTAGATTCAGACCACAAACTTTCAAGGATTGGCCTTGTGATTTGTTAGTGGTCATGGCGAATGCAAGACGGATCGGAAATTGAAGTCTTTTAAACTCAAACGGAAGATCGGTTGGGATCATCGGGATCCTCGGAATGAGAACTTCTTTACCTTCGAATTATGGGCTTATGTTTCGAAGCATGATTACTACAGAGCCAACTTTTAGGCGTAAATTGTGCGGTGGTAAGCCAGGCACATACAAGGAGTTTAAAAATTCAATTGGATAGTTGGTGGCTTCATCTTCATTTGTTACACACTCAATGGATTTGAATGAATGCATTGTTCCAATGATATCATTTTGAATTATGCAGTTTAGGTCATCTACATCTTTATTCTTGACCGCTAAAATTGCCCGCTCACTCAACCATTCATTATTTTTGTAGTTATTAATGATATTTGGGAATACTTTATCGATAAGTTCGTCTTTCGATGAGACAAACAGGTACTCGATTCGTCGACAGGTACTCGACCATTACCGATAGTCAATAAGTGGTCAGAGAAATCTTCAGTAGATGTATCATTAAGTAATGCAACTCTCATGTTTGTTGTCAGCTGAAGTTTCTTCACATAGCGCCATAGATTCGAATTACTGGCAGTGTTTGGCGGAAGTCGCCAGACAGTCAAATCATTAGGCCTCCAAAAAAGGTAATAATGGCAATTTCACTCTTCCACTAAGGCAGCATAATCCGGGCGTTTCTTCGGAAAACTTCAATGCGTCACAATACTCGCAAACAACGTTCATTCGCCCAATGCAAACGCTAGGATGCAAGCAGTAATCAGTGTTGCAATCATATCGAAACGCTGCTCGATTCAAATCAGCACTTGATAATTCTCTTCTTGTGCGTCGAAAATGATCTACTTGTTGATCTCTGTTATTCGCTCGACGATTTCGCATTGCCAACCGAGCCGTTTCACGGGCTGCCTCGCTCTGCTCTTGTGATTGAGAAGCACGAAGTGAAGCCATACTAACGCGGCGCTCTTCACGGGCAATTCCTTGTGCTTCTTCAGTCGTTTCATTCGCAATGTTTCGTATCCTTCTTGCATTACGGCTTTGTCGGGAAAGATTCGATCGTCTTGGTCGCGGCATTGATAATGATGATTCAAAGAGAATACAAATAATTGTGATTATGTATTTCTGACAAAATTTATATTATCAAATCTTCTACTTAACCATAGTCAAAATTACGTTTAGCTGTCATTTGCGTTTTGTTATTCCATATCAGATGCGTTTTTGTTATACCACATTTTATAGTGACTTCACGGAAACGCGTTCGAATGGGATAAAAAGTATCCTATGCCCGTCTACTGGTTCTAAGCTACATCTCCACCAATTTTCAGCCAAATTGGTTCAGCCGTTCTCGAGTTATAAATAGTGTAACTAACATGCCTTCTTTTATTATATATAGATGTAACTCCTTCAAAATATCGAGAAAGTTCTATGATAGAGCAAAAGGATCTTATTTGAAAAATGTTCCCGATAGGTCAACATAAATTATAACGATCTTTATTATACATATTTCAATGAGCTAAGAAATATTTAAAGCCGTCTAATATATTCTTTAAAAAAGTACCGGAATTGATCAACAAAAGGCAAAATATTTATTATTCACTGAAATTTTTTTGACCGCCTTCATTTGTATTGAAGATGGATCAAATTTACGGCACACACATTTTTAACCGCTAATAACTACCTCTGAATTCTAGAAAGCACAACTTAGTATTTCGATAACGTAGTTCGCTCGGTAATAGTAGCTCGTACTGCAAAAGTCTACCGGCACCGCAGAATGGCTTAACCTTCTTGAATCCATATGCCGAAAATGTGAGGTACGACGATGACACATCTGACTTAATAATGAAGCGCCTAACATAATGAGATGACGTTAGGTTAGATAACGAAGGTTGCCTACTAACCACGAGGATGTAGAGGTGCAAATTTATGCTTGGGTATCCTTTGTCAGACCACTGGTTTGGGCTTAAGTATCTCTTTCTTTCTCCCAAAGTGTTGAAACCACTTCGACTCTCCGAAACAAACAGATGAAATAGTATGAATGGCTGCATATTATAAGCCTATCAGACATCCAATTAAGTAAAAGTTTCGACAGCAAAGTTACGCTAGAAGGCAATAGAGAAAAGACCCTTATTCTTCTCATGTCTTTTCAATCATTAGGCAGTTTTCGGTGCTGTTGCTAATCAGTGCCCTAATGGAAGACAGGTCTGGATTATTTAAGGGCCCATTTCTATTTTCATTCCTTCCGGGTCACATCTCGCTGACTATCTCAAAAGTAGGCTCCGAAACCAACATTAACACAGATAATAAATTCACACTTGAAACACTACGTAGAATTTCTCTTTTCAACAAGTGCTACTTTGGACTAAGAGGAAATCCAGTGGAAAAGTCCTTTCTCGACGAACAAAACCAACACTCTATAAAGCTATCACCTTGTCCGTCCTAACGTATGGCGTAGAAGCTTGGACGATGACAGCTTCCGAAGAGGCGTCCCTTGGAGAGAGAGATTCCGCGGAAGATTTTTGCATGTTTGCACATTGGTGACTACGAGTATCGCAAGCGATGGAACAATGAGCTGTATAAGCTTTACGACAACATAGACATAGCGCAGCGAATAAAGATTCAGCGGCTACGTTGGCTGGGTCATGTAGTCCGAATGGATATAGAGGCTCTGGCGCTAAAAGTATATGATACGGTACCAGCTGGTGGGAGAAGAGGAAGAGGATAGCCTCCTCTGCGTTGGAAAGTTTATATAGAGAAGGGCTTGGCTTCACTTGGTGTGCTCAAATTCCGCCATAGAAACGCTGGCGCTTTGTTAAACTCGGTCAAAATCGCTTAAACGGTTATCGCGCCAATTAAGAAGTAGAAGAAGAAGTTCTATACAATACCCAATTGGCCTTCTTAATATTTCTTCGAAACATCAGCGCTGGTAGGGAGTCTTAAAGATTAAACTCAATATACCTATGACCTAAGAACGAGTTCTCTTTACTAACTCTTCAGCAATTTGTTAAGATTGAGGTAACATCTGGGGCCAATGTTATATCTGAAACATCTTTTCTTGCTCTAGCTACAAAATTTGGTTGCTCTCCTATGTTGCAAAAGTTTAGCCCAGCCCCTAGAATAAATTCTGCAAGTAATTCACCGCTTTTATTTTTTATCGCCGCTTCCCCACAAGGAGTGGTGAGAATAATATTATTTTCGTGATTTACAAAGCGAATCAGTAAACCAGCAGAGGCCGATTTAGAAGGATGGAGATTAATCTGCAAACATTTAATGCCCACCAGGGTTTGCAGTTTCCACCATCGGAATTTGCCTCTCGTCCTCATCGGAATCTAGTTAATCGGGCTTTTCATAGATATATTTCCCGTTAGTCCCAAAGTACATTTACCGGTTCTATGGCGCATACACATTTAATGGAAGCGGTAAATGTACTTGCCATTGCCGTTTACCTACGCAAAGCCTTTTGCTTCAAAAAGCGATAATCCAATAAAGCAACTAAGTCTTTCAAAAGCCTGTTGTTCACTTCCATAGGGCAAAATTTTGTTACAAATGCACACTCCAATCCGATAGTTTCATTTTGTAGTTAACACATCCATACATGCACATACATTATATAGGACTATACAATTCCATGCTTATACTTATGCATTCATTTACACATTCGACGTGAGTTGATATTTTGGCAAGTGCGTTCGAGTAACTTAACCGCAAAAATGCATTAACTTCTTGAATTTTTTCAACTCTATTTGCATGCGACTTCAACTTCAGCATTGGGAGCAACTAAAAAAAGCATACATTTATACCACAGTTGACAGAACTGAAAGGATGATCAACGAGAGAACGTCAAAGTGTGCCCGTATGTTAGTGTGTATGTATGCATAAATGGGAAAACGAGCCTACCATAATACTTTTACGTATGCGCATTTAACCACTTTTCATTGGGCGCTACGGCTTTTGAAGTGCCTGCTCGCACTACCGACTTTTATGCAAACATGTACATACATACACACATACTGTCAGCTGCAGTAATTCCTTTTACTTTGTAGAGCCTTTTTGGGCTCACAAAATTTGCATTGAATCATTCTTTTTTTGTTACGCAGCAGCGAGCATTCATTTTGTATGGAAACTGAGTTGAGATTTATAAGATAAAATAGCCTTACTGAAAGCAACAAGCTACTGAATTTTTTTGCAAATATTTGAAATGATAAGTGATTTATTTTTAATTTGAAAACAATTTTTAATGCTCTGTAACAAATAATTTTATTGGCTTTTTGGATGAATCTATCGCCGTTGGGATAAGACTTTTAAGACTTTCTAGAGAGAAACGAAAACTAAAAAAAAAAAAATCAGGGAAAAACGAAAACTAAGGCAACAATGGCAATCTACACGTTCTCAAGATATTAAAAAAAGGCTGAATATAGCAACAAAAGAAATTAAAGATATATAAAAAGTGGACAAAGAAGAAAAAATTGAAAAATATATCGCATCACTGGGAGCTACTCGAGCTACAAACTATACACTATGGAAGGCCTGCAAAAAAATCAACAACGCATTTATGCACCAACCCACTTCTTGGGCGAAAACACCAAAAGAAACAGCAAAAATACTCGCTGATCATTTAAAAAAAATACCAGTCTAACGGTTAGACCCGATAGAAGTGAAACCTTCCGTAAAACAAACTGAGAGAGAATAAGACGAAAGCAGCATTAGGAGCGGGATAATTATAGGTTCATTATATAAAAATATTGCTATAAAGTTCATATTTTATTTTCCTCATTTTATTATTATTCATCCTCAATGTTTTCAACTTCAATAAATGATACGAGTGGCTTATGATAGCTAAAATACGGTACAAATGCTTTGGTTTCGATGTTGTCAACATATCTTTGAAATACCGCGTCAATTGTTGTTTTTGATCGTGTTGTCGATTCAGTGCGATTGTTACACATTTTTAAATTGAATGTTGTATTGAGAAAGTCAATTAAAGGAACCGCTGTGTCCAATGCAAAATTTACGTTAAAATCGCCACTTAAAATCATTGGAACTTTATCGTAATCTTTTCTAAGTATCCGCGATACTTCTGGTGTATACTTTATTAAATTTTCGTGAATGAATTCCGTGATGCTATTTATTGATTTTTTTTTCTGTCGATATTCACGACACTTTTCCGCATTATTTTTCGGCATAATTGCGGTAAATATTTAAAAATGAAAATATTTACGAATATAAAAATACACACAAACATTCGTAGGACGCTTGGTCTAAACAATTATTAGGTAGTGTAGTATAGGTATACATAATGCCTTCTCGCTCACCGTGGCTCCGTAATACGCAGGCGCGCACACATACGTACTAGCATACATACAAACATACATACGTATGACGCTTGAACTAAACACAAAATCAAGTAATAGGCAGTGTAGTATACATACTACAATACTCACTATACTAGCGTGGCTCAGCAGTACGCAGCCACACACATATACGTATATCAGCATATAACGCTTCGTAGCCAAGAGTGTCGCTTTTTCGTTTCATCGAATCTCAAATCACTCCCAACGATTCTAAAACTTTTCACTTCAAAAACATTTACAAATCAACATAATAACCAAGACATTGACAATTCTGAATTTCATGCTCACCTCACAAATAACATAAATATACCAATCAAGAAAATAACTTCGAAAGAAATACGAATAGTAGTTGAGACAAAAATTGACGTAAATAAATCCCCAGGATATGACGGAACCACAGGAAGGATTCTAAAGGAGTTACCTGACAAAGCCACTCTCTACTTAAGAAATATATTTAACTCAGCATTACGAATGAAGTATTTTCCACTGCTGAAATCATCGCAATACCCAAACCTAATAAAGATGCCGCTAAGCTTCTTCATACAGACCAATTACTTTATAATCATCATTATCCAAACTTTTGAGAAGCTTATACTTGACCGCGTTGGCCCCATACTACAGGCGTGAAACTTTTTTCCTTCACACCAATTCGGATTAGCAACTTTTGCGGATGGCACCGTCCTATTGGCAACTCACAAAACCTTAGGAGCAGCAACAAACCAGCTACAACAGATTTTGAACAAAACACTAACATGGTTTAATTCTTGGGGCATACAAATTAATAGTGGCAAAACAATTCATGTAGTTTATTCTAACAAGAAAGTAGGACACAAGAATCTGACAAAAAACAATTCACAAATCCCGATAGACACCAAAGCAAGATACCTTGGAATGGCTATTGACTCTAAACTTCTCTGGAAAGAACTTATCAAGTTGAAAAGAAATGAGGTAAACAACAGATTCCGACAACTATATTGGCTACTTGGCAGGCGCTCGAAACTGTCATTGCTGAACAAAACCTTTATATACAAAACTTTGATTGTGCCTATGTGGGTATACGGCATAGAAATCTGAGGAACTGCAAGTAAAAGTAACATTGACATTATTCAACGACTGCAATCAAAAATACTCAGAACTATGACCAATGCACCTTGGTACGTCCCAAACGAAGATATTCATCGTGACCTCAACATCGATAAAGTAGCAGAAATCATCCGCAAACACAGCACAAATCATTTTGCCCGTTTAATGAACCATACAAATACTGACATGCGACAACTCCCATCAGCAGAAAGGGCCAACTCCAGGCGGCTCAAACGACCAACCCCAACTCAGCTGATAACTAGAATAATTTAAAGCTTAATATGTACATACACTTGTAAACTCACGCAAAAACTTAACCAAAAAATGTAATATTGATAATGATTAATTTTATGAGATCCAAGCTGTAGAAAGAATTACTTAGTGTCATACGACAGGTATAATTAATAAAGGAAGCAAAAACAAAAAAATAAATTAAAAAAAAAAAATTCTAGAGCGTTTGAGTTCGATCGCAACTTCTGGGACTTTTTTAGGTCAGAATATATCCATAAAGTTGTTGTTGTTGTTGTAGCAGCATAAAAGATCCCTATATGTTACATGTACGGGGAATATAGCTGCAGTAACAGTTCTTGACCGACTGTCGTGGGAACGTAGCCGGTAGCAAAGCACCCTGCATACATATGAGGTATACAATACTATACGACAAAGTGAAACTTTTTCCAACATAACTAGGTAACAGTATGGCTTCTGGTAGAGAAAAGCAAAAACAATCATTCTTGTATATGCTATTTCAAAGTTCATGTCTGAAATTTTTCTTTAAGAGGTGTGGAAATGTTCACCCTTTTGCATATTCTTGTGATAAATCGGTATAGAAAACTATGTGAACCTTACATTTTCGATATATAGTGGGTTCAGCAGATCTATATGAAAAATAGCGGGGGGTATTTTTTTGGAACATTTTAACACTCTAACTACCTAGAAACACACGACTCAAGTCGCTAAGACGGCTGCATATTTCTCGACTTATGAAGCGGTCTACTACAAAATATCACATATAGAGATATATTTCGGAGATCTTATTGATACTTCCGTCTGTATACCAGGTACCAGTGGAGCATAGAGAGTAAAAAGCTTTTGGAAAATATTCTACAGTAATGCTAAATTTCAAAGAAAAACAGACTTTCTTTATAAGAGCTGAGATTTTGGCAGAGTTTAACAAAGCGCGCAGTCGTTTCTTTCTCGTGCTAACCGGCGCCAGTTGGGCACACAAAGTGAAGCTAAGTCGTTCTCCACCTAATCTATCCAACGGAAAGGAGGCTTTCCTCTTTTTCTGCTATCACCAGCTATCGCATCATATACTTTCAGCGCCGATCAATTCGGACGACATGGCCCAGCCAACAAAGCCGCTGAATCTTTATTTCCTGCGCTGTGCCCATGTCGCCGCAAATCTCATACAGCTCATCGTTCCATCGCTTGCGATACTCGTCGTCTCCAACGTGCAAAGGTCCAAAAATCTTCCGTAGAATCTTTCTCTCAAACACTCCAAGCGTCGCCTCATCGGATGTTGTCATCGTCTAAGCTTCTACGCCATACGTTATAAGCAATATGAGAGCCTTATACGGTGTTAGTTTTGTTTGTTGAAAGAGGATTTTACTTCTAAAGTAGCACTTGTTGGTAAAAGATACTCTCCGCTGGATTCCTCTGCTGGTTCCTAAATAAATATAGATATATATTGGCGCTTGCACCCTTTTTGGGTATCTGTCCGAGCTTCTCCTCCTATCTGATGTTGCTCCACAAATTGAGGAGCCTACAGTTTTAAGCCAACTCCAAATGGCAGATATTTATTTAGGAGAGCTTTTTCATGGCAGGAATACACTCGGATCTTTGCCATTGTCTGTCAAGGGGCGAACGCTATTAAGAAAAACTTTTCTATTTGTTCGGTGTTTCATACACGGTGACTTTAACCAACACTCTTCTGAATAGTAGTCATGTACCAACCCATTCGACATCAGCGGCTGCCAAGCGAAGTCTCTTACAACTTCAAAATCATATCTGCCAACAGTGACGTATTTCGTCTTGTCCCCGTTCGCCACCAAACCCCTTCGCTTTGTGTTTTTAATCCGCTTAGAAAAGACAGAACTAACTGCGCGTTTGTTAGGGCCGACGATGGTAATATCATCAGAATACGCAAGCAAATGTATGATCTCTTATTAAATAATGTCAGCATCAGGTTAAATAAGTCACACGACAGCGAGTCACCGTGTCTAAAACTTCCTTTGGTATTAATGGCTCGAAGAGGTGGATTCCAATTCTGACGGCGCTGCTGCTATTGCTCAAAGTCATCTTACACATCCTTATTAGTTTGCGGGTAAACCAAACTCAGACAACCCGGAGTATAGACAACTCTTTATGGTGCTGTCGAATGAGGCTTTAAAATCGATGAAGAGATGGATTCTTTTTCATGGTCGTTTCCAAGATTTGACGCATTATGAGAGTCTGGTCGTTCAAAATTTGGGGAACTCAAAACTGCCTTTAGGCCTACGCTCTAATGGAGTTGTTTTCTTAGAATAATATGTGGAGTCCGAAACTGCTTGGAACAATGCCGTGAAAAATTGCTTCATACAAATTTACCCGCCCATATGCATATATATGTATGTATACGAGTATGTTACTCGTTAGCCCCGATAGTTTGAGCTCTCAGTGTATATTTAGATATAAGCAGTTTTGATATATGTAATAAATAATAATAGTACATACTCATGTGTATTTTTTAATTTATATTTTCTGCTGGCCAATTCCATTTTGTTTCCTCCCACTGCCATTTTGCGCATACGAAAGGATAACTATATTACTTCCATTTACCCTCTTCAAGCTGTCTTTTTCATTCGACCACTATCAGCTTTTGTCATTTTCTTTATTTACCATCTCTTTTGCTTTTATTTCTTTTTTTTTTTAATTTTGTTTGTTGCTTTTGCTTTTCCTTTTGCCTCTCCTTTTGCTTTTTCAGTGAAACATCTAGGTTTGTGTTGTCTACAGTCATGCACTCAGTCAGTCATTCAGTCAGTGCTGATGCTTTTACGATTTGAGTGGACCCTTTTAAACAATTGCAGCGCTCACTGATTGACTGTCTCCATTTTCTGTTATTTTGCCTTTTCTTTTCTCATTCACGTACATCTCCTCGTTGCACGTACATTTGTCATTCATTTTCTGTGCGTGTCGCTTTTTGTGACTTTTCACTACTCTGTGTACGTATAGACTTTCACTGCTGCTATTTGTCCGAATATTTACTAGCTTTCAACCACGTTTCTGTATGTGTATGAGTGTCTACTTGTTGGTATTCCTGAATGCGGTTAAAAAATGGCTGACAAAATGTTAATTAAACGTCCGTTGCACTTTCTGTTTCAATAGCTGGATATACTATTTGAAAGGCAGCTGGTCGTAAAAGCGACCGCTGACTGCTGAGGGGCTTTGGTTGGGCATTGGAGAGTCAAAGTGGTTTTTTTCATTTAGTGAAAAACTTTAAGGAGTACTTAACTTAATGGGAATTAAAATAAGAGCGTATAAGTATTTGCTATTTCCTTAATTTCATTTGGATAGAGGACTCCGAAATAAGTTTTACTGAAGTTTGTTATTAAAGTTTTAAAAATTTAAAGTTAAAAAAATTTAAATATGACATATCATACTACATCATAACTCACTATAAAAGCGGTTGGGTTGTGGCTAGTAGCGTAGCCGAATGCCTGACTAGCATTCAATTATTTGAATATGAAAAGTTACTTCTTTCTAGCGGTCGCCCTTAATCTGGTAGTGGCATACACCCGAGTACACTTCTGCCATTCCAAAGATTATTAGCTATATAGGGTTTTACAAACACAGGTGTTATTTTAATATTCAAACAAAAATGCTAATTTTTAATATAAATGATCGGATGTTTATTTCATTATAAAGAGGAAGGTATGCCGTTAATAGTGGAAAATAACATCAGGCAAATGACCACCACGACTACGCTTACAATATCCTTTTCATGAAAATTTCCATAACTGAATTGCAAAGTGGCTGCCCTATGCCCTCGATAGCCTCACGAATTCCACCTTTGAGGCCTTGAATCGACCCTCACTGTTGACGTAGACCTTCTCTTTCACGTGGTCCAAAGAAAAAGTCACAGGGTGTTAAATCACAAGACCTCGGGGGCCAATTGTGATCACCTCTTCGAGAGGTAACAGGATCCGGAAACTTTTCCCGTAAAAGATCAATGGTTTCTTTGCTTGTGTGACACGTAGCGCCATCTTGTTGAAAATAAATAATGTCCAGATGAATACCATCCAATTCCGGCCATAAGAAAGTCATCTCTCGACAATGCAATCCATTCACCAATAACACCGGTTATTGGAAAACCTTTTAAATACTCGTACCATCCGCAGTTCAGAGGCAACATAAAGTTGTAAAGCAACACCAGTTTTCGAATAACACCCAGCCTCACACCACAATTTGTTCGAAACACTCGAGTATATTGACAACCAGACGCCCGATTTCCAGAACAAAGAAGGAGATACCACGCCAACCTGCTGAATTGTGATAGCAGCGAAAACCTCAGAGAAGAGAAATATTTCCAAAAACTGAATTTTGTTGGTCATTCCCAGTACAAGTAGGATGGCGAAGAGGAATGGACGATGAAAACAATCGTTGACTCATCTCTTAAAGTGTTTGAAGTCAATGTTCTCTGAGGGGTTTACGGAAGCTGAATGTTGAGAAGAATGTCGAAATTTACAGGAGCAAAGCAAAGTGCAGCGAATAAAGATGTAGCGGCTGCTCTGGCTAGGCCATGTTGTACAACAACGGTCACAGTATTGGAAAGATCAAGTGAATAAATCATCAGCATCATCATCATCACTTTTGGTACTACAGCTCTTTGTGATTTTTGGTCTACAGCACGTGGGACCTCCATACATATCGATCGCTTGCGACTTTTTTCCAATTCTTTATCCCAAGTTTATTGACGTCCTCCTTTATTTCGTTTGCTCATCTTGTTCTCGGCCTTCCTCTTGCTCTAGTGTTGAACGCTCTGGCCTCTGGCCTCGCACCGTCCATTCGTGGCTTTCTTCTAAATATTTGGATTTATTTTAGGTTTTTAATTGTCGTCGGTTCACTCGAAGCCCAAACAATCGATCAGCATCGTTTGGAAGTTTACTGCGCCAAAAAGAAAAAGGAGACTGAAACGGAAAACGTGGAATTCTCTGGCTTCCACAATTTTCTTCTTCGCCCTTGTACCGTCCACTATTGTTACATAACCCAGCCAAGTGAATAAATATTTGGCTTTATTTTAACTTTCTAATTGTCTTCGGCTCACTTGAAGACCAATCGATTGATGATCTCGATCAACATCGCTTGAAAGTTTATTGCGTAATCAAAAAGAAAAAGGAGAAGAAGAAGTAAAATGAAAAGGTTTTCATTATTTATTCCACGGATTGTTATTCTATCCAGCCCTGGCGAGTGAGTTTTCATTTGACTACCATTGGAAAGGTTTTCGGGTTGATCTCCACCGTTTACAGGCAACTTCAAATGATCCGAAGGGTCTTCCTTAACGGGTGAGTGGTGTGCAGTAGACAATGAAAATTTCCGAATGTATTTCTACTGTGTGTTGGCGGCCGCCGTAGCCGAATGGGTTGGTGCGTGATTACCATTGCAGTCCCCTTCGGCAGGCAATAGCAAACTTCCGAGTGTATTTCTGACATGAAAAAGCTCCTCGTAAAAATATCTGCCGTTCGGAGTCGGCTTGAAACTGTAGGTCTCTCCATTTGTGGAACAACATCAAGACGCACACCACAAATATGAGGAGGAGCTCGGCCAAACACCCAAAAAGGGTGTACGCGCCAATTATATATATATACATATATATATATTAGGGCGGGTCGATTTAAAAATCGCCCATTGCTCTGTGAAAATCGTATTCTAGGGATCAAAATAAGAAACTTTGCCGAAGGAATTATACTTCTAAAACGAATTCTGATGTCCCCCAATTTGGGTCGAAATATTGGGTAGGAGCAAATTTTGAAAAATCCCACTTTGACCCATTTAGAGTGCTCCAATCGAGTCCAAATGTATGACCGACCCCCACTAACTTTGGACGGCCGATCCACCCATGCCAGTGGCACACCCCCTGGAACTCCCCTGGGGGGTTCCCCATACAATCATTTCAAAATATCACCATTTTTGGCCTTTGCATTAAAAAATCAACTAAATGGCTTTGCTTTTTCTTCATTTTTATTTATTTATAATAATATCTATTTTTTCTCTTAAGAAATTTATTTAGTCAGAACATATGTAAATGAAAAAATTTATTTAAGTGAGTTATAGAAAAGAAACTAAAAAGTTCGACCCAAATTGGGGGACATCAGAATTCGTTTTAGAGGTATGGTTCCTTCGGCAAAATTTCTTATTTTGATCCCCTGCGGAAGTTTGTCATTGTCTAGCAAGTAGCGATTGCCATAAGAAACGTCTTTGGTGTTTTGTTAGCCTTGGCATCTGTCCAAGTACATTGATCCTGCAATTCAGTCGGAAGACACCTTGCGTTCAGGTCCCTCTTTTTGAAAAATTGAGGAAAATCAACTGATGGCCTCCAAAATCTGTTATGCTTTATTTGCTAAAACATTTTTGTCGAATTACGTATTCTAACTTAGTCTACAGAAGATGCCCGCACATCAATTTGTTCAAGCACTGGTACTGAGAGATTAATTAAGCCAAGGATCTATTTGGAGCTTCTTTTAAATGGAATGAGGAAGGCCTTTTGCAGTTTTATATCTTCATTAGTAGACGAACTTGTAAATGCGCGAAGAGCCGGGTTGATCACGTCAGATAAAGTACTGCCAAATTTTCCCATCCCTCTTACTACTAAGTCTATATTTTGTGTAAAAGTGCATTTTTTTCTGCCGGTTGCTGTTACTACATTACTTTTCTGCAGAATTATCGCGAACTTAGCTTGGAATTTGGCACTTGAGTAACGCTTTTGTGAAACTGTATGCTTGTATTTAGCTCCTTAATAAATATTTATATCCAGCATAACTCGCGCTTACGCAAGGATTCGATAAGTTGTGAACTGCTGTTTAAGGCATCCTCTGTGTATACTCATTGGTGAAGATTTAGTGGAAAAAATTTAATATATTTATTAATACTCTTATGTAAGATAGTTTCGTTAGTCTTATGTTTGCATGCATCTTTGTATTTAACTGTGTTTGTGATTGTTAATTTCAAATAGTTTTATAGAGATACTTCTTCTCTTACTTACCCGGCACAATGATTGTGTCATTCTTCATCCAGTAATTAATGGATTTTGGATACGCTTCCGACTGGCATTCGAGAGTAATATTCTGAGTAATAGCGGCACCGACTAGTTGATTTTGTATCCAAATCATTGGGGGAACTGCAAGTGATGGGATAAAAATAAAATAAAATTGAAATATAGTACAATTGAATATAGGGTTTGGCTACTTAAGTGATTATAAATTAACGATTTATGGTAAACCAAGAAACAACAATTAATAATTTACTCCAGGGTATCCAAAAAAATTAAGATACATTTTCAAAATCATTTTCTATAACATAACTTTACTTTTTTAAAAACAATTTTTATTTTATTTATTTTTTTCCCCAAAAAATTTACTTATTTTTCACAAAATTGTTTCTATAAATATTTTTTTTAATATATACATATATTGCCTCAAATATAAAACAAAAATAAATAAAATTTATGAGTGGTTAAAAATATCGGAATATATTTGGTTTCAAAAACCTCCACACCAACCTTCTCACCATAGAATAAATCTCAAATTATGATTTTTTTTCAAAAATATTTCAATTTACCTTTTATTATAAATACTAACGTCAAGCAATCATAAAATAATTGTTTTTAATTCAACGCGATTTTTGGTTTACCTAAGAGAGGTTCAAGTTTTTGATTTTTGTACTACAATAGAATGAACTATATTTTAATGAAAAAATATTAAAGTTAAACAAGAAAAAAATAAATGGTCAAAACTTGTCGGTTTTTTGGAAGACTCGTTTCTTGGGCTGATTTGCTCACCAAAAGCTTGTTCGTGTAAGCATCAAGAAAACTTACACAGTTGGATGCGAAAAATATTATCGCTCATTTGATAAGACCTCTTCGCTCAACCCATTAGTGGTTTACAGCACTTTTTTTATCTCTTCTTTTTTTTTAAGTAAAAATTAGACAAAAAACACAAATTTTTTTAGAGACTAGTACAGATTGTCTTAGAGACTAGTAGAGACTAGATGATGATAACATAATAATAGTCTTAATCCGTAAGAAAAAAGTAAAACAAAATCAAATTATTTATAGGCAATATTAAGAAGTTTAATGTAAGAGTGTTTTAAAGAAGGAAGAAGTCAATCTCAGTAGATGTGTACAGAAATATGAAAAAAATCTAACTCATTTCGTTTCAGACCGAACTAGACAATTATGTAATTTGATGCGAATTTCTTGAAACTACGCAATTTTTGCCCTTGGAAGTATACTTAAAAAATTATGTTTTGAATTGAAATACTCCAAGCCCTCAGATAGCTTGTGGATGAAAATGCTGTAGTAGTTGCTCATCTTGAGTACTTCAATTCTATAGCATTTGTTTTCCAATGCATGGCCGAGCTTCTCCTCCTATTTGTGCTGTGCGTCTTGGTGTTTTTTCACAAATGGAGGGTCCTACAGTCTCAAGCCGACTGCGAACGGCAGATATTATGAGGAGCTTTTTCATGGCAGAAATAAACTCGGAGGTTTGCTATTGCCTGCCGAGGGGTGACCGCTATTAGAAAAATGTTTTTCTTAATTCTGATATTTTACCGAGATTCGAACCTACATTCTCTCTGTGAATTCCGAATGGTATTCACGCACCATCCCATTCGGCTACGGCGGCCGCCTCAATCTGAATTTATGTAAGCAGACTTTATCGGCGAAATGCAGTCTTAGTCTTCAAAGTCTTCCACTGCCAAACCCACTGCTACCCATCAGAACAATCAAAGGCATTGTTGTTTTCAGGCCTTTAATTTAGTTAATTTTTTTCACTATTGCTCTGCATGCCGAGTTTCCTGTGTTGTTCAGTCAGAAGTAAGTTTACTTTGGGATTTTTTGGTAACTTTTATCGAAGAGCATTATGCAGAGTAGCATTGCAAACGCTAAAATTGTCACTTAATGCTAGGCTTTTAATGATTTTCATTTCCTTATGACTACTCCCATTGCGTATATTATTTTATAAGAGCAAATCTATTTTTATGTATCAAAAATGACACTTATGACCGATTCCATGTAAGTGATACAGGTATATTTGGATTGAAGACCCCCAATTTTTCTGAATATTAGTTTATTAGTACGCGTGAGTAGGATAAGAAGTAAAATGAAAAACTGAAGTAAAAGCAGAAGCAAAATAAAAAAATTTTATAATTTTCAGAATTATTCAATATCGAAAATGTGTTTTTCAAAAATTAGAGAAAAAAATTCCCAAAATTTTGAACTACATAAAAATAAACTTATATAAACTTTAATAAATAAAATTTTTTCTAACAATTTTTTCTCCAAAAGTAAAATTTTTCTCAAAAGATAAAATTTTTACCAAAAAATTAATTCTTTTCAAAAAATGATTGCTTTTTTTTCAAAATATTTTTCTTTCTTTCAAAAATGAAATTTTTTCTTAAAAACGTTTTCCATTAAATTAAATCCTTCTAGAAATTGTTCAATGTTTAAGAAAACATACATTTTTTTACATAAAAATTTTATTTAAAAAAAAAAAACTGTTGAAAAATTAAGAAAAATGGATTTTTTTTTCTTATTTAAAATGTGTTTTTATTTTAAACTAAAATTTTTTTTCCAAAAACATAATTTTTGGTTTTTTGAAATTACATTTCCAATAAATATTGACATTTACAAATTATTACAAAATTGCAGAAAAAAAACTTACCAAAATTTTGAATAAAAGCCAAACATAAAATTTTTTTTTTCAATAAATAAAATTTTTTGTAAAAACTGTTTTCCCAAAAATGAGCTTTTGTTTTTCAAAATATAAAATTTTATAAATTTTATTGTATGTAACTAAAATTTTACCACTTTTATTGTAAATAAGCAAAGTTTTATAAATTTTATTCTATATAAATAAAATTTTTTTTTTTTTCAAAATTTTATTTTATTTTTAATTTTTTTTTTCAAAATTGAAAGTTTTTCTCCAAACACTTTGTCCAATAAATTCTTTCTAAAATTTTTCGAAACAGAAAATAATTTTAATTTTTCCAACAAAGTTTTTCCAAACAATTTATTTTTTTTCACTAAAATTTTTTTCAAAAACTAAATTGTTTGCCTAAATATTTTTTTACAAAAATTTTGAATAAAATATAAACATTTTTAAACCTATTTTTTTCAATAAATACAATTTTTGTTTCAAAAAATATGATTTTATAAATTTTATTACATATAAATAATTTTTGTTTTTTCAAAATTGAAAGTTTTTGTTAAATAACTTTTTCTAATAATTTTGTTTTTAAAAGAAAAATGTAATGAATTGTTTCAAAATTTTTTAATAAACAATTTATTTTCTTCACTAAAATTTTATTTTTTTTCAAAAATGAAAGTTTTTCTTAAATCACTTTTTCCAATAAATTTTTGAAAATATTTTTCAAAAATTTTAATTTTTCAAAAAATTTTTCCCAAACAAATTAGTTTTTTTTCACTAAATTTTTTTCAAAAACTAAATTTTTTGCATATATATTTTTTACAAGAATTTTGAATTAAGAACTTAATATTTTTAAACAATTTTTTTTTCGATAAATACAATTTTTTGTTTCAAAAATTGTTTTCCAAAAAATAAGTCTTTTTTTTCAAAAACTAAGCCTTTTTTTTTTAAGTAAAATTTTATAAATTGTATTGTATTTAAATAAAATTTTATTCTTTTCATAATTTTAGTTTTTTCTAAATTGAGGAATTTTCTCAAAAAACTTTTTTCAATAAATTTTTTCTAACATTTTTCAAAAAATAATATAGTTTTTTTGTTTAAAAAATTTTTTTCACCAAAATTTTATTTTTTTCAAAAATGAAAGTTTTTCACAAAATCTGTTTCCAATAAAGTTTTTCAAAAATTAAAACAAAAAAAAAAAAATTTAAATAAAAAAAAAATCTTTCAAACAATTTGTTCTTTTTTCACAAAATTTTTTTGAAGAATTCAATTTTTTCCATAAATATTGTTTTTTGTGTAGGCATCTTTTATCCCAAAAATAACATAAAAAATAAATTGTTAAAAAGAACGGAATATATTTGGCTTCAAAATCCTGCATACCAACCTTTTCATTTTTAATTCATGGAGAGACAGTTGATAAAATAAATAAAAGTAAACGAAAATGATTATAAAAATTATAACCAGATACAAATATTTTAAGGCGAATAAAATAGTACAGCCTGCGATTGAATATAGGCGTTTTGTTTTACGGCTAAAATTTCAAAAAAGTTGTTTCAGAGCTCACAATTTTTTTTTTAGACTTATCATCTAAATCAACGCATCCAACACTTTTTCTCAGTGGGTACACAAATCTACCATCAAAATTTGTCAGCCAGCAACTAAAGCAACTAACTTTGTCAGTCAGTATTTTTCTGTGTTGGTTTTCCTGGTAAACCGCCTTTTTCCCGTCGACTGACTATTCAAAAGCTGCTTTGCTACTCTCCTTTTACTGCCAGTTTTAATTGATGTCCTCTCGCCAAAGTCATTTTGTTAATCCTTCACTGCATTTTAGTTTGTATTTTTGCTCATTGATTGGTTGGAAGTTTCAACAAGTCGTCGTTATCTTTACTATCCCCGACCTCTCTTTCTCTGTTGTCTTTGGCTGGTTTTAGTGTAAAATGTACTTAAATTATTTAAATAAGGAAATATTTGTTTGCTTGTTTGTTTTGCTTGTTTGCTGATTACAATTTCGTGCTGCTCAACTGCATGCAGACAGCTAATGGAAAGCCCAGGTGATGATTTTATTGACTAAAGCTGCTCACAGCTTTTTTAATTATTTTTAGCCAGTTGATTTGAAAGCATTTCTACCATTTTAGGCAACTGTGTGTATGTATGTGTGTATATATAAATAGTTGGTATTTATCTGGTGCATCTGCATTTCGAAAGTTGCTTTAAAATTTAATACCTTCCCCTAATAGACACTCCAGTGCATTCCCGAATTAGTTGAGTTGCTTTTCAAACTTGAGCGCTAAATTCTTTTGACATTTAATGTTTTTCATTCTTTCAGCTAAGTGATGCTTCATAGTGGTTCGAGGGTATACAAGTATACTGAGTGACATGCTAATCCAATAATACTTTAATGGATTTTGTGTGAATATTGCTTAGAAATTTGGGTTGATAAAGGAAAGGCACAGAGGGCACACAAAAATGTATTTCCTTGGGCAATCTTCTATTGCGATTATGACAGATTTTTACGACTTAACAAAGTCACTTTGAGTTTGCTGAATCGAGAAAAGGATTGGAAAATTTATTACTGGCTGAATGCTGCATTGACCGAACTGTTAGTTTATAGAAAATATGATTCGATTAAAATGAGCTAAATTGCCGATTGTTGAAAAGTTTTGTATGCACTGATAATAGTTAAGGGTAAATTTGGGCTCACTTTTTTTAGATCCATGTCGAAAATATTACGGGGCAAGGAGGTTACGGAGGTTAATATCTACTCTGACAGCCAAGCGGCAATTACGGGCTTGGGCTCGATAATAATGCTCTCGAAACTTGTTGGGACATGCCTGCTTCACTTTCGATCGCATCCGATATAAAGCTCATTTGGGTACTTGGTCATAGCGACATTGTAGGGAACTGCGAGGCGGATAAGGTGGTCAGACAGGGAACCTGTAAGATAGTTACTCCGCGAAACAAGAAGATTGGGGTCCCGTTGACACCCTACGGTCTGCTCCTGGAGATTTGGGCTTCGCGTTAACTCAGCGAATGCTGGGCTAAAGTACACAAACTTGTAAGGTCGCGAAATCTTTCTGGCCACGAGTGGATCTGAGGAGTTTGACGGATCTCATCAGGCTGACAAAATTTCAGCTCTCGAATTCCCTTGTATGGAGAATGAGGCGGACAACTCAGACAACTCTTCGTAACCGCCCTAGCTGGCATGAATATGAAAATCCTGATGAATTCCATCAGTAGCACGGAGTGGCTAGTATTCCAGTAAATCAGTTATGTCTCGCTAGCTTTCACCAAATACACATCTCCCCCTTCTGCTCCTGCCTTTCTTCACAGACTTCTTATCTCCTTTACAATTGTATCACATAGTACGATTTTTTGATATTCGTCCAAGAGTGTCCCCTCTATGGACAATCATTTCAACCGAACTAACATCACAATATTTTTACTAAAATAAGAATAGTTCATTTTCCTACAAAAGCCATCGAGCTTTGAGAAAATTAAAAGAGAAATTTCAAATTTCAATCAAAAACTCATTAATTATTAGGTGCCCAACTAAGAACTAAGTTCCCGCTGTTCGTCAATAGATGCCGCCAGCAGTGTGTGCTAGTCGATTCTAACATAACTTGAGCATCATAAACCAAGCTTAGACATATGGTAAACAAACTGCTTCGACACATTAGTGATTTTGTTTTGGTATCAAATACTTTTGGTTTTGTGAAAATGTTTGAATTTGTGCCGAATAATCTTGATTTGCGGGAAGTGTTGATTTTCCTTTTTCATTCGAAAAAAAAACGGCGGCTGAAGCGCACCGAGAGCTATAAAAAGTTTATGGAGATTCTGCTTTAAGTGAAACAATGTGCCGATATCGGTTTCGTCGCTTCAAAGACGGTGATTTTAATGTTGACGTGAAAGAAGGAAAAAAAACCTTCGAAGACGCTGAATTGGACGCATTGCTCAATGAGGATCCGTGTCAAACGCAAGAAGAGCTTGCTTCAGTATTAGGAGTTACCCGCCAATCCATTTCCAAGAGATTGTATGTTTTGGGAATGATTCAGATATAGGGGACTTGGGCTCCTTATGAGTTAGAACCAAACCAAACTAATGTGCCGAAGCAGTTTGTTTACCATATGTCTAAGCTTTGTTTATGACGCTTAAGTGATATTAGAATCGACTAGCCCAGACTGCTGGCGGCATCTATTGACAAACATCGACAACTTAGTTGCGCACCAGTTGTAATCCTTGAAAACCATGAGTATCTTTTTCTGTTTTGGACTAAAAACGACTTAATTTTTTTTTGTCTTGGTTCATTCGGAGCTCTCCACTCACTCACTTGTTGTCTGGATTGCGCGTCGTACTCGTAAACCCACGTCTCGCCTCCAATAAGGATGGGTTTGATGAATGTTGTGTCCGATTCAATTCATAAGCAATGTTGAAGTCCTCTGCCAGCTCTCTGATGTTTTTTTTTACGATTATTGATCAACTTTTCTTTCACTTTATTGATGTTTTCATCAGTTTTCAATGTCAACGACCTGCCACTATGCAGGCCGTCGTCATCTTCGATAGACTCATTATCTCTTGTGAAGCGTCCATGCCACTCGTAAGTAGCTATTTTCGTCCCAGTATCATTACTGAAACAGTTTTCCAATATTTCTAAGGTTTTCGCAACATTGCAAACTCATTATTACTAAATTCAAATCCATTTTTAAAACTAAAAAAAAAACGAATACACGTTCTGAAGTAGATCTTCTCGAGACGGCGTAACTATGACAAATGTCGAACAATAGGCGCAAAATTTTGGTATGAATGTTAATCAGAGATATGACAACCTAACAAAAAGAAAAGCAGAATTCAACTCAGCTGACTGAGAGCGTCACCTAGCGGTTAGGTAAGGTTAAGTGGTGCTGGTTGATCTGTAAGAAGATCTCACTTAGACCCCCAGGGTCCACTGTGTTGCCAGCGCTATGAATCTGAGGTCGAATGTATTATTTTATGTAACCCGGGCACCCTGCTGTTTAATCAAAGTGGTGTCATATTTTTATTTGGCGGTGCACATTTTTTTTGTTTTGCCTATTTTTGTAATATCACACGTCCTTGACATTTCATCAGTTTTGAAATAATTTTTCCGCCGGTAAGTGGTTTAAACAATTAGCACTGGTTGCTGTAGCATCCATGGGTAGGAAAATAAGTAAAAATTTTTGAATTAGAATTTTTAAGCTGTAAACAAAGTGATTTTTTTGTTTTTGTGTTACTAAGTATGTGCCTACATTAATTTTGTAGATTCAGTATTGTAAGCAGTAAAGTGAAATGGCGGGTTCCAGAAGACAGTGGAGTGATGATATGATTGAGTGACTTCTCGAGTGTGATTCTGATGAAGGTGAATTGGTTAGAGGTGTAGATTCAGACGCTGAGCCGGATGAAATCATTCAAGATTTTCTTGACGAAGAAACTTCTTTAGAGGAGGTCGAAATATTGGATAACGTACCAGAAAGAACAAGTGATTTTCTAAAAGTGTTGGATGTGCCCAAAAGAATCTACGGCTCAAACAGATATAACTGGAGTGGAGAAGTTCCGCAATTATCTGGACGTACTCCACGACGAAACATTATATTACACCCACCTGGTAATAAAGGACGTACTAAACAAATTTTTACACCATTAGAAGCTTGGTCTTTATTTTTTGATGACGAATCTCTCCAACGTATTTTGTGTTACACTAATGGTGAAGTCAATTTAAAACGTCAAAAATATAAAAACGATCGCCAAAACTACGACGAAGATGATAGCTCTACAAGGCCATCGTACACTCGGAACACTACCATTACTGAAATAAAAGCCTTGATAGGTTTATATTATTTGTCTGGAGTTTTAAAGATGAATTCTGTCACGGTAAAAGAATTATTTGATGAAGACACGATGTCTGGATCTAGATTTAAGTTCCTAACAAACTGTTTGAGATTCGACGATAAAAATACTCGTGAGGAACGTCGTAGAGAGGATCGATTAGCTCCAATAAGAGAATTATTTGATGACATTGTGAAGAAAAGCACCAGTTTTTACACTCTAGCAAGTTGTTGTAGAATAGATGAGCAACTGCTTGCGTTCAGAGGCCGACGCCAATTTCGAATGTATATACCTAATAAACCTGGCAAATATGGTATAAAAATAATATTGATGTGTGACTCAAAAACATTTTATGTGATAAACGCAGAGGTGTATTTAGGTAAAGAAAGTACACCGAAAACACAACCAGTTGCTAATTACTATCTTCAGTGTCTGACATCTCCCATACACGGATCTAACAGGAATCTGGAAAACAGGTTCTGGCATGTGCTAATTGGTTCACGTCAATACCTTCCGCTACTACTTTACTGTAAAAGAGCATAACATTAATTGGTACTTTGAAACAAAATGAAAGAGAAATTCCTTCACAAATGAATGATACACCACCTTTTCAAAGAAATTCAGCTAAATTTGCATATAGCGGACTTCTAACTTTATTAGCTTACTGTCCATCTAAAGGCAGCCAAAAAAGGATAGTTATCTTGTTATCAACGATGCACATTAAACCTGATAAAGATAAATCTGTTGTTTTGCCTGAAATGGTTGACTTTTACAACAAGACAAAGGGGGAGTTGATACTTTTGATCAACCAAGTCACACTTATTCAGTGTCACGTAAAACCCGTCGATGGCCATTGTGCGTTTTCTTTGGATAACTAAACAGCGTTGGTATAAACTCGATGATACTACTGAGCCTAAGTAACGCAACAAATAAAGAAAATGTACCGAATAGACGTATTTTTTTAAAAACTTTGTCTCTCCAACTCATAACACTTTTTTTGGAAGAGCGCAAAAATTGGCACACTTTGTCTACCAATATTCGCGAAATGATAAATGGCATACTGAAAACGTCCAGTGAACCTGATGCACCATCTGATGGCACCATAAAGCAAAGGCGATGTAGATTCTGCCCTTATAAGAAAGAAAGAAAAAAAACCGCATTTTTACATCTTGTTTTGAAAATATAATCTATAAAAGTTATGGGTGCTCAAGCACCCTGGGTGGGAAAAGCCAATGTAAAATATGGGTAGGGTTCTAGGGTTAATACACCTTTTTGCTAGTTTTAACAAGCCGTTCAGCTTTTTCTCAGCAATATCCTTCAGGGATGAAATATGTGGTGATTCTAAGCACATTTGTCTAGTCCTACAGAGAGCAGGACAGTGGTAAAGAAGGTGTTCCAAATTACCTCTAGCATTCCTTTCGGTTCATGTGTTACACGCATCGCTCTGGACTAATCCCATTTTGGTTGAGGGGTAAGACCGTGTCCTGCAGACACTGTATTTTGCAGTGTTTCCCAGACAGTGATAAAATAAGGTTGGCAGTTGCTCCGGGCACTTTTTGATTAAGGTGGTATGTTTAGCCCCAATATACGCCTGAGTCTACATTATTACTGGCACTGTTTATAAACTTAGTTTCTCTTCACCTTTTGCTATACTCGTACTTTACTATTGCACCCACTTTGATAGTTAGCCTGCAGCAGTAAAAAAGTGAACTTGCAATACAAATTTAAATGCAAAAGAAAACTTGCAACAACGTGCTTGCCAACATCAACTTGCCACACTCTTATTATTTCTATTTCAACTTCTTGACTATTTAAACAAAATAAAACTTTTGCAGTTAACTTTTGCTGCGCTCAACAAATAAATTTTAAATTTCAATTTACACCAATACATATCCACACCAATGGTAGTAAAGTAAAGAGGCTAAAGATGGAAAAGGAAAACAAGCAAACAAAGTTAAAGTGCGAATTAAACAAAGTAGCGGAAACGTGAGGCAGAAATAGGGAGGCGAGAAAGAAAAAGTGCGATGTGGCAAGAAAAAATTTAATTTACGCTGCATACATAGGGGCGTACTAAGGTTCACCTAACGGCTGCGCAGTTGACTAAGGCCAAGAGTTTCGAAAAAAAAAACGTCATGAGGGGCAAAATGTAGATAGCGTGGGATGTGAATTGGTGTGTTTGTTGTTGTATGCTTTCATGCATGCATGCAAGTACATATGTGCGCATGTGTATGTGTGTGTGAGTGTATGGGCGTATGTGTGTATAATTGCAGGCAGTTAATAAAAACACAATTAAGCAGCGTAAAAAAGTTGTAGTAAAAAAATTGAATTAAAACTTAAGAGCAGAAAAATAGCAGCGGCAGCCACTTTTACAACCGTTTCGCAACCACAAAAGTGAAAGAAAAGTCAGCGCGGCACATGCATGCATGCATACGAGTATACACACTTATTAGTATGAGCATATAACTGAATGAATGCATGTAAATTTGTCAAGAGAAAAAGCGAAAAAAAAGAATGAAAAGCCAGCAGCGTTGTCAGCTAAGTTGTCGTTGGCCCAGCGCGAGCAAACAGCCGTGGCATGCCACCGGAGCGTTGTTTACTTGGTAGGACTGAATGTCCTTAGGTGTGTGCGTATGTGTGTATGCAAATGCATATACAAATGTGTGCATGAGTGTGTATGTGTGAATATATATATGTTTGCTTCTATTCATACACGTTTGCATGTATATGTGCTTGTATGTTTGTATGCCTGCGCATGTAGAGGCGACAGAAAATTCTATTAAAGCAGCCGACAAGCAAGCGTAGCCGTGCAACGCGGTTATGCAACAAACACTTTTTCACCACTCTATAATATTCGTTGTTATAGAACTATTATTGTTTGACTTTGTTATGTTTGTTGTTGTTGTTGTTGTTGTTGGTGCGACACTTTGACATTGCAGCCAGGGCAGACCCACAGCAACTAGTACGGCTGTTATGCAAGACTTTTATTATGTATGTATGTATGTGTGCAGTATAATTTCAATAGAAGCAAAGCAAGTGCAGCGCAGGGGGAGAGGTGCGTAGTGAGGAAACACAACTACAGCTGTACCAAGGAAAACAGCTGTACCAAGGAAGCTTTTCGGTTTTTTTTTTTTTTTGTTTGGTTTATTTTTTCTGTTTTTTTTCTGTCTTTTTTTCTTGTTGTTTTGTCACACACAACTTTATGGAAAACACAATTTTGCGCGCTTATTATGAAAATTTGAAATAAAAAAATTCTGCGTTGATGATGTTGAGGTTAGAGGGTTGGAAGTGGTGCTGTTTGGTATGAAAAATATGGAGAGAGTGGTTGGGTATTAAACAAAAAAATAAAAAAGCAGAAAATCAAAGAACAGTTACATAGGAGGGGCTATGCCATTTTATTAAAGCTATGAGATTCTAAAATTTGTGTGAATCATTTTTGTTATAATGGTTAAATATTTATTAATTACTCTTGGAAATGTCGAATTAGGTACATTTTCTTCTATATATCGTACATGTTCTTGAATCTCAGAGAATGAAATGATAAGCCACAGTGCTATCAACAAATACGGTTGTTCAATAAGTTTTGCGGTTCGACTAGAAAAGGGCGTCCCTACTAATTTATATTTTTTTAATATGTTGGGACACTCTTCATATGAACGTAAGTCAAGTTTGATTTTAATTCGTCAATTCATTCTTTATTTACAAGCCATTTAGTGTCAAGCCATGAAGTGTCACAGTATTTTCTATAATACAAAAAATTAAGTATCCTGCAGTGATGGAATTTGCATTTTTGGCAGATTTAAAAGCAAAGAAAATTTATGAACAAATGTTGAAAGTATATAAGGACTTTTCACCATCAATTAAGTGGGTATTCTGGCCTAGAAATTTGAAAAAAATCGATGTCTTTTTTTTGCATATTTTCAAAGTTTAGACCTTCAAAAATATGCCCTTCAACGGATTTTTCAAAATTCGAATTATTTTCGCAGATACAGCGGATTTTGTGACGTGGCGTCTAAGCCGGCCTAATGCAGCGAATCGCACAATGAACGGCAGATGTTATCGGACGACTTGAGGACTCGTCCTTTCCGGTAAATCTTTTGCATTCCACACAACCTTTATTTATTCTATATACCTATGAAATGAGACTTTCAGCTATTAGTCCATAGATGTCGCTAGGAGAATTTCTAAACCTTCCCAAATGTCTTGTTTTTTCGTCTGTCATCTGTCAACAATATTCAGTTTATTGTTTGTTACTTTTCATACAACAATACATTTTTGTCGCTCTTAAAAATGTCGAATTTCGTGTCTTCAAACTACGATTTGCGGACATCGTTGAGAACCGAAAAACCACTTGTGTGAAGAAATGCTGCTCTTCCGGTTCAAAAGGAAGTCTTTTTTGCATTGAATCGTTACGGGTGATGAAAAATGGGTGTATTTCTCCAATCCCAAGCGTAAACGGTCGTATGGTCCGCCCGTCCACAAGCCAAAAACAACGGCCAAACCAAATCGCTTCGGCCGCAAGGCAATGCTGTGTGTTTTCTGGGATCAGCGTGGTATGATTTGGTACGCGCTATTAAAACCAGGTGAAACAGTTGACGGTGCACGCTGTCAACGACAATTGGCCGATTTGAACAGTGCTATGCACCGAAAACGCCCAGAATATGCCAATCGGCGTCACAAAGTAATTTTTCTTGAAGACAATGCACCGCCACATCGAACAAGAGCGACCCGGGAATTGGTGGAGACATCCGATTGGCCATTCCGATTATCATTTGTTTGCATCGATGGGCCACGTACTTTCCGAGAGGGCGCTTCAATTCTCACGAAGAAGCCAAAAAATGGCTTGCTAATTGGTTTGCGGCCAATACGGCCAATTTTTTTGGCGCGGCACCCACAAATTGCCTAAGAGATGGGAAAAATGTGTCGCTAGCGATGGCTATTATTTTGAAGATTAAATTTGTAATCAGTTTCTGTTAATGAACGTTTGAAATTGAAAAATGGTCTCACTTCATAGGTATATACCGGTAAATACTTATATACTTTATCCTTCTATAATATATACCTGGAAATATATCGCCGATTAATCCACAGTGAGTAGTAAATATTATGATCTAAGTTATTTCATTAGAATTGTTGCTCGAACTTCAAACGCGATTTTCTCAAAACTACTTTTTTGCCATGATATCTCGAGTTGTACTTGACGGATGGCTTTGAAGTTTGATGAGTATTTTTTATTATACATCTGTCTATTGCGCCTGCCTCGGGTTTTGACAAATTAAAGTTTGAAATATTTTTAAAAAATTTGAAAAGGTAAAAGAAGGTAAAAAAAAATTGTTTTTTTTTCAAATTGACACCATTTTGTGAATTTTTTTTTTTCTTTGATTTGGCACAATCCGATAGCGACCTCCTAACTAATGAATAATTTTTTTCATTTGTTTGTTTTAGATCACTACAAGGGTTGGAATCATGTCAACCATGGAGCACTGTTTTTTATGTAGCCCACTCCGCTAGCCTGTAATTTCACAATTTTTTTATTTTGTTTCATTAATTTTTTTTTTTGCACTTTTCTAATATTAATAAAAACCATAAAAAAATGAATAGTAAAAATGTTTTTCATTTTTTTTATCTTAGTTTTAAAAATACCTAAAATTAAGGCGTCTAGACCTGAATACCCCCTTAATACAGTAGAAAAATGGGTCCTGATGGTTGAATTTCAACGTGGTCGTACAAGCCTTGAAGGCAATTCACGTGAATAGCGATGGGGTGGCTTAGTCCTTAGGCACTATGAAACTTGGTTCAAAAGGAGCCGGGGAATATCGCATGTAAATCGGACATACTTACGAGTCGGCTCATATGTATCTTTAGAAGATTCAACCTAGTAGGTCCGCACACCGCATAAAAAAAAATCTCTCGAATGGCATTTCATTTAGATTTACCAAAAGAGGAGTTTAAGCGTCCCTTTTGTGAGGTTGATATTGGGTTAAATTGTTAATTTATTTCTTAAGCCTTTTTTCCACTTATTAAAAAAATACTCAGTTGAAAAATTAGAAAATTAAAAGGGTTAACAAAGAAATCTAATATTAGGTTAGGGAGTTTTACGGTATGGGTCTCAGACATCGATGTCTCTTAACTACACAATTTCTTTCTAAGAAAAGCGCAAGACAGATGGAGGTCTATCTCATTGTGTGCTATTTCGAAAACACTATGGCCTTAATGCGAAAAAAACAGAACGCTTAAGGTGATGGGAATCCCCCGCCATTCAATTTCCCAACTCATTGCGGTGTTCACTGGTCACTGGGTGATCGGTACTCATGCGGAGAAGCTTGGAATTCCGTACAACCCCTATTGCAGAAGCTGTGGGGATCATACAGAGAAAGAGACTGTTGAACACTTTCTCTGCAAATGTCCGGCTCTGGCGGCTAGGCGCTTGAGATTCCTCAGCATGCCCTTTGGGCATGAGTTGAAGAAATTTTCCAGCCTAGATCCCTTTTCTCTCCTCTACTACATCAACAGCACTGGATGGCTGTAGAAGGTTTTCTCTTTCCAATATTTTTTCTTTGCACAGGTAAAGGTCCACATCATGGTATCAAAACGGCACGTAAGTGCTACTTGAAGTGGGCCTGTGGCACTCTTGCCATTTTACCTACCTACCTAACTATGGCATGGGTCTGAATCTTTCAACCTGAATTTTAAACATTCTCACTCTAGACAGAATTTAGATTTTAAATAATATCATATCAGTTCATCATAGTACCTCTGGTCGGAAAGGTTTGAAAAACATATACATATATAGTATTATATAACGTATATTTGGCTCTTTTACTCCTCTATGGAACATAGCGTCTGTAGCGATTGAGTCAAATAAATAAGCAAATATCAACTAATAATCACCGAACTCATCTGTTATGGTTTCAGGAAATTTTTTTCTCTTCCCATTTTGATTTCATAAAATTTAGCACTAGTGCACTCTTTTTCAATTCATTTCAGTCTCTATAGTATAAATTACTCGTATAACTACTCCTCAAGATACTAAAAACAGTGAATAAATATCACTGCTACTCCGTGCAGAGGAAAACTAAAATAATTACATTAAAAAATGCATTTAAAAATTTCTACCAAGTAGCACCAATAAACGTGGCTTAGCATGCAATGCCGGGCAAGTAGGTATGTCCATATCATTTTAAAAACTAAGGTGCATATGTGAAATAGCGGTAGTTAAAAGTACCACTACTCTTACCACTGCCTGCCTGGCATTCCCGCACACACAACCAGGTGCTCGGCATACCGACCTGCTGACCTTTTCCAAATGCAATATGGTTTTAATTAAATTGCAAATGAAATTAACTGCATTCGCTCTATCTAAGTATGTGTTTGTGCTAGTAAAGGGTGTCACGTTGAGATCGCCTACTTTGGAATTGGAAAATAAAGGCTCTGTTTGCTTGAAAGTGTGTGGCTTCCCGTCAGTTTATCTCAAATTTTCCAAAACGAGCGATCTATAGATGTGAAAGTTTTTTGGTGGTCAAATTAGGTTTTCATAATTATGGCCAAGGTTGTTTTGAAATAACGCTTAAAATATTAAGCTGAACGGCCGCCGTAGCCGAATGGGTTGGTGCGTGACCCCGAATCTCAGTGAAACACCAAAATGTAGAAAGATTTTTTTTCTAATAGCGGTTGCCCCTCAGTAGGGAATGGCAATCCTCCGAGTGTATTTCTGCCTTTTTCATGGCCTCAAAACAAAAACAAAAAAAACTGCCCATCGAGGTCGGCTTAAAATTGTAGGTCAGTTCATTTATGCAAAATCATCAAGACGCTTACCACAAATAGGAAGAGGAGCTCGGCTAAACACCCAAAAAGGGTTTGGGCTACCTATTTTTTCGTAAAATATTTTAACGAATTATTTTCTCTCATAGTTGATCCTTTATTTGATAAGCACCTAAAATGTTATGTTAGGTTAGGTTTGGCAGCCGCATCGCACATAGAGACAACGATGCCGCTTAGACCACGAAATGGGTCCGTTGTGAACCGCGGAGGCTGAGCTACATTTCCCTCTCCATATTAAACCATCCTGAGCTTTTGACAAAGCGTAAAAGGTTGTTGATACCTAAAGTGTATAGAGTATCTATATTCGTTAAGGAGTAGGATTTTAAAAATCGTTTCCTGCTTCTGGCTAGAGCTGGGCATGTGCAAAAAAGGTGTTGAATTGTTTGCAACTCCTCCTCATTTCATTTCTGCAGATACGACAGAAATCATGCGTGTAAACGCCTAATTTCCTTGCATGATTTCTTATGAGACAATGTCCTGTGAGGGCCTCTACTAAGATCCTGATTTGAAGTCTATTCAGTTTTATAATACTCTCGGACAGACGTAAATTTAGCCTTGGCCATGTTTGCCTAGCAATTTCGCAGGTGTTAGCGCTAATCCATCTCTGATTTGAAGAAATGATTAGTGCGTCCTTAATGAGAAGCTTACAAGTTGCGAGAGGTATCTCCATAAAATTACTTATGTCTGGCATACAGGTACCTTCTCTTGCCAGTTGGTCTGCCCTACAGTTCGCTGGTATATCGCTGTGGCCTGGAACCCAGCATAAGATTATACGATATTGTTTGGTCATCTCATTTAGAGATTGGCGACAACGTAAGACACTCCTTGATGTTGTTTGGAATGCATCCAGGGCTCGTTGGGCGGCTTGGCTGTCTAATGCAGATATCCGTTGATGATATTTTGTTTATCTTTAGCCATTTTAAGGCTTCATGAATAGAGTTTATTTCCGCTTGAACACTACAGTGATCCGGTAGTTTAAAGGATTCACTAATAGAAAGCTCTTCGCAAAATAACCCTGCTCCTACACCGGTGTCCATTTAGACCCGTCCGTGTAGATCTTAACGGGTGTGTTGGGTGTTGGATCTTCTCCAAACCATTCCAGTCTAGAAGGGATTTTCATTAGGAAATTCCTTTCGAAGCAGAGAATGGGAGGGTGATAATCACAGTCACTGGGTATGTCCGTGTAGGAGTCTAAGATGGTTGAATGTCCATTTGTGACAGTCTTCCATTGTGAGCTCGCTTTGAGCCCTAAAGCCGCTGAGTATTTGGAGAAGAGATCTAGGGGTGGCAGATGTAGTATGATATCCAAAGCCATGGATGGCGTGGTTTTCATGACGCCACATATTGCTAATTCCGCTAATCTCTACCCCTTATTCAATAAATTAGAATAGGTTTTTTTTCTGCATAGCACACCACTAGACAACATTTCCATATAGAAGAATGGGTCTGATGACAGCAGTGTAAAGCCAATGAGCAACCTTAGGTTTAATTCCCCAGGCCTTACCTAAAGCTCCCTTACAGGCATAAAGGCTAGGTTCGCTTTCCTGACTCTTTCTAAGATGTTTGACTTCCAAGTCAGTTTCCTTTCTATGTTTAGTCCCAAGTACTTGGTTTCTTCCGAAATCACAAGAGCTTCCCCCTTGAGCATAATTGGACTTAGCTGAGGGATTCTGTGTTTTCTAGTGAACAATATGAGTTGTGTTTTGTCTGGGTTTACTCCTAGACCACACTTTTCTGCCTACCTAGAAAGTATGTCTAGAGCATTTTGTATTAGGTCTCTTAATGTAGATACAAATTTACCAGAGACAGCAATGACAACATCATCGGCGTAAGCTATCAACTTACAGCCCATCGATTCCAATATTAACAGAAGTTTATTTACAACTGCATTCCATAGAAACGGTGAGAGGACTCCACCTTGCGGTGTACCTCTACTTTCCAACTTCCTGAGCACCGATTATGTTAAAGAAGAATTTAGAGGGCTGAAAAGTTCTACAAATATTTTCTCTAGAATATTTCACGATGGGTCTTCTCTCACGAAAACTTTGTGAATTAACTACTAGGTTGTTCAATAAGTTTCGCGGTCCGATAAGAAGAATTTTATGGTTTGAAATACATTTTATTATTCAGTATAGGCGCCCTGAACGTCAACACACTTGTTCCAACAAGTTTCCAATTTATGAGCTCCATCTCTGAAGTGAAAGTCAAGAAGGTCTGCAAAATACGCTTCCACAACTGTTGTAACCATATCATTTGGGCAAAAACGCTTTACACGCATGCGTTTTTATGTTTGAAAGCGGATGGAAGCTGCTAATGGCCAAATCTAGTGATGCTCTGACAATTTGAATCTTAGTTCATGGATTTTTGCCTTTGTCACAATGCTCTTGTGATTGTATTGGTAAAAAAGAATTATTTTATTTTATAAACTGGGTGTTTTTCACAAATTTTTTTTTACAGCGGGTTTAAGAGATTCCAATAATATTTATTATTTTACCAGTTCGCAAGTAATCCGCAAACAAAACTCCTTTCGCATCTCGAAAAACTGAAACTAACGCCTTCTTGGCCGAGTTCTGTATACTAACTGGTTTCGGAGTCGAAGAACCAGGTTTATATCATTCTTTAGCCTCTTGTTTTAATTAGGGTTAATGGTGATGGACCCAAGTCTCATCCATAGTCATGAATGGTTGCACAAAATCCACTTTATCCTTTCGAAAACGCTCTAAATGTTGTTGAAAAAGTCGCATTCGAATGTGCGTTTGTTCCATTGTTAGCGAATGCGGCACCCATTGTGCGCACAGCTTTCTGAAATCCAATGAGATGCCTAGGGCTTCTGCTAAATCTCTTTTAGTGGCTTGACGATTTTCCACTACAACATCCTGCATTCTTTCTACGATTTCTGGTGTTGCTGCTGTTTTGAACGTCTTTGACGTGGATCGTCTCAGGCAGTATTTTGGGTTCATTAGTGTTCATCATGTTTATTGGTGGTATATTTGAGTGTTGTGAACTTTCAAAATTTCTTTTGTATGCAGAAGACTTAAAATTTGTTAGGCTAATTTCAAGTTAATCCGACTCGTGTCATATCCAATCAGACCTCAATAACGTCAAGGCATGGTGTGATAAAACTGGCTTCACCATAATTTTAGGAACTGTTATCAGTAGTTTAGGAACAGATATCATAAGTCATATTCTATACTTGGCTTTATTCAAGAAAGATGATGGGTTACAAAGTTTGACCTTTAGCTATGGTAGAAAACGAAATTGAGCCAGTCCCCGCGGCCGCTACGTCACTGGGTACTCGGAGGCAGAATGCTGCCCGTTCAATTTACATATATTCACTCGTTCAATAAGTCGTTGTTTAGACGAGAACGGAGCAACATGCGCGGAAACTATTTCGATCTTTTTCGTATACCACCAAAAGAAGCTCAGAATTTTCGTAAACAAACCGCAGTCATGACCTCGGTTACGTCAGCTAATTAGCTGTTTCCTTTAAATCAGTGAGAGCCTGTTAACGGTTTAATCTTGGCCAGACCTCTGAAATCTTTCACAATGTTTATTCACCACTTTGGTTCAGAACTTACTGATGCATACTCGAAATAAATAAACAATTAAGTTACCTCACTTGTTCAATCAAAGTTGGAATATTGTATATTATGTATACCTTCTGCTCAAATATGAACGAGACGTTATCAACAAAACGGTCCGTGGATGACATATGGCAAAAATAAATTTTTTGTTTTTTGGTAGGACTGTTATAAGCTTACATGGCAAATTTCAGCGTGATATGTCACATAGTTTGTTTTCTGTGCTACTGTAAACAAGTCAAGCTCGAGTGTGTTCTTTAAATTGCATTAACATTCTCTGGTAAAACTGCTTAAAAAAATAAAGCTCATTACTTTTCAATCCAACCCTGTAGATGCGGAAATACCCCAACTTAGTCTTATTGGCTGTTTACTAGAGTAGAGTGCTATTGTCGCTCGTTTTACTCTTTTTTCGACATTTGACTTCCATCTTAGTTTTCTATCTAATATTAGAACTAAATAGCTAGCCTCATCATTACATGACAGTGCGGTACCGCCTAAAGTCGGAGAAGTTATTTCTGGAATTCTATGTTTCCTAGTAAATAAGTTAAATTCAGTTTTGTTAGAGTTGACGCTTAGCCCATTTGCTTTTGACCATATTTAGTAAATCTTGCATGATTTCACAAAGTGTATAGGAAAATTTCCCTCTTACTACCATTGCAGCATTATCCGCACAGGCTACGACGTGCTGTGCTCTCTCCTTTAGGCTCTTTAGCAAGGAGTTTATTGCCAGCACCCAAAGTGTGTCCACTAGTAACTTTAAAGTTTCCTCACTCGAGATAGTCCAACTCTTATTCCGTCTTTGGAGGTATCCGGAGTAATAGTGATTTTTTGAAAGGATTTTACGCAGTCAAGATGCCTCTGGGGTTCTTCGATTTCTCCACAAAACGTTCTCCAACCATACCTTTTCACTTTCCTGTCTTCGTTTTTATAAATTCTTAGCTTACTGTAATAGCAGTCGCAGTCTGTACACTCTCGTGTTGCTTTCGCTCTATTAAACTGTCTTCTGCTGTCATTTCTTAGGACAGGCTTTATTTAGCGCTGCTCCTCAACCCTCCGTAAGGATTTATATGCGCTCATTCAATGATTCTCTATTTCCAATAGGAATTAGGAAGTCTTTCCTTAAGTTTTTTAATTTCTTTTTGTTGACGAATAGCCGCGGGAGGCATTCCAGAATTCTTGTAGCACAGCGTACTTTATCAAAAGCTGATACTTTCCTCATATTTCATGTGAAGTCACCATTTGTTAGGTGAAAGAGCTAACACTAAATTGTCAGCTATTGTTATTTATTAATTTTTTAAGAAAGTTATCGGCATGTCGAATGTACATATGAAGATGCTGCATGACTAATACATAAGAAATGGCATTAAATTCTCAATATTGAACATTATTGGACACCCTCTATAGCATTTATTAGCGAGTATTTTTTTGAAATGCTAATTTTATCTCGCTATAAATACCCTTTTGCTGCAAACATAAACATACCTACATAGTATATAGCTGACACTTACATACATGCAATATATATATATATATGAATGTAGTTATATTTTGTAATTACTCACAGTGCACAATTAGCATTACTCGCTTGCTGACCGTCGGTGGAATGCCATTGGAAGCGATGCACAAATAGGCGCCCATATTCAAGCGCTTCACCTTCGAAATGGTTAAGTAGGAGCCATTGTAGGCAATAACTGAAAATATACAAGTAGAAAGAAAAGTTGCGGCTTTTAGAACTGAAATAGAATTTGTTAAGTGCATATTTGATTTAGATTTTAGAAACACATCCACTTGCGCTCATATAATTAAGTCACTTTCACCTCTTTATTATATTCGCAATATTTTCAGGCTAAATTTTTTTCGTTCATTTTTTATAAAATTTAAGTCAGAAACCTTCATTTGTTTTGAAATTTGACTTCAAGCTTATATTTTATTCTACTTAAATTGAATGGGCTATAAAAATGAAACTGCATACCCAGAAATTTACTAAAAATTTTGATTAAAAAGTTAAAAGTCGTGATGACAATTTTTCTGAAATTTGCCAAATTTTTATAAATTTCATGCAAAGTTTGGAACTTTAGTTTATAAGGTTTTTGATATTCAAACTATCATCTTTTGGCTCTACAGCTCTTTGTGGGCTTTGGCCTGCTGCACGTGGACCTCGTTACGTCTCGAACGCTTGCGACTTTTTTCCAGTTCGTTATCCTAAGTTTTTTGACGGTGTTCTCTAGTTCCTCGGTCCTCTTGCTCTAGTGTTGAATGCTCTGGCTTCTACGATTTTCTTCTGCGCCCTCGTACCGTCCATTCTTGTAATGTGACCCAGCCATCTTAACTGCTGCGCTTTGATGAAACGTATAATATTTACGCTTTATCAGTTGATCTAACTCGTCGTTCCATCTTATCCGCCACTCGCCATGATCTTTGATAGCTCCGAAAATTCTTCTGAGTACTTTTTGTTCGAAGGCTTGCACTTTTGTCTTATCTGCTTCATCTAAAATCTAATCGGATGAAGATGAACTTCACACTTAATTGCTAGTTGCTGTTAACTGCTCTGTTCGCTCTCACAGCAGTCGACTCAGACTTGCATAGCAACTGCGAGCGATGCGTATGATGTTCGCTGTTAACTGAGTTGGCTCTCACAGCAGTGATAGCAACTGCATAGAATGCTGTAGAGTTGTATGTGCATGATGTTCGCTAGTTGGACAGCAGAGAGCACGTTCGTCTACGTAGATGACCACCAGTTATTTCCGCGTACCTTATATTCTCTGGCGGCCGCCGTAGTTGAATGATTGGTGCGTGACTACTATTAAGAAGTGCCCAGGTATGAATCTCTGTGCATAAACGCCAAATTATGTAAAAAGTTTTTTTTCTAATAGCATTCGCCAATTCTTCAGTAATTTTTTTTTAATTTTTAACTTGCTGAAAGCTTTTTTTGCCATTTTTAGCCACCTCCATTGATATACAAAAATTTGTATACCAAAGGCTTTTTATTTCATTAGTTTTTTAGGTTTACAAATTTTTGGATATTTTTGAGCGTCCCGAGTGACTTGCTTATTTCTTAAAAAAATAAAAAAACATTTTTTTTTAATTGAAACTCTTTTAGTTAAAATTTGTTTTTTAATTATTTTGTCTTATTTAAAAATTTGTTTACTATAATTTTTTACCAACATTTTTTTTTAATTAATTATTTTGTCGCTTTGCAAATTATGCAGTAAGTTTGAGTGTCTCGACTGTCTTGCTTATTTCTCAAAGAGAAAAAAAATTAAAACACGGTTTTGATAAACACTTTTTTAATGCATTTTTTTTTTAATAATTACTTTGCCCCATTTCAAGCACTTTCACTGCTTTATTTCCTTACAAAAAGAATATATTATTATATTTAAAGAATTTTTTTAAAAATGCTTTTAATTTAATTATATTTCGCTTTGCAAATTTTGGAGCACCTTTGAGCGTATCGACGGACTTGCTAATTTCTGAATATAAAAACTGAAAAATTGAAAATCCTTTAATTAGAATTTGTTTAATTCTCTTGTCTCATTTTGAGCACTTCCATTTTTTGGTTTCCCAAAAGAGAAATATTAAAGAAAAAATTTAATTAAAACATTTTTTTACCACAATAACTAAACCATTTTCTTAAACGTAATTATTTTGTCGCTTTGCAAAATTTGCAGTATTTTGCTTATTTAAAAAAAAATATTGAAACATTTTTTTGATACAAATTTGTTTAATGAAGTTGTTTTTAATAAATAGTTTGCCTCATTTCGAGCACTTTCATCGATTTATTTTCTTAAAAAAGAAAATATTGTTTAACGAATTTTTTTACAACTTTTGTTATTAATTTAATTATTTTGTCATTTTTGAAATGTTTGAGTATTGTCTTGCTTATTTCTCAAAACAAAAAAAAATATGTTTAGATAGAAACTTTTCGAATGAATTTTTTTTTAATAATAAAGAAAAATTTAAGAAATTTAAAAAAGATAATTAATAAATAAAAAAAAAAATTTAAATTAAATTATTTATTTTTTCGCTTGGCAAATTTTATGGTATTTTTGAGCAATTTGTGTAGCATTCTTAAAAAAAAACAAAAAAAATATTAAATACTATTTTTGAATGAAATTATTTCTTGATTAAATTTTTTTCCCCATTGCAAGCTTTCTGTGCCGTTTTGATCCACCCGCATAACACTACTACCGATTGCCTCGCTTAATTTCTCATAAAACAAAAAAAAAAAAAAAATAAAGTAAAATTAATCTCCCTATTTTATTAACATTTTCTTATTGAAAACAAATTTTTTTAATAATTATTTACCGCCTAAATCACTACTTTCGTAAATAACCATCGGAGGTGCATTCAATTTTTTAACAGCATAAATATTTTGCCTACTCTACTAATCCGTCTATGAGTTTTGTTGTTGTTTGCTATGTTACACTTCTCGCTTCTTAGACAAAATCTTTCCCTACTTTTATGAAAGAAAATTTTGTTTTAGTAAATTTAATTTAGTCCACACGATATGCTCCTAGAAAGAGTTTCCTCGACGGCCACAGATGCCCGTTGCGATGCGCCAGAAGCACTTCCTTAAATTACCTTCAAATTTTCCGATCTTTTGGCGCATCAAATCAGCCCTCGCTCCGAGAACTTGTGGCCCAGAAATCGAAGCGTAATATTGGAAGTGCGGTGTATTGGCAAAGCAAGTGTTGAATGAATTTTGTCTCTCTCTCATCGTAACATTCCCAGGCAAGCTGTTTTTGAGAGCCAGAGCATGCCTCGTGCTCCTTATTTAAGGTGCGTTGATCTAGGTGAACGTGAACCTTCACTAGATTCCGTATTAGTTCATGAGCTCTAGTTAGCTGTTATAATTTGCTATTTAATTTGCAAAGATTTGTATCTTGTGCTAAATTTTCCAAGTCCCGCCTCATATTCTTTCTCACCCTACTTCCACATTTACCCGAAAAAACCGTAACCGATCTTGGAGCTTTGATGCCTGTCCGACTGAGATCTTAAGGGATCTGGGTTAAAAAAAAGCTGCGGTGGTCGTAGAAAAGAAACTCCACTTAATAATATTTGCTGGATAGAGTATAATATCTGTTTCTAGTGTCCATTTCTGAACCCCCTGTGACGATTGGAATCTCTCGAAGGTGGTATTAGCTTCTTTGTAGGTCCTGTCGAGGAAGTGAAACTCGAAGTTATGGCCAATGCTAATGCTAAGGGATCTGGTGGTTATAGATTAAAGCCCTCATTTCATTAAATGGGGAGTTTTTTGGGTGTATCTTTAAAAGCTTGTAAAACGGAAATAAAAAAAAAAAATTATTTTTGTTTTCAGTATTTTTTTTTGGCTTTTTATCCTTTTGATTGCAAGCACCTGTGAGTCACGGAATCCGTGTCGATATACCTTTTATTGAAAGACCATTTTTTAAAGGCTGACAACTTTTGAACGAATCTTATATGGCCAAAAAACAAAATATATTTTAACAGTAAATCAGAAAATAAAATACTCAAAACAAAAGTAAAATCTTTTTCCGTTTCCATTTTACACGCTTTTAAAGAAACACCCAAAAAACATCACTTCAAATGAGGCGAGCCAACTAATAATTGCATAGCCGGCTGCATTCAAATGCAAAAAAAATAAAATTCCTAATCAATAAGCCATTAACAATCCATTTGCGTCTATCGTCCACCAATATGGAATGGCATTCATGTTAAATGCAAAATAAATTCATCGATGCATTTTCTATTGATCCATTTCCGGTTCATGGTAAATTCATTGCAAGGCTAACGAACAATAGGGAATATTGCAGCAGTTCGTTGAGTTCCCTTTCATTGGCAAACAAAGGAAAAGTTTTGAACAAAAATTTCATACAATTTTAGATATTAATGCAAAACTATTTAATTACTGAATAATACATAAAGCACTTCAAATAATTTTGGGGAGGAAATTAAATGTATGCATGCACATAAATTCCTACGTTTGCTGTTATTACGCATGCATGGGTATTCAAGTGTTGCTCAGTGCAAGCTTTCACTGCGGCCGGTGTTGTTGTGTTGCGTGAACTCGAATTGCGAATGTGATGAAGTGGTGTTGCAGAGTAATTCGTTACGGGTATATAGTATTTCGTAATTTAGTAAGGTAGTCAATAAAAAGTTTTGAATTGTAAATTTCACCATAATCCTTATTTACTAATTCTGTGGTCGCATGCCATAGTAGCCTAAGTCGATTTAAGATAAATATGCGATTTACTAACTGCGTTTTAAATACTAAACTGAACGCATAATTTAAAAATTTCTTTATTGTGTCATATGACTACAGAGTTGATAATTTGTACTACAGAGTTGGGTATTTTAATTTTAGGTAATAGATAATAGATTTTTTGTTTTTTGTTTTTTGTTTTTGTTCGCGGAAGAAAAATGGTATGTGGACTGAAAAACTCCCTATCGTTACCCCCGTCGCCTACCCTGAAGCAGGTTTCGCATTAGTTCAGAATGGCGTTCCATCTTCCTCATTACATTACCACTGATGATCTCCCACGTTTCCCCGCTACTTAGCATCTTGTCAATGTTAAATATGGTACTCGTAGACATCGCAGGCAGAATTGCCGCCATACGTACCGCAATCAGCCTGAGGGGCTCGCGCTATAAGCTCAACCTCACTTATGGGCACTCAAGCATCCTTAAAAACGTCGAGTTCATCCCTCTGTCAACGGATCACTGTATACCCTCGTTTAGTCCAACCGGAACCTTCTCCACTCATATTCCGTCAAGGGAAGAGTGGACGGGGGGCTACACTGGCGGGCAGGGCCTGGTAAACTTGTTCACGGATGGATCGAAGTTGGAAGGAAAGGTTGGTGGAGGAGTCTTTTGCGAGGAGCTTCCCATTAGACTCAAATTCAGGTTACCGGACCACTGCAGTGTGTTCCAGGCAGAGGTAGCCGCAATCAAGGAGGCAGCTGAGAGGTTGCTCACATGCGGACTAACAGTCAAAAAAGTAAATATTTACTCCGACAGCCAAGCGGCAATAAGGGCCCTCGGGTCAGTGACGGTGCATTTGAAACTGGTCATTTTGGACTCCCTCCGAATTCTTTGGCATAAACCTCATCTGCGTTCCTGGTCACAGCGTCATTGCGGGAAACTGTTAGCAGATGAGCTGGCCAGACAAGGGACATGTGAGGTGATTTCCCCGCGAAAGGAAAGAACTGGCATCCCCCTGACTACCTACGGTCTTCTCCTGGAAATAAGTGCATCGCGCCAACTCAGCGAGCGTTGGGCAAGTACACAAACTTATAAAGTCGCAAAATCCTTCTGGCCACGTGTGTACCGAGGGCGCTCGGGCGAGCTTCTGAGGTTGAAAAAATATCAGCTCTCGAATCTCGTGGGTTTTCTCACAGGTCACTATGCGCGAGGAATGCAGAGAGTGACTGCAGAGACTTTGAATCATCTATATTCCTTTTTGCGCTGGATGTAGGGAGGATGAGGTGGAATCATCTCAGCATCTTCTCCTTAGCTGCCCTGCTCTGGCGGGGCTAAGATCCAGGCATCTTGGCTCTTACTTCTTTGCTACGCCTGCTGATATAGCTGGCGCGGACATTAAAAATCTGATGAATTTCATCAGCAGCACAAAGCGGTTGACGCAAATGCAGCGTAGTCATCGTTCGTAAACCCCTCCCTCTCCCTGTATCCTATCGGTCTTTCTCTTTCACCTCACCTCCTTCATAATGGTATCACAAAGGACCAATCCATTTTTCTTCGTCCAAGTGAGCTCATTCCTTGGGTAATCATACCAACCTTACCTAACCTAACATCTTGTTGATTACATTTTTAGTGGCTAAGTGACCGACTGCATTCTCCAGCATTCGACATTCTTGCTCCCAACGTGTGTATTAAAGGAATGTGTGTTCAGGGTCATCTTCGGCGGCATCCCCTTGTATGCATGAGGGGTCTTCGCTTTTCCTTATTCTGTACAGGTACTTCTGGAAATACCCGTGCCTCGAAAGCATTTGGGTTGTATAAAAATTGACTTTAAGGAAGCTCCTGCTGTACTTTGAAGCAACGACTTTTATTCGCCTAGCCGCAGATCTGCCGCGTATTTCGTTAATCCAACGGTCTTGCCATAGCCTTAGCGTTTCGTTTCTTACTCACGCGCTGCAGGTTTGCTAATTCTTTCTTCCATCCCCTCTTTCTTTATTGCCCATAACGTTTTGCTCTCAAAATCTTATAAGTATATCGGTATTGAACCGCTTATTACTTGCACAGCTGGTCCTAATACTGTGCGGGCTGCCGTTCGTTGTTCCGATGCTTCCGTATAAGAGAACGGAGAGCATGGTAGCCATCATTATCTCCCGTTTCTTTTGGGTTGGACTTCCTATATTTGCTCTCAGTCCTCTGAGTAGAGATGCCATCTGAGCGACTTTCCTTGCTGCGTGTTTTATTTGGGACCAGAAAGTTTGCCTTGAGTCCAGTCTTATGCCGTTTACTGCCTACTTTAGCTACCTTTATGTGGTGAGCGTATTTGAGCAAGTTTGCAAGCTAACTTCTAGCGCGATGTGTTTCGTGGTTAGAAGTCTTAGCTCCGTTTTGTCTGTGGCTAATTTGAGACCACGGGAATCTAGCCACGTTTGTGTTCGTATCATTGCCTGGTTAAGTTTTCTACGAGCTTATTTAAGGTTTCGTGCTGTGATTACTGCTGCGATATCGTCTGCGTATACGATTAAAAAGGTACTATCGGGCATTTCTTTAGGGAATATCTCCCCATAACTACTGTTCCACAAGTCGGGACCGAGTATTCATCCTTGTGCCTCTCCGGATATGACATCTACACAACACGAACCCTCTTGTGTTTGATATACGAGTTTACGGCTTCGTAAGTAATTCTGTAGGTATGCTGGAAGTGGTAGTGGATAACAATAATTAATCGTTCGTCATTGCTATCTAGTAACTGATCAATGGCTAGAGGTTTTTATTTGGGGCTGATAGCCTGAATGTACAGATCGGTCATCTATATGATTATTACTGATGGTTCGTTAGTTAGGCGGAGACAAATTATATCTTAGCAAAAATAATCAGGTTGGCGTCCCGATTACTAGGCTGACTATAATCCATACTTTTTGAATCAAAAGCTTTGAACTAGGCACGAAAGTTTGCTTATTGATTCTTCAAATCTGAGGGCTTTGAGCTTTTCAGACTTAACGAATGTCTTGTGTTTGCGCGGTTGCCCCAGCGACTATTGCAAAATTTTCAAAGAGTCAGACAGTAATTACTACATGCAGAGTAGAGGCGGTTGTATTTCACGGACTTAAGTTAAATTTCTTGTAACAAAATCTGTAATGAGTTAGTCCGGACCTTAGACTTTAAAAAAGCAAACAAAAGTGCAATGATTTCGAATTTTATCGATGGTTGGTCTTTTAGCACTGGGTCATTGGCTGATTGGCAAGGATATTATTGGAGTACAACATAACCAGTCAGAGTTGTAACTCACCAGGTAGGGAAGACAAGTTAGGCCATCCCTGCTACAGATACTTAGAAATGTGCGAGTTTTTTGGATAAATTTTATTTGGATACTCTAAAACTGAATGAATTTGCTTGGGTTATAAAATAATTCAAATCCATACACCATTATCGCCTAGATAAATTTTACAATATAACTATTCGTTGTTTTATTTTGTAATTTCAATTATTTTCTTATAAAAATATGGTTTTTACTACAACAACTACCATATAGTGCAAAGTTTCAAACTTTATATGCAATTTTTAAAAATTTGGCAAATTTTCATTAAAGCTTTAAAGTTCTTACTCGGAATTTTTAGAAAAATTTCGGGTACGTAGTTTTATAGATTATTGGATTTTGGTTTAATAAAGTGTAGGTTTGAAGTAGATCAAAAATCACACAGATTTTTGAGCATTTATTTCTGACGCGGTCTGTGCATATTCTTCATTTAACGCCTACTCAACATTTCTTTTATATGGAAGAAAACACCGAACACCGTCTTCAGAAAAAATTTTAAAAAATTAACGCAATGTTATAACCACATGAAACTTGCACTTTGCTATACCAGAATTCAGAGTACTATAACTGCATAACCGACATTTTTTTTTAGAAATTCTGAGTAAAAAGTTTGAAAGTTTGATTAAAATGAGCCCAGTTTTGGGTTTGAAACAAACGCTTTATTTACCTTTCGTTACTTTTTAAATTATCTCATAGCGCCACAATTGGTTGCCATTTAAAATTATTTATTCCCTACATTACTTGAAAATGTTGCTACAGGTATGTTTCGTTTCACCAACTATTTTTTCGCAGTATGCCTCTCACACACTGAGCTTCTTTTGTCATATCTACAATATTAATTGATTTTATGTCTCTAATTATGCCATAATAAAACCTACATTAATTTAACCTGTCGCAGATAATGTTCGTATGTGATAACTATAATTTTCAAAGTGTCAACAAAAGCCCAACTAGCCAGCTGGCATATCGACAATGCCTTTCACCAAATTCAATGCTAAATTCACAATATTTTTCACACAAAGCAATTAAAGTTAAATAAATTTCAAAAAGTGGCGAAAATAAGCTTTTTAAATGGTTTGAATGAAAAGAGTTTTTAGTTGTATTAATTTTTCATTAAATAACATCTGGTTTTAATTAGCAAGTCAATGGGAAAAACCATCACAAAAGGCGTGACGACCCGTAATATATACTGCAAAAGGGTAAAAAGTCAATAATTTGGTATTTTAATTACACTTAAATGATGATTTAAGTGACATGGAAATAAAAAGCGATTTAAAAGGCAAAAATTAAATAAATTTTTATACTTAGAAAATTCACATGAGTGATAAATTAAGCGTAGAAATACATTTAGAATACCTAAATTGTTAGTTACAATTGTATACACATATACGTGTGCTTATAATAAAAGATTCATAAAATCTTGTACATTTTTTACTATTTGTTTATTAATTATTATATTTAATTTTTAAAGTGCAACTTCTTAGACGTCGCTGGACGAGCGAGAATGTAGAGTAAAATTTCAAGGCCATGCAAACATTTTGGATATTTTCGTTCCGCGAGAGAGAAAAAAGATTTAACATAGAGGAAAAGGAGAGGGACGAGATATACCTTATATATGTATATTTAGTGATGAACTAGTATAACTAATATAAATATGTACATAACTGTGTATGTATATGTGTATAAGTGAATACTAAGTGTACAAGGAAGTGAGAAAGAAGAACATACTTAAGCTTAGGGAGATTATTTGGATAGTACTCGTAATCTGTATGTTAGTGTTATTGAGAATATGCAAATTTGTATTTAATTATGTATGTATGTATGTATATATGTATGTATGCATGCCCTTGCGGGTATTATATGACGGGAAATTGGGGAATTCAATTGAGTGGTGCGACTTCGAAAACTTCCAATAGATAGTTTCTAGTTGTTGATATGTGTTTATGGATGTGTGCAAATACATTGCGAATTCTTCGTTTAATGAGTCTATATACATACATACGTGTGTGTGACATACATAGTTTGTATAAAAATAATATCAAAGTTCGATGACTACAGGGTGAACAATATGAAATGTTACCAACTTCACACTGCTTGTATCTGTAAAACAGCTCATGACATCAACGTCAAAATTGTTCTAATGACAGCTCAATATATTGTTTATAAGCCATCAATAGCATTTGTGTCTCAGTTTTGTAGAATTTTTTTTTCTGTGATGGAGTTCAAACGTTATATTTGGCTGGAAAATCACAACCATCCATTGTTCGTGAGCTCAGTCACATAAAAGTGAACAAAATATTTGTGTATCGCACTATGAAACGTTACAATGATACTGATAGCTTTGCAAAACACTATGCAGTTGGACCAAAAAAAAAACCCCAACAACGCCAGAAGTGATTCGGAAAGTGAAGACTCGACTTAACCCATTACAACATAACGTTCGATATATCGGACATGAGTTAAATTAAATTTGTATCAAGCAAGTGTGATGTGGAGGTGACTTAAAGGTTGTAATCGAAAAAAAACTATTTCTTCAACAATGGCAACCCTTCATTTGTCGACACCTCGTAAAAAGTTCCCGTTATTTTAAATTTTACAGTATGGCGGATTGCAAGCAGACTTTTTCGCGTAAAGGGTAAAATATTTTTTTAAATTTATTTGGTATATTTTTAGCAAACAATTTTAGTGACAAGTGGTTATTAGTGCATAAGTGTGTTAGTAAGCAAAACATAAAAAATTGTGAAGTTTGCTTCATTATCAAACATTTACTGTAGTATTTAGTTGTGGCGTCCGATATATCGAACCTTATGCATAGCAGGCTCTAAGTGGTTTGATTTTTCGCGTTTTCCAGATTGACTGTAGGTGAAATTTTGAGCCTTTTGGAGAGCGATGATGGAAATATTAACAATGAAAATATTATTTACGTAGAGCCACCAATCGAACTTGAAGTCCAAGTCACAGATGAGGACAGTGATAAATCGGATGAAGAGCACGATGCTAATTTGAACCATTTAGGACGTAAGTTATTGCGAACTAAGTGCGAACTCCGTCGTTTTCATACAAATAGGGAATCTAATCAAGATCTGATAACAATGTAGTTACGGTCGCAACCAATTTCAAAAACATGACAATGACAACTGCCACGCGGTGTTCACACGTGAAAAAAGCAAAAATTGCACTCCCCCAACCGTCTTTAATTTCTAACTATAATAAGTGTATGGGTGGAGTGGATAAATGCGATCAGGCGATTGCAAATTTGCGTACAAGGATGCGGATAAGGAAATGGTGGTGACCAATTTTTGCCTATTTCGTTGATGTTTCCTGTAATAAGGGCTCTGAGTCCTTGTTTGCATTTAGGAGGTATGTGGAACTCTGCTTGTGACACACGGAACACCCCCCCATCAAGGACGAAAACCAGCTACACCATTGTCCACTACACGGTTTGATTGCCTCAACCATTGGATTGTTCCAATAAATTCCGGACGCCATTGTGCAAATAAGTGTGGTGGGAAATCAAAATACAAATGCCAAAAATGTGAAATAGGGTTCCATCCTAAGTGTTTCATGAAGTATCATGTAGAGCCCAATACCTAAATATATTTTATATATTTTTTTATATTTCTTCATTTTCAGTAATATTTTAAATAAATTTATATAGAAGCATTCGGTTTTTTTTTATTTCTCATGGGATAGCTTGAGGTGCCGGTATGCATAACGTTCGATAAATCGGACGGCTTGTTTACAACAAACTACAGACAAATGTGTAACTTTTCTTTCACCACTCGATTTATGTGATCTCCATAACCCGAAATTTTCACAGAAATTCATTATAAGTATAAGGACAAACTTTATGCAGTAATGGGTTAAACGAAATCCACGTCGAAGTGGAAGAAAAATGGCCAAAGAACTGAAAATATTGAAAGACAGCATTCGAGGCATACTGAAAAATGAGCTCAAGGTCAAGGCTTACAAGTTCCAAAAAGCACACGATCTTTCACCCCAGCAAAAAAAGTTCGGTGCGAAAGAGCAAAGGAGTTGTTTCGCTTGCACGAACGTGGCGAATTTCCTAACATTGTGTTTTCTGATGAAAAAAATTTCCTAATTGAGCAGTTCATAAACACTCAAAACGATCGTGTTTACTTGACCGAACGCTCATACGAGAATTTGAGCCTACTTATGGCCACTCGAAGCCATTTCCCATCGCAAGTAATGGTTTGGGCCGCAGTGACCGCTGATGGACGCTCTCCAATCGTTTTTATCGAGCCTGGTGTCAAAGTGAATGCGACTTATTATCGGGAAAATGTTTTAGGAGCTGCTTTAGAGCCGTGGACATGCAAACATTTCGGTCGTAGACCATAGACGTTCCAACAGGACTCGGCACCGTCTCATAAAGCTCGTGTGAACCAAGAATGGTTAAGAAATCATGTTCCACAATTCATTTCGTCCACACATTGGCTTTCGAATTTTGCCAGGCGCAAATCCGATGGACTATTCCATCTGGCCCATTTTGGAGAGCAAGGTGAGGACTAAAAAATATGCCAGTATGGATGCGCTGAAAAAAGCGATTATACGAGAATGGGCCAAAATACGTCATGATCACATTCGTGCAGCATGCAAATCATTTTTTGTGCCGTTTGAAGGCTATAGTCAAGGCAAAAGGTGGTCATATCGAGCTAAAGTGAATATATGTTAAAATTCTAATCATTTTTGAGCAATTTTGTCTTTCAAATCAATAAAAACTAATTTCACACAAAAAAGTTTTGGTGTTTTGAATAGGTAACATTTCATATCGTTCACCCTGTGCTTTACTACTAATAGGTCTATTTATAAGTTCGTGCGGTTTTACAACAGATGGCGTAACTTGATTATTATTCCATCGATCCACATTTCCAAACATTCATTGGAGAGCTACTGTCGTAAGGCACAAACGTCAGTATAAGTTTTTTATTTGAAGCGTAAACAACAATATTTTTACCACACTTGAAAATGTCGAATTTCGTGCCAAATAATGTGTTTTTGCGGGGAATTCTTCTTCATTATTTTAATATGAAGAAAAAAGCAGCCGAAAGTCATCGTATCTTGGTGGAAGTTTATGGTGAGCATGCTCTATCTGAGCGAACGTGCCAGAAGTGGTTTGCACGCTTTAAAAGTGGTGATTTTGGCTTGGAAGACGAAGAACGCGAGGGTGCGCCGCCAAAGTTCATGGATACCGAATTGGAGGAATTGCTCGATCAAGATCCGGCTCAAACGCAAGAAGAGGTTGCAAAAACTTTGGGAGTTGATCAATCAACCATTTCCAAACGTTTAAAAGCCATGGGAATGATCCGAAAGGTAGGCCATTGGGTGCCGTATGAATTGAAGCCAAGAGACGTTGAACGCCGTTTTATGGCATGCGAACAACTGCTTCAACGGCACAAAAGAAAGGGTTTTTTGCATCGAATTGTGACTGGCGATGAAAAGTGGGTCCATTACGACAATCCAAAACGTCGGGCAACGTATGGATACCCTGGCCATGCTTCAACATCGACGTCGGCGCAGAATATTCATGGCCTGAAGGTTATGCTGTGTATCTGGTGGGACCAGCTGGGTGTTGTGTATTATGAGCTACTGAAACCGAATGAAACGATTACGGGGGATGTCTACCGACGACAATTGATGCGTTTGAGCCGAGCACTGCGAGAAAAACGGCCGCAATACGCCGATAGACACGACAAAGTTATTTTGCAACATGACAATGCTCGGCCACATGTTGCACAAGTGGCCAAAACATACTTAGAAACGCTCAAATGGGATGTCCTACCCCACCCGCCGTATAGTCCAGACCTTGCGCCATCCGATTACTATCTCTTCCGATCGATGCAACATGGCCTGGCTGACCAGCACTTCCGTAATTACGATGAAGTCAAAAAATGGATCGATTCGTGGATTGCGGCAAAACCGACCGAATTTTTCACAAAGGGAATCCGTGAATTGCCAGAAAGATGGGAAAAAGTAGTAGTAAGCGATGGACAATATTTTGAATATTAAATTTGTAACCATTTTACGTCAATAAAGTTTCAAATTTCGAAAAAAAAACCGCACGAACTTATTCATAGTCCTATTACATACCATACATATATACTTACACACCTACACGTAAGTTTTTCTTTAAAGCTAGAGTACAAAAACAATTGTTCATTGTCATACATTAAGCGGGAATACGCTCAGCTGCTGTTTGTTTTTGTTTTTTTTTTTGTAAACTTTGTCTATTTGTATTCTCTGCAAATATTGTGAATTTATGTAGATATACCTATATTCTTTCTCTCTCTCTCATTCTCTATCGGGTCTCTTTCTTTGTCTGCCTTGAAATTTTCACTTTTGTTAGGTGTACTACACTACACGCACTTTTTTTAATTTTCTTATATAAATGTTGTTCATACTACATTAAAAATCTCATGGCTTAAAGTTTCCGATTTTGTACAAAACTACAACAAATTTTCATGAAAATTTCAAACTTATAACCAAAATTTTTGGTATGCATTTTTATAGCCACTTGAATTTTAATACAATTAAAGGGTGGCTCATCATTTTGGTATAATAATGGAGTAGTCCAAGTGCGAAGTGGCTCAATATTCGCTTTGATGTCGAAGACAATTTCTTTTCTGGTTGTTTTGTAAAATTTCTCTATTTAAAAAAATTTTAGTATTCGTTATATGGCAGAACTGGACTCGCAACATTTTTCTAAAAACTGTATTCAAAAAGTTTGAAAATTTTTGAAAATCTCTTGACTTTTTAAGAGTGTGTGCAACGTTTAAAACTTGAAGTTATTTGGTTTTTGTTGTAATATAAATTATGTTTAAAAAAACTAAAAAAAAAAAAATAAATAAAAAAGTTAAATAAGAAAACAAAAAAACAAAATTAAAAAATCTACTATAAAATTGAAAAGAGAAAGTTTAATAAAAAACAAATAAATAGTCAAAGCTAGTCCAAATAGTCACCATTTAAAACAAAAAATGATTGAGTTTTTTACAACTACAGGTTGGCCCTTAAAAGTGAATGCATTTGTTACTGACTTATCTTACTTACATGTACCACTGACATAGGTTTCGATTTATGCGTGCAACAGTACTGAATTTCCACTTTACGAAAAAATATGCTCAGGTCACTTCGCTGCGACGAGACTTGAAGTTCGTTGTTTGTGTGGTTTTCGTACGTGAAATTTTTTTTGTGCGTCTGAGAAAACGAAAATGTAAAAATTGTTTTGAAATACAATATTTTTTCTCCACTTTTTTGGGGAAAATTTCGTGCACGGTTCTTTAGGCTGTGATTGTAAAAAACTAAAACGCAAAAACAAAAAAATTAAAAAAAAAAAAAAAATTATGTATCACCTTTGTGTTTCCCTCTTGAAAAGTCAGGGTTAAATATTTAACTTGGAACCACCAGGATTTTTTTTCAGGCGGAGCTTTTTATAAAGGAAGTGAATATTTCTAGGATTTCTTACAATACTTTACCTGCAAGAAGTAAAAAAAAACTTAAATATAGACTTGCATATTCAGGTGCATACCTTTATATGTGCACATACATGAAGGAAGATAAAAAAAACTTCGCTAAAAACAAATAATTTTAGATGTAAGTGAATTAAATCAAAATCAGAATGAAACAAATAAACAGCGTAAAAAAAGTGCGAAATTACATGAAAATTGAAAACAAAAATCTGTATTTTGATTTCGACTTATCGCTTTTTGTAAAAAAATTTTCCTAAATCTTGTCCACCGTAGGAATTAAGCCTTTATATATGTACATACATATAATATAAGAAGATCTGCCGCCCCATTGAACCTTATGACATAGTAATTCTTTAATATGTTTTGAATCGACGTTCTAATGAAAGTTATCTTTCATTCTCCAAAGTTGTTATTGCAATAGTTGCCATAATAGTGAATAAGTAAATTCGACAGTGTATCTTTTCGATACAGTTCAATGGCTTGGAATTTAAATTACACCATTGCAAAGTCAAATCTGTGTATTTGCTTTCATTCGAATATTTAGCGTCGACTTTGTTGATCCAGATACTCTAGAATTATTATCTATCTTTATTTTGCATTCCAAGCTTGAATGCTCAGTGGATTCCACATTATGCATCTCATATTAGTAGGCTTAAAAGTGTCCAGAAGTCTTTGTCCATTATGTTTTGTGTTCTTTACATTTGACAGATCCAATTCCTTCTTATAAAAGTCGATGCTTGCTGTTTAAGCTAAAAGCATTAGATACAAGGAGGACTATTCTCTCCCTCATTTGTCAGTTTTCGATTTGATAAGTGGGCTGATTGACTTCCGATCGTCACTCTAGAAAATTAGTTTCAATATTCCTCAGCGAAGCTTACGAAGTAATGATATTTTCTGGTTTGAGATGGTTAGAACTAATTATGCTTCCAATGCTTCTTTCGTATTATATTGGCTTAGATTATTCCTCTGTAAAGTGTCTATTGCGTGTGGGATTTTTGTGTCAAAAAATTATTCAGCTAAACATTGGCGACAGTTGGTTCGTTCAAGACGACATAGGTCACTGTTGATGCCATAGAGCAAGATTTATTGGAAAAAGTAGTCAAAAATTGGATGCTAAAACCATGCAATTATTTATCACAATTTAGTAAAAAAATTTCATTCGAATAATATTTTTATTTTGTATTACCATTTTAAGTTCTGAAGTTCTTAAAAAATACCCTATAATACTTCAAAAAACAACGCACACTACTCCGAGCGTTTATCACCCGCACACGCGCAGCGATCCCAGTACCGCAACAACGGCACAAATTACAGCCAGGCAATACCAATTAATCCGACGCCGAAATGGATAGCACTTTATAGTAAGCACAAGCACTAGCCAGGAAACGGAAATAAGCGCCAAAAAGTAGGCACCAAAAAAACGCTAAAAAATTTGGACCAAAAACGCCCCAAACAGAAGGCACCAAATATAACGCCGAAAAGTAGGCACCAAAAATATAAACTCAGTAAAAATAGCTTAAACTGTTTGTAAGATATATATAAGGTGTAGCTCTCTCTCTTCTTTTCCTCTACGTTATATCTTTTTTCTCTCTCGCAGAACGAAATTGCCCAAAACGTTGCATGGCCTTGAAATTTTACTCTCCATTCTCGCTCGTCCATCGACGCCTTAGAAGTTTCACTTCAAAACTTTTTGTTCCTTTCCTCGATTTCTCCCAGTTAGAAGGGGGTCACCGCTGCAAAAAGTGTACTTATTATTTATTTATTTTTATTTTCATCTTTCTTTATATTAACTATGTTTTGCGCATTGAACAGTCATTCGGTTTCACAGACGATGTATAGACAAGTCTCATGGCTTGAATTTCGAACGATTAAAATGAGCAGAGAGAATAGCTACATACAACAATCGATAGCTGAGGCTTTGTTAACCTTAGAAGCCTTCTCAAGCGTCTTCGATTTAGACTTTGCCAGAAGAATTTCCCGATCTTAGAAGCCTGAGTTTTTATTCAGTGCTCTTTGAGTTGAGTTGAAGCGAAGCTTACCTTTCATATAGCAGACCAGATGTAGTCGAGGGAGCCCTGGTATCTGTTTAGCAAGTTCATAAACCCAGCAGTTTCCTGGAATATTATTAGTACAGAAGAAGGAATACCGAACGATGACTACTTACGGCTCTGTTAACGGCTTCCTACCACTGAAGAAATTCATAAGGCGTGTGAACTCCAAATTTTTAGTGGAGCAAAAAACAAGAAAAGCTGAATATTAGTCCAGTGAGAGCAGGTCATTTGATGATTAGATGCTGAGATAATTCCTTTTTGTCCTCTAGACAGCCACCTTCGCTTGTAATGAACTATAGTGCTTGAACACACGGTAGATCGTTTGAATTTGATGGAAACTTCTCGCAAAAAACTCCTCCACCAATCTTACCATCCAAAGTGTAGGCGTTCACGAACAGGCTCATCAAGCTCTATTTCGAAATACTGCACCTCTTTCATTTCTCACTTGGAAGGATATGGATGGGAAATATTCCGGTGGTATACATCGTGAGCACGCAATGATAATCCGACTTGGAGATGAACTCAAATACTCTAAGAATTGTGAAGGACTCGTAGCTTAAGTCTACCTTAATCCACAATAATCCACAGCTTCGCAAAAAATGAATAACTAGCTTCTACAATTACAGCAGTACAAAATTAATTACAAAATTAATCAATGCGTAGCAATAAGTCGATTCCTATAATGTGTTGCTATCGTCGATAGCTTAGTTGTTGGCAATTTTCACACATTTACCTTTAATTTTTTTGTTTAACTAGTGTTTTTGTTATTGCTTGCATCGCAGCCGCTGCTCTTATGCATGGCTCGTTGCATTTGCCACTTCACTCGCTAACATCCCATAGGCTGTGTATCATATTGCATTGGTTAAGTTTGGTGTTGTATTGATTGTGTTGTGTCTAACCGCACAATATGCAATGTACAACAAGCAACATGCAACAAGCACCAAGCCACTAGAGAATGTCAGTTACGTGGAAATGCAATATGCTGCTATGTGGCATGGGAAACCACGACACGTGCAGGCACTTAGACCGAGTACACTTGGTGCTGGGAGAAGAAGTGCGGGAGTGAGCGGGTTAATATAAATAGAACTGCGTAAATAAATACGTAGAGATGCTAATCACTGAACTCCATAGAACCGAATCTCGGGATCCCGTAATATTGGGGTTGGTTTATAAATACGAAGCTTAAAATTTGAAATTGAAATTTGATTTGGTCAAGCCAAGGAGCACAAAGAGATTTGGTGGCTTCTAAAACACTCTTTTTAGGCCATTGCATTTAGCGCTCTGGAAAGAGGGTAGATAGTCAAGGAGGAAAGGAGAAAGGGAATGGAAAGAATAGAGGCAGAGACAAGGGTAGTTCGTCTTCTGACAATTTTCTAGATTCTTTGGTAAATCTGTAAATATCCTCTAGTTTTAGAGAAGTTTACGAACATTTAAGCTTTTTGGGAACGACCGCCGCACTGTCAGGGCTATGAAACTCCAAAAGCATGCTATAGCGGACTCGAATATCTTCTGGTATTTGGCTAGCCATTTGACTCAAAATGGCGAAAGAAAATTTATTGTTTAAGATTTCACAACTTACTCTTTAACCTAACTTTGAAATGTCTCTGGCACGAATTTCAACTACGAAATGAACTCTTAAAGAAGCATTGACATGCGCAGAAACGACGTTTCTTCTCGATCCCTCTAATTAATGATATATCCACAAAGTGCTGAGTTTTTGTTTTATTAAATATCTTGAAAAATATTTTCGAAATCGTATCGACTGCAAATCGTACGATTCTCGGTACGTGTATATATATTAGGGTGGGGTGAATTTTTGGTTTTTTTTATCGGTTCGATTTCTGCTCTTAAAATAATGGTACAAAGTATTACTTGACTCAAAATAATTTTAAAAATTATTAATTGTTTCTAATTTTTCAGTTTTCCTGCTTATAACACAACAACCTACAAATTAACAAATTTTCAGAAATATTGACGATAACGCCCGAAATACTTAAATCATTTTACTTGAAATTGGTTAACCATTGCTTCACTAAGATAGAATCAGCCGCCGTAGCCGATTTTTTTTTCTGTCGGGACAACTAGCAAGTACAGCACTCAGACATAATTAAAGCCATTGTGCGGCACTCGGGTTCCCTTTTAATTTTCTTTAAATCTACCCGACCTCCGAAAATACCTGAGTAGGTCTTGTGGTGCCAAGGAGCCAAGATGGTCGCTTCTTAACACATCCGTGCCAAAGACCACAAGCCTGATTCGAGCGAAGGCGGGGCAGACGAACAGCAATTGGTCCGCCGTCTCATACTCCTCTTGAAAAGCTGGGCAGAGTACACTGTCTGAGATGCCCACCCTTTCCATGTACTTCGTCCACAGAAAGTGGCCCGTTTTCAGTCAAACCAGCTGTCTGCAGTTCCATCTGCTTAATGAAATGAGGATTCGCGACAGTCGGTCGGGCCTGACAGGTAACATCAGTCTAGTTTATCCGCAGCTTCTCTTAGCCAGCAAGCTTGCTTGTGGGTTGTAGTAACCCATTTGCTAACCATGGCGTTGATGGCAGAAGTGAGTGGCAGATCGGGCTCCAGGCCAAACCAGTTGGTCTCAAAGTCCATCCTAGCTAAAGAGTCAGTAGTCTTGTTATCCACGATACCCACGTGTCCCGGGATCCATGCTAGCATCAGGCTATTATGTCTACCAACATATTTCAGCCTGGATTAGCAGGCTTCGACTACCCCCGATTTGGTTGGGGGCTGTCTAACATACACCTCCGCTTGAAACACAAATGCATGCATTCCAAGAGCAAAGTGCAGTTTTGTTCCGCTGGATTCCACGTAGACTCCAGAGCCGGAACCGTGCTCAATCCTGGAGCCATCCAGGCTCATTTTCCGTGTAGATGCATAGGATCTTACTAGGAGAAACCGAGCCAATTGGGTTGGTGCGTGACTAGCATTCGGGAGGGGATAGGTTCGAATTTCTGTGCGTGAAACGCCAAGTGATAGAAGAAAGTTTTTTCCAGTATCTGTCGCCCCTCTATTGGCAATGACAAACCTCTGACATGAATTTCTGACATGAAAAAGCTCCTCATAAAAATCGATTTGCATTTCGAATTCGGCTTAAAACTGTAGGCCCTTCCGTTTGTGTAACAACATCAAGACACACACCACAAATAGGAGGAGGAGCTCGACCAAACACCTAAAAGAAGTATACGCAACAATTATATATTTATTCATTTTTTTATATATGTATATGGAAGAAAAAATAGTCCAATAATTCTTAATTACATATTAACTCATCATCAAGAGTTGATTTTTTTCCTCACCCTGCTACGTATATATTTTTACATTCATCTCTTTAACACCATGTGCAATGCGCATTATCCTTGTAGAAAAAAGTAGAGAGGTATCATGTCTATATAAACAATTCAAGGGAACGCTTATTCCCGCTAGCTGATTACCTCTAAAAAATTTAAAATAAAAACTACACCAGTAGCCAACTAGCATCCGAAAAGCCATGGCTTTCAGGTTTATCCAGCACTTCCATCTAAATAAAATATCCATTACCTTTGATAGAGCAAAATTGCTAGTAACGCATTGAATGAAATAGTTTTTTGTTCCTTTCAAAACAAAATCCAAATTAATATTCAGTATGTTCGCATATTTGTTTGCAGTAAAATTACCATTTTCACTTAGACTTATACCCGTAATAGAAGTGGTTGCTTTCACTTACCTTCAGAGTTATTGGGCAGTGGTATGGGCTCGCCACCCTCTCGCCGCCATGTGATGGTCGGTGTTGGTGAGCCAATTGCTGCACATTTCAGCGTAACATTCGAACCCTCTCGTATTACCATATCAGTGCTGGTTGGATAATCGAGAATATCGGGTGGCACTGCGTTCGCGACGAAGTGGGGCAACAATGCAAGCGGGTAAAAAGTGATATTTCAAAAAGGAGGAGCAGTGTAAGAGCGTCGAACAACATTTCATTATTTTGTTGCAAAGGGCCATTGTTAAAATGTATTTTGTTTTTTTTTTTCGTTGTTTTTATTTTGGTTTTCATATAGTTTGTGGAGATGTTATGGTTGTTGTTACATTGTTGATGTTGCGTTGCACGGCGTTGACATGATGGTCACAGGCATCATCATCATCATCGTCGTCGTCGTCGGCGTCATTATCAACATGTTGCAACAGACGATTTTGACGTTACACGTGATTGAAGGTGGTGGTAGCAGAGGGTGCATGCATCAGCACAAGCGTCAGCGTTATTGTAACAGCAGCGTTGAAATGTTTAAATTGCCGGTAGGTAGAATGGAGTGCCAAGCGGTGGTATGATGTTGTTGATGTTGAGTAGCAGCAGGCCAATGAAATGTAGGTATATCAGCGACAGCATCAGTTGCAATGATTTTTAGTTTACATTGTTGTTGTTGTTATTATTGTTGTCATAGTTGTTATTATGTATGTATGTAAGTACGTTGTTAACAGCAACATTGTGCGCGCATGTATGCGTGGGAAAATAGTCATAACGTTGGATTTCCAAAGTGGACATGATCCGCCAGTTGTTGAGTAGTCGGTTGATGTTTTGTGCGAGCAGCGGAAAAATGCACGAAAAACGAGAGATAAGCAGAGGAGAAAAGAAAGAGAAAAGTAAATATTTTGTTAGTCGCATATCGTTGGCATTTCTAGCTGCAGGCGAGTTTAATGAATAACTATCTGTTATATGAGGTTTTTTTGTTTTGGTTTTTTTCTAAACTTTATTCCATTATTTTTCATTCCGCTTAGCTATTTCATGTTTTATAGTTATACTCGCGCAACGCATTTTGCTTAAAACTGAGTATTAATTTTTTGGAGTGCATAACTAGTTTTTGGTTAAATTTTTGAAATCATATTTTCAGGCTTTGTTGCGCATATTTTCGCTTGGACAGCTGAAAAGTTGAGAAAAATAATGCCATAATTGTTTAGCGGTAACACTTGTTGCCACGGGTAACATATACATAAGCATATTTGCATTAAAAGTATATTTATTTATATGCGTGTAAACTTGTGTGGGCAAACATTTTTCAATTCAAAATTCGTGGACAAATATTGTTTTGTTTATAGGTATATAAAAAGTTGTACGGTACGTTAAGTTATAAATGTGAATAAAAATCATCATATTTTCTAATGAATTTTACGCTAGAGCAAATCCGCGCATGTATTTTACGACAATGTCAACTAATTAGAACATAAAATGCGCTTTAAAATATATAATAAAATAAGAAAAAATTAACAAAAATGGGTCAAACGTGACTTAATATAAATGAAAAATAAATAGTTTTTTGTAACAAAAATTAGTTTTAAAATAAATGAAAAAAATTAAAAAAAAGCGCCATTAAAAAATATAATTAATAAAAATGAGCCTTAAAATAAATTAAAAAAAATATATTCTTTTTTGATAAACATCCGCTTCAAAACAAATAAAAATATACTTGCGTAATAAAAATGGGCTTCAAATAAATAAAAAACCCTTTTTTTGATAAAAATGAGCTTTAAAATAAATAAAGAAAATATTTTTTTAATAAAAATGCGCTCAAATATAGGACCATTTTTAAGAGCTATAGGAAAGTTTTTCAAAAAAACACACGTAGACTTCAGAAAAATACATGCAATTTTTATTTAAATCGATAGTACAGAACATATAATTTAATGTTTGAAGATTATTTCATGCAAATGTTGACCGCGACTGCGCTTCATAGCCCCACAAAAAATAACCTAAAGGCGTTATATCGCACGATCTGGTTGGTCAATTGACAGGTACCGACCGTGAAATAAAATGTTCACCGAACTTCATGCAAGTCAAGCTCTTGCATTTTGGACAAAAAAAAGTTGGATATCATTTCACGGTAGCGCTCACCATTCACAGTTACGTTACGATTCGCAGCATCTTTGAAGAAGTACGGTCCAATGATACCTCCAGCCCATAAACCGCACCAGACTGTGACCTTTTCTGGATACATTGGTAGCTCTTGTAATTCTTCTGTCTGATCTTCACTCCAAAATCGACAATTCTGCTTATTTATGTACCCATTGATCCAAAAATGAGCTTCGTCGCTGAACACAATTTTTCGATAAAAAAGTGGCCAACTTTCCAAGAGCCCATTCACCAAAAATTCTGCATTGCGGTAGGTCGTTCGGCTTCAATTCTTTCACCAGCTATATTTTGAAAGGCTTCACACCTAAATCCTTTCGCAAAATTTCCACGTTGTTGAGTAACAGAGGCCCCATTGCTGCGAATCGATAATTGATGGTCATCATTAACACTGGCCGATACAGCTGCGATATTTTCTTCAGTTCGCACTCTACGATGTCCAATAATGTAAATTTGGTTCTAAATTTAGTCACAATAGCTCGAATAGCCGCTTCAGTGGGTCGATTAAACCGACCATAAAATGGAAGAAGAGCGCGATAAACTTTCTTAACAGAAATCATATTTTTATAATAAAATTCAATGATTTGCAAGCGTAGTTCGTTTGTAAGACGATTCGTGGTTAAATTATAGACTAAACTGAAGATGTTTGACAGTGAAACAAAACACTGTTTAAACCAACTGTTTAAAAAGATAATAGCTAAAAAGTCACCCGTTATAAAATATTTTTGATTTCGATCAGTGCGAAATAGTCGACAATTTAGGTTTTTTCACATAAATGAGTGCAAGTGCGCGTAGAACTTCAAACTAAAGTGATTTCACATATATGAGTAGCCAGTACCAAATCCCCGTTGGCCTTTTCGTATTACATTTTTACCAAACCTGTCTCATGTTCAAGCCCGCCGTGTAAGCTGTCCATTGATTGCCTGTACCTGTCAAATATGATCGAAGTACGATGCTATTTTTTCAATTTTCAGTCTTTATCTTCAACTGTAATTTTTATTTGGAAAACGTCGCTTTAATTTCGCCTGCAAAAGTTTTCTAATTTTATACCAGTTTAGAAAAGTTTATTTTTATCAATCAAATCAATTAAATACAAATATGCGAATGATATATTAATATTTAGGAAAAAGGAACAGCAGATTTTTACTAAACATTTACCAGATAAAAAAAATTTACATTTTAAAGAGTATACATTTTAGCAATTTGGAAATATTTATTTACATAGCAAGCGGGTGTCATCATTTAATTTATGCATAGTCTGAACTGAAATAAAAAATTTTCTTACATAAACAAAAAAAAAAACAAAAGTAAAATTAAAAAAACAAAAATTAAAACAATTAAAAAAATTTCAAAAACACCACTTGCAGTCATTCCCTTGTATTTAAATAATGATTACATGGCATCTACGCTGTTATATATTTTTTGAATTTTTTCCAGCAGTAATTTTTTGGTGCATTTTTTCATGTACCAAAATTGGAAAACTCTGCACAAAAAATTCCATTTACCCACAAACACCAGTGGCACATGTTATTGTTTGTGTATTCTGTGGCAATTTTAAAAACTCATCAACGCTGAGGTTGAAATTTTAATATTTTCATGAAAAATATTTTCGCAATTGTGGTGAGTAACATGAAGTTAAAAAAAAAGAAAAACGAAAGTATAATAAAAAAAAAAAAACAAAATACATCAAATGAAAAACGTTAGTCGAAAAACGCAAAGCAAATAACATTTGTGTACTCTTTCTCTGCAGCCGTATGCGTTGAGAGTTGCTGAAATGCTATAAAAGTAGCGGGGGACAGAAATGGTGATCTGCAGTTCTTGTTGATTTAAGCGCTATGGATACCAGCGTCCAACTGCCCAGGAAAATATTGGCGCAGTAGAGTAAAGTTAGTTATTGTTGACCTGCTCTTACGAACTCGAATTTTTTACGCTGTATATTTTTATGTTATGATATTTGTTTTGCTTTTTAGGTTTTTTTTTTGATTTTCGTTTTTGGTTCAAGTTTTTCTACCACTTGACACTGCAGAAGTTGCGGCGGTTAATTAAAAACGCATAAAAATATGTTTTTGTTTTCGCTTGAAGAGCGCGGCAAACCAACAATTATCAATAACTGAGTGTTCTCCTCTTAGTTCGCAGAATTGCATTGAATAACTCACTCCCTTAGTGTCTAGTTCATACTTGGAACATTCGAAATATATGGAAATAATTTCTATTCCGCATAATTTTAGCCATTCTGGATTAAACGTAGCAAGCCTCTGTAACAAGGTCTTCGATTTCTCGCAAATCTTGGCAAATTCATAATCAAACTGATGGAAATGGACTTATCCTTTTAGTAACACTAGAAGAAAACAAGATTTAGCCAACCTCAGGCATTGCAAGGAAGTGAAAAGCAAGATGCAGGAATCTTAGTCCCGCGAAAACAGGATAGGGCAAAGATGTCCGCCGGACAGTTGGCGAAGAAAGGAATCGAAGCAATGCCGAGTCTCATAACATGGCGGTCAATGTCCGTTATGGGAACTTACAAAATTCGTCGGCTTAGGCTTTGTTAACCTTAGAAACTCCCTTGAGTGCCCCCGATCTACACGCGACCAGAATGATCTCGTGTTCTCTCAAATTTGTGTACTTGTCCAGCATTCATTCGGTTGACGCGAGGCCCACTTTTGTAGTTGCAGACTACATATAGTTAAGGGGATTCCAATTCTCTTACTCACAGATCCCCGATCTAGCTAGCTCAACTGTTCATCGCACTACGCACTTAGGCTTGTATGTTCTCGTATATTTTTTCTTTGTTTATAAATTTTGCATTTAATAGCCTACTAGCAACCTTAGTTTTCTTTAGTTCTAATGCTAAAATGCTATAGTTTTATTTGCATTTTTTTATAGAACACAACCTATTATTCTCCCAATAATTTCGTAATATCTCCAAAGGTATTAGAAAAGATATATTTTTATTTTTTTCACAGTTCTGTCAAAAATTATTTGGTTATTGATGACTTGAAATGTTAAGTTTTTAATAGCATTTTTTATAGAAAATCACTCTTTATGATAGTCAATAAGTCTTTTCAGGCCTATCTTTTGTTTAAGAGTTAAACAAAAATTTTAGATTTTCTCACAGAAGTTATGACGTTGGCAAGAATCAACAATGCCTCTAAAAAGTGCTACTAAAACCTTATAAAAGCTGACATTTCCTAATCAGATTTGCATAGTTGGGTATCACTGGAAAGATTTTACCTGTCGGAAAATATTTATGTTTTTAAAACTTTTTACGAATATAGTTCTGTTGAATTTGAGGAAAACAGAAAAAGCTTGGGAATATGAAAAATTGGAAAATTTTGAAAATTAAAAAGTAGTGACTTAAAAAACACTTTGTTGGAAAAATTATGCAGATAATCAAACTGAAATATCGATTGACTTACAACCTTTCCAATGATAACCCACTTGGGCAAATCGAATCTGAAAATTTCGACTCATATAAGGTTTTAGCGGCTTTTATTAGAGAACTTTGTTTTAATTTTGAACTTTGTTGAAAAAACAATTTTTTTATAAATGAAATTTTTTTTATAAATTTGTTTTAAAAATTAATTTTTTTTTATTATTTGATGTGCTACACAGTTATGCTTACTAAGAATTTTCGTTCAATATTTTTGAATTTTTGTTTTAATTTTTACAAATATTTTAGAATTTTCGTTTGAATTTCTATAAATGTTTAAATAATAAAGTGGAACTTCCTAGGCGTCGATGAACGAGCGAGAATCGAGAGTAAAATTTCGAAGCCATACAGCCAACCGAAGGAATTTTTGTTCCGCGAGAGAGAAAAAAGATATAACGTAGAGGAAAAGGAGAGAGAGAGCTATGCGTTCTATATATCTTAGATACATTTTAGGCTATTTTTCCTCAGTTTTTCCTTGTGGTTGCTAATTTCTGGTGCGGAATAACATTGCCTAATTTTGGGCGTTTGTTTGTTGGTGCAAACTTGTAGGAAATATATTTTTGGTGCCTCCTTTTTGGCGTTATATTTCCTCGGTGCCTACTGTTTGGGGCGTTTTTGGGTTCCAATTTTTTGGAGTAGTTTTTTAGTGCCTATTATTGGCGCTCATTTCCGTTTCCTGGCTAGTGCCTGTGCGTACTATAAAGTGCTATCCATTCCGACGTCGGATTCATTGGTGTTGCCTTGCGGTAATTTGTTCCGTTGCTGCGGTTCTGGAATCGCTGCGTTTGTGAGGGTGATAAACGCACGGAGTAGTGCGCGTTGTTGCCACGGCTTGTGACCTGTTGTGAATTTATTTAGGCATATATTCTTTCTCTCTCTCTCTGTCATTCTCTATCATTCTCTCTCGGGTCTCTCCCTCTTTCTTTGTCTGCCTTGAAAGTTTCCATTCTGTTATATGTACAACGCTTGTTGTTTTTTGTTTTTTTTTGTTAACTTAAATATGTAAGGGAGAATGGGGAGTTTTGAGACGGGTTTTGTTTTTGGACCCGTATTACTCAAAATCTCAATATTCTGCATATGTCAACGATGGAATCTTTAGTCAATGAATACTGGAAGCTATTCCTTAAAATTAAAATTGTATATAATAATGTAAAATATAATATATTACAAAATACAAAAATGTGGGGAGTTGTGAGACACCATGGTTTAAATCAATAAAAATTACTTATTTCAGTTGTTAGTTCTTTATTAAGATGAAAAAGAAAAAAGAAAAGACAATTGTTATAAAAAAGTGTATAAAAAATGCAATGACATCAATCTGATGATTCGCAGTGAGAACATGTATAATAACCAGTTCGTAAATTGGCACACTTTAGGTGCACAGCTCGATCGCATACATTGCAATGAATGGAGTTGTTTCTGCTTAACTTTTTCGGCATTGCACCTTTGCAGATGATATATATACAAACAATGCATGAATATTGCGAGATACTTATGAAAGATGCATTAAAACGTCGAAAAAAACGGTGTCTCACAACTCCCCATATTTGTTGTCTTACAACTCCCCAAATCGTTTTTTTTTATAAATGGCCGCGTAGTCATAAACACATCGAACGTTCATGCCCAAGTGAATGTGTAAATTCAAAGCTAATAGGACAATTAATAATTTGTATATATTGACATTTGCAATTTGCTATAACAACTGTTCGAATGTATCGCAAAACAAATGATGAAAAAACTTACCGAGACATTCCAAAACACAGTAACTGGAGAGACGCGTCGAATGCGTGTAAATATGACCAATGCTAGCTGAAAAGTGAGATCGCATCGAGAACACTTGTTGACACTTAAAATCGAATGTAAACAAATGAATAATGCCGAACGGTAACAATGTCTCACAACTCCCTGTGTCTCACAACTCCCCATTCTCCCCTATATACTTTGAATTCTTCATTTTTTATTATATCGATTTTACTAGAAATTGGAATATAATATATGGTCTTTAAATAGTAGTCCAGCTTTTTTTATATAATGGTAACAGCTGTTGCTTGATGTCCGTATGAACATTTTTTACGTAAATAATTCCAATTTTAACCCTTTTAAAATATTTCTATGTATATTTTTATTTAATTATCGATATAATTTTTTGGTTAGGTGGCAACCCTACATATAAATATTTTTGGATTAAATTGGCCCCAAATAGCTTTCGTTTAATTACGACTTTTGAGCAGTTTATTTTATTTTTTTTTTTTATTACATTCAATTTGTCAATTGGTGGCAACCTGTAGAATATTTCACTATGGGATATAAAAATAAATTTTGGTTTTCTAGCTAAACGTATTAACTCGTACTTTAAAACTTGCTTATTCAATGATGCCATAGTGTTTACTTATATACATATATTTTGAAACTTTCAACGGCTTTTTCACGAAAAAAACTTCTTTTGTCGTTCGATCTCATAACTCGAAAAAAATTTTGATTTTTGGCTTAAAATTTCTACTTTTACGTGACTATGTTCAGCTGAATTTGTTTAAGATATTTGCTATGTTCTTTGTTACTTTCGGACTACTTTTAGACTAAACAAAGAGAGATGAATTACAATCTAGACATGACCGCAAATCCACTTCAATTGCTGCAGTTCAGTAAAAATAGAATTTCCTGACGGGCATAGCATTTTGCATACACACCCTGTCGAAGCGCACTGATAGATCTGCCTCACAAACACTCTTTCACTCTTCCTTAAACTGAAAATGTATAAAACACATTTATACAAATAAAATAGTGATAGCTGCATACGTAATCTAAATAAAGTAAAGAAACAAAAAACAAAAACAAAATGAGAAAAACAAACCGAATAAAAATTCATAAAACAAGCCACGTAAAGTAACGTTGGCAAATTAATTGCATTTTTTATGCATTGCTTATGACTTTAGTCCGCAGAAGGACACTGGCTGCTGGATACTATTGATGTCATTGCTGTTGTTGTAGTTATTGAAATCGAATTAAATAGAGCACTCTTGTGGGGTAGTTGGTGCCGAGATGCAGCTGATGAGATGGGAGCGGGATGGATGCTGGATTTAAATGACTATGCGCTCAATGGCTTGCGGGCAAATTAAAGCAACTGATTATAAATGCAAGTGACTGGAAATATTGCGAAATATTTGAACTGATATTTGTGGCACTGATTGACTCTAGTTGAGAGTATTTGTAATCAAGATTATTGTTGTTTATGAAATAGAATTATTGATGTGTTCGAGGATGTGAATGTTACAGCACTCAAGCTTTAGCAAGAGATGGGTATAATAATTTTACATAAGTAAAGGTTGTTTTTAAGTGCTTAATAACTTGAAATGATAATACAAAACAGAATGATCTTCGAATGATTTTTTTATTATAATCTGCTAGACCAGAGGAGGATAGTTCCATATGTAGAAATAAACGCAAGTGAGGAAAGTCACTGATCACCACTCACTTGGGAGTGGCCAGGGCGATTCTTCGACATATGGTCCAAGCAGCTTACAACTTCCGGGATTAGCTTAAGTATCCTCTGGGCTTTTTTGTTTTTTTTTAAAGGAGGTTGAAATCAAAATGTCAGAAACATCTCAAAGGCGCCGTTACACCAGTGGTGTGTGGGGCACGGTCGCACTTATACTATAACAATCCTCCCCCTCGGCTAATTCTACCTTGGGACCACAAAAGTATAACTTCTTGGTAGAGCCGCGCTTATGTCCGAAAACACATCGTTAATGGTTAATGGTAGTAAAGGGTTTAACTTGGGCCTTTAGCACTGCGACCACATCGATCTATTGTGCACCCTATGCTGTCTATTGACTGTTAAGTATGGTTATGAATTGTACCAGCTCCTTCTGAGGGAGTGATTGTAGGTCTTCATCTATAAGCATGAACTTGCTTAAAAACTTTTTCCTTCTATGCGTCAACCCCGGACATGATGATATGTTCTATAGACTCCTCATCTTCGTAGCAAAATCTGCAGGTGCTGGTGTTAGTTATGCCTAATTTATGTAAGAGTTTGTTGCAGATGAAGTGACCCGTGAGGGCGCCTGTGAGAGTGCGAATGCTCTTTTTGTTTAACGTGAGGGCCATGTTAGCTCTTTTAGCATTGAGCTTGGTAGAGCCGCGCTTATGTCCGAAAACACAACAGGTACCTGCGCCCAGATTCCTCTCCTGTAGGCATATGAAGGCTATACACCGTTGATAGTCCCAATTACTCCCACTGTGTTTGTAGGTGGTTCCAAGGTAAAGGAGACATCGGAAAACTTGCAGTTGTGTTATCTTAACTCACTACCGTCTTTTCTTCTGTACGATACTGTATTGAGTGTTTCACTTAAACGTTTGTGCTTGTTGTCGATTCGTCAGAAACTGTCCGCCTTCTCTGTTGCTGAAACACTTTGCGTTCTCAATCAATATGGCAAAGTCGCGTCATAATCTTACCTGCGAACGTTGGCGCTGCCTCCCACTCACCGCTGGTTGCGCACATATCTCGTATGAGGGTGCTTGAGGACGGTAGATGGCCCAGGGCTTGCTCCAGGATAGTTTGTTCCTCTCTAAAGCGGTCGCAATAAAACATGACGTGTTATGCGTTTTCGTCAGTATTCGGGCAGTTGTGACAGAAAGGGCTGTCTGCCAGCTTAAAACGGTGCCGGTATTCCTGAAAACAGCCATGCCCGCTGAGCAACTGCGAAAGGCGATAGTCGGTGTCTTCATGTTTTCTCATTAACCACGCAACACGGGGTATGAGTTTGTAGATCCAACGTCCGCTTTGTGACTCATCCCACCGCTGCTGCCACCGACCTAATGTCAGCAGTCGCTCCGCTGCTTTTCCTCCTGGTGTGGGCCGCGCTCCTTGTCCGTTATAGAGCCGAAACATTTCATCTGCCAAGAGGTTTAGAGGTATCTTTCAAGCTATTACGCAGATTGCATCATCAGACACCGCTATATACGCGCAAGCTACACGCAGCGCGCCTTGCCTGTATGTCTGGGTGATTTCCCGTAGATTAGACTTTTTGGTTCCTACCCAAATAGGTGCTGCATAAAGAATTATAGAGTCAGCAACCAATGACAGTAGTCTTCTGCGATTTCCCTGGGGCCCTCCAATATTAAGGAGAAGTCACGTCAGGCACTATTGACGGAAGCGGCCTTGGAACTTACATTTATTAAATGCTGCCTGAAACAAAGTCTTGTGTCGATCCAGACCCCAAGATATTTGATCGCCTTTTTCGAGATTATACGGTGTGTACCTATGTTCAGCTCAAACGACTTTCGCACTCCAACGACTTTCGCCCTCTTTTGGGCTTGAACACCAGTTCGAGAGCGAGCTAATGTAAGAAAGCGAAGCATACCAGGATAACTGGTTATGCGCTGCGTTTGGCACTCGAATAAAGCTTCGGATGAGAACTTCCTATACGGATGACGACCCCTGCAAACGAATTGAGGACTATGGTTTGAGGGCATGCACCTGGAATGTCCGGTCCCTTAATGGGGAAGGTGCGACTGCCCGGTTGGTTGATGTCCTCCAGAGAGTACAGGCTGACATCACTGCCATTCAAGAGATGCGATGGACGGGGCAAAGCAGGAAAAACGTAAGGTCTTGCAATGTCTAATACAGCGGCCATGTAAAGGATCGCAAACTCAGAGAGAACTAAGGAGAGAACTTTTGATCCCACAGTCGGAAAATTCCGCCTGCACAACGAAACATCTGGAAACGGACAGAGGCTCATCGACTTCGCCGGAGCTCGAAACATGGTAGTCTGCAGCACCAGATTTCAGAGGAAGAAGATACACCAAGCCACCTGGCTATCTCATGACCGAAAACATTCGAAACCAGAGCGATTATGTTGTGATAGATGAAAAACACGCTTCTAGTGTTTTAGATGCACGTAAGATCCGAGGACCCAACATCGACTCGACGAGAGTGCCTTATTCATTTTGAAAGAAATAAAGGCCGCTGATACCGCGAGTGCCGTATGAACTTCGTGAAGGGACTTTTTCTCTGTCTTCAAAGTAAATTTGCATAATTTGGAAGCGTTGTTCTGGCGTTAAACGATTCGTGATGATTTGCCATACCTTGCTGAAGAGAAATGTCTACCAAGTTTGCCATTCTCAGCTGTCGACCCATAGTTATCGATATCGATAGTTCTTATACAGCTGAAACAGCACCATTTAGAAGCGGTACTTGATAGAATTGGTGAATTTTTTTTAAGAAAAATATTTTTAGTTGGGAACAAAATTTTTTCAAGTTAATTTTAATAACTTTCTCTGTCTGTCGAAAACCACATAAATCAAAGTTTCAAAATTGACGCATAATTTTCGGATATTCAGTTATCTTAATTTTATACTTTTCATTCGGAATTTTTACAAAATTGCTGTGTACGTAGTTATATAAGTGTGATTTTTCTAGTAAGTTTCGGATCTAATAAATTAGATTCTATGCTCCTTACTCCAAATAAACAAAATTAAAAAAAAACAAAAATGTTGCACAAACATTAAATTTTCGAACTCGATATAAAGGGTGGTTAAATTTTAAGGGCCGATGTTGAATGCGACCCTCACCTAAACGTCAAGGTTTTCTGGATTTCATTTAGCATTTTTCAATTTCAGGCTAACTCAATTTGAACCATGGAAAGATCAATTGAACAACGTGTTAAAGTTATTCAGGCTTATTATGAAAACGGGCAAGAGTGAATGACCAATTTTCGATGAAAATCATCTTCAGTGATGAGGCACATTTTTACGTCAGTGGATTCGTCAATAAGCAGAATTGCCGCTTGCCGCATTTGGGCGAATGCTATTCCAAGAGCGATTGCCGAAAAACCCAATGCACCCACAAAGAGTGACTGTTTGGTGTGGTTTATGGGCCGGCGTCGTCATTGGGCCGTATTTTTTCCAAAATGAGGCCGGTCAGGCAGTTACTGTGAATAGTGTTCGCTATCGTGAGATGGTAACGAACTTTTTATGGCCCAAAGTGGAAGATATGGATATGGACGATATGTGGTTTCAAGAGGACGGTGCCACTTGTCACACAACTAACGAAACAATGGCTCTTTTGCGCGAAAAATTTGATGGCCGAATAATCTCACGTCGCGGCGATGTCAATTGGCTGCCAAGATCTTGTGATTTGACACCGTTGGACTTCTTTCTTTGGGGTTATTTAAAAGAAAAGGTGTACGTCGTAACAATTCAAGAGTTAAAGGATGAGATAATTCGGCACATTAACGGCTTCGAACCCCAATTATGCCTCAGCGTCATCGAAAATTTGGATCATCGGATGGAGGTGTGCCGAGGCCGCGGCGCCTTTTTGCCAATATTTTGTTCCATACGTAATTGATCTATACAAATATTATCATAATAAAGAGAAATGGCAAGATTTCTTAAAAAAAATTTATTTTATTCAAAATCAGCACCGGCCCTTGAAACTTAACTACCCTTTATAATTTTTTCCCTTAACTTTTTTTAAAATAGTTTTTCCATAGAATATTAGTTATAGAATAAATAAAAACACACATTTTTCTACTAACATTTTTTTTTTGTTTTTTTTTTTATCTATATAAATTACAAACAAAGTTTATAACAATTTTTAAAAGAATCAAAGATTGTTTACTTTAAAAATTTTTATTTCAGCAACGAAAAAATTCCAAAATTATTAAATTTGCAAATTTCTGCAGCTTACTATGTACTTATTATATTCAAGCCTTCAAACAAATGAATTTTTAGAAAAATTTATCAAATTCCTAGAACTGAATATGTCCCTTGAAAAGTTATTGACTTAAATACATTTTTCAGTTATACCTTAAAACCATTTCCGCAAATTTACACGCAGAAATTTTAAGTGAGTATTATTAAAAAAATTGTAACGACACGAAAAGGTAGAATTAATCATTTAATATTCACTCGTTGTATGTACACGCAAATGTTTATGTAGATATAAATGCGCAAAGTAAAGTCATTGGTAGAGACTGAGCTATAAATCAGTGTACTGAAGGTGAGACTGCGGGAAATATTGAAGAATAAAAAACCATAAAAGTATGTCGAGTATTAAAATTTAATTAATTAACAACGTATCCCATGTCATGCTTTCCTTTTGCCGCTCTCTATCATATACATGTTGTACATAAATATACAGGGTCTCTCAAGTTAAACTATTATTTTCTTAGTTCAAATTAAAGACATATTTCGAATGGAGTTCATCAGACTATTTACATACATACTTATATATACTTGTAAACCTACATTTTATAAACTATTAACTGAATTTTTGAAATTTTCCTGGTCCTTCAGGGGGAAACCGATTTAGATTGATAAAAAAATCGACAACTAGTGGGCACCTAGCTCAAAAAATTATTGTCCAATCGTTATGAAATTTTTTTGGAGTATTCTTTATTCAATTCTAATTCATATGAACCTAATTCTGTGATGAATTAAAAATATTTTTTTCAGCAAAAAAGATGAAAAAATATGGTATGAAATAAAAGACATTGCCTTCAAGCGCCTCAAACACATGCAATTTTCAATATTATTTTATTACAACTAGGTTCATACTCCTAGGAAACATGTTGTTAACGAAAAAAAATATTGTTGAATGCAGAGAAAAAGCGCAACTTCAGGCACACTTGCCCACCAGCAAGATACTCGGATGGCGATCGCTCTAACGCCACTATTTGTGGCGAAAATTGGTGTTCTTAAAAATATAAATAAAATATCATCCAAGTCCAAACAATTTCTGATTATTCTTTCCTTGTTCAAAAAATTCAGAAAAACACCAAAATTTCGGCGTTCTTAACCAGTTTTTCCCCTTAACTTTGATGATGATGATGATTATTTTTGTAAATTTTCGACTTTCGGGCATAATTTATCATTTAACTCAATTTATTTTCGATTATCATTTGATGGAATTTTTTTTTGGATAAGAGAAAGAAAGACGGACTTCTGTGTTTCTAGGCGTCTAACTTCATCTTTACACAGCCTATTGATACTAATGGGTCGCGCTCAATGATGCCATAACTATAAATTTTTGTTTCTAATAGCAAGTCATATTTCTAGAACAATTCACTCTGACAGCGATATCGACTTGCACTTGAAAGACCCTGAACTAGTAATTAACTTATTTTAACAACTTAAAGCCTTAAAGCCAGTCGCACTAAATGAGTTGGTGAATGCATATCTGTAGAACCAACTCAAGCCGGATACAATATCTCGATTCACAGTCAAGTCAAAGGTAAATACTTGTAGATTTCAATTGTGTACACAGATGAATTTATAACTGTACAAGTATGTGCGGACAGATTTACACACACATCATACATATGTAAACACCTGCAGTTACTTTTGTATTGAAATTTGATAGGATATGTAGCGAGCTGTAGATGGAATGGAGAGGTAGATAGGATAGGATACAGTGGCAAGCGGATAAACTTTAATTTTTTGCAGTAATTTGCAAGAACCTAAAATAGTTTTTGTATAAAATAAAATTTGTATAAAATTTTCTCATAAGTATTAATAGATAAAATAGGTAAATATTTATTTTATTTTTATTTTTAATTCCACAAATTTCCACCTAAATTTACAACTCTTCAATCAGCATCATTGGAGTAGGCAGTTTTATAGCCCCTTGAAATGCCATTAAAGTTTAAGTTTTAAGCGGCTGAAAATGGGGTTTTTTGCAAATAATCTTGTACATTTTCTTCCACAAAAATATATTCGTAAATAATAGAATATCAGAAAAGGAAATTATTAAAAGTATCTTCACAAATGCTTTTATTACAATCCATCCTCAAATAGCCGAAGCACATAAAGCAAAAGCTTTTTTACCTCTAATTTGAGAGCAAAATGTTGCTTAAAAGGAGGTTGAAAGTTATATAAATATTATAAATAAATATAAAGCAACGTTAAAGGACTTGAACTAGGTGTTGGAGCGTGATCCATCCGTCATCTTTGTAGATAATTTTTTTTTCAGGAGAGACTAACAAGTTCTGCACACAGACACAATTAAATCCATTGTACTGCACTCGGATTCTCTTTTTAATTTAGTGTAGATATTGTAGATATTGCAATGAGCCAAGGTGGTCGCTTCTTAACACAACAGTGCCAAAGCTAAAAGCCAAGTGCGAAGCTCAAGTGTAGAGGCAAATTTATTTGCAGAGTTTTTTTAATCAAATTGCGGTGAAGAAGAACTTGATCGCCTGTGTGACTTTGCCTTTGACCTAAACTACGCCTTGAACTTTGGTGCTCTATGTCTTTCTCAGGAGAATATTAGTAATGACTTACTTAAATTAAAATCTTCGTCTCAAACCGATGCTGATGTATCAGTAATATTCAAAAAATATTTATCGTAGGTAAATTTCAACGACTCATGAAAGCTTTCTTTCATTACGTCCTTCCTTAAGAGTGGCAATACAAATCACCTTAGAAATTATAGGCCTATTTCTAAGTTGTCGACTATTTCCAAAATGTTTGAGCACGCGGTCAATGCAAAACTGAAATTTGGTTAAATCTGGAGCCAATGTGCAATACCGTCAAGAAAAAAAAATGTCAATGGAAATTTGTATGAATATCAAACTTGCTTTTTCTTATATTAAAATTTAATTTAAATTTTTCTAGAAATTGTTATTCGAATCGTGGTATTGTGATGACAATATTTGTGGAGCATTTTTAATTTTCATACAAAGTTTGAAGTGTGATTTTTTGTGGTTTTCATAAGACAATGTGACATATTTTAATAAAAAACAATGAGCATTCAAAACTGAAAAAGAAAAATAAACAAACTGTACCAAATATTGATGTGCGATCATTTGTCGCGAGTTGTGGTTACAAAGGAGTGAATAACAATCTAGCAGCTGGACTAACAAGTGGGCAAAAATAACCAAAAAATTTAAATAACCGATGCAAGAAGGCCTCATATGCGTTGAACATATTAAATTAAACTTAATTGTCTCTAATATGGGGTTTCTAATTGTTGTCAGTTGGCACGCAGGAAAACTGGCTGATGCGCCTTTTTGAAAACGGATAAAATCGCTGAGCGGATTACTGAGTCTATTAGAAAAGAAGAAAATTTCTTAACGAAACATTTCCTCACTTGAAGCAAACTATAGAATGTAAGCACAGGCAATGCAAAAACCAGGGTTGTTGTTGTTGTGGTTGTTGAACTGGTTGAGTATTTCCACTGCAATAATCCTAATTAGGGACCAGCACCGTTTTACCACCACCCTCCTCGTATAATGATGTTTGTTCATGTTATTCTTAGTCAGATTCATTTAGTAAGGTCCAAGCATATCATCAAATTCTTTATTTCGATGTCTGAGATCTCATTAATTTGCTGTAATAAAGGCTTACCGAAAGAGCAGAGTCGTGCCCTAGATAGCCCTGGACTTTCACATAAGTAGTGGAAAAGACCTTCCTTCACAAACTTCCGCTTGACAGCTCCTGCAGATGGGATTGAAGAGGAGGTTGAGTCTGGCTGCATGATTCCCTACTTTTCAGTGACCTATAAGGGTTGCAGTGATGCGTGAAATGTTTGGTCGAGAACATCCTAACAGGTTATTCGTCCTTTGGATTTTCTACGACGGCCATGTATTTTTTGTTGTAATACATGTAGTTAGTTGCTTCCATCTTCTTCCGGCCAAAGCATGATAGTGTGAAGCAATGGATGTTTTTATTGTATTCAGAGAGGTGGAGACTGACACCGCCTCTGCTATTTCTAGTGTCGAACCTTTTCTTGCTAGCTCATCCGCTATCTCATTACCTCGTATGTTCCTGTGACCGGGAACCCATATCAGAGTGATTTTAAGCCAATGACTAAGCATTTCCAGCTCCTCTCTTCACTGTAAGACTAGTTTGGTTGAAATGGAGTTGGAGTCTAAGGCCTTGATAGCTGCTTGACTGTCTACTCTTACACCAACTTCCCTGTAGAGTTTTAGTGATTCGCATGCTTCTCTGATCGCTGAAAGTTCTGCCTGGAACACACTGCCATAGTCAGGAAGACGAATTGACTGAGATAGGTTGAGTGGCTCCAAATGAAAGCCAGCTCCCACACCACAGTTCATCTTAGAACCGTCAGTGTATATTTCAATACCGTATCTTCCAATCACCTTCCCATTTTCTCTATTTATCTCTCGGTGGCAGACGTACCGTAAAGTCTTTCTCTAAGTTAAGGTTGGGGACAGTGTAGTCTGATCTGCTTTTGAGCAGCGAGGGTCCCTGTAGGAGAATCTTACTGTGACTGTACGACCTTGTTGTCCAGCTTCCTATGTCTCTGAGTTTCGCCGAGCTGTAAGTAGCGGGTAGGGTAGTTGCACTTTTACTGCTCACTGTTACTAAAGTTTTCAAGCGGATATTGACGAGTATATTGAAACTAATTATTACGACAACTAGGACAAGAAACGTATTGTATTGTATATACTCACACGCACTGGCAAATAGTTTTGGACAATCAGGCTATACATACATCGAAAACATGCTCATGAAAATGTTCATTCTTATACCTACACACACACATACACCTGTGTTCGCAATAATAGCAGCGCGACATACTGGCGAATTTTGATTATTTATTTATTTTTTATAAATTCTTTTATTTTTATTTTCTATAATTTTTTTTTTTTAGCCTATACTAGAAAAACCGTAAAATTCAAAGTTCCGAACTTTGTACAAAATTAAAAAAAATAAACAAATTTCCGTCATAATTTCAAACTCTTTGAGTTTGAGTCTTTAGAAAAATTTCTAGTATGCAGTTTTGTAGGCCATTCAATTTTTATGTAATATAGAAAAGGTCAAATTTAAGTTAGCTCAAAATTCTCTTTGATTTTTCATATATTTTTGTTGCCGGTGTTATGCATTTTCCCTTACACGAGTGCTTAAGTTTTTTTTTTTATTTCGAGAAAATACGCAAGACCGCTAGCAAAAAAAAAACTGTCAACAATTAGCGCGATTTTCGAGAAAATATAAATTTGCACATTGTTGCACTAGAATTGAATGGCCTATGAAGCTGCGTACTCAGAATTTTTCTAAAAATTCTTCCCTAGGAGTTTGAAATTTTTTTGGAAATTTTTTTTAATTTCATTCGAATTTTAGTACTTTGGGTTATAGGTATGTTTCGCGAGCTATACTATAATAAAATAAATTTAATGCAAATTGAATAAAAAAAAGTGAGAATAAATAAAATTTTTAAGTACGAAAAAAAAATTTATTAAAAAAAAAATATAAAAAAACATAAATTAATAAAAAATAAGTTAGTAGTCCAAAATATACAATATATTGCACTGCTATTATTGTGAACGCCGGTATATGAATGTACATAGGTACATAAAAACATATATTGGTTTTGATTTCTCTCCGCGTCCAATTAATGCCGGGTTATAATTTCCGTACGGGTTTGTCTTTATGCACGCGCGAATATTCACAAGCCAATTCATTTGTTTGTTTGTTCGAACGTTTACATCCTTTAATATGGATGCTTGTATATGTGTGTAAATTTCCTTGCCTTCAGCAACATTACTTGTTTGCATTTAGTGCATATGTATGTGTGTGTGTTTGCATACATGTGCTTGAGGTGTGTACGTGTCGCGCATTACTGACTAGTTTCAGTATTTGCGTAGGTTATTTAAATTTACCGCAAAGTTTTGATATGCTGTGGTTTTTCAATGGCCACAAACAATTTTGCTTCGCGGAAATTAAATGGTTTTCCACGAAAGGTGCACAAATGTGAATATTGTGAATTTCAATTAAAAGAAGAATTATTCTTAAAAGAAGCTCCAGATTTGGAGTTCGGCACCCACAGAAATATCTGAAAAAGTTTACTAGTAAGAATCATACCAATGTTCAGTGTTCAATTTCTGAGCAATATGAAGAACCTATAAGTATATGAAACGCCAATCTTCTTTGTTCCATCTCAGCTTTGCCATAAAAGATTTTTATTTATTTCCACGTCTTGAAATGCAAGTGCTACTCTAATTTTCTTTCAATATGCAGAATATTCAGTGCATCATTCGCCTTATGAAAAGGTGAGCATTTCTATTAAACGCAAGTTAGCGCACGCTTACATTGACGTCTTTTGTGCCTTCGGTAGCTTTCATTGAAAGTTTCTTACAAACATTTCCATCGTCAGTGTAGATATACATTGCACTTTTTCAACACAAACTTTTAAATACAAAAATTCTTAGAGTTTCTATATTACGTATTCTCAATTAATTTGATACCCATTTTCCATATCATATTTTTTTATATGTGACCGGTAAACTGAAAAAGTCGCCAGCTTATTTCAAGATCAAAAGTTAAGTTTGTCACAGGATTCTCAGACAGATGGCGCTGTGAGCGAAATATCTTTAAAAATCGTATATATGGTAAGGTTCAGCTCCAATACGAAATATTAATATATAGGTATATGTATATGACACACGCAGAGACATATTTTATCCAAATTACTAGAGTGGTGGTGCTGGAGTTGAAGTATTTATACTACTTAAGTACAAAATACTGTTCATATTTATCTGCAAATATAATTATATATTTTGTTTTATGTATATACTTACATATAACCCAAATACCCAATTGGCAGAACTTTTTCTTTTATGTTTTTCCACAAATGGAGGGAGCTACAATTCTATCGGTATCCGAACGGGTGGTTCCTTTTGAAGTGAAACTTCTTAAATGTCGATGGACGAGCGAGAATGGAGAGTAAAATTTCAAGGGCATACAACGTTTTGGGCATTTTCGTTCCGCAAGAGAAAAATGATATAACGTAGAGGAAAAGGAGAGAGAGAGCTATACCTCATATACATCTTAGATACACTTTAAGCCATTTTCCCTGAGTTTTTCTCTGTTGTTGCTAATTTCTAGAGAGAAATAGCACTGCCTACTTTTTCGCGCTTGTTTGTTGGTGAAAACTTGTAGGAAATATATTTTTGATGCCTACTTTTTGGCGTTATATTTCTTTGATGCCTACTGTTTGGGGGCATTTTTTGGTTCCAATTTTTTAGCGTTTTTTTGGTGCCTACTTTTTGGTGCTTATTTTCGTTTCCTGGCTAGTGCTTGTGCGTACTATAAAGTGCTATCCGTTCCGGCGTCGGATTTATTGGTATTGCCTTGCGGTAATTTGTGCCGTTGCTGCGGTCCTGTGCAGGTGATAAACGCTCGAAGTAGTGCGCGTTGTTGCCCCGGTTTGTGTCCGGCGTTTACCTACACCGATCGACCCTTCTCCCTTTTGTGTAAATTTTGTCTATGTATTCTTGTATTCTCTGCAAATGTTGGGAATTTATTTAGATATATATTCTTTCTCTCTCTCTCTCTCTCTCATTCCCTCTCGGGTCTCTCTCTCTCTCTCTCATTCCCTTTTGGGTCTCTCTCTCTTTCTTTGTCTGCCTTGAAGTGTCACTTCTATTGTGTGTACTACGCTACACGCACTTTTTTTTGTGAGGAGTTTTTTCATAGCTAAAATACACTCAGAGGTTTGACATTGCCTGCCAAATGGCGGCGACTATTAGAGACACCTATTTTCTATCATTTGATATTTCTTGCTCAACTCTTTGAACCCGGACATTACTGAATTTTTGTCACACACCAACCCATTCGGCTACGTAGGCGGTGGCAGTTTACTTCGACTATTTGAAGTATTTATAATACTAATAACAACAAACACGACGTGTAATTTATTAATATGTTTTCTCAACGAATTTTACTGGAATCTATATTAGTAGACAGATTTCATTTAATTTTCTATTAATTCCTTATCATATTCAGCCGTAGAGATGCGTGACCGTATTTGTCAGTAATTTATAGATTTTTAATAATTTTACGAAGATCGGGTCTTAAATGAATTTTTCTAATCCCTTAAAATAATATTTTAAAATAACTAGACTTGAACTCTAATACCACAAACAAAATAAATTTTCTCATAGAGGTAAGAAACATTTTTTTTTTTATCGGACAATTTTTAAAATTTTTCCGCATTATTTTGACGATAAAGCAGACACAGTCAGGATAATTCTATTAGATCAAATATATGTATATTGTATAGGTTGTACCAAACAAATGTAAAAAAAAACTATGAATGTTCAGTTTCACATGCCTCTTTTGTGGCCAGTTTTGTTTCCTTACTGACACTTTCCAGGGTACTCGACAATAAAAAAATTATTTTATCACCAGGTTTTCCTTGCTAGCTTCCTATAATCCTTTAAAACTGATTATATGTATTTTGTACTAGCAGCTATTCGGCATGCACTGCTCTGCTCTTAAGGAAAAGCATTTAATCTGGCACTTTATAATATACTATAAGTTTGGTTTTTGCATTTTCGCTAAAAATTTTTTTTTTTAGGATTTTTCACTCCCATTTTTTTACTTAATATGCCAAATTTTTTTAGGTGAAAGAAACGCATGGAAGGAATATTTACATGAAATTTCTAACTTATGTGTATGTGATTGGTATTCTTTGCAAGATTTTTTCTGAAACTGCATCCAAAATAATTGACGCTGATACTAACAAATTTTTTTGTATTTGAAATGTCCAAGCACGAAATTTTTTTAAATACCTGTCTCAGCTTTATAAATTGGTACGGATTCGGGAGGGCCAATCACTTTACTGTACAGGCACGTAGGAAGGTAGAAGTATCAGTAGGTCTTTTAACCAATTCACTGAGACCATTCTCGATCCATTGGGATACCCTAGTAGCAGTTTATCTGCTACTTCTTGTTAAACCAATTTGTTTAAAGTCCAAACCTATTTATCTGGCTGGCACTTATATATCTAAGATCATCAGTATCTTTCAAGAATGCATACTACGCAGAATAGTGACATAGAAGATGTCTGACCGATTCTTCTTCCTTCTCATTCTTACAGCTCTTGCTTCAGGAGGTACATTCAATCTTTAATCAAGTCGAATTTGAGAGGCAGTGGCTTGTGATCAAAGCAACCAACAAAGGGGCATATCAAAGCAATATGCATAGATCCAGCTGAATTTGAGCATTCGCCTGAGTGATATTAACTTTATTGGCATTAGTCGATTGCGGCTTGCGACTTCGGAAAACTATACAAGAAAACGTCTAGTCGAATTTCACTATTCGGGTGATTAATTTACATGACCTTTAACATAATTATATACTCAAATCGTACTTAGTTTTATCATATGTGCGTGATGATCAATTGGATATTTTGCCATGGAGATTTGGAATCAGTGAGTGAATAATAAAAACTGGATTGGAAAGACGCAGCGAAAATAACATTCGGCACATAGCGTATAGATATCAATCCGCCACTATTAGAGAGCTCGATACATAATTTTTTGTACATACGCATATAATTGGCGCGTACATCTTTTATTTGGCCTTTGCCCCAATTTTTCTTTTATGTTATGGCGTGCGTTTTATTGTTGTCCTACAAATAGAAGAGGCATACAATTTTAAGCCGAGCAAAAATGCCTTCGGAGGTATAACAGTAGCCTTCCACACAAATTGATCTGCTCTTATGCTCATAAGTGGTGATGGGTGTTTTAAAGCATAGCTTCATTGCTTTGGACATGAAGAGACTTCATACTCCGAGCAGTGCGAGTCGGGCATCGGCGAAGATATGGAGCATTTGCTTTTCGTATGTCTCAGATTTTTTACTTAGTATGTCTCAGAAGACTTGGGGAAGCACTAGAAGATAACCTCTATTATCGCGTTTCGCTCGAGAATCTATGTAGTGCCGATGATGCTGAAGAGCAACGACGCCTGGAACGACATAGGTCATGTGGCTGCCCGAATAATGCAGCAACTCCGGCACAGCGAGCAGGCAAAGCGAAGATGCGAACGCCAAGGGAGCGAGTAAGTAACAGTGGATGGTTACTAATTTCAACGTATTGCATCAGGGCGTTGAGTGTATTGCCCAAACCGCCTCCCAACAAAAAAACTTGCGGTAACATATAGGATAGTACCGGGGGGATCGGTACTTTGACGGTTAAAGTCTTGCACTGGCAAGATTAGGCATTCGATGCTTTCTCTTCGTAAACAAAAAACAAAATGGTCCCGAAGCGTAATTGTTCACAATGCATCTCTGCGAGATGTGTAAACAATAACTTGAAATATTTATGGAGGGTTAAAATGTATTAAAACATTCCTCGCTAAATTCTACTGAAGAAGACTGTGGACAAAATACTAGATAAAATCTGACCCTCCGGACAGAAAAGTTCGTTCTTATAATTTTCAGTGTTTGTTCGTATTGATATCAAGAGCAACTTTTTTCTGTAATTTTAGTTTTCCATCCTAGTTAGAGGCAACTCTGTTCGGCTAGGACATACACAACAACAATTTAGGAGATACTAATTATCTCATACGTCGATAGTCTTAGCTACTAGTGCGTTTATATATTTATCTTATACATATCTTAAAAATAAAGAAATAAATAAAAACTCTCTCATGACAGGAATTCAAGTTTTGTCCCTGTTTGGGGAAATTACTGTATCCCCAATTTATTTTTAACATCATTTCATATTTTGCTCGAACTGTACAAAACTCCCATTCACTTCAATTTAGTTAGTAAGCAACATTATATCAAAAATTAAGCTAAATGTGAAGGAAGACAATTAAGACTAAGCGTGTTTTTTGTATAGGGTCCTCTTACCACATTTGCTATTAACAGCAAAAAAGAAAATTAAGGCATGCTCCGCGTGAAAGAAAATATCACCTGCTGGTTTATCCCTTATAACGATGGCACAAAATACTGGCGCCAATCATCTAAATGATACCGGATCACATCTCAATACCATATCGAGTTTTATGCTAGCCTTCAGGTTGTAAGATCTCTGTGTCAGCTGCACTTGAATTCCTAGACACACACCTATAATTGGCCTCACTCATTCACCAATTAACCGAGCTGTACGTATGCACTCTTCTTCGGCTGCATTTGGTCACACGTTGCGCATTTCCTTGCCATAAGTATGTGGATAGTCCATTGGACTTATAAGCATTTCTGTACATATGAGCGCACTTCATATCAACCTTAAACTACAGATTCCTATGCGTTGCTATTTTAATTTCCAAAATTGGCCTTTTTGTAGCGATTCAGCCTGTTCTTTAACCCAGGTACGATTTTAATTTTTTCCTGTTTTGGCTTTTTCTTGTCGTTGGTTTTCCTGTTTGCTACCACAGTACACTCCAAGTGTGTAAGTAGAAATGGCAGCAGAGAATTTAATGAAAAATGTAAAGGAAAACGAAACGCAAAATGTAATGAAAATGAATGTGTTGAGTGGAAGAGGCAAGCGGGTGGAATGAATGAATTTCACCTTCTCGATCAATTGTCAGTTTAAATGTGTGGAATTGAGAGAGTTGCCATTTCTTGTTGGAAATACAAATGAATTTGCTTGTATAAACAAATAGACATGCATTTACATACAAATGCACACAATCGAAAGTCCATGCGTGTATGTACGTACTTAACAGTAAGTGCACTTCGGTCTGCGTTCAATTTGCGGAAAGCATACTCGATAGTCGCTTATTGCAGTCGGCAAACAACCTGCAACCGGCTTTGTATACATACGTAGGTATGCATGCAATATCATATACATAAAATACATACATATATGCACTTACATACAAGTATATGTGCAGCCTCTCATATATCCTCACCTGTGTTTGCATTCATTTCAATCCTGACAGGAATAATTATCAAGCAATAAAGTGACTATCGATCTGCCATGACTATGTGGAGGACTTCGAGCACACATATATACATGCATACGAGTATGTATGTGTATAGCATTGCCTCAATAGCGGTCTTTGCTTCTGCTATGTGCGTATTTGCTTGTACATCGTAGGTTTACTTTAACCAATTTCAATTGCAATTGTCTCGTAGATTCGTTTACTTCTACTCACGTATATTTCCGCATGCAGTGACTCACAAAATTCATCACCGTACTACTTCAAGGCTATACATTTTATATTATTTACAATAATTTTATATCGTTATGAAATGCAAACAAAAAATCAATGTTCTACCAACGATGTGAAGAAGATCATAGTTGCGAAATACCATTTAGCGCCGAACCACACGGCGTATGATGAACATTGTTGCATAAGCAGCCTTGAAGTATACTAAGATCTCGTTATAGTACGTTTTACGCTTCCTCTTTAATCCGTACAAGTTTTTCATCTTCGGTGACCCCTAATAAAATGTTTCGCTTAAGATTTCTCTAGAGCTTTTTAACCCTCTAACTACCCGTTTTAATTAACTTTCCAGTAAGTTCTTTAAAAAGCGGCTAAAATGCATTCCAGGTAGGAGACAGCGGTATAAAATGTTCCGTCAAAAACGTCTCGTACACATTTATTGTAGGTATCTGAAGTTAGTACTGACAATTGAAGTGAATTTATGCACCATATTTCTAATAAACTAAAGTAGTTTTTCACCAAAAAATTGTAAAAGCAATTGCGATGAGGTGAAGTTCAACCATTTCTTTCATTTTATTTATTTATTCCTTTAGTAAAGCACCAAACATAAGTTATTTCTAGAATGTCTGATCTTAAAATACGCTTGCTTCTAGTGCTATTCAGATAAAAATAAAAATTAAAAAATTCACAAAATAAATCTACGAACTATACACGTGGATTTGGCTGAATAGCAGGCCGAATGTTGTAGCTGAGTCTTATATTACTGGCTTCCTCACGTAAAGTTGGAGTCCTTAGGTCACGATATAGAATATCATTGTTGAAAAACCAAGGCGCATTGACGCACATGACTAGCACTTTCGACTGCAACTTTTGCAAAATTTCAAGATTTGAGTTTTAAGCTGTGTTAACCTCGTAACTTCATTTTTTTCGAAATAGAGATTTTTAGTGAAAATCACTCCTTAGCACTCCTGTTGCGTTAAAAAAAACATACAATGTTCATAATGATTATAGAATTTTTTTCAGAGCGTTTCGATTTTTCTCGTATGTACATGTTCGAATTCAAAAACCTCGTATCTACTATAAGTATCATATCAAATAAGTTATAACTTTTCATAGAAGTTAAGTAACTCGAAACATTTTACCGATTTACTGAAAATTATGATTTTGTAGATACGAGGTTCACACAGAAAGGGGACGATATATGAAATCCATAGGCCAATATAGGTTTAAATATTGATTTATATAGAAATATTTTACTCTCCAGTGATACTGCGGAACTTTGAGCTAGCAGCCATTACAGTGAACGATGTTTTAACACAAGTTGTTTCCGTTTTAAGAATATGCGGGAGTGCCATGTAATTCGATGATCAAACATAGAATCTAAGTATTTGACTTGTTTGGGGTATTTTGCAACGGCTTAGTGCTACTGGAAGGCAAGAGTCTTTGCGGAGTGTGAACGTGATTTGCATTGATTGATCGGTCGTTGGTCGATTTGCAGTAAACAGCGCATATAAAACGGTCCTACAACACTACCTTGAGAAACTCCTGCTTCAACTGGTTAAAGGCTATTGACTGCATCGCTTGCTTTGACCAGGAAGGGTCTATTGTGCAAATGCGCCTTTAACAACATAAACAAATTGTGGGGTAATTTCTTTTTTAGTTTATATAAATTGTTCAAAATGGTCACTTGATTTTTTTCCATTCCTGCCAATAGTTTATAAAAAAGGTTAAAATAAAAAGTGGAAAAAATGATTTTAATCTTGTCACCCGCACACTTGCTTGATGAGTCAATTTCTTTGATTTCTGAAGCAGAATGCCTCCTTTGCAAGATTTTACTTCAAATTCGCTATTGGGATTATTTAAATCCATGTGCGACCATTTGTCTATATCACCTTTTCGCTATCTCTTCAGCTCAAGGTCGCTAATATAGGATTTTCCAAACAGAGGTGTTATTTTGATATTCAAAGAAAAATGCTATTTTTTAATATAAACCAACGGATGTTTATTTCATTGTAAAGAGGAAGGCATGCCGTTAATAGTGGAAATTAACATCAGACACATGACCACCACGACCACGCTTAAAGGACAATATACCCCTTCATGAAATTTTTCCATAACCGACTTGCAAAGTGGCTACCCTATGTCCTTTGAGGTCTTGAATCGACCCTCACTGTTGGTGTAGACCTTCTCTTTAACATGGCTCCAAAGAAAAAGCCACAAGGTGTTAAATCACAAAATCTCGGTGGCCAATTTTGATCACCTCTTCGAGAGGTAACATGATCCGGAAACTTTTTCCGCAAAAGATCAATGGTTTCGTTGCTTGTGCGGCACGTAGCGCCGTCTTTTTGAAAATAAACGTTGTCCAGATCAATACTATCCAATTCCGGCCATACAAAATCTTTAATCATCTCTCGATACCGCAATCCATTCACCAATAACACCTGTTATTGGAAAACCGTTTATTATTTGAAAAAGCAAGTCACAAATTCTTGTGTTTGTCAGTAAATATAGAAATTTGGGCTTTCGGAAACTTTTGAGGGCTGTGATTTTATATATTCTCCGTATTTTCCGCTTCTGTTGAATTTGCCTTGCTGGACTGCATGAAGTCAACTTTTCCGACCACACTTTTTTCTATCCCAATGCCATAGTTGGTTCTCCGTTATACCCTGCTTAGAACTGTTACTTCAGCATCATTCCCCAAATATTTATTAATTACGTTTATGCTATTGCAACAACAACAACAACAACAGCAAAAAAAACCGTGCTAGGGTGGCATCTCAATTCTTTATTTATTTCTGACTCACTTCATTTAATGACTAGCTCTTCCCTGGAAAGGGCTTATTATGTAATGCAATTGGGCGATTTCATGTGAAGTGACCCAAGTATTTTAGATATTGCTGTCAATTCTTCTATTTTCTGTTTTTTGATAAAGTTATATGAGTCCCACAATGCAACTTTCAGGGATTACTATGCTTAGTCTCATCTATTAATGTAAAAAAAATAGGAAAAATATCTGAGGTGGGCATTTTTTCTAAAATGACAAAAAGAGTGTTTTCGCAAACAGTTTTTACAAAAGAATATAATTAAATTTTTCTATACAAGATTAGATCAGCTATAGATAAAAAAGATATCTGAGGCGAGATATTTTGCAAAATTTACGAAAAATTATTTTCGGAAGAAATTTAAAAAAAAAAATCTTAATATTTACCTAAACATTTTTTTCTTTTTAAAATCATATTTTTTTTTGGAAAATTAAAATAAAACATGTATGCAAATTTTAAAAAGAAGCGATCACATTTGACTCAAAAAAATTGTGCCAAACCTTTCAGGGATTGCTAAGCATACTCTCAGCCATTAAGGGGGGAGCCTGGTTTAAAGGTCAAAAATATCATTTTTTATTTTTCACTTTAAGCGATTCCTAATATATTTCAGAATATTCACTCAAAGTTACAGAGTTTAATTCTCAATATTTCCGTAGATACAAAGCGAAAGGTAGGCGAGCGTTAGGTAGTTACGCTGTGACCGGACAGCTATAGTACAAACTTTATCTTCTTTTCTCGACTTTTCATTTTTATGATTTCTTTGAATTGGCGTACATGAATGGAAAAAAACCAATGAAACTAATGAAAATCATAGCTAGTTCCCTTCAGTATTGAATTCTCTTCTATTTGAACTAACAAAATAGATAAAAAAAATGTTTTCGAGATTTTTATACCAAGTTGAAGTTAATTTTTTTTTTATAGAAATGCATTTTTTTCTTTAAAACCTCCAAAAAGTTGAAATTTTGGAATTTCTCTCAGTTTTCTTAGTTCATCTAGAATAAAAAATCATGATATTTAGAAATCCATTTGAATTTTTTGCTTTAGAAAATAATTACGAGCTGTATCTTGTACGCCAGTTGGAAACTCCAGCGTTGCAGCGCTCTACTAATTTCTATGTTAAACATTTTTTTCAACTTATTTTAACCAGTACAAACATTTTTTATACTATTTAAATGTTCATTAAAAGATAGAAAAAACTTTGCAGTGCTACATTAATTTTTTCCTTAAAAAAAAATCGCAAAGAGATACAATTTTTAGACCTCATAAACCGGGGAGCCTGGTGCCTTAATGAAAGAAATTAGAGAAATATCTGAGGCGGAGGGTTTTTGAAAATTCAAAAGAACATAATCAATTTTTTCCATAAATGAATGTTATAATATTTTTCCATAAAATGGTTTTTTGAATGCCATTTTTTGTCTTAAAAAATTAAAACAAAAAAATGCATGCAAATTTTAAAAAGAAACGGCCATGTAAAATTTGCTTTTTGAATCGGCTATAAAAAAAATCTAATCAATATTTTTCCAAACTTTTTTTTTTATTTTGAAGACTGAACATTGTCAAGTGACTGCCATGACTGGCTTTACAGTAGGCCATTCGGTTAACCCAATTTTTAAGCACATTTTCGATTGTTTGGGCTCCAGTTTCATGAATGGCAACTTCGATCTCGTGTTTTAAAGCATCAGTCGTCTCTGGATGATTCGCATAACATTTGTCCTTAACGGCTCCCCACAAAAAATAGTCCAACGAGCTTAAATCACAGCTCCGAGGCGGCCAATTGATATCGGAATTCAAAAACGGTAGCCAAAAGTTCGAGTGTAACTTTGGCAGTGTGACAAGTTGCACCGTCCTGTTGAAACCAAATGTCGTCCATGTCATCCTCTTCAATTTTTGGAAACAACTTGTTGAGCATGTCACGGTAACGCTCACCATTTACTGTAACCGCGGCTCCTCGCTCATTTTCGAAAAAAATGGCCCGATGATGCCGCCAGACCTAAAACCGCACCAAACAGTGACTCGTTGTGGATGCATTTGCTTCTCTACAGTAACGAGTGGATTTTCTGAGCCCCGAATCCGATAATTTTGCTTATTGACGTAGCCACCGATGTGAAAATCAGAAAAGAAGAAGAAGACTCACCACTTTGGAAATAGGTTTTGAATATTTCCCAATTTTGTTCAAGCGTATAGCGCTCCATTTCGAAAAAGTCAAACCTTTAGGTAAATTATGAACGCAATTGACATGTCATTTGTGTTACCATTCTCAAAAAAGAGGTAGTTCAAAGAGCAGACGCTATATGGCCCACCCTGTATTTCACTTTAAAAATTATGCTTAAACTTTTAGGTATTACTAAGCATAGTTTCGGCTATTAATGAACAAATAATAGGAAAAATATCTTTGTTTTACAAGAATCACAAAAAATATTTGTTCTCGCAAAAACTTTTTACAACAAAAAAAATACACTATTTCTTTTCATACAATTTGTTTTGAGAACTTTATTTTTTTTTGTTAAATTGAAAATTAAAATGTATGGAAATTTCAAGAAGAATCGATGATATTTCACTTTAAAAAAATATGCCAAAATTGTCAACATTGAATAAATTTAAAAATTTAAAACTTTGTTGTTTTTTCAAAACAATTTTCGATTACTTTTTATTCTACTCAATGCTACAAATAAACAAATTTGATAAGTATTGATCAGAATTTCCAAAATACTTGGATCACTTGATACAGAATCGCTGAATTAAAACAAAAACAAAGAATAAAGCCCAGGCAAAACGTGCCCTACCTTTAGCGGCTTAGTAGTTAATATAATTAAATTTGTTAATATATATTCTTTAGTTTAAATATTCCCCATATAATAGAACTTCTCGTATGCAAGTCCAATGGAAATTTATCACACTTGGCTCCGGTGCATTCAACAAATTTAATTTACCACTTACCCTTGCGGAACCAAAGAAAGTATTGTAATAAAAAAACCCCTACCACTAATCACCAAAGAAATGTAACAAATTCTATTCCAAAACGCAGTGAGTTCAAAAGAAAATATGTAACAAAACATATTGTGATCAATCTTGCAAATCACCGTATGTCTGCATACGACCAAGTAAGGGTAGATGTAAATGCTTTTTTATTCTTCTGCGGATTTCCTCTATTAGTCGCATTCTTTCTTGCACGCATAAAAACCATGTGATACCTCTGCCTTCAACTAGTACTACATATATACGTACATATGTATTATGCTCGTACATACATATGTATATGTATCTATGCATAAGCAGTATGTACGCATGCAATTTCATATGACCAATATTACTCATACGCTCCGTAGTCCCTTGCATCTCTTAGCAGTGATGGTTTATAGTTACATTTGCTTTGTAAAAAGTTAATATGAGCAGGCGTATTGCGTGCAATGGAATAACGACTCACTTTAGTCCAGTAATGGGTGTGTAGTTTTTGTTTTTTGTTGTTCGCAAAGCATGTTTGCGCAAAAACTGTCTACTGCTTCGCCAATAATACGTACACACATACGTGCACAATATTTCTAAGAAAAAAAAACATTTTGCTTTGCCACAGAGAATTCTGTTCCTTTGTTTACTTCTTAAAGTTAAAATTTTTCGAATATACTTTCACTTGTCGGATTCATAATTTTTTATTGTTCGATTTTTGCGTTCGGAACTTTGCTTGAAGTTGTAGTAAATGCAAATATGCTGTATAAATAGAAACGTTGGAGTTTTTTTGCACTTGTTTGGATAACTTTTTGATGCCTAATCAATTATTTTTTCTCATTCATGGCAGTCTTGTGTAGTTTTTCCGTATAAATAGAGTTCGAGAATTGTCTATATGGAAGGCGCCGTCATCAGGAAAAAAATTTGTAAAACCAACGCTGTAAGTGAGCTACTTTAAATTGGTCTATACTTTACACAAATTGAATGGAATGCAAGCAGTTTCAGAAGAATTTTTTTATTTAAATATTATTGAAATTTTTTAAAATTATGTACAAATCTAAAACTTTGAGTTATGGGGTTTTCATTGTAGTAATATATAAACTACATTTTCATAGAAAAAAATAAAAAATGCTGACTATTTAAATTTCGTATTACATTTGCGCTCACACATCGCAGCCACTTAATCTTTTTACAATATTCCCTCATTTTTCAGGGCAATTTTTTTTTTTTAATTTTTTATGAAAAATATACTTCATTATATAACAAAAACCGTATCATCATAATCAAAGTTCTAAACTTTGAAAAAAATCACGAACGTTTAAGAAATTTCAAGAAATTGTCATCAAAACTTTCAACTTTTCATTCCGAATATTAGGAACACTTTCGGTTATGTAGTTTTGTAGTCCATTTAAGTCTAGTTTAATAAAAGTCGAAATTTGAAGTCGCTCAAAAATTGCGCTGATTTTTGACAATTTTTCCTGCATTATGTTAAGTATTTTCTGCCACATCAAAGACCTTCAAACATGTGCTTTGTATGAACACAGTTGGTATAAACATTTGTGCCAATCGATCGTCTTCTCGTTGGCGTTAATATAATACAATTGTACTCTTGGAAAGCGATCTAATTATATACTGTAAAATTAAGTTCGCTTCTGCCGCAGTGGCTTCATGACAGAATCACACAAATCCATAAGTGACTCACTAACAGATATCACGAAATACGTTCTTGGTTTTGGATTGTAGACCAGAGCCATAATCTGTTCACATTTATTCAATTGAGTAAAACCATGCCTAACTTAACTCCAGTATCAGGTAATTTAACGTATTATCTGGACTATATTTTATGTTATTATTTGAAAAAAAGTGGTGGGTGCAGCCTTGAATTACAGAAACCAACGAACCGTTTGAGATATACACCATCTCAAGAACTCCAAAAATTATTGCAAAAATTATATTTCGATTTTATATGCCGTAACTGAAGTCGTCATGGTGATATGTGTACTTGAAGTAATTTTGCTTCATTAAAAACATTCAATTTTATTCTGAAGAAAAATAACGTAATCCTGAACAGTTGTGCTTTTACAAAGAGGGCCGTTGGATTTTATTAAATTTTTCAACCGAGCATGCAATAAACTATTCATTGCACACAGTTCAATAATATAATACACTGCCCAAACTGATTGCCCACGATTTTATCCAGAGATTGGTAATTAAATTGTTTGCGTTCTCTTTAACCGCAGGGATACAGATTTTTCGACGGAATTTCTCAATTTCATTTGACCACAAACCAGCAATGGTGATAGCCAGGGTTAACAACTTGTCTCCCAAACAAACAAATGCAGTACAGTAAGGCCTCAATATGAACTTATATATATAAAAAAAAAAATATTTTTTAAAAAATATAAAAAAATTTAACTACTTTTTACAAAGACCCGAAAACCCCAGATATTAAAAAAATTAAAAACCAAAATTAAAAAAAAAATATTTAGTTTTTTTTATGGTATAATTTTTTGCATATTTATGCAAAGAACTTAAAAGAGGACATTAAACGATATTAGTATGTAAATATTTTATACCCAATTTACGGGAAAGTGCGTTTTTTCTATTGAAATTCAACGATAATTTTTAAATCCTAAAAAAACAAAACACAAAAAAAACAAAAATTCAATATATTTTATATTGGTGTCCCATTTTTATAGCCATAGTAGTGATTTAGTGGTATCATTGAATATACGAGTACCTATCGCCATGTACGAGAGTTGTATCCAACCATGAAATGTGAAAACTTTTATAAATTACAATAAAAAAAACATAAACTGTGCCTATGAGAGCGTCTAAGTCATTAAGGGAGGAGCCTCATGTAGAAGCCTCAAAAAATCAATTTTTATTTCGATATTCTGAAAACCATGGTATCTTAAGAATATACTGTGAAATTTTCATGCGGAAGTTCTTGATATTATAGCTTCTACAGCCCACTAACTAGGTAGAGAGCGGTCCACGCGCTCCTGTACCTCAAACTTTTAACTCGTTTTTCTCGAAACGACTTTTTTAAAAACTCCTCGTGTTGTAATTAAAAAAGTTATCGACCGATTTGTTTGGAGTTTGCTGAGGCCTTTTTGTACATTACTATCGGAAGGATAAACCTAAAATTTCAGATATTTCGCGTTGATAAATTACTTTTTGGGGGTTGAAATGTCAATAAAATAGTCCTAAATTTTGACTTTTTTCAAAGGCTTATTTTATAATTAATTTTATACTTATATATATATATACATATAAAGACAATTGACATAAACCGTTTTTATGTTTAAGAATTGATTTTGCTTTGAGGAGGAAATTTACCCCGTGTTATGACGAAAATTGCTCAACGTGAACGTGGTCAAATGAAACTTGGTTAATATCAGAAGAAAACATTGGCAGCATTTAAAATAGTTAGGCATATGAGATTTTCGAGGCATAACCACACTCACTAGTGGCGAATCTTGCCCATACACGCAAATTTTTCGTCAAGCGTGCAGAGCCCACATGGCATAAAGCGAGCAGAGCAGGTTAATCTAAGACGAATAATATCATTTTGAATACCGCGTGAATACTTTATAGGATTACACTAACTTTCTTATGTCTTCACTTATAGGACTATTGTGTCCCTTTCAAGAAAAAAGAAAAGAAAAAGGCTAAAAATATAAAATAGATAAATATAAGTATAAAGATGACTGTCATAAAATTTGAAGGAGGCAGAGGGTTAATATATTCCAAATAAATTTCTTTGCAGTATTTAACATAATACTGCTGAAAAAAAAGTTGCTTTAGTTATAAAGATCTACTGATTTCGTATGCTTTTTTATCATAAGCAAAAATAGAAAGATAAATTCCGGCTCTTCCCTAGAAATAACTCAGACGTAAAATCTAAGGCTAGACTACCGTCAGTGCACTAGCTTGCCGTTCTAGAGGTTATGTGTTCGAGTCCCACGTCAGGCACGTTTCAATTTTCCAAACTTACCAACTTTCCTTGTTTCTAAAAAAAAAAAAAAATGCTTCCAATTCCATTCCTTAACCCCAAAAACGTATCCTTTCCATCCTTACTCCGGACAATAGTCAGCGCATTATTTGTTTGATGGCTGCTAAAACAAGCAAAAATGAAGAAAAACACACAGTGTCCCACCCGTGATGCCTCGTACATGACCATGAGGAGCTACTGAGATTAATTTTCAAAGATCTGGTAGCGCAGGCGCAGAAGCTTGGCGCAAAGCTAATTATTGGTGCGAATGTAAATGCGCATCACGAGATTTGGGGCAGTACTGATACTAACGCTAGAGGTGAGTGTCTCTTTGATTATCTGATAGGAACTAAACTACAGATTTGCAATAAAGGTAATAAACCTACTTTTGTCATTAGTAATAGACAGGAAGTGTTAGACGCTACTTTTGCTTTTGACTCCGTTTTTAACCGAATTAGGAACTGGAAAGTTTTGTAAGAACAATGCTTCTCTGACCATAGATATATCTCGTTTGAGGTTAGTAAAAACCTAACGAAACCTAAGCCTGGTAGTTACCGGGGTTACCCTAGGAACATGTCCATCAGTGGTACCACAAAGCATAGAAGGACTAGAAGATTTGGTTGATAAGATTACCTACACCATGAATGTTTCCTTAACTGAAGCCCGTCCCATAAGAAGACTGAGGGCTAAACCCAAGCCTAAGTGATGGACGGTTGAACTAAGCAAGCTTCAAAAAACAAGCAGAAGCGCTTTTAATGAGGTAAAGAAAACACGTCTCGCAGAAGAAGTCAAACATCTTAGAAAGAGTTAGGAAATCGCACCTAGCTTTTTATGCCTGTAAGAGAGTTTTAGGTAAGACCTGGGGAATTAAACCTAAGGTTGCTCATTGGCTTTACACTGCTGTGGTCAGACTCATTCTTCTATATGGAAATGTTTGTCTGGTGGTGTGCAATGCAGGAAAAAACCTATTCTAATTTTTTGAATAAGGTGCAAAGATCAGCGGAACTAGCAATATGTGGCGCTATGAAAACGACGCCATCCATGGCTTTGGACATCATGCTACATCTGCCACCTCTAGATTTCTTCTGCAAATACTCCGCGGCCTGCTCCGCTTTAAGGGTCAAGGCAGCTCACAATGAACGATTGTCACCCATGGACATTCAACCATCTTAGACTCCTACATGGATATACCCAGTGATTGTGATTATCACCCTCCCATTCTTTTCTTCGAAAGGAATTTCCTAATGAAAATCCCTTCTAGACTAGAATGGCTTGAGATCCAACATCCAACACACCCGTTAAGATCTACACGGACGGATCTAAAATGGACACCGGTCCAGGGTTATATTGTGTAGAGCCAAGTTGCCCTACGGGCCCTGGATGCATTCCAAACAACATGAAGGAGTGGCCAAGCAATTTCGTATAATCTTATGCTGGGTTCCAGGCCACAGAGATATACCAGGGAACTGTAAGGCAGACCAACTTGCAAGAGAAGGTACCCGTATGCCACACATAAGTAAGGATGCACTTATCAGTTCTGCAAATCAAAGATGGATTAGCGTTAACACCTGTGAAATTGCCAGGCAAACATGGCCAAGGCTAAACTTATGTCTGTCCAAGAGTATTATAAAACTGAGTAGTCTTCAGACTATTTTTAAAGATATCTCAATAATAAATCGAGCAATAAATACAATTTTCAAAGATATCTCGATCACAATGTCACATTTCGGAAAAGCCTGTAACTTCCTTCTATTTGGGTTGAAGAAAAAGTTTTGTTGTGAATGTGACTACTTTTTCTGATTCCCTGTCACAAATATAAGCAAACGATGTTTATTGATTGACTAAAAAACACTTGATAACAGATAATCTGTTCTACTGGGTTCATCTGCGATTAGTATTGTTACTGAAATAATTCTTTTCTTCTAAAGGGTGGTTAAATTTCAAGGGCCGATGTTAAATGTGAACCTCACCTAAACGTCAACGACACCGTTGAACATCTTTCTTTGAGGCTATTTGAAAGAAAAGATGTACGTCGATAAGCCAGCAACAATTCAAGAGCTAAAGGATGAGATAATTCGGCACATTAACGGCATAGAAGATCCTCAATTATGCCTCAGCGTCATCGAAAATTTCGCCCACGGATGGGGGTGTGCCGCTGAAGCCGTGGTGGCCATTTGGCCGATATTTTGTTCTGTGCGTAATTGAGCCGTACCAATATTATCATAATAAAGAGAAATGACAATAATTTCTTAAAAAATTGTATTTTATTCAAAATCAACACCGACTCTTGAAACTTAATCACCCTTTATATAGCAGTCGTCCTTGGGCAGTGAATGGCAAACCTCCGAGTGTATTTATGCTATGAAAACGCAACTCCATTTGCAGTTCGGAGTTGGCTTAAAATTGTAAATCCCCATAATTGTAGAACAACATAAAGACGCACGCCACAAATAGGAAAAGGAGCCCGCCCAAATACGTAAGATTACTGAATCTTTTGATTATCCTTTCCTTAAATAAGTTAAGCTCAGTTTATTGTTTCTACTAAGAATCTTTCATGTTATGAAACCTTAAAAATTGGCTTTCCAGAATTGAATGCTGCCCTAGAAATCGACTTATGCGAATTTAAATTTGTTTTCCAATTCTTTTGGTGCTTATTTTACATGGCCGATTAGCTTTTTAGTGGCTTATTTTTAATCGTTTTTTTTTTCTTCGTAATTATTATACCAGAGAATATTATAATATGATTAATTAATTAGATTAACATAGTCTGTAAGAGTTTAGCCATTCAAAGACTTCATTTTACAAAAAAAAAATAACAGCCCTCCTCTATATCTTACTTCCTCATTGCTATATCTATGAAGTAATTTTATATTTAAATATCTCAAACACGAGGTTTTTCGCTTCCAAGAAAAAATTTTCCAAGAAATACTGGAGACACTATATATCGTACAGTTCTCCAGAAGTCAAAGTTCACTATGTCGAGGTACTACTGTAGTAGTCATACAAACTAAAGCCTGATATTATTGATTGACATTTATTTGCCCTGCCTCCGGTTAAGGGCAAGTGATTGCAATTGTATTCAAACATAAGTTTACATAAGTGCATAGATGGCCATACGTAACTATTTGTACAAGTACATATATACATATATCATATATATGCACGAATGCTTGCGGCGCGCATCCGTTTACATTGTTTGGCTACAAACGAGAGAAAAAGCTATACAAAAATTCATAGGTTACATTGATTATTCGCGTTTTTATTTAAATAAAACGATTGTTTGTTTGCGCTGTATGATCCTATCAATTAAAATATATACTCATTAACACGTACAGAGTCTTTCAAAGGCGAATATAAAAAAATAACAATAAAAAAAAAAATTATCATACTCATGTTTTGAATTTGAGTCAAATCGGAGGATAAATACTACACATAGGGATATATCCACCCCAAATGCAAATAATAAATACACATTCTGTCAAAAAAATATCAAAAATTGTTCACGTAAAAAGTACGCGTTGCACATCCATACGTCTCAATTTTGTTTGCAGGAATGTTGGTATAACTGTCCTTTATAGTTTCGCAGAGCTTGAGCGTGTTGTGAAAATCAGTTTGTTTTTGGTATTTAATTATATCAGTCAACCGCAGGTGTGCTCTGCGATTTTCACTATGGATAAAAATATCGAACAAAGAATTTGTTTTAAGTTTTATGTTTTCAATGGGAATTCGTGTGTCGAATCGTCGAAAATGTTGCAGAAAGCCTATGGCGAGAGCCTTTATCAAAAACACTTGTGTGGTATAAGGCTTTTACAAAAGCCGAGAGGTAGTGGAAGATTTGCCCTGATCTGGTCGCCCATAACGTCTTCAACGGATGAAAACGTCGACAAAGTCAAGGAAATGGTGCTGGAAATCCACCATTTAAATTTGAGGGAGGTAGCTCATGACCTTGGCGTGTCTTACGAATTAATTCGCTACATTTTACACCATCAATTGGGCAAGAGACGCGTGGCTGATCGACTCGTTCCAAGAGAGTTAAATTTTTTGCAAAAATTCATCGCAAGAAGGTGGCTGAAGATATGCTTGAGGAAGTGAATTCGGACCCAACGTTTATCCAGCGCATTATAACAGGTGAAGAGACGTGGGTATATGAGTTTGACATGCAAATCAGTCCACAGTCGGATGAACGGCACTATCCTAATGAGCGGAAACCCAAAAAACCACGTCAAAGTCGGTCAAAAGTGAAAGTCATGTTACTCGTTTTCTTGAACGAATTCCGAGTTCCAAATGGTTGTACGGTAAATTAAGAATATTATTTGGAAGTTATGCGACGTTTGAGAGAGAGAATGTGCATAGGAAATAGCCCAATTTGTGGAAAGAAAACTCACGGATCTTGCACCGTTTCACAAGGCTCATATTGTGAACACTTTTCTGACCAAAAACTCGACAAAGATCAACAACAACCACCATATCCACCGGATTTATCCCCCTGTGACTTTCTCCTTTTCCCAAACATAAATTGCCATTCCACGTGCGCCACCTTGAGACGATAGAGGCCATAAAGGATAATTCGCTGAGGGAGCTAAAGAAGATCCGCTCAAACGCGTTTAGAGGGAGCTTTGATGACTGGACTAATCGTTAGCATATGTGTACTGTTCCAAACGGAGCTTAATTTGAAGGCGACAAAATAAATTTTGATGATTAGTGTATTATTTTGCGTTTTATTGAACAATTCCCGGTACTTTTTTCACAGAATCTAAATTACAAATAAACGTCCCCGAAAGTGTTTCGCTATGAAGGGAGCTGCACAATGAAATGTTGGTTTAATAAACTTAATAACAAATTATAATTCATAATTATGTATGAATGTGGAAGTTATTGATTTGCACTTCAAATGTGAACAGAAAATTATTTAAAAATAATATAAAAAAGGTTATTCAAATCACTACAGATTTCTTATATATATTTGTATTTGGGTCTTGAGTATGTGAACTTGTATTCAAATCTAATTATCCTCATAACAAAAATATTTGTTCATTTGCTTTAACTTCAATATATCGAAGCGTGACTGTGATTGATAAAAAATTTCGCATTCATATTCAATGCTTGCACAAAGTTGTTCGCTCGTAAATGCTTGAGTGAAATACAATAAAAACTGTTTGCATTCTGAAACTGCAGCAGAAACTGAAGCATTATTTGTTGGGGTAAATATATACCTATATTGTGGAACAACATCGGGGCGCACACCACAAATACGAGGAGGAGCTCGGCCAAACACCCAAAAAGGGTGTACGCGCCAATTATGTATATAAAAATATATATATGTACAAATATATATATTTATATATATCCATTATATATATGAATAAACATTGAGAGAACAATTTGTGCTGTTAAAGAATATTTTGCAGAAAAAAAATGCATAGCCAGTTTATGGACCACTATGTGCATTTACATGCATGCTAAAGAGTTTGTTAATACCTCGTAAAAAAATTTTGTTTAAAATAAAAATAAAATTTATCAAGCCAACTCAAACTATAATGAAGTATACATTTTAAGCACTGATATACAATTAACTGAATACTGGCATAATATTAACTAAAACTCATAAAAAATTAAAATACTCACAAAATTCCTCTTGATAATTCCTTATTGAGCAGCCTCAATAGTCTAGCGTAAGCCTGCCATCCCAGAGGCTGTGGGTTCACAGCCCACGTAAAGCACAGTCCTCGCACTTTTCCAAATTTATCTACTCTCCTTGTTACTGAACCAAAATAAATCTAATTCCTCGACCCCAAAAATTTGTCCTCCAATAGTCAGCTGATTATTTGAATTGAGGCTGCTAAACAAAGCAAAGACAAAGAAAGACATACAGTTACACAATGCGTCAGTGGCGCCAGCAAGATGAAGCGGGCAACCGCGGGTAATAGCGCAGACACATCAAATTTAACAAAGTCCTCAACCATCTATGCGATCCTTCTGGCAGAAAAATGTGAAACACAGATGGCGCTCACGGCAGCAAAGAGGCATTGTTCCTAAGCAATGACAGGTGGGCATACCCACTACTTAGAACTGATAGCGGCAGGCTTGTCACCTACCCTGTCAGAAATCAAAATAGATTCACGAAACCAACGCAAAACTGAGTCTTCTCGATTCCTATGCTCTCGAGAGGAGTGGACGAGGGGGGAAAAATCCTTATAGGCTCTTGCCAAGAATTCTTTATTAATAGTAGATAGCTAGTCAGGCTGAGTGTGAAGCGAAACTGCGGACGAGCTGGCCAGGCAAGGGAGCTGTGAGGCATGGCCCCTGCGAAAGAAGAGAATTGAAGTCCCCTTGACAACCTGCGCTCTACACCTGGAAAGATGGGATCGCGTCAACTCAGCGAGCACTGGGCAAGTACACAAATGTGTAAAGTCGCGAAATTATTCTGCCACGGGTAGATCGGAGGCGTTCGAGAGATATTCAGAGGATGACCAAATCTCAGCTCTCAAATTTCGTGGGCGTCCTCATGGGGCACTATCCGTGCGAGGTATACATGCGGTGAGACTCGGAATTACTTCGGATCCTTTTTGTGACAGCTATATAGAGGATGTGGCGGAATCATCTCAGCACCTTCTACTTAGCTGCCCTATACCCGCGGGGCTAAGATTTGGGCATCTAAGTTCTCACGTCTTTCCTACGCCTGCTGGCATAGCAGGACTTGATATCAAAAATCTAATGCACTTCATCAGCAGCATAAATCGGCTAACACAACCGCAAAATTAGTCAGCGTTTGTAGTCCACAAATACCTCCTCCCCCTCTTCTTTCGTCCTATTGTTTTTTCCTTCACCTCTTTTCCCCTGCAATGGTATCACAAAGAATGTTTAGTTCATTCTTCGTCCAAGTGGGCCCACTTTCTGGGCAACCATTATAACCTAAGACCTAAGGCCACCACCCATCCGCTAATGAAATACTATTTTAGATGTCCTACATTGAGAAGAGGATAGTACAGGCACCAAATGCTGTGTGTTGCTTCAGGGCGGCCATTGGTAAAAGGTTGAGCATATCGGCACAGCTACAGTAGCTGGCCATTAAATTATGACCGATGGCATTTTTTCTGAAAACTTCAAATATCAGGTAAAATTTTCAATCTAATTTGGGGTTTTCTAAATAAAAAAGAGTATAAAGGGGTTTTTACCTGTTCTTATATGTTCTTAAGAATTTCCGGTCAATTGGCCTGCTACGATTAGAAAAGGATCATTTTTGTTGCTCATAAGTGAAAAGTTAAGTGTGCAAGTGTCAGTGCGAATTAATTCGATCTTGTGTGAAGAGCATAAAAAACTATGTAATTGAGATCGTTTGAAAAGTGAAAAATTGTATAGTGAATATTCATATATCTAAAATATAACCACAGTAAGTACAAAATATACATAACTTTTGAGTTTGTCACGTGGATTATCCTTTATTTTCAATTTAACCAGTTTTTTTTTTTTAGAAAATGGGCCGAAAGTCGGATTTGACATCGGGACAAAAGCAACAAATTGCAGTTCTTTTGAAAGCCAAGAACCTAAGCTATGCAGACATAGCAAGAAACGTTGGAATATCCAGGGCGTCTGTGGTAAATGTTGCCAACAATTGGTAACTTCAAACAATCGCCAAAATTGCCCACAGAGAACGCATCACCTCAACCAGGCAGCATCGCAAAATCGTCCAAACAGTTCGCTGGAACAGAAATGCTTCAAGTCGGATGATTTTAAGAGAGGTTCAGGAATCTGGAGTAAATACAATATTTCAGAACGAACGTTACGACGACGTTTATACGAAAATGGACTGTTTTGCAGACGACCAAGCAAAAAAGCCAAAACTGACACCCAATATGCGAAATCGGCGGAAAGTTTGGGCACAACTTCACAGGGACTTAGAGGCGGAATATTGGAAAAAAGTAAGTTAAAAAAAATCATGTTTTTCCTTTGTCAAATAGCAGTAAGAAGACAAATATTCACACTTTTTTGTGGTTGTGTTTTCCTTCTTACAGATCATCTTCAGCGATGAATGCCGATTGTAAGCGGGTACACAAAAAGCAAATTTTGTTCGCAGAAGAGCCGGAGAACGATGTTCTGAAGATTGTGTGCTTCCAAGGGTCAAACACCCCTCCCCAGTGTTATGGTTTGGGGCTGTATAATCTCAGAGGGACCAGGTCCGCTACATTTTGTTGAGGGAACAATGCGCTCTGTCCAGTACGAGGAGGTGCTGGAAAAGGCCATATTTAGAAACCCTGAAGTATCCAAGAGACGAATACACATTTATGCAAGATGGAGCTCCATGTCACACATCCAGGATGAGCATGAATTGTCTGAATTCAATGAAAATAAAGGTTTTGCCTTGGCCTGGGAATTCACTGGACCTTAACCTGGGCATACCTCAAATCGGCAGTATACGAGCGCAATAATACTCCAATGCAACAGCTTAAGGAAAACATCGAAGTTGTGTGGTATAATAACTAAAATCGTAAGACGAAGATATATGCTTTAATGTCTGTATAAAATAAATATGAAACTAATAATATTTTGTATAATAATATTTTTTTTTTAAACAAATGTGGAAGAAATAAGAGAAAAATCAATCAAATTAGTTTCAATCCGATAGAAAGAGTAAAGAAAATATAGGAAAAATAATATTTATGGTTTTCCGTAAATTTGGATTTCTGCAAATTTGCTTTGAGTAGGGAAAAGTATAAAATGAATAAGCCAAGAAGATATAAAGGGAAGGAAAACTAACTCTTTTCTTTTCAAACGACTATAACGAATAACAGAAAGGCTGATACAGACTCCCTTATTGCAAAAAATAAGTTCACCATTCCCACCTGAAACCGACGTTATAGATTTATATAACTAACTGAAAAAAACTTTAAATGACTTAGCTGGAAATTTTCAAAATAATTTTTTTGTTATATACCTATATCTTAAATACTCATTTACTAAAATTTTTGTCATCACTCTCAAAATATCGCCAACTTTAAATTCGCGCATGTCACCTTAAATTATGTCACATCTGCAACATGACCGTCAACTGCTAGTCACTAGGGCAACATGCAACCAGTGCCATGCGAATATGTGCAAGCATGCAAACGTGTATGTATCCATTGTTCTAGGCATGGTCATGAAACTACGTCCCCAATGTGCCTCAATATGATAACCGCGGTGAGTGAGACTTTTTATGCGGAGTCATGTGCGCCACTTGGCAGTAGGTCAACGTAAAATTACAAACAAAAAACATAGCCATGGTAAACCAGCAAACTTGCAGCGTCACAAGTATGCCCATAAATTATATAATCTGCTATTGGATTTTTAAAATATTAACGTCGTCGGCCGAAAATCGTGAACATTTTTAAGGCAAACTTAAAGGTTAGTCGATCGATATTTTAGCAAATGAAAGCAATCGTGCATTGTTTTTACGGAAGAAGAGCAACATTGAATGTAACTAGCAAGAGCAGCGAATGGGTATACTGGGCGTATACGTAACTAATATATGAAGAGCAGTGCCAGTAATTGTGCATATTTAGTAGAGTTGGGCAGCATCGGGACATAAAGTAGGAAGTAGTCGATTTTCATAAGAATTAGTTTTGAAATAACTGTTTTTCAAAGTACTGATTTTGGGTATTGAAAGGTAGGTAGGTAGGTAGGTAGGGTGGTTGTCGTAAGACACACTTAGACCTTCGGCAGGTCCATTGTGATACCACTGGAGCTTATCCTTACTCTACGTGTTCCCTTTCAAACCATCCGGTTGCTTTAATAAACGAGCAGAGCTTCGTTAGTTTTAGATGGGCTATATCCGCTACATCGGTTAGAAATGCTGTATCGAGGGTGCGCAGCCTTCTCCTAGCTAGGCTTTCGCACTCACATAAAAGGTGTCTGACTGTTTCCTCTTCTTCTGTATTTAGACAGCTTCTACAGAAATCGAAGTAAGGTAGTCCTAACCTTCTAGCGTGGCTGCCTATTAAACAATGACCTGTTAATACACCTATTATTTTCCTTATAGATTCCCTGTTGAATCTTAGCAAGATCTTCGATCGACCGCTGTTCCAGTTCGGCCATGTCTGTCTGCTTAGTTCGCATGTTGTGAGGTTTTGCCAGATTGTATTTACCTTTTTGCTGGTTTCCCTGTCTATAAGTAATTTACAAGTGGTTATAGGCATGGGTATCAGCGCCTTATCCGGTTCGAGATCGAGCGTTGTACCGGCTCTTGCAAGTTCATCCGCCTTACAATTTCCTGGAATGTTCCTTTGGCCTGGTACCCAGATAAGGTGCGCCTTGTAGCACTTAGATACGTCATCTAGTAGTTTAAAACATTCTAGAACTGTTTTTGACGAGTGCGTTTTTGATTCCAGCGCTTTTATTGCTGCTTGACTGTCCGAGTAAATGAAGACTTCATTTTTGGAAATTACTCTCGTTTTTATTTCTTTAAGCCCCTCTTTTATGGCAGTGACTTCCGCCTGAAATACACTGCAATGATCAGGTAAGCGAAATGATTGGCATACTCCGAGTTTGTCGGAGTAGACCCCTCCATTTACTTTGTTATCCAGTTTTGAGCCATCTGTGTAGATGTTTAAGTCATTTATCTTAACAATGAGCCCGTTATCCCATTCCTCTTTGGAAGGAAATACTGTGACAAAGGATGTATTAAAATTGATTTTCTTGGTCCTACAGAAATCCGTTGTGTTGGGAATGCAGGGTAATTGTTCTAAAATTGAGGAGTGTCCTCTTTGGATCGTTCTGAGTAGGCCGATTTCTCTTAGTCTGAGAGTTGCTTTGGCAGCTGTTTGCTTACCGTACTGTTCTATTGGTAAAATGTTAAGCATGATATTTAGTGCATCTGTGGGTGTGGTTCTGAGGGGGCCGCAGATGCAAAGACTGGCCATTCTTTGTACGTGTGCCATGGTTCTTTTAATGTACAGTTTATCTAAAGCTGGCCACCATACTAATATGCCGTATGTTAGGATAGGTCTGACAATTGCCGTGTAAAGCCAGTATACGACAGATGGGGAGAGACCCCAACTTAATCCTATCAGCTGTTTACAAGAGTATAGTGCTATTGTCGCCCTTTTTACTCTATCTTCGACATTTGCCTTCCATGTTAGCTTTCGGTCTAGTATGAGTAGCGGGCCTCATTATGGATATTGAAAAGTAGTGCAAATCACTCAGATGTTAAATTTAAAATTGTTCTCAATATAGTCAGTGTATAGTCCCGAATAAGCTTATACTTATTCTCAGTGCTGTGTTACATCACTCAAAAGCTCTGAAGCGAATGTGGCTTAGTTTATTAAAATTCATCCTATAATAAATTTATTACAAAACCCTTATTTAATTATATTATATATTTTTAGAATATACTTACATTTTTGGTTAAAAACGATCGTTTACTCGTTCACGTGTGTTATAGTTCGAAATATGCATTTTTCAGTAACGAGTGGTACGTTCACTTATGTGATGATTCGAGCCGACAACCTGATATTAGCAGTTTGCTTCACAGCCGAAATAGTTCGACTTCTACCTTTATTCAACGCTAGCAATTCGTATTTTCAAAGCTTCATTATCCTATAAAATATCACTCGGCACCCTCTGCTTCTATGTTACTCTAATTAGTGAACTACTCAGCCCATTCATGTTTGTAATACCAATTAACGAACTAGTTCGTACTCGACCTGCTCACCAACTAGTTCATAAAGTAGAAAAAAAGCAGATTGTTGACTCAATTCACACTTATACGCATCTTATCCTCATTTCATATATCTTTCACATTTAAAGTAGCCTCATTTAGAGTAATGAAGGGCACACCTCTAATTGGTCATTTTGTACTAGTCCACATTTAGTCACTCCCGAACTAGTTCTTAAAATACAAGAAAAAACTATGATTGACTCAACCGAACATCTATTCTTATTTTCGCACCCACCACTAAGTGAAAATTTTCTAACTAGTCCAAATGTAGCCACTCCCGAACTACTTCTTAAAGTACAAAAAAAAAAACAGATGATTGACTCAATCGAAACTTACATGCAACTATTCTTCATATCTAACATTTAAAGTAGCCTCCAATAGGTCATTTTGCAACTAGTACAAATTTATTCACTCCCGAACTAGTCGAACACCAGTTCATGGGCTAGAATACTCGCTGAGCAGTTTGGCTTTCCACTGTTTGTGTACTTGTAGCTTTCCGCGAATCAATTCATGCTTTTATTATTGCTTATTTTATTATTTCCAATGTAGCTTTTCATTACGCATTATTTTTAGTTTTTCACTTATTTTATTTGGCCATAGTTAAACAGAATTGATTCATATCCATATGAATGCCAGTCCCCTTTAATGGTTTTATGAGTTGTGAGTCGGTGTATGTGCATTGATTGTAAAATATAATAAGATTGAATTCATTTGGTGAGCGGTCAATGAGTTGAAATTGTTAAGTAAATATTAAAAAATGTTAATAAAATATGATTTAAATACTTTTTCGCATATTTATTGAAATTTTCCATTTTAATTAAAATTACTCATTAAAGTACATTTATACTGAATAACTGAAATAACTGCTTTAAGGTATAAAACACCACCTACAACATCGTAAGCTGATGGCACACTCCCCGCCATGACTTATGATATTCAGTCATGGCGGGGAGTGTGAGCCTTTATAATTCAATCACTCTCAAAGGTGGTCTGATACAGTATAACTTTGAGTTACATATTAAAAGCGAGTTGGAGTTGATTTTTATACCACAGGTCAAAAGGGAAAGTAAATTTATTCAAAAGCTTTCAGGCTAAACTGCCTCATATTTTATGTATTAAAAGAACTCATTGGGATATTTTTATACCTACATATACCTATATATATGTGTGTGTGTCTTTATGTCTTAAAGTTTTATGCCCACTCCGAAAGGCATATGGTTTTATGAGGGACTTATTAATGGATGAGGAGCTTAAATTGGCTCAGAGTCACCATTCCCGAGGGCAACCGCTATTAGAAAAATACCTTAAACAACCAATTTGTTCTTGAAAATGTTTGACTGGCTTTTACGAGCTCCGATAGAACTAATTATGCAGCAAATTCTATGACAATGATATGTGGCACCATAGGCTTCAACTAGAAGTTAGAGGATCCTCTATACGCTCCATCAACGATCCACTCTGTACATCATGTGCGAAAAATGAGGAGAGTACAGAGCATTTGTGCTGCCGATATTTGGCTTTCGCCAGACTTAGATGGTACATTTTTGGGTCGAGCGTATTGACAGTAGATGAGCAATATTATCTTTCCTTCAACAAATTACTAAGATACTTTCACAAATTAGGGAAGTGCTTTGAGAACTTTGAGTTCCCACCCTCCCCAGTCTATCCCTATTCTTTAAATCCTCCTTGCAGTCTTAAGTGTGGTGTGCAATGTTACTTGAGAGTTTGGAAAATTCTCGGTCATTCAGAATTCCAAACCAATTCACTTTGCGGTGATATTTGAGTGACTTTTCACTAAGAATTCACAATTTTTCTTTTTACTTTGTTTCTATTTAGATATACGAAATGCTTTCCTTTAAGTATACCAGGATGTTACCAGAAGCTAGAAAAATTTAAATACTAAGGTCTCATAGGTCACTATGCGCGAGAAATGCATGCTGTGCGAATGGGAATTACCTCAAGTCCCTATTGCGATGGATGTATGGAGGATGAGGTGGTATGATCTCAGCATTTTCTCCTTAAATGCCCTGATCTGGCGGGGCTAAGATCCAGGCATCTTGGCTCTTACTTCTTTGCTGCGCCTGCTGATATAGCTGGTGTTGACATTAAAAATCTGATGAATTTCATCAGCAGCACAAAGCGGTTGACGCAAACGCAGCACAGTCATCGTTCGTAGTTCACACAATCTAAACCCATCTTCCTAACCATCCCAGCACCACCTCTCGCTGCCCTCTCCCTGCATATCATCGGTCTTCCTTTCTCACCTCACCTCCTTCATAAACCTCGTCCAAGTGTGCTCATTCCTTGGCCAAACATACCAACCCAAGGTGAAGTCAGTTTATCATCCGAAATTAACATTATTATTATTATTACTTGCCAGCACGCCGGCTGAGGGCGCAGAGTGCTGAGAGAAGTAAATTACTTTGGGATGAGTTACTGGTTGTAAGCTTTACTTGCTTTACTTTACTCAACGTACTGGCTTCGCCTTCAAGATTTTTTGAGTCGACTTCTACCGGGTGGGCCTTGAATTCCAGTCTAAGTACGTTTGGCTGATGTCAGTAGCACATTTTCTTATAATATGACTAATCCGTCTTCATTAACGCTTGCGAATCTCAATTTGGATTAGCCTTTGCCTACCACGATTGAGGAGTTCATCATTTGACACCCAGTTACCGGGCCTCCACATGGGCTAGGTGGCGCTAAGGAAGCAATTTATGAAGCTGTCAAGCTCTTTTGTTGTTGCAATGACCACAGAGCATGCTGCTGAAATACTAAACAATTACTGTTGAATTATTCAAAAAAAATATTTCGAAAAGTTTTTGGTTTACTTGCAATTAGACAACTCGTTTTAACCATCTCTGAGATGTTCTCCCTTTCTTCGTGAAACTATTAAAGTGAGACTAAAGAAATGGTTTCAGTATTTGTGTATTTAAGGTTTCTCTGCTGATTAGTTCGCAAATCAAAATTAAAACAATTTTTGTAGTATACAGTTGCAATAAGCAAAGGGCGAATCAGTTGCGCGATTCAGATAGAAAACTTTATTGTGCTTTAATTGGGTTCACTTAATATACAACAGCGCTACTTTTAGAAAGTGAGAGCAAGTGCACAAGGAGTCACCTCGAAACTTAATTGTACTCGCAAAAACTTATATGGGCCCTAAAACGGGCAAAATCTAGCGGTAAATTACGCGCAGCACGTGACGTACACTGCGTATACGCAACCTTAGCGAAGATTCCGCCCATGTGTAATATCGGAATGACAGCTGGTGTGTGGGTGGATGTGTAAGTGTGTGCTACATTGTAAACCAAGCCAGTAACCAAGCAAATAACGCTAAACATACGCTAAGTGGTCGCGCTAACTAACCGAAACAAAAAAAAAACAACAAAAAAAACTTATAAAACAATACGAAACATGATTGCTGCTATCTTCCACTATTATTATTATTTGTTATTGTTGCAAGGCAGGGTTGTGTTAATAGTGTTGATAGAATTGTTTTTGCTTGTTTTTTACATATTTTTGTTTTTATTCTTGCAATTTTTCGAGAGCACAAAAGTTTTTGGCAACATTTGTTGCCAATTAGTTTTAATTTATCTTGAGTGATTAATGAGCTGGTTACTGGTTGTTGTCGTTCTAGTCGTCGTTGTTGTTGTTGCTGTTTTAACAGTGCTTACATGCAGGCAGTGAAGTTGCACGCCAACTAACAAGCACTCTAAGCTTGCTTGTTTTGATGGCAGCGCGCAAAATTTTTATCTCACACATTCGAAGTATCTCTGCACATGCACACACACACACACATACTTGCATAAATCTCATATACTCGCACACACTTACAATTTCTGTTATCTATCTGCACTTTTGTTCATTTGAGTGAGCTTTCGTTTTAGTTTCACTAAGTGCGTACACACACACAACCAAACATATATGAATGCATACATGCGAATAATTTATTTTGCAATGCTTTGGCGTATATAGTAAATTACGAGGGGAATTTAGTGTGCGACTGACGGCAACCTTCTCACGCAGAATAGAATTAATTGTAATTTGTGTTAAGTGTTGTTGGTCTCTAATATTTGTTGGTAGTTTGTGTGTGGAAACAAATGAAATTTCGTGTGTTTTTGCTTATACGTATATATATATATATGCATTAGGGTGGTTAAAAAAAAATTGAAAGAAAATTTTGGTAGCTCGTTCACTTAAGAACAAAAATATCCTTTGCCTATGGTAAATATTAATTTTTAACTGCTGTTTATTAAACTTTCCGCAGTCAAACTACTTTACTTCAACGCCTCAGGACATAAGTATTAATTTGCTCCCACTTCTCGTGAAAATAAAAATTTTTTTCGATATCCCACTCGAGAGCTTCATAAGAGAAACAAAGTTCAGTAAAAGTATGTTGTTAGTGTAATTTCTGATTTTCTTATATGTGTTAATTTCCCACTGACATTCATAATAAGTAGATACACAATTTTAGTGAATTACACCCACCGTCCGTCGCACTACCTTTTACTGCCATTATCCAACGCGTGAGGTCCTTTTTGACCCCCGTTTTAAACTAAATGCATACAAAATATTTTAGACTGTATTATCAAATTTTTTTAACAAACATTTTATCTACACATATTTTGAATAAAAATCACTTACCTAACAAAACATATTTATTCACATTTAAATTAAATTTATAAAAGACTCCATATTTTCACATTTAAACCAAAAGATAAATTTATATATATTTTATTTCTATAACTTTCAGGTTTTCAAAACTTAAAAAAAAATATATATAATTTTCGCGTACACTTCTGTTAGGGTGCGAGCAGAGTGAGCGCTGATGCCGGGCGGAGCCGAGCCGAGCTTATTGACGCTTATTTTCATGCGAAAATAAAATTTGTATATAACACAGTGAATGCGAGAATCAGCGCTGAAATTCTGTTTATTCCATGTGTTATGCTCTTATGTCATTTAGTTTTGTTGTTCATTTGTGTTTATAAAATTGCTGTACACGGTAATGGATTCATCTGATGAAGAATATTTTGCTTCTCCTAGTGTGATTAATGCAATTGTTAACGCAAAAGAGTTTGGAAAACATCCAATTACACTAAAAAGGAATGGATTTGGTGAATTTCATCATTTATATTATATAATGATTTAAGAAAATATCCAGCTAAATTTCAACAATATACCCGAATGAAAATTGAAACATTTGATTACATTCTGGACAAGATAGGTGTGAAACTAAACAAAAACTGGACAAATTTTATTAAGGTGCCAGTAACTTCTTGCGAAAGATTGATAGGGACTCTGAGGTAAAATAATGCTTTAATATTTTGTTTAATTCAATTATATTTCATGTAATAATTTGTATTTATAAAAAACTATTTATGTATCGGGTCAGTGTAATAAATTGGCGTCTCCTTTGCTGTTTGTATTTGGTCCAATAATGGCTCACTTCCAATTTGTATGGAGGCAAATGATGAAGTGGTTGGTTCATTTGTGATTTCAATTGGCACAAATGTGCTGGACTGAAAATGTCCTGATGTGCTCAAATCAATTGAGTACACGTTCTCAGAGGAGGTCCTAATTGGAGAGGAAATTGTTTCATAGCGTGAGCGTTCGTTGCGCAGTCTGCCAAACTGTTGGCTTTGCCATACACATTTGTATAGTGTATTCTGCATTTCCATCCTGCATAAACATTTTTTTTCCGGCTCCAATTTCCGAATATGCGGCAGTAATGTTAAGAAAAAGGCCGCATCTTCGTCCAAGACTGTTTTTTTTTTTTTGAATTTCTTTTTTCAAGAAAAAGTAATTTTTTTTCTATTTCTAACAGTTCGGCACTGCTGCTGTTCGCAGTCCGTTTCCTCTTTGGGCAGGATTCAGGGTTTGTTTCAAAGCTTTCATACATTTCCTCACTTTCCCCAAATTTTTCATATTACAAACATTTTAACAAAAGACAATCTCTTTATTTAGATATTTGGCTACTGGTGCATCGTTTGCGTCGCTGGCTTTTTCGTTTAGACTTGGCAAATCAACTGTTGGACTAATTGTAAAAGAAACAACTCAAACGCTATGGGAGGAGTTATTTCCTGTCCATATGCCGCCACCAACTAAAAAACACTTGGAAGAAGTTGCAGCGCAATACTGGAATTTATGGAACTTCCCAAATTGCATTGGTGCTATTGATGGAAAGCCCATACGTATCAAGTGTCCAGCAAGTTCTGGCTCAATATTTTATAATTACAAACATTTTTTTCCATTGTGTTACAAGGTATTTCCGATGCCAACTGCAAATTTATTGCGATCGAAGTTGGAGGGTATGGGAAGCAAAGTGATGGTGGTACTTTCAGTTCTTCTCAAATTTATAAACTTTTAAAAACTGGGGAACTACAGGTACCGCGAAGCACAAGTCTACCAAATACTAACCAAACTTTGCCATATGTTTTTCTTGGTGATGAAGCCTATCCCCTTTGGGAATGTTTATTACGGCCATATAGCAGAAAAGACTGCACTGAAGACCACGAGTATTTTAATGCGCGCCTTTCAAGGGTTAGAAAGTGCATTAAATGCGCTTTTGGGCTTATAAAAATTTATAATTTTATGGAAGCCGATAGAAACTGATCCTTCTCTTGCCGAAGTAATTATTAAGGCAATTTGCCTACTGCATAATATAAACATTGATCGAGAGGGTTTGGATGAAAACTTGTGAGAAGAAGTTGAGAAGCAAAACACAAAAGAACAGCAAAATTAATTCAATAAAACTAGCAGCAAGAAAGGCAGAGATCACTTCTGTAACTATCTATACCTCAATAAACTCAAATACTATGTAATGGGTATTACTTACTTGGTACTTTTATTTCTGCTGTAACCGATGTCCACAGTTTTTCCACACAAACACGATTGTGATAATATATATTACAATTGGTTTTTTTGGTCCCATAAAGCAGGCCGGGAAAAAATTTCACTTATTATTTGATCGATATCCATTTTTTTATTTTTAAAACATTAAAAAACACAACTGCACTCTAAAAAGTAAACATCAACAATGCAAAAAAGCGCGCAAAACGCTTTGAAACTGTTTTCTCGCACTCATCGGCTTTGCTCTCTGCTCTTGCGTTCACTGTGTTATACACAAGCTTATTTGTATTGACTTGTATGTAATCAGTTTTATCGCACTGACAATCTCGGTTCGGCTTTCAGCGCTCACTCTGGTCGTCACCTTAGGTATTTGACCGAGCTCCTACTCCTGTGTGTGTCTTGATGTTTTCCACAAAATGGAGGGATCTACAACATTAAGCCAACTCCAAATTGCAGATGTTTTTTATGCAGAGCTTTTATATGACAACGAACGACTTTTTCGTTGCCTACTGAGAAGCGGCCGCTATGAGAAAAAACTTTTTCTACTAATGGGTGTTTCGTGGCTGGAATTTCAAGCCCGTGCATTTCCTAATGGTCATGCACTCAAAATTTCGACTATGGCGGCAAGCAGATAAGGGTGGGTTAACTTTTCATTGACAACTTCTTAGCAGATTAGATGTGAAGATTCATATTTACTAAAGTATCATGAATGCTACTTTTTTTTACAGGAGACATAAAACACCTGCCCTTAAATAATTATTCGTAGGGGGAAAACCCCTTAGAGTAGCTGAAAGGGCTAAATATCTAGGACTTGTAAATATCGGGAAAGGAAGCTAAATTGGGAGCTCACAGTCGCAGATAGACTCTCAATACTAAGCGCATTGCCTATTCGGCAGTCACGCCCAGACGATGGGTGTGCAAACACATGACTTCCGCAGAAGAGGAAGAGTCGATCTCGCACCTTTTGTGCCACTATCCTGCTCTATCCAGAGGTAAACTCAGATCCAAACGTAAAAAGATCTCAGGTCTCCAGAAACAACGGGCCTTCTAAAACTTTTGAAAAGTACACACAGGTTTTAAGGGAGATAAGAACAAGTTCCTCAAGCGGCATCCCAATGGGCTATGAGCCTGAGTGTGTCCCATAGTGGACAACCGCTTCAACCTAACCTTACCCCACATAGTTTACTTTATTGTTACTTTTATTTGTAAATTTTTTATAGAACATTGTTTTTTTTTTTGGATTTCTAGGTTTTATTTAAAGAACCAAATAATGGCGCTTTAAACCAAATAGGAAAAGAGGCTGTAAATTGTTTACATATAAATCAAACTAATTCTTTCAACGAACAAAAAATAAAAACATAAGTTTCGCTATATTTAAAAAATTTGTTTTAATACTTTTGTTCATCATCTTCATGAACTCGTTTGATATCGTGAAAAAAAATTAAAAACTTTTTATACAAACAAATTTAAATAAAAATAAACACTGAAAAAAAAAGTTTAAATAATAAAAAAAAAAAATTTTAAATAAAATAGTTTTAAATAATAAACTATAAAAAAAAATTTCATGCTGAAAACAAATTAAAAATATTTTTAATAAAAAAAAAATTATTTTTAAATAATAATTTATAAAAAAATTTTCATGCTGAAAAAAAATTAAAAATTTTTTAAATAAAAAAATTTAAAACAAAAATATAAGTTTCACTACATTTAAAAAATTTGTTTTTAATATATTTGTTCATCACCATTGTGAATTCCTTTTGACCTCATGAAAAAATTAAACATTTTTTAATTAAATAAAAAATTAAAATCTTTTCATGCTAAAAATTTTTTGAAGTTAAAAAAAACTTTATATATAAATTTTTTTTATTTTTATTTAAATTTTTTTTTTCATTTTAGAATTGTTTTAATTAATAAAAAAATTTTCATGCTAAAAAATTTTTAAAATGAAAGAAAAAAAATTTTATATTTAAACTTTTTTATTTTTATTTAAATTTTTTATTGTTTTATTTTTAAATTTTTTTATTTTTATTCAAAAGTTTTTTTATTTTTTTCATTTAATCATAATTTTTTTATAATTCCTTTTTCCATTTAACACGTTAAACAAAAAGAGCATTCGCACTCTCACAGGCGCCCTCACGGGTCACTTCACCTGCAACAAACACTTACACAAATTAGGCAAAACTAACACCAGCACCTGCAGATTCTGCTGCGAAGATGAGGAGTCTATGGAACATCTCATTATCGAATGTCCGGGGTTGACGCACAGAAGGAAAAGGTTTTTAAACAAGTTCATGCTTACAGACGAAGACCTTCAATCACTCCCTCAGAAGGAGCTGGTACAATTCATAAGCATACTTAACAGTCAATAGACAGCATTGGGTGCACAATAGATCAATATGGTCGCAGTGCTAAAGGGTCATACCTTAACCCTTTACTACCATTGACCATTAACCATCCATTCAACACGAGCGGTCTCTCTTTTACTTTCTATTTTGTTAGTTACTTTATATTTTTATGATTACTAGTAAATAATAGTATCCGAAAGTCGATAATAATATCGAATAGTCGGGTTTTACTAATAAACAACTCAGCAGCCATCCTTCATGCTAGGCGGTGAGGAAAAAAAAAGCCACACCAAGTACTTAATCTATTCTGCCTCCATATTCGTGGTTCAATCAGTTTTAAATGTGAATGAGTCCATCCCAATAATTTCTGAAATAAGAGACACTTTAATAGCAAACACACCCACGATCAAGCTACTGTGGGTGCCTTGTCATATTGGGATACCGCGCAACACTCTTGCAGATAGTGCAGCAAAAATGGCAACTAGACCTCACTGGAATTGACCTATATACTAACCAAAAAAGAGCAGTTTACAACAACAGCGTAATATCTTGAAATCTAAACTTGGAAAATTACACCAATAGATACAAAACAATAAACTCTGGTCGCTTGGCACCTAAGTTTCCCGTTGAGCTACCTAGAAGGCAGATTGTTATACTTATATATAATATATGTACACGTCGTCAAAAAAATAATAAAAGATCTCGTCTTGGCGACACGCGCTTAAAATATCTCTTCGACAAATCTCAGCCATCCTTCGGCAAATCTCAACCTGTATATGATCTTACTATAATCCATATATTAAAAAATTGTCCAGAACTTGCATGTATTCGCCATGAAGTAATCAATAACGATTTACAACAAACACTAAAAAATGTTTATAGCACTAACATAAAACAAATAGTCAAATTTCTATGTAAACTAAATACATATCTATTCTGAAGTGTCATACTACCTTATGTACTTGAGATATTTAGGTAAGTAGCCTCATTTGGGTTCCGGGGCACAGAGATATTGAGAAAAACTGTAAAGCTGATGAGTTAGCCAGAAAAGGTACTGCTCTTCAACTGCTCAGCGACAAAAATACCGTTGGAATACCCATGGCCACAAGTAAACTAATAATAAAAAACAACATTGTCCAAGAGGCCAATAGGTCATGATGAGATTAAGATACATGTGTAGCAGCTAGGCTACTATGGCCACAAGTAAACAAGAAAAGGACAAAGGAATTGCTTAATCTCTCAAGAGACAATATCGTGGCTTATTTAACCGGTCATTGGTCGTGCAGACCGACTTCCACCATAACCTAACCTAAGTAGACGACAAATATTACTAATTTTAATTTGGAAAGCAATGACCTGTGACGCTAGTGCTTAAATCACCTTATTTACGTTTAATTCATTAGCTTGTATAATAAATAAAATAAAAATAAAATAATACAATATTAAACACATATTTTGTCTTCAGTGTGTGATTTTCGGACCTTTAAATCATCACCTTCAAGAAAAGCTTACTAAATTTAGTAAGGAAATGCATTTTAAAATGTCACTGCATTGGTTCGTGTGCTTGATAAATTTCAATGAGGCCCCATTTTGTAATTTACGTATATGAAACATTAGACGTACTTGATAAAAAATATCTACGATAATACTATATTTGCAGTTTGGACGGGAAAAGAAGCCGCACTGGTGTGAAACAAGGATCTCTGTAGTCGTCATTATTGTTCACTTTATACCTAAATGATTGGCACGCCTATTTTGGAAGGTGGAAATTAAGAAAAACATTTTTCTAATAGCGGTCGCCCCTCGGCAGGCAATGGCAAACCTCCGAGTGTATTTCTGCCATGAAAAAGATCCTCATAAACATATCTGCCATTCGGAGTCGGCTTGAAACTGTAGGTCTCTCCATTTGTGGAAAAAATTAAGACGCACACCACAAATAGCACACCAAACACCCAAAAAGGGTGTACGCGCCAATTATATATATATATATTCATTTCAAGCGGTATGCAGAGCGATGCAAACTTACGCAGTGCATATGTGGGGGTATTCCTTCGATTCGATGAAGTAAATAAACTTCAACGTTACTTCATTAAAAGAATACTAAAACTACCCGAGCTCACTCCGAATCATGCAATAACACCAGAAACTTATTTAGAAGATAGCCACATGTATTCTTTAGAGCTATACATAAAATATATCCGGAACACCATTTATAAATACAATTGCAACAGACTCCCATAAGTAAAAATGTATATAGGCTTAACATCTGAACGACATGGGAATGGAGTTCGGTCTTAAGTTTGAAGAAAACTTCACCGCTACAGATTGGCAAGATCGCTCAATGCAACTTCTTACCAAAATGAAAATAAAAGATCTCAACATGGCAAGGCAAAACGCAGAGTGAAGCGCGACGCGCATTTATGAACATTTAGACTACTCAAAAGGGGAATCATATAATAAAGAAGATGTGCGACTACCTGACATTACAACAATTTTCAGAGCAAGATGTAGTTTTCTAAAGCTAAATACAAATCCACGTGTGGAAATACATAGACAATTTGAGCTCTCTGCAATTTAAACGAGGAAGATGAAATGCAGCACTTCTTAGGAAGATGTCCGGCACTGTAGGAGATCAGAAGAAGATACCTAAACGCAGCGAAACTAAATGAAGCAGAAGTAATAGATATACTATACTTAATGGTCACAATTGGAAAAGACTAACTTGCTTTATATACTCAGCCTAACGCATGGAGAATTCCTTATTGCACAGTTTAATTTTTTATTAATTTTTGAGCTGTGACAGACAACATTGTTATTGCCACAAATTTATTATTTCTTTCTTTATGTATTTATATTTTCCAATGAATTATTGTGTAAATTATTGAACTATTTATAAATAAATAAAGAATTACTGCTACTACTGCAAAAATATTAGATGTGTATTATCAAAAATAATAAAGTCCTTTATTATAGTTAACTTCTAGAAACAAAAACATATCTTTGAATTCAGGCTTAAATAAAAAATAGCAAAATCGCAAAATTCTCTTAACCCTTTCGCGCCTACTGGGACAATATGTCCCAGCCTCGTACAAAGTTATTTATTAGTTTTTCTACTCAAAATAAACCTTCCATCTTAACTGTCCCAATAAAAGTTCTTGGTTTCATTTATAAAAACAATCCCAAAAAAATTCGTAATTATAATATACGTGGCACCATTGATCCACTTAGCAAGCACATGTTAAGAAATTTTGACGATATGGCAAGACAAACGATGTCAAAAACATATGTTCCGCGATCGTCATTGCGTTAGCATCGAATCAGTAAATAGTGCACTTAGAATTCTCCCTATATTGCATTTAATACATTCTTAGAATATCAGTAAAGGTGAGTAAAATATAATTTTGTATGACTTGGGATCTATTGTCCCAGTTTGCATTTTAGGGACTTATTTGTACCAATATGGTTTTTCCCAGATGTCGAAGAAAAAGTACACTGTGGAAGAGGTTGCAGATATTTTATATGAAAGCTCTGAAGAGGAAGATTTTAGCCCATCTGAGAGTAGCTACAAACCATCGTCAAACTCTGGGAACAGCAAAGCAGATGGAGATAATACTTATGAAGGTGAGAGTGATGCTTTCTATTCCGAATCAGACGAAGAATATGCTGCCGATGACATAAATTCGAGTGTGAATGAGGAAGAAGAATTATGCGAGAATGAGGTGAGTGAAGCACCTGCCATTGCCACCTGGACTAACATCATAGAAGTTGGATGTTTCGAACCCAAATTTCGAATGCCATTAGAAAGAGATTCTCAAGTTCTGGTAGATCTTCTCAGAGGGTCTACCGAGTTCCGTGTATTTAGAGAATTTTTTCGAAAAAGTTTGTATACTTTTATTGCACAGTGCACGACTAAAAAACTTAATAAAGAGAAGAAAACTAATAGAGCATTAACCGATGAACATGAAATAATGGTGTTGTTAGACATGGATACGATTATGCACTACAATCATTTACCATCATTACATGATTATTGGAGCAAACACGCATTAATGGGAAACGAAATGATATTTAAATGAAACTATATTTAAATGATTGTGACAAACCTGATGATGATCCAAAAGATTACTATATTTCTGAAGTCGTTTCATGTATGAAAGAAAAAGTCATGCGAATACGAAGTGATAGATAGTCCTTTTCAATCAGTCGATGAATGTATGGCAAAATTCAAAGGTAGGTCCAGTCTAAAGCAGTACATGCCTATGAAACCAATCAAACGCGGTGTTAAAATTTGGTTGCGATGTGATGCAAAAAAAGGATATACATACGATTTGAATGTATACACTGGTAAAGATGTCACCACTAATCTTTCTGGAACTCTTGGAGAAAGAGTGGTTTTGGAATTAGCAGGTACTATCCGAGATAATGATGTGGCTGTTGCATTCGATCGATTTTTCACATCAATAACATTGATGAAATCCATTCCAGTTCCTACTATTGGTACATATATGAGAAATCGAAAAGAAACACCGGAGTTCGGGTCGCGACTAGAACGTGGGCAAAGCCGGTTCCAAATAAACTGCGATGGTCTACTAGTTACTCGTTGGATGGACTCGAAAGAAGTACTTGTTGTCTCTAACTGTCACAAGCCGAGCATAGGCGAAGTAGATAGGAAGCAAAAGGACGGTAGGAAGAAAAAAGTTGCCTGTCCCTTAGCTATTGTGGACTATAATCGTTTGATGGGGGGCGTAGATCTAGCTGATCAGAAAGCTGCAATATACGATATCAACCGGAAATCCCAAAAGTGGTGGAAAAAGGTTTTTTCAAGATTCTGATGCTTTCAACTGTTAATGCTTGGATTGTGCACATCGACCTGAACCGTAAGAAATCAACACTGATACAGTTCATAGTCCCATTAGCAGAGTCCCTTATTGCGGAAGGGACCAATCACAAGGAGTTAAAAACTCGGCGAACTGGCGGAGATGGTCTTCCGCCCACGTACCGAGCTCTAAATATATGTGATCATTTACCATTAAAAGGTAGTTCTCGACGTCGTTGCGTACGATGCACTTCCCTGCAAAAAGAAACGAGAACAAATTGCGTTTGCTCTGGACGCAACAATGCACTTTGTTTCAAATGTTTTGCCTCGTACCATAAGTAAATACTTTTTCTGTAATAAAAATCAAAAATACTAAATTTTTCAAATAGATTTTTTAAAACCAAATTCGACGGTTTATTAAATTGGGTTTTAAAATAAGGGTTTATATTGGGACAATATGTCCCAGGATAATGCAAGGAATTAAGGACTTTTTAAGTATGTAGAACATATTTTTTCTATTATATTTTTCGTCTTTTTTGTATGCGTGCAAGAAGTATTCCGGTAGCGCAAATAAAACTCCGGCGCGAAGGGCATTATTAAGGCAATTTGCCTACTGCATAATATAAACATTGATCGAGAGGGTTTGGATGAAAACTTGTGAGAAGAAGTTGAGAAGCAAAACACAAAAGAACCGCAAAATGAATTCAATAAAACTAGCATTAAGAAAGGCAGGGATCACTTCTGTAACTATCTATACCTCAATAAACTCAAATACTATGTAATAGTGTAAGGTCATAAATCCAATGACCTATTCAAGTAGTTACCATCCCAAATACATCCCTGCGATGTAGCTAAATTATTATCTTAGTTTACTAGTTACTCTCTTTTATCTAAACATGTAAATATTTTTTAAAATGAATTCCTAACTGAAATGTAAATGTAGAAAGTGATGAATAAAACAGTCACGATTTACAAGCCATCCTTACAATAGGTATTACTTACTTGGTACTTTTATTTCTGCTGTAACCGATGTCCACAGTTTTTCCACACAAACACGATTGTGATACAATTTGTTTTTTTGGTCCCATAAAGCAGGCCGGGAAAAAATTTCACTTATTATTTGATCGATATCCATTTTTTTATTTTTAAAACATTAAAAAACACAACTGCACTCTAAAAAGTAAACATCAACAATGCAAAAAAGCGCGCAAACCGCTTTGAAACTGTTTTCTCGCACTCATCGGCTTTGCTCTCTGCTCTTGTCGGCGTTCACTGTGTTATACACAAGCTTATTTGTATTGACTTGTATGTAATCAGTTTTATCGCACTGACAATCTCGGCTCGGCTTTCAGCGCTCACTCTGGTCGTCACCTTAGGTATTTGACCGAGCTCCTACTCCTGTGTGTGTCTTGATGTTTTCCACAAAATGGAGGGATCTACAGCATTAAGCCAACTCCAAATTGCAGATGTTTTTTATGCAGAGCTTTTATATGACAACGAACGACTTTTTCGTTGCCTACTGAGAAGCGGCCGCTATGAGAAAAAACTTTTTCTACTAATGGGTGTTTCGTGGCTGGAATTTCAAGCCCGTGCATTTCCTAATGGTCATGCACTCAAAATTTCGACTATGGCGGCAAGCAGATAAGGGTGGGTTATCTTTTCATTGACAACTTCTTAGCAGATTAGATGTGAAGATTCATATTTACTAAAGTATCATGAATGCTACTTTTTTTTACAGGAGACATAAAACACCTGCCCTTAAATAATTATTCGTAGGGGGAAAACCCCTTAGAGTAGCTGAAAGGGCTAAATATCTAGGACTTGTAAATATCGGGAAAGGAAGCTAAATTGGGAGCTCACAGTCGCAGATAGACTCTCAATACTAAGCGCATTGCCTATTCGGCAGTCACGCCCAGACGATGGGTGTGCAAACACATGACTTCCGCAGAAGAGGAAGAGTCGATCTCGCACCTTTTGTGCCACTATCCTGCTCTATCCAGAGGTAAACTCAGATCCAAACGTAAAAAGATCTCAGGTCTCCAGAAATAACGGGCCTTCTAAAACTTTTGAAAAGTACACACAGGTTTTAAGGGAGATAAGAACAAGTTCCTCAAGCGGCATCCCAATGGGCTATGAGCCTGAGTGTGTCCCATAGTGGACAACCGCTTCAACCTAACCTTACCCCACATAGTTTACTTTATTGTTACTTTTATTTGTAAATTTTTTATAGAACATTGTTTTTTTTTTTTGGATTTCTAGGTTTTATTTAAAGAACCAAATAATGGCGCTTTAAACCAAATAGGAAAAGTGGCTGTAAATTGTTTACATATAAATCAAACTAATTCTTTCAACGAACAAAAAATAAAAACATAAGTTTCGCTATATTTAAAAAATTTGTTTTAATACTTTTGTTCATCATCTTCATGAACTCGTTTGACCTCGTGAAAAAAAATTAAAAACTTTTTAAACAAACAAATTTAAATAAAAATAAACACTGAAAAATAAAAAGTTTAAATAATAAAAAAAAAAACTTAATTTTTTAAATAAAAAAATTTAAAACAAAAATATAAGTTTCACTACATTTAAAAAATTTGTTTTTAATATATTAACTATAAAAAAAAATTTCATGCTGAAAACAAATTAAAAATATTTTTAATAAAAAAAAAAATTATTTTTAAATAATAATTTATAAAAAAATTTTCATGCTGAAAAAAAATTAAAAATTTTTTAAATAAAAAAGTTTTAAACAAAAATATAAGTTTCACTACATTTAAAAAATTTGTTTTTAATATATTTGTTCATCACCATTGTGAATTCCTTTTGACCTCATGAAAAAATTAAACATTTTTTAAATAAAAAATAAAAATCTTTTCATGCTAAAAATTTTTTGAAGTTAAAAAAAACTTTATATATACATTTTTTTTATTTTTATTTAAATTTTTTTTTTCATTTTAGAATTGTTTTAATTAATAAAAAAGTTTTCATGCTAAAAAATTTTTAAAATTAAAGAAAAAAAATTTTATATTTAAACATTTTTATTTTTATTTAAATTTTTTATTGTTTTATTTTTAAATTTTTTTATTTTTATTTAAAAGTTTTTTTATTTTTTTTCATTTAATCATAATTTTTTTATAATTCCTTTTTCCATTCAACACGTTAAACAAAAAGAGCATTCGCACTCTCACAGGCGCCCTCACGGGCAGCACCTGCAGATTCTGCTGCGAAGATGAGGAGTCTATGGAACATCTCATTATCGAATGTCCGGGGTTGACGCATAGAAGGAAAAGGTTTTTAAACAAGTTCATGCTTACAGATGAAGACCTTCAATCACTCCCTCAGAAGGAGCTGGTACAATTCATAAGCATACTTAACAGTCAATAGACAGCATAGGATGCACAATAGATCAATATGGTCGCAGTGCTAAAGGATCATACCTTAACCCTTTACTACCATTGACCATTAACCATCCATTCAACACGAGCTGTCTCTCTTTTACTTTCTATTTTGTTAGTTACTTTAATAGGACTATGAATAAGTTCGTGCGGTTTTTTTTCGAAATTTGAAACTTTATTGACGTAAAATGGTTACAAATTTAATATTCAAAATATTGTCCATCGCTTATTACTACTTTTTCCCATCTTTCTGGCAATTCACGGATTCCCTTTGTGAAAAATTCGGTCGGTTTTGCCGCAATCCACGAATCGATCCATTTTTTGACTTCATCGTAATTACGGAAGTGCTGGTCAGCCAGGCCATGTTGCATCGATCGGAAGAGATAGTAATCGGATGGCGCAAGGTCTGGACTATACAGCGGGTGGGGTAGGACATCCCATTTGAGCGTTTCTAAGTATGTTTTGACCACTTGTGCAACATGTGGCCGAGCATTGTCATGTTGCAAAATAACTTTGTCGTGTCTATCGGCGTATTGCGGCCGTTTTTTTCGCAGTGCTCGGCTCAAACGCATCAATTGTCGTCGGTAGACATCCCCCGTAATCGTTTCATTCGGTTTCAGTAGCTCATAATACACAACACCCAGCTGGTCCCACCAGATACACAGCATAACCTTCAGGCCATGAATATTCTGCGCCGACGTCGATGTTGAAGCATGGCCAGGGTATCCATACGTTGCCCGACGTTTTGGATTGTCGTAATGGACCCACTTTTCATCGCCAGTCACAATTCGATGCAAAAAACCCTTTCTTTTGTGCCGTTGAAGCAGTTGTTCGCATGCCATAAAACGGCGTTCAACGTCTCTTGGCTTCAATTCATACGGCACCCAATGGCCTACCTTTCGGATCATTCCCATGGCTTTTAAACGTTTGGAAATGGTTGATTGATCAACTCCCAAAGTTTTTGCAACCTCTTCTTGCGTTTGAGCCGGATCTTGATCGAGCAATTCCTCCAATTCGGTATCCATGAACTTTGGCGGCGCACCCTCGCGTTCTTCGTCTTCCAAGCCAAAATCACCACTTTTAAAGCGTGCAAACCACTTCTGGCACGTTCGCTCAGATAGAGCATGCTCACCATAAACTTCCACCAAGATACGATGACTTTCGGCTGCTTTTTTCTTCATATTAAAATAATGAAGAAGAATTCCCCGCAAAAACACATTATTTGGCACGAAATTCGACATTTTCAAGTGTGGTAAAAATATTGTTGTTTACGCTTCAAATAAAAAACTTATACTGACGTTTGTGCCTTACGACAGTAGCTCTCCAATGAATGTTTGGAAATGTGGATCGATGGAATAATAATCAAGTTACGCCATCTGTTGTAAAACCGCACGAACTTATAAATAGACCTATTATATTTTTATGATTACTAGTAAATAATAATATCCGAAAGTCGATAATAATATCGAATAGTCGGGTCTTACTAATAAACAACTCAGCAGCCATCCTTCATGCTAGATGGTGAGGAAAAAAAAACCACACCAAGTACTTAATCTATTCTGCCTCCATATTCGTGGTTCAATCAGTTTTAAATGTGAATGAGTCCATCCCAATAATTTCTGAAATAAGAGACACTTTAATAGCAAACACACCCACGATCAAGCTACTGTGGGTGCCTTGTCATATTGGGATACCACGCAACACTCTTGCAGATAGTGCAGCAAAAATGGCAACTAGACCTCACTGGAATTGACCTATATACTAACCAAACAAGAAATTAAAAGAGCTGTTTACAACCACAGCTTAAAATCTTTAAATCTAAACTGGGGAAATTACACCAATAGATACAAAACAATAAACCCTGGTCGGTTGGCACCTAAGTTTCCCGTTGAGATACCTAAAAGGTAAATTGTTATACTTATATATAATATATGTACACGTCGTCAAAAAAATAATAAAAGATCTCGTCTTGGCGACACGCGCTTAAAATATCTCTTCGACAAATCTCAGCCATCCTTCGGCAAATCTCAACCTGTATATGATCTTACTATAATCCATATATTAAAAAATTGTCCAGAACTTGCTTGTATTCGCCATGAAGTAATCAATAACGATTTACAACAAACACTAAAAAATGTTTATAGCACTAACATAAAACAAATAGTCAAATTTCTATGTAAACTAAATACATATCAATTCTGAACTGTCATACTACCTTATGTACTTGAGATATTTAGGTAAGTAGCCTCATTTGGGTTCCGGGGCACAGAGATATTGAGAAAAACTGTAAAGCTGATGAGTTAGCCAGAAAAGGTACTGCTCTTCAACTGCTCAGCGACAAAAATACCGTTGGAATACCCATGGCCACAAGTAAACTAATAATAAAAAACAACATTGTCCAAGAGGCCAATAGGTCATGATGAGATTAAGATACATGTGTAGCAGCTAGGCTACTATGGCCACAAGTAAACAAGGAAAGGACAAAGGAATTGCTTAGTCTCTCAAGAGACAATATCGTGGCTTATTTAACCGGTCATTGGTCGTGCAGACCGACTTCCACCATAACCTAACCTAAGTAGACGACAAATATTACTAATTTTAATTTGGAAAGCAATGACCTGTGGCGCTAGTGCTTAAATCACCTTATTTACGTTTAATTCATTAGCTTGTATAATAAATAAAATAAAAATAAAATAATACAATATTAAACACATATTTTGTCTTCAATGTGTGATTTTCGGACCTTTAAATCATCACCTTCAAGAAAAGCTTACTAAATTTAGTAAGGAAATGCATTTTAAAATGTCACTGCATTGGTTCGTGTGCTTGATAAATTTCAATGAGGCCCCATTTTGTAATTTACGTATATGAAACATTAGACGTACTTGATAAAAAATATCTACGATAATACTATATTTGCAGTTTGGACGGGAAAAGAAGCCGCACTGGTGTGAAACAAGGATCTCTGTAGTCGTCATTATTGTTCACTTTATACCTAAATGATTGGCACGCCTATTTTGGAAGGTGGAAATTAAGAAAAACATTTTTCTAATAGCGGTCGCCCCTCGGCAGGCAATGGCAAACCTCCGAGTGTATTTCTGCCATGAAAAAGATCCTCATAAACATATCTGCCATTCGGAGTCGGCTTGAAACTGTAGGTCTCTCCATTTGTGGAAAAAATTAAGACGCACACCACAAATAGCACACCAAACACCCAAAAAGGGTGTACGCGCCAATTATATATATATATATTCATTTCAAGCGGTATGCAGAGCGATGCAAACTTACGCAGTGCATATGTGGGGGTATTCCTTCGATTCGATGAAGTAAATAAACTTCAACGTTACTTCATTAAAAGAATACTAAAACTACCCGAGCTCACTCCGAATCATGCAATAACACCAGAAACTTATTTAGAAGATAGCCACATGTATTCTTTAGAGCTATACATAAAATATATCCGGAACACCATTTATAAATACAATTGCAACAGACTCCCATAAGTAAAAATGTATATAGGCTTAACATCTGAACGACATGGGAATGGAGTTCGGTCTTAAGTTTGAAGAAAACTTCACCGCTACAGATTGGCAAGATCGCTCAATGCAACTTCTTACCAAAATGAAAATAAAAGATCTCAACATGGCAAGGCAAAACGCAGAGTGAAGCGCGACGCGCATTTATGAACATTTAGACTACTCAAAAGGGGAATCATATAATAAAGAAGATGTGCGACTACCTGACATTACAACAATTTTCAGAGCAAGATGTAGTTTTCTAAAGCTAAATACAAATCCACGTGTGGAAATACATAGACAATTTGAGCTCTCTGCAATTTAAACGAGGAAGATGAAATGCAGCACTTCTTAGGAAGATGTCCGGCACTGTAGGAGATCAGAAGAAGATACCTAAACGCAGCGAAACTAAATGAAGCAGAAGTAATAGATATACTATACTTAATGGTCACAATTGGAAAAGACTAACTTGCTTTATATACTCAGCCTAACGCATGGAGAATTCCTTATTGCACAGTTTAATTTTTTATTAATTTTTGAGCTGTGACAGACAACATTGTTATTGCCACAAATTTATTATTTCTTTCTTTATGTATTTATATTTTCCAATGAATTATTGTGTAAATTATTGAACTATTTATAAATAAATAAAGAATTACTGCTACTACTGCAAAAATATTAGATGTGTATTATCAAAAATAATAAAGTCCTTTATTATAGTTAACTTCTAGAAACAAAAACATATCTTTGAATTCAGGCTTAAATAAAAAATAGCAAAATCGCAAAATTCTCTTAACCCTTTCGCGCCTACTGGGACAATATGTCCCAGCCTCGTACAAAGTTATTTATTAGTTTTTCTACTCAAAATAAACCTTCCATCTTAACTGTCCCAATAAAAGTTCTTGGTTTCATTTATAAAAACAATCCCAAAAAAATTCGTAATTATAATATACGTGGCACCATTGATCCAGTTAGCAAGCACATGTTAAGAAATTTTGACGATATGGCAAGACAAACGATGTCAAAAACATATGTTCCGCGATCGTCATTGCGTTAGCATCGAATCAGTAAATAGTGCACTTAGAATTCTCCCTATATTGCATTTAATACATTCTTAGAATATCAGTAAAGGTGAGTAAAATATAATTTTGTATGACTTGGGATCTATTGTCCCAGTTTGCATTTTAGGGACTTATTTGTACCAATATGGTTTTTCCCAGATGTCGAAGAAAAAGTACACTGTGGAAGAGGTTGCAGATATTTTATATGAAAGCTCTGAAGAGGAAGATTTTAGCCCATCTGAGAGTAGCTACAAACCATCGTCAAACTCTGGGAACAGCAAAGCAGATGGAGATAATACTTATGAAGGTGAGAGTGATGCTTTCTATTCCGAATCAGACGAAGAATATGCTGCCGATGACATAAATTCGAGTGTGAATGAGGAAGAAGAATTATGCGAGAATGAGGTGAGTGAAGCACCTGCCATTGCCACCTGGACTAACATCATAGAAGTTGGATGTTTCGAACCCAAATTTCGAATGCCATTAGAAAGAGATTCTCAAGTTCTGGTAGATCTTCTCAGAGGGTCTACCGAGTTCCGTGTATTTAGAGAATTTTTTCGAAAAAGTTTGTATACTTTTATTGCACAGTGCACAAATCAGCGACTAAAAAAACTTCATAAAGAGAAGAAAACTAATAGAGCATTAACCGATGAACATGAAATAATGGTGTTTTTAGGCGTGGCTATGATTATGCACTACAACCATTTGCCATCATTACATGATTATTGGAGCAAACACGCATCAATGGGAAACGAAATGATAAAGCAAAGTATTTCTCGCGATCGGTTCACTCTACTTTCTTCGAAACTACAAAATATTTTAAAATGATTGTGACAAACCTGATAATGCTCCAAAAGATTACTCTATTTCAGAAGTCGTTTCATGTATGAAAGAAAAATTCATGCGAATACGAAGTGATAGATAGTCCTTTTCAATCAGTCGATGAATGTATGGCAAAATTCAAAGGTAGGTCCAGTCTAAAGCAGTACATGCCTATGAAACCAATCAAACGCGGTGTTAAAATTTGGTTGCGATGTGATGCAAAAAAAGGATATACATACGATTTGAATGTATACACTGGTAAAGATGTCACCACTAATCTTTCTGGAACTCTTGGAGAAAGAGTGGTTTTGGAATTAGCAGGTACTATCCGAGATAATGATGTGGCTGTTGCATTCGATCGATTTTTCACATCAATAACATTGATGAAATCCATTCCAGTTCCTACTATTGGTACATATATGAGAAATCGAAAAGAAACACCGGAGTTCGGGTCGCGACTAGAACGTGGGCAAAGCCGGTTCCAAATAAACTGCGATGGTCTACTAGTTACTCGTTGGATGGACTCGAAAGAAGTACTTGTTGTCTCTAACTGTCACAAGCCGAGCATAGGCGAAGTAGATAGGAAGCAAAAGGACGGTAGGAAGAAAAAAGTTGCCTGTCCCTTAGCTATTGTGGACTATAATCGTTTGATGGGGGGCGTAGATCTAGCTGATCAGAAAGCTGCAATATACGATATCAACCGGAAATCCCAAAAGTGGTGGAAAAAGGTTTTTTCAAGATTCTGATGCTTTCAACTGTTAATGCTTGGATTGTGCACATCGACCTGAACCGTAAGAAATCAACACTGATACAGTTCATAGTCCCATTAGCAGAGTCCCTTATTGCGGAAGGGACCAATCACAAGGAGTTAAAAACTCGGCGAACTGGCGGAGATGGTCTTCCGCCCACGTACCGAGCTCTAAATATATGTGATCATTTACCATTAAAAGGTAGTTCTCGACGTCGTTGCGTACGATGCACTTCCCTGCAAAAAGAAACGAGAACAAATTGCGTTTGCTCTGGACGCAACAATGCACTTTGTTTCAAATGTTTTGCCTCGTACCATAAGTAAATACTTTTTCTGTAATAAAAATCAAAAATACTAAATTTTTCAAATAGATTTTTTAAAACCAAATTCGACGGTTTATTAAATTGGGTTTTAAAATAAGGGTTTATATTGGGACAATATGTCCCAGGATAATGCAAGGAATTAAGGACTTTTTAAGTATGTAGAACATATTTTTTCTATTATATTTTTCGTCTTTTTTGTATGCGTGCAAGAAGTATTCCGGTAGCGCAAATAAAACTCCGGCGCGAAGGGGTTAAACTACAAACTATTAGCTCAGTCCATATCAGCCTTATAAAAAAAGGAATCAGTCTCATTGGCGGATTTTTCTGTTCTAGATTCGACGCAGTATATCCTATTGTTGTTAGCAAAAAATTTGCAACGCTTATAGCATTTGGTAGGCACTTTTTTGTCATTCTTCTAGGTCATGATGAACAGCGTCTGCGTTCCCCGGTAGATTTTTACACCATCTCGTCTACAGCTTTAGCTATCTAATTTCGCTTTCTGAATCATAGAAACTTTATGCAACTGTATATCTTCCAATATCCTTTTCCTAGACAGGACCAGCAAAATCTTGCTCATCGTCCGGACGCCTCCGACAGTCATTGCAGTATCTGCCTATTTGCATCAATTTCAAAATAGCAAACTGAAAAAATCTCTCAAAATAACCACAAAAATAGACAAAATGAATTTGCACTATCCGCACAGGAAACAACACAAATAAAAAGAATAAACACAAATGTAAACTAAATAAAAACACTAAAATAAAGACTGACCTTCGCCGAACAATGCAACGCTAGTGGTCGCATGGGGTCAGCACTTAAGAGAATAGCGTCACAGGTGTATGCGATATATTTTTAGATTTTCTCTTGTTTTGATTACTGCTGTAAAATTTTTCTACTATTTTGGTTGTCGAAAGTTTTTAGTTCGTTAGTTTGAGTTGTTAGTTATTATAAAGGATAAGTGGAAAAACACATAATTGAAATATGTTGAGGTAAGGAATATGTACATATGCACACACATTTTAAGGTGTACATATGAAGCCATTTCAGTGAACTTCAATTTGACAATATACTTTTTTAAGCGCTTCAGTGGAAACTGAAAAAACCGAACTGGAATCTTTTTATTGAACGCCAGGATACATAGATTTATGAAACTAATGAAAAGTAAGCGAGTCAATCAAAGAAGTTATCCATATATTTGCTTAGATATTCGACCAACAATAAGTAGCATAGCAGGTCTTTCTTAACATTGCGGGTGCATTCAATAATATCAGTTCGCAACCAAAACACTCATATTCACGCTTACCAAGAACTCCACTGTCAGGAAATAAATCCTGTGAAATCATTTGTATCGCAGAGCATCTCATCGGACAAACTGCATAAAAAAATTGAAAGTAGTGGGGATGAAGAAATGGCCTACGCTGGCAACACGTGACTATTGTGGATGGGCATTCATCTAGTCGCTCAGACTAATACCTTTCAGGAAATACAGTCCCCGAATAGTACAAAGTATCAGGTCAATCCATAAGTTCGTGCGTATTTTACCCATCATTTCACTTTTGTACGATTTTTGCATACAAAAAATTAAGCGCGGAATATAACGGAACTATTTATACTTTCTTTGATATATTGTGCATTCAACAAGTGATTTGAATCGGGGATAGAAGCACGTGTTGTTAAAAAATAAAATGGAATCTTCGAACGCGTAAAAGAGGCATATTTTGTATTTTTTTTATAAAAGTGGTAAAAATGCAACAACTGCTGTTGCAGAAATAAACACTGTTCACGGAGAGGATACCGTGAGTGTAAGGGCTGCGCAAAAGTGGTTTTCAAAATTCCGAAGTGGTAACTGCGACGTGGAGGATGCCCCGCGCGCTGGTCGTCCTGAAGTCTTTAACTCCGACGCCTTGCTCGAACTTGTCGAAGCTGAGCCAAATTTGGTAGTCGATATGATAGCTCAGAGATTAAATCCATCGCGTGGAACGTGGAACAATTCACGGGCACCTGGTTCAGTAGAGAAAGGTTTCAAATCTGGGAAAACGGGTTCCGCATAGACTTTCTGTCACCAACCTTCAGCAGAGAGTGAATGTGTGTTCTCAGCTGCTGCAGCGGCTTGAATATGACAGTTTTTTGAACCGTATCGTTACTGGTGATGAAAAATGAGTCCTCTACAATAATCTAGTTCGCAAACGCCAATGGTCTAACCAAAGATGTAACACCAGAACCGACCCCTAGAGATGGCCTTCACCCCAAGAAGATTCTCCTCGCTATTTGGTGGGATATGACCGGTATTGTTGATTATAAACTTCTGGAACCAAACCAGACGATAACTGCTGATTATTATTCCCATCAGCTATCAAACCTTAATGAGGCACTTAAAACAAATCGACCGTCTTTATTGTGTCTAGCAAAGTTTTGTTTCACTACGACAACGCAAGACTTCATACCGCAAAGCAAACATTAGGCAAGCTGAACGAGCTCGGATGGGAGCTAATGCCACATCCACCACACTCTCCGGATGTTGCACCTTGTGATTATCACCTTTTCCGTGGACTTCAATCCCATATGAGTAACAAGAACTACTCCTCAAAAGAAGCTATAAAAAGGGATATCGAGGCGTATTTTGGCTCCAAGGACAAACAAATTTTTGAGCAGGAAATTAGAAATTTGGCTTTACGTTGGGAAGATATTGTAAATAATGAAGGAAAATATATTATTGATTAATAAATACTTTTTTTATTAATTTTAAAACCACCTTTAAAAAACGCACGAACTTATGGACTGACCTGAGATTTTATCGTGTGCTGTCCCACAACCAGTTTGGCCTCAGTACAATAGAATCAGCACGCTTAAAGAACTGGGGATTCGCCAACATTAAGTTTCCAAACTAACAACGGTAGTGACCGGTCACTGGGTGATTGGAACTAATGCCGAGAATCTTGTGCTTCCGTACAACTTCCATTGCACAAGCTTTGGGGAGCCTGCACAGAAATAGACTGCTGAACACTTTCTTTGCAAATGTCCGAGTTTGGCGGCTAGGCGCTTGAGTATCCTTAGTGTACTATTTGTGGATAACCTGAGCCAGTTTTCCAGGCCTAGATACCTTTTTGCTCGTCCACTACATCAACAGCACTGGATGGCTGCAGATGGTTTTGCTTTCTTTAAGTTTGATAACTTTTCGCAGAAAGTCTACTTTATGCTATCGAAACGCCTAATTTTAGTTTTACTTTGGGAGACCATTTTTCCCATTTTACTAATTTGGACTGTGCCATTCTCGTGTGTCGTGTTTGCTGTGAAAGTCGGTGTTTTTTTTCTAAAAAAGATAAGTTTTCTCTCTCCATTTTTTGTAGCTGCACACATCTAGATCTCAATGCTTAATAAACTCCTGCTTTTCATGACTCGCCGCCATGACAAAATATGGTCTTAAAGTCATGCAGAGTGTGCACCTCAATTTGGGACAGCAGGCAGCGCGTGTAAGCTTTGGATTTATTATTATTAATGCAGATATGTTCGGTACGCAGGTATCATGCCGGTCTTGCTACAAATTTTCACAAGAGCAAGCATTTTACCCCTAGCAAGCTTGCTGCTTGCCTGCCACGTATTATTGATATTGCGCTTGAGAACTTAATATATATCATATCTATGTATATAGTCGAATTCTAAATTAGCACAAATGCACATAGATTCTTAACAGAACCCAGTGAAGTTTGCTGCTGTATACAGCACAGGTACTTACCTACAACATCCAGGTAGCCAACTTGACTCTTCATCGGATCCGTATTTATTTGACACATATACCAGCCTTTGTCCGACTCCTTGACATCACGAATTTTCAATATCCAAGCACGTTTCTCAGCATGAGTTATGCTCATTCGATGGTTTTTCGTTATTACGTGATTTTGTATCGTTAGTATCGTTTGTGTATCGACACGCAGCCACGCAATCTAAGCAAAGTGCGACGCCAAAATAGCAAATAGGTATTAGTGTGAGTGTGGGAGTGTGAGTGTGGTGTATGCATGTGGGTTTATGTATTAGTTCAGAGACGTGTCAACCCGTTCGCCACAACGCACACATTTTCGATATTGCCACACATCACCATATGGCCAGCCGCATCACGCATTCGTTCATTCATTTTTAGTTGTTTGTTAGTTTATTTGTACGTTTTGAATTTGCAATGGTGCGTGCAGGCGTGCATGTTGTTGGTTTGTTTATTTATCCATTTGACGTGCCAGTAGTTAAGTTAAATTTATCATAGTTTGGAGTATGGCAACGCACATAGTTACGTAGAGTTCCAGTTGTGCAGCATTTGCAAAAATATATCAACGGTTTCCAATGAAGAGAAAATGAAAAGAAATTCATATGAAAATTGTTTGTTTGCTTTTAGTTTAGTCATTTTCTTATTATCTAGTTGGGGTGTGCTCCTATGAGTGCACACATACTTATACATATATAAATATACTTAAATGATAGGGGTACAGGGTGTGTTTGATGTTCTTAGTTGAACTTTTTTAATCAGTATTTTGCTTCGGATCACATGTGCAGGCCCTTTGATGCTTGAGAAGCTTGGATAGCGTGCGATGGTATCTTATATTAGAATAATTTTATAAATTACATAGCGGAACCAGTGATGGTAAATGTAGGGACAGAATAAATTTTAGAATAGCGGGGAAAAATTAACAGTGTTCATTTAAAATAAAAATCCGTAATAAGATTTCATGTCAGACTTTTTTTCCTTATGACAGCATAATTTTAAAAGCGTTAATACTGCAACATTGCCATTTTTTTCTTCGTTAACGCTAACGCGATTTTTTCTTCGCGCGCAAATTGTTAGTTGTCCCGCGTTTTCTGTTGTTTTTCACTTTTGAAGTAAGTTTGCAATTATTTTAGTTTCAGCTTTCTTTATATTTAAAATGCATATATTTTACAGAAATGAGCTCCTCCTCTTCGACTGACTCTTCGGAGGAACACCAGGAAAAACAATGCAAGTATCGAAAAGAAAAAATCAATAACCAGTGGCTTGACGAAGACAATTTTAATGGATGGTTGGAACCTGTGGCTTACGATCCATTTAAATGCAAATGCGCAGCGTGCGACAAAGTTTCAAACAGCGGCAAGTCTGATTTGCAGAATCACGCCGAAATAAAAATGCACCAAAAAATATGAAGGCAATAAAAAATACACCTGAAATAAACAGTTTTTTAAGAAAAAGCCGAGTAAACCAAATGGGTCCAGAAATTTTGAAATAAGACTTAGCATGTTCTTCGCTGAGCATAATGTCGCGCTGCAAGTGTGGACCACTTAGTTTCGCTCTTAAAAGAAATCGTGCTGGATTCTGAAATAATAAAATACTCTGAGCTCGGAAGAAAGAAGTGCATCAGCATAATAAAAAATGTATTGGCAAAATAGGAAAAAGATAATTTAGTTAGTACAAAATTAAAAGTAAACAAATTTTCCATAATGATCGATGAAAGCACAGACATTGGACTCAATAAGCATATGTGCCTCCTGGTGAGATTTTTCGACGAGGAAAGCGAGCGGGTTGTGGTTAAGCTACTGGATCTAATTCTAATAAGAACTGATTGCACTGCAGAAGCTCTGTACGGAATTTTTAAAGAATCCATTTTATCTCTTGAAAATCCATTTAAAAACATAATTGGTAATTAAAGTACATTTATTTTATTGCATTTAAGGTATGTGCGCGATGGTGCCAGTGTAATGATCGGGGACAGCATAATTCCTTTGCATCAAGATTAATAATTCCTGTTCATCAAGATTAATTAGGGACATACCAAATGCTATAGTTGTAAAATGCATATCGTCCCTTTAGTATTAAAATAGCCTATAAATTTTTTGATGTTTTGAGAAAATTAATTTCAAACTTTTTGTCGAAAGTAGGTCACTCAAATCTCGTTATGTCTGTAAATATTTATTATTTTTTGACTGACATTTTGACCCACTTTGTAGAACTAGAATTTGACTAAATTTTGGCCACATATAAAATCGACGATGGAGAATCCAAAACTTCAATAAAAAAATAATAGCCTATGAGCACATAGGCTATTGTTATACTAAGGGGACGATATGTCATTCTGCAGCAATTATTGCAAGTAAAGCTTAACACTACCCAGAGGACCTGACGATCTTTTGCGGCAAATCGGTTCGTACGTTTCGAGAAGTTCCTAAAGATGCGCGCAGTTAGAAGCTCTGCAGGAAATGCTAAACGAGAAGAAAAAGAAAATCCTTCGAACTTATACAACCAGGTGGATATCTCATCACATATGCGTCGGAAGTGTCGGAAACTGGGATGTGTTATTGGCATTTTTCTACCAAGCTGTGACGCAGTACAAATTGAAATCAACAAAGGCGATTTTGTTTGAGCTCAACAACCAGTGCAATAAGATTTATTTATTTTTCCTCAAGTATGTACTCATTTACTTTAATACTCTAAACACATTATTTCAGTCGAAAGCACCTTTAATACAGGTACTCCAACGAGAATCGATCAAAATATTTTTAGGCTTAGCTGAAAATTTTATTAAAAAAGTCTGATCTTAAGATTATTTGTGCGTTAGATCGTTCTCTACCGCTTGATGAAGTTTTTATCGGATTTGAATGTAACGAGCTCCTAAAAACTGTTCCAAAAACGGCTGCGAACAAAATTAGAACAGATTGTCTACAATTTTATATGACTGCTTTGGAAGAGATACAAAGGAGATCACCGCTCAAAACTGAGCTATTCAAAGAAATTGAGTCTTTAAATCCAGAAGTTGCAATGGCGGTAAAGGGAAACAAAAATGATCTCACATTTGAGTACATTTGTAAAATAGTATGTGTGAATGTTAAAGTTTGTCTTGTTTTAAATAGAACAGAATGTAATGAAAAAGTCTAATTTTCAGGCTTTTGCGGAATTTTTCTTTATATATGTGTTTATATTATAATAAATATGTGTATTTGTATATATTTCAAATAAAATTTGTTTTTATTATAAAGTGTCAAAACAGCACCAAGTCCAAAACTTAAGCAAATAATTCAATTTTAACGTTGCAAATGCCTCATTATAGTGTAAACACAGGAGAAAAAAATTTATGGAATTTTGAAGGGAATATTTTTTGTAAGTGTAGGGAAAAGTAGGGAATTTTTTTGGGCTGTGTAGGGATTTTTAAAAAAATCATTTACCATCACTGAGCGGAACAACCACTTTGCGGGAGCAACGATTCCAACTCAGGATGAAAGTATTAGGCCTGTATATCTTTCGGTATTTTCAGGTACCATTTTTTTTGCCCAACTAATTTTTGAATTATATATATTAATAAAAGGAAAAAATGCGTCAGTGCAATTTTGGTTCCGGCGATTCTGTGTTGTTACAGATTCACCGCGTACAGGAATGCCCGTCTGAAGAACGACCATAAAACAGTTGCGCAAAATAAAAATAATGGTTTTTGAAGAAGAACTAAATACCCAGGGGAAATACCGGGTTGAAACATACACAGTAGAATTTCACGAGCGATATTTTTGTGGGATACTTTAACCCAGCAAAATAGGGTAACTCCAGAAAAATAGGGCAATTTCGACCCTCTTGGGAGAAGAGTTGAAAATAATACGATTGGCGCTAGAAGGGCTACGAAAGGCGCTAGAGAGTTGAAATATTCTGGAAAATTATTTCTCGAAAAATTTCACTAAGGGTCTTCTCAGACAAAATTAGCATAAAAATAACGTTAAATTCAATAACTACTAAAAAGTACCAAATAGTTACCAAGTTCCACTTAAGATATGCAATAGTTTTTATTTTTTTTTTTTCATGGGTCCGTAATTGGCATTTTTGTTGCCTTGAAAGGAGTTTCCTGGTTTTTCTGTCACTTTCATCCTAAATTTTATAGTACAACTTTAACCCAGCTTAGCTGGTCTCTGCACGCAAAGCCTTAATATTTTTCAAAATTAACTATAGCCTTAATTTCTTTGGATACTCTCCAAAATCAGTATAACCGGCTATTAGTTAATTGACAGACATTCCTTGAGATTCGAAGTTTTCTTCCACGAATTTTGTAGAATTTGTATAGAGTAGTAGGCGGCCCCGTAGCGGAATGAGTTGGTGCGTGACTACCATTCGGAATTCGGAGAGAACGTAGGTTCGAATCTCGGTAAAACCCCAAAATGAAGAAAAGGTTTTTGCTAACAGCGGTCGCCCCTTAGCAGGCAATGGCAAACCTTCAAGTGTATTCTGTTATAAAAAAAAGCTCATCATGAAAAATATCTCCCTTCAGGGTCGGCTCAAACTGTAAGTCTCTCCATTTGCGGAACAACATCAAGACGCATGCTATAAATAGGAGGAGGAGCTCGGCCAAATACGCAGAAAGGGTATACGCGCCAATTATATAAGATATATAAAAAAAAGCATTCCTCACCCCCAAAAACGTATCCTTTCCTTCCTTATCCCTGCACAAAAGTCAGCTGCCAAAACAAGCAAAAAAACAAAAAAAATGACATGGTTACACATTGCATCAGTGGCGCCAGCAAGAGGAAGCGGGCAACCGTGGTAATAGCGCAGACACACAAAATTTAGCGAAGTCCTCAATCATTTGTGTATTCTTCCGCCAGAAAAATGTGACACACAGATTGCGCTCCAAGCAGTAAGAAGGCGTTGCTCCTAAGCAACGACAGGTGGCGCATTCCCTCTACTTAGGACTGGTAGCGGTAGACTTATCACTTACCCTAGCAGAAATCAAAATAGATTAACGACACCAACGCAAGACTGAGTCTTATTGAGGCCCTTTGCTCCCGAGAGGTGTGAACAAGAAAAAAAAACGAAAGAAAATATATATGTATATATGTAGAGTAGTCATATCGGATCTGTAAGATCTAATTATGATTGTCGTACAGACCGACTGCCTACATAACCTAACATAACCTGATGTGGGCGAGGCATTTGACTCTGATTTTACATTCGTAAATCACGTTAGTCTTACCTATATTGACAAGGCTCACGCATCTCTGAGGCGCTATGAGTGGGATTTAAAAGACCCTTATACTAGAAAAATTGGATGTAACTCCCTTGTTCATCCTAAGCTCGCATATGCATCATTGATTTGGAATCAAATTTATGCCTCTCATTCATGTAGAATTGCAAGGGTACAACGATTATTCGATTCGCTCTGCAACCTCTTAATTTCTCCGGTCCACTACTACCCTACAGTACTCGGTGCGTATTAATAAATCTGTAGTCCTTGCCAACTGATGTACTCTTTAGTTCTTGATTTTTATTTTTGATGTTATTTGTACTTTTGTTAAACCACAAAGTTGAACCCCGATTTTCTTGAACAGATTGATTTCAATGTTACTCCCAAACTTTGTGGTTTTACTATCCATTCAACGTCAAAACAGTCAAATCAAACTGATATAAATTCATCCGCATTACGAGGGCTCTTACTGAGTTAAATGGTAGCTACAAACTACTAAACCTAGATTTTGCCATGCCAACATTTCTTTTCCACTGGGGAGTAGGGAAATATATACATCTATTCAGTTAAGTGCTTGTAATCTTAGACTTAATTAAAATCAAAATGAAAAAATTAAATTGCATAGTTTGTCACAAAAAAAATTGTATAATGCAGTGCTGCCAAATCATATGCAACGTCGACTGCTAGAGACATTTTTGCTAAGTGTTTGGAGAATAGAAAGTAGGTAATGAAATTTAAGTCCATTGACAAACCCTATCTAATATCCAAATATACCTTGTAGACTTCAATTTGTTTAACCTTAGTTAGACATGAGTTTTCTATGAAATTAGTGTATTTGTGTTGGTTTTTTTGCTGGAATTTTATGCTGCAGCATGATAAACGCCTGAATCTGCCAAAGACGCTTAGTCTCAATATGTTAGCGGAGGCTGAATTTCGTTTGGGATTCTAAATTTTTCAGGTGTAGAACAAAAGATCGATTCTTTTCTAAGAGTTGCTTATATACAAAAGAAGAGGAATATCAACTAGTAACTGTTCCAAAGTCACCAGAAGTGCACGAATTATATGCTAGTCTATTTCGCTATAGGTCTAACATAGCTACACACTCATACTCACACACACCTAGCACTTTCAAAAAACAAATCAAAGAGAAGAAAGGATTATCAAAAAACAAAAATGTTTAAAGGCATATCGGCACGCCAAAAACTATGCCACAAATTACACGCTCAAACGGATATTTCACACGTCACCTACGAAAATGAAGAAAAAAAATGGATATAATAAAAATGCAGCAACAACGCACAAAACGCTTAGATCTGTGCGAGTGAATGACCGCAGGTATTTTTGTTTTTTTTTTGTTATCGATAAATGTAGCAAACTAGCGCAAAGGACTTGCTGCTTACGAAGTGCGCTCAACCAGTTCATGTCCGTTCATGTTATTTCTCCCCCACACATACATACATACATATATCTGTGTGTGTGCGTAAGTGTAATTCTCTTGTTGGCCACACTACCACTTTCGGCACCTTTTAACCGAAAATCACCTTTCAGCAAAGCAATTTTCACTCAATCAATGCATAAAGTATGTGAAGGTGGGTGTGGGAAGGGCTGAAAGAGGTACGTGAATGCGTGTGTGAGTAGCATTTTTTTGCAAAGTTTCAGGCGAATTGTAAAAATATTTGCTTTTCCGATTTTTTTCATTTTATGGCAGTTTTTTAGTTTTTTTTTTGTTTTTTTTATTGAACGATCAGGCCGACAAAGCGCACACAAGTCCATACATACATGCAACAGTTTACACGCTTGACTTGACACGTACTTAAGTGTGCACGGACGTGTGATGGTGTGTGTGTGCATGAGCTAGAGGTGCTTATGTGTTTACCTTTGACCCCATTTTGGGTTCATATTTTCCGCTTAGTTATTTTTGATTTGGCTTTTTTCAAGTTGTTAGTTTTCGTGCCTGTATCGTTTACCTTTCTGTCTTGCTTGGAGTATGATTTCGTTCGTTTTTTTTATTATTTTAATTTTTTTCTTATTTTGTATTATTTTTGTTATTTTGTATTACTTAGTTGGAGCGACCTTCCGTCAATTTGCGCATGTCGTTTGTCGTCCAGGTATTTCGTTAAGTAATTTAGAATTGTTGCTATTTCTCATATTTCTTCTTTTACTTGACATGACCCACAAAAAGGCAGGCGCTTGCATCGAAACATTTCTACCGTAGTAATAGTTGATTTTTCGACTCCTAATCAGCTTTTTATTTATTCACTTTTTTTATTCACACAAATATTTCATGACATGTAGCTTTTTGAAAAAATATAACTTGCTAGTTGCTGCTAAAATATGTATAGTAGGGCGGGTCGATTTAAAAATCGCTCATTGCTCTGTGAAAATCGTATTCTAGGGATCAAAATAAAAAACTTTGCCATACCTCTTAAAACGAATTCTGATGTCCCCCAATTTGGGTCGAACGAAAAATCCCACTTTGACCCATTTACAGTGCTCCAATCGAGTCCAAATGTATGACCGACCCCCACTAACTTTGGACGGCCGATCCACCCATGCCAGTGGCACATCCCCTGGAACTCCCCTGAGGGGTTCCCCATACAATCATTTCAAAATATCACCATTTTTGGCCTTTACATGAGAAAAGAAACTAAAAAGTTCGACCCAAATTGGGGGACATCAGAATTCGTTTTAGAGGTATGGTTCCTTCGGAAAAGTTTCTTACGAGTATTTTGATCCCTAGAATATGATTTTCACAGAGCAATTGGCGATTTGTTTGCCTCCCCACAAATCGACCCGGCCTAATGTATAGCAATGCGCCAGCGCTGCCCTGAAGGCACTTCAGCACTTAGGCGAAGGCTCTGTTCACGCAGACTCTTCCGCACACACACACACACACACACACCCGTTTTCACCGATGGGCTGGTGTGTGCGGATTTTTTGCCTGCCCTATGAACTTCCTAATCTATTTTGTAACTATTACCATTTTTTCATCGTTCCTTTGTTGTGTTTCTTGTTGTATTTGTTGTTGTCGAAAGGTTCTTTCTTCTTTCATATTTCATATTTCACATTTCCCAACGCCCATCCATAAGTGCTCGTTTCAGCTGACACACATGAAAGTGATACATAAGCTTTATTATTATTATTATTACTACTACAGCTACTACCATCAACGCCTGAGTGTATGCTACGCAGTAATTTCAACTCGTCATGACATCGACAAATCATACGCAATTCACACGGCACCCAGCCATTTCAAGCGCCGATTATTGCTATTATTACTATTATTATGACGTACGACTAACGCTTGAGTGCGGTGAGTGGATGTAAGAAACGGAAAGTTATTTTTGGCTACCCATTTTGAAAAGGTGAAAAAGTTTTTGTACATTTCACTTTCTTGCCATTTGTCTTTTAGTTGTTTGGTTGCCCGCGCTGAGGTTGCAATGCAATTTTCAGCTACGCAAACTGTTAGTCTTTTTTTCCGCTCTCCCCTGCCTATTTACCACTGATACGGATACCCTTACATGCAAGTTTTACTTTTTCCTTCTTTTGTGTTTTCATTTAGCCGCATATTTTGAGGGCTTCCCTGTTACTTCATGCATACTTTTCATGGTAAGTTTTTTTTGGTCGCCTTTACTTCTGCTTAGTTACAACTTCATGGCTTTTTGATTCGTTTCGTGGTGTGGCATACGTGCATACATACATACCCACATACATACATACATATGTATGTACTTGTGGGTTTGCGCATATATAAATTTATAGTATTTGTGTGTTGCCGAAAAAGTTGTTAAGTTATACTTTGTGTTTGATTCGTGAATTGTAAAAGTCGAAAAGTTTTTATGCCATATGAATTTAATTTACGGTAATGGTCTGAAAATTAAAGTGCAAAAGGTGTGGGTTGCATTGCCAGGAGCGCATTGCCACAAAGTTTTGTGTGGAATGCCTCAACTTTTGGGAAGTTGTGATTTCTGGAAGTCAAGAACAACAATCAAAATTTTATGGAGGAAAAGGAATTTAATATATTCGCATAAAATATTTGTAGACACAAATACTTTATTCATATATATATATTTTTTTTTTGTTTTTTGGAAGACACTAAAACACGTAAACACACATAAATTCGCTTGTGCTGTGCTGAAATTTGCTGTGGCAAGCAGTTTTTTGTCAAAGAGCATTACCACCTTTTCATATGTCTATTAAAACATTCGCTATCAGAAACTGCAGCCATTAGTCATATGCGGGTCGATCCCGATAAACCTTCTAGCGTTAGAACGCAAACAGCTTTGAGTTCGAAAGAAAAAAGCTGCGCATTCAGAAGAAAATCCTGGAATTAGGTCACAAACAATCCATAAGTGACAAGACGGATCTCACGTGGAAATTATAAGAAAAATAATCGGCTGTCATTCAAAACTGGTGCAGCAGATCTTTCGCCGAAGTAAAGTTTTACCCCAGGCAATTTCTCCCCGGTCATGGGTATCTTAGGCAATACCTTTTCAAGATGAGCAAAGTGGATTCTCCCGACTGTATACGGTGATTATTTATCAGTTGATGCAAGTCACACACAAAGAAATTGGTGCAGCTATGATACTTTTGCTCTGGCTTTTCAGACAGCCAAGCAGCTATCAAATCTCAGATTTCAATTAAATTTCACCCAAACTAGTTTTACAGTGTAAAGAGGAACTACAATTGCTTCGTAATTGTCTTCAAATTACTATAATAAGGGATCCCAGTCATAGGAATATACAATATAATAATGAGACAGCAGATGAACTAACAAGAAAATACATAACTGAGACGGGCGGCAGTTTCTAGCCCATTCAGCGCCATAAAAACATCCATTGTTTCACTTGCACTTCATCAAGAAAAACATTGCGTTGTACAACATCCTGTTAAGACACTATCGCCCAAGCCACTCACGTATCATTGCAACTCTTTGGGGTCAATGAAAAGTAGGGGACTATGCAGCCCGACTTAACCTTAATTTTAATCGCATTTGTAGAGTTATCGGCAGAAGGGATAAAATAAAGTATTTTCCACTATTTATGCGAATGTCAAGGGTTAGCCAGAAGAAGACTTCGACCTTTCGGGAAGACTTTCCTGCATCAAATAAATTAAGTCTCAGACATAGCTATAAAAAGTTTGCGGTTATATTTGGATCACACGAAATGGATCTGACTCAAACCAATGTAATCATTTAAATATCAGAGAAACAAATTTTAAATTTCATTCGAAACGATCACCATTTGCTTTTACACAAGTCTTCAAACGATAAAGCCATTCAGTTCTGCAGCACGCACACTTTCCATTAATTTTGATTTTCGCTGCTCGTACCAAAGATTGTATGGGAGCCTCCACATCTCTGTGAGGTCTTCCACAGGCTATATTCTCCAATTCTGACTACAAACTGTAGTCCAATGAATTCATATCTGGGCTTCCAGATGGCGAATCTCCTGCCGCTATGAAACCAGGAAAATAGTTTTTTAGCTGCTGCTGGGTGCTTTTTACCTTAGGGGCTGAAGCGGAGCCTTGCTAGAATATCCAATGTTCTCCATTGAAGATAGTTCTGGTCAACTGCCTAACCACGCCTTCTAAGACATTCCTCTGGTACACTTTTGCACCAGTCTTAACACCCTTTTCGCAAAAATGAAGAAATGTTACAAGACACCCTCTCTAAACCATTACGGAGGCTTGATGGTGCTCACGTTGAACACTTGGAACAACAATTTAGGCGTCTTCTTCAAAAGTGAACATTTTCTCATCTGTTAAAAGAATATTTTCATGGCCGTTGGCCACGTGTCACCGAAGAGCGTTGCCAAAAAATTACCAGTTGAGCGGCGGAAGACTTTCATCTGGAGATCATATTTAATTAGTCTTGAGATGCACATTTATTTCCTTGGACATGATTTTCTGTTTATTCGCCGTGCTCGTTATATAGTTTGCCACAAAAAAGTAACACTAAGTGGTTTAGAGACCTCCTACCCGGTCATCGGCCTCCGCCTGACAGTGGTTTAAGGGGAACTGCACAAATTATTTCTCATGAAATCGCAGAAAAGATAGACCTCCATTTCTTCATGTGTTTCGAAAACCCTTTGGCCCCAATACGACATACGAAGGACTCAGAAAGTCCTTTGGGTACCTTGCCATTCAATTTCCAAACTTTACCGGTCATTGGACGATCGGCACACACGGGCAAAAACTACGGTTACCATTTAACCCCCATTACAGACCCTTCAGAGAACAAGACTGTTGAGCACTTTCTCTGTAAATGTCCGGGTTTGGCAGCTAGACGACTAAGGTCACTGGCTGCTCCTTTCTTCGACAGTCTGGAGCAGCGCGCACCTAACTTAGTTCCAATCAATCTTCTCCATTATATCAACTACTCTGGTTGGCTGCAGATATCTGCCTGTTGGGGGTTTCAAAATGGTATCAAAATGACGCTTCAGTGCTACTTGATGTGTACCAAACTGGGATTTCAACCATTTCACCTACCTACCTAAGTTAATATATTATATATAATAGACGCTTATACCCTTCTTTTGGGACTTTGGCGGAACTCCTCTTTCTATTTGTGACCTACGTCTTGACCGTTTTCTCTAAAATAATGTACTTACAATTTTAAATCGACTCCGAGAGGCAGATGGGTTTTTGTAAGAAGTTTTTCGTGGCAGAGATTCACTCGTAGGATTGCCATTGCCTGCCGAGGGGTGAGCGTTATTAGAAAAAACTGTTTCTATCATTTGGTTGTTTCAGGCACGGAGATTCCAACCTACGCACTTTGATATGGTAGTCACGCACCAATCCATTCAGCTCCTGCGGCCATATCATACAATCTATATTAGTTTATTGGAAAGAGTCCAGACGATCTTTCGGGTTGCGCTATACGATCGCTGTAAGATTTGTTATTTTCTTAATTTTAACAGATAGGAGAAGTCTTTTATAAATTTGGTACATTTTTAATTCTTTCGTTTTTAATTTTGATTTTTTGTCATTTTTCATTTTGATTGCTCATTTCTTCTTCAACTATTAGATTGTAATGTTCCATGCAGAAATTTCCATAATTACTTAATTTGCACTACAATTTTCATTTAAAAATATATTTTGTGTAATAATTAACTTCATAGTTCTGAGTCTCAAGTATCTATTGTACATAGGGGGTGAAGTCTGTTGTGCTTCTAGTGATAGAGGCAGTGCTTTGTGAACTGTGTGACAGTAATTGCCTTAAGCCTAAAGCCTGACTGTTGTGGTAGTACTAGGCGCCTGCTTTTGACTAAAATAGCGCATCTATTGTAGATGGGAAAAATCGAAAACCATCTCTCTCGGGACAAATAAAGCTAAATGAGTGGCGAAGTGGATCGCAATTAGTAAAATTTTAGGTATTGGTTTTGAATCAAAAACACGTTTTTATATTCGTTTTACAGGTTCTGGGTGAAGTAACATTTAATTTTTTTTGTGTGCACACATAGACCTATTTTGTATGGGTGTGTATGTGTTTGTGTATGCTGAATTTAATTGTGCTAACAACTTACTTTGTAGGTTTGTAGATTATCGACCACACACTGCAATATCGCCTCTCGTCCCACCGGTATCGTGACATTTTGTAATGGCTCACCAAATTTTGGTAAATCTGTAAGAATGAGGAAAAAAGATATTCTTAATTGAAAGTATAGCTTATGTCACTGAACAAATAGAGTTAATGAGTAAATTGTGGCAGTGTAGCGAAATTTAAGAAAATATTTTGGTCTTTGTATTGCCTTATTAGTAATAACTATGCCACTTACAGTTAAGTAATTCAGGAAATAAATACTAAGAAAACACTAAGAAAGTATTTTTTTTTAATTGGGCTTATAATTCTTTTGGGTGTTACAATCTTGGGAACCACACTTTTATTATCATATCTATATCAGTGAGTCTATTTGTTGTCTGTTTGTGACATAGTCGTGCAAAATATGAAAAATATCGGCATATAAAATTAATTTTGACTAGAAATGTAATATTATATAATGGATCAGATTCTTGAAAAATGAACTTTGTAGAATATTCTATAAAACTTTTTTCGATGACTCTAAATTCCACGTTTTGGATTTTTCACCAAAATATACGGAAATGTTAAGCTACTTTAATTATACTCCACCAATAGAGCACTCTCATTTTAAGAATTTTAAAAACTCGAAATGATAAAAATAGATTATTTGCTTAAGGGGGGAGCCTGGTTTATAAGGTCAAAAAAATCAATTTCTTTTTTTCACTTTAAGCTATTCCTAATATATATCAGAATATTCACACAAAGTTACAGAGCCTAATTCTCAATATTTCCGTAGATACAAAGCCAAAGTTAGGCGAGCGTTAGGTAGTTTCGCTGTGACCGGACAGCTGTAGTACAAACTTTATCTTCTTTTCGCGACTTTTCATTTTTATGATTTCTTTGAATTGGCGTACATGAATGAAAAAAAAAACTAATGAACCTTTTGAAATGAATCATAGCTTGTTCCCTTCAGTATTAAATTCGCTTCTATTTGAACTAACAAAATAGATAAAAAAAAATTTATCAAGATTTTTATACCAAGTTGAAGTGAATTTTTTTTTATAGAAAGGCATTTTTTTCTTTAAAACCTCCAAAAAGTTGAAATTTTAGAGTTTCTCTCAGTTTTCTTAGTTCATCTAGAATAAAAAATCATGATAATTAGAAATCCATTTGAATGTTTTGCTTTAGATAATAATTACGAGCTGTATCTTGTACGCCAGTGGGAAACTCCAGCGTTGCAGCGCTCTACTAAATTCTATGTTAAACATTTTTTTCAACTTATTTTAACCAGTACAAAAATTTTTTTTACTTTTTGTATGTTCATTAAAAGATAGAAAAAACTCTGCAGTGCTAAATTAATTGTTTCCTTAAAAAAAAAATCGCAAAGAGATGCAATTTTTAGACCTCATAAACCAGGCTCCCCCCTTAATAATTAGTAAATGCTCATGAAATATTTCATTAGAGTTATTGTTTCAAATAAAGTGCATCGTTCTTTATTACTTTAAATCATTTACAGGAAAACCAGTTAATATCGAAAATGGTCTATCTTAATTCAAACTTTAAAGTGTTGGGGAATAAGTTCATAGCGTTTTTATATTTTCTTTTATTTTCCAACGATCTTTTGCTGTTTGGCAAAGGATAAGTATTCATTCGATAGAACCCTTTTTGCTCTACAAAACTGAGTTAACTTTACTTTCGAGTTATTTATTGTAGTTTTTTATTACTTTCGAGGCTTTGAAATGGAATACTCAGGAAGCAAAAGTCAACATTGTCGTCACCTGCTCTTCTTTGCTTTTCATCGAGGTCAAAAAGCTGCCGAAGCAGCCCGGAACATTTGTATGGAGAAAGTGTCATAGGCGAGTATACCTACAGCACGGAAATGGTTTGCAAAGTGCAAAAATGGCGACTTTGATGTCGATGAACCGTCCCGCAGCGGAAGGTTTTCTGAATTCGATGATATGACGGAAAAAGTGAACAATTCTCAATCACCTTCATTCAGTGGGATTTACCGAAAAATTGGGAGCCTGGGTGTCTCACGAGCTCAACGAAAAAAACCAAGAAAGTCACCTTCAAATTGCTTCTCAGCATCTCGCCCGCTATCAAACAACACGCGGTCATGAACAGGGCTTTTGTACCGAATCGTCACGGGAGATGAGAAATGGTGCCTATACATCCATATGAAGCAGAGAATGAAGTGGGTGGCTCCAGGAGATACGCGAAAGCCGAGAGTCAAGCCAGATCTTCATCCAAAGAAGATCAGGATATGTGTTTGGTGGGACTTGGAGGGCATGGTATACTGAGAAATGCTCGAAAAGAATGCCACGGTTAACGAGGAGCTCTAAATTGCTCAGCTATTTGACTAAAAATTGAGGTTATATGACTGAAAAGGCCTGATCGACATGGTCAAATCATACTCCTTCACGACAACGCCAGGCGCCATGTTGCACAAACCATCAAAGCCGCACTGCAATAGCTCAAGTGAGAGACCCTTCAGCATCCGACGTATTATCCGGACCTTACACCGACCGATTACCATCTTTCCGACGACTCCGTTTCCTGTCAAACCATATGAAGGGCGTTACCTTCGATAACAAAGAGGCCTGTAAAAGCTAGCTCAACAACTTCTTTGACACCAGACCAGACGATTTTTGGAGGAACGGCATTAACAAATTGGTCGAGAGGTGGGAAAAGGTTGTAAACAGCAACGGCGAGTATATAATTGATTAACTTATTGATATAATTAATGGTTTTTGTTTAAATAAAGTCTTCGGTAAAAGCACTATCAACTTATTTTTCAAACTAATACTATATTTTCATATATTTTTGAATTCTCTAATTTGATACTCATGTGACTATGTTGAAAATTGCGCAAAAAAGTAGATGTTTCTGATGTTTTGGTAAGGATTGTTAGAGAAAAAAAATGTTTTTTGAATTATTTCGACTTTCTTCTTTTACTTGATATTAATGCATCTATATGACGCCCTATGTCTCAAATAAATAGAAGTTAAAGGAATCTGTATATGTGACCTGGTCTACGAAAAGGTACCTACGTGCGAAAACAAGTTTTCGAGAAAACAGCAGTTAAAGTTTAAACTTCTAAAAACCCTTGTAACTTTTTTAAATATTAATATTTTTCAAACCGGTTTGGCTTCTTTTCTTCAGCATAGATCACAGTATCAATAATATCGCAGAAGCAGTGAAAACCGTTTTTTATATATATAAATAAATATGAAAAAGTTAATGCAAATCGCAGAAATCGTTTTAAAAAACAAGTTAGCTTTTGTTCCGACATCCATGCCAAAAAAAACTTATAAGACCCGGTGACAAAAATTTTTCGAAGTACTGCATACGATTCTGGTGTCAAATTTGAAAAAATTTTAAATTGCATATCCAAGATGGCGCTCCAAACATAGAAAAAATAATTTAAGTTTTCCATATAGCAACAATAACTTTTTTAGAGGTTAGGTTTTCAAGATGAAATAAAACGTATATAATTTAATGTTATGGCCAAGAATTTAGCTTTATTATAAAGATAAGGGTTTGCCATTATGTTTTAAAAATGATTTCGGGTAAGTGGCCGCCGCGGCTGGCTCGAATAAATTCCAGCCGAGAGGCCCAATTTTCGACCACTTTTTGCAGCAATTGGGGCCGTATGTCAGCAATAACGCGCCGAATATTCTCTTCCAAGACGTCAATCGTCTCGGGCTTATCTGCGTAGACAAGCGACTTCACATAGCCCCACAAGAAATAGTCCAGCGGTGTTATATCGCACGATCTTGGAGGCCACGCCACAGGTCCACGGCGCGAGATAATGCGCTCACCAAAAGTTTCCTTCAATAAATCGATTGTTGCGTTGGCTGTATGGCATGTAGCGCCGTCTTGTTGGAACCAAAGGTCGTCCACATCAACATCGTCCAATTCAGGCACGAAAAAGTCATTAATCATGGCTCTATAGCGCTCTCCATTGACTGTAACATTATGGCCGGCTTCATTTTTAAACAAATATGGACCAATGATTCCCTCTACCCATAGAGCACACCAAACAGTGACTTTTTGAGGATGTAACGGCGTCTCAGCAATGGCTTGTGGATTATGATCACTCCAAATGCGACAATTTTGCTTATTGACATACCCATTCAGCCAAAAGTGAGCTTCATCGCTGAACAAAATTTTCTTGTGAAAATCGGGATCGGTGGCCATCTCGTTTTGGGCCCAAATTTGCACGATTTGCAAACGTTGTTTAGGTGTAAGTCTATTCATTATGAAATGGCAAGCCAAACTGAGTATAAATCAAGTGACAGCTGTCAAAACGACCATCTACGAAAAAAGTAGTGCCAACTTGAAAACCTAACCTCTAAAAAAAAACACCCTTTATAAATAAGTGACACATGCTTGTAAAGGTTTTTAAATCCACTGACAATTGGTATTGACAATTTTACAGTTGACAACTGCGTTACGTCTCCTTATTCTACTTCGTGGCTTTTCTGTTACTACGTTTATGTAATCTTTTCTGTTAGTCTTTTGTTCACAAAATAGTGAAAAATGGGTGTTGACGAGGAGTTTAGTGCCGTTTACAGTAAATATTGTCCTAAAAACGATGAAGACGATGATGTTAGTTCGAATAGCCATGATAATGGTGAACTATATTTGACTCATTCAGAAGATGATATGGAAAATTCAAAGACCCTAAAAATCTCCGACTAAAAAATTTCAAACGAATCCGATGAGTTTTGAGTTTCGAAAACCATATTGGATCCATCATTTAGAATCTTTTAAATTTGATATTGGATTCGCAATTAGCGACACCAAAAACCCCTAAGTAACGAGTTTAGAAAGAATTCGATGCATTTTTTTAAATTTCTCCGCCATATTGGATCAGCTATTTTGATTTTTTTCAATCTCACAACAGATTCGTAATCAGCGACCTCCAAAACCCCCGAGTGAAAAGTTTAAAGCGGATCTGATGAATTTTGAAAAAATATGTCCGCCTTATTGAATTTCTGAAATCTGATATCGGATTCGTAATCAGCAACGCCAAAAACCCCCGTGTATTGAATCTTAAGAGGATCCGTTAAATTTTGAAAAACATATCCGCCAGTTTGATTTTAAATAATCTCACTTCATATTCATATTCTGCGACCTCGCAAACCCCCGAATAACAGTTTTTAAATATTTTCATTAACTTTTGCTGTTAAAAGAATGCCAAAATTCGTTTTTTTTTTTTTTTTTTTTTTTTTATTTCAAACATAATAAGTAAATTACAATGTCTAATTACACTACAACTAGTTCAGAAACTAACGAGCAGTTTGATTCGAAAATAAATTACAATTGATAAAAAGAAATTACAAACAATATTTCTTATTTTCTGTTAATAGCCAGCAAGTTCATGTGGTTTTTTCCTCTTTAATCTTCGAACTGGGCACGGGTTACTAAGGATGCTCCTAGCTTCTTCGTTTACATGCCCTTGAAGTCGAATTTGGTGCGCTTCTGCTATTTTCTTAATTTCTTCAGTTACAGTGTTAACTTTAAGGTCCCGATGAATATCAGCATTTCTGACGTACCAGGGTGCTTTAACGATGATTCTCAGTACTTTGTTTTGAAAGCGTTGTATTACATTGATATTTTCTTCACTGGCGCAACCCCAAAGCTGTGCACCATAGGCCCATAATGGTTTTAATGTTTGTTTATAGAGCAATAATTTGTTATATATGGATAAATGCGATTTCCATCCAATTAGCCAGTTCATTTTGTTTAGCCTGATGTTAAGCTCATTTCGTTTTATTTTTATATGCTCTTTCCATCGCAACTTCGCATCTAGGGTAATACCTAGGTATTTTGCAGTATTAGCGAATGGGACTTTTTCATTAGAAATCATTATTGGTTGGTATTTTGTAATTTTATTTGTAAAATTCACGTGAATGGATTTACTGTTATTGAGTTTGATTCCCCATTTTCTCGTCCATGATACCATAGAGTCGATTGCAGTTTGAAGGTTCCTTGCAGCTTTTTCTTCTGTCTTTTCAACACATAAAATTGCAGTGTCGTCAGCGAAGGTGGCAGTTAAACAATTTGCCATTAGTGGTAAATCTCGGGTATAAAGAATATACAGGATTGGACCCAGGATGCTACCTTGTGGTACGCCGGCTTTTATTTCAACCAGTTCAGAATATTCCTTTCCCTGTTTAATTCTTAAATATCTTGAAGTAATATATGACTCCAGCAGACTACAATATTGGTATGGGAGGCAAGTCTTTAATTTGTAAATCAAGCCTTCATGCCATACTTTATCGAACGCCTGTGCGACGTCGAGGAAAACTGCTGAACATACCTTCTTTTCCTCTAATGCTTTTTCGATTTCTGATATTATTCTATGGACTTGTTCCAACGTGGAGTGTTTACTTCGGAAACCAAATTGGTGAGAAGGTATTAGATCTTTTAATTCAATAATGGGTTTCAACCTGAGGAATATTAGTTTTTCAAACAACTTGGATATTTGTGATAACAGAGAAATCGGACGGTATGAAGACACGTCGTGAGGATCTTTTCCTGGTTTTGGAATCATTATAACTTCCGCAACTTTCCACAGTCCAGGAAAATATTTTAGTTTAATAGCTGTATTGAAAAGATAAGCCAATCGTTTTAGGGCTTTATTTGGCAATTGTTTTAAAACTTCTGCAGTTATAAGGTCGAAGCCTGGAGCTTTTTTATCTTTAAGTTGCTTGATTTCCTTTCTGAGCTCATTTAATGTAATTTGTGGAATTTCAGAACGGTTTTCATATGTACCACAGGAGTTTAAGTCGTAGTTACTCTTATTAGGTGTGAAAGTTTTTTTCAAATACTTCGCAAAAGCAGTGGCTTTTTCTGCATCGCTTCTAGCCCAAGTACTATTTTCATTTCTAATAGGTGGAACATGGCATATTGGTCGTTTTAAATACTTTGTACTTTTCCAGAGAGAGTAGTCATCTTTTTTATCAGCTGAAAGCTCTGATAGGTAACGTTGCATTGACTCATTTTCAATAACTGCTATTTCTTTTTTTAATGCAGTTGCTGCATTGTTGAGTTTCGTTTTATCTGCAGGTGAACGAGTTTGCTGCCACTTCCGGCGAAGTTTTCTCTTTTTTGCAAGAAGAAGTTTTATTTCTTTAGGGTAGTTGGTGCCTATCGTTTTCCGCCTCAATTCCGGCGTGTTTTCCCAAGCAGCTTTCTGAATTTTCTTCGTAAAAGAATCGATCTCAACCTCCAAACTTTCAGCTGTCAATATTGGTGCAGAAAAATGCATTGCGGTGCTAAGTGTTGATTTAAACGAAGCCCAGTCAGTGTATCTGTTGTACAGAGTCAGATTTGGTTCTTTTTCAACAACTGATTCACTTATGGTCAAGTATATAGGGGAATGGTCAGAATTCAGACTTAATCCCTCTTCTATTTTGACGAAGTTTTGGGATACTTTTCGGACCATGAAAAAATCAATTAAATCTGGTTTTTTGTTTACATCTGTTGGCCAGTACGTTGGTTTTCCAGTAGAAATGAAATCACATCCGGTTTCTTGGGCCGCTTTAAGTAGCTCCCGACCTTTGGTTGTAGTAAGGCGCGATCCCCAATAAGTATTTTTCGCGTTAAAATCTCCACCAATAATAAATTTGCGTTTGTGCATATTAATAAGAGTTTTGAAGTCGTCAGATGATATCGCGTACCTCGGTGGACAGTAAATAGCTGTGATTGACATATATTGGTGTTTTAACCTTACTGAAACAGTTGTTGTTTGGAGAATGTCAGAGCTAGTTTTATTTTCTTCGTAGTGTTCTAAACTGTTTTTAATAATTACTGCAGTACCTCCTCTTGCGCAATTGTTTGGATGTATTGTGTGATAGACATTATAATTTTTGAAGGAAATGTGGTTTTGTGTAGTAAAGTGTGTTTCGGATATTAGGCAAATATCTATTTTTTCTATATTTAAAAGTAGTTCGAGTTCCTTTTGGTTTTTTAATAATCCATTCGAGTTCCACGCTACAATTCGAAGGTTATCAATCATAACAATGTTTTTAACTTTTGTTCGAGATTATTTAGTCTCTTTTGGAGGTCTGTATTAAAAACTTCTTGCTTATTTAATTTATTAAGGATTTGAGCGAGAATATCTTCACTTTTTGTTTGGGTTTTGGTTATAACCAGTTTTTCACTACCTTTACCTTTTACTACATCGGAAAGGGTTGGTTTATTCCGATTACTATGTAAAATTGCTTGGCTATTATTATGTTTTGTCATATTAACAGGACGTATATTATTAGGCTGATTATCAGTAGCCGTATTTTGTTTCTGACCAGTTTTATTTCGCATTTTTTGAAGCTCTTTCGCAATTACGCATCCACGGTAATTGGCCGGGTGGTCTTCACCACAGTTACAGCATTTGGGCTTTTCATCCATTTCTTTAGTACACTCGATAGTTTTATGTTTTCCGCTGCATTTGACACATCTGGGTGATTTGCCGCAGAAGTTTCTTGTGTGGCCAAAAGCTTGGCAATTTTTGCATTGTGGAATAGCTTTGGAGTTTTTAACTGGTTCGATTATAACGACAGAATGCAGAATGTATTTAATTTCATAAATTTTCTTGATGTCTTCGGTGGAGTCGAATGTGGCAAGAAACATGTTTAGTGGTTCGCGGGTTTTCCATTTTAACTTGTTTACGACATTCGTTATGTTAAGGCCTTGTTCTTTAATGTCCGCCACTATCGAAATTGGGGTACATGAATGGTGTAAGTTTTTGATCATCACTTTTATTGGACGTGTTTGTTTATCTTCGTAGGAGTACCAAGATGAATTTGAAATGGTGAGCATTTTTGTAATGGATCTGTAATCATCACTTGAAGATGCATTAATTTTGTATGTTTCATTATTTAAAAGTTTTATAGCAAAGTGACTTTTGGCTGCTTTTTGAACAAGATTTCTAAGGTCCTGATAATTTTCGACGTTTGAAACCATAATTGGTGGGGGCCGAAGGTCACGCTTTTTACTTTGATTTATGACAGTGGCATTTTGAATTCTCAGTGGAAAACTATTTATATGTTCCATTTCAGGAGATTCTTCAGCCTTTCGTTTTTTGCTTTGTCTCTTGCTTTTTTTAAGGATCCAGTCGGTTTCCCGTGCAAGATCTTCTTCATCAGTCTCATACTGTTCCGGATTTATGTTTGAAGTTTGTTTTGTATTGGATGAGTTTGAAATATTACTTTCCTCTTTGAGTTTTTGGTTTTCAACTTTTAATTGGAGGCAAAGCTTTTCTAGTTCTTTCAATTTCTTTTTTAAATCGTCGATCTCTGAGTTAGTATTACCTCTAACACTCCGACTTATAGATAGTTCCGCGGCCCTTCCACCTCCTGGAGGTGGTGTTTGGGTCATTTTTAATGTTTATAATTTTTTTTTTTTTTAATTTTTTTTTTTTTAAATTTTTTTTTTAATAAGTTCTATTGGACAGATGGCAACTCTGAACTTCTAAACTGTTATACAATATTATAACACCTTAATTTTTGTAGTATACTTTTAGGTATACACTTAATTAAAATCTATGTTGACGTTAATTATCAGCTGTTTTTGTTTATCAACTGATAAAAAGTTGCGCGGGAGATTTGGATGTTGATAACGAAGGAGAAATTTTCATCCAAAGCTTAGGTAATTTTATAAAGTTTTAGTCTATTTTTCTTTATTGTGTCCCGGGTAGCACCCACATTTATCACGATAGAAGCACTACACCTTCGCACTTGCTTTAATAACGTTTTATTTTCAGTTTTCGCACTAATTACAATTGAAAATCTGTTTTGTATAGAGAGCCGATTACTATGCGACCGACACAAACAAAATTTCCTAACATTTCGCCAAAATTCGTGACAAAAATTTTGACAAATCCTTAAAAACCACCATTTATGAATACATTTTTTGTAACAAATTTTTTGAAAACAGACTTCAGTATCGTATTCATTACACCTCAGATTGTCCATGAATGATTCAGTTTTTAATTTGCACAAATTATTGTCTTCGTTATTCTAATTTGTATCATGACAAAAAAATCAGTCTTTTTCGTATTTGTACTTTTCTTTTTTTTTACTTTTAACAAACTTTTAAACAAATTATGACTTTCTGGTTTTCACTATTTTAAAGAGCCTTTCACACACTATTCGAATCAACAAAAAAGTGAGAAATGATTTTTTGACACGTAAGGTACCTTTTCATAGACCAGGTCACATATAGGTATCAGTCTTTGATGAAAATTTCAAATATATATTTTTAAATTTTTTGTAATAGTTGTTGCCCAAAATGAAATGTTATTAAATCCGTTTGGCATTCTTCTTTCGTTTGGTGCTCATAGGTCTACAAAGAATAAAAAAAAACATTTTTAAATTTTTTTTGCAATTCGAATATATTTTTGCAATCTCTCGTACTTTGTGTATGATGAAAATTTAAAAAGAAAACGCTGTTCAGATTTTTTGGCAAGGATTGGGGCAAAAAATATAAGTTTAAAAAGAAAAAAAAAAAACATTTCTTTCATGAAAATTTCAAACAAACATTTTTATAGTTTTTTTGTAAGGATTGTCGCACAAAATGAAATATTTTTGAATATTCTTCACATTTTTCTTTTATTTTACCCATATTTGGGAGGTTGAATTAGTTTTAAAGGTTGTTTTCGAAGATTTGGGGCTTTATTGTGAAAAAACGGTACAAAATATTTTATTCGAAGTATTGGCCATCGCTAGCTACAACTTTCGCCCATCTTTCGGGCAATTTCCGTATGCCGTTTCTCCAAAATTCTGGCCGCTGCTTGGCTATCCATGACTCAACCCATATTTTGGTAGCCTCGTACGAGGAGAACCGCTGGTCCGCCAAATCGAGACTCATATGCCGGAACAAATGATAATCGGAGGGAGCTATGTCTGGACTATACGGCGGGTGGGGTAACACTTCCCAGCCAAGCGTTCCAAGGTATTTTTTGACAGGTTGAGCAACATGCGGCCGAGCGTTGTCATGTTGCAAAATAACCTTGTCGTGCCTTTTTACCGTTTCCGGCCGTTTTTCTTTCAATGCCCGGCTTAAACGCATCAATTGCAGTCGGTAACGATCCCCCGTGATTGTTTCGCCCGGTTGGAGCAGCTCAAAATATACGACGCCGACCTGATCCCACCAAATGCAGAGCATGATTTTCTTGCCGTGAATATTCTGCTTGGCCGTCGTCGTTGATGCGTGGCCGGGCAAACCCCATGATTTTTTGCGTTTTGGGTTATCGTAGTGGATCCATTTTTCGTCGCCAGTCACCACCCGATGCAAAAAACCCTTCCGATTTTGTCGCTCGATCAGCAATTCGCACGTAAAAAATCGCCGTTCGACGTCGCGCAGCTTCAACTCGTACGGGACCCAATGTCCTTGCTTTTGGATCAATCCCATGGCTTTTAGACGCTTGCAAACGGTTGATTTATCAACGCCCAATGATTCAGCAAGCTCTTCTTGGGTTTGGCACGAGTCCTCGTTTACCAATTCCCCTAATTCCGCGTCCTCGAACTTTTTGGGCTGGCCAAGACGCTCCTTGTCTTCGGTGTGAAAATCACCACTTTTGAATCGTCGAAACCAGTACTCACATGTTGAAATCGACGGAGTATGGTCTGGGTAGGCCTCCTGCAGCAATTCACGGGCTTGGGCTGTATTTTTTTTCAAATTGAAGCAGAAAAGCAAAGCTTCCCGCAAATTGCGTTTCGACGGCACGAAAGTTGACATACTCGGAGCACGAAAACACTGCGTTGTTTATACTTCAGCGAAATGACAGATACTGATAAACAAAGCCTAGGGATGAGGCTTTGTCATGAATATATATTCAGTATTGCCAACGCGATAAAGTGATAAATAGCGCCATCTGTGTGTCACCTTTAAAACTAATTCAACCTCCCAAGGTAAAAAAAATCGTTGAAAAACTGTTATTATACAGAATACCGTTTTATATTGTAAGTTAAAATTGTGTATTATTATAAGGCCATTTAAATTCCCTTCTTCAAGAAAAAAACATTATAAGAAATTATAAATACTAAAATTATTGCAATGATTAGGTGACATAACTGAAAATATGACGACTCAATCCATTCTTTTGTGGAAATAAGCTACTGATGATGGTTGAGTTTGCAATTTAAGGCTACTAAGCAAATTAAGATTTAATTAATTCATTCCCTTTTGAGTGTCACTTCCACATGAATGGCAGTCTCCATTTAAAAGTTCGATAAATGATACAGTTTAAAAAAAAAAACTCACACAAGCTGACATTTGCATGTGCACTCTTGTGTAAACATACGTTTCTATAAATGTATGTGTGTTTAAGGCATGCATTGTTTACTTATCAGCCAAACACAACACACTGATGCCTTTGTCATTGTCATTTTTGCCGCCAGATTCACTTAATCATATCAATTACACTTAATGCCTCTTTCATCAGTGCGTTACATTCGAAAAACACAATATTATGCATTGAGAAAGAAAAAGCAGAAATTTAAAGTTAAATAAACACATCAACATTGCCAAGCGACAGTGACGAAGCAGATTTTTAGGCGCTTTAAAGCAACAATGCATTGCTAAAGTTTAAGCACTCGTATCACAAGCGGCCGTTGTTGCTATTGAGACGCTTAATAATGGCCTTTCAAAAATGCCGAATAAAGAGACAAAGAGGGGAAAAAGGAAAAAGGGAAAGAGAGAGAGATTGAGAGAAAGAAAAAGGGAGAGGGAAAGGAAGTAGATGACGAAAGTACTTAAGTTGGCGTTGAATGCTTTGCATATCACAATGGCATCCTGCTGGGCGTACAGATACAAATTTTGTTTTACATATAAACACACACAGCCCCGCTCATAAATACATATACATACGTACATGCGTATACAGTAGAAAAACATGTGTACACATTTGTCAACACAAACGAATGATAAACTGCGTACACGCACAAGTCCTTCCAACCATGCAAAGACACACACTTGCGTACGTACATACGCAAAGAGGGAGAAAGAAAAGTTCAAGCAGCGCGCTGTGAAATACGAGCATCGGGTGGAAGTGGTGGAAGCAGAAGAGTTGGCGATAAGAGTGTAAAGCGATTTACAAAAGCGTAAAGACGTGCGATAAGATTAAATGCAGTCATTTGTATGCGATTTTCAGTGTGCGCATATATACAGTGACGGATATAAAATTGGGGAAACCAAAAATGTTGGCTTTTTTTATGCTTTACTTTACTCCGGCCATTCTAGCTGAATGGATTAGTGCATGGCTACCATTCGAAAGTGCGTGGGTTCTAATCTCCATGCATGAAACATCAAAATGGTAAAACAAATTTTTTCTTGTAGCGGTCGTAGGCAATGGCAAACCTCGGGTGTATTTCTGGCAGGAAAAATCTCCTCCTAAAAGATATCTGCCCTACGGAGTCAGGTTAAAACTGAAAGTCCCTCCACTTGGGAAACGACACTTGGTGTGAGTCCTCACCATAAGTGGGAGAACAGTTAAATAAATTAATAAATTAAATATTCTCAGTTATATTTGTTCTCCATGGGCCACAGAGTGACGGCTTCATTTACAATTAATTTATAGACTAATAAAATATTTGTATTCCCAATTGTAATATGACGAATTTGAACTCTTCTTCAGATTAATTGAGAAGGAGATTTATCTTTGGTATTTAAATTCGATTAAAGTTTGAGTCTATGGGTCTTTTTTCATGGAAGTATCGTCCGCGTATCGGCTTCAGATTCTCAGCATACCTAAGGGACTACAGTTTGTTCCTATAAGAACTAATCAGGTTGCCAACTAAAAGTACTCTCCCCACTCTCATGCTCTCCACCTTTCATTTGCAAGGCGAGGGCAGATGGAAAAACAATGTTGCCCAGAACAGATGATGCAGAAGGGATCTTCTTCAAATCAATACAGATATCTGATATGATTTAAAGGAACCATGTTCCGCCAGTATTTGGATCAGGTGGATATACATTTGCATAAGTCATTTGATTAACCGCCTTGGAATCGACAAATTTAGCATGCAACTAAACGCAGTTGCGGTAAGTAACTCTTGATCTCCTCATCGCTCTGGGAGTATCTTTGTGATTCTGGTATCTGCCACTCTTTCCAATATGTCGATAGGATAGAGTCCACCAACCACTAGTGCTACTTCATCGGAAGTAGTTTGGTATGAGTTGCTTACTTTTATAAGATACAATCGATATAGTGACCTGGCCTCGCACGCATATGACTTTATGTTGAAAGCTTCGGACTCTTGTCAGTGCCGCTGCCACTTTTTCGACTTTTTCAAACGCGTGATTTAAAATTATATAATAAATATATGTATGACACGGGATGAATATTTGTATGTTTGTGTGTTTGTGTGCTTATGAGTTTTCTATGAACTCCTGAACCAATGAGCCCATATTGATGAATTTTGGAGTCTTATTTCAAGTATACTAGAGACGGTTGAAAAGTTTATTTGGACGGGCTAGGTGGCGTAGAAGTAGTGACATTTTTATAAATTGTATTTAAGGTGCTATTCAATTCGGTATTAGAGATGTACATATATGGAAGAAATAGTATTTGTACTAGAAATTAAGCCACTATGCTGCATTGGAGGCCAGATATTAATCATTAACCACCTACCACAAGTATCAGATATCTGATCGTGTGAGTAATCGTTTTTGTTTGTTTTTGTACGAGTTTCGAAATGACGTTTTTTCGTTCCTGTACCTTTTCCTACTCGTCTCAGTACACGTAGAGATTAGATTAGATAAGATTTGTGGGGAGTTGATAAGTCGAAGCACTCAGTTCAGCCGGATAGAATTCAGTAGAAAGCATAGAGATAGGAAAGATAAAATGTGGGTGACAAGACGGAAAAATTAGTTTGAAGTCACTCATTGATGAATCTTGAGAGATCCGGAAGAGGAAGAGTATGAACTTTATCCATACTCAGTATATCGCAACCCAATAACCTAAGTCTGATTGTGGAAAACGCCGGACAGCTACAGAGGAAATGCTCTGCAGTGTCGTCATGCTCAAGACAGGATAGACATATCGGGCTGTCGACGACCCCCATGGTAGCCATATGCTGACCACTGACGGTGTGCCCTATGATTAAACCCACCAGTACTCTCAGGCCCTCTTTGCTGAGGCAGATCTTTGCTGTTTGGTTCTTTCACAAAGCACTTGGCTACTCTGCACGAGTTCAACCCAGACCAATGTCCTCTATAGGCAGACCTCGTGAAGTCGTCAATCCATAGTTGAATCGATGCAGAATTGACACCTAGAAAGGGTTTAGGGCCTAGTCGCATACTGGCAAAGCCTTCATTTGCCAGTTCATCAGCTAACTCGTTCTCTGTAATGCCACAATGTCCAAGCACCCAAATAAGACGAACATTTTTGTGATTTGCAACACTGTTCAGTTTTGTCTTACATTCACCGACTAATTTCATTTAGCAATGGCTTTCAGTGCAACTTGACTGTCACTACAAATTTCAAACACGTACATGCTACATAGCCGCTCGTCGATGCCAACGCGCATATATCTAAGGTGTGTAAAAAACAGCACCGCTGCAGGTCTGAGAGAAAAACTTGATAGCCTTTAATTTTTTATATATTTTATTGAACTTTTTTTGTATTTTATTGTTAATTTAGTACTGAAAAAGTCCAAAGAGGCTCCTATTCTAAATAATAACTTTTGTGAATTTAGTATTTCAAGTATTTTGAAAGCCTAAAATAAAACATGCTGGCAAGTGTTAAAGATAAGCCCAATAAACTTGTTTTCATGCATCCTTTTTTCTAATCAAGACTTTATTTTATTTCCAAACAGGATATTAAGTAAATTTCTGAATAATTTTAAACTTATCTTTACTAATTATGCTAATCGTGAATTGTTTGAATTTAGGGTACTTCAGACGTACGACAGAGGGCAGTGTGACAATAAGAGGTGGTAGGTAGTTAAGGAGTTATATATCCACAGTTAGAATTTAAAAAAAAAAAATCGATTTTTTTTTTTTATTTTATTGTCATAATGTGAATATATTTAAGAATACACACAGAAAGTTTTATATCGTTTCCGTGAATATTTTCGAAGTTATACGCAAATTTCAAAAGGCGTTTCAGAGAGCTTGAAAGTACAAGGCCGGAGCAGTGTTTTTCAAACTTTAAACTTGTTTTTCTGAAAAAGATGTTTTCAAAGTCGGTGACCACCATTAACATGAGCTTCTTAAATACATTTTTTTGTAAGTAATAGAAGATTTTTTCTCACCGAAAAATACATCTTTTTTTTATAAACAATTTAAGGACGAAATTTGGGTCAAAAATCGATTTTTTTTATTGAGAAACCGTCATTTTGTTAAAAAAGTTTATTTTGCTTATTCCTTCAAATAATTACTAGATTTAACATTACTTTAACGAAATCTGTTTGGTTTTTTAATATCAGAGGATCCAGTTCAGAGATATGGTGGTCACCGCAAAACGTCTTTTTTGAGAGGATCTCCCGGAGATCAGCTGTAGCACATTTCCAAATAAATATTTTTACTAATACTGAGTTTGAAAATACAGCTAAAAGATAACATAATGTGTGAACAGAATTTTAGGTTAACCAATTCAAAAGTTTTCTCAGGAAAAGTTCTGGAAAATTCGCTTTTTTTCGGCCTTCTAACCGAATATAACTCCTTAATGGTTAAAATAAATATTTATATAAAGGGTGGATAAGTTTCAAGGGTCAGTGTTGATTTTGAATAAAATACAACTTTTTATTGTCATTTCTTCTTATTATGATAATACTGATATGACACAATTACATACGGAAGAAAATATAGGCTGCGGCCTTGGTGACACACCTCCATCGCTGAGGCATAGTTGAGGCTCTATGCCGTTAATGTGCCGAATTATCTCATCCCTTAGCTCTTGAGTTAGTGCTGGCTTATCGACGTATACCTTTTCTTTCAAATAACACCAAAGAAAGAAGTCCAGCGGTGCCAAATCACATGATCTTGGCGGCCAATTGACATCGCCGCGACGTGAGATTATTCAGCCATCAAATTTTTCGCGCAAAAGAGCCATTGTTTCGCTAGATGTGTAACAATTGTCACCGTCCTTTTGAAACCACATATCGTCCACATCCATATCTTCCAATTCGGGCCATAAAAAGTTCGTTGTCATCTTACGATACTGAACACTATTCACAGTAACTACCTGACCGGCCTCATTTTGGAAAAAATACGGCCCAATGATGCCGCCGGCCCATAAACCGCACAAAACAGTCACTCTTTGTGGGTGCATTGGTTTTTCGGCAATCACTTTTGGGTTATCATTCGCCCAAATGCGGTAAGCGGAATCCGCTGAGGTGAAAATGTGCCTCATCACTGAAGATGATTTTCCTCGAAAATTGGTCATTCACTGTTGCCCGTTTTCATAATAAGCGTGAATAACTTTAACGCGTTGCTCGATTATGTATCTTTCTACGGCTCAAATTGAATTGGTCTGAAATTGAAAAATGTCAAATGAAATGCAGAAAAAAGCTTGACGGGTAGGTGTGGTTTATATTCAAGATCGGGCCTTAAAATTTAACCATCCTTTACATATAAGAGCATATCACTCGGCTGGGAATCGGAAGCTATCCGAAGCTAGCCTCCGATTCGAGATATGGGTATTCGAGGTTCGAAATAGGGCCATTAAGAAAATTAATTAAAAACGTATTTAAAACAAATGTATGTAAATAACTAAGCCAGAAGATATATGGTCGCGATACGCTTATTCTATCTATTTAAATAACATATCACCTTTTTTGCAAAAAAATTTATTAGAGGTGCTACCAGGACTTCAAAAAATAAAAAAACTAATATCTTAAAAAATATGACCCATTTTTTTTAAATTGGTGTTGTTGTAAAGGCGTTTAAACTCCCTTTCCTGTGATATGCATAATTGAGTCCTTTATATATACAAAAAATAAAAACTTAAAAAAAATTTTTTTTACAAAAAATAAATTCAACAAAAAAAAAATTACTAATTAATAATCCTATTAATAATAAAAATAAATTTAGTAATAAAAATTTAAATTGGAGGCTAACTTCGAAAATCGGAGAAATCGACTCAATCTTAAAAAAAAAATGGTTTGATCCAATACCCAGAAAAAAAGTTGATTTTGCTGTATAGTGTAATTGGTGCTAACACTCTTCGTTAAGTATTTGAGGCGCGCATCTTGATAGCTGATGGAAAATATTTTTTCTAATAGCAGTCGCTCCTCGGCAGGTAGTGGAAAACCTTCTATTATATGTCTGCGATGAAAAGTTCCTCATAAGAAACCTGCTGCCCTTCGGAGACGGCATAAAATTGTAGGTTCCTACACGTGTGGAACATCACAATACACACCACAAACAGGAGGAGGAGCTCTGCTAAACACCCAGTAAAGGGTATACATGAAAATATATATCAAAGCAAATGGATGAGTTCCAGAATATGTAAGTATCTTAATAATTATGCGTGGAAGGCTCCAATTTGCAAGGGTTTTTTGTATATTGAAGCTAATCTGTTGTGGAAGGGCATATTCTACATAAACTTAGAATAGAGGCGGGTGCATATGACAAAAAGTATAAAAGAATAGTAATATTGATTATAAAACTGCAGCAAATAAAAACTGGTAATTTTTTTTTTCCTATAAAACTTTGAGATATGCACTATCGCCCTATTCTAATGAAATTGTTCAATTATTTCCTTTTCCAACTAAGAGTTTGAAAACAAAAAAGGGCAAATTTTCAAAAAATTGCTGTTTATTTTTATATTCCTTATAAGAAGAAGCAAGTAAAGCAAGTTTGAAAAATTTATACTCGCTGATTTCTATTTCTGCTGATGTATTATTGTGCTGCTGACTGCTCCTCGTATATACTCATTTGATGTGCATTAATTGTAGAGTAGCGTATGCCGGGCATTTGTTACTAAACACATTTGGTATGTTGATTAAAGGTTCATAGTAAGCATGCCAAATAGCAGCACTGCAGCCAACGCTTGTATTGAGCACTAATTTGTGTTTATAGGCCAGCTGAAATGACTACCTTCCATCCGGTGCAGCAAGATTTGTGTGTGGAATGTTGAATAAAACTTAGAGAGATGCCAAATTGGGAGCAAATAACATAGACCAAAATTAGACAGTTGACTGACTTGCAGTTGCTTTCAGTTGATCGAAGCAGCGAGTCACGGTCAGCTAACAAATGAGGATTTAGTTACAGTACTTAGAGAGACACTATAGCAAGCGCTTTCGAAATATAACTACTTCACATCATTCCTGAAAGGCAGCTAGCCCAATTAGTCTCGATAAACACCGCAAGTTCAGTTTCAGTGCATCTAACCTCTACGAGTCTACGAGGGGTGCCTTTTATATTTCGGGATTTGGCAACCCTGGTGTTGCAATCTGGCAACTGACAGTTGTATCGCAAAGTTTGACATTTTTTGGCTTTTACGTATTCAGAACGTTTTGAAATACCAGCGCTATTTGTGTTGTTTACAGTAACTTAAAAGATTCATCTCGGTCCAAAAATGGAATTAAATCGTAAACATTTTCGTGCGATTATTTTTTACAACTTACGACGTGGATTAACTCAGCAACATTGCATGGATGAACTTAATTCATTTTTTGGCGATGAAGCTCCATCACGGACCAGTGTTTATCGATGGTATGGTGAATTCAATCGTGGTCGTAGTTCACTCCAAGGCGAATTTCGTGAAGGTCGTCCAAAATCAGTTGTTGTTCCGAAAACCTTTGATGCTGTGCGCGAACTGATATTGCAAGATCGTCATGTGACCTATCGTGAATTGACACAATCTTAGGCATTAGTGGGACCAGCATACATTCAATATTGCATAAACATTTGACTGTCAAAAAAATTTTTTCGCGTTGGCTCCCACACAATTTGTCAATCGCTCAAAAAAAGGCTCGTGCCGATTGATCGAAGGAAATGCTCAAAAAATACAACTGCATTTTTGAGCACCCAAAACATCGAATTAATGGGTCATCCGCCGTATAGTCCTGACTTGGTACCGAATGACTTCTTTCTATTCCCGTACGTAAAAAACAAACTGAGAGGTCAACGTTTTTCGACATCTGAAGAACCGGTTGCGGCATTCAGAATGCATGTTGTGGAGGTACCTCATTCAGAGTGGCAAAAGTGCTTCGACAATTGGTTCAAACGCATGCAAAAGTGTATAGATCTTCATGGAGAATATTTTGAAAAACAATAAAGTGATTTTCGATGATTAAAATTTGTTCTTGTTCTCTAATCCCGACATATAAAAGGCACCCCTCGTATTGAACCGTGCTGGTTGTAATAAAACAGGTCACTGACAAAGAGCCAATTTACGCGCTGACTTTTCACCGAAACAGTCGTTCTCTCGACAGTCGTTTCTACGTTACCGGAGCGACCTGAATTTACTCTATGTACGACCAAGAACTGTGGCTCCAGCAGCACTCCCCTGCTGCTACGTGTACGGGGAATGCTTTTGCTGCCGCAACAACAACAACATTACTTTTCACCCTGGGGTTTTTAGCATATTCTCATTTAAAGAAGTCTTTCAAAATCTTCGTGTTTTTATAAGACGACTTTTTGTTTGCGGCTTTTTTCACGTCTTTTTTTACCTTTAAGTGGATAATTTTCTTTGGTCATTCGTTCGCTGAGCACGAGCCTAAAGTGTACTTGCATAAAGATACGAAAATGTGAAAACGATGAAAGCCAAGTATCAAAAAAACCCTCAATTTTTTTGACTGTGCGTGCATATCTACTGCGTTGACTTCCACCCAGGGTGAAAAGTCTTTGTGTAAATTGGCTCTAAGGGTGAAAAACTTTTTGTCTTTAATGATGCACTAGAAAAGACTTCTATGAACAAAGTTTCTGAAGCCATCTTTTAAATTCTTTTTAATTTATAAAAAACTTTCTTTTACATTTAAATAACTCCACTTAAAAACCAAACACAAAACTCCAGTACTTTACCAAAATTACTAGAATATCCAATTTCTCAACTAAATGTATTGAATTTTCTATCCCGCTTGATGTCACCCCACCTTACTACACTACGATTTAGATAAAATAAAATTCCACTAAGTCCCTGATAAGTATCTGCAAAATTACCCTACTCTTGAGTATATTTTTATTTATTCCTTTCTGTTTATTTTTTATTCGCTTGCGTAATTTTGTATTACCTATCAAGGGGATCACAACTTTTCCAGACGATAGATTTGCGGCTCATGAGGCTCTGCGTGCGCTACGTAGCTGTTGTTGTTGTCGTCAACAAGCAAATTACAACATCAAAATGAGCTCCCAAGCAACGGTGTCAAGTTTACATGTCGTGGTAGTCGTATTTTTTATTGTTGTTGTTATGGCAGTGACATCGCGTTAACAACCGTTGAAGCATGCAAAGTCAATTTGTAAGCCAAATAGTAAGTGTGCATGTGTGTATGTATGTATTTGTGAACGCACATGTTGTGCACTAATACATGTACGTGTTTTTATTTGAAACTATTTCCCAGCAAACATTTCTCAAACGCCAAAGGCATGGAAATAATTTGATGCTATTGTGAGAGTGGCAGCTTTCTCAACAAGATTTTGACTTTGAGAAAAGTTAAATATTCATTGATTTTAAAATAGTCGAAAGGAGATTTCAAGTGTAGTTTGTGGAAAATATCTGCGGCCGTTTAAAAATACTTAAAACTTGGTATTGTATCCAGTTCTCTCCATATGAGCTTGTTTTTTTAATAAAAGCTCTTAAATGTTTTGCGTATAAGGTTTTATTTTATAAAGCAAAAGGTATTCAATCTGTATCAGCCTTTTTGTCTATGAAAAACATATATTTTCTTACATCAGGTATAAAAGTTAATACCAAGCGAAATTCCTACGAAAAAATACTTTAGTAAAAAACAAAGTAATAGTAAAATCATCAAAAATGCAGGCAAAGGGGAAAAGTATATATATACGAGTTCTACTCAAATATGAACGAGACGGTATCAATAAAACGGTCCGCGGATGACATATGGCAAAAATCAATTTTTTGTTTTTTGGTAGGACTGTTATAAGCTTACATGGCATATTTCAGCGAGATATGTCACATATTTTGTTTTCTGTGCTACTGTAAACAAGTCTAGCTCGAGTGTGTTCATCGAATTTAACGATGGAAATTCAAGTTTACCTATGGGGACTCTGCTCCATCGCGTGCACGTGTTTTCCAGTGGTACAATTCGTTCAAAGAGGGCCGTACATCAACACAAAAAACCACGCCAAAGTCGCTCAAAAATTAAGGTTATGCTGACTGTTTTTTTCGATTACGAAGGTGTGGTGCACTCGGAGTTCCTTCCGCAAGGCCGATCGTTTAACGCTGAATATTATTTAGACGTTTTAAAGCGTTTGCGCGAGAACATTCGTCTTAAAAGGAAGGAATTGTGGGACAACAAGTCATGGTTCTTGCATCACGATAATGCACCAGCTCACACATCACGTCTTGTTCGCGATTATTTGAACAAAAATAATGTTAATATCGTTCCGCAAGCACCGTATTCGCCTGATATGACTCCATGTGACTTTTTCCTGTTTCCCAAGCTCAAGTTGCCGCTTCGTGGAAAACATTTTGAGACAATTGAAGTCATAAAAGAGAATTCGAAGAACACACTCGAGCTTGACTTGTTTACAGTAGCACAGAAAACAAACTATGTGACATATTACGCTGAAATTTGCCATGTAAGCTTATAACAGTCCTACCAAAACACAAAAAATTTATTTTTGCCATATGTCATCCGCGGACCGTTTTATTGATAACGTCTCGTTCATATTTGAGTAGAAGGTATGTGTTCGCTGGGATGACTTGTTGCAAAGTAAGGCATTTGACAAGCTTCTACTCGTATGTTTGTATGCAAGCCAAATTACAAGTATTTACTTAGTCACTTGTCAGACGGCGTGTAAGCGATAATAAACACTGGATTAACTTATCTTGGTGCTTTGAAATTGTTGATGGGACTTCCACTCTGTTGTTGTTGGTGCTAATGCAATCTTTGTCGTTGTTGCGCCTAACTCTATGCTTCTCATTTATCTTATTATTTGATGCTACATAAAATAAAGCATCGAATATCAATAAAATTGCAAATATGCTGTGCACCATAAGCGCTGATTTCAGTACTCCTTGGCCCACCCAAATCATTTAGTGGAGCAGTGCGTTTGACAGCCTCTGAGACTGAAATATGCAATATGCAACAATTAACGTTTCTTTTGAGTTATGGTTGTTCTGTTGAGAGTCACTTATATTTACTGCCGGATTTGGCAACCCAATTCTTCATACAATTAATGGTTATATCGAAATGTTAAAAATTGAACTAGACTGTCAGAATTTAGTTAAAGGTATTATAAAGGGGCTAAAACATGAATTTTGTGTGAGAAGCCCATTTTAAGTTTCTAGCAAATACCTGCTGTGAGCTACTTAGCTGCTAAGGCAAAGAATAGCTTTCGCCAAAAGTATTAGGCACCCCACTAAAATACAAGAAATTTCAAATGTGGCTGCCAAAGTGACAGCTGCTTTCTGCAAATGTGTTCAACCTTTGATTACAACAATAAATTGAAAAGCCATGGCACACTAGGTGCATTAAGTCTAAGAAGTTGCATATTTAATGGTATGTTTCAAATATTTTGGCATTTTAAATTTAGTAGTCAATACTTGAATAATCGTCGGAGCAAAAGCATCAAACGGATATATTGTAAATAAATACTATTTTATCGATATGCCTGAAAAAGTGAGCCTTGTTACCACAATAAAGTGATGCTCCAAGCATTAAGAGGACAGATAGCTGTCAACGGCCATATTTTCCCTGATTTTCATTAAAATTATATTATTTAAAATGAAGGAGTCAACATATTTTTTTCAAAATTGGCATACAATTTACTTATGCATTAAAATAACATAATTTTTTTTTTTTTAATCATTTAAAATGGCGGATGTACACTCAATTCTTCCAGGAAGGTCGCAGCGGGGCCTCTCAATCAACGGGCTTTGTAGCATTGGCGTCAGTGACTTGAATACAAAAAACCAAAAATTTGTTTGTTTATTAATGTACTAATTTTTATATGAATTAAAAACAAATGGAAAAAAATCGGGGAATAAAATGCTTCAAAAACATAAATGAGTTTTGGGGCGAATTTTCCTACTATTTTTGCTTCGAAAAACAAAAAATCCCAATAAATTAAATCAAAAAGTGCAAGAAAATGCCTCACTAGTATACGCGAAGACCGAAAACTTTCTCCAGGGTCGTAAAATTTGTATTCTGCCCTTGCAGCTGCCCTGTCGGAAGAAAATGGAAAATCCGTCAGTGCTCAAACAGCTAAGAGAAGGCTTCTGGTAGCAAATTTAAAAGGATGCAAAGCTGGAAAGATGCCAGAAAAAGCTTTAAGAATGATTTCTCAGATACCAACGCTTAACGGAGGCAGATTGGTCGAATGTTCTCTGGTTTGTTTAATTGAACTTTGAGGCAGGCTTAGTCTACATAATGTGAAAATATCAAAAAACATTATTTCTTAACCTAGTCCAATTGCGAGGAAACAAAACAAATCTTATATACGATTTTATTTTCCTTTCCTACACGCACTTGGAACAACTGGTGGGACGTTCATGAAGCGATGGATTGCCGAGGAATGCAATCAAGATTACGTAGTACCCACTGTTAAGCATGGGGGAGACAGCATTATGAGCTGGGGCTTCATGGCCACTGATGGTGCCAGCGAAATGTTCATTTGCGAAGCTCATATGGACATGGGACAAAAGTACATAAATGTACTAATAGGACTATGAATAAGTTCGTGCGGTTTTACAACAGATGGCGTAACTTGATTATTATTCCATCGATCCACATTTCCAAACATTCATTGGAGAGCTACTGTCGTAAGGCACAAACGTCAGTATAAGTTTTTTATTTGAAGCGTAAACAACAATATTTTTACCACACTTGAAAATGTCGAATTTCGTGCCAAATAATGTGTTTTTGCGGGGAATTCTTCTTCATTATTTTAATATGAAGAAAAAAGCAGCCGAAAGTCATCGTATCTTGGTGGAAGTTTATGGTGAGCATGCTCTATCTGAGCGAACGTGCCAGAAGTGGTTTGCACGCTTTAAAAGTGGTGATTTTGGCTTGGAAGACGAAGAACGCGAGGGTGCGCCGCCAAAGTTCATGGATACCGAATTGGAGGAATTGCTCGATCAAGATCCGGCTCAAACGCAAGAAGAGGTTGCAAAAACTTTGGGAGTTGATCAATCAACCATTTCCAAACGTTTAAAAGCCATGGGAATGATCCGAAAGGTAGGCCATTGGGTGCCGTATGAATTGAAGCCAAGAGACGTTGAACGCCGTTTTATGGCATGCGAACAACTGCTTCAACGGCACAAAAGAAAGGGTTTTTTGCATCGAATTGTGACTGGCGATGAAAAGTGGGTCCATTACGACAATCCAAAACGTCGGGCAACGTATGGATACCCTGGCCATGCTTCAACATCGACGTCGGCGCAGAATATTCATGGCCTGAAGGTTATGCTGTGTATCTGGTGGGACCAGCTGGGTGTTGTGTATTATGAGCTACTGAAACCGAATGAAACGATTACGGGGGATGTCTACCGACGACAATTGATGCGTTTGAGCCGAGCACTGCGAGAAAAACGGCCGCAATACGCCGATAGACACGACAAAGTTATTTTGCAACATGACAATGCTCGGCCACATGTTGCACAAGTGGTCAAAACATACTTAGAAACGCTCAAATGGGATGTCCTACCCCACCCGCCGTATAGTCCAGACCTTGCGCCATCCGATTACTATCTCTTCCGATCGATGCAACATGGCCTGGCTGACCAGCACTTCCGTAATTACGATGAAGTCAAAAAATGGATCGATTCGTGGATTGCGGCAAAACCGACCGAATTTTTCACAAAGGGAATCCGTGAATTGCCAGAAAGATGGGAAAAAGTAGTAGTAAGCGATGGACAATATTTTGAATATTAAATTTGTAACCATTTTACGTCAATAAAGTTTCAAATTTCGAAAAAAAACCGCACGAACTTATTCATAGTCCTATTATAAATGGAGTACAATCCAAAAACCCTGAAAAATTGTTTCGTTCACGAGTGGAGTGCCAAGAGTACAGCTGAATGTGCAAAGTTTGTACACAGCATGTCCCGGAGGATCGTTGCTGTTATCTAAGTAAAGGGGGCACCTGCTAAATATTAAAGTTTTTATCACTAACCCCTTTTATTTGTGGTGGTATTTTAATAAAAAATCATTACTTCATTTTTTAAAATGAAACATTCAGTAATTAATAGAGGGCCTAATACCAGAGCAGTGAGCAACACGAAAAGAAATCAATTGAGAAGAAATTGAAGATCATAAAAGGTGATTTTTTAGCTTTTATCTTTTTAAACAGTTAGTTTAAACAGCTGACGCACGTTTCGCGTTTTGTTACACTGTCAAGCATCTTCAGTTTGGTCTATAATTTAACCATGAATCGTCTTACAAACGAACAACGCTTGCAAATCATTGAATTTTATTATAAAACGGAGTGTTCTGTTAAGAAAGTTAAAGTCGAAAAATTGTGTAAATAAGCAGAATTGTCGATTTTGGAGTGAAGATCAGCAGAAGAATTACAAGGGCTACCAATGTATCCATAAAAGGTCACAGTTTGGTGCGGTTTATGGGCTGGAGGTATCATTGGACCGTACTTCTTCAAAGATGCTGCGAATCGTAACGTAACTGTGAATGGTGAGCGCTACCGTGAAATGATATCCTACTTTTTTTTGCCCAAAATGCTCGAGCTTGACTTGCATGGCATGTGGTTTCAGCAAGACGGTGCCACTTGACACACAGCACGCGTAACAATGGACTTGTTGAGAGGCGAATTCGGTGAACATTTTATTTCACGTTCGGGACCTGTCAATTGGCCACCCAGATCGTGCGATATACCGCCTTTAGATTATTTTTTGTGGGGCTATGTTAAAGCTCATGTCTATTCCGACAATCCGGCTTCAATTAACGCATTGGAAGACAACATTAAAGCATTTATATGTGAGATAGCGGCCGAAACATTGGAAAGAGTATGCCAAAATTGGACTAAGCGGATGGACCATTTGAAGCGCAGTCGCGGTCAACATTTGCATGAAATAATCTCCAAATATTAAATTATATGAACTGTACTATCGATTTAATTAAACATTTCATGGATTTTTCTGAATTCTACCTGTGTTTTTTTGAACAACTTTCCTATAGCTCTTAAAAAATCACCCTTTAGTACCGTAATATTCCGCAAATAATTTTTTGTATGCACAAATCGTACAAAAATGAAATTGTGGGTAAAATACGCACGAACTTATGGACTGACCTGATACATTTAATTAGATTCTCAAAAAAAATTGTCTCAGATGATATAATATTTTATAATTAAAAAATGTATTGTATAAAAATGTTTAAAAATTTAATTTTTAAATATTTGCGAAAGAAAACTTCTGACCTGAATGGGGGAACTGTGCAAGAAATGAAAAGGGTGAGAAAATGCAATAAAATTCACCTTTTCTCTCTTCAAAATTTTTATATAAACTGTTCTGGCTTAAACTCTTCTTTTATCAGGAGTAGTTTAAAAAACATAATTAAAAAAAAATTTTTTTTAAACCACTTTTATTTCTAAAAATCTAAATTTTTGAAGATATTTGCAAATGGGTTCTGTTCACGTAGATTCTAATAGTTTTCCGAAATATGTTGGTAGAGCCCTTAAGGGGAATAGATTTTATAACACCGGAACCTTTTTTGTGAGGCACCCTAATTTGCGTACCTTCCCCACTTGATTGGGGTTTTTTCTATTTTATTGGTATACATTTTTCTTTTCCTTTTCCTACTTTTTTTTTAAATTACTTAAGTTTTTTGCCATCTTAAATGACAAGAGAAGCTGCTTTTGCGCCACAATCTAGCAAACTTAAAATTAAAAATGTGCTGCCTTTGAAATTTATTTAAATATTTCCGAGAAAAAAAACAAGTACATGCACGCAAAGACAAAGATTAAAATTCAAGTTTAACATACATCTGGGAACTAAAAGACTGAAAAGTGCTATTACGACCACTCGACAGAATAAATTGCAGGCAAAGCAGGCAACAAATTAAAACGAATAAAAAAAATACATTTAAATAATATGCAAGGTGAGCATGATAAAGATGTAAACCCAGTAGAAGGAAAAGAAGAAGAGGGAGAAAGCGAAAAGCTGACAAGAAATTGCAATTTATTCAGTCTTTGTTTCTTTTATAGTCTGGGTTTTCAAGCAAAAGTATGCAGCTTAAGCTTAAGCGCCTGCAACTATTCTTCAATGCATTTCATTTCATTTGATTTCATTTCATTTTGTTACATTCCACTCTAAACGAGCATTAAAATTAGAAAAAACAGGGGACACATTTTACAAGCAATATTGAAGAGCTTCCATATCGTAATGATGGAAAGTTGCACAAAAGAAGGTTAGTGATGAAAAGGAAATAAATGAATGTGATTTGGAAGAGTGGGTGCAATATGTAGAAGTTCCTATGAAAGTTGTAAAGTGGAAGCAGAGTAGCTTTTGCGGCAAACGAAAAAACTGCTTAGAGATATGAAGGGAGATTACAAGTTTTTCATTTTATTTCGCCGTTTTAGTAGATTTTCACAGGGGGCGCTGTACATACGCTTGGACGGACGTCTGTCATCGCACACTGTCATTGATGAAGTGAAATGACGGCAAACTGTCCTGCATTATTTGAAAGCGAGGAATAAAGCAGAAATTTTAAGAGGGAGGACAAATGGAAGAGGGAGGAAATGAGCTGCTTTAATAATAAAAGGTTTTTGTACTTAAAAATATATAATAATTGTTTAAGCAATTTGGAACCCAATTCCCGGTAGATGGCTTTAAATTTAGATGCCTTTGTGTAATGTATTGGCGGTACAATTTACTTCTGTAGAATCTAAAAAAATTCCTATAATTCTAGGTATGAGAATATGTACCTGTTCCAACACCACAATCCATTTTTGAACCACCTGTATAGACTGTCGTGGCTGAATAGAACTCGAGATGAAATTAAATTTATTTAAGGCTCGAACAAGAGGAGCATGAATGCTCCATATTGCATTTAATCTCATAGAAATGTATGGAGCTAAGGAAATTACGCTGTAGTATATTGAAGTTAATTCTTTCCTAAATACTTGTATCGTAACAGTCCACACCGCCATCGAAATGAAAGCGAGAGGATTGACACACTTACTTTCAAAGAATTTAGGCTAATCAAAAGCAAACCTAACTGATATAGAGAAATTGGCTCAACAAATTGGCTAAAAGTAGCGTATGCCGTAAAAGTTAGTAAAGAGAGAGAGACAGAGAGAGAGTCAACCTAGGTACTGAAGGACATTGTTATAAAGAGTGGATAAATTTTAAGGCCCGATGTTGAATGTGAGCCACACCTAAATGTCAAGTTTGTTTCTGCATCTCATTTGACATTTTTCGAACTTTTTATGGCCCGAATTGGAAGATATCGATGTGGACGATATGTGGTTTTAACAGGACGGTGCCACTTGTCACACAGCTAACGAAACAATGGCTCTTTTGGGAGAAAAATTTGATGGCCAAATAATCTCACGTCGCGGCGATGTCAATTAGCTGCCAAGATCATGTCAGGACTTCTTTCTTTGGGGTTATTTGAAAGAAAAGGTGCACGCCGATAAGCCAGCAACAGTTCAAGAGCTAACAGATGATATAATTCGGTACACTAACGGCAAAGAACCTCAATTATGCCTTAGCGTCATCGAAAATTTGGACCATCGGATGGAGGTGTGCCGCCGAGGCCACGGCGGCCATTTGGCCGATATTTTGTTCTATACGTAATTGAGCTATACCAATATTATCACAATAAAAAGAAATGATAATAATTTCCAAAAAAAGTTGTATTTTATTGAAAATCAACACCGGCCCTTAAAACTTAACCACCCGTTATATATTTCATTTAAGCCCAATGAATTAATGCACGTTGTCCGAAATTTCACGAATTTCGAGGTATTCGATTTTAAAGATTATTATCAAAAACTATTTTGGTCGCTGTTCAACACTTTTTTTAATTTTCGTACAAGTGGCAGTTTTTTTCCGCTTTCAGTTAACCCTTTACTGCATGAATTAATAATCGACAGAATCGACAGGCAATGGTAAACACTCGGATTGTATTTCTGCCGAAGGCTTCTCATAAAAAACAAAAAAAAAATATCTGCCGTTCGGAGAGGGCTTGAAACTGTAGGTCTCTCCATTTGTGGAGCAACATCAAGACGTACGCCACAAATAGGAGAAGGAGCTCGGCCAAAACACCCAAAAAGGGTGCGAGCGCTAATTATATAGATGTATATATAATAATATATAATTTGGAAATATAATTGAATCAGAACTGCGATACCATATCTGGACTCACATGCGGTAAAGGGTTAAATAGGATTTAATGCCAATTATTAAAAATCATGAATAAAATTTGAATCAAGCGCTGGCAGCCAGCTGCTGCAATGTGGCTGCTTGGCAAAGTTTTGAATATACGATTTTTCACTAAGTGTTTCTCACTTCACAACTTCCAAACAAAAAATGTTTATAGAAAAGTCTTAGGAAAATTATATTAAAATTAGTATGCCTTTGTAGCCATCCTACCAAACAGATAGTATTACAGGCACAACTAAAATTTAATAAAAAAAAATATGTCTAGCAGAATTTCAAGAAGAATATTTTTGTAGACACAAAGTAATGTCATTTTGACCCTTTGTTAAGGGGCTTATGGGTAGTCAGAGGCCCGAGAAAATGACGACTTTCAATTTTTTTTTTCAATCAATTGAAGTGAGTATTCAAGGCAGACAAAGAAATAGGGAGAGACCCCAGAGAGAATGAGAGAGAGAGAGAGAGAGAGAGAAAGAATATATATCTAAATAAATTCACAACATTTGCAGAGAATACAAATAAACAAAATTTACAAAAAACCGAGAAGGGTCGACCGGTGTGGGTAAACGCCGGACACAAACCGTGGCAACAACGCGCACTACTCCTAGCGTTTATCACCCGCACAAACACAGCGATTCCAGGACCGCAGCAACGACACAAATTACCCCAAGGCAATACCAATAAATCCGACGCCGGAATGGATAGCACTTTAGAGTACGCACAAGCACTAACCAGGAAACGGAAATAAGCGCCAAAAAGTAGGTAAAAAACAACGCGACCAAAATTGGAACCAAAAACGCCACAAACAGTCGGCGCCAAGGAAATATGAAGCCCAAAAGTAGGCACCAAAAATATATTTCTTACAAGTTTTCACCAACAAACAAACGCCACTAGAAATTAGCACCCACAGGGAAAAACTCAGGAAAAATAGCCCAAAGTGTATCTAAGTGTATACGTCTCTCTCTCCTTTTCCTCTACGTTATATATTTTTTCTCTTTCGCGGAACGAAAATACCCAAAACGTTGCATGGCCTTGAAATTTTACTCTCCATTCTCGCTCGTCCATCGACGCCTGAGAAGTTTCACTTCGAAAAAAATTGTGAAAGGTATCACTGTTTGTGTGGAGCCCATTTCTCCAGAAGTCCCTTGCGGTGATCATCACAAGTTCTTGAAGATTCATTTAAATCAATCGAACAACAGAAATCTGTTTTATTAATTGATTACATTGTGCCTAATCGGAGCTTTTTTTTCAAAATTAACTATGTGGCAGCTTCAGGAAATATTTTCCAGATTTTCGAGAAAAAAAACCGACAACTCATTGTTGAAAAAAAATGAAAAAATCCTTTGATCAGGCACGAGTTCTTTATGTTTTTTCAAAAGCAGTATACATTTTATGGAAATCTACTAAGTGGTTTTTAAGTTCCAGTGATCACCAATTCAAAAAACGTAGTTTTGAGAAAAACGCATTTAAAGGTTTGCTATCGATTTTTGTAGTTATACGAATTATTTAATTACTTCCACTGTGCCATCTATTCCTGGGCCATATAATAGTTCTTCAGCCGTCCTAGTAGCTTCCAAAATATCGATTTTTTGTTGCCTACGTAGCAGTATACCTTCTCGAGTGTTATCGTTAACGCGTTTATCTGCCACTTTCATACGCGTAGCAGCCACTATTTGCTCTCGAACGCTCCAGAGCGACCGAGTGCCCTTTGTTAATTGCTGAATAACTCGAAAAGTATATGTCGGATTCAATTCAAATTATGTTATCACACAATATGTTTAAGACTATTATATGCTTTAAGAAAATGCAAACGAAAAAAATCCAATTTTTTGAAAATTCTGACTACCCCTTAAAGAAATCTCAAAAATATTGTATACGGTTAAGATATTCTAGAAAATATTTTCTCAGAAAATTCATTAGGGATCTTCTCTGAGGAAATGTTGATAAAAAGAGCGTAAAAGTGTGTAGGAGCTAAAGTAGAAAATAGTTATCCAGTTCCTTCTTAGGATATGCGACACTTTTTTATTCTTTCCACGCATTTAATCCAGAGGCAGGAGAACGCAGCAGTAAGCCGAAATAACCACATAAGCAGCTGCGCCGCCAACCGCGCTGCATTTCATGGTATCACCCCTGGGAATTCCCTTTATTGCACTCGAGTGAGTAAATGCAATATTTTTGCATAGCTCGCTTTCTCACCGACTATGAATTATTTAAATTTGCTCACACGTCAACTAGTAAAGAATACTTGTCACTATATTTCAATTGAAACACTTCTGGCGCACATCCATTTAAGTGCTTTTGCCACTTGAGAAATGTCGCACAAGAACAGTATTATTGAACAGCTTTAGAGGAACTTATGTGGTGCATATGTGCACATAGTATATGCATATGGACACATAGTATGCATATGCAAATCCACGGTAGCAATTGACTCTTAATCAAAGTGATTCAGCTGGCTCATAACTTCGCTCAATTTATTGTTTTCACCATCACCTACTATACAGGTAAACTACATAAATAACTTTGTGTGTAGAGAGTGACAACCACTTTATGCAGCTAATAGCATTCCTAATGAAATATCTCTCAAATAATTAGCGCAGATTCGTGTGAAAGTGACACAGCAGAATGGTGTCATCATACAAATTCTTTCAAATACGACTTTCTTCTTCTTCAAAAGAAAATTTAACTTCTTTGTTTGACTGAAACACATTATCCGATTATCGATAAATGAGGCAGAGTGTCTAGGTAAGTGAATGTATTATAATATTTTTGAAATATTCATCTCCCAATAACTCTTTTGGTACAAAGTATCTGCTGCCAACTCACAAAGAGCCTTTGCGTCGTGGACAACAACCAATAAAGCGAAATTGTAGATAACTTTGAGTACATTGCGACCAGCATCAGCAACAAAAATGACGCCTGTCTGGAGATTAAACATATAATATCTGTTGCCAACAGGTGATACTTTGAGTTCAGTAGACAATTGAGAAGTCGAGCTCTCTCTCGAAGAACCAAACTGACACTCTACATAATGCTCATCATTCCAGCCTTGCTATATAGCGCAGAAGCATGGACGATGTCAACAGCAAATGAGAAAGTTTTGGAAGCCTTCGAGAGAAAAATTTTTCGTATGATCTTTGATCCTCCCTGCGTTGGTGAAGGTTATCGCGTGCGGTGAAATAGAAAGCTGTATGAGCTACATATATGGACATGGACAAGGTTAAGCGTGTCAAAATACAGCAGCTTGGCCATGTCATCCGCATGAACGAAGATGCTTCAGAAAGGTGAATCTACGGCAAGGTGCCCCAAAAGAAGACGACATTTCCATTGGAAAGACCAAGTGCTGCAGGACCTGTCAGTGCTTGGAATTTCTAATTGGCACCAGCGAGCGCAGGACAGAAGTAGCTGGCATACTGTTTTGGATTCGGGAAAATCGTCACATCGTTGTAACGTCACTTAATAAGAAGAAGAATGAATATTTTAGTGACATTTAAACTTAGCGAATATTTCTCACCAAATTTTATCTTACTAAATTCGAATTATTTCTATTATAGTTAGTTATAGTTTGTTTTTAAAATAAGCCTACAAAGCCATGTAAGTTAAGGCAGCTACCTGACTGCAATACGCTAGCAATGCGTATCAGATGACACATGCGCAGCAGCGTTAGTATATAACCGCCGCTGCACCGTGTGAACCGCTATGTCAGCAAATTAAGGCAGCTACCTTACTGCGATTCGCTAGCAATGCGTATCAGATGACACATGCGCAGCAGCGTTAGTATATAACCGCCGCTGCACCGTGTGAACCGCTATGTCAGCAATATGTTAGATTAAGAATTAGCTTAGCTTAAGCATAAGAATAAATTGTCAAGACACTCTTAGTTCTGGACTGAAGAAAAGCACAACGTATTTTCACTTGCTGCAAAATAGGAGTAAGTATGGAAAAGGGGCCAAGTGGTTGGCCCCCAACTTTAATTTTTTGGTGCTCCCTGAAGGGAACACCTTAACTGGCGCCCGAGCAGGGACCCCTCTTTTTTTCAAAAAGATGGGGTACCTAACAAGGATCTCCGCAAAGGAATCCTTGTAGTGTAAAGGATCCGCAAAGGAATCCTTGTGGTGTAAAGGAAGTGGCAAAAAGTGAAAGTGAAAAAGTGAGTGCGCCGTGTTATAAAAAAATGTGATGAAATAAAATAAAATGGAAAATAAAATTAAATCTTATAAAATAAAATAAATCAAATTATAATTAAAACCAAATTGAAATTAGACAGGAAACTAAAATTGGGATCCTAGCTAAAGTAAATTTTTTAATGTAAATTAACACAAAATAAATTAAGTTCAAATAAATTAAAAAATGAAATTAAAGTAAAATAAACTAAAATAAAATATAATGATATGAAATAAAAAGTAAATATAAATTTAAAATTAGAATTGAATAGAATTAAACAAATAAAGTAAATATAACTAAAATTAAAACTATGGTAAAAATAAAAGCAAACAACTCGAGTGAAAATTAAACAATAATAGAAGATAACTAAATGGAAATTAAAACTGAATTGAAATAAATTCAAATTAAATCAAATTAAGTGTTAAACAAAAAACTCTCGACGATTCACGGCGCAAAACGAAAAATCACGAACACTTGAAAATGCCCTTCCGCAATGTGAAGCCGCACTTGTGCAAAATAACAGCCGCAATGCGGGCTTCACAAAGGATTTCCCTGTTTAATAAGGGAATATCCGGCAAAATGGAGCGGAGTGCGACGATAATTTTGTGAGGTGCAGTGAAGGGTGAATGCTTGGTGAAAGTATATTAGGTTTCTTTCTCTTTCGAATAAAAAAAATAATTATAAAATAAATATAAAACTCGAAGTATATTGCTCAGCGATTCACCACCTACGGGGGGACCCTCCTGGCAATTTACTCACGAGGACGAAAGGAAAATTGCTAAATTTGTCAATGAAATAAAACAAATAAATAAATATAAAACTCGGAGTAATATTGCTCAGCGATTCACCACCTACGGGGGGACCCTCCTGGCAATTTACTCACGAGGACGAAAGGAAAATTGCTAAATTTGTCAATGAAATAAAACAAATAAATAAATATAAAACTCGGAGTAATATTGCTCAGCGATTCACCACCTACGGGGGGACCCTCCTGGCAATTTACTCACGAGGACGAAAGGAAAATTGCTAAAATTGTCAATGAAATAAAACAAATAAATAAATATAAAACTCGGAGTAATATTGCTCAGCGATTCACCACCCACGGGGGGACCCTCCTGGCAATTTACTCACGAGGTTAAAAGAAAATAAATAAAGTATTACTTGTTACTGCACCACAGCGATTTTTCGTCTGCACTCGGTGACATTAGAATTGCCACAGGAGGCCGTATGCCTACGCCTACTAGGACGGACTCCTGCGACTATAATGTCGATCGGTTACAGTCTTGTGTGCCCGCAATAGTAGTCATGCTACACCTTCCACATTGGAGATTGCAATGGGGCCAAGCTGGGTGAAGCAAGCTGTGCCTTAGTAGGTTGTCCGCAATCTGATTGCGGGTGACTAAAAAGGATAACATAGCCCTTCCGTGACCTAATAATAACAAAAAAAAAAAAAAAAACAAACAACAAAACATAAGACTTTGCTTTCCTAAAAAAAAAAAAAAAAAAAAAAAAAAAAAAAAAATTATAATAAAAACATAAAAAAATAAAAAAAATTTTATTCATTAACAAGAATATTAAACAACTAAAAAAATAGTAGAGAGTTATACAAGATAAAAACTCATTTATTCTCATCTATAGGAGAGAAGAAAACAAAAGGAAAACCAAAACGGAAGAAAGAACCGAAACAATCCGAATGGAAAAAATTCTGTAAGGAAGCAAAGTCGATATTAAGCAAAAAACAAATCCGTGCCGTGCCGTGCCGATAAAACAGAAAAAAATAAAAAAGAAAAACAAGGTAACACTCAAATTTATTCATTCTTTTTTCTATTGTACTGTGCCTTAAGGTTTAGGTAAAGAATTTAAAAATGGAGGACCTGAAGAAGTCAATTACTGAATTAAATGGGGCGGTTAACGCTATCCTCGATCAACTAAAAAATTTCCATAATCGATTAGGAGCATTGGAGGGCTCAAACGGTGAATTGGGGCGGTCGATCTCGCTCATAGAGCAAAAACTGGCAGAGAAGATATTTGACTTTGCCCAATTGAGTCCTGCCGAAGAAGTAAGGCCCACGGTTATTGCTAGGGCTCCGATGACGGAGGAAGAGCTTAGAGAAATAGGCAGACTCCCCGACTGTGTAAAGGAAATTCAAGTTTTTGAAGGGAACCCCTCACAATACATTTCCTGGCTCAACAATGTAGAGTCAATTCTTAGAGATTATGAGACAATTAAAGGAAAACCATTGTATAGGTCAATAGTGCAGCATATAAGGCAAAAAATTAGGGGTAGGGCCGATGCCGCCCTGGTGTCACACAATATTTTCAATAACGATTGGTTGGAGGTAAAAAGAGTGCTGTCACTTCATTACGCTGACAAGAGGGATATCCGAACCCTCGAACATCAATTAAACCAATTGACGCAAAAGGGTTCGAAACTTGACGAGGTTTATGCAACTGTTAACCATCAGTTGTCACTCATAGTCAATAAAATTAAAACGGACGAGTACTCTGAGGAAACAGTAAATGTCCTAATAGGAACTTATAGGAATCGGGCGTTGGACGTGTTTATTCGTGGCCTGAATCCTGAACTCTCGAAGATGTTAATTATACAAAAGCCGCGATCGTTGCCAGAGGCATACTCAGCCTGCCTCGATATACAAAATTTGACAATGAGGAATACCCTTATCCACGCTAACACCTTTAATAAGGTAGTGGTTCCAAGGAATACCATGTCCGCTTCAAATCAGCGACCCCAAATTCCACCCAGGACACGTTTTTATAACAATTGGGCAAACAAACCATTTGGCTCGGGTCATTTCCAGGTGAATAATAATAACATGCAATGGAGAGCTGGCGGAGTCAATAACTCAGAAAATCCGGTAGTTAAAATGGAAGTGGATGGCACGGTTCAGACACGACAGGCCAATTATATGAACCGCCCGAGGAAATGGAATGCTGATAAAAGGGGACCATCTTCGTCAGCCGGGGGACTGCCCAAACAACAGAAGCTTTTCAACTTAGAAGCAAGCCCTGAGGGGGCTCAATGTGAGGAAAAACTCGAACAACACGATGAGACCGAGGAAAATTTTTTAACAGAGGGTCTTCCTGCTTATTTCATATAGGTGAGAAGACGGAAATCCTGTCAAGTGTGCCATATTTTACGTATGTGGCCACAAATAACAAACAACTTAACTTCTTAATAGACACAGGCTCCAACATGAACTATATAAAAGAAAATCCGCAAGCCAACACCAAATTAATCGAATCGCCTTTTAATGTTCAAACAGTAGCAGGACCTCTGACAATAACAAAAGCAGTAAGAGCGAAATTATTTAAGTGTGTGGGAAACGAGGACATACTGACCTTCTATGTACTCCCAGGCCTCGAGTCATTTGACGGCATTATTGGGGACGATACCCTGAAACAACTTGGCGCAGTCATAGACAGGAAAAATCATATTTTAACCATTAGGCCGGGGATAAAAATAACACTTAGGAATAAGGTAGTAAACAGTCTCCACCTATTGCGGACAACGGACATACCGGACAACGCAATCGAATTAGTAAACTCCTTGCTTGAAAAATACTCTGAACTGTTTGAGCCCTTAAGCGACAATATTAGTGCAAAGACTTCGGTTAAGGCCGAGATAAACACCTCAACTAATGACCCCATTTACACAAAGAGTTACCCCTATCCTATCAATATGAGAAGTGAAGTGGAAAAACAAGTAGCCGAATTACTGGCGGAAGGCATTATCCGCCCTTCCAAAAGCCCCTATAACTCCCCAATATGGGTTGTCCCTAAAAAACCCAAACCCAATGGTGAAAAACAATATAGGATGGTAGTGGACTTTAAGAGATTAAATGCAGTGACAATCTCAGATGCTTATCCAATTCCGGACATTAACGCAACATTGGCAAATTTAGGAAATGCGAAGTTCTTCACCACAATTGATTTAACATCGGGTTTTCATCAAATCCTGATGAAGGAATCTGATATTCAAAAAACAGCTTTCTCAACCATGAACGGGAAATACGAGTTTTTGCGACTTCCTTTTGGGCTGAAAAATGCCCCAGCAATTTTTCAACGTATGATCGACGACGTGCTAAAAGAATTTATTGGAAAGATATGTTACGTTTATATTGACGACATCGTCGTATTTGGAAAAGACCTTAAGGAACATGTCGAAAATGTCGCCAAGGTATTTGAGAGATTAAATGAATCTAATTTACGAGTAAATTTGGAAAAAACGAAGTTCGTAAAAACCGAGGTCGAGTTTCTAGGTTACATTATCACTTCTGAGGGAATTCGCCCGGATCAATCCAAAGTCAAAGCAATTATCGACCTACCGCCCCCAGAATCCTTGAAGGAATTAAAGAGTTTCTTAGGTATGACTTCGTATTACCGCAAATTCATTAAAGACTATGCCAAACTAGCTAAGCCACTTACCAACCTAACCCGTGGAGAAAATGCACAGGTAAAAGCGAATCAGTCAAGCAAAGTTTTAATAACACTAGACAATCCGGCTTTAAGAGCTTTTAATAGTCTGAAGGAACTTCTCACCTCGTCTGAAGTTCTTGCATTTCCCGATTTCGAGAAACCATTCAATTTAACGACAGACGCGTCAGAATATGCCATAGGAGCCGTCCTCTCTCAAGGGGAACACGGCAAAGATAGGCCAATTGCCTACATTTCCCGATCCCTTAATAAATGCGAGGAAAATTACGCCACCAACGAAAAAGAAATGTTGGCTATTGTATGGGCGCTGGATAACTTGCGCTCATACCTGTATGGGGCTATGAAGATTCGAATCTTTACAGACCATCAGCCCCTTACCTTCGCTCTTGGGAATAGGAACCATAACGCGAAATTAAAACGGTGGAAATCTCGTATAGAGGAATATAACCACGAATTGATTTACACTCCGGGTAAATCAAATTACGTGGCTGACGCCTTGTCAAGGATACGAGGACAAATCAACCACACGACTGCTACAAATTGCCCTCAGGATGATTCTACAACTGAAACTGCTAGCGAGGGAAATGGTAGCCTGAGAATCGATAGTGTTGGCGATTCTTCCACCGTTACAGCAAGCGAAGCAGACACCATCCATAGTGCAGATCAGGATGCATCAGACCTCATCCCTCATGTAGAAGCTCCAATCAATGTATTTAGGAATCAAATAATTCTCAGGGAAGGAGGTGATTTGATATGCACAGAAAATCCCTATCCAGGGTATACCAGGCACTACGTAACCCTTCCAAATTTGAACAGCAATACACTCACCGAAGTGCTGAAAGAACGCTTAAATCCATCGGTAATCAATGGAATAAAAATTCCAGAGTCTCGCATGCAATTGCTCCAAGACCTATACTTACGAAATTTTTTATATTACAAAATAAGGCTAACACAAAGAATAGTTGAGGATGTAGCAAACGACGATAGAGTGGTCAGCATCATAGAAGGGGAACATAGTAGAGCTCATAGGAATGCCAAGGAAATGAGGGAACAAATCCTGGAAAATTATTACTTCCCAAAAATGGCGAGCTTACTACGAGCACACGTTACTCGGTGTCAAATCTGCTCATTAAATAAATACGACAGGCATCCACCAGTCCCACCGCTAAAAGAGACTCCAGTGCCGAAATTTCCTTGCGAAATAATTCACGTAGATATCTTTGAGTTACAGGGCGAGAAATTCCTTTCATGCATAGACAAATTCAGTAAATTCGCTAAGTTTTTCCATATCAAGGACCGTTCGGCTATCACTCTTCGTACCAAATTTGCGAAATTACTTCATTACTTCACAGCTCCAAGGATGGTGGTAACCGACAATGAAAGAGGATTCATGAGTCCGGTGGTGACCAATTATATCAAGGGGCTAGGTATAACCGTTTACCAGACGCCTATTCAGAGAAGTGAAGTAAACGGACAAGTAGAAAAGCTGCACTCAACGATCCTCGAAATATACCGCTGTCTGCGACAGGAATTAAAAAATGTTAACCCAAAGGAATTGCTGTATATTGCAGTAGATCGGTATAACACCACAATTCATTCTGTCACTAAGCGAAAACCTAGTGACATATTCTTCAATCGGTCTGCTAGAATTAATTATCAGGGCTTTACTGACTTTAGGAAGAGGATTCACAGAGAGATACGAGCACAAATTAAGAAAAACCAAGAGCAGCGAAATCTCAGACTGAACAGAAACAGGAAACCACCCAAGAAATATGGAGTAGGGGATAAGGTGTACATAAGGGATAAACAGATAAAAGGGAAACAAAAACCCTTGTATAAAAAAGCAACCGTGAGTAAGGATAATAGAGTTACTATACAAACAAGCGAGGGGCGAAAGATTCACAAATGCCAATTAAAGACCAAAGGATAAGAATTCTTCATTCCTTTTATGGGGGGAGGCACAGTACAAAGAAAAGCAGCTCTCTTCCAATCCATAAAATTGGTGGATATTCTTTGAATATCGGGGTTCGACTCCTCATAAGGAAGAGTGAATGAGTGAAAAATATATATAAACAAAAAAAAAAAAAAAAACAAAAAAAAAAAAAAAAAAAACCTATATATATACAATATATAAAAATGGCACTATAAAAGGCACATAAAAATTAAAAATACAAATATTTTTTGGCACGTTGAAATAAAAAATAAATACAATAAGAATAACTCTCTCAACCCATAAAATTGGTGGATATTCTTTGAATATCGGGGTTCGACTCCTCATGGGAATGTTGAAATTAATAGAGAGCATTTAAGAAAACGAATGGCACTTTAAAACAAAAAAAAAAAAAAAAAAATACAAAATACAAATATTTTTTGCCACGTTGAAATAAAAAATAAATACAATAAAAATAACTCTCTCAACCCATAAAATTGGTGGATATTCTTTGAATATCGGGGTTCGACTCCTCATGGGAATGATGAAAAAAAAAAAAAAAAAAAAAAAAAAAAAAAAAAAAAAAAAAATAATAATAATAAAAAAAAAAATACAAATATTTTTTGCCACGTTGAAATAAAAATAAATACAATAAAAATAATTCTCTCAACCCATAAAATTGGTGGATATTCTTTGAATATCGGGGTTCGACTCCTCATGGGAATGAAGAAATGAATAGAGAGCTTTTCAGAAAAAGAATGGCACTTTAAAGAAAGAAAAAATTATAATTAAAAATTTTTTTTTTTCTTCTTAACTATTATTAATACACAAAAATTTTAATTAATTTATTAATACACAAAACTATAAAGTAAAACTAAAATTTAAAACAAAATAGAATATATTAAAATTGCCTAGAAGTTTAAAACACTACAATAGTTTTAGAACAAAGAAATTATTAAGAATATCTTTAAACTTTAAATTTCATTGCAAGATAGGTTAATGCTAATTTGAAAGTAAAACTAAAATTTAAAACAAAATAGAGTATATTAAAATTGCCTAGAAGTTTAAAGCACTACAATAGGTTTAGAACAAAGAAATTATTAAGAATATCTTTAAACTTTAAATTTCATTGCAAGATAGGTTAATGCTAATCCCCGCCTCAATCGGATTCAGCATTTTTCAATATGAATCCCCAATTGTTACGGTGGAGCACGGTAGCGGCTATGTCATCAGCGGTAATTTTAAATTAATCCACGCTATTGACCTAAAATATTTCGACACCGTGTTGGCAGAATTAACAACTCTGTCCAAGAAGAGGATCGGAAAGGAAGCAGCCAAATCACTCATCGACTTCCAATTGAACCAAACACGTCTGCGCCTCATTGAATTGACAGGAGAAAAAACAAGAAAAACACGATCCATCAATTGGATTGGATCCGCATGGAAATGGATTGCGGGATCCCCTGATGCCGCAGATTGGGATTATATCGTTAAAAACCAAAACGAATTGATGACGAATGACAATAACCAATACGTCATAAACAAAAAGTTATTTAATGCGACGCAAGAAGTAATCCAGATGACAAACGACATGGTAGAATACACGAACGCCCTTGGTAGAAATATTAATGCAGAAGGTTGGGGCGCAATCATATTCAATAAGGTTCTACTTCTAAAAGAGCAAGTATCAGAAATCGTACGTGCAGCTCAAATGGCGAAATCCGGAATTGTTGATACAAACCTATTGGATAGAGAGGAAATAGAAAGAATACTTTTCGAAGAGAATGCCTTACCATATCAGAACCTGGTTGAAGCCGCAGAATACGCAAGCCCATCCTTTTACTCCAACGGCACCCTTCTTCTCTATGTACTTTCGGTGCCAAAAGTCAAACCTGAACAATACCGGCTTCTGTTAGCTAGACCTACAGCATTGGATGGCAGGCGCGTAGTTCTTGAGTACAGAAAAGTCCTTATCAACCGAGATGAAACTTATGGCGTGACGACAAACTGTTTCTCCATTAACAATTCCACTATCTGTGACAGAAGTTCAATAGAAAAACTACCAGAGAATAGTTGTTTGCCAAGGTTGATCAAAGGAGGCAATGCCCGTTGCCAGTTCGAGCCCGATAAGGGCACTACTATAGAACTCATCGAGGAAAATACAATATTCTTGACTAATTTTCAAGGAATAGTGTGGGGCAAAAACCAAACGGCAACGCTAAACGGCACCTTCCTCATTCGCATTAATAACGAGACGGTGCATGTGGGCAATCAAACATTTTCGAGCACGATTGCTAGAACTTCACAAGTACTACCATCTGTTTTGTCAAATGTCACAAATGATGGCTTAAAGGTTAGCTTATCCTACATTCATGGACTCAGTCTGGACAACATAAATCAACTTAAGAAGCTTTCCTGGAATTTTCACCTCTCTTGGGCAACGGACGGAATTGTCCTTATAATTTTAGCATCAGCCTGCTATATGATCTGGCGGAAAATCACCTCAGGAATAGATATACCCAGAATTGTTAGTGTGGCTGAAATTCACCAATTTCCTGCTTCCTCCGCCACAACTGAAGCCCCCCGGCTACAACGCTGTCATCTGCGGGACGCAGATCTTTAAAGGGGGAGGAGTTAAGGCAGCTACCTGACTGCAATACGCTAGCAATGCGTATCAGATGACACATGCGCAGCAGCGTTAGTATATAACCGCCGCTGCACCGTGTGAACCGCTATGTCAGCAAATTAAGGCAGCTACCTTACTGCGATTCGCTAGCAATGCGTATCAGATGACACATGCGCAGCAGCGTTAGTATATAACCGCCGCTGCACCGTGTGAACCGCTATGTCAGCAATATGTTAGATTAAGAATTAGCTTAGCTTAAGCATAAGAATAAATTGTCAAGACACTCTTAGTTCTGGACTGAAGAAAAGCACAACGTATTTTCACTTGCTGCAAAATAGGAGTAAGTATGGAAAAGGGGCCAAGTGGTTGGCCCCCAACTTTAATTTTTTGGTGCTCCCTGAAGGGAGCACCTTAACTTGTATAGTTTTTATTATGTTTGCTGCTATTTTTTCGCTCTTGTGTACACTTCAAAGGAAATGACAAAAATCGTCAACCGATTGCAAGAAAAACAAATTTTTTTTGCCCACTTGCAATCTGTTGCAAAACACGCCACACGCACGTGGATCTGTCAACCGATTGTTCCGATTTAAGATTATGACCCGCTTAAGCGTCCATTAAGTTGCACCTTGGCTTATCATTTCACTTTGTGAGCTGATCATTGCATCTTTCAAGTTTAATTAACTTTAAGACCACAGCGATTTTACAAATGCCTTGACTCGAAGCAGTCAACAGAAAATTTGATCATGAATTTTTTTATTGCGGACTCTGTAGGATGATTAAAATGGGCAACCAGATCCAAAATTTTTTCGAAATTCATATTTTTATAGAATATCTTTTTTTATAATTCCTAAGCGAAGAAACAATTCCGTTAATGGTAGCATTTCTACAATGCAGTTAGTCCGTTAAAAGAGACGACATCAAACTCTGACAGTAGTCACAAAAAAAAACACAGTTCTGATAGAAGCTCGAACTTAATATACCCTGTAAAATTTCCCGTATTATCTGTTGTTCTACTATTATTATTAATATGAACGTATTTTACGCTGCGACCTGAAATATCTATTGTGCCCCCTTCATGGATTCAGAGAATTTTTCTGAGCCCAATTTCCTCCTTTCTAGTATTTGTCCAATTTTATCGAATTTTATTTCCTCATCTGCAAAAATATGTTTACTCAGGTGATTATTCCGCCTATAAATCTTAGGCGGTTTCATTTACCTGGGAGTTCCATTGGAATATATTTACCGAATTCCAGAGTTGCACTACTAATTGAACTTAAAAAAAGGCAAGTATATTTGGGCATAGCTGATGGATGGTTGGTTGAGAATGCAATTAGTAATGATAGTAACATAGAAAAATGACTACAAATTCTACTTTGTAGAAAGATTTTCTCGTCAGAAAACACAATGTTCGGAAATTTCGGTCAAGCGAAGTAACCCATTCGCTCTCTCAAATCTGACTTATTGCTGCTTTGGTGTGAGATCATGCGCTTTTTGGATCTTGTAAGGCTTGACTTCGAGATGATTTTTTAGTATGCCGTGGATGCTACATTCAGATATTTTCAGTTCTTTGGCCATTTGATTGACTCTTCGTCGGGAATTTCGCTCAAGTCGCTTCTTCACTTTTGATGACCACCTCATTGACGTTCCGCGATGCTACCAGTATCATTGTAAGGAGTAATGGTGCGATAAACAGGAGCTTTATTTACTTTAAGTTGCTCGAGCTCAAGAACAATCACTGGTTCTGATTTTCCGGCCAAATATAATGCAATCGCATTTTTCTCTTGGCAAAATGCTTCCGTGCGCTTGTAGACAATATTCTGGACTGTCATTCGGCCAACTAACAGACAGCTGATGCTCGCGCGAGTGGTCTGAAGTTGGTTACACTTCGGGGGCCGAACCCTGTATAATATCTGCAATCTGGAAGTACAGGTACACCGATGTATTCGGGTTGGCCAAACGCAATGTAAAAGCAATTTTTAATAAAAATATACACTTTTCCTCGGATTGGCTAGTTTTTCTTAGGAGTTTTTGATGAGTAGGCTTTGTTCTGCCCACATACACAGTGGACATCTCAATAATATGTATTTAGGAATATTTTGCAATTGAATGTCCTGTTTTGGTCAGCCTCTTCTTTGTCGATCTTCAACAGAACCGTTTTCATGAAATTTATACTTTGAATTATCGACTCATTCGGATGATTAAACCCACGAATTACGACATATATTTTCTTTAAAGATCGACCATTTTCATAATAATTCCAAATAACTTTAATGCGTTGTTCTATGTACACATGTGTGCTTGACAAATGCCAAAGATGACGAAAAGAAAAAGGAATCATGCACTACTGACATCTAGGCACCAATTTTGAAAGACCATTTGTTTGGTTGTTTGCCGAGTTTCTGCTCCAATTTATGGTGTGCGTCATGACGGTTTTTCACAAATTGAGGGATATACAATACCTACTCCGTATGAAAGCTGTTACCTCACGAGGAGCTTTTTTAAAGTATAAATATGTCTCGTGCCATGCACCAACTCATTCAGTTGTGGTGTTCGCCATTGCATAGATGTAGGACTCTGAAATTCCTTAACAGACACAACAAAATGACATTGACATGGATCAAACTTTCCCTTATATTTACGAGGTGTGTTCAAAAGTTATCGCGAATTTTGTGTTTTTTCAAAATTTTTTATTTATTCATTAATATCTATTTTGTCCCCTTCAAAGTAATCCCCATGACATATTAGCACTTGTGCCAGCGTTCTTTCCAATATTCGAAGCACTTCAAAAAATCATTTTTTTTATCTTGTTCAGCTTCTCCTCCGATGCCGTCTTTATCTCGTCAATCGTAGCGTGCCGTCGTCCTTTCATGGGTGTCTTCAGTTTCGGGAACAAGAAAAAGTCACAGGGGGCCAGATCTGGGGAATACGGTGGCTGTGGCATCATTAGTGTATTGGTTTTGGCCAAAAAGTCGCGCACAAGCAACGATGTGTGAGCAGGCCATATTCATGATGCAATACCCAATTTTTGTTCTTCCACAAATCCGGGCGTTTCTGGCGGATTGCTTCGCATAAATTGCGCATAACTTGCAGATAATATTCCTTATTGACCAATTTACCCTGTGGCAAGAACTCATGATGCACAACGTCCCTGTAATCAAAGAAAATGGTAAGCAAAACGTTTACATTCGACTTATATTCGTACGAACATGGCGCGCATTTTTCGGTCTTAGTTCATGCGGCAGCTTCCATTGAGATGACTGAGCTTTGGTTTCCACATCATAACCATAAACCCACGATTCGTCATAATCCTCTGCAGCAAATTTGGGTCGCCGCGAGTCGCGGACAGAGTCCAACATCTCTTTAGCAATGTTCGATGCGATGCTGCTTTTGATCGAAGTTGAGCAGTTTTGGTACGAATTTTGCGGAGACCCGTCTCATACCCAAATCATTGAAAAAAATCGAACGGCACGAGCCAATCATTATATCTAGGTCCTCAGCAACTTCTCCAACGGTGATTCGACGGTTGGCCAATTTTTTCGTCTGTTGCTGAAGTGCTCGGGCGCCCGATCAGCTTTTCGTTATTCACATCTTCTCGGCCTTCTGAGAACATTTACATTTTGTACCACCGATAAACGTTGCTTGGGTCCAAAGTAGCTTCTCCGTATGACACAGTCACCACTCGGAATGTATCCGCGCACCTAATTTCGATTTTCACACAAAATTTGATACAGGTTCTTTGATCAATCTGTTTGAATAGGTAAAAATCGAAGACGTGCCGAAACTCGTGCAAGCAAAGCAGCTGTCAATAATTAACTGAACCTTCAAAATGGCCGAACTCGACGGCATGAGTGAGAGACATGAGTAGCAACCACCAATTCAAAATTGGCGATACTTTTCGAGCACACCTCGTATATCTGACAGGAGGAAAAGTTGCATATATGTCGTTTGTGTAAAATATATCAATTCCTGGCATTTATGGAGCGTTTAGTGCAAAATATCTCTTATAATACAAAGTAAACGTTTCTTCGCTTTAATTTCTGCTCATGCACCGACACTGGGTCTTAACCGCTGGCATCTGTTCGTGTGTGTTCATTGGCTGTCATTTCTTCTTCTTCTGATCTTAATTTTGAGTGATTTCAATATTTTTCAAATTACAGTTTGCGTGCGGCTTCGGTCAGATTTATGGCATTTTTTTTTTGTGATCGCCTCAGTTTCTTTCAATAATTTTTAGTAATAAGAATGGGTTTGCTTGCATATTTTTCTTGTTTGTGGCCTTGTTTTGAGCAAAATGCACACATCTATATATACAATTTGCTTTTGAATAACTTGAATAAATCTTCCGATATGGTGATTAATTTTGCGCCACCTTGTACATTCATATATATATATATCTATATATACCTTTTTATTAAACTTGAACCAGAAAAATTGGTTTTAATCGAAAATATTTTCGGAAAATCTGCTCAAAATCTTCAAAGATATTAAAGGATAAACATTCAATCACAAATTTTTCAAGTGTTTCAGAAACGTTAGTTACAAATAAACAACAATTAAAAAAAGTTAGATTTCCTTCGTGTGACCGCATCAGATATTTTCCTGCTTCCCCAGTGAAATTTTTACGCTTTTCAAAATATCCTGACTTGCCGACAATTAAAATTTAGCACCGCACTCACATATCGATTTACTCATGGGTATTAAAAAATTTAGATGTTATCGAAAGGTGTAATAAAAACAAAACAGAATCGAGTTTTAAATTGCACTACTTTCGAATTCACATATTTTGCACGCCTTATGAGTTGATGGAAATATGCACACAGGAATGTTCATTTATTAATGCACTCACATATTTACCACATACAAATTACTTACAAATGTATGCGAGCATGTTTGTGCTTGTGTGTACAGTAAAATATTTACGCTGTCACGCTCATACTTTAAATACATTTCATTGTTATTTTTATTACGGCAACAGTGAACTTTACATATTTGTTGTGATGGCACACTGAAGGCATACTAAGGCTGAAAAAATGGCGATATTTATAGTAGAGTGGATCGAATCGAATAACGACGGATTAGAAATGTAAAATGGCTATTCATATACAAGGATATGGTGCAAAACATGTCAGGTACGAGAGTTGCTATTTTTATTTCACTATTTTTCAAAAAAATCTTTTATGCTGATCAATACAATCTTGCATTCATTTGAACCAATTTTCAAATCACTTCATCCTGTTGCATTTCATCCAGGAGTTTCTTTCTATTTGCGTGGCATCCGACGTGAACATATCTTTTATACCAGAAAGTTATCAGGCAAGGTCATCGTACTAATGCCCAAGTATGCCTTAATCTCACAGTATGCAACATGACGTTGTTGCTCAATCATTTCGGGCACAGCGTCAATATTTTCTGGCGCAACAATTGATTTTGCACGATCTTGCCGGAATTCGTCAGTGAGCGAACCATCACCACGAGAAAATTCATTGAATCAGCTTTTTATGGCGCTAAAATATGGAGTTTGCTCGCCATTTAATGAGTCTAAAGTTTGCTAAAAACTTTTTTTGTACAATAAATCTTTTAAAATTTTTTTTTAATATTTTTATAACTTCGACATTTTTAAATCAATTCCCAAAAAAATTTAAAGCTTATTTTCCCAATAAAGATTTTTTTTTAATTTCTTTTCTCATCATTTAATGAGTTTAGAATTTGCTAGAACCTCGTTTTAGGCCAAACAATTTTATTTTTATTTCTTGATTGGTTTTGAATTTTGAAATAAGCAATTGGATATTGGAAACTTCTTTCACCCAATAAATATTTTCTTTCTGTAATTTCTTTTCAAGTTTTGGTATTTTACACTATTATTAATTATACTCAAATGAAAGCTAGGAATTTTTTCTTTAAAATAATATCTCAATATTTTAAGAGTATTTTTAAAATTCCGACAATCTTTAGTCTTTTTGTTTGAATAATTCGAAATATTTTTTCTAAAAAAAAATTTTGGTTTTAATATAGTTTCATCGAGTTTAGGATTTCTTAGAATTTCTTTTTTGGCCAAACATTTTTTAAAAATTCTTTTATTGTTTTTTAATTTCAATATTTTTATATTATTTTTGGCAATAATTTAGATATTCGAAAATATTTTCTATCTTTAACTTCGTTTCAAATTTTGGTATTTTACATTATTATTAATTCTACACAAATAAACTCTAGGAATTTTTTTAAAAATAATATCTAATTTTTTTGGAATTTTTATAATGTTCCGACAATTTTTTCTTTTTTTGTTTAAATAATTAAGCTCCTTACTTACTTTTTAATTATTCAAAATTTTTTTTTCTTAATTTGGGTTATAATCTAATGAAAACTTGGTATTTGTCGTCTTCAATGATTCCTAACCTTTTATGAAGAAGCAGCATTTTATGATTGAATTTCCTTTTTGAACTTGAGCCAACAGCTGAAATTTAGATTTGAAATAAACGACTAGGGACATTTATCAAACAACTAGGTTTTTTCAACAGCTGTGCCGATATTGTGAGAAAATATCTTGTAGCTTCTTCACTACGATAATACACTGACTTATAGTTCTTATCTTCTATGAGTCTATATGATCAAACCCAACTCCGTACGCACCTAATGTAACCCCGAGTGACCCAAGCATCTACTTTGCTTAAATCATTTTGAATTGGTTGATGCGATACAGTAAAATTCGTAGATTCCAAGACTAAGGCTGTGGAAAGTGCTTTTAAGATTGAAGAATCATTCGCTGAATATCTGTATTGGCTGCCTGGGAAGTTACTTCGACCGTTTAGAATTTGGCGAAGCTAGTTGTGAGTTCCACTATTCCGAAGGAAAAAATAGAGAAAGTTTGATAGCATATTCTTCAGTATCATCACAGCCAAGCTGTAGCCATTAGCGATTTAAAACTCCAAGAACAAAGGAAAGAATTTTCGTGTAACTTACATCATAAGGACGCACCAGGTAGAATTTATTACTTAGATTTATAAAATCACAGAAAATAAGATGGCTTGGACACGTGTTTGCCAAAAGAGAGAATAACTCGAAAGGTAGTTGAATTACGCCGTGTTGGAGGCCGAAGAAGAAGACGCCCCAGAAAGAGCTGGATCGAAGACGTTGAAGATGACTTTGCAAAGCTGAACGCGCGGCGGTGGAAGGAAGTAGCCTTAGTTGGAGGCGGGTGGCGAAAGGTTGTGAATGAAGCAATGGTTCCTCAACAACTGTGAGGCTAAGAAGAAGAAGAGGTAGAAAGAAGTTATGGAGTTAAAATGATCTTCAAAAAAATGCTTGCTCATTTTTTATAGGTTTCTGAAGTTAGTAATGGTATTTGAACCAGATTTATATTGATATTACAAGTAAACAAAAGGCGTGCTTGACCAAGAAATGTAAACCTTAACCTACTTCAAAAAAAAAATTCCGAATAAAAAATTAATTTTCGATATTTTCTTTCGCTTGTTCGTTATAAAATTTATTTCATAAAATCACATGTGAAGTGACCGCTTCGACTTAAAAAATTTACCTCTAGCTTTTGAAAAATCGTTGGTTGGCGCCTTTGAATTATTCCAAATGCCTACATACATACTCCTACATACGTACTATGTTTATGGATATGTAAAAACAATTTCTTCGATCATCACTCAAAAACTAGAGCTCCGATTTTAACATTTTTTACACCAAAAGTATAAGGGTCGTATGTGTGTAATACTCATTTTAGCTAGGTGTTGCCACATGTTTTTATTTGAAATAAAAAATTGCAGCATGGGTATCAATCAAATGCTTTTAAGAAAAATTTAATCTCGACAATTTTTTTTTTACAGTGTTGCCACCTAAATTTTATTGAAAAATCAATATTTTTCTAACATTCCACTTAAATATTAAGACAAGGTATAAATCTAAAGGTTTAAAAAATTATATTTTCGCTGGTGTTGCCACCTTTTTTTTTTGTAAAATAATAAATTGATTGCAAAACTATATTAATTGAAAAATTATATACTTATAGCATACATATATCAATATAAGCACAGATCTAGTTTTAATTCAATAAATGGCGTTGCCATATAAAATTACAGAAAAATATAATTTAATAAAAAAATTTCCTTAGGAATTAGGAGATGTAATAAGACTGAACAAAGCTTTAATTATTTTTTTTTTTAGTATGGCGTTGCCACCTAACTTGTAAGACGTAAGTGCTATAAAATAGTGCAGATGAATTAAGTACTTGAAAGTAGGTATCAACATATTATGGTTGGGAGCGTTTTGATTAAAAAGTAAATTATAAATGGTGTTGCCACTTACTTTTTATTTCAAAAAGTATAATACCTTTTAATTTAAAGTGTAAATATGCAACTAATTTTTTAAGTTTTATTAAGCGAAAATCCTACCGATTTTAGAAATTTATATAAAATATATTTAGATTATGGTGGAAGTCGGTCTATATGACCCAACTCATTTCGGCCTTATTGGTTCATTTTGCGACACGGGAACCTCATTTATTTTCCTTGGTGAAAACATTTTGCGGCTCTTATGAAGCAGAGAGTTTGGCCAATCTCCACGCCGGACAGTTCCCTAAGGGAATTGAAAAAGGATGTACCTAGAAAACCTGCTCCGATTACAGCTAAGGCTGGACAATTGCAAAGGAAGTGCTCAACTGTTTCTTCGTTTTTCTCATCTCTACAACTTCGAAATATTAATGGGAGAAAACTCCTAATCTCGAGGAATGTCTGACAAGTAGCAAATGACCGGTTATATAAGCCACGACCTTCAAGATATCCTCTCTCGAAAGGCTACGCAGCTTCTTTGTCTTTTTCTTGTTTATTTGCGGCCATAGTAACCTAGTGGTTACCCATGTATCTTCATCTCTCCATGACTTATTGGCCTCTTGGATAATATTGTTTTTAATCATTAGTTTGCTCGTGGCTATAGGTATTCCAATGATACTTCTATCACTGAGCAGTTGAAGAATAGTACCTTTCATGGCTAGCTTATTAGCTTTATAATATCCCTCAATGTCTCTGTGCCCTGGAATCCAACTAAGACTGTTCTTGAATACGACACTAATATCATTTAGAGCTGCCTGGCATTCCTGACGAACCTTTGATCTTAGTAAAGTCGCATTCATTGATTTAATGGTCGCCTGGATATCCGAGAACGTATTCACAGTAGTTTTTGTTCAAGGATGAGAATTCAGATACGTAGCCACTTCTTTTATAGCTAAAACTTCCGCCTGATAGACGCGGTCTATCTGTAGTCTATCAGTAGTCTGGTAGTCGAGCAGATAGTTTCAGTCCTACTTCCTTCCAAAATACTCCACTGCCACCCCTAACGTCTAGCTTGGTACCATCTGTGTTGAAATTTAATCCCCCCTTCTCCTTGGCCTTGAGGTTTGACCTTCTCTTCTTCAGAGTTTATTTATAAGTATTAAATAAATTCATTGCTTTTGCTACGCTACCGAAGCCACTGACACCAGTTAATTTAGAAACAAAATCGGTTTAGGGATTTCAACGATATGAGTTTATTTTTACTTCCACAATTTCAATATGAATTTCTTACTCATTCTTTCTTAGAATCCTTTCTTAGCATATTCCACAAATCGATCCATCCTAACAAACAGTTAGAAGAATATGACTCTCATATAGGTGAAGTGAAAAACGCTGCTCGCATCCACTCACATAAAAATAGACAAGGTAAGGGAGGTGTAAGAAAAAAATAATATTTCTGTCTGTATATGCGTGGAAGTATTTATGTTAAGTACGTATCCGTGCGCTCGGCGAATGTTAAATATAATCTGCAACATAATATCGCTATCTCATTACTTGCCACAAACATTACTACTCTACCCACACATACTCGTATAGCCATACAAATGAAGCCACTTTAGCTGTCTCGCTGCCTGTCTGATATCGCAAACCGACCGACAGATTTACCTGCCAGCTCGGTTGCCTTGGTGTTGTGGCTTTTGGGAATGAAGCGAATCGCGAAGCTGTCATGTTGCATGCCACAAGCCACGCTATCGTTCTGACTCGCCTACTCTACTTATCTACCTCGCTCCTCTTTCTCCTCAAGGCTCAACAATAAGCTAATGTCGCATCTAAAACCGCGAACAAAATAAGTAAAACAATAAATGAAATACAAGAAATTACATGCAAAGTTGAGAATATAAAAAATGCGACTAAAGGATATGAAGTAACGTAAAATTACGTAGGAGTATTAGAGGAGGTGACCTTTCTTTTTTGTATGTGACAGTCGTAGGAAAATGCCATACAAAGAAAATATAAGCAGCGCTAAAAATAAAAGAGTTATGAGAGTTGTGGCCTCGTATCAGAATGCGACTGCGGTGCTATGGCTAATGGCGCTGAGGTCGACGATACGGCTGTGTATATATGTAGGTGCATGTGTATATGTTGTATGTGTTTGTGTATATTATGAGACACTATGGGAATGTAAAAGGAATACGCTCCACTAATACTAAGAAAGAAGTAAAGAATGTCGCAGCATCGCAATAAGGTCAGGCGATGGCAAAGCGTACACAAAATAAGATCACGACTTAAGTTACGTAAGCTACTTAATAAGAAGAAATCTTTGCAATCGTTATATGCAAAGTGAATTGCAAAAACATTTATTCTACATAAAAAATCTATTTAATATAAAACAACTTTTTCTTATAGTCAAGCGGCAAATAGTCACAACTGGAGTAGAAAAGGTCTAGTACAGGTCAGCATTAGATAGCAACGACTTCTCCTTTATTTGTCAGTAGAAAGACTACAGTACGCCGCTAGTGTTAGAATAAGTTGTGTTATGTTATGTGCCGTCATGTTGAGTTATGCGATTAGGTTAGGCCAGGTTAGGTTTAATTAGTAATAATAAAAGTTGTGGGAGATTAGGTTCAAGTGGATGATCCGGACGAAAACACGCTTAGATATTAAAACACTGAAATAATTTTTTGATCCCACAGCAAAATGAAAGGGAAAAAGGATAAAAAAGTTATTGGATGCTGACTAATATGAGCGGTTTGAGTCACGTGATTATAATAGACCTCTATTGAAACCTTGACCATCATAGTCGAGTGAGTTTGTGCACGATTACCAATCCCTGAGTCAAGCAACGCAATATATAATAATAAATGAAGAAGGTTACAAGGGGTTACCCCATGCAAGGCAACGAGAGATCTGGCAAGTAGATTTCTGTTTTAAAAAATTCTATTTAAAAAAACCCTTGAGGGGCCTTACATACTTCTTCTTCTTCTTAATTGGTGCAATAACCGCTTATGCGATTTTATCCGAGCTTAACAAAGCACACCAGTCGTTTCTGTCTCGTTCTAACCGGCGCCAGTTGAACACACCAAGTAAAGACAAGTCCTTCTCCACTTGATCTTTCCAACGCAGAGAAGGCCTGCCCCCTCATCTGCTATTACCAGCTTGTACCGTAGCGAATACTTTCAGAGTCGGAGCGTTTGTAACCATTCGGACGACATGATCCAGCCAACGAAACCACCGGATCTTTATTCGCTGTGCTATGTCTATGTCGTCGTAAAGCTGATATAGCTCAAGGTACCATCGCCTGCGATATTCGCCGTCGCCAACGTGCAAAGATCCAAAAATCTTCCGCAGAAACTTTCTCTCAAACGCTTTAAGCGTCGCTTCATCGGATGTTGTCATCGTCCACGCTTCTGCGCCATTCGTTGAGGCGGGCATGATGAGAGCCTTGTAGGGTATTAATTTTGTTCGCCGAGAGAGGACTTCACTGTTCAGTTGCTTACTTAGTCCACAGTAGCACTTGTTGGCAAGTGAGATTCTACGTTGGATTTCCAGGCTGATGTTGTTATCGGTGTTAGTGATGGTTCCCAAATGATCGAGGTCTTTTACAAACTCGAAATCATAACTGTCAACAGTGACCTGGGTGACAGGCGGCACTTCATCTCATTGGAAGGTGTAAGCAATATTTTGACGGAAGTGTTGGGTATCAGAAAACTGTGTGCCCACAAAGGGTGGCGCATTGCCTCACAGTGGACTAACAATGGCACAAATACACAATCGAATGCGACTTTCTCAGCAACATTTAGAGCTTTTTCGAAAGAATAGAGTGGACTTTGTGCGTCGATTCATCACTATGAATGAGACTTAGGACTAACACCACGATCTTAAATCAAACCAAGAGACTAAAGAGAGGTGTGAATCTGATTCTTCGGCTCCGAAACGAGTTCGTGATCAGAAAGCGGCCATGCATCAGTTCTTTTGGGATGCGAAGGGAGGTTTGTTTGTGTGGAGATTCATACGAGTTGAATGAGTTAAAAACTCATTCATACTATTCGCAAATTGCTGGCCATATAATCTGGCTCCGGGTAAGATATTTAAATGTAATGAGATTGGGTATATACGCTAGCGTCCAAAACTAGTGAAAAAAGATAAAAATGGTTATGTTGGCGTCCGGGTTAATGTGTGCACTCCATCTGCTATAGCTATGTTAGGTCTCCATTCTAGCACCTTCACCTTCAATTGTCTCTAACTCCGCGGGAAACACTTTGCAGCAAACAATGGCTCTATTATGTTGCTCGAAAAAATTTTGTTTTCTTTGCGTGAGAGCTCAACTGCTTTTTCCTTCTTTTCCTCTATGAAATTCGCCTTTGAACAAAACCAATATGCTCGCTATCATAGGTCGATATATTCTGCCACAATACGCACTCACGACTTCGCATACGTTAGTATATTCAGTTTCAATAATCCTTTAGCTAGTATTGAGCACCCTCATAGCTGTCAGCGGAGTATACACAAGCAAAGCCTGCTATTTTTCTATTGCTGTCTTTTGGTGTCAATTTATTTATTTTTTCTCGGTTATACTATTTCACTGTTCCTTTCTAAATTTCACTTAATGAGCTACAATTCGCTTAGAATACCTGCGCTGCAATTTCAAAATTATAGTCTACTCTTACCCAAATGCCAGTGTCCCCTCTCCTTTGGAAGAAGGAGGAAAAACGAAGGACGAAAATATGTTTCTGAAAAGTGGGATGTCCTAACTGGTCTGCTAAGTAAGAATCCCTGCAGTGGTGATCAATATTAAAAAGGATTCTGGTAGTAGGGAGAAAAAAACGTGCATCGGCGGCTTAAAAACTCACATCAAAATGTTTACCCGATTGCACAATTCTATTTTAAATCAGCACAGAAAAATAAGTGGTTATTACAATTGTGATGTATGAAATGTTTAGCATTACCATGTTAAACAAAAACAGGCAATATTTTTCTGCCAAGTATAACCCTCTTACTATTCAATGGGTATTTTTTATATCTTTTGCAGAAAAATACCAAAACTGCATACAACAGAGGAATAATATTGTGGGTAAAAATGTATTACAAAGCAATTTTCATAAAATAAAATAGTCTGTTAATAAAGCTCAAATATCAACCTGAACGAAATGTGACAGATGCAGTGTAAGTTACATATAATAAAACCAATTTCTTCAATATATTTTATATTCTACTGTTACCTTTAAATTAATGAACTTACCTTTCTCAGGTATAAGGTTCACAGAAGTGTCGTCCCGAATATCCTCCAGTAACTCTTCATGATTTTGCATCTCTGTGGATGATGTGTCAAGCCAAGCGACGTAAGATAGGATAAGTCAAACCAATCCGGAGAAGTCACCAAAATTGAAACCAACAATAGTAGTAATAGCAGACCAAAGTTTTTGGAAATCATTCAGTTCATTCGAAGTGTCAACCACAAGTAACATTTTTAGTATTTTTTATGCATTATATGCAATTTTTGGCACATTTATTTATATTTGGTAGCATCAGTAGAAGAAATATGAAAGTATAAAGACAATAGAGAAGGAAAATAGTTAAAAATAGCCGTTATAAAGAAATAAAGAATTATATGAGTAGGTAAATGTTAAATGTACAAATAAGCTTTTGACGTTAGGCAAACTATGGCCTTGAAGGTTATCATAAAATAGTCAAATATTAAGTGCCATTAAGTTCTGGCACGAAGACGGAACTTCGGGACACAGAGAAATGTTTAAGTTGCTATCTCAGCAGTATCACTGTTTTTGGCACTTAAAGAAGACCTGATACACACAGTTTCATTTCGAAGGAAATTTGATGTGAGATTTCCATTGCGTGAACAACGGAGCAATCCAGAATGCATGCAGGGAGGTTTGAAGGATATTTTCTTTATCGATGGGTCCAGGAATGAAATAGGGTCTGGAACTGGATGGTACTTAAACGATGGTAATAAGTATCACTATACTATGAGAGAAACGGCAACTGTTTTCCAAAAGAGCGGGAAACAGATTGTAGTTTTCAGTGACAGTCAGGCTGCACTCCACAAAATAAAAAGAATACCTTTTGACTACTATCTCATCATAAAAAGCTACCTAACCGACCCAAGCTTCTATATTAAATATGACAACCAATGTTCAGATATACTGATAACTGTTGGAGTTCCGCAAGGAAGCGTTTTTATATATGTTTTAGCGTCTACTATATGTTTTATTCACCGCATACATACCACCTTCTGACAAAACTAATCCTTCAATTGCTACGTTGCAGACGATACAATACTATTAGCATCAGACAAAAGCTTAATTATCGCTACTGAAAAACTGCAGCGATACACAAACGCAGATAAGGAATGGTTTGATAACTGGTGCCTAAAAATAAAGAAGACAAAATTGTACAGGTTATATTTATTAACAAAACAAAATTTACTGCAGTTCCAATTGAAATAAATGTCAAAGCACTTACAATAGAATCAACTACTAAATATCTGGGAACTCACTTCGACTCCAAACTCAATTGGATTCATCACATAAAGAAAAAGGTTAAACGAATAAAAGAAAAACTTCAACAACTTCATTGGTTAGTCTGCTCTAAGTCCAGAATCACTATACAGAACAAGTAATGCAGAAATCAACAAACTTCTTGAAAGGGAAAGAAACACAAAAAGACGTTTAAAGAGAACCCGACCAAGCGACCTAGTAAAAACTTAAAAAAACATAAATATGTAAAAAAATAGGTAAAATAGTTGTACAATTGTAATCAAGTAAGGTGAAACTTGTATTGTATATTATTTAATTGTGTATTATTTCGTTTTTTTTTTAATTATATCGCTTTTGACAACTTGTTAAACAACTTACATATGTACTTAATGTCAATGGACAGATGTATAAAATAAATGGGGACTATAAAAAACAAAAAAAAAAAATAAAAAAAAGTGTTGAAATTTACGTATGCAAAAATTATATCTACTACTATATCTACTATTTATAAATTATAACATCCAATTCGTTTTAAGAGACGCGGCAGGCAGTGTGAAAAACAGTGGAACTGTGCGTGTTTTATACGCTGTTACTACCGTGGCACCGTCCTGTTGACACCACATAGGTATGAGCAAGTTCATGCTATCCTATTCAAAAATTGCGTTGTTACGATAACGTTCCTGGTTCACCGCGACAGCTGTACTAGCATCACTCTGCCAGACTAAAACCCATACCCAATATTGGCTGGTTGTCGGTGCATACTTTTTCTCGAATGACGAGTGGACAAAGCCGGCGTTTTCATAATACCAGAACATTTCGATCATTTTTACGCATTTTTCAACTGAGTAGCGTTCGACGTAAGTTTGTCCTTAAGAAAATGGTCAAACCCGGGCTACGGCCACGGTAAAATCGTAGCTGGCATTTCGGAGCTTCGCAGACTGGTGGACTAAAATTGCCATTACAACATTCACGACTCTCCTACCCTCAAGGGAATAGCGGGAACGGGACGATATAAGACAGGGCGAGTCAATCCATGTATACAAAGATGGGCCAAAGCTCGTGGTCAGGGTGGGCGGAGATTTATAATCCAAACATCTGAGTATCTCCTTTAGTGTACTGATGATAATGATGATAATAAAAAATGTCCTGATACTGGTACAGAGTGATGCAATACCGGAAGATGATATCTACATTTTCACTAATAGCCAGACGGCGATAAAACCCTTCACAAAGTAGTCCATAACTTTTAAGGTAGCTATGAAATGCCGCTTCTCTTAAACAGAAGGTTAAGTCATTTCACCTTAAGATAACATGGGCTACGAGCCGTTGTGACATTGAGGATAACTGCAGATCCGATGATCTAGCGAAACTCTTCACCAAGTTGACTGATGAGTATACAGACATGTAACCTGCTTTTTTGAGAAAATTTTAAGAGTACCGAACGAAAGATAGCGCAATGAAGCCAACTACAGAATCGCTCGACAATTGTGTCTGAGCTAAACGAACAGAATCTCTGCAAAGCCAAAATAAGCACAGTTTTAGCACACTGATTTCGAATAAAACAGGACACTGATTAATAAGATGGGTGTGCAAAAACATGACTAAGCAGAAGCTGCCTAGACGAGCAAGAGGAAGAGGCGATCTCACGCCTTCTGTGCCATTGTTCTGCTCTATCCAGGCGCAGATTTACCGTTTTAGGTAGAACATTTTTTAATAATTTGGAAGATCTAAGTACTGTTAAGTCCCGGGATTTTCTAAAATTTCAGAAAAGTATTGTACAAACTGATTTTAGGAGAGGTGAAGACAAGCTTTCCTTTCGGCATCACAGTGTGCTATGAGGCTGAGTGTGGCTCACAGCTGTCAACCGATTCAGCCCCACCCAACCCAAAACCACTTGAAGGTAGAAAGAAGATTTACACATATTTTCTCTGATCCCTTTTGTGATCTGTATTTCCTCTGTAATTAGATGGTTTAATTTTGTACAAAATATTTTGAATATAATGCTGTATATGGATTCTCATTATATGCGAAATTATCTTCGCAGTGATTTCCTACTCTGCCTATTGAACTCCTGCACTATTTACTTGCAGAGTTTATCACCAAAACAATTTTCTTTCTTGCTTGGGAAATTACTTCATTTAACGTGCTTAAACTTCGTTTTCATGTGCAGTTAAGTATATAAATGCTCCTTCCTACACGTCAAGCAATGCCTGCCCCATGTAGTTTCTTACTGCTTTTCATTTCCGTTTACTTTTGAGGTAATAGGACTATGAATAAGTTCGTGCGGTTTTTTTTTCGAAATTTGAAACTTTATTGACGTAAAATGGTTACAAATTTAATATTCAAAATATTGTCCATCGCTTACTACTACTTTTTCCCATCTTTCTGGCAATTCACGGATTCCCTTTGTGAAAAATTCGGTCGGTTTTGCCGCAATCCACGAATCGATCCATTTTTTGACTTCATCGTAATTACGGAAGTGCTGGTCAGCCAGGCCATGTTGCATCGATCGGAAGAGATAGTAATCGGATGGCGCAAGGTCTGGACTATACAGCGGGTGGGGTAGGACATCCCATTTGAGCGTTTCTAAGTATGTTTTGACCACTTGTGCAACATGTGGCCGAGCATTGTCATGTTGCAAAATAACTTTGTCGTGTCTATCGGCGTATTGCGGCCGTTTTTCTCGCAGTGCTCGGCTCAAACGCATCAATTGTCGTCGGTAGACATCCCCCGTAATCGTTTCATTCGGTTTCAGTAGCTCATAATACACAACACCCAGCTGGTCCCACCAGATACACAGCATAACCTTCAGGCCATGAATATTCTGCGCCGACGTCGATGTTGAAGCATGGCCAGGGTATCCATACGTTGCCCGACGTTTTGGATTGTCGTAATGGACCCACTTTTCATCGCCAGTCACAATTCGATGCAAAAAACCCTTTCTTTTGTGCCGTTGAAGCAGTTGTTCGCATGCCATAAAACGGCGTTCAACGTCTCTTGGCTTCAATTCATACGGCACCCAATGGCCTACCTTTCGGATCATTCCCATGGCTTTTAAACGTTTGGAAATGGTTGATTGATCAACTCCCAAAGTTTTTGCAACCTCTTCTTGCGTTTGAGCCGGATCTTGATCGAGCAATTCCTCCAATTCGGTATCCATGAACTTTGGCGGCGCACCCTCGCGTTCTTCGTCTTCCAAGCCAAAATCACCACTTTTAAAGCGTGCAAACCACTTCTGGCACGTTCGCTCAGATAGAGCATGCTCACCATAAACTTCCACCAAGATACGATGACTTTCGGCTGCTTTTTTCTTCATATTAAAATAATGAAGAAGAATTCCCCGCAAAAACACATTATTTGGCACGAAATTCGACATTTTCAAGTGTGGTAAAAATATTGTTGTTTACGCTTCAAATAAAAAACTTATACTGACGTTTGTGCCTTACGACAGTAGCTCTCCAATGAATGTTTGGAAATGTGGATCGATGGAATAATAATCAAGTTACGCCATCTGTTGTAAAACCGCACGAACTTATAAATAGACCTATTAATTTCCTCAACTAAAATACTCAAATTTGCAAATAACTACCTAAGCGCTGGCCGCCAAGATGGACCCCCGCAACTGTTTCTAGTTCACCTCTTCCATTGTACAGAGGCTACCACTTTTAATGGTTTCTTTGCAAAGTTTTGCTCTTTACTAAATACACTTAACTGCAATCACGTGTAATACGCACTTGAATGCCAATAGCATTGCGGGAAAACTGCGAGCTCACTTTGCTGACTTGTGCGCTGGCATACCTGCAGGCGCAGAAGTTGGATTTCGTGTGATAGGTGCAGACAAAAGTGGACAGGGGTATTTGTTTAGATGGAAAGGCAGAAGGTTGCTTGAGTAAAAATGGTAGATTGAAATTTCTTAAATTTTACCTATATAAGTCTTTAAGTTTAGTAGAATCGTAAATCTAATTCAACCAAATTTATGTGCATATATTTTACCACTCAGACATTTGCGAATCAATAAACAAATCATCCATAAAACAACCCACAGATTGCCAAAAATATACAAAAAAAAAAACAAATGGATAAAGGTCTACTAAAAGTAATAACTAAACCCCAAATCTTGTCCACAATGATTCTGCCAAATCCAAAAAAGCGCAAACTCAGGCAACAATAATAACAAAGGTTTACGCTTCACAAAAGTAAATATGTAAACAGTCTGACACATACATACAAAAACATACATATGTTTTAATCATGAACGTAATGAACAGACAAACATCCAGCCATACCGTTAGGCAAGTAACCGACTAATACTCGTACGCAAAATTAAGTCATTCAACCACAGCATAGCTAACCCAGCGAGCCTCAGACAGTGCAGAGATACAATAGGTCTGACAATTGACCTGTGTATGATATGCGTGAGTGTGTGTGTATGCAAAAAAAAAAAAAAACTTGTAGCGAGTCAAGACAAAACACACTCATTGTAGGCGGCCAGACAAAGTATGAAATGGTCTATAAAAATGTCAGACAAGAGAACAAAAGCTAAGCAGCATTTCAAATGTATACAGCGATGTAAAGGGACTTTCAAAAGTGATGTCAGTAGTGAGAAATTTCTGGACGATACCTTTTTTATGTCATTTAACAGATATAAAGAGTGGTTAAATTTCAAGGGCCGATGTTGAATGTGAACCACACCTAAACGTGAAGCTTTTTCCTGCATTTCATTTGACATTTTCCAATTTCAGACTAATTTAATTTGAACCATGGAAAGATACGCAATCGAACAACGTGTTTAAGTTATTCAGGCTTATTATGAAAACGGGCGTTCAAATCAAAATGCATATCGCGCACTTCGTGAAGAAAATCATCTTCAGTGATGAGGCACATTTTCACCTCAGTGGATTCGTCAATAAGCAGAATTGCCGCTTGTAGCATTTGGGCGAATGATAGTCCAAGAGTGATTGCCGAAAAACCAATGCACCCACAGAGACTGACTGTTTGGTGCGGTTTATGAGCCGGCGGCATCATTGGGCCGTAGTTTTTCCAAAATGAGGCCGGTCAGGCAGTTACTGTGAATACATAGTGTTCGCTATAGTGAGAGGATAACGAACTTTTTATGGTGCGAATTCGAAGATATGCATGTGGATGATATGTGGTTTCAACAGGACGGTGCCACTTGTCACACAGCTAACGAAACAATAGCTCTTTTGCCCGAAAAATTTGATGGCCGAATAATCTCACGTCGCGGCGATGTCAATTGGCCGCCAAGATCATGTGATTTCACACCGTTGACTTCTTTCTTTTGGGTTATTTGAAAGAAAAGGTGTACGTCGATAAGCCAGCAATAATTCACGAGCTAAATGATGAGATAATTCGGCACATTAACGGCATAGAACCTCAATTATGCCTCAGCGTCATCGAAAATTTGGACCAACGGATGGAGGTGTGCTGCCGAGGCCGCGACGGCCATTTGACCAATATTTTATTTCACACGTAATTCAGCCATACCAATATTATCATAATAAGGAGAAATGATAAAAGTTTTTTAAAAAAATTGTATTTTATTCAAAATCAACACTGGCCCTTAAAACTTAACCACCCTTTTGGTAAAATTTTGTTCGATAGAACAACGCGTTAAAATTCTTCTAACTTATTATGAAATCTTCAACAACAACATATCGCAAAATTCATGATTTTTTTTGGTAGAAATAATCGTATGAATGAACTGGCCACTTTAAAGATTCTTGAAATTTTTTCAAAAACCTCTTCTGTCGAGAATAGAAAAAGGGCTGACACACCAAAAACTCGTCGTTCTGTTCAGAATATTTCTGCTGTAGCACAAAGTGTTGCTGAACAACCTTCAACATCGATATATCGACGTTCTCAATGATTAAGCATTCATGAATTGACTCTTTGGCGGTTTTTACCTGTGGACTTGCTCACGGAGTTCTTTTAAATGACGTCATGCTTCACATATAAATAATTGTTAAGAGACTTGTTTTGGAAAAAAATAGTGAAACCTGCAAGACTTTAAACTTTTGCATGCTTTATTTTAAAACAACATCTAGGCGCGTCTTTTGAAAGACCCTTTATGTTAAGTAATATTTTTTGTATCCAAAATAATTCTAGAGTAGCAAAGAATTGGGATATACCTACATATTTTCTATGTTGCTTTGCCTAAATCCAATTTTTAGTAGAAAAATATTCATTAATCTTATTTGTTAAATATCGGTCAAAAGCTCAAATTTCTTTGAAGCAGTATTTCCTGCGTAATTTTTAAACAAAAAAATTGTGAATTCGTAGTAAAACATTTTCTGTTTTTTTTATTATTATTTACGCGTTTTAAAAAGTTTAATGCAATGAATCCCGGTTCTTAAATTAATTTAGTGGAAATTTGTTTTTCCAGATTTTTGATTTACTTCCTGTTTGTCCTCAAATGTACATATATACAATATATCTACAAAGAATTTAATTAAACAAATTTAAAAAAAAAATTTCAAAATTAAATATTTAATTTTTTTATTTAGTTCGATTATATTTTTATTTTTGAAGAAAATAATAATATACAAATAAAATAGTAGCTATATAAACAAAAAATAATTTAGAAGGATATTGGTCATTTTGCAACTGGTACAATTCGAGTTACTCTCGAACTAGTCTGACTGAAAGCAACTTTAACTACAACTGCTATAAAAACAACAAGCACAGTCGAATAATATTTGTTTTATCTCAACTGTAATTGGTCGCTTTGTAACCACTCCTGAACTAGTCTCACTTCAACTAAAATATGTTGTATATTGCTATTTGAAAGCACAACAACAATACAAACAGCAAACATAGTAAAGGATTTCATCTCCAATTGGCCGTTTCGCAACTAGTACGACTGTAGACACTCAGGAACTAGTTGAACAACTTTACAAAATCTAAAACCAAAACAAACGCAGTAGTGGAAAATTTTTTTTACTTCAAGTCGAATTGTTCTTTTCGCAACTGACTGAAAGCAACTTCAACCACAACAGCTATAAAAACAAAAAGCATAAAAGAATATTTGCTTTGACTTTAGTTCCAACTAGTTATTTTGTAACTAGAACAACACACTCCCATAACTACCCTGATTTCGTTCACACAGTAGTAGTTGATGATTTAGAATATCTGTTGAGTATATATATTGGCTTTTCACTGTAGGGTAAAACTATACATATCCTTGCGTACATAAGCCTTTATATGGAAAACCAGATTGGCATGCTTTCAAGTTATGCAAAGCCACACAGTCACTTAGTCACACATTTGAGACATTAAATAAAAGACATTTTTTGACATTACAACCCGCATGTCCTTCTGGTATGTTTGCGCACAACAAGTGGTCGTACGAGCACTCAAAATGATTGACCTTAACAATTGATGCACTAGAAATTGCCGGCTGATTGCCTAGCTGAGTTGTTAGGAATTTATGTAGGCGAATGCCGCAAGATGAATAAGCATTTTAAGTACGAATATATACATATTTAATGCGTAACAATGAAGTGTAAGGATTAAACGACTTCCTATTTTTTTTGGTCTATAACGAGCAGTTTGCATGGCCTCGGTTTGCATGAAACTATTGGCCAAGGCTTAATTGCCTGCACTTGGCGCAAAATAACCAGAGAAATAATGACAAAATTCACGCTGGCTTAAGGGGGGAGCCTGGTTTAAAAGGTCAAAAAAATCAATTTTTTTGTTTCGTTTTAAGCGATTCCTAATATATTTCAGAATATTCAGACAAAGTTACAGAGCCTAATTCTCAATATTTCCGTAGATACAAAGCCAAAGTTAGGCGAGCGTTAGGTAGTTACGCTGTGACCGGACAGCTATAGTACAAACTTTATCTTCTTTTCGTGGCATACATGAATGAAAAAAAAGTAATGAAGCTTTTGAAATGAATCATAGCTTGTTCCCTTCAGTATTAAATTCTCTTCTATTTGAACTAACAAAATAGATAAAAAAAATTTATCAAGATTTTTATACCAAATTCAAGTGATTTTTTTTATGAAAGGCATTTTTTCTTTAAAACCTCCAAAAAGTTGAAATTTTGGAATTTCTCTCAGTTTTCTTAGTTCATCTAGAATAAAAAATCATGATAATTAGAAATCCATTTAATTGTTTGTTTAGATAATAAGTACGAGCTGTATCTTGTACGCCAGTTGGAAACTCCAGCGTTGCAGCGCTCTACTAATTTCTATGTTAAACATTTTTTTTCAACTTATTTTAACCTGTACACAAATTTTTTATACTTTTTAAATGTTCATTAAAAGATAGAAAAAGTTTGAAGTGCTAAATAAATTTTTTCCTTAAAAAAATCGCAAATAGATGCAATTTGTAGACCTCATAAACCAGGCTCCCCCTTAAAATAAAATACCAAAAATATTTTCATTGTAAGGTCTGCGTTACAATGTGAGTTATGGACGGTCTCCATGTTTCGATCGAATGAGTTAACATATTTTCGAATATGTCTTTCGTTTGTTTAGTTGATTTCTTGAAAATTGAATACTTGACATATTTTTGAAAAATAATTGCATGAGTTTATTCGCTGATAATTTGAAAATTTAATTTTTTTTTTTGTTTTTTTTGTTTATATGGTCGAATAATGCATAAAAATATTTTTGTTATTTTTGTTGTACCCTCCAATTTTTTTTATTTATAAAAAACCGTTTTTTCAGACTTTGCGCGGTAATCTACGGATATCTCAGTCATTTTTTCACCGATTTTCAATATTTTATATTATATGTTATAAGGATATTGTCAGACCTTTCAAATGATGTACAACAAGTAATTATTCAAACTAGTTAGTTCTGATTTTTATTTGATTAAACCTGGAGAAAGTGCTTTTTTTATCATTTTTTTAACTTTAACAATTTTTTATTGCATAATTTTACAACAAAATTAAAGATGTTTGTTAATATTCTTTGAGTGCATTTATTAGCGAAGAAATTAATGTATTACTTTCAATAATCGGACAAAAATTGCGTAAACTACGCTAGTTTTTCGTTAATAGAAAATATGGGCCATCATGTGTATTGCAGTGTGTACAATGTATTGGTCATACATTTTTTGTCAACTTTGAAAATTGGGATGAAGTTGTTCTGACTTGGAGTAAAAAGAACAATCATACTGTTTTTTATATACATTTTTTTGTTGATTTTACATACCTAACTTTTTCTAAAAATGTTTACCCGACCTTCGTCGTTTTAAAGAAGAATCGCTCGTCTCGCGTTTGAGCGACCAACATCTTGAATCATCTACTTTTTTTACTTCAGTTAGCTTGTTTTCATTTTCTCTTAAAGATGGTTTCGTAGCAGTTAGCACTTCGGGATACTTTATACTTATAAACAATTTTAACAAAAAAACACACTTGAGAAAAACGCGATTTTGGAAGAAGGAGATAAAAAGGCACTGCCAACCAAAGACTGGTCTAATAGCTGTTTCAGACTAAGGTGCGTTTCATAACTATAGGACACATAACATGAATATTTGATCTTTACTCCAAAAATATGTAGGTACTCTGTAAAAATAAATGAATATATGGAATAATACCGTTATTCTTCTTAGTATCAATAAACAACAACTCTTCATCGTGGTGTTTTTGTGTTTGTTTGTACCGTTACTTTGAGCACGAGTCAGAGCAATTCGTTACTACTTTTGCCGTTTCATAACTATAGAACGCATTAGGAATTGAAGCTTTAAAGTGCATTTATGTGTTCGCTGAGTACAACTTTTAATTTAAATCGTTTTTTAAGTAAATAAATATCAATATGCCACGAGGTTCAAAACTTACCGAATTAGAGAGAGGTAAAATTACTGCGTGTGAGGAGGAGGGTCTCTGCGCCTCAGAAATCGCGCGAAAATTATGTCGCAAAATTATGTAGAAACACGTAAACCTTTCATTTGTAATTTATGATAAATTGTCATTGTCAAACATTTATTGTCAATACATAAAGAATGCAGTGATTTTTCCAAGTAAATAATCATTAAAGACAAAAACTATGGTTCCACAAATGGACAGATATTCAAGGCATTTTTTTCTATTTACGAAAAACTAGCGTAGTTTACGCAATTTTTATCCGATTATTGAAAGTAATACATTAATTTCTTCGTTAATAAATGCACTCAAAGAATATTAACAAACATCTTTAATTTTGTTGTAAAATTATGCAATAAAAAATTGTTAAAGTTAAAAAAATGATAAAAAAAGCACTTTCTCCAGGTTTAATCAAATAAAAATCAGAACTAACTAGTTTGAATAATTACTTGTTGTACATCATTTGAAAGGTCTGACAATATCCTTATAACATATAAAATATTGAAAATCGGTGAAAAAATGACTGAGATATCCGTAGATTACCGCGCAAAATCGGAAAAAACGGTTTTTTATAAATAAATAAAAATTGTTTTTTGGAAAAAAACTGATGGAAAGAACTATTTTGGAACCACTGGAAGTCTTGAAAATATAAAAATTTACATATTTTTAAAACTTTTCATTTCTTTTTGCTGATTTTTCAAAATTAAATTTTTGATATTTTTTTGATAATTGATCGAATAATATAGTGTTTTAAAAATGAGTTCAATTATCCATTTTAGTGTCATTTGAAAATCTATAAATCTGTGAACTATCCAATTTTTTTGCAAAATTAATGCAAAAAATATTTTGAAACCAACAGGAAATCTTTAAAATTTAATAACTGAACTTTTTCTAATTTTGTTTTTCAGTATTTTATTTTATTAATTTTTTTTAATTATTCGAATAATAGAAATTTGTTTAAAATAAATCGAATAATCTACTTTAGTGTCATTTGAAAATCTAGAAATTTGATAACTTATATATTTTTCAAAATTTTTCGTAGTTTTTTTAGTTGATTTCTTGATTGAAATTGAATAATTAATTTTTTTTAAATTGATTATAAAGCTATTTCGGTACTTTCTGAAAGTATTAGTGATTCAAATATTTTTGAAGCTTTTACGCTGATAATTGGAATGAAATATTTGCTTCTTTTGTTTTTTTTGTTTTTTTTTGTTTTGATGACTCATCAAATAAATTATCTTGCTACCTACCTTTGAATATTTAATACCCAATTAACATGTTTTTAAAAATTAATTTCATAATGGTTTTTACTGTTTATTTTTTAAATAAAACTTTGTATTCTTTTTTTTTTTGTTAGAAAATCAATAAAAAATCCGAGAAATTAGAAATTATTCACATATTTTTGAAATTTTTTTTTCACTGTTTTTTTTTAGTTCATTCCTTCAAATTTGACTAGTTGACATAATTTTGAAAGATAATTGAATATTTTTAAATCATTTAAGAATCTTGGAATTTGAATAACTAAATTAAATTTTTAAAACTAATTTCATATTTTCCTTACTCATATTTTTGAGAATTGAATAACGGCCATATTTCTGAAAGTTAATTGTATTTACAAGTGTTTTCGCTGATAATTTCAAATTGAATAATAACTGTTTTTTTTTAGTTTGAAAATTAGTGGATTAAATTAATTTGGTACCAGTTGGAAATCTTGAAAGTTTAATATTTGGCATATTTTTAATTTCTTTTTCTCTGTTCACTCCTCTCGGGAGCATAGGGCCTCGATAAGACTTTTCCATCGTACACGGTTCTGTGCTGCTATTATTGCACCGTCTCATGAGATGACGGTATCTGCTAGGTCGCACAACATCGAACTTCTCCAAGTAATCTTTGGACGACCGCGACCTCTACTCCCTTGCGGGTTCCTGTCCAGTGTCATTCTCGTGATGCCTTTTTAATGTTTTTTTTTTCTTTTTCAAAATTAAATATTTGATTCTTTTTGTTGAAAATTAATCACGTAAATTATTTCAGTGTTATTTAGAAACATAGAAATTTGAATAATTTACATAACTGAACATTTTTTTCATTGATTTTTTAGTTGATTTCTTGAAAAATTGAATAATAGATATTTTAATTTTTTCATTTAAATAAATGAATAATTTTAGTGTCATTTAAAAATTTAAATAACTGAAACCTTTATTTAATTTTTTCAAGTCTTTTTAATTGATTTCTTGAAAATTGAATAGTTAGCGTTTTCTAATTTTTTTAGTTTCAGGGTTTTTTCTGATATTTTCCTAATTGAATATTTTATCTTTTTTTAAATGAATCGAATAAACCTTTTTAAAACAATTTGAGATTTTTGCAAACATAAACATTTTCTTAATTTATTTTAATTTTTGCTTTTTTCTCAATTACTACGTAATTCACGTGTTTTCAAAATTTATCGAATAAGCTACTTTAGAATCATTTAAAACATTTAAAATTTGAATAGCTGATATTTTTTGAAGTGAAACTTCTTAGGCGTAGATGGACGAGCGAGAATGGAGAGTAAATTTCAAGGCCATGCAACGTTTTGGGCGTTTTCGTTCCGCGAGAGAGAAGAAAGATATAACGTAGCGGAAAAGGAGAGAGCGAGAGCTACACCTTATACCTATATATCTTAGATACACTTAAGGCCATTTTCTTGAGTTTTTCGCTGTGGTAGCTAATTTCTAGTGCGGAATAACACTGCCTACTTTTTGGCGCTTATTTGTTGGTGCAAACTTGTAGGAAATATATTTTTGGTGCCTACTTTTTGGCGTTATATTTCTTTGGTGCCTACTGTTTGGGGCATTTTTTGGTCCCAATTTTTTTGGCGTTTTTGTTTTTTTGGTGCTCACTTTTTGGCGCTTATTTCCGTTTCCTGGCTAGTGCTTGTGCGTAGTATAGAGTGCTATCCATTCCGGCGTCGGATTTATTGGTATCGCCTTGCGTTAATTTGGGCCGTTGCTGCGGTTCTGGAATCGCTGCGTTTGTGCGGGTGATAAACGCTAGGAGTAGTGCGCATTGTTGCCTTGTTTTGTGTCCGGCGTTTACCTACACCGCTCGACCCTTCACCGTTTTTGTAAATTTTGCCTATTTATATTCTCTGCAAATGTTGTGAATTTATTTAGATACATATTCTTTCTCACTCCCTCTCTCTCTCATTCTCTCTCGGGTCTCTCCCTTTTTCTTTGTCTGCCTTGGAAGTTTCACTTCTGTTATGTGTATTACGCTACACGCACTTTTTTATTAATTTCGAAATTTTGTTCGGTGACTTTGACACAAAACAAAAACAGAACGACTATGAATTTTTGTACTCTGGATGGGCTGCAACTTTCCAATTAGGATTATTGGAAAATAAATTGACCTGCATATGCTGATGTGCTATATGTGAGTGGTGTGAATTCATTAAGAACTGGAGACACAATATTTTTGCATGCCGCACTGGGTGACCCCCACAAATGACTAACAGGACAGACAGGAAATTTGGGGCCAAAATTGCTAAAATTTTCTCACTTCCTTTAGCATTAAAAGTTCCCATTGAAGATACAATCTCGAACTGTCTTCAGAACGTGTTTCATTAAGGTATAAAAGTCATAAAAATTAAATAATGAAACCGAATTTCCGGGCAAGAAATGCCAATTGATGGAAAAAGTTGTTTCTAATGGCGGTCACCACTCGCCTGGTAATGGCAAACCCTGGAGTATATTTTTGCGACGAAAAATATTCTCCTAAAAAGGAAAACGGCCGTTCAGCGTCGACATAAAACTTTAGGTCCCACAATTTGTGGAAAAGCATCAAGACAAGCACTACAAACAGGAGGAGGCGCTCGGCTAGGCACACAATAAAGGGTGTACGCGCTATTTATATAAATATTTAAGCGCGATATAGCATCGAAGAATTGAGATGCAAAAAATTCTGAAAACTTAAATAAATTTCAAGCACATCAGTCTATTGCGAAATGCAAAACTCGCTGTGCTGCTTTTGAAGCTAACGGTACTAACTGTGTATTTATGTTAGTTGTTAAGGATGCGCCAACATAAAGGCGAACAGCAATGCACACACATCAGCGGCTTTACTACGCTTCAGTGGCTACATTTACAATAGTGCCACTCACAGCTGGCGCACGCAACGCACCACTACACCAGCAATGCACAAACGGGTGTGTGCATGTATATATGTGGCATGTGTGGTGGCAAAAGCAATGGCAACGGTAAGCATTGCAAGTGCAACTACAGCAGCTAGCGGTGATAGGGGCCGATGTGGCGTCAATGGTGTTGAGCAAAGCAAAATAAACAAACCCAACGTGCCACTTGCAGCTTTTGCCATAGAAAAGTTTTCGAATGTACTACCCAAGCAAACGCAATTTTTTATTTATGTGTATGTATAAGTAGTGTGTACGTGTGCGTGTATGCGATGCCAGCTGTTGTTAATATGAATGTTGTTGTTGCAATTGGCAGGCAATAAACTTGATTTTACGCTATACATTTAACGTACACACATACATGCATACTCGCATAAATATGCATTGCTTGAGCCCCTTCAAGTAAACAATCAAATGTTGCACGCATCACTTTCACACAAACGCACACGATGCAAGCAAATCAATTCATGCCCTAGGGCGTTCACAGCCATACACACACAAACACGCACACGCACACAGCAAGCAACCGGCATGCGTGCTATCAAAAATAAAGTACTGCATAGACGCAAGATTGTGCAACATTAAGTCGAAGGCAATTGTGGAGCAGAAATGTAAATGTATGCAATATTGTGAGTGCATATGTCTTGCATACATTAAGGCGTGTTGGCATAAGAAAAGCTGAAACTAAGTGAAAATGGTGTGAAAATTGTGGCAAAAATCCATCTAAGGATGATATATGACGGCAACAGGAAAATCTCGTCGCAGCCAAGAGCATTCGGAATAAAGCTTTTGTTGTGAGTGTTTGAATTTTCTGCTCTTATTGCAAGTTGGAAAAGCGTGCAGCTCGTAAAGCAAGTGCGAATGCTTAGGATAGCCGATGGTATAGTTTAGAAAAGAAAAAAAAAATAGCTGACTTGTTGCAAACTGCTGTGTTTGTTAATTAACTAGATTACTTATGGACTGTTAAACATCGGAAAGGCTGAAAGCTTAAAATAAAAACCTAAAATACAAAATTATTAATTTAATAGACGAAACTACTTCTACAAAGTTGTTAATATTCGACGGGTCCATCTGGCAACCCTGTATCTTTTGACAGAGACATCAGACCGGTTTATAACATACCGTGTTGGAAGCGTCAGTCCAAGCAGATGTTTACCATGGAACAGTACACGCCACGCGAGCGCTCCCAAATTGTTAAAATTTACATTCAAAAAAAGAAGTTAATTGTGAAAACTCAACGTGCGTATAAAAAATTAAATAATGTGAAAAATGCGCCTTCAAAGAACACCATTAAACGTTTGTACGAAAGGTTTTCGACTGGTGATGCTCTTTCTAATCCAAAGAGGCCTAATCAAAACCGACCCAGGCGTCACCAAGGACATCCCAAACTCGCCGTTCTCAGCAGTTGGGCATTGCTCGGACCACTTTACAGCGAATTATCTGCATTGATTTGCATTTATTCCCGTATAAGATTTAATTGACGCAAAGATTGTTGCCTGCGGACAAACCTTGTCGATTGGAATGGGCCCAAAGAGTCATCGAATGGCATATGGGTTCGCCGAATATGGGCAATCCTGTATGTGGATTTGTCTATCAATAAAGCCTAAATGCTCGAACACGAGGACAGCTGGAACGCGTTAAAGAAATACATCAAGAACGTACTACGAAAAAAACAGGTAAACCTTGACACAGTGCAACGAAGCGAAGCCGCACAGATAGAGACACAAGAAGACGAGTCTATAGCATGAAAGCTAACTACAAATATGGTAGATTCAGACGTGGGCGAACAGAATTTTCCTTTATGGATGCCGTTCTGGACCCTCACGAAGTAATGCGGAAAGTAGTTCCGGGAAGGGAGTCTTTCCAGAAGCAGAGAACGGATTGTTTTAGAAGTCACACTACTCGATGCAGTAGACGACGGTCGATGTAGAGGCGATTGAATTTTGAAGCCTACCTCATCCATCAAAAAAACAAAAAAAAAATAATATTAGTAATGCCTGAATATAATTTTAAAGAAGGTTGCAGCTCCAGCTCTCTGCTGTATGCAGCTCAAGTGTGGGCGAAATCCTTGGAGGTAAAAGCATACAGGAGACCATACGAGGCCTTGTGCAGACATTGCACACAAAACCTCCTCGGATGAAGTTGCAATGGTGATTGCAGACATAACGCCCATCGATATATTGGCGGAAGAACGAGCGTGGGTGTACGCGCAAAAAAAAGCACGGTCAAACTAACGTATCGGGACCTGCTTTATAGCTGCGATGATGGAGATGCTCGAGCTGGTACCGCTTCATATAACTAAGCAGCAATCAGCCAAGCGTACGCTGTTAAATGTTACTAGCGACGTCCTCGGTAAAGGAAAAGTGATATCATATAAGATGGCTCGAAAATGCCAGAAGGCTTATATATATTATATATATATAATTGGCGCGTACACCCTTTTTGGGTGTTTGGCCGAGCTCTTCTTTCTATTTGTGGTGTGCGTCTTGATGTTGTTCCAGAAATGGACGGGCCTACAGTTTCAAGCCGACTCCGAACGGCAGATATTTTTATGAGGAGCTTTTTCATGGCAGAAATACACTCGGAGGTTTGCCATTGCCTGCCGAGGGGCTACCGCTATTAGAAAAAAAGTTTTCTTCATTTTGGTCTTTCACCGAGATTCGAACCAACGTTCTCTCTGAATTCCGAATGGTAGTCACGCACCAACCCATTCGGCTACGGCGGCCGCCACCAGAAGGCTTAGGCGCTGGATTATATGGCCCCAGAACCAAGCGTTCTGTGTCCCATTAGCGAATTGCAATTCTGAGCGACAGTCAGGCGGCACTCAAGGCTTTGTCCCCCTGTGAGATTAAGTTCTCACTGATTCGCACAATCACATCTGGCTAGTTTGGGTTCCAGATTACAGAAATATTACTGAGAACGAAGTATCGGATGCATTCGTAAGAGTGGCTGTGGCCTCATCATTAATAGAACCTCAGCCCTTCCTTGCTATGGGACAACACACCATTTTAAGGAGAAGCTTATGGGTAAAGAGCTAAGACTAAGGGAGGTTAGGAGGTTAGCAGGCACCAAGGAGGTTGGCTTGACGGTACAACCAAATGAGGTTCAGAGAACTCACAACCCTCCCCAAGGATAAACTGAGAATACTCACGGGCATTCTCACAGGCCATTGTAGACTGCGCAGTCATTTGCATAGGATTGGGATATGGTCCAATGACTTTTATCGTTTCTGTGAACAACTTCAGGAGAACTCACTGCACCTTTTCCTAAAATCCAGCGCTATAGCGCGGATAAGGTTCAGACATCTCGGCCATTTGAACCCAAAAGAAAGGCACGTACGCTCAGTACAACCCAGCTCTATCTTAAGTTTAATAAGGGAACTTGGTATGGAAGAGGTAATGTGATGAGTAGCGCGCACAAAAGGCCATGAGGTCGAAGTGTAAAACTTCAATAAGTATAAATCTAACGTATCAGAAACTATATATAAAGAGAAGACTGCATCCTTACTAAAATGGCAGGAGTAGTGTGAAAACTTCACAAAAGGAAGGTAGATCTATACGCTAATTCCAAACACCGGAAGACATGAGGCGGATTTATGTCGAGTAGGGCATGAAAAGGATGATGCAACGATGATGTTTTTTGTATGCCTTGTATGCCCATAACTTGCGACTAGCAGATGTGATTCAAGCCCATTTTGAGAAGATTCGACAATACCAGAAAACATAGGCGACTCCAAGTATGAGTGGATAAGGTTTCGTTAGGAATCAGCGATCTGCTGTAAAGCGTGCAGACTTCTAAGAGATCAGCGGGAGCTAAACAGATGATACTTGACAAAGAAATTGACTCCTAAGTCAACGTGAGACCAGAATGGTGGGAAAGTGTGGACAGGCCCAACTGGGGTGGTTTTCTTCTAAAATAGACAAACCTGTGGGAAGATAAAAGAGTATGCAACTTTTGACGGACCGTATGAGAATACTAACCGGCGTAGAGCCTAGAGCTCAACCGCCTCCCGACGAGTTACTAAACAATAATTTGGAGGGGAGTGCCGAATCTTCATGCTAGCTGAAACAAAGCGAATTGGTCTGGTGGTGGACGAGGACAAAACGAAGTGTCTCTTATCATCAAACAAACAGTCGGCGCACTCCCGAATTGGCACCAACGTGACGGTTGATAGTTATGATTTCAAGATTGTCGTTTATTTAGGAACCAGCGTTATTGCTCGATAACAATATCAGCCTTGAAATTCAACAGAGAATTCCTCTTGCCAACAAGTGCTACTTTGGTCTAATTAGGCCCGTAGTAGTAAAGTGCTCTTTTGACGAACAAAACTAACACTCTACAAGGCTCTCATCATGTCCGTCCTAACGTATGGCGCAGAAGCGTGGACGATGACAACATCCGATGAGGCGTCCCTCGGAGAGTTTGAGAGAAAGATTCTGCGTAAGATTTTTGGACCTTTGCACGTTCGATGGAACAAGCAGCTGTATGAGCTTTAGGACGACATACACATAGTGAAGCGAATAGAGATCCAGCGGCTACGGTCATGTCGTCCGAATGGATACAAAACCTCCGGTTCTGAAAGTATTCGATGCGGTACCAGCTGGTGGTAGCAAAGGAAGTGAAAGGACTGCTCTGCGTTGGAAAGATCAGGTGGGGAAGAACTTAGCTTCACTTTGGGTGTCCAACTGGCGCGGGTTAGCATGGCCGGGAAACTCGTCCAAAATCGCGTAAGTGGTTATCGCGCCAATCAAGAAGAGGAAGAAGAATTACAGGAAGGAGATCAGCACATTGACGGTAGGAGCTTTAAGGCACCACACTGACGGATTACAGGCTTTTTGGTGCTTTCTCCTCGCAAAAACAAGCTCTTTTGACGCGTTACAAACTATTAGTGAAATATTTAGCAACGTTTTCTTCTATTAAATCTGGTCTTATTCCTGCTATAACTTTATCAGTGTTGGCTTCTTGGTCATACTATGTTGCGAGTTTGTAAGCGTACATCAATGGCGTGATTTATTCTCGCAAATGATGATCGAGTGGCGTTAATTCATATACTCTAGCAGGCGAGTTAACGAGATCAAATCGGGATATAATTTAATAATTAAATTTAGATTTTTAAAAAATCAAAGGTGTGATTCCTCCATCATTTTGAAACCACATTTCGTATCGGTCAGTATTTTAGGTGCTTTGAAATATTACATTTTTGATTGTGGTTTGGCGACTTGTTCCCTTGCCCCTGAAGTTGGTTCTAACATAGTTTTTCCCATCACATTTTTCTCACTTCAAAAACTGCAATTTTGTGTTAGCTATCAAGATTTACTATATAAAAAATAAGTGAGTAGCGTTCGAGGAAAAAACTCTTTATCGTTATTGACATAATTTTCCTTTTAAATTGCCTCTCTCGATGAAATTGAAATTGAAATTTGAAAAGACTGAGCCAAGGAGCACCAGGAGATTTGGTCGCTTCTAAAATACTCAGGCTAAAAAGCCCATTGTATTTAGAGCTCTGGAAAGAGAGTTCATAGTCAAGGAGGAAAGAAGAAAAGTATCAGAGAAAGAGATAGGAAAGATTAGAGACAGAGATGGAGATAGTTAGTCATGTGAGAATTTTCCAAATTTTTTGGCAAATCTGTAAATATCCTCCAGTTTTAGAGAACGCACATTACTCATTCTCACGACATCGGAACCCAAAACTCGTAGCCGTGCTCTAGCAAAGGCACTACACTCACAGAGAAAGTGCTCAGTGCTATCCGCATCCTCTAAGCACGACAGGCACATTGGGTCCTCAATGATTCCAATGACGGTCATATGCTGACCCCATGGGTTGTGTTCTGTAATAATACCGACCAACAACCGAACGTCTTTCCTTCCAAGGTTTAATAGAAAGTTCGACAGTTTTCTGTTCGAACTTGTCACAAAACATTTTGCAGTTCTAAAGCGGATCATCGATCGCTCTTTATCTTAATTTCATACATAATCGCTGATCCAATTCATGATTCCTGCGGAACTGATTCCGATTATTGGCTCTGCCCCTTGTGGCTGAACCGCTGATCCACTTTTGACAAATTCATCGGCAATTTCGTTTCCTTGAACACCGCAGTGTCTCCTGCTTTTTTAAGCATTGCTGGATATACTCCGTCAGGTCCAAGAGACTTAAAGTTCTCAGAAGAAGGCAAGGAAATCCTTATGGATTCTTTTGTCATTATCCGACTAGCAATATACCAGCTGTACCTAGAGGTTCCACCATTGCTATTGTTATTGTTCATGCCACTCTCTACTAAAGAGAGAGTTCTACTACCCCGAATATGGGTTTCGAGTAGAGTATTAAACGTTTCCGATTTGGAAATTGTGTATGAACCATCAGGTTTTCGAATGGATCCAGCCTTACTGAGTGGTCTAGATGAAGGACCTTACAAAGTTTCGCTGTTTCTCTCATTTCTTCGACGTTACTGCAGAAATTTCTATAGGACTCAAGTTTGGTTTTCCGTACTTTTTTCTTATATTCTCTCTGTGTAAGTCGATGATTAGCCCAGTCCTCTTATGTTTGGGTCCGTAAGACCTTATTAAGAAGTTTTCTGAACCATACACGCAGTTTCGACAGTTCAGGGTTCCACCAAGGAACCGCTTTCCCCTGTCTACTTAGCCTGAGTGAGCACAGTTCCTCAAAGCATTTGATTTAAGTACCTTCTAATTTCTCAGTAGCATCTTCAGTCATTTCTGCTGATTTGAGTTTTTTCAGGTTTAGTAATCGCTTTGTTACAAGCTCATCATACCTGTCCCAGTCCACATTTCGAGGATTCCTACCGGAAGGTATTGATATTGTATCAATTCCCAGTCGGAATTCGATAAGGCGATGTTCAGAAAGAGAGTGCTCTTCCAAACTCGCCATTGGTTGATTTGACGTCCAATTGACCTTTTGGTAAGTGTTAAATCAATCACCTCTTGTCTCTTTTTGGTCACAAAAGTTGGTTTGTTACCAATGCTTTGAATGACCAAATCAGATGACAGGATAAAACCCAGTAACTTGAGATCACTGGGGTTGCATTTGCTGCTTCCCCATGCAATGTTCTGTGAATTTGCATCACAGCCCACTATTAGCCCCAGATTATTGGATTCTGCATACTTGACTACTTCTCTTAGCTCCCTCGTAGGAGGTGGCTGTAAAGAGTCGTAGGGTAGGTAGGTCGAAACTATGATAACTTCGACACTGTTCCCACTTTTCAAGTACTTTATTTTTGCAACAACGATATCTCCGGAGCATAGCTCTTTTAACATCATGTGTTCGATCAACCTCGGCATGAAAATAGATGCTCGCGGTCTCACATTCCCGTCACAACGAAGTATTTGTCCCCCCAACGTAGCACCTAGACCACAGATACGCTTGTGACATACGCATGGTTCTTGTATTAGTATTATGTGTGGCCCTCTCCATTTTCTTCACAAAGATCACAGGGAATTCCCAATTAGCTGACCCTTCCTTACGAAGTATCTGGAATTTTTATGGCATTAGAATTTTGTTTTCATGGCAAGAGGAGCTTGCAAGTCTAGTGTAATAACGAGCGAATGCATAAGTTTTATAAAACAAAGCAAACAAATTTTCTATTGTACATTTTCGATGCTTCTTTCTTGTGGTGGAAATCGAACCGCCGACTTTTACAATCTGTGAAATGCACGCACAAGCGTGCTCACATTTTCCATTTGCCACTTCCATCAGTCATTGCCGCTTTCTGACTATTCCTTTGATTTTCGGCAGAATTATTTATATACACTAACACATACATACTCAAATATATTTATGCATATTGTGAGTAGTTCTGGGAATACTTCTGGGAATATTTCAGTATTTCTGTGAATAGTTCTTGGAACACTCCTTCTCTGCCAGGCATATTGTGCACACTGCATTGTTGTTGGCATTTTAAATTGTACAACACTCTGTCATTGTGTTGTGATATACTTATATGTATGTATGTGTGTGTGTTTTGGTTTCCGTGCATGATTGCACTCGCAAACATCTCAATGTAGGGGTCTACGTACACACAGCTTTTTGGCGTGAAATATGACTGTTAATTTTCATTTTGACAGCTAAGCAGCAGCTGTGAATTTTCCCACATGTTATGTACCCATAAGCTCTTCAAAATATTATACAATCGCACCACAACTCAAATTTAAAAATAAATTACTGTATTCACTTGAAAATATTCCTCATTTAGTTGAAACTGGGTTTATTATTTTTATGTTATACAATATTAAACAAATTTTTACTTAAATGCATTTACACCTTTAAGGTATTACATAAAATTTACATATTTGATATGTTTTTTTAAAGCACGCCCTGAGGTTCGTTCAAAATATTAGCATATTTCAAATATTTATCGAGATATGTGTCCGTGGACTTCAGTAATTGCCCTTGGGCTTTATTTTCTGTACTGCCAAAGCTAAATGAACGTGAAACTCAATCAATTTAGTTTGAAAAAAAAAAATATATACATATACATATAGACAAGTATATCGGGAAAACAGATCGTGAGCAACCGAGTGTCTGCGCTGCAAATAGTTTTTGCTTTCGTTCGTGTTCCTTTTTTGCAAAGCCTATTTGACTGAGCGCCGCTCATCTACTTATATGTGCTCTCCTTGTATGATTGTACCGGTCGATAGTTTTGTTTTTGCTAAATAGGTACACAATTCAGTGTCTCCTTACTCGCACACAAACAATTCATACTTTACGTCGAATGAGAGCAACAATATGCTACAGCTTGCATTGATTGGCTAGTGAACTAGATTTCAACATCTGGTTTGAGAAGTTCTCAGTGTAATTTTCACGCGAAACAAGAAAATGAGAGATACAACGTCTCTCTGTTGCACACCCAATCACATCTACGCATTTTATTGTTGAACAGCTGCGTTTGCCGTAGTGAAGATGTCACTTGTATTGCAAACCATTGGATAGTATCCAAGAATGATAGAAACAAGATTGCGCCCATCAGAGCGTACGTGACGTCACGTTTGCTGAGTTGTGCAGTATTGCCAACCATTTGCTCTTCGCAATAAATTTAGTGCTTTTTTATACCGAAAATGCGAAAATTTTGAAGTTTCGTGTTTGTTTCTTTTTGCGTTTAATTTAAAGCTACCGAAACTGTAAGTTTTAAAAACTACACATTATATACATTACCCATTTCGAACATTAGTTGGTTTTCAATACTATCACTAGTAAAATGCTTCATACATATAAAGCTCGTTTTTGGATTGAAGGCATTTCCTCGCCGGCAGAAATGCATCCACTGTTTGCAGAGCGCCTCATCCTTTGGAAATATAAAAAGCTTATATCACACGCCTTATTGAGGTTCTTACTAGCACAATTTTCCACTGCACATTTCATGTTTTCTTATTTTTCACTTATACGAGTACACTTTCACGTTTGTTCTTATTAACGCACATTTCAAAGAAGAAACGAATATTCATAAACATCAACAATAACCGCAATCATGGGCAATGTGACCACATCTCTGAGAAGATTTTAGTGCTAATGAAAACTTTTTTACTCTTATAAAATTTGATAATTTGAAAGTGCAAATTTAATTTTTGGCTCCATTTAAGAATATGCCAAAATATTAAATGCCCCTCTCCCAACTCTTCTTAAGATTGAAAACCTTTTTACACATTTTAAAAAGTCTTTGAATTTATTGAATGCGAATTAAAACCATAGAGGTGTAATCGTTTCTCCCGGTCATCAATCCTTAGTGAGACATAGAACATTAAGAGTTATATTCGTTGTAAAAATAAACAAGAAAATACCAGAAAATACTAAAGAACCCATACTGACATTTTTACAAAAAGAGTACCTTATCTAGTTACATAACTTCAAATATAGCAAAAAAGTCGTTCCCTTAACAAAATAGTCTCACTTAGCAAAAAAACTCATAAATTAAATTGTACATAAGCATAACACATTTATTTAAAAAAACGCACATTTTAAAGACAATTTGTCACGCATACAAAGTTCTTTAAGTGATTCAATAAAAATTTGTTGGATTATTTTCTTTGAATGAGCATTTTAGTGCGTTTGTATATCCAAAGCTAGACAACACTGCAGTAGCGAGAGAGAGATTTGACTGCCGAAAGCAGAAGAACACCCACAACACCTGCACTCGCGGGCAATGCCACCAGATGTTAAAAAAAAGTAAAGCTAAATAAATCTGAGTGAATTATTTAAATAATTATTAAAAAATGTATATTTTACAAAATTATAAAGATGACATTTTAATTAGAACAGCTAGAAAAATGTCATGAAGAAAGAACTAAAACTCCGAGACAAAAAATAATGAAAATAACAAAAAAAAAAATGCTAAATCAAGTTACGAAAATGGTAATCTGGCCATACTGGAGCTAAAATCACGTAACTAGTTGTCAAATTCGCTGAGCGCAAAGTAACGGGACCACGATAGGCGCCATCTCATTATTCTTTCCATCATGGATAGTATCCATATTACTATATGCCAGTGTAAGTGTTAAAAGAAGGCGATCCAGTGAGGCGACTCGACTTTTATAGATTTATGCTCTCGTTGCCTATATCGGATATCCATATTTCTTAAAAAAAAAAAAAAACAAATTTTGTCGAGATGGTATTACTAACTACCATAAAGGCCTCTATTTAGCTCCGAAAGGCAAAGGTAACTCAAATAAAAATAAAACAAAAGGATCGCAGAGATGATTTTGTTGCAATGACCAATTATTTGCTGCTGTCATTATTTTCAGACTAAGGGATTACGAAAATTTTTGAAGGTGCACTTTGCTCCAATCAATGGATTTTGTACCAGAATTAGAGCAACCATATCGGAAACTAATTGAAATTAATTGAAAAGTTTAAATTATGGAGTTTTAAGTCGATTGAGAACAATAAAATGCTACAGCAACAACAAATAAGGTTGTGCAATAAATTACTGCTCTCAGAGCAGAGAAGGTGCGTATGTTGCCTCTATGAGCACTGGTAAAGCAGAGTACCTTTTCCAGCTGTTAGATTTTGTCTCAAATTCTTTAAATCAGATTAATTCGCTAATATCAAGATTTTAGTATGGCTTTATGCCACATAAGGCTACTTGCACCAGTCTTTCACTAATTGCTAACAAAATAGTTAACGTATTCTAAGTTCAAGCCCAATTAAATGTTACTTGTACTGATTTTTTAAAGTGTTCCTTGCATTTATTGGAGCTTTGTACTTCGGCTGCATGCTCTTTAGCGCCTAAAGCCTTCCTTATGAACAAACTATTTGCCTTCGGATTAAGAGATAATACCTTTATACTTGTCCATAGCTTCTTAGTAGAGAGGCGGTTTTTTGTAAAAAATCATCCGATATAGTAAACGTATGGATCGGTCGCACCTGAGGGTATACATTATGGGCCACACTTATCTTTCATTTTTATTAACGACTTAACAACACAGTTTCTTAGTGCTGCAGGCTTAACTTTCGCTGGTGATTTCAAGCTATTTTTGAAAATTTTGTTTGGCTGATTGCTGTGATTTTCAGGATGATCTGAGAGTTTTCATGCATGGTGTACAAGGAATTTATATTTAATTCTCAAAAGTGTTTTGTTGTTATATAATATATGGAAATAAAACTAGTTCATGTAGTTTACAAGTAACATGGCCACACTTGAAAAAACAATTACGAGTGCTTACTTAGTGCTTACTAAGGTCTGATTTTCTATTCTAAACTAGGATTTGGGAAACACTTCAATGAATTGGAGAGAATGCAAAAAACGTTCTTGAAGTTTGCTGTACACAAACGGTGTTCCTAACTATTTGGGAAAACGTAAATGTAACATAATTAACTGTAAGAAATAATAATATGAAATAATAATAATATCAATAATAATATAAATTAACTCTCTGCATGAAGACGAAATGAAATTAGTACAAAATTGTGTTGCTGTGCTCGCTCAATGCAAGCTATGCTAAGGCTGGCGTCGACATTCCGCTGCTCTCATTGAATATGAAAAACCTACGTAGCGTTTAATGTTGTTCCTACAAGAACAAGCATTCTCGCGCCAAAGATCTGATTAGTGCGTGTGTGTTCAAACGCCTTCTGTGAATCCATGTGAGACTGCTACTTCGAACTCTCACTCTGCTGCTTCGAACTCTCATTCTGCTGCCTACGCAGCGTCGCCATCTGCTACCTCTTTAAGTGCTGTTGTCACCAATATCTTTGCTGCAAAGGCACCATCGACCATCGCTGCTGCTGCTGCTACTGAGCCATTTCTCTCAACAGGCTGCTACGTCTGCGTTAGCCGCTCTCACTATGGCAGTGACTAGTAAACCACCTACGTAAGCTAGTGTTGTTGCTGATTTGTCTATTCTGTCGTCTATTCATTGCTTCTTTAATTTTAAGTGTTATACTTTTTTGCAAAGGCATACTAGCTTTTAAAATAGTTTTCGTAAATTCGAGATTTTGTCAAACAGTCATTTTCAACTGTTAGGGTTTGGCTTGAATATTATTAATGATTGTTATTAATTGACATACTCTCTAACTGAAAACAGAAAACTAATCAGTCGTTTGAAATAACATATAAAAAAGTGGTCGTACAGAGGGGGAAAAAATGTTTAAAAAATTTAAAAATCGATTATTTCGAAAACGGATAAGTAATCAGAAATAGCGGCCGCCGTAAGTGCACAGGTTGAATCTCCGTGCATGAAACATTGAGTAGATAGAAAAAGTTTTTTCTAATAGCCGTCACTCCACGACTGGCAATAGCAAATCTCCGCTTGTACTTCTGTCATGAAAAAACTCCTCATAAAAAACCATTTGCCACACGGAGTCGGCTTAAAACTATAGGTCTCTCCATTTGTGGAACAACGTCAAGACGTACGCCACAAATAAGAGGAGGAGCTCGGCCAAACACTCCCAAGAGGGTGTAAGCGCCAATTATATACATATATTTATAATCAAAAATAGCCTAAATTATAATATCCTTAAATATCTAGGACGGCTTTCTCGCTAGCTCAGAAATAAAAATAAATCACAATTACCGAACTGATTATGGTCCACAAACTGTATCAGTAAAAAAAATGCAATTAATTTTATGCCAGAAAAGGAAAAATTATTAAATGACAACTGACAAGTGACAACTACAATACTTAACAGACGAAAAAAAAACAAAAATAACAACAGCTACATGACCTCAATCAAACACATCAACTGCGGCTGCTATAACCAAAAGTTATTCAAAAAAAAAAAACAAAAAACAAAATTCGCCGACATGTGTGCGCCAATAAAAACATGTTGTAGCAACATATGTAAACAATGTTGCCAACAAAGCAATGCTTGCACTTCAACATGTCGCCCTACCACAAAGGCGGCGGCAACAGTAACCATACGAACAAATAGTAATTGTGGCAGATCATAAGGATGTGTGTGACCGCTACAATGGAGCCACGGGCCATATTTGCCTTTTACACTTAGAACAAATGTGTGCTGTGCCTTGGTGTGTGTGTGTGTGTGTGTGGGTGTGTGTAAGTGCAAACTTGGGAATTGCCGCTCTACTATACATATACTTGCGATTGCACTTGATTTTTTTCGCCATTCACATAAATATTTGTTTTGTTATTTTGCATTGCATACATTTAGGTGCTCTGGGGAATTGTATGACGCGCGCACAAAGACAGCAAACAAGCCACCGGCGGCGAAATATGTAAATCTTGCTTTTTCATATGAAAAAAATGCAACAAAGAGAATATCACAACGGAAGCGCAGAACGAGACAAATTGTCAAACAATGGGAGGCTGTGCAGCGCAGTGCATTGCAAAGGAAGAGAGCAATAAATGAAATAAAAAAGGGGAAATGAATGGCATGCAAACAAATAAATATATATATAGGTTGAGTGTTGAAAAACGGGTACATCAAAAGTAGTAATAAAATAATAAAACAAAGGGTATTCCGTTACGCATATCTCTTTGGAATTCAGTGCAATTTTTTTTATATTGGTCGGCCATTCGGAGTTTTTCATGTGAGATTGCTGAGGTTTATTTCATAATTTTTTTATTTCGTATTTCTTCAGCGCATGCAGGGACGCGGAAGGGCTGCAATATAACTGAAATGGCGCACGTGGATACTGGGAGCTGCAAATAGATGTAAAAGTACTCCAAAAGGAGCGGCTTACGCTCTTCAGCACGTCGTGTTGATTTTGCATCGATCCCTCGGGCGCGCTTGTCATGAGTCTCTTTGAATTTGGCGGCATCGACATGCTGACGATTGGCCTTGAGCGCTTGGCGCAAAATGCTGATGTTATTGTATGCAGGCCAGTCGAGCTGCTCTCCATGTGTTGCTGGCCATTTTGCTGCAGAGCTACTTGATTTCATTTTAGTCGCGAAAGAAATTAAAAGGTTTCAGAGAGACTAGTGCCGCTGAAATTTCCCAAAAAAGTGTAATCACTCGGATCCACAACGGATACAAATTTTTGAAACCCACCACTGAAATAACAAGATTTTTGTGGATATAGTTTTGTCAGGTCATAACGTCTCATGACGATGCTTTGTATTAGCCGTCAAGATTACTCGATTTCTTCTCGTTGAATTCCTTTCCTAGAGATTTTCGGAAAGCACGGGTGTACGCTAAGAAATCTATAATAATTTTTTTGCAAAAAAAGGAGACTAGACTTGCTGTCGAGGAAATTTAGCCGGACTAAACTAAGCGAATTAGCCACATATGTGAGACACTGAAAAAGCTGTATCAAAAATTCAAAATTTTCAGAGGTATAGTCTTCGAAATAGAGTAAGACTTCAAATATTTAAATTTGATTTTTTTAAATTTCCTGTTAAGTAACTTTTGTAATTAAATATTTATTGTTTATAACCTGTATACGAAATTTTTTAAAAAATCATTTAAAAAAAGTCATCAAAAATTATGCCCATATTTTTTTAATATCTAATTCATTTAATTTTAGTAAAATGTAAAGAAAAACATTTTCCAAAAAATTTCCCAAAAGTTCCTTAAAAAATTTAATTTTTTGTTTATTTTTTTTATTTCCTATTTATTTTAGTTAATTTCTTTTAAATTTAATTTTTACAATTAAATGTACGTGCACACAACGGCGTGGTCATAGCGACTGTGCGGTCAACTCCGAGGCGGATGAGCTCACCTGACAAGGGGCCTGTCAAGTAATTTCCTCGCAAACGAAGAGGATTGGCATTCACTTCCCCTGCGTTCTATTCCTGGAACGATGTGTTTCGCGTCAACTCAGCAAGCGCTGGGAAAGTACACTAACTTATAAGGTCGCGAAATCCTTCTGGCCACAAGTGGTTCGGAGGCGTTCGAGGGATCTTTTGAGGTTGACAAAATCTCAGTTGAAAATATGAGGTGGAAAAGCTCTCGAAGTTAGTGGGTGTCCTATCAAGCTGCCAGACCACAGCAGTATTTTCCAAGCAGAAGTTTTTGCCGTGGGGAAGCCACGGAGCTAACCTACACTAGAACAAGAAAGAACTCAACAATTAATATATACGTGGACAGTCAAGCAGCAATAAAAGCAATAAGCTCCTATTGTATTAAGTCCAAAAATGTTCGTTGTATTAAGTCCAAAAATGTTCGACGGAGCAGAGAGGCCATAGAAAGGCTAGCGAAGGGACTGCAGAACTATCATAGGTATGCTGAGAGGTTATAATCTATTGGCTGCACATGCGTACAAGATAGGGACTGCTAACACAGACAAATGCAGGAAGTGCAGAGAGGATGTTAAGGAAACTTTAGAACACCTTCTGTGCGTTTGTCCGGCATTACTAAAAACGCGTTTAAAATGCCTGGGAGCCCCACTATTTGAGGGTTTGGAGGACGTCTCAAAATCGGATCTCCCAGCTCTGCTTAGGTCGCCAAAAGCGCTGACTTCCTACATGATGTCTACTTTCGGTATTCATAGAGGTCGGTCTCCATCTGGTGTCGCTAGGGACCAAAAGGTCTATGCGTGACTTATTGCCACCCAGGCTAACCTAACGTAACCTAGTGGGTGTCCCCACAGGACACTATCCGCCAGGAATGCATGCTGTGAGACTTGGCATTACTTCAAGTCCTTTTTGCGTTAGCTGTATGGAGGAGAATGAGGTGGAATCATCTCAGCACTTTCTCCTTAGCTGCCTTATTCTCGCGGGGCTAAGATTTGGGCATTTAAGTTCTCAACTCTTTCCTAGGTTTCATATTAAAATTGAAAAACCTGATGAACTTAGTCAGCAGCATGAAGTGGTTAAAAAAACTGTAATTCAGTGGTCGATCGTAATCCACAAATGCTCAACACCCCTCCTTACCCCCACATTGTAGGTATATATAATATACAGTGGCCGACATAACTATGAATACCCCTTGAAGAAACAGTTTGTTATGGAAATAAGTCCGTAAGCTGCTCCTCGAATCTAAGATTGTACACATTATTTTTCTAAGTGTGAGCTAGCAAACCAGCGCCGTTAAAAACGTGCCGTTATCTTTTCACATGGTAGAACAATTTTCACTAATTGCGTCTCAGTTGCTTTTCGGATTCGACAAAAGTGTGCATAATACTAAAATATCCGCGTGTGTTGTCCTTCGTTTTAAATATTTCCCAAATTCGTAGTGAAAAGGTAATGGAAACAATCTTTTGGTGTTTAGTTTACCTTGTATTTTACAACAAATATACTTTTAGCATATTGTAATGCCTAAGTCGAAGGAAGTAAGCATGGATTTAAGGTAACTAATTGTTCAGGACCACAAAAATGGAATGGGGTATGGCAAAATTGCTTAAAAAATATAATAGATGCAAGTCAACAATCCAGAGAGTTATAAAAAGTTTCAAAAAAATGGCGGCTTTGCGAGCGCTCCAAGAACAGGTCGGCCAAGGGTAACCAATTCTCGCGATGACACGCAAATATATAGTAAGAGAAATTAAGAAGGACCCGACAACTTCGGCTAGGTTTATTAAAGAAAGTCTTCAAATTAATGTAAGCAAGCGCACAATTCAGCGGAGAATTCGTGAAGAGGGGTTTTCTAGTCATTACAAGATCAGGAAACCTTTCATCAGCAATAAAAACATGAATGCGCGACTAGCATTTGCCAAAAAGTACTTCAATATTCCGTTGAGTTTCTGGAAGAGGGTTATATGGAGCGATGAGAGTAAGTTTGAGTTTAAAAATACAAAAAGAAGAGAAAAAGTGTGGCGAAAAAGTAATGAGAGGTTCCAATCGAAGGGCGTGCAAAGCACAATTAAGTTTGGCGGGGGAAATGTGCTTATCTGGGGCTGTTTTTCCTATAGCGGCATATCAGATCTGGTACATATTGAAGGTAAAATGTATGGGGAGTCTTACGTCAATATGCTAAGCACATTCTTAGAGCCCTCGGTACGAAGAATGGGTCTTGGACGCAATTTCATCTATCAACAAGACAACGACCCCAAACATACCAGTCGCGTAGCAAAGGAATACTTTAGACAAAACTCAATAGAGCTTTTAGAATGATCCGCTCAAAGCCCCGACTTAAATCCTATTGAGCACTTATGGCAATATTTAGACGAAAAAGTCGATCGATCAAATTGCCGCTTAAAGAAAGCAGAATTTTTTCAGAAACTGCAAGAGACCTGGAATAAAATACCTGAAGAGCTTCTTAAAAGATTAGTTCACAGTATGCCACGCCGCCTTTTGGTTGTAGTTAACGCAAAAGGCGGCAACACTAAGTATTGAGTAATTTGCATAACGATATTACTTTTACTTTTACTAGTAGAGTACAAAGGTATGCAAATTTTGTCGCTACAAGTTTCTGGACATTTATAAAAAAAAATGAAAATAAATTTTTTTTTTTGGAACTGAAATATTTTGATTTGCGTTTTTTTAATGTTACTATATTATAAATAAATTAATAACTTAATCGAAATTTGAATGATATAATAGAAAAAAATATTTGTGTTTGAATTTTCCCTTAGGTAGGATATGCAGTGTTATGTCGGCCACTGTATATAACTGGCGCGTACACCCTTTTTGGGGGTTTGGCCGAGTTCCTCCTCCTATTTGTGGTGTGCGTCTTGATGTTGTTCCACAAATGAAGGGACCCACAGTTTCATGCCGACTCCGAATGGAAAATGGTTTTTTATGAGGAGCTCTTTGATGGCAGGAGATTTGGCATTGCCTGCCGACGGGCGGCCGCTATTGATAACAACTTTTTCTTAATTTTGGTGTCTCACCGAGATTCGTTCAAGTGTGCCCACTCTTTGGGCAACCATTCTAACCTAACCTAACGTGTACAAATACCAACATTTTATTAATAAGAAACTATTTAAAAAAAAAAAAAAATGTCAATTATTACGTAATTTTCTATTTAACGTATACAACAAATTTACTGTATATATTTTACTACATTTTTTTATTTACATTTTGCAACATGGAATTTAACTCAAAAACTACATTCTTTCACAAACAAATTCTCAGATTGGCTTGCAAATTGGAGAGTTTAATGGTGTAGCCTGCTTGTGAATTTAGCTGCAGTATTAGTTGATGTGAAATGGCTGCGAACTAATCTAGGCTTATTCAAATCGAATTTTCACAAATTTTACCCTTCTTGGAAATTTAATAAGACAAATTATATTTTCGATCCACCCACACGCAAAACTCTCTAGCGGTAAATGCATTTAGTAAAAACTCCAAAGGGAGAGCAGGGAGAAAAATAAACAATTAGAAGTGCGAGAGGAATGTCAAAACAGGTAAAAGATTTCAAAAGAGATGTAGCTGTGGGAAGCAAAAACAAGCAAAGGGGTGAATGTAAAAATCGGAAACGAATGCATCCTATGAGAATTAAGCACTTGTAGTTACAAAAAATGCATATAGGAATAAGTCAAGGGGTAAATATTTTCCTTTTTTTGGTGAGGGGTTAGTGTTTTTGCTTTCACTAGTATTTCCGCTTTTTGTTGCAACATTTATGCATATTTGATAACATTTTGGAATTTTATTATTCTTTAACTTTTTTTTTTATTCGGCTTTTTCGTCGTGATTTTTTTACTGCTCAGAGGGCGGAAGTAAGACATCAATAAACATTGGGAAGAAGATACAAGTAGATGCTCGTATGTTTATAAATATGTATACTAGGGTGGTCCAAAAAAAAAATTTTTCTTGATGTTATGTAAAAAAAAATATTTTTGAACAAAATTATTTTGAGATTTTTATTCAATGTTGAAAATTTTGGAAGAGAGTTTTAAAGTAAAATAGCTCCGATTCCTTTTAATATTTCCATATATTTATATTCTCAAACTTTATGAGGAAGTAAAATTGGAAAACATTTTTTTTCTGGGAATAAAATTATTTTTTGTTAAAATTTTAAAAACAATTTTATTGTAAACATCTAAAACTCTAAAAAAAATTGTTGATATTAGTAAACAAAAATATTTAAACTATTTTGCTTTAATTTGTGGGTTTTTGAGAGTCCCTATAAAGCAATGCCAAGTGATCAAAGCTTATTGCACGGTAGCGTCAATTCCTGTAAAAGTTTGCGTATTTCTAGTCGTACAATAGCAAAATAAACTGAAAAAACGTTCAACAAAATTATTTTGAGATTTATTCAAGTTTGAAAGTTTTGGAATAGATTTTTTAAAGTGAAACATCCCCGATTCTACATATTTATTATACATATCATACAAACAATTTTTAAGACTTTATGAGGAAGTATAATTCAAAAAAAATTTTTTTGGGAATAAAGACGATTTTTTTATGATTTTAAAAACAATTCTTTTTTTCGTAATTTTTGAAAAGCTTGAGTTATTGAATGAAAAAATTTGAAATTTTAAACAAATTTTCTTGATGTTATTTAAAAAAATTATTAAAACTAGTTTTTGTAGTTTGCGGTAATTAAAAAAAAGTTGTTTTGGGGAAAAAAAAATTTTTGTTAAAATTTTAAAAACAATTTTTTTCCTAATTTTTGAAAAACATGAGTTATTGAATGAAAAATCTGAAATTTTAAACAAATTTTCTTGATGTAATTAAAAACAAATTATTAAAACTATTTTATGTCATTTGTGGTAATTAAAAAAAAAATTGTTTAGAGAAAAAACATTTTTTTTTGTTTTTTTATTTTAAAAACAATTTTTTTCCCAATTTTTGAAAAACGATTTGTACGATTTTTTGTTTCACTCTTTATTGAATTAAATAAAAAAAAGAGTGAAACAATCGGAAACTCTAGAGAAATTTTTTGGTATTATTTAAATTAGTTTTTGTTTTGTTGTCAGAATCCCTATAAAAAGCAATTTAAATTAGTATTTTTTTATTATAAGGTAGAGCGAATAGAAATTTTTCGTTTGTAGGCGCACAAAAAGAATAAAAGTGAAACGTGTTCAGAAAAATTTTGGAGTAGAGATTTTAAAATGAAATGTCTCTGATTCTTTTCAATATTTTCAAACATATATTTTTATGGGGGAAATATTTTTTTTAAATTTGATAAAAAAATTTCGTTTTTTTGGAAAAACATGAGCTATTGAATAAAAAAAAGTTGGGGACGAGAGTTTTTCAACAGTCAAAACAAAAAAATTAAGTAAAAATAATAGTTAACCCTTTCGACTCGAATGGTAGACATGTGTACCACTTAAAGATTAAATGTCACAGTGAATTTTTGCTGGTTTATGCTATTCACCTGATTATCTCTACTCTTTTCTAAATACATACTGATAAGTTCCGTTACAATTTTTGTTGTCTCTACTAATGGAGTCTGTTTTTTTGCATTGACAAGCAGTGAAAATTAAAATTGCGGTTGGTTTTCGCAGAGTTTTTCTAAGATATTCAGTGCTAAGGTGCCAAAAATATAGAAATTATAATAAAATAAAAGTTTTTAAAAGTGTTTACAATTTGTGCAATAAGTATTTATAAAAAAATAGTTTTTCACTTATTTTAGCATATGGTACTTATGTGTACCATTGGTCCGGTATAATGGTACACATGTGTACTCGTACCACTAGTCTTATAAATACTACATAATGTGACTCTTCGTTTTGATCAAAATTTATATTATCCTTAGAAAATGGACCCGGCAGATTTCCGAAAAATCCTGGAAGACGAAGCTGATAGTATCAGTGACTCAGAAGACTTCTCTAGGGGAAGTTTCGACAATTTTCTTCCAAGTGATTGCACTACTTCCAGTGATAGCGAAGATTCAGTTGACGAGGAGAATGGGGATGCAGACGAGAGATTCTTACCTAATGGTGTCTTGAGCTCTAACAGCGGTAACGATGATACTGAAAGCGACATTGATGACGTCGCTTCGAACCCCGGCGCATCGAAAATAAATATTATTTGGAATACTCCTGATGAAAATTTTGTATCAAAAAATACTCTTTATGGACTTCGGGATTGCACAATATCAAACCACATACCAAGACATTCAAGTATAGATCAGACACGATACGAATGAAGTATTGGTGTTGAGTAATTGTCACGAACCTTCTGTGACTAATGTTACAAAAACGTTGAAAACAGGAGAAAAAATTCTAGTGCAATGTCCAAGTCAAATAAAATTTTATAGGGAGATGATGGAAGGAGTCGACTTGGCTGATCAGATGTCTGGGCTTTATGAATACGATAGGAAATCGGGTAAGTGGCGGAAAAAAGTGTTTTACCGTCTGATAATGATGACAGCAGTGAACGCTTGGGTTATTTATAACGACCTCAACCGGAAAAAGATACCGTTTTTAGTTCCAAGCTTATGCATTGATCCAGGATGGCTTACAAACTACAGCACAAATTGCCAAATGCAAGGCAATGCATACTTTTCACATTTCAAAAAAAAAATGTTTAGGGACGGGAAAAAATATTTAATTTATATTTAAAAATTTTTTTTTTTAGGGAAGGGAAAAAATATTTAATTTATATTTAAAAAAAATTTTTTTTTGCTAAAATTTGATAAACACAATTTTCGTAATTTTTGAAAAACATTAATAAAAAAATTTGGAGGCAAACATTTTCTCGACTTAAAAAACAAGTTTTAACAAAAAAAGTTACTGTTTTAACAAACAAACAAAAAAAAACACAATGATTGTTTAGAAATGTATTAAATTCTAAAGAAATAAAAACAATTTACAAATATTAAAAAATCTAATATAAGAAAATCTAATATATTCCACAACAAATAAAATATCTTTTTTCCTAAAAACAAAAAATTTTAAGTAGTGTATTAAATTCTAAAGAATTAAGCCAAAATTTAAAAATATTAAAAAGAATCGTACATATTTCACTTGAAAAATCTCTATTCCAAAATTTTCAACATTGAATAAGTCTCGAAATTATTAATTTTTTTTTATTTGTTCAATTTTGTTCCAGTTTATCACTTATTACACGCAGGCCTACAAATAAACCAATTTTTAGAAAAAACTTAATTAAAGTAATTTTCGGGCCATTTGTGAAGGGAAGTTAAAAGCTGAGATAAAATAATACATTAAATTTGATATTAAATAAAATTTTATGCCGAGGTGGCGATTTTTAAAGCGTTTATGGTACTGGTAAATATAATTGTAAATAAATAAAAAAAAAAAAATTAAAAATAAAAATCAGTAAATCCATATTTTGGCCGTTGAACAAATATCAGAAAAAAAATGTTTTTCCTCACACCCTAAAGCGTACTTAGTGTTAAAAAACAATAGTCAATTGCAACTGCCCAACAGCCAAAAAATGAGTTGGCGACCACCTGTTGCATTAACCAAACAAAACAAGTGCCAACACTAAATTTGGCAACAGAATGAAGCTAGAAGAACAGCAGTTATAAAAAAAGTGTACAAGCAAAAAACCAAACCGCTGCATTGGCGCGCAGGGACCCGCAAAGCAAGCACACCATTCTCCAGCAACCGCAGAAGCTGAAAAACACAAGCATTGCTCCCCAGCTTCTGGTGCTGCTCTCTGCGCTCCACAGCTTCCTTACTCCGTGCCTTTGTTCTGCATACAACAACATATATCTAAATCATAGTTTTTTGTGCTAGTGTATAAGTGTGTGTGTGTGTCTCAGATTTCCCTTTTGACCGCTTTTGCTTGCAGGGCCCCTGCTACACACAAACATACACACAAAGGCCGACGGCTGATTGAGGTTTGCCAACCTATATTTGTTCTTATACGTGTAAGTATGCATGTGTGTGTGTGTGTGTGTATTTTTTCGTTTTTGTCATTTGGTGTTTCCTGTCACACACTCACATGTCACTTGGGTTCTGCCACCGCATTGTCGCCACACATGATGCGGCAACCACTTTCAGTATTTCCGGTTTGTGCCACTTTTTTCGTTTTTGTTTAAATTTTTTCGTTCTGCTTACCCACGAAAAGAATGTGTGAGAGAGAGTAGATGCGCAGGAGTGTGGTTGGGCTAGTACAGTGTGCAGTGGTTGTGAGTGTGCACAAAAAATATTTGTATGTACTTCGCTAATTGTTGCTTTTGTTTTTGTCTTCACAGATGCAGGAAAAGCAGTCAAATGCAGATGACTGCAAACTTCAAGCTTTTTCGCTTTGTTGGTCTGTGGTTGGCAGCGATTTTTGGGACTAATAGCGAATGTCCCATTAAGAATGTCTATTTGGAATTTAGCGCCATGATTTGTTGTTGTTGTTGTTGTTAACAGCTGCCGTAGTATATGAAAGATTTAGTCATAGAGAATTGGACTGCGTTACAATGCATTGAAACTTTGCAAGTCCACTACCGAAATAGTGAACATGTTGAAACAATATCGCTAACTCGTGGGGCGGCGATGTGAGTTGAGCAATAAGTGTAACCGATTCCACACCATTAGATTTCTTTTGTTGGGATTTTTAGAAAAAATGGGTGTATGCCAATAATGGTAAAACAATTATTGAATAAGAGTTGTAATTCGAAGCGCCTTTGATGAGGCTAAGCCGACCTTTTGCCATAGTCAGATAGAATATTTTTCCAGCGGGGTAAGCGTATGCCACCTGCCATGAGGATTGGATGTTTTGTATACATAACCTGATGAAGGTTATGCTCTTCTTTTTACCATAAAAAGAATCAGGTACAAGTAAGAGAAAAGAATAAAATTTTGGTAATGAGTGAAGACCTACTATTTTACTGCATACTTTAAGCTCGTCAGAGTGTAGTAGGTTAGGTTAGGTTATGGTGGTAGTCGGTCGGTATGATCAACTCACTTAGACCTTACACGTCCGCTGTGATACCACTGTGCGACACGGGAACCTTATTTATTTACTTTCATGAAACCATTTTGAGGCTCTTATGAAGCGCAGGATTGGTCTAATCCCGCGCCAGATAGTTTGGTAAGAGAACTGAAAAAGTGTTTACCTAGGCAACCTGCTCTGATTTTAGCTAAGGCTGGACAATTGCAAAGGAAGTGCTCTACTGTTTCTTCCTCCTCCTCAGCTCTACAGCTTCTACATACAATATTCATGGGAGAGTGTAGTAAGTCGCCTGGTTATTTTTAAGGTATTTAAGTCCCAAAAATTTTGGCATTATTTGCCAACAATCTGGGTATTTTCGAGATTTGTAATTTCTTATGGCGGATATGCAGTGAGTGCAGACATATTTCTTGTTCTAGCAAATAAAGCAGCGATTTGAAGACCCACTTAATTATTATAGACTAAATCGTGGTACTACTGATGTACTTCTTTTGTGTTAAGTTGTTGTCAAATAATAATTATTATAAAAAAAATTTTAATGAAAAAATTGTTGTAAAAAATATTTTAATAAAAATTTAGAATAAACTTCATTAAAAAAAAAAAAAAACAAATTTTATAAAAAAATATTTTAGCAAAAAAATATTTATAGGTATCAAAAATATTTATATCAAAAACTATAGAATTAACTATGTTTTTATAAAAAAAAAGTATTAACACTTTGAGCCCGGTGTGCCCATACGTGGTCATCTTTTTCTGCGCCGGTGCACCGCTTTAGTTGACAAGCTGGGACCAAAATTTGTTTACTTAGTTTTATTAATTTTTTGCAATTGGGGTGACTTTGTGATATTTATTTTTGCTAAACCAAATGTATTTTTGTTGTTTCTTTCCTGTTTTTTTGTTTTTTTGTGACCACCATTTCACGCGCTTCTTTGAGGAGAATTTTGCATAAAGACCGCGGAATGAAGGTTTACAAAGTTCAATTGGTGCAAGAACTGAAGCTTAATGACCATCCAATGCGTTTTCGGTTCACTCAATGGGCAGAAAATCGTTTGAACGAAGATGAGCATTTTTACCGAAAAATCATCTTTTCTGATGAAGCTCATTTTCACATCGGTGGCTACGTCTATAAGCAAAATTGTCGGATTTGGGGCTAAAAAAATCCACACGTTACTGTAGAGAAGCAAATGCATCCACAACGAGTCACTGTTTGGTGCGGTTTTCGGTCTGGCGGCATCATCGGACCATTTTTTTTCGAATATGAGCGAGGTGCCGCGGTTACACTAAATGGCGAGCGTTACCGTGACATGCTCAATGAGTTTTTGTTTCCAAAAATTGAAGAGAATGACATGGACGACATTTGGTTTCAACAGGACGGTGCAACTTGTCACGCTGCCAAATTTACACCCGAACTTTTGGCTAGCGTTTTTGAAAACCGAATAATCAGCCGAAATTCCGATATCAATTGGCCGCCTCGGAGCTGTGATTTAAGCCAGTTGGACTATTTTTTGTGGGGAGCCGTTAAGGACAAATGCTATGCAAACCATCCAGAGACGACTGATGCTTAAAAACAGGAAACCGAAGTTGCCATTCATGAAATTGGAGCCCAAACAATCGAAAATGTGCTTAAAAACTGGGTTGATCGAATGGCCTACTGTAAAGCCAGTCGTGGCAGTCATTTGAACGATATTGTTTTTTATTCATAAATGACAATGATCAATCTTCAAAATAAAAGAAAAAATATTGATTAGTTTTTTTTTTATAGCCGATTCAAAAAGCAAATTTTACATGGCCTACCCTATATACGAGAGATGGGGAAAGACCCCAACTTATTCCCATTAGCTTTTTGCAAGAGTAGAGTGCTATTGTTGCTCTTTTAATATTTGACTTTCATCTAAGTTTTCTGTCTAATATTAGACCTAAGTAGCGGGCCTCATCACTGAATGACAATGCCGTTCCACCTAGAGTCAGAGGAGTTATTTTTGGATTTCTATGATTCCTAGTAAATAAGATGAGTTCAGTTTTGTTAGGGTTGACGCTTAGCCCATTTGCTTTTGACCAGTTTTCAACCATGTTTAGTAAATCTTGCATGATTTTACAAAGTGCATTGGGAAATTTACCTCTTACTACCATTGCAATATCATCCGCATATCTAGGATTCGACAATTTTGGCGGTGGGGGCACCTACGCTAGAACACTAGGTGATTCCGCTCAACATACTTCTGTAGTGACTTTAAAGCTCAAAGAGGCAAGCCAATAGACTATTAAACCAACGGTATTTTGTTGCAATAAGCAGATTTTGTATCTACTCGTATTGCCAAGCTACTCTCAGTTTACGAATAATTTTTAAAGAGTAGTGAACTTTTGCATATACCCAAAGCCAGAGCAATTCACTCTTCATCTGATATACACAAAATGATAGCATTTGACATTTACTCAAAATGTCGTTCAGGTCAAACAATAAAACAGTTGCGCCTTTGCTTATACGCTGATAAATTAAAATATCGTATTTTTAGCAGAAAAATATAGGCACCGAGCCAAATCTATAATCTATTTAAATATGCGTGTGTGTGGGTGTAGCTCGTGTGAAAAAAACCACATCCAGTGAAATTTAATCGAGTAAAGCAAAAAATTAACCAATTAAGTAGCGGAACTTTTGACAGTTGTATATTTGCAGCCATTTAAATCAACACACTTGCAGCAGACCTGGCAGTTTGCTTTAAAAAATAAAAAAAATAAATTTGCCAACAACAATAAACTATGTTGATGAATTATTGTTTTTTTACGTTACAATTTATTTATTAACACAATTTGAAACACCTTTGGGTGAAAAAGAAATGACAGCAAAAACTGATATAATTTGCAAAGTGAATTATTTGAGATGCCATGGAAGGAGGGCTGACGCAAAACAAAATCAATGAGTCTGAAAGGAAAAATAATGAAAATAATAAAAATAAAAAAAGTAAATATATAAATGAGAGCAAAAGGCAACAGCCAGAAAAAAACATGCAATATTTTGTCCACGATTAAGTAATAAATCAACGCGATTTTATTTTTTACACCATGCTGCCACAGACAAAAGCTGCAAAAGCATAAGCTAGACAGCACAATTGCTGGATGGAGAGAGTGGAGTGGAGTGGATCGGAATAGAATGGAGTACTGTGGAGGGGAGTGAAGTCGAATCAAGTGCAGAGGAATGGAGTGAGAGACAAGAGGGCACAGCAATGTATTACTATAAGCTACCAGACAGTTTACGCTCGAAAGATGCTCCGCAGGTAATGTATGCATGTATGTGTGAGTGTCTGCTGGTATATTATTTAACCAGTGATGCATAAAGGAGCATACAAGCGTGCGGAGTAGAACGAGAGCAGAGAGCATACACACATAGGATATAGACAGACAGAAGGCTAAGCTCTACACACAACTTGACGAGCGCGCATACAGTGGCGAGCTTAACTGGATTTATGCTGAATTTTTTTAATAATTTTTTTTTTTCATATTTTGAGTTAAATCTTTTTTTTTTTAATTATGCAATCTTGGAAAAAAACCAAGTATGAAATAAAATTTTCACAAAATTTAGAAAAATTAACAAAAATATTTATCTAAATTTTAAAATATTTATTTAAATTTTTAAACTGAATGTTAGAAAAATTTACATTTTCTTATAATGAAGGCCACATTTGGAGTTAATTTTCTTAATTGTGCAATCTTTAAAAAACAAAATTTGTACAAAATTAAAAAAAAATCACAAAAATATTTATCTAAATCTTTTTTAGAAAAATTCACAAAAATATTTATCTAATTTTTTTTTAGAAAAATTCACAAAAATATTTATCTAAATTTTTGTTAGAAAAATTCACAAAAATATTTATCTAAATTTTGTTTAGAAAAATTCACAAAAATATTTATCTAAATTTTTTTTAGAAAAACTCACAAAAATATTTATCTAAATTTTGTTTAGAAAAATTCACAAAAATATTTATCTAAATTTTTTTTTTAAATTTACAAAAATATTTATCTAAGTTTTTATAGAAAAAATCCCAAAAATATTTATCTAATTTTCTTAGAAAAATTCACAAAAATATTTATTTAAATTTTTAAATTGAATGTTAGAAAAATTTATTTTTGGAGTTAATTTTCTTAATTTTTTTAATTGTGCAATCTAAAAAAAAAGCTTTGTACAAAATTTAGAAAAATTCACAAAAATATTTATCTAAATTTTTTTTAGAAAAATTCACAAAAATATTTATCTAAATGTTTTTAGAAAAATTCACAAAAATATTTATCTAAATTTTTTTAGAAAAATTCACAAAAATATTTGTCTAAAGTTTTTTAGAAAAATTCACAAAAATATTTGTCTAAATGTTTTTAGAAAAATTCACAAAAATATTAATCTAAATTTTTTTAGAAAAATTCACAAAAATATTTATCTAATTTTTTTTTAGAAAAATTCACAAAAATATTCATCTAAATGTTTTTAGAAAAATTCACAAAAATATTAATCTAAATTTTTTTAGAAAAATTCACAAAAATATTTATCTAATTTTTTTTTAGAAAAATTCGCTAAATTATTGGGAGGTTGAATTAGTTTTAAAGGTGACACACAGATGGCGCTATTTATCACTTTATCGCGTTGGCAATACTGAATATATATTCATGACAAAGCCTCATCCCTAGGCTTTGTTTATCAGTATCTGTCATTTCGCTGAAGTATAAACAACGCAGTGTTTTCGTGCTCCGAGTATGTCAACTTTCGTGCCGTCGAAACGCAATTTGCGGGAAGCTTTGCTTTTCTGCTTCAATTTGAAAAAAAATACAGCCCAAGCCCGTGAATTGCTGCTGGAGGCCTACCCAGACCATACTCCGTCGATTTCAACATGTGAGTACTGGTTTCGACGATTCAAAAGTGGTGATTTTCACACCGAAGACAAGGAGCGTCTTGGCCAGCCCAAAAAGTTCGAGGACACGGAATTGGGGGAATTGGTAAACGAGGACTCGTGCCAACCCCAAGAAGAGCTTGCTGAATCATTGGGCGTTGATAAATCAACCGTTTGCAAGCGTCTAAAAGCGATGGGAATGATCCAAAAGCAAGGGCATTGGGTCCCGTACGAGTTGAAGCTGCGCGACGTCGAACGGCGATTTTTTACGTGCGAATTGCGGATCGAGCGACAAAATCGGAAGGGTTTTTTGCATCGGGTGGTGTCTGGCGACGAAAAATGGATCCACTACGATAACCCAAAACGCAAAAAATCATGGGGTTTGCCCGGCCACGCATCAACGTCGACGGCCAAGCAGAATATTCACGGCAAGAAAATCATGCTCTGCATTTGGTGAGATCAGGTCGGCGTCATATATTTTGAGCTGCTCCAACCGGGCGAAACAATCACGGGGGATCGTTACCGACTGAAGTTGATGCGTTTAAGCCGGGCATTGAAAGAAAAACGGTCGGAAACGGTAAAAAGGCACGACAAGGTTATTTTGCAACATGACAACGCTCGGCCGCATGTTGCTCAACCTGTCAAAAAATACCTTGGAACGCTTGGCTGGGAAGTGTTACCCCACCCGCCGTATAGTCCAGACATAGCTCCCTCCGATTATCATTTGTTCCGGCATATGATTCTCGATTTGGCGGACCAGCGGTTCTCCTCGTACGAGGCTACCAAAATATGGGTTGAGTCATGGATAGCCAAGCAGCGGCCAGAATTTTGGAGAAACGGCATCCGGAAATTGCCCGAAAGATGGGCGAAAGTTGTAGCTAGCGATGGCCAATACTTCGAATAAAATATTTTGTACCGTTTTTTCACAATAAAGCCCCAAATCTTCGAAAAAAAACCTTTAAAACTAATTCAACCTCCCAATATTATTTAAATTTTTAAACTGAATGTTAGAAAAATTTACATTTTCTTACATTTTACATTTTTAACCTGAATTTTAAGAAAAATTTCGCCTATGCAATTTTATACTGCACTGAATTTTGTCACAGTAAAGTGCAAGTTTCAAGCGACTGGAGAAACGCGTTGAGTAGTAGGAATTTTTTTAAATAGTTCAATGAAGTTTTTGATGCGGTTTTTCATACAAAGTGTCATATATTTTTTGTTTTGAATAACTTTATCACAAATAAAAAAAAAAAGTATTTTGAATGATGGAAATTTTTATTTTGTCGTTTCCGCCTTCCAATGCTTATCGGTTTCTATACTGCAGCTGAAAAACAGAATTTAGTCCTTGGTGACAATTGGGCTGCACTAAAGGCTCTGAAGACCGCAAAGCAAACCTCAAAGATTGTAAAAAAATGTAAGAAAAAGCTGTTGCAAGATAGAAGAAGCTTGTACTTATATGGGTTCCAGGACACGGCGGTGTTCAAGGGAATGAAATTTCCGATGAATTGGTCAACTGCGGATCAGCGGTTCCGACACAAAGGCCAGAGCCAATAATCGGAATCACTTTCACAGGAATCATTAGTTGGATCAGCGATTATGTATGCAATTTACATAAAGTGCGATGGTCCAGTCTAGAACGCTGCAGAAGTGCAAAGTGTTTTGTGACAAGTCCAAACAGAAAACTGTCAAACTTTCTTCTAAAACTTGGTAGAAAGACGTTCGATCGGCTGATGGTCGGTATTATTACAGCATACAACCCATGGGATCAGCATATGACCCCCATTGGAATCATTGAGGACCCGATTTGCCTGTCTTGCTACGAGGAGGCGGACGCCACTGCGCATTTTAACTGTGCATGTCCCGCCTTTGCTAGAGTAAGGCTACGAATTTTAGACTCATTTGTCATGATTAGAAGTAAAATTTGTTCCCTTATATAGAGGATATTTCCAGATTTGCCAAGGAATATTGAAAATTCTCTCTATTTCTGTCTTAGTTTCTATGCTATCATATCTCTTCCTATCTGTTACTTCTCTCCTTTTCTCGTTGACTATGTGCCCTTTTACTTTCCAGAGCTTTAAATACAATGGGCCCTTGATTCAGACTATGTTTTAGGAGTTACCAAATCTTCCGGTGCTTCTTGGCTCGACTTTTTCAAATTTCAAACTTCATACTGCAGCTGTCTAATTGACAAGTGATTGACGTACGTCGGCATTAGGAAAAATTATTTAAATCTTCCTATAGGGTGTCTAATTTTGAGCCTCCTTGTATGACGATTACAATTTATATAAACTGGCGTTGATAATTTCTGATTTTTTTTTTTGCAAACAGTTTTGCGAATTTTCTTTCACAGAAATTTATGTTCACGCGATTTTTCGGCACTTAAATTTGCTGAGCCATAAACTGCGTACCCAAAACTTTTCTGAAAATTCATTTTAAAAATTTAAAATTGTTGATTAATGAATAAATGAATTTTTCTTAATTTAAAATAAAATATGAAAGTTTGATTTGCCTGCATGACTTAGATTAAACATGGAAAAATATTAAAAAAAATTACCAAATAAAATGTAATTCGAAAAAAACTTTAAGCATCATTCACGCCCTCACTTATCCTCGCCACTGTACACTTACCCACCACGCATGCATTTTTGGCCAACAACACCACGAGCAAGACTGGCGCACAGCATTAACGCTGCTGGTAATGGTATTAGCCAGCATTCTGTGGTGATATCAGTGGTAGCAGGTGTGCTGCTTCCCAGCGCTTGCTGGAATGTGGCAGAGCAGAGTTTTGTGTTTTTCTTGAAAATCTTTTGCTATTTTTCCTCTTACCTTTCACCCTCACCACGCAACCACTGTATCGCCTTTCACACAGATAACTGGTTTTATTTTATTTTTCTAATTTTTATTTATTTCTTATATTGCATGCTTTTTGCCTGCATGGCAATACCATATACCATCTACTCAGTAGCCGGGGAAACAAGATTATAATCAAGCTAAGCGTATTTGTGTGTACCAGTACAAAGTTGCGAGGGAAGTGAGGGTTTGAGTTTCGGTATGTTGCAAGAATTTGGCAGTTCTGTTCTATTGAAATTTTGTAGATGGTTACTATTTTTTTTGTTAGATTTTTTTCTTTTTCATAATAAGGTATCAATTTCATTATCTCGATATGCCTTTGGCTTAAAATTATAAAACCAAGGCGCTTGATTTGAAAGCAAAATATTCACGTTGAGTAGGAATGCAGAGTTGGCACACAGAAATACTCGTACAGCTGCACCGTAGCGCTGGGTGAATAAGAAATTTTGTAGAATCGTTGGAAGAAATTAAAAGTTACTAGCATATTTTTTATTTATTTCGATGAATAAATAAGTGGTTGCAGTTATCGTCGTGCGAATGGTTCTACACAGCCTTCTGACTATTTATTTCACCTGCAACAAACACTTACATAAATTAGGCATAACTAACACCAGCACCTGTAGATTTTGCTGCGAAGATGAGGAGTCTATAGAACATCTCATCATCGAATGTCCGGGGTTGACGCATAGAAGGGAAAAGTTTTTAAACAAGTTAATGCTTATAGATGAAGACCTATCAATATGGTCGCAGTTCTAAAGGCCCATACCTTAACCCTTTACTACCATTAACCATTAACCATTTATTTCTGGGAATCGAAGCTGCTGCGGTGTAGGTATGCTTTCTCTTGCTCCTAATTTTTATCAGGTGGCTTATTGAATACGAAACTATAAATTTGTAAATGCTGACGGTCTTTCAGCAATCTTCCCCTGGAATTGTCCGGCGTAGGTAGTTCCACTTGAGATTATTTTTAACAAATCTTTATCTACAGGCACTTTATTAAATGAATGGAATTTTTTAAAAGCGAAGCAATTAAACAGGTAGGTCGAGTTCCAAGCTATCAATCACCTCTACACTTGTTTGAATGCATTTTAAAGGACAAAATTTATTTTGCGATTAAGTCTTCAACTAATTCAAACCAACATGTTTCATAACTGACCTCTCTATACAGCTACTAATCTCACTGTTTTTAGAGAATTTCGCATGTCATCGTTTTCTAAAGGACTCCAACTTGATTGCGCTTTCACTAACTTCTCTAAGGCATTTGACAAAGTATCACATGAGTTTTTAGTAAATAAGTTGACTTGCTAGGGCTTTCACGCCACCTTTCTGCAAGGGTTTATGTCATATTTGACAGAAAGACGGTGTGTGATAAAAATCGATGGAGTTCAGGTGCTTCAGATGTCCCTCAAGGGAGCATCTTAGGGCTACTTTATTTTATCATTTTTATATGCCATTGATAAAAAGCAAATGTTTTTTCTTTTGAAATTTCTTGCTCTCCGCGAATGGCTTAAAAATGCTCTCATCTGTTAAGGACTCAGATTGTAGTAAAATTAAAACTAAAATTAATATTTAAATTAAAATAAAATTATAATTAAAATTGAAAGTAAAATTAAAATTAAAATTAAATTAAATTAAATTAAAATTAAAATTAAAATTAAAATTAAAATTAAAATTAATATTAAAATTAAAATTAAAATTAAAGTAAAATTAAAGTTTAAATTAAAATTCAAATTAAAAATAAAATTAAAATTAAAATTAAAATAAAAACTAAAATTAATTGATTATATTCTAGCGAATAAGCTTGATATACGTAATAGAGGTGATGTCCCTACGTTTCTTAACTCGTCTAGAAGAGAGGTACTCGATATTACTCTTACTAGCGAATCATGTACACAACTGGTGCAGGACTGGAGCGTTGATAAACAACACTCTTTTTCCGACCACCAATATATAACATTCACTTTAAAAGCCGAAACGGCAAAACCCATGAAGTACCTTAACAAAAAACGTATGAATTGGATCAAATATAAAGAACATCTTGCCAATGGACTTCCTGATATCAGGCAGTTTGAAATGGCAAATAAAAACGATATCGAAAACGCTGTCAACATGATAACGAAGACGTGTCAAAGCGCAGCACGACAATCTTGTCCCCTGACAAAAACAGGAGGTAAGCATAAACCTTTTTGGTGGACTCCAGAAATCTCAGAACTTCGCAATCGAACTCGGAAACTCTTTAACCAATCTAAAATAACAGACGAATGGGAAGAATATCGACAATGTCTCAAAGACTTTAAGAAAGCTGTCAGAAGTGCGAAACGCACATCCTGGCGATCATACACTCAAGAATTAGAGAACACTTCAGAAGTAAGCAGACTACGCAAGATTCTTGCATCAAACCCAGTCTCTCCCAGTTTTATCATGACTCAAGATGGGACTTGGACTACTTCAACTGACCACACTCTTAGAATACTTCTAGAATCTCACTTTCCAGGCTGTGTTGCCAACTTACCTGCACTTCCCAGCACTCTTCAGAGTAATTATGGGAATAGATCAGATCTAATCAGCTCTAATAGCATCTCTACAGCAATACTAAGCTTTAAAAAATTTAAATCACCAGGTCCTGACAACATCATTCCAGCAGAACTTCAAGAAGGACTGGAAATTCTACTGCCTTGGCTAACAAGGATCTTTAACAAGTGTTTAAATCTATCTTACCTTCCGACAATTTGGAAGAAATCGAAGGTAGTATTCATTCCGAAAACGGGAAAGCCTTCACACTGCAAACCAAACGACTTCAGGCCCATTAGCCTAACCTCTTTTTGCTTAAAGGCTTTTGAAAAAGTCTTAGATGAGCAAATCAAAACCCAACTTGACACTAAGTTGATCTCTGAGGCACAACATGCCTACACTAAAGGGAAATCGACTGAAACGGCACTTCATTCACTGGTGCAAACAGTGGAAACTTCCCTTCACAATAAAGAGTACTCTCTTGTCGCATTTATGGACATAGAAGGTGCTTTTAATAATATTGAACCCAACGCTATTTTGTCTGAAATTGCCAAATTGGGTATCAATTACTCCATCCGAAAGATGATCGAACAAATGCTCCAAAATAGAATAATCACTTCAGAGCTTGGGGTAAGCCGCATGAGAATGTACGCCGTCAAAGGCACTCCTCAAGGCGGAGTACTTTCACCCCTTCTCTGGAATCTCGCTGTAAACAGTTTGCTTCGAAATCTCGAAAAAGCAGGCTGCAAGGTTGTAGCCTATGCAGATGACATTGCTCTATGCGTGTCAGGCAAACACCTGAATACCCTCACTGAGCTCATGCAACGCTCAATCAATATTCTGTCAAAATGGTGCACCGAATGCGGACTAAATGCGAATCCAGCAAAGACAGATCTTGTTCTCTTCAATAGGAAACAACAATCTCCTCCACTGCAAACAATAACTTTAAAAGGGGAATCATTACTCCTATCTGATTCAGCTAAATATCTAGGAGTTATTCTAGATAGGAAGTTGAGTTGGAAATTGAACATCGAAAACAGATGTAAAAAAGCTTTCATAGCTCTCTATACTTGTAAGAAAGCTATAGGCAAAACCTGGGGGTTTTCACCTCGGATCATTTATTGGATATACACCTCGATCATCAAACCGATACTCTTCTACGGTGTGGTTGTATGGTGGACAGCACTCGAAAAACGATGCAGAGTAGCCACAATTGATCGAGTCCAAAGAACAGCCTGCCTCCTGATAACAGGATGCTTAAGTACAACACCTACTAAGGCTCTAAATACGTTGCTTCACTTGTTCCCTATCGATCTGGCTGGCAAAGCGATTGCAGCGAAAGCAGCGACACGCATGAATGCTATATCGAAATGGAATAAGTATCTCGGCCATTCGGCCATACTGAACAGGAACACTGTTATCTCTTCCGACATAGACTATCATGTAAGTCTTCCATCACCACCCTTGCTATTCTCCTGTTCACTCCCAACTAGGGAAGAATGGAAGACAAATCTTACCGAAATCGATGGCCCTCTGACTATATATACAGATGGTTCAAAACAAGACGGCAAAGTGGGATTTGGAATCTTTTCCAATTCACCTCACATCAATCTATCATTTCGATTACCCGACTACTGTAGCGTATTCCAAGCGGAAGTATGCGCTATCTGGTATGCTGCGAAAACTCTCTTAGAAAATAGAATATCACTAGAGGATATCCGCTTTTTCACCGACAGTCAAGCGGCCGTTCGAGCACTCAGCTCCTCTTATACCCACTCAGATGTGGTTCGATCCTGTCTCTTATCTCTTAACGAGATAAGTGTTCAGAATTCTGTCCAAGTTATCTGGATACCGGGTCACAGTGGATTCGAAGGTAACTGCAAAGCTGATGAGCTCACAAGAGCTGGAGCTGCGCAATCATATGTTAGTGACTTACCCACAATCCACATTCCGCTCTCAACATGTAAAATGCTCATCGATCGAGAATTTCACAGCATTGCTGATCGGAGGTGACGAGTGGAAACTACTTGCGTTACGACCAGACAAATCTGGCCATCCTACAATCTGAAACAGACAAAAACCCTTATAAGTCTTTCGAAACACGAACTAAGGCATATAACATCTCTTATCACCGGCCACTGCCTTTTGGGCACTCACGCACGTCGGCTCGGGGTTCCTCAAAACGACCTGTGCAGATACTGCGAGGACGAAGATGAGGAAGCATCGAGCAGACATTTGCTGTGCAGTTGTCCGGGTCTAGCCAGAAGTCGACTCGCTCTTCTAGGCTCTCCAACAATTGACAATCTTTCAGTACTCTCGGACCTGAAAATCGAATCTCTCATCAAATTTTCGAAACGAATTAATATCTTTGACCAAAATCTACAATAAAAATCTCGGTTAGGTGGGGAAATCATTTAAAATAATGAGCTCTAGGGCAACACAACGGACCCAACTTGCGGTCTATGTGGCACTCCGATGCGGGGTCACCCTTAAACCAACCAACCCAACCAAAATTAAAATTAATATTAAAATTAAAATTAAAATTAAAATTAGAATTAAAATTAAAATTAATATTAAAATTAAAATTAAAGTTAAAATTAAAATTAAAATTAAAATTAAAATTAAAATTAAAATTAAAATTGAAATTAAAATTGAAATTAATATTAATATTAAAATTAAAATTAAAATTAAAGTTAAAATTAAAATTAAAATTAAAATTAAAATTAAAATTAAAATTAAAATTAAAATTAAAATTAATATTAAAATTAAAATTAAAATTAAAATTAAAGTTAAAATTAAAATCCCTTTGGTTGGGCACCTATTGCGGCGCGTCCCAGGTGGTGGATAGGGTACGCCACAGTTATCTTCTGTGGTTAAGTAGGTCATAGCCTTGGTAAAAGCCTACTCGCGAACCAGCCTAGTTCTCGTCAACCAACAACTATGGTAGGGGGAACGACATGCTGTGCAGTGTTACTGCACGCGTGCCGTAACTGCCATAATTGCTGGCAGTGACCCATATTCACTTCGGTGGAAGGCGAGAAGCCACTCGTATTAGTAGGTCATGTCTCTGCTAATACGAATGGAATAAACATGGACTCACGGGGAGAAGGCCACTTCCTTATATCAAAGGCTACCAATCCAAGGTGGAACAGCACACGCCGAGGGATGCATGGCTTAGGGTGAGCTAAGTCGCTAGTATGCGGACTCTGGGGCACCTGCCGCACCCCAGTTTCAATTCGACTTACCACGGCATAGGGCTCTGGCGTGGCGAACCCCATTATTTCCTTATCTAAATCCCAGGTCACGACTGCTAAAAACGACAGCTGAGTGACCGCACCGCAAAATAATGAACAAAACAAACAAAAAACAAACAACACAACAAACTCCTTCCCGACGCGGAAGACCTGTTGGCTCCACCAAACTTATGGCGGGGTCAAAAACCACCCCTTCAGTGGCTAAAGTGCTCCCTAAGAGCAAGACCGTCAAGGAGACACCACCGCACTCCCTGGTGGTTTCCACTTCCTCCAAAACCGACTCGGATGCGGAGAACCCATTGATCACCAAATCTGTTTTGCCAGAAACTGGGACAGAAGTCTCCAGAAAACCTATCCCTCCTCATCTCCGTCGATATAGAGATCGAGGAAGCGCCACTTTCCTTATGGAAAAGCTCGGCAAAACCACTGAGAAGGAGCTGTCCGACCAACAGAAATTTACAATTTAAATGTTAAAATTAGCAGTAAACAAGTGGAAGATTTGTTCAACATAAAATTTAGTTTATATTTTTATAGAAAAATGTTTATTTATTCAGCAGCATCTTTTTTGCGTTGTGCGAGCACTTAGTTCAATCCTCGGAGCACTTCTGGTAAACTATGGAAAATTTTTTCAGGTTTTTTCTTCTTTTCCCCATTTATATTTTTTTCATTTTGGAGACAGAAAATAGTTGCAGTGTGCTGAGTTCGATGAATACGGTGGCTGAGGCGTGTTTGCCAGAAAAAATAAAAATTCTTTGATTACGTAAAATTTTAAAGCTCACCTTATTTTAGTCAATAAGCAGCATGGAAAATGTAACAACAACAAAAGTGATAAGTGCACAATATTGCTGGGTAAAACTCATCATTCACACTCCCGCCAACGAAGTCATCATCAGCTGATGATACCCACTTAATTTGCTTCCTCACCACAAATTCCTTATTGTTGCTTGCTTATTGACGTCTCCATAGGTTTGTTATTCAATGATTACCGATGAGGCAGCAGTAACGCTGTTCGAAGTTGCAGACGTTTTTGGTGTGGTTTGTTTTATATATTTTTGTCGGTTTTTTTTCTTGTTTCCTCTGGAAATTTTTTGGTTTTTCGTTATTTTTTTTATTTTACTTTTTCTTTTTGAGTTTTTTTTTTCATGTGTTGCCTGTACGTCCCACTTGTATGCGATTTTTTGTTTGAATTGTTTGTATTGAAAGACACAACAACAAAAATATTACTTTCGTCTCATTTCGTCTCAGACATACATACATTTGCGTATATATTTTCATATGCGCTGAAATGGTATGCGTAAATGCGTAGAATTATAATCCGAAAATAAAAACAAAAATTAATATATTTATCGAATATCTCCAACGAAGTCTCTTAAGTGTAGCTGTCTTCATAGTTACCTGCGTACATTCCAACCTTCAAGGCTCCTTACGCATGTTTCGTGCTTTGTTGTTTTCTGTTACTTACAGTTTACGCCAATAACACAAACTTATAAGGAACTCTCTCTTATTTCTCATGTCATATACATATAAGTATATACTTACACTCAAATATATACGCACCCACGTACCTACTTGAGTATGTGTTTTCATGTGCGTTGGTTGCTTGCTCTTTCCTTCCATACATCAACATTATGTTGGCAGTGTGTTGTTGTTGTGCTTTAATTTTGTTTTTCTTTTATGTTTTTTGTTCTTTGTTTGCCCTTATTTTTGCACAGGTACTGCTATATTTTCCACCAAATGGTAGCATACTTTTCGGGTGGCTGCTATGAAATATGTGACAATAAATAAATCGGCTTTAAATTGGACTTGTTTCTTTGTGGCAGTTGTTCAACTAACTGCTTCTACTGCTGCTGCTGCTGCGTCTACATTTAGAAAGCGAATTTATTTTCTTTTATTTTTGACTTCTTAATTTTCCTGTGGCTTATTCTTTTTCTAGTCGCTATGCTGCTGTGTCATACCACCATCTGCTGTTTATGATTATTTTTTCACATTTCTTCACATTTTGCAGTTGTTTGCTCTTTTTGTTTTTTTTTTTTGTTTTCCTTTCTTTTCTTTTTGACTTCTGTCGCTTTGCTTATTCCACTTTGAACATTTATTTGGTGAATTAATACTTTTTTGTTCTTATTTCCCCTAATAAACATATTTTGGAACACTTTTCACTTCAAGTACTGCATACAAAAATGTATATCTTAAGTGGATTGTAAGAGAAAACAAATGCCTGTATATGTTAGGAGGTGTGAAAAGCTTCCATTATGAAAGGAATTACTTGCGTTGCGACCTGAATGAACGAATGATCGACTCCTTCTTTTTTATTTACAACAAAACACCCAATACTACCAAACAAAAATTGCCCAAAACCAACGCAATTTTTGAGCTACATGAAATTTGCACTTTGTTTTACCAAAATTCAATGGGCATACTCTGCATACTCAGAATTCCTCTAAATTTTGTAAAAATTCTGATTAAAAAATTTGAAGTGATAATGATTTTTTTTTTTAATTTTGATCAAAACTTGCCAACATGTCTTACTTTCTCCAATAACTATGTAGTAACAGATTTTAGACTTTGACGGTTTCGATTTAGCAATCGGTTACTGAATCTCTAAAAGCAATTTCTTTATTTAAGGGGTAACACCACTATACACGCGTAAAATATACACGATTTTTAAAGAATTTTTTTGTGTAGAAGGAAAGGGAAAACAATCACTCTGATTTGAGAAGTTATTACTTATATACTAAAATACAAAACTACAAAGTTCGATCGAAAAATGTTACAAAATGGCGGCGTTGGAGACTTTTTTGTAATGTGGTTTCTCTTGAAGGAGCTCCGCGGCACGCAAATTTTAATCTGGAACAAAGAAAATTTTTTTTCTTAATCTAGATAAGAATAGCTAGAGAAACACGTAGGGGATTTAAAAAATATTTATTTTTGTGGAATTAGCAAGCATTTGAAGGAAAAAACTCTATTTTGGACTAAAAAAACGGCACTTAAGGGGGTCTTCTGGTCTCCAGCGAAAAAAAAATCGATTTTTTTTTTTTGCATAATTTTGTTGTATGTGTATGCGAGAATACGCCACAGAAAGGATTTTTTGAAAATCGCATTTTTTCACATTTTCTGGGCACCGAAGTGTACCCTCCTCCGGCCGTTTTCATCATAAACTTTATCTTTAAACGCGTTTCCCCGAAAATCGTGTTTTTTAAGCATTTTGGTCACACTTTTCATAGTAGTTATACTTCAATTTCAATGGTTTTGGTCTTAAAAGGTTCGGCAAACTTACCGCTAAGTTTCCCCGTGTACGATTTTTGAAATTTTTTTTCATTCCATTATTATAACCTTTTAAAGTTCAAAAAATGAGCAAAAAAAAATTTTTTTTGCAAATTGTTGCATAACTTTTGAAAAAAATTAAAAAAAAAAAATCTGTCACGGGAAAACTTAGCCAGGGCAACTCTGAAGACAACGCATATCTAATTTTTGCTTTCTGATTACCCAGGTGGAAAAACCGTGACCAAAATGGAGACCTGTTTCGTTTGGAGGTGGACGTCTTCAGCGCCATTTCAAGGTCGCGGGTGTTAATTTTTTTCAAAGTCAAAACCATTTTTTAAAAGCCAAGACATGTACCTTTAAAATAAAAAAAAATTTTTTTTAAAATATTCACAGGATTTGTCACAATCAATCCCCAAAAAAAACCCTTCATTTCAGGGCCTCGAGACCAGAAGACCCATTAAATAATCATAACAATCGTTTAAATTAATCTATCGAAAATCCCCTACGCTCTTCTCTTAAGAAGATTTTTATACAGACGTAGTGAAAAACCTGATTAAAAATATTTAAAATTGTTTGAGTTATGCTGCGTGCCAATTTCAGAAAACGTGTTTTGAGAAAAACGCGTTTAAAGTTTGGAAATTTGGAGAAGTCGTTAGGTAGCAGTCACTAACGCTTTGTTAAAAGCTTAAAATATTTATGAAATGAACTTCGGTAATGTATACAACTTTTTGTTCTGTATTTTAAAAGGTTCAAAGAATTTTTTAAGCTTATAAAAAAAAAATCAGTTTTTTGAAATTTCTACAGTGATGTTACTCCTTAAATATCGCAACAATTCGCGTGGTAAATTAAATATTAGGCGGCGTTTCGTATGCTCATCATTTTCAGCTTCCCCATCTTCAGCAATTTCACTTAAATAGCGTTCGACTTCTTCAGCGTTTAAAAGAAGGGGTTGTGAATAAAATAAATGATAACTTCTTTGGTATTAAAGAAACAAATATGTAAAAGATAACAAAGCTGATGCAATACCTCACACCTGTCTATATGTCTGCTATATGATTGTCTTTCTATTGACGATCAACTCTTGTTTGAGTGACTAGTACTCGTAAACTCACCCGCCTTCTCATTGCGCTCGAGTTCCTGAGATCTGGACCCCATACTTGAGTTATATCGAGCCATTGCCTCCTAAGTTGACTGAGTTCCTCTATACACTGCATTGCAAGTTTGGAAGTTATGATGGTTGAATTTACCGCTTTTATAGCAGCCTGACTGTCTGTGAAGGTAGCTATTTAGGCTCCAGTTTACATGATGTTCCAGGATGGCTTTGCTGGCTACCCTAATCTCCAACAATTCCATCTGGAGTGCACCAAATTTGTCTGTGATTTCATTTATTTCCGTTCTGTTTTATTTTGTTTAGCTAATTTTATTTTATTTTTTAATTTAGTTCTATCCTATTTCATTTAGTTCCACTTCATTTTATTTTATTTTTTTATTTAGTTTTATCTTATTTCATTTAGTTCCATTTCATTTCACTCCTTGCCAGTAAATTTCATCTCACTCCATTTCGTTTCGCTCTTGCTAATTTAATTTAAGTTAATTTATTACAGTTCAAATAAACAAATAAATTCCACTTTATTTTGGTGAATTTTAATTCACATAATTTCACTACATCTCAATGCATTTAATACCATTTTATTTCGTGTAATTCCTTTATTGCATTTAAGGGGGGAGCCTGGTTTATGAGGTCTAAAAATTGCATCTCTGCGACTTTTTTTTTAAGGAAAAAATTAATTTAGCACTGCAAAGTTTTTTCTATCTTTTAATGAACATTTAAAAAGTATAAAAAATTTTTGTTCCGGTTAAAATAAGTTGAAAAAAATGTTTAACATAGAAATTAGTAGAGCGCTGCAACGCTGGAGTTTCCCACTGGCGTACAAGATACAGCTCGTAATTATTATCTAAAGCAAAACATTCAAATGTATTTCTAATTATCATGATTTTTTATTCTAGATGAACTAAGAAAACTGAGAGAAATTCCAAAATTTCAACTTTTTGGAGGTTTTAAAGAAAAAAATGCCTTTCTATAAAAAAAAAATTCACTTCAACTTGGTATAAAAATCTTGAAAAATTTTTTTTTTATATATTTTATTAGTTCAGATAGAAGAGAATTTAATACTAAAGTGAACAAGCTACGATTCGTTCATGACGCCAATTCAAAGAAATCATAAAAATGAAAAGTCGAGAAAAGAAGATAAAGTTTGTACTATAGCTGTCCGGTCATAGCGTAACTACCTAACGATCGCCTACCTTTGGCTTTGTATCTACGGAAATATTGAGAATTAGGCTCTGTAACTTTGTGTGAACATTCTGAAACATTCCATTTTATTTCAACCCATTCCATTTTATTTCATTCCCATCTCAATTCATTATATTTAATTTGATTTAATTTATTTCCATTTTATTTCGTTTAAATCTATATAATTTCATATGATTCCATTTAATTACAACATCTTCATTTTGTTTCTTTTAACTTTACTTCACCTCCTCTTTTTCCATTTCATTTCCTTCCACTTTAACTTATTTAATTACATTTCACTTCAATTCAATCCACCAGCAAGCATTTTCAAGACCAAAATCTGAGAAAATATAGCTGAAATGTTCCCCCATTAACTGTGAAAGGTGCCTTCGGTCGGTTGATGCCCACTTTGTGTCAATGAAATCTGATGGACGGGGTAAGGAAAGAATACCATTAGATCTCGGGGTGTCTACTACACCTGCCACGTGAAGTACGTCTCTATGAGTGCCTTGAGCCGCATGCCATCTCATCTCATCTCATCTCATTTCATCTCATCTCATCTCTTCTCATCTCATCTCATCTCATCTCATCTCATCTCATCTCATCTCATCTCATCTCATCTCATCTCATCTCATCTCATCTCATCTCATCTCATCTCATCTCATCTCATCTCATCTCATTTCATCTCATCTCATTTCATCTCATCTCATTTCATCTCATCTCATTTCATCTCATCTCATCTTATCTCATCTCATCTCATCTCATCTCATCTCATCTCATCTCATCTCATCTCATCTCATCTCATCTCATCTCATCTCATCTCATCTCATCTCATCTCATCTCATCTCATCTCATCTCATCTCATCTCATCTCATCTCATCTCATCTCATCTCATCTCATCTCATCTCATCTCATCTCATCTCATCTCATCTCATCTCATCTCATCTCATCTCATCTCATCTCATCTCATCTCATCTCATCTCATCTCATCTCATCTCATCTCATCTCATCTCATCTCATCTCATCTCATCTCATCTCATCTCATCTCATCTCATCTCATCTCATCTCATCTCATCTCATCTCATCTCATCTCATCTCATCTCATCTCATCTCATCTCATCTCATCTCATCTCATCTCATCTCATCTCATCTCATCTCATCTCATCTCATCTCATCTCATCTCATCTCATCTCATCTCATCTCATCTCATCTCATCTCATCTCATCTCATCTCATCTCATCTCATCTCATCTCATCTCATCTCATCTCATCTCATCTCATCTCATCTCATCTCATCTCATCTCATCTCATCTCATCTCATCTCATCTCATCTCATCTCATCTCATCTCATCTCATCTCATCTCATCTCATCTCATCTCATCTCATCTCATCTCATCTCATCTCATCTCATCTCATCTCATCACATCTCATCACATCTCATCTCATCTCATCTCATCTCATCTCATCTCATCTCATCTCATCTCATCTCATCTCATCTCATCTCATCTCATCTCATCTCATCTCATCTCAACTCAACTCATCTCATCTCATCTCATCTCATCGCATCTCATCTCATCGCATCTCATCGCATCTCATCTCAACTCAAGTCATCTCATCTCATCATTATTACATATTAATTAAGATCTACCTCTAAAATCGATATTTCTTTGTTAAATACCTGTAAGGTGAAGAACAGTCCGAACTACATGAAAGTTCAGCTGGCGTACCCCAAGGCAGTACTGTGGATCCCATCCTATACTTGCTATACACATACGATCTACCAGATTCTAAAGAAACTATAATCGTAACGTTCGGGGATGACACCGCCGTACTCACAATTGACTCCCACTACCACGCGACCTCCCAAAAAAATGCAATAACTCGTCCATTAAAAAAAATCTCATATCGTTTCATCTCATCTCTCTCTTCTCTTCGCATGTCATTTCATAAAACCTAACAAGCAAGTGGTTTAAACAAATTCAAGCCAATTCTCAAAGTATTCAGCACTTTCGCTGAAAATGAGCTTAAAGCTTTCAGGATAAAATTCACTTAAGAGAGTGCCACAATATCTTTCGCAATACTTACTAAAATATAGACAATACATACCTACATGCATGCCTACATACAGGTATGTCTATCTAATAATTTTAACATATTGTTCTTGTGCATATGTGTTAGTGTTTCTTTTCCACTCCTTACAATTTGAATGCTAATAAATTTCAAAACAGACACAAATGCAGGAGAGCAGAATGGTGTGTGAAAAGCATGAAAGTTATAACTGAATTTTTTGCTAACGCGAATATTTATTTTCAACAGACATGAAGTGCTCCATTATACGTGTAAAGGGTGCTCTGCTAAAAACTCCTGTTTTGAATTTAAAGGAACTTTTTTGTTTATCGGTCGCAGAGGTTTGTTGTTGCGAGGTGCTATATTAAGGTGTAAAAAGCATTACAAGAGAGCACATGGAGAGAAATTTCTAAAATCCACCACCGCGATGATGAGAATTTTATGGAGATAATTTGAAAATTCTCTTATCTCGCGCCTCGTTTAAATGGATTAGTCAGCGAAATTCAGATGTTTGACTCCGCTGACGGGCCATATTTTGAAGGAGATAAAATAAATTCGGCTGAAATTTAGCTCTGTTTTGATTTATTTAAACATTCCCGGTACTTTTTGTTTATAGGGTATATGTGTTGACATAAGTCAGTTAGTCAGTCAGTTAGCGGGCTTGTATTTTTAGTTTGCTTCGGACATATTTTTGTGAGCTTGGCAATCGCTTCCTCTCGAAAAAGATGGTTCAAAGAAACTGCACCTTTTAGACCACTATAATTTTTCAGCCAACGTGTTTCCCAGACTTGGTCCTTGCAACTATTGTCTGTTTCAGAAATCACAAAGACCCGCAAGAAGCAAAAATGTATCACAACTGAGTTGATAACTGCCGCATCATCTATAGAAGGCATATCACATCCGGTTTCAGAATTGAAAAAAAAAAAACGGTGACACAAACACATTTCACCCAAAACGAAAAACTTCTTGGAAGAGCGCAAAATAAATATTGTTAAATAAGTAGAATCAAAAAATTCGACAAAATTTTAAAATCTCCTTTCAGAAAAAAGCTCGTGCATAGTTCCGCCATAAGCTTATTAGAACTCACTGATTGCCTTTTTTTATTCCCAGACGCACTTAATGAGGTACTCTATATACGCAAGGAAGCAACACAGTGTAATATGCAGGTTTATATCTACACAGTTGCAAATTGAAATCAAATTACGGTATTCCACTGCCATTCCCCCTCATATTTCATTTGTAAAACATTTATCATTTTTCAAGGCAACAGCAACCGCTGCCACGGTTTTCGGCGAGAATCTGCCTGTCACATGTTTGTGAGTATCATTCGATAAATAATATTATATCTGAAGAATTTCTGGTTTCTCGCCTTAAGGTAGGCTACCTTAGTTAGGCGTAGAATGCCGACAAAAATGTATGTGAAAAAAATGTGTGAAATTCTTTGCTTATACACTTAAAAACGCTTTAAAAATTTAGTTTTACCACGGGTAATATTCATACGCAGGTGGTTATTTAAGTTTGGCGGTGGATGAAAAAAATATTTTGTATGGCGAAATTGGCTTGCTTGCTTGCTTTTTAAATATCATCCAGGCAAATCAAGGTATCTCGGTGAAACACCAAAATTAAGAAAAAGTTATTTCTAATAGCGGTCGCCCCTTGGTAGGCAATGGAACACCTCCGAGTGTATTTCTGTCATGAAAAAGCTCCTCATAAAAATATCTGCCATGCGGAGTCAGCTTGAAACTGTAGGTCCCTCCATTTGTGGAACAACATCAAGACGCACACCACAAATAGGAGGAGGAGCTCGGCCAAACACCCAGAAAAAGGGTGTAGGCGCCAATTATCTATATATATGGACGTAGCACAAAATGTAAAACACATTTTGTTATTTGATAGTTGGTAATTCAGCTTTCAATCAGTGAAAAAAGTTTTTTGAAAATCACTTAAAACAACTTGGCTATGTTCAAAAACTCGACACAGGGGCTCCTCATGAACTAAAAGAAACGCATTAAACAATGCAGTTGAAGAAAAGCGGCTCGAAAATCGAGGGCAAATCGAAAAGGTATTGTATTATATCATGACAGGAACTCAGGAACACAGAGGAACTCAAACGTCTCGAACGTGCAGGAAACGTTTCCCTCATCTGGGTTCTTGGGCACAGGAATATAGAAGGAAATAAAATTGCCGATGAGCTTGCCAGGAAGGGGTCGACTGAACCGGTTTCAGCTGTCCCCTTGTCAGACAACGGTATCCTCTTGGCCGTCGTTAAAGGAAAACTAAACAAAGCGCAAGACAGATAGTGTTTCGAAACTCTATGGCCCCAATACGATAGAAACAGAAGGCTTAAGGTGCTGGGAATACCCCGCCATTCAATTTCCAAACTCATTGCGGTGTTCACTGGTCACTGGGTGATCGGTACGCATGCAGATAAGCTTGGAATTCCGTACAACCCCTATTGCAGGAGTTGTGGGGATCCTGCAGAGAATGCGACTGTTGAGCACTTTCTCTGTAAATGTCCGGCTCTGGTGGCTAGGCGCTTGAGATTCCTTAGCGTGCCCTTTGGGGATGAATTGAAGAGATTCTCCAGCCTAGATCGCTTTTCTCTCCTCCGCTACATCAACAGCACTGGATGGCTGTAGACGGTTTTTCTCTTCCCTAAATCTTTGCACAGGTAGTGGTGGGCCGCATTATGGTATCAAAACGGCACGTAAGTGCTCCTTGAAGTGTGCCTAGGGTACTCTTGCCATCTTACCTATCTACCTACATCATGACAATGCAAGGCCACACACATCTTTGGTCACTCGGCAAAAATTATTGGAGCTTGGTTGGGAGGTTTTGTCACATCCTCCATATATTGCTGACCTTGCGCCATCTGCTTACTTTTCGTTTCGATCTTTACAAAATTCGTTGAATGGTAAAAATTTCAATAATGATGAAGATGTCAAATCATACCTGATTCAGTTTTTTGCTCATAAAAACCAGAATTTTTATGAAGGTGGAATTATGATGCTGCCTGCAAGATGGCAAAAGGTCATTGATCGAAATGGGCAATACATTACAGAATAAAGTTATTTAGTTCCATAAAAAAAATGCCTTTGAGTTTCTAAAAAAAATCCGCAATTTCTTAGTTGCCAACCCAATATATAAACGAAAAAGTAGACTATGTCAAAAATAAAGTAAAGTAAAAAAATAAAAATAAATAATAAACTACCACTTTTTTTCAATTTCAAACGTTTATTAACAAAAAATGGTTACAAATTTAATCTTCAAAATAATAGCCATCGCTAGCGACACATTTTTCCCATCTCTCAGGCAATTTGTGGATGCCGCGTCAAAAGAAATTGGCCGTCTTTGGCCGCAAACCAATTATCGAGCCATGTTTTGGCTTCTTCGTGAGAATTGAAGCGCTGCACGGAAAGTGCGTGACCCATCGATGCAAACGAATAATAATCGGAAGGCGCCAAGTCTGCTGAGTAAGCCGCATGCACCAGCAGTTCCCAATCGTAGGACTCCACCAATTCCCGGGTCGCTCTTGTTCGATGTGGCGATGCATTGTGATCAAGAAAAATTACCTTGTGACGCCGATCGGCATATTCTGGGCATTTTCGGTGCATAGCGCTGCTCAAATCGGCCAATTGTCGTTGATAGCGTGCACCGTCAACTTTTTTACCTGGTTTTAATAGCTCGTACCAAACCATACCACGCTGATCCCAGAAAACACACAGCATTGCCTTGCGGCCGAAGCGATTTGGTTTTGCTGTTATTTTTGGCTTGTGGCTGGGCGAACCATACGATCGTTTACGCTTGGGATTGGAGAAATACATCCATTTTTCATCACCCGTAACGATTTGATGCAAAAAAGACTTCCTTTGGAACCGGGAGAGCAGCATTTCACAAGTGGTTTCGCGATGTCTGCAAATCGTAATTTGAAGGCACGAAATTCGACATTTTTAAGAGCGACCAAAAATGCATTGTTGTATGAAACGTAACAAACAATGAACTGAATATTGTTGACAGATGGCAGACGAAAAAAACAAGACATTTGGGAAGGTTCAAATGTACTCCTAGCGACATCTATGGACTAATAGCTGAAAGTCTCACTTCATAGGTATATACATGGTAGTTTTTATTTTTGCAAGAACATTTTTAACGACCCTGGTATATGTCAGTATGCATAAACAATATATATGAAAATGTGCATAAATATGTACTAGAATGAATGTTCAAATCCCGCCACCGCAAATACGTATTTTTTGTTTACTGATTTTACAACGCACACTCACATATTCTGTTACTGCATATCTTTGGGCATTTAAAACTTTCACATGTGAGGTTACTACCGAATACTCTGCACATACGCACACACACATGCCCACTCATATCTACTTTCAACTAATTTGAATCACATGAGTATTCTCAATAGTCGAGTATTTTTGTTAAATTACATTCGAATTGCAATCGAAAATATTTCATGCTACGTATTGCCCAACTTCAGGCTCACAAAAGCAGATGTTGAAATTTTTTTCCAATACAAATCTGCACAAATAAAGGGTGGTTAAGTTTTAAGGGCCGATGTTAAATGTGAACCACACCTAAACGTCGAGCTTTCTTCTGCATTTCATTTGTCATCTTTTTAATTTCAGATTAATTCAATTTGAACCATTGAAAGATTGATAATCGAGCAACGCGTTAAAGTTATTCAGGCTTGTTATGAAAACGGGCGTTGAAATCAAAATGCATATCGCGCACTTGGTGAAGAAAATGAAGAAGATGAAGATGTTCAGTGATGAGGCACATTTTCACCTCAGTGGATTCGTCAATAAGCAGATTTGCCGCTTGCCGCATTTGGTCGAATGATAATCCAAGAGTGATTGCCGAAAAACCAATGCATCCACAAAGAGTGACTGTTTGATGCGGTTTATGGGCCGGCGGCATCATTGGGCCGTATTTTTTCCAAAATGAGGCCGGTCAGGCAGTTACTGTGAATAGTGTTCGCTATCGTGAGATGATAACGAACTTTTTATGGTCCGAATTGGAAGATATGGATGTGAACGATATGTGGTTTCAACAGGACGGTGCCACTTGTCACACAGCTAACGATACAATGGCTCTTTTGCGCGAACAATTTGATGGCCGAATAATCTCACGTAGCGGCAATGTCAATTGGCCGCCAAGATCATGTGATTTACAGCGTCGGACTTCTTTCTTTGAAAGAAAAGGTGTACGTCGATAAGCCAGCAATAATTCAAGAGCTAAAGGATGAGATAATTTGGCGCATTAACCCATTACAACATAACGTTCGATATATCGGACATGAGTTAAATTAAATTTGTATCAAGCAAGTGTGATGTGGAGGTGACTTAAAGGTTGTAATCGAAAAAAAACTATTTCTTCAACAATGGCAACCCTTCATTTGTCGACACCTCGTAAAAAGTTCCCGTTATTTTAAATTTTACAGTATGGCGGATTGCAAGCAGACTTTTTCGCGTAAAGGGTAAAATATTTTTTTAAATTTATTTGGTATATTTTTAGCAAACAATTTTAGTGACAAGTGGTTATTAGTGCATAAGTGTGTTAGTAAGCAAAACATAAAAAATTGTGAAGTTTGCTTCATTATCAAACATTTACTGTAGTATTTAGTTGTGGCGTCCGATATATCGAGCCTTATGCATAGCAGGCTCTAAGTGGTTTGATTTTTCGCGTTTTCCAGATTGACTGTAGGTGAAATTTTGAGCCTTTTGGAGAGCGATGATGGAAATATTAACAATGCAAATATTATTTACGTAGAGCCACCAATCGAACTTGAAGGCCAAGTCACAGATGAGGACAGTGATAAATCGGATGAAGAGCACGATGCTAATTTGAACCATTTAGGACGTAAGTTATTGCGAACTAAGTGCGAACTCCGTCGTTTTCATACAAATAGGGAATCTAATCAAGATCTGATAACAATGTAGTTACGGTCGCAACCAATTTCAAAAACATGTCAATGACAACTGCCACGCGGTGGTCACACGTGAAAAAAGCAAAAATTGCACTCCCCCAACCGTCTTTAATTTCTAACTATAATAAGTGTATGGGTGGAGTGGATAAATGCGATCAGGCGATTGCAAATTTGCGTACAAGGATGCGGATAAGGAAATGGTGGTGGCCAATTTTTGCCTATTTCGTTGATGTTTCTTGTAATAAGGGCTCTGAGTCCTTGTTTGCATTTAGGAGGTATGTGGAACTCTGCTTGTGACACACGGAACACCCTCCCATCAAGGACGAAAACCAGCTACACCATTGTCTACTACACGGTTTGATTGCCTCAACCATTGGATTGTTCCAATAAATTCCGAACGCCGTTGTGCAAATAAATGTGGTGGGAGATCAAAATACAAATGCCAAAAATGTGCAGTAGGGCTCCATCCTAAGTGTTTCATGAAGTATCATGTAGAGCCCAATACCTAAATATATTTTATATATTTTTATTATATTTCTTCATTTTCAGTAATATTTTAAATAAATTTATATAGAAGCATTCGGTTTTTTTTATTTCTCATGGGATAGCTTGAGGTGCCGGTATGCATAACGTTCGATAAATCGGACGGCTTGTTTACAACAAACTACAGACAAATGTGTAACTTTTCTTTCACCACTCGATTTATGTGATCTCCATAACCCGAAATTTTCACAGAAATTCATTATAAGTATAAGGACAAACTTTATGCAGTAATGGGTTAATGGCATAGAATCTCAATTATGCCTCAGCGTCATCGAAAATTTGGACCATCAGATGGAGGTCTGCCGCCGAGGTCACAGCGGCTATTTGGATGATAATTTGTTCTATACATAATTGAGCCATACGAGTTGTATCATAATAAAGAGAAATCACAATAATTTCCTAAAAAAATTGTATTATTTTCAAAATCAACACCGGTCCTTAAAACTTAACCACCCTTTACAAAAACACATTTGTATGAGCAGCAAAAATTTCATGTTTACTTCATTACAAACAATGGCAAATTAAATAGCAATCTACACTTTTGTAAAATTTCATGCAAATTCTGTATTTTTCGCTCGTTTCACTCGTGTCTGTATCTGTGTTTGTGCTTGTGTGTAATTACACTAATAGAAACATTGCATGCTCTGAGGCGATTAGGTAATTTGCAAACAACATTATTACTGCATATCAAATTTATTTACTTTGCTCTACGCTTTCATTTATCGCCCATTGAATTAGTATGATTGGAAAATTTGCTTGTTACTGATTGTTGTTGTTTTTATTTATCTACATCGTTTAGCTACACACTTCAAAACGAGGAATACAAGGAAAAAATAGTTCGTTGGTTTGAAAGTACGTTTAACTGCAAAAGCGGATTAATTCATGAAGAGCCAGAATTAGGTGAATGGCTCAAATGGATTTTGCATAGACAAGCTGTACATACATTTGCTGTACAACAAAATTTAGGCTTCTTTTTAGCAAAAATATTTCGTTCTGCCAGAAAAATATGGTGAATATTAGTTTGGGTTAAAATAAATCCATTAGTTTTGTGTAAAATATTTGCGTAAACAGTTTAAAACTGTTTTATGGTCGATCTTTAGGTTCTGGGCGATGCTACGACTACTATCATCCCCAATTTCGATTATTTCTGTAATTACTTCAATTATTTCTATGATTTTATCGAAATTTTTGATATTATCGATATTTTCTTTCGCATCAAAAACACCTGAGCAGAATCGCCGAAGCCGCATTTGTACGTACTTAATGGTTAATGGTCAATGGTAGTAAAGGGTTAAGGTATGGGCCTTTAGCACTGCGACCATATTGATATATTGTGCACCCTATGCTGTCTATTGACTGTTAAGTATGCTTATGAATTGTACCAGCTCCATCTGAGGGAGTGATAGTGGGCCTTCATCTGCAAGCATGAACTTGTTTAAAAACTTTTTCCTTCTATGCGTCAACCCCGGACATTCGATGATGAGTACTCTATAGTATGGACTCCTCATCTTCGCAGCAAAATCTGCAGGTGCTGGTGTTAGTTATGTCTAATTTATGTAAGTGTTTGTTGCAGGTGAAGTGACCCATGAAGGCGCCGGTGAGAGTGCGAATGCTCTTTTTGTTTAACGTGAGGGCCATGTTAGCTCTTTTAGCATTGAAACTTAAGCAGTTTTTGGAGTGTCTAAGACCCTCTACGTTGTTCCAATGCTGATTTATTAGAGTTTTGGCCCAGTATTTTACTTTTTGTTTTAGGCTGTTTTTGTTAAATTCAAACATGGGACTAGGCCCGATGAAATTTACATCTGCCCCTTTTTTGGCTTGAAAGTCTGCCTTTTCGTTGCCGTCATATCCCTCATGTCCTGATACCCAAATTAATGAGACATTGTTTCTGGATGCCAGGTTATTATGTGCCTTGTGGCATTCTAAGAGAGTTTTTGAGTTGTAGCTATAGCTATCTAAAGCTTTTAGAACTGATTGGTTGTCCGAGAGTATTCGAATCTTTACTCTCTTGTGGTTTCTACGTTGCATGATGTTTGCTGCTTCCATTATTGCGTATAACTCCGCTTGGGATTTGCTGGTGTCCCTGGTAAGAGTGAATGATTTGTGGATTTTGGGTCCACTACTTCTGCTCCTACACCATAAGGTGTTTTTGATCCACCAGTGTACCATTTTCTTGAATCATCATTCATCCATTTAGGGTTTGTTTTCCACTCGTTCCTCTCAGGAAAGGTAACTGTGTATCCTTTTGTGAAACAGAGGGTTGGCTCAATGTGGTCTGAAACTTGAGCCATGCTTATGGTGTTTTTGATTTTATTTAGGATACTTAGGTGACCGGTGAGGTTGTCTAATTTGAAATTTTCTTTCATGTGTAGCATGAGTGCTTGCGTAGCTGTTTCCTCTTGGATTTCTATATGAAGTGGTGGGAGATTAAGGAGTGCTTCCATGCCAGCTGTTGGGATAGTTCTCATAGCCCTTGTGATGCATAGGCAATCAAGCCTTTGTACTTTTCCCAGTTTGGTTACCGATGGTGTTTTGAATAGATTTGCTCCACCATACTAGTGCCCCATACAGTATCATTGGTCTAACCATTTGGGTGTATATCCAGAGAGCCATAGTAGGGCTGATTGCCCAAGATCTCCCTAGTAATTGTTTGGTTGCCCACAAAGATTTCGTGGCTTATTTTCAAAAGAGGAAACTCCAACTTTCTTTTTCTTGTGAAGGGGATAATAGGTTAGGTTTTATTAGGGTTGATCGACAGCCCCTCCTTTTTACACCATTCCCATGTTGCGTTCAAGGCATTTCGCATTAAGTCTGTAAGTGTCCGTGCATAATTCCCTTTTATTATAACAGATATGTCATCTGCATAACCAATGGTTATAAATCCCTTATTGTTAAGATCATCAACTAGTAGGGACCATAGCAGTGGAGAAAGAACTCCTCATTGCGGACATCCCTTTCCTGTTGTTACATTATTGGCTTATCCAATGTGTTGGTATAGGGTTTGCACCTCTTTTCTCGAGTGCTGTTTCCATGGATTTGTAATTTGCCTTATCGAAGGCTCCCTCTACCTGTATGTCCATAAAGGAACAGAGGGCTATTTCTTTTTGACGTACTTAGCTGTTACACTATCGCCACCATAAACACCATTCACAATTTCAGCGGCCTGGCTGGCATTTTCGCCTTTATCAAATAAAAACCATAAAATCTAACGGATTCTCTTTTTTGTTGACTTTCTTCTTTAGCATCGTGTAACTCACAACTGAATAGAAGAAACAAAAAACAGCAAAAGACTTTTTTTTAGAATGAAATACTACCTACGAGCACAAACTTTAATTGTTTGGTCGATACCTTACGAGATATCAATCACTGCAGCCCTCCCCCAAAAAATTAATGGATTTCTTTTCTCCCAAACTAATATTTAGCTGGAATGAAGCTAGAATGAAAAAATGATAGGCCTGATTTTTTGGGCTGGTGAGTCAAAATTTAGTCCCGATTAGCATGAAATGTCGCAAGAAATCAAACGATTTTTACATCTGAGGTAAGGAATGCTTTCAACAATTTTGGTTAGAATACAACAAGAATAATTTCTTTACAAGTTTCATCATCATTAAAACCACAGTCTTGTGTGGACCATTACTTCCACAACTACGTTTCTCCACTTCGATCTCCCGCCGGTCAGTTGTGATCTCATCAACCCAGCGTTTGTTCGGTCTCCCTCTACCGCTCCGTTCAATTGGTTATCTATGGAACGCTGTATTGGCAGCTCTGAAATGCATCGAACTCGTGATTGTATCTTATCTGATATGTTCCGTCATCTCGGCGAAAAAGGTCATACATTTTTCGCAGAATCTTTCTTTCAAATTTCCAAGGCGAATTGAGTACTGAAGGTGGCTGTAGTTCGTTCCCTGATACAATGACAGATATGCAATTATCTCTTCGTTAACCTCGGAAATTTCAAGTTTACTCAATGTTGTTGCTAACTATGCAAATGCAAACAATCTCAGTGCAGCTAAGAAAGATATTAGTGCGAATTTTACTGCAGAAGACACCAACAAAAGCAATACTGCAAAATCTAATTTGTCTCCACCTTCGCCTATCAGCGCATCGTTCAATGAGAATACCGCTGCACTCATTGTGTTAAGCTCTAATGCTGATGGCTCCAACAATGCAGTGCGAGCGAAGACGACGCCAACGTTATCGTCGGCTGCGCCTACTAATACAGCTAACACACCTATTGGTAGTGTTGGATGTCTAAAGAATATTGGACTTTCTGCTGTAGGTGATTCTTCGGCTACTTCTTATGCTGACGTCGCTGCCCCTGCAGGTTGGAACTCTGCCTCAAATAACAATGAGATTAATGTAAACAACACTCGGAAAGCGCCTGTAATTGTTGTTGGAAGTAACTTAAATGCTAATCTCGATGCAGCTGTCCGACTGAAATGGACTGCATCTGTCATCGTTTAAGCCTACTGTTCAGATTATATCTCAATTTCATTATGCCTAGCGAAATCGCAGCCCTCTGACCGATGTTCTCGTATGAAAGTAGGCGATGCCAAATAATCCAAACTAATCTAAGCGCAAATACTGGGTTCATTCAAACGAACTATTTCGAAAACTATGACACAATTGGAGTCGAACCTGCCATTAAGAAAAAGAGCACAATTAACGTAATGAGTCACAAATTTACAAAATTTAATTTTAAATTTATAAATTCAACTCTTATTAAATCCTAAAATAGTACGGAAAATGTATCATTTAAATATTGTTATAAGTTTAAAAGGATTTTCAAAACTAAAAAAAAAAAAATGTATACGGCAAATGAAGGATATCATCAAAAAAGTCCGGATTTGTGGAAAAAAAATTTTAAAGTTTGCATGACTATCATACCCACCGTCTCACAATTGTAAGCATTGCTCGTGAGAATTTGCTCAAAAACTCAACCCAGCATCACCGTCTTTATTTGATATGGACCCAACTCACCTTTCTCGCTTTCCAAAACTCAAATTTGCACTTTGAAGCATTACCTATTTCATCTTAATGCTTTCTATTACCACAAATTGGTTATATCTCTTACTAGCCACTTCTCAAGTGAAGGTGAAGCTCTAAGTGAAATAAGTTCAGCTTCGATATCCAAATGATTGTCCAAATTCATGAATCGAATTGCAACCAATGAGTAGTGCAGCAATGTTTACTTAAAATTTTTTAAATAGTAGGCATTTCATATGAAAATAATTTCATAAAATTTAATATTCGCTTTCCCCTACACTTCCTGCCACATTTTAATTTATAATAAATTTAAATAATAATGGCTGAGTATTTCAAAGACATTTTATAAATAAAGACACAAACCTAAAATATGTGTCCAAACTTCATCCAAGCAGCGCTATATGTGAGACAGGGCACTTGCCCTGCAGGAAATGTTTCGAATTTCGAGTGAATGTGGAAAAAAAACTTTGCCCCGTACCACGTCTATTATAAATTAGCAAGTAATGGATACTACGCGGGAATGTTAGAGGAAAAGTAAACTATTCTCCACTTTCTTTCTTATTTACAAAAGCACGAAAGTTGCGTAATGATTTAATGGCGCAGTTATTTGCGTTCAAATAAAAACAAAACCTTGAATTAAGTAAGCACAAATTTTGGCTTTATTGTGGCGACCTACGTCGTTAAAATTTTATCAATATTTGCATTTTTAGCAACATAAAAAATTATATTATCCTCAGTTACAGAAGGTTTAAAGGACGCAAGATGTAACCACTTATTCGTAGCTACTACATCATTCGTAGCTCAGTACTTGAATTAAGACCAATAACTACATCCCGAGAGCTTTAATTATTTTTACGCCTTCGCCCTTGAATAGTTGTCCGCGAAGTTTGAGTATGCATTTGATCACTAAGTACGGGAACAGTGCTTTGTTTGGCCCCCGCAGTCGACATGTTGAAGTGAGCAGCAGCAGTATCAGCATTAGTTGAAGAAGCAGAGAGAGTATGCGGAGTTGAAATGTTGATATTAGCAACGGCAGTCGCAGCATAACTGAGCGAAGCATAGGGTGCAGAAGTCGGCATCAATACGCTAGCAGTGGCTGATGATCCTTTTAATGGCTCTGCCGCTATCTTGGCCTCTCTTAGTACAGCAGCAGCAGCATAAATATTAAGGGGTTACATGGGTTTAGTTGGTTCAAAGCTTTTAACTATTTCACATATCATCAAAATACCAGCACCAAATTCAAAGTAGCTCAGATTTTACCTAAAGGGTATGCTCGTACATGGAGGCAAGTATGTATATAGATACTCGTATATGTGTCACAATATGTTGGCAATGTGTGCCATTGCATTATCAACGTTGTCCTTGCCGAGTAAATGCAAATTTAAACTCATACATACAAACGAATCTATGAAAGTATATAAAATCAGCAGCGCAAGTGTGCTATAAATTTTGTGAAAACAGCAGTGGCAACAAAGAAAACGACAGTGAGTGAGGATAACAATAACAAATAGCAAGCGTTGCGGCAAAACAGGAACCGTTACAATAAAAACATCAATACAAAGAGGGCACCGACCGCACAAAAGCGAAACGGCAAACAACAAGTGAAAGGAAAACAACAAACACCAAGACTATGAGTAAATGAAATAAAAATACTAGTGGGAAGGCGAAAAATGACATTCGCAAAACAACAATTGAGAGGAAACAAAATTTAACAAGAAGTACGAATATGTGTCAGCAGTGCAGGAGACAAGCAATTTTATTAAAGTGAAAAATGCCTGCAGGGATATTTTGAAGTAGTGAAGCAAATAGTAGGTTCAGGCCTAGTCCGATTTTGACAATTGAGAACCACTTTAGGTCTAGTCTCATTTGGAAATTCCGAAATATTTTGTTACTAAACCCTTTACTCATTGGAAAATAAATTTGCTTCTAATAATGACACTAAATATTGGTTCCGGACTAGTCCAATTTTGCCAGTTGTGCACCACTTCGTTACTTAACTGTTTACTTATTGCAAACAATATTGCCTTAATTGGTGGAGAAAATGATTGATACCGGACTAGTCCGCTATTGCCTAGTCCACTAACCATTTCGTTTCTTAACCATTAAATCTAGATTCCGCACTTCCCTCGTTACTTGGCCCCACCGTATAGTAAATTTGATTATAATAGCGATACTAAGTATTAGTTTAGGACACGTCCAATTTTGACAATCGCGAACCTTTTTGCTATTGATTTCTTAATCTATAACAAAATAAATGTGCATTTACTGGTGATACAAAACATTGGTTCCGGACTAGTACAATCTTGATAGCTGCGAACCAATTCATTGCTTAAGCATTTATTTACTGCACACAAAATTGTATTAATTGGGGAAAAAAGTTTTGGTTGTGGACTAGTCCGCTATTGACTAGTCTACTAACCATTTCATTTCTTAATCATATGCTTGTCGCAAGATAAATTTGAATTAATGGGTAAAAATGGTTGGTCCCAGACTAGTCCACTATAGACTAGTCCACGAACTATGTCGTTTCTTAACCATTTGCTTGTCGCAAACAAAATTTCGATTAAATGGTAAAAATATATTGATTGCGGACTAGTCTATTTTGGCACTTGTGTTCAGGTACCTTGCCTTTATTTTAACATCTACATGTACTTTGTATATTTAATAGGCATTAGCTTTCCGCTGTTCTGAACCTCGCATGAAATATGCGTTTCTTTTTTTCGTAACTTCATATGCTCTGCTGCTGCTTGGAACTATTTCCTAAAATTTTTCATTTCTATAATAAAATGACTTATTTTGCAAATTTTTTACACAATTATCATCAAAAAATACCAACACTGCGGAAGCACTCCACACGCTCATATCATTCATATTGTTATTGACTATAAAGTGCATAATTAGTTTTGCATTTTCTCATCAATTCATTTTTTTACTGGACCTCAAAATTTCAACGGATTAAATTATCAATAAATAGTTGTAAATAATTATAGTCACTTTATGACATTACTATGGGTACCAAATGAAAAAGGATTTATGTTTGCTAACTTTTGAACTTCGTTCTGGTTGTCGTTTTATAAAAACGTAAAAACATAGTTGAACTTTTCTTCTAGGAAATTAAGTATACGCAGTGGGTAGTATAAAAAATATATAATTTGTTCTATATTTTCCTGTGTATATGAAATTTTTCCTGATTTTTGTCATTATCTAGTACATTAAGTAATATTTATTGGGCAACCTGAACCTATAACTCTATCGCTTTGAAAACCAATTATCGTAGAAAAGATTTCACGGTTATTGGAATTCGTAAAATAATTGGGAAAATTTGCCGCAATTTTTCGAAGTGTTACCTTACATATTACTTACTACCTTTGTTGCTTGTAAATAAAGTAAACTTTTTATTTAAAAAAAAAAAAAACTCATTACTAATTTACATAAAATTGTTACTTTAACTGAAATTTTTCCTCGTAAAAAAATTTTTCTTTTTAAGTTATCAGTGAAAGTTAAAGTTAGTTGAGAAAGCGGGCTTGTTTATTTAAGCATTAAAGTTTATGAAAGAAATAAGGTTTTTATCATTAATGGATTAATTTTTCATTTTCTTTTAATAAAATTTTACCTCATTGGAAACTTTTCGAGCTTGTGTCGAGCTTGGGGAACAATGCCAAGTGTAGTCATACTGGAGAATACCTTCGACATGCCTCTCTTGACACTGGTACCGATTTTGGTTCAGCGCTCGGCTCAAACTCATCACTGGTTGTTTCACTCCACTTTGATATATCACTTTTAGTTGGTCACACCGAATACATAATATACATCACCTATGCCGGTCTTAAAAACCAAAATACCGCTCTTGAAACGTTCACACCACTCATGACTATTTCCTTCACTTTCTACAGTCATATTTAAGAGTACCCGTTGAGCCTCACCCGCAGTTTTTTCTTCAAATAGAAGAAGAAAATCAAAACTTTCCGCATTGGTCAATTATTCGACATAAAAACTGACAACTTTGACTGAGAATAAACTTATGGTATGAAGAAACACAAGTTCATTAGTGCTGCATTGTGGCTATGTTCATAAGATTCGAGGATTGCAGTGTAATATTTTCAATCTAAAGTCGGGCAATATGTAACTCAGAAAATGCGCACTTAAATCTGTCAAGCTTTGATTGAAAAGTAATAAGCCTTCCCGCGCGGAGCGTCTGCCAAGCGATCAACCGAATCGGCTGGTAGGGGAAAATAATCGTTGGACCTTCCCCTTCCACTAGGAACTGGCCTCAGATCGCTGGCAACAGGGGTGCAGTCAACATCGCTCCGCACGTGAAAGCTGTTTTAAAAGTGTGTGAGGATTTTGCAGTGGCAAAAGTGCAGCGATCGTTGGAGCAACGTTACTCGATCAAATTTTTCGTAACGCTAAACAAAACGAGTACCGAAACCATTGGACTACTCAAGGAGGCTTACGGAGACCAATCTCTGTCCAGTGTCCAGGTAAAACGGTGGCACAAGTCGTTCAAGAAAGGCTGGGAGGACGTCGAGGACGAACAGCGATCTGGAAGGCCTTCGACGACACAAACAGACGAAAATGTGAACCGGGTTCGTAAATTTTTGAACATTGATTCTCGTGTTAGTTTACGTGAGATCAGTGAAGAGTTAAATTTAACTTGTTGCAATGTGCGGGAAATCGTGACCGGTAAACTTAAAATGCGCAAAGTGTGTGCCAAATTGGTTCCATAGGTTTTGACTGATGAACAAAAGCAATTGCGTGTGGAAAAGAGTCGTGAAGTATTGGAAAGTGACGAGCAGGATAATACTTTAGACAATTGTATCACAGGAGATGAAACCTGGTGCTTTGAGTACGATCCTGTGGGCAAGAAAGAGAGTGCGGAGTGGCACACGAGCCAGTCGCCACGACCCAAGAAGGCGCGCATGTTGAGATCCAAGGTCAAAACCATGCTGATCATCTTTTTCGACTCTCGAGGCATCATCCACAAAGAGTTTGTACCTCCAGGAAGCACTGTAAACGCGGCATTTTACAAAGAAGTGCTCCTTCGGCTCAAAAATCGCGTCGCCTGGGTTCGGCCCGACCTCGTCAACAATTGGACCCTTCATCACGACAATGCGCCGGCGCCCACCGCCTTCCTCTGCACCTCTGCATTGGCCAAGATGGGGGTTTCGGTGCTTCGCCACCCTCCCTACAGCCCAGACCTGTCCCCTCCGGACTTCTTCTTGTTCCTTCGCCTGAAAAGAAAGCTGAAGCGGAGGCGTTTCGATTCCATCGAGGCCATCCAAAGAACTGTGACAGCCGAATTGAACGCGATTCCGGCGGATGAGTTTAAGGAATGCTTCCTGCAGTAGAAGGACCGCTACCAGCGGTGAATTGACGCTCAAGGGTCCTATTTTGAAGAATATTAGTTGTATAAGCCAAAAGGTTTAATAAAACTGCTTAAAAAAATAAGGCTCATTACTTTTCAATCAAACCCTGTATGTCGTGAGCCCAGATTAGCTTTTATTACAAATATTACATAAGCTGTCTTTTGAAGGAGGAACGTCCGAAAACTCGCCGTTTCCATTCGATTCTTCTAAAACTATATTTTGATCAGAATCTGTAGTTGACTCCCGTCGTTGGTTTTTACGAGAACTAGCTTTTTTAATCTCGATTGGTTTTGATTTCTTAAGGGACTTTCGCTTTGTTACTTTTTCTATGCTACATTGTAGGTCTGCTTTATTCGGGGATGTGGTCAAAACTGTAGGTTTAGCCTGCCTTCCTCTATTGCTTAAGGTTCTCCTTATTTTTGGCGGAGGAGATATCTCCCGTGGTGTAACATGTTTTTCAGCTATTTTCAAAGAAATACGAGTATCAAGAAAATAAGATGCATACGTTTCTATTTTTATTTTGGTTTTAGTTTTATTTTAAATTTTTTTATAAAATTTTTTATTTTGTTTTTTTTTTTACATTTTTCTTTATATTAGTATTTACCTGAGCCGACAATTCGGTGAATATTTTCGTTTAACTCCTATGGCCAACACTTATTTTTCTCAAAATTTGGTTTAAAGTGTTTACTGATCTGTATTATTTAGTCGTCTCCTTCAATTTCCCTTCAAAAGTGTCCAAAATATGATGTCCTATGCTTTGTTCAGAAAAATAATTAACTAATAATTATTTAGAGCCTGAAAACCCACCAAATCTTAAAAAATTTGGAAAATTAAAAATTCAAAAAAAATTTTTATTTATTTTTATTAGTTTATTATATTTTTTTATTCTTGGTTTCATTTCTTGGACATTTCTGCAAAGAAATTTAAAGAGAAGATGATATAAAACTGATCTGTAAACATTTTATACTAAATTTGCCGAAAAGTGCATTTCTCCCTTGAGAGAATAGTCATTTTCTAGCGTTGGTGGTACGGATAAATATTAAATAAAAAAAATTTTAAATAAGTATCTCTTTTTAGTGTTTTAGCGCACATTTAGGTGATAGCATCAATACTTCCTACTATAACATATTTAAATTTACGCACAGCTATTGAAAAGCACTAAATAGCCAACCCTGCTCGTATTTTCATCTCAAAGTCCACTACTTCTAACTTAAACTTTAAACATTTGCGGCTTAAAGTAGGCACTTAAGCTTCACTCAATTCCTTATTTTCCTTAGAAAAATGGCTTCCTTATTTACTCACAACCAACGCAACGTAAATTTCTCACGCTTTAGTTTTTGCTAAATAAGTGCGCCAGCGGACCAAGTCATTTGATGGACGATGAACTCAAATTTACTGTGCGCTAAAGCAAGCAATAAGCAGCAAATAAACAGAGGAACGAATATACAAATAGAAAGAGGAAAACAATACAATAGTGAATTGAGCCGAGCAAGAAAAATGCGAAACGTGTCCGAACAGTTAAGTATGAAAGCAATCGCAAGAATGCCATGAAGTGAATGAAGGCTTTTAAAAAAGTACTGGCTAAAATAAGCAAAAGCGTAGCTATGGCAGGGAAAGCTGCAAAGGGTGCTTAACAACCGCAGTCAAAGCATTGATGCTGCAACTGTAAAAAACACAGAAGAAATATATAGAAAAAATTGTTGTACTGATTGCGTGGCATGCACACACGCCCACAGTGAAACGCGCCACAGATAGAGCAGTGGTATTAGAAATAGCTGCTGGAATGCCAAATAAAATGGCGCGTTACTGCTAAGGTTGATGACAGGGGCAAATGCAGTGGCAACAAATGTGGCGCGTATGAGACTGTGTGTGTGTGTGTGTGCTTGGTGATATCTGTGTGGTATATCTGCGTTGATGACGCCTCCATCCAGCTGCTTTTAAAGCCAGAAGAGAAGAAATTCACACATCACGTATCCACGGTTAGTTTAGTCGCCTATATTCCAGCAGCTAATGCAGAAAAAAAATTCTTTTGCTTTCACTCGATAATTTTACGATACCCTTGCATTGGATACGCATATCTCTTTAATACTCACATCCACAGTAGTTCGGTTGCTTGTTGGCATAAGCAATTGTTGCTCAATACATAACTGTTTTACTATTAGGAGCATCCGCTTATTTTTACTGAAAATCTTCCCTGCATGCTCGGCACTGGCTTATATACCACGCTCGTGAAGGACCAGCCCCAAAAGTTTTAAACCTATGAACATGACCTCTTTCATGCTGAAAAGTCTCGAATGGCTAATCGAATTGCATCTGCGTCAGAAGTCGCTGAAGGTTTACCCACTCTTCTCATTTCAGCATGCCTATCAAAGCGGAAAATCCTGCGAGTCGGCACTACAAAACCTTGTGGCTGGGATAGAGCAGTCCATCGACAGAAGGGACTACGCTATGGGCATCTTTTTGGATATAGGGGTGGCTTTTGATATTGCCATTTTCGACAGTATGTGCGGCTCTCCCAGCAGACATGTTGTAGATCGGGTGCTGGTGAATTGGATTCGTTTAATGCTAGCCCAAAGAATCGTCACGGTGCGGGCGGAGGCGGATTTGCTGGTCTCGTCCGGGGTTAATAGAGGCTGCTCCCAAGGTGGTGTGCTGTCACCATTGCTCTGGTGCATGGTGATCGATCCTCTATTCACCACTTTAAATGGTGCTGGAGTCTACACACAATCATATGCGGATGACGTTGCCTGTTTGATAACGCGCCCTTCGCTTATGAACATCTGTAGAAAAGTGCGGAAAACACTGAATAAGATTGACACTTGGTGCTGTGCGAATGGGCTATCGGCAAGCCCCACCAAAACTGGTATTGTCTTCTGCACCAGAAGGGAGAAACATGATGGACTCATTCTGCCTAAGCTAAAAGGAGTCACAATCCAACTATCCAAAGAAATCAAATATCTTGGAGTAATCCTCTATAGTAAATTTCTTTGGAAGTCACACGTTGAAACAAAAATATCCAAAGCACTGGAAACGGTCTGACAGTGCAAAGGTGTCTTTAAAAAAAGTTGGGTTCTTTCTCCTAGCAAGGTCCTATGGATCTACACGGCTATGATAAGACCTATTATCACCTATGCATCAGTGGCCTGGATGAGTAGAGACTACAACGCACTGTGGCCATCTGTTGCACCGGAGCTTTTCCGACTACTTCAGGCCCGGCATTAGATGCTCTGATTGGCTTGCCACCACTTGCTGCTTTCATTCAAGGAGAGGCCTTGGAGGCCATCTGCAGGCTGAAACACAATGAGAACTGGTACGGCCCCTGCCCGGCATTGGAAAGCAGAGAAGGCATGGACTTCGATCCAACGATTCTCTCCATGCTCTTTGACTCCATGCCATCAAGAGTCGTACTTGAAAAGAGATACAGTGTAGTGCTGCCAGAGGCTCAGTTAAGGTCAAACTCTGAAAATGAGCCCGGCAAACACTGTTTTCGCATAGCACCTTTTTCTACAAAGTAAATGTTTAATTCATCCAGTTCAGCTTCATAATTCGAAAAAATTTTATCCAGACTGACTGAACTGCATATTCAGAGTTATATTCCGTATGGCTTTTCGCATTGATTTTTTAATATATTTTATGTTTTTTATTTGGAATTTCAGACACATTTTTTGTCAATTAAAAAAAACAATTGTAATGATTTTCGAACTCACTTCCAACGTAGAGAACATGGTAAAGAAAGCAAATATAGCACTTTACACGTGTAAAAGAATGTTGGGTAAAAAATGGGGTCTCCAACCAAAACTATCCAATTGGTCCTACACAGCCATTGTAAGGCCAATACTAACATATGCGGCACTAGTTTGGTAGCCCGCAACAGAAAAGAAATACAACCAAACTAAGCTGAACAAGATACAAACAACAGCGTGTATCTGAACTACAGGAGCGCTTAGCACCAGTCCTACTGAAGCGCTCAATGTACTAACTCATCTGCTACCATTAAATTTAGACATCAAAACAATCGCTACTTGCAGCGCGGCGAGACTCAGAGTTATAGGAAGCTGGACAGCAAGGTCGTACGGTCACAGTAAGATTCTCCTACAGCGATCCTCGCTGCTCAAAAGCAGATCAGACTACACAGTCCCCGACCCTAAACTCAAGAAAGACTTTATGGTACGTTTTCCACCGAGAGCCGAGTGGAGCAAAGGGAAGGTGATTGGAAGATACGATATCGAAATCTATACTGACGGTTTTAAGATGAACTGTGGTGTGGCAGCTGGCTTCCATTCAGAGCCACTCAATCTATCTCAGTCAATTCGAGTTCCTGACTATGCCTGTGTGTTTTAGCAGAACGTTATGGTCCACCTACAATTTTAAGCAATCGTCAATATTGTTAAACATGAGGCGACGGTACGCTTGTTCGAGAGTCTGGAACAGCTGTCTGGCTTAGATGTCAACAACCTGATAAGGTTCGTGAACCGCACAGACTGGATATAGTCATGCTGAAAATAACTGGCAAACATCTTGGTAACGAGAATGTGGCAACAAAATGGTGCGGAAGCGCTATTTGGATTCTGGAAGAATCACCACTTAAACCAACCATGCCTGTGTGTTCCAGGCTGAACGTTTAGAGATCAGAGAAGCATGCAAATCACTAAAACTCTACAAGGAAGTTGGTGTAAGAGTAGCAGTATTTTCAGACAACCAATCAGCTATCAAGGCCTTAGACTCCAACACCATTTCAGTGCAGAGAGGGGAACTGGAATTGCTTAGTCATTGGCTTAAAATTACTCTGATATGGGTTCCCGGTCATAGGAACATACGGGGTAATGAGATAGCGGATGAGCTAGCAAGGAAAGGTTCGACACTAGAAATAGCAGAAACGGTGGCAGTCTCCACCCCACTGAACACAATAAAAGCGTCCATTGCTTCACACTATCATGCTTTAGCCGAAAGAAGATGGAAGCAATTAACTACATGTACGAGTATTACAACAAAAAACACATGGCCGTCGAACAAAATCCTAAGAACGAATCACCTGTTAGGATGCTCTCGGCCAAACATCTCACGCATCACTGCAATCCTCACAGGTCATTGGAAAGTAGGGGAGCATGAAGCCAGACTCAACCTCCCCTTCAATCCCATCTGCAGAAGCTGTCAAGCAGAAGGGGTGACGGAAAGTCTTTTCTACTACCTATGTGAATGTCCAGGGCTAGCTAGGGCACGACTCCGCTCCTTCGGTAAGCCTTTCTTAGAGCATATCAATTGGATCTCAGACATCGAGATAAAGAATTTGCTGCTATACTTGGACCTCACTAAATGGATGTGACTTGGAACAAAAAAAAAAAAAAAACAAGTCATAATCTCACGAGGATAGTGGTAGTAAAACGGTGCTGGTCACTAATTAGGATTATTTCAGTGGAAATACTCAACCACTTCAACAACAACAAAAACAATGATTTTCGAACCGTTTTTGATTTTTGTTTTTTTTTTTCAATAGTTATATAATTTTTATTTTAAACTCTTTTTCACTAGAATATCTTAATTTTTTCGATTTTTTTTAAATATTTACTATAAATACTTTTTGACAATTATTTTCACAACTTATTTGTTTTTTGTTTAATTTTAATACATAGTTTTTCCTCCTAAAAAATTTATAAAGATCCAAATTTCCAACATTGTGAATAATTTATTTTTAATGAATTCTAAAAACTTTTAGAATAAAGGATCTTGGTGAGCTTTTCAATTACTTTAGCCCCTTCAATAGAAATAACTGTCCAATGCGGTCAGGATTTTCTGCAAAACAGTTCAACTGGATGGGCATTGAACCTAGTATATTTTCAGATTCTTTTCTTTTTGCTTTCATTGTTACTTACAATTTTTATTTTTGAATTTTTATTTTTTATTATCTCTACTTAAGGGGTGAGCCTGCCTTAGAGGCTTCAAAAAATCGATTTTTGTTTTACATAAGTGTCTTACCAAACTATCCAAGAATGTGTTCTCAAAATTTCAGGAGCAAATTCAAAATATTTTCGAAGTTACAGAAGAAATTGTGAGCAAGCGTCGAGCAGGTATACGAGCGGCCGGATCGCTCGAAGTGCGATTTCTCGGTTCTTTTATTTTTACGATTTTTCCTAATTGGCGGGAAAGATAGGGAAATAGTTAAACGTCCTATCGAAACGAGATAGCATTGATTGTATTCGAAATTAAATTCTCTTATAGTGGAACCTAAAAAACCTTAAGAAAGTTATGATTAACCCACTTTTTAATTAATCTAAAGTGAATTTGTTTTTCCAAAAAAATGAATTACTTTTTTTTAATTAGCGAAAAATTGTTGAATTTCTCACTTTTTGTTTAATTTCCTTGGTTTAACTAAAAGCTATACTATACTGAAATAAACATTTTTTTGGATTATTGGTTTCAGATGGAAATTGCGACCTGCACCTTTCCCGCCGCACGACACATGCACATTCGAGGCAAAATACTTGCACCAGGCATAATATGACATATATTTTAATGAAAAAATTTGAAAAGACTGCTGAAATATATAACAATAACACCTGAAAGTTTCGTTTCAATCGAATATTTCTTTCCTTCCCAAAAAAATCCACGAAAAAATCGATTTTTTGAAGCCTCTAAAGTAGGCTCCCCCCTTAACAGACCTGTTGTAGTTATTACTTTTTTATAATTATATCACAAAACAAAATATAATAAAATCCAACATTTTAAAGTTTCATTTTATGGCAATTCTATGCATAGACTTGCGTTGTAAGACAAGGAGTTGAAAAAATCGGTGGATGCTGATGATGAGGAACCAAAAACGCAGATTGGCTACAATTAAACTTTTCTTATGTGAGTTGCATGGTATATTACATCCCATACAAAGCCTTTGCCTGGAAACTTGGACTACATAAATTAATTAAGCCCACAGCTGTGCTGGCATTACTATGCCTTCAATTTTTTAAATATAGTAAGCAGCAAATACTGATATTTATGATTTCACTCCACTCGAATTATTTACCAACATCCGCACTAGCATTTATTTCTTGACCTCAGATTTTTCTTCTAAATGGTGGTTTGCTGTGAAATCATTTATCATCATATCAAAACTTCACTTTAATTTCGATGTTTGCTGACACAAAGTGCTGTTATCATCAAATATTCCAAAATAAACTGAAATAGAATAAAATGCTTGACATGAGACTTCAATTTAACTCAAATCTTATCCCTGGCATTCTGGTATCCAACCAACTTCGTGCTAGTTTTATTTAATTTTCAAATTACAAGTTTTAAATTAACTATTATAGTAGTTATACCCAGCAATTCGCCTCCTACGCTTGGAGATACGCGCACACCCACTTAAACGTACATTGAAATGCTTACACCAATACACGCACATACACACATGTATATACGGAAGAATGAATGGCACATGCAAATGCGCTGCAACGTACTTATGTGTATGTAGGTATGTATATGCGTGTGTATGTATGTATATATGCGTGTGTATGTATGTATTGTGCATGTATATGCGATGTATATGACTTGATAGACTGCATGCACTCCCAGTAAATGAAAATTCACTTTATCAAAACTCTAAAATATTTAACAAATTTGGAAAAAACTCTGTGAAGTTTGGCATGAACATTTGGTGGCGGCGCGTGGCTTTGTTACAGGAAGTAAATAAGCAGACTCTACTCAAATTGAGCAGAAACAACTGATTGGTAGTTTATATGGAGCAGCTGAAAGTACAGAACCTGACCGCAAGCAGCTCTAATTTAACTTTGCAGTGGTGCCATTTACTTTATATTTAAGGAATTAAGAAATCATCAATCTTCCTTTCTTTGTTTCATCGATTTATTTGTCGAAATATCAGAAGCAATGCGCGTGATTTAATACTTCTGCCACCTATACCTAGTGAAATAGCCGCGGCTCATTAGAGATGGAAAAATATCGAACATCAAATATCAAAATCAAATAGTATCCGTAAGCCGTCACCGTAGCCGAGTCGGTTGGTGCTTGACTGCCATTCAAAAGCGCACGAGTTTGAATATCCGGTCGTGAAACATCAAAAAGTTTTTCTATGAACGATTGCCCATCGGCAGACTGTAGGCTCCTTCATTTGTGTTACATCAAAACGTATGCCATAAATATGGAGAGAAGCTCATCCAAATACCCAAAAAAGGTAAAGGGGTCTGCATAAATATGCAGTTGCGAGCACCTAAGTGGTAGTACCAAGAAAATATAAGGTAGTTAAAAATTAAATTTTAGTCGATGACGTGATTAGAAAGTATTCATTACTATTTTGAAATATTATTCTATTCTGTGTACTTTTAATTCGGAAGGAACTTCAAAGAGGGATTTAAAAAGAGCTGCCTCCCCAGATTTTCCCCGAGATTGAGATCGGCGGACTGAGCTGATCAGCTTGACTTTTCGACTCGCTTGTTTAGGATCCTAATTCTGCTGGTAGACCCACTTTATTGGCATTTCGCCTTTGCAATACGGCAACATAGCATTCTGTATTATTTACACATAAATCATGATATCCATTTTGCCATCAATTTAGTGTATGAGGCCTGTGTCATAATATGAGAAATATCCCAATTATTTTTGCGCCTCCCGTTTAATGGGTTTTCGAATGCATTGTGGCTGATTTTCGGTGCTATATGGAAGCCTGACATATTACCGTTAAACCGTGGCGTCATAGGAAGCTATAAATTTTAGACTTGTAAGTCCATAAAATATTACGCCATATGTCAGCTGTTCAGCTGTTATGTTTTGTTTATGCAAATTCCACATGTTTTATTTTATGTTTTGATATCAAGGGTAGATCTTCTCGTAAGCTGCAAGCTGCTAGTTCACCTTCCCGCAGTCTTCTACGTACAGTCCTGTCAGAAGCATTATAGTTCACCTCTTCTTTAATTAGTTTGGTTGAATTCATGGGATTTTCTTTGGAGCTCCTTACAATTCTCCGATAGCCTTGTAGGAAAGGTTTTCGTTTTTATCTTCTTCTTTCTGGCTTTTCCACAAATTTTATTGCATTTGAAACCATTTTTGCTGAACATTTAAGAATATGGGGTCCGGCACTCGAAGAGTAACCAATTTCAGACCGCTCGCGGAGCTGATGCACGGGCATCAGCTATCTGTTAGTTTGCTAAATGGCAGTCCAGAGTATAGTTTACAAGCGCGCGGAAGCATTTTGCCGAGAGTAAACGCAGAAAAAGAAAATCAGTAATGGATTTCAAACGTAATAGTGTGATTGCATTACACAGCGATTGTTCGTGAGCTCGAGCACGTTAAAGTAAATAAAGTTTACTCGTTACAATGATACTGGTAGCGAAGTGTCATGGAGGTGGTCATCAAAAGACTGCAACAACATGCGAAATGGTTCAAAAAGCGAGAACGCGACTTGAACGAAATCCCCACGAAGTGCCAATCATACGTAACATCCGCTGGATACTGAAAAATGATTTTAAAGTCAATCCTTACAAGATCCAAAAGGCACCTGATCTCACACCAAAGCAGCAACAAATCAGACTTCAGAGAGCGAAGGAGTTGCTTCGCTTGGCCGAAACCGGCGAATTTCGGAACATTGTGTTTTCTGGCAAGACAATTTTTGTAACTGAGCAATTCGTAAATTTCCAAAACGATAAGGTTTATTTGACCGACCGTTCGTACGAGAATTTGAGTCGTCGATTGGCCACCAGGAGGCAGTACCCGCCACAGGTAATGGTTTGGTTCGCTGTAGCCGCTGATGAGCGTTCTCTAATCGGCCTCATCGAGCCTGGCGTCAAGGTAAATGCGAAAATCCGAAATATTATCGAGAAAGTATTCTGGAGGTTGCTTTGAAGCCGTGGGCAGACAAACATTTTGGTGGCAGACCACGGACGTTTCAACAGGACTCCCCACCTTCTCCCAAAGCTCGAGTGAACCAAGAATGGGTAGAAAACAACGTTGCGAACTTCATAACGTCCACACAATGGCTCTCAAATTGACCAGACGTGTATCTGATGCATTATTCTCTTTGGGCCATTTTGGAGAACAAGGTCCGAACTAGAAGATTCACCAGTCTTGAGCGCTGAAAAAGTCATTGTCCACGAGTGGGCCAAAATACCTGCAAGTCACACTCCGGCACCTGGCGATTCGTTTCTGGGCCGTCTCAAGGCCTTAGTCAAGGCAAAAGGTGGTCATATTAAAAAACAGTAAATTGATTCTTAATTTTGTATTGTTTTCACACATTTTTTACTTTTCATTGAATAAAAGTAATTTCCAAACTAAATGTATGACTTTTTTTAATTGGTTACACTTCCAGTGCCGAACCCTGTATTTTGTATATCTGTAAAAGATCTGCCATCTGCCCTCAGTTTCAGAGTTCTGTGTTCAGAGTTCAATAAAAAAAAAAATTAATGAGAAATTAAAAAGTTACTTTCATATAAATCTGTGCTAAATTTTGTTAATATTCCTTGTATAACCTTAAAAACTGAATGTATTGCTTTTTAAATGTTGCACTTAAACACGTAATGACGACATTAAAGAACTGTTATTTACGTAGTTACCAGATGTATTCATATCAACCCTCCACATCTCTCTTAACCCTTCGTAGATAGTTGGTTTTAAAATTTTCTTTTGTATGATTTATTGCGAAAAAATAAAAATAAATTACTTAAATATTATTTTCTATGGGCACAGCTATTTTTATATTCACAGCTGTACTGGGTTGCCCATATTCGACGGACCCATGTGTTTTTTTTTTTAAATCCGCAGGCAACAATCTTTGCGTCAATTAAATCTTATACGGGAATAAATGCAAATCAATGCGGATAATTCGTTGTAAAGTAGTTCGAGAAATGCCCAACTGCTGAGAACGGCGATTTTGGGATGTCCTTGGTGACGTCTCAACACTGGCCCGTACAAGAGCAATATTCTCATCCGATCGCCTTGGTCGGTTCGGATTTGGCCTCTTTGGATTAGAAAGAGCATCACCAGTCGAAAACCTTTCGTACAAGCGTTTAATGGTGTTCTTAGAAGGCGCACTTTTCACATTATTTAATTTTTTATACGCACGTTGAGATTTCACAATTGACTTCTTTTGTTGAATGTAAATTTTTACTCTTTGGGAGCGCTCGCGTGGCGTGTACTGTTCCATGGTAAAAATCTGCTTGGACTAACAATTCCAACGCGGTACGTCATTAAGCGATCTGACGTCTCTGTCAAAAGATACAGAGTTGCCAGATGAGTCCGTCGAATATGGGCAACCCTGTATATATCCGTGAGCCACTTGACGGATAGTCAGAACTTGTAGATTGAAATTCCAACTTCTTTTTATTTAGACTTCGATGAAATCCATTAAAAATATTTCTAAAAATTTTCGATTTCAACCATATTTTGTTAATTGGGTACTCGAGTAAAAAAACAAAAAAAAATATATATATATAAGCGCATGACGAGTGACTGTTTGTGTACACACGTAATTGTTGTCTATTTCAGGATCCCAAAAAGTAGCATCAATTTAAACATAGTTGCAGTGACTTAAAATGGATAGCAAACACATGCGTGCATACATACACACATCCATACATACAGACGCACATACATACATGCTTACATACATACATACATACACATATCCATACATACATAAACCTATATATAATTTACTACTGCTAACCAAACCGCATACGCATTGGTTAGCTCCACTTCTTCTTCTTTCTCCATTATCTGCTGTGCTCCGAAAACATTCCATGGCAGTTCCAACGACTCCGGTTATGGCCAAGATATCTCTGTATCTGTATGTAGATACATACATACATTTATTTCGCACAGCATATCGTTTGATGAGGTAACTGTATCATCAGTAGTGGGCGTGCGTGTGCGTGCATGCACTCCGATACGCATTTGGATCTGTGTGCCTAATGCTTGCGGCATACGCCTGAGGCTGCTGCTTAATTTAACTTTTACTCTACTGTAACATGAGCGACCATGCAGGGGTATCTATGTGCCCATTTATAAGTATGTATGTATTTGTATGCTGGATCAGGTGCTGATATATGTAACCGCAAGTGTAAAATGTATTGCATGGTAAAGAGATATGTATTTTATTACATACATACATACGTACATAGTATATCAATAAGTATACATACAAATACATGTACACAATTCACCTCTGCTGGCATTTGCCATTTGAAAAGCTTCGCATTTCGAGTTTTAATCAAATTTCGTGAGTTGCCTCAAGTTGAGCAACACACACACACTCACACACAGAAACGTAAATACGACTTCAATTTATTTCATCTACGAAATGCATTCATCGAAATAAGAGTAATCACACAGACACATACATGCAAACATACCTACACACGTACACCGCAAGCGTTTGCATCACGAAGCATTCAAGCATGAAAAAACTCAAATGCACACATTTAAATGCACAAATACCTACACATAAACACCGACACTTCCATTTATCACACTATCTTCTCTTTTTCCACTTAGTGCTGTACAGCAGATAGATCTCGCTTATGCATATTTATGTTTGCGCAACAATTTATATATTTACATTGGCATTCGTATCCATTTATGTGTTAAATAATTGTATGCTTTTCTATTTATATTACTTTGGTTTATAATCGGTTAGACTCATTTCAGGCATTAACAAATAAATATTTACTTTCTCAGCGAGCAAATGAATTGCTTAGTTGCTTAGATAAAATGTTTGCCACATTTTACGGGCAAGTAAGTAAATTGAAGTACTTTAAGGCTTAAAGCATTAATCTATAAAGCCAAGTATACAAATTTTAATGTCAACATTTCAGCAACTGCAGTTGGAAAATATATGCATACATGGCTTCTAAAGCTCCTCTCACTCAGAGAAGATTACTTAGAAGAAAATTGTTGCTCATAATTAAATTATAAAATTTGTATATTTGAAACATTATTTTATACGAATACTGAGCTAAGAGTAGGGATGCTAATGGTAATAGTGAGGGTGATGGTAATGGTAATGGTAATGGTAATGGTAATGATAATGGTAATAATAAAGGTAATGGTAATGGTAATAGTAATGGCAATGGTAGTGCTAATAGCATTGGTGCCAGCTCTGGTTTTGGTATGGGTGATAGTATTTGTAATCATAAAAGTAATGGTAATCATTATAGTAATGGTTATAGTAATAGTGGTGTTGATTATTATAGTAATAGAAATTACATTGTAGTGGTAATGCAAATGGTAATAGTATTGATCGCCATCGTAATTGTGGTGAATATGTTTACAGTGGCTATAGTAATTGTAATTGGTAATGCTAGTGATAATTATAATCTAAATGGTAATGGTTATAGTATTGACTCTTGAGATAGAGTAATTCTGATTGTAATGGTACAAGTGTTTGTAACATTAGTCGTAATGGTAATAGTTAATAGCAATGATAATAGTAACGGTAACGAAAATCATAATGATAACAGCTCTGATTTTTTTGAAGGCTGATATTTAATAATTATGGTAGTGAAAATCATAATAGTAATTTTAATAGTAATTATAATGGTATGATAATGTTTTGAAATGGGTAATGGTAATAGTATAAGTAACAATAGTGATAGTGGTATTTAAATGGTAATACCAATTCAAGTAGTAATTGTAATGGCATTGGTATTAGTAATAGCAATGGTAGCGTTAGTGGCAATCATAATAGTAACTGTAATAGTAATGGTAATGGTAATAGTTATATCAATGATAATAGGAATATTGATGGTAAAAGCAATTGTTGTATTGATAGTAATTTTAATGGTATTGGTAATCGTAATAATATTGATAGCGATAATGATAAATATAGTGGCAATGATAATTTTTAGTAATGTTAAGGTAATCATATTAGTATTGGTCATGATATTGATAGCGGTAATGATAATTGTTCAGGTCACGGTAATGGTAATGACTATTATAATCGTGAGGTTGTTACAGATATTGACATTGAAACTAGAATGGCAATAGAACTGAGATGGAATCACTACAGGATCATTACTGGTGTTAGTGGTAGGGATTTTGGCAATGAAAGTTGTAAAGAGAATAAAAAGAATAATAGCAGTGATAATGGCGAAGGTGTGAGTAATGGTAATGGTAAACAGTAATGGTACTGGTACTGATAATGGTAGTGACAATGGAAATAAAAAATGGGTAATGAATAGAATCGCAATGGTTATTATAAGGGTAATTTTATAGATAATTTTAATGGTAATGGTAATTTTATAGATAAATGTACCAGTAATGATAAAGACACTAGGGACGTTAATGATATGTTACTAATGGTAGTGATTGAAAAAGGCATTGGCAAGTGAAATAGCATCGGTACAGGTAATGATTTGTTAATTGAAATGGCAGAGATCCAAGGAAAAATCTATGAGAAGAGAAGGTATGTTTCAGTGGGATCACTATAGACGTAGTAACGGCGGTGCAAAAACATTTTTAACCAAAACAAAAACGTCAAAAAAAGACAAAAAAAAAATTATACAGGTTATGGTATTGGTAATGGTAACGACAACGGTAATGGAAAAGGTCAAAGTAATAACAATGAAAATGATATCAATGATAATGATGTTTCTAAATGGTTCTAAATGTTAACGTTAATAGTAGTAGTACTTGCAATTGCAACGAATTAAAATGCAAATTGTTATGATAGAAAAGGACATATCCATTGCAAAATTTACCCGACTTTGAGAAATGCACTCACTTTAAATACAAAAAGTGAAATTAAACGCAGAAGTCTTACTCTCTGCCAAAGAGCAATAGAACCACTGCCTCAAAAACTTAGTAAATTATGTGGCAAAGTCCAACAGAAGATCAGCACTTATCATTTTTTTTTCTTAGTTCACTCCACTCGGGAGCATAGGACCTCGACAAGACTCAGACTTGCGTTGCTTTCGTTAATCCATTTGCTTTCTGACAGGGTAGGTGATTAGCCTGCCGCTACTTATAATTATTAAAGGCATGAAATCATTGGCTCAGGAAATGGAGCTTGGAACTCTGAGAAAGAGCACTAGATAAATCGTAAGTGAGAGATTTAGAACCAAGATGTGAGAGCTTTATCAAAGCGTTTTAGAGACGTGTATAAATAGAGTTCAACTCTTGGCACTCATATGGTTTCTTCAAGGAAAAATTTTAGGACTACAAAGACTTCGCAGCGAACTTGGATTTTTTGAAGCAGCAGACGAATCTCTATAAATTACTACATTTTTCCCACTGTGAACTGAATCACTGTGCGTATTATAACTCGAAAAGTTAATGGGATTCTGGGACTACTAAGAATAGACTAATATTTCAAAAAAATTGTCGTGGGGGCTTATCAAATATGGAAAAAAAAAATTTTCTCAACAATTTTTACCATAAAAAAGGATTTTCTTAATAATGTTGAGTACAATTTTTGCCTAAAAAAATTTCCCAAACTATTCCAAATTTGTTTCTCCACAAAAAACTTCTTTTCCCAAAAAGTTTTGACAAAAATTAAACAAACAATTTTCTCAAAAATGTTCAAGAAAATTTTTTTCTAAAAAGTTATTTTCCAAAAAATTCTCAACTTTCTCTTTAACAATTTTGAACAAAATAAATTTTTTTCTCAAAAAATTTCAACAAAACCAAAATTTCTCAAAAATGTTGGTCGAAAATTTTTGCTAAAGAACTATTTTCCAAAATATTCCAAATTTTTTTCTCAACAATTTCTAACAAAAAAAATCAAAAATTTTAACTAATTCAAAATTGCTCAAAAATTTTGGTCAAAAATGTTTGCTAAAAAACTATTTTCCAAAATATTATATTTAAAATTTTTTTCTCAACAATTTTTAACAAAAAAAAAATTCAAAAATTTTAACATAACCAAAATTTCTAAAAAATGGTGGTCAAAAATGTTTGCTAAAAAACTATTTTCTAAAATATTATATTTAAAATTTTTTTCTCAACAATTTTTAACAAAAAAAAAATTCAAAAATGTTGCCCAAAAATTTTTGCTAATATAAAAACCCATTTTCCAAAATATTTGACATAAAAATTATTTCCAAAAATTCCAAAATTTTTTCAACCATTTAAAAAAAACAAAAGGTAATGGGATATTCGGAGATTGCTGAGCATAGACTAACATTAAAAAAAAAATCGGACTTGGACGCTTTCCAAAATGGGAAAAATTTTTAACAAAAACAAAATTTCCAAACAATATTGGGAAACAATTTTTCCTAAAAAACTATTTCCTTGAAAATTCCAAATTTTTTTCTCATAAATTTTTTAACAACAAGTTTTCTATTTTTAATTTTTTTAGGAAAAACCAAATTTCTTAAAATTATTCCGCAAAAATTTTGCTCAAAAAGCTATTTTTCAAAAAATTCCAAATATTTTTCGCAACAATTTTTAAACAACTGTTTTTTTCTGAAAAAGTTTTAACCAAAAAAAAATTCTCAAAAATTTTGCCCAAAAGTTTTTCTAAGAATTTTCCAAAAAATTCCAATTAAAAAAAAAAAAAAATCTTGTTAAAAATATAATATAATAAAAGAAAATTTATTCTTACGTCTTATTATACTCAGTAGTATATTACAAAGAAAAACAATTTTCAGAAAAAATTAAAACTATCTGTAAACTACTAGGATCACTTGACGTGGGATCGGAATTTCTAGGGAGACTATGTGATGACACAACACTCCATAACATACTCCACACATGACTCTGCCGTTTGCATCGAAAACATTAAGTATTGCTAGGACAACTTCCTTTGACCGGAACTGTGAACTTTGCTATAGGCAGAAGAAAGTATAAAAGTTGCATTAGAGTTGTATGCAATTATACAAAAGCCATTAAGCGGGCATGAATAAAAATTTTAGAAATTTTCGATAAGTGAAACTCAAGCGGAAATATTCTTGCCTATTAATTGTTAATTTAATTGCTTGTTAGTCACGTCGACACTACTTCTTGACTTCTTCTCAAAAACGACATCAAAAAGTATATAAATATTATCAAATAATAAGAACAAAAATGAAAAATAAACAAAAAGTCAATTCAAAAGCAAAGTTGTTAAATATATCTATTACTCCACATTTACAATTTAATCGCCTTTCAGCTGCCTTATTTTTTTACTTTTACCGAACATAAGTGATTGCGAAACTTTGCGACTTGACTGCAACATCAAGCAACTTGACATAAGAACGTACATATAAATATATTAATTGGCCTCTCTACTTGAAAATGCTTCAGCATATAAAACAAATATTATTGGTGAAATTTTTATAACAAACTTAAAATAATTTTTTAAACTAAATTTTGCACTTCATGTCCTCTAAGTAAACTTTTCAGATGTCGTGAAGCATTGCATGGCTTGTCAGTTGCTTGACCTTTGTCCGTGTAAGAGTTCCTTTCAACGAACGCGACTCTATTTTTATCAATGCTGCCAGCTGTTGGAGTGTCATGACTGGCCAACAACATAAAACTGCTGATATTTTTGCAGAGAATATGTGAGCAGATACTTGAGTGAGTGAATGGGTAAATGGGTAGCAAAACTGCTTTTCCGTTCAGCCATTGAAGACATTCATGATGTGGACGTGCTAAACTTTCTCCTAAAATTTTTATTTTTCGTGCAGTTGGCTGTAAGAAAAATGCGAAAATGCAACGTCACTCACTTTGGCATTTTCTATTCATATTGAATTTTTATTTTTAACTAAATTAAATTTTCGATTGCGGGCCTTTAAATTTGAGAGGAAACTTTAATATCAGTGTCGTCAACAGTTGGACTTGTGCTTGTTTGATAACAATTTCGAAGATGTTTTTCATATCCATATATTTTAAATTTCATAAACATACAGAAGGGGCGTGGCTATAGGCCACAATATGCCACAAAATCACAAAACTAATATTTGAATTCCCACAAATGAAAAAATTGCTCAACCAATTAGGGTATTATTTTTTTGCTATAAGGCATTGAGATGCTTACTATCACGCTGGGTATTACTATTACCGTCATTGTTCGCCATCTTCACTAAACAGAATCAGCGGACATAAGCCTAAATAAAATTTATTTATGACCAAATTTCGGTCTCAGATCGCTGATTGTTTTTTGATCAGACTTGATGTGCCTTAATAAATTTCCAGTCTTTACAAATTATAAGGAATTTTCAGTCACTCTTCTTTCTCTTTGATATTATCAGTCGAGTAATTGACTGCACTTTAGAGCGCATTTGTTTTCATATTCCATCAAAAAACTTGTGAATTAGTGATTTGATTCTTTCTGGAGTGGGTTAGAGTGGGTTAGAACGGTTTATGCCACTTATACTCCGATACATAAAATATTGAAAGAATTAATTGAAATTTACAATTCTTTGGCTTTCGATTTTACATATTCTAAGCAAGCTTTCAAATTGTCGCTAAATGAAATATATAGATAAGTGTGAATTATTACCGTTAAGCATTTTTGTAATAGGTTGCAGGTTTACTAAGAATAACTAAATAAAAAAACAAAAAAATAACTAAAGGAAATAAAAATAATAAATAAAAAGCTAAATCATAGCAAGAATAAATAAATAACTAAATAACTAAAAATAAAAAAAATAATAAAAAATGTATATACAGTCGAACTTCCATATAGTGAATTCGCACGGGACCTGAAAATCACTTCACTATATAGAAACTTCATTATAAAGAAACATTGATTTTTTATGTAATTTTATTTAAAATAATCAGTGAGTTTGGTTTGAATTACAGTCTTCCATTTTTCATTTTCAATAAAAGCTTCCAAATCATGTAGAGAGTTGAAAACATTAATCGGCACGTCACTCCTCATTTCCACAAAGGCTCTAATTACGCTAATGGATGAAGCAGCTTGTATCAACGTAGGTAATGCCTCCTCAGTTTCTGCCAATTCTTCAACGGTCAAATCGTGTTCATCGTTATCTGAAATAATATTTACATATTAAATTTTTGTTTGACTATAAAAAGATAAATGCTTACCAGGTTCAGCTGGAACTCCGCGACTTTCAAAAATGCTGTTGAGAATATCTTCTTCGGATGGTTTGTCCCAAGTCTGCACACCATTATCAACATTTACGTAGTCATCAAACGATGCTTCGATATTTGCTACTTTTTTAAATGAAGACTGTAAAGCAGCCTAATCCGATATTGAAAGAAGGTCCTCTTCATCCCAATGCTCAAATGGAATCTGCATAACATCTTTTGAAAATCCAGCCTTTTTAAAACAGTTGGCAACTGTTTCTGGTTTAACATAGACATTCCATATATTGCTAAGATTTCGAACTGCTTGCAGCAAGTCTATGGCCATAACAGAATTTCCCTCATCCACTTGAGTCAGTATATTCGTTAAAATTCGTTTTCTGTAATGTTGTTTCATGTTGTAGATAATGCCTTGGTCCATTGGTTGCAGTAACGAAGTCATGTTGGGAGGAAAATAAGCGATATGAATGTGTCTCAACTTGTCTCTCACATCTTTAGGGTGGGCAGTGCAGTTATCAACAAAAAACAACACCTTTCTGTTTTGATCACAAAATTTTTTGTCGAGTTTTACAATCCATTTCGTAGAAATCTCACTGGTCATCCATGCTTTTTTGTTAAACTCATAATCGACACCTAAAGATTTTATTCCCTTGAAGTACCTCGGATTTTTGGCCTTTCCGATTACCAGCAATTTTAGCTTTTCTGATCCAGTCATATTGCTTCCCACCAGGACAGTTATTCTCTCCTTGCTTTGCTTCCCACCAAAGCATTTTTCATTTTTGAATGCCAGTGTTTTAGTTGGCAAGCATTTGAAAAACAAAGCAGTCTCGTCGGCATTAAAAATGTCGTTAATGTTGTAATTTTCAATTAATTTCGGTAAGGCGTTCGTTACCCATTCATCACGGTTTTCTATGTTGGCGTCAGCACTTTCCCCACATAATGTCTTTTGAATAACGCCATGCCGACTTTTGAACTTGTCTAACCAACCTGTACTTGCCTCAAATTCGTGGTGTCCTAGTGCTTCCGCAAAATCTTTGGCCTTTTGCTTCAATAATGGTCCAGATAAAGGGAGATTCTTACCACGTGCAACGAGTAACCATTTCAGCATTGCTTCAATATCCTCAATCCTCAATATCCTCAAAATGACAAGGTCGAAGTCTTTTGCGTTTGGTATTTACTGCCAAATCCTCCGCATTTTTTAAAATCACTTCCTTATTTTTTAAAATATTTGATTAAGTGCTGGGAAGAACTCCGAATTCATTGGCAATATTTTTTTTTTTTCTTTCCTTCATTAACTTTGTTAATCATTAATAACTTTTTTTCAAGCGAAATGCTGCTTCGATGCATCATTTTAATTTCAATCACTGAATAAAACTGTAATAGCTCAGCTCTTTCTGTTTTAATTTCCACATCTAACTGTAATTTTTTGCAACAGAAAACTTTTGAAAAAATTCACTATATGGAGACAAAAACTTAGTTCGCTTGAATTTCCAGCTGTAAAATTTGTTCATTATATAGAAAACTTCACTATATAGAAATTCATTATAAGGAGACAAAAATACACCGAAAGTAGAACGAAAAAGCAGTGTCTTCGAAACCAGTTCATTATAAGGAGAGCTTCATTATATGGAAGTTCACTGTAGAGAAGTTCGACTGTAATTACCATAAAAAATTTTGCACTTCCAACCTGAAGTATAGAGAATACAAAGAATACCTAACCGTGACTTGTAGCGACCTACCCCATTTTTTTTTTGATGACTAAGTTTAGCTGCCGTTATAAGTCTATATACCTAATTTCAGTATTTTAGTTCTTTCCCTTTTCGTTAACATCGCAAATTTTGGCGCTCGGACCTACAGCGCATTGGACGTTTTGGTATTGGTTACGTATACGCCGTGGGGACGGTGCACGTTTAGAGGAAACTACCCATAAGTTGTGTTATAAGATTTTCAAGGCATTAGGGTTTTAAACTTTAAACGGGAATGCACCTTATTCCACTTGATCAAACAATTTTAATTCCAAAAAAAGTTCAACTCAGTTCGGTTCGTGTGATTAACAGAGAGTGGCGTGATAAAGAAAATCGGAGGGCGTAAAAATGTGGAAATGACATAAGTGAAATACTTATATATGTATATATAATTTACGCGTCCATCATTCCTGGGTGCTTGGCCTAACTCCTCCTACAGTTTCAGGGACCTACAGTTTCAAGCCGAACGGCAGATATTTTTTATGAGGAGATTTTTCATGGCAGAAACACACTCGGAGGTTTGCCATTGCCTGCCGAAGTCCGACCGCTATTAGAAAAAACTTGTTCTTCATTTTTGTGTTTCACCGAGATTCGAACTAAATTGAATCGAAATACTTAAAATGCTAAAAACGCTCCATATAACCAGTATATTTATGTATCGTACCACCAGATTGTCCTTAGAAGGACAAATGTAGGACACAGGCAGAACTGGACATTAACGCACTTTTCATACAAGTAATTCCATAAATACTATAAAGGGTTTGCCAAAATTCCTTCAGGCTACAGAAAATTTTAACTAAAGAGCTGGACAAATCTTTTGTAATTAATTCAAAGCTTTTCGAAGGTGGATTGATCACCTTTTATCTAGCGATTAAAAGATTATAAAGATGTAAGAAGCGTTTGCAGTGACGCATGTAAATCTTCGTTTTGCGGCTGAGAAAATATTGACGATGGAATAAGTTTTTAATGAAAAAATGACAAGGTCTATGAAAGAAAGTCGATAGAATTGAAAAATAAGGTACCAGGCGTTCAGAAAGATAATGGTTCCGTATATTCCATGGTTAGTGAAGAGTATCCCATAAATTATAGTGCTACCCTTGATGTATTTTTATGAAACATAAAAACTGGAACAAAATTGTGCCAAAAAGATATTTTAAGAGGCGTGGCGCAGAATGTAAAAAAACTCTTTTCAACGGAGAACACTAGGCCCTTTAATAAGATTCAACTTTGGCACATAAAGCTAAAATGAAGAGAATAGGTCGCGGACAGAATATTCGAGCTTTTATTTCAGTATAAGATTGGCATTCAGGCTACTCAGATTTAAATTCTTTCGAATCTTATAATCGATGTTAAGGAATATGATCTAAAGGGTTTTCCAATAACAGGTGTTATTTGTAAATGGATTGTGCTATCGAGAGATGATTAACGATTTTTTATGGCCGGAATTGGATGATATTGATCTGAACCACGTTTATTTTCAACAAGACGGCGCTACGTGCCACACAAGCAACGAAACTATTGATCTTTTACGAGAAAAGTCTCCGGACCGTCTTATCTCTCGGAGAGAAATCGGCCACCGAAATCTTGTGATTTAGCACCTTATGACGTTTTTCTTTGGAGCCACGTGAAAGAGAAGGTCTACGGCAACAGCCCAGGGTCAATTATAGACCTCAAAGATTGAATTCGTGAGGCTATCGAGGACATAGGGCACCCAATTTGCTATACGTATATACAAAATTTCATGAAAAGGATATTGTCCTGTAAGCGTGGTCGTGGAATGAATGTCTGATGTTGCTTTCCACAATTAATGGCATAGCTTCATATATTAAAATATCAAAACAATACCTCTTATTAAAAACGCCTATGTTTATATAGTTTGCCACCTAAATTTGAATAACATCAAGTAAATACTTATAGCAATAACGTCATCCATTTCTATGAAAACCATGCATGCCCCTTGAATGCAATAGCTGGACCGAGCAAAAGGCGGTGGTAACTGGGAATATTTATTTGCTTTTTCAGAAACATCATTGATCATGATGCGACATTGAAAATGAATCATTTAAATGGCCTAGTAGGGGTAGTGAAATTCATTGAGAAGTTCACAATATTATGTTTGGAAGTTTTCTAATGCCCTGAAATTCTCAACTTCTTCCTACGTAAAATTTTGGCATTACTTGATTGACGATTACTTGACGATTTTTAAGTTCTAGTAGATGGTTCCATTTTTTATTGTTTTTAAGGTTTTCGCGAAAATAGCTCAAATATTTGCAATCAATCCGAAATTTACCAAACTTTTTTTGTATTTTCAACTTTGGTAGCTTTTTTTCTGCATATTTACACAAAAGTATTTCCTATTAACACATTTTCTGTAAGGAACATTTTACTTTGAGTGGAATGCGGTACCAATCCTGGAAATAAACTAATGGGCTATGAAATTTTAACTCTTAATATTGGGTGCTTTTTAATAGCTTAATAGCTTAATACAATGGTCCATTCGATCATTTCAGTTTTTCACTACTGTTTCCTGAACAATAAATCTAAATGCACCTAATCACCAAAAATGCAAGGCGAACGATGGGCAATGTCAACACAGTTTGCCATTCTCAATTGGGAAATTGTAGTTTTGATATCGATAGTCGTCGTGCAAAAAAAAAACATAACATAACAAAACATAACATAACATAACATAACATAACATAACATAACAAAACATAACATAACATAACATAACATAACATAACATAACATAACATAACATAACATAACATAACATAACATAACAAAACATAACATAACATAACATAACATAACATAACATAACATAACATAACATAACATAACATAACATAACATAACATAACATAACATAACATAACATAACATAACATAACATAACATAACATAACATAACATAACATAACATAACATAACATAACATAACATAACATAACATAACATAACATAACATAACATAACATAACATAACATAACATAACATAACATAACATAACATAACATAACATAACATAACATAACATAACATAACATAACATAACATAACATAACATAACATAACATAACATAACATAACATAACATAACATAACATAACATAACATAACATAACATAACATAACATAACATAACATAACATAACATAACATAACATAACATAACATAACATAACATAACATAACATAACATAACATAACATAACATAACATAACATAACATAACATAACATAACATAACATAACATAACATAACATAACATAACATAACATAACATAACATAACATAACATAACATAACATAACATAACATAACATAACATAACATAACATAACATAACATAACATAACAAAACAAAACATAACATAACATAACATAACATAACATAACATAACATAACATAACATAACATAACATAACATAACATAACATAACATAACATAACATAACATAACATAACATAACATAACATAACATAACATAACATAACATAACATAACATAACATAACATAACATAACATAACATAACATAACATAACATAACATAACATAACATAACATAACATAACATAACATAACATAACATAACATAACATAACATAACATAACATAACATAACATAACATAACATGCAGTTCAAGCAAGGTAACGCCGCATGAGCGAGATAACGACGCATGAGCAAAATTACGACGCATTTTTTGGTGCGTGCAGCCGGCTACATAGAATTATAAGACGTTATCACGTCAAAAATTAAAGGTATGTAAAGGGTCTTCCAAATGTGACGCCTAGATGTCGGTCAAATGTAATTCCTAGACTGTTTCTTCCTTTATGTGAATAAACCAATAGCGATGCCAAAGCGTAATCATTTGCTGAACTCAATGCGAGCGAGTGCTAGAAAATTTCAATTCTCGTATGAGAGCCTGTAAATGTGCTCTGGTGAATATTCAAAAGATGTCATTCCTCAGATATAATTGTGAAGAGCCGTATTTCGAATGGAAATATTGAAATTTGAAAAAATCTTAATTTTTGCATTTTTTATTTTAAAACAAAATCTTGGCACGTCTTTTGAAAATGCTACTCATAACAACCTTCAGCCGTTCAGAGCTGGCATAAAATTGTGGTACCATAAATCATGAGGAGGAGCTGGCGATATGTTTCACACGTTTCTTTTTTCACAGCTCAAGGAACATCTTCAAAAATTATTTGTTTGTTAATAGGAATAAAAGTGGGAAATTGCTGCTTTATTAAACCTCGTAAATGTTTGCTTTTTTCCAGTAAGTTTTTGAATTTTCCAAAAGCAGTAATATAATATTAAGTACTTGACTAAAATAAACTTCAATTAAATTATTTAGTTGACTACCATGGCGGATATAGACTTAAAATAATACAATTTTTCGCCTTATTTCCGATTTTTAATTATATTGTGAAAAATAGTTAAAGTTTTTCATTTAACCAAATAGGATATCCCGCTGTCAATTAATTCCTCGAGCTGTTTTAAATATTTGTTAAAGCAGAATTTTATGCTAAAAGGCAAACGGAAGTAACTGCGCCAACACATTTTACGGCAATTTTCCGTAAAAAAAATAAATTTCTCTATTTAATGTTATTTTATTTAAATTTATAATTTTTTTTTGCTATCCAACTTTTCAGATTTTTGCTATCTTCACGGGCCACTGCAGCCTAATTACAATTAATCCACTTGACCGCGCGGGCTTGCAGTGGAACAAAAACAAAATAGACAAAAGGATATTATTACAATTACAAATTTCAATGTGGCCCAAGGACAATGGAGCTAATAAATAAATTGTGTGTACACACACACACACGTTCATATTTATGTATGCGCCAGTGTAGCTGCATAAAGTAGTGCAATAAATGACGTTGATAAAATAACAAAAAGTGATGCTTTAGCAGAAAATGCATGTGTGTGTATGTATGTATATGCAAGTAAGCTTAACCTCTTGCCCGTCGTGCATAAAATTTGCTGAACGCCGGCAGAATACAATTAAAATTTATTTAAGTAACAATTTTAACATTTCCATAGCAAACTCAATGGGTGCTTGAAATGGCTAGTCGTCGGCTAGTCGCCCAACAATGGCGATAATTTAATTACAAACATTATATTTACATATATTTATACAGATATATGTTTACTTACAGTTGCGGTCAACCAATTAGCAACGCACAGGTGTAAGCAGTTTTTCGAACAATGAGAAGGTATTGCTTATTTATAGAGTGCTAAAAATTTTATTTTTTTATTTATTCATTCTTTCATCAATTAAAGTACAACTCAAATAGTTTACTAATACTAAAGTTTAAATATAATATATGGTAAGCAATACTGTGAGATATATTATATTAGTGACAATTCAAAAAGTGTATCTCCAGATTAAGTTTTGATTTGAAAGTCTCTCGTGAGTTAGAGAATATATTCAAATTTTTGCATAATTGGTTAGACTGCCTTGTGCAACGTGCAAGCGATTCATTTTGACTAACTGAACATATTGCTGAGTCTAAGGTAACGAGTGGGACAATTAAAAAGTATTAGCACCAGCAAGAAGTGACATTTGATATGGCTCGTAACTATGCCCCTTATAAACGTTACCGATGAAATTTTTCTCCGCATTTCTAAAGTTGGTAATGCTAACAGAAGATATCTACTTTTATATGCAGGCAAACTGCAAGGCCAACGAAGTGAATGAATAGCAAATTTAGTAAAACGTTTTTGAACCTTCTCAATTCTTAAAGATGAATCCATATAGAATGGATCCCAAATAGTGCGTAGAAATATTCATATAGAATGGATCCCTCAGCGTAGTAATATCCTGGAACTCCCTTGAATTCATTATTACAAAGCCAAGCATAGATCTAGACTGGGCAATTATAAAGTCTATATGTTTAGAAAACGACATTTTCGATGTATATATGACCCCGAAGTCTTTCTTTTCATAATTTTTTTTAGGGTAACAATGCCCAACTTGTAATCGAAAACAATCGTAACTTCGCGTCTACTGAATCACATGTGCTGGCATTTACCAGCATTAAGAGGCAAAGTGTTATCATCACACCAAGCTTCCAATCTTGTTAAGTCTTCTTGAAGTCTTATGCAGTCAGTTACGTCGTCTATCCGGTTGTAAATTTTCAGGTCATCTGCATGCATCAGACAACGTGATGTCTCGAAACGTCTGGAATGTCATTAACAAACATTAAGAGCAATAGTGGCCTAAAATGGATACCTTGAAGTACGCCTGAGGTAGCTTTGATGGTAGCAGAGTTTATGTTATTTGCACGAACGAATTGAGTTCTATCTGTTAGATAAGATGCAAGCCACTTGACTATCCTAGCTTAGACCAATTGGACCCAGCTTTTTCAGTGGGATACTATGGCTGACTCTATAGAACGCTTTCGAAAAATCAGTGAAAATGACAACGCATTGCTGGCCTGTTTCAAATTGGTTTAAGATCAAATTTGCATCGGTAGATCTACCCATAACAAAGCCCGGCTGATTAAGCGATATGAGAAATCAAGAAAATCAAATCATGAACTAGCTTTCCAAAGAGTTTAGGTATGCAAGAGATTTTGCAGATAGGGCGATAATTTGGGACTTCCTACTTGCTTTCAGGCTTATGTATCGGTATGATAAACGATTTTTTTCAATTATGTAAAAATTCACCATAAGCTAGTGATTTATTGAAGATAATTGTTAATGGTTTTGCTAACGATGTAGCACACTTTTTTAATAATATAGGAGGGAAGCCATCTTCTCTAGGGCCATTTGTCAAGGCCGAAAGGCCCTTGAAAGCATCGTTAGATGAGAGCTGGAAGCCTTTATTTGTTCGTAAGCTGTTAAAAGAGGTATCTTCTATTCCGGTGTCAGATTGGCAAACATAAGCAGATCGAAAGCAATCTGCAAAAAGGTTTGAATGTCCGTCAACGTTTCCCCCAAATAATGCATTTTATCCGGAATTCCAGTGGTTTTCTTCTTACCGTCAATAAACTGCCAAAAATATTTAAAATTTTCATTGACACCAGTCTCTACCTGAGAAATGTAGTTCTGATATAAAAATTTTTGTTCAGAACATCGAATTCTTTTTGCAACCGATTGTACGCTTCATAAAGTTTTGCGTTATTAACACACTTTTATTAGCTCGGGTTGTATGTATGTATGTATGTATGTATGTATGTAACGGAATCTTTGAGCTTAATTTTCACTGGCTTCTAAAAATCTGATCGACTTGGAATTTTACACACCTATCAAGGACCGATAACAATGCAATAATTTGATAAAAGTTTTCCATTATCCTTATTAGGATTGCGAGGATTAATATTTTCTTTTTTTACCTGTGGGCAAAAAGTAAGGTGAATTTGGTTGTAAAACGAAAAATTTTTATTTATTCTTGTAAATCAATTTCATCCCCTTCAAAATAATCCCCTCTCGATGAAATACACTTACGCCAACGCTTTTTCCAATCCCCGAAACATGCCGAATAGTCCATTTCCGGTATAGCCATCAGCACCTTCTTCGATTCAGCTTTTATCTCCTCAATCGACTCGAAACGCGTTCCTCGGAGTGATCTCTTGAGTTTTGGTAATAGCCAGAAGTCACACGGAGCCAAATCAGGCGAATACGGTGGTTGCGGAACGACATGCGTGGAATTTTTGGCGAAATGGTCACGAAGAACGAGTGCAGTGTGAGACGGTGCATTATCGTGATGCAAAAACCGAGAGTTGTTGGCCCATAATTTTGGTCTTTTTATACGAATTGCTTCACGTAAACGACGCATAACGCTCAAATAATATTCCTTATTAACAGTTTGGCCAGGAGGAAGGAATTCATAGTGCACCACACCACGAAAATCGAAAAAAACTGGCCAATGGAGTGGGGTAGCCGTTTCTCAGGCTCCCTCCACGAAATAAGTTCTTCACCCCGATTATTTCTTTATCACGGCCGATAACTGCATAGCTTTAGACTCACAGTCGATATATTTTTGCTTCACTTTTATAACCTTCTGTACATAGGTAGTTGCCAATAGAATGATTGTAATATTTACTATATCAAGCATCCCACGCTTTTAACTCTAATTTGAATTATTCTATTTGTATCTTAATTTTTGTTATAATTCTGTTCTGAGGTAGTTGACTATGACTGATCGTTCAAGTGCTATTACTTCATTATAGGTCTCTTTGTCATTCAAATTTATTTTATACTTTTTAGATCGATTGGCAATAAAAGCGTGTCTTTTAGTTTTTTTAAACTATTTTGTATTTTTAGATTTGCGGTATACATAGTCTGTATGCTTTGGTTTCTTTATTGTTAAGATAAATGAGCCTAGAATTGTACAAGGCCGGCTTGGACTGATTTTTGCAGACACTTAGGAACAAACATATGAATTGCCCTTTCTAGTCTTCCTGCGACATCATCATACATCCGTGATAGTTCGCGTTTGTTTAAGGGAGTTTCCCAAACTACCAAATACAAAGACCGCGACTAAAATTGGCTTTATAAAGGGTGGTTAAATTTCAAAGGCCGATGTTGAATGTGAACCACACCTAAACGTCAACGAGACCGTTGGATTTCTTTCTTTGGGGTTATTTGAAAGAAAACGTGTACATCGATAAGCCAGCAACAATTCAAGAGCTAAAGGATGAGATAGTTCGGCACATTAACGGCATAGGACCTCAATTATGCCTCAGCGTCATCGAAAATTTGGACCATCGGATGGAGGTGTGCCGCCGAGGCCGCGGCGGCCATTTGACCGATATTTTGTTCCATGCGTAATTGAGCCATACCATTTTATCACAATGAAGAGAAATGATAATAATATTCTAAAAAAAATTGATGCAAAAAAAAAATATTCTGCGAGTAATTTTTTGTATACATAAATCGTGCAAAAATGAAATTATGGGTAAAATACGCACGAACTTATGGACTGACCGGATATAACTCTACATATGGTAAATCGATAGTAAAACTTTAAATGCGTTTTTCTCAAAACTATGTTTTTGAACTAGTGATTACTGTAACTTAAAAATCGCTCAGTAAATTTCAATAGAATTTTTACTGCTTTTGAAAAACATTAAAAACTCGTGCCTGATCGAAGGTTTTTTTTAATTTCGAATTTTTTTAAACAATAAATTGTCGGTTTTTTTCTCGAAATTCTGAAAAATATTTCCTGAAGCCGCCTTATAGTTAATTTTGAAAAAGAAAAAGAACAAGATTATCTAATAATAAAACTAATTTCTCTTGTCCGATTGATTTTAGATGAATCTTCGAGGACTTGTGATGATCACCGGAAGAGACTCCTGGAGGAACGGACTCCACACAAACCCTGATAACTTTTACAATTATTATTATAATTTTTTTTGTTTGAAACTTTGCTAAGGTCAAGTTGAAACATGATGCATTAATGATTTTTTTTTGTAAAATAAAGCGGTTGACTAGCAAAAAAAAATATATTAAAAATCATCATTTTTTGGGGACTCTGAGTACCCCTAACCCCTCAATACACAACAGCTTGTATTAAGTTGAAATAACAAATGCTGGGAAAGTACCGATACAAAACGATTTTTTCAAATAAAAAGTGTTTGATATATTGAGTTAATTTATGAATGAAATATTGTAAATATTTTCTAAGAACCCAACACGCATTCGTTTGAACTTCAGTCATAATTACCTTCTTTTACAGGCAGAAACATTTTACTCGGTTTATGTCGGGTATACTACTCGTTTTCGCTGGAAAATAATTAAACAGACAGAAAAGGTATTTCGAAACAAAAATTAAATAGCTAGTGGGTCAAAATAAGTCCCTCCCTAAACATATCTTCCTCTCAATTAGTTAACACTTAAATCAGCGACCAGGAAGGCACTACCTGTGCTGCAATTCTCTATTTTCAGTTTCGCTCAACAACTTCAGTTTGCTGTATAGGTACCAACATTTGCATATAAACCTTGCTAAAAGTTAATTTAATAGCCAACACACACACACGCACAAAGCCAGCTCACACACTTACGCTAAATATGCGAGCTTCAATCCACCCCGTTAGCATACATCACTTTTAGACAACATTAAGCCGCTTTAAGTCCGCTTAACCGAAACGATAATATTAGCCGTTTGCAGCTTCCCAAATGTACTGTACCAACAAAAACAAGCCACTAACCAACCACAAAAACCGAAAATCATGCGCCAATAGCCCGCGCACATTCACACGAAACCCGCACAAATAACAGCCTCAAATTATTTGGTCTGCACTCACACACACACAGGTATATAAATGTGTTCATATATGTACGAGTGTGTGTGGATTAGAGCTTGACGTGTAAATAGTGCTTTTGAAAAATTCATTAAGGCGACAAAAACTTACCAAAATGATGGGCTATGTGATCGCGCTCCTCTGATTCCTCTGGCATACCGCCGCCATGCATTGCGATATTTTCCATGCTACTACTGCTACCACCACCCGCACCACCGCCGCCATCATCATCATAGTGATGACTGTGCATATCGCTGGTGTGCAGGTGTGCGGCGTCGACTGTATAGGCGGCAACACCGCCAGCCGCTGAGGCGGACATATGCGAGCAGTACACGAGCGGTAATGGACCACCACCGCCACCACCACCACCACTGCTGCCACCGCCAGGCCACGGCCAGAAGCTGTTAATCCAAATTGCTACAATTAGCAATGAAATTTCCGGTATTTTACGTTTCCGTTTCATTTTCATTATGTGCGATGGCGTCGCTGCTTTTGTTGTTGTCGCTGGATTCTCGGCTGTTAGCAACGCGGCAGTCGTTGTCGCTGTGGACTTTGTTGTCGGCGCACGCAATTTCATTTGGGTCATTTCGGCACTTTGTGTGCCTTTTGCAAAGCGCCAAAAAGTATGCATCGTTGCGCTGCTATTTTATAATGTTGCCACTGCTCCAATATTTTACACGCTGCTATTATTATTATTGCCGTAACAGTTACAATTATTTGCATGTATGTATTGGTGTATGTGTGTGTGTGTATAGTCACTAGACAAAATTCATTGGCCTGTTGTTGAAAATCCACTGTAGGTACAGCCTGTGTGCTTTGAGGCTTTACAGACGCATTAGAGTTTCATGGTAGGCGAGTGAATTATGCTGAAATACAGCTTGAGTGTTGCTGTGGCAGCTGCCTTTGTAAATATATTGCAAGTTGTTACTTTTATTTCAATTCCATTTTTGGTGGAATTGGAATTTATGTTATTTTTTGCTTATTTCACGCGTTTAGATGAGAGTTTAAGCTTCGATAGCGTAATTCGATTTAATTTTGTATTTTCTAGTCTTTGCAAATTTTTCCTAATGCCTTTTATAATTTATGAATTTAACATTTTTTATTTACGTATAATTTTCACGTCTATTTTATAGTTATTTTTTATTTCGTTGTATTTTGCTTCTTTTCCGGTTTTTCCTTATTTTCTTTACAAATTTTATTACTCAGTTGCTTTATAGCATATTTTAGAAAAGTTAATTTATTTCCACTTCCACTACGTCGAGAAATTCTGTAAAAAAACGAACAGTATTTTAGGATTTTTTATAATTTCTGTAAATTACAATAATTTCACACTAAGAAAATATTCATGATTAACCCATTAATGACAAAGTATTATACATCATACGCAAAAAGGGCTTTTTTCAAAAATTCGCTGAAAACCCACTATTACATAGAAGCGTTTTATATTTACAGGGCGAGTGAGATAAAAGCGTAATTGAAAAGAAACGCTCTTTAGTTGTCATTTAAGGCTCTTTTGATTACATCTTTCGCGCCAATTCATATAGTGTTTTTCGGAAAACTGAATAATGCCACTCAGTTGAGTTTTATATCTCAAAAAAAACCAAGCTACAATATTACATACATAAAAACGTGCATTAACCCAAAGTTGAAACCATGAATCGCATCGAATAGATATAAAATGCAGTGAAAACCTTGCCCCGAAATGTGTTTTAGCTTCTTGTAAATCATTGCGTATGTTTTATCATACGTAAACGCTACCCCAGTTTGGCTTTACGGGCATTCATATATTATATAATACCTTTTTATAGACAAGCAACAACTGAGGAGATAATTGGATGGCTCGAAGATCGGAATGAGGATAATAATGAAGACATTATTGACGACATCAGAAATGCCACACCAATCGATGTGACTTTATTTCCATCTGAAGAACAAGAGTTATCCGATTGCGATGATGCAGATGAGGACGATGAAGATACACTGGGCGACTTGGGCCGTGGGGATCTAAAAAAGTCATGCGAGATAAAATTTGTCAAATCAGAAGTGGATAATGTACAGTTTTTTAATGATGTGAGCAATTCAAAAAACCTCGCGGTCAATGACTTCCACTCAAAGGAAAAAGAAAAAACCCACAATTCGTCGAAAGTGGTCCAAAATAGAACTAAAAGCAATAGAAGGCACAAACACAGCAATACGCGTTCACACTCCAGATATTATGGCAGATATTTTGAATAACGAATTAAGTCCACTACAACTTTTTAAACTAATTTTTGCTAACGATTTTATGAAATAAAGGGCGATTTTTTAAGAGCTTAGGTTTAGTTGTCTTACCTCTCATTGTTTAGACACTCCTGATGAGACAATACCTCTGGCTGGCTGTTAAATTTAATGGTCAGCCCGCATCCGAATTCTTCGACATAAAGCTCATCTGGGTACCTGGTCATAGCGACTTTGCAGAAAGCTGCAAAGCAGATGAGCTGATTAAAGAAGGGGCCTGTGAGGTAGTTACTCCGGCGAAACGAGAGGGTTGGCAACCAGTTTACCACCTACGGTCTGCTCGTGGAGAGGTGGTCTTCACGACAACTCAGCGAGCAGTGGGCAAGTATACAAACTTGTAAGGTCGCGAAATCTTTTTGGCCACGAGTGAATTTGCGGCGCTTAAGGGATCTCCTAAGGTTAACAAAATCTCAGCTCTCAAATTTCGTGGGTACCCTTACAGGACATTGGCCGCGAGGTATATATGCTGTGAGACTCGGCATTACTTCGAGTTTTTTTTGCGTCAGTGCACCTCATCTTGACTCTCATCTCTTTGCTACGCCAAATGAGATTGTAGAACTTGATATTAAGAACCTGATGAATTTGATGATGATGACGAAGAGGCTAATACCATCGTATACCAGTTAACGTTCGGTTGTCTTTACCGAATACACAGAGCCCCCCTCCCTCTCTTCTTCTTCTTTTCTTTCCAACCTTCTTATCTCCCTTACAATGGTATCACAAAGGACGAATTTTTGATTTTGCCCCAAGCGTGCTCTTTTATAAAAACCCAGTTGCCATTCAGAGGCGGCAGGAAACTGTGGGCTCACTCATTTTTGGAATAGCATCAAGACGCACACCACAAATAGGAGGAAGGGCTCGACGAAACCACTAATCCAGCTATTTATATAAAAAAAGCTTACAACTATTTATATAAAATTAGCCATTAAAAAAAAAACAAAATGCAATCTAAAATTCAGTAAAATAAATATTCTTAAGGTATGAAAATTTTACGAAATTTTATTGCATATGGATAATTTTTTTAATATACTATCTAAAATGGGCAAATCGAAGTACAATTTACTATATAAATACATACAAGCACAGGCTATAAAATATGCTGTAAGCAAAGGAGATGAAGCGCTCACCCTAAATCTTGTGGAATTGTACACATAACTAGGCACCCTTATACTAAGTGGATACAACAAGGTGACTATTCTCAACCATAATTTCACTTTATTGCCTGGTAAATTCATTAGTTGCATTTTTAGGTGCCAGCTACTCGGATGTACTGGGAGACAGAAAGTGGTGTGCATAACCATTTAGTGACAGGTCCAATGCGCGGAGTTAATTCGAAAAAATACATCGGTACCTTCATTTCAATGATAATACACAAATTGATGTGAATAATAAAGCATTCAAAGTGCAGCCTATTCTGGATCATTTAAATACAACATTTAAAGAGCTTGGAAAAAGATTTGGAACTTCATTTTCTGTAGACTAATCGATGGAGCCTTATTGTGGTAAACATTCTCTCAAGCAGTTTATACGTGAATTGTTGCTGGCTTATCGACATCCACCTTTTCTTTCAAATAACCCCAAAGAAAGAAGTCCAACGGTGTCAAATCACATGATCTTGGTGGCCAATTGACATCGCCGCGACGTGAGCTTATTCGGCCATCAAATTCATCGCGCAAAAGAGCCATTGTTTCGTTAGCTGTGTGACAAGTGGCACCGTCCTGTTGAAACCGCATATCGTCCACACCCATATCTTCCAATTCGGGCCATAAAAAGTTCGTTATCATCTCACGATAGCGAACACTATTCACAGTAACTGCCTGACCGGCCTCATTTTGGAAAAACTACGGCCCAATGATGCCGCCGGCCCATAAACCGCACCAAACAGTCACTCTTTGTGGGTGTATTGGTTTTTCGGCAATCACTCTTGGATTATCATTCTCCCAAATGCGGCAATTCTGCTTATTGCCGAATCCACTGAGGTGAAAATGTGCCTCATCACTGAACATCTTCATCTTCTTCATTTTCTTCACCAAGTGCGCGATATGCATTTTGATTTGAACGCTCGTTTTCATAATAAGCCTGAATAACTTTAACGCATTGCTCGATTATGTATCTTTCCATGGTTGAAGTTGAGTTAGTCTGAAATTGAAAAATGTCAAATGAAGTGGAGAAAAAAACTTAATCTTTAGGTGTGGTTCACATTCAACATCGGCCCTTGACCACGCTTTAGAAAAAAAATTCCTGAAAATACCCTAAATTTTCGAGCTAGTTAACAATATGGCCTCACTTTCTTCTTTTCTAATCACTTCAGTCCATGGCCAATAGACATGCATTATCAAGTAAAGAACAATAGAAATTCGGTGTCACCAAAACAAACCATAAACATTCAAATAGTTATCTATATGTAAAAGTAAACAATACACAATCAGCAACGAATTATCCCAATGCGATAACAACTGCCGCATGCAAATAGTATAAATAGCAGTAAGATTTCTGTAACAAGTTAGTCTTAAGAATATCGAAAATAAACACGCACTTCGTCGTTAAAATATACAAAAAGATATTTCTTTTTTCTCATATCGTGAAAGCGATATTAACTAGCTCTAGACCACCAGGACCCCTTAGAAAAAAAACAAAACCCTAAATCTTAAATTTGAATTTTCCGACAATTTTTTTTATTTATTTATATAAATTATTTCAGGTTTTACTAATTTTATATTTTTGAAGACATTTCTTTCCCAAATTTTTTAGCATAAAGTTTTTCACCTTTTTCAGAATTTTTGTTTTAATTTTCTGTTCAGCCAATGAAATTTTTTATCTGAAAAGAAACTTAACTTTGATCTATGATCCCTCTGTATTATGGTTTTTTTTTTTTTTTTAATTTAAAGCTTAATCTAAGATCTCTTTTTAATGTATTTATTACTTGTATTTAATGCTTTTTTCATCAATTTTTTTTTTGTTTTTGGAAATAAATACTTCTATTTTTCTCTTCAATTTAGTTACCAAACCATAGTTATCGCAATCGATAGTTCTCGTGCAGCTAAAGTAACACCCTTTATAGGCATAGCCAAATTTAATTCCTAATAACTAACACTGTCCAAAAATACTCCTACGGTTCAAAATTCGAAAAAAGTCACACGAGTAAATCTGGTAGAATATTATATTATATTTAATAATTTAATGTCCTCATCCCTCCGATTTTATCCGCTTAATTGGGTTCCTCGCACGTGTACTAAGAGCCTTTAGTGTAGTATTCTCTATTCTATGCTCAATTATATTTACTCGTGTGACTTTTTTCGCCTTTGGAAAGTAGTAAACGCCGCAATACAAAAGGTGTTATAAATACCTTAATTTTATTGACAAAGCTTATTATTGACGTAATATTTTGCTTCAGCTCATTAGAGCGTAAATGACAAACGATGTCGACAAGTCCTACCAATGTTAACCATATCTTGCTACCCTGTAGGAAAAAACATTTCGAAATATTTAGTATTTGCTAGTGAATAGGGAGCAGTTTCAGTTTACATGGCTATGGTAGACTATCTTAAAAGCTTTTTTGGGTAGCATAGTTCTATAAAATGAGGAGTGGGTCACTAGAAAGTAGATGCACCACTTAACAACAATTACTTCTTCGATTTTCAAAAAAACTTATTGTTTATGAAAAGAATTGAATGCAGTAATTTCATTTAATTTTTCAAATTTCATTTTGATTAAAAAAACTTCTATTGATATGTAAAAGTGTTGACCATTTCTGGAATACCACCCATTAGAGCCTTCACTGTTACGTCTTGCATTTTCGGACTCGCAGGATGCCACTTACGTGGAAGATATCTGACATTCTGAAATATTGTTTCTTGCCCCCTTTAGATTTCTTTTTACTACGGCCCAATATCTCTCGGTTGGCTGAAGTTCTGAGCAATTGGGAGTATTCGCCACTCTAGGCGCAAAATCGATATAATTTTTCTCGTAGTATTTAAGAGCTGCTTTACTGTAGCAGCATAAACGGAGATCAGGCCAAGAGAAGATAGAAATGCCTTGGTAATTTTAAATTAGCCAAAGTGTCTTTTGTAAGCACTTTTTTACGAAGATTTCTGTGTTAATAGTGCCCGTAGGGAGGACTGATCTCATCATTTCAACGGTGACATTCAATACGAATCTTGCCACGCTCTTTCTATCTCAGGAGGATTGAAGTAAAGATTTTTTATTAAACTACTTTAACACTACAGTCTACGCAGATGGTTCAAACAGTGAGTGTATTGTTGGAGCTAGTGTATATTCTTATAGACTTAGAATTGAAAGATCTGTGCGTCTTTCCAATACTTGCAGAGTAGGGGAAGCTTGTAATCGCTGACTTCGCTTTTAGGTGCAAGAACGTTATTTTTTCGGATAACCAAGCGGCAATCCAGGCACTGGATTCGACAACAATAAACTCTAAACTGGTTGAATAAAGTAGTATCAGCCTTACCACCGTGAGCGAAAGTTGGTACTGCAGAATCGGTATTTCCACCACTGAGTGCAATCAAGAATACAATTTTCTCAAAATACCTCAGACTCGCGGATTGTATATGAAGAGATGAGACAAAGTTAGTAGAACACTATGGCCCATTTATACAGCCACAAACAATCGTCAATACTGATAAATATGAAACAAAGGGATGTCTGAATACTCACGGCAGTTATAACTGGCTTCTGGTCTATAGAAGAGCAGGCAGCCAAAACTCGTCACCCTTTCAATATAAACTGCCATAATTGTAATCAACCGGAGAAAAGGGAAACTATCTTCCACTTCCTCTGTGAATGCGCTGCCCCATGGAAGGCGATGATGTTAATACTGGAAAAACCACATTTTGAAAACCTCGAGGACTTGACTGGTACAGGCATAAACAACCTTAAAAGGTTTCTCAATCGCACAGACTGGGTTTAATCGTGAAGGTATACTTGTTTAACTTATTTGTAGCGAGAATAGGGTAACAAAACCCTGCGGAAATACTAATTGGTTACATAGTAAATCACCACTTCAACCATCCAACCAAGTAGTGCCTGTAGTTACGAAAAGTCTGCTCTTCATGGCACAACTACAGATGACCTGCCGAACGAAAATTTTTGTGGGAAACTTCATCTTTTTGTGTGTCTTAAATTGTTCCGCGACATTTTCTCTAACAGCGGCAACATAAGACTATTGGCCAGAAAGTTGAGAAAAGTCAAAAATAAAGTATGTTTAATCGTTCATTGCGCAGCATTCACATCTTTGCACGAAATCCGTGTCCTGCTTTTTGGCACGGTAATAAACCATATCATTCCTCCTTGCATTTTTTTTTCTGTCGGGACAACTAGCAAGTGCAGCACTCGGACATTAATTAAGTCCATTGTACTACACTTGGATTCCCTTTTAATTTTCTTTAAATCTACCCGATCTCAGAAGACATCTGAGTAGATCTTGTTGTGCCAAGGAGCCAAGATGGTCGCTTCTTAACACATCAGTGCCAAAGACCTCAAACCTGATTTGAGTCAAGGCGGGGTAGACACACAGGAAGTGGTCCGCCGTCTCATCCTCCTCTTCACAAGCTGGGCAGAGCACACTGTCCGATATGCCCACCCTTTCCATGTGCGTCACCCACAGAAAGTGACCCGTCATCAGTCCAACCAGCTGTCTGCACTCCCTTCTGCTTAATGACAGGAGGGTTTGCAACAGTCGATTGGACTTTGACAGGCAACATCAGTTTCGTCCATCTGCAGCCTCTCTCAGCCTGCCAAGTTCGCTTCTGGGTTGTAGTAACCCATTTACTAATCGTGGCTGTGATGGCCGCAGAGGAGAGTGTCAAACGGGCTCTGGGCCAAAGAAGTTGACCTCAGAGTCCATCCTAGCTAAGGAGAAAGAGGTCCCGTTACCCGCGATACCCACGTGTCCCGGAGCCCATGCTATTATGTCTACCGACATAGTTCAGCCTGGATTTACAGGACTTGACTACCCCTGATGTGGTCGAGGGGCTGTCTAAAGTCATAAGCGCAGCTTGGCTGTCGCTGCAGACACATATAGATCTGCCACTCTATCAGTTTTTTACAACAAAGTTCATCGGGTCTTGAGCAGCATACACCTCCGCTTGAAACACAGATGCATGCATTTCAAGAGCAAAGTAGAGCAGTTTTGTCTCGCGGGATTCCACGTAGACCCCAGAGCCGGAGCCAAGCTCGGTCCTGGAGCCATCCGCGAAAATGCGAAAACAGTGTTTGCCGGGCTCATTTTCAGAGTTTGATCACGACTGAGCCTCTGGCAGCACTACACTGTATCTTTTTTCAAGTACGACTCTTGATGGCATGGAGTCAAGGGGCATAGAGTCCTTGCATTGCTATTCGGTATTTTTTTTGCACTGTTTGTCTGCAAGCCAACTTCTGCTTTAGGTTCATGTACAGTGGTTCCGAGCAACCCACTATCCTAGCTATATTTCTTCCGGAGAGATTTGGATTTCTCTGCAGGAAGGTCACCACTTTCTCCGCCTCGTTACGGTCACCACAGCCTCTTGTACGTTTAACACTAACACCTACCTTAAACTGCTTCTTTATCGGGTTATAGTTTTTCCGGAAATTTTAGAGCTTTCGCAATCTTTTTGTAAGTTCATTTCGACTTATTTTTTACAAAAAAAAAACCAACAAAATAACAATGATTTTGGATGATGAAAATTTTTATTTGGATCTCTAGCGATTCGTTGCTTTTCTCTGTGTATACTCCAGCTGTCTTCTTCACGAAAGTCAAATATGATTGACGTACGACGTAATTTACAAAAATTAGAAATCCTCCGATAGAGTGATTAATTTTGCGCCGTCTTGATTAAAAATTTCGAGCATTGGTAATAAACCTACAGCGAGAATACGTTTTTTCCTGTCGTCTTTCGATTAAGTTTCTGTGGAGTGCGTAAGCAGACATTGAGCAAAGGACTCTAATAGGCATAAATTGGCTAACGCATACTTTTAATTAATATAGACCTAACATATTTTAGCCCCCATTCGACTAGTTACCGCCAGGCTAATACGCATTTATTTGGTACGTATTTATTTAACATAAATTTTCCAGTTGAACTTATTGGCCTAGCAACATATTTCACTTTTTCTACAATAATTATTTGCTTTTACTATTCGACAAAAGAACGCCAATCTTTCGGAAATCTACTAAAGATAATCACATCCCATTCCGCGCAGGAGTAGGAAAAGCCACAATTAAGTGGACACGAAATGAAGATAAATAAAGAATAGGGTCGGCAGATAGTTGAAAGTAATGAATGGCAGCACAAACAAAATGCGGCGAAAACAAAAGTGAAATAAATGTGTAAATAGAAACTACGGAGATAAGAAGTAAAATGTGGGAAACAACAAAATTGTTAATGGCCAGCGAAAATGTAAATAAATGCTAGCGGGGAAAGAAATAAAAGAGTAGTTGGGCGAATAAACAAAAGCCAAAGGCGGATAACAAATGGACACACAATACGCACGCAATAACATTCCCTAGAAATGCCAGCATAAAAAAAATAAATAAAAAAACAGCAGAATAATATAAAGGGGAAAGACTGGCAAGTGTACGGGTATGAATACAAATACGAATAAATACACGGGGAACAATATGACTGTGCGCGACTTTTGAGCAGCACCATGACGATTGACAACAGTAACAGCAACAAAATGTGATAAGACAAAGTGAGAGAAAGTGTTAGAGAGGTAGAGTGAGTGGGAATGGTTTAAGCGAGCAACTAATGCGTGAAAGCAGAAACGGGGTAATTGTCGCTTATCTCAGCATCGTCACACCAAACCTTCTCTAAGCGCAAGCTAATGTGACTAGCAGCGAAGTTCCTGTAGCTCTTCGGAAGCGCTGATAATGGGTTAAAATATAAAATTAAATTGCAAGTCAGGATAAAGAGTGAGAGCGCAAGCTAACAAGTGTTAAATAGTAGAAGAGAATGAATAATGAAAAAATAAAAAAATAATATGCGCAGATAAATGAGTTCTGGACAGAAATTACATGGAGTTACCCGTTTAAACGAATTCCGCTAGATACTAAATATAATCATATTCTTTTCTAGGTAGATTAGATAACGAGCATAACTGAGTGAATTTTGATTTTTTCGTAATGTTTTTCGAGTTAAAATTAAAAAAAAAAAGTTTAGCATAACTGCATGAATTTTAATTTTTTTGCAATGTTTTCCGAGTTAAAATTAAAAAAAAAAATTTTTTTTATATTTTTTATCCTTCAACCAAAACCATGTAAATCGACCACTCGAACTTCATTCAAAAATTCTGATTAAAATTTTGCACTTTTCAAAAAGAATTTTAAGAAAAATATTCAGTGCTCTGTGCAGGTTCGAATATCTGTGCATGGAGATAATATAGAAATAGTTGTTCCTATTAGCAGGCGCTCCTCGGCAGGCAAGGACAATCCTCCGAGTGAATTACTGCTACAAAAAAGTTCCATATATAAAAAATTATTCACTGTTCGGAGGAGGCAAAAACTTTGTAGCAGGGACTTGAAAAACAGTTAACTAAGTTCAGGTAATTTAAAAAAAAGATCCTCAAAAAAAAAACTATCTGCAGCTCGGAGATATTAAGCCATCTCTAGGTATCCAGATTTATGGAACGGCATGATGACTCACACTAAAATATGGCTCGGCCAAATACCCAAAACAGAATGTATCCTGAATTAAAAATTCGCCATATATCTGGAAAGAAGGCACTTTTCCTTAGTTCTAAGGAAAGTTAAAGTCAAGTTTCTCGAAAGCAGCATTTTTAATGGCGTCGGGGTAATGGGTGACTCATTGAGTGGATCGTATATTTCGTGCGTCTGTCGGATAATCACTTTATATGAGACTTGTATGTCTAGAAGCTAGTAAGCAAAGCCAGCAGTGGTTGGAAACCGATGGGAAACGGCAAGCAAAAATGGGGCATCATTTATGGTGACAATATATCCGGTGGACAAAAAGGGACTCAATAGAAGCGAATTTTTTCCTACGCGGATTGATAATAAACCTTTCGTAAGTGCAAGGAATAGAAGAATGAAAATGTAGTTTGCGCGTGATCTTCTACATTCATACGACCCGATCATTTTGAGAACCATAATTTTCGCAGACGAGGTAAAAATAAACTTATTTGAATCAGATGAACGCCAATATGAAGCTCAAACACCAACATTTTAGAGCTCCTATAAAACACGGTAGGGCAAGGTTATGGCTTTGGCCATGCCCGTCAGCAAGTGAAGTGGGACATTTTACATTTTATTGAAGAAACAGTGGACAAATATGTTTATTTAAAGTTTCTACAATTTGGTTCTAAGCGATAGAAAATTACAAATTAAAGACATCTTTCTCATTTATCAAAATAACCGCCCTCAGTGTAAGACACAAATAATACAAACAAGGTTAAGGAATAAATGTTCCCACATTTTTGAAACTCCAGCATAATCGACGAATTGGAACGTCATCGAAAATTCGTGCCCGGCTATGAAGGGCCACAGGAATATGTAAGGCGGATGAACTTGCACGAACCGGTACAACGCTAGATCTCGAACCGGATAAGGCGCTGATACCTATGCCCATAGCCACTTGTAAATTACTTATAGACAGGGAATACAAGCTGGCAAAACCTCACAACATGCGAAATAAGCAGACAGACATGGCCGAACTGGAACAGCGGTCGATCGAAGATCTTGCTAAGATTTTACAGAGAATCTATAAGAAAAATGATAGGTGTATTAACTGGTCATTGTTTAATGGCTGCCACGCTAGAAGGTTAGGACTCCCGTACTTCGATTTCTGTGGAAGCTGTTTTAATACAGAAGAAGATTAAACAGTCAGACACCTTTTATGTGAGTGTGAAAGCCTAGCTATGAGAAGGGTGCGCGCTCTTGATACAGCATTTCTAACCGATGTAGCGCACATAGCCGATCTAAAACTAACGAAGCTCTGCTCGTTTATTAAAGCAACCGGATGGGTTGAAAAGGAACACGTAGAGTAAGGATAATGGACCTGGTATCACAATGGACCTGCGAAAGGTCTAAGTGTGTCTTTATGACAACCACCCCACCTACCTACCTACCTACCTATGAAGATAAATATAAGAAAACATGGCATCCATAACAAATCTGATCTTAAGAAGGCGATATTTGAAGAGTGGAACCATTTGTCCGGAATTTGTCCGTAATATACATACAAACAAATTAGTTGACTCCATGGGCTTCAAGCTGTAGTTGATAATAAAGGATACCGAACAAAGCACTAAATACCTTTAAATTAAAAAAATTAGGAATAAATAGTTGCTCTTTCTTCACTGTACCATTTAAGCTGCGGCGTGAATTCTCTGTATGTTGTTTGTTTGTTTTTTTTTTGAATCATAATGAAATAATGTTGGTAAATGAAATAAAAAAATAATAAAGAAAATACCTGCATACTCTGTGTTTCCAAAATATTACAATATATTATGAAATATAGAACAATTTACAACAAAATCGTATCTGTATCAAATAAGCTGTGAGTGACTGTATATGGAAAAGAGAAAGAATTCAATCTAGTAAAATGCAAATAGCTATAGAAAAATTTTTCCCATAAAAAAACGGTCATGATTTCGGTAAATAGCCAAAATGCCGCGACCAATGAAAAATCGTTGAAAATCGGTAAAAAAAATGTATTATAACAAAATTCAATCGACTTAAATATAACTTCGTACTCGAAATTTTACTAGAAATTCTAATTAAAAGGTTTGACAATTTATTTATTCATATATGTATTACTTATTTAAATTTTAGAAAAGTTTGAACAATAAATTACATTACTTTTGTAGTATTATTAAACTTAAATAAGAAACATCTAAATCGTCCAAACTTATCAATTAGTTCTACTACCATACTTGTTTAATGCCGTTTAGTTCCAAATTCACCAGAAGCGAACCAGTTGGATACTAATCGATTTCCCTAGGGGGCATCCATCTATTCAGCATCGCTAAGCGAAATACTAAGAGACAACCGAGAGAGATGAGAGATACCGCGCAAGCAACCAGCATACAAACGCAATAAAGATAAGCGAACGCTGGTTGTGAAGCAAGAAAGATAAGTTGCAGAAGGAGTAAAAACAATTTATATATATAAAAGAATTCAAACTTTGTACCCAAATAAAGGTATAAATAGCGACATCTTGTTTGGCGAAATTTGTGTTTGAATATAAACTAGGGAGCGCTTGCTGTTCGCAATGTTCGCCCAACGATTAGTTCTTATTCAACTGATTTAATGTGAAATGAAACTGGAAATGATGTTACATATGTTTAGACGAGCTGTATAATCTGCAAAAATTAAATAAACAGTTGTTGGACACACATTACGTCTCACTAAGGACTATTTAGTATTTGATATATGCAATCAGCGGAATTGGAAATATTTTTGGTTTTCTCAGAAATATCATCTGAGGTGGCGTCACATGTGCGGCATACTCCCCCTAACCCTATAACTCACCATAACTTTCCTCTCATCTAGGACGATTCCACCCTGGGACTGCTAAAAGCATTTTATCAAGGTGAAGCCGCGTTTGTGCTTCTCGTACACATCAAGTAGCTACATCCAGATTACTCCTCTAGTTGCTTATGGGACTTATAGGCTATCAATAGCATACATTACTACTTTGTGAGCAATGAGGCATCGGGAATTTGGAATATCATTGCTTGATATCGATTTGTCGTCTGTTTGGGGTTCGTGCTTGTTTTCTGTTCGCAAATACAATCATCTCCTTGGGATGTGCAGATTTCCTTCATTAGATGTTGTATCTGTTAGATGTTCTAGCTCGGTCGCATTCGCCTTGCTTCCTTTTTGCGCTCTCATCATACGTTTCAGAGTTTTATTGCAATCCTTGCGGCAAACTTTTAACTGCTTCATATTTCTCTTTTGAGTTCATGATTTGCGTTACTGGGTTATCTGGTGTGGGTACGATGCCGAGGACATTTGCGAGCTCGAAGCGCTCTTTATAAAATCGTAGTGGAAAGTCACGTTCTCTTTACCCTCATCTTCACTGTGGCTTTACGGGTAGGTTGGATTGGCTGGTAGGTTAAATATAAGCGAAGACTATGTTGATTTTTTTGTATAACAGAAATAATCGCAATTTTCAACAAACCGATTTATAACCCCTGCTACGTCAGCCCATCAGCTGATTCTGTCAAATTCGCTGCGAGCCGTTAAATGGTCTGATATTCTCCACATCTGTAAAAATCTTCTCAATGTGAAAGTTATGGGTCTCATTGTTTCTCTCTTCGACGTCTTCTTTCCCACCTAAATGTCATCACAATAGGTGAATTTAGAATTCTCGTCCAAGTAAGCTATCTCATCAATCGGATGATTTAACCTTACCTATGGGTCTAATAGATGGGGAACATGTGAGACTAAAATTTTTATTTAAGATTTGTCTGTTATGTGCCTTTGATGATTTGGTTGCTATAAAAAAACTACAACTGTTGCTCTTCTGCTTTGCGGAGCTACACCAGCTATTAATATTACCAAACGTGATATTTTCGAGCTTGATTTCCTCCGAGATTCACCTTTGCACCTTACCAAAAACATTTGCTTTCGTAGCAAAGGAACCGTAACACCTGGAAGGCTTGGTAAGAAGTTCGAGCTATAAATCGAATCGAATTCGTCTTAACTGGGTGACTTATTGAATGAACAGCGAGCGCACTATTTCGATAACTGCATATTCGTCCTCCACATACACCCTCCACTTCCATCCTCAACTAATCCTGCATACTTGGTTGGAAGGAAAACTACTAAAGTTAATTGCCGAATTTTTCAACAATATTTCATTTTTCACGGTAATATTTCCGAGTTTATTATTTTATCAGCACGCAGAGGTAAAAACGCAACCTAATAAAACCCTATGCATATTTTAAGTTGCTGCATATAAAATGAGCTCTTCGTAATTTATGTACATACACACATACTTGGGTGTCTAATGAGGATGCAGGGCAAAGTATTTATTGCTTGTTATTTCTTTTTAAACAAAGTCGAAAAAGAAATAGCAACTAAGAAGCAATACGAAATATTGTTATCTTTAAGAGTTTCCATCCAAGTAATTGTGCCTGCACTAGTGCACCAGTGGTTTCTCTGTGGCTGTGTGTGTGTGTGTGTGTATGCGTGCGTCTGAGCTTGGCTATTGCTGCTGCTTAATGGAAGAGAGAGCAACAGAACGTTAGTGGAGCAATAAAGTCGGATATTTATTTAATTAGAACAGCAATTGTATGAAGTTAAATAGCAGCCAAGGAGAAGCAATACATATAAACTTTCTAGTACATTCATTACATACATACATACATACATACATAAAAACGCATTTAACTAGCTAAGAGGCTGCATGCAAGTTGGGGAAACTGCTTAGCGGTCACCAGTGGTGTTGCTGCTGCTGTTTGTTGTTGTTGCAGCAAAAACTTTAGAAACTCTTAATTTGACGCCTCAAAGCGTAGCAGCATAAGAGACTGCGGCTGTGGTAGCGATAGCGGCATTCATGGAAGCAGAAGCGGAATCGGCGCATTATGCTCACTTAGTTAGCCGCTTTAAGCTCGCCTCCTTCAGCACTTCTTGTTACGCTTCGAACTATTGTGCGAGTCTGAAAGTACTGCTAAATGCATTTAATGGTTGGCTGGTTGGAGTGCCGCTGCTGCAATGAAGGTGGCTAATGTTAGTTTAGTGCATACACAGAGAGGAATTTTGGATCGGAATTATAATTCAGCAAAATACTATTATAAACCAGTGGGCATTTACAATAATAATATGACGGGGAAAATTCTGTGTATGAAGGGGAAACTTGGGGAAACAATAACGAGACTTAAAGAGTTAAATTATCTCATCTGAGCGCGTCGCTAATAAAAGAGCAGGGAATGTTTGGGAATGTAGATCGGTTGAGTGTATTGATTGAGGGCGATTTAATGCCAAGTAATCCAAGTATTTTAAACATTGTCACCATTTTGTTGTGAGAGAAGTAAGTTGAAAAAATAAAATAAAAAACTAAATAATTTTGAAATTTATTCAATGTAGAAAATTTGCGTTGAGAATTTTTCAAAGTAAGGCTTTTTATAAAATACTGAACGTAAAGCTTTTTGGCATGCTAAGACGATTGGATATTGTTTGAACTTATGTTGAGTCCAAACTGCGAAAGTGAAGCCAAAAAAAGCTAAGAAATATTGAATAAAGTTGCAAGGCCGATTAGCTTAGGCCTTACCATTAGAAAGGATACTAATCTTCCACTTCTTGAAAACAGAGGCAATATTGGAATCCCTATGACAACTTGCTAATTAAGAATAGAAAATAATATTCTCCAAGAGACCAATAGATCATGGAGAGAAGAAAATACTTGTGTTACAACCAGGCTAATTTGGCCGCAAATAGATAAGAAAAGGTCAGGAGAATTGCTCAACCTCTCCAGAGTGAACTTCTCGAAGGGCGTGACTTGCGTTACCAATGACCGGTTGATAGGTAGACGCTCTTCAAGGCTAGGAGTATTTTGGCGTGAATACTGCAGAAGTTGTAGAGACAAAGAAGAGGAGGAAATAGTAGAACATTTCTCTTGTAATTTTCTAGCCTTAGCAAGGAGTAGAGCAGGGTTGTTAGGAAAATACCATTTTGACTATTTTAAGCAACTATCCGGTGTTGGGAGAAAGCCTACTCTATGCTTCATAAGAGCATCAAAATTGTTCCATGGTACTAGGGTTCTCGTGTTACAACAGTGGCAAAGGTAAAAGTAGTAGTAATGTTAGTGATAGTGGTAAACAAGAATTTTATTGGCCTGGTAGTTGCAATAGTAATTGTCATTCAATAGTATTGGTAATGGTAGTGTTGTGGTAATATAAATTCAGATTTTTTGGTAATGCTAATGGAATAGCATAATAGTACTGGTAGTTTAGTGATAGAGTTTTGAATGTGGTAATTTTTATATTACTTGTAATTTTTATGGTAATGGTAATGCTAATGAATGTAGTAATGGCACAGTATTGGTATGTATTTGTAATGATTGTGATATTAAAATGGTGATCGTAATGGTGGTAATAGTAATTTTAATAATAAATATATATATAAATGGTAATGGGAATGGGAATAGGAATGGGAATGGGAATCGGAATGGTAGTGGTAATGGTAATTGTAATGGTAATGGTAATGGTAATGGAAATGGTAATGGTACTGGCAATGGTGATGGTAATGGGAATGGGAATGGTAATGGTAATAGTAATTGTCATTCAATAGTATTGGTTATGGTAGTATTGTGATTGTGATATTCAAATGGTGATCGTAATGGTAATAGTAATTTTAATAGTAAATATATATATATGTAAATGGTAATGGGAATGGGAATGGGAATAGGAATGGGAATCGGAATGGTAATGGTAATGGTAACGGTAATGGTAATGGTAATGGTAATGGTAATGGTAATGATAATAGTAATGGTAATGAAAATGAAATATAATTGTAATCATGGTAGTAATGGTAATAGCGATTATAAGCGCAATAGAAATCGCAAATGTAATGACAAAGGTAGTGTAATTAATAATGTTTTTTGTTATATGTAATGGTATTGGCTAAAGTAATGGTATTGGTAGTTAAAGCCATAACGTTGTTGAAACGGCAATTGTAATGGGGAAAGCAATGGTAGTGTGGAATAATAGAAAATGTAATTGTAATTGTAATTTAAAAGGCAATATTAATAGTAATGATAATGGAATTAGTAATGGAAATTTTTTTTTGTTAAATGTAATGGTAATTGTAATTAAAATGGTAACGGTAATAGTATTGGTAGTTATATTGACAGCGGTAATGAAAATGGACAATGTTATTTAAAAGTAATTGCAATGGTAATGACAGTTGAAATGGTAGCACGAGTAATGGTAATAATAATGACTCTCTGAATGATTCTAAAAATGAAAGCTCTGATTTTGGTAAACGTAATAGTATCGGCCATTACAATTGTCATAACAAGACTAATGATAATTTTAAAAGTAATAAACTGCAATATTTATTATGGTGGAAATATCGGGTGTACAAATAATTAATTTCGTATTTGTTACTAACCTCATATCTATTTATGTAGTCACTATTTTGACAGTGACAGCTTTTCTATGTCAAAGCACGCCGAAAAATCAAGTGAATTTGATATGTCACAAAAACAGCATTTACGGGGAGATTTTCTTTTGTTCTTCAATTTAAAGAAAAGTGCAACAGAAGCACATCGTTTACTCTCAGAAGCTTATCCTGAATTTGCTCCAGCGGTAAGAGTATGTCAGCAATGGTTTGCACGATGTAAAAGTGGTGATTTTGACACAGAAGACAAAGAGCGATCAGGTCCATCAAAAGAGTTAGAATACGAAGAATTAGAGGCATTACTCGATCAAGATCCATGTCAAACTCAAGAAGAACTCGGAAAAACATTGGAACTCACTCAACAAGCCATTTCTAAACGTTCAAAAGCAGCCGGATACATTCACAAACAAGGAAATTCAGAGCCCCACGAATTGAAGCCGAGAGACGCTGAGAGACGATTTTGCATGTCTTAAATGCTGCTAAATCGCCACAAAAAGAAATCGTTTTTGTATCGTATTGTCACTGGCGATGAAAAGTGGATTCACTACGACAACCCAAAGCGTAAAAGATCATATGTGAAGCCAGGCTAACCAGCCAAATCGACACCAAAGCCGAATATTCATGGTTTGAAGGTAATGCTCTGTATTTGGTGGGAGCAGCAGGGTGTGCTGTACTATGAGCTGTTAAAATCGTGGCAGACGATCACGGGAGAGCTATGCAGGCAACAATTGGTACGTTGAAAGCAGGAAATAGCCGAAAAACGGTCAAAATGGGCGACCACACACGAGAAATTGGTTTTCCATCATGACAATGCTCCGCCACATGTTGCAGTACCGGTCTAAAATGATTTGGAAAATGCCGGATGGGAAATTCTACCGCACTCGCCTTATAGCCCAGAGATAGCCCCTTCTGATTACCACTTGTTTTGGTCGATGCAGAATCACCTTTCTGGAATACGGTTCACCAATGTTGAAGGTATTAAAAAATGGCGTGATGACTTTCTCGGCGCAAAATATGAGAAGTGTTTTTGGAATAGAGTCCATAAATTGCCTGAAAGACGGGAAAAAGTTGCCGCTTCCAATGGACAATATTTTGAGTAAAATATTTTTTCACTTTTATACTTAAATAAATGGGTTTTTTAACAAAAAAAAACGAAATAATTTAGTTGTACAGCCAATTGTAAGAGTAATTTTAATGGTTTTATTTTTGGTAATCATAATGGCAATAGTAAAAGTAACAATAATGATTATGATGATGGTAAAGGGAATAATGCAGCAGTCGTAAAAGTAGCGGATGGAAAAGTCGTGGCTATACTCCTGCAACGGATATCGGTAATAATAAAGGGTTATCCGAGTGACATTGTTGCTAGCAACAAAAAGTACCTACGACGATTTACAATGCACTATTTTTGACTTATATTAAGTATTACGCACTTCATAAATTTCATACCCTAAACTTTTGGTTACCATTTTTCTAAGATTATTCATAGTTTAAATTTCTTCCAGTGCATCTTTAAGGATTCATGTAAAGCGAAATACGATTTCTTAAATGGATTTTTTATAGGCGCTAGCTACTATACCCTTGTTGCGCATTATCATGAAAGTTTTGTACGTTAAGGCATTTAGTTGAAGCAAAGAGTTGAACAGCTTAAAAATAGCAAACAGTGCAGCAGCAGACATTTTAGTGCATGTTGTGATAGACAGACGAGCAAAAAGATATACTTTCCTGTTTACACACATACATACGCACATAAGCACTTCGAAAACTTGCACAAATGCACGGCTATATTAGCTTAAGTTTTATAAACTTTCGCCTTTTATTATGCAAGTAAACGTATTTTTTTTTGTTTTCTAAAAATAAAAAAATAATATATAGCGAGGTAAAAGTTTCTAGTTACGTATGTTTATACGAGTTTATAAGAAATATTTTTGTTTTCGTCCAATTGTTTTTCTTTTGTGATGTATTGCAGATTCGAATGTTTTCTTTTAGTCTTTTTTTCTGATTTTTTTCTCATTTTTTAAAACAGTTTATACAAAATGTGCTTACGAAATTTAAATTTAATTTTACTTGGAAAAAAGGTAACGTAGTTGGCATTCTGTTATTGGAAATAAGTTAATTTGGAAAATTGAAATATCTGCAGAAGCTGCCAAGTGTTGGCAGTTATTTTAACTCTTAAAAGCAAAAACTGTCATCGAAAAGGAATAATAATGTAAGATGAGATAGTAGACAAACTTGTATCATAGAAAATTATTGAGACTCTAACAACTTTTATTTCTAGAAATTTAAAAGTTATTTGGATATTTTTTGTTTTTTTTTATTAACGCATCTTAAAGTATAAACAGAGTAACGTTTAGAAATTACAACTAGTACAACTAAATAAAGGTACTAACGAGCAATTTTTACTGAACATATATTTTAAAAAAGGAAAAACTAAGAAGCCTCAATATTCATAAATTCATTATGAATGCACTATATGTATAAATATATAAGGTACAGCTACTACTTGGTGTTCATCTGGTCTAAAACTGTTTTACGCTTGAGCCGCCGACGATGAGTACTTGGCTGAAGCAAAGCCAATACTTCAGCGTTTACATGTGCACTTAAACGTTGTCTGTGAGCCATGGCATACTTTTTCGCCACGTCAGTGACGAGTAGCATACCAAGCTCACGATGGAGGTCGAGATTTCTCACATAGTATGGAGCATTGACGATGTTGCGCAACACTTTATTTTGGAATCGTTGGATAATAGTCATGCAAGATTCGCTGGAGCATCCCCATAGCTGAATGTCAAACGACCAGACCGGTTTAAGAATTTGATTATAACAGGTGGCGCTAAAGTAATCCTCCTATCAGAAAATGCGAAAAAACGAAAATTTCGACGCAGATTTCCTCGCCGTCCAACGCCTACTGCTGAAACACTGCGACGTTTAGCCGCTCGCCTCGAAGAGACTGGCACAACACGAGATGCTGCCAGGCGTGGCAGACCCCGGAGTAGCCGTTCTGCAGAGAATATTGCTGCTGTAGCCGAGGATGTCATGGAAGCGCCGTCGACATCGACCAGACGACGTACCACGCAAATGGGTATCAGTCGACGGTCTTTACAGCGAATTTTGGTACAAGATTTGAAGATGCTTCCGTACAAAGTCCAGACGGTGCATCAGCTGTTAGCTACTGACCGCCAATGGCGTCTAACATACGCTCAAGCCATCCTTAACCACCACCAAGAGGAAGATGATTTTTCATCAAAAATAATCATGAGTGATGAGGCCCATTTCCATCTTAGCGGGTACGTAAATAAGCAAAATTTACGCTTCTGGGGCACTGAAAATCCGCGTGTAACCCACGAAGAGCCATTACACCCGCTCAAAGTCACTGTATGATGTGCTGTTTTTGCTGGAGGAGTCATCGGACCTTTTTTCTTCGAAGACGTCGCGGGCCAAACGGTTATTGTGAATGGTGAGCGCTACAGAGCAATGATCAACGAGTTCTTTTTGCCGCAACTTGATGAATTGGGATTGGAAAACATTTGGTTCCAACAGGACGGTGCAACGGCACACACTGCACATGCCACAACCGATATGCTGAAGGATGCATTTCCCGGGCGCCTAGTCTCCCGTTTTGGCGATTTGCACTAGATTGCCAAGATCGCCTGATTTGACCGCTCCAGAGTTCTTTTTGTGGGCTTTTTGAAGTCACGGGTTTATGTCAACAAGCCTCAGACTCTTGCAGCTCTTAAAGACAATATCCGTCAAGAATGTAAGGACCTATCGCCGGAAGTTTTGGCCAAAGTGATGGAAAATGCCATAAAAAGGGCTCAAATGGCAATCAACTGTGGCGGCGGCCATTTACATGACATCATACTCTCGACTTGATGTAAAAAAAACTAAAAGACCAAATAAAAATAATCCGCAAGAAGAATCAAAGTTTTCATTTTTTTTTTTAATTACAGCCAAAAAACATCGCAAGGTTACTTTTGCGCCACCTTGTATATCAGTAGTTTTTTGTTCGTTGACAGAATAGAGTGTCTTCTTCTTCTTAATTGGCGTGATAACCGCTTACGCGATTTTGGCTGAGTTTAACAAATCGCGCAGTCGTTTCTTTCTCGTGCTAACCGGCGCCAATTGGCCACACCAAGTGAAGCCAAGTCCTTCTCCACCTGATCTTTCCAACGCAGAGGAGGCCGCCCTCTTCCTCTACTACCACCAGCTGGTACTGCATCGAATACTTTCAAGGCCGGAGCGTTTGTATCCATTCGGACGACATGACCCAGCCAACATAGCCGCTGGATCTTTATTCGTTGCGCTATGTCTCTGTCGTCGTAAAGCTCATACAGCTCATCGTTCCATCGTCTGCGATATTCAGCGTTGCCAACGTGCAAAGGTCGAAAAACCTTATGCAGAATCTTTCTCTCGAACACTCCAACCGCCGCTTCAACGGATGTTGTCATCGTCCAAGCTTCTGCGCCATACGTTAGGACGGGCATGATGAGAGCCTTATAGAGTTTTAGTTTTGTTCGTCGAGAGAGGACTTTACTGCTCAGTTGCCTACTTAGTCCAAAGTAGCACTTGCTGGCAAGAGAGATTCTACGTTGGATTTCAAGGCTGACATTGTTATCGGTGTTAATGCTGGTTCCTAAATAGACGAAGTCTTTCACAACCTCGAAATTATAACTGTCTACAGTGACGTGGGTGCCGATACGCGAGTGCGCCGACTGTTTGTTTGAAGACAGGAGGTACTTCGTTTTGTCCTCGTTCACGAACACATTCATTTGCCTCATTTGCCGCTTTGCCTCTTTATCTAATTTGGGAAAGGCAGGACTAACAGCGCGGTTGTTAAGGCCGATGATGTCAATATCATCGGCATACGCCAACAATTGTACACTCTTATAAAAAATTGTGCCTGAGCGATTAAGTTCTGCGGCTCGTACGATGCTCTCCAATATCAGGTTAAAGAAGTCACACGACAGCGATCACCCTGTCTGAAACCTCGTTTGGTATCAAACGGCTCGGAGAGATCGATGAGAAACGTCATCTTGCATAGCCGTACTAGTTTTGCGGGGATACCAAATTTAGACATCGTAGAGTTAGAAATGAAGACACCATTTTTTTTTTAATTTTTTTATATTTTTCAACATAGACCCCTTTGAGAAAGATACACATCTCCCAACGCTCCGGTCATTTTGTTAACCACTCCAAAAAGTAGGATTTGTGGAAATCTCTGCAAGAGGCCTCTGTCTCGGCGATGCCTTCCTCGTTTGAATTAAAATATTTTCTCGTGAACCACTTCTTCATGTTCGAGAAGGAGAAAAAGTCGCAGGGAGCCAGATCGGGTGAATACGGCAGGTGCGGCAGCAATTCATAATGCAATTCATCCAACTCCGGAGAAATGCGCTGGTGTGTTATCGTGGTGAAACAGCACCTTCTTTTATGCTAAATGAGGGCATGTCTCCTTTAATTTTTTTGTGAAAGTAGTCCAATAACTCACTGTAGTATTGTGCAGTGATCTTTCTCCTTTTTCTAAAAAATCCATGAGGATGACGCCATTCGCATCCCAATAAATTGTCGCCATAACTTTTCCGATCGATGGAGCTGTCTTCGCTTTCTTTGGAGCATTTTGACTGGGAGAAATCGTTGATTTTGATTGATCCTTAGTTTCTGGTGTGTAATAATGAATCCAGGTCTCATCAACGGTGACAACTTGACGCAAAAACTCCTTCGGATCTCGCTTAAATTGCTCCAAACCCTGCTTCAAAGTTAACAATCGCATCCGTTTGTTGTTGCTTGTGAGCAATCGCGGCAGCTATCGGCAGAGAATTTTGGTATCGCCAACTTAACATTTAAAATATGAATTGCCGTTCCTCTGTTACTTCGCGCCGTTTCGTTCGTCGATCAGCGAGAATCATGTCGTGAACTTTCTGAATGATTTCCTCGGAAACCACGTCTGCCGGGCGTCCTCAGCAAAAACGGATGTTCACCCACGTTGAAATTCGTTGAACGAATATCAAACTGGGGACATAGATGGCGAAGCGTCCTCGATGTTGAATGCGAACCACACCTAAACATCAACGACACCGCTGGACTTCTTTCTTTGGGAGTATTTGAAAGAAAAGGTGTACGTCGATAAGCTAGCAACAATTCAAGAGCTAAAGGATGAGATAATTCGGCACATTAACGGCATAGAACCTCAATTATGCCTCAGCGTCATCGAAGACTTGGACCATCGGATGAAGGTGTGCCGCTAGGGCCGCGGCGGCTATTTGACCGATATTTTATTCCACACGTAATTGAGCCATACCAATATTATCATAATAAAGATAAATAATAATAATTACGTAAAAAATTGTATTTTATTCAAAATCAATACCGGCCCTTGAAACTTAACCACCCTTTATTTGAAAAATATTTTAGTTAAAATTTTAAATGAGTCAAATTTTTTTTGTTTTTATAGCCAAATTAAATGAAAATCCAAGCGCTAAGAGAATCACTCGCTACAACAGGCAATCGAGGAAATGAAAGTTTGTTTAAAGAGCGAATAAATTTTACGAAAATGTTGAGGCGACTCCACTTAGTAGCTAAAATATTTCCTTGCAACACATCATTAATTATACTTTACCGTAGGCTAGAAAATCTCACAGCAAATCTGTGGAATCCAATATAAGGCTAAAATAAATGGAAGCAAATAGTCAGCCGACACAGCAAATCAAACAATATAAGAAAGCAGCAGTTGTTCGTTCATAATCATTCTATCGTTAGCCACCTGCTGGTCACACCTCCAAGGATTGCTGCTCCGTTTAAGCTGATGAGGTGGGCGTTGGTATGGGTGGCGGCGTAGCAGCGCGTTGACATTTCACACCTGCATTCTTGGTGTGACCATCAATCTAAATTTTCAAATTAAATACCAAGTGAGGTACACACCCCACAAATCAAACCAGCAAACTTCCGCAGGAGCAAATAGGAATATATAAATTTGTATGAATGTAGCAACAAACCGAATAGAGGCAATCGCTTATCGACTCTTTGGTTGCCTGACGAAACATCATTAGCCTTGGCAAGATATTGGTTGACATTTTGTGTTTTGTTATTCATTGGATTTGCCGTTATCTGCCTTCTCAGTCTATTTAAGAAAACAAAAACAGCAAAAGAACAACAGTAAATAATCGTTTTTTGGCATTTTGTACGGCAATTATGCGCTTTACTTATCCAACACTTCCATTTTCAGTGTCTTTTGGAATTGTGGCATAAATATAAGCTTTTTTTTCTAACTTAACTACGTCTGCCAATTTGCGACGGAAGTGGTGGCTTAAAACAAAAAACTAAATTCAGTCTGATCTAACGAATCGACTAAGTTACTCCGCACCCATTTGATTACATCGCTACACAACCTACCTACCTCTGCATGTAACGGTAGTATATCGGCATTGCTATGCTACGGCCACTATTTGCTTGTACAATTTGCGTACTCACACCCGCTGTGTAGAGTTTGCTTTGTCTTGCTCCTGAAATAGTTCATGTCACATGCAATATACACACTTTGCGCTGCTGACTGCTAAAGGCACAAAACGGTCATATGTCTGCATATCTCATTTCCATAAATGCCAATTGCCACAAGCCATCATTCAAAACCGAAATAGTCAAAGCAATAACAACTGAGCCGACGAGTCAACGAGACAGGTAAGCGACGAGTCATTTGAGTCATCAACAGAGTAAACGCATTGCTGCTTACATGCCTAGATATACATATATATAGAGGGTGATTCAATAAGACCGCAGATTTGTTTAGATATAAAATAAATACAACAAATTTGGGGAGCGTTTTGAGAGAGAATGTCAAGTACTTAGGACTCATATTAGATAGGAAACTCACGGAAAACCTATTATTTAGGAAAGCGTAAAGAGGGCCGGCGTTGCATTCTACTCATGCAAAAAGACAGTTGATATTAAATGGGGTTTAGCAACTCGTGTTACATATTGGATCTATAACATTATGTGTGTGACTAATTAATTAAAACACATTTTTTTGCCAAAATTCGTTTTTATTCATCAACATAGTCCCCTTTTAGGGAGATACAATCATTCCAACGCTTTTCAAATCTTTCGATACGGCCTTTGTAAATCGATTTTTCTTTGCCTTCAAAATAGGCCTCAGCTTCGGCGATTACTTCATCATTTGAGCCAAATCTCTTACCACGGAGCATCTTTTTGAGGTCTGCGAAGAGCCAGTAGTCAATAGGGGCCAAATCTGGAGAATACAGTGGATGGGGAAGCGATTCGAAGCCCAATTCGTTCAATTTTGCCATCGTTTTTATTGATTTGTGACACGGTGCATTGTCTTGGTGGAACAACACTTTTTTCTTCGCCATATGAAGCCGTTTCTTTGCGATTTCGTCTTTCAAACGCTCCAATAACGCTATATAATAGTCGCTGTTGATGGTCTACCCCTTCTGGAGATAGTCGATGAATATTATTCCATGCGCATCCCGAAATACAGACGCCATAATCTTGCCAGCCGACTGCTGCGTCTTTGGTCACTTTGGGCGGCTTTCACCGACTGCATCCCACTCAGCAGACTGCCGATTTGACTCTGGAGTGAAATGGTGGATCCATGTTTCATCCATTGTGATGTACCGATGCGAAAACTCCGACTTATTGCGCGTAAACATGTCCAAACAACTCTTTGAATCATCGATTCGTTGTAGTTTTTGATCCGGTGTGAGCAAACGCGGCACCCATTTGGAAAATACCTTTTTCATACCCAAATGTTCGTGTATTATGGTGTGTACACTACCTGCTGATATCTCTAGAATGTCAGCAATCTCCCTCACTTTAACTTTACGGTCGGACATAATGATTTTCAGTGTTTTTTCAACGTTTTCCGGAATAACAGCGCCATTTGGCCTTCCAGTAGATGGAATGTCATCGGTGTCTGTACGACCACGTTTGAATTCGGCATACCAATAACAACTGCTTCTTTTTGATGGAGCAGAGTTGGAATAATGTTTTTCAAGCCATTCCTGGCATTGAACAGTATTTTTTTTCATTAAAAAACAATGATAAATCAGCACACGGAATTGCTTTGAATTCATTTTTTTTTTTAACTCAAAAGTAGCGTCGCTTAAAGCACTGTAACTTGTAAACAAATGGTCGGATTAACATATGATTTTGACAGTAAGCCTAACTTGCCAACTTTCGAAAAAATATTGATTTAGTACTAGTGCCGCCATCTATGTGTCAGTCACACACATTATTGAACGCTCTGGTACTTCTGCTCCAATCTGCCATCTGCTTCAAAGACGATTTACGCTAAAAGCCTGAGTAGAGTCCAGCGAACAGCTTTTTTATGCATCTTTGGTGATTTAAGGTCCTTTTACATTTGTCCATTAACGTAAAAAAAGAACTGCTTTCGTTAATTATTTTTGGTGCTTTATTTTTGGCAGCCCGCCATTTCTACTATCAGATGTTCATCAGCCCACGGATCGATAGTGCTGCCAAGTATTGAAACTTATTCTTTGGAGTATTTTCATACAAAATTAGAGAGTTTCGCATCTAGCTATCATTAAGGAAACCACACTACTTAATATAAGGGTTCAGTTACCTCCAAAGCTATCAACCGATTCAGTGAGGTGGCACCGGACCATCTTCTAATAGCTTTGGTACACGAAATTTCCAACCGCGGTAAGCCTCTGCTTGACAAATAGTCAGAGATTGAGACTTGGTTGTCTCGCATGGTCGTAGACCATGTCATGGCGAGCCCCGAGGGTGAATCACGAGGTTTCGACTGGTGGTCCGCGGTTACCGTGTTCTCAAATACGATGACGAATTCTCACTGCAATTCCTGAGGAACACGATTGGCAAACTCGAAAATAGCTGGGAGGGCTTGAAATTCAAGCTCATTCCGGCCAGCGAGATTCCACGAAGACTGAGATTCCGGATCAGGATACCAAGCATAGAGTTTGAAGCTAATCAGCAGATCCCTTGTCTTCAGGTTGCTAAAGGCTCAGTGCGAATGACCAACTATATATACATGTATATATAATTGGCGCGTACACCCTTTTGATGTGTTTGGTTGAGCCCCTCCTCCTTTTTGTGGTGTGCGTCTTGATGTTGTTCCACAAATGGAGGGACCTACAGTTTCAAGCAGACTCCGAACGGCAGATATTTTTATGAGGAGCTTTTTCATGGCAGAAATACACTCGGAGGTTTGCCATTGCCTGCCGAGGGGCGACCGCTATTAGAAAAATGTTTTTCTTAATTTTGTGTTTCACCGAGATTCGCACCTACGTTCTCTCTGTGAACTCCGCTTGGTAGTCACGCACCAACCCATTCGACTACGGCCGCCGCCCAACTGGTCAATAATAAAAATAGAGGCTCGAAAACAAAGCGCTGAAAGAACTAATCAATTTGCCTGCACTAAATCTTGGCCGCCGTCTGGGTGCTTAGACTTAAAAGTTATGGAAAGACAAGTTGTTTGGTCATGCCTATATCCCGAGACTCAACTTCGACAGACTCTTCAAGACAAGACAGATACCAAGACAATGGGGAAGGAATTAAGTGTCGACACAAATCAGGGTTGACTATGAAGTTTTTTCGAAGGAACTAAGACTGGATCTATCGGTTCCACCACTATACTACTGCAGTATCTATCAGGCAGAAGTTCTAGCTATAAAAGAAGTGGTTACGTATCTAAATTCTCATCCCATAACAAAAAAAAAAAAGCAACTACTAAAAATGTATTTACATTCTTGGACAGCCACGGCGGCCATTAAATCAATAAATGCGGCTATACTAAGTTCAAAGGTTCGGCAGGAATGTCGGGCAGCTCTAAATGATATTAGAGTCATATTCAAGGTCAACCTTATTTGCAGAGATATTGAGCGAAATTTTACGCCCGAGGAGCTTTCCGGGAGAAGTACTATTCTATGACCACGAGCAAATTTATAATTAAAGCAAGTTTATCCAAAGGCCAATAGGGCATGGAGAGACACAACCATAACAGCTAAGTTACTATGATCGCAAATATTTAAATTAGAAAACTACAAAGGAACTGCGTAGCATTTCAAGAGAGGATATCTCGAAGGACGTATAACCAGTCATTGACTATTTGGCAGGCATGCCTTGAGACTGGAAGATCTCCCCCATGAATATTGCAGAAGTTGTAGAGATAAGGAAAAGGAAGACACAGTTGAGTACTTCCTTTGCAATTCTCCAGCCTTAGCTAAAATCAGAGCATGTTTTCTAGGTAGATAATTTTTCAATTCTGTTATGGGACTGCCTGGCGTTGGAGTTCGACCAATCCTGTGTTTGATAAGAGTCACAAAAAGGGTCCACGAAGAAAAATTAAAAAGATTCCCGTGTCTCACAAGGTTATCACAACGGACCTGTAAGGTCTAAGTGATTTCGTCTTACAGACCGACTTCTACCATAACCAAACCTAAAATATAAAAAAATTTATCGAAATGATTTTTTTGTTTTGCATTTATAAAGGGTTTTTCAATTGGCGCGGGTCGATTTTGGCGCCTTGTGGCAGCCATTTTGTTTTGGTGACATCTGTCAAATCTTTTGTTTATTATTCAGTTGTTTATGCCAAATAATCATGGCAAGTTACACGATTGAACAGCACGTTCAAATGATAAAACTTTATTATCAAAATGAGTGTTCATTAACGCAAACGTTGCGCGCATTGCGCCCATTTTTCGGTAGACGTGGTGGCCCTTCCAATTTCTTATGGCCCATATTGAACCATATGGACCTAGACGACATGTGGTTCCAGCAGGACGGCGCTACGTGCCACACAGCAAACGCCATTTTATTCCATTTCAACATCTACCCGCGCTTATTGGAAAACCCTTTATATACAGGGCCCGCCATCTATCGTTACGGATTTGAACTAGGTATTATTTGAAGAATGGTAACACTTAGCTGTCATCTGATTTGACAGAAAATTAGTTTTATTCTTCCGCTGAACGAAAATGGTTGTGTATACGCTCAAAGAACGCTGGGAAATATTGCGACATTACTTTGAAAATCATGGTAATGTTGCAGAATGTGTACGAAAATTACGTACGGCAATGGGAAGAATAAAAGCACCGAATGAAGCGTATGTGCGGTACTTTGCGAAAAAAGTAAGAGAAACTGGGTTGCTTATTGACAAACCAACGCGTGACCGACCAAAAACCGTGCGTACACCCGAAAATATTGCTGCTGTGGCCGAGAGTGTTCGTGAATCACCAGGAACATCAGTTCACCGTCGTTCTCAACAATTGGACATTTCGGAGACATCATTCAGACGAATTTTGCGTAAAGACCTTGGTACGACGCCGTACAAAGTCCAATTGGAATGAAGTTGTGTTACATCATTAACCGGAAGGATTGTACTTCAAAATAAAAGAAAATAGTTTGGAAAAATATTGAGTACTTTCTTTTTTATAGCATTTTTAATTCCGTAAAGTTATATGGTGGACCCTTTAAAACCCATTAGCCTTAGGCAATACAGGATGCCCATATCAAAGCTTTCCATGCATTTTTAGCATAGTTCGGGCTATAGTCATTTAAAGGGCGTATGATTTCGTTCTTGAGTTCGGAAATCGTCTCGGTATTAATGGAATATAACCCATCATTCATGTATGTTAGAAAAAGACATCATATGGTGTCAACTCGCAAGATCTCGGCTGCCATTTGATCTCGGTGCTTCGTAATATAATGCATCATGGCCACTTCGTGCGCAATAGGGATATTTTTTCACGAGCTGTGTGGCAAGGGGCACTGTTGTTGTGAAACCACGTTTTATCGAAGTCCAAGCCATTTAATTAGGATCATAGTAAGTTTGTTTTCATGTCATAAACAGAGACTACCGGCATCATTTTTGAAAAAGTTCGATCAGTTGTTTCCGCCAGCTGGAAAACCATACCTTACAGTGACTTGTTGTTGATTTTTTCTTGAAAAAACATGTAAAGTTTCTGTACCTCACTTGGCTGATTGTGTGCTCAGAAGTTTATAAGGACTGAACAAATTCAAAAGAGTTCGCAGACTAGCTAGCAGAAGGAAGGTTCATATGCTATTTCTCTGACTGACCAAACATTTTGTGGTCCGAGCTGATCTACGTCTAGGAGGTTAATAATTACGCATAAGTGTGTATACCTATAACAGAGTGGGTACTAGGCTAAATCGGGCCTTGGACTATTTTGCTATCCTTTCCATTGGAGCGATCTAAGTGTGTTGGATAGAGCCTACTTAAGGTTGCGTTGGATCCGCAATGGGTCCAGTAAAATCATACTGTCAAAGTGTGCGTCATTTTTGTACGACACCTACTATTACTTCCTGCGGTGCCACGTCGCACGAAGGTCTACAACAGGGGTTGTTCCATATTGGACCGCATTGTGCGCTTCCGTGCCACACTGTCAGAAATTTTATAAGTTTTTAGAGTTGGTTGCTATTCTCAAATAAAATTTGGTCCAGTTTTCAAAGCTGATTTTTACAATTCCAGTTTTAGGATTTGACGGCGGTTTTTACGACATAAGTGATATTGTATTTGTGATATATGAAAAAATCATCACAGCCCCAATGCATGTTATTTCGTTGCTGAATGAACAATGACTGTTTACAAAGGGTAAGAATATTTGTAAAATGAGCGAGCACATTCAAGATAAGCTACAGTAAGAATAAAGGGCGGCCAGATTAAAAGTATACTAAAGTAGGGTCAAGATGTTTATTCATTTAGTACTTGATACCTTTAAAGATACCCGATTCATAAAAGGAACTACACTAAAGTACACAATTATCACAAGTGCTCAATATTTACCGTCACCAATTGTTATCAGGCGGTCACCAGAGTTTGCGTGACTTCCCTTCTGTAGTGCTAGGATTCAAAACTTCGGGCATGAAACACCAAATAAGAGAAAGAGGAAAGCGGTCGCCCATCGGGAGGCAATGGCAAACCTCCGAGTGTATTTCTGGCATGAAAAAACTTCTAATAAGGAACCAGCTACCATTTGGGGCGGCATAAAATTTTAGGTTCCTGCATTTGTGGAACCTACACCTCAAAAAAGGGGAGGAGCTCGGCCAAACGCTCAAAAAAAATTTTAGTGCCAATTATTATTATTATTATTGAATAAAACCGGGCACTAAAATTTTATTTAATGAATGATACTTTCTCACATATTCAGGAAATAGTCAACTTATGTAAGGATTGGCAAATTTTAGAAATTTAAAATTAAAAAAAAAAATTGGTTTTCAATATCCCTCTGAATTTTCAAATTTGTAATATTTTTAATACCTTCTACTTTCTAGATGCGCTCCTGTATACTCGTATGTATATATGTATATACGCAGTAGCGTATACTCTTGCACTTCACTCGCTGGCTGCCGCATTTCCATAATGTGGCAAGACTATTAACGCCATTGCGTTCGACACTTTTGTTATGCCAATTTGCCGGCTGTCGCCGTTGGTGGCAGCGTCACATTTCTGATTTGTGTCGATGTCATTGTTTGTCGATTTGTCTTCCAGTAAGTAGCCTTGTTGTCCATTTCTCCGCTTCCTTTACTGGAATACTAAAATCAACTGCTAGCTTTTTTTTTTTTTTGGTTTTTCTGCTTTGCTACCTCGAAGTCTTTGATTGCCGCTTTGCGACACTTTGTCTCTATTTTATTTGTATATCCTTCGTTCGCCTGTCAATCGCGTGATTAAATGAGAAAACAATGCATCATGCAGTCGACAACAACCGGAATACATAACAGAAATGTAAAAGAGTCAATGAAGTTAGTAAACGAATAAAACGGCTAGAATAATATCAGGTTATATAGGGAGATGGTTTTAATATACTCATCAATAGAGTGCCAAAGACTCAACTGTAGGCCAGAAACGTACTTAATACCCTGCTCAGTTACACTTCATTTTTTTTTTTTTTTTTTGAAGTGAAACTTCTTAGGCGTCGATGGACGAGCGAGAATGGAGAGTAAAATTTCAAGGCCATGCAACGTTTTGGGCATTTTCGTTCCGCGAGAGAGAAGAAAGATATAACGTAGAGGAAAAGGAGAGAGAGAGCTATACCTTATATACATATATCTAAGATACACTTTGACCATTTTTCCTGAGTCTTTCGCTGTGGTTGCTAATTTCTAGCGAGACATAACACTGCCTACTTTTTTCTTGCTTGTTGGTGCAAACTTGTAGGAAATATATTTTTGGTGCCTACTTTTTGGCGTTATATTTCTTTGGTGCCTACTGTTTGGGGCGTTTTTTGATCCCGATTTTTTTGGCGCTTTTTTTTTGGTGCCAACTCTTTGACGCTTATTTCCGTTTTTTCGTTAGTGCTTGTGCGTACTATAAAGGGCTATCCATTCCGGCGTCGGATTTAATGGTAATGCCTTGCGGTAATTTGTGCCGTTGCTGCGGTCCTGGTATCACTGCATTTGTGCGGGTGATAAATGCTCAGAGTAGTGCGCGTTCTTGCCACGGTTTGTGTCCGGCGTTTACCTACACCGATCGACCCTTCTCCGTTTTTTGTAAATTTTGTCTATTTGTATTCCCTGCAAATGTTGTGAGATATATATTCTTTCATGGGTCTCTCTCATTCTCTCTCGGGTCTTTCCCTCTTTCTTTGTCTGTCTTGAATGTTTCACTTCTGTTATGTGTACTACGCTACACGCACTGTTTTTGAGTTAAACCAATAAACTACTCTATGGTGAAAAATGGGAGAAACTGCATTCGAAAGCGTAGAGCATTTGGAAAATTTTTATTCAGCCATGAATGAACATTTTCAAAAATTTTCAGGTCATTGATAGTTAAATAAGCCTCCAGTAAGCCTTATCCGATGAGGCGTCTCATAGATTGTTTGAAAGAAAGATTCTGCGAAAGACTTCTTGGACTTTTGCACGTTCGCGACGGCGAGTAACGTAGGCGCTCCAACGAGCTGTAAGAGCTTTCTGGCCACATAAACATAGCGCAGCGCATATAGATGCAGCGACTTAAATCATAACTTCTGATCAACCTACATTGGACATAAGAGATATTATTTTTAAAAAATTTATGGGAAAGCTTGTTAAGGGTATAAAGTGTAATCGCATGCAAATGTGAAGTGACAAAAAAAAAATCTTAAAGAAAAAGACCTAGCACCAACTCCATTCCTTTGATTGGTTACTACTCACCTCACCGCCATAAACTCGGTGGTAGTTAAATAGCTATAGAAAATGTCAAAATGAGGTTGACACAACAATCGTTTAGTGATACCGAGAGCAACAACAGGAACAACAAAATAAAACAAAAATAAAAACCAGACAATAATAGAAAATGTGGTTTTTTTTAGCTGTCAATGTGCCTGATTTACTATAAAAAGATAAGTAAATAAAGCTGACAGGCATCGCGCTTGACTTCGAGGAAATTGCATAACAAATGAATGAAATATTTGCACGGTTTTATTGTGTTTTTTTCACATGGCGTGTGCTATAGAATTCAAGTTTGTCACGCTAACCGTTTACTTCACAATGTGCAGCAGCAAGCGTTGGTTCGTCATTGTTATATTTTTTCTTAATAATCGTAATTCTGTGTAAGAGTGTGTGTGTTAAAGCTCCGTTATTGCTCTTTTAGCGACAGGCATATACAGGTATAGCAGTATTATTAATGTAGTTGAAGGCTACATTTTGACAAGTCCAACATTCGAAGCACAAAAACAAACACAATGTTGTGTGAAATGCATTAACTTCGCGTTTGTTGATGAAACGCCCCGCTATTTTTATCATTTGTATGCTAGCTAGGCATAAGCGCCTGTTGGTATGTAAATTCTCTTGGCGTGTCACTTTAAGGTACCTGGGAGCGCCGCTTATGACAAATGACGATGCCAACTGTGGTGAAGGCTATTTTTCATATTATCACCTAACAAAATTAGTATACGGGTGGGCGCAGATGGAGGAAGGAGGAGGTTTTACAAGCGAAAAGGGAGAAAAAATATGCTTCTATATCGAAGAGATGTGAACAAGGCATTGTTAATGGAGTAAAATTGCAAAAAACAAATGATTTAAAAAATTATGTAAACTTAAATAGTGTAGCACAAAGTAAAAAAATAATAAATGAAATAATGTGAAAAAAATAAAATATGGCAAAATAATTTTTTATAAATATAAAAAAATAATAAAAACATATTTAAAATAATATAACACAATCAACCAAATATATTATTTAAATTAAATAAATAAGATTAATAATTAAGTACAAAACCAAAAAAATTAATATGGAGCAAAATAAAACAAATTATTTTAGTCCGGGACCGGGACCGAAATAAAATATAATGAGAACCATGGTAAAAGGACCCAGGACAACTACTGTAAAACTCTTGTCAAAAGAGAGAATGGGGAGTGAGCTGAATCTGCAGACGAATGTTTAAAAATCCTTATTGATGCCCATTTCCCGGAAAATTCTATTGCTCCAGTTTGCAACGAAGGCGCGAACCGACAGGAGGGGTTACCTGCGATGTCCCTGACACCTGTCCGTCGACAGAATAAACTGAGCAATCGAGAGCTTTTCCCCTTTCAAATCTCCAGGTATCGAGTAATACTTCAAAAGACTAAAACGTTGTATGTCGCTAAACCACGTTCCTGCAAGCTGGAAGAAAATCAAGGTGGTATTCATTCCTAAGGCAGGAAGGAGGGGCCAAGTCCAGGCCAAGGACTTCAGACCTATAAGTCTTAGCTCCTTTATTCTCAAGGTATTTGAAAGAGTGGCCGACTATCACATCCGAGAGCACTTTGAAACCAGACTTTTTCCATGTTGCAGCTCTCTTCTGGTGAGCTCCTATAAGGAGGAACTAGAAAGTCTCGAAAGTGCAAGAAACATATCCCTTATCTGGGTTCCTGGGCACAGGAATATAGAGGGAAATGAAATTGCCGACGAGCTTGCCAGGAAGGGGTCGACAGAACCGGTTTCAGCTGTCCCCCCTCAGACATCGGTGTCCCCTTGACCGTTGTTAAATATATATCTAAATAAATTCACTACATTTGCAGAGAATACAAATAGACAAAATTTACAAAAAAACGGAGAAGGGTCGACCGGTGAAGGTAAACGCCGGACACAAATCGAGGCAACAATGCGCACTACTCCTAGCGTTTATCACCCGCACAAACGCAGGGATTCCAGGACCGCAGCAACGGTACAAATTACCGCAAAGCATTACCATTAAATCCGATGCCGGAATGGAAAGCACTTTGCGGAAATGGAAACGGAAATAAGACCAAAAAGTAGGCGCCAAAAAAACACTAAAAAATTGGAACCAAATAACGCCCCAAACATTATGCACCAAGGAAATATAACACCAAAAAGTAGGCACAAAAAATATATTTCCTACAAGTTTGCACCAACAAACAAGCGCCAAAAAGCAGACAGTGTTATTTCTCACTAGAAATTAGCAAACACAAGGAACAACTCTGGAAAATTGGTATTAAGTGTATCTAAGATATATATAAGGTACAGCTCTCTCTCTCCTTTTCCTCTATGTTATATCTTTTTTCTCTCTCGCGGAACGAAAATGCCCAAAACGTTGCATGGCCTCTCAATTCTCGCTCGTCTATCGACGCCTAAGAAGTTTCGCTTCAGTAAGATGTTTTTTAAATACAAAATTAAAAAAGAAAATCAATAAAATATAAATAAAAAAATTCAATATAACTAGAAAATATAACAAAAAAAAAATGTATATAAAAAAAATAATGCAATGATATGAAGGAAATAAGGAAAAAAATTTAAATAATTGATATGAAAAAAACTGAAAAAATTGTTTAAAATTAAATAGAAGAAAGTAAATTAATATGAAATAACATAAAATAATGGAATTTGTATTAAGTTAATACGAAGTTAATTAAGGAATATAAGATTTTGACATAATTGAATATAAAAGAAAAATAATAAAAATATACAATAATATTAGTAAGTATTGTAAGTAAATAAAATAATAAAAACAAATTGAAAATAAAGGGAAACGATTGATCTATTCTACGCCCCTAAGTGCTTAATTTTAATTATTTATTAGCAGCAAAACCTACATACACTAGTGCTAGATAAAGTCCTATTGTATTGAAATGTTTATTGTAGACAAACTGGCCTGTAAGTGCTTCACAGAGTAAGCTAAGGCCTTTTTTATCTAGTCTACCCCAGATTTTCCTCTGTTAGTATTAAAGTTCAACAACTTTTTAGAGTGATTAAGGCCACTTGAGCCGTTCCAGCATTGCCCAGTTTTTATTTGGATTCATTTTTTGGTTTCCTGTTTCAGGTTGTTTTTGTTAAAGTCGAAAAATGAGATTGACCCAATAAACGGCCCTTCCTCCCCTTTGTTGGCATGAAAGTCTGCCTTCTCGTTTCCTACAAATCCCTCATGTCGTGGTAGCCAAATCAAGGCTCAACCTGATTAAGAAATGCCAGTTTATTAAGTACGTTATTGCACTCTATAAGGACCTTTTAATTAAATGTAAAGCTATTTAAGGCCTTGAGAACTGATTGATTTTTACTTTTTCGACCCCTCTTTTGGATACGATTTCCACTGTTTCCATTATGGCGAAAAGCTCTGCATAGAAGATTGTAGTATCTGTACTCAGTGTTAAAGATTTGTGTGCTCCAAGGCCTCACAATTCCTGCTCCTACGCCCTGGAGCATTTTGGATCCATCTGTATACCATTTTTGCGAGTTATCATATAGCCATGTTGCGTTAGGGTTCCACGCTTCCCTGGATGTGAAGATAACCTTGTATATATTTCTTAGTAAAATATATAGAGTACGGGTTCCATGTGGTCATTCGTCTGGGTCATTTGGGCTGCTTATTGAACCCTGTTTAGGATATTGAGGTGTCCAGTGATATCTCCAGGTTTAAATTTTTTTCCCCCTATGAAAGGAGAGTGCTTGCATAGTAGCTTCTTCTTGTACTGCTAAGTTTAGCGGTGGTAGATTTAAAGGCGCTTCCATCCCAGCAGTTGCAATAGTTCTTATAGCCCCTTATGCGGTTTTGATGTAGCTTTAATTTGATTGGTTTTTTTCCACCATACCAATGTCTTATATAGTAGGTTGAAGATCCAGAAAGTAAAATTAGGGCTCAGTAACGAAATATAAAAAAAACAAAAAAAATGAAGCGACTGTAATGGCCTAGAAGCGATGGAATTAAAACCATTGGTCAGCAGTTAAATAAAAAACAATAACACCCTAATGAAAGTATTATTTTATTTATTTTTTATTTTTTAGTTAAAATAAGAAACAAATTACATTCAAAAATGCACCGAAATTGATTAATCCTTCAAAATGCCCGCATATCGGCAAAATATATAAGCGAAAACAAATCTTGCGACACAATAACAAGCGACTGCATTGCTGGCAAATCAATTTTGAAATTCCTGCTTTTTTCAGTCATTTTACGAGTCTCAGTACGGACGTAAAATTGCATTCATAACTCGGTTGATATGAGCACTGTTTATGCCCATGTGTGTGTACATGTGAATGCTTGTGTGTGCGTATAATTTTCGCTCACAATCGCCCATTTCTCACTGAATCAACTGACATATGCGAATCAATTTCCAAAGCAAGAATTGAGAAGAGAGAAAAAAAACAGTTTGAAATGGAAAGAGTAAACATTGGCGCAAACACATACATATGCGCAAGCTTACCCACTGCACAGTGCCTTCTTATGCACGCATACAAGTGCACATATATGTGTGTGTATGTATATTGTTGTTTATTCGAATTGTGCCCCACTCTGTTTTTTCGTTATTGATTTCTGGCGAAAGCTGTGAATGAGGTTCGCTGCATCATGCGACAATGCGACTGGAATGCAATGGCGCAAGATGGAAGCCTGTGCATGTGTGAGTGTATGAGTGAAAATGCACAAACATGTAAGTAGCAGCAACACGTCCATTTACAATTTACATATTTGCACATAAACCAAATTTCGTGCATTAACGCATAAGCTTCACTTTAGCTTTGTATTCATTCATGCCACAGTTGCTGCTTTTATGCCACATACATTTTCATTCACAATCCTCGCAGAGCAGGAGGTAAGCACATAATAACGGCAGTTGATATTGAAGATATGAAAATTTACACAACTCTGCGAATTGTAGGTGCACACACACATTCAAATTTGAATGTCTCAAGCAACTGATGGCATTTTTCAACTTGGAGGTTATTCGGAAAACGAAACCAAAGGTTGGTAGATGATCATTTGAGGCGTTTCGAGGCTTGATTATGTCGAAGCTAGATATTGGAGCATAAAGGATAGTCCTTGCAGTTAAAATTAATATTTTCTTAAAAAGTAATATTGTCGATAAAATTATAACTTTTTTAAATTGAAGAAAAGTTAACAAAAATATTTTTTTTTTGGTAAACTGCATTTGTAGTTTAGTAGAAAGACCACACATTTCCATTACTCTAGTGATTTCATGCATGTGACGATTTCGAATCTGGCCTCGTAGTAGCGCATTTTATTAACCAAGATTTCGACAATCTAATGGCTATTTCTTGCTCTGTCTCACGAATGGCTTCCTCGATAAACGCCTTAATGACATGAATCGTTAATAGATTATGCAGATAATATCGGCCCTTCATCTCACCTTACAAAAACCCGCAGACTGCGTCAAATCGCAGCTCGAAAGCGTCCGATTGGCATCGCCGAAACGATAATTAACACGATTACCGCACTTGGCACGCCAAAGATCATTTGTGGCATGGGCTGTGTAACATGGCGTGCCATTCGCTTAAACCAACGATCTCCGGGTCCATAACTTCAATTTTCAATTCAAAAAAAAATGTATCATGTTTCTGTTGTGCTCACCAGCTCAATGGCGTTTCCAGTAGAAGAAAAATGGCGCAATGATACCACTGCTCTATACTCTGTACTTAGGTGCTACTTTCAAAGGATGCGTGACCATATATGGGTTTCCTGCTGCCCATATGCGGCAGTTTCGCCTGTTAATACAGCCACCGAGATGAAAATGCGCTCTGTCAGGAAAGATGAAAGTAAAATCATTGCCAATTTCACTCTACTCTAACGCCCAAACCGGGAAGCGATAACGAAGCGGAAAGTAGTCTAATTCACATTCTAAGACAATGGGACCTTAATAGCGCAGAAAGTACGGTTTTGTGCAAAATTCGTAACAGGCTAGTACGTGAAATGATGAGTTGTTGAGATTAATGGCGAGTCGAGTCCTATACTCTCAGCTACAGCAGCCACATTCTGGTCAATGTGAATCGAGCGACGGCGGTGTTCGTTGCTGTTGACCACTAGAATGCCAGCTTTATAAACTTGAGTACAGCAGAGGCGGTGCATTCCTCGTTTCGAACAAAATTTCTTCTCAATAAGCGGAAATTTCGAATATTTCCCAATGTTGCTCAAGCACAAGGCGATTCATTTAATTCCACGCCCTATCTAGGTTGGAAAAGGGAGAACGAAGGTCGTGCTGGTTTTCATTAAGGATTTTTAATATATGTGGCGGCCACTTGGAAGGCATCCCTTGAATATTGTAGAAGCTGTAGAGATGAGGATGAGGAAGAAACAGTAGAGCACTTCCTTTGCAATTGTCCAGCCTTAGCTAAAATCAGAGCAGGTTGTCTAGGTAAACACTTTTTTAATTCTCTTACAGAACTATCTGGCGCGGGGATTAGACCAATCCTGTGCTTCATAGGAGCCTCAAAATGAAAGTAAATAAATAAGATTCCCGTGTCGCACAGTGGTATCACAATGGATCTATAAGGTCTAACTGAGTTGTTCACACGGACCAACTACCACCATAACCTAACCTAACCTTTACGTGGTGGGTCCCAAACTCAGCGCACAACTGGCTATTCTTGGGTGTTTCGCCTAATAACATTAGCTCGTTCTGGAACGGGTGTTCGAAAGCTACCCAGAGGATACATGAGCAAAGCCCGGAAATTATGAGCTGTTTGAATCATGTACCGAAGAATCGTGCTGGCCACTCTAAAGTGAATATAAATCAGGACCATCCTCACTTGGGTGAACTTCTATACATGAAGTCATCCTTCTTTCGACGAATAAAAATAACACTCTACAAGGCTTTCATCATACCCGCCCTAACTTATGACGCAGAAGCTTCGACGATGCCAATAACCGTTGAGTCGCCCCTTGGAGTGTTTGAAAGAAAGATTCTGCGCAAGACAAAAGTCTTCTTTTGTGCCTTTACACGTTGGCACCGGCTATTATCGCAGTGATGGAACGATGAGCTGTATGAGCTTTACGACGACATAGACATAGCGCAGCGAATAAAGATCCAGCGGCTACGCTGGCTGGGTCATGTCGTCCGAATGGACACAAGCGCTCCGGCTCTAATAGTTTTCGTTGCGCTACCAGCTGGTTGTAGCAGAGGAAGAGGAAGGCCTCTTCTGCGTCGGAAAGATCAGTTGGCGAAGAACTTAGCTTCATTTGGTGTGTCCAATTAGCTCCAGTTGGCACGAGAAAGAAACGACTAGCGCGCTTTGTTGAGCTCGGCCTAAATCGCGTACGCGGTTATCGCGCTAATTAAGAAGGTAAAGAACATCGCGATTGTTAAGGTGGATGATGTCAAAAGTATCGGCTTACATCAGCAATTGTATGCTCTTATAGAAAATGGTACCTGAGCGATGGCTCATGCATCCCTTTCTAGCATCAGGTTTAAAAACTCACAATACCGGGTCTCACCTTGTCTAAAACCTCGTTTAGTATCAAAAAACTCGGAGAAGTGCTTTGAAATGGAGCTGATGGTATTGTGCTCAACGTCGTTTTGGACGGCCGTATTAGTTTTGTCGCGATGCAAACGTCGGATCTCGTGTTTTCGAAATGGGATTTAAAATTAGAAAGAGTTGGAGTGTGTTGAGCAAAGTGCAGGTTTGTCCTGCTGGATTCCACGTAGATCCCAGAGCCGGAGCCGTACTCGGTCCTGGAGCCATCCGTGAAAGTGCGAAACCAGTGTTTGCCGGAGTTTGACCACAAATGAGTCTCTGGCAGCACCTCTCTCTATTTCTTTTCAACTCTTGATGGTATGGAGTCAAAGGCATGGCGAGGATCGTTGGATCGAAATACATTCCTTCTCTGTTTTCAAATGCCGGATAGAGCCCGTACCAGTTCCCATTGTGTTTAAGCCTGCAGATGGTCTTCAAGGCCTCTCCTTGGATGTAATCATCAAGTGGTGGTAGACCAATCAGAGCATCTAATGCTGGGCCTGAAGTAGGCGGAAAAGCTCCGGTGCAACAGATTACCACAGTGCATTGTAGTCTTAATAGAGAGAGAGTCTGCTCATCCAGACCACTGATGCTTAGGTGATAATAGGTCTTATCATAGCCGTGTAGATCTATATGACCTTGCTAGGAGAAAGACCCCACGTTTTCCCAAAGACACCCCTGCACCGCCAGAAAACCATAGCCTCCATCGATTGAATGTCTAAATAATAACTCTTAATTTTATATTTGTGAATACATGTACATGTATACGAAGTATGAATATAAAATTATGAGATTATGTTTTATCATCGTAAACACCCACACACTATCTCTTGACTGATCCATGAGAACTTCTCAGTTTGCGAAAAAACATCTTGTGTGAGTTCTTTCTGTAAATATGTCTCTCTCTCTTGTATTGTCCCTCTCTATGGCTCTCAGCTTCAACGAACTCAAATATTTGTTCACTTTCTTAAGACAAAATTCACTTCAAAAAACAGATAATAGCCTCACGGCACAAGATCCGACGATTAAAGTAGATGACCTAATACCTTGATGATGGTCTTGGCTAGCAAACACTGTACGGGTAATTCTAAATGGGATGGTCTATTATGTTGCTCTCGTGCTACATATAACTTTCCGATGAAACAAAAACAGAAACTATTCCAGAGCAAACGAAGACTACATATAACTATTCTAAATTCTTACTGCAGCGAGAGGCACTGCCATCGAAAGGGAAGGATTGATGTTAAGCAGTTAATGGTAGCTGCTTTTTTGGATTCTGTGTACTTTTTCTATGGCCGAGGGTCAGTCTCGTTGTTTAAAAGCCACAACTCGTATATGGAGAATAAACGTCCAGTCCACTCGAGCTGCTTTCGTCGAACTGCCTTGCGTACTACTAAAATAATAGCTTTTCTCAGCAATATTTATTAACACTTTGTCTTCTCCACCCCCGTCTAACAGTTATTTACATACATACTTATAGATAATTTGGTTTTTTCGCTAACTGCCCCATTTCACTTTCCTACCAATATTTATGTGCATTGCTACCAGACAGTGCAATATAAATTAAGTTTATTTTTCAAAGAAATAGCAGAGCAACCAAGAAATGCCAACAATATAAATACTTATGGCGGTAAAGTGGTGTGGCCTCTAATATAAAAGAGAGCAAAATAACTATTTTTATTCGGCTACCTACCAAAACGCTTTGCAGTGCGCGTTCAAAATTTTATATTCCGCTGCATTTTATTTACCCACATTCTTGTTAGACCAAGTATTATTTCAGCTGCATATACACATATTTATAATGCAAGTAATACTTTGTGGCATATAAACACAAATGCATATACACTGGTTACACATGCACACATACACATACGGAAATAGTAAAAGTATATGGCTGCGATGGAATTTATTTGGGCACTTCACTCTACAAGTGCATGGCGCTGGGACACGAAATTTCCACATAAGCTAGCGCTGTAAGGAAATGTCATGTGTGTATGTATGCGTGTTTTCCGTGTGAGTGTGTTTTCGCATACATGTCATGCATTATGAACAACAGACCAGGTGACAGGCACACCACTAGCCAGTCAGCTGGCGCTTCATATGCATTTTACAGCCAGTCATTCAACCAAGTAGCCAGTAAGCCAACTACTTACATTGAATATATATGCATGTATGCATGTGCTTTTTATAAAAATAAGAACCTACATATGTGCAGTGGTGAATCTACACAAATTTCTCCCTTTCGACAATGTAACACCTACTGAAAATTTGGTCGAGAAAACAGATGCACAGCGAATTGGCAACATCGCCATTTTCCGAGGTATTCGCAAAAATAATAGTTTGTCATTTATGAGAATAAAAATACATAAATGTAAAAGAAAACACTATGGCTGAGATTTTGGAAAGGTCACCAGTGGCTGTACTCAGTCGCAGACGTTTTGGTGTGGCCTCAGACTCAACTCTGAGACTTCCCATATTAAATAGCCACGTTTTCCCGCTTTCATCGGAAGTTAGGTGTCTTGGCGTTATACTTAAATCTTCGGATGGCCAATAATAGCACTAAACTGGAGAGGGTGCAAAGGACTGTAATCAGACTGATGGAAGTTGGCCTCTGGAGGCAATCTTTCGAGGCGGTGGTCGCATTTTTAGGCAGTTGACACTGCATTTCTCCTTAACTTCGTTTTCTCTATTCGCAAACTGGAGTTTGGGGGTCGTGGTAGGGTAATTTTTCCAACTAGGCAGGATTGAAATGACAGGAAAACCTGTACCGATGCTGGTATTTCTGTTAAGATATTGAAATTGCTTTTTGTTAAAAAAAAAACAAAGTTGGCTATAAATTTGGAGTGAAAACAAAAGACAAAAAAAAAAGAAAAAACACTTAGACTGTTTTATTATACTACCCATGGTGCGCCAAACAGCTCACCGTTAACCGACTCTCAGTGAATTTTAAGGTATCAGCTGATTTACTGACGTCACGTGGAATATATCGGCGGTTTGTTTACGACAACACTGAGATTTTGTTGGTGATATCCATTGTCACCTGAACAGCAATAAATTGATCGAGTGCAAAAATACGTTTAAAATGAGCGGGCAAAGTTCTGCTGCCGACCAACCGGTGAAATGGCAGCCGGAGTAACTCTGACAGTTTTGCTTCAGGGGACCAAACCTTGTAATCCATTACGAATAGGTTTGCAACTAGGAATAACAGCAGTAAATACCACCCTCAGAATAAAAGGGTGTAGTTTCTGGAATGCTTAGATGTTTGGCCATTGTACAATTATTGATAGCCGAAAGCTTAACGCTCCCCTAGACTTCAGACAAGAGTTTAAAGTCATGTTCCCCCCGCGAAAAGAATGGGTGCTAAATTTAGTATTCAAGAAAGATACCAACCACCTCACTTTACACCGATGGATCCAAGATGGATTACGGCGTAGGCGCGGATGTATAGCTGAAAGACCTCGAAACCACCAAGTCCTTTCGCCTCGGAATAGTATGAGGGGTGCCTTTTATATGTCGGGATTAGAGAACAAAAACAAATTTTAATCATCGAAAATCACTTTATTGTTTTTCAAAATATTCTCCATGAAGATCTATACACTTTTGCATGCGTTTGAACCAATTGTCGAAGCACTTTTGCCACTCTGAATGAGGTACCTCCAAAACATGCATTCTGAATGCCGCAACCGCTTCTTCAGGTGTCGAAAAACGTTGACGTCTTAGTTTGTTTTTTACGTACGGGAATAAAAAGAAGTCATTCGGTGCCAAGTCAGGACTATACGACGGATGACCCATTAATTCGATGTTTTGGGTGCTCAAAAATGCAGTTGTTTGAGCCGATGTGTGAGAGCTCGCATTGTCCTGGTGAAGTGTGATCCGTCTTTGGCGATTGGTTTTCCTAATTTCTTGGAAAACAACTGGCAAACAAATGGTTGTGTATCACTCAGAATTTACTGTTCTAGTGGTACGGTTGCGACATGTCAAGTTTTTCCGAAAAAACAGGCGACCATTTGCTTGGAAGTGCTTCGTGCGCGCACAACTTTTGTTGGATTTGGCTCATCTTGAAACACCCATACAGTCGACTGCTGTTTACTTTCGGGCTCATACGCGTAAATCCATGATTCATCACCTGTCACGTTGTTATAGACGTGTTTCGAAGCCCCGCGATCGTATTTGAATATTTCCTTCGACCAATCGACACGAGCCTTTTTTTGAGCTGTTGACAAATTGTGTGGGATCCAACACGAACAAATTTTTTTTGACAGTCAAATGTTTATGCAATATTGAATGTATGATGGTCCCACTAATGCCTAAGATTGTCTCAATCTCACCATAGGTCACATGATGATCTTGCAATATCAGTTCGCGCACAGCATCAATGGTTTTCGGAACAACAACTGATTTTGCACGACCTTCACGAAATTCGTCCTCCACGATTGAATTCACCATACCATCGATAAACACTGGCCCTTGATGGAGCTTCATCGCCAAAAAATGAATTAAGTTCATCCATGCAATGTTACTGAGTTAATCCACGTCGAAAGTTGTAAAAAATAATAGCACGAAAATGTTGACGATTTAATTCCAGTTTTGGACCGAGTTGAATCTTTTAAGTTACCTTAAACAACACAAATAGCGCTGGGATTTCAAAACGTTCTGAGTACGTAAAAGCCAAAAAATGTCAAACTTTGCGATACAGCTGTCAGTTGCCAGATTGCAACACCAGGGTTGCCAAATCCCGAAATATAAAAGGCACCCCTCGTATCTTTCAACCAGAGGTTCTGGGGATAAGAGAAGCTTGGAGGATGAACAGAAATCATCCACAACAACTATCAGAAGGCCGTATCTTTTCATATAGTCCTTTTCATCAACAATCAATTCAAAAATTCAGACAATGCACAGAAGAATTAAAGGATAGTTTTAGTAGCTGCAATCTAAGTCTGGAGTTCTTTTCATTGGGGGGGGGGATTTTTAAGTGGCGGGTCCCAAACCCAGCGCACAACCAGCTATCCTGGAATGCTTCGCCTTCTCACGTTAGCTCACTCTCGAACGGGTGTTCGGAAGCTACCCAGAGGATACGTGGGCTGATCCCGGACGCTGTGAGCTGCTTGAACCCTATGTAGAAGAATCGTCCTGGCCACTCCCAAGTGAATGGCGATCAGTAACTTTCTTGCGTGGACTTCTACACATGGAACCATCCTTACGACGACATAGACATAGCGCAGCGAATAAAGATCCAGCGGCTTCGTTGGCTGGGTCATGTCGTCCGAATGAATACAAACTCTCCGGCTTCGAAAGTATGCGATACCAGCTGGTGGTAGCAGAGGAAGAGGAAGGCCTCCTCTGCATTGGCAAGATCAGGTGAAGAAGGACTTGGCTTCACTTGGTGTGTCCAATTGGCGCCGGTTACACGAGAAAGAAACGACTGGCGCGTTTTGTTAAGCTCGGCCAAAATCGCGTAAGCGGTTATAGCGCCAATTAAGAAGAAGAATCTAAGTCTGGATGCTCTACAACATAGAATGGTGGGGGAATTCTCACTGAACAACTTGGCATAAATTGCAGGAAAGAAAATTGACGACATATGCAAATTTATAGTCAATTCAAGGTGGTTTTACTAAACAACGGCAGTGGTTCTACTAGTGGTGTACCGAAATGGGCCCTTTTGTGTTAATTGGGTCTGAAGTGTGTCACTCAGACACCACCTCTACAAACCAACTACCTCTACCAAGCATGCATACTTAAACCTTTATTATTTCGCATCCGCCTGTTGCATCCCAAATTAAGTCTCCTGACTTTGAATGCCTGTCTGTAGCATGCGCTTATATTCCGCTAAGGCGATTGAACCGATTCAACTGCAAAGCTTCTAAAATAGCGACACAATCAAGCATGCAAAGAAAACGAAAAAAACATGTAAAAAAAAGTCTTACATTTTATACCACATATTCACATTTTATTTTATGATACAAACATACAAAAGGTAAAGCTGCACTCCTTGCATGCACTTTAGATTCTTAGATTTGTTACTGCATCTTATGAAACTAATAATACAACAACTATAAAAATATTTCATTATCATTATTGCTTATTATCCGTGTCATTATCCTGTGAGTAGCTACACTCAGTCACCTTTTTAGTGCGCTTTTGGTCGTTAGTTCGTTGCTCGTATTATTGCATTTTAATCGTATTACGTAATATTAGGGATGTCAGTACCGGGATTGGTATTTTTGAAATCCCGAAAGATACGGGATTAATTGCCAGCAGTATCGGGATTTGCTATTTCTTACGAGCACATGAAATGAAGACAAAGAAAAATTACTTTTTATAGGAAAAAACAGCATTCAAAAGCACTTTGCACTCTCAATAGTTTTATTGTCGAAATCAGCTGGACTTGCTGTGTTCAGTGTTCAACTCTGCGAATGGCTGAAACATTAATATTTTTGTTGCATCAAATAATATTAAAATAATATGCGAGAATTTACTTCAGCTATGTATGAATATGCATTCCGGTTGGTGCCTCGCCCCAGGCTGTCGAAGAAAGAAGCACCCATTGAACTTAATCGTCTAGCTGCCAAACCCGAAAATTTGCAATGAAAGTACTTAACAGTTTTCTTCTCTGAAAGGTACTCACAGCTTATACAATGGTGATTAAGTGGTAAACCTAAGTTTTCCGCTTGATGACGTGGAGTCCCCAGATCTTTCTGAAACCTACTTTTTCTGTACTGGGGCCAAAGGGTTTTCGAAATAGCACACGAAGAAATGGAGTTCCATTTTTTCTGTGCTTTCCTGAGAAATAAGTTGTGAAATTTTCCTTAACAATCAGGTGGATGCCAATGACCGGGAGGTGGTCTTTGGGACCAATTCAGTTCCGTTCCTGGCAAGCTCATCAGCAATTTCCTCGGGAAAAGATGACTTCAGCAGAGTTTTGTAGCTGTTTTTCGTCATTTTTTACTCCACAATTTTCAATTCGAATGCGCCGTAGTACACTACTGTTCCGCATACCATAACACCTCCTTCACGGCTGTGATGTCGACTCAAGTACGTTTCCTCCTTTCTTAAGTCATGGAAACAGTAATTGCAACCATCCGGCGCATCCAGATTGAACTTCTTTTCGTCGCTTAAAACTTTTTTTTTCCATTCACCATTCACCGTTATTAGTAACAAAACTCGAAGCCATGTGGTCCCACGCAAAATCGAGGCGGCATTCTTTGTGAAATTTATGCAAAGCTTTTTTGTTTTGTAATTTCTTATGCCGCATATGTGGCGCTTTTAGAATAGCCCTCCGAACTTCGGATTTAGTGGCTGCAACATTCGCCATTTTTTAATTTTTGCTGTTGGAAGGGCTGGATTTGATACAGCTCCTGAGGAGTTTGCCGGTTTCTTTCGGTTTGAAACCCATCGTAGTTCTGCCTTTGTAGTTCTCCCCATAGGAGGCTCCTTGTTTCACGAAAAGATCCAAACGTTTCGACTTCGACCATTTTTTTTTTGGCAACTTGAAAGTACCAAGACATCAATTTGCCCTTTTTCGCGATCTGTTAAACTTCTTTGCTCTCCCATTTTATTATTATTTTGAGGAAATGTACTCCCTAGAAAGACGTTCTGGACATTCACCACAGTTGTGAAACCCATAGTCACTTATGCATCCTTAGCATGGTGGCCCAAGGTCAAGCAAAGAAAAGCAGTAAACGAATTAAACAAACTGTATCACCTGATATGTGTTGGTATCACAGGGGCTATGAAAACAATTCCCACGGATGCATTGGGTGTGCTCCTGAACATACCACAGCTTCCAATCTTGAGAGACTTAAGATTAAAAAGTATATCTGAACTTAAAAGTGGGGATATGAAAGGACATTTAAAGGTCTTATAAGACTTCCTACATAGTCTCATTCTTCATAGGGATATTATACTATCACTCAAACCAATACCCTTCAGGAACTTCCAAGTTATAATTAATGAACGGCCAGACTGGAGAACTAACATTATCACTTTCAAACCTGGCTCCCAGCTATGGTTTACTGATGGATCCAAATTGGAAAATGGCAGAACAGGGGCAGGAATCAATGGGCCTAAATTCAGAAAATCGATTCCGGTGGGATTCTACCCAACAATATTCCAGGCTGAAATACATGCCATTGAAATATGTGTGAGAGAATGCCTTAGCAGAAAAATGAGAGGTACTCACATCTACATACTTTCAGATAGCCAAGCGCCTATAAAAGCCCTTCTATCAACAACTATCACCTGAACCCTTTAGGAAACCTCAACATAGTAACACTAGGCTGGATTCCGGGACATGAAGGACATGAGGGAAATGAAATGGCTGATGACCTTGCAAAACAAGGAGCAAATATGCAACTTACTGGTCTTGAGCCTTTCTGTGGACTCACAAACAGCCACATTAATGAATTCCTTAGTAAATGGGAAATAAGGAAATTTGCTGCACACTGGCTAAACTGTGCCGGTCAGCGTCAAGCCAAACTATTTCTAAGTCCCAACAAAGAAATATCTGACAAGCTACTTTCACTAAGCAGATCTGCGTCTTTTAACAGGATATCTTACAGGTCACTGCAGCCTGAGGTATTATCTAAATAATATTGGTCTATCTGAGACCAATGTCTGCCGCTTTTGCGATATGGACATAGAAAGCTCAGAACATGTGCTTTGTGAATGTCCTGCGTTGGGCAGACAGAGACTTCATCACCTTGGTGGTATCGTAGTATCTCCATGCAATCTTTGGAACAACAAACCCAAAATTGTGCTAAAATTTTTAAAAAGCCTAAAACTCTTGGGTGACAAAAATAGGCGTTTCACAATAGATCAGCTCTGGTCGCAGTGCGTAATGGCCTTCTAATAATAATAATAATAATAATATCCCGTTACTATATTACATTTTTGGGATCCCGAAAGTCCCCAAAATCTCAAGAAGTCAAAAAATGAATATCTCGTTACATTCTCGTCATCTCGAAAATCCCCAAATATTAAAAATCGAGAAATTAGTATCCCGTTACTTCATTTTCGGCATCCCGAAACCCCCGAAATCTTAATCTTGAAAAATTAGCATCGCTACTGTTGGTGTACTCGGTGTACTGAGTTTTCCAGTTTTCATATTTTGTCAGGCATTTAGTATACACACACACACCCAATATACAAGCTTCTGTACTTTAGTATGTAGACTAAGTCGAATATGCACTGCAAAGCACACTCGCCCCCATGCAAGCAAAGCCATACCCCCGCGATCATTTAACGTTCTTGCAGCTCCTGCTCTGTCTCAAAGCAAATCTGTATTATAAGCGAACTCACTTTGCTACGCAGAAATTCAGTTTCTTTATTTTTCTTTTTCTGTACTACATTTATTTGCTTCAAAAATACGCACATTTTTGGTATCTTTTTCTTATGCTTTCAATTGCTTGTATTTTAATATTTTTCACGTATTAAAATTCCTTCCTTATTTTATTTATTTTTTCAGATACTCGTCGTCGTCATGCAAATTAATTTTGTTTGGTTTGTATGTGTTTTTATATGTATATGCAACAGTACAAGAGTGCGCACAAAATGATGATATTATGTATCAAAAAATGTTCTTAGGTAGTTCTGCCTTTCAAGCAGACAGTTGTGTGTTACAGCATTTAAAAATAAGGGTAAGCCAAGAGTAAATTTCATACGTTTCTCACCACCACTACGACCAAGGACTAAAGACGTCGTAAACAGTAAAACAAATTTGTGCTACTTATGGTTCGAAAGCAGTATCAAATACAGCAACAAAACGGTAGATCTAACAATTCCATTGCGGTGACAATAACGTCGAAAGTAAGTCACACCCTGTTAGGCAAATTCTCGATGATGTTGATCAAGTCATGGCAATCGTTAAGTCAAATCGGCATGTTAGCACCTATTTCCATGCTCTGGAACTGAAGATTGATCGGAAAAACAACATTTATATTCAAAAAATAGAGACAAAATTGCGTGGGACAAATTATCCAAGGCTCAGCAGGCTTACATTAAAACCAGATCTACTGAAACTGCACTTCGCCTCCCATAGAAAAGGCGTTAGAATATAAGGAGTATGCTCTAAGAGAATTTCTACATATATCAGGGGCCTTTAACAACGTGACAAAAGATGCTATTTTAAATAGTATAGAGTCACTCAATGTATAACCCGCAGTTTATCTATGAATAAATCAGCTCCTAGGTAGCAGGAAGATACGAGCGGAGTGGAAATATGCCAGCGTTACCAAATATCCATGCTGAGGTACTCAGCAAGGTGGTGTACTTCGCCGCTATTATGGTTACTTGTAGCAAATGAACTACTCAAGAAATTTAACCGTGAGGGGCACCAAAACTAGTGGCATATGCAGATGACAGAGCTATAATAGTCACGGGAAAGTACCTGGACACCATCAGTAATGTGGTGAACAACACACTTAAAACTGTACACCAATGGACATCTCGCGATAAAAACGGGCATGATACTATTTACCAACAAGAATAAGGTCCCGGCGTGGAGCCTCCCGAAACTAAGCAACAACGAATTTTTTTTTCATAGATTTTGCGAGGTAACTCGGCGTAATACTGGACAGTAAATTTCTGTGGAAGCAGAATGTTGAGAAAAGGCTGAAAAAGGCCAGTGATGCGCTGTACACATGTAAAAGAATGCTGGGCGTTGCTTGGGGTCTATCACCGTCACTGATGCATTGGTGCTACATGGCAGTAGTTAGGTCGATATTGCTGTATGGGGCCTTAAGTAGGATAGATTGCGACATACTTAATTAGGTCCAGTACCAGGATGAATAGCTGCGAGGAGAGCACATCTTTCTCCTATCTGCACTTGCATGCCACCGCTCAGGATGTTCTCAAATCTCACGCTGCAAATGGCTTCTGTATACAGTTTTTTTACGAGTCTGTTATTGTTTCAGTTCAAATATATAAAATACCTAAGTACAACTTTCTTTTCAGAAGAATATGGTCCAACTAACGAATACCCCGTTTTGAGAAATTTCATTGATGTAACTAAAAAATGAGACAGGGATTTTATAAGTATGTAGTTTAGTACAAGGTGGTGCAAAATTAATCACCCTATCGGAAGATTTATAATTTTTTGCAAAAGTCGATGTACGTCAGTCGTATTTGATATTTGTGAACTAGACAGCTGGGCCAATCAAACAAACAAGCAATGGAGCGCGTACAGGTCAAAATAAAGAGTTTTATCACTCAAAATCATTTTTATATATATTTAGTAAAAAGTATTTCTTGTGGCTTAGAGATTCATTTGACAGCACCCAGGAGCGGCACTAAATTAAACTGCCAACCATTGTGGTTCATATATAAATCGAATTTCAACACCGTTCTCCACGCACTTAATAAATCTACGACAAGTACTCGTAGTTCGACCTATCAACAACTCTTCGAAGAACAGCAAAGAAACTACCGGAACAACAATTGGAATATTTCATATACGCACGGATCAAAAACCAGTACTAATACAACGTTTGGTGTAGTTAACCAACAAGGATTGCTAATTTCTGGAGGCCAGTTACCTGAAAATTGCTCGGTGCTCACATCGGAAGCAATGGTCATATACAAAGCATTGGATTTTTTACAGTGTAATAAAGGAAAATTCCTCATTTGTATGGATAGCGTGCTGTCCACTAAAGCCATACAAAACATTTATAGTAGCAGCAAATTGGTTGAAAAAATAAGATATCTTTGTATTTGTAGCATAAAAAAAGATCAACATTATGTGGGTGCCGAGGCAACGAGCAAGCCGACGAAACAGCTCGACTTATGCCAGCAACAAGCCCATTGTTTCCAGTTTGTTCAGAAAATGATCTACATAGACAAATAAAAAACATATTGACTCGATTAAACTGGCAGAATGGTATACATTTATACCATACCCAAGCAATACACCTCGATATTTATCAAGCCCGTTCGCCCGACTCAGAATTGGACATACCAAACTCACACACCTACACCTCCTCACAAGAGTTACCCAACAACAATGTCCATTTTGTGATAATAACCCATCAGCTGCCCCGTTGTTCTACATCTCCTGCATTGGCTTGCTTAATCCGGCTCTTTACATGTTGTGGCCATATGACCATATCCCCAGCATCGGAAGCAGTGCTTTGGGGTTACAACTTCTGACACGTGGCAGCTTATCCAACCAACTCTAAGATGACCCAGTGACAGGACTCTTTGGGCATCCTCTGCCGATAAGGAAATGTAGGCATTATGCATACCAGTGTGTGGCTCGTGTGCTTTTTATGGAGCCTATTTCCGGCCTCTTAATTTTTGCTTGTTCGGTCAGCGCATCTATTAGTTCTTCAGCTGTGCTCACGTCAGTGATGAGATTTCTGCATTGCACGGTAACCATATGCGTACGTAAATTAACCGTTGCCATGTTTGCTAAGACCTTTTCGATAGTTGCTTCAAACTTCGCAGTATTGGCGTCTCTTTTACGCCTGAGCTCTATCAGCAAACCACTTTTTTGCGTAAGTCGCGTACTTCTGACATCTTCACTGAGCTCTTTTAGCTCTTCACCAAAGTATCTGCCCCGGGTCTTATTGCTTTGGACACCTGCTTGTGATTTCGTGATTCTTATCATTTTTGTTTTGAACTTTAGTCCATTCCTGCTCCTTGCTTGGTGTTGTCGACTTCTTCTGTGGGTGTAGGTTTCCTGGGGTCGTTGTCTTCCTTTTCTTTGCCTCGGGTGTTCTGCTAGACCCATTTGTAACGTCCTTTGGGCTAGCTTTACCTCTAAACCTTTTCGCTGTTTGTGGCGTTCGGTGCGCTGCTACCATAGGCTTGTGACGTAAGTCTTTTAGCTTAACCCTTCTTTGTTCCGCTTCCAGTTCCATAGTTATTTCCGTGTGACAGCGCTTCAATATGCTGCGCCGCTTCTTCACCTCACCATGTACATTGTGGCGCTGATCACAATAGTGAAGTAGTTCGTCGATCTCTGTTCCGAGTTTGACAACTAACTGGGCTAGTATATCCTGTGGTAATTTTAAGCTGCAACCAACATCAAAATTTGACGAATTCTTGTCATTTGTCACTGGTGTGGTGATCAATCTGGTTGAGCTCCTGTCGCACAGTATGGTGGCCGCCTTAGACACTGTAATGCGGTGCTGCTGGGGAGTCGTAGCAGTTGTGGGGGGTGCCACTTGAGGCATTAGTAGATGGCGAATATTGCATTAATGAACTTCTCCGGAAAACATTGATGTTTTCTGCTGTTGCTGTTGCTGGTGTATTTGTTGTAAATTTCTGTTTAAATGTGTCCATTCTGTAAGGATCCAAACTTAAGACCGCTATCTACACTCATGTATGTAGTTTCATGCGAGGGTTGACCCTGGCCCTTATGGGGTCCAGAGTTCAGAGCCAAGCCCCAGCCGGAACAAATAGAGTGTCGTCTCAACCTAACCTACATAGCTTAAGTCCAAGGCAACTAATATTGAACGTACCCTAAGACCTGCCAAGTTTTATTAGGACGGAGAGTTTGCAATTCTTTGTGAAAGCCATTTCGACGGTGTTTCAACCCGCATACTCAGCTAACGGGGAATTACAAGCCCTGCTCAGATTTCTCATTTCCAAATATGTCCAGTATTTCAAAATCAGAATGTTACTGGTCTCCATTCTGATGACTCGCTAGCCAGATTACGCGCAAGTTACAGCCGCTCCTAACCTGAAAACAGACGCTGAGCAGGGAAGCCGCTCACCGTGAGTCAAACGCTCCTCGATTTTTGTATAGTTCACCATAGCGTTGTGTGGTGAAGAGGATACTTATATTATAGAGGCGGTATCTGTGCGCCTCTGTCCCCGGAATGTCCTCGGGTTTGCTGGCTTTTATATCGCTTCTTCAATTTGTGTCGTTAGAAAGTTTCAGGAAAAAACACTTCGGATCCAGCAAACCTTCTGCTATACTGGCTATTGTTTCCTCTACAATTTTTTTCCCCCTTTTCCCTCCAATCGGGGGCATAGGGCCTAGACAGGACTCAGTCTTGCGTTGCTTTTGTTAATCTACTTGATTTCTGACAAGGTAGGAGATTAGCATGCCGCCAGTCCTAAGTAGTGGGAATGGCCACCTGTCGTTGCTTAGGAACAACGCCTTCTTACTGCTTGAAGCGCCATCTGTGTGTTACATTTTTCTGGCAAAAGGATCACACAGATGGTTGAGGACTTCGCTAAATTTGGTGTGCCTGCGCTATTACCGTGATTGTCCGCTTCCTCTTGCTGGCGCCACTGTTGCAATGTGTAACTGTGTTTTTTTTCTTTTGTTTTTTGCTTGTTTTAGCAGCCACAATGCAAGTAATGCGCTAACTTTTTGTGACGGAGTAAGAAGCATAAGGTTGTTGGGGTAGAGGAATGGAATTATTATTATTATTTTTATACTATTTTTAATGAGAAACTAGGAAAGTAGGAAAGTTTGGAAAAGTGCGAGGACCATTCTTTACGTGGGACTCGAACCCTCAGCCTGTGGGATGGCAGGCTAGTGCACTCAATATAACTGCTTTAAATATCTTTTTGAAAGATTCTAACTTAACTACTATGATTTAATATGATTTGCAATAATAACACAGACTCTTCCATCTAACTATCCAGTTGTAGGCCCTGGCAGTTAGTACTCGTTCTAGTATTAGTTTTAGTATCATATATTAATTCTAATAAATATATAAAAAAAATTGCTTTATTAAATTTGCGCCTCCTTGTGTAATATTATCTTTTTTTTTAATGCACATACATTAAGATGATCAAGAAGGAGAATTATAGAGCCCCTATAGAAAACAGTTTAAATTATTATTTATTTTAACACGGAATTTTAAACGCATTTGTGAACGAAAATTAGGGGTTGCATGAAGGAAAAAAAACATTTTTCTCACCCATTCTAGTATATATGTACAAAACTTTTACAATTTTTTATTTGTCACTCATAAGTTTTTCTTTTAATTTCCAAAATGTGAAACTTCCTAAGGGATAGTGGATTGTCATGATGACGTGGATATGCATCAGCGTGGATGAAGAAAGGTTTGTTAGCACTTAATGTGAGTGACAAGTGTGAAGCTCGTTTTAATATTAAATAGTGAAATGGCTGATAAAAGCTTAACAAAATCGCACAAGTAAGAACATGAAGTGGTGGTATTTTTTTATCCAGGGTCTTGCTGTCAGTCGAGGTAAGAGACGCTTGGTAATATTTATGCCGAAGTGGAACTTAGTACAATCTCAACTTACCAGTGCTGGAAAAGAGTAATGTATGACTTTCCGTGGAAGTAAAATTTCTAGTATAAGTCTGCATATCGACGGGGAAGTAGAGTTACCAAATTTTTTTTTTTTTTTGGGTCATTACACATCAATATTTTTCGATTCTTCAAAATCAGTACTTTTCAGTACACTTTTATTTAAATTTATATTGGAAATAAGGTTACCATGTTTTTTTAGACATCAGTTCATCGACATTTTTCAATTCATCAAAATCAGTTCCTTTCAATACACTTCGAAAATTTCAAGTTCCCGCTGTTTGTCAATAGATGCCGCCAGCAGTGTGTGCTAGTCGATTCTAACATAACCTAAACGTCATAAACCAAGCTTAGACATATGGTAAACAAACTGCTTCAACACATTAGAGATTTTGTTTTGGTATAATATACTTTTGGTTTTGTGAAAATATCTGATTTTGTGCCGAATAATCGTAATTTGCGGGAAGTGGTGATTTTCCACTTTCATTCGAAAAAAAAGCGGCTGATGCGAATCGAGAGCTTCAAAAAGTTTATAGAGATGTTGTTTTAGGTGAAGCAACGTGCCGAGATTGGTTCCGTTGCTGAAAAAACGGTGATTTTAATGTTGACGTCCGTCCGCGTGAAGGAAGGCCAAAGACCTTCGAAGACGCTGAATTGGAGGCATTGCTCAATGAGGATCCGTGTAAAATGGAAGAAGAGCTTGCTTCAGTAATATTAGTAACCCGCCAATCCATTTCCACGCGATTGCATACTTTGAGAATGATGCAGAAGCAGGAACCCCTTTGGGTTCCTTATGAGTTAAAACCAAGGGATGTTGAACATCGTTTTTTCGCCTGTGAACAACTGCTCTAGCGGCAAAAAAGGAAGGGGTTTCTTCATCGCATCGTTACGGGTGATGAAAAATGGATTCATTAAAGCAATCCAAAGGAAAAAAAGTCATGGGGACTGCCCGGTCATGCTTCTACGTCGTCGCCTCAGCCAAATATTCACGCTGCGAAGGCTATGCTATGTATTTGGTGGGACCAAGTTGGTGTTATTTATTATAAACTCTTAAAACCAAGCGAAACCATCATTGGGTATCGGTATCGACTTCAATTGATGCGAATGAGCCGAGCACTGCGCGTAAAGCGGCCGCAATACGCGAAGAGGCATGAAAAAGTGATTCTATAACATGACAACGTTCGGCCTCACGTTGCCAAACCCGTTAAAACCTACCTAGAAACACTGAAATGGGAAATCCTACACCACCTGCCATATTCTCCAGATATTGCGCCGTCCGATTATCACCTGTTCCGAGCGATGGCACATGGTCTAGCTGACCAGCAGTTCCATTCATATGAATACACCAAAAAATGGCTTGATCCGTGGATAGCCTCAAAAGATGAACAGTTTTACCGCGACGTATACGAGATCTACCAGAAAGATGGGAAAAAGTAGTAGCCAGGGAGGGGCAATACTTTCAATGATTCACTTGCAACCATTTTATTCGGAATAAGATTGTATTTTCATCAAAATAGCAGCGAGAACTTAGTTGCGCACCAATAATTTTGCAGTCCATATAATTTTAATAAATGAAGTCAAGATTTCAGTAATTTCAATTTGCAATTTGCTTGCAATTTTACGTATTTTCTCCATATAATGAATGCTGAAATTTTTTACATTTGGACGAAAGCACTCAACACCGTCAACAAAAAAATTTTCAAAAATCAACGAAGTTTTTGAGCTGCCTGAAATTTGCACTTTTCTTGCTTAATATAGAATTTAACTCTGCGGAAACTGAAAACAAAAAATTCAAAGATTTTAATTAAAATTTCGAAATTTTGAAGCGGAGTTTGGAGACAAACTTCTTGTATTCAGTTTCATAGTCCATTTATTTTTAACAATTGAAGCACTGGTTTCAAAAAGTTCAAAATCGCGTTGATTTAAAGAACTTTTTTTTTACTTTTTTTACGCATTTTCTCCATATAACGAACGCTGAAATTTTTTTCATTTGGACAAAAGCACCCAACGAAAGCACTCAATACCGTCAACAAAAAAATTTTCAAAAATCAATGCAATTATTTTACTTAATATAGAGTTTAACTTTGTGAAAAGTAAAAAAAATCAATAAATTTTAATTAAAATTTCAAACCTTTTAATCAGAGTTCTCAGAAAAATTTTGGGTATTAGCTTTAGAATCCATTTAACTTTATAAAATGCAGTGCAGCTTTCAAGAAGTTCAAAATCGCGTTGATTCGTAACATTTTTTTAGCCAATTTTCTCCATATAAAAAAAATTTGTCCAAAATCATCGCGAATTTCGAGCTGCCTTAAATTTGCACTTTTTTTTGCTTAATATGGAATTTAGCTTTGTGAAAACTAATAAGAAAAAAATCATAGATTTTCTTAAAATTCTCAACTCAATCAGAATTTTGAACAAATTTCGAATATCCGGTCTCATATTAATTTCATTTAAATTTTATAAATGAAGTGCAAGTTTTAGGAATTTCAAAAATCCGTTTGATTTTTAGTAATTTTTGTGCAATGTTGTGCCTTTCCTCCATATGACGAATGCACAATTTTTTTATACAGACGAAAGCACCCAACAACGCCAAAAAAAAATTGTCAAAAATCAATTAAAAAATTACGTGAATTGCTTGAAATTCGCACTTCTTCATATTAGAATGTTATGAGCCACAAAACTGCATTCCTGAAATTTTTTTATAAATTTCCAGGTTGAAATTTTGATGAAAATGTATCGATTTTTCCCTTTTAATTTCCATAAAATGTAAAAGTTGGATTCATATGGGTTTCATAGTAGAATAAACTATATTTTCATTAGAAAATTATTAAAATAAAATGAAATAAATAAAATAAAATCAAATAAATATGTCAAAACTTGTCAATAGATCTCTGTGCTATAGTTATTTACAGTTGTTTGAATAACATTTTTAAATGTGTGTTTATTTTTAGTGCATTGCTTATGCTGACAGTTATGGAAATACCCTTTTTTCCATTATATATAAATAGCGAAGAGGTGTTTTCATTTAATGAAATTATATATTTTTTTCTATGAAAAGCAAAGCAGAACTGGTATAAAAACGCAAGCCAGCATAATCAGCTTTTATGTGTACTCGTCGTCGTCGTCGTATAAGCATTGAAAACCACAACGCAGCATGGAGCATAAAAGTATGCTACAATTTTGTTTACTTTGTGCAAAAAATTTCAGCACTCAGCACAAAAAGATGAGCAACATCAGCGCGTTAAAAAATTAAAAATAAAAAAAAAACAGGAAAACTGAAAAAACTGCGGCAAGTCGCGTAATTACTTGCAACTTTTGGGTGATAATAAAATTACAGTAACAGATAAGAGCGAAAAAATGTGCACATCCAAGCATACATACACACTCATACATGTACATATGTGTGCATAGCTGTGAGATAATGAAAAGTGCACACGAAAAATGGGTTGTAGAAAAAATGCATAAATGTTTATGAAAATGCATAATGAAAACACTTAACTTTAACTAGTTTGTGGCGAGCAATGCGTTGGAGAATGCGCCAGTGCATTCCACGAGTGCTCATGTGGGCAGCAACAAGAAGCGATGTGGAAATTGTATTAGAATGTGGCAAATTAAAATTTGAAAAAGGAGACAAGTTCTTAAAATTTGGTGAAAAGCTGGGTTGTTAATAAAATTAATGTTTGTTGGATGTAAGGCAAGCTCATTAACCCTTTTAAAAATTTTTGTTTGCCTTTTTCACTCTGTTAGATACACTTTAAATATATAAGGTTGTCAAAAAAGTCTTGCGGTATTTTTATTGAATTTTCAATTGTTCATAAAATTGGTTATAATAATGCGATTTAAGTCAAATATGCGCGGTTTTGTTCGATGACGAGTTCCCAACGAGATGCCAACTTCATAATGCCCCTCTTATAGAAGCTCGCTTCCCTATTGTCAAAAAACTCGGAGAGCCAATTTTCACAGGACTCTCTTGTGGACAACATGGACAGAAATGAGTGGTAATCACTTGGTGCGAGGTCCGGACTATACGGTGGATGCAAAAGAACCTCCCATCCGAGCTCCCGAAGCTTCTGGCGCGTCACTAAAGATGTGTGTGGCCTGGCGTTGTCCTGGTGGAAGACTATTCGGCTTCTGTTGATCAAAGATGGCCTCTTCTGCATGAGTGCTGCATTCAAGCGGTCCAGTTGTTGGCAGTACAGGTCCGAATTGAGCGTTTGGCCATAGGGGAGCAGCTCATAGTGGATGATTCCCTGCCAATCCCACCAAACACACAGAACCTTCCTGGCCATCAATCCAGGCTTGCCTACCGTCTGGGCAGCTTCACCGCTTTTCGACCAAGACCGTTTGCGCTTCACGTTGTCGTAAGTGACCCACTTTTCATCGCCAGTCACCATCCGCTTCAAAAACGGGTCGATTTTGTTGCGATTCAGAAGCGATTCGCATGCATCCATAGGGGCAAAAATGTTTTTTTGCGTCAAGTCCTGTGGCACCCATATATCGAGCTTCTTTTTGAATCCAAGCTTCTTCAAATGGTTTATAACGGTTTGATGACTCATGCTCAGCTCTTGGCCGATGCTACGGCTGCTACTACGCCGGTCTCTTTCGATCAATTCAGCGATTTTATCGCAATTTTTGACGACAGGCCTTTCGGACCATGGCGCATCTTCGATCACCTCTGCACCAGAACGAAAACGTTGAAACCATCGTTGTGCGGTGGAAATGGAAACTGTATCGGGTCCATAAACTGCACACATTTTATTGGCAGCATGAGATGCATTTTTGCCTTTATCGTAGTAGTACTGTAAAATATGCCGTATTTTCTCTTTATTTTGCTCCATGTTTGCGACGCTATAACTCACGAACGACTAAAAGCAAACAACAATTAATCAAACACTTGTTAGCACGTGAAAAGATCTTTCCAAAAAGCTCTAGCGTGAACCGATGCGACGAATACAACTAGAACTACGCGCTTGCAAAGACAAGCTTGCGGAAATACCGCAAGACTTTTTTGACAACCTTATAATATAATATCAACTGTTTGAGTTTTACAGTTTAATGTTTCTTGGTTTTTGCCCGATATGATTTTTTTAATTTTTTGTTTAATTTTTTTTAACACTTTTTTTAAATAGAATATCACGAAAAGCGCTAAATTTTGGGCATCATCATGTCGTATAACCCAATTAATCAGAAAGGACTGAAATAATAATGTCGTTAAGTACCTATGATGGGGAAGTCCAGGTGGGTAACTCTGCATACCAAGGCACATTCAACAAAGCAGAAGTAATCTCAGCATTTCTCTCTTTTCATCAGCGACTGATACGTCAATTATTAATCCTTTAGTATTCGTTCTTTTACAGTTTTCATTTAAATTTCAAATTATGAGCTGCAGCACTGATTTAAAATAATAAAATGAAAAGAAATTATGAACAGTGCGCAACGTCCGACAGAACAATAAGCCTTTGCGTCATTTGAAGCGTACGAATTGCCAAGTCGTGCGACAATAATTTGTGCACGACGATTGGATGATGACAGAGTTACGGTTGTGTTAACCGCTTCATGCTGCTGATGAAGTTCAACAGGTGGTTAATATCATGATCATCATGAAGTACCAATTACAGCTCAGGGTGAGCTTTAGCTTCATCCACAATTCCTCTTCCAATATACCTTCTGCTCAAATATGAACGAGACGTTATCAATAAAACGGTCCGCGGATGACATATGGCAAAAATAAATTTTTTGTTTTTTGGTAGGACAGTTATAAGCTTACATGGCAAATTTCAGCGTGATATGTCACATAGTTTGTTTTCTGTGCTACTGTAAACAAGTCAAGCTCGAGTGTGTTCTTCGAATTCTCTTTTATGACTTCAATTGTCTCAAAATGTTTTCCACGGAGCGGCAACTTGAGCTTGGGAAACAGGAAAAAGTCACATGGAGTCATATGAGGCGAATACGGTGCTTGCGGAACGATATTAACATTATTTTTGTTCAAATAATCGCGAACAAGACGTGATGTGTGAGCTGGTGCATTATCGTGATGCAAGAACCATGACTTGTTGTCCCACAATTCCTTCCTTTTAAGACGAATGTTCTCGCGCAAACGCTTTAAAACGTCTAAATAGTATTCAGCGTTAACCGATTTTGCGATTTGTGCGATTTTGAAGCATAATTTCCTTTACTTTTCCGATGGTTTCGTCGTTTACTGATGTTGCTGGACGACGTTCATAAGGCAAGTTTTCAACCGATGTACGGCCCTCTTTGAACTATTTGTACCACTGGAAAACACGTGCACGCGATAGAGCAGAGTCCTCATAGGTTGTCTGCAACATTTTTAAGGCGTCTGAAGCCGAATTTTTGTTGGAATAACAAAATTTCAAACAAATTCTTTGTTCAACTTGAATTTCCATCGTTAAATTCGAAGAACACACTCGAGCTTGACTTGTTACACAGCAATCTAACTATGTGACATATCACGCTGAAATTTGCCATGTAAGCTTATAACTGTCCTACCATCCAACAAAAAATTTATTTTCGCCATATGTCATCCGCGGACCGTTTTATTGATAACGTCTAGTTCATATTTGAGCAGAAGGTACACGGTTCATAGCAATAGAACTCCAGCTCTTAACTCGTAGCTTGGACGTCATCCAGCTGGGATCGTTAAAGAGTTTGTTGTTAAAAAGGGATTTCGAGAATGGCTGTCATGGCTCCATGCACTCAGTGTGGCCTAACCATCGAAGCCTTTGGGATTTAATGCGTTTAACGACATCTTCTCCCCGTCATAAGTTCAACAACTCATCATTGCAGCGTATGGAGCCAAACACTCTTCGGCACACTTTTCGCTCGAACACTCTTAAGCTTCTTTCGTCTTTGCTTTTCATTTTCCAGCACTCGCAAAGTATGACAGCACCGGCAGTATTAGTGTGATAGAGGTGGAGTTTACATTCACGTGTTAGCAGTTTGTACTTCAGCTTGCTGGGTGGGCGTAATACACTTTGTTTACTGCTAATATTTTGCTTTTTATTGCATCATGACTGGTGTTCTCATTTTCTATTTACACTCCCAAATACTTGAAGTGTTGAACTTCCTCAAGGATAAATTTCCCCTATTTCCATGTTTTCAGGATTTCGTATTTCTTGGCTGCGCGAGATCTTCAAATATTTAGTTTTGCTTTATTTATTCTAAGGCCTATTACTTTTGCACGACTTTCATAGTTGCAAAAGGTTTCAAATAGATACATTTTGTTTCTTGCCAATACTGCGATATCGTTCGCACGGTTAATATCAAGGATTGCTATATCAGCAGACACCGCAAAGAACTGAGAGCCAAGATACCTAAATTTTTGTCCTGCTCTCACAGGCGGCTAAGGAGAAGCTACTGAAATGACTTCGCCTCGTCTCACATAAATGAAACTCGATGTAATTCTGGGTCTCTTAGCAAGCACACTTCGCACACCGTGTCCTCTAAAGGTACCCACGAAATTCGATAACTAGCCTAAGCTTGCTAATCTTAGAAGATCCCCCGAACGTCTCGAATCCACACGTAGTCAGAATGATTTCGCTCACCTTTCCGGCAGCAGACCGTAAACAGTTAAAGAGATCCCAATGCTCTCCAAGCGGGAATATAATCTCGCAATTCTTTTGTCTAGCCGGCTCATCCGCCTCGCGGTTTTCTGCAATGTTGCTGTGACAAGGAACCCGGATGAGTCTAATATCAAAGAATTCGATTGCGATTGAAAGAGTCAAGTCAGGCATTCCCTGCGCAGTTTCGAGTGCATCGCCTCATCCCAGAGCTCTGATATTCCCATTACTCGCAGTGAATTAAACATTGCTACGACTCAGCTCAGCACTCTCGATAGCAACGCAGTTTCTGCTGACAATATTATCGCCGGGATTCCATAAGTAGCTGATGTTTGCCTGAGATTTTTGCAAAGGTTTGCAATGCAGCTCAGCACAAACCTTCGTCTGTGGATGGTGTTTATCGGCAGCGAAGTGCGAATAGCAGTGGACAAAAAAACAATAGTGCTTACCTAAAAGTTGTAAAGCTATTCTCTGCCAACTAAGAAGAGACCGTTGCCGCTCTCTGATGTTGATATGCCAGACTATGACTCAATTTATCTGTATGAAAAACCGCCAAAAGATCAGCGTCAATGATGGCTTATATGTCAGATCTTAGGCAAAAGAGGAATGGCGAAAATAGTTTAGCTGGTGTGGCCAACATCAGGCCGTAAACCAGCTCTCAGCGAATATGAAGAAATCAGCTGATTTGCTGGTGTAACGGAGGATGTGACAGCGATTTTTTTTACCAAAAAACTGAGATTGGCTTAGTGATATAGAAAAAAAAAACAGCACAGCTATTACTCATGTTACTTCGAAACCGTCTAAACAGCGACTGATTGGAAAAGTGTAAGAATACCTGTGAAATTAGAGACAAAATTCTGCTTACGAATCTTTAATGATGTGGTAACCGACGGTACTCTCACAATTTTTCTTCGAATGGTGAAATCTTGTAATCTATTATCCTTGCGAAATATTTAGCGAAGATATGAGCGATGACGATCTTAATTTGTTTTGTACTTTGTTTTCGATCGGCTTAAACCAGCGAAAGAGTCAAAACTGGTGAAACGAAGAAACTAGAAATTAAGACACCATTTATTTTTTTGTTTTTATTTTTTTTTGTTGTTCACATAATCCCCTTTTAGAAAGATGCACCTCTTCCAAGCTTTGGCCATTTTTTAAGCCCCTCCAAAAATGATAATCTGTCGAGCAATCCAAAATACGCCTCTGTCTCGGCGATGACTTCCTCGTTTGAACTAAATTTTTTCCTCGCGAACCATTTCTTCATGTTAGGGAACAGGGAGCCTGGAGCCTGGAGCCATATGGGATAAATACGGGGGGTGCAACAGCAATTCATAACGCAATTCAGCAGTTTGGCGGGGACAACTTCGGATAAATGTGTCCATTATTATGGTGAAACAGCACCTTCTTTTGTGGTAAATGCGGCCGTGTCTCATTTAATATTTTGTGAAAGCGGTCCAATAACTCACTCTAGTGTTGTCCAGTTATCGTTACTCCTTCCTATAAAAAATCCATGAAAATGACGCCGTTCACATACCAAAAAATCGTGGCCATCTTTGTCCTTTCCGGCCGATAGGACTGTTTTGGCCTTTTTTGGAGCAGATTCACCGGGAAAAATCCATTGTTTTCATTGTTGCTTAGTTTCTGGTGTGTAATGATGAATCCACGTCTACTCAGTGGTGACATCTCGACACGAAAATTCCTTCGGATTTCGTTTATATGGCTTCAAACACTGCCTTGAAGTTATTGCCTTGTTGTTTGTGAGCAATTGCAGCAGCCATCGGAACGACAATCATGTCGTGGACTTTTTGAATGATTTCCTCAGTAATCACGTCCTGGTCGCTTCTCATCAAAAACGGATGTTCACCCACGTTTAAATTCGTTGAACCAATATCAAACTGTGGATATAGATGGCGAAGCATCCCCGTAGACAGCAGCATAATTTTCTTTTATCTCCTCGCAGTTTTTTCCATCCAAAACCAAAAGTGATTTTCCGAACGATACTGGTCTTTTTCCATCTTAGCGAAAATCACGAAACACGTCTTACGCAATTAGCTGCCAAATCCAAACTAGCCTATCAATCGGTCTGAAATTTGATTCGCCGCCGTTTGATAGGTGGCAGCACACGATGCTAACACCAACTTTCCCCAGAAACGCCTTCTGTCATCAAACACGGGCACTTATTGAATCGCCCTCGTAATGCTCTTACTGGCACCAGATAAAGAACTAGTTGGACATATGGATTTTGATTTTTTTTTTTTTTGTCTATTTCTCTGCACTGACGGCACATTTAGATGGCCATTTTGGGTGATGAAAACTGTTTGCCTTGAATCATTGCTTAAATATTGCCACAATGTCAATGTTATTAGGTACGCAACTAAGTTATCGCTGATTTTTGATGAAAATACAACTTTATTCTGACAAAATGGTTACAAGTGAATCATTGAAAGTATTGCCCCTCGCTGGCTATTACTTTTTCCCATCTGTCTGGTAGATCACGTATACCGTCGCGATAAAACTGTTCACCTTTTGAGGCTATCCACGGAGCAAGCCATTTTTTGATGTCCGCATATGATTGGAACTGCTGGTCAGTTAGACCATGTGCCATCGATCGGAAAAGGTGATAATCGGACGGCTCAATATCTGGAGAATATGGCAGGTGGGGAAGGATTTCCTATTTCACTGTTTGCAGGTAGGTTTTAACGGGTTTGGCAACGTGAGGCCGAGCATTGTCATGCTGTAGAATCACTTTTTCATGCTTCTCCGCGTATGGCGGGCGCTTCTCGCGCTGTGCTTGGCTCAATCGTATCAATTGAAGTCAATAATAGCACCAACTTGGTCCCACCAAATACATAGCATAACCTGCGCAGCGTGAATATTCGGCCGAGGCGACGACGTAGAAGCAAGGCCGGGCAGTCCCTATGACTTTATTTTCTTTAGATTGCTGTAATGAATCCAGTTTTCATCACCCGTCATGATGCGATGAAGAAATCCCTTCCTTTTTTGCCACTGAAGCAGTCGTTCACAGGCGAAAAAACGACATTCATCATCTCTTGGTTTTAACTCATAAGGAACCCAAGTCCCCTGTTCCTGGATCATTCCAAAAGCATGCAATCGCTTGGAAAAGGATTGTCGGTTAACTCCTAATACTGAAGCAAGCTCTTCTTCCATTTGACACGGATCCTCATTGAGCAATGCCTCCAATTCCGCGTCTTCGAAGGTTTCTGGCCTTTACGCGGACGATCGTCAACATTAAAATCACCGTCTTTGAAGCGACTGAGCCAATCGCGGCACGTTGTTTCACTTAAAGCAGCATCTCCATAAACTTTGTGTAGCTCTCGATGCGCTTCAGCCGCCGTTTTTTCAAATGAAAGAGGAAAATCAACACTTCCCACAAATGACGATTATTTGGCACAAAATCAGACATTTTCACAAAACCAAAAGTATAATCACTAAAACTAAAATCTCTAATGTGTCGAAGCAGTTTGTCTAAGCTTGGTTTGACGTTTAGGTTATGTTAGAATCGACTAGCACACACAGCTGGCGGCATCTATTGACAAAGAGCGAGAACTTAGTTGGGCACCTAATATAAATTACCTACACAGAAAATGTAAAAATGAAGTAATATTTTTATTTCGTTACTTTTTTTTTTTTGTTTTTTGTACACTCCAATCAGTTTTCGACCAATGAATATTTTAAAAATATGAAGCTCCCAATACCCTTCAAAATTTTACTAATTATAACTACTTTTTTTGGCTGTAAATCGACACTATTCTGCCTCAAATAAAATGTCCAAATACTCATTTAAAATAGTCAGATTTGTGGTCTCTAGCAGAGAATTTCATAATAGAGTATTGTTGTTTATGGCAGTAATTAAACAATGAACATAATCGTTACAGGCAAACAAGTAGACATTTATATGCCAACACACACCCACACATACGGTTACAAACGGGTGTGTGTATGAGCTCTCCAAGTGACACGAAACTCATATTAGTCCGAGCCACCGGCACTGGAGGGAATTTGATTTTCATTTGATTTTGGAATCGCACTCGTCCACTCCACCCATTATGAGTACAACACGCATGCACTTGTGTGCTTTTATATAGGTACTAACACATGCACGCACTCATACACGTGTGTGTCCTATTGGTAGCACTTCGTATTACCCGACTTTGCTTGTGCGTGATTTTAATTTCGCATTTTGTATTCACACTTTGTGGTATCATTTTGAAAATTCCCATTTGCTGTTGTTGTCGATGTACGATTCTGTTTCCTTTGAGCCCACACAAATTGCTGATTGTATGTACCGTAAGGTAAGTAGAAATTGGTGCACGCACATTTTTATTTAACTTGGATGTGTAGGTGTGTGAGTATGAAAATATTTTCCCAGCTGGAAAGTGAGAATATTTTAAAAAGGGGAGTACTTGGCTCATGAGCACCGTGAAGTTCGGAAATGACTTTCGAGCAGCCTTTGCAACCTGCAATTGCCACAGTTCTGTATGAATTCTCGAGTGTTGCTACCAGTAGCACACTTTATTTTTTTTATGAAAATGCTATTGGAAACAAAAATTCCCTAAAAAGACATATCTAATGACATTTTGTAAATCGTAATTGAAGATTCGATTTTGGACGATTTTTGCTTTCAGCCACAGTGAACAATCCTCTGTTATGCAGCTTATGCAATAGGCAAACTTCTGGCCTTTACAGCCATTTTGGTGATATGAATTTTTCTTCTTAAAGGAGACAGTTTTCTCATAGAGGTTATTTTTATGTGAATAATTTAGCAAGCCTTTAGCCCCGTAAAAGATCAATGGTTTCGTTGCTTGTGCGGCACGTAGCGCCGTCTTGTTGAAAATAAACGTTGCTCAGATCAATACCATCCATTTCCGGCCATAAAAAATTGTTAATCATCTCTCGATAACGCAATCCATTCACCGTAACTGTTGCTCCAGCTTCATTTTCGGAAAAGTAAGGTCCAATGACTCCGCCGGACCATAAACCGCACCAAACAGTCGCACGTTGAGGATAGAGAGGCTTTTGAACAATAACTCTAGGATTTTCTAAACCCCAGATCCGACAATTTTGTTTGTTGACGAAGCCACCGAAGTGGAAATGGGCCTCACCACTCAAGTTGATTTTTCGATGGAATTCAGGATCATTTTCATGCATTTCAACGACCCAATCAGCAAAGACACGACGTTGTTGATGATCGGCCGGCTTGAGTTCTTGTATTAACTGGACTTTATAAGACTTGAGACCCAAATCTTTATACAAAATACGGCGTAGTGACGTTTGTGGAATGCCTAATTCCAAAGAACGACGAGGAATGGACAAACCTGGGTTTTCTTCAACACTTTCGGCTACTTCTTGTGCGACGTGGACGGGGTTTCTTCTTCACATCACTAACTTGTCCCAACAGCTCGTATTTTTTCACCAATTTCTGTATTGCGGCCCGACAAGGTGCTTCACGATGATCCAAAATGTTCGCGTTTCACGAACCGTCTCTGCCAAATTTTCACCTTATTTATAGTGAATTTTAATAATTTTAGTGCATTGTTTAAGTGCGTATCGTTCCATTTTTATTAATGGCGTAATTTCTACTTGTCAAATACCAGAAAATGACAGCTTCAAAAGTGGCATCTACCGAAAAGTGACAATTTCTGCGCAATTGATTTCCGACTTCCGTATATAAATTAAACCACCAGCTGCAACTTTTCGCTGGTTTGCCAATTCAATAGTAAGCCCCTTCAGTACACGACAAATTTCTTCAAAAGCGTATGTCGATTGCTACGAAAATTGATTGGAACGCATCGGAAAGTGTTTTGATGTCCAGGAACAGAATTTAAGAAAACATTAAGCCATTTTCAATTATAGATATTTATTTTTACGTGCCGATCTTAAAACTTAACGCAACGATTTCTATCACTACTCTTAATTATTGGCTTTCAAATATTTTCTTGAAATATCTTTACTTTACCCAACCTAACAAATTTTCTTATCCTCCCCACTTCGATGCAAGATGGTTCAAACAATTTTCTATTCCTGAGTTAATTTAAAATAAGTTGAAATAATTTTTTATGAGGAAGCGCATTGTCACGTCGGGGGTTGTTGACAAGAAAAACTGCCGAATCTGAGGATCGTAAAACTGTTTTAGAATCGTCGTTAATGCATTTTCAGAGAGTGACGGTTTGGTGCGGCATTTCGGGTGGTGGCATCACTAACCCACTTTTCGTTGAAAATTATACTATAAACGCTATTTTGGACAACGTTGAGGGCCACAGCGGCGAGATAAAGAATTTTTTGTAGCCGGATATTAAAGACATGGACTTGAACGATTTTTCGCTTTCAACTGGGTGCTACGCCATGTCACATAGTCGGTAATTGTCTAAGAGTCACCTCGCCAATGTTAATTAGTCACCTCTGGGCTGTGACTTGACGCTGTTAGACTGTTCCTTGTGAAATGTCGTGAATGATCTGTATTATGCAAACAATGCATTAACGATTAATGCTCATTGAGGAATACCGAGCAAATCATTCGTCAGTTAAAGCCAGAAACGGTCACCGTTAACCGTCTCGCAGTACTGGATTAACGGAATGCACTGCCATGGGGCTAGATGAGAAATCTGGGCATGCATTAAATCGTTCAAATGATGGAAATGTTTGCTTTTTCAAATAAAATAATAATATACCGAAATAAATTTACTTTGGTTCATTTATTTTTTATTTTAATTTTTAAAAAGAAACCACTATCTGGACCACGCCTTCTACTGCAATATTTAGCTTTGGCATTATCAAGGCACGAACCACCTTAAATTGATCAGCAAACCAGGTTTTTTTTTGCTTTGAATTTTCTTAATTTGTAAAATTAACTACTCTATGGACCACCCTCTTTAAGTCCCAAGTTTAGTAAAGACATAGAATTTTGCTAACTTATTAAATTAAACTAAACACGGTAAACAATAACCTTTTCTGTCAAAAAAATTTCCGTACCATTGGCAATAAAAAAGATCCGCAGTTTTGGAGCGGAAAGCTTTCAAAAAGTAGGCGGCGAGTCCGTAGACCACAAGTAAAGTGTGGTTAAGTTTCAAAGGCCGGTTTTCATTTTGAATAAATACAATGTTTTTTTTTAAATAATTGTTATTCCTCTTCATTATGATAATATTGGTATAGCTCATTTAGGCATGGAACAAAATATAGGCCAAATAGCCGCCGCGGCTTCGGCGACACACCTCCATCCGATGGTCCAAATTTTCGATGACGCTGAGGCATAATTGAGGTTCTATGCCATTAATGTGCCGAATTATCTCATCCTTTAGCTCTTGAATCGTTACTGGCTTATCAACGTATATTCTTCTAAAAAACTTTGAAATGCGGTAATATCGGAAAACACCAATTTCAAGTCACATATCTTACGGAACAACGGATAATACGACAAGCTTCACAATAGATGAACGAATTAAGTCACTTACGTTCTACTTATAAATCTCTTCAAAACAAAACTCCTGGCCATTGCGACATTCAGAGTAACTGTAGAGCCGATGAACTAGCGAGACTCGGCAACAAGTTCACCGATGAGTGCATAGACAATGACATAGGCATACCCTTACAAGCATGTAAGCTACTCATCCTTGAAGAAATTGTAAAGAAAGCAAACGAGAGGTGGCGTAATGAAGCCACCTGCAAAATCGCCCGTCAACTGTGGCCGACTCTCAATGCTAAACGCACAGAATCTCTGCTAAGCCAGAATAAACACAGCCTTAGCACATTAATCTCAGTCATAACGAGACATTATCTACTAGGTAGGCACTCCCAAAGGATGGATGGGCAAACACATGACTTCTGTAGAAGTTGTCTAGATGAGGACGAGGAATCCACAATCTCGCACCTACAGTACTGTGCCACTGACCTGCTCTATCCAGACGCAGGTTTACTATTCTGGGTAAACAATTTTTTGATGAGTTGGAAGATCTCAGTTCTACAAAAATCAGAGATATTTAAAAAATTTTAAAAAGCACACACTGGTTTTAGGAGAGATAGGGACAAGCTCCCCCCGCGGCATTACAATGGGCTATGAGCCTGAGTGTGTCCCACAGGACAACCGCTTCAACGTAACTTAAAACTCCTTAACAAACCTAGAAAGCTGGCACTGTATAAAAGCAGATTTGTGCTATTGAGTCGAAGTCTGGACATTGAGTGAAAAAGGCAAGACAAAACTACAAACCTTTGTAAAGAAAACTCTCACAGAAATATTTACCGCGACTTTGAAAGGAAAATTCGGCTAACAATATTTAGCGTAACTACAAACCTTTGAAATGAAAATTATCACAAAAATATTTAGCGCGACTACAAACCTTTGAAAGGAAAATTATCAGGGAAATATTTGGCGCTATCTCAAGAATAATGGCACTTGCTCTGGAATGATGAACTGGAGGAAGTAATCAAGTGCGAAAATGCAGTACGTAACATCAAAGCGCAACGAATAAAATGACTAGACCACGTTGTTAGAATTGGCAGTTCGAGAGCTCACAGAAAAGCACTGGAGACTAAGGTATACCCGAACAAAGCAAGAGAAAAGCCAAGAGCGAGTTGCATAGATGAAATGAAAGAAGATCTAGAGCAGATAGAATTTTTAAATTTCAAACGTTTGGATTTTGTGGATGCCGCGCCAAAAAAATTGGCTGTCTTTGGCCGCAAACCAATCATCGAGCCATTTTTTGGCTTCTTCGTGAGAATTGAAACGCTGCTCGGAAAGTGCGTGGCCCATCGATGCAAACAAATGATAATCGGAAGACGCCAAGTCTGGTTAGTAAGCCGCATGTACGAATGGCTCCCAATCGTACGTCTCGACCAATGCCCGGGTCGCTCTTGTTCGATGTGGCGGTGCATCGTCACATTGTCAGTTCATGCGGCACCCATCTTCCGACCTTTAAACTCATGCGCATGTCTTTCAATCGTTTGGAAATAGTTTTTTGGATCACTCCCAACTGCTCTGCCATCATGTCTTGCATTTGACCATCATCTTCATCGAACAATGCTTGCAATTCGGCGTCCTCAAACTTTTTCGGTGGCCAGCCACGGTCCTCGTTCTCCACGCTAAAATCACCGCTTCGAAATTTTTCAAACCACCTGAAGCACTGTGCTCTACTTAGAGCATGTCCACCGTAATCTTCTAGTTCTAAGCATTTGATGAGCTTGAGAAGCGTTTTTCTTCAATTGATAACAGAAAATCAACGATGTCCGCAAATCATAGTTGGAAGGCACCAAATTCGACATTTTTAAGAGTGACAAAAATGCATTGTTGTATGAAACGTAACATACAATGAACTGAATATTGTTGACAGATGGCAGACGAAAAAACAAGACATTTGGGAAGGTTTAAAAATACTCCTAGCGACATCTGTGGACTAAAAGCTGAAAGTCTCATTTCATAGGTAGATAGAGTTGAGGTTTGTACTTCGACCTCGTGATGCTTTGAGCTCTCTACTTATTACAGTATCCCATCCAAATCCAGTTTCCTTATTAAATTTAAGATGAAGTTTTCTTCCCACCGTATCTGGCCGAGATCTCTCAACCTTCTTCAGGCTATAGCATTACATTCGAGAAGACGGTATTCTGAAGTGTCCGGAGATTGACCGCAAAAATGGTTAGAGTCAAAGCATCATATGCCAATTCTGTGCGGGTGTCTACGTAATCTACGGTGATTTGTGAAATCGGTCGTGGGCCTTCTCAGCTTATCCTTGGAGAGACTTAGTAGTCTCCTAAACCTCTTTTGATAGTACCTGCGCAGCAAAGATTTTACCTGGCGTAGCCCCATGTTTTGATGCTCGTTAACCTCTATTAGTCTTAGATCTGCATTCCTAAACTTTTCCTGGATGGTGTGTTTTTCCATAGCAATGAAGGGCTCGGGTTCTATTGGTAACACGGCCCCAGCCTCTCTAGCCAATATTTGCGCCACTTCATTTCCTGTTACACCCCTGTATTGCATGCTGAGACCCGAATAAGCCGAATGCGATTGTGCGCTTCAAATAAATTCAGTTTCTAAATATACTCAGGGACCAGTGAGGGCTTAACCCTACAGGAGATCAATGCTTTGAGTGCCACTTAACTGTCGCTCAGAATGACAATCCGCTTATTCCGGAGATTCCTGTCAAAAATGAATTTTCTAGAGCAACTAAATCTGCAAAGCTGAAGGAGAAAGCAGCAGTTCGAACAGCACGCAGGGTCACTGCTCAGCACGCCAAAGCACACAAGAAGTTGTAGCGCCAAACGATGATGATTATGACGATTCGTATCGTTGTTGTAGTGTGTAATTTAAAGCGAAAAATTTCAAAAAAAAAAGAAGAAATTTTGTAGTTAGTGACTTTCCAACCCTTTTCATTCGACTGCCATGAGATTAGACGAAAAAGTAGCGTAAGCCTTCCCACACCTACTGGGAAACCCTTCACATTTAATTGTATCTATTAGCAGTGCGAGTTCACACACGTGCAGTTCTAATAAAATTTGCATTTCTATGCTTGCACGCTGGCTTTTTCGTTGCTTTTTCAACGCATTATTTGCCATTCATGCATGCATGCATGTGTGTGTGTATGGGTGTGTAGTAGGGTATTTTGCGTTTTCGCGCCCTAAACTCAACTGAGTGCTGTCATTTGTGTTAATTAATTGTGTCTGTTTCCGCTCGATGCGTTTAACAATTTTTTTTTCTCTTCTTTTCATTAAAAATTTCAAATATTTTCTGATTCACACATCCTGCTTCCTTTGCTGATTGCAGTGAATTTAAATGCAACAATGAATAGAATAAAAATTAATAACATAATTTTGTGCTATTTAAATATCTAACAGTTTACTTTTCATTATAAAATGCATAATTTGTGAATTTTGTGTGTTATTAATATTTAGCGAAATTATAAAATATTGAATAACATTCGATTGTGGAAAAAAAAATGAAATGTAATAAATTGATTTTAAACAAATGTTTAATTTGCCGCACGTACACTGGCGAGCATAAAAGAGTGCATGGTGGTTTGTTGTGTAATATTTGTAATGGATTTTGAGCTAAAATTTTTTTGATATTTTAAATACTTTATTATTATTCATTTTTTTACGTTTTTTAAAAGCTTGTAAAACGAAAACGAAAAAAAATTTTTTATTTATATTTTAAGTAAATGGTTGTTAAATTTTAAGAGCCGATGTTAAATGTAAATCACACCTAAACGTCAAGCTTTTTCTGCATTTCATTTGACATTTGGAAATATATACCATTCCAATGGAAAGTATCCGAAATAGTAATGATACCTAAACCAGGCAAAAATCCGAATGCAGTGTCATCTTACCGGCCAATCGCTCTGCTTCCAGTAATGGGTAAACTATTCGAAAAGCTGTTCTCCAAACGCTTAAAATCTATAATTGGATGTAGAAACATCATACCCTCACATCAGTTTGGCTGCCGGGAAAAACACTCTACCGTCGAACAAATACACAGGATAACACATACAATAGAAGACGCGCTAGAGAGTAATAAAGTCTGCTCAGCAATATTCCTTGACGTTGCCCAGGCATTTGATAAAGTGTGGCACGAAGGACTACTTTGTAAATTAAAAGCCCTTCTTCCGTTGCAGTTCTCTGACATTTTGGAATCGTATATAACAAATAGGTACTTTAGAGTAAAGCAAAAGCAGGCGTATTCGGAAATAAAACAAATATTGGCCGGAGTACCATAAAGCAGCATACTCGGCCCAGTACTGTACCTTCTCTATACCGCAGACCTGCCAGTACCGAAAATGTGCAAAGTAGCTACATTCGCTGACGATACATGCATCTTAGCTGTTGGATCAACTGAAAACGAATCCATCCAGAAACTGCAGAAGTCCATTGACGAAGTAGTCACATGACTTTAGATGTAAAGCTCACGTGGAAAGAGCACGTGAAAATCATAGCTGCTGAGCTGAATCTAAAGACGCAAAAACTCCAATGGCTAATTGGCAGAAACTCTGAGCTATCTACTCAAAATAAACTCCTCATTTACAACCAAGTGCTAAAGCCGGTGTGGACCTATGGTCTTCAATTATGGGGATGTACTGCAAAGACCAACATCGACATTATACAGCGCCTCCAAAATAGAGTAATCAGGGGAATCGTTATAGCTCCCTGGTACGTGCGTAATGAAGATCTGCACAAGGATTTAAATTTAAAAACCGTCTCACACACAGCCAATCTCTGTGCAGTTAAGCATGCTGAAAAGTTAAAAAAACACATTAACGCAGAAGCTTCCGTACTAAGCGATGAAGCAACTGTAAAAAGAAGATTAAAAAGAAAGAAACCTCAAATTTGACATTTTTCCATTTCAGGCTAACTCAATTTGAACCATGGAAAGATACACAATCGAGCAACGCGTTAAAGTTATTCAGGCTTATTATGGAAACGGGCGTTCAAATCAAAATGCATATCGCGCACTTCGTGATTTTTTCGGTGAATTTAATCGTCCAAATGTGCGTACAATCGTAAAAAATGTGGAAAAGTTTGAGCAAACCGGGTCTGTAGGAGATGTGAAAACACCAGCGCATGCTCGTACAGCTCGTGCTGCAGAAAATATTGCTGCTGCCCGCTATAGTGTGGTTGAACAGCCGTCCACCTCAACTCGTCGTCGTGCCCAACAATTGCACCTCTCACGCTCGTCGTTGATGAACATTATGCATAAAAACTTGCATCTACACGCTTACAAGGTGAAAATGACTCAAGAACTAAAGCCTCTTGACCATTTCAAGCGGCGTCAATGGTCAGAATGGGGGCAGGAAATGGCAACAGTGAATGACCAATTTTCGAAGAAAATCATCTTCTGTGATGAGGCACATTTTCACTTCATTGGTTTCGTTAATAAGCAGAATTGCCGCATTTGGGCGAATGATAATCCAAGAGTGATTACCGAAAAACCAATGCACCTACAAAGAGTGACTGTTTGGTGCGGTTTATGGGCCGGCGGCATCATTAAGCCGTATTTTTTACAAACTGAGGCCGGTCAGGCAGTTACTGTGAATAGTGTTCGCTATCGTGAGATGACAACGAACTTTTTATGGCCCGGTGTTTGGAAGATATGGATGTGGACGATAGATATGTGGTTTCAACAGGACGGTGCCACTTGTCACACAGCTAACGAAACAATGCGCGAAAAATTTGATGGCCGAATAATCCCACGTCGCGGCGATTTCAAGTGGCCGCCAAGTGAATGTGATTTAACACCGTTGGACTTCTTTCTTTGTGGTTATTTGAAAGAAAAGTTGTACGTCGATAAGCCAGTAACAATTCAAGAGCTAAAGGATGAGATAATTCGGCACATTAACGGCATAGAACCTCAATTATGTTTCAGCGTCATCGAAAATGTGGACCATCGGATGGAGGTGTACCGCCGAGGCCGCGGCTGTTATTTGGCCAATATTTCAATAGTTCTGTACGTAATTGAGCCATACTAGTATTATCACAATAAAGAGAAATGTCAATAGTGTCTTAAAAAAATTGTATTTTATTCAAAATTAACACCGGCCCTTGAAACTTAACCACCCTTTATAAAAAATATGATTATTGTATTACATATAGGGGATATATACAATATAACCCAAACTTAATTAGCCCCAATAGGCAGGGAATTCAGTGCTTTGTATAAAAATATTTCATTTTGAATTTCGTAATTTCCAACCTTTTGATTTTTTTTAAACACTAAAAGGTCTCGCAGATGCTGTCTCAGTTTTAGTAATTAATACAAGCAGTTTACACATTTTCTTCTACAAGTTATTCATTTACTCGAAAAATGTCGTAAATTCCTTCTGTTTTGGTTGTTTTTTAACGAATTTTATTCATTTTTTAGAAGCATTGCAAGTGCACCTCTTATATATAAAAGCATACTAATAAGTGATTTTCAAAATATTTTATTCTATAAATAGAAAAGAAATCGCTATGCACTCTGCTATGCTCGCCACTGTATATATTTATTGTAAATATGACTTAATTAAAGCCACTTTTCCAGAATTGGAAATAACCGGAAATTAGAAGTTAAATAATTAATTTTTGAGCTCATTTGGAAAAATATTAACCGTCCGTTGTGTGAAAGTTTTATATTCTTTCGTTGTTTAAAATGGCCTGGCCAGGCCACCTATGAGAACACGTGCTTTATTTATAGGCTGGTACGAAAATTATGTCTGTAATCAATTTAAGTGTAATACCGATTAATAAAAAACAGATTGATTAGTGTTAAAAGAAATTTATTTATCAAGGTTCATCCTTCTTACTGTTTTTTAAAAATTATTTGAAAAATTCAATTTATAAATAAATAAATAAAAATATAAAATTTTAAAAGTTGCTTATGAAGTTGACGTAGTTACTGCAGCTAGACATATGCTGCAAGTGTAGGTTTTGGTTTCTAAACCATGAGTTAAGCACATTCCATCTTTGCAAATGTGGCAAGTAAATCGGGTTTTTCTTTTAAACTTATCCAGTTTGGTACATAGCTTGCACAATGGCCGGTGCTGTGAGCTTACGGGCTTTGATGCAGTTTTTTGTGCTGGGGCCGTCGAAGTTGATGGTGGATTCTGTGAGAGATACATCATTTAAATTAATTATATGTTTCAGTACGAATTTGGATGTTTGTATAAATACTTACATAAAATACATTGAACTTTTGCATTGCTATTTTAATTCCTGGTCTACCCTGGGATTTGCTGCACGTGTTTCCATAAGGGGGATTGTCAGTTGTTCAGCCAATTCTAATATAAAATCCCTTCGTTGGTCTGACTTCTTGCTTGGTCGCAAATGCTTGTATATAATATAAGAAGCCAAGCCAGTAATGTCAAGCCTATTAAAAAAAATGGCCAATGGCCACCGGTTTGTTGCGTGTTTGCAACTGTAGCCAGAAAGCATTTTGTCCATTGTATCAACCCCAGACTTATTTTCATTGTAGTCTAAGACAGCTGCAGGCTTATATTTGTTTGAAGTTTCTGTGGCTTGCGTGTAATGTTGTGTCGACAATACTAGCATATATGTGTCTACTTTGGCAACGTATGATAACATAGATACATTTTCATCCAGGAAAGCAAACAATGTCTGATATACCTATAGGTCGAAACTTTTTATACGGCCTTGTCTTTTTGTTCAGCGGAAAGCATAGAGGAACAAATTTTCTATTTGGGCGCACTGTGCCTACGACAGCGAATCCCTTCTGCATAAGAGACTTGGCCAAGTCGAGTGATGTGAAAAAGTTATCGCAATACACCGTTCGGCTGGAATTACGATGCCTCTCTACCAAATCCAGTACCACTCTTTCACCTTGGTTAATTTCTCGTTCTTCATTTGGTCGTTTTCCTGTGTAAATCTGTCCCTTGAGAGGGTAGTTTGTTGAAAAATCGCAGACCCACCAAATTTTTATGAGTGAGGGAGAACCGTATTCACTCTTTCTTGTACTCTAATTAGTCAAAAGACCAAGTACGGTGCATGACTATACTAAAATTGCAGTGGTGGCCTGTGCAGGCCATTTACCCTAACATATGAAGTTTTTGTGTAAAATGTATTTTTTTTCATAATCACTTCGCTGGAAACGGTTATAAAATTTTCAGAAGATTCATCTAACAGACCTCTATGGTATATATTCGCCGTTTTTTGAAAACTTAACGAAACAAAAAGATATACCCCTCTAAAAGTCGGAATGGCCTGAGTAGGCCACATCACACAACGGAGGGTTAAATAGATTCTTGCAACTGTAGTCAAACAGCATGCAAAGCTATGTTACACCGTTCGGCAAAGATCAACTTTTTTTGTTATCGAGCGAAAGTTGCATATGCATGTGAAACTATACATTTTTTACTATATATAGAATGCAGCAGTCTTCCTTTCATATTCTCATCAACTTAACTATTTAATCCTTATCTCTGTACTCCAAGTAATAAACGTAAGTGACATTAATTGGTTAATATTGCCCAATATGCGAAAGAAAGTGTTTTGCTTTTAATAGCATTTTTTTATTAAATAAATATATAATTCATTTATAAAAGTACAAAATATAGAGTCCTTACGTGTGTTTAAAAAAAATGCACGTGTCTGATCGATGTATCAGAATAAACTTAACAAATTAATGTTTTGTAGCTAACAAACAATTGGGGCTATGGTGATGTTGGCTCGATGTGGACAAATGAAGCAACGTCCATGTGTTAAATGGGTAGGTTGTGGAATCATTTGGACCAGTTTACGCGGAATTTTTTATTTATTTTTTTACAAGGATTTTGACTGGACTAACACAGGAGAGAGTAGCTTTGGCACAATATTTTTAGAGTAAGTAGTTCATTAGGGGTCCTTCTAGGAACATTTCCCTAAAAATTATAAAAGCATTGCATGCACTTCCACTCAGCATATTGATTTTTTTTTATTATTAGTATAATAATACATTATAATTTACAATAAACTGTAAGTGCTACAGAGACTATTAAAAGTCTGTTCGTAGGCTAGGCAAAATAAAGATTTGTTCTCCGCTTGCAAGTTTATGCTCTGATAACTTGATTTGGTGTCTCAATACCTGACTTAGTTTTCCAGTAAAAACCAATGATTTGGGGCATTTTTATGGTCGTATTGTTTTCAATAATATTATAAAGTAGACTGAGTAAAGTGAATCAGAAGAAAATGAGGCACAATAAGGAGCTGCTAAGTCTCAGCAATGACGACGATATCGTATGATTTATCAAGTCGCAGTGCATCAGATGACATGGATGACGGTAGGCCACATGAACTTCTGCTGAAATCCACTCTTTCATGGTCAAGACGCCGTGGCAGACAAAAAACATCTTGGATGCATAACGTCAGCGAGAACCTGAAAAAAATAGGCGTCAAAAACTGGAAATCTCTAGCGCTGCATCGTGTTGAATGGAGGTAAATTGCTGAGGCAGCTAAAGCCACAACTCAGGGTGTTGATGATATTTAGTAAATATACCAATCTGGCTGTTCCTGAGCCCCAAATCCGACAATTTTGCTTGTTGACGAAGCCACCGAGGTGGAAATGAGCCTCATCACTCAAGATGATTTTTCGATGGAATTCCGGATCATTTTCATGCATTTCAACGACCCAATCAGCAAAGACATGACGTTGTTGATGATCGGCCGGCTTGAGTTCTTGTGTTAACTGGACTTTATAAGCCTTAAGACCCCACAGTGTAATGACGTTTGTGGAATGCCTAATTCCAAAAAACGACGAGGAATGGACAAACCTGGGTTTTCTGCAACACTTTCGGCTACAACAGTAATATTTTCGGCTGTTCTTGTGCGACGTGCACGAGTTTTATTCTTCACATCACTAACTTTTCCCAACAGCTGGAATTTTTTCACCAATTTCTGTATTGCGGCCCAACAAGGTGCTTCACGATGACCCAAAAATGCTCGAGTTTTACGAACCGTCTCTGCCAAATTTTATAGTGAGTTTTAGTAATTTCAATGGGTGTTGAAACGTGCATCGTTCCATTTTTAGTAATGGCGTAGTTTCTACTTGTGAAATACCAAAAAATGACAGCTTCAAAAGTGACATCTACCGAAATAGCGGCGTATTTAAAATAAGGCGGCAGTACACTTCTAACAAATGTTTGTATTTCTTGAAGCCGTGTCTTCAATTACTCCAAAGTGTAGGTGAAAACGAGAAAATTCGACACATCTTGAGAATCACTATGAGCAAGGCGAACCACCCAAACGAATCAAACATCAATTGGGACATCTAAATTTGGACATCTGCAATACACAACCAACCAAATTTATGCGAGCAATTAATCAGAACGTCCAGAGTTGGTGAATTGAAAAGACGCCGCTATGCTTTAAGAGTTTGGATGAGAGATTTTATTACATCCGTAGTACGGTCCTGACCTGGATTATCGCATTTTTTAGCATTTGCAAATTTTATTATTCTCACAGTAGCAATCACAACAGAGCAGCACGACAAATTCCCTAGAGTTAACTATTTATTTATTTTTTGTACATTTTTTTGTACTTTTTTTATAGAAATTTAGTACATACTAGAACAAAACCTACATAATCTTTGGGCGTAAGTAAGAAATAATTTATAAACTTTCATTAAAATTTCATATTTTTAGTTAGAATTTTCAGAAAAAAATCTGGGTATGTAGTAATAATAAATTACAGGTTTAAAGTGTCTCAAATTGACATTGAACGCTTGACACGTGAACGCTCTAAAGCGTGAACACCCCAAAACGTGAACAGACATTTTTGTCCACTGACTACTCCAAAACGTGAACAAACCCAAAAAGCTCTATAACATGCACAATAAACGTTACAATTATTCGAATGTATAAAATGTCCCATCAGATGTCGCATCAGATCATAATTTGTTATTAGCAAAAATCTCTGCAAAATTATCTGTGATAAAAAAGAAACCAAAGCAACGAAAACTAGAATTAATAAAATTAAAAGAAGTCGAAAATACTAAAAGTTTGTTAACAACCAAAATCAATGACGAGCTCCTCAGCATTAGGTTAAATTCTAACACTGAAGACGCGGAGAGATTGTGGGACCGTCTTAAAACGTTACTTAATACTCTTCCGGTGAACCATCTAGGTAAAAAACGATATGAAATTAAAAACAAGTGGATAACAAATGAAATAATTACGTTTATGCAAGAACGACGTACTTACAAAAATAAAAAACCAAATAGATACAGAGAACTTAGCTATGAGATTAGACGCAAAATACGTGATGCAAAGATTGATTGGATGAACAGCCAGTGTGAAGAAATTGAAAGACTACAAAAACTACATGACGATTTTAATCTTCACAAGAAACTTCAACTATATTTACGACACTGGAAAATGCCCACAAGACTGGCTTAGATATACTTTTATTGCGCTACCAAAGAAGAAATGTGCAAAGAAATGTTGCGATCACAGACTTATAAGCTTGATGAGTCATTCATTACAATTTTTTTTTTTGAAAATTATTCATAAAAGAATTTACAAGAAGTGCGAATCAGCAATGGGAGAAACACAATTCGGATTTAAAGAAGACATGGACACACGTGAAGCGCTATTTTGTATTCAAGTATTAGTTGAAAATTGCAGAGTCGTCCAAAAAGATGTATTTATGCGTTTCATAGATTATGAAAAAGCGTTTGACACTGTTCAGCACGATAAGCTCATTGAGATTCTACAAAACATGGATATCGATACAAAAGAAATTCAATGTATACGCAATCTTTATTGGCAGCAAACTTCAGAACTTAACATAACCAATGAAATAAAATAAATTAAAATATTTTTGTAATTCGATATTTAATTGTAATATATATTGTATAAATTGCATTATCGCCTATATTCGGAATCGAATTGTTGCTCAATCAACAATTTGTAACATTAAAGCGAAAAAGCAAGTGATTTTAAAATGCGTCAACAACACTTATTGTGGACCTGAAAATAGAAAATTTATCGTGTTTATGTTTATCGTTGGTTTATCCGAATGCGAGATAAAAACTGGCCAGTAAGTACTCTAATGTTGAAAGAAGAGGCATGCAGTGTTTTTGCAAAACTTAAAGACAATGAAGCATACTTCTTCGCTAGTGATGGATGGCGCCAAGGTTTCAAGAAGAAGTACGGTATTCGTCTGCATAAAATATCATCTTCGCAATCTCAGCTAGTGGATCCGTTTAAAGAAAAACTTAAAGCTAAAATGACCGAATTGGAGTTGTGCAACGAACAGTTGTATAATGCTGATGAGTCGGAGTTATTCTGGAGATTTTTGCCAGAGAAAACGCACGCGTCAAGTTTGGAGAAGAGAGCCCCAGGGACAAAGTCCGAGAAGCAGCGAGTCACGTTTTTATGCTGTTCAAACGCCACTCGATCCCACAAGCTTAAGCTTTTGGTAATTGGAAAGCGAAGAATCCAAGCTGCTTTAAAAACTTTCAGTGTCCCACCGACTATCAGAGCTCGAAATCCACCTGGATGACGTCGGCTATTTTCAAGCAATGGTATCATGAGTCATTTGTTCCACAGGTGAATATTCCTTTTAAGTTTTGTCCGATTTTTAAGGTTGACTGGTTATTTTTTTTTTTGAGGTTACATCGTTTTTAAAGGAGAAAGCCTTACCAAATAAAGCTTTCCTTCTAATCGACAACGCTCATTCTCACCCAAATGAAGCTAAACTAACAACGGAGAATGGGCAAATTTCGGCAATGTTTATGCCACCAAACGTTACTACCCTCATTCAAAAGATGGATCAGAATGCAATAAAAATCACTAAGTTGCATTACAGAAACAGCCTTCTGGCTTCAATAGGAGCAACAAAGTCTGATTTGCTCGAGTCGTTGAAAAAAATTAACTTAAAAACAGCTATAAATCTTTTGGCTGCGGCTTGGTTTCGTGTTGCTGAAGCAACATTAGCTAAGTGCTGGAACAGTATTTTAAATTTTGCGGTAAATAATGGTGATTCCGAAGATAATGTTCCGTTGGCGGTTTAAAAAAAAAATGGGAAGCTGAACTTCGCACCTTGATGAGCAACACCGTCGATCTCCTTAGCAGTTTTAATTCTGAGGTTCGTTCGTGTTCGCAGATATGCTCAAAGATATGTATATGGGTTATTGAAAAAAAGTTTTTTATTAAAAATTTCAGATTGAATTCACGTTACCAGCCATTCATGAAAGGAACGAAGATATCGAGGAGGGCAATGCAGAGCAACTGGAGAAAATTAAGCCGACTGAAGCAGTTGAAATGTTCAACAAGGCGTTAATATGGGCTGGTCATGAAGACGTCGATCAAAATGATATGAGTGTGCTAAGATGGTTATGGAAGAAAGCTGTGCTTCAAGTTTTAGAAAAACAGAAGAAACAAAAAACGATGACTGATTCTTTTAAGGTAGTAGTCAAGTGTAACGACCGAAGTTTCGACGTTTTTTCATGAATCTTTTTTAAAAAGAAAATCAAAAACGATCGTTTTAAAGTTTTTACATGTTTTTTATTGGTGTTTTGAAGTATATAAAAAAGTTTTTTAAAGTTAATTTTATATTAATTTGTTTAAAATTTTTCACGTCAAAGTGGAGTCCTTAAAAAAAAGATGAGTTGGTTCGGGGAAACACACAGCCTTTCCAAGTCCTCCGAAATAAAAACTTCAAAGAGACTATTATTCTATAGACTTTATTTTAGGTCCCGAACCTAAAATATACATAAAAATAAAAAACGAAAAAACAAAATGGCGGCCTTGTAAAAAAAGTTCTCAAAATCTATTTTTTTTTTCATAAATTGATTAAATTAAATTGTTTATTATTAAAAAATTAAATGTTTTAAAGGTCCGGGATCCAGACACACATATGTCTAGAAAAACGGGTTAAATTTTTAGCCAAATCGGTTGAATAGTTTTCAGTAACTGATTCCCCGAAATTTCGAGGACATGGTTTTGAGAAAAACGCGTTTAAAGTTTCGACAATAAAAGAGGGGACGGTCAGAGCAGCTGCTGCTGGCGTGTCACACGCTTTCATACACACTACGGCGCGCTTTCTTAATTTAGCTATAACTTTAAAAATAATTAAAATTTCTGTCTGAAATTTTTATAGTATATTTTTAAGATTTTTTTCTTCCGAAAAATGATAAAAAAAAACAAATCGATTTGTTGAACCCGTCACACCGGGCTACTACCTTAAATTGACTTAATTTTCAATTAATATGTAACGAAAACAAGAATAAAACGTGAACTAAAATGTGAAAAAATATATTTACTTAGTCGTTTTGGGCATTCCAAAACTTGAACACTTTTGTTAACGTGAACTACCTTGTTTTGAATTAGTTCACGTTATCGAGCGTGCGCTGTACCTTGCAAAAAATGTTCAGTACTCTCTGCTTCATCTGCTAATATATAAATAAAATTAACATAAATAAAATATTTCTTGCCAGTTGTCCTTCCAGATCTACATTTCGTGCCCAAATACATTTAAATACTTCATAGAATCTTATAAAAGTAAACCTCGAAACTTTCACTTTCAATTTGATTGCAAAACCTAAGCCCATTCAGTTTCTATTAAGCGAGTGCGCGCGTGCACTCTTAAACTTCACATGAAATTCTGAAAATTCCCAAAGTCACACCACCGATTTCAACAGACAAGGCCTCAACATAATGCGCCGCTGCTGGCGCTAAACAAAATTGAAATTGACAGTCAGTTCGTTAGCTGTTTGACAGCATTCTCCGCAGAGATTTTCAACACGAAAGCGAACGAGTGCATGGTGTGTTTTTTCCCCGCCGCAAACTAATATGAAAGCTGAACAAATATGGTAAGAAAAAAAATAAAACTAAAAAACAAAAAAACACAACTAGAATAAAAGTAGTTTGAAATGAAAATTTCCAGCGACTTGCATTGGCTTTATCCGAAGACTGACTGCGCTGCTGAAGTTTCGATGTCAGCAACTAGTAACAGTTTGAAGACAAATTTCAAATGGTGATAAATTCGAACTATACTTGTTGTTGTTGTTGTTGCTATTGGGGTAATATAGCAATTATTACAGAAATATGCAGCGTTGCACTCTACCGATATCCTCGGAAGAGTATTTTAGAAAAATCGAAGTTGGAAAGTTTTATGATATGCCATGGCAAATATTATTTTTTTCAATTGAAATCAAAATTATTATGAAAAGGATATGTCTGATACGTTCATACAAACATACATACTTGCAATACAATCATATTGGCATTTGCAATAATTTCCTACATATACATGCATGTATGTATGTATGTGCGTCCACATAAAATGCAAATTTCATTCGAATAAACGAGCATCAGCAGCAGCTTTCAGCGCTTCAAAGTTTCGCTTTTCACGGTTTTCCAAGAATACTTTGGACAGTTGGCGGGAAACTCCAGCAAAACTTTAGTTCAATGTTTGATGCAGCTAGCAAATATTTTACGGAAAATCCGTTGTTATTCTCTCAAGCAAGCACTGCTGCTGCTACTGCTGCTGCATGGCTTCCCAGCACAAAGTGCCCACAAAGAAGAAGAAGAAGATGAAGCAGCTAAAGTGCCAGAAACAGCCAATGTGGGCAAATTTGCTGATTTCGCAAATGTAGGAGAGTGTGTGTGTGAAGGAGATTTTGATTTCATGTATGTTTGAGTGTGTGTATGTGTGTGAAGGAAAATGTGATTTCATGTATGTTTGTGTGTGTGTGTGTGTGCGTGCTAATAGAGAACTACCAGTGGACGTTATTTGCTTTGGGGGAGTTTATGTAAGGGAAATCGAAAGGAATGCAAGTGAGTGGAAAGGAACGAACTGAAGTTTGGTTGGAGTTGCGGGTCAGGACACCTGTGACTCTAGCGTGCTAGGGTGGTTCAATTTAAAACAAAAATTAAATAAAATAAAATAAAAATGAAAAAATAAAATAAAAAAATAAAAATATAATATGCGTCAGTTTGGCATGTTTTCATTGCTCTTGCTATACTGGCACAGATGAGACCATACAGTTTTTGAGTTCATATATCGCCTTTCGTTGCTTTGTTTTAGGCTACCATGCTAGAGAAGCGTAAGTAACTATGGGTTTAGTAACTATAGTAAATGTTCAGTAAGTCATTCTGGAGCTCAGTCCCCATGTTTCTTCAAAAAGCCTTGTGCAGGCAAAGAATGCTTCTGTGCCTTTTGCAGTTACTTTCTGAAGATGAGCGTTCCAAGTAAGCGTTTTGTCAAGGTTGCTACTAAGAGAGCTCGCTTCTATGGAGAGTTGAAGAGTCGATTCATTTAGGACAGGGTATTTAATGTGGATATTCCTTTTCCATGTGAATAGCACTACCGCAGTTTTCGACGGGTTAAAAGAGAGCCGTATTTCGGTGCTCCATATGTTTATTACACTAAGGTTTTGCTGCATGCCATCAGAGATGGTTTCTTCATGATAGCCTACTAGGTATATTATCAGGTCATCAGCCTAACTTTAGGCATGGAATCCTAGATTATTCAGTTTGTCAATAAACTGAATGCAATACTACAATCAGTGAAGATTCTGGTCGGGACAACATATTTATCCAACCAGAGCTTCAACGATTTGAAAGCAAAAAATTGTCTTAGACTGGAAATCAACATTATTTTTTATCACATCCGAGAAAAGCTTGTCGAGGCAAGGGTTAAATATTTTGTAGTGGTATTATTTTATTTCATAATATTTGGGTTTAGAAAATACTAAGCTGGTGATTGCCACCAAGTAATTGATTTATTGAGCAACAAAAAGAGCTTTTGTTTTTATTGGAGTGTTCTTTTACAAGCCTGGATCTGCAACTATTCAACATAAGACGATTTTGTAAGAAAAGTACATAAATATCTCTAAAATAATGGGCAAAATTAAGTATCACGACAACAATTGGGCCGTTTGTTTCAGAGATTTCAGAAGGATATATGGACAAAGGAAGAGCATTGTCTAGGAAAATCGGACTTTCATATGATAGCCGACTACTACTAGAACCTGCAATGAGATCAAGCTGAAGCGCTTCATTCGAGGGTATCATATAAAATAATAGGTTGGAGAAAAGAAATTGTTTTTTCGGTAGATGGCTGTAGTGATCGATATCTCGTAAAGTATCGATCAAACAATTAAAGTTTGTGCTCGTTGTCAAGGTGACATTCCACACTAAAAAAAAAATTCTTATATAAAAAAGTTAATATCATTTCTTTGAGTTTTCTTTGCTGTTTGCTTAAATGTATAGTAATTTTCTTGAATTTTTTAGTCCAAAAATAAGTAGAGAATTTCAAAGAATAAAGTTCATATTAAGCTCCTAATATTTTTTTCTTCTTCAGAGTTCTAGAAATACTGAGTAACAGTAAAAAAATGTAGGAAAAGCAGTGTGTTGACTAGTGTACTTTTTTTATAATTTTATTAACGATTCTTAATCATTTCGAAGAGGCATTGAGCAATCGCACCGTAAAAAACAATTAGAAATAAAAGTAGTGTGTTGACTAGTGTTAAATTTTTTTTAAATTTTATTAACGGTTTTTATTCATTTTGTAGTGGCGTTGAGCAATCGCACTGTAAGGAAAAAAATAGTGTGTTGACTAGTGTAAAACTTTTTTTTAATTTTATTAACGATTCTTGTTCATTTTGTAGAGGCGTTGAGCAATCGGTCCAAAAAAAACGAGGAAAAGATAATGTGTTGACTAGTGTAAAACTTGTTTTTTAAATTTAATTAACGATTCTTATTCATTTTGTAGAGGCGTTGAGCTATCGCACCGTAAAGAAATAGGAAAAAATACTATGTTGACTAGTGTAAATATTTCTTTTTAATTTAATTTACGATTCTTATTCATTTTGTAGAGGCATTGAGCAATCGCACCAAAAAATAATTAGGATAAAATAGTGTGTTGACTAGTGTAACATTTCTTTTTTAAATTTGTTTACCTGTTCTTATTCGTTTTGTAGAGGCGTTGAGCAATCGCACCGTAAGAAAAAAAAATTATGAAAAAATAGTTGGTGTAAAACTTTTTTTAAATTTTATTAACGATTCTTATTCATTGGAAATGGATATCAATAAGAAATGTTGATTTTATAATTAAACTTTTAAATAATTAAAATTTTAAGAAGCATTTTTGAAACTTAAAAGCATTTTTGATCTTTGAAAGTCACTCTTCCATACTCCAGCAGCCCAAAGTCCTTACGAAAGGCGGGCAACATATGAATACGAAGAAAAAGGAATTCGCTTTAACACTAATAATCTCATAGTTATCAACAAATACATTTCATTTTCATTTAATTTAGCTAAACCACCCATCCGATAGCAGTTATTGAAAATATTATATCCAAACATACCAGTTCCTTAGACTCCCAGCGCACTATAATCAACACATTTCCACAACAGTATTTCTGCACGCATGCGTTTGTTAACTAAAATGGATAATGAAGGCAGGCCAATGAAATCAGAAGCAGCAGCAGAAACCAAAACACAAGTTGCTTGTTGTTCTTGCGATTTCTAAACTCAAGCTAATGCCCAACTACGTAACGAGAGCATAACGCGCTAACTTGCGAAACTGCGCTAAGAATCGCAACGAGGAAGTGCAAGCAGAGGCAAGGCAAATGAAAGAACAACAACAACACCACAAACTACATACGACCGTTCACTACTAAGTGCATATTCGCTTTTGCAACGGAAGTGCGCTTAACGAGCTAATGCCAGTGTTGGCCAAATGCATTGCGAGCGAAGGCATTCCAAGATTCCCCGGACGGTTTGCAGATAATGAGCAAAGGCAAAACACAAAAAAGCGAACAAAGTATGTATAGAATTGGAGCGAAATCGCATAGGAAGCACATAAGCAAATCCCATTGCAACTAGTAACTAGCAATACTTTTGCTTTGTTGTTGCATGCGTTGCCCTGTAGCGCATGGCGGAATGTAATGATTCAGCGAGAAAATGAAGTTAGTCGCGTATACGACATGGCGTATGCAGCAGCTAATGGCTAATGCAGCGCACAAAAAGTCTAACAATAGACGGCAGAGAACCCGTTTTTCGATAGAAGATTGCTGTTGCTGAGTTCACTTTGATCATTCGTTTAAGCTGTGTTTACTTATTTACTCGCACTTATTTTCATTTCTTCTATTTTGCTAGCAAGTCTCCGCTTTCATGGATTGTTATTTTAATTATGGAGGGAAATTTGCCATCAGTAATGGAATTAATTAGATTTAATGAACACAAAATAAGCCAAAGCAGAGCATAGCATACAGCGTACGCTCAGGTATCTGTCTAAGCAAGTGTGTGCAACAGGGAATTAGGGTGGCGAACGGCAATGGTTCATTTTAATGCGCGCTTGCTTTGAAGTTGGTTTATTAAAATTTAATTGAGTATTTTCAAATTTAATAAGAATATGTTTTTGATTGAATTAACAAAGAAATTTGTTAATTAATCTGTTATGAGTGGTTGTGTTAACGGTAATTTTATAATATTAATGAAATGTTTATGTTTTGCTTATTTTTTTTTTTAATAATCTTGTTATTATGTTAGTATTTATTTTTTGCGAGGCTGTGAATCTTTTTGCGCCATATGCTCCACAAGGAGTTAAAGAAAAATTTATGCAGTGAGCTCTCTCCTAACAGACACCTCTGTTAAGCGGGTACTTCCCATATGCATACGCCTCTTTTAGTACATACCACAAATCTTTAAGAAAAATTTGAAATTTTTTTCTCTTGAACAGACAACCTTCCCAAAACACGCTATCCCTATTATAACTCATATTTAAGTTTTTCACACTTTTCTCATAAGCGAACATCTCCCAAAAGCGCATAAATTTTACAGGCCCTAGGTGTACGCGTATTTTATTCCATTTATTATTTTTGTATTATATATTTTTTTTTGTTGTATTTTATCTTATTTCATTTTTAATTTTTTAACTTTGGGGCTCTTTTAAGTCAATTAAATGTTTTATTTAATTTTAATATTTTATTTTTATTTTACTAAGTTAAATTTTCTTTATTTCATTTCATTTCAATATATTTACTTCGATAGTATTTTGCTTTATTTTATTAAAATTACTATAGAATTTAATGTTCCATATTATTTAATAAAAAATCGTTAAATTTAAAACAATTTTTTTTACAAAAGTTTTTTTATATTATATTTATTTTTATTATGTCTCATTTGTATTATATATATTAATAATGCAATTATTTTTTTTTAATAAAACTAAAAATTTTTTTATATATATTTTTCTTTTTGTTTTAACTTTTTTTATATTGAAACAATATTAAGTAATATAATTTTGTGTAATTGAAAATAATTATTTTTATAAAACTATTTTTAATTAAACTTAAATATTTCTTAATTATTTTCTTTTTTTTTTTGTTTTAACTTGTTTTAAATTATTTTCCTTTAATTTAATTAAATTATTATAAAATAATGTTTCATATCATTGTACGTTAAATGTTTAATTGAAAATAAGTATAAATTTTTATAAATTAATTTTTAATTATTTTAAATTATATTTATTTTTGTTATACCCCATTCATATTATTGTGTTAATTTTTTTATTTAATTGTGCAAATTTTTTAAATTTTATTTATTTATTGTTTTTTGTTCTAATTTCTTTACTTTTACATTATTTTGCTTTATGTTATTTTAATTATTATAGTTTAATAATTAGTGCAATAAAATTTCACATTTTTTTTTAATAATTATTTTTTATAAAAGTTGATTTTTTATTATATTTCCTTTTTTGCTATATCTTATATATGTTAGCTTTTAAAACAATAACTTTTTTTGTATTTCATTTTACAATATTTTTAATTTACTTAGCTCGGTTTCTTTAATTTTTTAATGATTTCATTTTTGATTTTTTTATACAATTCTTTTAATTTCTAATTTCCTAATTTATTTATAATTATTTTTTTTTATATAACTTTATTGAGTTTTTATAACGTTTTAGTTTGCCCTTATTATTTTAATATAAATAAATTTTTAATTTTGCTTTACCTAAGTTTTTAAAGTTTACTTAATTCCCAGCCAAAGTTAAGGAGTGCCACATAGAGCGCAAGTTGCGTCCGTTGTGTTACCTTAGAGCTCATTATATTAAATGATTTCCCCACCTAACCGAGATTTTTATTGTAGATTTTGTTCAAAGATATTAATTCGTTTCGAGAATTCGATGAGAGATTCGATTTTCAGGTTCGAGAGTACTGAAAGATTGTCAATTGTTGGAGAGCCTAGAAGAGCGAGTCGACTTCTGGCTAGGCCGGGACAACTGCACAGCAAATGCCTGCTCGATACTTCCTCATCTTCGTTCTCGCAGCATCTGCACAGGTCGTTTTGAGGGACCCCGAGCCGACGTGCGTGAGTGCCCAAAAGGCAGTGGTCGGTGATAAGAGATATTATATGCTTTAGTTGGTGCCTTAGTTGTCTGTTTCAGATTGTAGGATGGCCAGATTTGTCTGGTCGTAACGCAAGTAGTTTCCACTCGCCACCTCCGATCAGCAATGCTGTGAAATTCTCAATCAATGATCATTTTACATGTTGCGAGCGGAATATGGATTGTGGGTAAGTTACTAACATTTGATTGCGCAGCTCCAGCTCTTGCGAGCTCATCAGTTTTGCAGTTACCTTCGAATCCACTGTGACCCGGTATCCAGATAACTTGGACGGAATTCTGAACACTTATCTCGTTAAGAGATAAGAGACAGGATCGAACCACATCTGAGTGGGTATAAGAGGAGCTGAGTGCTCGAACGGCCGCTTGACTGTCAGTGAAAAAGCGGATATCCTCAAGTGGTATTCTCTTTTCTAAGATAGTTTTCGCAGCATACTCGATAGCGCATACTTCCACTTGGAATACAATACAGCAGTCGGGTAATCTAAATGATAGATTAATGTGAAAAGATTCCAAATCCCACTTTACCGTCTTGTTTTGAATCATCTGTATATATAATCAGAGGGCCATCGATTTCGGTAAGATTTGCCTTACATTGTCCCCTAGTTGGGAGTGAACAGAAGAACAGCAAGGGTGGTGATGGTAGACTTACATGATAGTCTATGTCGGAAGAGATAACAGTGTTTCTGTTCAGTTAGGCCGAATGTCCAAGATACTTATTCCATTTCGATATAGCACTCATGCGTGTCGCAACTTTCGCTGCAATCGCTTTGCCAGCCAGATCGATAGGGAAGAAGTGAAGCAACGTAGTTAGAGCCTTAGTAGGTGTTGTACTTAAGCATCCTGTTATCAAGAGGCAGGCTGTTCTTTGGACTCGATCAAGTGTGGCTACTCTAAACCGTTTTTCGTTTTATTTAAATTTTTTAATTTTTCTCCTCTTTCTTATTTTATTTCATATTTTTCATTAAATTTTATTTTACATATATAAGTCTTTGATTTTGCATTTATATTTTATATTATTTTGTTTGATTTTATTTTGTTTCATTTAGTTTGGTTTTACTTATTTATTTTATTTTATTTTATTTATTTCATTTTAATGTTATTTAAAATAATAAAATTAAATATTTTGTTTTATGAAACATTTTTATTTATTATTTTATTATGAAACATAATCTGATTTAATTTAGTATTAATTTTTTTTTAAATAAAATTCCTTTGTAATTAATTAATCTTTTTATAAACGGAAATTTTTTTAAAATTTTATTTATTATTTTATCTCTCATTTATTTTAACACACCTTTTTCATTTCACTTTATGTAATTTTTTTTTCAAGTTACTTTGTTCTTTTTTTATTTTTTTGTATATTATTTGATTTTAATTTTTTATTTAATTAAAATAATACAATTAGTTCATACAGTTTTTATATCGTATTCGGTGTTTTTCTATATCGTCTGTTTAATTTTTTTTATTTTAATTTTTTTAATTTATTTTATTTAATTTTTTTATTTATTTAAAGTAATAAAATTTTGAATATTCATTCATACAGTTGCTTATGTCGTATTAGGTTTGTTTTAGTTTACCTTATTTTTTTTAAATTATTATATATAAAGTATGTAGTCTGTGTTTTCTTAATTTGCGTTATTTAATTTTTTTGCCTTTATTAATTTAATATGTGATATTTAAAAAAATAATGCAAATCAACTAAATACCATTTTTTATTTTAGAATATTTTTTTTTATTTAAGCTTTCTTTATTAATATATATTTATTTTGCTTTTTATTGAATTTTTATTTTCTTATTGTTTTGAGACTTTTTCCGTTTTACTTCCATAATTTTCTACATATTTCAATTTCCTTTCTTTATGAATAATTATTATTTTTTAAATTAAAAATGTATTTTATTTATACGCTTATTTTATTTATTTTTTTCTATGTGCTTTTTTTTTGTTTGTTGAATTCAAACTAACATAAATTATTTTTTATATTAGATTATAATTAAATTAAATAATATTTTTTAAAAATTGGTTTAAAAAAAAATATATGTATACAATATATATATTTTATTTATTTATTTGATTTGGTATATATTCTTGTATTTTTATATATAAATATTTTTTTTGTGTTGCTGTTCTTATTAAAATAAATTATTTGTATATTTGAATTTAATCTAAAATCATATTATTTTCAATTATTTTTTTATTATTATAAATATTATTTTTTTTAATTTTTTTAAATTTTATTTTATTTTTTTTATTTAATCTAAATTAATATTATTTTGAACTATTTTTTTTATTATAAATATAATTTTTTTTAAATTTTTTAAATTGTTCTTGTTTTTTTATTTAATCGTAATTAATATTATTTTCAATTTTTTTTTTTATTAATATTTTTTTTTAATTTTTTTATTTTTTATTTAATTTTTTTTATTTAATCTAAATTAATATTATTTTCAATTATATTTTTTTTTATTATAAATATTATTTTTTTTCAATTTTTTTAATTTTAATTTAATTTTTTTATTTAATCTTAATTAATATTATTTTCAATTATTTTTTTATTATTATAAATATTATTTTTTTTAATTTTTTTAAATTTTATTTTATTTTTTTTATTTAATCTAAATTAATATTATTTTGAATTATTTTTTTTATTATAAATATAATTTTTTTTAAATTTTTTAAATTGTTCTTGTTTTTTTATTTAATCGTAATTAATATTATTTTCAATTTTTTTTTTTATTAATATTTTTTTTTAATTTTTTTATTTTTTATTTAATTTTTTTTATTTAATCTAAATTAATATTATTTTCAATTATATTTTTTTTTATTATAAATATTATTTTTTTTCAATTTTTTTAATGTTAATTTTATTTTTCTATTTAATCTTAATTAATATTATTTGCAATTATTTTTTTATTTATTATAAATATTTTTTTTTTAATTTTTTTAAATTTTCATTATTATTATTTTTTAACCAAATTAAAATTATTTTCAATTATTTTTTTATTCATTATAAATGTTATTTTTTTTTAATTTTTTAAATTTTTATTTTTTGTTTCTTATTTAATCTAAATTATTGTAATATTATTTTCAATTATTTTTGTTTTTATAAATATTTTTTGTTAATTTTTTTAATTTTTATTTTAAGTATTATTATTTTGTTTTATTCCCTTTAATTTTACTTTACTTTAATTTATTCTATTTTTCTATTCTATGTAGTTTATTTAATTACATACATATTTTTTAGATTAAGTGTTTAATACTAAGTAAAATCTATTGCATATCCTACATTAAACTACTCATTGGCCTACCATTATTTTTTGCACTGCATGTTTGATAAGGGTCACGCTACAAGTACACACTTTGAAAATATTTACACCTTTAATATCTATATTTATTTTTTCACTTCTCTCCAAACTAACCCGATTTCCGTGCATCTGTTTAAGCGAATTCGGGCAACTTCATCAAATTCAACTTAAACTTCCAACAACAAACAATGTTCCACCATCCACATTGAATTGCGGCATTTTTACCGGCTTTAGTATTCGCACCACTACACATACACGAACACACAAACAAGCACGCGTTTTTGGAAAAAATTTCCGCCGGTACACAACCGTCAACGACGAATGGCAAAATCAAACTAAACTAATTTGTTAACGATACGTACTGATTATACAAGCGAATCCTGGCGAAGCCCTACCAGCCAACCGACCAGCCAACCAACCAACAATACAAGCAAACACAAGCAAAGGCAAGCGAACTTTTAACAAATACGTTGGTGAACGAAACTTCGAAAGCCAGAAACGAAGCGTCAATTCGCTTGTAAATAAATACAAATGCCTTAGTTGTGTGTGTGTGTGGTGGTGAGCAACGTTGTTTCGCCTCCATACAAGCGACGAATGAAATTTGTCGAAAAAACGTTTAACAAAACCAGCGCACGAAGTTGCTGCGTTGTAGGGCTTTGACGACGTTTGCTCACCAATTGGACGAAAGCAGTCGTCGGATTCGTTGTTTAGAACAATGCATTGGCTGTTGAATTGGTTGTGAACGTTTGTTGTGAGTAAACGCACGAAACTGTAATGGTATGTAAGAGAACGAGAGTGTTTATGATGAAGAGAGAATAGCGAAATGGTAACGAAATAGCTGAGTTTGAGCACAGAAATTTACTGCATTGTGTTTAGTTGAGTGAGTAAGTACTGACTGGAGGAGAAGAGCTTGAGATAAATGGAAATTTGTATAAGAGTAAATTAGCACGTGAACTAAATATAACTCTACCATAACAAGTCATTTAAATCGCGGTACAGGTGTTTGAGTGTTAACCCAAAAAATAATAAATAAATACAGCTGAAAGTAACGCCAAGCTTGTTTTTTTTTTTTAGTAGGTGCCGTATACTTTCAAATACATTTACATATTGCAAAGTTTATATGCTTTTTCTCTACATAAAATGAAATTTAGAGCACAGAACGTAAAAGCAAATTCAGAACAAAAAAAAAAATTATAAAAAAAACATTTTACAAAAAAAAAAAAAATACCGAAATCAACGTGAATTTTTAGTCACTTTGAGCTTCTACTTTATTAAAACAAAATTGAAGAGGCCACAATAGAGGAATTTTTCTAGATATTCCAACTAAAAAGTTTGAAATGTTGTTGGTTTTTGTTGAATTTGGGTTTTTTTTAGTTTTTTGAAAGTCATGAAACTATGCGCTATTTGTTTTTTGGTACTTAAAAAAGGAAATAAAAAAAGTTAAATAAAAATAAATAGCTAGTCAAAACTTTGCAATATGTCATGCTGCTATTTTTCTAAACACAGGTGCATGCATATAATCCTTTCTTCTACCGAACTTTAGTCATATCATACTTGAAAATGCACTTTTAGCTGGTGATGTGAAATCTAAGGAACTCATTCCAAAATTCAATTGAAAAGTGGTTGCATAACAGGCTCACTCGGATCGTTCATTCTATCACCTCTCTGATTCACTTGGGTTTTTTTTTTTTAAAGATTTTATACTTTCTGTGATGTGTTGAAATGTAAGAAAAAGGTCCATATAGCCATCACTTATTGCCGCTTACACTATGCTACATATTACCAATCATTGATTTTGTAGCGAATACTTCCAATTTAGGATGATAGCACTAAACTTGTAAATTTAAAGCACCTCGCTGATATAGAGCTCAAAGATATAGGCTACTTTCAGGAATGTTTTTTTAGAATAAGAAAAATGAAACTCGATATTTTTTAGGCTTTTTATTTACCTTCTTTAACACACAAAAATGAAAAAAAAATTTAATTCTTAAAATGGCGCTGAAGTTGACCATCCCGAAAAATTGGACCTGGACGGTGTTGCCCATTTTGGCTTTTCTATATATCTGAAACACGAAAAAATTATTAATCAGTATGGCCGTAGCTATGTCAGTTTTTTAATAAAAAAAACGAAATAATTAAACTAATAATATGATTTTAGTACGGGCAAGCGATGGCCATTGATGAGTTGAACCACATATTAAAATTTCAGACGATTCGGTTGAATAGGCCGAAAAAGTCGTTTCAAGATAAATGATTTTAAAGTTTGAGGTACAGGAGCAAGCGGACCGCTCTTTACCTAGTTAATGGGCTGTAGAGGCTATAGTATTGGGAATTTCCGCAAGAAAATTTCACAGTATATTCTCAAGATACTATACTTTCCAAATATCGAAAAAACATAAAATCGATTTTTTGAAATTTCTTGACCACCGGGTCCACTTAACTAATGGCCAAAATAAATTTTAAAATATGTACCTGAGCGCGGGTTTTTTTGTTTCTAATATTCAGACAAATTAATATAATACCTATCTGACAAATACCCAGACTAATTAATTTATTTGTCCAAGCGTTTTCCACTATTGGTGGTCAGCATCTTGATATTTTTGCACAAATGGGGGGTGAGTTCAAGTCGCCTCTGGGATTAGTTTTATGCCACCTCCGAATGACAGATGGTTTTTTATAAGAAGATTTTTTTGCCATTGCCTGCCGGAGAGCGACCGCTATTAGGAAACAACTTTTTCTATTATTTGATGTTTAACACCAAACACCAAGTAAATACCATCGTGCAAGCACCGTATTCACCTGATGTAGCCCCGTGGGAAACAAAAAGCCTAAGTTGAAGTTACCACTTCGTGGAAGGAGATTTCAGTCGTTAGAGGAGATCAAAGAGAATGCGACGAAGGAGCTGAAGGCCATCTCTACGTCGGTCTACCAGGGGTGCATGGAGGACAGGGTTAAACGTTGGCACGTGCGAGTTGCTTCAGACGGGTCATATTTTGAAAGAGATAAAATAAATGTGCCTGAAAATTTACTCTGTTTTGTTTAATTTAAACATTCGCGGTACTTTCGGGTCATAGGGTATTCTTTACCCCATCAAAAATGTACCTACTTCTGTCATTGTATGTTTTTAAATAATCACTCATTGATCATCATTGTAGCATTTGCAGCAACTGACTCAACATCCGGATTACGTTTGGCATCGCTACTGCGTACGTATCAGGGCACATCAACAGTAGATACATCTCACGACTTTCTTTTGAAACCCTTTTATTTGCAAGGTATTGCTGGTACTTGAGCAACACCATAGTTGGATTCCATACGCCCGTATTGGCTTAAGATTAAACCTTACATGAAAGTACCAGACATTGCACCTTTCGACTTTCGCCTTTTCTCCGTCAACGAGGTATGGTCCGCCTAAGCAGTAAATCCTATTTCTAAAAGGAGCAAAAATGGGAGCAAATTATTTATGTTTTCATGCTGAACAAAAATTTAGTTTCTTTTCCAAATATTTGTGTGCACCAACATCACCCAAGAAACTCTACGTATTGCAATAACATTTTTGAATCGCCAAGCAAACAACTTGCCTTTTAACATCTCGTGAAACATGTTTATGACGTTGAGTTTCCAAAAGAGGCTCTCTTTCACAGCAACAACAGTCATGTGCATTTGTATGTATATGTACGTATATGCAAATTAGCTTAATGTAGGTCAGTTTTGTTTATCAGAAGGTTCGCCGATTGTGGGCGAATCTTGCGCGCAATGAGAGAAAAGGCGAGAATTCGCCGCCAACGACTAAACTTACACACATACAACTTGATAGAGAGCGCGCTACTGCGAATTTTGGTTCAAAAGAGAGAGATAGAGAGCAGTGAACGCAGGCGAGTTGAATAGTTGAGTAACTTGCGCCCTTTAACTCAATACCTGCAATAGCCGCAATAGTTCGTGGTAAGTGGAATTTTGTAAAGCCAAAATTTTAGAGGATTGTAGTAACAACTCAAAAGGGGTTTTCCATGCAGCGCAAAAAAATGCATTGTACAGCCAACTGACCCCAAAAGCGTGCTTCAATTCGTTATGCGCCGTGAAGCACGAAAACGCTACCCGACACTCACTCCCTCGCGTGCTCACTCACTCGATAAATATGTAGATAACTCACTCATTCGTATGCACACTTATCACTTGGCGGTCGAGATGAGAGAAGAAGAAGAAGAAGAAGAAGAAGAAGAAAAAACTAAGTAAAAAGGAAACAATTGCAGCGTTTGTTTGTATGTGCGTGTACGTGGGCTTTCGTCGCATAGAAGTGTCTGCATGCGACACTTGGTACACACGCACGCACACACACTCACACGCATACCATCATTTAGATTCTCTGCGCTGACATTTGGACAGCAAAATAGAGTAAACAAAGCGAAAACTATGCGCTGGTCAAATGCTCTGTCGGTAGCTTTGACTTTTCTGCACTTGACTTATTGCCTTCATCGTTTGACTTTTGCTTTGATTTTGCTGTTTGCGGTTTGTTTGCTTACTATACACATTTTTTATGTTCATTGCCGCCTCTTAGGCGTATTTAAAATATCGCACACACACACGCACATGCACACACAAGTATATAATTGGCATCCATTGAATGTGGCTAATAAAGCATTTACTGTGCTGTGCTACTCAATATTTATGAGTTTCGCAGTTAAAATGCGGCAAAAGTTCGACACCCTCTCCATTGCGTGCGAACGTATAAATGCATTCGACTAATATTCGGTACTATAAAATGCCACTGCGTATGGGCTATAAATTGTTCAAGTACTTTGGCCAGCCGGCTTCATTGAAAATGCCAAAAATGTGGCTAAGTAAAAAAGTTAAAATGCAGTAAAATGCTTGATGTTGGCAACAAATTGGTCAAGAGATTATTAGCCGCTTAGAAGAAAGCCATAAATGGGATGTTGTGCTAAACTTTGAGCATTTGTAAATAACTCCGTACAACAACAAATCAAACAACAAGGTTTTAACAACGGCTCAAGTCAAAGGCGAACAAGGAATTATAGCTGCCATGCACCGCTTTCAGTCTTCAATTTTTTTAAATTTTTTTTTTTTTTTGGGGGGGGGGGGGGGGGGGCTTAAAGTTAGTCTTTGGGCAAACCGGCATATACATCATAAAATAATTCAATCTAAGGTAAAAATTATTCCGAAACTTTAGTCTAAAATATCGCGATTGTCTATTTATTTTGAACAACTAACGTAGAGGGTAACCCGACTTGGGTATTTTTGTACCTTTATTTTCTTTCATTTTATTTATTTGTTTATCAAACACAAAACCAAAAGTTATTTTACAGTGTATAAACTCATGGCTACTATTCTTAATAATAAAGGAAATGTATATGGAGTGTAGCGGCCGCCATAGCGGAATGATTTGGTGCGTGACTACCATTCGGAAGACGTAGGTTCGAAACTCCGTGAAACACCAAAATGAAGAAACCGGTTTTTCTAATAGCGGTCGCCCCTCGGCAGGCAATGGCAAACCTCCGAGTGTATTTCTACCGTGAAAAAGCTCCTCATAAAAAATATCTGCCGTTCGAAGTCGGCTTGAAACTGTAAGTCAACCCATTTGTTGAAGAGGCACGCCACAAATAGGAGGAGGGGCTCGACCAAACACCCAAAAAGGGTGTACGCGGCAATTATATATACAAGATGAAGTCTAAACTAAACAAGACTGAGCTCAACTAGATACGACAGGAGCTTTGTTCTGATAGCTTGGAGTTTCTTTATTTAAAATAGTCCCCTCTGGCCTCAATACACTGTCTTGCACAATTTAAAAGCTTTTCTAAAGAGTGTTTCAGGTCATTGAATGGAATCCGCAATGTCCCTCAGAATGTCGGTACAAGCCTTTTGAATGGCATTTACGGACGCAAAACGTTTTCCTGTCATGGCCAAATGCAATTTTCCGAATAGATAGAAGTCACAGGGAGTCATAACAGGCGAATACGGTGATTGATTGATGGTTAAAATGCGATTTCTAGTCAAAAAATCAGTCACAAGAGTGGATCGCTGAGATGGTGCATTATCATGCAATTAGCGAAAGCTTCCTCCTTCGCGGTATTCAGGGCGAATTCGACGAATGCGATGCAACAAATGCTTCAAAACGCGAAGATAGAAACTTACATTGACGGTTTGGCCCGTTGGTCCATTCGCACGAACTCTTTGTGGACAATTCGCTTGGAATCGTAAAAACAAATGCGCATCGACTTGGGTTTTGACTTCTCTAAACGCGCTTTTTTAGGTGGTGGCTCGTCTAGGGCCATCCATTCGGCACTTTGAGGTTCACGTAGGAAACACCACGTTTCAACACCAGTTACAATCTTGTAAAGAAATTTTTCGTCCTTTCTCGCCTCTTTAATCAGGTCTTGTTGAATTCTGAGCAATTTTTAGTCCTCAGTTAACTTGTACGGATTGAAACTTCCACAAAACTTTCGCAAGCTCAAATGATTAGATCAAATGCGATTAATCGATGTTTTGGAGATATTCAACTCCAATTCCATGGGTCTCAATGATGATTTCGGTTCATTTTTCATAAATTTACGAACAATTTTGATGGAGTTTTCGGAGATTACTGATTTTGGAAGGCCCGTTCTTCATTGTGATTTAAGTCCTCACAACCATCTCTGAAACGTACAAACCAGTCATGAACTCTGGCTCGAGATAGACAATCATCACCATAAACCTTTTTCAGCAATTCAAATGTTTCGGTAAACGTTTTACCGATTTTGAAACAAAATTTGATATTAGTTCTTTGTTCGAAACTCATTTTTGGACACAAATATACTGACAATATAGACGCTTAGACGCAATAACTTCGTTTTCACTATACCCAACGTCACCAAGCTTTTAGTAGAAGTCAGCTAGGGATGTAACTTCCAACGCACTAGCTCATTAAAAAGATGGCGCCATCAAAAAAATTTCTATGACGCCAGTCTTATTTATTTTGGATTTCACCTTGTCCATATACATACATATATAAGGGGTTAGCAAAGGGAGTCAGAAGCAAACTCAGTACTGTGAAAGAAAAGAAAAATATACTTAGCTCAAAAATATATTTTAATTTGTGAAAAGAATATTTTCATGGCCGTTGACCGCGTGCCACCGAAGAAGCTGCTTGCATCTGGCGAGTCTAATTTTTTTCAAATGCGTTCTCAAAAGATGACCACTTGAGCGACGGAAGGCTTTCGTGTGGAGATCATCTATAATTAGTCTTCGCATGGATCTGGACGATACTTTCATTTCCTTGGGCATGATTTTCTGCTTTATAAGCGAATTTTTGCGAATTCTTTCTCGAACGGCTTTGATATCTGTCCAGTGCACCACACGAGAACGACCACTTCTTTTTCTGGCTATCACTTCAGACATTTGGGTAAAACGATTAATCGTGCGGTAGACAAACATTCTCAAAACACTAAGTTCTTCAGCAATTCGTAAATATCATTTGCACTTTAACTACATTTTAATGCAATCACTGCAATGCGATTTTCCATAGCTCCTCACTTCGTGGTGGTAGGAGGTTTCAAAGACGGACAGCAAAGACAAGGAACTGACATTCTGTTACTGCGCAGCTGTATTTCATACTAAGTAAGTTAAGAGGCCGAGACGATTTAAAGTAAAATGAAGTCGGTCCGTAAGGCATAAGGTAAATTCTCAGAGGACTAACTAGCTCTATCTATGTCTTCTATTTTTTCCTATCTCTTTCTCTGATACTTTTCTCTTTCCCTTCTTGACTATCTATCCCCTTTTCAGAGTTTTAAATACAACGGGCTTTTTAGCCTGAGTGTTTATGAGCCACCAAATCTCCTGGTGCTCCTTGGCTCGACCTTTTCAAATTTCAATTTCAAGACTATTGAAAAGTAATGACTTTGTGAAGTGTTCAGCATTTCAACTGCAGTAAGTCATTAAGTTGCATGGAGAATATTAGTTTAGAAAAAGGTGGATATGTGCTGGTGGCGTTTTCTACAATAAACCTAGGTATCTCGCAATTTTTTTTTAAAGGACATTACGCTTACTACGGCATAGACTATCACAATCGGCATACAGTTCTCAACCATAAAGTAACGTTGGCTTTAAGAATGTTTTTGCTAAAATCGGTCGAATTTTCACTGGGCTTGAGTAGTCCATAATGATCGTAGCATACCATAGATGAGAGCGAAACATATGTGTGGGAAAATGAGAGAAACTCATACTTATATATTGAGTATGGGAATAAGTTTCCGTCGTTTCTTAGCCAAAATTACGAATTATTTAAACAACTAAATATTACCTGATATTATGGGAAGTATGTGCCATTGAAATCTACAACTTTACTAAATCTTTCGGGCAGCAGACGGACTCCTCTAACGAAAAATTCGAGTTCTTTTGACTTGATCCATTCATTGAGCCGATTTACGATGCTCTCGTAAGAAGTGAACTGCTCTCCAATAGGGGATGACTGCATTGATCGGAACAAATGGTAATCCAAAAGTGCAATGTCTCAGTAATACAGCAGGTGGGGTAAGATTTCCCAATTAAGTCCCTTTAAATATTTCTGGACCGATTTAGCAACGTGTGGTCTGGCGTAGTCATGCAGCAAAATCAGTTTGTCATGTCTACCGTCCCATTCCGGTCTCTTTTCTTTGAAAGCTCAGAGCTTAATTCAAACGCATTAGCTGCAGTCGGTAAGGATCGCCAGTGATGGTTTCAGATGGTTAGGGAAGTTCATAATAGATTACATCCTTCTGATCCCACCAGATGCACAACATAACCTTTGAAGCATGAATATATTTTTTGCTGTAGATGGAACTGGTTCACCGGGCAGCCCCGAACATTTTCGACGCTAAGGGTTAACATAATAATAAATTTTTCATGCATGCAGAAACCCTTTCGTTTTATGGCCATTCAAGAAGTATCTCACACATAACCAAATATCTCTGGATATCCCTCTCCTTCAATTGATGTGACACCCAGTTACCTGCTTTCTGGACCATTCCCAACGCGTACAAATGTTTACCGGCAGTTGATCTGTCAACATCCAACTCCTTAGACATATCGTTAAGGATTCGGCATGCGTCTCCAATAATTGTTATAGTTGAGTATCTTCGAATTTTATCGGTGCCCCTTCGCTAGTTCGATCTTTATCACTCAAGTCAAAATTACCACTTTGGAAGCGTCGAGACCACTCTTGATAAGTTGTATTTGATGGAGCGTGTTTACAGCAAATATTGATCAATATACGACACGTTTCAGCTTCACTTTTCTTTAAAAGGTAATAATGAAGCATGACTTCCTGGCAAATGCTGTTTTTTCGGGACGAACATAGACATTTTTGACGTCAAATAAAAAAGGATCTTTAGCCTACAAACGAATGTCAACTACTGCGACCGAAATCTCCAGTATATTACTAGAGCGAACACAAAATTAGTATCAGCAACACCTCTTTTACGAGGACGGAAACTTATTCTTATACCTAATACTTTCAGATAGTAGATGATGTAGATGACCACGCACTGGAGTCTCAGGTGTACATCAAAAATTTCTGGGAGTAAAGATTGACGACAGCTTGAGCTTTAAACTGTACCTAATATACGCCAGTGGTAAAGCAGCGATCCCGTCAGTGGTCTGGATCGAAGCAACAAATTACAGCTCCTTAATGAAAGGAATTAAATCGGTATACCGGTTATATGCCCTCAAGGTATACTGCGTATTCCATTATCGGATGATGCTGTATTAGTCATCGCGGGTATGCTGTCAGTTAAGCTAATCAATCGAAAGAAGAACGAGAGCGAAGCACCCGTACGTGGCAGGAGGAATGGAAAACTCTATAAACGGACGATGGACGATTGATTTCCTATTGATTGAAAAAATCGAAAGCATGAACAGCTACACTTCTACCTGAATGAAATAATTGCTGAATATGGATGCCTTAAATCTTATCTGCAAAGATTTAAGCATGAGGATGACCGATACTGCACTTTTCGGGACAACTTAGTTGAAGATGCAGAGCATATTTTCTTTGTCTGCCTACGTCTTCAGTGCGAAAGGGAAGAATTCAGTACGATGGTCAGGATGCCAATAATGCTTAGCAACCCAGTAGATATTATGCTTAACTTAGAAGAACATTCATCCGCTGTCGGTAATATGGCAAAAATAGTAATAGTTTGTCGCGCTGTATAAGCACATCTTCATGAAGAGGCAATAGGCCGCTCCTTCTTTCGTGAATTAATACTTAAGGGTTGTCCTGCGGGAGGGAATCGAGGCTGATGATGGTTTTTAGTAGACGAGTCAAAAGACAAGTCTCACACTTTTCGGCTTTCAATTTTCAATGCTTTTTAAAAATAACCATAAACAAAGATAGTTAGACGGTTTTGAAACTTAAAAAAGCCACATTGGCGAATTTCTTGTAAAGTGAGAGAAATTGACGAAGTATATGTTTAAAAAATCCATGGATATAATGGCCGTAAATCGCCTGCTTTTAAAAGAAGATCGGTTGTGATTGCCTTAAAAATCAATATTTCGAAAAAAAGTACGAAAAAAGTGTTAAAGTCAAAAAAATGTGTTCATAAATCATAAATTTGAGCAAACATATTTTCAATAAATATATTTCCATAGTCCTCTTTTTCGACCGCCTGACGTTTTACCAAGCTTTTTCTTCCTCTCCTTAATAGCAAACATAACATATATGTAAGTATGTTCGTGCTCTATTACGTTCCTCCAACATCAATCGATATTCGACTCGCACTCGCTTATTTCAAATAAAATTTCACTTAAAGGATATGCATAGCACAGTCCTGAGCGCCTACAAATATGTTAACTAACAGTTTCACGTGCAGTTTCATTCAGATTTGACTGGCAGCTGCTGGCAAACTGTCAGTTAAGTTGCATAAATGTTGGCTATTAAAATCGAATGAGTGAAGAGTTCGTGTAGGGTGCAAGCAACTCGATTGGAGGGGTTTTTGCTTTGAAGCAGACAGATATGGTGAAGGGTAGAAGATATTAAGAAATATTGGCGTGAGGCGTGAGTAGACGTGAGTAGAGAAACGACGAAACGTTCATAAGGAGATTTTGCGTACATAGCTATGTTGAGTAAAAATTTCGTAAGGGTAAAAATTCAATTTGTTCGCTAAAGTAATATACATAAGTTGTACCTTTTGTAAGGGAAAAAATGGATCTCGAAGTTTCTTTAACGAATTTATTGTAATATTTGCGGAAGTCAAAGTAAATTAAGGGTGCATTTTTACATTAGGGCTCACTAAACTGTTATCTAACAGGTATTTCATAATCCAAACTTTAAATGAAATTTCAAGTCAAAACAACGTAAAAGTTAAGGAGAATCGAAGTTTTAACTGCACCGAGATTTCCATGTATACCGGGTGCATATTTTTAGCGATAAAATCTTGAGATATTATTGATTTATTCATCATTCATACATTTATTCACCATTATGCAGGGTGTTCGATGGCTAGTGAGGTTTTAATTTTAAGGTTTCTCCCTAACCGCTCAGCGTATGAGTAAGAAGAGGATGGCGTTAGCTTCGTTATTCGTACGGATTATTTAGTCACGATGTTGCAGAGGTCGGGTGAAGCGTATTTCCAAATCAATGATTCGTGTACAAAGTGAATGGTTCATGTACAAAGTCAATCATTCGTGTACAACAGCTCGTCGTAGATTTCGTTTACGTTACATTATTCGATGTTTATCTGATGCCCCAAGTAAAGATTTGATTCGTTCATGGGTACGAAGTTTCCACACAACTAATTCGGTGGTAAACAGCCCAAGACCGGGGCTCATGAACAGATGAAGATGTTGAATTCGACGCTTTGCACGCCTTGGAATTCCAAAAGCTTTGGGTGTAAAATATAGAGAAATAATCTTAGAATTCACCTCTTCAAAAATCAAATCAGAGAGACCATGGCGATACTTCGTAATTTCGCTTTCTTTTGTAAACACATTTTTCTCTTCGTTTCGATGACATATGCTGACCACCCAGGTCGACTAATTATACCCCTACCGCCTTTTTTAGTGGGGCATCTCAAAAGTAAAGCCTATGAAACTAATGCAGAGACCGTCGCAGCACTAAAGGAAAATATTGTTTTAGAGGATAATGGCATCCCGACATCTTTTCTCTAACTAATGGCACGGAGTACAGAGGCCAGGACAAAAGTGTATCTGCCGTGTTGACCAACAAAAACATAAAAAAGAGGTTGTCTGTAAAGTCGGCTTACTGACGATAGTTTAACGTGGCAACATCATAAGAAAATACTGATGGAATGGTTGCATTTTTCAAAAGAAAATTTTAATTTCATTTGTTTGATAGATATTTTGTATGGATATAGAGGAGGAGGTAAATGGAATTGCAATAGGCCAAGTTACATTTACACAAACGTGAAAAATGACGAAACATATATCAAATTCATGAAAGATATGCTCAATTTCGATTGCGCATCAGACGTTAATAAATCAACAACACTAAGAGGCTCCATCATCGATTTGCCTTTTTCAAGACACATTGCACTCGAAAAACTCCCTTTCATATTTCCTACTTTTCCTATCATCGTCCTATTCTCAATAGAGAAACGGTTCATTACCATGCACACAGGAAGAAGGCATATGCAAATACAAATATGTGAATTTATATACAATGCGCATATACATACATATAATGCTCACTCAAATAGGAGAGCGCCAGATGTCGAACGTTGCCGAACGCGGGGGCCGATTGTGCCTCTTTGTCGTTCGTTCCGCGCTTTCGCTTGCAGTGAAGCAAGGTAACGACGCATGACCAAGATAACGACGCATGAGCAAGATTACGACGGATTTTTTGGTGAGTGTAGCCGGCTACATCGAATTATAAGACATTATCACGTCAATATCTGCCTTCCGAGTCGGCTTGAAACTGTAGGCCGCTGCATTTGTGGAACAACATCAAGACGCACACGACAAATAGGAGGAGGGTGTCGACCAAACACCAAAAAGAGTGAACGCGCCAATTGTATATATATAAATATGTACCTATATATATTACGGCGGGTCGTTTTAAAAATCGCTCATTGCTCTGTGAACATCGTATTCTAGGGATCAAAATAAGAAACTTTGCTGCAGGAACCATGCCTCTAAAACGAATTCTTATGCCTCCCAATTTGGGTCGAACGAAAAATCCCACTTTGACCCATTTAGAGTGCTCCAATCGAGTCCAAATGTATGACCGACCCCCACTTACTTTGGACGGCCGATCCACCCATGCCAGTGGCACACCCCCTGGAACTCCCCAGGGGGGTTCCCCATACAACCATTTCAAAATATCACCATTTTTGGCCTTTACATGAGAAAAGAAACTAAAAAGTTCGACCCAAATTGGGGGACATCAGAATTCGTTTTAGAGGTATGGTTCCTTCGGCAAAGTTTCTTATTTTGATCCCTAGAATATGATTTTCACAGAGCAATGGGCGATTTTTTTGCCTCCCCACAAATCGACCCGGCCTAATATATATATATATATATATATATATAGGGTGGGCCATGTAAAATTTGCTTTTTGAATCGGCTATAAAAAAATAAAAAATCAATATTTTTTTCACACTTTTTTTTATTTTGAAGATTGATCATTGTCATTTATGAATGAAAAAAATATCGTTCAAATCACTGCCTCGATTGGCTTTACAGTAGGCCATTCGCTCAATCCAATTTTCAAGCACATTTTCGATTGTTTGGGCTCCAATTTCATGAATGGTAACTGCGATTTCGTGTTTTCAAGCATCAATCATCTTAAGATGGTTCGCATAGCATTTGTTCTTAACGGCTCCCCACAAAAAATAGTCCAACGGTCTTAAATCACAGCTCTGAGGCGGCCAATTGATATCGGAATTTCGGCTGACTATGCGGTTTTCAAAAATGGTAGCCAAAAGTTGGAATGTAACTTTGGTAGTGTGACAAGTTGCACCGTCCTTTTGAAACCAAATGTCGTCCATGTCATCCTCTTCAATTCTTGGAAACAACTCGTTGAGCATGTCACGGTAACGCTCGTCATTTACTGTAACCGCGGCTCCTCGCTCATTTTCGAAAAAAAATGGCCCGATGATACCGCCAGACCAAAAACCGCACCAAACAGTGACTCGTTGTGGATGCATTTGCTTCTCTACAGTAACGTGTGGATTTTCTGAGCCCCAAATCCGACAATTTTGCTTATTGACATAGCCACCGATGTGAAAATGAACTTCATTAGAAAATATGATTTTCCGGTAAAAATGCTCATATTCGGTCAAACGATTTTCTGCCCATTGAGCGAACCGAAAACGCATTGGATGGTCATTAGGCTTCAGTTCTTGCATCAGTTGAACTTTGTAAGCCTTCATACCGAGGTCTTTATGCAAAACTCTCCTCAAAGAAGCGCGTGAAATGTTGAATTATTGAGAACGATGACAAGTTGAGGTTGTTGGATGTTCACGCACATTTTCGGCTACAGAAGCAATGGTTCGGGTGTACGCACTCACATTTTTGAAAATAGGTTTTCAATATTTCCCAATTTTGTTCAAGCGTACAGCGTCCCATTTCGTAAATGTCAAATCTTTAAGTAAATTATGAACACATTTGACATGTCACTTGTGTTACCATTCTCAAAAAAGTAGGTGTTTCAAAAAGCAAACGCTATATGGCCCACCCTGTATAAGCTGTAAATGTGTTTTAAGAATTTATTGAATGTTGAAAATTGTGGTTGATTGTTTTTAAAGTGAAATAGTGTCAGTTCCTTTAACATAATTTTTTTCATTGCATGCTGCTTAAACATTTTTTTTTTTTGGAAAAAATTAACGTTTTTTTTCCTTTTAAATTTTTTTTTTCAATTTTGAAATTAAGAAAAACGTGTGTTTTTAATTTTCTATTAAAGAACTAAAATTTTTTTTTGAATTATAAAATTTCAAAAAACTGAATTTTTTTTTCATTTTTTCTCAGATTCACCTCATAGATTTTTCTCTAATAACTGAGACTGCTCTGTAAACCCGAAATGTGAAAACATAGTGGGATTCCCATAACTCTTCGCATATTTATCTAGTCGTATATACTTATATAAGAGCTAAATGTCACCCATAAAACGTATCTATAAAAATCTCTGAAAAAAGTGTAATTGCAACTTTTTCTGCCAGCCAGTTCAAAGAATACTTTCCAACAATTCTCACGTTTCTCATTTGTATACCTTAGCTTATACTCTCCGCCCCTCTGTTGCTTCGTTTTTATTTGTACGCTCCAAGAGCAAATGAGAAGCATTTATACTAATTTGAAGCAGTCTTTGCCTCAACCACTTTGCCTCTTAGCTGTTGCTTTTGTATTTCTTTTTCCTTCTTTGTTTACTCCTTCTGACGCATTTAAATAGTTCAGCACTTAAGTCCCATGTCATTTACACGCAAAACATTGAATTAAATTATTCAGTGGCGCAAATTAGAAAAAAAGAGTACCTAAGTAAAAAAGAGTATCTTAGTTAGGAAAAAATGGAAAAATGTGTACAACACGCAGGAAAATGTAGTGAAGGAATTACGAAAGAATGCGAAAAGGAATGCCAGTTTTTAGTTGCCCTGTTTTTGCTCTGCTTATCTGCGATGCAAGCAAAATGAAGCAAATGGCAATAGTAATAGAGATATCCCTAATGGGAATAGAAACACTAATGCGTTGTACTTTAAGTGTGTGCGTGGCTAGGGTGCAAATAAGTGGCGCTGCAAGAGAGGGTCACAATGGAGGAGGGTAAAAGAACATTTGAGGGGAAGAGAACTCCGGATATGGTGAAATAGAAAGCAATTCAAAAATAAAAGGAGAGGTCAACCCACGAAGCTGAGTATGCGCGACCACAATTCGGTCGGTTCGACGACGGAGCACACTATGAACACGAAATACCTTTTGATAGGAAACGTTTCTCCTAACAAAGATTGCCGATCATAACTGTAGAGAAACTTGCCGAATATCCCTTAAAAGATCTGCTAGGTGGCTCAAAATTAATTATCAAATATTTTATTTTTTAGTAACTCTTTTGCCAAATAAAAAAAAAATGATTTCAAGTGTTGAAAATCTTTATTTTCATCTTTATATGCTCAATGGCTTGTCTGTTTATATACTGCAACACCATTTGCAAAAATTATAAATCTTCCGATAGGGTGATTAATTTTGCGCCACTTTGTACCCGGGAGTCAAATATATATATATTTACTGTGGCCAAAAAGTAAGGTGAATTTATTTGTCAAACTTCGCGGGATTAAAATTTCGCTCTAGTTATTTTTTTCATGAGTTGGCAGCACTGTTAATAACATCTGGGCCAACTTTCATGTGAATGTCATTCTCAGTAATACATTTACGCTTGTGTTTACCAAACGACCAAGAGTGCATTTTTCGATTTTTACAATGTCTGATTTGATTGAGCAGAGAAGTGCCATTTCGTGAAATTTCGGCTGCGAAAATGTTTAGCATGTTGCGGAAGGCATTTGGTGATTCGACCATGTCGCAGAAAAATGTTTATAAGTGGTACAAAGACTTCAAAGAGGGTCGAGAAAGTGTTGATGACTTGGAGCGCGCCGAACGACCATCGACGTCAACAGATGACCAACACGTCAATAAAGTGAAGGAGTTAATGCTCAAAAATCGTCGGTTGACTGTTAAAGACCTTACCGATATGATCGGAATATCAGAAGGATCTTTCAAAACCATTTTGAAAGACCATTTGGGCCTACGAAAAGTCAAATCTCGTTTGGTACCGAAAACTCTCAATTTTTTAAAAAAAAGTCGTCGCGTTGATGTGTGTGAAACAATGCTTTCAGACTATCAGGACAAGCTCAAATGCATCATTACGGGAGATGAGACTTGGATTTATGCTTACGACCCTGAAACAACCGACCAATCAAGCGAATATCGTGCTAAAGGCGAGGCCAGACCGAAAAGAGCCCGTCAAAGTCGTTCAAAAATAAAGGTCGTGATGACAGTTTTTTTCGATTTTCGTGGTGTGGTGCACTATGAAATCCTTCCACCTGGCCAAACTGTTAATAAGTAATATTATTTGAGCGTTATGCGTCATTTACGTGAAGCAATTCGTCTAAAAAGACCAGAATTATGGGCCAACAACTCTTGGTTTTTGCATCACGATAATGCACCGTCTCACACTGCACTCGTTCTTCGTGACCATTTCGCCAAAAATTCCACGCATATCGTTCCGCAACCACCGTTTGGCTCCGTGTAACTTCTGGCTATTCCCAAAACTCAAGAGACCACTCCGGGGAACGCGTTTCGAGTAGATTGAGGAGATAAAAGCTGAATCGAAGAAGGTGCTGATGGCTATACCGGAAATGGACTATTTGGCATGTTTCGGGGATTGGAAAATTCGTTGGCATAAGTGTTTTTCATAGAGAGGGGATTATTTTGAAGGGGATGAAATTGATTTACAAGAATAAATAAAGATTTTTCATTTTACAACCAAATTCACCTTACTTTTTGCCCACAATAGTAGATATAAATATTTATAATAATATGTAACCTTTTTAAAAATTTCAATATGGCCATTTAGGTACGCGCACTTTTGCTCACAAACATGGCAGCGCACATAGGAGTATTTCAGCCCAAAAACCGGTCAAAATTACAATATTAAGTGCTTTTTTCAAATGTATTTAATAATAAAACACGTTTATGAATCATAATGGCAATATATTTTACAAAAATAAAAAAAAAATTAAATAAAACTGATCATTTAAATAAGCAATACTATATCCATTTCACTCTTACTTTGTAAGTTATTGATAAACGGCATATAATTAATGGTTTATGATTTTTTTTCTGGTACTTGAATAAGCTGTGCCTTATGCTTCGTCCATTGTCGGTGTACCCACTTCAGAAAGCGGATTTTCATTTCTTTTATTTTTCTTTTTGCTAGTGCAGCTTAAGAATGAGTCAGATTTTAGTAACAACCTGTTCAGAATATCTCTGTTGCATTCTACTCTAGAAAATTTTCGGGAAAAATCCAGGCGGTATTTTCGGAAGTGTTTATTTTTGGCCTCAGCTGCCTGTTCTGATAGCTGTTCAATTGGTAAAATGGCATGAGTGATCACCATGGCACCGTGTTGAGTTAATAAAATAACTCTTAATCGCTCCATAAGCTCTTGATTAATTCCAGTGATCCGAGAAGAGGTTTCTGGGTCTTCAAAAATTTTTCGTGACGTATTGACGTATGGTGTTATCATAACCGGCTTTCGGAATGTCAAAAGCGATACCCATTTCTTCTCTGAAACGTTTTTGATTTTTTTCTTTGGTTTCCTGCAATAGTTTTTTCGCTTCTTTTGATCGTGCTTGCCATTTTTTTAATGTTAGCTTATACGATAAATGCAATAGAGACTCGAAGAAACGAATTCTAGCATGGAGGACCGAGAGGCCTAATTTGAGTGCCTCGTTATTTATCTGAGTTGTTTTCTTCAGTTTATTAAAATCATTCGAAGTTTGGTTACATATGTAGCACCTCATAGGGGATATTGTATCTATAGCTTCGTTGCAGACTTTTCCGTCTACCATAGTAAGCAGTAAAGTGTGTTTTATTTTAGTAGCTCTATTAGGAGAATTTACTATCAGTTCTTGGCACTGTTCTTCAATGTAGACGACACTTTTAGGAACTTGGACGAAGACATTCTTTCTGTCTTTAGAGGCGACATAAAAAAAAATTGTCACAAAAGTGAGAACAAGTGATTTTCGCCAAGAAACCTGTTTTTGCAGTGCATACATTTAGAACTGAGAAAAAAAAATTGTAGACATGGGGGGGCAATTTTATTACCGTTTATATTTGACAAGGATCCAAATATTATGATCACACTAACAATTTTACTTGACAAGGTCTGGCACCTATTTAAAAACACTATTGTTTGCTAAATTTTACAATAGTAAAAAAGAAATACTTTTTACTAGGACTTAAAAATCCTCACTTGAAGTGCAAACTTCTCATGAAACTAAAAAAATATATTGTTATATAAAAGTACAGACTTTCCCCTTCCATGCCAAAAAAGATTTTTTCGTTCACTTCTCAAAACAACAGCACAGTTAACCATTGCACATTATGGAAATATGAGATTGACGAGAACAATTCTCAAGCACCAAACGCTGTGAAAATTCTGGCGTCTGTCTATCTGTTATTTGTTAAACCGATTATCTACCTTCAAGAAGATAGTTTCTGGGATGAGATTAGGCATATTTTTTTTTCGACTTATGACCGTCTTTTCCATACAAATACTCCTTTGTGCAGCGTGACAAATAGCAAAGTTTTGTCTCTTTATTTATTTTTTTTATATTTTTTTCTACTTTTCTATAAACAAATGTGCAAAAATGTATACAACCTCAAAATCCCTATAACTCAAACTTTCATATCTTGTACAAAATTTAAAGAAGTGCAGACATTTCTTATCATTTTATTATTTTTATTTATATCAAACCTTTTTCACAAGAATCTTCAAAAAAATTTCGAGTATGCAATTATATAGCCTGTTGAATTTTGCTATACTAAATTACAAGATTAAAGTGGCTCAAAAATCTTGTGGGTGGTCTGGTGGATTTGCTCCATATAAAAAAAATTTCGTTATGTAGCAGAAAATTTAGAACACCGCCGGCAAAAAACAAAAAAGTTATCAAAAATTCACACAAATTTGGAGGCAATTCAAACTTGCATTTTTTCACAAAATTTAATGAACCAAAATACTGCTTACCCAGAATTTTCGTCAGAACTCTATCAGAACCCTTTATAGGCTGTGTGGCGCTAACGAGCTCATTGATGCCCTCAACAAATGCAAGACTGACATCGTCGCAGTAGGATTTGCGGTAGACTGGAGACTTCGCCATCTCGTCTCCCAGTTTAGACTAATGAACTAAAGGCTTGTCATACTCCGCGGTAAAAAATGTGCATCTAAGCACACAGCGAAAAACCACTAGCGAAAGCTTCTTCTACTTCTTTCCTTCACAAAGCTCCTCCAAAGCGGTCGATCTTGAGCCATTGCTTCGCAGTTACGTATTCCCAAATCCTTGAGATCGCTTTCCACTGCATCTATCCGTCGATTCCTCGGTCTACTTTTGGCCTTTACACCCATTAGCTTTCCTGTCATGGCTTTCTTCACGGCACAGTCAGCAGGCATACGATCAACCTAACCATCTTATGCGCTGCGGTCTAACAAAACGCACAGCTGTTTCGTTCTGAGTTGTACCGGATTTTATAGGTATCGTCATCCATTCTTATTGGGCTAAAATGCTTTCTTAAATATTTTCTTTCCATACTAGCAATCAGCGCGCAGTCAGCAGATACGTTAAGATTGGTCGAATAAGAGTCTTGTACGTAGTGAGCTTTGTAGCATTAGACAAGAGCCGGGACTGGAACAAGTTAAGGTGGGCATAATACGTTTTGTTGGCATCATTGATGCGATCCCTGTCGTCGGAAGTTGAATCACCGCTACATGCGAACATAACTCCCAAGTACTTAAAATTCTGCACCGCTTCAAAAGTGTAAGCTCCCACATGAAACTTTTGCACCTGTGTAGGCCACCTCGACTTTAGCAAATATTCGGTTTTGCTCTCGTTCACAAACAGACCAATACCATTCGGAATTTTTGTTAATTTTTAAAAAGATTTCTAGTGAAAGCTAAATGCCGAAAAGCAGCAGTTACAATATATAACTAGGAACTTCATAGCTCAACTCTCACTCCAATTCAAACATAAGAGTCTCCAACTCAATGACGTAATCGAGTAGTGAACAATAATTGCTTGAGCTTGGGAAGGTTGTAAAGGCGAGGCCAGTTCCTTTAAAGGCGAAAGAAATCAACTGGCGACGGATGACCAAGACATGCTTCTTCTTATAAGCGTCGCAGTCCTTGGTGAGCCATTGCTTCCTTCACAGCTTCTTACCATCTTTCTCGGTTCACAGGCACTTCCCTCCAACATTGCATGCGCATTTCCCTAAGATCAGCTTCCACATCTTCTAATCACCTTTTCCTAGGGGCGTCCACTTTTGCATTCTCCACATGGGCGAAGATCTAGTGCCTTTCTCGTTGATCACTCTCTTGGCATTCTAGCCACATGTCCCAACCATCTAAATCGTTGAGACCTAATAAATCTTAGTTTAGTTTCTTTCTTAACTATAACTTCCAGTTCGGCATCGTGCCTTATGCGATAAGTGTCATCTGCCAGTTTAAGTGGGCCATGGATCCTTCGGAGCACTCTTCTTTCAAAACACATTAGCTGTTTTGTCTCGTTAGCTTTCAGCGTCCATAGTTCACAGGAATCACTTTAGCCAGATTATTAATGGTGGACGATTAAGTTGACTCCTGAGTCGTTCAGGACTGAATCGTCGTACCACCATACGACCTAGACGAAGTGCGAATAATTATTAGGAGACTCAAGAGCGACAAATTCGCTGAATTTGGCCTTATTAGTGCGACTTAAGAACTGATACGCCTTCACAGTACGCCAAATCCGGCAGATGGTCCACGAAAAACAACTCCATACACACACCGCTTCTTTTCCAATTTGATAGCACAGATAGACATCTCAACTTCGACCTCTCTATATCTGACTTTGGATCCCCGCAAAACTAATTGCGATGACGTTGAGTGCTGCCGCAAGCTTCGCCAGAACTGGAAGTAACATATCTGCTGTCATTCTTTCTTTTTTCGCAGATGAGGACTTGGTTGTTGCCTGCGCTGCTTAGGGCTACGCTTGCTGCTCTCTGTACTGGGGCAGAAATTGTCAGAGCCTTGCGCTCTTCGGCTTCAAGCTTTGTGATCATATCAGTATGGGTGCGCTTTATAATGCTGCGCACATCTTCCTAATGTCACTATGGACAGTTTTGAGTGGTTCGACGTATGATAGGAGGCCATCTATCTCATTGCCTAAGCGTTCGACAAGCTCATACAATGCATTTGGTTTGGGCGCTGTGGCAATGCCTTGCACTTCATTGTCCGTCTTTTGTTTTTCTTTCTGTTGTGGCTGTTCTGTAGAATCATTTTTGCCGTGATGTGATGTTGGCGTCCCGACCAAGACACCGATGATACTACTTGATTGCGCTGCTATTCTGTTTCCACGACGCTGGCTACCGGTGGGCATGGGTGTTTCATTCTCCTTTGTATTTTCTATAGTTGCTGTTACTTGTGGAGGAGAGCGTCTAGTCACAGAGCTCCTCTTAAATGCGTTTGCAGCTTCACCTGTCGGCGAGTGAACATTTATGTTTACATCAGGTACATGCGTCCCATCATTGATGGTTTTTGAGTTTTTGTTTGTATTAAATTTGTTCATGCTATACTCACAACTGCTATCTCCGCGCGTGTACGTAGTTACCGTAAGTCCCATAGTTATCTATGTAAACAGGGAGTCCATGCGAGGGTTGACTTTGGCCCTTGTGGGGTCCAGAGTTCAGAGCCAGACTTCAAGCCGGAATGAATGGGGAGCCATCTCAACCCAACCTACGTGGTCACTGAAGACTACGCGCTTTGAGCGCTTTGTGAGACCTGCCATGTTTGAAAGGGGCGGAAGAGGCTATGAAACCCTTCTGAAAGCCATTCTTACAAGATTTTACTCCGCATACTCAGGTAACAGAGATCCATAGCCCCAGCCGTTGTTCGCGTTTAGCGATTAGTACAGCCGCTCCTTACGTGGAGAACAGACGCTGACCAGAGAGCCGCTCAATATGAGTCAGACGCTTCTAGAATTTTTGGGTTGCCTGTTTTGGTCCGCGTGCGGTATTTTATTTCCCACCTACCCTACATATCTGCTAAGCGTTCCCCTCTCCGCCACCTAGGGACACGTCAGGGAAACAGGCAACTCCACACGGAGGAAGTAACATATCCGAGCCGTCCGATAGCAAACAAGGTTTTAGACAAGTGATTCTCTATCCTGTGAATTGTTTTTTTGTTGTATTGTCTACACGTGGACTAGGGCTACCGGGGATACTACATTACGAGTTTGTCCTCATCTATTATACTTTACTGATTTCGACACATGCGACCACATAGTTCCTATTGAAATGTGAATACAAAATTTGCGTCGAATGAATAGATCATCGCTGAGAAACTATTGCCCTCGAGAAATTGTGTTATTTGAAGCGCAAATGAAGAATGTTTTGGCAAAAGAACATTTTTTTCAACAAATAGAGTATTCCTTATTTAAATTTGCAGGAGCTTAGGGACCAATCCATATGCCCGAACTTAGTCTATAGTCACGTAAGCATGTTTAGGTGTGTATGTTCGTGCAAATTTGTCCAAGCACTCAACCGAACATCTATTTAAATTATTTACATTTCCACAGAAGCATTCACACTTCGTCGGCATTTAAGCAAAATTAACACACACATACGTACAAATCGCATAAAATTGTTGCCTTTACTTAAGGTAAATGGTTCTCTTTCTTTTGCACCCTAATTCCGAAAACTCATCTAGCCCATATGCATTTGGCTCTATCTCGAACAATTTTCTCCTATTTTACGCATTCTAGCCATATTTCGTAAAAGGAAAAAAAATAAACTAAGCAAAGCTCACACAAAAATGCAATGCTAACGACTAAATTTATTGGTAAACTCACTTAAGGCACCAATTCAATGGAGCACGCAGACACAAAATATCTTCCATACGAATGTCAATGTACCCACACGTATCAGTTTGGATACCCACCCTGTAGAGAGAATTTGAATTAGTAAACAAAAATTGTGGATTTTAAAAAGCAAGAATCGCTCCTATGGTGAGTAAGTAGGCGTCGGTTGATAAGTGACTAAAATGTGGTTCCCTTCGGTAGTTAGAAATATTATATAAAGTATTTGTTGGTTTTTGGTTGGTTTTTATTAAAAGTTAAAAGAAAAATTATTGAAAACAAGTATTGATTTTGTTTCTTAAAACTTTTTTTTCTTAAAAAATTAATAAGCACTGAAAAAAAAAAAAAATTTTTTTATTTGGGAAAAAAAAATTTTCTTAAAAATATTAATTTAGGAAATTTTTTTTTTTTTTAATTCATTTTTTTATTTAGGAAAAAATTTTTTTTTTCTAAGAACAAATTTTAATGTAATTAAATTTAGAAAAAAATATGTCTTTCTAAGAATATTTTAATTAAATTTAGAAAAAAAAATTGAAAGGGATATATGCTTTCATGCTCTCTAACTGCAGCGACACCGATCAATTGACCATTAGCCTGGAGTCGGGAAATGAACGGATGGGGCTATCTTCCTGTTACCTCGCACATGACCATGAGGAGCTACCGAGATTAATATTCAAAGATCTGGCAGCACAGGCGCAGAAGCTTGGCGCAAAACTAATTATTGGTGCGGATGTAAATGCGCATCACGAGATATGGGACAGCACTGATACTAACGCTAGAGGTGAGTGTCTCACTGATTATCAGATAGGAACTAAACTACAGATCTGAAATAAAGGTAATAAACCTACTTTTGTCATTAGTAATAGACAGGAAGTGCTAGACGCTACTTTTGCTTTTGACTCGGTTATTAACAGAATTATTAACTGGAAAGTTTTGGAAGAACATTCCTTCTCTGATCATAGATATATCTCGTTTGAGGCTAGTAAAAATCTACCGAAACTTAAGCCTGGTAGAAATATCAGTAAAACAGACTAGAAAAAGTATGTAGATTGTATTGGGGTTACCCTAGGAACATGTCCATCTGTGGTACCAGAAAGCATAGAAGGACTAGTTGATAAGATTACCTACAACATGAATGCTACTTTGGCGGAAGCCTGCCCCCTAAGAAGACTGCCTAAGTGGTGGACGGGAGAACTAAGCAAGCTTCAAAAAACAAGCAGAAGCGCTTTTAATGAGGCAAAGAAAACACGTTTCGTAGAAGAATAGAAAGGCTATAAAGATGTTCTGAAAATGTATAAGAAAGAAATCAGAAATGCCCAAAAACTTTTTTGGAAATCCTTTTGTGAAGAGGTTGAGGGGGCAACTGAGACCTCCAGACTTCGTAAGATTTTAGTGGGAACTCCCCAAAATTGGTAACTGCTACAGAAAAGTGATGGCACTTTCACCACAACCAGTAAAGAGTCTTTAGAACTTTTACTCGACACTCATTTTCCAGGCTGCTCAGACACTACTGGGGATGACATGGAAGATACAGTACGCTGTCGTGAAATTAGAATATACGCTATATTTGAGGACCGGCTCTTATGGGCGATTGAAAGTTTCAAACCTCTTAAATTACCGGGCCCAGAGGCTATTTACCCAGTGGAACTGCAAAAGTCCGCCGTATATCTAGCACACTGGCTACTAGCATTCTTCAAAGGTTCCTTTCTTTACGGTCATATACCTCTTAAGTGGAGACAAGTCAAAATTGTTTTCATTCCAAAAGCTGGTAGAAACTCACATTCCCATTCGAAAGACTTAAGACCGATATCTCTCTCTTCTTTCCTATTGAAAACTTTGGAGAGGTTGAGAGAATTTCTCTTAAGCCTAACTATAGATAGAAATTGCATCTCTACGTCACAACATGCCTAGCCCTGGGCTAATTACATTAAATATTAAGTTTTTTATTTAGTTTAATACATTTTTTGTTTTTTTAATTTATTTCTAAAAAATTAATGTTTTTCAGTAATATCTCACCTTTTTAATTCTCTTAAATTTTTTTTATGTGTATGAAGCTTCGAAGAAGGAGGACTCCATCCACATTTATACTGAGTATTTGAAGGAGAGGTATTAGCTGAAGTACTAATAATGCTCTCTCATAGTGCTCTCTCTACTCTAGTATGATATAAGGTGGCGCAAAATTAATCACCCATGTGATGACGTTGTATGGCAGTCATGTTCGACACTAGTAAAACAGACAGCTGGCGTATACAAACAGAGAAGCAATGGATCGGTAGAGGTAGAGAAGATTTCCATCACTCAATCATATTGATTTGACTATGAATCTGCCTCACTATAAATCAACTGCGAACTTTTTATGAAGCAGATTCGAGGCAACTATAGTAAGTCGAAAGCAGAAGAGCATCAAATAAAGTCAGAGCAGCATTTTCAGACTCGCAGCTAAGTCTGAGTCCCTTTGTCAATAATAGATGTTCCATGCAACCTTCGTTATAGCAGCTGCCAGCTTATGGAAAATGAAAAACTGTTCTTTACTATTTCTGGGAGTGCTCAGTCTTATACCACAATAAGCATTACATACTTGGCTGCTTCTGAAAGCAGCTGAGATCTCTGATTGCTTAAAAAAAATTGGAAATTTATCGACAAGCCCAAATGTTTTGAAGATAACGATAAATCGAGGTAAAAGATAATGTATGAGGATTCGAATTAGAGCCTTAGGTGCATTAAATGAGACCATTTATCCTAAGGCGATACACTACCAAACAACCGACACTCATTGAAAGCCTTGAGGATGAAGACATAATTCGGATAAAAAATCTCAAAACTGGTCAAAAATTGTGAATAAATCACCACATCTAAAAAACGAAATAAATAAATCTATTCGAATCAAGCATAACTCCCGAATAATAAAGCTAACTGCAATTAACTGAAGTGGAAGCAAAACACACCAACGAAAAGACAAACAAATCATCGCAAACTAGTCGACCATCAATACGAGCACAGAAAATTTTCTTGCAGGCCACACGATTCTGAGCATTCATTTATAGTACAAATACAGTTATTATAGAGAGATACGCACTGTCAGGACACGCATCAGTTTTTTATGCCTTTCGTACGTGCATCCAATGCTTTCATAGCTCGCACAGTTACATTTTTTTTGTACTAAGTACTACACCCACTCCATTTGCAGCATTCATGGCTTTCAATGCATGGCATCGATGGGCCACTCATTTCAGAGGCGTGCTTTTGCCAACAAGTGTGCGTACATACTTACTTACATATTTGTGCATACATACATACATACACAAATACATGCATACATACATATAAACATACATTCATACATATTTAAATACACATACATGCATACCGTTGAATTTAAACTCGAATAAGGAAGTCTCGTTTTGTAATAAAAATTGTGCAATATCTTGGACGAGTGATTTGGAATAAGTTCAAATTGCTTGTGAGCAGACTTTTCTGAAAATCACTGATTTGAGGCGTAAGAAAGATTTTAGAAATATGTAAGAAATCTTTTTCAGCAATGGATATTTCGTAATCAATTCTAAATAAAAATATTTGGGTGACCGAGCTTTACTTGGTATATTTGTAGTTTGCGCTGGGTATGGGAAAATTTGACATTGGGAAAGAGTGGAAATGTATTTTAGTTATTTTGCTCTAATAAACTTCAAAATCGTTAGTAATGTGTGGGAGAAATGCTTTATCAATATATATATGTATGTATGTTTGGAATGGTATGAGTATTTATGAGTATGAGAATATGAGAGGTTTTTCGCTTATCAATGGACAAATTGAAAATATTTGTAATATAAATATGTATATTAGTTTTATAGAACTACTTAAGTTGCCGTAGCGCTTTCTGCTTTTCAAAGCAAAAACAGGTTTGGTAGTCATTGTCTATCTCAGAAAAATCTTGTCATAGGAAACATGCAGTTTCGATGGGTTGCACCTATAGGTGAGTGGGGTTTTTTTTTCTTTTTTTTTTATGGAGGTGGCACAAAGCATTGAAAGCCGCAAAGTGTGAGACTTGCCTTTCGGCTCACCCACTAAAAACCCACCCCAGCCCCGTTTCCCTCCCGCGGGACAACCGTTAAGTAGTACTTCACGGGAGGGGGAGCGGCCTATTGCTATGAAGATCTGCGCTGTTGTTCAGCGCGACGCAGTTTGGAGATTACTATTTTTGCCATATTACATACAGCGGACCAATATTCTTCTGACTCTAACATAATATCCACTAGGTTATCAGCCATAATTGGCTTCCCCACCCTAATGCTTAGTTCTTCCCTTTCGAACGCAAATCGCGGACAGACAAACAAAACATGTTCTGCGTCTTCTGCAGTTGGTGCACAATGATAACAGTACGGGCCGTCTTCTTGCTTAAACCTATATAAGTAGGATTTAAAGCATTCATGTCCTGTCAGTATTTGGGTCAGATAGTAATCTAACTGTCCATGTTCACGGTTAACTCATTTGGAAATTGTGGGAATCAACGGACGCTGTTGAGGGACAAGCTCCATTTCTCCTGCCATGAACGCAGGCTACGCTCTCTTGTTATCTTGCATATTGTCACCCATTCTGAAGTAGCTTTGTAGATTTCAGCATACTCTGTTGCCATTAGGTTGATTGGGAGTAGTCCTGCTATAACCATAATGGCGTCTTCCGATACAGTGCGAAACGCGCAGCACACTCTGAGGGCACTTAATCGGTACACTGATGTCATGCACTTCACATATGAGGCGCAATTTGTGGCTTCCGCCCATGCGGGAGCTGCATACAGCATAATCGATGAGACAACAGAGTTGAGTAGTCTCGTACAGTTTTGCCTAGGGCCTCTGATGTTCATCATTATTCGCGTTAGCGCAATTACTGCTTCTGCTGCTCGCTTACGCCAAGTGCTCTTTGAAATTAAGCCTACGGTCGATTATTACTCCCAGGTACTTAATGAATAGCTTCGATCCTATGCCATGATCGCCCACCATTATGTTGGCCGACTCCACAATCTTCCTGCTGCTAATTAATACTACTTCAGTTTTATGGTCCGCAAGAGTTAGACCACTGTTGCACAACCATTCCTTTACCATGCCAACAGCTTGGGTGCATGCTTCTTCGGCTTGACCAACACGACCACAACAGCTATGTCGTCAGCAAATCCTATAATTTGTGATCATAGAGGTAGATTGAGACGCAGAACTCCATCGTACATAACGTTCCATAACAAAGGACGGAGGACTGAGCCTTGTTATTTTGTACTCTTTTACACTAGCATCGGTTTTATAACGCAAGGTTCTGTCAGAAAGGTTACTGGCGAAAATCTTGCGAATGTACATTGGAATGTGGAAACTATCCAGCGCGATTAGAATTTTGCTCCAATTCGCCGTATTGAAGGCATTATTAACGTCCAGCGTCGCAATTAGGCACTACTCCTTGCTACCGTATAGCCATCGAGTACCTTCAATCGCCTTCTCTGCAATGGTTTTGACTGCAGATACTGCTTCTGTGGTTGAGCGGGCTTTCCGGAATCCGAATTGTCGGGGTGATAGACCGACTACATCCTCTATAGCAGCTTCCAGACGATTTGCGATCAGGCGTTCGAGGATTTTCCCTGCGGTGCCGAGCATGCACAGGGGGCGGTAGCCTGAAGGATCTTCCGCAGGCTTAGATCCTTTTGGAATTAAAACCAGTTTCTGCAGCTTTCAATGGGTTGGAGATGTACCTTCCTTTAGACATGTATTGTCGAGATCTACAAAATTGTCGGTACGACTTTGGGTTGCTACTTTTAAGGCCTCGTTGGGGATTCCATCCGGGCCAGGAGCTTTATTATTTTTTATCCGTTTTATGCTCATCAGGAGTTCTTCTTTTTTTGTTAACTGCACATTTCGGTGGCCTTCACCGAGTCTTACCAACTCGTAGTCTCGTATAGTGTCTTGCACGGGGAACACTGTTTCTACTACATTACCTAGAGTAGCTGGGCATGTTGTTGGAAGTGGCTTAAAGACTTTAAGTTCTTTTATAACAAGCCTGTACCCAAGGCCCCATGGATCATTATCGGAATCGTCGCATAGCTGAAGAAAACACCGGCGTTTACTGTTTTTAATTGCCTTTTTTAGCGCTTTTCTTCTTTGCTTATATTGGGGCTGGTTGTCTTAGACACTGTGAGTGAGTGAGTGTCAGAGGGCATATGAATTTGTGGTTCATATCGTGCTCGGAACCCTCACATATTGGGTAAACCTTTGGCCAGCTCATTTTCACAAAAAATTGGTCCCAAATTTCGCAACACCAAGAAAATTTGTCTAATATTTACTTACTTGAAAGGGCCAGCAATGCTGGTCTGAACGTTAGTGTTGAAAAAACGAACTTACTACTCTTTACAAAGAAGTACAGAGCTCCAGCATGGACACAAACCTCGCTCGATGGCGCCTCTTTATCGCTGAAATCTTGCACCGAGAACCTTAGTTTAATAGAGGGCAATAAACTCACGTGGAAATCCAATGTTGACGAGAGGGTGAAGAATGTCACGAATACTTTACACGCATGTAAAAAGATGCTTAGAAGCACATGGGGGCTATCAGCCGCTCTTATGCACTGGTACTACACTGCAATTGTTAGACTTATTTCACTATATTGGTGTGGTGGAAGGCGATAAGGAAGAAAACATATCTCAGGCCATTGGTAAAAGTTCAACGACTCGCCGCGTTTTGCATCACGGAAGCTATGAAATCAACTCCAACGGCAGCTCTCTAAAATCGGGCTGCAAAATCAGCTGTGAGGCTATAAGCAACCGAACAGCTTACCTCTGGAACCTTCGCACATAGCTCTACTACTGGGAATGCCACAGTCAATTTAGACTATATGGTTCCAGTTATGAGTCTTGGAAAACCACTAAAGGCCGTTATTGAATACGGTGGATGACGTAAAGGCTTGGTTCCGAGGAGTAACACCATCAATGAATTCTTAGCTATTATTCCTCAAGGTTCTCAGATTAATCGTGTAAGGCGGGAATACACGACGAATATCAAATCTTTCCATAAAGGTCAAAAGTCAATACTCCATTCCGACTCCCAAATATGTATTCATATAAAGGCAAAATTGGAAATCGAGTCATTAATAGGACTTCGAAAAGTTTCTACCTTTCAATAGCCGCTATTTTATGAGCAAATAACTTTAAGAACTAATATATTCTTATTTTTTATTTATATTAGAAAAGAAATACATTGGGTTTTAGTACTTATTCCAAAAAATCCTAAATTATGTTCGGATACTACATCTTAAAATTATTTAACCGTCCGTTAGCCCGGTTAATATAAAGGCGTCGCTCAAAATAAAGAAGTTATTATTCTTGAATCATCATTTGAGTTCCAAAGTTAAGACGTTCTTTGCAAACAAATTTTACATTGGCTAAGAGTATACAAATATTATATTTATTCCTCGACCATCCATTGAGGTTGCGTGTTGTCCAATGATTTTCAATACAAATACAAAACATACACCTCCAATGACTATAAGTGTCACGACGGGGGCGAGCCGGGGTGATATATCAAGATGTCCGATCACTACGTTTTGTCCACAAAAACACATATAAATTCATATGAATATTTTTTATTAAATTCCATGTATCATTTTACAAAAACGTTAAATTCGGCTATAAGTAAGCCTTTCTTAAAAGATAATGAATATTTTTGCGACTTCACTACTGCTACTCTGCACTCGAACTCCTCACTGCTCGTCGGCGTCGGTCTTACTTCGCCGTTTTTCACAGCGACACAAAAGCAAGCAAATTCAAAAAGCGGCCCACTGACAGCGTATATGGCGAATAAAAAATGCAATTAAAAGGTGGTGACTTCGAAATTAACTCTGTGGTAAGAATGATTTAATCTCGGCATGTTTTCTTAATTGTTGGTTTAAAGGTTACGTGACACAAGTTTCTCTCTTCCTTTTTAACTGGTTCCCCTTTATCACAATACCAAATACACATCAATAATATTAATAATTTTTCAATGCAGGAAGTAAAAAAGTATGGCTTAATTATATACTGGAAGGTTTTTAAAAATTGTGTAAAAAAATGTTTATATAATTTTAAAAATTCTCTCCTGGCGTTAAATAATAGGCAAATTATAAAGCACATATCATTCCTCAAAAAAAAGGGCAAATACTGAAATTCGCTCGTTAAGTTGGGCGCAGAGAAATACTCTGAATCTTTGAGGTCACAGAGCTCAATCCCCTCATAATAATAATAATCATTCCTGTGACATTTGGTACGCCTTCAACTGTCAACGTAAAAAACTTAGCAGTGACGCGACTCAACGACATGTGCAAAAGATGCCACACACAGTGCCAGTTATTCTTATTTATCACCGCCAAGCCGTTCATCGCCAAGTCATGCTCCTCCATTCACCATTCACACACATACGATTTCACTTCTCACAGCTACAACACATGTGGATTCGCTGTGCTTGTTGCTGCTGTTGTTGTGCAGAAAGTAGTGATAAAGCTTGACACTTTTGCCGCCTGCTGTGCTGTTGCTGTTGCATCGCTTCACTTGACGAATTGTGTGGCGGCTAAAGAAGTCAAGCACAGTGGTGTGCAAAGTTATTCCAGTGGGAGTCAATGAGTGAAATAAGAAGCAAGGAAGAAGAGGAAAAAAAGTGAAAAGAAGAAGCAGAAGTAAAAAATGTGAAATTTAAAAATTGCTGTTACGTACGGAGAACAAATGTGCGAGAATTTGAGTGCACGAGCATAACTATCCGACATTTGGAGGCGCTAATGGGTCCTGTGTGACTGCGGGAAAATTGGTAAACAAGTGACAGCAATGGAGGAGGGCAGAAACTAAAAAGCTAAGAGAATAGTGGAAAGAAAAACGGCATCCAGGTTACGCAAGTTGAAATGAAATTAAAGTATAAGACGGAAAAAGGGAAGAGAAAAATATAAAGATAACTTTTAACGATGAGCGACAGTCTGCGGCAACAAGGGAGCCTGTTGATTGGTGCAGTTGTGACGCTTCAAATTCAAATGAGTTATATGCACCAGCTCAAAGGTATAATGCGGTGAAGCGCATCGCTGTTTGGTGATGTATCGTAGATGTACGATTAGAGAGTAAGTATCTTTGTTTATCTTTTAGAGATTAGTAAAGTAGATTATGTGATAAAATATATATTATATGTATAATCCTGAGCAAACCACGAAACTGTGATAAGATTTATAAAAACTTAGAGGAGAAGATGGTTTGGACACGTGTTTAGAATGCCCAAGGCGAGTACACCCTTTTTGGGTGTTTGGCTGAGCTCCTCCTCCTATTTCTGGTCTGCGTCTTGATGTTGTTCCACAAATGGAGGGGCCTACAGTTTCAAGCCGACTCCGAACGGAGTTTAGCAACCCTGGTGTTGCAATCTGGCAACTGACAGCTGTATCGCAAAGTTTGACATTTTTTGGCTTTTACGTACTCAGAACGTTTCGAAATACCAGCGCTATTTGTATTGTTCACAGTAACTTAAAAGATTCATCTCGGTCCAAAAATGGAATTAAATCGAGAACATTTTCGTGAGATTATTTTTTACAACTTTCGACGTGGATTAACTCAGTAACATTGCATGGATGAACTTAATTCATTTTTTGGCGATGAAGCTCCATCAAGGACCAGTGTTTATCGATGGTATGATGGATTCAATCGTGGTCGTAGTTCACTCCAAGACGAATTTCGTGAAGATCGTCCAATATCAGTTGTTGTTCCGAAAACCATTGATGCTGTGCGCGAACTGATATTGCAAGATCGTCATGTGACCTATCGTGAGATTGAGACAATCTTAGGCATTAGTGGGACCAGCATACATTCAATATTGCATAAACATTTGACTGTCAATAAAATTTGTTCGCGTTGGATCCTACAAAATTTGTCAATCGCTCAAAAAAAGGCTCGTGTCGATTGGTCGAAGGAAATGCTCAAAAAAATACGATCGCGGGGCTTCGAAACACGTCTATGACATCGTAACAGGTGATGAATTATGGATTTACGCGTATGAGCCCGAAATTTACCAGCAGTCGACTGTGTTTCAAGATGAGCCAAATCCAACAAAAGTTGTTCGCGCACGAAACACTTTGAAGCAAATGGTCGCCTGTTTTTCCGGAAAAACTAGACATGTCGCAACCGTACCACTAGAACATCGCAGAACAAAAAAAAAAAATTCGACGCTGTTACCTGCGAAACTTTATTAGTTGATGAAATCAATTTGGTTTTTTGATTTTAGTTGATCCAGTAATGAGTTCTGAGGGACACCGCAATAAAACTTTTTTATGAGACGTCCGCGAAGATTCGCTGCCACCAACTCATTTCTTCATAAAAATCAATGAACATTTCACACAATATTCTTTAAATATGACTTTATAATGAAGTAATTTTAAAATTTTGAATAAATCAACTGTGTCGACAAAAAAAATTTCGAAAAATATGCTTGTTTTACACCGAATTAACCATACTACCCCCTTAAGACCGGGGCAAAAGTATACCAGGAGGATGTCTTAGAAGGCGTGGTGAAGCAGTTCTCTTCAATGGAGAGTGTTGGATCTTCCAGCAAGATTCCACTTCAGCCGAAAAAGCTAAAACCACCCAACAGTGACTAAAAAACAATATTCCTAGGTTCATAGCCGCAGAAGATTGGCCGACTGGAAGTTCAGATTTAATTCTATTGGACTACAGCTTGTGGTCAGAATTAAAGAACATAGCCTGTAGAAGATCTCACAGAAATTTGGAAGTCTCAAGCAATCTTTGGTTCGAGCAGCGACGTCAGTATTCATCGGAACTGTGCGTGCTGGAAAAACTCAATGGCCTAATCGTTTGAAGGCAAAAGCAAATGGTGACCATTATGGATGAAATTTTAAAATTTATTTGCTTGATATAATATTTACATGATTAAATAAAACTAGCTTCATATTTATAACGGAGTTACCTTGTAACAGAACTTATGGCAGACCTAAGTATATATAGTTGTTACTCTGTATGATTTTGTAAGATTAATTTTGGGTACATCTGTGTACGCAAATGAATATTCAGCAAATTTGGTGGACAAATCTCTGAAGAGGTTATGAAAGGCAAGAGATTAGACGCTTTATTAAATTTTAGAAATTTTTTGGAGAGCCATATTTTGTTGCACCTATATTGATTCAATATTGGCTTCAAATAGTAAGTTGCTTATAGGAGTGGATCACAAGGTGCTGAAACATAGGTGCTGAGCAGAATTTAGAAGTAATTTTATTTTGTAAAGTTGAGTTTTTGGAGCAAAGCCGTAAAGAAATAAGGCATAATTACAAAGTGAAGTCCAAAGTAAACAAGACTGAACTAAAATAGAAACGACAGGAGCATTGTTCTGATAACCTAGCGTTTATTTATTCAAAATAGTCCCCTCTGTCCTCGTTACACTGTTCAGTGCGATCTTAAACCTTTTCGAGGGTGCATCAGGTCACTGAGTGGAATGTCCTTCAGGATGTCGGTGCAAACCCTTTGGATGGCCTCTACGGACGCAAAACGTTTTCTTTTCATGGTCTAATGCAATTTTTCGAATAAGTAGAAGTCACAGGGAGCCATATCAAGCGATCACTTTGAGTGATTGATGGTTCAAATGTGATTTCTAGTCGAAAAATCAGTCACAAGAACGAATCGATGAGATGGTGCATTATCATGCAATAAGCGCCAGCTTTCTGCTTCGCAGTATTTAGGGCGAATTCGACGAATGCGCTTCAAAACGCTAAGATAAAAAATTGCATTGACGATTTGGTCCATTAGCACGAACTTCTTCTGGACAATTCTCTTGGAATCGTGAAAACAAATGAGCATCGACTTGATTTTTGACTTCTCCAAACGCGATTTTTTGGGTGGTGGCTCGTCTGTAGCCTTCCGTTCGGCACTTTGACGCTTAGTTTCAGGTTGATGTTGGAAACACCACGTTTCATCACCAGTTGCAGTGTTGTAAGGGAAGTTCTCGTCTTTTCTCGCCTCTTTAATGAAGTCTTTCGAATGTTGAATTCTAAGCAATTTTTGGTCCTCAGTTAACTTGTGCGGAATGAAACTTGCACAAACCTTTCGCAAGCCCAAATGAATAGTTAAAATGCAATAAATCCATGTTTTGGAGATATTCAACTCCGATTCCAGGAACTTTAAGGATTATCTCGGTTCATTTTCGATAAATTTATGAACAATTTCGATGCAGTTTTCAGTGGTTACTGATTTTGGCCGGCCCGAATGTTCACTGTCATTTATGTCCTCACAACCACCTCTGAAACATGTAAATCACTCATGAACTCTGGCACGAGATAGGCCATCATTGCCATAAACTTTTTTCATAAATTCAAATGTTTCGGTAAACTTTTTGCGGATTTTAAAACAAAATTTTATATTAGTTCTTTGTTCGAAACTCATTTTTGTACGGATGACACCAACATATAGACACTTTAGATGCAATAACTTCGCTTCTACTGAACCGAATGCCACGAAGCTTTCACTGGAAATCAGCTAGGGATGTAACTTCCAACGCACTAACTCATTAAGAAGATGGCGCTATCAAAAACAGTCTTGATTATATTGGCCTTCTCCTTGTAATTTTGGATAATACCTATGTATTATTGATATACAGGGTTTGATTGAAAAGTAATGAGCCTTCCCGCGCGGAGCGTCTGCCAAGCGATCAACCGAATCGGATGGTGGGGGAAAATGATCTTTCGACTTTAACCTTCCACTAGAAACCGGTCCGAGTACGCTGGCAACAGCGGTGCAGTCAACATCGCTCCGCGCGTGAAAGCTGTTTTAAAAGTGTGTTAGGATTTTGCAGTGGCGAAAATGCAGCGAGGCATCGTCAACAAAGAGTTTGTACCTCCAGGAAGTACTGTAAGCGCGGCATTTTACAAAGAAGTGCTCCTTTGGCTGAAAAACCGCGTCGCCAGGATTCGGCCCACCCTTGTCAACAATTGGACCCTTCATCATGACAATGCGCCGGCGCACAGTACCTTCCTCTGCACCTCTGCATTGGCCAAGATGGGGGTTCCGGTGCTTCCCCACCCTCCCTACAGCCCAGACCTGTCCCCTCCGGACCTCTGCTTCTTGTTCCCGCGCCTGAACAGAAAGCTGAAGGGGAGGCGTTTCGACTCCATCGAGGCGATCCAAAAAACTGGGACAGCCGAATTGAACGCGATTCCGGCGGATGAGTTTAAGGAATGTTTCCTGCAGTAGAAGGACCGCTACCAGCGGTGTATTGACGCTCAAGGGTCCTATTTTGAAGAATATTAGTTATATAAGCCAAAAGCTTTAATAAAACTGCTTAAAAAAATAAGGCTCATTACTTTTCAATCAAACCCTGTTAGGGATGAAATACCATAGTTGTATTTTACTCAAGTGACATTTTTTATGACATTTAACTTGTTTTTAATGAATTTTGCATATGGCACATGCGGTCATTACAGTTAAATATTTGATTGAATATAACTTCTAGTCATATTTTGACCCAAACTTCAGATGAGTTGTTTTTTCCAAACATCGTAGCTGGAGTAAAAATAAATATCCTTCAGTAATTCTAGAGCGAGTGCATGCTCAACAGGGCTGCCATAGCTCGGTGACACTTTCACTTACTACTTTTCCGAAAGTGAATAGCAATAAAAGTCCACAGTTGCAATTTACTCATACAATTAGTGTATTAAACATATTGGGCCATTAAGTAGCAATTATAAATAAAGCAACTTTCAGTTGCTCCTAATATGCCACGCAATCGCCAAAAACTATGCTTACAGTATGTGGAACCGCTTGACTGAGGCTTACATAAGATTTGGGTTGACAACAGTTTAGCAATGAGCTTTGCATTTCCCCACCACAATCACCATGATATGTACGTACATACATACGTACGTACTAGTGCATACCTATGAAACAGACAAGCACACAGGCACATGAACGAGCGCAGAAAAGTCACGAGCAAAAATACGCCACATCAGTGCTGGCAAATAAATTACCAACGAGTGTGAAATAATTTTGCGCTCATTAAAACAGAAATTTGCTTTGAATATATGCACACATACGTTTGTAAGTGTGAAATGTGAAAATGCACACACTCACACACACACGCGTTTATAAAGTTACACTTTAGTTGGGCGACAAACTTACTGCATCGAAACCACGAACCATGAAGTGGAACTGCAACGAGCACCGAGTTGCAGAACGGCAATAGAAACACAACGAAATAATAAAAAAAAGGCATAGCATAGCACAACAGCAACAACTCACTCACTCACTCACTCAGTCATTCACTATCACCCGCGGCAGCGCGTACAGCCAGGCAAGCGCTTATTGCCAATGTGATTGTGCAAATTTTCGCACGCCGCCATGCCAAGTGGCGAAAAATAACACGCAAACACACAGACACACACTTACAAACAACATACATCCGACATTTCGATTTTGTTGGTGTTGGTAGTGTTGTGAATATTTTTTGATTAAGCGCTAGTTAACATGCGAACGCAACATCAACATCAACTGCAACCAGCTCGAAGCCCACAGCCCACCGCCCACAGTCAGCTAACTAAAGCAACCTAACAAACGGCAGCCAGCAACAACAACATCATCAGTAAGTAATAAAAACAAAATTGTTGGCGGCTAGAATTTGTACGTAGTGTAGTAGTGGTGGTGGTGGTGTTAAAATTGATTGCCCTGCGGAAAAATATCGGTGGAATAAATTCCCGGCGGCTGATTGAAAAAGTCGATTGGATAAGAAGTTTTTCGCACATAGCAAAATTGTTGGTGCTGGATTACTAAAAATTAATTAAAAGTTCAAAATTGTTGTTTTTGTTCTATTTTGAAGAGGGTGCCAGAAAAGGAGGTATACTCAATAGCCAGTTGTCTCACTTTCTCTCTCGCTCTCCTTGGGAAAGTCCTCAGCAAGGAATGCAAAGGTGTGACTTTGCGTTAGTTATAAATTTCGATTTTGTCAGCCAAGCATTGCTGAAATTTATTACTAAAAATGTATTACTAAAAAACAAAAAAAAACTAAGATAATGATTATTCATCCACCAACTTTTGCATCCATTTCAAAATCCATTGAAAAAATTTAATTTCGTGTATTGGCTCTACTTGAACACCACTCCATTGGCAATGGGATGTGTGAGTCTCTCCTAGCTGCGATAAGACTGAAATTTTATGCACTGCGAAACAGTTTAACCAATGGTTAATTTTTTTGGTACTTGCTAACGGTCACTTTGCAATGTTACGGCGGTCTTTCACATAGTTTTCAGTGCTGTTGTATATTTCTGGCGAGAAATGGAACTATGAACTATATGGAGCTAAGTGCCTACCTGCTATTATTTGAGAATTATTCATCTTCAAGGAATAAGAATAATTGGGGAGAAATAAGGAATATAATTTTTGAAGTGAAACTTCTTAGGTGTCGATGATCGAGCGAGAATGGAGAGTAAAATTTCAAGGCCATGCAACGTTTTGGGCATTTTCGTTCTGCGAGAGAGAAAAAAGATATAATGTAGAGGAAAAGGAGAGAGAGAGCTATACCTTATATATATCTTAGATACGCTTTAGGCTATTTTTCCTGAGTTTTTCTTTATGCTTGCTAATTTCTAGTGAGAAATAACACTGCCTACTTTTTGGCGCTTGTGTGTTGGTGCAAACTTGTACGAAATATATGTTTGGTGCCTACTTTTTCCGTTATATTTCCTTGGTGCCTACTGTTTGGGACGTTTTTTGGCCAATTTTTAGAAAAAGTAAATTAAAGAGCAAAATAAAGACTTTTATATTTTTTTTGTAACAGCAGAAATCAAGCGATACATTTTTGTGAACTCTGTGGAAGCTGCAGTACTTGGTCGAACAGAAAAGTGCGTGTAGCGTAGTACACATAACAGAAGTGAAACTTTCAAGGCAGACAAAGAAAGAGGGAGAAACCCGAAAGAGACTGAAAGAGAGAGAGAGAAAGAATATATATCTAAATAAATTCACAACATTTGCAGAGAATACAAATAGACAAAATTTACAAACAACGGAGAAGGGTCGACTGGTGTAGATAAACACCGAACACAAATCGTGGCAACAACGCGCACTACTCCGAGCGTTTATCGCCCGCACAAACGCAGCGATTCCAGGACCGCAGCAATGGCACAAATTACCGCAAGGCAATACCAATAAATCCGACGCCGGAATGGATAGCATTTAATAGTACGCACAAGCACTAGCCAGGAAACGGAAATAGGCGCCAAAAAGTAGGCACCAAAAAAACGCTAAAAAAAATTGGAACCAAAAAACGCCCCAAACAGTATGCACCAAGGAAATGTAACGCCAAAAAGTAAGCACCAAAAAGATATTTCCTACAAGTTTGTACCAATAAACAAGCGCCAAAAAGTAGGCAGTGTTATTTCTCACTAAAAATTAGCAATCACAAGGAAAAACTCTGGAAAATAGGCTAAAGTGTATCTAAGATATATATGAGGTATAGCTTTCTCTCTCCTTTTCCTCTACATTATATCTTTTTTCTCTCTCGCAGAACGAAAATGCCCAAAACGTTGCATGGCCTTGAACCACAGAGTACACTTGACTGAAGTTGGAAGTTATAGTTATAAACAAAATAAATTTGTTCTAGACTTTGTAGATGATAATAAACACGGTCGATGGACACAGACAATGAACGACACAGCTTCATGGATATAAATGGGGAGAGTAAAGATCCATCAGCCATTCCTTTATAAGGTTTGCAATTTGACTTGCCCATGCACAGAGATAGTTCTATATAAAAATGCTAGATATCTTAACGAAACTTGCCACACATGGATCTGCCTTCGGTTTCACATAGAGAGTATTGAAAACGAGCGCATTCTTAGAATTACCATTTATTAATTATGTATATATATATATATAAATAATTGTCACTTACACCCTTTGTTGGTATTTGGCCGAGCCCTTCATTCTGTTTATGATGTTCGACTTGATGTTGTTCCACAAATGGAGGGACGGACGTACAATTTTGTGTTGCCTTAGGAGTGGCCGATGATTTTTTATGAGAAGCTTTTTCATTAATTTTATTAATTAGTAAAAAGAAAATTCAATGGGCCTAAAAATCAATAGCTTGATATTCATCCATAATTTCCTAGTGTCACCCAATGGTAGCAGGAGTGGAGAAAAATTATTTTTGAATCCTAAGTGATTCCAACTTTGGCTATTCTAAGCTGTTAAATATCAGTCAAAAAAGTGGTTCTCCGATTCCTTTGAAAGGGTAATTCGAGTGTAATTGCACGGAGATAGTCTTTTTTCAAAAATTTTGAAAAACGTGGCCGGTTCTGGCATATTTAGACTGAGGAAAATCATTTGTTTTTCGAACTACATCATTTGTTTTTTAAATTGTCCGCACTCTTTCATACAACTTTGTTTTTTTTTTTTTACTTTTTTACTTTGGCTTTTAATTTTTCCCAGTTTTTAGATCACAGGTCGCCACAACTTGCTATTTTTTTTTTAACTTTAACTGCAACCATTTTTAGGTAATTTTTTTAATATATTTTTTTCCAAATTTTCTTTCCAATTCTTCTATTCCAATTTTTTTTATTTTTCCTTATCAAATATCAAGTACTTTTCATAGCGAAATATCGAAAATTAGTTGAGAAGCAAAAAACCAAGCATTTTTACTATTATTGAAAATATATTGAAAATAGGGAAATTTGCTCACATTTTAGGGTTCAATGAGTCATCCACACTCTGATCGCTAACTATTTAATGAAAAGCTGAAAAAAACTATAGAATAGTCGAAATGTGACTCCTTTGAAGGCAACTGTTTCAGTATTTTGAAGGTTTTTTTCAAGGCGATTCAGCAGCATGTCCCACTCTGTATTAAAAAACCTACTTCGATGTTCTTTGCTTTTCTTATTCGAATTTTCTCCTTTGTTAAGTTTCACGTTTGATTTGCTAATTTTTTTGTGAGGGGCTCTACTAAGAGTTTCCTTTGAACTCCATTTAGGACAATATTTTTTACTCACTTTCAGATCTTAAAGACGGTTTGAAGCTCGTAAAAACTAGTTCCTTTCCTCAATGTTTTGGAGCGCCAGTATTTTTGATTACCTTACGAATTACAAACTAGTCCTAGTTACTGGTACTACAGCGAGGCTCTTAGCGTCGTTGGTAGTCTATCCACTACCAATTTCTGCTACTGATTGGCGCAGTAATGCGGCCTTCTTCATTAAGATCAGCCAGTTTCATGTTTGTGATTGTTTTCGGCCAACAAATTTCACATGTAATTAGTAGACTTGTAGTGACGAATACTTGTAGTCTCTGCTTGATGATGTTAGAAGGAAGAAATGTTAACGTTAGACTTAAAGTATTGAAAGAGATTCTGACTTGCCTTCAAGGTAGCATTGGCTTATTTATTAGGGAATAAAGATGTGCTAGATAATAGTAAGGATAGGCATATTCCTTAGAACTGTAGCTGTAACTATTACGATATAGTAGACGTTAGGTTAGCGTAATGGATGATTAGGCCTACCCAATAACTGAGCCTGTCGTAGCTATCACCAGAATGATAATGAAAAAATCGTCCAACAGTACCTGTGCGAATGATCGAGCCATGCATGTTTATGAGGTGCGAGGCATACTTATGATATCAAAAATTACAGTCTCATCGCTCATAAATTCAAACTTTAATTTAATGCTAATGCGTGTGCCCAGCTTAGCACATTTTCACAACTATCCGGTGATGATTCTCTGGAGTATTGTACACAATTTCTATACAATAATTTAAACTCGACAAACTCTGCTCCAGGAAATCAGTGGACTCTCTTTGTTTTCGTTTCTTATTCGTTCGTGTGGCTATCCATCAACTTTCCCGGACAACCCAAATATAGATACAGTGGCCGACGGCATATTGTCCCTCTACTACTGACTTCCTTTGAAACATTTCTGAGACTTCAGACTTCAGACTTGTGATCTCTTTCATGTTGCCCAAACACCACCTACCGAACTCAATGCACATTGTGCACGTTAAAATATTCAAGGCGATTGACAATGCAATTGGATTTATAGGTTGAACGATATAGTTTAGGAAAATTTTCTGCTCTTACAATTGTCAACGGTTGTCCACGATACTGAGTAGAAAAAATCTTCATATCGTTTGAAAAATAGTTGCATGCTTATTTGATATTGGCAACCGTTTTCCTTCTGGGCTTGTTAGACAGCTGCGATCTTTAGAATGAAGTAAACAAAAAGTACGAAACAAAAAACAGCTAAGGCGCGAAATAACGATGAAAATGTAATTAAGAGCGAAAAGGCGTAGTGTTTGTCGAGTGTGAGACAGTTGGGTATGTGTGCATGTAGGTAGGTATACATGTGATTACGTGTGCCCTGCAGTGTAGAACCGAATTACTAAGCAAACAATGTAGTTCATGAAATGGTATTCGATGTTAGAAGTCTCACTAGTGCGAGAGTGGGTTGAATAGTACTAGTTGCAAAATAACCTAATATGACCATATAACCATACACAACAAATAATCTTTCAATACCCCACCACGAACTAACTAGTTGAATTTTAGCTGTGTAACAATTATAATTAGACTAATAAAAATGCTTATGGACTCAGTCATCAACTTTTTACTGTCTATTATGAACTAGTTCACTAACTAGTCCACTCTGGCTTAGTTGAACTTTACCTGTGCAATAAAGATTACACTTATAAGAATGTTTAAGAACTTAGTCATCAACTTTTTTCTGTCTATTATGAACTAGTCCACTGACTGAGTCACCATGAACTAGTTGAGCTCTGACTGGGTGCTAATGAAGATTAAACTAAAAGTTGAACTTTACCTTTATAATAAGGATTAGAACAATAAGAATGTTTATGAGCTCAGTTTTGCACTTTTATGAACTAGTCACTAACTAGTCCCCTATGACCTAATTGCACTTAACCTTTACAATAAAGATTAGACAAATAAGAATATTAAAGAACCTAGTCATCAACTTTTTTCTGTCAATTATGAACTAGTCTACAAACTAGTCCAGTATGAACTAGTTGAACTTTACAATAAAGATTAGACAAATAAGAATGTCTAAGAACCTAGTCATCAACTTTTTTCTGTCAATTATGAACTAGTCTACAAACTAGTCCAGTATGAACTAGTTGAACCTTACAGTGAGGATTAGACTAATGAGAATGGTTATGGACCCAATCATAAGCTTTTTTCTGTCTATTATGAACTAGTCTAGAAACTAGGCCACTATGAACTAGTTGAACTTAACCTGCGTTAAATGAAGATTAGACTTAAATGTGCTCAGTCATCAACTTTTTTTTATCTGTTATGAACTAGTCCACTATGAACTAGTTGAACTATACCTGTGTAGCTCGTTGTTTGATTTGATACAGTTGCATATGCTGACAATTGACATTTCGTACAAGAAAAAATACCATTTCTTGTATTGAGAAGTGATAGAAAAGGAATAGTGATCTTCTTTAGCTGCAAAGCAAAGATATCACAGAGCTACTAGGTTTGACTGCAGGGTATTTGTTTAAGCGCCTAGTTCCATGTTTGTTCAACAAGCGAATTCTCACACTTACATATATGTATGTGTGTGTGTTGTATGCACTCAACTCACCCAGTTGCGCCAACGAACCATGAGCAAGTAAAACTTCAAAGTTCACGCCGCCTGTCAAATGTTCATTTGTCATCTTTCCGGCGCCACAGGCGACAGTTGGAGGCGTTGGAGGCGCTGATGCCGCAACGGTGAAAAATGCAGGATTATATAAGAAAAAAGTTTAAAAAACAATTTAGCATTTCATGGCTTGACAAAACATAACGGAAAAGCAAAAAAACAAAAAAACCAAACCAACAAATGAAAAATGAAAAAATAAGAAATGTATATACGTATGTGCATACATACATACATATGTATAAAGCGAGGTGCAAAAATTATAAATTACATATTACCGTTGCGGTTGGCAAGCAGTCAGGCGCATTCTCGTATATAAATTGAAAACTTTGCGCCGCGACGAAAACAAGCAGATTGTTTTACCTAATTATTAGACATCTACAAGCACACACACACACACACACAAGCAAATAAATTATTTGTGTCTTTATTTGTTTATTTTTCCTCTCTTTTACCTTTTCTCGTTTTTTATGACAATCAACTTTGTCGTGGTTGACGCAAATACTCGTACTATGACAAATGGATGACAAATTATTGTTACTGTCAAGCGCTGTGTCAACGTAGATTTTCGTTAATCATTTTTCTCCAATAACTTCGCGTTCATTGTATGTGAGAAATTCTCATAATTAGCCAAATAACAATTGCGGGCAAATAAAGTTGCTATGAGGTTTAATTAACTTTTTTTCTGTGGTTTAATGAACTTTTTTTCTACAATTAGCTTGCTTTTTATAATAGGTATACTTTTTTGTGTTTTTTTGTTGTAATTTAGTAAGTATTTTATTGAATAAACCAGACTGAGTATTTAACACTAAACCTACCATGACGGATGAAATGACCTATTTTAAACTTTTTGTTAGAAGTTCTTAGAAATAACATTACTAAATCGCCGTTTGCCTTTACGATTTTTATTCGAAAATGCTTCGAATGTATTTTTCAAGATTTACTCCTCTCTTGCCAATTGTTTTACCGTATTTTTCGCTAGACTTAGTAATATTTAAAGTGTGGTTAAGTTTTAAAGTCCGGTATTGATTGTAAATAAACTACAATTTTTTAAAGAACTTATTGTCATTTCTCTTTATTATGATAATACTGGTACGATTCAATTATGCACAAAACAAAATATTGGCAAAATGACCCCCGCGGTCTCGGCGGCACCCCTCCATCCGATGGTCCAAATTTTCGTTGACGCTGAGGCATAATTGAGGTTCTATGCAGTTAATGTGCCGAATCCTTTAGCTCTTGAATTGTTGCTGGCTTATCGACGTCCACCTTTTCTTTCAAATAACCTCAAAGAAAGAAGTTCAACGGTGTCAAATCACATGATCTTCGCGGCCAATTGACATCGCCGCGATGTGAGATTATTCGGCCATCAAATATTTCGCGCGAAAGAGCCATTGTTTGGTTAGCTGTGTGACAAGTGGCACCGTCCTGTTGAAACCACATATTGTGCACATCCATATCTTCCAATTCGAGTCATAAAAAATTCGTTATCATCTCATGATAGCGAACACTATTCACAGTAACTGCCTGCCGGCCTCATTTTCGAAAAAATACGGCCAAATGATGCCGCCGGCCCATAAACCGCACCAAACAGTCACTCTTTGTGGGTGCATTGGTTTTTCGGCAATCACTCTTGGATTATCATCCGCCCAAATGTGGCAATTCGGCTTATTGACGAATCCACTGAGGTGAAACGGTGCCTCATCACTGAAGATGATTTTCTTGGAAAATTGGTCATTCACTGTTGCCATTTCCTGCCACCATTCTGACCATTGACGATGCTTGAAATGGTCAACAGGCTTTAGTTCTTGAGTCAATTGCACCTTGTAAGCGTGTTGAGGTGGATGGCTCTGCAACCACACTATCGCGAACAGCAGCAATATTTTCTGCAGTACGAGCATGCACTGATGTTTTCAGATCTGATACAGACCCGGGTTACTCAAACTTTTGCACAATTTTTCCGATTGTACGCACATTTGGACGATTAAATTGGCCGAAAAAATTACGAAGTGCGCGATATGCATTTTGATTTGAACGCCCGTTTTGATAACAAGCCTGAATAACCTTTACGCATTAGTCGATTGTATATCTTTCCATGGTTCAAATTGAGTTAGTCTGAAATTGAGAGAAATAGCTTAGGGCACCCTTGGACAACTATTCAAAAATACGTCCGTTGTGATTAATAAACCAGTCACATGGGATGCATTTTCAAGGCAATACCACATCCTTCAAGAGCACAAACTAATATTTTTTCTCTTATATTTAAATTTTTTTTTTCAGTTATAAATAATTATGGTTTTCTACAGGGTACGCGGAAAAGCTAGATTTACCATTGAACTTCCATTCTAGAAGCTGTGGGCACCTTTCAGTGAACGATACTGTTGAGTACTTTCTCTGCATAAGTCCAAGTTTCACAGCTAGATGACTAAGGTCACTGGTTTATCCTTTCTTCGACAGCCTAGGGCAGTGCGCCAACCTAAGTCCCATCAATCTTCTCATTACATCAACAGCTCTGGCTTGCTGCAGATACCTGCCTATTGGAGGTCTAATAATTGTATCGAAATAGCGCTTTAGTGTCAGCTACCTACTTACCAACATCACACCAAAATGGAGCCCGCGAAAAATTCCCCATGCATAGTCAGGATTTCAAGGTCTGAAAAACAAAATTCAGAAAATGAAAATTAATTTTGGTTTAAACTTCCGAAAACAGTGATTATGTTGTCTATTTTCTTTTACGCTACATACTTTGGTTCGTTAACCTTAAGGGGGGCAGCTCCTTCAGACAACGAGTTTTTCAGTCATGTTTTGAGAAAAACTGAGAGTATTTATTATCCTAAATAAACTACATATTAATATTTATACTTAAATGAGTACACAAATATAAAAAAAAAAACAATAAAAAACATGGCGACACTACAGGTGCTCAAACGAGGCTCCTTTAATTTGCGCCGTGGTATGTAAAGCTGTTTATAATCAATTGAAATCAAGCAGGCACAAATTTTTCATTAAAATAAGTTATTCCGCTTTGCACTTACCTACTTTTAATAACAAAAAAAAATTAGAACTTGAAGTGAAAAAGAAAAAAAAAATACACTTTTTTCTATAAATAAATTGATCGAAACAATTTTTCTGGTAATATTTAATATCAAATTTGAGGTACATGCAAAGGTCAATTAGTTCGAGAATATCTCTGTAAAATTTTAAGTTGATATCTTGAACACTTTTTGAGTTATATACGACAACGCGGAAAAAACGTATTTCAAAAAATGTGACTTGCAGATATTTTGGCCCTCTCGCAGACAATAGCTTTTTTCAGCGTCGCGAGACTGATAAATCTTTTAGTTCGGACCTTGCTCTCCAAAATGGAGCAAAGAGAATAATCCATCGGACTCGCGTCTGGTGAATTTGGGAGCCATTGTGTGGACGTTATGAAGTTCGGAACGTTGTTTTTTAGCCATTATTGGTTCACTCGAGCTTTGTGAGATGGTGCCGAGTTCGATGACACCAGGTTCAATTAAAGTGATTGGAGAGCGCTCATCTGCGGTTACAGCGGCCCAAACAACTATCTGTGGCGGGTGCTGCCTTCTGGTTGCCAATCAAACACTCAAATAAACCCTGTCATTTTGGGCGTTTACGAATTGCTCAGTTTGAAAAAGTTTCTCGTCAGAAACATAATTTTCGGAAATTTACCGCGTTCGGCCAAACGAAGTAACTCCTTCGCTCTCTCAAATTTGACTTGTTGCTGCTTTTGGTGTGTGATCATGCGCTTTTGAGATCTTGTAAGGATTGACTTTGAGATCATTTTTCAGTATGCGGCGGCTGCTACGGTCAGATGTTTTCAGTTCTTTCGTCATTTGATTGGCACTTCGTCGGGGATTTCGCTAAAGTCGCTTCATCACTTTTTGAACCATTTCACGTGACGTTGCAGTCTTTTGATGACCACCTCCATGATGTTTCGCGATGCTACGAGTATCATTGTAACGGGTAATGGTGCGATAAACAAAAACTTTATTTACTTTATGGTGCTCGAGCTCACGAACTATCGTTGGTTGTGATTTTCCAGCCAAATATAATGCACTAGCACTAATATATTACGTTTGAAAACCATTACTAATTTTCTTTTTTCGCGCTTACTCTCGGCAAAATGCTTCCGCGCGCTTGTAAAGAATACTCTGGACTGTAAACCTGTGACCAACTAACAGACAGCTGAGCCCCGTGCGTCCAGCTGATGCCCTTGCATTAACTGCGCGATCGGTCTGAATTTGGTTACACTTCGAGTGCTGGATCCAGTAATAAAGAGGTGCAGCACAGTAGTTAACGATGGGGTTTCTTCAAAACAGTTTATTGCCATCACCGAGGTAACTCAGGGTAGTGTTTTACTACCTTTGTTATTTGTTTTGATTATTCATGATATCTGTTCGGGTTTTTCCGTTCCTAATTTTCTTCTATATGCTGATGATCTAAAAGTTTATGCTGAAATAAGAAATTCTAGTGATGCAACCATCTTACAGTCTGAGCTGAATAATTTATTTTTCTGGTGCTTTATGAATCGTATATTTCTTAAGGGATTATGGGTAGTCAGAGGCCCGAAAAATCATGATATTCAATAAGTTTTTTTTGCTAGCCAGTTGCTTTATTTTACAAAAATAAAAATATAGCATTAACGCATCATGTTTTGACTTGACTTTAGCAAAATTAAAAAAAAAAAAAATTAATAATTGTAAAAGTTATCGCTGTTTGTGTGCAGCTCATTTCTCGAGAAGTCCCTTGCGGTGATCATCACAAGTCCTTGGAGATTCATCTAAAATCAATCGAAGAAGAGAAATTAGTTTTATTAAGGGGGAACGCCACTGTGAACGCATGAAAATTCAGTGCTTTTCATGCATTTTTTTTATAATTAGGGATGATTATTTGAGGATCTGACAAATTATAATTTATTTAGCATATATTCAACTATACTGATACAAATTTGTATTAAAAAATATTAAAAATTACAATTGTTATTAATATTAATGCAATGGCGACATAAAAAACTGATGCACTCTGCTGGCCACGATGCAGCGCTGAAAAATCAGCTGAAAGCAAAAAACCAAACAAATTCTTAATCTATACATCAATGGCTATGGTCGTACGTGGCGCCTTTTCTTTATTTTTTATCCTTTTTCGTGTTTTTGAAAGGCTTGAAAAAATTTTAATTTTTGTAATTTTTAAAAACGGCTATGTACGACTGTAGCCAATACATGTACAAAAATTAAAAAAAAAAAAAAAATCAAAAATCGGTTCATAAGTCTTCGAGAAATCGAGGCCACCGTGTTCAGAAAAGTCGTTTTAAAAAAAAAACGCGTTTCAAGTTTTCATTGGCCGTTATAACTCGCTACCTGCACTTATTGTATTGGGTATAACTTCGTTAATTTTCAAGATTTTAAGCTAAAATTTTATTGACATATTTTTGAATATATCTACTTTAAGAAAATACAAAACAAAAAATCGATTTTTTTGAAAAATCACAGTGGTGTGCCCCCTTAATAGATAATCTTGTGCCTGATCGAGCTACTTTTTTTCAATTAACAATATGGCGGCCTCAGGAAATATTTTTCAGATTTTCGGGAAAAAACCGACAATTAATTGCTTAAAAAATCGAAATTAAAAAAAAAAGAAAAAAATCCTTTGATCAGGAACGTGGTTTTTCTGTAAGAATGATAGAAAGTAGATCGCGCCCATCGTGAGTACGTGACGTCACGTTTTTCCAAGTTGTGCAGTATTGCCAACCATTTGCTCATCGCAATAGATTTAGTGCTTTTTAAAACCGAAAAATGTTGAAACTTCGTGTTTGCTTCTTTTTTTTTTAATTTAAAGCTACCGAAACTTTAAGTTAAAAAAAAAACTAGGGTCTGTCAGACTCACGCACGGTAGAAGTGAAACTTCTAAGTTGGTTGTTCCATGCATGGGAGCCCCGGTTTAGATCTCTCCCCCCTCTCTCGTGTTAAATTCAGGTTTTCATATTTTTTTTTCTATATCACTCCACATAAATTTGTACTAATTAGTTTTGTCCTTATTAGCTTCAAATTTGACACTTGGGTGCAGTGTTGCACTTGACGCTGACATTTCTTTGCACTTCCAATGGTATTTTTTGCCTACTTTTGGCGCGTTAATCAATTTGCTTTGATCACCGAAACGGTTGAAATGTCATTTTACAACCTTCTACTTCAACTATCGTCACTCGTTTGGCAAACGCACTCATTGTATCGCTTCGTCTCCTCCATACCTACCATCTATTTACTTCACAGCAGTTTCTTATTGCTTTCCCGCTTACACACATTCAATCGGCGCTTTACCTAATACTCACACACAGCACTCATTTGCACGGGCTATGGCTATCTATAATACCCGTTGTCGGTTGCCTGCATGTCGCCAGTCTACTTCAATGCTTACTTGTGTGCTATATACATTTCAGTTCATATTATTTCGCTTCGTTCAGTGCGAATCACAGGTCAACGCAATATCCTAACCTCGCTTCACACTTACTGAACGGCTGATGCACAGAGAGAGCGAATAGGCGAGAGTGGGAAGGAGCAGCTGCTCCTTGGCCCCGCCCATTTGACGGATTTCGGTAACGCTCCGAACTTACCGTTTCACTCGCCTATTTTCAATCTGCCTTGGGGCCACCGACGCGCCTAAAGAAGTTTCACTTCAAAAATGTATTATTATACATTAGCACCTTAATGAAAATTAGTGGGTTCTTGTGAAATTTGTTATTTTGAAAGTGTGAATTTAATTTTTTGCTCCTTTTAAGGGTATGCAAGAATATTAAATGTCCCTCTCTCAACTCTTCTTAAGATTGAACACCTTTTTACACATTTTAAAAGGCGTTTGAATTTACTGAATGCGGATTAAAACCACAGAGGTGTAATCGTTTCTTCCGGCCATCAATCCATGTTGTATTCATTGTAAAAATAAGCCAGAAAATAGCAGAAAATACTAAAGACACCATACTGACATTTTTACAAAAGGAGTACCTTATCTAGTTACACAACCTCAAATTTAGCAAACAAGTCGTTCCTTTAACAAAATTATTTTAAAAAAAACGCACATTCTAAAGAGAATTTGTACGCATACAAAGTTCTTTAAGTGATTCAATAAAAATTTAGTGTTTTATTTTCTTTAAATGGGCATTTTAGTGCGTTTTTATATCCAAAGCTAGGCAACACTGCAATAATGAGAGAGAGATTTGTGTGCGGAAAGCAGAAGGACACCAACAACACCTGCAATCGCGGGCAATGCCACAAGATGTTAAAAAAAAGTAAAGCTAAATAAAAGTGAGTGATTTATTTAACTAATTATTAAAAAATGTATATTCTACAAAAATTATAAACATTACATTTTAATTAGAACTGGCTAGAAAAATGTCATGAAGAAACAACTAAAACTCTGAGACTAAATAACAAAAAAGATGCTAAATCAAGTTACGAAAATAGTAATCTGGCCATACTGGTGCTAAAATCACGTAACTCATTGCCAAATTCGCTGAGCGCAAAGTAACGGATCCACGATAGGCGCCATCTCGTTATTCTTTCCATCATGGTTTTTCTGTTATTTTAAAAGCAGTATAAATTTTATTGAAATCTAGCAGGCGATTCTTAAGTTAGAGTGATCACCAGTTCAAAAAACATAGTTTTGAGAAAAACGCATTTCAAGTTTTGCTATCGATTTATGTAGAGTTACACGAATTATTTAATTACTTGCACTGTATCATCTATTCTTGGGCTATATAATAGTTCTTCAGCCGTGAAAGAAGCTTGCAAAATATCGATTTCCTATTGCCTACCTTCAAACCAATAAAACCCGAGAAGTCGATTGCTTGCAGCTACTGCTAGCTACTTGCTCTCGAACGCTCTGCACTTCAAATTTTCACATAATACATATTTCTAAGATGTTATACTTTAAGAAAATGCAAAAAAATCTAAGTTTTTAAAAAATTCTGACTACACCTAACTCCTTAATATAGAAAAATACCTCTAATATCTTTTATCATATTAATTATACATATACATATCTTGCCCCCTCTGCAGTAGTTAAAGATTTAAGGGTTTCCTTTGATTTCAGGCTCAATTTTATCACGCAATTAATTTATGCCTTTTCCAATTCATTTGCTTTGCACGCTTTTGTAAGACGTCACTTATCGCACTTCACTGACCCATATACTCTTGAAATATTATACTATACTCTGCGTGTGTTCGATCTAAATTTGATTACCCTGCTTACAAAATAGTCTTAGGATGCAGTTCATATAAATCGAGAAAAAAGTGTTACGCGTTTGCGCTCCATTCCTCAATTTCTCAGACCCCAAACCATCGTATGAATTTTGCTATCGAATGATTACTATTTTCCCACTAAGTGACAAAGGTAGTCTTCAGGCAGTATCCTTTATCCTTGATCTCGTTAATGGTGTAATTGACTGCCCGGGGCTCTTCTTGAAAGAATACAGTTTAATGCTACTTGCAGAAATTTTCACTGTTTTGGATTGCAGTTTTGTTTTAATCTCTTAAATTTCTGTTTTAAATTATGTTAGACTTTAATGAATAAAGAAAAATAAATAAAAAATAAATGAATAAAAATTTATTAAATTTCACTTATAGAGCAAATAGAAAAAGCGTTAACTAGTCATGGTTGCAAATTCACTACAAGTAATCAAATTCAGAACCAGTGCATTTCCTTGCAGGCTAAATCGCAGTGCATCGATGCATGCCTCATAAAAACATGCTTTCTATAAATTCTTGCGATTGTATGAAAGCTGCACATGTCACGTTTCATTCATTCATTCACTCACTCATTCGTTCGTTATTCCATAAGTATATCCCGCCTTTCGCCTGCCGACTGATTCTGACTGTCTCACTTATATGGCATATGATCGAGTAGTCATATGACTCCTACCACAGCCAGCTGCAAGCGCATATAAATCCCCTGTATATGTATGTACATTTGTATCCATCGCTTTAGGGCCCATAAAGTAGAGAACGTCGCAGCTGCCTTCGGCTTACTCCCTTCCGACTTTTTTCATAAATAAAATACAGTTGCGAATAGTTGTTGGAGTGTTTGCTACTACGCCAGCCTTACAAAACAAAAATTGAGAAATATGCGTCATCTTTACTTCTCCCATCTCTCATTGTTATGCCCTGAGTACAGACATGTGCACACAAATACATTCTTCTCCTTGTTGCCGCTACTTTTTTTTTGTTTTTCTCTCTCGCTGCTTTATTGCTGTTTCATTGTTGTTGTCAGTCTGTGCAATAAATTGTCAATCGCATGCGGATTATACGAATTTTCATTTTCATTGAGCATGTTTTCACTCTCCATTTTTCGCTCCACCACAACCCACATGGACACTGTTTGATCGATGGTGTAACCACTACATATGCACTTATACATACACACGTATATGCGAACAATAAGCGTCTACTTACTCAAAATAATGGCCGATGGCTATTTTTTCAGTTTCCTATAAATTATTGTACAAGAAAGTACGTAGTTTTTTTCGCACGTCCTGTAAATAATTGCGCAAGCAAACATATTTTTCACTTTAAGCTACATATGGCATGCCATAAGTGTAAACAATTGTGCATACTCGCATGAGATTTATTTTTTGCGATAGTGAGATTTTATTTCCCCGAATTTTAAGGGAGCCTTCAACCATAATGAACGAGTTTTGGATGCACTTCCAAGTGAACTTTCATGTCTTTTGTGGTTGCTGAACTAACCTAGGGGTGCCTGCGAAGTACTTATGAAAACAAGAAGTTGCAATTCTGGTCTTTCCTTTAACAAAACTTGAGTAGGAAAGTTCACTACATAAACCGCGAATTGCAATTAGTTGAATTACTTTTACGTTCAACTAAAGCGATTCCACGTCAAGTGATCCAAGTAAATTTCTTTTGAAAGTTGGTTTATTTCTAGCATCGACTTTTAAAGGGTGTTTAGCTTGCAGGCACTTTTTTCAATAGGTTTTTTTTGACAGATCACGCGTGACTACTGTCAAACTAAATACATAATTTTCTCAGTATTCATTGGAATTTAATCAGAGAAAGACTTGCACCTCAACAACGTTTACAAATCATGTAATTGTATTACAGAAATCGACGCTCTGTGAAAAGTGTTCAACGAGCGCTCAGGCCAACTTCTGGTGTACAGACCATTTTTGGTTTAATGGCTAATAAGACTAATGTCAATAAGCAGAATTGCCATATTTGGACTGAAGAGGAACTCAAAGCTATTTGAGAACAGCCGGTACATCCATTGATGTTCTTATGGACTGGAGGAATCATCGTCACATATCTCTTCAAAGACGCCAATGTAACAGTGAATGGTGAACACTATCGTGCCATGATAAATGGCTTTTCTATGCCGAAAATTGAAGCCCATGAGCTCCACAACATTTGGTTTCTACAAGACGACGTTACTTGCCATACAGCTTGTGAAAAAAAGGATATACTGCGGCGTCGTTTTTGTGAGCAATTTATCTTTCGACTCGGATTAGTGAATTGGCCACCAAGATCGTGTGATATCACACCTTTTTACTTTTATTTGGGGGGGTATGTAAAGTCTAAATGCTTTGTGGATAAATCAGCTTCGATGGAGGTATTTGAAGCCAACATTACAAAAGTCATTTCCGATATACCGACCGAAATACTCCAGCGAGTCCTTAAACAATTGGTGTTCACGGAGGACCGAATTAAGGTGTAGTTGTGCCCAATATTTGAAAGGGATTATCTTAAAAAAAAATAAATAAATTAGAATTTTCGTTGTTTTATTTTAATTTAATAAAAAGTGACCCGATCACCTTTTATATCCAGTAAATTAAAACAAAAAAACTGTTATAATTATGAGATTTATTCAGTTTTTAATATTTTTTTTTTTGGTATAAGAAGGGCTTGTGAAAGTAAAATATGTATATTTGGCTCGTTTCAGCATTTAAAAAATTTGTTTGAATTTTTTGGAATGAAATACACGTTAAAAAAAAAAGCTTTGTTTTGGAAAAAATTAAAGAAAATCTTTGAAAAAAAATGTATGAAAATAAATTTTTAAAAATTAAAAAAAAAATTTTTCAAAAAAATTTTTTAAAAAAAAAAATGTTTTCCATTATTCATCACCCTTTATGGCAAGTAAATCAAACAACAGATGTTAGAATCAAACACACAATTGAAACAAAAAAAAGTTTTTTGGAAAAAATAAAAGGAAATCTTTGAAAATAAATTTTTGAAACTTAAAAAAAAATTTTTGAAATAAATTTTTGAAACTTAAAAAAAAATTTTGTGAAATAAATTTTTGAAACTTAAAAAAAAATGTTTGAAATAAGTTTTTCAAACATTCAAAAAAAATTTTTGAAATAAATTTATGAAACTTAAAAAAAAATTTTTTGAAATAAATTTTTGAAACTTTTAAACAAATTTTTTTAAATAGATTTTTGAAACAGTTTTTTTCTCCACTATTGATCACCCTTTATAAGAAGTAAATTAAACAAAAGATGTTAGAATCAAAAACACATTTAAAAAAAAAAGTTTTTGTTTGGAAAAAGTGAAAGTAAATCTTTTAAAAAAAAAATTTATAAAAATAAATTTTTCAAACTTAAAAAAAAAAAATTTTTAATAAATGTTTGAAACTCTAAAAAAAGAAATTTGAAATAAATTTTTTAAACTTAAAAAAAAAGATTTTTAAATAAATTTTTGAAACAAGTTTTTTCTCCATTATTGATCACTCTTTATAAGAAGTAAATTAAACGAAAGACGTTACATCTTCGAAATTAATTCAATATTTAATATTTTTTTATGAATAGAGCTTATAAAAGCAAAATATTTTCGGTTCAGTTCAGGATTTAGAAAAAATGTTTGAATTTTTTAAAAACAAATGCACTTTGAAAAAAAAAATGTTTGTTTTGGAAAAAAATAAAAGTAAATCTTTGCAAAAAAAAGTTATACAAATAATTTGGTGAAACATTTTTTAAAAATAAATTTTTGAAAAATATTTTTTTTCTCCCTTATTGCTAATGTTTTATTTAGATTTATTTCTTTTTGTTTTGCAGCAATACTGGGTAGTCTCTGAAAGTCTCATAATGGCACTCTCATAACTTTTCGAATTGTACAAAAGCTTCCTTTCGCATTTTGCACCCTATAATAAAAGCGCAGTAAAATAATATTGAAAATGGCTTTATTATTTTTCAAAATATTTTCCTCCAAGTCCAAATGCCTCTGCTTTGGCTTGAATGAATTTTCATAGTGCTTTGCCACTCAGAAGTGGATACCTCTAAAACGAACTGTTTAAAAGGCTTCAACAGCTTCTGCAGGCGTTGGAAAACTTTGAACTCGGTTTTTATTTTTGGTGTTCGTGAACAAAAATAAATCATTAAGGGCCAAATCAATGGTGTAAGGCAGATCACTCATGAATTCGGTCTTTTGAGTGCTAAAAAACTCTCTTGTGTGAGCCGATACGAGAGAGCTGTCATAGACATAGTGAATGAAGATTTGATTTCGGAGGTGGGTTTTCCTTAATTTTTCGAAATCTTTTGGCAAACAAATTGTAGTGAATCAATGAAAATTGACTGGTTTAAGTTTATTTAGCAAAACAGTTCCGGCATGACCAGATTTTTCTAACCATTTGCTTTGAGGTTCTTCTTCCGTGAACCACATTTGTCGGATTAAGTTCGTCTTGAAATATTTAATCTGTTGATTGCCTTTTTTCCGGCTCGTATGCATAAATCCAAGATTCATCACATTTTACCATGTCATGTACTTGCTTTGAATCACCGCGGCTGAAACTTAGGAGCAACGTTCTCCTTATGTTTTGCTAAAGCTTCGATTCAAGCGGTAGCCAGGCATTTATTTTCTAATATTTTGTATAGGATCTGAGGCATGAATTTCGAGACTATTGCTTTTTATATGCCTTTTTTGCTATTCCTACTTTATGATTATCGAGCTGTTGCATATCAAATCTGTCGCCGATGACCTAAAGAATATTAATTGGTGCTTACTAGGTCAGCTGTTGTGCCAAAAAGGTTGATGCAGGTACAAAATAAGTATAGCTACAGTTAATTTTATAACTCTGTTGGTATAAATAAATATGTTCTACCATATCTAAGGTAGCTTTTTTAACACACTGATTTTCAAATTCAGCATACAAATTCAATTTATTTGCCCGCATACGGTGAAATAAATTATTTGCTAACCTTCAACACCTTGTCTCGTTTCGCTTCATAACCCCCGGCGTGAGTAAATCTGTCCATTAATAACTAATTTTTTCCGGCATAAATGCTAACTGGTAGAGATAAAATTGTATACTCGTATTTGTATTTTGTATTTTCATATATACATTAGGGTGGTTCTGCACAAAAGGTAGCGGGCTTTCCACCGGAATTATCACATTTATGACATCTCAAGATTTTACATTTTTTTTATTTATATAAAATTAGCATACAACATACACTTTTATTTATGTTCGGAGGTATAGCAGCTAGGCCTTTAGCTCTATAATTTCATACATATTTCCATTCTTAAAAGTAGACAAATTTTATTTTAGATCCTATAATAAAATTTGGTTCTTTTAAGGAATTCAGTTATTAGGGATATGGATTTAATAGAAGGCACTGAGAGGTGTGAAATTGGGATGATATTTTAGGTATAATATTTCGCCAAAATATGTCGGAGTAGTATTAAGATTTAACTCGAAGAATCTGGTTTTTTTATGAATAAAATCAGTTTGAGTAATATTTTTCCAACGAAATCACTTTAGATATTCTTATATCTAGCTGAACCGATAGGAAAATACTTCCAAAAAATCAAAATTTTATATAAAACAAATCTTTTATTTTGGGTAGGGCGCAGGTTGTGAAGGGGATCCCGATCCTCTCCTACCTCACAGGTCCCTTGTCTGGCCAGCTCGTCGGCTTCGCAGTTTCCAGTAATGTCACTATGACCAGGTACCAGAATGGGTTAATTTTCCAGAAAATGAAATCGATAAGAAAATACCTTTCAATAATATTTTAGAAGTATAAAGCGGACGATGGTGTAGTGATATTGGTGAAAAAAATTGGTACGTGAATGGGCTAATTTTGCAAGATATGAAATCGATAGGAAAATATCTCCAAAAATTTAAAATTTTATATGAAAGAAATTTTTTTTAAATATTTTTCCAAAAGATTACTTTAGTTGGCAGATTTTATCAACTGCTCGAATTTGCGGTGATATAAGCGAAAAAAAAATTGGATGAGAATGGGTCAATTTTGCACGAAATGGAGTCGATAAAAAATACATTGGGATGTGAATAAGTTAATTTTCCAAGAAATCAAATCGCTAAGAAAACGCCTTCGATAATATCTCAGAAGTATAAAGCAGTCGATATTCCAGAAATAGGTGCGAAAAAATTGAGACGTGAGTGGGTTAATTTTCCAAGAAATGAAATAGATAAGAACATACCTTATAATAATAACTTAGAAGTATAAAGCAATCAATATTGCAGTGATTTTTGTGAAAAAACTTGGGACGTTAATGGGTTAATTTTTAGGAAGTGAAATGGATGAAAAATACCTTATAATAATAACTTGGAAGTATAAAGCACTCAATATTGCAGTGATTTTTGCAAAAAAAAATTGGACAAGAATGGGTTAATTTTTAGGAAATGAAATGGATGAGAAAATACCTTATAATAATAACTTAGAAGTATAAAGCAGTCAATATTGCAGTGATTTTCGCAAAAAAAAAAATTGGACGAGAATGGGTTAATTTTTCATGAAATTCAATTGATAAGAATATACCTTTCAGATTAGATATCTTAGAAGTAGGTACAGCAAAATTAATTATGCAACTTTGTTTTTGAGTAACTTTATAAAAAAAAAATTATAGAGAGTAGTGTAAATCCCCATTTTGACCACCTTGCGCCACCTTGTATAAAGTGTTCGAGATTTGAATTAGTTATTTGAATCTATCGTCCAAAAAGGGTAAAAAATACCATCAAAAATCTCATTCAAACATTTTTATGCAGACCTTTTAAGCTTAAGCTTAAAGCATCTGAGGTTACATGGTGAAGAAAAAAATTATAGTTTTAAAAATTAATTTTATTAACATAAAATTTTCGATCTTTGGAGGTATGTATTTTGAAATCTCACGTGCTACCCATTATTTTTGCAAACCACCTTTCAGAAGTCTTAAAATATAATAAAATTTATAATTCCAATGGTAGGATAGCGCCCCGTTTGATTTTTTTTTTTTCAATGATGTTGCATCCTAATGTAACTATATTTCCCTATTTATTTATGTTTGTAGATAACTCATTTGCATATATTTTTTATGCAAAGTATTTTCCTGTTTTTGGTTTTTTTTGTTGTTCAATTTTGCCTCACATATATTTTCACTTAGAATTCACAGCATCACTGCAATGAGCCGAAAGCAAAATTGCAGAAAATTAGTAGTAAAAAATCATACACAGCATGTTTTGTTTGCTTGCCTTAAAAGCCGTAATATAATGTAACGAGATAGTATTTTTTATTGGCTCTGCAGCAAATGAAATCATTCGAGTTAATGTAACGTATATACACATATATATGTGTGTGTTCTCAAGCCCACACCAACCATTGCTGACTCCCTGTTGTGCGCGCACACCTGGCTGCGTGGCGTTTTTCATTATCTCACTTAGGAGAGGTGAGATCGTGCTTAACCACCGTTCGATTGGTGCTGAGTTCGATGCCTACTGTAGCTATGAAACTTTAAATTACGTAAGAACTTTATTCTTCGGCAAGCAATGGAAAATGCATTTTTAATATGGGAAAGCTGCTGATAAATTATCTACTATTTCTATCAGAGTCACCATCGAACTGTAGATCTGTCCATTTGCAGGACAACTTCAAATTTGTAGCACCATTTCGGCCACACACCACAGAAATGCTATATGGGTCAACTATGCACATTTATATGGGCATATATACATCTCCAGCTCACTAGAAGTCCGCATAAAAAAATAGGCCAGCAAATACTTATAAAATCAACAAATCTGTAAATAAATTTACTTTTTAGCGCGCGAATGGTGCGAAGCGCCATAGGCGAATTTTTAATAGCCATTGCATATGGTTGCAGAGTGACTGCAGCTTTTATATTGAGTATACTTTTTTATTATAACAGATTTTGCATGTGCAGGCATTATGAGATATTTCCCATGCTCAGCATTTTAGAATGAACTAAATTTTTAAATTCGATTTGAAAATTATTAAAATATTCATATGAATTTTATGAAATTTATGGAATTCTACAGGCAATAAATGCTAATGAATTTACATACATAAAATAGGATATTCATAAAATATTTTTAGATACCATAGATAGGTGTGCCAAAAAATTTAATATCTTTACATTTAAGCTTCAGCAAAAAATAATAAAAATGGTATTCTATTATGTAACCAAAGACACTTTAATAAAAGGTGCTGAATTTAAATTTTGCGCCAGTGGGCGCATGCATTTAGTCAGCGGCTAGTAATGTCATACTCGAGTGGCAGAAATCGACACACAAACTCTCTTTGTAAATGTTATACGTCCACGGGCTTCGACAGCATGAAAATGAGTTGTTTGCATGACACCATAACTGGATTTGATATTCATCAGTATTGTTAAATACCTCAACAAGTCACTTGACATAGCTCTCTTTCTCCTTCTCTCTAAATGTGACATTTTTTCCAATTCACTCTCCATTCTCGCTCAAATATCAGAACGCCGCTAAAGAAGTTTCATTTCAGAAAAATATATAAAATATAAAAAGATATAAGAGAAAAAAATATAAAATAGAAAAAAAAATATTCAAAATTCGTTATAGCATTTGTGAAAATAAATTAACCGCCTATGAGACATGTACCGCCTATGATGTAGATTTGTTCAGGTTACTCATACGCACCGCCTGACTAAAAACTTCATATACAAGTACGATTTGCTCATGTACATATACATTTTTGGGGGAGCACAAAATTAAGTTTCGAGTCTAAATTGGTATTATTAATATAACTATTACTTGCTTTTAAAGGTATAGTACAATTATATCCTAAGAGAATCTGAAGAGCATGAGCGCCTGAGCCATCAGCTTTTAGTTTGTGAAAAGTTGTGCAAGTTCTTCGAAAATACAAATATGTTCTAGATTAAAAATATTAATTTATTTTTCTAACTATGTATGCACTTTCAACATCTTCCTCCACTTCATTAAGTTTTCAACCACTATCATAGTTAGCTGCGTTAATTTCATTCCGCCAAGTCATTTTAAGTTTGAAGTACCAATGCCAGGCAGAACTTACAAAAGCCGCAAATTAATTACTAGGTTTGCTGACAACACTCTCCGAAGCTGTAAACTTTTACTTTCATGCTTGCAAATACACGAATGTTTATACTTAATATATTTTCACAAAGTAATGCCAATGGAATTGAATGTTCGCGAAGCATTTCATTTGCAGTCATATGATTTGAGCAAAATGCATTTATGACTTAAGAAAGAGGAAACAAATCGATAAGAAAATATAATTAAATCGATAAATACAATAAAAATAGTTATCACAGAACGGAGTGTGCTGTAAAGCAAAGTGATTAGGAAGTTTGAAGTACGATGGAAAACAATTTAATTTGTGCCCCTCGAAGTGGAGTTGGCGAGCAAATTGCGGGAAAATGTTAATTTATAAAGTAATTATTGTCTTGTGTATTAAATATGTTCAATGCAGTTAGCTGACACTATTTATAAAACAAAATATGTGACCTGTATAGTGTTTGAAGTGTGAACTCTTGAACTATTGAGTTACCTTCTTTGTGAATCTGGACAACTAAAATAACATTCGTGGTGTGTCAGTGTCTTAAAGTATGATTACGCATTTACAAAATGTGTCACTGTTTGCCTAAAAAAGTTGAGAAATATTAAAAAAATCGAAGATCTTGAAAAATCATGCAATGAGTTGCAACGGTGATGCTAATTGGCCACCTAAAAGCTGACATTTAATTTCAATAGACTATTTTTTGGGGCGCACCGTACAGTGACGAAAGCAAGCAATCTTTGTGATCTTTCGAAAAATCAAAATCGCCTAATGAACTAGTGGACTAGTGAGCCGTTTTCAAGAAATACTGTCTTTGGCGATATCAAAGCGGCACCTTTCTTGCATGAAATTGAGGCCCTTTCTGATGTTAAATGTCCTGAATAATTCATAAGCAATATTCAAGTCCTCTGTCAGCTCTCTGATGGTTAATTTGTGGTTAATGATCAACTTTTCTTGCACTGTATTGCTATTTTAATCAGTTTTTGATGTCGATGACCCGCCACTACGTTCGACATCGTGATCCTCGAGCTGGTCTCTTCTGAAGTGCCCCCAGTAAACGCCTGTTTCCTTTGGAGTATCACTGCCGAAAGAGTCTTCCGAGGCTTCTTAACGTTTAAGATTTTTTCCAAGATTTAGAGTTTTGGGAAATTGAAATTAATCACTTAATTTTAACGAGGCACGCCCATCTTTTTAGGCCCAGTTTAGGTTAATAAATATAAAATAATATTCCTCAAAATGCATCCATTAACGGTCCAGATCTACTGGATCAGGTATGCTTCCATATTCCCCAATGAATTTTGCATTTTCACTTTCTAATGCATTTAAAAATTTTTTATTAAATTAGTTAAAATATGAATTTTTAATAATCTTGATCTGGTTTTCGCTCATTCTGAATCTAAATATTTATCCAATATGGAATCAGATGGCTTTAAGTTTTACCTCAGTGTATTATCTTCAAGTCATTTCGTACCTCTGGTATGTTTTGTAACCATAGACTTAATAAATGACAATAAATTAAATGAGATATTCACGACAAATCCGACTCTGTTGAGGGTATTCGATTTTCTGCAAAGGCGCGCCGGTACTTAATTGAATTTACTGCTGATCTAGCGATTGGTGCCAATTGTATAATACTATGGTAGGAAAAGGGGCACAAAAAGCCAATGCGATCGAAGTACAAACCTCTTAAAGACTCTAATCTTATGGTAAGAAAAGTATCCTCAGACCATTTTCTACCTCTTTGCCCCTAACGCAGTCAACGCAATATCGTTCGCCCGTACTTCGTCTAAGGCATCAAATTCCGTCGATTGTAAAGTGGTTAAGTTTTTATTCGTCAGAGAAACTCATATTCTTTCAGCAAGCTGGGTGCAGGACTTTTGTTTTTTAGTCAACTAGCGGCATTTTAAATACATCGTACATGCATTTTTGTGATCCAAAGAGGCTTCATGGCAAGTCGTCAAACATGCAGGTTGGCCACCTGAAGCCGGTAACGAAAGGCTCTTGTATTTATTTCGCGTGTTAATCGAGTTATTAAGTCCATGTTAGGTGTTTATTAGTCAATTGCAGGGATTATGAGCGCACTTTTATGGTTAGAAGCGGCTTTTCGGCGTCTCGTCCAGCATGCAGATCGGCCACTTGTAGTCCTGAGCGAACAGTTCTTATTTGAAGTGGATTTTCTCAAGACATGGATTTTATAATGCGATCTTTTGTCTGAGTGGTAAATGCTTCAAACCATGTTTTGGACTGTGTTAACCTGGTATTAATATGCGCTTTACGCTTTAAGCGTAAAATTTTTGGTCTTGCACGAGAACTTACGGTTCTTATAGAATAAAAGGAAACACAACAATAAGATCAAAGAACTTGTAAATAGACAGAACGGAGTGAGTTTCGTTAAGGATGCGTACTTCGAATGGATGTCAACAGAATTGCAAAGGATAATTTTAACTTTCGCATTTTGGGCAGCAGAAAGCTCGGACGGCCATCAATAAAGTGAGCGGATGATGTGGAAGACGTAGCATATCAAATCGTTTGTACCATGAACGTACCAAGAAGCCGAGCAATGAGCCACGAAGTATAGAGCGCAATAGCAAAGGAAGCATCCGGTCTCACCCCGATCTATAAGTGCCATTAAGAAGATGATGAATCGGGTGCTTTCTTATTTTTTTACAAAAATGCCAGTTGAGGGTCCAACAAAATCCCAATTGAGCACTCATTTTGCACAAATGAATTTTTTCTTAATGCATTTTTTACTTTCGTGAAAAATTTGTGTCAAGCTCTCACAGAAAGCGGATGACTAATGATAAAAGGAAATTTCGCGTCTTGCATTTTTTGCTTTCGCGAAAATTTGCAGTTACGCAAGATTGTTCCATTCATAATAAACAAAAGCCGCAGCTACCTGATTTTGTGTCTGTAGGCGCAATTTCTGGTAAATATTAAAAATTATCTGGTGCAAAAAAAGTTATTATATTCGGCTTATTTGCCAGTGATTATTCAAAAGTTGAAGCACGAAATCGGAGCTAACATTCGTAGGATAGTAGACGAAATACCCAAAAATGTAGTGAAGAAGTTCACTGGCAGAAGGGGCCAGAATAGGAAGCCAGTCGTCGATGTCAAATGAGTGAAATTGTAATGGAAAGTTTACTTTTCCCAATAAAAGAAAAAAATTCAATGTAGAACTTGAAAAGATGCATGCCTTTAAATTAAAACGTTAAAATTTAAACCCTCCATCGACCGCCCTATATGCACTCCCTTGACTAAAGACTAAATTATTACTACCACAGCAGTTTCAGATAATTAAATGGAAGAGCAGTATGTCAAGCTGGTTTTACTCTTAATCAAACGTAGGATACTTTTTGCCCCAAAAAAAACTCATTATTTATTGTTACTTTGATTTATTATTCATTGAGTAATATTTTATTGCGCAACAAAAGGCACTTCATTCATAAAGTTTTCAGAACAAAAAACACAAAATTACGAAAGGTTAAACTCTTAACTTCCCAGTATACATTTAAGGTGGAAAATGTTGCACATCTGCACCTGACAGCTTGATACTTTTATTGCCTGACTTTCTAAAAATTGGAAATGTGCATGAGTAGAAAGTGAAAGCGAAAATAGAGCGAATCAAAGAAATAAAAGCATTCTAACAAACACATTCAGACATACAGTTGTAAATGAACACAAATATCTGTAGAGGAATTCCTATACAAATAATCATGAATTATTCAAATAGTTCGAGCATCAGTTGGTTAGCATCAGTCAAAAGTCCGCTTGCCAACAACAATTACCACATAATTACTGTCGTATAATGTGGCACTTATCCTGTCCATTGTCGTTTTCCTCTTTCAGTTTTTTGTTATTTGCCCATCTCTGCGCTTGTACTCCACCAACAGGCCATCTATTTTAATTTACATAATTAATATTCACTTAACATTTTGCTTGCCGAGGCTCGACGTGTACAGAAGGAGTTCGGTGGTGTAAGGCACATCTTTTCCAGCGCACTTCACAGTGCTTTTCAAACACAAAAACAAACAAGCAACAATTTGCAAATAATAGCTGACTATATTTTATGCAAGAAAAATACACAGGCGTTACGGGTAAAGTGTGTATGTATACACTCTATTCTAAAAAACACCGAACAATTTACGCATAAAAATAAAATTTTTTCCGAAAAATTCAAAAAAATTTATATAATTTTTACCCAAATTTTTAACAAGAAACAATAATTTTGTCCCAAAATGCTTAACAAAGAAATAAAAAATTTATCTTAAAATAATTTTCCGCCATATTTTTTGTTTATTATATTTCATTTAATTTTAATTCCGTGTTTTTTGAAAAGTTATTGTATTTTATTAAAACAAATTCTATTTTTTAATATCTCACCTTAAAAACTATGTATCCTTTATACATAAAAATAAAATTTTTTCCGAAGAACGCTTAATAAAACAAAAAAGTAAAAATTTTGTCCCAAACTGTTAAACAAAAAAATAATAATTTTGTCGTAAAATGTTTAACAAAAAAATGATAGTTTTGTCCCAAAATTTTTAATAAAAATAATACTTTTCTTCCAAAAAAAATGTTCGCCAATTTTTTGTTTTCCAAATAATATTTAATTTAATTTTAATTCTGTTTGGTTTCTTGAAAAAAAATTTAGTGAAAAAAAAATCTAATAATATTTCGCTTTAAAAACTATGTATCATTTATGCATAAAAATAAAATTTGTTCCGAAGAATTTTTAATAAAAGAAAGATAATTATTTTGTCCCAAGATGTTAAAAAATATATTATAATTTTGTCCCAAAAATTTAAAAAGAATAATAATAGTTTCGTCCTAAAATATTTAACAAAAAAATAAAAGTTTTGTCCCAACATTTTTAATAAAAAATAATAATTTTCTTCTTTTTTATGCATAAAAATAAAATTTGTTCCGAAAAATGTTTAATAAAAGAAAGATAACTATTTTGCCCCAAAAAATAATTTTGTCCGAAAATTTTTAAGAAAGAATAATAATTTTATCCCAAAAAATAATTTTGTCCCAAAATTTTTAACAACAAATAATAATTTTGTTCCAAAACACAATTTGTGCCAAATTATTTTTTTCAAATATATGTAATTTAATTTTAATTCTGTTTTGTAAATAAAAAATAATACCTTTGTCCCAAAATTTTTAACATAAAATAATAATTTAGTCCCGAGAAACAATTTGTGCCAAATTTGAAAAAAAACAAATATATTTAATTTAATTTTAATTCTGCTTTGTAAATAAATAATAATTCTGTCTAAAAAGAATTTCGTGGAATTTTTTTTTTATTCAATTCATTTAATTTTAATTCTGCTTCTTTTGCAAATTTATTTTATTAAAAACCAACATTCTAATAATATTTCACTATAGAAACTGACATTGTGTATCATATCATTTATCCTTAAGAATTAATTTTTTCCGAAAATGTTTAACAAAGAAATTATAATTTTATCCCAAAATAAGTTTGCCCAAATAAAATATATTAAAAATGGGCCAAATTATTTTGGGACAAAATTATTCTTTTGTTTATTTACAAAACAGAATTAAAATTAAATTAAATATGGGACAAAGATATTTTAGTTGTTAAAAATTTTGGGACAAAATTATTTTTTGGGACATAATTATTTTTTGTAAGACAACATTATTATTGTTTCTTAATAATTTTGGGACAAAATGATACTTTTTTTGTTAAACATTTTGGGACAAAATTATTTTTTATTTCTTTTATTTATTATTTTTTTATTAAACATCAAATTATGTATCAAAATTTTCAACATTGAATAAGTCTCAAATATTTCATTATTATTTTTTTAAATATATGAAATAATGTAAGAGTTAACAAAAAATATTTCGCACAAATTCACTCTAGTTGTTTCTATTACTACCCTTTTTTTCAGAATGGAGGATGTGTTCATGTATTTTGCATACACATATTCGTATCTACGCAAGCCGTAGTTAGACAGCCTGACTGCCTACTGATTAATGCCATTTTATTTGGCTGACGTTAGACAAACCAAGTAGGAAAAGTTTTGTGTGTATTCTGTCATAAGTTTTGATGGGAATTTGTAATGTGCAGGTTTTAATTAAAAATTTAAAACAATGAACAATAACAATGATTTGTGGCTGGATGACATTCCAAAGAGATGAGCTTGCAGCAATCACTATATTATTTTCTATACCTTTTAAGGTTTTATATATTTGCATTGTATTGCATTGAGTAGCAAAGTCCTCTCTCGACAAAAAAATTAACACTTTTTAAGTCTCTCATCGCGGCCTCGGTAGTCTAGCGTAAGCGGCCTCGGTAGCCTAGCGTAAGTACCGTAGCCTGCCATCCCAGGGGTTGTGGGTTCGAATCGCACGTAAAGCACGGTCCTCGCACTTTTCCAAACTTTCCTACTTTACTAGTTTCTATTAAAAAACAAAAATCATTTCTTAACCCCAACAAATCTTGTCCTTCCAATTCTTACACCCGCACAAAAGTCAGCGCATTACTTCCATTGCGGCTGCTAAAACAAGCAAAAAACAAGGAAAACAGACACAGTTACACATTGCAGCAGCGGCGCCAGCAAGAGACACACTAAATTTAGCGAATTGCTCAACCCTCTGTGTGATCCTTTCGCCAGAAAAATGTGGCATACAGATGGCGCTTCAAGCAGAAAGAAGGCATTGTTCCTAAGTAACGACAGGTGGAATCCCCACTACTTTGGACTGGTAGCGGCAAGCTAATCTCCTACCCTGTCAGAAATCAAATGGATTAACGAAAAAAAAGCCAAGACTGAGCATTGTCGAGGGCCTATGCACCCGAGTGGAGTGAATAAGAAAAAAAAAATTTTTTCATCATACCAGGCCTACTGCATGGCGCAGGAACTTGGACGATGACAACATCCGCTGAGGCGTCCCTTGAAGTGATTGAGAGAGAAATTCTGCGTTGGTGACGACTCATGTCGGCTGAATGGAAAGAAGCACTCCGACTCTGAAAGTGTTCAATGCGGTACCAGCTGGTAGTAACAGATGAATAGGAACAGATCCTCAGAGTTGAAGAGATCAGGTGAAACCATAGAAAGCAGCAGAACACAGCGCCAATCGAAGATGACCTGTGAGATCAATCAAATCAATATTTTTTTTTTTTGATTAGATGTTATATTATTATTTTATTACACGAGGGTCGTTTGAAAAGGCCGCGCAAAACTAAAAACTACTTAATTCTTAGGGTAAATATTTCTTATTTTTTATTTGTTCATCCCTTCCGAGCAATAGAATTCATCCTCTGGAAAATACCTTTTAGATTCTGCAATCACCTCCGCATTTGAATAATATAAAACTCCGTCAGCCGTATCTTCAAAATGGGCAACACATAGTAGTCCGAGAGACCTAAGGGAGCCAAGTCTGTTGAAAAAAGGGGGATGTGAAACGAGTTGGAACCCTGTCCCCCTAAATTTCGCGACCACAACTCATCAGGCGTGAAGTGGTGTATTGTCGTGATGGAAAAAGAAAAAATCGACATTCGTGTGAAATCGAAAGAAATCGACTTTCTCGAATCACACGAATGCCGAACACAAAGGAGTAGACCGATCTGGCTCAAATTGGTTGTGCGTTCTTCCAAGAGATGCTAATAACTAAACATGAACTCCATACGCGCTAGTAGTGCCTTTCTGACTTTACACGGAGTTTTCAAAAGACTCTCATATAAAACTTCAAACACTTTTTTTTCTCAAAATTTCAAACTTTTTGATCGACATTTTTTGCTCGTATCAAATTCCAGAGTTTACCGCAAATTTCAAACTTTTTGCCAATGATTTTTAGAAAAATGTTAGGCATCACTGAATTTTCGTGTAATTTTGAGCCAGAGAAAGGTGTCCGCAAACCCACGTTGATCTTTAATAGTTTTTGTGCTGAGGGTTTTTTGTATTTTCTTCCATATTACGAATGCTCGAATTTTTCAAAAACTGTGGGAACTTTGGTTTTGATGAAATCAATTATGGGCAAAATGGAGATAATAAAGGAAAATGTTGTTTGCCTAGTACCCAGATGAATGCTCTCAACACATTATTGTATGCAACAACAATGCAGTGATACCCACGATTCCGTTATGGCTATATTGGCGTCGAATATGACTGGCTTAGGCTAATGTCAAAACTAAGCTCGATGAATAGTCTAAGAAGCTTTTAACTTCCTTGAAAGTAAACAACTGCCTCCACAAGAGGATTTTCCTAAAAAGTATGGGAATTTCTTCAGTTTCTCTTCACTGCTAGTGGAACTGTACGTACATATATGTAGGTGCAATATTTTGGATCATCAAATGTGGTTTTCAATTGTGAATGTTAAAAGTGAATAAATTTCTGTTTTTTTGTTAAAATAAAAACTATTCTATTTTTATTTTATACTAGATTTCAGGTTATAATTGCATGGTAAGAGAAGATAATTAAAACCACGTCCCACCTTTAATAGCTATCATGTGTGGAACATTTGTGGTTAAAAAACTTAAACTTCTAAATAACTTTTCAAACTTTTAGCGATTCGAAACTAGTTCAGTTTTCTCTGTGGGTTTGAACGGTTAAATTTTGCAAGTAACCTCTTTTATGAATTTATTTAGTGTTTATTGTTGCTGCTGCTGTTATTTTTATTATTGTTGTTGCTATTGTTGTAACAATGGTGACTCTACAATAAAGTCATTAATGCTAGACCTTTTCTTGTGAACACATTTATACGAATGGGCTGTTCCAGGACAATAGCCAAATATCAATAAGTAAAATGAAGTTCCTTTCATTTGATTAGATTTAAAAAGAAAAAAAAAAAAACAAAAAAAAAACAAAAACAAAAATTTAAAAAAAAAACGTAGGTTACTTTTTTCTAAAATTTTTGGAAATATTTCACTAAATAAAAATTTTATTAAAAAATAGTGAACTTCAAAAATCTATCAAACCTTTCATTTAATCACCATATTGTGGAATTTTATTTCCATTTAAAATAGTTCAGTTAGATAAAATATTTTCCTAAAATTATATTTCGTTTCCATATTGCCATATTTTATCTAATTTATAAAAATTTTGGGTAAGTGGCGATTTTCTACAAAGTATCCTAAAAATAAAATCTATGCAGGTAAAGCTTTTCATTTGCTACATGCGTTCATGTTATTATAATTTGTTGGATTTAAATTTTTAAATTATTAAGTGGCAACCCCATAAGATTTTTTAACTAAAACTGTTCAAATTAATAATTCATTTTTTATATTATATATATTTTATAAATAATTTAAATTAGGTGGCAACCTTATTCTATTAATTTCAAGTAAATAGTACAAGTTTTTCACTTATTACTTACGTATGTACGTATGTATGTATGTATATGTACATAATTATACGGCATTTTTGTTTTAAATAAATATCATAAAAGCTCTGTAACAAAATTTTAGTGGCAACACCATTTAGCAATTTTGTTATTGTGAATTGAAGTTTCTAAAAAGACCTTTATATTTCAGGCCATAAGACGAAATTTACCTTAATTTTTTCAGCATTTGAAAAGGTGGCAACCTTATGGTATATAATACCTCTACAGATAAAGTTTCTCTTTTGCTGCTTGCCCGCATTATATTGTATTTTAAATTTTTAAATAATATTTTAATACAAAATTTATATTGTTAGCTGGGTGGCAACCTTATTTCAAATTTTTTAAAAAATGAAAAAAAAATCACCGTTCATTCCCCACCGATTTTTGTTTCGATGTTTTGTTTATTTTATAAAAAGTTTCAAATATGTCGCATCCTTAAGCGGACCTTTCATTCGGCACGCTTTTTTGTTTTGACGTTTTATTTATTTTGTAAATAGTTAAATATGTGGCAACCTTAAGCGGAATACCATTTATCCAAATAAAACTATTTCTTTTTTCCTACATAAACATCATTAGATCTTATTTTAAAGTATATCAATAAATGAAATAAAAATCGTAAATGTTAGGTGGCAATCCCATTCAAAATTATTCCAAATTAAAGCTATCAATAATAGATAAAATTATATCACCCAGACTTTTTTAAATTTTTAAATCAGTTAAATGAAAATATTTTATGTTAGATGGCAACCCCATTAAAAATTATTTTAAATTAAAGTTATCAATAACACATAAAAATATATCATTCCAGTCTGTTTTAAATTTTTAAATCAATTAAATTAAAATTTTTTATGTTAGGTGGCAACGCCATTCAAAATTATTTTAAATTAAAGTTATCAATAATACACAAAATTGTATTATATCATTCCAGTCTGTTTTAAATTTTTAAATCAATTAAATTAAAATATTTTATGTTAGGTGGCAACCCCATTCAAAATTATTGTAAAATAAAGTTATCAATAATACATAAAATTGTATTATATCATTCCAGTCTGTTTTAAATTTTTAAACCAACTAAATTAAAATATTCTACGTTAGGTGGCAACCCCATTCAAAAATTTTCTTAATTAAAGCTATGAATAATACAAAAAATTATATTATTCCAGTCTGTTTTAAATTTGTAAATCAATTATTGTAAATTAAAATCTTATATATTAGGTGGCAACCCCAGTCAAATTTTTGCAAATTAAAGTTTTCAAGCATACAAATCTATCCTTCCTTCACTTTTGTATTCTATTAACTTTTGAAAGTATTTAAAAATTGTGATAGCTTTCCCGATATACAACTTTGAATTCTAAACAATTTTTAAATTCTTCCTCTGGAAATCCTAAAATTTTTTCTCCCTCCATTAGGTGTGGAATACGCCACGCATCCAAGCGAAGTCCAATCCTCCAATACCTCCACTTACAGGGCATACGTATAGATGTACACGCATACTATACCACTACATAGAAATATGATAGCCTAACTGGAGAGTACCGACAAATATTTATGCATAATTAAACATGAAATTGGCCATTATCAGAAAGCTTTGCTGTTGTCCTGTCTGCTGTCTGCTGTCTGCTGTGTCCTTTGTACTGTAGCTGTTGCTTTTTCTTCAGCGCGGTCCCCGACAAATCTGTGTTTGGCTTTACAGCAAGTTTGGGTTGTGATTAGTTGGTTGAGCAGCGGCAATGAAGGAAACTTCCAGTAAAGGAAACACCAACAACAAAATGCAATAGAGCAGCTTTTCGAAGGGAAATATCCCCATTACTCTAACAGTACGTGAGTAGTAGAGGATGACAGGGGCAACATGGCTGGGTGCGCTTGTGTTAATTATTGTAGTAAAAATAGTAATTATTATAATTAATAGAAGGCAACCTAGTCACAGCGGGTGGCAGCGTCAACGTAAGCGACGGGAAATGACACTCAACAGGCGTCAGTAGTTGGCGAAATGTAGTGGGAGTATCCGGCAGGCAAGTGGAGCGTGCCTCCGTAAGCATTTCCCATATTATTTTATTTTATTTTTCTTTTCCTTTCCCGGAATGACATTTGCACTTTCGTACTAACCCAGTGAGGAATGGAACTGTAAAGTGGATAGAGCGGAAGATGGGAGAAATAATAAATGAGTGTTTGGTGGAAGGCTAAAGTCTTCATTGTATTAACTCAAACTCTGGCTGAATTGCTTACTGTCACATCCTGTCGGGAGTGCGTAGTGAATAGGCAATACAAAGGATGCGTAGTTTATTGCCATTACAAGGCGCAAAGCGCAAGTCGGCCTGAACTGGCTGTGTGGTTATTTACTATTTTCGCCTCAGTTGTTGGGTGTTAATGACGATGGGAAAAAGTCACTGACAAGATTTAATTTGCGGTCATTTGCTTGTGGTTTGTGCAAATTTCGATGTGTGACCAAAAGGCGCGCGCAGTGATTGTTGCGTAAGTATGCGGTTTGACTTGGTTTGTTCGAAAATGTTTGTTTGCTCTGTTGCGTTGTAATTTTCTTTAGTGCAGTGCTTTCCCTTTCTTCTTTCAACAAAAATGGTGTGAACTAATTTGTGTAATAATTTAAGTGCTTGCGGTTAAGCATCTGAGGCCTAAGTATGCATGTAAGTATTTGAATGTGTTTTTGTGGCTGTGCAGACTTACGTGTGTAGTGGATTGTAAGCAAAAATTGACTACTGGCACAGTAGCCATAGATAAGTGGGTTTGTGTGTGATTAAGAATCGATTGATGCCGAGTTTGTGGAAAATTTCAGCGTTGGAAGCATAAATGATGAAAAATATTTCATATACTCGCACAGTATTACCGGGAAAGTCGCTGAAGTACTTCAGCATGATATTATTTAGGTAATTTTGGATTAATTTTTTTATACGGAATTAACCATTTTCAATATATTCGATTTCAAAGTTTAATTATATTAAAAAAAATATTTTCTTTGCTTGTTCTTCCACTTTAGTTTTTTTGAAATATTAGTTCAAGAGTCCATTTTTTGTTTGTTTTTAGTTGTAAGCTTCTCATTAAGGACGCACTAATCAGTTCTGCAAATCAAAGATGGATTAGCGCTAACACCTGTGAAATTGCTAGACAAACATGGCCATGGCTAAATTTACGTCTGTCCAAGAGTATCATAAAACTGAGTAGACTTCAAATCAGGACCTTAGTAGGGGGCCTCACAGGACATTGTGTCATAGAAAATCATGCAAGGTGATTAAGCGTTCACACGCATGATTTCTGTCGTAGCTGCAGAAATGAGGAGGAATTGGAAACAATTCAATAGCTATTTTGCACATGCCCGGCTCTAGCCAGAAGCAGGAACCGATTTTTAAAATCCTACTTTTTAACGAATACAGATAATCTATACACTTTAGGTATTTACAACCTTTTACGCTTTGTCAAAAGCTCAGGATGGTTCAATATAGAGAGGGAAATGTAGCCAAGCCCCCGCGGCTCACAATGGATCCATTTCGTGGTCTAAGTGGCATCGTTCTCTCTATGTGCGATACGGCTGCCAAACCTAACCTACCCTAACCTAGTTGAAGGGTATGCCAAACAATAACAATTATCAACCAAGTTTGTACAAAGCTCAGACGGTTTAAAATGGCTGCTTGATAAAATTTTGAATTTACGATTTTTCACTAAGGGAAGCCTTCTTCACATTTTAAAAAAATCAAATTTATATGGGAACTAGAATTATATTTAACTACGCATGCTTGCCCCTTTTTTCAATAAACATCGCTAACTGGATTTTTTTATTTTGCTCGCTGTTTTAAGCGTCTGATAAATCAAAAAAATACACTTCCTTATGTAATCGAAAATTTTATTTTATTTTATATATTTTTTTTGGTGGTGGTGAGTTGGGGTTTAAAATGCGTTCGCCCTAACTGCGATCGTCGACTGCTGCCCCGGGTGATGTGTCACTAAATCAATCCACTTCTCTTCCTCTCCTGAATGCTTCCTCTAACCGAAAACAACGGTAGCATTTCTTCGAAGACAGAGAAGATCCAAGTAGGCGTTTTGATGAAGACTGTCGCTTCTACTCTCCCTGCATCCAGAGTCGTCAGTTTTTGAGTCAGTACCAGGCTATTGGTTCATCATCAAGCATCTCTGCCCATGTCAAGGTTTTGGCGCGCAAGACTCGCCCTATGTGCGTGACAATAAGTTGCCAATTTTCCGCACTTTCTATAATTTTTTCAAGGGTGTTGTCTACTCTTAAGGGACCAAGGCTGCCTTTGACAGTTTTGTGATGTAATTTTCATCTTTCACATTTGAAGAATATGTGATCTGCAGGTGCATCTCCGTTGTTGTTGTTGTTGAAGTGGTTGAGTATGTCCTTTTTGAAACAATCCTAAAGTGGCCAGCACCGTTTTACTACCACTGTCCTCGTATAATGATGTTTCTTTTTTTTTTTTTTTTGTTTTGTTCTTCTAAGTCAAATCCATTTAGTGGGGTCCGTATAGCAGCAAATTCTTTATTTCAATGTCTGCGATCTCATTAAATTGCTGCAGGAAAGGCTTAAAGGAGCGGAGTCGTGCCCTAGACAGCCCTGGACATTCACATAAGTAGTGGAAAAGACTTTCCTTCGCACCTTCCGCTTGACAGCTCCTGCAGATAGGATTGAAACGTAGGTTGAGTCTGGTTGTATGATCGCCTGTGAGATGTTTGGCCGAGAGCATCCTAACAGGTGATTCGTCCTTAGGATTTTGTATGATGGCCATATGTTTTTTGTTGTAATATATGTAGCTAGTTGCTTCCATCCTCTTTCGGCTAAAGCATGATAGTGTGAAGCAATGGATGCTTTTAATGTGTTGAGTGGGGTGGAGACTGCCACCGCCTCTGCTATTTCTAGTGTCGAGCCTTTTCTTGCTAGCTCATCTGCTTTCTAATTACCGAGTATGTTCCTGTCTCCGTAGATGCATTCAGTGGTTTCCGTTTTCTCTATTTTCTTTAGATATTTTTGAAAATACCAGTGTCCTGATAGCATCTGAGTAATATAAAAGTGTACCTCTTCGAACTGTCCGTCAAAGTATTTATCTATATTTGGTATAAGTCTTGCCATCCATCTACGTTTCGTCTCTGACTCCCAGCGTTCTTGCCATGTTTATAGTACGGGCTCGTGTGTGGTCCAGAATAGCGTTTGCCGTGCCGTTTTCAAGGATCCATAATTCATTTCGTTCTCTCGCTAGAAGATCTATAGGTATCGTGGCGCTATTGATGAGTACTTCTGCTTCTGATACTGTGCAGTATGCTGAAGCGACATGGAACGCAGCAGTTCTCAGCGCAGCTTTAACTGTGTCCTCCCACACTTCACATCCGTATGGTAAAATAAATACCATAGTGTCCCTGAGCAGCTTTCGCCTGCTTGCCACGAGGCCTAAGATATTATCCATCAATCTTGATAGCGCTGATATTGTTTTGGCAGAGTTTTCAGCAGCCTATTGGACTTGTGCCCAATAAGTCAGCTTATTGTCAAGTCTGATGCCCAGATATTTTAGCACGTTTGCACTCGTTGTGTTCTCTGTTTAATTAATCTAAATTTAATTAATCACCCTTATTATCGGCTCATTAAAGAAGCCGCGCCACAGCCAAGCAAATCAATCGAAAATTTCTTTTACAGACTGCCACTCCACTTAGATTGGCTCGTGGTTATTCCCAATTGCCCGCCTACGGGTCGCTTATAACAAAATCACAGTGCAGCTAGAACCTAGTAACATAAAAGCAGAATTTCGAGTTCAATAAGCTAAAATATATAAACTTTACCTGCTGAAATCGCTGTGGAACCTCTCAGTTAGCTGTCAAGCTGAGAAATTAGGTTCTCTGCTAAGCCTGCAGTTAACTGGAATAGTTTTTGGAACTTCTCTGCGGCCATTTGGAAAGGTTGTCCACAACCCGGAGCAAACGTCGATTCACAGATTGAGGGCTCACCATCTCCTCTCTAATCGATAAATCATAAGACAAATAATTAACAACATTTTCATAATGTAAAACCACCTGTTTCCTCCTTTGAGTTACCCACACTAAAATCGTTGTCGCTTACTTTGCGAAAATGGACTTGTTAACTAAAGCTGATTTTGTCTTATCGATTTTCGTTATGAAACGGGTTATCGAATAGCAAAATCGTTAAAATTGCGGCTAAGGAGAGATAACAGTGAGAATGTCGTTAAAATATGTTAGTGAGTTCCACTATATTAAAATAAAATTAAATATCTAAGAGTAATTTTGGATAAGAAGCTGACTTGGGAAACACATACCATATTTCGCTAAAGATGAATCGGGCAGTGAGGATCTTTCAACAATGCCGTAGAGCCTTTGGCCAAAACCTGGGGTCTGAAGCCTGTAGTCTGGTGAATCTACATAGAACTTTTCAGACCAATCATCACTTATGCTTCTGTGGTTTGGTGGAGATGGACTATGATTAAGCCCACACTTCGGGAACTATACAGGCTGCAAATACATAAGTGTATGTTTAAGTATCACGGGTGCCATAAGTACAACCTCTGGTGATGCCCTAAATGCTATGCTTGATTAGCTCCCCCTGGATCTTAAGATACAGCAGGAAGCAATAAAAGCAATGTGTAGACTATATAAATATGGCCTCTGGCATGAAGACGAAACTTCGGGTCACAGAGAAATCTTTAAGATGCTATCTGAGCAGTATCTACTCTTTTTGGTAATTAAAGACGACCTTCTACCCATAATTTGGTTTGGAAGGAAGTTTGATGTCAAATATTAAAGTTTGATGGATATTTTCTTTACCGATGGGTCCAATAATGAAATAGGTCCTGGAGCCGGATGGTAATTAAACGGTTGTAAGAAGTATCATTACGCTATGGTAGGAATGGGAACTGTTTTCAAACGGAAGTTTTAGCCATTCTGAAAGTAGCAGAATGGATCATTGAGAGGAGATGGAGCGGGAAACAGATTGGAATTTTCAGTGACAGTCAGGCTGCGCTAAAGGCTCTGGAGTACGCAAAGCAAACCTCAAAGATTTTTCAAGAATGTAAGAAGAAGCTTAATTCTGTCGCAAGACAAAACAGGCTTGTACTTATATGGGTTCCAGAACACTGCGGTGCTCAAGGGCATGAAATTGCCGATGAATTGCCCAACTGTGATTGCCCAACTGTGATTGCCCAACTGATCAGCGATTCTCCTATAGGCACCAGAGGCAATAATCGCAATCAGTTCTGCAGGAATTAAGAAGTGGATTAGCGACTAGATATGCAATTTACTTAAAGAGCGATGGTCCGGTCTTGAACACTGCAGGAGTGCAAAATATTCTGTGACAAGCTGTCGGACTTTCTTCTCAAACCTGGAAGAAAAGACGTTCGGTTGATGGTCGATATTATTAAAGGACACAATCCATGGGTTCAACATATGACTACCATTGGAATCATTGAGGACCCGATTCGACCGTCTTGCTTAAAGGAGGCGGATGACACTGAGCTTTTCTCTGTGAGTATCCAGCATTTGCTAATGCAAGGTTTCGAATTTTGGGATCCGATGTCATGAGAATGAGTAAAACTCGTTCTCTCAAACTGGTGGACATTTTCAGATTTACAAAGAATCTGGAAAATTCTAATAGGTCTAACTACCACTATTCCTCTATTGTACCTTATCTTTTTCTTTCTGTTACTTCACTCCTTCCTCCTTGACTATCCACCCTTTCACTTTGCAGAGCTTTAAATACAGTGGGTGAAAACCCTGAGTGTATTAGGAGTTGCAAATCTTTCGGTGCTTCTTGGCTCGACGTTTCAAATTTCAAAATTTCAATTTCGAATCCCACTACTGGCCCAGGTTCAATGAAAGATGATCTGAATCACTAATATCTCTCGAAGGTTTCTTCCTTCAGACCGTGTGAGTAACATACCGGACACTGGCTTTCCACGGACACATAGCATACGCATGGGCATGGGCTTCATTATAAATGACTTATATTGCAGCTGCAGTGATGAACAGAAGTCGAAGACCGTTTAATATTACCGTTGCCACTATCCAGCTTTGTTAGAGTTGCGTTGTTTTAGCAAGTATTTTTTTTAAAGCCTGCATTGAGTCACCAGCCGTTCGGAGTTCTCACATACTTAGGGTCAGTTTTTCAGTGTAAGTTTGCCACTGATTTCCAGCTAAACTAAGTCTAAACGCCTACTTTTATAGGCTGAAACTCAGTTTAACAATTCCCCATAGGAATATGAAATATGTTTTTTTTTGCAAACAAAATTTTTAAGTCCAAACTTGTCAACTTGTCAACAAATGCAGTGAAAACACATCAACAGAAATGACAAAAATCAAAACGTACAGCGCAAATCCGATATCACAGCATGAATACATAGCGATTAGATAAAGCATAAACACCTCAAATACCAACTTAAATAAATACGCATCAAAATTCTAAATAAAGCAACAAAAATTATCAGGTGATTGACAAATAGACAGGCTGGCATAACAATGCATCAAGCGATCGATTAATAGCAGACAACAGACAGAGGATAGCCGATAACGCAGGCTGGACTGCAGACAGCCAGCAGCGGAGCAGAGTAGAGAGTGGATAGTGGGCAGTGGTGAGTACAACTGATGCGCTCAATGCCTCAGGGCATTAACAATTCAATGCATATTTTACGGTTACAAAAAATCACATACAAACGCATGCTCAACTGCACACAAGTGTTTATGTGTCAACGAAGAGAGTGAGAAAATCAAATTCACATAAATTACACGCTTGTTGGCTTTACAACAAGTATGCAGTGAAAACGAATATGTGTGGGCAACAATAACAATATGAAAATTGCACGTACATATATAGGTTCAAATTCAAATGAAGGTGTGTGTTTGTGTGTGTGCCTTGATATGTATATGTGATAAAAGCGTTGGCGTAAGAGTGATACTTTGGGCAGTGAGCCAAATAATATTCAAAAGTTTACATGCGCTTTTGTGTTTATAAATAAGCGTTTGTGTTTGAGTGTATGGTGAAAGTGGTTATTGGTGGTTTGACTTTGTCATGCATATCCATATTTGTGAAACTGTGTGCGTAAATGAAAATTACTAGCAGCAGTTTGTTATTGTAACTAGCTTGGATTGGCTGAATATGTACTTGTGGCTAACCAAGTTAACAGTATAATCATAAAGTTAAACGCTAGTGATGGGAAAAAGCTGTGTATGAAAATATTTTCGTTTATACTCTAAACTTTTACTGCATGCATTTACACATATGAACACGCAATTATAATTTAACGCATATCTGCACACACACACACACACACACACACACATACCTCCCCATATATAAATATGTATAGAAAATATACAACCCGCACATCAACCCTGAATGCATCATATTTTAGGACTAAGCCGCAAGTGGGTAGGAGTAGCGAAAAAAAAGTGGAAAATGCTGCAAACAAGCGAACGTAAAATAGTTGAAAAATAAATTTCCATAGAAAATATGTGGAAAATGATAGCCGGTTGTGTATATTTGGTAAGCGCTCGCCAATATTGATTATGGTTTAGTTGCGGCTTGATGCGTCCGTTTCCTTTGTGTGCCAGTCGCGTTGGCAACTAAAGGATTACAATAACTTACCACGCGGCGCTGCGTACTTTTTTTGGGGTTTTGGCCGGTTTTATGGTTGGCTTTCGGTTTCACTATAACGTGATAGCTGTGCAAAGAATTATCTACATACACACATATGCATACATACATACACACCATACACGTATGCATATAATCGAGTGTTTTATGGGCAAAATGTCTACTTGTATGCATAAATATTTTATGTGTATTGGAAGTGACATATAAAATATTTTCAACCTGCTCAGTGAGTTAATCTTTGAGTCAATAGAACAACTAAACCAAGCCTAAAACCCTAAATTTTCAGCTCTCAGCACTCAAATCTGGTTGATAATCCATGAGAAACATGAAATAAACGAGTCTGCGAACACAATATTTCTAAAATGTGATCAATTTTGAGTTATCAATTATCCATATTGCATTATTTTAACGTTTTTATTTTTATTATGTGAATATCTTATATATAAATATCCCATACCTAACACGTGGACTGAAATGTCCCGGGCTTAAAGATGACACCAGTTGTATTACATTCACCTCTTTTTCAGTTAAGGGGTTATACGAGTATAGTACCTTGTGTTGGACTAAAAAATCGAAAATTTTTCTATAGCATATTCTAAAAGTACATCATCTCAAAAATATAAATTCGAAAATCATAAAGTTCGAACTACTAGAACGAAAGCTACAAATCGTGGAAGCGCGCCACCTTTCTTGGAACGATGAAGTGCACGCAAAACTTTAGCCGCGATTATCTCGAAGTCGTGTTTTTTGAAAATTATCGTCGCGGTGATCATTATTTCTCAAAACCTATTTGACCGATATGCATAAACTTTTTTTTAATTATTTGAAGTTACAACCTCGTGAATCTAAACGGTTTCTTTTTATAAATATTTGCATAGTTCGCTGGAATTAATTTTTTTTTAATTTTTCAACCCCTCAAAAATTTTTTTTTTTGTGCAAAGCGGTTTTCATAGCGAGAAAATTTTTTTTGGGTAAATAAACCCTTCAGATTCACTTAAAAATATTTTTCTACAATAATCATTTAATTTTTTTTGTTTTCAGTTGAGCTGCTCATGTGCATGCCGTGATCACCACAAGCCTCTTCTAAAAAACGGCGTTTCGGGGGAGGGGCGATATAAACAATAATTAATAACATTTTTTTTTTAAATAAAAACACCAAAATGTATTCTTCGAGAGTTACCCCTCAGTATGATATATGCCTTATTTGAATAAAAGTAAATATTTAAAAAAAAGGATGACAATCGTCCATTTTTTTGGACTCACAAGGTACATAACCCCTTAACCTTAAAAAATCAGTTGTTTAAATTTCATGATATCCTATCCATTAGTTCGTGAGTTATTTTGCTAAGAGTGACGCTACTTTTGTTATTTTCGAAGTAATGGATCAAAAAGAGTTTTGTGTTTTAATTTTTCACTACTTCTTGGGGGGAAAAAATATCGCTCGCGCAAAGCAATGGCTTGAAAAGTGTCTTGGGAACTTTGCTGAATTAAAAACAACAATAAAACGATAGTTTGCTGACTTCAAACGCGGTCGTAGAGACACCGATGATGCACAACGCAGTGCACGTCCAAATGACGCGGAAATACGAAAAAGCAACTGGGAAACGACGCTCTGTCTCTGAAGAAGAGGAGATTGCGATAGTAACCCCCATCTCCTCCACAACGCACTTTCGCTGATACAATTGAGAGATTTCGGATATGTTTGGAGCCTCCAGATTCCACGCCCTTGCCACCAAGCGGGTAGTTTGCCACTTGTGTGGGCTCGACCTGGAGTAAGGATCCTTTTGTTGTCCATTACCTTAAGACGGTTTCAGTTCGGAACTCATCCCTAGCCAGTTTGATTTGCGGACGACACCCTGATTAATTGAATCATCACACGAGAGTTGGAACTTAGCCCATCTAGGAAGGTCACTTGTGTGATATCAGGGCTTCGCTATCCACCACCTGGGACGCGCTCGACGGCAGATCAGACAACTCTTCGCGGGCGAAATCCTTAAAAAAATCTACAAAATCGTTTTGAATAATCGAAAAGTGAAGTTGAGTGAGTTAGCTGATATCGTAAAGAAATCAAAAGAAAATCTTTATTGATCACTTGACTATGACGCAGAATCATGCACGTATTCTGGCCAAATACAATTCAAAACACCGCGTTCTGGTAAGCTACAAAGCAAATAACGATTGAAATTGAAATAACTAAACGTAAGTGGATCTCGCTTGGCCCCTCCTTACGTAGATCAAACAACGACATCACCAGAAATGCAGTTGAGTGGAACCCGCAGGGTAGCCGCCGCAGAGGAAGACCGTCAAACACATAGAGACGGATGATCGTGGTGGAGATGGAAAAGACGAATAAAACTGGCAATTTGTTGTGGCACTATGCTCCATAAAGGAATAAGGGGATCAAATATATACTTGACTATGAGAAAGCTCTGCTCCGCGTTTGCTGACCAAAAACGAAAACATGAAACTACATGAATTTAACTTCAAATTGCTCCCACACCCACCTTTTGCTCCCAGCGGCTACTGGTGGTTCGCTGACCTAACAAAAATACATCCGCTGGCTAGGGCACGTTTGCAGAATGCAAGATGTAAAAATACCTCGTAGTGGTCTAGATGCGCGCATGCTTGTTGAAAAGTGAAGAAGACGACCACGGAAACGGTGGTTAGCCGACGTTGAGGACGACCTCAGAACTATAGGAGTGACCAACTATCGGAGTCTGGCTATGGACCGAGGTGCACGGAGAAGAATTGTGGAGGAAGCTAAGGCTCACAACGAGCTGTGATTTTATGAATGATGATGATGAGCACTTGGCTCAAAAAATGTGCGCTCAATCTATTGAATTATAAACCGGCAAAAGAGTGTTGAATAAATTTTAAAATTATAGTGAATAACAGGTTTTGTGAAATTTACAATTTTCAAGTATTAAATAAAAAAAAAACTACACTAACTAACCTCTACAAGGCTCTCATCATGCCCATCCTAACGTATGGCGCAGAAGCTTGGACGATGACAACATCCGATGAAGCGACGCTTGGAGTGTTCGAGAGAAAGATTCTGCGTAAGATTTTTGGACCTTTGCACGTTGGCAATGGCGAATATCGCAGACGATGGAACGATGAGCTGTATGAGCTTTACGACGACATAGACATAGCGCAGCGAATAAAGATCCAGCGGCTACGTTGGCTGGGTCATGTCGTCCGAATGGATACAAACCCTCCGGCTCTGAAAGTATTCGATGCGGTACCAGCTGGTGGTAGTAGAGTAAGAGGAAGGCCTCCTCTACGTTGGAAAGATCAGGTGGAGAAGGACTTGGCTTCACTTGGTGTGTCCAATTGGCGCCGGTTAGCACGAGAAAGAAACGACTGGCGCGCTTTGTTAAATTAAGAAGAAGAAGAAATCAAAAGAAAAATTTAAAGCTAAAAAGTTCTAATATAATCAAAAAAATAAAAGTAAAAAATTAGTACGTAATTAACAGTCTTGCCCATTGGTGCTATAATTTGCAGCGGAGTTTATGCGAACACTTCTCCTCAATATCCTATATATGCAACCGTCAGCAGTCTTAAATCTGCAAATTTAAATGGTGCGTGCCACTTCAGAGTGCTAAAAAATAAAGTCATACAACTTAAATGTACACTCATGAGCAATAAAATAGTCATGCGACAGTTTGACCAGTTTTGTCTACTTTGCATTTGTTTTTTTAATAAATTTTAATTTTTTACGGAAGTTTAAGTCAATGTAGAAAAAAAATCATATCTACCGTTCTCAGAAATTGAGTTCAAAAAAAAAAATTTTTATTGTTGAACATAGTTTTTAAAATAAATTTTTTAGCCCATCATTTTATAGGCAATCCAAGTTACTCAAAATCATTATTTTTCTATATACTAAAAAAGTTATGCAGAGACAAAATTGAATGATTAATTTTGCGCCACCTTGTATGACAAAGTTGCAAATGGCAATGGTTCAAAAATTACATGGAAAAAACAGCGGGACACTGTCACCAAAAAAAAAAATTGTCAAAAACTTGAAACTTGCACTTTATTATACACAAATTAAGGCGGCTATAAAACTTGATGCCACAAATGATTCTAAAAATTCTGATTGAAAAGTTTGAAATTTTGGTGGATATTTGTAGAATTTTCATAATTCTTGTATAATTCATTATTTTGAATAAAAAATTAATAGACGATACCGGTATATACCTATGAAATGAGACTTTTTTTCAATTTTAAACGTTTATTAACAAAAAATGGTTACAAATTTAATCTTGAAAATAATAGCCATCGCTAGCGACACATTTTTCCCATCTCTCAGGAAATTTGTGGATGCCGCGCCAAAAAAATTGGCCGTCTTTGGCCGCAAACCAATCATCGAGCCATTTTTTTGGCTTCTTCGTGAGAATTGAAGCGCTGCTCGAAAAGTGCGTGACCCATCGATGCAACCAAATGATAATCGGAAGGCGGCAAATCTGGTGAGTAAGCCGCATGCACCAGTGGTTCCCAATCGTATGTCTCCACCAGTTCCCGGGTACGTCTCCATCAATTCCCGGGTCGCTCTTGTTCGATGGGGCGGTGCATTGTCATCAAGAAAATCATCAAGACAAATTACTTTGTGACGCTCATCGGCATATTCTGGGCGTTTTCGGTGTATAGCGCTGTTCAAATCGGCCAATTGTCGTTGGTAGCGTGCACCGTCAACTCTTTCACCTGGTTTTAATAGCTCGTACCAAATCATACCACGCTGATCCGAGAAAACACACAGCATTGCCTTGCGGCCGAAACGATTTAGTTTGACCGTTGTTTTTGGCTTGTGGCCGGGCGGACCAAACGATCGTTTACGCTTGGGTTGAGTCGATGCAAAAAAGACTTCCTTTTGAACCGGGAGAGCAGCATTTCACAAGTGGTTTCACGATGTCCGCAAATCGTAGTTTGAAGGCACGAAATTCGACATTTTTAAGAGCGACAAAAATGCATTGCTGTATGAAACGTAACAAATAAAGAAGTGAATATTGATCACAGATGACAGATGAAAGAAACAAGACATTTGGGAAGGTTTAAAAATACTCCTAGCGACATCTATGGACTAATAGCTGAAAGTCTCATTTCATTTCCATAAATAAACCGAAATATAAAAAGAAAAATTGGTCAAAATGTCGTACACCTATTCAATTGCCCGTGAGTGTAAATACGTATATATTTCTGCAAAAAATTCCAATTTTACTTGCCGGAGATGATCGATGGATCTCTGCTATTTCCGAGGAAAGCTTACCGAATTTCAATGTTCTAGCGGTGAAAATATACGAAATTAATGGCACACGCACTCACCTCAACTTCTCAAAGTAAGATATTACCAAAGAAATAAAATGATTTATTATTTATAATGGCCTAATGTGGGAATTGCATGCCACAATTCTACGTATGCATTGAATGCCGCAAGCTCAAAAGATAATCGCAGAAGTGAAGACAAATCCATTGGTAATAAAACAAATGCCAACTTAACGCAGCTTAAAAGCCGAACGCTATGAAAATACATTAAGGCGGGGCAGGTATGTATGCAAATATAAGTGTATGTGTGTGTATGTGGCCTAAGAAGATTTACGCTTTGCCATATGTATAAACATATTTTGGATAAACGAAAAATATGGAAAACAGGCATTTTTCGTAGGCAAATAAAAGGTGAAACAAAAATAGAAAAGAAAAATTATTAATGTGTTTTTTTATTATTTATTATTTATTTATTAGATTTTATTTTTTCCGAATTGTGGATAATCATTTTTACGCGCGACAACACGCAAACATTCAAAGCACAACCAAGTATGAGGAAATATTTACTGGAAATACATTTGCGGGGGCGTATGAGTGATTAATGGAGAAACAGTAGCCACTTGATCACGTGAACAACAACAGGTACATATGAAAGTATTTTAAATAAACTCATTGAACGCATACGATTCTTAAAAGATGAAGGAGGCGCCGGAGTGTTGGTAACTATTCGTTGTATTACTGTAAAGGTCAGCCAGAATCAGTGAAACCAGCTAGTGACGCCGAAAATTCTGAAACTATTTGGTAAAGATACGCACTTAACCTTCAAGTTGGTTGTTTAGCGTACGGTGAGCGATAAAACAAATGCTTCAAGGAATGCTAGCTAAGCTTTAAGGTGCGTTATTTTATGAATTTATTTATTTGAACGTCAAAGCTTGTAAAGTTTGCTAGTGCGAATTTCGCGAGCGCCTAAGAAACTTTGTGGGTAGAGAATTCTTGAAAAGAGTTACTACTTGATCAGGCCTTTGTGAGATATAGCGAACTGTCGGGAAAATTAAATGGCAAATAAAAACTCGACCTGCTACTTATAGACGGGAAGAGAGACTTGACATGAAAAAACCGAAAGTTAGATAGGTTGGGTTTGGCAGCCGCATCAGACATAGCGACAGCGATGCCACTGATACCACGAAATGGGTCCTTTGTGAGCCACAGGGGTTGGTCTATATTCTCCCTGCCAGATTGAACCATTCTGAGCTTTGGCCAAGCGTAAAAGGTTGTTGATACCCAAATTTTTTAGATCTTTTAAAGGGTGGTTAAGTTTCAAGGGCCGGTGTTGATTTTAAATAAAATACAATTTCTTTAGAAAATTATTGTAATTTCTCTTTACTATGATAATACTGGTACGGATCAATTACGAATAGAACAAAATATCGGCCAAATGGCCGCCGCGGTCTCAGCGGCACACCTCCATCCGATGGTCCAAATTTTCGATGACGCTGAGGCATAATTGAGGTTCTATGTCGCTAATGAACCGAATTATCTCATCATTTAGCTCTTGAATTGTTGCTGGCTTATCAAAGTACACCGTTTCTTTCAAATAATCCCAAAGAAGGAAGTCCCGACCCAAATTGATGGACATCAGAATTTTTGCCTACCCACAAATCGACCCGGCCTAATGAACGGACTTGCACCTTTCTCTGATACCTCCAGCTAGCCTCCCAGCCTTTCACAGATGCACGCAAGTCCAACCACCACCGTCAAGGTCCAGATACGAGGAAAGAATATATAGATAAGTGCATAGATAAATGTATAAGATTAATGTATATATATTTTTAATTGGCGCTCACACCCTATATTGGTTCTTGGGCAAGCTCCTCCTTCTATTTGTGGTTTGTGCCTTGTGTTTCTTCCACAAATGGAGGATCTACAGTTTTAAGCCGACTCCAAATGGCAGATGGTTTTTTTTTATGAGATTCAGTTACTTTCCGAGAAAAATTAAAAAAAGCAATAAAATATGATCTTCACGTAGAATGGCCCCCTTAATTCGATTGTAAGCTCGACATAGAGTTGCGCTGGTTGTTGGTTTATTCCAATATAATAAGAAAAGCGCTAAAAAAATGTTCTCACAAGAGCATATGAAAAGGGAATTTGTGGTGAATTGCAATTGAAAATTTTCTGGTCTTATTTTCTGTGCACTTAATTTTTGTTTAACCCTTTCGCTACATCTTTTTATTCCGCCATCCAAAAATCCAAATTTTTGTCTGAGTATTTATTTTAGGACCAAGAACAATACAAATAATTTTTTTTTATTTTTTTTGTTAAGTGCTTTTTTTAATGTTGCCATATAGCAACAAATGTTTTGTATGGTAAAGAAAAACAGTTTATTTTTGGTTTTTGCATAAAGGTTCGTACATTTATTAAAATTTGGTTTGATATCAAAATTTAAATTTATTTATAAATCAAGATTTCTAAACTAAAGTTCCAACAATAACAAAATATTTAAAATAAAAAAATCCATTCAATACTATAAATATACACGTACATACATATTAAAAAGTGAACAAGGATATAAACTAAAAACATAAAATATTAGCATAAAAAGTATTATAGAAAACTATAGCTATAAAAATTACTTAAAATAATACAAAGGAAAGAAGTATTATAATATTATCTTATATTATAATTATATCTTACCAAGAATTTAGTCGCTGCAGTGATAATCCTTAAACCAATCGCGATCTCCGTTGGTTAGACACAAGTGAACCAAACACTTTGAACAGTTGTATCTGGAAAATCCTGAACATCTTTTTAATTTGCATCTGTTTTTTTTTTTTCTCAGTGTACTCCACCCAATGTTGATTTCCATCATATCGGACAGAAACTGATGGTGCTGTTTCATATCTCTTTCGAGAAGTTGATGGGCTGTCGATGTTTTCAAAGAGACTTTTGGCCGTCCACGTTTGCGAGAAAATGCATCCTTATTTGCTTGCGCTAGCAGACCATCAGCAATGTCGTTGCGGAACTCAAGCAGATCCATGTGTTTCTGATTTTGGCCTTTATTATTACCCTCATGATCCTTCCTGTACTCCAGCCATGAGTTGCATGTGTGGTCAAATATTTCAAGTGTCCATTTTCTTGACCGTATCGATATTCTATACAATGAAAGAAGGCAGTCTATTTTATCAACTCCTCCCATATTCTTGTTGTACACAGCCACAATGTAGGGCTGAGTTATTTCAACTTTCGTCTTTTTTTCAACTAAAAATCTTTGCACATTTTTAAGCGGCTCTTCGCCATATATTGATGAAATCAATTGGACAACACCTCCATCTAGCCATCTTATGACATAAAGATTGTCCTCCCTTTCGATGCGGTAATCAAAACTACCTCTTCCTTCCTTTTTTAGTTCCTTTTCAGATTGCAAAGGCACTTTCCTACACCTATTTCCTCTAATTGTACCCGTAGTCCAAATACCTTTTTTCTGTAAGTACGGTATCAAATTAAGTGTAGAAAAATAGTTGTCAAAAACTACCTTGAAGTTTTTGTTTTCGGGAATAGTTCTTGTGAGATGAACTACACTATCGGAGCAAAACCCTAGTTTTGGTCCAGAAGTAACGGTATTTTTTCCTTGATATATTTCAAAGTCATACAACATGCCCTTTGAACTACATAGACAAAATAATTTAATTCCCCATTTTATTGGCTTTTTAGGCATGTATTGTCTAAGGACAGTCTTTCCTTTGAAAGGTACCATCATTTCATCCACACAAAGATTCTCTTCTTTGGGGATAGTATACAACTTTTTAGTAAAGATATTTATTAATGTTAAGTTAAAAGATCGACCGTCTTTTAAAAGAGAGGCTTGGTTTGTCGCCTGCACTACTTCTTCAAAAAATTCTACAGTAAAATACTCCAAAAAGTACTGTAATGGAAGTTGTACAGCGTTACTTGAATAACACTCAGAAAACTTAGCTTGAGGAGGAGCCCACGAAGTCTTTTTCCATCGAAATTCATTAACTTGTTTGGTTGATTGTTCGAAGTACCAGCTTCTGAGCTAGAGCCATTTTCATCCAAAACTAGTTCGTCATTACATTCCCCGTTGATATTTGTAATGCTTATATCGTACGGACCTTGACGACTAAGCTCCTCCATCACAAAAGTTTCATTATTGTCAAATGCCTCAAATAAATCCTCTGATATTTCTTTCGATTCCGAATTCTCAAGGTCTGAGAGATCTGAGTCCTCGAAATTCTCCAAAATCTGTTCTATAACACTGTCGCTAATTTTTCTTGCCATATTTGAAAATAATATTCCGCAAACAAATAATTCGATCGCAAATAAATTTCTTCTGCAATCTAATGCAAGTTAACACCTTACGAGAAATTTGTTGCCATATGGCAACAAGCTTAGTTTTAAAAATTAGCACAGCTTTTAAAGCTGCGAGCGAAAAAATATGTATATGCCAAATGACAGATTGAACATTTTTCTATATACTTTATTCAAAAATTGTTGAAAACATTTGCCCAAAATGCCTCAAAAATCTAAAAATGCAATATACAAATTTCAGAGTGAAGTGCTATATGCCAGAAGACTTTCTTTAAAAATGGTGTATTACCGATATATAATAGGCGGTTATTATTTATTTTATTTCTGTTTAACCATTAAACTTCAATTTTTGAAAATATGTAACAAAAAAGTTGATATTTTTTACAAGAGAGCGTTGACGGCCTTTTAAAGTTTACTGTTGCCATATGGCAACAATATCGCGAAAGGGTTAATTTGGTATCAATAGATGAGTTTAGTGAGCACCTCTTCTCCAAAGGAGTTCACTTAATAGCGAGAATACTGTACATAGTACCGATGGGTGAAAGGTGCATAAGCTGGCAACCAAATGCTGCACACTAACAATTAATGTTCACCCGAATGTTCGGCATTAATTTCTTCATTAGGCTAAATGGATTATTTGTAATTAAATGTGTGCAAATCACAAAAACAGCAACAAAAGAGGGAACGTCGCTTATTGCTCGCACTATTTCTACGAAATCCTTGCTGTACCCAGATGGAGTGGTGTAGCGACACACATACTTATATACATACATAGTTAGCATGTGAAGGCGGTAATTTGTTAGCGCTTTTTTTTGGGTTTTTTGCGGCACTTAATTTAATGATGATTTATATGCTACAACTGTTGTAGTTCCACAGCATCCCATCGCTTTCAGTGCTTTGTGAATAATAAGGAAATACGCACTTACAGTGTTGGGCAAAATATATTGAACTGGTGCCTACTATTGGCACCATCAGCTAGTACACTAACAAATATTATTCTGATTTCGAAATAAAGAAAAAATTAATACAGCTGTGGGCAAAAAGTAAGGGGAATTTAGTTGTCAAACTTCGAGGGATTAAAATTTCGCTATAGGTATTTTTTTCATGAGTTGGCAGCACTGTTAATAACATCTGGACCAACTTTCATGTGAATGTCATTATCAGTGATATATTTATGCTTGTGTTTACCAAACGACCAAGAGTGCATTTTTCGATTTTTACAATGTCTGATTTGATTGAGCAGAAAAGTGCCATCAAATTTTGTTTGCGGAATGAAATTTCGGCTGCGGAAACATTAAGCATGTTGCAGAAGGCATTTGGTGATTCGGCCATGTCGCAGAAAATTGTTTATAAGTGGTACAAAGACTTCAAAGAGAGTCGAGAACGTGTTGATGACTTGGAGCGCTCCGGACGACCATCGACGTCAACAGATGACCAACACGTCAATAAAGTGAAGGAGTTAGTGTTCAAAATCGTCGGTTGACTGTTAAAGACCTTACTGATATGATCGGAATATCAGAAGGATCTGTGAAAACCATTTTGAAAGACCATTTGGGCCTACGAAAAGTCAAATCTCGTTTGGTACCGAAAACTCTCAATTTCTTGGAAAAAAGTCGTCGCGTTGATGTGTGTGAACCAATGCTTTCAGACTATCTGGACAAGTTCAAATGCATCATTACGGGAGATGAGACTTGGATTTATGCTTACGACCCTGAAGCAACCGACCAATCAAGCGAATATCGGGCTAAACGCGAGGCCAGACCGAAAAGAGCACGTCAAAGTCGTTCAAAAATAAAGGTCATGATGACAGTTTTTCCAATTTTCGTGGTGTGGTGCACTACGAATTCCTTCCACCTGGCCAAGGAATATTATTTGAGCGTTATGCGCTGTTTACGTGAAGCAATTCGTCTAAAAAGACCAGAATTATGGGCCAACAACCCTTGGTTTTTGCATCTCGATAATGCACCGTCTCACACTGCCTTCGTTCTTCGTGACCATTTCGCCAAAAATTCCACGCATATCGTTCCGCAACCACCGTATTCGCCTGATTTGGCTCCGTGTGACTTCTGGCTATTCCCAAAACTCAAGAGACCACTCCGGGGAACGCGTTTCGAGTTGATTGAGGAGATAAAAGCTGAATCGAAGAAGGGCTGATGGCTATACCGGAAATGGACTATTTGGCATGTTTCGGGGATTGGAAAAATCGTTGGCATAAGTGTATTTCATCGAGAGGGGTTTATTTTGAAGGGGATGAAATTGATTTACAAGAATAAATAAAGATTTTAATTTTACAACCAAATTCACCTTACTTTTTGCCCACTTATTTTTGTCCATACTGACACCCTCTCTGCCCATTCTGCTGCTATTTCCCAGATATTTCTTCTTGGCCCGGTGAAAGTTACATTTTGACTATATAATTTATAAAGCCAATTTTATTGTATGGAGTCCTTGTCTGGTAGGACTCGCTGTAAAGGACGACACCTCTTAGGATGCTGGATATGGTCCAAAAGTCGGCTCTCAATGGAATCAGTGAGGGCATCCGACTACTTCCACTCTAGCGCTTAACGCAATGCTGAATGTGGTACCCGTGCACATCACAGGGAAAACTGCCGCTACACACGTCTCACTTAAATTGAGGTATTCGGACAACATCTAGATTTAAGCTCCGAATTCTTGGCTAGAATTTTTAGAAGAGTACATTTCCATGCTGACTGATCAATGTACACCCTCACTGAGTCCAAGTGCTACTTTTCCCATCCATATCTCCTCAAGGGAGCAGTGGGCGGTGTGCAACATATGAAGACAAGGCATGTGAAACATGGTTACAAATTGCTCGAAGCTGGGCGGAAGGGTTGGTGGGGGAGTATTTTGCGAGGAACTCCTTGTGAAGCTCAAATTCAGGCTTCCGGACTATTGTAGTGTTTTCCAAGCAGAGGCAACCACAATTACCTATTTTTGTATATACTGTGAGGGAGATAGATATCTTTTCCGAGCCCTGGGCTTGTTGCTTGTGTGTTCGAAATAAGTTGGAGAACGTCTGATTTCTCTCTAGACTGCATCCAAACTCTTCGATATTAGGCACATTTGGGTTCTCGGTCACAGTGGCATAGTGGAAAATTGCTGGGCTAATGAGCTAACTAGACATTCAAACCTCGAAAGAGTTTCACCGCGAAATAAGAGAATTGGAGTTCCCTTGACAAAGTGTAGCCTACTCCTTGAAAGATGGAGACTCACGTCAACTCAGCGAGTGCCCAGATATCTGGACTCACACTTTTTTGCGACACTTGCTAGCAGGTTCAAATATCACACCTGAGTTTAATCAGTAGCTTGAGGTAGTCAATTCAAATGTAATAAGCCACCGTGGGGCGTCATCCTCAAATCCAAAACCTCTTCTTCCTTTTTCTGCCTGTTTACTTACTTTCCCTCTGTTTTCCTCAGTGTGAACTCACAATGGACGAATTTTGCTTCTTTGGCCATTTATCCTATCCTGTCTGAAAGCGCGGCGAGTGAGCCAGCCATTTGCGGACATTAATTTTTTCAGTTTCAATCCAATTTTTTAAGAGTTTTCAGCTGTAGATCAACAACGTTAAGCAGTTTTATTAAACCTTTTGGCTTATACAACTAATATTCTTCAAAATAGGACCCTTCAACGTCAATACACCGCTGGTAGCGGTCCTTCCACTGCAGGAAACATTTTTTAAACTCATCCGCCGGAATCGCGTTCGATTCGGCTGTCACAGTTTTTTGGATCGCCTCGATGGTGTCGAAACGCCTCCCCTTCAGCTTTCTTTTCAGGCGCGGGAACAAGAAGAAGTCCGGAGGGGACAGGTCTGGGCTGTAGGGAGGGTGGGGAAGCACCGGAACCCCCTTCTTGGCCAATGCAGAGGTGCAGAGGAAGGCGGTGTGCGCCGGTGCATTGTCGTGATGAAGAGTCCAATTGTTGACGAGGTCGGGCCGAACCCGAGCGACGCGGTTTTTTAGCCGAAGGAGTACTTCTTTGTAAAATGTCGCGTATACAGTGCTTCCTGGTTCACATCTTCGTCTGTTTGCGTCGTCGAAGGCCTTCCAGATCGCTGTTCGTCTTTGACGTCCTCCCGGCCTTCCTTGAACGACTTGTGCCACCGTTTTACATGAGCACTGGACAGAGATTGACCCACGTAACCCTCTTTGAGTAGCCCAATGGTTTCGGTACTCGTTTTGTTTAGCTTTACGCAAAATTTGATCGAGTTACTTTGCTCCAACGATCGCTGCATTTTCGCCACTGCAAAATCCTGACACACTTTTAAAACAGCTTTCACGCGTGGAGCGATGTTGACTGCACCGCTGTTGCCAGCGAACTGGGGCCGGTTTCTAGTGGAAGAAGAAGGTCCAACGATCATTTTCCCCCACCAGCCGATTCGGTTGATCGCTTGGCAGACGCTCCGCGCGGAAAGGCTCATTACTTTTCAATCAAACCCTATATTCCACCCTTCATGGGAAATCATTACTTTTTCGAAAATACAGGGTGGGCCATACAGCGTTTGCTTTTGGAACCACCTATTTTTTTGAGAATGGTAACACAAATGACATGTCAAATGTGTTCATAATTTACTTAAAGGTTTGACATTTACGAAATGGGACGCTATACGCATGAACAAAATTGGGAAATATTGAAAACCTATTTCCAACGTGGAGAGTCTTCTTCTTCTTTTCTGATTTTCACATCGGTGGCTACGTCAATAAGCAAAATTGTCGGATTTGGGGCTCAGAAAATCCACACGTTACTGTAGAGAAGCAAATGCATCCACAACGAGTCACTGTTTGGTGCGGTTTCTGATCTGGCGGCATCTTCGGGCCATTTTTTTTCGAAAATGAACGAGGAGCCGCGGTTACAGTAAATGGCAAGCGTTACCGTGACATGCTCAACGAGTTTTTGTTCCCAAAGATTGAAGAGGATGACATGGACGACATTTGGTTTCAACAGGACGGTGCAACTTGTCACACTGCCAAAGTTACACTCGAACTTTTGGCTACCGTTTTTAAAAACCGAATAATCAGCCGAAATTCTGATATCAATTGGCCGCCTCGGAGCTGTGATTTAAGCCCGTTGGACTATTTTTTGTGGGGAGCCGTTAAGGACAAATGTTATGCGAACCATCCAGAGACGATTGAAAACAATCGAAGTTGCCATTCATGAAATTGGAGCCCAAACAATCGAAAATGTGCTTAAAAATTGGGTTGATCGAATAACCTACTGTAAAGCCAGTCGTGGCAGTCATTTGAACGATATTATTTTTTATTCATAAATGACAATGTTCAATCTTGAAAATAAAATAAAAAAATTTGAAAAAATATTGATTAATTTTTTTATAGCCGATTCAAAAAGCAAATTTTACATGGCCCACCCTATATTTTTAAACCTAAATTGATCCATTATCCCTTTTTGCGGTGGAAGTCAGCCTAATCCGAATCCAGAAAAACATCCCCACTCCATTATACCGCTCCGCCATGCTGAGCAGCATCCTGACAATACGTTGGACTTAAGCACTTATTTCGCAGTTGACAATCTTTTCCTATTCGGTCTGAATATTTCGAATTTATGTCATCAGTAATTCATTTTTTTAATTGAATTTAATTTTTGCTTACAGACATATCCACTTTTTTACTACATTTTAAAGTAAATATTAAACAATTTAATTGCATCATTATTTTGCGCTCACTTGAGCTTCAGCAAATGAAATCCAAATGAAATGGTTGAATTATGCAGTGCGCACAAAATCATCAACAAATAACGGCATTTTTGCAAGACGCATAGAATGCAGAGGTGTGGCCCACATCAAACTGTTAATCGGCTCTCAGCGAATTTGAAAGAATCTACTGATTGGTTGATGTAATCAGGGTCATAGCAGTGGTTTGGTTACGAGAAAACTGAGATTGTGTTGGTGATATACGAAAAATATCAAGAAAGTCTTCGCTCAAGTTTCTTCGTTGCCATTTGAACAACAACTAAGTGGGCGAGTGTGTGAATATGTGTGAAACGAGGGGGCAGAATTCTGCTGCCGAGTACCGGGTGACATAGCAGCCGAAAGTGTTTATTTCTCACCATAGCGAATGCCCAAATCTGGTAATCTATCATCCTTGGTATTTTCATCGCTGGCTATGATAAATTGCGACGAGGCCGATTTTGTGGCGCAATTTTTTGTATTTTGAAATTTTGTTTTTCAAGTTTGTATAAAAATAAATAAAAAAAAAATTCAAATAGTATGCGATTATAAAAAAGAATTATTAAACTTGTTGTTAAGCGACTTTGCGTACTTTTGCTCGCTTTTTTTAAGTTATGTGGTAAAAAGCTTATACAAGGTGCCACAAAATTAAACATACAATATTTTTTAATAAGGTTTTTACTAAATAGAAAAAAAAAATGATTTCAAGTGATGGGATCTTTACTTTGAGCTTTACACGCTGCACTGCTTGTCTGTTTCTGTACTGCAGCTGTCTGAATCTCGAATATCAAATGTGATTGATGTTCTATCTCTTTTACGAATGTTATAAATTTTCCTACAGGGTGATTAATTTTGTGCCACCTTGTATTGATACTTAGTTGCATATATTTTGCCCGACACTATAGATGAATACGAGTATATGTGTCTACAATCAAGCATGCATTATTTACGCAATTATATGTTCATATAGTAACCATACTGCCCTCTACAAATATAGTTGTTGATTGGGGCCATTCCTTGGTGGCAGCTGCGTAAATTAACCAAATCCTAAATTTGATTAATACATTAATTTTCACTCTAACCGTTGCGTGTTCTGTTCGAACAATTCATTTCTGCTATGATGGTTAATTTATTTCCTCATTCTCACTACGTGCAATAAATTTCTTCATTAGAGCAAATAAATTACAACAAAAATGTGCATTGATCTTTTCTTTTGTTTTCATCGAACGAATCACTTGCAATGTTAACTGGTTTTAATTTCAATTGAAGCGAGAAAAGAAGAGTTCAGAGCAGGCGAAATTGAACTTTATATTACATAGTACATAAAGAAGTGTAAATTATTCTCACATCAAGCATACGAAAAATAAAATGATTGTAGAGTTCGTAGTGCAACTCTCAAACAATGAGGAAAATGTCTGCCAAAAATAATTTAAACCGCTGAAGGGTTAAGACAAGTGGCTCTTATTAAAAAATATGAACAAAAATTAAGGTATCCGTTTGCTAAATAGCAACATTTAGTTATTTATTTAATAATATAAAATCTCGGTATGTGGATAATTTAGCGCTTTTTAAAGTTTGTGTTTTTCTATTTGATTATTTCTTTAGTATTTGAAAATCATCTCGGAATACTCGCAGTTTTCTTATTGTCAAAGTAAATTTTATTAATTATGGTTATTACACACGCACATATATACTCGCGCATTCATACTCGTGGGAGAATAGCAAGAAACTCCCCAGCAGCTAGTTACAAACTCTCAGCGAATTTTAAAGAATCTACTGATTGGCTGACGTAACAGAGGTTATTACAACGGTTTGTTCTCGAAAAAACTGAGGTTGTGTTGATGATATACGAACTACTCATCCAATGACACTTCGTTGCCGTCTGAACGAAGACTGATTAGACGAGTGTGTGAGTACGTGTGAAATGATTATGAGAATTCTGGCTGACGATAAAATTGTATTAGTGATATAAATACGAAAAAATATCGAGAGAATCTTCGCTAATGCTGATTCGTTGCTACATGAACAACGACTGATTGGACGAATGCGTGAATACATGTGAAACGATCGTGCAGAATTCGCATGCCGAATCTCCCAAATGGCGTGGTAGCCGAAGTTCTACTCAACATTTTCTTTTTCACCATAGTTAATAGTTTAAGAGCAGACCTTGAAAATCTCTCGTTATTGATTACACATGCAAGTGCATTCATGCGCGTAGGTGAATAGTCAGAAACTGCTTTACCAGTTACAAGCCTACCTGGCAGCTCATACTTTCTTACGATATTGAGTTTAGTTTAAAGTGAGTATAAAAGGGGAAGTATAATAAGGTGAGCTTTAAAAAATCAGTACAGCTAGGTGAGTATAAAATTGTATTTGATAAATTTTTTCTTATATGAAGAGGGAGAGAGAGTCGAGAATGAGACACGAACCTGACAGTCTGGTTCTCCACAATAATCTAGAAATAAAGTAAAAAAAAATTAATGCTATCTAATTAAGTCTAATTTTAGCAATTCAGTAAAAAGTCATTTAAACTCATACTTTATTTATTTTCTTTTAAGGTAGAAAATGCATTATTTTTCACAAACTAGAAAGAAAGAAAATTTCAGAATACAATAAAAAAAAATTAATTTACTAACTTGTGGGAATTAAAATAGCCCATTGGGATTTGAAAGCGAATTAAATGCTGTGATTGTTCTAGAAATCAGAGCCTTAGGAGCATACTTAGTTTTAGCTATGCCTAAGAAGGAACTATCACGACTCCCTAAGCTTCACTGAGGAATATTGAAACTAATTTTCTCGAATAACGATTGGTCTATCCACACGTAGATTCACCACTTTAGGTAGACAACATTTTAATGAGTTGGAAACTCTCAGGAAATCAGGGATTTTCTAAAATTAATGAAAACTTTACACTGATTTTAGGAAAGGTAAGGAAAAGTTGCCCAAGCACACCACAATAGGATGTGAGCTTGAAAGTGTTCCATAGTGGACAACCGCTACAGCTTAAACTAACATGAGAATGGGTAGTCAATCACCGCACTTTTCAAACTGAAAGAAAATGTGAAGGAGGGAATAGTCTTTCTAATATCTGATACTTTTACATTAATGAACAAGCCCCAACTTTTATGTATAGGAGACCATACTATCAGACTTCTTTCTTGGTATTCGCTTCAGAAAATTCAGTAATGTTTGCCCCAAATAAAGCCCAGTCTTAACTTTATTATAAATACTAACCGAGTGTATTTTTTTCCTTTCTATTTTACTTAGTATAATTTTTCACACACAAAAAAAAATGTCCCTACAGGCGAAAAAACGCTCCATGTAGGGGTGCAATCGGAAAAAGATGGCCTCTCGCCTAAACTTACAATTTTGGCGATATGACACAACTATAAAACCAATTTTGTTGTATGGGCTCTTTGTCTGGTAGAACTCGCTAGAAAGGTGGGCATCCGTTAAGAAGTTGGATGCCGTTGCACACGTCGGAATTGGATTGAGGTGTTCGGGCCACAAGCTAGACTCAAGCTACGGACACTTTAATATTTTTATAAACTTAGAGTTCACACCCATTGAGATTGATCAAAGTATACCCTTTTTCCCCTCGTTTTCCCACAAACGAGCAGTGGGCGAGGAGCAACATTTGGAAGCAGGACATGACAAACATGTTTACAGATGGTTCGAGACTGGACGGAAGGGCTGGTGGAGGAGTATTCTATTAGGGGCTCCCTATCAAGCTTAAATATAGACTGCTGGACCACTGAAGTGTTTTCCAAGTGGAGCTTGTCTCAATTAAAGAAACAATGGATTGGTTGCTTACTCCTGTAATTACTTTAAATAAGGTAAATATCTACTCCGACAGCCTGAGGCAAGTAGGGCATTGGGCTCCTTGTTTGTGCGTTCGAAATTAGTGGGGGAATGACTGACTTATCTTTTGACTGCATCCAAGTACTTCGATATTAGGCTCTTTTGGGTTCACAGTTGTAAAGGGAAACTGCTGAGCTGATGAGCTGACCAAACATGGGACCCTCGAGACAGATTCACCACGAAACGAGAGGGGTTCCCTTCAGAACTTAAGGTCTACTACTGGATAGATTGGTGTCGCATCAATTCATCAAGCGCTGGGCTAGTGCGCAAGCCTGCAAAGTCGCGAGATCTTTCGGGTAACAAATAGATCGGGGGCGTTCGAGAGAACTTCTAAGGCTAACAAAGCCGCAGTTATCAAATTTGGTAGGTACATTGTTCGTTGGGTATTCATCCGGTGAGACTTGGGTTCGCTTAAGGTCCTTTCTGCAGAAGCTGTCTAGAGGATGAGGTAGAACCATGTAAGTACATTCTCCTCAGCTGCTCTGCTCTCGTTAGGCTAAGATTCAGATATCTTGATTCTCACATGTTTACTACAGCTGCGGATAAAGCTGGTTTATGATGAATTTCACTTGAAGCAGTTAAAGCAATTTTAATTAGCCATCCTTTGGTTGTCATCCTCCAATCCAAGGCCGCTTATTCCATTTCCTCCGCGATCGATGCCTCTTCATCTGCTTTTTTTCTTCTGTGTGGCTTCCCAATGGATTAAACTTGATTCTTTGTCCTCGCGTCAGCAGTCATTTATTCTCTCATTTCCTGAAAATGCTTTTAAATAAATTATTTTAAATTAAATTAAATGATTTTGAAATATCAACCCTCACTAAATTTCCTATACCTTTAAAAGTTGTTTTGATTTAAGTAGCTTGTGGCACCCCAGCATGCCTCCTACCCAAGTATTAGTTATATTTGTACAAATGGCTTGGTTGTAGGCCTAAAATTATGCAATATTTGTTTGAGTAATGATTAAGTAACACACAGAAAAATAACAAAGCTGGAATAGCAACCAGTAATACACACACTCGTCGATAAAAAATACAACTGGATTAGACACAAATCATACGCAGCAGCCCTTAAGCACAAAAACAGCCTTGGCATCGTACGTTGAGTTCGCAAAAGTCATGAAGTGTATGGAGTTGAGAAAACCATATATTGCGCCCATCAATTGACGCATAACAGGCGTTTAATGACCTCATTTAACAACTATTTTCTTTGCTTCAGTCCCCAGTCCCAAGTACTCTGCTCAGCGTCTTCTTGCTGCGTGCACGCTCTTTGCCCTCTGCAAAGTTCTCCTTCACCAGCTGCTTGCTTTCGTATAGCTTATGCAGATAGTTTGTTCGAGAAACATTGTCAGCTATTGTTGTTATAGTAGTCTGTTTAGCTTAGCCTTAACGAATGGCTTCTATGTATGTGTGCGTGTATATTATTTAGCAAGTAAGTGTGCGTAAATGTATTAAACAAACATAGCCGTCAATAATCCAGCAGTCAACCAGGCTGGTGTGAAAGTTGAGTTACTGTATTTCGAGATGGTTTTCAAGCCAGTGCAAAAGGTATGCAGAATGTGTCTGGGTATTGAACTACAATGAAGCACAACAAAGCAGCACGCATGCTAATTATCTTCTTCTTCTTCCGTTTTGTCCTCTTTATTGTAGGCGTCTTGCCTGTTTTTCTTCACGCAATAAAAATTACATTTTTAACTTCAGGCAGGCCCGGCATTAGTCTACCTTCACCTGATGTTCTCATCCAAGGACAGGCCTTGAAGGCCACCTGCAGGCTGAAACGCAAAGGGAATTGGCACGGTCCCTGTCCGGCATTGGACAACAGAGTAGGCATGGACTTCGATCCTCGTTCGCATGGACACTCCTCGCCATGCCCCTTGATTCCATACCCTCAGGAGTCGTACTTGAAAAGAGTGCGGTGCTACCAGAGGCTCCCTTGTGCTCACACTCTAAAAATAAGCCCGGCAAACACTGTTTTCGCATTTTCACGGATGGCTCCAGGACCAAGCTCGGTTCCGGCTCTGCTGTCTACGTAAAATTCAGCGGGACAAAACTACAATTTGCTCTTGGAAAGCACGCATCTATATTTCAAACGGCGTTCAAAGCAATGAGATGGAGTTCAAAGCAGATGGAGAGGCAGTTCTGTATATAGTATATCTGCAACGACAGGTAAGCTGCGCTCATGGCCTTAGACAACACTTCAACCACTTCAAGGGTAGTTGAGTCCTATACATCCAGACTGAACTACGTTGGTAGACATAATAGCCGGATGCTAACTTGGGTTCCGGGACACGTGGCTATGGCGAGAAACGAGATCTCAACCCGTAGCATCTCAGGCGCTCTGCCCAGCATGTGGAGAGGAGGATAAGACGGCGGACCAATTTCTGTGCGTCTGCTCGGCCTTCGTTCGAATCAGGCTTGAGGCCATTGGCTCTGATGTGTTAAGAAGCTTCTTGGCACCACAAAACCTGCTCAAATTTCTTCGGATATCGGGTAGATTTAAAGAAAATTAAAAAGGGAACCCGAGCACAGGGTTGCCAATATTCGACAAACCCATCTGGCAACCCTGTATCTTTTGACAGAGACGTCAGATCGCTTAATGACATACCGCGTTGGAATCGTCAGTCCAAGCCACGTACACGCCATGCGAGCGCTTCCAAATTGTTGAAATTTACTTTCAACAAAAGAAGTCAATTGTGAAAACTCAACGTGCGTATAAAAAATTAAATAATGTGACAAGTGCGCCTTCTAAGAACACCATTAAACGTTTGTACGAAAGGTTTTCGACTGGTGATGCTCTTTCAAATCCAAATCAAAACCGACCAAGGCGTCGCCAAGGACATCCCAAAATCGCCGTTCTCAGTAGTTGGTCATTGCTCGTACCACTTTACCACGAATTATCCGCATTGATTTGCATTTATTCCCGTATGAGTAAGCCATGTCAAGTGATCCTCGAAAATTTCACTAAGTCACGGATTTTGGGGCAACTTGTCTCGTTGTGTAGTCAAAGTCATGTTAACGCTATTCTATAAATATTTCGCGCAAATTCTAATTTTAGCAATTGTTATTAACAATCAAAGTTTTAAGCAAGATTAAATTGAAAAATTAATTACTCCAAAACTACAATAGATAATGACGTGAAATTTTGCATACCATTCAAGTATTGTCTGTACTATTTTTTAAGTATTAATAACTCTTTTTATTGTGACAAATAGATAAATAAATAATAACTTTTTGTAATCAGTTGCATTTTTTCATGTTTTCTTCACGCTGTAAAACAATCGGACTTACGCATAATTGTGCGGAAAACGCTTACCTTCAATAACCTGAAAATAGAATTTTGTACTTTTACTCCATTTCCGAGATATTGACTGTTTTGTAACTTGATGCGCTCGACGGTGGCATTGCTGCCATCGGCTGATCGGTCGCGCGGCGGCTTGAGTGACCGCGCAAACTGAAGCAGCGTACAACTAATTTCATTAAAATAATTATATTGTATTAAAAGTCCGAAAGATTCCAACTATGGTATATTTTTACCATAATATGACAGTTGTATTTACTTTTCTTACTTTTATTTGCTGATAGTATTTTCAAACAAAAAATCGTCTTTTGAAAAAATTCGACTTTGAATTTTTTTTCCAATTGTAATAGGACTATGAATAAGTTCATGCGGTTTTTTTTCGAAATTTGAAACTTTATTGACGTAAAATGGTTACAAATTTAATATTCAAAATATTGTCCATCGCTTACTACTACTTTTTCCCATCTTTCTGGCAATTCACGGATTCCCTTTGTGAAAAATTCGGTCGGTTTTGCCGCAATCCACGAATCGATCCATTTTTTGACTTCATCGTAATTACGGAAGTGCTGGTCAGCCAGGCCATGTTGCATCGATCGGAAGAGATAGTAATCGGATGGCGCAAGGTCTGGACTATACGGCGGGTGGGGTAGGACATCCCATTTGAGCGTTTCTAAGTATGTTTTGACCACTTGTGCAACATGTGGCCGAGCATTGTCATGTTGCAAAATAACTTTGTCGTGTCTATCGGCGTATTGCGGCCGTTTTTCTCGCAGTGCTCGGCTCAAACGCATCAATTGTCGTCGGTAGACATCCCCCGTAATCGTTTCATTCGGTTTCAGTAGCTCATAATACACAACACCCTTAGTTTATTTAAAAGATACACAGCATAACCTTCAGGCCATGAATATTCTGCGCCGACGTCGATGTTGAAGCATGGCCAGGGTATCCATACGTTGCCCGACGTTTTGGATTGTCGTAATGGACCCACTTTTCATCGCCAGTCACAATTCGATGCAAAAAACCCTTTCTTTTGTGCCGTTGAAGCAGTTGTTCGCATGCCATAAAACGGCGTTCAACGTCTCTTGGCTTCAATTCATACGGCACCCAATGGCCTACCTTTCGGATCATTCCCATGGCTTTTAAACGTTTGGAAATGGTTGATTGATCAACTCCCAAAGTTTTTGCAACCTCTTCTTGCGTTTGAGCCGGATCTTGATCGAGCAGTTCCTCCAATTCGGTATCCATGAACTTTGGCGGCGCACCCTCGCGTTCTTCGTCTTCCAAGCCAAAATCACCACTTTTAAAGCGTGCAAACCACTTCTGGCACGTTCGCTCAGATAGAGCATGCTCACCATAAACTTCCACCAAGATACGATGACTTTCGGCTGCTTTTTTCTTCATATTAAAATAATGAAGAAGAATTCCCCGCAAAAACACATTATTTGGCACGAAATTCGACATTTTCAAGTGTGGTAAAAATATTGTTGTTTACGCTTCAAATAAAAAACTTATACTGACGTTTGTGCCTTACGACAGTAGCTCTCCAATGAATGTTTGGAAATGTGGATCGATGGAATAATAATCAAGTTACGCCATCTGTTGTAAAACCGCACGAACTTATTCATAGTTGAAACTGGTGATATTGCCGCGTATTTTTTATCGCTAATCTTCTACATAATTGCTTGACCTTACTTATTATGTGGTGCATCATGCAAATTTTCATTTTATACAACGAGAAAATGGATTCTCCAGTCACGCAACTACCAGAGGGTAGCGAAATTCCATTCATGTCTAAACGTGATTTTTATTTTTTGTACCAGTTGAGTTCTCTGCTGGGAGAGTACATTCAATACATCCACTCTACAAAACTTATAATCCTAATATTGTAACACGAGTTAGGTTAGATCATTGTTATTATTGCATTGTCAAATATGTGGGTGTGTACTTTGTGGCGGCTTGTAAATGTTTTGTGAATTTGGTGAAAATCTCATTTGTCATTAGCCGCAAAAGTGGGCCGAGCTGATAGATTAGAAAATTTATGGCGCACTAGATTAGCAAGAAAACTTGAAAAGGCGTGGGTTATAAACAGTTCTTAATGTGTTTATGAGAGTTAAATTAGTTGCTACAGATAAGCAAATGTTTCAGCTACGTCATAGGCAAATATTTTAATTTTTATTTTTTATTTTTTTTTTTAATTCTTTAGTACATCTCTTTATTATAGCATATCTAATAATCCACTTCAATCTGTTAAAACATCCAAAGATTTTGGTATGTTTTGCCAGTTATTTAGCATTCAATGATTACATTAATTACATCATATAAAATAATGCTCTCTCTGAGGCTTTGTACGATATACCATTTGGATCAAAAAGTTTGTGGAACAAACGCCAGAAGTCGCTCTAAGTTAACTGATGTTTTTTTCTGTTGTAGGTTGCCACTTCTGTTTACTGAAGTAAATCTACCTCTGCACTTGATTTCGCTTTTCTAGATTTCCAAAAATGAATTTGAATTTGCAACAACGAGTTTGTATTAAATTTTGCGTTACAAATAGATTCAGGGGTACGAAAACCTTAAACCTTGGAAATAAGTTAAACCTTAAAAAATCTTAGGAAACTCTAGGACTGATGCTCTAACAAGCTGAAAGTAACAATTTACGAGTAACTTGAAAGCTTAACAATAGATCGTGAATCATTCAGGATGATGAACGTTACGGCAGGCCGTCGACAAAACTGTGGCAAGCTGTTAAAAACATCAATAAAATGAAACACAAGTTGCTCAATAATCGCAAATAACCATCAAAGTGCTGGCAGAGGACTTGACCCCCTGCTTATGGATCCGTTCAGGACATTGTGCGTAATGATTTGCGTTTGCGCCTCGGTGCTGCAATGTTGGTCCCAAAGGACCTGAACTTCATGCAAAGAGGGAGTGGCGTGGATATCTATAAATAAATGATTTCTAAAGCTCAATCTGACCCAACATTCATCAAACGCATCTTTACTGGAGACAAGACCTGGGTTTATGAGTACGACACGCAATCCAGATATTAGGCGATTTAGGTATTGCACTCCACGGAGTTTTACTAGAAGGTCAAACAATTAGCAAGGACTCGAGTAGGTCTAATGCTGAAGTGGACTCGAAACTAAATTTTTATTTGACATTCCCGATTCGAAATATGTAAAGAGCTGCAGTTCTCATCTTTCGACTTGTACTTAAGCCTATTGTAAGCTATTAGAAAGCTAATATGTAGAAGTTGAGTTGGTTTTGGCGGAAAGAGAAAACAGTACTTACGTTTGATTTCACTTGCGTGGTCCCTTGGACTAAAATCACCACTTAAGGGTTGGTGTATATGGATACTGATCCGTGAAAAGTCAGTACTACTGGCGCGTATCGAGTTAGTAGTTAGTAAATAGTTAGTTAATTAGTAGCATCTCTTGGAAGAACACACATCAATTTTCAGGCAGATCGATGTATTTCTTTCTATCTTGAATTCTCTCGAATCGAGGAAGTCGAGTGATTTCCCTTTTCTATTACGTCAGCGCACCAGCTCACACTTCAGCAGTTGTGTTCGCAAAATTAATGGAAATAGGGTTCCAAACCGTTTCCCATCTGCCCTTTTCTCAATGGTTGAACTCTCATCAGAAATTTCTTAGAAGTAAAGGGTTTTCTAATAACAGGTGTTATTTGTAAATGGATTGCGCTATCAAGAGATGATTAACGATTTTTTATGGCTGGAATTGTATAGAATTGATCTGGACAACGTTTATTTTCAACAAGACGGCGCTAAGAGCCACACAAGCAACGAAACCATTGATCTTTAACGGGACGATTTTCCGGATCGTGTTATCTCTCGAAGAGGTGATCACAATTGGCCACTGAGATCTGGTGGTATAACACCTTGAGACTTTTTTCTTTGGCACCACGTGAAAGAGAAGGTCTACGCCAACAGCCCAGAATTGATTCAAGGCCTCAAAGATGAAATTCGTGAGGCTATCGTGGACATAGGGTAGCCACTTTGCAATTGGGTTATGGAAAATTTCATGAGAAGGATATTGTCCTGTAAGCGTGGTCGTGGTGGTCATTTGCCTGATGCTATTTTCCACTATTAACGGCATACCTTCCTCTTTATAATGAAATAGACATCCGATAATTTACAATATATTAAACAATAGCATTTATCTTTGAATATCAAAATAACACTTCTTACGTGAAAACCCTTTTATTTTTTTATTTTTAAATTGGAATTTCTGACAAAAAAGTTATTCTTCCCTAAAAAACTTAAATCAATTTTTACATCACAAAAATTAAAGTTTGCGCTAATATGAATAGGGGATATGGGTATGTACAGCATGTAGGACCCTCCAAAAGCCGAAACTTACGGCAGGTTCACCTAAACTATTAATTACTCCTAGCCTAGTTAGAAAATATGCAAAGCATAAAAAATGGAAAGCAAGAGTAATAAAAAAATATTAGTTTTTGAAAGCAAAGAAATCCATTATTTTCTCGGTAGACCCCTGTAGGGATCGATATCTTGTAAAGTACCGATCAAACAATTTAAAGTTTACGCTCGTTGTCAAGGTGACATTTTGCACTAAACAAATTCGTTTCCTGTTTTTGTTTGTTCCGTTCAGTTTCGATAAAATCACAGAAATAATCGAAGCCAGGAGCTAAAAATCGACCATAAAACAGTTGCCATTTGTGCAAACTAAAAAATAACATAATGGATTTCTTAGATATGCAGCATTTGAGAGTGTGCGGTGGGTTGAAGCGACTCATTGTTCGCCGTTAGTCCGCTAAGCATTCCCGTAATCGTCGCTGCTTTAGTAGCCGCGTACCGTATCTGCGCCTAGAACGTAAGCCTACAATCGAGTTGGATGCCGAGGTATTTCACCGCTTTTTGAGTCACTAAGGACGGGCCGCCTAGTTGCATGCTGACCGCGCGTAGCATGTAACCTCAAGTGTCATTAGAATGACTTCGGTCTTATGTTTGGTGAGTGTCAGGCCATGGTCCTCCAGCCAAATCGGGTCTTCAGCATAACTCGATTCAGCATCCTCCTGGTATCCTCGGTATCGCGCGCGGAAACGACCGCCACTATACAATCCGTCCCATATCTCACATATCGCAGACACATATTTCTTCTGGCATTTCTAGGCTTAGGATCTCGTCGTAGCTCAGATGTCAGCGATCGGAGCCGATAGTAGAGCCTTGGGCTGCACCAAGCGTTCCTGTTTTAGTTTTCTGATCATCTGTCGTATAGAAGTTCACGCGCTCACTTAGGTAGCTCTGGAGGATTCTTAGCAAGTAAGAGGGTATTCGAAACCTTTTTCGTAGTACTTTCGTTATGTCTGCCCATCTTAAGCTATTAAAGGCGTTTCGTACATCAAGCGTTGCCAGAACGATGATGCGCCTCGGGTAGGTGCGTCCATATTGAGCGCGGTCTACGCTGCTTACCCACCTTCTTTATTGCGCCAACGGTGGATCTTTCACTTCGAAAGCCATTTTGCCTTCCTGACAGTCCTCCTGGGCTCTCAACAGACTTTGCTAGCCTGCGCTGTATAAGTGCATATAAGATAACCCAGTTTCGTCATTAATGCGTGATGTGACATAATCTTTCGACCTGTATTCACTCTCTTCAACTCAATAACTATGCCGTAGGACATTTCCGCAAGCATGAGTTAACAAGCAACTATACTAGCGTGAAAATTGAAATATTGGTGACTCAAAAATATTTATATCCAGACATATATGTGCGTATGTACAATACATATCCGTGTGAAAGCAACTCGGCATGCGTACCTATATACCTGAGTAAGTAATTAAATTAATACAAATGTAAGTATGTATTGGTATATCCATATGCAAGGCCCTGTTTTTGAACTGCTGTCATTCAGGTATTGCTTTTGTTATTCTTGAAAATTTACTACATAGTATAAAGAGGAGCAGAATACTTGACTTCCTTCGAAAGTATGCTAGGTTCGTCCTTTTTAGTATAAGAAGAATTTTTGTTTTTCTTTTTGATCTTTTGTTTTTTTAACTAAAATATTATGCATGCAAAATGTAATGGGAAAATTGCAATAAAAAATAGCACAAGCAAAGGTTTTTAAAAAAGTAAGAAAGATGTCTCAGTTACATTAGAGAAAGATTTTATAGTCGTCCTTCAAACTTTTTTCCTGCAACGCGGATTTTCATAGCATTCACTATAAGTTAACGATGTTTCAAAATTTATATATTTTTAATAAACTTTGATTTCGTTAAACTTTTTCTTCATGAATGCATAATATCCCAAGAATACTTTGCAAAATTTCAACTCGATTGGTGCAAAATTCACAAAGTTATGAGTGCTTGGACGTTAGATGCTCTAGGAAAGGTTTCTATACATGCTCGAGTTTAAATCGTTTCTCTGGAATTTGGTATTTGAGAAGACCGCCTAAGGTCTGAAGAACTACAATTTGCTCGGTATTTCTCAACATAATTTACTAGCAACCCCTTGGATACTTTCGTTTTTTTATTGTCAATCATACAGTAATAGGTTAGTCAATTTTTGTTAAAGAAAACCCATTTTTTGGCTTCCAACAAGAATGGAAAAATCTACACCAAATTCTCTCAGCGATGGCTGAAAAAATATTTAGTTTAATAAATGCGATTTATCTTATCTCTTTTGGTTTCAGCTAATTCTGTTGAGTGGTATGAACTACTTCCTCAGCATTATTTAGAGTATTTTCGAAATGATACAGTGGATTTTGTGCTTCGCTTCATCACTATGGATGAGGCTACGAAATGAGGTCGTGTCCACATGGGCCGTGTGACTGAAAAAGATTTAGTAGAAGGGATTTCAGAATGCTGTGCGCTATGAGGTGGATTTTGTGCAACGATTCATGACTATGGATGTGACTTGGGTCCATCACCATGATCCTAAATCAAAACAAGACGCTAAAGAGTGGTGTGAATCTGGTGTTCTGCGGCTCCGAAACGAATACGTGTCCAGTAGTCGGCCGAGAAGGTGTTAGCATCAATTTGTTGGAATGCATAAGAGTTTTTTTGTGGACTACTTGCAAACTGGTAAAATCTGTTTTCAGTAAACTGGTAATTTTTGAATTTTATTGGAAAGTTTTGGACCAGTTGAAAGAAAAAAGCCATGAAAAAATATGCAATTCGCAATAATATTCAGAATTTATGGTTTTCGAAATCCAATTTGTAAGTTATCCACATCCATTCGGAATTCACAGAGAGAACGTTGGTTCGAATCTCGGTGAAACACTAAATTAAGAAAAACAGAAAACATTAATAGCGGTCGCCCCTAGGCAGGCAATGGCAAACCTCCGAGTGTATTTCTGCCATGAAAAAAGCTCCTCATAAAAAAAATATCTGCCGTTCGGAGTCGGCTTGAAACTGTAGGTCCCTCCATTTGTGGAACAACATCAAGGGGCACACCACAAATATGAGGAGAAGCTCGGCCAAACAGCCAAAAAGAGTGCACGCGAGAATTGTATATATATTGTATATGTACACTAGGGCGGGTCGATTTAAAAATCGCTCATTGCTCTGTGAAAATCGTATTCTAGAGATCAAAATAAGAAACTTTGCCGAAGGAGCCATACCTCTAAAACGAATTCTGATGTCCCCCAATTTGGTTCGAACGAAAAATCCCACTTTGATCCATTTAGAGTGCTCCAATCGAGTCCAAATGTATGACCGACCCCCACTAACTTTGGACGGCCGATCCACCCATGCCAGTGGCACACCCCCTGGAACTATTCTGGGGGGTTCCTCATACAATCATTTCAAAATATCACCATTTTTTCCCTTTACATGAGAAAATAAACTAAAAAGTTATACCCAAATTGGGGGACATCAGAATTCGTTTTAGAGGTATGGTTCCTTCGGCAAAGTTTCTTATTTGGATCCCTAGAATATGATTTTCACAGAGCAATGGGCGAGTTTTTTGCCTCCCCACAAATCGACCCGGCCCAATGTACACATATAAAAAGGTTGTTAGTGTTAAGAAGAGTTGAGAGCAGAACATTTAATATTCTTGCATTAACTTAAGAGGAGCAAAAAATTAAATTTGCACTTTCAAATATCAAATTTTATAAGAGTAAACAAATTTTCATTAGCACTAAAATCTTCTCAGTGACCTTTTTTAACCTTTTTTTGTTTAATAATATAGTTTGTTTTTTAACTTAAAGTTTCGGTAGCTTTAAATTAAAAACAAAAAGAAACAAACACCAAACTTAAAAATTTTCGCATTTTGGGTATAAAAAAGCACTAAATTTATTATGAAAAACAAATGGTTGGCAACTCTTCGCTCTCTCTCTGATGGGCGCAATCTTGTTTCGAACATTCTTGATCACTGGCTAATGTTAAACAAAAATGCACATTTGGACAGCGCTCTCCGGAGAAGAAGAATTTCGCATCTTCCCAACTATAGTTACATCCTCTTCTTCTTTTGCCTAGCCTTATCTTATTTCGGATTGGCTCTCCTTGTACGATATCTCCAGATCACACGGATGCCTGAGCCGTCGCTTCTCTCACGCTTCGGCATCGCATGTCGTTTTTCAAAGTAGGACTTCTCCTCTTTTTAACTCCTCCATCTGCGTGATTCTCTGCTCTTCTTATAACATGGTCGTACCAGCGAATGGGAATTTATTGAGGCTTGTCGCTAAGTGGAGCGAATAAAGTTGTTTTGTATCGTGCCCAACAGTTTCTGTTCTAATTTGCGGGATATAGCCCAGCACTCGGAAGTGTATGTCATTATTGGTCTGATTATGCTTTTGTAGATTTTACCTTTTAGCTTTTGTGTTTTTTTTTCTTCTAGCGATTTCTTCTTTTCTTGCATCGCATCCTAATAAACGCTGAGAAAATACATGGAACCTGCATCATGACCGAAATCTTCACTAAAAAATTATTCAAAGAAATGCGCCTCATTCGCAAGGAGGCTTGGTTGTCGTTTTCTAAAGATATGGTTTTTATTGAAACAAGGTTTCTTACCTCTCAAGTTATTTCTAATGAGGACATCCCTTATGCACGCACACCAGCAAATGCATTCACATATGTATGTATGTATGTATATCGGATATATAAATATCAACTGAAACGGAAAACTGTATTCATCGGCATTCGTCCATCGCACAGCGGTCAGCGGTCAGGGTATTGCTGTGTGGTTATATAAATTAACGTAATTGCTGCGATTGTGGCTGTCAATTCGTCACGCCAATGCGATGCATCAGCCTTTGGAGTATAGTGTATAATACACAGTAGCGGCATGTTAAGTCATCCAGCTGCACAAAGGCTTGAGGGTCAGAGGCATGAGCTGTCAGTAGACTTTCAGAGTACCACAGGGCATCTGTTGTATGGGCATACATACATACACACATTCACGTGTACATACATATGTACAATTTATATTTTTAATTGCATAATTCTCACATTATTCCCAACGTTTGCGTGTGGGGGTGTGTTTAATGAAAAATGTGCACTTAATGCAGGAACTGCTCCCAGGTTTGCAGTATCGTTTATGAAATTCCAGTGAATTAAGAACGATAAGTGTTTGAAAATATTTTAAAATTGTGTAATTAAATTCAAAATTGGTTCATCATATAAATATTGTTTCCTCTTTTGGTGTGATTACAAGTACATGGCCGACATTTCAGGAATGGCAAGAAACGAAGCGGAGCTTTGCTTTTGATATGAGCAGTTCATAACACTACTTTACTAAGGCTGATGGAGTACCAGGTTTGGCCAATATTTTAAATCCAAGAGTTTTACGTATGTCCAATATCAGACCGTTAACCGGCTCTCAGCGAGTTTGACAGAATCAGCTCATGCGCTGACGTAACAGGAGTTATGAAAAGGTTTATTTATAAAAAAAACTACGACTATGTTGGTGATATACGAAAAAAATTAACATAGCCTTCACTCACGTCGCTCTGTTGCCGATTGAACAAATGCGTGAACGCGTGTGAAATGAGAGTGGGCAGCATTCGGCTGCCGAGTCCCCTTGTGATGTAGCAGCCGAAGTTGCACGCACAATTTTGTTTTTCACCATAGTTAACAACCTATGGAGAAGAGACTTAAGGAGGTGTGCTCAGTAACATACCGTTATTCGGGTCTCAACGAATTCGGTAGAATCAACTGATGAGCTGACGTAAAGGGGGATGGGTTTACAGAAAAACTGAGATTGTGTTAGTCATATACGAAAAAAATCAACATAATTTTACTGACCGCAGACTGGGCTGATCTTTTTCTTATATCACCAACACTACCTTTATTTTTACTTAAACAAGCCGTATTCATGATGGCATTTTTGTGGCGTTTGGTGAAAGTTGTATTTGTCCCAAAGCCAGGCAAGGACAGCTACACTTGACCAAAAAGTTTCAGACCTATAAGCCTGACATCGTTTATGCTCAAGGGTCTTGAAGGTATGGTGGAGAAGCACATTAGGGCGAGGATTCTAAGTCGAAACCCTCTCAACGTCAGACAACATGCTTATCAAAGTGGAAAATCTTGTGAATCGGCTCTGCACGAGTGCGTTAGCATAATCGAAAAAGGGCTGGAAACAAGAGAGTACACTCTTGGCGTGTTTGTGGACATTGAAGGAGCTTTCGACAATGCTACCTTTGACTCTATATGCTCTTCTATCAGAAGTCGTGGAGTAGAAGAAATCTTTGTCAGATAGATCCACTCTATGCTATCCAAAAGACTGCTTACCATGGATAGAGAAAGCGATGAAGGAGTCAGGGTTGAGGTTGAGAAGGGCTGCCCACAAGGCGGTGTAGTGTCTCCTCTACTCTGGTGATTCGTGCTGGACTCTCTTCTTAAGGTACTTGACCACCTTATAAGTTTCAAAAAATTAAATTTTTTTTTTTTACATTTTTTCAATCCTTAAACTTTTAAAAATCATCACCTGAAACTGTTTTTTTAAATTCGAATTCTAACAAAGTGAAATCAGTGAAAATGTGCAGGCGCATCCTGCACTCATTACTTGCTGACTCAGCTGAAAGAAAATAGCAAGTTTTAACTTTAAACGCGTTTTTCCAGAAATTACTTTTTTTCGAATGGCGGACACTTTATCTCCGAAACTGCTTAGCCGATTTTAATGATTTTGGTCTTGTTTTATTTGTTAAGATGTTTTGTATGCCAATTTACCACATTTTGCAAAAAAAAAGTTAATAAAGTATTGCTTTTTAAGCATAACATTGTGAAAAACAGGGGTGTTTTCTTAACTTTTCTTCAAACATCCGCCATTTTTTTATTATTTTTTTTTTTTGTCAGTTTGTGGTAAGTTCTCACGCAAGGAACCTTCCTTTTGAAAATTTTGTTTCTCTCTTTTGTTTTAGAATTACCATTTCTAAGATTAACTGTCCGCCGCAAGACATGATTTTCTTCAGGCCTCGACTTTGGCGCCTCCTGGATATATGTTAAAAAAAGAAATTTTAATAAATCAATTTTTTTTTGTATTATATAAGCTCTAAATAAAAATTTAAAAAAAAATTTATTTTAATATATTATACAGAACATGAAAAAAAAATTATTGAATATGTTGTACTTTTTAGCTTTCCAAGGTGGTCAAGTACCTTAATGATCTGCATGAAATTGGACACGTCCAAGCCTACGCAGACGATGTGTTCGTATTAATTTCAGGACGATCACTTGAAGTTATATGCAATAAAATGCAGGTAGCTCTAAATAAGATTGAGTAATGGTGCGAATTGCATGGTCTTTCGATGAATCCTACAAAAGGTACGTTAGTGCTTTTTACTAGGAAACGCAATATGGTCTGTTACTACCCACTCTCCTAAAGCTCAGCAGAAAGGACCTGTGAGTACTGGTGGGTGTAATCACAGGGCACAACGTCTGTGGTCAGCATATGGCTACCATGGGGGTCGTAGACAGCCCGATATGCATATCCTATCTTGAGAACGACGACACTGCAGAGCATTTTCTCTGTGGTCTACTGACTGAGTGCTTGGACCTTTCCAACCTCCCACAAATCTAATGTAAAAAATACCCATATGTATAGGGTGGGCCATGTAAAATTTGTTTTTTGAATCAGCTATAAAAAAAAAATAATAATCAATACTTTTTCAAACTTTTTTTCTTAATTTTAAAGATTGAATATTGTCATTTATGAATAAAAAATAATATCGTTCAAATGACTGCCACGACTGGCTTTACAGTAGGTTATTCGATCAACCCAATTTTTAAGCACATTTTCGATTGTTTGGGCTCCAATTTCATAAATGGCAACTTCGATTTCGTGCTTTAAACCATCAATCGTCTCTGGATGGTTCGCATAGCATTTGTCCTTAACGGCTCCCCACAAAAAATAGTCCAACGGGCTTAAATCACAGCTCTGAGGCGGCCAATTGATATCGGAATTTCGGCTGATTATTCGGTTTTCAAAAACGGTAGCCAAAAGATCGAGTGTAACTTTGGCAGTGTGACAAGTTGCACCGTCCTGCTGAAACCAAATGTCGTCCATGTCATCCTCTTCAATTTTTGGGAACAAAAGCTCGTTGAGCATGTCACGGTAATGCTCGCCATTTACTGTAACCGCGGCTCCTCGCTCATTTTCGAAAAAGAATGGCCCGATGATGCCGCCAGACCAAAAACCGCACCAAACAGTGACTCGTTGTGGATGCATTTGCTTCTCTACAGTAACGTGTGGATTTTCTGAGCCCCAAATACGACAATTTTGCTTATTGACGTAGCCACCGATGTGAAAATGAGCTTCATCAGAAAAGAAGAAGAAGACTCACCGCTTTGGAAATAGGTTCTCAATATTTCCCAATTTTGTTCAAGCGTATAACGTCCCATTTCGTAAATGTCAAACCTTTAAGTAAATTATGAACACATTTGGCATTTCATTTCGATTCTCAAAAAAATAGGTGGTTCAAAAAGCAAACGCTATATCCCCCACCCTGTACATACTATACATACTAGGGATGCAAATCTCCGGATCTTGAGACTTCTTGGGGTACCGGGATGCTAGTATTTTCAAGCCGCGAAAATCGTGCTATTGTCGAAAATAACGTTTAACCTTCATGTGCCCGAGATATAAATCTTACGTACCCGGTCGGCTTACTACATTTGTAGTAACTACGTAATTGCATGCAAAACCAATGTAATGTTAAGAAAAAAAGACTTGTATGGTGTTTTTTTTACTTGTACGTGTGTAATAACCTTTTTATTTAAAAATATTGAATTCAGATGATAATTTTAATAAAAAAAATGTTTTAATTCTCCGGAGTTGAACAGCATTTTCCCAAAATATATGTTTAGGCATGTGCATTACACACTGCTTTTTTGCACCAACTACAGATTTTTTGTGTGTTGTTACGACTTCCTATTTCACAGTATTGACAAGGTACAAGATATTTTGGTTGTTTATCGTTGGAAATATCAGGTAAAATAGATGAATCAACTTTAGATGTAGCAGAAAGGGATCGATCCAGTGCCGTTTCGATAACTTTACGTGTTTGATGGAATCCCAGCACCCGGGTAACTTGAGAGCGCTGTTCAATTGCTGGCATAAAAAGCTGCTTAGACAAGCTCCGCAAGAACTTTCGTCGCGCGTCTGTGCGACGGTTATATGGATTGTTTTCCGAGTAAATGATGAATGATGCAAGTGCACTTATGTCCAGCATGTTATAAAACATGGCCAAGGGCCAACGCAATGTTTTGCGTTTCGTTGAATTGCGTCGACACCTCCTTTGTTTGCATTGTAATCAAGGATGTATTGCGGCTTGTTTTTCTTTTCAGCTGCAATTGAATTGGTCAAAGGTGTGCTGGCAAGTATTATAACTGATCTGCCCAAAGAAAACTTTCCATCGAGAAACCCGAAAATGAAAGATTCTTCAGCACGATTGCGGTCAGCCTTCATTTCATATGGTACATATGTTTTATTTTGACGAACAGTACTAAGAATAGCAAGACCTTTGGACATTAAATACTTGCCTAAGTTTAGCGATGTAAAAAAATTGTCTCAAATAATAGTCCTTCCGGTGTTCTCCCAATGGCATACTAACCTTTGCACAACACCTTCACTACGTTATTTGCTCGACCAGCATTTGAGTTTTTTCCAGTATATATTTCACTTTTGAGTGGATAGAACGACTTAGCATCGCACGCAACCCAAACCTTTATCCCATACTTGGCAGGCTTAGAGATAAGCAAATAATTGTTCATGCAAAGTAATTTCTCCAGATGGTTGGTAATATTTGGGCAGATTTGAGTTCATTTGTGTCCACAATTCAGATATTGGAGCAGCCTTATCGACTTCTAGCCTAACTGCTCTTGCACGCTCGCTGTCAAATCTAATGAATCGAACAATTTCTTTGAAGCGTGACTTAGGCATTACTGCTCGATAAAAGCAAATGCATTCTTGGCTCCATAGCACATCCACATCTTCGTCATTTGATTTATTTAAACCTGCTAGTAACACAAGACCTATAAATGCTCTTAGTTCAATTAAGGTTAATTTCTCCCAGATTATTTGATCTCCAGTGAAGTTTTTCTCGTTCCAAGACTCATAGGCTTTTCGCGCTTTTCCATTCGTATCTACTAGAATTTGTTGAAGCATTGATGGCTGAAGTCAACTATAAAATACTATTTTGCATACATTTTATACGGTTACTACAAATGTAGTAAGCCGGCCGCAAGATGATGTTTTTTCAAGTAGGGTCTAGAGGTCAGGCAAATAATAGTTCGAGTGTTATTATACTCTTAATTGACTTTGATTTAATAATCAGGAAGCTACTAAAAAATTCGGGCATTGTTGTTTCGGAAAATTTTTTTTTATCTCACTTTTTTTCACAATTTACTACAAATGTTGTAAGCCGGGCACATGAAGGTTAATATTCTCTGCTTGTAATTTCCTAATCATATGAAATGGAAGCAAAAAAATAATTAATTTTCCCTTTGAATAAAAAAATATACTTAAACACCATTTACTTTATGGTAGGAGAGCTTCTCAAGCAAATCTGATGCAATTAATTTAGAGTACAGTTGTTGAAAAAGTAATTATCTAAATTTAGGAAATTTGCGCTTAAAATAAAAATTATGTATAAATATTTAAAATCTATTTTGTATGTGACAGAAGACCTTCCAAAATATAATTTATGAAATTGGTTTACAGATCAGTTGTTTCAAACTAAAGAATATCTAAGCCCAGGGATTAGTATCGGCACTCCGGCATCCCGAAGATCTCGACATTGTAAAATTCCAAAAAATTACGTCACTAATACATACATACCCACAAGTACCTATGTATGTGTGTGAAATAAATTACAGCATTCCTCAATAAGAAAACCATAAAGTAGTGCAAAAGTTTAAATTTCTTTAAAAAATATCTACACAAGAGTGTATTTTTAATATACTTACATATGGGTGTGTACATATGAGATTGCGAGTTAATAAATAAAATGTTGTTTTTGGGCAAAATGCTAACTGAGGACTTTAACAAAATATTTGCTTCCTGGCAGTAAGCTGCTGCTGCTCTTGTTGCTGTTATTACTGTTGCTTTTGCTGCTGCTGTTGTTACTGCTGCCATTTACAAGCATATTGAGTCGAAAATCATAAATAACAATAAATTTTGACGATGAGTTGAGTGAAGAGTCCGGTGCGGCACGGGGTCGGTTGCAAAGTATGAAGTGCTGGTATGAAAAGAAAATAAATGAAAGCTTACTGGAGGAAGTGAAATAATATTCCATAGTATAGGAAAATGGATTATTTTTAAATTATTTTTTCACTGCCAACAGATTTCAGAATGTGCATGCACGAAACATTTGTCAACATTCTTGCAAGACAAGATGATTTTTGATAGGAAAATAAATGGAGTGAGAGAAAATTTGTTAAAAACTAGCATGCGAGCGTATGTTACCTACACATCGACAGTACTGCTTGAGTAATACCAAAACTGTAGGTAGAAGTGGATATGCCTGTGTATAACTGCAGGATAGTCCATTTAGAAGACCAAGACTTGATATTGGACAGAAATTACAATAAATTTCATTCGAACTACCTCAGCGGCTGGCCTTACGTTGTGAACTACTCTGATCATACAATTCTTCAATAGCAGCACTTAATCCACCAATGTTAGTCTCAAATTCTCAAATCTAGTTGGCTAGACAGGGAACTTTGGAGACGGTTTCGTCGCGAAATGAGAGAATTCGGTTTCCCCTGAGAACCTGTGGTCTGCTCCTGGAAAGATGGATCTCGAGTCAACTCAGCGAGCGCTGGGCTAGTGCGCAAACGTGCAAGATCGCGAGATCCTTCTGGCCACGGGTAGATCGGGGACGCTCAAGGGAACTCCTAAGGCTTACAAAGCCCCAGCTCTCGAATTTGGTGGCCATCCTTACCGGACATTGTCCGTCAGGTGTTCATGCCGTGAAACTTGGGATTGCCTCAAGTCCGTTCTGCCGAATCTGTGTGAAGGACGAGGTGGAATCATCTCAACACCTTCTTCTCAGCTGCCCTGCTCTCGTCTGGCAAAGACTTAGACATCTGAGCTCTCACTTTTTCGCTACGCCTGCGGATATAGCCGGTGTAAATATCATAAATTTGGTGAAGTTCATCAGTAGCTTGTTACGGCTAACTACGAACGCAAATCAGCCTTTGTCGGCGTCGTCGTAAAATGTATGGTCATCATCGTCTCTAATCCCAAGGCTCCTTCCTCCTTCCCATCTCCTTTCTCCTCTCCCATTAATGGGACCACAACGGCCGAATTTCTTAATATTTGTCCAAGTGAGCCCTTAGCTAGGGCAGCTACTTAACCTAACCTAGCCTAGTCTCAAATTTCAACTCTTGAAACGCCATTGGATGGTTGGTGGAACATTTACTCTTAAAGTTGCTTGACTAAAAGAGTTTTAATGGAGTCAGGTCGCAGTTTTTAGATGGCCAATTGGCGTCCTTTTCTTCTGATTATTAGATTTCTGAACTTTTTAAAGATTTTTGTTTTTCTATGCCTTAACTTTTATCTAACTATATCTAACTCAATAACTAACACATCACGAAAGCTAATTTAACAGGAAAACAAAAATATCGGAAAAAACAATTACTCCATTTTCGAAGCTAAATATAGCACCCTGTATTTTTGAAATATAAAATAATTAGAAAATACTATTTTCCTTTTAATATGAATGCATACCTCTCTCCTTGGTAAACAAAGTCCAAACGCTATATGAATCCCCTGCGCATACTAACCAAAAATCGTGCTCACCTCATATGTAACTTCAGAAAATGAATTTCTTCACAATATGTACATACATAAATTGTGCGTGTTGTAAGAGCTATGCTGACATTTTCTATTGAATATTTTTGTTAAAATTTTTGTAACCCTATGATACATATTGCCTCTTTTCCTATTCCATTATTCCTATTCAAAGTATTTTATTTTATTCATTTTCGTTGTTGTTGCTTTTTCAATTAGATTTTATTTACTGATATCTGCATGCAGCTAGGTGATAAATCATTTCTATAAATAATTATTTTACATGTGTTTAGACATGTAACGACTTCATATGACTGCGGACTACAGGCTTGTTTATGACCTACACTGCGTATACGTGATTTACTGCAGTAACACTAACTGGCTGACCTCAGTAGATAGTGATTAAGTGAAAGTGTGCTACTATGCCAATACTTGTCAGGGTGATTGGAAAAAAATTTGAAAAAAAAAACATTTAGTGGAAAGAGAGCAAAAAATCTGGTAAATAAAAGAAAATACTTTTATTTTCTGTGTGTGTGCATTTTGATGAGGTGGAAGAGCACACAATTTTGGCCGTAGTGGCAGACGAATGTATAGGTTAAAATATTTAGTTTAATTAAAATAAAAATTCTGTATCCAGAGTTTCTTTTTTGGTTTTCGAATAGAGGAATTTATGTTCTAGCAGATTTTTATTTTTTGATTGTTTTCGATGAACTATTTGATTATTAATAAAATATGTTTGGAAACCTCCCAAGGGTGAAGAGGTTAAAGCTTGCCAATGGAAACGGATGGCTGTCATAAGAAGCAACTAAACTCTGTACCAGAGTCTGTTAGTTCATAAATTCGGCCATTGCACTAAAATTTATTGAGGAGTTTGGGCTCAACGAAATACTCTGAATTCGTGAATGGAGCACAGTAGATCTTTCTGTTGGCAGTACGAAATCCCCTCAAAATAATAAAATGCTTATAAATGAATCTTTGCAATACGTTTTAACATCTTAAAGGTTAGTACTAACTTCCCAGTTTAGTCACCAACGTTGATTGTCTAGTGAGAAGAAACGTCAAATTTAAGGTCAACGCCCCAGGAATAACTGGCCAATTTTGGTAAGGAAATATAAATATTTCTAAACAAATTAACACACATACTTACACTCTTTGTAAAGACGTTTCGCTTAAGAATGCCAAGTTTTAGGAATATGAAGAGTCTGGCACTTTATTCACAAATGAACTCAGTACCGAATTTTGATATTTGAAAAGTAGAACCAAGAAGTACCGGGAGATTTGGTAACTCCTAAAACAGTCAGGTTAAATAGCCTATTGTATTTAAAGCTCAGAAAAGTGGAGGGTGGATAGTCAAAGTGGAACGGAAGAAAGCAACAGAAGTAAAAAGAGAGGATACAATAGAGAAATAAAGGTGATTCCGCCAGTAAGAATTTTCCAGATTCTTTGATAAGTCTGAAACTATACTCCAGTTTGAGAGAACGCATTTTACGCCTTCTCATGACATCGGAACCTGAAACTCGTAGCCTTGCTTTAGCAAAGCCAGGACACTCACGAAGAAAACGCTCAGTGCTATCCGCCTCCTTTAAGCATGACAAGCAAATCGGATCCTAAATGATTTTAATGGTGATCATATGCTGACCCCATGGGATGCGCCCTTTAATAATACCGAACATCTTTTCCATCAAGTTTTAGAAAAATAATTCAACAGATTGCTGTTCGGACTTCTCACAAAATATTTTGCAGTTCTGCAGCGTTCTGGATTGGACCATCGCTCTTTATGTAAATTGCATACATAATTGCTCATCCATTTCATGATTTGGGTACTGAGTACTAGTTTGCCGTGAAATACGTAAGAAATTTCACGCATATTTCACGGCTGTGCAAATTGTATGGATTTTATAATTTTTCTTGCATTTTGACGCCCTATGCGCTCAGCACATTTTCCTTAGCTGTTCCGCTCTTGCGAGACTAAGATTTAGGCACCTTGGCCCTCACTATGTCTGTTGATGTTAGCCACCTGATGAATCAGTAGCAGCAAGTAGTTAACATAATTGTAATCCAGTCATCGTTCGGTTGTCATCAACACCCTTCCTAATATTCTCTGTGTCCTGTTCTTCGGTTTTCCTCTGCTATGTTATGACAAATACCGATATTCTTTTTCGCCATAAGGAAGGTCCCTTAGTAGGAGTAACCCAACCCACCTTACGGCCATGACACCCACATACGAGTATGCTCATATATGAAATTACTTTCTGAATTAATACATTTTTTTTGAGCTATAATTAACTGAATCGCTCGAAAATCAACTGGAATCAGCTACTTAATTATTTATTACCGGCTCACCGTATAAAAATTGTATGCTTATTTATTCACATAAATCAACTTTTGTAAACACTTTCAGTGGATTTGTGATTTTTACAATCAATGCCATTAAAAGCTATTTCAATATGCGAGCACAATATACATACATAAAGGGTGTCATAAATTCCATGCAGAAGTTGCATTTGTCGCAAATTATGCCGCTAAAGAGGTGAATGATTTACAACTAGTAAAAATTAAGTATTACGAGTAAAAGAGAGAGCTTTCATTGTTGAGGAAATTACCGAAAATTTCTAAATGACGGAATTTTTGCTGTATCAGTTCAAAAATTGTTTACAAAATTTGTTCAAACTATTTATTATGTGAAGAGAGTAGTTGAGAGATTCATGAAGCCTAGATTGTTCGGTAATTCAAAACAAAGTCCTAAAAATATTCATATCGAAGTAGTGCTTGCTTGGCCAGATCAAATTTCAATCTGAGCTACTCAACAGGTAATTGGCAGTTGTATAGAGAAAGTCGGAGACAATACAAGAAGGCAATCAGGGCCGCCAAGAAAGAGAGCGGGAGAGATTTCTTTTCTTCTATCGAATCTACCAGAGATTTTGCGAGGCTTAGCCGTATTTGGTCCAAATATCATTCACTGGCTTCTTTGGACAAGAGGCCAGATAGTACTTGGCCTTCTACGGCAGAAGAGTCTCTAAAACTTCTTTTAAATACTCATTTTCCGGGATGTAGCGCCCATGACAGTGATGTTGGGAGAATCCAGTGGAGCCGATATGACCCACAGAAACTTGTCGATGTAATAGTTACGAAAGAGAAGGTTGCATGGGCAATCAAATCATTTTCACCTTTCAAATATCCTGGCCCTGATGGGATCTTTCCTTCATAGTATTCTACCATGGCTAATGGAAATTTTCAAAGCGTGTCTAAGCCTAGTTCATATTCCAAACAGCTGGAAACTTGGTAGAGTCGTCTTCATACCAAAGGCAGGTAGAAGAGGACATGACTTAGCGAAGGACCTTAGGCCAATCAGTCTGTCGTCCTTCCTTCTAAAAACTTTTGAACGGCTTTTAGATATGCACATTAGAACTTCACTGCAGAGTTCTAGTACATCAACTGCACAACATGCTTACCTCAAAGACAAATTGACGGAGATAGCGCTTCGCGAGATAATCCGAACAATAGAGGGGTCTCTAATAAACAAAGAGTATACCATGGTAGCTTTTCTAGTCATAGAAGGCGAATTTATTAACGTTCGCACTGATCATCTCCGCAATTGGAGCATCTCTATGCTAGAAATCAGGATCATCAAAGCTAACATGGGTAAAATCAAAATAAGTAAGAGAGTCTGTAGGGGTGCTCCACAGGGGGGAGAGTTATCTCCACTTCTTTGGTTATGTGTGATTAGCAAAATCTTAATAAAACTTAATAGAGGTGGGATAAAAGCGGTAGCGTACGCTGATGAAGTGGTGTTAACGGCATCAGGACTGTGCCCCAATACGATCAGTGGGATCATTTAAAAGGCATTAGGCGAGCTTAATTCTTGGGCACCAGGCTGTGGCCTAAGTTTAAACCAGCGTAAAACAGAACTCATGCTATTTACGACCAGATATAAGGTACCAATCTTTACCCTACTAAATTTTAACGGACAAACCCTCTAACTTTCCCCCAGTGCAAAGTACTAAGGGGCAATTCTGGACTCCAAACTAAGCTGGAAATTAAATACTGAAGAACGGGTAAGGAAAGCTGAAATTGCTGTATATGCCTGTAAACGTATGCTTGGAAGAAGATGGGTTCTTTAACCCAAGTATACGTTATGGTTGTATAAGGCGGTTATACGCCCAGTTTTAACGTATGGCTCGGTAGTTTGGTGGAAAGCTCTTGAGAGAGAATACAACATCAAATTACTTGGCACGATACAAAGATCAGCCTGTGCAATAAAGGTCGGTGCAATGAAACCATGACCTAGGGAGGCCCTGAACGCTCTGACACACGTTATTCCGGTAGACCTACATATTAAGAAGACAGCAACCATGAGTGCATTTAGGTTAAAGGAAGCAGGTCGGTGGAGAGAAAAAACGTATGGTCATACCAGTCTATTTCTGCGACAAACCCAGTATACCTTGAAGACTACATCGTCCCGACGGTAACATTCAGTAGGAATGTTGCCACCCTCTTTCCATCTAAGGAGGAATGGAATAAGGGATTCTCACTAAACAACTTCGACACTACAGTCTATACAGATGACAGTAAAATGTATTGTGGTGTTGGGGCTGGTATATATTCTCATGGACTTAAAATTGAAAGATCTGTGCGTCTCCTTAATGCTTGCAGTGTCTTTCAGGCGGAAGTACTAGCAATTGGGGAAGCTTGTAAGCTACTAATCGCAGATCCCTCTTTTAAGGGCAATATGGCTAATCTTTCGGATAGCCAAGCTGCAATTCAGGCACTGGGTTCAGCTACAACAACCTCTTAAGTCGTGGAACAAAGTAGGAATAGCCCCACCACCTTGAGCGAAAACCATAAAGCTACCTTAATCTGGGTCCCGAGACATTGGAACATCGAAGGTAATGAAAAAGCGGATGAACTGGCAAGAAGGGGATTTGCCATGAATAACGCTCTAGCAGATTCGGTATTCACACCACTAGGTGCAGTCAAGAGTACAATTTCCCTAAAATACCTTCGAATCGCGGATTGTAGATGGAGAGACCAGACGAAATGCAAAATCAGAAGAACGTTATAGCCCACCTACAACCTCAAGCAATCGTCAGCATTGATAAACGGCGGGACGCCTGGAGACTAACGGCAGTCATAACTAGCTTTTGGTCTGTGGGAGAACAAGCAGCCAAAATGGGCATCCCTCACAACACGTACTGTCACAGTTGTAAACAACCGGAGAAAAAGGAAAGAATTTTCCATTTTCTCTGCGAATTCCCTGCCCTATGGAAGCACAGAATGTTAACCCTGGGTAAACCGCTGTTCGATAGTCTCGAACAACTGTCTGGCTCAGATGTCAACAGCCTAATAAGGATCCTAAACCGCGCAGACTGGATATAGTCATCCCATAAATAACTGGTAAGCAAGTTGGTAATGAGGATGTGGCAACAAAATGGTGTTGAAGCGCTAGTAGGATTCTGAAAGAATCACCACTCAAACCAATCAGCAACCAACAAGTGTTTGAGACTGTTGGTAAGAGTCCAGGTACACCAATTCGATGTCGTATACAAAAATCGAGAATTCTGGAAATGTTGAGAATTCTAAATCACTATACAATATCCAGTGGGATTTTATAGAAGGTCAGTTTATTTTAATAAAGAGTAAATTGGGTTTTAGAAAGCCAAAATTTAGTTTTAGAAAACGTTACTTGGATTTTAAAAAGAGTTGATTTGATTTTAGAAAGCATTATTGAATTTTAGGAAACGCTAATTGGATTTTAGAATAATCAATTGGATTTTAGAAAGCATAAATTGAAATCTAGAAATCGTAAATAGGATTTTAGAAAACGCATTAAATTTTAGAAAACGTACATTTATTTTTATAAATCGTTAATTGTATTTTAGAAATCTTAAACAGAATTTTATAAAGACCTAATTGGATTTTAGAAGACCTTGATTCAATTTTAGAAAGCGTAAATTGGATTCTAGAATAGTTAACTGACTTTCAGAAAGTGTAAGTTGGAGTTTAGAATAATCAGTTGCATTTTAGAAAACGTAAGTTGGATTTTAGAATAGTCCATTGAATTCTACAAAGCGTGAAATGTGTTTTAAAATATTCAGTTGAATTTTGGAAAGCTTTAACTGGATTTTAGAATAATCAATTGAACTGTAGAAAGCGTAAATTAGATATTAGATTAGTCAACTGAATTTTAGAAAACGCAAGTTGGATTTTAGAAGGACCCTTTGAATTCTACGAAGCGTGATGTATATTTCGGAATAATCAGTTGAATTGTAGAGAGCATCAATTAGATTTTAGAATAATCCACTGAATTCTCGAAAGCGTAAATTAGATTTTAGAATAGTCAACTGAACTTCAAAAAGTGTAAGTTGTATCTTAGAATAGTCAGCCGAATTCTATAAAATTTTAATTGTATTTCAGAAAGCGTAAATTTTATTTTAAAATAGTCAACTGGATGGCAGAAAGCAGAAATTGGATTTTAGAATAAATAAATATTTTGCCGTACAGAAACCACAACTTAAAAAACTCAAATATTTTGTATATTTTCCACCACCCTTTATATGTATGTGCTCGCAAACACACCACAGATTTTAATTATCATTTTTTCTTTTTTCATAAAACATATTAAATCATGCTGCGTTAGCGCATTAAATTAAATGGTATTTACCAGCAAATTAAAAGTATGCCAATATTTATAAAATTAAAGATTTTCGCGCTAGTAGAAAGCCTCTGGCAAGCAAAAATATATAGGTGTGATGGATATGTAAGAAATTGAGTTACTTTCCAATTTTTATTTATTTTTAATATATTTTTTTTTTATTTATTTTTTTTCAATTTTTATTTTAATTTTTTTTTTTAATAATTTATGCTAAGAAAATTTAACAAAGCTGGAAAATGTAAATCTCTTTGTGCCAGGTTCATTTATTTTTGTCTTTAATAAAGGGGTTTTCAATAAGGGCGGGTAGATGTTGAAATGGAATAAAACAAGCTGTGTGTGAGTTATTGACAAAATTATTTTTTTATTTGAAAGGCGCATATATGCCATTAAGTGTGAATATGACATCATTCAAATGCCCGCCTTGGCTTCTTACCGTGAAACGGATCCGAGTGGTCAAATTTTCAATGACTCTTCCGCATAGATCCAGCTGAATTTGAGCGATGGCCTGTGTTATGTTCACCTTTAGAGCATCGGTCGATTGTGGTTTATTTGCATAGACCTGAGACTTCAAGAAACCCCACAGGAAAAAGTGTAGCGGGGTCAAATCGCATGATCTTGGTGGCCAATTCACATCACCCCTGCGAGACATAACCTTACCCTCAAATCATTCATGCAGAATGTCAATCGTGGCGTTTGCTGTGTGGCACGTAGCGCCGTCCTGCTGGAACCACATGTCGTCTAGGTCCATATGGTTCAATATGGGCCATAAGAAATTGGTTATCATCGTTGTGTAGCGCTCGCTGTTGACGGTGACCGCCTCACCAACGTCGTTTTCAAAAAAGTACGGACCAATGACGCCGCCGGCAAAAAATCTACACCAAACGGTAACTTTTTGAGGATGCATTATCACCTGGTGAACCTCGTGTGGATTGGTGTCATCCCATATATGGCAATTTTGTTTGTTAACACAGCTATTCATCCAAAAATGCGCCCCGTCACTAAAGATGATTTTTCGCCCACAACTGGGGTTCTCTTCCAAACGATTCGAAGCCCAGTCAGCGAACAAACGGCATTGTCTATGGTCATCAACTTTGAGCTCCTGGGTCAGTTGGATCTTGTACGGGTGTAGGCCTAAGTCCCGACGCAAAATTCGCCAAGTTGAAGTCTGCGAAAGGCCAAGTTCTTGAGCAGGGCGAGGAATATACTGCCTCGGGTTCTGCTGTACACTTTCACGGACCGCGGCAATGTTCTCGGCTGATCTTGCGTTCCTTGAACGAACGGGTGTTGGCTGATTGTTTACTGACCCGGTCGTCTCAAATTTGGCCACCAAACGTTGAAGAGTCGACTTTGAAGGGCCACCACGTCTACCGAAAAATGGGCGCAATGCGCGCAACGTTTGCGTTAATGAACACTCATTTTAATAATAAAGTTTTATCATTTGAACGTGCTGTTCAATCGTGTAACTTGCCATGATGATTTAGCATAAACAACTGAATAATAAACAAAATATTTGACAAATATCACCAAAACAAAATGGCTGCCACAGGGCGCCAAAATCGACCCGCGCCAATTGAAAAACCCTTTACAATCTGAGGAGAGCTTTTTTGCTCAAACCCTAGCATTTTATCCTTCCTCCCTACTACTTAAAATCCATACTTGCTGTCAAAAACGTATCGGGAATCGGGTCAATAATACAACCTTCAAAAATAACTTACCAATACTAATGAAGAGTTCAACCATCAAAATATTTTCTCAAACTCATTTTTAGGAATCGACTGCAGTTCTCATTGCTAGTTTAATTTTTCCGACTGAACACAGGATAGAGCATTTGAAAGTGAAGGAAGTCAAATGGAGTCTGAATTTATGGATAAACAGTCACGCACACTGCATGCAGTATAAAAGGAGATAGAAGCTTTATTTCCCGAGATGTACAATAACTATTTTCAACAAATAACAATTACTCGTATTTGCCATCTAAATTTTTCTGTTTGGTTTTTAGCAATCTTTTTAACCCTTGAACAGTACAGATTTTTGTTCGCTTCCTATTTTGAAGTGAGCGTAAGGGAAGTGTAGCTAAGAAAACTAAATTCCTCATCTCATTATACAAATGCGGACAAAATAAGCAATGAAGTGATTTACTAAAGCCACAAATATTCAAAGAAGGAGCCAAAAAATTAATGTCAGCGCAATATTTTTTTGTAAAAATTCAATATTGTGCTGTGTACTACCTATAAAATCCATTCAAATATTACTAAAATCTATTTACATACGCTCAGAACCCATTCCCAGAATATTTGCCCACAAAAAGCTTAAAATGCACAAAAGGTTTGCTTATAAATCGAAATATGCAGTCATGCCGTTTATTCACTACTGTGATGACTTATCGCATGCTCTAAATAAGTATCAGCAAAAAAATAACGAAAATTATAAAATAATATTTTCAATATGAATTGATGTAACATTCACAGCGACCAAAGCACATTCATATGGTTCGGTCTACAATCGAGCTTCACGTGGCCAGAAGCCAAACACTACAACTGCGGTAAATAATATTTATTTGAAGTGATAACACCCGATCAAATGAATTCTGTCAATAGAAAATATGCCCAAAATTGTATGGCTTATTTGGTTTATCAGAGAAATAGAGAAATATTTTATTTAGCCGCATTTATATTTATATAAATACGTACAGATAATAGATTTGTGTATATATAAATATAATTAAAGCGAACATCCTTTGTTAGGTGTTTGGCCGAGCTGCTCCGCCAAGTTGTTGTTCTACAATGAACAAATAATTGGTGGTGTAAAGAGAAAACGGCTTTTTTTTATTTTTGATTTTTTTTTTTAATATTTTAGTTTATATTTATGCTAGATATTCGGGTGAAACAAATATTTTTTCACCCTTCAATTTGGTTCTTTTTAATAGCGAATTTATTACACAACAACCCCGAATCTAAATTTAAAAACCACCCACTGAAGTGCAATTTTTATTCTTGTTCGGAAGTTTTTATGCAAAAGTTGCATGTGAAACCAATTTTGTTCGCTATTTCATGTGCTTTTAAAGTCTTTGACTAACAGTTAAAGCACCACTCGATTATAAAAACCTTAAGGGGTTAGGAGTAGTCAGAGGCCCGAAAATAATGATTTTCAATAACCTTTTTTTTTGATAAAATAGAAAAATAACTTTAATACATAATAGTGCCAGTAATCAGCAGTTCAAAAAACACAGTTTTGAGAAAAACGCATTTAAAGTTTTGCTATCGATTTATGCAGAATTATACGATTATTTAAGGGGGTCCTCTTATCATTGGTTTCAAAAAAAGGTGTTTTTTCTCAATTTTTTTTCGAGGTGAAAAAAGCGACACACAGAAATAATCTTTTGTATTTATTTGAAGGCATGATTGAAGAGTAATAAACAATTTTTTAACATAAGCAAAAAATCAAAATGGCGGACATATGAGGGATCTCGCACAGCTTCTCGCTGCGCGCTAGTACGATTGCGCTCGTAGTTTTCAGCTGAAACACAAAAGGAAAATATTGTCTTATTCAAAGGCTTTCTTGCATATACATAATAGACTACTTTTGTATAAAAATATGAAAAAATAAGCACACAATAAATTATTGAAAAAAGTCCTCTTTTCGCTATTTTTTTCTAAAAAGGTGTTAAAGAACATTAAAAAATGAATTTTTGTTTGTATTTTGTTAGTTAATTAGTTGCGCATTTTAATTATCTTTATACAGATTACCGGTTTGAAACGATAACTTTTGTCGATTTTTAAATCTTACGCGCCATTTTCAAAAACATAGATCTGAGAAAAGGTGTTTCAAAGTTTTCAGAAGGTCGACAGTATACTCACACGAGGGACGGTACGCAGGCCTGTAACTCCAAAATCACTTCGAATTCCGCTATAAAATTTCGAGGCCATATTCTCCTAAAATATAAAAAAAAGTCGATTTCTTGAAGCCGACTAATAAGAGGCCCCCCTTGATTAGATACTTCCACTCTGTCGTCAATTCTTGGGCCGTATAAAAGACGTCACAGCAGGTTCCAAAATATTGATTTGCTGTTGCCTACGTAGTATTCTACCTTCTCGAGTGTTATCGTCAGCGCGGTTATCCACTACCAGCGAGCGCCCTTTGTTGATTGTTGAATAACTCAAAAACTAAAACAAAAATTCTTACTACTACTAATCCCTTCAATATATTGTAAAATTTTCAAAGATAAATTTTGCAGACATTAACTGACGACAATTAAGGGGGAACGCCACTGTGGTGGGTCAAAAAATAGTCAAAGTAGGAATGATTATTCGAGGATCGGATAAAGGCAATTTATTATATATGTATTAAACTACGTTGATGTAAGTTTTTATTAAAAAATATTGAAAATTGACAAATTTATGTAAATAAACGTAACGAGTTAAAAAAAAATTACGTCATCTGATGGCAGCGATACAGCAATGAATTATCATCTGAAAACAAGAAACCAAAAATTTTATTAATCTACACAATAGTGGCTGTCGTTGTACGTAGCCTTTTTTTTTTTTTTTTTTTTTTTTTTTTTTGACAAAAAGGGGGAGATTTGAAGTTCGATGTGTGTTTTTCACCATTTGTTTGATTTTCAACAGGCCAAAAAAAAAATAGTTATTTTAAAAATTTTGAAAATCGGCTACGTACAACGATAGCCAATGCGATATCAATAATTTTGAAAAAAGATAATTAAAATCGGTTCATTAGTCTTTGAGAAATCGTTGCCACCGTATCAAAAAAAAATCGTTTCGAGAAAAACGCGTTTGAAATAAAGCATAGCATCGTAAGCGCTCCGGGGCAGAATCGACGGGCGCTCACTTAAGTGCTCATACAATCGGGAATAAAGCGACTTTCGTTTTAAAATTTTGACCACATTTTCTTGAGCAGTTATACTACAATAACAATTTATGAAAAAAAATCGATGTTTTTGAATTTTCACAGTGGCGTTCCCCCTTAAGCCGCCAAATAAAATTTTATTCAAAAATTATTGTAATAAAAAACTTTTTCTAAGACATATATTTCCATCCAAAAAATTAAAAATAAAATTATGAAAACATTATTAAAAAAAATGTTTACGAAGTCTATTTTATCAAAAATCCAAAAACATATGAAAATGTAACTAGAAATTTAATTTAAGAAGTATATTTTTTCCAAAGAATTAAAAGTATATTTAATCTGAAACCTTAAAAAAAATATATGAGAATGTAATTAGAAACTTAATTATTTTTTGGGAAGTATACTTTATCCACTCTAACGGTTAGACGCGATAGAAGTGAAACCTTCCGTAAAACAAACTGAGAGAGAATAAGACGAAAGCAGCATTAGGAGCGGGATAATTATAGGTTCATTATATAAAAATATTGCTATAAAGTTCATATTTTATTTTCCTCATTTTATTATTATTCATCCTCAATGTTTTCAATTTCAACAAATGATACGAGTGGCTTATGATAGCTAAAATATGATACAAATGCTTTGGTTTCGATGTTGTCAACATATCTTTGAAATACCGCGTCAATTGTTGTTTTTGGTCGTGTTGTCGATTCAGTGCGATTGTTACACATTTTTAAATTGAATGTTGTATTGAGAAAGCCAATTAAAGGAACCGCTGTGTCCAATGCAAAATTTACGTTAAAATCGCCACTTAAGTCATTGGAACTTTATCGTAATCTTTTCTAAGTATCCGCGATACTTCTGGTGTATACTTTATTAAATTTTCGTGAATGAATTCCGTGATGCTATTTATTGATAGATTCCGTGAAATATAAATTCTCCCACGTTAGAGAGCTGAACACACAGTGATTCTAGTTGCTGTGCATTCAGATCTATCTGTGGAGTTACAATACGAGCACCGTCATTTTGATTGTGGTCTTTAAAATTGTGGTCTTTTAAATTGAACTACAATATCAAAATTGGGAATGTCGAAAATGTTTTCATTATCCAACCAAGTCTAGGAAATAATTAGAAAATTTGACGATGTTGCTACTTTGTCTAACTGAGCGCGCAAACTTTGGCAATTAAATGTAAATAATGACAACCCTTCCCTAGCTGTTATAAAATCACTTAATAACGTTCCAATTGATTCAAGTCGATTGAGATGTAGCCTTTGAAATTCAGCTTGCAACTCAATTGTAAATACTGTTCCTCTTCGGCCATGACAAAATTTTCTATCATTCTTTTTTGAAACAAGATGTAGTCCTTGAATTGATGTAACTCGTGATAATGCGACGTACAATAGCTGTTGAGCGTGGGATTTGTCATATTCATATACAATTTCACCAAATGTACCTCCCTGGGACTTATGAATCGTTTTGGTACACGCAGAAATAAGTGGAAAATGGCTGCGTTTCACAATCACTGATTTATTAGGCACTAATGGTATAGAAGATATTCTGCGATCAATTGGTACTGCCTGTGGAGAAAGATTGTGTCGTTGTTCATTTGGAGCATTGCCTTGCACATGTGATACATCCACATGGAAATCGTCTGAAAAGACAATGTCAAATAAGGTTATACACATGGTGCATGTAGGTTATGCATTTAATCTATGAGCATAAACACAAAAATTTGTTGATTAGAAAATATTAAAGTACTTATGATGATCATTTTCACTATTTTGCACAGTGGATGTATTGTTATGCACAATAGAAACACTAGGTTGCGCATTTCGTAATGTTTTTCGGCGTGCACGAAATTCACGTACACGTTCTGTTGAAGTCTTTGCGGTTTTCTGGTTTTATTTTCTAATAACAAAATTTTTTTTAAGAAATATACTACAATATATTTTATCAAACAAATGAAAAAAAATGTATAGGAATGTTATTATGCCTCAATTTTCAGGAATATGTCCAAACATTACAAATTTTTTTAAAATTTTCCAATTTACGTCTTATTATATTGAAGCCTGCAAATAAACCAACTTTTAGAAAAATGTTCGCAAATGTTCAAAGTTAATGGATAGCAAGACACGAAAACGCTATAATGCATCACTTTTACATTTAAATCTCTTTAATTTGCTTCTTTGCTTGTTCGAAGAACTTGTCTTCAAAAAACTTTATCGTACGAAAAATCCAAATCTATATCTGGCTGCGTTAATGTGGATGTAACACAAAATGTTTCACAAATTCATGTGATTTTTAAGTCTTTGACTAAAACTTTAAGCGCCAGTCGATTTAAAAAATCTCCAATCGATTGTAAAATTTTCAAAGATAAATATTCCAGACATTACGTGACGACAAATTAAGCCGCCAAAAGCGTAAAAGCAAAAAAGTGTTGAACAACTCAAGTAAAAAAAAAAACACTGAAGTACTAGGGAATTTAAAAACACAAACCGCCAACTATTTTACAATTTCAAGGCTACGGTGTAAATCTGCACAAACGCGAGCACAGCTGCATATTCAAAAAATAAAATAAAATAAAAACGCAAAAGAAGCGATGAATAAAAGCGCTAGCGCTCAGCAACTAGAAAAAACGCAACCTGTCACCGGCTCCATTTAGCATGTTGTAAAGCAACAACAAACAAGCGTTGGCTGATGGTAGGGAGGCAAAGAAAAAGACCAAGCGAAAAAATATCGGCAACATCAAACGTCACTACCGATATGTCCCCCCTTCTCGCCTTCTTCAGCACCCTACACCACCAACACATTGACAGTAAACTTTTCCGCTTTTTAATGCCAAACGCGCGACACTTCCACTTCCACCAACAGCCACAGCCGCGTAGTTAAGAAAACAATTCAGGAAATGCAAATCGTTTGACAACATTTAAATGGAAAAGTTTCGCCCTGTTAGTACTTCCGGCGTTAAGCGGTCGGCGGCTAGGCCAAGGGGGGTTGGATGAGGTGCAGCAATGAACAAAGTAAAGTAAAGTAAAGGAGCTTTTGGAATTTGTAACGGTAAAAACACTTAGTTATTGCCATGTTTCTCATTGGCAGCATGACGGGCTTTTCAAGTGGCCGGCTGATTATAAGCGTCAACTGGCGGCTTTTTGCACTTTCAGCGTCTAATCAGCACTTCAAATCAAAAAAATTAAAAATAAAAAAGACTTTTGTTTGTATATACAACGTCGAAGTGCGCACTATACCCCGTTCATACTCAAACTACTCGCGGTTTTTCCGGAATGACTCACTCACTCACTCACTCACAGAGCACTCACGGAGCACTCACGTGCCATGCACTCACTCGCCTGCTCACTAACTCGCTTAGTAACACTTACGCAACTTTTTACGCTTTTTCAGGCTTTAAGCCGCTTTGCAACTTTTAGACAACATTGGCAATTTAGTTTGTTGCCTGCCTCAATGTTGCTGCAGCTGTTGGGCAACATCAAACAATTTTAGTTAAAAATAACGCAATGAGTATACAAAAAAAGCAAAAAAAAAAAAAAATTAGGGGAAAAAAGACAAAAAAAAACTAATTCAACACATGAAAATAACGTTGGAAGAAATGCAAGCGCGTTTTATTTTCCATTCTACATTGGCGCTAAATTTAATCCACTAAAAGTTGGTATTTTTATAAGAAAACTTCACATGCCCCTGCTGTGGCTGCTGCTTGGCTTTTTTACTCGTTAGTGTACTTTGCACACACAAAGCAGAAAATAACAAAATAGAAGAAGCTAGAAATGTTATGGCAAGAGGAAAATACATTTTGGCGGCTTTCATTGCAACGAATTTGAGTAGATAGAAAAGTTTTCGTTTTCCTAACAGCTGACAGCATCTGTCGATGGCTTTGTCGGACTAAATTTAGTTTTCTTATCTTTGCTCCTTTTTTTTGGTTTTTTTTTTTTTGGTTGTAATGCAAGTTGAGTGATGTGCCATGAAAGATTTTGAGCATACACTTTGCGGTTGTCAAGCGGTTTTTGAAAGAGTGTTGAAGTGCGAAACGTACCAAGTGGCAAAGAGAACTGAAGCAAAAGGAAGAGTACTTGGGAAGCAGGAATAGCGACGTATTAAATTAATTAAATAATAAAATAAAATGCTTAGAGTTTCAATCAAATATTGGCCTTCCTACTGGAAGCGATTACAGGTAGCTTCTAAAGGGTAGTTAAATTTCAAGGGCCGATGTTGAATGTGAACTACACCTAAACGTCAAGTTTTTTTTCTGCATTTAATTTGACATTTTCCAATCTCAGACTAACTCAATTTCAGCAATGGAAAGGCATACAATCGAGCAACGCATTAAATTCCTGGATCTGGAATATTATTATTATGGAATATTTTATATTATTCTAATAAATAATAATAATAATAAAAATTTATAGAGTTAGGCCTAATATGCAAAATTCATTGTAATTTTATTGAAGGAAATCTCAAATGGAGAGAACTGGGTATCGCTCTTTAGTATTTTTCAACGGTTGCATACTACAAATAAGTTCCTTTAACTCCTGTTTGGACGATAGGATGTCAGTAATATAAGAATAAGAATTAATCCGATTAAGATGCAGCAGGGGTGCCGGGTACGGCTAGTTTTTTTATTTCTATCTATAAGTATAGGGTGCGCCGTTGTTGTTGTTGTTGTTGTAGCAGTACCTTTGCCCTGTCAGCGTAGCGTAATCACCGGTCGTCTGCGCCGTATTTTATGTCGGTATGTACACGCTAAATAACTTTGTCATGCACCAACCGATCGACTTCAACATACATGTTTTCGATACGTCAATTTAGTACAATTTCAACCATAAATCGCTTTACACCGAAACAATGCGCTGAAATGGTGAAGATATGCATCGAAAATAGTCGCTTTATTGTGCTAACTCAACGCGCGTATCGCAAAAATTATCGCGGCAAACAGGCACCGTCTGACAATTTTTTTGAACACGGTACAGTAGAAGATCGTTAACATGCCGTTCATCAACGACCAAGACGTTCCAATGAACTTGTTGAAGCAGTGAGGGAGAGCGTTGCCCAAGAGCCAACTGTGTCGTATTGCTACCGCGCTCACCATTTTGGCGTCGGTGAAACCACAATACGGTGCATTTTAAATGATGATTTAAATTTGTTTCCGTATAAAGTGCAATTGACAAGTTGACACATGAAAACCCTCACCACCGTGACACATGAAACCCTTCGCTACAGAGCAGACGATAGCTTAGGAATTATGCCAAAATGCAAGCACGTCAACTGCTCGCGTCAGCGTATTCCCACGCCTCATGAATCCAACAATGCCACCGGGAACGTCTACAAAAACAACGTCAGTGTGAGCTGCCATAACAGCAACACCGTCGCCGAATTGTGCCAAGAATAGGGACATATAAGTAGCTGAAATTAGTTTTAAGTTTAGTCGTAATTACCTTTTTCATAAACCCATAAATGCTTAAAAAAATAACTTGGTGTTTTCAATGAGCACATAGTGCTCCATAACCACAAACTATAATTGACTCAAAGAATATTGCCGACAGACCATTCACGACGCTTGGAATACGTCTAAACAGTCGCTCGCATGGTTGACACTGAACCCAATTTTTGGAAGCAAATTTTAATGACTGACGAGGCACATTTTAACCTCTCTGGCAGCGTGAACAAACAAAATTGGCGCATTTGGGGAACTAAGAATCCACACAAGATCCATGAAACCCCATTGCAAGACCGGAAAGTAACTGTTTGGGCCGGTATTTGCTCCAAAACCATCATTGGGCCATATTTTTACCGAGAAAACGAAACGATCGATGGAAACTGGTATCGATGGATGGTGGCTCATTATGTCTGTCTGCACATGCGTGAGAAAGGTTTAGATGGTTACTGGTTCCAACAAGACGATGCGCCATACCACACTTCGAATGCAAAAATTGAATTTCTACAACGAGAATTCCCAGGACGTCTGATGTTAAAAAGAGGCCTGACTTAACTTCCACGGACTTTTTTGTAGGGTTATCTGAAAAGTAAGGTTTACGCCAACAAACCGCAGACTATTGATCAGCTTAAGGCAAACATTTGTGCCGAAACCGACGCTATAAAACACGAAAGGCTTGGGAAGGTTATGACAAACGCAGAAAAAAGATCGCAGTTTGCGATTGTTAACAAAAGTGGCCACTTGATTGATACTGTATTCAAAAATTAGTTTTAATAAATTGTAAATAGCCTAACCAAATAAAATACAAATCAGTGGTTTTTTTTTTTTTCAAAGTTATTCAATGTTTTCATACCGACATAAAAGATGGTGCACCCTGTACTAAATAAATATTGTTTTTTTTCTAATTTAAATAAAAACCAAAATTAGTATTTTCTTAACTGCCAGTTAAGTATTACTTAAAAGTCAACTTTGTGCGACTTCAGCAACTCCTTATGCTTCATGAGGGGAAAAGTGAAACCACAAAAATGTAACGACAAATGCGCTTCAAATATATTTTCATTATTGCTCTTTTATTAAATATAATAAATGCTTATAAAATAATTAATTTTTTTACAAATTTTGTTTTTATGTAAAGTTTTTCAACCAACCACTTGACAATTCATAATTAAATTTTGCGGCTTATGAACAATAATAAAGCCAGCTAAATGCGCAAAGGGACATCAAAGGCTGCAAAAATCTGGAATTCTGACATATACGCACATACATACATAAATAAATAAATGTGTGCCCAGGAAACCGAACTCTGAAGTGATGACTGGCATGCGGGCGTTTGTGACTTCCGAAAATGAACAGTCGGTGAAGCCGGCAATCTTGATGAAAGAAGTGCAGAAGTAGAGAGGTGTAATGGGTGTAGGGAGATGTAATGAATGTTGAAAATATGGGCATACATACGTACATGTGCGCTGAAAGTAGCAAGCGTCAGAAGCATTGAAAGAGCAACTGAAAAATGTCAACAAAGGAAGAGTAAGGAAAGAAAAAAAAATTTTGTTGAAAAAATCGTAAATGTATATTATTAAAGGCAAAAATGTTTATCAGACATCATTATAATTTTCATTTTATCTTTTTTTCTTTTACTTTCTAAATTACCTTTTCTGTGCCGATTTGATTTTGTTAAAACCAAGTTTTTACTGCTTTTATAATTTTTCGTATTTTTTTTCATCCTTTTTTTGTGTAAAATTTTGATTTGCCCATATTTTTGGCTACCACCGCCATTTTTTTGCTATTCCTTTTTTTGTTGTTGCTCAATTTGTCGTTAGCATTTTGGCAACCTTTTTCTTCTTCGCCTTTTCCAGCAGCCTTTGTCGCTTCTGGTCTGCTTGATAACAATAAAAGGTTATGCCAACCATTTTGAAACAAAAGCGGTGAATGCAATTACAAAAATCACAAAAGCCACGGTGACCGCAATGAAAATGTCGCTGATGTGGCGGCGGATGTAGTAACATCCATCGTGCGGCTGTTTCGTTTAATGAAAAGATAACTTTGAAGTGAATTATAGAACAACACAGCTACACAAACTGAACTGATTTGGATTTTGTTGTTTTTGTGAAAAAATTTACTTTGAATATGAGTAAACATATTTATGCGATATTCAAGGTTGCTGATATTTGTGTTGGTATTCAAGAAGCGAGCGAGGTTCCAAGGCTGATGTGGTTCTTAGAATGTGAAGACACACAATTTAGTATCGTCTTTTACGAGCGAATTTTAGTAGAAAAATAATAATTATTTTCGAAATTTCAATGTTTGTAAACTATGAACGGTGACTGGTCTGCAGTTGTGTTAACCTCTTTATGCTGCTCATCAGATTCATCAGATTTTTGTTATCAAGACCTTCTAGATCTGCAGGCGCAGAAAAGCAGTGAGAACCAAGATGCTTGAATCTTAGTCCTGCGAGAGCTGGGCAGCTGAGGAGCAGGTGTTGAGATGATTCCACCTAATCCTCCATACAGCTGACGCAAAGAGGACTCGAAGTGAGTCCGAGTTTCACGGCATGTGTACCCCGCGGGCAGTGGCCCGTGAGTATGCCCTCGAAATTAGAGAGATGAGATTTTGTCATCCTCAGAATATCCCTCGAACGCCTCCTATCCAAACGTGGCCAGAAAGACTTCGCAACCGTATACGTTCGTTTACTTAACCAGCGCTCGCTGAGTTGGTGCAAAGCCCATCCTTCCAGGAGTAGAGCGCAGGTTGTGACGGGGATCCCGATCCTCTCCTTTTGCGGGTACACCGCCTCACAGGTACCTTGTCTCGCCAGCTCGTCGGCTTCGCAGTTTCAATTTAAAAAGTCAGTCGTTAAGAATTTGTATATTTATTATATGTATAAAGGGACCTAAAGTTTTAAGACGACACCGAACGGCAGATACTTTTTTTGAGTAGCCTTTTCATGGCAGAAATACACAACGAGGTTGCTTTTGATCGCTTCTTATCCAATAGCAAAAAAAAAAAAAATAATTTTTTTTCTAATAATCCTCTTTTGGGCCTATTTCCACCGATTTCACTCATCGTTCTTTAAACTTTTCTTTTCGATCGAAATAATAAGGGAACACTTTGGCTTTTATTTATGATCGCTTATAATTTTTATTTGTAAACAAAAAAATTACAAAATAAATTTTTAACATTTAAGTGAAGGAGTTAGTACTCAAAAATCGTCGGTTGACTGTTAAAGACCTTACTGATATGATCGGAGTATCAGGAGGATCTGTGAAAACCATTTTGAAAGACCATTTGGGCCTACGAAAAGTCAAATCTCGTTTGGTACCGAAAACTTTCAATTTCTTGGAAAAAAGTCGTTGCGTTGATGTGTGTGAAACAATGCTTTCAGACTATCAGGACAAGCTCAAATGCATCATTACGGGAGATGAGACTTGGATTTTTGCTTACGACCCTGAAGCAACCGACCAATCAAGCGAATATCGTGATAAAGGCACGGCCAGACCGAAAAGAGCACGTCAAAGTCGTTCAAAAATAAAGGTATTGATGACAGTTTTTTTCGATTTTCGTGGTGTGGTGCACTATGAAATCCTTCCACCTGGCCAAACTGTTAATAAGGAATATTATTTGAGCGTTATGCGTCGTTTACGTGAAGCAATTCGTCTAAAAAGACCAGAATTATGGGCCAACAACTCTTGGTTTTTGCATCACGATAATGCACCGTCTCACACTGCACTCGTTCTTCGTGACCATTTCGTCAAAAACTCCACGCATATCGTTCCGCAACCACCGTATTCGCCTGATTTGTCTCCGTGTGACACTCCGAGGAACGCGTTTCGAGTTGATTGAGGAGATAAAAGCTGAATCGAAGAAGGGCTGATGGCTATACCGGAAATGGACTATTTGGCATGTTTCGGGGATTGGAAAAATCGTTGGCATAAGTGTATTTCATCGAGAGGGGATTATTTTGAAGGGGATGAAATTGATTTGCAAGAATAAATAAAGATTTTTCATTTTACAACCAAATTCACCTTACTTTTTGCCCACAGTAATATTTGTGAGCCAAAGAACAAAATCTAAAACATTTATTTTTGACTGAAAAAATTACAAAAATTTTAAATATCTTAACTTTTATTTGTGCCAAAAATCAAATTTAAACTTTTACTTCTGAGCGAAGAAATCAATTTTAAATATTAAACTTTCAGTTTTGATCAAACAAAAAAAAACAAAAGGAATATCTAACTTTTCTGAACGGAAAACAAAAATTAAAATGTCAACTTTTAATTCTGATCCAAAAAATAAAAATAAATTTATAATTTTATGTGTGGCCAAAAAAATTAAAGGAATTTTAACCTTTATTAGTGACCGAAAAATAAAAATTTAATTCTAACCTTTATTCGTGACCGAACAAATTATAATCAAATTTTAAAATTATCTGTGACCGAAAGTCCCTAAAAATCGAATTTGGCTTTTATTTGTAACCGAAAACATGGAAGCAAATTTTAACTTTTATTTGTGAACGAAAAACAAAATAAAAATGAAATTCCAACTTTTATTTGTGACCCAAAAAAATAAATAATTAAAATAAATTTTTAAGCTTTTTGTTATAAAAAATTAAATTTTTAATTTTTATTTCAGCCCGTGCTGTGTTTTGATATTTATATAATAAAATTAGTTTTGTTATATAAATTTAATAAAATAAAAAATAAAAAATTTTATTTCTTGCCTAAAAAACAAAAATTAAACACTAACTTTCATTGGTACCCGAAAACATGAAAAACAAATGCAAACCCTTATTTGTGACCGTAAAATTAAAACTAAAATTTAAACTTTTAATTGTGACCCAAAAACTAAAAAATTATTGTAAAATAAAAGTTTAAAATATTTTTTGGTTTTTAACAATTATTTATTGATTCTTTTCAAAAAGATCATAACTTTCCATTACCTGCTTTTCATAGTCGATCACGAGACTGGGTTGGCAGCTATACGACTGTTTTAACAGTCCACTGCTATATTTAACCCTCTGCAACTGACGTGGTATATAACAGACACCAAATACTACAAAACACTATTTTGCTTCGTTTTTTTATAAACAGATACTCTCGAATTTTAAGTAGCTTCTTATTACGTCCTCATGAGTACGTCAGTGTATAAAAGCAGTTGAAGTGAGCGCACGCGTCGGTGTGAGTGAAAAAGTGTCTACAAGTCAACCACATCAGTATTGACGTAGGTGCCTGTAAAACAATCACCTCAGTATTTTTGTTATGTTTTCGTAGTGTCTCCTGAACAACGTATGAATGAAATTGTTTCATTACCTTATATTTTTCTCAGTTTTGATTTGATAGAGCAGTTAAATTAATGAAAGGTTGCCAAGAGAACTAAGAATGACGACAAACAGGGTTCTCGGTAAAGATCTTCCCCCTCCCCCACCAACCATTCGATCGAACTCATCGAGTGGAAGAAAACTTTGCACTATCTGGCCGCCAAAAATAAAAAGAGTAACTAGATATTGTTGTTGCAATTGCTTTAAGCGAATTTGCCTCCAATGCTCTAAGCCATTTTGTGAGACCTGCCAACAAAATTTGTAACTTTTTATTACACGATTCATACGATCTCTTTTTACTAGACTGATAAATTTAAGCTTATATAGAAGGCAACAATTTTTTTTAATGAATGAATGAATGGAATATTGTTTTTTTTTTAATACATAACCTTTGGAGGACGAATTTTTAAGTTATGTTCAACATGAAATAATTTCTAACTGAACGACTGAATTTTTCTTTTTTCTTAATATATCGTTGAGTTTCAATTTAAACAAAAGTAAATGTAAAACATTTTTTGGAAAAAAAATAATATATATGACCTGGTCTACGAAAAGGTACCTTACGTGCGAAAACAAGTTATCGAGAAAAGTTAAGTTTAAACTTTTCAGTCTTTTTCGTATTTGTACTTTTCTTTTTTTTACTTTTAACAAACTTTTAAGCAAATTATGACTTTCTGGTTTTCACCATTTTAAAGAGCCTTTCGCACACTATTCGAATCAATAAAAAAGAGAAAAATGATTTTTTGACACGTTATCTTTTCATAGACCAGGTCACATATGGAATATTTTTAGTTGTCTTTGTATAGATATAAGTTTTAAGGTTTAATTTGTGCAATAAGAACAAAGCTTGTTTAACATAAACTGCCATTTTAAATTCAATAAATATATTAATAAATAAAAACATAAGTTTTTAAGCAAAAAGTTAAAATAGTTTCACCACCTTTACAAGCCGGAACTTGGTAAAGGCAAGTCGTCGAAATGGTGTCTGATATACTACCATGCCAGTGGAATTGTGAAAATTAAGTCACGTCAGTCGTAGAGCGTTGGTTGAATTTCCGCAGCATAAACATCTTTTTTTATTCTTCTAAAGCGCCAAGATGTGTTTTCTTATTGTGACCTGCTTATTTGGCATTCGATTTTCAAAAATGATATATCAATATTTCAGCCTGGAAGAGTGTTTTATTTAATTCCTTTGACCTTTTGGACTCCAAAGCTATTTTCATATAGCTTTGTGAATTAACCAGAGTTCCAGCCCTTTAGGACATCCTTTTTGATTCAACAAACTCAAGTATAGGGTGTTTTTTTTAGAGGTTAGGTTTTCAAGTTGGCACTACTTTTTTCGTAGATGGTCTTTTTGACAGCAGTCACTTGATTTATGCTCAGTTTGGTTTGCCATTTCATAATGAATAGACTTACGCCTGAACAACGTTTGCAAATCGTGCAAATTTATTACGAAAATAATGGTTCGGTTCGGGCGACGCATCGAAGAAAATTTTGTTCAGCGATGAAGCTCACTTTTGGTTGAATGGGTATCATTTTTAAAACATAATGGCAAACCCTTATCTTTGTAATAAAGCTAAATTCTTGGCCATAACATTAAATTATATACGTTTTATTTCATCTTGAAAACCTAACCTCTAAAAAAAACACCCATATTACAAAATTCATTAAAGGTTTGCTGTAAAAGTTTTTTTGCAAAGTTCATAAACAAAAAAGTTACAACAATTGAAGCGCTTACCAGCTCACACGGAACAATTAAGCATTGCGAAATTACTAAATTAAATTTTGACGCCAGCCAACGTAGTTATGTTTTTGACTTTCTAACTTTGAAATATTGGCATATTTTCGAAAATCGGGTGCATCACAAATTGGAGGAGAAGCTTGGCCAAATACCCAATAAAGGTTTTAAGCACCCCAAATGGAAGGACCTATAGTTTTAAGTGAACTCCGGCAGCTGAGTTTTACGAGGAGCTTTTTTATGGCAGAAATACTGTCGAAAGTTTGTCCATATGTGAGGAGGAGCGATCGGTATTCGAAAAGCGTTTTCTGTCAATTGATGTTTTGTGCACATGGTTTTGAGCAAGGATTTCGAGACACAACCCATTCGACTTCATAGAATTCAGTTTGAGCGCATTCAAAAAACGTTTGTACATTTTGCCTTCCGCCCTTTGCATTTCACGAATCCGCTGCATTTTTATGTTTTCAAGTGTAAGTTAATCAATCTGATGTTTTTAGATAATGGAGGAACTATTCTTTCGCAGATATTGGTTTTTGAAATCATACGAGGAACAATTGGCACGGCGTTTTTACTCCAGCGTTGACGTTTTAATATATTAACTACGGAAACCTATGGAATCTTGATACTTTTTATCGGAATGGATTGAAATTATGCATGTCAACGATTCCACAATGTCTTCAACGTTGAAGGAGTACTGGGTTGCCCATATTCGACGGACCCGACGGATTTCGACGACTCTTTGGGCCCATTCCAATCGACAGGCTTATCCACAAGCAACAATCTTTGCGTCAATTGAATCTTATACGCGAATAAATGCAAATCTATGCGGATAATTCGTTGTAAAGTGGTCCGAGCAATGCCCAACTGCTGAGAACGGCGATTTTGGGGTGTCCTTGGCGACGCCTTGGTCGGTTTTGATTTGACCTGTTTGGATTAGAAAGAGCATCACCAGTCGAAAACTTTTCGTACAAACGTTTAATGGTGGTCTTAGAAGGCGCACTTTTTACATTATTTAATTTTTTATACGCACGTTGAGTTTTCACAATTGACTTCTTTTGTTGAATGTAAATTTCAACGATTTCGGAGCGCTCGCATGGCGTGTACTGTTCCATGGTAAAAATCTGCTTGGCCTGGCGCTTCCAACGCGGTATGTCATTAAGCAATCTGACGTCTCTGTCAAAAGATACAGGGTTGCCAGATGGGTCCGTCGAATATAACTATGCAGGGTTAGTTTGCTACCGAATTCCTTAAAAATAAATTTTACTTTAGCAAAAACTAAGCTGCAGCTCTTACTGCTAGAAATGTATTGATCTTTATTTACTGTTGTTGTTGAGGTGGTTGGGTATATCTATTGAAATATATTATAATTAGGGAATAGCGCTATTTTCGCCACTGTTTTCGTGTGGTGTCTGATTTTTCTTTCTTTTAGTCAGACCCATTTGTGAGATCCAAATATAGCAGCAAACTTTTTATATCTATGTCTGAGATTTCATTAATTTACTCTAAGAACCGGTTAACGAAGGAGTGAAGCCTTGCTAAAATTGTTATATTTTTCAGATGATAAGTAAAATTAAATGAAACAAAATAATGATCATCTGCTAATTACAAAAAAATGCATCTCTTACAACACCCTTTATTTGAATTACCTGCAAGGCAATAACCTCTGAAGCTCCCAACCGCTAACAGTTTTCTCCACTTCAACTTTATCGTTTCAATTTAATTAGTTGTTGACAAATTGCAACACAACATAACTAACAATAAATACAAAAGTAATAAAAACCGCAAAAAACTCCCGCAGCAAAACTCTTAAAACGACTGGTTCTGTAGGAGTGCGAAAAAAATATATAAAAAAATTGTGAAAATTCCTACACACCCGCAATTTGTAGCTAACAATATACTCGTATAGAAGAAGAAGCACAACAACAATGCAAGCAGAAAGAGCTATGGAAAAAGCATTAAAATAACAAACCAAAAGTATACAGAAAAAAAACCAAAATCAAAAAACAAAAAAAGCAAAAAAATTATAAGCAAACGAGGCAAATTAGTTGCAAAGTTAAAATACCCGAGAAAATCTACTTTCCACATTATTTACACCTTTTTGCATACCTATAGGGGCATACAGGCAAGCAGCTATTACCGACCAACTTGTTCGAACGTGCTGGCATGCGTGGAGGCGGTGTGAGTACTGAAAAGGGCGAATTAGCAGCGAGCACGAACTTCAAGTTGTTAGCGACTGTGCTGAGTAAATCCACAGCGCTGAAGGTAAAGTGAAGCAGTAAATGATGGAAAAGCGTCTAATGCCATATTTAAGGGGTAGCGTACAAGATCACAATAATGTTGTTAGTGTTAGTGTATGCGCAACAATGCCGTCGCCTGGCTTTGGAAAATTTTGCGTGCAGAATTTCAAATTTTCATAAAAATTTACTTTCATCCCTACAATGTTGAATGCGAGTATCTTAGGCGACACACTGTCACGTTACAGAGGTATATGAACACACACCCACACACATTGGCATGAATTTGCCAGGAGCTGCAATCGCACGTCGCACAGTGGTTCTAAATCGCGGCGAAAAGCAAAAATGTCTATATCTCGTAAATGTCTGAGTTGTAAAATCAGCTACTGAAACTTCATGGACAAGCGCAATAAAATTAAGAAAACTGATAAGAGCTGTATAAATCTGATTACACCAATTTAATTAAAAAAAAGAATACTTAAAACAAAAAAGTCTGATCTCACTGATCATTTATGGTCGTTCCATAAGTCAAATAAAAATACTTCAATAAAATTACATGTCTCGTCATTATCATTTTGTAGTTATTCCATATGTAGAATTAGGTGCTCAAACAGAAATTTGGTTTCCATTACCTCCCAAGGATACATTTTCACAGTAGTTCTGGAAAAATGCTTAAAAGTAATAATTAAGGAAATATTTTGTATTGCGGTATAAAAACACAACCAAAACTAGAAGAGAACACCTGTTCACTCTTGTAATATTTATCATGTGGTTTTTATTGAGGAGAAAAAAGTATTTGCGGCGGAAACAAAATCAAAAGGATGATGTCATTATTCCGAAAGAAGCTGACCGTTCACTTCGAGATGCTGCACAGCCGGCCTGTATGGCGAAAGGATACGACCAAGAAATGTGCAAAAGTTTAGGTTTAGGATCATGTTAAAGGATTTAAGGTAGTAGTCCGGTGTAACGACCGAAATTTCAACGTTTTTTCATGAATCTTTTTTAAAAAGAAAAAAAAAAATGCGATCGTTTTAAAGTTTTTACATGTTTTTATTGGTGTTTTGAAGTATATATATTACAAAAATTTTTTTTTAGTTAATTTTATATTAATTTGTCTAAAATTAAAAAACAAATAAATTGACGTCAAACTGGAGTCCTTAAAAATAAGATGAGTTGGTTCGGGGGAAAAACAGCCTTCCAAAGTCATCTGAAAAAAAAAAATTCAAAGAGATTATTATTCTGTAGACTTTATGTTAGGTCCCAAACCTAAAATATACAAAAAAATAAAAAAACAAAAACAAAATGGCGGACTTGTGAAGAAAGTTCTCAAAATCTAATTTTTTTTCTTCATAAATTGTTTAAATTAAATAGTTTATTATTGTATTAAAAAATTAAACGTTTTAAAGGTCCGGGATCTGGATATGTGTGTCTAGAATAACGGGTTACATTTTTAGCCAAATCGGTTGAATAGTTTTGAGTCAGTGATTCCCCGAAATTTCGAAAACATGGTTTTGAGAAAAACGCGTTTAAAGACGGTCAGAGCAGCTGCTGCTGGCGTGTCACACGCTTTCATACACACTACAGCGCGCTCTCTTATTTTAGCTATAACTTTAAAAATAATTAAAATTTCTGTCTGAAATTTTTATAGTATACTAGCTTTAACCCGCGGCCCCGCGTTAGTTTTGAGGGATTTAGGATATGTATATATTATAAAAGAATTACAAACAACATCTTCATGGAAACCATAATATTACAATACCCGGCATCCGTTGCTATGCCTCGTTTTTGAACTTTGCATTTGGGTCATAGTTGAACAGCTTATGCGGACTATGAAGTCTATAGTGTGCTATAAATAAAGGGAAATAGGAAAAATTAAGATTTTTTAGTTTAAATTTAAGCAAATATTCGATTATTAGTGACGAATGACAGTGCTGGCGCGGCCTGGGGGCTGTGGGAAGGGAGTTCCATCATAAAAACATGCCTATAACCTTCATTGGTTGGAAATATGAATGTATAAAAATTGTTACGTCATTTGGTGTTGTCGTTTCGTAGTGAGGCGCGGACAACGTACAGACATTCAACTTTATAGTATAGATTTTGAAGATTTTTTTCTTCCTAAAAATTTAAAAAAAAAAATTCGATTTTTTGAACCCGTCGCACCGGGCTACTACCTTAAGCACCCAATCTAAGTGATAAACCACATAATAAAGTGATAAAACAGTCAAGATATTTATGAATATGGCTGGTTATGGGTGGTTATGGGCGATGAAGCAGGGGTCAAAACAGAGTTTAAATAGATTCAGGATGCTGAGTTTTAAATTGCAATGAAGAGAGATGGGACTCCTGCTCTTATGCGAAAGGTAGTGGGCAAGTACCCTAAAAAAGTTTGGTTTAGCAAGGCATCTGCCAGTGTGGTGTTAAACGTTCATGACCACAGACATTATAAAGCACCAAATTAATATGGATTACTGTTGACAAAAACGTTTGCTGTCATTCATAAATATTCAGAAACTGTTAAAAGAAAATTGCTTATACTGAAAATTAATAATGAGCACCAGTTTAAAATGATTTGGCAGAGAGCAGCAGATACCGTAACAAAAACAGATGTACATCGCCTTATGAGAGGAGCCAACTATAAATCGCGCCATTTTTTTTTTTTTATAACAAAGAGAATTGATAAGAGCTTTTTATTTTGCATAGTAGGCTTAATAAAAAAAAATGTTTCGATAGCTTATACATATAAATTCAATGTTGAAACGCTTTCGCTCCATTAATATTTTTCGTGTTTATTCTGCATTAAAAACAAATTCTATTAAATCTTTAAACCCTTCAGCTTATAAAATTTATTTATACCGGTTCTTTTCCTATTATGTTTTAAAAAACAAATATGAAACTGTCTTTAGTTCTTAAATTTCCAATTCAAACTAACTAGAAAGAAAATTAAAGTTAATTTTTAATTAAGGTTAATTTTTTTTACTTCAATTAAAGGGTGGTTAAGTTTCAAGGGCCGCTGTTAGTTTTGAATAAAATACAATATTTTTAGGAAATTATTATCATTTCTCTTTGCTATGATAATATTGGTATAGTTCAATTACGTATCAAACAAAATATTGGCCAAATAGGCGGCACACCTCCATCCGATGGTCCAAATTTTCAATGACGCTGAGGCATAGTTGAGGTTCTATGCTTTTAATTTGCTGAATTATCTCATCCTTTACCTCTTGAATTGTTGCTGGCTTATCGACGTACACCTTTTCTTTTAAATAGCCCCAAAGAAAGAAGTCCAACGGTGTCAAATCACATGATTTTGGCGGCCAATTGACATCACCACGACGTGAGATTAATCGGCCATCAAATTTTTCGCGTCAAAGAGCCATTGTTTCATTAGCTGTGTGACCAGTGGCACCATCCTGTTGAAACCACATATCGTCCACATCCATATCTTCCAATTCGGGCCATAAAAAGTTCGTTATCATCTCACGATAGCGAACACAATTCACAGTAACTGCCTGACCGGCCTCATTTTGGAAAAAATACGGCCCAATGATGCCGCCGGCCCATAAACCGCATCAAACAGTCACTCTTTGTGGGTGCATTGGTTTTTCGGCAATCACTCTTGGATTATCATTCGCCCAAATGCGGCAAGCGGCAATTCTGCTTATTGACGAATTCACTGAGGTGAAAACGTGCGTCATCACTGAAGATGATTTGCTTCACGAAGTGCGCGATGTGCATTTTGATTTGAACGCCCGTTTTCATAATAAGCCTGAATAACTTTAACGCATTGCTCGATTATGTATCTTTCCACGGTTCAAATTGAATTAGTCTGAAATTGAAAAATATTGAATAAATGCGAAAAATAGCTTGACGTTTAAGTGTGGTTCACATTCAACATCGGCTCTTGAAATTTAACCACCCTTTACTATTAGTATGTTCATATATTTACAATAAATATAAAATTTTAAGAAAATTACTTTTTATTATTTTTTTAAGAAAATTTTGTAATAACTAACATTGCATAAAAATATTACTTATCGTAAATATTATTTCTCAAACAATCAAACAAAGTACAACAAATAGAGATTTTGTTGAGTGCTTGCAATTTTCTAGATTGGGTGCCACAAAAGTCACCGGTTTTTGTCACCCAAAACACTTATATGTGCGCGTAAAACTATGCATTTTATATAGTAGTGTTTTTTTTTTTGTATTTTCCACTAACTTCATTTTTTAATGGACTTAATAATCCCAAATATATATCACACCGAAGTATAGTCCTTGGTTTGGAGAAGTGTGGAGCTTTTTTGTAGGTATCATAACCACCTCCCGTAGCTGAATGGGCTGGTGCGTGACTACCATTCAGAAGTGCATGAATCACCAAATGATAGAAAAATTATTTTCTAATAGCGGTTGGCCCCTCAACAGATAATGGAAAGCCTCAGAGTGTATTTGTACATTGAAGATCCTCATAAAAACCATCCGCAGCTTAGAGGCGGTACAACACATCAATTTAGAGGAATCGAAATAAGTAAAGACAAATACATACCAAAATGCTAAAGATAATGAAAGATTCAATTTATCCACCTCTGTCTCGCTATTCGACCGTCAGCCCACGCCCGCGCCCGCTATAACTCGAACACAAATAAAGGGGTTACGGTTAGTCAGAATTTTCAAAAATTGGACTTTTTTTTTGCAATTTCTTAACACATTGAGTGCCAAGGGGTTTTGACGAAAACCTTCCCCGGGTGCCAAGAACATTTTCTGCTATAAACTGGTGTAAAAGTGGAAAATATTCAGTTCTGCTCCAATCCGGGATGATTTTGCGGTTTATTTTGGATTTTATAGCGGTTTTTTTATGTCGCACGTTTCCGTACGATATGGCACTGCATGACGGAATTGTAATCGTAAAAATCACTGTCGTACGAATATGTGCGACATTCATTTACGTTTACTTAAATTTTTTATTATATCTGTTTTAATTTCAATTTTTTGTTTTTTTATTTTTATTTGTCTTTTTTTTGTCTTCTTTCTATTTATTTTTCTTTATCTTCTTTGTTTTTTTATTTTATTTTATTTTTAATATATTTTTTCTTTTATTTTTGTAGATTTCAGTTAGAAAAATGGCGAAGCGAAACCTTAGAGATCGTGAAATACTTGAAGCGTTGGTAGAAAGTGATGATGACTATGATTTGTCTTGCGATGACTTGATTGATGAGAACTGGCTACCAGATGATTCGGACACTGACTCCGATAATAACAATGATACTAATAACATTGATAACATTTATAACAGCGATACTGAAGACGACTGGGACATGGATGAGGACGAACCAACAGCATTTCTCGTCAGAAAACTTTTACATTCACTGGGCGATCAGGCTTGCAACAGCCTATTCCAAGAGATATTTCCTGTATCGATGCATTTCTCCTATTTGTAGACAGCGACGTTATTGAAGTAATTGTATCAGAAACAAATAAATATGCTGAGGAATATGTAAATAAAGGTGCTTTTACCAGATTTTCTCGAAATTGGATACCAACAACAGATTTTGAAATGAAGAAGTTCCTTGGCCTTCTTTTGTAGATGGGTTTGTGAAGGTCGAGAGTTTAAAATAGTATTGCTCCACAGATTCGCTCTACAACTTTTCAATTCCGGGGAAAACAATGTCACGTAATCGCTTTCAACTATTGCTTAGTTTCCTGCACTTCACAGACAATAACTCATTGTACCAGGTGATGGGCTTGGTAAAATAAAACCACTATTGGACATGCTACAAATGAGATACCAAAGAATTTATGTACCAGGTGAAAACATAGTAATTGATGAGGCCCTTATTTCATGGCGAGGCAGACTATCATTCCGACAATATATACCAAATAAAGCTCATCCTTATGGTATAAAGCTTTTTAAGCTCTGCGCTACTGAAAGATTCACCTGGTCGTTGAAAATATACTCCGGAAAGTCATCAAGTGGATTGAGAGAAGTCGGTTTGGCAAAAAGTGTTTACGAGGATCTGATTATTGATTTGAAAGGTCAAGGTCGAACTTTATATGTAGACAACTTTTACACAAGCCGTGAATTGGCTCGTTCAATGCTAGATCAAAAAACACATGTTGTCGGTACACTCCGTGCCAACAAGAAACATTTCCCAAAAGAAGTTATGATTGCACCTATAAAGAAAGGCGAAGTAGTGGCTAGAGAAGATCCCAATGGTATAGTTGTTCTGAAGTGGAAAGATAAACGCGACGTCAGAATGCTATCTACGAAACATGCCCCGATAATGATATCCACAACAGATGGAGCACGTAATCCTGAAGAGCCTTCAACTAGTCGAGGAGCGAGACGTAAAAGACGAGCAACAGAAAAGCCATTGGCTGTGGTAGAATATAATAAGGGGAAAGCAGGCATTGATCTTTCCGACCAAATGGTATCGAAAGCTAGGAATTGAACTTTTACTCGGACTTTCCGTGGTTAATGCCACGTCAAGTCGAAATATGATAAAATCGGCCAGTGCGTGCATATATGACGGAAATTTTGAAAAATGGAAAAAACCCAATAATTACTTTACTTTGCATTCTTCCCGCTTACCAACCACCGTGCGCCATTGTGCACAGGTGGAATACGCAGTGGCGTTGTGTTGAGACGTTTCACGCCGCCTGGTTTCAAAGCGCGCGAATAAAGACCGCTTCGAAAAGTTTGCCAAAGAAGTATTAGCGAATATTCTGTATTAAACTCGCGTCGCTGTGTGTGTTCACAGAGTGAAAAGTCTATTTTTAAATGACTTACGAATTTTAAAATTTGTACTTCAAATTCATACCTATTTTTTTATCTTGTTATACCGTTATGCGAAAAACTTTTTCATAAGAAAAGTTTAGCTTTGTATTCATGCACAAAAACGATGAACTTGAAAGCTAAAATTCGACATTTCCTTCATCCCCCTATTCGGCTGCCTACTTTGTAAGTAAATTTTACGTTCCTCCTTCTTCTAATATTTATTTTCTGCTGTTTTCCATTTCTTCTGTTGTCTTTATTTAAGCTGTGAAAACTTTGTTTATACAAAACATGTCATGCATAAAATATCGAAATATTGTTGGGCAAAGCATGCTTTTAGGCGCGCAATAACCAATTTGAGTATACGGAGCACATCAAGAGGCATAGCATGAAAAGCAAAAGTTTACCTTTTACCACAGCAAAATGGAAAGCGTGCGTTTTCGAATTTTGTTTTGTATTGATTGAGTTCTGTTGCGTTTTGGTGCTTCTCTGTACTTCTTTTACTTGTTTGCGCACTCATTCATATTTGTTTTTTTGTCAAGTTCAATTTTCTACTTTTTTCTTTCAACATTTCAACAAACTTTTAATACTTTTCCACTGAGTGTCTGGGTCTCTGTATTAAACAATTATTTCTTTGTTTACTTTGTTTCGAAATGGTATTTTGAATCGAATATCGAACGGCCAAACATTTTTTTTTAAACTAGAATCTAATGGGTATAAATGGCTTTCGCTTTCAAAAGTTGCTGAAAGGACTCTTTGGGTCTGCACTTTGACTGAAAATTATTATAATTTTTTTTTTTTGCTTTATACTGCTGGGGGCTGCCGTTAAGCTATAGCTGAGTGGGTTTTAGCCTCTTTATCACTCGGTTCGACACGGTTTCTGGACATGTATCATTACGTGAAAATTTTGAGGTTTTTATAGCGCCTGCCACTCAGCAATGTGTATTTTTGTTCATTTACAATAACTTTAAGAAAATAAATTCCTCACTTGTCTCCTTTGTAATAGTCATTGAAAAAAACTCTTATAAGTTCTTATTTTTTTACTCCTTGTCTTATGAATTGGGCGATGATTGGGTGCGCTACTTTCGACAAAAGATTTTCTCGTGCGTAAAAAAATTTCGTATTTGATACGAGCTTTTAACTTTGGCTAGAAAAGGTCACCACGCCTCTGATACAAGTTTCTCATTTTAGGCACGGAAGTAATACGCCACACGTTGTTTTAAGACCAAGGGTTAATTTAGCATTTATAGTAATTCATAATTAAGCTACCGAGCACTCCATACTTCAATGTTTCTCAATTGAGTTTTCCCCCGTTCTTGTTTCTTTTATCCTTTTGGGGACATAGTTTGTCGTCTGTGAATATCTGGAATGTTAAGCTTATAATATTTTATAATCGATTGAAGCTTTTTATAATCATGTGGCACTTAAAGAGTTAGTCAAAGACTTAAAAATCACATGAAACAGTCAAACATTTTCTTTTAAATCCACATCAACGCAGCCTTTGTGCAAAACGGATTCGGTTAAGTAGCTTTAGATTAAATTTTTTCGAACAAGAATAAAAGAAAATTATAGAGTATAGGGAATAAAAAATGTTTGCCTTATAGCGCTTCCTTGTCCAGTGATCCCTTTATTTTGAACATTTTTTTTTTCAATTCTTCTAAAAATTGGTTTACCTGTAGGCTAGAATATAATAAGACGTAAATTGGAAAATATTATAAACAAGTTTTATAATTTTTGGATTTATTCTAAATTGAAAATTTTTGAATGGAGGTTTTTAAAGTGATATAAAGTCTCTATATTTTTTTCATTATTTGGATAAAAAAAACTTTGTCATAAAAAAAAAACTTTTTTTAATTACATCTCCATATTATTTAAAAATTTTTTTTCCACGAACACATAATTTCATTTGAACATTCGGATTTCACATTAAATTCTCAAATTTCGTAAGAAATTATTCACTGTTCCAAAATCCACTCCAAAAAAATTCACAAAAAATCTTTAATCTTTGCACTTACGTCTTCTCCTTATGGCGTCCAAATCAGAAAGAAATATTGACACATTGTAACTCACACTGTCAATTTGACAGTTCAGTTCCGCCCCAAGCGTTAAAAAAGTAAACGACATTATGGCTGGTTCAAAAGAACGCTGTACGCGTTGCCAGTGTTCCGAATTACAACCAAACTTTACGAAACCCATTTTCAATACTTACTTAACAATGTGTGTACGTTGGGTTTAATTCGGTGCAAAGACACGGCCGGTTAGCGAACACACACAAAAAGTTGACTTTATTTTATATATAAGATGATTATTTTTTAGTTCTAATCAAGTTTTTATTCGAATAAAGCTAGTAACGTTTTATAATATTTACAACTCAAAAATTATACGTGGAAAATTGGTTAAGAATTTTAAAGAAATATTTTACATTTTCTGCATTATTTTACATTTCTAAAATATTAAAAATTTTAACATTTTCACAAAGTTAATTAAACAACAAAATAATGCAAATGCATTATAGCTTTTGAAATATCGGTTTCATGCACTTTATCAATCACTTTAGACAGCTTTTTGGCTATTTTCAAAACTCCTCATTTATTAGCAGGCTTGCTGCACTTACAGATATACGTATGGATGTATGCCAGCCAATTTGTGCATCACTTCCAATTAAAAATTGTATCAATTTCCATACAGCTAACTTGCGATCGTACAAAGTTTTCCATTTTCAGGTTTTCTTGCGAAATTCGAAACTCTGTCGTTTGGAAAACTCACTTTTAATTTCCATAAGCCATAAATAAATCTTGAAACGGTATGCTGACATGCCAATAAACTCGTTTCGTAAATTCTATTCATGTAGTCGTGCATATGGATATACGAATGTACCTCTAGGATGGATTACCCATTAAGAAATATTTGGAAATGATTGTATTTTAAAGTTAACTCTAAACACAGACTTATATTTCGTTATGTGCCCAAATAGTATTACCATATTTACTAAACGCTATTCGCTCACCCTAGTGACGCTGTCAACGCACCAGCGTTACAAATATCTCATTTATGGCAAAATGTTAATGCTACATATTTTTGGTGTTGTGGTGTCTGTGAAGACTTAGTGAATTATTTCCTCTCGGCTACGCTCCGTATGAAATATGAGTATCGAAAGATTGAAAAAATTTAGTAGCGGCAGCTAAGGCAGACCTTTGACTGCATATCTACTGTAAAAAAGGATTATAAAAGCTATCTGCAGTGCGGAGGTGACATGAAACCACAGATCCCTCCATTTATAGGAAAACGGCGAAGCACATACCTTAAATTGAAGAGAAAGCCTTGACGAATACCTAACAAATGGTGTATGCTGCAATAGCTTTGGCTTTCTGAGAGGGCAGCCAGTTACTGTTGAAAATTAAAATAGGATTGCCCGAGCTACCTCGTGAGCTCCTAACTGATTTATTTATTATCTTTGCAATGATTTATTTGATATCTCCCAGTTTATTATTTATATAATATTCCAATATATGGAATGTCTGTTTTTGCTATTTAGAAGAACCTCTTTACTATTTCCAAGTATTCGTCATGGTTTTAAATTACTTTGTATGATAAGTTGGTTGAAAGCAGTAGCGTTTGTGTTTAGTCAGAATTTAAAAAAAAAAATCTGCATATATAGTTTTGTAGTCCATTCCATTTTGAAATAGCATTGAGCAAGCCTCATTGTGGCTCAGCAAACGCGTTGATTTTCGATAACTTTTTTTCATTACCTTTTCTTAAAGGGGGAGCCTGCTTTAGAGGCTTCAAAAAATCGATTTTTTTTTTGCATAAATGTCTTCCCAAACTATCCAAGAATGTGCCCTGAAAATTTCAGAAGCAAATTCAAAATATTTTCGGAGTTACAGAAGAAATTGGGAGCAAGCGTTGAGCAGGTATACGAGCGGCCGGATCGCTCGAAGTGCGATTTCTCGGTTTTTTATTTTTACGATTTTTCCTAATTGGCGGGAGAGATAGTTGAACCTAAAAAACTTTAAGAAAGGTATGATTAACCCACTTTTTAAACAATCTAAACTGAAATTTGTTTTTCCAAAAAAACTAATTTTTTTTTAATTAGCGAAAAATTGTTAAATTTCTCACTTTTTGTTTAATTTTCTTGGTTTAACTCGAAGCTATACTATACCGAAATAAAAACTGTTTGGGTTTTTGGTTTCAGATGAAAATTGCGACCTGCATCCTTACCGCCGCACGACACATGCACTCTCGAGGCGCGTCGGCAAAATGCTTGTACCAGGCATAATATGACATATATTTTAATGAAAAAATTTGAGAAGACTGTTGAAATACATAACAATAAAACCAGAAAGTTTCGTTTCAATCGAATATTTCTTTCCTTCCCAAAAAAATTTACGAAAAAATCGATTTTTTGAAGCCTCTAAAACAGGCTCCCTCCTTAAGGATGCTAAGATTGTCTTCGCTATAACAAATACTTGACATTTTCTTATAGGGGGAAATACAAGACACTTCCAGCAAAAACAAAAAAAAATTTATCAAAAATCAACGCAAATTTTGAGCCAATTCAAACATTCACTTTCATATAACAAATTTCAATAAGCTATAAAACTTCTTATTCAAAATGTTTTTAAAGTTCTGTTTAAAAAGCTTGAAAATCTGATGAAAATGTTCTCACTTTTTTTTTTAATTTTTGCTGAGTTGGAAACTTTTAGTAATATAGGGTTTATTGTAGTATAGGCAAAAGTAGCACTTATTGGCAAAAAATATTCTTTGCTGGATTTCAAGGGTGATATTTATATCGGTGTGGATGCTGGTTCCTACATAAAAAAGTCTTTTACCACCTCGAAATTATAGCGGTCAACAGTGACTGGGTACCGATACGCGAATGCGCCCATCGTTTGTTTGAAGCAGGAGGTACTTCGTTTTGTCCTCGTTCACCACCAGACCCATTCGCTTTGTCTCTTTATCCAGTTTGGAGAAGGCAGAACTAACAGCGCGGTTATTAGGGCCGATGTCAATATCATCGGGATACACCAAAAACTGTACGCTCTTATAAAAATTGTGCCTGACCGATTAAGTTTTCGGCTCGTTCGGTCTTCTCAAACATCACAGGACAGCGAGCCACCCTCTCTGAAACCTCGTTTGGTATCAAACGGCCCGGAGAGGTCCTTCCCAATTCCGGTGGCGCTGCTGGTATTGAGCAACGTCATCTTGCAAAGCCGTATTAGTTTTGTGGGGATACTAAATTCGGACATCGCGGCATAATAGGTAACTCCTTTTCGTACTGTCGAAAGCAGCTTTGACGTCGAAGAAAGGATGGTGTGTCTGAAGACACACTGATAAAGTCCAATCGATTGGTGATGGCTGGTTGATGGGGGCTTCAACTTTTCGCTCAATACGCTCACTAAAACCTTATTGGCGATATTTAGAAGACTAAGCATGCGATAACTGGCACGAATTGCAGGATCGCCCTTCTTATGGATTGGGCAGAGCGCACTCAAGTTCCAATCCGACCATAATTGGCATAGATGCATGCACCTTACCAGCTCCTCACCGCCATGTTTGTATAGCTCAGGCGGCAGTCAGTGAGCGCCCGCGGCTTTGTTGTTCTTTAGGCGCGTTATGCTATTCTCACCTTGTCATGATCGGGTAGCGGAACGACAATTCCGTCGTGCCCAACAATTGCATCTCTCACGCTCGTCGATGATAAACAGACTTGCATTTACACGCTTACAAGGTGCAATTGACTCAAGAACTAAAGCCTCTTGACCATTTCAAGCGTCGTCAATGCTCATAATGGTGGCAGGAAATGGCAACAGTGAATGACCAATTTTCGAAGAAAATCATCTTCAGTGATGAGGCACCGTTTCACCTCAGTGGATTCGTCAATAAGCAGAATTGCCGCAATTGGGTGAAAGATAATCTAAGATCGATTGCCGAAAAACCAATGCACCCACAAAGAGTGACTGATTGGTGCGGTTTATGGGCCGGCGGCATCATTGGGCCATATTTTTTCCAAAATGAGGCCGGTCAGACAGTTACTGTGAATAATGTTCGCTATCGTGAGATGATAACGAATTTTTAATGGCCCGAATTGGAAAATATGAATGTGGACGATATGTGGTTTCAACAGGACGGTGCCACTTGTCACATAGCTAACGAAACAATGGCTCCCTTGCGCGAAAATTTGATGGCCGAATAATCTCACGTCGCGGAGATGTCAATTGGCCGCCAAGATCATGGGATTTGACACCATTGTACCTCTTTCTTTGGGGTCATTTGAAAGAAAAGGTGTACGTCGATAAGCCAGCAACAATTCAAGAGATAAAGGATGAGATAATTCGGCACATTAACGGCATAGAACCTCAATTATGCCTCAGCGTCATTGAAAATTTGGATCATCGGGTGAAGGTGTGCTACCGAGGCCACCGCGGCCATTTTGTCAATATTTTGTCCCGTCCGTAATTGAACCATACTAGTGTTAACATAATAAAGATAAATGATAATAATTTCATAAAAAAATTGTATTTTATTCAAAGTCAACACTAGCCCTTGAAACTTAACCACCCTTTATTAAATTTCGGTCCATTCCGTTATATTTTGTGTTGTGTATTTTCAACCAATTTTTTTTATTTCGTTGCTTTATTTTCATTTTACTGCATTTATTTCCATTCGATTGTTTCACAATTGGCAGCGCCGGTTAGCTAACATAACCTAACTTATTATGTTTCATGTTATGTAAACTTTTGTGTCATTTGATTTACCTTCCTTTTTTCTCTACTTTCTTTTAATTTGCCTTCGTTACCTCTCCTTCCCTTTCCTTGCCTTTCCTTTCCTTTCCTTTCCTTTCCTTTCCTTTCCTTTCCTTTCCTTTTCCTTTCCTTTCCTTTTCCTTTCCTTTCCTTTCCTTTCCTTTCCTTTCCTTTCCCTTCCATTCCTTTCCTTTCCATTCCCTTTCTTTTCTTTTCTTTTCTTTCCTTTTCTTTTCTTTTCTTTCCTTTTCTTTTCTTTTCTTTTCTTTTCTTTTCTTTTCTTTTCTTTTCTTTTCTTTTCTTTTCTTTTCTTTTCTTTTCTTTTCTTTTCTTTTCTTTTCTTTCTTTTCTTTTCTTTTCTTTTCTTTTTCTTTTCTTTTCTTTTCTTTTCTTTTCTTTTCTTTTCTTTTCTTTTCTTTCTTTTCTTTTCTTTTCTTTTCTTTTCTTTTCTTTTTCTTTTCTTTTCTTTTCTTTTCTTTTCTTTTCTTTTCTTTTCTTTTCTTTTCTTTTCTTTTCTTTTCTTTTCTTTTCTTTTCTTTTCTTTTCTTTTCTTTTCTTTTCTTTTCTTTTCTTTTCTTTTCTTTTCTTTTCTTCTTTTCTTCCTTTCCTTTCCTTTCCTTTCCCTTCCTTTCCTTTCCTTTCCTTTGCTTCCCGTATCTGCATATTCGCTCCCTATTCTTTTGTGACATTTGATTATAATCCATTCTATTGCCAAAAGCAGATTAAATAGCTCTTGTCCATTTCGAAATTTCGCTTATGTTCCTTCAGTATTTTTTCAAGCAAAAAATTCCATAAACTTCATACGATGAATGGCGAAAAACGTGTTTGAATTATTATAGGTGTGCTATAATCTGCTAGTCAAAAACAGAACAGTAGGATTCGTACATCAGGCATGCAACCCAAAATATTAAAAGGTCATTTCAATTCTGCCATAGAAAATAAAAACCATCTGCTGCAGAAGGTAAGAAACTCCAATTGTCGTCTACTAACTCGAAACTCATCAATTTCCTATTCTAGGTTATTTCCGTCATGAAACAAACTTTTTATAAAAACCATTTCGAAGTTGCTACTCCTTCAAATAAGTAAATCATAAGCCGCCTTTCATTCTTCAATAGATTTTCAGTCCGTTGAATGTTAAAGTAGGTGTAAATATATTGAACATCCAAAGGAGGCTATAACTCTTTCCTGTTGGGTTCAACTACGCAGTGAATTGCTAAAAGTTACCATGCTAACTGCAGCTCATATTTATTGCCGGCAACCATTCATACATGCACACATACATATATGTACATGTATATACTCGTACAAGTGTGCGTGCGCCACATCCACTATGCATGTACAAATATGACTGTCAGACTGCATAGCTGGTGGACAGTTGATTGGTAACATGCGCTTAACACATGTTGCCCACATTGCTGACCAACGCAGACGCACACACAGCCGCACGCCTAACGTCGAACGCCCAATGTGTATCACATCAGCAGCAAACAAACAACCAAGCAGGCAAGGGACGAGCTGGCTAGCTTAGTTCTACACACGCACACACATACCCATTGTTGCTTATAACTGTGCACGTATGATCTATTATATGCATAGCATACTTGTTGGCGCTTCAAGCGGAAATAGGCATTTTGGCTTGTACACTCATACAGATGCAAGCAGACAGGCAGACAAGCAGTCAATGTCAGCTAAAAACGAGTATCGGCAAATGCTTACTGCTGATTTGATGTTTTAGTGTTGATGATGTTTGACGAATTCGCGGTGCTGTTGGCGCGGCGGTGGCAGGGATGGTGAGTGTAAGTGATGGCGTGGGCCGTAATCATGATTTTGGTTTTTAGCGTGAAGCCATTGCCTATGTGCGGCGGTGATAATGATGATGATGATGATGGTGCCGACGCTTGGCAGCTGTGGCCGTGTCAAAAAGTGGTCAATGTAAACGGCAAGAGTTACGTGCGAAACGTAACGTTTTTTTGTAATTTTTGTTGCTATGAGTTATTCACATGACAACGGTTATGTGAGGGCCAGTAAGTTATCATGGCATGATCAAACATGCAAAAGTGTATGCAAACACTGGCGCTACTTTGTTGTTGCTAGTATTTTTAACAGTAGTGGTGCTACATATGTTTGCATGTTGGTGTCAATTATTGATGAATCCTGTTGTTTGACGTCCATTTAGGAATGTTGCCTTGCAACCACAATACGCCCTCGCACTACTGCTCGTCTCTATTTCAGCGCAGCGATTGCGTTGCTTTATAAGGTGATAACTATCACTTTGATTTGTACTGAGTAGGGTAGAGTAGTGATTCAAAAAAAACGTTTGTGGTTTGTGATAAGACAAGATTGTACAGAACCCAACCTACTACATCCGCATCCACCATCTGCTTCTTGTACGGGACTGCTTATTTGTTAGAAAAAACTTATTTGCGACTAACCTCCATATCTGAAGTGAAAAGGAGCAGGCCTTACTCTTCCTCTGCTACAACAAGCTGGTAACGCATCGAATACTTTCAGAGCCGGAGCCTTTGTATCCATTCGGACGACGTGACCCAGACAAAGTAACCGCTACGCTATGCCTATGCTGTCGGAAAGCTTATACAACTCATTGTGCTCTAACCTGCAATATTCACCATGTAAAGGTTTAAACATTTTCCGCAGAATCCTTCTCTGAAACACCCAAGCGATGCCTTGTCGGATATTGGCATCGTCGAAGCTTCTGCGACATACAGGGTTTGATTGAAAAGTAATGAGCCTTCCCGCGCGGAGCGTCTGCCAAGCGATCAACCGAATCGGCTGGCGGGGGAAAATGATCGTTGGCCCTTCCCCTTCCACTAGAAACCGGTCACAGTTCGCTGGCAACAGCGGTGCAGTCAACATCGCTCCGCGGTGAAAGCTGTTTTAAAAGTGTGTTAAGATTTTGCAGTGGCGAAAATGCAGCGATCGTTGGAGCAACGTTACTCGATCAAATTTTGCTTAAAGCTAAACAAAACGAGTACCGAAACCATTGGGCTACTCAAGGAGGCTTACGAGGACCAATCTCTGTCCAGTGCCCAGGTAAAACGGTGGCACAAGTCGTTCAAGGAAGGCCGGGAGGACGTCTAAGACGAACAGCGATTTGAAAGACCTTCGACGACGCAAACAGACGAAGATGTGAACTAGGAAGCACTGTAAATGCGGGATTTTACAAAGAAGTGCTCTGTGACAGCCAAATTGAACGCGATTCCGGCGGATGAGTTTAAAAAATGTTTCCCGCAGTGGAAGGACCATTACCAGCGGTGTATTGACGCCTTACAGAGTGTTAATTTTGTTCGTCGAGCAGGACTATCTTACTCGATTGCCTACTTAGCTCGTTAGATTCTCCTTTGGATTTCTATATTCAAGACTGACATCAGTAGTTTTAAATACTGCAAATGCAAAATGAGTTTCGTGGAGTTAACATGAATTTTTTATTATTTTTCCATTACATAATTTTTATTTTCTTATGTTGCAAAAAATACCTAAATGAAACTTAATTTCCGTAGTACATAAAAAATTCGTTTACGCTTATTATCGCACAAAATAGTTGTGGGTATTAAAAACGATAAACTCCATAGGATTCTGATTTTTTTTTTCTGATGCAATCTGCGGTTAACGAAAAAGCAAAAACTGCCATGACAACCAAATTTGATTTATTTTGGCTAACGACTCCCTGCGGACATATTTCGGCACAAAAATATGCTCCAAAAACAAGCTGACAAGGCATTAACATACAGACACCAAATACTTTTATTTGGAATAATTTTTTCCCCCAGTTGCTATCGCTCTGCTATCACTTTCACTAGCCGACCAAAATGGTAAAAAAGCCGGAAAAAACAATAGAAATAAAAACGAAATTTCCCCACATATTGAAGCGCTCATTCTCATTTGTGTCCTCTTTTGTGGGCGTTCTAGCGCCTGCGGTTGTGGGCGTTTATGAATTTATGCTTAGCACTTTACTCGATAAATGTTATCAGCCACGCCCTTTGACACTAAACGCTTAAATGCTTTTTGCTTTAAGTTTTTGCGCTACTTCCACGTAAATATTTAACTCTAATATAAGTTTCCATATCATCTATTAGAGTTCATTTTGCCATTAGTAATGCTAATTTTCCTACGTTATTGTCATGAAGGGTGGGTCATCTGCTGGATTACTTCTGATTCACATGTTATTTTCACACTAACCGCTATTTCGTGCTTAAAAAAAGGGCAAACACTGGAGTCGTATACATATTTTTAGTATGAAATATTGGAGAGAAAAAAATGTGGGAGATATAGAAATATTTTTAGATTTTACTAGCTGACCCGTCGCACTTTGTTCCGCCTTACAGGCAATAAATAAGCAGATTTTGGATTTTATTTAAGTTCAATTTTTTATTAGGAAATATAAATAAAAAAAAAATTAAGTAATCAATCAGCTGAAATCAGCTCTGCAACCTCTCTAGAGCTGTCTTACTTCCTCTGGCTTAAGCTTTAGACGACTTGTTTCTCACTTTTTTGCTACACCAGCTGATATACCCAATCGCATTACTTTTAAATATTCTACCAGAGCCAGATTATTCGGCCACCAGTTTGCGAATAGTATGAGTCGTTTTAATTTTAAGCCAATCGAAACAAAAAAATTAAAAGAAAACAAATTTTTTTTTTTTTCAAAAATTTTCGATTTTTTTTTTCTCAAATTTATGAAGTCACTAATACAGAATGAAGAGAAAAATGAAAAAAAAAATTCATCTGATTTTCATCAAATCAGAGCGAAATTTTTGCTGTTTTAATTTTTTCAAAAATTCAATCAAGCGGGAAAAAACGGTTGCTTGGATTAAATTGAAACTTCGTAGGGCTTTTGTGGCTATATTGAACAGTAAACGGCACACTTAACATTAGTGGTTTCCGCAATATTTTTGATTGGGCGCTTGATTTTCCAAAAAACCACAAAAAGCCCATTATTGGTTGCTTTTTCAAATTCATGTAATGATTGAAAAAAAATTTTTTTTTTTTTTCAAAAATCGATTGCTAATCCTTGTAGAGAATTTATTCAAGTTTTGTAAACCAACCATTTCTGTGCAATCATTGGTTGCTGAGATATTGGTAATTGAAGACAAAATGATCTTTTTCCATTCAAACACCGATATCTCAGAGAGAAATGCTTGTATTGAAACCAAATTAATAGCTAATATATCCAGTCCATATGAAAGTTAAGTCAAAAAAAAAACCGAAAAAATTTCGAAATTTTTTTTCCGGTGGTTTTCTTAAGATTATTCGAAAACTATTTTCAAAAAAAAAATTTCAAACTTAGATCCGAAAACATCACAGGTCTACTACCCTTCTCACAAAAATTAAGGGAACAAATATTAGCCATATGACGAATTTTATTAGTAGTAAGAAGGGGTTAGATTCATTCGAAGCTTACACCTCGGGTGGAGGTTTTCACTACCGTAAAAAGCCATCGTTCAGTATTCGCCATTAGCCCCAAATATGCCCTTCATTACTTACCTTTTCTTTCCCATTTTTCTTCCTTTTATACTCCTAATTATAACGCAAGGAAGGAAATTTGGATTTCTTGTCCAAATGGGTCCTACCATGGGCAACTTTATAATCGAACCATACGAATTTTACCTTTAGTTTTTCAGAAAGTACTACTTAAAAACATTTATTCAAAACTGATTTTAGTTTAGTTAGTTAGCCCTTAGCTAGTTTGCTTATGTGTGGCATGCCAGCCGAAGGTCTTGGAATGTATGCAGATAGTAAGCAGCAAAACCTTGGCCCTCAGGAAATAATTTCAAACCTCTGTGTATATTTCTGCTTTAAACTCTGCCTTTAAAACTTTCTGCACATGAAAACTCCGTCCACTGTTTGGGGCGGCATAAAAACATTTCACCCATGCAACAGGCGGCATGCTATAAGGTGGAGAGGAAACTCAACCTAAATACCTCATAAGAATAATTTTTTTTCTGTGTTTCTTTCCTATTGTAGCAAAAGGCGTTAAATATATCCCTTCGCCAATGGACACGATTTTGAGCTAATATCCCAGTTGGTTCCATGTAAGACCAAGAGAGTTCATTCCAGCTTCTGTTGAGTGCCTCCAGGTAGCAATTGGCCTACCCACTGCTCGGCTAACTTGTTGAAAATGGTTTCAACGCAGGCCAAGCTACAACGGTATCTCTATTTCTAAGCCATAATCGCCAAATCAAGTTGGTTAGTTTTTTTACCAGGTTCGGGTTGGATATCGTACGGAGCAAACAGCGGAACTGAACGATAGCTATATATCCAAAATAATGCCCGTAAAAAAAATTGACTGGATTTTAAGCAATTTGCAATTTGCCAGAAAGAGGATCACCATCATTCAACAAACTCTCCAAAGTTCAACCATATTTGGAAATGCTGATGTTGATATTTGTATTGTACAGCAACTCTTTTAATAGGACGATCAACTTTGATCCAGTATATGCTGAAGAAGCCAATAAAAAGAGGGTTCAAAACTTGGATGTTTTGTGACAGCACCGGCTATGCCCATCTGTTCGAGATATATACGGGTAAAAAAGGAGGACTAATCGATAAAAAACTTGGAGAACGGGTCGTTCTCGGCTTAACTACTGATTTTGGGGGGAAACACCATAAAGTGTTTTTACGATAATTTTTTCACTTCGTCCAACTTGATTCTTGAACTGAAAAAGCAGTTGATAAATGGCTGCGGAACAGTGCGAACCAATCGAAAATTTCTTCCTACCGATATTAGACCTGGCAAGCAGTTAAAACGGGGCGACTATGATTAGCAAATTAGTGATTTTGGTATACTCTTTATGAAGTGGATTGACAAAAGAGAGGTTACAGCTATATCTAACTTTTATGATACGAGTAAATTTGTAAAGGTACAACAACGAAAAAGCGATGATTTTGTCAAAGAAATCGAAAAGCCTGATATAATACACGACTATAATATGCGCATGAATTACGTTGACAAGTTAGATCAAAGAAGTACTACGAGCTGAATAGAAAGGCCGCAAGTGGTGGCACCGAATATTTTTCACTTTCTTGATATTGCAGTCATGAATTCTTTTATTATTTCTAAAAGTATAGGGTACCACTTACCCCTTAAGGACTGCCAACTTGATTTGGTTTCAATACTATGCAGTTCAGCCTCACCACCTACTTTTGGAACCAAAAATAAAAAGCAAGCTAGAGTCCGCATAAAGAAAAATAAACCGTATGTAGATCCAAGCATACGATCCTCGTCATGTCACCAACCAGTCGGAATAATCTTACGTGCGTACTGCAGCACGACAAGCCACCAAAGAAGGACTCAGTGGATGTGCTCAACTTGTAATGTGCCACTTTGTCTCAGCAAAACAAAAACTTGTTTCACTGAGGTTCATAAATAATCCTCGCACTCTATGCGCGATGGTATAAAAATCGTACCACATCCTTGTACAAAATCCTGCAAGGATAAATATTTTTTTTTTATATTTCCTTCATTAAATGTCTCGAATAAATGAAATAAAAAAATCTTTGTGTTTAATTTTTAGCGATTTTTTTCAGTGCGCCGGAAAGAGTTATACAGGAGGACATTAGTGTTAAATATGCGCAATTTTTTACGTAGGCTGATGTTGTTATTTTGCCATCAAGGCGCGATGATGTCAAAAAATGAAGTAGCTTTGCTAATCCTAGACTCAACATCCCAGACTTAACACCCAAAGCCGTCTTCATGGGTGATCATGCAGCCAAGTTAGCGAAATTTCTACACTTACATACTTTAATGCGCCCACTGCAACCGGCTCTGATGAAACCTCATTGAGATGCAGTGCTTTGCTTTTCGAGCGTTAGTCTTGAGACCAGCACTTTGAAGCTTTTCCTGCATGGCATGGAGTAAGCAACCTCAGATCACAAAACTTATAAGCTAAGAAACAGATGTCATCCGTGCATGACAGGTAGCTGAAAAATTGATTGTTTATCTGCCACTGAATGGCTTTATGCTGATTTTCACTACTGTTAAGGAACAATATGCCTCCTCATCGGACACCGCTCAGCAACTGAAAAGGCTAAAAAAGCAATACATTGTGCAGAGTGTAGCAGCTCGCGTATCTGTAGCTTTCCCTTATCAAAGCAATTCGCTTATCTGGGATACCTCTCATTTGCAGAGCAAACCAGATTGTTTCTTGATTGATGTAGTCGAACACATTTTCAAAATCAATAAAAGCAAAGGCAGCTTAGAATTCAACTCAATACATGGCAAGATGATTATTCTAATGGCGTTTACTTAATCAGCGCAAGAGAATCCACTGCAAAAACTATTCTGGCAGGAGCTTATAAAGGGTGGTTTAAGGGCCGATGTTGAATGTAAGCCATACCTAAACGTCAAGTTTTTTCTGCATTTCATTTGACATTTTTCAATTTCAGACTAACTCAATTTCAACCACGGAAAAATACACAATCGAGCAATGCGTTAAAGCTATTCAGGCTCATTATGAAAACGGGCGTTCAAATCAAAATGCATATCACGCACTTCATCTTCAGTGATGAGGCACATTTTCACCTCAGTGGATTCGTCAGTTAGCAGAATTGCCGCATTTTGGCGATTGATAATCCAAGAGTGATTGCCGAAAAACCAACACAAAGAGTGACTCTTTGGTGCGGTTTATGTGCCGTATTTTTTCCAAAATGAGGCCGGTCAGGCAGTTACTGCGAATAGTGTTCGCTATCGTGAGATGATAACGAACTTTTTATGGATGTGGACGATATATGGTTTCAACAGGACGGTGCCACTTATCACACAGCTAACTAAACAATTGCTCTTTTGCGCGAAAAATTTGATGGATGAATAATCTCACGTCGCGGCGATGTCAATATGCCGCCGAGATCATGTGATTCGACACCGTTAGACTTCTTTCTTTGGAATTATTTGAAAGAAAAGGTGTACGTCGATAAGCCTGCAACAATTCAAGAGCTAAAGTATGATATGATTCGGCACATTAACGGCATAGAACCTTAATTATGCCTCAGCGTCATTGAAAATTTGGACCATCGGATGAAGGTGTGCGGCCGAGACCGCGGCAGCTACTTGGCCGATATTTTGTTTCTTACGTAATTGAGCTATACCAGTATTATCATAATGAAGAAAAATAGCAATAGTTTTCTAAAAAAAATGTATTTTATTCAAAATTAACACCGGCCCGTAAAACTAAACCACCCTTTAGATGCTTCCAGCTGGATTTTCAGGCTGTTAAGACTTATGCGGGTTATTATTTTAACAATCACAGGCAGCACTCAGATGTACCTCTAGTTGTTGAAGTCCCTGAGATCAGATTTTTTGCGAGCTTTATTATTACTCCCTCTTTCCATTCTTGCGGGAAGCATTCTTGCTCCCAAACATTTGTTGTTCCATGAGATACAGGAACGAGTAAAAACGCTTTTAGACGGCTCAACAGGTACACCATTTACTCCGGCAGCTTTGCCATTAGACATCTGTTTTATTGCGATGGGGATTTCTAAAACACTTGGCGACGAAGTTTTTATTCGAGAGTTAGCAACAATGGCTTCTGTAGTAATGGCGAACTGTTTAATAGAAGGCTACGAGTACGTTGACGCCGTGCGAAGTTACTTGTCTTCATCGGACGCGTCTCCAGGTCCACTCGCGGATCAAAACAAGCACACCCCTACTTGTAGGTAGACATCCTATCACCAAGCTAGCGTAGGCGGGTAGCAACCTACCTACTTCAGACTCTTTTTACTAGCGAGTCGTTAAGTTTACTACCTCGGATAAAAAAATAGTCAAAGAATATAAGTGTCTGCCTATTTTTATATGAAATATTATTTTACTTATTTGGCATTTGTACTAGGTTAGCTGCCACCTTAGGCAAAACAAACCTCCATGCTAATCACCAATAACCATTAATGGCGTACAGAGCGTATGAGTAACATAGCAAAATAAGAGATGAAATTTTCTGCACTACGACTACTTTCATAAAGTATTTAGGCCATCTTAACCAGCAACTTGCTAACATAATTTCCATTTATGTGCTTACAATTTATTAACACACATGATTGACTTGCCGAAATTTCATTTATATTTTTAGTCGGTCTGTCCTCGTGTACTAGTTTTTCCCATAGATTGAGTTAGTGCCGTTTCGACCAGCAATATTGTGCGTAGAGTATATATGCACCTTTGCATGCAAACTTGAGTGGCAAGGCAACTCACTTCAGTGACTCGTATTTAATAGAATTTTTCGTTCAATGCAATAAATTTCGAGAATTTCAAATTTTAATACTTGACTTCTTCGTTATTAATTACAAGTTTGGCACGATTTATTCATAAGTGGTCAGTAGTTTTCGTACTCACGCATACAAACATACGCATACAAACATATCTTTACGTGCATGCAAAGCTATTATATATTTTTCGAAGAATTTTACTACTGTAATTTGGGAATAAATCAAAGAGTATTTACACTTTTAATTTCCTTCAGGATTTTATTAAAGATTTGATTGTCATGATATTGCTATGGACTCAGGTTTACATGTTGGGTGAAATAAAATTCAATATTTTTATTTTTTTTAATTTATAAATTGTGAAAATTTCAAGTGAGTTGAGGGTTTTCAACAGCAATATTCGGATACGAATTTTAGTCCTTTCACTGCATGAAGAACAATGTGGAAAAATCACTGGCTTTTAGTCAATGTTTTTTATTGTATAAGCAAAGTGCGATGTGGTTGTCATTTGGTAGCTACCTCACTTATGCTTCTAACTCTATATGAACGGCCTGAATATTTCCCATTTTCCGAAGGTTTAGACCCTTTTATTTGATAAATGTAAAAAACTGTAAGAAATTTTAAAGTTAGTTTTTCATAGCCTAAAAGAAGTCAATCAGAAAAATTAGAAAGTGATTGGTCGGGTTCTAAAATTTTTCTGAAAAAAGGTTTAGCTGGAAAATTAAAAAGAAAGAAACAATTGAAAAAAACTGAACTTTCCTTCGTATTTCCAATTCGGTTTGTAAAATTTCTAAAAGTTCCTGCTTCAATAATCGTCATTTGCGGGAAGTGTTGATTTTGCTCTTTCATTGGAACGACGGCTGAAGCCCATCGAGGGTTACAAAAAGTTTATCGTGTCAAACGCAAAAAGAGTTTGCTCCGGTATTAGGAGTTACCCCCAATACATTTCCAAGCAACTGCATGCTTTTGAAATGATTCAGAAACAGGGGACTTGGGTTTCTTATAAATTAAAACCAAGGGATGTCGAACGTAATTTTTTCGCCTGTGAACAACTACTCCAGCGGCAAAAGAGGAAGGGTTTTCTTCATCGCATCGTGACGGATGATGAAAAATGGATTCATTACAGCAATCCAAAGAAAAGAAAGTCATGGAAACTGCCGGTTGACCGCTTCTACGTCGTCGTCTCGGCCGAATATTCACGCTGCGAAGGTTACGCTATGTGTTTGGTGGGACCAAGTTGGTGTTATTTTTTATGAACTGTTAAAAGCAAGCGAAACCATCGCTGGGAATCGGTATCGAGCCGAGCACTGCGCTAGAAGCGGCCGCAATACGCGAAGAGGCATAAAAAAGTGATTCTACAGCATGAAAGCGCTCGGCCTCTCGTTGCCAAACCCGTTAAAACCTACCTGGAAACACTGAAATGGGAAATCCAACCCCACCCGCCATATTACCTTGAAATTTGAAACTTATATTCCGAATTATATTCTCTATAGAAGTACTAAAGGACTTTTTCAATGTTTCATAATTTTGTGCTTATAAAAAGTTTGGAGTTTTTATTTTTATTATTTTTATTATATTTTCGAAAAATTATTTTTATGAAACAAATCGAAATTTTTTTCAATAAGTTACATATATTTTTTCTAATTTTAGAACTTTTATTTAAACAATTTTCAAAAAATTATTTTTTTAACAATTTCCGAAAAATTATTGGTTATAAAAGATCTCGAAATTTTTTTTTTTCAATATATTACATAACTTTTTGCTTAAAAAAATTTATTATATTAAATACAATTATTTTAATAAAATTATTTTAACAATTTTCACAAAACAATTTTTTATAACAATTTTCGAAAAATTTTCCTTTATGAAAATTTTCTAAAAATTATTTTTTATAAAATGTTTTGAAATTGTTTTTTGTTACAACTTTCGAAAAATTGTTTTTTAAAACAACTTTCAATAGATTTTTTTATAAAAAAATTCGAATTTTTTTTTTCAATATGTTACATATATTAATAATAATTTTACCATTTTTAATAATAATTTTCGAGAAATTAATTTTTATAAAAAAATTGGAAATTTTTTTTCAATATGTTACATAGTTTTTAGCTTATAAAAATTTTACAATTTTTATTTTAACAACTTTCTAAAAATTAGTTTTTAGAACTAAAGTATACACATATAAAGGGTGGTTAAATTTTAAGGACCGATGTTGAATGTGAACCAAACCAAAACGTCAAATGTCTTCTGCATTTCATTTGGCACTTTTCAATTTCAGACTAACTCAATTTGAATCATGGAAAGATACAAAATCGAGCAACGCGTTAAAGTTATTCAGGCTTATTATGAAAACGGGCAACTGTGAATGACCAATTTTCGAAGAAAATCATCTTCAGTGATGAGGCACATTTTCACCTCAGTGGATTGGATCACCTCAAGAGTGATTGCCAAAAAACCAATGCACGCACAAATAGTGACTGTTTGGTGAGGTTTATATTGGGCCGTAGTTTTTCCAAAATGAGGCCGGTCAGGCAGTTACTGTGAATAGGTAGTGAGGTATTAACGAACTTTTTATGGCCCGAATCGGAAGATATGGATGTGGACGATATATGGTTTCAACAGGACGGTGCCACTTGTCACACAGCTAACGAAACAGTGGCTCTTTAGCGCGAAAAATTTTATGGCCGCATAATCTCACGTCGCGGCGATGTCAATTGGCCGCCAAGATCATGTGGACCATCGGATGGAGGTGTGCCGCCGAGGCCGCGGCAGTCATTTGGCCGATATTTTGTTCCACGCGTAATTGAGCCATACCAATATTATCATAATAAAGAGAAATGTTAATAATTTCATAAAAAAATTGTTTTTTATTCAAAATAAACACCTGCCCTAAAAACTTAACCACCTTTTATGAAGTAAAAAAGTTCCAGGAAAAGAAAAATTAATTTTGCGCCACCTTTCAACAGTTCAGCTTTTCACAGTTATTTAAAAGTTGCAGAAGCAATTTTACCGACCGCACGCCCTTCAAAGGCCATAATTGACACTCTCTGTTATATTACTTTGAAAGAGTGTAATTTATGCAATCTATGAGACGTGCAAGAAAAATCCTTAGCAGAAATTTGATATATTCAATTGCCTCGTTGTAGGAACTTAACCCCTTTACTTACCTTACTTAGATGGCACCGCAACTGTATATCGGTTTTGGCCGAATCCAATTGACCAATTGGTGACACCGATTGCTGCCAAGTTATACTTCGCTTAGTCTCAAAAACCTAGATTAGGTCTTCCCCGTCAGCGACCAGTGTGTTTCCTCTCGAAGGAGTGGTGTGGTGGAGCACTATCATTCTCGCTACACGAAGAGGATCAAAGATTTTTCCTGAGTAGAAAATAAAGAATGAAAAATTTGCTAATACAATTTTTTAATTTTGACTTTTTCATACAATAAATATTTGTTGTAAATTGTTTTCAGTATCTATGCAAGGTGGCGCAGAATTAATTACCCTGTCGAAAGATTTATAATTTATGCCAATGGTGTCGTACATCAATCGCATGTGACATTTGTGAACTAAACAGCTCCAGTATACAAACGAACCAATAATGGAGCGCGTGGCGGTGAAAATAACTTATTACTTTTATATTTGGTAAAAAGTTAATCAAAAACAAAATTGGATGATTAATTTTGCACCAACTTGTAAAGTAAGTAAAAGCTCAAGTTTTTTAAAAATATATAAACTTTTATATTTCCTCTTTGGAGGCATTACTCAATGAAGATCCGTGTCAAACGCAAGAAGAGTTTGCTCCAGTATTAGGAGTTACCCCCCAATACATTTCCAATCAATTGCATGCTTTGGAAATGATTCAGAAAGAGGTGACTTGGGTTTCTTATAAATATATAAACTTTTATATTTTCTCTCTACTTACTCAGCCATGCCCATACATTCCCACAATTTGGAAACGACTATACAACTTGAATAAAAATCCCATATATACCTGCATGTACTATATAGATCAGCACTCTTCAGAGCAGTAGTTTTATAGCAATTTATTAACGCAGAATTTTCAAAAAATTCACTTAAGCAATTCAACTTGAGTAGATTGCAGCAATTTTATTTTTATTACGAATTTTAAATTTATTGCTGATCTCTAAGATGCATGCCAAGGCCACGCAGGTGCTTGTATGCATTTACATGCACATGCGTAGTTCTCGGTGCAGTTGTAGTTGTTGGCCTTCTTGGAAAATAATTTTCTTCTAATAAAACTTACTCACTTGTATGCGGACGAATTGGAGGTTAATAACTATTCGACAACAGTGTCGTGTGCGATCTTGAGAAAGCTGACCTGAATGAAGGAAATTTTACAACACACACTGCCATAAAGAAGTATGTGTGTGCAGAGGCATGCGTGGAAGCGAAGCAATTCATAAGCTGAAGGGGTAATGTGTGGAAAAATAAATTTACAATATTTATGTGAGCGTGCATGTTTAAATTGCTTTGATGATGTGTGTAAGCATGTGCTTGTGTGTTTTGAATATATTTTGTTGGCCTTTAAGACGATGTGAAGCAGGTGAAAATGCTAGTGAGTTTATTTTACGAAATTGAGAGAAAAAGGTTTTCAGGGTCGGAAATTCTCAGTGTGCAAGAAAAACATAAAAAAAATATTCATGCAACAGTTCATGAAGTTATACAACAGAAAATACTATTTAAAAAATTCGGCAAAAATGTTGACCTGAATTACGGATATTAAAACAAAATAAATTGCCATTTTTTTTAGATTTGCTATTTTACTCCATTGCACTAGTGCCAGTGTGATAACTTTCTTGATATAAAGGTTCTTCGTAGCACACATATATACACATTAGGGCAGGTCGATTTAAAAATCGCTCATTGCTCTGTGAAAATCGTATTCTAGGGATCAAAATAAGAAACTTTGCCGAAGGAACCATACCTCTACAACGAATTCTGATGTCCCCCAATTTGGGTCGAACGAAAGATCCCACTTCGACCCATTTAGAGTGCTCCAATCGAGTCCAAATGTATGACCGACCCCCACTAACTTTGGACGGCCGATCCACCCATGCCAGTGGCAGACCCCCTGGAACTCCCCTGGGGGGTTCACCATACAATCATTTCAAAATATCACCATTTTTGGCCTTTACATGAAAAAAGAAACTAAAAAGTTCGACCCAAATTGGGGGATACTCGTACCAGAATTCGTTTTAGAGGTATGGTTCCTTCGGCAAAGTTTCTTATTTTGATCCCTAGAATATGATTTTCACAGAGCAATGGGCGATTTCTTTGCCTCCCCACAAAAGACACTAAAAGTTCGACCCAAATTGGGGGACATCAGAATTCGTTTTAGAGGTATGGTTCCTTCGGCAAAGTTTCTTATTTTGATCCCTAGAATATGATTTCCACAGGGCAATGGGCGATTTTTTTGCCTCCCCACAAACGACCCGGCCTAATACACATGGTATTTTTAACATTTAATTTCATTCGTAAATAGGTTAAGTTAGCTTATTCTGGTTGGCAACAAACCACGCATAGGCCTTTCGGTCCCTAGCGATACCAGATGGAGACTGACCTCTATTAATACCGAAAATAGACATTATGTAGGATGTCACCGCTTTTGGCGAATCTAAGTAGAGATGGAAGCTCCGCTTTTGAGACGTCCTCCAGATCCTGAAACAGTGGGGCTCCCAGGCATTTTAAACGCGTTTTTGATAATGCCTGACAAACGCACAGAAGGTGTTCTAAAGTTTCCTCAACATCCTCTCTGCTTTTCCTGCATTTTTCCGTGTTAGAAATCCCTATCTTGTACGCATGTGCAGCCAATATGTTATGATCTCTCAGCATACCTATGATAGTTCTGCAGTTCTTTCGCGAGAGCGTAAGTACGAATTGAGTCAGTTTTTTGTCGTTAGTTCTTCACATGACTTTTGCTGTTTTGCTCGTTGTCAGATTAGACCACTTGGCTTCCACTCGCCTTTTCACGTGGTCGTCCATTTCATTGTATATTGTATTTAGCGGTTTCGGTATGTCGTTCTCAACGAATTCATTTGTAGATAATTTAAAACTATTTTCATTTTAACTTATTTCTTATATATAAAATTTTTTTATAAGCAGATGAAATCAAATTTTTATATTGTATTAAAAAGCAGGAGACAACGCTGTTCGAAAATTAATTTTGAGTGCAAAAAACAATAATTACCGATTAAGCGTACATTTCGTATTGCAAATTAGGTGGCTGCCCTTTTCAAAATTATTTACGATTTTGCAACCATTCAAAAAACACTTTTCTTTGTGTATGTCTTTTTTCACATATCTACTTAAACATTTTGAATTGTCAGTGAAATATATATTTTTTTTTAATTAGATGGCAATCTCCCTCAGGACTACGTATATGTTAAAAGCAATCTAAAATCCGTTGATAACTTTTTGATTACCTTTGATAACTTATTTGTTCTATTGTTATATTTTATTAACTTTTTCACACTTCAATATAAGTGGCAACTCTATACGAATATTTATAACATATCAAAATAATGTATCGTGAGTGGTACTTACGCTCATATACATATATTTGAAAATTTTATTTAGTAAATGTTATTTCCAGAATTAGGTGGCAACACGATTTAAAAATGTTTAAGGGTTAAAGCTGTCAAAATTACACTTAATTTCATGTCAATATTATGATTTTATATTATTTTACGGATAATTTTTTTGGGATAATTTAAAATGTGTGGCAACTTTATACGAATAATGACAAGGTAGCAAAGCTTTTCCATCTATAAAAGTATATTTGGCTTGTTGCATATCTGTTCGAAAGATTATTAACAATTGATCTCATTTTATTTTGAAAATTAGGTGGCAACACTAAAAAATATTTCTGAGTTAAAAGCCATTTAAGAACATCTCATAACTATATTGGTATATTTTATTTAGTTATCTAAATTTTAAAACAAGTGGCAACCCTCCACAACTGTTTTTAAAATTACCACATATTCATATAATAGTTCCCGAATATAAATATTACCACTTATAAAAACATTCGACATGTTTTATCATTTTAATTAATTAATTATTTAATTAATTTTATTTCGCAGATTTGGTGGCAACTATAATTAAAAAATTTAATGACTAAAACTATATATCATTAGATATCCGCACTATGAGATTTTTTTTTTTAATTTGTAAACTATTTAAAATACGTGGCAACTTTACAGCATTTATCACAAGTTAACAAACTTTTTCTTTGTGACATATGTGCATACGTGGATATAAATCGTTGCATTTTCACTAAAAGATTTTAAATGAATTTATAGAAATATTGTGCTAAAAATAGGTGGCAATGTCATTTAAAAATATACCTGAATTAACTGACTTTTTTTAAATTAGTTTCGCTGTTACCTAGCGACTCAAAAATTTTAAGTCATCAATCGAAAAACTTTGTTTTGAAAATCGGGTGGCAACGCCTATCTAAACACATTTCTTTTTTTTTATTAGTTTCTTTATTGTCTACCTACTCAAAAGTTTTGAATCATCAATCGAAAAAACTTTGTTTTGAAAATCAGGTGGCAACGCCTTTTAATACGCCTGAACTAACACCTGTCTAAATTTTTATTTTTTAATTAGTTTCACTGCTACCTACCTACCTACTCAAAAGTTTTGAATTATCAATCGAAAATACCTTTTTTCGAAAATCAAGTGGCAACTCCTTTTAATATGGTTGAATTAAAGCCTATTTCAACACATTTATTTTTTTTAATTAGTTTCATTATTGTTTACCTACTCAAACGTTTTGAATTATCAATCGAAAAACTTTGTTTTGAAAATCAGGTGGCAACGCCTTTGAATAACACGCTTGAATTAGCACCTATCAAAATAATTTTTTTTTTTAAATTGGGTTTATTGTTACCTACCTACGCAAAAATTTTTAATTATTAGTCGAAAGTAGTTAATTTTGAAAATCAAGTGGCAACGCCATTTAATAATTCGCCTGAATTAGCACCTATCTAAATGACTTTTTTAAATAGTTTTTTGTTACCTACAAACTCAAAAATTGTGAATTATCAATCGAAAAAACGTTATTTGGAAAGTCAGGTGGCAACCCTGCTTAAAAATTTATTTGAATTAAGACTATTCCATGCTTTCCTGATACCCATATAAAGATGTTTTTATTAATTTTTACGTAATTGAATATAGGTGGCAACCTTAAACCACTATTTTCTAAGAAAACTACGATTTAATAAACACAAAACATTGGCTGAGAAAAGAATTCTCAATATAAAGAAAATTATTCATACAATTCGTTGGAACATTTTCCAAGAAAGCAATCGATATGTATAAAATAATTACTATTTTCAGGTATATAAAAAGAATTTCTTGGAAAAAAATATTTCGAAAAAACCTTAAGTTATTTTTCAGAGTAATTTTGTTTTAAAGAAAATAATTAAAAGCACTTCAACCTCCCGTTGATAACAACCAATTTCCAGCATTCTCTCCAAAAACTACATTTATCCAAAAAAAAAAACAAAAAAAAAAAGCGAAAACACCCTCCTCTAGCACTAAAAGGTTACTTTCAATGCCGTCGCAAAAGGCTGAGGCTGCAACTGATGCCGAAAATGCTATTAAAACGAAAAACGCAAAGGAAGAAACAATAAATGGGAATGCTATAGCCAGATTGTTGCTTTTGCTTTTACTGCAACTGGTAACTGACGAGCAGTTCAGCAAATAAACCAAAGCTTTGTATATACATATGTATACATACGTATGTGTGTGTTGCATGGAATATGTATATACATATTTATATGTATGCAAGCACCTGGCCCGCTGTTGGCCGCCACATCGTTAATGGTGTTGGCATGGATGGCGTCGGCTTTTTTCACGTCACTTTCATGCCTCATTCTTCAACACGATTCCAAACGTTTGCTCGTTAAATTTTTACGCCTTTATGCAATTTCAATGGGTTTATATGACTTTCTCCCCAGCGCACTGCCACACGCTTGAGTTGCAAGCGAATTGAGCAAGGACTCAGCGTCCAACCGTCCGTTGGACGCTTCTGTGGTAGAGGTTTCACAGTTTTGCTGGCTGACTGACTGTACAACTATTGCCGGCAAGTAGGTAAGCAGGCGGGCACCTCCTACTCAGCTTGCAACTCGATGATTCCTTTTCTACTCTACTCGGCTTTTGCCTCGCTTTTCGCTTCTCATATTACGTTGCACTTTGCTAGCGCTGTTGTTTTTTAATAGATTTTTCTTCTTCTTTGGTTCTTTGTGTTTTTGCGCAATTTTGTTTTTGTTTTTGTTATTGTTTTTTTTCTCTTTTTTTTCAGTAAAGCTTTAAGTGTTCGAATAGTGTTGAGCTGAAATGGTGAGGTTAAATATTCTATACTTTTTAGGGAAATATGTATTTACAAATTTAAAAATTGAACATTTAAAACCTGGGAAACTTCAACTTAAGCCAATTTCATCTTAAGAAATTAATCCAAAGTCAATTAAATAGAAATTGAATTGATAGAGTCCACAGCTTCCGTGGCGTGAAAGAACCTTGTTAAAAGGATGCCAAGTCAGGCAGCAGCGCAAACAAGTTAAAAAATGCAACGAGGAGCAGCGAATTTTTACAATTTCAACTTGCTGATAACTAGTCGGCTAGAGGGAATTTATGAGTTGCTTGAACTGTAAGCAAAATAGGGCCTACGGGCCATTCTCAAATGAATTCAAATCAAAACTCTTCAGATTAATCAGAGCTTGTACATAACGACATATTCTGCTGAATTTTTATGGATGGTTTCCCAACTTGTGAACGCGCAACGTATAGCTGCTCATGTGAAAAACAATGATTTTCTAAATTTATCCCGCAAACACTAAGCGATTGGCCTTGGGACTTGTTAATTGTCATTGTGAACGCAAGGCGAACCGGAAATTACAATCGTTTGAAGTCAAACGGAAGATCAGTCGGAATCATTGATATTCGAGGAATACATACATTTTCACCTGCGTACTTTCCGTTAATAATGGTTGCCTCAATCAAATTCGGCATAAGTCTTTTCACCGCAAGTCGAGTACCTCTGCAAAGTCGCGGTGGATTCAAATTACGCAACATCATAATAACTGAACCAACTTTGAGTTGCAAGTTATGTGGTGGAAATCCTGGTAACTCCAGAGAGTTCAAAAACTCGGTTGGATAATTTACTACATCATCGGGATTTGTTGTGGAATCAACGCATTTGTATGTCACCAAATCGCCATCGATTTTTGATTGAATGGTGAAATTCAGTGCGTGTACATTGACTTAACCAAGCATAATTCTGATAATTCTCACTAATGTTTGGGAAAACATTTTCAATAAGAGCTAATTGAGAGTCTATAAATCGTCAAAAGTCGTTGGTAAGAGTAATTAATCCAGCTGTCGCATCAACTGGGACTTTTCCAGCAACATTTGCTTGGAAAATTGTGCAGCACCTTGATTATTTTGAAGTTGAATTCTCATATTAGTGGTTAGCGATAATGTTTTTACGTTATTTCACAAAGTTGATGCCTTCAGGAAAGTATTCAATTCATCTGCAGGCGTTCCACGTGGAATTACTGGCAACGTCTGCCTGAAATCGCCGTGTTGGCACCATTGAACCATGCAAATGATATATTTGTCCTTGTATCTGTGATGACAAACAATTAAGATGGAATAATTAATATATTTATTTTTGAAGAATACGGTGTGACTTCTGATCGTGTGATGATGTCGTGAGTGGTGTATATGTAGTTGTTATATATTGCAATTGATTTTGTTGGTGTGAGTTATTGGCTGTGTGTGTTGTATCTTTTACCTTGCAAGTCGGCATGAAGCCGCCTTCTCGAATGATATTAGCTCCAAAGGAAGTCATGCGAAAGCAGTGATTGTATTCGAAGATGCGTTGAAGAAAATGGTTGGAATCGGGATCAGTTCCATCGAACAATGCTTTCAATGGCTGTGGTGGTATAAGTAATGGATCCAGTTTGACTTTTCCATTTGCGCAGCACAATCCAGCCGTTTCTCTTTTGAACTTTAACGTATTGCAATATCGGCATGCAGTCGTCATCTGTCCAATATCTAAATTGTCATCATCACTGTAGTTCGCAGTGGAATCATATTGGAATGCCAAGCGAGTGTATGATGCCAATGATCTTCGCGTGCTTACTATGTTTTGTCTTTCTTCGCTTAAGTTCTGTGAATACACTTGTTGCTGGCTTGCATGTCTTGTGCGGCGGCCGATGCTCGGACGTCGTCCTCTCGGTATTCACAGAACACACTCTGGGGTAACAGGAAATGTAACTTCTGGGAGCATAAACGCATGGATTTCATTCCGTCACCTTGCTTAGTTATACAGAACGTTAGCACCAACCCGATTTTCGTAATCAGCAGATGTGTGGAAGTGGTGGATATGACATTATTTAACTACAAAATATCAGATCATATCACTGGTTGTAAAGTACTCCATAAAGCTTCCCTGTCGGATCATCGTTACCTGGAGTTAAGCTTGCGGTCGAGACAATCTGAACACCAGCAGGCCGGAATCCTCGAGAAGCGGATAGCACACGATATTATGATTTCATTAAAAAGGAAATCCTCGACGTTCCCAAACTCCGGACAATAACCGCGATTGAAGAAGCCACAAACTCAGTGGGACGAATTTAAGTCGACTATCATGAGAAGGTAAGAGAAGAAAGTGTAAGGTTAGGTAAGTTGAACGCTGAACTTTCAAGACTCCGAAAGAATTCCAGGAAACTTCTTAACAGAGCTCTTAAAATCCAGTTGGAAGCGGATTGGACTGCTTACGGTGAACTGAGAAAGTATATTAATATAAGAAGATAATTAGATCACCTAAACTGCACTTTTATAGAACCTTTTGCTGTGAACTGAAGAATCGGAAGAGTTCAGGAAAGTCATGCAAGGTCCTCCAAAGGGATCGGATGCCTAAGCTGGACTCATTGCTAAGCCCTGATGGTACTTATACTGACTCAAAGCCAGAAGTGAACAATATTTTTTTTTTCAACACATTTCCCTGGCCTCAAAAGTGTGGTTCGTCAAAGCTCCATCGATTGGTGATTGGTTCATTGCATCTAGGATAGTTAATGAGGAAAGGATGAGGTTCGCCTTCGTGTCATTCGAAAGGTTTAAGTACCAGAACCCGATGGGATTTACCCAATCATGCTCAAGCGCAGCGCAGAATAAATAATAAAGGTGTTGGAAAAAATATTTATGGCATGTCTTGCGCACGCTTATGTTCCACAATCGTGGCGTCTGGTGAAAGTTGTCTTTGTCGCAAAGCCAGACAAAGACAACTATGATTTACCAAAAAGTTTCAGACCTAGAAGCCTGACATCGTTTATGCTTATAAATCTGGAACGTATGATCGAGAAGCACGTTAGGATAAGAGTTCTAAGTCGCAACCCTTTCTATGGCAGACAGCACTATTACCAAATGGGAAAATCTTGTTAACCAGCTCTACACGAGTGCGTTAACATAATCGAAAATGGTTGGAAACAAGAAAGTATACTCTTGGTGTGTTTGTGGACATTGAAGGAGCTTTTGCCAAAGCTACCTTTGACTCTATATTATCTTCTATCAGAAAGAATGGAGTAGAAGAAATCAGATATAAATCATAGATTTACTCTATACCACCCAAAAGTCTGCTTATTACAAATATAGAAAACGATGAAGGAGTTTAGGTGTTACATCACCCTGATTGGGCCCATTATTATGTACACCTCCGGAGTCTTGTGGAAAACTACTATGGTGAATTCCAGAGTAACAACAACCAACCTGCAGAGAAATGTGTGCTCGGGTGCAGGTGTCGCAGCGGTGCACACTGTTCTCGATGCCAGCCGACAATCGGGTGCCTTACGTTAGCTTCGGTAAGAAGTATGATATTTTGAACCCAGATATACATCAATGGTTAAGTCGAGAGAACCTATTTCCAACTCTTTCTCTTCCGGATCTTTTAAGATTGATCAATGAATCCAAATGTTCTCCAAAAGAGTAATCGCAAAGCAATTCTTCCGTCCTACCATCCATACTGTATTTATCCTGTCGCTCTATTCTTTCCACTGAAATCTATCCGCATGCAGTGCAACGATCTTCCTGACTGGACTTGTCCAACCCCCCACAAATCTAATCTAATCTAACCATGGGTGGCGTCAGCTAATCGGTTGAATCTTTCAAATTTACTTTAAAATTTATGAACCGTTAGAATACGCAAGTACTGGGATGGGGAATTAATTCGCAGCGTTTTCACCGAAGACTTTTATTTAAGCAAAAACAATAATTATATCAATAAGTTAATCAATTATATATACACCGTTGCTGTTCACAACCACTTCCCACCTCTCGACCAATTTGTTGATGCCGTTCCGCCAAAAATCGCTTGATCTGGTGTCAAAGATGTTGTTGAGCCAGTTTTTAAGGACCTCTGTTTTATCGAAGGTAACGCCCTTCATATGGTTGGACAAGGGGGCGAAAAATATGGTGATCGGTCTGTGCAAGGTCCGGAGAATACGACGGATGCTATGGACCTCCTATTCGAGCTCTTGGAGTACGGCTTTGACGACTTGTGCAACATGGGGCCTGGCGTTGTCGTGAAGGAGTATGGTTTGACCATGTCGATGAGGTCTTTTCAGTCGAATAGCCTCTTTCACACGGTGCAACTCAACAATGTAGATTCCCTTCAAGGCCGTGACATTCTTTTCGAGCATTTCCCAGTGCACCAGGCCCTCCCAGTTCCATCAAACACATATCATGACCTACTTTGAATGAAGATCCGGCTGGACTGTCGGCTTTGGCGTATCACCTGGAGCCATCCGCTCCTGTCTTTGCTTCATATTGATGTATCACACCTTTTCTGGTCTCCCGTGCCGATTCGGTACAAAAAGCGCTGTTTATGACTGCGTGCTGCTCGATGGCGGGCGAGATGTTGAGAAGCAATTTGAAAGCGACTTTCTTTCTCTTTTCCATTGAGTACGTGAGTCCTTCAGTCTTTCAATTTTTCGGTAAATCTCATTGAATGAAGGTAATTGAGAATCGTTTTATGATCGCAGTTAAATTGTATCGCGAATTCACTACTGGTTATGCGCCTGTTCTCCTTCAAAGGTAATTTGAGACGTTCTTCAACGAATTCAGAAGGTCTTCCGCTGCGGAACGTGTCATCGACATCTAAGTCACCAGTTTTGAACTTTGCAAATCATTTTCGTGCTGAAGACTCGCCTTCTCCATTCACTTCGCAAATGTCTCGGGCTGCTTCAGTATATTTTTCACCTCGATGAAAAGCAAAGAGGAGCAGGTGTAGAAAATTTTGATTTTTGTCTTCTGGGTATGCCATTTCTAAGCCTTAAAAATAATAAAAAATTAAATAATTCAAAAATACAATTAACATGGTTTTGTAGAGCAGGAAGAGTTATATCGAATGAAAATATCCCCTTTGCCAAACAGCAAATAAATCGTTGTAAAATAAAAGAAAATATAAAAATGGCATCAACTCAATCACCTACCCAATAATGGCTTAACAGAATACCAAAAACAAAATCCGATTTCTGTACTAAATGCGAAAACGTGATTGTAAAGTGCAAATTACCAACAAATATTTAAATTTTCTGAAGCTCAATAAAATACAATTTGCATGTCAAGTAGCTATCCAAAAATTAACCGGAATTGTGGTGCGCATTTTAATTACCTTTGATATACATAATTACAAAATTATAATGAATTTAATATTTTTTTCTTTGCACACGAAATTAAATAGGCATTATCGCTGAGCGCTTAATTTTGTAATTTTACCCGCAACCAAAATCCTATTATTGTAAATTGTGCGGCTTTCGTATAACTTTTACACCCGTAACCCGCAAGCCAACTGAAAACACTTACCCGACAAATGAAATGCTTAATTAAACACCTGCCACCACAAAGGAACAATCAAAAAGCAAAAAGCAGGGAATAAGTGATTATAAAGATGGTTGATGATGAGCAGAGAAGGGCAGGAATTTGTCTAACGTACACTTTTGACGCGCTGACCACCCACTTCAGCACACACTCGAGCACTTGAGCGCTTGAGCGCTTGAAGTTTGTCCCGCAAAGAACTTTGCACACTTATGTTGCGACACACACACACACACACAAAGCCAAATATTGTACAAGAAAGTTAAATTAAATGTGTGTATATGTATAATGGAGTATATCAATGGTACGGAGCAATACACCAACCAATTTCTGCAGCCGTTTAAAGTCGTATTAAATTTTGCTCCAGCCGGCAGCCTTTTCCGCTGCTTCTCTTTTTCCATAGTTACTCTATTATTTCCACTTTTCCACCGTTAAATGCCACACTTTCACTAACCTTTTCTTTCATTCATTTAGCATCTTTTGTGTTTGCCTTTTGTTTCATTTAACTTTGTTACAGATTTTCACTTTTTCACCCGGAGCAGCCATCGCCAAGCCCCTTCCATGTCAGCTCAACTCAGATTGCCAATATTGAAAACAAGTTTGTGTGCTTTTTCTGTTATTTCATTTTAATGTGCTTGTATATGTATGTATGTATGTACTTTTGAAGACATCGAGGAGGAGAAGTTATGTCGTTATTGAAAATTTATGAACAACTTTTCACTTCATTAAATGTAAAGAAAGAACAAAGCAGCGAATTGTTGTGTAGCTAAGTAGAAGGGTCTTCGAAAACTTGGCTAATAATAATGTCATTTAGCCTCTTCCCACTTAAAACAAACTCTTAACTTAGATTTTCTTAAGGCACAACAATACAAGTACGAGTCGATGGAAAGGGAAAATTGCTTAAGAGAATAGTAACGATTTTTTTTTTGCTCTCGTTTTTATGTAAAGGGGTTTGTAGGGTGAGTTCGCACAGGCTAAGATTATTTGAAAAGGAAGATTTTCAAGTTTATACTCTGATTTTTGGACTTACAGTGGCGAGAAGAGCTAAGTGCATGATTTTTTTTTTTCTAATAATTAATTTAAGAAATTTTTTTTATGCATTCTTTAGCCAAAACCAAGTAATTCAAACCTACAAATTGATAGTAAATTTGGCTGAATTCTAATAGTTTTCATTTAATATTTGAACTTGTTAGTCCAATTTTTTTTTAATGCTGCCTTTCGCACTTTATTACAAGGTCCTTCTTCTTCAGGTCTTTAAGGGCCATAGCGCGTTAACCATGCCTGCGCGCCATCTTATGCGATTTTTGGCCATGCACTTCAGTTGGTTCCAGCTCTTTTCCATGCTTCCACCTTTCCTTTCAACTGTTCGCCTACAAGTTCAAGTTTCCCTTGGTCTACCAGGCTTGGGACCAACATACATGAGACTCTCGTGCATCTTTTTGCGTAGAGTGCGGCCCATTCATCTTAATTTTTTGGAGCTTTATGAGCATTTCGAATGACTCCATTTGCACCTTTTTCAGTGGATGTAAACTCGAAATTGTTGTGGGCAAGTTCTTTTGACTTGATTCATTCATTGAGCCAGTTTGCGATGCTCGCGTAAGTGAACCGCTCTCCAATAGGGATGGTAATCCGAAGGTGCAATGTCTTGGGAATACAGCAGGTGAGGCAAAATTTCCTAATTCAGTCCTTCTAACTGTTTCTGTACTGGTTTAGCAACGTATGGTATGGCATTAAATGCAGTTTGTCATGTCTGCCGTCCCATTCCGACCACTTTTCTTTGAGAGTTTGATTCAATTGCATTAGTTGCAGCCGGTAAAGATCGACAATGATGGTTTCAGATGGTTTAAGGAGCCCATAATATATGACACCCTTCTGACCCCACCAGATGCACAACATAACCTTTGAAGCATAAATATTTTTTTGTCGCTGTCGATGGCTTGGTTCACCTGGTAGGCTTCAGCATTTTCGACGCTTAGGGCTATCATAATAGATCCATTTTTCATCGCCAGTGACGATGCGATACAGAAAACCTTTTCTTTTCTTTCTTTTGAACGTTTACCACATCATCAAAGGTTCGACATGCGTCTTCATCCAATAATTGTTGTGGTTGGGTATTTTCCAATTTCGAATCGATGCCCCTTCGCGATCTTTATCACTCACATCGAAATTTCCACTTGGGAAGCGTCGAAACTGCTCGTTACAAGTTGAATTAGATGGAGCGCAATTACCGCAAATATTGATTAAAATACGACACGTTTTAGCTGCTCTTTTCTTTAAAAGGCAATAAAGAGGCATAACTTCCAGCAAATGCTGTTTTTTTCGAGAAGAACGTAGACATTTTTGACGTCAGAGAAAAAAGGATCTTCACGCTTCAAACGAATGTCAACTTCTGTTCCGAGACCTCACAAGTACATCTTGAAATCCCCAGTAAATTACTAGAGCGAACACAAAAATAGTATCAGCAGCGACACCTCTTTTACGAGGGCGGAAACTTATTTACATACCCAATACTTGTTCTCATGACATTGGCACCTAAAATTCTTAGCCTTGCTTTAGCAAAGGTAGGAAACTCACATAAAATTTGCTCAGTGCCGTCCGCCTCCTCTAAGCAAGACAGGCAAATCGGATTCTCAATCATTTCAATGGTGGTCATATGCTGATCCAATGGGTTGTGTCGCGCAATAATACCGACCATCAACAAAACGTCTTTAATAATACGTTTTAGACGAAAGTTCGAATATTTTCTCCTTCAAGTTCTCATAAAACACTTTGAAATTTTGCGGCGTTCTAGACTGAACTAACGCGCTTATGCACAAATCACAGAAAACTATTGGGCTTCTAGTCGCTTAGGTTTCGGCTCGGCTTTAAAACTCGGTGTTCGGTCTTTCCGAAAACACTTTCTTTACCGCAAACACTTTGCAATTTATGTACTTTCAAATCAGAAGAAACAAATTTCCTTTACTTATTACATCAACTGTCGAAATTCGTTTTGTAGTTATTTTTTTTGGTTTTTCTTCAACAGCTAAACTACTTTTAATGCATTTATATATTTTTTTTATTTTACTCGTGGCATTGCCATTCAAACTGGCCAATGCATATTTTTATTGTGGTGCAGAAAATGAGAAGAAATTATGTAAAACAAAGAAGCATATTATCTGCCATCCTGACACCTTGGTAGGTATGGATGTGTCTAAGTGTGAGTATTTAAAATAAAGAACAACCCAAGTTATAAATTTACTTAAAATCAAAAGCTTAAAATATTAATATGCGCACCCTTTACAATCACAAGCCTCTCGAAGGTGAAGTGAAAGCTTTCGCTCCTATGACAAACAAATTGAAACGTATGTTTCTTGATCACCACAATGAGTATCGCAACAAACTGGCTGGAGGGCAGCAGGAATTCAAGGGAGGTGGAAAATTTCCTATTGCCACTCGCATGCGGGAAGTTCTGTGGGATGACGAATTGGCTTATATAGCTGGAGAGCATGCAAAACGCTGCCATATGGCGCACGATGAATGTCGTTCCACCGAAAGATTTCCAAGCGCCGGACAAAATCTTCACTCAAGATATCGTGATGATGAGAGGTACACTAATGTGCCTGACGTAGTGCTCAGCGCTGTGAATGATTGGTGGGGTGAATATAGTCTTGTGGAGGATGGCAATAAAATAACAGAAGAATTTCCTGGAGGGTGAGTGAATATGAAGCAAATAAAGAATTTGTTTGATTTTGGAAATAATTTTTAGTCTATGTATATTAGAGAGCCACCTATGTAGATTGAGTCGGAAAGTTGTTTTGTTGGTGTACTACAAAAAATAGATTTTAAGCAATCCAACTCAGCTTCATACTGACTTGAAATATGGTAAAGGATATGTTAGACCTCTAAGCCTTTATTCTGAAGAAAAAAAAATCAAACTAATATACAAGGGCAGCTCAAAAAGTTTATGGAATGAAAGAGGAACGAATGTTAGCTTGAAGATGTTGTTCTTTTTTTGTTTGTTTTTCATCAAATTTTTATTTTCAATCTGATGAGTGAGAATTTGCTTTGTTTTTGGATCGTGTATGAGGAAATTTAAAATGACTAATGCATCATAAATGCAGCCAACGCAGTCGTGGTATGTAATGAGTCGTTTGGCAGCATCGCCCACTCTGGAACCGCTTTCGCATTACTCCAGAGTGGCGTTCCATATTTCTGCTTACACTAGCTCTGCAAATATTTCTGAAAGTTACTAGAATTGTATTTCTTATAACTCTTATACTTCTTTTATTTATTGTGAGATTTCCTCCTCATTTCGGGTATTTTGAAGGCAAACTGAAATGCCTTTAATATAAATATAAATAAAAAAAGAAAATGTATGTCTTGAGTATGGGAATAAGTTACCGCTCTCGTAAAAGAGGTGACGCTGCTGATACCATTTCCCGCTCCATCAAATACAATTTGTAAAGAGTGGTATCCACGCTTTCAAAGTTGCACCGACGTGCGTGATGAAGATCGCGAAGGGGCATCGATTCGAAATTGGAAGATACCCAACCACAACAATTATTGGATGGAGACGCACGTCGAACCCTTGATGATGTGTGTAAAAAGTTGGATGTTGACAGATCAACCGTCGGTAAATGTTGGCACACGATGGGAATGGTCCAAAAAGCAGGTAACTGGGTGCCACATCAATTGAAGGAGATATCGAGGGATATCGAGAAAAGTTTGGTGACGTGTGATATGCTTCTTGAACGGCGGAAAAGAAAAGGTGTTTTTCATCGCATCGCCCTCACTTTGAACAATGAATCTATTGTGATAACCCTAAGCATCGGAAATGTTGGAGCCACCTAAGTGTATCTGTGTTGATGGAGACAGCGAAAATTATATTCATTCTTCAAAGGTTATATTGTGCATCTGATGCGCTCATAAGGGTATCATCTATTAGGGGCTCCTTAAACCATCTGAAAACATCACAGGTAATCGTTTCCGACTGCAGCTAATGCAATTGAATCGAACTCTCAAAGAAAAGCGGCCGGAATGGGACGGTAGACATGACAAACTGAATTTGCTGCATGATAGTCTGGCGTTATCACGTTGCTAAATCAGTCCAGAAATATTTAGAAGGGCTGATTTGGGAAATTTTGCCTCACCCGCTGTATTCTCCAGACATTGCATCTTCGGATTGCCATCTGTTTCGTTCAATGCAGTCAGCTCTTATTGTAGCGCAGTTGACTTCTTGCAAGAGCATCGCACACTGGCTCAATGAGTTGATCAAGTCAAAAGAACTCGAATTTTCGCCAGAGCAATCTGTATGCTGCCTGAAATATAGAGTAAAGTTGAAGTTTCCAATGGCGCATACTTCAGATGATATCAGGTATTATTTAATTGTTTAAAAAACTCGGAATTTTGGCTACGGAAGGACAGAAACTTATTCCCATACCCAACACTTTTTTATGAAACTCATGAGCTATTGCTTTACATAGCTGAAATCACTCAAATAGGCATTAACCTAAAACAACGTAATTTACATATGTAAATCCTTATTTCTAGTGTGACAGACTGGCACAAAATCGGTCATTTCACGGCGATGGCAAACGAACGCGCAGCATTTGTTGGCTGTGGTGTGGCATTTTGTGATAACTGCACTAGGCGCAGGTATTGCGTGATTGTCAGCTGCAATTACTCAAAGACAAATGTGATAAGAGCTTTTATGTACAAAACAGGCGATAAACCAGCATCAGCATGCGACTACTATGAGACTACACCAAGCCAAAGATATCCGAATCTCTGCATAAATAATGGAAAATTTTATAACAAAGTCAGGTAGAATTGCAGATGTACAAATGTTTTGCTATCACATCAATAGAATATGTTTGTGAAATTGTTTGTATGAAGATTAAAACGAAAAAGAGAAATATTGAAGTATTATTGCGAGATAATTTTTTATGTTAAATGTGATATCGCTGGTTGAGGCGTGGGTACTAACCAAAGTGCGGTAAGTGGCTTGGAAAATTGTTATTCATACATAAAATTGTGTCTGTTTTAATTTGTTATTTTGGATCTTCATTATTTTGCTTCTCTTCCATATAATAACAATTAATTTTAATCATTGGTTGAAAATTTAATTATTTACTTATTTATTAATATAAATAAACGAAAAATAACAATAAATTATTATTTCAGATTAAAAACAGCATTAGCTCCCAGGGCTTACGGCTCACTACTCTAATAAGATTATTTGTTGACTAGGAAAGTTAATTTATATGGCAGCCAACTTTCTGGAAAAGATTATTAAGCACTATCGACATATGAATTACTAAAGAAATTAAGTAGTTTGGGAAATAAATTCAGAGGATACACAAAGTGAAGTCCAAAATATACAAGAATGAGCTAAAATAGAAACGACAGGAGCTTTGTTCTGATAACTTCAAGTTTATTTATTCAAAATAGTCTTCTCTGGCCTCGATACACTGTTTTGCGCGATATAAAAGCTTTTCGAAAGAGGTTTTCAACCATTGTATTTTTGAGCGTTTGCAAGAAAATTACGTGATTCTGGTGTTTCGCCACAAAGCAATGAATGCAATGGCTCAGGTGGCGGAGTCGATAATGGCAACTTCACTCTTCTACTAAGGCAGCATAATCCGGGAGTTTCTCCCGAAAACTTCAATGCGCCACAATACTCGCAAACAACGATCATTGGCCCATTGCAAACTCTAGGATGCAAGCAGTAATCAGTGTTGCAGTCATATCGAAACGATGCTCGATTAAAATCAGCACTTGATAATTCTCTTCTTGTGCGTCGAAAATGATCTACTTGTTGATCTCTGTTATTCGCTCGACGATTTCGCATTGCCAAGCGAGCCGTTTCACGGGCTGCCACGCTTTGCTCTTGTGATTGAGAAGCACGAAGTCGAGACATACTAACGCGGCGCTCTTCACGGCGCTCTTGTCGGGAAAGATTCGATCGTCTTGGTCGCGGTATTAAAATGATGATTCAAATAGAATACAAATTACTGTGATTATATATTTCTGACAAAATTTATATTATCAAATTTTCTACTTAACCATAGACAAAACTACGTTTAGCTGTCATTTGCGTTTTGTTATTCCATATCAGGGTTTCAGGTCATTGACCGGAATGTCTTTCAGGATGTCGGTACAAGCCTTTTAGATGGTCTCCGCGGAAGCAAAAAGTTTTCCTTTCATAGCCAAATGCACTTTTCCGAATGGATAGAAAACACAGGGAGCCATATCAAGTAAATGCGGAGAGTGATTGATAGTTAAAATGCGATTTTTAGACAAAAAAAAAAAGTCACTAGAGCGGATCGATGAGATGGTGCATTATCATGCAATAGGCGCCAGCTTCCAGCTTCCCAGTATTCAGGGCGAATTCATGCAACAAACGCTTCAAAACGCTAATATAGAAAATTTGATTAACGATTTGGTCTCTTAGCACGAACTCTTTGAGGCCAATTCGATTGGAATCGTAAAAACAAATGAGCTTCGACTTGATTTTTGACTTCTCCAAACGCGATTTTTTGCGTGGTGGCTCGTTGGGAACCTTCCATTCGGCACTTTCACGCTTATTTTCAGGTTCATTTTGGAAACACCACGTTTCATCACCAGTTGCATTGTTGTAAGGGAAGTTCTCGTCTTTTCTCGCCTCTTTAATGAGGTCTTTCGAATGTTGAATTCTAAGCAATTTTTGGTCCTCAGTTAACTTGTGCGGAATGAAATATGCACAGGCCTTTCGTAAGCTCAAGTGATCACTTAAAATCCGCTAAATCGATGTTTTGGAGATATTTAACTCCGATTCCATGAATTTCAACGATGATTTTGGTTAATTTAAAAATTTGCGAACAATTTCGTTGGAGTTTTCAGTGATTAGTGATTTTGGGCGGTCCGCATGTTCATTGTCTTTTATGTCCTCACAACCGTCTCTGAAACCACTCATGGGACGAGATAGACAATCAGCGTCATACACTTTTTTCATAAATTCAAATGTTTCGGTAAACGTTTTAACCGATTTAAAAAAATGATATTAGCTCTTTGGTTGAAACTCATTTCTGTAGCGATGACACAAACATACTGACACTCTAGACGCAATAACTTCGCTTTCACTGAATCGAATGTCACCAAACTTTCATTGGAACTCAGCTATGGATGTAATTTTTAACGCACTAACTCGTTAAAGAGATGGCGCCATCGAAAACATTTTTACGACGCAGTCTTGTTTATTTTGGACTTCACTTGGACGAAAGCTTATTTAAATAGATATTTTTTTTTATGGTACCTTGTTTATTCATGGTATTCTGAGTTAAGTTTCGAAAAAAACCACCGTATTGCTTATGGACAGGAGCTTCTTGCAGCAAAATCAGTTTCTTCCACACCAATAACATTTAGTGACTGTTCTTTGATGAGTACTTCAAATATTGTATAGTTGTTGTATAACCATTCAGGTTCCACTGTACAATTTTAAACATAAAGAAAAATAGTGAAAAAGTGAGAAGAAATTAAAATTCTTCCTCTTCCTCTACCGTCATAGGGTGCTTTCAATCGAGTTGAGTAGGTTGTTGTGTTGATGTTGAGTTAGTTTGTGTATTGCTGAAAGTTGAGTTTTAAGTGTGGTGAGATTGGAATTGCAGTTCGCTGATGAATTGTGGTAATGTGTTACTTATTTATGAGCAGGTAATGTGTTCCTTATTTATGGCTATCAACATCATTATTATGAATGTTGTTGAAGGTGGACTGGAGAAAATCAAAGGCCTGAGGTTGTGAGATGGATCGAAGAGGAAGTTTGATGATCTGAGTTGATGTTGAATTGTGGAGTAAGATTTAAAATAGGATTTTTAGGGTTGGTAGTTGTGTTAGAATGAGAGACCTGCTGAGAGTTACTCCCAAGTTTGGAATATGCTCCACAATATCAGCTATCCATTCACCACCACTAATGCAGGCGTCGCCCCTTCTCTTCGAGATAACCGAATAGATGGCTGGAACCCGCAAAAATCACTTGAAAAGCGCAGATACGAACAACACATGGGACGGCGCAAAATCAGCAGCCCCGAACCATGTAAGATGGGCAAAATTTGACGTCTTCATCTGTACCACCAAAAGCTGTTGAAGGATAACGTTAAATTAAATATGTCGTCAGCATAATCGAGATGCAGAAGATGCTGTAGCAGGGCAGCATTCAAGACGTCACCAATAATAAGCAAGAACAGCACAGGTGATAGGATACACCCTTGGCGAACGACGCTTTGCATATCAAAGGGGTCAGATAGTTTCCCTTTATGTAGCACGCGACAGCAAGCATTTTCGCATATTGTCCGTATCAAAGATATACAGGGTGCGGCACTCAAAGTGTACCCAATTAAAAGGACATAAATTTAGTTGGGAAAATTACTTTCATTCAATTCGAAGTAAAAACTGTGCCAAAATAATATAAAATTTAGAATATTTACTTTTGCTCGATATGACCACCTTTTGTCTTGACTATGGCCTTGAGATGGTCCAGAAACGAATCACAAGCTGTCCGAATGTGACTTGCAGACATCTTGGCTCACTCGCGGACAATAGCTTTTCTGAGCGTCGCGAGACTGGTGAATCTTTTAGTTCGGATCTTGCTCTCCAAAATGGACCAAAGGGAATAATTCATCGCATTCCCGTCGGGTGAAATTGAGAACCATTGTATGGGCGTTCCGAAGTTAGGAAAGTTGTGTTTTAGTCATTCTTGGCTCACTCGAGCTTTGTGAGACAGTGCCGTGTCCTACTGAAACGTCCATGGTCTGCCACCGAAACGTTCGTCTGGCCACGGCTTCAAAGCAACCGCCAGAATACTTTCCCGAAAATATTTCGCATTTATCTTCACGCCAAGTTCGATGAAAACGATTGGAGAACGCTCATCTGCGATTCTAGCGGCTCCAACCATTACCTGTGACGAGTGCAGCCTCCGGGAGATGACTCAAATTCTCGTATGAACGGTCAGTCAAATAAAACTTATCGTTTTCGTCGTTTACGAACTGCTCAATTTGAGCTTTCGGCCAAGCGAAGCAACTCCTTCGCTCTCTCAAGCCTGACTTATTGCTGCTTTGGTGTGAGATCTTGCGCCTTTTGCATCTTGTACGGCTTGACCTTGAGATCATTTTCCAGTATGCGGCGAATGCTACGGTCAGATATTTTCAGTTCTTTCGCCATTTTATTAGCACTTCGCCGGGGACTTCGCTCAAGTCTCTTCTCCTCCATGACGTTACGCGATGTTACCAGTATTATTGTAACGAGTAATGGTGCGATAAACAAACACTTTATTAACTTTAAGGTGCTCGGGCCCACGAACAATCGCTGGTTGTGACTTTCCAGCCATATATAATGAAATTACACTATTACGTTTGAAATCCATTACTGACTTTCTTTTTTCGCGGCACTTCGAGTGCCGGAACATGTAATTCGGCGGGAATTCCGTCAATGCCGGCAGCCTTGTTGCTAAATGCTGGGCACATCGCCTGGAATGCAAGAATTGGCTTGCAGTTGGAGTGAAGTGTTGATAGAAATCTTCATTTTGTTCAAAAATTTTATGAGCTCTTAGTTTTTCAACATTCTCCCCTCATATTCCTTCAAGGACAGCTACCCCAGCATATTTGGAAGCAAGGCCTGGTGAACCTTTTCACGGATGGCTCAAAGTTGGAAGGGTTTGTTGGCATATGAGTATTCGCAAGGAGACTCAAATTCAGATTACCGGACCACTGCAGTGTAAAAAAGCAACTGATTCACTGATCATTTGTGTAATAACTGTCACGGAGGTTAATATCTACTATGACAACCAAGCGGCAACTAGGACCCCGGGCTCGATGATGGTGCTCTCGGAACTTGTTTGAGTATGCTTGCCTCTTAAAGAGTCTAATCTAATGCCTGACTTCACTTTCGTTCGTATCCGAAGTCTTCAATATAAAGCTCATCTGGGTATTTGGTCATAGCGACATTGCAGGAAACTGCGAGGCGGATGAGCTGACCAGACAGGCGACCTGTGCGAAAGTTTCCCTGCGAAATGAGAGGATTGGGATCCGTTGACTACCGTCCGTCTACTCTGGGAGAGGTGTGCCTCACGTCAATCCAACGAGAACTGCGTAAGTACAAAAACATGAAAGATCGCGAAATCTCTCTCGCCGCGCTAGAGCGATCGTCTGAGGTTAGAAAAATATTATATTAGCTCCCAAATTTTGTGAGTGTTCTTACGGAACACTGGCCGCGAGCTACACATGCTGTGAAACTTGACATTGAAATTGAAATTTGAAAAACAAAGCGAGCCACGAAGCACCTAGACAATGGTAACACCCAAAATACTCAGGCTAAAAAGCCCATTATATTCAAAGTACTGAAAAGTAAAGAGCTAGATAGTCAAGTGGGAAAGGAGGGAAGTGATAGAGAGAAAGAGATAGGAAGTATTAGACACAGAGGCAGATATAGCTTGAGAATAAACCAGATTCTTTGGCAAATCTGAAAATATGCTCCAGTTTGAGAGAACGAATTTTACTTGTTCTGATGATATCGGCACCTAAAATTCGAAGCCTTGCTTTAGCAAAGGTAGAACACTCACATAAAAAATGCTCAGGGCCGTCGGCCTCCTCTAAGCAAGACAGGCAAATCGGATCCTCAATCATTACAATGGTGGTCATATGCTGATCCCATGGGTTGTGTCGAGCAATAATACCGACCATCAACCAAACGTCTTTTGTACCAAGTTTTAGACAAAAGTTCGACAGTATTCACATCACAAAACACTTTGCAATTCTGCGGCGTTCTAGACTGAACCAACGCTCGTTATGTAAATTGCATGCATAATCACAGATCCAATTCATGATTCCTGCATAACTAATTCCGATTAATGGGTCTGGTCCGTGTGTGGGAAAGGCTAATCCGCAGTTGGCCAATTCATCGGCAATTACTTCGAGTCTTTTTTGCGTCACTTTCCATTGAGGTAGAGGTGGAACCATCTCAGTACCTCCTACTTAGCTGTTCCGCTTTCAAGGGGGTAAGTTATAAGTATCTTGGCTCTCATCTGCTTGCGACGCCTGCTCATATAGCAGGCATTCATATAAAAAACTGATGGACTTTGTTGGCAGTACGAAGCGGCTAACACCACCATCACTCAGTCATCGTTTGGTCGTCAGCAATAAATACACATCCATGCCCCCCTCTCTCTTTCTTTCTTCCTTTCTTCCCACCCTTCTTATGTAAAGGAGCATTGGTATCACAAAGGATGTATTTTTTTATTTCGCCCTCTATGGGCAACCATTTCAATCTAACTTAGTTTTTGTAACATTGGTTTGATAACATGAATAATGCCCTATAATTTCTGTTCAAAAATATTTGCTTTGAAATATCTAACTGCTCCTCCATCGATTGTGGTTTATGCTCAAAAGTTCAGTGTTGCAGGTCAGCTCTAGCGCGAACAAGGCAAAAATTCCAAAAACTATTGGGCTTTTGTTCGCTTAGGTTTCGGCTCGGCTTTAAAATTCGATGTTCGGTCCTTCCGAAAACACTTTCTTTATCGCAAACACTTTGCAATTTATTTACTTTCAAATCAGAAGAAATAAATTTTCTTTACTTATTACATCAACTGACGAAAATCAATTTGTAGTTATTTATTCTGATTTCTGATTCTTCAACAGCTAAAATACTTTGAATGCATTTAAATATTGTTTTAGTCTTACTCGTGGCATTGTCATTCAAACTGGGTAATGCATATTTTTATTGTGGGGAAGAAAATGAGAAGAAATTATGTCAAACAAGCAAACATTTCATCTGCCATCCTGAAACTGTGGTAAGTAGAGATGTGTGTGTGTGTGTCTGTCTACTTAAAATAAAGAACAACCAAAATTATGCATTTACTTAATTTACTTTGGAATCACAAGTCTCGCGAAGGTGAAGTGAAAGCTTTCGCTCCCATGACAAACAAATTGAAACGTTTGTTTGTTGATCACCACAATGAGTATCGCAACAAACTGGCTGGAGGGCAGCAGGAATTCAAGGGAGGTGGAAAATTTCCTATTGCCACTCGCATGCGGGAAGTTCTGTGGGATGACGAATTGGCTTATATAGCTGGAGAGCATGCAAAACGCTGCCATATGGCGCACGATGAGTGTCGTTCCACCGAAAGATTTCCAGGCGCCGGACAAAATCTTTTCACAAAAAATCGGGATAGTGAGATGTACACTAAAGCGCCTGAAGTAGTGCTCAGGGCTGTGGATGCTTGGTGGGAAGAATGTGCTCTTGTGGAGGATGGCAATAAGTTGGCAGAAGAATTTCCTGGAGGGTGAGTGAATATGAAACAAATAAAGAATTTGATTGCTTTGGAAATAATGAAAAACTATAAATAGATTTTAAGCAATTATAACTCAGCTCACTGCTGGCTTAAAATATGGTAAAGGATATGTTGGACGCCTAAGCTTTTATTCTGAAAAAACAGCCTAATATACAAGGGGTGCTCGAAACGTTTATGGAATGAAAGAGGAACGAATGTTTGCTTGAAGATTACTTCAGAGTGGCGTTCCATATTTCTCCTTCCTATTTAGATCTATGCATGTGTCTCGCTTTTTCACCTGCAGTATATTTTCCGCAAATCCACTGATGGTTTCCACATTTCTTCAGTGTTTAGCATCTTGGGGATTACATTTTCAATGCTTAAATGACTGACTGTATTCTCCTACGTTCGACGTTTTTGCTCCCAACGTGCGAACTGGAAAAAGGTGTGTTCAGCATTATCGTCGGCTACATCACCGTATATGTCTGGGAGTGTTAGCATTTTCCTATTTTGAACAGGTATTTCTGGAAATTGGCCTGTACAATTGTGTACTCAAAATTAAAAAGAAACCACAATTTTATAAAAAAGTGCGAAATTTTTATGAAAATTTAACAATTGGTACAATGTTTGATACTGAATTAAAGAAATGCCGCGATTCGTTTTTCCGCAAAACAAACATAATTTTTCGCAGATGATACCCGGTCCTAATAACTAGTTGAATCAATGGCCTTGTGGTCTTTGTTAAAGGATGAAATATATTTTTGGAAAAACTACGTTAAATTAAAATAATTGCAAGAACTTACTCGACTCATTTACTGTCTCCGAAAATATTTCTGAAAGGGACTAGAATTTCATCTCTTATAATTCTTATACTTCCTCATTCCTTATTATGAGACTCAAATGCCTTTAATTCAAATATTTAACTAAACTTTATTAAAAAAAGAAACTGTATGTCTTCGGTATGAGAATAAGTTTCCGCTCTCGTAAAAGAGGTGACGCTGCTGATACTATTTCAAGCACCATAAAATACAATTTGTAAAGAGTGGTCTCCACGCTTCCAAAGTGGCAATTTCGACTTGCGTGATGAAGATCGCGAAGGGACATCGCTTCGAAATTGGAAGATACCCAACCACAACAATTATTGGATGAAGATGCATGTCGAACCTTTGATGATGTGTGTAAAAAGTTGGATATTAGCAGATCAACCGTCGGTAAACGTTTGCACGCAATGGGAATGGTCCAGAAAGCATGTAATTGGGTGCCAGATCAATTGAAGGAGAGGAATATCGAGAGACGTTTGGTGACGTGTGAGATGCTTCTTGAACTGCAGAAAAGAAAAGGTGTTTTGCATCGCATCGTCACTCAATATGAACAATGAATCTATTATGATAACCCTAAGCGTCGGAAATGTTGGAGCCACCTAAGTGAATCAGGTCCATCGACAGCGAATACTTTATTCATCCTTCAAAGGTTATGTTGTGCATCTGTTGAGATCAGAAGGGTGTCACCTATTATGGGATCCCTAAACCATCTGAAACCATCACTGGTCATCGTTGCCGACTGCAGCTAATGCAAGTGAATCGAACTCTCAAAGAAAAGCGCCCGGAGTTGGACGGTAGACATGAAAAACTGATTTTGCTGCATGACAACGCCAGAAAACACGTTGCTAAATCGGTCCAGAAATACTTAGAGGTACTGTATTGGGTAATTTTGCCCCGCCCGCCGTATTCCCTAGACATTGCACCTTCGCATTACCATCTGTTAAGATCAATGCAGTCAGCCCCTATTGGAGAGCGGTTCACTTCTTACAAGAGCAACGCAAACTGGCTCAATGAATGAATCAATTCAAAAGAATTCGAATTTTCGTCAGAGGAATCCGTATGTTGCCTGAAATATGGAGTAAAGTTGTAACTTCCAATGGCACATACTTCAGATGATATCAGGTATTATTTAACTGTTTAAATAATTCGTAACTTTAGCTACGGAAGGACGGAAACTTATTCCCATACTCAAAACTTTTTTGTAACGAATGTATTAAGAGGCTAGAAACGTATGAAACAAATCACACTGTGCGATACTTCTAATGCGCAAGTAATGACCATTTTACAAGGTGGCGCAAAATGTATCACTCCATCGGAATATGTATAATGTTTGCAAATGGCGTTGTGCGCCAATCACATTTCGCACTTATGAACTGGGCATTACAGTGTACAAACAGATAAGCACTGGAGTGCATAAAGATCAAAATAAGGATTTCCATCACTCAACATTTTTTTTTTTTGGTTTTAATAAAAACTAAGAACAATTGAATGATTAATTTTGCGAAGAAGTAGAAGCATCCGGTTTGGTGGTGGTTCACGCGGTGGTTGTGAGGTACGCGCGTTTTGCTTCAACAACGCAAGGTAACTCAGGGCTAAACAAGAATTCGAAAAACAGCTTCCAAGCTTTTAAGTTACTATGGCTGCCTAAGCAAGCAGAATGGCATAAGCATTCCTTCATTGTTCAATGCTTAATATAAATAAAAACCACTATGATTTTTTCACGCACAATACTCGTAAATGAAATGTTCACGGCCCCTTCTGCTAACTCACGTTTCTGGCGTTCATTCAGCAAACGCGCACTATTTGCTATTTATATGAAATTCATAAACTATTGCTTTGCATGGCTGAAGTCTTTTAAATTAGCATTAACCTAAAACAATGTAATTTACGTACATATGTAAATCCTTATTTCTAGTGAGCCAGACTGGCACAAAATCGGTCATTTCACTGCGATGGCAAACGAACGCGCTGCATTTGTTGGCTGTGGTGTGGCATTTTGTGATAACTGTACTACGCGCAAATATTGCGTGCATATCACCTGCAATTACTCACGTACAAATTTGGCAAAAAGTTTTATGTACAAAACAGGCGATAAACCAGCATCAGCATGCGACTACTATGAGACTACACCAAGCGAAAGATATCCGAATCTCTGCATAAATAATGGAAAATTTTATAACGACGTCAGTTAGAATTGTAAATATATAAAAGTTGTACTATCATTGTTTGTATGAAGATTAAAATGAAAAAGAGAATTATTGAAATATTATTGCGAGATAATTTTTTATGTTAAATGTTGAGGCGTGAGTACTAAGAAAAGTGCGGTAAGTGACTTGGAAAATTGTTATGTATATATAAAATTGGTGTAGTCTTAATTTGTACATATATTTTGGTCTGAAAAATGAGAGCTCAATGAGTGGGTCCTGAAAATTCTAATTGTCGTATGACAGCCTGTAGACGTGCTCTTGGTGAGCATTTAAATGATGCCATTTTTCCCATATTAATTGTTAAGTGCCATATTTTGGACAAATATGGTGGAACCTGCATCTAAAAGTTTTTCATGTTTTATTTTAAAACAACATCTAGATGCGAATTTTGAAAGTTCCTTTATAAATATCGGCGTGAATTCGTTTGCTATGGATATATGGACAATTTTCCTTGAATATATGGGAGAGGAAAAAATTGTCTTCCTCTCCCAGTGTATTTTTTCTTCTGATTTTCCTTAAAAAATACTGATATAAAAAAAAATTATATTTCACTTGCCCTTATCAGCGATAAAACACCGTTTCGAAATGCTCTAACACTGCTGTTCTCTTAGCATTCACATAACATCACATTTAACATATGCATAACATTACTGTTAACACAAATGTAGGTCCTGCTGTTATTTGCATAAGGCTGTGAACAACTTTTAGCACCAACAAAAACATCAACCTTCCATAACGGCAGCTCGTTAACATTGTCGCTTTTGCTGTTGCCATTTTCACTAAACCAAACACAGATGATGTGTGGGTGTGTGTGTGGGTGTTTGTGAGCGTATGCTTGAGTGGAAGTATTGTAAACGTATGCTTAAATATTTGCGTGGCACCTTCATTCACCTGCTGTCGCATTGCAATTGTGACGAAATGCGGTCGTCTGCTTCGACTTGATTGCCTGATCTCCCAAGCGACATTTATTAGCTTGAATGTTTTCACACCTTCGCGCCGCTTTAATAACACGACAGGGACATTTTAGTTTGAGTAGTCAAGTTAAGAGGCTTGTAGCGGTAAAATACTACTGTGGCAAAGCAGCAGCATTTCAAACGGCATGCTTACATATGTATGTACACAGTTACTTGTGGTTTGTTGGTGCAGGTGCAGGGGCAAGTGCAGATTCAGTTGATGAGTTGTTCGCTTGCCGTACTGCTTAAAAGGTAGTTTATTGCTGTCATTCGTTGTTTTTCTGCTGAATGTTGGCTTCTATCATCGCGCGCTTATTCTATGGAAAGATGGCACAAGCTGGATGCTTCTTCTTACAATTAAATTTTTTCATTCATAACAAGTGAGTGCAAAGTTACAAAAAAAATGTTTGTCTCCAGCGATTGACAGAATTTTGTACATACATACGTATTCATAGCGACCCTATGCATAGTGGTGTGACCAGACCAATAATAACATTTTGTACATAAGAACGTCATCTCTTCATTTTGTTCTGACTTTCTGGTGTTCAAGGCGAAAAACAAAATAAATCAGCACGCCCATCGACAACACTTTGTATAGATTTGCCTTGTTTGTATATTTTCTTTTATCGAAAAGGTTCACTGAAGTCCTCCAAAAAAACAAAAATAGGGATATAGGGGAAGTTGGAAAGAATCGCTACTGTTGCTCGTGAATTTTTGATTTATTACATTGAAAATTATTGTTATTATTTATAGGGGATACATACAATATAATCCAAACTAAATTGACACACTGGCTACTAGGGCCTTCGGTGTACATTGAAAATATTTTAGTATCCTTAAAAAATCATCAGACAACAAGCAGACATAAATAAATTATTTTGATGGTTTAATTTTTGTCTATCAGTGAGTGTTCACAATTGTATCATAAAATTTTGTTATTTTAAAAACCTTTGAAAACTACAACCGCGAAAAAGCTTTCCGGCTTGCATTCTTCTGTTGTTGATTATTTTTTTTTTTGTTGGCACAGACTAGCAAGTACACAATTAAATCCATTGTACTGCACTCGGATTCCCTTTTTAAATTTTCTTTAAATTTGCTCGACCTCCGAAGAAATCTGAGCAGATCTTGTGGTGCCAAGTAGCCAAGGTGGTCACTTCTTAACACATCAGTGCCAAAGACCTTAAGCCTGATTCGAGCGAAGGCGGGGCAGATGCACAGAAAGTGGTCCTCCGTCTCATCCTCTATCCTCCTCTCCACATGCTGGACAGAGTGCAATGTTTGAGACACCCACATTTCCCATGTGCTTTGCCCATAGAAAGTGGCCCGTCATCAGTCCAACCAAACTCCTACAGTTCCCTCTGTTTAGTGAGAGGAGGATCTGCGACAGTTAGTCGGACGTGACAGGTAACATCAGTTTTGTTCATCTGCAGCCTCTATCAGCCTTCCAATCTCCCCTGTGGGATAGAGTAACCCGTTTGCTAACCGTGGCTTTGATGGCTGCAGAAAGGAGTGGCAGAACGGGCTCCGGGCAAAGAAAGTAGGCCTCAGAGTGCATTCTGGCTGTCTAAGGCCATGAGCGCAGCTTGGCTAACGCTGCAGACACATACAGAACTGACTCTCTATCTGTTTCCACAACAAAGTTCATCGCTTCTTGAACAGCATGCACCTCCACTTGAAACACAGATGCATCCATTCCAAGAGTAAAGGGCAGTTTTGTCCCGTGAGATTCCACGTAGACCCCAGAGCTGGAGCCGTGCTCGGTCCTGGAGCCATCCCTAAAAATGCGAGAGAAGTGTTTTGCGGGCTCATTTTCTGAGTTTCGCCCCAACTGGGCCTCTGGCAGCACTACACTGTATCTCTTTTCATGTACAACTCTTGATGGCATGGAGTCAAGGGGCATGGTGAGAATCGTTGGATCCACGTCCATGCCTTCTCTGTTTTCCAATGCTGGAGAGGAGCCGTACCAGTTCCCTTTGTGTTTCAGCCTGCAGATGGCCTCCAAAGCCTCTCCTTGGATGAAAGCATCAAGTGGTGGTAGACTGATCAGAGCATCTAATGCTGGGCCTGAAGTAGTCGGAAAAGCTTCGACGCAACAGATGGCCACAGAGCGTTGTAGTCTTGATAAGGTCCTCCTGACTCCCACGAGAGAGAGAGTCTACTCATCCAGACCACTGATGCATAGGTGACAATAGGTCTTATCATAGCCGTGTAGATCCATAAGGCCATGCTTTAAGAAAGACCCCACGTTTTCCCAAAGACGACTTTGCGCTGCCGGAAGGCTGTCAGTGCTTTGGTTGTCTTTGTTTCAACGTGTGATTTCCACAGGAGCTTATCGCGGATTACTCCAAGATACTTAATTCCTTGGACAGCCGGATTGTGACTCCTTTTAGCTTAGTCAGAACGGGACCATCAAGCTTCCTCCTTCTGGTGAAGAGGACAATACCAGTCTTGGTGAGATTTGCCGACACCCCTTTTGCACAGCACCAGGTGTCAATCATATCCAGAGCTTTCTGCACTTCCCTGCAGCTGTTCATAAGCGAAGGGCCCGTTACCAAACAGTCGACATCGTCCGGATAAGCTTGTGCTTAGACTCCTGAGACGTTTAATGTGCCAAACTAAATACATAATCTTTTTTCAGTTTTCATTGACATTTAATCATAGGAAGACTTGCGTCTCAACAACGTTTAAAAATCGTGCAATTCCATTACGGAAATCGGCGCTCTGTGAAAAGTGTTTGTCGCGTGCTCAGGCCATTATGGTATTCAGCGATGAGGCCCATTTTTGGCTACCTCAATAAGCACAATTGCCGTATTTGAGCTGGAGAGCAACCCGAAGCCAATAAAGAAAAGCCATTACATCCATTGAACACAACCGTTTGGTACATGCTACGGGCTGAAGGAATCATCGGCCAATACTTCTTCAAAGACGAAGCTGGCGCCAATGTAATAGTGAATGGCGAAAGCTGTCGCACCATGATAAACGACCTTTTGATGTCAGAAACTGAAGCTTGTTATCTCCACAACATTTTATTACATTGGTTCCAACAAGACGGTGCCACCTGCCATACATACAGCCCCGAAACAATGGATCTACTGCGTCACCGTTTCGGTGAACAATTTAGCTCTCCTCTCAGACCAGGGAATTGGCTACCAAGATCGCGTGATATCACACCGTTTGTGCTTTCATTTGTAGGAGTATGTAAAGTGGAAATGCTTTTCTGATAAAATAGCTTTGCTTGAGGCATTGGAAGTCAACATTACTAAATTTATTCACGAGATACCAACCGAGGTCCTCCAGCGAGTCAGTCAAAATTGGTGTTTACGGGTGGCTGAACTATGGCGCAGTTCCGACCAACAGTTGAAAGGGATTGTCTTTAAAAAATTAATGTCATGAATGGTTCTATAGAAAAATAATAAATTTGAATTTTCGTTATTTTATTTCAATTTAAAATCTGAGATCTCTAAATTGACCCCCCTTTATATATATAGGGTTATTCAATAGGTGCGCTTCAACTTTTTTCCGATAGGGAGGGCGAACGACGCAATATGTTTTATTTTTCGCTTATCATTTGTAAACTTCATTAGTATACATTTCATCATGGAACGCTACACACTTGAGCAACGATTGCAAATCGTGCAAATTTTTTATGAAAATAATCGTTCTGTTGCTGCTACTTTAAGAGCATTACGGCCATTTTACGGTCCATTTAACAAGCCGTCCCGGTTTGGGGTTATGTGAGTCATTGGTCTACAGTAACAAGCCGGCGACGATTTGTGAGCTCAGAGCCAATATTGAACGCGAAATTGCTGGAATTTCGGCCGATTTATGCAAAAGAGTGGTCGAAAATTGGATTCAACGATTTCACTTCGTAAAACGTGCACGCGGTGGTCATGCAAACGAAATCGAATTTCATACTTAAATGTATATGTTCAAACTCGATAATAAAAAAAAAATTAGTTAAAAAAGTCAAACCGTTTGTGTTTTATTCAAAAAAGTTCAAAAGTTGAAGCGCTCTTACTGAAAAACCCTATAGTTCCGTTATATTCCGCGAATAATTTTTTGTATGCAAAAATCGTACAGAAGTGAAATTATGGGTAAAATACGTTATTAAGAAATGGCTCTTAAGAATTATATGTGCAAAATGGCTGCACTTACATGTCCATCGTGAACACGTTTGCAGGTAAAATCCGCCAAATAGTCGACTTATGAATGGGTTTTGAGAACGTCGAGATATCGATGTTGAGGGCGGTATTGAAGGTTCTTCAGGAACACTTTGCGCTATAGCGACAATATTTTCAGCAGAACGTCCAGTTTTTGGTGCATCAGTCCTTTTTCTTTACTCGACAGAACCAGAACCAGTTTCTTGAATTTTTTTTCCCGATTCTTTGAATCGTCGACGCATTAGTAAGATTGTATCTGCCGAAAACTACAAATTTTACACGTTGCTCTTAAAGAGCGGCGGTTTTTATAATAAATCTCAATAATTTTATTGCGTTGCTCTATCAGATAAAATTCTACGTATGTCTACTTGGCATAAAGATGACATTGATAATTGACTTAAGGATGGCATAAAAATGGTACCGTCTAAGAATTATTCACTGCTGATTTCTAAGCGTAAATTTCAAAGACTCCTTTGAGAAATCTCTGTTCTCAACAACTATGATGAGTTTTGTCGACTTTTGGCTCATCTCAAATCTAACTAAAAATGTGGTAAACTTCTAGCAGTTCTTTTCTATCGGGAAGCAATCCAGTAAATTTCAATGTTTTTAGAAAATTTGTTGTAGAATTGCGAACTAATTTAAGGTACTTACTTATGTAATATCACTTAGATTTACGTGCTTTTGTGTTCTTAAATATGCATAAAAAAAATTTAAAAAAATGCTAAATAAATATGAAATGTGTACCTACCAAGATGAAAGATTACATAGAAATCCTCATACAAATTGAAAGCTAAAAGTTATTAAGTCGGACAACGAAGGCGACCTTCAGCAGATGTTGTATGTCTTGGAAAAACCTGCTTCTGCTTTTAATGTGCAGATATCGGTAGCCAAGACTAAGAACATGACAATAACTAAACAGGCTCTGAGGTGTAAGATAGCAGTATGTGGAAAGAGTGTCAAATTATTAGACCATCGAAAAAATTAACAGCTCAAGTAGGCATCCACATGAATAAAACAGCACGAATCTCTGGATGCTTACGCGATGTGATATGGCGAAATAAGCATAATATTAGCACTAAGCTTAAAAGACAAAGTGCGTATTTATAAAACATGCATTCGACCAATACTCACCTATGCAGTTGAAACCCGAGTGAATACAAATTCCACGCAACAAGCAATGAAAAGAGTTGAGAGGGCAACATTGCGATCAATCATAAGACATACTCGCCGAGATCTTATGCGAAACGAAGAGATTAGAGGAGCATGCGATGCGCAAGACATTGTTAGGTGTAACCGAAGGCGAAGAAGGGAATGGAAAAATGACATGCTACCCATGCCCTGCAATAGGTGGCTAAATCAGGGGGTGCGGCAGCAATTCATGTAGTTTGGCGGCGATAACTCCGGATGAAAGTACTGGTGCATTATTGTGGTGAAAAGGCACCTTTTTCGCCAAATGCGGCAGTGTCTCCCTCAATTTTTTGTGAACGCGGTCAAAAAACTCACTGCAGTATTGTCCAGTGATCGTTCATCCTGTTCCTAAGAAGGCCATGAGGATGACTCCCTTCGCATTCGAAAAAACCGTCGCCTTGACCTTGTCAGTCGAAGGGACTGTCTTCGCCTTCTTTGAAGTAGATTCTCTGGGGAAAATCCATAATCTTGATGTTTGCTCAGTTTTTGATGTGTACTGATTAATCCAGGTTTCATAAGCGGTGACAACTCGATGCAAAAGTTACTTCGAATCTCACTTAAATTGCTCCAAAGACTGCCTCGAAGTTGACACCTACCTCCGCTTGTTGTCCACCGACAAGTTTTTCATTCCCAACTTATCATGTAAAATATTAACTGCCATGCACTTTTGTTCGTCAATCAGCGAGCACTTTTGTTCGTCAATCATGTCGTGGACTTTTTGAATGATTTCCTCAATAACCACGTCTGGCGTTGGGCGTCCTGGTCGCTCCTCGTCAAAAACGGACGTTCATCCACGTTTAAATTCTATCTAACTATTATCAAATACGTCGAATCGTCCTCATAGACAATAGACAGCATCCAACTTTGCTTTTATCTCCTCGCATTTGTTCTCATCCCAAACCAAAAAGCGAACTACCGAACGATACTGGTCTTTTTTCAACTTAACGAAAATCACGAAACACGACTTACTCGAATAGCTGCCAAATCCAAACGAGCCTATCAATCAGTCTGAAATTTGTTTTGCCGTCGTTTGTTTTGCCTCTGTCATCAAACATGGGTACTTATTGAACCTCCCTCGTAACCAGGTAGATACTATGAGCTCATGTACAAAACAAACTTCATCAAAGCGAAGATAAGTGGAAGTAGTCGGGCTACATGGCAATATTCCTTACGGCCGTGAAAGTACCAATACAATTTACCTTCCCTGCATATCTCGTATTAATAGATAATAAAATTTGAATTTATTGTAATGAACTAAAGCAAACGAAATAAGTTAAAAACGGAAATTAAGTAGTCACTAACAATTTTTATTTTCTACAGCAATGCTCGGTGTTCAATAGTTTTATGACGCCTCCGAATGGCAGATAACTTTCTTATAAGGAGCTTCTTCATGGCAGAAATGCATTCGAAATTCTAAAACTTTTGCACAAAGGCACAACAAACCAGATCTGGCTGCAAGAAGAACTCTCTTAAACTAAATGCAAGGGCTTTTAAGTTTATATGAACGGCGATGTCGTTAGCTGTTGGCTCAAATGCAGGGCTCTTATTCTTAAGGATTTCTCATAATCTGATTGTAATTTGTTGTGTACTGATTAATTCATATTTTCATTTTAGGATTAGCTTTTGAATTATTTAATATTGAAGAAAGAAAAAACACCGACTGACAACTACTGTTCTTCTACTCCTACTACTACTACTACTACTACTTCTACTTCTACTTCTACTTCTACTTCTACTTCTACGGCTATGCAAGACGACGTTGCTCAATACCAGCAGCGCCATTAGAATTGAGAAAGACCTCTCCGAGCCGTTAGATAGCAAAGGGCGCTTCAAACAGAGTGACTCGCTGTCGTGTGACTTCTTTAACCTGACGTTGGAAAAGATCGTGCGAGCCGCAGAACTTAATCGCTCAGGCACAATTTTTATATGAGCTTACAATTGCTCGCATTCGCAGACGATATAAACATCATCGGCCTCAACAGCCGCGTTGTTAATTCTGTCTTTTCTACACTGTATAAAGAAACAAAGCGATTGGGTCTGGTGGCGAACGAGGACAAAACCAAGTACCTCCCGTCTTCACACAAACAGTCGGCGCACTCGCGTATCGGCACCCACGTCAATGATTTCGAAGTTGTAAAAGACTTCGTTTATGTAGGAACCAGCATGAACACCTTGAAATCCAACGTATAATCTCTCTTGCCAACAAGTGCTACTTTGGACTAAGTAGGCAACTTAGCAGTAAAGTCCTCTCTCGTCGTCCTAACGTCCTAACGTATGGCGCAGAAGCTTGGACGATGACAACTTCCGATGAAGCGACACTTGGAGTGTTCGAGAGAAAGATTCTGCGTAAGATTTTTGGACCTTGGGACGTTGGCAACGGCGAATATCGCAGACGATGGAACGATGAGCTGTATGAGCTTTACGACGACATAGACATAGCGCAGCGAATAAAGATCCAGCGGCTACGTTGGCTGGCCCATGTCTTCCGAATGGATACAAACGCTCCGGCTCTGAAAGTATTCGATGCGGTAACAGCTGGTGGTAGCAGAGGAAGAGGAAGGCCTCCTCTGCGTTGGCTTCACTTGGTGTGCCCAACTGGCGCCGGTTGGGACGAGAAAGAAACGGCTGGCGCGCTTTGTTAAACTCGGCTAAAATCGCGTAAGCGGTTATCACACCAAGAAGAAGAAGAAGAAGAAGAACCACGCACCAACCCATTCCGCTATGGCGGCCGTTAGCTCTTACGAGCTAAATTTATTTAAAAGCTTTCAAGAATTTCGCCTCCGCCCCCTCCCAATGCTACAAAGTGCAATTTGTGGCCGCTAACCGACTTTAAATTACCCCACTGCGGCATGTAATTTAACTTTCTCGCTTTTACCATTTCTCTGGCACTTTTATGCTTTAATTTTTAATCTTTCGCTGCTATAACAAACAACACTAACAAATTAAGAACGGAAATTAAAGGAACGACTTGATTTAAATTAGAAAAGTTTTGGACAATTGTTGGCGTTTTGCTAGTACTATTGCTAATGCTTGTTGTTATTGTTTTTGAGTTACACAGACTAGGCGAAGGAACTTCGCTTAGGCGCACCCAACAATGCACGCCGAGAAAGCAAAGCGATGGGGAGTAATTTGTGCAAGAAATATTTATATAAACGAGTAAGAGAGCTTCATAGCGAAAGTGGCAGGGCTGAGCAGAGAGGGGGCAGCTAAGTAAAGAAGTGCATATACAGACTAAAGTGTAAAAGTACAATTACGAAAAGCATAAAATTGTACTAAAATAGAACTTAAATCTGTTTTTCAAGGTGTCAGCGCTCAAGCAGAAATAAATTCGTTTATTTTTTAAGTTAGTTTTGTTAGTGAAAGTGGAAAATGAAGGCATAGCGTTTTTTTAGACTGCAGCTGATAATTATTTTGCCGCATTTTAGTTACGCAAAATTTTTAGTTACAATTTATTTGCTTGCACTTGCAGACACTTTTGAAAAGTCGCAAAAGAAATGCTTCAAGTGATTGTCAAAGAGTTTAGGCGGCGTTGCCGGAAGGGAGCACAGATTAAATTTCCTCACTTTCAAGAAGTTGCTTGTCTGCTTGTCTCCGTTTCTTCCTCACTGCTTGTCTCCTCCTCAAGTTGCTAAGTATTTGGTTAAGTGAGTGTTTGAATTTGCATGCCAGTGTTTGCCTTCAGTGATTTCTTTCAGGCATTGCATTTTCGAATGTTTTTGTTTTGTTTTTGTAACTAAGCTGATTAAAATTCCACAAAATTTCACAAACTGTGTGAATGCAATTTTGTTGCCACACTTAAGTGACTCTGAAGGTTAGAAAAGTCTGAGCGGAGGTGAGGTCAGCAGTTGAGGATGCGGTAGAAAGTTTTATCTAAAAACTTGCCATTGTGTTTCGAAAAAAAAAAATATATATATATACACCAGTCAGATAGCGCAAGTGTCCTTGAGCTTTCAGCTCAATTAAGCTACACAAGCACTCAACTGCCTACATAAAAGCATTTGCAATTAACGTCTTCGAAAAGACATTCAAGTGCACTAAATTGGACGCCTTTAATTAGACTTTAACAGCAGAGGGAAAACAGCTGTTTATATTCCTGCTCACTTATTGGGTAAGGTTAGAGGAGAAGGTCTTGGTTTCACTTGGTGTCTCCAACTAGCGCCAGTTAGCACGAGAAAGAAATGGCTGGCGCGCTTTGTTAAACTCGGCCAAAATCGCCAATCAAGAAGAAGAAGAAGACGTCCGCAATGTTTTCCAACTTCATTTCAGACATGAAATTAAGACGAAGCCACGGATTACATTAGAACGATGCCATTTTCCATGCCTTATGGCGTACTTGTATCATACCTTCAAAGAGGGGCCAAAAATCGTAAAGGAGGGTAAAATATTTAAACATTTTTTTTTTTATATTTTGTTTTACTTTTTTAAAAATCATAATTAGGAAAATAGTTAAAAAAAAATCAAATTGCTCGGAGCAAAACTGTCGAAGTTCTGGGCGCGGGCGCTTCCATTTCTTCAGTACGGGTCGATTTTAAAGCGCTTTTCTGCTACTTTTTATTATTGAAGCCTGTATATGACATAACTGAAAATCAACTTTCTGGATTTCAGAATAGATGAACATAGAGAGAAAAGAAATTGCTGACGAGCTGCCAGGTCTTCGGCATACCCTTGATTGTTGTTAAAGGGGAATTGCACAACTTATTTCCCAAAAAAGCGCAGGGCAGATGGAGCTCCATTTCTTCGTGAACTATTTCGAAAACTCTTTGGTCCCATTACAACAAACAGGGGGCGAAGAAAGTCAGCTTTAGGCAAATTTGACCGATATTTGTTTTCAGCCTTATTGCTTATTTTTTTACATACATATTTGAAAAGGTTTACGCTTCCATAGATTTGTGTAAAAATTTCAAGCAAATCAGGCGAAAACTGAGGGAGTTGTACAAATTTTTCTGCGAGGATGCAGACAGAGCAACTAGGAGCTAGGGAGGCTTTGGGCTACTTTGAGCGATTCTTGTTTTCAACTCTTTTGTTTAATTTTTTACATATTAGTCGTCTCCATTACATCAACAGCTCTGGTTAGTTGTAGATATCTGCCTGTTGGAGGTCCCGCCATTGTACCAAAACGGCGCTTTAGTGCTACTTGGGGAGTGGCCGAGTGGTACTTCAACCATTTCACCTACCTACCTAATTTTAATTTATTTTTCACGAGGTATGACTGGAAGCTTTTTCAAATACTTTCTAATCTTACAATAATGAATTGCCCGATTTTATTTATCAGTTTTCGGCTTCCAAGTGCTAAGAAAAAATAAACAATTTGAAGAAAATCCACTCTGCAGTTCTGTGAGTTCACATGGTTTGCTGTTCATAGATTTATTGCAGGAAACCGCAATACTAAGGTAGACTAAGTAGATTAAGGTGGTTTCTCCAAGCAAGGACACTATTGGCTTCTCTTGGATACCTGTGACGGCTGCAAAGTCGGGTTTCATATCAACTTAGCGAGCGCTCAGGCATGCAAGATGAATGGTGGGATCCCTCTGGATGCGTGGATGCTGGAATGAAGGCCGTCAAAAGAGCTGCTAGGCCTAACAAAATCTGAATTCTTTACTATGATGGGAGTACTAATCGGGCACTGCCTCTAGAGGGAGTCTTAGCATTACTTGGACTACCATTTGGTTGGAGTAGAATCGTATGTCGATTGATGAAGCCCCGTTTAGTTATCTTACCTCTCATTGTTTAAACACGCCTGATGAGACAATACCTCTGGCTGGCTGTTAAATTTAATCGTCAGCCCGCATCCGAATTCTTCGATATAAAGCTCATCTGGGTACCTGGTCATAGTGACTTTGCAGAAAGCTGCAAGACAGATGAGCTGATTAAAGAAGGTACCTGTGAGGTAGTTATCCTGCGAAACGAGAGGGTTGCCATCCAGTTTACCACCTACGGTCTGCTCGTGGAGAGGTGGACTTTACGGCAACTCAGCGAGTAGTGGGGAAGTACACAAACTTGCAAGGTTGCGAAATCTTTCTGGCCACGAGTGAATTGTCGGCGCTTGGGGTTAACAAAATCTCAGCTCTCAAATTTCGTGGGTACCCTTACAGAACATTGGCCGCGAGGTATATATGCTGTGAGACTCGGCATTACTTCGAGTTATTTTTGCGTCAGTTGTATGGAGGATGAGGTGCAATCATCTCAGCATCTCATCTTGGCTCTCATCTCTTTGCTACGCTTATTGATAGTGTAGAAATTGATATTAAAAACCTGATGAATTTGATGATGACGACGAAGCCGTTAATACCACTGTAAATCAATTAACGTTCGGTTCTTTTCACCAAACACATAGCCTTCCTCTCCTTCTTCCGAACCTTCTTATCTCCTTTACAATGGTATCACAAAGGACGTTTTTTTGATTTTGGTCCAAGTGGGCCCCTTTCTGGGGCAACCATTTCAACCTACCCAACTACCTACCCACCTACCTTAGCCTGAAGCGCTGACCAAAGCCGTTACTAGTCATCGTTTAGAAGATACGAAGTTTTGATATGAGAGCCTCATCAGTTTTCGATGTGAAGAGAATAAGCAGGGCTCTTAGCAGAATCCGCTTCAATGTGGTAAATATTAAAATATTTATTTAATTAAAGTTAAATTAGCGTCAGCCGTAACCGAGTGGTTTGTGTGCGACTACCATTCGGTTGGGCCCGGACGCGAAACTAACTATGTGCATGAAACACAAAATAATAAGTTTTTTTTCCAATACCGGTCCCTCTTCCGAGTGCATTTATGCCATGAAAAGGTTCCTCATAGAAACTCAGTTGCCATTCAGAGGCGGCACAAAACTGTGGGCTCACTCATTTTTGGAATAGCATCAAGACGCACACCACAAATAGGAGGAGGGGCTCGATGAAACGACTAGTCCAGCTACTTATATACATCAAGCTAACAACTATTTATATAAAACAAGCTGGAGATACCCGGCGCGCGTTGCTACGCCAACAACTAAAATAAATTTAAGAAAAATAACTTTAAAGAAAAATCAGTACACAAATATTTTCGATCAACACAATGAATTAGTTCGGTTGTTTAAAACCGCCATTCAACGAATGCCAGCCGATGACTACGCAGTTGTGATTCGAGCAGACAAAAGACCCGTTAACCAACACGAGAGAGAGTTCAATGCACCAACAATCGATGAAGTGGCGATCGTGATAGTTGCCGAGGAATAATAATCGCGCGACTTAATTATTCATCGCAGAAGTGGTGACATTCAGCGAGTCTCCGAAATTCATCGCTCATACAACGGATTGCGATTTGGCGCCCTGTGGCAGCTGTTTTGTTTTGGTGACATCTGTCAAATCTTTTGATTATTATTCAGTTGTTTATGCCAAATCATCATGACAAGTTACACGATTGAACAGCACGTTCAAATGATAAAACTTTATTATCAAAATGAGTATTCATTAACGCAAACGTTGCGCGCATTACGCCCATTTTTCGGTAGACGTGGTGGCCCTTCCAATTTCTTATGGCCCATATTGAACCATATGGACCTAGCAGGGCGGAGCTACGTGCTACACAGCAAATGCCATTTTATTCCATTTCAACATCTACCCGCCCTTATTGAAAAACCCTTTATTAATGATGGTAACGTCAATCCAAACGAATTGGGAATAATGGTCATATTATCCCCTACATTCACGAGGAGTTCACGGCACTGTGAACATGTCATATTGAATTTCTCTGAGTAAAAATTCATGGTCATACTAATTTTATGACAAACGGTTGAACGGGGCAGAAGTTGCTACTCTGCAGCGCCATCTGGTGGCGAGTGGCAGCAATGAACATATTCTACAAACCTTCTCCGTAGAAAAATACATATACCTATATACCAATTTTTATAATAATCGGTCTAGTAGTTTTTCAGTTCATCGAGGGCATAAAGACAAACATACATTTTTATATATAAAGATTAGGCATTAAAAAAAAAAAAAATACAGTCAAAAATTCAATAAAAAAAAATATTCTTAAGGTATTCTTAAGGTACGGTACGAAATTTAATTGCATATGGAGAATTTTTTTAATATACTGTCTAAAATGGGCAAGAAGTAGTACAATTTATTTATTTATTATTTATTTAATTCTATATTTGTATATGTATACATTTGTATAGATAATCTACACATTTGTATACATTTTTGTGAATCATTTCAACATCACTAGACATACGCCTTTCGCTCATTACCTTCATACTCACCCACGTCCGCAATATATCAAGTGCGCTTTTTCCGATACCGGCTAATCATTTTGATTCAATAAATAATTACATTTATTAGACTTGGTCGAGTTGGCTTGGAGTAATGCTTAATTATGTGCTCTTGTAGCATAGCAATAAGAACCCTGCAGGAAAATGCACTGTCATACAAATAATGTTTCTCTACAACTCCATCTGTAAATTAATATTAATTACGCTCAGAATCGATTAAATTATGAGCAAAAGAAACAGCTGTGCTTCTTCGAATTGCTGAACCAAGAATAATGACTATTTAACAGCTATTCTTCGGAATAGGGTTTAGTCCTCTCTGCTGAGGATGGATGTGCTAAGCGAAGCTCTACTGCAGTTTAACTCAAGGGGATTAATGCCCATTTGCGTATCCAGGATGTTATATGTAGTATAAGTACAGGATGATTCAAACGGGAAGCAGTTACTCGTATTTGTGATATACTAATACATTTTATTTTTTTTTTCGACCATTAGTTCTTCAGTCTTTTGCAAATTTAGTCATAGAGAAATATTCATTCGAACAATGCGTTAGAGTGATCCACATCGAAGATCCGAGCATTAGTTTTTTGGGGCGCGAAAGGAATTTGGTTAGTGGATTACATTCAAACTGGAAAATAACAAATTCCAGATATTATTGTAACCTTCTAGACCAGCGGAAGGAAAAAAATTCGTGAAAAAATACCCTGTTTGCAAGAGAAAAAAACTCCATTCATCAGGACACTGCACCGCGTCTTAAAACAATTTTGGCATAGGCTAAAATCCATGAATTAAAGTTCGAATTGTTGGAGGTTCCACCTAATTTACATGATTTGGCCACTAGCAAACTCCATCTGTTTCCAGCGTTAAAAAAATTCATACGTGGAAAGCGTTTTTCATCAAATGATGAAGTCATAACAGCTGTGGCAATGTTAAGGGTGGTTAAATTTTAAGGGCCGATGTTGAATGTAAATCACACCTAAACGTTAAGCTTTTTTCTGCATTTCATTTAATATTTTTCAGTTTCAGACTAATTCAATTTGAATCATGAACCATGACAGGAAATGGCAACAGTGAATGACCAATTATCGAAGAAAATAATCTTCAGTGATTAGGCACATTTTCACCTCAGTGAATTCGTCAATAAGCAGATTTGGCCGATATTTTGTTCCATGCGTAATTAAGCCATACCAGTATTATCATAATAAAGAGAAATGATAATAATTTCCTAAAAAAATTGTATTTTATTCAAAATCAACACCGGCCTTTGAAACTTAACCACTCTTTATTTTGCAGCTCTTCCAGATTCTCATTTCAGGGATGGAATTTATAGAGTGGAATCTCGTTAAAATAAGTCTATTGATCTTCAAGGAGAATACACAGAATAATAAAGTGTATTTAAAACCATAGAAACTTATTGAAAAAATGGTCCTTTTGCAAGAAAGGCCGACGATCTTAATCAAAAATCGCCCATTTGCGTCCACAACGAATCACGATGAAGTTTTTGTGCTGTGCCCGATGAGTCCGGCCGTAATTCTTCGAAAATACGAAGCGTGGTTTTTAAAGTAAGTACCGTTTTGACATAAAAAAGCAACAAGTAATTAAATTTTTCCGAAAATAATTTATTCACTTGAAAGGCCATACTTTACTTTTCTACATAATTCCCATTACTATTGAGGGATTTATCGTATCTTGGGACCAGCTTTTGTATTCCATCGTCAAAGAAGATTGCCGCCTAATTAGACAACCACTGCTTCACAGTCGTTTTCACTTTTTTTTGGCACCCAGCGTGAACACAATTTCCGATAATTTAAACGTTCGTACACAAATTCGTAAAGTACACTTCTTGAAACAGCAGAAAACTTTTCAGCTAAGGACGAAATCGTGAATCGTCTGTTCTCTTTCACTGTTACAGTCCACTTTTTGATTCAGTTCATCGGTAATGACTGAAGGTCTCTCACTTCGTTCCTTATCGTGAATGTTTGTGCGGCCATCTTTAAAGGCCCTTCCGCACCATTCCATTACTCATAATGTTTTCACCATACACTTCACTGATTTGGTGATGAATGTCAATTGTCGGCGGGATTTTCAATAGGTGGAGGCTTTTTAAAATCACGCAAACAGATGTAGACTCGATCGGATGGTTTCGTAATGGCGTCTGTGGCTTCCCAACAGACGTAGCTACACGACGCGCATGTGCTAAACGACGACCGCAGCGGTGGCGTAATTTAAAAACGGTACTTACTTTAAAAATACGTCTCGTCGTTATTTGCATTATACGGTTTGCTCTAACTAATCCTGTTGAGTATTGCTTGAATAAACCAAATTTTAATAGGTTGTTTAGTATTAGCATTCCAGCTAGACGTGAATTAGTTGACAAAATACCTGGTCGGGAAAACTGCTTACGGTTCTTTACTACTGGCTCTAAGTTTGACGTCTACTGTAAAAAGCTAAAAAAAAGCGATTTAGCTCATTTTCCTCATCACTGTAGCTTATTTCAGATTGAAATTCTAGACAGAAATGAGGTGGCTGTCTGGTTAGGCAAAAATGTGACTACATTTAAAGAAATCTATATTTATTCTGATAGCCAACCGGCAATTAAGTCTCTCGGTGGGGTTGTGACTAATTCCGTCATTGCTCGCAAATGCCTAACGAGATAGCGGAATATTTCCGCAACCACCTGATATAGGTGTCCGAGCATAGTGACATAACAGGAAATTTTAAGGCAGACAAATTAGCGAGAAAAGGCACTACCACTCGCCTCCCTCAAAACATGGACATTGTAGGTATATCCATCTCAGCCTATAGAGTGCGTGGTACAAGTAGCAATCTCCCTTCAGCCTACACGAGATATGCTAATAGGCTGACATGTAACACTACAAAAAACGAAAGAATGGGACGTCGGGCGCTCAAAGGCGATACTTTATCAGTCAAGAAAAAACGGTTCTACGTTAGTTGCTTTGATCAGGGGCCAGTGTCTTCTAAATCGACATGCTAAAAAACTGCTCGTACCTAATTTGGACTATTGCAGAAGCTGCAAGAATAAAGAGGAGGATGTATGTCAGACATACAAGTATTCTTTGTGACTCTTCTGCGTGGCATGCCAGTACGTTCAGATAATTTGGCTCATCGTTCTTGCATGATACCAATGCCCTTAGGGATATAAGTGTCGGCCAGATCAATGGGCTTCCACTTAAAACAAAATGGTTTAATGAGGCGTAGCAGGTAACCAGCTACCATGGTATCACAATGGATCGGCAAGGGTCGAAAGATCAATTGCCACTTCTATCTACTTATCTACCATGTCGGTTACGGTACTTCGGTGTGAACGGTGAACCTTATCGTGAATTTTGTTATGACCCGAATAAAATAACATGAACTTGAAAAATATGTGTTTTCCACAGGCCAGCGTCAATAGCTCCGCAGTCCATATTAAAAACGAGGCACCCAGAATGCATTAACTTACGAAACAACAACGTCAAATGTTGCAGAGATTTTGCGAGTTGACACCATTGGACTTTTTGTCCTAGGACTAGGTGAAAAGTGTGGTCTACCGGTCAATAAGGCCTATATTCTTCCAGAGCTGAGAAACGATATGATATGATATGCTAATAAGTCATGAGAAATTTTGATTTGTGCAGAGGAATTGTGATGGCCATTTAATGGCTTTTTGCATGAAAGTTTTGCTTCATACATAAATGCCATATACTGAAACATAATTGAAATAAACAACTATCATTTTGGTCAGTTTTATTGAATATTATTTAAAAAAGAAAACCTGCAGTCTTATTGAATCAACTTTAACTATTCTGAATACTTATTTTGGAAGTCAGTGTAATGCTGCAATCCGAAAGTAAAGACAGACCTTTGATCGCAACAGCAAACTCCAAATATATTTTAGAATATCAAAGCACCGCACAATCCCTTCGAAAGCACAATGTCAATCTATTCTGGTTTGAAGAGCAAGTTGTGTCCTGAGATATGAGGAAAGTGCGAGCATGAATGGAAAATGTGTGGAACAGGAGTTGATGAATTCATTGTAAGCATAAAACTTATTCTGGATTTTCTATTTTCACAAGTTTTTCCTGTTTCTTCCATGAAAAAGCTCCTCATAAATAAACCATTTGCCCTTTGGAGCAGCATAAAATTATAAGCTCCTCCATGTGTAGAACAACATCAAGACACTCGGCCAAATATTCAAGAAAAGGGTGCTTAACTTCTAGCATATCACGTTGACCTCAGCCAAAATGCAATGAATGGAGAACACACATTTGATTTAGGTTATCAAGGGAGTACCAGAATACAAAAGGACCTGTTGGAGGTTTAAAAATGAGTTCTGTACAGAATCCATACAACACAAATGTTTCGCAATTCGATGAATGCCCGATTTCAAAGAAACCACTTCTTCGATTACCTGAAAAATTAGTGCATAGCCTCGCTGGAAGTTCTAATTGAAATTGAAAATAAAAAATGTAGATGTTCTAAGAATATTTCAGATAGATACTACTGAGGAAATCTTTTCTGGACAAAACGCGAGTCTTTGTGTTTGACAAGTGGGTTTACCAAATAAAACATTTTAGTCACTTCAAATTATTTGAATAACGGAATTATTTCCTTATTTCAGTTGTTCCCTACAGGGCCGGCACTCCTACGCACACATAAAAATCGCTAACAAGTGTTGACACGCTCTCCTCATTTCACTCTTAGCTTTCGTCAAATTAAGATTAATGTTACTAATACCATAATAAAATTTCCTGCTAACATCAGACAGCAGGCAAATAATTGCCTCTTTATGCAATAATTACTATAACGAGATGGGCTATAATTAAAGTTGCTTAAGCAGGTCGCATTTAATTTCTTTACTCCCTTTACCCTGCATACTTGCAGAATCTGTTGAAGGTGTAGATAGAGCACTCTCAGTTGTACTACTCGCCTTAAACTATTCGAAAGCTGTATCATCGATTTATGTGATTTTTTTTAGATTTAAAAAAAAAAAAATAGAGTAATAATTAGAGCCTTGAAGTCTAAAAAATATTTCATTTAAAATTTCTCTTCAGCTATCATTGAAGATCTTCACATCATTCAAATTCACGCAAGCCAAAGTATATGATGATGGGAGGTAAAATGGGAGAAAAAAATGTTGAAGGCTGACGTGCATCGAACACTTTTCCAAACCAGAGATGTTCAGTTTTCTGAAACTGATTCAACGATCCTTTTATGTATAAATAGCCTGAAATTTTCTATAAAAATGTTCCTTGTGTAGTTTTGCGATATTCACATAAACTATAGCTTTTGACCGCCGTAGCCGTGACTATCATTCGGCAGTTCGTAGGTTCGAAGCTACGTTCATGAGACATCAAAATTATTGAAAAAGTTTTTTATAGGCAAGCAATGTTAAACCTCCAAATGTAGGTATTTCGACCTCGAAAAAAAAAGCTCCTCATAAAAACCCATTGCCGTTCGTAGTCGGATTAAAACTGTAGGTCTCTGCATTCTGCATTCGGAGGCGGCATATAACTGCCTCCATTTGTGCAACAACATCAAGGCGTACCCCATAAATTGGTCGAGAAGCTTGAAGGATGCATATGGATGCATATGGATTTCAATTAGATATGCGTTTTGAACGATTTGAATTTGAACGAAAAAACAAAGAATTCAAAAGGTTTTGCGGGTGTTTTATGTGAGTCTAGCACTTTTATTGTGAATTGGAATCAATCGACTGTGAGTCGAAAAATATTGCAATAAAATGCCCTTTTAGAAAATTTGTGGAAAGAGGGAGAGATAGAGAGAGAGAAGAGAAAGAGAGAGATATAGACAGAGAAAAGAGCGAGATAAGAGAGATAGAGAAAAGAGAGGGAGATAAAATTCGCCCTGCGTCAAATAAAAATCACAACAGAGCAGGAAAGCTTGATTTGAGAGAGTTCACATCGCAAATGCACCTTTGGGTAAAATACTGCTCTTTTGTGACTCAAACGTCCTCTATCGGATGTTTTTCTAAGTAAAAGACGGCTTAAGGGCATAGAACTGTCAGCCACCGTTACTGTATTTTATCTTCTTCTTCTTATTATTTCATTATAGGCTTTCCCCTGTTTTTCTTCACACAATTACATAGTTATAAATTACAAAGTTTTATTAAAATTCAAAATGACGAAATGTTATTGTCGTTCCGCTGATGTCGAAATCCAGCTTTCGCGCCATACCTTTGGTGGTCTTCCAAGTCCGCACTTTCCATATTGTATAAAGTCCCTCGCTATTCGGATAATTCTGTCGTCACTAGCTCTAGAAACGTGATCATTCCAAGCTCGTCTTCTTGTTCTCATAAACTTCACTACATCATTAACGTCAGTTTCGTCACGAATGACCTCGTTTCTAATGCAGTCAAGACGTGTTTTTCCTACGATGGATCGTAGAACTTGCATTTCAGCTGAACGCAGTAGCTGTTTCGTTTTTGCGTTTTCAGCTCGTGCTTCGGCTTCATAGGTCAGCATTGGTCTTATTACAGTCTTGTATATACGCGTATTGCTTTCAGTGGTCATATATTTGTTCCACCATACAACATCCCTAATGGAACCTGCAATAAGTGCGCCCTGCATACATCTCTCTCTGACTTCCTTAATAATGTCGCGGTCACTGGATATTTCTATACCCAGGTATTTAAATTTCATAACTTGCTCTATCATCGTCCTTTCTATTTCAGGTCTGCATCTGATCGCATTCTTGGCAACTACTAAACTTTTTATTTTTTTCTCTGGAGACCTCCATATTAAACTGGTTGGCTGTAACTATAAATTTATGTAGTAATCTTTGCAAATTGTCTTCAGAGTCCGCAATTAATATGGCATCATCTGTATAACATGAAATTAATGACTTGACTTCTTTTATTATTTGGTCCATTATTGTATTGAAGAGTATTGGGCTCAGCGAGTCTCCTTGTCGTATCCGCTTATCCGCTTGCGCATGAAACTTCGTTGATATATTTTCCATCTATTCTTATTTTGGTTTTGCACAAAAATCACAGTTCAGGTTTTTAATGACGATAAGAATGTCTTCTGGTACACCTTAGATCTATTTACTCGAAAATCTTGTTGTTCCTCCTGTATGTCCAAGTACGAGTTTAGTTTCCCTAATAATGTCTTTGAGAATAGTTTTTGCGTTGATTGAAGCAATGATATACCTCCATAATTTTGTGGATCTTTTTTGTCACGCTTTTTAAATATGGGTATCGTAATGCTGGTTTTCCATCCTTGCGGAATTCCACCGGTTTTAATTATAATATTGAATAAATTTGTTATTTGCTGGTGTAATTTTTTACCGCCATATTTAAGCATTTCATTTGTTATAAGGTCTTCACCTGGTGCCTTTCTATTTTTTATCCTAATAACAGCATCATTAACTTCAATTTTTATCATTTTCTGTAAATACAACTGTCAATAAAAAAAGGAATAATAACAACGGACCATAAATGCGTTTTTAAAGAAATCTTGATCCGAGCGCCCCCTAGTGAGCACTTTTTTAACATATTTTTTCCCTAGTCAATATGTATATGCTTTCAATATAAGGGGAATCGCAATATAAATACAATTTTTAGATATATGTCGCCACCAGAGCCACCTGGAGTACAATGTTTGTAGAAAAAAAAGTAGCCTATAACCTGCTCAGCAAATTTCTTCGTCCACTAGAGAACATCTCGTAAAATTTGGTGCGTTCGATCTGGAGATTAAGAGAAACAAAGGACTAACGGATACAATTTGTTTTTTTAAATGGGTTTATTACACTCTGAATGGCAGATATTTTTATGAGGAGCTTTTTCACGGCAGAAATTCACTCGTAGGGGCAACCGCTATTAGAAAAAGCGTTTCCTTCAGTTTGGGGTTTCACGGTAATTCGAACCGACGCACAGTGCGGCCGATTCCTAAAAAGCTGGCCAAAAGTCGAAAAAAAATGTTTCTAGATAGAGTTTTTTTTCTTTGGGTTGGCTACAGTAATGCCTTGAGTAGTGAAAACCGTTCATAGCAACGTCCTGTACCCTAAGTATCCTCTGTATTTTCAGTCGCAACGTGGCCTTCGTTTGAGCATCGTATTACTGTCGATAAATAGTGAAAGTTGTACACATTTCAAAGATTTTGTAATGGAGTAAATTGAACAAAACCAAATGGAATCATCTTCAGAAGGTTAGTAAAATACGAGAAATCTTCAATACCTCGACACAAAATTTTTAGCTGCAGCAATACGTAGATACATTTTTTGCATTTTTTTTTTATAAAATTTGAGTTTTCAAACTGTATAGTAATACAACGCTGTCATATGCTGCTTTGAAACCTATTAAAGGTTTCTCAAAAAAGTAATGGTTACTGAATAAAACAAGATTCAGCTGCTACCACTTACTACCTTGCGACCCCGAAAACATATAAATTTACATGCATCTTGATTATGTTCTTGAATATACGCTATTTCACGTGAGGGGGTGGCCAATAGGGGTGGAAGGGGGTCGATTTTCAAAATTTTAAGATCAAATTCGTAATCAGCTACTCCGACAACCCCCGAGTAAGAAATTTTGAATCAATTACTTAATTTTTTGAGTTTTGGCCAGCTTTTCGGGAATCGGCCGCACTGTGCGACGCCTTTCGAAGGGTACTCGCGCACCAATACTTTTGTCTACCGCGGCCGCCGGTATAGATAGGATAAATATTATAATTTAGAACCATGTTTTAACCCCTAATTACTTAAGCTTTCTTGTATTGAAGAGTGTAGAGTGTGGTGGCTCTAACTTTATAGCATACTGCCAATTTTTCTACGTAACAAATCATGAAAATCCTTTTCTATGATAAATAATCTTACATGAATGGCAATTCATGATGTTTTCCTCCTGGTAAAGGAACCAACATTTTTTTACCCACTCCAAAAGGCAGACGGATTTTATAAGAAACTCTTTCAATCCAAAACTCCTTTTGCAATCCCCGCCGATGAGGGCCCGATATAAGAAGTTCAAACCCTCTCGGCTATCTCTTTAATTTTCTACTTCTTTAAACTTCAAACACTGCTTTTCAACCTGAAGACATTTTCTCAATATTACACGCAAATTTTCTTCCACCTCTTTTTATATGCTGTACATTAATCTTAAACACAAAAAGTTGCTCTACAATTCGCAAAATGTAATAATTAAAATTTAATAAATATTTCTTAGGGCGGCAATTAACACTTTAACACCTCAACAACTGCCTTCGATTGTGCGAGATTACATCTTTACATATCCTATTGAACTTACAAAGTCGCTATGCTGGAGGAGTTACGTGTATTGGTGCTTACATCCACATCTCCAAACGTACTTACAAACATCTGATGCTGCTTGTAGGTGAATGTACTTGTACTTGTATGTTCATTTCACCGTCTTGAGAGGAGTAAGACTCTAGGCACCGCTGCATATGCCAGCGCGCGACATTTTTAATTACCTGCAAAGTGACAGCTGTTAAAATACGCTTCCGCATCGCAATGATGACGCAAATTATTGTACATCTTTCTGCCTGCGTTTTCTGTATGCCCGCCCATGTTCGCGCTTTTGCCTACCTTGTCCGATGAGTTTGTGGGTGATGGCGGCACAGTGATTGGAATTGCAGATAAATGGAACTGAAGTGGTGAGTTGAGGTGACACGCGTCATGTATATCGTTTTTATTATTAATATTAATATTTTGTACGGGGTAAAAGTGCCTGTCGTAGTCGAATGGCGTGTGAATACCATACGGCAGTACCCGGGCTCGAAATACCAGGAGTGAAAAAATACATTTTTTTAATAGCGGCCGTTCGTTGTGCATTTGTGCCGAGTGCATTTGTGCCATTAAAAAGGTGTTCATAAAAAACCATGTGACGCTACAAGGTGGCATAAAACTGTAGAGCCCCCGATTTGTGGAAAACAATGAGTCATCAATCGAGCATCAAATCCCGTCCTTCAGTTCATAAATCGCTTTGCAATTATTGGTCCAAATCTGTTCCTTTAAAACAAAAACAAAGTTAAAAAAAACTAAATCCAACGCCGTCAAATACAGGGTAGCTATCTATGTTTCAAAACAAAATAAAGCAAATGAAACAGATTCAAGCTTTTATTGTATTAGAGAGAGTAGGCTTTAATAATTTTAAATAAAAAATAATATCGGACCGATCTCCACAACGACTATTCTTAGAAAAGTCAAATCTTTCATCAAAATTTTCAATTATTTTCATTTCAAAATACCCACTTCCCAAAAAAATGCTATTAGCTCCTATGATAGAAAGGGAGCTCATTCAGTTATTATACAAATACACATTTTAAACCGTCAGTTCAACCATTTTAATGTAATAACCTATTTAGTTTAGGCTATTTGTCATAGAAAATATCGCTTTTAGGATGTCTGGGGCCTTCCATTGGGCACTTTGCCGTTTAGTTACCGGTCCATATTGGAAATATTACGTTTAATCACCAGTTACAATGTTGTAAAGAAAGTTCTCGTCTTTTCTCGCCTCTTTAATCAGGTCTCTTGGATGTTGGATTCTGAGCAATTTTGGGTCCTCAGTTAACTTGTGTGGAATGAGACTTGCACAGACCTTTCGTAAACCCAAATTATTAGTTAAAATGCGATAAATCGATATTTTGGAGATATTCAACTCCGATTCCATGAACTTTAAGGATTATTTTGATTCATTTTTGATAAATTTACCAACAATTTCGATGTAGTTTTCAGTGGCTACTGATTTTGGCCGGCCCGAATGTTCATTGTCGTTAATGTCCTCACAACCATCTCTGAAACGTGTAAACCGCTCATGAACTCTGGCAGGAGATCGACAATCATCGCCATAAACTTTTTTCATGAATTCAAATGTTTCGGTAAACAAAATTTGATATTAGCTCTTTGTACAGGTGACACAAACCTACCGACACTTTAGACGCAATAACTTCGCTTCCACTGAACCGAATGTCACCAAGCTCTCATTGGAAGTCAGCTAAGGATGTTACTTCCAACGCACTAACTCATTTAGAAGATGGTGCCATCAAACCAATTTTTATGGCGCCAGTCTTGTTTATTTTGGACTTCGCTTTGTATATGAGATTTAGGCTACTGGCTTTTCATGGGAGATTTAGGCTCTGATTGGCTGATTGCACTTACCTATATCGCCCTTTCTCAATGACGTCTGAAGGTTTTCTTCTTAACGTTTTAAGTAAAACTCCCAGTAAGTGGTACTTCTGTCCGCGGAGTTATTTTTATCTTTTACTCGCTTTCAAGTGGTATAGAAGTTCATAAGCTTGCGAGAAATTTGTTCACTACATTACCCCTAGTATAGATTGTAGATTTGGTCAAGCATCCTCCATCCATATATCCTTCATTTATTTCAAATTGTTTACGAAACACCAGAATTCTCATTGTAGTAAAGAATGTTTTTATTTCCTCACTTTATATAAAACCTCATAATTTCTTGACGCTGTAGTTAATGTTAAGTTTTTATATCTTGTTTTACAGATAATGAAACATTCTTAAAGAAAATGTCTTAGTAGGAAATACTTTTGAGTAAATTTGTAGAAAAAATAACTGCTAAATTTGAAAATAGGTAAAAAAAAGTTATGTAAACGTCAGATTGATTGCAAATTTCTTCATAAAGTCGAGCTATATTCATAAAAGTCAGTGCTAATGAGAAAAATGTTCAATATTCTGCTCTCCAGAGGCATACGATGATTAAAAATTGCCTCAAAATTAAAGGATTTAAAACTTGTTTTGTAGGCGAGGTCATACCAAGTTGGTCTTTTAAGAAAAAAAACTTCGAAATTTGAGGGTGTTGAGAAATTTTCAGAGCTATTTTTTTTTAACTAAGACCAAATCTATGAGCTCAACTAAGTAACTTAAAAATTTCGTGGAGTTTTTTTTTTTTTGATTTTGCAACACTGAGTAATTTGAACTCATCTTTACGTTTTCGCACCACTGTAGATAGTAACTAATAAAATGTGTTAATTTCCGACAACCCCCCGCTTGCAATTTAAATGGTTGTAAGCCTCTATTGAAAAAAAAAACACATCTCCTACTCCATTCCTCGTACGCTTGCTGACATTGTAGAAGCGCAGTTGTACCCACGCAATTGTCTTTTAATTATTAAATTCACCTACAAATATTCATAGCAAAAACCGATATCGCAAGAAGTGTATGGTTAAGGCTATAGAGGAGTAAAGGAGTAACTTCTTGTAGCTTCAACCATTTCACTTTTGCTGGGCACTCATGCAGACACTTAGGCAGGCAACAGCTGTTACCGGTGCTGCTAATGTTGAAGCTGTTAGCGACACTTGGTTTGCTGACTCGCTGCTCTTCGCACTGTTACAGCCATCTCGCCATTGCACTCCTCGCCAACGTTGTAGGAACGTCAACACTTTAGTCGTTATCATCTTTTACGCTTATTTGCGCTTCGGTTAATTAAATTTCATTTCATTTTAGGTGACTGGCGAGCTTTGGGAAAAATAATAAAAATTCTAGTATGACGCATGTAAACGCCTTTTTCTATATTTATAACTTAAGCATAGACAAGTTTCGAGTATGAGTGGCCATATTTTCTCCTTCCTATTTGCAGAGGGCGAACAAAGAGATTTTGCTCGAGATGACCAAAGCCACGACCATAGTTGTCTCTTCTGTCTCCTGTTAATTGGCCGCAATTAGAAACACCCAGTGTAGCCAGGGTCTTCTTCATTTAATAGCATAGCTCAGAAAAAGTATTCCTTAATACCTACTTTCAGAGATGGTAAGCACTCGTGGTATATACTCTAGCCAGCGACGCTCCTGGCTATTTATTCGCTGAACTTTGGCTACGACGCAGTCAAGCTCATACAGTTCATCGTGCCATTCGCTTGCTATATTTGTAGAATCTTTTTCTTCAAGGCTTCAAAGATCGCCTCATCAATTGTTGCCATAGTCCATATTTTTACGTTACATAATAAGACTGGCTTATGAGGCACCTAAGACAATACACTCGGCCGAGCATGTGGAGAGGAGGGTGAGACCGTGCACCAGTTTCTGTCCATCTGTCCGGCCTTCGCTCGAATCAGGCTAGAGGTTTTCGCTAAGAAGCGACCATCTTGGCTCCTTGGCACCACAAGATCTACTCAGATTTCTTCGAAGGTCGGGAAGATTTAAAGAAAATTAAAAAGGAACCCGAGGCCAGTACAATGGACTTAATTTGGGCTGAGTGCTGTACTTGCTAGTCAGTACCAACAGAAAAAAAAAAGGGCGACTCATAAAGTGTAACTTTTATTCATCGGAAGAAGACTTTACTCCTCCGTTGCTCAGTTACCTTTAATAACTCTCTCAACTGGCGAACCGCTTTCAATTGGGGGTTCGGATTCTACACCCTCATCAGAGTGGTAAAGTATTACCTCAATAATTGAGGTTTACTCTCGGCGTGGGTTATCAGTTTGTCATTTATGTTTTCGCCAACCAGGCACAGCCGAGAGTTCTTCCAAATGACTTCTAAGTGAGGTGGAAAATAATACAATAATTGAATTTGTTGTTTCAGTATTAAACCTGCTTCAAACTCACAAATTAATAATGCAAAAACATTCCTGCAGGAATTGTACTTGGAACTAAATCTTCTATGAGTCATGGAATCTTTTGCCAGCCAGCAAGTCAAGGCTCTTTGTGTTAATGATTATTTGACTCTTTAACTCTTCCATCTTCGATATTCTTACAAGGCGTCTCTCTTCCTATATTATTTAATGATATTACTCGCATATAGCTCGCGGAGCATGAGTCACTAGTAAGACCGCCTGCGCTACTAGTTTCTGGCTGACTAAAACTCGGATTCGACTTTATTAAAATCCCTTAGCTTCTCAATGGCTGTACAAAGATAATAGGAGGGCCCACCGGGTTGTTAAAGAGTGTTCTGAGGGCAATAGTTAAAGACGAGGAGAAAATTTGCTGGCTTTATGCTGTAGTTATAAGATTTTGAAGTCAAACTTTCTTTGTGATGATAGATGCATAGATTCAGCTGCACAAAATATTAATCCGAGTCACAAAATATTAATTCGCGGAGCGCACACTCAATTAAAACCTTAGAAGTGTACCCTCCACTCTGGGACTGCTAAAAGTATTTCATTAAAGCGGAGCTACATTTGTGATTTTTAGACACACCAGGTCCAGTTTTCTCTCCTAGTTGCGTATAGGGGTTAAACACTAGCAATAGCTTCCTTTACCACTTTGTGACCAATGGGGCATCGGAGAATTGCAATATCGTTGCTCGATATCGACTTGTTGTCTATTTGGGTTCGTCTTGAAGCTTACCGAAAGCGTTCGTACTTCTCGTCTGTTCATAAATAAATTCACAACTAAGAGGGCTTCTTTGGTTGACGCATCTGTTGGATGTTTCAGCTCGGTCACTTGCCCCCGCTTTGCGCTCCCATTCTATGTATTGGAGTTCTATTACAATCCTTGCTGCAAACTTTTTTACTGCTTCCCATTTCTCCTTCGAGTTTGGCAAGCTCTTCGTAAAGTCTAGCATAGTAAAAAGTCCCTTGTGCTGCACTCTCACCTTCGATGTGGCATTCCGGGCATGTCGAACTATCTGCTAAATTAAAAAGGTGCAGATACGCAAGAAAGCCACCATTTCCGCTGAGAATCTGAGTTAGATAGGAATCTGCTTCGCCATGGTTTCTAATTATCCATTCATTTAGTGGGACTCAACTCGATTAGATTTCCTAGATTTTCTGTGAGGAAACAGACAGGCTAAAGATTAAAATGTTTCCAGCCACATATTTTCCTACTCCGAGACAAAAATGTGGTTCTTAAATATTATCGCGTTTAAATCGCCACACAGGCTTTGCACATTGTGAAGTGGGTATTGTTCTAGAGTGCGTTGATGGAGGCTATCAGCAACAATCAATTCTATCAACTTTTTGCAGATTACATCAAAACTGGTGATCGAATGTCTTGATAAGCTGAATATATAAGGCCAGAACAACTAAGTATCCCGTAGATTACGGGTTCCAGGGCACAAAGGAATTACTGTGAATGAAAAGGCAGATAAATTAGCCAAGAACGCGTCGACCTGCCCATTTATAGGCCCTGCGTCATTTTTGGAAAGGGCAACGCCTCCTCTTTTATTCTCTTATTCAGGACGAGAGAAAAGACAAAGAAGGTCATACAGGCTCAACCTACCGGGTTTAGTGCAATCGAGATCAATGATAAGTAGTTTAACCCAAACTGATTTAAAAATTGCACGGAGGTAAATAAAAACCATTCTAGAATCATCACAGGCTTTCTAACAGGCATTCTGGATTGAATTATCATCTAATTAAGCTGAGCATAAAACTTGCAGGTTCTGTAGGGGGAAAGATGAAATCACCAAGCATTTACTCGCATCCAACCAACACTGATACATAAGCGGGGCAATAACCTGCGTAAACACATTTTACCAGAGGAGGAAATACGTCCCAATAAAAGAGGGAAAATACTAAAACTTCTTGAGAAAGTTTGATTCAGAGAAATATTTTGCATTCATGAAAGGGGCAGAGTAGGTATTTCAGGTCCCAATGCTAAATCTCTTCATAATAGTAGTGGTAGCCTCCACATTAAAGGACCCCACACTTCACATGCATACTCTCAAGCCAAAGGCCTCAAAACGTTTGCCATGATCATAAACAGAAAAGCCCGAGACGATTTGAAAGTTCTGGTTCCAAGTTGTACTGCAATTTTGCTTTACTTGAGGGGCTCATCTGAAATCAAGCGCACAGCCAGATCACAAGTATAACATATGTACATATGTATAAGATTCGTTTATATATCAAACCAACTGCTCCAAGTCAGACCTTAAGTGCTGCTAGAAGTCACATATACTAGTAAACAGACACTGCGGACCCTGGCAAGCCCTTTAAGAGGAGCCCATCTGATTGAATCTAACACTTGGGCTGAAAAGTGGCGGGCCTAATACATAGATGTCACTAACTTTATTGCATTCACCTATTTTTCAGTTAGTACTAACCTTTAAAAGATAGCTGTTAGAATTTCATGATGTTCTACTCATTAGCTTGTGAGTTATTGTGCTAAGAGTGACGTTATTTTCAAAACAATGTATCAAAAAGAATTTCGTCTCTTGTCCATACCGTAGAAGCAAAGTAATGACTTGAAAGTGTTAGGGAGGACTTCGCTCTCCATCAGAAACAACAACAAACAATAAAATGATGGTTTGCAAACTTCAAACGTAGCCGCAGAGGCACCGATGATGCGCAACATCAAAAATTCCATAAACTCGTTTTGAATGAACGAAAAGTGCAGTTGCGTGAGTTAGCGGACATCGTGCGGATATCAAATAAACGTCGTGGCTTTATATTGCATGAGTATTTGACTACGAGAAAGCTCAATTCAAAGTGGGTGCCGCGTTTGTTCACTGTTGACCTAAAACAAGAACGTCACAATTGAATTGAACTTTGAAATGCTCCACATCCACCGCAGTTGCCAAACTTGGCTCCCAGTGACTACAGGCTATCCGCAGACCTGAACAAAAAAATACTCGCCGGTAAGAAATTTGAAATTTTGCTCGAATGCAGAGATTATCGCTAACATTGAGGACAATTTTGAGGCAAGATATAAATTGTGGTATTGAAAAGTTAGAGCGGCGCTGGAATGGTTGCGTTGTTTTTGATGGAAGGAAGGAAGTTTATAGATAAAGCTAATTTTGAACAAAAACAGAATGTGTTTTCTTTGTAAGGCCCGGGACTTTTCAGCCCATGTCTTACTAAAGTTGGTCTCCTCGCTTCAGCATGACCCTTAAATGGGTTTATATTTGCTATGCAAGGAATATATAAGCGATTTCTTAGGCTTCATGTTGCTTAAATGGCTCGCCAGAAATCATTTCTGCGCACTTCCAGGTGTATTGCAATCGAGAACCTTTCACTGGTATGCGTAATCATGCTCCCTAAGTGTATCGCCTTTAAAAAATATTTTTGTCACCAAATTGGTTGCCATACTCTACGATGAAAAACATATTTTTCCAATCATGCATATTTTTGCTTACCTTTTTGCCAATTAAAAAAATTCCTTAATCACTTCCAGCGAATTTAAAAATTTTCTTATTTTTAATTTGATCCAAAAAGTGCAAAACCGTATAATTGCTTTCACGCCTAAATAAATATGTTTATATGCAATAAATACAATAAATATAATAAACACAATGGCAGAGCGTGAAAAAACGCCTGAGTACACAAACATACCTCTACGCATTAATTCGCACACATATGCCTGTATTGGTGTTCATTAAAATTTCACACTTGACTGGAATTGGCATTGACATGTGTCAGTGGCTTTTTAGCAAAAAAAAAAAGAGAAAAAAAAACAGAAAAAGAAGGAGCAAAGGAAAACCCAACAATAACACAATGTATTTAAAGCAATAACAAATGCCAAATTTCGCTTCAGTAACAGCTGTTGCTGCCTTGTGCATTGTTATTTCTGCCATTGTTATTGCACTTACACATACACATGTAACTGCTGTTGCTGTCATCACCGCTTCAGCTATTTGTGATGTTACGGTTGCGCGATTCGGTTGCTATTGACAATTTACAATTTACTAGAAAATAAATTTTCACATAATTAAAGTTGAAATAGCTGAAATAGCACCAGCTGTGAAAAAGGAAAATGAAATAATGAATTCTAATGAAATTTCGCAAGAGTTTCTCAGCAGGAGCTGATACTTGGAACTGCTCTAATTTTTTTTGCTGTGGAGAATTCAGAAAACTACACCTTTTCCATAATACTTCGGAAAACGTCAAACAAAGAAAAATAGAAAAATGTATACTTCAGAATAGTGTTTTGCACTTCAGAATCTATAGGGTAGTTAAGTTTCAAGGGCCGGTGTTGATTTTCAATAAAACAAATTTTTTTTAGGAAATTATTATCATTTCTCTCTATTATGATAATATTGGTATGGCTCAATTACGTATGGAACAAACTATTGGCCAAATGACCGCCGTGGTCTCGGCAGCACACCTCCATCCGATGGTCTAAATTTTCAATAACGCTGAGGCATAATTGAGGTTCTATGCCATTAATGTGCCGAATTATCTCATCCTTTAGCTCTTGAATTGTTGCTAGCTTATCAACGTACACCTTTTCTTTCAAATAACCCCAAAGAAAGAAGTCCAACGATGTCAAAGCACATGATCTTGGCAGCCAATTGACATCGCCGCGACGTGAGATTATTCGGCCATCAAAATTTTCGCTCAGAAGAGCCATTGTTTCGTTAGCTGTGTGACAAGTGGCACCGTCTTGTTGAAACCACATATCGTCCACATCCATATCTTCCAGTTCGGGCCATAAAAAGTTCATTATCATCTCACAATAGCGAACACTATTCAGAGTAACTGCCTGACCGGCCTCATTTTGGAAAAAATACGGCCCAATGATGCCGTCGGCCCATAAACCGCACCAAACAGTCACTCTTTGTGGGTGCAATGGTTTTTCGGCAATCACTCTTGGATTATCATTCGCCCAAATGCGGAAATTCTGCTTATTGACGAATCCACTGAGGTGAATCACTGAAGATGATTTTCCTCGAAAATTGGTCATTCACTGTTGCCATTTCCTGCCACCATTCTCAGCATTGACGACGCTTGAAATGGTCAAGAGGCTTTAGTTCTTGAGTCAATTGCACCTTGTGAGCGTGTAAATGCAAGTCTTTATGCATAATGTTCATCAGCGACGAGCGTGAGAGGTGCAATTGTTGGGCACGACGACGAGTTGAGGTGGACGGCTCTTCAAACACACTATCGCGAACAGCAGCAATATTTTCTGTCGCACGAGCTGTATGAGCATGCACTGGTGTTTTCACACCTCCTACAGACCCGGTTTGCTCAAACTTTTGGACAATTTTTCCGAATGTACGCACATTTGGACGATTAAATTGACCGAAAAAATCACGATGTGCGCGATAAGCATTTTGATTTGAACGCCCGTTTTCATAATAAGCCTGAATAACTTTAAGGCATTGATCGTAATGTGGTTTTCCATGGTTCAAATTGAAATAATCTGAAATTGAAAAATTTTTATGTTTAGGTGTGGTTTACATTTAACATCGGCCCTTAAAATTTAACCAATTATCCATTTGATGTCCACAATTTTTTTTTGCTTGTGTGAAACATTTTTTTTTTACTTTTGTTATAATTTTTCGTAAGACTCTTAACATTTGATTTGAGAAAACACATTTACTTTTTTTGGGATTATAAAAATTATCTTCTCTGCGTATTAGCACAGGAATAGATTGGCTGCTAAACGAGACAGTTTTTTTGCGATTGTTTTTATTTCTGGTTGTTAATTTTTTTTCATTATTTTCTCCGATATCCCGATCATCAATCGAACTGTTTGAAGAAAGCGCTGTGGACGATATTATATATATTTGCCTCATAATTCCTTGCTAGATTACCATTCGGTACTTTTTGCAATTTAAAATTCTTTGGGATAGACTTTTGATATATTTTATTGTTTAATATATTTTACTAAGCCAATGTAAATAGTTAAAAAATATTGTATTCCTGTCCTCTGAAATGGCATTGACCATCCTGGAGATCGAAGGGCTACTGAAGTAATCTCGCTATCGAGTGCACATAGGTCCTTTGTTTTTGTTTTTTTTTTTTGCATGTTGGCAGTTATCCTTACGACATGCAATAGCATCTTGTCGACAGAAACTAGAAATTCTCGCTATTTGAAACATTCAATGCACTAGGTTGAATTCCTTGCAAACAAAAAGCTTAAAAAAAAGTGCGTGTAACGTAGTTCACACAACATAAGTGAAACTTTCAAGGCAGACAAAGAAAGAGGGACCTGAGAGAGAATAAGAGAGAGAGAGGAAGTATATATATACAGTCCTGTGCAAAAAAAAACCGGACAGTCTGAAAACTCCATTTTTTGAAGTAGTATGGATTTTATCAAATATGTTTGAATGTGGTTATATTCCATTGTGTTTTTAATATAAAAGTATGAAATAAAATCAATAAATTTCATACGTGTTTTTAATATTTTCATACTTTATTTGTTTTAGCATAGTCAATAACGAATGTTTTATTATTAGTTCATCCTTATTATATAATATTACAGCTAATTAATTCAAAACAAAATTAATTATTTCATTATAAATGTTATAATTTGAAGTTTTAATACTTGGTCGCACGGCCTTTCGCTTTAATTACCGCTTTAATACGTCTCGGCATTGATGTAACCAGGGTTTGCCACAATTCCTCCGAAATATCGTTGTGCCAAGTGTCCATTATAATGTTATCCAGGTCTGTTCTGTTCTTCGGCTTTTTTTCAGCTGCCTGCTTCTTTACAATGGCCCAGAGGTTCTCAATTGGGTTTAGGTCGGGACTGTTACCCGGCCATTCCAATTGGACAATTCCGTTTTTTTCCATAAATTCTTTTACCTGCAAACAAATAAGGAATAAATCATTGGTCTTTTGATTCAACATTTAAACAAAACACTCGGGAGATTTAACAAAAATCATAACTTACTTTGTGAGATCGGTGGCATGGCGCAGAATCATCCTGAAATATAACGTCCGTTCTTAGAGAATACTGCTCCTCAATGACAGGTATTAAATGCCCATTTAAAATTGAAATGTAAGCATCTCCGTTCACCCGACCGTCAATAAGAGTCAGTGCTTTCGTTCCGTCATAGCTGAAGTAGCCCCATACCATTCTACCAACTGACTGTCTTACAGTAGGCAGTATGCATCCAGTTTTATATCTTTCGATATGCGCCTCACATGGTGGATACCATCCGATCGAAAGAGGTTAAACTTGGATTCATCCGAAAAAATCACATTCTTCCAGTGCTCGACAGTCCGTTTTCATGAGTTTTGGCCCATCGGTATCGTTTTTGGCGCATTTTTTCGTTCAAAAACTGCTTTTTTGCGGGATGTCTTCCTACAAAACCGGCATTTATCAATCTCCTACGCACAATAGATGAATCTATTTCGACGCCAGTTGCATCCAAGAACTCCTTCCTGATGTCTGCCGAAGATTTGAAACGGTCCTGGATACACATCCGCTTAATCATCCGGTCTTCAGCAGGCGACGTCTTTTTTCGTCGTCCAGATCCTTTCTTTCGCTCCGTTGAAGCCGTTTCTGCAAATTTCTTTAAAAAATCGGCAACAGATGATTTGCTGAAGCCTACTTTAGCAGCAATTTGACGTACGGACAATTTTTGCTGTGATAGTGCAATAATTTGCCCCTTAACGACAGCTCCCATTTAGTTCGATCTTGGCATATTTTTGATATTAACACTTGCCACGTATCAACTATTTCACTTATTGGTTAAATTATGATACAAATTAATTCAAAACTGTTCTATTTATACACAAAAAAGCTACTTACCGCCAAAAAGCTTTATACTCAAGCTATAGAAATTTAAATAGGGTAAATTAGATGTCCGGTTTTTTTGCACAGGACTGTATATAAATAAATTCACAACATTTGCAGAGAATACAAATAGGCGAAATTTACAAATAAATTCCCCTTCATCGCTCGTCATATTGACAACTCATACTTTTACGATAGATAGTGCATTGTGTGCGGACAAGCCACTGACGATACGACCGTGTGCGGAGGCCCCAACTGCGTTAATTCCTAAACATTCTTTAAATTGAATATGCCTTGTGAATACCTAGCAGCGACGTTGAAATAAAATTTGTTTCGGCATAAATGTCTTGCTTTTACCTAATAGCACTGCTTGCATACTATTCACAATAGAGCAAGCGCATCCAACTTTGCAGTAAACATCAATCGGGTTTTTTTACAGACGTACACGAGGACAAATTCGTTTCATTTTCGTAATATTTGAAGGTAAATTAGTTAAAAAATTCTTAGTTTACGAATTATCGAGAAAAAAAGAAATACGGTACGCAACGACTATGGATCTGAGCTTGGACGAAATAATTAAAACCAAAAATATTGCTCGACCATCAGCAGTTAGGAAATTGTTAGTATGTCGAAATATATTTCCTTGCATTCAAGTCTGAGCAATCTTAAATCTTTTGGTTACCGCTTTTCATTCATTGCAGCAAAAATTCGAAAAACCCACGTGAAGGATTAACATTGCGAAAAACCTTAAATAAGCCGATATTTATGTAAATAGAGCGCTGTGGCTGATGACCGTAATAAATAATACAAAATATAAACTGTCAAATATCAGACGGTCAACAGCAAATAATTAACCGAAAAGGAATGGATTTATGATGGTAAATTACTATAAAATATATAAGGTATAGCTCTCTCTCTCTCTCCTTTCCTCTGCGTTATATCTTTTTTCTCTCTCGCGGAACGAAAATGCCCAAAACGTTGCATGGCCTTGAAATTTTACTCTCCATTCTCGCCCGTCCCGCTCGTCAAAGAAGTTTCACTTCAAAAATAGTTGGAAATATTGCAGCAACGCATTATTTCCAATAAACTTTAAATGCAGTACCTTTTTTTTCCATACTCCATCATAAATATTAAAAGTCCCAAAAAAATATTTTGAAGCGTAAAACTTGTTTTGAAGAATCGCATACCATTATTTATTTCTCTTTTAAAATTCAAGCTGAGAATTGTAGAAACGTACATGAATGATAAAGTTTGTGGCCGCAGCTAAGTATGTCACAAATACGCGTCCAATGGCGGTAAGAAAACCGCACACAAATAACAGCAGACACAAAAAAAGGAGCAAAAGAGCTAAAAATAGTGTAAGAAACTAACCAAAGGGTAAGAATTTCTCATGCGAGGATGGCTGAATTGCTTTAAATTTGTGCGACTGTGACACGTGCGTACTTATACGCATACATGCAAATATGCCCCTGTAGGGAAATTCACTAGTAAAGAACAGATTCGCTTCCAGTGAACCTGTAACTAAAATTCATGTCTCTTCTTTCTCTGAAATAAGCAACCGGTGAATTTGTGGGAAAACAAGAAGATGCTTATCGCAAATTGGAGGAAAAGAGCGTCTCAGTCCTTAGTAAAGCCTGGCCTGGCTTAGAAGAACGTCAAGCTTAAAGTAGACCGCAGGCATCGTATAGGTCTCCTGTGCTGGACAACGCTATTCCAGACTTTTACTTAGCAAAAAACTAATAGAAGAAGGAATGGTACGGAAGTTCGTGGCCATCTTCACGGATGGCTCAAAGAGAGCAGATAAGAGTAACAACGGAGTCTTCTATAAAATGAGTTCTCACCAAATCACTCGGTAATGTGCACGTCTTAACATAGTCTACTTCAATTCACTTTGATTGCTTGACTGCTAAAAAATATGATCATTGCAAAAGCACCATGGATAGAGATATCCATGGAATTCATCCCTGTACGATGAACCGTCGGATTTGAGGTGCTTTTAGTGGCGTTAAAGTCCCACACTGACTTAAGCTGCTGATAATTTTTACACTTTGTTAAAAAAAATAGTTCAAGAGGTTCTTCAAGCAACTAGCTGTGAAGGATGCTGTAAACGTAGTATGGACTCTCGGTAATAGGGAAATTCCTAGAAACTTTGGTGCTGATACAGCGGTAAGGAAAGAAATCTTAATATAATCTGTAAACTCTACTCATAATGCGACTGTTCCTCTACCTTCGGGTAAACTCCCGCTTAGAGCCGATTTCAATGCAAAGGCAAACGGTAGACGAAGCAAGGAACCCACGAGCCATGCGCGAATACAAATCTGGCCCAGGTTCGATGAAAAAAGATCTAAATGATCAATGCCTTTTGATCATACTTTCACTCGCGCTGTAGTGGGAATCATTACTGCATACTGACTGTGGGGAATGAAGTGGAATTTTGGATAGCCGCTCATTTTTTCAAAGCTATCAGACAATATTGTCCATTGCCCTTAATTCTTTTAGAGACGCATGACAAGTTAATGGGCTCCATTATAAATTACTTTTGTCACAGCTGTAGAGATGAAATGAGGGTGGAAGTCGTCGAGGACAACACTAGCCACTGCCTCACTCATCATTGTTGTTGTTGTTTTAGCAACATGAACTTTCCCCACACATATACAAATAATGCTGCTGAAGTGATAGTCCTTGGCCGTATATAAATCCGGGTCGTTCCGGTTACGTAGAACCGACTGTCGTATGCAGTAGCATTGCCGTAATAGGCAGTAGTTTGTTGAATGCTTAGCAGACTTCAAATCAATAGAGACTCGAAATTTCCAGCATTTCTTAAAATAAGCCCAAATTATATACCACATGAAGAATCTAAAGCAACAGGACTAGAGTCGGCTCACGTCGCAGCAGGATCGAGCGTTTGCCATCCATGAAGGGCGGCAGCCATTATAACTTAAGGTGCACTTTCAACTTACGTATAGCTTATCGGTAGGTTAGTTAAGCTTTATTGGTTAATTATGCTCACTTTATGCGTTTGATTAAAAAGGAAAGCTCACTATGAAAAATATTTTATTTCACTTTTCATTTGCGAGTACTTATAGTCACCATTAAGTATTCTTTACAGTTGGCTACAGCTGTGTCTAAAAATGTTATTTAAATTACTGACGAAACGAATGTTAACTATATTCAGATCGTATTTTATTTTCGCGAAGTTTGAATTCGATAAGTAATTCAAGTAAAGAACCAGTAGTTACCCTTCAGCAGAGATATGCTTGGCAGAAGAATAAAGGGTGGTTAAATTTCAAGGGCCGATGTTGAACGTGAACCACACCTAAACATCAACGACACCGTTGCACTTCTTTCTTTGGGGTTATTTGAAATAAAAGTGTACACTGATAAGCCAGCAACAATTCAAAAGCTAAAGAATGAAATAATTCGGTACATTAATGGCATAGAACCTCAATTATGCCTCAGCATCAACGAAAATTTGGACCATCGGATGGAGGTGTGCCGCCGAGGCCGTAGCAGCCATTTGGCTAATATTTTGTTCCATACGTCATTGAGCCATACGAATATTACCATAATAAGGAGAAACAATAATAATTTCTTAAAAAAATTGTATTTTATTCAAAATCAACACCCACTCTTGAATCTTAACCACCCTTTATAAGAATAGTCGATAATTTACTTTAAAATTTCCTGCACATTTTACGCACTCTTGCTGGTATTCAATCAAAAATTGGTTTCAGATTTTTCCTACTGGGATATATGTATGTAGCTATACGCGTTTACTTAAACTTTCCCTCTATTCAGGGTACATATACATTTACACTTGTGCTCATAAAATTAAGTCCCTTTATCCTTTCAAAATATTCGCATTTTTCGATTTTTTGCATTAATTTTTTATAAATATATGATTCATTATTAAAAATGCGACTGAGATGCCTGGGAGCCCTACTGTTTGAGGGTCTGGAAGACGTCTCAAAAGCGGAGCGCCCAGCCCTACTTAGATTCGCCAAAAGCGCTGACATCCTACATGATGTCTACTTCAAGTATTCATAGAGGTCGGTCTCCACCTGGTATCGCTAGGGACCAAAAGGTCTATGCGTGGCTTATTGCCAACCAGGCTAAACAAAGAACAAAACTATGTAGAAAATTCACAAAAAATTATATATTTAAAAAAAAAATTTCAAAAAAACTTTCAATTTTTAGTTTCAGTTCAGTTTTCAGTTTCAGTTCAGTTCAGTTTTGTATCCCATTAAATTTTGGTGCAATAAGCTGCAAATTCGAGGCCGACAATTTTCTGATTTTGAACAATTTTTTTTTCCATGCGATGTTGTCAATTTTCCTCCACATAAAGTACTTGTTCGGAACTCTTTTTTCGTATATGGAAGATAATACGCAACACCGTATGCAAAAAAAATTGTCAAAAATCAACGCAATTTTTGAGTCACCTTAAACTAACACTTTATTGTAATAAAATAGAATGAACTATAAGATTACGTACTCAGCAATTTTCTAGAAATTCTAATTAATATAAAATTTGACAAATTTGATGACAATTATTTGAATTTTTTTGAATTTTTCGTGAATTTAGTGCATTGCCGAGAAATTTTATTTATAGGGTTTTTGTTAGGCAATGAACTATATTTTAATAAAAAATGAACGAAAAAATTTAGCAAAAAATTATTTCAAATATTGTAAAATGATAAAGTGGCTTAATTGAGCGAACACTAGTGTAGTTATAGGTGCCTTTTCCAGGTGTCAGGTTAAAACGGATTTTACAACTGTTTTACTTACATTTACCGCAACGTTTGCTGTTTTTTTTTTTTGTTTGTTTGCGGTCTCCATTCAACTTCTTCTCGGTTTCGTGTGCTGCCCAAAGAGCAAAAGTCAGACGACGCGGCATATCGCAGCACTTTTTAATGACGACCTCCACATGAGCAATGACAAAAGCGTTAAAATTGAAAGGTCGTTGCAAAATGAAAAAAAAAACATGCGAAAACTTTCTCACTTATAAACTGCATAAATAAAGACCCATACAAAGCAACCGCTTATGTGCGCCTAAAAGCGTGCGTGCATTTATTTCTTTCAACAACTGCAAACCCAGGTACGTGAATTTTCCGTTAGCGAAGGCAGCCGCGTGTGTGTAGTTTACTTGTTAGTGTGTGCAATGACTTTGTAGCGTAGCTGCGGGCTCTTTTCTTCTATTCGTGTTTTCTGTACTTGAATATGGTTAACTGGCGCGGAAATTGAAATTTTATTGCAATGTTTTTGAGAAAAAGTTTTTATTTATTTATATTTTCTTGTCGGGCGACGAAGTGATTATACGCATCAGAAGCTGCTTATTTTGCCTCAGTTTTTTTTTTTTTTTTTTTGTTTGTTGTCATACGCTTGCGGGAATTTGTGCTAGTAAATTTTGCATTTTGTCTTTGTGTAATACAAACTCACACACACACACACACTTTTCACTCACCTGCACCGTGGCTCAGTCGCGCTTTAAGTATTTCTAAGGGACCATTTGTTATCTAGAAAAATTTATTGCAATGTTGTCGCGTCAGTGTTATTTGATTTTTGTTGGCTGGGTCTGGAGTTAAGGGGTTGATTAGGTGTAGAAGTTTAGTTAGTCGTTTTCTGTGAGTATTTTTCATTGCTAGAAGCTTTAGTATATATTATGAAATATTATATTTACATTTAATAGAAATCAGATGAAATTAGCAGTTCGATTCTGCGCCCTCCGGCTACCAATTGTTCACACTTTTTGTTACTAAAGGCCCCGCAATTGATTTTTTTATTCAAAAATTTTCCTGCTTTTTATAAAAATATAAACCGTGCTGTTCAAGCAAGTACCATTCAATTTTTTCTCGTGTGTAAGTATGCAGGAAATTAAGATTCTTGTTTATCATGTGAAAGGGCTCTGAAAGGGCTTTCGAAATGTTAAACTTAAAGCAAACCGTTCAAATACTAGTTTAGACACATGTAGTAGTTTTTGTAAAATATTTTAACCCACTAGCTCCGACGATAAAAAAATAAAGAAGACGTACGCCACAAATAAGAGCAGGAGCTCGGCCAAACACCACAACAGATGTAAGCGCCAATTATACATATAAAGGGTCCGCCTTATAACTTTACGGAATTAAAAATGCTATAAAAAAGAAACTGCTCAATATTTTTCCAAACTGTTTTTTTTTATTTTGAAGTACAATCCTTCCGGTTAATGATGGAATACAACTTCATTCATATGGCTACCATAGTTTACTTCACTGAAACGCGTTTACTTTGCACATTCCAGTCGATCTTGCTGGAGATGTGTATACACACTCAATAGAGCTCTAAGAGAGACTCCCCTACACAGTATATGGTATGTAAGACTTTGTTTGAAAAACTTTTTCTCCTCCTACCACTTAAATGAGTTGTTGGGCTGGGGAATAAGTTCATAGCGTTTTTATATTTTCTTTTATTTTACAACGATTGGTTTGCTGTTTGGTAAAGGGTAGGCATACATTCGATTGAATTGGCGGAAAAAATGAACGGCGATCATAAATCGATTCCAATCACCTTCATTTAATGGGATTTACGGAAAAATTGGGAGCATGAGTGCCACACGATCTTAACGAAAAAACTAAGAAAGTCGCTTTCAAATTTCTTTTCAGCTTCTCTCCTGCCAGTGCTTTTTGTACCGAATCGTCGCAGGAGATGAGAAATGCCGCCGTAGCCGAATGGGTTGGTGCGTGATTACCATTCGGAATTCACAGAGAGGTCGTTGGTTCGAATCTCGGTGAAAGCAAAATTAATAAAAACATTTTTCTAATAGCGGTCGCCCCTCGGCAGGCAATGGCAAACCTCCGAGCGTATTTCTGCCATGAAAAAGCTCCTCATAAAAATATCTGCCGTTCGGAGTCGGCTTGAAACTGTAGGTCCCTCCATTTTGTGGAACAACATCAACACGCACACCACAAATAAGAGGAGGAGCTCGGCCAAGCACCTAACAGAAGTGTACGCGCCAATTATTATTATTTTTTTTTTTTTTATGAAGCAAAGAAAGGAGTGGGTGGCTCCAGGAGATGCGCCTAGCTGAGAAGCAAGCCGAAAATTCATTCATTGGGTGGATCGGGAGGGCATGGTGCACTGGGAAATGTTCGAAAAGAATGCCTCGGTCAACAAGGAGCTCTACATTGCCCAACATGAATGAGGCCATTCCAAATGTACTGATCGAAAAGACCTAATCGACATGGTCGAACCATACTCCTTCACGACAACGCCAGGCCACATGTTGCACACGTTGTTTGCTAGGTCTACATGCGTAAGTTATATATTGGTCTTCTTTACTAGAAGACGTTTTGCGAATGTTTCTGTTTTTTTCCTTTTGGGATTGCAAAATAATAAAATAAAATAGCCGCCGCACAGTGAGGATTGTTTGATAAATTTTGTTCAAAAATGCCAGTAGCATTTTTCAACAAATTTTTTAAATTTTTGTGTGGATTGGTGAGTCCAAGTTCGCTGTCCGTTTACTGCTGAAGAGTCAAATTGAAGGTCAAGCACAGAATATGAACCGGAAATGAAAAAAAAAAGATATACATATATGCTTTTGGAGTTTCTGAGTCCGAGTTCGTTTTCAGTGTGTCTTTGCAGGGTCAAACTGAAGGTCATTTAAAGGTCAATCAAAGAATATTCATCGAAAAATTGTAAAAAAAGAATGTATGTATATACTGGCGGCCGCCGTAGCCGAATGGGTTGGTGTGTGACTACCATTCGGAATTCACAGAGAGAACGTCGGTTCGAATCTCGGTAAAACACCAAAATTAAGAAAAAGGTTTTTCTAATAGCGGTCGCCCCTCGGCAGGCAATGACAAACCTCCGAGTGTATACCTGCCATGAAAAAGGTCCTCATAAAAATATCTGCCGTTCGCAGTCGGCTTGAAACTGTAGGTCCCTCCATTTGTGGAACAACATCAAGATACACACCACAAATAGGAGGAGGAGCTCGGCCAAACACCCAAAACGGGTGTACGTGCCAATTATATATATATATATATGTATGTATAAATTGTTGGTGAGTTCGAATTCGCTGTATATTTGCTCTTGCGGAGTCAAATTGAGGATCAGTTGCAGGTCAAACACAGAACATTCATCGAAAAAAAGAACAAGTATGTTTTTTTTTTGGAGTTGCGGAAAATTCACAGGAGTCGATCAAACCTTAACTTTAAAATTTTATATCATCCTTCAAATCCTTGCATGTAATATAGTAGGCAAGTTGATGTAACAAAATTTAAGCATCCTACAAGCCAAATGTGGATATTCTACATACAACTATATGACATGCCTGCCTCAGCACAATAGGATGCCACTCAGCATCCCAATAGGAATCTTTATAAAGGAAGCGCAAGAGTCACAGAATACAATTTTGAAAAGGTTTCGCATATTTAATATTAGTAAATGCAATAGAACACTGACTAGTGTGTAATAATACCTGATATTATGTGAAGTATGCGCCATTGCTAAAACTTTACTCCATATTTCAGGCAGCATACGGATCCTTCTGACGAAAAATTCGAGTTCTTTTGAATTGATTCATTCATTGAGCCAGTTTGCGATGCTCTCGTAAGAAGTGAACCGCTCTCCCATAGGGGCTGACTGCATTGATCGGAACAGATGGTAATCCGAACGTGCAATTTCGGGCAAATACAGCAGGTGGGGTAAGATTTCCCAATTCAGTCCTTCTAAATGCTTCTGGACTGATTTATCAATGTGTAGTCTGGCGAAGTCATGCAGCAAAATCAGTTTTTCTTGTATATCGTCCATTCCGGCGGCTTTTCTTTGAGAGCTCAGAGCTCGATTCAAGCGCATTAGCTGCAGTCGGACACGATCGCCAGTGATGGTTACCGACTGCAGCTTAAGGAGTTCATAATAGATGACACTCTTCTGATCTCACCAGATGCCCAACATAACTTTTGAAGCATGAATATTTTTGTTCGCTGTCACTTGGGAGGCTCCATCATTTTAATAATAGATCCATTTTTCATCGCCAATGAGGATGCGATGCAGAAAACCTTTTCTTTTCTGCCGTTCAAGAAGCATCTCACACGTCACCAAACGTCTCTGAATATCCTTCGATGTCTCCTTCAATTGAAGTGCCACCCAGTTACCTGCTTTCTGGACCATTCCCATCGCTTGCAATCGTTTGCTGAAGGTTGATCTGTCAACATCCAACTCTTTAGACATATCATGAAAGGTTCGACATGCGTCTTCACCCAATAATTGTTGTGGTTGCGTATCTTACATTTTTTTTGGTGTCCCTTCGCTCGTTCGATCTTTGCCTTTCACGTCGAAATCGCCACTTTGGAAACGTCGATATTGCCACTCTTTACAAGTTGTGAAGGATGGTTAAGTCTTAAGGGCCGGTGTTGATTTTAAATAAAATACAATTGTTTTAAGAAATTATTGTCCTTTCTTCTTACGATCATCTCCTTTAGCTCTTGAATTGTTTGCTGGCTTATCGACCTACACCTTTCCTTTGAAATAACCCCAAAGAAAGAAGTCCAACGGTGTCAAATCACAAGATCTTGGCGGCCAATTGACATCGCCGCGACGTGAGATTATTCGGCCATCAAATTTCCTGTTGAAACCACATATCGTCCAGATCCATATCTTCCAATTCGGGCCATAAAAAATTCGTTACAATCTCACGCTAGCGAAAACTATTCACAGTAACTGCCTGACCGGCCTCATTTTGGAAAAAATACGGCACAATGATGCCGACGGCCCATTAACCACATCAAACAGTCACTCTTTGTGGGTGCATTGGTTTTTCAGCAATCACTCTTGGACTATCATTCGCCCAAATGCGGCAATTCTGCTTATTGACGAATCCACTGAGAAGAAAATGTGCCTCATCACTGAAGATGGTTTTCTCCACGAAGTGCGCGATGTGCATTTTGATTAGAACGCCCGTTTTCATAATAAGCCTGATTAACTTTAACACGTTGCTTGATTATGTGCCTTTCCATGGTTTGAATTGAATTAGTCTGATATTCAAAAATATCAAATGAAATGCAGAAAAAGATTTGACGTTTATGTGTGGTTTACATCCAGAATCGGCCCTTAAAATTTAACCACTCTTTATAACTTCCCGCAAGTGCTGTTTTTCGGGACGAACGTAGAGATTTTTGACGTCACATAAAAAGAGATTTTTACTCTTCAAACGAATGTCAACTACTGCCATCGAGACCTCATATATACACCTTCAAATCTCCACTATATTGCTAGGGCGAACACAAAAATAGTGTCAGCCGCGACACTTCTTTTATGAGGGCGGAAACTTATTCCCAATCCCAACATTCTTTTTAAATTGCATCGTTAAAGCGCAATGGCTAATCTCCGATTGTTTTTCTACACTGAGAAAACTCCTCACAAAAACACCATCTACTGTGCGAAGACAGCAGCAGGTCCCTTCATTTGTGGAAAAAAAATATCAAGCTGCACACCACAAATAAAAGGTGGAGCTCGGCCAAACACCCGAAAGGTTGTAGGTGCCAATTGTAAATAAGTAATATTATCTCGCACATACTCGTATAGTCATTCTCCTCCACCAGCCCTACAAAAAAATTCGCTTCTTCCTTATGGCTTAAAAATATGTTTCCCTATTTAATTTTCTTTTCATTTCATTTTTTCTTATCGAATATGTGATGTACATTTTCGCAAATTAAATTCACTTAATCTTGCACCATTTTTCCAATATTGGCGGTACTACCACAATAACAATTTTCCCGATGCTTATTTTTCAGCTTCCGTTTCTCCATCTCTGCAATATGAAGCTACTTTAACACAATCAGAAGCAGACGCCAAACAGTAACAACTCAACTTTATTGCAATATCAACAGCATTATCAGCTTCAATAGCAACAATTCCAGCAACAACAATCAACATTCTACGTACGTTTGTGTGTATTTATGTGTCCGTAGTCTAGTCAATGCATTTCACGAAAATCAAAGAAATACACACACACACACACACATACACTCCTGTATAGCTTTTGTACAACTTATTCGTACAGCAAGTCAATTCATAGTCTGTTTCCAATACTTTTTTCTTCCCCTTCCCTTTCCTCTTCTTCTTCTTTACTCTCCTTAAGATTTTCGCTAATATCATGCTTGCTTTTGTTATTGTTGTTATTGGCCATGTTATTGCTTGACTCAATTGTTCCCTACTTTACAGCCAACTTTTTTATTTTTATTTCTATTTTATGCTTTTTTCACTTTTGTAGCAGTGCATGTTTGTGCATGAGTGTGTGTGTGTGTTCGGCTTGTTTTGCTTATGTATTGTTGCGGTTATCTTTCCACTTGGCGTGTATTGTTAAAAGCATCAAATCAATTTAGCCCCTATGTATCCTTGCATTCAATCACATGTACGTACACATGCACACACACACAAGTGCTTGTTTGAAATCTTTCCTGGATAAGGCAACAATTCAAAAAAATAAAAAAAACACAAAAAATGCCATGCAACCCGCAATATCGACTGGTTTCAAAATTGCACAGCGATCAGTAATATTTTTTTGTTTTGTTGTGATAGGAAAACTCTGCTGAAGTACGTACGTTCACGTGGCTTGAAATAATCCAACTTGAATTTAAGGTAATCTAAGTCTAGTTGTCCTTGCAGTGGCTAAAGCCAGGCCAAATACTCAGAAAAGCTCATTTGCGTAGCTAAGGAAGTTCACTTTCTGAAAAGTGTTAATCTTTGTGTCTACTTTCAATCGCCTAGGTATGTTTTTCGCTTTCAAATTGATGTGTTTGACGTTCTAGAAATCGCACTGACTTGAAATTTCCCTGAAATATTGTTTAACTTAATTCGAATTAATTATTAATTGTTGGGTATAGGGACGAGCTCCACCTCTTATTTGTGGTATGCGTCTTGATGTCGTTCCACATATGGCTGGATCAGCAGTTTTACGTTGCCTCCGAATGACAGATTTGCTTCTTTTATGAGAAGCTTTTTCATGGCAGAAATACACACAAAAATTTACGATTGCCCAACGAGGGGCAAACAATATTAGAAGATAAATTTCATACAAATCGAAAAAATGTGTATAGCTGATCATTTATTCCTGTATGGAACATGAAACTTCATTAATTAACCCTACAGTAGTCGCGCCCCTGAAACTGACGTAATTGGTCGCACGGTCTACATATGTAATCCATTTTAAAATTAAAAATACGAAAGATAAATATTTAATTCTTCCATTGCTTTTGTCTTAAATATTCTTCTTATTGTTTAATTTATTAATATTAAGGAAAACTAACATAAATAAACTTTCTGTTTTTACATAAAATAATTAAAAACCAAAACTTAATTTTTTAACAAAAAATTAAGATACTTCACAAAAGTATAAAATATATATAAAATAACCAGAAGATAATTGAGATGTTTTAATTGTTTTCGAAGCATGACGAACATACAGTCTTGGAATGATCAGGACAAATGCGTTTATTGCAAGCGTTACACACTTTACGGGTGCTTTTATTACGGGCCCTTCCACAATCGTAGCAACGATCGACGTAGTTATTGTGCGTAGGCGAAAATCACGCCTTTTGACACATTCATAGTTACTGTTTGCAGTGTAAATGCATAATGCGTTGAGAGCACTGAGGTTTACAAGATTATAGAACTTAGTCAGCGGCCACCTTCTCGAATTCCTAGATAAGTCATAAAGAGAACACATCTTGTCAACCAGATCAACGCCATTTTTAGTGCGATTATACTCGTAGTATGTTATTATTTCCGGCTTCCGTTGATCTCCGGTATCAGAATCAATCGCTGTATTGTTGTGCATTGTAGACATGGCTATTACCACTTTGTTGGCTTTTAGTACATAAGAAACCAGAGTATATGGAGAGTGAAATCCAAATCTTGAGGAGCATATTGGATTGCCTATAGCTTTTCTAAATTCCCGGGGAACTTCTCTTTTATCTTTTCGAACGGTAGCAACCATTTTAATTCCATTATCAAATCATTGCTTTGCTATTTTCAGAGAGAAAAACCAATTGTCCATAGTAATATTGATATGACTATTCAAAATTGGTTGCATCATTCTCATCACGATATCAAATCTCTGGTTGCTTAACCGAAATGGACCTTCGGGTTGTTGGCCGGCGTAAATTTCTAAGTTATAGGTGTATGGGTAATGAACATCTACAAGTGCAAAAACTTTCAGTCCATACTTAGCAGGTTTATTTGGAGTATACTGCCGAAAAGAACAACGCCCTCTGAAGGACAAGAGTTGTTCGTCCAAAGTCATTTCAGCAGAGTAGCATACATATGCAAATATTATCAGAAAAGTTGCACAAAATTGTAAAATGAAAAAGTATGCCAAAAGTCCACTTTTCTTTACAAAGTATAACTAGCTATTAGCATAAAACCTAATTTAAAATACTTACGTAATCGGTCGCGCGGTATACATACGTAGACCATGAGTTTCACGAACCTCTAGCGATACAACTGCATTCGACAATTAACAGCGGAACACTGAGAGTGACTCTCTATTTGTTAGTTACAAGTAGCAAAAATCTCCGATGAAATCGATGCAAGATTTTCAAGAAATTTAAAATTTAACAATGGTGGATTACATATGTAGACCGCGCGACTACTGCAGGGTTAAACAAAGAAACATTTTTTTAATAAAAATAGCTTTTTATTTAATTTGAGGGGCGCGAACTTGACTCCAGCCCTATGCTCTAGCAGGCTGTTTCTCATCATGCAACATCCCAATTTTCCATCAACGATGTAGAAATAAAAAATGTACCCGCCTTAATATAAATGTTGAAAAAATTATTTCAAGGAGGCTCACTCAAAAACTACTGCCCTTAGGAAAGCTTTTCTAAGTAAATCTTCCGCCAAAGTGACACCTAGATGTCAGTAGTCAACAATTCCTAAATTTAGATGGTAATTTTTTTTCTGTCATCTTTGACATTTGTCGAGTAGACAGTGATAGAAAAACGCCTTAAAATTATTGAACTTATTATAAAAATGGACGATCTTTAAGAACACAACAAATTCATTATTTTATTCAAGGAAATAATTGTACGTATGAGTTGACAATTCAAAGATTCTATTAGTCGATTTGTGTCTCCAAACTGTTGCAATTTATTTCTTCATGAACAGTTTTTTCTTTAAGTTCTCAACGGACATTACCATCTGGTATAAACCATTCGGGTTTTGACATTACAGCGTCCAGCACTCGAAGTGTAACCAACTTCAGACCGCTAGCGTAGCTGATGCACGGGCATCAGTTGTCTGTAAGTTGGCTAAATGACAGTCCAAAGTATTGTTTACAAACGCGCGGAAGCATTTTGCCGAGAGTAAATGCGATGAATTCAGCAATGAATTTCAATGGAGCTCGATCACTTTCAAGTAAATAAAGTCTTTGTTTATCGCACCATTACTCATTACAATGATACTGGTAGCATCGCGAAACGTCATAGAGGTAGACATCAAAAGACTGCAACGTCACGTGAAATGGTTGAAAAAGTGAAGAAGCGACTTGAGCGAAATGCCCGACGAAGTACAAATCAAAGAACTGAAAACTTAATCGAAAGAACTGAAAATATCTGACCGTAGCATCCACCGCATACCGAAAAATGATTTCAATGTTAAGCCTTACAAGATCCAAAAGGCGCATGATCTCACACCAAAGCAGCAACAAGTCAGGCTTGAGAGAGCGAAGGAGTTGCTTCGCTTGGCCGAAAACAGTTAACTTCCGCACATTGTGTTCTCTGACGGGAAAATTTTTCAAATTGAGCAATTTGCAAATCCCCAAAACGTTACGGTTTATTTAACCGACCGTTCATACGAGAACTCGAGTCATCGATTGGCCACCAGGAGGCTGCACCCGTCACAGGTTATGGCTAGATGGGCGCTCTCTAATCGTTTTCATGAAGCCTAACGTCAATGTTAATGTGAAATATTATCGGGAAAGTATTCTGGAGGTTACTTTGAAGTCGTGGGCAGACAAACATTTCGGTGGCAGACCATGGACGTTTCAGTAGGACTCCGCACCGTCTCACAAAGTTCGAATGAACCAAGAATGGTTAAAAAATAACGTTCCGAACTTCATAACGCCCACACAATGGCTCTCAAATTCTCCAGACGCGAATCCGATGAATTAATCTCTTTGGAGAGCAAAATCTGAACTAAAAGTTTACCCAGTCTCGAGGCGCTGAAAAAAGTCATTGTCCGCGAGTGGGCCAAAATACCTGAAAGTCACATTTGGGCAGCTTGCGATGCGTTTCTGGACCGTCTCAAGGCCGAAGTCAAGGCAAAAGGTGATCATATCAAGCAAAGGTAAATTGATTCTATTTTTTTTATTATTTTCACACATTTTTTACTTTGAATTGAACAAAAGTAATTTTCCAAACTAAATTATGGGTTTTTCAATTGGTTTCACCTCGAGTGCCGGACTGTATACGAAGTATCTTATTTTGCGTTTGTTGTATAATTTTTTTATTTGTACTACTTGCAGCTCCCCAAATCTTTGTGTGTTATATTTTCTCTGTATATTAGCATCTTATCTTCTAGTGAGATCGTTTTTCCCAAAAGGAAATGAAGTTGTTTAAGCCTAGTCTTGATTTTGTGTCGTTTTTGTCCAATGTGTAACTTCCAACTAAGTTTATTATCTATAATCATACCCAAGTATTTTGCCTTTGTATAGAGGTGAATTTATTTATTCTTTATGAATATGGGATTGTTTCTGTTTCCCCTTGTTAGTGTATGTGGTTTTATTCTCGTTTATTTTAATTCACCGTTTCTCGAACCATTGAATTGTGGTGCTAAGTAATTCCTGAAGTTTATAAGCCATCTTTGGATTTTGTTCTGATGCTAGTGATGCCTTGTCTGATAGTGTCGCCTGCAAGTGTTGCTATTAAAGACTTCTTTGTTGCCGATGTAGGGATATCATAATATCTGCATAAGAAGGTAAAGAAGCGGTCCAACGACACTGTCTTGCGGTACACCTGCTTCTATTGTGAGTTTATCAGAGCACTTATCTTCGAATTTTGCATAAAATTATCTTGCAGTTATATAGATTTTCATCAATTTGCAGTAGTCTGTTGGTAAATAGGGTAATAGTTTTCGTAGATGTCCTGCACACTGTGTCAAAAGCTTTGGCTACATCGAGGTATGCTGTTCACGCGTTCGTAATTTACTGATGTCTTCAACAATTTTGTACGTAGCTCTGTGAACTTGCTAGAAGGGGTGGAGTTTTTTTGTCTGAATCTGAATTGATGCTAAGGTATTATTTTGTGTTTTTGTATAACTCACAGAAAATAGAATGGCGTGGAGTCACCAGAACTTTCTTAGTGCTCTGTTTATTGCGCTGGGATCAAACAGCTTTCGAAATAGCACATGAAGAAATGGAGATCCTGAGATATATGTAAGTTGTGAAATTCCCCTTTAACAGTCAGGGGGATGCCGATGACCGGATAGGAGGAACTTGAGATCAATTCAGTCCTATTCGTGGCAAGCTCATTCGCAATTTCATTTCCCTCTATGTTCCTATGTGCTGGAACCCAGATTGGAGAAATGTTACCTGCCTACCCAAGATATTTAATCTCCTTCTTACAGGAGTTTACTAAAGGCTTTTTCAATAAGGGCGGGTAGATGTTGAAATGGAATAAAATGGCGTTTGCTGTGTGGCACGTAGCGCCATCCTGCTGGAACCACATGTCGTCTAGGTCCATATGGTTCAATATGGGGCATAAGATATTGGAAGGGCCACCACGTCTACCGAAAAATGGGCGCAATGTGCGCAACGTTTGCGTTAATGAACACTCATTTTGATAATAAAGTTTTATCATTTGAACGTGCTGTTCAGTCGTGTAACTTGCCATGATGATTTGGCATAAACAACTGAATAATAAACAAAAGATTTGGCAGATGTCACCAAAACAAAATGGCTGCCACAGGGCGCCAAAGTCGACCCCCGCCACATTCCCTAAGCATTTTGCATGCCTGCAGGATGGCAAAGACATCTGCTTGAAAAACACTGGCAGTATTTGGAAAAAGATAAAAAGGCTGATTTATAGAAAACCCCTGTTCCAACTCTGGATTCCATCTTGAAGCCGCCTGTGAAAGAAGAGGTGCTAGCTTTGGTGCAGATTTCCCCTCGTTTCCGGATAGAGAGATCTGTTCCAAGTTCAGAAAAATACGGTCTTAGCTGCCCAAACTTGCTGCCACGTCCCTCGTAAGATTACCTCCACAGGCCAGCCGCCTATAAACTGATTGCATTTTGAACAGCGATGAAAATAAAAAAGTTCATGGGAAGTAAGTGCAAAACGGCATTCAGGGCAGCACTGGGGCATATTTTATATGCTCAGATTGTGCCAATACAAGCAGTCCTTTGTACCGTCCCCAATTTAGTGATATTATAGCCCTTCCGAAGAGCTGTTATTTTATAAAAATATAAAAAAATAGTTGAAGTTTCCAGCTGTGAATGAAGTAGACGCACTGGATATCTCTGTTTACATTTTTCCATTTGAAAGGCTTAAAAAAATTAAAACTCAACTGTAAAACGAGCCGTGGTTTACACATTCAGATGTGGTTTTTAATATTTACTTCTTCTAAGTAAAATCAATCGTATTTTTAAAGTGGCAAATATCTGCCACTCCATAAGTTTGCACATAGTTTTATTATAAGAAGGGCAAGGTGCACATAGAAAATAAGAACTCACAAATGTATGCGCTCTTCTTTTTCTTTATACGCCTACTACTCTGCATCTTTTCACGGGTATGCTTAATATACATTTTATTTAAACTGTGACCCAGTATCTACATATATTGGAGGAAAATTCCTAAAGAAACACATAGAAAAAGGAAACCAGGTATTCAAAGCGAATAGTTTAAATAAAGAAAATTGCAACAGCGTTTGTGAACTCAAAGAAAATTGCGAAATGAAAAAAGCTACAAAGAAAAACAAGAGACTCTGCACTGAGCTAACCAGCAAAATTTAGGTTTATCGCTTATTGTACTTAGCTCCGACTTAGATACCTGCTTACACATACACGCATGAGTGTGTTGAGACAAAAACAGGGTAGCCACAATAGCAAGCCGAACCACAAAACAAAAAAACAAAACACACAAAAAAAAATGCTTGAACAGAAGCTGCAGCTGGAAGTCGGTGCAGAAACTATTCTAGTGAGCTTTGTTATAGTTGTTGTTGTAAATCGAAGATGCTACTAGGTAGAAGCTAAGCTATTTTAGTTTTTGCTCTTTACCAAGCAATTGTTTTTTGCACCTACACTTTTTGCCTTTCCTCTCCCAGCGCTCTTCATATACTTCGATTGCAGCAACTTTACTCTGCTATTTGCATTTTTATCCTGTAAGGACAATGCAGAAACAACGTGTATTGAATACTTATGTATATGCATACACATACATACATATATACTTTTATTGTATGTACAGAGAAAAACAAGAACGTCGATTATAAGGACTCACTTTCATGCAGCAGCACCAGCGTATGGGCATTCGTAGTGTCTGTGGTGTGCAGCAAAAACGTAGCTACGAGAAATGTGCAAAAAATCGTATTGCAATCACAACAATTCGAAATGCAGGTAATCGAAGTGCAGCTCGTCTCTTCGGGTCCTTTTTGCATCGAGTCAGCCATAGCGAGCGCACGCGGAAATACTTTTGCAATAACAATGAAATTTACATAAAAATCATGTTGACTAAGCGTGAGCTGGTCGCTGGTGCTGCTTACTTGCGTTCACTGCCTCGCTGGCTGTTCGAGCGTCAGATTGCTTGGTCATAGTTTCGCCTGATTGTGAGTTTGCTGAGAATTTTAAGCACAATGCAGAGGCAGTGTGCGTTGCAAGGGAGTGCGCAGCGATTGAAAGTCTCATCAATATCATATTTTTTCATTGCGTCTGCTACTGTAACCACTATTTTTTCACTTTTAACGTACCCTCACCTCGCATCGCTCTTACATTATTTTTTTCTTTCCCTGCTCGTAAGCATTAAATTAAGACATATTCACCTTGCTGGCATAAGCTGCATGAAAAGTGGGATCTCGATTTTTGTATTCCACTGATCCTTTAACGGCTGCTGAATTTTAAGCAGCATTCGACCTGATTTCTGAAGCGCGCGTCCTGCTAACATTTTAGGAAAATTAGAGTGTAAAACGTGTTGTTGTTAAATGCGGATTATATTCTGCGACACCACATTTCGGAGGGTGAGAATGGGAGAGGGCAAAACACTGATGTCGATTGGGTATATCAAAACCACGGAAGTGCTCGCCTCATGCAGGCGAAATTTTTTTTGGTGGCCAAATTCAATTTTCACATCTCTTGTCCAGTTTGTTTCGAAAAATTGCAAATAATTTTTAAAGTATAAATCTGAGCCAAATATAATGTTGGGCCAGAGAAAATATCAGGTCAATGCATAATGTTTAAAGTATTTATTGATCAATAATATATTTTCCTTCATTATTTACAATGCCTTCCGAACATTTAGGCAAATTTTTAATTCCCTGCTCAAAAAATTGTTTGTTCTTGGAGCCGAAATATGCTTCGATATCCCTTTTTATAGCTTCTTTTGAGAAGTAGTTCTTATTACTCATATGGGATTGAAGTCCACGGAAAAGGTGATAATCATAATGATGCGGCATTAGCTCCTTGCGGTATGAGGTCTTGCGTTGTCGTGGTGAAAGAAAACTTTGCGTCTATTCACTAAAGACGGTCGATTTTTGTTAAGTGTCTCATTCTGGTTTGATAGCTGATGGGAATAATAATCAGCAGTTATCGTCTGATTTTCCCGTCTGAAGTTCATAATAAACAATACCGGCCATATCCCACCAAATAGATAAGATAATATTCTTGGGGGGAAGGCCATCTCTAGGAGTCGGTTCTGGTGTTTCATTTATCTAACCATTGGCGTTTGCGAACAAGATTATTGTAAAGGACCCATTTTTCATCACCAGTAACGATACGGTTCAAAAAACTTTCATTTTCAAGCCATTGCAGTAGCTGAGAACACACATTCACTCTCTGCTGAAGGTTGGCGACGGAAAGTCTATGCGGAACCCATTTTCCCCGCTTTGAAACCTTTCCCAACTGAACCAGGTGCCTGTGAACTGTTCCATGCGATGAATTTAACCTCTGAGCTATCATATCGACTGTCAAATTTTGCTCAGCTTCCACGAGTTCGAGCAAGGGGTCGGAGTTAAAGACTTCAGGACAACCAGCGCGCGGGGCATCTTCCACGTCGCAGTTACCACTTCGGAATTTTTGAAAACAACTTTTGCGCAGTCCTTACACTCACGGCATCCTCTCCGTGAACAGTGTTTATTTCTGTAGCAGCAGTTGTTGAATTTTTACCACTTTTATAAAAAAATATAAAATATGCCGAAGATTCCATTTTATTTTTTAACAACACCTGCTTCTATCCCCGCTTGAAATCATTTATTCAATGCACAATATACCAAAGAAAATATAAATTGTTCCGTTAGTGATGGGGTTTTTTTGGAATACTCGAAAGAGTTTTCGCTGTAGTCTCTCGAGCTGGATTTTTTAAATTTTTATTGTATTTATGACGTAAAACACATACTACTGTGGGCAAAAATAAGGTGAATTTATTTGTCAAACTTCGCGGATTAAAATTTCGCTCTAGTTATTTTTTCATGAGTTGGCAGCACTGTTAATAACATCTGGGCCAACTTTCATGTGAATGTCATTATCAGTAATATATTTACGCTTGTGTTTACCAAACGACCAAGAGTGCATTTTTCGATTTTTACAATATCTGATTTGATTGAGCAGAGAAGCGCCAGCAAATTTTGTTTGCGGAATGAAATTTCGGCTGCGGAAACGTTTAGCATGTTGCAGAAGGCATTTGGTGATTCGACCATGTCGCAGAAAAATGTTTATAAGTGGTACAAAGAGTTCAAAGAGGGTCGAGAACGTGTTGATGACTTGGAGCGCTCCGGACGACCATCGGCGTCAACAGATGGCCAACACGTCAATAAAGTGAAGGAGTTAGTGCTCAAAAATCGTCGGTTGACTGTTAAAGACCTTACTGATGTGATCGGAATATCAGAAGGATCTGTGGAAACCATTTTGAAAGACCATTTGGGCCTACGAAAAGTCAAATCTCGTTTGGTACCGAAAACTCTCAATTTCTTGGAAAAAAATCGTCGCGTTGACTATCAGGACAAACTCAAATGCTTTCAGACTATCAGAACAAGCTCAAATGCATCATTACGGGAGATGAGACTTGGATTTATGCTTATGACCATGAAACAACCGACCAATCAAGCGAATATCGTGCTAAAGGCGAGGCCAGACCGAAAAGAGCGCGTCAAAGTCGTTCAAAAATAAAGGTCATGATGACAGTTTTCGATTTTCGTGGTGTGGTGCACTATGAATTCCTTCCGCCTGGCCAAACTGTTAATAAGGAATATTATTTGAGCGTTATGCGTCGTTTACGTGAAATTGATTTACAAAAATAAATAAAGATTTTTAATTTTACAACCAAATTCACCTTACTTTTTGCCCACAGGAAAAAAAAAGAAAATATTAATCCTGGCAATCCTAATAAGGATAATGGAAAAATTTTATCAAATTATTGCATTGTCATCGGTCCTTGATAGGTGTGCAAAATTCCAAGTCTATCAGAGTTGTGTTAAAAAGAAATTTGCCCAGTAGCATGTATTCGAGTTTGTAAATACGTACTGAGTATCGGCGGGTGAATAGCCCTTAAACTACAGTGGGTATATACGTACATATGTTTCTATCACCGCTGCATTAAAATTTAAGACTTAATCAAGCCGCACGTAACATTATCCGACTACCTTTCTCGCTCTATCAGCGGAAGAGGCCGACATTTGGTTCACACCCAACTAAGAACGGATGACAGCAATTCCATTTATTGCCACCTGCATTAAGTCAATGATGTCTGCTGACTTTTTGCTGAAGATTTGTCAACCAACAACACAATATGTGGCCACACTAAACATTATAGGTATCTTTAATGTTGTTGTTTTTGTCAGTATTGTCGTCAAACCTGAGTCATTCAGTCACTTCACGCCAAACTAAACGGTGTTGACATGCAAAATTAATTGCTTCGCTGTCTGACTATCTCTCACCTACTCACACTAGCGCACTCTGGCAATGCCGCCTCTACCCCTACACTCTTTTTATTAGCTGTGTGCTGTAAATTTATGCAGGTAGATACGAATGTGTTGCTGCAGAGTTGATTTAAGGATTTGAGTGCTAAACTGCCGGAAGTGGCTGATTGCAAATCGTACAAATGACAGCAGTGGCAAAAAAAAACAACAAAAAAAAAAAAAAAATGCGAATCACAAATATTCGCCAAATCACCAAAATACATTTGCAACACGAGCCTGCAGTCACGAAAAGCCCTAAGGAGACGTCCACTGAGGTTTGCGTAATTAACTGCTGATAGGCGATTAGCCAAGAAATGACAGCGCGCTAGGGTGTGGCCACATATTGGGTTTTGCAGCGTTTCAATGACGACTATTCAAATCGATTAGGTGAGGAATAAGCGAAGCGCATTTATACATTTGCAAGTTAATTAAAAAAAATTGGAAATTAGTTTTAGGGATGACTGCTCAAAATGGTGTTTCTCAAATTAGCATTTCAGAGAAGAATGGAAAAAGAGTAGTATTTTGTTAAAAATGGAATTAGATTTTTGCAAAATTCAAGATAAACACGTAAGCAGTTATGCCGGCTTGGATTGGCAATGACTTCATCGGTTATTCAATAAGTAGATATTCAAGGTTGGTTTTAATTTATTATTAAGTATACGAATTTGTGTATGTGTGTAGCGGAAATGTGTTCAACTAATAATAATAGACAGTGTTTGGATTTTAAACTTCTTCAGTTTTAGACAATGGTTTGATAGTTGATACTACTTGATCAAGGAGCTTTTTAGTTCAAAGGCATTCTGAGTTCTGCCAGTGATTCCAGCTTTCGAGATAACGCTTTTTAACAAATAACTTCCTAAATTTTCAGGTTATTTTCATAAAATTCTGCATGTGATTCTTTTTGAATATTTTCTCAACTATTTCTGAAAATCATTGAAGTCGGTTCATTACAATTTATAGCTCCCATGCGACTGGCTACTTAGGCACGTATAAGATTTTGCACTAAAACTCCTCTCATTAAGCAGTTAAGAATATGAATATTAATACTATTTTGATTTATCATAAACAGAGAGAAGTTAATTTGGAAAATAATTTAGCTCGAGTTACAAAACAATTACTTTTAATTCCCGCCCACACCCTTTGTTCACGTATTGAAGTTTTTCCCACCAATAAAGGGACCTTCATTTTTATGCCAACTCCGAACGATAGATGTTTTTTGTGAGGTTACTTTTCATGTTAGAAATTGACTCGATTTACCATCTACCGGTCGGGAGGCGACCACTATTAAGAAAAATTTTGTTACCGAGAGGCAATCACGTATCAACTCATGCGGCTACGGAGGACATCCTATCGAGAACATATAACTTTCAGATACGACCAATTCAGGTATGAAAATACAGGTATGATGTGACAATAAACATAAATGAAACGTTTTTATTTATTTGCTACATTTTACAGATAGACATATTAGAACTTAAGAGTGGATAAATTATTTTGCATACATCGATTTCCATACGAAAGTCTAAGCAAATTGAATTTAAAGGACCCTAAGCTTAGATCAGCCATAATATTTGAGATACTAAGTAAAGTCAGAGGCCAGCCACTCTTCAAAAATTTGTTTGTCAGAGAGTTTTAAAATCGATTTCTAGATTTGTTTTAATCCTCCCTATAAACCTCCATATGTAAGTATATCAACTTTTGCTGATCATTGTCGGTTTAGATATAATTTCTTTTAACTCCTATTTGGGGCGTAGGGCCAGTTATTATATTATGTATAGTATATGAATAAAAATAATGTTCCCTTGTTCTAAATAGCTGGTTTTTAATTAGTCGATTAAAATTTTGACGCGTCTTTGAAATTCCAAGAAAAAGGATAAGCCAAAAGAGATCGCAGAAGGGTTAAAACGGGGACTGTCGAAAAAATATGATGTTCACTAGACAGGGCTAGTTTACTGGGGCGGCAGCCCTTAGTCGGGAAAACCCGAGTCATTCCGGTAACGTAAAACCGGCTGCCATGGGAATGCCTCTTAAACTACGCCGACGAAATCCAGGACAAAACTGACCGAAATCTATTGGACATGACTGTGTTTAGACAGTCAATAAACGACATTCACCGGGAGACCGTCACCACCTTCTTAAGCTCCCGTCCTGTGAATAGCGTAATCGGAGTCCAACCACCACCTATAGCAGACGAAAAGCTCCAGCTTCCTCGTGAGACACGTATAACACTAGCACTATTACGTTCTGGATACTGTAGCAGGTTAAACTCCTACTTATCCAGAATCGACCCCGACATACCAAACACATGTCCGGCTTGTGAAGGTACCCCGCACGACACTAACAACCTTTTCACATGCCCTCCAAAACCGACCCATCTAACACCCCTCTCCCTCTGGACACGAACCGTCAAAACAGCATGTTTCCTGGGCTTTCCTTTAGATGAGCTAGACGATGCTGACCGGTGATATGCCCTACACTGGCGGAATTTGTATTACTGTTAACAAACAAACAAACAAACTGTCGAAAAAGACAAAAATATATTACAATATTGTTTCTAAATTAAAGGAGTTTGGGAAACTATTTATATAAAAATATTTTTGAACAGAATTCCCACTTATTTAGAAAATTCCTAGGAGCGCAACTAAGTTATCGCTGTTTTTTTTGAAGAAAATACAACTTTATTCTGAAAAAATGGTTACAAGTGAATCATTGAAGGTATTGCCCATCGCTGGCTTCTACTTTTTCCCATCTTTCTGGTAGATCTCGTATACCGTCGCGGTAAAACTGTTCATCTTTTGAGGCTATTCACGGATCAAGCCATTTTTTGATGTCTTCATATGAATGGAACTGCTGGTCAGCTAGACCATGTGCCATCGATCGGAACAGGTGATAATCGGACGGGGCAACATCTGGAGAATACGGCGGGTGGGGTAGGATTTCCCATTTCAGTGTTTCCAGGTAGGTTTTAACGGGTTTGGCAACGTGAGGCCGAGCGTTTTCGTGCTGTAGAATCACTTTTTCATGCCTTTCCACGTATTGCGGACGCTTCTCGCGCAGTGCTCGGCATGAATTGAAATCGATACCGATGCCCAGTGATGGTTTCGCTTGGTTTTAACAGTTCATAATAAATAACACCACCTAGGTCCCAACAAATACATAGCATAACCTTCGCAGCGTGAATATTCGGCCGAGACGACGACGTAGAAGCATGACCGGGCAGTCCCCATGACTTTCTTTTTTTTGGATTGCTGTAATGAATCTATTTTTCATCACCCGTCATGATGCGATGAAGAAACCCTCTCCTTTTTTGCCGCTGGAGCAGTTGTTCACAGGCGAAAAAACGACGTTCAACATCTCTAGGTTTTAACTCATAAGGAACCTAAGTCCCCTGTTTCTGAATCATTCCCAAAGCATGCAATCGCTTGGAAATGGATTGACGGGTAACTCCTAATACTGAAGCAAGCTCTTCTTGCGTTTGAGACGGATCCTCATTGAGCAATGCCTTCAATTCAGCGTCTTCGAAGGTTTTTGGCCTACCTTCACGTAGACGATCGTCAACATTAAAATCACCGCCTCTGAAGCGACGGAACCAATCTCGACACGTTCATTCACTTAAAGTATCATCTCCATTAACTTTTTGTAGCTCTCGATGAGCTTCAGCTGTCGTTTTTTTTGAGCTAATGGGGAAAATCAACACTTCCCACAAATGACGATTATTCGGCACAAAGTCAGACATTTTCTCAAAACCAAGAGGGTATAATACCAAAATAAAATCACTAATGTGTCGAAGCAGTTTGTTTACCATATGTCTAAGCTTGGTTTATGATGTTGAGGTTATGTTAGAATCGATTAGCACACACTGCTGGCGGCATATATTGGCAAACAGCGGGAACTTAGTTGCGCACCTAATAAAATGAAGTGAATATTAATTAAACTTTGACATACTACTTATAACTATATGAGCATTTTGTGAAAGCTATAGTAATCCCGCCTATAACACGGTGGATTCGTTCCGCGTAGTGTGAGTATTCTCGTATAATTCGCCTGTTTGGCCCCATATAACGCTTGATGCAAATAATTTACGTTTCACTTTTGAAGGTTTAGAGCGAATATTAAGGAAAACTATGTTTTGAAGTACTTAAATACGGGGGAAGTTCCGCATTATACGAGGGACATAAAATTGCGTTACAATTACATTATATGGGTGATTAAAACTGAATATAAAAATATTTTTAAAAATAGGTTGCACTCTGCTAAACAATAAATGTGAACCAATTAAGGTACTCGGATATAAATAATATACTAAATTATGGTATCATGCAAGCTGTTTGAAATAGCTTTGATCTACAAAATTTTTAAAAGGTGTTGCCATGTGTTGAAAAAATAAAATCGAACCAATTCAGGCACTTAAATAATTTATAACACTGTGATATCAAATGAGGCTTGTTAACGAGACATTTTAATCTACAAATATTTTTAAAGGTGTTGCCACCTGTTAAAAGATATAACTTAACCAATTAACGTTTATAAAAAATATACTATAATATGGTATTATAAAAGCAGCTTGATATAATCTCACTCTCAAAAATATTTTTAAAAGCGTTGCCACCTGTTAAAAATTTAAATTTGGCCAAAGAGGGTGTGTAAATAATGTGTCATAAAAGCAGTTTCATATATGTTTAATCTAAAAAATATATGTAAAGGGGCTGCCACCTGCTAAATATTAAAACTTAGCTAATGAAGATGATGAATAATGTATTACAATATGGTATCATAAAAGTAGTTTGAAATAAGTTTGACCTAAAAATTATTTTTCGAAGAGTTGCCACCTGTTACAAAATAGTATTTAACCAATTGAGGGTGTAAATAATATTTTACAATATGGTATCACGAAAGCAGCTTGAAATAATTTTAGCCTAAAAAATATTTGAAAGTGGCTGCCACCTGTTAAAAAATAAAATTTAACCAATTAAAGTGTGAAAATAATATATTGCAATTTGGTATAATGAAAGCAGTTTGAAATTATTGTAGCCTAAAAAAATATTTGAAAGGGGTTGCCAAATGTTAAAAAATAAAATTTAACCAATTAAAGTGTGAAAATAATATATTGCAATTTGGTATAATGAAAGCAGTTTGAAATAATTTTAGCCTACAAATATTTTTAAAAGGGTTGCCACCTGTTAAAAGTAAGTATTTAACCAATTAAGGGTGTAAATAATATTTTACAATATGGTGTCATGAAAGCAGTTTGCAACAATTTCAGCCTAAAAAATATTTGAAAGGGGTTGCCACCTGCTCGAAAATGAAATTTAACAAATTAAAGTTTGCAAATAATATATAACAATTTGGTATAATGAAAGCAGTTTGAAATAATGTTAGCCCAAAAAATATTTTAAACGGGTTGCCATCTGTTAAGAAATAAAATTTAACCAATTAAAGTGTGCAAATAATATATTACAATTTGGTATAATGAAAACAGCTTGAAATAGTTTTAGCCTACAACATATTTTTAAGGGGTTGCCACCTTTTAAAAAAATAAAATTTAACCAATTGAAGTGTGCATGTAATGTTTTACAATGTGGTATCATCAAAGCAGTTTGAAATAATTTTAGCCAGAAATATTTTTAAAAGGGTTGCCACCTATTAAACTAAATGTCCACGTTCAATTTCCCTTCTCCATGAGTGCTTAAATCTTAACATATTCACGCACGAACTCAATATTAATAACTCATAAATTAATACCTTAACAAATGCTAAAACCTGCATACTTATAATTTGTTATACTAATGCGCCAAAGCGCCGATAAATATGCTTTAGGCATCAAATGCACATTCACTCTTTAACTCTACTAATGCATGAAATGGCTTGGAGATAATCCGAAACATTTACACAATAATGAGTAAGTATACATAGTAATGTTAATATATGTAAATAAATGGCTTAAACCCTTACCTGGTTATTGCATATACCGCATTGCATAATTAAATACACAAACAATGTGGCGTGCAGGAATCTCTCCTTGTGTGAAAGTCAACAGCTGTGGCAAGGAGCATTTGTATTGATGTGTAAAATAATATGCATGCCTATGAATACATACTTACATGTGTATATGCGTATGCACATATATTTATACTTGTATACTTAAGAATTACAGCAAGTGTGAGAAATTCATAATTTCTCAGATTTTCTGGTATTAAAATTATCCATTAATATACTTACACATCCACACAGCAGCTTATGAGCATAAGCAAAAGCTGCTGCATGCCTACAGATTACATTCTGCACCGAGCACTCGCTTCTTAATATGAGTGCTTATCGTTAGCAATATGATTTGGCAGCTTTGAAAGTTATTTCGTGACACGTGTGTGTTTAATTTTTTAACACCTGCTTAGTATGAATATTTTTTTCGAAATTTGCATAAAAAATCATGTCGTCCTCTCAAGTGAACATTCGCTTCAATATATGAAATGAGATGTGTTATATAATTGTTATTGTTGGCAATAGACCACAGTCGGTCCTAATATCCATTATGTCCCTTCAAGAATTTAGAGTGTGTATTAGTTCTCCCTGCGAAAGGAACTTTATAAGGACGCTAAATACATTTCAGGATGCTTTTTCAGTACAGGTAGTCAGGTTTAGTTTGCGTTTGGTCGAAATTGGTGATCGAATATCTTGGGGTCTGGATCGACACAAAACTTTGTTTCAGGCAGCATTTAATAAATGGAAGTTCCAAGGCGGCTTCTGTCAATTATACTCGCACAAGCAAGGTGCGCTGCATGAAGCTTACGTGTCTGATGGCGCAATCTCTGTAATAGCTCCTCTGGATCTCTTGGCAGATGAATCGGCGCAAGGAGCACGACCCATACCATTTCAAAAAGCAGTTGAACGATTGCTGACAATTGGCTGGCGCAAGCAGTGGTGGAAGCAGTCAACGGGCGTTGGACCTACAAACTCATACCAACTAGAGGTGAATGGTTAGAAAGTAAGCATGGAGACACAGGCTATCACCGTTCGCAGTTGCTCAACTGACATGGTATTCCCCACCTGCAACATTTTAAAGTGGCAGATATCCCTTTCTTTCCAAACTGCCCGAATAATGACGAAAACACAGAACATGACCGCTTCAGAAGGAACGAGCTATTCTCGAACAAGGTCTAGGTCATCAACCATCTCCCAGCACACTCATACGAGATAAGTGCGGAACCAGCAGTAACTGAGAGGCAGCCCAAATGTTCACAAGTTAAAAACGATAAATAACTGATAGAATAAAATTTTATTTTATATCACATTTTTTGGGAATATGTTTTGTAATAATTAAAAATATTTTTCTTTTTATTTTTAATATCTGAAAAACAGCTATAAATAGGAAAATACGAAAAAAGTCTGAGAGATGGTATTTTTCAAAAATAAAAACAATTAAAAAGCGTTTAGAAAAAAATTTCCTTTCCTACCTACAAAAACCTTTTTCTCCCAAATAATAAAATCAATAACATATAAATATTTTTTTATTCGAAATAAAAATATTTTGTTGTTTTAGAAAAATTTAATTTCATTTATTTTATTTCAAAAAATATTTTTTTATCCGAAATAAAAAATATTTTTTTATTTTAGAAAAATTTTATTTCATTTATTTTATTTCAAAAAATATTTTTTATCCGAAATAAAAATGTTTTGTTGTTTTAGAAAAATTTTATTACATTTATTTTATTTCAAAAAATATTTTTTTATCCGTAATAAAAATATTTTGTTGTTTTAGAAAAATTTTATTTCATTTATTTTATTTCAAAAATATTTTTCTATCCGAAATAAAAATATTTTGTTGTTTTAGAAAAATTTTATTTCATTTATTTTATTTCAAAAAATATTTTTTTATCAGAAGTAAAAAATATTTTGTTGTTTTAGAAAAATTTTATTTCATTTATTTTATTTTACAAAATATTTTTTTATATACAAATACATACAATAATACAAAAAAAGCTTTCCCCAACAAAATGTTCAGCAAAAAATATTTTTTTATCCACCAGAACAAAATTTTTTTTTTCAACAAAATTTATTTCGCCAAAAATTCTGAACAAAAAGTGTTTTTTTCTAAAAACAAAAACTTTCAACGAAAAATGTTTTATATTTTTTTATCCACCGGAAAAAAAATTAATCAATAAAAAGTTTTTTTCCCGAAAAACAAAAATTTTCAACAAATTGTATTCGCTACAAAAATAAAAATATTTTGTTATTTTAGAAAAATTGTATTTCATTTATTTTATTTTTATTTATAGATAAAAAAATGTTCAAAAAGTCTAAAATACAAAAAAAATTATCTTTTAAAAATAAAAAATATTTCTAAAATAAAAAAAAGTAAATAATGATACAAAATTTTATTTTTATAAAATAAAAATTAACCGAAAAAAATTTTCCACATTTTTTTAATATTATATACAAATATTTTTTAATACAAAAAAACTTTTCCCCAACAAAATTTTCAGCAAAAAATATATTTTTATCCACTAGAACAAAATCTTTTTTTCCAAAAAAATTGATTTCGCCAAAAATTTTCAATAAAAGTTTTTTTCGTGAAAACAAAAATTTTCAAGCAAAAATGTTTATATATTATTTTTTTATGCACCAGAAGACAAATGAATCAATAAAAAATTTTGTTCCCGAAAAACAAAAATTTTCAACAAAAAATTTTCTTCGCTACAAAATTTTGAATAAAAATATTTTTTTATCCAAAAAACTTTTTTCCAAAAATTAAAAAAAAATCTTTCATTTAAAAGACGAAAAACTGTTTTTCCCAAAAATTTTGGACAAAATATATATATTTTTTTTAAACAAAAAAATTTGTTCGCCAAAAATTAAAAAAAAAATGTTTCATAAAATTTTTGTGACAAATTTTTTCTATGAATTTTTTTTTTTTCAAGCAAATTGTTTCCCAAAATAAAAAAAAATTGTAAAAACGCTGAAAAATACCTAAGTTATAGTTTTCTTCTTATTTCTCGCCATCCTGCAAATAACCCAGGAATTTACTACAATGTTTTAAATACTTGGGTCAGTTGAAATGAAATCGCACGTTAATCTAAATATTTCGAACAGCAAACACTTTTAAATTCCTCCTCTCCTCAAAATCCCGCATCCGCTCCGTTACGTATAAACACCAACTTCTTCTTGTCACTAAATAAAAATAGTCAGCAAATCGTTCGCATTCATACTGCAATAAAAAATTATAGTTACGTTTTGTGTTCGGGCAAACCCCGGAGAAAAAAATTATCTGACCTTCCATTTCTTTTCACTTCACTTTCTCTGCCACTCCAAGCATTGTCAGAATTATGTAATGCTTATTTACAAGGCTGATTATTAGCATCATTTCCATTTGACCACTTTTATCTGTGGCACTTGCTTTTGTTCAGTCGAATGTTTCTTCATGCTTTGTCTTTTATTATCTTGCTTGTTTTGGTCTGTGCTCCTTGTAGGTGCATATGTCTCCGCTCCTCATGCCCTTGCACAATCATTTGTATTCCTGAATCCGCTACTCGTACCATTCCTTCAAATCTCGCATTTGTATTATTCTTTCCATTCTTTTCTTGCCTCTTGCTGGTACTCGTATTTATTGAAGCATTAGGGTTATTGTTTTTCGCCTTTCATATTTTGGAGATTTGTTTGTAAGTGTATATTATTTAATGGTCAATATATGTACTGGTAGCCGTTACGCTTTGGTCCTTTTCACTATTCAGCCTTTATTTTTGGGTTGTTCGCGCTCTCAACGCAGATAAACATTTCAATTCGTAATGATTATTTTCTTAGCTTATGTTATGCTGTCATCATTGTATTTCTACAACTTATTATCTTACTGATTTCTTGATTGTCAGCGTAATAACCTCTCAGAGGGAGTGGGAATCGAAAGGATGTCTGCTTTTTTTTGTTCTTTTTTTGTTTTCTTTTTTGATTGGTTTTATGGGAAAGATAGGAAATAATTTATGAATTGTTATCACTTTATTTCTCTTTTATGTTTCTTCCTTTTGGGTGTTTTTTTTAGGTTTTCGTTTTGTTTTGTGCTCTTGAAGTCCACTTTAGTGTTAAGAGGGTGGAATTTGGAAGTTAAATAACAGAGTAGCAAAATTGCATAAATGAATAGTTATTAAAGTGAATTTCATGAAAATTTATTTACTTTTATAAGACGACCTCAAAAACATATTATATTTCTGTCGATTGAGGAAAACGAGCGCAAAGGAAGCACTTAATTATAGTAATCTACAATGCTGAGTCGTCCAAACAGATACCTGAGATAGTTGCTTCTTTACATTAAAATTACTGATAGCATAATGATTTCCCGAGCATGTAAAGCGGCATTGAGTGCCAAACGGATTTAATGAAAACTTTCAGCGGAGCTTTAGCAGGTTTTTTTAAAGGAAGCAGCATGAATGTTGTTTAGAGTGAAAAGTTGCCAAGTACATAGCAAGAAAAGCAAAAACTGCTTCGTTTCCTAAAATTTCCAAGTAAGTTTTTTTCTGTACTTATTTGAAATATAATTATAAATAATCATATTACAAGTCCAGGTAACTGTCAGTAGGGGCTACCAGCCTATTAAGTACCTATTTCGTTTCCAACCATTTCTATTCACTGATAAGCAAACTTTGCGCACCTAGAATATAATAAGTCCCAAAGAATAGAACAACTTTTGATCAAAGAAAGTTGTTGAAATAGTTTCGTTTGGAATTTTTTTACCTGGGAAGTTATCTTTTTCTGTGAAATATGTACTTTTTCACTCCCAGCTAGCGACATATCGATTTCCGGGCTGAAGATAGTTGAAATGGTTGAAGTACCAATCTGGCACTCCTGAAGTAGCACTACAGCACCGTTTGGATACCATTAAGAGACCTCCAGCAGGGAGATGTGTACAGCCATTCAGAGCTGGTTAGTTTAGCGGACTACCCCAGGCTGTTGAAGAGAGACGCACCCAGTGACCTAAATCGTCTAGCTGCCTAACCCAAAAATTTACAGAGAAAGTGCTCAACCCTCTTCTTCTCGAAAAGGTTTTCACAGCTTCTGCAATGTTGGCTTAATGGTAAATCTAGCTTTTCCGTGTGTGTGCCGATTGTCGAATGATCGGTAAGCACAGCTACAAATTTGGAAATTCAATAGCGTTGAGTCTTCAGGACTTTCAGAGTTCTCCGTCTATTATGAAGAAATGGAGCTCCATCTTTTCTGCACTTTACTAAGAAAATAGTTTTGCAATTTCTCTTTACCAACAGTCAGGTGAATGCCCATGACCGGGCAGGAGGTCTCCGAGACCAAATCTGTCGACCTCCTCCTGTTAAGCTGATTAGCAATGTCATTTCCCTCTATGTTCTATGTTCTGGAAAAATCCATATTAATATTTTCAACAGTGCAAAAATCTCAAAATAGGGTATATTTTTTTCTCCAATGTACTTGTTATTTTACTGAGCTCCTAAATATTTTTTTTTTTTAATTAACTTTATTTGGTGTTGTTTATTATTTAAATTGCTTTAAATTTTTTAGGACAAGGTGTAATAAACAACATTTTTTTTTGAAAGATATTAAGAATAAAAAAAAAAGTTTTTTGTTTGGAAAGTATAATAAAAAAATTTTTTTTTGCAAATTTTTGTTTTGGAAAGTTAATAAGAATAATATATTAAAAAAAAATTTTTTTGGAAAGATATTATTCTAATATAAAAAAAAAAAAAATTAAATAAAAAACTTTAAAAAAAAAAAAAAGTTTTTTATTATTCTTTCCAAACAAATTTTTTATTTTATTATTCTTTTTATATTTCGAATTTTTTTTTGGAAATTTTCTTCTTTATATTCTCAACTTTTTTTTATACTTTTTTTTTTAAAACAATTTTTTTTATTATTCTTTTTTTATTTCGAAATTTTTTTGGAAAGTTTTTTTTGGGGAATTTTTTTTATACTTTTTTTTAAATTTTTTTTTATTATTCTTTATCTTAATAATCATAATAACTTTTTTTTTGGAATTTTTTTTTTTTTTTCTTTATCCTAAAAAAATGAAATATAAGGAAGCACAAAAAAAGTTAATTAACAAAAATTTAATATAAGAAAGCGCCAAATAAAGTTAATTTAAAAATCCAATAAAAAAAAATTTTTAAATTTGTAAAATCCCAAAATTATTCTTTTTTTCAAATTTGTTCAACATACTGCTTATTATAAGTTTACTGCTCAAAGCAAAAAGGAATGTTAAAAAAAGTTAAATTTCATGGTTAGAAATAAATAAAATGAAAAATAATTTATTTTTTCAAAATTTTTTTAGCATACGTCATTTTATGCCGAGGCATACAAATAAATAAATTTTCAAAAAAATTTACGACAATGTACAAGATTTTGCTGCTGTAGTTTTTGTTTTTTCAAAGAATTAAAAGTTTCTATTAATTCCATTTAATTGCTGTAAATAAATAAAAATCAGTACAGAAAAGAAGTCAAAGATAAATAAAGAGTAGCGGGACACTAAAGACTACGGCCGCGGCAGTGATGAATATCATTCTTCACTTATTACCGATTGAACCCTACAGCAAACAGCTGGAGGCGAAATCGACGCTCAGGTTAAGAGAATCTTCTTACCTAGCCACAAACAGGAAGGGTCACGCAAGAATGCTGGATGGGGTATTCCCTTCTTACATCAAGCGACAGACTTTTGCAACTCTGTTACCACAACTTTCCTAACGAGAGAAGATTGGGACAATGGAGTAATGGACAAAAGATGCGGAATCAGTATCTATACTGATGGCTCCAAGCAAGATTAACAACAAGGCTTGCTACCTGAAAGAAAAGTCTTCTCACCACAAGAGAAACAAATATATATTCAGATAGCCAATCGGCTCTGAAATTGTTACAATCACCTAAAATTAGCTCAAATACATTAAAAGAATGTATCGACTTTTTGACAGAACTATCACAGTACTTTACAATAAACCTGCTCTGAGTGCCGGGTCACAGCGACATAGTAGGCAACTGCAAAGCAGATGAACTAGCGACATTGGGTACCACATTATCGATCCAACCAGACAAAGCGAACCTACCTATACCTTTAGCAACTTGTAAGATGCTTATAGACAAATACACTATCAGAGCTGCCAACAGGCTATGGACTCAGTCTCTGACCTGTGCAACAAGTAGTATGACGTGGCCAGAATGTAACATGGGCCGCAAAGGCGACTGTTCAAACTGAACAAGAAGGACATGAGAAATCGTCTTGGGGTTCTTATAGATCACTGTCTGATTGGCAGACATGCCAGTAGATTGGAAGCACCCTATAACGACTATTGCAGAAGCTGTAACGACATTGAAGAAGAAGAGACTATAAAACACTTTCTATGCGGGTGCATGGCTCTGACTAAAGGAAAGTTCAATATTTTAGGAAAAAATTCTTTGAATAACTTGGCAGAAGTAGCCAATTTTAAAATAAACAACCTTGCTAGATACATAAAGCCACAGGTTAGTTCAATAAGGACAATGTAGAGTGAAGAAGTGGGAGTGGGGACAGCGCTGCTGGTATCGCAAGGGGCCTACAGCAGGCCTAGGTGTGTCAGTTGACAACCACTATACCTACCTAAATAAAGAGTGCTATTTTTTGGTATTGAAGTCGAAAAATTGAATTTATTTTTTATGCCAAAACTAATTCTTAACATACAGTAATTGTGGTATTCACGCGACATACTTCACCCTACCTAGCTACACATTTCGCTATATTGATTTATGTGTTATTTTGGATATTAAATTTAATTTCAATTCTCATACCGCAAAAAAGTTAGTTTTTATTTCTCACGAAAAATATTTAGTTCTTCATTAATATCTATTTTGTTCTCTCCAAAGTAATCCAAGGCTATTCCAATGCTCAAGGCACATCTGATCTATTTTCGATATGACTTTTAGTTGTTGAAAAAATTTGTTGAGAAAATATTTCGGAAATTAGTGCTGCCTTGTCGAGTTGCCCGAAACAACCGAAGCAAATGACATTCCAGTTGATTGTTGCATGGTGAAGAGGATGTGCATGACCAGCCCACGGAGTGCAACCATTAATAACTGCTAAAATTATATATATTATATTATATTTGTATCCTTAACAACAAGGGTAGTTTCCTTTGGTACAGATTTTGAGTTGGTTTTTTAACTTCACTCCATGTTTATGCTTTATGCTATGTCAATCATTTGGCAATCAGTTTTCAACTGTAAATAGCATTCAAGCTCTCCTCAGTTACATCAATGCGCTTTTTACGATTTCTTGTCAATAGTTCGCTCAGCTATAAAGTTTTAGATAAATAATATACCGGTCGTGTGCAAATTGTGCTCTTGAAAATTTACAGAAATCCGATCCCTTCCTACTACGGCCTTGTCCTTATGGTTAAAAAAATTGTCACTTAATGCTCAGGTTCAGTTCTGTTTAAAAATGCAGCAACTTTAAATTTCGGAATCCTACTTATTTCAATATTACCACACGCCATTTTTATCAATTATTTTGTCGTTTATCGCCTGTTACAACATACAACATTTATCGATTAGTCATTATTGCAGGCGTATATTAAAACCACAACGTAATTAACACATTAACACAGGCATTAATGCTTGGATGTTTGGTTGTGCCGTTGGTAGCCCTAAAATGGGCAATATTTACTATTCTTAACCCGTTACAAGCCAGATGTTGTATAAATGTAGGGAGTAAAAGAAGTCAATGCTCTATATGACAATCAACATTGATTTGCATTCATGGGAAAGCCGGCATTACAAATTAAGACACAGGAAATTTTGAAATCTCCAAATTGGAATTCCTAGTATTTCATAATCATCGACTGAGGTGCGTCCAAATATTCTTGATAGAGGCATAAACAGGAACATGGAACAAACATGTGGAACAAGAATCAATTTCTAGTTTTACGCATCATTTAAAGGCTTTATTCTGTGTAACTGCTCGATGGTCTCTAGAGACACGGTGCTGATATCACAGCACTGTCGGAAATTTAATACAGCGTGTGAAGGCTAGTCCTTATAGCTCTTCTGAGTCGAGGTACTATTGACAGTTATGACTGTGAAGTAGTTAGAGACTTCGTTTATTTGGAAACCAGCATTAACACCGATAAAAATGCTGGATTTGAAATCTAACGGAGAATTTCTCCTGCCAACAAGTGCTACTTTGGGCTAAGCAGGCAATTAAGTAGTAAAATCCGCTATCGACGATCAAAACTGACACTTTGTAGGGCTCTCATCATGCCCTCACGCTATTGCATTGCGCAGAAACGTGGACGACGACAATAGGCGATGAGACGTCCATTGAAGTGTTTCAAAGAAAGATTTATAAATCTCGTGTAGCCAAGACAGATCCATCGTTGGTAAGGTCACACCGTCCGAATGGATTTAAACGCTCCGACTCTGTAAGTATTCGAAGCGGCAATAGTGGTGCTGGTGGTATCAGAGGAAGAGGAAGGCCTCCTCTGCATGGGACAGATCAGGTGGAGAAGGACTTGACTTTACTTTGTGAGTTCTACTGGCGCAGGTTGGCTCGAGAAAAAAAAAACCACTAGTGCGCTTTGTTCAACTCGACTAAAGTCGTGTAAGCGGTTATGGCTCCGATCACAAAAAAAAAAAGAGTTAAGGTACAAATCTGAAGAGAAATTCAAGTTGACACAAGGCTCTCCCTCAAGGTATACAAATAGCAGTCCTTGTGGGACCATCGCTTTTGTTGAATATTTTTGATTATAGAGTCTATATGATGGAACCTTTAACTTTTATCATCTCGAAATGTAATCAATATTCTCCGCTTTCAGAGTGAGGTATCAGTACTGCTATCTAAAGGGGAAAATAGTTAGTAATGCCATTACACCTTTCACCTTGAACCTTTACTATTCTAAAATCTGAGTAGAATTTTTTTGACGTGATAACGTCATATAATTCAATTTAGCTGGCTGCACGCACGAAAAAATGTGTCGTTATCTTGCTCAATCATCGTTATCTTGCTCAATGGTTGTTACCTTGCTTGAACTGCAAGCGAAATCGCGGAACGAACGACAAAGAGCACAATCGGCCCCCGAATTCAGCAACGTTCGACATCTGGCTCTCTCCTACTTGAGTGAGCATAAATATGTATGTATATGCGCATTTGTATATAAATTCACTCATTTGTATTTGCATATGCCTTCTTCCTGTGTGCATGGTAATGAACCATTTCTCTGTTGAGAATAGGACGATGATAGGAAAAGTAGGAAATGAAAGAGGGTGTTTCGAGTGTAAAAAGGCAAATCGATGATGTTGCTTCTTAGTGTTGTTGACTTATTAACGTCTGATGAACAATCGAAATAGAAGATATCTTTCATGAATTTGATAAATGTTTCGTCATTTTTCACGTTTGTGTAAATGTAACTTGACCTATTCCATTGCAATTCCATTTACCTCCTTCTCTATATCCATATAAAATATCTATCACACAAATAAAATTAAAATTTTCTTTTGAAAAATGCAACCATTCCATCAGTATTTTCTAATGACGTTGTCACGTTAAACTATCGTCAGTAAACCGACTTTACAGACAACCTCTTTTTTACCGTAGCATAGGATTTTCTTAACAACTTCCTCAGAAGCTTACTATTTATGAGTGAAATGCATTGTCACAGGGATCCATATCGTCTATATTTTCTGGTCATTTTAGGTTTTCTTCTTTTAACAACTCGCGAAATTTCTTACTTTTAGCATAACTTTCAAATATAAAATACACAGTGGCAGAAAGTGGGTTAATGGGTAGGCATATCATATGTTTACATACACATAAGCACATAACATATGTTGCCGGATGCAAATGGGTATTTATGGTGGTCGGCAGCCCAGCACTTAATTGCCTAATGTATTAAACTCAATATGTGCAGAAGAGTGTAAGCTAAATTTATATGTATTTGGATATATGCGTATGCAAAGGGTGGGCCATGAAAAATTTGCTTTTTAAATCGGCTTTAAATCACAGCTCCGAGGCGGCCAATTGATATCGGAATTCAAAAACGGTAGCCAAAAGTTCGAGTGTAACTTTGGCAGTGTGACAAGTTGCACCGTCCTGTTGAAACCAAATGTCGTCCATGGCATCCTCTTCAATTTTTGGAAACAACTCGTTGAGAATGTCACGGTAACGCTCGCCATTTACTGTAACCGCGGCTCCTCGCTCATTTTCGAAAAAAAATGGCCCGATGATGCCGCCAGACCAAAAACCGCACCAAACAGTGACTCGTTGTGGATGCATTTGCTTCTCCACAATAACGTGTGGATTTGCTGAGCCCCAAATTAGACAATTTTGCTTATTGACGTAGCCACCGATGTGAAAATCAGAAAAGAAGAAGAAGACTCACCACTTTGGAAATAGGTTTTCAATATTTCCAAATTTTGTTCAAGCATATAGCGTCCCATTTCGTAAATGTCAAGCCTTTAAGTAAATTATGAAACCATTTGACATGTCATTTGTGTTACCATTCTCAAAAAAAGAGGTGGTTCAAAAAGCAAACACTATATGGCCCACCCTGTATGTAAATATTTACACCAAAATTTTCACTGATGAATAAATGTACCGAGTACGTTATGTATTCTATGTAATCTTTGTGTGTTATTCATCTATGTTTGCTATGTATGATATGTGGGCTATGTATGTATGTATGTTATGTTCGCTAGGTTATGCTAGGCATGCTATGTATGTTTTATGTGTTATATATGCTATATTTGCTATGTGTGTTATGTATGCTATGTATGCTATGCGTGTTATGTATACTATATGTGTTTTGCATGTTCTGCATGTGGCTTTTATTCTGTACGTTATGTGTGCTATATATTCTATGTATGATATGTGTGTCATGATATATATGTTTGTTATGTATGCTATGTATGCTATGCGTCTTATGTATGATATATTATGTATGCTATGTGTGTTCTGTTATCTATGCTGGTTATGTATTCTATGTGTTTTATGTTATCTGTGTTTGTTATGTACCTATGCTATGTATATTAGGCATGTTATATCTGTATTATGAGTTATGCGAGCTATGTAAGCTGCGTGTGTCATGTACGTTATGTATAGTACGCTATGTATTCCATTTCATATAAATGAATAGTTATAAACAGACAGTTCCACATTAGCCTAAAAGCGGAAGTGGCCAATTGCCTTCCCACACTTATCCAAATTAATGTGCCCCCTGGGACGCATTTATCAGTGCGAGTGCTTGTTATTGAATGGAGCACACGGCCATACATACCTATTGTGTGTTAATAATATTGATAGAAAGTGAAAGTCTAAGATTTCGTTCTTTTCCTTAAAAGCCAAAGTTCTTTGAGGGAAATTCCAATTTTTTCTGGCATGAAGTGCTACTGTTTTCTTACGTTGAAGTACTCATATGTGGTAAATAGTAGAATATTGCGATCTAAAACCAAATTTAGGAGATGGAACATATGTGTCCATTATCTATGAAAGTGGTCTACGTCAAAATTATAAAAAAATTAGTTTATCAGTTATTTTACACCGCATTATTTTAAACTAAATTTATTCAATGTACAAGGTGAAGTCCAACATAAACAAGAAAGAACAAGGTCTCCTGAAAATGTTTTGGATGGTGTCATCTCTTTAACGAGTTAGTGCGTTGAAAGTTACACTCTTAGCTGACTTCCAGTGAAAGCTTGGTGACATTGGGTTCAGTGGAAGCGAAGTTATTGCATGTTTGTGTCATCGCTTTGTATATCCACATTTCAAAGGTTTCTATCCTTTTCATGTTAGGAACTGCAAGGGTCCATAACGCTATGGCATTCAAAAGTACTAACCATACGGTAACATTTGTTAATTTCCTGACTTCAGAGCACGATCTTGTCATTTCTATTCGAGCCTTAATTTCTTCGGAGTAGTCCTAGTTGTCATTAATGCAACACCCAAGGTATCTGAATAGGGATACTCTTTCTTTGGGTTCAGCTTATTTCAATAAGGTTAAATTATTGTAAATATTTTTTCTATATACAGCCATCAATGCGACTTAGACTAAGTGACACTGGTCTTGATGCCGTATTTATTGCTGTATTCACCAACCTTTTCTAAGAGGCTTAATAGGTCTTTCATACTGCTCGCGACAAGTTTCGTAGCATCAGCATATCTGATGCTGTTAATAATCACACCATTTACTTTTACGCCTTCCTGCGCGTTATAAAGTGCTTCCTGAAAGAATGTTGATTCAGAGTAAATATTGAATAAATGGTGTGACAATACGCTCAATTGTTTAACATCTTTCAATATTTCAATTCCGTTTCTACTCATATTTTCGTTATTTATTCCAACCACTGCGGTTCGGTTCGAATATAGATTTCATATACAGCGCTACTCCTTTCGATTTTTACGATCTCGAATTCTCTGGATGCGGTTATGCAATACCGAGATTCTTCTCGTTATTTAGATATTCATTATTTTGCAACACTGAACTGAAAAAACAAAACTGCATCAATATTTTCTAGATTTTTTTACTACAAGAGAGATTTTGATTGCATTTCATTTTATTTATATGAGTAAAACTAGAGCCTTTTTATAATACTTCAACATTAATATATATCAGGTCAGTCCATAAGTTCGTGCGTTTTTTAAAGGTGGTTTTAAAATTAATAAAAAATATGTTTAAAGTATTTATTAATCAATAATATATTTTCCTTCATTAATTACGATGACTTCCCAAAGTTTAGGCAAATTTTTAATTCCCTGATCAAAAAATTGTTTGTCCTTGGAGCCAAAATACCCTTTTTATAGCTTCTTTTGAGGAGTTGTTCAATTTAAAACATTTTCTCATCAGAAAACACAATGTTCGGAAATTGACCGCTTTCGACCAATCGAAGCAACTCCTTCGCTCTCTCAAGTCGGACTTGTTGCTGTTTTGGTGTGAGATCATGCACCTTTTGGTTTGCCGTTGAGATCATTTTTCTGCAGGCGGCGAATGCTTCTTCTTCTTCTTAATTGTCGCGATAACCGCTTACGCGTTTTTGGCCGAGTTTAACAAAGCGCGCCAGTCGTTTCTTTCTCGTGCTAACCGACGCCAATTGGGCACACCAAGTGCAGCCAAGTCCTTCTCCACCTGATCCTTCCAACGCAGGAGAGGCCTTCTTCTTCCTCTGCTCCCACCAGCTGGTACCGCATCGAATACTTTCAAAGCCGGAGCGTTTGTATCCATTCGGACGATATGACCCAGTCAACGTAGCCGCTGGATCTTTATTCGCTGCGCTATGTCTATGTCGTCGTAAAGTTCACACAACGTTGCCAACGAGCAAAGGTCCAAAAATCTTCCGCAGAATCTTTCTCTCAAACACTCCAAGCACCGTCTCGCCGGATGTTGTCATCGTCCACGCTTCTGCGCCATACGTTAGGATGGGCATAATGAGAGTCTTGTAGAGTGTTAGTTTTGTTCGTCGAGAGAGGACTTTACTACTCAATTGCCAACTTAGTCCAAAGTAGCACTTGTTGGCAAGATAGATTCGACGTTGGATTTCCAGGCTGACATTGTTATCGGTGTTTATGCTGGTACCAAAGTATACGAAGTCCTTTACAACCTGAAAATCATAACTGTAACAGTGACGTGGGTACCGAATGCTACGATCAAATATTTTCAGCTCTTTCTCTATTTGATTGGCACTTCGTCGAGGATTTCGCTCAAGTCGCTTCTTCACTTTTTGAACCATTTCACGTGACGTTGCAGTCTTTTGATGACCACCTCCTATACGTTTCGCGATGCTACCAGTATCATTGTAACGAGTAATGCTGCGATAAACAAAAACTTTATTTACTTTAAGGTGTTCGAGCTCACGAATTATCGCTGAGATAGTTTTGTTCCTGCGAAACTTTGCTGGTATGAATTTCTGTAACAGATAGGCAGGTAACTAGGTCCCCAAACTAGTCCTAGATATTCATTGTTTTACAACTTAGCTAAAAAAAATCATCAATATTATTTGAGTCTGGAAAATGTCGAGATCGAAGGCTAATAATTTCGTGATTTGTAATTTTTTAGGAAGCATGTGAAACGAGCTCAGAAAAATAAATTTTTAAAAGCAAACTCAAATAATACCGGGATATCAGTATTTTTTCAGTCCCTTTGGGATCACTATTATGTGAACCAGAACTTGCTCACATCCAAGGTCAAGTTACAGGCTCCTTCTGCGCTTATGTTGATTTATTCGTTGCTGAATCTTCACATTTATATCCGCAGATTCGCAATTCGCTAGACGGGCTTGAAGTGTGCGGTAACAGCTATGATCGCCGATTAGCTTTTTAATAAGAGTTCGCTGCACTGTTTAAACAAAGTAGGGGAGCTAGTAAAGTAAGCGTTTTATTGGAAGGTAATTTCAAGCTAGACTAAATGCGACCAACGCTATCAGTTCATATCTACAGCCTGCTGAGCTGTTGCAATTTTCCAGAATTCTGTACAAATATTTTAGGCAGCTTAAATCAAAAAAACCATGCGAGCATTTTCTACAGCTTACAAATGTGTTTGCTAATAAATTTTATAGACTCCTATTCACTTTGAGAACCCATAAAGTGCAATCAATAAAATACTATGCTGGCAAAAGTCACTTACTAACTTCTAACTTAAGCATAGCTAGACATCCGGTGTAAAATCAACAAACATATGCAAGTGCAACTACATACATAGGTATATTCCATAATATCCACTAGGATAAACTACTACAACTATAACTCAGCCTCCAATCGAATCATCCTATTAAGTCATGCATGATTTGGCCGGCAATAGAATCGCTGAACCGTTACACGATGGTCAAGCATCATTGAATGGGCACTAAAATAGGCGAACTACACTAAAACATGCCTGTGAATAGCACTAATACAAACACACATGCACACATGCACACACAAGGATAAATGTGGATATTTGCATACTGGGCCACTTACAAAGCGAAGCGATGGCCATTAGGTGTGTAGTTATGAGGTTTAGTTCGCTCTTTGCATTACAGACAACAACAGAAGTATTGAAATCGTGAAATCCTGCGAATATCAGGAAGTAATGCAATAATGTGTATGGAAGAGTACGAAATCTATGAGTTTGTGTAAATGCCTCTAGTGCAGTATGGCTGGAGTAGCACTGAAGTGAAAGTTGAGTTGATTTTTTATAGAATTTATTGAATTTCAGCAGTGAGTTGTAGAGCGGAGTATGTAAAAAACATAAATTGCTTGGAACTTTAATGGAAATTGATTATTTAAAAATTTACTATAATATTTGTGTGAAAAATATAAAATTTTAACTTCATCATCATCTTTTGGCTCTTGTGAGCTCTTTGTGAGCTTTGGCCTGCTACACGTGGGACCTCCATACGTCTTGAACGCTTGCAACTTTTTTTCAATTCGTTATCCTAAGTTTCTTGATGTCGTCCTCTAGTTCGTCGGTCCATCTTGTTCTCAACCTTCCTCTTGCTCTAGTATTGAACGCTCTGGCTTCTACGATTTTCTTCTGTGCCCTCGTACGGTCCATTCTTGTAATGTGACCCAGCCATCTTAATCGTTGCGCGTTGATGAAACGTATAACATTTTCGCCCTTTATCAGTTGATCTAGCTCATCGTTCCATCTTATCCGCCACTCGCCGTGATCTTTGATTGCTCCGAAAATTCTTCTGAGTACTTTTCGTTCGAAGGCTTGCAGTTTTGTTTTATCTAATATACTTCAATTAGCGTCCACGATTCAGCTGCATAGCATAATACTGGTCTAATGATGGTTTTATACAGAGTCAATTTGCATTGTCTGTTTAGTAGTTTTGATTTGGAGGGTTTCGTTAACGACGCATACAATCTGTTCGCTGCTAGAATTCTCTCACCGATGGTGAGGCTCATTGAATTGTCTCTACTCAGTTTGAAGCCTAAATAGGTAAAGGACTCAACGATTTCAAAAGAAAAATCGCCAATTTTCAGTTTGCTTGATGTTGGTTTATTTTGTCTGGACATCATCATATATGTCATCTTATCTTCGTTGATTTTAAGACCAATTTTACTAGCAGCAATTTCAATATCAGCGAAGGTTTTGGTTAGGGCGTGGATATTTTTGCTGACAATTGCTATGTCATCTGCGTATGCGAATAATTGGTAAGTTCTGTTTAAAATATGTCCAGTCCTTTTTGCGTCACTTACTTCATCGATGGCACAGCATCCCCTTGTCTTACTCCATTTTTAATTCTGAAGGGGTCGGATTTTTTATCTTGTATCATTACTTTGGATACAGTTTCTTTCAGAGTCATCATCAATATTCTGGTTAGTTTGTCTGGAATTGTTACATTATATTGTGGGGATAGCCCTCCTGTTGATGCTATCGAAAGCTTGCTTGAAATCAACAAACACCATGTGCAGCCCAATGTTATGAGAAAAAATTTGGTCTATTGTTGACCTTCCAGGTCGAAATCCGAATTGATACTCTAGAAGTACTCTTTCCGAGTGGCTTATAAGTCTTTTGTTAACAATTCTTGTGAAGATTTTATAAGTTGTGTTGAGTAGGGAAATCCCGCGATAGTTTTTGCAGTTTAATTTATCGCCTTCCTTGTGAATGGGGAGTATTATGGCTGTATTCCATTCGCCTGGCAGTGTTTCATTGTTCCAGATCAATGTGGTTAGGTGATGCACTCTTTCAATGCAACTAGTACTTACGTTTTTTAGGAGCTCAGCTGTTATATTGTCTTCTCCAGACGCTTTGAAGTTTTTCATATAGTTGACTGCATCTAGAATTTCTTGTAATGTAGGTGGTTGTTCGTCAGGGTGGTCTAGAACTGTGTTGTTGTTCGCAAGAAGTATGTTAATATCTGTAAAAGCACCAATTTCACTAGCATTCAGCAGCTCTCTAAAGTACTCGACCCACCTTTCTACTATCTCCTGCTCTTCCGTAAGTATATCACCATTTTTGTTCTTGCATATATTTGCCCTTGGTTGAAATACTCGCTTTTCAGCCTTAACTTTGCTATAAAATGTGCGGGTTTGCTTGTCGTTGAAATTTATGCACAGGTTCTATATCTCCTTTTTCATGGAATCTCTTTTCTTTCTTTGGCACATTTTCGTTGCTGCATGCCTTTTTTCAATGTATGTTTCTTCAGCACCATTTCTTCCTCGCTTCAGTTTTTAGGTCAATCATCCTATTGCATTCTTTATCGAACCATTCTGAGTTTTTAATTTTAACTTCGCATCCAAGTATAGAATCCGCTACGGTTGTTATTGAGTTCTTTAAGCATTTCGATTCTTTTCTATACTGCCGGATGTTTTTTGTCCCCTTAATTCTTTGTCAATTTCTGTCTGGAATGAATTTTGACCTTGAGATTTACTAGTGTATTAGTGTTCCATTTAATTCTTTTTGCTCCTTTAATTTTCATGACGTTGGAGATCTGATGTCGCATAATTATCTTTACTTAGTAATGGTCGCTGTCGCAATTTGGACCTCTAAGACTGCGGACATCAGATATGTTGCTTCTTCTTCGTGGGTTGATGAGAGCGTGGTCATTTTGATTTGGTTTGCTGCCTCCGGGTATCTCCCAGTCACCTTTGTGTACTTTTTTATGAGGAAATGCGGTGCTCGCGCTATAAGTTGTCGTGGATCTTGCGAAATTGCAGAGGCGTCTGCCATTTTCGGACGTTCTCCCGTGAAGCGAATACATATCAGCTACTTTCCTGTTGCAACTTTCGTTGCCTATTTTTGCATTAAAATCTCCTAAGATCAGCGCCGTGTAATGTTTTTGTCATGATTTTGTTGTATAATTCTTCTAGTTTGGTGTAAAATCGGTCTTTCTCATTTTAGCTTGCGTCCTCGGTTGGCGCATATGCTGATATTAACGTTAGGTTGTTGAAAGGTCCTTTGATGCGTAATTTGCAAAGTCTCTCGTTCACTGGTTCGAAACCAAGTATCTTACGTCTTACGTTTGCGTTGATCCAGAATCCTGCTCCGTTTCTGCCCGTTTTGTTTTCTGTGCCACTATAGCACAAGTCGTATTCTTTTTGACTGATTTTCCCAGAGTCCTTCCATCTTATTTCCTGCAGGGCCACGATATTCATTCTTCAATTTACAAGTTTCTTCGCTATTTCGTTCATTTTGCCAGCTTGCAGCATGGTCCTTATATTCCAAGAGCTGAGTTTCAATTCATTTTTCCTTTTTCTATTTATCCGGTCGTCTACGTTGTTTTGGGTTGTTATCCGAGGCTTTTTGTGCAGCTTTCATGACAATAAGTTTCCTCTGAGTGGGTTGTCAGCCCTACGTCAGTGGGGCTGGAGTTCAGCCAAGTGGTTATAAGGTTGTACCGCCCATATTCGGTCATCAGTGCCTCGTTTGTTATCGACAGGATGTACCAACGTATAGGAGAGGTTAACTGTTGAATATGAGAGGCTTTATAATCGCTTCACTACTCCATTAACACTTAACTTAAACGCCACTTATTAACTTAAATGCCACAAAATGGTTTGAAAGTAAAACTTTGTATAAAATATTAAGAATTCTTACGTTTGAGGTTAAACTTTCAAAGACACCATAAATAAAAAAATGTGTGGAATATCTCTTCTGTGGAAGAATCATAGAGGCATTTGCAAGGGAAAAACAAACAAAATAACAACAAATTAAATACTTTATTTTTTCTCGGAATTTGAAGATAATTTTAATTAAGAGTTATCATCAGCATAATCATATCATAATTAAGAGTCAGCAACATCACCCGCAATTACTTTTAATTTATTCCTTTACCTAATAAATTTAGTGCCTAACAAATATCTTTTCCGACTGCAATAATTTGAATTGAATGTTTAACTGAAAGTCCCTGATCCATGTGAACTAGGCCGGGTCGATTTGTGGGGAGGCAAAAAAATCGCCCATTGCTCTGTGAAAATCATATTCTAGGGATCAAAATAAGAAACTTTGCCGAAGGAACCATACCTCTAAAACGAAAAACGAATTCTGATGTCTCCCAATTTGGGTCGAACTTTTTAGTTTCTTTTCTATAACTCACTTAAATTAATTTTTTCATTTACATATGTTCTGACTAAATAAATTTCTTAAGAGAAAAAATAGATATTATTATAATATAAATAGATAAAAATAAAGAAAAAACATAGCCATTTAGCTGATTTTTTCATGTAAAGGCCAAAAATGGTGATATTTTTAAATTGGGGGACATCAGAATTCGTTTTAGAGGTATGGTTCCTTCGGCAAAGTTTCTTATTTATTATTATTTTATTATTATTATTATTTATTATTATTCATAGAGCAATGAGCGATGTTTAAATCGACCCGCCCTAATGTGAACCCTTAAATCTTACTAAATTCAATATTTTAAATTTCATTTTAGAAATTTAAATTTCATAAATTCTTATGCAAGAAAAAAATGTTTACACTAAGGGCGGTCCGACATTGAAATGGAGCAAAACAAGGGATGTGTTGACTAAACCGTTTTTTATTGAAAGTCTAGTGCTTTTATGTATATAATATAGAAAATAAAGCACTAATGAGAGGTCGATAATTGCCCGAAATCGAGTTGCTATATTTTCTATAGCTCTGACATAAACCTGTAAGAATAGAAATTCCTCAAGAAAATGAGAGATAGAGAAAACTATATCCTCAAATCTCTCATAATTTTTTTATCATTTGTAGTACCTTGCCGTGGATATTAGGGATTGATGACTGAATAATAAGCAACAGAATTGACTGAACCAAATCAAAATGGCATGACCGCTATAGTTTGTAAGCTTGGAAGTGTTCCTGTAAAAACTTAATAATATTTCTATATAATTCCGATAGCAGAATTTTGCAATGAAATCATGTTTCCAATATCCAAATATACCTTCATGATTTACCAATCTCCTTTTAACTATAAGAATTTTCATCTTTACTTATCCATAGAGAAATTTTCAGAAAACTTTAATCCTCTAACTGCCCTGTAATGAAATTTCATAAAATATTTTTCACAGCAAGATATAACAGAGCATTTCAACTGGCGTAATCCACTACAAAAATGATACTATGGACCCCTGAAGGCGTGAACTACATTTGAAATCCATACACATATACAGGGTGTTCCATATAGTGTTTTTTTAAACATATGTTATTTTCACAGTGACAGCTTTTTCTAGCTGGAAATCTTGACAGGAAGTCCGCGGGAATAGTTAATCGCTTTACGCTTGGACAACGTTGGGATGTATTGCAAAATTTTTTTCCACAGCCAGTATTATGTTGCCGACACAGTCCGTATACTGAAAAGAAGATTTGGCCGAAATAAGGCAACAAACGCGTCCGCGATCGCAAGTTTTTGTAAAAAGTTTAGAAGAGTGGTATGCTGGACACTCACGGATGATAATGTGGTTGCCGGAGTCGAATGTGTGCGAGTCAGTCCTGGTACGTTGGCTCGCCACCTCGTCAATCTCAGCAAGTGAATATTTCATGCACCAGTCTAATGCAAATATTGCACAAGGACTTCGCTTACAAGAACGAATTCACTCCGTAATTGAAAGCACATGACTATTCGCTCCATATTGTTTTCCAGTTTGGGGCTTAGAGCTCCTCGAACGAACAACATTTTGCTCGAAATCATCTTTGTTGAAGAAGCGCTTTTTCATCTCGGTGGCTTTGTTAACATCTGGGCAGCGAAAAACCCTCATGTGATCATGGAAAAGTCGATGAATTCTCAGAGGCATGATAAACGTCTTCGAAAACATAGATTTAGATGATTTTTGATTTCTGCAGGATAGCGCACCTAGCCACATAGCATATGCTATAATCAAGGTTTTTCCCGCCAAGTTCGGTGCGATTGGCTGTCCCAGTGATGTCAGTTGGTTATGTCGAAGCAACGATTTAACGCAGCAAGATTTTTCTTTAAAAGATGCCTGGAAATATCAATGCTTTGTGAACAAATTATCAATTCTACAGTTTCTTAACGTGGATATAGAGCGGGCCATTCGCGAGGTATGTTCTTGAAAAAGTGGGTTAGCAGACTACGCTACTGCCGAAGTGACCACATAAATTAAATTAAATTTCATAAATAACTCGACTGTTTGCTCTTTGAATAAATTAATAAATAGTGAGCAAACTCTAGATAGAGTCCACCTACATAACCTTAATTTAAAAACATAACCTTAATTTAAAAAAAATAACCTCCCGCTCTTCACCACTTACCTCTCAAACGCTTGTGCAATTCTATTATTTTTCAAAATGTCCTGCCTGAAAGTTGCCACCGAACAATTCTACCACGCTTTCATGTGTATCTGAGGTAGAAGGAATTTCGCATTCGAGTTATAGGGCTATGAGACAGATAAAAAAGAATTTTGGTAATTCGCGTAAGGTTTTCGGATTTTGTTCTTAACAAAATATTTTTAAAAAGTATATTTTATCCAAACATCAAAAAATTACAAAAATATTGAAAATAACCGAAATTTTGCTGGAAAAAAATTAATTCTAGGAGCAAAAAAAAATTGAAAAAAAAAAATTCTGAAAGCATATTTTTTCCTAAAAATGAACAAAAAAGTATTGTAAAAATGTTGAAAAGAACCGACATTTGTTTTGAAAAAGTTATCCTAAAAAGTTAAAAAATAGTTATAAAAATTTTGAAAAAACCGAAGAACCTGCAACCCCAAAAATTACCAAAAAAAGTTCTTGAATAAAATATTTTTTAAATGTATATTTTGTCATAAAAAATGAAAATAAAACAAAAATATTGTAAAGTACCACTGATACATCACATTTGGAAAACCCCAAAAATTACAGAAAAAAAAAATTGTTTGAAAAAAAACTATTTTTTAAAGTTATATTTTATCCTACAAAATTAAAGAAACAAAAAATTATAAAAATGTTAAAAAAAAGTGCTGACGATATTTCGCTTTAAAAACCAAATATAAAAACAATTCCTTTGAAATAATATTTTTAGAAATATATTTTATCATAAAAAATTTAAATAACTATAAAAATGTTGAAAAGAACTGATGATATTTCACTTCAGAAACTCGAAATTTTTTATTTTTTTGTTTTGTTTTTTTAAATGTATATTTGATCCTAAAAAATAAAAAAATTAAAATAAAAATACTATAAGAATGTTGAAAAGAACCGCAATTTTGTTGAAAAAAAATTTATTCTAAAAGTAAAAAAAAAAAATTCAAAAAGGATAATTTTTTCTAAAAATTAACCAACAAAAATCGTAAAAATGTTGAAAAGAACCCAAATTTATTTTGTAATATTATCGTAAAAAGTTAAAAATAATTAAGAAAATGTTGAAAAAATATATAAAAAATGAATTTTTTTGAAGTATCCTAAAAAATTTTAAAAATGTCAAGGAATTCTGAAAAGAACCTATGGTATTTCTCTTTAAAGACCACAAAAATTTCGAAAACGGAAATTAGTGTGAAAAAAATATTATTAAAAGTATATTACCGTACAAACTTACAAAAATGGTTATAAATGAGGAAAAAAGCGGACGACATTTCACTTTAAAAAACGCAAAAAAGGAAAAAACACTCCATTTGAAAAGTTATTTTTTTTTAAATATATTTTATCATAAAAATAAATTAAAAAATTAAAATTCAAAAATGTTGTAAAGAACTGGCGATACTTTACATGAAAAACCGCAAAAATTTCTTTTTTAATATTTTTTTGAATGTACGTAATGTCGTAAAATATTAATTAAAAAAACTTATAAAATGGTGAAATGAACCGACTATATTTTACACTAAAAAATTCCACACCAAACTTTCTACCAACGAATAAATCTCAAAAGTAATAAATATTTATCAAAACTGGTTCAGTTTACATCGCACTACGAGAGTTGCTACGTGGCTTAGCAATGGAAAAATGAACTTTGATCCCAGAAAATGGTTAACCTGTTTTTTTTTCAAAATATTCTCTATGATTCTCTATACACCTCTTTTTCTATTACTACTTTTTCTACGTATTGTTTCTATGAGAGGATTTAGCACTGCGACCTGAAAGATCTCTTGTATCCGCCTTTGCATTCCTTTGAACTAATTTTTGAACGACTTTGTCCAGTCCGAAACGCGACTTTAAATTGTATGAGAACCAACGTGAGTGCAACTTTCTTACCACAAGTTGAACATGAAAAATATTATTGTTGCTTCGTCATCTAAAGCTCCAGGATGCCTCGATCCAACGGTATGCGACATGCTAATCTTGTGTAATCACTACGCCCACAAAATCGGTATTTTCTGGCACAACAACTGATTTTGGACGACTTCGCAGGAACTCGTTTGTGAGTGAATAGGACCACAAAAAATTTTTTTCTAACAGTTTTTTGTGGTTCTAAAGATTATTCTTACTCGCCGTTTACCGATGAATTCTTATCTTATTAGTCCAAGCCAAAAATTCTGAAAAATATTCACACCAAAATGTTCACGATTTAATTTTTTTGTCGCGATAAATTTCACTGTAAACAATGCTCACTCATCAAATATTTCAAGCTTTCCAATTGAAACGTCAGCTGGCACCTGACAAAATAAGAAGTAGTTAAGGTTAGAAAGATATATAGCAACCCTCGTATACTTAGGCCTGCAAATAAATCAATTTTTTGAAGAATTAACGACAATGTCCAAAATACTTGGATCACTTGACATTCAGTCGCATTTATAGCACTTTTTGTGACCAAAATTTAAGAACTTTAAACGACTAAAAAATGTAGACATTCTCGACTTTAACTTTATTCTGCAAAAACCATACCTTCAGGATCATATGGACACTTTCTTCTTCTTTTATTTCAATGAAAAAATATAAATTTGCTTGGCTGTGTAATATAATTTGTATATATCTTTGCAATAAGGATTGAACTCACAACTCCTACCACGCGCCACCCAGTCGACTGCGTAATAAAGTTGTATACAAATATTTTTCTTCTAGGGTAAATTCAAAGAGTACGACAAGCAAAACAACAAACATATGCTTATAAATTTTCTCTTCTTCTCAAACACGAAAAAGCAAATTTTAGGCTGATATACTAAAGAGCGGCGAAATCAACAGGTGACTTGAAAGCGAGTTTTTTAACACTGTTTGGTGAAGTGATGACTTGTGAAAATTCTGTGTTGTAGGAATTGCTTAAAGTACAGGTTGCGTATGTTAGTTGAGGACAACTTGAGAGTAAGCTAATTGGCCTTTATTTTGAACAAAATTCAACGATTATCTATCACCTTACTATTATTTTTTAATTGTTATTGTTATTTTATACATATAAAAGGTTTTCCAATAACAGGTGTTACGAATGAATAGGATTGGGCTATCCAGAGGTGATTAACGATTTTTTATGGCCGGAATTGGATGCTATTGATCTGGACAACGTTTATTTTCAACAAGACGGCGCTAAGTGCCACACAAGCAACGAAACCATTGATCTTTTACGGGAAAAGTTTCCGCACCGTGTTATCTCTCGAAGAGGTAATCACAATTGGCCACCAAGATCTTGTGACTTAACACCTTGTGACTTTTTGCTTTGGAGCCACGTGAAAGAGAAGGTATACGCCAACAGCTGAAGATCGATTCAAGATCTCAAAGAGGGAATTCGTGAGTCTATCGAGGACATAGGGCAGCCAATTTGTGATTCGGTTATGGAAAATTTCATGAAAAGGATATTGTCCTATAAGCATGTGGTCGTGGTGGTCATTTGCCTGATGTTATTTTCCACTATTAACGTCATACCTCCCTCTTTATAATGAAATAAACATCCGATCATTCATATTAAAAAAAGCATTTTTCTTTACTTTTTTACGGCACTATCTCGCTCATCGACCTACACATGGAAATACCTGGAGTTTTATAATGCCTGGCGGCAAACTGTTCTTATGTAAAGCATAATTCCGCTCGGAGATTTTCCATTATCTGCAAAGAAGCCATGGAAATAGACTTCACCTCTCATTCTATGTTTAATTCTCCTAATTTGTGTCGAACACTGGATTAACCGGGCGCTGGTCAAAATCAAGCCCACTTGGCTACGGCAGGTGTGCTTTAACTTACTGTGCAAATTAAAAAAAAAAAATTTTCGGTTTTGAGTTTTTTACTTATTTACTTTTTATTTAGTTTTCTGTATTACATTTTTATTAAATTTGATAAATAAATCTTTGTATTTTCATTTTTCAATCAGATTTCATTAATTTGTCAATCATGTTTTCTTAATTTAAAAAAAAATTTATTTTTCTTAAAACTTAAAAGTTTTTTTCTAATTTCTTTTAATTAAAAAAAAAACAAATTAAAACAACTTTTTATTCAAGAAACTAATTTTTTTAATACAAAACTAGTCTTTTTATTTTTAAAAGCAAAAAATTTTAATGAAACTTTAGGGAATTTCTTTGGGCCTAAATTCTATGATTATTTATATTTAATATCTTATCATACCTTCTTCGTAAATTTGATAAACAATGTTTTTATATCATTTTAATAAATTTTTTTTATTTTAAAATAAAAATGTTGATAGCAAAATTTTGATTACAATTTAAAAAAAATTTTTTTAAATTTAAAATAAAAACTTATTTTTTCTAAATAAGAAAATTAAAAGAAATTTGTTGAAATAAATAATTTTTGAAATAAATTTAAAAAAAAATTTCTTCAGGCTTAAATTTTTTTTAATTTCTTATCATACATTTTTATTAAATTTCATAAACAAATTTTTTAAAATTTTGTAATATTCTTTTAGTCCATAATAAAAGTTTGATTTAAGTTTTGAGTGAACAATTTTGATATATAATTTTTTGATTAAAAAAAATAATCTTTTTTCTAAATAACAGAATTACGAGGGGTGCCTTTTATATGTCGGGATTAGAGAACAAAAACAAATTTTAATCATCGAAAATCACTTTATTGTTTTTCAAAATATTCTCCATGAAGATCTATACACTTTTGCATGCGTTTGAACCAATTGTCGAAGCACTTTTGCCACTCTGAATGAGGTACCTCCAAAACATGCATTCTGAATGCTGCAACCGCTTCTTCAGGTGTCGAAAAACGTTGACCTCTCAGTTTGTTTTTTACGTACGGGAATAAAAAGAAGTCATTCGGTGCCAAGTCTGGACTATACGGCGGATGACCCATTAATTCGTTGTTTTGGGTGCTCAAAAATGCAGTTGTTTGAGCCGATGTGTGAGAGCTCGCATTGTCCTGGTGAAGAGTGATCCGTCTTTGGCGATTGGTTTTCCTAATTTCATGGAAGACAACTGGCTAACAAATGGTTGTGTACCACTCAGAATTTACTGTTCTGCGTTGTTCTAGTGGTACGGTTGCGACATGTCCAGTTTTTCCGAAAAAACAGGCGACCGTTTGCTTGGAAGTGCTTCGTGCGCGAACAACTTTTGTTGGATTTGGCTCATCTTGAAACACCCATACAGTCGACTGCTCTTTACTTTCGGGCTCATACGCGTAAATCCATGATCCATCATCTGTCACGATGCCATAGACGTGTTTCGAAGCCCCACTATCGTATTTTTTGAACATTTCCTTCGACCAATCGACACGAGCCTTTTTTTGAGCGATTGACAAATTGTGTGGGATCCAACACGAACAAATTTTTTTGACAGTCAAATGTTTATGCAATATTGAATGTATGCTGGACCCACTAATGCCTAAGATTGTCTCAATCTCACGATAGGTCACATGACGATCTTGCAATATCAGTTCGCGCACAGCATCAATGGTTTTCGGAACAACAACTGATTTTGGACGACCTTCACGAAATTCGTCTTGGAGTGAACTACGACCACGATTGAATTCACCATACCATCGATAAACACTGGTCCTTGATGGAGCTTCATCGCCAAAAAATGAATTAAGTTCATCCATGCAATGTTGCTGAGTTAATCCACGCCGAAAGATGTAAAAAATAATCGCACGAAAATGTTCACGATTTAATTCCATTTTTGGACCGAGTTGAATCTTTTAAGTTACCTTAAACAGCACAAATAGTGCTGGTATTACAAAACGTTCTGAGTACGTAAAAGCCAAAAAATGTCAAACTTTGCGATACAGCTGTCAGTTGCCAGATTGCAACACCAGGGTTACCAAATCCCGAAATATGAAAGGCACCCCTCGTAAAAGAAATTTCTTTCTTTTGAAGTTTTTTTTATTTAACGCAAAATAGAAATTAAAACAAATTTTTATTTAAATAGCTAAATATTTTAAAATAAAACAATTTTTTTATTTTTAAAATAAAATAAAATTAATAAAACTTTAAGAGAATTTCTTCGGGTTTAAACTTTAAAATTTTAAATAAAAAATGTTGGTACACTTTTTTTTTAAATTAAAATAAAAATTTATCTTTTCTAAATGAAAAAATTAAAAGAAACTTGTTTGAATTTAACTACAACAATGAAAAGAAGTTTTTGTTTAAATGGCTACATTTTTAAATAAATTTTTTCAACACAAAATTATTATTTTGAAATTTTATTTATTTTGAAAAAATTAATAAAACTCCATATCTTTAAATTAAGTTTTTTTAACATTAAATTTTTTTTTTTTTTTCAAATAAAAAAATTAATAAAACTTCAAAGCAATTTGTACGGGCATACTTTTTTTAATTTAATTTCTTATCATAGTTTTTTTTATTAAATTTGATACACCATTTTTGTTTTGTTGCACTAATTTGTTTTTTTTTAACTTATTTTGTGAATAAATAATAATTAAATATATTAACTAAATAATAATTTAATGTATTTTATAATATATAACATTTTTTTTGAATTTTAAAATAAAAAAAGTAAAAAAAAGTTTTAATCTGCTTCGATTATATTGAATTGTCTTCATTTCACCCAATTCTTATTTAGGGAAGGTCAGTTTTAACCTTCAAAAACAAAAAAATTCCCATTTGCCGGCATTTCCTTTACTACAAACTCAATTCTGGCGCTCTTTCATTTATACAAACTCTCTCGCACTATTTTTCTTCCTCTCTTATACGCATAAAAATGTTCCTTCCATTACTCACTCACTTTCATTCTGCGAAACCAAGCATTTCTTTGTTCTCTGCCTCACAGTCTCACTCATTTAAGTATTTATACTCCTCGCTCTCTCGCTGAGTTCCGTTTAGGCTCAATTCGTTATTACTCTTTCCTCTGTTTATATATATAAATATTTTATTACTTGTGCTCTCTGTGTTCTTTAAACTCGTTTGCTAATACAACTAACCTCAGTGCAATTATAGCTGCTTCGTGGCAAACAACTTTTCCAGTGCGATGCGCCTGTGGGTATGCAATTCAAATACGTAAGCGGATTTTTCTGCACGTTGGTCTGCAACATGCGGTAAATTGGGTCAGCTCACGATGTCTATTACGTTGATAACTCACTTTGCACAAATGTAGAATGCATAATGTAATGCACATGTGTCAAAGCGCCGCAAAATATGCAAGGAATAAATTTAGTTATGCGCGAGGGTATATGTACTTACTGCTGGAGTTTAAGAGACTTGCAGTTGTTTGCTTAAGGTGTTTTAACTTTTTTTCATATTAAATAAGCAGAGGAAAGTTAATACTTGCAGTGATTTGTTTCGGAGATAAAATTCAAATTTATTTTATGAAATTTAATTTAATTTACTTTGTTTGCTTGAAGATATATTTTATTGTATAAATACTAACGGCCACCAAAGCCAGGTTGGTGCGTGACTACCATTCGGAATTCACAGAGGGAACGTAGGTTCGAATCTCGGTGAAACACCAAAAAACAAAAAATTAAGAAAAATATTTTTCTAGTAGCGGTCGCCCCTTGGCAGGCAATGGGTAGCCTCCGAGTGTATTTCTGCCATGAAAAAGCTCCTCATAAAAAGTATCTGCCATTCGGAGTCGGCTTAAAACTGTAGGTCCCTTCATTTTCTTGAACAATATCAAGACGCGCACCACAAATAGGAGGAGGAGCTCGGCCAAACACTCAAAAAATGCTGTACGCACCAATTATATATGTATATATATAATACTAACGAAAATAATTATCTTTTGGTATGGCACATGGAAAACTCTAAAAATTAAATATGGGAATATTTGTGTTGAAAAAAGATATCTAATTTATTCTTTCCATCCATCAAATGAAAATCAATGGCTTCAAGTAGCTCCTTAAGAGTTAGAAAATGAAAATCAATGACTTGAAGTAGCCCCTTAAGAGTTAGAAAAGCCCGCTCTTCCCAATGCGAGCAAAATTTTTTGAAAATTTAAAAACAATTACTCCTTCTATTAAAATCAAAGTCAATTGGAGGATATGGTCAAGCGAATTTTTACTCATTTTTTTTCTCAACCATCCTTAATCCTTTCCCAGTTTTCACACATCTACACAAGTAAGCCATAACCTGCCCAAACATACACAAATATACATCCACAAACAATAACTCCTATCACTTTCCCACAATTGAAAATTTATTGCTCAACTGAAAGCCCCCATTGTTGCCAACGTCAAAAGGGCGACGCTGCGTATGAGCGATATTTTTTACAATTATTTATTTATCTGCAGTGCGAATATGACTGATACCAATACATGCTTACGTGCATATATAGGCTCTCAGGCATGTGAAACTACAGTATTATTATTTGTTTGTATTACCTCATGCGGCTTTTGAAAATTATGTGAACGCATTGCATTCGCCTGTTTTCAGCCTTCTCATTTAATAGCACCTCCATTATTTTGATATTACTGTTATTCGTAAATGTAGTGAGTGGTTTTGCAATTATGTTTCACACACCAACTGTTAGCTCGGTTGTTGATTTAAATCGCTCACACAGGTTGTTATGTCGTTGGGGGGAAAAAGTTTAAGCAAATTGTGCTGATAGGATTTCTTTTGTATTCACGTAATTGTAGTCACCTGTGACTATCGTCTCCTGAAATGAAAAATTTCAAATTTTTCAAAATCATGTTAATGATTCGGTATCCATTCGGAATAGTGCATGTAATTAGCAGTCCTTCAGTATTTTAGCATCTTAAAAATAAATAAAAAATTAAAAAAATTTGTCAAAGCCTGTGCCTTAGCAGTGACCACAGTATTTGACGTGTCTTCTTTCTGTAAATAAAGCAATTCGTAATTGAAAATAAAATTAATCGCTAAGAGCCGCATTTGGAGGATAAGAAACCAATATCTTTCATATCCAAATGTGGACGCATTTCTTTGGTATGGCTATGATATCTGCTATTTTACCCTCCCTCACTTTTCGTTCGTATAAAACGATCTGCTAGACTTCTTTTGATATTTTCCAGAATGAAGCTACGGAAGGATGTTCAATAGTATACTAAAATGTGGCGCAAAATTAATCATCCTTGTAACTTGTTCTTCATATACCGCAGCTTTTTAATTTACAAATATCAAATATGATTGACCTACGACACTATTTGCAAAAATAATAAATCTTCCTTTAGAGTGACTAATTTTGCGCCACCTTGTATTACCAAAAATCCTGAGCATAGTGGACATTCAATCGTATATAAGTCAAAGTTCGCCAAATATTCTCTAGTCAAAAGCATTTGTACAAGGGGATTTAGAAAACCAAATTTTTTTTTTTTGGTGGTTTTTTTGTTTTTTGGTGGTAAGCGTTGGGGCTCGCTTTCTCACTTCTTTATAATTTTAATCATATCTTAAGCAGATATTTATGGTCGAATCGAAGTTTTTTTCCTTGAGGAAACCAATTTTTGGGTTCCTAATTCATTAATCTCAAGTATCCCACCCTATTGTTTTTCCACCAAATCTCAGCTTCTCAGCTCCTACCACCCAAACAAGCAACCCTACTTCCAGTAAATTAAAGCACGCCAAAAATCATTACAATTTTTTTAAATTACCTTGAGAAAATACTCCAGATTCAGTAGTGTACGACGAAGTTTGCTTTTTGTACGGTCTAATGTCAGCTGTGCTCATAATTTTTGGTAGTACAAGGTGGCACAAAATTAATCACTCTATCGAAAAATTTAAAATTTTTCCAAGTCACGCAAAATTCATCACCCTATCGAAATATTTATAATTTTTCCACAATATTACAGAGTGGTGCAAAATTAATCACCCTATCGAAAAATGTATACTTGTTTTCAGGTGGCTCAAAATTAATTAGTCTTTCGGTAGATTTATTATTTTTGCTATAAGATTACAAGATGGCGCAAAATTAATTACTCTATCAAAAAATTTAAAATTTTTCCAAGTCACGCAAAATTCATCACCCTAGCGAAATTTTTTTATTTTTCAGGAAGCGCAAATTTAATCACCCTATCGAAAAATTTATATTTTTCCAGGTGGCGGTATATTTATAATTTGTCTACAATATTGCAAGGTGGCGCAAAATAATTCACTCTTTCGGTAGATTTATAATTTTTCTATAATATTAAAAAGGGCCGCAAAATTAATCACCCTATCGAAAAATGTATATTTTTTCCAGGTGGCGGTATATTTATAATTTTTCTACAATGCTTCAAGGTGGCGCAAAATAGTTCTCTCCACCGAAAAATTTAAAATTTTTCCAGGTGGCGCAAAATTAGTCACTCTTTCGGTAGTATTATAATTTGTCCACAATATTACATAGTGGCGCAAAACTAATCACTCTGTCGGAAGATTTATACTTTTTCTACAATATTGCAAGGTGGCGCAAAATAATTCACTCCCCCGAAAAATTTATAATTTTTCCAGGTGGCGCAAAATGAATCACTCTACCGGAAATTTATGATTTTTCCGCAATATTACAAAGTGGCGGAAATTATTCGCTCTATTGAAAAATGTATAATTTTTGCAGGTGGCGCAAAATTAATCACCCTATCGAAAGATTTATAATTTTTGCAAATGGTGTCGTACGTCAATCGTATTTTACATTTGTGAAATAGACGGCCATAGTTTAAAAACAGGCAAGTAATTGGGCGCGTAAAGCTCAAAGTAAAGATTCCCATCACCCAAAATCATTTTGGTTTGATTACTTAGTAAAAAGGTTATCCAATTTTAATAATTGGTTGATTAATTTTGCGCCACCTTTTAGTGCACTTGAAGTCTGCCCCTAGTGTTTGATGGTTCAAATAGAAGGTGAAAATATGGGAAGAATGAAGGCTTTCTTTTCAGAAAATAATGTTAAATCAAGGTATTCAAATTCTGGTATTCCATATTTCCTAATATTTTTAACTTCTCTAAAAAAATTCATTCTACTTTGAACACAAGAGAAGGAAATTGCATACAACTTTAGAATGAAGGCCTCTAAAGATTACTTCTTGACGAATATGTGCAAACTTTATTTTAATAACGATATTTCTATTCGATGCGATATTTCAATCCACTAGTGGTTTGGCGGACTATTATACTATTTATCTATAATGAGACATGATTTTAAAGTGGAATGATGGAGTTTGCTGGAGAAAAGTTCAGTTATTAAGAAGTTGGAGGATTTCTCTCTTTGAAATCAGTGGACTAAATCGTTTGACCCAATATCCAATATTTTATTTCATATTGTATCCGATTTGACTAAGATTCACATACTACAGAAAACAACTTTAAATATGGGCAACACCAAATTCTTAATAACTTTGAGTTTATTTCTGATTATTCATATAGAGCAGAGCAAGCCAACGTTGGGTTAAAACGAATTTTTCTCCGCAAAATTATTTATAATCAAAGATGTATTAAAAATTAAAAAAATAAAAAAATTAAATTGCATGGATTGGATAATCTGGGAGTCTTTTGCGAGGAACACTTCATCAAGTAAAAATGTAGCAGCGGAAATATTTCGCTATTTCGTTTGCAAGCAATGATGGAATTAGTGAGGCTTGGCTGTCAAAATAAATACAAATTTCTGTAAAGTTAGTAATATTTTTACCTAACCAGACGGCTACCTCATTAATGGCGAGCCTAAAATACCCTATAGACGAGCCGAAACGCTTACTTTTGGCTCGTTAAAGTATATGCTAAAGCCAACTGTATCATCAAGCTTCGAACCATTGAGTGTTGAACTTTCTAAAGGATAATAGGCCTGCTAACGGTGATATGTAGCCAGTGAGTGTTCTTCGAAGAAAGACCTCACTGGCTCTTTTGCATGAAAACACAGCTACAGTCACTTTCCCTACCCTGTCCTCTACATTCCTGCTCTAGTTTCGAAAATCATATCTAAGTATTTGACGATGGTAGTCACCTAGCAGCTCATTCGGCCACGGCGACCATCCTCATTACAGTAGGGTAATTATCTAATCAATAAAAATTTCGAAGGGAGAAAGCAGTAACAGAATTTAGCATTTTCTATTGCGAAATATTTTTTGTCGACAGTGCCTCTTCAAGACTTACGCTACATAGTTCCCTTTTTTCTTTTTTCAAACTCTTTGATAGTCGTTGCAAAAAAGTCATTATAAAATTCATTTAAAATCAAATCAAATCAAATTGATTTGCTGGCTTGAATTTTGAGACAACAAACTCCAGACACGTAATTTAAAGAGTACAGAGTTTTGTGAAAAAATGCAAAAAAAAAAAAAAATAAATAAAAAAGGTTAGTTAAGAAAATGCAGTAAAATTGGAGAAATGAACAAAGTGAAACTTCTTAATCCACGCAGCTAGCCGGAACGTGAAAAAATTCCCACCACAAGGAGTGTCGGAGACCAAGCCATTCAGTCAGTTAGTCAGTGCTTCAGTCAGTTATTGTGGAAGTGCAGAGAAATGGCATAACAAGCAGGGAGGAGTGAGTGTATCAAATAGCAGTTGTGCGGGTTGGAACTCAGTCATTTGCACTTCAATGTGGCAAATGTTCTAGCTGCAATTGTTGCAATTTGTTTGATGCCGGAAAAGCTGTTTGCAAGCTACTCAGCTGCAATAGTACGGCAGCCACTCAGCATGAATACATTTGTGTGCATTTGCCAGAGAAAGAGACTGTGCGTGTGTGTGTGTGCCAGTCACAGAGAAATTAATGCAAAACTGTGGATGGAGTGGAGAGCCACAGCAGCAGCAAGCTGTGGCAATAGAGTGTTGCATATAAATGTGTGCTTCAGTATATTTTTAGAGTGCATATGTAGGTATGTGTTGGTGTGTATGCACGTGTTTGTGCGTTTGTTTCATTGCATTTACGCAAATGCGAGTAGTCGTAACCATATTTGCTTGTAGGTAATTATTCTAATTAATTATAGTTAAGTTACAAGAATTGTTTAAAAGCATTCTCTAGCTGCTAACAACAACAACAAAAATTGCATTGCAATGACGACTGTAAGCTCAGTGGCTTGTACATTTTTTTTTTTCTTTTTGTGTTTTGTGTTTCGTGTGCATTCGTTTCGTTGCAGGCACTTTGAATTGCATTAGGCAACTTTCGCAAGTGCCGCTATAAGAGTGTGACTTGCACGCTGATTTTGTGTTGCATACTGCAGGCTGCAAGCAGTTTTTTTTTAATTTTCGCTAAAATAACGCTGCCGCTGTTGACACTTCACAGCAGTCTCTTCACACTTTAATGTTGATTATTTAATATGCACTTTGAATGTGTGTGTGCGTGACGCACAAAGCGCAGAGTGAAGTGCTTTCACCCAGTTTTTTTAATTTACTGCAATAAATATTTCGTGCCTCGCGTGGTCTGAGTGCTGTTGGTTGCTTAGTTCGCAACTTAAAGTTCACCCAAATGCAAATTATGTCTGAAGTGTGAGAGTTCTCATTTTCATATTCTGAGTGAGAAGGCTACAATCATTCATTGTGCGTTACGCCACTGAATGGCAGTTCGTTCTGTAATAATTACGTACTGGCGATACTTCCACAACAATTAATACCAGAAGTATTTGATTTCATAACTCGTTCTTACTATTATAAATTAATTGAATTTCGAAATATTGTGGCCGAAAAATGGCCCAGCCAACATTCGTACTTAAGAGGCTTAAGAGAAAATTTGGTATGGTGGGCACAAGCAAAATTGGAGTGGGTGTTAGCTACGAGGCTGATTAGCAACTTTTCACTTCTTTGAAATGAAAAAGCTTTTTGAGATACGAAATTTTGAAGGTGGTGAAGTGAACGAGGAAGTTAGCTGCAGATTTTTTGCTGAAAAATAATTTACATACTTATGGAGAGCTTTGAGGTTGAGTGAGCCCAGTATTTCGGATATTGTCGTCGATTTTTCTGAAAATTGGTTTATTTGTAGGGTTGGGTATAATAAAAAGTAAACTGAAGAAATAAAAAAAACAAGTGAATAATTCTGAGACTTAAGAAAATTTTGGTATAGAGTATTATAAAATGAAAAATCTTTAATTTCAACGAAAAAATTTTAATTTCCTTATTTATATTTTTAAAATCTTTATATAATATATTTTTTTCGAATCTCTTAGAATAAATAATTTTAAATATCTAAACTAAATATCAGATTAAAAAAAAAAAAAAAATCTCGGTTTTTGTGTTTTAGTTATTTCATTAACCCTTTGGGGACGAGTGTCAGCATATAGCCGCCCAAATTTGTTGGTAGCTGCAAGGCTCGCGAAAATGAAAGACGATCTTAAACCCAGGCTTTTCAAGTGATCATAAGCAGTTGAATTCGATAAATTTAACCTCTCACCGATCTCACGTGTTGTTATTCACCAGTTTGCATCAACTAATGCGTTCATCGCGTCTTTATCAGCTCCAACCAACCTTCCAAAACGTGGTGCATCTTCGACATCAAAATTTCCGCATTGAAATTTTGCAAACCAATTCTAGCACTGGCGTATTGTCAACACATCTTCTCCATACATAAAAAAATGCAATTAAATCCGCTGTCGGGCAAAAACGAAATTACTTTGCGAACTACCCAATATATACGTGGAGCAAAATGCCTGAATAAACAAGAGAAAATTCGATTTACTTGAACTTAACTCTACGAATTTGATTTGTCGCCAAGTGCTACCTGTTTGTAGCGCTTCTGCTTCCACTAGTCACCTCCACATGTTAGATGACCTACCGCTTCTCCGACTACCTTGCGGGTTCCAGATTTCAAGATGGACGGATATTTGCATCGTCAATGCCCAGAGGTCGGTGTTAGTGATGATGACAGGCTAGAAAACGCGCACAATTTTGCGAAGACTGCGATTGATAAATTCTTGGAGTGCTTGCATATCACACATTGTTGCATTTCATACAAACAATACATTACATCTATATTACAACAGACTTTACATTAGATTCAAAGATTTTCAATTTCGTGCGCCTGGATATATGTGATGATCGCCACACTTTGTACAAGAGACCAAACACAGCGCGTCCCTTCGATGCTCGACAGCGAATGTCGGCTGCTGAGCCACCATTTTTGTTGATGATACTTCCGAGATAGCACAACTCATTTGCTACTTCGAGTTTAGTGCTAGTAAATGGGCTCTTCTTGACCTTTGAATCTCTATCTAATGCCGGGTGACCATTTCTTCTGAAAATCGGTTTACTTGTAGGATATAACTCGAAAAGCCATAGGAATTTCACTGTGAAACTTGCAGGGATTACTGAGCACAGTACCAGTTATTAATAATAAAAATAAGACAAAAATTAAAAAGGGAATATTTTTTAAAAATGTCAAAAAAAATTATTTTTTTTTTCCAAAAATTAAAAAAAAAAATCAAGTTTTTCAAAAATATATTTTTTTTTTAATACATTTATCCTAAAATCCTAAAAAACATCTTTATTAAAACATTAAAAAACTAAAAATATTTCGTTTCAAAGAACTCTAAACCACAATTTTTAACACAGAATAAATCTCAAAATGATTAAGGTGGTTTAGAGATTTTAAGTTTTTTCGATATTTCGAAAGTATAGTACTTTAAGAATATACTGTGAAATTTTCATGCGGAAATTCCCAATATTATAGCTTCTACAGCCCATTACTCGGTAGGGAGCGGTCCGCGTGCTCCTGTACTTTGAACTCATTTATATTATCTCGAAATGACTTTTTTCGGCCTGGTGCGGTAAAAAAAACAAACTATTCAACCGAATCGTCTGAAATTTAAATACGTTGTTCACAACATCAGTGGCTATCGCCCTACTAGAATCATATTATTATTTAATTAATTTGATTGATTGAAAAACTGAAAAAACTCCAATTTTTAGACTGTCAAATGCAAAACCGCGCAACGTTGTCAATTTTTATTTTATTTTTGTTTCTAGTACGGGACATAGCTACAGTTATAGGTAGCTAGGTTGGTATGATTGTCCAAGGAATGAACACACTTGAACGAGGAAAAACGGTTTCGTCCTCTGTGGTACCATTATGAAGGAGGTGAGGTGAGAAATGAAGACCGATGGGATGCGGAGAGAGGGCGGGGAGAGGTGCTACTGGGATGGTTTAGAGTGTGTGGATTACGAACGTGCTATATCAGCAGGCGCAACAAAGAAGTAAGAGCCAAGATGTCTGGATCTCAGATGAGGCTAATGTCAAAGAATTCGGACGCAGTCGAGTGAGCTCAGGCATTCCCTGACCAGTTTCGAATGCACCGTCACTGACCCGAGGGCCCTTATTGCCGCTTGGCTGTAGGAGTAAATATTTACTTTCTTGACTGTTAGTCCGCATGTGAGCAACCAATCAGCTGCCTCCTTGATTGCGGCTACCTCTGCCTGGAGCACACTGCAGTGGTCCGGTAACCTGAATTTGAGTCTGATGGGGAGTTCCTCGCCGAAAACTCCTCCGCCAACCTTTCCTTCCAACTTCGATCCATCGGTGAACAAGTTCACCAGACCCTGTCCCCAAGTGTAGCCCCCCGTCCACTCTTCTCTTGATGGAATATTAGCTACTGTCATACTAATTAATAATTTTTCGGTTTTTGTGTTTCAGATAAATTCAAGGATAACACCGTCCAGATCCAATTTTTGAGAGGTCAACTTTCAAAATTATTAAAATTGAAAAAAAAAATTCTTTCATTTTTGGATGTAAAAGAAGTTAAATAAAAAGCCTAAAAAATAGAAATATCGTTTTTAATTTTTTATTGTAAATAAAATTTTTTGAAAATAGCCTACATTTTCGAGCTCTAAACCATCAGGACCCCTTAAATATTTATAAAAAAATTAGTTTTAAAAAAAATGTTATCCTAAAAAAATTAAAATTGGAAAACAGGTTTATAAAAATGTTAAAAAACCAAAGCGACTTCAATTTAAAAATTTCCATAGCAAAATTTTCAGCATAGAATAAATCTTAAAATTGCTACATATAAAAAAAAATATTTAGTTTAGTTTTTATTCGACACGATCCTACAAGTAAGTTATTGTTCAGAAAAATATGTGAATATGTCCAAGCTACTTGGAACACTAGGCATGGAAACACTCATATTTATATTATTTTTTTGCGTGTAAAACACATGATTTTATTTACTGAATCGCTCATAACTAAACTTCTGCGTAAGTTTATAAAATCTTATTCTAATGTAACTGCTTGTTAGCCTACAAAATGAGCTCCTCTTGATCTTTGTATCTCAATCGCAGAACGCAGGACGATCACTTCAGATCAGCCATAATCCGATTATGTGTGCGAGAGTAGCGGCAACGGGGTTGGGCTAAGTCTGCAATTTTTGTTTAATATTTTAGCTTTCATCATCGCTAAAGCCTATTTTTTGAATCTCTAGGTATGTGGCGCTGTTGATATTATTCTAAGTAACTTGGATTGGACCCTTTGCCTGACATCGATGTGCGTAGAACAGCTAATGCCCTACAGCTGTACGCCCTACATAATTCAAAGTGGGCACCATAACTTTACTTGATGATATAACAGTTTTGAAACTTTCCAATCCTTATGATAATACAGTTAAATATACTCAACTTGTTCCTATAAAATTGAGTGACTCTTTGCTACCGCATTAAAATATTCTCCCAAGAGTTTAGTGCTTCATTTTAACTTCTTTCTTCTACACTTCCGGCAATCAGGCTGACCAAATTATTTTAACCATTTTCTTTTTAAATTGATTTTCAAGTTAAAATAAGATTTCTCATTCAAACCTCTAAGCGAAAAGTGAAAGAAAAAGAAATTAAGTTGTTGACAAGCCGCTTAAGATATATTTGCTGTTGTACGAAATTACTTCTCACCAACTCATGTCACACGCGTCAAAGGTTAACAAGACAAAAGTTGATATTTTGTCAATGAAAGTGAAAAATGGTTTTAGCTACACCAGCTGAAAGAAATTAGTTGGAAATGCTAAACGAAGTTGTTGTGTGTACAGCTACAAGCCAACTCTCCTTTTGCACTCATATTAAGTTTTAATAAAACTTGAGAAACTCTTTCAGTTAATGGAATGTAGGTAATTTTCACAGTGCACACTTAAATACTATAGGTTTAAAGAGATTAAAGAGTATTTCACAAATATCGCCACAGTAATGAATGTTTCCTAATTTTTCGTTTGTCATCTTTGAGATTTGCCAAGTAAGCAGATGTATAAGTACAATTTTTTACGATATTATGAAAGTCGGCAATGATTAAGAACAACATTTTGCAAAGTTCATAATTCGTTATAAGAAATAATCGGTCGAGTGAGTCAATAGTGCAAATGTTGATGAGAAAATGTCAAGTAACTGGTTTTGTTGAAGACATAAAAGGACAAGCAGTCCAAAAACTGGAGTTCTGTTGTGAATATTGCTGTTGCAGCTCAAAGTTTTGCCGAGCAACCTTCGTCATGGACTATTTCTCGAATTTTACATAAGGATTTGCATTTGCATCCTTCCAAAGTTCAATTAACTCCGAAACTGAAGTCAACAGATTATCAGATATTTTGTGAATTGGTTCTTTAAATTTGATGCCGGTTTCTAGGCGCTGGATCACTACTATCAATGAGTCGCTAAGTTTACGAATAGAAACCACTTTTCGGATTCTCTGAAGTTTAAAACGCAGGTGTTGCCCGAATTTTTAATCTTAAGGTTTCGGAACTTAGCTCAGATATTTTAGAAATCATCACTGAGCTTAAAATATTACTTGAGCTACAGGTAACCTTAAGCCTTATAAATCGCCAGACCGCGATGGGATAATTCCATGCCCAACTTCAGTAGGCTCTGGTTCATATCACAAGGTAGTTAGCAATCATTTTCGAAATTACTCTACAGTTAAATTATATTCTTCTGCATGAGAGAAGTTAACGTTATCTTTATTCCGAAGGCAAGTAAAGGCCCACATACCAAACCTAAGAGATTCAAACCGATTAGTCTATCATCTTTTATACTGAAAACGTTAAGAAGGCAGATTGACATGTCTGTTAAGAACAACATACCGCACTCGCGCCTGTCTAAATCGCAACATGCCTACTGTAAAGGAAAATCTCCATAGACGGCTATAAACTCACTTGCGCATCAATTGAATGTTCAATTGAGGTAAAAGATTCTATATTAGTAGCCTTCTTAGATATCCAAGGAGCTTTTAACAATATCCTTCAACAATATCCTACCGCTTGCGAATCAGCTCTGCACGAGTGCGTTAGCATAATCGAAAAAGGCATGGAAACAAGAGAGTACACTCTTGGCGTGTTTGTGGACATTGAAGGAGCTTTCGGTAATGCTACCTTTGACCCTATGTGCTCTTCTATCAGAAGTCATGGAGTAGAAGAAATCATTGTCAGATGGATCCACTCTATGCTATCCAAAAGACTGCTTACCATGGATAGAGAAAGCGATGAAGGAGTCAGGGTTGAGGTTAAGAAGGGTTGCCCACAAGGCGGTGTACTCTCTTCCCTTCTCTGGTGCTTCGTGGTGGACTCTCTTCTTAATGATCTGCAGGAAATTGGACACATCTAAGCCTACGCAGACGATATATGCGTGTTAATCTCAGAACGATCACTTGAAGTTATATGCAATAAAATGCAGGTAGCTCTAAATAAGATTGAGTACTGGTGCGAATTGCATGGTCTTTCGGTGAATCCTACAAAAAGTACCTTAGTGCTTTTCACTAGGAAACGCAATATGGAAGGACTATTACTACCCACATTGAAAGGGGTAACACTGCAACTGTCTTCCGAGGTTAAATATTTAGGAGTAATTCTTGATAATAAGCTTACCTGGAATAAGCCCGTCGAGCAGAAGGTCTCTCGAACACTAAAAGTCTTCTGGCAGTGTAAGAGAACCTTTGACAAGACATGGGGTCTTAGACCGGCGATAGTACACTGGCTGTACATCACCCTGATTAGACCCATTATTACATACGAGTAAAACCCCTAAACAGGCTACAGAGAAGTGTGTGCTTGGGTATCACAGGTGCCATGAGCACAACATCTGGTGATGCACTTAATGACATTCTGAACTTGCAGTTAAACGGAGTATGAAGTAAGCACTGGCCACTGTCAGATATACCACCAGTTATCGGAGCGGTGCACACTGTTATCGATGCCGGTGGACAATCGGGAGCCTGTCGTTAGCTTCGGTAGGAAGTATGATGTTTTGATTCCAGATAGAGATCAATGGTTAAGTCCAGAGAACCTATTAACCGGATACCAGCACACTTTCTATACCAACGGATCCAAAACCAGCGATGGAAGCGGATGTGGATGGTACTTAGACGAAGACACTAAGTACTCCTATGCCACAGGTCAGATGGCCACGGTATTCCTTACGAAAGTCTATGCCATCTTGAATGTGGCGTACTAGCTAATTGAGAAAAAGTAGCGGGGCAACAGTATTGGAATTTATAGTGACAGTCAAGCTGCACTCAAAGCCCTTGCTAACCCACGTTACTCTTCGAAGTTGGTCGGTGAATGTAAGACAAAACAGTATTGCAAAACACAACAAAGTTAGTCTTATTTGGGTGCCTGGACATTGTGGTATTGCAGGGAACGAGTTAGCTGATAAATTGGCAAATGAAGGCTCTGCAAGTATGCCACTAGACCCTGAACCCTTTCTAGGTGTCAATCCTGCATCGATTCAACTATGGATTGACGACTTCTTGAGGTCTACTCACAAAGGTCATTGGTCTGAGTTGAACTCGTGCAGAGTAGCCAAGTGCTTTGTGAAAGAACCAAACAGGAAAACAGCGACCTTCCCCCTAAAACTCAGCAGAAAGGACCTGAGAGTACTGGTGGGTGTAATCACAGGGCACAACGTCTGTGGTCAGCATGTGGCTACCATGGGGGTCGTGGACAGCCCGATATGCCTATCCTGTCTTGAGAATGACGACACTGTAGAGCATTTTCTCTGTAGCTGTCCTGCATTTGCCAGAATCAGACTTAGGATATTGGGTTGCGATACACTGAGTATGGACAAAGTTCATATTCTTCCTCTTCCGGATCTCTTAAAATTCATCAATGAATCCAAGAGATTTGTGGAAGAGTGACTTCAAACTAATCTATCCGTTTTTACCATCCACCTTCTATCTTTCCTATCTATTCATTCTACTGATTTCTATCCGGATGTAGTACAATGGTCTACTGACTAAGTGCTTGGATTTGTCCAACCCCCCACAAATCTAATCAAATCTAATCTAATATCCTACCTGGCAGACCTGCACATAGGTGGAACGTTTGTGAATTTTATCGAAAAATTGCTTACAGGCAGGACCGTGAAATCGACGATAGCCTCTTTGATGATTCGCAGATCTATCTTGAGAGGTACTCTATTATTATTAGGTAAGTTATTATACGGTTCAAGGAAGCTGGGCCGGTATTTTTTCCTATAACAACTCTTAGGTGTAGGAGTAAATTACTCTCTCTTTGGAGGAGAAGAATTAACTGAGTGTGCGTCCAAGAGAGGTTTCACTGTATATTTATTACACAAAAATTAAACAAAATAGTTTTGAAATGCGTTCAAGAGACTAAAGGCAGATTAATTTGAGATCGATGATTGTGTTAAGCGATTGTTCTTACAGATGAAATTCAGCAGGTGGCTAATACCTGAAGTTGCTCTTTCTGCAAGCGTAACAAAGCAGTAAGAGCCACGGCGCCTAAATCTTAGTCCCGGTAAAGCTAAAAAGCTGAGAAGGAGGTGATGGCATGATTCCACTTCTTCTTCCAGACAGCAGCCGCAAAACGGACTCCAAGTGTCTTGGGTAACCAGGATTAGAGACTCATTACTGTTTTGCAAAGGCCAAAGACAAGAAAGTGGCCATTTCCACGACTTTCTGGTCAATGCTAGCAAAATGACTAGCATTTATAGATGGTCAAGGACTGTTACTCCAGCAGCATTCTCTAAAAATTTTTAGTGGAGTATTTGATATTATTCAAGAACAACAAAAAGGATGACTACTGTAATATAAACAACCTTCAAGGTCGAAATGTTGCTTCATTCAATTCCACCTATATTTCTATCCACCTCTATATATTTTAAAAACTAGATATGCTTTCCTATCTACTATAATAATTCCCTACGCGCCCAATTGACATATTTTCTATACATAACCCAGAAGATTGTTTTTTTTTATTAAGACTTGCCTGGGGATTGCAATTAGAAAAAAAACTCTCTCTATCAATTGGTGTTTCGTACCTGGAGTTTCGACCCTTTCCATTGGTGAATGGTGGCTACACACCGACTCGTTCCGCTGTTATTTACTGTTGCATCTTTATTAACCACATTTTTTGTGGGTATCTGCCCGGCTGATGCTTTTCCAAACTGCCAGGCTTACACGCAAACATGCAGATAATGTTCTTCAAAACTTGTTAACAAAACGTATTAAAAGTTTTCATGCAGCCGCTTCGGAAAGAAGGAAATAAATAATCATACGCAAAACCTTTTTTGTACGCCTAAAATTATGCAAACATGATAGACTTCATAAAGCGCAGCGATGTTTCTATTTGAGTGCTCTGTTAACTTTTTGAGGCTGAGGGAGTTAAAAGAGTATTTTTTATTTCAGGATATAAATTTGTTTTTTTGGAGTGGGAACGTTTTAGATTTTTGTAGCACCTTTGTTTTTTTTTTGGTTATAATATTCTGTGTTCCGAATCTGTTTGAGCGTGTTAAAAACATATAGGAAATTGAAAGTAAGCGAAGCAGGGAAAGAAAGTAAAAATAAATGCGCTGAAAAATAAGCAAAGTAATCTTCATATTAAATTTTGGGTAGAGTGGGAAAAAAGTGGGCTGTATGTGATTAGAAGGGGATGCTAAAGTGCGTTCTTGCATTGAGCTAATTCAACGTAATTCAATCGATTATGGAGAAATTCTTTTAATGAAAAAAATTTAACGATTTTTTTAAGAATTATTAATTGAAATTTATTTTAACTCAGTGCGAATACAAATTTTGTATTAATGAGATAATTAGTAAAGAAAGAATAAAGACTGAAATTCAACTGAATCAATAAATATATAAATATATTGGCGACTAGAACGATGCATTAACAATAATATATTTTTAGTAAATGGAAAATCAAACAAAATGCTTAAACAATTCGCGATCTCATAAAATTCACGCAGAGCTCGAGCGATAGGTGCATTGGCCTCGATATTGGTTTGGAATATCTTGAGACAAAAGAAGTGAAAGTTTCGTAAAGTTCTCGCCGGAATAAGGAAGGAAATGTGTGCAAGAGAAACGGAAAATCAATGAACTTTTTTTCTAGGCTGACGTCCGTGAAGAGGAAACTCTCACAAGCACAGCTATATGGTAGAGCATCTTCTCGGTACAAGGGAAGCTTGCATGATAATTAGAAACCATCCACAACAACTATCGGAAATATGCATTTTTTCAAATAGTCAAGCGCCCACATGAGCTTTGAAGTCACCTCTAACCAATACAAAAATTGTCAGACAATGCAAAGAGGAACTTAATGCTTTAGCGCGTACGACAGACAACAGTTCATATGAGTACCGCGCCATTGGAACATAGAAGGAAATGATAAAGCTCATGAACTGGCAAGACAGGGGGCACCCTACAACGAATCCGAAGCAATAGGAATAGACTGTCCCCAAGGAATGCACAAAAGGCAGATCTTCTCGCTATTCCACAAGCAGACCGTTGACAGGTGGATTAAAACGGATACCTGCAAAATAACTAAGCAAACGTGGTCCCACTGCAACAAATCAAGAACTGATAAGTTGTTAAGAAAACCACGAGCAGACATATCTTAAATTACGTCAACAATAACCTGCCATTGACCTTTAGGAGACCATGCCAGGAAGATAAGGCGACCGCGCAACAATAGATGGATCTTGAGTTAATAAGAATCTAAGGAAACTATCTTTGACTACCTGTGTGAGTGCCCAGTCTGGCTGCTCTATGACATAGAATGCTGTGGGAATTCTCGATGGTTAAGTTGAAAGAAATTGCAGACAAGAAAATAGACGGCATAGGCTAATTCATAGTCAAATCAACATGTATATATATATATATATATATAACGGGTGATCAATCATGAGGTGCTTTTTTCAATAGTTAAAAAAAACAAAAGTGTAAATTATGTTCAAAACCTTTATTTATCATTTGAAAGGACATTCTTTGACATTTACTTTTTGAATATGACTTCATTCAAATGTTGGCCGCAACTACGCTTAAGGTGGTCCATTCTGAAGGTCCAATTTTCAATCACTCGTTCGAGCATTTCGACTGGTATGTCGTGAATAACACGCGTAATGTTGGCTTCCTGAGCTTCAATCGTAGCTGGTTTATCAGCATAGACCTTGGACTTCACGAATCCCCAAAGAAAAAAGTCCAAAGGTGTGATATCACAAGATCTTGGTGGCCAACTCACAGGTCCTAAACGTGAAATCAGCTGCTCTCCGAAATGACTTCTCAATAAAGTCATTGTTTCACGAGCTGTATGGCAAGTGGCTCCGTCTTGTTGAAACCAAATGTCGTAGAGATCATTAGATTCAATTTCAGGTAGCAAAAAGTCCGATATCATGGTACGGTAGCGAGCACCATTCACAGTTACGTTGCGGCCATCATCATTTTTGAAAAAATATGGACCGATGATTCCACCAGCCCATAAACCACACCAGACCGTTGTTTTCCCTGGGTGTAAAGGTAGCTCTTGAACCTGTTCTGGTTGCTCTTCATCCCAAATACGGCAATTTTCTTATTGACGTAACCATTGAGCCAAAAATGCGCCTCATCGCTGAACAAAATTTTGCTCGAAAACAACGGATCTTCTTCAATCTTTTCAAGAGCCCAATCAGCAAAACGGTGACGTGCAGGAAGGTCATTTGGCTTTAGTTCTTGTACGAGCTGTATTTTGTATGCTTTTAAATGAAGATCCTTCCGTAAAATTGACCAAGTTGTTCCATACGATAGTCCAAGTTGCTGAGAACGGTGCCGAATCGATTCATCGCGGTTTTCACGTACACTCTCTGCTACTGCCGCTATATTCTCAATGCTTCTTGCTGGACGTGGTCTATTCGGTCGAGAATTATCCACCAATGAATATTCGGATTCAAATTTGTTGATGGTATGTCGAATAGTGTTAAAGGCAGGCCGATTATGTTGACCATAATGCGGTCTAAGCGCACGAAAAACATTTGTCACAGAACGCTGATTTTCATAATACAGTTGAACAATTTGTAGACGTTGTTGCGGTGTGAGTCTTTCCATGATGAAATGCCAAACGCTGTTCAACAAATCCACGATGACAGTTTGCCACAACTCGCGCGCGATCTTTAAAAAAAACGCAAATGAAAAAAACTCCTCTTAATTGATCACCCGTTATAATTGGCGCGTATACCCTTTTTGGGTGTTTGGTTTGTTAGGAGCTCCTCCTCCTGTTTGTGGTGTGCGTCTTGATGTGGTTCCACAAATGGAGGGACCTACAGTTTCAAGCCGACTCCGAACGGCAGATATTTTTATGAGGAGCTTTTTCATGGCAGAAATACATTCGGAGGTTTGCCATTGCCTGCCGAGGGGTGACCGCTATTAGAAAAATGTTTTCTACGCTCTCTCTGTGAATTCCGAATGGTAGTCACGCACCAACCCATTCGGCTACGGCGGCCGCCAAAATCAACATAGTTTGACTAATAAAAAGCAGCGGTTCTAAAAGTGGAGTATGAAAATGACATATTGGGTCTGCTAATTGGGTCTGAGCTGTGTCACCAGGCAGCACCTCCACCACCACCACCACAGCTATACGGGCGTAGCAGTAAGAATGACTTGTAGTCTCACAGCTACACCTAAACATACTAAACTACTCCTCCAGCAGAACTCTTTAGAAGGTATTTCCTCACGTTGCTGATTTGCTCATAGGCTCCTAGTTACTGATGATGCCTACCAAACTCTGCGGGTTTTAGATCATTATTAATAGCTTTTATATGTACGCAGATTTCCCCCCAGTTATCAGCCGATTTTAGAATAAAATCTACAATATATTCTTCGCTTAAGATGCTAAAGGTTTCGGGAGCAACTTACTGATTCACTTGAGATCCTCTCAACATTTTGGATGTGCTTTACCACCATTACCATCGTGATATCATCCGTGAATCCCATGAATTTGGTTCCAGAAGGCATATCCAATCTTAGAACACCATCGAACATTAGGTTCTATAGGAGTTGGCCATAAACTGATCCATGGCGATCCTAACTCTTCAATGTTTTTGTCGATTCTAAAACTAAGTTCACGAGCCGAAGGATTGATCTCTATTATTCTGTTAATATAACTATGCCCCCTACTTTTATGAAGGCTTTTAGCATAAGTTGCAACGCATTTTTTAGCATTCAAAGTTAGTTTTCCTGCCACAACATCTTTTGCCTTCAATTGCTTCTATTGTGAGGTCTACCACGCCTTTGATAGCATCCACTGTTGGGCGGTATTTCCTGAAGCCAAACCGGTATGTGGATAAAATACCTTTATCTTCTGCGAAAGATGGAAGCCTGCCACAAATAATTCTCTCAAGTATATTTCCCATTGTATCGGTCGGTAAAACTCCGATTCACCCGCCCTTTTTAACCCTTTGGTAATAGCACAAGGCTTTGCGTCTTCTACCGCTTTGGGAAAATGCCTTCGTTTAGGCAGCTTTGAAGCGCCGGTGGGCGTTTGACAATCGCGACTTTCATACTGTATTTCGTACCGTATTCGGAATGGGCCTGGAGCTTTCTGTAACTGGATATTATTACATGCCGCTTGGAGTTCTTAATCGGTAACGCAAGGGATGTCACCTTTTTCGCGTTGAACGCAGTGTGGCAATATGCATTCAGATCTTTAAGGAAAAATAACTTTATCTTGCAAATGTCACCTTGCAGTAAATTAAACCCAAAAGTTGATCCAAACTTCTGCTTTGAAGCGGTTTTAAGTTCATTAACAACAAGTGGAAGCTATGAATCGATACAAAAACATTTTAAGATCTCAGGGGAAATTTAAAGAGATATATGACTATGCGGTCTCGGTAGTCTAGCGTTAGTGCACTAGCCTGCCATCCCAGAGGTTATGGGTTCGAATCGCACGTAGAGCACGGTTCTAGCACTTTTCCAAATTTACCGACTTTCCCTGTTTCTAAAACCAAAAAAAAAAAAAAAAAAAAAACAACATCCTCCCATTCGAACCCCAAAAAAATATTCCTTTCCATCTTTACTCCCGCACAATAGTCAGCGCTTTACTTGCATTGTGGCTGCTAAAAGAAGCAAAAACAAAAACAAAAAAAATAAATTTACAGTTACACAATGCATCAGTATCGCCAGCAAGAGGAAGTGGGCGACCGCGATAATAGCGCAGACACACGAAATTTAGCGAATTACTCAACCATCTATGCGTTCCTTCTGGCAGAAAAATGTGAGACACAGATGGCGCTCCAAGCAGTAGCAAGGCACTACTTAGCACTGGTAGCGGCAGGCTAATCCCCTACCTTATCAAAAATAAAAAACAGATTAACGAAATCAACACAAGGCTGAGTCTTGTCGAGGCCCTATGCTCCCGCGAAGAGTGAATAAGGAAAAAAAAACATGAATATGTAGGCCAAGACGCGAGTTCATTAAAGCCAGCCTGACAACCCTAATCATTGGTGCCAGGTTCAGACTATTTGGTGGATGCATTAAAACTTCGCATACAAGCTCCCGCAGTTTTTGGCGTGCCATTGAAGACTTGTGTGGCCTTGCATTTTCCTGATGGAACTCAACACCTTTCTGTTGGCTAATTCAGGATTCTGGTTTCTGGTTCAACCGATCTGTAGTTCATAGCTTCAACCGGTCCAGTTTTTGACAGTAAAGATCTGAATTTAGTGTTCCGGCCGCACGAAAGCAACTCATAATAAATGATTCCTTTCAAGTCCCACCAAATACACAGTAGAACCTTTCTGGGCGTTAGTCCTTTTTTGGTTGAGCTGCTTAATCACGCTTTGACCACGGTTTCACAAGTATCGGCACAATTTCAGCGGTCTGTCTTGCGTTTTCGCCTTTATCAAAGAAAAATTTTAAAACACACGGAATTTTCTCCTTGTTGTCTTCCATTATTAACACGCCGAACTCACAACTGAATAGAACAAATAAAAAACACCAAAACATTCCCTTAGGGTGAAATGTCACTTTAACAACGAGCGTAAATTTAAATTACTTGATCGATTCTTTACTAGGTAACGATCACTATAGCCATCTACAAAAAAAAATAATGTAATTCCTTACACCAACAGAACAAAAATATATTCTCTCATGACTTTATCTTGACAACAAAACGCGCGGCTACGATAGAGATCAAGCTTAAAATCTAAAATTGTACCCAGAAAACACGCCAAGGCTTCCAATATTCAGTTCTATTTGAGTAGAAGGGATGATCCACGAGTACTGGTTACAGGGTAAGTTGATTGTTCTCTCAAAGAAAGACTGACTACCTTTCTCTATTCAAAGACTAGCGCGGAATCACGCTTCTATCCATAACATCCAAAGTATTATCCAGCATACCTTTAAGCCGCATTAAGTCAAAGTTTAACAAATCGCCGAAAAACCAGAAAGCTCATCCAAACTGCTTCTGAATTGCTCAGAATAACACTCTGCCCATTATATTTGAGCTAATGAATGAATAGCAGTCCCCCCTTCCTCTTGTTTTTCTTGATTATAGCACGGCGTTTGACAGCATACACCACGGAAGTATTTAGCAGGCGCTCAGATCTAGAGGTGTTTCTAATAAGCTCACAGCTTCAATTAGAGCACAAAATGCGGAATTAAAGTGCAGAATACTTCACGAAAGCGAACTCTCAGACAGCATCACAACCAACGCAGGTGTTCGACAAGCATGTTTACTTTCGCCGAACCATATCATACAAGACATGAAGTGTTACCTATTCAAAACACCATAACTTTTTTGTGTGAAATTATTTTTTATTGATTTCAAAGACAAAATTATTCAAAAATGATTAAAATTTTAGCATATATTCACTTCAGCTCGATATGACTACCTTTTGCCTTGACTATAGCCTTCAAACGCTCAAAAAATGAGTTGCCTGCTGTACGAATGTGATCTGGAGGTATTTTGGCCCATTCTCGTATAATAGCTTTTTTCAGCGCATCCATACTGGCATACTATATGTATTTTTTAGTCCTCACCTTGTTCTCTAAAATGAGTCAAATGGAATAGTCCATCGGATTTGCGTCTGGCAAAAAGTGTGAAGGAAATGAAGTGTGGAACATGATTTTTTAGCCACTCTTGGTTCATACGAGCTTTATGAGACGGTGCCGAGTCCTGTTGGAACGTCCATGGTATACGACTGAAATGTTTACGTGTCCACGGCTCTAAAGCAGCTTCTAAAATATTTTCCCGATAATAAATCCCATTCACTTTGACACCAGGCTCGATAAAAACGATTGGAGAGCGTCCATCAGCGGTCACTGCGGCACAAACCATTACTTGCGATGAGAAATTCTCGTATGAGCGTTCGGCCAAGTAAACACGATCGTCTAGAGTGTTTATGAACTGCTAAATGGGAATTTTTTTTCATCAGAAAACACAGTGTTAGGAAATTCGCCACGTTCGTGCAAGCGCAACAACTTATTTGCTTTTTCGCACCGAACTTTTTTTTGCTGAGGTGAAACATCGTGTACTTTTCGGAACTTGTAAGCCTGGACCTTGAGCTCATTTTTCAATATGCGTCGAATGCTGTCTTGCGATATTTTCAGTTCTTTGGCCATTTTTCTTCTACTTCGACGTGGATTTTGTACAAGTCGAGCCTTCACTTTCCGAACCATTTCTGGCGTTGTTGCGGTTTTTTTTTTTTTGTCCACCTCCAAAACGTTTTGCAATGCTACCAGTATTATTGTAACGTTTTATAGTGCGATATACAAACATTCTATTCACTTTGAGGTGTCTGAGCTCACGAACTATGGTTGGGTCTTATTTTCCAGCCCAATATAACGCAATCAAACTATTACTTTTGAATTCCATCACAGAAAAAAAAATTCAACAAAGCTGAGACGCAAATGCTTTGGATGGCTTATAAACAATACATTGAACTGTCATTAGAACAATTTTGACGATGATGTCATAAGCTGTTCTACAGATATAAGCAGTGTGAAGTTGGTAACACTTCATATCGTTCACCATGTAGATGGTAAGCGAAGAGACATCTACTAGAACTTCACCAAGCATGTAAAAGATCTCGCTCATGTGGATGATATTTTCTAAATATCAGTAAAACAGACCGAAATGCAAGCAAAACTCGACTCATCTCGACATCGACAAAACTAAATCAATGAAAATGAACACCAAAAAGTTCAACAACGCCAATAAAAATACACATAAACGAAAAAAAAATTACAGAAAAAAAATCAAAAAAATACAGGACTTTGAAGTTTTAAACGAATATTAAATAAGAAGTTGAAAATAAAAATATTTTTGACTTCTTAATAAAAAAAATTTAAATATAATGTTTGTCAAATTTATAATTCCAACTTTTTTGAAGCCAGTCAAAAAGCCAATCAATCTGCATGGCACCTCAAATCAGAAGCTCCTACAATAAAACAATAAGTCAGTCATGCAAACAGTCATTCAAGTCAAGCACTGCAAGACGGCCAGTCAGTCCCACGCCGACACGTTACAACAAAAAAATCCAATTTTCCTGACACATTTCACAAATGTTGCTAAAACGTTGTTTTCCGCCACTCAAACATATACTTATGCATCTCACACTGCACACATTCGCACATTTCTAATATTATTTGTCGGTTATGAGGGTTCAGATATAAAAGCATGCCAAGTAAGGCTACATATGAATAAAAGTATGTATATATATACTTTGCATATGTACGAGTAGTAGGTATGTATGAGAGCACTTGTTTATTTCGCTTTAACTGTTATTGTGTTTTTGCATTGTATTTGTTTTTGCGCATGTTGCATTGTCATTTGCATTTCCATTTCATTCTTTTCACTTTCATCCTTAGCAACTGTTTAGCATTCTAATAATTCTCTCTGCTGCCACTGTATTTCGCCGTTGTACGAATTATTCCTTTGTTTTCATGCTTTTAAATTAATTTCAGTTTGGTTGTGGCATGATGAATGTAAGTATGGTTGTATGAATAGTTAGTGGCTTAGCTTTCATGTGGGGCATGTGGAGCGAGGATTAGTTATTTCTTCATCAAGACCAAAACCACACACGGGGAGAGAAATTAGGACCCCCTAAGGAAGCAGTTGTTTCACTGCTATTACAATGATATTGAAATTTATTGAAATAAAATATATACATATATTTCATAAAAAAATATATATAAAAAATATATATAACTCAATATAAAAAAATATATATAAAATAAAAAAAATATTTTTTAACTGAATTCGAGTTGAAATATTTTGAAAAGAGGGAAAAAAGTTAAACACAAACTGATGACTCCGACGGCAGTCAAAGGGCAAACGTGAGATGTTTGTAGAATAGTGGCCGTTTGATATACAGAATATGATTTCCAATCTGCCATATGTATTTTGTTGCCCGTGCCTTTTTCGGACAGTTCGAAAAATTTAACTTCTCTAACGAAGCTTTTGGCATTAAAATGCGGTTGCAGGATTTAACCTTAATGCGGTCTTTATTTTCGGGAATGTTTCTGTTCTAAGGGAAGTGTTTTCATGTCAAGCGATCCAAGCATTATTGGACATTGTCGTGCATTTTTCTGAAATTGGCGTATTTGTAGGTTTGAGTAAAATATATATATATATTTTTTGAAAAAAATTATAATTTGAAATTTATTAAATTTTGAAAATTTGGTAAAGAGACTTTTAAATAACCTCTTTTATTTTAACTTTTTCTATAAAATTTTTTTCAATTCTAAGGAGCAAGTTTATTTTTTTTATATTATGTTGAAGAAAAAAAATTTACTTTTTGGCTAAGAATTTTCGTGGAAAATATTTTTCATGCATTTAACATTTTATTTTATTATTTTTTTCTTCGAAATCTTTTTATAAACTTTTAAAATTTTTGTAAATTTTGGATAGAATTTTTTAAAGTAAAAAATCTTCGATTATTTCATCATTTTTATAATTTTTGTTTTTAATTTTTAATAAAAAACTCGTAAGAGTTTTTTAATTTTAAAGGAAAATTTGTTTGGTCTTTTTTACTTTTTAGGAAAAAGAATTGCACATTTTAGTTAGCAACTTTTAAGCAAAATATTTGCTACCTCTTCAACATTTTATTTTAACATTTTTTATAAATTTTGGCATAAAGTTTTTTAAAGTAAAATATTTTCGTTTATTCTACAATTTTTATACATTTTTTCTACTTTTTCGGGAAAAAATTTTTTTTTAAGGCTCAAAGTGTTTGGAGGAAATGAATTTGTATCCGTTTTACACTTCCTTTTAAAATTAAAAATTTCATTTTAAACATTTTTGTCTTTTTAACATTTTTATAAATTTATGGAATTTTCAGAAAATTTTAAATTGGTTTTTAAAGAGAAATATATTCGTTTATTTTTAATTGAACATTTTTATACACTTTTTTATTAATTTTGAAGAAAAATATTTTTTTATATTTTTAACATTTCATTTCAACATTTTTTGTCACTTTAACATTTTCATAGATTTTTCGTAAATTTTTCTAATCTTTTAAAAGTTTTGTATAGAGTTTTTTAAAGCAAAATAGCTTCGTTAATTTTACCATTTTTAACCCTTCGTTAAGCACGTGGCTTTTTGTAACGTGGTTAGGCACGTGGTTTACAATCGTAGACCATTTTAATACTATGACTAAAAGTGTTATTCATTTGTGTTTCTTAATAATACTTCATAAGTATATTCTGTGATTTAATGTGAGGAATATAAACTAATACTTTCACTAAAATATTTGTGTATCTTCTGTAAATTTAATAAAAACATGAATGTATGTGTTTTTTAACATTTACTGCAATTAATAAAAGTTTTTTCTTATAACTTATGGACGATTTACAAAAGAGTTTTTATTATTCGTAAAACTTAAAATAAAAATATGTAAAATTCACTTCTTTAAATAAAAAAATAAAAGTTCAGTACAAAACTTATATTTTGTGGTTTCTGAAAACTGCTTATATTTCCTCACTGAGACATTCCGTGCAGCTTTCCCTCATATGATTTTTGCAAGCAAATCTGCCGCATTTAGCACACGACTTTCGGGATGATTTGTTCATATTGCGAGGGCAAATATGACAACGTCCGACATAGTTACTTGGTGATTGAGTGGGTTGTGGTGCAATACTTGGCATGCCAAGAAGGTTGTGGGCTCGCTGCCTCATTGCCTGGGGAGTCGAGGATTCTTTGATCTAACTTCAATTTGTGGTCGAATGAGCTCCCAAGCGCATTTTTCAAGAAAATCACTCCGTTTTATATTATTTTGGGGATTATTTGCTTTATATACACAAAGAGCGTTTATACCAGAGATATTTAGTAAATTGTAAAATACTACCATTGGCCAACGACATGTATTCCTTGCAACATTATATTTCTGACATAATTGGTCCACAAGATCTACACCAATTTTTGTGTGACTATAATCGTTTATCATAATTGTTTTTTTTCATAATTTGTTTGCTCATCTATTGCGTTATCATGGTGCATAGATGATATCAGGATCGCTGACCGGTTCTTTTTCGGGCAGTGCGACACTAGTGTACAATTTTCTTGGAAACCAAAAATACTTGACTTTTCTTTACGATTCTTCCTGGGAAGGAATTCTTTGGGAACTTCGAGTTTATTTTTTCTCACAGTTCCCAAATATGTAAGCTTTTTCTTTAGCAAATTATTAACCAACGTTAAGCTGCTGAACCAATTGTCACCAGTAATATTGCGATTAGTTCCTGCGACTGGCTCTACCAATCGAAGAGTTATATATATATATAGAGTCCGGCTGAGTTCCCACTTTCTTTCTTTCCCATACTTCAGAATTTTTGCTGCCTTCCAATCGTCTTTCTTTGGAATCAGACATAATATTATCTGAAACTAATTAAATTAGCACACTTTTGAAAAAAAAAATACACAAAACTTATCGGAACTTAATTCAAATATTTAATATATCAAGTAATATTGCCGCAAGAAAAAGTAACGTCGTTAGTCACGTGGTCTACATATGTATGTAGACCAGCACTGTCAAGACCTTGATAAAATTTACAACTGCACGTCAAACCCGAACTGAATGCACTAATTGGATAAAGAGATTAATTATAAACAGCTATTAAAAGGCTTAGGTAATTTAAGAGACACATTTAAGGAGTTGCACGACTTTGAAAAGAAATGGTCTACGATTGTAGACCACGTGCCTAATGAAGGGTTAAAATTTCAATTTTAATTTTTCAGGAAAAAATTTTTAGTTTTCTTAATGTTTAGTACAAAAAATTTTATTTTTTAGTTCAGAATTTTTGGGTAAAATATCCTTTAATCTCTTTGATATTTAACATTTCATTTCAAAATTTTTTCTCTTTTTAAAATTTTCATACATTTTTTTAATATTCCAAAATTTTGGGATAGAGTTTTTAAAGTAAATATATTCTTAAAATAAAAAAATGGACTGTTTAATTCAGAATTTTTTGGATGTTTTTTTATCGTTAGCATTTAGCATTTTCTTTTACCATTTTATTTTAACATATTTGATGTTTTAAATATTTATATACAATTTTTTAATTTTTGACAATTGGAGTTTTTTGAAAGTTTTTTTATTTTAACAAATATTATTTTTTTAACCTTAAGGAACACATTTTTACTTTCTCTGTTTTAATTTTAATTTAAGGATATTTTTTTTTAATTTTTGTTTTGGGAAAACAAATGTGTTTTATGAATTTTGAAAAATGGGTCCTTCAGAATGTTTTCTTATTCTTTCATTGAAATCTAAGATTATGTTCAATAATTCCTAAAAATTTCATAGTGAGATTCCCTTAAGTTTTGAGTTACATTCAAACACGCGCAGAAACCCAACCGCAATTTAACGAATGGGTGATCAAATAGAGTTTCGTCTTCCTAGACCGACAATTCTTTGATGTTATCCGCCATAACTGCGTTGGTTAGTGTTAGCTCAATTACTTTTTGCCCTCTGTTGTTGACAAAAGCAGTTTTTTCTCCTATAATCTGTGTTATTCGTCGAAAGGACAAAGCTTAGTTTAAATTTGGTTCCCACGAGAGTTGCATTTCGTGCTTCTTCATTTTGTGTATTTGCTTCACAGCCCACTATTAAAACCATACCAGCCGACTCGTACAATGCCAAACCTTCGAGTGTATTTCTTCCATGAAAAAGCTGCTCATAAAAATATCTGCCGTTTCGGAGTCGGCTTGAAACTGTATGTCCCTCCATTTGTGGAACAACATCAAGACGCACACCACAAATAGGAGGAGGAGCTCGGCAAAACACCCAGAAAGGGTGTACGCGCCAATTATATATATGTAGCAGCTTTTGGTATTGAAATGGAGCTACAGGACTTAAGCTTCAAAGAACGTTGGTAAAAAAATCTATATTTTAGTTTGAAATTTTTGGGGAAAATATTTTGTTATTCTTTCAACATTCCTTTTTAAGGTTTAACATATCATTTTTAAATTTTATTTATGTTTGGAAAATTTTGTTATAAAGTTTTCAGGTTTCAGTATTTCAAATTTTTTAATAATTTTTTTTTTTTAATTTTTCCAGGAAAATTTTTTTTTTATTTTTTAGGAAAAAGAATTGTATTTTTTCGTTAAAAATTTTTGAGGAAAATATTTTCTATCCTGTTAACACTTTTTGAAAATTTTGGAATAGAGTTTTTAAAGTAAATTATCTTGATATAATTTAATATTTTTATATTTTTTTGTAAAAGCTTTTAGATAATATCAGACTTTCAAACCCAAAGGTAATGCTTAAGGGGGAACACCACTGTGAACGCGTGAAAATTAAGTGATTTTCATGAATTTTTTTTATAAGTAGGGATGATTTTTTGAGGATCGAACAAATTATAATTTATTAAACATATATTCAACTATACTGACACAAATTTTTATTAAAAGATATTAAAAATTACAGTTGTTATTAATATTAATGCAATGGCGACATAAAAAACTGATGCACCCTGGTAGCCACGATACAGCGGTGAAAAATTATCTGAAAGCAAAAAACCAAAAAAATCTTAATCTGTACATCAATGGCTATCGTCGTACGTGGCGGTTTTTTTTTTTATTTTTTAGAGAAAATGGTGCAGGTTTGAAAAATGTGTTTGTGTTTTTACCCGTTTTTTGTTTTCGAAAGGCTGAAAAAAAATTAACATTTTTGGAATTTTTAAAAACGGCTATGTACGACTGTAGCCATTACATGTACAAAAATTAAAAGCGGTTCATAAGTCTTCGAGAAATCGAGGCCACCGTGTTCAGAAAAGTCGTTTTGAGAATAACGCGTTTAAAGTTTTCATTGGCCGTTGTAACTCACTACCTGCACTTATTGTATTAGGTACAACTTCGTCAATTTTCAAGATTTAAAGTTAAATTTTTTTTTATGTATTTTTAAATATATCTACTTTAAGAAAATGTAAAAAAATAGATTTTTTTGAAAAATCACAGTGGTTTTCCCCCTTAAAAACGAACTACTGTATGGGAAAGGTTTTTTTTCATGTCAACTAAAACTGTTGGAGTCTCGCTCCTTCAATTCATCAGCCAAATTAAGTGATGTCAAATAGAAAAACGTAGAAAAAGAAGAGCGAATGAAAAAATGAATCAAGGAAAAAGAATGAAAAAATATATATTTAGCTAAATCTATGACAACTCTTTTGCTTTTATATATTTCAAGATCAGAACAAACTGACATGGCCAACAAAAGACTTGTATGTTATAGGCGAAAAGTTTTTCCATACCAGTAGCGACTCAAATCTTGAAACAAAATTTTTCTGGCTTTCACGCCATATATTGCGGAAAGAGGCAGTGGGCTCGCAATAGAATAAACATCTCATCAGCAATTAAATCTCCCCACAACTAAGTTATTTTTATCAGATGGATAAAACGATTCTAGTTCTAGGAGGGTGTCATTTTTGTGTGCAATAGTGTTACATTTGCCCCTCTGGGTCCAAGTGTCCCTTTTCGCTACACTGTGATTATATGATTATGACTATGCCATTCCTCATGCACCTGATTCGTAATATTTAGCTTTGACTGAACTTAAAGCCACTTCTTTTTTTCTTTTTCTTTTTTTTTTGATTTAGCTTGTCCGCCCATTTCATTTTCAAGTTGACAAGTAAATTAAATGGTTGTATCCCTTCTGGAACTTTGCTTTTCAAATCTCAAAATACGAAACAAAGAGCAAAAACAAATAAATGAAATAAGCTCTAAACACACAAGCAAAGTGTTGTATGATGGCGGAAGACCGGAAGCGCAAGCAGAGAGTGGTAAATGAATGAATGAATAAGCTGTCGCATGTGGCGCATTGTTGTTGACGCTGTTGACGTTCGCTATGATTACGAGCATATTTCTACTTCTTTCCAGTGGCATTTATACGAACATGAATTTGGAAATTTGAGTGACATTGATGATGACTCGCACTTACATGTATGGATTTTTATTTATAACTTTAGATGATAGATCATTTTAATGCTTTAATTTTTATTTATTGAAATGGAAACCCTAAATTATAATAATTGCACTGTGCAAGCTCACAGTTTGGGCAAAAGCTTTAATAGATGATTTTACCGCATTTAAGATTTCTTAATAATGACATCCTCCTACTGATTTCGTGATAAAGTTATTTGAAAATCGCCTTGAAAATTGTCCGGGTCTCTGAGAGCTTATTTAGAAACAAGGAAAACTTTATAAAAAAGAAACAGATTTTCTGCTGCAGACTGCTACTTAAAACAGCAACCATCCACTGTATACCAAAAATCGTTCTAAAATGTGTAACTCAAAACCGTGAATTTGTATGAAAAGCTTATGAGATTTTACTAATTTCTGTACAGAATTCAAAATTTTTTGATTTATGCGTTTTTGGCCGCCGAGAATTTAAACTTTTCTGAAAAAAGGAGAAACTTTCCTATGAAAAATTTATAAAAAGCGTTAGGAAGCGTTAGAGAGGGAGTATTCTGCGGGAAGCTCCCCGTTACAATCAAATCTAGGCTTCTGGACCACTGTTGTGTTTTCCAAGCAGAAGTAGCTACAATTAAGGAAGCAATGGACTGGTTACTTACTTCTACAATTACTGTGAGGAAGGTAAATATCTACTCCGACAGCCAAGCGGCAATTAGGGCCTTGGGCTCGTTGTTTGAGCGTTCGAAATTAGTCGATGAATGACTGATTTCTCTCGCAACTGCATGAGAATTCTTCACTTCGCTTGGCGGTCACAGTGGCATAGCGGGAAACTGCTGGGCTGGTGAGCTGGTGAGCTGGCTAGATATGCGAAGTTCAGGATGATTACACCGCGAAATGAGAGGATTGGGATTCCCTTGAGCACCTGTGACCTACTCTTGGAAAGATGGGCCTCGCATCAACTTAGCGAGCTTTGGGCTAGAGGGCAAACGTGCAAAATCGCGAGATCTTTCTGGCTACGAGCAGATCGGGAGCGCTCGACGGCACTTCTAAGGCTAACAAAGCCGCAGCTGTTGAATTCGGTAGGTTTCCTTATCGAAGATTGTCCATTAGGCGTAGATGATACTAGGGATTGTTTTAAGTCCTTTCTACAGAAGCTGTCTGAAGGATGAGCTGGAATCATCTCAGCATCTTTTTCTTAGCTGTCTGCTCACGTCGGGCAAAGATTTAGACATCTGGGACTCACATTTTTACTAGACTTGCCGCTATTTGGGGTTAAATATCACAAATCCGGTGAAACTCAACAGTAGCCTGAAGCGGTTGTACCAACGTAATTTGCGACGTCAACATCTAATTCAAAGTCCCTTCTTCTTTTTTCACCTGTTTGGTTCTTTTCTTTCGAATTTTGTTTATTTGTGCAAGTGGGCTCCTCGCAAGGGCAGAAACTTCATTCTATCATATACTTACTTTTTCGTAAATAACTGCCTCTGTTTTAAGTTATTATATGCTGCCGAAGGTCCTGGCAGCCAGTGCTCCTATTCTCGTGTTAAAATAATTATATTATTATACCACGTTTGTAAATAAATAAATAAATAATAAGTTATTATATTGGGTAGTCGAAAAAGTCTTTTCGTATTTTGCCAAAAGATTTCGTTGGAGTCATCTATCTCCAGTGCTACCAATCACATTGTGTCATATCATATGGTGTTAGAAAGGTGACATTTTAGCTTCATTTGACCAAAAAAAACAATAAATTCGGAGAAGTTGAAAAAAAGTTATAGCTGTTCAAAAATGAGTGAAAATAATGAAGAAATTCGCTATATTTTGAAATTTTTGTATAAAAAAAGGAGGAATGCCACGCAAGCCACCAATGAAATTTGTGAAGTTTAGGGAGACGATGCTGAATCAATTCGTGTAGCACAACAATGGTTCGCTCGCTTCCGTTTTGGAAATTCCGATGTGAAAGATGCACCTCGCTCCGGTCGACCTATCGTTGAAAAAGTGGATGAAATTATGGAAAAGATTGACCAGGACCGTCACATAAGCTTCCATGACATCGCCAAGGCACTAAACATTCATCATCAAATGGTTTTGAACCATTTAAGAAAGGCTGGTTACAAAAAGAAACTCGATGTTTGGGTACCACATGAATTGTCTGTGAAAAGTTTAATGGACCGAATTAACATCTACGAGTATTTGCTGAAACGAAATGAAGCGATTGGTAACAGGAGACGAAAAGTGGATCAAATATGACAATAATGTGCGAAAAAGATCATGGTGTAAGGGTGGTGAAGCTCAACAAATGATCGCAAAGCCAGGATTGACGCCTCGAAAGGTTATGATGTGTGTTTTGGTGGGATTGGAAAGCAATCACCCACTATGAGCTGCTCCAGCCTACTCGAGGGATTGATTCTACACTTTACTGTCAACAACTGATGAGATTGAAGCAAGTAATTGAAAAAAACGGCCAGAACTGATCAGAAGAAAGGGCATCGTCTTCTATCGGGACAACGCTAGGCCACACATATCTTTGATGACTCGGCAAAAACTGGGAGAGCTTGGCTGGGAAGTTTTGATGCATCCACCATATAGCCCTGACCTTGCACCATCGGACTACCATTTGTTTCGGTCAATGTAGAACTCCCTTAATGGAGTAAAGTTGGCTTCAAGAGAAGCCTGTGAAAATTACTTGTCGCCCCTCATCAGGCAATGGCAAGCCTCCGAGTGTGTTTCTGCTATGAAGAGGCTCCTCAAATAGGACCATCTGCCGTTCAGGAGCGGGATAAAACTGTAGGCCCCTCTATTTATGGAAAAATATCAAGACGCACAAAACAAATAGTAGGAGGAGGTCGGGCAAATACCCAAAAAGCGTCAAAGCACCAGTTACTTATATACAAGGCTTCTAGAACTTTTATTATATTTATTATTCTGTATTTTATGACAAAAAAGTTAAATAATTTTGGGATCCCGATAATAAGGTTTTAAATCCCGAAATCTGGGGGGCACATAATTAATAGAATAATAGAATACAAATGTTGTTTGAAAAGTTTGATCAAAAATAAAACTAAAATAATTGTTGGCGGTAAACCCACTTTTACTTTTCGACGTAGTCTTCCTTTACGCTTATACACTTCGTCTCACGCTGTTTTAGTTTGTTGATGCCTTGCGAATAATGGGATTTGTCCAAGCCGAAAAAATATCCATTCATTTCTGCAATCATTTCCTCGTTTGAATAAAATCTTTTTCCCGCCCATTTCATCAAATTGGGGGAGAAATAGTAATCCGAGGCATCCCCAGCCAAGAGAATAGTGGGGGTAGTGAAATGAGTTAGCACACTACTTCTGCTCATTTTGCGACCACAACAGCTGAGGCGTGCGCTGGTGCGTTGTCGTGTTGGAAAAGGAAATTACTCGACTTTCTCGATTCAAGCGAATGCCAAGCACAAAAGAAGTGGACCGATCTGGCTGAAACTTGGTTCGTTTTCTTTCAAAAAATGCCCCTAACTAAGCATAACCTCAATGTGCGCCAGTACTGCCATCTCACTGATATTGCTCCGATCTTCCCAATGACCCTCGTATCTGGAATCTAAAAATTTGAAAATTTGGAGATTTTAAGTTTGAAAATTTAATTTCCAACAGTGAATTATGGGAAACAGTATTTTCTACTAAGTTGCGGCAACTCATAGAATAACATCAAACTCTTTTTTCAACTTACTTGATTAGTTATTTTAGCAAAAGAAAGAGGTAACAAAAGTAAATTTGGAAGTACGTACCAATTTATTATAGCAGCAAATAACCAACCGCAAGCTCTTCTGTTTGCACAAAATAAAGTAAAGAAAATGTAATAGAACAAAAGCACAAAAATAAAAAAACGCACTAAAAATGATAACCTGAAAAACGTTTAAAATTTAGTTGCGGAAAATAATAGGAAAACGCTAATTTAAAAGAAACTGCCAAATGAAGAGTAAAATAGTGAAAATGTGGCGAGCACACGCTGTACGAGCGAAAGTGCACGCAATGCCGGCAAATCATTATGCGCGGTGAAGATGCATGACCAAAAAATTCAACGCAAACTATACGTTACATACATTCAGGCGGAAAACCACAGAGCTGTTTACATTAGCCTGGCTGTGAAGCGCAGAAGTGCAGCAAGAAATGAGTGGGGATGTAAGAACGCTGAAGAAAAAAAGACGCTTACAAAAATTGGTAAAAAAAGATAGAGAAATACGATGAGCGTTAAGCGGAGCGAGTGCGTGGAATCTGGATGCAGTCGAAGGTGGCACTGTAGCGCTAGCTTGAAATAGTGTAAATAGAGCGGATAATAAAGTTTGTGGTAGCTAAATTTTTTGCCACGTTTATGTCATGCATATTAATTAGGAATACTTTGGCGCGAGTAAATGCAACCAATTCGTGGGAATGGCAACAACGCCATGAATAGAAATGCGCAAATTTCGCAAATGATCGCAAAATGCCAGAAAAACGCATAGCTGGGAAGTGGGCGAAGCGCAAAGTTAAAGGAAAAAAGTAGTACGAGTGCGCTTGATTTTCAAATAAGCGAAAAATAAAATGGAATACAATCGCAAATGTTTCGCTATTTTACTCTTTTATCAAAGGAAAAGGGGAAAGTTTCATTGCTGCACATTTTTGTTTTGTTTTTTTTTTTTTTCTTTGTACACATTTTATTTCAAGCTGATTATTTGGATTTTTTATGATCAAAATCAATTTTGACAATTTGCAGTAAATAAATTTACTCTGCTTTCTTTCTGTACGAGTATTTGGGGACGAAATGCATCAGCAGAGAAGTTCGATTACATCAAATAAATTGCGGGGAATAAAAAAGGAAAATTGCAAAACATTTTGCATGCGAATTTCGTTTGTTTGTTTTTTTCCACGCAAAATGATCTGTAAATGTAAAAGTGAGGTAAGAAATTTTATGGAAAAGAGGATTTGGAGAATGGACAAGAAATTTGGTTACACTTACCACAACTTGGCTACTTAATACAGTCACTTGCGTGTATAAACAAATACTCAGTTTAAATCAAATCGGTTGACTAAATTTGCGAGATCGCCGGATAAACAAGTGGATCGGAAAAAATTGCTTTCGTATCGTGTTTAACCCTTGTGTGTGTGAAAAGGCGCTCGATTATCTAAGGGGTTCTAACCATAAAGTCGCAGTATCTGCAACTCTCACTTGCCCAGCTATCTTCTAATCACTGATATCACTAAAGTCATTAAATTTGAGAATAAGTTCAAAAATAAACTGGACTATAAAAACGGGTGTACAATTGCACTTTTTGTTATTTTTTGTGGAGAAAGATAAACCTCAAAAGCCTATGACCGAAACCGTGGTATGGGACTTTAACCCAACTAATCCCTCCTCATGTCCTACGGTATGCCCTCTCGGAACTTTGTCGTTAAATAGGAGGTCGTTGTGGGCTTTTTTATTAGGCTTTTTCTAGAGATATTCCACCTATTGAAGGTTCCTCGTGATATTTGCGTCCACTGCACATGCCATTTTTCCAACATATAAGGGATAAGACTTGACTAATTTATATATATTCACCAAACGCTCTCTAAGCATATTTCGTTCATTTATGAACCACGGGCATTGAGACAGGATATGCCTCGCCTTTTCTTGTTCTTCGAGGCACTGCGGGTAGTACGAGTCGTTCTCAAGTAGAGTGGGCAGAAAAAATTTTTTTTTTTAAGATCGACTTCTAATAGTGCGGAAAAGTTGCACTGTTAGACTAATAAAGTGTGTGCCAAATTTTAGCCCAATGGAACGATATCTTCTGTCACCAGTAGACGCCTCAAATATTGAAATTTCAGTTGATATTCTGAAAAATTTTATTTTTTCCAGATATTTTTTTTTTCTATGCATTCGTTCCGGAGCACATTTCATACCAAAAATAAGGACTATAAAGTAATTAGATATAAATTTATCCAAGATTAAGCACCTATACACTATAAAAGAATAATAAAGCATTATTGATTGTGCAGCGTTTTGCTTACTTTTTATTGCGAAAATATGAGTACATAAATATTTTTGTAGCCTTCCCTTTTTTTTTTTTTTTTAATTTTTATTAATTTTTTAATTTTTTAATTTTTATAATTTTTTATTTTATTTATTTTTTTATATTTTTTTTAAATGGTTTTGTTCTTTTTTTTCATGTTTTGTAATATTGTAAAAAAATAAAAAAATGAAAGGTATTTCAAGAAAACGCTGCGGTTTTTAAATTGAAAGCAATAATTAATTTCATGTATACCAAAGTTTTTTCTTCTTGTCCACATTTTGTAATATTGATCAAAAATTATAAAATGAAAAGTATTTCAAGAAACTCTGCGTTCTTTAAACGTAGTTCATTTCCCATTTTTACAAATCAGAGGGAGTATTGTGCTTTGTTGTCAAACTGAGACATAGTTTGACGGGATGCTAAAGTACACCGAATGAATCCATCCCCAGCGTCACTTCCGCATACTTGAAGCGATGCTTCATTAACGAGTTTCACCATTCGCTCCACAGAATTTTTTATTAGTAATTGGCTTGGTCATCTCATCGCGGCGTATACGAGCACCTCTTTGGTCTGACAGAAAAGCTTGCTCTTTTTGAGGCACTTTTTTTTTCTCTTGGACATGAGCAAGTTGTAAAATCTTGACACTTACAAGCTGAAATATCAAAAAGTCGGGAAATATTCGCCTTAAAGTCATCAGCACGTTTTTACAAAGCAGGACTTCTATGTGCAGAATACAAACCCTTTTTAATTTCTCTATACTTTTAATGTGAAACTGTGGAAATAGAAGCCTTGTTACAAATACAAATGATTTTATTGGCAACTTGTCCGAATATGATCGAAAAGGCCGGCTCTCTGTTTCCTCCTGACTCTACTCCAAGTTCCCGTCTTTAAAAAAAAACAACATCTCAATACATCTTTATAACTTGGTAGTTGATGGTCTGGCAAATTTTTAGGGCTTCCAAACAATGGGCAATTAAACGTTTGTCTTAGGGAAAATTTGGTTAGTGCCATTATCGCCATATAAACTTTTAATAAAAGATTATAATTAAATGCTTTTATACGAAACAAAATCTTTCGAATAAAGCGGAAGCAAAAATAGACAAAGTAATTGCTGGAACTTCAATTCAACTCGCAGTACAAGGACGAGCTACTGGGCGCTCCATAAACGTATTGCTTGATCAAGCATACAGAGTGGAGTGTAGTGAATTAAATTGTTTCTGTGGGCCTTCTCATATAAAATTTGTATTTAACACATACCGGTATGATAAGAAATAGTATTTTCAAAAAAGTTAAAATTGTTCAGAATTTAAACTGAAATTTCAAATTTTGAGGCCTCTGCTGGCGACAGAGGATATCGTTCGATTGGGCTGAAGTTTGGCACACATTTTATAAGTCTAACAGTGCAACTTTTCCGCACTATTAGAATTCGATCCTAAAAAACATTATTTTTTCGGCCCATTCTACCGTGCAGGTATGCTTTGTACCAAGTTCATGATACAGAAATCAATTGCTCCGTGTTTTTGACCAATCCACCTCGCAATGTTCGGAATTAGTTCAAAGCTACACCTACCTTTCTCGGATTGCTCCCGCTGTCTGAGGCAGTGCGATAAGCACTGAGCTGCAAGCTCCAACTTCAAATTTCCAAGCCATCTTCTGATTCTTACAATTGCGTCGTCGCATAACGCTTGCAGCACGCCCAGATGCTTCCCCACTACCACCAATGTAATGCCGTGCACGTACTCAATGAGGGTAGCATCTTCCGGAAGCTGGATAGTTTTCCAAGCATCCTTCCCACGGAATGGTTAGCTATTTGTGTATGTGCAGAGATAAACTTACACAGAAATCTCCGGAATAACCAGTCGCCATTCTGAGCGACAGTGAGGCGGGGCTCGAGGCACTGTCATTCTGTGAGGTTAAGTCTTCATTTGTTCTTGACAGTATTGAGAAACTGAATTTTGTTAAAAACGCCAAATCTTGGGAGCAAAGTTTCCCAAATTATTGGGCAAAGCCAGTCGAAGTCCTTACTGGGGATTACGCAGTCATCTGCATAGGATTGGAATATGGTCCACTAACTCTTTACGGCTGTGCGACCAATCCACGTAAACTCCAATACCCCTTCTATTTGAATATGGCGCTATAACGCGAAGAAAATTGAGACATCTCGGTCAATTGCAGCCACAATAGAGGTGCATGCGCTCAGCCCAACCCAGCTCTATCTTAAGTTAAATAAGGGACTGGGTTTGGATGGGGTACTGTGATGAATAGAGAGCACAAAAGGCCATGAGGTTGAGTGCAAATCTCAAATTAAATCTATCATTTAAAGTAAAATTTTTCATAGCAACAGGCAACTTCGGGAGCTGAAAATTTGTGATTTTGATGATTTTAAAAGTAAAATGTTTCATAATAGCAGACAACATGGAGAGCTGAAAATTTGTGACAACTCTAAAGCTCCGATTAAACAACAAACATTATTTTTCACACCTCAAAAATTCAATATATAGTATGCCCGATTGTACAACACTAAATAATAAATCAGTGCATTTAGTTGTTTACCATCAACTCAGTATTTTCTTCTGACGGACCTAAAAATTTCGGTTAGACCTCAGCACAAAAAAAAATATCACGAATTCTAAGAAATTATGATTAAAAGATGGGTGGTTGGAACACACACTCAGGAAAGATGTTAGAGAAATCACGCATGCTGCGCTACATTGGAATCCCCACGGCCAAGGAACCAGGGTAGGCTGAGAATTATATGGATTTATACTGTCAGCAATGAAACGAGAAAATGCTTCAAAAATGCTTAGATCTGTGGCGAGAAACCGCACAAGCTGTAAGAATTATAAGAAATCAGTTGAATAAAGTTTTCGTTTTTTTTTTGTTTCTTGATTAATTGAAGTTCTCGACAGCGGTCAGATAAGGCTACATTCCCTCTTTCATGGTTTCTTGTGGTTATTGATGATTTTTTGGGAACAGCAACATAGCAACCCTAAAATAGGTATCTAATGATTGATATTCACTGATTATGGATGACCTGAGCTTTCTGAATTACTCCGATGACCTTGTGCTGATTTCGAAAAAAAACGTAGGATATGCAATCAAGGCTTGATAATCTTTCGCTTCATGCTGACCGTGTGAGTCTACGCATTGACATAAATAAAGCAAAGCCGATGAACATCAACTCGCTACGTGCAGCAAAATTCACACTAGACTGCATGACTGTAGAAGATATTAATTAATTTACTTACCTCTTTTCCTTGTGGTGGGTGAGTTAGGGTTCCAAATACCTTCGCACTTACGGGCGACCGTTGTCTACTGTGTTGAGTGCTGTGGCCACTAAAACAATCCCTCCTCACTTTCGGGGAAGACACCCTTCCCGGGACTACTTTTTGCATTACTTTGTGAGAGCCTAGAGGAGCATCCATAAATGACAAATTCTATTTCCCCACATCTGCGTGCACCAAATTCGCATCCAGCGTTCATGCTATAGGCTCGTCTTCTTGTGTCTCTACCAATGCAGCTTCACTTTGTTGCACTGTGTCGTGGTCGATATCTTTTTCCGTCTTGGTACGTCCTCAATGCATCTCTTTACCCTCTTCCAGCTCTCCTCGCGTTCGCACATTTCGCTGATTATGTTGCTCTGCGCGATGTCGCCAATCTCCTCCTTCAGAGCATCTCTTTCCGCCAGCCATCTGTCACAACTAAAAAACGAGTGTTCAACGTCATCGTTCGGCGCTTCGCGGTATTATGCACTTCTCAGCCATAAAAACACCTGTCGGCGGGGCAAACGTAGAAAACCGATTCATTAAATCGTATTCGAATCAGCTGACAGGAGAAACTCTCTCGTCTCTCTCTCTTATTCTCTTCAACACTAACGTTAAGTCCATCCTGCTATATGGCTGTAAAGCTAGACTAGTATCCGACGAAGTAAGAAAAAAAAATTCAAACGTTTGTTTTCCGCTGTCTTTGCCGAATTCTCCAAATCTGGTGGCCCAAAAATTAGATCACAAATGCAACCAAATAATCAATCATCAATACACACCAAACCGTAACTTTGGGACTGTAAAGTGGCTGTTGAGGTTCTAGTAGTGGTTTCTACCTTTTGGTTGATCAATAACGGCAATATTGAGCCAAATGAGTCGCCAGCAACAACTAACTTATGTGCTAATCCCGATAGCTTAATTGAGCGTCTAACATTGCTTGTGGCCACAGACATAATCTGATCAAATGTGTATGCATACGTTAGTTTGGGACACAAATTCATTAAAATTTCCAATTGCTTAGCCAGCAAAAATATCTCTCTGCCCTATCTACATGGATTTGTTGTTATCTTTGAGTGTTACATATTCAATTTTTTTAACTTGAATCTGGACTGAGCAGCTCCTTTTAATTCATGTCACAGACGCCTTTAACACAATAAAATATGTAATTCTCTCCTTTATTTAAGCAACTGAACACAAATAGGTAAAATATAAATATATTCATATAACTGCAATAAATCGGAATGTATTCGAACAAATTTCAATTTGCCACCCCACTGGAATGTTAATATATAATGGGTGTAAGCCCATAAATACGAGTACCAACACAGGCATAAATTCCAGTAGCGCCTAAAATGTCAACTATAAATGGACACATACATACATACATACATACACACATACACACTCTCAGCAGTGGCAACCCCTGTGGAAAAATTCAACTGATAGATTTTTTTGATTCAAAATCAAATAAATTGTTTTACCATCGAAAGATGCTCAGAATTAAGTGAAACTATTGAAGGTATGCGGTCGCCCGAGCCGAATAGGTTTATGGGTGACTACCGTAACTACCATTCGGAAGTGCGTAGGTTTGAAACTCCGTGCTTGAAATACCAGTGGTTCTAATAGCGGTGACCCCTCGGTAGGCAACGGCAAACCTCCGAGTACATTTCTACCATGAAAACGCTCCTCATAAAACTCGTTTGCCCTTCGGAGTCGCCTTAAAACTATAGGCCCCTCCAGTTGTGAAGAAAACAAAATTCACAGATTGGACATTCCAAGTCAATTTCGAAAATCATTGCTTTTTTTGTCGAAAGTAGGGATCGCTTTTTTCATTTTTCGTCATTTCTTCATCATTTTCAGTTACGTCACAAAGTACTCGTATTAAATATCGATAATCTTGACTCGAGCAGAAATTTCTTTTTACTCCAAAGCTCATTGGTCTTTAGTGCTGCTTTCTAGTATTTACTCAAAATATTTAATTTTCTACGAGGGTCAATTGAAATGACCGTGAAAAATAAAAAATACTTAATTCTTTCGAAACAGACACAATTTTTTTGGGAAGTGTTCTACATTTCATAATATTAGGTTGGGGCATAAGATCGTAGGATTAACACCGAAGCCCTTTATTAAAAAAAAAAACAATATTTATAGTAATACAGGGTGCTCTTGTTTTGTGATTGTTTTGTGTGTTCTGAAGTACAAAAAAAGTAATCGTTTCTGTTCCAGCTCTTTTTAAATACTTTGTGTAACGATGTCTATTAGTCGCTCAGCTATTATAGCCTTGCATCAGCTAGGAGCACGCAACTGCGAGATAGCACGGAAGCTTAGAATTGGACGTTCATTGGTTTCTCGTGCAATCAAACGATTTAAGGAGCTTGGTAATGAAGGTGACAGTCCTGGAAGAGGAAGAAATCGAATTGTTAACACTTCCAACAACCGAAAAATCATCAAAAAAAGAGTTCAACGAAATTCTATGGTCTCGATGAGGAAAATTACTCGTAAGACAGGCATCAATCGTGACTCAGTTCGCCTTATAGCAAAAAAGAACTTGGACTTAAACCTTATAAACTACAAAAATGCCAACTGCTCACGGATGAAAGCAAGAAGGTAAAACTCGAAAGATGTTGCTCGCTCCAACGTCGGGCCGCAGGTACAGGCTAGGAAAAAATCGTGTTTACGGATGAGAAGCTGTTTACCGTTGAACAAGCTCACAATCATCAAAACGATAGAAATTGGTCTGCAGAAGTTCCACGACCTTCGTCCGTTGTTGAACATCGTCAAAATCCCCGATCTGTCGTGGTATGGGGTGGAATTTGCGCCAGTGGCAAGACTCCTCTAATTTTCATAGACCAAGGAGTCAAAATCAATAAAGAAGTTTACCGTCGAGACATATTAGAAGCAGTTGTTCTTCCCTGGTTCCAGCAGCACTTTGGTGACGATGGACGAGTGGACGTTTCAAAAGGACTCGGCACCAGCCCACATAGGAAAAGCAAACCAAGAGTGGTACAAAGCCAATTTCCCCTCTTTCATTACTTCCCAAGAATGGTCACCCTACTTACCGGATCTGAATCCGCTAGATTACAGCATATGGTCGATTTTGGAACCAATGGCCTATGCAAAACGCCACAAAACTTTGGAGTCCCTGAAGCAAGCGTTGCGTCGAGTGTGGGATCGCATAACGGTAGACGAACTATGGCCTATAGCCCAAAATTTTTTGAAACGTTTGAGCTTCTGTATTCGTGCTAAAGGTGACCACTTCGAAACTGGCTGAATATAATGTTACTAAAACAGTGTCTATTAAAATTTCACAATTTGTTTTGAGCCTCTATCAATGATAAATTTTTTTCATTAAAAAATGTTGTATATAATTATTTTTTGTCACCCTGTAAGTTAGAGGATTATAAATTCACCGTTGCTGCTTACAACCCCTTCCCACCTCTCGACCAATTTGTTGATGCCGTTCAGCCAAAAATCGTCTCGCCTGGTGTCAAAAAAGTTGTTGAGACAGTTTTAAGCACCTCGACCTTTTCGTTATCGAAGGTAACGCCCTTGAAATGGTTTGACAGGGAGCGGAAAAGATGGTAATCAGGCGGTGCAAGGTCCGCAACATGGGCCCTGGCGTTGTCGTGACGGGGTATGGTTTGGCCATGTCGATCAGGTCTTTTTAGTTGAATAACCTCATTCACCCGGTGCAATTGGACAATGTAGAGCTCCTTGTTAATCATGGTATTCTTTTCGAGCATTTCTCAGTCCACCATGCCCTCCCAGTTCCACCAAGCACATATCATCATCTTCGGTGAAAAATCTTTCGATGAAAATCGGGCTTGACTCTCGGCTTTGGCGTATCTTCTGGAGCTACCTACTTTTTTCTTTGTTCCATATTGATGCAGAGGCACCATTTCTGATCTCCCGTGCCGATCCAGTACAAAAAACGTTGTTTAAGACCGCTTGTTGCTCGATGGTGGGCGAGATGTTGAGAAGCAATTTGAAAGCGACTTTTTTTTTTTTTTCGTTGAGCTCGTGATGCTCCTGGGCTCCCAATTTTTTGGTAAATCCCGATGTATGAAGGTGATTGGAATTATTTTATGATCGCAGCTCATTTTCCCGCCAATTCACTACTAGTCTGGTGGCCGTTCTCCTTCAAAAGTGATTTGAGACGTTCTTCATCGAGTTCAGAAGATCGTCCGCTGCGGGACGTGTCATCAACGTCAAAGTTGCCATTTTTGAACTTCGACAATCATTTCCATGCTGTAGACCTTCTCTATATAAATAGCAAATGTCCCGGACTGATTCGGTAGCCTTTTGACCACGATGAAGAGGAAAGAAGAGCAGGTGTGGAAAATGTTGATTTTTGCCTCCTGGGTATATAATTTCTAAACACCAAAATTGATAAAAAATGAAATAACTCAAAAATACAATTAACATAGTTTTGTAGAGCAGAAAAGAGTTCTACGGAATGAATACTTACTCTTTGCCAAATAACAAAAAAATCATTGTAAAACAGAAGAAAATATAACACGCCATGAACGTATACCTAAACCCAGTTGTGAAACTTTTATAAAGTTTGGTCAATAATATTTTTTTGTGAGCTTAAATGTAATCAGACTCTTAATTTGGTCTGCAATATGAACTCTATAATCTCTAAGGACTAATAAAATTTATAAAAACTCACAAAAAGGTTTACATTTTTTAATGAAAAAACCTCTCTATAAAATCACCTTTAAAGCATTACTCATTTAGTTTAAAATTACATTTATAAAAAACACGAAGTGAACTTTTAAATACTTGCATGTCTCACTTTCACACAGCAGCATAAGATGTTCATTAGAATATGGACAAATTTTGAAGCAGGGAGATTTTAGTAATCGAAGTGAAGTATAAAGTGAAAGAAATCCAAAATCGATTAATCATTTCATACAAACAAACATATGAAAAATCCTACACAATGCACAATTTATGCGTCAGGATCTAAAAGGCTTATTCCAGATGCAATGCTGTTAGCTCCCGAGTTGTCTGAATCGGTTGCAAACTGAATTTTCAAATCTCCTAAACTTCTACTTACACCAAAAGTGATGCAATGAAATTGACTACTTGGTAGCTGTGACTTTGCCCTACAGGGATGTAGCTTCACAAACACATATCTACGTACGTGATATGCACCCAAGCATATGCTGCTGGCTGAAACAAGTTTGTGAAATAAAATTTTATAACTTTTCGGCCAGCCTAACACCCACACACACGCCCGCACACTTGCAGACAAAAACGTATTTGTGTGTAAGCTTTTGATAACTGCTTAACCTTCTTATTTTACTTAGTTTTTTATGTATTTTATACCCTTTTATTTTAGTTTCTGTTACATCGTCTTCGGCATTTCTCTTTCGATTTTTATGTCAACTCGCCACATTTCCTTAACAAAGTGTCCCTGGGCAGCACTTAAATTGTATCCGAAAAAAATACTTATGGTCTATAATCGTTTTACACACACACACACACACATCTACAATTCTCCGAGGACAAGTGCTCACGAGCATCCACATATATTTGTATGTATTTATTTTCGCACACACTCAAAGTTTGTAAGGCTTATAAATAAGAATGCCTGCGAGCGGCCATCCAATTGCGGGAAACGTGTAAAGTAAGCAATAAAATTTCAATTTTCCTCCAGAAACTATACAAAGGTGAAGTGAGTAATGTCTGAGGAGCGCTACAAAGTATGCAAAACTACAATAAAAGATTTAAAAATAAAACAAAAGAACTGAGAAATAAAAATTTGTAGCAAAAGAGTTTTCGCTATGGCTACACACACCCACACACGCACATGACTGTGAATAGGTTTTGGGTGTAGAAAAAGTCATTAAAATGTTCCATTCTATTTTCGCTTACTCAAAGTACAAAAAAAACAAAAAAATGTTGCATATTCGCATATGTTTTAACGTTCATGTGTGGCATGTGCGCCCTAAGGAAAATATAATTTCTTCATTTCAACTCATACAGGCACGTATGGGTGTGTGAAGAGCGCTAAAAGCGTCATGAAAGCAAGAAGCAAACTTATAGTCAAGCACTTGTCCTCAATCGCTGTTATTAATGCGCTCCCCAAAGTGCCATTTTTTATATACTTCAACAATATTTCTTTGCGTGAATGTGTGAGAGGGTGTGTGTGAGCTCATGCCTTCGCTGTTCTTCTTATGGGTGCACCTCGCTGGCGCTATGCACGTAAGTGGCGAAAAAATTTACTATAATGGCATTCGATATTAAAAAGTAGATTAAGTAGCAACTACTTTTTATTTACTAAGTAGTAGGTGGGGATGTCAATCCCGACACTAGTCGATTTAATCGCGCGATTATTGAGTATAATTTTTTTTTTAGATTTTTTCAGATGAAATTAGTACAAATTTTCATCTCAAAGATCCCACTAAGGAAAGAAAGTAGAAATTTATAAGCAACACTGGTTGAGCTTAAAGGATTTGCAATATAGATTGTTTTATAAAAAAGCTGAATTTATATAATATTTGGTGGATAATTGTATTTTTAGAGTTCAAAAGTGGCAATGAAAAACGCACAGCTTTTACCCTGAATAAGAAGAAGTCACAGGGAGCCATACTACTCGAATACGGTAAGTGATGGATGGATAGTCAAAAGGACAGTCACCAGAGTGGATCGATGAGATGGTGCATTATGATGCAATAAGCGGCAGCTTACTCCTTCGTGGTATTCAGAGCGAATTCGGCAAATGCGATGGAACAAACACTTCAAAACGCCAAGATAGAAAATTGCAATGACAATTTGGTCCATTAGCACGAACTCTTTGAGGACAATTCCCTTGGAATCGTAGAAACAAATGAGCATCGACTTGATTTTTGCCCTCTCTAAACGCAATGTTTTGGGTGGTGGCTCGTCTGGAGCCTTCCATTCGGCATTTTGACGCCTAGTTTCAGGTTCTTGTTGGAAACACCTCGTTTCATCACCTGTTACAATGTTATAAAGAAAGTCCTGGTATTTTCTAGCCTCTTTAATGAGGTATTTCAAAAGTTGAATTCTGAGCAATTTTTGGTCCTCAGTTAACTTGTGTGGAATGAAACTTGCACATACCTTTCGTAAGCCCAAATTTTTTTTTTATTATTTCCCTTTTTAAATTACAATCGGTTAAATTTTAACAATAAGTAATTATTTTTAAAGTAGTATTGGAATTCTTTGTTCTCTAACCTATGCTAGATAAACATTCAATTTTGCTTTAGATTAAACTACTTTATATTATTTTCTAAGTGATAATTATTATTTTTTGTTTTTTCTTTTCTTTTTTTGTTTTGCTATATTGTGAGTTCTGTTGGAGCTAATCATTTTAATCTTCGTTTTCCCAATTTCTCCGATTGTCGTAGTTTTTCGCATTTGTTCATTTTGATGTTTTGTTAGTCGTTGTATATGCTTGATGCTGTATTTTCTAGTGGTGTCATCTATTGTGTCGATGTTGAGGTCGCTGTGAATCACACCGTTTGGTATATACCAGCCTGCTTTTGTTATTGTTCGAAGTATTTTAGATTGCGTCCTTTGAATTATTTTGATATTGGTTTTTTTTTCTGTGCCCCAGATTTCAATGGCATATTTCTCAATGGGTGAGGTTATAGTTTTATATATTACTACTACTACTTTGTTGTTAAGGCTTAGTTTTGAATTTTTAGCCAACAGCCAGTATAGTTGTCTTAACTTGTTTTTGATTTCATTTCGTTTGTTTTGTATATGTCGTTTCCAATTTAGTTTTTCATCTATAGTTATGCCAAGGTACTTTGCACTAGGAAGGATTTTTATTTCATTGTTTTTTATTGTTAATTTATGTTTCTTAGGCTTTCTGTTTGTATATATTACTTGTACCGTTTTATCTTTGTTGACTTCTATTCGCCAATTATCGAACCATAATACGGTGTCATTTATTGTTTGTTGAAGAATGTCAGTCGCGTTTTTTTTCTATTTTATCCGATGCCATTAAAACCGTGTCATCCGCGAATGTGGCTATCATGCAATTTTTTGTTGTTGGGATCGGTATATCTGCTGTAAATATCAGGTACTATAAAGGCCCTAGGACACTACCTTGGGGTACACCTGCTGTCATTTGAGCATTCGTCTTCGAACTTTATAAAAAAATGTCGGTTTTCCAGATAACTTTTGAGAATGGTGAAGTGATTCCGTGATAATATTTGGCTGAGCTTATGCAGTAGTCCTTTATGCCACACCCTGTCAAAAGCTTTTGCAATATCCAGGGAGACAGCTATGCAGAACCTTTTATTTTCCATATCATTTAATATTTTGTTTATAACTCTGTGGACTTGTTGCACAGTTGAATACTGTCGTCTAAATCCAAATTGATGGCTTGGTAGAATATTATATTTTTTTCTATCAGAATTTTGTCTAATCTGACAAAGAGTATTTTTTCAAACACTGGGCAAGAATGGGCAAGAGACTGATGCCGCGATATGATGTCGTTTATGATGCACTTTTACTTGGTTAGGGGATTGCCGTTATTTGTGCAACTTTCCAGAAGCTTGGGCAGCATTGTGTCCTTAATATGCTGTTGAATATTTGTCGTATATATGTGATTGCTACATCAGGTAGTTCTTTTAGTATTTTACCATTTATTATATCGAAGCCCGGTGCTTTTTTACTGTTCAGATTTTTCAAATGATATCTGATTTCTGCTGAGGTTGTCATTTTCATTCTCTTTTCTGGGTTACTCGTATTTACATTTTGTTCAATGTGCTGATTGTCTTTTTCGTTTGAGAATATTGCTTTAAAGTGTTCAGCTAGTGTGTTTTCCTTCTCTTTATTGGTCTTTGCCCAAGTTCCGTGTTGTGTTTTGATGGAGTTTATGTGGAACTGCTTTGACTAAGTTTTTAGTTGATTTCCATAGAGAATAATTGTTAACTGCCATGGCCCCCAAGTTATGTATGTAATTCTCAAGCTTTTTATCTTGGTGTTGTTTTAATCATGTTTTTAATTCAGTTGATACAGCGGCCGAGCTGAGATATTCAATCAAGCAAAAATTAATTCCAATTTAGTTTTTACTCGCATTTTTTCAGTGTTTGCCAAAAATAACTACAGCCTAATGCCAATAGTGGCTAAGAACTCCATAAAAATGTGAAATATATTCAAATTTAAAATTTAATATATATGTACTTTAAAAAATAGATAGATAACTCTGTCGACTATATAAATTTGATTACTTTGATTTTCGCTTGATTTGATCATTTCGAAAGTACCAGACATGAATAATCTAACAAAAGGAAAAAATGCAACAATAAAATCAGAAAAAGGAGAATAAATAAAACAGCAATATAAATTCCGACAATGCCGCAAAACTCGCCCCTGTGAGCATGCGCGTATGTATTTGTGAGCCCCATACTATCTAAGTGAGTTCGCATGTTCATGTGCGAGTGACTGCACACACACACACACACATATGTGTATATCTATATAAAAAGGTTTTGAAAAAGAAATTGCACATTGCCAGTCAATCAACGGACAGAGAGCAGCAGCAAGGTTTGAATGCATCAAATCAATTTAAGTGGATCCGCTCTGCTTAATGTTTAAATTTTATTACATACTAGCGCAAGTGTGTGCGTGTCCACATATACATGTACATACATGCACTTTTTTATATATCGTTTTAATAAAAATTGAAATAAAAATATGCGTTTAAAAAATATACAAAAACACAAAATTCTCGTTTATCAGCGCATGAAAGTGCGCAACAAAATCTGTTCGAGCCTTAACAATTGCAGCAGCAGCAGATGTTCTAGGGTCGTATGTTATTCAAACAAATTTCACATAAGCTACAGATCGCTAGAAATACAAACAGTTTCACTAACACAATAACAAAATATGCACACATATGTGTGTATGCACGAATATAAGCATTCACATGCATATTTATGTACACACATACAAACGTGGCGTGGAAAAAACTTCCAATTGTGCTTAAAATAACATTGAAAAGTTTCTAAAATAATGAAAAACAACTTTATAATAGTCGTAGAATAAATTTTCAGTAACAGTACTTTGATGAAAAAGTCATTATTAAATTGAAATTGAAAGCAAAAGATAGATGTAAATACAAGACCATGGGAAATTGTTTACAAAAAAATCATATTGGAGTGAGGAAAAAAATGCATTATACTTTTTAGTCGCCCTTTTATTTGGTAGAAAAAAAATTTATAAGAGCGCAAAAAATAACGAAATTCAAGCTTTCTTAAATACTAAATTCGTTTAAAGTGTAGCTGAAATACCAATGAAAGTCAGATAGAGTGACCAGAGTGCAATAAACTTTCTACTAACTTAAGTATGGATTATTACTGGTGGATTATTAGTCTTCTAAATATTGCCTATAAAGTTCTAGCGAGCGTATTGTGTGGAAGGCTGAAGCCCACCGTCAACCAACTGATTGGACCTTATCAGTGTGGCTATAGACCTGGAAAGTCTACCATCGACCAAATATTCACAATACGCCAAATCTTGAAAAATACCCACGAAAGGAGAATCGACACACACTATCTTTTCGTCGATTTCAAAGCTGCATTCGACAGTACGGAAAGGAGTTACTTATATGCCGCGATGTCTGAATTTGGTATCCCCGCAAAACTAATACGGCTATGCAAGATGACGTTGCTCAACAACAGCAGCGCCGTCATCATTGGGAAGGACCTCTCCGAGCCGTTTGATACCAAACGAGTTTTCAGATACGGTGACTCGCTGTCGTGTGGCTTCTTTAACCCTGACGGGGATCGTACGAGCCGCAGAACTTAATCGCTCAGGCACAATATTTTATAAGAGCGTACAATTGTTGGCGTATGCCGATGATATCGATATCAACGGCCTTAGCAACTGCGCTGTTAGTTCTGCCTTCTCCAAACTGGTTAAAGAGGCAAAGCCAATGGGTCTGGTGGTGAACGAGGACAAAACGAAGTACCTCCTGTCTTCAAACAAACAGTCGGCGCACTCGCGTATCGGCACCCACGTCACTGTTGACAGTTATAGTTTCGAGGCTGTAAAAAACTTCGTTTATTTAGGAACCAGCATTAACACCGAAAACAATGTCAGCCTTGAAATCCAACGTAGAATCTCTCTTGCCAACAAGTGCCACTTTGGACTAAGTAGGCAATTGTTTAGTAAAGTCCTCTCTCGACGAGCAACACTAACACTCTACAAGGCTCTCATCATGCTCGTCCTAACGTATGGCGCAGAAGCTTGGACGATGGCAAAATCCGATGAAGCGACGCTTGGAGTGCTTGAGAGAAAGATTCTGCGGAAGATTTTTGGACATTTGCACGTTGGCAACAGCGAATATCGCAGGCGGTGGAACGATGAGCTGTATGAGCTTTACGACGGCGTAGATATAGCGCAGCGAATAAAGATCCAGCGGCTACGTTGACTGGGTCATGTCGTCCGAATGGATACAAACGCTCCGGCGCTGGAAGTATTCGATGCGGTACCAGTTGGTGGTAGTAGAGGAAGAGGAAGGCCTCCTCTGCGTTGGAAAGATCAGGTGGAGAAGAACTTGGCTTCTCTTGGTGTGCCCAATTGGCGCCGGTTAGCACGATAAAAAACGCGTAAGCGGTTATCGGGCCAATTAAGAAGAAGTTAAGGGGGAAAGCGGTTCAGGAGGCCGAAATTTTTGTGTTTTTTTGTGAATTTTTTTAACAAGGAAGGAATAATAAGAAATTATTTCAACTTAGAGGGTATTTTCTTAATAATTTTAATTACGCTTTTAAATTTTTCCAAGCTATTTCCGCCGGAAATAGTGGCGTTAGAGCGTGCCGTTCATGGCCGATCGCCATCCGAGTATCTGGCTGGTGGGCATTCCTTAAGTTGTAATTTTTTTCCGTAATCAACAAAATTTTTTTTTCGTTTTATTCACAACCTGTTTTCTAAGAATATGAACCTAATTTTGTTAAAATAATATTGAGAATGGCATGTTTTTGAGGCGCTTGAACACAATGTCATTTTTTCATACCATGTTTTTCATCTGTTTCGCCAAAAAAAAGGATTTTTTATGATAATATAATACAAGAAATAAGTTCATATAAATAAGAATTAAATAAAGAACATTCCCTAAAAATTTCATAATGATTGGTCCATAACTTTTTGAGCTAGAGTGCCCACCAGTTGAAAAAAGTCGTTTCAAGAAAAACGCCGTTCTAACTACCGCGCGCAACGGTGCCGCACCGACGGGCGGTCACTTAAGTGCTCATAGAATCGGGAATAATGCGAATTTCTTTTTAAAATGTTTACCACATATTCTTGAATAGTTAAACTAACAATTGATGCAATAAAAAAAAATTCGATGTTTTGATCACTCTAAACTGGTTTCCCCCCTTAACGGAATGCGGAGAATTATGTTGTTAAAAGTGACAAAGAAAAACTATGGTATCTGTAAGAAGTCGTTGAGAAATCAGTATGCTAGAAATTATTATGAAACATTTAATTTCATAAATTTTCAAAATTAACCAGCCAAAATATTGTCCATTTTATTTACTTCTTTTTTTTTGTAGTTCAATTAGTAACATTTTTACACTTCTAAAAACCACCAGTTATATTCAAGCTATATTCAAATGTGTATTTACTTTCTTAGTATTCTATTCAGCGGTCACTCTGGTAAGTCTCTGAGCAATTTGCTTCCTTTGCAGTTATGCTCCATAATTATTACTATTATTAGGCTACTGCGCTCTGTGACCAAAAGAGATCTAAAAGCGTGAAAAGCCGGCTAAGCTACCCTATTTTGTAAGGCTCTTTCAAAACTGTTGCATATTTTTGGGCTTACTGTTGCACGATTTATATCAATACCACTAAGATGATGCAGCCTAGAGCAGCACATTTACAAAGAGTTTGACAAAAGTTAGTTTCAATTTTGTTGAAGTGGTATCTTAGGCTACAGTGGCCTGTGAAGTAACCAGTTAAAAGTCTTAAGTCTACTCTGCTGCGCAAAAGTAGGTTACCAGAAAGTCCTCTTTGCGTTAGGAACAGTTTTGCCTGTCGCTGACCAATAGAATTTCGCCAGTGTTCAGTGAATTTTTTCTACTCTCACTTTGTGAGGAAGTCGTTAAATTGATCTTTTTCACAGAATGGCTCTGCATCAATTCGGAGCATGTTTGCTCTTTTTTTAACTAAATGATCAACCATTTCATTTCCCTCATATCACTCATGTTCAGAAGCCTAATAAATCTAAAAGAAGGTTCTGATGATCATTTATCATTTTTGAAGTGATTACAGTTGATAGAAGTGCTTTCAAAACCACCTCATCTACCTGGAAGTCTTTAAATGTGGGTTCCTCTAATTTTTCAATAGAGACATGTGAGAGGGAACATATCCCATGGTATGTATTTCTGCCGAGAAGATTGTTAAATAAAGATTGGAAACAAACCACTGAAATCGACTTTTTTTTTTAAATTTTGGTCCATTGATTCCCCCCTGTTCTAGCATCTTCTAATTTCGACCCATGAATAAACCATATCCGTGAGCCAGGTTTGAAGTCGATAGAAATATTTCTCCACACCGTACGTTCGTTAATAAGAACTTGAAAGTTCCTGAAGAGCAGGTGGCTTAAGTGATAGGTCAAAAGTTTTCTAAGATATCTAAATGTCCTGTAATATCAGAACATTTTAGCGTTTCAATCTTAAAGCACTCAAACGAGCTTCTTTTCGATGGCCATGGAAAACTCAAAAGGTCTTGTTTTCATTGCTCCTATTATACTGACACAGACGAGGCGGTACAATTTGTTGAGTTCACTGAACGGCTTTCGTTACTTAACTTTAGGACACTACGCTAGGGAAGCGTAAGTGACAATGGGATCAGCAATTATAGTGAATACCCAGTAAGTCACTCCGAAATTCGTTTTCCAAATTTTTCCAAAAAGCCTGGAACAAGCAGAAATTAGTCTTGTGTAACTTTTGCGATAACTCTCCACGTGTGAGACTTCTAAGTGAGCGTTTCCTCAAGATTGATGTCGAAATCATTCCTTCTGTGGAAAGTTAAAGGGTTGAGTAAGCAGCAAATTATAGTGCAGTAAAGCATAGCAAAGCTTAGTATAGCATAGTATACAGAGACCGGCACTCGAAGTATAATCAATTAAAAGGGCTATAAATTTAGTTTGGAAAATTACTTTTATTGAATGCAAAGTAAAAATGTGTGAAAATAATAACAAATTAAGAATCAATTTACTTGTGCTATATATGACCACCCTTTGCCTTGATTATGACCTTGAGACTGTCCAAAAGCGAATCACAAGCTGCCCGAATATGACTTGCAGGTATTTTGGCTCACTCGCAGACAATGGCTTTTTCCAGCGCCTCAAGACTGGTGAATCTTTTAGTTCGGACTTTGCTCTCCAAAATGGCCCAAAGAGAATAAATCATCGTGAATTTCAGAGCCATTGTGTGGACGTTATGACGTTCGGAACGTTATTTTTTGGCCATTCTGGTTTCACTCGAGCTCTGTGAGACGGTGCGGAGTCCTGTGGAAACGTACATTGTCTACCACCAAAATGTTTGTCTACTCACGGCTTCAAAGCAACCTCCACAATACTTTCTCGATAATATTTTGCATTTACTTTGACGCTAGGCTCCATGAAAACGATTGGAGAGCGCCCATCTGCGGTTACAATGGCCCAAGCCATTACCTGTGGCGGGTGCTGCCTCCTAGTGGCCAATTGATGACTCAAATTTGCGTATGAACGGTCGACCAATAAGCCCTATCGTTTTGGGAGTTTACGAATTGCTCAATTTGAAAAATGTTCTCATCAGAAAACACAATGTTCGGTGTAAGATCATGCGCCTTTTGGATATTGTAAGGCTTGACTTTGAGATCATTTTAAGTATGCGACGGATGCTATGATCAGATATTTTACATTCTTTCGGTTCAGTTTTCAGATCTTTGATTGGTACTTCGTCGGAGGCTTCACTTAAGTCGCTTCTTCACTTTTTCAACCTTTTTAAGTGACGTTGTAGTCTGTTGATGACCATCCCCATGGCGTTTCGCGATTTTACCAGTATAATTCTAACGAGTAATGGCGCGATAAAGAAAAACTTTATTTACTTTAAGGTCTGCCAACTAACAGATAGCCGCGTGAACGGTCTGAAGTTGATTACATTTCCAGTGCCAGACCCCGATTTATTATTTTAAGTTCTCAAACTCTTAAAAAGCACTCCTTATGATAAAAATGCTAACACAATTGAATTACGTCATATATTCATAACTCGCTAAACCTTTTTTCGAATCTCCACGCGTGAAACTCCAAAAGGATGGAAAACTTGTTTCTCAGCAGGCAAAAGTAAACCTCCAGATGTATTTCTGTCATGAAAGAGCTCCTCATAAAAAATATCTGCCGTCCGGAGTCGGCTTAAAACTGTCGGCCTTCATTTGTGGAACAACATCAGGACGCATACCACAATAAGGATGAGGAGCCCTACCTAAGACCCAAACACGGTTTTAGCGCCAATCATGTATATATATGCATAAATTTTAAGAACTTAAGCCGGTTCAGTTCAAATTTAAATAAAACCTCATCGCAATTTATAAAACCAGGCGGTTTCTGCAACACATACCAAATATGGCTCCAAAATAACTGCACTTTTTAAAACAGTTTTCCACAAATGGCAACATTGGTTTTTTGAGGTAAAAAACTCCAAAACAGCTTAACTTATTTCGCTTGAAGTTTTTAAAACCCATTTTCCCTGTTCCGCTGATAAAATTTGTTTAAATATGCCTATTTTCTGTCGGTACAGTGGCGTACGCTCTCAGTCAACCTACGACAAATGTTTAAGGAAATGTATGTATGTAAGTATTTGTATTGGACTTCATGAAATTCACGCTAAATGCCACAAAAGAAACTCGTTTATACATTTTTTCATGGTTTACTTAACAATTCCGCAATTTTTTTAAATCTAATGTAAAATAATTCACTTCCTACCTTAGAATTTGTTTATCACAACGTGCGACAAAGGCCAAATTTTTTTGTTAAGTGGGAAAAAAGTTGTATATGCACCTGAAATTATAGACTTCATAAAGTAATTCTGCATACTTTTTTTCATTTTCTTTCTATGAACTTATAATAATTTTTAAAGGGCTTTAAAGTTTCAATGGAGACAGGTAAATAGGGGTAGCCACTGCGTATACTTTACCTAATATGAGCAAAGTTCAAGTACTTTTTTACGTTTTAATAAAACAGCAAGTAGAAAAAATCTGGGACTTGTGACATAATTTTATTAAATTAAATAAGTAAAATTTAAAATTTCAAAATAATTCATTAGAGAATTTCAGTAATACTTGAGGATACATTTTTCAAAGCACATTATTCTGCTTTATTTGACGGACGAGAACTAAGAAATAATTTTTATTCAATAGCTTGGTGCATCCTCTTTCCTTTGGCGTCCATATTATTATTAAGTAGTGAGCAGTGGTATTTAAAACTATTTTCTAAAAATTTGGCACACTGAAATTTTAAAGCCTTTTAAGAAATGTAGCTGCAAGAGAATGGAAAATCGAGTATGCAGATTTAGTATATTATATAAAATCGTTTCTGCATAACTTTTGCTGTCGCATAGTGTAATTTTTAAAAAAACGCGCTTCCGTGACTTTGATGTACTTAGTCCCAAAAAGGCAAAATAAATATAAAAACCCCCCAATTTAAAAATTAAAAAATAAAAAAAATAAAAGAAAAATTTAGTTTTTGATGAATGAGGTCAGGTAATGAAATTCAGCACGGCACAAAATCAAGAGTGGCATGCGCATCAACAAGAACACTAAAATTCACCGCAAACGAATTCAGTTACATAAAAATGCTTTTAAAATAATTTTGCTACTAAACAAAATCCAAAAAAAAAATAATATTATACTAAAAAATTGCATTTGTAAAAGGTCAATTGCTTGCAATTGCGTGCAAATTTCAAAGTCAATTGAAGGGAAAATTATTCACATATGAAATTTCACTAACTATGTAGTTGTATGAAAGTTTATACAACTCTTTTATTTTTATACACACACATAGAAATATACGTTTTTTTTGCATCAATGGAGCGCACATTGCATGTTGGCTGACCATTTCACTTTCACTCGCTCATGCACTTCGTTGCGTTTTAAATTATTCAGAATACCACTAAAAATGGGTAGTCAAGCAAGAAAAATAAAATAAAAGCTATAAAAGATTAGTAGCTAGTCGAGAAATGTGACGGGTGAAGACTGAGTGGTTGAAAGTCCAAAAGTTACCGCAAACTCTGCAAGCAACTGTCAGGCGGCCAAGTGGCCTATGAGTCTTACCAGCTTACCACGTAGGGGCGGCATTGAAGCATGCCTCGAAATTCATAATTCAACATTTATGAAGTTACTTAGGCAACAATCCGCAAATATCCACACTCACACAAACACATACAAGCGCGTTACAAAGTCATACCTGCACTTCACCAACCTGCTGATCTGGTATCTAAGAAGCCAACCAGCTGTCGTACTAACTTACATACATAAATGGCTTTGACCATTCAGGCAGCCAAAACAATAACAACTAACTATATCTAAAGCCGGCTGGTCGACCACTTGCTGCGCCTTGTAAGCACAACTGAATGTCGGGTCAATTCAATGAGCCGGCAATGCACTCAAGCAATTTCTATATGCCTACGTATTTCTACATACTTGAGTGGCTGTATGTGTGTGTGTGTGTGCTATTAAATGCCACTGGATGCCTGGTTGCACATAGAAATTCATATTCCAATACATACATACAGATGTGTGAGCACTGGTGGTTACAAAAACTTTTTATGAGGGATTTATTTTTTGCATCCTTACAAAATTTCAGCTCTTCTGAAAGAGTTGCTCTCCAAAAATCTAAGTGCATTTTGCGCAGTACAGCAAAGTCACACAGGAAGTGCTCATTTCTTTGTGAACCGAAGGTTAACAAAATTTTATTTTTTAAAGCGTTTAAAAAAAGGTAAAAATACTTTGAAAAATATAACTTCCTACATACCTCGCAAATAATGCAAGACACTGCTGAACAACACAAAGGTAATCAGTTTAAAAATCATCACTCCAGTGCAAGTGGCAAGCTCATGACTTGATGAAAAGTATTCGTCTTTCGGGACGCTGAGGACGCTAGGAAGAAGCTGAACCAAGTTTTGATAAGGACGCAAATATGGTTTGAGGAACATGGCCTGAAACTCGCGAAGCATAAGACCGAAGTCATCCTGATGAGACGAGGTCCCAACCCACTCGTGGTCAGCATGAAAATAGGCGGCACGTCCTAAGTGACCCAAAATGTAGGTATTCAATTTGACTGCTGGCTTACTTTTTGGGCCCAGATACGGCATACAGCTAACAATACCAGCAAAGGTCACGGGAATGCTAAATGGAATAATGACAAATATCGGTTGGGCAACACAGTGCAAAAGAAGACTAATTATTGTGGCCACAAACTCCATTCTCCCGGACGTCAGCAAAGTATGGGGAATTGTGCTAAACTGCAAAGCCAAACGCAAAGCATTGGATTTTGGGCAACGAACAGCGGCACTCAGAGTAGCCTCAGCATACCGCACTGTCTCTGGCGCGGCAGTTTTTGTGTTCAGCGGGCAGACACCCGTTGACCCCATGAATGAATGGATGTGTGGGACTTCAAGAAGAAACATGTCATCACTAGCGTCGCGGAATGGAGCTTTACAACCAAGCTGCGGTGGCAAAGGCGATGAAGCACTGAACCAAGTGGCAAATGGACGCCGAATCTCATTCCATCAATAGGCAAATGGGTTCAAAGGAGCTTGGGGAATGTGAAATAGTTCTTAACCCAGTTTCTCTCGGGCCACGAATACTTCCAGAGATAACTATACCGCATGGGTAGGGCAAGCGATCCCATATACTGCGAATCGCCGAGCGATATCGCTAAACACACGTTTTTTAGTTATGACAGATGGCTCGTCTCCAATATTGATGCATTTAATGAATGTTAGGTCAGATTTAGCCTTGAAAATCATGTCTCGGGCAATATTAATGCGCCAGAAATTCAGGTTTTTTGGCATCAACTTTGCAGGAACCCAAATCATTATCTATTGAAGTCCACTACCGGCTCTCTGGTTGCTGATTCTTGGTTATGGATTAAATTTTCTTACACTTCATTGATGCTTTTATCAGTTTTCGATTTCGACTGCCTGTCACTATGCTCGTCATCCTCTTTGGACTCTCGATCTCTTCGGAAGCGTTCTTGCCACTGGGAAACGGCTGTTGTCCTTAGAGCATCATTACCGAAACGGTTTTCCAATATTTCTAGAGTTCCTGCACAATTGAAATAATTTTTAACACAAAATTTCATACAAACTCCTGACGGTTCCAAGATGGAATCGGGAGTCGAAGCAGGGGTTTTCCCCAAATCAACCAATTTATCTATCTCCTTTAAACTGCCGAACACTGCTAGTGTTTTTCAAGCAGAAGTCTTTGCGTTCTTGCAGGCATGCAAAATGCTTAAGGAACGCGGGAGCGAGGGAGATATTAACATTTTCTCCCATAGTCAAGCCGCGATTAAGGCTCTGACGACGCCATGGTGCAGAACGAAATTAGTAAACTCCTGTAAAGAGGAGATCAAATCACTTGGGTGTGCAGGTTAGATTTCTCTGATCTGGGTTCCAGGACATAGGAACATAGAGGAAATGAAATTGCTGATGAGCTTGCCAGGAAGGGGACTAGGCTGGCCTTAGAGACCTCCTACTCGGTCATCGGCATTCCCTTGACAGTTGTTAATGAGGAACTGCTCAAATTATATCTCAGGAAAGAGCAGAAAAGATGGAGCTCCATTTCTTCATGTGCTATTTCGAAAACCCTTTGGCCCCAATACGATATACGAAGGACTCAGAAAGTTCTTTGGACTCCTCGCCACTCAATTTCCAAACTCGTAGCTGTGTTTACCGGTCATTGGACGATCGGCGCACACGCGGAAAATTTAACCCCCATTGCAGAAACTGTGTGGACCTTTCAGAGAAGGAGACCGTTGAGCATTTTCTCTGTAAATTTCCGGGTTTCGCAGTTAGAAGACTGAAGTTACTGGGAGCTCCTTTCTTCGAAAGCCTGGGACAGTGCACTAACCTAAATCCCATCAATTATCTCCATTATATCAACAGCTCTGGCTGGCTATAGATATCTGTCTATTGGAGGTCTCGTAATGGTATCAAAACGGCGCTTTAGTGCTACTTGAGGAGTGCCAGGTGCACTTCAACCATTTCACCTACCTACCTACCTTGCGGCAAATACAAAATCGTTTTCAAAACTGTAAAAATCGGAAAGACGCGAAGAGGTAGATTTACTCAAGACGGCATAACTTTTACAATTGTCATGTAATGGAGACACAAATTTTATAGAAATTTAAATCTCTAATGAAGCAGATGTTAGTTATTGGTGATTATTTGGGGAACTTTTTGATTAAGGTGGTATAAAATATGTCTTCACGGCCGCCTAAAAATGGCTGCTCAGGTTATATATATAAAAAGTAATCACAGCATCTTTTTCCCGCACCTCAATCCTTCATTTCTTTATAACACTAACAAGAAATATTCCTATTCCTAGCCGCCATGAAGCTCGCTCCCCCTTTGGTGCGCCCCTCTTTATAATGTTATGCCACTTGTATGTGTGTGTGTACAGCGCATTTATAGCTTAGAAATTTCCTCTGCTTTTGCTGCATTAGGCAAGTATAAGAGCAACTAAGCAAGCTTTAGCTAAGCGCAGTTAAGCGTAAGCATTGAAAGGAAATTCCGTTATTCCTCACACAAGCGGCTGAATTATGCCTTTATATAGATTATGTATTTATGTTTGTGAGTACGAGTCTAACATTGCTTATAGCTGTGTACTTGGTATGAAGGCGTGTATGTGTGTATGTTTTCGCCTACCACTTCTACTACTTGCCAACCTCACTTTTATGACATTGAGCTGTTCGTACTGCCACTCTAGTAAAAATTACCTTATGACTTTTGAATTTTTTTGTTTTGTTGGTTTTGTTGTTGAAATTTTCTACATTTTTCTGACCCCCTTTAGTTCTCTTGTCCAATCGGTTTTTGTCGGCTCTTCAGTACTTCAGTAAGGCAATGCAATTTGCGCATATAATTAACCTGATTATGACTAGAAGTTAGTTAGTTTACCCTTTCAATGTTTTTGTTCAGTATCTTTCCGTTTGCTCGGTTGCATGCGCGTATGTGTGTAGGCTAATTTTATACCATTCAAGCGTTTGTTCTTGTTGGAATATTTAAAGTTTTTGTTCGTAAATATGTGTGTATGCATGTTTCTGCTGTTACCCATTCAGATTGAAGGAGTAAATAAAATTTCATGAAGAATTTTTAAATTAGAGAAATATCAGGTCAGTCCATAAGTTCGTGCGTATTTTACCCATAATTTCACTTTTGTACGATTTTTGCACATTCAAAAAATTATTCGCGGAATATAATGGAACTATTTATATTTTCTTTGACATATTGTGCTTTCAACAAGTGATTTTAATCGTGGATTGAAGCACGTGTTGTTAAAAAATAAAATGGAATATTCGAACGCGTATAAGAGCCATATTTTGTATTTTCTTCATAAAAGCGGTAAAAATGCAACAACTGCTGCTGCAGATATAAACACTGCTCACGAAGAGGATACCGAGAGGGCAAGGACTGCGCAAAAGTGGTTTTCAAAATTCCGAAGTGGTAACAGCGACGTGGAGGATGCCCCGCGCGCTGGTCATCCTGAAGTCTTTAAATCCGACGCCTTGCTCGAACTCGTGGAAGCTAAGCCAAATTTGACAGCCGATATGTTAGCTCAGAGGTTAAATTTATTGTATGGAATAGTGCACAGGCACCTCATTCAGTTGGGAAAGGTTTCAAAGCTGGGAAAATGGGTTCCGCATAGACTTTCCGTAGCCAACCTTCAGCAGATAGTCAATGTGTGTTCTCAGCTGCTGCAACGGCTTGAAAAGGAAAGTTTTTTTAACCGTATTGTTACTGGTGATGAAAAATGGGTCCTTTACAATAATCCGGTTTGCAAACGCCAAAAGTTAGATAAAGATGAAATACCAGAACCGACCCCTAGAGATGGCTTTCACCCCAAGAAGATTCTTCTGTCTATTTGGTGGGATGTGGCCGGTATTGTTTATTATGAACTTCAGACGGGAAAATCAGACGATAACTGCTGATTATTATTCCCATCAGCTATCAAACCTGAGTGAGGCACTTAACAGAGATCGACTGTTTCTAGTGAATAGACGCAAAGTTTTGTTTCACCACGACAGCGCAAGACCTCATACCGCAAGGCAAACATTAGGCAAGCTGAACGAGCGCGGATGGGAGCTAATGCCGCATCCACCATACTCTCCGGATATTGCACTTTGTGATTACCACCTTTTCCGTGGACTTCAGTCCCATATGAGTAACAAGAACTATTCCTCAAAAGAGGCTATAAAAAGGCATATCGAAGCGTATTTTGAGTCCAAGAACAAACAAATTTTTTGAGCAGGGAATTAAAAATTTGCCTAAACGTTGGGAAGACATTGTAAATAATGAAGGAAAATATATTATTGATTAATGAATACTTTAAACATCTTTTTTATTAATTTTAAAACCACCTTTAAAAAACGCATGAACTGATGGACTGACCTGATATATTAGTACAGAATATTTAAAGATATTTCAGGATACCCAAATTATTTCAAGGCTTTGTTTAGTAATCGGCTAATATGGATGCTACTATAAAGAAAATAAATGGCTTTAAAGGTACCAAAAAGAAGCAATTAGTATATTTTCTCGGCGATTCAGTATGAAACCAAAGTTCAAGCAACATTAGCAAATAAGAAGCCAGTCTTTAGTTTTGAAAACCAGATTAAATTAACTCTTCAACAGAACAGGCAAAACACATCAGTAACTAATATAAAAAATGCACTAATATTTTTTTTTTGTATAGAGAAAAAGCGAATGCAAAAAATTATAAAAAATATAAAAAATCAAAGTAATTGTTTACGAGCTTCAGACTTGCATTTTATTATACTGAAACTTAATGAGCTATAAAACTACACACAAAATTTCTTTCTAGAAACTCTAATAAAACCAAGTAATAGATGAGACTTGTGAAACCACATCAAGACGTCCGCCACAAATAGGAGAGCGAGCTCGGCCAAACACCCTATAAAGGGTGGAAGCGTCAACTATATATACAGGGTTGCCCATATTCGACGGACCCATCTGGCAACCCTGTATCTTTTGACAGAGACGTCAGATCGCTTAATGACATACCGCGTGGAAGCGTCAGTCCAAGCAGATTTTTACCATGGAACAGTACACGCCACGCGAGAACTCCCAAATTGTTGAAATTTACATTCAACAAAAGAAGTCAAATCAAGAAGGAGAATCAGGAGCGTTATCGCGATATGATAACCACTTTTGTGATGCCAATTATTCGTAGAAAGTGTATGAGGCAGTTCTGGTTTAATCATGATGGCGTTCCACCATACTCAGCTCGCACCACAATCGATTTTTTGAAGAAATTGTTTTGATTCGAATGGCGATTTTGACTGGCCACCTCGTTCGCCCGATTTAACGCCACCTGACTTCTTCTTGTAAGGATATTTAAAATCAAAGGTTTATATTAAAAAGCCAAAGACCATAGAAGAGCTCAAGAACAACATCCGTGAGGAAATAGCCGCTATTCCAGCCGAAATGTTAGCTAAAATTATGGAAAATGCTGCAAAACGGGCACAATACGCCGTACAGGCTCAAGGCGGCCATTTGAGAGATATCATATTCAGAAAGTGATGTCAACAAATCTACTTGAACCAAATAAAATGATTATTATCGTCAACATCAAAAAAATTGTGTTTTTCTTTGATTTAAAAAAACACATGGGTCCGTCGAATATGGGCAACCCAGTACATATTTAATATTATGTACTTATATAATATAAAAGTTAATAAAATTAATTAAATTCTTAGAATTTTGTGTACGTCCCAAAGGCATATAAATTCTCTTAAGCGCCGAGCTTGTACTCAATGACTAAGCTACCAAATGCATCGAGTAGATATGGGCAAGCTAGATTGCCTACCAAAGCGAGAGTAAAATACACTTTTCAGTGAATTTTTTGTACCAAAAATATAGAGCAAACAAATTTAGAAGTATTTAAGAACAACACCAGTGCGCCCAAAATTAGCCTATTGACTATAATTTTCTATACTCACTTTGGTATATTTCCCAGCCTACAAGCGATTACCACCGTACTCGTATGCATATTTCACACGACCTGCTTGCAGTGATCGCATTCACTTTCATTCATTCACACGCTGAAAGCAAGCGCATCAGCTCGAAAGTATGCCACAATCGCACGAGAGCTTTCGCGCCACTTGCGTCGCCATAATTCCTCAACACTTCAATTAATCTAAAAAGCCACGCGAAAGGCTGTAAAACAATCGACGTTTCTAAAGTGAAGACCAATGAAAATGGGAACCGTAGGGGTACGAAATGCACGAAGGAAAGAGTGAACAGTGAAGCGCTGGCTGAAGTGAATGGATAGTGCAGATTTTAATTTCCCAAAGGAGTTGTAGACAAAGCCAGAATATGCTTATGAGTGCGAGAGAAAGTTTGTACTTGCTTGCAACTGTGTGCTTGCATGTATGTAGGTGACTGCATAGTCGAGCGCAAAGTAGTCAATAGACAATACAATAGCCGAACGACAGCAGCAACAGCGCAATGCAGTTGACCAAAATTGTGTTGCCATAGGCTTGTAGCTGGTAACTGGTGAGCTGGTTAGTTGCCTGGTTGGTTGCTTGTTGGTGGCTTTTGCGCCATGGGCTAGCGTACAGGCCGAAGCGTGTCTAAAACGTGCACATATGCAAGCTATAATTGGTAGCAGCGGCAGTGCGCACATGACCGGCAAACGAGTCAAAAACGCACACAGCCGTAAGCATACAAACTATGTCGGTGGGTAGCCAGTTAAGTGCACAAGTAGCATAGCTTGGTCGAAATGGCGGTGCAGTCAACAGTTTACAGCTAGCTCACATACATACATACGTACGCATACTTGCTAACAGCAACTCTAGCTCAACTAGCCTAGCATGCGTTGGCAGCCTTGTCTGCTTGTTTGGTGCTCGACAATAGCTGAAAATCTCAATTTCGGCATCGTTGGTTGCAGCCTCAGTGCCGATTTTGGTTGTATATTGTTGCTTGTGTTGTTTTTTTGGCTTTTGCTGTTACCATTTTTGCACACTTCCTTTGCTGATCTATTGCCCAGTCTATGTAGTAGGCAATCAGTTAGAGGATGCCAAAAGCTTACACGCCTAAAAGCCTGCTTGATTCACTGAGAAACTGCTTAGTATTATCTGCGTGTGTGTGTGTGTATGTGTGCCTTTCTATCACATCACTTATAGCCAATTGCTGCTGCTCATTTACATACATACGTACATTAATGTGCGGATATGAATTAACGTGCCGAAGTATGTGTTCACGCATTTGCTTGCTCATGAGGTTCACTTTTACTCTTAACGGAATGATGATGGCTCACTACTTTGCAACCTAATAATTATGTGCATTCAGAAAAGGCAATGTAGTGGAACATTTTGAAAATATCTTTGCTTAAAAGCTCAAAAAAAAGGATGTACAGGGTGGGCCATATAGCGTTTGCTTTTTGAACCACCTATTTTTTGAGAATGGTCACACAAATGAAATGTCAAATGTGTTCATAATTTACTTAAAGGTTTGACATTTACGAAATGGGACGTTATACGCTTGAACAAAATTGGGAAATATTGAAAACCTATTTCCAAAGTGGTGAGTCTTCTTCTTCTTTTCTGATGAAGCTCATTTTCACATCGGTGGCTACGTCAATAAGCAAAATTGTCGGATTTGGGGATCAGAATATCCACACGTTACTGTAGAGAAGCAAATGCATCCTCAACGAGTCACTGTTTGGTGCGGTTTTTGGTCATCGGGCCATTTTTTTTCGAAAATGATCGAGGAGCCGCGATTACAGTAAATGGGGAGCGTTACCGTGACATGCTCAACGAGTTTTTGTCTCCAAAAATTGAAGAGGATGACATGGACGACATTTGATTTCAACAAGACTGTGCAACCTGTCACACTGCCAAAGTTACACTCGAACTTTTGGCTACCATTTTTGAAAACCGAATAATCAGCCGAAATTCCGATATCAATTGGCCGCCTCGGAGCTGTGATTTAAGCCCGTTGGACTATTTTTGTGGGGAGCCGTTAAGGACAAATGCTATGCGAACCATCCAGAGACGATTGATGCTTTAAAACACGAAATCGATGTTGCCATTCAAAAAATTGGAACCCAAACAATCGAAAATGTGGCTAAAAATTGGGTTGATCGAATGGCCTACTGTAAAGCCAGTCGTGGCAGTCATTTGAACGATATTATTTTTCATTCATAAATGACGATGTTCGATCTTCAAAATAAAAAAAAAAGTTTGAAAAAATATTGATTAGTTTATTTTTTATAGCCGATTCAAAAAGCAAATTTTACATGGCCCAACCTATATATGTATATAGGTACTACTTTCACCCCAACCGTCTCAGGGCTAAACCCCTAGATAGGTAGGTGAAATGGGTGAAGTACCACTCTGGCACTCCCCAAGTAGCACTAAAGTGCCGTTTTGATGCCATTATGAGACCTCCAACAGGCCGAGGCGTTGATGTAATGGAGAAAAATGATGGGTCTTAGGTTGGCGCACTGCCACAAGCCGTCGAAGAAAAGAGTACCCAGAACTTATTCGTCTAGCTGTCAGATCCGGACATTTGCAGAGAAATCGCAAAAGTGATTAAAATATCAAAAAAGTTTGTTGTAATGTGGAATCAGCGGTATGAGGTGTACAAAAATGTTGATGACTTTTCCGTGCTTGAAGCGAGTAACGACAAAAAAGCAGGATAAAGAGATCTTCTAACTTTTGTAGTGGGACCCCCTTTTGCCTCTACAAAAAGCACGCACAATTCTTGCTAAAACGGGGATAGATGTAAGGATCAACATCATCCAACGTCGACTGACGGAGGCGAACATATCCTACCGTCCCTCATCATCAAAACCACTGCTCTCAGAAAAACACATTGAGAAACAAGAAAACAATAAAATGGCGTCTCAGTATTGGACTGACCTTCCCAGTCCCCAGACGTCAATCCCATTGGAAATGAGTGGGAAACTATGGGAACGCAACTTGCCGGAAGGCCAGTCCATGATTTAAAGACATTCGTGCGTCAAAATCTACGACGAGCTACGCAGAAAAGCTGGTTCCAAGCATGCCGCGAAGATGCTAAGCTATACTCGACAACGATGAATTCTACACGGTTTATTGAGTAATTTCGACTCGTAATTTTGTGCATACAGCGCACGCTCGATAACGTGAACGCTCTAAAGCGTGAAGACCCCAAAACGTGAACAGACATTTTTGTGCATTGACTACTCTAAAACGTGAACAAACCCAAAAGCTCTATAAGATGAACAATAAACGTTACAACTATTTGAATGTAGTTTACATTGATCTCAAGTAATTCTGAAATTGGGGAATCCCCTAATTATAAAATAGGCATTTTATTGGTAAGTGCATGGAAGGAGTAAAATATTTCAGTCGCGGTTTTGGTTTTGCATAGAGTATTTCGGCTTATGTTTTCTGGTGAAAATGAGTTCTAAAAACCCGTTTGTTTGACATTAAAACAAAAGGCTCAAATTCTCGGCTTTTTAAAAATATGCTCATCTCTGATGATTTCAGCAAAGAAATATACTGTTGCTAAATCAACAATTTTCAATATTAAAGCGAAAAAGCAAGTGAATTAAAATGCGTAAACAACGCGTATTGTGGACCTGGAAATAGAAAAACACTGCGTTCTTCAGAGTTGCCCAAAATGGAGGGAGCCCTCTATCGTTGGTTTATCCGAATGCGATATAAAAACTGGCCAGTAAGTGCTCTAATGTTGAAAGAAAAGGCAAAAACACTGCAAGCAAAATTTAAAGAAAATGAAGCAAACTTTTTCGCTAGTGATGGATGGCTCCTAGGATTCAAGAAGAGGTACGGTATTCGTCTTCTTAAAATATCAGGCGAAAAACTGTCTTCACAACCTCAGCTAGTGGATGCGTTTAAAGAAAAACTTACTTAAAGTAAAATGGCCGAATTGGAGTTGTGCAACGATCAGTTATATAAAGGGTTTTTTAATAGGTGCGCTTCAACTTTTTTCCGATAGGGAGGGCGAACGACGCAATATTTTTTATTTTTCGATTGTCATTTGTAAACTTCATTAGTATACATTTTATCACGCAACGCTACACACTTGAACAACGATTGCAAATCGTGCAAATTTTTTATGAAAATAATCGTTCTGTTGCTGCTACTTTAAGAGCATTACGGCCATTTTACGGTCCATTTAACAAGCCGTCCCGGTTTGGGGTTATGTGAAGTCATTGGTATACAGTAACAAGCCGGCGACGATTTGTGAGCTCAGAGCCAATATTGAACGCGAAATTGCTGGAATTTCGGCCGATTTATGCAAAAGAGTGGTCGAAAATTGGGTTCAACGATTGGACTTCATGAAACGTGCACGCGGTGGTCATGCAAAAGAAATCGAATTTCATACTTAAATGTATATGTTCAAACTCGATAATAAAAAAAAAATTAGTTAAAAAAGTCAAACCGTTTGTGTTTTATTCAAAAAAGTTCAAAAGTTGAAGCGCTCTTAATGAAAAACCCTATACATAGTGCTGATGAGCCGGGTTATTCTGGAGACTTTTGCCAGAGAAAACGTACGCGTCAAGTTTGGAGAAGGGTACCTCTGAGGCTCCCGAGAGTCCGAGAAGCAGCGAATCACGTTTTTATGCTGTTCAAACGCCACTCGATTTCACAAGCTTCAACTTTTAGTAATTGGAAAGCGAAGAATCCACGCTGCTTTAAAAACTTTCAGTGTCCCACAGACTATAAGAGCTCGAAATCCGCCTGGATGACGTCGGCTATTATCAAGCAATGGTTTCATGAGTCATTAGTTCCACAGGTGAATATTCCTTTTAAGTTGTATCCGATTTTTAAGGTTAACTGGTTGCTTTTAAGGTTACATTGTTTTTAAAGGAGAAAGCCTTACCAATTAAAGCTCTCCTCCTAATCGACAACGCTCCTTCTCAAATGAAGCTGAACTGACAACGGAGAATGGGCAAATAAGAATGCAATAAAAATCACTAAGTTGCATTACAGAAACAGCCTTCTAGCTTCAATAGCAGCGACAAAGCCTCATTTGCTAGAGTCGTAAAAAAATTAACTTAAAAACAACTATAAATCTTTTGGATGCAGCTTGGTTTCGTGTTGGTGAAGCAACATTAGCTAAGTGCTGGAACAATATTTTAGACTTTGCGGTAAACGATGATTCGGGATCATTCGGGATAACGTTCCGTTGGCGGTTTCAAAAGAAAAATGGGAATCTGAACTTCGCACCTTGATGAGCAACACCGTCGATCTCCTTAGTAGTTTAAATGCTGAGGCTCGTTCGTGTTCGCAGATATGCTCAAAGATATGTATGTGGGTTATTGAAAAGACTTTTTTTATTAAAAATTTCAGATTGAATTCAAGTTAATAGCCATTCATGAATGGAATGAAGATATCGAGGTGGGCAATGCAGATGGCGATCATCAACAAGAGGACGAATCCGATGATGACAGCGTATCAGAGCAACTGGAGAAAATTAAGCCGACTGAAGCAGTTTAAATTTTCAACAACGCGTTAATACGAGTATCGGCTGGTGATGAAGACGTTGATCAAATAAAATAAAAAAAAAAAATGTAAATGAAACCATCGTATGACTTAATTTTCAATTAATATGTAACGAAAACAAGAAGAATAAAATATGAATTTAAATGTGAAAAAATATATTTACTAAGTCTTTTTGGGCATTCCAAAACGTGAACACTTTTGTTAACGTGAACTACCTTGGTTTGAATTAGTTCACGTTATCAAGCGTGCACTGCACTTTCATGTAAAAATGTTTTTAATATACTTCTTGTATAATTGCGGTTCCTCTCTTCTGACACAGACTGTAAATATTCTATTATATGGAATCAAATAAAAATATTCCCAGAATCATCACATAAATTCTAAAAGTGATTATTACACTACAATAGAACTTGCATGTTCTATAGGTAGAAAGACAAACTCAAACCAAACTGTCATGGAGCCAGCACTAATGCATAAGCGGCATAAACACCTGAGTACACATATTTTACCAGAAGAGGAAGTGAAGCTCAATGAAATAGGGCAAATACCAAAGATTGTTGAGGAAGTTGAGCTGAGAAATTCAATAATTGTAACAAGTCATAACGTTCTAACTGTAATTCACCCAAATATTATTAGATATCCGGTAATTAGTTGGGAAATTGGTTTAGCAAGCAAGTTTAACAAGCGGTATATGTAGGAATGCGCTCCGCTAAATTTACTCCTACTTCCGAAATATCGAAAAAGTGATTCAAAAGCAGAGAGTTAGCCGTGTAAATTCATCAGTAGCCTTGTCTATTTTTTTTTACAATTGCGACAAGAATATATAAAAGAATGTTTCAAGAAAAAATGTTCAATGCTTGTGATGCTACGCAACTTACCCGAAGTGAACTAGTTCGGTACTAGTGTATTTCATTATCGAACATTTTTTGGTTAATGTATGTATAATTACTCTTAGCCAACTTATATCTATCTGCCTATCTTACTAAGAGCTCATCAGTTAATTAGTTTGCGAACACCAGTAAACTCCTTACTCTACCTTTTAGAGCAGCCTGTCGACCTGGCGGCTGGCGACGTCTGTTTTTCAGCCCATCTACATATCTAATTGTCAGACGAACTGTCTACATTCAACTTTTCGAACTGTATTTTCTATCAAAGTGTATATTTGTATTATTATTTTCACAGTGTCTGACTAACTGCCCACATTTCACTTCACTTTTCATTTATTCACTGACACTTACAGACATTTTGCTATTTATTGTTGCAACTGTCTAAATTTGTTAGTTGTTGGTGAGACGCTGGATGACTTTTGCTCTTTGTAGTCGATATTTTTGTTTGCAGTCGCATTTCAAGTTCAACCGAAAGTGCTAATTAAAATAATTTTTTGTTTGTTTGTTGATTGTTGTCTCAACAAATTGTTGTAGCTAGACTGTTGTAGGAATAGCCTGCAGCAAAATTAAACTGCGAAATTGATTTGGTCTCAGTCGCACTCAATATGATAATGAGTCGCAGTTGTCTTCCGTTGTACGCATTTTGGACTAGTGATGAGACGCACACAGCAGCATTTACGTTTACACTACACTGCCATAGATTTTTATCATTAGGTAAGCAGACTCAAATTATGTTGGTGGCATACAAATGACCGCCAGCTGGAGCTAAATAACAAAGTTTTTTTTTAACTACGTAGAGGAGTCTAGCTTTAGGTACGAAAGCCCACCTATGATATGCAGTGAAATACAAAGACAAAAGTTCCTCGAATAACGCAGCAACTTAACTAAGAAAATCGCCCAATTTAGCACCTTTGGAATATTTTCTATGAATTTTTATACCTATGAAATGAGACTTTCAGCTATTAGCCCTTAGATGTCGCTAGGAGTATTTTTAAACCTTCCCAAATGTCTTGTTTTTTTCGTCTGTCATCTATCAACATTCATTATTTGTTACGTTTCATACAACAATGCATTTTTGTCGTTCTTAAAAATGTTGAATTTCTTGCCTTCAAACTACGATTTGCGGACATCGTCGATTTTCTGTTATCAATTGAAGAAAAACGCTTCTCAAGCTCATCAAATGCTTATAGAAGCTTACGGTGGACATGCTCTAAGTAGAGCACAGTGCTTCAGGTGGTTTGAAAAATTTCGAAGCGGTGATTTTAGCGTAGAGAACGAGAACCGTAGCCGGCCACCGAACGGTTTATTTACCCAAAAAAAATGTTCTCTATATGAAAACCGCTTTGCACCAAAAAAACGATTTTTGAGGGGTTGAAAAGTTTAAAAAAAAATTTATTCCAGCGAACTATGCAAATATTTATAAAAAATGAACCGTTCAGATTCCCGAGGTTGTAACTTCACATAATTAAAATAAAAGTATATGCAAATCGGTCAAATAGTTTTTGATAAATTATGATCATCGCGATGGTAATTTTCAAAAAAACAAAAGGTCGCGCGCTGCCACGGTCTGTAAGTTTCGTTCTCCGATCCTTATGATTTTTTGAATTCATATTTTTAAGATGATGTACTTTTAGAATATGCCATAAAAAATTTTAAATTTTTAAGTCCAACACAAGGTAGATAACCCCTTAAGATATGGGTTCACCAGATCTTCAATATCCCGCCTAAACATCGCATTATTTATTCTGGCAATATCGTCGTCTAATTTCGCACTATCTTCAGCGGCGGCAATGATACTAGCCAAGTAAGTAAAAGTGTCAACTTTCTCAATTTGATCACCATTAAGGGGAACGGGAGACTGCTCGTGGACCGAATTTTCATGGCTTTCGTTTTTCCACGATTTATTTTTAGTCCTGCGTTTAATGAGGTTAAGAACATATCGTCAATTTCGTTCTGCATGTGGGTGGGTTTGACGGGGAGAAGGCATATGTCATCAGTGTAGGCAAAATGTTCGTGGAAGTTCCAATAGACACCTCTTCATTTCCCCTCAATGCTTTTGAATATATCGTCAATAGCAATGTTTTCCGACAGATTGCGCAATCAAAAGCTGTACTGTAATCCACAAAGGTTAGTGGGAGCGTTCTCTGCTACTCTCGAACTTCTTCCACAATGATACATAGGGTGTGAATTTGATGTACACAGGAACTGGAAACCTTACTGAACAAAAATCTCAACACAGTTTGCCATTCTCAGCTATTCAACCATAATTATCGATATCGATAGTTCTCTTCTAGCTAAAAAACACCCAATACAATAAGTAGCCGCAAAGTGCACGAGCACCTTTTCTAGTTTCCAGATCTAACTCACAGCAACTTTTATTAACTTCCCCGCCTCGAAGGACAGCTCACAAATACGAAGATTGAAGTCGATAGCGAGATGATAGCTGCCATAGAAGCACTTTTCGAGTATTAAGAGAGAGAATTTAAAGAAAGCAACTTTAGAGAGAAGAATTATGAACCAAATCAGCATATTAGGAAATTAGGTAAACAAATAAATTTAATTTTAAGAATTAAATTTTGTGTAGTTTATTGATTATCATTGCTTTTACTCGTCGGTAGCTCCTCATACAAAAAATAGCCTTGAAGTCTATAGAAATTCCCACCATTTTAATTTCGTACACTGTTTTCAGTCAATATAACTGACATTTATTGTATTTTATTATCAAAACAGTGCCACGAGAAGACAACCTTAATCAAAAGCAGTCAGCTAGAAATATATTTTGGCCATTGTTATTAGAAGCCAACGAACCCCAAAGGAGAGCAGGCGCTTGCAGCAATGTGTGCGTATATGTATACAAGCTCATGCCTGCTACACTACTACATACATACATATATATGAAATTTGTATTTCATATAAAATTTGTATTTCATACGTCCCACGCCGTCTGGCTGGATTCATGTCTGTATGAATTCATGCGAAAGTACGAGTAAAATCACAATTCTTTCACTGGTAAGGCTTTTAAGAAAACACTATGGCTTATGAAATACAACTACAAATCCTCAAAGCTATTTAAACTCGAATGTTTTTAATGAAATCAACTATTATTCACATTTGTGCATTTGAAATTCCCAAAAGCCAATGAAATATTTAACCAGCTTTAGTGGCTGTCATTGGCTTTCACCTCTGTTAGGCCTGCTTGCACTTGCCCTCTAGCACTCAAACAATTTTCTTTTAGAATTTACAAACTCATCAAAAATTTGTTTATATAATCATTAAACAATAAGTGCAGTCAAATTGATTGCCTATTTGCAGGAGTTAAGACACTGTTAATAAAATTTTGTGCTGTTATTGCATACAGACCCAGCTATGCGTCGTTTCATAGTGTTAGCTTTGCAATAACTGAAGTGCTTGTGTGTTTCATGTGTTTTGTAATTTAATTTTAAAAGCAAACGGAATTTCTTGCATACCTAATTTTGAATCAACAAATATTGGCCGGTTCATTGCATTTATATACAAAGGATTTTATTAATAAAATATTTACTCAATAAGCAAAATTATTTTCCATTATATAGTTACGTTTTCATGCAAACGTAAAGCTGCTGCCATTTCTTCGAAGTACTTCGGCAAAATATAACAGAATAATATGGCCCAGTTTAATTAAATTTTGGCAAATGTTGTTCGCTAATGCATTTCCATTTGCATTCTGAAGCCTCTGTTGGGGCATAAATTTAAAATGATTAAAATAATGTGAAAGGTTTGAAGAGGCAAATAGTAGAAATGAGTTGGAAATAACAGATATAAAATTTAAATGTCTGTGGGCGTAGGTGGATAGGTAGGTAAAATTGCAATGTGGAACAAATTCAGGTTAGCAAAAATTAGGTCCATTCTGAGAGTGGCGGGTGAAAATAGAGGCGAAATTAGAAGACCCGTATCGCGCCGTTTTTTTATGTTAGTTCGAATTTTTTTTTAATCGGCCTTCGAAGTTTGCAGTCAAATGCCGATTTTCAGTATATTGTTTATATGGGTTTTCGGCTATAACTCGTCGACTAATTGATGTTTTTTCAATCTGTAAAAGCCAAATTATTGCTAGAGACCTGTGCAACAATTACAATTTTTGAAAAAATTGATTTCGAAAATTTTTGTGGTACTTATGAAGCAAAATGTTGGAAAAATTATTTTTTTTCATGTTTTTTGAAAATATTTTCCACAAAACTAAGTGTTTTTTACTTTTTTTGTGGTCTATAATATGCTTCTCAGTTTCTTTATTGAATTTCACTTGAAAAAAAATTGTCTTAGTCGATAATTTGCGCTTTAGGCATACAGTCATAATACAAAACTTGCGTTTTTTGAGCTTAATATTAATTTATTTCTCATTTTTTATTTACCAATTTTGTTCAGTGTTGGTTTTGAAGAAACATAGAAAAAGAATATATTTTGTAAAAATATGGAAAAAAATATAATTTTGAAATGTTAATAATGAAAAGTTTTAAGTAGAAAAATAAAATAAATTAAATTAATAATTTGGCCAGCTGCCGTTTAGCAGGCGGCTGTGGATCAACATCACTGCTCTCTCTAATGTCTTGGTCATCGTCATCATCACCAGAGAGATCGATTATTTCGTCCAACAGATATTCTGGATTTTCATCTGTGTCTTCCCCTTCTTCCTCTGTTTCCTCGTCTTCCTCTTCTTCAAAGGTGTTTTTATACCACCAACAAATTTCAGCGAGTATCGCATCTGGAGATTTCTTTCCTCTGTACCTGAAACGAAAATAGTTTTCAATCGTTAACATGTTTAAATTGCGCATTCTGACCAAGATATTAGAAAAATCTAGGAATTCAAAATATGCACCCTCTATAGTTACCTTATTTCAAATGGAAGCGCAGTTTGGTGATGACATTCGCCTTGCTCATCAGATTCAGTTGGCAACTGTTGAGCGAGTTTTTCAAGATTTTGAGCAAGTTCTGACAGACCGAGAATTAAATGCATGGCTCGCATTGAAAGCAGTCATCAAAGGACTTTTGGGTAAAGAACGCGAAGAAAACTACAGGCAATGTGTTGCAAACATGTTGGCAGCTTTCGCTGAAATTGAGGTTAATATGTCATACAAAATTCATCTCTTGCATCAGCATCTTGAAAAACTCGCTCAACAATTGTTGAAGTACCACTCGGGCACTCTTACATTATGAGACCTCCAACAGGCCGGTAACTACAGCCAGCCAGAACTGTTGATGTAATCAATAAGGTTGATGGGCTTTAGGTTGACGCACTGCTCCAGGTCCAGTGACCTTAATCGTCTGCAGCGGGGATCAAATAATAAACCTCCATTTTTATTGTATTGAGGCCGAAGGATTTTCGATATAGCGCATGAAGAAATGAAGCCCCATCTCTTCTGCGCTTTTCTAAGAAATAAGTTATGCCATTCTTCTTTAACAACAGTCAGCGGGATGATAATGACCGGGTAGGAAGCATCTGAAAGCAATTCAGTGTGATTCCTCGCAAGCTCATCAGCCATATCATTCCCCTCTATGTTTCCATGTCCTGGAACACAGATCAGAGAAAATTTAACTTCACACTCAAGAGATTTGATAACTCCTTAGAGGAGTTGACCAGTTTGGACTTACACCATGGCGTCGTCAGAGCCTTGATTGCCACTGGACTATCAGAGAAAATGTTAATACCTCCCTCGCTCCCACGTTTCTTAAGCATTTTGCATACCTGCAGGATTGCAAAAACTTCTGCCTAAAACACACTAGCAGTATTCGGAAATTTTAAGGAAATAGATAGATGTGTAATAGGAATGTAAATTTGATCGGTTTTTAGCATATCCACGCAGCTCGCATAAAAAGGGAGAGCCGAACAACGAGTCAGATTTTTGCAGTAGTGCAGGTATGAAGTAAACAAAACCAGGTGACTTGAAGGGCTTGAAAGAGCCTCCCAAAGCCTGACGCTGCTTATCCAGCCAGCAGCTCGGGGTGCAAAGAAGGAGTGATGCACTTCCCCAGCCGGTACTGCTAGAGTTCGATTTCGTCGGACGAAAGTGTGAGTCGGAAAGTAAGTTTAGTGAGCCTCTGCGACAATTCAACGGAATTCATGGCAGGACGCATGTTGAGGATTCATGGAAACTCTAAATTGCACATTAAACCCAAGCAGGAATAAGAAATTGAATGGCCAGCCGTAAGAGGGATAACGCTAAAATTGGTGTAGTTACTGAATAAAAAGAAGCATCTAAGATTCCGCCAAGGTCTTTGATCTCGTGAACGATACGGAGTACCAGAAATACTGTACTACAGGGTTTGATTGAAAAGTAATGAGCCTTCCCCCTCGGAGCGTCTACCAAGCGATCAACCGAATCGGCTGGTGGGGGAAAATGATCATTGGACCTTCCCCTTCCATTAGAAACCGGTCCCATTTCGCTGCCAACAGCGGTGTAGTCAAAATCGCTCCGCGCGTGAAAGCTGTTTTAAAAATGTGTTACGATTTTGCAGTATCGAAAATGCATTGTTGGAGCAACATTACTTGATCAAAATTTGCGTAAAGCTAAACAAAACGAGTACCGAAACCATTAGGCTACTCAAGGAGGCTTACGGAGACCAATCTCTGTCCAGTGCCCAGGTAAAACGGTAGCTCAAGTCGTTCAAGGAAGGCCGAGAGGACGTCGAAGACGAACAGCGATCTGAAAAGCCTTCGACGACGCAAATAGACGAAGATGTGAACCGGGTTCGTAAATTTTTGAACATTGACCGTCGTGCTAGTCTACGTGAGATCAGTGAAGAGTTAAATTTAACTCATTACAATATGCGGGAAATCGTGACCGGAAAACGACAATGCGCCGGCGCACACCGCCTTCCTCTGCACCTCCGCATTGCCCAAGATGAAGGTTCTGGTGCTTCCCCACCCTCCCTACAGCCCAGACCTGTCCCCTCCGGACTTCTTCTTGTTCCCGCATCTGAAAAGAAAGCGGAAGGGGAGGCGTTTCGACTCCATCGAGGCGATCCAAAATCTGTGACAGCCGAATTGAACGCGACTCCGGAGGATGAGTTTAAAAAATGTTTCCTGCAGTGGAAGGACCGCTACCAGCGGTGTATTGACGCTCAAGGGTCCTATTTTGAAGAATATTAGTTGTATAAGCCAAAAGGTTTAATAAAACTGCTTAAAAAAAATAAGGCTCATTACTTTTCAATCAAACCCTGTGTATTACGTAGTTTAAAGAACGTTACGTGATAACACTTATTGATATTGAGATGCAGGTGAGACCGACAAAACCATGAGTATAATCTATTAATCTATAATTGAACACTAGAATCACCTTCAGAACTCTTAATCGAAGAGAAACCTTTTAGGAGAAAAACAGCTGCCCTTATCATTAATAAAAAGAAGAAAGGGTAAAGTCCAAGATGTATCTTAAAGTAAAGATATGAGTAAAATTCCTGAGAAACATTAAATGATTCAAGAAACGGAATAAAAGAGACTCCTCTGCCGAATCCACGCAGCAGCCATTAATTAAATAGGAATTTAGCCACTCCAAACAGATAGAAAGGAAACCAGACATGACTAGCTTACACAATAGAAGGAAATAGGATACTTTGTCGAATGCTTTGGAAAAATCAGGGTATACACAATCAACTTGGATCCCCGATAAAAACATCTCAATGGAGGATTCGCTAAAGCTCGCTAGTTTGGTAAGCCATGCAGGTGAGGAGAGATTAAGCTCTTAACGGCAAAATACATTTTCACTTTCACATTACCCTCGAACAATGTAGCAATTGTAGACAACTTGGAGATTGGCCTATATTTAGTAGCATCATTCTTTTTGCTACTTTTGAAAATTGGTGTAATTGATGTTAATTTACAGGTATACAAACGACTTCTGTACTTAAATAAGTGCTGAAAATAAATTTCAGCAGTGATAGAAGCGCTGGGCCTTTTTTAAAAGGGCGAGACGAAGACCATCAAAGTCAGTCGGTGTAGAGAATTTCAGAGAATCAAAACCCCGAATTATGTCATCATAGGAAAGACTTAAGGAGTCAAAGTTTAAGATGGAGATTGGTTATTGTGGAAAGAAGGGTGCAGGTCTCTAACAACGCCATTTGGAATCATTTATCATTGTCGGTTAATGAGCAGATTAAATTCTGATTCGGTATCTCTGACATGATACTTGTATGACCAAAATTAGGAAGATCTTTCGCAAGTAAGATTTGCAATTTAATGCCCTTCTAACTGCAAATTTTTTAAGGAGATTATGTACTGGGGATTGTTCGACTATCACTTTTATAGCAATAGTAGGTCAGCTGTTCATTGCACCAGTTATTACGAAGCAGGCTTGTCTTTGAAAACTAGCAAATAGTTGTTTAGTGGTGACTTGTTTAGCTTTCGGACACCAAACAACAGGAGCCTAGGTGAAAATCGCTCTAATAATCATATAATACATCCAATGCGTCATTTTAGAGTCTAGACCCGATGTTCTGCCATAAAGGTTTCATGAAGTCGAAATAGCTCATAAGGCTTTTTCTATCACGATTTTGAGCTGCGAGTTTCAATTTGGCCGATCCATGGTGCAACTTTAATTTGGTTGTGAAACAAACAATGATTAGTTTGCTTGGATTAATAGATAATTTCACAGCACGACGCCAGTCTGATATGAGGATCAATGCGCAACGTTCATGATACTGAAAAATGTACCGCCAACTTTGCCTGACACAATGGCCGCAAGATCGTCGTCAACATATGCAATAACATCAAAGCCTGTCTCCTGCCTTGTCGTCGGCCTGCTATTTGGTAATTTCAAAATTAATGTTGCCAGCATTCGGCGAGACACCCTTTGTAGTTAAACAGGAAGTTACCTCAAACCAGCTCTTCACCGAAAGACTTGTCAATTTATACTTCCAATTAGCGTTCTAAGCGAAAATGTTTCTTGTATCAAACTTTTTTGAAGACTAATGTAGTAAAAAGCAATGTTTTTGAAGTGTGTTTAAAAGTGCTCGAAAGTTAATGGTAGCATTAGCAACAAACTTTAATTAAACCATCCAGCCAAAGCACAGTTAATCTTTCAGAACAATCTGGCATCCTTTTTAAGTGGATAAGCTAAAATTACAATTCAATTCTTACTAAATTTGTTTCCTCTACCAAGCGGGCTAATTTCCTGCTATTCTGTTTGAAGTATCATCGTGGCAGGCACCCAGACTTACACTTGTGCTCACATAATTAAGTTACTTAACTCTTTTCAAATTAAAATAGTAAAAGTTCCGTTGTTTATTTTTTATGAAAAAAATACTTCGCTGTTGGGTAAAATCCTTACAAATCAAGGGTTCAAACTTTCTACGAAATTCACAAAAATTCAAAAAATTTCAAACAAAAAATTATGAAAATTTTCAACTTTTTAATTATAATTTCAAGAAAAAATTTTTAGGTATGCAGTTTTATAATTTATTAAATTTTTAGTATAGGGCGTAAAAGTTCGAAGTCACTCAAAAAACGCATTGATTTTTGATAATTTTTCTTTGCATACGATTTTGAACATTTTCATCCAATTGCAGACTCATGAACAAATGCTCTAAAACGTATCCCAATAAAAAATTTTCAAAAATTAATGCGAGCCCTGCAACTAAATCTGCAGAAAGACTAAAAGCCTTAAAGGAATTGTCATGCAGGGTCTACAGACATAGCTCAATAAACGGGACTATATGGCTCCGGTTTTTAAAGGAGACAAAAAAGCTCCAGATTACTATTGAAAAAGAAAGATTGGGTAAGGGGTTCTGGCCGTGCGGTAAGGGGTTCTGGCCGCAGTGCGCTTAACTTTTACATGGACGGTTCTAAAATTACTAGTGGAGTAGACGATGGGAGTTACTGCCCAGAGTTAGACGTAAGGAAGTCGTATAAGATTCTAGAATACTGCGATTAATTTCAGGCTGAGGTTTTCGTAGTTGGAAGGGCAGCTGATCTAGCTTGCGAAACTACTAGGATCAACTTCAAAGTCAACTTTTAGGTTATCAGGCAGTCATTAAAGCAATAACATCGTTTAGTATAACGGCCAAGAGCGGTTTTCAGAACAGAGATACAGTAGAAAGGTTGGCAGTGAATTGTAAGCTACATTTTTTGTTGGGCTTCAGGCCGTAAAGGCATATCTCGTTCCCGATAGTAGACGATATGACGAAAACCGATGTCTCTCTATCCTCGAATTTTGCAACGAACAAGACGAAAACAAGATCAGAAAATTTAAGAAAAAATGGGAGAGTCTGTTCCCTTACAAGAATTCTAAGATTATGTGTAAGTATGACAAGCACAGTCGTACTCGATTTACAAAGGCTGATCAATTTAGAAGCATCGGATTTTATATTGAAATAAAACAACGAAAATTCAAATTTATTGGGCAAATTTTACTATTTTTATGGAGAACCTTTCATTATCATTATTTTTTAAAGACAATGCCTTTCAAATATTGGCCGCACCTGCACCGAAATTTGGCTATCCGTGACTGCCTGGAGAACTTCGGTAGGTATCTTGGAGAATAACTCTAGTAATATCGGCTTCCAATGAATGAATCGAAGCTGGTTCATCCACAAAGCATTTAGGCTTTACATCATCATCATCAGTATCATAGCATCATCGTTCGAGGTGAACCATTGCCTCTGTTACAATTCGCCTCCACGTTCTCGGTCATCAGCTTTTTGCTTGATATCAGATATGCCCATAACTCCAAAGTCGTCTTCGAAGTTATCTCTTCATCGCTTACTCGACCCGCCTCTTCTTCTGTCGCTTTGTGGATTTGATTTGAAGATCTTTTTTAGAGTTCTACCGTTGCTCATTCGTAAAATGTGACCGTAGCCACACAAATAAAAGTCAAAAGGTGTGATCTTGGTGGCTAATTCACTGGTCTGAGACGAGAGATAAAACAATGACGCAGTAGATTCATTGTTTCACGGGCTGTATGGCGAGTAGCACCATCTTGTTGGAATCATTTTTTGGAGACCACGGACTTCACTTCCTGGCATCAAAAAGTTGTTTATCATGGCGCGTTGGCGTTCGCCATTCACAGCTACATTGGCGCCAGTCTCATCGTTGAAGAAATATGGGCCCATGATCCCTCGATCCCATAGGCTGCACCAAACAGTTATGTTCAATGGATATAATGGCTGTTCTTGAATGGTTTCGGGTTGCTCTTCAGCGCAAATACGACAATTTTGCTTATTGAGGTAGCCATTAAGCCAAAAATCGGTCTCCTCGCTGAACATCGCAAAGTTGGCCTCAACGGGCATTGAGCGCTTTTCACAAAACGTCCATTTTCGTAATGCAATTGCACGATTTGTAAACGTTGTTGAGGCATAAGTCTTCCCATGATGAAATGTCAATGATAGTGAAAAAAATAAGCATTTACATGGACGGCTTAATAAGTACCTGTTTTGGATGACAGAGGGCGTTCCTGAGGCAAGTTGGTGTTAGCATCGTGTGCTGTCATCTATCAAACAGTGGCAGAACAAATTTCAGACGCATAGTTATGTTAGTTTGGACTTGGCAGCTATTCGAGTAAGACGTGTTTCGAGATTTTCGCTAAGATGGAGAAAGACCAGTATCTCTCGGTCATTCGCTTTTTATTTTTGGATGGGGAAAACTGCGAGGAGATGAAAGCAAAGTATGAAGCTGTCTATAACTACGCTTCACCATCTATGAGCAGAGTTAGAATTTAAACGCGGGCGGACATCCGTTTGTGATGTGGAGCGACCACAACGCCCAGTAGACGTGATTACTGAGGAAATCATTCAAAAAAAGCACGACATGATTCTCGCTGATCGACGAACGAAAGTGCGCGAAGTACAGGAGGCCATACGTGTGCTGAACGGAATGTCAATCAATATTTTACACGATAAGTTGCCAATGAAAAAATTGTCGGCCCGACGGGTGCCTCAATTGCTCACGGTGGACAAGAAGCGGATGCGGTTGTTAACCTCGAAGCAATTTTGGAGAGCAGTTTAAGCGAGATCCGAAGGAGCTTTTGCGTCGAGTTGTCACCGTTGATGAGACCTGGGTTGATCGTTACACACCAGAAACTAAGCCACAGTCAAAACAATGGATTTCTCCCGGTGAATCTGCTCCAGTCCCGTCGGCGAAGACAGTCCCATCGGCCGGAAAGGTCAAGGCGACGATTTTTTGCAATGCGAACGGCTTCAACCTCATTGATTTTTTTAGAAAAAGGAAGAACGATCACTGGACAATACTACAGTGAGTTATTGGACAGCCTGCATGAAAAATTGAAGAAACTCAGCCGCATTTGGCGAAAAAACAGGTGGTGCTACTTCACCACGATAACGCACCAGCACATTCATCCGGAGTTGTCGACGCCAAACTGCATGAATTGCATTATGAATTGCTGCCGCATCCCCCTTTATTTACCCGATCTGGCTCCCTGTGACTTTTACTTGTTCCCTAACATGAAAAAATCACTCGCGGGAAAGTAATTTAGTTCAAACGAGGAAATCATCGCCGAGACGGAGGCTTATTTTGCAGAGTTCGAAAACTCCTATTTTTGGGAACGGTTAAAAACATGGCCGGAGAGTTGGAAGAAATTTATCTTTATAAAAAAACAAAAACTAAAAAATAAAAAGTGTTTAATGGTGTCTTCATTTCTAACACGAGCCCTTCTCCCACCTCGTATTATTTCAAATGATGCGTTCATAATTCTAGTCAGATTTGACGTTAGGTTTTAAGAGAAGGCTGCTTCAATATTTCGCTAGTTATAAGATCATATCCGGATGACTTTTTAAGCTTAAATTTTAAGTTCTCGTACAGTGACTTCTGAAATTTCCGCATCATCAGCAAATTGATAAGGTTGCCTGTTGGCTGGTCGCCTGTCGGCTGCTCGCTCTGCCTCGTACGGTTTAAATGCATCTTGTGGACATCTAGCAAAAATGTCTGCCTTTTCCTTGACTCTTCTGGCCCAGTTGTTAAAACACATAACTAATGAACTCCATCTGGTGTCGCTATGTACCGAATTGGTCTATGCGTGACTGCAAGTCAACCAGCTTAGCCTAACCTATCCTAAGGCGATTTTTAACCGACTTCAAACTTGCATTTTGTTATACAGAATACTAAAAGTAGAAAATCGGTATACATCTACGTTCTAAAATCCAACTTTTAAGTCATTTAAAATCGTCCTGAAATAAAAATGTGTTCTGCACTTGAAAATATTGAAATTAAAACGATTTTATATAAATAGTCCGTAAGACAATGCATGATGAACAAGTTAATAGCGGATTGAACTAGTATATAAAAGTATGTAAATATGTTTAGGTGAAAAAGTGATTTCTCTTCTGAAGAATTTTGAATGAATTTCTCACGCCTACTACAAACTCAAAGTTAGCCTGAATATAAGCTAAGTCCTCTCGAATTCCCTTGTTTGCAAACAATTTCTTTGCAAAAATAACGCAAGCCGCATCGTCATTGAGACCATCAACAATATCTTTGATTCTGTTAAAATTTTTTGCATAATATGATACTGCCTCCAACCAAATTCCCCAGCGTGTCAAGACCTTTAAAAATGCCAAATTTTTTAATCATTTATACATACATGGATTTAAAAAAAACTTACTCGTTGAGGCGGTAGAGGTATATCTGCTTGCTTTTCTTGAAAGAATCGAATTCTTGTTGGACTTTTTGAAAATGTTTTCTTCATATTTGCAACTAAGGAATCAACTTCTGCATACTGGCTTCGCAATTTTTCACATACCCTGTGAACTCCGTGCGCAACAGATGTAATATGAATCATTCGTGGATAAAATAACTGAATCCCAACTACGCTTTTTTCATATATGGTGCAGCGTTTGTAACAAATATCAGTACTTTATCCCGTTTTACTTCTTCTGGACATAGAATTTTTAAAGCATCATCAAAGAGTTTAGCAATTTCCGAAGCGTTTACCTTTTATATTACTTCCGAAGAAGAAAGCCTCCTACTGTTAGAAGAAAGCCTCGGCCACCTTGCCGTAAAGGACCGACAATGACATTGCAAACGAATCTGCCTGCTTTGTCCGTAGTCTCATCAATTGACACAAAAATGCTGCTGTTTCCAATATGCGACCGTATTTCTTCCAAAGCATTTTCATAAATTTCTTTTAAATAGTGATTCCGCATAGTCGATTGATCAGCAACTTTTTTCTGGACATATTTTTCCAAAAACAATCTGAACTCTTTATGATTGGCTTTTATTAAAGGTATATCGCAGGCTACCATCATTTTGGTGAGATCTCTGAAAAACTCGTATGATGTGGCATTATTTAAAAATGAAGTTATAGGTTGTGCCTTCGGAGCCAGTTTCAATGTCGCCGCTTTTTTGTGTTTTTCCATTTGAAGATGTTGCAGAATATGATGTTTTTTGTCGTGATTTACTTTTATTCCACAGCATGAACAAATGAGAATCTTTCCGTCAGTCGAAAGTATGTCTTCCCCAAATTTGTTTATATAGCCACGGATTTTCACGGAATTATAAGAATGTGCCTAAGGCATTTAAAATTATCGCAAATATTTAACTCACAAAGAAAATGAACGCACGAATTTTTATCTACAAAAAAAAGAAACTTATCATATCGCAAGCTGAAGAGTAGAGAGCAGTGTTGGAAAACAAAAAAGCTGTGCCAAATCCAAGGTACTTTGTCAGGCTTCAAATATAAAAAGGCAAGAAAAAGGCAAAGCACCTAGAAAAGGCGGAAAAAGGCGATAAAATCAAAAAAGGCAAAATAAAAATTTATATTTTGTATAAAAAAGATGTTAAACGCGTAATTCTTGATTTCGTTAACAGATAGTATCACGCAGACAAAACAGGCAAATGCCTTAAAATCCTAACCCTGGTGATGGCTTTCAGCCAGCCAGGTCAACCTAACGTAACCTAATTGTGTGAGCACAAGTGTAGACAAACACACAAGGTGATAAATGAACGGCCTTACAAGTAAGTAGGTTGTTTAGAAATTGCAACACAAGTGATGAATACAATACAAAGCAACAGAAGTACAGAACAACAACAAAAACAATAACACCAGCAAACACAGAAGTGGCAGTAGTACCGGTCGTACCAGCAGTACAATACGACTGCAATTATGCTATTAATATAGCCAAGTGTTGATATCAGCATGCAGGAATCAAATGAACTCGACGCAGTGGCAGTGATGCACGCGATACTGCAAAACAAATTACGCGCGCCGGCATTTAAATAGCAAATATGTTACAGCGCCTAAAAGTAGGCAAACAACTGAGTACATTTTATGCAATTTTTTTTATTAAACTCCAATCAAGGCTTCGCAATGAAATGGTTGATGGAAAAAAAGAAAAAAAACTAAAGAAAAATTGTTCCAATTGCAAATTGCATTTGTAACGCTGTCGAAATAAAATTGGAAGTAGAATTTAATGTGGCATTGCGGGCGCGAAGAAAGTGCGAACACACAAGCCATGTAGACATTGTTAGTTGTAGCAGCCTTCTAGGCATTTTGACTAAACGAACGAGCCAGTGAACGCAGCGTGGCGTTAATTTATGGGTGCCAATATGCCACAGGGCGCCGAGGTATGTTTGTGTGTAGGTGATTTAGTTGCGTACTCTGTGGTGTGATAGCTCAGAGCTAGAAGTGTTAGGTTGTGTTTGCTCGTGTCAAGGGGGCGTGGCATGCATGTATATTTTACTTACATATAGGCCAACAGTGTTTAAAGTGTTTCCAGAGCTATTTGTGTGCATGTGTGTGTGTGTGCTTAATATGTATGTGTGTGTGTGTATGGCTATAAGCGAGTGCAGCTTGTTTGAATTGCCTGTATAAGTCTCGCGTGCGTGTATTTCGCCTATAAATTACTTCCGTTTCTGGGCTGGTCAGGCGAGCTAATGTGGGCGGTTTTAAATGTAATGCAATTACCAGCACACATGCCGCCATCAAAGTGCATACATATTTATCTATAAGTATATATGCATACAGATATTTAACTGCGCTTGTATAAGCAGTTCGTAGTCTTTTAAGTGTCAATACTTAAAGGTTTGTTTTTTTTTAGATTGCTTTGAATAACTTTAGAATAACAGCTAATGTAGCAACTAAATCAGTGGCTGCTTTTTTTTTTAACTGCTTTATTGTAAAGTTCATTTAAGAAGGGCGAACAATATCAAGACGTACATCACAATTGGAACGAGGAGCTCGGCCAAACACCCAGTAAAGAGTGTAAGCGCCAATTGTGAACATATATACATATGTATATATCCTAGGCTGGGGATATGTTCGAAGCGTTTTTACCGAAACCTTTTATTTAAACTAAAAACAACAATTATATCAATAATTTAATCAATTTTATATTCGCCGTTGCTGCTTACAACCTCCTCCCACCTCTCGCCCAATTGGTTGATGCTGTTCCGCCAAAAATCGCCCGTTCTGGTGTCAAAAAAATTATTGAGCCAGTTCTCAAGGGCCTATTTGTTATCGAAGGTAACGCCCTTCAAATGGTTTGACAGGGTGCGGAAAAGAGGTAGGCGGTCGGTGCAATGTCCAGAGAATACCGCGGATGTTGAAGGACCTCCCATTTGTGCTCGTGGAGTGCAGCTTTAATGACTTGTACAACATGCGCTACTCCTTCATGTATGGTTTCCCATGTCGATCAGGTATTTTCAGTCTAACAGCCTCATTCACGCGGAGTAGCTGGGCAATGTAGAACTCCTTGTTGACCGTGGCATTCTTTTCGAGCATTTCCCAGGGCATCATGCTTTCCCAATCCCACCAATCAAATATTATGATCTTCTTCGGATGCAGATCCGGCTTGACGCTCAGCTTTGGCGTATGTTCTGAAGCCACCCATTCCTTTCTTTGCTTCGTATTCATGTGTACACATAGGCACCATTTCTCATCTCCCGTGCCGATTCGGTACAACAAACGTTTTTTAAGACCGCGTGTTGCTCGATGGCGCACGAGATGCTGACCAGCACTTTGAATACGATTTGCTTTGTTTTTTTCGTTGAGCTTGTGAGGTACTCAGGCTCCCAATTTTTCGTTAAGTCCCGATGAATGAAGGTGATTAAAATCATTTTATGATCGCAGTTAATTTTTCCGCCAATTCATGACTGGTTTGCCGGCCGTCCTTCTTCAAAAGTGATTTGCGACGTTTTTCATCGAGTTTGTCGGCTGCGGAACATGTCACCGATGTCAAAGACGCCATTTTTTAACTTTGCAAAACATTTTCGTCCTGTATACTCGCCTATGGCACTTGCTCTGTACGCATTGTAAATATCCCGGGCTGCTTTGACAGCTTTTTGACCTCAATGTAAATCAAAGAAAAGCAGGTATTGAAAATGTGGATTTTTGCCTCCTTTTCTAAGCCTTAAAACTAATAAAGAATTGAATAACTCAAAAATACTATCAAAACTGTTGTACAAAGCCGAAAAAGTTTTACCGAATGAAAGTATCCCCTTTGCCAAACAGCAAACAAATCGTTTTAAAATAAAAGAAAATATAAAAACGGCATATAAATATACAACGGCATACATACAGCCTTGATCGAAATCTACTGGGAATATATTTAGATAATATAAATGCAAAAATCTGGCAACTTTACAGCAACAAATCTTGCCAATCCACATGCTACCTATCACGCAAATGTCAATTCTCTCATTCTCTCTTGTCCACTTGAATAAACTGCATCGAAGCGAACGGTCCAGTCTTTTTACTTTACCAAGTGCATGCCATTTAAGCCAACAAAGGTTATGGGCCCAAAACCCAAGTAAAGTTAAAAAGTCTAAAATAAAAACGTGTTCGCGGAACACTAAAGTGAATCGCTTGTCAATTGTGTGCGATTAAACGGGGTATCAGTTTGTATCAATATCGTTCGTGGATTGAAAAACATAACCTCTACTCAAAATGAACCACGTGTTGCCACTTGAAAATTATTTAGCGTTCTTTAATTATACCAGATTTGTGGAAACCAATAAATACAGAGTGTGCAGCATCCGGTAAAGAACGAGATCGACATGGTTGTCGGACGATCAGCAAGCTCTGGCTACTATTACTCCATGACGCCATCGGAATTATTGAACATAATAGACTGTGAAACATCGAAAGAGGCATGGACGGCATTAAGCGAGTGAAGTAATGCATGTGGACCTGCTAGGAAAGTTAACCTCTTCAAAAGATTGGTTAGATTCAAGTTTCACAGCAGTGAAAAGTTTGTGCCTCAAATAAATGAATTCTGCTTAATAGCAGAGCCAGTGACTTGCTTTCAATTTTGCTTTTATGCAGCTTACCGGACGACTTGGAGATTTTCTTCATTGCATTCGAAAGCAGAGGCAAATTACCAACAAAAAAATACAATTTTATTTGAGAAATGTGATGTTATCTTCAAAGCACTCCCCATAAACTGCAAGGTTTTTATGGCAGCATTTGATTCAGGAAATCTATTTTTCGCCATCCATTGTTTTTTTTTTACAGCCATCATAGCCCGTCTCGATTTTTCCATTACTTCTTTTCGGCTGTGACGGCTGTTAAAGCGCATTCCTCGTAGTGTTTTTTTGACTCGACCAAACAGGAAAAATTGCAGGGAGCCATATTAAGTAAGCTCGAACTTTGCAGCAAACACGGAATAATTTTTAAAAATATTAAGAAGTGGCGATAAAATTGTGGTAGGAATGCTAATCACAGAGGTCGCAACCTAACAAAAGAAAGAAAAAAAACAGAACTCAAATCAGCCGACTTAGAGCGTTACCCAGCGGTTATTCCGAGAAAAATTTGATCAAGATGGTAAAGAGCTAAGCATTTCCTTCAATAACATAACCTTTGGAATTGTGATATGAGTTTTTATAAGAAACTGCTCATCATTTTTTATAAACCCTTTACACGACCAAATAGGGGGAATAAAGCCGACTTTTGTACACCAAAGTGCATGAACAAGATCAGGTAGAACACTGGTTTTAGTAAGTTGGCTAACCATTTTCAAGTGGCTTTGTGTACGAAATCACTTTTCATCATTCATTTTTTTTATTATCACTGTTTGCCTAAGCGCCGATTATGAGGCACTTAGTGCCAAAATCAATGATCTCCACTTTCTTCTATTGTTGGCTATTTGTTTAGCTTGCGTCCAGGTGAGTTTGCAGCTCGATAATTCCTCACTAATTCGGTCAAATTAGCCTAAAGCCTCCCTAGCACCTAGTTGCCTTGGCTGAATGCTTTCAGTCAAAGTTGTACGAGGTGTATCTCAAATGTCAAATTTCGTGGACTGCATACATTCGGCTTGCGATTATTATTTTGTTTTACGTTGGCCCACTCGACTCGAAGATATGTTCACAGGTTGAGCAATACAGCTCCTTTGTGAGCCTACTTTGATTGTGAGAGGCATAAATAAGACAAGTATTTTGCGTGTTCGGCGATTTTCCTGCTATCGAAAAAAATGGACCAATGGATCGAAAAAATGGATGCATAAAATTTTGTGTAAAAACTGGAATTGAAATGTTGACAGCAGCATACAGCATGTTGTTGTTGTTGTTGAAGTGGTTGAATATTTCCACTGAAATCCTCCCAATTAGACTTCTTTTTCAAGTCAGATCCATTTAGTGAGGTCCAAGTAACTTGTCCTTTATCTCGATGTCTGAGATCTCATTAATTCGCTGTAAGAAAGGCTTACCGAAGGAGCGGAGTAGTGCCCTAGCTAGCCCCGGACATTCACATAAATAGTAGAAAAGACTTTCTTTCGCTCCTTCCGCTTGACAGCTTCTGCAGATGGGATTGAAGGGGAGGTTGTGTCTGGCTACGTGCTCCCCTACTTTCCAATGACCTGTGAGGATTGCAGTGATGCGTGAGATGTTTGGCCGAGAACATCGTAACAGGTTATTCGTCTTTTGAATTTTGTATGACGGCCATGTATTTTTTGTTGTAATACATGTAGGTACTTCCTTCCATCTTCTTTCGGCTAAAGCAAGATAGTGTGAAGCAATGGATGCTTTTAATGTGTTCAGTGGGGTGGAGACTGCCACTGCCTCTGCTATTTCTAGTGACGAACCTTTTCTTACTAATTCATCCGTATATACCCCGTATGTTCCTGTGACCGGGAACCCATATCAGAGTGATTTCAAGCCAATGACTAAGCATTGTCAGCTCTTCTCTACACTGTAAGAATATTTTGGATGAAATGGAGTTGGAGTCTAAGACCTTTATAGCTGATTGACTGTCTGAGAAGATGGCTACTCTTGCACCAACTTCCTTGTAGAGTTTTAGTGATTTGCCTGCTTCTCTGATCGCTAACAGTTCTGCCTGGAACACGCTGGCATAGTCAGGAAGACGAATTGACTGAGATAGGTTGAGTAGCTCCGAATGGAAGCCCGCTGCCCCACCTCAGTTCATCTTAGAACCATCGGTATAGATTTCGATGTCGTATCTTCCAATCACCTTCCCTTTGCTCCATTCGGCTCTCGATGGAAAACGCACCGTAAAGTCTTTCTTGAAGTTAAGATCGGGGACTGTGTAGTCCGATCTGTTTTTGCGCAGCGAGGGTCCCTGTAGGAGGATCTTACTGTGACCGTACGACTTTGTTGTCCAGCTTCCTATGTCTCTGGGTCTCACCGCGCTGCAAGTAGGGATTGTTTTAATGTGTAGATCTAATGGTAGCAGATGAGTTAGTACATTGAGCGCTTCAGTAGAACTGGTGCTAAGCGCTCCTGTAGTTAAGATACACGCTGTTCTTTGTATCTTGTTCAGCTTAGTTTTGTGGTATTTCTTCTCTGTTGCAGGCCACCAGACTATTGCCGTATATGTTAGTATTGGCCTTACAATGGCTGTGTAGGACCAGTTGGATAGTTTTGGTCACAAACATTTTTTACCCAACATTGTCTTACATATTCTTAAGCTATATTCGCTTTCTTTACCCTGTACTCTACGTTGGACTACCAGCTGAGTTTGGGGTCTAGGTACCTAGGTATTTTGCCTAGGTATTTTGCCTGTTGAGTTAGCGTAAAACTGACGCCATTTAGTTTTGGAAGATTTAAGTTTGGTACCTTGGTTTTCCTGGTGAATAGCATCGGTGAGAGTACGCTGGGACAAAAGAAAATCTTTACAAGTGGTACAAGCTTTTCCCAGAAGGTCGGGAAGATGTGAATGATAACGCTCGCTCTGGACGTTCCGGCACATCAACAACTGAGGAAAATGTTGAGAAAGCGGAGAAAATTGTTAGGGAGAATCAACGTATCACAATTAGAGAAGTTGCCGAGGATGTCAGCATATCGGTTGGCTCACGCCATGCAATCTTTTTGGAGTTTTTGGGCATGAAGCGTGTGACAGCGAAACTCGTTCCAAAATTGCTGAATTTTGATAAAAACCAACGTCACATCAGCATCGCTCAGAAAATGTTGAATGACGTCAACTATGATCCAGATCTGCATTAATTGGCCATTACTGGTGAATCATCATGGCTATACGCGTATGGTTATGACATCGAAACCAAATCCCAATCGTTCCAATGGAAGAGTCCAGTAGAGCCAAGACCAAAAAAAAGCACGATAATTTCGATCTATTTTCTTCGATTATCATAGCGTAGTGCATCAGAAGTTCTTACCACAAGGTCGTACGGTAAATACAAAGTATTACCTTGAAGTTATGCGCGGTTTGCGTGAAGCAATACAAAGAAAACGCCCGGAATTGTGGAAAAAGTGCATGGCGTTTGCATCATGCTAATGCAGCTCATCTTTGCTTGTGAGAGACTATTTGGACAAAAACAACACCGTTATCAAGCCACCGCCACCGTATTCAGCAGATTTGGACCAGTGCGACTTTTTTCTGTTCCCAAGACAGAAGAGACCTAAGAAAGGACGGCGTTTTGCGCGGATTGAGGAGATAAAAACCAAATCGCTGAGAGAGCTCAAAGACATACCAAATTCTATTTTTTTGAGAAAAATTCAAATTCACCTTAGTTTTTTAACACACCTCGCATAACTCGCTCAGTTTTCGTCCGATTTGCAAATGGGTCAAAAACACAACCAACGGGTTGAAAACAAAAACTACGAATTTATCAGCAAATATCGAAAACACTGTTTTCTTTTAAATTTTTAAACATTGAATGCAGCCCATCAATTATCCCAACACAAAAATTTCAATTACTCATAACCACTGTCGTTCACTGCACAAAGGATGAAAATGAAATAAACCATTTCTGAAGACAACTACAATTGCCAGTTCGAAATGAGAACGTTTATTACTATTATTATTGTCATGGCATTTGCCAATAAAGCCTTGCGATAAATCAAATTTTATTATGCGCCAACCAGCTAACAACCACATTCAATAGTACGACTCTCAGCAGCGTTGCATATTTCCAGGCGCGCTTTACACATCATCAAATTCAATCCGCAAGTACATAATTTTTTGCGCTCACTCAATTCTTGTTTTTTTTTTTTGGTTTCTTTTTTGTGCCTTTTGACTGCTTTGTCCGAATTTGCGCCAAATTAATGCGCTTCGGCCTACTGCTTCGTTCATCCGGTGGCGCTTTTTAGCCCAACTCAATATTATGGCCGACATATTTGAGTGAGTTTAAATTGGCCGGCTGCCGGTTGTGCCGCACACACACTTTTACAATATAGCCACTTGGCTGTGTGCCAAATGGTGAACAATGTGCTTGTTTTTGCCACCATTGATGTGGAAGCTCACGCTCGCACACACACGCACACACACACACTCATGCATTGGTAAAAATGAATTAGTTCGACTTTTATGCCTCATTTTTCATAGTAAGACAGAAAAACTTTGCCCTACGATGTAGCTCAAAGAGCTTTCGCCATTTGCTTTGCCAGTTTGCCAAATCGTAATTGATACCAACGGCAGTCATATGTGAATTGCTTGTACTCGTGAAAGAGTGAAACAGTTGTGGGTAGCAGAATATTAAATTGACTTAATTATGTATGAATTTAATTACTGTGTAGGTCTGTTCGGTGACAAACTTATTCTCATTGCAATTAAGTTTGGTTTGGTTTTCTGATATTTTGCTGAAAAGAGTGAATTTAATAGGGTGAAAATGAGTTTGAGGCGAGTACAATCTGGTGCACCTATGGTGCGAATTGTAGAGTTATTTACGATGGAAAGCTCAATGAAGGTTTTGTCTCCACTACAGGAATCCGACAAGGATGTATTATTTTCGTACCACTGTTCTTTACCGTGGTAGTGGACTGGATTTTTCAAATATTCGTCTCCGTAAATTGTGGAATTACCAGGAGGGTAAACACCAGGCTCGAAGATCTGCAGTATGCTAATAACGCTGTTTTACTCTCCCGCACACATCAACACGTGCAGATGAAATTAAGCTTGCTCCAGCTTTGTGGTAGTCGTAGGGAAAACACTAAAAGAGGTCTAACGAAGGGTAGAGGACACTATTAATAAAATCAAGCAATGGTTACAATCGTCTGGGCTGAGACTGGCAGACCATAAGACCGAACTGGTTCTCATAAGTTCTAGGCGAAAAGTTGAAAACATTCAAATAAAGGTTGGTGGTCACAATACTATAACATCAACAGATACCATAAAATATTTAGGGGTAATGATCGACAGAAGGCTCAATTTTAAAAAGCATCTGGAAAACGCAAGCTCCAAAGCTGCAAAATCCTGCTCGGCTTTATCGCTGAATGTGGGGCGACGTAGTGAAATATCCCAGCTATTTGAGACCGGCTAAACGGGTGTGCAGATTATAAAATGTCAGAATCATTAGAGGCTATAGGACCATATCTGATGAAGCAGCAGGGGTAATAGCAGGTATAATCCCCCTCGATATAAAGGTAAAATTCATGAAACAAAATTACCAGCATGCAAAAAACGCGCGGGTATCTGGTGGCAAAGCCTCACTGAGGGATGCCCTACAGAGGATCGATGATACCGCTCTGCAAAACTGGCAGACCAAATGGAACGATAGTGGGAAGGGAAGAACCACTTTCACTATGATACCCGAAATACAGAAATGCATCCGGAGAACATAGGAAAACGTTGCCTTCATGCTGACACAGTTTTTAACTGGGCATGGCTGTTTCAGGCAGTATTTGTACAAATACAAGCACACAAACTCCCCATTTTGCCTATACTGCCAAGAAAACCATGAAACGCCTGAGCATTGGAGTGCTCTAGATTTTATGGTGAACGAAGCACGTGGCACTCAAACATCGGCGAGAGCATGACAGCTATTAGCCTAGTACAATATATGCTAGAATCTGAAGAAACGTGGAACTATGGTTGTTACGTAGCCTCAACAATTATGCGAAGGCTGAGACATGATGACAACGAACGCAAACAAATGAGTGAATAAACATATCCTGCCCCCTCGAAGGAATATCTTAACTGGTAATACCGAGGGGAAAAAGCAGAACAGCGAGGCGATGGGTTGGTTTAGTCCGTAAGCACTACGAAACTCAGTTCAAAAGAGCCAGGGAATATCGCATGTGAATCGGGCATACGTATGAGTCGGTTCATATGTATCTTTAGAAGATTCCACCTCCAAGGTCCGCATACCAAAAAAAAAAACAACTTGCTCCAGCGAGAGTCCGTGAAAGCGGGACTCTAAGTTAATGTAAAAAATCAGGACTCCCATTAATATAGTAAACGGGGAAACCACGAAGTTCTGGGAAACTCAAAAAATGTTGATGTCATTTACAATGTTGCCGTACCTATGAAAATACACTACAGAAATTACGTGGCACAGTTTTGAGCTGAACAGTAGTATATTTTTGAGGAAAGTAGACTTACATCATTTTCAAAGTAATTAGATTTGCCCTTTTAAGGGGTTAGGGATAGTCAGAATTTTCAAAACATTGGACTTTTTTGCATTTTCTTTAAGTATAATATCTGAAACTTATTGTGTGAAATTTTGAAGTGGATCCGATAAATACTTTTTGAATTATTCAACAACTAACAAAGGACACTCGGGCGTTCCGGATATCGATAGCAAAACTTTAAATATGTTTTTTCTCAAAAGTATGTTTTTTGAAATGGTGATCTCTGGAACTTAAAAACCGCTTGGTAGATTTCAATAAATTTTATACTGCTTTTGTAAAACATAAAAGGCTCGTCCCTGATCTATATATTTTTTTATATATCTGTGTATTTTTTTCAAACTTACGATTTTTTTTAAACAATTAATTGTCGGTTTTTTTCTCGAGAATCTGAAAAATATTTCCTGAGGCCACCTTATTGTTAATTTTGAAAAAAAAAAGAAAAAAGCTTAGATCAGACACAAGATTATCTATTAATAAAACTAATTTCTCTTGTCCAATTGATTTTAGATGAATCTCCAAGGAGTTGTTATGATCACCGCAAGAGACTTGTTGAGAAACGGGCTCCACACAAACAGCGATAACTTTTGCAATTATTGATTTTCCTTTTTTTTAATTTTGCTAAAGTCAAGTCGAAACATGATGTATTAATGCTATATTTTTATTTCTTATGAAGCAACAGACAAGCAAAACAAAATTATTGAGAATCATCAATTTTTCGGGCATCTGACTACCCCTAACCCCTTAGGTAGATAGGTTAGATGGCAAGCGTACCCCAGGTACACCACAAGTAGCACTTACGTCCCGTTTTGATACCATAATGTGAACCACTATCTGCGAAAAAAATTAGGGACGAGAAGCCATCTACAGCCATCCATTGCTGTTGATATAGTAGAGTGAGAAAAGGGATCTAGGCTGGAGAGTTTCCTCAGGCCATCCCCAAAGGGCACGCTTAAGCGTCAACCCGCCAGAGCCGGACATTTGCAGAGAAACTGCTCAACAGTCGCATTCTCTGCAGGATCCCCACAGCTTCTGCCATAGGGGTTGTACGGAAGGCAAAGCTTCTCGGCGTGAGTTCCGATCACCCAAGTGACCAGTGAACACCGCAATGAGTTTAGAAATTCAATGGCGGGGGATTCCCATCACCTTAAGCGTTCTGTTTCTGTCGTATTGAGGCCATAGTGTTTTTGAAATAGCACACGATGAGACAAACCTCCATCTGTCTTGCGCTTTTTTTAGAAAAAGATTGTGTAGTTTCTCTTTAACAACGGTCAAAGGGGCACCGTTGTCTGAGAAGGGGACAACTGAAACCGCTTCTGTCGGCTCATCGGCAATTTCATTTCCCTCTATATTTCTGTGCCCAGGAACCCAGATAAGGGAAATATTTCCAGCACGTTCGAGACGTTTGAGTTCCTCCTTACAGGAATTCACCAGAAGAGAGCTGCAATACGGCGACGACAGGGCCTCGATCGCAGTTTGACGATCTGAAAAAATATTAATGTCTTCCTCACAACAGCTATCTCTAAGCATTTTGCATGCTTGCAGGATCGCGAAGGCCTCTGCTTGAAACACGCTGCTTGTTTCCGGCCGTTTAAAGGAGACTGAAATGCTGGCTGATTAAGAGTAAACCCGCGCTCCCACTCCTGACTCCATTTTGGATCCGTCAGTGAAAACAGAGGTATCTATATCCGTACCGACTCTCCCTTTTTCCAGTCTTGCCTGCTCGGCAAGATAGCCCTAGCACAACCCTCAAAACCCAGTTTGCGGATGAAGAGATCTGTACGAAGTACAGAGAAGGAAGCGGAGATCTGCTTCAAGATGCCACTATATCCTACAGGATGGAGGCAACTTCCCCCTATCTCCTTCAACCTAACAGCGCTCTGAGCACCAATGGACTTAACTGGCAGATCCACGGCAAGTAAGTGCAGAATGATGTTGAGGGCAGCAGTGGGATGTGTTCTACAAGCACCAATGATGCCCACACATGCAGTTCTATGCACTCTCTCTCTAGTGAATCACTAAGTTGTACATCCAAAGTGCGACACGTGGCTTGAGACCCCATTTTTTGCCGAATATAGTTTTACAGGCTTAGAAGGCTATATTGGCCTTCTGAACTCGATTTTCTATGAGCAGCTTCCAGTAGAGCTTGGGGTCAAGTACTACACCAAGATACTGGACATCCGATGAGAGTGTAAGATACTGGTTGTTTAGTCTTGGAAGCTTAAAAGGTGGAGGCTTGTATTTCCTGGTGAATAGCATCAACTCCGTTTTGTCAAAGTTGACTCGGGGACCGCAACTGACAACCCAACTGCTGAGTGTAGCCAGTGCACCTTACAAAATTTCAGCCACTACTGATGGGAAGGGTCCTGAGACCATTAGGACCACGTGATCGGCATATGCTACCACCTTTACCCCACCCCTGTCATTAATAGCTACTAGCCAAAGGAGAGGCGAGAGAACGCCGCCCTGTAGTGTATTCCTATGTACGAACCTAGTGATTCTAACCCCTCCTGTCACAGCTGTTATTTCCGTACCACCAAGCAGCGACAAGATCTACAGGTAGACAGGTCTTTCTACCCCTATTCTATTTAGAGCAGTGCCAGTTGACTCAGCCGTAACATTATTAACCCCTAACCCCTGAATTACTACAAATATGTGTAATGATAGGTACAGTGGTTGTCGGTTGACACACCTAGGCCTGCTGTAGGCCCATTGTGATACCACCAGGGCTGTCCCCTCTCCTCACTCTACATTGTCCTTATTGAACCAACCTGTGGCTTTAATAAATCTAACAAGATTTGTTATTTTTATATTGGCTACTTCTGCCAAGTTATTCAGGGAACTTTTTCCTAAAAAGTTGAACCTTCTTCTATCCAGAGCCATGCACCCGCATAGGAGGTGTTTTATGGTCTATTCTTCTTCAATGTCGTTACAGCTTCTGCAGTAGTCGTTATAGGGTGCCCCCAGTCTACTGGCATGTGTACCAATCAGACAATGCCCGGTTAGGACCCCGAGCAGATTTCTCATATTTTTCCTGTTTAGTTTCACCAGTCGATTTGTGCGGCCCGTATTCCATTCCGGCCAAGTCATTCTACTAGTTGCACAGGTCAGGGACTGAGACCATAGCATTTTACAAGTTGCTAAAGGTATGTATATGTATGTTCGCTTTGTCTGATACCAGCCAGCATCACTACATGATGGTGGCGAGCCTGGCTTACTTAGTAGCACTTCCAGCATCACATTGGTCAGAGCAGCCTGCACCCATTTCCATTGGCCCCTAGGAATTCTTCCTTCGAGATCACCCTCATCCAGGTCACCAATGATGATGCGATTTTGGGCCACTTCCGCGAATGTTTTATTAGGCGCTATGCCTCGATTTTTCGGTCTTTTCGCTGACGGTTTGACCTCTGTCTTTTGGTGGCAGCTGACGATGTGGTTGGTCTTTCGAGGGTGAAGTTAGGTAGTACCTTCTTCGCCCACTTTATCGACTCGCTTACCTTCTTTGTCAGCTCCTCCGTTGTTGGCGGTGTTTCGTGCAGCCTCTTGAGTATCTTGACCCTCAAGCCAGGCTGATCCTCGGCACGGATCGCATGACACCTTGATCTGGCCCTTTACCTCACACCATAGTAAGACTCCATTTACAAATGCTGTCCTATTAAGGAGTAACGAACACTTTTCCTTGAAGTTTTACCTTAGCTAGCTACCTCTCAACTGTGTGCAGAGTGAGAACTGTGGTACCTATTACCTGTCGGCACCCTCGGGGAGGATTCAGTGGAGGGGTTTTGCCAACCCCTGACGAAAACCATGAAAAATTTTACAGATTTTTTTTTTTTTTAAAAGATATGCTATATACAAACAGTTGATAGTAAATTGTATCATTATGTTTACCATTAACTAATCCTTTGTGAAAATGGAGTTACATAGCTTTTAAAGTTGACGGCATAAACATTGAACCATTTTTCACTTTCCTACTTTTCATCACAAAAAAAAATTGGTACGACAACTATTCTACTCTATAATTTTATTATTTTAAAAATTCTATGGTGCTATTTGAATTTGCGAGGTTTCTAGCTCCACTGAGAGGAGTCCCTTTACTATTTCCAAGCATATAAAATATCTCAAAATAGCTTATAAACTTTTTGCGAATTACAGCACTTTAGCTAGGCGAATGCAATCTTAAAAAAATGTATGTGGCTCACTTAAGCAATCCTTGAAGAATTAGTGGCGCAACTTTTGCAGAAGAGTGACAATTAGTGAAATTTTTTTTAGTCTCAGCAGAAACTGAGCTCCTTTGATTAGCGGCTGCTGTGCAATATTTACCCTTCATTGAGTATCACACAAAATATTATTATTCAAGCAAATCTTCAATAACTCTTTTAATACTGTATATCTCTCTCTCTTCCCCCCTCTCTCTCTCTCTCTCTCCCTCTCTTCCTTCCTCTTCCTCTCTCTCTAGCTATCTCTACTAGCGAACGGCTCCTCAACTGGTATTTAACTCGACTCCTGCCACATTGAATCCAAGTGCTCATTTATCAAAAAACGTTGCACACCTCTCTGCCTCATTTATCAAATTACTTTGGATAGACAAACAAACCAAAATTGCCAGCAAATTAACCAATGAACCAACCAACAAGCCAGACAAACAACCAACATTACGCACGCACACGCACAGACCTCAATATTTAGATAGCGAAGCGGCAGAGAAGGGCAGAGGACGCAAGCATTGTTTATCACAGCAATTAGGACGTAATTGCACAGCCGCCTAGCGAACAAAATATGTTGGAGTTGGGAAAAATACAAAGTACGTACACCTATCTAATGATATGGCAACGCTCTTTAGCCAATGAATGGCAAAAGAAAGGAATTTTATTCAGAGACAGAAAAAAGCACAGCGAGAAATGATAGCTGGAAAAATCAGATAAATTAGCAACATAGCAACTGTTGGCGCTGCTGATCTGTTAAAGCAAAAAAGAGTCCAAATAAAATGCAAGAGACAGAATATAAAGGTTGACAGATAACTAAATGTGTCTGTGTGTATGTATGCTTCTAACAGCCAAGCAGCGCCAACACCATAACAACACCCTTTTCGTCGGACAGTGATAATAACAAACAACCCGACAACAGCAGTTAACAAAAACAAAAACTGAATGTTGAAGGTGAATGAAAGTACACAGAAAATTAATTGGTCATATAATACGCCTGAAAGCATGCTAAAAATTGTCAACGCTTCATGCGAATTTTTTCTAATAAGTTTTCTGTGTTTTTGTTTTTTTTTTTTTTCTTTATACCCTACACATTTTGTGTTATTACTGATTTTTTCTTCATCTGATTTTTAATTTTTGTGGCAGGTTTTGTTTTCGTTTGCCATTTTCATTTTCATTCAATTCAATGCCGGCTTGGCAATGTTGATTTTTGACATAAGCAAAAAAAAATGGAAATTAAACCGCGTTCGTCAAAGTAGAAGCGTAAAGGGAGAGAGAAAAAGTGCACCTTTCACAAAAACTACCAAGAACTGACGGCGACATGAAATGAAAATTAAATAAAATAAAAATATTTACATATCTTTATAGCAAAAAACCCTGGCACATTGTAAATTAAATGAGAAAAAAGTAAAAAAAAAAGGCTGCCACTGCTTCATGTGCAGTTGCAAAAGCGTGCAAGTCTAGCTAGGCCGCCGTCCAGCGCAAGAAAAACACTGGCCGATGTTTATAGCAATTAATGCACAGGAGCGGAAAAAGAGAATATTTTCAGCTTCAGTGCACAAAGTAAACAAATTTTTTAAATTTCAGGTAAAATATCAATGTAGGTATAAAAGAATGAAGCAAAAAATGGCTGAGTGAAGGAAATGCAAAAAAACAGAGAAAAATGAATTGGTATTTATACATGCGAGGTGACTAGCAAAAGTTCGTTTGGTTAACTAAAAGGAAAAGCACGAATAAAATTTTAACTTAAACATGAAACCTGATTTTTTAAGGTTTGCCATTTGGGCATTAACTCGTACAGGGTGCAAATTAAACTTTAAATGTAGGAAAGGTATGAAAGACCTGATTTTAAATGGTACGCCTAAGAGACGTAGTGATCAACTGAGCGTCTTTTCTGCTGTTAACGTCAAAATCAAGGAACCTGAAGGTACTAAGGCATGCCGGCTTCAATTCAGTGAAGACTAGTAACTTCATTGTTAATTTCCACAAGAAGGTGTCTATATACTGGTGATAAACGACTCAGGGCTAGTTTACAATTGTGGGGCGGCAGCCCTTGTAAATTAGCCCTGAGTCGGGAAAACCCCGAGTCATTCCGGTAACGTAGAACCAGCTGCCATTGGAATGAAGCGTCTACTCTCTCGGTATGGTTTAGGTACCTTGTAATAGCAGTGAGACAGATTAATTTTGTATAATAGGCCAACATGCCAGACTTTAACTTATGCTTGTGTTATGTCTAGAAAAACTGCAGCGCGGTATTTTCTCTTTTTAGCGCTTTTCTAGCAAAGTGATGGACAGACTTAACCTGCTCAATGGTTGGATGGTATTGATGAAATCCAAACTGGTCTGTGTGAGTTTTATATTAGATACATTAGATTGGTGGGACGTTGGGCATGACCCAACACTCAAGCAGGAAGACCATTGTACAACACCCGTACTGATTAAAGTGGAAGGAATAGATGGATAGAGGAATAGAAGGATAGGTGCAGTATGGATGGAAGGACGGAAAAATGGGTTTGCGGCCACTGTTTTGCAGAACTTTTGGATTCATTGAAAAATCTTAAGAGATCAGCAAGGGAAAGAGTACGCACCTTATCCATACTCAGTACATCGCACCCCAACAACCTACGTCCGATTCTAGAAAACGCCGGACAGCTACGGAGAAAATACACTGCTGTGCTCTCATTCTCACGGTAGAATAGGCATATTGGGTCGCCAATGATTCTCCGTTCACAGCCGTTGTGCCCTGTGATTACATCCACCAGTACCTTCAAGTTCTTTCTACTAAGCTTTAGGAGAAAAGGGAATTGTGGGAATTAATTTCTTCTGTGCAGTAATGGAATTAGGCCTTTATACCAAGTCTTGCCTTAAGTTCTGAGATAAATTTTACAATGCATACGGCGAGAACGAATTCGCAGAAAAAGTTCCGTTATTTTTGCTCTTATTCATATGCATTGTCTACTCGTAAACTGTACTCAGTTTCTTGTCAAATTTCGCTTGTTAATACGGAACGGGGAGCTAAGGGGAGCTAAGGGGAGCTTTCATAACACGTTACGATGGTAAAAATGTAGTGAGATTTACGAATTTGCTGAAAAAACTTAATATTTCAAGAATGCTCGTTTACCTCACGATCAATCGTTTTTCCCAAAGGTCTGAAGTGACAGGCACAAAAAGAAGTGGTCGTCCTCGCGTGGCTCGAACCAATGCAGCCATAAAAGTCTTTCGAGAAAGAATTCGCTGAAATCCCCTTAAGAAGCAGAGAGTCAAGTCCAGGGAAATTAATGCATCGACCAGATCCATGTCAAGACTAATAAGAGATAATCTCCACATAAAAACCTTCCGTTGCTCAACTGGTCATCTTTTGACAACGAGTTTGAACAAAATTAGACTCCACAGATGCAAGCAGCTTCTTCGGTGGCACACGGTCAACGGTCATGAAAATATTCTTTTCACTGATGAGACAATTTTCACTGTTGAAGAGGAGTTTTTAATAAGCAAAACGACAAAATCTATGCTAAAACTTCAAAAGAGGCAAAAACTGTTCTTTGAAGGGTTCAACGTGGCCACCATCCAGCCTCTGTAATGGTTTGGTGGGGAGTGTCCTGTAAAGGCGTTACATCTCTTCATTTCTGTGAAAAAGCGGTTGAAACCGGGGCAAAAGTTTAGCAGGAGGATGTCTTAGAAGGGGTGGTGAAGCAGTTGAGCAGTTCTCTACTCAATGGAGAGCGTTGGATCTACCAGCAAGATGCCGCTCCTGCCCATAAGGCAAAAACCTCACAGAGGTATCTGAAAACAACATTCCTGGGTGCATAGCCGCAAAAAATCCATTGGGATACAGTTTGGGGTCAGAAGTGGAGAACATAGCCTGTCGAAAGCCTCACAGAAATTATCCGAGTCTCAAACAATCTTTGTTTCGAGCAGTGACGTTAATATCCATGGAGACAGTGCGTGCTGCAATAGCTGAATGGCAAAACCAAATGGTGACCATTTCGAATAAAAATTTGAAATTTTATTGTTTAATATTTACATGACTAAGTAAAGCTAACTTCACTAAAAAAAAGTATTATAATTTGATATCTATAAAGGACTTAGCTTGTAACAGAAGTTATGACAGTACTAAGTAAATATATACAGTAAGTTAAATAACTATAACACTAAGAATTATTGAATTATTGGCAAAGTTTTGACAACTTAGTATTTCGTTTTTTTTTTTTATGGAATCATTTTTAGTACCTTTCTTATCAAAACATAGTTCATTCCTCCAATTCTTATACATTCAATAACCATCACCGCTTCTTAAAAACTAAATGGTTTTCCAATAACAGATGTTATTGATGAATGGATTGCACTATCCAGAGATGATTAACGATTTTTTATGGCCGGAATTGGATGGTATTGATCTGGACAATGTTTATTTTCAACAAGACGGTGCTAAGTGCCACACAAGCTACGAAACCATTGATCTTTTACGGGAAAAGTTTCCGGACCGTGTTATCTCTCGAAGAGGTGATCACAATTGGTCTCCGAGATCTTGTGATTTAACGCCTTGTGACTTTTTTCTTTGGAGCCACGTGAAAGAGAAGGTATACGCCAACAGCTGAAGATCGATTCAAGATCTCAAAGAGGGAATTCGTGAGGCTATCGAGGACATAGAACAGGTTATGGAAAATATCATGAAAAGGAAGCTGTCCTGTAGGCGTGGTCATGGTGGTCATTTATCTGATGTTATTTTCCACTATTAATGGCTTACATTCCCCTTTATAATGAAATAAACATCCGATCATTTAATTATATTAAAAAATAGCATTTTTCTTTGAATATCAAAATAACACCTCAGTTTGGAAACCCCTATACTACGTTAAAAACTTGCACAAATACCTTTGGACCACTAAACTGACACATCCGCCATTCATCCTACGCTCTCTGTAATTTGTAAGCCTCGTTTGACATTGTCATACAAATGGAGAGTCCTTTTAGTCAGTTTCAGTAGCCACCGATTATATTTATTTATGCTCCTAAAATTTTTAATTTGAATTTTAAATACCTATAAATCACTTTTTACTTGTAAAACCAAAAAGCATTTATCGATTATGCTCTTTTTGGCTAAAATTCTGTAGTCTCATAACTTAAAATATACTCCGAGGTATAAAAGAAAACTTGAAATTATTGTACTTAAGGGAGTATTCTGGTCTAGACGCCTTAATTTTAGGTATTTTTAAAACTAAGATAAAAATATGAAAAAACATTTTCACTATCCACTTTTTTAATGGGTTTTATTAATATTGGAAAAGTATAAAAAATTAATATAAAAAAAAATAAAAAAATCGTGGAATTACGGGCCGGCGGAGTGGGGGCTACATAAAAACGGTGTTCCATGTTTGTCATGATTCCTACCCTTATAGTGATCTAAAACAAACAAATAAAAAAAATTCTTCTAATTAGGGTGTCGCTATCGGATTACGCCAAATCAAAGGAAAAAAATTTCACAAAATGGCGTCAACTTGAAAAAAAAAATTTTGTTTCCCTCTTTTTGTTACCTTTTCAAATTTTTTAATAATCCTTACACTTAAATTTCTGAAAATCCGAGGCAGGCGCGATAGACAGATGTATAATAAAAAATTCTTATCAAACTTCAAAGCGATCGGTGAAGTAGATATCTCATGACGATCATCCCAAAAAAAGTAGTAGAAGTAGTAGAAAATCGCGTTTGAAGTTTGAGCAACAATAGAGTAACTTAGATCATAATATTTACTACTCACTCACTCTGAATATACACATATATATTTCCAGATATATATTATAGAAGTATAAAGTATGATATATACATATATGTATGTGTATAGAATAAATAAAGGTTGTGTGGGATACAAAAGATTTTCTGGAAGGAACGAGTCCTCAAGTCGTCCGGTAACATCTGCCGTTCACTGTGCGATTCGCTCCACTCCGCTGGCTTAGACGCCACGTCACAAAATCCGCTGTATCTCCGAAAATAATTCGAATTTTAAAAATCCGTTGAAGGGCGTATTTGTGAAGGTCTAAACTTTGAAAATATGCAACAAAAAAAAATCGATTTTTTCAAATTTCTAGACCAGAATACCCCCTTAATGCCTTTTCGCCACTCTCTAACAAGTTTTATCTTTGTGTCTCCTAATACACTGCTTGGCGTTATCACATACAAACACACACCCATCCACTATACGTATATGTACACATTTCACGTACACAGCCGCATTTCTTACCGCAAGTCTCAATTTCCGTACGCATGCACACAAACGCATATAACTTCGGTGTATGCATGTAAGTATGTATGAGATTTGTAAATATGTATGTATTTTGCTGGTGGTAATCTGCAATCAACTCTCTAGAGACAGTAGAGTTAATTTAATTTGATTGTGTGCAAAAGTAAGGCTTAGTGAAGTGATTGAAAAAAGTGAGCGAATTGTAGTTGGACGAATAGAAATATGCAGCAAAGTGAGGCAAAGCAAAAATGTGAAAAATGTGATAGGTGTGAAGAGAATTTCTAAGTATGTGGAGCTAAGCAAAAAAGCAAAACCCAAAAAAGAGGAAGTAAGTTGTGCATGCATTGGCTGTGTGTGATTGGGTAAAACTGTAGATTTGGTGTAGCAAAAGTTTGCACATTTACTTGCCACATGTGAGGCAAACCGCAAACTATTTGACAATTGGGAAAGTTGAAAAGATTTTTCTTTAGAACGATGTCACGATATACACATAAACACTGTTAAGAAAATGCAAACGAATGCAAATTCCTTACGGACTAAACTTGCAAAGTGTGGAATAAAAATTAGCAACTTTTATGAAGATGCAAGAAATTGTTTAGAAATCATAGAAATAGTTTTTAATTTTATGAAATGATAATACTTGTTTATGGTATTGCCCTACACTCTCCAGAAATAGGCTTTGGTTAGGATGCCATTTTTAGTTATTTCATCAAATCAGGTGGCGAATAACGAAAAAAGAGAGGGATGGGCAGTAGTTCATGGTTCATGGAGGGCATATGGATACCATATTCAAGAAATATATGCGATGAAATTATCTTCCAGATTATAATGAAAAAAAAAAATTATTTCAATAACAATTTTAAGAAATTACTATGAGAATATAGTACGTTCTCTTAAATTTTTATAAACTTTATAACCATCACCGTTTCTGGAAAACTACTGGTCGTACTACGTTAAAAACTTGCTGTGGTTCTTTTCACACTGACCACGAGCCTTTGGGGGTTTCATAAATTGGCACAAGATTAACAACTTTCTATTCGCGCACTAACCCAGCGATCGCTGAGTTCACGCGAGGACCATCTTTCCAGTAGCAGACCACAGGTTCTCAAGCGAACTCCAACCCTCTCGTTTTGCGATGGAACTGTCTCCACGGTACCCTGTCGAGCCAACTCATTAGCCCAGCAGCTTCCCTCTATGCAGTTATGACTGGGAACCAAAATTAGCCTAATATCGAAGTACAGTAGGTTCTGTTTTTATGCGGTAGATACGTTCCGCAAGAAACAGCATAAAAAAAAACAGCATAAAAAAAGGCACTAGTCCCATATTATTACTATAGATACGTTCCATAGACCGCATGAATCTGAAATAATTAAATAAAATCGCACAAACAAAATATTGTATTTTTGAAAATTATATCTTTATTTAAGAAACGTCAGAATCGAAAAATAAATTTAAGTCAGAAGTAGAATCAGACAATACCCACATGTTGCGCGTTCGTTTAGGATTTGGCGTAAAATCACTTTCGTCACTTGAGGAAATGTACACGTCTGATCTGGATGGTGATGCAGGCGGTTCCACACTTGTAGGGTTAGCATTTTTGATGTAATCTGTGATGAGTTTTTGCTTAGCTCGTTTAGAATCTTGTTTATATGTACAATTCCCGATAGGTCGACATGCATTTTGTAATTTAAAAAAAAACCGCACTATTTCAAAACCGCATAAAAAAAAGCCGCATAAAAACAGAACCTACTGTATTCGGTTGCAATCGAGATAGAAGTCAGGCATTCCGCGACTAATTTCGAATGCACAAGCAACGAACTCAAAGCCCTAATTCCCGCTTGGCTGTCGGAGAAGGTACTTGCATCCTTTACAGTAATTACAGAAGCAAGCAACCGATCCACTGCTTACTTAATTGCGGCTACTTCCGCTTAGAAAACACTACAGTGGTCCGGAAGCCTAATTTGAGAATGATGGAGAGCTCCTCACAGAATACTCCGCCACCAGCTCTTCCGTGCAACTTCAAGCCATCCCAGAACATGTTTGCCATACCTTGCCGCCAAATGTTACACCCCGCCTACTTATCGCTTGAGGGAATATGAGTGGAATAGGTCCCCTCGGACCTAGCGAGGGTGTACAACGATCCAGCACCATGGGGATGAATTTAAAAAATTTAAGCATGCTAGGGTGTCCGTAGATTAGCTACGGGCTCTAGCTTACGGCCCGAACAACCCAATCTGAAAGCGGTGCGTGCAGCAACAGTTTTCCCTGCGATGTCCACGAGTGCCATATTCAGCATAAGCGCTAAAGTAGGAGTTGCCCGAAGAGCCCCACAGATTCCGATGAGGGCAGACTTTTGGACCCTTTCCAACTTTTTATTTGATATCATCCTTTCCGATGAGTGTCCCCATACAAGAACGCTTTATAGCGCAATTGGCTTTATAATTGTGTTACAAAGCCAAATCGCCACTTTAGGCGATCCATCTTTTGCCGATAGCGCCCCTACAAAAATACACGGTGAATGTTGCCTTTCTAATTCTCTCCACAAAGTTGGACTTCCACGTTAGCCCTCTGTCAAGAATGAGTCCCAGACTTAACCCTGTCAAAAAGCACCAATGGAGAGCCCGCTATTGAAAGGAGAAAGACTTTAAGTATTTTATATTTCCTCGCAAAAAAGACCAGCTCCGTCTTCAGAGGATTTATGGAGAGCCCGCATTTTGCATTTCATTTCTCAACTAGATTCAGATAACCCTACACCAGTTCCATCATAGTACTGCGCTCGTATTTCAACGTTTTTTTTTTTTTGTTTCCATTGCAGTTTTTGATAAGATTGCGTTGAATAGTACCAATTTTTTCATGGCCCCAGTGAGAGATCAAATCCTCACTGGTACTTGAGTGGATCGAAAAACTTAATCTACTAAGAATGCACAATTTCATCCGGCTAATTTGTGTCCCAGGACACAGGGGCATTACTGGGCACGAAGTAGCGGACGCATTGGCGAGAGAGTCTGCGGCCTCGCCTTTAATAGCAACTGAGCCCTTCCTTACCATGGAACAACACACCATCAAGAAGAAGCTCAGGAGTGAAGAGTTAGGGCTAAGGGAGGTTTGCTGGCACCAAACTATGGGGCTACGCCAGACGAAATCCTTACTGAGAGTGGTACAACCAAAAGTAGTTTAAAAAACGCATAACCTACCCCAAGGACAATCTGAGAAAGCTTACGGGCATCCTCACAGGCCATTGAAGACTACGAAGTCATCTGCACATGGACGGGACTTGGTCTACGGACTCTTGCCATTTCTGCGACCAATCTCAGAAGACTCCAATGTACCTTCTCCTGAAAAGCAGCCAGAGAAAAGGCAATCCAACTCAGCTTTATCCTGAGTTGAATAAGGGAACTGGGCTTGGATGGGGAATTGTGATGAGTAGAGGGCACAAAAGACCATGAGGCCGAAGCGTAGACCTCATATATCTATCTATCTATCTATCTAAGGTCACTGGGTGCTCCTTACTTCGACTGCAAATCGTCTTACAAACGAAAAACGCTTACTAATCATTGAATTTTATTATAAAAATGCGTGTTCTGTTAAGAAAGTTTACTGCGGGCTTCTTCCATTTTAAGGTCAGTTTAATCGATCCACTGAAGTGGCTATTCGAGCTATTGTGACTAAATTTAGAACCAAATTTACATTATTGGACATCAAACCAACAACCACCAACACGCTTACGTAGAGTGCGAACTGAAGAAAATATCGCAGCTGTATCAGCTAGTGTTAATGATGACCATCAGTTATCGATTCGTCGCCGTTCGCAGCAATTGGGCCTCTGTTACTCAACAACGTGGAAAATTTTGCGAAAGGATTTAGGTGCGAAGCCCTTCAGAATACAGCTGGTGCAAGAATTGAAGCCGAACGACCTACCACAACGCAGAGTTTTTGGTGAATGGGCTCTTGGAAAGATGGCCGAAGATTCACTTTTTTATCGAAAAATTGTGTTCAGCGACGAAACTCATTTTTGAATCAATAAGCAGAATTGTCGATTCTGGAGTGAAGATCAGCCAGAAGAATTGGAAGAGCCACCAATGTGTCCAGAAAAGGTCACAGTTTGGTGCGGTTTATGAGCTGGAGGTATCATTGGACCGTACTTCTTCAAAGATGCTGCGAATCGTAACGTAACTGTGAATAGTGAGCGCTACCCTGAAATAATATCCTACTGTTTTTTGCCCAAAATGTAAGAGCTTGACTTGCATGGAATGTGGTTTCAGCAAGACGGTACCACATGCCACACAGCACGCGTAACAATGGACTTGTTGAGAGGCGAGTCCGGTGAACATTTTATTTCACGTTCGGGACCTGTCAATTGGCCACCCAGATCGTGCGATGTAACGCCTTTAGATTATTTTTTGTGAGGCTATGTTAAAGGTCATGTCTATTCAGACAAGCCGGCTTCAATTAACGCATTGGAAGACAACATTAAAGCATTTATATGTGAGATACCGGCCGAAACATTGGAAAGAGTATGCCTGCATACCTGATAACGATTCTCCAGTGCTACCTGAGCAAGCGGGAACTGCTGTACGACACACCAGATGGTTAGAAAACAAAAGCAATAACATCTGGCGCAGCTCAAGGATCTATTCTCGGCCCCGATCTCGGGAATCTGAGCTAAGATGAGATATTGAGCATAGAAATGCCAGAAGATACATACCTAGTTAGATACACGGACGTTATAGCGGCGGTTATACCAGCTCGGGGCACTGAGGACGCTAGAAGGAAGCTGAATTAAGTCATGATAAGGACGCAAATATGGCTTGAGGACCACGGCCTGGAACTCGCCAAACATAAAACCGAAGTAATCCTTATGACACGAGATCACATGCCACTCGAGGTCGGCATGCAAATAGGCGACACGTCCTTAGTGACCCAAAAAGTAGTAAAATACTTAGGTATTCAAATTGACTGCACGCTTACTTTCTGGGCCCAGATACGGAATGCGGCTGCCAAAGCAGCAAAGGTCACTGGTATCCAAGTAGACTAATGGCAAACATCGGTGGGCCAACACAGAACAAAAGAAAGCTAATTATGGCGGCCCCAAGCTCAATTCTCCTGTACGGCAGCGAAGTATGGGGAATTGTGCTAAGCTGCAAAACCAAGCGCAAAGCACTGGAGGCTGTGCACCGAACAGCGATACTCAGAATTGCCTCAGCCTACCGCACTGTCTCAGGCACTGCAATTTTCGTGATCAGCGGTCAGATACCCATCCTCATGGTCCGGAACGAATGGCTGCGTGGGACTCCAAGAAGAAACACGTAATCACTAGCTTCCCAGAACGGAGACGCCAAACCATGCTACTGTGACAAAGCCGATGGGACACTGAACCGAGTGGCAGATGGACGGCGAAACTTATTCCATTAATTGACAAATGAGTCCAAAGAAGCTTCGGAGAAGTGAACTACTTCTTAACTCAGTTCCTCTCAGGCCACGGATACTTCCGGAGTTACCTATACCGTATGGGCAAGATAGCCGATTCCATGGCTGGCGGAGAGAAATGCTCTGAGGGAGCCGATCGGCGGCATCGCACCGGGCAACATAATAAGCAAAATGTTCGAACGCGGGGACAACTGGAACGCGGTAAAGAATTACATCGAGAACGTACTACGAAAAAAAAGATTCACCTCGACACCGTACAACAAAGCGAAGCCGCACAGATAGAGGCACACAAGAAGATGAGCCTATAACATGAAAGCTGGCTACAAATATGGTGGACCCAGACGTAGGTAAATAGAATTGGTCCTTTATGGATGCTGTTCTCGGCCCTCCCGAAACAATATAGAAAGCAGTTCCAAGAAGGGTGTCTCTCCAGAAGGAGAGGAGAGATCGTTTTAGTGGCCACACTATACAACGCAGTAGACGACGGTTGCTGTAAGTGCGAAGGCATTTGGGACCCTACCTTACATACCCAAAAAAAAAACAAAAAAAAAAAAAGGTATGTCAAAATTGGACTAAATGGATGGACCATTTGAAGCGCAGTCGCGGGCAACATTTGCACGAAATAATCTTCCAACCTTAAATTATATGGACTGTACTATCGATTTAAATAAAAATTTCATCAAGTTTTCTGAATTTTACGTGTGTTTTTTTTTTAACTTTCCTATAACTCTTAAAAAATCACCCTCTACTTCGAATGATGTCTGCTAAATATGACGTTTTGTGGCGCTTGATATTTAGCAGCAACTCTCGTCCTCTTTGATAACTTCTTAGAACTTCTTCATGTGTGATGTGAATAGTCTATTGAATGTTAAGATATTTCACATTATATATTTAACGCATTATACATACATACATACACACGCATTAGCCGCAAAAACTGCACATCAAGTTAGCTCAAGTCAATTTCACTTCGCATGCAATGAATTGAAAATTTTCTAAAGTCAATCAACTGCAATTAAATTAGGAAATCTCATTTTATTATTTTCATATTTAGTTAGTGATTATTTTGATATGATTTGTGGGCAAACGCAAAAGCTTTAAATGCTTACCAATGTAAGTTTGTATTTATGTTTGTTTGACCATATTTTCTGTTATGCCAAGATTTACGTAAAAGTCACCAAGGCAACAAAATTGTGTTGTGTATTTTATAATTAATGCTGCTCTCACACACACACATAAACACACACATACATGTACAAGCACAAATAAATGCCTTAATTTCAATGTTGCAAAATACATCCGCATGCCTGCCAACTCGTTTATTTATTTACGCAAACTCACACTTAAGTGCATAACTCACACTTATGCAAAATACAGACATACATACACACATATCAATTGCAATATGTTATTTCTTGTGAAGCTGGAGACTTATTACTATACATTACATTTGCTTGCTTCCGGCTGGCCTCAAATTAAGCAGCCTCTGCATATATTTTGTAATTGCGATTGCGTGTGTGTGTGTGAATGTGTGCTCATCAGCGACTGCATTTGCGCTTAATGCAATAATATTGCTTTTGTCTCTAAGGAATTTATGCAAATTTTAATTGCAAGGCACACACACACACTCACACAGTTATATACTCATATACATATAGAAATATCTGCATTCATTCTTCTTCATCTCGGCTTTCGCTTCATGCATCGACGCGTATCGTGCAAACACTTGTGGTGGCAAGGCGATCGTCGAAGATGTCGCATGAAACGGAGAAAATTTTCAACGAAATATTCTGCATTGTGTTGGTAAGTTATTGTAGATGTTGTTGTAGCTCGTTTCGTTATTTGCTGCCTTTCAGCCTTGCATGTGTTTTTTGCTGAAAATGCAACACCATTGACGCTGCTTGCACTCGTATGGTTGTTATTGTTATTTTACACTTTTGCTGCTGCTGCTGATATTTCTCGACTGCATTTCCAAAATTCTCTTTACTTATTTACCATCGCTTGTGTTGTTATATTTCTTCTGCTTCGGGGACATTCAAGTGCATTTATGGGTCTTAATTAAATGACAATCTCTCAAAATCTTATAAAATGTGTGCACGTGTGCGTGTGCGCGCGTGAGTTTGAAAAAGCTGCACATCGCAGTTAAAGTGATTATTCACCTACATTTAAATTTACTTTACATGCCTGTGTGCGTGTTTAAGATTTACATTCGTGTAATTACAAGAAAAACATTTTGCCGCAGAATACAAGATTTCCTGTAGATGTTAGAATTTGCTTTATTGTTTGCAGTGCGTTCTTGTGTAAATTTTGAGGAAAGCCAAATTTCCGCAGGTGATTTCTATAATAATCTTCTACTTGCCTACTGTATAATTTTGCGGCCTACTTCGGGGCTGGCCGCTAGTAAGTAATTAAGTGGCAATGAACTCACATTTAAAGCTTTAAATGGAAACCAAAAATGTTAAGGGGGGAGCCTGATTTATAAGGTGAAAAAAATCAATTTTTTTTTTCATTTTAACCGATTCCTAATATATTTCAGAATACTCACACAAAGTTACAGAGCCTAATTCTCAATATTTCCGTAGATACAAAGCCAAAGGTAGGCGAGTGTTAGGTAGTTTCGCTGTGACCGGACAGCTATAGTACAAACTTTATCTTCTTTTCTCGACTTTTCATTTTTATGATTTCTTTGAATTGGCGTACATGAATGAAAAAAAAACTAAGGAACCTTTTGAAATGAATCATAGCTTGTTCCCTTCAGTATTAAATTATCTTCTATTTGAACTAACAAAATAGATAAAAAAAAAAATTTCAAGGTTTTTATATTTACCAAGTTGAAGTAAATTTTTTTATTATAGAAAGGCATTTTTTTCTTTAAAACCTCCAAAAAGTTGAAATTTTAGAATTTCTCTCAGTTTTCGAATTCATCTAGAATAAAAAATCATGATAATAAGAAATCCATTTGAATTTTTTGCTTTAGATAATAATTACGAGCTGTATCTTGTACGCCAGTTGGAAACTCCAGCGTTGCAGCGCTCTACTAATTTCTGTGTTAAACATTTTTTTCAACTTATTTTAACCAGTACAAAAATTTTGTATACTTTTTAAATGTTCATTAAAAGATAGAAAAACTTTGCAGTGCTTAATTAATTTTTTCCTTAAAAAAAATCGCAAAGAGATGCAATTTTTAGACCTCATAAACCACCCGACTAGAATTACAGTGAGACATGCCGAAGAATCAGTTAGGCCCGAATTAGGCAGGCCTTACTGAGGCACGCCTCACTATTACCTTATCAGGCCCACGTTAGGCAAGGCAAAGATTGGCATGCCAGAACAATACCAAATTCGCTTGTGGTCACGAAAATCTGTGGCAGTGTCTCACTTAGGCATAAATTGGAGTCCCTAACTGATTTGTAGAAGGGCATCCGGAGTATTACCGAAGTTCGGTTTTTCGATCCTGCGCCTAATAAGCCATTTGTGTGGTGATACCTTTCGGGACTTGGGCCTAGTTTGGTTGCCTTATGAGGCGCGAATTTGGAATGTGGTCTGCCTTATTTGCGCCTAATCACCGCCTTACCAAAATTTCTAGTCGGGCAGGCGCCCCCCTTAAATGTGAATTGATTCTTCTTCTTCTTATTTAGCGCCACAACAGTTTGTCAGTTTGAGACGAGACCAAAACGTTAACCAATTGCCTTTGTGGTACCATTGGTTTGCTTTTGCTGTTAAACCATAGGCGCCAAGTACAGAGAAGCATATTTGCAAAGGAGCATCATCGTTAATAATGGCATAGCTTTAAGGACCTTAAACCAGGTTCAGCGTCTATCTTCACTGATGGATCAAAGCTAAATAATAAAGTTGGCAGTGTCAGTGGCAGGGCAGCAGTGGCCCAGTTGGCGCTAAGCCTAGGGCTATCGGAACACTGAAGTGTTTTCAAGCTGAATTTGTAGTTATAAAATAAGCTGCTTTGTGAGTCTGGTACTCTCTCTGCGTAGCACAATCGATCGCTATCTGCACTTTAACAATCAAGCTGCCATAAAATTTCTGCAGTGCAATAGGACGACTAGAAGCGCACTTGCATATAGAACTAACTATTATAAGTGAGTTGGCTAAGCGTTGTACTACGAATAGTGTTTGGATCTCTGGGCCCAAAGACGAACAAAGACTCAGTGACGTACCTTACGCATAGAGAATCCTAGGTTAGGTTATGGTGTTTTTTTTTTCTTTTTTCATATTATCGCTAATCTACGTGCATTCGCAACGGTAGTAAAGAACACCTTCGTGCCGGACCAGTGGCCTCTTCTTCATATTCTCGTTGCCACTCTTCAAACGCTTCTGACTGAAATTGACGCTTGGCGTAACTCAGTGAGGTTAATGAGGTTGTTGTTGAAGTGGTTGAGTATTTCTACTGAAATAATCCTAATTAGTGACCAGCACCATTTTACCACCACAGTCCTCGCGTGATGATCGGTTTTTTTTATCTAAGTCAGATCCATTTAGTGAAATCCAAGTATAGCAGCAAATTCTTTATATCGATGTCTGAAATCTTATTAATTAAGTTGCAGTGATGCGTGAATGTTTGGTCGAGATCATCCTAACAGATCATTCGTCCTCTGGATTTTGTATGACGGCGATGTGTTTTGGTTGTAATACATGTAGTTATTTGCTTCCATCTTCTTTCGGTTAAAGCATGATAGTGTGAAGCAATGAATGTTTTTAATGCGTTGAATGGGGTGGAGACTGCCACCGCCTCTGCAATTTCTTGTGACGAACCTTTTCTTGCTACCTCATCCGCTATCTCATTACCCCGTATGTTCCTAGGACCGGGAACCCATATCAGAGTAATTTCAAACCAATGACTAAGCAATTCTAGTTCTTCTCTACACTGTGAGACCAATTTGGATGAAAATGAGTTGATTGACTGTCTGAGAAGATGGCTACTCTTGCACCAACTTCCTTGCAGAGTTTTAGTAACTTGCGAGCTTCTCTGATCGCTAACAGTTCTGCCTGGAACATGCTGGCATAATCAAGAAGACGAATTGACTGAGATAGCTTGAGCGGCTCCGAATGGAAGCCAGCTCGCACACCACAGTTCATCTTAGAACCATCGGTATATATTTCGATATCGTATCTTCCAATCACCTTCCCTTTGCTCCATTCGGCTCCCGGTGGAAAACGTACCGTAAAGCCTTTTTTGAAGTTAAGGTCGGGGACTGTGTAGTCTGATCTGTTTTTGAGCAGCGAGGCTCCCTGTAGGAGGATCTTACTCTGACCGTACGTCCTTGTTGTCCAGCTTACTTCTCGCCACACTGCAAGTATTTTTTGCTTTATTTTAATGTGTGAATCTAATGGTAACAGATGAGTTATTACATTGAGCGCTTCAGTAGGACTGGTGCTAAGCGCTGCTGTAGTTCAGATACACGCTGTTCTTTGTATCTTGTTCAGCTTAGTTTTGTTGTATTTCTTTTCTGTTGCAGGCCACCAGACTAGTGCCGCATATGTTAGTATTAACCTTAAAAAGGCTGTGTAGGACCAATTTGGATAGTTTTGGTTAGAGACCCCATTTTTTACCCAACATTGTCTTACACGTGTAAAGAGCTATTTTCGCTTTCGTTACCCTGTACTCTACGTAGGACTTCCAGCTGAGTTTGGGGTCTAGGATAACACCTAGGTATTTTGCCTGTTGGGTTAGCGAGAGACTGATGCCGTTTAGTTTTGGGAGATTAAAGTTTGGTACCTTGGTTTTCTTGGTGAATAGCATCAGTTCAGTTTTTCTCGGGTTTACACTTAAACCACAGGCCGTGGCCCAATTGCCGAGTAATACCAGAGCTATTTCCATAATCTCATTGATTGTGGTTGGAAACATTCCTGAAACCATAAGCACTATGTCGTCCGCGTACGCCACTACTTTTATTCCCTTTCAGTTGAATTTGGTAAGGATGTTTTTAGCGACTAGTAACCACAGCAGAGGGGATAAGACCCCTCTCTGAGGGGTTCCCCTGTTAACAGAGCGTTCTACCGTGCTGCTGCCTACCTCACCGATGATTATTCTAGTTTTAAGCGTGTTCTCTATCCATTCGTTGAGACCTATGTCTATGCCTAACATATTAAAAGCCTCAATTATGGATATTGTGCTAACATTGTCGAGAAAAGCACAAAAAACTTTGATTTTAATATAATTTATTCAGCAGTTGATATTATAGACTGGGGTTCTTTATTTACTGGGGTTGAAGTTGCCAATTGTTATGATATTTTCAATATTAATATAAATGATATCTGTAAAAATAATATACCGGTGATAAAAAGGACTAGTTATAGAGTACCGTGGCATACCAAGGAACTGAGAAAACTAAAAAATTTGAGAAATAAATATTTCAAAAAGTTTAAGTTTTCTCATTCCTTCACAGATAAAGATAATTATCTACAGTTCTCTAGAGAACTTAAATCTTTGGATATGGACTTAAAGCGAAATTATATTCTCAAGTTCGAATCGGACATTAAATCAAATCCTAGTTCCTTCTGGCGTTATGTTAGATCTAGGAAATCATGCTCAAGTATTCCTTCGGTTGTCTTCTATAACGAAACTCAAGCACATACTTCTACAGATGCAGCCAATCTTTTCGCAGATTTTTTTTGTTCAAATTTTCAAGTAGACTCTGATTTAATTGATGAGTTTCATTCGAGCATGAATTCCTCAATCAATATTGGCTCGTTAACTTTTACGCTTTCTGATATCGAAGATGGAATTCGGCAACTCAAAACATCAACAAAAACTGATGTAGATGGGCTATCTTCGTATCTTCTTAAAAACTGCTCTGCAATTGCCTATCCACTTTTGTTAATGTTTAACAAATCCCTTGATCGAGGAGAATTCATAGATGCCTGGAAAGTAACAACCATTAATCCAGTATTCAAAAGTGGAAATAAAAACAATATTACTAATTATAGACCAATTGCCAAATTATCCACGGTATCAAAATTATTTGAATTAATAGTGAAAGATAAAATCTATTTCGTAGTTAGTCGTTATATTTCAGTAGACCAACATGGCTTCATGAAAGGTAGATCTACTGTTTCAAATCTTGCTGTGTTCTCTGAATATTGTATATCATCGCTTAAAAAAAAAAACTCAAGTTGATGCTGTGTACACAGACTTTTCAAAAGCATTTGATAAGGTTAATCACAGGGTTTTAATTTCCAAATTGAGTGCTATAGGATTCCATTCCACTCTTTTAAAATGGATTAAATCCTATCTCTCCTCTCGGAAATGTGTTGTTAATGTTGATGGTGTGTCATCTATTTCTTTCATTGCGTCCTCTGGTGTACCTCAGGGAAGTATACTGGGCCCCTTACTTTTTATACTTTTTATTAATGACATTTCTAGTTGTTTTAATAACGCAAATTTTCTCTTGTATGCCGATGATTTAAAGATATACTCGAGGATTGCAAGTACAGTGGACTCTTTAAACCTTCAATCTGATCTAGATAACGTTGATTCTTGGTGTAAAAGAAATAAGTTAGATTTAAATATAAGCAAGTGTTTTTATATTTCTTATTCTAAATCTTGTTCTCTTATACCCACTTCCTACCACATTTGTGGTTCTAGCTTATCTCATCGAAGTGAAATTACTGATCTTGGTGTGGTATTTGATTCTAAATTCTCTTTTCAAAAACATTTAAATCACACTATTTCAAAGTCTTATTCCGTACTTGCGTTTATTCGACGTTTTAGTTCAGACTTTGTTGATCCATATACTCTAAAGTTGTTGTATACGTCTCTGGTGCGTTCCAAGTTAGAATATGCCGTCTTTATTTGGAGACCATATTATGCTTGTCATATTAGTAGGCTTGAACGTGTCCAGAAAGCTTTTGTGCGTTATGCATTGCGTTCTTTAAATTTCACTGATCCAATTCCATCCTATAAAAGTCGGTGCTTGCTTATAAATCTAAAATCACTAGATATTAGAAGGAATATTCTCTCCATTACTTTCCTCTTCGATTTGATAAATGGGGTTATTGACTCCCCATCGCTACTCGAGAAAATCAATTTCAATATTCCTCAGCGAAGTTTACGGAATCATGATTTTTTCCGGTTAGGGATGGCACGAGCTAATATAATTATGCTTCCAATGCTCCGATTTCTAGAACTCTGGGTGATTTTAATTCGCTTTCAAATCATACTGGCCTGGATTTCTGTTCCACAAAGAATCACTTCAAATTGGTTCTAAATGAATTGTTGAACTAAATTCTTAGTATTAATCTAATCTTCTTCTGTAAATTATAAAAAATGTATTCTTTTTCTTTCACTCATTACAATTGAAACTAATTCTGTATAAATGGTCTGCCGAGCAGACGAATGATGGACGGTGGCTTCTTAGTAAATCTAGTAAACGAAGAGTGGAAATGCACTTTATATTAACTCAACTAAGCTAATAATCTTTTCGAATTCCTTTTACGCTTTGAGAAGTGCCCCTTAATCTATCTGCACAAGTACAAGTACTCGTGCATGTATGCGTGTGCTTATTAATGAACTATTTGTATAAATTCATTTCAAATATCAAACATAGTTCCTTGAAAGTTTTTAACGCAAGTTCGCTTTGTGTGAAGTAAATGAAAAAAAACAGAAAATAAAAAACAAAAACACACAACATTAGCAGCTGTTACAATAAAGCCACATGTGGCAAGTAGTGTCAGCGCGACAACTCACTTGGCATATAAGAAAATGTGCACGCACCCTTCCTTGCGTGAAGCACAGAGGGCACATGTGCCAGCAAATGTACCTGCAGATATGTAGTTTCATACAGGGTGCTTCGTTTGTTTTTTGTATCACTAAAGTTTCAAGCGTCACGACATCAAATAGCTACAAGGGGCACTGAATGAGATTTTCTATTTGTTTTTTTTTTGTAATAAAATAAGTTAAATCTTTTTACCTTTCGGCATAAAGGAAGAAAACAAATATAAGAATAAAATATGTTAAAGTACTTATTTCAGCCTTTTATTGTACAAAATTTAATAATTTTCAAGGGCGTAAAAGGAAATATGAGACAAAACTAATATTAAATTTAATCTGAAAAAAAAAACAAAATAAAATAATACAATATTTAATAGCTTGTATGCCCTCCTCATCAAGTTGGTATTCTTCCTGCGGGGATGAGGCTTAAATGCTTATATAACTCCCATATCATGGGGTTTAACTCACCACGAACTAAAAGAAAAGCTTCTTATGGGTATTGGCTAGTCATTCATCCGCTGAACGGCGGTGGCCATACGAAGTCATCTTACCAACGATCCCACTTTTATTCCTTAGGCTAGTATCCCATCATCTCCTCTCCGTGTTCTCCCTAATCCATGGTTTTACGCGTCACCGTGTCCAATAAATGGTTTGCAGACAGGGGTATCCGGCTCTATTGTAATAGCGGCTTACTATCTATCAATCGACGTTTCCCCTTTCCCCCCTAAAAACATAGTCTGCCACGGACGATTATGAAAATGAATATGAATAAAAAACCCAGCCTCGGACAAGCAAGGCACAACAAAATCAAGGCCCAATCCTTCGGGAAGGTAAGGTCTTTGAAAAAGAAAGATCGCTCATATAACGGAAATGAAGCTTGTGGCTAAGCCAGGGCCTAGTTCCCGCTACATCTCTTCAGGGTCTACCTCTACGGCAGCGAGACCTTTCACTGGCTACCATAGTCTCAATCCCAACCCAGTCATAAGACAAGTTGGGAACCCAAAACTCCTGGGAAGCAAGATATGCCTTGTAAAGAGACAAACAGAGCTTACTGTCACTGTCACTCCAGGTGACACGGGAATTACAGGAGAAGAAACACCCCTAGCAATGTGGGCAGCATCGGAACACATGGTTCAGCCAATCGCTCCTGGGGCTTGCCTTTCTGATACTATCAGTGCCAGATGCCTACCCCCGATGCATATGAGTGCTTAAGAAAGGTACTATCGTACCAGGCGATCCGCCTTCAAGATCCTGGAGAGACTGAAGGACTGAAGGACAGAGAAGAGGATCTGACTACGGAACAGACATCATCATTTCTGGGGCAGCTCAAACACAAACGCACGTGGAGAGTACATTTTTGAATTAATTATATGCTTTTAGGTATATTAGTAATATAGAACATCCGCTACTTTTGTAACACTTACGACACACTTCAACAAGCTCCTCAGAGAACGAGAAGAGAGAAAGCGAGACCTACATGGTGATTCACTGATTTAGCGAACCTTAGAAGGGACTGCAGAACTGTCTATAATGAAGGGAGGAGAACTAACTCGTGGAATGGATACAAAGAAAGCCAGCGCGGATTTAAGAATGCCATAAGGGCACCAAAAACACCTCTGTCAAAATATAGAAATTGTTTCGGAAACCAGTAGACTTCGAAAAGTTGTATCATCCAGCTTCATCAACCATAGCTACCTCATAAAAGGGAATGGCAATTGGACAACTTGCAGTGAATAAACACTAGAATAACTAATGCCGATACACTATCCAGATTATATCTGTATTGAAGATAGTTAAACTGACGCTAAAGTACACAACGGGAACCCCTCAATAGATTGTATAACGGAGGATAGCATAAAATTTGCCATTGCCAGCTTCAAACCTTACAAAACGTTGGGGCCAGATGGAATCATCTGATCTGGAACATGATCTGATATATGATATATATGTGATATGATTTCACCTATACTTAGTTTTTGGGTCACCGATACGACTTAGTTATATCCCAAAGAACTGGGCAGAAGAATAAATGATATTCATTCTTATCTTATTAGATAATATTTGGATATACGAGCGGCTTAATTATAACTTGTGCTGCAGGTCAGACTTTGCTCTCCCTTAAAACATCCCAAACAAGAAATCCAACGACCTAAAATCACAATCAATTTTCATAACCCAGACAAACTGGTCCGCATCAACATAACGAATTGTTCTCATAAAACTCTGACCATTTTTTTAAAACACCCTTTACTGTGCCCATTCAAGCGTTTTGCTAGTGCTTGTATTATTACAAATGAAATGAGAATTCTTGTGCAAAATTATTCGCATAGTTTAGCAAACTGAGTACATTTTGAATGTTTTACACACAAACACACAAACACACATGTGCATGTAACGAATGTGGAAAATTATATATATATAAATATATTTCTTCCATTTACCGTATGTGCTTGTTGCATTGTCTTCATTAGAAATACATTTTGAGCCTAAACTAGAGAGAGGAAGAAAAAAACACTGTCGAAAACTGTCGGAAACTGGGTTGACATATGCAAAACCGCAGAGCTGACATGGAAATTTGCAATTGTTACATGAATATGTATCAACAAGAAGATATTTCGACATACAGACATGCATTTACTTACATTCCCATTCGAAGTATTCGTACATTTCTATGCATACCTACGTACATATGTAGACTTGTATTTACTTGTAAATTAAACTGTTTCACAAAGTATTTCAACCAGAGGCAATGAGCTTGAAAAAAGAGAAAGGAATACAAATATTCGACATCAGAATTTCTATGCCAAAGTGCCAAATTCGAACAAAAGTTTTAATTAAGTTACAATACATTCATTGCCTATGTATTAGTGAAAATAGAAATTGTTCGGAAATTATTAGTCGCACTTCATTATTTATACATTTCAATTGAAATGCAATTGAGGTAAAGATATTCGAGTTTTGTGCGAAATGAGTTGGGCAATTCAATTTCTCATAAATTCAAGTTGTAATATAACAATTGGTGAATAAAATCAATCGGAAATGCTTGGAGAAAACTGGAAAAAATTGTATATGCGTAACATTGTTGGGCACGGCGTATGAGTGATTTTAATGACGGCTGTCTCTAAGCGACAAACTGAGTAAATTTAAATAGTGCGCGTGTGTGTGTGTGAATTTGCATAGACGCGATGTAACGCGAAGCTGTGATTAAAATGCGGTGAAGTTACTCGCTGAAACAATTACTTAAATTTTTGTTTATGTATTGGTCACCAATTTCGTGCAAACTCAACCGAATTATTGCCAGTTTCACTAATTATCACAGTTTTGAAGAATTTTTTTCTACGTTCAAAAATGAGAAACCGTTTTTTGACCCTTTTTAACTTTAAAGGTACGCAAAAAATACTAAAAAATTCACTCGATAACGACATCAATTCTATATCATTTCCCCATAATCGGTTCCGCGGAACCAGCTACATCTGTGCCCATTAGGCCGGGTCGATTTGTGGTGAGGCAAAAAAATCGCCCATTGCTCTGTGAAAATCATATTCTAGGGATCAAAGTAAGAAACTTTGCCGAAGGAACCATACCTCTAAAACGAATTCTGATGTCCCCCAATTTGGGTCGAACTTTTTAGTTTCTTTTCTCATGTAAAGGCCAAAAATGGTGATATTTTGAAATGATTGTATGGGGAACCCCCCAGGGGAGTTCCAGGGGGTGTGCCACTGGCATGGCGGATCGGGGGGTCGGTCATACATTTGGACTCGATAGGAGCACTCTAAATGGGTCAAAGTGGGATTTTTCGTTCGACCCAAATTAGGGGACATCAGAATTCGTTTTAGAGGTATGGTTCCTTCGGCAAAGTTTCTTATTTTGATCCCTAGAATACGATTTTCACAGAGCAATGAGCGATTTTTAAATGGACCCGCCCTAGTGCCCATTGTCCATGTGGAGACCAATTTTTAAAGGCTAACAATTTTTAAACGGACCTGGTATGGCAAAAAAATTTTTTTATTTTTTAGCAATGCATCGAAAAATAAAATACTGAAAATAAATATAAAATATCATTTTTCATTTCCGTTTTACACGCTTTTAAAGAAATGCCCAAAAACACTGAAGCGAAGACCTTAATCGTAGAATTTAAGTGAAAGAAGCTCATATTTATTTACCTAACTTTTAAAATAATTAAACAAATAAATATTTTTTGGCAAGTTGTTCCATCTTAAGTTTATTACTCTTGCTTACCCTTAATAGAAATTATGTCTATAAATCTTACTAATAAAAATTGAAATCTTATCTAAACCACATAAAAACTAATTTTGAAACGTAAACAGTTTTTTAAAATTGAAACTATTTTATTTCACAAATTGCAGTTTTTATTTGTATCAACAAATTTATAGCCGTACAAGCTCTTAGCAGTTGTTGTTTTAATACCTCATTTGTTTGTTTCCTTAAATGCTTTTGTTCAGTTGTTCTTTAACGCAATTATCATTGCTTGTTTGCTTTCATTATTATTTCCGCGCCACCAACCAATGCCACAAATCACTGCAGGCATTAAAAAGCGGCAAGATAAATAAAAAAGGCCAATGAAACGTTGTTTTTGTTTAACTGGAAGTTGAGCAAAAATGCAAACGCCAATACTCCGGTGCAAATTTGCATAATTATGGGTTGTAAATGGAAGTTGTCAGTCACTTAGTCACTCAGCTCGCTGGCAGTCAACGCGATCGAAGCAGTCAAGCGAGCTACCAAATCAACTCGTCCGCTCAGTAGTCCCATCAGTCGGTCTGTGATTGCGTTAATACGCTTTGGAAAATGTATGGCAAAAACAAAACAAAAAGCATAAAACAAACAAAAAGGTGAACTGAGAGGAAAATAGCAGTAGGTAGTAAAAAAATCAAGAAAAGTGCACTCATAAAAAGCACTCACAAAAACACACAACAAAGGAAATTATTATAGTCTAGAAAATAGGGTGATATGCACAATGACTTGGCAAAAAGGACAAAGACAACAACAAAAGTAGTGAAAATAGCAAAAAACAGGGCAGCATAGTAAATGCGCACATCAGTTGACAGCAGCTGGTGGCGCGTCCCATCACTGCCGCATGACTCGCCAGTCAAATGTCAAACCATCAACTTGACTCCTTTCAATTCAGGCTGTTAGCAGCACAGCTGCGCTTTTCATAGCTTTGCTTTTGTGAGAATTCGAGCGCAAGAACGTTTTTTTTTGCTTTTATTTTTATATTTTCTATTTATATATTCATTTTCTTTTATTCTTGTTTTTATATTCCGGTTTGCCGGTTGGCTTTTGCCTTGTATTGCACACATTTCCGTTCGACAGCGCTGAATTTCCGTTTTGCTTCAAGCAATAATCAAAAGATGACGTACATGCTCGGAGGTGGCGAAGAGCGCGGGAAATTCGTACTAGTTTATGCTTATGATGAGTGCACCTACCTATGGTATACGAGTATGTGATTGTATTGGTACTAGAGCAATTGGTCCCTGCAGGAAAATGCATGCATGCCGAACTGGTCCTTTTCTGATGAAGTTAAAAATATGACTTGTAAGTTTTCGTTCTCATTTCGTTTTGACAACTGCTGAGTTTTACATCAGAACGTGACTGTGTTAATTGTCCATCGAGACATTCCTTTGCTCCTACTATGAAACTAGTAGATACGCAATGGAACAGTTTGGACCTAGTTCCCTTTGCATTGTTTTTTAGGCAGTATGAAATTTGACGTTTTGTGGTTCATCAGTGAGGAAAAGACTACTTGCGCTGCTACTGTTATTACAACAATAGATGGGGTACAACTTAGAGGATTTTTTTTTTTTGGTTTTAAATATTTTTTTCTGTAATATCTTTTCTGTAATTTTTTTTTATTTGTTTCTTGTATTTTATTTTTTTTTTTTTCTTTCAATTTTTTTCTTGTATATCGTTTTTTGGGTATTTTTTTCTATTTCTAATTTTATTCTTTTTTTTCAATTTTTTTTTTTTTAATTGTTTTTTCCTTGTTGTGTATTTTTTGTGTATTTGTATTATTAACAGTTTTTTTTCAGTTTTGTATTTTTTTAATCCCCAAATTAAATAATTTGGTTGGGTATAATAAATTAGTTGTCGGACTAAAGTAGGAAAAGAATGGTTCAGCACGGCTGGAAATAACTTTCTGCGTCAGAATTTATTACAATATTATATTTTGACTACTTTTTTCTGTTTTTACATATTTTTTTTAAGTTTGTTTAATTTTTAATTTTTTGTAGATACCTAAATTTTTTAATTTAATAATTAAGATTTATGTGTTTCCTAACGACTTACTTTTCCTGAAGTCTAACGACATAGTAATTGTTTTTTTTTTGGTTAGTTCTTTTTTTTTAGTGTTTTTTTTTTTAGTCCATGATATCTCTTGCCAAATTAACAGTAAATAGTTTGTACATGAAATTATTTATATAGCTATGTGAAGAAATACCGCTCCTTATCAGAGCATAGGGCGGAAACAAATTCAGACCAACGTGAGCGATCTTGTGCAATTTTTCGAATTTCATGCCAGGAACATCTTGATTGATATTCCGCGTGTGTTGATCGCATCCAAGTTGGTTAGTTCTTTCCATATTTGTTAATTTCTTTTTTCGTGTGTAAAATTTCCGTGCCTGTATAAATTTACAAATAAATTGTATTATTTTATTATTTATTAGGTAAATTAAATTTTATTTTTAATTTTTCTTTAGTATTTTTTTTATTAAAAATACAGTTTTATTATTTTAGTATTTTTTACATAATTTAAATTGTGTGGAATTAAAATTTTGTTTTTAATATTTTTTCTATCAAAAATTAAATTTAATTTCAAGAAATTAAGTTTAATTTCAACAGAATTTAATTTAGTTTATCTATGTTTTTTTTTTTTTATTAATATCTTTTTTTTATGAAGACTTAAATTTTATATTTTAGTATTTATTAGATAAATTAAATTTTATTTTTAATATGCTTTTTATTACAATAATATTTTTTTGTTGAAAAATTAAATCTACTATCAATAGAATTTAATTTAATTTATCTATTTTTTGTTTATTAATATTTTTTTATTAAAAATAAAATTTTATTTTAATAATATTTCATTTATCATAATATTTATTTATTTATACATAATAAAATAATAATATTTGTTTATAAATTTAGGCATTCATATTCATTAAAAATAAAATTTGTATAAATTTAGTTTCATTAAAACTCACTTATGGCTTTAATTTACTTGGCGATGGAAATTTACTTCCTGGGTTGAGGGGAAATAGAAATTCCAAAGCAACGAATTTTTGTTTGTTCGATATTTCGAAAGGAAATTCCGAATATTATAGCTTCTACAGCCCATTAACTAGCTGTAGAGCGGTCCGCGCGCTCCTGTACGTCAATCTTTACGTTCTACTCAATTTACGTTCTAAAAATTTTTTGACATTTTCTTAACCGTCCGTTGTGTGATGTGGCCTACGCAGGCCATTCCGAATTTTAGAGGGGTATATCTTTTTTTTTCGTTAAGTTTTCAAAAAACGGCGAAAATATACCATACAGGTCTGTTAGATGAATCTTCTGAAAATTTTATAACCATTTCCAGCGAAGTGATTATGAAAAAAAATACATTTTACACAAAAACTTCATATGTTAGGGAAAATGGCCTGCACAGGCCACCACTGCAATTTTAGTATAGTCATGCACCGTACTTGGTCTTTTGACTAATTAGAGTACAAGAAAGAGTGAATACGGTTCTCTCTCACTCAGAAGTTGAAACTTTAGTCGCTCTCACCGCATTTTCGACAGTTTTACTAGTTTTAGTAAAAAAAAAACTCGAGAACAGGTGTCAGATATATGCCGTTAGAATTGAACTTGGTTCTACTTATTACAGGTGCACATTTTATTGTGTATGATTGATTTTGCTTTTTGCAATCATTTTTGTTTGAGTGAAGAAAAGTAAGTATTTATTAACAATTGAAATGGTGATCTGTATTATTCATAAAGTGCTTTGTGCCGGAACAGAAATGTCACTTTCAAACGAAGTAGATAGGGCTCTATTAGCTATCGGTAGAAGAAGTAATCGTCTATCAAGTGAGCAAATGCGCCATCACGAGGAAGTGTTGAGCAAATTTATTGCAGCGGAGGATGAGGAAGATGATCCGTTTGTCACCGACGACGATAATGATGAGGATTATGTTCCTGTTGATGACGGAGAGGTTTCTGATATTGAGAATGAGTTTGAGGTTGAAGTAGAATTGCCTGAAAACGAAGAAATTTATGAAGTTGAATGGGATGAAGTAATCGAACCAGAGCCTAGTGTCTCAAATCTTGCCAGTGGAGCGAATCGATTACTAGGTGAAACAAAGCAATGTTACGAGTGCAAGATTGACAATATGTTTTAGAAAAAGGAGCCGCCGAAAAACCCGATTTACTTGCCACATTTACAAAGATGCAATGTGCTTAACTCACGGTTTAAAAACCAAAACCTACACTTGCAGCATATGTCTAGCTGCAGTAACTACATCAACTTCATAAGCAACTTTTAAAATTTTATATTTTTATTTATTTATAAATTGAATTTTTCAAATAATTTAAAAAAAACAGTAAGAAGGATGAACCTTGATAAATAAATTTCTTTTAACACTAATCAATCTGTTTTTTTATTAATCGGTATTACACTTAAATTGATTACAGACATAATTTTCGTACCAGCCTATAAATAAAGCACGTGTTCTCATAGGTGGCCTGGCCAGGCCATTTTAAACAACGAAAGAATATAAAACTTTCACACAACGGACGGTTAAAGGATCATATGAACATTTTATGAGAAAAAAAAATTTTTTTTTTCGAAATTTTACAGGTATATGTCCTCTTAAACTCATTTATCTCGAAACGACTTTTCAGGGCCTAGTGTTGTAAAAAAACAAAAACTACTCAACCGAATCGTCTGAATTTTAATATGTTGTTCATAACATCAATGGATATCGTTCGGACTATAATCATATTATTATTTCTATTATTTCGTTTTTTTTTTTCGACTAAAAAACTGAAAAAATCCGATTTTTAGAGTGTGAAATTAAAAACCGCGCCATTGTGTCAATGTTTTTTTTTTTATTCTGGTACGGGTTCGGTAGTAGATTAATATTTTTTTTTTGGTTTTTGAGTTTCAGATAAATAGAAGGGCGAAAATGGATAAGGAGCATCAGCTTTGGCGCCATTTTTAAAATCATTAAAAACAAAAAAAAAAATTCATTTCATTTTTGTATGTAAAAGAAGTTTAATAAAAAGTCTGAGAAATTTAAATATCGTTTTTACTTTTTTCATTGTAGATTAACCATCCTAAAAGTACTCTAAACTTTCGAGCTCTAGACCACCAGAACCCCTTCAATGAGTTTGAGAAGCAAACATCCAGTTCGATTAGAAGTAACTTGCTGTGTTCCTGAACCATGGAGAAAAAAGTTAATTTTTTCATTTTTTTTTAAGTTTAAAATTTTTTTTTTATTACTTTTTCATTTCAAATCGCTTTGTTGCTACTTAAATTGTTGTGTATAATAAAATAAATTTAATTAAATCTCAGATGAGGCTTTAGTTCAGTTACCATGGCAAAATTTTTTCGGTGTTTTTAATTTTGCTTGTTTTTTTTTTTTTTTGAAATAAAATATTTTAAATTTCTTTAATTTTTCGTACCGCGAAAATAATGCATTTCTCTTTCTCCAAACTATGTATTATTTAAGTTATATTTTATGATAATTAAAAGCATAGAATTGCGCTTACTTTAGTTCTTCGAGATTGAATCATAAGGCCAGGGGCTAATAGTTAAAATATAAATTTATCGTCTTCATTTTTCAAATTTTCTTAAAAGATTAAGATTTTTTTATAAACAAATTTATTTATGTTATATTTTATAATCTATTTATGTTACTTTTCGAGAACAAATATGTTTTCCAAAAAAATTTTTGGAAAAAAACGTATCTTATTGTTCAAAATCTTTGAGGTAAAATGCTTTTTTGCCACTTTTGAAAAAACACCCTCGTCAGTTTTTTGTAATTAATAGCTAAGATTATGACACAAAAAAAGTTTTCCACAAAAATGTGCAGCAAAAAAACTAAATTTTTTTCAAAATAATTTTTTTCTCTAAATTATTTTTATATTTAATGTAGCTGAAGGTATGAAAAATTATCCTTTGAGGTTTTAAATTTATAAGCCAATTCGCAGCATCTAACCAACGAAAGGAAGGCAATAAGAAATAGGATGAAAAAGAAAATGACGCTACGTAAATGTCCCGTTAGAAAGAAGACAAACCGGTAACTGTGAATACATATTTTTATGCGCATCTTTTGTCCGATTGTCAAGTCAATCGTGGGTTTTTAGTGGGTTCTAGTGAGTGGGAACAGGTGATTGGGAAGAGTGCAGTAGAGTACAAAAAAAAAACCCAGAGTTTCAAAATAAAATCAACCCAACAGACGGTAGAAGTATTGAATTTGAAAATAAAATCAACCAAAAGTGCTGAGATAATTACAATATTAAAATATAATATAAAAAAAAAACTTTTTCATATAAAATTAAAAAAAAAAAATTGTAATTTAAAATAAAAAAAATTATAACCAAATTTTCAACATTGAATAAATCTCAAAATTATTGTTATTTTTTTCAAAATTTTTCAGTCTCTTCTTAATATACTCAATGTTTTTTTTTTTTCAATACTCAAGCCTACAAATAAGCAATTTTCTACAATTTCCAAAATACTTGAATCACTTGAGCTTAGCTCAGATTTTCGCTACAGGGTGAGTTCTTATTTGCTCTCATACATACTTATATATATTTTTTGTAGGTGCCTTGCTCAGTTTACAAGCCCTCACTCTATTGTGGTGCCGCTATAAAAAGGTCCTTGAACACAAATCAATGCTATTATTTTTGTTTCGCATTTTGCATTCGTCCTTTTTTATTCAATACTACAATAAATAATACCTTTAGTTATGCCATTCATCGTCTTTCGCTCGCTTTTTAATGTGTTTTGTTTGAATCAGAGTATTATCCGATTTTCTCTTTATTTACTGCAAAAGTTGTTATGCACTTTCTTGTATTTTGTTGTAAAATAGTTTTTTAAGAACTTCTTTCCACAGCTACGTGCTGTTGTTTGCAGTTGCTTCTCCAGGTAATTATGTGGTGCGCAAAAATGTCCAGCATCTACTTATTTGTTGTAGAGTGCAATGGAAAACGTGTTACATAATCCTTGAACGAGAAAAATGTCAAAGGAGTGGCATAGTTGAGAGGGCGAATTGGATATTTTTCAAACAGCCTGTTCAGGTTTTTTCTTAAAGCGTTCTATTAAACGCAAACAAATATTTAATATTTTGGTTTTTTGTCTTTCTAATTTTAGAGCTTTTAGTAACTATAACAAATATTTAAGTGTTATGCGGCTACCTTAAGTGTTTCATATTGTACGAAAACCGATCGGTTGACTAAAATTTGTACCACCTTTTAAAGCAAAGTCGGCATTAATCCAATAAGAAGGCGTTAAATGTTGACTCTCAAGTTTTTAGTCACAGCTGATTTATCAGCGAAACCAGAAGATATCACACTAAGCAGATGTGCAAATCCACAGGGTCATTCAAGTTCGTAATTCGTAGACTTTCTTTCTTCTTGACATCTGTTACAAGAAATGTCATCGAAATTGAAACTGTTAAAAAAGAAATTAGAACTTGGAAGACGTTTGAACATGATGCCCAAAACCATAACCTTTTCGTAATATTCGATTTGAAAAATTATTAAAAAAAAAAAATTCAGCTTCAGCTTGTGCGTCCGCTTTTTTAATGTTAGTTCAAGTATCCGATTTTTTTCAGTTTACAGTTAAAAGGTATGCCAATTAATGAGTGGCCGCCGTAGACGAATGGTGCGTACCATTCGGGAGTGTGTATGTTCGAATCTCCGTGTATGAAATAGAAGGCAAAAGCCGTCTGCCATTAGGAGACGGCATAAAACTGTAGGAAACATCAAGACGCATGCCACAAATAGGATGAAAAGCTCAGCCAAATACCTAACAGAAGTGTACACGCCAATTAATTATTTTTATTTTTTTATGTCATTTAATGAAAATCATCAGTACACTATTAAATATGCCTGGGTGTTGGGACCTTAGTGAAGCTCTTTCTTCAATTCGTGGTGTGCCATGTGGCTTCACAAACGGAGGAAACAGTATGCCACTTCCGAACAGCAAATATTTTTTATGGGGCACTTTTTCGTGATAAAAAAGCATTCGGAGATTTGTCATAGCCTGCTGAGACTATTATTAGAGCTGTTATTCATTCGAAAAAGGCATACAATCAATTTGTGTTTCATGCCCACCCTAGCGCAAAGTTTTCACATACACACCCGTTCCGTCATGCAAAAGATTAGCCTTTCGGGCGATAATTACATCTTAGTGCATATAAATTGGAGATCTAATAGAATACAAAAAAGTATTTCTTACTTGACTGGTTAAAGGACCTGGAACATTGGAGCTATACTCTTGTACACAGTTTTCGAGTGTTGCCCGTCTCAGTCGTAGTAATTGCCCCGCGAGATAGACTTTGTGCGGTTTAACGGTTTTTTAAGGCCGAAATTGGATGGTATTAATCTGGACAACGATTATTTTCAACAAGACGGCGCTGCGTGCCACACAAGCAACGCAACCATTGATCTTTTACGGGAAAAGTTTCTGGGCCGTGTTATCTCTCGAAGAGGTGATCACAATTGGCCACCGAGATCTTGTGATTTAACACCTTGTGACCTTTTTCTTTGTGGCCACGTGAAAGAGACGGTCTACGCCAACAGTCTAGGGTCGATTCGAGACCTCAAAGATGGAATTCGTGAGGCTATCGAGGACATAGGGCAGCCACTTTGCAATTCGGTTATGGAAAATATCATGAAAAGGATATTGTCATGTAAGCGGGGTCGTGGTGGTCATTTTTCTGGTGTTATTTTCCATTATTAACGGCATATCTTCCTCTTTATAATGAAATAAACATCCGATCATTTATATAAAAAAATATCAATATATATTATAAAAACACCTCTTATTAGATAACACTATAGTAAGAAATTTCGTGTCAGCATACTAACTTTTGAATGTTCCTCTGCCAGTGAGATTAACGCAAATCGCCGAAGCGTCAAGAATATCGCTGACGTAGGCTCTTCAGTTCGAAATGAGCCAAATCGCTTAGTTATATGCCATATAAAAAAATTAAATTCTCTAAGCTATCTTATTGTAAATTTTTAGCTTGAAGATTTTAGATTATAACTTTACAAGATAAAATCGATTCAATAAGTGAAGTCTCTCGATCATTTGAAATCTCTTATACATATGCGATGGTAAGTACAATTCGGCCGTAGATATCTTGCTAGATGTAAGAATCAGGTTCTGTTAAAAATTGGTGTGTATACTCATGCTGACCTAGGAATCTGGTGAAGCCTCCGAATGTCTGATGGTTTTTATGGAAAATTTTTTCATGACATAAGTTCATTCGAAGCCTTTCCATTACCAGAGTGGGGCGACAAAAACGTTTTGCATCAGTTGAGGTTTTGTTTATGTCCACAGTAGGCAAGCTATGATAACCACACAGTAGCTGCTCTTAATTTATTATCAAAGAAGTGCCTACCGCTACGCTTAGTGATGATCTGAACCTTGTTTTAAATATTCTGACGGATATCAGATCTCAGATGCCAAATAGAAGATAACGTTGCTTTTCACTAAAGAAAAATGTCACTATGGTGTCCAGACGAAGGTTTTCTTTGAATGTTATGTTGTTGCAGTTGTAATACTATAAAGAATCGCTTTTAAGGAAAACGATGAAGGCGCAATTCATTTCACATAATCCAAGTGTTTTGGACATAGTTTTAAATTTTCTATTTAAATAATTTATTTAAGGGCTTGAGTATAGTAAGCAGTACACTGAAACAACCGCACTGTTTGCCTTCTCCAAACTGGATAAAAAGGCAAAAGCGAATGGGTCTGCCGGTGAACGAGGACAACACGAAGTACCTCCTGTCTTCAAACAAACAGTCGGCGCACGCGCGTATCGGCACCCCGTCACTGTTGACAATTATGATCTCGAGGTTGTAAAAGATTTAGTTTATTTACGAACCAGCATTCTTCTTCTTCTTAATTGGCGCTATAACCGCTTACGCGATTTTGGCCGAGTTTAACAAAGCGCGCCAGTCGTTTCTTTCTCTTGCTAACCGGCGCCAGTTGGACACACCAAGTGAAGCCAAGTTCTTCTCCACCTGATCTTTCCAACGCAGAGGAGGCCGCGATCTTCCTCTGCTACCACCAGCTGGTACCGCATCGAATACTTTCAAAGCCGGAGCGTTTGTATCCATTCGGACGACATGACCCAGCCAACGTAGGCGCTGGATCTTTATTCGCTGCGCTATGTCTATGTCGTCGTAAAGCTCATACAGCTCATCGTTCCATCGTCTGCGATATTCGCCATTGCCAACGTGCAAAGGTCCAAAAATCTTACGCAGAATCTTTCTCTCGAACACTCCAAGCGTCGCTTCATCGGATGTTGTCATCGTCCACGCTTCTGCGCCATACGTTAGGACGGGCATGATGAGAGTCTTGTAGAGTGTTAGTTTTGTTCGTCGAGAGAGGACTTTACTGCTCAGTTGCCTACTTAGTCCAAAGTAGCACTTGTTGGCAAGAGAGATTCTACATTGGATTTCAAGGCTGACATTGTTATCGGTGTTAATGCTGGTTCCTAAATAGACGAAGTCTTTTACAACCTCGAAATTATAACTGTCTACAGTGACGTGGGTGCCGATACGCGAGTGCGCCGACTGTTTGTTTGAAGACAGGAGGTACTTCGTTTTGTCCTCGTTCACCACCAGACCCATTGGCTTTGCCTCTTTGTCCAGTTTGGAGAAGGCAGAACTAACAGCGCGGTTGTTAAGGCCGATGATGTCAATATCATCGGCATACGCCAACAATTGTACGCTCTTATAAAAAATTGTGCCTGAGCGATTAAGTTCTGCGGCTCGTACGATGCTCTCCAACATCAGGTTAAAGAAGTCACACGACAGCGAGTCACCCCGTCTGAAACCTCGTTTGGTATCAAACGGCTCGGAGAGGTCCTTCCCAATTCTGACGGCGCTGCTGGTGTTGAGCAACGTCATCTTACATAGCCGTATTAGTTTTGCGGGGATACCAAATTCAGACATCGCGGCATACAGGTAACTCCTTTCCGTACTGTCGAATGCAGCTTTGAAGTCTACGAAAAGATGGTGTGTGTCGATTCTCCTTTCATGGGTCTTTTCCAAGATTTGGCGTATTGAGAATAGTTGGTCGATGGTAGACCTTCCAGGTCTGAAGCCACACTGATAAGGCCCAATCAGTTGGTTGACGGTGGGCTTCAGCCTTTCACACAATACGCTCGCTAGAACCTTATAGGCGATATTTAGAAGACTAATCCCGCGGTAATTGGCACAAATTGCAGGATCGCCCTTCTTATGGATTGGGCAGAGTACACTTAAATTCCAATCGACAGGCATGCTTTCATCCGACCATATTTTGCATAGAAGCTGATGCATGCACCTTACCAGCTCCTCGCCGCCATGTTTGAATAGCTCACCCGGCAGTCCGTCGGCGCCCGCGGCTTTGTTGTTCTTTAGCCGCGTTATCGCTATTCTCACCTCGTCATGATCGGGCAGCGGAACGACAATTCCGTCGTCAACGATTGGGGTATCGGGATCTTCACTTTCTCGGTGACATGCGCAGCTGTCACTGTTTAATAAGTTCGAGAAGTGTTCCCTCCATAATTTAAGATTGCTCTGTACGTCAGTCACCAGTTCGCCGTCTTTGTTCTTACAGGAAGACGCCCCGGTCTTAAAACCTTCTGTAAGCCGCCGAACTTTCTGGTAGAATTTTCGGGCGTTGTTCCTGTTGGCCAGCATCTCAAGCTCTTCGAACTCACGTATTTCGGCCTCTCGTTTCTTCTTTCGGATAATACGTCTCTCTTCCTTTTTCAGCTCTCTGTAGCGATCCCACATGGCTCGCGTTGCACCCGATCGCAGCGTGGCTCTATAGGCGGCATCCTTTCTTTCTGCGGCAGCATGACATTCCTCGTCGTACCAATTGTTTTTTCGGGCTCGCCGGAATCCGATTTCTTCTTCGGCGGCGGTACGTAGAGAACGAGAAATGTTGCTCCATTGTTCGTGGATGCCGGTTTGTTGGGCAGTACTCTCTGAGAGCAGGAGTGAGAGTCGAGTGGCGAATCTTCTGGCTGTCTGTTGTGATTGCAGCTTTTCGATGTCGAACATTCTTTGCGTAGGTAGATGCACGTTTTTTGCTGCACAGAGGCGTGTGCGCAGTTTGGCTGCAACAAGGTAGTGATCCGAGTCGATGTTGGGTCCTCGGATCGTACGTACATCTAATACACTAGAAGCGTGTCTTCCATCTATCACAACATGATCGATCTGGTTTCGTGTTTTTCGATCAGGAGACAGTCAGGTGGCTTGGTGAATCTTCTTATGCTGGAATCTGGTGCTGCAGACTACCATGTTTCGGGCCCCGGCGAAGTCGATCAGTCTCTGTCCGTTACCGGATGTTTCGTTGTGCAGGCTGAATTTTCCGACTGTGGGACCAAAAATTCCCTCCTTGCCCACCCTGGCGTTGAAGTCGCCAAGCACGATTTTTATGTCGTGGCGGGGGCAGCGCTCATAGGAGCGTTCCAGGCGCTCATAGAAAGAATCTTTGGTCGCATCGTCCTTCTCTTCCGTCGGGGCGTGGGCGCAAATTAGCGATATGTTAAAAAAACGGGCTTTGATGCGGATTGTTGCGAGACGCTCGTCCACCGGAGTGAACGATGGCAGTGATGTCAGCCTTTACTCTCAACCAGCCGGGCAGAGGCACCTTCCCCATTAAGGGACCGGACATTCCAGGTGCATGCCCTCAAATCATATTCCTTATTTCGTTTGCAGGGGTCGTCATCAGCATAGGGAGGTCTCATCCGAGGCTTTTTCAAACTTTTCATTGGGGGAGGATTTTTAAGTGGCGGGTCCCAAACCCAACGCACAACCAGCTATCCTGGAATGTTTCGCCTTCTCACGTTAGCTCACTCCCGAACGGGTGTTCGGAAGCTACCCAGAGGATACGTGGGCTAATCCCGGCCGTTGTGAGCTGCTTGAACCATATGCAGAAGAATCGTCCTGGCCATTCCCAAGTGAATGGCGATCAGTAACTTTCCCCACTTGCGTGGACTTCTACACATGGAACCATCCTCCACGAACCAGCATTCACACCGATATAAATGTCAGCCTTGAAATCCAACGTAGAATCTCTCTTGCCAACAAGTGCTACTTTGGACTAAGTAGGCAATTGAGTACTAAAGTCCTCTCTCGACGAACAAAACTAACACCCTAGAAGCCTCTTATAATGCCCGTCCTAACGATTTGCGCAGAAGCGTGGGCGATGACAATATCGGATGAAGCGACGCTTGGAGGGTTTGAGAGAAAGATTCTGCGTAAGATTTTTGGACCTTTGCACGTTAACAACGGCGAATATCGCAGACGATGGAACGATGAGCTGTATGAGCTTTACGACAACATAGACACAGCGCAGCGAATAAAGTTTCAGCGGCTTCGTTGACTGCTTCATGTCATCCGAATGGAAACAAACACTCCGGATCTGAAAGTATGATATTTGTTGCGGGACCAGCTGGTGGTAGCAGAGGAAGGCCTCCTCTGCGTTGGAAAGATCAGGTGGAGAAGAACTTGGCTTCACTTGGTGTGTCCAACTGGCGCCGATTAGCACGAGAAAGAAACGACTGGCGCGCTTTGTTAAACTCGGCCAAAATCGCGTAAGCGGTTATCGCGCAAATTAAGAAGAAGAAAAAACTGAAACAATTTTGAAAAAAATTAATAATTTTCAGATTTATTCTTTGTTGAAAATTTTGGCATAGAATATCAGAGTTTTTTAAAGTGAAATCGTTTCAAACATTTTTTATCCAATTTGTTTTTTTTTGTAATTTTTTCTACAAAACTCCTTTGGAGAAAAAAATTTTTTTTTTTTGTTAACATTATTTGAAAAAAATTTGGTTTTTGTTATATTTTGTAAGCTGTAATATTTCTAATCGTAGATTAATAAAGTAATGATTTGATATTGTAATTCGAAGGTATAAGTAAATAGGTTTATTCAGCCTAAACATTTCCATCAACAATAAGTTTCGGCATGAACTCAAATCTAAGGTACATTTGGCGGAGGTGATCCCTATCAACGAAGTGGTCGATTGGCTGCTCACCAATATAATCTAAAGCCATTAAATTTTTTGTGAGGCCAAGCGGCAAACAAACTCTCTCGATTAAGAAGGGAATACTTTACCTCCTTCCTAGTCGCTATTGAATATTTTCTTATCAAACTGATGTGGGATCTAGATTATAGCGTAACAATAACCTTAAAGTGGTTTATGTGAACAAAGATGGTGAATATTTCCTTAAGTTGTCGAGTTCAGTTCAACTTCTGATCGACTCTGAAAGCGATGAGGAGAATCTGAGCTTTGTACGTTACATGGCGCTTCTAACCAAAAATTTACTCCACCACCATAATTTACCAACTCACAACTCATCGACAATGGTTTAGGTTCTAATGGAGCACAGCCTGGAATATGGGAGGTATATCTTAAAATTCATCGTCTAACACCATACTGGGACCCATTTGAAGAGTAATGAATAGGAATCATCTGAGTATCCTCAACTCAGCTATCCACGAGATTAACATTCACAAGGTTAGGTTCCAACTTTATTAGCTTTGAAGACGCCAACTGGTTTCATTCTTTTTAAAAATCCTAATTTAAATATATTCTTGGGTTCATTTTGTATTTTTATACACCATTCAAATGCGCATTATCCTTTAAACCTGCTTCAAATTCCTCCAAACCATTTGCACTTTCATATGCATGTGTTAAATCGCATTTCTCCTCGAATTGGCAGGCAGGCACGTCTTAAAGCGTTCCCCGCCATTGAAGTTGGCTGGATGGTGGATTTTTTTCCCGCCTTCAAGTTACTGAATTGCAATTGAGCATGCAAGGGAACTCAGTATTTGAAACGGAAATTTGCATGCGAACATTTCAATTACTTTACTGCAATTGGCCTGACATCTGCATATGGAGTCACACACACAGCACACACATGCGCATTCCCAAGCATACATTCACATACAGTTTATTCACAATGAGTTTGCGTTTCAATGAGACTATGGCATTTTATTTGTAATGGCAAATCGACTGTAATCGATTTGCTGTAAAAACATGCAGATTTGCTTTTATTTTATTATATTTTTATAGGTTAGACTACCATTTGGCTACCATGAAATTGGAATTGAAAATACTGCCAATGAACAATTCTGAGAGAAATTCATTTTCCTTCGCAAAACGAAATGTTGCAGTTAGCCTTGAAATTTTGTTATTCCAAGTGAAGTGACATTTTCGAATACAAAGGAAATTAAAATCATTGTGCTTAGTATGATGAGTCTTTCAAGCCAAGGATGTATGGAAGTGTGTGGGTAGTAGGTCAAGATAAAAGTTTGTGAGACAAGTCGCACTCTAGGATATGTGATGAAATTTAAAGGTGAGGTAAAAATATTACGTTAAGCTACTCATGTCGAATTCAGAATATGATCTTCAACGTTTACTATATTCCACAGAAAATGTTTCGCAAAAATACAACATGCAAATATCCACATCAAAGACGAAAGCACTAACAATTTCGAAGGACCCATTAAGGTGCCAGTTAGCCATATATGGCAAAAGCAACTTGCAGGTTATGATATCTTATTACCTAGGCGCATAAATAACTTCTTCAAAAAACGTCTTTGATGAAGTGCGAAACCAATATGAAAAAGCTGCACGAGTGTCTGGGTGTTTATGCGATGTTTTATGGAAAAAGAAATCAATGAGGATCAAGAGCAAAGTTTGCATACATATATGTATAACGTATGCGTATAGGCCACTTAAGGCACACGGAATTGAAACTCGAGCGGATACAACTACAACAAAGTGAATAATATCCACCGATGAAATACAAACTCTGCCAGAAATAGCATAAAACACCACGACCTCTGGGAAGATCAAGAAAACGCTGGCACGAGTGTTCAACGCATGGATCACGATCCGAATAAAGAAATATATCTATTTTTATTTAAAAAACAATTCATATTTTAATTTTTTCAGTGAATAAACAGGACCTAGTCATACAATAAAGATGAAGAAGAAGAAAGTTTAGCTTTTTATTGGTAAGGGAATAAGTTTCCGTCCTTTCTTAGCCAAAGTTACGAATTATTTAAAGAATTAAATACAAGATGATATTACGTGAAGTAATGCCATTGGAAGCTATAACTTTACTCCATCACTTCATCTTTCAGGCAGCATACGGATTGCTCCGACGAAAAAATTCGAGTTCTTTTAAAGTGATACATTCATTGAGCCGGTTTGCGATGCACTCGTAAGAAGTGAACTGCTCTCCAATAAGGGATGACTGCATTAATCGGAACAGATAGTAATCCGAAGGTTCAGTGTCTGTGGAATACGTCGGGCGGGGCAGGATTTCCCAATTCAGTACCTCTAAATATTTCTGGACCTCTTTTTTAAACGTGTGACCTGGCGTTGTCATGCAGCAAAATCAGTTTTTCATGTCTACCGTCCTATACCGACCGCCTTTCTTTCAGAGCTCAGAGCTCGATTTCAACCCATCAGCTGCAGTCGGTACCGAGCGCCAGTGATGGTTTCAGATGGCTTAAAGAGTTCATAACAGATGACACCCTTCTGATCCCACCAGATGCACAACATAACCATCAAAAGAAGCATCAATATTTTTTTTCGCTGTCGATGGACCTGGTTCACCTGGCAGACTCCAACATTTTCGATGCTTAGGGTTATCATCCATTTAACCATTTTTCATCGCCAGCGATGATGCGATGCAGAAAACATTTTCTTTTCTGCCGTTCAAGAAGCAACTCACATGCCACCAAACGTATCTCGATATCCCTCGATATCTCCTTGAATTGATGTGGCACCGAGGTATCTGCTTTCTGGACCATTCCCATCGTGTGCAAACATTTACCGACGGTTGATCTGTCAACATCCAGCTCATTAAACACATCATCAAGGGTTCGACATGCGCCTTCATTCATTGTTGTATAGGGTGGGCCATGTAAAATTTGCTTTTTGAATCGGCTATAAAAAAAAAAACTAATCAATATTTTTTCAAAATTTTTTTTTTATTTTGAAGATTGAACATTGTCATTTATGAATGAAAAATAATATCGTTCAAATGACTGCCATTCGATCAACCCAATTTTTAACCACATTTTCGATTGTTTGGGCTTCAATTTCATGAATGGCAACTTCGATTTCGTGTTTTAAAGCATCAATCGTCTCTGGATGGTTCGCATAGCATTTGCCCTTAACGGTTCCCCACAAAAAATAGTACAACGGGCTTAAATCACAGCTCCGAGGCGGCCAATTTATATCGGAATTCAAAAACGGTAGCCAAAAGTTCGAGTGTAACTTTGGCAGTGTGACAAGTTGCACCCTCCTGTTGAAACCAGATGTCGCCCATGTCATCCTCTTCAATTTTTGGAAACAAAAACTCCTTGAGTATGTCACGGTAACGCTCGCCATTTACTGTAACCGCAGAAGAAGAAGAAGACTCACCTCCTTGGAAATAGGTTTTCAATATTTCCCAATTTTGTTCAAGCTTATAGCGTCCCATTTCGTAAATGTCAAATCTTTAAGTAAATTATGAACACATTTGACATGTCATTTGAGCTACCATTCTCAAGAAAATAGGTTGTTCAAAAAGCAAACGCTATATGGCCCACCCTGTAGTTGAGCGCCTTCGAATTTTTTCGGTGTCCCTTCGCTTGTGCCATCTTTATCACTCACGTCGAAATTGCCACTTGGGAAGCGTCAAAACCACCCTTTACAAGTGTTATTTGATGCGGCGTGTTTAACGTAAATGTTGATCAATATACGACATGTTTCAGCTGCAATTTTCTTTAAAAGGTAATAATGAAGCATGACCTCCAGCAAATGCTGTTTTTTCGGATTGAACATAGACTTTTTTGAAGCCAGATAAAAAAGGGTACTTACGCCTCAAACGAATGTCAACTACAGCGATCGACACCTTACATATGCACCTTCAAATCACCAGTATAGATATACTAGAGCGAACACAAAAATAGTATCAGCTGCGACACCTGTTTTACGAGGGCGGAAACTTATTTCTATGGAAAAGTCAGCTAATTATTTCAGCATTCCAGGATATAATAAAAGAAGATTAAAATAAATAAATAATTGGCACGAGCCCTTGTTTTAGATGCTTGGAAGAGCTTCTACTCATATTTGAGGCTTGTATATTGATCCACATGTTCCACAAATAGAGGTACCTATAGGTATAAGTCGACTCTGAACGGAAAATAAACTTTTATGAGGAGTGTTTTTCAAGGCAGAAATACATTCGGAGATTTTCCATTGCCTGCCGAAAGGCGACCGCTGTTAGAATAAGTTTTTCATTTTGCTATTTCATGAATACAGATTCGAACCTACACACTCCCCAATGGTAGTCACGCACACGCACCGCTACAGCCACATGCGAAAAATCAGATAAAAAAGGTCAAAACAAAAAAAAAATCGGCCAAAAATTGTGTGTTTTTTTATAAATCTGATGCAGTATCAATAACAACAACAAAACGGTGATTCCAATTATTCGGTTCCAGTAAAACGGACGTGTACGATGAGACATGCCCTGGCGTTTCTACGACAATCGGTAGTCATAAAGTAGTTTTACTTTTCAATTTTTTTTTTACAAGTTCACCTGTTCAGCTGACGTGTTTTCCCCCCTCTACCGCACAGCTGATTATTTTTTTTTTACTCTACTAAATGTCAACAATACATGAAAAATATTTCAGCAGGTATAAAATGAGTTGGTAGACATTTTTTTCGACACGGTTCGTACTCTTCCACAATCACACCCACCGCGGGTGCGCCAGCTGACGTTCACTTTCGTTATTCATGAAGGCTAAGTCACAAGTATAGTCAAGAATTTAACGGTATAAAAACGCAGTCCAAAATCGAACCCTAGTTCCCGGACTATAAAGCTTACTTCGCTCACTTTAAAGCTATTTAAATCTCGATTACTATCAAAAGCTCCAAAGATGAAAATATATAAAGCAGTGATGGCCATACTAACATAGAGCAACGAGAAATGGATACTTAAAGCAGCAGATACCGCACAAATACTGAGATTTGGAAGAAAGGCACTACAAAAAATGTTTGGTTCTTTGCGATTGCATGGCGGAACATATCAAATCAGATATAAAAACGATGAAGAAAGAATAAGAAAATTGTGGCATACGAAGAAGAGTAAAATGGTTAGGGCATACGTACAGAATGCCAAAAACAGAGCTACCAGTACAGCGTTCTGATTGGATGTAGAGGGCAAGAGAGGCCAAGTAGAGCTGGATTGATAAAGTCACAGCTGACTTGCGGAAATTGCGAATCACGAACTGAAAAGACGTAATACGGGATCGATCGAAGCGAAGAGCTGTAGTTGCAGAGGCAATACTCTGTACAATAGTTTGTGATGCTAATAGTGATGACGTAATTATAGTTCCCGCTTTCGAGAGAGGTATTTCGGAAGGGACAGAATATTTCACACTTTCTTTACATACTCTACGAGCTTCAAGTTTACTGGAGTCAACTTTTTCAAAGTTTTTCTAAGCGGAAGGTATTGGCGACATTACGAAGTCTCAAGTTTTTTAAATAATTTACATTCAAATTACAAGAAAAGTAAAACGAAAAGATAGCAAAAAATTTAAATTCACGTAGCCTAATTTGACATGATGGAATGAATTTTTGATGAAAGACAGTTCTAGCTTTATCATGTAAGAAAGCTGGAAAAAAAGTATCGATACTTAAGTACCAAACGCAAAAAAGCATCGCGTACAAAAAATTCTTGTTCCGGAAAAAGTAATAGGAATCACTAATCTCATTCAACTAACCCTAATAAAAAATTCCGAAACTAATCAAAACTCTCACGCAACTCGATTACAGTTATTTCGCTAGTGAGCGAGAAAAACATTTTTAAATCAGTATATTTCATTTAGTTATATTAATAAATTACGTATTCGTAAAATAATTGTTACACAAATCAACGTTTTTGTCATATCCGCCGTCCGTCAACGAACAATAAACAATTTTCATTGCATTGTCCGCCTTAATGTATGCTAACTTTCAAATAATTACCGCAAGTAATCGCCTGATAATTATTGGAACTCAAAAATTTACACTAATTTTAAATGGAGGTATTTACAAAATAAAATAATAACAACAAGTAACTAATAATAATAAGAGCAATACAAATCGTTAACAAACCAGCGTACAAATGATGCGCATTAATATTTAGACAAGTGTATGTGTGTGTGTGGGTATAGCAGTGCACTTCGGATAAAAGAACTTAAGTCGACTTAGCACTTCTTTACTATAAGGCACTAAATAGCTGGTTTTCCTCCGAATGTTTATTCAGTTAATCATTCATTGCGGTAACTTGAGTAACGATTTTATTGAAAGTTTAAAGAAATACTAATTTTCTCGGTAATAGAACAGAATTTATTGCCCTTAAAGCAAAACCTGTTAAAGTTATATAAGTTGTTTTGCCAAACATTCATAAATATATAAGTAAATATATTTTATATAATTCATACTTCGCATTTATATCAAACTACAATACAGGGTGGAGCAATTGAGATGTGACTTTTTAAAATGTTTGACTTTTATTTGAATTTTATTGAACCACAGAAATAAGAAATATTGGAGAATAGCTTAATTTTATTTATTTTATATTCCTTCCACAAATGGAGGGACCTACAGTTTTAAGCCGACTCCGAATGGCAGATATTTTTTTAGAAGGTTTTTCATGGCAGAAATACGCTCGGAGGTTTGCCATTGCCTGCCGAGAGGCGACCGCTATTAGAAAAAACGTTTTCTTAATTTTGATCTTTCACCGAGATTCGAGCCGACGTTCTCTCTGTGAATTCCGAATGGTAGTCACGCACCAACCCATTCGGCCACGACGGTTTCATTTTTATTTCAAATTTGAAATAACATGTGTCCACTAAGCATTGAGACTAACGTCAGACATATATTTGAGTGCATAAAAAAACACACAGATGTGTGGCTCCATGCTCTTGTCATGCCCAAGTGTACTTATACCTAACTGTCAAACTCATATTACGCGAAAGTTTCCATTAAAAATGCCGCACAAGCTGGATTTACGTAAATATGTCTCCAATCTGTTTGGACGACTCAGTGCAAATGAAATTCTGAAGGTGTTTGAAGATAAACCAATCTCCCGTGCGACTATTTTTCGTGTTTTGAAAGATTGCCAGAATGGAAAAGAACCGGAAAGTAAGGTTATACCGGGACGCCCACCAAAAGTAAGTGCCGCAACAACGAAAAACCTGCTGTCAAGTGCCAAAAACAAGGTTGGTCAATCAACACGCAAATTAGCACGAAAAGTTGGCATATCAAAGCCTGCCGTTCACAGCATTTTGAAGAAAAACAATGTAATTTATCGTAGAGGTAAGCGAGCACCCAAATATACAGCGAAACCACTGGAAAACATATCAAATTGCTGCCGTGCATCGTCGTGAACACTTTGTGAATGAAAAATTCATAATTTTGGATGATGAATCGTACTTCACATTTTCCAATAATGAATTGAGTGAATACAGTGGCAACACCAAATGAGGTTAAATATGCCAGCAAATCAAAATTTGAGCTAAAGGTGCTAGTGTGGTTGGTCATTTCTTCGAAGGGTCTTTCAGAACCATTGATTTGCAAAAACAAAGCCAAAGCGATCAATGCTGACGTTTATATCGGTCAATGCGTGCCAAAACTGAAGAAATATCACAATAGCGACGTAATCACGTTTGGGCCAGACCTTGCATGCTGCCATTGAGCAAAAAAAAAAAAACATTGGATTGGTTAACTGAGCAAAAAATACCATTTTTGGCAAAAAAGGACATTTCTTCAAACGTGCCACAGGCACGTCCAGAAGAACATTTCTAGGCAATTCTTAAGCGGATAGTGTACGAAAAGGGCTGGGAGGCACGAAACGAGCAACAGTTGATCAATCGAATCAAGCGAAAGTTGAAAAATATCGATATAAGTACCGTCCAAAACTTAAATCGGGACCTTCGCTCTACTCTACGAAAAATCGTAGACAATGGTCCATTGAGTGTACCAAATAAAAATAACTTTTGATTCAATTCTTTGTTTTCGAATGGCGTATGCCAGAATTTAGTCTCAATGTTCAGTGGACATGTGTTATGTTTATATCTTCTCCTCGCTAAGACCTCAAGCATTCACTGAGTTCGACATAATTGGCTCCACGCTCTCTGCTTAAAATTTTTGTCTCCTATTGTATCTTTTTTTAGCGTTCTACAAAGTTTTATAAATATATTTTTTAATTTGTGGCAATGTCCGAACTTTGATCCTAAGAAGCAACATCTAATAATCGGAGTATCGAGATGACTGATAGAACGCTAATTGAATATCACTTACCCTTTTCAAGATATCATCTTTTGAGCAAGCATTAGCAGTGCTGAGTTGAACTCGAGTTACCGACACCTTGAACGAAGTTGGGCTAGATAGACTTGGATGGACCGGCAATGATTTATTTTCTTAAGTCAGTAGGAGCCAAGCAACATTCTAAATGCACGGTGGTGGAAAGCTTTAACTGACCTACTTAAATCATGTAAAAATTTAAATTCAGATGTTATTCAGTCTTTTTCTGCTCTCGGCTAACCAATCTCCCTATGTGGCATGAAGGTCTTCGGCAGATCGTATTTGGTAAAAATATTGCTGGTTCTATGATGTTCTGTCAAAAATTTGTGTTTTTTAATACTGAAATATATTTTTTGTTTAATTTCTGCGAAACAATAATATTTTTTAAGTAAATAAAACAATTGAAAATTAGCAAAAAGTTTGCTTTAAAGCAAATCCTTGACAAAAACCGTCTTTATTTAACGCAGCTCTTTTGCCTTAACAATTTTTTCCTTCGTTAAGCAGGTCATCGAATATCTATCGCCATCAAATATCAGTAGTTCTACGGAATCTTATTTTATTGATTATTTACTGGGCATGGATTTAACTCAGATTTTTATAACCGACAACATTAGTTTTGTTGTATCGAAGTCTGCTCCTTCAACATCACCGAATAATGGCCATTATATTCCTTTAATGCTAATCTTGGAATTTAAAAATTTTTTTAAATCTGTTCGGATAGCGCTCATCCTTCCTTTGATTTTTCCGGGCGTGATTTCAAAATTCTAGATAATGTTTTACGTGAAATTGAATGGGAAGTGTCTTTAGGCAATATTGAAGTTGCAAACTGCTTTAAGATATTTAAGATTTTCGTGTTAAATCTGTGTGCTAAATTTGGTCCAATTTTTAAGCGTGTGAATTATAAGTTTCATTAGTGCATGAAAGAACTCAAACATCATAAAAATTCGAGAAATAAGTTCTTAAACCTGAACTGGTTAACTAAAGAAACAAGCTTTTCTGATTTTTTTTTATCTTCCACAGGAATAAATTTCGTAGTTTAAATAAGTCTTTGTATAAAGAATTCATCCAAAAATTTGAGCTTCACATAAAACGTAATCCGAAGAATTTTTGGCGATATAAAAGGTGGCGCAAAAGTAACCTTGCAATGTTTTTTGGCTGTAATTAAAAAAAAAATGAAAAACTTTGATTCTTCTTGTGGATTATTTTTATTTGGTCTCTTAATTTTTTTTTAAATCAAGTCGAGAATATGATGTCACGTAAATGGCCGCCGCCACAGTTGATTGCCATTAGAGCCATTTTTATGGCATTTTCCATCACTTTGGCCAAAGCTTCCTGCGATAGGTCCTCACAATCTTGACGGATATTGTCTTTAAGAGCTGCAAGAGTCTGAGGCTTGTTGACATAAACTCAAGACTTCAAAAAGCCCCACTTAAAGAAGTCTGGAGTGGTAAAATCAGGCGATCTTGCTGGCCAGTGCAAATCGCCAAAACGGGAGATTAGGCGCCCGGGAAATGCATCCTTCAGCATATCGGTTGTGGCACGTGCAGTGTGTGCCGTTGCACCGTCCTGTTGGAACCACATGTTTTCCAATCCCAATTCATCAAGTTGCGGCAAAAAGAACTCGTTGATCATTGCTCTGTAGCGCTCACCAATTCACAGTAAGAAAAAAGGTCCGATGACTCCTCCAGCGAAAACAGCACTCCATACAGTGACTTTGAGAAGGTGTAATGGCTCTTCGTGGGTTACACGCGGATTTTCAGTGCCCCAGAAGCGTGAATTTTGCTTATTTACGTACCCGCTAAGATGGAAATGGGCCTCATCACTCATGATTATCAAATAAATAGTCAGCAATATTCCGCGTTCTGGGGCCAATCGCAAAATTTATAGCATTTTCTGATAGGAGGATTACTTTAGCGCCACCTGTTACTAGTATAATTATTATTTTTTACCACATTAAGAAAATGAACACATGCACGTAACTAGGAGTCGAGTATAGCCTCTCTGCATTGATAGTTTCTTCACCGATTTTTTCTCATCACTATTTTTTTGAAGGACCCAAAAGCTTGACTAAGGATAGTAGGTAGGCTTGTGGATGTGGCGATCGGTCTTTAAACCAACACACTTAGACCGTTGCCGATCCATTGTAAAACCACATTATCAGTTTACCTGTTAGTCCTTATTAAACTAATATATTTTGTTTTAAGTGCAAACCCTTTCATCTGGCTGACACTTATTTCCTAAAGATCATCGGTAACATTCCAGAACGATAAGCGAAAGTATCTAAACCTACTAGAAATAGACAAATTGAGCACATAAAATGTAAATTAAGTATTGGTTCAAATGTTACATAAACAATGACATTAAAATATTTAATCAGCTTCCAAAGAGGTGTAATTAACGACAAAAATAAAAAAGATATAAAAATCTGGTTAACAAAAACTAATTTAAACCTATGATATTAACAAATATCGCGCTATTTCATTGTAAAATAAAAATAAAAATAAAATATTTTATGTTTTTCATAGAACCGCTAGATACAAGTAAGTTTGTTGTTAGTAAGTTAAATGTATATTACGTATGTTACATACAAAACTTATTTTGTTAAATGTCATATTTGGTTTGTAAGATTGTCATTATAAATGCTACTAGCCAACGAACAGACATTTAATAGTCTCTGTAGGACTTACAGTTTATTGTAAATTATAATCTATTATTATACAGGACACGCAGAGCAGTGACAAAGATGATCTTTGACAGACTCTTCCTCTTCGTCCTCCTCATTCTCTCAGCTTCTTCGCTCGAAATACGTTACATTCAATCCTTGAGCATGTCGAGCTAAGAAACAGTGGCCTGTGATTAAAGCAACTAGCATAGAGACGTTCTTCCTTTACCGATTAAGGAGCGCCTTGAGCGCCTAGCATCCCATTTCGGCCAAATACTTTTTGTAGCGTTACATGTCAGCCTATCAACGTATCTCACGTGGGATAAAGTGACAATACTCAAGTTTGCAGCTTGAGAGGGGTATACCTACTATAATCTCCATGCCAAGAGAAAGGCTAGTGCTAGTGCCCTCTCTCGCTAATTTACAATTGTACCTTTGTATGCCACCATGCTTTAGCACTCATATCAAATCGGTGCAGAAATATTCCTCCGTCTTGTTAAGAGATGCCAGGAGGCATTTGCGAGTAATGATGGATTTAGTGACAACTCCACCAAGGCATTTTTCCCTAACCAGACAGTTACCTTATAAGCTTATTAATGGTGAGTATTCCAGCCTGAAATGCGCCACAGTCATTAGGTAGACGAGCCAAAACGCTCGACAGCAAGGCCAACTTTATCGTCACCCTTCGAGTCATCTGTAAAGAGCGGTAAACAGTTTTTCCGACCAGATTCAATGAGAAAAGTGTTTAAAAAAAAATAGTATACATTTAAAATAATACAGGGTAAAGGAAACTGGGTATCAAGTGTAAAAAAAATTTAAATTTTCATTCGAAATGGTTCGATTAGGCCATTCAGCTACTGGAGCACGCAGGGTTTCCATGGGTATGGACGCCACTGCTCAAACAAATTATTTTTTGAGACTCTCCAAATTTCGGTGAGGTCTTCGACATGTCATGGTCTCCAATTCTGACCACAAACTTTAGTCGAATGGATTCAGATCTGGACTTTCAAAAGGCCAATCTTCTGTGGCTATGAACCCAGGAATATAGTTTTTAGCTTGTGCTGGGTGGTTTTGCCTTACGGCTGGAGCGGAATCTTGCTAGAAGATCCAACGTTCTCCATGGAAGAGAGAAGTGCTCAAATGCTAATTATACCATGCCTTCTAAGACATCCTCCTGGTAAACTTTTGCCCCGGTCTTAACCGCTTTTTCACAGAAATGAAGAGATGTAACGCCTTTACATGACACTCCCCATTACGGAGGCTGGATGGTGGCCACACTGAATCCTTGGAACTCTTTAGGAGTTTTAACATCGACTTTGATGTTTTGCTTATTAAAAACTTCTTCAAGGGTGGAAAGTTTCTCAAAAGAAAGTTTTCTGAAAAGAATATTTTTATGACCGTTGACCGCGTGCTACTTGCGTCTGTCGAGTCTAATTTTTGTTCAAGCTCGTTGTCAAAAAATTACCAGTTGAGCAACGGAAGGCTTTCATGTGGAGATTATCTCTTATTAGTCTTGACATGGAGGATGGTTCCATGTGTAGAAGTCCACGCAAGTGGGGAAAGTTACTGATCGCCATTCACTTGGGAATGGCCAGGACGATTCTTCTGCATATGGTTCAAGCAGCTCACAACGTCCGGGATTAGCCCACGTATCCTCTGGGTAGCTTCCGAACACCCGTTCGGGAGTGAGCTAACGTGAGAAGCCGAAACATTCCAGGATAGCTGGATGTGCGTTGGGTTTGGGACCCGCCACTTAAAAATCCCCGCCAATGAAAAGTTTGAAAAAGCCTCGGATGAGACCTCCCTATACTGATGATGACCCCTGCAAACGAAATAAGGAATACGATTTGAGGGCATGCACCTGGAATGTCCAGTCCCTTAATGGGGAAGGTGCCTCTGTCCGGCAGGTTGATGTCCTCGTGAGAGTAAAGGCTGACATCACTGCCATCCAAGAGATGCGATGGACGGGGCAAGGTAAGAAAACCATAAGACCTTGCGACGTCTACTACAGCTGCCATGTAAAGGAGCGCAAATTCGGTGTCGGATTTGTTGTGGGAGAGAGACTTCGTCGCCAAGTACTGTCGTTCACTCCGGTGGAAGAGCGTCTCGCAGCAATCCGCATCAAAGCCCGTTTTTTTAACATATCGCTAATTTGCGCCCACGCCCCGACGGAAGAGAAGGACGATGCGACCAAAGATTCTTTCTATGAGCGCCTGGAACGCTCCTATGAGCGCTGCCCCCGCCACGACATAAAAATCGTGCTTGGCGACTTCAACGCCAGGGTGGGCAAGGAGGGAATTTTTGGTCCCACAGTCGGAAAATTCAGCCTGCACAACGAAACATCCGGTAACGGACAGAGACTGATCGACTTCGCCGGGGCCCGAAACATGGTAGCCTGCAGCACCAGATTCCAGCATAAGAAGATTCACCAAGCCACCTGGCTGTCTCCTGATCGAAAAACACGAAACCAGATCGATCATGTTGTGATAGATGGAAAACACGCTTCTAGTGTATTAGATGTACGTACGATCCGAGGAGCCAACATCGACTCGGATCACTACCTTGTTGCAGCCAAACTGCGCACACGCCTCTGTGCAGCAAAAAACGTACATGTACCTACGCAAAGAATGTTCGACATCGAAAAGCTGCAATCACAACAGACAGCCAGAAGATTCGCAACTCGACTCTCACTCCTGCTCTCAGAGAGTACTGCCCAACAAACCGGCATCCACGAATAATGGAGCAACATTTCTCGTTCTCTACGTACCGCCCCCGAAGAAGAAATCGGATTCCGGCGAGATCGAAAAAACAGTTGGTACGACGAGGAATGTCACGCTGCCGCAGAAAGAAAGGATGCCGCCTATAGAGCCACGCTGCGATCGGGCGCAACGCGAGCCAGTGGGATCGCTACAGAGAGCTGAAAAAGGAAGAGAGACGTATTATCCGAAAGAAGAAACGAGAGGCCGAAATACGTGAGTGCGAAGAGCTTGAGATGCTGGCCAACAGGAACAACGCCCGAAAATTCTACCAGAAAGTTCGGCGGCTTACAGAAGGTTTTAAGACCGGGGCGTTTTCCTGTAAGAACAAAGACGGCGAACTGGTGACTGACGTACAGAGCAATCTTAAATTATGGAGGGAACACTTCTCGAACTTATTAAACAGTGACAGCTGCGCATGTCACCGAGAAAGTGAAGATCCCGATACCCCAATCGTTGACGACGGAATTGTCGTTCCGCTACCCGATCATGACGAGGTGAGAACAGCGATAACGCGGGGAGGTAAGGTGCATGCATCAGCTTCTATGCAAATTATGGTCGGATGAAAGCATGCCTGCCGATTGGAATTTAAGTGTGCTCTGCCCAATCCATAAGAAAGGCGATCCTGCAATTTGTGCCAATTACCGCGGGATTAGTCTTCTAAATATCGCCTATAAGGTTCTAGCGAGCGTATTGTGTGAAAGGCTGAAGCCCACCGTCAACCAACTGATTGGACCTTATCAGTGTGGCTTCAGACCTGGAAAGTCTACCATCGACCAAATATTCTCAATACGCCAAATCTTGGAAAAGACCCATGAAAGGAGAATCGACGCACACCATCTTTTCGTCGACTTCAAAGCTGCATTCGACAGTACGGAAAGGATTTGGTATCCCCGCAAAACTAATACGGCTATGTCAGATGACGTTGCTCAACACCAGCAGCGCCGTCAGAATTGGGAAGGACCTCTCCGAGCCGTTTGATACCAAACGAGGTTTCAGACAGGGTGACTCAAGTAAGATGACGTTGCTCAACACCAGCAGCGCCGTCAGAATTGGGAAGGACCTCTCCGAGCCGTTTGATACCAAACGAGGTTTCAGACAGGGTGACTCGCTGTCGTGTGACTTCTTTAACCTGATGTTGGAGAGCATCGTACGAGCCGCAGAACTTAATCGCTCAGGCACAATTTTTTATAAGAGCGTACAATTGCTGGCGTATGCCGATGATATTGACATCATCGGCCTTAACAACCGCGCTGTTAGTTCTGCCTTCTCCAAACTGGACAAAGAGGCAAAGCGAATGGGTCTGGTGGTGAGCGAGGACAAAACGAAGTACCTCCTGTCTTCAAACAAACAGTCGGCGCACTCGCGTATCGGCACCCACGTCACTGTAGACAGTTATAATTTCGAGGTTGTAAAAGACTTCGTCTATTTAGGAACCAGCATTAACACCGATAACAATGTCAGCCTTGAAATCCAACGTAGAATCTCTCTTGCCAACAAGTGCTACTTTGGACTAAGTAGGCAACTGAGCAGTAAAGTCCTCTCTCGACGAACAAAACTAACACTCTACAAGACTCTCATCATGCCCGTCCTAACGTATGGCGCAGAAGCGTGGACGATGACAACATCCGATGATGCGACGCTTGTAGTGTTCGAGAGAAAGATTCTGCGTAAGATTTTTGGACCTTTGCACGTTGGCAATGGCGAATATCGCAGACGATGGAACGATGAGCTGTATGAGCTTTACGACGACATAGACATAGCGCAGCGAATAAAGATCCAGCGGCTACGTTGGCTGCGTCATGTCGTCCGAATGGATACAAACGCTCCGGCTTTAAAAGTATTCGATGCGGTACCAGCTGGTGGTGGCAGAGGAAGAGGGCGGCCTCCTCTGCGTTGGAAAGATCAGGTGGAGAAGGACTTGGCTTCACTTGGTGTGTCCAACTGGCGCCGATTAGCGCGAGAAAGAAACGACTGGCGCGCTTTGCTAAACTCGGCCAAAATTGCGTAAGCGGTTATAGCGCCAATTAAGAAGAAGAAGAAGTATTGACATGGATCTGGTCGATACACTCATTTCTCTGGACATGATTTTCTGCTTTCTAAGGGGTTTCCAGAGAATTCTTTCTTGAAAGTCTTTTATGGCTGCACTGTTTCGAGCCACGCGAGGATGACCACTTCTTTTTCTGCCTGTCACTTCAGACGTTTGGGAAAACCCTTTGATCGGGCGGTAAGCAAACACTCCCGAAATATTAAGTTTTTTCAGCAATGCGTAAATCTCACTTCCATTTTTACCACATTTTTTAATGCAATCACTGAAATATCATTTCTTTAGCGCCCCAGTCCATTGTTAATTTGAGAAATTTGCCACGAAATTGAGTAAAATTTATGAGTAGAATGCATACGAACAAAAGAAAGATAAACGTAACTGTTTTCAGCAAATTTATTTTCCCCATATGCATTGTAAAATTTGTCACAGACTAAGTATAAGTATATACTCGTATATAATTAGCACTTCCGCCCTTTTTGGGTTTTTGGCCGAGTTCCGCCTCATATTTGTGGTGTGTGCCTTAATATTTTTTTCCCAATTAGAGAGACCCGCCGTTTTATACACCCTTCGAACGGCAGATGGTTTGATATTAAGAGCTTTTTCGTGGCAGAAATACTCTCGGAGGTTTCTAATTGCCTGCCGAGGGGTGAACGCTATTAGAAGAATTTTTTTTTTATCGTTTGGTGTTTTGCGCGTAAGGTTTCGATCCCGTGCATTTCATTTAGTATTTTATGCTCGGGCCTTCAACCAATTCGGCTACGGCGGCTGAAGCTGCAATATTTAAAAATATATAACTTCCTTTTACTCCGGTTGGAACGTTGGGCAGAATAAAAGTACTGAAGCCATTTCGGTTGTGAGCAAATTGTTTTAAAGAATTCCAGGTTGTACTTGAGTTTGATAAGTCCGTACCCACCAACCATCGCCACGAGATTTTTGGTATTCCATACTTCCTAACACCTTGCGTATTTCCATTAGATTCTTCACGAGGTTTTCACTTCGACCTGTGCCCTGCGTATTGCCATAGAGTAGCCTTGGTATCCAGCAACATCGTCTGCGTTTGTCGATGAGTTCAATTTTGAGTTCGTTGGTCGAATTAAGCAATTCCTGATTTAACATAATAGAAGGCCACCATATTTTTAAAATATTGCGCGAGCAGGCGTCGATGAATATTTGCAGCCTTCGGTTAAACACGGATGTAAGGGAAGCGGATGTAATTCGCAGCCATATAGCAACACCTCTTTTACGTTGGAATTCAAAATTCGTAGCTTAGTTTTGACTGATATGGAATTTGAAATGCATATGTTATAGAACTGGGAAAACGTTGCACGAGCGTTGTTCATGCGATGCAAGACGTCTTCATACGTTCAACCTACTGATGTTATTTTACTCCCAAGGTAGCAAAATTTCATCTTACGGCTGATCTCTTTTCCATACACAGTAAACCGGGTGCCCCATTTTGCGTACAATTTGAAATTAATTCCGTTTAAAGTTTGTTTTAAGCCCAACTTCGCTTGCAACAGCAAAGAGCTGGTCCAAATTGTTTGCACATCTAACCTTTTGACGGACAGAAGCAGTGTGTCATCTGCGTACGCCAACTCTTCTAAGTGATCATAGAAGTTTCAGGTCACGCCATATTTGCTGGTTAGCGCTCTATTCAACACTTCGTCGAGGCCTTAAAGAAATAACAATGGCGACATGAGGCATCCCTGTTTTACACTGGATTTTGGGCGTATCGCATCCAAGAGTTGTTTGTTGCGTAAAATTTACATTCAAAACCTTCATAGTGTGATTTTATTATGCTGATGACTTTTCTCGGTATGTCTCTAGAACGCAATGAAAGGCAAATAGAATTTCAGTTATGCATTATAGTTAGTTGCTGAAAAGTGGACTTTTTGGAATGTCAAGTTTTGTTAATTTGAATTTTGTTTTGGTCACACATAAATATTTTGTTAAATCTTATATTCCCAACTGGAATAAGAAGGGAATTAAAAAAAGCGCACATGAAACTTGTTTCTATCATTTTCAATGCCCCACTATTGGAAAACCCTACAAAACCTGACTCGCAACTCTAAAGTAAGTAATGCAACTTTAGTACGAAACGTTTCTATTTTTACTTCCTTAGTTTTAGAGTTTGTCATTCCTGTCATTTTGCTTAACCAAAGTAATACATGGGTTCAAAAGTCCCAGACCTAACAAATATGTAGATGGCACTAGTTTTATTGCAGTTAGTCCTAACCTTAAGAAGGCAGCTGTTAAAATTTCATGATAACCTATTCATTAGCTCGTGAGTTATTGTGCTAAGAGTGACGCTACTTTTGTTATGGGGACTCCGATGATTCACAATGCAGTGGATATCCAAATGAGACGCTTGAAATTTGATGTCAGATTTCCATTGCGGGAACAATGGAGCAATCCAGAATGCATGCAGGGAGGTTTGACGGATATTTTCTTACCGATGGGTCCAAGAATGAAATAGGGTCTGGAGCCGGATGGTACTTAAACGATAGTAATAAGTATCACTACGCTATGGGGGAAATGGCAACTGTTTTCCAAACAGAAGTTTTTGCCTTCCAGAAAGTAGTCGAATGGATAATCGAGAGGAGATGAGCGGGAAACAGATTGGAGTTTTCAGTGAGAGTCAGGCTGCACTGAAGGTCCTGGAAAACGCGAAGCAAACGTCAAAGATTGTTCAAGAATGTAAGAAGAAGCTTAATTCTGTCGCAAGACAAAACAGGCTTGTACTTATATGGGTTCCGGGACACTACGGTGTTCAAAGAAATGAAATTGCCGATGAGTTAGCCAACCGCGGATCAGCGGTACCCCCACAAGGGCAAGAGCCAATAATGGGAATCACTGCCATGGGAATCATGAATTGGATCAGCGATTATGTAGGTAATCTACATAAAGAGCGATGGTCCTGTCTAGAACGCTGCAACGTGTTTTGTGGCAAGTCCGAACAGAAAACTGTCAAACTTTCTACTAAAACTTGGAAGGAAAGACGTTCGGTTGATGGTCGGTATCATTATAGGACACAACCCATGAGGTCAGCATATGACCACCATTGAAATCATTGAGGACCCAATGTGCCTGTCATGCTTGGAGGAGGGGGATAACACTTTCCCTGTGAGTCTGCTGCCTTTGCTAGAGCACGGCTGCGAGCTTTGGGTTCCGTTGTCATGAGAATGAGTAATATTTGTTCTCTAAAACTGGAGGATATTTACAGATTTGCCAAAGAATCTGGAAAATTCTCACAGGACTAACTATCTCTATTTCTGTCTCTATTCTTTCCTATCTCTTTCTCTGACACTTTTCTTCTTCCCTCCTTGACTATCTACGCTCTCTCCAGAGCTTTAAATACAAATCTCCTGGTACTCCTTGGCTCAACCTTTTCAAATTTCGAATTTCAATTTCGAGACGCTAACACCAGAAAATATCGGAAAATCCACAAAATTGTTTTGAATGATCGAAAAGGGAAGTTGCATGAGTTAGCGGACATCGTGTGGATATCAAAAGAACGTCGTGGCTTTACATTGCATGCATATTTGACTATGTGAAAGCTCTGTTCAAAGTCACGTTTGCTCACTATTGACGAAAACAAGAACGTCACAAGTCAATCAAAGCAACTGCAAAACCACTTGAGTTGAGCTTCGAATTGCTCTCACATCCATCGCAGTCGTGAGATTTGGCCAGGCTATTCGCAGACCTAAAAAAATGATCGCCAGTAAGAAATTTGAAATTTCGCTCGAATGAAGCTGTTATCACTGAAATCGATGCCTATTTTGAGGCAAAAGATAAATCGTTCTACAAAAGTGGCACTAAAATGTTACAGCGGCGCGGGAATAGTTGCGTTGTTCTTGATGGAAAATACGTTGATGAATAAAGCTAATTTTCAACAAAAACAAAATGTGTTTTCTTTGTTAGGTCCGGGACCTTTCAGCCCATGTGTAATAGAGTTAAAAACTGATATCAAATCACCGAAAATAATACTAAATTTTCTTTCATTCATCAATTCGTTTTTCTATGTAGAACGAGCCAGATTACAAAATTGTCCCCACTCCATATGAAATGTTTGTATGTGCGTATGTAGGCAACTACGCGAAATTATAACAAAGGCTGATTGCATCAAATTACCTGCATTGCTGCGCCTCGCATCGATGGAATAAAACACATTTAAATTGCACTCGCAAATTTCACTCAAACGAGGGTGGCGAGAAAACAAAAGAAAATTATTTGCAATATTGCACACATATTTATATGAGTATGTGTGCACGCATGCATGTATGTGTGTGTGCGCGTTAACACATAGCAACGCTGCAAAAGTGCCAATCACTCAGACATTTAATTTCATTTCACTTTGCTAACAAAACTGTGAGGCAATACACCAAGCCTATAGTCTGATTCTGTACCGCACACACACAGCCACACACGCATAGAGGCTTACATGCCGCCAAGTGGCATCAATAAAACCATACAAACTGTGCATACATACATACAAACCAGCACACATGCAGCAATTGGCACCGCTCGTAAGTGGCGCAAATATGCATACAAGCAGACAAATTACCAGCCCGCAGTCGGGCATTTGCTTTGTGGCGTTTGATCTGTTAGTCGATACGTGTATTGGTGATGAACAGAAAATTAAGCAATGGCGGCGCCGACGGTAAAGGTGATGGCAGCGGTAGTGGCGGTAGCAGCGATGATGGCGACTGTGGCGTCAATTGTATTACCGTCAAATTTTGCAATTACGCGTTGTATGCACGATGCCATGTGCATATTGTTGCATACATTTCGGCGTTTTGCGATACAATTGATGAGCTGAGGCGTACGAGCGTTCAATTGTGAAGTATTTGCGATTGAAGAACAGCGAAATTTTGTGCCTTAATATCAGTCAATATAAAATGGGTGCGCGTGTGTGTGTGTGTGTGTGTGTTTGTATGTGTATACATGAGTATGTGCGCGCATGAGTTAATGAAACAACAGAAATTTTTGGAACAAAAGCAAATGAAACAAATGCAATTTTGAATAGTGCAAACAGTTACACCAGGACACATATGCATGCATATATGTGCGCTTATACACACATATGTATATACTCAAATAGGTATGTGCAACTGTACACTCTTGATCAAAATAATAGATTCGCGATATATTGTCCAATCTCCACTAATTTCTTTTCTGTTCCTTTAGTTATTTTATAAAAATATTGTTCATTCTACAAGAAATATAATATTGGGTTGGGGAAAAAGTAATGTCGTATTTTGTCAATTGAGCGCGACATTTAAACATATCTTGCGTTGTACTTATTGCATCGGGTCACACTAAACGGCGATTTGAAGACGACAATCTGTACTACAAGTGTCTCTGTGACAGTGCTGTGATCGTACGTCTCAGTCTTAAGTTATAGCGCGTCAAATATGGAGTTCACCAAGCAAGAAATTCGTCATATTTTACGTTTTTACTACCTTAGAGGTAAAAATGCAACGAAGGCGGCGGCAAAAATATGTGAGGTTTATGGGCCTGATACTGTAACGATTCGCAGAGCACAGCAATGATTCGATCGATATCATTCTGGTGTAGTAGATGTCGAAGGTGCACCCCATACTGGTAGGCCAATCGTCGTAGAGACTAATAAAATCGTTGAAATTATCCAAAGAGACCGGCATGTGAGCATTTGCTCGATTAGTCAGAAACTAGGTGTAGACCAGAAAACCGTTTGGAACCATTTGCAGAAGATTGGATTCCAAAAAAAGCTGGATGTTTGGATGCCACACGTGTTGACGCAAAAAATCTCTTGGACCCAATCAACGGCGAACCACCCCAAATCATCGCCAAGCCCGGATTGACCGCCAGGAAGGTTTCGCGGTGTGTTTGGTGGGATTGCAAGGGCTTTATTCACTATGAGCTGCTCAACTATGGCCAGACTCTTAGTTCGGTCCTCTACTGTGAGCAACTTGACCGTTTGAAGCAGACGATTGACCAGAAGCGGCCAGAATTGGTCAATAGGAATGGTGTTGTGTTCCACCAGGACAACGCTCGTCCTCACACATCTTTGATGACCCGCCAGACGCTACGGGAGCTCGGATGGGATGTCCTATCGTACCCACCATATAGTCCGGACCTGGCACCAAGTGACTATCATCTCTTCCGGTCCATGCAAAACGCCCTTGGTGATACCAAATTGGCCTCAAAAGAGGCTTCCGAAAACTGGTTGTCTGAGTTTTTTGCAACTAAGGAGGGGGATTTTATGAAGGGGAGATAATGAAGTTGCCTTCTAAATGGCAACAAGTTTGCGAACAAAACGGGGTATATTTGACTTGAATCGGATAATTCTAAGTAAGGTAAATAAAGCGTCAAATTTCGATCACAAATACGACATTTCTTTTTCCCCAACCCAATATAATCAAAGTTCCATACTATATACAAGATTTATAAAAATTCAAAATTTTCATCAAAATTTAAAAATTTTTAAACAGAATATAAAAAAAAAATTGGGTAGGCAATTTCATAACATTAATAAAGATCTAACTATAATAAAAATTGCGTGGAGAAGTATCCGCGCTTAACCTACGCCCCCAATAAACGTAGTTTTAGCCGAAGTAGGGCTGCCAGCTATTACGCAAAGAGTGCTGAGCAACTCAATGATGCTGATTCCAAAAATGCTTCACAGCAGAAACAAATTGTTGTTTTCATAGGTTGAATAAGAATGGCTCCACAGAAGCAAATCAAACTCACCATGAGCAATACGGCGCATTTTTAACTTATCCAAGCACGTCAACAACGTTTCTGTACCAGCACTGGCGCAGCAATCGAAACGCATACTCAGGGGTTGGCTCCAAGATATGTCTTCATTACCAATTTATTAAAATATCCAAAATCTTCTACCAGCCCCAACAAATACAGACAACTTTATTACAAATCTGTTGAACTTCTGAGTCTGACACCAGATCTCTGTTTGTAGGGACAGGCGAGCTTGATGGTTTAATTTCCGTCGGTGCAATGCCAACGTATTGCTTAATATTTACAGCTGAAGCAGCTGCATCATTTGAAGCGGTACAATACACCTCCATTACTTACTTACTTACGTAGATGGCACTACAATCATATGTCGGTTTTGGCCGAATTTAAAATATTGCGCCATCTAGCTCGGTTCGCTGCATGCTGGCGCCAGTTGGTGAGACCGAGTGCTGCCAGATTATGCCTCACTTCATCTTTCCAACGGAGATTGGGTCTTCCTCTTCCTCGTCGTTCACCAGTAGGTTCCCTCTCGAAGGACTGTCATGCCGGAGTACTTTCATTCATCCTCGAGACATGGCCAAGCCAGCGCAACCGCTGTATTTTAATACGCTTCACTATGTCCACATCTCGATATAGCTCATTCAGCGTGCTGTTCCATCGGGTACGGAACTGATTCTCGCCTACGTGAAAAGGACTAAAGATTTTTCGAATAAGTTTTCTTTCGAAAGCACGCAATGTCGTCATCGTCCAAGCTTCTGCGCCATATACAAGGACGGAAATGATTAGGTTTTTGTACAGCCTCGTTTTCATTTTTCGAGTGAGGGCTCCGTTTTTCAATTGTCTACTGAGCCCAAAGTAACACCTGTTGGCAAGAGTTATCCTTCGTTTAATCTCTAGACTGACATTGTTCTGGCTAATTACACTTGTTCCTTAATAAACGAAGTCTTTCAACACTTCATATTCGCGGCTGAGAACAGTGACGTATTGTCCCAGACGCCAGAACTCTTTGTGTGTTGACAGCAGGTACTTTATTTTTTTCTCGTTCACCGTAAGACCCACTTTTTCTTCTCCAGACTGGAGTGCGCTGAACACAAAATACTTCCATAAAAATCGTGTGGATACCAGATCATGCAAGTATTCGCGGAAAAGAGAATGCTGCCGAACTTGCTAAAGAAGCCTCCAGACAGCTTTTACATTTATTCGAACACTTCATCGGTAAAGATATTAAGAAACTTGTAAAGAAATATATTCAGGAATGCTTCGCTAGCAATTGGTTTAGCTATCAACACTACTACAAAAACTACAAATCCAGTGGGGAAGCAACGATATACTCATTCCACGTATCATGCGGCAAACTAAAAAAACTTAATCGCCTTAAAATCGGACACAGATGCAGACCTTTTAAAAGACACTCAAAGCACACCTTGGAGAGCGGCCCTATGGTCCCTCTACAAGGTTTCTATAACGACCACGGTTAGTTGTTATCATCTTAGTATTTCCCCAGCTTGTATTTATGGAGGATAAGTCATGCAGGGTAGATCTTTTGCTGATATTTTTGGCCGGCCGCGGTTTCTGCTTCCTTGGGTATTCCAATCTAGAGCAATTTTTGTGATGCTGTAAGGCAGTTTTCTAAGAGCGTGTCAGCTCGTTCCAATTCCAGTTGTCAGACCCATTCTTTTATATGGAAATGTTGTCTGGTGGTGTACTATGCAGAAAAAAACCTATTCTAATTTATTGAGCAAGGTGCAGAGATCAGCGAAAGGAGCAATGTGTGGTGTCATGGAAACCTCGCCATCCATGGCTTTGAGCGTCATGTTACATCTGCCACCCCTGGACCTCTCCTGTAAATACTCAGCGGTCTTTAAGGCTCAGACCGATCTCACAATGGAAGACGGTCACCCATGGACATTGAACGATCTTAGACTCCTTTACGGATATAGCCAGTGGAGGTGATTATCACTCTCCTATTCTCTGCTTCGAAAGGAACTTCTGAGTGGAAATCCTTTGTAGACTGGAATGGTTTGAAGAAGATCCATCACCCAACACACCCCTTAAGATCTACACGGACGGATCTAAAATGGATAGCGGTATAGGAACAGGGTTATATCGCGCAGAGCTTTTTATTAGTGAATCTCTTAAACTGCTGGATCACTGTGGTGTTTTTCAAGCGGAAATAAACGCTATTCATGAAGTCTTAAAATGGTTAGAGATAAACAGAATATCACAAAAGGTAACAGGCATCAGACGGCCACGCGGCCTACGGGCTCTGGATGCATTCTAAATAACCTCAAGGAGTGTCTTACATTGTCGCCAATCTCTTAATGAGATGGTTAAACAGGCTCGTATTACCTTACGCTGGGTTCCAGACCACAGAAATATACCAGGGAATTGTAGTGCTGATCAACTTACAAAAGAAGGTATCTGGATGCCTAATATAAAAAAATGCACGAAGTACCTCCCGCAACTTATAAGCTTCTTGTTATGGAAGCATTAATCAATTCTCTAAGTAAAAGATGGATTAGTGCCAATATCTGTGCAATTGCTAGGCGAACATGGCCAAGGCTAAATCTACGTCTGTCTAAGAATATTCTAAAAATTAGTACACTTCAAATTATGACCTTAGTAGGGGCCCTCACAGCACATTGTCTCATAGGAAATCACGCAAGGAGATTAGGCGTTTGCATGCATGATTTCTAACGTAGCTGAGAAGGAGTTGGAGACAATTCAACACCTTTTCGGCACATTCCCGACTCTAGCCAGAAGCAGGAATCAATATTTAAGATCCTACTTCTTAATGAATATGGATGATCTATACACTTTAGGTATCAACATCCTTTTACGCTTTGTCCAAAGCTCAGGATGGTTCAATCTGGAGGGGGGAAATGTAGCCCAGCCCCTACGACTCACAACGGACCCATTTCGTGGTCTAAGTGGCATGGCTGTCCCTATGTGTGATGCGGCTGCCAAACCTAATATAACCTAACCTAACCTACTAATTCCTGTGTGTTAGCTGGCTTAAGATGGCCTCTTGTTCGTTTGTCTCCAGAGTTCTTAATTACTCATTGTGTTAGACCAGAGAGCACTGCCTGTTACCTTCAAGCATTTGTTGGTGATTCATCGAAGTTTCTGAGTGATTATTTTCGAAACGAGCCACGTTTCACTTCCTTATAGCCGCGTCGACTTGGCACATGCGTTGAATATCACGGCCTTGGTGTTTCTGGAAATTCGCGAGCTTGCCCAAATTTTCCGTAAACGCCCGAAGGCAACTCTTGTCGTGCTCAATCTGTTGGTGTCGTCTTACTCTGCTCCGTCAACCGCTGCTTTAGTACAGCTAACTATCAACGAACTCCACTTCTTTGCCATCTATCATTGCATGGTTATTGTTGGTGTGGTTGATTGTCAATGCTTTGGTTTTTGCGACCTTTATATCCGGCCCGACTTTGCGTGACAGCATTACAAGTTCGTCCGCCTTCGCTTACTTATCGGTCGATTTGTGCGATAACAGTCACATGTCGTCACCAAAGTATCTACAAGTCTTGCAGTTGCCTGGTGTGAAACCATGTAATACCGCTGGGGCGCGTGGTGAGTTGCCACATGACCTCAATAAGGGCGATAAAGAAAAGAAGCAGTAAGAGGGAACAGCCATGTTTGAGTCAAACGTTGTTTGAGAATGCATCCCTTATAGTACCATTGAGCAGTACTGCCAGTTCAGAACCCACATACAGCGTTTTGATCAGGCGAGTGAAAAATATATCAGTACATTAATAAAAAAATACATATAACAAAAAATACATATAATAAAAAATTATTTTTTTTATCATAAGTGTTAATGCCTAATATTGAAAACGATGCACTGCATCGACAAGGGTATGGGTGTATATGTTAGCAAATATATTTTCACGCTTTAGCAATGTGCACACTTACACATTGAAACAATTACAATAAGCACACACATCGTTGTATTTTCTCGCCCATTTCAGGTGCCTGTCATTAGGCAACATATCGGATATTGCCTTCAATTCTTATATTGGCTGCTTTGTTAGGTAGAAATATTTTCAAAACGAGAATTTACTCGCCTTCGCGTGCAATTGAACTATTTAGCACCGAATAGGCTTATGCTTAGTTTTATTTCCTTAACACAAAATTTTTGATGCAATTTAAATCAGTCGTGCTTTGTGATTGATTGCAACTCAAATGATCAGCGTTTCACTTGGCACTAAGTATGAGAAGGAGTTTCTTGTATTTTGTAGTGGATTCTCTTTTGGAGTTTGGCGCGTCCTATTTGAGCTGAATATAGAGAGTGGCGGCTGTCATTTCCGAGGTAGCTGTGCATGACATAGCCGCGTTAACTATGGAGACAAAAGAGAGAGTTGACTTAAGACGCCACGCTCGTACAGGGCACCCAAAAATTGGATAGAAAAATATTAGCATATTTCTGAAATAAAAATCGACTTTTTAGAACCGTAAAAGTGTGGTTCCTCAAGAAAATTTGCTTGCTTTCACACCTGTTGCCAATGCGCATATATCGATTTTCTTTACAACAGCAATAAGATTTATTTATTTAAAAAAAACCTTCATACAAACTTAATCTATTTTCAAAGTCTTTGATATTTAATTTTTCCTCGAAGCGAGTTCATCTATTATTTCAACCATATCTGAAGAGTCCAAAGCATCATTTTCAAGCGATATCAAAGCAGATCAATTCAGTTTTCCATAAGTCATCTTCTCTTATACATTTTGAATTCCAAAAACAAAATTCATCTTCACTTTGATAACAAGCACTGATGTACTAGTTTCTCTTTTTTTATTAATTCCTGTTCTCCCTGATTGGATATAGGACCTCTACAGGACGCTTCCAACGGTCATGATCCTTCGCGCTGACTTTGACTTCTTTGAAGGATTTCTCTGCAGCCGTAAGTTCTTCTTGGAGACTTCTCTTCTAAGTGCACTTAGGGCGTGCTTTTTTCTTAAGGCCTTGCGGGTTCCAATCGAGTGCTTGCCTACATATTTTTGTGCGATCCTTTCGAAGTGTATGGCCAATCTACCTCCACTTCCTCTGCTTTATTTCAGTCTGGATGGGTAACTGTTTGCAATTCCCCCAAAGATCTCTGTTGCTGATTCTTCGGGGCCAGCAAATACGCAATAAACGTCTTAAGCATTTGTTGGCAAATACTTGCAGCTTATTTGCGTGCAAGTCTTTCATAAGCCAGGTCTCACAGCCATACAAAAGGACGTACATCGTTTCCACGACAGTTGGTTCTACGTAATCGGAACGACCTGGACTTATGTCCTGCCAAGGACTGTCACTTCAACAACATACCCCTATATATATGGGGGAATGTTTATGATGCTATTATAACAACAAAAACAACTGTTTTCACATTTGAATTCAAAATACCCAGCTTTGTATGTGTGGATATCGATATAAAATTCCATATTTTGTACGTACTTTTACGTTTCTGCTTTGTGTGACGTCTGCTACACCTCCATCCGTAGAAATTACACTTCCCAGGTAAGTAAAGTTGGTGATGTTTTGAATGCTGGATCCACCACATGTTCTTTAAGCGATTTAGTTTTTTCTCCAATAATCTTCAACCCAACTTTCTTCCACTAAAACGTCGAGCTTCTTCTGCATGTCGGAGTGCTCTGTTGACAATAGGCAGATGTCATTGGCATAATCTAGGTCTTCAAGGTGTTCGCTGAAGTTACTTTATGTGAATCTGCAGCTTTCGTCAACAGATCTTGAAAGCCCATCATCGAGCAAGATTAGCAACAGCATAGGAGAAATCAGGCAATCTTGCCGAACTCCAGATTTTGAGTCAAAGACTTCCATTATGTTGACACCTGCATTTGAAGTTATCGTACTGGGCTTCAATTAGCTGGATGATTTTAGGCATAATGCCTCGACGATATAGGGCGTCCATGATGCATACTCTATGAATGCTGTCGAATTTTTGACGTGATAACATCTTATAATTCGGTTTAGCCGGCTGCACGCACGAAAAAATGTGTCGTTATCTTGCCCAATCGTCGTTATCTTGCGCAATCGTCGTTATCTTGCTCAATGGTCGTTGCCTTGCTTGAACTGCAAGCAAGAGCGCGGAACGAACGACAAAGAGCAAAATCGGACCCCGCGTTTGGCAACGTTCGACATCTGGCTCTCTCCTACTAGTGAGCATATATATGTATAAGGTTGTCAAAAAAGTCTTGCGGTATTTTTATTGAATTTTCAATTGTTCATAAAATTGGTTATAATAATCCGATTTAAGTCAAATATGCGCCGTTTTGTTCGATGACGAGTTCCCAACGAGATGCCAACTTCATAGTGCCTCTCTTATAGAAGCTCGCTTCCCTATTGTCAAAAAAACTCGGAGAGCCAATTTTCACAGGACTCTCTTGTGGACAACTTCCGACTACCAAGCTCGTTCGCCATGGACAGAAATAGGTGGTAATCACTAGGTGCGAGATCCGGACTATACGGTGGATGCAAAAGAACCTCCCATCCGAGCTACCGGAGCTTCTGGCGCGTCAACAAACATGTGTGTGGCCTGGCGTTGTCCTGATGGAAGACAATTCGGCCTCTGTTGATCAAAGATGGCCTCTTCTGCATGAGTGCTGCATTTAAGCGGTCCAGTTGTTAGCAGTACAGGTCCGAATTGAGCGTTTGGCCATAGGGGAGCAGCTCATAGTGGATGATTCTCTGCCAATCCCACCAAACACACAGAAGAACCTTCCTGGCCGTCAATCCAGGCTTGGCCACAAAATATATATCAAACAAATAAAATTTAAATTTTGTTTTGAAAATTGCAACCATTAAATCAGTATTTTCTTTTGACGTTTAAATAAAAAAAAATGTATGCGACTCGCTCTGCAACTGTTAGAAGCTTAAAACCGTCTTTGCGCGGTATTCAGCTGAAGTAAGCTGGATGCAGGCACGTTGACATGGTTTTTAAGACGCTGTTTGTGAGCTGTGACATATTGTTTTCTCACCAGAGTGACAGTTAACATGCTCAGATCACTATTTCGTAGGTAGTATTACTTATTACTATCTTTCGAAGAACCTTGTTCTGCAGACGTTGCATAGAAGCTCTACACTTTTTGCTTCCTCATCCCCAAGAATGGATGCCATAAGTCCAGGCAAGCTTTAAAACTTGCTTGTAGGCGGGAGGTCCCATCTTTTGCCAATAGCGCCTTGCATCCATACAAGGCGATTGTTGCTTTCCTTATCCTCTCGTCAATGTGAGGCTTCCACGTTAACTTACTGTCAAGGCTTAAACCAAGATACTGCACCTTGTGAGAAAATACGAACGTGTGAATGAATAGCAGAACACAGATTTGAAAGACGCCATTAAGCCAATATGACTGGCACAGCCTGTCAAGGTCGGTCCACCGCTATTGGTAAACTAGATATTTATGAGTTTTGAGTGTTATAATATCTTCCAAATAGGAAATATTCAGAAATTTCCAGTGAGGGTAATCAAGTATCGGACAGTTCCTGTAAAGTTTGAACCACGAATTTTGTTTTCTTATTCCCTTCTCTCGAGAGCATAGGACATCGACAAGACTTGTTTTGCGTTGGTTTCGTTAATCTATTTTGCTTTCTGCCAGGGTAAGTGATTAGCTTGCCGCAATCAGTCCCAAGTAGTGAGAATGTCCAGCTGTCGTTGCTTAGGAACAACGCTTTCTAACTGCTTTGAGCGTCATCTGTGTCTCACATTTTTCTACCAGAAGGATCACACGCAGATGGTTGAGGACTTCGCTAAGGTAGTGTGTCTGCGCTATTACCGCGGCTGCCCACTTTCTCTTGCTGGCGCCACTGATGCAATGTGTAATTGAGTCTGTTTCTTTGGTTTCGCTTGTTTTAGCAGCCACAAAGCAAATAATACGCTGACTATTGTGCGGGATGGAAAGGATACGTTTTTGGATGTCAGGAATGATTTTTTTTTTTTGTTTTAGAAATAGTGAAAGTAGGTAAATTTGGAAAAGTGGGAGAACCGTGCCTTACATGGGACTCGAACCCACAACCTCTTGGATGACACGCTAGTGCACTTCCGCTAGACTACCGAGGCAGAGTGAACCACAAATACCTTATGAATAATTTATTTTAAAATTCTAATAGTAAAAAACTTTAATCGTAAATTTCAACTGCACCCAATCTAAGACATTCCACTTGTAGTCAATCCAATCAATCTTCTAATTCTCTAAATTTACGCATGTTCACTTAACTATAGAAATTTTATTGGGCAAAATTGTTAAACGAATCATTTCTAATTACAGGGTGGCTGATGAATTTTGCTACATTAAGAAACTCAAATAACTTTTTTTTTAGTGTATGGAACTCATTTATTTTATTTTTTCAAGTTGAAGGTCATTAAATTTTATTAAATGTAGCTTATCTAGTTTTAAAAATAATTGAATTTAAATGCCCCCCATGCTCGTTGACACAAGTGCGGCATCTTAGTAAAACGTTGTTCATTGCTGCTTTGAGAGTTGCGACAGGAATAGCCGCAATTGTTGCCCGAATGGATTGTTTTAGTTCATCCAAATTTGTTAGCTTTGTTTTATAAACTTCTTGTTTACATAAACCCCACAAGAAAAAGTCAGGTGCAGTAAGGTCAGGCGACCTGGGGGGCCAACGAAATTCGGAGTTTCTTGAAATCAGTTTATTGGGAAATTTTCGTCGCAACTCTGTCATAACAGTCTGGGCTATGTGAGACGTTGCCCCATCTTGTTGAAACCACACAGAGTTGAAAGGAATTCTCTTTCGGCGTAGTTCTGGATAGAAAAATTCTTTCAGCATTTTCAAATAACGGTCTCCAGTAACCGTAACGGTGTGACCATTTTCTTGAAAAAAATAAGGCCCGACAATACAGCGTGAAGAAACCGCACACCACACTGTCACGCGAAGAGGATGCAATTCCGTCTCGTGGAGTATCTGTGGGTTAGAAGTACTCCATATTCGACAATTTTGTTTGTTCACATTGCCGTTTAAATCGAAATGGGCCTCATCGGACATGAAAAGGCAGTTTAACATGTTTTGGTCTTCTTCCACCATTTGCAGGATCTTCTGGCAAAATTCCAAGCGAATCGGCAAGTCTGCTGCACTCAGTTTGTTAACCATTTGAATTTTGTAGGGAAATAAGTCTAAATCTTTGTGCATTATTGTTTGCAAAGACTGTCGGCTGACACCAAGTTGAGCAGATAAGCTTCTTGTTGAAACCCTTGGATTGCTTTGTATAGCTGCAGCTACAGCAGCGATCGTTTCCTCCGTCCGAACTGGTGGGTTTCGATGATAAGGCCTTCTTGCGACTGTTCCTTGCTCAGCAAAATTATTCACCAGTCTCATTATGGTCCATCTGCTCGGGGGATCCCCGCCAAACATCCGCCTGTACTCTCTCTGTACCAAAACTACGGACTCCAGTGCGTGATAGCGGCGGACTATCCAAATTCTTGTTTGCGTGTCCCAGTTATCCATTTTAATAAATTTTAAAGATCAATCTGCAAATTAAAACAAAAATGGAACAGATAACTTAAAAAGAAAAAAAGCTATTCAATTTTTTTTGGTAGCGGCTTTCATCAGCCACCCTGTATTTTTCCTTGTTTTGTGTTTCCTCTAATTTTACATAATCTATGGCAGACCGATAGTCCTAATCTACAAAACGATTTCAACTAGCGAACACATTTTATTTTATTCAATAAGCGTTGCCAATAAAATATATGCAGTTTCATGACACAAATTTACAAAAATTCAATTTAGCGAATAACGGTGAATAAACGGTGCTGATGCTATTAAAAGTACAATGTACAAAAAGTTCTACTGTGATTGTAAAACGATATAAATATATTTTTATGCACTATCATAGGTTACCCTAGAGATGCTAATATCAAAGACAAAGATACCGAGATTTCGGGATTATATTTGATTGTACCTTAAAAATATCCTCCCTACTTCAGTAAAAACCAAAAGACTTGTTTATATCCATATCCAATATAATGTATTGAATTATATTATACTATTTTCATTGGTTGTTTGGCCGAGCTCCTCCTCCTATATGCGGTGTGCGCTCAATGATTATCAGCGATGTTGACGAAAGTCGTCTGTATTTGATTTAAAAAGTCGGCAGCACTAATTTGAACTTAGTTACAGTGGTTGGCAACACTAACCACAAAATCGTCAGAATCACCATGATGGACTGAATAATGATGAGGCGCCTAACGTGGTACCGTTACTTCGCTCTCAGCGAACTTGACAATATCACCTTATTTTCGTGACGCCACCCTAGTGGAAATGGTAATCAGTGAAACCAAATTACCTTTTCATAACTTGAACGCTGGGAACAACGTTTTTCGCGACTTTAAAAATTTTAACACAGATTTTGTCGTTTTGCTTATTAAAAACTCCTTCAGCAGTGAAGATTTTCTGATCTGTTAAAATAATATTTTCATGGCCGTTGGCCGCGTGCCATCGAAGAAGCTGCTTGTATCTATCGAGAGAGAAGGGTTGGCAACATTGCTCGACTATTTTAGTATGGCGTCACGCAATCTTGTTTCTATCATTCTTGTAGAATCACTAATAGTGGAGTAGAGAATTAACAAGAAGAGCTACGTATTTTGTTTTTGCCTTTGGTCTTCGGATTGTAAAATATAAGAACAAAGTGTAAAAGTTTAGAATAATATAAAACTTTGTTAAATCCGCCTTTTGGCATGAAACACCATTGGAAACTCTTTTTGACTAAACAATTGGAAACTCAAAGCTTGTTATATGAACTTTCTTTCAATAAGCTCCAACTTACAAAAAAAGAAAGTAATAAACTATCCTGAAAACAAAATCAAACAAATTCCGAAATTTCTGGACTACGTTTCAAAATTTCCGGGCTTGGTTTGCTTTAATTTCGTTACAGTTTATTGTCTTTTTTACATTTAAGAAATGTTCTTAGAGACAAAAATCTATTTTTTATATTTAAAAATTTTGGAGTTCTAGATTTTTGCTGTTGTTTGTCCCACTGTTTTGTGTTACTTTTTCTTTTTCATCATCAAGTGAGAGTATATCAAATCTGTCAGAGTCAGTACATCAGATGTCAGAGTATGCGGGATTGATTTGCTATTTGTTGGTTTACTTAACCAGTAGATTGTAATTGTTTTTGGTTTGCTAATGTTTTATGGTTTTTGGCGGTTTTTGTTGTTTCTATATTCTTATCTGGATAATTACGTGTTCGCTTTGGAAGAGAAAGTTCTTTGTTGTTCTCACCTGCTTTTGCCTGCATAACTATGTTTGGTGAGTATAAGAAAATTGAACAGTTTGTAGCAGCAGTTCTGCTTGTTGATGCTGATGTTGTAACTGTTGTGATTGTTGTTGCGCTTGTGAGAGCTACCAGCCAAGTAGTGGGATGAGAAATTCTGATTAGATCAACTAGAGTTTGGCATTGCTCATTCCATGAGAGAGGAGTTCTGCGTATAGAGTTACAGTCGGTTGCGAGGGGATGTACAGCCGATAACTTACTCTTTATTTCAGAGAACGGAACATTGTTGCTGCAGTTAGTACTTTTTAGTTGTTTTGTGCTTGTCAGCGGAGCCTCTCTTTGGGAGCAGAGCGCCCCACAGGCATTTTAAATGTTAAATTTTTCACATGTTGTTTTTATAATTTTTATGTTATATTTAAGATACTAACACTTGAACTAACACTTAGCAAATAGTTTTTACTCATATGTAACTTTAATTAAAGTGGCGGCTGGCGTCCTCGTAGCCAGTGCTGCGTTTTGATATTTATGTAATAAAACTAGTTTTGTTATATACAATAAATTTAATAAAAAAAAAAAAAATTTTATGTTTTAATTTTCTTTGTATTTATTTTTTCAAAACAAGAGTTGGGGTAAGATAGCACAAGATGTATTGTGTGACAGGATTAAAGCGTCTATATCGTTGTGTATTTTTATATATTGAGCTAATAAAAGCACGTCTGTTCAATCGAAAAGTTTAACTGGAGTCAGAAGTATTGAATGTATCCCTTTACAGTTAATTGTCTGGTTTACATTTAAGAAATGTACTTAGAGACAAAAAAACGGCTTACATTTGAAAAATGTTCGTCAGAGGTGTTGCATTTGTCCTCAATGTCGCGTATTCTGTTGCCAATGTTGAACCTTCTGCTCTGTTTTTTGCCCGACAACAAGAGAAATGCTTTTTTTAACGAGAGTCTTCTTTCAATATACTTAAACGTAAAAAAAATGAATTATGCTGAGAACAAAGTTGAACTCTTTAAACATCAACTTTCTTTCAATACGCTTTAGCTTACAAAAAGATAAGAAACTGTTCCGAGAACAAAATAAAATAACTCCCAATAGGTCTGGACTAAGTACAATTTAACTTAAGAAAAACAAAATAAATTATCCCGCGATTAATTCTAATTATTCCCAAATATTCCGGTATTTAATTCCGCCACTTCGGGATTAACATCTCTAGTATCCATGTGCACACATACGCAACGAAATGTGTTTATAAATGTATCTTTTCTATGAACTCATTCATACTCTCATTCACGAACTGCTACAGCTGTCATGCAATTTCAATGCAATTCAATTCACTTCGCTCACAACCCCTCAGAGTCAATTGCGCTGGCCGTCCGTCGTCTCACTAAATGTGTACTTATTTGTATGTATTTGTACTCATTCTGCCGGGCGGGCAATCATATTGATATGCAGTTCATGTAAATTGCTAATGTTAACATGTAAAAATGCTCAACAATACAAATAGTTGCATGCAATTGCAATTCAATAACGAGCACAATAACAATAATAAAAGCAACTTTGTGTAATGGAAATTGAAAAATTGATACATAGAGAATGGTTTAGCCAGCATATGTTTGTGTCACGTGTAATATATGCGCATATGTGTGTGTGTGTGTAAGGATACAAATACTAAGCAAATTCCCCAAAAATCAACAACACAATATAAAAAAATTATTAACAAGATTTTCTGCTTTAATCTGCATTCCATATAGTTTTATTTGGAAAAAAAATGTTCAAAAAATATTTCCGCTTATTGATTGTAGTCGTGGTGTAGTCATTTGAGGTTTATGATTGCGCCATCAAAATCATGCTACAAAATTCAACGGCAGTTATCCTTCTTCTGCTGCGCTTTATATCACAGAAATCGGATGCCATTGAAAATGAAGTCAGGCATACCTCAAATGCACTATTCCAGCCGACAGGATCTTGATTGCCGCTTGGCTGTTGGAGTAGATATTTACTATATTTACTGCAGTTATAACACAGGCGAGCAGCCAATCACTACTTCGCTGATTGCGGCTACCTCTGTTTTGAATACACTGCAGTGGTCCGGTAACTTGAATTTGAAGCAGATGGGGAGCTCCTCGCAGAATATTCCTCCGCCAACCCTTAAATCCAACAGCCATCCGTTAACAGGTATACCAGGCTCTCGCCTTAATTGAATTGGTGTTTTTTGGGCGTTTCCTTAAAATCGGAAACGAAAAAAGATTATTTATTTTTGACTTCAGTGTTTTATTTTTTATATTTTGGAAAAAGGATTTCGTTTTATATACTACGCTGCATATTAGTGGCAAATAATAATCAGCCACTTAACAAAGATTCAACAAAGAGTCTTGATTCAAACAGTATTTTTCAGATAATATCGACAGTTCTAACCAGTTCTGTTGTAGGTATGCAGTACAGTACGTACCACACCGTACTCTTATGTCGACTTATATACTCCAATAAATATGAAGTATCTGTAATAACGCATCAAAAAACGCCCTAATTCCTATTCATCCTCAGTTATACCTACATACCAAGTTAGTAAAAAAACATCAAATCTTAAAACTCACACAACTCTATGAATTTTAATTCAATTACAGTCAAATATAGCTCATTCGCCATAAAATTAAATTGACTATAACAGTAGTGTACTGAATAAACCCCTTAATATCAGATAATATCGTAAAAATAACGAAAAAGTTGAAAAAAAAAACAGAAAAAATCAAAAAATTCCAAATATGTACTTCTGTCTACAGCCTCGTCAGTTATCATTTCAGAAAAATTGTCAATACACTATCGGAAAGGTTTGATTTTGCTCTTTTGAACTAAAAAAATTGAAAATCGGATTAAAATTGGCGAAGTTATAAGTGATTTTCGAAAAACGGTTTTTTGGCCATAAAATAAGATTTTGGGGGTGTATTGGAAATTTCTCCTATACCATTTTTCTTAGTTTTACTATACCTACAAGTTGTGCTAGGTCTCCATACAAGTATAATATCACTGTTGCACAGTGTTATTAATAAAACTTTTTTTGGGCCATACGAGGTTCATTCAAAACGTTGTTAGACTTGAAGGCTATAGTCTTCCAAATAAATGTATATCGCTGGCGACACGGATTCCGGGACTCACAGGTGTCTAAAATCAAAATGACAAAAAGGTTGTTGTTCAGCATAAATGTTATGATCGTATGAAATATGATCTTTGAATACAAAAAAAAAAAAAATACCAAATGACGGACGTTCACAGGGGAAAACCCATTTTTTGACTCTTTTTTTACTTTAAAGGTCCGAAACAATTTTTTGTGAATGGTCGTGGTTTACACGATAACAAGATCTCTTCTAGGCCTCCTAAATTTTATTTCATCAAAATCAGTTCAATGGAACCGGTTATATATGTGTCCATTGACCATTTGAAGAAATAAATAAATATATTTTTTTTATTCAAGATTGACTATTAAAGGGTGATTTTTTAAGAGCTATAGGAAAGTTTTTCAAAAAAATAATGCATGAAACTTTTATTTAAATCGAAAGCACAATCCATATTATTTAATGTTTGAAGATTATTTCATGCAAATGTTGACCGCGACTGCGCTTCAAATAGTCCATCCGCTTAGTCCAATTTTGGCATACTCTTTCCAATGTTTCGGCCGGTATCTCATATCGAAATGCTTTAATGTTGTCTTCCAATGCCTTAATTGAAGCAGGCTTGTCAGAATAGACATGAGTTTTAACTTAGCCCCACAAAAAATAATCTAAAGGCGATCTGGTGTCCAATTGACAGGCCCCGAACGTGAAATAAAATGTTCACCGAACTCGCCTCTCAACAAGTCCATTGTTACGCGTGCTGTGTGGCATGTGGTATGTGGCACCGTCTTGCTGAAACCACATGTCATGCAAGTCAAGCTCTTCCATTTTGGGCAAAAAAAAGTTGGATATCATTTCAGGGTAGCGCTCACCATTCACAGTTACGTTACGATTAGCAGCATCTTCGAAGAAGTACGGTCGAATGATTCCTCCAGCCCATAAACCGCACCAAGCTGTGACCTTTTCTGGATACATTGGTAGCTCTTGCAATTCTTCTGGCTGATCTTCACTCCAAAATCGACAATTCTGCTTATTTACGTACCCATTGATCCAAAAATGGCTTGGTCGCTGAACACAATTTTTCGATAAAAAAGTGGATCTTCTGCCAACTTTCCAAGAGCCCATTCACGAAAAATTCTGCGTTGCGGTAGATCGTTCGGCTTTAATTCTTGCACCAACTGTATTTTCAAAGGCTTCACACCTAAATCCTTTCGCAAAATTTTCCAAGTTGTTGAGTAACAGAGGCCCAATTGCTGTGAACGGCGACGAATCGATAATTAGTGGTCATCATTAACACTGGCCGATACAGCTGCGATATTTTCTTCAGTTCGCACTCTACGTAAGCGTGTTGGTGGTTGTTGGTTTGATGTCCAATAATGTAAATTTGGTTCTAAATTTAGTCACAATAGCTCGAATAGCCGCTTCAGTGGATCGATTAAACTGACCATAAAATGGAAGAAGCGTGCGATAAACTTTCTTAACAGAACAGGCAATTTTATAATTAAATTCAATGATTTGCAAGCGTTGTTCGTTTGTAAGACGATTCATGGTTAAATTATAGACTAAACTGAAGATGTTTGACAGCGAAACAAAACACGAAACGTGCGTCAGCTGTTTAAACCAACTGTTTAAAAAGATATAAGCTAAGAAATCAACCTTTATATATTACTAATATATTTCTACCACGATTTTGTTTATACCTATTTCGACCAAACGGTGTCTTTTTAGCATTTTCAATTTGAATGCAAATAAATGAGGAAATAATTAATTAATTTTATACGAGTTTTATTCAAGAAATAAGAAGAATTTTCAAATTTTGCGGGCTACGTACATTGGACTTTCGATTACTATTATTTTTATGTCGGTACACTCCAGGTCGCTGTGGATGACGTCGTTTGGTATATGCCAGCCGGCTTTTGTTATTGTTCGAAGTATTTTAGATTGGGTCCTTTGAATTATACCAATATCAAGGTTTTTTGTGCTGTCCCCCAGATTTTTATGCCATTGTTCCCAAATGGGTAAGACTATAGATTTATGTATTGTATTACTACTTTGTTCTTAAGGCTTAGTTTTAAATTTCGAGCCAACTGCCAGCATGATTTTCTGAACTTGTTTTTGCTTTCATTTCGTTCATTTTCTATATGTCGTTTCCAATTTAGTTTTTCATCTATAGTTAAGCCAAGGTACTTTGCTCTAGGCAGGATTCTTATTTCATTGTTTTTTATTGTGAGTTGCATTTCTTAGGCTTTCTGTTTGTATATTTTACCTGTACTGTTTTATCTTTGTTGACTTCTATTCCGATTCTATTTATCGAGCCATGTTACAGTGTCATTTATTTGAAGAATGTCAGTCGCTTTTTTTTCTATTTTATCCGATACCATTAAAACCGTGTCTTCCGCGAATGTGGCTATCATGCAATTTTTTGTTGTTGGGATCGGTATATCTGCTGTGAATTTCAGATACAATAAAGGTCCCAGGACATTACCTTGGGGTACACCTGCTGTCATTTGCATCAAGCATTCGTCTTCAAACTTTATAAAAAAATTTCGGATTTTAAGGTGAACCAAATAAAACCCACAAAACAAAATCAAAAAAAATGTTTGGATCGCAACTTCATGCACGGCCTATTCTGTCCATACTATTTTTCATGTTCCAGCACTTAAAAAGGTATCATTTATGCTTATGGACGTCCCACACGTTATCAATGTCAAATCACAGCTGCTATGTGGCCAAGTATTCTGGCCTAACAAAATAAGTAATGAAGAACTCTGGAGACAAATGAACAAGGAACCCATCCTACGTCCGCTAACATACAGAAAATGGCTATATAAGATCACAAGAATGACCCCAGATTGGAATCCTCAGGGAAGCAGAAGTTACGAGTGGCCAAAAGATCCTTTCTGCATGATTTACCCTCCATAAACACAAGCTGGTACAATACTAAGAGGACTTCAAGATGTCAGTAGTGCATAATTCCTAGACGGTTCCATTTTGTTATGCCATCTTTTACTTTTGCTAATTAGGCAGCGAATATCGTAGACGATGGAACGATGAGCTGTATGAGCTTTACGACGACATAGACATAGCGCAGCGAATAAAGATCCAGCGGCTTCGTTGGCTGGGTCATGTCGTCCGAATGGATACAAACGCTCCGGCTTTGAAAGTATTCGATGCGGTACCAGCTGGTGGTAGCAGAGGAAGAGGGCGGCCTCCTCTGCGTTGGAAAGATCAGGTGGAGAGGGACTTGGCTTCACTTGGAGTGTCCAATTGGCGCCGGTTAGCACGAGAAAGAAACGACTGGCGCGCTTTGTTAATCTCGGCCAAAATCGCGTAAGCGGTTATCGCGCCAATTAAGAAGAAGAAGAATTAGGCAGATGTATAATTTTACATGATACAACAACGCGTTAAAATTGTTGAAACTTATTATGAAATTGGTCGATCTTTAAGAACGGCGTAACGCGAAATTCGGGGCTCTTTTGATAGAAATAATCAAACGAATGCGTCGACAATTTAAGGGTTTTTGATCAAATGTCAAGAAAGTGGTGCTGTAAAGGACAGAAAAAGAACTGGGAGGCCGAAACTGGGCACTCTGTTTAAAATATTGCTGACGTAGCGCAAAGTGTTGCTCAACAATCTATTGAATAAAAAATAGTGAAACATCTTTTAATATTTTAAAGCAACATCCAGGCGCGTCTTTTGAAAGACCCTTTATCTTTTAGTATTCTATATGAAATGTGGTAAGGATGAAAGCGAATTTCGCACATAAATGGAAAGTTTTCTTTTTCGCTTTCCAGGCCATGATTTATTTAGATATTTATTTTGCGAGTACATTCAGTGCAATTAAAATAATTTTAATCGACACATTAAGATTCTCGCAACCGATATGAATGCCATTTGCGGATATGCAAATAAAAATAATTACACCATTCAACCAAAAAATATGGTTGATATTAATATGCAAAAGCTTTAATTGATATATGTTTGTATGTATGAGTGCACACACACATCCTCTCATACAACCAGTTGTAACGAATTAATGACAGCGTTAAGTGATTTCATTGTCCTTCGTAGCCATTTAACAATTCAACAACTCAGCCAAGCAAATATGAATTTTCACGTATGCGTGCATGTATGTGTGGATATGCGAAGGCCACTGCTGGTAGCCGAAACCGAAGCTTTATCATATCACATTGTCGGTGCGGACTTTTGCTTATGGCAGCGAAATTAATCAGCTCGCTTGCGTGGCATTAACTTTGTAGGTAAATTTGTATGTCCGTATGTATGGCGCTGTGTATATTTACGTACACACAGGTAGCCATGTCATGCAGACACACTGATAGCTTAATTGATAATAATCCGACTATAATACAGACTCAGTCCCAATCGCTGAAATTGAGCAGTGAAGCAACCGAAATGTGAGAAGAGTGCGTGTGTGAACATTCCACGGAACGAGAACATTAAAATGTGCGATATATCTGTATGTATGTGTGTGTGTATGTACATGGGAGATGAACGTGGATTGTGCTCTTGTATTGCAATTACTTAACTCAGTAAATGAGGCTTAATTTTATTTTACGCCACGCCAATTGCAGGCCATACTGCCACATCAAAGGAAATGTCAGTGAGTGAAACTTTTGCAAGCATTGAAAGCGTAAAAAGAACAGCGAAATACTCGTACACAGAAAAAGTCAGGCATGTCAGGAGATTTAAGAAAAAAGCGCTGAGAAATTAACCTTCATTTTACATATATAATGAGCTCTTGCGTACTTGTAGACAGTTAAAGTGAAGTGCTACACTCTGCCACACTCGTGTGTCTGTATGTGTGTAACTACTGCTTACAGCATTGATTAAGCGCTCCGAGTCGTAAGTATTAATTGTGGCACTTTGAATGACAGAGTTGGGCAAGTGTATTAATGAGATGATAAGAGCCGTTTAAAGTGATCCAATGAAAATGAAAGAAGTTGTGAAAAAATGTATTTAAGGTATCTAACTAATTGCCCAAACGAAAGATAGGTTTTTTGAGTTGTGATAAAAATTAAAACAAAAAAATACTTGAATGAATTTGCAAATATTTCGGGCGCAGTGCATTTGGCAAAATCTATTTTACATTTTAGTGGGCAAAATATTTCATCTTCTAATTAACAAAAGGATTCAATTTTCGTTTTGATTATTTCATTTTCAAAGAAATAGATTAATGGTGGCCGTGGCTAGGTCTGTTGTTACTAATTGGCAGATATACGTTCTAAAGTAAAGCAAATTTCGTGAGCTATCCAAATACTTCAGACTATTCTTTGTCCTTTGGCGCATTATTCGTGACAGAAAATGACGTTCGAGAAGCGATTTCCCCTCTGAAACTCTCATCCATAACCGCTGATTAGGGTTTTTCACCTATTCTCCTCAAAAACTGCTACCCTCTTACAAAACCATTAATGTAAATTTTTAATGAATCGCGCTTTACGGGGTTATTTCCACACGATTAGGAAATAGCTCACATAACTCCAATCAGCTCTGACAACGCCATGGTGCAGATCCAAACTAGTCAACTTCGGATCTAATCTTTAGTCAACAGGAGATCTAATCTCTTGGATGTGCAGGTAAAATTTCTCTGATTTGGGTTCCAGCACATAGGAACATAGAGGGAAATAAAATTGCTGATGAACTTGCCGAGAAGGGGACTGAATTGGTCTCAAAGATCTTCTACCCGGTCATCGGCATCCCACGACTGTTGTTAAAGGCCTCTTTCTCAGGAAAATGCAGAAAAGATGGAGCTCGATTTGTTAAGGTTATATTTCGAAAAGCCTTTGGCCCCACTACAGTGGGCGGAGGACTCAGGAGCTGCTCTGGCTGGCTGTAAATATTTGCCTGTTGGAGGTCTCATAATGGTACCAAAACGACGCGAAGTGCTCCTTGGGGAGTGCCCGAGTGGTACCTCAACCATTTCACCTACCTACCCACGATGTCACAAACTATAGACCACTTACGAAATTGACAACAATTTCTAAATTATTTCAGCCTGTTGGTAAGACAAAGCTGGTTTTTGCTGTGTCTACCTTCATAAGCCCGATTCAACATGGTTTAGTAGAAGATCTACAGTTTTTAGTTTTGCAATTTATTTCTTAGAACTGTATCAACAGCATTAAGGCTGGCTATCGCGTAGATGCTGACTTTTCGAAGGCTTTAAATAGGGTCTCTTACAAAATCTTGCTAAGTAAATTAGCGTTTAGCCTTGAAGGCAAGGCATGGCAAACATGTTTACGGATGGCTCGTAGTAGGACAGAGGAGTTGGAGGGAGAGTATTCTGCAAAGAGCTCCCCATCAAGCTCAAATTTAGGCTTCCGGACCATTATAGTCTTTTCCAAGTGGAGGTAACAGCAATTAAGGAAACGGAGGACACTTCGGTTATTACTGCGAAGGATGTAAATATTTACTCGGAGAACCAAGCGGCAGCCAGGCCCTTGAACTCGTTGCTTGTGCATTCGAAATTAGTCGGGGAATGCCTGGCTTCTTTCGACGTATCTAAATACCACAATGTGCACTTTATTTTGGTGCCAGGCCACAGGAATATAGCAAATGAACTTGCTCGAACCGGTACAACGCTTGACCTCCAAGTGGATAAGACGTTGATACCTATGCCTATAGTCACTTATAAGCTACTTATAGATAGGGAAACCACCAATAAGGTAAATACAAACTGTGCGAACAGACACAGACATGGCTGAAATGGAACAGCGGTCGATCAAAAACCTCGTTAAGATTTAACAGATAAGCTATAAGAAACATGATAGGGGTATTAACTGGTCACTGTTTAATAGGCAGCCACGCTAGAAGGTTAGGACTCCTGTACATCGATTTCTGTAGAACCTGCCTTAATACAGAAGAAGAGGAAACAGTCAGACACCTTTTATGTGAGTGTGAAAGCTTAGCTATAAGGAGGCTACGCGCTCTTGATATGGCATTTTTAAGGGACAGATACCTGTAAACGGCCATATTTTCGATGATTTTCATTAAAATTATTTAAAATGAAGAAGTCAATATATTTTTTTCAAAATTGGCATACAGTTTATTTATAGATACTTTAAAATAATATATTGTACAATTTTTTTTTATTTTAGTCATTTCAAAATGGAGGATGTTCACTCAATTCTTCCAGGAAGGTCGCAGCGGAGGTTCTCGATCAGCAGACATTGTAGCATCGGCGTCAGTGACCTGAATACAAAAAACCAAAATTTTTTTTTATTTATTAATGTCATAATTTCTATATGATTTAAAAACAAATGAAAAAAAAAATTAGCGGCAAAAAATGTTTAAAAAAAAAATGAATTTTGGGGCGAATTTTCCTACAATTTTTGCTTCGAAAAAATTATTTTTTCGAAAATTTTTCGAAAACTTGTAAATTCACATAGAAAGCAATATCATATAAAAGATGTGTGCAAAATTTCAGGGAGATCGGTTAATAACTTTTCGAGTTATCGTGTACGCCAATTCGAAAAATATATGGTTTTTAGAAAAACGCGTCTAAAGTTTGAATACAACGTAACTACACCTCTCGCAGCGCTCGAACGCAGAGAATAGAGTCGTCAAGGTTGACGATCTGCAATGTAAGAAATACTTCAATTTACGTTCTAAAAATTGTTTGACATATTCTTAAAGGATTATATTAACATTTTAAGAATAAAAATTTTGTTTTCAAAATTCTAGACGTATCTGTCCCCTTAAATGATGCAGCGAACATAGCGCATCTAAAACTAACGAAGCTTTGCTCATTTATTAAAGCTATCAGATGGTTTGAAAAGGAACCCATAGAGTAAGGATAAACTCCAGTGGTAACACAATAGGCCTACGGTAGGTCTAAGTGTGTCGTTGCGACAGCCACTCTACCCACCTACCTAAAATATATTTAGACATAATTAGACCGCAATTTTACTTGGCAATTCTTCAAAAAGCATTGCAGATTTTACTCCAAGTCAAGTAGTTGTATTTTAACTGGAAATCAAGCAACCCTTAGACAATGACTTTCGAAATGTTGCACATATAATACTTTGTAGCAAGCAAAAAAGTGAAAAAGTTGTAGGGCCACAAATTTGATTTTCATAGATATGACTCAGTCATAAACCAACTCACATATTCCAACAACTCAACAATAAAATATGAAACTGGCATGCAAATCACGCTTTGTTCAGGCCTCTCAGCAATCGCTCCACCCATTCATCTGAACGTCGAAATTTACAAAACAAATGCGTTAATCTCACTTTGCACTTTGACTAAATTGCTTGCGTGTGCCGATAACCCCCACTGCTAGAAAACCACTTTCTGTAGACGCACAGCATGTCGCAAGGCTTTGATTTTATGCTGCCTCGTTCTCTCCTCCACCTCGATATTATTTGACATTTGAGCAATCGGCAAATATAATATTTTATTTTATTATTTTAGAATGAAAATTCAGCAGCGTGCAAAAGACAGGCTGTCTTCTCAACCAACGCCCTCATAAAGCAAGTGTTTTTGGCAAATAAATAAAATATTTAAATGCAATAAATATCGGGTGTAGAGTAATACAAAAATATGTATATTTGCCAGCTATATACCGTTATATATATTTATATATATATATATATATATATTTGTGCTGAGGCGAAATCAAATTTGAAAATTGTTTGCTTGCACATTCGTTTTTGGCACGAGCAAGTGCCTATGGGCATTGTCTACTCGATGGGAAATATAATAAAAATATAATTTTTCGTTTTGGCGACACTTGACGCCTTTCCGTTTCCTGTCGATGGCTTCTCGTGTGAGTATGCATAAATATATGCAAAGCAACAATAGCAAAACTAAACATAGATATGCACAGTCTTTGAACTCTTATCTTGGTTTAGTTATTGGCTTGTTTCGTGTTTTGGCTTTCGAGTTGCCAAAACAGCGGTCACAAGCGAGTTGCTGTTTGCTGTTTGTTGACGTCTTTCCTTAAGCCAACGCATACGCATAACTCGACAACACTTCCATAGCACTCTCACACACACACACATATATATAGAGGTTCACACACACACACACATAGAAGTTCACACTCACTGGCAGTCGCATGCTGTCACGCCTATTTTGATATATTCTTTTCTTGCTTGAACTTTGAACGCCTTTACAATGCAAAAAAACGGGCTTTGCATAAAGAAAATATTTCGTTGCATGCTGTTAGGCGCCAATGTGCTTACCCACAATTTTCAAATATACACACATTTGTATGGGACGATTTGCATTCAGTAATTGAATTTTTCTGCAATTTATTGTCAGCAGGCGGCGCGACACAAGCAACCAGAAAGGGTTAGAAGAACACAAAAATGCGGGCAAATGGAATATTGAATATATTTTGAATCGAAAAGGCAATAATGAATATTCAATACAAGAAATGGGGCATGCATTTAGGAGGCTTATAAGAAGTGAATTTAAAAAAGAAAAAAAATATTTGAAAAAGTTAAAAAATATGTGTGTAAAATTTTCGTAGCAGAGAAATATCAAATCATACAAAAGCAAAATTATTTCCTTGCATATACTCGTATAAAACTGTGCACCACTCAGCTAGGTATTGGACCAAACCGATTTTTCTATTTAAAGAGTATATATATATATACCTTCTGCTCAAATATGAACGAGACTTTATCAATAAAACGGTCCGCGGATACCATATGGATGGTAGGACTGTTATAAGCTTACATGGCGAATTTCAGGGGATATGTCGCATAGTTTGTTTTCTGTGCTACTGTAAACAAGTCAAGCTAGAGTTTCTAGAGTGTTTTTCGAATTTAACGATGGAAATTCAAGTTGAACAAACAATTTGTTTGAAATTTTGTTATTCCAACAAAATTTCGGCTTCAGACGCCTTAAAAATGTTGCAGACAATCTATGGGGACTCTGTTCTATCGCGTGCACGTGTTTTCCAGTGGTACAAATCGTTCAAAGAGAGCCGTACATCGGTTGAAAGCTTGCCTCATGAACGTCGTCCAGCGACATCAGTAAACGACGAAAACATCGGAAAAGTAAAGGAAATTGTGCTTGAAAATCACCGTGTGACCGAAAGAAAGATAGCTAGTGAGCTGAGCATATCAAATGGACCCGTTCATACTATTATTCATGATGTCTTGGGCATGAGACGAGTGTCCGCGCGTCTTGTTCCAAAATTGTTGAATTTTCTTCAAAAAGAACAACGCAAAACTGTCGCTAGGGAAATGCTCGCCATGACTGATACGGACATCCGGCACATCATAACTGGTGACGAGACTTGGGTTTATGAGTATGACGTCGAAACAGCCCAACAATCATCGGAATGGCGCTCCCCGGAGGAGCCGAAACCCAAAAAACCACGATAAAGTCGCTCAAAAATTAAGGTTATGCTGACTGGTTTTTTCGATTATAAAGGTGTGGTGCACTCGGAGTTCCTTCCGCAAGGCCGATCGGTTAACGCTGAATATTATTTAGACGTTTTAAAGCGTTTGCGCGACAACATTCGTCTTAAAAGGAAGGAATTGTGGGACAATAAGTCATGGTTCTTGCATCACGATAATGCACCAGCTCACACATCACGTCTTGTTCGCGATTATTTGAACAAAAATAATGTTAATATCGTTTCGCAAGCACCGTATTCGCCTGATATGGCCTGTTTCCCAAGCTCAAGTTGCCGCTCCGTGGAAAACATTTTGAAACAATTGAAGTCATAAAAGAGAATTCGAAGAAGGAACTGAAGTCCATACCGAAATCGGTCTTCCAGAAATTCTATGATGATTGGAAAAAACGTTGGCATATGTGTATCGCCTCCAATGGTGATTACTTTGAAGGAGATAAAATAAAAATTGAACAATAATTAACCGTTTGTGTTTTATTAAATCAGTCTCGTTCATATTTGAGCAGAAGGTATATATATATATAATTGGCGCGTACACCCGTTTTGGGTGTTTGGCCGAGCTGCACCTCCTCTTTGTGGCGTGCATTTCTTCCACAAATGAAGGAATCTACACTTTCAAGCCGACTCCGAACAGCAGATATTTTTATAAGGAATTTTTTAATGGCAGAAATACACTCGGAGGCTTGCCATTGCCTGCCGAGGGGCGACCGCTATTAAAGAAATGTTTTTTCTTAATTTTGGTTCACCGAGATTCGAACCTACGTTCTCTCTGTGAATTTTGAATGGTAGTCACGCACCAACCCATTCGGCTACGGCGCCCGCCGTAAATATTAAAACACTGATTTCTCCGATTTTCGAAGTTAGCCTCCATAATCGTGATATGAACCTTTCGAAGCTCGATAGAGGAGCTTTGGTAAAAAATATTTAAAACGTCTTTTTTCAACTTTATTTAGGACTCTTATTCGGTTTCTAACGAAAGTTTATATACATATTAATATGAAATACACAAATCTGTGTTATTAATGATTGGGTGTTGATTCGGATGCCAGCACTCTTTCCATCGCTTTGGTAGTTTTCCTTGCGTGCGTGTAGTTTTTGATTTCCCGGTCATCACAAGTTTTCCCTAGCGGTCGTTGGTCATTTTGAGGACTTGTTGCTTCAAATCTCTTCTTCTTTTCCAGCTCCATTTTACTATATCGAGTATTTTACACATTTCTCGTATGCACGTTCTATAGCTGTTGTGTCTGCGCATGTCTCAATGACACACGTCATTAGTGGTCGAATGCAATTTTATTAACCCATACTTTGCTTTTTATGCTCTTTACTTTGTTTCGCCCAATGGCGTCATGTAAACAACTAGAGACTCGGGCTACATTTCAGCACTGACTTCGAACTTTTTAAAGATGTGACCCACGTAATTAAACTCCATAACTCCAAATTAAACTCCTTTGTAAATCATCTTCTGCATCTGAGATAAGTACGGCGTCGTCTGCATAACAAATAACACAAATTTCCGTGTTTCATAATTAACGTCCTCTAGAAACATTTTTAACGCTCAAATTGTTGCCTTGACGAATACCAATTGCAACTTGTAGATTCGTACTTAATTGTCCGTTTAATTTACGTTGAATTGTTTTTATTCAGATTGGCGATAGTGGCAATTATTCTACTGTGCCTTTTTTTACTGTATCTAAGACTTCCATTAGGTGCTGGAGCAAGACTCGATCAAATACTTTTATGAGATCTACGAAGCAGACGAACGCAGGATTATTGACTTCTATGTCTTTCTCAACTATCTGCTTAATATAAATTATTTAAAACTAAAATGCATTAAGAACTCAAAAATTAAAAACATAGGCGTAATCCGCTTGTTTCATCTGTTGTATATTATTTAAGGGGACAAGTACCTGTAAAATTTCGATTTTTTTTTCATAAAATGTTAATATAATATTATATAATCATTTAAGAAAATGTCAAAAAATGTTTAGAATGTAAATTTAAGTATTGCTTATATTATAGATTGTCAACCGTGACGACTCTATTCTTTGCGTTCGAGCGCTGGGAGAGGTATAGCTACGTTGTATTCAAACCTTAGACGCGTCTTTCTCAAAACCATATTTTTCGAATTGGCGTACACGATAACTGGAAAAGTTATTGACCGATCTCCCTGAAATTTTGCACATATCATTTTTATGATATTACTTTCTATGTGTTTCAAGTTTTCGAAAATTTTTCGAAACAAAAATAGTAGGTAAATTCGCCCCAAAATTCATTCTTTTTTGAAGCATTTTATTCCGCGTCTTTTTTTTCATTTGTTTTTAATTCATATAGAACTTATGACATTAAAAAACAAAAAAAAATTTTTTTTTGTATTCTGGTCACTGACGCCGATGCTAAAATGCCCGCCAATTGAGAAGCCCCGCTGCGACCTTCTTGGAAGAATTGAGTGTACTCGTACAGCCACCATTTTAAATAATTAAAATAAAAAACAAAATTTATGTTATTTTAATGTATAAATAAACTGTATGCCAATTTTGAAAAAAATATATTGACCTCTTCATTTTAAATAATTTTAATGAAAATCAGGGAAAATATGGCCGTTTATAGGTATCTGTCCCCTTAAATATCATATCTCTTTTTTACACAAAATTTTATAATAGGTGATATTAAGGGTCAAAGAGCAAAACTACTTTTTTACTAATGATTCCCAGAAAAAAGTTGATTATTCCGTATAGTGTAATTAATAATTATCCTACAAGAATATCCTTTTCTTTCTGAAAGTCGTGCTCTTTCCGCATGCAATGGAAAAAGCGTGTATTTTCGTGTCCCCACGTCAGCTGATTCTAAGTTATCGGAATTATCTCGATTTAAATAACGCAAGAGACTGTCGCCTCAGCAGCGTACATTTGAAGATTTGAAAAACATCTTTGAGTGTCGAAAAGTGAAATACTGTCGGTTTGGCCTCGCCTCTATTGTGCATATTCTGAATAATTCAAAACAAGAAATGGACTACTCTTTTCCTACACTCACTTTCGACAGGCTCTTCAAGATAAGCATACCGTCAAGAAGAGAGTGGCAAATACCAAGGTCATGGGGAAGAGGAAATTAAATTTCTATATGAATGGTTGAAAGCTGGACGATAGGGTTGGCTATAGGGTATTTTCGAAGGAACTACGACTTTAACTATCCGTTCGGCTACTGGACTACTGCAGCGTCTATCAGGCAGAAGTTCTACCGATAAAGGAAGTGGCTACGTATCTATCTAAATATGCGGGACGTAACAAAAACTACAAAGAATGAATGTAGCTACACTAAGCTCAAAAATTGCATAGGAATGCCGAGCAGCCCTAAATGATGTTAGTATCGTATTCAAGGTCAGCCTTATTTGCGTTCCGGGGCATCGAGATATTGAGGGAAATTATACAGCTGAAGTGCTAAGTGATGAAAATACCTTATGTTCACGAGCAAACTGATAATTGAAAACAACATTATCCAAGAAGCCAATAGGTCATAGAGTGATGAAGCCATATGGGTAATAGCTATGTTGCAATTTGAAAGCTACGAAGCACCGAGAGATTTGGTAACTCCCAAAACACTCAGGTCCATTGTATTAAAAACTCCGGAAAGTTAAAGGGCATATATTTCAGGAGGAAAGGAGAGAAGTAACAGAAGGAAAAAGATAGGATAGAATGGATACATGAAGGTAGCTGTGAGTAGACATGTGGGAATTTTCCTGAAATTTTTTTAATCTGAAAAAGAGTTGATAGAACGAATTTTACTCATTCGCATGACATCGGAATCCAAAATCGGTAGTTTCGATAGGAATCGGTAGGAAAATGCAGGATACTTACAGAGACGATTAGTGTGGCCGCAGATAAATAAGAAAAATACAAAGGAGTTGCTTAGCCTTTCCAGATAGGATATCTGAAAGGTAGTAGCTGGAATAACAGGTCATTGGCTATTTGGCAGGCTTGAGGTTAGGTGTTTTATCCCATGAATATTATAGTAAAGGGTGGTTAAATTTTAAGGGCCGATATTGAATGTAAACCACACCTAAACGTCAAGCTTATTTCTGCATTTCGATTGACACTTTTCAATTTCAGACTAATTCAATTTGAACTATAGAAAGATACATAATCGAGCAACGCGTTAAAGTTATTCAGGCGTATTATGAAAACGGGTGTTCAAATCAAAATGCAAATCGCGCACTTCGTGATTTTTTCGGTCAATTTAATCTTCCAAATGTGCCTACAATCCGAAAAATTGTGCAAAAGTTTGAGCAAACCGGGTCTGTAGGAGATGCGAAAATACCAGTGCATGCTCGTACAGCTCGTACTGCAGAAAATATTGCTGCTGTTCGCGATTGTGTGGTTGAAGAGCCGTCCACCTCAACTCGTCGTCGTGCCCAACAATTGAACCTCAATTATGCCTCAGCGACATCGAAAATTTGGACCATCGGATGGAGGTGTGCCGCCGAGGCCGCAACAGTCATTTTACCAATATTTTATTTCATGCGTAATTGAACTATACCAATATTATCATAATAAAGAGAAATAACAATATTAAATATTTTTTCATTCTCTCACGATGCACAAAAGTCACAAAATAAATACAAATAATAAAAATAAATCGGGTTCCCGCATCGCTCATCACAACGGACCTGTAAGGTCTAAGTGAGTTGGTCGGGTACACCGGCTGCCACCATAGCCTAACCTAGCCTATGTATTCATCAAATTGCACATCAAATTCTCTACAAAGTCACTTAAGTTTGCCGTTAAGCCTAATTAGTAACGAAAAAGTAAAAAAGATGCGACAATCAAATTGAGAACAAATTGGTGCTGTCAACTAGTAAATGCACTAGAAAGCGGTGACAAAGGCATACGGAGATGGGAAAAAAGTTGCAAGTCGAAAAAATCGTTTGAACGTTTCAAATGTGCATACCAAGCATGATTACGCAGCTAATTGCTGGGCTATGAGAAAAAAAGCTCATTTGCCGAATTATAGGCAAAAAGCTTAAGTAAATGCTTTGAAACGGTCTTCTTAGGCACTTTCATGAAATTTTGCTGCCACTTGACTTTTGCCTCATTCGAGTGTGTATATATTTGCACTAATGTGCATGTGTGCGTGCGTGGTAAAAAAGCTCAAAGAAAGCGCACACACACACACGCACATACTAGTGAGTGAGTGAAAAACTGCGCAAATTTTAAAAGTGGAAATTGTCTGCATTTCTTTCCATACTCAAACACACGCGTAAGCATTTTTATTAAAAAGTGTAGAGAGTAGGAAGAAATTTAACGTTTTTCGCTACCTGAAAGTATGCAACAAATTACAATTACCTTAAGTAGCTGAACGTTGTGCTTGTACAAAACATTCCCTTAGTTAGTGTGGAAATTTGGGATTTTCACTTTTTTTTTCCAAAGCTACATCTGTGTTTGCGTGTGTTCTTAGAAGTTAAGATGGAATGCCAGTAACGTTTTTTGCTTTTTTTGTTTTTTGTAATTTAAAAGGCAAAATGAATGCTGTCCTTCTTCTGCACGCTATTTGCCTTGCTTGTGCTCGCTGTGTATTGTCTGTTTGGTGACTTTATACCTGGTCATACGTTTTTTCATCTTTCCGCAATTCCTGTTTTTTTTTTGTTTTTGTAGTTTTGTTTTTTTTTTTGTTGTTTTCATACAAGCTTCTTTACTCTACTAAAAGCCACTTAAGTTCAAATGTCGTTATTTGTTGCCTGCGTCGTCCCCCTACCCTTTGCCGCGCTACCAGGTCTCCACTCGCTCTACGTTGCTGCTGCAGTTCAGCTGCCATTGGAATTTATGGTGACGTTTATTATTGGCATAATTAAAAGCATGCCAAGCAGCAAAATGAATTCATGCGCATCAAGGATAACAAATTGCGCAAAATGCGCATAAAGTGTGTGTAGGGAGTAGAGTGTGGCAGAAAAGGGGTGGTTTCGTTAGGCGGCTTACGTACAAAGTAATGCTTCGCTTCTCTCAACATGCGCTTATTAGTTTTTTTCTCATTTGCTACTGTGCTCTGTGCTGGCAATCACAAAATTATTCATTCAGACTGCAATTACCCTTTCTTTTCTATGTACTGCATTCCTTGCCTACTTCCAGGCGTCTCACAAGTCGTAAGTCTTTCAGTTGAATGTAAGAAGTAAGCGACCATAATCACTAGAAATAGGTGCATACAGCAAGCGCCTAAAACCCTCCTATTATGTCGTTTCAGCAGCATTAGCATCATAAATAACGCAGTGTCATCTTTTAGGCGCGAAAGGTAGGCATTTCTTGTGCGCACAATTTTGCAATTCTGCTCAATGACGCGAAAGAAATGAAATTTTTCGTCATTAAATGTGTTGGAAAATATTCAACATTTTTTCGTAGAAATTTTAATTTCAGCTTTTCGGAAGCTAGAATGATAAAGCGTATTTTAAATAAAAGTACTCATTGGCTGGTTATATTCACATATAAATAACTTTATATGTAAATGCTATTATATCCTTCATATATTTCGTGGATAAAGTACGATGACACGTATTCTGACCTGAAAGAAATTAAAGCTGATGTCCAGCATGGTGGCGTTTTGGAGAACATTCTTTACCGAATTTTTACATGCGATTTGCTTACCCATCAGAACTGCGCCAAAGCAATCATTTGCGGCAGATGACACCACTATTTTGTCAGTTTGGATTGATTGAGTCAATTGTCTATGAGTGGACAGATAAGCATTGGCCGGCAACAGTCCTCAACGAAAGAGGCTGCTGTCAGAGCTGCTACACCTTCTCGGCGTGACTTGTACGTTGCCAGATCTGTGGTGAATGAAGCCGCCATTCGATTTGCCATCGAATCTTTTGGCGGCTACAAGTCCACCGGACCAGATGGCCATACTGCAGCCCTGAAGAAAACCTTCACTGCATGCTTGGCACTGGCTAATATATATACCAGACTCGTGGAGGATGGTGAGGGTCGCTTTCATCCCTAAGGTTGGGAGAGATGACTACACCAGGCCCAAAAGCTTTAGACCTATCATTATGACCTCTTTCATGCTGAAAAGTCTTGAACGGCAAGTGGAGTTGCATATGAGTCAGAAGTCGCTGAACGTTCCCCCACTCCCTCCATTTCAGCATGCCTATCAAAGCGTAAAATACTGCGAGTCGGCACTGCAAAACCTTGTTGCAGGCCATCGACAGAAGGGACTACGCTATGGGCATCTTTTTGGATATAGAGGGGGCTTTAGATAATGCCACTTTCGACAGTATGTGCAGCTCTGCCAGCAGACATGGTGTAGATCGGGTGCTGGTGAAATGGATTCGTTCAATGCTAGCCCAAAGACTTGTCACATCTGTAGAAAAGTACAGAAAACACTGGATATGATTGACACTTGGTGCTGTGCGAATGGGCTATCGGCAAACCCCACCAAAACTGGTATTGTCCTCTTCCACAGAAGGAGGAAGCTTGATGGACTCGTGCTACCTAAGCTAAAAGGAGTCACAATCCAGCTATCTAAAGAAATTAAATATCTTGGAGTAATCCTCGATAGTAAACTTCTTTGGAAGTCACATGTTGAAACAAAAACATGCAAAGCACTGAAAGCCTTCTGGCAGAGCAAAGGTATCTTTGGGAAAACGTGGGGTCCTTCCCTTAACAAGGTCCTATGGATCTATACGGCTATGGTAAGACCTATTATCACCTACGCATCAGTGGTCTAGATGAGTAGACTCCCTCTCGTGGGAGTCAGGAGGACCTTATCGAGACTACAACGCACTGTGGCGATCTGTTGCACTGTTTTCGCATTTTCACGGATGGCTCCAGGACCGAGCACGGCTCCGACTCTGAAGTCTACGTGGAATCCAGCGCGACAAAACTGCACTTTGCTCTTGGAATGCATGCATCTGTGTTTCAAGCGGAGGTGTATGCAGTTCAAGAAGCGGTGAACTTTTTTGTGGAAAACAGATGGAGAAGCAGTTCTGTATGTGTCTGCAGCGACAGCCGTGACTTTCGACAGGCCCCCAACCACATCAGGGGTAGTCGAGTCCTGTAAATCTAGGCTGAACTATTTCATTAGACATAACAGCCTTATGGTAACATGGGTTCCGGGACACGTGAGTATCGTGGGAAATGAGTCCTCTGACTTCTTAGCTAAGATGGCCAAATTCTTTGGCCCAGAGCCCGTTTTGCCACTCCCTTGTGCGGTCATCAAAACCACGGTTAGCAAATGGATTACTACAACCCACAAGCGAGCTTGGCAGGCTGAGAGAGGCTGCAGATGGACTAAACTGATGTTACCTGTCATGCCCGATCGACTGTCGCAAACCCTCCTGTCATAAAGCAGAAGGGAGTGGAGACAGCTGGTGGACTGAAGACGGGCCACTTTCTGTGGGCGAAGCACATGCAAAGGTTGGGCATCTCAGACAGTGTACTCTGCCCAGCTTGTGAAGAGGAGGATGAGACGGCGGACCACTTCCTGTGCGTCTGACCTGCCTTCGCTCGAATCAGGTTTGAGGTCTTTGGCACTGATGTGTTAAGAAACGCCCACCTTGGCTCCTTGGCACCACAAGATCTACTCAGATTTGTTCGGAGATCGGGTAAATTTAAAGAAAATGAAAAAAAATCCAAGTGTAGTACAATGGACTTAAATAATGTCTGAGTGCTTCACTTGCTAGTTGTCTCGACAAAAAAAATACTGGGCGCATAGAATTAAATGAAATAAAATCCGTTCATATTGACTTCACGTACAACAAAATGAGATACACAACATATATAAAAGGAGTGAAAATTTTGTATCATAACACGACTAAATACCTCGTTATAACTCTTAGCACAAACCTCAGATGGAGTGCTCAGGTAAAGAAGAAAAGAAAACTTGGTATTAAATGCAGAAACATGCATTAGGTTATGAGCAATCTATTCGCTTTATCCACTTATAATAAAATATTTCTCTACAAACAAATTTTAAAACCAATGTCGTTGCCCAGCAACAACCTTCAAATCCAAAGGTTCCAAAATAAAGTCTTGCGATGCGCTACTAACGCGCCATGGTATGTACGCATCAGTGATCTTGAACGCCAGCTCGGCATAGAACCAGTTGCCGGCATAATTAGAAAAAAAATGCGCATATGAGCGCAACCCTCGCCGACCAACACAAACGATTAGAAAGGTTCGAACGCAAAAAGCATGAGGTGGGGTGGAAGTAATCAACTTCTTTGCAAGTCTTGTGCAAAGCATCATGATATTAATTCTGTTTACAAAAAACTAAAGAAGATTGTTGTTTAGTTTATTTATTTTAATGAAAAAAAAAGTTGTTATTTGGAAGAAAGAATTATTTTAGCAGCGACCTGAAGATTTTAAAATTTTAACTAAAAAAACGTTCGTGTTGCACAGTACACATAACAGAAGTGAAACTTTCAAAGCAGACAAAGAAAGATGGAGAGACCCGAGAGAGAGAGAGAGTGAAAGAATGTATATCTAAATAAATTCACAACATTTGCAGAGTAATACAAGTAGATAAAATTTACAAAAAACGGAGAAGGGTCGCCCGGTGTAGGCAAACGCAGGACACAAACCGTGTCAACAACGCGCACTACTCCGAGCGTTTATCACCCCCACAAACGCAGCGCTTCCAGGACCGCAGCAATGACACAAATTACCGCAAGACAATACCAATAAATCCCACGCCGGAATGGATAGCACTTTATAGTACGCACACGCACTAGCCAGGAAACGGAAATAAGCGCCAAAAAGTAGGCAGCAAAAACGCAAAAAAATTGGGACCAAAAAACGCCCCAAACAGTAGGCACCAAGGAAATATAATGCCAAAAAGTAGGCACCAAAAATATATTTCCTAAAAGTTTGCACCAACAATCAAGCGCCAAAAAGTAGGCAGTGTTATTTCTCTCTATAAATTAGCAACCACAAAGAAAAACTCAGGAAAAATAACCTAAAGTGTATCTAAGATATATATAAGGTATAGCTATCTCTCCCCTTTTCCTCTACGTTATATTTTTTTTCTCTCTCGCGGAACGAAAATGCCCAAAACGTTGCATGACCTTGAAATTTTACTCTCCATTCACGATCGTCCATCGATGCCTAAGAAGTTTCACTTGAAAAGGAAAATTACAATAAAATAGAAAATACAAAAACTGATTGAACAAGGAAAGTGCTGATGTATCCAGTCATAAAATTTAAAACTCAAAAGCCTGAGGTAATTAGTCAATAGGCAATAATTAGCAAAATGTGCGCGGCAGAGCGTTTGGTGAAAACTTAAGGGAACCTAGAAATTTGGTGGTTTACAAATTTCAAAACAACGATTTTTTGTTTCTTCGATATTTCGAAAGTATAGTTCCTTAAGAATATACTGTGAAATTTTCATGCGGAAATTCCTAGTATTATAGCTTCTAGAGCCCATTAACTAGGTAAAGAGCGGTCCGTGCCCTCCTGTACCTCAAACTTTAAACTCATTTATCTCGAAACGACTTTGATGTTGTCAAAAAAAAAAAATTATTCGACCGAAACGTCTGAAATTTTCATATGTTGTTCACGACTTCAATGGCTATCGTTCGTATTAAAATCATATTATTATTTTAAATATTTTGTATTTTTTTTATTAAAAACCTGAAAGAGCCCGATCTTTAGAGTGCCAAATTCGAAACCGTGCCATTTTGTCTTGATGGTTTGCCAGCACCATTTTCATGACTTTGTTGACATTTTCATCTGTTGAAGACGTTGATGGGCGACTAAATCTTCCACGATTTCTCGGCCCTTTGCAAAAGCCTTATACCACTCGTAGGCGCGTGTTTTTGAGAAATCATACTCGCCATAGGCTTTCTACAACATGTTCAACGATTCGGCACACGAAATCGCGTTCAAAACACAAAAATTAAGACAAATTGTTTGTTAGATATTAATATATTATCCATAGCTAACTGACAGATCACCCTCAAGCTCTGCGCCGCTATAGAGGACAGTTGCACCAACATTCCAGCAAAAAAAATTTAGACATGCAAGTATGGGTAATGCGCGCTTTTTAAATGAACAATTCCCGATATTTTTTTGACAGAATGTATGTGCATACTCGTCTTTATACATATGTAGGAAGTAGCCTATTTGTGGGAAATACACTCGGAGGTTTGCCATTGCCTGCCGAGTGGATATTTTCCAGGCGCCTGTATATCTCACTTACTTCTGCCTATTACTTCTCCGTTAAATTTATTTATTAAACAATCATATTTGTTACCCTCAATGGCTACTCATGAAAATTCAACTCCAAATGTGTCAACACTTTATGAACTGCACTCACTGCCCTCCTCAAAGCCATATGAAACAATTTAATCACAATTCAATCAGCACCAGTCAACCAACTAATCTTTTCAATTGGTCGTGAGGCGAACGAAAGTTGGCAGCCACGCACCCAACTGGCAAATCCTCACGCTCCACTTCCAAACACAAAAAAAAAACATAAAAAAAAACCCGAAAAAAAAACTTAAAACCAAAGCACAAAAATATAGAAAAAAGAAAAAAAACACATTTGAAATCTCGTCGCGTATTTTTCCTGACGATTTGTGCACCGCATTTTTTATTATTCACACAAAATGCGAAAGCATAAAAATTGTGTTTGTTGTTCGTTCTGTTGTTATTGTAGTTGTTGGTAGTGCAAACTTTCATAGTAACATTACAGCACTCGCGGCAATAGTTTCAAAGTTGTTGTTATTGAATTTGGCAGTAGTTGTTGTTGTTACGTACAAAGTTGTTATTGTAATGTTACTGTTATTGGCTTCGTCGCCATTTCCTCGTTACACAATTTTTTTTTTTTGCCTCAACTTATGTACAACGCACACACACATGCACACTCACACACTCTCATATGCAGAATGGAAATGTTGGCGTGGAAATTACGCTTCGCACATGAGCTGTTATAGAATACCGCCAAATGTTTGTTGTTGTTGCTGTTGGTGTTTTCGCTCTTGCCACTATCGGTGTGGCATTGCTGTCAATGCTGTAAAATGCATGGTTGAGCAGCAGCAATAGCAACAACATCAATAGTAGCGGCAACGATAATGTCGGTTGTATTGGCAATGTGGCAATAGCGGCATATGCGCCGAAAAATATGTTACGATTTGAACTTTTGCATTTTTATTTGCATTGCAAAGTTTTTGAAATTTAATTTCTTTTATTTATTTATATTTTTATTTTATTTTTCTGTATTCTTTCTTTTTCGGTGGCTTTACTTCTTTCACTTCCGTTCACTTTTGCACGCTCAGCCTTGCGCAACCAAAACATGACAGAGCACGAAAAGCTAGCAAATGCTGCGCAATTGAATAGAAGGGGGTACAAGCAGTAGTGAGCGTTTACTTGTAGTTATAAAAAAATATTAAAAAAAAAATGAAAAAAATCGCATAAAACGAATGCCTTGAAAAATGTTGACACTACGTGACGCAGATAACTGATTTGAATTTAAAACTCATTTGGAAAATTGTTTACATTGCATGCACGCGCACAACTGAGCAAGTCTATGGGTCCGTGAATAGATTTGCATTACATTACATATTCGTGCATGCATGTAATGTGATTGTATTTACTTAGAGGCATATTTTTAAATGTTAAATAGAAGCAAGAAAAATAATGAAGAAAATTCTGTTTTACTGCGTTTCTTTTGTGTCTATTATTTACATATACGACGTTTGCTCAAATTTTTTTATTTATTCATCAGTAGACATAGTGAGCTCATAAAACAATGAGAAAAATCTAGATCCCGTTTAACCTCAGCTACTCAACGGAAAATTAAGAATTGTACAGAGACAGTCCAAGACAGTATGTACAAGAAGACAATTAGGGCCGCCAAGAAAGAGAGCTGAAGGGCGGTTTAGTCATTTATTGAATCTACCAAAGATTCTGATAAGCTCAGCCGTGTCTTTCGAAAGCTCATTCAATGACTTCTTGGATCAAGAAACCAGATGGTACTTGGTGTATTACAACAGAAGTATCGCTAGAACTTTTGTTAAACACTCATTTTCTGGGATGCAGCGCCCACGAAAGTGCGAGGGGAAATACTAGGCGGAGACAATATGGTCGACAGCACCTTGCAGATTACAAAGGGCAATCATCTCTTTTTCACCTCTAAGTCTCCGGGCTCTGATGGGATCAATCCAAATATGCTACAGGAAACCCTGGACTATATCCTACTATGTCTAGTGGTAATTGTCAAAGCGTGTTTAAATTAAGGTCTTATTTAAGATAGTAGGAAACTCGACAAAGTCGCTTTCATACCAAAAGTAGGTAGGAGGGGCATGAATCAATTTAGTCAATCAGCCAAGCTGCCATACAGCCACAATACCCTCTACTGGTTGAACAAAGTAGGAATAAACTTACCACCTTGAGTGAAATCCATAAAGTTACCTTAATCTGGTTCCCGTGACATCAGAATATTAATAGTAAGGAAAAAGCTCATGAACTGGCAAGAGGGTGATCTACCATGAACAAGGTTGGTGTAGGATCGGTATTCACACCACTGGGTGCAATTAAGAATGAAATTTCTTTAAAGTATCTACAAATCGCGGATTGCATATGGAGGGATCAGACCACCTGTGAAGTCAGCAGAACGTTACGGCGCACCTTCAACCTTAAAAAAACGTCAACATTGGTAAACATTAAACGATGGGAGAATCACGGCAGTCATAACTGAATCTTGGTCTGTCAGGGAACAAGCAGCCGCAATGGGCATCACTGCAAGCAACCGGAGAAAAAGGCAACAATCTTCAATTTCCTCTGTGACTGCCCTGCCCGATGGAAGGACAAAATGTTTATCCTGGACACACTCGAACAGCGGAGTCTCGACGTCAACAACCTATTAAGGTTCTTAAACCACTCACACTAGATAAAGTCATGCTGTAATTAACCGTTAATCAAGTTGGTAACGAGGTGTTGTAACAAAAAGTGCGATAGCGCTAGTTGGATTCTGGATGAATCACCACTTCAACCAACCAACCAACCAACCCATAGACATTGCCGACTAGGCATAGCGATAAGAGCCTCAAGATCACTTAAAACCGAAATCGTAATAACCACCGACCAAACAAATGAAACAATATAAAATTACGTGTTTTATTCAAGTTTCAGTCTTGAGCACAACTTACTAATATTTAGTGACTGTATTTATGTCGCCAAAGACATGATTTCCAAGGTTGAACATTCATCAGGTGACCCAACATTCATCAAACGCATCACAGAGACTTAGATTTATGAGTACGACACGCAATCCAGACATCAAACGACTGAGTGGACAGCCCCAAATGAACCAAGACCAACAAAACCACGTCGTTTTCAGAAAACGACGCTCACGGTTTTTATAGATTATGGATTACCACGGTATTGTACACCACGATTTTTTACCATAAGGTCAGATAATTAATAAGAATTATTAATGGGATAAAAAAGACAGGATTTGTGGTAAAGAACTCGTGAATTTTGCACAACGATAGCACACCGTCGGGCAGTGCCCTTAATATCTGTGAATTTTTGACCAAAAACGAAACGAGTGTTATTCTCTTTACAATTATTCTCCTTATCTTACAGCGATAATACACGCTGCGTCTTTGTGGAAACAGTGAGCAAAATCTTTAAATTTTACCAAACTAGAAATGTTTTTCTTAGTCTCGGCTGTTCAACCGCTTTCACTCCATCGAGGGCTAGTATTTCATATAAAAATGTTTGTGCTGAACCAAAAATTTAATACAAATTCGTTGATCCATCTTCTAGTAGCCAAAAAATCAACATCAAATCAAATACACCAAAACACATCTAACTTTGGTGAATGCTAAATAGCTTCACAAGAGCCCACTCCAATTGTTTACCTCTAGTGGCATATAAAGCACTTTCCAGCAAGGGCTGGCTAGTGCTTAAATTAAATATAAAAAGTTAAGTGTAAGATATAAAAGAAGTTAATTGAAAGATCCATATATGTAGGAGTAAATAGCTTCAAGCTGTTGATGAAGTTGCTCAAGTGAATGATTTAGCAAAATAGTGAGTCAGGATGCCTAATTCTTCTTTCCTACAGCATCTCGATAGCTACTATTAAAAGCACTCAAAATAGTACTAACTCTTACTGCATGGGACTGGGCTCAACTATTGGGTTGGGAAATAAGTTCGCAGCGTTTTTACCGAAGGCTCTACAAGACTCTTTACAACCTCTTTCCACCTCTCGACCAATTTGTTGATGCCGATCCGCCAAAAATCGCCTGGTCTGGTGTCAAAGAAGTTATTGAGGCAGTTTTTAAGAAACTCTTTGTTATCGAAGGTAACACCCTTCAAATGGTTTGACAGGAAGCGGAAAAGATGGTAATCGTTCGGTGCAAGGTCTGGAGAATACGGCGGATGCTGAAGCTCGTGGAGTGCGGCTTTGACGACTTGTGCAACATGGGGCGTTGTCGTAAAGGAGTATGGTTTGAACATGTTGATCAGGTCTTTTCAGTCTAATAGCTTTATTCATGCGGTGTAGCTGGGCAATGTAGAACTCCTTGTTGACCGTGACATTCATGACGAGCATTTTCGCATACCCACCAAAGATGAAGATCCGGCTTGGATGAAGATCCGGCTTGACTCTCAGCTTCGACGTATCTCCTGGAGTCACCCACTCCTTTCTTTGCTTCGTATTGATGTATGGGCACCATTTCTCATTTGCCGTGACGATTCGCTGCAAAAAGCGTGTTGCTCGATGGCGGGCGAGATGCTGAGAAGCACTTGGTTTTTTTGATTGAGCTCGTGAGGCACCCAAGATCCCAATTTTTCGGTAAATCCCATTGAATGAAGGTGATTGAGAATCGTTTTATGATCGCAGTTCATTTTTTCCATCAATTCACGACTTCAAAAGTGATTTGAGACGTTCTTCATCGAATTCAGGAAGCCTTTCGCTGTGAGACATGTCATCGATATGCAAGTCGCCATTTTTGAACTTTGCAAACCATTTTAGTGATGAAGACTCGCCTATGACACCTTCTCAATACACGTGGCAAATGTCCCAACCTCCTTCTGCTGCTTTTTCACCTCTATGAGAAGAGGAAAGGAGATCAGGTGTCGAAAATGTTGATGTTTACCTCCTGAGTGTTCCGCTTCTAAGCCTCAAAACTAATAAAACATTTAAATAACTCAAAACTACAATTAACACAATTTTGTACAGCAGAAAGTGTTCTAGTGGAAGATTACTTACACTTTGCCAAACAGAATACGAATCGTTGTAAAATAAAAGAATATATAAAAACACTATGAACTTATTCCCCAGCCCAAAACAATCGCATGTTGAGACTTCTTCTACTTATCACTGGCTGAATTGACACGTATCGTACCTGCCCAGGAGCAGGCCACAAGCTGTCAGGGGAAACTCTTCCATCTCCTTGTACGGGAAATCATCTCACGGGTTCCTTGTTTAGCTACATCATCTGCCTAGCAATATTCCAATATTTTGTAATATCCTAGCGACCAAGTACTCATAGGAGTTTGATATTAAAGTATTCATATGCATATCATCAATGCCATTCCATATCCCGAATTGCCGCTTGGCTGTAGAAATAAATGCTTACTTCGTTGACAATCGTTATGTTAGTGAATAGCCAATCATTTTCCTTTCTGTTGACGCGCTTTTCTCAGTAGACTTCTTCTCCAGCCAAACAGTTCAACTTCGAGCTTTCTACAAATGCAGCACCCGATCCACTTCTCCCTTGAGAGCATGTGGATAGAGAAACTCACACTAAGACCCTGCATGAGTGTTGACTAATTGTTCATATAACATAAGGATAAGCCCTAGCTTTCTAAGAATCTTAAACTGTCCATAGTTTAAGTGAAGCTTAAAGCCCGCACCTCTCACTCTTGTTGCGGCATGAGTAGCGCGAGTTTTGTCTGCAATCTTCACGGTTACCACGTTAAGCAATGCTTTAGGCGCTAATCTTGGCGTTGTCCGATGTGCTCCACTAAATCAATAAGGGAAGTTCTTTGGACTCGCTGCAGCTACTTAAGCAACGTTGGCTTCTCCAGCAAGAATCATCATTGTGGAGGGCTCTGTATAACAAAATTGCATTTATAACTGTGTTATAGAACCAGAATGTAGCAAAAGTCCATTATCCTTTTGCCTAATCCATACAAGGCGTCCTTTTCACGACGAAATATAAAATACCCAGAGCTCAATTCCCCACAAGGTGAAGCACCTAGGTCTAATCTTTGACAGTAAGCTAGCGTGAAAGCCCAACATTGAGGAGGGAGAAAAGAAGGCAACAACCGCCTTGTATGGATGCAAGGGCGCAATTGCCAAAAGATGGGGCCTTCCGCCTAGAGTTGTATTTTGTCTCTACAATACCATAATAAAGTCAATCTTGTTATATGGAATCGTTGCCTGGTGGAACTCACTAGAGAGGATGGCATTAGATAAAAAGCTGGAGAGAGTTCAAAGGACTGCACTCATTGGAATCAGTGAGGCGCTTCGCACTACTCCTACTTTATGCTGAATATGGCACCCGTAGATATTGCAGGTAAAACTGCTACTGCACGCACCGCTATCATATTGAGGGGTTCGGGCTATTGGCTCAATGCGCACTCAAGCATCCTTAGAAACTTTGCGTTAATCCCCCCGTCGAAGGATCAGTGTGTACCCTCGCTTAGTCCAAGCTGAACTTTCTCCACCCATCAAGGCAGAAGTCGACCGGGGGCAACACCTAGAGACAGGGCATGGTTAACCTGTTCACGAATGGCTTGAAGTTGTACGGAAGTGTTGGCGAAGAGCCCCCCATCAGACTCAAATTCAGGTTACCGAAACACTGCAGTGTCTTCCAAGCATCTGATTGGTACTCACTTGTGTAATAACTGTTAAGAAGGTAAATACTTACTCCGATAGCCAAGCGGCAATTAGGACCCTCTATTATGGGTCACTCGAAACTGGTCAGAGAATGCCTGGTCTCACTTTCGATAGCATCAGAATTCTTCGGCATATTGGGCAATCGGGGTACTTGGTCATAGTGGCATTGCTGGAAACTGTGAAACCAACGAGCTGGCCAGACAAGGGACTTGTGAGGTAGTGTGCCCACGAAAGGAGAGGATCGGGATCCGCTTGACAATCTGCGCTATACTCCTGGAAGGATGGGTTTTGCACCAACTCAGCAAGCGCTGGGCAAGTACACAAACTTGTAAGGTCGGGACGTTTGCCCACGTGTGCATTGGAGGCGTTCAAGAGATCTTCTGAGGATGACAAAATGGCAGCTCTCAAACTTCATGGGTGTTCTCACAGATCACCATCCGCAAAGTAAGCATGCCGTGAGGCTTGAAATTGCTTTCAGTTCCTTTTGCATCAGCTATATGGAGGATGAGGTTGACTCATCCCAGCACCTTCTCTTTAGGTGATCTGCTCTCGCGGGGCTAAGATTTAAGCACCTTGGCTCTAACTTCTTTGCTACGCCTGCTGACATAGCAGGCCTTGATATGATAAATCTGATCAACTTCATAAGCATCATAAAGCGGCTAACATAGCCACAAATTTGGCACCGTTCATAGTCCACAAATATTCAAAATCCACAAACGTTTGTTATTCAGGTGGAAAAACAACAAATTTTTTAGTGAGATACCTTGACACACAAACCTACGAACCAAGGCAAACCTGCAGTCGACTTTATTTAGCACTTCATTAGGTTTCAATGTAAAAGAGCACAGCTTTTCACGCAATACATACAGAATACTAGACATATGACCGAAAATGAGCAGCAACAACAACAGTTAGTGCTGAAAACTATAATTTTAGAATTTTTTTTTCCACTACTTAATTTAATTTTTTTTATACATTTAACATTTTCTACTTTCCTGAATTGTTTACACATCATTTAATTACAATTTTTTTCCCCTCTTTTCATATTTGAAAAATCGCTTATAGCGCCGCAATATGGGCAAACTTTTTTAACTTGTGCAAATTCGCTTGTTGGAAGGAATTTATTGCAAAGCGATGAAGTGATGTGTTCGACCAAAGGAAAAGTAGGTGAGTGGACGAGGGCCGAGGGGCAATTCGTTAAGTGACCAAATATTACCAAAAGCACAAGCAACGCGCATTTCGATAAGTTAGACTATGAAAAACAAAAAAAACAAAAAAACCCCTATCGAAATAACAAAAACCAACAAAAGCAAAGCGTACTCGCATGCTTTTATTTGCTTTTTTGCTTTCCACTTTCAACATATTTGAGGCAACCACTTGTTATTCCACAATATACCGTTTTTTTTTTTGTATTTAATTCTTCCGCCACCACAACCAATTTGGTCGCTCTAATTTTTCATGCCGGTCGCATTTCACACGCTCTCAAAAATTTTCCTGCACCGACTTTTCGCGAACTTTCTCGTTGAAAATTTGTGTGAAACAAAAAGGAGCAAAATAACAACAAAGCACCACTTTAGACAGTAAACGCCTGAGCGGCATACGAAAGTAGTTTTTAAACAGCTTTTAGCGATGGCGGTGACGACGGTGATGGCCATGGCGGTGGCAGCGGTCAATTGCATTTGGCAAAATCGACCAAACGGACTAATAAAACAAAGCAACTCAGAATGGCAAAACAACAAATGGAAAAGCGAAATCAAACTAAAGCACAATGAAGTAGTTTGGCTGCAGGTAGCACTTGAGTGCAATAAATTACAGCTCATTGCACTCTTTGATTAATATGTTTATTCATTTGTGGAAATTTATATTATTTCCCTCGCATATAAAACAAGGTGGCGCATAAGCTACCATCCGTCATTCGTTCGCTATAATTTCAAATTAGCTGGTAATAATTTTTCTAGTAAAAAAAGTAGACAAATTTCTATCAGAAATCCATCAGACTCGTCGGCAAAAATGTCCAAAATCTTCAAGATTTTTGGCCGATATCGATCAGAGATGGGAAGTCTGACGGACTCGTTATGGAAAATTCTGATATTTTTTCCAACGATCAGATAGATATCTACTAGATTTCGCTGAAAATGTTTAATGAGAAACAGATTTCATGTTTCCTCTTCTTGATTGGCGCGCTAACCGCTTAAGCAATTTTGGACGAGTTTAACAAAGCGCGGTAGTCGTTTCTTTTTCGTACTAACCGGCTGGATACACCAAGGGAAGACAAATTGTTTTTCACTAACGCAGAGGAGGCCATCTACTTCCTCTGCTTCCGGAATAGTTCCATGTATAAAAGTCATTGCAAGTGAGAAAAGTCCTCAATTGCATTCAATGGGGAATGGTCAGGACGATTCTTTTGCATATGATTCAAGCAGCTCACAACTTCCGGGCTTCACATAAATATCCTCTAGGTAGCTGCCGACCATTCGTTCGGCAAATCACAAAAAATAAAGCATATGTTCGCTAATGCATGCAGAAAGTTTGGAGACAGAAGATAGTTTCTAAATCAGCCTGTAATATGCAATATCGCTCTTATTCTTCTTCTTGGCGCGATAGCTCCTTTACCCTCCGTTGGAAGTGAATTTAAAATCTTTCTTTATAGCTAACCACTTGAGCTTCCAGGTAGCTTCCTAAAATCTAATTTCCAATCGATTTACGGATACGACTACAACCTTTTAAAAAGGATCTTCGAACAGAACGAAAAGAAGCCAGACCAGGGCGCACAACTGAAGCTTTTAAAAAGGTAAACCGATTTTGGCCGAGTTTAACAAAGCACGGCAGTAATTTCTTTCTTGATACTTACCTGACGTAGAGGTTGACCGGGCCCAGAACCCGTTTTGCCACTTCCTTCTGCAGTCATCAAAGCCACGGCTAGCAAATGGGTAACTACAACCCACAAGCGAGCTTGGCAGGCTGAGAGAGGCTGCAGATGGACTTAACTGATGTTACCTGTCATGACCGATCAACTGTCGCAAACCCTTCTGTCATTAAGCAGAAGGGAGTGTAGACGGCTGGTTGGACTGATGACGGGCCACTTTCTGTGGGCGAAGCACATGGAAAGGTTGAGCATCTCAAACAGTGTACTCTGCCCAGCTTGTGAAGAAGAGGATGAGACGGCGGGCCACTTCCTGTGCATCCTTGGCCCCTTGGCACCACAAGATCTCCTCAGATTTCTTCAGAGATCGGGTAGATTGAAAGAAAATTAAAAGGGGATCCAAGTGAAGTACAATGGACTTAATTAATGTCTGAGTGCTGCACTTGCTAGTTATCCCGACAAAAAATAAAAAAAAATAAAAATTTCTTTTTTTTTTAGATGAATTATTTTTGACTTTTATTTTACTTTTTTATGCCTTTTCAGTTAATTGTTAATTTATTGAATATCTGTTATATTTTTATTATTGCCATTAATTTATTAGGAAATTCGCTCTTGAAGTCGAGCAAAAAAATGTCCAAATGCCGATGGAAGAAAATAAAAAAAGAAAATAGAAAAACTAACATGAGATAATATAAAATAACTTAACTAAACATAATGTAACATAACATAACATAACTAACATAACAACATAACATAACATAACATAACATAACATAACATAACATAACATAACATAACATAACATAACATAACATAACATAACATAACATAACATAACATAACATAACATAACATAACATAACATAACATAACATAACATAACATAACATAACATAACATAACATAACATAACATAACATAACATAACATAACATAACATAACATAACATAACATAACATAACATAACATAACATAACATAACATAACATAACATAACATAACATAACATAACATAACATAACATAACATAACATAACATAACATAACATAACATAACATAACATAACATAACATAACATAACATAACATAACATAACATAACATAACATAACATAACATAACATAACATAACATAACATAACATAACATAACATAACATAACATAACACAACATAACATAACATAACATAACATAACATAACATAACATAACATAACATAACATAACATAACATAGCATAACATAAAACAACGTAAGAAAGCATGTCATAATATATGATAGTATAACATATCACAACATAACATAACTCACCATAACTAAGATAATTTATTACTTGGAAAACTAACTAATGACATCAAAAAAATCGATTTTGTTTTGGCTACTTTGACTTGCTGTTTGACATGATTCAGAAAACCCTATTCCCGCAATCGGGCTAAAATTTGTAAAGTTTATTTTGTATATGTACCTACACCTATATTTTTTTTGTACCTTGAACTAGGATTATATGATATTTAACATTTAGTACTTAACACATCTTTTACACAATTTACAGTAAAGAAGTTTATTAATCCACAGTTCTTAATTTTTCTCGACTTTCAACCAACGTAGTTCGTATCAAAGCGACAAGTCTACCGCAAGCTTTTTTTAATAAGGGTAACTTCCGACTGTATAGCTGTCTTGTTTTGTAATTGAAAAAAGAAAATGTTCATAAAAGTCTTTGATGGCAATATTCATGCATAAAAACTTATATCAACAGAGATGAATTCCTATAGAAAAAAAAATAAAATTCACCAGAAAGTGAAAACTTTGGCAGATTACATATATTTGGTTGAGCGCGCACTTGTGGTGTTTTTTATTATAAATAAGTAAATAAATAAATAAGTTTGGTCCGGTACTGGTCGTTCTGGCATTGCCATCTTCAAAAAAGTTTGGGTTATGCTATAGACGGTTACTTTTTGTGAGAAGAGTGGGGTCTCATGAAGTGCACGAGGGTTGATGGTTGCCCAACATGGAGTATTTTGTTTGTTTACATCCGCACAGAGGCGAAATTACATCTCATCTCTCAGCATAAATTTCTTAAAAAAATCAGATATTTCGTTATTCAGCTGTAACTGAAAGTACGCTACATGGCTTAAGTGATCATCTGACGGCAGCTATTGAGACAGCCAAATTCTATATGAAAATATTTCCTATTCGCTGGTCAAAATTCGTGAAGGAACTGCAGTGAAGGAACTGCCCAATGCGTTGGAGTCTTTAGCGTGGGTGTCGATGGTCTCAAGTGGTTGGCTCGTTCGTGACCGAACAGATAATTAGCGATGAGTGTTCGACGCAATTTCCTTACGCCGAGTCATCCGTTGATGGATTGCTGTGTGGCAGCTGACATATACAAAGTGGTGCAAAATTATTTATCGAATTTGGTTTTTGAATAAATTTTTTTACTAAATAGTTTACTAAATTAAAAAAAATTATTTCTAATATAGTAATTGAAATCTTTATTTTGAGCTTCAAGAGCTTCATTACTTGTCTCTTTGTATACTGCAGCTGTTTAGTTCACAAGAGTCAAATCTGATTGACGTGCCGCACCATTTGGAAAAATTATAAGTTTTCGAATAGGGTGATTAATTTTGCACCACTTTGTTAGTCGTTTGAATACTTGTGTCAAAATTTGCATTTAGTAAAGGCCACTGACGAATCAGTTTGAAAAAAGCTTAAGTCTAAGAAACTAATTTTATTGCCATCATTATGGCTGACACTTCTGCGCCACCTTGTATGTATTACTATTGCTTTATTTCTATTTTCTTTCACGCCCAACCAAATATTATTTTCATTATAAACACTTTAAAATTTAGCAAAATATAAATAATAAATATTAAACAAAAAATATAGAAAACAGCAGTGCAACTAAAAGCTCCCAACTCAATGTAAAAGTTCCTCGAGCACCAGCAATCGCTTTTCACATAATTTTCGTGATTTACTCGCAAAACTAAAAAATCGCTAAAAGTTGATTTGCGCAAAACAATAAAAATGATGGCAGAAAACAATGAAAGCGCACACCTAGAACAAAAACAAATAAAATAAAAACAAATTCCCAGCAAACAAAAGTTATCAGACACTTGAATCACTCACCTGCATAACCAACGCTGCCACCAATAACAATGAACTGCACTTAGGCAGGGGCCGCAATTGCGGTGGTGAGTTTTTAAGCTATTTCTTCTTATTTTTCATACATAGCAAATACCTATGTGGTTTTTCGTAAAACAAACTAAACCGAGTAAGCATTTTCTGTAGATTATACAGCAATGTTTAATCCCTTAGTCATTCATAGCTAGAGCTTTTGAATATATTTTTGTGAAATTTGAATAAAATATAAAATATTTCTCTGAATGATAATTATTTATTGATCGAAAAGCAAAACCTATAGGCTGTTAAGTAGTTAATTCAAAAGTTCATAGATTTACATTTTCATATTTTTTACTCAGCAAATACTTGACCTAGATTTTTTTCTACTCTTCTCCTATGCGAGAGTATCTTTTCAGATCAGGTTCGTAGGTATTTTTAGCTCTTTATTTTAATATTTTTCTTTAGTGTAGCATTTTTGACTATGAATCTTGTATAAGCACCTAACTAATTTGCCCGTTTTCACATGTTGCCACTTACTGCCGTTTGCTGATCAGAAAACGCAAATAAACGAAGGATTTTAGATATGTAAAAATGAGAGATTCTGTGAAGTTGCTGCTAAACTCAAACATGAGTTAGAAGTGACTGGAAATTACCTTTATTTATGTGTACTGGGACGAGAGCTGCCGTGTAGTAAAAACAAAATTGCTGACCCTTTAGTTGGTTCTAAGCAAAAAATTTGCTAAACCTGCGGATTTGGCGCTCAGTTCAACACTACTCTTAAAGAGATTTATACTTAGGTGGGTCGTTTGAAAAGTCTGTGCAAAATAAAAGAGATGGCACTACTAGCGCGTATCGAGGTTGTGCTTAGTTAGTAGCATTTCTTGGAAGAGCATATACCAAGTTTTTTTGTGTTTGGCATTCGTTTGAATCGAGAAAGCGGGAAGGTTTTCCTTTTTCATCACGAGAATGCACCAACTCATGCTGCAGCAGTTTTGGTCGCAAAATTAGTGGAATTAGGGTTCCAATTTGTTTTATATTCCCCTATTTTCTCGGCTTTACCTCCTTGCATCGCTCGGACTACTATTTGTTCCACAATTTGAAGAAATAGCTTGCGGGAAAAGTGTTTCATTCAAACGAGGAGGTGGTTGCAGAAATTAATGGGTATTTTTCAGACTTGGACATATCCCATTTTTTGGAAGGGATCAACAAACTAGAACAGCGTTGGTGGAAGTCTACATATACGAAGTCTAAAAGAAGGTTATGCCGACAAATACAAAACGGTTTACCCCAAACAATTAAGTAATTTTTATTTTTGCACGCAGTTTTCAAACGGCTCTCGTACCTCTCTTCATATACGCGTCACCTCATCTCCGTTTACTTGTTATAGATGTATGTTGTGTATCGTTCGACCAACTTACATCAGTTCAAAATCGAGAGAGCTTGTGCTCACCGCAAGCAGGACGAGAAACAAAAACAAGTACCGTTGATACGCAAAGCAAAAAAAGCGGGCCTAGAATACTACCTTTCGAAAACCCAGAGTAAGCAAGGATTGGAAGAGGGCTAATATACATCCTTAGATGTGATCCAACTCAAGAAGACTGAATTGACACACTTTTCATTAAGTTATTCATATTTGCCGGCCGCTGTAGCCGAATGTGTAGGTGTGTGACTACCATTCGGAATTCAGAGAAAACATAGGTTTGAATCTCGGTGAAACACCAAAATGAAAAAAACGAAGTTTTTTTCTATTTGCGATCTCCCCTTGGCTGGCAATGGCAAACCTCCGAGTGTATTTCGGCCATGAAAAAGTTCCTCACAAAAAATATCTGCCGGTTGGAGTCGGCTTTAAACTGTAGGTCCCCCCCCATTTGTGGAACAACATCAACGCACGCCATAAATAAGAGGAAGAAAAGAACAAAAGAGGTGGTAAAAAAAGAAAGATGGGGCTTTGGATTGGAACAGGATGACAGTGGATAATTATGTAAATTTTCATTCAACGCCTCAAGCTACTGATGAAATTCACCAGGTGTGTGATATCTATACCTGCTTTATATGCAGGTTTAGCAAGCAAGTGGGAGCTAAGATGGCTGAATATTTGCCCGAAGAGAGAAAGGCACCTGAAAACAAGATGCAAAGATGTTAAGTTGGACAGTTTGCTTATCTAAGAGAAAATACTCGGTTGCCCTAAGGCCCACTGAGATACCTGCATTTGATATCCATCCCCTAACTAAGTTGCTTAAACCACTAAGATCTCTTTAAGAAGGTAACTTGTTCCTCCAGGGAGACATTTTTTCAAATTCCCAGGTCTTCGAAGAAACAATCACCAAGATATTGGCACGGCTTCTTTGAAGTGCAGGACATTCACAGAGGAGGTGTTGTACCGACTCAATTTTTTCTTCATCTCCACAACTCCTGCAGAAGTCATTGTGAGGTACACCCATTCTACTGGTTAGGGTGCCAATAGCGCAATAATCTGTTGTAACACCTGGGAGGACGCTATTAGTAGATCTGTTGAGTTCAAGCAGGCATTTTGTCCTTTTAAGACTCAGTTTTTTCTAAAACGCTTTGAACATCCTACAGTTAGTAGTCAGATACTACCTTTTATTGGTTCCCACGATTACTCAGGTCCTCCACCACTCATTGAAGATCAAGCCAGAGCCTATACCTGCACACTCATCCGATCTTTCATTTCCCTTCACTCCAGCCTGACCGGGGACCCTACAAAGTTTGGTGTTGTATTGTTGAATAAGCGAGAATGTCCTCTTTCTTAAACACATTTTGAATTGATGCACGTTGAGACCAGTGCCTTGATCGCTGCTTGACTATCAACAAAAATTGCACGGTTTGCCGGAGGTAAGTCCATCAGTCTTATCGTTTTTGCTGCTTGGTATATAGCGTTGATCTCAGCTTGGAAGACGCTACACCGGTCTGGGAATCTAAAGGGGCAATATAAAGATAATTGTTCCGAATACACTCCCGATGTCCATCTTTGAGTTGTCAATATAAATATGGTGATTTCTATCACCTGATTTGACTCTGGTCTGCCAATACTTTCTGTCGGCTATTTATATTTTATACTCTTTGTTCAGATCTATCTTGGGAATCAGATAGTCTGTTTTCGATGCAGGAGCTCCATAAATAGTAGAACTGATGCATGACTGTGCATATTTTGTTTTAGGATACCTGCTGCTTTAAGCATGGAAGTAGATTTGGCCGCTATCCTTTCAACATATGTATCAATGGGTGGAATATGTACAATCACTTTCAACGCCTTCTGAGGTGTGGATCGGAACGCACTTTTTATTCTTACACAAACTAGCCATTGGATTGTGTCTGCACCGCCTCTCACCACACGAAAGCTGCATAATATACAGAGATCATTCCACCTCATCCTACAGACAGCTTCTGCAGAAAGGAGTTGAAGCAATCCAAAGTCTCACCACATGGATACCTAGCATATACCGACGATGCTGCCTGTTCACTTAGGAACATCCGCAGGAAAGTGCAGAAAACTCTGGATATGATTGACACTTGGTGCTGTGCAAATGGGCTATCGGCAAATCCCACCAAGACTGGTATTGTCCTCTTCACTAGAAAGAGGAAGCTTGATGGACTCGTTCTGCCTAAGCTAAAAGGAGTCACAATCCAACTTTCCAAATAACATAAAATATCTTGGAGTATTCGTCGATAGTAGGCTCCTCTGGAAATCACACGTTGAAACAAATTCATCCAAAGCACTGACAGCCTTCTGGCAGTGCAAGGGTTTTTTGGAAAAACGTGGGGTCTATCTCCTAGCAAGGTCCTATGGATCTACACGGCCATGATTAAACCATTTATCACCTATGCATCAGTGGTCTAGATGAGTAGACTCTCTCTCGTGGGAGTCAGGAGGATCTTATCGAGACTACAACGCACTGTGGCTATCTGTTGCGTCGAAGCTTTTCCGCCTACTTCAGGTCCGGCATTAGATGCTCTGATTAGTCTACCACCACTTGATATTTTCGCCAAGAAGAAGCCTTGAAGGCCATCTACATGCTGAAGCACCATGGGAACTGGTATGGCTCCTGTACGGCACTGGAGAAGAGAGTAGGCATGGACTTCGATCCAACGCTCCTTACCATACCCCTTTACTCCATGCCATCCAGAGTCGTGCTTGAGAAGAGATACAGTGTGGTGCTGCCAGAGGCTTAACTGTGGTCAAACTCAGAAAATGAGCCCGGAAAACACTGTTTTCTCATTTCAACGTGTGGCTCCAGGATCGAGCACGGTTCCGTCTCTGGGGTCTACGTGAAATCCAGCAGGACAAAACTGCGCTTTGCTCTTGAAATGCATACATCTGTGTTTCAAGCGGAGGTGTATGCTGTTCATGAAGCGATGAACTTTGTTGTGGAAAACAGATGGAGAGGCAGATCTCTATGTGTCTGCAGCGCCAGCCAAGCTGCGCTCATGGCCTTGGACAGCTTTCCAACCACTTCAAGGGTAGTCGAGTCCTGTAAGTCCAGGCTGAATTATGTCGGCAGACATAATAGCCTGAGGCTAACATAGGTCCCGGGGCACGTGGGTATCGCGGGAAACGAGATCTCTGACTCTTTAGCCAGGCTGGGCTCTGAGGCCAACATTTTGGCCGGGAGCCCGTTTTGTCACTCCCTTCTGCAGTCATCAAAGCCACGGTTAGCAAACGGGTTACTCTAACCCACAAAAGAGCAGTTCCACCTGCGACAGGGCAGAGGGGACTGTAGGAGGCTGGTTGGACTGATGACGGGCCACTTTCTAGGGGCAAAGCACATGGGAAAGGCGGGTGTCTCAAACAGTGCACTCTGCCCCGCATGTGGAGAGAGGATAGAGGATGAGATGGCGGATCACTTTCTGTGCTTTTGCCCCGCTATCGCTCGAATCAGCCTTGAGGTCTTTGGCACTGATGTGTTAAGAAGTGACCACCTTGGCTCCTTGGCTCCACAAGATCTACTCAGATTTCTTCGCAGGTCGAGTAGATTTAAAGAAAATTAAAAAGGGAGCCCGAGTGCAGTACAATGGATTTAATTGTGTCTGAGTGCTGCAGTTGCTAGTCCGCCCCGACAAAAAAAAATGGATATCTAGAGGAAAACGTTCGGTTAGGATACCCATAAAATTCGATAACTGCGGCTTTGTTAACCTTAGAATTTGTTTGGCGTACTTCTGTTCCAATTTGTGGTGAGCGTCTTGATCTTGAAGAGATCTACAGCAATTGTATGCCTCTTCCGTCAAGTTTTTCAAGACAGTACTCAAAAGTTCATCTCTACCTGCTGCTATCAAAAAACGACATTTACTATCATTGATGCTTCGTATAGATGATACGCGCAATGGGCTTAAACGGGAACTTGCGCATACATTTATTATAAAAGTTTTAAAATTCGTATATTCATAATTTAGGTACTCTATTTGCCACAAGACCTTACCAAGTTATATTTTCTATCTTTTCATTTTATTTTCACTTATTTTACTACCTTTTTATTTTATTTTACGTCCCATTTAATTTGTTTTATTTTTAGTTTGCTTTTTATTTTGTAGGAGCGCACTTGCAAATTGTATTAAATGCATTTTTCATGTAAGCATTTATGCCCACATCCCCTGCGCTGTTCGTCAACACATCGCAATCGTACATATACATATTTATACATTGGCACATACACACACATACATATGTATATGCACATTAGCCAACCCACGGGCGTTGAGCACTTGAACGGCGCACACCTTTTGTTTTCGAACTCACTCAACGTCGTCGCATTGAATCATTTGCCACAGCCACGCCGACGCACACTCACATACGCAGATGGCATACAGATTTGGCACAAATATATATAGGGTATTGTTTTAAGAGAAGATAGAAACTTTAAATGAAGCAAAAAATATTGTGCAAAACTGTTTATTTAATTCATGAAATTAAATGCTCACCAGCTAGGATTATTTTTCTTTATTTGAATGCTCAAAATTTATTTATGAAATTATAGCTGCTTGCCCAACAAAAATCATATGAATTTAAATTTCAAGCTCTAAGGAAAAATTAGAAAACTTCCACAAACCTTGCATCAAAATTCCACGGCTTTTAATTAGAATTTCCGAACGTTGAACGTTTTGGGTTCTAAAATTTTCTTTCTTCGCCTTCGTACCGTATATTCTAGATATACCCTATGATCAAAAAGTACCGGGCTGACCGGGAAGACTGTTTTCTTCGATTGCCAAGGCATAGTGAACCATGAGTACCTTCCATCGGGCCAGACAGTCAATAACGATTATTATTTATCCCTTTTGAAGCTTTTGAGAGGTTCTGTACGTCGCAAATGGCCGGAAATGTAAGCAAATAATTTTTGGATTTTGCATGATGATAACGCGCCATCTCAACTTCGTGAGACTTCTTTTCGTTTACCAAGTTGAAGTTACCACTTCGTGGAAAAAGATTTCAGTCGATAGAGGAGATCAAAGAGAATGCGACGAAGGAACTGATAAAAACTTTCTCTATGGGAAAAAAATGAAATAAAATGATTATACTACTGTGGACAAAAAGTAAGGTGAATTTGGTTGTAAAATGAAAAATCTTTATTTATTCTTGTAAATCAATTTCATCGCCTTCAAAATAATCCCCTCTCGATGAAATACACTTATGCCAAGGATTTTTCCAATCCCCGAAACATGCCAAATAGTCCATTTCCGGTATAGCCATCAGCACCTTCTTCGATTCAGCTTTTATTTCCTCAATCGACTCGAAACGGGTTCCCCGGAGTAGTCTCTTGAGTTTTGGGAATAGCCAGAAGTCACATGAAGCCAAATCAGGCGAACACGGTGGTTGCGGAACGATATACGTGGAATTTTTGGCGAAATGGTCACGAAGAACGAGTGCAGTGTGAGACGGTGCATTATCAACAGCAAAAACCTAGAGTTGTTGGCCCATAATTCTGGTCTTTTTAGACAAACTGCTTCACGTAAACGACGCATAACGCTCAAATAATATTCTTTATTAACAGTTTGGCCAGGTGGAAGGAATTCATAGTGCACCACACCACGAAAATCGAAAAAACCTGTCATCACGACCTTTATTTTTGAACGACTTTGACGTGCTATTTTCGGTCTGGCCTCGCCTTTAGCACGATATTCGCTCATCTCCCGTAATGATGCATTTGAGCTTGTCCTGATAGTCTGAATGCATTGTTTCACACACATCAACGCGACGACTGTTTTCCAAGAAATTGAGAGTTTTCGGTACCAAACGAGATTTGACTTTTCGTAGGCCCAAATGGTCTTTCAAAATGGTCTTCACAGATCCTTCTGATATTCCGATCATATCAGTAAGGTCTTTAACAGTCAACCGACGATTTGTGAGCACTAATTCCCTCGCTTTATTGACGTGTTGGTCATCTGTTGACGTCGATGGTCGCCCGGAGCGCTCCAAGTCATCAACACGTTCTCGACCCTCTTTGAAGTCTTTGTACCACTTATAAACATTTTTCTGCGACATGGTCGAATCACCAAATGCCTTCTGCAACATTCTAAAAGTTTCCGCAGGCGAAATTTCATTCCGCAAACAAAATTTGATGGCACTTCTCTGCTCAGTCAAATCAGACATTGTAACAATCGAAAAATGCACTCTTGGTCGTTTGGTAAACACAAGCGTAAATATATTACTGACAATGACATTCACATGAAAGTTGGTCCGGATGTTATTAACAGTGCTGCCAACTCATGAAAAAAGTACAATAACTAAAGCGAAATTTTAATCCCGCGAAGTTTGACAAATAAATTCACCTTACTTTTTGCCCACAGTAGTATTATATTGCATGTTTTGTGGTGAAACTTACCCCAATGTGTGGTGTATGTCAAACAAAAGGGGGTCCTACTGTCATTTTTCGACCTGTGCTCGACCTTTTTCTACGAAAATAACGTTTTTCCAACCACTCTGCAATTGTGTACCATAAGAATTTGTAAATTCTTGAAATTTAAATTTTCAAAATTTTCTTCGTTATTAACTCTTTAACGTGTAAGATTTTTCACGATAAAATGAAAAACTAAAATGAATAACATTGCCGAAGACCTTGGCAGTATGTGCTTGCTCCTTTTAAGTGGAATAATTATTTATAATTATTACTCTTTTCAATGAATAAAAAAAAAAAAAAAAAAAAATGAAGAATAACGCATACCTCTCTGCCTATGCCTCTGTGGTCTGGTGTACTCTGGAATTAACCATAGTAGCCATTCCAGAGTAAAGCCCCTGAACAGACTAGAGATAAGTGTGTGCTTGGGTATCATAGATGATATAGAATAGATAGCTATGACTACGATAGCTGGCGATGTCCTTAATGTCATCCTGAACTTGCAACCTCTAGATCTTCAAATTGGGAAAGAAGCAATGAAGGCGGGGTACAGATTCAAGTCAAACGGAGTCTAGGAAAACGCAGAAAACGCCGGCCACTGTCAGATATCCCACTAGTTGTCGGGGAGGTGCACACTGTTCTCGATGCCAGCGGACAAGCGGGTGCCTTACGTTAGCTTCGGTAGGAAGTATGATATTTTGAACTCAAGTAGACATCAATGGTTAAGCACACAGTTCCTAATAATGGAATCTCAGCACACTTTCTACACCAACGGATCCGATGGATGGTACTTAGATGAAGGCACTGAATGCTTCTATGCCACAGGACAGATGGCTACGGTATTCTTAACGGAAGTGTATGTCATGCTGAATTTGCATATTGGCTAATTGATAAAAAGTGGCAGGGTAGTAGTATTGGAATTTGTAGTGACAGTCAAGCTGCACTAAGAGCCATTGATACCCACGCTGATCTTCGAATTGAGTCGGTCTGTTTTGCAAAACACAACAAAGTCCCGGACATTGAGATATTACAGGCAACGCTTGGTCGATAAGCTGGCTAATGAAGGCTCTTAGTATCAATTCAGCATCGATTAAACTATGGATTCACGACTTCATTAGGTTCACGCCATGAAGACGATAATCTGAGTTAGGCTCCTGCAGAGTAGCCTAGTGCTTTGTGAAATAACCAAACAGGAAACTAGCGACCTTTCTCCTAAAACTTAGTAGGAAAACCCTGTGAATAATGGGGTCTGTAATCCCAGGACACAACGCTTATTTTCAGCATATGGCTACCATAGGAATCATTGGCGACCCAATATGCCTTTCTTGTCGCGAAAATGAGGACACTTCAGAGCACTTTCTGTGTAGCTGTCTCACATTCTCTAGCATAAGACTTAGGCTGTTAAGGTGCAATGTTCTGAGTATGGAAAAAGTTCATACTCTTCCTTTTCCGGACTCATCAATGAATCCAAAGGATTCGCAGAAGAATGAACTCAAACCAATTTTTCAGTCTTACAATCCAAACAGTATCTATTCTGTCTCTCCCCCCACAAATCTAATCTAAAATTTATGCCTACCTATCTTTGACAGCTAACAACAGGCCCTTCTATAGGAGGCTCTGCCATTCAAAAAAACACCCTTTTTCAAATATATGCATATTTGTGTATGCAAACATATGAATAGTCACCACCTACTCACCCACCCGCTCACTCATTTTCGCACTCATTCATTCAATCATTCATGCATGCATTTAACCATTCAATCGACGTAAGCTCGGCTTACTTACGCCAGTTGAGGTAACGCGGAAGCGAAGGGCTGCGGATTTATTTCAAGTGATAGAGAGTGACTAAGTGCTGAGAGATATATGTATGTATGTATGTATGTATGCATGTATGTATGGAGGCGCGCGCGAGGTGTATGCAAATACTTGCACATTTATGGTTTTCACAAGTAGCATTTGTAGTTTTATGTATATATGTATGTACGTCATATGCGGCAAGTGGCATGAATTAATACTGTTATTATTTTTGCACTAGCGCTGCATTTGGGAGCATACATGCATACATATGTATATATATATTTCTGTGTAGTTGCTTGGCGCACTTACACACACAAACTCATATAATAAATCGTATGACATTTTGCAATAACGACCTAGCCCTTTGATATTTTCGTACATACATATTAATAAGTGTATGTTTGTGTGCCAGCTCGAGATGATAATTTTCCATAGCACAAAGTGGATATCACTGAACGAGAATAGTACGACTGATAGAGGTATGAATAAATAAGTGAATGAGGTAGTGAGTGAGTGAATTGCTGCTCATATTTTTTTTCTTTCACACGTCTGTCTGCGCAAATATTAGCGGCAAAGGCTTGTATGTGTGCATGTGCGGCTTTCGATGACTGCCGCCGCCACTCAGCGCTGACTCGCTGACATTTAATATGCTCGAAATTATTAATATGCCGCTTATGCTGTAATGAGCAATGGAGGTGAGGCTGATATGAGCTGGTAGGCGCATATGAGAAAATTTACACTTGGCGGGGTAATGCAGTCATTTATTTTTGGTGTTAAATATTTGCTATTAAGCCGCTATGCAATTTTTCTAATTTTAAATATATTATTAAAATAATATCAAAGTTATTTGCTAGTAGCTACACATATTTTTCTAATTAGTTCGAATCCACTAACTTTTTTAACCACTCACCGTGCATTTATCACTTTGCTAGTTGCACTTAAAACATTGACCCAAATATATTTCTGACTCTCCATGACTGTCACTTAGTCATTCAACGCTGCCTTGTTGACATTTGTGTATGTTATTGTATGCTCGAAATTATTAATATGAAATGTATGCCGTAGTGAGGAAGTGAAGTGTGTTTTATGAGGCTGATATACTCATTTGAGGATATCTACTCTTGGCCTGATAATTCATTCTTATTTTTTTTAGTTTTAAATTTTATTACTAGAAATATATGTGTGTGTACGAGTGAACAATTTTTCCAATATATTTGCACAGAGCAAGACATAACGATTTTATAAACTCACTGTTCATTTTTCGCTTAGTTTCAGTTATAATGATATTGACCCAAATTGACAAAATGCGCATAAAAATTAGAGCAAATATGCATCTGGGTTCACAATAATATAATTTTTATAGAAAAATAGTTCATACTATAATACTTAAACTTTGTAAAAGCTCTTAAAAAAGTCGGCATATTTTCAATAATATTTCAAACTTTTTAGCCAGCAAATTCTGCTTCTACTTCATGATTTTCGCGATATCGGATATTGGCATAGTCAATGCTTCTGCACTATATAAAGGGTGGTTAAGTTTTAAGGGCCGGTGTTGATTTTGAATATAATACAATTTTTTTAGGAAATTATTCTCATTTTTCTTTATTATGATAATATTGGTATGGCTCAAAATATGGGACAAATGGCCGCCGCGACCTCGCCGGCACCCCTCCATCCGATGGTCCAAACTTTCGCTGACGCTGAGGCATAATTGAGATTCTATGCCGTTAATGTGCCGAATTATCTCATCCTTTAGCTCTTGAATTGTTGCTGGCTTATCGACGTACACCTTTTCTTTCAAATAACCCCAAAGAAAGAAGTTCAACGGTGTCAAATCACATGATCTTGGCGTCCGACTGAAATCGCCGCGACCTGAGATTATTCGGCCATCAATTTTTTCGCGCAAAAGAGCCATTGTTTCGTTAGCTGTGTGACAAGTGGCACCATCCTCTGGAAACCACATATCGTCCACATCCATATCTTCCTATTCGGGTCATAAAAAGTTCGTTATCATCTCACGATAGCGAACACAATTCACAGTAACTGCCTGACCGGCTTCATTTGTGGGTGCATTGGTTTTTCGGCAATCACTCTTGGACTATCATTCGCCCAAATCCGGCAATTCTGCTTATTGACGAATCCACTGATGTGAAAATGTGCCTCATCACTGAAGATGAAAAATCACGAAGTGCGCGATATGCATTTTGATTTGAACGCCCGTTTTCAAAATAAGCCTGAATAGCTTTAATGCGTTGCTCGATTGTGAATGTTTCTATGGTTCAAATTAAGTTAGTTTGAAATTGAAAAGTGTCAAATGAAATGCGGAAAAAAGCTTGTGGTTCACATTCAACATCGGCTCTTAACATTTAACCACCCTTTATTAGGATGGGCATGATAAGAGCCTTCTAGAGTGTTAGTTTTTTTCGTGGAGGGAGGCCTTTACTACTCAGTTGCCTACTTAATCCAAAGTAGCACTTGTTGGCAAAAGAGATTCTACGTTGGATTTCAAGGCTGACATTGTTATCGGTGTTAATGCTGGTTCCTAAATAAACGAAGTCTTTCACAACCTCGAAATTATAACTGTCTACAGCGACGTGGGTGCCGATACGCAAGTGCGCCGACTGTTTGTTTGAAGACAGGAGGAACTTCGTTTTGTCTTCGTTCACCACCAGACCCATTCGCTTTGCCTCTTTATCCAGTTTGGAGAAGGCAGAACTAACAGCGCGGTTGTTAAGGCCGATAATGTCAATATCATCGGCATACGGCAACAATTGTACGCTCTTATAAAAAAATTTTACCTGAGAGATTGAATTCTGCGGCTCGTACGATGCTCTCCAACAGCATTTTAAGAAGTCACACGACAGCGAGTCACCCTGTCTGAAACCTCGTTTGGTATCAACGGGCTCGGAGAGGTCCTTCTTATTTCTGATGGCACTACTGGTATTAAGCTACGTCCTTTTGCCTGGCCGTATTAGTTATGAGGGAATGTCAAATTCAGACATCGCGGCATACAGATAACTCCTTTTCGTACTGTCGAATGCAGCTATGAAACGGACAAAGCGATGGTGTGTGTCGATTCTCCTTTTATATATCGTTTTCAAGACTTGGCGTGTTGCGAAAATCTGGTCGATGGTGGACTTTCCAGGTCTAAAGCCACACTGATAAGTGCCACTCAGTTGGTATAAAAGATGCTTAGAAAACTAGTGCCGCGATAATTGGCACAGATTGCAAGATTGGGCAGAGCACACTTAAACCCCAATTGACATGCTTTCATCCACCCATATTTTGCGTAGAAGCTGATGCATTCAACTTACCAGCTTTTTGCGGCCATCTTGAAGCTTAGCCGGCAGTCCGTCGGCTCCCGCAGCTTTGTTGCTCTTTAGTCCCGTTATCGCTATTCCAACCTTGTCATGATCGGGCAGCGGAACGACAATTCCGTCGTCAACGATTGGGGTATCGGGATCTTCACATTCTCTGTGACATGCGCAGCTATCACCATTTAACAAGTTTGAGAAGTGTTCCCTCCATAATTTACATATGCTTCGGATGTCAGTCACCAGATCGGCGTTTTTGGTTCTTGCATGAAAACGCCCCGGTCTTGAGACCTTCTGTAAGCTGCCGAATTGTCTGGTAGAATGTTTTGGACTTTTTTCCTATTGAACATCGCAAGGTCTTCGCACGCACGTATTTCGGCCTTTTTTTCTGCTGATAATACGTCTCTCTTGCCTTTTCAGCTCCCGGTAGCGATTCTACATAGATCAAGTTGTGCCCGATTGCAGCGCGTTTTTCGATCAGGAGACAGGCAGGCAGCTTGGTGTACGTTCTTATGTAGGAATCTGTTGCTGCAGACTACCATGTTTCGAGTCCCGGCGGTTGAGGGACTAAAGATTCCTCCTTACCCACCCTGGCATTTCAATCGCGAAGCACGGTATTTATTTCGTGGTGGGGTCCGCGCTCATGGGAACTTTCAAGGTGCTCATAGAAGCCATATTTGGACGCATCGCCCATCATTTCCCTTGGGGAGTGGGCGCAAATGAGCGAGATGTTGAAAAATCGCGCTTTGATGCGGGTAATTTCGAGACGCTTGGACGAGTAAGCGACAGTGCCTGACGATGAAGTCTATTTGCCACTATAAGTCCAACACCCAATTTAAGTTCCTTTATATGGCAGCTCTAGTAGAGGTTGCAAGGTCCAATGCTCTTTTTGTCTTGCCCCGCCTATCGCATCTCTTGAATGGCAGTGATGTCAGATTTTGCTCTGACGAGGACATCAACAAGTCGGGCAGAGACACCTTTTCCATTAAGAAACCGGAGATTCCAAGTGTGTACCCTCAAATCATAGACCTTAGTTCGTTTGCAGGGATCAACATTAGAATAAGCAGTTCTCATCCGAGACGTTGTTTTGTTTTTCATTATTGAGGAATTTTTAGGTGGCGGGTCCCAAAGCCAGTGAGCAACCAGATATTCTGAGCAAAAGATGCTTGGATGAAGCCGGAAAGTTATGAGCTGATCTCACCATATGCAGAAGAGTCGTCCAGGTCATTCCCAAGTGAATGGCAATATGGTAATTTCCCCAATTGCGCTGACTTCATACAGAAGCATCCTCCCAGGACTGTCATACAATTATTAAGAGAACTAAGCTTGTATGAGGTATTGCGATGAGTAATAAACACAAAAAGCGTGAGATGGAAGTGCAAACCTCATTTTCAATCAGCCCATTCGGCTATGGCGGCCTCATGACGTAGTGTTAAAAGGGTGCAATTAGCGCATACACAGACTAATTACATGAACACACGCATGTATATAAATACTTCATCAATTTTCTAAATTGTGTGCTCTAAATAGTTTGAATGAATGTCAACACTGAGCCACTGTGTCATTACGGAGTCAAGGGTTTGGTAATTTCACTGCTTTAGAGTGTCAAGAGCAATTACAGCCATATTGAATTTGTGATGTGATGCCTTTGATATGAATAAAATTTATTTGTGTCAAATTACAATTTATGGATTTAATAACACTAATCAAGTATCTTTTAAATTAATATCAATCGAAATTGTAATTTGTAGTAACAGTTTGAAAGTTTGTGTGTTTGTCCACTTAGAATTTATGTCTTTTGGCAATTAACACTTGAAAAGCAAATAACTCAAATTAAATATTAGAAATAGGGAAGATAAATTAGTTTTAAGTTTCGACTAAATTCAACTTATAATGTTGGAGTAGTTAGTAAGTTAATTTTTTTTTTCGCTGTTATATACTTCAGTAGTCTCATACGTAGTATTACGAGTATTGCCTCCATCAGCAAAGGTAAGGAAGGGCATGAGAAGTTAGATGACAAAGTCAAAAAAGACATTTATTTGAATACAGAACTCCTGGTGGAAATACCTTTGTTTTGACAGGCAACTAACTGCGCACACAAACCGAATGTGTCATATACTTATATACCTCACAGAAATAAGTATTTTCAAATGAAAAACTATTAAGAAGCAACCAATAATTTTAATATATATTTAGGAAAAATAGGAACAAAAAATTATGCAACAAAAATTCAACTTGACTAAGCTTATTAAAATGAAAAAGAAATTTAAATAACTTCATATGAAATAAGTATATGCGCATTGGCCTTTATTTACACTATTTTTCAATGTTTCTATAACTTTCGATTTTCTACTAATTAATATATTTTCCATTTTGAGAAAGGTCATCATTTATACGTTTAGGCATAGAGACTGTCAAGTTTTGAAGAGTGGAACCACCTATCTTATCCCACTCTTCACGTCTTTGGTTGTCTCAGACTGCCGACCATTTTTCTAAATATAGGCCGATAATATTTCCCAGAGGTCCTTAATTGCGTTTAAATCGGGATTTAGTACTGGCCAATTCAGAACTGAAATTTTTCTTGACGATAGGCAGGCCTTAGTTAAAAGAGCCGTATGGATTAGAACCTTGTCTTGCTGGAAAGCTCAGTCGTCTCCGTATATGTTTCCCGCAAACTTAATGAGAACATCCTCTAAAATTTCAGCATAGAATTCTGCGTTGGTTCTTGTCGGAATAAAACAAATTGGAGACTTTCCACTATGTTCGAAAGCGGCCCAAATCATCGAAGACCCGCCACCGTGGTTCCGCTCATGGCGCATTTGCCGTGGTTGCCTAAGGTCCCGCCAATATTTCTGGCGACCATCTGGACTATCTAAGTTGAACTTTTTTTTGTCCGAAAATACAACGTTTCGGAATTCGTTAGTAAAAAATTTATATTTTCTGGCAATTGCTAAACGAGCCTTAATGTGGCGTGCTAATAGTTTTGGTACCGGCTCCCGCAAACAATGTTTACGTGTTCCGTCCTCGACCAAAATTTGATGTATTCGTCTATCGGTGATCTTAAGACTTAAATGGTGTTTGATTTTCTTGCAATACCTTTCTTTTTGAGCAGCCAGACGACGAATTTCTCGTTTTCAAGTGCTGTCGATGTTAGTTGATCTGCCGCTTCGGTTGAGTTGACCATTTGTTTATGGATTTTTAAGAAATTTGCTGATGGTATTCCTATGCCGATTTACTCTAGCAGCAATTTCATAAATACTTTTACCATTTTCGCTTAGCCCTTTAATCAGACCACGCTCTTCAACGGATATATGTCTTCCACGTGGCATTCTACAGATTAACTCATCAATAATTCAATTATTCTTTGTTCAATAGAAGTAATCTATTTTACTTACATTTTTCTTTATGATATCAATGCAAATAATATAAAATTTTTTGATAACTTGCTCTCAGTGTTTGCCAAATCAATACTGATCTCTGATTGCGCACACAAGTTTGCGAAAACGGTACTATGAATAATGACTAAAGAAGAATTTTACAACCGAGTAGTTAAGTTGGACTGCAAATGCAGACTTTGGCATACCAAACAAAAATGTACCGTTCCTATCAACAAAGATATCGGTATAAAAAACTTGGCACATATACTTATTTCTGTGAGGTAGAACCAACTAATGAGAAAGAAGTATTTGCGTACCACTTCAACCGACTTAAAAGAGGAATAGGAGCGAAATATACGACATCATGAAGCTACTTGGAGGTGACAAAGTATATATGTAAATAGACACGTGGAATAACCAAATATCCCGTTGTTGGAAGTTACATCGCTACCTGACTTCCAGTGAAAGCATGGTGATATTCGGTTCAGTGGAAGCGAAGTTATTGCGTTTAAAGTGCCAACCGGAGGTTTGTGGCATCGGTACAAAAATTAGTTTCGAACAAAAGCTAACATCAATTTTTGTTTTAAAATCGGTAAAACGTTTACAGAAAAATTTGAATTGAAAGTTTATGGTGAAGATTGTGTATCTCGTGCCAGAGTTCATGAGTGTTTTACACGTGTCGGAATCACAATAAACAGACGAGCCGCCCATAATAAGTAATCACCGAAAACTCCATCGAAATTGTTCGTAAATGTATAAGAAATGAACCAAAATCATCGTTGGAACTCAAGGAATCGGAATCGGTTGAATATCTCCAAAATATCAATTTATCGCATTTTAACTGCTCATTTGGGCTTACGAAAGGTATGTGCTCGTTTCAGTCCGCACAAGTTAACTGAAGACCAAAAATTGCTCAGAATTCAACATTCGAAAGACCTGATAAAGAGGCGAGAACTCCCTTTACAACAATGTAACTGGTGATGAAACGTGTTTTTTCCAACATGAACCTAAAACTAAACGCGGAAGTGCCGAATGAAAGGTTCCAAACGAGCCACCACGCAAAAAAGTCGCATTTGGAGAAGTGAAAAATCAAGTCGACGCTCATTTGTTTTTACGATTCCAAGGGAATTGTGTGTGTTTCCTGGTGTTTCCTACATGAACCTGAAACTAAGATGATCCACCATACAACAAATTGCGTTTGGAGAAGTCAAACTCAAGTCGATGCTCATTTGTTTTTACGATTCCAAGGAATTGTCCACGAGGAGTTCGTGCCAACGGGCCAAACCGACAATGCAATTTTCTATCTTGGCGTTTTGAACCGCTTGTTGCATCGCATTCATCGAATTCGCCCTGAATACCGCGAAGGAGGAAGCTGGCACTTATTACATGATAATGCATCATCTCATCGATCCACTTTTATGACTGATTTTTCGACTAAAAATCGCCTTTAACCATTAATCACTCGCCGTATTCACCTGATTTGGCTCCCTGTGACTTCTACCTATTCGGAAGGTTGCATATGGCTATGAAAGTAAAATGTTTTGCGTCCGTAGCCAACCAGAAGGCTTGTAGCGACACCCGGAAGGGCATTCCGGTCAATGACCTGAAACTTTCTCCTATTTCGAAAAGCTTTTAAATCACGCAAAACAATGTATCGTGGTCGGAGAGCATTATTTTGAATAAATAAACTCGAAGTTATCAGAAGAAAGCTCCTGCCGTATCTACTTTAGCACAGTCTTTTTTATTTTGGACTTCACCTTGTAAGTTAAGATCCACGTTGAAGACGAGCCGGTTGAATGATTTGTTTATTTATTTACTTCAAGTCTATGGTTTTATATGGCACACTAAGACAAGACACTTCTTCTTCTTGTTGTTTGGCACGTTAATCGCTTAAGAGATTTTGAATGAGCTTAGGAAAGCGCGCCGGTCGTTTCTTTCTCGTGCGAAACGGCGGCAGTTGGACCAAGTAAAACCAAGTACTACTCCACTTGAACTTTTCATCAAAAAGTAGACCATCATTTTCCTTTGCTTCCGCCAGAGCCTTCAGAGCCTACCTTTAAAGCCGGAACATTTGTGTCAACGTGCAACGGCTCAAAACTCTTCCGCAGATCTTTCTCTCAAGCACTCCAAGGGATGCCTCATCGGTTGGTACCATCTTCCAATACTATAGAGGTGGCACGATGAGAGGCTTATAAAGTGTTAGTTTTCTTCGTTGGAAGAAGAAGTCCAAAGTCTTGCAGTTGTTGGCAAGAGAAATTCCCCATTGGATTACAGAGCTTTACCAATAGTAAAATCGGGTGCCGATACGCGAGTACTCTGACGGTTTGCTTGATGATAAGAAGTACTTCGTCTGGTGCGTTCACCAACACAAATCATTATCTTTGCTTCCTTATCAAGCTTAATAAACTAACAATTAACTAGAACTAAAAATAATGTGAAAGAGAGCAAACATAAATTCGTTACGACAGGAAAACATCGTGTGGGACTTCAATTCATTTACAAATCTACTAATTAACTCATTTTGAGGACAAAGCTTTTATAAAATTCAATTAAAAATACATCATTATAATGTAAAGAGTTACCATTTACATTTAGTTTTACAAGTTTAGGTAAGAAGTGGCAATCAATGATTCCACTTAGGGTATGATGGATGGAGGGAGGGTTGATTTAAAAATCGCTCATTGCTCTGTGAAAATCGTATTCTAGGGATCAAAATAAGAAACTTTGCCGAAGGAACTATACCTCTAAAACGAATTCTGATGTCCCCCAATTTCAAAATATCACCATTTTTGGCCTTTACATGAAAAAATCAGCTAAATGGCTATGTTTTTTCTTTATTTTTATTTATTTATTGTATAATAATATTTATTATTTATTTATAACAATATCTATTTTTTCTCTTAAGAAATTTATTTAGTCTGAACTTATGTAAATGAAAAAATTAATTTAAGTGAGTTATAGAAAAGAAACTAAAAAGTTGCACCCAAATTGAGGGACATCAGAATTCGTTTTTCGTTTTAGAGGTATGGTTACTTCGGCAAAGTTTCTTATTTTGATCCCTAGAATATGATTTTCACAGAGCAATGGGCGATTTTTTTGCCTCCCCACAAATCGACTTGGCCTAATGAACATCAATCTTTCATCTTACAGCAAGGGCATGAGTATCAATCAGTTTATAATGGGAAAAACGTGATGGAATTGGTAAATCACACTTCATTCAAGACAAAGTATTCCAACGCTATTTTAAACACTAGAAATTATTTTATAATGGGGATCAAATATCTGATACCAGCTTATAAAGGCGTGTTCCAGTTTCAACCTAACAAAATCATTATAAAGAAGCTTTTTTGTGTAAGGATGTGTAGATTCAGAACTGTTACGCTTAATGAGATAAGACACGGCATTCAATTTTGTAGTAACAACTTGGAATATTATCCGAAATAGAATACGATGATTCCAGAGGTGAACGTATTTTATGGTAGGTTAAAAATCAGCATTTATTCATTGCTAACTTACTTGGTTTGCACCAGGCACAAAAGCTGGTGAACTTGCTTTGAAAAATTTACAACTCGAACAGGAGCATTTAATTTAAAATTTAAAATCCCACTGCTTTGAAAATCTTCTAATCGAACTTACGACAGTACTAAGGAATTCCTAAATAGCATCCCACAATGGCACACACTGCGTATGAGTAATTTGGTGTGCATCAATATGTCAAATACATAACCATTACACCGTGCGACGATAGAAGTTATCCAGGGAAAATTTCATATGCACGTGTAACTAAAGTTTTTAAGAAGAAATACTGCATACTCAGTTTTTTTAAATTTTGTATAAATTTAATTTTTTAAGGGGTTATACGCAGTTATGACTTTCAAAAAAATCGATTTTTTTTTTATTGCATTTTTGTAATGTACATATATTCAAAAGTATACGCACGAAATTTGAAGTAGATCTAAGCAATACTTTCGGAGTTATACCTAAATATGTAGAGATGCCTCGGCACGTTTTAAGGTAGGTATTGAAATTTTAAACGTGTTTTTTTCAAAACGGCATTTTTCAAGTCGGTGTACACGATATCTCGAAAACGGCTTGTGTGATCGGTCAACCGTTTTAATAGGACTATGAATAAGTTCGTGCGGTTTTTTTTCGAAATTTGAAACTTTATTGACGTAAAATGGTTACAAATTTAATATTCAAAATATTGTCCATCGCTTACTACTACTTTTTCCCATCTTTCTGGCAATTCACGGATTCCCTTTGTGAAAAATTCGGTCGGTTTTGCCGCAATCCACGAATCGATCCATTTTTTGACTTCATCGTAATTACGGAAGTGCTGGTCAGCCAGGCCATGTTGCATCGATCGGAAGAGATAGTAATCGGATGGCGCAAGGTCTGGACTATACGGCGGGTGGGGTAGGACATCCCATTTGAGCGTTTCTAAGTATGTTTTGACCACTTGTGCAACATGTGGCCGAGCATTGTCATGTTGCAAAATAACTTTGTCGTGTCTATCGGCGTATTGCGGCCGTTTTTCTCGCAGTGCTCGGCTCAAACGCATCAATTGTCGTCGGTAGACATCCCCCGTAATCGTTTCATTCGGTTTCAGTAGCTCATAATACACAACACCCAGCTGGTCCCACCAGATACACAGCATAACCTTCAGGCCATGAATATTCTGCGCCGACGTCGATGTTGAAGCATGGCCAGGGTATCCATACGTTGCCCAACGTTTTGGATTGTCGTAATGGACCCACTTTTCATCGCCAGTCACAATTCGATGCAAAAAACCCTTTCTTTTGTGCCGTTGAAGCAGTTGTTCGCATGCCATAAAACGGCGTTCAACGTCTCTTGGCTTCAATTCATACGGCACCCAATGGCCTACCTTTCGGATCATTCCCATGGCTTTTAAACGTTTGGAAATGGTTGATTGATCAACTCCCAAAGTTTTTGCAACCTCTTCTTGCGTTTGAGCCGGATCTTGATCGAGCAATTCCTCCAATTCGGTATCCATGAACTTTGGCGGCGCACCCTCGCGTTCTTCGTCTTCCAAGCCAAAATCACCACTTTTAAAGCGTGCAAACCACTTCTGGCACGTTCGCTCAGATAGAGCATGCTCACCATAAACTTCCACCAAGATACGATGACTTTCGGCTGCTTTTTTCTTCATATTAAAATAATGAAGAAGAATTCCCCGCAAAAACACATTATTTGGCACGAAATTCGACATTTTCAAGTGTGGTAAAAATATTGTTGTTTACGCTTCAAATAAAAAACTTATACTGACGTTTGTGCCTTACGACAGTAGCTCTCCAATGAATGTTTGGAAATGTGGATCGATGGAATAATAATCAAGTTACGCCATCTGTTGTAAAACCGAAACGAACTTATTCATAGTCCTATTAACTCAATCTTTAAAGATACATTTTCTAGTAATTAATCGTTCCTTTTGTAAATCTGATACTTATTTTCCATTTTATAATCAATTTACGGCCAAATTTTAACGTAAAAATCGAAATCATTTCTTTTAAAAGCTGCCATTTTGTGAAAATTCACTATTTTGATTAGCCGAACGATTAATTACTAGATAATCTAATATATTAACAAAATTTGTTTGGTTTTTTGATTTCAGATAATCCAATCCTGAGTTACGATGTACACCGTAAATCGTCTTTTTTTAAAGGAGGTTCCAGAAATCGCCTGCAGCGCGCTCTATAATCAACATTTTCATAAATAAAAAATGTTGTTATTAAATATTTCAAATTAAAATATTCTGAAGTTTCTTCAGGATAAATCCTTGACAACCCGTCTTTTATTTGCTTCATAACTGCGTATAACCCCTTAAAGGACTTTTAACTTTCAAAGCACTAAGTTTTCACAAAACGTTTTTAAGTACTTGTACGCATTCAATGATATTAAAATGGATACGAAACGAAAGAGAATTAGTTCTGCTATTCCAAAAATGTTTTGTTTACTTTTCGCCATTGCAAATATAGTACAATAATGTCCTTTGAAAAATGAATCTTTAAATTTACTAAAAAATTATTTTGAAACAAATGTTTGTTGTAGTGCTAAATAGTTCAAATTCATTATTCATACTATTTTATGAAATCGTGAAAAAGCATACCAATGCCTTGATTTGCACGGTACTTGAATTACACGAATTCGCTTTTACACGGTTTTTTAAATCACAACAAAAATTTGTTTGGTCTTATTCTGATAGTTTCGCATTATCCCATCTATCAGTATCCAATTGATAAACGTACTCTTTCAAAAGCTCGTTCAAAGTTACTAAACGCACCGTTTTTCAAAACGTCAAACGGAATTATTAAGGTGGCGGCATTGTGCGTGAAGAAGAAACTTCAAAGTTATTTATTCTGTTCTAAAAATAGATGAAAAAGGCAGTTTTCTAGTTTGAAAAACCTTTTTCGTAATAGTGCTTCAATTTTTTTCGAGATTTATAATGTCCACAAAAAGAAAACCCAAGAAAAGGAAAACAATCAGTTTGAAAAAATAAATAAATTTTAAGTTACTCGAAATGTGGATAAGGCTCAATATCCGTAGCAATAGAATATGAAATGAATGAGGCGACGGTTAAGATAATTAAACAAATTCAAGTTTCTATTCGAAAAAGTGTAGCCACTGTAAAATTTTCCACATATTATTAAAATGATGTAATAGAAGGAGTAGAAAAAGCTTAAGTAATTCGGATAGAGGACAATAGTAAAAATAAAGTGCCCATAGATTCTAATTCGATAAGATACAAAAAGCTTAACATTTTAAGCTCTTTAAAAGAAAAGCAACAAACTCCATCTGCTACAGAATTTAATGCAAGCAAGAGGTGGGTTCAAAACTTTACAAAGAGACAATCGAAACTAATACTTATCTCATTTTACACGATTATAATGAACATATCTTCTGCTTTCCTTTCTCTTCTTTAGATCGATTTTGCGGTTTCTAGGTTTATAAAGGGTTCAGGAATAGTCAGAATTTTCAAACAACTTGATTTTTTTTACATTTTTTTTAAGTATAATATCTTAAAAATATTGTGTGAAAATTTTAAGTAAATCCGATAAATACTTTTCGTGTTATTCAACAATTAACAAAGGGCGCTTGGGCGCTCCGGAGCGTTCGTATGCTGAAAAAATGGATGCTCCACATGTGAAAGTAGCAGATAAGCGCGCTGACGATAACATTCGAGAAGGTAGAATGCTAAGTAGGCAACAGCAAATCGATATTTTGGAAGCTGCTATGACCGCTAAGGAACTATTGTATATATATAAATTATATATATATTAGGCCGGGTCGATTTATGGGGAGGCAAAAAAATCGCCCATTGCTCTGTGAAAATCATATTCTAGGGATCAAAATAAGAAACTTTGCCGAAGGAACCATACCTCTAAAACGAATTCTGATATCCCCCAATTTGGGTCGAACTTTTTAGTTAACTCACTTAAATTAATTTTTTCATTCAAAAAATAGATATTATTATATTGTAAATAAATAAAAATAAAGAAAAAACATAGCCATTTAGCTGATTTTTTCATGTTAAGGCCAAAAATGGTGATATTTTTAAATTGGGGGACATCAGAATTCGTTTTAGAGGTATGGTTCCTTCGGCAAAGTTTCTTATTTTGATCCTTAGAATACGATTTTCACAGAGCAATGAGCGATTTTTAAATCAACCCGCTCTAATATATATATATATATATATAATTGGCGCTGACACCCTTTTTGGGTGTTTGGCCGAGCTCCTCCTCCTATTTGTGGTGTGTGTCTTGATGTTGTTCCACAAATAGAGGGACCTACAATTTCAAGCCGACTCTGAACGGCAGATATTTTTATGAGGAGCTTTTTCATGCCAGAAATATACTCGGAGGTTTGCCATTGCCTGTCGAGTGGCGACCGCTATTAGAAAAATGTTTTTATTAATTTTGGTTTCACCGAGATTCGAACCAACGTTTTCTCTGTGAATTCCGAATGGTAATCACGCACGAACCCATTCGGCTACAGCGGCAGCCTAAAGAACTGTTGTATGGCCCAGAAACAGATGATTATTAAATAACTCGATAAACTCTACATAAATCGGTAGCAAAACTTTAAATGCGTTTTTCTCAAAACTCAGTTTTTTTCTCGAAAGTCTGGAAAATGTTTCCTAAGGCTATCATATTGTTAATTTTGAAAAACCAAAAAGCATCGATGAGGCACATGATTATCTGTTAATAAAACTTATTTCTTTTGTCCGATTGATTTTAGATGAATCTCCAAGAACTTGTGATCATCACCGCAAGGGACTTCTGGAGAAACGTGCTCCACACAAAGAGCGATAACTTTTACAAACATAATTTTATTTTTTTTTAAAGTTTGCTAAAGTTAAATCGAAACAAGATTTATTAATGCTATGTTTTTATTTTTGTAAATCCAATAGACTAGCAAAAAAAATTATAGAAAAATCCTCAATTTTTCGGGCCTCTGACTACCCCTAACCCCTTAAACATATCCGTATAGTTTGTATGAACTCTGTGTCTCATTTTAATCGGCTTCGGTCTGCACGATTTTTTCTACAACATATCTACTGTGTAAATCGAGAGATGAATTTAATTGAATTTTACTCAACTGAAATAGAGTATACGCAGTGGATACCTCTTTTCACTTAACCCTTTCAAATTTTAAATTCAAATTAAATTGTTGAGAAAATGCAAAACTGGATATGCGGTATTACTGTATAAAATCTACAGTTTCACGTGCATATGAAATTTTTGCTGGATAAAGACAAGTTGATTTTTGTAGCACAGTGTATATACAGAAAAAGTTGTCGGAGCTAACACCAGCATACTGCATACTATTAAAGGTTAACCGTTGTAAATAATGTTTTCTAAAACTTTAAAAGCAAAGTTGCTTTATCGGCGCTACACCTAATGGATTACTAGCATTGGTGTGCCATGGCGGATGAGCAACTTTTACTACTTGCGCTAAGATATTAGAAAATTTGTTACATTAACTTTGGCGACTAAGAACAACAATGCAACCTGTATATAAAACAGAGAAATATGTCAACATGTTTTACAACGAGCAACAAAAACGAACCGGAAAACAGCCAAAGCAATTAAAAACAGCAAAACCGCTACAATATAAGCCCACCTATTGTGTGTGCGCAAATTCAAACAACGTTAGAGCAACAACAACTAATACGGTATTAATAACAACCGCATAATTAAATCATTTTAACCAACAAACTTATTTAGTGCTATATCAGTTGAGATTTTATGCCTGCACCTGTTTTCACATATCCGTTCTAGTGAGTAGTGCGCGTATCCTAGCAAAAGCCACAAGACTCATTACAGGAGTTGTCCACATACGAGTATGTAGAAGCATAAAAGTATAAATTTTTAGTATAAAAACAGCCACAGGCAAGAGCAACATAAGAAAACCTATTAAGAACAAAATAAAAGCCATAAGTGTGAAAATTAAAATGGTAGCACAAAAATCTGTCATTAGCAGGTAAGTTGAGCACCTCGTGGCAACACGCACTTCCATTTACACACCCGCACAGGAAAACACAAGCAATAAAATGAAAACTAAGCAAATATAAAAACTACATAAAAGCGAATGAGCTTTTGCATGTGTGAATGTGTGTGTGAATATGTGTGCCAGTGATGCATGCATGTGTGTGCGTGTTCACTCACGCTGAGTGTCACAGCGAAATTTTTACATGCAACATTTATGGTGGCGTTGTTGACGTGGTAGCAACACGCGTAGTTACTAGCGGCAGTGAGAATGCAAAATGAAGCAACAACAAAGCGCCACTACTTGTGCACTGCTTGTCATTTGTTGTTGAGCTCACAGCAAGACAAGCAACAAAAACAAAAAATGAAAGTACAAGTGAAGACAAAAAGGTGCATGTAGGTATCAAGGAGATATGGAAAATGCCACAGAGACTTCACTGCATGAGATTGCGAACGCCAGGCGGCAGCTGACAAGTAGGCAGTCATGAGTGTGCAGCAGACGCAATGTAGCGGTTTGCATTTACCGTTACCGGTTGTGGCCGCGCGTCGCCACAAGTTTCACCAAAATATTCAGTCGTACACTCACACTCATACACTGGATCAGGCATATGAATGCGGGGAACTCCATGTGGAAGTAAAGCGCTATTGAAGCCAAAATCAAGCTGGCGTTTTTGTGTAAAAAAAAAAAACTAATTACTGATGAGGAAGAATGGATTAGAATAACAAAACCCCCACTTTTTGGATTTTTTGCATATCTAAAATGGTTAACCATTTCGTAATTATGTCAAAATTACAAGAAAATCAGAGAAAAACTGAGGGAGTTATAGAACTTTGGCTAAAAGAATTTAGCAATGGCAGTTTAAACGTTAGGCTCTTCAAGTCAAATGTACTGTCGGTACTGCTGCACAGTAGCTCTACCTGGAACAAAAAAACCGCTATAACCAGTCGCTTACAAGTTCTTATGAGCAGCCCGATTATATTCCAAAATTTTTGACCAAAAATAATACCAAAGGAATTGTCCACGAGGAGTTCATGCCGACGGGCCAATCTGTCAATGAAATTTTCCATCTTGGCGTTTGAAGCGTTTGTTGCATCACATTCGTGGAAATCCCCAGGAATACCGCGAAGGAGGAAGCTGGCGCTTATTGCATGATAAAGCACCATCTCATCGATCCACTTTTGAGACTGATTTTTTGACTAAAAATCGCCTTTAACCGTCAATCACTTACGGTATTCGCCTAATATGGCTCTCTGTGACTTCTACCTATTCGGAAAATTGCATTTGGCCATGAAAGAAGAAGGTTTTTCGTCCGTAGAGGCCATCCAGAAGGCTTGTACCTACATCCGGACGGACATTCCGGTCAATGACCAGACACTTTCTCTTCTTTCGAAAAGCTTTTAAATCGCGCAAAGCAATGTATCGTAGACAGAGGGGACTATTTTGAATAAATAAACTCGAAGTTACCAGAATAAAGCTCCAGCCGTTTCTATTTTGGCTCAGTATTTTTTATTTTGGACTTCGCCTTTATAAGTTAAGCTTCACGGTGAAGAGGAGTCAGTTGAATGATTTGTTTATTCACTTCAAGTCTATAGTTTTATATGGCAGACTAAGCCGAGACACTTCTTCTTCTCGAATGAGCTTAGGAAAGCGCGCCAGCCGTTTCTTTCTCGTGCCAAACGGCGGCAGTTGGACCAAGTAAAACCAAGTACTACTCCACTTGAACTTTTCACCAAAAAGTAGACCATCCTTTTCCTATGCTTCCGCCAGAGCCTTCAGAGCCTACCTTTAAAGCCGGAACATTTGTGTCAACGTGCAAAGGCTCAAAACTCTTCCGCAGATCTTTCTCTCAAGCACTCGAAGGGGTGCCTCATCAATTGGTGTCATCTTACAATACAATAGAGCTGGTGCGATGAGAGGCTTATAAAGTGTTAGTTTTCTTCGTCGAGAAAAGTCCAAAGTAGCAGCTGTCGGCAAGAGAAATTCCCCATTGGATTTCAGGGCTGACATTAATATTGCTGTTAATGCTGGTTTATAAGTAACCGAAGTCTCTTAGATAGTAAAATGGTAACTAATTAACAGTGTCCGGGTGCCGATCCGCGAGTACTCTGACTGTTTGCTTGATGACAAGAGGTACTTCGTAATAATACCAATAAGGAATTGCTCGAAAAAGCAAACATAGAGCCGCTGGGCATTTGGACTACAAAACAGAAATGGAAGTGGATTGGTCCCACCTTACGCAAAGAAGACTGTAACATAGCGAAGAAGGCAATGGAATGGCACTCACTCACAGCGAGCGAGGAAGAGCGCCTGGCCGAGCAAAGGAAACCCTGAAAAGAACTGTGAATCGTGCGACGGCTCAACTCGAGTTAAGCTGGAAGCAGCTGAAGGCATTATCAAAGTAATAGAACGAGATGGCGTGTAGGTATTGTTGGTGCCTTATGTCTCGTTAGGGATTCACGGAAACAACGATGATGATAAAACTTTGACTGTAAGATTGAAGTAATGGCAACTCGGTACTATTGAGGCTTTAGGCTAATTGGACCGATTTTTGCTTTAATATAAATATTAAAATCTTTAGTTAAGATCGTGGACGAAGAGAGCCGAAGATTTCCAATCTTCAAAACTGGTAATAAGAATGAAGTAACAAATTATAGGCCTCTATCTTAATTATCGACTTGTTCAAAACTTTTTGAGGAAGGGGTCAAGGACAAGCTCGCATTTGCTATCAAAGGATTAATATCCTTGTCAAGATGAGTTTGTTGGTGGATGATCTACTGTTATGAATTCTCCTCTGGAAACTTCAAAATCTGGGCTTCCACTCATCTTATCTTTTATGACTCGAATCATACCAGTCAAATAGAATATCATTTGATCAAATTGGGAATACTAAATCTCATACATTTGTATCAACTTCTGGAGTACCAGAAGGTAGCATTCTTGGTCCTATCTCGTTACTTATGATCTTTGCTTCAAGTATTCAAAATATTTATTCTATGAATACTCTGAATGACTGGTCTCTGCAAACCAAAATGACTGGGTTCCGTCGTTTTCCAAGTCCATGAATCCCCTTTCGTCAACTTATTATATTTCAAATGTTTTTTTTTTTCTTTGTACACTCCACTCAGGAGCCTAGGGCCTCGACAAGACTCAATCTTGCGTTGGTTTCGTTAATCTATTTTTGCTTTCTGATTCTATCTAGGTGATTAGCCCACCTATCGTTGCTTAAGAGCAACGCCTTCTTCCTGCTTGAAGCGCCATCTGTGTGTCACATTTTTCTGGCAGAAGTACCACACAGATGGTTGAGGACTTCGCTAAATTTCGTGTGTCTGCGCTATTACTGCGATTGCCCGCTTTCTCTTGCTGTCGCCACTAATGCAATGTGCAACTGTGTTTTTTTTTCCTTGTTTTTTGCTTGTTTTAGCAGCCACAATGCAAGTTATGCGCTGACTTTTTTGTGCGGGAGTAAGAATTGGAAGGATAAGGTTGTAGGGGTTGCAGAATGAAATTATTATTAGATATATATTTCAAATGTAATTCTTGTCAATTAAACTCGTAAATTTGGTGTTATTTTTTATTCGTATTTTACGCTCATTATCCATATTAACTCTCTTCTTTGGAAGGCACATGCCAACTTAGGTTTTTTGCGACGCTATACTAGTAATTTTAAGGACCCATACACTAGAAAAATCTTATTGCATTCTTTAGTCCGTTCAAAGTCGGAGTATGCCACCGTCATCTTGAATCCGATGTATTCCTCACATTCTTTTAGAATTGAAAGAGCTCAACGTAAGAACGCAGACTGTCAAATTGGATGATTAATTTTGCCCTTCTAATGCCTGCCCACTTAGCATGGAATGACCCAAATGCCCGCGCAAGTGTATTTCTCTCGCGTATATAGACTAACTAATGCCTATACACAATATTTTATTTTATGAGAATTTTCCGTTCGCGCGTGCAACAACGCGGTTATTGTGCGTTGCAATTGTATGTGCAGGGTTGTATCTGGTGGGTGCGTTCGCATTGCATGTTATGTGGCATAAAAGCGAAAGAAAGCAATCGCACACACGCGAACGCATTCATGCACATCCAGTCATGCAAGCAAATAGACTTACTGAGTAGACTTACAAAGTGAAATAAATATGTCTAGTTTTATTCTTAGACATTTTCCAGCTAAAAGCATTGTTGTTCTCACTGTTGTTGTTGTTGCGTTGGTAGTTTTTATTCCTTGTTAAATGCGTAGTTCTGCTTCAGCAGCAGCAGGCTGTGCTCTCTTTATGCTTCTATCATTTTTGAGTATCATCGTAAAATTTTATATTTTTAATAATGTGTCATAAGTGCCACTATTATTTGCACTCCACCGCCTCCTTTGACACTTCCATGCTCGCTGTGCCCTTACGAACATTTTATGAATTATGTAATGTGCAATTATTCGCTACCTGCTACATGCCACCTTCGCCTGCAACTCATGCACTTAGGTATTAGTGCTTGTTCCGAAAGCTAATACGAGTACTAGCACTTTTTATTCCCTTTTTGCTTTTCGCCCTGTTCTTTGTGCCATTACGCGCACCTTTATTAGTGCGCTTCTATTTGTAATTTTAGTATAAATTTCCTACTTTGCTTGTCTTAACTACATATTTTTGTTGCCTTGCCGTATTCTTTCTGGGAGTGTTGTAAGTAGTTGTTGTTGTAGGAGTCCTTTGCTCTTTATGGCATTTCATGTAATCTTACAAAAATTGTGTTTTTATGCATTTCTAAATACGTTTGTGATTGCGTGCGTATTAGTGGCCTGCATCAGGCCACCGGGGGGGCGTTTACTCTAACTCAGCAGTTTTATATGATTTATATAGAAGTGTGAGAAAATTTGCATATTTTAAAGTACTATTTTGCTTATTCGAACTATAAGTTTTTCACAATAGTACAAGGAGGTGCAAAATAATTCACTCTATCGAAAAATTTATAATTTTTGCAGGTGGGGCAAAATTATTCACCTTATCGAAAAAATCTTAAATTTTTCCAGGTTCGGCAAAATTAATCGCCCTATGGGAAGATTGTTCATTTTTCCACAATAATTAAAGGTGACGTAAAATTATTCATCCTATCGGAAGATTTATAATTTTTCCAGGTTGCGCAAAATTAATTACCCTATCGAAAAATTTATAATATTTCCCGGTGGCGCAAAATTAATCACCCTACCGAATAAATGTATAATTTTTCCAGATGGTGCAAAATTACTCACCCTTTTGAAATATTTATAATTTGTCCAGGTGGCGCAAAATTAATCACCCTACCGAATAAATTTAAAATTTTTCCAAATGATGCAAAATTATTCACCCTATCGAAAAATGTATATTTTTTGACAGGTGGCGCAAAATGAATCACCCTATCGACAAATGTATAATTCTGCAAGGTAGCGCAAAATTAATCACCCTAACGGAAGATTTTTAATTTTGTCACAATAATTAAAAGCGACGAAAAATTATTCACATTATCGAAAAATTTTAAATTTTTCCAGTTGGGGGGAAATTAATCACCCTTACGAAAAAATTTATAATTTTTCGAGGTGGGGCAAAATTAATCACCCTATCGAAAAAACTTATATTTTTTCCAGGTGGAGCAAATTTGGTCACCCCATCGGAAGACTTATAATTTCTTCTCAATAATTCAAGGTGGCGCAAAATTAATCACCCTAACGGAAGATTTTTAATTTTGTCACAATAATTAAAGGCGACGCAAAATTATTCACCTTATCGAAAAATTTACATTTTTTCCAAGTGGCGCAAAATTTGTCCCCCCATCGGAAGATTTCTAATTTTTCCACAATAATTAAAGGTGACGCAAGTTATTCACACTATCGGAAGATTTATAATTTAAGGTGGCGCAAAATTAATCACCCTAACGGATGATTTTTAATTTTGTCACAGTAATTAGAGGCGACACAAAATTATTCACCTTATCAAAAAATTTACATTTTTTCCAAGTGCCGCAAAATTAATCACATTATCGAAAAATTTCTAATTTTTCCACAATAATTGAAGGAGACGCAAAATTAATCACCCTATCGAAAAATTTAGAATTTTTCCCGGTGGCGCAATATTAATCACCCTAACGGAAGGTTTTTAATTTTGCCACAATAATTAATGGTGACGCATAATTATGGTACAAAATTAAGCACCCTATCGAAAGATTTTTCATTTTTCCCCAATGGTACAAGATTGTACATGCAGGTCTAGCCCCAGTACTACCCTGAATATCGTTTTCCACTTACTTCCCATCGCTTTTTGCGTTATTTCCATCGCTGCTCAATCAAACAGCAATCCGGTTAAAGCAGGGTGGTCTCTGGAGGCAATCTGTCAAGATATATAGTAACATTTTTTAGCAACTAATACCGTATTTCTCTCAACTTCGAACATATCTCTTCAACTAAACTGGATTTTTCGGGTCGTGCATGGGCAATCTTACTAAGTTGTCAGGTTTGGATCGAGGTGAAAAGCTGTAACGAAGCTGGTACCTCTATCTTCACTGACGGGTCCAGAATGAAATAGGGAGTCGAAGCAAAGGTTTTCTCTTAATTAGCCAATTTATCTATTTCCTTAAAATTCCTAGTGTTTTTTAGGCAGATCAGATTTGTGATCCTGCAGGCATTCAAAATGCATTGGTAACATGGGAGCAAGGGAGATATTAACCTTTTTTCGGATAGTCAAACCGGCTCTGATGGCGCCCTGCTGCAGATCTAAATTAGTCAATTCCTAAAGGAGGAGAAAAAATCTCTTGCGTAGGCACCTAACATTTATCTAATCTGGGTTCCAGGACATGGGAACATATTGGGAAATGAAATCCCTGATGAGCTTGCCAGGAAGAGGATTGAATTGATGTCATAGACCTCCTACCCGGTGATCGGCATCGCCCTGACTTGATAAAGGGAAATTGCCCTTTGACCCCAGTACAATAGGCGCAGGACTCAGAAAGTCCTGGGAACTTCGCACCATTTAATTTCAGTCTTAGGTATGTTTACCGGTCATTGGACAATCAGCTGACATACCAAAAAGCTAGGTTAACCATTTAATCGCCCTTGCAGAAGCTGTGGGGACCTTTCAGTCAAAGAATCTCAACATAAATCTCATCAATTTTCTCCATTACATCAACAGCTCTGGCGGGCCGTAGATATTTGCCTGTTGGAGGTCTCATAATGATATCAAAACGGCGCTTTAGGGCTACTTGGGGAGTGGTACTTCAATCATTTCACCTACCTACATACTAGGTGGCGCAAAATTATTCGCCCTATCCAAAGATGTATACTTTTTCCACGTGGGGCAAACTTAAAGACCCTATCGAGAGATTTAACTGTGGAGCAACATATTTTGCGTCTTCAGAAGTTTTAGCATAGATTTTGTCGTTTTGCTTATTAAAAACTCCTTCTTCAACAGTGAAAATTTTCTCATCTGTGAAAAGAATATATCCATGGTCGTCGACTGCGTGCTGCTTGCATCTGTCGAGTCTAAATTTTTTCAAGCACCTTGTCAAAAGATGGGCAGTCGAGCGACGGAAGGCTTCCGTGTGGTGATCAACTCTAATTAGTCTTCACATGGATTTGCTCGATACATTCATTTCCCTGGGTGTGTTTTTCTGCTTTCTGAGAGGATTTCTGTGAATTTTTTCTCAAACGGGTTTTATGACTGCACTGGTTCGAACAACGTGAGGTCGCCTACTTTTGGGAAAAACGATTGGTGTTGCGGTCAGAAAATATTCTCGAAATATTAAGTTTTTTTAGCAATTCGTAAATCTCATTTGCCCTCTAACCACACTTTTTTAATGCAATCACTGCAAAGCGGTTTTCTTTAGATCCCCACTTCGTTGTTAAAGAGCGAAATTCGCCACGAAACTGAGTAAAATTTATGAGTAGAACAAAAGCACAAATAACCGAACTTTCTTCTGCGAATTTGTTGTTGAATTTATTGCAAGACCAAGTTCATCATAACTCGCAAAATAATCGTCTGAAACAAAAAAGTCAGAATACATTCGTTAAAGGAGATGTTTCTCTGGTTTGTCAGATATCGCTTGGAGGTTAATTTTTTTTGATTTTTCCTTCATTTCCGCTAATTTGTTATTGTTAGAATACTAATTACTAAAAACAAACTTCCACGGATATCTCCTGGGTTATCTGAAGAATTTCCAAATTTTGTTAGCCGAGTAGTTTGGAATTAAATTAAATTAAAATCGCATAGGCTGTTATCGCGCCCATCAAAAAGAAGCCAAAAGGAAGGTTTGAAATTATGGCGTACATGGACTGCAAGAAATTACAATCTTCAGAGAAATGCTTTAAAGCCGAGCAAGTGAAATGTTCTGCTTTGGTCGACTTAAAATGTTGAGGCAATATTCTTGAGAAATTATGCATTTATTTAAAAACAATAGAAACAATTTAAAAACCCTACCTCGCCTTTAATGAACAAAGAGTTAGTTTTTTATTAGAAATTTAAAAAAAATTCCTTGCAAATATTTCTGCACCGCAGAAAAATCCTATCACTTTTGAAAGTGTTAATATTTTAGCATGTCACGAAAATGAACTGGCATTTGAACTCTGACTCTCAACTTTATCATCATGGATCTACACTCAAACGAAAAAACACACATAAATTTTTCTAGAAACGACGGGTAAGGCGTTTTTCCACTTTTGTTTTCACATTCTAATGCATTAAATGCGAAAAGGAATCTCCTCAGCTTACAATATGACTTCTTCTGCAAATTGAATCACGTTTAAGTCATCGTAAAATGAAACTTGACACTATAACGACATAAAATGTGGCAACAACAATCCCAACAAAACAAACAAACACCGTCGGCGGCTAAGGCAATGAAAAAGCGCAAAGCTGTGACAGGATGCAGCAGCAAGTCACGAGTAGACATCGTTAAGGGCACTGACGACTTTAAGACAAACCAGCAAGTAAACACGTAAGCACATACATACACACATGCACTTATAAAATAAAGGTTTAAATGTAAGCGAAGTGTAATAGCGACGCAGACGGGCAGAGGGCCAACTTCAGCGGCACGTAAAGCAAACGTCAACAGCTTAACTCCAGCAGAGTTGCAGTGCAAGATGAATAAATATGAAAGCTGTCAGAATATTGGAATGTTTGTGTGCTTGTAAGAACGTATGCATATGGTGTGTGTGCGTATGTGTCTCAAAGTAATAAAATCAAAATTCGGATATGTACGGGGATTGCGTCAGGAAATGTATTGTGGCTGGAACAACAAATTGACATGTGAGTAGACATGCCACACACATTTCTGGGTATAAATATAATGAAAAATTAAATATTTACGCATTTAAATGGAAATTACGCACTAAGCTAAGCGCCCTAATAGACGATGAAAAATCATGTGGTAGCAAAAGCCTGTATTTAACTGTGAAGTGGCTGATGTTTGGTAGCAAATATCAAAATTTCAAATGAGACTTAATACAAAATTGAGGTTCTTCCTACATACTTTGGAGTAAAAGCTCTTAATTGTAGGCTCTCAAAAATAATCTCATAACCCACTGTTTTCAATTTAGTTGATGTGCGCCAATACACCGAAGCGTGAATATTCCTTTTTTTTTGTTTTTTGTGCCTTCATCTTCAAATCGGAAAAGAGGATTTTAGAAAGTGGTCGCAAGATTAAGGAGAACATGCCCCATCATTGAAAACATGCGAGTTCTACTATAAATTTGATAATTTCCACTCCGTCGATCCAGTAGCGCTATTACATGCAAATAATGACGAAATATAAAAAACTTTAGAGTATTGAATTTTTTGTTCGAAACTCAATGACGAAAATGACGCCAGTGCAAATAATTTTATTGGAACGAAAGTTCACATAGATGTTTTTGACGCCAACAAAAATCAAAAATTAAACGGCTTTTAAAATCACACGAAGAACACAAGCAAAGCAAATATATCCTTAAACTCAAAATCAGCTTAAAATCTGTAAAAATCATTTCAGAGTAATCAAAATTAGTTCAGAGGCTAACGATAATAAAAAAATACACTCTCGAAAAAGAACTTTGAAATCGCGCCAAGGGCTAGCTCATTGTTGACATATCCTGGAACGCAAACCGCCCTAGAATGCCTAAAAATTATTTAATAAGAATAAATGTCAGCTCAAATGTTAATGATAGCAACAGCAAATAATATTAAAAACAAATTTCAAATCGCATCAAAAACAAGTCTATCGCACATATGTCCTGGAACCTGAAATCGCCATGGAATCCGTAAAAATTACTTAATATGGCTGAAACTTGATACAAATGTTTATATTAGCAACAAAAAACATTGTACAAAAACTTGTTGAAATCGGATCAAAAACAAGCTCCCCGCACATATATCCTGAAACGCAAAATCGCCGTAAAATCCGTCAAAATTACTCAGTAACAAAAATATTCAACAGCAGTGTTTATAATGACACCAAGAAAGATTTTGTAGAAATTTGTTGAAATCCGATCAAAAACAGGCTCACCGCACATATATCCTTAAACGCAAAATCGCCATAAAATCCGTAAAAATTACTCAAGAACAATAAAACTCAGCAGCAGTGATTATAATGACACCAAAAAATAATTTGTATAGGCTGAGCCTGAATCGCAAAATCGCGATTTATAAAAATGAAATTTGGTTCAATTATTTGTGATAGCAATAGAAAATAATGTATTTTACATTTTTTGAAATTGAAGCAAGGAAACTCTCGCTGCGCACATATCCTGGAACACAAAATCACCACCTTAGAATCCTTAAAAATCATTTATTAACAACGCAATTTGGCACCAAAATGTGTGATGAAACATAAAATATTATGTAAAAAGAATTTCTAAAATTAGAGTAAGGAATCTCCCACCAGACATATAACCTCAAACTCAAAACCTGCATAGAATTTATAAAAGTAACTTAATAGCAATGAACTTCGACACAGTTGCTTATGTTTGAAACAAAAAAAGGTCTGTTTATGCAAAAATTTTTTAAAATCTAGTCTCGCTCATGTCCATCCCATGTAAGAGTGTATGTATATCCTGAAACTCAAAGTCGCCGAAGGATATGAAAAAAAGTTATTTAATAACCAGAAAATATAGCTAAATTATTACCTTTTATGATAGCACCAGAGAGAAGAGGAGGGATATTTTTAGAGGAATCACCACCACGTAGTAGCGACGATTACTATATGGTGCGAAGGCATTTTTAACCCAACTTCACAGCCAAAAAAAAAAAATGTCGCCGTAGGATACGCAAAAATCATCCAATAAGACTGAAACATAGCACAACTATTTGTCATAGCAACAGAAACATATGTACGGACATTTTTAGAAATTGGAGCAAACATACTCTCTCCACACACACATCGTAAATCCCAAAATAGTCGGAGGATCCGCAAAAATCATTTAATTACAATGAAATGTGGTGCAAATACTTATGACAGCAGCAAAATATTATATGCAAAAACTTCTTAAAACATGCCCACCACATATAAATCCTGACATTCAAAAGCGCCATAGAAGATGAAACAAACACTTAATAGGACTAAAATTCAGCATAGTTAGCAGCAGAAAATAGCTCCTAAAATTGTTCGACATCGGTTTCAAGACACGCACACGGCCCATATCACAATTTTCTTCAAATCTAATTATGTCTTTGGCAGTATAACAAAGGAGTTCTATGCAGAAGATAGACACAAACATTCTTCCAAATATACAAAATGTGAGCCACCTGCTGCACCTGCTGAAAAAGTTACCCATAAACTTCCAAATTTACTAAATTTGAATTATTACATTTCATCAACAGGGGTGTTTGAGATGAACTCGTTAATTTTTCTAATTTTTGTCCCCTCTGAGATATTATCGTATGGAGATCCTAGGTCTTTTTCAACTGGTGCTTGTACCATAATTTAACTCGGATTTTATTATTTATTATTGGCCCTTTATAAAGTGCAGTAGATTCTGTTTTTATGCGGTATATACGTTCCGCAAGAAACAGCATATAAAAAAATCGCATAAAAAAAGCTACCAGTTCTATAGTAAAACTATAGATACTAGGCCGGATCGATTTGTGGGGAGGCAAAAAAATCGCCCATTGCTCTGTGAAAATCATATTCTAGGGATCAAAATAAGAAACTTTGCCGAAGGAACCATACCTCTAAAACGAATTCTGATGTCCCCCAATTTGGGTCGATTCATTTTTTCATTTACATATGTTCTGACTAAATAAATTTCTTAAGAGAAAAAATATATATAGATAGAAATAAATAATAAATATTATTATAAATAAATAAAAATAAAGAAAAAACATAGCCATTTAGCTGATTTTTTCATATAAAGGCCAAAAATGGTGATATTTTTAAATTGGGGGACATCAGAATTCGTTTTAGAGGTATGGTTCCTTCGGGAAAGTTTCTTATTTTGATCCCTAGAATATGGTTTTCACAGAGCAATTGGCGATTTTTAAATCGACCCGCCCTAATAGATACGTGTCAAAAGTGCTAAGAACCGCATTCATCTGAAATAATGTAATATAATCGCATAAAAAGTGTACCAGTCCCATATTATATCTATAGATACGTTCCATACACCGCATGAATCTGAAATAATTCAATAAAATCGCATAAGCAAAAAATTGTATTTTTGAAAATTATATCTTTATTTAAGAAACGTCAGAATCGAAAAATAAATTTACATCGTCAGAAATAGAATCAGACAATACCCGCATGTTGCGCATTTGTTTAGGATTTGGGGTAGAATCACTTTCGTCACTTGAGGAAATGTACACGTCTGATCTATATGGTGATGCAGGCGGTTCCACACTTGTAGGGTTAGCATTTCTGATGTAATCTGTGATGGGGTTTTGCTTAGCTGGCTTAGAATCTTGTTTATACAATTCCCGATAGGTCGACATGCATTTTTTAATTTTTTAAAAAACCGCACTATTTCAAAACCGCACAAAAACAGCATCTACTGTACATTATATTTAAAATTTACATTAAAGAAAAGTATGCGAAAGCTAGCGAACTAGCCAAGAAAGGTACTACTCTTCAACTGCTCAATCATAGAAGTACTATTGAGATACCTATGACTACGAGCAAATTAATAATTAAGAATAACATTATTCAAGAGGCCAATAGGGCATAAAGAGATGAAGACGTAACAGCTAGTCGTCGCAAATAAAAACAAAAGGACAAAGGAATAGCATAGTCTTTCAAGAGAGGAGATAAGGAGTTTTCTCCCATGAATATTGTTAAAGTTGTAGAAATGAGGAGGATGAAGAAACAGTTGACCACTTCCTTTTCAATTGTTCGGCTTTAGCTAAAATCAAAGCATGTTCTCTAGGTAAATATTTTTTCAATTTTCTTACGAAACTTCCTGGCGTGGGGATGGGACCAGTCCTACGATTCATAAGAGTAACAAAATGGTTCCACGAAGAAAAATAAATGAGGTTCCGTACCGCACAGTGGTTTCACAACGAATCTGTAAACCAGTTGATCCTACAGACCGACTACCACCATAACCTAATCTAAGTATGCGATAGACTAAGGTAAACATCAACACAGAAAATGCTTACCAGTTTTTCAAAATATTTAAAACGTTATTGCATTAACGCTAAGCTATAATTAACACTTTGTTTTGTTTTTGCGATAAGAAATTATATCCTTTCTTTCATAAATTAAAACACCACGAATCTCTTACTTTAATAGTGCTACGTGGGTATAATTTTAGGAAAATTTTTAAAACTCCTTTTTTGATTTGTATTCTGAGGGTGTTAACACTTATTTTTCTTGTTTTTTTCAATTTCTTAATGTTTTTTGTGATCATGTTCTTTACACTGCGCTGCTCCTGGCCAAGTGAGAAAGTTCGAAGATAGTGATTTTTTTACATCACTCAGCTAAGACTCGTTCCAAATACAAGATGTGCTTCAAAAATCTTTGTTGAAACGCAAGCAGTCATTTCAAATCACCTGAAAGCATTTGGCCTCAAACGAAATGAAGGGCTTGGGTGTCTCCGTGATATGGAAGGGCCGTTTTCATGTACAAAATGCTTCATGAGCGCTAGAAAACAAGAAGTCATTTCTGCATTGAACACAAAAATCCTTTAAAAAACTGTGCATAGAAAACCTTTTCACATCCAGCGGAATCATTAGATCTCGATTTTCATTTGTTTCGATAATTGCAAAATGCGTTTACAGTAGTATAGTGGATTCAAATAAAAGTAACCCAAACTTCGTTAAGCCGGGGAGGAGAACTGCATACCTTTTGTACTTACACTGGAAATAAAACAAAGGTCTTAGAGCCTTTGGTCTACCATATAACATAAATTTATCTAAAATCGCCACATTTTTAGAAAAAACAATTCTTTAAATTAAATTTTATATAACTTTTTATATATTGTGTGATTGGCGCGTATACCCTTTTGTGGGTGTTTGGCCGAGCTCATCCTCTATTTCTGGCCAAGCTGCTTTTCTATTTCCTCCTCTACAAATGGAGGCACCTACAGTTTTAAACCGACTCCGAAGGTCAGATTTTGGTTTTTTGTTGAGCATTCTCATGGCGAGGGGCGACCGCTTTTAGAAAATGGTTTGCACTTCCGAATAGCAATCGCGCACCAACCCTTTCAGCAACGGCGGCAGCTATATAAATTTCTTATACGACCTATACTTTCTAAAATTAGCGACTAATAAATTTCCTTGCAGCCCATCTCTAATTGAAATACACTATCAGCTGACTGCTTCTTTTGGTTTTCATCACCAAATTTGGTTAACTTTTTGTAACTACAAATTATCGAATACCCGAATTATATCAAACCACAAACATAGTTTCTAACATAAAATTCCAAATTTATTAACTTGCATTATTTGAGATTATTGAATACTAGCATTAATTTAATTCATTGAAAATATCACAACCTAGATAAGCGAATGATTTTCAGAATGATATCTAAGGCACACCATTTCAATGTCACGAATTCTGAAGTAGGGGCACCTTAACATTAAAAAGAACGTAAAAAGCTAATAAAGTGAAAGAAACGCACAACAAATAGGTTGATATAGTTCACACTTTCCTAGTTGAAATATAACAATGAATAATAGCTTCAACCAATCGGCAGAATAAACCTTTGAAGAGTTAAAAAATCTTTGAAGATCAAAGGGTTTATTTATAATGAAACATCAAGCACATCACTCATACGCCACGACATACCCAAAGGTACTCATGGCCAAAATATTAATTACACCACATATTTAACAGTTTCCACAACTTTTACTCTGCATTTTTTAATTTTTTATAATAACGCATTTCATTCTGCAACAAATTCGACATAAATTTACTTTCAAAACTTTGCACTAAATTCATGAAAATTCGAAAATATTTTCATCAAAATTAAAAAAAGAACTTGGGTACGTAGTTTTATAGCCCATTAAATTTTAGTGTAACAAAGTGTAAGTATGTAGTAGCTCACAGTCCTCGTTAATTTTTAATAATTTTTCCCCCTGAACGTGTTGCGCTTTTCCTCCATATACAAAAAAAAATGTCGAGCATTCATTACTCCTCAATTCGACCTCGTTATCTTAAAAATAAAAAAAATACAGTGGCATACTGCGCCGCTAACCCTAAGGATCATAAAATTAGCACAAGTTTACTTAGTTGATACTTAAAATACCATTTGAGGCACTTGATGAAAGCGCCAACGCGAACGACTATCAACAGAAGGAGCGACCCACAGCTCTGACGATGCTCAACAGTCATTTGGCCGAAATGGCAAACACATTTGACAAACGCATTACAGTACAGCAAAAGCATTTAGATATGATGCGCCAGAAACGAAATGAGGAAATGAAGTGAGCTGGTTGGATGCCTCGTTGGTTCGATGGTTCGTTGGTCTTTATGCTCGTATGTAAGTAATTTTGCTTGGCTGCCAGCATATCGACTTGCGTATAGCCGCATGCCCAACCATTTAATGGCTGGCTGTTTGCTGCAACTTCAACACGCTTAAAAGGCTCTTCACGATGCACTTAAAGGGCTGTCAGCAGCTAAACGTAAAGTACCTAAGGGAGGCATCGATATTTAAACCAGCGTGTCAAATGATCACCAGCAAATTGTTGTGAAAATGTGGATGTATGAATGTACTTACTTACTGTTATAATATACTTATGTACGGTTATATATAAGTAATATTTATCACCCCTTAGTCAGCGATATGATAGAAAAGTGAATATGCTGCAAAAAACTATTATAATATAAATGGAATAAAGTAAAGCAAAAGGAAGTAATAAAAAGATTATCAAAAAACAAAAAAAAAAAAAAAGTAACAAAAAACATCGGTCACAATTGAGCGCAAATTCAGTGTCGTTTTCCCTCCAGCAAATGTAGTTGTGAACCTCATAAAACGTCCAACGATTGCGGTACGTGCTGCGCTCTGCACTTCTCGCTTAGCACTTTTAGTTGTTGCCAAAGGCCAATGCGAAGAATTTAGCAAAAAACAATGTAATTTAGTTTCAGTTTTTTTCCACTGAACATTGACCACTTTTTCGGAGAATGTGACAATCAAGGCATTGCATATGTGTGTGTGAGCAATGGTCATCGAAGTAAATACATACATATAGTCAATACTTTTGGGACAAATTACTATACATAAGTATGCGTATGTAGCTAAACGAGCTTTCATGCTCGTTGTACTGTAAATGTAGCTAAGAGGAAACTGGTAATAGTCTACAAGCAGATATGCACAGAGGTTTCCGTACCACACTCGCTATGTATGCGACAAAACGATAGCACGTTAACATTTTGACCCGTTTCGGCCACATTTTTTCAATATTCATTATTTTTTGTAAAACTATAGTCACTGCCTAATACGTCGTAGCATCGCCCAGAAGCTAAGGTTCAACACGAAATCAGAGTTAAACCATTTACGCAAAGCTGGACCCGAAAGAAAGCTCGTTGTTTGGGTGCCAAGCCAATTAACAGCAAAAAACGTGATGGATCGAATTTCCGCCTGTGAAAGCCAAACGGCATGAAATCAACCTTTTTATTAAAAGGATAGTGACCGGGTATAAGAAATGGATCACATACGTCAATATTCTGTGAAAACGATCGTGGTCAAAGCGTTATGAAGCAGCTCAAATGGTGGCTGAGCCAGGACTAACGCGCAAGAAGGTTCTACTGTATATTTTGTGGGACTTTGGTGTGAAAGGAATCGTTTATTAAGAATTGCTTCCATATGGCCAAACACTAAATTCACGTCTCTGCTGTCTACAACTGGAGCGTTTGCAGCTAGCGATTGACCAGAAATGACCAGAATGTGCCAATAGAAGAGGTGTTGTTTTCCATCAGGTCAACGAGTCAACGAAAGCCCCACACGTCTCTAGTGATGCACCAAAAACTCCGGGAGCTTGGCTGGTAAGTGTTAATGCATCCAGATTTGGTACCAAGCGATTGCCACCTTTTTCTTTCATTGCAAAACTTCTTGAATGCAAAAACTTGGTATCAAGAGAAGATTTAAAATTCGATTACAAGAGTTTTTAGCCAATAAGGACCAAGACTTCTATGAGGAGATTGTGAAGTTACCCTTAAAATGGCAACAAGTTAAGCAACGAAACAGTGCATATTTGATTCAAATCGCACAATTCGAAATATTTTAAATAAAGGTTTGAATTCTATACACAATTAATGGATTTCTTTTACCCCAAATTGACATTTGAAGCGTAAGTCTACGTAATGAAAAGATGCGCTCACCTCAGCCTTGAACGCAACTATAACGACAGGGACAGCCAAGCAGTAATCAAGGGTTATGAGTCCTTTGCAGGTTACGTCAAAACTGGTGCTGGAATGTCTTGATAAGCTAAATATCTCAAGAAGGAACAACCGGATACGTAATCTATGGGTTCCTGGCAAATAAATTAGACAAGAAAGAGGAGGCCTCCCCATTTAAAGCCACAAAGCCTTTTGTAGTATATGCTCCTTCAGAAATTGAAATATCATACTGGGACAGCCCACCAGGTTTATTGTAATCAAAATCAATGATAGGTAGCTTTCACCTAAACTGGTTTAAAAATTTTGTGAAAATAAATAGGAACAGTTTTAGAATCATCGTAGGAGTTTTCACAGAGCCTTATAGATTGAATTATTACAAGGGTGGTTAAGTTTCAAAGGCCGGTGTTGATTTCGAATAAAATATATTACAATTTTTTGTCATTTCTCTTTATTCTGGTTTATCGCCGTACACCTTTTCTTTCAATAACCTCAAAGAAAGAAGTCCAACTGTGTCATATAACATGATATTCGCGGCCAATTTACATCGCCGCGACGTGAGATTATTCGGCCATCAAATTTTTCGCGCAAAAGAGCCATTGTTTCGTTAGCTTTGTGATAAGTGACACCGTTCTGTTGAAACCACATATCGTCCACATCCATATCTTCCAATTCGGGCCATAAAAAGTTCGTTATCATCTCACGATATCGAAAACTATTCACAGTAACTACCTGACCGGCCTCATTTTAGAAAAAATACGACCCAATAATGCCACCGGCCCATAAACCTCACCAAACAGTTACTCTTTTTGGGTGCATTGGTTTTTCGGCAATCACTCTAGGATTATCATTCGCTCAAATGCGGCAATTCTGCTTATTGACGAATCCACCGAGGTGAAAATGTGCCTCATCACTGAAGATAAATAATCACGAAGTGCGCGACATGCATTTTAATTTGAACGCCCGTTTTCTTAATAAGCCTGAATAACTTTAACGCGTTGCTTGATTGTGTATCTTTCCATGGTTCAAATTGAATTAGTCTGAAGTTGAAAAATGTAAAATGAAATGCAGAAAGAAACTTGACGTTAAGGTGAGGTTCACATTCAACATCGTACCTTACGAACAACCCTTTCTTATTGAGCTGTGTATGTACAAGCTGCACAACTTAGAGCAATATTCCTCAGTTCAAACTTGCATCGAGCAATGGGGTTGCAGTTCCACTTACAGACAGAGCGACATATCTAGGAAGCTAAACTGAAGGCACAATGTAGAAAAGCGGGTAGAAAGAGCTTATGCAGCTTATTATATTTATACAATTGGCACGTACACCCTTTTTGGGTGTTTGGCCGAGCTTCTCCTCCTATTTGTGGTGTGCGCCTTGATGTTGTTCCACAAATGTAGGGGCATACAGTTTCAAGCCGACTGCGAACGGCAGATATTTTTATTCTTCATGGCAGAAATACACTCGGAGGTTTCCATTGCCTGCAGAGGGTCGACCGCTATTAGAAAAATGTTTTTCTTAATTTGGTGTTTCACCGAGATTCGAACCTACGCTCGCTCTGTGAATTCCGAATGGTAGTCCCTCACCAACCCATTCAGCTACGGCGGCCGCTGCAGCTTATTACACTTGCAAAATAGTTATCAGCTAAACCTGGTGTTTGAAGCATAAGCTCGCACTTTGGATTTATACCACCATAGTAAGATCGATTATGTTATGCGGAACATTGCTATGGTGGCCTGCATTATAGAAACGGTAAAACGTTAAGCGTACAACGGCAGCTTTCTCGCCCAGCACTGGCATTTAATGTCATACCCTACCTGTATCAATAGACTTACAACTACGACGAATACCGCCTTCAGAATAAAAGCAGGTGGTTTTTGAAATGCTAAAACATTTGGTCATAGTCCCCTCTTTAACAACCAAAGGCATACTAGCAGCCCATCAGATTTTACTACCGCTACCCTAGACTTCAGAACAGAGCTTAAGGTACAGTTTCCCATGCAAAAGGAATAGGATTGGAATACAGTGGTCAACGAAAATACAAATACACTTCACACTGACAGATACAAGATGGATTTCGGTGTCGGTCATGATGTATATTCGAAAGACCTCGAAACTTCCAAGTCCTTTCGTCTGGGGAACTAGAATAGTATTTTTCAAGCAGAAGTTCTCGGGATAAGAGTACATTGCCGGATAACTAAAAACCATTCGCAACAACTATCGGAAGTATGCATTTTTTTAGATAATCAAGCAGCCACTTTAAAGCTAATGTCACCTATAACAAATTGAAAAATAGGCAGGTAATGCAAAGAAGCGCACGCGACAGACATCATTCTTATCTGGGTACCTGGCCATAGAAATATATAAGGAAATGAGAAAGCTGATGAACGGAAATAGGCTGTCCCCAAGGAGTGCACAAAAGGCAGGCCTTGGACAAGTGGTCTAACACGGATACCTGCAAAATTACTAAACAAACATGGCCCAATTTCAACAAATCCAGAACTGACGAGTTGTTAAGAAATCCACGAGCAGACATTTTCAGGATTCCGTTAACAGTTATCGGCCACTGGCCTTTTGGAGACTATACCAAGAAGATGTGGTGGCAGTACAATAATGAATGTATACAGGGTTTGATTGAAAAGTAATGAGCCTTATTTTTTTAAGCAGTTTTATTAAACCTTTTGGCTTATACAACTAATATTCTTCAAAATAGGGCTCTTGAGCGTCAATACACCGCTGATAGCGGTCCTTCCACTGCAGGAAACATTTTTTAAACTCATCCGCCGGAGTCGCGTTCAATTCGGCTGTCACAGTTTTTTGGATCACCTGGATGGAGTCGAAACGCCTCCCCTTCAGCTTTCTGTTCAGGCGCGGGAAATAGAAGAAGTCCGGAGGGGACAGGTCTGGGCTGTAGGAAGGGTGGGGAAGCACCGGAACCCCCATCTTGGCCAATGAAGAGGTGCAGAGGAAGACCACTTTCCAATACTTCACGACTCTTTTCCACACGCAATTGCCTTTGTTCATCAGACAAAACCTTTGGAACCAATTTGGCACACACTTTGCGCATTTCAAGTTTTCCGGTCACGTTTTCCCGCACATTGTAATAAGTTAAATTGAACTCTTCACTGATCTCACGTAGACTAGCACGACGGTCGATGTTCAAAAACTCACGAACCCGGTTCACATCTTCGTCTGTTTGCGTTGTCGAAGGCCTTCCAGATCGCTGTTCGTCTTCGACGTCCTCCCGGCCTTCCTTGAACGACTTGTGCCACCGTTTTACCTGGACACTGGACAGAGATTGGTCCCCGTAAGCCTCCTTGAGTAGCCCAATGGTTTCGGTACTGGTTTTGTTTAGCTTTACGCAAAATTTGATCGAGTAACGTTGCTCCAACGATCGCTGCATTTTCGCCACTGCAAAATCCTAACACACTTTTAAAACAGCTTTCGCGCGCGGAGCGATGTTGACTGCACCGCTGTTGCCAGCGAACTGGGACCGGTTTCTAGTGGAAGGGGAAGGTCCAACGATCATTTTCCCCCACCAGCCGATTCGGTTGATCGCTTGGCAGACGCTCCGTGCGGGAAGGCTCATTACTTTTCAATCACACCCTGTAAGCTGCAATCAATAAGAATCTAAAGAAACAGTTTTTCACTATCTGTGTGAATGCTCAAATTTGGGTGCTCTACGACATAGAACGTTGGGGAAATTATCGATGGTCAACTTGAAAGATATTTCAGAAAAGAAAATTGAAGACATAGGCAAATTCATGGTCAAATCAAGATGGTGCGACTAATAAAATGTAGTGGTTCTACTAGTGGTCTGAGCTATGTTGCTCAGATAACTCCTACATCCACCAAACAAGCTAGGCATATACTCCACGGAAGCTTGCAGGGTCTGTTAGGAGGAAGATGAAACCGTCAAATATGTTCTGGCATCTTGCCCAGCACTGATGTATGTATAAACCGCATAAACACCTGGATAAAAAAATTGTGTTAGAGGAGGAAATAAAACTCAATAAAATAGGACAAGTACTAAAGACAATTGAGAAAGTTGGGAAATGCTCAAAGAAATGCTTTGATTCCATAAAGGCGGCAGCATAGATATTTCCGGTCACAGTGCTAAATCCGTTCATGATAGTAATAGAAGCCCAATTATCTATAATGACCAACTAACTATCATACAGCAGGAGAGCGAGTAAATATGGCAAACAGAAACCGTTACTGGCACAAGCTAATTTTCAGGCGTTTTCCATGTCTAGCATAATTTTTTACTATATCGTACGCGTACTTGCAAGCACGAAAGGTGTTAATCTTTGACTAACCAACTACGAGCTCAGCTAATTTTTAAAATTTGCTTTGAAAAAAAAGAATTTTTTACATAATATTTACCTCCACTCTTCTATAGTAGTTTGATGACCCTATAAATGTCATTCAATGCTTGCGCAGCACCAACACATTAACGGCGACACCAATGGATACTACAACTTTAAGTACAGACACCAAGTACACTTAAAGTGCTGATGCACTCAAAAGCTAACTATGTATTGTTAAGAACTTATGTAGGTACTACAAACATATATACACACATACATACATACAAGCATTTATATGTATGTGTAGTGATACAAGTCGTTACTTGCGCTACACAGTTACTCGTATCCTGAATGCTTTCAAGCATAACTCAAATGACTATCAACTGTGAGTGGACGGACGCAAAGGCAATGCATGTGATTTCAGAGTAGGGAATAAGAGTTTAGCAAGTAAGTAGTAATTTAGTAAAAGAAGAGTGGATAGTAAAGAATCAACAGTAGGGACGCAAAAAAGTGTTTGACAAGGAGATTAGAGGATGCAGCAAAAGAGGAGCTGATAAGAAGGAAATGGGTGGAAGATCAAATAAGCAGAAAATACATAAATACTTGTAAAATTACAAAAGCGAGGGGGTTCAATAAAATAGCTAAAAAGGCTAAATGTGCAGCGTAAGTGCTGGCAAGAAAAAGAGAAAAATTATAATAATGACAATAATATAAAAATATACAATATAAAAATAAATAATTTGCGTCCTTTAGTTTTAAAATGGAAAATAAGAAAATAAAGGGCAAAAATGTATACAAAGGGAGTAATTTATACAAAGGGAGCATATGTACCTAGTTATGCGATAAAAATATGTCATTAAAAACGCAAGTCACTAAATTTTTAACACACTTGCCTTAAGAAGTTCGAAAGAAAAACAAAAAATGGAAAAAAAATTCTATCGATCTTTCTTGTTTGCTATTATTTTTTAGTTATTTAAACATTTTACCAGCCCTAACTACAAGTAGTTCGCACTCCTACGATTTATTTTCTTCTCATATTAATATTTCATATATTCGCGCTGTAATTGGTCTTTTGGACCAAATCATCCGTTCCTTTGATGGAAATCATCCAGCCGCACGAAATTGATTAGAATCTAATGCAAAGTCTGTTGGTCTGTATGCGTCTGGGACAGGGAATACAGCAATGCGTGATATAAAAGCACTCCAAGTCTTTACTAACCACAGTCTTCGCAAAATTGTGCGCGTTTTCCGGCCTGATACCATCACTCGGTGACCTCTGGGTATTAACGAAGCAAATACCCGTTCATTTTGAAATCCAACGACGAAAGTAAAAAACGGAGATTTAACAAAAGTAGCTCTAGACTGGAACCTGCAAGGCAGCCGGGGATGTGGTAGGCTATCTTCTACTAGTGAAAGCAGATGCGCTACAAGCAAGTTGCACAGGGCGACAAATAAAATACTTAGATTTGAGTAAATATAATTTGAACTTATTTATTGAGGCCCTTTGTTCTACCTAGGAACTGGAAAACTAGGAAAATGTATTTACAGGGTGGGCCATCTTTTATATAATATACAATATTTCGAACTCATTCTAAGAATTTTCTTTATAAATACATTTCGTAAAATATTTACTCTGTTCGTTAAGGGATGCAATTTACTTTATACAAAAATGCATTACAAATTTTTACAGCATTTTGGTTTAAATTCTTCATTTTCTTGCTTTCAAGTTTGCAGCGGTTATCACCTAAATTTAATATCTCTACTATCATGAAGGCTCAACACAGCACGCATGATAAGAATTAAGGCGTTAACAGCAAAAACTTGTTCATACAATTTTTTTTAAGTAATACCTTAAGGGGTCCCGGTGGTCTAGAGCTCGAAAATTTAGTGTATTTTTAGGAAGTTTTTTTTGCAATAAAAAAATAAAAACGCTATATAATTTTTTTAGGCTTTTTATTTAACTTCTTTTACATACCAACAATTAAAAGAAAAAATAATTTCTTTAATTTAAATAATTTAAAAAATGGCGCTGAAGTAGACCCTCCCGAAAAATCGGACCTGGACAGTTTTATCTATTTTGGCTCTACTATTTATCAGAAACACAAAAACCGAAAAAAATTATTAATCAGTATGTTCCGCTACTAGAATAAAAAAAAAATAAAAATTGGCGAAATTGCGCAATTTTACATTTGACACTCTAAAAATCGGAGTTTTTCAGTTTTTAATCAAAAAATACGAAATAATATTGTGATATGATTCTAGTACAGGCGATAGCCACTGATTTCAGACGATTCGTTGAATAGTTTTTTTTTTTTGTTTTTGACAACACCAGGCAGAAAAAAGCCGTTTCGAGATAAATGAGTATAAAGATTAAGGATCCACTCTCTACCCTGTTAATGGGCTGTAGAAGCTATAATATTGGGAATTTCCGCCTCACCGTATTCTAAAAGATGCTCTGCAACTATTAATTAAAAAAAAACTTATTGTAATTTCAATACTTAAATTTTCGCTCTCCAAAATTATGTACGTACACATATTTATACATTCACTTGTAATCACTTTTGCTTGTTGTTATATTGAATGTTTTTAGATTACTATTTAGATTCATTTTACTATTTCATTACTATTTAGAAGCAATTGCAAGGCCTGCTAAGGTAACTTATAACCCTATTTAATGTGATTGCTGCATTTTGTGAGAGCAAATTACTTTCAGGGACGTGCTTTCATTGTATGATAGATGATTAGATGTGCCGGTTATTATTTATTAATAGAATTATTATTAATTTTCTTTAGTACGAGAGGGTTCAACAAGAACCCATGTTGGAAATGAAGACACTATTTTTTTCAAAAAATAATTTTTTTTCTCAAGTCCCCTTTTAAGAAAGATACACTTCACCCAACGCTTCGGCCTAAAAATGGGGTTTGTCGGGCTCTCCAAAATATGCCTCTGTCTCGGCCATGACTTCCTCGTTTGAACTAAATTTTTTCCCGCGAGCCATTTCTTCATGTTAGGAAACACGAAAAAGTCACATGGAGCCAGATCGAGTGAATACGGGGGGTGCGGCAGCAATTCATGCAATTTAGTGGCGAGAGCTCCGGATGATTGTGTTGGTGCGTTACCGTGGCGAAACAGTACCTTCTTTTTCGCCAAATGCGGCCGTGTCTTCTTCAATTTTTTGTGAAAGCGGTCCACAAATTCACTGTAGTATTGTCCAGGATCGTTCTTCCTTTTTCTAAAAAATCCACGAGGATGACACCGTGTGCATCCCTAAAAATCGTCGTCATGCCCTTTCCGGCCGCTGGGACTGTCTTCGCCGTCTTTGGAGCAGATTCACCGGGAGAAATACTTTGCTTTGATTGTTGCTTACTTTCTGGTGTGTAATGATGATTCGGCGCCGTAGCGGAATGGGAATTCAGGGAGAATGTTGGTTCGAATCTCGGTGAAATACCAAAATGAAGAAAATAGTTGTTTCTAATAGCGGTCGCCCCCGGGCAGGCAATGGCAAGCCTCCGAGTGTATTTCTGCCAAGAAAAAGCTCCTCATAAAAAATATCTACCGTTTGGAGTCGGCTTGAAACTGTAGGTCCCTCCATTTGTGGAACAACATCAAGACGCGTGCCATAAATAAGAGGAGAAGGTCGGCCAAACAACCTGAAAGCGTGTACCGCCAAATACATATGTATATATTTATACAATGATAAATCGAGGTTTCATCAACGCTGACAACTCGATGCAAAAATTCTTGCAGATCTCGCTTAAATTACTCCACAAACACTGCTTAGAAGTTAGCAGCCGCATCCGTTTGTTGTTTTTTGTAAGCAATCGCGGCACCCATCGGGCCATTCCCGTCGACACACCTATGCCCTCTGTAACTTCGCACACTCTCATTCGTCGATCAGCGAGAACCATATTGTGGACTTTTTTAATGATCTCCTCGGTAACCACGTCTGGCGTTGGGTGTCCTGGTCGCTCCTCATCAAAAACGCCCAAGTTTAAATTCGTTGAACCAATATCTAACTGTGGTCAAAGATGGCGAAGCGTCCCCATAGACAGCGTGCAACTTTGCTTTTTTCTCCTCGCATTTTTCCCATCGAAAACAAACGGCTATTTTTCCATCTTAGCGAAAATCACGTCTTACTCGAATAACAGTCACATCCAAACGAACCTATCAATCAGTTTGAAATTCGTTTTGCCGTCGTTTGATACATGGCAACACATGATGTTGACACCAACTTCCCTCAGGAAGGCCTTTAATTTTGTTTAGCATGCTAAGCAACGGTTTCCCTCTCCAAATTTTGCACTCGCTAAATTACCCTTTTTCGGGAGGAAAGTAATTGCGATTCGTCTCTTATTAATGGCATTATAAATAGCTTTAGTCCTGCAGTTAAAAACAAGTTACAAACATGAAACAGATAACCGTTGGTATGCGAGGTTTATTAGAACCTAAGTAAAGTTTAGTTAATTTTTCCACATTTGATGAACTGGGAGCACCTCAAAATGTTATCCTAAAAGGCAAAATATTTCGATTTTTACTAACTTTTATAAAGTTTCATTGATATATCCTTTAAGACAAACAAAATATAAACCAAGCGTAAAGTGGTCGGAAAGTAAATTTTAGCCAGAAATATAATCTGTCATTTCAATAAAAAAATAAACAAAATTATCAAAATCCCAGCTTTCAAAATGAGGTTGATTCCAGCTGGAGTTATCTAATCTGCCACTATGTGACGTGTTAAGCTCACTAAATTTCATGATAAATTTTATTATAAAATACAAAAGTTAATTCTTTTATCAATACATTGACAAGTCGCATTCTAATGCAGAAATATATATGTATGTACATCTCTGTTTAAAATAATGGTAGCGCGTCGAATTATCAAATTTTAACAATTTTTTTTTTTGTTTTAATTTTTTTAATTTTTGTAAATAATTTGTGCATGCTTTTGTGAAGTTTGTAGTGGATTTCAAAACAAAAACCATATAACTCCAAGCTCCGAGCTTTTCAAACTTCACACTTTTTGTTCAGAATCTTTAAGAAAATTACTATATGCGAGTATATACCAACTCCAACACCACAATCCATTTTAGAACCATCTGTATAGACTGTAGTGTCGAAGTTGTTTAATGAGAATCCCTTATTCCATTCCTCCTTAGATGGAAAGAGAGTGACAAAATTTTTACTGAATGTTACCGTCGGGACGATGTAGTCAGTCCCCACCGAGGTTAACTGAGTTGGCTTGACCATAAGTTTTTTCTTTCCAGCGACCCACTTCGTTTAACCTAAATGCGCTCATGGTTGTCGTCTGCTTAATGTGCGGGTCTACCGGAATATGTGTCAGAGCGTTCAGGGCCTCCCTAGGACATGGTCTGATCGCACCGACTATTATTGCACAAGCTGATCTTTGTATTCTTCCGAGTAATTTGATGTTGTATTCTCTCTCTAGAGCTTTCCATCAAACTACCGAGCCATACGTTAAAATTGGTCGTATAACCGCCTTATACAACCATAACGTATACTTGGGTTAAAGACCCCATCTTCTTCCCAGCATACGTTTACAGGCATATAAAGCGATTTCTGCTTTCTTTACCCGTTCTTCAATGTTTAATTTCCAGCTAAGTTTGGAGTCCAGAATTAGCCCTAAGTACTTTGCACTGGGTGAAAGTGAGACGGTTTGTCCGTTAATGCTTGGTAGTCCTTATATCTGGTCGTAAATAGCAGAAGTTCTATTTTACGCGCGTTTAAACTTAGGCCACAGCCTGGTGCCCAAGAATTAAGCTCGCCTAACGCCCTTTGGATGATTCCACTGATCGTATTGGGACACAGTCCTGATGCCATTAACACCACATCATCAGCGTACATCACCACTTTTACCCCACCTCCATTAAGTTTTATTAAAATTTTACTAATAACATATAACCAGAGTAGTGGAGATGATACTCCCCCTATGAACTCTCTTAGTGATGTTGATATTACCCATATTAGCTCTAATTATCCTGGTTTTTAGCATAGAGATGATCCAATTGCTGATACAATTTTCCACCCCTAAGTCTATTAACTCCCATTGGATAGCATCAGTGCTAACGTGCGCTTAAATGCGCCTTCTAGGTATGTCAAGAAAAGCTGCCATAGTGTACTGTTTGCTTGCTAGAGACACCCCCTCTATTGTTCGGATTACCTCGTGAAGCGCTGTCTCCGTCGATTTGCCTTTGAGGTAAGCATGTTGTGCAATTAATATACTAGAGCTCTCCAGCGAGCTTCTAATGTGTATGTCTAAAAGCCATTCAAATGTTTTTAGAAGGAAGGACAACAGACTAATTGGCCTAAAGTCCTTCGCTGATTCATGTCCCCTTCTGCCTGTAAATAGGGTACTGAAAAATGCTTATCAAAAGCGAGAAACTGCAACGCTACTTCTTACACAACGATAATGCACCAGCTGAAATGAGAAGTAACTTTAGTGCGCTTTCAGACATTGAAGAAATTCGTTCATCGCCTATTCTCTGGATCTCGCTGAGATTTATAGTTATTTCGAATTTTTTTTTTTTTAATATTTTGAGAGAATATCTTTGGTAGCAACGAAGAGATAATAAACGCGGTTAATGCTGAACGTAAGAAGCTGTAAAAACGTGATTTTGAGTAATGTTTTCAGCAGTGGACTTACAGATTAAAAACACGTGTTGAAATTAATGGTGACAAAGAATAATGAAAATTAAAAAAAAAAATTAAAAATCAAAAAACTGAAATAAAATAAAAAAAATAAAAATAAAAAACTAAAAAATGGAGAATTAATATCATTCTTTTTTCAATTCGATTTAGTCTCCTCGTATATGTGAGAATTGGGGGGTATGGGAAAGTGATGCGAAATCTATAGCCTCTCCTCTTCAAATGACAACCTCACCCACTGTCTTTTAGACTTGGTGCCCCCTGTGATCGCCAACGAGGCAATATCGACCTCTCTACACAATTCTACTAGTGATAATGGTCAATACTTAATAAGCTTTGCAACTGAAAATCACTTATAGATCAGCAATACTTCTTTCCAAAACAGGCGCATCCACAAACAAACGTGGAAAATCCCTGGAAGCCGAAAAGCTAACCAGACAGATCATGTGCTGGTAGACAGGAGGCATGCTACCTCAGTACTTGACGTTCGTTCACTCCGAGGAGCTTGCTGGTCAGACCATCATTTGATAAAAATTGGATTAAGGCAGAATTTTGGCAGTTAATTTAGAAAAGCTTTATTCAGATAAATAAAGTCAGCTTCCAATCTACGTTGAGTGCGCAATTGGATAAACTTAGTCCAAATCATGCTTTAGAGGAATGGAAAGCAGTAGCAAAGAGCATATCTAGCTCGGCCAAGGAGGTGCTTGGCTACTTACCGAAACAATCCAAAAAAGAAAAAAGGATCCATCAAAAATAAAATTAAAAAAAATAGAATTAAATACAAAGCGTAACGCGGCTCAGTTTTATCAGAAAATTAAAAACCAAACGACAGTATTACAGCCTAGAATAAATATTTGCTTATCTGAAAATGGTGATATATTACAAACTAACCAAGAAATCTTAGAAAGATGGCGACAACATTTTTACAATCTTCTAAATAATAAGCATCAAGAATAGCATTCATCTTGGGGGCCTATAGCTGCAGCTGAAAACATCATCCCTCCACCAGAATTTGACGTAATTATCGTGGCCCTTAAAAAGCTTCGAAATGGAAAGGCAAGCGGCGAAGACTCTATAGCGGCTGAACTCCTGAAAGAAGGTGGTGGGGAGTTACATAAGTGCCTCCACCATTTAATAATAGACGTATGGGAAACAAAATACATACCATCTGATTGGCTAGGATGCATAATCTTCCCAGTACACAAAAAGGTGATAAGAGAGTATGCGATAATTGTCGTGGTATCTCACTGCTTAACACGCCCTACAAGCTCTTTACAAATGTTCTCTATGAACGAATCAACGAATATGCTGAAAGAATAATTGAAGCCTGCAATGCGGATTTCGTAGAGGCAAGTCTACAATCGACCAATGTTTTGTCCTTAGCCAAATGTTTGAAAAACACTATGAATAGGGGCTAGATGTTCACAGCCTTTTCATTGATTTCGAACAAGGCTTCGACAGTTTTAAAAGAGATACGATCCAGCACATATTGCTTAATCTTGGAATACCTGCCAAACTAATAAGGCTCGTTAGCGCAACGCTCACAAATACACAAGCAAAAGTGATCATTCAAGGGAAGCTCACAGAGTCGTTCCCTATTGAAACAGATGTAAAACAAGGTGATGCCTTATCAACAGTCATATTCAATTTGATGCTGCACTTTGTCGTAAGGGAAGTCAACAAAGGTGGTAGCTTGATAACTAAAACAACCCAAATATGTGCTTATGCAGATGACATCGCTATTCTCTCAAGAAATAGGAATGACATAAAAAAATTTTCTTAAAAATTAACAAAATTGCGAACGATATTGGCCTTTGTGTAAACGAGTGCAAAACCAAATATCTGTTGAAATCGAGGCGGCCGGCACAGATGCCAAATTTCCATGTGGGAGCCTATACTTTTGAAGCTGTGCAGCATTTTAAGTACCTAGGAGTTATGTTCGCATGTAGCGGTGATTGAACTTCCGCCGTCAGGGATCGCATCAACGCCACCAACAAAGCGTACTACGCCCACCTGAACTTGTTCAAGTCCCGACTTTTGTCTAAATCTACAAAGTTCACTACGTACAAGACTCTTATTCGACCAATCCTAACATATGGTTGTGACTCCATACTCTTAAGGTTGATGATTGTGCTCAGATTGCTCGCATGGAAAGAAAATTTCGTCCAATAAGAATGGATGATGGTACCTATAGAATCCGATTGAACTCGGAACTGAACGATCTAACTCAGAACGAGACAGCTGTGCGTTTTGTTAAAGCGCAGCGCATAAGATGGCCGGGACATGTGATCCGTATGCCTGTTGACTGTACCGTGAAGAAAGCCTTGACAGGAAAGCTAATGGGCGTGCAGGCTAAAAGCAGATCGACGCAGTGGAACACGATCTTAAGAAGCTGGGAATACGTAACTGCGAAGCATCAGCTCAAGATAGACCGCTTTAGAGGAGCATTTTGAAGGAAGCTTTGACGCACCCCGCGTTGTAATGCTATGAAAGAAAGATATGTGAAAATTCAGACAAGCCAAGCGGTATAGACTTATTCGATATTTTTGTGGAGTGGTAAATTTTTCTGCACATCCCTGTACATCACTTCGTCATACAAAATGTAAGTCTATTTATAAACAATTTTGGTCACTCAAATCAAGGTGAAAACACATGCAGCTCAACAAATTTAAATTCACAGCTTGCCATATGTATGGAATAGCAATTTTCGGTTAACCAAAAATCCACTGATTCCTGATAAAAAAATAACAAAATTTGTATTGCAAATAAACAAATATTTGCAAGTGTAATTTGTGAATTTCAGCAAAATAAAACAGGAAAAAAACAATTTTTGGCATAACTCGATTTATTAAGCTAACATAAGCAGACATATGCACTTCTATAAGCATAGAAACTCACACTAGCGCATGCCCACATACACACATACATACGAGTATAATATTTATCTAGCTGGAGCAAGGTAAACAAAGTAACTGTGCATATGATGATAAAAGTCCACAAAGTGACGCTGACAGACAAGTGTTCAAATCCGAATATCAGGCAACAACAAAATATAAAACTAAAATAATAACAAAAATAAAACTAAAAAATGTAAATCTCTACTATAAACTCCATTGAATACTTTGATAACTCAAATATTGCCTATGACACAATAATAAACACTGCAACGTCACACATACACACATACATATGTGTAAGTGTGGGTGTGTGCATATGTTGCGCTACACTCACTCTGTTCTCACTCTACCCCCACTTTTTCATTGTATTCATTCATGTCCTTAAGCCACATCACCACGTTTTTGTTTGACAAATAAAGACACAACAGGCAGCGCTGACACTCAATTCTAGTAAACACCCACACATACACACACAAACATGCATACATATTTCTCAAAGGTACTTTTATTGGGGTTTGTGTGTATATTTTTTCTAACACGTTTCCATGTGTGGGTGTATTGCGGCGAGTTGCTTATAGCTGATTCGGTCACATTAAGGGGAACTTGGAAAAAAGTAAGAATAACAACAAAGTACAAATTAAAAATCAAAAGCAGCAAGCGACATGCTTGTTTGTTTGTTTACGCTTAGCGTATGAGTATGTGTGTGTGTGTGCTCTTTAAATTCCCTTGTAAACACTCATTTGACGGCATCATGGCATACTTTTGGGCGTTCGTTTGATATTTGTTTTTACACCAACATTTAACAATCCCATTTACTTGCCTAAACGCTCAATAACCCACACGCTGTGCTTGCTGAGTTTGTGACTTTTTGTTTACATGAACTTTTTTTTGTTGCCTTTTGCTTTTTTCATTGCCACTCTCCCGCCATTCCTCTGCCATTCACCAGCCATTCTTCGTTGCCGCTCAAGCCAATTGTTGTCTGTGGAATGGATTTGCCTGTACTGTGCGTTGGTGATAAAAATTATTACGACAATTTTATTGCGTCGCTCATTTGTGCGTGCGATTAGTACACAAATGTGTTGCTAATTAGGGTGCTTAAATAGCACGAAAAGCACAAAGAAAAAAACAAAACAGAATAGCACGAAAATGGTAGTAAAGGCAAGATTGAAATGATGTACTTAAGGAGTAAAGAAAGTGGATACAGGTTGGGATAAAGTGGATGTATGTATGCTTTTGAATGGGGATGCATTTATGAAACAGTTTGAACTTGAGTACGTAGAATGCTACATTCCGGCTGTCGCTCTTGACAAATGACAAATTTTCGAGTTTGACAACCCTATTGCGAATGTCGACTGGCTGTAGATAAACGACTATTGAGCGATTATCGACAGACGATGAACGATAAATCAGCGTCTAGGAATGGTTTCAATCACAATCAACAGTTTCTTAGTCGTTGAAAGCAAATGCGCTGAGGAAATAGTGAAATTATACCAAAAAAGTAAGTTTCTACATAACAACAGTGCATGAGCCCTGGGTCAATGCACCACCACATCCAAAAAGAGCGACTCGGGAATTGATGGAGACGTGCGATTGGGAACCGCCGGTGCATGCGGCTTACTCACCAGACTTGGTGCCTTCCGATTATCATTGGTTTGCATCGATGGGCCACGCACTTTCCGAGCAGCCCTTCAATTCTCACGAAGAAGCTAAAAAATGGCTCGATGATTGGTTTGCGGAAAAAGACGGCCAATTTTTTTGGCGCGGCATCCACAAATTGCCTCAGAGATGGGAAAAATGTGGCGCTAGCGATGGCTATTATTTTGAGGATTAAATTTGTAACCATTTTTTGTTAATAAGCGTTTGAAATTGAAAAAAAGTCTCATTTCATAGGTATAGATTTCATGTAATCCCATCTCACTGTGGCGAGTCGTGGAGCAATTAATTCTGTTGCCAAGACCTAGTAGCGGCCGAGGTGTGTTAAAAGGGTAAGAGCGGATGACTGAGGTTTGTTGTTGCATCCGCTTATTTTCCTTACGATGTCCTGGGAAGGTGACCTGCCTCGTGAGGTTCTTGTTGCGACGCTAATGCCCAGCATACAATCTGGGGTAGCCAAAAATGCAATAAACGACTCTCTCAGTTTTTCGAGTTTATCGCTTTCTCTTGCTTAAACATATAATACTTAACAAGAGCAGAAAGCCCTCATTTGTAATTGTGGGAAGGCAGGAGGTGATTGATATCACCCTATCAAATTCAAAACTTGGGTGGTCAGTCCAGAACTGGAGAGTCCTTGCCGAATATTCGTGTTCGCACCACAGGTATATTGAGTTTCAGTGTGGCGAGAAGGCACAAATGCCACTGTCCTTTAGAAACCCCAGAAAAACGGACTGGCAGAAGTTTTGGGGAGCATTGCGGAGCTTTGACGTACTACCACCAAGACTTAAGAAATAACTGTGCTTCGAAGCGGTTGTTGAGAAACTCAACACTGCGGCTTACTCGTATCTTAGTAGGGTATCTAATGCTTTGAAGAAAAGAAAGTTATGTTCAATAATATAAAAAATATCCATTTTTTCTAGACTTTCTAAATGGGCTAGGAAGTCAATATATCGCTCGAGGTGACTTAAATGCGAAGAATTCTATTTGGGATCAAAGTTAACAACTTCGAAAGGCCGAAAATTGCTAAACGTTGTAAGAGAAAATACCGAGAATAGAGAAATAAATTCATACCGGAGAGCCGACACACTGGCCAGCAGATATCGAAAAACAACCAGATTTTATTGATTTATGCATTATTAAAAATATTCCCTAAACCCATCTGCCCATTAAGTCATGTTTGGAGCTATCGTCGGATCATACGCCACTTCTAATGACTAACTTTTACAGGACTCTATAATAATAAAAGGGACTGAAATTATTTTCGACAAAGTGTGAAAGCACAATTGACAATAAAAATTTCATTAAAAACGGTAAACGAAATTGACTCAGCATTCGGTTTTTTCAACGATTCCATCATCGACACCAACTATAGGTTAGGTTAGGTTAGGTAGTGATGGTTGCCCAGAGAGTGGGCCCACTTGGACGAAAAAAGTTTGGTTCATCCTTTGTGATACCATTGCAAGATGGCGAAAAGAAGGAAAGGAAAAGGACGATGGGACGAAAGGGAAAGGGGTGGGCATGGTTGAGTGTTTGTGGACTATGAACGGTGACTGGTCGGCGGTTGTGTTAACCTCTTTATGCTGCTGATGAAGTACATCAGATTTTTGATATCAAGACTCGCTATATCAGCAGGCGCAGGAAAGAAGTGAGAACCAAGATGCTTGAATCTTAGTCCCGAAATAGCTGGGAAGCTGAGAAGCATGTGCTGAGATAATTCCACCTCATCCTCCATACAGCTGACGCAAAAAGGACTCGAAGTTATTCCGAGTCTCACGGCATGTGTACCCCGCGGGCAGAACCCCATGAGGATGCCCACGAAATTTGAGAGATGAGATTTTGTCATCCTCAGAATATCCCCCGAGTGCCTCCTACCCAAACGTGCCCAGAAGGACTTCGCGACCTTGCACGTTCGTGTACTTGCCCAACGCTCGCTGAGCTGGCGCAAAGCCTATCCTTCTAGGAGTAGAGCGCAGGTTGCCAACCGAACACTTTAAAACGCAAAAGACAATCAGCACATAGAACAAAATGTAAATACGCGTAACCCAGAAAAGACAACAAAAATTAAATCTTATCCCACATACATATGTGCGAAAACGAAGAAAACTGAAAAGTTACATGTGTAGTGGCCGCAAATATCATGAAGAACCTTCCATACGCGGAATATCCATGTGTAGGGAACGCATCTTGCCGGAAGGCCAGTCCATGAATTAAAGCAACTCGTGTGTCAAGTTCGCAAAATCTACGACGAGCTACCCAGAAAGCCTGGTTCAAAGCATGAAGAAGATGCCAGGCTCATTGAGTAATTACGATTTGTAGTTTTGTGCATACTTTCATGTAAAAAAAAATTGAAATATATATATTTTGTACTTAATGGTTGGTTAATGGTTGTAAAGGGTTAAGGTATGGCCCTTTAGCACTGCGACCACATCGATCTATTGTGCACCCTATGCTGTCTGTTGACTGTTAAGTATGCTTATGAATTGTACCAGCTCCTTCTGAGAGAGTGATTGAAGGTATTCATCTGTAAGCATGAACTTGTTTAAAACCCTTTTCCTTCTATGCGTCAACCCCGGACATTCAATAATGAGATGTTCTATAGACTCCTCATCTTCGCAGCAAAATCTGCAGGTGCTGGTGTTAGCTATGCCTAATTTATGTTAGTGTTTGTTGCAGATGAAGTGACCCGTGAGGGCGCCTGTGAAAGTGCGAATGCTCTTTTTTGTTTAACGTGAGGGCCATGTCAGCTCTTTCAGCGTTGAAACTTAGGAACTTTTTGGAGTGTCTAAGACCCTCTACGTTGTTCCAATGCTGATTTAATAGAGTTTTGGCCCAGTATTTTACTTTTTGTTTCAGGCTGTTTTTGTTGAATCCGATCATGGGACTAGGTCCGATAAAGTTTTCATGTGCCCCTTTTTTGGCTTGAAAGTACTTCGTACTTAAATCTATAATCTTATCCATTTGTAAATATGGCATAGAAATCTGAGGTACAGCAAAAAAAATACCAATATCAAAATAATTGAAAAGACCCAATCTAAAATACTTCGAACAATAACAAAAGCAGGCTGGTACATACCAAATGACGTGATCCACAGCGACCTCGGGGAAAGCAAGCAAACGGAGATTAAAATGGTTAACTCCAACAGAACACACAATATAACAAAAAAAAGGAATACTAATCATAACACTTGAAAAATAATATAATGTAACATAAACTGAATTGAATCTAAAGCAAAGTTGAATGTCAATCTAATATTGGTTAGAAGAACAAAAATGTTGTGCATAAAAAAAAATTACTTATTTTTTAAGTTTAAGATATTCTTATTTTAAAATGGAAATAATAAAAGACATTTTTTTATAGATTTAATTCTACAGTTCAGCAATGACGAAACTTTTCTTTGAAAAATTACAATATTATTATTTTATTATTTCAAAATAACAGTTTCCCCACTCTCATTAAATTGCATAAATATTGATCGAATTACGAGCAATGACAACCCACTCCAAACTAAATACTTTCGAAGAAAAAATTCATCTAATAATTCCGCTAATTGGCTTCTATTCATTAATAATTCCAATCACTTTTTAAATTCCTATTTTATTTTGTAAAACTGCATTAAAATAATCTCAGCTTAATCAGTTCGCTCTGCTAAAATGATTTGTTTGTATGTATGTGTGTATATGTCGGTGTATTTATGTGTATGCATGAATCTCTAATATCTCTAATAATGCAGGCGAATGCCGATGACAGCGTGACAATCATGAAGACAACTAAGCCACTGAGTACTGCGTGTGCTTGCTGCTATGCACACACATACATACACACATTCATATATATATATATGGACACATATAAACCAAATTCCACCATTGCTGATTTTGTTGTTTTAGCTGAGTACGATTTACGCAGAATCTGCATTGAATTCGCAGTTGCCAGCATAACAAGCAGTAAATGATTTTATTGTCTTTATGTGAAAGCGCTGGATTGCGAGACGTTTACAAGGACGAAGCAATTATCGCAGACAAACACCAGCAAACACTTCACAACTACTCTACAATAACTTATACATACAAGTGTGTGTGTATGTGTGTATGCATATACGTATGTATGTATGTATGGAAGCGTTGGTGCAAGATATTAGATTATGCTGCTGGGTCGTAGGTGGCGGAGGGGGTTGCTCATGGTGTTCGGGAATCGTGAAGTGAAATTTCACTAGAAATGCGGGTGTTTAGCGTGAACAAATAAAGCGCCCAGCGTTTGACAGTGTGACAGACACAAACGCTTTGAATTAAGTGCATTTTATCGCCTGCAAACAGGAAGCTTTATTACTGTGTGAATACAGTTGCGGGCATAAAAATAGGGGCTATGTAAAATATTATATGTAGTTCTTTTTGGAGGTTTCATATATTTTGTCCTTTTTTTTTAATAAAAATGGAATTACATAGAAAATTTGGTTATTTTCCTTATCAATTCATTACGTCAAAGGAAGAATTGACCGCAAAAGTTTTTCAGATAACACTAATTTACAGTATAAAAACACCTAAGAACCAGATAATCTAATTCTTATGTAAAATCGGCCGCTGAGTTTGAAAATCTACATCATTTTTTTCACCAAACATCGGTTTCGGGTTAAATATTGGGCGTTTTTTTAAGATCTTGAGAAAGTAAAATGATAATACGAAACATGAATATTGTTGGAGAGAATTTTTTTACCAGAAGTATAATCTGTTAGAAAAGTTTTTTCTAATAGCGATCGCCCCTCGGCAGGCAATGGCAAACATCCAAGTGTATTTCTGCCATGAAAAAGTTCGTCATAAAAAATATATGCCGTTCGGAATCGGCTTGAAACTGTATATATTAGGCCGGGTCGATTTGTGGGGAGGCCAAAAAATCGCTCATTGCTCTGTGAAAATCATATTCTAGGGATCAAAATAAGAAACTTTGCTGAAGGACCCATACCTCTAAAACGAATTCTGATGTCCCCCAATTTGGGTCGAACTATTTAGTTTCTTTTCTCACGTAAAGGCCAAAAATGGTGATATTTAGAAATGATTGTAGGGTGAACCCCCCAGGGGAGTTCCAGGGGGTGTGCCACTGGCATGGGTGGATCGGTCGTCCAAAGTTAGTGGGGGTCGGTCATACATTTGGACTCGATTGAAGCACTCTAAATGGGTCAAAGTGGGATTTTTCGTACGATTTTTAAATCGACCTGCCCTAGTATATATGTATATATATAATCTGGTAGATAATTTCATGGTCAAAAATGCACGACCTATATTTTATAGGCACGTAAGCCAATATCCTTACGTAAAATTGCTCATCTAGTCGAATGAGAACGGCCGACCAGTTGAGAACGATAACAAGTTTGGAAAGGTTCATCATAAAAGTGTTTAAGATTTGTAGAATTTGTTGAAATGAATTAAAGTTTGATATCTTTCATTCGTGATTAAACTTGAATTGATATTAAATATTTTCTAGATATTTACAAAATTACAAAAACGAAATTTTTTTGGCCAGAATATTTTATTTTGTCATAGGTGCATATGTAAAAAACATTTTTGTACAAATTTTTTTAACTCATTTCATAAACCTTAGATAAATAGATAGATACATGAGGTTTGCACTTCGTCCCCATGGTCATTTGTGCCCTCTATTCATCACAGTCCCTCATTCAAGCACAGTTCCCTTATTAAACTCAGAATAGAGCTGGGTTGGATTGAGCGTATGCTCCTTTTCTCTGGCTGCATTTGACCAAGATAACTCAACCTTCTCCGCGCTATAGCGCTGCGTTCCAGGAGAAGTTGCACTGGAGTCTCCTCAGATTGGTCATGCTTCTACGTCGTCGCCTACGCCGAATATTCACGATACGAAGGTTATGCTATGTATTTGGTGGGACCAAGTTGGTGTTATTTATTATGAACTATTAAAACCAAGCGAAACCATCACTGAAGATCGGTATCGACTTCAATTGATGCGATTGAGCCGAGCACTGCGCGAGAAGCGTCCGCAATACGCGAAGAGGCATTAAAAAGTGATTATACAGCATGACAACACTCGGCCTAACGTTGTTAAACCCGTTAAAACCTACCTGGAAACACTGAAATGGGGAATCCTACCTCACCCGCCATATTCTCCAGATATTGCGTCGTCCAATTATCAGCTTTTCCGATCGATGGCACATGGTCTATTCATATGAAGACATCAAGAAATGGCTTGATCCGTGGATAGCCTCAAAATATGAACACTTTTATCGCGACGGTATACGAGATCTACCAGAAAGATGGGAAAAAGTAGTAGCCAGCGATGGGCAATACTTTCAATGATTCACTTGTAGCCATTTTTTCAGAATAAAGTTGTATTTTCATCAAAAAAATAGCGAGAACTTAGATGCGCACTTAACATATTTTCTTACATTTTTTAATTTGATTTGAATAATTACGTAGAATATTAAAATAGTTGCAGTCAAGTCTATAGAGACTCAATCGCTTCTTTTAAATTATAGTCAAAAGTAAAAAAAAAAATGATCCTATTTATCCTAGATGAAATATAATCAGCAAATTAAAGGATCTACTAAAATTATTTTTCGCTTTGAGCTTTGCCTTTTATACAAGAGTCCTATGACACTACACTGAGAAACACTGAGAAACTGCAGGCAACTTGGATATGGGTCAGTAGTGTGCAATATTGATTTCACTGTTTTGAATAGGCATTAATGAAGATAATCTTCCACGCATCGATGAATTCACCATATTCAAAAAATTTATTGGGCATTAGTAAAATTAAGCAAAAGCGGGATAGTTTTTGAAAAAAACAAGAGGATAGACCACCAGTTTCTGCTTGCGTTGAGGATTTCATATTTAGGATTAGGCCGTTAATCATGTCGTCAGGCGTTAGGAAGAAGGCTCCCAAATCAATTGAGGCATTAACATTCGAACAAATGTTTTCTGGGGAATCTTATTCTGGCTCGTCGAAAGAGCTAAAAAATTTGCGTATGCCCCGATTTAAAAAACCTTTCAATGGATTTTTTCCGCAAATATCTATTTTTATTTTTACTCTTGAAATAAGGATTTCCATCACGCAAAGTCATATTTTTTTGTTAGTTTCTTTTTTTTAACTATTGTGTACTTGGTAATTCAAAAAACTTATTCAAAAACAAGTTGGATGATTAATTTTGCACCACCTATACAATTATTGAAGCCACCGCACCACATACAAAATCGGCTACAAAATCGTTATGAAAAAGCTAGGAGCCAAATCCCCTACTGCTGATATGGAAACCGTAGTGGTAAGCAAAATAGTCGACACACTCTTCCCAACACACTGTGATGAGAGCAAAGGAACCTGTCCCATTCACAGAAGAAGAACTTATGGCTGCTGCAAAAGCAATGAAACGGTTGCAATAAAGCGCCAGGACCTGATGGCATAGTTGCAGAAATATTGAAGCTATTGGCAATCGAACGCCCTCTTTTGCTGCTAAACATGTACAACGCATGCCTAAAAGAAGGAATTTTTCCAGAAATATGAAAAAAACAAAAACTAGTACTAATTAGTAAGGGAAAAGGAGACCCAACATTAGCGTCCGCTTATAGACCGTTATGTATGCTGAATTGCGCAGGAAAGCTCTTTGAGAAATTGATAAAGCATAGGCTGCTGACAGGCAGCATGGTTTTAGAAGTGGCAGATCTACCTTAGGAGCCATCCAAGATGTAATAGCTAGCGTAGAACATGCCCAGGCAGGTAATCGATACTCCAAACGCTTAGTATTACTAGCCACACTGGATATTGGAAATGCTTAAGTTTAAGTTGGGACGACGTAATTGAAGCCTTAAAGGTAAAATTCAAGATCCCGAATAATCTATTGAAGATTATTCGCAGCTATCTAAGCAATCGCGTGCTCTTATACGAAACGCGAGAAGGATATAAGACTAAACAAATAACAGCAGGTGCGGCCCAGGGATCAATACTCGGACCTGAACTTTGGAATATACAGGGTTTGATTGAAAAGTAATGAGCCTTATTTTTTTTAAGCAGTTTTATTAAACCTTTTGGCATATACAAATAATATTCTTCAAAATAGGACCCTCGAGCGTCAATACACCGCTGGTAGCGGTCCTTCCACTGCAGGAAACATTTTTTAAACTCATCCGCCGGAGTCGCGTTTAATTCGGCTGTCACAGTTTTTTGGATCACCTCGATGGAGTCGAAACGCCTCCCCTTCAGCTTTCTTTTCAGGCGCGGGAACAAGAAGAATTCCGGAGGGGACAGGTCTGAGCGGTAGGGAGGGTGGGGAAGCACCGGAACCCCCATCTTCCCCCCGGTTCACATCTTCGTCTGTTTGCGTCGTCGGTGGCCTTCCAGATCGCTGTTCGTTTTCGACGTCCTCCCAGCCTTTAACGCGCGGAGCGATGTTGACTGCACCGCTGTTGCCAGCGAACTGGGACCGATTTCTAGTAGAAGGGGAAGGTCCAACGATCATTTTCCCCCACCAGCTGATTCGGTTGATCGCTTGGCAGACGATCCGCGCGGGAAGGCTTATTACTTTTCAATCAAACCCTGTAAGCTACGATGAAATCCTGCGAATAGAGATGCCTGAGGGTGTGCATTTAGTGGGATACGCAGATGACATTGCAGCTGTAATAATCGCCCGAAAAACTGACGAAGCCAAAAGGAAGTTAAGTCAGGTGATGATCCGAGTTCATACATGGCTAGAAGACCATGGATTAAAGCTGGCCACAGAGAAAACAGAGCTAATCCTTCTAACGAAAAGACGTATCCCATTAGAAGTAGACATACAAGTACTCGATGCCACTTTATCGACAAAAAGAGTGGTCAAAATACCTAGGAGTGCAATTAGACACAAGGCTAACTTACTGGGCGCACATAAACCATGCTGCCACAAGAGCTGCCAAAGTAAGCGGCATGTTAAGTAAGCTCATGGCAAAGCTTGGAGGTCCAACGTAGAACAAGCAAAAACTTTTAATGGACACGACGAACTCGATTACCTTATACGGATGCGAAATATGGGCAGATTCACTAAGGGTGCAATGCCGGCGGAAAACTTTTGAATCTGTGCAACGCAACTGCACTCTCAGACTGGCTTCGTCATACAGAACAGTATCTGAAGCAGCGGTGTTAGTTATCAGCGGAACCAACCATATTCTAGGACAAGAGCGCAAACGGAGATGAGAGGCAAAAAACACAGGAATCCCAGTAACAAGCTCACACTTTGGCAGGCAAGATGGAACTCTGAACGGTATGGTAGATAGACAGAGAGACTAATACCCAAACTAAAAAGTGGGTAGAAAGAAAGCACGGTGAGGTTAACTATTACCTCACAGTTTTTGTCCGGACATGGGTCCTTTCGCAAGTATTTGTGGCGATAGGAAAAGTGAGCCTACCAAACTGCATATATGGAGTATGATGATGCGGAGCACACCTTCTTTAAATGCGAGAGGTGGAACGTAGAGGGAGCAGGTCTGCAACGAAGTATTGGTGTATTTACCCCTGAAGAAATGATCGAGAAAATGATGATAGACGAAGGAAAATGGAATGCCGTCGCAAATTTTCTGAAGGATATTATCCTAAAAAGGAAGCGTGAAATGGAAAGCTATGCTGAAGAGCATTGAGTATAGGTTTCTCAAAACAGGGGATCCTGGACGCAAGATGAGTAAGTAAGTGTTCTTCTTAGGACGCCGTCTTGGTCATCTACCTCGAAGCAATGCGAAGGGGTGGAGGGAAAAATCCAAGAGAAGAAGAGGGATATTTTTAGTGGAATCACCACACTTGTAGTACCGACGGTTACTATATGGTGCGAAGGCATTTTTAATCCAACCTCACCGCCAGAACAAAAAAAAAACAAAAACCGCCACATATGAACTTTATTCTGGTGTTTTAGGGAGTTTCATATTTGCTTCACGATCAGCGATCTTGCCTCGAGATGGCTTTTTTGACGATTTCTGGATAGACCCGCTTCTTCATATGCATACCATATCTGATTATTTTCTAAATCTTATATACCCCAAACGCTTTCACTACCCTTTAAAGGCAAGCTTGTCACCCATCCATCGTTTTATGCACGCAACTGTAACACGATTTGTATGTAGTAAACATCTGTATGTGTGAGGCAGAAGTTGCTAAGACGCTTGAAAATTATGCTTCTTTGAAATGCTGCGTCTGCCGAGAGACGGACGGTTTCACTTAACAAATGCAATAAATAAATTTTCCACTCTAATTGCGTAAATGAAGAAATCTATGCTAAATAGAACAGGTTTAGAAGTAAAGAGTTAATCTGATAATTTGTTGTTGCAGTAGAGTAGTTTTAAATGATTGGATTATTATAAGAAATTATTTGTTAGTCCAAAAAGCCTGGTAATAAATTGACGATAGATGGGGGTACGCTCGAATATATCAAATGAAAGTGGGTAATGAGGTATTTGAAGAAATTACTGATATTTCAATTTGAATAATTTGAAAATTATTAACTTTTTTTAACTGTTTCTTATTTTTTAGTTTTTGTAGTGAGCGATTCGCAATCACAGCTATTTGGCGCTTGTCCATTGTACCTTGGCAGCATGAAGATTGCCAAATCCTGCGAAGGTCTAGATTGGCGCTTAATTTGTATCACACCACTGACCAGCCGCTTCTTTTAAGATTACTGAAGCTTGTGAAGCTCATCTAGCGGAACCTTGCACGCGCTAACGTTTCCATATAAACGGCGGCCTAAAGTAGTAATTATGATCCAATGTTAGAGAAATTTTGTATATGGTCTATTTTCACTTAAGAAAGAAGAGGTAAGAAGAATTGTGATTAGCCTACTGCCACGCCTCCCACCTTTATGAGCGAAAGTGTTAAAAGTTATCCGATTTTGCCTACTTGAATGCATTTGCATAAAATGTATTTTTGGAGTCTTTCAGACTTATATTTTGCATTCAAGGAACTCCAACAATCCCGCTCATTAATATGAGTGAAAGTGGGGTTCATGCGAGAATAAAATATTATTGAGTAACGAATCCAGTACAAACGTCTGGGTGACAGACTTCAATCTCTCAGCAGCGCTAGTGGAGTTTTATTCTTGAACCAATTAAATCTTGTAGAAGAGGAAGCACAAATCGTTGCTCATAATGCATTTGCTCTTTTGCGAATAGAGAGCATGAATCTCGCTAACTAACTGGCACACTCAATCCACGTTTTCCTTGCTCCTTGATAATGTTGATGGCTTTGGCTGAGGGTTGATCAGTGTCGACTCAGTATTTTAAATTTTGCTTACTAGATTTTGATGGCCTGAGTACACCCAAACGAGGCAGATTACAAAATTTTCGCATTCCCATGAGAGTTGGTTCTACGTTACCGGAACGAACAGGACTTATATCTGGCCATGAAAAGTCACTCCAGCAGCATTCCCCGTATATGTATGGGGAATGTTTATGCTGCTATAACAACAACAACAGCAAGATTTTCAGCACTTCTAAAGAAATTGAATTAAATTAATTTATGTATTACAGAACTAAAGTTCTGCGTGCCTGGTTTAGCTAATGCAGGTTCATCGAGAGTTAGGAAATGTGCAAAGAAAGCAAAACAAGCTTGGGACCACCACTGAGGTCATGGGAAAAGCGGTTAAATGTAAAATATTCTAATGGAGATTTAATAAATTAAATAGTATGGAATTTTAGGCGTAGGTTTGAACAGCTATTGGACAGATTTTAAAAGCAAGATTGAGAAGAAATTGTCTGAAAACCGAGCCGAACTTTGTGCAAGTGATGGATGCCCAAACATTTTGCATATTCTAACATCTCCGGGAGAATCCATTATGAGCTTCCTAATATATGATGTTTGCATCGATCGCTGTTTGCTTCGGAAATGATATTGGAAATACCGACTCGCAGGATGAATTAGGAGGCGGTCCCACGACAGTCGGTTCGACGTCACCGGAACAAACCGAATATACCTATAATGTGTGTTCAAAAAGTATCGCTCATTTCGCATTTTCGCATATTACGTATATTCGAATTTCAATTTTTTTATGACGATATGTTGGTAGATACTTATGTCTCTCACTCATGCCGACGAGTTCGGTCATTTTGAATGTTCAGTTAATTGTTGACATCTGCTTTGCTTGCACGTTTTTCGGCTGGTCTTCGATTTTTACCTATTGAAAAAGATGGATCAAACGAAAATTAAGTACGCGGATGCATTCCGAATGTTAACTGTCTCGTATGGAGAAGCTACTTTGGACTAAAGCAACTTTATCGGTGGTACAAAATGTTCTCAGAAGGCCGAGAAGATGTGAACAACGAAAAGCGTGCCGGACGCCCGAGCACTTCAACAACAGACGAAAAAATTGATGAAGTGAAGAATCACCAATCGTCGAATCACCGTTAGAGAAGTTGCTGAGGACCTAGACATATCGATTGGCTCGTGCCATTCAATTTTTTCCAATGATTTGGGCATGAGACGGGTTGCCGCAAAACCAAAACGGTCGTACCAAAACTGCTCAATTTCGACCAAAAGCAGCATCGCATCAAACATTGCTAATGAGATGTTGTACTCTGTCCGCGACCCGCGGCGTCCCAAATTTGCAGCAGACTGTCATAACTGGTGACGAATCGTGGGTTTATGGTTATGACGTGAAAACCAAAACTAAGTCATCTCAATGGAAGCTGCTGCACGAACCAAGACCGAAAAAAGCGCACCAAGTTCAGTCGAATGTAAAAGTTTTGCTTACCGTTTTCTTCGATTGCAGGGGCGTTTTGCATCATGAGTTCTTGCCACAGGGTAAAACGGCCAATAGGGAATATTACCTGCAAGATATGCGCAATTTCCGCGAAGCAATCCCCCAGAAACGCCCGTATTTATGGAAGAACAAAAATTGGCTCTTGCATCCCGATAACGCCCCTGCTCACACATCGTTGCTTGTGCGCGACTTTTTGCCCAAAAACAACACACCAATGCTGCCAAAGCCCCCGTATTCCCCAGACCTGGCCCCCTGTGGTGTTTTCTTGTTCCCGAAACTGAAGAGACCCATGAAAGGACAACGCTACGCTAGGATTGACGAGATAAAGACGGCATCGAAGGAGGCGCTGAGCAAGATAAAAAAAATGATTTTTTGAAGTGCTTCGAAGATTGGAAAAAACGTTGGCGCAAGAGCATAATATCTCATGAGGATTGCTTTGAAGGGGACAAAATAGATATTAATGAATAAATAAATAATTTTTTGTAAAACACAAAATTCGCGATACTTTTTGAACACACCTCGTATATCCAGCCAAGGATTGTCACTCTAGCAGAATTCCGCGTACATATTTGAGGAATGTTTATACTGCAACAACAGCAATAACAACATTATCGCCATTTGTAGCATATTCACTATTTCATTTCTTTTCATATATTTCAAATTTAAAACCTAGTACCAGGGGGCGCAAAATTAATAACCCTATCGGAAATTTTTAACTTTTGTAAATGGCGACGAACATTAAGCAGGTCAAAGGTCAAAATTAAATTCTTTTTATTTAGTAAATAAACAAATATTTACTATTAATATAAATACAAAAAAAAAACAAAAATAGAAACGATTAATATTTACAGACTTCCATCACTCACACAATATATAAATATTTACTATTTTTATTTACTAAATAAAAAAATATTATTTTGACATGTACAAGCAGTTGAGCACTGCTTGATGTTCGTCACCATTTACAAAAATTACTATTTTTTATAAGTAATATTTTTTTATTTAGTAGTATTGTTTATTATCCTAAATAAGTAAAAAAAAAAATATTCGAGCAAAAAAATTGGTTGATTAATTTTGCGCCACCTTGCACTAGTTTTTACAGGCCTCAGCTAATTTGAGCTAAAATTGATAAAGACTATTAAAAAGCAATATTCATGTAAGCATGTATAAAATTACCTCTTTGACACCGAAAAGTTAAGCGAACTGAATTCCCAGAGACGGGGCTAGTAAGCAGAATAACCCTTTATGATTTAACTCTGTATGATTTAACTCAATAAAAAAGAAGTACAAATACCAGCTTCACTTAACAGAAGTAGCAGAAAGACCAGTAAAGCGCTTCCACCCATTTTACCCTACTAATTCACCTATCTGGCTACAATAACCCACCCTACTATTACAAGATTTAATGCCCACTGTTTAAATTACTTAGTTAATCCCTTACGCATCCCAAATTACAGAAACTTTTCAAATTAGTAAATATGTACCTTCCCAAAATCACACAATTAGTTAAACTTGGACAACTGTGTTATCCCCCCCAATACAAGTCCACGTTAACACAGATTCTGGTGCTTACATAACGAAGTATATATTCAATTAGGTTCTTGGCATAATCTATCAAAACAATATCACAAATACGCTCACATACGCTTCCGCACACTCTGAGGTATGGATTGGACAAATTTGCACCACCTGCTCGCCTCGCATATTCTCAGTTCAGTTGGTACTAAATCGCAATGGTTGCTTTATTATGCGCCAGCGAATTCACAACCACACACAGGTACGTTTCTCAAATAACCCACACATAAACGCAGATGCTGCTGCTGTGGGTGTAGGATGTGCGAATGTTCATCGGTCATCAATTGGCCTTGTTATTCTTGGTGGTCAAATGTCATAATTACTAACCAGTTGGCGTAGTGTTTGGTCATGTGAGAAGAGGCCTGTAATTGAATATTAATACGAAGCTAAGGCCTGTGAGAAATTTTTAGTCGGATGGCAAATAGGCAGTTTGTTCGTGAAATTTTAATGATGCCAGTAGGTTTATCTATGAATTTGTATGAATACTTATATCTCAACACCTTAAACCTTCAAAAAGCCGAACCCAAACTTAAATCTGCTTTGTGACACGATGGTGTCTTAGTCCTTCCAGAATCGGACAGCAGATGAAGAAGCAATACTTCGCTCTCCGGAAAAGACTCAGGGTCCCAGTTCCGTTAACAAGAAAAAGCCGTGAAAGGAGGGGTTAAAGGCGAAATAGCGCTACAAGGCAGCGATCAAGAACTCCGACCGACTTAGCCGCAAATCCGACCTTACGAAGGAGGAGTGGGGCACTTCGCAGCCCGTGAAGATTGTAAGGCATCAGACCCTAAGTTTGCCAAACGGGTTGAGCAGCATATTGCCGAGAAAAGGCGGCACTCAACAGAAAGCGAAAACAAGATGCCGACGAAGAAAAAGAAGAGGCTCAGAAGGCAGGTGCGACGACGAAAAGCTGGCAACGTCCAAAGCAGCGGTTGTGGGCAGCGTCATGGTCAACCAGCATCTGATTGTGACGCTCGTCGACCGCGGTATCCCATTGGTACAGATGTCGTAGGAGCACTGGAAGGCAGTCGAAATGAAGCTGCTAGAAGCCTTCTTTCCTAAGATGGATACCAATCAGAACACACTTTTACCTGCTTTTGACGATGCAAGATAAACTGGATGAGGGAAGCTGTGAAAACCCTTCAAATAACATGGAAGATGCCAAACCTTAAATAGTCGATCGCAGCAATATACCAGCGACTCCGAACAGTAAAATCAGAGGATGCGTTAAGGTTGCTAGAAGGACAGGGTCCAGCCATGCCAACCAGTGACTGGGAGGTTCTCAAAGTGGCCAAGCCGGAGAAAGTATTGCGTACGATGAAATAATCAGCTGTTTCAGCTTCAAGGCGCCTCCGCTGCCTAGCTCATGATATAAATGCTTGAGCCCTGAAAGTGTTTGATACAGTACCAGCTGGGACAGCAGAGGAGGAAGGAAGTCTCATTTAGAAATTCAGTTGGAGAAGAACTTGAAATCCCTTGGTAAGCCCAAATGACACCGGTTAGAACGAGAAAGAAACGACCGCAATTAGATTCTCAAATCGCTAGCCGACAGCACTTCAGGCAAATGCAATGAAATGTTGCTGGCGACGTTTAATGCTGGTCACCTGGTACTAATGATTCGCGGTGGGCAAAGCTTTCCACTCGTCAAAACACTGTTATGTAAAATGCCCAGCAAGCAAATCCTGCTTAGGCGTTACCGCAAAAATCACCCCTGCAGAGTCCCAATATATGTTACACATGTGAACGTACCCCGCACGAGGCTAACCACCTATTCACCCGCCCTCTCAAACCCACTCAACCTAACACCCCTCTTCCTCTGAAAAGTTTGACGATGACGATCGGTGCATGCACTAATGCTTGTGACCGCCAACTGCTTAACGCGAAGCCATCTCTTTTCCAGATTTCACAATTCCACATTGTTCTGGCGTTACACGATTCATGTTGACTTGCCAAACCTTACGGAACAAAAATGTTAAAATTTTTAAATACTGCTCAAAAGTGCGAATTTACAAGAGCTTTAAACTTTGAACCCTTGTCTGAGCTAAGACTGGATATCAACGAGAAAACGTACTCGGATGCCTCATCAAAGCCGTCAATGTGTCTCACCAAGTAGACCGACCTAATCAGTGCTTGTGAAAACATTATCCTGTACGGGCGGTTTGGTAAAAAGTTAGTTAACTCAGTATTTATTCTTTTTTTTTGTTTAACCGGCCTTCGAAGTTTGCAGTCAAATGCCGATTTCCAGTATATTGTTTCATAAGTACCACAAACATTTTCGAAATCAATTTTTTCAAAAATTGTAATTGTTGCACAGGTCTCTAGCAATAATTTGGCTTTTACAGATTGAAAAAATATCAATTAGTCGACGAGTTATAGCCAAAAAACCATATAAACAATTTTGCTCCGATTTCGAACTTCGAAGGCCGATTAAAAAAATATTCGAACTAACATAAAAAAACTGCGCGATACGGGTCTTCTAATTTCGCCTCTATTTTCACCCGCCACTCTCAGAATGGACCTAATTTTTGCTAACCTGAATTTGTTCCACAGTGTTATTGTATATTATTTAATTGCTAGTATTTCGTTTATTTTAATTTTATCGCTTTTTGACACTGGTCATTAAGCGATGTATATAAATCCTGACCACATTGTTAAACAACATACTTAATGTCAAAGGACAGATGTATAAAATAAATGGGGAATAAACAAAAAAAAAAAAAAAAAGTATTTATTCGGAATGGTGAGCGATTGGATTAGCGACTAGGTGTTTTAATATTTAATCAGTTAGATAACTGAGCACATTTCCAGCAGTCCTTCGCCAAATGAACCGAACTAAGTGGCTTCTTGGGACGGGGACACGAAGGACGGCTTATCTAGGACATATTCTGCGAAACGAAAAGCACAAACTGCTAAAACTTATCCTGGAAAGGAGAATCGAAGGAAGACGTGGGATTGGGAGGAAACAAATATCATGCCTGCGAAATATTAGGCACCGGACAGGAATCGGCAGTATTATAAAGTAATGGAATGAGGCAAGAGGCAGAGAAGCTTTCAGGGAAATTACAACGAATATTTTAAACAACATAAATCTATATATATTGGGTCCGGCATTCTAAGTGTAACCAACTTCAGACCGCTAGCGCAGCAGATACACTGGCATCAGCTGTCTGTTAGTTGACTAAATGACAGTCCAAAGTATTGTTAATAAGCGCGCGGAACCATTTTGCCGAGAGTAAGCGCGAAAAAAGAAACTCAGTAATGGATTTCAAAGGTAAAAGTGTTATTGCATTATATTTGGCTGGAAAATCCCAACCAGCGATTGTTCGAGAGCTCGATCCCCTTAAAGTGAATAAAGTTTTGGTTTATCGCACCATTACTCGTTACAATGATACTGGTAGCATCGCGAAACGTCATGGAAGTGGTCATCAACGAACTGCAACGCCACGTCAAATGGTTCAAAAAGTGACTTGAGCGAAATCCCCGACGAAGTGCCAATCAAATGGCGAAAGAACTGAAAATATCTGATCGTAGCATCGGCCATTTACTGAAAAATTATCCTAAAGTCAAGCCTTACAAGATCCAAAAGACGCATGATCTCACACCAAAGCAGCAACAAGTCCGACTTGAGAAAGCGAAGGAGTTGCTTCGCTTGGCCGAAAGCGGTCAATTAGCGTTCATTGTGTTTTCTAACGAGAAAATTTTTCAAATTGAGCATTTCGTCAACTCCTAAAACGATAGGATTTATTTGACCCACCGTTCATGCGAGGATTTGAGTAATCGATTGGCCACCAGGAGGCAGCACCCGCCACAGGCCGCTGGAACCGCAGATGGGTGCTCTCCAATCGTTTTCATCTAGACTGGCGTCAAGATAAATGCGAAATGTTATCGGGAGAGTATTTTTCAGGTTACTTTGAAGGCGTGGTCAGACCCAAATTTCAGCGACAGGACTCGACACCGTCTCACAAAACTCGAGTGACCCAAGAATGGCTAAAAAACACCGTTCCGAACTTCATAACATCCACACAATGGCTCTCAAATTCACCAGACGCGAATCCGATGGATTATTCTCTTTGGGCCATTTTGGAGAGCAAAGTCCGAACAAAAAAATTCACCAGTCGCAAGACGCCAAAAAAATCCATTGTCCGCGAATGGGCTAAAATACCTCCAAGTCACATTCGGGCAATTCGTTTCTGGACCGCCTCAAAGCCATAGTCAAGGCAAAAGGTGGTCATATCAAGCAAAAATAAATTGATTCTTAATTTTGTATTATTTTGACACATTTTTTACTTTGAATAAAAGTAATTTTCCATACTAAATTTATGGCCTTTTTAATTGGTTACAATTCGAGTGTCGGACCCTGTAATAAATAAATTTTTGTAAGAATGCTTACGTTCGAAATACAACATACAAATAAAGAAGAAGATAACCTGTTGGTTAATCGATTGGGTAACCCACTATTCACATAGGTAACCGATGGGGTAATCGGTTAGATAATCAATATTTAATTTGTTAGGCAATCAGTAAGCGAACTATTAGTAATGTCTTCCCCCTATAACGTGGCTTCGTAAGGCTTCATATTCTTTCTATTGAACCGATAAACGGAAAGCTTCGTATTTCTAAGCCATTACACTCTGAGCTTAGCAACTCATTAGTTAAATAATAAACATTATTATTATTTTTTAATTACCTTTACATAACAATATAGTTACTTTATAAACTAACAAACTAACGCGGCACTAGCATCAGAGACTTTCTGGCTGGTTATAAAAATACCTTTGCCGATATTCCTTTCATTTGCTCGCCAGTAAACTCTTGCCTCCATGCCTTCTATTCCGTACTCCGCAAAGCTGTCAGCAACTTAAGGGTATATCAGGTGAGGTTAGCCAGACTGCTTGCTTACTCGGTGGTCCTAAGCCCCATTGTGATACCTGCATTTGATTTCCATCCTCTAGCTAAGTTGCTTAAACAACTTCGCTCTCTTTAAGAAGGTATTTAGTCCCACCAGTCAGACATTTTGAAAATTTGCCAGAAAGAAATGATCGATAAGATATTTGGGACAGCTTCTCTGAAATGCAGGACATTCACAGATGAGGTGTTGCACGGACTCAATTTCTTCTTCATCTCCACAACTCCTGCAGAAGTCAATGTGATGTACAACCATTCTACTGGTTACGGTGTCAATAGCGCAGTGACCCGTTGTAATACCTTTTTTGCCTTTTATATTTCGGGATTTGGCAACCCTGATATTGCAATCTGGCAACTGACAGCTGTATCGCAAAGTTTGACATTTTTTGTCTTTTACGTACTCAGAACGTTTTGAAATACCAGCGCTATTTGTATTGTTTACAGTAACTTAAAAGATTCATCTCGGTCCAAAAATGGAATTAAATAGTGAACATTTTCATGCGATTATTTATTACAACTTTCGACGTGGATTAACTCAGCAGCATTGAATGAATGAACTTAATTCATTTTTTGCCGATGAAGCTCCATCAAGGACCAGTGTTTATCGATGGTATGGTGAATTCAATCGTGGTCGTAGTTCACTCCAAGACGAATTTCGTGAAGGTCGTCCAAAATCAGTTGTTGTTCCGAAAACCATTGATGCTGCGCGCGAACTGATATTGCAAGATCGTCATGTGACCTATCGTGAGATTGAGACAATCTTAGGCATTAGTGGGGCCAGCATACATTCAATATTGCATAAACATTTGACTGTCAAAAAAATTTGTTCGCGTTGGATCCCACACAATTTGTCAATCGCTCAAAAAAAGGCTCGTGTCGATTGGTCGAAGGAAATGCTCAAAAAATACGATCGCGGGGCTTCGAAACACGTCTATGACATCGTGACAGGTGATGAATCATGGATTTATGCGTATGAGCCCGAAAGTAAACAGCAGTCGACTGTATGGGTGTTTCAAGATGAGCCAAATCCAACAAAAGTTGTTCGCGCACGAAGCACTTCCAAGCAAATGGTCGCCTGTTTTTTCGGAAAAACTGGACATGTCGCAACCGTACCACTAGAACAACGCAGAACAGTAAATTCTGAGTGGTACACAACCATTTGTTTGCCAGCTGTCTTCCAAGAAATTAGGAAAATCAATCGCCAAAGACGGATCACTCTTCACCAGGACAATGCGAGCTCTCACACATCGGCTCAAACAATTGCATTTTTGAGCACCCAAAACATCGAATTAATGGGTCATCCGCCGTATAGTCCTGACTTGGCACCGAATGACTTCTTTTTATTCCCGTACGTAAAAAACAAAGAGAGGTCAACGTTTTTCGACACCTGAAGAAGCGGTTGCGGCATTCAGAATGCATGTTTTGGAGGTACCTCATTCAGAGTGGCAAAAGTGCTTCGACAATTGGTTCAAACGTATGCAAAAGTGTATAGATCTTCATGGAGAAATTTTGAAAAACAATAAAGTGATTTTCGATGATTAAAATTTGTGTTTGTTCTCTAATCCCGACATATAAAAGGCACCCCTCGTAAGACTCAGTTTGGGCTAGAACGCTTTAGAGACCCTACAGTTAGTAGTCAGATACCATAGATAGTTTATTGGTTTCCGCGGATGTGCTCAAGTCAATCGCAGTGTACAGTTTAATATATTTAGAGGAAATTTGTTGTTGGATGAGCGAACGAAGAGTAAAATGTGATAATACCTTATAACATTATTGGCCGATTGTAAAGTGCCACTCTATGTATAATCTCAAATGGCATCACTTCACTTCAGAAAAAAAATTCACTGACTATTTCTTGTAGAAAAACACCATAACTGACTATCTGTGCACAATAAGATTCAATTACGGCGCATAAAATAGAATTCTCTACATTTACCTACTGCAAGCCCACTTGGATTTTCTGTAGCTAACTACATAAATAGAAAAACAACAGACCAATCTACAACCGCTTGTATATAGACACACTTTTAGCTATTTAGAGGAACTGAAAATAGCTGTAACAGCCGACCTCATACAGCAGTAGGAATATCCTTGAGCATTCAAATTAAAGCTGCTGTTAGAGCCACTAACTCTCAACTAGATGATGCACACACCAAGGACCATAATGTTAAGGACAGTAATAAATACAAAAGTAACAACAATAGCTCTCAACACCACAACCATTGGCAGCGGTAGCAGTAACCAATACGAGAGCCTAAGTGCCAATAATGAGCGGTATTATGGTTATGCATTGATTTGTTGTAGTACTGCTTTATTGTTGTCGTACCACTCACTCTATGACAGCATAAATGTTGATCTTGTATGCATACATGTGCCGAATGTCACTCACACAATGAGAAAGTGTGCTTTGCTCTGACTGTTATCGAAATATAGGTACGCAAATCTACTCAGCTGATAACTATGTCTAGAACGACACAACATAACTAAGCTAGTAAAATCGTCGTACGGGCATTATTGAACATTCCAATCCAAGCACAGTGACTGCTTACACAAATAAATAGATCTGCTTATGTACGTACGTGAATGCGGATGTGGGAGCAGTGCCAAAATATTTGTGTTTATGTGCAAGTAGTGCTTTAATTGCAGTTGCAGTAAGTGGGGTGTGTGTGGGTGTGTGTTAGTAAGTGCAATCTCTGTGTGTATTTTGCAGTTAATAGGATAACAAAAATTAATTAAAAACGAACCCTAATGAGGGACAAATTTAGTGCCGAACAGGAATAGGGAAGGCGTGTGCAGCTTTCGCTTAGCCCTACAGACTTTCATGTAGTTGGCTATGTAAGCATCGGATGAGTAATGCAGCAAATGTGGATATGAATAGTGAAAGCAGGAAAAGCGAGTTCACATGAAAATCTATTTTAAAATAACATTGTGAGTGAAGATAATTACGATGCAGTGACCATTTAGGTGTTGTGATAGTGAAAAATAAGCAGATAAAAGATGTTGCAATGACTTTTCAAACTAAATGTGATTTAAATTTCAAAATGAATAAAACAGATACAAACTTGGGCCTCAAGAAATTTTTTACACATTTTTTTGAGGAAAAGGAAAGAAATGATGAACTATTTTTCGAAAGTACATATTTTTATAAAGTCATGGACACGCGCGTAGTGTGCAAAAGTATGCAACAAGCATTTTTTTTTTACAATTAGCCTTTACCCCTCACTCAGTTGGGATTTTTTAACAAATTTTGTTCAAAAATGTGTAGCAAAATTGCACAAATTTTAATAGTTATTGTGAAATGTATATACTAATTTTTCCGCAACACATCCGAGAATACATGAAAATGTCTCGTAATGATTTTTTGAAATTTTTCCGGTGAATATTCTATGTTTGGCCTTCAACCGACCTTCGATTTGACCCCGCAGGACAAACTGACAACGTATTCGGACTCCAAAAACATATATACCATTTTTTTTTTAATTTTCCGGTGAATATTCTATGCTTGACTTTGAACACTTTGACTCCGCAAGGACAAACTGACAACGAATTCGGATGCAAATCCTCCAAAAAAATATATACCAATATTTTTGTTTAATTTTCCGGTGAATATTCTATGTTTGACCTTGGAATGGCCTTCAATTTGACCCCGCAAGGACAAACTGACAACGAATTCGGATTCAGTAACTCCAAAAAACTATATACCAATTTTTTTTTAATTTTCCGGTGAATATTCTATGTTTGACCTTCAACTGACCTTCAATTTGACCCCGCAAGAACAAACTGACAACGAATTCGCACTCAACAACTCCAAAAAATGTATATACAAATTTTTTGAAATTTGTTCGGTTTGTACTGGAAAAAAAATGAATTTTTAAGTTTTTAGGCAGTTGGGGGATGTTTTCTCCTCTTAAGCAGGACTGGAAATTTGCGTACTTACCGGGATGTATTACCGTCGATTAGAACTATAATAAAAACATGCAAAATCGAATTTGAATGAAGACAATTTTTTTTTAATTTTTTCGAATTTTTCACACCCTATTCAAGGGTGTGTCTTGATACACAATAATCAAAAAAATTTGAAATTAAGGCTTATAGAATCTCTTTCAAAATCATTTATGAGCATTTTAAGAAAAAAAAAAAAAGTATTAAAATCGGTTAATATTTAATTGCCTATGATTTATGAACAAAATTTGTCAATGCGTCAGTGTTGGACTTTAACCTGGACTAAACCTCCTAACGTCAATGTACCGATCGTCTTCCGATTCTACAGTAAATTAAAACGTAGGGAGTTGGTTGAGGACTAGGCTCTACGTCAATTACTCCTCACATTCAGTCTATCAAAAGTGGTCACCATAGTTTTGTTAATTTTCGAAGAAAACCCCAGTTGTGCCAGAAAGAAACCCCATTTGAGCCTGTCCACCGATGTCTCACGTCGACTTAAGCGTCTGTTTCTTTGTCAAGTCCCATATGTTTAGCTGCCGCTGACCTCCTAGACGAAGCTTTACTCATATTTGGCCGGCTTTAATCCATATTGCATATCGCTGACTGTTGACGAAATCTTATCCCATGCATACTTTGAAGTCATCATGATGTGCACCACATTTTCTGGCATTATCGGATCTTCTGATCGTGTGACTAAACCACGTCTGCTAGTCACAAATCGTGGGAATACAAGCAAGGGTTAGTTTTCGAGTTTTGCGCTCAATAAGGAAAATATATGGGAGGTTGAATTAGTTTTAAAGGTGACACACAGATGGCGCTATTTATCACTTTATCGCGTTGGCAATACTGAATACATATTCATGACAAAGCCTCATCCCTAGGCTTTGTTTATCAGTATCTGTCATTTCGCTGAAGTATAAACAACGCAGTGTTTTCGTGCTCCGAGTATGTCAACTTTCGTGCCGTCGAAACGCAATTTGCGGGAAGCTTTGCTTTTCTGCTTCAATTTGAAAAAAAATACAGCCCAAGCCCGTGAATTGCTGCAGGAGGCCTACCCAGACCATACTCCGTCGATTTCAACATGTGAGTACTGGTTTCGACGATTCAAAAGTGGTGATTTTCACACCGAAGACAAGGAGCGTCTTGGCCAGCCCAAAAAGTTCGAGGACGCGGAATTGGGGGAATTGGTAAACGAGGACTCGTGCCAAACCCAAGAAGAGCTTGCTGAATCATTGGGCGTTGATAAATCAACCGTTTGCAAGCGTCTAAAAGCGATGGGAATGATCCAAAAGCAAGGACATTGGGTCCCATACGAGTTGAAGCTGCGCGACGTCGAACGGCGATTTTTTACGTGCGAATTGCTGATCGAGCGACAAAATCAGAAGGGTTTTTTGCATCGGGTGGTGACTGGCGACGAAAAATGGATCCACTACGATAACCCAAAACGCAAAAAATCATGGGGTTTGCCCGGCCACGCATCAACGTCGACGGCCAAGCAGAATATTCACGACAAGAAAATCATGCTCTGCATTTGGTGGGATCAGGTCGGCGTCGTATATTTTGAGCTGCTCCAACCGGGCGAAACAATCACGGGGGATCGTTACCGACTGCAATTGATGCGTTTAAGCCGGGCATTGAAAGAAAAACGGCCGGAAACGGTAAAAAGGCACGACAAGGTTATTTTGCAACATGACAACGCTCGGCCGCATGTTGCTCAACCTGTCAAAAAATACCTTGGAACGCTTGGCTGGAAAGTGTTACCCCACCCGCCGTATAGTCCAGACATAGCTCCCTCCGATTATCATTTGTTCCGGCATATGAGTCTCGATTTGGCGGACCAGCGGTTCTCCTCGTACGAGGCTACCAAAATATGGGTTGAGTCATGGATAGCCAAGCAGCGGCCAGAATTTTGGAGAAACGGCATCCGGAAAATGCCCGAAAGATGGGCGAAAGTTGTAGCTAGCGATGGCCAATACTTCGAATAAAATATCACAATAAAGCCCCAAATCTTCGAAAAAAACCTTTAAAACTAATTCAACCAAAATAATAATGGAAACGAATTTTATTGATTTTCAAAATATTCTCTTTGAAAGTGAATACACATCTATATAAAACAGCTTGAACCAATTTTTAAAGCATTTTTGCCACTCAGAAAAGGATACCTCCAAAACGAACTGTTTGTTTATACCGTCAGTATATATTAAGCGTATTGGGGCTCTTCACCCAATTGTATTTCGGAGTCGTATAGTCCGTATTGGTCCGATAACTCATGCCTATTGAGCTGCAAAAGAAAGTGCTGAAGCCAGTAAATGAAGCACTGTCCTCAGAAGATTTGCTTGGCAGGTGCTTGTGCTTGAATAGGTAAAATAATAATGAGTCATATAATTCGTTGCTGTGGACATTTGCTCCAAAGCACACTCACGCTGGGACGCATACTGTGGAAATCGTTAATTATCTCGCCACCTCCATTTTTAATGATAGTTTCATGCAAATTTTAAAAATGATGTCCTTTGTGAACATTACAATTGGATATAATGCATCAAAACGCGATGACCATCGTCTACACCGCCCTGATGTTGATGTCGCGTTATGTTCTAAATAGGGTAGATCTGCTCGCCGAACTGAAAGAGCAGCAGAAACTAGTTTTTATGAACGTGAAGAAGGCCTTCTACATGATGCAGGCAAAGCTGATTAGCGATATATAAGTATTTGATGGTCATTTGTAGGTACATTTGCTTATATGTACTAATGCAAAATATGAACCAAACATTTTGAAGGGGTTAGGGGTAGTCAGAATTTTAAAAAAATTGTATTTTTGAAGTGAAATTTGGCGTCGTTGGACGAGAGAGAAAGGAGAGTAAAATTTCAAGGCCATGCAACGTTTTAGGCATTTTCGTTCCGCGAGAGAGAAAAAAGATATAACGTAGAGGAAAAGGAGAGAGAGAGCTATACCTTATATATATCTTAGATACACTTTAGGCTACTTTTCTGAGTTTTTTTTTTTTTTGGGGCGTTTTTGCTCCCAATTGTTTTGGCATTTTTTTTTTTTTTTGGTGCCTACTTTTTGGCGCTTATTTACGTTTCCTGGCTAGTACTTGTGCGTACTATAAAATGATATCCATTCCGGCGTCGGATTTATTGGTATTGCCTTGCGGTAATTTGTGCCCTTGTTGCGTTGCGGTCGTGAAATCGCTGCGTTTGTGCAGGTGATAAACGCTCGGAGTAGTGCGCGTTGTTGCCTCGGTTTGTGCCCGGCGTTTACCGACACCGGTCGACCCTTCTCCGTTTTTTGTAAATTTTGTCTATTTGTATTCTCTGCAAATGTTGTGAATTTATTTAGTCTTCTCTTTCTCTCTCTCATTTTCTCTCGAATCGCTCCCTCTTTCTTTGTCTGCCTTGAAAATTTCTGTTATGTGCACTACACTATATGCACTTTTTTTTGCATTTTCTTAAAATATAATATCTTAAAAATATTGTGTGAAAATTTGAAGTGAATCCGACAAATACTTTTCCAGCGCTCCGGTAATCGATAGCAAAACTTTAAATGCATCTCTCTCAAAACATGTATTTTGAAATGGTGATCACTGTAACTTAAGAACCACTTGGTAGATTTCAATAAAATGTATCCCGCTTTTGAAAAACATAAAAGGCTCGTGCCTTTAAACAATTAATTGTCGTTTTTTTCTCGAGAAACTGTAAATTTTTTCCTGAGGCCAGCATATTGTTAATTTTGAAAACTTCGAAAAACGCTTTTGTTAGGCACAAGACTATCTATTATCGAAACTAATTTCCCTTGTCCGATTGGTTTTAAATGAATCGCCAAGGACTTGTGATGATCACCGCAAGGGACTTGTGGAGAAACGGGCTCCACACAATTAATAATTTAATAATTTTTGTTTTTGAAATTTTGCTAAAGTAAAGACGAAACATGACTTACATGATTAATGTTATGTTTTTATTTTTGTAAATATAAAAATAAAGCAATTGACTATCAAAAAAAACCATCGAAAATCATGATTTTTTCGTGCCTCTAACTACCCCTAACACCTTAAAAGAGTTTTTCTCGAAACTGCATTTTTCGAGCTGTCGACACAGATATAACCGGTTCTACTGAACCGACTTCGATGAAATAAAACTTAAAGGAAGTAAAACTGATGGCGTTACTGTGTGAATTACGATCATACGAAAAAAAATTTTTAGTAGTTTTTTGGGGCCTTTAAAATCAAAAAAAGGGTCAAAAATCAGTTTTTGATCTTTGAACGTTCGCCATTTTCTGAAATTGTTTTTGTTTTTTTTCATATTCATAGTTCACATGATAACGACATTCATACTGAACAAGAATATTTTGGTCTTTTCCATTTCTGGCCCCTGTGAGTCCCGGAATCCGTGTCGCTAGCGACATACCATTTTTGAAAGGCCATTTTTGAAGGCTGACAACTTTTTGATGGCCAAAAAAAAATTTTCGTTTTTTAACAATAGATCACAAAATAAAGTACTGAAAACAAAAATGAAAAATTTTTTTCGTTACAGTTTCACAGGCTCTTAAAGAAACACCCAAAAAATACCATTCCAAATGAGCGAGGGCCTTAAGTACATAATTTCCGGAGCAGCCATATTTGAAATGATTCCAGTCTGTTCGTTTTTAGCATTCTTATGGTCCTCTATTTCCAAAAAAAAAAACACTATTAGGTGCTAAAAGAGGGCAGTAAGGGGGATGACCATATTCAATCTTTTAAGGGCTCAAAAAGTCTCTTGTGTAAGCCGGTATGCCGGAGTTCGCATCAAGTTGGTGAAATAGTTGTGAGAGACGAATTTTTCAACTCACCGAAAAAATAACAAATAAAGCTCGTAAGTTAAAATATTATATGTAAGTTTATGCTAAGAGATACAAAACTTTTTTATGTGGCTGGAAGTGACTGAAAAATTGCATTGATTTTTGACCATTTTTTGTTTACTTCAAAACACAGACATTCTCTCTATGAAACTAGTTCTCGGTTCGAGCTCAGCATTGCTTAAATTAATTAAATAAAAAATAAATTGTAGTATTTTTACGTAAAACTGTTTTTTTCGTCTCCTTTCAAAACCACAATAAATCGAGTCACGAGGTTTTGCCAACGTACTAACGCTTTGCATTTCTTTAGCTTTGCAAAACATGCCTCAAACGCTAAATTTCCACACAACTTGTGCTCGACTCTGCTAAAGCAATCAACGAAATTCAATTGCCTGTACAAAATACCAGCAAAGGCAGCCCCACAGCGTAACGCTGACTCTTTAAATGCACGACGAGTAGAGTTTATGATTTTTAGAGAAATTGAATTTGCATGAAAACGCAATGGAAACTCGATGCTAAGGAAGCAAAAATACAATAAGTGGTGAAGCAAAAATGGGTAGCTGAAATAGGGGGAGCCGGGTGGGGAAAGTATGCAAAGAAACAGGAGCCAAAGATCAAGAGAGGAAGAGAGGAAGAGAGAGCGAGTGAGAGAAGCACAAAATTTAGCAGCAACGCAATTTCAATAAATTTACTCAAATTTTATTGCACATTCATTTTGGTGTTTTATTTTAATTTTTATAAATTTTTTTTTTATTTTTTTGCTTTATTAGATTTGTATTTGTATTTGAATTTTACAAATTTTGGGAAAACCTAAAGTAAGTAACGCCGTTAAGGCGTGTACTTGCAATTCCAATATGAAATAGATGTGTGTATACAGTGCCATAGTTGTTGTAATTGTTGTAAATTGTAACTGTAATAGTAGCCGTGCTGTTGGGAAACTTAAATTGCCGTATCGAGAACGAGCACTACTTCGGCAAACTGCTGAAACACAAGGCAAACAGCTCAAGTTACAAGTAGTTAAAACTTTAAATATTTGAGCAGAGGCAATGTCAGCAAACACACACACACACGCGCGCACTACACATACCGATATAGTATGTATGTATATGCACACGGCACAACTGCAGTAGCAGCAGCAGCAGCAGGTTAGATGGGATAGAAAGTGCAATTGCAGCCTTAGAGCTACAACTCCAAAGTTGGTCCGTCGTTGATTTTGGTATTTAAACGACGTTAGCAAATGCATTGGCAGCAAGGCTTCCTTCCATACGAAAGCCAGTTCATAGCAAGCAAAAGGTATGGCAGAACAGCAGCAAGGACTGAATGCAGGGTGGAAAAGAAAAGTGGCATGAAGCTTTCAAATTTGCTGTATTGCCATAATAAATTTCATTCGAGCATTCAGCATTCACTCAATGGCTTGTGGGTTTTGAGGTGGAACTTGTAGTTTAATTTCTAGTAGTTGCAACCGCTTTTATGCAAGTGCTGCAAGTTGTTGCATCGTTTTGCTATGCGAGCTTATTGTTGTTGTTGTACGAACAGTGGTGCTACCAGCAATGAGGCGTGAAACAGTGTGGCAAACAACAGCCAAAGATATACGCGCGCTCGCACTCACACACACGCACTTATATATTGTAAAAGTATTTGTAAATGTAAATTTATGTGGCTACAGGTGAATTGAAGGAGGGCAAAAGTGTGAGTGTGAGTTTGAGTGAGAGTGAGAATTTGAATGTGAATGTGACTGAAAGAGCAAGAAATCGAGTAAGAGTGAGCAGCAGCGCGTTTAAGGTGCACATTTGTGTGTATGACGGCCACGGCATTGGCAAAGGTGCTGAATGCTGAGTGTCGGAGAAGTTTCTTGCCGAAAAATCGGAAGCCACAAAAAAAAAAACACACAGCCAGTAACACCCGCTTGTTGAGACGATGAAAGGATTTCTGTGTTGCAGTAAATTGCTTGGTTGTCTTTGACACTGTCGAGCGCACGAATGTAGTGGTAAGCGCAGCAAAGGGGCGGGTGCCGGTTAGCATGACAAATGTAAGGATTTAAGTAATATTTGTAACTATCAGCAGCTCAATAATAAAGTGTGGGTGGCGGTGAGACTGCATGCACCCCACAGCAAGTGCTGCTAGAGTCTCATAATAAAACTGGAGCTACACTACATCCTTTGTGAACGCAAACTGGTACGAAATTATAAATTATAGATAAGAACAATAACATTTATTTCAATTCTGAGCTGCTAATGTTAGTCGATTCGACTAGCATAGTTTACATGGTGAAATTTTAGAGGTGTGGCCAAGTTTAAAACATTAACTGGCGCTCAGCGAATTTGAAAAAAACAGTTTGTTTACGAGAAAATTGAAATTGTGTTGGTTATATAAAGGATGGTTAAGTTTTAAGGGCCGATGTTGATTTTGAATAAAATACAATTTTTTTAAGAAATTATTGTCATTTCTCTTTACTATGATAATATTAGTACAGCTAAATTACGTATGGGACACGATATCGGCCAAATGGGCGCCGTAGTCTCGGCGGCACACCTCCATCCGATGATCCAAATTTTGGATGGCGCTGAAGTATAATTGGGGTTATATGCCGTCAATGTGCCGAATTATCTCATCCTTTAGCTCTTAAATTGTTGCTGGCTTATCGACGTACAACTTTTCTTTCAAATAACCCCAAAGAAAGAAGTCCAACGGTGTCGTTGACGTTAAGGTGTGGTTCATATTTGAAATTTAACCATGCTTTATGAAAAAAATCAACACAGCCCACACTCATTTTTCCCCATTGCCGTCTACAACGACTAAATGGGCGAGTGCGTAAATTTATTGTATGTGAAATGAGCGGGCAGTATTCCCCTTCCTAGTACCCACTGACGTCACAGCCGAAGTTACTCTCAAAATATGGTTTATCGCCATGCCTGATGGCCTAATCAGGAATCCATTTTCCGCAATCAATTGAGGATTTTCGGTGGCATAAGACCAGCAACTTATTATTTGCTTTTTTACCTTTCCATTTGTCAAAAAATCAGCCGTGCATAGTTTATGTTTCATAGCACAGTTTTTCTCTCACGTTCCCGACCGCTTTTTCACTTTTCGTGTAATCTCAGCAGCCGATGTTAGGAGTGACTTATTGTGAGAAATCGTATTGTTGCAAAGTGTTGCTGTGAGCTGTTATGACGTTCACCTAAGTCTTTTCTTCTAATAATTAGCATTTTTGTAACTTTCAACATTTTTTAACTTATTAAAGATTCAGGTCACGGAGATGTGTTTTATTAAAAATAAAAATAAAATTGTTCCCGATAGGAAACGCAAAGTTCGTTGCGCTTTTGATATTCTGATACTCAATATTTTGAAATTCTTTTTTTTTTATTTTTTCGCCTTTCAAAAAATCACAACCACGTCAGAAAATTAACGATAAATTCTATCAGGAGTTTGTGGAGTGCACTTTTCGTTCTGATGCGCGCCATTTAAGAGGTTTAGTTTCATCGTAAGCATTCTTGTCTAAAACTTTGCTTCATTTCAAGAAATGTCGTTTCGAATTTTTACAGAGCTGTCATTCCACGCAACCACTGGGCTTTTTCTGGCTTATTTTATTTCGACTGGACGCCAAACATTCAGCTCTTCCTCAAGCTATTGCGGCCGCCTTATCCGAATGAGTTGGTGCGTGACTGCCATTCGGAAGCGTCTGGCTTCGAATACCCTAGTGACTGAAGCACTTTTTTTTAATAGCGTCCGCCCCTAGGTAGGAAACCTCCGAGTGTATTTCTGCCATCAAAAAGCTCCTCATAAAAGACCGTCTGCCGTTCAGAGGCGACATACAATTATATGGTCCTTCATTTGTGGAACAACATCAAGACACACACCACAAATTAGGGGCTTAGCCAAAAAGGGATATTTACTGTTTCTCATATGTTTCTTTCTTATTTTTTTCTAATTTTATTTTTCATTGATAGCTGATGCTGTGCTCACTAATCCCTGAAAAATTCCATAATGGAATACCCAGAACCTTTTGATTTATAATCAAATATCGTACGTTAAGCAAACCAGTGCAAAATCAATCCAAAATACAAGGAGGCCTTCCTCTTCCTCTACCACCACCAGTTGGTACCGCATCGAATACTTTCAGAGCCGGAGCGTTTGTATCCATTTGGACGACATGACCCAGCCAGCGGAGCCGCTGGATGTTTATGCGCTGCGCTATGTCTATGTCGTCGTAAAGCTCATATAGCTCATCGTTCCATCGCCTGCGATATTCGCTGTTGCCAAAGGTCCAAAAATCTTGCGCAGAATCTTTCTCTCAAACACTCACGTATCCTCTGGGTAGCTTCCGAACAGGAGGATGGTTCCATATGTAGAAGTCCACGCAAGTGGGGAAAGTTACTGATCGCCATTCCCTTGCGAGTGACCAGGACGATTCTTCTGCATATGGTTCAAGCAGCTCACAACGTATGGGATTATCCCACATATCTTCTGGGTAGCTTCCGAACACCCGTTCGGGAGTGAGCTAACGTCAGAAGGCGAAGCATTCCAGAATAGCTGGTTGTGCGCTGGGTTTGGGACCCGCCACCTAAAAATCCCCCAATGAAAAGATTAAAAAAGCCACGGATCGTGGACTAGTAGCTTCACAAAATTAACTAATTCTAAGCTCGCCAAGAGCCAGTCCGAATTGCTGGTAGCATCTAAGTAATTAGTGTGTTTGTAGCCGAATATATGTATATATGTGTGTGCCTGCAGCTCCATTACGTTTGCAAATAGTTTTGCCATAGCAAAAAACCCCCGACACTTTTAATTTTATAACAGTCTGCACGAAAAGCATGTAGACTGAGTTAAATCTATACAACTAAGTCTGCCATATACTACGTACTCACACATACATATAACCGTATAACTTTAAAGACAAACTTTCTGAAATGCATATAATGAAGTAGCTAGAAGCCATCCACATACATATTCAAATGCACACATACACACAGACATACATACATATCTTAGACTCTCTTGAGGCGCCTGAAAACCAATTGAAAACTAAAATTACACTAAAAGGGAGTAAATTAAATAGAATTTATGAAAAACGCAAAAACAAACACAACAACACAAAAAGAGAATTGTGATGCATTTGCAATGAATAAATAAATGGCTTTCCCTTTGGCTTAATTGGGCGATCTCGTAGTTCTCCTAGTGACTGACACATCCAGACATGCTGGCACTTCAGCTCTTAAATCGCATATTACAGGTTCATTCCCTGCATCTCGTTGAAAAAGCATCGACAACTAACGAAATTTCCATTTCTTATAGCCAACGCCTCTGGGTAGAATGCAGCGCACCACGGAGGACATTTCTGCAATGAAAAAAGATTTACAGTTGGGATGAAGTAAAGGGTCACAGGGTTCCTCACTTGCAGAAGCAATACGAATTACTTAAATACAGTAAAAAATCCACACAATCGAGGACCTCTTGCATCAATATTAAAGATTTCGAATACTTGACTCCAATTCAGCTTCGTGGTGAAGTGAAAGAATCCAACCTTATAGCTTTTCATTTATTTTCTGAATCCAGTATCCTTAGCAAAAGTAGGAGTGAAGATAATCCCTTTCAAATGTTGACCGCAATGGCGCCGTTATTCGTCCATCCCTAAACACCAATTTTGAATGACTCGCTCGAGGACTTCGGTTGGGATCTCGTGAATTACTTTAGTAATGTTGACTTCCAATGTCTCAATCGAAACTGGTATATCTACTAACTATTTAGACTTTCGCTCAGGCGCAATATTTTATAAGAGCGTAGAATTGTTGGCGTACGACGATGATTTTAACATCATCGGCCTCAACAACCGCGCAGTTAGTTCTGCTTTCTCCAAACTGGATAAAGAGGCAAAGCGAATGGGTCTGGTGGTGAACGAGGACAAAACAAAGTACCTTCTGTCTTCAATCAAACAGTCGGCGCACTCGCGTATCTGCACCCACGTCACTGTTGACAGTTATGATTTCGAGGTTGTAAAAGACTTCGTTTATTTAGGAACCAGCATTAACACCGATAACAATGTCAGCCTTGAAATCCAACGTAGAATCTCTCTTGCCAACAAGTGCTACTTTGGACTAAGTAGGCAACTGAGCAGTAAAGTCCTCTCTCGACGAACAAAACTAACACTCTACAAGGCACTCTTCATACCCGTCCTAATGTATGGCGCAGAAGCGTGGACGATGACCACATCCGATGAAGCGACGCTTGGAGTATTTGAGAGAAAGATTCTACGTATGATTTTTGGACCTAATATCGCAGGCGATGGAATGATGAGCTCTATGAGCTTTACGATAAGATAAACATAGCGCAGCGAATAAACATCCAACGGCTCCGCTGGCTGGGTCATGTCGTCCGAATGGATACAAACGCTCCGGCTCTGAAAGTATTCGATGCGGTACCAGCTGGTGATAGCATAGGAACAGGAAGGCTTCCTCTGCGTCGGAAAGATCAGGTGGAGAAGGACTTGGCTTGACTTGGTGTGTTCAACTGGCACGAGAAAGAAAAGAAAGAAACGACTTTGTTAAACTCGCGGTTATCGCGCCAATTAAGAAGAGAAGAAGAATTTAGACTTTACATCCCACCACAAATTAAAGACAAAAGGTTTGATATCACACGATCTTCTTCAAACGGATCATAAATTGCACACCGAAACGACGACGCAGTAAATCCATTGTTTCACGAGCAATCGGGTCCCAAAATGCGGATCGTTGGCGAGTTTTTCAAGAGCCCAACGACTGAAATAATAACACTTTGGAAGATCGACCGTCTTGAAATCTTGGACTAGTTGTGTTTAATGTGCATAAAAGCAAGACCTTTGTGTAAAATCGCTCAAATAGTGCCATAAGATAAGCCAAGTTGTTGAGATCGGCGCCGAAGCGATTCTTGCTGGCTTTTCGCAAAACTCTCGTTTACAGCCGGAATATTCCCTCCACTTCGGGCTGTACGTGGTCTAATCGGTCGAGTTGCGTCCAATATTGTAAAGTTATTCTCAATTTTGCTAATAGTTTGCCGAATATTGCGTTCGTTAGGACGGTTATGAACACCATAAGTTGGCCTGAGCGCTCGAAGAACACTTTTTACAGAGCATCTCTTTTCGCAATACAGTTTTACGATTTGCCAACATTGTGGAGGCGTAAGTCTGCCTTGATGAAATGTCAATGAATACTGAAAAAATGATGTACTCAGTTTGAGAATAGTCACGTGTGATCTGTCAAAAAAAACCTATTGGAAAAAGTACCTCGAATTTGATTACTATTATTAGGTTATAATTCACTGCGAACTCTGACGTGGCCTATTGTGCTTGACCGCAAGTCTATCTGTGGAGGCTTCTGAAGAATTTTAAGTTAATCAATTTGTGTTGCATATCACTAGTGGGTATAGAGATATACCACGTAGGGGTACATCTATCAGTTAGCTTGTTTCTACTAACTTTAGTTTCCTGAAAGGCTAACGAAGACTACGATGTCCCGTAGAGTACCGACTGAGAGTTCAAAAACCCGCTCTCCCCAGTTTTAGGAGCCTATTTGATGTTCATTTTATGACGAGGATGAACTGTTTAGCCTGTTTCGGTCCCAGTTTTTGGGCTTTGTTGAGCCTACAAAGGGGTTCAAGTCTATGAAATTACGGGTACGTAGAGGTACTTAGGAGTCTTAGTCTTGCGAGAGCTGCCTATCTATACAGAATGTGCTATGAAATTTCAATATCGATTTCGCCTAAAATGTCAGACGTTCGCTTCTACTAAATTTAGTTTCCTGAAATGCTAACGAAGACCACGTTGGCCCTTATAGTATCCGCTGAGGAGTTACAAGCCTCCTCTGTCCAGGTTATGGAGCCTATTTGATGTTCTTCTATAAAGAAAGGTAAATTCTTTTGCCTATCTCTGTCCCAGACTCTCCATCCAGTATCGCGTGGATTCCTTGTTTTCCAAATTTATGATAAATTCCTTTCGGTGAGCCCCCTAAAGGGTTCTGGACACTGAATTTTTGAACTGTGAGAGGTGACAGAGTCTCCTAGAACCATTCAAAGTAACTGAGAGGGCAATGTTTTCACAGCGCTCTTTCCACACTTGCCCATTGCACTTTACGCTTTTGGTTTTGGCTAAAGAAAAATAAGCGAATACCCACCTACACTGCCTAGTTAAAAGTTAAGAGATTCTACGAATGTAGGATACATTCTCTGATATCTTAGAACTCAGTGATGAATGCAGGTAGAAGTTTTAGAGGGTTCACATTTATGATTTTTGCTGGTTAAGGATTAGTTAGAGGCTTAATGTGAACGCAGAACTATGATATAAGTATTTCAAATGTGTCGCACGGATATCAGTAGTGCGTAATTCCCGGACGGTACCTTTTTTTTGTCATATTTGACATTGATGAAGCAGACATACATATATACTATTTTACGCGATAGAACAACGCGTTAAAATTACTGAGAATTATTGTCAAAATGGTTGAACAACCAATGGTGAAATTCGTGATTTCTTTTTGGTGGAAATAATAGGCTGGAAAAGTCGAAATTTCAAAGACATTAAAGGTATTAATGTATTTTTATTATTCTTTTTTGATATATAAATACTTGGTAATGAGCATTTGTGGCATCGCACGATAACAAACTATTGAAACTATGAAACTTTCGTTTAATTTAAATTTCTGTTCCTTCGATCGTTTCCATTTTTGTGCATATCTGTCGCTTTAAAAATGTTTTAGGAGGAATATATATACATATTTATATATATATTTACATCCACCTACATAGCTGCTACTTTTAAACAAACCAAATTACATACTTATTTACATACATGCACACACACATAAGCATTAGCAATTTATGCATCCCTCACTCGCTCGCATGGAATTTGTGCACATTTTAGCTATAAAACAAAATATAAATAAATATAAGAGTATATGCATATGCACACGTCATGAATGCACACGTAAGTGTATGTGTGTGTGTGTATCTTTATTTGTATAGGTTTGAGGTTGGCATGCAAATTTGAGCATTTTTACATATTGAGATTTGTGCCCCCACACAGTGAGCACTTCAAGTTAATTAAAAGCTTTGCATTTTAATTAGAAATTAAAATACTATTTACAACTAACTGTAACTATTTTCGATTTAATTAAATTTCCATTTCATTTGCTTAAAAAGTTTATGAAACATTCTCGAACATTTCTGTATTTTTTGTTTTTTGTTTTGATATTTTTATATTTTTTTCATGGCTTTTTTGCGCTGGAGAAAACTTGAATACTTATGAAGAGGTTTCCTTAATTCAACACAGAAATTGGAAAAATCAGTGGTGTTTATATTCTAATAAACTTTTATTCGTTATGAATTTTTAATAAAATATAGAAATGGTATTAATTTAAATTTATGTACATAGGCAGGTTGTTTTCATTGAAAGCAGAAAATATAAAACGAATTGCGCAAACCAATAACTTTTACTAGCACAATAATTTTTCTTATTCATTTAAATTTATTTGGTCAATAAATTTCAGCATTTTTAATTAAATTATTCGAAAAGCAAAAGAAAAATATTTGTAACCAATTAAATAAATATTATAAAAACTAGAAGAAGCATAGATTGGCTCAATTGAACTGCAATTAAAATCGCCTCACTGTGTTGAATTGAAGCTAATTTTTAAAACGAAATTCGTAAATACATAGAGGAAATATTCCATTTGATATAAAATGCAGTACTTGAGATCGAATTCCAGGGTCCGCCACGCGAAGATGCACGGGCATCAGCTGTCTGTTAGTTGACTAAGTGACAGTCCAGAGTATTCTTTACAAGCGCGGAAGGAGTAAACGCGAAAAGAGAAAATCAGTAATGGATTTCGCACGTAGTAGTTTTGTAGTAGTAGTGCATTATATTTGGCTAGAAAATCACAACCTGCGATAGTTCGTGAGCTCGAACCCCTTAAAGTAAATAAAGTTTTTACTTATCGCACCATTACTCGTTACAATGAAACTGGTAGCCTCGCGAAACGTCATGGGGGTAGTCATCAAAAGACTGCCACGTTACGTGAAATGGTTCAAAAAGTGAAGAAGCGACTTGAGGGAAGTCCCCGACGAAGTACCAATCAAATGGCGAAAGAACTGAAAATATCTGGCCATAGGATTCGCCGCATACTGGAAAATGATCTCAAATTCAAGCCTTACAAGATCCAATAGGCGCATGATCTCACACCAAAGCAGCAATAAGCCAGACTTGAGAGAGCGAAGGAGTTGCTTTTTCATATTGGCCAATTCGTGAACTCGTAAAACGATAGAGTTTATTTGACCGACAGTTCATACGAGAATTCGAGTCATCGATTGGCTACCAGGAGGCAGCATCCGCCCGTTTGGCGCGCTGTAACCACAGATGGCCGCTCTCCAATCGTTTTCATCGAGCCTGGCGTCAAGGTAAATGTGAAAAACCGAAATGTTATCGGGAAAGTATTCTGGAGGTTGCTTTTAAGCCATATGGCAGACCATGGACGTTTCAATAGTACTCGGCACCGCCTCGCAAAGCTCGCAAGAAGTTCTAATGCCAAGCCAAAGCTCTCTTGGTGTTGTTCCATAAATGGAGGGACCTACAGTTTCAAGCCAATTCCGAACGGCAGATATTTTTATGAGGACCTTTTTCATGGCAGAAATACACTCGAAGGTTTGACATTGTCTGCCAAGAGGTGACCGCTATCGGAAAAAACTTTTTCTATCAATTGATGTTCCGTTCCCAGGTTTTCGAACCTTTGAACTTCCAAATGATAGTCACACACCAACCTATTCGACAACGGTGGCGGCCGTACGCTGACTTATATGCATTTACTAGACGCGGAATACTTCCATGAAGACAGATATATGTATATCTATATGCAGGTAAGTAACTTAAGATTACTTAAGCAAATCTTTATTTAAATTATTAAAAATTCAGCGCATAAAATGGAAGTTATCACAAACATGTCATCCACCCTGATTCATAACTAACCACATACCCATGATTCGTCACCAGTTATGACCCTTTTAAGCAAATCTGAAATCTCTAATTCATTCACCATAAAAATTTTCTCCACTTTCTCAAAATTTTCATCGGTTGTTGATGTGCGGGGGCGTCCGGACCGAGCGTCGTCATTCGCATCGTCTCGACCTTCGGTGAAAAGCTTGAACCACTTGTAAACATTTTTTTGACTCCATGTACTCTCACGGTATGCCATTGTCACCATTTTAAGATTTTTCGAAAGCTTAATTACAATTTTTGCACAAAATTTGATGCAACTTCTTTGATCTACTTTTTTACCAAAGCAGAAAATCGCCAAACACAAACTAAACTATTGCAAAATCCGTGAACATATCTTCGAGATGAGTGTACCAACTAAAAAAAAAATAATAATCGAAAGTCGAATTTACGTAGCCCGCGAAATTTGAAAAGTCACCTAATTTTTGAACACCCTCGTATGTCTATAGCCATTTAAAAAGGAATTGACTTATACTCTTGTACAAGAGTGCGCTCTGGTAGAAAAATACGCCATTTTCGACAAGTTTTTGTGAAATCGAACACCCTGTACCTAATTGTAATATAAGTATGTAGATATATTGAAAAAGCTTAGTAATGTCTTGAAACTTTTATTTCTAGCGCCGCATACACTTACATGCATACATACATCAACGAGTTCTATGCTAAGCTTTTCTAGCCACTTGCTTTCTATCCTTTAGAACTTTCCACTTAGCAAAACCAGTGTTTCGTCAAAAAGCTCACCAATTAAAGCTGATACTAACTATTAGTACGAACTTTAAAGCTTTCTGCATATGCAAATAGATGATAAAGCAGCTTTTCTGTTATATTTATTAGCTTTTTCGTTTTTTTGAAAGTGAATTTCTTTACAGCTAAATTCTGAAAAACCATTCCAGCCCAATGTTTTCAGTTCAGAAATTTAAGCTCTGAAGGTTGTCCACAATATGTATGGGTCAACCCCATATGCTAATTAAGGTAGTAGTAGTCTGGTCAAATACTTATTTTCATAGATGTTTTTTAGGAACTTTTTTTTGAGAAAATAAAATAAAATGACCTGAAAGGTAAGTGCTTCAAAAATCAGTACAAAAAATCTTCGAGTAATTTCAAGACCCCGCTAGAAAGGAAAGCTAGCATTCATCTTTCATATTGGAGTGGCTACAAACGATTCTTCTAGCAGATGGTTCAAGCAAGTATCAACATCTGTCAGCTTTCCTGTGAGTGGTCACCAAACGCCCCTTTTTGGGGTGAGTGACACTAAAGTCGGTGATATCTGTTCGCCTTTAAGAAGCGGCTCACAAAAGAGCCGCGTATTTTATATCAACTACATTAAATAGCTGCCAAGACGTAAAATAATAAAAACAAGACAAGGCATTGGTTGAGTGACAACGATCAGGGAAAACTGTTAAAGACTAGGGACCCCACAGCTAACAAATTCTCGCGTCCCAATAAAGCATCGGTTAACTGTTGGATAATTGAAAAACTGGAACCCAGTGGAATATTTTTCAAAAACTACTGATATAATTTTTTTTACCAAAATTTTTTGCAAAAATATATAAATTGTTTAAATATGTTTTTTTAGTTAAAATGTTAAAAAGCAATTTAAATATTTCACTTCTGAAACCCTACACCAAAATTGTTGTATTAAATTAAAAAAAAATTTTTTTTTTTGTTTTTGTCGGGACAACTAGCAAGTGCAGCACTCAAAAATCATCAAGTCCATTGTATTACACTTGGATTCCCTTTTAATTTTCTGTAAATCTACCCGATCTCCGAAGAAATCTGAGTGGATCTTGTGGAGCCAAGGAGCCAAGATGGTCGCTTCTTAACACATCAGTGCCAAAGACCTCAAACCTGATTCTAGCGAAGGCAGAGCAGACACATTGGAAGTGGTCCGCCGTCTCATCCTCCTCTTCACAAGCTGGGCAGAGTACACTGTCTGAGATGCTCAACCTTTCCATGTGCTTCCCCACAGAAAGTGGCCCGTCATCAGTTCAACCACCCGTCTGCACTCCCCTCTGCTTAATGACAGAAGGGCTTGCGACAGTCGATCGAACATGACAGGTAGCATAAGTTTTGTCCATCTGCAGCCTCTTTCAGCCTGCCAAGCTCGCTTGTGGGTTGTAGTTACCCATTTGCTAACCGTGGCTTTGTTAGCCGCAGAAGGAAGTGGCGAAACGGGCTCTGGGCCAAAGAAGTTGGCCTCAGAGCCCATCTTAGCTAAGGAGTCAGAGGTATCGTTTCCCGCGATACCCACGTGTCCCGGGACCCATATTAGCATCATGTTGTTATGTCTACCGACATAGTTCAGCCTGGATTTACAGGACTCGACTACCCCTGATGTGGTTGGGGGGCTGTCTAAGGCCATAAGCGCAGCTTGGCTGTCGCTGCAGACACATATAGATCTGCCTCTCCAACGGTTTTCCACAACAAAGCTCATCGCTTCTTGAACTGCATACACCTCCGCTTGAAACACAGATGCATGCATTCCAAGAGCAAAGAGCACTTTTTTCCCGCTGGATTCCACGAAGACGCCAGACCCCAGAGCCGGAGCCATGCTCGGTCCTGAAGCCATTCGTAAAAATGCGAAAACAGTGTTTGCCGGGCTCATTTTCTGAGTCTCCCCACAACTGAGCCTCTGGCAGCCTTTCTTTTCAAGTACGACTCTTGATGGCATGTAGTCAAGGGGTCGAAGTCCATGCCTTCTCTGTTTTCCAGTGCTGGACAGGGGCCGCACCAGTTCCCATTGTGTTTCAGCCTGCAGATGGCCATCAAGGCCTCTCCTTTAATGAAGGTATCAAGTGGTGGTAAACCAATCAGAGCATCTAATGCCGGGCCTGAAGTAGTCGGAAAAGCTCCGGTGCAACAGATGGTCACAGTTTTTTTCGTTTACTTCTTATAGAGTTGAGGTCGATTATATCTTACAAATAATCAAATTTTTGGAAAAATTGTCGAAATTGTCCACATGCTTGGATCACTGGACATGAATCGCTCAATAGTTCTAAATTAGTAGAGATTTGACTTGGCTTAAAGCGCACAAGTGGCCTTTATTATTCTGGTATTTGAAGTGACAAACAGCACAGTAAACTATCACAAACACCTCCCCGATAGTATAACAGTCACCAATACAATCTGTGTGACTACTTCAGCTTACAATTTCCAATTTAGTTATTATCCACAATGATTGTGGTGGAAGTGTTTGCCGCAAGATTATCTGAATCCCAGCAGAAATATCAGCGCAGCAGCAGCATCAAAACAAACAAGAAGCCATGGCACACCGCACACTTAACACAGAAATATTAACACCAACCTGGCGAGCAATAAGTATAAAAATGAAACAACAACCACACACCTGAACGATCATACGCACACTTACACACACATACACATACATACCGTTAACAACTCAACACTTTACGTTTACTTTGGCAAGGAAAATTCAAACAAACTCATAACACTTAACTAAATGCCTTAAACTAACCAGCCAAGCAAACAAGGAAAGCCAAACCAAACCAAACCAAGTTGAACAATCAACCAACACCATCAACACCAGAAAAACCAACAAAAATGCAAACTACAAGATGAAGCTTAATATCTAATAGTTAGAAGGCAGAAAGTGCGGTAATTGAGGTGTAGCGCAAGCAGCGAAGAGTGGAGTGACGAGGAGTGCAGATGGCACAGGAGAGCAAAGGAAGCTGTGGATATGGAACGTCTGCCGCCAACACCTTGCTAGGTGTATGTATGTGCGCAAAGGTGTGTAGGTGTAAATTATGCCCAAAAACACTATTAACAACAAAACACTAAATAGAGGAAAGTACAACAATAGGAGTGAGTACAATAGGTAAATATTTACACAATACGAAACGCAATGCCGGCAACACCAAACGCAAACTACAGCCAAGCAGAGCAAAGCAAGGGGCAAAGGCGGCGAAACTGCAAAAGTTATTAACATAAATTCTTATTCATATTTTTGCACTCATCTCCGCGCCGCCGGACAATGTACCCAAAAGCCAAGTATGTATGTATGTATGTCGCTCATACTCCCCCACCATGGCTTGGTGTTTATTCTCTCCTTTTATGGAGCTGCTCCGCTCTTTACGTACATCCAACTGTTTATCTGCATGTATTTCTTGCACTCCTTTTCACCTGACTTGTGGTATCTTTTTCGTTATGCTTACAAAGTATGTAAGTGTGTAAGTTGGAAATTTTGTTGAACAAAAGTTTGTGGCAAAAGTTTGGTGGCACACTCAATGTTCTACATACCTTGTTGCAACCTTAAAACTTTAACCTGTCCTTCGTCATTCGCCGCCGCATAATCACTCTCCTCGCTCATGTACTCGTGCGCTGTGGCATGCCTGGCGTATTATCCTTCAGCAATTGGCGCCTTTCAACCGGCTGCTTTTTGCTCACTACATTGTTGCAATTTAAGTTTACCTGCTGCTCAACCACCTCTATATATGTTTGTTGTTTTGTTAAGTGCATAACTTACCGCATATATCAATATGTATGTGTGTGTGTGGGTGTGTGTGTATGTAACTGTACGTAGTATCAGTGCATGAAACTGCTTTCTACCCAGCTTCGTCTCCTATAATTGATAATTGTGTCTATATTAGTAAGTCTCATTCATTTCTGCCGTCGCTTTCTTGTGGCTACATCATCCAACGGGCCATTTTTTTAGAGGTATACAAATATTTTTTGTCCACTGAAACCAAAACAGGAATTTACGAAATGGTCCATATTTTGGCTTTATTAGTTGGCAAGTTTTATGGTATTCAGTATTTAGATGTCATTTCGGACATACGGATTTAAGTGTTGGGGGTTGTGAATCCCAAAAATTGCCCAAATTTTGTACTATTTTTTTTCGGTATAGAGTGATTACATATAAAGTGATCCAAGTATTTCGAACGGTATATACTTATGAAATGAGACTTTCAGCTATTGGTCAATACATGTCGCTAGGAGTATTTTAAACCTTCCCAAATGTCTTGTTTTTTTCGTCTGTCATCTATCAACATTCATTGTTTGTTACATTTCATACAACAATGCATTTTTTCCGCTCTTAAAAATGTGGAATTTCATGCCTTCAAACCACGATTTGCGGACATCGAAACACCACTTGTAAAATGCTGCTCTCCCGGTTCAAAAGGAAGTCTTTTTTGCATCGAATCGTTACGGGCGATGAAAAATGGGTATATTTCTCCAATCCCAAGCATAAACGATCGTGTGGTCCGCCCGGCCACAAGCCAAAAACAATGGCCAAACCAAATCGCTTCGGCCGCAAGGGATCAGCGGGGTATGATTTGATACGAGCTATTAAACAAAGACAATTGGCCGATTTGAACAGCGCTATACACAGAAAACGCCCAGAATATGCCGATCGGCGTCACAAAGTAATTTTTCTTGATGACAATGCACCGCCACATCGAACAAGAGCGACCCCTGAATTGGTGGAGACGTACGATTGGGAACCGCTGTTGCATGCGGCTCACTCACCCGCCAGACTAGGCACCTTCCGATTATCATTTGTTTGCATCGATGGGCCACGCACTTTCCGAGCAGCGCTTCAATTCTCACGAAGAAGCCAAAAAATGGCTCGATGATTGGTTTGCGGTCAAAGACGGCCAATTTTTTTGGCGCGACAAAAAATTGTCGCTAGCGATGGCTATTTTTTTGAAGATTAGATTTGTAACAATTTTTTGTTAATAAACGTTTGAAATTGGAAAAAGGAATCATTTCATAGGTGTATACCATATTTTCTGTACCCATTTGAGTTTTTTAAAATTCACGAAAAAAAAATTTTTCCGAAAAATTTCGATAAGTAGGTAGATATATTATTTGTTAGAAAATAAAAAAATTTTAATAAAATTTTTCTTTTAAAGCATTTTAAAGTAAAATGTTAAAAAAATTTTGAAAGCGAAGCATCCAAACAAAAAAGTTGTAAAAATTTTAAAATTGTTTAATAAAAAACTAAGCAAATTTATTAAAATGAAATTTTTTTAAGGGGTAGTCAGAATTAGCAAACAAATTTAATTTTATTTTTGCATTTTCTTAAAGTATAATATCTTAAAAATGTTGTGTGAAAATTTAAAGTGAATGCGACAAATACTTTTCGAGTTATTCAACAATTAACAAAGGGCGCTCGGGCGCTCGTATGCTGAAAAAATGGATGCTGCACGTATGAAAGTGGCAGATAAGCGCGTTAATGAAAGCACTCGAGAAGCTAGAATGCTACGTAGGCTACAGCAAATCGATATTTTGGATGCTGCTATGACGGCTGAAGAACTATTATATGGCCCAGGAATAGATGACACAGTCTAAGTAAGTAAATGCCTGTAATTCGTATAACTCTACATAAATCGATAGCAAAACTTTAAATGCGCTTTTCTCAAAACTATGTTTTTTGAACTGGTGATCACTGTAACTTAAAAACCGTTTCGTAGATTTTAATAAAATTTATATTGCTTTTGAAAAACATAAAAAACACTTGCCTGATCGAAGGGTTTTTTTCAAAATTCTGATTCCTTTTAACTATTAACTGTCGGTTTTTTTCTCGAAAATCTGATAAATGTTTCCTGAGGCCGCAATATTGTTAATTTTGAAAAAAAGCATCAGGCACAAGATTATCTATTAATAAAACGAATTTCTGTTGTCCAATTGATTTTAGATGAATCTCCAAGGAGTTGTGATGATCATCGCAGGGGACTTCTGGAGAAACGGGCTCCACACAAACTGCGATAATTTTTACAATTAATAATTTTTTTTGCTAAAATCAAGTCGAAACATGGTTTATTAATGCTCTGTTTTTATTTTTGTAAAATAAAGCAACTGACTAGCAAAAAAAAATTTTTTAAATCATAATTTTTTCGGGTCTCTGACTAGCGCTAACCCCTTAAGTATGTTTCGTTTAAAAAAATTAATTAAAAAGTTAAAATGAGCCGAATATATTTCACTTCGATAGAACCCGCACCAAATTTTCTAACATGAAAAAAATCTCAAAATTCTAAATTTTTTTTTTATAATTTCTTCAGTTTATAACACATCGGCTGAAATGTCCTGGACTTAACAAAGAAAACTCGTTTTTTTATTCGAAATCAGCTTTATTCATCAACGTAATTTCTCTAACATTTCAATACCACTTTTGTTGAACGAAATAGGTCTCAAAATAGGCCTCAGTTTCAGCGATAATCTCTTCATCCGAGCGAAATTTTTACTAGCGAGGTCAGCAACCAGCCAGTAGTCCGTGGAAGCCAAATCTAGCGAATATGGTAGGGGTGGAAGCAATTCGAAGTTCAATTCATGTAGTTTTGCTATTATTTTAATAGACTTGTGAAACGGTGCGTTGTCTTGATGAAACAAAATGATGAACAAACGCGGCATCTACTTTGAACAGAGCTTTCTTAGTCAAATGCTCATGCAATAGAAAGCCACGACGTTCTTTTAATATCTTTACGATGTCAGCTAACTCAGGCAACTTCACCTTTTGATAATTTAAAACGATTTTGTTGACTTTTTGATGCTTCTGGTGTAAGCGCCTCATTTGGACGTCCACTTGCGTTTTGCATCATCAGTGTCTCTGCGGCTACGTTTGAAGTCAGCAAACCTTCATTTTATTATTTGCTGTTGTTTCTGATGGAGCGGAGTCCCCATAACACTTCTCAAGTCATTGCTTTGCTTGAGCGGTACTTTTCCCCATCAAGAAGCGGTGAGAAATCAAAACACGGAATTCTTTGTAATTCCTTGTTTTGAAAATAAAGAAAGTAGCGCCACTCTTAGCACAATAACTCACGAACTAATGAATAGAATATCATGAAATTTTAGCAGCTGTCCTTTTAAAGTTAATGCTAACTGCAATAAAACTAATGCCTTCTATGTGTTAGGCCCGGAACTTTTCAGCCCATGTGTTATGTTTCTATTCGAGAATGCCCACGTAAAGGGTGGTTAAGTTTCAAGGGCCAGTGTTGATTTTGAATAAAATACAATTTTTTAGGAAATTATTATAATTTCTCTTTATTATGATAATATTGATATTGTTCAATTACGTATAAAACAAAATATCGGCCAAATGACCGCCGCGGCTTCGGCGGCTCACCTCCATCCGATGATCTAAATTTTGGATGACGCTGAAGTATAATTGAGGTTATATGCCGTTAATGTGCCAAATTATCTCATCCTTTAGCTCGTGAATTGTTGCTGGCTTATCTACGTACACTTTTTATTTTAAAAAACCCCAGAGAAAGAAGTCCAACGATGTCGTTGACGTTTAGGTGTGGTTCGCATTCAACATCGGCCCTTGAAATTTAACCACCCTTTATATGAGCTCCGATATGTTATTTTTATTGGAGAATGATCAGAGGGCCATTCAATTAACGATTTAAATAAGATTTGACTTCGTGGTTAACATTTTTTTTCATAAAAACTTCGATCAGATCTGTGCTTTTTTGTGGGTCAGTGGGCCGGTATGTTGGATCGACACTACTTATGAACTTACCGTTATTCCTGTTTATGGCGTCCCGTAAATTACGTCCTATTTTTTAAGTATATTTTATCCTAAAACTAAAAAAATATATATTTAATCATAAAATATGAAAGAGATATTTATAAAACTTTTAAAGGGAACTGAAGATATTTTACTTTCAAAAATTCCATACCGAAATTTTCAATATTGAATGAATCCCAAAACTATAAATTTTATTTATAATTAGAAAGATTAGTCCAAAGGATTCAAATTATCTATCCCGTCAATTGACATGACCCTTTCTTTCGTCTAATTCGTCTACCTAAAATTTCTTTCCAAAAAAGTTGCTCAGTCGCTAATGCCGAGTGAGCCTCATAAGTCATGACTGGAGAAAGCTTAACGGTCTTAGAGCAATTTATAAAGAATACACGGTAAAGGAATCGCACTAGAAGTTTACTGCAATAAAAATCTACTCCCTCAAATACGTACATCAATACATACATTGCCAGTAATCGACACTCAGTGCACTTCAGTATGCATCAGCACTAAATCACAGATGAAATTATTGGTTTCTTCTTTACTACCAAAGCTTACTCTACGCCTTACTTTGTTGCTGAATTTAATGCAGGCGTTTTCTAGCGTGTTCAGGCAATACCAATCAGGCCTGCGTTCATGGGTGAACTATTTTTTAAATTGGAATACTGAGTTCACAAATGATATTTTATTATTCTCAGGAGATCTCCAAATTGCTCTTGTATGGGCCAGTGTTGAGACGTCGCCAAGGACATCCCAAAATCGACGTTCTCAGCAGTTGGGCATTTCTCGGAGCACTTTACAACGAATTATCCGCATTGATTTTCATTTATTCCCGTATAAGATTCTATTGACACAAAGATTGTTGCCTGCGGACAAGCCTCGTCGATTGGAATGGGCCCAAAAAACACAATGGGTCCGTCGAATATGGGCAACGCTGTGCACCATAGGGATCCTTTGAATGATTCTAAAGCAGCTTTCACCTGCACGCCATCAATATTCGTTGCTGAAACATACAGGCGCCCCAGATAACTGAGTTTGAAATAATTTTGCATAGCAAAAATAGACAACAAAAAGAAACTAAGGGGATATACATAAGTAGATTTTATATGTATTTTGTTTGTGTAGCTTAACGACAATATATGATTTATTTTGTCCCCTTGTTTTGGGAGGCAATTACATTAATTTTTTTGTCTAATTTGCTGTACTCTTGGCATTTTGTATGTTATTTTTACGATATGAAATAAAAAAGCGCGCTCTGCTAACATCTCTTTCTATTTCACTATCGCGTATTCGCCAACTCCTTCAGCGATCGATTCGCACTCATGTCTGAATTCACATCTCAGCATTCAGCAGATAACAATGCAGGGATCGCTAGCTCCCACACTGAAAGGTAGCTCACCGAACACTCTTCCTCTCACACTTTTTTGATGCCAGAGAGGTGGAAAGTCTCAAAGTTACTATGTGGCCAATGAGCAAGCGAAAATAAAATATTTTAATATATTAATTTGGAGTTCACTGATGTAAGCGATAAAGTAACTGGAGTAGATGTTCTCTCTATCAGACATCAACTCACGCCGTGAAAACCAATCGCACTTAGACTATGTGCGTAAGTACCTCTTAGAGCTCAATTTTCTATCTCACTATTTTCTCTACTGTAAATGTATTTTCATGATGATTTGCCAGCGTGTAACTGAACAGAAATGCCGATCACATGTTTTTCCTCAGCCTGTGCGCTTCACAAATATCTTCATCGCATATTCTATACACTAACAAAAACACCCGTTATATCATTCCGCACATAGGTATATGCATATTTGCTTTATTTCTTAGAAATTCCTACCTCTGTTTACACTCTTCTTGCGGCAAGGTAATAAACTTGAAATTCATATCCTTAAATAATTACTTTCTTCATACAACTTGCTAAACTTACTCTTTTGGGAATTGGGTGTTCTTTTTCTCATCATTATGACTATATTATGATTGTTTTTATTGCCGACAGCAGTAAGCGTTGATGCAGTAATAATACCATTCAGAAATGCTATTAATGTCAGTAAGAGAGGTTTCGAGTTGCTCTGTGAGGGAGCCTGTTGAGCTGCTGAGGAAAGTTTCTCAAGTTCTAATTGATATCTTTGCAACAAATAGTGCTTGCATACGAACGTGTGAGGTTTATTGCTTTCATTTCCCATTAAACAATGAATGTGTAATGATTTACTGATTATTATGAATATTTTTTGAAACTGATTGAAAGTTCAGTCTTACCTCTACTGCTGCTTAAAACAAAGTATCAAAAGGAGCTGAAGTATGTCCAAGTCTCCGCTGAACCTAAACAGGTTACGCAAAATGTAAATTCCGTAAAAAAGCTATCGCTAGCCTCAGGCGCGACAGTCTTTCTAAGGCTCTCATGAACTCTCCGACACTCTATGTCGTCTGGCCAGACGAAATGGTTTGATTTTCGTGAATAATCGGCTTTGGTGACTTTTCAAGTTTTTATTCGCTCAATACGAGTATAATTAGTATAACGTCAAAAATTAAATGTTGCACTTTTATATACATTTTTAATAATAAAGTTGGTTGAATAACATTTTAGTGATGTCGTAGGTAGGTACGTGAAATGGTTGAAGAGCCAGTCTGACACTCCTCAAGTAGCGCTAAAACGTCGTTTTGATACCATTACGAGACCTCCAATAGACAGATATCTATAGCCAGCCAGAGCTGTTGATGTAATGGAGATATATGATGGGATTTAGGTTAGCGCACTGTCCCAGACTCTCGAAGAAAGGATGAAGAAAGGAGGAAACCAGTGACCTTAATCATCTAGCTATTAGTCCCGAACTTTTACAGATAAAGTGCTCAACAATCTCCTTCTCTGAAAAGTCCCTACAGGGTCTTCAATGAGGCTTAAATGGTAAATGTAGCTTTCCCGCGTGTGCGCCGACCGCCCAAGGATCGGTAAACACACCTACGAGTTTGGAAATTGAATGTCGAGGAGTCCAAAGGACTTACTGAGTCCTTCGTATATTGTACTGGGGCCAAAGGGTTTTCGATACAGCACATGAAGCGCCTCTCGCGCCCCTATTCTACTGCGCTGAGTGGTGTGGCCACTAAAACAATCCACCTTCAATCAATCCGACTCAGAACGGCGTCCCTGAAATGGTCCTGTTCTATTAACCCACATCTAGGTCCACCGTATTTGTAGCCAGTTCAGTCGATCTCTTCCTGGCAAGCTCGTCGGCAATTTCATTTCTCTCTATATTTCTGTGCCTAGGAACCCAGATAAGGGAGATGTTTCCTGCCTATTCGAGACGTTTGAGTTCCTCATTACAGTTGAGGCCTTGATCGCAGTTTGACGATCGGAAAAAATATTAATGTCTCCCTCCCAACAGCGATCCCGAAGCATTTTGCATGCTTGAAGGATCGCGAAGGCCTCTGTTTGAAACACGCTGTTTGATTCCGGCAGTTTAAACGAGACCGAAATGCTGACTGATTGACTGACTGACATAGGTATCTCTATCCGTGCTGACACTCCCCTCTTACGGTTGCCTAGTTTGGTGGTTAGCTCTACAGAAGGGCTACAACACCACTAAATTAGAGAGAGTGCAGAGAACTGCATGTGTGGGCATCACTGGTGCTTGTAAAACATGTCCTACTGCTGCGTTCAACGTTATTCTGCACCTACTTCCTGTGGATCTGCAGGTTAAGTCCATTGCTGCTCAGAGTGCTATTAGGCTGAAGAAGATTGGCCTTTGTAGACAGCTTCCTGTAGGACATAGTAGCATCTTGAAGCAGATCTCCCCTTCCTTCTCTGTTATTCGCACTGACCTCTCCATCCACAAACTGTGCTTTGAGGATTGAGCTAGGGCTATCTTTCCGAGCAGGCAAGACTGGAAAGAGGGAGAGTCGGATATAGATACCTATGTTTTCACTGACGGATCCAAAATGGAGTCAGGAGTGGGAGCGGGGGTTTACTCTAAATCAGCCAGCATTTCGGTCTCCTTTAAACTGCCGAAAACAAGCAGCGTTTTTTAAGCAGAGGTCTTCGCGATTCTGCAGGCATGCAAAATGCTTCGGGATCGCTGTTGGCAAGGAGACATTCATATTTTTTCCGATAGTCAAGCTGCAATCAAGGCACTGTTGTCGCCGTATTGCAGCTCTCTTCTCGTGAACTCCTGTGAGGAGGAACTCAAACGTCTCGAACGTGCAGGAAACATTTCCCTTATCTGGGTTCCTGGGCACAGGAATATAGAGGGAGATGAAATTGCCGATGAGCATGACAGGAAGGGGTCGGCAGAACCAGTTCCAGCTGTCCCCCTTTCAGACATCGATGTCCCTTTGTCCGTTGTTAAAGGGAAACTACACAATTTCTTTAAAAAAAAAACCGCAAGACAGATGGAGGTCTGTCTCATCGTCTGCTATTTCAAAAACACTATGGCCTCAATACGATAGAAACAGAACGCTTAAGATGATGGGAATCCCCCGCCATTCAATTTCCAAACTCATTGCGGTGTTCACTGGTCACTGGGTGATCGGTACTCATGCGGAGAAGCTTGGACTTCCGTACAACCCCTATTGCAGAAGCTGTGGGGATCCTGCAGAGAGAGAGACTGTGGAACACTTTCTCTGCAAATGTCCGGCTTTGGCGGCTAGGCGCTTGAGATTCCTTAGCGTGCCCTTTGGGGATGACTTGAAGAAATTCTCCAGCCTAGATCCGTTTTCTCTCCTCCGCTACATCAACAGCACTGGATGGCTCTAGAAGGTTTTTTTTCTCTTCCCTAAATCCTTTCACAGGTGTGGTCCACATTATGGTATCAAAACGGCACGTAAGTGCTACTTGTAGTGTACCTGGCGTACTCTTGCTATCTTACCTAACTACCTACACATCTAATAGCTTCCTCAAAAAAAAACAAATACTCGTAGCCGCCTAATTTTCACGGCATCATAGTGGTCTTCCCGATTTATTCATTTTCGAATTTTTCGAAGTTCCTAGGATCAGCTAACATCATGATAATTTAAGTTTTAATTTAAAATAAATTATTTATCTACCCTCCCTTCGCATTTACTTAGCAAATAATTCAGTTCTAGTCGCAGCTACCAAAAAGGCTTAAATTCCCTTCTGCTTGGAAGCAGAGATAACCGAAACAAATAATCATCACTTTGTCATATTTAATAAATAGCCGGCAGCGAATTCTTAAAAGAAGTGTATGCAATGAACGTAAGCACTTTTAGTACCCAAAAAATAGAAATATTTTTTGCGCAAATTTCCACACATGTGACACTACTGACAAACTTGGACCCACTCGGATACCTACAGCAAATTGCAAGACTTAAATATTTTACCGGAGCGCGTATGAAAAGTGAAAAATTATATGAAGCAGAGGAAGGTGCAGCAGCCGTTGTATATCTGTATGTGTATCCAAGTAGTATACAACTTTGAGGCAACCGTGCGTAAACAAAATCAACAACACAAAAAGTAAGAGGAAGGGTAAAAGTCCCACTTGAAATGCTTAATCACCGGCGAAAATCCCCTGGAAAAAATAAATATTCAACATAAACTTTGAACATAAACTCGCCGTTTAAGCACCTTGTGCACACACACACGCACATATCTAAATCCACATACCCACACACATATATTTTTATATTTACATACACATACTCAGGCACACACATACGACCGCATCAAAAGTATGAGTACAATTACGTTTGCTCATGCAGCAGAAAGTGGTGTGGTAAAGCGAAAACAAAAACAAAATACAAACAAAGCACAGAAATTACTAAAAAGTGTGGCAACAAAAATCTAAATTCACTCGCTTACGTTGGTTGAAAAATTGAAAAAGCTTAGTGTTGCAGGGTAGCCAAAGTGTACGAGTAGCGGAAATGGTGTAGCAGAGTTAAAGTGCACATGTGTGCACGAAAGTTGCAAGTTGCATGCATATTTATATGACTTTTATTGTTGCAACATTTAAAAATCCCTTAAACTACACAACAACGTAAGCTCGAGCAAAACTCTGGCACTTTTGCCATATTCATGAAACCGCAGCAAGCGATGTGCGTGGTGAGGTGAGTAGGAAAAATCAGAGCAAAATATTAACCCACAGTGGACAAAGCTAGAGACCGCACTCAGGACACAAATGGGAAGTCTTCCAGAATGCTAGAATGCAAGATTGCGCCGATCAGCGAAGTGTGACGTCACGCTGGTCCATTTGCGTGAGAGTAACGTGGAAACGTGCAAAAAATTGCAAGTAGAAGAGGAAATTAACAAATAACACACGAATAAGTCAAACCAGTGTGGCGCCAATTCCCCTGAGTGCGCAATAGCGGTACGAGATGAATGCCACCTATAGACTCTATCTATCGTGGAATGTCTTCTGATGTCGCTCGAACATCAAATTTACTTTAAGGCGCTTATGCTACCCGTTAAGATGAATAAAATAATGTTTCACCTGTAATTTCCACAGTCTTTCTACGGTACGAGCACTTTGAATCAAGTCAATATCCACCGCACAGGCGAAAAATAAATGGACCACGAAGCCTACTTGCGAGATGACGAGGCAAATTTGGCCTGGAATGAATAGAAACAGATATAATTACTTCACTTACATCGACCGAACTTCCATTAGTCAAGTGATTAGTATCATCTCCTTCCCCATATGGGAAAGGCATGGGATTTCCCTCTAATGGCTTCTATTGCAGCTGAAGAAACGAGGCAGAAATGAAGAATTCTAAGCACTTTCTCTGCAATTGTACTGCTCTTGCCAGAACGAAGCATCGCTGTCTGAATTATTTACTTACTTCTGTGAATGTCTTGCAGGCTTAGAATCCGCAAGTATTCAGAATATTTCATTTTTTATTAGAGAACGAAGATATTACCACTCATGTCTGGAAATTCCCTGTGATCACTATCACATCTAGTCCACCCTATTGTACGGCTGCAAAACTTGGAGTCTTGCAGCCACAGACTTGCAACCACAGACTTACAGTACTTACAACTATTTGTGAACCCTCACACAGTACTTCGCATCTACTAGCCCACCACCACATCCAACCAAAACTTATGGGCTATGACGAACCAAACTACAATGCAAATGGAAATACTCAAGAGAAAGTGGGGGTGCTTGGCCAAAATTTTAAGAAGAGATCCGAACGACATCACCCGCAATGCGATTGATTGGGACCCACAAGGTAGCCGACGCAGAAGCAAACCATCACTAACCTGGAGAAAAACCTTAGAAATAGCAAGGACAAGCAAAAGTTGAGGATGGTGTCCGATAGAAGCGAATGAAGGAAGCTTGTTGTGGCCCTTTCTGCCATTGCGGAACCATAAGAACTTGTAAGAGATCTTATATTAGAAACACGAAGTGGTTTCATCAACAAATTGAGAAGTAGAAGATGAAACTTGGACCCAGCGAGCATTCCGACAATGCGCTCCCAGGCGTATTATGCCATTCTAGCTACTCATAGAGAGTGGTGACCTTTGTAACTTAACCTAACCTACCGCAAGAACAACTTCTGAATGTTAAGTCGCCTCCTAGACTTAGCAGAAAGTAACACTTTGACTTAGAATCTGACGACTCGGCACTAATCGAGCGACAAATCACACATCCACTAGCTTTCGTCTCAATAATTTCCATTCCGTCGTTGAACTAATAAGCACCACCCATCACAGACGAATAGCTCAAGTCAACCCGTGGAACCGACATATCACCGAGACAAACTACGTCTTTGGTATTGTAACTACCTGTTAATCTAAGTACTTCCTAGAACGAATACACCCCATACAATGAACGACAGATTTAAGTATTTTTAAAAGCAATGCATCCATAGCAACCTAATCAGTTAAGTTAAAGATACATAATAAAGAAATTGTCACGCATCCACTATTTAGTCTTTGTTGTTTTTAAAGTAAGTTGGATACTTAGAACATTAGGTGTATCAGAACGAAGAGGCTCTGATACCTAAAGGGACTTTTTTATTCTGTTAATACTTATGCGTATTTAAGGAGACGAAGTATTTCAATCTCTGCCTGATCAAGGCCAAACTTTTAAGGCAAGCTACACAAGACGTCCCATTATTCTCAAGACAAGCCGTCTGTATAAAGGAGTCTAGATAGATAAACGCTCATATCTACCATTATATGCGTCTGTAGGTCCATCCGTCCGACTGTGCATAACTCAAGAAAACTTGTTTTGTCCAAAGTAAGCGGGTAACTAATACTCTACAAGGTTCTCATCAGGCTCGTCATAACGTATGGCGCAGAAGCGTGGACGATGAAGCGACTCTTCGAGTGTTTGAGAGAAAGATTTTGCAGAAGATTTTTGGTCCTTTGCACGTTGGCAATGGCGAATATCGCAGACGATGGAACGATAAGCCGTATGAGCTTTACGTCGACATAGACTTAACGTAGCGAATAAAGATCCAGCGACTGCGCTGGCTGGGTCATATCATCCGAATGGATACAAACGCTCCGACTCTGAAAGTACTCGATGCGATACCAGCTGGAGGTAGCAGAGGAAAATAAAGTCCTCCTATATTGCGTTGAAAAGATCAGGTGGAGAAGGACTTGACTTCACTTGGTGTGTCCAATTGGCGACGGTTAGCACGATAAAGAAACGACTGGCGCGCTCTATTAAACTTGGGCAAAATCGCGTTTGCAGTTATCGCGCCAATCAAAGAGAAGCAGACGAATTATGTGAGTTTATTTGATTCCAAAAATGTAAAGCTCATTTTATCATCACATCATCATCGTTTATACCGAGAAAAATGTTGGCTTTTCATTGCCCACTACATTTTCCTGTTCGATTCCAAAATAAGTACAGCTTATCGAGAAAGTTTTTCGCTCCATTCCAATAATGCCACATTCAGCCAAGGCAAAGGAGGAAAATTGCATCCCTTTAAAAGCTTTGCCAGAGGAGTTGGTTTCTCTGAAAATCAGTTGACTTCTTAAAGTGTTAGTATTAAGAAACGCGTGCGCCAGAGAAAGGTAGTTGCATACTCGCGCAACGCAATACGTAACTTACAAAAGGGCAGGTATAGCTTTCAAATGGTCAAAGAATTTAAGCATCTTGGAGTTATGCTGAGTACAAAGAAAGATACATCTATTACCTTACAAGGTAGGATAAAAGCTGCTCTTGTTTCACACATGCAAAGTTGATGAAGTCGAGATTACTTTCCAGGAAGCAGAAACTACGAATTTACAAAACTTGCATAAGACCTACACTCACATGCGGGTGCGAAGTCTGGGGCTCTGAAATCCAGTGAAATCGATCAGTTAAATTGTTTTGAAAGAAAGACTATGAGAAAACTATATGGACCTGTACGACTTGGAGCTGGTACTTACCGCATTCGGTATAACGAGGAGTTAGACACACTTAGCTGCACTTCCGATGTGATCAGGTACGTCTAAGCGCAAAGGATTCAATGCTACAGTCCCATTTTACAAATGAGCAACGGTAGAGCTGTAAAAAATATCTTCGAAAGAAATCTTCAAGGTGACAGAAAAAGAGGCCGGCCGAGAAAACGGTGAAGAGATCATACCGAAGGCGACTTTGGAGCTATGGGCATATCTGATGTCAAACGAAAAGCTGATGACCGAGTAGCGTGGAGACGAATTATAAAGGAAGCAATGATTCACCACGAACTGTGTTGGTATGATGTTATGCACGAGGATATAGGGCTCGGTCTGGACTGAATTCATCACTTCATTGCTTGTTTATTGATTGTTGATTTTTCATGTTGATTGTTTATTGTACTTAATAAAAAAACAGATGATGGGAAATAAATTTTCCAGAAAATGAAAACTTCACCTTTAAAACTAACTTGAACTACAAAATGTAACTTTATGGATCCATGTTAATTCGGAGATTTTCGGTTCTTTTGGCCCAGACTATTTTCTTCTTAAGTATTAAAAAAATTTAAATTTTAATATGAATTTAAAAAATTTTTATTCGCTTCACCCAACCAAAATTATAATTTTTCATTCTAAGTCACCTGCCCTGACATATTTTATTAGCCACAAAGTCAGAAATCTGCATCTTTCATGCCCAGGGATGACTTGACAAACAACTGTTGAAGTATTTTAATTAAAAAAAATCCCACCATATAATCGCAATTGCAGTTCATTCGTGTCTGCTGGTGCTTATAGAAATTTTTAGACAGACAAATTAGCCGACCGCAATAACTGAATGGGTCAGTGCCGGGTTCGAAAATCTTTGCAAGAAACACCAAATGATAGAGAAAGTTTTTTTTCTAATAGCGGCAGGCAATAATAAAATCTCCGACTAACAGACAAGAACATACTTATTCTATACTATACTAGATCATCAATGATATATTAACCTCAAGCCAGCAAATATGTTCACGGATGGCTCGAAGTTGGACGGAAGGGTTGGTGGGAGAGTATTCTGTAAGGAGCCTCCCATCAAACTTAAATTTAGGCTCCACCGTAGTATTTTCCAAGCGGAGGTATCCGCTATTAAGGAAGCGGTGGACTGGTTGCTTACTTCGGTAATTACCGTTAAGGAAGTAAATATTTACTCCGATAGCCAATCGGCAATTAGGGCCTTGGGCTCGCTGTTTGTGCGGTCGAGATTGGTCGGGGAATGTCTGGCTTCTCTCTCGATTGCATCCGAATACTTCGTCATCAGGCTCATTTGGGTTCCCGGTCACAGCGGCATAGAGGGAAACTGCTGGGCTGATGAGCTGGCTAGACAAGGAACTTTGGATACGGTTTCGTCTCGAAATGAGAGAATTGGGGTTCCCCTAAGAACCTGTGGTCTGCTCCTGGAAAGATGGGCCTCGAGTCAACTCAGCGAGCGCTGGGCTAGTGCGCAAACGTGCAAGGTCGCGAGATCCTTCTGGAAGATCGGGGACGCTCGAGGGAACTCCTAAGGCTAACTAAGCCCCAGCTCTCGAATCTGGTGGGTATCCTTACCGGACATTGTCCGTTAGGTGTTCATGCCGTGAGACTTGGGATTGCCTCAAGTCCGTTCTGCAGAAACTGTCTGGAGGACGAGGTAGAATCATCTCAACAACTTCTTCTCAGCTGCCTTGCTCTCTTCTGGCAAACACGTAGACATCTGGAGTCTCACTTTTTCGCTACGCCTGCGGATATAGCCGGTAAATATCATAAATTTGGTGAAGTTCATCAGTAGCTTGTTGCGGCTAACTACGAACGCAAATCAGCCACCGTCGGCGTCGTCGTAAAATGTATGGTCATCATCGTCTCTAATCCCTACTCTCCTTCTTCCTTCCCTTCTCCTTTCTCCTCTCCCATGTATGACACCACAACAGACGAATTTTCAATATTTGTCCAAGTGTGCCCTTAGCTAGGGCAGCCATTTAACCTAACCTCAAAATGTGATTACATTTCTTTATATACTTTTCGCAATGTTAATAACCGCTGCATATTTCCAACAGGGTGCACCTTCCAAAGCGTGAGAGAGCCAACACATTCGCAAATATATGTTAGTAACTGCGTACGTGAACGCTTATCCGCTCGTCCAAATAAATTTGTTAACAAATTCATAACAACAGACGGGACAGTTGGGTAAAACAGTGGCGTAAACAAAAACCCTAAAAATCAAGCAAAACACAAAAAAATACAGCAAGAAAACCCTTAGCACACATGCAACAACACATCGTACACAAATAAAAAAACATTTGAAAGGATGCATGAGTAAAAAGTTACGCCCCAGTATGCGGCAGAGAACAGGTGTTAATCCTGCCAAAACAAAGTAGCAGCCAAAACACAAAAGGAAATACAAAGAGGATCGGAGCGGCAGGCGCAGCTTGCAAGTGCAAATGCAAGACAGACTAAAGACGGTGCAGCAATGATGCAAATTCTAGCAAACTATGTGGCAACTACTGAGAGTGAATTGTGGAGAAGGATGCAAAGTATTTTTTTCGTTTTCTTTTTTTTTTTTTGACATGCGGTGTTCCTTTGCTTTTGTTTGAAGGGCAAGCCTGAGCGAAACAAAAATGAAAGGAAGAAAAATTTATATTTCATTTATAGGTATGCACATAAATACATACAAATTTAAATTTAAAGACAAATAATTAGAGTGAAAGATTAGAGGAAAACCTGAAGCGAACATAGCACAGATTATACGACAAAATAAAATTATAAGCACAGATTACAAGTAAACTCTGTAATTAATAAAAAAATATATATATTGTTTTCTGTGTTATTACTACTGACCTGATTCATTAAAATATTACTATTAAGGGGTTATACTGGTCTAGATGCCTTAATTTTAGGTATTTTTAAAACTAAGATAAAAAAAATGAAAAACACTTTTACTATTCATTTTTTTTATGGTTTTTGTTAATATTGGGAAAGTATAAGAAAAAATTATTAAAAAAAAAGTTTTAAATCGTGGAATTACAGGCCAGCAGAGTGGGGGCTACATAAAAAACGGTGCTCCGTGGTTGACATGATTTCAACCCTTATAGTGATCTAAAACAAACAAATAAAAAAAATTGTTCATTAGTTGGGATATCGCTATTGGATTACGCCAAATCAAAGGAAAAAAAATTCACAAAATGGCGTCAACTTGAAAAAAGAAAAATGTTTAAACTCTTTTTTTTTTTGCCTTTTCAAATTTTTTAAAAATACTTCAAACTTAAATTTTTCAAAATCCGAGGCAGGCGCGATGGACAGATGTATAATAAAAAATTCCTATCAAACTTCAAAGCGATCGGTCAAGCAGAACTTGAGATATATAAAAAAAGTAGTTTTGAGAAAATCGCGTTTGAAGTTTGAACAACAATTCCAATAGAATAACTTAGATCATAATATTTACTACTCACTCTGGGTTAATCGGCGAAATATTTCCAGGTATATATTATAGAAGTAGAAAGTATATATATATGTATAGAATAAATAAAGGTTGTGCGAGATACAAAAGATTTTCTAGAAAGAACGAGTTCTCAAGTCGTCCGGTAACATCTGTTGTTCATTATGCGATTCGCTCCACTCGGCGTCACAAAGTCCGCTGTATCTCCGAAAATAATTCGAATTTTGAAAAATCCGTTGATGGACATATTTTTGAAGGTCTAAACTTTGAATCGATTTTTTTCAAATTTCTACACCAGAATAACCCCTTAAGGGATACAGAAGATTAGTAAAAATTTAAGGCCACAGACCTACCACGTTGGTTTAACGAATTCGCGGAATTGTGAATACAAATGGAATTCGCAATAAATTTTTGCTATAGATACGACATTTAAATGAAGCAATCGAACTACAAAATATAAATTACATATGTACATGAAATAATTTTCTATAAACACAATGTCTATGTATTTACACTTAGTGTCATAAGTATACGTTCGCTTGGTTTTTTTTTTTTTTATTGTAAAAATTATACATTTCGATGACATTCTCAATTGAAAATAAACAAACTATTTAAGAAAAGCATTGTAATGCATATTATATCGCCCCTAGTCGGAACATAGGACGGAAAGAAATGTTCTCCAACGATTTCTGTCAGCCGCTATGTGTCTGATTTGCTACCAAGTGGTGGTGGCAGGACTCTCGTGGGAGATTCGATGTGGGCGACCTGTGTGTTGACTTCCTTGCGGATTTCATTGAAAATCCATTTTGGCAACATTACCGTCTTCTCTGCGGAGAGTATGTCCAATCCAATTTCATTTTCGTCTCTTTATTTCGGCATTAATTGGGAAGCTTTTAGTAAGCAGAAAAAGGCCCACATTGGAGATTGTTGACAAACGTTTGAAGACGTCGACTTATGTGGTCAGCCACAAGCCAAGTCTCAGAACCACATAGGAGGACTGATTTAACGCTGGTATTGAAGATTTTAAGTTTCGTTTTTAGTGACAGGATGCGAGATCGCCACAATCTGCTAAGCTGTCGAAACAAATTTCATGCTTTACAAACACGAGCTGTCATATTTGCGGAGCTACTAGTTAAACATGTTAGCAGAACCTGCGATGCCGCTATGTGCAGGAAAAGACAGAGCGCGTCCAGAAAGCCTGTATACTGCTAGAGCGAGGAGATCAGCAACCTAAGAAGCGAGTGCAAAAATCAAAGTGCCTTTCCGAAAGGAGTTATGAGTTACGAAGGGTAGACAGAGACAGACACATATATGAAGAGCCATACAGGCCAGCTTAGCCCTGCGATGCAATGCTTAAACGGCGGTACCGCTGGGGAAACTTTATCCCTCCGGATAAAAAAAAACATCTGCAACTGCACCACCGTCTTTTGTGATTTTGCAGAACTCATCCACATCTTCGATAATGATGGCATTTTCGTTGGCAGTAAGTTCAATACGAGATGTGTTTTTTGTTTGCATTCTCATTTGTTTAATGTTTGTGAAGTTTATTTTAAGACCAACTGCGCGTGCATTATTTTCTCGTTGGCGAAGTTTTGCAGTGGCGTTAGCTAATCTGTGAGCCATAAAACAGAGGTCGTCGGCGTAATTTAGGTTACTATGTTTCCGGCTGAGCGTCCTAGATTACGCTACTTTGTGGGTAGTTGAAAAGATTTTAAGTAATGAATTTTTTGAAACAAATTAGAATTTTGTTGATATATTGTAAAAGACTAAAAAGTTTGACAGATACAGAATCATTTTTAAAATAAAATAAATAAAATAATTTATTTTTTTTAACTACATAACAAGAATAAACTTATTAAATGAAACGCATAATTCAGTTTAGATCCCATCATTTGACAAATAATTAATAGATTTAAAATAACAAATTTCAAAGTCCGCACTTTTTTATAAAAAATTTTAATATTCAAAAAATTCCGAAAATATGCACTTTTTAGCAGCTTTTCGGATATCCACCATATTTTAATACTTCCGTGTGTGTATTGGATTCTGAGTTTACCAATTTGATAGTCTCTTCGACTGTAATGTTCTCCCACTCCTCCCACATAACATCTTTCAAAGACGCTTTGCTAATGTCTTCGGGTTTCCTTATATATCTTTCCAAAAGCATCTATAAAAGTTCAATAGGGTTAGAATCTAGAGATTGTGAAGGTGCTGGCAATAGTTTGTGGACATTAGAGAAAAGCTAATATTTACTATATGTGGCGTATGCTTGGGATCATCCTCTTGTCGAAAGCAATATTCGTTTGATACCTCCAGCATCTCGGTGCCTTGCTTAAAATGTTTGTTCTAAAGTACGCAAATAAGCAAACTTATCCATTGTGAAAAATATTCCTCGGTATTTCTTTACCGGTAACGTGCCTGAAAGTTAGAAGTCAATGTCCTTGGTAACTCCCTCCTGCATCAATAAATGTCGACCTTGCGGCAGTTTTTATACAACGTTTTGTGGAACTAATTCATTCGCAGTACTTAAAGAGTTGGGTACGATTTTCGCCGATGGTTCAAGTATTGACCATAGCACAACTTTTGCTGTAGTAGAGAATGACGGAAGTCTAATATCCAATATGACTTCGAAAGTTCTATTTTTTCTGCCGTGGATTGGCTATAGTCCAAGTCAGAGAATGCAACAAATACTAAGGCCAAATTCCTACACGGGACAGCTTGCCAGTATGTCTAGCGCTAAAAAATATCTTTAATGGTAATCATACCGTTTGTCGATTCAGGGATAAATTAATAAAATATCCTAACAAAAAAAGCTTATATGGATAGCAAGCCACATAGGCATCCCTGGGAATATAAAAACTGATTCAGCAGCCAAAAATACATATTCCTACCCTCACTTTCGACATATTCTCCTCGAATGGCATTTTTAAAATTATCAACCTCTATTCTTCCCACTTGGTTAAATGGTCTCGATTTAATTATTCGTACACCCAGATTGTACAAAATCCCTTTTCTAAACTCCCTTTTTGAAACATCAAATTACAACTTACATACGTCTGAGACTCGGTCATACTCAACTAACATCCGAACATCTTCTCCTCGGCTGCCTTTCCCAGACATTTCTCTGTGAAACATTTGTTCTTAAATTGCTTATCACGAATTATGCGCGTAACGATCCCATTGCCCGCGCACTTATAGAATTTAATGAGAGCTCGAGATCTACTATATTTCGCTTGACTGTTCGGTGGCAAAAAAAGGATGTTATGAAGTTTAGAACTTTTTTTCATTTATTTTATAATCCTTATTATATTTAATAAATGAAGCTCGCAATAGCTTTAAGAGATCCGTAAAAACTATGTTTTAGACTTGAATTAAAAAATATGAAAGAAGGGGCCGAAGTACAATTTATTGGATTTTGAAATATAATCGAATATGATAACGAGACCTACATTCTGTGAGAAATGAAACATATAAAGGATGATCAGATTGGAGGTATTTTTTCCAATAGGTTTGTTTTTTGACAGATCATTGAGTACTGTCCAACAAAATACATAATTTTTTTCAGTATTCATTCTCATTTCATAATTGTAAGACTTACGCATCCACAACGTTTAAACACCGTGCAATTGTGAAGGGTTTTCCAATAACAGGTGTTATTTTAAATAGCCCGCTATTTCACTTTTGAAACTGTCATTTTTTGATATTTGACAAGTAGAAACTACGCCATTAATAAAATTGGAACGATATAAAAATTCATTATAAAAATGGTGAAAATTTGGCAGACACGGTTCGTAAAACTCGAAAACTCGGAACATTTTTGGGTCGTCGTGAAGCCTTGTGGAACGCAATATAGAAATTGGTGAAAAAATTCGAGCTTTTGGGACAAGTTAGTGATGCGAAGAATAAAAAACGTGCACGTCGCTCAAGGACAGCTGAAAATATTGCTGTTGTAGCCGAAAGTGTTGAAGAAAACCAAGGTTTGTCCATTCCTCGTCTTTCTTTGAAATTAGGCATTCCACAAACATCATTACACCGTATTTTGTATAAAGATTTGGGTTTAAGGCTTATAAAGTCCAGTTAACACAAGAACTCAAGCCGGCCGATCATCAACAACGTTATGTCTTTGCTGATTGGGTCGTTGAAATGCATGAAAATGATCCGGAATTCCATCGAAAAATTATCTTGAGTGATAAGGCCCATTTCAACCTCAGTGGCTTCGTCAACAAGCAAAATTTTCGGATGTGGGGCTCAGAAAATCCAAGAGTTATTGTTGAAAAGCCTCTCTATTCTCAATGTGTGACTGTTTGGTACGGTTTATGGTCCGGCAGAGTTATTGGACCTTACTTTTTCGAAAATGAATCTTGAGCAAAAGTTACGGTGAATGGATTGCGCTATCGAGAGATGATTAACGATTTTTTATGGCCGGAATTGGATGGTATTGATCTGGACAACGTTTATTTTCAACAAGACGGCGCTACGTGCCACGCAAGCAACGAAACCATTGATATTTTACGGGAAAAGATAAAAATAACACCTCTATAGGAAAACCCTTTATTACAAAAATCGACGCTCTGTGAAAAGTGTTCATTGCGCGCTCGGTCCAATTTATAGTGTACATAACCGTCCTATCGAACGCACTATTCGGCATACCATTGGCAAATTAGATCACTATTGGGCCGATTAGATCACTACGGGCTGAAGAAAATACAGTGGCTGTAAATGAGAGTCTTAGTGAAGACCTGGCGCCGACTTGCCGATCTCAACAACTTGGCCTATCTTATGACATCACTTGGGCAATTTTACGCAAAGATATTGGTTTTAGGCCGTATAAAATACAGCTAGTCATTTCCAGCCAGCCAATCTTCCAAAGCTCCATAATTTCAATCGTTGGACTCTTGAACAACTCACCAAAGAACCGCATTTTGAAACCCAAATTTTGTTTAGCGATGAGGCTAATTTTTTGCTTAATGGTTAGATCAATACGCAAAATTGCCTTATTTTGGCTGAAGAGCAACCCTAAGCCATTCAAGAATAGCCATTATATCCATAGACTGCAACTGTTTGGCGCGGTCTATGTGCTGGAGGAAATTTTAGTCCATATTTCTTCAAATACAAGGCTGGCGCCAATGTAAAAAATAAATGCCATGAATGGTTTTACACAAAAATAACAAATGTTGGCCAACCAATTTGAATTTTCGTTGTTTAATTTCAATTCAAATTCCGATACCTCCATATTGATCACCCTTGCGGAAAGTCGGGACATGCCTTTTCGAGGGTCTTGCAGCAGCTGCTGAGGACTTACAATGGGAGATTATTTTTCAACTCCTCCGAAGTCGTGCTGTTCTGTGCGGAAGAAGATACGGCCACTTTTTCTGACCTCACTTGTAAGTGGGCAAATATGCGCTTAAAGTGCCCGAAAAGATTCTCTAGGCGCGTTAATGGCTTAGCAAAGAGAATAAATTACTTTAAAATCTGGTGTCATAATGAGTCTTTAATTTTGCCTTAAATACACATATGCTATTGTTTCCAGCATCAGTCATTTCAGCCCACCTATCCATGGTTTTTCCTGCAGCCCTTTTCCCAGGCACTGATTGCTAAACTTTCTTGAAGGTTGCCTTCACTTCAAATTACCAATTTAATCTCATACTTGATTTTGGCCTCATCGATTTTCGTGACACATTCAAACATAATTTCTAATAAATAAAATAATTTATTTATATTTGCGCAATGGCAAACCGGCAACACATGCATGTCTATAGTTGCCAACAACAACAAAACTTTGGAGAAATCCTTGCACACCGCCAGAGAGACGGAGTCATAAAGTGTTAACTAGCAACTAATGCTTGCAGAAATTCGAGTAAAAGCAAGTGTGTCGTTGCAAAGCAACAACAATTTCATATGAAAGCAACTACTTGTGGTGTTGCCAGCAGCAACCGGCGCCTTTGTCTTTTGTTATTACCGCGCACGCACCCTTTCAACATGTTACAAACATACACGCGCCCCTCCCCGAGGTCGCTCAGTGAAATCAACAAACTTTTAGCTTATTTTTGCTGCTAGCGCGCTACCAGGCGCCGCTCCGCAAGCAGCCAACCGCACCAACACTCACAGCGCCAGCAGACCGTGTTTAGTGTGCATTTCCTTTTCAACGCTTTTCGCAAATAGCAAACTTCACTTTAAATCAGTTATTTTTGTGTTGAATTAAAAATATCTCGTACATAAAAAATATTTAAATTTGCTTTGCTGAAGTATTATTAATTTCGAATCTGATGTGCAAATGTGTGTGTTGTGTTGTATTTATGTTTGACACATGCAGTTGACAGCGCTGTGGCAGTGTTAGTAGTTTTGACATTTGTGTGCAAAAGTGGCAAAAGTTCGAAATGCCGGACTCTGCAACGTGGACTGTTATTGTTGTCATGTAGTTATGCCGCGTAGTGTTGGAAAGTGAAAGTTGCACATAACAAATGAAAGTTCACAACAACCCACCAATTTTTGTCAAAACTCAGGTAACTCCTGTAAAGCGGATTATTTCTATTATTTTGCAAAAACTCTACTTGTCTATGGACAAATGGTTCGGTGAGAAGCGTCTGTGGTTGTTTGGTAATCATTTGCCACTACTGCCAAGGAGGTAAGTGAGAGAGGGTTCGCTATGCAGCAAAACCAAGTAAATTTAATAGTGCACAGGTGTAAAAAAAATAAAAAAAAATTGAAAAAAATTTAACTAACTAATGTAAATAAGTAATCTTATGTTAATACCTGCATATTATTTTTTTGCATAACTTTAAAGTACCAAATGAACGCCAGTTTGCATGCTATTTCTGCCTGGTTGCTAATGAAGTTTTGAAATATGGCAACGTAATTTGGCATAACCAACTTAAAGTGTGATATTTTCAATCATAGTCATGCTTTTCGATAAAAATTTGTCATCGACAAAATGCCCTGTGAGTGATACAGATGAATTTTGCTACATTAAGAAACTCAAATAACTTTTTTTTTAGTGTATGGAATTCATTTATTTTTTTTTCAAGTTGAAGGTCATTAAATTTTATTAAATGTAGCTTAACTAGTTTTAAAAATAATTGAATCTAAATGCCCCCCATGCTCGTTGACACAAGTGTGGCATCTTAGTAAAAAGTTGTTCATTGCTGCTTTGAGAGATGCGACAGGAATAGCCGCAATTGTTGCCCGAATGGATTGTTTTAGTTCATCCAAATTTGTTGGCTTTGTTTTATAAACTTCTTGTTTACATAAACCCCACAAGAAAAGGTCAGGTGCAGTAAGGTCAGGCGACCTGGGGGGCCAACGAAATTCGGAGTTTCTTGAAATCAGTTTATTGGGAAATTTTCGTCGCAACTCTGTCATAACAGTCTGGGCTATGTGAGACGTTGCCCCATCTTGTTGAAACCACACAGAGTTGAAAGGAATTCTCTTTCGGCGTAGTTCTGGATAGAAAAATTCTTTCAGCATTTTCAAATAACGGTCTCCAGTAACCGTAACGGTGTGACAATTTTCTTCAAAAAAATAAGGCCCGACAATACAGCGTGAAGAAACCGCACACCACACTGTCACGCGAAGAGGATGCAATTCCGTCTCGTGGAGTATCTGTGGGTTAGAAGTACTCCATATTCGACAATTTTGTTTGTTCACATTGCCGTTTAAATCGAAATGGGCCTCATCAGACATGAAAAGGCAGTTTAACATGTTTTGGTCTTCTTCCACCATTTGCAGGATCTTCTGGCAAAATTCCAAGCGAATCGGCAAGTCTGCTGCATTCAGTTTGTTAACCATTTGAATTTTGTAGGGAAATAAGTCTAAATCTTTGTGCATTATTGTTTGCAAAGACTGTCGGCTGACACCAAGTTGAGCAGATAGGCTTCTTGTTGAAACCCTTGGATTGCAGCTACAGCAGCGATCGTTTCCTCCGTCCGAACTGGTGGGTTTCGATGATAAGGCCTTCTTGCGACTGTTCCTTGCTCAGCAAAATTATTCACCAGTCTCATTATGGTCCATCTGCTCGGGGGATCGCCGCCAAACATCCGCCTGTACTCTCTGTACCAAAACTACGGACTCCAGTGCGTGATAGCGGCGGACTCTCCAAATTCTTGTTTGCGTGTCCCAGTTATCCATTTTAATAAATTTTAAAGATCAATCTGCAAATTAAAACAAAAATGGAACAGATAACTTAAAAAGAAAAAAAGTTATTCAATTTTTTTTGGTAGCGGCTTTCATCAGCCACCCTGTATTTGTGTTATCTAAAGATTATGCCGAAAAAACTTCATCTTCATAAAAAAAAATTATTATACATAGACTACCGCTCTGCCAGAAACATTTTATTAGCTGCCCATTTCTTCCTACTCTGAAATTGAAATAGAAATTTTAAAAGCTCGAGCCAAGGAGCACCAGGAGATTTGGTGGCTCCTAAAACTCTCAGGCTGAAAAACCCGTTGTATTTAAAGTTCTGGAAAGAGGGTAGATAATCAAGGAGAGAAGGAGAAAAGTACCAGAGAAAGAGATACGAAAGAATAGATACAGAGACAAAAGTAGTTAAACCTGTGAGAATTTTCCAGCTTCTTTGGTAAATCTGTAAATATCCTCCAGTTTTAGAGAACGAATTTTACTCATTCTGAGGACATCAGAACCCGAAATTCGCAGCCTTGCTCTAGCAAAGGCAGGACACTCACAGAGAAAGTGCTCAGTATTATCCGCCTGCTCCAAGCAAGACAGGCACATTGGGCCCTCAATGATTCCAATGGTGGTCATATGCTGACCCCATGGGTTGTATTATGTAATAATATAATACTAATCAATCGAACGTCTTTCCATCCAAGTTTTATTAGAAAGTTTGACAATTTTCTGTTCGGACTCGTCACAAAACACTTTGCAGTTCAGCAGCGTTCTAGACCGGACCATTGCTCTTTATGTAGATTGACTACATAATCGCTGATCCCATTCATGATTCCTGCAGAACTGTTTCCGATTATTGGCTCTGGCCCTTGTGGGGGAACCGCTGATCCACGGTTGGCCGCTGATCATCGGCAATTTCGTTTCCTTGAACACCGGAGTGTCCTGGAACCCATAAAAGTACAAGCCTTTTTTGACTTGCGACAAAGCTAAGCTTCTTCTTACATGCTTGAATAATCTTTAAGGTTTGCTTTGCGTTCTCCAGAGCCTTCAGTGCAGCCTGACTGTCACTGAAAACTCCAATCTGTTTCACGCTCCATCTTCTCTCGATTATGCATTCGACCACTTTCAGATGGCAAAATCTTCCGTTTAGAAAACCGTTGCTTTTTCCTCCATAGCATAGCTACACTTATTACCATCGTTTAAGTACTATCCGGCTGCAGACCGTACTACATTCTTGGCCCCATCGGTAAAAAAGAATATTCGTCAAACCTCTCTGCAAGCAGTCTGCATTGCCTCATTGCTCATCGAATGGAAATCTGACATCAAATTTCCTTCCAAATGAAACTGTTGGTGTCAGGTCGTCTTCAGGTGGCAAAAACAGTGGATGCTGCTCAGAGGTTGTATTCATGGCATTGTAAACATACAGTTCTTTGCAGCCTTTATAGTTCCTGGTATTGTGGACGTAACCATGCTCCGTCGCCACCAGACCATAGTGGCGTAAGTGATGATGGATTTGATAAGTGCTGTGTATATCCATATCAAACCTCAGGTTTTACCAAGGCTCTGTACCATTGCTGAAAAATCCTTAATTCGCGATTCACCTTCAGTGAAACATGTGTTTCCCAAGCTTCTTATTCAAGATTACTCCTAGATATTTAACTTCATCGGAAAAGTCAAGTGTTTTCAGTCTTTCAGTCTTGGAAGACTGAGTCCATCCAATTTCCGTTTTCTCGCAAACAAGACTATGGTTGTTTTGTTCGGATTAACGGAAAGACCTTGTCTCATGCACCAGTCATCGATTTTGTCCAGAATCGTCCTTAGAGATTTATCCGATGTTAGCGCACAGACATCGTCCGCATCTGCTTGGACATGAAGACCGGGTTCTTGCATCTTCTTACTCTACTTCTGGCTTTTTATGTTTATAATGAAAACACCGTACAATTATTATGAAAGTAGTTTTCTTATTTATCAAAATATTCTCCTTGACGTCAATACACTTCAGCATTCGCGAGAACCATTTTTTTTTCATTCCATTTATTAAGTCTATGTTTGCTAGAGGTACAAAAGATGTAAAGACTAGAGGTACAAAATGACTTAAATATAATACTTAAAAATAGATTAAGGTTTGGTTTTCTGGCAGTCGGCTTAGAGTCACCGACTCACTCAGACCATATAAATCCATTGTGTTACCATTGTGTACCATGGGACTCTCAGTGTTTATTCATCAATAGAACCATTTAAACGCTCTTATAGGATAGGTTTTATACCAACACCTGATAATTCCGTAAGAGAGACAAAATAGAATTTGCCTAACAACCTTGCTCCACTTCTAGCTAAGGCTGGACAGTTACAGAGGAAGTGTTCTACTGTTTCTTCTTTCTTTTCCTCTTCCTTTTCCATGTTTCTACAACTTTTGAAGTATTCTTGCGAAAATATTCCTAGCCTAGAACAGCGCATACATATCAGCCAATGACCGGTTACGCAAGCCACGACCTTTGAGAGGTTCTCTGTTGAGAGATTAAGTAACTCTCCTGATCTTCTCTTATCTATTTTCGGCCAATCTAGTCTGGTTATAACGCACGTATTTTCTTCTCTCCCTGGCCTCCTGGAGAATATTATTTGTATCCTTAATTTGCAAGTATCCATAGGAATTCCAATATTGCCTCTGTTTTCAAGCAGAGGAAGATTAGAACCCTTTCTGGCTAGCTCATCAGCCCTGCAATTTCCTTCAATATCTCTATGTCCTGAAACCAGAGTAAGGCTGACCTTGAAAACTGCGCTTATATCATTTAGAGCTGCCAGGCATTCCTGAGCAACCTTTGATCTTAGTGTAACTGAATCCATTGATTTGATTGATGGTCTGATAGACGTTTCCGTAGACGTAGTCCGAAATTCGGACAGATAATTCTAATCCTAATTATTTAAAAAAAAATCCATTGCCTACTTTTTTTTCTAGCTGGGATCCATTCGTGTAGAAATTGATTTACCCTCTTCTCCATAGTCCTTGAATTTGCCTCTCTCATCTTGATGGGATGCTAGTCTTGAAAAGCCTATCGAAGGTGGTTTTGGGGAAAGAGTAGTAGATTTTTTGAGTGTAACTACTCATAGAAGCGTATATTGAATTTCTTAAGAAATCTGGAATAGATCAGATATTCACAATACCCCAAGCCTTGACAGGTAAAGTACAAAACGGAGTTGACTATATGCCGTTATGTCTGAATTTGGTTTCTCGCAAAACTAATAAGTCTACGCCATACCAGCAGGACCATCAGAGTTGAGAAAGGCCTCTCCGAGCCGTTGGATAGCAAACGAGGTTTCAAACAGGATGACTCGCTGTCGTGTGATTTTTTTATCTTGATGGTGGAAAAGATCATGCAAGCCGCATAACTTAGTCGCTCAAGGACAAGACGATGTTAACAGTATCGGACTTAACAACCGCGTTATAAGTTCTGCCTTTTCTACACTGCGAGTAGGTCTGGTGGTGAACGAAAACAAAACGAAGTTTCGGCACTCATGTCTCAGTTGACAGTTATGACAGATTTCGAGGTTGTAAAGGACTTCGTATACTTAGGAACCAACATTAACACGCATAACAATGTCAGCCTTGATATCTAATCGCTTGCCCGCAAGTGCTACTTTGGACTAAGTAAGCAAACGAATAGTAAAGTCCTTTCTCGACGATCAAACCTAACACTCTACAAGGCTCCGATGAGGAGTATTTGAGAAAAAAGTTCTGTGGAAGATTTTTGGACCTTTGCACATTAATGACAGCGCATATCGCAGGTGGTGGGAAAATGAGCTGTATGAGCTTTATGAAGGCATAAGCATAGCGCAGCGAAAAAAAGTTCCAGCGGCTACGTTGGCTGGGTCATGTCGTCGGAATGCATACAAACGCTCTTTCCGACTCTTGGTGTGTCCAACTGGCACCGATTAGCACGAGAAATTACGTAACTGGTTATCGCGCCAATCAAGATGAAAAATAATTTCATTAAGACACTTAGTAATGGGATCATTAGCTAAATAATTTGATTTAAAAATTTTACCATGCAATGAAAAGGGAGAACGCAAGTTTGTCTGCTGTTAAGAGATCTGGGCAGTAAATGATACCATAGAATTTTGTTCGCAGCTAACATGCATAGGTTCAGTTGTTACAATGTCATATGGCCAAAAAAAAGACACGAATCTATGCAAATAAGCCGGAAACAAACAGCAACCGACAGAAGGGGCGTTCCAAGACAGAATGTGCATTCCATGGGCGTGTGCCAACAAAATTTGTTCCCGAAAGAAGCACCCCAAGCAGATGGTTGCCTATTTTTTCGGAAAATCTGGTCAAGTCCTAAGTGTACTACTAGAAGAAGCTAAAACAGTGAATTCTGAGTGGTACAAAACCATCTGTTTGCCAAAAGTTTTCGGAGATTTAAGGAAAACCAACCGCCGAATACGAATCATCCTTCATAAAGACAATGCGAGCTCTCACGTATTAGCTCACACAAATGTTTTAGAACACTGAATTACTAGGTCATCCGGCTTACAAGCCTAAATATTTTTGAACGATTGAAGATATTATTAGTTATTTGAAATACCTCGTTTTGGAGCTGCCCACTTCTGAGAGGCAAAAGAGCTTTGAAAATCGATGCAAGCGAATGAAAAAGTGTGAAGATTTTCAAGGCGAACATTTGAAACACAATAAGGTCATTATTATTATTGGCTTTTGTGTCAGATTTCAGATTTATTTGACAGTCGATTTTCATTAACTATGACATCTCAAATTACTCCTAGTATTAAATTTTGATTTCCAATAAAATATTTGATGAAGCAACTCTACAACTACGACAAGTACAGAGAATTTCTTTGAAAGAAACCACAGGACAAATTTGGTTCCATGCGAAAATCGAGTTCATGTACTATACATATACATAAATTTTATAAATTTTTGAAACCGCCCACATACCATACACGTACATACCTATATTGTACAATAATAATTTGGTATTCGGCACTTTCACGTACAGCCGGCATGCAAAATGGCATGCCCAATCCAGTTTGTGCCAATTCATTGCTGCTAGTTGATTATGGACTTTCGCCCTTTGGTTGCTGCATTTACTGTTGTTCATATGGCTTTTGCTGTTACCACCAGCACGGAAACTCTTTGTTGTGGTTTTAACTGTTTGTGGCATTTCCTCATCGCATACTATCCGCCTTGAATCGCTGCACTTTCGCTGAAATGAGATTTTTTTTCACAAGAGCTCAGTTGATATTTTTAGCCGGAAATCTCTTTTTGTATGAAGGTTTTTATTAAAAAAAAAACACACACACCCAAATGCAAGTATGCATGTGCAGGGTCTTTCAAGGACGAGTTTCTTCACTCAATTTACTAAATATAATATGAACTACTAATAAAAAAATAAAAAATCGAATACGGATTTTTTGAAAAGTATGTAAAAAAAAATGTTTCCCCAAAATATTGAACAAAATTTTAAAAAACATTTAGACAAATAGCAGCGGGAGTTTTAATTAAAAAGGTTTCCCAAAAATGTTGAACAAAAAATTAAAAATAATAATTTTAAGCAAAAAGCTGTGGATAGATTTTTTAAAAATGATTTTAAAAAAAGTTTCAAAAATTTTCAACAAAATATTAAACTTAAATATTTTTATAATTTGAAAAATGACAAAAAAAACTCCTTACCAAAAATTTCACAAAAACAATATCACGAAAATTTTATATACAAATTTTGTTTTGCAAATATATGTAAATTTTCGTGATATTTTTTTTTTTTTGGAAATTTTTGAGAATATTTTATTTTGTCATTTTTAAAATGATTTAAAAAAATGTTCTATATTTTTCAACGAAATGTTTAATTTAAATATTTTAAAAATGACAAAAAAGAATTTGCCCAAAAATTTCAAAAAAAGAGTATCACGAAAACTTAATATATATTTCCAAAAAAAAAATTTTTAATCATCTTTTGTACAAATAAAAAATAGCTAAGAAGAAATTTTAGTTTTAAAAGTGCTACCAAAATTTTAAATATTAAATAAGTCTAAAAATTATAATTTTTTTTTTCAAAACCTATCAGTTTACTTCTCTCGTATTGTTCTTAAGTCTACAGGCAAACCAATTTTCAAGAAAATTGACAACAATGTCCAAAATACATAGACCACTGGGCATGGTAGTCCCCTGGTGGATGCTTAGAGATACCATTTTCCTTGTTTTTTGAAATTTCCCATACCATTTAGCTACACTTGAGGCTCTATCTCGCCAATTGAGCGCTAATTTTTTCCGATTCTCTCATATTAGCTCTAAGAGAGTTGTTTGGAAAATCTGTCCAAAAATAAAAGTACTTAATTGTTCGGGGAAACCCCTTTTTATCTTTCGAAATTTTCTTGGCTTAGGCACTTTTTCTTACGTAGTTCTAGTTTGTTGATCCCTTTCGAATAATAGGATTTGTCCTAGTCTGAAAATAGCTATTCCCTTCTGCATGCACCTCCTCATTTGAATATAACTCTTTTCCCGGCATTTCTTCGAATTGTGGAACATATAGTAGTTCGAGTTATCCAAGAAAGGGACGTCCGACGAAAAGGAGGCGTATGAAACGAGTTGATCTGAGCTGGTGCATTGTCGTAATGGAAACGGAAAATCACTCGACTCCTCGATTCAAGCGAACGCCAAACACAAAGAAATACGCCAATCTGGTGTGTGTTCTTACAAGAGATGCCATTAACCACACATAACTTCGATTCATGTCAGTAGTGTCAACTCTAACTTTACACGGACTTTTCAAGCGAATGTCATATATTTTAGATGACTCGAAAGGAAATATGGTAAACTTATGTATATACCTCCAGTGAATTTCATTTAAAATAAAACTATCGTTTCGTTGAATCTTTGGCACCCCACACCGCCTTTTTGAAACCTCAAAAGTCAGAGTCCAGCCCAACAACTATTTGTAAAAAAAAATACGTCAAAGCATTGGTTCCAACGATTCCGTTCTGGTAATTTGGGCATGGAAGCTGAGTAGACCAGTCCTCGCTCTGGTAAACCATCTGACACTTATAATATTCTCTTGACCTAGAACTAAAGATTTGTTTGGAACCACTTGCATAAAATTTGTCTAAAGAGGAAGCTCGATAATGGATGTGAATTATCTGCAATTTTTTGCTGAAACCTCGACCATCGAGTCAACGAGTCGACCAATTAGATGGTGATTGCCGATGAAAAATATTTTACAAATAACAGCTTTTGTTCAAATTTTGATCAGCCAGAATAAACGATCTCCTAGCCCGGATTAACGATCGAGATGATTTTGGGGAATGTTTGGAAGTATTGAAAAGGAATCATACACAATGAGTTACTCACATCAAACCAAGCATTCGGACCACTTATATCAAGATCTGAAAAAAATGAAGAAATGGATCGACAAGAAGATGCCAGAACTCATGGATTCAAAGCGTACATCTTTAACGACGTACCAGAAGATCCTCGATTGCGAGACCCTATTGTAACTGCCTTATAATCCACTGCTCCCGCCAAGCGATTGTCAACTTTTCAAGTGGTTGGAAAATTTTTCTTAGTATAAAACTTTTCTTCAGGCTTTTTAAGTCTTTAGCAGCGCTGACGAGAAGTTCGTCAATTGCGAAACCAGAAAATTAAAGGCAAAATTAATGAAAATTATCGGCGCATATTTGATTTGTTTTTCGACTTAACATCTGTCAAAGCTGCATCAGTTATGAAAGCTGAGCGATTTCTTGTGAAGCAATCGAAGTATTGACTACATTGTCGTCAATTCTGATAAAAATCGGTTTATTTGTAGGATTTAATATAATAAGAAATTAGTTGAAAAAAAAATTTGAAAAAAAAAATTTGAAAAAAATGTATAATATTGTAATATACTCAAACTTCAAATTTTTATTTTTTTAAAGTGAAATATCTGTTATTTTTAACAAACACTTTTTTTAATTTTTTAAGGATAAACATACTTTCAAAACAAATTCTTTACGAAAAAAATATTTTTTTTTTTGGCAAACGTTTTGGCAATTTTTTTCCATTTAGATTAAATTAATTGAAACAAATTTTGAAAAAAAAATGTATAATAGGAATTTACTCAAAGTTGAAAATTTTATTATAGAATTGTATAAAGTGAAATATCTTCTCTTTTTAACGTTAAATTTTTTTTAATTTTTTAAGGAAAAACATGTTTTTTAATTTTTTAAGGAAAAACATGTTTACGAAAAAAATATTTTTTTTGGAATCTTTTTGTTAATTTTATTAAATTAATTGAAAAAAATTTTGGAAAGAAGTTTAATATTGTAATTTACTCAAAGTTGAAAATTTTATTATAGAGTTTTTTTTAAATTAAATATCTTTACTTTTTAACATAAAAATGTGTTTAGAAAAAAATCATTTTTTTGAGGAAAATTTTTTGGAAAATTTTTCTTTGCCATTTAAATTAAATTAACTGAAAAAAAGGCTTGAAAAAAGTATAATATTGTAATTTACTCAATGCTGAAAATTTTATTATAGAGTTTTTTTAAAGTGAAATATCTCTTCTTTTTAACATAAAAATTTGTTTAGAAAAAAATTATTTTTTTGAGCAAAATTTTTAGGTATTTTTTTCTTTGCCATTTAAATTAAATTAACTGAGAAAAAAGGTTTGAAAAAAAGTATTATATTGTAATTTACTCAGTGATGAAAATTTTATTATAGAGTTTTTTTAAACTGGAATATCTTTTCTTTTTAACATAAAATTTTTTTTAGAAAAAAATCATTTTTTTGAGCGAAATTTTTGGGAATTTTTTTCTTTGCCATTTAAATTAAATTAACTGAGAAAAAGGGTTTGAAAAAAAATATAATATTGTAATTTACTCAGAGATGAAAATTTTATTATAGAGTTTCTTTCTTTTTAACGTAACATTTTTTTTTTTTGGATTGTTTCTCTTTTCTTTTGCCATTTTCTTATTTTACAGCGACTGTCTTGAGTAATCCCAGCAAATTTTATAATGGAATCCTCATAACTGTTCGTGTTAGATTCAAATACGCACAGCAAACCAGTGAAAAATCGATGCAAAATGCTGTTCTAGCGAAGGCTAGCAAACAAACTCGAACTTGAAAGGCCCTGTACCGAAAATAACTATTTCAACAGCACTGAGAGTGAAAACCCATACAAACACTTTCAGACGCACACAATCGAATGTGGAAAATTGGCTTGTTAAATTACAAATACTTTCGTTGGAAATTGTTATTTTGTTGTTGTTGTTGTTGCTGCTGCTGCTGCTGCTGCTGCTGCTGCCATCGTTATTTTTGTTCGCGGTTGTTGACGTTTATTGGCGGTTGCTGGGTAGCTGTGCTGCGCAATTGTTCCATGAAAAGTTAGCGCTGGCTCTGGTTGTGCTGATTTTGGTTATTTAAATTAACCTCAAAGTATTACCAAAGGCAATTTCATATTAAACGCTTTTAATCACTTGTGGTTGTTGTTGAATCATTAACGCATTACGGTATGGATTGTTACGGTTTGGGTTGTTATCGTATTTTCTAGAGTTTGGAGTTGACATTTTTTTCATTACAAAACTATTTCAATTTAAATGGATGAATTAAATGAGTAATTTCAGTTTGTTTTATTGATGCATAAGGATACCACACCGAGCTTTTTGGAATATTTAAATTTTTATTTATTGCACTTAATTTATTTTAGAATGAAAAAGTTGATTTAAAATTATCTAAAATTTAAAGTAAACAAAAAAATGGACTTAGGTAGATGAAATGGTTAAAGTGCCACTCTGGCACCGCTCAAGTATTTAGCACTAAAAATATGAACTCAAAAAGGCACTCAATTTTCAATAAGGTACAATCAGCAAGTTTTACAAAGGGACCTCTGGGTAAAGCTATTGCTATCGAATTTGACGTCAGTTCTTACTTAAACTGTTATTCTGTGCATTTGACAAATCCACCATTTTGCTTATTTATCATGATTGAATACACAGAGCAACAGCATCATTGGGGCTTAATGATTCCAACTCAGCCTGAAAGACCTGGACTTATACAGTGACACCTACTAATCTTTTGAGATTCTCAGCTTAGACTTTTTTATGGTCATATGAAGTTTACAATTTTTTACCTGAGAGTTTTAAGAATAAGTGGAGACGCAGGGGTAAAAATCATATAAGGCGAAATATGTAGTTTAAGTACAAGTAGGAAAATTCTACGAGATATAATTTAGTAGGTTCTTTTAACAATTTATCTGTCTCACGAAAGGACTACTTACCTGTAGATCCCTTTTTTGGAAAGCCTAAATAAAATTTCATTTGAGGGTCGCTGGACGGTTAAAATGTTCAGGAAAACTCTTCGCCAAAAACTATCACTAGGGGCATTCTCAGAAAAAATCTTTATGTAAAATGCGTAAAAAAACACAGAAAAAAATATATATATCCCGTTGACACACCTCATACTCAATTAGAACAACAGGTGCCATTTTAGTAACTAGTGGCTTACCAGTGCCGTTATTACCACTGCCGTTATTTAGTAAAACCATCTTGGCATTTGACTATAAATCTGTCTACATATGTCGTCTATTTGCTTTCCTGCAATTTCTGCCAAGTTGTTCATAGAGAATTTCTCCAGCATGTCGTAGAACACCCAGACTTGGGCACTCACACAGATAGTTGAATACTGTCTCCCTAGAATCTTCATTTATCGTTATATGGTCACCCCACCCCGTCTTCATAGCTTGGTCTCCGATAGGTCAGTGGGCGGTTATTGGCGTTCTGAATTCTGAAAATGGCCACGTTTGTAATCCTCCGCTATTTTGCAGATATCTGTGTTGGTCCATCTGTCAACAACCTGCTTCTGAAATTGCAAAAACAAATCTCCCTTTTGTAGACACCTCCGGAGCAGCGCACTGCTGCCACTTCGGATACTCTAGAGGAAGCCGTCTATTTTTGCCAGCTCATCCGTTTTATAATTTCTTTCTATGTTCCTATGACAAGGTACCCAGATGAGAGTGATGTCTGTCGTGCTGACGAAAGCATTTAATTCTTCTTTGCATTGTTTGACACATTTTGAATTGGTTGTTGGCTTATAACTGAAATGGCTGCTTGAGTATCTGAAAAAATGCATACTCTCGATAGTTGTTGTGGATGATTTCTGATTATCTCGCAAGCGTCCCTTATCCCCAGATTCTCTGCTTGAAAGAGAATATTCTAATTTCCCAGCCGAAAGCTTCCCTTATCCCGAGAATCTCTGTTTGAAAGAGTATATTCCAAATCCCCAACCGAAAGGAGTATCAAAAAATAATTAACAAAATTCCATCATTCAATGTAAATTTTATCATGCTGATGTACATATACATACCTACATATATCCACAAATAGTTAATCAATTTAAATTACTCAAAAACATCGTGTCTGTGATTCCATTACATGGGGCGTGATTTATTCCGCACTCACAATTCGCAGCCTTTATTTGCTTTCGCGTGGCTATACGCAATCGTTCATGTACATAATTAATAACCGTTAAATTGCCGTGGTTGCCCAAGGCTTCGCCTCAATCTTGCAAATCTTTCTGTTTAAAATGTAGCCAATAAAATTTCATTAAACAAGAAACTATGCTTGCGGGTATATTGCATATTATTTGCATTGAAGTATAACAACGTGCGTCGAAAATGAACAGTTTTTGTTATCTAGGAAAATTTTCACATTTAATTTTCTCATTAATATTCATTAAAAACACTTCAAACTTTCAAATAGAAATGTAAACAGAGGAGACAGGGATTGGTGAACTTATTCACAGTTAGCTTGAAGTTAGACGGAGCGAAGAGCTCCCTATCAGATTCTAATTCAGGTTACCGAATCACTGCAGTGCGTTCCAAGCAAAGGTGGGAGCAATCAAAGAAGCGACTCATTGGATACTCACTTGCGTAATAGCTCTTAAGAAAGTAAATATTTACTCCGATAGCCAAGAATGACAATTAGAGTCCTGTGCTCAATTACTTGGCTGGTTTCACTTTAGATTGTATCCGAATTCTTTGACAAAAGACTAATCTGGATACCTGGTCAAAGTGAAGTGGAAGTGGACAAGCTGACCAGACAAGGGACCCGTGAGGATACTTCCCCGCGAAAGGAGCAGCTTGCGATCTCCTTCAAAACCTCCGCTTTACTCTTGGAACGATGGGCTTCGCGTCAACTCAGCTAGCGCCGTGCAAGTACACAAACTTGTAAGGTCGGTACGACTGGCCCCGTGCGGATCGGAGGCGTTCGAGGGAGCTTCAGCTCTCAAACTTTGGGTGTCCTCACGGATCACCATCCGCTAGCTAAGCAGGCCGTGAGACTTGAAATTGCTTCCAGTTCCTTTTGCATCAGCTATATGGAGGATAAGGTTGAATACTCTTAGCACCTTCTCGTTAGGTGCTCTGCTCTCGCGGGGCTAAGATTTAAGCATCTTGGCTCTCACTTCTTTGCTATGCCTGATGATATATGTAGCAGACCTTGAAATCTGATGAACTTCATAAGCAGCGTAAAGCGGCTAACACAACCGCAAATCAACCTCCGTTCGTAGTCTACAAATACTCACTTTTTATTTTAGTTTTGAACTTAAAATTATTTTTTCTTTAATTTTAACCTAAAACTATTTTTTTTAATTTTCAAGTAAAAATAAATTTTTGCTTTAATTTTTAGCTAAAAATATGCTTTTGTGTTAATTTTGAACTAAAAATTAAATTTTTAGAAATTTTTGGACTAAAAATAAAATTATTTTGACTTAAAATACATTTTGTTTTTCTTTTTTACTTTGAACTAAAAATAATTTTTTTTTTCTTTTTGAATTAAAAATTATTTTTTTTTTATTTTGACCTAAAAATAAGTTTCTTTTTTAACTAAACATACATTTTTTAGAAAACTTTGGACTAAAAATAAATTTAAAAAAATGTTTTAAACTTAAAATAAGTTTTTTTGTAATTTTGAACTGCAAATAAATTTTGTTTTAATTTTGGACTAGAATGAAATTGTTTTTTTTTTTAATTTTGAACTAAAAATAAATTTTATTTCTTAATTTTGTACAAAAATTAAATTATGTTTTTGTTTTAATTTTAAACTAAAAATTTAATATATTTTCTAAATAAATATTTTTTTAATGTTAGACTAATACCAAAATTTTATTGAACATTTTTTTACCTAAAAACGGGTTTTTTTTTATTCTGAACTAATATAAAAAAATATATATTCTCTTTTTAACTTTAAGCTTTTTTTGTAATATAATATTAGACTAAAACTAAAATTTTTTCAACAAAAAATTTTTGTTTTTTTAATTTTGAACTAAAATTATTTTTTTTTTAATTTTGAACTTAAAATAATTTTGAAATAAAAATATTGTTTTGTTTATGTATTTTTATGTATTTTTTTAAATCCTTTTTTTTTAATTTTGAACTAGAAATACTTTTTTTTTAATTCTGAACCAAATATATATTTTTTGAAATAAAAGTATATATTTTTTTAATTTTGAGCCAAAAAGATTTTTTTTTAATGCTGAACTAAAAATAATTTTGAAATAAAAATTTCTTTTTTCTTAATTTTGAGCTGAAACAAATTTTTGTTTTAATTTTGAATTTTTTTTTTTCAAAAATGTTTCACTCCAAAAAAAAACCTAAAATACTTTTTTTAATTTTTTGTTTTAGGTTTGAGCCAAAAATAGTTCTGTGTTTTTAATACTGAACTAAATATAATTTTGAAATAAAAATATTTTTTTTTTAATTTTGAACTTGAAATACTTTTTTTTTAATTCTGCACCAAAAATATTTTTTTTTTTTAATTCTGAACTAAAAAATAGTTTTGAAATAAAAATAATTTTGAACTTAAAATAATTTTGAAATAAAAATATTTTTTTTTTAATTCTGAACTAAAAATAATCTTGAAATAAAATTTTTTTTTTTCTTAATTTTGAGCTGAAACAAATTTTTGTTTTAATTTTGAATTAAAGACAAATTTTTTTTTTTTTCAAAAATGTTTCACTCCAAAAAAAATTGTTTGAGTGTTTGTTAAAGCAAAGCAAAATAATATAAAAATTTTAAAAAGAACAGAAAATATTTCACCTTCAAATTCTGGAACAAAATTTTTAACATGAAATAAATCTCAAAATGTTTGATTATTTTTAATAAGTTTTTTCGAAATGTTTGCATTTTACCAAAAAAATTGGCTTATTCCTGCGTTAACAAATACATTTTAAGCACACCCTCGTACCGAAACATGCATATGGATAAAACGAGCATTCATTTGTGTCAACTAAATTGCAACCGTCATTATCTCTCTCCCTAACGTGACTTATTATTTAAACACAATTGCATTATTGCATACATACATCCATACACACATGCACACATTTGCTTGTACTTGCTCACAACGCCCAAATGTTCAATGCCCAAAGCCCAAATGCAATTTATCAAATGCGTCTACTTGTTTGCTGCCATTTCTGGATGTCGCAATTTTCCATATTTTGCATATTTGTTGACACTTTTACGGTAGCAATCGCGGTTGATCGTAAATTAAAATGCAGTATGAAATTTTCATTTGAAAAGTGTGCACAAAGCGACTCGATGGTGAAATTGAAATAAAAGTTTTACAATTCGTCTTGGATGTTTTCAAAGCAAATCAATTACATTGCAAGAGGAGATGCAATAAAAAGTAACTTTTTTATGGATTTGAATTATTTGGTAAGGAAAAATTATAGCTGAGTGCTTGGAAAATGTTCCTCTTCTTGTGTGAGTAACGAATTTTAATAAAGAGTGATACATTTACGTATTGGCTAAAGTACGAAAATAATTTTAGAAATTAATTCAAAGCCACTGGATCGCTTCTAAGCTTTGTTTTAAAGTGAATAAAATAAGCTGAAAAGGGTTTCAATTGAGTATTAGTTAAATCAGTGTAAGGTATGTGGAAACTAAACGAACGGCTCCAAGATTTGGACAAGTTCGATGTTGTCCGCCCTCACTGAGATGTCAAAAAAATTAGTGTAAGCGAAACCAGGCCTGAAGATAAACAACGGTAAAACCAATAAGCCTAAGTTCCACCTGCACACAAAAATTCGAGATTGACGGCACTGAGCTTGAAGTTAACTCCTTTTGTTATCTTGACCATAATGGTGGCTCAAAAAGGTATTACTAGCCGCATAAAGGAAACACCAAGATCAAAATTTTAAATTCGAACATTAAGTCAGTACGGCTGCGAAATATAGAACTTTGCAGTTAGAGGCAAGCAACAAGTCTTTGCGGGCAGCCTGTGGAGTAGCATCAACCAAACTCCTATACAAACGGAAGTACTGAAAAGGAAATGGGGCTAGCTTGGACACGTTCTTAGAAGAGAACCAAATGGCATCAAGGGCACTGCAATTGACTAGAATTCACAAGGAAACCGACGAAGAGGTAGACCCTCGCTGACCTGTAGGAGGAGTTTAGAAAAGGAGATAAAGAAAACCACAAAAGCTGGAACGAGCTGAAGAAGATAGCTTCTGTTGGAGTCGAATTTAGGAAGATTGTCGTTCCTCTTTGCTCCATCGCGGAGCCATAAGAAGATCGTAATGATCGATCGATCGCGACACTGTTCAAGAAACGCGAATACCGCGCTGTGATCGAATTCTTTGGAAAGCAAAGAAAAGTCAAAAAACAAATAGTGAAGGTTAATCACGATTTTGCGCCTTCATTACCTACAAATCATAAGTGGTAAAGTGAATTTACAAGCGGCAGGCAGAGTATTAAAGGTGACTGTCGCTCAGGTGGCTCCACTACTGTCGCTACAGCAGAAAATGATACAAGAGAATGAGAAACTTGCAAAGCGGGTTTCACGAAAGCTCACAGCTTCTCCAAACAAGAGCGAGAGAAGCGTGGTAGGAAGTTTTTGAAGTTTTCGTGGTCATAATATATGTCAAAGCACAATTCTTACTTTACCAAATATTTGTCTCTGAGGCATAAGGCGTCAGGCAGTGACTTCATATTTGGATTCGGCACGTCTAAAACCCTCGAAGAGTCTTCTTGTTTAATTTGTGCTTCCACATATGTGTCGGTCAGGGTTTTTTATTGCTATTATTTAAATGACGTGATAAGAATTCACAAATTGTCAGGGTACTTCTCTTTATTTTTATGTTTTTAATATCCAACTGTACTCGTCTGCTCCGCTGTTGTGGCAGCTTCTTCTTTACAGTACTCGTCTGTTCGTTGTTACGACAGCTCCTTCTTAAAATTATGAATCTTCAAAACGCCGGGTAAGCGCGTACCCATACCCGACTGTTGATCGGCGACTGGGACGGTCAGGGTTGTCACTACTGCAACTTCTCATTATCTTCTGTGAGACTATTCATATATGCATTTGATTTTCTCGTAATATGTGGCTAAGAAGCACAACATTTGAGCAAACTCGGAAAATAATGAAAATTATGAAAGTAAACTCATCAGGAATCAACTATTTTCCATGTAAACTAAAGTGAAACTTTAAAGATTTTCGTTAATTTTGCGATTAAAACATCATAGCCCTTTTTATCTTAAATAACTAATGTTCGGATGTCGCCCCAGCCGAATGAGTCGATGAGTGACTGCTAATCGGAAGGGTGCGTACTCGAAACTCTGGTAACGAAACACCAAATTATAATAAATGTTTTTTCTTGTCATACCATGACTAACCTCCGACATTATTTCTGCCATGAAAAAGTGCCTTATAAAAAATATCTGCCGTTCGGAGTCGGTTTAAAACTGGAGGGTCCTCCATTTGGGGAACAACAACAAGGCGCATCCAGAGTTCCGCCAAGCTTCCAATAAGGGGTGTAAGTGCTATTTGTATATACTTTGGCTGCTTGTTCCCCGACAGACCAAAAGCCAGTTGAGAGCCAGCCGTTAGTCTCCAGGCGGCCCGTGGTTTCATGTGTATCAATGTTTCGTTTTTTTTGAGGTTATAAATAGGTGGCTCATAACCCAGACTATCACTGAAATCTGAATCAGGTAAAAATGAGATCATTTGTATCGCAAGTCCTGAACTAATTCGATCCTTTTTTTAGCTCTACAGTGCCTGCAGATAGTCTTTTAAACATATGGGCTGCCAGAACCTTTCGCCATATGTCAAGTAGTCTACTGGTACGTTAGTGTTCCCGAATGTTCAATTTATATAAGTCTCAGTAAATCGCATGGTTCTTCCTTCCGAGTGTAGACGAAACAATAGTTGCCAATAGTACTCCAACTGCTCCTATCAGCTTTCTAGTCAATTCTGAAAACAGAATACTCAACCAGAATCTTTGCTTTACATTTCCTTTGCCGGAGCTCTTAGAATATAAGAACCTTTCCTCACACACGCGCCTGCTTCTTCGATTCTTAGAACAGATAGGCGTTGTGTATTCCAAAAAAATGTGGGTATATTCAACATTATTGAACCTACTTCGAGGTAGTAGTTACTGGCCTAAACTCATTTTCGCAGCCTGATTTTCTGCAACGTAGGCGAATTTTTATCGAAAAAAGTACATAATTCTCACTACCTTTGCTGTCATGTCAATTGCAGGAATTGTAAGATGACAGTCCGCATCTCAGTGTTTGAGATTTGTATTTTGATTTCCTTCATGTTTTTTTTTTATATTTTTTGAGTCCCTACATTGAATTAAATTTTAGCTCACTGAACACGTTTTGCGGAGATCGAAACATATTAGAAACTAAGGGCCGTTTTCTCTACTAACCTCCAACTTTACAGGCACTTTATAGCGGCAGCAAATACATTTTCGTTTTCTGAAGTGCTTACTAAACTCTCGGTTCAATATCGAGTTGCAATTTTGGTTTGACGCATTGCTGAGAAAACGAAAAGGGTCAAAGGGCAGATTAGAGTGAGGAACAATTTATCGTTTCGGTTAGTAAAACTTACTCTATAGGTAAAATGCCCTAAGGGTGCAAGTTCAGGAAGTTGAATACAAACGTCCAATACAATACAAACCATCCAAGCACCACCAGTTTTTGCCTGGTCATCTAATACATTTCCTATAACCTGGCGTTGTTATTATGGAACTCGACGCCTTTTCCGTTAATCAATTCCGCCCTCCACAATTGAATTCCTTGCTTTAACTTCATTAACTGCTGGCAATAGAGATCAAAATCAATCCTTTGGCTAGGAAGTAGAGCTGATAATATAAATTAATGCCAGCCATTACCCTCCGGCCAAACATTTCAGTCCCATGCAAGGGCTCATGATATGTCAGCTAATTTGCGCGTGACAATAACAAAAACAACAACGGCGACAATAAAGATAACACCTGAGCAATAGTTAGACAGCCAAAATTCCACCTGAACAACAAAAAGAATAACAACAGCAATTTAATTAAAGACTCAAGGACAGCGACGACGCCGGCAGTAGGAAACAAATAATCAAATAATCCTAGTGATTTGGACATGAACTTACATTTTTCGAAAATTGGTTTATTTGTAGACCAGAGAAGTAGGCCAATAAGAAGTAAGCGCAAAAAATTAAAAAAAAACCTAATAATTTTGAGATTTAATGAATGTTGAAAATTTTGGTAAAGAGCTTTTAACAATAAAATTATTTTCGATTAATTTTAACATTTTAGATTTTTTTTATTCTTTAGGATAAAATCTATTTTTCATAAAAAATTTACCAAATTATTGAAAAATATTTTTCATAAGAATTCTCGTTTTTTAACTTAATTTTTTTCTTCAAAACTTTTGACGAAAATTTTTTTTAGAAAAAATAGAAAAGAAATATAAAAATATATTGTCTGATTTTTTTCGATTCAATTTAACATGGTTTTTTTATTCCTTATGATAAAACATACTTTACATAAAAAATTTAACAAATTAATAACAAATACTTTTCATAACAATCTTCATTTTGAACTTAATGTTTTTGTTCAAAATTTTTTGGAAAAAACAGAATAAATAAAAAAATTTATTAATTGGTTTTTTTTTGGATTCATTTTCGATTTTTTTTTTTATTCTTTAGAATAAAACATAATTTTCATAAAAAATTTAAAAAGCTAATAAAAGATAGTTTTCATAAATTTTTTTCTTTTTTAACTTAATTTTTTTGTTCAACCAAACTGCCTAACAACTTTTTTTTAAATTGATTTTTTGTAACATTTTTGTTTTTTTTTAATAAATGTTTTGTTCAAAATTTTGGACGAAAAATATATTATTTCTTTTGAAAAAAATATATATATATGATTTTTACTATGCCCTTTAACTACGAATTGTTGAACTAATTCGATATGAACTGAAATTAATAAAAAATATTTCTCATAACAATTTTCTTTTTCAACTTAATTATATTGCCAAAATTTTTTGGAAAAAACAGAAAAAAATTAAAAAGTGATTGATTATTTTTTTCGACTAATTTTAACATTTTCGATTTTTTTTATTCTTTAGAATAAAACATAATTTTTATAAAAAAATTAACAAGTTAATAAAAATTATTTTTCAAAACAATTTTTTTTTAACTTAATTTTTTTGTTCAATAAAATTTGGTAACAATTTTCTTTTGGTAAACATTTTTTTTCGTAACATTTTTTTTATTTAATTTTTTTGCTCAAAATTTTCCACCAAAAAACATTTTTGTTAAGGAACTAATAAATTTCAATAAAAAAATTAAATAAAAAAAAATATTTAAGAAAAAATAATAAATAAAAAAAATTACAATATAATAAAAAATTAAAAATTTTGAACAAAAAAATTAAAATAAAAAAAAGATATTAAAAAAATAGTAATAGGACTATGAATAAGTTCGTTTCGGTTTTACAACAGATGGCGTAACTTGATTATTATTCCATCGATCCACATTTCCAAACATTCATTGGAGAGCTACTGTCGTAAGGCACAAACGTCAGTATAAGTTTTTTATTTGAAGCGTAAACAACAATATTTTTACCACACTTGAAAATGTCGAATTTCGTGCCAAATAATGTGTTTTTGCGGGGAATTCTTCTTCATTATTTTAATATGAAGAAAAAAGCAGCCGAAAGTCATCGCATCTTGGTGGAAGTTTATGGTGAGCATGCTCTATCTGAGCGAACGTGCCAGAAGTGGTTTGCACGCTTTAAAAGTGGTGATTTTGGCTTGGAAGACGAAGAACGCGAGGGTGCGCCGCCAAAGTTCATGGATACCGAATTGGAGGAATTGCTCGATCAAGATCCGGCTCAAACGCAAGAAGAGGTTGCAAAAACTTTGGGAGTTGATCAATCAACCATTTCCAAACGTTTAAAAGCCATGGGAATGATCCGAAAGGTAGGCCATTGGGTGCCGTATGAATTGAAGCCAAGAGACGTTGAACGCCGTTTTATGGCATGCGAACAACTGCTTCAACGGCACAAAAGAAAGGGTTTTTTGCATCGAATTGTGACTGGCGATGAAAAGTGGGTCCATTACGACAATCCAAAACGTCGGGCAACGTATGGATACCCTGGCCATGCTTCAACATCGACGTCGGCGCAGAATATTCATGGCCTGAAGGTTATGCTGTGTATCTGGTGGGACCAGCTGGGTGTTGTGTATTATGAGCTACTGAAACCGAATGAAACGATTACGGGGGATGTCTACCGACGACAATTGATGCGTTTGAGCCGAGCACTGCGAGAAAAACGGCCGCAATACGCCGATAGACACGACAAAGTTATTTTGCAACATGACAATGCTCGGCCACATGTTGCACAAGTGGTCAAAACATACTTAGAAACGCTCAAATGGGATGTCCTACCCCACCCGCTGTATAGTCCAGACCTTGCGCCATCCGATTACTATCTCTTCCGATCGATGCAACATGGCCTGGCTGACCAGCACTTCCGTAATTACGATGAAGTCAAAAAATGGATCGATTCGTGGATTGCGGCAAAACCGACCGAATTTTTCACAAAGGGAATCCGTGAATTGCCAGAAAGATGGGAAAAAGTAGTAGTAAGCGATGGACAATATTTTGAATATTAAATTTGTAACCATTTTACGTCAATAAAGTTTCAAATTTCGAAAAAAAACCGCACGAACTTATTCATAGTCCTATTAAATAAAAATATTATAATAAAAAATTCAAAAATTTTGAATTAAAAAATTAAAGAAAAAAAAAATATTTAAAAAAAATATTTAATAAAAAAATTACAATATAATAAAAAATTCAAAAATTAAAAAAAAAAATTAAATAAAAAAAAGTGAAATAAGGAAGTAAAACGGTTAAGTTTTGGATATCATGTCATTTAACTAGAATAACTGGAACTGATCAAAATGATTAGAATAATGAGAGGAGTAGAATTAGTTATGTATAGCTTTCCGTTCCGTCCGTCCGCTGAAGACAATCGACCAACGGAGATAAAGTTTATTTTATAACAGTAATATCTTCCAGTATATTCCAAACGTAAGGCGTCTATTGCTATATACACCCCGTGAAAAAACGATAGCACATCAAAATTTCGATCGGGTTTGACTATTTAATTTTTTTTTTGTGTCGATTGTTCAATACTGTATTTTTTATTAAAGTATAGCTCATTATCTGATAAAAATTATATAAATACCCTTTACAAATTTTGTATAAAAATTACAAAAATTCCATAGATTTTTCATCGCAGTTCCATGATTTTAAATTAAAATTTCTAGAAAGATTTTTGGTATGCAGTTTTAAAGATTATTAAATTTTATTCTCGCGTTGACTTTTTATAATTTTTTTTTGTTTCGACGCTGTTTCACATTTTTTTCCATGCAAACAAAAATGACGTGCTAACGCATTTATGCAGGAACAAATTACTTGAGCTGTTCCATACTTTCCTTCACGCAGTGCTACACCCATTAATTCGATGGTTTGAGTGCTTAAGAACTCCTTTTGTGACCGGCACGGGAGAGCCCGCAAAGTTACTGCTACAACAACAACAGCTCGCATTATCTTGATGAAGAATGATTTGACTTCGGCGGTTGGCTTTTCGTAACTCTCCGAATACTTCTGGCAAAGAAATTATTGTGTACCACTCGTAATTAACTGTCTTAAATTTCTCTAGTGGTACAGTTGCGACATGACCAGAGTTTTCGAAAATAACGACCGACCGTTTGTTTTGAGGTTATTCTTCCGCGATCGAATTTTGTTAGATTAAGCCCGTCTTTTAACACCCATACTGTCGATTGTTCATTGCTTCCGGATCATATGTACAGGGTAAATGATATGAAGTGTTACCTATTCAAAACACCACAACTTTTTTGTGTGAAATTAGTTTTTATTGATTTCAAAGACAAAATTGTTCAAAAATGATTACAATTTTAACATACATATATTCACTTTAGCTCGATATGACCACCTTTTGCCTTGACTATAGCCTTCAAACGGTCAAAAAATGAGTTGCATGCTACACGAATGTGATCTTGAGGTATTTTGGCTCATTCTCGCATAATCGCTTTTTTTAGCGCATCCATACTGGAATATTTTTTAGTCCTCGCCTTGCTCTCCAAAATGAACCAGATGGAATAGTCCATCGGATTTGCGTCTAGCGAATTCGAAAGCCATTGTATGGACGAAATGAAGTGTGGAACATGATTTTTTAACCATTCTTGGTTCACACGAACTTTATGAGGCGGTGCCGAGTCCTGTTGGAACGTCCATGGTCTACGACCGAAACATTTGCGTGTCCACGGCTCCAAAGCAGCTTCTGAAACGTTTTTCCGATAATAAGTTGATGGAAAATTGCTTCGAGTGGCCATACGTAGGCTCACTTCGACGTGGATTTCGTTCAAGTCGAGGCTTCACTTTCCGAACCATTTCTGGCGTTGTTGCGGTTTTTTTTGGTCCACCTCCATAGCGTGTTGCAATGGTACCAGTATCATTGCAACGTTTTATAGTGCGATACGCAAACATTTTATTCACTTTGAGGAGACTGAGCTCACGAACAATGGCTGGTTGTGATTTTCCAGCCAAATATAACGCAATCACACTATTAAAACCTGCTCAAAATAAAATCCTACTTAATTGTTTAGGGTAAATCCTTTTCTATTTTTGGACGTAGTCTTCTTTTAGGTTTATATACTTTGACCAACGCAGTTCTAGTTTGTTGATCTTTTCGGAATAATAGGGTTTGTCCCAGTCTGAAAATAGCTAGTCCCTTCTACATGTACCTCCTCATTTGAATAAAATCCTTTGCCTACCAGCCATTTCTTCAAATTTGGGAACAAATAGTAGACCGAGGGATCCGAGAGAGCCAAGTCTTGTCTATTTCAAAGCAATTCACCACCATAACAGCTGGGACGTGAGCTGGCGCGTTGTCGTGATGGAAAAGGGAAATCATCCCACTTCCTCGATTCAAACGAATGCCAAACACAAAGAAATAGACCGATCTCGCCGAAACTTGGTGTGTGTTCTTCCCAGAATTGCTACTAACTAAACACAAGCTGGATTTGCGCCAGTAGTGCCATCTCTCTGACTTTGCACAGACTTTGCGAACGACCTTCGTATTTATTAACTAATTATCAAATCAACTAAATATTTTTATATAATGATCTATAATAATAATTTTTTTGTGTGTCTTTGTTCAAGCTTTCAGATAAGAAGAATATTAACAAAAACAGCTCACCACATAACCCATTGAGTATCCTCTTACGATACAAAGTTGCACCGTCATGTTTACTTCTTCATTACGAAACGAAAATTGCATTTTGATGACTGGCATTAAACTTTAGCACACACATTATGACACCTTGTGAGCTGCCTAATTATTTTATGTATACATAATTGCGTTTAAAGAACTCCTACACTATGTTGGAAAATTATGAGGCTAATCAATATTGATGCCAACTGTTAGTCGAAACTTTCTTCTATGAAACTTATATGTATGAGGGGAAAAGAAAATTTAAGGAAGTGGCAAAAGAATGGGTTGCAAAATTATAAATGGGTTCAGTTTTTTGCTCATTAAACTTGTAAAGCAACATCTAATATTTTTTATTCAATAATTTATTTGGTACAATATTTGTGTACTAACCACCAGGTAGGATCCGGTACTCAAATTGTATAGAAAGAAAGTTTAATCAAAATACCTGATGGCGAGTAGTAGGCGGCAATACTCCATAATTTTACAGCAGAGTGTACATCTATATTTTATATAATTTATTTGTATAATTTATAGGTTTTCTTTTCGTGAAATAAACCTCCGTAAAATCTCTTCTCTAGTGAATAAACAAATTACCAATTAATGAGCAGTCGTCCTTGCACCAATAAAAGCACGCGAGCGCACACACAAGTACGAGATATGCAGTTTTCAACAACAACAAAAAATTTAATCGATTTCTGGCATTGTCTTATGGCAAATTGCACCATGAAATAAAATCTACCGTAAATAGTTGTCAATGCTAATTTTGAGGAAAGGGAAAAAGTGGCGGTCAAGGTTCTTCCTTCTTAGAATCAAATTGCATACGAAACCACAAGGCTCATTCACCGGTTAGTATTTTCTTTCTTATAAGTTTTGTTGTGTGTTTTTTTAACTTTTATGTATATATTATATGTATTTGAGATTTTTTTGAATTTTTTTGTGGAATGATTAAAAAGCTTTTTTTAATTTTATAAACAATTTTTTCATTTTTTAAATTTTTGTTTGCTATTTTTTCCTTATAAATTTTTCTTTAATTGGAATTAAACTTTTTAAATTTATTTTTTAACTTTGTGCATTTGTTTTTTTACTTTTATATATTTTTTAATCTTTATTAATTTTTTTTAAATTTTTATATATATATTGTTTTAATTTTAATAAATTTTTTTTTATTTTATATTATTATTCTTTTTTTAATTTTCATATAACTTTTTTTAATTTTTGTTTAAAGTTTTTGTTAGTATATTTTTTTATAAATTTTCATTAATTGAAATTAAACTTTTTAAATTACTTTTTCTGACCTTTTTCTAATTTTTATATACTTTTTTTTAATTTTTATAAATTTTTTGTAATACTTTGCTTTGAATTTTCATAGTTTTTTTAATATTTATACATTTTTTTGATTTTGTTGTTAGTATTTTCTATCTTATAATTCTTTTATTAATTAAATTAAATTTTTGTTGTAGACATGTGTTTTTTTTATTTTATGAATATTTCTCTTGGAAGAACACACACCATGTTTCAGCCAAACCGATATATTTCTTTGTGTTTGGAACTCGTTTCACATCCTCCTATTATCGAGACTTGACTCCATCAGACTACTATTTGTTTTGATTTTATTCAACCGAGTAGGTAGTTATAGAAGCGAATGACTATTTTTCAGGCTTGAACAAATCCTTTTATTTGGAAGAGATCAATAAACTAGAACAACGCTGATGAAGTGCATAAGCCTAAAACTATGTTGAGACTATGTGGAAAAACAAAAAGAGGCTTACCCCAAACAATTGAGTAGTTTTTATTTTTGCACAGACTTTTCAAACGACCGTACGATTTCGTCTACAATTTAATATGAGCTACTGAAAGAGTATCTTTTTTGGAACATATCAACCCTCGACGTCCCTTCCTTGTCCCTTCCTTATAAGACTTTTTTGAAGCTTTGAGAGAAAATAGTAAAAAAATATATAAAAATGGTTCATGAAGACTTAAAGTGTGGTATGAAAATATTTTCAATATTAAATTTCACATTTATATGTGTCACATATATATTGGCCGTCGACCGCCTGTACATCGGATCTGTCTTGTCTCAAATGGACGGCCTTGAGAGGCCATCAGATGTTCAATGTTGACTTCGAGCTCGTCCAATGTGGTTGGCGTCATACCGCAAACTTAAGGACTTGACGGGCCGCAGAGAAAATAATCAAGATGATAGTCAAGGTGGCGCATAATTAATCATCAATTTTTTTAATAATTTTTGGATGTAAAAGAATTATTTTTAATTATGAAAATCTTTATTTTGACAATTACGCGCTCCATTACTTGTCTACTGTGGCTGCCGAATTTCTCAGTTTCAAATCAGATTTGACGTCATATGACGCTATTTGCAAAAACTTTATGATGGGGTGACTAATTTTGCTTAAAATTTTGGTCATACTTTACACCTGAGGTATAAGATTATAATGATTTCGGTTGACTTCTCATCATAAAAAGTTATAATTTTGGTGATCTTTAATCCAAATTTAGATATTAAATTACCAAAATGGCAAATTCAGTTTCATGTTTCAACTAATGAATCGCTGCTTGACATTTGGCGAAATATCTATCATTAACGGCGACCGACAAAAAATAGTCCAACAAAGTCAAATCGTGACACTTAAGCATCCAAATTTGACGTTCTGTTAAAACCATCCTATTCATCCTTATCGTCTATGTCATCCTCTTCAACTTGAGAACACAAAAATGGGTTATCCTGCCACGATAAGGCTCTAGTTGAGTCTCAGAGCAGGTTATCACTTTCATTGTAAAAAAGAAAACAAGTGGTTCAATGATGTCCCCCAAGTGAATCCTAAAATCCGCACCAAATATTCACTCGTTATCCATGATTACGTGAGGATTTCCCTGGCCCTCAAATGTAAAAATTTGTGGAAGTGGAAATGAGCTTCTACTGAAAACGTGATTTTTCTGTGAAAATACTCCTCTTCAGTCAAGCGCTCTTCAGTTTTCGCAACTTTTTTCAATGAAATACAGTCCATTTTATAAATTTAAGGCGATAATTCAGATTCTCGGTACGATTAAAAACACAATTTTTCTTCCTTTTTCTACGTGCCTTGTACTCGTATAGAATATTAATCCGATAGTAAATGGCCCTAACTCGTGCCGCATGTCAATAACTTCAACTTTATATAACAAATATTGTAGTCAACGTTTGAAGCTGCTGTCAGTTTTTCATTTCATTTGCTTCGGTTGTACTTTGAAGCTGCCGCTGTGGAAGCAAAGCAACACCAAAAAACCGAAGCTGTGCTGTCATTTTGCTGCGAAATATGGTACAGCATGACAGCGTAGCTTCCAGAAGCTCGAAGAGAGTATGTCGTTAGCTTTCCTGAAAAGGAGCAATGGTGAGATTCAGAAACTCTCTTGGAAAGCTCGGTAATAACTTTCTTCAAAGGAACGGGATGGCATTTGGTCAGTAACTTCAGATATTTTACTACATTAGGTATGATGAATACGAATCAGAGCATTTACAATACTTAAAGTAACAGACTGGATTATTGACAAAACGGAGCGAGGAACCAGATTCGGGGTCTGCTCCCACTTCCCAAGCATGGAACATTGCAGATTGTGCAGTCATCATGCATAGAAATATCCCAATCCCAATCACTGCCTCTTGTCATTTGTGCGACTAATCACTGGAGGCTGTAATACACCTTCTCCTTGACTGCGGCGCAATAGCGCGGAGAAGGTTGAGACATTTCAACCAATTGCACCCCGAAGAAAGGCACCTACGCTCAGTTCAACTCAGCTATATCTTAAGTTTAATAAGCTGGGTATTTATCTATCTAGTTGAAGAATGTAAGTTGAAGCTAAGCTCCATTTCAAGGTGCAAGATGCTGGAACTTATATGAATGCAGGTACACTCTAGTCTCCGACCGAGGAACTGCTATTCTTTGGAGCGCCCAATTTCTCCACTTTGGAGCGCCCAATTAGAATTGGTAGAACAGGGGCGGGAATCAAAGGGCCTAAATTAAAAAATTTAATTGCAATGGGTCTCTACCCAACTATCTTCCAGGGCGAAATACTTGCCATTGAGATGTGTGTGAAGGAATTTCTCCGCAGAAAAATGAGATGAGCTTACATTTCCATACCTTCAGAAAGTCAGGCGGTTTTGAAACCCCTTCTATCAACTACAATCACCTTAAAAATGATACATGACTGCCTGGACCTTCTTAATATGTTAGAGAACTTCAACACATCATTACTGGGTTGAGTTCCTGGACACGAGGGAGACGAGGAAATAACGAAATAGTGGACCAACTAGCAAAAACAAGGCAAGCATGCCTTTAATTAGTCCTTAACCTTTTTGATGACTTACATAGGGCCACATCAACGAAATTCTCAGGAGGTGGGAGGTGAAAAAGTTCGTTCAACACTGGCGAAACTCTATCAGGCAGCGACAAGCAAAACAATTCCTAACGCCAAACAGAGGAATTTCTGATAAGCTACTTTCACTTAGCGGAACTTTTAACTGGTTACTTCGCAGGACACTGTAGTCTGAGATAACACTTGAACAACCTTCAGACCTTCTTCTGCCGATTCTGTGAAATGGACACTGAAAATACAGGATATGAAACATCAAAGAGAATAGAGATAGAGATAGACAAGTTTTCAATGTCAATGTCCTCCGAGAGTATTTCTGCCATGAAAAAGATCCTCATAAAAAACTCTTTTCCATTCGGAATCAGAGTAAAACTGTAGGTCCCTCTATTTGTGGAGCAACATAAAGACGCACACCCCAAATAGGAGATGGTCCCAAGCCAAACGTCCAAGATGGGTGTAAGCACTAATTAGCTGATAGGCTTAAGTGATTGCCATAGAGTCTCTCCTCTTTAGCTTGTCGGCAAAGCAAACATCTTTTCATAAAGATCAAGTTTCAAAATACCTACGATACTTCTTAACATTTCAAAGATGATTAATTTTGTATCCTTTCTCGAATTTTCACTCTCAGCCTGCATTATTGTACCTGTTTTTTTTTTTCTATTTAAATATGTAATTCATTCTTTAAGATTTTAAGTCATACGCTAAGTGAATATGAAGGCCAATATTCCGTCTTATTATTTTGAGCGAACTTGAATTTTATTGTACAGTGTAGTTTGCACAACGGCAGTCAACACTTTGCTGTCTGCTGCACTTCTTTAATGACTGATCACATAAATTTTTCAAATTGAATAAAAAGAAATGGGAAAAATCAATCAAGTTGTTACCTCTACACTGATTAACTCAGTTGGTTCTCCTGACCATCAACTGCGAACGCGGAAGCAGAGATATGTGTATGTATGTATGTATTACGTAATGTTACCCAATCGCCTCCCTTGTCAATGGGGCGCCATGAGGCAGCGGTCAGTTGAGTGGGGCAAGGCATGGAAGGTTAACGCAAAGTAATGACAGCTTTGGCAGCAATGCATTGCCAATGGCAAACAACTAGCCAATAACAACAACACCAAGAATAACAAAAGCACAAGGACATATGTATTCAACTGTCTATGGCTGTCGCCATTGTCAAACGCCGCCTAATAACATTCACTTGTCAGTCGGTTAGTCAGTGCCAAGGCGAATTGCGCCAAAATAACGCCAACGCATTCGAAATATGTCGTTATGATTTCGCCATACAAAACAAAAACTGAGTGAGACGAACTTTTCAGCAACTCCAAAGTTATCGTAAAATTATCGTAGAATAATCGTAAAATTTTAGCGAATGCGAATGAGTTTTTAATGAGGCCACTCCTTCGTATACGTCCTTGTGCGAGTCAAAGTCGAGTTGCCGGAAGTGAGAATGTGGTCACAACAACAATCGTTGCTATCGCGTTTCCTACAAAAAGTGCAATTTCGCAACGCCCGTAGGTATGCAATGCAAAATGTAGATATGATATTGAGGAAAATGTAGTGTATAAATGAAGTTTGCCACTCACAGTGGTAGCAAAAAATAAACAAACAAAGAAAAATTACAAATATTTATGCGTTGTAGACACGCAAATTTTAAGTTTCTTTAAAGGTCAAAAGTTTAGTAAAAGTGTGCTAAGAGTTGAAAAAACAAAAATTGCAAAGCAACAGCGTGCGCTAAGCCATAATGAAAATTTCAAAAAATAAAAATTAATAAAAAAAAAAAAATAAAAAAAAGAAAAATTAAAATAATAGCAGAAACAAAAAAACCAACAATAAATAATCACGCACACACACTCATATTCGCAATCGCACAGATAATCACACCACTTAATTGCTCCAATTGTGCATGCGGCTTTGACTGAAAAAATATTGTCAAGGTCACATGCAAAGGCATTTTTGAAAAACTCCAATGAAAGTTCGTGGAGAAATGAAACAATTATAAAGTTTCCCCATTTAAAGTTGGTTATAGAATGTAAGGCAGCGTTACATGCAACTCAGTTCGCACAATAATTGAAAGAACTGAACAAATTTTACGCGAGCTCAGAATTGTAGATGCAGTTCTGACTGTAAAACTGTAGGTATGTCATCAAAGTTGTCATCATAAGAGATTCGATTTTGTTTTGTTTAATAGCTGCACGCATTTCTTATAACAGTTCTATGAACATTGCATGGCATGAGCCTTAGCATCGGAAAAAGTAAGACGAGTGGTTAGTGGCTACTAGGCTTTGGGTGCAAGTTGTGAGGTTCTAATCGTGCACCGGAATAACTATTCCATCTGCGAAAGTTTTAGACCGATACAATTTTTTTATGAATATATGTAAGAAGGCTTAGAAGGCTTGTAATAAGGAATTTTAAAATCAATGTTTTCTAAACCCAGCGGATGGCCAATTGGATGAAAAATTTGTTTAAATAATTTTATTGTATTTTTTTTATTTTTGGTTTTAATACATTTTTTATTTTTTCTTTAATTTTTAAGATCATAAATTTTCTTAAAATATGAAGGTTTTTTTTTGTTTTACTTTCTTTTCTCTGAAATTTTTTGTTTTTAATTTTTAAGGTCATAAATTCTCTTAAAATATGAATTAATCTTAAATTTTTTTGGTTTTGGTGTTTTTTTCTTTTTGAAATTTTTTGTTTTTAATTTTTTATGGTCTCTTAAAATATGAAGTGATCTTACTTTTTTTGGTTTTATTTTTTTTCTACATTTTTTGCTTTAATTTTTAAGGTCATAAATTCTCTTTAAATATGAAGTAACCTTTTTTTGTGGTTTTTTTTTATAAACTTTTTTCTTTCATTTTTAAGGCCCTAAATTCTCTTAAAATATGAAGTAATCTTATAATTTTTGTTTAATTTTTTGTTTTTAGTTTTTAAGGTTATAAATTCTGTTAAAATATGAAGGTTTTTTTTGGTCTTACTTTCTTTTCTCTGAAATTTTTTGTTTTTAATTTTTAAGGTCACAAATTCTTTTAAAATATAAAATTATTTTATTTTTTTTTTTTTTAATTTTTTATTTTTAATTTTTCAGGTCATAAATTCTCTTAAAATATGAAGGAATCTAGTATTTGTTTTTTTTTGTTTTAGTTTTTTTTATAGAATCTTTTTTTTAATTTTCAAAGTCATAAATTCAATTAAAATATAAAGTAATCTTATATATATATTTTTTTGTTTTATTTTTTTTCCTTATTTGTTAAGGTCATAAATTCTCTTAAAATATGCAGTAATCTTAAATTTTTTTGGTTTTGGTGTTTTATTGAAATTTTTTGTTTTTAATTTTTTATGGTCTCTTAAAATATGAAGTAATCTTATAATTTTTTTTTTAATTTTTTGTTTTTAATTTTAATGTCATAAATTTTCTTAAAATATGAAGTAATCTTACATTTTTTTCGTTTCGGAGGTTTTTTTTTGGAAATTTTTTGTTTTTAATTTTTAAGGTCATAAATTCTCTTAAAATATGAAGTAATTTTACATTTTTTTTGGTTTCGGTGTTTTTTTCGAAGTAATTCTAGTACTTTTTTTAGTTGTTGTCGTTTTTATAAAAGAAGTTTTAAAAGTAAGATCATAAGAACGTTTCGACGTTTCATAAACCAAACGGGTGGCCAATCAGATGAAAATCTAGCTTTAACATTTTTTGTTTTGTTGCCTGTTTTTGTCTCAAACTGTTTGAAAATTTCAACTTTTTATTTATGAAAAGATTATGGAAGGTCATAAATCCTTATGATTCTCTAAGTCAGATAAATCCAGTTTTCCTTTTTAGTTATCTTTCTATTTGATAATGGAATATTATAACGATGGTTAGAAGCAACTAAAAAATCGATTTTATTTTTAATTTTTTTTTTTTGTTAAAAATTGCTTGAAAATTGTTTGTGTTTGTTTGTTTGCAACTCTTTAAATTCCACTCATAAATTCTACGACTCACAAATTCCTTTGGCATTCTCTAAGTGTGAATTAAATTTCTTCTTTCATTCTTTCATTCGTTAATAATTTCCACTCTTTATTTCTTTTCAAAAGCTCATAGATCCCTAAAATCCAATAAATTTGAAAAAAAGCCATTTTTATTTTTGTCATCTTTTTATGTTTTAGCTCAAGAAACCGATGTCTAGTTAGATGAAAAATTTGTAAATTCTCTTAAAATCCAGTAAGTGTAGTGTAAATCTATTTTTTCTTCGCAAATGGTTTATGGCTTGCACAGCTTTTCTTTTCTTAATTTTCTGAAGGAAGCGCGGCCGGACCTACTGCAGCTGAAATGTTTAACAAACAGCATACAAAACCACGTTGACTGTTCATTTGAATGACTCTAATAGCACAAGAGTTTTTTTGTTTTTTTATGACATAAAAAGTTGTACAGAAACGAAAAGTTTTTTGAAGTTGCACAATAAAAAAATCTTACGACATTTTTTTATAAAAAAAATATTTATTTATTTTAAATTATTTATTTTATTATTTTATTTATATATGGAAAAAATTCTTCCGTACTGCATATATGCACAACGAATTATGAATGCAAAGTTAAAAATTCAAATTAATCGGTCAAGGATTTGGGTTTCAGGAAAGTATTGCACTCGAACGTATCGACGCTTAAGCTTCTTTTATGTGTCTACGTCGAGTCGGATAGCTTCCCTTTGATAGCTTGAGGCAAACCTTAAGCAAATAATTCCAAACGATTTTCTGTCTAGTTTTAAAGTCAATGAAAATAATTTTAATAATTTTTTCATATGATATTTACATTTTTTTAATAAATAATCGGCATTTTCGACACTAGGCGTAATAGATGGGGAGCCGGCCTCAGCTTTGACGTTCACGTCGCTGGAAGGAAATATTATTGGAATTATTTCGTTCTATACTGTATTCGGTTCATAAACAACTCAACATTGTTGTGCCCGATGCTTTACTTTTTGTCCATATTATCACTTTTTCATCTTTACTTACAAAGTTGTCAAGCAACTTTTTCGAAGGGTAAGCCACCTTTAAGTCTCCGTATAGAGTAACCTTTTGCGATTTGTGCATCGTGAGATACGACTCGCTAAAGGCATCTGATGCAAAATGCGCTGAAATTTTTACTTCACTTAATACTGAGTTGGTCATATAAAGTGAAAGATATTAGTTTCTGAAAAACTAAAAAACATACAAATTGTATCATCATTTAATTGGATAATTATTTATATAATATTTGTTCAAACAAAATTTTTCAACTACTTTCCGAAAATGATAACGCGCAACTGACGTATCTTCGGCCTTAGCAATCAAATGTGTTCCTTTTTGAGGTTTTTCATCAATCGTTAGTAAGTTTCTCTATCGATATAGCGCTGTTATAATACTCTATTTTGGCTTTCAGCAGAGCTAAAGTTTCTAACATGTCTTTCCTGGACTTCCAGCACCTTCACAAATAAAGATCAATAGATCCTCATAACATTTGTTTTCATGGTTCGACAACACGCGCCATTGACGCTTATAGGCGCTCACACAACACCTTAAAAAAAATACTACCCGATCGTCATATCTGGCGTGTACGGCGGCCGCGGTAGCCAAATGTGTTTGTGCGTGAATATTATTCAGCAGTGCCCTGGCTCGAAGCCCACTGTATGTATGACATATAAAATCATAGAAAAGGTTTTTTTCCAATATGACGAGATTCCAATGTCGAGCTTCCAGTGAATTTCTGCATGTAAAAGCTTCTCATAAACAGCCACCTAACAGTCGGAGTCTACATAGAATCACAGTTCCCTCTCTTAATGAGACGCACGCCACAAATTGAAGCGGTATTCTGCCAATCACATCCACCTAAATACCGCGTCAATTTGTAACTTTCTGCCTCAAAGAGCCTGTTCTTCAATTTAGTGAGAATTTTCAATGGGATAAAACTAACTATTTTCCTTCTTGACAGCTCCGTTTAACGAGATATGTTTCGCGTGCTGGTTTTCATAACTTCTCAGTTCATTTTGAATGGGCAGCTGAATAATTTCAGCACCTTCTTTCGGGGTAAAGAAGGTATAAATATTCTTCGAATAAATTTTCCAACGAGGTACAACATAAGTTGATCTAAGAGGACTGTTTTTTCTGGGATGACGGCCGTGAAAAGGAAACTCTCATGAGTATGGCTATACGAGCAAAGCAGTATGCACGACTGGCAACCTCACGGCTTGTAATCATACCTACGCCTACATACTAAACACCTCTCCACAATCTACCTCTTTCCCCGCGGAACTGTCAAGCAGGTATTACTACACGAGACTGGTTAGCTCCAAGGCTCCTAGTTTTTGTTGATATTTACGAAACTCTGCGCATTTTAGATCATTATGAATATGTTTCTCATGCGTGCAGATTCTCTTCCGGTTATCAGCTGATTTCAGTATTTTCTCGGTTTCAGATTTCAGAGGTTTCGGAAGCTTAGCCTGAGCATTGAAACAAAACGTGATTTCTTCTTTCGTCTCCATGTAAATTGGGTAGTTTGATGAACAGTTATGGCCAAGTACCCCCGCGAACTGAGTTAGGTCGTATTTTGATGCATTGGGTGTGCTCCTGAACATATCACCGCTTCCAATCTTGATTGAAAGGGAAGCTCGCTCGAGTGCCTTAAGACTAAAAGGTATATGTGAACTTAAAAGTGGGGATATGAAAGGACATTTAAAGATCTTAGAAGACTTCCTACATAGTCCCATTCTTCATAGGGATGATATACTATCACCCAAACCAATACCACTCAGGAACTTCCAAGTTATAATTAATGAACGAACAGACTGGATAACTAACTCTATCACTTTCAAACCTGGCTCCCAGCTATGGTTTACTGATGGGTCCAAATTGGAAAATGGTAGAACAGGGGCAGGAATCAATGGGCCTAAATTCAAAAAATCGATTCCGATGGGACTCTACCCAACAACATTCCAGGCAGAAATACATGCCATTGAAATATGTGTGAGAGAATGCCTTAGCAGGAAAATGAGAGGTACTCACATCTACATACTTTCAGATAGTCAAGCGGCTCTAAAAGCCCTTCTATCAACAACTATCACCTCTAAATTGGTAAATGATTGCCTAAACCTCCTAAACACGTTAGGAAACCTCAACATAGTACCACTAGGCTGTATTCCGGGACATGAAGGACATGAGGGAAATGAAATGGCTGATGACCTTGCAAAACAAGGAGCAAATATGCAACTTACTGGTCCTGAGCCTTTCTGTGGACTCACAAAACGTCACATTAATGAATTCCTTAGGAAGTGGGAAGAAAGGAAATTTGCTGCACACTGGCTAAACTGTGCCGGTCAGCGTCAAGCCAAACTATTTCTCAGTCCCAACAAAGGAATATTTGACAAGCTACTCTCAGTAAGCAGAGTAGATCTGCATCTTTTAACAGGATATCTTACAGGTCACTGCAGCCTGAGGTATCATCTAAATAATATTGGTCTATCTAAGACCAATGTCTGCCGCTTTTGCGAAATGGGCAGACAGAGACTTCATCACCTTGGTGGTATCCATGCAATTTTTGGAACAACAAACCCAAAATTGTGCTAAAATTTTTAAAAAGCCTAAATCTCTAGGGTTACAAAAATAGGCCTTTCACAATAGATCAGCTGTGGTCACAGCGCGTAATGGCCTTCTAATAATAATAATAGGTCATACTTTGGTAGGTAATAGGACTATGAATAAGTTCGTGCGGTTTTACAACAGATGGCGTAACTTGATTATTATTCCATCGATCCACATTTCCAAACATTCATTGGAGAGCTACTGTCGTAAGGCACAAACGTCAGTATAAGTTTTTTATTTGAAGCGTAAACAACAATATTTTTACCACACTTGAAAATGTCGAATTTCGTGCCAAATAATGTGTTTTTGCGGGGAATTCTTCTTCATTATTTTAATATGAAGAAAAAAGCAGCCGAAAGTCATCGTATCTTGGTGGAAGTTTATGGTGAGCATGCTCTATCTGAGCGAACGTGCCAGAAGTGGTTTGCACGCTTTAAAAGTGGTGATTTTGGCTTGGAAGACGAAGAACGCGAGGGTGCGCCGCCAAAGTTCATGGATACCGAATTGGAGGAATTGCTCGATCAAGATCCGGCTCAAACGCAAGAAGAGGTTGCAAAAACTTTGGGAGTTGATCAATCAACCATTTCCAAACGTTTAAAAGCCATGGGAATGATCCGAAAGGTAGGCCATTGGGTGCCGTATGAATTGAAGCCAAGAGACGTTGAACGCCGTTTTATGGCATGCGAACAACTGCTTCAACGGCACAAAAGAAAGGGTTTTTTGCATCGAATTGTGACTGGCGATGAAAAGTGGGTCCATTACGACAATCCAAAACGTCGGGCAACGTATGGATACCCTGGCCATGCTTCAACATCGACGTCGGCGCAGAATATTCATGGCCTGAAGGTTATGCTGTGTATCTGGTGGGACCAGCTGGGTGTTGTGTATTATGAGCTACTGAAACCGAATGAAACGATTACGGGGGATGTCTACCGACGACAATTGATGCGTTTGAGCCGAGCACTGCGAGAAAAACGGCCGCAATACGCCGATAGACACGACAAAGTTATTTTGCAACATGACAATGCTCGGCCACATGTTGCACAAGTGGTCAAAACATACTTAGAAACGCTCAAATGGGATGTCCTACCCCACCCGCCGTATAGTCCAGACCTTGCGCCATCCGATTACTATCTCTTCCGATCGATGCAACATGGCCTGGCTGACCAGCACTTCCGTAATTACGATGAAGTCAAAAAATGGATCGATTCGTGGATTGCGGCAAAACCGACCGAATTTTTCACAAAGGGAATCCGTGAATTGCCAGAAAGATGGGAAAAAGTAGTAGTAAGCGATGGACAATATTTTGAATATTAAATTTGTAACCATTTTACGTCAATAAAGTTTCCAATTTCGAAAAAACCGCACGAACTTATTCATAGTCCTATTAGATCGAAGAGGACCATCAAAATTCAAAGGCTTGCTCGATGCTTCCACACTAAATAGTTTACCCTAAATTACAATACTTACTCATGCTTAGAACTTCACATATATGGTGTACATATTTGAATCTACTGCGATTTATATTTACAACCAACCATTGGCGTTCTATAATTGCACAAACACAAGTTGCAAGCATTTCAAAAAAGTTGAATTGCAAAAAGTTTGTCTACGGTATCCGTAAATAAACAGTTTTTGCGCATATATCGACAAAAATACACTGAAAGCTATTGCGTAGTTATTACCGCTGCCATTACCTTTACTCAGCGACCTTGTAATATATGTACCTCTTCTGTCTTTCTCACCCTCTCTCCCTCTATTTTTCATACTCTCTAAATATCGCAACTGAAGTGCAAACAAATCATTTATCTGGTATTGTGTGAGGTTTATTGTTTCAACCTTGGCCTCTCACCAATGCCAGCAACATTACAGGTACATATGTAAGCAAGTATTTGCAAAAGGCACAAAAGTGCCTTGAAATATGCAACAGTTTTTCGACAGCTACGCATGGGACGTATATAAATTCGCATTGCATGTGGAAGACTATTAAGATAGGCTAAGCACATTGCTATATTATATGACATATGGGCACTTATAACTGTTTACATATGCGTGTAGAAATATACAATATTTTAAATACTCACCCAACAAGCCGGTATGTGTTCCACTTATAAATTCTTTGTTTATCCTGTCTCTTCTCTTGAATATATGCATTTTATAGCATTCCCCTTCTATGTACTACTATTTGCTCGTTAGACTTATTTATTTGTGCTTTTCTGTCTACATTGTTATTTGCATGCCCTTTCATTATGTTGTTGTTATGGTGACAATGCCTTTGTCCTCGCCCTCGCCTTCAGTCTCGAAAAATCGTTGCTTTGTGGGCTTGCAGCAACTTTTAGTTAGAGTTTTGGTGTTGCATTTTTTTAAATAATGCCACAAAAGAGAAGCGTAACAGCAGCATCCACAACTATTTGATTAAAAATAAAGAATATAGGGTGTTCCATTAAGTTCACTCAATTTGAGATTTGAATAAAAAGGAGTACTTGAATATTTGAGAAGTTTTGATATTATTTTTACTGTATTATAGAATGTGGGCGCGGTGTTGCTCTATACATGCAAAGTATTTGATAACACTGTTCAACAAAATGATAAAAAAACAAATTTACGTATTTCTCATATAAAATGAGAACTGCAAAGATTGTAAAAAAAATGAATTATGCAAATATTTAGTAAAAATGTGTCTTCTTATTTTCTATAACCTATCAAAAAAATACTGTGAGACCCCAGGAATCACTTGGTTGCACTGTGTAAAAGAAAAAGTTGTTGTTTTGGCCCTAAGCCAACCTGGCAGCAAACTTTAGTGTTCATGCACGATAGTCAAACTCCACAAGGATTTTGCTACAGCTCTTTTTAATTTTTGTATGCTGAGTTAAAGTCTATTTTTTTCCTTAAACCGTACGAGTTTTTCATCTTCGGTCATCTCTACAGGGTTTGATTGAAAAGTAATGAGCCTTCCCGCGCGGAGCGTCTGCCAAGCGATCAACCGAATCGGCTGGTGGGGGAAAATGATCGTTGGACCTTCCCTTTCAACAAAAACCGGTCCCAATTCGCTGACAACAGCGGTGCAGTCAACATCGCTCCACGCGTGAAAGCTGTTTTAAAAGTGTGTTAGGATTTTGCAGTGGCGAAAATGCAGCGATCGTTGGAGCAAAGTAACTCGATCAAATTTTGCGTAAAGCTAAACAAAACGAGTACCGAAACCATTGGGCTACTCAAGGAGGCTTACGGGGACCAATCTCTGTCCAGTGCCCAGGTAAAACGGTGGCATAAGTCGTTCAAGGAAGGCCGGGAGGTCGTCGAAGACGAACAGCGACTGGAAGGTCTTCGACGACGCAAACAGACGAAGATGTGAACCGGGTTTGTGAGTTTTTGAACATTGACCGTCGTGCTAGTCTACGTGAGACCAGTGAAGAGTTAGATTTCTTCTTGTTCCCGCGCCTGAAAGGAAAGCTGAAGGGGAGGCGTTTCGACTCCATCGAGGCGATCCAGAAAACTGTGTCAGCCGAATTGAACGCGGTTCCGGCGGATGAGTTTAAAAAATGCTTCCTGCAGTGGAAAGACCACTACCAGCGGTGTATTGACGCTCAAGGGTCCTATTTTGAAGAATATTAGTTGTATAAGCCAAAAGGTTTAATAAAACTGCTTAAAAAAATATTCACATTATCCATTTCATTTTTTTTTTTTTAGATTTTATGTATAATTTGAGTTTTTTTTCACATATTACCCTTTAACTTCTCGTCCAGGTATCCTTAGCCGAATTTGTTGATGTGTGACTACCATTCGGCTATACGCAGGTTCGAAACCTTGGACCAAATGATAGAAACGAGTTTTATTCCCCAAAAGTGAAATCATCGCCTTCAAAGTACTTCCCATCAACAGCAACTTGAAAAAATTTCTGGAACTCTAGTTTCGGTATAGCTATCAGAGTTGGCTTCGATTTTTCTATTACTTCCTTTCGGCTGTTAAAACGCGTTCCTCACAATGGTTTCTTGACTCGTTCAAAAAAAAAAATTTTAGTTAAAAATGGAGACATATCAGTTGAATTCGATGGCTGTTGGATGGTATTCGTTTCGTTCAAAAATTCACTGATAATGATGGCACTGTCCGACGGTGCATTATCATTGTCCAAATTCCACGAGTGGTGTTCCCATACAAAATCCTTTCTTTTATGGCGAATTTCCTTTTGAAAACGTCTCATAACGCCCAAATAATAGTTCTTATTAACTGTCTGACGAGGCGAAAATTCGTGATGAACAATACCGTTAAAATCCAAAAAACTATGAAGATCGTTTTCTTATTTGACTGAAAACGACGCGGTTTTTTGGTCGTGGTTCCCCCCGGGCTCTCTACTCACTCCCATAAACTCACGTCTCGTCTCCAGTAATGAAGCGTTTGAGAAATATTCTGTTGAACTCAGCCTTGGAAATCATTTCTTTAGTGATATCAACCTTTGGAACCAACTTTGCACATCCGAATCAAATTAACAAAAATGTCTGGAACAGATCCATAAGCAATGTTAAAGTCCTCTTTCATCGCTCTGAAGGTTAAATTTCGGTTATTGATCTTCTTTTCCGTCACTCTATTGATGTTTTCATCAGTTTTCTATGAAGACGGCCTGCCACTATGTTCGTAATGGTGGATGGACTCATGATCTCTTCTGTTTCCCAATATTCCCAAGATTTTCGCACCATTTAATCCATTTTTAACAAATTTAATACAAACTTGTTATTGCAAATTCTAATCCATTTTTAAAACTGTAAAGGTCAAAAACTCGTGCAGAGGTAGATTTTCTCAAAACGCCGTAAATTTTGCAAATGTCAAACATAAAAATGTTGGTAGGGATGCTAATGATAGATGTGGCAACCTAACAAATAAAAAAATAAAGTTCAAATCAGCTGACTTAGAGCGCCACCTAACGGTTGTTCCGGGAACGAGGAAGTATAGTGCAGTGTGGCCATGTTTTGTCATTTTTGTAAGATGTTTTGCCCTCACTGTCACATAGAATTCATCAAGCAATTCAGCTCGTTCATTATTCTTGATATAAAGGGTGGTTAAATTTTAAGGGCCGATGTTGAATGTGAACCACATCTAAACGTCAAGTTTTCTCTGCATTTTATGTAACATTTTTCAATTTCAGACTAACTCAATTTGAACCGTGGAAAGATACATAATCGAGCAACGCGTTAAAGTTATTCAGGCTTATTACTCGTATGAAAACGGGCATTCAAATCAAAATGCATATCGCGCACTTCATCTTCAGCGATGAGGCACATTTTCACCTCAGTGGATTCATCAACAAGCAGAATTGCCGCTTGCCGCACTTGGGCGAATGATAATCCAAGAGTGATTGCCAAAAAACCAATGCACTGACAAAGAGTGACTGTTTGGTGCAGTTTATGGACCGGCGGCATCATTGGGCCGTATTTTTTCCAAAATGAGGCTGGTCAGGCAGTTACTGTGAATAGTGCTCGCTATCGTGAGATGACGACGTACTTTTTATGGTCCGAATTGGAAGATATGGATGTGGACGATATGTGGTTTCAACAGGACGGTGCCATTTGTCACACAGCTAACGAAACAATGGCTCTTTCGCGCGAAAAATTTGATGGCCGAATAATCTCACGTCGCGGCGATGTCAATTGGCCGCCAAGATCATGTGATTTGACACCGTTGGACTTCTTTCTTTGGGGTTATTTGAAAGAAAAGGTGTACGCCGATAAGCCAGCAACAATTCAAGAGCTAAAGGATGAGATAATTCGGCACATTAATGGCATAGAACCTCAATTATGCCTCAACGTCATCGAAAATTTAGGCCATCTGATGGAGGTGTGCCGCCGAGACCGGGGCGGCCATTTGGCCAATATTCTGTTCCGTACGTAATTGAACTATGCCAATATTATCATAATAAAGAGAAATGATAATAATTTCTTAGAAAAATTGTATTTTATTCAAAATCAACACCGGCCCTTAAAACCTAACCACCTTTTATATACATAATTGGCGCATACTCCCTTTTTTTTGTGTTTGGCTAGCTTAGCTCCTCCTATTTGTGGCGTACGTCTTGATGTTGTTTCATAAATGGCAAGACCTCCGTTTCAAGCCGATTCCATTCCGATTTTTTATGAGGAGCTTTTTCATGGCAGAAATACACTTGGAGGTTTTCCATTGCCTGCCGAGGGGCGACCGCTATTAGAAAACACTTTTTCTTCATTTTGGTGTTTCACCGAGATTCGAACCTACGTTCTCTCTGTGAATTCCGAATGGTAGTCACGCACCAACCCATTCGGTTACGGCGGCTGCCTTTTTATAATTGTAATTTAACGCATCAAAAAATGTTAATGCATATATTAAATTTTGACTAATATTTTTTAAATTTGCGAAGCTGTTGAAGGGTAAAACTTCTTTCGGTAAAATTTTCCATAGCATTTAGGTCTAAATGCGGATCGATTTCGGCAATTTCTGTCAAAACTTCAATTATTTCGCATTTGTGCACATAAACTCTAACTTAGAGATGACTCAGCAAAAAATGGAGTGGAATGAATTAGAGGTTTCCACTTCGTCCTAGAACCCTTCTTGCACCGCTACCTTTCGCAATACACGATCCAGACGCAGTTCCCTCAATAAACCTAGAATGGAGCTGGGCTGGGCTGAGCGTATGTGTCTCAGAAATTAGTCGAAAAGCAATCAATCTGGCTATCTGGGTGGCAAAATTGCTCCAGAATATCATACATTTATTCTTACTGGGAATGTCGTTGCCAATCCAGCCATTTCATCAATAAAATGAAAATGGAGCCTAATGCGTTTCATGTTTCAATGTGAACGTGAGTTAATTGTCTACATTAGATCGCTTTCAATGCTTTTCCCTTCAAGCGTAATACCTATTTTCAATCTCGCTGCCAGGACGTTATTATGGACTTTATTGGACGATTATGACGTTACAACTACTATCACTTTTCTTTTGAGGCAGACTGCGCATTAAATCGATCTCGTAGCTATGTTTAATGGCATTTACATTTATCAAAATAAATATGTGCGCACATATAAGCCTTGCATCAATAAATAAGTTTCACACACTTCACAAATTAGGAGCTACTAATATTTTTCCTTAACAAAGAAATCATAGCTCTATCTACACCCAATCGAGTAAGTACATTTACCTGCATTGACACAAGTCTGAATTCCTACTTCGTTACATGCAACCAACTCACTACCAATTCCCCTACCAAGAAATGTTAATTAGGCAATCCACTTACCACGCAATTAGTTCAGAAGGCACCACTTGAGGTAATGGATACAATTTGTGGCACTCCCAGATTATCACAACAAGAATCAAAGAAACAAACAAATTCTGTTCATTACTTTTACAGCAAACAATCCTCAAAATATTGTATAATGCAAATACAAAAAAAGAAGCGGACTATTCAAGGAAGTCCAAAGAAAAAAACACATGGATAAAAGTAGTAATTGTGCAAATTTAAGCTACCCAAATAGTTCTTAGACGTAGCGCAAGAATGCGAGCCGAACACGTAAATTTACAAATAAGCACTTACTTGTAAGGGAAATCAGGTAAATCTTTACTAAGCAAGGTGGAATAAAGCAACGGCACGCCACAGCAAAGGGGTGAGCGCCTAAAGGCTGGCAACGAAAAAGTGTGAGAGAAATTACAATTAGCGCGACTGCAAAGAAAAGCTAGAATACTGATACTAGGAGAAAAGCAATTTTCAATAAAACCAACTCGTGTTGCTGTACATATAATGTTTTAGCGTCAAAAACCAGTAACAGGAACAACACACGCACAACGATCAATTGTAAGTAAACAATAGCGCCAACATTACCACACAAAGGTCAAAAGCCGACCACAAGACATTAGATATGTCTTAGCTGATATGGATATTTGGTTATTTGCATTAAATGCCGTGAGTTTTCCGTTTGGTATACGAGTATTGTTGTATAGCGTTGCATGTGCCTGTGTGTGCTTATGTTGAGCACAAGGAAGGAATGCGGCCGCATGCTAAAGAGCTATAAATGTAAAGCGACCGCAAAGCAAATGATTACAAAGCCATTTGTGCAGGACGCAAAATGAAAATATAAATACAAATGTAATATACTATACTTACATACATACAAGTATACCTGTACATATATATACATACATATGGATGCACTAGAAATGTTAATATGAATTTTAATACCGAAATTTCGGGATATTTTCTACGTAATATCGAAATGTACGGGAATCATCAATTTAAGTAATTATTGTCGGGGACAAGTCCCGAAATGGCGAGATTATGCTGCAACATTTCGGGATTGCGTGTTTGTTTAAAAAACACAATCGACAATTTAAGAGTTTAGGAATTTATGGCCCGGGAGGAATCCCGAAATTTCGGGATTATACAAAAACTTATTGGGATTGCGTGTTTGTTATTAAGTAAAATAAAATCGGCAATTTAAAAATTTAGGCAGGTATGCCTCGGGACAAATCCCAAAATTTCGCGGTTATATTATAATAACATATCGGGATTGTATTAAAAATATCTGGAAAGCAGATATTTAGTGAGGACTACATATCTATGGAAGAGTGCAACACTAGCCCAACTAGGCTACATAATGACTCGAAAAAATGGTATACAGATGAGTCCAAGACGAGGCAATGTTAAATTTGTTTACTAGAAATAATAATTCACAGGAAATATACCTTTAATACTTCAATCAATGTTAGTTTTCGAATGAATTCAAATATTTGTAAAATTTCTCTGAGAATTTTTAGTATAGACAGAATTCACTCCACTCCACAAGGTGGTGTTCTCTCGCCTTTCCTCTGGCTTGTTGTCGTAAATGACTTGCTGGAGGAACTGGTGAAAGGGGGCTGCAGGGTGGTTGCCTACGCGGATGAAAATGCTGAAAGAATTTTTCTATCCAGAACTACGCCGAAAGAGAATTCCTTTCAACTCTGTGTGGTTTCAACAAGATGGGGCAACGTCTCACATAGCCCAGACTGTTATGACAGAGTTGCGACGAAAATTTCCCAATAAACTGATTTCAAGAAACTCCGAATTTCGTTGGCCCCCCAGGTCGCCTGACCTTACTGTACCTGACTTTTTCTTGTGGGGTTTATGTAAACAAGAAGTTTATAAAACAAAGCCATCAAATTTGGATGAACTGAAACAATCCATTCGGGCAACAATTGCGGCTATTCCTGTCGCAACTCTCAAAGCAGCAATGAACAACTTTTTACTAAGATGCCGCACTTGTGTCAACGAGCATGGGGGGCATTTAAATTCAATTATTTTTAAAACTAGTTAAGCTACATTTAATAAAATTTAATGACCTTCAACTTGAAAAAAAAATAAATGAATTCCATACACTAAAAAAAAGTTATTTGAGATTCTTAATGTAGCAAAATTCATCAGCCACCCTGTATTTCAATCCTAATCTGTCCCTTTAACAGGTCTGTCTTTAACAAAAGAAAATTAACTAAACCAAAAAATCCTCACGGATTCATATTAGCTAATTTCGGGATTTTCATATACTCATTACAGTATTACGGGATCACGAAATCCCGATTTTGTAATCAAGAGGACGCGGATTACACGATCCCGGGACTAGCACCCCTAACATATATGTGTACAAGCAACCAAATACGGGTGAAAGGTATCTATTAAGCCGCATGCAAACTTTGGAAGCTCTCAACTTTTCGCTAAGTGAGGCCGTTCTTCGTTCACAGTTCTAAGGAAATTCCTGCGGCACTTAAGGCCACTTCCTTCATTCACTTGCCCCTACACGCATATCAATTTTCCAGTTCCCATTTATGCAAATATATTGCAATGGAATTACGTATACTACATTTTCCTTTTTGCAAAATGCCTCCCCATTCAGGGCTGAGTTGAAACTGCAAGAACCAGTATCACATTTTCGCTGTAAAATAAGCCATGAAATGGAATTGCTTGAGTGGGAAGGCCAATTAATGAGATTATTGAGAAAACATTTAATAGTTGCTTGAAAACAGAATTGTATGAGCTAAAAACTATTTGCAGCTGTCGGAAATTGATTGATTTTGAAGAGAAAAATTTAGCAATAGAAATACCCTAATTCTATATTATTAAAATAGATAAACTACTGAATAAAGCTGGGCTATCAGCTTTCGAAATGGTTGCCAAACTAAATGTTAAACCACTAAAGCAATCAATATTCACAAGCAATAGTTAGGTGAAGAAAAATATTAAATACTTAAATCATCCACACTATTCGGTCATATGTAGGGATCGCTGGAGGTGGGGTTGCCATCTTAGTCAGGAAAATAATTAATTATTATGAAATAGAAAATATCAAAACTAAAGTAATTGAAAACGTAGGAATTGAAATTCGTGGTGAAAATAATAGCAAAATTAAGATTTTTAGTGCATACTATCCGGAAGGTTCACCAACAAATGATCTGCGTAAATTTTATAAAAAAGATTTAAGACGTATTTTTAATGTTAAATGTGGTAATTTCAATAGTGAACATCGTGAATGGGATTGTATGAGAGCAAATGTTTGGGGAAATATACTCACTGTAACTTAAGAATGGAGAAAATGGGTTCCGCATAGACTTTCCATCGCCAATTTTCAGCAGAGAGTGAATGTGTGTTCTCAGCTGCTGTAACGGCTTGAAAATTAAAGTTTTTTGTACCGTATCGTTACTGATGATGATACATGGGTCCTTTACAATAATCCTGTTCGCAAACATCAATGGTTAGATAAAGATGAAACACCAGAACCGACCCCTAGAGATGGCCTTCACCTCAAAGAGGATTCTCCTGTCTATTTGGTGGGATGTGGCCGGTATTGTTTATTATGGACTTCTGGAACCAAACAAGACGATAACTGCTAATTATTATTCCCATCAGCTATCAAACCTGAATGAGGCACTTAAAAAAAATCGACCGTCTTTAGTGAATAGACGCAAAGTTTTGTTTCAACACGACAACGCCAGACCTCATACCGCAAGGCAAACAGTAGGCAAGCTGAACGAGCTCGGATAGGTGCTTATGCCGCATCCACCATACCCTCCGGATATTGCGCTTTGTGACTATTACCTTTTCCGTGGACTTCAATCCCTTATGAGTAACAAGAACTACTCCACAAAAGAAGCTATAAAAAGGCATATCGAAGCGTATTTTGAGTCCAAGGACAAAAAAAATTTTTGAGCAGGGAATTAAAAATTTACCTACACGTTGGGAAGACATTGTCAATAATGAAGGAAAATATATTATTGATTAATAAATACTTTAAACATCTTTTTTATTAATTTTAAAACCACCTTTAAAAAACGCACGAACTTATAGACTGACCTGATAAAACCGCTTCATAGATTTCAATAAAATTTATACTGCTTTTGAAAAACACAAAAAACAGTCGTGATCGATCCAAGAATTTCGATTCTTTAAACAATTAATTGTCGGTTTTTTTCTCGAAAATCTGAAAAATATTTCCTGAGACCGCCATATGGTTAATTTTGAAAAAAAGCTTCGATCAGTCACAAGATTATCTATTAATAAAACTAATTTCTCTTGTCCGATTGATTTTAGATGACTCTACAAGGGCTTGTGATGATCACCGCAAAGGGACTTCTAGAGAAACGGGCTCCACATAAACAGCGATAACTTTTACAATTAATATATTTTTTTTTGTTGAAATTTTGCTGAAGTCAAGTCGAAATATGATGTACTAGTGCTATGTTTTTATTTTGTAAAATAAAGCAACTGACTAGCAAATAAAAATTATTGAAGATCATCATATTTTCGAGCCCCTGACTACCCCCAATCTTAATTTTTTTTTTATTTACCTGTGCCTTCAACGCTTTGAATTCCCGTGGGAGTATGAACTTTTCCGCAAATTTGGGTCACAAGTCTTACATCTTCTTCCTGTTCTTAGCCTTTCATTATAGATTTGCACCTATTTTTCTTCACACAATTTACAGATATAATTTAACAATTTACATACATATGTACATAGAATATTATTAACATTATAAAATAATTTTATTATTGCACTTCCGTTGATTTTGAAAGCCAGCTTTTGCGCCATCTTTTTGGTGGACGGCCCAGCCCGCGTCTTCCTGATTGTATAAAGTCTCTCACTGCTACATATCGATACTAGTTAATCTCGTCGTTTGATTTCTGTACACAAATGTTAAAAAAATGCAATAAAACTATTTTGCATAGAGGCCCACAAATACCTTCTAATTTGAAAAATCTATATATATTAATAATTAAAAGCACACGTAACGATGCATCTCGTTTTTCTTTTTGTCTGGAAAACTCTTAACAAACAAAAATTTGTATATACTGTGGGCAAAAAGTAAGGTGAATTTGGAAAACTCTTTATTTATTCTTATAAATCAATTTCATCCCCTTCAAAATAATCCCCTCTCGATGAGATACACTTATGCCAACTATTTTTCCAATCCCCGAAACATGCCAAATAGTCCATTTCCGGTATAGCCATCAGCACCTTCTTCGATTCAGCTTTTATCTCCTCAATCGACTCGAAACGCGTTCCCCGGAGTGGTCTCTTGAGTTTTGGGAATAGCTAGAAGTCACACGGAGCCAAATCAGGCGAATACGGTGGTTGCGGAACGATATGCGTGGAATTTTTGGCGAAATGGTCACGAAGAACGAGTGCAGTGTGAGACGGTGCATTATCGTGATGCAAAAACCTAGAGTTGTTGGCCCATAATTCTGGTATTTTTAGATGAATTGCTTCACGTAAACGACGCTCAAATAATATTCCTTATCAACAGTTTGGCCATATGGAAGGAATTCATAGTGCACCACACCACGAAAATCGAAAAAAACTGTCATCATGACCTTTATTTTTGAACGACTTTGACGTGCTCTTTTCGATCTGGCCTCGCCTTTAGCACGATATTCGCTTGATTGGTCGGTTGTTTCAGGGTCGTAAGCATAAATCCAAGTCTCATCTCCCGTAATGATGCATTTGAGCTTGTCCTGATAGTCTGAAAGCATTGTTTCACACACATCAACGCGACGAATTTTTTCCAAGAAATTGAGAGTTTTCGGTACCAAACGAGATTTGACTTTTCGTAGGCCCAAAATGTCTTTCAAAATGGTTTTCATAGATCCTTCTGATGTTCCGATTATATCAGTAAGGTCTTTAACAGTCAACCGACGATTTTTGAGCACTAACTCCTTCACTTTATTGACGTGTTGGTCATCTGTTGACGTCGATGGTCGTCCGGAGCGCCCCAAGTCATCAACACGTTCTCGACCCTCTTTGAAGTTTTTGTACCACTTATAAACATTTTTCTGCGACATGATCGAATCACCAAATGCCTTCTGCAACATTCTAAAAGTTTCCGCAGGCGAAATTTCATTCCGCAAACAAAATTTGATGGCACTTCTCTGCTCAATCAAATCAGACATTGTAAAAATCGAAAACTGCACTCTTGGTGCTTTGGTAAACACAAGCGTAAATATATTACTGATAATGACATTCACATGAAAGTTGGTCCAGATGTTTTTAACAGTGCTGCCAACTCATGAAAAAATAACTATAGCGAAATTTTAATCCCGCGAAGTTTGACAAATAAATTCACTTTACTTTTTGCCCACAGTAGTATGTACATGTGTAATTGTTTAAATCATTTCCTGTTTGATATTTAATAACTTTTGTGATCTTACCTAGAAAGATTTATCATCAGAATAAAAAATTCGAGGCCTATATTTATAAGGGAAGATCTCTCGTGAAACGGGCTGGTATACTTTTATACTTTTCTTAGCGATATGAGGCGACTTCGATGTATCAGAAGTACTGGAATGAAAATTAAAATCATAAAACATTGAAATTGTTCATTCAGATCGTATTGTAATTTATTTTACATTATTATTTCATTATTTATTCCATAGTCCTTTAGAAGCTAAAGTTTTCCAAATATTTTTATTTCTAATCATAGGTCTCAGCTTACACGGTTTCAAGAAATCAAGGGCTGAAGTGCTTGAGAGAGGACATTAAGAATGACTTCAGCTAGAATAGGATTCGAAATCGATCTCACAGAGTTTAGTAATAAAAATTTGGCCTAATAATTCTCATGAGTAGAAAAAGTAGAAATATTTGTGAATTTAAGCGACTCGCCTTTGAAATAATTGATGATGTAGTTGCAATTAAGTGCACTAAATTTTTACTCAAGTTTTAGGTTCTTTATTGCGGCTACTGCAGCTGAATGGGTTGGTGCGTGACTACCATTCAGTAGTGCATGGCTCAATGCCTGGTCATGAAACATCAAATAGAAGAAAAAATGAAACACCAATACCGCTCACTCCTAAACAGACAATGGCAAACTTTCACGTGCATTTCTGGCATGAAAAAGCTCCACATATGTAGAAAACCATATGTAGAAAACCACAAATGAGATAAGGAGCTTAACCAAACACCCGTAAAAACACCCTTTTCGCCTCTGAACAGCTTTAGATCTGGATGGCTACCAAACTCTTTCTTTTCATGCTTCGAATTCAAATGAAAAAAGAATTTATACGCCTTGCCCCTTCTCTTAGTTAAGCAAAAGGAGGGTGACAATTGAGCATACACCGATTATCTATAAATTTTATACAGCAAATTTAACTAATTCACTATTCACTACGTTTGAATAAAACAGAACCAGCAGGTGGCGCTGAAGTTGATTTATCTCTAAACTTCGTATTGGCGCAAAATAACTCCGCTTGGGCGGAACAGAGAGTTTTTTAGCTACGAGAGTCTACAGCTAACTGAACTTGCATTTGAATTTCAAACCCCCCTTCCTCCCTTTGTAATTAAGCACACCCAGTTAGTTCACATGCGTGCAACCATTAAATATCGCATGCACTTTCTCACGCTTTCAACTTGTAATGAGGCAGAAGAAAGCAAAGAGGTAAAAAAAGTCAGAAAAAAGACTAAATACAAAGCAGAAACACGCATCTTACACTTTCGCATTATGTCTTTAATGTGTATTTAATGCCAGTCACGCATGTAAACGCCAACCGCCACCTATAACTACCACTGCGTTTTCGATTGCAACAGTGGTGGCACAAAATTGTCTTAAAGTACACAAATACCTACATGTACGAGCATGCATGTTTATGTAAGTAGATTATTATATGTACATATGCATGTATGTACGCATGCTTACATGTGTGTACTCGTATGCACGCCGTACGTAAGCGGCCATCCACAACATGGTGCTACATGGCGTATGAGTAACTTGTACTAATTGAAATTCAATAATTTCATGTATGCGGCATACCGCCACCACACCAAATACACACAAACCAACACACACATGCACATGGGTATGCACACATCCCAATATCACCGCTACAAAACCTTACACGCCGCACATGCCACAACGTTCACAACATGCCACGCGCTGTGTGTCCACCACTCTCACTTGAATTTAGAAAAAAAAATTTATTTTATTACATGTATGTGTGTGTGTGTGCAGGCACGTTTGTACGTATATATATATATATATGTACATATATAAGTGTATGAAGGTGTTTACCTGAGTGCGCGGCAGCACCACAAACGACGTCAGCACACTTGGACTTTTAGAAAAAGGACATTCTATGCAGTCGTCTTGAGTTGATCGGTCGTTGGGTTGCGTTGTCGGGCGTTCTATAAATATTTTTATGCTATATGCTATACTAATTGTGACGTCGCAAGTTTGCTTAAATTTTTGGTGACGGTGGTGCAATTGCTATTTTCGGTGTAATTTGCGTAGGCGCACGCTTGTAATAAGACACTTTGTTAAGTTCCAAATTTCGAAAAATGTTTGAGCTCTCAAAACTATTTTCGCTGAGACGGTAAGCAGATAGCTATTTATAAATCACATAACATGCGTATGCTTACATATACTTTTTACTTGCCATATGTGCTCACTTAGTTAGTGCCTAATTTATGCCGTAATATAATGAGGTAATAAGCCAGCTGACTTCCACAGTTACCGTTTAACCCGTGGCAGAGCTAGAACTTATCGTTCTGATCTTGATTAACATAATCAGTGTTGAATAGATTTTTTTCATTTATAATTAGGTGCTTAATTAATTTAGTGTGATTTAGTGCCTATTTGAAAAGCTGTCAACATAAATATATTTGCCACGAATGACACAAGTTCGCCAGTGCAAAAAGAAAAGGTTGTGCAATCGAAGATTTATATGCAATATAAAAACACTTCTTATGTTTTGTAGTGTGTGGATAGTGCTGCAAAAAAATCAAATTCATGCAATTTGTTTTTTTTTTGTTTTTTTTTTTTGTACTCGGAAAATTGATTGCATATAAGAGCAAATAACTATCAGCTTTGTAATAAACATGTGAAGTAAGTGGGCAGCTTTACTTTTATATTCTCTCAGAATCGGCTGCTTCATAGAAAACATGCCGCTTGTTGAAGTTTTTAGTGAGCTTGTTTTTTGCTTTGCTGATGAAGTTACATGTACATATTTATGAGGAAAATCTGCTGTTATTTTTTTTATATTTCCCGCGGAGCTTTACTTTTATAATCTCTAACAATCGGCTGCCTTATAGAAAAAAAGCCGCTTACTGAGGTTTTTAGATACCTGTTTTGCTTTGCTGATGCAGGTACATGTATTTATGGAGAAAATCTACTATTATTTTCTTAAATTTCCTATGGAGACAGTGAATTTTCAAAATACGGAAATTTCGTAAGATTATTAACTGTTAGTACAAAGCAAAAAGTGCCTCAATTTTGCTGTGCAATTTGCTGCAGAACCTGGGTAGCCGCAGGGAATTTGAGAAATTCTACGGGCAAGTGAGGGCCTGCTGAATACTCAGGTTCGATACAGTCTAAATTTAGATTTTAATAAAAACAAAATTAATTAATTTAAATTTATTTAATTTAATTATTTAAAATTTTTTTTAATTAAAATTTTTATTTTTTTAATTTTAAATTTAGATTTTAATAAGAAGAAATTATAATTTATTTACATTAATTTAATTTAATTATCTAATAAATTATAATAATTTAATTTAATTAAATTATTTAAAATTTGAAAATTTTGTAAAACACTCAGTCTCGACACAGTGTAAATTGGGATTTTAATAAAAAAATTTCAATTTATTTCAATTAATTTAATTTAATTATCTAAATATTATAACAATTTAATTTATTTATTTAAAAATTTAAAATTTATTTGAGTTTAAAATTTTCAAAAAGTTAAGACTTTAAATTAATTTAATTTATTTAAAGGAGGGGTCTAGGGTTTTAGCATTTTTTTAATGAATTTTTGAGACTTTGCTTTAGAGATATGAATAGTGAAAATGTATTTAAACTTTTTGTACATTATAAAGCATCATTTCAACAATATTGTACTAAATTTTTGTAAGAAAATATCGGGAAATAAGCCGGTGAGGTAACTTTTCCGAAAACGCCTTTTCCAAAAGGTGATTTGCGGTGATTATCGTATCTAGTTGTAGAAACACCTGAAATAAAAAAAAAAGAATTATTTGGTTAAATTATCACCAAAACCTCCCCCCCACTGGCTCCGATTTTTTTTTTTCATTTTTACGTTGCCAGCGCGTTTTTGAAGCAAAAAGTGCGATTTTCACTGATTTTTTCGCTGTATAAGTGGAAACCGCCCTTAATGTAAAACAAAAAAGTGAAAAATCTCTCAGTGGGGGGGAGGTATTTTATATATAGAAGTTGTATACCAAATTTGAAAAGGATCGGTTAAATATTGTTGAAGTTCTAATAGTCACGGACTTTGAAAAAGTGGTTTCGAGAAAAACGCGTTTGAAAAAAAGGCATTTTTGTAACGCTCCGCTCCAAACGCTCGCAGCTGTCGCAGAGGAGTGGGGACAAAAACGTCTATAACTCCAAAAGTTTTGCTCCGATTGAGCTGAAATTTTTGGACAATATTTTTGAGATGATTTACTATAAGAAAAAGCTATTTCCAAAAAATCGATTTTTTGAAAGTCAAACCCTAGACCCCTCCCTTAAATTAATTTTTTTTTTAAATTTGAACAAATTAAATTAAAATTTTAATTTTTGAAATTTTTCAGTTCAAATAAATTTTAAAATTTAAAAAAATTTAAATTTTGAATTAAATTGTTCAAAATTTTATGTAAATTTATAATTAAACTTATTCAAATTTAAAAATTTTGAAAAGACAAAGTTCAAAACAATTCTATCATACTCCGCGTTAAATATTTCTAGCTCTAAGAATCACCGACAAGTTTTGAAAATTTATTCGTTTCTTAATTCAGTTAAGTAAGCTTTGTATGCAAATTTAGTTATTTCTATTACAAAAACCATATAAATTCAAGGTTCCAGCAAAACGTAAATTTACACGTAACTCAAAAAATTTCCCTTAAAAGTTAATTATTGTATATTAAAAGTGAAAAATTTTGAGAGTGTAGTTTAAGCCTATTTAATTTGGGCTAATAAGCTGCAAATTAACAAAAAATGCATCCAAAATTTCAATTTTTGTAAGCAAAATTTTTAGGGAAACTTCAAGAATGGAGTTGTATACCCTATTAAATTTTAAGATAATAAAGTGTCAAATGATTCACAAATCGCGTGGATTTTTCACATTTTTTTTTACTGGTGCTCTAGAGCATTTTCTCCATATAACGAATGGTCGAAATTTTTTATATGGAAACCATTCAAAAAATAATCAAAAATCAACTCGATTTTCACGCCACTTGAAACTTGTACTCATCCGAAATTTTTCTAAAAATCCTGATTAACAAATATACAATTTTTGATGAAAATTTGCTAATCCCTTTTTCACTTAAAACTTAGAGTCATATGATTTTTGTAGGAAAATGAACTAAGTTTTCAATATTCATAAGTCTCTACATTATAGTTATATAAGCCTGCGTATTTTATGTAAACAGACCTAGAAGGACAAGATGGAATCTTTACATGTCTTTGAGTGGCATTTAAATTATTAACCTGTCTCTGGCAGCTCGCAAATTCAAAACGAAATATTCCGTGGCTTGGATGATAATCTGTCTCATAAGTAAGTGGCGCGGAATATGTAGCCAAATATATTTATAAGTAAACTTTTGCCTTGCAACCTAAAAAGCAACGTTTCTAGTTTGGGCGTAGTTAGATGAAGTGTCACACGACGGCCTTAAGAAGCCGACCACAGCGCTTCTGAAAAAGGATTTTCCCAGCTATTATTAAACCTCAGCTGTTATTAAGCACAGCAATTGAACTTACAATTTATGTAAAAATGCTTCCATGTCCAAATCGTTTAACACCAGAACAACGCTTCCAAATGGTGAAAGCTTTATTATTCAGATTTATTAAAAAAAATAGTAAAAAGTTAGTCTGATCGAATGGCCCATATACATCTACCTACACATGTGCACTTATGCCGAACATCATATCCAAAAATTAATGCCATGAAATTATCTACCAGATTACAATAAGCAAAAATGTATTCCAACAATATTTCATTTTTGTATTACCATTTGAAGTTCCTAAGCTCGTAAGAAACACTCTTTACTTAAGGGCATTTGTATTTAGGTCATTTCTGATTAATTTGGTTAGACGTATGACGTGATGTGCAAAATTTAAGAGACTAATTTTTGAGATTTTGATCGACCAAATATTTACAATACGCCAAATCTTGGAAAAGACCCACGAAAGGAGAATCGACACACACCATCTTTTCGTCGATTTCAAAGCTGCATTCGACAGTACGGAAAGGAGTTACCTGTATGCCGCGATGTCTGAATTTGGTATCCCCGCAAAACTAATACGGCTATGTAAGATGACGTTGCTCAACACCAGCAGCGTCGTCAGAATTGGGAAGGACCTCTCCGAGCCATTTGATACCAAAGGAAGTTTCAGACAGGGTGACTCGTTGTCGTGTGACTTCTTTAACCTGAAGTTGGAGAGGATCGTACGAGACGTAGAACTTAATCCCTCAGACACAATATTTAATTTTATTAATATTTTATAAGAGCCTACAATTGTTGGCGTATGCCGATGATATCGATATCATCGGCCTTAACAATCGCGTTGTTAGTTCTGTCTTCTCCAAACTGGATAGAGAGGCAAAGCAAATGGCTCTAGCGGTGAACGAGGACAAAACGAAGTACCTTCTGTCATCAAACAAACAGTCGGCACACTCGCGTATCGGCAACCACGTCACTGTTGACAGTTATGATTTCAAAGTTGTAAAGGACTTCGTATACTTAGGAACCAGCATTAACACCGATAACAATGTCAGCCTTGAAATCCAACGTAGAATCTCTCTTGCCAACAAGTGCTACTTTGGACTAAGTAGGCAACTGAGCAGTAAAGTCCTCTCTCGACGAACAAAACTAACACTCTACAAGACTCTCATCATGCCCGTCCTAACGTATGGCGCAGAAGCTTGGACGATGACAACATCCGATGAAGCGACGATTGGAGTGTTTGAGAGAAAGATTCTGTCCAAGATTTTTGGACCTTTGTACGTTGGCGACAGCGAATATAGCAGCCGATGGAACGATGAGCTGTATGAGCTTTACGACGACATAGACATAGCGCAGCGAATAAAGATCCAGCGGCTACGTTGGCTGGGTCATGTCGTCCGAATGGAAACAAACGCTCCGGCTTTGAAAGTATTCGATGCGGTACCAGCTGGTGGTAGCAGAGGAAGAGGAAGGCTGCTACACTGGCGAGACTACCATCCGGCCGGGCCTGGCCTTGAAACTCACTATGGGCAGGAAACACCAAATCATAGAAAGGTTTTCGCTATTAGCGGCAGATAATGGCAAACCTCCGAGTTTATTTCTGCCCTAAAAATTATCTTCATAAAAAATCATTTTCCCTTCGAAGGCTGCATAAAACTGTAGGCCCGTCCATTTATGAAGCGACCCATTGAAGAGCATCAAGCCCATCACGGCACAAATTCGAGGAAGCGGTCGGCCAAACATCCAAAACAAGATGTAAGAGCCAATTATATATACCCTAAGCAGTGTAGGTATTGACGTTCGTTGAGGGCATCCTATAGTGCGAATAGGCAGCCTTGGTTGAGACTAAGACTGCTCACAGGTAACTACACCGTTCATAATCGAAGCATTTTCATCCACGTTCTTCATCTACCAACTGAGACGGAATACTTTTGAAGTTTGGAGGCATTTCAATACATTTAATATGAATCTCTCTAAATACCAATATTAGAGAATAAGAATAGCGGATCTTATGACTGTTAGGAGTGCGGCTTCCAAGAAGTATAGAGAGCCAAAATTAGTCTTCTAGTCCATAATTTTCGCTGTTTCTATCACTCAATTTTTTATTTCTCATAGTCTATAAGTTGATTCGAGTCATACGGCCAATACGAAGGACAAACGGTGGTGTTACTTTTATCCATCGTATTGGCCGTATTGGTCAATTTTCTAAGGAAGCTCTTTGACAGTTTCCGCAATGGTTCCAATGATTCCAGTCTACTAATATGGGCATAGAGTTTGAGACACGTTCTTATTCTTCTTTTTCCTTGATTCTGTCCCGTTTTACTTGGAGTCAGCTCTCCTGGTTCGAAATTGCCAAAATTTTCGATCTCGTCTCGTTGTTTAAATTCGCACGTCTGATGTCGCCTTCGACCTGCTTCGTTTATGTACTTTACATATGTTGGGGTTACCCTACCTCCCTCAGCGCCGTAACGATGTTTAGAACTTTCTTTGTCATATCGGATTCAGGCTTCCTCTGGACGCGAACATACCAGCGAAGACGGTTTTCTTGTAGTTTTTGCTCAGTCGACGAGATTTCAAGACTTCCACAAATGTATCGGTTTGGTAATTTGTCCAACATTGTGACGCATATTGAACTTCTCAGCATTTTGATTTCTACTGTTTGAAGATTTTTTTTCCTGTGTCTTTTTTAGACCCCCGTTCTGGTAGATCAAAATCAATCAATGAATGACCAAAAATGTGGATCAGCATGTCAACAAGCACGTCAAGGAACTAAAGATTAGTTACAAAGGCAATCGGAAAAAAATTCGAGCCGGCTGTTCTCAGAAAGAATTTCGACATTTAATGATGATCCATTAATGAAACGCATATGAGAACAAAAACCGAAAGAGGTTGTGATCAAATCATTGTGCACCAGACTAAATGGTGGCCAAGTCTGGGATGACGACCAATTAGGTTTTGCTAAGTCTTTGGTGGTATTACAAGGGAAGCCAGTATAAGTTAACCTCATCGGGTTGAATATTTAATGCGGACCTCTGCTGTTAACAGCTCCAATTTAAGGATATTTCAATATTTTCAACTTTGGGAATCTACTAAGCAAAAGTCTAAACAATTATTATATTTTTAAGGTCCATTTCTGACCGTTTTTTCTTCATTTTTATCAAACGTTGACACTGAGATAATTAGGATTATATTGTACAATTTAGATCGAGTATTCGTTTTTGGTCATTTTTTTCTTTTTTATGCATAAATCCGCAATTAAATAAAAATGCATTCCTATTATTAAAATAAAGAAGTATTTGGATAAGCCAAAAAGCTTATACCTTAGAAATTTTAATAATTCGAAAGGCATACCAAATCATCTCTGCCTCCCGGCTAACTGCGGCAGCAGAAAAAATCGTGGGGGAATACTAAGGCGGCTTTTGCCAAAGTCGATCAACAACAGACCAAATCTGTATGCTAAAGCAAAATATTAAAAAATGCTATGAATGCAACACATCCTACTCGTCGATTCGAAGCAAACTTTTGACAGTGTTCTCCGAGACAAAATCCCAGAAGTGCTTGCCGACTTTGGCGTCAACGGAAAACTCATTTAGTTGGTAATGGCAACTCTGACTAACTCTAAGGAAAAGCAGTTGTGCAACAAACCGTGTCAAAGCCCTTCGAAATTTTCTGTGGCGTAAAACAAGGCGACTCGCTTTTTACATTTGTCTACAATCTTCTTCTTCAGCATGCGATAAGAAATGAAGTCAAGTTTCGAAATCTTCTTAGTCGCTCAGGAATAACAATCGCGTATGCGGACGATATCGCAATGATGGTAAGGAACATAAGGTATATATTTGAAACCCTTTGCAACAGTGAAAGTCGTGCAAAAGCCATAGGCCTTAGAATAAATGAAGGCAAAACTGAATATCTAGAGAGGCGAAATCCTAAAAACATCGAAATCGGGGCATTTACCTTTGAGGGTGTTCCAAATTTCAAATATTTGGGAGTGTTAATTAAAAATGCGGAAATTCTTCATCCCCACCGCCGTCTGGAGCAATGAGAAGTTGCCTCCATCCTGCACTAAAGCCATCATAGTGAAGCTACTCAAGAAAAGCGACCTGCGTGACTGCGGCAACTGGTGGGAATAACTCTACTTCACACCATCTGCAAAATTGTAGCCGTAACCATACAAAAAAGGCTAAAAGATATCGACGAGACGAGCAAACTGGTTTTCGCCCTCATCGAAGGTATGTTGACCAAGCCAACACACTTCGAATTATAGTAGAACAATCAGTTGAGTGGCGCTTCCCGATCTGCATGGTGTTCGTAGACTTTAGGAGAGCGTTTGACACTATCAACCGAGATGCAATATGGCTAGCACTGAGTAGAAAGGGAGTTTCCGCCAAGATAATCCGCCTCATCAAAGCCCTCTACGAGAACTTTGAACTGGCAGTGCTTCATGAAGTCGATATTAGCGATCCATTCACTACCAACGCAGGAGTAAGGCAAGGTTGTCCCCTGTCGCCCCTTCTCCTCGCCATCGCCCTTGATGACGTCATGAGCCGACTGGCCCTGCACAAAAAACGCATCGTATGGACATCTTGAGGACCTGAACTTCACCGATAACATCTGCCTCCTCTCTCACAAACTCTCTGGCATGCAACCAAAGTGGACAAACTAGTCGCGCTGGCACGCACTGTCGGACTGGAGGTCAACATAGCCAACACGAAGGATATGAGAGTCAACCACAATAAAGCAAGACATCTAAAGGTTGACGGGTGCCTGGTGGAGTTTATCGAAAGCTTTCGCTACCTCAACTGCAGTATCACGACAGATGGTAGAGCAGATGAAGATGCCAACTACAGGCTAAACAAAGCAAGGACGGCATTCGGGCGAATGCATACGGTGTGGGGGAGTTCGCAAATCTCCAGGCGCACTAAACTACGAATATTTGGCTCATGCGTAAGGGCAGTATTGTTGTACGCAAGCGAAACATGGCTGGTCTTTAATACCATCACACGGAGGATACAATCCTTCATCAATAAATGCCTCCGCTTCATCTGCAGAATATTCTGGTCAAACACCATCAGTAACGACGCACAGTGGAGATTAACTTATGAGGAACCCATTCTTAGGCAAATCCAATGCAGAAAGTGACGATAGATAGGTGACACATTAAGAAAACCACCAGATAGCATCATGAGAATGTTACTGGACTGGAACACGCAAGGGAGCAGCGGTCGCGGTTGGCCAAAAAACAAAAGAAGGTTTGGAGACGGTGGAGAAGTGGAGAAGGTCGATGTTGCGCGAACTAGCAGATGCCGACATCTCATGGAACGGTGCAAAAACAACAGCACATAATCGTGTACGATAGGAGAGTCTTGTCGAGGTCCTATGCTCCCGAGAGGAGTGAACAAGAAAAAAAAAATCAAAAATGACAAGAGTAGTCATGACGCAATACAAGACAGAATATTGGCAGCCAATAAAGCATATTACGCCCTTACCAAATTGCGAAAGTCTAAGCTGCTGATACGCGAATGTAAATTCCGCCTCTACAAGTCAATAATACTGCCGGTGCTGTTGTAAGGCTGCGAGTGCTGGACAATGACAAGCAAGGATGAAATAAGAAGGGTGTTTGGCCCCATGCGCTACAACGATGGAAAATACCAAAAACACTACTTATGCCGCTACTTACGCCAATACTTATACCGAGGAGAACATGTCGTTAAACACAATAAAGTCCCAAAGGCTTTAATAGTTAGGACGCATTGTGCGCACGGAGGATAGCTGCCCTCAAAAATCCTTTTTAACAATAAACTCTCTAACGACGCGGGTCCGACGTCGTCCAGGGTTAACCTCTCTTACCCAAGTCATAGCCGACCGGAAAAAGTTACGAGTTTAGAGCTGCAAGTATATTGTCATGAGCCGTGCAGATTGGAAGAGGATAGTGGACGAAGCTAAAGTTCAGCCTGAGCTGTAATTGCTACTTGATGATGATGATATAATGTCTCTAAAATGGACTTGACATCTAAAGTTGCAAAAGTAAAGGAAGTAAATTACAATCTGATTTCACGAATCTTAATTGAAGTTTGGTGCTGTATTAGTTAGAGTACAATTGAATGAATTTTCAGTTTCTAATAATCAAATAAAAATTTTAAGCAAAGCCCCTTCACTTTTCCAAAGTCTAGTGACAAATACATAGAAAATTATGAATGCACGAGATTTATGAAGGTTGTGAAAAAAGTTATAAATCGAATAAATTACCATTACCCTAAAAATCTATCTGTTAAAGTTGCCCACATTTTCCATTAAACAACTGCGCATTTCGTCGAAATATTTAACACATTTCCAAGTAGTAAATACGAACATAATAGCTCTAAGTTAAACACACACAGCAGGGACACTAACGCTAATATACACACACACACTTATCACAAAAACTCACTTTACCGCGCCACCGCCCAATGCAAACGTTTTGTTGTGGTTTTAGCGATCACAGCAACGATTGCTATGATACGCGTCGCTGGCGAGCGAAACAAACAAAACAAAGCAAAAACATAACAGTAAAATAAAGGACAATAGCAATAAAACCATATATATTAGATAATACGTACGTACACAATAAAATGGGTTGAATATTACAGCGACCGCAGCCGGTAAAGGCAAAGGTGTAGCATACATGCAGGCGCAAAAGTAGCAGCAGTACAAATCAAACAACAGCTGTGTGGTGTAGTTGCGAATACAACTTAGTTTATCGACTTCGAGAAGAAAGAAAAACTTTACTGTCGTGCAGTAAACTCAAGTGAAGTGGACAAGTGAACCAAAGTGACGCTGAAGAGCGCAGGACGAGCGCGCAATTAAAATAGAATTATTTTATTGCTTACCACTGCGGTTACAGTGGGCAGAGCGCAGTGGGCAGTGGGCAGTGGGCAGTGCGCGTAGTTCAATAACCTTTCGAAGGTTCGATATGAAGCAACGACATTGAAATGCCGAAAAGCCATATGTGATTCACGAATTGCGTGGTGCCGATGAAAAGGAAGAAAAAAACAAAAAAAAAAAAAAAGCATTTATCGATTTTTAGGCTAGCAGCTGTTTGTGTTAATAAAACAACGAAACGAAAAATACTTAGTACTAGTATAAGTGTGATTATTGTTGTTGTATTTTCATACATACTATAATACATAAAAGGCAGCGTCTGCTCTCGTCTGTCTTTATGTAGGTGTGCGCCCGCTTTTGTGCATGTGTAAGGCAAAGTATTAACTAGGAATTAATTCACGAAAGCGGCTTACAATATTTTCGATGCATTTTTAAAAATGAAAACTTACAAAAGCTCTCAAACTTTTTGGAGCAGCACATAAAAATTGAATATGCAATACTTTTCAACTTTTACAAGCACACGTTTTTTCTGCGCCAAACACTTAACCAGATTTTTCTCTCATCTTCCATTCGTATGTATATAAATATTTGTTTACGTTTTCCAATACCAACAAAATTGACTTTTCACTAAAAGCATAATCACGTCTTGCGCTCATCGAAATCATCGCTTCAACTGGCACTTTTTATTCATTACTTTGAAGCCGTTTAAATCAGCTGTATATACACAAAAACGCTTGGAATGCATGAGTATTCTTTTTTTTCACCTTAGCATATTTGCATCAATCGCTTTTTAAACGAAAATTTCACATATTTAAAAAAAAAAAATTCTCAAGCAAAAATAAATAAAATTAATTAATGAGTCCTTTTGAAATGCTGCCACGCAAAGAGTTTCCTACCCGGCGTGCCAATTTGCTACGTGGCCCAAAGTTAAGTTTAAGGTAATTAAGGTCATATTTTTTTAATGGCATATTAACTAGAAATTTCATTGCATATTTCGTTGGACTTGAATTCAAATCCCATTGTGCCGTGAAAAAATTCGTATAGTGTTTTTTTTTTCAAAATATGTGCTTGATTTGAGTTAATTTGAATTCTCAAAATTTCACCCAAACTTTCAACTTTTTAAAGAGATAATTGCAAGTTTCAAGTGACTACAAAATATCACTGATTTTTGACAATTTTTTTTTTTTTTTGCGGTAATACTAGGCCTTTTCTTTCATATAAAAAATTCAAGCAGGTGCTGTATATGGAAGAAAATGCGTGACACCTCAGCCAAAGAGAATTGTCGAAAATCAACGGTATTTTGTAGTCACTTGAAATTTGCATTTTGTTATACTAAAATTCAATGTGCTATTAAGCTTCTTACCCACAAAAATTATAAAAAATCTGGTTAAAAAGTTGAAAGTTTTTATGGAATTTGGAATTTTTTTTTAATTTTTACAAAACTTTAAACCTTCCCTTAAATGGTTTTTGTTGTAATATAAATTACTTAAGTATTTAAAAATGAAATGCAAATATATGAAAAGGATTCATATGGGTACAAATTAATAGGTTAGGTTAAATATTGGGGCTGGTATAAACATGGAAAACATTACTTACAACCTCGGGCACGAAAAACTAAGTGGTTTTCTAATAACATTCAAATTTCGGCAGGCAGTGGCAAACCTCCCAGAGTATTTTTTCCACGAAAAAGCTTATCATAAAAATCATCTGCCGTTCCGAGTCAGCTCAAAACTGTAGTTGAACAACATCAAAACGCACACCACAAATAGAAGGAGAAGCTCAGCCAAACACCTAACCAAGGACTAATCATCTAATTTTGTTTTGAAATAACTTTTCCACTAAATAAAAACAAAATGATTCTGAGTGATGGAAATCTTTATTTTGACCTTACGCGGTCTACTGCAACAGTTTTTGTTCAAAAGTGTCAAATATGATTGACATACTACGCCATTTGCATGCAAAAATTATAAATCTTCCGCCAGGGTGATTAATTTTGTGCCATGTATATAACGAAATAAAAATTAATTAATTGCTTCATTTATTTACAAAATGTGTATGGTACATGCTCGCAAAATCTATGCAATTATAGATTACTTTTATTGGTTCATAATGCACTGGGATCTCTGATGTGATCTATAGTGCTTAACAGCGCGCCCACTATTTAAGGTTTCTATTAGAATTGTTGCTGCGTAAGTGGACAAGTTTAGGCAGTCATTTAGAGTAAATTATGCATTACTAAATATTAATAATATAATCATAAATATTTTCCAATACTTCTGAAAAGAGTGCCATGGGCGCCAAAAGCAATGCGTTTTTTTGTTATAAATATTTATGAGCGTGTGGCAGCAAAGAAGAAAAAGAATTGAATTTTAGAGTCCCTAATGCTAGCAAGAAATTCTGTTGGAAGGTAGGTCCTAGATTCTATTCGCAAAGCACAAGCTTAAGTTTATTAAGTATGCTCTCCACGGAGCATGATTTTAGTACTTCGGGCTTGCGGATATGAATCATGCAGGCAAAAGAAAGCTTACACTGCCGAGGCTTACAGTAGATAGTGATCCGTCTCTAACCATTTAGTTACATACATTATGCGCTGCCGCACTCAAAGCAAGTGAATCATCGCTGCCATTACTGCCGAAAGTTTTTCACAATAGAACTGAGGCTATAATTGTGGTTCTCAACTTTAAATACGCTACAGTAATTTTTGAGATTGTACGATACTGAAGAACGAACTGCGCTAAACGAAATGTAATACGTTAGATGACAAATGAGAAATTAAAAAAACCGCAAAAAATCATTGGGCTTGTCAGAGCGAGACAATTCTAAGTTTGTACACAGATTACACGCTTGACCACTAGGGAAATAAAAATTGACTTACTTGGATACAAATAACATTTATCATATCTACGAGGTTTGACACATTCGATCTTCAATCTTCAATATATATATATTGTATTGTATATACAATATATACATACAATTTCAAATGTTTTAGTTCATTAGTGAATTTATGCTATTTAGGATTAATGAAACCTACAGTTTCCTGTCCTTCACAAAGTAGAAAAAACAGGCCAAAGAAAAGCATAAAAATTTAATTGAAATAAACTCTTAACAAACCAATAAGTATTCGTGGAGTGGTGAGACTTAATTTATTATATTAAGTATTGATTGAGATAACTATTGCCTTCCATGACAATGATGTTACCTCGTGTTTTATTTCTTTAAAACTAACATTTTTGAGCGGTGCTCGAGGCACATTCTAATTTATTATAGGATAGTATACAAGACACTTTTGCATACTAAACTGCTAAGGTATCTAAGGAATCAGAAAAACAAATGTTGCAAACCATATAAAAGGTCTGGTGGCCCAACTCATTGTTCTAAATTTAAGTGCCTTTTAAAGGAATTTAAGTTCTTATACAGAAATCACATTTTGAATTTTGAAAATATTATTTTGAGCTCGAAGGCAATTCTTGAAATCAGAAAAGTCTTAATCGACATTGACAAATAATGTTTTTTATAACAGTAAATGTACGAATTCAGCCATAGACTCTATTAATTTATTTGCTGACTTTTTTTGAGCTAATTTTGAACTCCCCTAGACTTGAATTCTAGTTTTCCCTCTATTAGTTTTTCTTTTCTGAATTGTGCCTATCTGTTACTGATGTCGTGAATAGTATTATGAAGCTAAAGCCTACATCTACAACTGACTCGGATGGCTTCTCAGCTATCTGGTATCTTGTTGATGTCTGAAAATGGGCGTAAATATAGGGGTAATCTTTTTAGTGCAAATAAAAGCGATGTTCGCAATTACAGGTGGCTTTCGAAGCTCTGTCTGGTCTTTCTCAAAACTTTCTGAGATAACTGTGAATGATAAGCTATATTTTGCTGTCAAAGGCCTAAATCCACCAACTAGCTTGGTTTCAGATTTTCAGTTCGTACAATTTATACGGACTTCCCTAAAGCATTTGACAAATTATCGCACCGAATACTCGAAACTTGCATCGTCGGGTAAACACTCCGCGTTTTTGTCTTGGAATAATGCTTCACGAAGATTCTAGATGTAGTGAATGCCCTTCTGATGTCAGAACATTGGAGAATACCAAAAACAGTCCAAAAAAAAGCTTTTTACATAATTGAATAGAGAAGTCGTTTGAATAGCAGAAAGCATAAGTACTTAAATTAAATGCAAATTCATGTTGCACGAACATTTAAGTACGAAAAATTTAGCCGCATTAGTCGTTAACACTTCATTTTGCTTCATCCTTTTAGTAGCATTAAGATACAAATGTGTAACTGAATGATAATAGATGTACGAGATACTTCTCGCAAGCCGTATCAAAACTAGTTTTTCTAATAATTTGAATAATTTAATTGAACTTTTTTTTTGCAGACCTCAGGGCAGCAGCAAAATGGATCGCTATGAGAAGTTAAGTCGGCTTGGCGAGGGTATGCAATTTTTTGAGAATTTTCAAAAGCCACTAAAACAATACAATTTTTCTCACAGGTTCCTATGGAGTTGTATACAAATGTCGCGATCGCGAAACAGGCGCTTTGGTAGCAGTCAAACGTTTTGTGGAATCCGAAGATGATCCGGCCATTAGAAAAATAGCTTTACGTGAAATTCGGCTGCTAAAGGTGGGTATAGACATTTATTGACTATTTCCTCAAGTATTCTTTACCCACGCCATTATAAGTTGATAGGAAAGTATTTGACTGGGACCGGAAAGAAATTCAGGTATTCCGTGACTAGCTCCAAGTGCATCATCAATCAGCCGAGGGCCGTAGTTGCCGTTTATCTGTGAGAATAGATGTTTATCTCCATAAAAGTTGTTACATAAATGAACAGCCAATGAGTTGTTTATTCAATAGCAGCTACATGCACCTGGGATTACACACCGTAATTCGGTAACCTAAACTTAAGCTAGAGAAAGAGAAAAAGGGAAAGAGAGAGGGAGAACTCCTCATAGAAGACTTCACCATATCAACCATATTTTACGAAGTGTAAAAGCAATCGAGCGGCCGCCGTAGCCGAATGGGTTGGTGCTTGACTAGCATTCGAGAGTGGGTAGGTTCGAATCTCCGTGCATGAACATTAAATAATAAGAAACGTTTTTTTCTAATAGCGGTCACCTCTCGGCAGACAATTGCAAACCTCCGAGTGTATTTCTGCATGAAAAAGCTCCTCATAAAAAAATCTTTTGCCATTCGGAGTCCGTTTAACACTGTAGGTCCCTCAAACTTCTAGACGTTAGGACACCTAACCGAAGTGTAAGCGCCAATTAATTTTTTATTTTTTAAACGCAATCGAAACCCTTAGTCAGTGTGCGACTTTAACGCCACTAAAAACACCTCAAGTCCGACGGTTCATCCTACAGGGAGACCGGTTTGGTAATTACGTCTGAAGGGCGCCGTGAGCAATAAGTCAATCGTCAGTTACATTCACCTGCAATTCGTCTTGCTGCATTTTATCCATACGCCCGTTGTTCTTGCTCCTGCGTTCGCCTTGCGCCATTCCTTCGCCTCCAATCAATGCTGCGAAGTTCCACGATAATTCGTATTACAAAAGCTTGTGTCGGACTAGCATTTGAGGCACTAGATTATTATGCGTCAGAAACAGACCAGTTTTGTTTGCTATGTCGTCACGCTCTTTAGCGAACCTGCTGCATTAAATGGCCACATATTTGGCAGTCTCTTCTTCGTCGAAGCATTCTGGGCAATAAGGACGACAATCATCAACCATACTACCCAACTTAAAGCTTCTACTCCCTTTCTCTTAAGCGGATGAACGCACTCATTCCTCCTTTAAACGAGTGTAAGTATGCTTTCATCAACTCAACGTTTGCCCGTGCCTCGTATTGCTAGCAATAGAATTAGAGATTGGTACAATCTAGAACTCATCTGACGCAATCCAAAAAAAAATCACACAGGCAAATTATGGGACTCGATAGCAATACAACTATCTTATGCAGCTGCCCATCTACTGCAAATCTTATCAAATTCCTCCTTCTATATTTCTGCAATGGTCCCAACTTTAACTGCCTCAGGCATCGTATTTTTCTTCATAAAGCATAAGAACACGTTTCTCGTGAAATGGCTGTTAATACCCATACAAATTGTATTGCCGTGAAATATGCGTGAAATTTCATATGTATCTCACGGCCAAATAGTACTCAGTTCACGCCACGAAAACCTCGCGCAACATGCCAGCATCATTTTTTACAACAATTTAAAATTTGTTTAAAAACTCTTTTCTTACCAGCAGCGCTAAGTGATATTAGCGTCGTATTCAAAGAATGCCTTATTTGTGAATGTTTGAAATTGTACAGCCGATGAGCTAGTCAGTGATAGAAGTACCATTGGGATACCTATGGCGACGAGAAAACTAATAATTAAGAATAACATTATCTAAGAGGCTAATTACGAAGGGTGCCTTTTATATTTCGGGATTTGGCAACCCTGGGGTTGCAATCTGGCAACTGACAGCTGTATCGCAAAGTTTGGCATTTTTTGGCTTTTACGTACTCAGAACGTTTTGAAATACCAGCGCTATTTGTGTTGTATACAGTAACTTAAAAGATTCATCTCGGTCCAAAAATGGAATTAAATCGTGAACATTTTCGTGCGATTATTTGTTACAACTTTCGACGTGGATTAACTCAGCAACATTGCATGGATGAACTTAATTCATTTTTTGGCGATGAAGCTCCATCAAGGACCAGTGTTTATCGATGGTATGGTGAATTCAATCGTGGTCGTAGTTCACTCCAAGACTAATTTCGTGAAGGTCGTCCAAAATCAGTTGTTGTTCCGAAAACCACTGATGCTGTGCGCGAACTGATATTGCAAGATCGTCATGTGACCTATCGTGAGATTGAGACAATCTTAGGCATTAGTGGGACCAGCATACATTCAATATTGCATAAACATTTGACTGTCAAAAAAATTTGTTCGCGTTGTATCCCACATAATTTGTCAATCGCATCCCTCGTATTAACGCAATTTTCATAGAGATCAATGGCCTGGTCTAGAACTCCGTAGAACTGCCAAGTGTTTTGTGGCAAGTCCGAATAGAAAACTGTCAAACTTTCTACTAAAACTTGGAAGGAAAGACGTTCGGTTGATGGTCAGTATTATTACAGGACACATCACATGGGGTCAGCAAAGGACCTCCATTTCTCTATTCTTTCCTATCTTTTCCCTTCTGTTACTTCTCTCCTTTCCTCCTTGACTATTTACTCTTTCACTTTCCATAGCTTTACATACAATAGGTTTTTCAGGCTGAGTGTTCTAGGAGTTACCAAATCTCTCGGTGCTTCGGTGCTTTTCAAATTTCAATTTCAAATTTCATTCAAGAGGCCAATAGGGCATGGACGTATGAAGACAAATACGTAACAGCTAGACTACTATGGCCACAAATAAATAAGAAAAAGACAGTGGAACTGCTTGGCCTTCCAAGAGAGGATATCCCGAAGGTTGTGGCTTGTATAATCGGTCATTGGCTATTTAGCAGCGATTACTTGAGACTAGAAGTTCTCTGCCATGAATATTGTAGAAATAGCAGAAATGAGCAGAAGAAAGAAACAGTTGAGATTTTCCCTTGAAATTGTCCAGCTTTAGCTAAAATCAAAGCAGGTTTTCTAGATATATACTTTTTCAATTCCCTGACAGAACTGTTCGGGGTGGGTATTGGACCAATCCCACGCTTCATAAGAGCCACCAAATGGTTTCGTGAAAATTTAGGTCCCTGTGTCACAACGTTCCTGCACGGTCTAAGTCAGTTGGTCGTACCGACGACCACCTCAACCTAACTTCACCTGATGGACGCACGCAATACTTGCACGGTAGAAAGACGCAATGCTTAGCACACCAATGACAACTCAAATCTTTCAAGTTAAGTAATTTATGCCGAAAGCATGGTTATTAGTATTATTATTTTTTTTAGAACCGAAAAAATTGGGGGAGATTTGCAAGTCCTAGAAACTTAATTTTTTTTATATAGCCGAATTATTATTAGGTGCGCAACTAAGTTGCCGCTGTTTTTCAATAGATGCCGCCAACAGTGTGTGCAAGTCGATTCTAACATAACCTAAACGTCATAAACCAAGCTTAGACATGTGGCAAACAAACTGATTCGACACATTGGTGATTTTGTTTTGGTGCCATATACTTTTGGTTTTGTGAAAATGTCTAATTTTGTGCCGAATAATCGTCATTTGCAGGAAGTCTTGATTTTCCTCTTTCATTCGAAAAAAACGGCTGCTGAAGCGCATCGAGAGCTAAGAAAAGTCTATGGAGATGCTGCTTTAAGTGAAACAACATACCGAGATTGGTTCCGTCGCTTCCAAGGCGGTGATTTTAAGGTTGACGATCGTCCGCGTGAAGGAAGGCCAAAAACTTTTGAAGATGCTGAATTGGAGGCATTGCTCAATGAGGATCCGTGTCAAACGCAAGAAGAGCTTGCTTCAGTATTAGGAGTTACCCGCCAATCCATTTCCAAGCGATTGCACGCATTGGGAATGTTTCAAAAACAGGAGACTTGGGTTCCTTATGAGTTAAAACCAACGGATGTTGAACGTCGTCTTTTCGTCTGTAAACAACTGCTCCAGCGGCAAAAACGGAAGAGTTTTCTTTATCGCATCGTGACGGTTGGTGAAAAATGGATTCATTACAGTAATCCAAAGAAAAGAAAGTCATGGGGACTGCCCGGTCATTCTTCTACGTCGTCGCCTCGGCCGAATATTCTCGCTGCGAAGGTTTTGCTATGTATTTGGTGGGACCAAGTTGGTGTTATTTATAATGAATTATTAAAAACAAGCGAAACCATCACTGAAGATCGGTATTGACTTCAGTTGATGCGATTGAGCCGAGCACTGCGCGAGAAGCGTCCGCAATACGCGAAGAGGCATGAAAAAGGGATTGTACAGCATGACAACGCTCGGTCTCAGGTTGACAAACCCATTAAAACCTACCTGAAAACACTGAAATGGGAAATCTTACCCACCCGCCATATTCTCCAGATATTGTGCCGTCCGATTATCACCTGTTGCGTTCGATGGCACATGGTCTAGCTGACCAGCAGTTCCATTCATATGAAGACATCAAAAAATGGCTTGATCCGTGGATAGCCTCAAAAGATGAACAGTTTACCGCGACAGTATACCCGTATCTACCAGAAAGATAGGAAAAAGTAACGAGAACCTAATACTTTTTTCAATAAATAAATAAAATAATTTTTATAAATATTCTAAAATCTTAAACCCACAATTGGGGCATTTATTTTGGTGGTTCTTTATGCAATTTTGTGATCAAAATTTGTCGGCCAGTGCTAAATTTTCATACTCAGAAACAAATTTGCGTCTCCACTTTAAAGCAATCTGCGCCAATTAATTGCCAAAACTCATCTACAGACTTGCCGCTGTGCAACGTTACTATTCGAAATTGCCGATGAGGAAAAGTGATACAAATCATCGCCAGTGCCTTTCACAGCTTATGCGCTTTGTGCGAGCATAAACGGTGAGGCAAATTTTCGAATACAAAACCAAAGCTCTGAAGACATATAAGTCACATAAAAGCTGTGATGGCAAATTTCGGCTGAAAATCTACATATAACTGCCGAAAGTGGCTGTTAGGCCGTAGTTTTGCATACGCAGCTACACATTTTACTAACCCATACCAACACACACACACGCACACACTTGCATTCACGAAGACACATTCATCTTGGAGCAGCGCCACATGTTTGCCATCTGAACATTTTCAGATTTCTATTTTTTACTCAACTCTATTTTACACTTTCCTCTAATTTTTTGTTTATTTCTTCTTGGTGTTTTTTGTTTTTTTTTTTTTGTCCAGAATCTGAAACATCCAAATCTGGTCTCACTACTGGAGGTATTCCGGCGCAAACGACGTTTGCATTTGGTATTTGAATTTTGTGAGCTGACAGTGTTACACGAATTGGAGCGACATCCACAAGGCTGTCCGGAGCATTTAACCAAACAGATCGTCTACCAGACATTGCAGGGGGTGGCTTATTGCCACAAACAGGGTTGCCTGCATCGTGACATCAAACCAGAGAATATACTGTTGACAGCGCAGGGACAAGTGAAGCTGTGCGATTTCGGTTTTGCGCGCATGTTGAGTGAGTAAAAGAAAGAGGGCAAATTTACACTAACGAGCAACGAAAATAGTGAAGGAAAGCAAATAATAGCATTAAAGACAAAATTCCCAAACTGCAAAGCAGTGCATTCCCTTGTTATTTGGGGGCTATTGCTTTTGTTATTGTTGCTATCTTTCCCTGTTTTACATACATAATGTACATACAAGGCTTTCGATATTTTCCATTATTTATTTCAGTCTATTCTTTTTAACAACATAACTGGGCTTTGTTGATTTTTTTGTACTTTGGCACCTGCAGGTCCTGGCGAGAATTACACAGACTATGTGGCCACCCGCTGGTATCGTGCGCCTGAGCTGCTAGTCGGCGATACGCAATATGGCACTGCAGTGGATGTGTGGGCAATTGGCTGCCTCTTTGCGGAATTGGTGCGCGGCGAGGCGTTGTGGCCGGGTCGCAGCGATGTGGATCAGCTGTATTTGATACGCAAGACATTGGGCGACCTGCTGTCAAGGCACATACAGATTTTCTCACAAAATGAGTATTTCAAGGTGAGTGTTAGTGAGAAGAAGAAATTAACATAAATATTCATATGGCGTCGTTCAATAACTAGGAGATGTGGCAATTCAGTTCCTGCGACTCAGGCCACATTAAGTTGTCTTTAAAGAGCAGACTGTCTCCTCATTCTAGTCGAGTTTTGAAGTCGTTATCCCATTTGGTTTGTGTTTCAAGTATGTAAATCTTTCACCGGCCTCGAAATGGGTGGTTTGCGTGACAGTCAAAGTTTTGTGATCCAGTATCACTGGCTTACAAATAATTAATGTTTTTTTACGCAAGAACCTGACCATCCAAGCCCTTTGTAAAATCGGTCGCTGAGTCCGAAAATCGACATGATTTTTTTTCTGTTTTGTGGTTTTCCAGATATCATCAGATGACGGTTTTAAATCAAAGAAAGGAAAGTGGGTAAAAAAAACTTCAAATATCTGAAAGTTAATAAAAATAATTTAATTTTTTTTGTTTTTGTAAATATATATTGCAAGAAATTTCCGATTTATTTTGTAAGAAATATTATATATGATATATAAGAAAAAGATTTCTCAAAATTTTTTTTTATTAATTATATTACTTAATTACTCCCCACAACCTTCAACAAGCAAATCTATAGAAGGTAACGATTGGCAAATTATAGAGTCGAAAAAGAGAAAACTCGATAGCCTAGGTAAGCTCAAAGCCTCTCAAAAGCAAACTAAATGGGATGAATATTGGCTGGATAGCTCTGAGCCCACCCAGAATAGATTTTCTACTCTACAAATTCAAATCCCGTGAAGAAAACTCCAAAACGCCCCCCAATATTTGTTGACAAACTCAACAACATTATCCCACTAATGAAGCTCCTAAAAGCAATAGCTCAAAACCCAATGATTTGAAGTCCATTATTAGTAACCAGGTCAACATAACCCTTCTCTCTGCCTCCTACAAGCGCTTACGAACGTAGCGCAGGCACACCCTGGGCAATGCAGTGGACGATAAACGACATTGTATTCTGTGAGAACAGAGCAGCAGTGTGTAATAGTCCAAGTTGTAGCTGAAGAGGGAGGTGCATGGTCCTTGCGACTATGTGCAGACCTATTTTGAGCTTCTTTAACATATTCGAAGTAGAGTCAAAATAGATACCAAGGACTAAACCTTTGGTTTTATGGAAATGACGGCGGATGAGCTCCTGGTGGCTCATTGGTGGCGTTGCAAGCTCCAGAAGAGGTTTACTGGTAAAACTAGGCTGTATTGAGTCTCTTGGGAGGACAAGTTCTGCAAACAGAATATAAGTGAATAGGCTGGTGTCCAGTTTTCTACAAAATGTTTGCGCCAACGAAGCATCCACTAAGCCTCGGACATCGTGTCAGCTGGGTATCGCCGACAGGTCGAACCGAAAATCAAATCGATCATTTTGCAATCACTCAACGTTTCCGTGGATGCCTTTCAGATGTACATAACAAAAGATGTCCGGATATTATGTAGTGTTGCGACCAACATCTGATGATTGCCCAGTTACGACTTCGGACCACAACCATTAAAAATAACGCAAGCCGAATGATGCGCTCAAACACCTATTTTCCTGAACGATTGAAAATCCCGAAGTAGCGGACTAGTTCATGCAGCTCGTAGTGCAAGCCAACAATGGATTTAACACCTTCAAATAATACCTACCAACAATAGGAGCGTATCAAGGAATCATATCCGAAAGCAGGTAATGCGGAAGTGGAAAATCCTTCGCAAGTATACAGACCGTGCATGTCTGAGGAGTCCTGGACATTGGTCAATGACCGCTCCGAAATTAAAACTCTATTGACTACGGTATAAGACTCCTACCCAAAATGCAAACTACTATCACTGTACCGCGAAAAACAACGTGATGTAAAGCGGATTGTTAGGAGAGGTAAACGGAAGCTGGGTTGAACATGCGACAGAGGCGTCTGCGATGAATGGCGACACCAGAACCTTACAGAAAAGCTCAAAGCAGCTTTCGGAGAATAAGACGAGTGAGAGACACCAATGATACTGGTAACATCGCGAAACGTCATGGCGGTGGCCATCAAAAGACTGCAACGTTAAGTGAAATGGTTCAAAAAGTGAAGAAGCGACTTCAGGCAAATCCTCGACGAAGTACCAATCAAAAAACTGAAAACTGAACCGAACGAACTGAAAATATCTGATCGTGGCATCCGCCGCATGCTGAAAAACAATGTCAAAGTCTAGCCTTACAAGATCCAAAAAGCGCATGATCTCACACCAAAGCAGCAATAAGTCAAATTTGAGAGAGTAAAGGAGCTGATTCGCTGGCCCGAAAGCGGTCAATTTTCGAACATTGTGTTTTCTGACGAGAAGATTTTTCAAATTGAGCAATTCGTAAACTCCTAAACCGATAGGGGTTTTTTGACCGTCCGTTCATACGAGAATTTGAGTTATCAATTGGCCACCAGGTGATGCCTCCGATTGGGGCGCTGTAACCACAGATGGCTGCTCTCCAATCGTTTTCATCGTGCCTGGCGTCAAGTTAAATGCGAAATATTATCGGGAAAGTATTCTGGATGTTGCTTTGAAGCCGTGGGCTAACAAACATTTCAGTGGCAGACCATGGACATTTCAACAGGGCTCGACACCGTCTCACAAAGCTCGAGTGATCTAAGAATGCCTAAGAAACAACGTTCCGAACTTCATAACGTTCACACTTTGGCTCTCAAGTTCACCAGACGTGAATCCCACGGATTATTCTCTTTGGACCATTTTGGGAGCAAGGTCCGAACTAAAAGATTCACCAGTCTCGAGGCGCTGAAAAAGTAATTGTCCGCGAGTGGGCCAAAATACCTGCAAGTCACATTCGGGCAGCGTACAATTTGTTTCTGGACTGTCTCAAACCCATAGTCAAGGCAAAAGAAGGTCCTCTGGAGCAAAAGCAAAGTGATTCTTAATTTTGTATTATTTTCGCACATTTTTTACTTTGAATTGAATAAAAGTTATTTCCTAACTAAATTTATGGCCTTTTTAATTGGTCACACTTCGAGTGCCGTACTCTGTAATATAAGACGCCAATCGCACCTAAACCCTTTCATTGCAGAAATAACTCTTAATCTCAAAGGTCCAAAAATCGTCCTCAAAATCTTTCTCTCAAACACTCCAAGGGAGGCCTCGTCAGATATTGTCATCGTCCAATCTTCTGCGCGATACGTTAGGACGGTCATGATGAGAACCTTTCGTTATCCATCGCGCGAAAATATACTCCAAATCTTTCGGTGAAGACACCTCGTATGCTGCCAAGTGGATCGCTGTGATATCTATCAAATGTTTGTTGGTCATTCGCCATTCGGTTAGTACCATTTTTCGGTTGTTTTTAGTTATGCTCTGTATGGGACGTGGATGAATTCTCGGAGCGGTGTTCGCCTTGAGTCGATCTTCTGTCTAGCTTAAACTACTTGAGTCACCGTGAAACTGATGAATGAAGTAGGATAGAGTTTCGCAATGCTTACACTAAGTCGGTATGTGTTTCTTTCGTTGAAATTCTTTGAAGTAGAGGTACTCAATGATGGCGCCTACTTAATTTCAACTCGTCGAATGCATGAATCGAATGTGGCTTCCACAAAATATGTGGTAATTATATAAGTTTTTACAGTGATTCCTTTTAAGGTTGAAATATATTTACTGTAGGTAGCTAGGCTCATTATAAATACTCGTTTATCATTACTTTTTGACTGTCCCTCGTAGAAAATCAGAAATGAAAATTCGAACCTGAAGCCCTTCTATTATTTGATACATTTTTTATAATTTTGTATTGCATTCGGTCATCCCTACAATATATACATACATATACAACTTTATTATGTGTAACTTGAAAATAAATTGAAAATTTTCTTTTACCTCTAGGGCATCACATTGCCGGTACCACCAACGCTCGAACCGCTAGAAGACAAAATGCCCGCTAAATCCCTACAAAATCCGCTCACCATTGACTTTCTCAAAGTGAGTAACACAAACATACATACATACGCCCACACACCCACACACACACAGTAGTAGTAAATGAAATTCAGAAGAAAGCAAAGTCGACGAAGAAGAAGAAGTCGTAGAAGAGAAACAAGCCCTGTTAACCAACAATTGCTTTGATTTGCCTTTGCAGAAATGCCTGGACAAAGATCCGGCCAAGCGTTGGTCCTGCGAAAAGCTCATCAAACACTCATACTTCGATGATTACGTTGCCAAACAACGTGAACTGGAGCATGTTAATAGCCTAGAGGCGGCCGCACTCCAACGTCAACAGCAATTTGTGCAGCAACAGCAACAGTTGCAGCAACATTTGATGCTGCAGCCGCATAGCCAACAATTGCAGCCACAATCACAACAGCACACACCACTGCAGGCGCAGCAGCAGCAGCAGCAACAACAACAGCAGTTATCACAACAACAACAACACACCCCACTGCTGCTGGCAGCGCAAGCGGCGCGTGACAAATCCAAGGTAGTAAAACTATTTCGCAACAACAGCAATAGCAACAACGTTACATTCCAACTCTAACTGCCAATTTTGCGCACTTCTTGAAATATTTGCATGCATTTGGCTGTTGGCTCTTCTTGCCTCAACTATGTTTTCTTTTGTTCATCTTTCTCAATTTTCCTTTATCGCCCTTCATATCTCTCTTTTCTAGACTTCAAATACATCGCTTCCATTGCTGACCAACACTCAGCTGTCGCACCATCATCAGGACTACGTGAAGCTGCAGCCGATTAATAAGAATGCCACATTGCTCCATCGCACCGAACACCATTTGCCAACGATATAGTGTGGCGCAACGTGACTTAGTAGCAAATAAGTGACAACTAGGCTGGCTGGTTGGTTGGCTGGCCGTTCGATTGTTTGGCTGATTGGCAGGCTGCTGTGGCAATACTGGTTTGGCAAATGTGGCACAATGCTCATGCTGGACGGTGGGCGACCATCAGCCGGTTGCAACTGCACTCTTTTGTGATTGATAAGAATATCCGTGGCTGTCGCAGCGCTTAATTGGGGAATTTAAAGGCAAACGGAATTCAGCTAAGTTTTTTGAACGAAGTTTTATTTTTACTAATTACGTTCATTTATTTAATTAGTTATATATTCATATGTATGTTTTTTTTTAATAAAACAAAAACTGTATATGTCACTAATAATAATAATAAAATAATACAAATATAATAAAATGTAATATTAAGTGGTAAAAAATAAAATTAAAAAATACTCTATAAATTTAAAACCTGCATAGTTTGGAATTTTGAGTTGGTTATGTACGAGGATTCGTGCAAAAATAATAACCTTTTAAGTGTTTGAGGGAAACCTTTCTTATTTTTCGACATAATTAGTTTCCTTTTTTGGCTTATACACTTCTTCCAACGCTGTTTTATTTTGTAGGGGAATAAATAGCGTTTTTTCCGAGGACTTTTATTAAAAAAACAAAAATAATTATATCAATAAGTGAATCAATTATATATTCGCCGTTGCTGTTTCCAACCTCTTCCCATCTCTCGACCCATTTGTTGATGCCGGTCCACCAAAAATCGGCTGGTCTGGTGTCAAAGAAGTTGCTGAGTCAGTTTTTAAGGAGCTCTTTGTTAACGAAGGTAACGCCCTTCATATGGTTTGACAGGGAGCCGAAAAGATGGTAATCAGTCAGAGCAATGTTCAGAGAAAACGGCGGATGCTGAAGAACCCCCATTCAACCTCTTCGAGTGCGCCCTTAACGTGAAGAAGTACGATTTGACCATATCTATCAAGTCTTTTCAGTGGAAAAGCCTCATTCACGCGGTGTAGCTGAGCAATTTAGAGCTCCTTGTTGACCGTAGCATTCCTTTCGAGCATTTCCCAGTGCACCTTGCATCATTTCTGGTTAGCGAGTGGATCCAGTGATTTCTCATCCAAGATGATCACCGCTAGCCTTCTCTTGCCATCCACTTCACCAATTTTTGCTACTTTCCAATCACTGGTAGGCAGCTCAGGGTTGCCTAGTTTGAGCACTTCCAACACTTCCTCTGGGACGTTGTGGAAGTCTGGTATCCAGGCTCTAGATCTTGGCCGTTTGGAAACGTCTTCTCGTAGGACCACACTGAGGTGGGCCCCTGGCCAGGGCTTCCCTATGCGCTTTATTGCCGGGGTACATAGGTCCACCGATCATTGATCAGCGTACCTAATTAATTTGACGCGTGGTTGAAACCTACCCGCGTCCGAGCAACTGGCTGGGTGTCCAGGATTTTCTTGCTGGATGCCTGTGTAAACTTTCCAGATACTCCTGTTTATCAGGTCCCAATTTGCTTGCGTGATCGCACCGTCAGGGGAATTGCGATCAATCACCGCCTATATGTGGCTTGCTTATGCTACTTCCGCGAATATTTCTCCGCCTATATTTCTTCGTGGTGGACACCTTAGTTCTTTTGGTTCCAGCCGATGTCCCCTCACTCCATCTTTTGCGTTTCCCTTGCACAGAATCCATTTTAGCCTTCTCCCCGTTTCGGCTATGAAAGCTCCACGCCTTGGAGTCTGACTGTTCCTCCGTCAGATCCTCTAGTTTGGTATCCTCCAGTCTCCCCAGGATCCTGAAGGCTGAACGCTTGGTACGTTAGTACCTTTCTGAAACACAGCAGTGATTGTGTCAGAAGGCCGAGTTCCAGAAATCATTGGCTGGGTCATCCAGCCAAGTCATCATCAACTTGTCTTGAGACAGGGTTGGGATGATGACCAGTAATAGGCCTCGATGCCATCCTCTTAGTTCGTGGTGAGTTAATGTCCATGATATGGGGGTTATATCAGCACTCAAGCCTCATCCCCGCGGCAAGGAGACCAACATGATGAGGGACCAAATAATAACAATGGGAAAATAAATTTATACAAAGAGAGAGACCAACATTTCTTACCATCTTTATTTTGAAGCTACATTCATGGCCGCTTCGGCTTCGTTGGTTGTGTTTTAAGCGATTAAATTTTTGAAGTCTCCCTCCAATATAATTTGTGCGCCATTATTCTGGTAATATTTAGTCTTTTGAATGCATCATGCAAATGGTGGCTTGTGGTTGAGTTGCTTGCGTAGACCAATTCAAAAAGACTTGACGTAATCACAAAGAAAACAATTGAAGGGTGTCAGGTTGCACGAACGCGGATACCAATTGGCGAATGTCCACCGTTTATCCTCCCAATAATCAAATCTCAGTTTCTCTACTTCAAGCCTTTCGTTGCTTGTGTGTTTCGCCTTGTTAGAAACGCAGCTTGTATATATCGATGTCGTCGAGCTCTAGCCACAGAATATTTGTTCAAATCGCTGCGGTCATCGCTTATGATGACGCCATGCCATAAACCGCATCAAACAGTCACTTTTTGTGGATAAATTGATGATTGAGCGGCTGAAACAAAAATTGGGCTCGTATGAGATGATGCTTTTTTCTATCAAACTCTGTTTTGTTAAAATCTGTAGGTCCTTCCATTTGTGGAACATCAGGACGCACACCACAAATAAGAGGAGGAGCTCGGTCAATTATATATTTAATTAGCGAACTCACCGCGTTCAGGCTATGGTCATCTCGTTCTTATTCTTGCGCCAACACAATCCTGGCTTAAATTCAATCTCATAATAAACCGGATCGTTTCCCTAGCGATGGTCAGCTCAGCTGATAGCGCCACAGCGAAATCGCCGGGTTTTCTGTGTTGGCGGCTATATTGCTTTCACTTCACATCTATCACAAAGAAATATACCGATCTGGCTAAATCTCGGTGTTTGTTCTAAAAAATGCTACTAACAAAACACAACCTCGATATGTGCCAGTAGTGCCATCGCTCTAACTTTACAGGGAATTTTCAAATGAGCCTTGCACTGTCAGCGTCAAGAAAACAATAAAATTATTATTTATACCACAACAATAATCATATAATGGAAAGTTCAAAACTTTTTGCAAAGTTTTCAAAATTTCAGCAAATTTTGATTAAAGTTTCAACCTTTTAGTCAGAATTTCTAGAAAAATCCTGGCTATTTAGTATTAATCCCCATTAAATTTTATTGCATTAAAGTACAAGTTTTTTGACACCTTTTTTTTGCAGAGGTGTTGCGCATTTTCTGCCATTTAAAACAATAAGGAGGACTTAGAGAATTTATTTTCTAGTTAGAATTTTCCAAATTTTAATAAGTTTCAGACGACGAATGAAACTTTGCGTTAGTTTTTTTAGTGGTAATATGCACTATATTTAAAAAAAAAGAATTTATAAATAAATAGTCCAAATTTTTCAATAAGAGGCATACACTTTCTTCTGACACTGAGAGGCTGAGAGTGTGGCGAGAATTAATTCAAACAATTGAAAAATTTATAAATTTTCCAGGTGGCGCAAAATTAATCACCCTTTCGAAAGAATCATAATTCTTCCAGATGGCGCCAAATTTTTCACCCTATCGAAAAATTTATAATTTTTTCAGGTGGCGCAAAATTAATCATCCTTTTGAAAGATTTATAATTTTTCCAGGGTGCGCAAAATTATTCACCCCATCGGAAGACTTACAATTTTTCCAGGTAGCGCAAAATTAATCACGCTTTCGAAAAATATATAATTTTTCCAGGTGGGCCAAATTTTTCACCCTATTGAAACATTTATAATTTTTCCAGGTGGCGCAAAAATAATAACCCTTTCAAATTTTTTTTATAATTTTTCGAAAGATTTATAATTTTTCCAGATTGCGCAAAATTATTCACCGCATCGGAAAATTTATATTGTAATTTTTCCAGGAGGCGCAAAATTAAACTCCCTACCGGAAGATAAATATTAAATATAAATTTTTGCAGATGGCGTCATATTTGGCACTTGTGAGCTGCAGTGAAGGGCGTAAAGATCAAAATAAAGCTCTTCATCACTCAAAATATTTTTTTTTATATTATTTAATAGGGCAATTATTCAAAAACAAAATTGGATGATTAATTTTGCGCCACCGCCTATTAGAAAAAAATTAAATTGTTTATACAAAATCCGTTAATCTGGAAAAAGTTTTTAATCAATGTAAGCACGCATTAAACTTTTCTTACAAAACTTTTCTTTTTGTCTCATCTATGAACTATTTTAAAAAATATAATATTTGAACTATTCCGCGCGCTAATCCCTTCATTCCAACAATTCAATTCAATTCAAAGCACTCCTTCCTTTTATGATCTAAACCACTCACTGACAAGAGTTCTACGTTGTTTTATTGCCTCTGTGACATTTTGAGTTTCTTTTTTTTATAAACCTCCTTAATATCTTTACTTCCTCTGTCATTCCAACATTAATCTCAAGTGCTTCACTTACAAATGGCAGTGTAGTTGAAAAAGTAATATCCAGTAAATCCTTTTAAGTCAACCGCACCACTCAACCAACTATTCATATCCACTTTTACATACTTAAATGCTTAGCATAAATGCCTACACGTACGCCATGCGCCAGGCTAAGCGAGAACAAGGAGAGATGGCAAGAGCAAAAATGTTGGTATCAACAGTGTTGACAGCGCCTAAAAGTATGTTGGCATACTGTTAAGTGTGGTGTGATAATCACCAGCACGTAATGTGTGAGCGAAGTGACGTCGCATTTTTTATGGTAAATGATGTCGCGTACCAAGGTAGAACATAAAAAGTAGATGATTATATTAAGTAGTAAGTATTTATGCCAATGTGTGGATGGATTTAAACTTAACTGAAAAGGAGGAAAACTTATGGGGTTAGGTAGGGTAAGTATGTCTAAATAGGCATGGGAGAGGGCATGAGATCTGTTCTTGTAGGCAGACAAGCAGGAGAAAAATGGTACAAGAAAGTATAGAAAAAATGGAGTTTTTTAGTAAAAATGTGGAATTATCAGGGGACAGCATATATATATAAGTAAAAGTATGATACTCCAGAAGTGATACCGTTATATCAAATTAATATCCCTAACCGTACTAGTTCTTTTAAAGAGCATAGTCCAAGCTGTTATAAAACACAAAAAAAATAAATGAAAAAAAATTCTTTGTTCTAAAAATGAACAAAAAAATAAATTATTCTCAAACGAAGTGTTTGTGGAAACTTTATTTTAACATAAAAAAATTTAAAAACAAAAATTATAAAAATCAAAAATATATTTCATTTCAGAACACTTTATAGCATAAATTTCAATATTGAAAAAACATTTTGAAGGATTTTTTTTTCAAACGAATTTATTTTGGAAAATTTATTCTATTCTTTCAACTTAATATATTTTATTTTTAATGTATAAAAATATAGAAAATCCTAAAAAACAAATTGCAAAAAACTCTCTTCCGTAAATTTGAATATTAAAAAAAAATGTTGAACAAACAAATTACATTTTTTTCTCAGAGAATTTTTTAGGGAAAATGTATTTCGTTCTGTAAAGCGTAAAAAAAGTTTATAAAATTGTAGAAAATCGTGGAAATATTTCATTTATTAAAACAAAAAGTTAAACATAAAAAATAAATTTTTTTTCTCTAAAGGAATTTTTTTTGAAAATTTTTTCTATCCTAAAAAAATTTTGTAAATGTGAAAAGTTATCAAAATATTTCACTTCAAAAAACTCTCTACCTTAAATTTCAATATTGAGAAACACAATTGTTTCTCAATTAATTTTTTTTTTTTTTGATGGTTCTAAGATTAACCGTGGAGTGGGAGCTGGCTTCCATTCCGAGCTGCTCAACTTATCTCAGTCAATTCGACTTCCTGACTATGCCAGCGTGTTGCAGGCAGAACTATTAGCAATCAGAGAAGCATGTAAATTACTAAAACTCTACAAGGAAGTGGGAGCAAGACAGTCAAGCAGCTATCAAGGCCTTAGATTCCAATTCCATCTCATCCAAACTAGTTTCACACTGTAGAGAGGAACTAGAATTGCTTAGTCATTGCCTTGAAATTACTCTGATATGGGAACCCCGTCATAGAAACATATGGTGTAATGAGATAGCGGATGAGCTAGCAAGAAAAGGTTCGCCACTAAACATAGCAGAGGAGGTGGCAGTTGCCACCCCACTCAGCACAATAAAAGCATCCATTGCCTCACACTATCATGCTTTAGCCGAAAGTAGATGGAAGCAATTAAGCGAAGGGCGAATCACCTGTTAGGATGTTCTCGACCAAACATTTCACGCATCACTGCAACCCTTACAGGTCATTGAAAAGTAGGGGTCATGCAGCTAGACTCAAGCTCCTCTTCGATCTGCAGAAGCTGTCAAGCGGAAGGGGTGAAGGAAAGTCTTTCCACTACTTATGTCCAGGGCTAGCGAGGGCGAGACTTTGATCTTTCGATAAGCGTTTCTTACAGCGAATTAATGAGATCTCAGACATCCAGATAAAAAATTTGCTGCTATACTTGGATCTCACAAGCTGGATCTGACTTAAAAAAAAAACAGAAGGCATCATCACACGAGAACAGTGGTAGTAAAACGGTGCTGGTCGCCAATTAGATTATTTCAGTAGAAATATTCAACCACTTCAAAAACAACAACTACATCAGAATATCCATTGGACAGTCTAAGGCACTAGTTAGAATAACCATATCAGGCGATGAATGAGCTTTGTTCGACATTAAATTTTAGTTGATGTGTTGTCTATTTTTTTGATGTGAAACATCTATAGGCTCACTTGTAAACCGAATCGTTGGCGTGGCGACGCTTGACGTGGCGACGGGTCGCCACACTATACTAAGGTATACATATATATATATTATGTGTAGTAGTATGCTAGTGTTAAGCCAATTTCAAAGGAACAACTCCCAAATGATGTGGGTTAAAGTGTGTTAGTATGTGTGCCATGTTAGAGAGACAAATGTAGAGTTGCTAAAGAGCGGCAAGTTGGATGCTCGTGAGTGCTTAGTAAATGTTGGTGCGTTATGTGTTTTTGAATGTGTTCGGTAATTTGCTATGTAGATAATAAGAATTCGATTACAGAGAATTCATGGGAAACTGGAAGGCTGGGCACCTTTGAGGCGCGCTCTCTGTGCGAAGAAATGACGAAGGTCAGAGTTTGAGTTGAAAAATATCAAAAGGTCACAGAAAGCAGAGCCACAGCAGAAAGAAGTTTCATTACTCAATTATTTAAACCAAGTGGAACTATTTTGCAATGCCAAATTGATTCCTTTATTAATTCGAAATGAAAAGTGCAAAAGTTATTTAATAGCAAATTCGAGATATGCCAGCTCGTAATGAGGAAAAGTTGAAATTGAATAAAAAGTTTAAGCCTATGGAGGAAGGCATATTTTAAAGACACATTTTGATTATCATACAAAGTGAATCAAAATTAATCATGCTATCGGATTATTTATATTTTTTACAAATAGTGCAGTACGTCAATCATAATTGAAATTTGTGAAGTGTAGAGCTGCTGTATGAAAACATACAAGCAATGGTGGGCGTAAAGGTCAAAAGTCATCACTCAATATAATTTCTTTATTTATTAATTTTTTAATTTAATTTAATAATTTTCAAATACAAAACTGGATAATTAATTTTGCGCCACCAGAAACGTCAAAAAATTTCATCACTCAAATTCATTTTTTTATTTCATTTTTTTAATTTTATCTAATAATTTTCAAATACAAAACTGGATGATTAATTTTGCGCCACCTGAGAATTCAAAAAATTTCATCACTCAAAGTCATTTTTTTATTTCATTTTTTTCAAAAAGAATTTCAATTGCAAATCAACAACAATCCAAGAGAATCTACTACCAAATATGGAACAACAATAGATGATGTATTTGTGAGATATCTTGATAATATTTCATCCAATACTTTTGTAACGTACTTTAGTTATCATCGACCAATCGTCACAGTAATACCGGCTGAGGAAACATCGAATATAACTATTACTGAAATCACAGATGAAAATATTTAAATTGTGTTTATTAAATAAAGTTACCATTTTCTGTAAGAAATTCGTAATACTTCATTTTTTCATTAGGCTATATTTAATTCCTGTAATAATATTATCTTTTATGCATATTACTTCTACGCACACGATGTTTTACATCTGCCAGGCGTCCCATGACGGCTCACATTTTTTTTTTATGACATCGAAAACTACAAATATTCGACGCAGTTCGTGGAAGCAGATATACAACCAGGAACATAGCCTCTTAAAAATTTTGAACAATTTCGTACCGCTCTTCCCCTTGTTCACTGTCGAAATTTTCAATTAAACATTCTGCCCCTTAGTTCATATATCTCTTGTTTTGTTCAAGTGGGAAACATCAATCATAAAACTATAACGAAAATTCATTGTGCAAGTATATCAAATGAAGAATGTGAGACACATACGCATGTAGATTTGTACACATTTCCGATTACCCACAATTCGTTCTCACTCGAGGCAATGATTGCTCTTCCAACACCATTCCCCAGCTTATTGCGAAAAGTTTTGCTAATTTAATTTCTTCTTTGGTCGTAAGAACACATCCACATACACTTATGCTCATCTGTGCATAGACACACATACATATTTAGATATTACAAGCGTACTCAGTTGTTCGTTTTTTTCCACCAGCCCCTAGTTGGAATTTTTCTGTTTTCTAACACTTGCAGGTGATCGACATAAAAAGCAATTGCTAGTACACAACAACAAAAATATGTAGCTATGAACACTAAGCAGCTGAATGAAACAACCAATAAATTTGTTCAGCTCCAAAGCAAATGTGGCTGCAGGCAATCTACGTAATTTGGGTTGCTTGTGTGAAACCAGAACTAAACCGAGATTTTAGTGCATGAGTGGCATACGCACATAAATATTTATATATTTATTTTATTGCATATCCCTACACGCATACGTAGAGAGAAAAGTTAAACCTAAGTGAACAATGCCACTAAATTTTCCTGCTGGGATATCACAAGTATGCAACCAACATCATAAGACAGTTGGTATTGGTCAGAAGGATATGTGAAGCAAAAGTCTTGCAACTACTTGGATGGACATACTATAGCAAAAAAGCAAAGAATTTTAAGAAATAAAAGAAAAATAGAACCACAATACTGCTGGAAGGATATTCTACTCGTATACTTGCCCAAGCACAGCAAAAGTGCCAACAAATATAATTTCTAACTTCAAATTTCGTGTAAAATTCTTCGGACTATTAGTTCGAAGCAAAAATGCAAGTGGCGGGCAATTGAAAAGAGCAATAAGAAAGTGTGCAATAGAGGCAATAAGTAAAATAATAGCTGGAACAACAACAAACTTCGTCTATGATGGACACAGGAGAACAATATCACGAAAAGCAAACAAAATCAAGGGGGAAAGTGGAAATTTATCATTTTACAGATACCTCGAAAAAAAGAAAACTTTGGTTAAACGTATGAACAAACTGAACCCCAGAATATGAAATATAGAATAGGGAATAAAGAATATCGAATATAGAATGTAGAATATAGAATATAGAATATAGAATATAGAATATAGAATATAGAATATAGAATATAGAATATAGAATATAGAATATAGAATATAGAATATAGAATATAGAATATAGAATATAGAATATAGAATATAGAATATAGAATATCGAATATAACTAGTAGAAATATGGATTATGAAGCAAGAAAGAAAATTATAGGCACAATCTTTAGAAGCGATTCCTTGTTAAGTGATGCAAGTATTTTGGATATTGTGGTCGATTTTTCTGAAAATTGATTTATTTATAGGCTTGCGTTTAAAAAAATTTTATTACTTTGGGATTTAATTAATGTTGAAAATCTTGCTATAAAGGTTTTTAGAGAGAAATATCTGCGGTTCTTTTAAATATTTTTTCTTAATTTTTTAGGACAAAATAATTCTAAAAAACATGTATGCAATTAATTTTTTAATTTTTGTTAAAAAAAATGTTTATTAAACTAATTTTTTTTCTTTGTTAGAGGTTTTTACAGTGAAATATGAGCGGTGGTTTTTAATTTATTTAAAACAAAAATTTATTGCCAATTTTTTTTATTAAAAAGAATTTTTTAAACATTTTATTTTTGATAAATAGATTTTTTTTTAATTATATTAATATAATTTTTTAATTTTTTTAGAAAAAACAAACTTAATTGCATAAAAATGTATGCAATAAAAAAATTTAATTTTTTTTTTCATTAAACGTTTTGGCAAAAAAATTTTCTGTCATTTTAAAAAAAAACATTTTTTGTAATTTTTTTTTTTTGACTTCTTTTGCTATTTTTGTTTCCCATAATAGGTAAACTCAATATAAGCAAATCAAATATGATTTCTTAATTCTTTCCTCTGTGGTTGTTCATTATCTTTCACAAGAAATTCATTTTTGTATAGAAAAAAATACGCCAGAAAAGGAAAATTATTAAGAATTCAAGCGATTTTTTAGCCGCTTACGCTTGTCGTCGATGTTTCGATAAGAAGTTAACTGAGAAAATTTGAGATATGCTTAACAGTTTTGAGATTTATTCAATGTTACAATTTTTTGTGCAGAGGGTTTTGAAAAATAATTAATTATTTTTTATAATTTTTTAATCAAAATAAATTAAAAAAAAAACAATATTGGAAAAATATTTTATTTTTTATTAAATTTTTTTTTTAATTTTTTGTTTGTTAAAGGTTTTTATGCGGTTCATTTGAATTTATTTATAAGAATTTTTTTTAATTTTTTTAATAAAATAAATTAAGGGGGTATTCTAGACTAGAGGCCCGAGCTTCGAGCATTTTTTGACGGTGAATAAAAAAAAGCTATTGATATTTATACTATCCATTTTTTTATCATTTATTTGTTTATATATAATATTAAGAGCACACAAAATGAATTAAAAAAAAAACATAAATTTTCATGGAATTATGCGTTCTTGAAGTGGAAGGGAAAAACAAAAGGCAGTGTCCTCGTCGTTACGATTTCTACCCTTGTGGTCATCTGAAAAAAAAAAAACGATGACAAATTTTTTACTAATATGAATGTCATTATCGTATGATGCAGAAAAAAAGGGGAACACATTTTTTTTTATAAAATGGCGGCTACCCTAATTTTTAAGCTTTCTCGAATTGTTTACACATATTAAAAAATTGAAATTTCTAGTTTTTCGTGCTTCATCCGATAGAGATATATTTAAAGAATATTCATGATAAACTTCAAACATATCGGTAGATTAGAACTTGAGATATCGTGCCGACCGTATCGAAAGAAGTAGCTTCGAGAAAAACACGTTTAAAGTTCACCGTCCGCTAAAACCAATCTAGCTGTCGAGTCAATAAAATAGTTGCAAGTTGGAAAATAATTCGAACTTTGAAAAATCTGTTTAGGGAGATATTTTTGAATACTTAAACTATCGAATTTTTAAAACAAAAATTTTCGTTATTTTTAAATTTCAAGACTAGAATACCCCCTTAAAAACAAAATATGATAAAATAAATTGTTGCAAAAATGTTTAATTTTTTATTAAAAACAATTTTCATATATTTCTTTGGTGTTTCTAATTTTTTAGAAATTAATTGTTTAATTTTCTTTAGGTAAAATAAGCTTAAAATAGAAATGTGTTGCATAATTTTTTTATTTTTCATGAAAAAAAATATTTTTTTGTAATTTCTGAAAAACATGTTTTGTTTTTTTTTTTGGTGGTTTGTTTCCATATGAAGCGCAATTTGTGAAAACTGGAGTTTATATTTTATTTTTATTTTTTTTTTTTGTGGGGTTTTGCTCATTTTCTTCCACAAGAAAAAACTCATTTTAGTATGGAATAAAATGCAAAAAAATGTCAAAATAGAAAAAATTATTAAAAATTAAAATAGAAAAAATTATTAAAAATTAAAAAAAATATTTGGTTTATTTGTGGGCTTGAGTTTAATTATAAGTAAACTGAAAAAATTTGGAAAACAATTTTATAACTTTAAGATTTATTTAACGTTGAAAATTTTGCTATAAGGTTTTCAAAATGAAATATCTGCGGTTCTTTTTATTCTTTTTTATATTAATTTTGTTTTTAGTTGTTTTAATGTAGGCAAGAAATTTTATATTTTTTATTAAAATATCTTTTTTAATTTTATTTACTTTTTTTTTGTGTTAGGGGTTTTTAAAGTGAATATGTACGGTTCCTTTTACTTTGTTTATTATTATTTTTTTATTTTTTTTTTTAGATAAAATTAATTAAAATATGTAAAGGAAATTTTTGTTAAATACTTTGGCAAAATTTTTGTCTTTTGGGATTGTGAAAAACAATATTTGGTGTTTTTTAGGGACTCGTTTTGATATTAATTTCATATAATAAGCGCATTTATAAAAACTTTAATTAATTTTCTTAGTATAATTTTTTTGCTGCTTTTTCTATAATAAGCGCATTTATGAATATTTAAATTGATTTTTTTTTTGTTTTTTGTTGTTTTTTTTTGCTATGAGTTTTGCTCATTTTCTCCCACAAGAAATTCATTTTTGTATGGAATAAAATGCAAAACGCCGTGAGAAAAGGAAATCATTAAAAATTCAAACGATTTTTTTTTTTTTTTTTTTTGTAAGTATTTTATTTGCAATCTATCTTAATATAATGATATTCAGCAAATTAGGTCTTATAATCTAATAGCAGCGGTAGTATTTGCACAAATGCAATACTACTTATAAGATTACGATATTTGTTCTAATATTTGATCTTAAATGTATTAAATTTCGATTTTTAGCTGGTTAAAAGTTGCGCTTATTTTACTAAAATTTTATAAGCCAATTTACTGCGTACCTCAAAAAGCATTCCAAATACTTCGTTCACCAGACGTAAAATCGCTCTTTATTTTGACGACTGACCACCGAAATTTCATAGTTATACAAGACTCAACAGTTTTTATATTTTTATTCTGATACTTACAGTCGGTAAATCCTTTTTTCTATTAAGGTCAAAATAAGATATAAAAATAATTAATATTTTTTTCTTTTTTTTTCTTTTTTTTGTTTATTGAAAAACACGAAAAACGTCAAATCTATTGCCGAAATTGCATACAATTTAATTTACTGCATTAGAATTGACTCACCTCTCCCGTACACCATTTCAAGCCACTTAAAATATGACTGCCTTTAAAAGCATTATGCAAATGGGCGAAGTTATTGCGCTCCAAACAGGCCGATACGCTGCTTGACCGGTCACATAAGGTGCCTGTAAGTAGGCAATACAATGCAAATTGGGTATACACTTAGGTGCATATGGATGTGTGAGTGCAACTCAGCGCTCAATGGCCGTTTGAGAACCCTTCGTGAGAATTCTAGTGACTGCCGTTATTATATCCAAATCGCTTTTCAATGGCAACGAGCTTCTACCCTCACGCCGATCCCTTTCATCAAGCGCCATTTCGCTTCAGTGCATAAATTCAATGGGTGAAATATACCAACGGACGAGATGGTCCGTTGAGGCTATTCATCGAGAGTTCGTAGACGATTCTCCTTATCGAATCATTCAGTTATGAAATGTTTACCTACAAATTGGTTATGATTTTCATTTATTTGCGAGTAGTTGGCATGTAGTTGTAGTTGTTGGCGCTCTGCAATGGATTGCTAAATTGATAGGCGCATGAGTTGAGTATTTAAAAAGGAAAGATTTACGAGTATCAACTTAAATTTTTATTTACTTAAGTGAAGTCGTCAAATTTATAGAGCTTTTCTGCAATAGTTGCTTGATGCCATTCGATATTTAGTTCTGCTGGTTTTTTTTTTTTCTTATTAAAAAAATGTAATGCTTACCACAGCTATCACATGAAAGATATAGAGAAAACTTGTCAGTATTTGTTTATGTATGCCCAGGGCCCAAGCATATGTTACGACAGCTAACAAACTTATAAGAAGTTGCGATGGAAGAAATCTGTAAATTCATAGATTATCCAAAATAAAGGGTTTTCCAATAAGAGGTGTTATTTTTATATTCAAAGAATGGTTTAGCTACTTGTGTGGCACGTAGCGCCAGATCAATATCATCCGATTTCGGCCATAAAAAATCGTTAATCATCTCTCGATAGCGCAATCCGTTCACCGTACCCGTTGCTCAAGCTTCATTTTCGAAATAGTAAGGTCAAATGACTCCGCCGGACCATAAACCGCACCAAGCAGTCACACTTTGAGAATAGAGAGGCTTTTCAACAATAACTCATTGATTTTCTGAACCCCAGATCCGACAATTTTGCTTGTTGACGAAGCCACCGAGGCGGAAATGGAAATCACTCAAGATGATTTTTCGATGGAATTCCGGATCATTTTCACGCATTTCAACGATCCAATCAGCAAAGGCATAACGTTGTTGATGATCGGCCGACTTGAGTTCTTGTGTTAACTGGACTTTATAAGCCTTAAGACTCAAATCTTTATGCAAAATACGGTATTTGTAGAATGCCTAATTCCAAAGAACGACTAGTAATGGACACACCTGGGTGTTCTTCAACACTTTCGGCTACAACAGCAATATTTTCAGCTGTTCTTGAGCAACGTACACGGGTTTTATTGTTTACATCACTAACTGGTCCCAACATCTCGAATTTTTTTACCAATTTCTATATTGCGTTCCACAAGGGCTTCACGATGACCTAAAAATGTTCGAGTTTCCGAGTTTTACCAACCGTCTCTGCCAAATTTTCACCATTTTTATAGTGAATTTTAATAGTTTGAGTGCGTTGTTTTAGAGTGTATGGTTCCATTTTTGTTAATGGCGTAGTTTCTACTTGTCAAATATCAAAACATGACAGCTTCAAAAGTGACATCTACCGAAATAGCGGGCTATTCAAAATAACACCTGTTATTGAAAACCCCTTTAGTTTCAATATATTGAAGGGGGCTTAAAAGTAATTATTCACGAGATGTGCAACAAACTGACGCTCTTAAGTGACTCCTCCACCAACTGCCACAAGGCCAAATTTTTTTTTTTCAAACTAATCGATTATATACTACCGGACGGTCAAAGTTTGTTGGGCGGAGCGTTTGAGCGTTGGTAATTCTGACAACAGCGCGAAAAGCCTTTCCTTGGTCGATTCTTCGATAGCTGAGAGAGCAATTTTTGTGGTTCCTTTGCTGAATAGTGTCTGGACTTTTCCCTCGGCCTTTTTGAAAAATAACACGAAATTGAATTTTTAAGACTAAAACACTTTTCTTTTGTCGGAAAAGACTAACAAGTACAGCACTCAGACAACATTAAGTCCATTTTACTGCACTCGGATTCCTTTTTTGATTTTCTTTATATCTACCCGACCTCCGAAGAAATCTGAGAAGATCTTGTGGGGCCAAAGAGCCAAGGTGGTCGCTTCTTGACACATCAGGGCAGATGCATAGAAAGTTATCCGCCATCTCATCCTGCTTTCCACAGGCTGGGCAGAATGCCGAGTCAGCTTCCTGAGAGAATTTATATATTTATATTTCAAAGATCAAATTTTTTTTTTTTGCACATTCTCTCTTACAGAAGCCTTCGCAAATCTTCGTACACTTACACGATCACTTTTTGTTTGCGGCTTTCCTTGTGTGTTTTTGACGTTTAAGCGGGCATTTTTCTTCGGTCAGTCGTTTGTTGAGCGCGAGCGAAAGTACGCTTGAATAAAAATATGAAGATGTAAATACGATGAAAGCAAAATTTCCGAAAAATTTCCATTTTTTGCCACCAAGCTCGACATACAGCTCGACATAAATTGGCTCAAACGAATAATATAATGAAAAAATTATCCGTATTTTTTTTTATTAAGAACAAAAAATAAAGTGTGATTTTTTAAAAGCTATAGGAAAGTTTTTGAAAAAAACTCACGTAAAATGCATGAAATGTTTATTTAAATCGATGGAACAGACCATATAATTTAATGTTTGAAGATTATTTCATGCTAATGTTGACCACGACTGCGCTTCAAATGGTCAATCCGCTTAGTCCAATTTTGGCATACTCTTTCCAATGTTTTGGCCGGTGTCTCACATATAAATGCTTTAATGTTGTCTTCCAATGCGTTAATTGAAGCCGGCTTGTCTGAATAGACATGGGCTTTAACATAGCTCCACAAATAATCTAAAGGCGTTATATCGCACGATCTGGGTGGCCAATTGACAGGTCCCGAACGTGAAATAAAATGTTCACCGAACTTGCTTCTCAACAAGTACATTGTTACGCTTCCTGTGTGGCATGTGGCACCGTCTTGCTGAAACCACATGTCATGCAAGTCAAGCTCTTCCATTTTGGGCAAAAAAAAGGTGGATATCATTTCACGGTAGCGCTCACCATTCACAGTTACGTTACGATTCGCAGCATCTACGAAGAAGTACGGTCGAATGATACCTCCAGCCCATAAACCGCACCAAACTGTGACTTTTTCTGGATACATTGGTAGCTCTTGCAATTCTTCTGGCTGATCTTCACTCCAAAATCGACAATTCTGCAAATTTACGTACCCATTGATCCAAAAGTGAGCTTCGTCGCTGAACACAAGTTTTCGACTTTAAACTTTCTTAACAAAACACGCACTTTTATAATAAAATTCAATGATTTGCAAGCGTTGTTCGTTTGTAAGACGATTCATGGTTAAATTATAGACCAATCTGAAGATGTTTGACAGTGAAATAAAACACGAAACGTGCGTCAGCTGTTTAAACCAACTGTTTAAAAAGATAATAGCTAAAAAATCACCCGCTACAATGAAAAAAATTATCCTTTTTTAATTGTTTTTATTAAAAACAAAAAATACTATATGGACTGGCCTTGAGACATATAATTGCATATATACCAAAATGCTCAGAATGATTAATAATCGATTGAGCCATAACGGTAATTTTCACAAAAAAAAAATATTTTGTTCGAATGATAAAGCCAAAAAACAAAAAATCTGAAATGAAAATTTAAAAAATGGGCCGTTTTACGCCTACTTTCTAGCAATTATATGTATATAATATATATTAAGACTAATTTTCCGTCCCTCCGTCTGATGTTAGAGAATATAACTCTTATTGCCTACGAGAAGCTAAAGCTCTTATATGTACAGTTAGTAACAGAAATAAGTATACACCGGATACGTTTTCAATTTTCCCCCAATCGATTCCTTCAGACAACCTAAGTTATAACAAAATTGTGTTTTATTTACATGAATGAAATACAAAAATCATATTTAATCCAAATAATGACAAAATTTTAAAAAGGAACAAAATTATAGCTTTTTATATTAAACTTTATAAAAATGCATGTCTCAAAAGTAAGTATACGGTTCATCATATTATTAATTTGTGAAATCAAAAACATGAATAAAATCAAATCCTAGTATTTGGTATGATAACCATTAGACTTTACAATCGCTTTAAGTCGTGATGGCTTTAAATTCACCAAGTTTTCAGTTACAGCTGGTGGTATTTTATTCCATTCCTCTTGAAGGACGTTTTTCAGTTGTCCCTTATTTCTAATCGGATGTTTACGTATTTGTCGCTTTAAATGTTCCCATAAATGTTCGATTGGGTTGGTATCCGGGGACTGTGGCAGTGTTTTCGCACATTGTATAACAGCCACTCTCATACAATGTTGGATGTGTGCTTGGGGTCATTATCCTGCTGGAAGATAAACGTTCCTCCAAGGCCCAATTTCGTAGCGCTTTCTTTTAAAATATTGTTCAAAATATTTAAGTAACTATATCGGTCCATAATATTTTCGATAAATACCAAGTTTTCAACCCCGGTCGCAGTCATGCATCACCAAACCATCACGGAGCCCCCTCCATGCTTCACAATGCCGGTCATATTGTTTGGATCCAATTCCGCGTTAACTTTTCTCCGAACTTTTTCACGGCCATCAGATCCACTAACTTACACTCATCAGAAAATATAGTATGGCTTGGTTCCAAAACGTTTAGTCATATTTTTCATGATTTTTTGCGAATGAAATCCGTTTACTCCGATTGACACTATTCACGAAGGGCTTTTTCCTCACATTGCGTGTTAGTCCGTACCGAATTTAGTCTTCCTTACTTGTTTTGATTATAAAATTAAATGCTTTGTAAACTGTCTTAAACTGCTTTCAACTGTATCTCGAAGCATTGCGCTCGTAAATAATATAAAACCGTATGCAGTTCCAGCGTAAAGTCTGTGTAGAATGTTTAGTGCCTTTCAAACTGTTTTAAGAAATAGTAAAAAAGCTTTGTAAGCTAATTTTTTACGGCGGGTACAAGTCAATGGTGCATGAGCTTTTCCAAGCTTTTTCCCACAAAACGATACAAAGGCTTAAGGTGCGATCAGACATGACAAGAAAAGTGCTTTTACAATACATTTTGCTGACAAACTTTTTTACTTTCCCGGCGACGGCCAACTGGCAAGAACAAAATTCTTCCAATCAATTTCGAAACGGAAACTTGCATAGTCTGCCCGCAATAATCAGAAATCTAATTATTTGGAAAATTTCTTTCAAGTTGTTAAGTTTTTAGTTATTTTTTTGTATAGAAATTACTATTCAAGTGTTGCCGGTTAGAATTAAGGGAACAGATGTGGAAGTTAAAAAAAAATTAATAAAATACAATACTAAAAGTGCTAATAATAAATTTATGGGCGTGCACGCCGCAATAATTTTTTTTGATAAATATGGGCAAAAGTAGAAGAAAAATATACCAGATTAAAAGATGTTTACTTTTGTAAGTGCAAAAATGTAAAAATATGCAACACTTTCTTAAAACTCTCGAATTATATGCTGATGACACCTTTCCCCCCCACTTCGGCACACATTTGTTGTAAGCTAATAATTTCGAGTGTATAGATGTGTTTGTTTAATAACTTAAAACTAAATTTATTTATGAGTTGCAAGTCGCTTTAAGCCCGTTTTGGGAACACGATGGATACGAAGTATACAAGGCAGCTGTCCCTATACATTACTTTGCAGAAACTTAGCAAAAGCAAGGTGGATAACTTAACGACACCTTTCTGAACGCATTGGTGTAGGCACAGGAACAACTCATAAAGTGTTTCCTAAAACTATAAAGGCAATTCAGACAGATTCAAAAGTAAAATTTCTTGCTCCAATGTTACTGAGCAGCAAAACGTGATGGAAAATTTCCAAATGAACCGAGAAAATTCCATTTCGTTATTGGATGTATGGGTGGTATTCGTTTTCATCGAGCCTGGCGTCAAGGTAAATGCGAAAATCCGAAATATTATCGGGAGAGTATTCGCCGTGCCGTAGCCGTGGGCAGACAAACATTTCGGTGGCAGACCATGGACGTTTCAACAGGACTCGGCACCGTCTCACAAAGCTCGAGTGAACCAAGAATGGCTAAAAAACAACATTCCGAACTTCATAACGTCCACATAATGGCTCTGAAATTCACCATACGCGAATCCGATGAATTATTCTCTTTGAGCCATTTTGGAGAGCAAAATCCGAATTAAAAGATTCACCAGTCTCGAGGCGCTGAAAAAAGCCATTGTCACCCACGTCTCATCACCTATTATGATGCGCTGTATAAAATTGTGTCCATATTCACTTGCTCAAGCCTTGTCTTCAGCCACCTTCTTCCGATTAATTTTTTGAAAGGAATTCAACTCTCTTGGAACGAGTCGAGCAACCAAGCGTCTCATGCCCAATTGATGGTATAAAATCTTGCGAATTGAGTCGTTAGACTCACTAAGGTCACGAGCGACCTCCCTCAAACTTAAATAATAGTTTTTCAGTTGAAAGACGTTGATGGGCGACCAGATCGGGGCAAATTTTCCACCACTTCTCGGCCCTCTGCAAAAGCCTTATACCACTCGTAGACCCATGTTTTTGATAAAGCACACTCGCCATAGGCTTTCTGCAACATTTTCAACGATTCGACATACGAAATCCCGTTCCAAACACAAAATTTAAGACAAATTCTTTGTTCGGTATTTTTATCCATAGTGAAAAACGCAGAGCACACCTGCGGTTGACTGATATAATTAAATGCCAAAAACCAGCTAATTGACAAATCGCGCTCATGCTCTGCGACACTATAGAAGACAGTTGTACCAACATTCCAGAAAAAAAATTTAGACATTGAAGTATGTGTAACACGCACTATTTAAATGAACAATTCCCGATATTTTTTTGACAGAATGTACTAAGGAAGTAATGACGCTATTCAATATTACATTGTGAACAGAAATATGAGACAAACTGTACACACATACATACATATTTATAAACACGTATGTACATACAAGAATAATAAAAAAAGTGTATTAAAGACAGATATACAAACATTTCAAAGCCAAATGAATTTTCCATGTTTTTCACCAATGGCCAACAAACTCCCAGCTGATCTTTATCTCGCGTGACAGCGCATGCATAGTATTGTACCACTAGCGGATATTCATTCATTCACTTAATCAATCAGTATGCACACACAAACATATTACACACACATGTACATATGTAAGAGTGCAGGTATTCCAATCTCTGAACTTGGCGCTGGTGTAACGCCGAGCTTGATTTAGTTTTAGTTGAGTAAAGTTAAGGGAGCGCGTAAAATCTATATTATAGAACGCGAAGTAAAGAAATTAGCCCGGAAATTTAAATAAGCAAAAAATATGAATATAAATGTAAATAAAACGTGTACGATGTGCCTGTTGTGCCTGTTCTTTTAAAAACCAAAATTTTATAAACAAATCGAAATGCTATGGATGGAAACATATCTTTCCTGCTTTTCAGTGCGTTTGGGCCTCATTGTAGTGGCAGCTTTGGGACTCGTGAGTGACGTTTTTTTTTCTTCTATGTATAAACAAATATTGAAGGTCAAATGTTTACGTTACGAATACATATACACCTTTATTTACATGTGTATGTATGTATGTGTGCATTGTATATTTCTGTAGGTTCATGTATTCATAGGGACAGTTTTGTTAATTTCAATGGGCATGGACGCACTGGATCCAATAGTAAAACTCCTCAAAAACGATGACGAATATGGCAAAATGCTTACGGTGCAAAAAACTTTGAACTGGATTGAGAATCGTAAGTCCAATAGCTGAGAAAATAATATTTATAGGTAATAGTTGAAGTGAAAAGTTCTGAGTATTTTTATACGTTTTTTAATTTATTGTTTTTACTCTTTTTTAAGTTTTGCTTTTCCTTTTTTTGAATTTTTTGAAGTGAAACTTCTTAGACGTCGATGGAGGAGCGAGAATGGAGTGTAAAATTTCAAGGCTATGCAACGTTTTGGGCATTTTCATTCCGCGAGAGAGAAAAAAGATATAACGTAGAGGAAAAGGAGAGAGAGCTATGCCTTATATATATCTTAGATATACTTTAGGCTATTTTTCCTGAGGTTTTCCTTGTGGTTGCTAATTTCCTAGTGAGAAATAACACTGCCTACTTTTTGGCGCTTGTTTGTTGGTGCAAACTGGAAGGAAATACATTTTTGGTGCCTACTTTTTGGCGTTATATTTCCTTGGTGCCTACTGTTTGGGGCATTTTTTGGTCCCAATTTTTTTGGCGTTTTTTTTTTTTGGTGCCTACCTTTTTGCGCTTATTTCCATTTCCTGGCTAGTGTTTGTGCGCACTATAAAGTGCTATCCATTCCGGCGTCGGATTTATTGGTATTGCCTTGCGGTAATTTGTGCCGTTGCTGCGGTCCTGGAATCGCTGCGTTTGTGTGGGTGATAAACGCTCGGAGTAGTGCGCGTTGTTGCCACGATTGCCAACGTTCAACCCTTCCCGGTTTTTCGTAAATTTTGTCTATTTGTATTCTCTGCAAATGTTGTGAATTTATTTAGATATATATTCTTTCTCTCTCTCTCTCCCTCATTCTCTCTCGGGTCTCTCCTTCTATCTTTGTCTGCCTTGAAAATTTCACTTCAGTTATGTGTACTACGCTACACTCACTTTTTTCTTCTACTTCTATTACGAAAAATTGACTATAGTTCGGAGTATCGAAATTGCTTAAAATATACGCAATTTTCTTTGTTAATTATCACACATTCTGAAAGCGATTTCATAATTCCGTGCCCCAAAAATATCTATATGCATTCTGGAGTAATTTCATGTGATTCAAGTGATCCAAGTTTTTTGGACGTTATCTAAAGTCAATTAATGGAAAATTTTTTTCATTTTTTGGCTTGCATGCACGGAAAGATCCTGACCGATATTTCGGAGCTTCCCGGAATGGTGGACTATGCAATCCCACCTACCAGTGCCACCACAACATACGCGACCCACCTACACTCAAGGGAGGAGTGGCAACAGGAAATTGTAAAAAAGGGCAAGTCCATCCCCAGATTTACGCTGATGGCTCAAAACTCGATGGGCGGAGACGCATATTTCATCAATTTTCGGCTCGCCGACTACAGCAGTACTTTTTAGATTAAAAAATCAAATTTTAGATTAAAAAGTGGATACATCTGTCAATTCGATACAAGCTGAATCCCGGAACTTTTAGACAACCCAATATATAGTCTGTCTTATAGACGCCTGACCGCCATATCTTACAAACGAACAAACTGCATTGTATGGACTTACAATATTTATAATACCTCCTCCTCTGGCTAAAATGGCTTCACAATTTCGAGTCATATTTTTGTTAATTTTTGCGGAAATTGTGGAAGTAATCGGCTACAAATCAGCCGGATTTACCTTCATAACTTTTTGAACGTCCATATTCGATTTCCTTTGAGTTTTTGCTTAACTATTGCCCAAACATTTTCAATAGGATTCGCATCACGCGACAGTCAAGGCCAATCCAACATTTCGATCACATTTTGGTGTTTGCACTCTACGCACCTTCAGTTTCGACACTGGAGATCGTTGACTTCTTGTAAAATCCAAAGTTGGCTAGTTCTTTCAAACAACTTTTTGATAAATTGTATACATCAAAACTGCGTTCGAATTGGCGGAAGACACAAATAAACGCTCAAATCTTTTTTCGGAGAAGCAGCCCCAAACAGGAACCTTAACTGGATGCTTAGCAGTTCGTTCAAGTTGTCGATTATCAACAGTACACTGGGACCGACGTATGCAACTATTCGCCCAAAAGGAAGACTTATCCGTTTACTCAACTCCCTTCTGAACTTGCCTTAGCCCAAGCAAGCCGTTTTTTAATGTGTGAAAATGAGAACAACGATTTTTTTCCAATTTGGAGGTCTCTTGCAAGTAAACGTCCGCGAATCGTGTCTTTGGATGCACCAACACTACTTTTCTTATAACTGCTTCAGCTTCACGCAACGATAAGTTCGACTTTATCACAAAAAAATCAATGATCTTCTGATATTGCTTTGAGAGGTAATTACTTTTTTCGGGCCTCGTCCGAGGAAGTCGTCAACGCTTTTAACTTTGGTGGGCGGTTGCACTTCTTCAAATATTTTGCTGCACGTGCAATTTGTGAACCTTTAGGGAGTGTGCATAGGAATACTGCTTCGAATCGTTTTTCATACGCAGGACAACGTACGCTTTTGATTGGGTATTGAAATAAGTTTCTGCCCTCGTAAAAGAGGTGTCGCTGCTCATACTAAATATTTTTGTGTTCGCTCTAGCAATATAGTCGTGATTTTAAGATGTTCATGTGAGGTCTCGATCGCAGTAGTTGGCATTCGTTTCAAGAGTAAAGATCCTTTTCTATCTGGCGTCAAAAATGTCTACGTTCGTCCCGAAAAACAGTGTATGCGGGAAGTCATGCTTCATTATTACCTTTTAAAGAAAAGTGCAGCTGAAACATGTCGTATATTCATTAATATTTACGGTAATCATGCTCCACCAAATACAACTTTTAAAGAGTGGTTTCGACGCTTCCAAAGTGGAAATGTCGACGTGAGTGATAAAAACCGCGAAGGGGCACCGAAATCGAAGATACTCAACTACAACAACCATTAGATGGACACGCATGTCGAACCCTTGATGATATGTCTGAAGTGTTGGATGTTGACAGATGAATCGTCGGTAAACGTTTGCAGAATGCAAGTAACTGGGCGCCACATCAATTGAAGTAGAGGGATATCGAGAGACGTTTGGTGATGGGAGAGATGCTTCTTGAACCGCAGAAAAGAAAAGGTTTTCTGCATCGCATCGTCATTGGCATCATTACCGACTGTAGCTAATGCATTTAAATTGAGCTCTGAGCTCTCAAAGAAAGGCGGCCGAAATGGGACGGTAGACATAACAAACTGATTTTGCTGCATAACAGCGCCAGGCCACACGTTGCTAAATCGGTCCAGAAATATTTAGAAGGGCTGAATTGGGAAATCTTGCCCCACCATTTGTTCCGATCAATGCAGTCAGCTCTTATTGAAGAGTGGTTCACTTGGATTGGAATGAATCAAGTCAAAATAATTCGGATCTTTCGTCAGAGAGTAAAGGCGCAGCTTCCAATGGCAAATACTTCACATAATATCAGGTATTACGAGTATTTAATTGTTTAAATAATTCGTAACTTTGGCTAAGAAAGGACGGAAAATTATTCCCAGATCCATAAATTTCTGACAAAACTAATAAATTGCACAACGCGTATTGCTAAAAGGATATACCTGTTTAGCAGAATTTACATTTTTTTATAAAGGAACTTTTAGTTTGAATTTTTTAGGTCACGCTTCTTTTAGTTTGACTGTACGTATACGAACATTTTTTTTATTTATTTCATTGCAGATTCCCAAGCATTTATAGCTATACTATTGACTTCTTTAGCGATACATTTGATTTGCTGCAGCCTTGCCATACTCGGAGCATTGAAGGTGGGCCATGTGTTTGTATCTACTTACGCATTGTTGTTGCATGGAGCACCTATTAAAGCATTATTAAAAAACCAAACCTCTAACATGGACATATTTTCTTCCATCCACAGCTCAAAAAGTGGCTTTTGCTCCCCTTCATAATCCACGAGCTCATACGCGTGACCTTCTACTTTGCTGCCCATATCATCCTTATGATTATTTTAAAGAAGAAACTTAGTTTAGGCCTCCTGATCGCCGTCACCTTGCTAGGTGGTTTCATATTACGTAAGTTTTCCTTTCATTTCTTTCACTTTTAATAATTGCATAATTCATTCACTTCGAGTAATTAAAACATTCCCATTTTCTCTTCATCATCAAGTATACTTAGCCTACAATTGGGCCACCAGTGTTGCTCTATTCCAAATCATCGAACTCGTGCACACCGAACGCTATCGCAAACTCTACGGCGATGATCCCTTCCACCCGCAACTACCACCGAACTACTCACACACTTCACCACCACAATATAGTTACGGTACTGTGGAGAATGTGCGTGTGCTGGTCACACCGCGTAGTGGGGATATTGATGAGCAAAAACAACGACAAACACAACGAATAGCGGTAAAGGCTCCAACTCAGCCAGTGATCGCGGTTTTACCGGCAAATTATGTAAATAATAATGGACCACTTTTGCAAAGCAAGCAGATGAGTAGTTTCCAACAACAACAGCAATATCAGAGAAGTGAAAAAGAGCGGAATGAATACAATGCAGAATTCGGTAATTGGCAGTGGTCCGAATTGATGGTTGGTAGACAGCGAAAGGCGCTGATTGTAGAGAATTGATGAGAGGCAGAAATTGGCATTCAAGAAAAATTTTAGACTGTTACGGATGTTAACAGGTTTCTAAGTGTTTTGTATGATAATTATACTTAAGTGAATAAAATTATGCGATGATCTGGGCAGAATAAAACTAATTACTAATAACAATTTATATATCAGTACTATGACAGACTCGGTCCCGCAGTCTGTAAATTTAAAATATTTAAAAATAATAATTATTTTCGAATATTGTAGGGAGTCGAAGAGAGCATAAGCTGACCTTTTTTAATACCCTTTCCGTCTGTTCCCAGGCTCGGTAATCTGCGGAATAGTTGAACGAAATTTAACTTTCAGATTTTCACTAGCAGACAAAGAAATTTCCTGAGTCGGTTATAGATTACTTTTCACCCCGAAAATATTACTATGCGCTTGCACTGTAAAATGCAGGTATTATTAGTTTATACAAATAAGAATTTATACAAATTATAAGAGTATTTAGAAATATTCGACAGTCACAAAAAAAATAAAATAAAATTATAATAATCAAAATTTTGTTTTTGATTTAAAACTAGGCAAATCTATTAAATGCCCTGATAGTACTTGAGCAACAACAACTTTCACAAGTATTTTATTTGTTTAAAAGTGGACTTACTTTGTCAAAATTTCCATGAGAATATAAAAAAACAAGCAGCAGAAAAGAAGCAGGCCCTTTGACAATCAAAACCAAAAGCGCACACAGATTGAATTCATTTCGATTTAAAATGAAAAGAAAATTTGAATTTCAAAATTAAAATAAACAAAATACAACTAAAATAATAAAATTTATGACCCCTACAATACTGTACCTGATCGACCTAACTGATTATTTGGGAAATGGGCTTATATATTAGTTGGAGATATTAAGATGGTCTAGGGCTCGAAAAGTTAGGGTATTTTCAGGAATTTTTTTGTGGAATAAAAAAAAATAAAAATGATATTTAAATTAACGATATTTTAAACGATATTTAAGAAACGAAATTTAAAAAACAAAAATTGAATTTTTGTATGTAAAAGAAGTTAAATGAAAAGCCTAAAAAATTTAAATACCGCTTTTCATTTTTTTATTGTAAAAACATTTCCTGAAAATACCCTTACTTAAAAATTTTTTTTTTTTTTTGCATGTAAAAGAAGCTAAATAAAAACCCTAAAAAATGAAAACTTCGTTTTTTGTAAAAATGCAGTAATTTCATTGTTTCACGTGCTGTATGGCAAGTAGTATTGAAAACTATTTTTATTTAATACGATGTTAATATACAGATTAATTTTGACCAAATTGACTTAAGAGCTATGCTATTTGGGACCTAAAGTGTTATTTATGAGACCTCCAATGGGCAGATATCCATAGCCCCCCAAAGCTGTTGATCTAACGGAGAAGATTGATGGGATTTAGTTTGGAGCATTGTCCCAGGCTGTCGAAAGGAACACCTAGTGACGTTAATCGTCTAGCTACTCAACTCGGACATTTACAGAGAAAGTGCGCAACCATCTCCTTCTCTGAAAGGTCCCCACAGCTACTGCAATAGGGGTTAAACTTAGTTTTTCCGCGTGTGTGCCGATTATCCAATGTCCGATAAGCACTGCTACAAGTGTGGAAATTAAATGGCGAAAAGTCGCCGAGACTATCTGAGTCCTGCGTCTATTGCACTGGGGTCATAGGATTTTCGAAATATCACACAAAAAAATGGATCTCAATAGTTTCTGTACTTTCCGGAGAAATAAAATATGCACATTCTTCTTTAACAACCGTCAGGGGGATGCCGATGAACAGGTGGGAGATCCTTGAGTCCAATTCAGTCCCTTTTCTAGCAAGCTCACATCCCTCTATGTTCGTATGTCCTGGAACTCAAATCAGGGAAATGTTACCTGCACATCCAAGAGATTTGATCTTCTTCTTAGAGGAGTCGAATAATTTGGTTCTGCACCATGGCGTCGTGGGAGCCTTGATCGCGACTTGACTATCGGAAAAAATGTTAATATTGCTTTTGCTCTGACGTTATCTAAGCATTCAGCATGCCTGCAGTATCGCAAAGACTTCTGCCTCAAAAACACTAGCAGTATTCAGTAATTTTAAGTATATAGATAAATTGGCGGACTTAGAGAAAACGCCTTCTTCCAACTCCGAATTTCATCTTGGAGCCGTCAGTGAAGACAGAGAGTAAATTTTCAAGGTCATGCAACGTTTTGGGCATTTTCGTTCCGCGAAAGAGATAAAAGATAGAACGTAGAGGAAAAGGAGATAGAGAGCTATACCTTATATATAACTTAGATACACTTTAGGCTATTTTTCCTGAGTTTTTCCTTGTGGTTGCTAATTTCCTAGTGAGAAATAACACTGCCTACTTTTTCGCGCTCGCTTGTTGGTGCAAACTTAAGGGAAATATATTTTTGGTGCCTACTTTTGGCGTTATATTTCCTTGGTGCCACTGTTTGGGCTCTTTTTTGGGTCCCAATTTTTTTTTTGGCGCTTTTTTGGTGCTTACTTTTTGGCGTTTATTCCCGTTTGCTGGCTAGTGCTTGTGCGTACTATAAAGTGCTATCCATTCCGGTGTCGGATTTATTGGTATTGCCTTGCGGTAATTTGTGCCGTTGCTGCGGTACTGGAATCGCAGCGTTTATGCGGGTGATAAACGCTCCGAGTAATGCGCGTTGTTGTTCTTCGTGTTTTGTAAATTTTGTATATTTGCATTCTCTGCAAATGTCGTGAATTTATTCAGTCTCTCTCTCTCTCTCATCCTTCCTCGGGTCTTTCCCTCTTTCTTTGTCTGCCTTGAAAGTTTCTCTTCTGTTATGTGTACTACGCTGCACGCACTTTTTTATATATATTCCTATAAAAGTATAGTTCATTCTACAACAAGAACCTTATAACTCAAAGCTCCCAGGTTAGGTTCGGTTATGTAAGCCAAGTTGCTTGTCGAAGACAATACACTCGGTGGCCCTAAAGCATATTGTGGTACCTGCATTTGATTTCCATCCCCTAACTAAGTTCCTTAAACCACTTAGATCTTTTCAAGATGGTAACTAGTCAGTCAAGATATTTTATATGGCTTTGAAGTGCAGGACATTCACAGAAGAGGTGTTGTACTGACTCCATTTCTTCTTCATCCACAGAAATACTGCACAAGTCATTGAGAGGTTCACCCATTCTGCTGGTTCTGCTGTGAGGACGCTAGTAGTTGATCTGTTGAATCCAAGCAGCTCCCAACTTTGTTCAAAATTCATAGTATAAGCAACCCCGAATCCCCGAATAACGAGTGTCAAGTTCAATTACAATGAATTTAAAAAAAATTGTCAGCCATATTAGATCAGCAATTTTCTTTTTTTTTCGTCACTCTTACTTTTTTCTTCTCATTTATATGGAAAATCATTTTTACCAAATATTTGGCCACTTTAACTAAAATTATCCCTTGAATAACCGATTAATAAATGTTCTTTCAAGTTCAGGGAATATTTTTCTTTATTCATTTATTTCTATATCTACATTAAACTACAATACTTTTTTTAATTACTAATATACATTTTACATATAAACATATATATACACATACATAACTACTATCTGTAGCATAGTAACTTAACTTAAACTACTTGGATTACAAAAAATTGGTATACGAAATAACAGTGGATAGCGTGGATAGCTTAAGCACACGTTTACATGTCTTGTAATAAATATCACGTTCGACACCTTCTATTCATTCCATATAAAATTCGATATTCTGGCTCTATTACTTTCTTAATAAGTTTATTCATGGCCGGCACATATTTGAGCCGAGTGGCCTTGGCATCGAAATATTTTATGCCCGGCGTGTGAACTAAAAACGCTGGATGCAGCACTAAGTAATCATATTCTAGCAAGCACATGGCATAGCCCTGTAAGAAAGAGTTTGATTAGTTGAAAAAATGTAAACTAAAATAATAAAAAAAATTACAATTAAAATTTATTCGAAAATCTTTTTAAAGCTTATGAATTCAGAAACCACTTTTAGATGCACGAAAACAATAAAGTATTTCGTAAAATACCTTTTCTTTTAAGATAAAAATCTAGAGAGAAATATTTTTCCTATGAAGAATCAAGCAAAAGATCGAAAACCAACTTCTCACTAAAATTAAGAATTTGTGACGCACTATGCCATAAGAAAACGTTGGTTTTTTTTTTGTCGGGACAACTAGCAAATGCAACACTCAGACATGAATTAAGTCCATTGTACTACATACACTTGGATTCCCTTTCAATTTTCTTTAAATCTACTCGATCTCCGAAGAAATCTGAATAGATCTTGTGGTGCCAAGGAGCCAAGATGGTCGCTGCTTAACACATCAGTGCCAAAGGCCTCTAACCTGATTCGAGCAAAGGCGGGGCAGACGCACAGGAAGTGGTCCGCCGTCTCATCGTCCTCTTCACAAGCTGGGCAGAGTACACTGTGTTGAGAAGCATAACCTGTCCGTGTGCTTCGCCCACAGAAAGTGGCCCTAAGTGGTCCAACCAGCCATCTGCACTCCCCTCTGCTTAATGACAGAAGGGTTTGCGACAGTCGATCGGACATGACAGGTAACATCAGTTTAGTCCATCTGCAGCCTCTCTTAGCCTGCCAAGCTCGCTTGTGGGTTGTAGTTACCCATTTGCTAACCGTGGCTTTGATGGCCGCAGAAGGCCAAAGAAGTTGGCCTCAGAGCCCATCCTAGCTAAGGAGTCAGATGTCTCGTTACCCACGATACCCACGTGTTCCGGGACCCATGCTAGCATCAGGCTATTATGTCTACCGACATTGTTCATCCTGGACTCGACTACTTCTGATGTGGTTGGGGGGCTGTCTAATGCCATAAGCGCAGCTTGGCTGTCGCTGCAGACACATACAGAACTGCCTCTCCATCTGTTTTCCACAAAGAAGTTCATCGCTTCTTGAACAGCATACACCCGCTTGAAACACAGATGCATGCATTCCATGAGTAAAGTGTAGTTTTGTCCCGCGGGATTTCATGTAGACCGCAGAGATGGAGCCGTGCGCCGTCCTGGAGCCATCCCTGAAAATGCGAAAACAGTGTTTTCCGGGCTCATTTTCTAAGTTTCACCACAACTGAGCCTCTCGCAGCACTACTACCCTGTATTTTGATGGCATGTAGTCAAGGGGCATGGAGAGAATCATTGGATTGAAGTCCATCGTCCGCATATGCTTGTGCATAGACTCCCGAATCGTTTAAGGTGGTGAGTGGTGATGAAAAATGTTAGTCCATCAAAATAGTGGCGCAGATGTCTTTAGTCTCTCAAGTGTAAGGCCTGGCTGGTATTCTGTTCGAAAAGTAATCATACTTCGTCAGCTAAAGGAAAGCAGCTCATTTATGTACTTTAATTGGATATTTCTTTTATTCACTCCACAGTACTCGTAATCGCCATGGTAACCAAGGCATACTTCAACTTTTATTTAAATGTTTAAAAACCCTGTTCATCGACTATTCAAACGATAACCTTAAGGTACAATTTAAATAAGACTTTTGCTGTTTTTGTTACCAATAATGTACCAAAAAAAATTCATCTCTGTTCATTTTTTTCAATATCAAAAGAGAAACTACTATATAGACCACCATGTATATTAGGCCGGGTCGATTTGTGGGGAGGCAAAAAAATCGCTCATTGCTCTGTGAAAATCATATTCTAGGGATCAAAATAAGAAACTTTGCCGAAGGAACCATACCTCTAAAACGAATTCCGATGTCCCCCAATTTGGGTCGAACTTTTTAGTTTCTTTTCTCATGTAAAGGCCAAAAATGGTGATATTTTGAAATGATTGTATGGGGAACCCCCCAGGGGAGTTCCAGCGGGTGTGCCACTGGCATGGGTGGATCGGCCGTCCAAAGTTAGTGGGGGTCGGTCATACATTTGGACTCGATTGGAGCACTCTAAATGGGTCAAAGTGGGATTTTTCGTTCGACCCAAATTGGGGAAAATCAGAATTCGTTTTAGAAGTATGGTTCCTTCGGCAAAGTTTCTTATTTTGATCCCTAGAATACGATTTTCACAGAGCAATGAGCGACTTTTAAATCGACCCGCCCTAATGTATATATATTTAAACTAAAACCTTTTCACATGTCTTCCTAACTCATTTTGTTGCTCGCTCACCTGTATGCGCTTATTCGATTGGCCCTCCCATGTGACACGCTCATCGAACATGGGCTCTTGATTATCGCTTATATAGAACGGCTCCCAAAAAGCAAATTTTCTTTCACGCTTTGCTTGCGAAAAAACTGTTAGCTCTTGTGCGTCTGTGGAATTCTCCCATTGTTTATGCATTGGCACCAAATGGCAATTTGTACATATTTTCGAATGGAAGGGTATCGCTGTTTTATTGTGCAACATTTCTACCAAATTTGTTTTATCTTCGGGAACTGAACTATCTTTGGTCACTTCAAAAACCGGCAGTACATAGACGCTGAAAAGGCAAATGAAAAATTATGATTTTAAATATTTTACCATACAAATATTTCACCTAACTCATCACTTACCGCTTCCCCTTGGCATCCAAATATACGCTTCGGTTGCTTTCAACCATTTCGAGAAAGAGCCGCGGTAAATTAGGCGTTGGGCTTAATTCAATATCTGAGGCGAATATGAAATGGGTATTGGCTGCTTTGCGTGCTATATTACGTCCAACATTTATGGGATAAGTCATATTGTGTACCGTCCTATACATTGCGGTAGAATTGACGTCTTCATAAGGTGGCGCGTCATCGCAGTTGTAAGGCCATAGCAGTGCTTCCTTTTCATTCAACGGTATGTGCTTTGGCATGTGATCAGCGGGAAAGTAAATGTGAAAGGTGACATAATCTCGAATATATTGGCTTTCCGGTAGGCAATTACGCACATATTGAATGCAACTCATGGTGGCATCGAAGTCGTAACCGGGCGCGAAGAGAGCAAAACTGACGGGTGCCAGCCAACTGGGGGAGAGAAGAGATATAAGAAGAGAAAATACTTTATTGTAATAATATAATAAAAATAAATTAAAAATATTATAGTGTTAGGAATTTAGCTGTAGATTATTATTGATTTTTCGAGCCTATCGAATTTCGCAGTTGTCGATTATTCTGAAAGTTGTTTGTTTGTAGGCTTAAGAATTAAAATATTAACTCCAAAATTTGTTTAAAAACTCTGATCCTTTTATACCTCTGACGGCTCCAAGATGGAATCGTCGGCCGGAGCAGGCAACTTCTCTAAATCAGCTTTTACCCTTTTACCGAATACTGCTTGTATTTTTCAGGCAGAAGTCTTTGGGCTCCTGCAGAATGCAAAATGCTTAGGGAATGTGGGAACGAGGCAGATATTAATATTTTTCCGACAGTCAACCCTCGATCAAGACTCTGACGATGCCATGGTGCAGATCCAAACTAGTCAACTCCTGTAAGAAGGAGATCAAATCTCTTGGCTGGGCAGGAAACATTTCTCTGATCTGGTTTCCAGGACATACGAACATAGAGGGAAATAAAATCACTGATGAGCTTGCCAGGAAGGGGATTGAAATGGGCTCAAGGACCTCCCACCTGGTCATCAGCATCAACGAGACTGTTGTTAAAGGAGAATTTGCACAACTTATTCACAGGAAAGCACAGAACTGATGGAGCTGTGTGTGCTATTTCAAAAATCTTATGGCTCTAGTATAATGGACGCAGGACTCAGATAGTCTTGGCGACTTTACGCCATTCAATTTCCCAACTCGTAGCTGTGGTCATCGGTCATTGGATGATCGACACACACGCGGAAAAGCTAAGTTTATCATTTAACGCCCATTGCAGAAACTGTGGGGTCCTTTCAGAGAAGGAATCTGTTGAGCACTTCCTCTGTAAATATCCCGGACTGGCAGCTAGACCACTAGCTAGGCTTATTTCTCTCCGAAATAAGCAACAAATTACAATCTTTACATTCCTTCCGAAGAACCATAGCATCAGATTTGTCTTCCATGTGCCCAATAGCCAAGTGACCTCACTTTTCCACCACGACAGAAGCAAGGCAAGACTGTCCACTGTCACCACTTCTCTTTACAGTTATTTTAGACGACGTCATGAGGAAACTCACAACGCAAAAAAGAGGTGTCGTTTAAGGCTTCACCAACGATCTCAAGAACTTTGGCTTCCCGACAACATCAGCTTCCTTTCACATAAGATTTCCGACATGCATACAAAAGCGGACGACTTAGTTGCGCTGGCACATACTATCGGACAGGAGTTCAACATTTCCAAAGCCATGCCATATAATGCCAGCTGACGCCATATAATGATTGGCCGGTGTTCGGTCAACTTTACTCAGCTTGGACGAGCTCGCAAATCGGCAGGCATACGAAACTTCAAATACTCAGCTCTTGTGTAAAGTCGTGAAACGTGGCTGATCTCAACCAACCTCACACAAAGGCTCCAAGCCTTTATAAACAAGTACCTGCACGCCTTTCGCAAAATATTCTGGCAAAAGATAATCAGCTCATCCGGCGGCAGATAAAATGAAGAAAATAGCGAGGGATAGGCTACGCCCTCAGAAGGTCACCAGACCATTTAACTCAAATAGCGTTAGACTATAGTAGAATCCCCGAGGAAGTACAACGTAAGGTCGGCCCAAAACCACCTGGAGAAGATCGACCTTGTGTGCGTTAGCCGCAGTTAACATCACGTGGGAACACATTGTGTCAGCTGGCGAAACCTTGTTGAGGCCCTATGCTCTCAAGTGGAGTGATTAAGAAATAACAAATGTCCAAGGAACTCAGAAGGGAAACCAAAAAGTCGGAAATAAGTTGCATGTAACATTGATGACAACGGTGGCTCCATCTGGAGTTTAACCAACGACGCCTTTGGCGTGCAAGCCAAACCATCAGGCCATTGTTTGAATGCAGTTTTTGGAGTATTTGATCAGTCACTTGTGGAAAGTTGGCTTATTCACAAAGTGGCTGAGCTAGAAGGGAGCTTGATCTCCAAAGACGAAATAGTTCTGTTCAATTCCCAGTTTATTTTAAACTCCACCAGATGTGCAACGCGAGCAGGGGTGCAATCAGTTCTATGTGCTAGCTAGATTTTATGTACTTATACATGTGTGCAGGTTAAGACCCTTCTTCAAAATCAAGCAAAGAACAGAGTTATTAAAAACGACTTCGAAATAACAAATTTGAGTCCTCGGTTGGTATTGCAGCAGTTTACTACGCCCTGTTAAGCGCAGTGAAACCATCTGTCAATCTCAACTAACGTTTGGCCCAGAAGACGTGCCGTTTCGCTGGATGCATGGGTTTAAAGGGGGCACGGAAATAAGTGGTTAGTTTCGTGTGGGATACTTTCATGTTGAGTATATCAAAGTACATTCTGGATACGAATGAGTTTAACTTACTCCGGAACACAATTGTGTCAAAATAACGCAAGTCTCAAGAGATGGTGTCGGTTAGACTGCGATAACGATATTCGGGGATTGGGAGTTCATTAAGGTGATGAGGGACTGTCGATGAATATCGTTTTTATAGCCTATCTGTATACTGGGAGGTCCAGTGGTTGCCGTGTATGCTTCTGGATCTCGTTGGTCATGTAAAGTAGATGACTTCTGATGACTTAGCCTCCAGTACTTCGCATGCTACTCATCAATTCTGAACAATTTGATGTTTCAATGTTATTTTTATATACCGCCGAACTTAAATAACCAAAGCTTTCTGCAATTGGGTCAAGCTTCGTCATCTCAAAAAAGAACATTTGTGATCATTCTAAACATTCAACTAGTGAGTCATTTGTTTAACAGTCCTATGTGTCCATTTGTCACCCTATAATTTTTTCTTACTAATGAATTAATAAATAAATAATTGGCGCGTACACTTCTGTTAAGTGTTTTGCCGAGCTCCTCCTCCTATTTAAGGCGTGCGTCTTGATGTTGTTCCACAAATGGAGGGGCCTACAGTTTTAAATCGACTCCGAATGGCAGATGGTTTTCATGAGGGAACTTGTTCTATCATTTTTCTGTTTCGTACTCGTAAATTCGAACATACGCACTCCCGAATGGTAGTCACGTGCCACCCAATCGACTACGGCGGCTGCCTGGTCTTATTACCGCAGGTTAAAAAGGATGCGCAGACAATGTTTTTTTATGTTTATGGAAAAAGTGCTTAACAAACTGATTCTACACCATGCAGGGACAATATTTAAAAAGCTAAAAAAATCCATTTTTGAATATAAATTATTTTTTATTCTTGTCTATCTCAAAACTTAAGTAGCAACTCTCGTATAAAGCAAGTAAATTAGTACACTCAGTAAGATTAAATTGTATAAGTACTTATATTTTCTGTAATATGAAAAGTCTGCACACACTTACCGCTCTACCAAGAGAGGCAAACTATCAAAGAAGGTAAAATCGCCATTTGTGGTCAATGTAATGGTGTCGGCACAACCCATCGTCTTGCTGCTCTGGCCGCGTATGTAATTACGCACCAACCAATATTTCCCGTATTGTATCTTCTCCAACTGCAAAGGCCGATCTGTACACTTTAACAATTTCTTCAAGCGTTCCCCCAATGTAGGTGCTTCGGTCAACACTTTAAGTTCACGACTGTCTTTCGGTTCGTCTAATTTACGGTGTTGCAATTCTTTTTCGAAAAGCTCATCGCCGAAAAAGACTTCAACATCAGAACTATTCAACGTCTGCACACTGCCCATGGCTTTTGATTTGATGTCCTCCTGTATGGCAATACTGGCGTTAAAGGCAATTTTCATGCAGATGAAGAAGCCAGTCAGGATGAGCAGAGATAAAATAAGCACGGGAAAGTCACGCTTCAGCATTTTGATACAAAGAGCGCCACTATATGGGCTCTGTTTTAATGTGGAGGTCATGGAGAACTGGAAAAAAAATTAAATAATTTTTATAACTTTAGTAAAGCGGAAAGGTTTGGAAAGATTTACGGAAGTGCTAGAGTAGGGCTGGGAAGAAATTTGTTTCTGAAGATCACTTAAATAGAAAAATTGCTCTTAATTTGATAACTCACTTCTTTTTAATATTTATTTCTTTTAATACCTCGCAGGCGTTTCTACACCTCAATAAATGAAGTAAAAACAACCAATTAGAAAAATATTAAAGAACATTTTTTAAATAATTTTTCATCTCAACCCATCGGATAAGCAACATTTTTAGTTTTCTCATTTGGAGCATAGATGAACAATTTACCTAGAGTACCTCATCTAACTATAAATAAATAGTGTAGAAATATTGTAGGACAACTTAATAACACTAAATGGCAAAATAGATTTTTTTCGTGGTATTGGACAAAACCCTTTTTTTAAAAGATTAAGTCATAAGTTATTAATTTTAAATAAATCGACGGCCCATATCTCGATTTGGTGGTCTAACTTCGAAAATCCGGAAAATAACTTTTTTACCTACCTATAACTCAATCTTTTAAAAAACAAGCTTTGATCCAATACGCAACCAAGTGCTATACAGTGTAATTGATCTATATCCTTATCTACAAATATATTGTATATATGTGTTTTTTTATTCAAAATAAAAAACATAAAAAACAATAAAACATAAAAGCTTTGAGTATGTTCGGATACTTCCCGAAAGTATTCATTAGTGTGCTCATTCTTCTGCAATTAGTTTTTTTAAGGAGGATGGTTCCATGTGTAGAAGTCCACGCAAGTGGGGAAAGTTACTGATCGCCATTCACTTGGGAGTGGCCAGGACGATTCTTCTGCATATGGTTCAAGCAGCTCACAACGGCCGGGATTAGCCCACGTATCCTCTGGGTAGCTTCCGAACACCCGTTCGGGAGTGAGCTAAAGTGAGAAGGCGAAACATTCCAGGATAGCTGGTTGTGCGTTGGGTTTGGGACCCGCCACTTAAAAATCCCCCCCAATGAAAACTTTAAAAAAGCCTCGGATGAGACCTCCCTATACTGATGACGACCCCTGCAAACGAACTAAGGACTATGATTTGAGGGCATGCACCTGGAATGTCCGGTCCCTTAATGGGGAGGGTGCCTCTGCCCGGCTGGTTGATGTCCTCGTGAGAGTAAAGGCTGACATCACTGCCATCCAAGAGATGCGATGGACGGGGCAAGGAAAGAAAACCATAGGACCTTGCGACGTCTACTACAGCTGCCATGTAAAGGAGCGCAAATTCGGTGTCGGATTTGTTGTGGGAGAGAGACTTCGTCGCCAAGTACTGTCGTTCACTCCGGTGGACGAGCGTCTCGCAACAATCCGCATCAAAGCCCGTTTTTTTAACATATCGCTAATTTGCGCCCACGCCCCGACGGAAGAGAAGGACGATGCGACCAAAGATTCTTTCTATGAGCGCCTGGAACGTTCCTATGAGCGCTGCCCCCGCCACGACATAAAAATCGTGCTTGGCGACTTCAACGCCAGGGTGGGCAAGGAGGGAATTTTTGGTCCCACAGTCGGAAAATTCAGCCTACACAACGAAATATCCGGTAACGGACAGAGGCTGATCGACTTCGCCGGGGCCCGAAACATGGTAGTCTGCAGCACCAGATTCCAGCATAAAAAGATACACCAAGCTACCTGGCTGTCCCCTGATCGAAAAACGCGAAACCAGATCGATCATGTTGTGATAGATGGAAGACACGCTTCTAGTGTATTAGATGTACGTACGATCCGAGGACCCAACATTGACTCGGATCACTACCTTGTTGCAGCCAAACTGCGCACGCGCCTCTGTGCAGCAAAAAACGTGCATCTACCTACGCAAAGAATGTTCGACCTCGAAAAGCTGCAATCACAACAGACAGCCAGAAGATTCGCCACTCGACTCTCACTCCTGCTCTCAGAGAGTACTGCCCAACAAACCGGCATCCACGAACAATGGAGCAACATTTCTCGTTCTCTACGTACCGCCGCCGAAGAAGAAATCGGATTCCGGCGAGCCCGAAAAAACAATTGGTACGACGAGGAATGTCATGCTGCCGCAGAAAGAAAGGATGCCGCCTATAGAGCCACGCTGCGATCGGGCGCAACGCGAGCCATGTGGGATCGCTACAGAGAGCTGAAAAAGGAAGAGAGACGTATTATCCGACAGAAGAAACGAGAGGCCGAAATACGTGAGTGCGAAGAGCTTGAGATGCTGGCCAACAGGAACAACGCCCGAAAATTCTACCAGAAAGTTCGGCGGCTTACAGAAGGTTTTAAGACCGGGGCGTTTTCCTGTAAGAACAAAGACGGCGAACTGGTGACCGACGTACAGAGCAATCTTAAATTATGGAGGGAACACTTCTCGAACCTATTAAACAGTGACAGCTGCGCATGTCACCGAGAAAGTGAAGATCCCGATACCCCAATCGTTGACGACGGAATTGTCGTTCCGCTACCCGATCATGACGAGGTGAGAATAGCGATAACGCGGCTAAAGAACAACAAAGCCGCGGGCGCCGACGGACTGCCGGCTGAGCTATTCAAACATGGCGGCGAGGAGCTGGTAAGGTGCATGCATCAGCTCCTATGCAAAATATGGTCGGATGAAAGCATGCCTGCCGATTGGAATTTAAGTGTGCTCTGCCCAATCCATAAGAAGGGCGATCCTGCAATTTGTGCCAATTACCGCGGGATTAGTCTTCTAAATATCGCCTATAAGGTTCTAGCGAGCGTATTGTGTGAAAGGCTGAAGCCCACCGTCAACCAACTGATTGGACCTTATCAGTGTGGCTTCAGACCTGGAAAGTCTACCATCGACCAAATATTCTCAATACGCCAAATCTTGGAAAAGACCCATGAAAGGAGAATCGACACACACCATCTTTTCGTCGACTTCAAAGCTGCATTCGACAGTACGGAAAGGAGTTACCTGTATGCCGCGATGTCTGAATTTGGTATCCCCGCAAAACTAATACGGCTATGTAAGATGACGTTGCTCAACACCAACAGCGCCGTCAGAATTGGAAAGGACCTCTCCGAGCCGTTTGATACCAAACGAGGTTTCAGACAGGGTGACTCCCTGTCGTGTGACTTCTTTAACCTGATGTTGGAGAGCATCGTGCGAGCCGCAGAACTTAATCGCTCAGGCACAATTTTTTATAAGAGCGTACAATTGCTGGCGTATGCCGATGATATTGACATCATCGGCCTTAACAACCGCGCTGTTAGTTCTGCCTTCTCCAAACTGGATAAAGAGGCAAAGCGAATGGGTCTGGTGGTGAACGAGGACAAAACGAAGTACCTCCTGTCTTCAAACAAACAGTCGGCGCACTCGCGTATCGGCACCCACGTCACTGTTGACAGTTATAATTTTGAGGTTGTAAAAGACTTCGTATACTTAGGAACCAGCATTAACACCGATAACAATGTCAGCCTTGAAATCCAACGTAGAATCTCTCTTGCCAACAAGTGCTACTTTGGACTAAGTAGGCAATTGAGTAGTAAAGTCCTCTCTCGACGAACAAAACTAACACTCTACAAGACTCTCATCATACCCGTCCTAACGTATGGCGCAGAAGCTTGGACGATGACAACATCCGATGAAGCGACGCTTGGAGTGTTCGAGAGAAAGATTCTGCGTAAGATTTTTGGACCTTTGCACGTTGGCAACAGCGAATATCGCAGACGATGGAACGATGAGCTGTATGAGCTTTACGACGACATAGACATAGCGCAGCGAATAAAGATCCAGCGGCTACGTTGGCTGGGTCATGTCGTCCGAATGGATACAAACGCTCCGGCTTTGAAAGTATTCGATGCGGTACCAGCTGGTGGTAGCAGAGGAAGAGGGCGGCCTCCTCTGCGTTGGAAAGATCAGGTGGAGAAGAACTTGGCTTCACTTGGTGTGCCCAACTGGCGCCGGTTAGCACGAGAAAGAAACGACTGGCGCGCTTTGTTAAACTCGGCCAAAATCGCGTAAGCGGTTATAGCGCCAATTAAGAAGAAGAAGAGTTTTTTTAACAGGTGGCACAGCTATTCAAAAATATACTAAACATAAAGACTTTATATAGGACTTTCATTTCACATCCATGTATTATTTCATAAACTCATTTATTAATTTAGTTAACTCTTTCAAATAGGTGGCGACCACCTCCGAAATTTTTTGAAAATAAACGTTTTTAATTTGCTTTAATTTAATACGCATACTGAATTATTTTCATTATTTACTACTTATTCTTTAAATTTAATTTTGAAATAGGTGGCAACCTTATTCAAAAATATATTTTAAAGTAAAATTTGTCAAGCCTCTTTCTTTCATACTATTTTACTTCAAATATTTGAGTATTTTTTCTTTAACTTAATTTTAGAAATAGGTGGCAACTATCTCCAAAATATTTTCTTATATAAACTGTTTTAAATTTCTTTCATTTGACACGCATACTGAAGTCTTTACTAGTTATTTTATTACATTTACAATAATTTTTAAAGAGGTGGTAACCTCATTAAAAAATATATTTTGAATTAATATTTGTCAGGCCTCTTTCCGTTCATACTGTTATATTTCACATAACTCATATATTGCATTATTTTTTCTTTAACTTAATTTTACAAATAGGTGGCAACCATCTCCGAAATATTTTCTAAAAAAAACTGTTTAAAATTTCTTTAGTTTGACACGCATACTGGATTATTTTCATTATTTACTAATTATTTTATAAAATGTAATTGTTAAACAGGTGGCAACCTTATTCAAGAATATTTTTGAAACTAATATTTTGAAGGCCCCTTTCTTTTAATACTGTTATATTTATCATGTTTTATTATTTTTACTTTAACTTAATTTTACAAATAGGTGGTAACTATCTCCAAAAAATATTATAAAATAATTTTTTTAACTTTCTTTAATTTAACACGCATACTGAACTATTTTCATTATTTACTAGTTATTATATTAAATTTAATTTTTAAGCAGGTGGCAACTTTATTCAAAAATATTTTTGAAATTAATGTTTTTTCTTTTGGCACTGTTGTATTTGATATATTTTATTATTTTTTCTTCAACTTCATTTTACAAATAGGTGGCAACCCTCTTCAAAAATATTTATAAAATTAAGATCTCTTAAACTTTTTTACATTTAATACCTGTGCTGTAATATTTGAATATTGAACTTATTTATTTGTTTAAATTTTACTTGTTAGTAGGTGGCAATTCTGTGTGAAGGAGACAGTAGTCTGTCATCAAAGCAACTAGAATTAGGCCTTTTTCCTTGACCGATTAGTAGCGACTTTGAGCGCCTAAGGTCCCATTTTGGCCAAATTCTTTATATAGCGTACATATCAGACTATCAACCCATCTCGTGTTGGCTGAAGTGATAATATTTGTTTGTGCCACGCAGTTTGTAGGTTAAGATGTTTTCCTACAATTTTCATATCAACAGGAAAGCGAGGGGTAGTGTCCTCTCTCGCTGATTTATCTGTAATACAATTCCCTGGTATGACATTATGCTTTGGCACTCATATCAAATAGATGCGGAAATATTCCGCCATTTCGTTAAGAGACGACCGGCATTTGCGATAGAATAATGACAGCCCCATGACAAGGCTCAATCGCCGCTTGGCTTTCGGAGTAAATATAGATTTATCTAAAGGTAGTTATCGGACATCTACCTCATCAATGGCGAGAGTTTCGCCCTAAAATACGTTACAGTGATTAGGAAGACGAGTCGAAACGCTTACTCTCAGCTTCTTACAGTAGAACCCAAAGCCAATTGTATCTTCAAGATTTGAGCCATCAGTAAAGAAAGTTATGAGAAGTCATTTGTGATACAAAGCTCAACCAGTGGTTAAACAAGCCTTTTAAAACTCGGTGCTTCTTTAACAGAATGTAATATTTTTTCTTTACTGCTTGGCATTCCAATTGAACAAAATAAGTGTTTTAAATAAAATATTCGCCTCGAATCTCTAATGGAGTTTTATACTGTTTTTAGAGGCGATGCCATACTTGTACTCCTACTCGTTAATCCAAGTGCCGCCACCAATCATTCAAGTTAACAATTCAGTATAATGAGAGTGTTTCTCTAGCGATAGCAATGGATTAACAGACATTACTTTTTGTGTTTTTTTTTTTTTCAAAACGCAATATTTCAGACAGACTATTTACTCATCTAAATTCGACAAAGCCTGTTCACAGAATTCACGGAACAATTACTTGTTTGCAAAGCAATCATTTACACAAAATCTGCCAGATAAGCATTAAGATTCATACAAACAAAGGGCAGATATAAAAATTTGACTTCAGCAGAAGCTATAAAAAATAACACTTGCTGCTTTATCTTAGGAGCATTTCAAGATATGGCAGGAATAGAAATATGGTATGTAGAAATACACATACATACATATGGACAAGTAAGCACATGCCCGTGGACTACAAAAGTTCGCATTTTACCAAATCTATAATTTGGGCTGCGCAATCATTGATTTCGATCGCACCTACATATCTCGAAAACTCAACAGTCTGGGCAATAAAATGTTGATTTTAACATTTGTTTACACTTAAATTACAAGCTTTATTGGTTTTATTGCCAGCATGGTTTTATTTCCAGCAACGTAATATATTTTTCAAAGCAAATATATTTTTTAAATGGTTACAGCTGGTTACTTTCATATAAATATGATTGAAACATAAAACGATAAGAAGTTTATTGTTACGATGGGGCAATTAACTATTAAGCACAAATAGCTTGGCATTATTAAGTTTGCAAATTAGCATGGCAACCCAACAACTAAATATGTACCGTAAGGTGCACCTTGACTATGCATATTCCAGGGCATATATTAGCTATCCTTACTGATAGCCAGACAGCAATCAGCGCTCTCAACTCTTTCCAGGTTACTTAAAAATTGGTGCTGGAATGACTTAATAAGCTGGAAATCTTAGACCAGAACAGCCAGACACCTATCCTAAGGGATCCAGGGTACATAGGAATTACTGGGAACGAAATGACAGATAAATTAGCCCTGAAAGGGGCGGCTGCCCCATTTATAGATCCAGAATCATTTGAAGAACTAAGAAAGGGCAACTTTTCCTCTCTTACATATTCAGGAAGTAGAAGAAAGACAATGAAGGCCATACTGGAACACTATGGAACTATTTTTTAAAAAAGTTTTGAACATGAATTCAGATAAATTAAACAGAGAGGACTTAAGTAATAATCTCCGCAAGTATCTAGGATGACTTTCTCGGTAGCCGTGTATAGCCGTGCATTTAGCTTACCAAGTGCAAATAAATGCAAATAAGCGGATAAGAAAAATTATTTATTCGTAGATTCAGTAGAAAATTTCGTGATCCAAGTAAACCTGAGAAAAAGCGGGTTCAAACTAATTTTATAATATCGGGCATTCTGAGCATTTCGTCGTGCCAGGCGGATGACTAAGGTATTTTATTTATTTACCAAGAAGCTAGATTTCGAGATATTTGTATTTAAGTGCTTGGATAAGAGCGCTCGTGTCTGCAAAAGCTCCCAGGCAGAGTGTAACTTTGTTCAGAAATCTGTATGCCTACAGAGATGTAGATGAAATGGTTAACCAGCAATTGCTACATAAATTTTGTGGTCATTTATGTATGGTATTTAACAGCAGAATGCACTTCAAACTGAGGCTGGCATGAGGATCTTCTGGGTGACAAAATCAAAGTATTAGCAGATATACAACATGAGTGTGCTCTCTCGTCACTGCTGTTGGGCGCGTAATGGATCTCAACTATGCAGACGAAATCTGTTTACTGTCCCACAAGCAGTAAAAGAAGCAACTGAGAAAGGCGGTCTGACGTTCAATAATACAAAAAACCAAAGTCATGCGTATGAACACAAAAAATACGCAAAAATGCTCGATTGATGGCATTGATTTGGAAGAAAGGCAATTTTTCTGCTCCTTGAAATCGGTAACTCGTGATTCGAGCGATAATATGAAAAGCTGGATAAAGAAGGCAACGCCGGTATCTCGCTCCCTGCAAGCAATTTGGAACGCATCACACATATCATGACGCACAAAACTTCGAATTTTTAATTCTAATGGAAATTCCTATTTACTCCTGTGAAACGTGGAATGCGATGACAGTTGACACAAACTCACTACAAGTCTCTGTAAGCAGATGCCTACAAAAAATCCTCAAAATAATATGGCCAAATACTGTATTGAATGCTGACTTAAGGGCTAGAACACAGCAGAAAGCAATGCTATTAGAGATCCGAAAGAGAAAATAGGACTGAATCGGTCATGTTATGCGCTGAGAAAATTGCGACGTAGCAAAGGCATTTTTAAGTCCTTTAAAAAATTTAATTAATGGAAAAATGAAAAATTGAGTATGCGTAGCATCTCTAATAGCATCTATAGTTACACGTGAACTTGAATCTTTTATACACATAAAAGATGATCAGATTGGTGGTACCTTTTCCAATATGGTTTTTTGACAGATCACGCATGACGTTTCATCATGGAAAGACTTACGTCTCAACAACGTTTACAAATCATATAATTATAGGTATTACAACAATCGCCGCTATTTTCATCGCGCGAGTTATGGTTGTTTACCGAGGCTAGTTATGTTGGCTACCGACTGTGCCAGTTATGGTTTCTTATTTAGGAAACCTTGAGTTGCGGCTATTCCTTTTGGAGTTCCTCTCCTTTATTGATTAATAACAATTTTCTTTTGACTTGATGTTTTTCAAAATTTTTATTTATTTTAAATTAATAAAGGAGTGACAGCGACTACTGCTAGTCGCCCTCGCTGTTCGGCCACAACTGCCTTTACTTAAATTTTTAGGTCTTAATTATAGCCTCAGAACATACATATTTAGATTGTAAATATGTGTGTTCGTGATGCTACTCAGCACCATCCAAATAATCTACTTTTTGTTTAGACTTGCAGCATAGTTGCAATTGTTTTACGGTGTTCTCTTATTTCACTCAAGTATGTTTTGCATACTTGAGTGTTGACACCAGTATGTTTGTTCATCTGCATATATGTATGACTTCACGTCATTCGTATATGCAATGAACGGATTACACTTAAGCATATACATAATTACATATGTATATTTATATTTCTAACTCTAAAGTGCTGAGTGGCATTCCTAAGGTTCATTTTACAATCATAAATTTCTATTGGAATATGATTGTTTTCTTTTTCATAACTTTATACTCATTTTACAATCATAAATTTCTATTAAAATATGGTTGTTTTCTTTTTCATAATTTTATGTGTGGGAGCGGAGCCATTCCACATAACTCGCGCTCAGACCAACTTATGGTGTTCAGCGATGAGGCTCATTTTTGGCTTAATAGCTACGTCAAGCCATTCAATAACAGTGCTTACATCCATTGAAAACAATTGTTTGGTGAGGCTTATGGGCGGAGGAGGAATCATGGCCCCATATTTCTCCAAAGACGAGGCTGGCGCCAATGTAATAGTGGATGGTTTCACGTGGATAGTGGAACGCTATCACAACATGATAAACTAACTTTTGATGCCAAAAATTGAACCCCTGATGTCCACAACATTTGGTTCCAACAAAACGGCGCTACTTGCTATACAGCCCGCCAAACAATAGATTTGCTGCGCCTTCGTTTCGGTGAGTAATTTATCTCTCGCCTCGGACCAGTGGATTGGCCACCAAGATCGTGTGATATCACACCTTTGGACATGGATTTGTAGGGGTATGTAAAGTCTAAAAGTTTTGTGGATAAACCAACTACGCTTGAGGCATTGAAAGCCAAAATTACTAAAGTTATTCATGAGATACCGAACGAAACTCTCCAGCGAGTCATTCGAAATTGGTGTTTGCGGATGGCCGAATTATAGCGCGGTTGCAGCCAACATTTTAAAGGGATTTTCTTTAAAAAATAACTATCATGAATAGTTCTACGCAAAAACGAAATTTAATTAAAATAAATTTGTATTTTCCTTATTTTATTTCAATATAAAATCCGATACCTCTAAATTAATCATCCTTTAGTTTAACATTTTTATTAAAAAAAGCGTTGCTCTCCTATTTGATTGAAACTCCAAGCATTTAATTAAAAATCCATAATTTCCATAACTGACCAGGGGCAGCAATAAAAGGGAAAGGCACCATATTCTACATATTAGTTCGCTCATCATTTGTACTGTTAAATATTTGCGTCAATGTGGTGGCGCTTGAGCAACAACAGCAATTCCATGTATTTCGTTTTTGTAAAAGCAATTCTTATTATCTAAACATCAATGTCAATATAAAAATCAATATCTAATATCAATAAGATTGTAAACAAACAACCAAAGTAGTAACAAAGAAGCAGGCCACTTTGACAATCAAAACACACAGTCACAAAATCAACTGGCCTACTGACATCGCATTGAATGAATTGCCGTTGGCTGAGATAATACCGAAGGATTCACATTACGCCATCCTCGTCTCGGCTCTCAGTGAAATCGATCGCATCGGCTGTTGAATTCACGCAATTAAATATTTTTGTTTACAAGCCACTTCTTTCTTTATATTCCCTTTTCTATTGTTTTTTTATATTTTTTTTTTGCCACGTTAATTTTATTTAGCATAACACTTGATTTTTGTCTAAATATCTAAATCTTCGTTATTTTCATTCACCCTCTTGATTCTCGGTATACCTAAACCTCATCTACAATTTCGTCACTTCCAACCTCTGCTGCTTTTTTGACTTCAATCTACGCAACCTTGTATTCCATCATTCCATATCCGAATCGGCTAGATAATTTTTTCCATAACTGTCACAGCCTTTCTGCATTATTTCTTCAATTATCATTTCATTTTCAATCATACCATAAAATTATCAATTATCATAGCATAACTCTTTCATAGATTGCAGCAAATAATCAGCTGAGCATCAACAACAGAGTGTCAACCAAGTAAAAGCTTTGCATTATTGCGGTTTTTATTTCGCAGCTTGAGCGCACCCTTAAGTATGCCGAGGCTGCCAAGCAAACGTTTTCACTATATACGATATGAAGTGTTACCTATTCAAAACACCATAACTTTTTTGTGTGAAATTAGTTTTTATTGATTTCAAAGACAAGATTGTTCAAAAATGATTACAATTTTAACATATTATATATTCACTTTAGCTCGATATGGCCACCTTTTGCCGTGACTGTAGCCTTCAAACGGTCAAAAAATGAGTTGCATGCTGCACGAATGTGATCTTCAGGTATTTTGGCCCATTCTCGTATAATCGCTCCTTTCAGCGCATCCATACTGGCATACTATATGTATTTTTTAATCCTCACCTTGTTCTCCAAAATGGACCAGATGGAATAGTCCGTCGGATTTGCGTCTGGCGAGTTCGAAAGCCATTGTTTGGACGAAATGAAGTGTGGAACATGATTTTTTAACCATTCTTGGTTCACACGAGCTTCATGAGACGGTACCGAGTCCTGTTGGAACGTCCATGGTCTACGACCGAAATGTTTGCGTGTCCACGGCTCTAAAGCAGCTTCTAAAACATTTTCCCGATAATAAGTCGCATTCACTTTGACTCCAGGCTCGATAAAAACGATTGGAGAGCGTCCATCAGCGGTGACTGCGATGGGAAATTGCTTCGAGTGGTTATACGTAGGCTCAAATTCTCGTATGAACGTTCGGTCAAGTAAACACGATCGTTTTGAGTGTTTATGAACTGCTCAATTGGGAAAGTTTTTTCATCAGAAAACACAATGTTAGAAAATTCGCCACGTTCGTGCAAGCGCAACAACTCCTTTGCTCTTTCGCACCGAACTTTTTTTTGCTGGGGTGAAAGATCGTGTGCTTTTTGGAACTTGTAAGCCTTGACCTTGAATTCTATCTTGCGATATTTTCAGTTCTTTGGCCATTTTTCTTCCACTTCGATGTGGATTTCGTTCAAGTCGAGCCTTCACTTTCCGAACCATTTCTGGCGTTGTTGCGGTTTTTTTTGGTCCACCTCCATAGCGTTTTTCAATGCTACCAGTATCATTGTAACGTTTTATGGTGCGATACACAAGCATTTTATTCACTTTGCGGTGAGTGAGCTCACGAACAATGGCTGGTTGTGATTTTCCAGCGAAATATAACGCAATCACTCTATTACGTTTCAAAAAATCAACAAAACTGAGGCGCAAATGCTTTTGATGGCTTATAAACAATATATTGAACTGTCATTAGAACAATTTTGACGTTGATGTCATGAGCTGTTTTACAGATACAAGCAGTGTGAAGTTGATAACACTTCATATCGTTCACCCTGTACAGTGACAAATTTAATATAATTAAGAGACTTCATTTGACAAAATGTATATTTTTAACAAAAACTACAAAACTAAAAACGCTGCTATATTTCGGATCACAGCTTATTTGATATAATTTAATTTATTCTTAACCATCCGTTGGGCGCCCGATGCTGGCCAGGCTGACTTTTTCGACTTTGGACATGAATTTAACATATTTCTATTATAGCTAACGACTTGAGCTTCCAGGAAGCTTTCTAAAATTAAATTTTTTATTTATTTATGGATGTAACCTTTTAAAAAGGATCATCGAACAGGATAAAAACAAGGCCAGACACGGCCCAATTGGGGGTTACAGAATTTTAAAAATCTATTTTGTGGTGAAAACTGTAGTATTTTGTGTGATAGTCTTTTGCCTTCTAAAGAGCTTGGAGACGGTTTGACATTAAATTTAGCACATTTCCTCTAGTAACTTTCTCTTCAACTTCCCCATAGCCGAAATTTGTAGCTATTATTTTGTCTAATAGAGCCCACAAATTCTCTATAACTTTCATAACAGGAGTACAGTCTCCTGTAGGTGTCATCAGATAGTGACAGTTCGATGTGTGCCATGAATTTACGATTGCTGGTCTATGTATTAGATCATTACCTTGGCAAAACCGGAATTGTCAGCTTATACCAAATTTCTCGAAAGTTTGAATTAAACTATTATTAGATAGGGAGCATAGGACTTCGGCAAGAATCTTCCATCGTACATGGCCGTCGGCTGTTATTTTTGCGCCGTCCCAAGTGGGGTCGGTATCTGCTAGCTCGTGCAACATCGACCTTCTCGAAGTAATCTTTGGCCGACCGTGACCTCTACTCCCTTGCGGGCTCCAGCGCCTTTCTTACGATGCTATCTGGTGGTTTTCTAAGCGTGTGACCTATACATCGTCGCTTTCCGCGTTTGATTTGCCATAGGATGGGCTCCCCATTCGTTGATCTCCACAGCGCGTCGTAACTGATGGTGTTCGGCCACAATATTCTACAGATGGTTTGGAGGCATTTGTTGACGAAAAATTGTAGCGTCTGTACAACAGTACAACAAAGGTACAACGAGACTGTCTTCACATATGAGCTGAATATTCGTAGTTTAGTGCACCTGGGATTTGCGAATTCGCCCATAGTGTATGCCGCCCATACTGTATGCCGCCCATACCGTATTCCGCCCTTGATTTGTTTAGCTTAGCAGATGTCATCGGCAAAGTCGAGGTCCTCAAGATGTCTGGTGAAATTCCATACTATGCCTCTTTGGTGCAGGGTAAATTGGCTCATAATGTCATCTAAAGCGATGGCGAATGGAAGGAGCGACAGAGAACGATCTTGCCTCACGCCTGCGTTGGTGCTAAATGGGTCGCTGATGTCGTTGTGAAGCACTTCCAGTTCGGAGTTCTCGTAAAAGGCTCTGAATCCTTAGCGAATTTTTTGCAGAAAATCAAGTTGCAAAGTTTTGTCCATTGTTGACTGGGCAAGCTTGGCGCAGTATATGCATGTCTCCAAATGTATTGATTTGGTGCCTACCTCCTCCATAACCGAAATCCCAAAAAACCTGCGCCTTCATCTACACCGTCAATCCATATGAGGGGCGATGGTCCCTTCTTCTTTTTCTGTGGAGCTTTCTAAAGAGTATTTGTTGGTGTGGGTATTCGGTAGTAGTCCGTACTATGTGACCTGGCAAATCTTAGTCAGTTGATCATTATTGCGGTTATCACAAACAGGTGCACGTACAGTTTTTCGAGTTCAGTTTCGTTCATTGTCCCGTCAATAAATACTAAACTTCCTACATCGGTTTCGGACATACGACACACAGCAAACTAGTACACTTTAACCGCCATAATTTACAGCAGTTTCCGTGTTCTCTCTATTAAGCTCTGTATTCTTCTTTCGCCAAACACCACACATGCTGTCCAAGCCAGACGTTTTTTTAATTTAGAGTCGTCAGAAAATATGGTCGCATTCCAAAAGCCCATTTTTGCTAGGCCGAATTTAACAGTCGTTTCTTTCTCGTGCTAACCGGCGCCAATTGGACACACCAAGTGAAGCCAATTCCTTCTTCACCTGGCCTTTCCAACGTAGAGGAGACCTTCCTCTTCCTCTACAACCACCAGCTGGTCCCGCAAAAAATACTTTCACAGCCGGAGCGTTTGTATCCATTCGGACGACATGACCCAGCCAACATAGCCGCTGGATCTTTATTCGCTGCGCTATGTCTATGCCGTCGTAAAGCTCATACAGCTCATCGTTCCATCGTCTGCGATATTCGCCGTTGCCAACGTGCAAAGGTCCAAAAATCTTACGCAGAATCTTTCTCTCGAACACTCCAAGCGTCGCTTCATCGGATGTTGTCATCGTCCAAGCTTCTGCGCCATACGTTAGGACGGGCATGATGAGAGTCTTGTAGAGTGTTTGTTTTGTTCGTCGAGAGAGGACTTTACTGCTCAGTTGCCTACTTAGTCCAAAGTAGCACTTGTTGGCAAGAGAGATTCTATGTTGGATTTCAAGGCTGACATTGTTATCGGTGTTAATGCTGGTTCCTAAGTATACGAAGTCCTTTACAACCTCGAAATCATAACTGTCAACAGGCGAGGATATCAGTTTACCGAATTTTAACTGCATCATCCAGTGTAAAAGAAGCAATGTTCGAACCGGAAGATTCGCCATCTACCACAAGAAAAATGATACCGTGAATGTCCTCACACCACATTTACCGCTGTACAGTCAACATCAATTGAAGCTATAGCAGAAGATGTCGGTGATATTTGTATTTTTGTATGCCCAGCCAAAAATGGACAAAACATAGTAATTGTGGGTGTCTACATAACTCCGAATTCACATATCAACGACATTATCGCATTTTTCATGGTTTGTTATTAAGATACACTCGTGATGGTGGTAAACTTCTTGCTCAACGGGACGATATGAAACCTCTCATATTAACTGGAAATGTCAATGTAAATTTTGCATCGGACACTTCCACAAAATTAATAGAAGTTTTAGAACATCAACTGAATTGACAAATGAGTAATGCCCGCTATATTTCAACAACAAAATCAGGAACAACGATAGATGCCGTATTTTCTCGCTATATCGACACAATCGAGTCAAGAACATATACAGTTTGTCAAGAATATCTTTGCATAGCAAAGAAAAATTTTAAATTTTAGCTTTGATCGAGAATTCCAACAACAAATAAAAAAGCAAAGACAAAATGTATACACACGTTCCATTACTGTACTTGTCTACGCCTATTATTAACAGTTATTAAATAAACACACACATTACAAAAAAAGATGTTTACTCTATTTAACACTCATAACGAAACATGGGTCAAAATGACCGATAGTGAATTTCGTGCTGGAATGGTGGCTAAACTGCTTGACCTTGACAGCTGCCCCTCCTCCTACCTTCCTCCCTCCCCCTACCATCGTCACTGAACAGGTTTTCATTTAGTTGGCGTGACGCTATTGTCTTGTGCACATCCCAAGTTCGATTTCGGTCGGTCAGATTTACCGTGTGTTTCGCTTACCCGCTGGTGACTATACTTTTTTAGTTATAAACTGTAACATTTCACACTTTTATCATAAAATGGCTAGTCGTGATTTCAGTAGAAGTGTACGGCCTACTGACCCAGACTTTGGTGATCGGATTCAAAGGTTGATGCAGACAGTGATAACGATAGTGATTTCAGCGTGATCGACGATTCAGATGCCGATCCGGACTTTGTCATCTCAGACCACGAGGACCAAGTCATACCAGGAACACCTAGTTCTTCAGAAAGTGAAGAAGATGATATTGTGAATCTACATAATAATGTGGACAACATAATAAATGCAGTTGCTGAAGGAATTGATCATCTTCCTGAGTACTTTTTGGAGCGAATGAAAAAAAATGAAACCGGGCCTCCAAATGCATGGAAAAGTGACCCACCTCCAAGAAATGTACGAACTCCAGCCAGAAATATTATTTTGACTAGACTACCAGCAATGAGACCAACTGCAAGATCTTTAGGCAACAATCCTGAAAAGAAAGAAGTCTGGAAACTATTTTTTGATGACGATATCATTTCGAAAATAGTTACACATACTAACATCAAGTTGGCAAGTGTTCGGTTGAATCTTTCAGCAAATACTAATCAAAGCAACTACCGAGACACTGACATGGAAGAAATTCAAGCTCTCATTGGCTTGTTACTACTGGCATCGGTTCTTAGATCAAATGATGAGAAAATGAAATCCCTTTTCACTAAAGATGAATGCAGTCGCCCAATATTTCGTGCGACGATGTCTGAAAAGCGCTATGAGATACTCATGGGATCGTTGCGATTTGATGATGCACAAACACGTGCCCAAAGAAGAAATGATGATAAAGCTGCTGCTATTTCCGAAATATTTTACAAAATCATTTCAAATAGCCAGGCAGCTTACAGCCCATCTGAGTTTGTAACAGTAGATGAGATGTTGGTTCCCTTCCGAGGGCGTTATGCATTCCGAGTCTACATGCCTAAAAAACCTAAAAAATATGGCATAAAGGTGATGTGTCTGACAGACGCCAAGACGTCATATCTAGTGAATGCCTACATCTATACTGGTAAAAACAGCGATGGCGAAGGATTGAGTGAAAAGGAACAAGAGATGCCGGTAGATGTTCAATCTCTTACAAGATTATGTAAAGTTATTGAAGGCAGCAAACGCAATGTTACCGCCGATAATTGGTTTACCTCGTTGGATGGTGTGGAGCAACTTGGAAAAATGAAACTGACATACGTGGGCACTGTCAGAAAGGACAAAAGAACTATCCCTGAAGAGTTTCAAGCCTGCCGAAGACGGCCTGTTGCCTCTACACTGTATGGCTTTCGAGGAGAAATGACACTCTTATCTTTTGTGCCAAAACAGAACAGATCAGTTTGTCTCATATCTACGTTTCACCATTCCATTGAAACAAATCGGAACAAGAAGAAACCTGAGGTGATTAGTTTCTACAATGAAACAAAGTCAGGGGTAGATGTACTGGACATGAAGTGTGCAGTGTTTACTTCCAGCCGAAAAACTAGAAGATGGTCGCTTGCAATGTTTTATCGCCTAGTGAACATTGCCAATGTCAACAGTTTCATTGTGTATATGAGCTACTCCGGCACTCAGATGACAACCAGATTTGGGTTCACAAAGCGTTTAGCCCATGAGCTGATTGTTCCGCATCTTCAGAAGAGGCTTGAAGGTGTGGTAAATCTTCCACGGGACTTGACTGTTGACATCAAGAAGATCCTCGGTGATAATCCAGATCCTCTACCAGCTGCAGGTGCTCTTACCGACCGATTGGAGACGCGGAAAACCTGTGGGAAATGTCCGCCAAGCAGTGACAGGAAGACACAACACAAGTGCTTCAGATGCAATGTGCCAATCTGCGGTAGCTGTCAAATCCGGTCCTGCTTTGAATGTGCCGCTTTGTGAAAGATTTGTTGAAAAGTGAGTAAAGTACAGTAATATGTAAAAATGTTATGTCGTTCACATGATTAGACTGAGTTTCTACAATATGCTTCAATTTATAATTTGTATTCAAGCTTTATAGGTTTCGTTAATTTCAGTTTCATGTTTTTTTTAATGATTGACATGTCAATTATGTAAAATAAAAACTTTTTTTGATTGTAAATGCTTAATAATTATTGTAGTACCTTATTATTTACCTCATTTTAACTGAAAAAAAAACATAACAATAAAAAAAACATAAAAAGTAACGATTTCGGTCAAAATTACCTTATGTTTCGCTTAGTGTCACAAAAATCATGTTTCGTTATAAGTGTTAAAAAGTGTCAAAAAATGCTTTGCATAACTGGGTTTGCAAATGGTATGGAATGTGAAAGGGGTAAGAAATTATTTAGTTATAAAGTGATTGTCTTCAGTGCTTCAAGTGATCTCAGATTTGAATAAAAAAATGCCAGTAAAACGAGTTTCAAAAAATATTACTCAGTGAGTGTATTTCAATCCCTACAAAGGCAAGTCAGCCAGAGAAATCGCCGATATGTTCTCCCTCAAAATTAGAACTGTATATAATTAATATCATAAACCGTGCTGAAAATGAAGGAAGACTCGAGTTGAAAGGATCTACAGGCAGACCAAAAAAGGGGGCGCAGCGAATTCAAAGTAAAATTATTAAAACTATTTATAATAGCCCGCAAAGCAGTACAAGAGGATTAGCACTTCAAGCGCAAAAATACTACGGGTTAAGAGTTTCTCATGAAACTGTTCGAAAAGTGTTGCAAATACACAAATGTTCTGCAAGAGTGGCTAGGAAAATACCCCTGCTATCAGCACAAAATGTTGATAAAAGATTGCGGTTTGCCACCGAGCACATATCGCTACCCACAGTGTACTTGGATGACGTTATTTTCTCAGATGAGACGAAAATGATGCTCTACTACCATGATGGACCCCAGAGAGTTTGGCGCAAGCCTCTCACAGCACTACAAAACAAAAATGTTATCCCTACCGTAAAGATTGGAAAACTGTCAGTAACGGTTTGGGGTTGTATATCAACAATGGGAGTGGGTGAAATCAAAATTTTGGACGAAATAATGACCAAGGAAGTATATCTTGATATTTTAAAAAACGAATTGACTTCCAGTATTAGAAAATTCGGCTTTGTTGACCCGGAAAACTGGAACAAATTTAAATACAAATGCTATCAAGATAATGATCCCAAACATAAATCTTATTTATGCAGGTTCTGGTTACTCTACAACTGCACCAAAGTTATTGATACTCCCACCCAAAGTCCCGACATTAACCCAATCGAAAATTTGTGGGTTAATTTAAAAAGAAAGGTAGGAAAGAGATCGCCAACTAATAAACCTGAATTAATAAGATTCATCAGAGAAGAATGGGGAAAAATACCATTGGAAAATGATATCCCGAAACTAATTAAATCAATGCGAAGTCGTCTTCAAGCGGTAATTGATGCTCAAGGCGGACATACAAAATATGAACCCCAAAAGACTGTATTTTTTATTGTTTTCATCAGTTATGGAAAGATTATTTGACACTTTTTAAATAGAGTAAACATCTTTTTTTTGTTATTATTTAATAACTGTTGGAATTCTCGATCAAAGCTAAAATTTTGTTCACTTTGGAAAGATATTCTTGACAAACTATATATCCTATTTCAGTTACCACAAAGCGATTGTATCCACTGCTACTATTGCACCATCAATACAAAATGTACAGGCTATTGAAGCACCGAGTAATGTACAAGTTTCAGAAATAAATGAATTATCCACTATTATTGTATGTAATTTAACAAAAAAAACATTTCATTCCTCATTAAAATATTTAAATTTAATCCAGAAATTAAGAAGTTTCACCTCAAATATGCGCACATAGTGCGGCTGGCCCCTTTTTTGTTTTTTTTTTAATTTAATTTTTTTTAACGTTTTTGTTTTTTGTTCATCGATATTTCCAATTCTAAATCCCCTTTTCATTTCAAATACTAATATATTTTTTCTTATCACACAAACCTTAATTTTTCCATGTTTTATTTGCAGGCATTAAAATTTTTTTCATATTTTTTGGTTTTTTTTTCTAACGTTTTTGTTTTTTGTTGATCGATATTCCAATTCTAAATCCCCTTTTCATTTCATTTGTAAGCAATTAAATTTTTTTCATATTTTTTTTAACGTTTTTGTTTTTTGTTCATCGATATTTCCAATTCTATATCCCCTTTTCTTTTTTCTTATCACACAAACCTTAATTTTTAATTTTTTCATTTGTTAGCATTTAAATTTTAAAATTTAAATCCAATTCTAAGTCCCCTTTTTATAACAAATACTAAAGATTTTTTCTTATCACACAAACCTTAGTTTTTCAAATTGTAATTCGCAGGCATTTAATTTGTTTCGTATTTTTTTTTTATATATTTGTTCACAGAGATTTCAACTCCCAAATCCTCTTTTTATATCAAATGCTAGTCGATTTTTGCTTTTCGCACAAACCTTAGTTTTTCACTTTCTCAATTGTAGACATTTAATTTTTTTTCGCAAATACATTTCCTTTCACCACAAATCGCTCAACCGGTCGAATATTTAATCGTCACTTACACGCGTCTAATACATTTAGGACTAGAACTATATTCATATTTCGGTATGCAAGCACTGAGTCTAAGTAATCTCAAGAGCACGGCTAAGTACTTAACTTACGACTATACACGAAAGCGTGCGAACTGCGCGATAGCGGTGAATGCGAGCCGGTTGCAGTAAGCGCGCAAAACGTGTCGTGTGAAAATAGAAATAATTACTAATCATCTACAATATCTGAAACGTCAGTATATATACTCGGGCATACACATTTACATGCATACATGCCCACATATTCCGCACAAAATAATTAATATTTATATGCATATGCAAACAAATAAATGCACAGCAGCGATATTGCATTCATATGCATTATGAAACGGTTAAAATATATTTTAAATACTCAGATGGATGTTGGAAGTAATGTGATCAGCGTTAGCACCGGCGCGCCGGTAGTCATCAAGTGCTGCATAAAACTATTTTTACTTAAATAAATTCAAGTTGATTGTACAATTAATGAGGGACGTGGAGGTGTTGTTTGAATGACACAGCCCAATTAGCATAACGATGACATTTTGACTAATGAGGGGTTAGTACCAAAGAAGATTTTCAAAAACTCGTTTTTCTAAAAAGTGAAAATTCTTATACTAGGCATTCGTAGAATTGTTAGCGAAAGTATTGCAATATTTTCGTAGAAAAAGATCAAATTCAGATCGAAAAATGCGATACACCGTCAAGGTGCTGGGCCAATGCAGGTCTATTTTGCTGACCTTTCTTGCTTTGTTTTGCTTTGTTTTGCTTTGCTTTACTTAACGTTTTAACATCAAATTGTTGTTTACTTTCATTGGTAAATTTAAAAAAAACTGCCAGTTATTACAGCAAATTGAATGAAGTTGGCAACTCATGTTACGAAATATCAGGCCAGTCCATAAGTTCGTGCGTATTTTACCCATAATTTCACTTTTGTACGATTTTTGCACATTCAAACAATTATTCGCGGAATGTAACGGAACTATTTATATTTTCTTTGATATATTGTGCATTCAACCAGTGATTTTAATCGTGGATAGAAGCACGTGTTGCTAAAGAATAAAATGGAATCTTCGAACGCGTATAAGAGGCATATTTTGTATTTTTTTATAAAAGTGGTAAAACTGCAACAACTGCTGCTGCAGAAATAAACACTGTTCACGGAGAGGATATCGTGAGTGTAAGGACTGCGCAAAAGTGGTTTTCAAAATTCCGAAGTAGTAACTGCGACGTGGTGGATGCCCCGCGCGCTGGTCGTCCTGAAGTCTTGCTCGAACTCCGAGGCCTTGCTCGTACTCGTGGAAGCTGAGCCAAATTTGACAGTCGATATGATGGCTCAGAGGTTAAATTTATCGCAAGGAACAGTTCACAGGCACCTCGTTTAGTTGGGAAAGGCTTCAAAGCTGGGAAAATGGGTTCCGCATAGACTTTCCTTCGCCACCCTTCAGCAGAGAGTGAATGTGTGTTCTTAGCTGCTGCAACGGCTTGAAAATGAAAGTTTTTTTAACCGTATCGTTACTGGTAATGAAAAATGGGTCCAATGGGTAGATAAAAATGAAACACCAGAACCGACCCCTAGAGATGGCCTTCACCCCAAGAAGATTCTCCTGTCTATTTGGTGGGATGTGGCCGGAATTGTTTATTATGAACTTCTGAAACCAAACCAGACGATAACTGCTGATTATTAGAGCAGCTATCAAATCTGAATGAGGCACTTAAAAAAAAATCGACCGTCTTTAGTGAATAAACGCAAAGTTTTGTTTCACCACGACAACGCAAGACTTCATACCGCAAGGCAAACATTAGGCAAGCTGAACGAGCTCGGATGGGAGCTAATGCCGCATCCACCATACTCTCCGGATATTGCACTTTGTGATTATTACCTTTTCCGTGGACTTCAATCCCTTATGAGTAACAAGAAATACTCCACAAAAGAAGCTATAAAAAGGCATATCGAAGCGTATTTTCAGACCGAGGACAAAAAAATTTTTTGAGCAGGGACAAAAAAATTTGCCTGAACGTTGGGAAGACATTGTAAATAATGAAGGAAAATATATTATTGATTAATAAATACTTTAAATATTTTTTTATTAAATTTAAAACCACCTTTAAAAAACCCTCGAACTTATGGACTGACCTGATACTTAACTGAACTTATGCACTTTTTAATATAATTTTTTGCGCTGCTTTTGATTATATGTATGTCTACTAAATAAAGAAAGTTTGGCCTTGAAGCTGAAAATAAAACACTGACTGCGATCAATTAAATGTACAACTACATGCGTATATACATACAGTACATACAAACATACATACTTACTAAGTAACGAAAGTTTTTTTGTAGGCCCTCTTCATATAGAAACTACTCGCAGAAATAAAAATACAAGTAAAACAAACAAATAATTCAAGGAATTGACTTTATTACCTTGTAAATTTTATGGCATTAAATGCATGTGCATACTCGTACATATATATGCACATATGTATGTATTATAAACATTTTCGGGTCTATCGTGGAGCGGCGAAATTAGTATTGCTCCTTAGTAGCGTCTATCGATATTTCGATAGGTTACGAAGAAAAGGCAACAATTCTATGAAGTACTTAGGAAGGACCCTACATGCGGCTGTATTACTTACATTTATATACATACTACTGTGGGCAAAAAGTAGGGTGAATTTGGTTGTAAAATGAAAAATCTTTATTTATTTTGTATATCAATTTCATCCCCTTCAAAATAATCCCCTCTCGATGAAATACACTTATGCCAACGATTTTTCCAATCCCCGAAACATGCCAAATAGTCCATTTCCGGTTTAGCCATCAGCACCTTCTTCGATTCAGCTTCTATCTCCTCAATCGACTCGAAACGCGTTCCCCGGAGTGGTCTCTTGAGTTGTGGGAATAGCCAGAAGTCTCACGGAGTTAAATCAGGCGAATACGGTAGTTGCGGAACGATATGCGTGGAATTTTTGGCGAAATGGTCACGAAGAACGAGTGCAGTGTGAGACGGTGCATTATCGTGATGCAAAAACCAAGAGTTGTTGGCCCATAACTCTGGTATTTTTAGACGAATTGCTTCACGTAAACGACGCATAACGCTCAAATAATATTCCTTATTAACAGTTTGGCCAGGTGGAAGGAATTCATAGTGCACCACACCACGAAAATCGAAAAAAACTGTCATCATGACCTTTATTTTTGAACGACTTTGACGTGCTCTTTTCGGTCTGACCTCGCCTTTAGCACGATATTCGCTTTATTGGTCGGTTGTTTCAGGGTCGTAAGCATAAATTCAAGTCTCATCTCCCGTAATAATGCATTTGAGCTTGTCCTGATAGTCGGAAAGCATTGTTTCACACACATCAACGCGACGAACTTTTTCCAAGAAATTGAGAGTTTTCGGTACCAAACGAGATTTGACTTTTCGTAGGCCCAAATGGTCTTTCAAAATGGTTTTCACAGATCTTTCTGATACTTCGATCATATCACTAAGGTCTTTAACAGTCAGCCGACGATTTTTGAGCACTAACTCCCTCACTTTATTGACGTGTTGGTCATCTGTTGACGTCGATGGTCGTCCGGAGCGCCCCAAGTCATCAACACGTTCTCGACCCTCTTTGAAGTCTTTGTACCATTTATAAACATTTTTCTGCGGCATGTTCGAATCACCAAATGCCTTGTGTAAAAATCGAAAAATTCACTCTTGGTCGTTTGGTAAACACAAGCGTAAATATACACAAGTATTAAATATATAATACATTCACATGAAAGTTGGCCCAGATGTTATTAACAGTGCTGCCAACTCATGAAAACTAGAGCGAAATTTTAATCCCGCGAAGTTTGACAAATAAATTCACCTTATTTTTTGCCCACAGTAGATGTATATATGTATAAGTACCTACTTATTCTATAGCCGTGAAAATTATCTATTTTTTTATTATTTCTTTTTTTTTATTTACACATGACACTAACGCATTGAAAATTGCCATTGAATGCCTATGGCAAGAAATGCAATTTCAGTAAATTTTGGTGTAAAATGTTTACAGACTGGATTTATTTCATCTCCTCGTTTGGTTTCCCTCTAAAACGCTCAAGAAATGATAAAAAGTCTAAAAAAAATTATTAAAACTATACTTTATAAGTGTTTCCGTGAACCTAATGATTTCTTTTTATTCCTGTGAACAGCATAAATAAAATGCGAGGTCAACGTTTCTTAACGCCTGAAGCAGCCACTAAACAGCTTGTTTTGGGGGTATCCACCTCTGAGTGGCAATTCGTTTAAGCGAACGCAGAAGTGCATTGACTTCCAAGGAGAATATTTTTAAAAACAATACAGCAATTTTCATTATTATTGGGAGCAAAATATAAAATGCAGTCTTCGTATTAATAGTCATTGCTAAGGATAAGCGAATTTAAAATGACACTCGTGCGAATGGAATGGCTAAGTCTGAAGGGATCGTAGGTATACGTGATAAGAGACTCACTACACCTTTAAGCGTGACATTCAGGATGGTGGCATTAAGAATATTTAATTCGTAAGATAGGCGGCCTTCTTCCTCGAAAAATGTTGGGAGCTTCTTGATTTCAGTTTTGACGGGTAGGTAAATCGACTTCGACTTCACAGCATAACATATTGTGGCAACAGTTAAAACAAGTCTGATAATTTGCCATCAGCATACTACACTTCGTTATATAGAAGCTTTACATATTCCGAAGGTTCTCATGCGCAAAATTTCTGCGTTATGCCTCTATAGCACTTTGGAATGGATCATTTCGCAAGTCAGGCGACTCAGCAAAAATTTGTTATATTCAGGTTTCTATTTTATCAAGACTTTTCACTGTAGATCATTTGAAAAATAAAAACAACAAATTAATAACGACATTTTTTAATAGGACTATGAATAAGTTCGTTTCGGTTTTACAACAGATGGCGTAACTTGATTATTATTCCATCGATCCACATTTCCAAACATTCATTGGAGAGCTACTGTCGTAAGGCACAAACGTCAGTATAAGTTTTTTATTTGAAGCGTAAACAACAATATTTTTACCACACTTGAAAATGTCGAATTTCGTGCCAAATAATGTGTTTTTGCGGGGAATTCTTCTTCATTATTTTAATATGAAGAAAAAAGCAGCCGAAAGTCATCGTATCTTGGTGGAAGTTTATGGTGAGCATGCTCTATCTGAGCGAACGTGCCAGAAGTGGTTTGCACGCTTTAAAAGTGGTGATTTTGGCTTGGAAGACGAAGAACGCGAGGGTGCGCCGCCAAAGTTCATGGATACCGAATTGGAGGAATTGCTCGATCAAGATCCGGCTCAAACGCAAGAAGAGGTTGCAAAAACTTTGGGAGTTGATCAATCAACCATTTCCAAACGTTTAAAAGCCATGGGAATGATCCGAAAGGTAGGCCATTGGGTGCCGTATGAATTGAAGCCAAGAGACGTTGAACGCCGTTTTATGGCATGCGAACAACTGCTTCAACGGCACAAAAGAAAGGGTTTTTTGCATCGAATTGTGACTGGCGATGAAAAGTGGGTCCATTACGACAATCCAAAACGTCGGGCAACGTATGGATACCCTGGCCATGCTTCAACATCGACGTCGGCGCAGAATATTCATGGCCTGAAGGTTATGCTGTGTATCTGGTGGGACCAGCTGGGTGTTGTGTATTATGAGCTACTGAAACCGAATGAAACGATTACAGGGGATGTCTACCGACGACAATTGATGCGTTTGAGCCGAGCACTGCGAGAAAAACGGCCGCAATACGCCGATAGACACGACAAAGTTATTTTGCAACATGACAATGCTCGGCCACATGTTGCACAAGTGGTCAAAACATACTTAGAAACGCTCAAATGGGATGTCCTACCCCACCCGCCGTATAGTCCAGACCTTGCGCCATCCGATTACTATCTCTTCCGATCGATGCAACATGGCCTGGCTGACCAGCACTTCCGTAATTACGATGAAGTCAAAAAATGGATCGATTCGTGGATTGCGGCAAAACCGACCGAATTTTTCACAAAGGGAATCCGTGAATTGCCAGAAAGATGGGAAAAAGTAGTAGTAAGCGATGGACAATATTTTGAATATTAAATTTGTAACCATTTTACGTCAATAAAGTTTCAAATTTCGAAAAAAAACCGCACGAACTTATTCATAGTCCTATTAATATCTGCAAGCTAATAATTTTTATGGATATTATATCAGTTTCCTTTTTTCACTAATCACCGCTAGCTGAATTTTTTTCAGCTGTTCCTTCATAAGTATTTGAAGCTTTTCGAATTTGAAGACCGAGGTTTTATAACTCTACAAAGGAATTGTCAAGCAAATACTTGGGGGAATTTAGTATCTGTTGTGTACGCAATGGCCGACACTTCAATATAAAGGAGCTTTTGTGTCTACTACATATTTTAGAGGTACTTCATACTAGTCCTACTGGCTGGCTCTACTAACATTAAATGTATTACACCAGGTTCTATGTATTTAACATAAATGTTACCTGCCTCTGATTGGGAATTAGTTGTAGGCCAAATTCTATCAGTAAATTTTCCGCCTTGTGGACAAATTTTGAAATATCTGCAACAAGAGCATTTTTGGTTTCATTCGGATCCATTTGATATCGATGAAAGCCGTCTTGTCTTTACCAAGACAACGCCTTTGCACGAGATATGCTCTAGGGTTGCTTCTTCCTCCAGATAGAGTCCATTCCCAAAATGAATTTTTGAGAGATAATAATTTAAATCCGAATGGATATATATTGTAGTAAGTGATCTGGTGGAAGATAGATGGATCAGCAGAAGATATTCCTGATGTCCACTTTACGCATGTTGTACAATTCTCTATTGTAGGTAAAAAGTCTTATAAGCCTTTTAGCTTGACGGAGTTCTTATGTGACTTTCCAGTGGGTAATTATTTGAATGCGCTCCCAACTATTTTTAAGTTTTTGTCCATTTGATACCAACTTGTTTTGGACTGTGAAAATCTTCCCCCAACCCCGCCGCGGCGTGTTCATCAGCTATTTCATTACTTTTTATTCCAAAGTCAACCGGAACCCAACGAAATTTTATTTTATTTCTTGTACTAATTTGATTAGAAAAGTTGATAGAAAAATTTGTTTTTCTAATAGCGGTCGTCTCCCATCAGGCAACGGCAAACCTCTGCATATATTTCTGCCGTGAAAAAGGTTCCCAAAAAAACAACATTAGTCATTCGGAGTCGGCTTAAAACTGTAGGTTTCTCTATTTGTGGAACAACTCAAAGACGCACACAACAAATTGAAGAAGAAGCTCAACCCAACAGCTTATCTTTAAGTTGATTAAGGTTGCTAAGGCATTCGTGCACTGGTTTCGATTCCACAGAATGTGAAGCTACCGCTTATAGTGCAGTTTGACTGTCCAAACCACTCATTTGTAATCAAAACAATTATCAAGACTCTTAATCAGTACGTGAAACTAGAATGGTTATATTTACCATATCTTAGCGTCAAAAATGCGTCAGCACTTATAATTTATTCATGTAAAAACTCCCATAAGATTCCGATAAGAAAATAAACGCACGCCAAATTGTATTAACACGTAATAAAACAAGGTTCATTGAACAATATCAATATTAACAGAAAATCAAAACAACAACACCAACAAAATACTTGTGTAGAATACGTCGTATGGCGTAGCTCATCTAAGATGTGAAAGTACATACTCAACAAAAAAGATTGTCCAACATGCTCTAGATCGGATTTAAGTCCGGAGATCGTGATTATGATTATTTGAAGGCTGTCCTAAAGCCATCTTCGAGTAATGCGTGATGCACGTATGGCAGGGCTATCTTGCTGAAATATGGATTTGAGTCCTTCATAAAGTTCATACGCCCGAAAATATTGCGCAATTGTATTCTGCTATGCTAACTTAAACCAGCCCAAACCATCAAAGAACCACTTCCAAAGTTTCGCTTTGTAGAAAAACACTCAAGACTCTTCAAATCATGTCAGGAGTAATAAGAATAATCAAAACCAAAGAGATGGAATATTTTTCGTCCAAAAATACCACATTTTCCACTCATCCATCCCCGACATGCGCTGTTTTGCAAATTCTGATCTGGTACTTTTTGTGGTTCCGTCATTGCTGGGTTTGTCTTAATTTTTTCCAAACTAATCGATTACTATCGGTCGGTAAAAATTTGTGGAGCGGGGCGTTTGAACTTTGGGAATTCCAACAACCGCCCGAAAAACCTTTCTTTTATCGATTCCTGGGTAACTGAGAGAGTAATTTTTGTGGTTCCTTTGCCGAATAATGCCTAGACTTTTCCCTTGCCGTGTTGAAAGAGAACACAAAATTGAATTTTTAAGACTAAAAGACTTTTTTTTTTGTCGGGACCGACTAGCAAGTACAACATTCAAACAACATTTAGTCCATTGTACTGCACTCGGGTTCCTTTTTTAATTTTTTTTAAATCAACCCGATCACCGAAGAAATTTGAATATATCTTGTGATGCCAAGGAGCCAAGGTAGTCGCTTCTTAACACATCAGGGCAGACGCACTGAAAGTGATCCGCCGTCTCATCCTCCTTTCCACATGTTAGGCAGAATGCGCTGTCTGAGACCATAGAAGTGGCCCGTCATCAGTCCAACCAGCTGCCTACAGTCCCTTCTGCTTAATGACAGGAGGATCTGCGACAGTCGGTCGGACGTGACAGGTAATATCAGTTTTGTCCATCTGCAGCCTATCTCAGCCTGGCAGGCTTGCGTGTGGAGTAAAATATTGCTTTAAATTGTTTCAGCTCAAGCCGTTGAAAGAACTGCATGCCTTAAAAAAATTTTGAAAAGTGGAAAACTGTGATGGTACTTGGTGGTTAAAAGTTCTTAGCTCACAGGCGAGCCAAAAAGGATTTAATGAAAGATAATTGACAGAGATAGTTTCTCATGTAAGGGAAAATCATGGCGCTAGTATATCGTATGTTTCTAAGAACGAAGGAGAAAAGCGCCGTAAGCATATTTTACTTACTCGTAAAAGTAGTTTTCTTGGCCGCCACGTTTCTCTTGAGAATATAAAAACAAATTTTATTGAAATTTTATTCCAATTCCATGGAAATGGAAATGCAGGATTAGGTTGAGTTAAACGGAGTGCTCTTACAGTGAGTTCCCTAGCTCTTCACAGAGCTCCATTTGGTGTCCAGGAAAGTTTTACCCAGTCCTATTATTATGTATTTTTTTTAAGCCATTTTAATCTTTTCAGCTAATCAAATCAATCTTTCTAACGAGAAAATGAAAAGGTAGATCAGTGAAGAGAGAGATACATGGTTTTTTGAATCGATTAATTCAGAGATGGATTAGTGAGACTATGGCTAATATTTCAAACAGTCTGACAGCGTTGACGATAGGATAATCAACAAAGGAGAGAATTTAGTCAACTGTAGCGTGCTAATTGGTACAAATTCGTAGACGGGAGCAGTAAAATTCATACGGAAGGCACGGCAAAACTAAGAATTGTTTAACCTACAGAAAAATTAAAAAAAAAAGTAATAATTGGCGCGTACATTTCTGTTAGGTGTGTGACCGAGCTCCTCCTCCTATTTGGGATTTACGTCTTGTTATTTTGTTTCCACTGGTGATAATAAGTATTGATTCAGGACTAACCCATTTTGGAAATCACGAACCGCTTCTTAGTCAGTTGTCTTTTATCTACAGTAAAATAAATTTGATTCTACTGGTGACACTAAATATTGGTTCAGGACTAGTCTAATTTTTACAATTGCGAACCACTTTACTATCTACTTAACCCTTACCTATGACAAAATAAATTTGCACTTTCTGGAGACACTAAACATTGGATCAGGACTAGTCCAATTTTTACAATTGCGAACCACTTCGTTACTTAACCGTCTATTTATTGCAAACAATGTTGCCTTAATTGGTGAAAAAGTGGTTCCGGACTAGTTCGATTTTGACAGTTACGAACCACTTTGTTACTTAACTCCTTATTTATTGCCAACAATCTTGCCTTCATTGATGAAAAAAGGAGTGGTTGCGAACTAGTCCGATTTTGACATTTGTATTTATTCATCGCAAATGAAACTTGCAATATCTATCGCTTGACTCCAATTAACCGACGTATATCTAGGGGCCTTGTCTTTATTTTATTTTAACATATTTATTTTGTATATTCCAGAACAATACTGGAAGAATGACTTGTAGAATAAGGATGCAAATTAATAAAATTCATATTCACTTATTTTATTTAAACCGGGTTAAAAAACTTACTTTATAGCTAGCACCTAAATTATATACATTTTGGAAGTAGCAGTCCACTAGAAATCATACAATCATACAATCATACTGACTGATGTCTCTTCGCCATCTTTAAAGCTCCTTCAACCTAGGCCCGATATTTCAGCTCACATTACACAGTCTGACTCAGTTCACGATTCAGGCTTGCACCGTCAACTTCAATAACAGTTAGTAAGAGCACGTATTTCACACAATACGAGGAGGCGCAAAATTAATCACTCTCTCGGAAGAATGATAATTCTCGTAAATAGTGTCGCACGTGTATCATATTTGGCACTTATGAACTAGACAGCTGCAGGATAGAAGCATACAAGTAACAGGGAGTGTTAAGATCAAAATAAAGATTTCCGTCACCCAAATCCTTTTTTTTATTTATTTAGTAAAAGTGCTATTCAAAAGCAATGAGGAGCTGCCCAGACAAGGGACATGTGAGGTGATTTCCCCGCGAAGCGAGAGAATTGGGATCCCCCTGACTACCTGCGGTCTGCTCTTGGAAAGATGGGCATCGCCCCAACTCAGCGAGCGTTGGGCAACTACACAAACTTGCAAGGTCGCGAAATCCTTCTAGCCACGTCTGGGCCGGGGGCGCTCGGGCGAGCTTCTGAGGTTGACAAAATATCAGCTCTCGAATCTCGTGGGTTTTCTCACTGGTCACTATGCGCGAGGAATGCATGCTGTGAGACTTGAAATCACCTCGAGTCCTTTTCGCGCTGGATGTATGGAGGATGAAGTGGAATCATCTCAGCACCTTCTCCTTAGCTGCCCTGCCCTGGCGGGGCTAAGATCCAGGCATCTTGGCTCTTACTTCTTTGCTACACCTGCTCATATAGCTTTCGCTGACATTAAATATCTGATGAATTTCATCAGCAGCACAAAGCGGTTGACGTAAACGCAGCATAGTCATCGTTCATAATCCACACGCTTCTAACCATCCCAGCACCATCTCCCCCCGCCCTCTCCCTGTATCCCATCGGTCTTTCTCTTTCACCTCACCTCCTTCATAATGGTACCACAAAGGACGAATCCATTTTTTCTTCGTCCAAGCGTGCTCATTCCTTGGACAACCATACCAAACTAACCTAACCTATTCAAAAGCAATAAATTTACGCCATGAATACAGTAGGTAATTCAGATTCAGTGCTCCAAATTCGATCTCACTCAAACAAAAGTACCTACTTGATAATATTTAACCCAACCGTTTGAATCGACAGAGTGAACCGTCATATGGGTACTATTAAGGCGAATCTATACAAGTTTGTGCCACTAGACCAACAACAACTTTTTGTACATCAGAATGCCACGATAAAAGAAAGTAGAGTAATAGTAAAAATACAACGTCTATTCATCATTTCATTTTGTGCTAGCATCTGAACTTTCAAGGCGAAGTAAAAAAAGAATCAGCTGCTCTCCTGATATCACCTTTTATACATGTGCCTTGGGCATATGGTGTGAAACGGCACTTAGTATTCCCATAAGAGGCCAGATGTGTATTTCGTCACTATCTTCATTCCTCGTATCTGATCGTAACTGGTCACTGTTAAGGTGGGTTTGAAACTAGAGATAAGAAAGATTAGTGAGAATAGAGATAAGTATAATTGAAATCGAAATCGTAAATCGATTGTAATACAATATTATTACGATTATGTTGCCATTGACTGACTGACTGTGTTTTTAGCCTATTTTGTTTACTTTGGTAAAAAAGGGTGGTTAAATTTCATGGGCCGATGTTCAATGTGAACCACACCTAAACGTCAACGACACCGTTGGACTTCTTTCTTTGGGGTTAATTAAAATAAAAAGTGTACGACGATAAGCCAGCAACAATTCAAGAGCTAAAGAATGAGATTATTCGGCACAATAATGGCATAGAACCTCAATTATGCTTCAGCGTCATCGAAAAATGTTCCATACGTAATTGAGTCATACCAATATTATCATAATAAAGAGAAATGGCAATAGTTTCCTAAAAAAATTCTACTTTATTCAAAATCAACACCGGCCCTTGAAACTTAACCATCCTTTAATATTTCACAACAGCTAATTTAGCTCTTCTTTTCTCTGCTATTGAAAAATGTGACCTAAATAACAGAAAAGTTAGATAAAGTATGCCTACTCTTATGCGTTACGCTTTCTGGCAGCGGAAAAATTAAAAATGTAATCAGCATTAACTGCTGACAAAGTTACTACCACAAAAATTGCCACGCTTGCCAGATTGATAACATGTCACTATGTAAGGCAATAATAAAATTTTTTTGCAGAAACGAAATACTTACAAAAAACTGCTAAATAACAATTGAAAACCGGGTGATCCGAAATAACAGAGGCAAAATAAAAAAAAAAAATAAATAACTAATTGGCGGGTACACTTCTGTTAGATGTTTGGCCAAGATCCTCCTCCTATTTGTGGCGTGTGTCTGGATGTTGTTCCACAAATAGAGTTTTAAGCCGACTCCGAACGGCAAATGGTTTTTATGAAGAGCTTTTTCATGGCAAAAATATACTCGGAGGTTTGCCATTGACTAGAAAACTTTTTCTATTATTTGATGTTCAAGCACGGAGATTCGAGCCTAAGCACTTCCGCTACACACTGTGATAACCAGAAGTATCTGTTTACGAGAGTCTGTGGGAACACACTGAACAATCCAATGTGGCAACACCAGTATTCGTAAGGAAGTTCTCACGAATTCCTTTTTGTTTTCTTCTTCGCAGTTTCGTCGCAAGAACTTTTTGAATAATCATTTTTCTTAACTGAAACCAGAGCTTTCAGAATCTTGAATCGATTAACACGCAAAGCAATTTTTATTACTAAATTTATAGTTTGTAAAGTTTGAATCGTTTATTTGAATAAAGAAGTTAATAGTAATATATATATATATATATATATGTGTGGCATATTCATGTCGCCACAAGTCTAATATCTTGGCTCTTCTGTGCTTGCTCAATAATAAACAATTTTTAAGGTGTGGCATCATTGCCCGCTTTTCTTTGAAAATGCTGCTGAAAACGATATTTCGGTCAACGGTGAGCGCTACGTTGGTCCTTATAGACCAAAATGGATGACAGAAAGATCTAGAATCCACATACAATTTCTTCACAGATGAGTTAAAAATGGCGGAAAGAGTATGAGCGGCTGTCTTTGTCCGCAATGTGAATTCCAAAAATCTTTCAGACCCCCTAATTACGGACAATTACATTTTCATTGATATCCCAGCGACTATTAAATGAATTATGGCTCCTTACACTATCTCGGAATGTGTTCAACAGTGCAGATCCAAAATGGATGAACTCTGCGGATATGGACAGGTCACTATTTACTCCATACAAGGACACAATGAAATAGAAGGAAATAAGAGAGCTAATGAGCTCGCTAAGGTAGCTATTCGCTTGCCGAGATTAAGCATCACTCTTCTTTCTGAAAACGGAACTAAAAGGGGAACTAGCTCTGGAAATGCAGTCGGTATGGAAACACTCAACCTAGTACAAAATTGTCAAGACTTAGGACTTGAAATACCAAAAGTGCAAAATTTATTGTATCACTGTTTAGAAAAGACTGCAAAATATTGGTTGGAGAACTGGCGGGACACTGTCTCAGCCCACATCACGAAGCCAAAATGAGACTACGATGGCATCCAGAGCGATGCGTGTAACACATACAACGAAGCGAATGCTAGAGGTACTGTGGAGCACCTACTTTGCCACTACCCTGCTCTCTATAGGACTCGGTAAATGTGTCTAGGATCAACATATTTTTCATCCTTGAAGGATATTGCTTGTTAAAACATGCGTAGACGCGCATTAAGAATTATATAAAATGATATCTTCGACTCCTGCTACATAGCACTGGCAACACAATGGACGCTAGTAGTCTAAGTGATATCTTTTTACAGATCAGCCACCACTACCTAACCTAACCTATGGCTTTGAGCTACTAACAGTAACGAAACGTAGCTTGCGCTGAGCAAAACAGTTGACTCCGCGTTTGGTGCTACCTGCTCCACTACTCATCTCTTCAAGTTCAGTTAGTAGCGAGAGCAGAGCAAAGTTTTTCTTGATGTTGCCGCTACAAAGTATTTAATGCAAATACTGGAACAGACCCTCAGCAATAACCAGTACCTAATAAAGTAAAAATTAGCATACAGAATTCGTGTGACCAAAATCATGCCGATTAGTGTATAGGCTTGATTTTCCATTTTTCCAAATGTCCCTAAAAATAAAAAAATTAAAAGTATCCGAAAAAGAAACCGATTTATTTTAAAAGTATTTTTTTCATACCAAAAATGGATTTTTCTTTCCTTTTTAATCAGGCTTCTCTACTCGTCTAAATGTGCATTCCCATCTTTGTTGAGGTATTTCTCGCAAGGTCAGGCGACTAGAGACTCAGCAGAGACAACATTGCCATTAATCGCTTAACAAGACTCGTATCAATGGGAAACATTATCTCTTTTTTTTATTGGCTGATGTTACACCATAGCAAATCAATTTAATTAAAATCGTGATGTGTCATCGTCTAAAAGAATGAAACATTCTTTAACGCTTTATTGGATTGGTATATAAGAGTGACAACTTCTAATTAGACAAAATAGATAGTTTGGAACAATAAGTGCAGAAGTGGTGGTGTATTTGCCAGTCGATAGCGAAGCAGTAACGGGACACATTTCAAAATGCTATTTCTTCAGAAAATTTTCTTCAATAAAGCGTTTTTCACTCTGACCCTTCTGCATTTACTTGCGCTGGTGCACACAAAGGTGATAAGCGATTGTGCTGCGGTTACGTCGGGAAACGCAGAATACATAGAAAATACGAATACGGCTTGCAATTCACTCTATCCATTTATTTATTGTAATTCAACATTTTCGGCCTATTGTACGCAAGAAAAATGCTTGGAGGAATACGAATGCACGAGTCCGGAGTTGCTCACTGCTGCACCAACTTCTAGGCCATCAATCGCAACGGCAGCTTCACCCATACCGTCCGGCGCTCCAATCATCACGACAGCATCGCCAACGACATCCAGTGTAACAACCACCTCGACAACTGCTTCAGAGCCAAGTAGTGCAGCAAACACGGCGACGACTATGAATATTAGAAAAACATGTCAAACTGGCATCACTGGCAATTATCCCTACCCAAGAAATTGCCGTTATTACTACCGCTGTATCGATGGCTACTACCTATTGCAGGATTGTGGATTTAGAATGTCCTTCGATGCGATAGATAGATTTTGCAAGAGTACGAAAGTGGCGCAGTGCTTACAGGAAACTAGAAATGATAGTTTTTGGTAAAGAAGAGAATGCAGTGAATATCATTTAAAAATAATTTTTTTTTTCAAAAAGTTGTGATATCAATAATAATAAAGACACTTTAAAATGCGCACAATGTTCGTCTAATATTTCGAAGTGTGGAAATCAAGGCGAATTCATTAAAGGTGGCGTTCCCCACGACAGTCGATTCTACGTAACCCGAACGACCCGAATTTATAACCGGCCAAGGACTGTCACTTCAGCAGCATATCCCGTATATACATATTTGGAAAATGTTTGTGCTGCTACAACAACAACATTAAAGATGATGATGCTAGACCAGCAACAACATTTTGTACATTCGAATGTCACGACAAAAGAAAGTTGAAACCCGAAAAGAAAAGCACGAACGACGTTGAACAGCCGACATGCAGCTGGAGCAAGAGAAACAAACGACGATGGTGCGAACGGAACGGTTAGCCGTCATTTCATTTTGTGCTGACATCCTAATGTACACGGCGAAAGAAAAAATAAGTTGGCTGGTCTACCGTTATCCGCTTTAATAAGCTCGGCATGGCTCAAAATGTTTTGAATTGCTTTGGAATTTCAGAATTTCACTGACAGAAATTTACATATTAGTGTAGGTTAGGCAGGTAGGTAGGTGAAATGGCTGAAGCACCAGTCTAGCGCTCCCCAAGTAGCACCAAAGCGCCGTTTTGATATCATTATGAGACCTCCAACGGACGGATATCTACTGACAGCCAGAGCTGGAATAGAGAAAATTGAAGGAATTTAGTTTGTAGCTCTGCCCCAAGCAGCGGAAGAAAGGAGCGCCCGTGAAACTAATCGTCCAGCTATTATATCCAGACATTTACAGAGAAAGTACTCAACAATCTCCTTCTCTGAAGGACCACCACAGCTTCTGCATTGGTGTTTAAATGGTAAACGTAGCTTCCGAACGTCGAATGACCGGTAAACACGACTTTGGAAATTGAATGGCGTGGAGTCCCCAGGACTGTCTAAGTCCTGCGTCTATTGAAGTGGCGCCAAAGGGGTTTCTAACTACCACATGAAAAAATGGAGCTCCATCTTTGCTATGCTTTCCTGAGAAATAATTTGTGCAATTCCCCTTTAACAACGTTCATGGGGATGCCGATGACCGGGTAGAGAGTCTCTGAGACCAATTCAGTCCCCTTCCTGGCAAGCTCATCAGCAATTTCATTTCCCTCTATGTTCTTATGTCCTGGAACCCAGATCAGAGAAAGATTATCTGCACACCCAAACTTGGCTATAGGAAGAAATGTTAATATCTCCCTCGCTCCCACGCTCCCTCAGTATTTTGCAGGCTTGCAGGATCGCAAAAACTACTGCCTGAAAAACACCAGCAGTATTCGGTAATTTTAAGGAAATATTGTAGATAAATTGGCTGATTTAGAGAATGCCCCTGCTGGGACTCCCAATTTCATCTTGTAGCCGTCAGTAGTGTATTGATTTGGCTGCTCTTTCATGGGCACTCTGTAAAACCACATAAACACTATAGAATGTCAGTTTCAAGGCGGATTCATGCACAGAAGATAGCAGTAGTACAAAAACAAATTTTACATGCATTTTCTTTTTTCAATTTGGCAAAAACTCTACAAATTTCAATCAGAATGTTAAGAAAATAGATTTGTGCCACTTACAAGCTTTTCCTCAACAGCTCTCCCCCTCTTTCTCTTTTACTCATATTGTTCTCCCTTCTAATCCACTCATACACTTCAGCCCTATGAATACACGGTGGAGAGAAAACAGACGGTAGCGACTTCCGACAAAACCTATCTTGCTAGCAGTGAACTTAACAGCACCAGCTGATTTACTGAGGTAATATAAAGAAGAGTTTTTCAAAAGACACGTACAGATATTTCTGGTTTCACTTTTTTATTCAAAATACGGTCTCATATATTTATATGTATTTATTTATAGACCCGAAACAGAATTCCAGCTGGATAGGGGGTACCGGTTTTCCGGGTGGTGATCAGCGTATGAATAACTTTTGATGCCCAACAACTGACATAAATACATCTCGAAATAAAGAATGTGCGGGCTATTTCAAAAATCTTCCTTTGAGCATTTCAGAGCATAATATCACAATCAACAAAATTTCGCTAAAAACATCATTACTGAATCTTCTTCTTCTTGATTGGCGCCAGTCACTTCTTTCACATGCTGACCGGCGCCAGTTGAACGCATCAAGTCAAGCCAAGTCTTTCTCCACCTGTCTCCAAGTCTTTTCTCCAGCCAAGTCTTTCTCCATCTGTGGAAGCGTTCCTCTTCCTTTGCTACTAGAAGACGAACTTTCTGGTAGAATTTTTGGGTGTTTTTCCTGTTGGCCATCATGTCAAGCTTTTCGCACTTACTTATTGGGGCCTCTCGTTTCTTCTTTCTGATAATACGTCTCTCTTCCTGTTTCAGCCCCAGGTAGCGATCCCACATGGCTCGCATTGCCTCCGATCGCAGCGTAGCCCTATATGCAGCATCCTTTCTTTGCGCGGTTGGATGACATTCCTCGTAGTAAGAATTGGATTATTTCTTCGGCGGCGGTACGTAAAGAACGAGAAATGCTGAGAGCAGAAGTGAGAGTCGAGTGTTGTATAGTTAGATGTGTGTTTTTTGCTGCAACAAGGTAATGATCCGAATAGATATTGGGTCCTCGGATCGTACGTATATCTAAAGCATTAGAAGCGTGCCTTCCATTTATAGCAAGTGTGATCGATCTGGTTTCCCGTTTTTCGATCAGGAGGCAGCCATTGTCGCCTTGCCCACCCTGCCATTGAAGTCGCGAAGCACGATTTTAATGTCGTGGCAGGGGAGCGCTCATAGGAACATTCCAGGCGCTCACAGAAGGAATCTTTGGTCGCATCCTCCTTGTCTTCTGTCGGGGCGTAGCCGCAATTAAGCGAGACGTTGATAAATCCCGCTTTGATGCGGATTATTGCGAGACGTTCGCCCACCAGAGTAAACGACAGTACTTGGTGACGTTTCCACGACAGTCGGTTTTACGTTACCGAAACGACCAGGATTTATATCCGTCCAAGGACTGTCACTCCAACAGCTTTCCCCCAATGTAAATATGTGGAATGTTTATGCTGCTACAACAACAACAACAGTACTTGGCGATGAAGTCTCTTTTCCCACTATAAATCCAAAACCGAATTTCCACTACTTTACATAGCAGCTGTAGGCAGCAATGCAGTTCTTGCCTTGCCTTGTCCATCGCTTCTCTTGAATGGCAGTGATGTCAGCCTTTATTCTCACAAGGGCATCAACCAGCCAGGCAGAGGCACTTTCTCCATTAAAGGAGCGGAGGCCCTCAAATCATAGGCCTTAGTTCGTTTAAAGGGGCAGTGAGCAATGAGCAGTTCTCATCCGAGGCTTTGTTGTTGTTTTTGTAGGAGAAGGATTTTTACGTGGCGGGTTCCACGCCCAGCGCACAACCAAATATACTGGGTTGGTTCGCCTTCTCACATTAGCTCGCTCTCAAACGGATGTTCGGAACTATCCAGGGAATACTTGTGCCTGGAAGTTGTGAGCTGCTTGGACCGTATGCTGAAGAATCGTCCTGAACACTCCCGAGTGAATGGCAATCAGGTACTTCCCCCGTTTGCCTTCTACACACGGAACCATAAAGGAGAATCACTCGTATGAAATTTCGGAACTCGAATGTCTGGGAAGAACGCAAGGAAATTACTATAATTGCCCAGCACTTGAGCTCGCGAGCGAAAACAGATTCCAAATATACACGACAAAAAAACAAACAGTCGGTGCTCAAAGTTTCACAATTTTTTTTTTTTTTTATTATTTTTTTTTTTATTATTATTTTATTTTATTTTTATTAGTTTTTTGGTTTTCAGTTAAGTTATTTTGATTCTAATTTAAAAACAATGAAAAAAATACATTTAAAAAAAAACAACACAAACAACAAATATTTACTGCGAAAATACTGCACTCCAATTAAATTAATAAACTTTCAGTAGCTTAAAGTGTGACAGAGATAACGGCAGATTCATTCAATGCTATTGTTGTTGCGTTGTTTATTTCATTAGACGACTGTAGATAAGAGCGTTCCGGTAGGTCTGTAAGGTATTTGGAAAAAAGTTATAATTGTAAATAAATACTGACTCAAACAAAGCTCAAGTACCAATATCCGTATGCCATCGTGATAATTCTCTTAAACTACTAAACTAATTTCAACAGAACTACTGGTAATGAAGCACTCCAATCGAATGCATTTGAAGAATAAGATAATTTTGACAGCGGAATTACCTACGAGTACTTGCTGGCATTGTATTTGATGTTTTGTAATCTGATTTTAATGAAAACAAAAGTAATAGAGTTTATCAAATAATCACGACCGATTGGATACGTATATATGTATGCAGATAAGTAGACACCGCATATGACCTCACGCATGGGCGCAACTAACCCCCCATTGGGGATGAAGTGTCATGTCTTTTCTTCCATACAAATTGCATGTTTGAATTTGTTTATATCTTAGACTTGCCATAAATCCTGTTAAAAATTTTACATTGCATACAGCGAGACGAATTTGCAGAAAAAAATTCCGTTATTTTTGCTTTTGTTCGTATGCATTGTCTACTCATAATTACACTCAAATTTCGTAGCAAATTTCACTGCTTAACAATAAAGTGGAGAGCTAAGGAAAATCGCATTATAGTGATTACATTAAAAAAGTGTGGTAAGAGTGCAAGTGAGATTTATGAATTGGTGAAAAACTTTCGAGAATGTTGCTTATCGCACCATTAGTCGCTTTTCCGTAACGTCTGAAGTGACAGACAGAAAACGAAAAGGTCGTCCTCGTGTGGTTCAAACCAGTGCACCATAAAAGCCATCCAAGAAAGAATTCGCAGAAATCCCACTAGAAAGCAGAAAATTATACCCAAGGAAATGAATGTAACGAGCAAATCCATGTCAAGATTAATTAGAAATGATCACCACATGGAAGCCTTCCGTCGCTGGACTACCCATCTTTTGACAAGGCGCTTGAAGGTAATTCGACTCTACAGATGCAAGCAGCTTTTTCCGTGGCACGCGATCAACGGACATGAAAATATAATATTGTATAATTTTCACAGTTGAGAAACTTTCCACTGTTGAAGAAGTTTTTAATACGCAAAACGACAAAATATTTGCTAAAACTTCTAAAGAGGCAAAAAATGTTATTTCAAGGGCTCAGCGTGGCCACCAGCCAGCCTCCGTAATGGTTTGGTGGTTAGTGTTTTGTAAAGGCGCTGCATCTCTTCATTTATGTGAAAAAGGGGTTAAGACGGGGGCAAAAATGTACCAGATGGATGTCTTAGAAGACGTGGTGAAGCAGTTAAGCAGTACTCTCATTAATGGAGAGCGTTGGATCTTTCAGCAAGTTCCCACTCCAGCTCATAAGGTAAAAACCACCCAGCAGTGGATAAAAAAAGATATTCCTGGGTTCATAGCCGCAGAAGATTGGCCGTCTGGAAGTCCAGATCTGAATCCATTGGACTACAGTTTGAGGTCAGAAGTGGAAAACATAGCCCGTCGAAGACCTCAAAGAAATTTGGAGAGTCTCAAACAATCTTTGGTTATAGCAGCGACGTCAAAATCCATGGAGACACTGCAATAGCTGAATGGCCTTATAGTTTGAAGGTTTGTATAAAAGCAAATGGTGATCATTTCGAACGAAAATTTTAAATTTTATTGTTTAATATTTACATGATTAAAAACAAATAGCTTCATTAAAAGAAGTATTATAATTTCATATCGATAACGGGCCTAACTTGTAGCAGAACTTATGGCAGGGCAATATATAAAGTGTGGTTAAGTTTCAAGGGCCGGTGTTGATTTTGAATAAAATACAATTTTTTTTAGGAAATTATTGTAATTTCTCTTTACTATGATAATATTAGTATGCTCAATTATGTATGGAACAAAATATCGGCCAAATGGCCGCCGCGGCCTCGGCGGCACCCCTTCATCCGATAGTCCAAATTTTCGATGACTCAGATGCATAATTGCGGTTCTATGCCATTAATGTGCCGAATTATCTCATCCTTTAGCTCTTGAATTGTTGCTGGCTTATCGGCGTACACCTTTTCTTTTAAATATTCCCAAAGAAAGACATTGTTGTCAAAACACATGAACTGGCCGCCAAAATTGACATCGCCGTGACGTGAGATTATTCGGCCATCAAATTTTCGCGCAAAGAGTCATTGTTTCGTTAGCTGTGTGACAAGTGGCACCGTTCTGTTGAAACCACATATCGTCCACATCCATATCTTCCAATTCTGGCCATAAAAAGTTCGTTATCATCTCACGATAGCTAACACTATTCACAGTAACTGACTGACCGGCCTCATTTTGGAAAAAATACGGCCCAATGATGCCGCCGGCCCATAAACCGCACCAAACACTCACTCTTTGTGGGTGCATTGGTTTTTCGGCAATCACTCTTGGATTATCATTCGCCCAAATGCGGCAATTCTGCTTATTGATGAATCCACTGAGGTAAAAATGTGCCTCATCACTGAAGATGATTTTCTTCACGAAGTCCGCGATATGCATTTTGATTTGAACGCCCATTTTCATAGTAAGCCTGAATAACTTTAACGCGTTGCTCGATTATGTATCTTTCTATGGTTCAAATTGAGTTAGTCTGAAATTGAAAAATGCGAAATGAATGCAGAAAAAATCCACCCTTTATATACATATATATATATATATATAGGTATATGTTTTAGGAGTTACCAAATCTTTTGGTGCTTCTTGGCTCGCCTCAAAATTCAATTCAATTTCAAGGCACGGGTATGTTTAAAGTTTGTTTTTAGTCAAATAAATTGATGATGTACCCGCTTCTTCTATGAAAGAAATTAGTGGTTCCGTACCTTAGCCATAACGGTAACCATAACAATTAGTTGTTCTGATCAAACATATGGGTATTACTGTAAACTATTATAACAAAGTCGTAGCCGAAAGCAGCTGCGAAATACTTTACATTTGTTGTGAAATTTGCGATAAAAATTTGAATATTTGAAATGAATGACGAAAAATTAAATGACTGGAATTAATTGAGTGGAAAATTATACATGCTTGTGTCAAAATCTAAATGTTGTCATCAATTCTACTTCAATACCAGCTGTTTATGCTAATAGTCCGGGAGCCAGAGGTCATTTTGATCTCATCATTTCATGCCGACTGATTTTAATACTGAAGGCAGACGCCATCAAATGGATGACGAAACCAATCGTCAGCTGGTCCAGTAGCGGTAGGTACGTGCGTGGGATGCTGCGAAACGTATCGAAAAAAAATTTTAACAACTCATTTAATACCGGCTGAAAGATAGTCCGGCCGGTGGAAAGACCGTCAGCCGAAGCAAGAATGTATCATTGCGTGCATGCGGCGCGTGGAATTTTCAATGCTTCGGCTGACGGTCTTCCCACCGCTATAAACGCAGCTGACCATCATTACGGGTATATACAGAAACGCATTATAATGCGCAACGTACTTTTGCAGTGTTGGCAATGCGTTCAGAAATGCAAATATGGCAGTACTGCAAATGCATCGCGTTCCAAAACGCCATTTTTGTATCAAACGGCACGCATTATTTGCAGGAAAAATTTTAATACTGCCGCTGATTACGCTAATATGATGTCTGATGAAAAGTGAGTATAAAACTAGTTTTTTAGCTTTTAATGCAAAGATATATTAAATATACGTTATTAAAACAATATTTTATTACATTTTTCTAGATTTTAGCGATTATCTAAGTACATCGGAAGTAAAGTTGCTTCTCAGAGTCCGACTGAGCATGGAAAGTGAATTTGCTTCAGGGAGGAGGAAAAAGAGTGTTTTGTGGAATAAGGTGGCGGAAGAAATAAAAAAAGTGAATAAAGATTTGAAAATAGACGGGCAAATCGCGCAGCGAAAATTTTCTAATTGTCAAACATTTTCTATATCGTCAACAACTAAACTCAATAATACTTCCATTTTAGTGTAAAACGCGTTCATAAATACAACAAATCTTTTTGCAAATCGTCAACAAATCTATCAATTGCATCACTTGTCACATAGGCAGTGTTGCCAGCGCTGCAATTACTGCGCATTTATAATGCGTTTCTGAATATACCCTACTATATTTTCATATGTGTCCAAAGTTATGTAAAAAAATGTCAATCGGCATAAAGTATTGGGAGGTTGAATTAGTTTTAAAGGTGACACACAGATGGCGCTATTTATCACTTTATCGCGTTGGCAATACTGAATATATATTCATGACAAAGCCTCATCCCTAGGCTTTGTTTATCAGTATCTGTCATTTCGCTGAAGTATAAACAACGCAGTGTTTTCGTGCTCCGAGTATGTCAACTTTCGTGCCGTCGAAACGCAATTTGCGGGAAGCTTTGCTTTTCTGCTTCAATTTGAAAAAAAATACAGCCCAAGCCCGTGAATTGCTGCAGGAGGCCTACCCAGACCATACTCCGTCGATTTCAACATGTGAGTACTGGTTTCGACGATTCAAAAGTGGTGATTTTCACACCGAAGACAAGGAGCGTCTTGGCCAGCCCAAAAAGTTCGAGGACGCGGAATTGGGGGAATTGGTAAACGAGGACTCGTGCCAAACCCAAGAAGAGCTTGCTGAATCATTGGGCGTTGATAAATCAACCGTTTGCAAGCGTCTAAAAGCGATGGGAATGATCCAAAAGCAAGGACATTGGGTCCCGTACGAGTTGAAGCTGCGCGATGTCGAACGGCGACTTTTTACGTGCGAATTGCTGATCGAGCGACAAAATCGGAAGGGTTTTTTGCATCGGGTGGTGACTGGCGACGAAAAATGGATCCACTACGATAACCCAAAACGCAAAAAATCATGGGGTTTGCCCGGCCACGCATCAACGTCGACGGCGAAACAGAATATTCACGGCAAGAAAATCATGCTCTGCATTTGGTGGGATCAGGTCGGCGTCGTATATTTTGAGCTGCTCCAACCGGGCGAAACAATCACGGGGGATCGTTACCGACTGCAATTGATGCGTTTAAGCCGGGCATTGAAAGAAAAACGGCCGGAAACGGTAAAAAGGCACGACAAGGTTATTTTGCAACATGACAACGCTCGGCCGCATGTTGCTCAACCTGTCAAAAATACCTTGGAACGCTTGGCTGGGAAGTGTTACCCCACCCGCCGTATAGTCCAGACATAGCTCCCTCCGATTATCATTTGTTCCGGCATATGAGTCTCGATTTGGCGGACCAGCGGTTCTCCTCGTACGAGGCTACCAAAATATGGGTTGAGTCATGGATAGCCAAGCAGCGGCCAGAATTTTGGAGAAACGGCATCCGGAAATTGCCCGAAAGATGGGCGAAAGTTGTAGCTAGCGATGGCCAATACTTCGAATAAAATATTTTGTACCGTTTTTTCACAATAAAGCCCCAAATCTTCGAAAAAAACCTTTAAAACTAATTCAACCTCCCGTGTTTTCCCCCCTCTACCGCGCAGCTGACTTTTTTTTTTTTTATTCTACTAAATGTCAACAATACATGAAAAAAATTTCAGCCGGTATAAAATGAGTTGGTAGAAATTTTGTTTCGACCAGTTTCGTACCCTCCCACAATCACACCCACCGCGGCGGACGTTGACTTTCGTTATTCATGAAAGCTAAATCACAAGTATAGTCAAGAATTTAACGGTATAAAAACGCAGTCCAAAATCGACCCCTGGCTCCCGGACTATAACAGCATGACTAAGCAACAAATAATGTAATCTAGCGGCCATGGCGTTATAGCTACGGCATCACTAATTCCAGCTTAAGGAATGTAAATAGCCGAGCGAGCTGTAATTTAAGGGCAAAACGTAACAGTACCTGAAAACGCGAGAAACTGCAAGCTCAGAAATAGTAATTCACCTAAGTTTACTGTAAAGTGTTTGCGTAATTCATTGTTCTCCCTATTCATTGGCAATTCGAAGATAAGAAAATTTTCTACAAACAACCACAAAATGTATTTTTTTTTATTTTAACGAAACTAGATTATATTTCTAGAGGTTTATTTAGAAGCTGAAAAGTCATTGTTCCTCAACGCAACACTTCCTCTTTACTTTTGACGTTTTCTTGCTGCAAATGCGGAAATTCAATATAATTTATTAGCTTAAACTATTAACAAAGCACTAACTTTAATATTCAATCATCGTGCGCTTTTTAAATTTATTTATTTGTCTTTGAATGGATACATTCTCACAGACTATGTTAAGCTAATGTAAAAATAGTTTAGTAGTTACTAAGAAAAAAACGATTTAAGATGGTTGACTAAGATGCCATACGGCCAGGTAAAATCAGCACCAGAAGAATTAAATATTTTTTTTTTTTGTGAAAATATTTAATTTGCAAACTGTCTTAATACAATGATATTCAGCAAATTAGGTCTTATAATCTAAAGCAGCGGTAGTATTTGCACAAATGCAAAACTACATATAAAATTACGATATTCGTTCAAATCTTATATCTTAAATGTATTAAATTTCATTTGTACTAATGAGTTGCTTAGCTTCATATAGGAACTTATGTATTTTGTTTTTTATTTAGTGTTGAATAAATAATTTAATTCAGCAAAATTAGAGAAATGGCAAGTCTAAGATATGATTACGCTTCAGTCGTATTGTTTCATTACTTGAGTCTAATAAGCATACAGCATTCGTATTTACATGGTTTGACAGCCGTGCAAGATATCTGTTAGAAAAGTTTGGAATTTCACTCTTTACAAATGGGATATCTAAGTCCTTGTGTATTGCTTCATTTGTGGCAAACCAAGGGGCGTTAACAAGAGCACGCAAAGTTTTTGATTGGTAGCGTTGCATGATTTCTATATTCGATTTGCTAGCAGTTCCCCAAAGCTGTATACCGTAGGTCCATACAGGCTTTAAAATAGCTTTATACCTACAGTCTTATTTTGTTTTCTAAACTAAGCTGAGATTTGCGACCAAACAGCCAGTGCATTCGCTTGGTTTTATTTTTAAGCTGCTCTTGTTTGGCCTTAATATGGGATTTCCAAGTTCGTCTTCTTCTGTCTTCTGTTATTGGCATGTCGGAAGTAAATATTGTGTATAGGACGGGGCCGAACACACTACCCTGGGGCACACCAGCGCTAATATTGTATATTTCTGAAGACGCATCTCGGTGTCTCACATAAAAGTGCCTTTCACTCAGATAGAATTTAAGGATCAAATAGAAATGTGTCGGCAGGAGTTTTTTAATTTTGTATAGAAGTCCCACATGCCATACTCTGTCGAATGCCTGTTGAACATCTAAAAAAGCTGCAGAACAGTATTGCTTCCTTTCTAGGGCATCCCTAATTACATTTACAACCCTGTGGCATTGTTCTGGTGTGCCATGTCTTACCCTGAACCCAAACTGATGTTCGGGAATGATGTTGTGGTCCCCTACTACTGGTAACATTCTCTTCAAAAATATTCGTTCGCATATTTTCGAGAACGTTACAAGCAAACTAATGGGGCGGTAAGACTTAAGAAAGTTTTCGGGTTTATTTGGTTTTGGCACCATAACAACAACAGCACATTTCCATTGTGTTGGGTAGTGATTTACATTGAGAATGGCATTGTAGATTATTGTAAGGAATTCAATAGCCTTCTCAGGTAGAGCTTTAACTACTTTACTATCAATGCAGTCATATCCAGGAGCCTTGCAGTTATTTAGTCTAAGTATTTCTTCAGATACTTCACTATTTGATAACCGGCTGATCGGAAAATCCATTTGACATGGGGATTCAAGAAAATTTGTAAACTCCGCATCGTCATTGGTGGCAATTGGAAGATTTGGCTGAAAAATTTGATAGAGGTGTTTGGCAAAAGCCTCTGTTTTACTTTCATCGCTTCTGCACCATACCCCATTAGAATCCCTAATGCTGACATTACGCTTGATCGGCCGCTTTATATATTTAGTAGCCCTCCAGATTTTGTGTTCATCGTTTTTTGTAGGTTCAAGTGTTTTGATGAAACAACTAAACGATTGATTTCTAAGATCAGATAGTTTCGTTTTGAGTTTTTTCGTAGCTTTTTTCAGTGCTCTTTTAATAGCGGGGTATCTGTTTTCCTGCCAGATTTTTCGTAATCTTCTTTTTTTATTAATTAGAAGTAGTATTTCCGGAGGGACTTGTACATGGTCATTAGAAGGGAGTTTCTCTCTCAAGGGGATGGACAAATACGCTGCCTCATGAATAACATTAGTGAACGCTTCTATTGAATTTTTAGTTAAAAGGGAAGGACAATCAATAGATCCAGAAATGATACGAATAATAAATGAGCACGATAGAATAGATCGTCTGCTATCAAGGGGTTTTAAGGGGCGAGGCTGCTTTAGAGGCTTCAAATAATCGATTTTTTCGTGGATTTTTTTGGGAAGGAAAGAAATATTCTATTGAAACGAAACTTTCAGGTTTTATTGTTATATGTTTCAACAGTCTTCTGAAATTTTTTCATTAAAATATATGTCGAATTATGCCTGGTACAAGCATTTTGCCGAGGCGCCTTGATTGTGCATGTGTCGTGCGGCGGGAAAGATGCAGGTCGCAATTTTCATCTGAAACCAAAAACCCAAAAAAATTTTTATTTTAGTATAGTACAAGTATAGCTTCTAGTTAACCCAAGAAAATTAAACAAAAAGTGAGAAATTCAACAATTTTTCGCTAATTAAAAAAAAAAATCATTTTTGTGGAAAAACAAATTCACTTTAGATTGTTTAAAAAGTGGGTTAATCATAATTTTCTTAAGATTTTTTAGGTTCAACTAGAAGAGAATTTAATTCCGAATACAATCAATGTTATCTCGTTTCGATAGGACGTTTAACTTTTTCCCTATCTTTCCCGCCAATTAGGAAAACTCGTAAAAATAAAAAACCGAGAAATCGCGCGTCAAAGTTTTTGTATATACATAGGTATACCGGCCGCTCGTATACCTGCTCGACGCTTGCTCACAATTTCTTCTGTAACTCCGAAAACATTTTGAATTTGCTTCTGAAATTTCGAGGACACATTCTTGGATAGTTTGGGAATACATTTATGCAAAAAAAAACATCGATTTTTTGAAGCCTCTAAAGCACCCCCTTAAGTCAATCAATAAACATCGAGAGCGATGCGATGGTACCGGTTCGGTTCAGAAAAGTTTAAAGATCGGAGCGCAAAACGAAGAAAAACTTTCTGAACTCTCTCAATCCGATTAGACAGACCTATTTGGTACGGTCTCCAAATAACAGCGGCTTACTGTAATTTTGATGTAACAAAAGCACAATTGAATGTTTTGAGAGTGTGTGGGTTGGTAAATGCAGAACAATTTCGGCGTACGAATGCTAGCATCGCATATGATCGTCTTATGACGTGGTTAACATGGCTAATGAAATTCAGCTTACCATAGAGTCGAAAATAACGCCTAAGCCTTTAATTTCTTAAACGGATTGCAAACGATTAAAGACTAGAGAAACAATAAGAATAGGTACGTGGAATATACAATCTTGGACTGCTAAAGACCAAGAAATAATAATTGAAACAACACAACGCAACATAGATATATGTGGTCTCTCCGAAACTAAACGCAAAGGAAAAGGATCAATGAAAGTTGACAATTATGTTCTGTATTAAAGTGGTGTTAAAAAAGAAGAACGCGCAAAAGCCGGAGTAGGAATTTTAGTCCACAGTAAATACGAAAAACTTGTTGAAGATATAAATTATGTTAATGAAAGTATCATACATCTAAAGCTGCAACTTAGTAATACAAAATTAAATATTTTCAATGTAAATGCTCCAGACATATCCAAGTCCAGGCATACTAGGGAGAAATTTTATATTAATTTGCAAAACGAAATTAGAAAAATGCAATCCCAAGAACATGTACTAACATTAAGAGATCTGAGTGCGCGAGTCGGTGATGAAGCTGTACCGGGAATCAAGCAACGCTTCAACGAAAATATAATAAACGAAAATGGAGAGCTCTTAGTAAATTTCTGCTCTCAAAATATTTTTAGAATAAATAACACATTCTTTCCCCACGATTTTAAATACAAATACACTTTTGAAGAAGGTAATGCAAATCAATCATGGGAAAGTTAAAAACAAACATACTAAGTGCAGCTATCGAAGCATTAGGAAAACGCACTATAGTAACACCGAATAATCGTACTAACAAAACCCCTTGGTTCACTGATGAAGTAAAAACTTTAGCATAACAAAAAAGGAAGGCTTTTTTAGAATATAAGGCAACGAAAACACAGGAAAATAAGGACAAATATAATATATTGCTGAGAGAAATATGTGTAATGCCAAAATAAGAAACCTTAAAGAATCATATTGGAAAAAATTTACGAAAAATATGGAGTATGATATAAACGGAGCTCAGAAAAAGATGTGGAGAGACTGCTTCGTAGCAGAAAAATGGAAATACAAGAAACAGTAAAAATTAATCCTATTAGCAATGCCGAGTGGACCAACTACTTCCATCAACTATATCACAAAGCACCTGGCGTGCATATAAGTATACTGTAAAGTATATTACTTAAATGATCGTCATGTGAAGTGATACTGAATCGTCATGTATGTGAAACAGGATCGTCAAAGTAAAGGTGCTATTATCTTGTGGAAGAGCTTTAGGGCAAACCTGCCGACTAAAGATTCCTTTGAAAATAAAAGATTATTTTTTTAAGTTAGGGCAAATAACTGCCTGCCAACTATCAGGTAGAGACTGAGCTGACTGAGCTGCTTGAGCTGACTGAGCTGCCTTCTGATAGAATGGCTTTATTTTTATACTTTCTTTTTGCCTTGTCATCAAATATATATATAATTACAATCAAACATTGTTACAAATAAAAATCAATAACAAAAATTGTAAACACTTAAAAATACTATACAAATGAAATTCTGCTTAGGTTGACTTAAATTTTGTTCAGGGTTAGCTTACTTCACAGTGAGCTATGGCTTTGCTTTGGAGTGGGGTATCATGTGACAAAAAGTGTATTTGGTGTGTGCCATGTGTTTACTTATGTTTCGGGTTTCAAAAAAAAAGTTTATGTCTTTGAAATTGAAAAGAATTATGTCATTAAAGTAGAGCAAATTGAATTGACATGGTTTACATAATTTGAGTTTGAGTGTTAAGAATATATTTAAAGAATTTGAAAGAAATTTGGAAGTGAAGTGGAGGTACTCTATAATACCATAAACTACAAATGCGTCCCGTACAGAGGTTAATATAGATGAAGTTAATGATGCTATCATTAAAATAAAAAAAGAGGTTGTCTGTAAAGTCGGTTTACTGACGATAGTTTAACGTGATAACGTCATAAGAAAATACTGATTGAATGGTTGCATTTTTCAAAAGAAAATTTTAATTTTATTTGTTTGATAGATATTTTGTATGGATATAGAGAATGAGTTAACATTAACATAACATAATATATTGTACTTTAACATAACATAACATAACATAACATAACACAACACAACACAACACAACACAACACAACACAACACAACACAACACAACACAACACAACACAACACAACACAACACAACACAACACAACACAACACAACACAACACAACACAACACAACACAACACAACACAACACAACACAACACAACACAACACAACACAACACAACACAACACAACACAACACAACACAACACAACACAACACAACACAACACAACACAACACAACACAACACAACACAACACAACACAACACAACACAACACAACACAACACAACACAACACAACACAACACAACACAACACAACACAACACAACACAACACAACACAACACAACACAACACAACACAACACAACACAACACAACACAACACAACACAACACAACACAACACAACACAACACAACACAACACAACACAACACAACACAACACAACACAACACAACACAACACAACACAACACAACACAACACAACACAACACAACACAACACAACACAACACAACACAACACAACACAACACAACACAACACAACACAACACAACACAACACAACACAACACAACACAACACAACACAACACAACACAACACAACACAACACAACACAACACAACACAACACAACACAACACAACACAACACAACACAACACAACACAACACAACACAACACAACACAACACAACACAACACAACATAACATAACATAACATAACATAACATAACATAACATAACATAACATTACATAACATAACAAATTACCCCGTATTAAAGCACTTAACAACAGCTTTCATTTGATATGTATATTGTACAAACACATTCTAGGGTCCACGTTTTGGTCTCTATCTCGAGACCCTAGTCACGGAGCGGATGGAAATACTCTGAACTAAAGCATTCACCAACAGCTTCCATTTGATACCCATATTGTACATACACGTCCGAAGATTACCCGGGTCCACGTTTTGACCTATATCTTGAGACCCTATCTACCAATAGGTATTCAAACTACACGGAAATCATCTTCAATACCTACTTAACAATGTGTGTAAGTTTGGTTTAATTCGGTTCAAAGACACGGCGGGTCCACGTTTTGGCATATATTTCGAGACCCTAGTCATCAATAGGTATGAAAATTACCCCGTATTAAAGCACTTATCAACAGCTTTCATTTGATATGTATATTGTACAAACACATTCTAGGGTCCACGTTTTGGTCTCTATCTCTAGACCCTAGTCACGGAGCGGATGGAAATACTCTGAACTAAAGCATTCACCAACAGCTTCCATTTGATACCCATATTGTACATACACATCCGAAGGTTACCCGGGTCCACGTTTTGACCTATATCTCGAGACCCTATCTACCAATAGGTATCCAAACCATACGGAAACCATCTTCAATACCTCCTTAACAATGTGTGTAAGTTTGGTTTAAATCAGTGCAAAGACACGGCGGGTCCACGTTTTGGCATATATTTCCAGACCCTAGTCATCAATAGGTATGAAAACTACCCCGTATTAAAGCACTTATCAACAGCTTTCATTTGATACCGATATTGTACATACACAACCAAAGGTTACCCGGGTCCACGTTTTGACCTATATCTCGAGGCCCAGTCATGAAAAATACTCTGTACTAAAGCATTCACCAACAGCTTCAATTTGATATCCATATTGTACAAACACATTCTAGGATCCACGTTTTGGTCTCTATCTCGAGACCCTAGTCACGGAGCGGCATGAAAAGTACTCTGGACTAAAGCATTCACCAACAGCTTCCATTTGATACCCATATTGTACATACATATCCGAAGGTTACCCGGGTCCACGTTTTGACCTATATCTCGAGCCCTATTTCCAAAATAAAATATAATCCATGTTACTCGTGGAGGATGTAGCTTTCGAATGGTGAAAGAATTTTTAAAATCGGTCCAGTAGTTTTTGAGCCTCTTCATTACAAACAAACAAAGTTTTCCTCTTTATAATATTAGTATAGACAACATATCTTATAAGGTATATGGTAAATATTATATTACCATAAATTTTTTCCTTCATATATAATAAAAAAATTAATAATAACATTAAAACAACAGGTATTATTAACAAACTTGGTTTTATTTTCAATTCTTCAAGTGAATCAAATTAATAATAATCAATAAGAAGGCATATGCAAATACAAATACGTGAATTTATATATGTTCATATGCGCATATACATAAATATATACGCTCACTTAAGTAGGAGAGAGCAAGATGTCGAACGTTGCCGTTCGTTTGCTTTGTTTGCTTTGTCGTTCGTTCCGCGCTATCGCTTGCAGTTCATTCAATGCAATGAGCAAGGTAACGACAAATGAGCAAGGTAACGGCAATGAGCAAGGTAACTACATATGAGCAAGGTAACGACACATTTTTTCGTGCGTGCAGCCTGTTAAATCGAATTATAAGACGTTATCACGTCAAAAATAGAAAGGCACCAGGTGAAGATCTTATAATAAATGAAATGCTTAAATATGGCGGTAAAAAATTACACCAGAAAATAACAAATTTATTCAATATCGTAATTAAAACCGGTGGAATCCCGCAAGGATGGAAAACCAGCATTACGATACCCATATTTAAAAAAGGTGACAAAAGAGATCAACAAAATTATCGAGGTATATCATTGCTTCAATCAACGCAAAAACTATTCTCAAAGACATTATTGGGCAAACTAAACTCGTACTTGGACATACAGGAGGAACAACAAGGTTTTCGAGTAAATAGATCCACTGTAGATGCGATATACGGGTGGCGCACGAATCGTGCTACAAAAACAAAACGTAATAACTTTTTTTCTAATCAATGTATTTAACTTTTTGTTTTTTTATTGTATAGATAATTCAATTTTATTTTATGTAACTAATTAGTTTTGAAAATAATAGAACGTAAATGACCTCCATGCTCATTCACGCATATGCGACACCTGATGAGAAAATTGTTCATTGCGCACTGAAGGGTTGAAGTCGGGATCGCCTCAATTATTGTTGTGATGGACTGCTTCAATTCAGTCAAATTACTTGGTTTTGCTTTATACACCTCTTGTTTGAGATAACCCCATAAAAAAAAATCTGGTGCAGTGAGGTCAGGTGACCTTGAGGGCCAGCGGAAAGTGGAATTTCTGGATATCAATTTATTTCTAAATTTTCGTTGGAGCTCCTCCATAACCGGTCTGGCTATATGTGCAGTTGCTCCATCTTGCTGGAACCAAATGCTGTTAAAAGGGATACGTCTTCGCCGCAGTTCTGGATAAAAAAAACTCCTTCAACATGTTTAAATAACGGTCCCCATTTACAGTCGCTGTTACACCGTTTTCTTCGAAGAAGTATGGCCCGACAATGCACCTTGATGAAACTGCGCACCACACTGTGACTCGTTCTGGGTGCAGTTCCATCTCATGGAGTATTTGCGGATTTGATTGACTCCATATACGGCAATTTTGCTTGTTTACATTGCCGTTTAGATCAAAATGGGCCTCATCAGACATAAACAAGCAATTTATGAAGTTGTTGTCTTCTTCGGCCATTTCAATAATTTTTTGGCAAAATTCCAGGCGAATAGGCAAATCCAGAGGGTTTAATTTGCTTGTGATTTGAACTTTGTACGGAAACAAGTTTAAGTCATCATGAACTATCCGCTGCAATGACCGTCTGCTAACTCCAATTTGCGCCGACAAGTTACGAGTCGAAACTCTTGGATTTGCCTGAATTGACGATGCTACAGCCGCGATTGTGGCTTCGACCCGAACATGGGGATCTCGATGGTACGGTCTGCGTGCGATGCTTCCAGATTCAGCAAACATGTTCACCAGCCTCATAATGGTCCATCTGCTCGGGGGAGTGCCGCCAAACTCCCGCCTAAATTCCCTTTGGACGGAAATGATGGACTGCAAAGCATGGTACCGCTGCACTATCCAAATCCTCTTTTCTTTATCCCAAGCCTCCATTTTTTGTAAATCTAAATACTAATCTGCAAAATAAAAAAATAAAAAAGCCGATTACTCACACAGAAAAAAAGTTATTACGTTTTGTTTTTGTAGCACGATTCGTGCGCCACCCTGTACATATATCATTCAACAAATAGTGGAAAAGTCAATTGAATTTAATGCACCAGCATATATGTGCTTTGTTGACTTAACAAAAGCATTCGACCGAGTCAAACTGCGAGATGTTTTGAACAACCTGGCCTAATAAGGTGTACCAGAAGACATTCTTACCGTTATTAAAAACCTGAACTGTGATTGCAAAACAAAAATAAGAATAGATGGAAATTATATCACCGAGCGCAAGCGGAATACGACAAGGAGACTCGCTGAGTCCAATACTCTTCAATACAATAATGGACCAAATAATAAAAGAAGTCAAGTCATTAGATGGGTATCGTCTTAATAACATGAGCAGACTAATTTTATGTTATGCAGATGTTGCCATATTAATTGCGGACTCTGAAGACAATCTGCAAAGATTACTACATAAGTTTGTAGTTACAGCCAAACAGTTTAATATGGAGGTCTCCAGAGAAAACACAAAAAGTTTAGTAGTTGCCAAGAATGCGATCAGATGCAGACTTGAAATAGAAAGGACGATGATAGAGCAAGTTATGAAATTTAATTACCTGGGGATAGAAATATCCAGTGACCGCGACTTTATTAAGGAAGTCAGAGAGGGATCAATATTTAAAAAAAAAATTTTTTTTGTTTTGAAGATTGAACATTGTCATTTATGAATGAAAAATAATATCGTTCAAATGACTGCCACGACTTGCTTTACAGTAGGCCATTCGATCAACCCAATTTTTAAGCACATTTTCGATTGTTTGGGCTCCAATTTCATGACAACTGCGATTTCGTGTTTTAAAGCATCAATCGTCTCTGGATGGTTCGCATAGCATTTGTCCTTAGCGGCTCCCCACAAAAAATAGTCCAACGGGCTTAAATCACAGCTCCGGGGCGGCCAATTGATATCGGAATTCAAAAACAGTACCCAAAAGTTCGAGTGTAACTTTGGCAGTGTGACAAGTTGTACCGTCCTGTTGAAACCAAATGTCGTCCATGTCATCCTCTTCAATTTTTGGAAACAAAAACTCGCTGAGCATGTCACGGTAACGCTCGCCATTTACTGTAACCGCGGAAGAAGAAGAAGACTCACCACTTTGGAAATAGGTTTTCAATATTTCCCAATTTTGTTCAAGCGTATAGCGTCCCATTTCGTAAATCTCAAACCTTTAAGTAAATTATGAACACATTTTACATGTCATTTGTGTTACCATTCTCAAAAAAATAGGTGGTTCAAAAAGCAAACGCTATATGGCCCCCTCATTATGGCCACTGAAAGCAAGACGCGTATATACAAGACTGTAATAAGAAGTATGCAAAGTATTGTTTGATTTAGCATATTTTACGTGAAAGCATTTACTTTCATTTAGTGACAAGCGGTTTAAATAGCACCAGTTCCGGATATTGTGTAAGTCGGTTTGCAACTTTTCAGAGTCACTAAGACTGTTAATCAAAAGAAAAGCATGAACCAATATCGTTAATAAAGAGTATAAAGAGAAGGGGTCCTAGAATACTTTCCTGGGGGACACCAGAGGACGCAATAAATGCACGGGATGTCGTATTATCAACGGCTACAACGCAGTGCCTGTTGGACAAACATGATTTGATCCACGACAAAAACGTGGAGTGTATACCCATTGACGCTAGCTTCGACAAGAGTATTCGGTGCGATACTTTGTCAAACGTTTTAGAGAAGTCTGTATAAATTGTATCAACTTGAGATCTGTTCTGGAAGGCTGAAATGCAGTAATCATTGAAAATAGACAAATTAGTGACAGTGAATCGACTTGCAACGAAACCATGCTGGTTGGTAGGCCTTTGACAGCAAAATATAACTTATCATTCACAGTTACTCAAAAACGACGAAAGCCTCGACATCGGTCTGTAATTACTAACATCGTTTTTATTTCCACTCTTAAATATAATATATATAAATTTTTTCATTTTTATTTTTTCTCATTTGAATATAAATTCCTGTCAAATATGTATCATAAATCGCGACTTTACTGTAAAAACGAACTAACTATTTTCGTCAGTTATTTTCGGTTCCTTTTTGTGGTAGCTCACCATTTCGTCTATCAGAAGTTTATCTGCCCAGGAATTGGCAGTGTTGTCAACTATTCAAATGAGTTATTTTGCGAGCTCTCGCATAAAAAGAGAGAATCTGAATAGCAATTAATTGGAAGAGCGTAAGAATTCACGTGAAATGCGCTAACGTAGCAGCCAAGGTTACTCTCAAGAATGATTGCGCCCTTCAGGGAAGTGCGTGACGTCACATTAGCTGAGTTGCGCAGTGTTGCCAACCATTTGCTCTTGGCAATAAATCTAGTGTTTTTATATACACAAATTGCGAAAATTTTTAAGTTTGGTGTTTGTTTCTTTTTTTAATTTATTTATATTTTCCCATAGTTTCTAGATGAAACATAGGCCTCTGGTTTCTATAATCCGTTATTTTAAGATGAGTAGGGGATTGGCCTACTTCATCCGATCCTTACTCCGGGGCTGCCGGACTGCCTCCAGCCTGGCATGGTGTAGGGATTTCCCCCTCGATAGTAATAGGTTATCCCGCCTTTACTAGGTCGTTTTAAACAGGGAACGCCACGTGAAGGAGAGGTTGATATTTGGGAGGGAGATGCTATGTATTCACGTCACCATCCGCCATTTGCTCATCTTGAATATTGGATGATGATTTAATTTAAAGCTACCGAAACTGTAAGTGAAAAAAAAATTATTAAACAAAAGAAGGTTAAAAAACGTCACTCTGAGAAGATTTAAGTGCCCCTTTTAAGATTATGCAAGAATATTAAATGTCCCTCTCTCAACCCTAAAAAGCTTTTGAATTTACTGAATTAAACCCATAGAGGTGTAATCGTGGAGAATTTCCTCAGACCAACCCCAAAGGGCACGCTAAGGAATCCAAAGCGCCTAGCCGCCAGAGCCGGATATTTGCAGAGAAAGTGCTCAACAGTCGCGTTCTCTGCAAGATTTCCCACAGTTTCTGCAATAGGGGTTGTACGGAAGTCCAAGCTTCTCCCTATGAGTTTCGATTACCCAGTGACCGGTGAACACCGCAATGAGTTTGGAAATTGAATGGCGGGGAATTCCCATCACCTTCAGCGTCCTGTTTCAGTCGCATTGAAGTGATAGTGTTTTTGAAATAGCACACGATGAGACAGACCTCCATCTGTCTTGCGCTTTTTTGAGAAAGAAATTGTTCAGTTTCCCTTTAACAACGGTCAAGGGGGCGCCGATGTCTGGGATGGGGACAACTGAAAGCGGTTCTATCGACTCCATCCTGGTGAGGTCATCGGCAATTTCATTCTCCTCTATATTCCTGTGCCCAGCATCCTATGTAGATAAGGGAAATGTTTCCTGCACGTTCGAGATGTTTGAGTTCCTCTTTACAGGAGTTGGCCAGAAGAGAGCTGTAATACGGGGACGACAGGCCTTTGATCACCGCTTGACTATCGGAAAAAATATTAATCCCAACAGCGTTCCCTAAGCATTTTGCATGCTTGCGGGATCGCGAAAACCTCTGCTTGAAAAACGCTGCTCGTTTCCGACAGTCTAAAGGAGACTGAAATATTAGCTGATATAGAGAAAACCGCCGCCCCCACTCCAGATTCTATCTTGGATTGAAAACAGAAGTACCTATATCCGTGCCGACTCTCCCCTCCTTCCAATCTAGCCTGCTCGGAAAGATAGCCCTAGCACAACTCTCAAAAACCAGTTTGCGGATGGAGAGATCTGTACGAAGTACAGAGAAGGAAGGGGAGATCTGCTTCAAGATGCTACCATGTTCTACAGGAAGTTGCCTCCAGAGGCCAGCCTCCTTCAACCTAATAGAGCTCCGAACAGCAATGGACTTAAATTGAAGATCCACGTGAAGTAAGTGCAGAATGACGTTGAAGGCAGAAGTGGAACATGTTTTGCATGCCGCAGTGATGCCCACACATGCAATTCTCTGCACTCTCTCTAGTTTAGTGGTGTTGTAGCCCTTCTGAAGAGCTGCCCACCAAACTAGGCAACCATCAAAATTGGCAGAACCACTAAGTTGTACATCCAAGGTATGACACGTGGCTTGAGACCACATTTTTTGCCGAACATAGATTTACAGGCGAAGGAGGCTATACTGGCCTACTTCACTTGATATTCTTTGGGCAGCTTCCAGTGGAGCTTGGGGTCAAGTATTACACCAAGATACTTGACTTCCGATGAGAGTGTAAGACACTAGTTGTTTAGTCTTGGAAGCTTAAAAGGTGGTGAATAGCATCAACTCCGTTTTGTCATAGTTGGTTCTGAGACCGCAACTGGCAGCCCATCTACTGAATATAGCTGAATAAATGTACCTTTTAAAATTTCAGTCATTACTGATGCGAAGGGTCCTGAAACCATTAGGGCCAAGCAATCGTCGTATGATACCACCTTTACCCCAGCCCTGGTTAAACGAGTTAAAGCTTCATGAATAGCTATTCGCCAAAGGAGAGGCGACAGGACGCCGCCCTGCGGTATACCCCTATGTACGAACCTAGTGATTTTAGCCTCCTGCCACAGATTTTATTTCCCTACAACCAAACAAGGCCGAGATCCAGAGATAGATAGGTCATTTTCTACACCTAGCCTATTAAAAACGAGACTGTCCGCGCAAGGTCGCCAATCTGCTTTCTCAGAGCAAATTTCTTTTCGCGAGCCATCTGTCACAACTAAGAAAAACGAGTGTTCAGCATCATTGCTCGGCGTTTCGCAGTATATGCACTTGGGAAAGCTTATCTTGCCTATGCGTTATAGGTATCTCCGGAAATATCCGTGCCCAGAGAGGCACTTCCCCGAAGCTTCTTTGGACCCATTCGCCAGTTTCGCCGTCCATCTGCCACTCGGTTCAATGCCCCATCAGCTTTGTCACCGCTCTATGGTTTGGTATTTCCGTTCCCCGACGCTAGTGATGACGTGTTTCTACTTGAAGTGTCTCGCATCGATTCTTTCCCGTACCATGAGGTCGACGGGTATCTCCCCGCCGATCACAAAGACTGCAGCGCCAGAAACAGTGCGGTAGACTGAGGCTACTAGGCTATAACCTAGTAACACAGAAGTAGAATTTAAAATTGAATAAGCAAGAAGATGCAAGATTTAACTGTTTTTCAGCCGTAATCGCCGTTATTCTGGAACCACTGACTTGACTGCCAAGCTAAGAAATTCGGTTCTTAAACAAGTCTGGTACCGGCATAGTTTTTGGAACTCCCCTGCAGCCAAATGAAAAGTAATGCCCACATCCCGGAACAAACGTCAATCCACTGTTTGAGGGTTCACTACTGCCACTCCACGCGATAAATCATAAGCGAAATACTCAAAGGACATAATCGCGTTTTTTTTTAAGTTTTCGTTAATGTAATTTCAAAATTTTAATTTAAACTACCAATTCTTGTTTTCTCGTTTAATTTAACCACAAAAAAATGTTTTAATGTCGTTTAGTTTGCGATAGTTGAGAGGTTAATCAAACAGCTGATTTTGTCTTATCGATTTTCGTTATGAAATGAGTTACCGAATAGTAAAATCGTTAAAATTGTGGTTAAGGAAAAATAACGATGCGATTGTCGTTAAAGTGTGTTAGCGAATCGCATTATTGGGCAAACATATTTTACCAGACGAAGACATAAAACTAAATAAAATAGGACAAATACTAAAATTTATTGAAGAAGTTGGCCTCAGCGAAATCCGTTGAATCTGCGAAGAGGCCGCAGTAGATCTTTCAGGTCGCAGTGCTAAATCCCCTTTTTGCGTCTAAATCTACAAATTACAAATTATTTATATTTTTTTGTGTTTTCTTATTACATGGCTCGATCCAATAGCTGCTGCACAGATGAGGGCAACCAGTTTTTCATGCTGTTGTCGCTTAGCATACAAACATTGCGATCAATATAACAGTATAACTTGCCGACGCGGTAAACCTGTAATGAAGAGACATTAGTCTTTGTTTTTAATGTAAAACTTACGATCTAACCCACCTGTTTGCCCAACTCCCTTCGTCCTGGCAATGGCGCAAAAAGTATACCTCGCTCGGCGCACTTCTGCGAGACCAATTCCTTGAATTCCAATTGCGCTGGTGCTACCATTTGCAGATCCAACATAGTTGGAGGCGGCGGTGGTGGTGGCGTCGCTGTCATTATGGGTGTTGGTATTGAAGCAAGTCCTGGTGCTAGTACGTCGGTCGCGCGATGCATCATCTCAAGCGCACGCCGCAAATGCTCTTTGATCGAGGGTTCACGCAACATGTCCTCGGTTAGCATGCTCTTCCAGCCGGTATACCAACGCGAGATCTCTGCATAGTCGGGCGATTGATTGAGCCACAACACCAACACTTGCATCCATTTGGGAAAGAAATATTTATCGAGCAGCTGTGCCATTTGATGTGTGGGTATCAGCTCATGCCACTCCCACACCTGATTCCACAACTCGAGTTGTTGTTGCAATGGATTTATAATGAATTCATTCAGTACCAATTGCAGTTTCGGTATGATGTGTTGTGACAAGAAACGCTGCATTTCGATGTCATTGAATGCACCCTTCCAGGGCGTGAGCATTGCGCGCGCTGAACGATCTTGCGGCATCCACGCCTGCAAAGCAGTTGCCAATTTTTCGCGTATCGTGGGAAAGATGAATTCCTCCATTTTATGACCCAATATATTATTCCACGGCAATATCCAAATGTGTATGGGTACGGTGTCCGTGAGCGGATCCCAATCGCGCACACCGTTGCTCAGCTGCGGCAGCACTAGCTGCTCGAGCACAGAGTCCAGTATCCAGGTGGGGAATAGTGGCGCCCAACAATCGAGTAGTGCAGCCATAGGTTGATGCAATTTCGGATTCCAGGAGGCAGCGCATGCGCGAAAACTCGGTATAACACCTGCCCATACAAGCGAGGAGTAAGGATCGAAAATATTTCGCGACTCGTTTTGCGGATCAACGTTCATTTCCAATATGCCGCGCCACTTCTTGATCAGCTCAACATTTTGCGTCGGCTGTTCGAGTGGTTTCCAATCTTCCAGTGTTATTTTAACAAGCGGTGCAATAACACCAGCGGCCAGATCGCCAAGTGCAAATTCTTTATACTCGGCCGCATAATTTTGCTGCAGTTTGACAAAAATTTGCTCGGCACGTTGTAGTGTCAACAGTTCATTGCTCGTGGTCAGCTCCTCTACTAGCTGTAAGGCTTGTTCCAGCGTATCGATGTGATTCTTCTCCAAATGCACGATTTCTTCAAGATTTTTGCGCTCATGTTCTAACGCTGCCTGACGATCTGTAGCCTCACGCTCTGCTTTGTCGAGCGTTATAATGTCCTGTTCGCAGAGGTTTACAATAAGCTGTAGATTGTGCATCAGTTCGGGCAGCGCAAAGGTGCTGCCTTTCTTTGAGGTAATGCTGCTGCCTGCGACAGCCTGTTCCAAGTCATAGAGTTCTTCGTCGACCACCTTCGTTTGTCCCAGAGCATGATAGCCGCTAAGAACGCGCTTTTCAGGTCCAGTCATATCTATAACCGGAACGTTTCCAATTTTTTTGCTGCAAAAACCTTATTTTCACAACTTCTAATTAATATTTTTAAAAAGTAAACTACCTTAAATTTTCTGAAAGCGCGAAACTCCCTTTTTTCCCCTTCTCAATCACCTCCTCGACCGAACGGTAGTAGTAACGTTTACCTTTGTCTTGACGTGCGTCGCCGCATTTTTTCCACTTGTTAAGTTTTTCTTTAAATTCTTTGGCCTCACGCACATCTTCACCTTCTTTCGCCACTGGCTGTAATATAATAAATCTTAAATCCACGCACAACAAACTAAGTATGCACCGCTTACCCCCTTTCCACCAACACTAGCAGCAACCTCTGGCCCATAAGCACCAATCGCACCGCGCCCTTTACGCATATGCGCCTGCACTGGTTGTGATATACCTTGCAAGTCTTTGCCCAAACCCTTGCCTGGTTGATAGCCCATCTGCAGTAGCAATTTCGCGCCAATGCCGCGCGTGTGCTGTTCCCAAGCGCCCACATTTGGATTACTACTATGACGCGCACTACTACTCCGCTGCTGATGGCCTGCCTCTGCACGTTTCCGTTGCGTGCGTTCCTCATCGGAACTGGTCGCCGAATCACTGGTACCACCATCATCCGCCTCAACTTGTTTGCGACCAAAAGATGGACGCGCATTTTCTTCATCACTTTCCTCATCGGTGATTTGTTGGTCTGTGCTGGTTTTACGCGCCTTTTTATCCTTTTTGCCCGATTGTTGTATGCCACCAGCGACAAAACTTACCGGTGCCGAGTAGTCTTTCGATTTACTGCCACCACCGCCGCCAAGTCCAGCGCGCCCACGGCGTCCGCGCCGGTTGCTGGACTCCTCGGGGCTGTCATTATCACTATCATCGGCCCAAATGCCTAATGGAAGAAATGCATATGTGTAGATATATATTTGTTTTGTTTTAAAAGTGAGAGGTAATAGAAAAAGCACATTGGAACCGGTCGTTACCATAAATTTGCTGGTTCTTTGAAAGATTTCTACGACGCCCCGGATTAAATTCATTTTCTAAATCGTAATCTGTTACCTCGAACCGCTCGTATTCATTATCAGACATGTCGCTGATAATATAAATAATACTTTTTGCTACCGTGAAAAAACCGCTTAAGTAATTTTTGTAAACACAACTATTTTAAAGCTATAAATAAAATACAAACTCTTTGGTTGTACGATAGTAGCTGAAAGACAGCTGATAAAATGCAATCACTACAGTGGCATCCAAACGTGCTTCACAACAGGGTTGCATGGCAAAGCACAAAAATCAATAGCCCAGACACTTTTTTCAGCGAGCTAAAGCACAATATACACACTTTTAATTGCTGCGCTATCGCGTTGACACATTTCCGCCCTGACGTCATTAAACAATTTGCTCTTTGGTGCTTAAACTCATAAACGTTCCTAGTGCCTTTCCGTTGCCCGTAGGATACACCAAATTGAGCAAATCTTATCCCGTAGAAAACAATTACGTTCTTTTAGCTGCACATTTACACAATACATCGGCTTCTTGTGTTTGTTGTTGTTGTGCAGCATAAACATTCCGCATACATATACGGGGAATGTTGCTGAAGAGACAGTCCTTGGCCGGATATAAATCCGTCTCGTTACGGTTACATAGAACCGACTGTCGTGTGAACGTATCGGTTTGTGCGTGTTTGAGTTTAGTTGATATATTTGTATACACACTTTTACACACATCCGCGTTGTCAGTTACAATTTTTCGTTTTATAATATGCCAAAGCCAAAAACTCCCAAATGCAAATAGTTTATTTATCTATAACTAACATTATTCAACATTGTTTTTAAGTAATTTTAATAAAAAATAATAGTTTTTAAATTTATTTTGTAAAGACTTCGAAATATACTGTTTGGCAACACTGTGTGGTGAGAGAGTAATCAGCTGACACGATTCTACGGAACGATTCAAAATCACACGTCAACCATCTTAGTGCTTACACTCAGCAACTTAAACGTACGCCCGTACACCCGTTTCAGCTGACACGATGAAACAACGATCTACGATACTACGAAACGGAACGGTGGTGAAAATTCTTTTACTGGGGCTCGTCATTAGTTTCATCGTGGCAGCTGACACGGGCGTACATTTACGTTGGGGAGTGTGAGCACCATTACACATTGTACCGTAAATTCTTTGTTAACAGAAACTCGTTTTTCATTGAAAATTTCAAACGCCGCCCGCTCACAACGCAAGCACGCAATAGAAAAATACATTTTACTTTACTTTCAACGGTAACTGCGTTAACGCATTCGTAACGGCACTTTAACAAGTGTCATACAAATACACGTGCTGACTTTGAAAAAATGCGCATTTGTATCTTAACTGTAATGTTAATGCTAGGTTTATTGACAGGTATGCGAATAAAATAAGAGGCAGCAATCGTCCTACAAAATATAAACACACTGTACTCTTTGGCTAAATATAAATCCAATATTATCTAAAGTTGCACAATGTTAAACGAATTTCAGAGTAAAAACATGTGAAGCAAAAAGTTCGCATGCTACATTACGTTAGTACGTTAGAGCTACATAGTGAAACACGGTTTGGGTATTTGATAAGCTAATACACTGTGCAGCGAAATTGTTTCATCTCAAATACGAGACTTTCGAAAATGATTTGCACCTACAAAATAATTAAGTATAAAATGCCTCTAAAACTAGAATTATGTAATTACATTCTTTGCATTTGCATGCGTGATCTATTATATACATCATAAATATTGTGCCTGATATCTGCATACTCATTACTCATTACTTCAAAATATGAGCAAACGCCTATATAAGCTGTACGTTTGTGAGTATGTAATAGTATCTCATACCATATTATTCTTTCAAAAGTAATAAATAAGCAATTAAACACATTAAGCTATATTAACATGCATTTGTTATTGTATATAATCAGAAATAATTAATTTTTTTTTTACAATTTGTCTTTCACATCTATTCATTCTTGCAACCACCACGCATTGACTTCTTTCGCACATGCGCCATTCTATGTCCGGTCGCATACAACCCTGTTTGTGCGATGAATGCAATTCTTCACTGTTTCTGTTTTGTCTTCATTCGGTGTTTGACGTGAGCGCACGAGTTGTTGCGATTTACATGGAGTAGCGGAATATTCGATTCTTTCACAGACCCATTGCACAAGTGTAAATTTCCGGCAACTAAAGAAATACTAAAATTTAATTAATAAAATAACTGACCATCCGACTTAAGTAATCTATAACAACATTATTGTGTTTATATCATTGAACAAGCAACAGATAAGACATTCAATATTTTCTCGACATATACTTGTAAGAAACGTGCTGCTTCCTCTGTCAAACGTAAACGGCGCAACTTGAAATTAAAAGGTGTACGTACGTGTGTGTTGTTGTGTGCATGAAGAACGAAAGGAAGGAGATAAACAAAAAAGTGCATTTTATATGAAAGGCAATTAAATAAATACGAGCAAGTATAAAAACAAAACATATAAAAACACGTGCTATTCGCCGACCACAACAAAATACAAGTGGAACCGCCAAAGAAATTGAATTTTTGGTGGCAGTTTGAGGAGACTGTTTGAAGACTAAATAAAATAACTAATTATATTTTAGCTGTCGGAGTATTTTTTTGCATTTAACAGCAAGCGAAAATGGTGCAGGTGAGTTGGTGACCGATTTGCATAATAAAAGTTGCAATATATTTTGTGATAGAGAAACAAAACTTTCAATTAAGTAAAGGGCATTTTTTTCGGTTAAAAAAGCACGGCATCGTAAAATTAAGATGAATGAAAATTAAAAATTTACATCTCAATTTCCCGTACGCTATGCGTGAAAATGGACATCTTTTTCAAAAGCTTTAAATTTCAGCAAAGAGTACCTCCATCTTTATGCAGTTAAAAATACCCAAAATATAATAAAATACGCCTTAAAAATATGCGAACGTGGCGTTAATAGATGATTTAATGAATGAATTAATTAATTAAGGAAGTTACTCATTAAATTACAATAATTAATTAACTCATTAAATTACAGTAATTAATTGGCTCATTTAATTAATAATTTTGCTTATTAACGCACAGGCCACATTTCATCGACAGTCGAATCTAAGGTACCTGGACGACAAAAATTTATATCCGCTCAAAAAACATCCTAGTGCTTTTTCGAACATTGTTTAGAAGTGTTTTATGCTGCTACACCAACAACAACTATATTAAATATTATGTGGAATGTAATGGCAAAGCAATCGATTGACTTATCCAAAAAATAGACCAGGATTTTTATGAAGTGTAAAATTTAAAGCACAAGTTCTAAGAAAATTAGTAAATTTGTAGATAGTCTCAATATAAAGAGTATCAAAGGAAAATTATGTCAGGCAAATGTAAACGCATCCATGTAGGATTTTGTCTCAAGAAAAGCCAATACAGCTTGCGATTAAAAATTTTTTAGAATATTTGTTCGAGGCGCAAATCTTGTTGTTATTGTTGTTGTAGGAGCATAAATATTATCCACACAGGTGCGGGGAAGCCTGCTCGAGTGGCAGTCCTAGGCTGGAAATGTAAACCTCATAAAAAATCTAATCTGGGTTGGATATACATTCGGGTCGTTCTGGTAGCGTAGAACCGATTGTAGTTGGAACTTAACTTTCCTACATTAGTAGCTAACTTTGAGCAGCTCACGGGCATGAAAATATCTTTTGCATTACTGAAAATATTTAAGGTTGTTTTTAGGGCGGTATAAAATATACAACAAAGGTAACAGTTGTTGTTATTGCATACATCTATGGTGAGTTCCGGTAACGTAGAACCAACTGTCGTGGAAACAAAAGGAAACATTTCCTTTTAATTGTTGTCGTACCTCGTCGAGCAATGGCAAACCTCGAAATAATATTTTTGTTATAGAAAAGTTTGTCAATAAAAAGATTCGCTGTTAAGAGGCAGAAATTGTAGAAGTTCGGCAACCAAGTATACATTTTATGGCACTCGATAACACTCACTGATATTCTATGAGAAATATTTTTGCAGAACATTTTAGTCGTCAAATGTTTGATTTACAAGCACTTTTAGACTTTTATTGAAATGCAGACCAAAATTGACCCGAAAAAAGCGTAGATAGCGGGTTAAAATTGTCCACAAAGATGAGACTCTTAAAATTCGAGTATTAAACAACAATATTTCTATCATAAATACATATAAAAAACTTTTTACTTGTAAGAAAAAGATTTTTATGACCAAAATTTGTGCTAAAATGTTGACCTGAGTATAACGAAAGTTGAGGCGTGTTGGATTATAATATTGTTTTACAAAATCTGTGTGCTCATAAGTTATTATCAGGATTATATGGACGCTTCTAGGCTCCGAAAATGCGGTTGGACGGTGTAATTATGTATGAAGGAAAATATTAATATTCTGTAATATTTTTGATTACTTCTGATTATTTATTTTTTAACAAGAAAAATTGCGGTTATATATTTTTATTTTTAACTCTATTTTTAACTCTCTTAATTGTAACAAATACCCAAATAATTTGTTTAAACCTTTCCCCTCAAAATTCATTTTTTCTCTTTTCATTAATTGTTACCAAGTGGTATATTGCCGATTGGCGTTTGTGTATTAAATAAATAAATAAATAAATAAAAACTCTGATAATAAATTAGAAGAAAAAAGCACTTAAAAAAACCAAATTTCTAATCTTAATTAAAATTTAATTAAATTACTTTAATAATTTAATTTTTTTAAGTGTCGGAAGAGTCATTTGTATAAATTTCTAATATTAATCAAAATTTAATTAAATTAATTTAATAATTTGCATTTGCATAAATTGAAATTTAAAAAGCACGTTTTTGCTTACTTTTAAGGTAATAAGCTAAAAATTCAGACTGACTCGAAGTTTTTAATCTTTTTATTTTTTTTTTTTTTAATTTTTTATTATTTAAAATTTTTGTTTTTAATTAAAAAAAAAATTTGTTTTTTAATTTATTAATTTTTTTTTTAATCGTTGGATTATCTTAATATTATTTTAACTGGCACAGCCTTAAATGTGTGCGCCATAAGGCCACACTGATTTGATAATTTGATTGTAGGTATATCATTATTTTGTTATCTATGGAGAGTTTTGAGTTCCGTCCAATGAGGCAGTTCATTTTTAGTATTTTGAAATTTAGACTAACTCGAATTTTTTCATTTATTGTAAATTGTTTTTTATTATTTTAAATCCATTTTTTAAATTTATTTTTATTTGATTTATTGTTTTTTTTATTAAAAAAAAATGTATACAACAATTTTATTTAGTTAATAATTTTTTTTATTTAAAATTATTTTTATTTAAAATTTCTCTTTAATATTTTAAAAAGTTTTTTTTTAATTTTTTTATTATTTTTTTAGTTTTTTTTTTAGAATACTTGATAATATATGCAAAATTTTTAATAATTTTTTAATTTAATTTTTTTTTTTATTATTTTAAATGCATTTTTTAAATTTATTTAATTTATATCATTTAAAAAAAATGTATTAAAAATTTTTATTTATTTTATCGTTTTTTTATTTAAAATAATTTTTATTTAAACAATTTTTACTTACATTTTTTTTTTATATTTTAAAAATTTGTTTTTTAATTTTTTTTATTTAAAAATTTTTTTTTTTTATTTTATAAAATTTTTTTTATTATTTAAACTTTGTTTTAACTATTTTTTAATATATTTTAAATTTTTTTTGTATTACTTGATAATATATACAAAATTTTTAAGAAGTTCTAAAAAACTACTATACAAAAAACATCTCTCTGTACGAATTATATCGATCCTAGTCGGAGCATAGAACAATAAAGCTGATATGTGAATGTCTTATAAATATAGGCATTTTCTATTTCGACTTCTTTTGTTACTAATAATAACATCTTCTGGCGAACAAAAATGTCTTACGATGTTTCCGATGCAAATATCTCAAAAGACAATGCTGCAGTATAGCACAGAGAGATTTTTTTAAATCTTTTTTTTTTTCCTTTTTCTCACAACGACATTTTGCCAAACGGTGTTAATAAATCTAACAGTTTTCAAAATTCAATGGCACACATCTTCTTAAATACATTCTACACAGAAGATTTTTTCGATTGCTTCATTTAAATTATTTTTTTAATTTTTTTGAACGTAATTTTTTAGCAGAAAAAAATTAAGTACCTTATTTCAGCAAATCATTGATTTAATTTTCTTTGTAAAAATGTTAGTTTCCTGGAATAAAAATTGCGGTAGCTTGATGAACTGTCCTGATAACAGAATGGCACGGATGTTATTTTCACAGTGGTGATTAGCAATAAATCAACAAAATTGTATCTACCCGTTCACATATGGCAGATTAGCTGCAAAATTGACAATTAGCTGTCAAGAGTGTTTTGAAAGGTTTTTCTTCATAGAAGTTGGTTTGGAGAAATATTTTATTATTTTTTCTTTGTTTAATTATTATTAACGATAGGAAGTCAAGCCAAAGAGAAGCAGTACTTAATTGAATTGTGCAATTGGCTGTTTGTGAAACGACGTCGATTGAGGTTGCAAAAAATTAAGGCAACAATACGCGTGCGAAATTCGATATTAGATTTTATAAAAAGCAATAAAGTGCACGCGTCAATGGATACACGCTTTTTTCTGCAATGCATGATTAATAGTATCTAACAAAATTTTTATTCGAATTATGTCTACAAACCTATTTTCTTTGTCGGTATCCATTTTATTTAGTTTTTACGTTTCTCATAACATTTGGGATAATAATTATCGATAACATAGAAAATACGTGGTTGTACAGCAAAAAGTTTATTTATAATCTGAGGTTATTTTATAAATTCGGATTTCGGAAGAAACATTTTGTATGAGCAATCGCGCTTTTTAATTAGAGATTGGGAGTTAAGCTCGATAAAGTAGATAATCTACTTATATGTGAACCTATTATAACTAAACCTAGATATTGGAAATAAGTTCTAAGTTTACTACTTTCGGCAAGAAAATATATATATTTTTCCGCTTTATTTGCACGCCGTCAGGGTTCTCTTAGGAGGATTAAATTAGGATTTAAATCACTCAAAATAATATTTCTTCTTTAGCAAAATAATTTTTTTAATTTATTGTAGTAAAAAAATTAAATTGTTTTTATTCTTATTTAGTTCTATTTAGTAAAAGAGTCATCTAATATTTTTTTTAACTTTTTTTATTTATTAAAAAAATTATTTTATTTAGTAAAAAAATACTCAAAAACAAAATTTTATGATTAATATATATAATATATTATTTTAATAATCATAATAATTTAGCGCCCTGAGAAAGGGTGAAAAGCTCTAATCTCCACAATGCTGAAAAATTCCAGCTCAATGGAGAATTGTCCTGAATGGCGAATCTCCATGTGGGTAAAGCAGAACAGCGGCACAGAAGGTCTTATCAATCTTACCTTCCTCTTCTTCGTGTATGCAGTTCTTGTCGCCCGCACGCCTAGCTTCTGGCGTGTGTTCCTATTAGAAAGTGCCCTATTATTTGTGTACTAAGAATATGCTTTTAAGTATTTTGGCTTAGCAGAGATTCTGTGCGTTTAGCATTTTGAGAGTCGGCCACAATTGATACGTTCATCTATCGTTCGCTATACTTACAAATTTCTCAAACATAAGCAGCTCGCTATCATAGCCTACGTACTCCTTAAGCAATTTGGGGCGGATTCTCGCTAATTCATCGGCCCTACAATTCCCTTTTATGGCGCAATAGCCTCGAACCCAGGTTCTATATGGGCGAAATGGCTCAGCCAACTCATTAAACGGCATTTCATGGCTAGCTGTTTCTGATCTATTTGATTTGTGAGGGATTTTATAGCTGTCTGGCTGTTAGTGAAAATGAAGATATCAACTCCAGATATTGCATCGCACTGTACCAGCAGGTGAGGGGGCTAGAATTTGCCTGCGGTAAGGTATGGCTGTCGTTAAAGACGACTAACATCCAAGTAATTCGGGTACGAAATCTGACTGAAACTGAAGAGTTAATCTACGTACCACGGGGAACAAGAGCCTTTCGGAGCTCGCTCCGACCTGTTCTTGGGACGGCGCTGCGGAGAGTTTCGTGGTGGCTGTGGTTTAATACCTAAATTCGGGCGGTTGTTGTTGTTGTAGCAGCATAAATATTCCCCATACATATGCGGAAATGCGCTGAAGTGACAATCCTTGGCTGAATATAAATCCGGGTCGTTCCGGTTACGCAGAATTGACTGTCTGATTTACAGGCAACGTAGATGTTTTTGGTTCGATGTGGGGTTGCATCGCAGCCTGATGGCGGGGCCCAAAGAATGGTAGAGGTTTAGATGGACATTGAGCCCTACTAAGACGGCTACTGTGTCCATACTACACACTATCAATTTGTACCAAAATAATTGATATGTGTGCTTTTGAGCACCGTGGGGTTAGGCCATCGGCGGCAGGTATCTACGTTAAACACATCGAACGTTGTACTAGTGTCCACGGCCTTAGTTATTATCAGCCAGTTAATCACGAAAAACAACACAAATAGTTGGGAAGCTAAAAGACATATCCAGATGTTCGGAATATAAACCGCCGCCCAACTATCCTCTGAGCTTTGAGTCATCTGCGTGTACATGAATGGACTTACCTTGTCTCGATAATGTTGTAAAAGAGAATGTAATTGGAAAATATACTTGTAAGTATTTGACCAAAATTTTTTAATCTTAAAGTTCATAAAAAATGTTGGTCAACTTTGAAAGTAAACCCTTTATGTATTCATTTTTTCCAAAAAAGGAAAAACACCAAAGTATATACAAATGATTGCTATCACAACTGATTGCAGTCAACTCCACTCAACTGTTTTAACAACTGCAGAGGGAAAAAAGTTGAACAGTTTATATCTTTATGTATAAAAAATCAAAAGTTCTACATACAAATTTCAGGTTTTTAATGCCTAACGCCCCGAACAAAGTGCAGATTATTTGCTATTTGCGCATTTTGCTTGGATGAAAACAATAAAAACAAAAACAAAGAATGCAGTGCAACATATTTCTTTATTGCAGACAAACAAGTATTGTGCTCCCTACACCCATGGACACATGCACATTAAAGTTTTATTAGCAGGCAGACTTCACTTGGTGAAGTGAGGCAGACCACTGACTTGCAACCCCCTACTTGGCTAATTTGCTCGTCGCGATTGTGAGATATAATACATATAAACATACATCTGCATGCGCATAAATAGATATTCTAGCGGCAATGAAGAAGCAATAGAAACATTTTTCACCTTTATTAAATACATTTAACTTTGTTTTTCGAGTTTTCGCCGCTTCCAAAGCGCTTTTAATAGCAGAAAGGGAAAATGTGTATTTCCGCGTGTCCCAAATGTGAATTTGTAATTTCCCTTACATATATACATATGTATGTGTGAGTGTGTGTGTGTGCACGTGTGCCTGTTTATGAAAATATATTTGCGTCATATTGGCCAGAGGGTTGCAACCCCGCTTGTTAGTTGTCTGTCTATAACTTGAACAATCAAAAGGCTGCTGTTGCAATTCAACTATCCCATATCGGAATATTGATGGCACTACCATCGGCGATACCACCACCACCTTCTCATTGTGAAAAGGTATTGCGTGAAAGTAAAAACGGGCTTGCTGCACGCATGTACACGCACACAGATTAGTTGATTCTTATGCAAGTTTGTATGTATGTATATTACAAATTGAATGAAAAATCATTTTTACATAGACGCATTTTCCCCGATTGCTGTTGTTGCTTGACTTCTATTTTTTGCAATTTCTTCTTTTTAAAGCCACTCGTTTGATTTTTCCTATTGCAACGCAGTCAGAACGGAAAGGAGCGGCGTTTGTGTCCAGCCCGATTCTGGTCATTTTAGTGTACTTTGCTCTTGTTCATATGCGCAGGGTTGCCGGGTTTAGTTTTTCTAAAAGAAAAATTTAAAAAATCGCATTTCTCAGATTTAACTAAAAAATTAAGGACATAATTTAATAAAGAGGAGGTTGCGCAGGGTTGGAAGGTTTGATTTTTCTGAAAAAAAAAAAAATGATATAAAAAATCGCATTTATTAGATTTGCGTAAAAAAAATAATGATAAAGTGAAACATAGATTAGATTTCGCAGGGTTGCCAGGTTTCATTTTCCTCGAAAAAATATTTAAAAAAAAAATCGCGCTCTCCCATTTACGTAAAAAAATAATGACAGAATTTACTAAAATTAGATACCGTAGGGTTGCCAGGTTTAATTTTTCTGGAAAAAATAATATACAAAATCGACTTTATCAAAAAATAATAAAAAAAATTATATTAAGAAATCGATTTGCGTAAAAAATTAATGACATAATTTAATAAAAATGAGATACCGCAGGGCTGCCGAACTAAATTTTTCTTGAAAAAAAATCGCTTTTATTGTTTATGTAAAAATTTAATGACATCATTTATAAAAAAATTAGATACCGCTGGGTTACCAGGCTTACATTTTATAAAAAATTAAATTATTTAAGAATCGCGTTTATCATATTTGCATAAAAAATTAATGATATAATTTAATAAAAATGAGACACCGAGTTAAATTTTTCTAGAAAAGAAACATATAAAAAAATCGAATATATCAGGTTTGCGCCATTAAAATAATATAAAAAACTGCCTTTATAAGATTTACGTAAAAAATAATGGCATAATTTGATATCTCACATTTATTGCGAAGGGTTGCCGAGTTTAATTTTTCTAAACAAAAATATAATAAAATTAAAAAAATCATACTTAAATAAAGATGAGATTGAGCTGGGTTGCCAGGCTTTATTTTTCTGAAAAAAAAAAAAATAAAAATAATCGCTTGTATCAGATTTACGTAAAAAATAATGCATTAATTGAATAAAAATGAGATACTGCAGGGTTGCCGGTTTTAGTTTTTCAGTTAAAAAGTTGCAAAAAAACTAATGACATAATAAAAATCAGATACTGCTGACAACTCTACAGTATCTCATTTTTATTAAATATATTTTTTCGCAATTTTTTTATAAAATACCTTTTTTTCAGAAAAATTTAACTTGGCAACCCTGAGGTACCTCTTTTTTATATTCTATAAAAAAATATATGTATATAAACGAATTTAAAATTTTCGCCTTTATCACATTAACGATAAAGAATAAAATAATTTAATAAAAACGAGCGTCCTATAGGGGGACCAAATTTGAAATTTTTTCTAAAAATTCAATATTTATATAAAAAAACACAAGTTCCAAAAGAAAAGTAAAAAAATATTATCGTTTATAACGTTTGCGCTAAAACAATAGTGACATAAATCTGATATAGCACGGAGTTGCCATGTTTAATTTTACTAAAAATAAATTACTAAAATTTTTGCGTTTATCAGATGCGCAATACGCTAAAAAAAATTTCGGTGACTAAATAGCAGAAAAAAGTTTAAAGTCTATTTCAGATGCTCACCATTTTTTGTACCGATTAATGATTCTCCATTTAATTGCCACTTACAGAGTTTTACGCAACCACTTGATATTAAGCCTTAACGCTTAGAAAACCTCTCATATTCCAGTGTTTAGGCTTCGTAGCACTAGAATTCTACTTAGATGCTTTGAGATCGTTTCTAGTCACTCTTAGATTAATGCAAGTGAAAAATTTCTCCATTCTCGGGAACTTTGCAGCCATTTTTTCTAAGCTCGTGAATAAATAAGTTTCCATGCATAACCTCCGAGCATATTTCTGTCATGAAAAAGCTCCTCATAAAGAATCATTTGCCCTCCATTTGTGGAATAACATCAAGACGCACGCCACAAAGAGGAGGCGCTCGGCCAAACACCAGTACGCGCCATTTTTTATTTTATTTTATTTTTTATTTTTATTTAACTCAGTCAGTTGGCAAGCCTACTTGCACACAACCTACGTTTTAGTTCGTTCTATCGCCGTCGAAGCATTGAGATTTGCTATAATTTCTGCTGTTTTACTTCTTGAGTAGTTGACTTGTGTGCGTTTGTCTGTGTTGCGTGCTACTATATGCCTGGATATTTCAGTGCGTGCGTTTTTCCGATTGCGTAAATTTCTACTCTATGCCTTCAATTCAATAGGCTCCCTCCCACCTCTCTTTAGTTGCGTACTGCCCTCACTCACCCAGTAGCTTTTGCTTTGTGCGTGCTTTGTTTGTGTCCATATGTTTTTGAGCATTTTTCTTTGCTATGCGGCATGAACGCACGCACGCAAGGAAGCAACGCACACACACACACGCGCGCGTAATTTCCAATTGGATACCATTATGCATCGTTGACCTACCACCAAGAGCACGAGCACGAGCAAAGTAAAGTAAAGTAAAGCATACAAGAGTAATAGCAACAGCTAGAGCTGAATAGATAGCAGGCTCAAGGCAGCTAGGCATTCTGGGACGCGTAGGCCGGTTAGCATAAACAATAAAGCAAGCCAAGGCAAGGCAAGGCATGTAGGCAATCCAAGTGGCTGCCATCCCACCTTTATCTATTCGTGTGCGCTGGAACGGCAATGCGCGCATCCTTATCGTGATGCTTCCCTACTTGCTGTCCTTGTAGTTGTTTTTCTTCTCGTTGTTGTAATATTGCTGCAATATTGTTTGTTCTCCTCGTCGTCGTCGTCGTCATAGTCTCGCTGCTAGTTCGAAACTTACTTGCTTCCAACATAAGCAACCAAACTTCGTACTAGTAAATTGTAAGCACTAAGCACATCCCCCCATTTGCGTCTACATTTTATACACACATACATACATGTGCTCCTGCACACATACATGCATCTGTAACTATCTTGCTTGGCAAAATTATCCTCGTGCCGCCTCCAAACTCCTTGCAGTTCTCTTACAGCTGCAGTTAATTCGATTTTTGCATTTGCGTTAGCGAGTTTCCTGTTTCACAGAGCATTTTGATTTTTGCCATTTTCGATGTAGTCAGCCATGCCAGTGTATGCCGCGCCTAACCACATTTCCCAACTAATATTCTCCAAAAACCCACTTTTATTGTGCTTCGTAGAGACAAAATCCTTCTAACATCGCCAACGGCCTCTGCTACTTTATCTAATCTTTGATTTTCCACTCCCCGCTTCAACTACATCTCCATATCCAACGCTTCTTTGTCAGTAACAAGCAATGCAAAATTCTAATAAATGTGTTTTGAGCGCAGTTCGCTATGCGGCAACTCGATATTCCTTCGTCGCTTCTTAGTTAGCCGGAAGTGAGACGGAAATTTTCGTATAGCCACAAAGACATCGATTTGTTAGCGGTAACTCTACTTATTATTTGTTACTTGTACTTGCTTCTTTTGTATTTCGATCACAATTGTGCTAGCCTGGTGATGCTATCACAAGGCACAAATTTGATTTCTCGTCCAAGTGGGCAACCCTTGAACTTAACCGAATCTGGCCTGGTGATAGAAATAGATAAAATAGGTGCATGGCAGAAGTTTACGGAAAAAAATTATTATGGGAATCTAACTAAAAAAATGTTGTATGTGAGAGAGATAATGGAGGGGATTGAATAAAGTTGACACTTTCAGCTGCTGTTGCTGCAACGACATTTAACCTTGAAATGCAATCATAACCAACTTTGCGCTCATATCTTTTAGCTGGGCCAACCAATAAAGATGAATAATATCTTTATTCAGCATGTGGAAGTTAAATTTTTCTGCGTAATATAACAAAATCTATTTTTTAATTCGTTTCCTACTTCGTCTTCTTCTTGATTAGCGCGGTAATGGCTTAACCGATTTTAGCCGAGTTTAACAAAGCGCACCAGCCGTTTCTTTCTCGTGCTAACCGGCGCCAGTTGGAACACCAAACAATTTTTTCTGGGGATATCAAAAATATTACCTCGCTTGCAGCCGTCGCCCGAAGGCGAGCAATATCAAACCTTTCCGGCACTGCTGCCACGAAGAAGCTTCTCATAGTGGAGTGGAAGCTTGACGTTAACACCACTTTCGGATATTTACTCTATATTATGATTATTTTCACAGACAGTCAGAAAACGTTCCCTACAAATACCCATGATCCGGAATGAGCGAACTGCCATTGTGCGGGACAGTCAGGCGGCGTTCAAGACACTGTCATCCTGTTATATTAAGTCCTCACTGGTTCTTGAGTGCATAGAGAAACTGAATTTGTTAAAAACGCGGAATCGCATTCGGTCTCAGGATACAGGGGTATAACTGGGGACGAAATAGCGGACGCATTGGCAAGAGAGGCTGCGGTCTCGTTATGAACAGGACTCGAGCCCTTCCTTGCTATGAGCCAACACACCATCAAGAAAAAGCATAGAAGTAAAGAGCTAAGGCTAAGAGACAAGTGCTGGCACCAAACTTGGGGGCTACAACAGACGAAATCCTTACTGGGGTGTTGAACAATCAAAAGAGGTTTAGAAAACTCATAACCCTCCCCAAGGATAAACTGAGAATGCTCACGGACATTCTCACAGGCCATTGCAAATCGCGTAGTCATCTGCATAGGATTGGGATACGGTCCACTGACTCTTGTTTCTGCGACCAATCCCCGGGGACTCTATTGCACCTTCTTCTTGAATGCAGCGCTATAGCGCGGAGGAGGTTGAGACACTTCCGCCAATTGTAGCCAGAAGAAAGCCACATGCCCTCAGTCCAATCAAGCTCTACCTCAAGTTTAATAAGGGAACTGGGTCTGGATGATATACTGTGATGAGTATAGTGCACAAAAGGCCATGAAGTCGATGTGCGAACCTCAAAGCCAATCTAATCTATTTTAAATATCCATCAAGACGAATTCGGTAGGTGAAAGGGTCCTAAGTAGCATTTTTGCGCGTGTGAGTCGATCGTCCAATGGCCGGTAAATACAGCTACGATTTGGTAAATTAAATGGCAGGGAGTTCCCAGGACATTTCAGTAGAATCTAGTCTTCCAACAACTTATTAATTCAGAAAATTCTGAGGGACTGAAGGCTTGGAGTTGATTTCTGAAATACTATCTCAGCAGCTTTTCGAGCGAAATGAAGTTTGAAGAGGTGAATTGCTATCGAATTGGGATGAACGAGGAGACGACAAAGTAGCTAAAGTCATCAATACTACTTCTCGGCACCTACGTAATTTTTAAAAGTTGTCGACCGTCGTAGCTGAATAGATTTATGCGTGACTACCATTCGGTAGTCTCCGGTTTCGAAATCCGCTGTGGGCACGAAGTACCAAAGAGATAGGAAAAGTTTTTGCCAATAGTGGTCGCCACTCAGCAGACAATGGCAAACCTTCGACTGTATTTCTGCCTTGAAAAAGCTGCTCATAACAAACTATCTGCCATTCGGAGGCGACATACAACTGTAGCTATTTAGTTTGGTGCAAAAATATCAAGACGCACACCACAAATAGGAGCAAGAGCACGGCCAAACATCCAACAAAGGATGTAAGTCATGGATTTCATTTACAGAGAAACTACCGTTAACAGTTAATAATATTCGCTTTGAAATTCAAAAGAGGATCGCACTTGCTAACAAGTGCCACTTTGATCTAAGTAGACAATTGAATAGTAAAGTTCATTCTCTCGACTAACCTTAAAACTCTATTTTATGATCCTCTCATCAGGCCCATTCTATTGTATCGCACAGAAGCGTGAACGCTGACAACATCAGAGGAGGCGGTGTTTTTGAAATAGATTCTAGGAAAGATGTATGAGCTTTTGGGCGTTGGTGACAGGTAACGGAGACCGTAAAGGAAGAAATGATGAGCTGAATGAGTTATATGAGATTTACAACCACATAGCGAATACTGATTTCTACTCTATTAAATTTTGTTAAATGCCATATCTGTTGCTGGTGACGGAGGAAGATCTTCTCTGTGTTGGAAACTCCAAGTAACGAAGAGCTGGGAGAAAAAAAAATTTCAGCTTTTCTGAGCTCAGCCAAAATTTTTTAGGCGGCCACCGCGCTCATTAAGAAAAAAAATAGAAAATACTTACCGAAATCTTCAACCCCTTAAAACATCCATTTTATAATAAGGCATAACCCGTTGCATAAAGTTTTAACATTCTTTAAACCACTTAGGCTGATCGTTAAGTAGTTGCCACATGCCCATGAAAGCAATTAGTAACCTCAATCAAGAGGTGTATCGATTTTGAAGTGGTCTGCTTGTTAAGATGCAACTCTAATAAAACCCTTTAAAATTCGTACACCAACAGAAAAAAAACAAGATAGCTAAATCCTTTCTTGTTATGATTTTTTTTGTTGTTTTTTGAAATCCAATTTTTGAGGATGTTCAAGTAACAGCAACGAGGCGAAAGAAGAAAAAAAATTAAAAAAAGGAATATGTGCTCCAAATAACGAAACCAAACACGAAACATTGAAACTGAAATTGAAGGAAACTGCACATAACGAGGTGAACGACGACGCCAACGACAGTGGCTACGACCACCACAGGGCCCAATATATCTAGATAGCCGACAAATGGTTAGGCAGAAGCAACAGAAATTTGAGGTATAAAACAATATGGTAAAGACAAAAACAACACAAGTACAGACTAGTAATAGTACAGAATGACGAGCCGCACAACAAAGGCGAATGGCAAACAAGCAAAAAACAAAAAGCAAGAAACAAACCAAAAAAAAACGAAAAAATGGGGGAAAAGTTACCTCAAATACAGAACAGAAACCGTCAACGACAAATAAACACATACGGATACATATGTGTAGGTAGATATGAACAGTTATGTTCAAATAAAGAGAGAGAGAGAGAGAGTGAAGTGGCAAGGAGGAAGCGAATGCTAAGCAAAGAATCGAATGAAACCATAACCATGGACACGTAATTCGCAAAAGAGTAGTTGGACGGCAAGGATGTGGCAGGAATAGCAAAAACAGTTGAAACAGCAGCGAAAGCAGGGCAGCAACTCAGTGAAAACTGCGGGCGAGGCGGGCGGAGTACTACTTGTATACCTACGTTTGAAAAGTACACATAAGCACTTGCCAGCCAGCTATCGAACAACAACAATACTTTTGTATTGAACTCGAGCAATGCTTGGGCGAGCAGTGACAGTGTTTAGTTCAAATTTGTTTGGAAAAATTTAACGATAGAAATGTCTTGCCGAAAATCTTCATGAATGTTGCATATATCGCACTTATGTATACTCGAAAATTATGCCAAAAGACCTCAGTTTATAATAAAAAAGTAAGTTTGCTTGAAGTCATCACGACTTTTCGTTTTTTTCACGGCAAATGAGTTTGACTTAGAGAAAGAAATAGAAAAATAAAATAAAATACAAAAGACAGAGACATAGATACAGGTAGAGATAGAGATGAATATAGAGAAAGTGATAGAGAAAGTGCCAGAGATAGAGGGAGATAGAGATAAAGATAGAGATAGGGAAAGAGAACGTGATAGAGATAGGGATAGAGAAAGTGACAGAGATAGAGGGAGAAAGAGACAAAGATAGAGAAGTGATAGAGATAGAGATGGAGATATATGTATATAGAGATAGAAATAGAAATAGGGAAAGTGATTGAGAAAGGCGGAGAGAGATAGAGATAGGGAGAAAGGGAGAGATAAAGATAGAGAAAGTGATGGAGGTAGAGGTAGACCTGAAAATATCGACAGAGATGGAGATATCGATAGAGATAGAGATACAGAAAAAGGCAAAGATAAAGATCAACAAAGAGGGGAACAAAGGTAAAGATAAAATTGGAGATTAAAATTATGTTAAATACGGATTTAGATAAAGGTAAAAATAAGGATAAAAATTCAAAATACAGATAGAGATAAAAATAGAGATAGACGCATGGTGGAGATAAAATTAACAAAGATAAAGATAAAGTTGGATATAAGTATAGAGATAGAAAGGATAAAGATAAAGAAAAATAGAAATATAAAGGTAAAATAAGGTAAAGATAAAATTAAATAAAGATAAAGTTAAATCTAAATGTACAGATAAAGATAAAGACAGAGATAAAAATAGTGATAGAAATGAAAATAGACATAAAAACAAAAGTAAAGATGAAGATAAAAGAAAAAGAAGATGAAATTAAATAAACACAAAGACAAATATAAAGATTAAACTGTGAATTCATGACCAAATTTGCCTTCTACTCTTCGCAGTTCAGCATCCACATCTAAATGCCTTAGGCAGTCAAATTCGAATTAACAAAAAAGATATCTTAACTTCCAGTACTCTATCAGGTAATCATTGAGAGTTCCTGTGTGAGTTGCAAAAGTCGCTCCCAGACTCTTCGAACAGACGCTATAAATTTCTTTAATTGCATTTTTCCTACTGACTTGTGGCTTAGGATAATCGCTAAACTGAGATTCCTTGAATTTTTCTCCGATGTAGTAAAAATTTAATCATTATTATTCACATAAATGGCATCAGCAATCTTTAAGTCCCGTCGAAGAAGTGCGATTAGTAACTGGTGATTAAAAGTGTGTCACTTACGACATTGGCAAGCAAAAATGGTCAAGTTGCCGGACCTGTATTGACAACAATTGGACTGTCTAAAAGAGGCAACCCAGAACCGATGAGGTTTGGCCAATAGAAGGGGAGTTGTGTTCTATTAGGACAACGCCAGGCCACCCCAAAAGCTCTACGGGAGCTTAGGCTTATGCGTTCATCTTATAGCCTGGACCTGGCAGGAAGTGATTACCGCCTGTTCTTGGCTAAGTTGAATGATTTTGCTGGTAAAAAATTCGCCTCAAGTGGGTTATGAATATTTATTGACCCAGTTTTTTTTTAAAGAGAAGGGAGACATGAAATTATATTCAAAATGACAATAAGATATAAAAAATAAATTAAATGTTTCACGCAGGATTTCTTTTTACTAGCACACCTGCGTTTTATGGTTAACAGAATGCTCTCATTTGGCTGTCGATAAAATTTGGGTTAATCGCCATTTGACGAATAAATAGTAATCGCTAAAAAATAGTAATCGAATGTTGAATCAGAGTTCCAAATATAAAAGAAATACAAAAAAAAAAAATTAAAAAAATTACAAAAACTAAAAATTACAAAAAAAAAAATTACAAAAAAATTTGTAAAAAAAGTTGTTTTCTAAAAAAATGTTTTCTTTATAAAATTTTTTAATGCGCGTCGCAGAGGGTTCAAATTTCACATGACCCTCAGACTTCTTCTTTATTTGCCAATCCGATTTTGAATGTAGGCGATCACACAGTTGGACAGATATAAAAAATAAATAATACAAATAAAATATTGCATTTATAACAGTTTCAGTAATAACATTTGAAAAATGAAGACTATTAAACTGAAATTGTTATTTTTTATTTTAATATAAAAAAAAAAAATATTGTAAAAATATTTATATATTATTTATATTAAATATATTTTTAAATTTTTTATTTTCGATTAGTTTTAAAAAACAAAAAAAAAATGAAATAAATAAAAAATTTTTTGTTTCTTAAAAATATAAAAAATTAAATTTAACTTTAAAAATTTTAATGAAAAAAATACAAAAAAAAATGAAAAAAAAAAACTGAAGAAGAATTAAAAAAATTTGTAAAACACATTTTTCTGAAGAAATACAATATATAAAATTTTTAATAAAAAAATTTTAGTAAAATGAAATATCTAAAAAATATAAAAATAGATACAATTTTTTTTTGTAAAAAATAACTTTAATTTTAAAAATTTTCATGAAAAAAATACGAAAAAAAAATAAAAAAACTGAAGAAGAATTAAAAAAATTTGTAAAAACACATTTTTCTGAAGAAATATATAAAATTTTTAATAATATAAAAAAATTTTAATAAAATAAAATACCTAAAAAAGTCTTCATTATAAAAATAGATACAATTTTTTTTTGTAAAAAATTACTTTAATTTTAAAAATTTTCATGAAAAAAATACAAAAACAAATATAAAAACCAGTTTTCTAAAAAATATAAAAACATTTTTCTACGAAATATATATAATTTTTTCTAAAAAAATGTATACATTTTTTTTTAATACAAAAAAGTTTATAAAAAGTTTTTTTTTTATAAAAATAAATTCAAATTTTTTCTTAAAAAATTGTAAAAAAATTATTTTATTGAAAAACATATATACAAAAATTAGAACAAATGTTAAAAAAAATTAAAAACACTTTTCAAAGGAAATATAAAAAAAAATATGTAAGAAAAATCAAGTTCATTTTATTTAAAAATCACAATTAAGATTGATTCATCAGATTAGATTACACCTGATTGAATACATATTTACAGTTGACGCATTAATAAAAGAGAATAGAACTTGCATCCTTTTTCCAGTCTATCGTAGTTCCAGTTCTTGAACTCAATATCATTCACGAATCGACTTGATTTTTTCTTTTCTTTTATTTTCAATATTTTTGATGAAAATATAGTGGGGAGTATTACAATACATTCAATGTAAAACTTTTATAGTTACATTTTGTTCATCTAACTCGAATTCCAAATTTCATTTTTCTTAAAACTCCCAAATCGAAACACTGTACCAGGCCAACATAACCAACTACTAACGACGAACGACCAACATCGCCGGGCCACATTCAACGTTGTCCCTGCCGGTTATTTTGTTATTGTTCTTCTACGAGCAGAAATGGTATACAACACAAATTTGATATGGAGCCGAGCGCGACCAAAAGCGTTGCCTGTGCCGCCATTGTCAACCCAGCGAACGCCGCCTGTGACTGATGGCAAAGCATTTGAATTGCTGTAGGGAAGGTGGGCGGCTATTCGAACAGCTGTAACAAACCAAACCCAACTGCAACAACATCAACAACAACATAAATAAGTTTTGAACATTCGATTGGCAATAAACGAACGCGAGCGCACGCGAATCTATTGCCCATTCTTGCAGCGAACGACTGCCAAACAAACTACCCATGAGTGGGTGGTAAATGGTTGGGCGAATGCATGCATGGCTTGTGAGTGGTAGTGACAAGCGAAAAGCAACATTTATGTACAAGTAAAAGTACCCACTATGCTTTATGACACATGCACATATATTTATGTATGCGTGTGTGTGTGTGTGTGTGTGTATGTGATTATATGTGTATTTGTGTATGCTTGTGATTAATGTGCGTGTGTATACACTGCACTCGAATCGACTCTGCACACAAAAATCACTGCGCCACTTCAATGACAATCACAACAACACTGAAATTTTTTAACAACAACCTCTATCGATGACTGCTACTATAGCAGCAATAGCAGTAGCAACAATGTCAAGCACTAATATTGGATGTTTAAAATTTTGTTGTCGGTAAGCAAATAATATATCCAAAGCTGCAATAACAATTTGGAATAAATATTATTTTACTGTTGCCACATATTTGAAAAAAAAAATTTAAATTAAAAACATTATATTAGACTTTTTCAAAAGTTTTTAAAAGCTTAATAAAGGTTAAAAATAATGTAATGACTCGTTCGGTACTGGCTTTCAGATCGCCAATAGTTGCTTTTGGAGCTACGAGTCACAATTTGCCATACTTTTTCTTATTTGAAGTAACGAATTTTTAGGAATTTACTCATAAAAAAAACTTGTCATGAGGTTTTCGCTCATATTTTTTGTATGCATATTAGGGTGATCCTCAAATTTAGTAGAAATTTTAGAAAATGTTTACGTCAGATTTCCTAAACTTAAACACTTACGCCGATGTGAAGGCATTTGGCACAGGAGTCAAAGTTCAGATTACCCTATGAAGCCTGAAAATTTTAATTCATTTTTTTAATCTAATACCTACCACTTATACTACTAAAGTCGAAGATCTCACATATAAATTTTAGTCCCGATTGTAGATGGTTAAGGCGTGTCGCACAGGGGTCAAATTTCACATTACCCTTTAAAACTAATAAGCTCAAATAATTATTTTTTAATTTAATACCTAACAAAGTATTATAAAAGTATATTATTAATTATTTATATTTAATTTGTTTATTGTTGTTATTATATTAAATTTTGTTTATTTTCGATTCGTTTTAATTTTTCTCATTTAGTTTGGAGGGGGTGAGACTGAAAAAAATATATATTATTTTAAGGACTACCTTAATGTATATATTGTTGACAGAAACAGTAAAATAAATAGTACTAGAGTACCCTGTATCATATCCTGTGTCACTGCCCAGCAGATACAATTTTTTTTTAAGTTTTTTGATTTTAATTTCATACTCAAAATAAAAAATTGTATGAAAATATATATTGTAATTAATTACTAATGTTTAATATATTATTAAATTTTGTTTATCTTCTATTAGGTTTAGTTTTTTCATTTAGTTTAGCGGTGGTGAGACTAAAAAAATCGTCCATTTGATTGTTTTTAAGGACTGCTCTAATCAATATATTATATATTTAGCTTGTTGATAAAAAAATAATACTAGGATAGCCTGTATCGTATTTTGTGTCACTGCCCAGCAGTTCAAATTTTTATTTTTTTATTTTTTTAGACAACATTTATTTACATTTTTGTTTCTGAAAGAAAGTAATTTGAAAAAAAAAAAAAAAATTTTTGTGAAATTTTGTTTTTGAATTTTTTTTGTTTTTTAATTTTTTTGTGAAAGAAAGTAATTTGAAAAAAAAAAAATTTTTTTTGTGAAATTTTGTTTTTTAAATTTTTGTTTTTAAATTACAATATTTTTTTTAATTTTTTTTTTTTTTTTTAATTTTCATAAAAGATGTATATAAAAGGATTTTTGATGAAAGAAAAAAAAAACATAATTTATTTTGTGCTTGTAATTGAATCGCTCAATGAATAAATATGTGGAATGTTCCTCTGACCGCGGCAAAGTCAGTCGAAGTATAGCGAAAGGAATTCAGAAGGTGTGGCCAATATCAGACCGTTAATCGGCTCCGGACATCTACTCAGGATGGACGACAGCAGGATTACGAAAAAGGTCTTCAACACTCGTATTATAGACAGTTAAAAGCGTGGAAGGCCCAAGAAGATGGGAAGATGACAGGCTTTGAATTTGAAGGACTCAAATTAACTTGCGGACGTAACCATTAAAACAAATTTCACTCATGTTACTTCGATGCCGGCTGAATAACGACTGATTGGTAGAGTTCTGCTATCGAGTCACGGATGACGTGGTAACTGAAGTTACTTTCACAATTTTTGCTTCGGATGACCAAATGGCTTGTAATCTAATATCCTTGCATTGAAGTATCGAAACTATCCGTGCCTCGGTTTCAAATGAGCTAAAGCAGTTGACTCCACATCGTTCGCGGAAAATTGGGTATCTCTCAGCTCAAATTATGGCGAATTATGAATAAAAAGCTTGGCATATACCGTAAGAAGATACAATCAATTGTAGATTTTAAATGGAGCACCGTCATTTCCTCCATTGGGCTCTGCAAAAGTTTAAAGCAAATCATGGGCTTCAATGGAAATTCTTATTTTGATTCTTAATCATTATTTTTTGAACTAAAATCCTCATTTTATCATTGCTCTTGTCAAGACGCCTCCTTAAAATTGACTATTTAATATCTTCTCATCTCTAGGGGGGTTCACTATCTTGCCTCAAATTGGCATATTATTTTTTCGAATTAGATTGTCTTGACTTCTGTGATAAAAGGCTCCTACAGAGGAATGCGAACCCTGGCTTACAGCTGCGATATATGGAGGCGGTGTTTCAACTTTCATTACTTCATATAAAGGGTTTTCCAATAACAGGTGTTACAGGTGAATGGATTGCGCTATCAAAATTGGATGGTATTGATCTATATAACGTTTATTTTCAACAAGACGGCGATACGTGCCACACAAGCAACGAAACCATTGATCTTTTACGGGAAAAGTTTACGGACCGTGTTATCTCTCGAAGAGGTGATCACAAATGGCCACCGAGATCTTGTGATTTAAGGGGTTATACGCTGTTATGAAGCAAATAAAAGACGGGTTGTCAAGGATTTATCCTGAAGAAACTTCAGAATATTTTAATTTGAAAATTTTTGGTGGTTATAAAAGCATCCTTCGAGAACGTAACAACATTTTTTATTTATGAAAATGTTGATTATAGAGCGCGCTGCAGGCGATTTCTGGAACCTCCTTTAAAAAAAGACGATTTACGGTGTACATCGTAACTCAGGATTGGATTATCTGAAATCAAAAAACCAAACAAATTTTGTTAATATATTAGGTTATCTAGTAATTAATCGTTCGGCTAATCAAAATAGTGAATTTTCACAAAATGGCAGCTTTTAAAAGAAATGATTTTGATTTTTACGTTAAAATTTGGCCGTAAATTGATTATAAAATGGAAAATAAGTATCAGATTTACAAAAGGAACGATTAATTACTAGAAAATGTATCTTTAAAGATTGAGTTAAAACGGTTGACCGATCACACAAGCCGTTTTCGAGATATCGTGTACACCGACTTGAAAAATGCCGTTTTGAAAAAAACACGTTTAAAATTTCAATACCTACCTTAAAACGTGCCGAGGCATCTCTACATATTTAGGTATAACTCCGAAAGTATTGCTTAGATCTACTTCAAATTTCGTGCGTATACTTTTGAATATATGTACATTACAAAAATGCAATAAAAAAAATCGATTTTTTGAAAGTCATAACTGCGTATAACCCCTTAACACCCTGTGACTTTTTTCTTTGGGGCCACGTGAAAGAGAAGGTCTACGCCAACAGCCCAGGTTCGATTCAAGACCTCAAAGATGGAATTCGAGGCTATCGAGAACATAGGGCAGCTACTTTGCAGTTCGGTTATGGAAAATTTCATGAAAAGGATATTGTCCTGTAAGCGTGGTCGTTTTGGTCATTTGCCTGATGTTATTTTCCCCTATTAATGGCATATCTTCCTCTTTATAATGAAATAAACATCCGATAATTTGTAGTAAAAAATAGCATTTTTCTTTGAATATCAAAATAACACCTCTTATTGGAAACCCCTTTAGTTATTCTGCAGTTAGCCAAGGATTTTCCACAGAAGAATCATTGAGCTGGCAGCTCTCACTTGCCGAATTCCCCGAATATAATAACTCTATGGTTTTAAAATTTCAAAAGGGGTTCCAAATTGAACTGCACTATAAAGCTACGTATTGAAAGGAAACATCAAGAGTGCACCCTTCCCCGGTATACGGATGATTTGAAAATTCCTGAAGGCATGGGCGCTGGTATATACGACCACGAAACAAAGTAGTTTTCCTACCATCTTCCAAGCGGAGGCGTACGCCATCTATCTTTGTGTGGGTACCAACTTATGAAGAAACCTCCGGACTGAGCGAATTGTCTCTCTGTGTGACAGTCAAGCTGCACTCAAAGCCATGCCTTCCGTTGAGGTTAAGTCCTCATTAGTCCTTAAGCGCATATAGAGATTATTAGGAGCGCGCAATCGCATTCGACTCATATGGGTCCCGGGGCATAAGAGCATAACTGGTAACAAAATAGCGGATGCATTGGTTAGCGAAGCTGTGGCCTTGAAACTAATAGGACCTCAGCCCTTTCTTGTCATAGGAAAACATACCATCAAGGAAGAGCTTAGAAGCGAAGAGCTAAAAAGCAAGTTATCAAGCGGAGTTATAAAGAAGCTATCCAAATTATAGTGAAATGTTTTGAATGAATACAAAATAAAAACTATCGTATGCTATCGATCGTACCATTGATAGTTTCAAATCTTTTGTATGATAAAATAAATAATTTTCATGCCACAATCAAAAATTGGTCTAAACAAACATTGCAATTATTTATTTCTATTGCCAATTCATCTGGCATCGTTGCCTGCGACAGCGCCTATAATGTTGCAACAATTTTGACCGATTTGTACGGAGTGGATGACAATACAAGTGCCTACACTCAAAAATATTCGTGCATAAAAACGGCATTTACCCGCATCGCAAAATCAATACAGGCCATAACTGGGGTCAGCTAAAGTTGCAACGTCGCCGACGACGGCATTCAGTTAACTTGCGTGCATGTCACTCGCAAAAATCTATTGCAATTTTCTTTTCTACCACTTTTTAACTGCGTAGGTTGAGGTGTATTGAAAAAATGTGTGTGTGTGTGTGTGTGTGGGAGAATGCGTATGTGTGCCATAGATGCACGCATAAATGACCAAAGCAGACTTTTAGCCCAAAAATCGAATCAAACAAATTTTTCCAATCCCTAGTCTCCCGCCTCTCACCACCCTACCAATCCAATTCATTCTTTGCTACGCTCGACCTACACATGCAATGTTCATTTTGCTTCTGCGGCTGCTTGCTGATATCCGACGCCGATGCTGCATTGCTATGTCGTAACTGCTGCTGGGGCAGCCATACACTACTGCCACATACACACACCCACAGATACTAAATATGCATGCCCACATACATGCCACTCCAGATGGTGGAGTAAAAATTGGTAAACAAGGCAGCTAGCCGGATGCTCAGGCACACGGTACTCAAGTCAATCGAGGCGCTTGTGGTTGCTACGCAAATGCACGTGCGTGTATGCGTTTAAGTGCGTAGCTGCATGGTGAGGTGTGCATTTCCCTACCTGCGGCCAAGCCTACACCAAGCGAAGGTCCGTATAAAAACTTCCTGTCCTCCTATGCGTGTATGTGTGGAATGGTGGGGGTATTGATGCAATCTGCATCAGAACCTGCTGGTCAAATATGCCTGCCTTCACTACCACATACATACATACCTCTACACATATGTACGTGGAAACGAGTATGAATGCACGCACGCATTGCGTAGGCCATCGTATGAAATATATGCATGGTTGTTGTTATTTTTGCAGTCATAGCTTCCACTCTCGTACTCGTTATGTACTCATACTACATAGCCTTGTTGTTGTTATTATTGCTTTTATTACAATGCGTGCGTTGCGTATTTCCAGAGTTGCCTCGCACCTCCCACTGCCTGTTACAGGATTTTTGTTGTTTCTGCTGTTATTGCTGCTGCTGCTGCCATACTTCTGTTGTGCGTGTGTCACTATATGTGTGCATATGCATGTGTTTGTATGTGAGTGTGCATGTATGCAGTTGTTTCATAAATGCATACGAGTATTGGAGTGAGCAGGCGCCAATTGGAAAGAGAGAAAACACTCTTATAGTTGTTTGTAAGCTGCGTAAATGCGTGCGCCTGAAAGTAGGCGCAGTGTACATAGGTTATGGAATACGTACATATGTTGATGACCATTGGCGGACAGTGGGTAATGGTCGTTAAATTATCGAATGATATACATTTAAATTTTATATTTTGGTTTTATTTGGTCAAAGAGGAAAAAACAATTTTTTACGGAACAATTTTGAACGTATTTACTATAGTTTAGTACAAGACTCTAAACTGATTTAAGTGGACTAAAATCTTTTTGTTTTTGGTTGATGAAATTTTCTTCCCGAGTGTTGTTCGAGGAGCGATCCTTGACTATGTTTTCTTGCCTTTAAACGAAAATGTGAAGAACACATCAGCGAAATTTTACAAAAACAAACAAAAACAACAAAAAATCCGCGCAAAGCGCTTATCATAATACAGTTAATTTTACTGTTTCCACTACAACATATTTGGATTAATACTTTTAGTCAGGCTAAGATGACGATCCGCCTCGCTATTTATAAGGCTCATCATAAAGAATGAGCTAAGTTCAGTCAGCTAGCCTCGATATATCGAAAAGTAATAAGGTCCACAGCAAATTATACCACATAAACAGTTTGGCAAGTTTGGCTATTGTTTTTTGTTTTTAATTTTTATAATTTTGCTTTTTTTAATTTTCATAATTGTTTTTTTTTTAACTTTTATAATTTGTGTTTAAATCTTTATAATTTGTTTTTAATTTTTATAATTGTTTTTTCTGTTTTATTTTGTTTTTTAATTTATATATATATTTTTTTAATTTAATATATAATTTTTTTTCTTTATTCTTTATAATTTGTTTTTAATTTTCATAATTTTTTGTTTGTTTTTTAATTTATACTTTTTTTATTTACAATTCGTGGTTTTTTATCTTTATACTTTTTTTTCTGTAGAATTTTTTTATATTGCTTATTAATTTGGTTTTTAATCTTTATATTTTTTTTTTAATATATAATCTTTAAAATATTTGTTTATCTTGATCATTTTTTCTTTAAATTTTTTTTTGTTTTAATTTTTACAATTTTTTTAATGTGGTTTGTTTTAATTTTTATAATTTTTTTTTTTTAATTTTTATAAATTCTTTTTAATCTTTATAATTTTGTTTGAATCTTTATAATATTTTTATTTGTTTTATTCTTTTATTAAATCTTTATTATTATTGTTTTTTTTAATCTGTATAATTAGTTTTTATTTTTAATCTTTAGAATTTTTTTTTGTCTTTAAATGTTTTTTAATCTTTATAATTTTTGTTTTAAGTCTTTATAATGTTGTTTTTTTTTTTTTTTTTAATTTTTATCTTTTTAATCTTTGTTAAATTTTTTTATATTTTTTTTATATCTTCTCATTTTTATTTATTATTTTATCTTTATTTTTTTGTTTTCTTTTTTAATCTTTATGTTTTTTTTAATCTTCATATTTTTTTTTATCTTTATAATTTTGTTGTTTTTTTTAATCTTTGTAACATTTTTTTTGTAATCTTTATAATTCTGTTTTTTCTTTTAATCTTTAAAATTTTTTTATGTTTATAATTATTTTTGTTTTTTATCTTTATTTTTTTTTTAATCTTTATAATATTTTTTTATCTTTATAATTTTGTTTGTTTTTAATCTTTATAATTTTGTTTTAAATCTTAATAATTTTCTTTAATCTTGAGAATATTGTTTTCTTCCTTAAAATTTTTTTCTTTTAATCTTCATAATTTTTTTTTTTTTTTTTTTTTTTGCATCTTTATAATTTCAATTCATAACGCAATTCATGCAGTTTGGCTGCGACAACTCCGGATGAATGTGCGTTATCGTAGTAAAAGAGCAAACGCGGCCGTGTCTCCTTAAATTTTTTTGTGAAAGCGGTCCAATGACTCACTGCAGTATTGTCTAGCGATCGTTCTTCCTTTTTCTACAAAAAATACCATGAGGACGGCGCCGTTAGCATCCCAAAAAAAACGTCGCCATAATCTTTCCGGCCGATGGGACTGTTTTCGCTTTCTTTAGAGCAAGTTCGCCGGCAGAAATCCATGGTTTTTATTGTTGCTTAGTTTCTGGTGTGTAATGATGAATCCAGATTTCATCAACGGTGACAACTCGATGCGAAAATTCCTTCGGATCTCGCTTAAATTACTCCACTTGCTTGTTTCGTTCGTCTATCAGCTAGAATCATGTCGTGAACATTTTGGATAATTTGCTCGGTAACCAGCTGGGCGTCATGGTCGCCCCTCATCAAAAACGGATGTTCGCCCATGTTCAAATTGGTTGAACCAATATCTAATTGTAGTCATAGATGGTGAATCGTCCCCGTAGACAGCATCCAACTTTGCTTTTATCTCCTCTCATTTTTTCTCATCCAAAACAAACTGCTCTTTTTCCATCTTAGCGAAAATTACATGTTTTGCCGTCGTTTGATAGATGGCAGCACACGATGCTAACCCTAACTTCCCTCAGGAACGCCTTCTGTCATCAAACCCGAGTACTTATTGAACCGCCCTAGCTCTTATAAATATACGTATGTACATGTGCATAACTTTTTTTTTTTTTTTTAATTATTCGTTGGCGAATTTCATGGATATTTTAGCATACATTTTTCAAAGCAAATAATTTCTCTTTAGTTGGTCGGTACTTAGAAATTTTCAAGTCCTTTAAAAAATGTAATTGATGGGAAAATGAAAAAGTGGGTGTGCTGCATAATGCTTGCATATAAAGTCTATAGTTTCACGTGCATATGAAATTTTTACTGCAAGAAGCTGAACTGAGTGGCTGTTGGAGCAAATTACAGCGTTCGTCCGTAATATCAAACACTCTCTCCTGCTAAAGTCTTCGTTCTGCTCACGAGTTTAATTTTTTGGTTGATATTTGTTAAATTTTTCATTTATTCTTATGATTTGATTGTGATATTGATATTGAATATATATATATATATGATATTTGTATTGATATACAATAATATATATTCGATGTTGATATTGATATCGACATTGAGGCTGATATTAATATTGAATATTGAGTTTGAAATCGATATTGAATATTGATGTTGATACGGATATTGAGCTTGAGATTGTTTTTGATAGTGAGTATTGAGTTTCATATTGGTTTTCAAAATTGGTTTCATCAAGAAAAATATTTCTTAGTAAAAAGTAATAATTTTGACCAATAAATTCAGGTTTTTATAATAATTTCCGAAAAATGAATTAGTTTATCGATAATTGGCTTAAATTGATAATATCAGAGCGAAAGTTTTTTTATTGCATTCCCTGAAATGTTCTGAAAATGTACTACTATATTAATGTATTTATTTTTTAGAAAAATTCAACCGTGAAATATTTTTTTTTTATTTTAAGAATAATCAAAAGAGTTCAATAAGAAGTTAAACAGTTCTTAGCACATAATTTGCGCCCTCAAGTATGCAACACACAATTGACACTCACCTAAAATCACGTAGGCAATTTACTAGAGATCGCATACCACTGTAATCAGCTTAGAAAAATATGAGCTTGAAGTAGTAGCGGAATAGCATATGGCAACAACTCTCACGCAGCGACTATTCTATGTACCACCAATGTAATTGATGTGTACGTGTGGATCAGCGTATATTCGTACATATACTTCTGTGTGTGTGTGTGTGTGTGTGGTTAAGTACATTAATACGAATGCAACGCTCTGGAGTAGTGTAAAGCTTAGAAAATTTGTATATCTTAGTTACTAACAAATGCGATGCAAATTAACCTGTTACTGTTGCTATTGTTTCGATATTTTTTTTTTATTGGTCTCGATATTTTTTTTTTATTTGTTACTATTAATGTTTGTCTAGTACTCGTCTCAATAATCTCTACGTATGTATTTGTAATTATGCAAACAAATTTGTTTATATGCCAAGCAACCAACCTTCTCAAACTGTCTTATTTTCCATCATTTGTCTGGCCATAAAAGATTCTGCATTTTGAAAATTTTCTTTTTCTTAAAAGTCATTTTTATATTATTCATTTCCTTTGTGTCAATACAAACAAACGCAAAAAATTGGAATATACGTATAAATCTATGTAAATATGTACATACATATGTATGCGTGTATATGCCGTTAGCAGTGGTAAAAGTTTTACCAACAACAGCCGAGGAAACTTGATTGGCCTTCAGATGGTATTGAAATGTCAAAAAATAATTACGACGCATCACAAAGCTTTGAAACACATGTCTAAAAATACGCACGCAAAATATATACAAATACATACATATATATATATGTATACAACCCATACTCACAAGCACAATGGTATTTACTTATATAATACAAGGCAATTGGCAACGCAGGCTTCGGCACTCGCCGCTGCAACTCTGTTCAACTTTGCTTCTCCTAAAAGTGAACTTCTAAATATCAATGCTATGTGTTTTACATGCATGTGTGTATGTATAGCTGTACCTGTATACATTTCGGTGTACTCTCACAGTTCTACGGCAACTCAAACATACAACCTTACTACATACATCTGTACATCTGTATGTATGTCTACATATACCAAAATATCGAGTTATATCTGTGCTTGAAATAAGAGCATCAGATAAAATATTGATTTGGTTAAATTTAAATAATAACTGACATTTAAAGTTTTCAATGCCAAGAACATTAACCCAAATCTATTTATTTAAAAATATATTTGCTTCTGATCAAATCATCATAGCCACCTATGTATGTTGCTCTGCACTACTCTTCTGGTGTGCACAAAAATGGCAGTTCAGGTGGCTTTAAGTGGAACAGAGAAGATTTTAATAATTTTCGTTAGAAACAAATTCTATTCGCACTTGATTAGGTAGAGAAAAAAACAGGCAGGTGGGGAAAAAACCGGAATATTTATATTGAGGTTGGGGTTGAGAGGTAGGTTGGGATTGATATTAACATTGAATATTGAGATTGAGGTTAGGATTGATATTTCTATTCATATTGAGAGGTAGGTTGGGACTGATATTTCTTTTGATATTAATTTTGAATATTGAACACTCAGATTGAGGTTAGGATTGATATTTCTCTTTATATTCAGATTTATATTAGGTTGGGATTTATATTGGGTTGGGGAAAAAGAAATGTCGTATTTGTGATCGAAATTTGACGCTGTATTCAACGTACTTAGAACTATCCGATTCAAGTCAAATATGCCCCGTTTTGTTCGCAAACTTGTTGCCATTTAGAAGGCAACTTCATTATCCCCCTTCATAAAACGCGCCCCTCCTTATTTGCAAAAAACTCAGACAACCAGTTTTCACAAGCCTCTTTTGAGGCCAACTTGGTATCACCAAGTGCGTTTTGCATGGACCGGAAGAGATGATAGTCACTTGGTGCCAGGTGCGGACTATATGGAGGGTGCGATAAGACATCCCATCCGAGCTCCCGTGGCTTCTTGCGGGTCATCAAAGATGTGTGAGGACGAGAGTTGTCCTGGTGGAACACAACACCATTCCTATTGAGCAATTCTGGCCGCTTCTGGTCAATCGCCTGCTTCAAACGGTCAAGTTGCTCACAGTAGAGGACCGAATTAAGGGTCTGGCCATAGTTGAGCAGCTCATAGTGGATAATTCCTTCCAATCCCACTTTTTCGTTTGGTGTTGTCGTACGTGATCCACTTTTCATCGCCAGTCACCATCCGCTTCACTGGGTCAAGTTCGTTCCATTTTAGCAGAGAATCGCAAGCGTTGATTCGGTCCAAAAGATTTTTTTGTGTCAACACGTGTGGCACCCAAACATCCAGCTTTTTTTGGAATCCAATCTTCTTCAAATGGTTCCAAACGGTTTTGTGGTCTACACCTAGGTTAGGTTAGGTTGGTATGGTTGCCCAGGGAATGGGCACACTTGGACGAAGAAAGATTCGTCCTTTGTGATACCATTATGAAGGGGGTGAGGCGAGAGAAAAAGACCGATGGGATGCAGGGAGAGGGCGGGGAGAGGTGGTGCTGGGATGGGTAGGAGCGTGTGGATTACGAACGATGACTATGTTTGCGTCCACCGCTTTATGCTCCTGAAGAAATTCATCAGCGCCAGTTATATCAGCAGGTCTACACCTAGTTTCTGACTAATCGAGCGAATGCTCACATGCCTTTCTTTTTTGGATAATTTCAACGATTTTATCAGTATCTACGACGATTGGCCAGTACGGGGTGCATCTTCGACATCTACTACGCCAGAACGAAATCGATCGAACCAACGCTGTGCTGTGCGAATCGTTACAGTATCAGGCCCATAAACTTCACAAATTTTTGCCGCCGCCTTCGTTGCATTTTTACCTCTAAGGTAGTAAAAACGTAAAATATGACGAATTTCTTGCTTGGTGAACTCCATCTTTGACACGCTATAACTTAAGACTGAAACGTACGATCACAACACTGTCAAAGAGAAACTTGTAGTACAGATTGTCGTCTTTAAATCGCCGTTTAGTGTGACCCGATACAATAAGTACAACGCAAGATATGTTTAAATGTCGCGCTCAATTGACAAAATACGACATTACTTTTTCCCCAACCCAATATTTTTTGTGATATAGAATATTGATATTGAGTATTGAGAGTGAAATTGAGATCGAAATTTCTATTGATATTGAATATACTTAATATTGAATATTGAAATTACAATAAGATTCAGATAAACATTGTTATTGAACTCAACATTGATATCAATGTTAATGCGGTTCTAAGTTGCTTTTTCCAATTAAATTTTGCGTGATGAAAACTCCTACTCGAGTTAGAGGAACGGAGTGTGGTTGTAGCTTCTTGGCTTTATAAGTTATTTAGCATCGCTTAAAAAAAAAAACAAGAAAAGGGAGTAACAGTAATAGGAGTAAGCACCATAAATGTGGACATTGCCTTCGTGATACTTACTTTAAGCTATTGAAGGCCTTGAAGGCATTTCTCAAGCATACACCGCTGAGCAGTCGTCGCCACAAGTCAGAAGGATTCCAGTACTACTGTGGTATTATTCTTGTGAAAAGCGAAACAATATTGAAGACTACTTTCCGAAAGAAAATTATACAAATTTATTCGATATTTGATGGATTATTTAAATAAAAAATTATGCGAAATGCAAAAAATGCTAGACATCATAATGCGAAACCAGAGCTCGCAAAGAAGTTCTTTCGTGATGAGAGTTGAGAAAATGGCGGCTGTGATGGGACAACATCCGTTTTTCTTCCAATGAATGTTGCAAATGAACGGAATCTTATGTGGCTTATACATCTGCCGTTGGAAATAAACATAACTAAGGTCAGGCTTTTTGGCTGAAACACCAGAAAAACGTGACTTCTGCAGTAGAGATGTTAGTAAGCGGGGAAAAAACTTTGTCGCAGATCACGTGATTTCGCTTGAGCGAAAAGGGTTGCACATTTGATGGTCTGAGCAGCAAATATAAGCCTATTTAACTCTTACGTTTGCAGGGAATTCATTTGCAAAACAACTGGTAAAGCATAGAGGTGCTAAAATAGAAGTCGAACAAGAGAAAGAAACGCGCGCTTTGTTAAACTCGGCCAAAAATCGTCTAAACGGTTATTGCGCACATAAACACGAGAAGCTCATTGTATTTAGTGGAATATTAGAACACGGTGGCACAAAATTAATCACTCTAACTGAAGATTTATAATTTTTGCATGCAAATGGCGTTGTACGTCAATCATATTTGACACCTGGGAACTAAACAGCTGCAGTGTACAAACAGGCAGGCAATGGAGCTCGTAGAGGTCAAAATATAGATTTGCATCATTCAAAATCATTTTTATTTTTTATTTAGTAAAAAAGTTGTTTAAAAATTAAATTGGATAATTCATTTTGCGCCACCTTGTACATACAAATTGATAGATCTTATAATGGAGGCAAGAGCTGAATGGAAGAAATTGGGTCTATCAGCTAAATCGCAAAAAAATTGATTGCCCCAAATGTGGTCTTGTTTACGGGCTGCCCAATTCTGTCTGCTGACATGAATCCCTTGGAGAATCTTCTACCTTATGTTCCAAAAAGCTTTAGTCAAGCAGAGTCCCTCATATGTAAGTACTTGTAGCGGATAGGATGAGAAGAACGTGGAATGTCATAGAAAATGTAGAAATAATATTGAGAAATTTAATTGCTCATAAAGTCTGTCTCACGAAAAATAATTTATTTTTTATGGCACTCCGACACTTTGGAATTTTACAAAATCGAAAATACCCTGTTCGTCAACAACAAAACAAACTGCCTAGACTTGTATGCAGATCAAGCACAAGTTGTAGCTATAGGAAGACTTAGAAAAATGTTATGGGAAAAATGGTATGGTCAACATTTTATTTTATGACCCAAAAGCCGTGTTTGCGTACGTTGATATGAACAATCACAAAAAAAATTTCTAATTTCGATATCAGTTTTAAGCTGAAAGTATTTGTGATCTTCTTTTTCTAGGAGACAATCTTCTGAAAGTAATTGGTGTGGTATAGTTTCGTATGAGCTTTTTTCGTGTTGGTTGAAAGTTTATAAAGTTGTGTGACTTTTTTTATATTTATTGGTGCGCAACTAAGTTCTCGCTGTTTTTTGATACCAATACAACTTTATTCTGAAAAAATGGTTACAAGTGAATCATTGGAAGTATTGCCCATCGCTGGCTACAATTTTTTCCCATTTTTTGGTAGATCTCGTATACCGTCACGGTAAAACTGTTCATCTTTTGAGGCTATCCACGGATCAAGCCATTTTTTGATGTTTTCATATGAATGGAACTGGTCAACTAGACCATGTGCCATCGATCGGAATAGGTGATAATCGGACGGCGCAATATCTAGAGAATATAGCGGATGGGGTAGAATTTCCTATTTTAGTGCTTCCAGGTAGGCTTTAACGGGTTTGGCAACGCGAGGCCGAGCGTTGTCATGCTGTAGAATAACTTTTTCATGCCTCTCCGCGTATTGCGGCCGCTTCTTGCGCAGTGCTTGGATCAATCGCATCAAGTCGAAGTCGATACCGATTCCCAGTGATGGTTTCGCTTGGTTTTAACAGTTCATAATAAATAACACCAACTTGGCCCCACCAAATACGTAGCATAACCTTCGCAGCGTGAATATTCGGCCAAGATGACGACGTAGAAGCATGACCGGGCAGTCTCCATGACTTTCTTTTCTTTAGATTGCTGTGATGAATCCGTTTTTCATCCCTTCCTTTTTTGTCGCTGGAGCAGTTGTTCACAGGCAAAAAACCACGTTCAACATCCCTTGGTTTTAACTCATAAGGAACCCAAGTCCCCTGTTTCTGAATCATTCCCAAAGCATACACTCGTCTGGAAATGGATTGGCGGGTATCTCCTAATACTGAATTAAGCTTTGCTTGCATTTGACACGGATCCTCATTGAGCAATGCCTCCAATTCAACATCTTCGAAGGCTTTTTGCCTTCCTTGACGCGGGCGGTCGTCAATATTAAAATCACCGTCTTTGAAGCGACGAAACCAATCTCGGCCCGTTTGCACTTTCACTCAAAGCAATATCTCCATAAACTTTTTGTAGCTCTCGATGCACTTCAACAAAATCTCTAATGTGTCGAAACAGTTTGTTTACCATATGTCCTTGGTTTATGACGTTTAGGTTATGTTAGAATCGACTTGCACACACTGCTGGCGGCATCTATTGACAAACAGCGGGAACTTAGTTGCGCACCCAATATATTTTTTTTTGTTTCTGTTATTTATTTATTTATTTTCTTTTTTTATTTATTTATTTTTTTATTTTATTTATTTATTTTTTTATTTTTATTTGTTTATTTATATTTTTTTAATTTTTGTTTGATTAATTTTTTAATCCAAAGCTTTTTTTATTTATCTATTTTCTTTTATTTAATTTATTTATTTCCTTTTTTCATTTATTGTTTTTATTTGTTTATTTTCTTTTTTCATTTTCGTTTGATTTGTATTTTGTTTTTTATTTTTATTCTTTATTATAATTTTGTAACTTTTTTTATTATTATTTTTTATTTATTGTATATTTGTTTTTTTTTTTTTTGAAAAATGGAAAGCTTAAATTGTGTATGCCAACATAAAACGTAAAAATCCTAAACCGACTTCCCTTCGAAATTTAATTTTTTTTTAATATACCGACCAGTCTACAGACTGACTGGATGAATTTGAATAAATATTGGCACTTTTTTGTCGTTAACAAGTCCTTAGTGGGAATTCACCACGATTTGACCAAAAAGTGCACAAAATATTTTGGAAGGTATTAGGTACAGCTGAAGAAGGATACATTTTTCATTGTTTTTCGAAATCTTCCCATTCCATAATGTGTTTTTAATGGTAGCTGTGGTGGATTCCCAGTGATAAACCTTCCCCTTTTCGATTTGTTTTGTTTAAAACTTTCTAGTCACGTACTAGCTGTCCGCCCTGCAGCGAGGATTGTGCGAGGTAGTAAAAAAAATCAGAATCCAAAATTTTTTTTTATTTCTTTTAAAAAAGTCTCATATGTATATCAATGTATAAAAAGGGTTAAAAAAATGTTTGGAAAATCTCCATTTTTGGACCTGAAAAAAGTGGCACCCTAATACATTTTTTTTATAAAATGTAAAACGCTCCTATTAAATTATTAGATTGGGCAAAAAAATTAATTGTTTTTGGGTAAAATTTCTGCGTAAATTACTTAAAACTGTTTTATGGTCGATCTTTATCTCATGGGAGGTGCTAAAACTACTAACGTGTTGGCTAACTTCGATTATTTCTGTGATTTAATTGACATTTTCTTTAACATAAAAACTGACTGAACGGAATGGAAAGACCAATTACAATTTCAGCGACCTGGCTTGCATTTTCGACTTTATCAAGAAAAAACTGTAAAATGTGTCGAATTTCCTCTTTGTTGACTTCGATTGTTAACACCCTGTAACTCACACTGAATGGAACAAACAAAAAACAGCAAAAGAATTTAGTGTGAAATGTCACCTTGACAACAAGCAACAACTTTAAGTTGTTTAATCGATACTTTATGAGATATCGATCACTACAGTCATCAACCGAGAAAATAATGGATTTCTTTCCGCCAAACTAATATTTGCCACAACTGCAGTGTTTCCTCTCATTACATTTATTTATTATATTTTAGAGTAATAATTATGAATGTTTGTTATTAAAAATGTCCAACATACCTGAGTAAACTGGTTACAAACAAACCATTCATTTTTATATTAATTTAATTTCATCAATCAAATTTTCATCCATATTCTACTGCTATTATTTCGCACACAGTTGTATGTGCGCTTTGCTTACTCAACAACAACACAACTCTTTGTATGTTGTATAAGTGTGTATGTTCATCTCTGAAGGCATTCTGAGTCTTTATATTTGCTTTGACCTCATGACTTCAAACTCCCAAGTATTCGTAGTGCAAAGTGTTGGGAAAGCATTTTATGTAAATTATTCTACGTACACAAATTCTCGTACATGCGTGTGTGTGTGTGTGAGTTAACTGTGCTTGTGTGCATTTCTATGCATATCTGAATTTAAATTTGATTTTTGTTATTAAATTTATTGCTTAATCGTTTAATAGAATTATTTGATTGTAGTTCAATTTAAGGAAATTTTGGGATTTATGCATCGAATAACTAAAAATACAAAAACAAGGATTTCCATACTATTTCATGATATTTTAGTACAATATATTTTTTTGCAGAGAGAAGTTTAATGTTTGAAAGCAGTGAAAGCAGAGATAGTACTTTTGCTATTCCGGCCACTTATCCCATAAGGAGATGATGCAGAGACTTAAAACTTTCATCAGCTATCATTCGCCCAGTATCATACAAGGGTATTTCATGTCTTGTCTGTTATCTAATCTTTTGATGGCACTTGGTTTAAACAAATACTTGCAGGAAGATAGTCGGAAACCTGCATTTTTAGTGAAATCGTTACCCTTTCTTTGGAGTTTCCAAGAGTGAAGCTGTGTCCAAACACACCTACTATACTCCAAATATGTCGCACGAACTGCTTATTCAAAGCTCTTCGAAGAGGTATTGTTAGGCCCTATGGACTTAAAGGTAGCTTGGCTGTCAATTACTTGACATATAGAGAGAATTTTTGAGTCTTAGAAAAAGCTCCTTTACTAAAACATTTCACCCTGAAAGTCTTTGTAGTTTTTAGATTTTAGGGATGTAAAGTTTTCGATTTCAATTCCGGGATTTTTGGGATGTCGTTATTACAATCCCGGGATCCCGGGATCCCGAGATTTTGATATTCTTTATTTTGCAACTTCTTAGCTGGAAAAAAATGCATCAATATTGTTTCAGAATCTCTCTTTTTTTTATTAGAAAGAAAAGAACTAAAGAGCCAAATCCAATGTTGTTTCTTTTTTTGCTGTATAAGGGGATTTTTCAGTCTTGGTTTCATATGCTTTGTAAAAAATTATAAATCCCGAAAATTGCGTGACTATTTTTCAACAATCCTGGAATTGTCAGAATCCCGAAATCCGATACCGAAATCTCGCGATGTCGAAACTGATACAGGGCTTGATTGAAAAGTAACGAGCCTTATTTTTTTAAGCAGTTTTATTAAACCTTTTGGCTTATACAACGAATATTCTTTAAAATAAGACCCTTGCTGAAAACATTTTGTAAACTCATCCGCCGGAATCGCGGTCAATTCGGCTGTCAAAGTTTTTTTGGATCGCCTAGATGGAGTCGAAACGCCTCCCCTTCAGCTTTCTTTTCAGGCGCGGGAACAAGAAGAAGTCCGAAGGGGACTGGTCTGGGCTGTAGGGAGAGTGGAGAAGCACCGGAACCCCCACCTTGGCCAATGCAGAGGTGCAGAGGAAGACGGTGTGCGCCGGCGCATTGTCGTGATGAAGGGTCCAATTGTTGACAAGGTCACGATTCCCCGCACATTGTAATAAGTTAAATTTAACTCTTCACTGATCTCACGTAGACTAGCACGACGGTCAATGTTCATTTGCGCTCTTGTATTTCAATGTCAATTGGTTTTTGTCTGCTTCAATTGAGTAGTTGTTCGTTTGATATCCAATTGTCGGGCCACCAGATGCGGAGAATTGTTCTTAGACATCGGTTCACAAATGTCTGCAGCTTTCGCACTGCAGATACGGACGGGTGGATTTAACATTCAAATTAAAAATTCGTAGTTTCTTACGCGTTGTCAGCTGTTTGGAAAACCAGATATTTTTTTGAGACTTGCAAAAGCTGCTTTTTTGATTCTCACATCGATATCGTCTTTTGTTCAATCGTCCAGGGTAGTTTGACTTCCTAGATAAGCGGAGCGGTTTACATTATCAATGCGTTCCTCATAAATTGTGAACCTGTTTTATAGCAAGGTGTTGATTCCCATGGACTTAGTTTTACCGAAAGTGATTCGTAGTCCAAAGTTTCAAGGCTTAGGTCATTAAGTTTGCTCTGGTCGGTTTGCTAAGGTCGGCTAAATGCTCTATATTGATAGGATTCCAGAGAATTCCCTTGCCTGAGTATCGAGAGCGCTGGTATCGAGAGTCGTCAATGACTATTATAAACCAGAAGAGGGAATAGTTAATTCGTACACCCCTGTTTAACACTAGTCACAATTTCAATCGCCTCGTAGAGCGCACCGTCGTTTAGCACTCGGCATTTGAATTTCAAATATTGGGCTTAAATAATACTAGAGATTTTATGTGAGACTTTGCTCGCTTAAGGGCGTCTCAGATGTTTTGATGTCGAAAGTCTTCTCAAAGAGCACAAAGTCGACGTGAAGGGGCTCCTGCAATTCATTTACTGTTCTGCAATGTTTTATAATTTTATGTCCCCTCTGAATTGCAAAAAATTTGTTGTTTAAGAGGATTTTCTTATTGGCGACGAGGTTTGCCATTTCCTGCCGAGGAGTGACTGCTATAAGCGAAACTATTTTCTATAATTTGGTGTTTCATGGCCCCAATGGATATCTTGCCGTGTGGTAGTCACGCAGAAACTCCTTCGGCTACGGCGGCCACCGCACTGGAAAGTGCTCTTTCTCAAATTTTACAAACTAATGGAAATTTTAGGATACTTTCTGCTCATAGAGCAGCTCATATTCCTGGTTTAGGGAGTAATCAATGAAATAATTATTTTGAAAAAAAACAATTCTTGCATTTTTACTTGCTTCAATTCTTTCAATATAAAAAACGGATTGCAAAGCTGTCTCAACTTATCCCTGTGGTCTGGTGGTATTCAGTATTCGACTGTACTCAATGGGTTTACTACAAAATAAGGGGAAAAAATATATCGTCATGATCTGTCTTTCTGCCTCTCAATATCCTTTGGCAGAAAGGCGTTGCGACTGGTCGCGTAAAAGGTTTCATATTTACGCTTTTATGTATTTTACTGGCCAGCCCTCATTATTGCCTTTTATTATCTGGCTGGTTATTTGTCTCGTTGTGGGGTCGCATGCGCACAGTTTTGGGCGTCACCACCTGCAACGTTTCGTTGGTGATTCGTCGTTGGTGTGCATTAAACATTTTCACTAATTTTTATTTTTGACTGAGCTTTCATGCGACAAGCCAATAAGTTGCATACGCATTTTCAATATTTTAACTTTCATGTTTTTTTGTTTTTTGTTTAAGGCTCTTTATGTGCATTTTTAAGCATGCACATACTCGCGCATACACATTCATGCATACCTATGTGTATATGTGCATATATAAAATTGATGCATTGTGCTGCAATTGGCCCAGCTCCTTTCCCAGCCCGTTTCGCGAAACTCAACCAAACTTCATTGGCATTAATTTGCTGAATTTTCATGCCGCTTTTTATTTTCGTTATTTTCATTGTGTGTGCATGCCCAAAAAAATGCATATATTTATTTTCACGTTGGCTCTTATGAAGTACTATAATTTTTCGCTTCTGATTTCTATTTTATTTTATTTTTTGAATTTTTTAAATTTTAATGCGAAACCGTGTTTTACTTTACACTCTTTCATTAATTTTATTTTCTTGTTTTTGATGAAATTGTTAATATGCGGTCATATGCATGTATGTGTATATGTGTGCATATGTGCGTGTATGCGATATACCTCATATATATCTACTCAAGTGCGAATGTATTGTGTCTGTGTACTGCCATTCTTATGTACTTATGCGCCTTACCAGGTCCATTCTGCCTTTGCCATCGCTTTCCGCATTCCCATTCGCTGCTTTCCAGCCTCCGCCTCTTTTGGTGTTTTTTACTTTTTTTTTTTAATATTTATTTTTTTATTTTTTTCGTTTTCTTTTTTTTTGGCGCGAAATGCAAATGTATGTACTTTTAAATTAAAAATTGCATTGTGGCAAATATTTATATTTTTTTGCCGCATCACAGCATCACAGCATATAAATGAATGCACTCGTAATAATAATTACTCTACTCTTTTTCTCTCCATTTCCCATTGCCGTTGTTTTTCAACCAAAGGCCAATTCAACTTTCAACTGTTTCCTTTTTTGTGTGCGCATATTTTTATGCATTCATCTGAAATTGTAATTAAGAGCTTAAAAATGTAATAAAACATGAATGCAGTATTGAGCGCGTTTGTTGTTTTATGTCGTTTTTTTTCGGGGCTTTTTCGGTTTTTTTTTTGGGTTTGTATGCCGTGCTCATCCGATTCAGAATTATGAGTTCTTTAATGGCATCGGGTTGGGCATTTTTTATGACTGGATATATTTTTAGGTATAAATAATTCTTTGGCATCCTAGTAGTCGTACGTACTTTATCGCTGTTCGATAGATTCGCAGTTGCTGGCACTTCCTTCTAAATCTTCATGCTTAAACTGTAACTATAATTGAAAAATAAAAATCTAAAAAAGCTAAAACTTTTTTCAAAAGTTCAAGGGTTCCTCACTTAAAATTGGCACACATTGCAACTCTACCCTTAGGTAGTCGATCTCTAAACCAACTAACAGTGACCATCTCCGGACTGGCAGGCTACCACAGTAGTCTGCTACTCCTCATTTAACCATTTTTTTTAGGTAGGTGGAAGTAGCTGAAGTATAGATAGATATCTACAGTCAACCAGAGCTGCTTTTTTTTTTTTTTTTGTTTTAGTCAGTGTAAATCAAAATGTCTGAAACATAATCAAAGATGCCATCACACCAATGGTATGTGGGGCATGCTCCGACTAACACTATAACATTCCTCCTCCTCGGCTGATTTCCACCCTAGAACCGCGTCAGCATTTCTTCAAGTTGGAACTGCGTTCATGTCTATTGACACAATAGGTTCCTGCGTCCAGGTTCCGCTCCTGTGGGCGTATGGAGATTTTACGCCATCGATAGTATTCACTCCTCACACTGTCTTCGAAAGCGGTTGCGGGGGTAATGAAACATCGGAGAACATGCAATAGTCCGATACTCACAAATTACTGTCTTGTCTTCAGTTTGGTACTGTTGTGAGTGTTTGGCTCAAGCGTCTATGTCTGTCGTCGGTTTGTCTAAAACAGTTTATTTCCACTGTCCACCTGCTAGCACAGGTACCAAAAACTTTGTAAGAAAGGAATAGGCTTTATATTTATAAGGTTGTTTTGAATTTGTTTTTTCTTCCTTTCCCCTAAGAACTGTCGAATTATGACTTAGCTGGATGAAGTTTAATTAATTTAATATCTTAATAGTATTGAATACCTAGTCTATCTTTCTGCTTCTATTGCTGCTGTCGTTTCTGGGCTTTCCTTTCCCAGTCAATGCGATTGAGTCTCGTCACTACTGTAGCCGCGAACGTTTTTGCGGCGTCCCATTTAGTGATGGTCGAGCACATATCATGGACAAATCTTGCGTGGGATGGCGGGTGTTCGAATGCCTTCGCCAGCATTGCTCGTTCTTCACTGAAGCGTCTGCAGTGAAAGGCCACATGTTCTGCGCTCTATACTATATTCGAGCAACTCGGGCAACCAGAGCTGCTGATGTAACGGAGAAGGTAGGATTAGGTTGGCGCCTGCCCCAGGCTGTCGAAGAGAGGGACACCTAGTGATCTTAAGCGTCTGCCTGTCAAACCCGGACATTTACAGAGAAAGTGCTCAACAGTCTCCTTCTCTGAAAGGTCACAACAGCTTCTCCAATAAGGATTAAATAGTAAACCTGCCTAGCTTTTCTGCTTGAGTGCCGATCGTCCAATGACCGGTAAACTACGAGGTTGGGAATTGAGTGGAATGGAGTACTTTGGAGGACTTTCTAAGTCCTGCGTCTATTATTTTGTTTTAAGTGCAAACCCTTGGAACTGGCTGACACTGATATCTCTAAGGTCACTGATATCATTCAAGAACGCCGAGCCAATATATCTAAACCTAGTGACATGCCGCGCAGGACAGTGATAGAGAAAATGTTTGACACATTTTCCCTCCTCTTCATTCTTGCGACTTTTGCAATAGTGGTACGTTCACTTTTTGAGCATATCGACCAAGCAGACAGTGGTCTGTGATCAAAGCAACTAACATAGAGACGTTTTTCCTCATCCGATTAAGTAGTCTTGCCTTTGTGTGCCTGCTGTCCTTTGTGGCATTACTTGTCAGACAATTGACCCCATTCGTTTTAGGGGCAAGGGGCATTGTCATGCAGTTTGTAGGCTAAGAGGAGTATACTTACCATCTCCATATCAAGAGTAAGGCGAGTGGTAGCGCGCTCTCTCGCTAATTTGACTGCTGCCTTACAATTCCCTGGTATGTCAATATGCCCTAGTATATGTCAATATACCCTAGGGCATCAAATGGTATATCTCTTTAAGAGATGTCCGACATTTGCGAGTAATACTGTGACAATCCCACCAAGAGATTTAATCGCCGCTTGGCTAACAGAATAAATAGAGACTCTACCTCTAATGGTCTTTCTTTGTTCATGGGCTTGAAACGTATCCCGCCGCATTTACACACTGCGACCGCATAGTACCTCAATATTTGAGTCAGTCTCGACGTATTTTCTTTTATTTTCGATTGCTTATTATTTTTGTATACAAGGACTATATACAAGCATAGCTGATTGTCTAACAACAACCCCTTAAATACAATTTTCAAATTTTATATTGTACAAAAATAAGAAAAAATCCTCAAACTTTTCGTCACCGTTTCAGAGTGAGAATTTCTAAAAAAAATGTGTTATGCAGTTTTATAGCTTATTAAATTTTAGTATAACAAAGTGCAAGGTTGAAGTTACTAAAAAATCTCGTTGAATTTCTATAATTATTTTGCTAGCAGACTTACGCATTTCCTCCATGTAACGAATGCTCGCCACTTTTTGATGTGGAAGAAAAAAAATGTCAAAAATCAACGGTATTTTATAATCACTTGAAATTTGCACTTTGTTATACTGAAATTTATGGAGGTAATAAAAACTGCATACTCGAAGTTTTTCTAAATACTTTGAAATCTGAAAATAAGAAAAATTTGAAATTTTGATGAAGTTTGTTAAAATTTTCTAAATTTTGTACCAAGTTTGAAACCTTGAGTTATATTGTTTTAGTTATGGTATAAACTATATTTTTATAAAAAATAAAAATAAATCCCAAAAATTTTGGAAAATGCATGCTACTATCGCATTATTGTGAACAGAGTTGTATTTTTTTATCTCGTCACTCTTGAAATTCTCAATTATAGTTTCAATTATTGATAAAATATCAGTCCTTAGGAAAAAAGCAAAAAAAACATATATATTTTTTTTAATTCTGACCATCCCCAACCCCATAATAGAAAAATTTTCATCCTCAGAGCCCTTAAATTGAAAAAGTGGTTTCTTTCACGCACTTTAATATTCAGGTACCTTTTGTTTCAGATTTAAGTTCACTCATCAAATATAAAATTAAAACACCATCATCGATTGCCTAACTGTGTCGCTGGTTTTTGAACATTCAAGTTTCTATCCTCCAAACATCTGCTGAGTTTCTTAGACTGAACGAATTTTCTGAAAGATATACCTTACAATACAAGGGAGGAGCCTGGTTTATGAGGTCTAAAAATTGCATCTCTCTGCGAAGTTTTTTCTATCTTTTAATAAACATTTAAAAAGTATAAACAATTTTTGTACTGGTTAAAATAAGTTGAAAAAAATGTTTAACATAGAAATTAGTAGAGCGCTGCAACGCTGGAATTTCCAACTGGCGTACAAGACACAGCTCGTAATTATTATCTAAAGCAAAAAATTCAAATGGATTTCTAATTATCATGATTTTTTATTCTAGATGAACTAAGAAAACTGAGAGAAATTCCAAAATTTCAACTTTTTGGAGGTTTTAAAGAAAAAAATGTCTTTCTATAAAAAAAAAATTCACTTCAACTATTTTGTTAGTTCAAATAGAAGAGAATTTAATACTGAAGGGAACAAACTATGATTCATTTCGAAAGGTGCATTAGTTTTTTTTCAATCATGTACGCCAATTCAAAGAAATCATAAAAATGAAAAGTCGAGAAAAGAAGATAAAGTTTGTACTATAGCTGTCCGGTCACAGCGTAACTACCTAACGCTCGCCTACCTTTGGCTTTGTATCTACGGAAATATTGAGAATTAGGCTCTGTAACTTTGTGTGAATATTCTGAAATCTATTAGGAGTCTCTTAAAACGAAAAAAAAAAATTGATTTTTTTGACCTTATAAACCAGGCTCCCCCCTTAATCGTGCAGTCGCGGCCATTAAAGTGACTTAACACTTTGGAGACAAATAACTGGTATTTTTTGAGTTTTTGGTGAAGTTGAGGCCGATGTAAATTCGTTTTTTAAGTAAAAAATAATAATTATGGTAAAAAAAAATTTGTTTATGTTGCCTGTTTTATAAAAAAAAAACAGTATTTTGATAGATAAAATGACTTTTTTAAACGAAAAATATTTATGATAAAAAAAAAAAACTTTTTTAAATAAAAAAATATCATTATCATGAGAAAAAGTTTTATGTTAAATGATTTATGAGAAAAAATAACATAACAATTAAAAAGTAAAAATATTAATGAAAAATAATAAAGTACACAAGAATTCAAAAAAAAACCTTAATTAATTGAATTTTAAAGCTGCTATTAAGGCAATAATGGCTGTAGTGACTAGCTCGGAATGTGTGCAACGCTGTAGATCTGAAATGGACAAGTTCTGCGAGAATAGACAGGCCACAGTTTACTGGACACCAGGGCACAGGGGAAAATAGGGAAATGAGAAAGTTGACGAGCTTGCATAGGGAAGGCACCCGCTTGCTCATCCTAGGCAACACATCCAACATATATCCCTCACTCTCATTTTTGTAGACAGAACTAGACAAAGAACTAACTCTAGATGCAAAGTCTATATGTAAAACCTCGACCTGCTACTGGAATGCCAAAATAATGCTACGAAGTTGCAACATGAAAAAAATCAACTTTCTGTTATTACTCCCAAGGATGAAATGTAAAATAATAGTTGGTGGACTGACGGGACATTGTCTCACTCCATAGAACGCAGGTAAAATGGGTTTGGTCCAGAACGACGCGTCTAACTTATGCGAAGAAGAAAGGGGTACCTTAGAACACCTCCTTTGAAACTGTCCTGCTCCAGACAGAACTCGTTACTACTGCTTGGAATCGGTATACTTTTCATCTCTGCATGATAGTTATTGCTGACAAAAGATTAAACTGTTTATTAAAACTCACCGAAACATATATCACGAACTATGCTTAACGGCACTCCAACAACACTGGTAACACTGCGTACCCTTGTGTTCGATGTGAAATATATTCAGATCAGCCAGATATATGTACCTAACCTAATCTAACAAAATTTAATTTGCTTCATTTTTTCCTGTATTATCGGTATTTGAAAAATCAGCAAATGTAAAAACGTACAAAAAACCTACAGATCTATAAGCTAAAAATTCTTTTGGGATTTTGTTCTGAGAGGTGTAAGCTGTCATTCGCTTTTGGTTTCATCAAATACGAAAACATAAACCATTTCGTATCACTGTGTAATTTGTAAAGTGCTTTTCTTCCATTTTCATTATTAAAATTTAGCAGCTAATTGAAGCAGCACGAATGACAGTTTTGTGGCCGTTATGAATCGTTTGTCAAAAGTGATGAATTTTTCACCGACGAGCATCTTCAGCTAATGAGACAGTCACATTAAATTTAGATGAATGCTTAATGAATGAACTTAAAAAACATTATTTCCTGGATGTTGTGAATTTTCTTCCATATAAAGCACATTTTTGGAGGTATTTTTTATGAGAGAAACTAATCCACTAAAATGCAAAAAAAAAAGTTTCAAAAATCAGGGTAATTTTTGCGTCATTTCAAACTTCACTTTATTATCCAATACTAAAATTGATTGAGCTAAAAAATTACATACTCAGAATTGCACCTAAGAATTCTGATTAAGAAGTTAAACATTTTTTTAAATTCGTTGAATTTTTGAACAAAGTTTGGAACCATGATTTATGCGGTTTTCGTTACACAATTTACTATATTTTTATAAAAAAATTAACGAACAAATTTTATCGTGGAAAATATTGCGAATATTGTTACAAGATGACTTATTTTGCTTCTTAAAAAAAAAGAAGTTATCGTTAAAAGATAACGTGACTTAATTGGGTGAGTGAAAGTGTACGTGAAAAGGAATAAAAATTATATTCATTTCGGTGCTACAATGCGTACTAAACTAAATTCTAAATGTATTAGGTTGGGGAATAAGTTCGTGGCTTTTTTACCGAAGACTTTTATGTAAATAAAAAAACAATAAGTTAATCAATTATATATTTGCCGTTGCTGCTAACAACCTCTTCCCATCTCTCGACCAATTTGTTGATGCCGTCTAGTCTGGTCTGGTGTCAAAGAAGTTGCTAAGCCAATTTTTAAGGGCCTCTTTGTTATCGAAAGTAACACCCTTCCCTTCATATGGTTTGACAGGGAACGAAAAAGATGATAATCGGTCAGTGCAAGGTCCAGAGAATACGGCGATTGCTGAAGGACCTCCCATTCGAGCTTTTGGTGTGCGGCTTGACGACTTGTGCAACATGCGACCTGACGTTGTCGTGAAGGAGTATGGTTTGACCATGCCGATCAGGTCTTTTCAGTCGAATAGCCTCATTCACGCGGTGTAGCTGGGCAATGTAGAGCTCATTTCCCAGTGCTCCATACCCTCCCAGTCTCACCAAACACATAACATGATTTTCTTTGGACAAAGATACGGCCTGACTCTCGATTTTGGTGTATATCCTGGAGCCACTAACTTCTTTCTTTGCTTCATATTGATGTATAGGCACCATGTCTCATCTCCACTGACGATACAAAAAGTACTGTACAGAAAGTAAAAGTACAAAAAGCGCTGTTTACGATCGCGTGTTGTTCAATGGCGGGCGAGATACTGAGAAGCAATTTGAAATCTACTTTCTTTGTTTTTTCGTTGAACTCGTGAGGCACTCAGGCTCCCAATTTTTTGGTAAATCCCATTGAATGAATTTGATTGAAAATCGTTTTATGATTGCAATTCATTTTTTCCGCCAATTCACGACTGGTTCGGCGATCGTTTATCTTCAAAAATGATTTGAGACGTTCTTCATCGAATTCAGAAGGCCTTCCGCTGAGGGACGTGTCATCGACTTCAAAGTCGTTATTTTTGAGCTTTGCAAACCATTTGCTTGCTGCAAACTTACCTATGTCATCTTCTCGGTCGCAAATGTCCCGAGCTGTATCGACAGCTTTTTGATCTCGATGAAAAGCGAAGAAACGCAGTAATCAAAAATGTTGATTTTTGCCTCCTGGACCACCCAAGTCTCAAAACTAATAAAAAATTAAATAATTGACAAATACAATTAACATAGTTTTGTAGAGCAGAAAGAATAAATACTTTCCCTTTGCCAAACAGCCAACAAATCGTTTTAAAATAGAAGAAAATATAAAAGCGCTATGATCTTATTCCCCAACTCAATCTAAAGCGGCAGTCAAAAGAATTTAATTTTCTATTAGTTACTAAAGCTTTTTTTACACCTACAGTTCTGAGTAGAATCCCATGTAACTCAATTCAACTTAATAGCGCAAATTAAATATATAAGTATTCGCCATTATTTTCATGTGCGTGCACATCTCTTTGCCTTTGTTATGTTTAATAATATTTACAATAAAAACAAAAATAACATTTTGACTTACGCAAACTAACTGGACGACCTTGACTCCTTTAATTTTGGAATATCAGCCTTGACCCTTTTTGTAAATCACAAGTCAACACATTTGCAATTCCGCATATACATTTACGTATATACATATATGTATATATACTTGCACTCGCATATATTATTCAAGGCAACTGCCAGCCGGCCACCTTTCTTGGCCTTAACAACGTATGATGGAAATTGTGAATAATCAAAATATACTCACTTCAATGTTGTAACCAAAAGCATGAATAAAATTACTTGTACATGCCAGCATTTAACATTGAAAATATCAACATAGTTGCAACAACAAAATGCCGGCAAAACAAAAAAAAAAATGTTGCACACACGCACACATACACAATTTGCTGTTGAGAAAATTCTAAAAAGGGCAAGACTTTTGTGCTACACAAAACCTTCTCGAATACAATGACCTTGTCGGCAATTATTACACCCAATAATGTATACAATAATCAGAGTCCACTGAACCTTAAAACGAATGGTAACATTATACTCATTCAGGCATTTAACTAAAATTTTGTAAAATACATTTTTGGTCGCATTTAACTAACTGTCAGCAGGTCAAGTGAGCGGTTGACTTGTGACTTAATCTGTGTGTGTGTGTGTGTATGTATGTATGTGTGTGTGTACTTTCAGTTGGAGTTGATGTACACATACAGCCGACCATTTGACCTTCATTAAATTTAAAATGTTGTCAAAATGGGTGTTTAAAATAGCGTTACATACTTTGGGGCTCACAAGCGTATAGATACAGAATGCCTTGTCTTCTCATCTATAACACATTATCACGTTGAAGCATATTTGCCAACAATTACCACCCTGCAGGAAAATCGGTTAGTACCGAATTGACAGAAACTGTCAAGTGTCTGCAAAAATACAGTGCATTTCAGAAGGCGTAAAATATGTTGTAAAATAAAAAATAAAAATAAAATAAATAATTGACGCTAACACTTCTGTTAGGTGTTTGTGTGTTTGTGCGAGTGCTTCCCCCTATCTGTGGTTCGCGCTTTGATGTTGTTCCACAAATGGAGTGACCTACAGTTTTAAGCCGACTCCGAACGGCTAATTGTTTTGATGGGGAGCTTTTTCATGGCAGAAATACACTCGAAGCTTCGCCACTGCCTGCCGAGAGCGACCTATTATTTGATGTTTCATGCTCGGAGACTCGAATCTACGCACTACCGAATGGTAGTCCCGCACCATCTCATTTGGCTACAGTGGATAGAACAGTTAGTTGCATTTAAAAAAAATTAAACTGTAACGTCAGATTTACTCTATAAACTGTTGAATGCTACTTCGAGGCAAGAAATTTATTTAATGACTTCAAATGTAAGACCGATTCTCACCTACGGCTGTGAAACATGGGTCCTTAAAGGTAATGACGTGTATTTACTGATGCAATTTGAAAGAAAAATTCTTAGAAGAATATTCGGCCCTATACGATTAGAAGACGGTACATACCGTATACGGTGTAATCACGAGCTCAGCGTGATATAATCGCGGGGGGAAATGTAACGCGGTTTATAAAGTCCCAAAGGTTACGGTGGTATGGACACGTTTTAAGAATGGGCAGCGAAAGGACGACCAAGAAAGTATTTGAAGCAAATCCTCAAGAAGCAAGAATGAGATTCCATCCAAGGAGACGATGGTTGCAAGATGCAGAAGACAATATACGTAAATCTCACAATATAGAGCGAAAACGGCCTGTCGAGAAGATTGGAGGCGTATTGCTTAGGAGGTAATGGTCCCTCCCGGACTGTAATGCCAATATGGTTTTGGGCCTTCAAATGTAGTAAAAAGGGAAAACAAATACTTAAAAGTTTATATGGTACATTAGATATCATCTGAAGCACACTATGCAAGTATATTTGATACTTTCTGAAATATATCAAACACTTTTGTAGTGCAATTGGCTTTTCTGAAGTCCATTTAACACTTTCTGAAATATAGCTGACTATATTGAAATAGATGCTATGCGTTCTGAAGTATATATAGAATTTTTAATGTGTATGAGACTGTTCTGAAATATATTTTATACTTTCTGAAGTTTATGTGACGCTTTCTGAAATATACCTGATTATTCTTAAATATTCTTTATGATTCCTGAAGCATATGCAACGTTTTCAGAAATACATCTGACTATTCTGAACCATATTTTTTGCTTCCTCAAGCTTATGTCACGCTTTCTAAAAATTACCTGACTATTCTGAATTAAATTTTTTGCTTTCTAAAGTATATGCAACACTTTTTGAAATATATTTTATTATTTCTGTAGCTTATGTGACGCTTTCTGAATTAAAGCCACTATTCTGAAATATATTTTATGTTTTCTGTAATATACCTAATTATTCTGAAATATATTTTATGTTTTCTGAAGATTTTGTGACGCTTTTGGATATATAAGTGACTATTCTGAGATATATTTTATGATTTCTAAAGTGTATGTAGCGCTTTTTGAAATAAAACTGACTGTTCTGAAGTATATTTTATGCTTTCTGAAGCTTATATGACGTTTCCTTTTTAAATATAAGTGACTATTCTGAAATGTATTTTATGTTTTCTCAAACATGTGATGCTTTCTGAAATACAACTGACTATTCTGAATTATATTTTATGTTTTCTGAAATATGTTTTACGCTTTCTGAAGCTTATGTGGCACTTTCTGTAACACAACTGACTACTCTGAAGCATATAAAACGTTTCCTGAAAAATTACTGCCTATTATAAAATATATATTACGCTTTCTTAACAGTTTTGTACTACTAAAGGGTTTTTCAATAAGGGCGGGTAGATGTTGAAATGGAATAAAATGGCGTTTACTGTGTGGCACGTAACGCCATCCTGCTGGAACCACATGTCGTCTAGGTCCATAGAAAGTTTATTTTTATGCAGTTTTGTAGCTTATTAAATTTCAGTACAATAAAGTGCAAGTTTGATGTTGCTGAAAAATCGCGTTGAATTTTTACAATTTTTTTCTCGGCGGTCCTGTGTATTTTCTCTACATAAAAAAATGTTGTGCGTTCGTTTTATGAAGAAAAGTATAAAGAAACACTACTTCGTAGTTGCTGAAATCCGTACTTGTGCTGCACCAGAAATGTCTTTCACTTTGTAAATTTTTCTCTGCGGGGCACTAGCCGACGACTCTCGCCATAGCTAAGCTATTCAAATGTTGATGCAAAGTTAGCTACATACTTTTGGGCATAGATGTACACAGGCACATTAATTTGTGGGTGCCTTTGTGTTTCCTATGAGTTTGAAAGTAAAGTTGTTTTAAAAATTTTCTATACTTTAATGCTATTCAACATATTCGTATCATACACACACACACAGGCACACGCATGCACGCACCTGCTAACCAGAGAAATTTGTTCATATAAAATCCACACACATGTTTTGCACATTTGCATTTATACATACAAGTAACACCCCGAAAAGTCTACTCCTAAAAGTCATGTCAAACTCGTACATTGTTCAGTGGTCAGTGGTCAGCTGGCTAAACTTGACCTAGAAAAAAGTTTATCTGACACGTGCCCACACACGTACTCGCCTATACAAATAGTACGTGCTTGCATGTGTATGTGTACGCATATGTAGTTGTTACACACACACACAAACACACATGCCATGCGTAGGAATGCTGGTCGCTTTAATGAAGTGCCGTTTCACCTTCTAAAACTTTGTTTTCACATGCTTTGCATATCAACTAAAAACTTTTCGAAACTATTTCGGTAGTTCAGCTGTGAGGTCAGTGTACTTCCAACCTATGCCAGTACAGGGATTTGGAGAAAGACGCAGGGTGGGTAGTGAGGGTAACAGTTTGTTACACAAATTTATATAGTATTTTAAATTTAAATCTCTTGCACCACTTTCCATTTCGTTCACACCCACGCACGTATTTGCATATATTCCGTATTACCATATTTTCAAAACAAGCATTTGGGTTTACTTTCAGTGTTTCGGAATTTTGAATTTTATTTCTTCTTTTGCGTATTAGGTTGGTTGACCATCTTAATTTGATTATAATTCACTGCCGCAGCCGAGTGATATAGGGACTGGTAGTTGATAAAGCGTTAAGTTGTTGAATAGATAGAAAGATTTTTGTAATGACAGTCGCTACCCATTAAGAAAACACAGTCTACTATGAAAATCTGCACATCGTTCAGCTATCGGATGGACCTAGGAATTGTAAGACTCTTCATTTTTAGTTTCCAGAACAGTACGACAGTCTACGGTACCGAAATTGTAGAACAATCGCAACAACAGAGGCATTTCTCAAAAGTGTTTGGCAACGCTCATTTATTTATAGAGACTTGTCAAGAAGTGCACAATTTTTTTTTTAATTTTTCTTTTGAATTAATTTTTATACTTTTGTTTAGCCTGGCCTTGTCTTTTTTCCCAAGAACAGTCTCCAGTGCTGACCTTCTCTTGTTCTCTGATAGCTGCCCAGTCAATCCCAAAATTAAATGACGAAAACTGGATTGGATATACTCCCCATACAGAAAACGACAATATTGCCAAAATGGAACCCACTAGGAAACCGGCGCAGAAGACGCCCATGATAAACTTGGAAGCCCACTTAAAATGAGAGCTTTTCCATCGCCACCTGCAACGAAATTAGACATTCTCGTATATTGGCTGACAGAAAGCGTCGGAAAGCCTTTATTTCCGCCCTATGCTCCGTATGAATATTCTGAATTATATTTTATGCTTTCTGAAATATCTTATGCGTTCTGAAGCATACGTGACGCTCTCTGAAAAACAATAATTGACTATTCTGAAGTATATAAAAAGCTTCCTGAAAAATTACTGTATATTCTAAAATAAATTTTATTCTTCCTAGACATACTCCTATAGCGGCTGACAGAAAGCGTCGGATAGCCTTTATTTCCGACCTATGCTCTGACATGCAGAGAGATGTTTTTTATAGTAGAACTACAGAACAGAAAAATGTCATCTAAAAGTATATTTTATCAAAGAATAAAAAATAGACATTCACCGCAAATTGTCAGCTCTTTAAATAGCTTAGCTTATTTTCGATAGTTGAATGTCGATAAAACTTTTCTTAGGCCTGTGTTAGGACTACTATCCTGACATGTATACACATTTCGCCTCTGGGCGATTCTGTGCCAAGTGATTTGGACATTATTTTAGATTCGTCAACAAATATTTTTTATTTGCGATATAAGAAATAAACTGAAAAAAAATTGATATATGACATTTTTTTATAGAATTTTTCAAAGGGAAATTCTCTCAGCTACAAATAAGATTTTCATATATTTTTTTTTAGAATAAAGCAATCATTGTGCTGACATTACGTCCCCTAAGTATAACAATAGCCTATGTGCTCATAGGCTATTATTTTTTTATTGAATTTTCGGATTCTCCATCGTCGATTTTTATGTGGTCAAAATTTGGTCAAATTCTAGTTCCACAAAGTGCGTCAAAACGTCAGTCAAAAATAATAAATATTTACAGACATAGCGAGATTTGAGTGAGAGCTACTTTCAACAAAAAGTTTGAAATTCATTTTCTCAAAACATCAAAAAATTTATAGGCTATTTTAATACTAAGGGGACGATTAAATTGTGATTTTTATTTAGCAACCCAGTGATCGAACTCAGAGTAATTATTGTGAGACGTTCATAACAATATTTTGGGTAAAAATTTACATATTTTTTTGAAATTTTTTGGGAGGGAAAACCATTTTTCGTTGGAATTTTTGAGAAACTATAAAGGGCTGGGCTTGCTTCTTCTTTATTAAACAAATAGTGCTTGGTGAGCACATGCAATTTTTTCCCTTTTTGCGCGAAAATTCTCTTAGGCGACTGTTTTAAATAGCTGTCATAACAAAACTATTTGCCAAAGCAATCAGAAAATTGTGGTTCGGTTTTTTGTAAGAAGTTTCTTGGCAAAGAAAATACTAGATTTAAGGTGATAACACCATCTTTATTTATATTATCAAATTTTCTGTCTGCTCAACAATTTTAAAATTCCAAAAGATTTACGAGAAAAATTGGAGGAATTTTTTTTTTTTAATTCTTTATCGAAAAATATGGTTGTTCATCCATCGTGCACATTAATTTGACTTATGATGACAGATGAAACACTTCCAAACATTTTTTTTTTATTTGAACCCCGATATCGCGGCAATAACTAAATATTTCCTCCCTTGTACTGTATTTTTCGCAGTTTAAAAAAGCGAAATTTTAAAAAAGTTTCAAAATATTTGGACTGTTTTTATCGGAAAATATGGAAAAAATCATGGAAATTTATTTCCCTTACAATACAACAATACAAAGACAATATGCTTCCAAAAAATATTTTTGTTTTAATTTGAACCTCCATATCTTTTGTTTTCTCTTAGACTAATTACAAGAAAAACTGTTTTCTAAAAAGAAGAATATATATATTTTTTAACACTTATATCTCGAAAATCGCTCAATACTTCCTTCTCCTCCCTTTTGAACTGTTTATGTTTAATTAAGAAAAGTAAAAAATTCTGTACCAAAAAGTTAAAAAAAAATTAAAAATTAAAAAAAAACTTCAAAATTAAAAAAAAACTTCAAAATTAAAAAAAAAAAAATTTTAAATTAAAAACAAAAAAAAAATTAAAAATTTAAAAAAAATTAAAAATTAAAAAAAAAATTAAAAAAAAAAAAAAAATTTAAAATTAAAAAAAAAAGTGAAATCGTTTTTACTACAAAATGTGCTCGAGTTTTTTTTATTTACTCTTTTTTTCTTTCGTTTTTTCTTAGACCGATGATTGGGTTATACAATTCGAAGAAAAAATGTGCTCGAGTTTTTTTTATTTACCCTTGTTTTATTTCGTTTTCTCTTAGACCGACTATGGTTTGGGTATACAATTCGAAGAAAAAAGAGGAAAACCAAAAATCGAAAATTTTTAATAACACATAAGAAGAATAGAAATAGAAAATATTCATTGGGTTTCTCTTAGACCGACAATGATTAGGCACGTAAGTAAAAAAAAAAACAAAAAACTTTGCACCCGGCAACCACTCATTACTTCCTTCCACAGCAGAAATTTCATAAAACAGAAATGGGAAACGGGAATTAAAAAAAATACAAAAAATTTTTCAACCACGAGAACGGCTGAAATTTTATTATCCGAAAAAATCCCATAGAAAACGCACTTCTTTCGTCTCTTAGACCGACAACTATTTTAATATTTTTTAAAATTTTTTAAGGGAAAATCGGAAAACATCTTATAGAAAACATTTATTTTGGGTTTTTCTTAGATCGACAATTGTTTGGCTTATATAATTCAAAGAAAAAACAGTTAAAATAAAAATCCATTTTTTTTTTAATTTATGGCGGAAAATACGGAAGAATTCCTGTAGAAAATATTCATTTGTATTCTCTTAGACCACCGACAATGATTTGGCAAATAATTCAAAAGAAATGTTTTCTAAAAAATAAATCAAAACTTTGCACCTGTATATCTCGGCACACCCTCTCTCACCCCCACAATATTGGTTGCAACTCTTTTGCCCAGTTGAAGCTGCATTAAAAAAATAGAAAAGGAGATTTGTTTTTAATTTTTCAAAACAAAAACTACCAGAAAAACTACTCGATTTTGTATTTTTTTTATCGAAACCTACTCTTAGACCCACAATTATTTGACTTACACTTCAAAGAAACAAAAACATTCAAAATTCACAATTTTTTTGTTTATGTTATTTTTAAGCTTTTGTCAGCAAATGCGGAAAAAATGTTTTAAAAAATTTGTTTCCTTTCTGTGAGACTGAAAACTAGTTCACTTACAACTCAAATAAAAATAAAAACAAAAAATATATTTCGAACTTCTACAAGCCCCTTTTACACAATTTTTGCTTAATTAAAAGAAATAAAAATTGCAGAAATGTAAAAAAAATGATAGATTCTTTCCTTTCCTTTTTTAAATTTTTTTTTCGGAAAATATGAAAAAATGTGTCTTCATTTTGTACACTCCTAGACAAGCAATGGATTTTTTTTACAATTTAAAGAAAAAATGCTTCAAAAAGAAAATAAGAAAATAAAGAAAAATAAAAGCTTTAAGCCGCATAAAATTAATTTTGAACTCCCCTTTTGCACAATTTATGCTTAGTTAAAAGAAATAAAAATTACCGAAATTAATTTTTTTTTAATGTTTTGTGGAATTTTTTGTGGGAAAGAAAACTACGGAAAAAATTCCTTTGAAGATATACTATAGATTCACTGTTAGAGAGGCAATGATTGAGCTTACAATTCAAAGAAATATAATTTTGTTTTATAATTTTTTGTGGGAAAATACGGAAAAAATCTTTAGAAGAAATATATCAGGTATATACCTATGAAATGAGACTTTTTTCAATTTCAAACGTTTATCAACAAAAAAATGGTTACAAATTTAATCTTCAAAATAATAGTCATCGCTAGCGACACATTTTTCCCATCTCTCAGGCAATTTGTGGATGCCGCGCCAAAAAACTTGGCCGTCTTTGGCCGCAAACCAATCACCGAGCCATGTTTTGGCTTCTTCGTGAGAATTGAAGCGCTGGAAAGTGCGTGACCCATCGATGCAAAAAAAATGATAATCGGAAGTAAGCCGCATGCACCAGCGGTTCCCAATCGTACGTCTCCACCAATTCCCGGGTCGCTCTTGTTCGATGTGGCGGTGCATTGTCACATTGTCAGTTCATGCGGCACCCATCTTCCGACCTTTAAAATCATGCCCATGTCTTTCAAACGTTTGGAAATGGTTTTTTGGGTCACTCCCAACTGCTCTGCCATCATTTCTTGCATTTGACCATCATCTTCATCGAACAATGCTTGCAATTCGGCGTCCTCAAACTTTTTCGGTGGCCGGCCACGGTCCTCGTTCTCCACGCTAAAATCACCACTTCGAAATTTTTCAAACCACCTGAAGCACTGTGCTCTACTTAGAGCATGCCCACCATAAGCTTCTATAAGCATTTGATGAGCTTGAGAAGCGTTTTTCTTCAATTGATAACAGAAAATCAACGATGTCCGCAAATCGTAGTTTGAAGGCACGAAATTCGACATTTTTAAGAGCGACAAAAATTCATTGTTGTATGAAAAGTAACAAACAATGAACTGAATATTGTTGACAGATGACAGACGAAAAAAACAAGACATTTGGGAAGGTTTAAAAATACTCCTAGCGACATCTATAAACCAATAGTTGAAAGTCTCATTTCATAGGTATATACCTGGTTCTTTTTCAGACAAACAATGATTTGTCTTACAATTCAAAGAAAAAATGCTTCAAAAAGAAAACACAAAAAAAAAATCAAAACTTTACGCCCCTATATCTCGGCAACCACTCAATATTTGCTGCCCTCATTTTGCACATTTTATGCTACTATCAAATTTTATGCTTACCGAACTCTTCTTAAATTCATTAAAAATTTCATCTACTTGCTACTTGCCTCAATCCAATACTAATCACTAAATACCGCAGACACACGCCAGACTAACCGACTTTATTAAATGAGCAAAAGAAAAACACACAGAAACAAGAAAGGAGAAAAAAATCTGCAAGGCAAAACTTTTACTTTCATTAAAATAAGTTGTTACAGTAGTAGAGAGTACAGAAAAAGAATTAAAATAAAGTAAAATAAAATCAAATAAAATAAAATAAACGATAGCAACTCAAGCTTGCCACAATCAACGACTGGCACTACCACAAGTGCTAGAAATGCCGGTCAGCACGGCAATCAACTTATTTCCACTTGTCTGCACACTACTTTGTTTTACTTACAAGCGCCATTATATACTTATAACTACTCCAACAACTACTACAAAATTTTCAAACACATTTCTTATTCTGCTGTGCCACCTTCGCCTACTTGGGTTGGTTGGCTGACTGGCTGCGGGATGACTGCTTTAGTGTTAGTAATCCTTGAAACCGCATAGTTTCTTCTACATTCTTCTTCTTCTTCTTCTTTTGCAGCATCATCGTCGCCAACGTTGACATAGTTCCTTCTTTTTCCATTTTTTTTTGTTTTTTTGTATGTGGCAAGCAGTGTGAGTGCAAGCCACCTCACCTCCACCACAAGCGCCTTCTTCGAGCCGCTCGACGCTCTATCGTCCTTTGGCACATTTATTTTTGCTATTTTATTTTATAACTATTTTTTTATTTGCTTTTGCATTACACTACTACGAGTATGTATAAGAGTATGTATGTATATGTAACTGCCACATCACACCTACTACAAGGCGCAGTCTAACCGCCCGTCTGCAACGCTGTCTGGCTTTGCTGCTTTTCCTACTTAAACTTTTATTACTGCGCCAACAAGTGTTTTTCTTTCCTTTCAATATTAATTTTTTTTTTTTTTTTTTATAACTTTTTTCTACACACTCTTATTCTTCGCTGCTTGCTTTGGCTGTGGCTGCCACTGTCTCTGCAGTTGGATTTCGCACCATTTTTCTAGCCATCAACTGGCGGTTTCTGCGCGCTTGGTCCATAGACGCCAAGCAATCTCGTGCTTTCTCCTTTTTTCTTTGTGCTCCAACTTAACCATTCATTCATTCATTCATTCACTCACTTATACAACAAATACAAGTTATAGTAGTTTGAATAAAAATTACACAGTATACATTTATTTTTCTGTCTTTCGCATCCTTGTATGCTTAGCGGCATGTGCAGCTAAGTGAATGAAAGTAAATGCACACACATTTTCGTGTACGTGTATTATATGCCCGTTAGTCTATGTCGTCTCCGCCATAAGCTCTTACACACATACACATACATAGAGTTGTATTTGCTGGCAGTTTTTTTGTGCCGGTTTGTCTGTCTCTCGACACTCTTAAGTTTGCGACTGCTGCTACCGCTTCTGTGTCTGCATCTCTGTCTGGTATTTCCGAAGTGTGTCAGCGCTTTCTTCTGTTTTGTTTTTATGAATATATTGCATACCTACCTATATTTATATATATAAATATATATATACGTGTATATGTTTGTATATTAATATTTGTGCCGGCAGCGTCGCTTATCGTATCCTTGTCCTTGTCCTTGAACCTTGACTTCTTTGCCTTGACTCGCTTGCTCGCTCGTTCATTCACTTATCTGTTGCTTGCTTGTCATGGTCGTGGCTAGTTGCCGCTTCCTTGTCAGCATATTTTTATTTATTTATTTTCGAGTAAAATATTTGAAGATTCTCTTAGATCAGTTTTTTTTTTTTTTTTTTTTCATTTGCTTTGTGTGTGTGTGTGTGTATGTGTGCCTTATATTTTTTGTTATTTCTTTGAAGCTTTTCTCATCAAGTGGATTATTCGTTTGTGGTTTTGTTGGCATTTGAAATATTAAAGCGTAAAAAAGTGAAAAATTTAGTAGAAGAATAGTAACAAATGAGTTTTTGGGGTAAGACGTTTTATATTTTGTGGCACCTGGTGTGGGCTTAAACACCAGAAAATCGAACAATTTTCTTTGTATCTCTTATTATTCCTATTATTATGAGGTGATTTAGCACTGCTACCTGAAATATCTATTGTCCCCTTAGTGGATTTAGACTATTTCTCTGAGCCCAATTTTCTCAATAAATTTTAGTATTTGTCCTGATTTATTGAGTTTTATTCCCTTCTCAGTTAAAATATGCTTACGCAGTTGATTGTCCCGCTTATGCATCAGTGCTGCGAATGATGCCAGCACATGCTTGGTGGTTTCATCTTCCTCCCTACATAACCTGCATCTGTATTTTTTATAATAAGAAGAGTTCAATGGGACTAAGCTTCGCATAATGTACAACTCAATTGGGTGACCTCTATTTCATAGTGATCTCTATTTCTCTGTGAACGTATTTTCGCGTGCTTTGTCAAGCAACAGTGTTTCTATGGTGGTTATGTTTGGCGGAAGTTGAATTGGTCGCTCTGCGTTCATACGCCATGCAAAGATATTGGAAATTGATTTTGGTACTTATTAAAAGTAGAATTAGCTACACAACGGAGAAGAAATTAACACCATTAAAAACGTCAGCCTTAAAATTCAATAGCAAATCTTTCTTTCCAAAAAGCGCCACTTTGGATCAAGTAGGCAGTTGAAGAGTAAAAGACTCTCTCGGAGAATAATATAAGAAACACACTTATGATTAAGAAGCAAGCTCATTGTAGTTTAGGGCTCAGACGTAATGACGTGAACGATGACAGCGTCCAATGTGAGGTGGCACTTTAAGTGCTCAAGGAAAAACTTCTGCGGAAGATTTATGAATATTTCCGCTTAGGTGAAGAGTAATATTGTAGACGATGCTATGATAAGCTGTATGCCATTCGCTGACTAAGTCATATGCGTTTGGGTAACTTTCCACAAATGGAGAGATTTGCAATTTTATGCCGCCCCCGAAGGGCAGATGGTTTTTATGAAGAGCTTTTACATAGCAGAAATGCGCTGCGAACCTGCCGAGGGTTAACGGCTATTAGATAAACCTTTTCAAACCAATTTGGGGTTTCGTGTCCGCTGAGGGTTTCGAATACGGCCACTGCTGAATAGTCCATTCGGCTACGGAGACTCGGGTTAACATGAGGAACAACGAACTTTGTTAAAACCAGTTGGGATACCTTAAGCGTATATTATGCCAATAAAAAAGAAAAATCATATATACCTATTGAGTCTAAAAGCGTGATTGCGGCTATGGCTCAAGTAAAAGCAAATGCTAATTTGTGGGTATGCGCTTACAACGCCTGACTTTCAAGTAAGAAAAAACACTGCCGATTTGTGGGTATGCGCCTACAACGTCTGACTTTCAAATAAAAAAAAACACTACTGCAGGTAAAAGTTTTAAAAAACAGTTTGTGTGTCGTCTTCGTCACCACATCTAGTCAGTACAATAAGTTCACTATAATTTTGCTTAGCCATCGCATACATTACCATAAACCCTTTAATGGCGTTGGGTGCGGTATTTCTCAAAACAGGAAGTCTACGAATTGGAGCCATTGCTCTGCAGCCCGATAGATTCGCATTCAATAGCAATCCGCTAAAGATAATAGGTCTATTTATAAGTTCGTGCGGTTTTACAACAGATGGCGTAACTTGATTATTATTCCATCGATCCACATTTCCAAACATTCATTGGAGAGCTACTGTCGTAAGGCACAAACGTCAGTATAAGTTTTTTATTTGAAGCGTAAACAACAATATTTTTACCACACTTGAAAATGTCGAATTTCGTGCCAAATAATGTGTTTTTGCGGGGAATTCTTCTTCATTATTTTAATATGAAGAAAAAAGCAGCCGAAAGTCATCGTATCTTGGTGGAAGTTTATGGTGAGCATGCTCTATCTGAGCGAACGTGCCAGAAGTGGTTTGCACGCTTTAAAAGTGGTGATTTTGGCTTGGAAGACGAAGAACGCGAGGGTGCGCCGCCAAAGTTCATGGATACCGAATTGGAGGAATTGCTCGATCAAGATCCGGCTCAAACGCAAGAAGAGGTTGCAAAAACTTTGGGAGTTGATCAATCAACCATTTCCAAACGTTTAAAAGCCATGGGAATGATCCGAAAGGTAGGCCATTGGGTGCCGTATGAATTGAAGCCAAGAGACGTTGAACGCCGTTTTAAGGCATGCGAACAACTGCTTCAACGGCACAAAAGAAAGGGTTTTTTGCATCGAATTGTGACTGGCGATGAAAAGTGGGTCCATTACGACAATCCAAAACGTCGGGCAACGTATGGATACCCTGGCCATGCTTCAACATCGACGTCGGCGCAGAATATTCATGGCCTGAAGGTTATGCTGTGTATCTGGTGGGACCAGCTGGGTGTTGTGTATTATGAGCTACTGAAACCGAATGAAACGATTACGGGGGATGTCTACCGACGACAATTGATGCGTTTGAGCCGAGCACTGCGAGAAAAACGGCCGCAATACGCCGATAGACACGACAAAGTTATTTTGCAACATGACAATGCTCGGCCACATGTTGCACAAGTGGTCAAAACATACTTAGAAACGCTCAAATGGGATGTCCTACCCCACCCGCTGTATAGTCCAGACCTTGCGCCATCCGATTACTATCTCTTCCGATCGATGCAACATGGCCTGGCTGACCAGCACTTCCGTAATTACGATGAAGTCAAAAAATGGATCGATTCGTGGATTGCGGCAAAACCGACCGAATTTTTCACAAAGGGAATCCGTGAATTGCCAGAAAGATGGGAAAAAGTAGTAGTAAGCGATGGACAATATTTTGAATATTAAATTTGTAACCATTTTACGTCAATAAAGTTTCAAATTTCGAAAAAAAACCGCACGAACTTATTCATAGTCCTATTACTAAATCATCTTTAACACTCAACTTGTGTGTTGTAAATTTATTTATTTTTTCTAACAACTTTAGTTTGATCAACTGCACCTCGGCGCGGTGGGCGAGGATCAAAATTCAAACATGAAACTTTATCTCTCCATAAAAATTAAGGTATCATTTGGAAGGAAAAATCACAAGCATTCATTTAATTAAAACAAAAAATTTTTTAAAATTATTAAAAGTTTCAAAATAAATAACCAAAACAATAAAAAAAATTGTTTGCCAAACAAATTCTGGGAATTAAAAAAAAAAAGAAATAGCAAAATTTAAAAAAATATTAAACAAAAATATTAAACAAAAAAATAAATTGTTAAAATTTTTGTCTACAGTTTTATCAGAAAAAAAATAGATGACATATATTTTGTTCTCCCTTAGACAGGCAGTGATTTGACTTACAATTCAAAGGAAAAAAACCTTAAAAGCAAAAAGAAAAAAAAATTAGTTTTGAGTTCCTATATCTCGCCTAATATTCAGTACTTCTTCCCCAGTTTTGAAGAATTTATGCTTAATAAAAAGAAAAAAAATAATAATGTCGAAATTTAAAAAAAAATGTTTACCAGAAAAGCTACAAATTTCGAAACAAAAAAAATTTGAAACATCGAAATTTGAGAAACAAAATAAGTTTACCAAAAATTAAAAAAAAAAATCTTTTTAACATTTAATCATGTTAACATTATAGGAAAATACTATAGAATACATTTATTTTTTTCTCGTAAACGTACAATTATTTAACTTACAATTCAAACAAAAAAGGCTTCAGAACACAAAAAAATCAGCCGATTTTTCAAAAACTGAGTATTTACTACCCATTTTGCCTAATGTAGGCTTTATAAATACACAAATAAATAATGCCGAAAAAAATGTTTAATTTGTTTGCCAAAAAATTCAAAAAATTTCGTAATTAAACAAACGTAAAAAAACAAAAAATTAAAGAAATTTTTGAATAAAAAAATGTTAAAAATGAAAAAATTGAAAAATCGAATATTAGGGGGGCCTTTTATCAGTCGGCTTCAAAAAATCGATCTTTTTTTACTGCAGTCGATAAATATATTATATGCCCTCAAAATTTTATAGCGGAATTCAAAGTGATTTCGGAGTTACAGGCATCGTGTGAGTATACTGTCTACTTTCTGAAAACTTTGAAATACGTTTTCTCAAAATCATGTTTTTGAAAATGGCGTGTAAGATTTAAAAAACACTACGAATGTTATCGTTTCAAACCGATAATCTATATAAAGATAATTAAAATGATCAACCAATTAACTAGCAAAATACAAAAAAAAAAAATCATTTTTTAATGTTATTTAACACTTTTTAGAAAAAAATAGCGAAAAAAAGCAATTTTTGTCAATAATTAATTCTGTGTTAATTTTTTCATATTTTTATTCAAGTAGTCTATTATATGTGGAAAGCCTTCTGAACAAGACAATATTTTTCTTTTGTGTTTCAGATGAAAACTAAGACCGCAATCTTACACGCCGTTTTACTAGCCTATGTCCGCCATTATGTTTTTTTAATTATGTTAAAAAATTGTTTATTACTCTCATGATTTAGCCTTCAAATAAATGCAAAAGATTATTTCTCTGTGTCGCTTTTTTCGCCTCGAAAACAAATTGAGAAAAAACTCCTTTTTTTAAAGCCACTGATAATAGGCCCCCCTTAAGGGGACAGATACCTGTAAACGGGCATATTTTTCCTGATTTTCATTAAAATTATTTAAAATAAAGAAGTCAATATATTTTTTTTCAAAATTGGCATACAGTTTATTTATACATTAAAATATTATAAATTTTTTTTTTATTTTAATCATTTAAAATGGCGGATGTACACTCAATTCTTCCAGGAAGGTCGAGCGGGGCTTCTCAATCGGCGTGCATTGTAGCATCGACGTCAGTGACCTGAATACAAAAAACCAAAAATGTTTTTTGTTTATTAATGTCATAATTTCTATATGAATTAAAAAAATGGCAAAAAAAAAATTCGCAGAATAAAATGCTTCAAAAAAAAAGAAAGAAAAGAATTTTGGGGCGAATTTTCCAACTATTTTTGCTTCGAAAAAATTATTTTTCGAAAAGTTTACGAAAACTTGTATTCACATAGAAAGTAATATCATGAAAAAGATGTGTGCAAAATTTCAGGGAGATCGGTCAATAACTTTTCGAGTTATCGTGTACGCCAATTCGAAAAATATAGTTTTGAGAAAAACGCGTCTAAGGTTAGAATACATAACTATGTGTACATACCTCTCCAGCGCTCGAACGCAAAGAATAGAGTCGACACGGCTGACGATCTGTAATATAAGAAATACTTAAATTTACGTTCTAAAATTTTTTCACATATTCTTAAAGGATTATATTAACATTTTATGAAAAAAAAAAAAATTTTTTTTTAATAAAAAAATGTTAAAAAGTTTTTTTTTCGAAATTTTACAAGTATCTATCCCCTTAAAAAAATTGTAAAAAGAAATGTGTTTACCAAAAAAAAATTTTTTTTACATGTTTCATCGAAAAAAATTCATTAAAAATGTTGAATGTTGAACCCCTATATTTCGGTTACGCACTTCCCCACCCCCTTTACACAATTTGTGCTTAATTATAAAGCCAAATGAACAAACCCTGAAATCAAAAAAAAGTTTGCCAACAAATTGTTCAAATTTACTGGGAATATGGAATAAGAACTTCTGCAGAAGAAACTTATTTTGTTTTATCTTAGACCCAGTTATTTAACTTAAAATTCAAAGGGGAAAAGGCTTAAACAAATTTTTTGTTTTTTTTTAAGCCCCTATATAAACAAGACAATATTTCCTTACCCTCTTACGCACAATTCATGCTTAATTAAACAAAAACAAAAGAAAAAAAAAACAAAAAAAGAAAACAAAAAAAAAAGAAATCCGAAAGAAAAAAATAAAATAAAATTACAATTTTCGCCTTTTTTACATTCTTTTTATCGGAAAATATCGTACTGAAAAAATATATCGAAAAGAGCAAGCATTTTGAGCTCTTATATCTCGGCCGCTAGTCAATATTTTCTGCCCTCATTTTGCACAATTAGTGCTTAGTTAAGAAAAGAAAATTAAAATTGTCGAATTTAAAATTTAAGAAAAAAAAAAAAATTATCCCGTAAAAAATAGTTATTCTTATTGTTAACTTTTATCGGAAAATGCGGAAAAAATCCTATAGAAGAAACCACTTATTTTGTTTTCTCTTGAATTACAATTCAAAGGAAAAAGACATACAACAATTTTTTTTATGTCAACTCTTTAACTCGCCAATTACTCAATATTTGCCACTACCTTTTGCACAATTTATGTTTAATTAAAATAAATAGAAAAAAAATTTAAAAAGTAGAAAAAATATTTCGACAAGTTTTTTTACCACAAAAGTTGCTCGATTTCTTGCTTTTTTCGATCGCCAAATACGGAAAGCAGCTCATAAACGGCGTTTGCAGAATTTTTACTTAATTAAAAGAAAAAAAACAAGTAAAAAAAAAAATAAAAAAGTTGAACAATTATTTGGAACATTTTTTTTTTACCACACAAATTTATTTTACCGAAAAGTACAGAAGGCAAAGGGCTTTTATTTTGTTTCCTCTGGTGCAATTATTCGGCTTATAATTCAGAGAGAAAATACCTCCAAACGAAATCAAAATTTTGAGCTCCTACATTATGGCTATCGCTCAATATTTATTTCCTCTTCATCTAATTATGCTACTATATAGTAAGTAGAGCTTCTTCATCAAATCTCATCAAAGTCGAATCGAGAAGTTTTTATGCGAATACACGTGACGTGTTTTGCCCCATATAACTCTTTTGACCACTCGACTTCATCTTATTTGAGAAGTGAGCCTCACGGTAAATGTTCAATCGGTTCTGTATCGAAAGAGCTCTTGCAAAAATGTTCCTTAGTAGATTAGTTTTTGATAAAAAAATATTTCTAAAAATCCGTGGCTAATTTTTTAAGCACCTTTAAAGAATTTCACTACTCTGTTTAAAATTATTCTTTATAGCAAGCTTTTGTTACCACTGTTTTTGCATTGCTTATTCGTAAAACATCTGATTCTTTCAAAATTCAAAAAAAAATGGAAAATCATTCATTGGCAGCCACGGACCGGTTTCGCCCATATTTTAGTTACGAGTAAAATCTGTAGACTTTTGCTTCTGAGCAGTCTTTGCTTTTAGAAGAAAAAAAGAAGTGATCATTTTCCTGTTTTATATTATCATATTCTCTACTTCCATATATAATAAAAAATCAGTTACTAAAAACTTATTTTCTTCCTGTTTTAGGTAAGTGGATCGATCTGCCAGAAAAGGAGTTGCATATTAATCGAAATATTAAAAACTTTTACCCATGGAAGTATGTAAGTAAAATATGAATTTATTTTGTACATTACAAGTGTAATGCTTACCCAATGGCGCCTCAACCAACTTCAGAAATTCGCGTCAGTCTTCTGCCAAGCTGTCGTCTATTAGAAACTGCACTTGCAATTTTTTTGATTTTTTGAGTTATCATTTTGTACTCCGCATTCCGTTTGTGCAGTGGCGATGGAAATATCAAGTTCAACACATTGAGTCAAGTTCATGACAACAAGCATAACGATACAAATTTTATTGATATGCCATAGAAGCAAAAGCAACCAAAGCGTATGCGCTCATAATATTTTATATTATACAACAGTCAATGCTAAGTCAGTTTTGCGCTCTTTTTTATATTTCATATTTCTGCTTATTTGCCTACTTTGGCATATTTGTTATTAACATTTGTTTGGGTTTTCTGTTTTCTGTATTTTCTGACATTTTGACACATTGGCACGGTATTTGAATTTATTTTCTTAAACACCAACAAGACCCCTTTCGTGTGGTGCCAACAAATGCCAAATTGCGTTGCTTTGCAAAGTGGCTTCGTCAAAAGAGACTTAAAAACAACTACTTAAACAATTGTTTACACAAAAACTGTAAATGTGCCTGCAATTGAAAAGAATTGAAGTTCAAATACTTGAGGTCTTAATTTCTGCTAATTCACTCGCCCACACACACACACACACGCCAATAGCCGGCAAACTATTTCGCTGCGTAAGAGACACCCCAGCATCTTTTGTGTGGCTACTCCATTAAAGTTCAGTGCAGTAAAGTCAACTGGTGATTGAAGTTGTCTGAATTGAGTGTAATTGATAAGTGTGCACCCACGCACACATACACATGCGTACACTTGCTCACATACCATTGTATTAAAGTAAGCATAGACGCATGAATATATCTACGCATCTCTTTATGATATTTGCATACATATGAATGTGTGTGTATTAGGGTAGGCCAATTTGTATGGAACGATTTTTGTCGATATTGTTCGTTGGAGCTGTGGATTTTACATAAAATTCTAAGAAAAAATGTCTATAGCAGCGCCTTAAAGTAAATTTCGCGCCCCCAGCTATGTTTAATTAATATGAAAATTGAGAGGCAGCTATGACAATGAAGATGGAAAGTAGGAAAAATGCACCTCCAATGGAAAGTATAAAGGATCTACAACCAAAATAATTGTAAATAAGTTATTATTTATTATTATTATAACACGAAACAAAATTATTGTGTAGAAAGAAATTTATAAAAAAAAACATTTTGAAAGATTGTAAACCGGAATTTTTTTTGCAAGTTTTAGATTGATTTATATAACAAAAAAAAACAACATACGAAAAAAATATTGATTAGAAAAAAATTATAAAAATAAATTTTTAAAGCTTTGTAGAATTTAATTGTTTTTGGATTTTTTGCAAGTTTTAGTTTGATTAACATAAAAAAATATATACGAAAAAAATAGTAACTAGAAAAAAATTTAAGTAATATAAATTTTTGAAGCTTTGTAGAATTTAATTGTTTTTGGATTTTTTGCAAGTTTTAGTTTGGTTTACATAAAAAAATTTCATACAAAAAAATATTCATTAGAAAAAAAGTATAAAAATAAATTTTTGAAGCTTTGTTAAATTTAATTGTTTTTGGAGTTTTTACAACTTTTAGTTTGATTTACTTAAAGAAAAATATACGAGAAAAAATTAACTAGAAAAAAATGATAAAAATAAATTTTTGAAGCTACAGCGCACGCTCGATAACGTGAACTAATTTAAACCAAGGCAGTTCAGGTTAACAAAAGTGTTCTCGTTTTGGAATGCCCAAAAAGACTAAGCAAATATATTTGTTCATATTTAAATTCACATTTTATTCCTGTTTTCGTTACGTATTAATTGAAAATTAAGTCATATGATGGTTTTATTTAAAAAAATCAGTCATGTTTTTTTGTATCTTCTGTTTTTCTAAAACTTGAAGCACAGCTTTCTCCCTTAACCGCCTTAGTACACTCATATCATTTTGATCGACGTCTTCATGGCCAGCCCATATTAATGCCTTGTTGAAAATTTCAACTGCTTCAGTCGGCTTAATTTTCTCCAGTTGCTCTGATACGCTGTAATCATCGGATTCGTTATCTTGTTGATGATCGACATTTGCATTGCCCTCCTCGATATCTTCGTTCCATTCATGAATGGCTGGTAACGTGAATTCAATCTGAAAGTTTTAATAAAAAAAGTTTTTTCAATAACCCACATACATATCTTTGAGCATACCTGCGAACACGAATGAACCTCAGAATTAAAACTGCTAAGGAGATCGACGGTGTTGCTCATCAAGGTGCGAAGTTCAGCTTCCCATTTTTCTTTTAAAACCGCCAACGGAACATTATCTTCGGATCATCAGCAAATCAGACTTTGTCGCTGCTATTGAAGCTAGAAGGCTGTTTCTGTAATGCAACTTAGTGATTTTTATTGCATTCTGATCGATCGGTTGAATGAGGGAAGAAACGTTTGGTGGCATAAATATTGCAAAATTTGCCCATTGTCCGTTGTCAATTCAGCTTCATTTGGGTGAGAAGGAGCTTTGTCGATTAGGAGGAGAGCGTTAATTGGTTTGTAAGGCTATGTCCTTTAAAAACGATGTAACCTTGAAAAGCAACCAGTTAACCTTAAAAATCGGACAAAACTTAAAACGAATATTCACCTGCGGAACAAATGACTCATGAAACCATTGCTTGAAAATAGTCGACGTCATCCAGGCGGATTTCAAGCTCTTATAGTCGGTGGGACACTGAAAGTTTTTAAAGCAGCGACGATTCTTCGCCTATCCAATTACCAAAAGCTTAAGCTTGTTGGATCCAGTGGCGTTTGAACAGCATAAAAACGTGATTCGCTGCTTCTCGGAATTTACCCCTGGGGCTCTCTTCTCCAAACTTGACGCGTACCTTTTCTCTGGCAAAAGTCTCCAGAATAACCCCGACTCATCAGCAGTATATAACTGATCGTTGCACAACTCCAATTCGGCCATTTTAGCTTTAAGTTTTTCTTTAAACGGATCCACTAGCTGAGGTTGCGAAGACAGTTTTTCGCCTGATATTTTAAGAAGACGAATACCGTACCTCTTCTTGAATCCTTGAAGCCATCCATCACTAGCGCAGAAGTTTGCTTCATTTTCTTTCAACATTATAGTACTTACTGGCCAGTTTTTATCTCACATTCGGATAAACCAACGATAAAGGGCTCTCTCCATTTTGGGCAACTCTGAAGAAAGCAGAATTTTTCTATTTTCAGGTCCACAATACGTGTTGTTGACGCATTTTAAAATCACTTGCTTTTTCGCTTTAATGTTACAAGTTGTTGATTTAGCAACATTATATTTCTTTGCTAAAATCGTCACAGGTGAGCTTTTTTTTTTAAAAAAGCCGAGAATTTTAGCCTCTTGTTTTAAAGTCAAGCGCACGGGTTTTTTAGAACTCATTTTCACCAGAAAACATAAGACGAAACACTCTTTGCAAAACCAAAACCGCGACTGAAATATTTTACTCCTTACATGCAATTACGAATAAAATGCCTATTTTATAATTAGGGGACTAGCCAATTTCAGAATTACTTGAGATCAATGTAAACTACATTCAAATAATTGTAACGTTTATTGTTCATGTTATAGAGCTTTTTGGGTTTGTTAACGTTTTAAAAATGTCTGTTCACGTTTTGGGGTGTTCACGCATTTAGAGCGTTCACGTTATCGAGCGTGCGCTGTATTTTACAATTTAATTGTTTTTGGATTTTCGGCAAGTTTTTGTTTGATTTACTTATAGAAAGTGCATACACCCTATTAAGAATAATAACACCGTGCAACATTGAAAATACACCTGATAAATTACACACTGTAGGTTGTTTATATGGTCGAATAATGCATAAGAATATTTATATTATATTTTTATACCCTCCAATTTTTTGTACCCTCCAATTTTTATCTATTTATAAAAAACCGTTTTCTCAGACTTTGCGCGGTAATCTACGGATATCTCAGTCATTTTTTCACCGATTTTCAATATTTTATATGTTTTGAAAATGATATTGTCAGACCTTTCAAATGATGTACAACAAGAAATTATTCAAACTAGTTAGTTGTGATTTTTATTTGATTAAACCTGGAGAAAGTGCTTTTTTTATCATTTTTTTAACTTTAACAATTTTTTTTTGGAATTTCATATACATAGAATCCGAATCCGGGAGAACCGACAAAAAATTTACCCACCCTAATGTACATGAATACATACATATGCCCACATGTATGTAACCACAATTGGCGCAGTTCCATTTGTTAACAAGACTTAAGTGCTTTTAATGTGGTTAGTGCGGTGTATTGTTTACTGGGTACTGCACTTATGCACTTATAATTTGTTTATTTTTGTTTTTAAAATTTGCTTCTTTTGTTTTTTCCGCCTTTCAATTGCTCATTACTCCTGCTGATACAATTTAACTTGACAGCCGCAATTATGGTCGTTTATTTTAAAATATGCAAAAAATGCAACAAAAACAAAACAAACATGAGCTGTTAATTTTATGTTTGCCATTTCTACAGACTTTAAATGAAATTGTGAAAATTAGTTAAAAGTGGTGCGTGTGTGTGTAGTCTTGTATCTGTGTGACTATTGTATGCATGGAAACGTTGGTGTTTTTGCGAATGCATACCTAAAAATTAATGATACTTCAGAAAGCTTTAATGCAAGACTGGCACGCATTTTTATTGAGGCATTCCCTTCAAAAATTTAAAGTGATATGATATGCATACATAAATATATTAGAGCACTTAAAATCTGCAACAGTATTTCTTTTTTGACGATCCCCGTCCATTTTTGGATAGATCGCGATTTAAAAATAACTCCTTTATCAAAAAATATTTTCTTCTAGAGGAAATTAATTTGGCTAGATTGATCTAAAAGGGCAAAAAGTAGTATAAAAACGACCCAGTTAATTATCGTTCTATCGGGTGTTTTTAAAGGCTTGAGAACAAAACAGAAATGTTGTTGGAATGAATTATTATACCGAGTGGAAGGAATTCATTGTGCTACACTCTTTTTGGGGGCGAAATGAAACCAAATCGTCCCCTTAGTATTAAAATAGCCTATACATTTTTTGATGTTTTGAGAAAATGAATTTCAAACTTTTTGTCGAAAGTAGCTCTCACTCAAATCTCGCTATGTCTGTAAATATTTATTATTTTTGACTGACGTTTTGACGCACTTTGTGGAACTAGAATTTGACCAAATTTTGACCACATAAAAATCGACGATGGAGAATCCGAAAATTCAATAAAAAAATAATAGCCTATGAGCACATAGGCTATTGTTATACTTAGGGGACGAAATATACTCTAAAGATAACATAACATAACATAAGAAAATAAGGTTGAATAATAACATGACATAACATAAGAAAATAATAGCATAACATAACATAAGAAAATAATAACATAACATAACATAAGAAAGTAATAGCATAACACAACATAAAAAAATAATAACATAACATAGCATAAAAAAATAATAGCATAACATAACATAAGAAAATAATAACATAACATAGCATAAGAAAATAATAACATAACATAACATAAAAAAGTAGTAGCATGACACAACATAAAAAAATAATAACATAGCATAGCATAAGAAAATAATAGCATAACACAACACAAAAAAAATAATAACATAACATAACATAAGAAAATAATAACATAACATAGCATAAGACAATAATAACATAGCATAGCATAAGAAAATAATATTGTAACATAACATAACATAGGAAAATAATAACATAACATAGCATAAGAAAATAAAGCATAACATAACATAAAAAAATAACTTAACATAGCATAAGAAAATAATAACATACATAGGTATTCCTTGTTTCCTTTTTTGGCCATTTTTAATAATCGCATAAAGTTTTTATCAGAGAATATCTTCAATGAAATGCACCAAGGGTATCTACTTGTGTAACCTTTTAACCTTGTAACTTCTTTGTGAGATGATTTTAAAGTACTTGTCAAATAATGGGTCTAAATGACCAACTATATATAGATATATGTATAATTGGTGCGCGTACAGCCAATTTCCTACTCCTATTTGTGGCCTGCATCTTGATGTTGTTCCACAAAATACCAACTAAGACAGATAAAAATGGGTTAAATTGTTTTGCAAATCAATTATTTCTGAATTTTTATTTCATATGCGTAAATATAATATTATATTTAGCTCAGATTGATACTTTAAAAGTTATTTCTAACTACATTCGAGTAGTTTCTCAAGTTTTTTTAAATTCAAATTTTGATTGAAAGCCAAAATTTGTATCTTGAGTTCTTTACAATAAATACTTTAAAAAAAATTATAACAAAAACTCACTTCAAATGAAGTAACAGACTGTAACAATGTATAACAACATTAAATTTAAATAATTAATGCATAATAAAAAACAGCTTAAAAGCCCATCGTTCTGGATAGGAATTTTCTACACCTCTTGCCTTGGCCGTGTAGTTGAAGAAAACCGTTAGCCTGGTCTTGATTTTTGAGCGAGTTTGTTTACCTTGGCACGATGTTTGCTTAATAATAGTTTGTTTATTTCAGGCTCAAGTATACATGGAAGTCTCATTCCCAGTTAAGATGAGATTTATGACCGCCTCTTAATCAAGAGGAAGTCTCATTCCCAGTTATGCTGAGATTTATGACCGCCTCTTAGTCAACAATTTTCCCTTTAAAGGTTTTAAAGCGAAATTTTTTTTCAAATGAACTTCGGTGTTTTTAGAACCTTGACGATATTAGTGCAGTTTTAATTGCTCACAAGAGATACGCGTTGCTATGAAACCAACGATTTTATTTTATTATTTATTTTAGCTTATTCCTTGACAAATTATAAAAATAAATAAAAACTATTTAAAAAAAAAAACCAATGATAGAGAACGAAAAATGTTTTTTTGTATTTTTTCAAACGAGATTTCTTTTTCAAAGCAAGTGAGAAACGAAAATCGCTAATTCACTTTTAAATATTCACAAGAGGCAAAAATAACTATGAAACCAATGAAGATAAAGACATGAAATTTGACACAGGCGTCAATCAGAGCCTCCAACCAACCAACCTCAAAAAAATGTTTGCCCAATCAACATAACGCGAAAGCCACTTTTTACATTTTTTCGTTTCAGTTTCCTATTTATATTGAGTTGTTGTTATACTTATGTACTTGGAAGTGTCAGCGCCTAACGGAAGGTTAAAATCTAGCTTTTTGTCTTGTCATATAAATGACTTTGTTTTAATTAGTCTTGCTGAACCGCAACTAATATCTAACTACAGGTATTTGTTGTGGGAAATAATGAAAAAAAATCGTGTTATGTGAGTTTGCTGTAACAGACTTTGGTATATTAGGCTGCACTGTCTCTCAAATTGTTCTTAATAACAAATCAATGCCTGAGTCAATGGCAAAGAGTCTATATAATATAGACATGCACATGCAAATGCACTCGCACAGCATTATGTGTATATGTATGCTAGTGGTAGGGAGACTAATGAGAAGGCATAGCAGAATATGTACACACATCTTAGTATGACTCTTTCACATACAGGCTTTTGTACACATATATATGCACGTATGTATGTATGTTTCTACTTATGTATTTCCTAATAGCTATACGGGTATATTCTGCGTGTATGTATGGTTGCATTATGTACTCACCAGCAATGAATACGAAATATTCAGAAATCACTAAGATGGACAGCCAAATGAAGAGCGCTGGTATTGTGCATGCATCTAACCTATCAACTCACCCACTAATTACATCCTTATGCACGTATGCATGGATGTACGCACGAATGTATGGTATATGATGCACTCTTGTTTAGAGGCAGTCTAAAAATTTGCTCTGAGTGCTGCCTGCTTGTAGCGCATTAGGATGCAGAAAAGCTGCTGCATGTAAGCGTGATTGCTTGCTGATTTGTTGCTACATCCTAGTACATATGTATGTACATATGCATACTCCCACATGCACACCTAGATGCGTTGCATGCACTCTGCTTCACTGCGTACCTGTTTTTGAAGTGTAATGCGAACAAAATTTTTCATAGCTTCTGTGCTGTACGGTTCTACTTGCAGTCCGTTTGAGGTTAGCTGATGCTCTCCATTACAATTTCAATTCCTCTTCTTCCCTTCAATTGCTGTCAATATAGCGTTGATATCTTGTGCTTGTTGTTGACTACACTACGCTCTTAGGAGCAATGCTACAGTTACTTCTCCTTGTTTTCTCAAACTACTCATATACAGAGGAGGTGGATGCTTATGTGTGTATGTATGTGAGCATATTTGTGCTCCAATTCATCTCCACTTCTCTTGCCTTGCATTTTCATTTCAAATTGTATGCAATGTTTTCCTCTTTTTTTTGTTGCTATGTATCGCTGTTGGTTATTGATTGTTAGTGTATGCCCTCTATTCTCCTACAAGTTTGTTGCTCTCACTCTCATCGCTCTTGTGGTAGGTACATGGCGTATGCGTAACCCTTTTGTGTAGTAAAGTCAAGCGAATTTTAAAGAGAATTTTGTAACCAAATATTAGCACTTCTTGTGAGATCTCTATGTCATGCCAAAAATCATTAAATATTTAGCAAAGAATCAAATACTTATATGTATGTATATATTGACAATAACTACGTGTACGTCTCTGCGTTTTATTGTTGTCGTTGACCACTTCAGCCAAGTCTAAGGCTGACTGGCCAACATTCAAAGCCAACTGCTCGTTTCCCCATTTTCATGTCTCTGAATTTGTGTAATGCACATTCGGTTGTACATGCATGCATACATAAATACATACATACATATATACAAACATGTGTGCTTATTTGCATTTATTTGAGAATGTGCGGCTTTCGAGTTTTAGTAAAGTCCTCTTCCAGTCAGTTATCGACCCGTCGGTTTTCTGCTAAATGTATACAAATATATACAAGTATGCTCGCACGCACATATGTACATACATATATACATACACATGCATATATATGCATATGTATTTCTGTGTCGTGTGCTTCCCATGCATCTGCCGTTTTGCTCAACCTGGCACTGCCATCCTCTGTTGGCCTTCCTTGATTTTGCAAAGAGCTTCACCTCTGTCCGCCCCAAAAGAATACCGGAAGATTTAGTTTTAAAACTAGAGCAATAGGTTAATATACGTACGTTGTTCGTCTCCATATATGTATGTGCGCATGCATGAATTTACCGTAATCATTTATTTTCCATGCATTCATACATACATACACACTTGTATATGCAATGCATGAGTGTAAATAAATAAATGCTTGATCGCATGCTGCAAATCTTTATTCTTGCGTTTGTGTGTGCATGTGTTGGCGTCTAGTAGTTCAAAAATTTCGCACTTGCACTTGAGTTTCTCAACTTGTGTTTACAAAACTTTCTACAGTTGTGGTTATGTGCGTGTGTGTGTGTGTGTGTGTGTGTGTGTGATTTTCAACCTTGAAAGTTGTATAATAAAATTAAAAGAACAAAAATGCCAAAGCACTCACAAACTTTTGCATATAAATAGATATGTGCCTGCTAAAATGCTTGCTGCACACACACTTATACATATTTTAGCGTGCTGTATGCATGTATGTATGTGTTTCATAGCATAAGTTTGTCTATGGTATTCTGGAAAAGTTAAACACTTGGCACATTTTCTCTATGCCGGGTTTTATGCAGACAGCGTGTCTGGCAAGTTTGCATTGCCTCCCCCAACCACCTTCCAACCTCTTTAGTTACTTTCCCTTGGTGTGTGTTTGGCACCTTTTGCGCAAAAGTGACTTCCGTTTGTTTTGTTTTTATTTATGTTGACTTAATATGTATATTTAAGGTTTTTGTTCGTAAAGGTGTGATATATTCCGGTTTCACAGTGTTTTGACTATCTATCGACTTGTGAAATTTGTAGTTTAAAAGTAGCAATAAATTGATTGGGTTATCAAAACGTAAATGCCAATGATATGCTTCATTTATTTCTAGAGCACTGGTGTACAACAAACATTTACTAGGGTAGGTCAAATAGTTTATTGAACGAAGAAGAAGAAGAGATGTGAAATTAAATATGCAATGAAATTTGCTTTTCCATATACTTATTATTCTTCATTGAAGACCAAAAAAAATATAATTTTTTTGGAATTTTTTTTAAAGAACAGCTATTTACTCAACGAGGCTCACTAATCCACGAGGGTATAAAAATTGTATTCAATTAACGGTTGTATGTAACGGCATAAAGGAATCGAGATAGTTGTAGACATATAGTATCTTGATTAGTTCCCGGAATATATTCCGAAAATTCAAAATACAAGTTTATTCCTCAAAAGTAATATTAACTCCTCCAAAGTGCTGCTCCCCATCTACTGCAATGCATTTATACCAGCGTTTGAGTCAGCTGTTGAAACATTTCTGAAACTCTTTTAGCAGTTCATACAGGAAAAAACAAAAAAAAAAAAATCATATCTTTCTGTGTTGCAAAAAAACGATGTTATTTTTTTTTTTATTGATTCATTCGGAGCTCTCCATTCACTCGTTAAGTATCAATCAAACAATTTAAAGTTTGTGCTCGTTGTTAAGGTGACATTTCACACTAAGAAAATTCCTTTGCGGTACATTTTACAGTTTTTTCTTTGATAAAAGCGAAAGTGTAAACCAAGGCGCTGAAATTGTGAATGGTGTTTATGGTGCCCATACTTTAACATTCAATTTTGGTTTCGTCGACTTCGTTCAGGCATTTTTGATGTTACAGGTGTCGAAAATGTCGATAAAATCACAGCAATAAACGAAGTTGACCGGCATGTTAGTAGTCGTAGCGTCGCCCAGAAGCTAGAGATCGATCATAAAACAATTTCAAACCATTTGCACAAAAAATGTATGCAAAAATAATAGATTTAGTTGTCTCCAAACTAATATATTCAATGAAACTTGGTAAACCGGTTATCCAAGATTGATTGGTATTGAAAATGGGGAAATCAGTAAATAGCCACGGTGCCTGCCTACCATTTGACTGTAATTTTCAAAAATTAAAAAAAAAATGTTATAGCTCTGTTAAAAGTGGAGTAAAACTATTAAAATTTGGCGCAAGTGAAAATTATAGACAATAGGCTGTGCCACGCCTATTTTTGGGTATATGTGTCTACCTCGTTAAAGATTTCATAAATCTGACCTAAACTTGACACGTTTTTCTCCCTACTTCAATTTGATCCCACATAATTTTTATTGAGATCGGATAAAACCACGCCCACTTTTTGTATGCTAAATATAAATTTGCTTCTGTTCCTCTTTAATTCTCATTCTCTTTGAGTTTGTTTGATTTCAAAAATGAACACGCAACTCAAATTAAAATTTACTAAAATGTGTGCGGTAAATAAAGATCAGTCCGTTTCGGTCCGAATGTAGCCTTCCTTACTTGTTTTATATATATTATACTTGGTATCACAATAAGTGCGGTTTGATGTATAGAAAATGTATGACAAATAATTTTAATTTAGTTTAGTTTTAACTGCTTTTTCATAAAAATGCCTTTCAAATTAAAAAAAAAAAAATAAGAATAATTGCACAGATTTTCATCGAAGTTTTGCAGTTTTTTACTCAAAATTAAAACAAAAATGTGTATACAGTTTTGTCACCCACTAAATTCTAGTATAATAAAGAATTCGAAATCGCTTCTTTGAATAAACATTTATATCATTTTCGTTTTTAGCAACCCAAAATTATTCTTGAAATCATATTTTATCCAATTTTATTATTTTTTTATGTCAAATTCTATCATCTACTCACCGGCATACAGAAGAAATTTAGAGAAAGCAGCTGACACATGAATACATCCACGCAGCTCGCGAAAAAAATATAGCACCTCAAGATTTTGCCTAGCTTTGAATATTTATATTTGTTCTTTTAAGGCCTTTTAAGTCAGAGACCCGAAAAAATTATGATTTTCAATTATGTTTTTTTATCAATTGCTTTATTTAAAAGAAATAAAAATATAGCATTAATACATCATGTTTCGACTTGACTTTAGCAAAATTAAAAAAAAAAAAAATAATAATAATTGTAAAAGTTTCGCTGTTTGTATGGAGCCTGTTTCTCTAGAAGTCCCTTGTGGTGATCATCACAAGTCCGTGGAAATTCATCTAAAATCAATCGGGCAAGAGAACACAGTTTTACTAAAAGACAATCTTGTGCCTGATCGAAGCTTTTCGTTTTCAAAATCCACATTATGACGGCCTCAGGAAATTTTACATTTAATTGTAAAAAAAATCGAAATTTTTGGAAAAAAAAATTCTCGATCAGGCACGAGTTTTTTATGTTTTTCAAAGCAGTATACATTTTATTGAAATCTACCGAACGGTGTTGAAGTCACCAGTTCAGAAACATAGTTTCGAGAAAAACGAATTTAAAGTTTTGCGAACGCTCCGAAGCGCCCGAGCGCCCTTTGTTAATTATTGAATAACTTGAAAAGTATTTGTGAGGTTCATTTCAAATTTTCACCCAATATTTTAAAGATATTATACTTTAAGAAAATACAAATCAAATTTTTTGAAAATTCTGACTATCCCTAACCCCTTAATGTTCATTACGTTTCTTCTCATTGTCAAACAAACAAAACTATTAATCCTGATTTCAAACTTTATACAAAAATTAAAAAAAATATCATATTTTCATCAGAATTTCGCAATTTTACAATCCATTTATATTTAGTATAATAAATTGCAAGTTTGAAGCTGCTAGAAAACCCATTTGATTTTTTATAATTTTTTCCTTGATGATGGATGCCAGAGTTACTGCACCAGCGAACAAGCGCATTAATTTCTGATTACATAGGAACAAGCTCAGTAATTCTAATCGCAGAAAATACTTCGATATCATCAGTGTATAGAAGATAATTGGCAAACAAGAAGCAGGTACTAATATCATTAATAAATAGAACGAAGAGTAGAAGAAATACAGCCTTGTGGCACCTCTGAAGATGAAATGAAAGATTCCGAACACTCACCCTCAATCATTACCGCACATCATCTATCGGATAAATAAGATTTCAACCATTGCAAGAAAAGAGAATGAAAACCAATGGAGGCTAATGTACGTAATAGAATTGTGTGGGAAACTTTATCACACGTTTTGATTGATAGCTTTTAAAAATATTTCTGGCAAAGCCGTTAACAAATTTTAATGACAGTTACAGGCGTTTAAAAATGTTTGCCATTTGCTAAAGAAGTCTCCAGTAGTGAACACACCTCAAATGAATAGATCAATCAAATTCTGCTGAAATCGACTGAGCACAGCTAGTATTGAGTTATTGTTGGCTTGTCAATTTTTTTTGTTTTGTGTTGGCTTCTAAATTTTTTGCTGTTACTTAAAACTTTGAGGAAGATATTGGTTTTGAGCAAGTCAGTATCAAAGTGTGTGGGCATTTATTTCCGGTTGCAGTAGCTTTATAAGATTTTCGATCATTTTTCGTTTTTTGAGCAATGACATTTGTACTGTGGCAGCCAAAATAATAGCAGCGTAAAATATTGCCGATTTTTGACAATTTGTTTTTTTTTTGTGTTTGCGTATTGATTTCCATATAAACGGCTGAATATTTAATATAAATTTTGACAAAAAAAAAGTGTTGAGATTTATTCAAGTGATCTAAGACTTATGGACATTGCCGAAAATATTTCAGAAAACAGGTTTAGTTTCAAGCTTGAGTATAATAAGAAGTAACTGAAAAAATTTTGAAAAAAAAAATTATAATTTTGAGAAATGTTCAATGTTGAAAATATTGGTATTGAATTGTTAAAGTGAATATCTTCAGTTGTTGTCAACATCAAACAGTTTTTTTTCAATTTTGTTTTTGTTTGTAAAAAAAAAATTTTATTTATTTTATTAGACCTTTTTGTGGAACAGTTTTTTATAAAAAATTTTTGGGAAATTTTTTTTTCTAAAAATTTCAGAAAAAAGTTTTTATTTTTATTTTTGATTTTTGGAGAATTTAGTTATATATGTAAGCAAATAAACTGAAAAAATCTTTGAAAAAAATTCAAAATTTTGAGACTTATTCAATGTTCAAAATATTAGTATTGATTTGTTAGAACTGAATATCTTCAGTTCTTTAAACATTTTTGAAATTCGTTTTTATATACTTCTTAAATACATTTTTTGGAATTTTTTTTTATATTTTTATAAGAAATTTTTCGCGAAAATTTTGTGAACTTTCGTTTGTAAAAATGCTTTGGGGAATGTTTTTAGTTAAAATTTTTCGGAGAAGGTTTTTTTTGTAAAAACAAGCTTGGAGAATTGCTTTTTGTAAAAAAATCTTTGGAACATTTGTAAAAAAAAAAACAAAAATTTGGAGTACTTTTTTTTTTGTAAAATTTTCTTTTGGTGTATATGAGCGATTCCATGTCAAGTGATATACTACATATGAGTAATTGGGGCATTGCCGTAAATTTTTTGAAAATTTTTTTAGTTGCAAGTATAGAATAAGTAGACAGAAAATTTTGGAAAAAAATTATGATTTTGAGATTTGTTGAATATTGAAAATATTGGTATTGAAATTTGAATGGTATTAAAGTGAATAACTTTAGTTGTTTTAAAAAAAATGTTTTTCAAATTTTTTTATTAATTTTTTTTATATACTTAAAAATTTTTTTTATAAGATTTTTTAATAACTTTTTTTGAATTTTTTTATGTATTTAAAAAACAATTTTTTTTTTAATTTTTTTATATACCTTAAACAAAAAAATCTGATTTTTTATATACTTCTAAGAAAAATTTTTGGGGAAAAACTTTTATATTTTTGTTTGTTAAAAATTTTTGGGAATTTTTTTTGTTAATTTTTGGATACTTTTTTTTTAATTTTTGGAGAATTTTGTTTTTCCGAAAAGTTTTCTGGGAAATTGGTTAAATTTTTTTTGGAGAATGCTTTTTCTGAAAATTTTTTGGGTTTTTGTTTTAAATTGTTTTTTGTACATTGTGAAATCCCTTTTCTCCTATCAGATTTTTTTTCTTATTTTTGTATAATATTTTCCTTCGAAGTAATCGAATTATTCTACAAATTCGGACAAAAATTGTGAAAGTTTAATAAAAATATAATTTTTTTTTTTTTTTTTGAATCTTATACAAACTCTCACTCTTTTTGGGGACAGTTCTTGTTTATTTAAACATTTTTGGGGACTATTTTTGTGTTAAAATTTTTGATGAACATGTTTTTTTTTCCTTTTCCTCCATCAATTTGTACAAAAATTTGATTATTTTGCACAAAAATATAAAGCAAGAAAAGAGTTTTTTCTCTTTTCTTGCTTTTTTTCTACAAATTCTGACGAAAAGGTGTGAATTTTTCTTGAAATTTAAAAAAAAAATTTAAAATTTAAATTTAAATTTAGAATTTTTTTTTGAATTTTATACTAGCTCTCGGTCTTTTTGGGGACATTTCTTGTTTAGTTAAACATTTTTGGGGACTATTTTTTTTTCTTAAAATTTTTTAGGAACATTTTTTTTTCCTTTTCCTCTATCAAATTTTGTTCTCTTATCTGGCTTTATATATTTTTTCGAAATAAACTAATTTTTCTACAAATTCTGACGAAAAGGTGTCCATTTTTCATGAAACTTTGTTTTTTAATTTTATTTATTTTTTATTTCAATTGAATACTAGACTTCAGACTTTGAGCTATATAGTGTTTTTGTGGGAGACTGTAAATAACTATATTTTTATAAAAATAAAAGTAAAAATAAAGTAAAAAATATATAGTCAAAACTTTGCTACTATTATTTTTACCACCACTGTACATATTCACTAGAGTAACATTTTTATGCGTTTTAATTTAAAAAAAATTTGAATAAAAACTATAAAAACCCAGTAGCAAGGTAAATTACTTACCAGGCGTTCAATCACATTGAACTCGCAGTAGTCTTTTTGAACTTTTACAGCAGTTTTTCTTACTCTTATTCACTTTTACGCATGCAGATACATTCACACAAATATTTGTCTCAAAAGATTATGTACAAAGTTATCTCATAATTTTAAGGTTCAAGAGCATGAAAGCGAATTTCATTGCACACAAACAAAGTAGCGCGCGGGCAACGCACAATACACTTTTGAGGTGTGCTTGTGTGTGTGTATGTGTGTGAGTATGTATGATGAATGCTCAGATGTGTCCGTAGAATGTCTAGTCAAGTACAATATTTGTGTTGGGTCAACAAATTTTAATTGAAATGAAGTTCTAAGTTAAGTGAGTGTCAGGCGTCGTTAACATGACATTTATGCCATTTAAAGTGCCACACTTGTTTGACTTTTTGGTGGTTAATTTTTTTTGGAATTTTTTATGTAGTTGTTTTTTTTTTTACAAATATGCAATATAGCAACAAATAAACTGTGTAACTAAGCGCAGTAAGGACAGTCGAATGAACTTGCCTTTGAGTACTTGGGGTTTTTATAAAAATAATACACTTTTTTTTGCTGCTTTTGTGCTATTCTGTTTCGTTTTTTCCCCCTTTTTTGCTTTAACATCATTCGGTGAAGCCAAGATTTATTGCTTTTCCGTTGATCTTTTGCTTTAACTAAAAATACAAATTTTTGAATTCATAAAAAATATGTTGACTTATATAGTTTTGCATGGCTTTTCAGCTAAAATACTTTATGCGTTTATTTAGCCATTTCATTTGTTCAACGTACGAGAAAGCGTTAAGAAGTATTTTACAGTTGAGTGAAGTGGTTGTGGTGTAAGTTCTGAATGTTCGGAGTTTGAAAAAGGTACTAGTTGTTTACCTAATATTCAAAAAAAAAGATAGAAGTTGCTTGACTTTAAGTGAAAATTTGAGAACATTGAAGAAAAATATTACTGGCCAAAAATTATTGAAATGCAATTGGGATTGGATTGAATGCATTTAAAAATTAAAGTGTCACATTAAAAAAACAATTTTTTTTAAATGTTGTTTTTTTGATACGCGGAAAGAGACTATTGCAAGGACCTTAAGTGTAAAAAATGCCAAAAATAAAATGAAAAAAAAAAAAAAATACAAACAGCGGCGTAGACTGAGTTCCACTAAATATAATTCTAACTGGTTCGCCTAAGTTTCTAAGAAAAAAAATTATATAAAATTTGAATTTCTAAAACTCTTCAGCTGAATTTTGCAAAATCTTGGAAGCCCAAAATGAGAAGTGAATAAAATGAAGTACAAAAACAAAAACAAAACAGCTCTCTAACATATGGCGCGAGAATATTAAAAGCGCCTGAACAATGAAAACAGCAAAAACAAATAAAAATAAAATAAAATAAAAATAAATGTCTAAAAATTGTCAGCTCTTCAGTTGAACTTTGAAAATTCTTAGAGGACAGCATTTTGTGTAACAAAAAAAAACAAACAAATAAACAAAAACAAACAACACAATAGTTCTCCAACATCAAGGGCAAGAATATAAGAAGAACCTGAAGAATACAAATAGCAAATGAAAATAAACAACCAAATAAAATTCCAGTCTAGACCAAACGCAAAAAACTGATTTATACTAAATGTATTCTAGTTCCATATGATTGGAGCTGATTGTGCAAGCAAAAACAAAAGAAAAAGACGATATAAAGACTATATAAAATTATTATTTCTAAAGAAAAAAACAGATATTCCGATCTTGTAGGACAAAGATGAAAAGTGAATAAAATGAAATATTTTGTGTCGAAACTCAAAGATGTGTATTTCTCGAGCTCTTGAAGGACAATATTTTATGTAATAAACCAAAAAAAAAGAACATGGGTCTTTAACATCCGAGGAGAGACTATTACAAGGACTTCAGTAATAAAATGAAAACCGCAACGCTAGAACTGATTTCCATTCAATATAATTCCGAATGATTAGTGCTGATTTTCCACTACAAAAAAAAAGAAAAGACTCCTACAAATATTACGATTAATTTGAGTTTTGAACGCTAAAAAAACTATTTCGTATAATAAATTACAAAAAAAAAAAATATTGAAAAACAATTAAACAAAGCATGCGCTCTGAAATGTGTGTAGCAACCAGCTCCAGCGCTGTTCTCTTCACAATTTCGACTGTTTTGAACTTCGCACACTACGAAAATGGTATCACTGAACTCGAAAAGTATACGTTGCTATAGCGCCGACTGGGGAGCAATGCCAATACTAGCAGTAATTGTTGATCCCGAAATTGCGGGATTACACGAAATTTATCCGGAAATTTCGGGATCATTGAAGTCATAAAAGAGAATTCGAAGAACACACTCGAGCTTGACTTGTTTACAGTAGCACAGAAAACAAACTATGTGACATACCACGCTGAAATTTGCCATGTAAGCTTATAACAGTCCTACCAAAAAACAAAAAATTTATTTTTGCCATATGTCATCCGCGGACCGTTTTATTGATACCGTCTCGTTCATATTTGAGCAGAAGGTACTTTGTGTAATCGCTTCATTTCGGGACTCGTCCCGATACATACATTTTTTAAATTTGTTAAGAAATTAATGATGTGAATGTTTTTTATTAAAACTTTTTTTTCAAACTGTGTTTTGGTATAGGTTTTAGGCATACTAGGGATGGGATGCCAATGAAATTTTAATCTCGGCATTTCGGGATATTTTTAAAGTAGTCCCACATTGAGGCATAAATTTCTGATTATAAGTATCGAGTAGAAATTCAATAAGCGAAAGCTATCTAAATGCTTGGATCATGAAATGAAATTATTTAAAATTTAAGTCAATTGAAATTACAAACAAATCTTAAAGTTAAATTTTTTTTAAATTTTATTTAAAAAAACCAATTGGTTCAGTAAGGCATACATCAAAAGTAAGACTGCAAATGTAAGTTACTTTTTAAATTGCACAAATATTATAATAACTAATATAAAAAAAAACATTAAGCAAAACTAACCAAAATTTATAAAAACAAAACCTCTTGACATGCATTTCTATTTTACTCCGTGACACAAAACTAAATAATCAGGTATAATTAAAGCCATATATAAAAAATAGTTTATTATTATTCCGGGTGTAGTTTATGCGTAGGAACATCAAAGTATTTCAAGTGGATTCTTCTAATTTTGACCTGCACCCGAAAAGCTTTTATTCTGATCAAATTTAGTACTAAAAAAGTTCTTACGTCTTTGCATTCGCGGAATCTTAAACTTTCGCGAAAATTTTCTATGAACTGCTTTACTTGGCGCAGAAAAATTAAAAAATCGCAATTTTATAAATAAAAGTTGTAAGCCTAAAAAAATTTTTTTTTCAATAAAGGCTGTTTAGTTATAAACAAAACGATGAGCAGTGCATTTACTAAAATTTGAGGCAATCTTTTTATGGCATAAACAGACCTAAAATTCTTACAACAAGCCATCAAAATATTCACTGCTTTCAAGCGAATTTATAGGCTATGAAAAATATATCCTTATTCCGACCAAGCACAAAACACCCGAAACTAGCATTTTCTGTTAAACTTTGTTTTGCCAAAACCATTTTTCATTCAACATTAGGGTAGGTTAGGTTACAGTAGTTGCCTCTCCCCATCAGCGTGTGGAGATATCCACTTCAGCGTGGATGTTCATTCTGATATCACCAGTTTGGGTTCAATTTCCCCCTCTAATTCTCAAGATTTATTTAGTTGGAGCACTTTTCCCAACTTACCATTATCATTACCCTCACTTTGTCAGGCCGATACACAAATTTCCCTTCTCTCAAAGCAAAAGTTGATTTGCCCTTTAAAATTTATAATTCGCTTTAAAGGCAAGTAAAGTGAAGTGTATTTACTTCGGGCGCTGTAAATGAAGAGCCGTTGATTTTGTTCACGCGCGAGTTTTGTAGGTAATTTAACAAAATATTGGGCTTTTACTTCTTCCCGTAGTTGAAAAAATTAAAACAATTCAAAGATACTTTAAAGCATAGAATAGTTTATCAGGTCGGCTAATAAAGTTCACTTGATTGGTTAGAAGAGAAAAGGGCTATGTAACCGAAGAACAGCTGGTTTTGCTTACTAGCTTTAGCAGCCTTGAAAGCAGTTGAACAAACCAGTGGACTCTTACTCCAGTTTTGCCGTAGTTTCGTTAGGCAGTTGAGAAAAGAAAAATAATTAAAGTGCACTTTAAAGTTAGAAATAGTTTATCGGCTCGGTTGGTGAAGCTCATTTTACTGCTCAAATGAGAAAATGGCACATATTGTTAGACTCATCGATGTAAAATTTTCAGTTGGCCCTTTGCCATATCTAGATCCTTGCAAACTCCATTTTAGTAGCTGCTAACCTCATCCACAAACCATGAACGAGGACCTGACAAGGTTTGCGTATTATTCTTACATGAACATAACCAAATGTAACTTTGCTTAGGTGAAACAATTTTAAAAGTTTGAAATTAAGAAGAAAATTAAATAAATGTTTTTCTAAACCAAATTTTGCTACTTTATCTGAAACTTCTTGCTCATTTCGCGAAAGTTTGCTTGCTTCCCTCAAATTTTCCAATTTTATCTGTAAATTCTTGTGCATATCGAGAAGTTTACTTGCTTCCTTCAACATTTTCCACTTAATAGTAGGAGTGTTTCTCGAATATTTTCCCCTCTAAAGTATCATAGCAAAGATCAAAGTGAAATTTTTTAATAAATTTTGTTTTTGTTGCCAAGCAAATACGAATCTACAACCCGAAATCGCGAAAAATGTTTTGTTTTCTTTGCCTGAGCTGATTGACATTTGAGTCTGCCAGCATAAATATCGATTTCTCATGAGTTCAGTGATACCAACTTCTTCGTATTCCTAGTGGAGTAAATTGTTTTTTTTTTTTATTTTTTACCACCAAAGTACTTGAAAAAAAAATAAAAATAAAAAAAAAAATCCAAAGTTTCTTCGTAGTGGATTAAATTTCCTATAATTTTTTTTTCCCACGAAGGTTCTTAAAAAAAATTCTAAAAAGTAAAACCAAAATTACAATCCAGCGATACAAATTTCTTCGTATTCGTAGTGGATTAAGTTTTTTATAATTTTTACCACGAATACTTGTAAAAATCATAAAAGAAAGAAATCCAAACTTACTTATAGATCCAGCTAAAGTAAATTACTAAATTATTGTAAAAAATAAATTTGCTCTTAAATAAAAAATGACGTCACTATTACGTACGCCCGCTCAGTTGGTGCTACTCGTCTTTTGCGCGCTTTGTTTGCAATCCACCACGCATAGCTTCGATTTTTTAAGACGCCTTCGACGAAAGAAAACCGAACGACTATGGACTCACCTCATCGGGCAGAAGACTATGGACGATCTGCATGAAGCCGAGAAAGGCAATGTTCTCATAACTGATTTGGATCGGAATATGCGTCAGCTCTTCGTTGATGTGCGTCGCTATTCAATGAAACGTGCAAATGAGGATATGGAAAAGATCTACGAACAGAATTTGGCCGAAGGCAAAATGCAACCCGTCATACCGCCAACACAACCATTTCCTTGCGATCTAAGTTATGCGCGTTCCACATTCCCACCAACTTCGGTGCATCAGCTGCGACCGGGCGATATTGATGTGATTGCCTCCGTTGGTGATTCGCTTTCTGCGGGCAATGGCATAATGTCGGTTGGTGTGGTGGACATTATGAATGAATATCGCGCATTCTCCTTCTCCGGTGGTGGTTATGGTGATTGGCGCACTTATCTAACCTTACCGAATATATTGCGAGTATTCAATCCAAATCTCTATGGCTACTCTACCGAAAATGAATTGACTATAGACAGTACATCGCACTTGAATATCGCCGAACCGATGATCATGTCACGAGATCTGCCATTTCAAGCACGCATACTTATCGATCGATTGCGTCAGAATCCGAATGTGAATATGGAGAACCATTGGAAACTACTCACCATATTCGTGGGCAACAATGACATTTGCTCCGACATGTGCCACCATGATAATATGACCGATTTTCTGTACCGTCATGAGATCGATATGCGCCGTACACTCACTTTGTTGCGCGATAATGTGCCACGTTTGCTGGTCAATATAATAACCGTACCCAATATGGTGGTGTCAATTTATCCGATGCGCAATGCGCCATTTCGTTGTTTTGTTGTGCATCATCTTGGCTGTCATTGTGTTTTCAGCCATGCCGTAGGTGAGCGAGAGTTACATCGAGCCTATGATTATATAAAAAAATGGCAAGAGGTGGATCAGTATATTGCGCAGTTGCCAGAGTTTCAAACAAATGACTTCGCTGTGGTCTATCAGCCGTTCCTGTCGCATGTAGGCACACCAACGAAGGAGAATGGTGAAACAGATTATCGTTACTTTGCAAGCGATTGCTTCCACTTCAGTCAGTTCGGGCACGCGTCCATGGCGAATTCATTGTGGAACAACATGTTGCAGCCACTGGGTCAAAAAAGGCAGGACATGGTGCCGGCATTCAGCGAAATCGAGTGCCCCAATGAGCAGCATCCGTTTATAGCAACGCTCTACAACAGCTGGCAGAGGAAGTAAAGCAGGAAAGAGGATCAGTTTTGAAGTACCTTTTCAAGCTCGTTGTGTTTTAAATGTTTAGTTTTTAAACTAAGTATTCTTTTTTTAATCTTATGAATGTTTTAAATGGTAATAGAGTAGTTTTAAATATTTTAATGTACAATATTAGTTAGAATTATCTTTCAATAAAAAGTGTTGAATTGGGTCTCAGGGAACTGTTTTCTTCGAGTGGCCAAGAAGAATTTGAATGTGCTTTTGTATTAGAATTGTCTTAAATATGCCCATATTGCCATTCTTATCCTGCTAAACCTGCATATCGAGCTCCAATACTGGACGTTCGAACTCAAATATTAGACGATCAATTCACTTAAAATATGCACAAGTCTACTGCGATTCATCGCGATGATCGAGAATGACGATTACTGATGTCCACTCGGTTGATAGAATGGCATCAGCTGAAAATCCGGAGACAGTTCAAAGGTTTGCTCTCATCAAAATCAGTGGCCCATCCCCACTTGAGCGCTTAACGCTATGCTGAATGTAATACCTATGAACATCACCGGCAAAACTAAACAGATCTAAACTACGCACACTCCAGTACCCTCGGAAACCTAAAGTTCATCATCTTTTCCCGTTCATATTCCCGCAAGCGAGGAGTGGGCGGATTGCTGCCTTTTTAGACAAGGGATGATAAACATGTTGACCGATGGCTCGAAGTGCGAAGGAAGGCTGCGTGGAGTTGTATGCAGCAAGAAGCTCCCCATCAACGTTAAATCTAGGTTAATGGACTACTGTAGTATCTTCCAAGCGGAGGTAGGCGCAATCAAAGTAACTGTTGGTTGATTGCTTACTAGTGTAACTACTGTTATGGAGGTAAACATTTACTTAGAGAGTCCGGGAGTTCCTGACTTTTCTCTCGACTGCATCCGACTACTCTGGGAGCCAAGCCGGTATTAGTGTACTGTACTCCTTTCTGGTTCGCTCGAATTTAGTCGGGGAAATCACGACTTCTCTGTCACCTGATTCCGACTACTCCGATATGATTCTTATTTGTGTTCCCGGCCACAGGTATATTGCGGGAAGGAGCTAGCTAGACGGGGGACCTTTGAGGTAGGAAATCTGTAGTCTACTCCTCGAAAAATAGGCTGCGAATCCATTCAACGAACGTTGGGTAAGTACTCAAACATGCAATGTCGCGAGATCCTTCTGGCCAAGGGTAGATCGAAGGCGCTCGAGGGAGCTTCTAAAGCTAACAAAACCGTTTTTCTTCCTTTCATCCTCATAATGGCCATAATCTATTGCCTTTGCATCTAGGTCCGCCAGCCGATGAGACGACAATTCGCAGTTCTCTCTCTCTGCACAAAGCTGAATATTTTTTAAGCACTATTTAGTTCATCTCTCATTTATAAAGAATGTGACCACTAGATTTTATTTACAACTAGTGCAACTAGGAATTTTAAACCTCATTAAGGAGTCTGAAATTCCTAAGAAATTCCAGTCTTTATGAGTGAGTCTGGATGTGAGTTTACAAGCTGCATGGCTGATCTTTAAATTGTTCGGTATATGATTACCAATGGAATTCTAGTCTGCATTAGGGTGGTGGTCGGTGTATTTGGTTAAAGGTCCAGAAGGGTATTTGGGTGAAGGATCGGCATACAAAGGGTCTTCTAAGTTACATTGTCTCTGCGTTCCCATGATGTGTGACTTTATCTTAAACAAAAAATAAATAAAAAAGTAGCAGAGAGGTGCTACAGGGTGGGTGCGTAACATTGTGCCTTGTGCCCTTGTTTCGTTAGAAACTCTTGCAGAATTAACAGGAAATTCAAGGGTCATAAGTTCGAGCCATTCTCGGCGAGTTCGGAGCGGATACGAAAATTTTTGTGTGCAACTGTTTCAGAACGCCAACATAGAACTAATATTTAATATTTGTCCGGAGTAGTACGCATTTTTACTCATGATAAATTATGCTGCCGATATCGAAAAAAAATTACCAAAGTTGTCTACAACCCGAATCGAACATACTCGCTTTCGCTAGGAGGTCCTCATCTTTTTCCATGCACTGCTGACTTTGTTTGCGGTCCTTAGTGTTGTACTTAAATATCCAGGTCTCATCCCCAGTGACTACCCGACTCATGCAATCTTTACCATCGCTTTGAATGCGGACCACCAAAACTCCGCAGATCACTTTCTATGTGAGTCATTCACTTGAACGACACCGCTAAAACTGTTATCTTTCAAAAACGCGCATACAACGCAAACCAAACCCATCGACTTCGAACTTTGACGAGGAATGAGGAAAGGTGTTTTCTTTCTAGATTCTAACTCAGTATTGCCAGTTGTGGATTAGTCGACTAATGACTAAATTCCCGGAACTTACTTGCAACACCTCGTGCCTCTCAGTTAGTAGAGGAGTCGCAATACAAAAGTCTCAATACGTCAATATATGCGCATCTCGGTATTTGTAGATGCAATATTTGGGTTTATAACCCCTAAATCCATTATCAGTATATCTATGTAGCGAAGCATTTGACGAGAAATTGCTGTACGATAACTTTTTTGTGTTTTTCTTTCTATTTTCCTAAACGGGACAAAACGACCCATATATAAAGTAGCTAGAAGGTTAATATGTAATAGAAAAAACCAGTGTTTGCATTGCGTAGCAGCAATATCAACAAAAGCACTGTTCTGTTCTCGCTACTGCTCTGAATTTGAATTTGAATAGATGAGTAGGCGAGTAAGTAGCGCGAATCGCGGGATCAACTGTTTTGCTCTGCTCCAAACTACGTTTCGTTACTGCCAAGGCGAATTTATTACAGGTGACAGCAAACACATATAAGTAAAACCCTACATGTATTTGTTATTGCGTTTGGTCCAACCATCACGTCAAAATCAGCAAGCAAATGTAAACATACGAATGTAAACATACCAATACATACAAACAAAGCATATCATTTTGACGTAAGCCATACCTACGGTGAAAAATTCAGCTGGGTGAATGCTGTCATCTTAATAAATCCACCTTGGTTACTGCTAATGGCTCAGAGTAATAATGGAAACAAATTTTAACTGCTCTCAGTAGTTGGACTAGTAGCACAGAACTTGGAGTCGGCCTGAGCGCTACTTGTGACATAATTCATGTGTGCTCCAGCAACTGCTACTGGTCTCGCAGTACTCAACTATACTCGACCAACCTGTAATACATAACTTGTGGATTATATTTACAATACAGCACCTGAAAAAAGCACAAAAAATGCGTCCCACAAATCAAAAATTAACGCTGCTCAAGTAGCAGCTATGGGAGTAGCAGCCGAGCAACAGAAGCGAGAGCAGTAGCGGTAGCTGGAGTACATACGAATATTTTCTCAAGTAGCGCTCCGGCCGACTCTAAGTTCTGTGCTACTACATACTTCAACAACAGAAAGCTCTTAATTTTTTTTTGACTATTGCTTTGAATTACCAGCAGTAACGAAACGTAGCTTGGAGCGGAGCAAAACAGTTGCGCGACCTGCTCGCCGATTCAGCCGTTCTAGTTGAGAGCAGTAGCGAGAGTAAAAATGAAAACTAGGAAATGGCGCAGCAATTTCAATTTCTGAAGAAAACATTCTCTCTGCCGAGCGGAGCAAAACAGTTGATCCGTCGTTTTGCGCTACCTGCGCTACCTGCTCTAGTATTGATCTGTTCAAGTTCAGAGCAGTAGCGAGAGCAAAAGTGTAGGAAATAGCGCAATAATTTCAATTCCTGGAGAAAACATCCTCTCTTTATGCTACGTAAAGTGTAGAACATATTTTGTACCTGAGATGCCAAGATCTTGGAATTTCAGGTACCTGAAGGGGAGTAAACTTTGATCAATTCAAATAAAAATCAGACGTAAAATGGAGGATGAAAGTTGGTGTATGAAAGTTGGTCTTCCGTAGCCCGCCTTACAATATTCCGTAGGCAAAAGCTTTTCGTGGTGCGCTGTTATCTGCGGCATCAGCTCGTTTCTCATGCGTTTGCCTTTAGCAGCAAATTATTCCCACTTTTTAATATAACCAAATATTAATTAAATATATATTGCATACATCTCTCATTTTTTTTTCCTATTCCATCAACCTTTCACACTCACTTCTTACGCATTTGACAACGCCCACTGTGATTTTAATTTAAAATGTTTCATACTTTTCAATGATATCATCTTTTTCTTTGTATGTTTTATATTTTTAATTAATCGAAATAAATTTAAAAAAAATGTGCTTATAATGCACAAATATATGCATGGCAACGGCGAAAATGCGGCTGTTGTTGTTATGGACCAGGAGAGGTCATAGGTAAGTGTTAGCTGTTGCTGGCTGTTGTATGATGGCAATGGCAATGGCAACTGCTGACAACGCCCGTCCGGCAACCGGACAACCGGACCCGCCCCGAAAAAAATATCTACATATGCACATACATACATAAACATATGTACAGATTTATTTAAATAAAAAATCATAAAAATTGAGAAACAAAAAAACACAAAAAAAATTGGGGGAAAGATTAAAATTAAGGACGAACGGAATAGTATAAAAAATCCGAAATCCTTGTCATGATTGTGAACAGATAGATATATACCGAAACCATTCGACGTTTACAACAATGCACGCCCACTACATGCGCACATACATGCATATATATATATGTATATGCGAGTGTATGTATATGAAGGCCATATGTGTGCTGCTGAATTCATGTATGCAGCTCATCATGCACGCGTGTGTGTGTGTATGTGCTTGCATGATTAAGGGGTCAAAGCGGCAGAACAGCGGCACATTTTCATGCCATTTATGTATGTATGTATGTACGCTCGCATGCACTTGTATGCTTGTGATGAATATGCACATACCCACACATACCCACACATACATACATACATGCATACACACATACATATGCCACAACGTGTGCTCGTTTACTGAATAAATCAGAAAAAAGAAATTGAAATAAAAAAATCCCACGAAAAAAAGGTATTTAAAAAATGTTGCATGAAATGGAGAAAAAAATGAAATCATATTAAAAATGCAACGCCACGCTGAAATGAATACACACAGTGAAAGCAAAAGAAAAAAAAAATAATAATAAACGAAAAACAGAAAAGTATTAAAAAATGAAAAACAAATGTGAAACGCGAAAAAGGGACACACAACGCAAATTTTGTTGTGCAATAAATGCGAGATGGAAATGGTTGAAAGGGAGATGGAAGAATGTAGCATTGGTGCGGGTAGCGGCGGACAGCTTAAGTGGTAGGTAAGCAAGTGGAAGGAGAAAGAGAGAGAGAGAAATGTTTGTGGACAGAGCATCGCTAGTTGGGGCGGTTGGCTGGGTGCCGGGCTGCAACGATGACTGCCTACCTCCTGCCTGGTGGGTTGGCATGCGGTGGCGTCGAAGGGGTTCTATTTATAGTTGGTGGAACGGTTACATTATGAAGTGTCCGAAAAAAGGGCGCTTGCTGCGCGCGTCAGTACCGAAACAACGACAATAACAATAATGGTAATAACAACAACAACAACACGTACAATAACTGCGCCAGCGAAAGCCATTGCAAAAAATGGAATAATAAAGTTAAGAGGGTGCATTTTTTCTCGCTTGTTAACCAGTCGCGGCAGGTTAGCATACTTACATTTGCACAGCTCTATGCAGATGCTTTGTTGCAGAGCTTCGCACGTGTGTGTGTGTGTTTGTGTGTTCTGATGTGCATATGCGTAACTAACTAATATGAAAATAAAATTGTTGAGCAAAAATTAAATCCTAGAAAAATCGACAAAATGTCCTGTAACTTGTCCCATGCATTGTCATGGCATGACCGAATCGCCATGAAATATTTCACGTTTAAGTGGAACAGCGACCGACCGACCGACTGACTGGCCAACCACCACCTGCATGGATGTAACAATAATATCAAAAACAAAAAAAAAAAAAAAACGGAAACAGCAACAAGAAGCTGCCGTATTATTTCAACGTCAGCGCGACTGTTGTCGCATACTTTTGGGGGCAATCATTTTTTCCATATCATACCATTTCATTCCATTTTTGAACGCAAACAACAAGTCAGCAACTGAAATGAAATACACATTTAACTGCATGTGTGTGTGTGTGTGTGAGAGGATGGCACGTAAGTGCGCTTGCTAACGCGCGATACGATTGTGATGACGAATCTCTGTGTGGCAGTGTGAAGCACCGTTTCGTGTCCAGGCTTACGTGTATCGCAAATGACTACCCGTTTGAGGACCTGCAGCTAGCGTTGACCGCTGCTACGAGGTGTAGTATGTCATATGACACTATGGCAAAACAAAGAGAAACAAACAGAAACAACAACAATTAGCAATCGACAACAACAACAACCACAACCACTGTAGTGTTGCAAGCGCTATTGTACTGAAATGTGACAACAATTCGACGGCAAATAAAAATACTTATATAAAATTAAAATCCAACAGCAGCGCTTTTCGTCGCGCGCGCACACTCACACACTCACACTCGATCATACATAAACTTATGTATATATGCATGCATACAAACACCATTGCAGTTGCGCGGTTTCATATCGCGCGCAACTGTTTTCATATCCGCATCCGTTTGCATGGGGTGTGGGGCAGCGATAGCAAGGTATGACAGTTGGTTGGCGCAAAAAAATCACAACGAGCTCACCAGTAGCCGCTTTTTGCTATCTTTTTTCCTTGTTTTTTTCTTTTTTGTTTTTTCTTTCTCCACATTGTTAATTTTTGCACTTGCTGTTGTTGGTGTTGTTGTTGCTGTTATTATTCTTATTACATCCAATATCGTCAACATCAGCTCCAGCCGTGGCAGTAGCAGTTACAGCAATGAGTGTAGAGTGACAGCACCAGTGGCAGCTTCAACAAAATCATCAAACATCGGCGAATATTGAAAGAGTGGTGGTGGTTGGCAATGGTTTGAATACAATTTTTATAACCAATCTATCAAAATATATACGCCCATTTTTTGCGCAACGCAAATACCTATATGCATGCATACATTCATGCACATATTTATGTGTGTATTTACAATATCGAAATATAAAAATGACTTGAACAAAAATAAAAATAACGAAATTCCTTATACCAAGTGTTTGCATGTATGTATCTGCACCTGAAATGCCCGAATATGTGTGGAAAATTTAAAATTTCTTTAAAAATTTTGATTCCACAGAAAATTCAACTACGCTGAATTTGGACTATAAAATTTGCATCCGAGAGATTTAGACTTACGTATGACTGGAAGTGAAAAATACACTTCACGTATGACTGAATGTGAAAAATACACTTCGTCTTGCGAAATATAAATCTAATTTCACTGCACAACATAATCGATATTTTTCCAAAATAAAAATGTTCCGGAAATGGTTTCTGTTAGAGGGGAACAAAAAAAAAAATGCAGGTCAAAGTTTTCACCTCTTGCACATTTTCATGATAAATCGGCGTATTGCAAAGTTCCAACTATTTATTTATTTAAGTATCCGAATACAAGAGCCTTACAGACTAGAGCCATGCATTTACTTACAGGGTGAACGATATGAAGTGTTACCTTTTCAAAACACTATATCTTTTTGGTGTGAAATTAGTTTTTATTGATTTCAGAAACAAAATTGTTCAAAAATGATTACAATTTTAACATATACATATTCACTTTAGCTCGATATGACCACCTTTTGCCTTGACTATAGCCTTCAAACGGTCAAAAAAAGAGGTGCATGCTGCACGAATGTCATCTTGAGGTAGTTTGGCCCATACTTGTATAATCGCTTTTTTCACCGCTTCCATACTGGCATATTTTTTAGTCCTCACCTAGCTCTCCAAAATGGACCAGATGGAATAGTCCATCGGATTTGCGTCTGGCGAATTCGAAAGCTATTTTTTGGATGAAATGAAGTGTGGAACATGGTTTTTTAACCATTCTTGGTTCACACGAGCTTCATGAGACAGTGCTCAGTCCTGTTGGAACGTCCATGGTCTACGACCGAAATGTTTGCATGCGCACGGCTCTAAAGCAGCTTCTAAAATATTTTCCCGATAATAAGTCGCACTCACTTTGACACCAGGCTCGATAAAAACGATTGGAGAGCGTCCATCAGTGGTCACTGCGGCCCAAACCATTACTTGCGATGAGAAATTGCTTCGAGTGGCTATACGTAGGCTCAAATTCTCGTATGAGCGTTCGGCCAAGTAAACACGATCGTTTTGAGTGTTAATGAACTGCTCAATTGGGAAATTTTTTTCATCAGAAAACACAATGTTAGGAAATACTCCACGTTCGTGCAAGCGTAAGAACTCCTTTGTTCTTTCGCACCCAACTTTTTTTTGCTGGGGTGAAAGATCGTGTGCTTTTTGGAATTTGTAAGCCTTGACCTTGAGCTCATTTTTCAACATTCGTAATATAAAATGCTGCCTTGTTGTATTTTCAGTTCTTTGTCCATTTTTCTTGCACTTCGACGTGGATTTCATTCACGTCGAGCCCTCACTTTCCGAGCCATTTCTGGCGTTGTTGCGGCTTTTTTTGGTCCACCTCCATAGCGTTTTGCAATGCTACCAGTAACGTTTTATAGTGCGATACACAAACATTTTATTCACTTTGAGGTGACTGAGCTCACGAACAATGGCTGGTTGTGATTTTCCAGCCAAATATAACGCAATCAAAGTATTACTTTTGAATTCTATCACCGAAAAAAGCAATTCAACAAAACTGAGACGCAAATGCTTTTGATGGCTTATAAACAATATAGTGAACTGTCATTAGAGCAATTGTGACGTTTATGTCATGAGCTGTTTTACAGATACAAGCAGTGTGAAGTTGGTAACACTTCATATCGTTCACCCTGTATATTTATTTCAAGCCTGGGGATAAAAAATATTCTACAGACCACACAGCTAAAATTAATCTTAGCGTGGGTCAAAGGCTACTGATGTGGCGTGGAGAAAAAAAGTCGCAAATATTTAACCAAAGTGGTCTTCATTGCATATTTAAAGCCCTGAAGACTAAGTTTAGCACAGGTTCTTGATATGGAAGCGTTGGCACCGTAACTATCTCTAAAGAAAGCAATTTTAAAGAATTCTGAGTGAAGAAGAGTTCTATAGGGAATATTAAAAGCAATCATTTCTAATGGGTAGCCAAGTGAGCCAGTTATGATGTTAGTGATAAATGAGTACTCTAAGCTCTCTCCTCAAGTGTAGGACGGTTAATTAGTTGGCAACGAGAATAGAAAAGAAGATAGTGATAGAGAAAAATTTCGTGAGCGGAGAGCAAATTTAAATTTAAATGTGTAGCGGCGAAACGAAAAAAAAAAATCCAGCGTAGAGTCTCTCTTGTCAACAAGTGCTACTTTGGACTAAGTAGGCAATTGAGTAGTAAAGTCCTCTCTTGACGAACAAAACTAACACTCTACAAGACTGTCATCATGCCCGTCCTTACGTATGGCGCAGAAGCTTGGATGATGACAACATCCGATGAAGCGACGCTTATAAGTGTTCGAGAGAAAGATTCAGTGCAAGATTTTCGGACCTTTGCACGTTGGCAACGGCGAATATCGTTGGCGATGAAACAATGAGCTGGATGAGCTTGACGACGACATAGACATAGCGCAGCAAATAAAGATCCAGCGGCTACGTTTGCTGGGTCATGTAGTCCGAATGGATACAAACGCTCCAGCTCCAAAAATATTCGATGCGGTACCAGCTGGTGGTAGCAGAGGAAGAGGAAGGTCTCCGCTGCGTTGGAAAGATCAGGTGGAGAAGGACTTGGCATCACCGAGTGTTTGCAACTGGCACCGGTTAGCACGAGACTGGCGCGCTTTGTTAAACTCGGCCAAAATCGCGTAAGCGGTTATCGCGTCAATCAAGCAGAAGATTTACAGCGTCAACAGTGGATCTGCCTTTTTTGATATTCCCCTAACGGAATCGATCTCGTTCTCGAGGCGGTTATAAGTGATTCGCTCCAGTTCGTTATCTGTAGGGTCGAATTAGACAGATTAGTCTGAAGCTAGACGGTTTCGATAGAAGCTGGCCGGGTTTGGGCAGTAGAACTAGCCTTTGTCGCTTCCACGTATGTGCATGTGTGTATGTTCGTTTCCGTTTTGTTCTTATCGCTAGTGATTTTAATAACTCGGCGCTCATACCTTTACCTGCCAATTAAAAGCAGTTCTTCTCTCTAGCCACTCGGTATTAACGCAGCCAATCGCGAAGAGGTCGCACACTCCACCTTCAGCATCTCTCTCTTTGTAATCAAATTGCGACAGGCACTGTAAATATGAAATTTTAATTTTTTTATTTAATCAAATCAAACGTCCACACCCCTTTTGCTTCCTATTAGTATGCCGCTTGTGAACGCTTTTTCCGCTATTGCTGGTAATTTATTCGCTACAAAAATGTAATAAATAGAAAGTTAATTGTAAACAAAAATATTTGAAATGATTTGAAAAATGTCATTGGGCTTTGTGTGCATTGTCACTTTTCCCCCGCTACATCGCGTGTGTGTGAGCTTTTCATTTCCATAAAATAAATATATGTAATTTAACAATTTTTTTCTAGTTACTCTATTACCACTCGACTGTCAAGTAGCGCTATTGAGCCATAGAAAAGCCTCTGCCAGTCATGCGCCTATTCAACCAAACATCCATTTGACTATCCATTTTTATACAAATACTTACTCGTATATATGTGAGAATGTAACCATTTGTGATCTAACAATATGTGTAAGCATGTGTGTGTGCGTCTGTGTTTGTGTATACGCGTATATCCATCCAATGCTTATAACCATCCATTTAGCGAGTTACGAGTTATGTATCCAGTCATGCCCCTCATTTTGCAAAGTTTGTTCGACACCAACCTCTTCGAACGACCACCGCCCCTCCCTACATCCATCACAACTAAATGACAGTCATTTTTTCCGTGTATCTATTCGCGTTCTGTTTACTTGTGTATTGTTCTGTCAATATACAATGCAAATACAAGTGCATGCACACATACATACATACGTGCATACCCATACTCATACACTTGCCCATAGATATGCGAGTGTGTACATACGTGCATGCATTGAAATACATTTTGCAAAAGGCTCTCATCCGCCACTTCACATTCATCCTCAACAAAACAAAATTTTTATTTCAATGATTTTTTTGTTTTTTTTTGTATTTTTTTATGATATTGTACATATTTTTTTAAAAATCTCGTATTGTCGCCGCTTTGTTTGCAACTGTCAAAAGCGTTTGCTCGCTGCTGGCAGGCAGACAAACAGATAGACAGCCTGACTGAATGTCTACCTTCTTGCCGCCCGCCGTCCGCCTGTCGCATTGTTTACGCTTGCTAGCCGTCTATCTGCCTGCTTGCATGGCTGCTATTGCAATTGCCTTCGGTATAAGCGCTCCCCATTGACTTTGTTTAGCCGGAAGCTTGCAAAAAGGTGGGCGTAAAACGCGCAGATCCTGTTAGCGTGATGTTGACAAAGATGTTGAAGCGGCGGTGTGCAACTGCAAAAGTTTTCCATGGTACATTTATTTTTTGGGGGGCGTGAAAGAATTTTACTGGTATTTGACAGTTGTTGATGTCCCGTAACGAGTCACTCATGCCACATACTCGTATGTATGAGTGTCTGTACGTATGTCCACCTAAGTATACATAAGCCATCTAAAAGCAAGGAATTATTCATGATTTTTCATAAAATCAACCTTTTTCACAATTTTTCACCGATAATACGTCAGACGACCGAGCCTCCGTAAAAGAGTGGGTTTGTGCGTGATTTCAATTCGGTTCGGTTCCAAGCTTTTTGAGCACAGCGAACATGAGTCATCAAACGAGAAAAAAGTATATATCGATCGCCTTTAGGCAAGCCATGACAAGTCTTCGAGTGAATGAAGCTGACTTGAAAAAGCCAGGTGTCTAAGGTTGCATCTGTGTTGGCGCTGCGATAACAACGTAGATTTTGGTATTATTTGATCGAAAAAAATTGTGACGCCGAAGCAGAAATGATAGCAACTACAATACAGTGAGATAAGGGAAGTTGCGAGGTTTGACAGGGAGCGAAAAAGATGGTAATCGGTCAGTGCAAAGTCCGGAGAATACGGCGGATGCTGAAGGACCTTCAATTCAAGCTCTTGCAGCGTGGCTTTGACGACTTTTAAAATACGGGGCCTGGCGTTGTCGTGAAGGAGTATGGTTTGACCACAACGATGGGGTCTTTTCAGTCGAATAGTCTCATTCACGCGGTGTAGCTGGGCAATGTAGAGCTCTTTGCTGACCATGGCATTCTGTTTGAGCATTTCCCAGTGCACCATGCCCTCCCAGTCTCACCAAACTTATATCATGATCTTCTGTCGATGAAGCTCCCGCTTGACTCTCGGCTGTGGCGTATCTCCTGGAGCCACCTACTCCTTTCTCTGCTTCATATAGATGTATAGGCATTTCATCTCCCGCGACGATTCGGTACAAAAAGCCGCATGTTGCTCCATGGTGGGCGAGATGTTGAGAAGCAATTTGAAGGCGACTTTCTTTGCTTTTTTCGATGAGCTCGTAAGGCAGCCAGGCTCCCAATTTTTCGATAAATCCCATTGAATGAATGTGATTGAGAATCGTTTTATGATTGAAGTTCATTTTTAATTTTTTCCGCCAATTCACGACTGGTTTGGCGATCGTTTTCCTTCAAAAAGGATTTGAGGCGATCTTCATCGAATTCAGGAGGCCTTTCGTTTTCATAATCTAAAAATTTTGTTTGAAAATTGCATTCAAATTTGTGGATTGCTCAAAAACTTTGTAGAAAATCTGAGGTTTTGCGGATAATCGATCATCGAGTTTTCTTCGCTCGACCAGTTTTCCTCGCTCTTATCGCAAGTTTTTGTTCACAGCTCTGCTCTTACAAACATAAATACATATCCAAAATGCAGATTTAGAATTGTCTCTGCTATGACTGCAGTTAAAAAAGTGCGTATTTGAGATGCTTCTTCCTCGAACAACTTTTGTTGGATTCAGCTCGTCTCAGAATAGTATTGGTCGATTTCTGTCCTTTTTCCAACTCATGTGCACATATCCAGGATTCGTCATCTGTTCCGATGTTATAGATGTGAACCACCGCGGCTGAGTTTCTTCAACATTTCTTTACATCAATTAAATTGTCAAATTATGCGGTATCTAACGAGAAATATTTTCTTGACGGCCAAATGTGTATGCTATATTGAATATTGACGCATAGCATCGATTGTTTCTGCCACAACCGCTTTTCGATGGCCTTCACGAAAGTCATCCTGTAAGGGTCAACAGCCACAGCGTTTCACAGTGGCTATTTGTGGTGGTTTAACACCGAAAGTGGAAGTAAGTTGATCAACGCACTCCTGTCTGATGGAAATTTTCACCAGTGAATTCCATCTTTTGGACGAAATGAACTTTTGAACCCACTGAAAAAAGACAACTTTATGCTAAAAAAAAAAAAAAATTGGTTGATAAAAATATCGAATTACGGCCTCATCACACGTAGAAATCATACCATTATTGAAATATTGTGATGCCAGCGCCACCTGGTGTGAAATATTTTTGGATTCAAAAAATTCTCTGTTCAGGAAAATAGTCTGACCAGTGGAAAATAGACTTCACAGGAAGTTCGTTTCATTTTTTCCGTAGATTAGCGTGTGAAAAAGCTTTTAAAAATGGTCTTAGCATACATACTATTAATCGGGTGATCAGACAAGAACAATACGAAAATAAATTGAAAGAAAGAGACAAATATCCATTTCTTCCCTCTTCGATGTTGTTAAGCCACAAAAAATTTGTTTAAATCGCCCTAGACCGCGGACCGTGCACAAACGGTAACGGGATCTTCTTCCTCATTTCGAAAGAAATAATTTCCTTTGACATACACCAAACAGGTACTATTTGTGCATAAGTAGATGCTCTCTCGAATACTTGTGGATTTGGCTTGCGCGCTGGGTTTTCTTTGTTGTCATAGCCGCTGAGCCAAAAATGGAACTCGTACGAGAAGATGATTTTTTTTGCCAAAATCTGGATTACCGACCCATATATGCAGCGCCCAATTAGCGAACTAGGAAAGGCACAGGTTCAAATCTCCGTGCATGAAACACCAAAATGGTAAAAAAAGATGTTTTAGGCAATGGCAAGAGCTCCGAGTGTATTTCTGCCATGAAAAAGCCCCTGATAAAAAACCATTTGCCGTTAGGAGTCGGCTTAAAACTATAGATCCCTCAATTTATGCAACAACATCAAAACACACCCCACAAATAGGAGGAGGAGCTCGGCCAAACACCCACTAAGGGCGATGAGGCTATAGCCATCTCGCTAATTTCTAGCGTGAGCGCAATCTCTTCCGGATGTAGGTTCAAATTCAGTCGAAAAATAAGTCGGCTTGACTCTCTAGCGATAGTCAGTTCAGTTGATTGCGACGGGACGTATTGCCTGCGTACTGAAGCCATGTTGGTCCCACGACGAAATTCACAACTGAGCCGGCATTTCGATTTTATTTCTTTAATAATTTCCGATAATATTTTTTGAATTATACGGCAAGCGTGAAAGGTTGCACGATGGATTGGCAAACCTTACTGAATACGAGAGTCGCTTGAAAACTGCGCGAACAAATAAATAGTACTTAATTTTTAGAGGTAAACTTTTGTCATTATTCGTCATAGTCTCCTTTTAGGCGTATACACTTCGTCCAATAGTATTCTAGTTTGTTAATCCCTTCCGAATACCAGGATAAATCCAAGACTGTAAAACATCCATCTGTTTCTGCAATCACCTCCTTATTTGAATAAAACCTCTTCCCGCCAGTTATTTCTTCAAATAGGGGAACAAATAGTAGTAGTCCGAGGGATCCGAGGGAGCCAAGTCTGGAGAATAGAAGGAATGTGAAGCGAGTTGAAACCCTATTTTCATAAATTTTACGTTCACAACTGCTGAGGCGTGAGCTGGTGCATTGTCGTGATGGATAAGGAAAATCACTCCGACTTCCTCGGTTAAAATGAATGTCAAACACAAGGAATACTCTCATTTGGCTTAAACTTGGTTCTTCCAAGAGTTGCTACTGACTAAACATAGCCTCGGTACGAGCCAGTATTATCATCTCTCTGACTTTGCACGCCTCTGTGCCTTTTCAAGCGACCCTTGTAATTCGACATTAACTTTAACTGCTGTTGAAGCATAAGAATTGGAAAAACTATCATTGCTATGTATTCTGTAGCACTCCTTACCTAATCTACTAGAGGGTGATCAATTTAGAGGTATCGGATTTTAAATTGAAATAAACAACGAACATTCAAATTGATTAGGCAATCTTTATTAGGAGCAAAGATAATCTCTTTGAAATGTTGGCCGCAACTGCGCCGTAATTGGGGCATCCGTAAACACCAATTTTGAATAACTCGCTGGAGGACTTCGGTCGATATCTCGGGTAATGTTGGCTTCCAATACCTCAATCGAGGCTGGTTTATCCACAAAGCATTTATACTTTACATGTCCCCACAGATAAAAGTCCAAAGGTGTGATATCACACGATCTTGGTGGCCAATCCACTGGTCCGAGACGAGAGATGAATTGCGCACCGAAACGACGACGCAGTAAATCCGTTGTTTTACGGGCTGTATGGCAAGTAGCGCCATCCGCCGTCTTGTTGGAACCAAATGTTCTGGAGATTACGAGCTTCAATTTCCGTCATGAAAAAGTCGTTTATCATCTCGCAATAGCGTTCGCCATTCACAGTTACATTGGCACCAGCCTCGTCTTTGAAGAAATATGGGTCGATGATTCCTCCAGCCCAAAGGCCGCACCAAACGGTTGTTTTCAATGGATGTAATGGCTGGTCTTGAATGGCTTCGGGTTGTTCTTTAGCCCAAATACCGCAAATTTGCTTATTAGCGTAGCCATTAAACCAAAAATGTGCCTCATCGCTGAACAAAATTCGGTTTCCGAAATGCAGATCTGTGGCGAGTTTTTCAAGAGCCCAATGACTGAAATTATGATGCTTTGGATGATCGGCCGGCTTCAAATCTTGGACTAGGCTGTATTTTATACGCTTTCAAATTATAACCTTTGCGTAAAACCGCTTAAGTAGTGCCATAAGATAGGCCAAGTTGTTGAGATCGGCGCCGAATCGATTCTTGTGGCATTTACAGAATTCATTTCTCAATTTTGCCGATGGTTTGCCGAATAGTGCGTTCGCTAAGATGGTTATGTACACCATAAGTTGGGCGGAGCGCGCGATGAACACTTTTCACAGATCACCGATTTTCGTAATACAATTGTATGATTTGTAAACGTTGTTGAGGCCTAAGTCTTCCCATCATGACGTATCAATAAATACTGAAAAAAATTATGCATTTAGTTCCTCCAATCTGAATTCCCCTTATAATTTTTTGATAATATTACCAATGTACAAATGCGTTGGACCTACAATTAAATTATTGTATGGATTCTTTATTTACAGCACCAATAATTAGTTAAGCCACAAAATAAGTTTGAACTCTTCTCTATTCGCTTTCGGATTTACTTAAAATACTCGAGGCTCGCCACTTGTATTGGCATTTGCACCTTCCAGCGGATGGGACTAATTGAATTCGAATGGTAGTAAAATTTAAATTTTCACTAACATTTAAATTACATCCATGTAAAAGTAGCATTAAATAGCAAACGTTTCAAGCTTTAAGCTATCCAAATTTTACTCGGCTATCTTTACAAGGTTTTGACGTTTGCATGCCCATCACATACAATCAATGCGTATAGAGAATGCCAACAAAGCAGCACAGCAACATGAAAACGCACACTAATTCCGAGCTAATGTTTGCAACTTCAATTTCCAGAACGCATTTTCCTGTTTGCATCTATACATCCTTTTTACTACCTCGACCCGTTCCACTTTGTACTCATAATTTTTTGTATTTTGTTGTTTTTTTTTTAGTTCAATATCGAGCGTTGCTGTGCTATACAGAAACTAGCAAACATATGCAGATAGATAGATTGAAATTTATATACCTACATACATACATATATGTACATATGTCTATGTACGCACGTACCTATGTATGTATATATGGGTGTGTGTGCACATCATTGATGACAGCTCTGTGTACAGGTACACATACTTGTTGTACGTACTATACCCCATTTGTTGCTGCTGTTGTAGAGCTGCTTGTTCTGTTCAATGAATGAAGCACCTGGAAGCGATGGAGGAGTAGTGTGGACTACTTTTTCATTTGTGTAAGTGAATGTTGAAAGGTTATGCCTATGCACGTACATTTGTGCTCCAGCAGGCATTTCATCATCCATCAATTCAATTCTGTTGAACTTTTTTTTCCCTCTGTTTTTTGTTTTTTGTTTGCGGGGTATGAGATGATATTTTCTATTTTATTTCAACTTTGGTTTCTTTACAAAAATATATGAGAGTCTACTACGGTGCTTTCATAAGACTTTCTGACTTGTTCCGAATATTGTTAATAGAACCGTACATAGTTTAGAAATATTTATGCTTTATTAATTTGTATTTCTGCCGTGTATGTTTTAGGATAATAAAAAGTCTTTGAGAAATGCGCTTTTGTAGTATAAAAAAAATGTATGATTTGAAGCTGCTGGGAGGTGAGACTGTGTTGCCAAACGAAATTTAACAGCCAGCTGTTCGCCTTTCAGGTTTCTTTCAGTGTCTTTTGACTACCTCTGTTTAATTACACTTACAATAGTATTGACAGACGGCGACGCCTATTCGTATTACCGGGACAGTTAATGTGATAAAAATTGTAGTGCGACAGACCGATTTTACGCGGATTAATGAACAGCTGATTTGTTTATTGAATAATTTTGTTAGTGAATGAGGACCGCAGGCAACAAATACGGTTATTAGCAAAATTGAAAAAGCTGTATGTGACATTTAAAAGCATACTTTAAGGCTTATAAGGATTTGAAAATCATTATTTTACTACATATTTTTCAAGTTAAGGGGGGCGCCTGGTTTATGAGGTCTAAAAATTGCATCTCTTTGTGATTTTTTTTTTGAAGGAAAAAATTAATTTAGCACTGCAAAGTTTTTTCTATATTTTAATGAACATTTAAAAAGTATAAACAATTTTTGTACTGGTTAAAATAAGTTGAAAAAATGTTTAACATAGAAATTAGTAGAGCGCTGCAACGCTGGAGTTTCCAACTGGCGTACAAGATACAGCTCGTAATTATTATCTAAAGCAAAAAATTCAAATGGATTTCTAATTATCATGATTTTTTATTCTAGATGAACTAAGAAAACTGAGAGAAATTCCAAAATTTCAACTTTTTGGAGGTTTTAAAGAAAAAAATGCCTTTCTATAAAAAAAAAATTCAATTCAACTTGGTATAAAAGTCTTGAAAAAAGTTTTTTTTATCTATTTTGTTAGTTCAAATAGAAGAGAATTTAATACTGAAGGGAACAAACTATGATTCATTTCAAAAGGTTCATTAGTTGTTTTTTTCATTCATGTACGCCAATTCAAAGAAATCATAAAAATGAAAAGTCGAGAAAAGAAGATAAAGTTTGTACATATAGCTGTCCGGTCACAGCGTAACTACCTAACGCTCGCCTACCTTTCGCTTTGTATCTAGGAAAATATTGAGAATTAGGCTCTGGAACTTTGTGTGAATATTCTGAAATATATTAGGAATCGCTTAAAACGAAAAAAAAAAAACCCTTATAAACCAGGCTCCCTCCTTAATGGCATATTGAAGCGCTTAAAATAACTTGTTTAAAAGCATGTTTTGAGTCGTCCTGTTTTTAACGAATTCCTTTTACGATTTCATATGGCATTTTACTTGCATTCAAAATTTGTGATTTTTTATAATTTTGTTTTAATTTTTTTAATTTTATATATTTTTTTTATTAGGTGCGCTAGTCGATTCTAACATAACCTAACCGCCATAAACCAAGCTTAGACATATGGTAAACAAACTGCTTCGACACATTAGTGATTTTGTTTTGGTATCATATACTTTTGGTTTTGTGAAAATGTCTGATTTTATGCTGAATAATCGGCATTTACGGGAAGTATTGATTTTCCTCTTTCATTCGAAAAAAACGGCGGCTGAAGCGCATCGAGAGCTACAAAAAGTTTATGGAAATGCTGCTTTAAGTGAAACAACGTGCCGATATTGGTTCCGTCGCTTCAAAGACGGTGATTTTAATGTCGACGATCGTCCGCGTGAAGGAAGGCCAAAAACCTTCGATGACGCTGATTTGGAGGCATTGCTCAATGAAAGTCCATGTCAAACACAAGAAGAGCTTGCTTCAGTATTAGGAGTTACCGGCTAATCCATTTCCAAGCGATTGCATGCTTTGGAAATGTTTCAGAAACCGGGGACTTGGGTTCCTTATGAGTTTAAACCAAGGAATGTTGAACGTCGTTTTTTCGCCTGTAAACAACTACTCCAGCGACAAAACAGGAAGGGTTTTCTTCATCGCATCGTGACGGGTGATGAAAAATGGATTCATTACAGCAATCCAAAGAAAAGAAAGTCATGGGGACTGCGCGGTTATGCTTCTACGTCGTCACCTAGGCCGAATATTCACGCGGCGAAGGTTATGCTATGTATTTGGTGGGACCAAGTTGGTGTTATTTATTATGAACTATTAAAAACAAGCGAAACCATCACTGGCGATCGGTATTGACTTCAATTGATGCGATTGAGCCGAGCCTGCGCCAGAAGCAGCCGCAATACGCGGAGAGGCATGAAAAAGTGATTCTACAGCATGACAACGCTTGCCAAACCCGTTAAAACCTACCTGGAAACACTGAAATGGGAAATCCTACCCCAACCGCCATATTCTAGAGATATTGCGCTGTCCGATTATCACCTATGCCGATCGATGGCACAAGGTCTAGCTGACCAGCAGTTCCATTCATATGAAGACATCAAAAAATGGCTAGATCCGTGGATAGCCTCAAAAGATGCACAGTTTTACCGCGGCGGTATACGAGATCTACCAAAAAGATGGGGAAAAGTAGTAGCCAGCGATGGACAACACTTTCAATGATTCACTTGCAACCATTTCTTCAGAATAAAGTAGTGTTTTCATCAAACAAACAGCGAGAGCTTAGTTGCGCACCTAATATTTGTTTAATTTTTTATTTAAAAAAGCTCAAGCAGCTCTGAAATATCAAAACAATTAATGTAATTTCAAATTATTTGCGCACTCTTCCCCTTTTGGTTAAGAGCGCCTGCTCGTCCCTCTCCGTCCAGGTAGCACGCTACGTTCTGCTCGTCATCTGAAATTAAAAAAAAAGAACGCATTTTTAAATTTAAAGATGAAACGAAAATCCTATAACACACTTACTCCTGTTCTGTTCATCATTTTGTTTCAGAATTTTAATGCTTCTTGTTCTTCCTTTTAAAAGTTTGAAAAATTGTCATTCATATTAAACGTCAAGTGTCGTTTTTCGGCAGTTTTGCCATCGCAAAATTGCCCTAATCCGCTTGAGTTATGGAAATTAAAAGTCTAATAGTTGATCCGGATTCGTCTTCTGGATTGGTGCGTTAACTGCTTAATCTATTTTGGCCGACGTTAACAAAGCGCGCCAGTCGTTTCTTTCTCATGCTAACCGGCGCCATTTGGAAACACCAAGTAAAGCCAAGTCCTTCTCCACCGGATCTTTCCGATACAGAGGAGGCCTTACCCTTATTTTCGGGCGAGGGCGAAGTTTCTGGTAGAATTTTCGGGCGTTTTCCTGCTGTTGGTCAGCATCTGAAGCTTCTCGCACTCTCATATTTCGGCCTACCGTTCCTTCATTCTGATAATAAGTCTCTCTTCAGCTCTCGGTAGATATCCCACATGGCTCGCATTGCGCCCGATCGCAGCGTGGCCCTATGGGCAGCATCCTTTCTTTCCGCGTCAGCACGATATTACTCGTCGTACCAACTGTTTTTCGGGCTCGCCGGAATCCGATTTCTTCTTTGACGGCGGTACCTAGAGATCGAAAAATGTTGCTCCATTGTTCCTGTATGCCGGTTTGTTGGGTAGTACTCTCCGAAAGCAGAAGCGAGAGCCGAGTGGCTAATCTTCTGGCTGTCGGTAGTGATTGCAGCTTTCCGATGTCGAATATTCTTTGCTTAGGTAGATGTATGTTTTTTACTGCACAGAGGCGTGTGCGTATTTTGGCTGCAACATGGTAGTCATACGAGTAGATGTTGAGTGCTCGGATCGTACGTACATCTAAAGCACTAAAAGCGTGCCTTCCATCTATTGCAACATGACCGTTCTGTTTTGGTGCTTTTCGATCAGGAGACAGCCACGTGGTTTGGTATATTTTTTATGGCGGAATCTGGTGCTGCAGACTACCATGTCTCGAGCCCGGCGAAGTCGATCAACGTCTTTCCGTTAACGAATGTTTCGTTGTGCAGGCTGAATTTTCCGACTGTCGGTCCAAAAACTCCTGCCTTTCCCACTCTGGAATTCAAGTCGCCAAACACGATTTTTATGTTGTGACGAACGTTCCAGGCGCTCGTAGAAGGAGTCTTTGGTCGCATTGTCCTTCTCTTCCGTCGGGGCGAGACGCTTGCCCACCGAAGTGAACGTAAGTACTTTTTGACGTAATCTCTCTCCCACAACATACCCAACACCGAATCTGCGCTTCTTTACATGGCAGCTGTAGTAGATGTCGCATAGTCCCATACTCTTCTTGCCTTACCACGTCCATTGCATCTCTTGAATGACATGAATGAACGGTCATTTATCCTAAGGAAGAAGGAATGCACTTTGTAGAAAAATATAATTTTGAGCTAAAAAAAAAAAACAAAAGAAAAATACTTAGATGAGCTTGACGGTGAGAAATGTTATCTTCGCCTTCTTATTAACTGAGCGTATTAAAAGAGTTTTGAAGTAGCTTCGTTGATGTTCTGACCTGCATTTCAGTTCAACAGAAAGCTCCAAAACGCTTCTTAAGCCACACGTAATAAGATATAGTTGCAGCAGCGGACGATAGTAAGGCTAAAAGTGCGTCAACCTTTCGATGGACGTGGAATGCTTTTTTTCGCCAAGTAAAATCTGGCCCAATGGGGTAGAAATAAATAAGATCAGCTAATAACACTTCCACATAAGAGTAATGCGTAAGAAAATGGGTGGTTTTGCCAATTGTAATGAATGGAGGCCTGGTTTGGTGGGAAGCTCTTCGGAAGGGCTATAATATCGCAAACATGGGGAGGGAGTAAAGGACTGCATGTATTGGCATCACCGGAACGTATAGCAGTTGTCCCAGTGCTGCGCTGTCCTGAATGCCGTTTTGCCCATCGACTTTTACATTATTTCCATCGCTGCTCAAAGTGCAATCACGTTAAAGAAAGTTGGTCTTTGGAGGCCATCTCTAAAGAGAGATTTCAGCATTTTTGGGCAGTTAACATCGAATCTTTCTGAACTTCGGGCAGATCTCTCCATCCGCAAACTGGAGTTTGGGGTCGTGTCAGGGCAATCTGCCTGGTAGGCAGGATTGGGACGAGGGGAAAATCTGCACCGAAGCTGGTACCTCTCTCTTCACTGACGGCTCCAAGATGGAATCGGGAGTCGGAGCAGAGGTTTTCCCTAAATCAGCCAATTTATCTATTTCCTTTTCCTAGCGTTTTTACGGCAGAAGTCTTTGCGATTCTGCTGGCATGCAATATGCTTGGGAGCGCGGGAGATATCAACATTTTCTCCGATAGTCATTCCGCGATCAAGGCTTTGACGAGTTCCTGTAAGGAGCAGATCAAATCTCTTCGGTGTGCAGCTAACATTTCTCTGTTCTCGGTTCCAGGACATACCAACATAGAGGGAAATGAAATTGTTGATGAGCTTGTCAGGAAGAGGTCAACGTAATTGGTTTCAGAGACCTTCTAGCCGGTCATCGGCATTCTCCTGACTGTTGTTAAAGGGGAAATTGCACAACTTATTTCTCGGGAAAGCACAGAAAAGGTGGAGCTCCTTTTCTTCATTTGCTATTTCGAAAACTCTGCGGCTCCGGAATAATACATGAAAGTAGTGGGACCTCCACGACAATTGCTTCGCCATTCCAACTCGTAGCTATGTTTACCGGTCATTGAACGAGCGGCGCAGACGCTGGTCACCATTTAACTCCCTCTGCAGGAAGTGTGGGGACCGTTCAGGGAAGGATACCGTTAAGCAGTTTCTCTGTAGATGTACGGGTTTGACAGCTGGACGATTAAAGTCACTCGATGGTCGTTTCTTCGACAGCCTGAGGCAGTGCGCTCACCTAAATCCCTTCAGTCTTCCTCATTACATCAAAAGCTCTGGCTGGCTGTAGTTATCTGCCTGTGCGAGGCCTCATAGCAATCTCAAACGCCGGTTTAGTGCTACCTTGGCACTTCAACCATTTCACCTAGTATCTCAGCTGCTCATAAATACGAGGGTCGTTTGAAAAGTCAGTGCAAAAATTAAAACTGCTTTATTTTCTGGAGTAAATATGTTTTATTTTTCGACATAGTCTTCTTTTAGGCTTATACACTTCGTCCAACGCTAATCTAGTTTGTTGATCCCTTCCGAATAATAGGATTTGTCCACTTCTGAAAAAATAGTCTTTCCTTTCTGCAATCACCTCCTCGTTTGAATACAATCTTTTTCCCGTCAAGCTGGAGAACACATAGTAGTAGTCCGAGGGATCCGAGGGAGCCAAGTCTGGAGAATAGGAGGATATGTTGGACGAGTTGGAACCCTATTTCCATTAAATTTGCCACTACAACTGCTGGTGGGCTGTGAGCTGCTGGAAAAGGACTTTTGTGTGTGGTGCTGGAAAGGACTTTTTAAAAATCCCTAGACTTCCTCGATTCAACCGAATACCAAACACAAAGAAATACATCGATCTGGCTGATATTTGATGTGTGTTCTTCCAAGAAATGCTACTAACTAAACATAACCTCCATATGCAGGGGCCTTTCGAGCTACCATCGTTTTCGAGGCGTTGCGCCCAATTTTATACTACTCGTTTTTGAATGAAGCCGCCCCCTATTATTGGTTCTAGCCGTATGTATGCGATAACTTATTTTACTTATGCGAACGCGTCGAATGCATCACATAAACCAGGTTCTAGTTTCGTTATGTCTCTGTTGTCTTAAATGTATTTAAACTATTTTTTAAAGGCATATTTCCTTTTGTCTTTTGTTTTTGTGTTAATTACATTCCACATCGCATATTTCTGACAGACATTTTGTTTTTGTTTTCTCATCTACTCCTCTTCTATCCTCTATCATATCCTGTCAATTAATCATTTGTCCATTAGTACGGCAACTCAGCTGCCAAAGATTTCCTTCGTTTTGCTAGTCATATTATTTACTAGCTTGTTTTCCATTTCAGCATCGACATATTTGCGTTTGAATTTGAATCTGACTGAAAAAAAGTTAATATTTTTTCGTACTTTAAAATCGCATAATTTCAATTTCTTTCTGTGAGCCCATCATCGCGCTCTACCCTTCACCGCTGGCACAGCACCAACAGCCCGCAGCACTTTAAAATTGTGCGTTTGCCATTAGAAAGAATCAAAGACAACAAAAAAGTGTATTTTCTGCTTCTTTAAAACTACGCACTTTTTACATCTCTTACATCTCTGCTTCTGCATCATCTTTAATTTCTTCTACTTCTACCATCAGCAGCATCGTCAGTTTTTTCTTCAACACCAGCGTTTTCTTCAATTCAACGCACTGTCATTTCCATTGATCCTTTCAGGTTTTACTTGAGCGTTATTTTTTTGTAGTGTGCTTTTTTGCATCAATTGTTTGCTTTTATTTTTTGCCTCTTCCATTCTCATTTCTTGTTACATGTGTGCTCATGTTATTTCCACACTCTTTCGCTTACTTATGTTGGTTTTTTTTTTGTTGATTCTCAACTTGCTTTGACCATCTCGCATATTCATCATTTTCATTATTGAATTTTTAGCCTACACACAGTCCATGACGCTTGTTGACCAATCTTCGCCTGCCGTGCTTCTTTATCATGTGAGCACTTCACGTGTGTGTTCTTCATATCATAACAAGCTCCCCGCCGCTTGCTCTAAACAACTCTTTCTCTTTTTCCAACAAACCCAATCTATTTTTTACATCAATATAATTTTTTTTCTACGCCTTGTTGCTTTTGTTTTTTTTTTGTTACTTCTTTCTTCGCCGTAGTGTTTTTCTAGGTTTTCTGAAATTATTTTCCATTTGCATGTGTTGCTGCGTCTCGTACATCACAACGCTCATATGCTTTGGCTTACTTCGTTTTCCACACCATCTATTCCCGGTTGTCTAGTTGGCATTTTATAAAATGTTGTAGTTGTAATTTTTTTATTATCGTTATTTTCGACAGCAAACGAATTTTTCGTGCAGTTTTTCGCTCTACGTGATTCTTTATTTTCGCTCGTCGTTCATTGAAAAAAAAAAAAAAAATTAAAAAATAAAAATAAATAAATCTGAAACCCCATTTTTCCATTCTCGTGTTTTGCTTGCTCTTGCCTCCCCCTCATGTCCCGCACTGTCATATGCTTGTAACATAGCATAGTCTAAGCTTTAGCTGGGGATTTATATTTTTTGCAATCTACTGGGGGCATTTTGCTGATGTCGTGATTTTTTTATTTCTCTCACTCTCTCTCTTCCCTCAAACCTCAAAGCACTTTAACCCTCTCTGCATGCGTATGCATGTGTTCATTGTGTTTGTTTGCTTGTATATTTGTGTGGATGTGTGCACAAGGATTTCAAAATTTTTTCGACTAACATTTTGTTATGCATGTTGTTGTTGTTGCCGTTTGTTATAATATTTTTCCATTGCGTTATTTTTGCCTTACCATTTTTTCTATTTCCCATTTGCGTTTGTTTTTTTGTCTTTTAGCATTCGTTGCCATTCGCTCGCTGTCCGGTTTTGGGATGAAATTCCATTTCAATTTTTTCCTTTTATCCATTTTTGTTTTTGTGTTCTTTTTTTTTGCATACCTTATACTTGCCTGCGATTGTACGGTTGCTCTAACTTGATTTTTTTTTGTTTTTGCCTTCGCTGAAATTGTAATGGGATTTCCGCTCTTGCCTGGCTGTAACCAGCCAATGCGCCGTGTTCCTCAGCCCAGCTTATTGCTTGGATTTGCTCGACGTTACGCACATTTCCTTTGACGGGACATCATCAGCAATTTTCCAGTAATATGCTTTTCTTACCCGGCTAATGTGTATATTTAATTTATGAAATTTATATGATCCTTATCAGCGACATGTTACGGCAAATGCATAGACTGTTTTATTTATTTACTTTTTTTGATTTTTTTCTCATTTCTCGTTAGCGTTTGTTTGCGTTTTGTGTTCACGATTTTCACACATCGCTTTGCCTGCGCTCACATATAATACAACAAATATGCAAATCATTGTTTTTCGTTCTTTTTTTGTTTTTTGGTTTTTTTGTGGTTTCCCATTTGTCTAGTTTGTAGCTTTGTGTGGTTGTTAATGTCTATTAAAAAAAACTTTAGCGGCCCACCAAAGTATATTAGCTTCAGTCAAAAGCATTTCAATTGTTTTAAGTATTCTTCAGCATCCATTTAGTTGAGCGGTTTTATATGCTTGCGTATTTATTTTTGGGTTTTAAGCATTTCAAATATTCATGATTGTGGTGTTCGGCTTGAGTGACTTTTTTAATTATCATCAGGCGGAAATTCAATATGGGATAATAGTGGCTTAAAATGGAAGCTGTGGAAGTCTATTTTTGTTTTTTAATCAAATTTATGTCTGTTTTATCTAATTGCGCTTAGGCATTAATCTATTTTCAGGTCTACAGGTCTGCAGGTGTACTTGTCCTAATCACTATTAGAAATTCTTACCCCTACGATTTCTGCTCATATACACCCCATTACAAGTTTATAAATACATAATAAAAATATAGCTCAACAAAAGCCATACAACGCAAAGTTTGAGATTTTCTAAGAAATGTTGCAAAATGTTTCAAATTTTCATCACATTTTAGAACTTTTCTGTCTATGCGGTTGTATAGATCATTTAATTTTAGTATAACAAAGTGTAAGTTTTTTCGCACCTCTTCTGCGTTGGAAAGATCAGGTGCAGAAGGACTTAACTTCACTTGGTTTGTCAAACTGGCGCCGATTAGCACGAAAAAGTAAGGGCAGGCGTGCTTTGTTAAATTAGGCCAAAATCGCTTAAGCAGTTATCTCGGAAATCAAGAAGAAGAGGAAGAAAGTGGAAGTTTTAAGTGGCAGCAAAGTACAGTGCACTCGCGGTAACTCGAATAGCCGCTAAGTCGAACGACGTGCTAACTCGAACACATTTTTTCCCCTATTGACTTCTTTGTAACTCGAACAATAAAAAAGCGCTATAACTCGAACAAAAAAACAAATTTATTTGTACACACATTCTTTTCAAACATGTACATTTTGTACATAGATACATATGTAATAATATAGTATATGTATATAAATTATATGTATACTAGTGTATTGTCCATATGAATATTTCGGCGTTAATATCCCGTTAGTTTTCTGGGAACAACATCTTGCATTGACCAAATTGCTTTAAATTTGTCATTTGTAGTATATCAGTGCACGTGAGTAATGGATCGTAAAAGGTTGAAGTGTTTAACATTAAAAGAGAGGGCTGAAGTCCTTAACAAAATTAAACGTGGACGTAGTGTTACTTCTCTAGCGAAGGAATATGGGGTAGCCAAGTCCACCATAAGTCTTATAAAAAAGAAAGATAAGGCAATTTATGGCTTGCACTAACGCTACCGGCAACCATAAGCTTAAACTTCTCGTTATTGACAAAGCAAGAAATCCTCGTGTTTTCAAAAATTTTAACTGTCCGGTGGAGTACAAAAATTCCAAATCAGCCTGGATGACTTCGGCGATTTTCAAAGACTGGTTTCATAATTCGTTCGTGCCGCAGGTAAAATCCAGATTCATTAAAACTATTTTTTTAACCAAGTTAAATGACTTTAATATTTAGGTAAGAAACAATTTGAAAAATGGGGACTACCTGAGAAGGCTCTTCTTCTAATTGATAATGCCCCATCACATCCCAACGAAATCGAATTAAAGTCCGAGGATGGTTTAATTTTAACTATGTTTATGCCGCCGAATGTGACACCATTGATCCAGCCAATGGACCAAAATGTAATTCGTATAACGAAACTATACTACAGAAATTTTCTTCTGGCTTCCATTTTCAACAATCGATCGAAAAATCGATATCGATGACTGTTTTTTTAACATAGCACACTCAATTGATAAGTCGAACAAATTCGATAAATCGAACAGCGCCTGTTTTAATTAGTTCGAGTTATCGCGAGTGCACTGTACTTTCAACTTTTTAAGTGACAGAATTTTTAAAAATAATATTTAGAAACAATTTTTTTATTTTAATTTTTAACTTTGAACAAAAAAAAAATTTTCCCCAAACATTTTTTCCCCAAATTTTTGCCCAAAAAAAATGTTTTTTAAGCAGATTTTATCCAAAAAATCGGTCGTTTTAATTTACCAAAATTTTAAGAAGAATTGTTTTTTATAATAACATTTTTTTACAAGTAAACTTTTTGTTTTTAATAAAATAAAATTTTTTAGAAACAATTTTTTTTTTTCATATAATAAAATTTTTTTACAAACAAATTTTGTTTAAAGCAGATTTTATGCAAAAAATCTATCTATCCGAAATCTTAAGAAGAATCGAAATCTTTGAGCAGAAACATAAAATTTTTCCCAAACAAATTTTATCCCAAAAAAAAATTTTTTTTAAAGTAGATTGAATCGATTAAATTTACCAAAATCTTGAAAAGAATCGAAAATATCTCTCTTTTTCAAAAAAAAAAATTTTCCCAAACAATTTTAAGTGGCTACAAAGTACTTTCAACTTTTTAAGTGGCAGAGTTTTTAAAAATAATGTTTAGAAATATTTTTTTTTAACTTTGAAAAAAACAAAAAAAAAAAATTCCCACAAAAATTTTTTCCCCCGAATATTTGCCGAAAAAAATGTTTTTTTAAGATTTTATCCAAAAAAGCGTTCGATTTAATTTACCAAAATCTTAAGAAGAATCGAAATTTTTTCACAAAAAAAATTTAATTTTTTTACAACCAAAAAAATTAGATTTTTTTACAAACAATTTTCTTTTAAATAAAATTTTTTTACAAACAAATTTTTTTTAACATAATAAAACTGTTTTAGAAACTAATATTTGTTTTTATTATAATAAAATTTTTTACAAACAAATTTTTTTTAAAGCAAATTTTATACCAAAAATCTATCTATCCAAAATCTTAAGAAGAATCGAAATCTTTGAGCAGAAACATCAAATTTTATCCCAAAAAAAAAACTTTTTTAAAATGTATTAAATCGATTAAATTTACCAAAATCTTGAAAAGAATCGAAAATATTTCTCTTTATCAAATACCATACCAAATTTTCAACGTCGGATAAATCTCCAAACTATTACAATTTTTTCAGTTTATTTCCTATCTTTAAGTCTACATATAAACGAATTTTTGGAAGGATTTACGACAATCTCCAAAATAGTAAAGTAACAAAATAAAAAAAAAACAAAAACAAGAAAAAATTTAGTTGCATGTCTTTTTAAGGTTGAAAAGGATAAGGCCGATCCAGCTCTGATATGAGCTGCCCATTATATGTTATATTTGTTTAGAAGAAAGAAATTTTGTTTCACCGGAAATTTACCTGTAATTCTTAAATCACTGTCACCTTAGAAATGAATTCAAATATTTGTAAAAGGTCTTCTATGAATCTATGAATTGTAAGTATAGACAGAATTCTAAATTACAATTAAATTTAATAAAATAAAAAAATTGGTATAGAGTTTTTCAAAGTGAAATATCTTCGGTTTTGTAACATTTAAATTATTCTCTTTTTAAAATTAAAAAAAAAAAATTTATGAAATATAAAAAATTTTGGTACCGAGTTTTCCAAAATGAAATATCTTCGGTTTTTTTTGTACATTTAAATTTTTTAGAATAAAATGTACTTAAACAAATTTTTAGAAACAATTATTTTTTTTTTCTAATTTTTCCTCAAACTCAATGTAAAATACTGCTCTAGCGGAGCATTAGCGCACCTATTCGTATGTTACGTCCGTTGGCAAATCGAACGAAGCCTCACTACGTGCATTAGTAAGTAGATGCGCAGTATTTTGCCCTGGTTCGGTTTACGTATTTGAATATAACTCGAAAGGTATGGGAATCCAGCTACTCAACTTTCAGAGATTACAGAGCATAGTCTCAGTTATTACTGAAAAGACTAAGAAAAAAGTGAGAGGTGCCTGTTTCTCAAAACTGGCAAAAAAACTTTATTCCTCGAAAATCGAAAAAGAATTTGTATTTTTTTTTTTAATTTTTTCAAAAGTATGCAGTCAAAATTTCTTAACTCGAACTTCTTATACTAGAATTTTCTCTAACCGAACTAAATTGAGTGGCAATAGCCTTTAAAAAGTAATACAGACTCAATTGCAGTCCCATAACTCGAACTTCTCTACCCTGAATTTCTCTATAACTCAAATAAGAATTTTGGTCAATGCTTCTCTAAGTCGAATTATTTAGAGGAAATCCCAAATTATGTGCTTGTTTAGCCTTAGTTTGTCTAGTTTGCCTAATTCATCATCAGAGCAGCCGTCGCAGCAATGGTATGTCTGGAGACTAAAATAAACTGCCCCTCGTTTGCAACCGTCGTCCACCCTGGAACCGCTGTCGCATTTCTTCAGAGTGGCGTTCCTATCTATGTTTGTGTAGTCTCTATATATGTTTGTGTAGTCTCTATATAGTCTATCTTCTGCAAGGTCTATGTTTGTGTATGCCTGCATCCAGGACCCGCTTTTTCATCCGCATAATTTTTTCCGCGAAACCACATTTTCATTTTTATGTGCCCGACTGCATTTTCCAACGTTCAACGTTCTTGTTTTCAACGCATGCATTGGAAAAAGGTGTGTTTAGCGTCATCTTTGGCGCCATCCCCATATATGTATGTATGTGGGTGATCGCATTTCCCTATTTTTGACAAATATTTCTGGATGGCTATTACCCCGAAAGCATTTGGGTTGTATACAAATTGATCTCACCGAAGAAACCTGGCCATCCATCTGCCGCGTGCTTCATTTCTCCAGCGGTCTTGCCATACCGTACGAGGGAGGTTCAATAAGTACCCATTTTTTTCAATTAATAACGCAATTCATGCCGTTTGGCGGTGATAACTCCAGATGAATGTACTGGTGTGTTATCGTGGTGAAGTAACACCTTCTTTTTCGCCAAATGCGGTCGTGTCTCCTTACATTTTTTTGTGAAAGCGGTCCAATAACTCACTGTAGTATGGTCCAGTAATCGTTCTTCCTTTTTCTAAAAAATCGATGTGGATCACGCCGTTCGCATCCCAAAAATTCTTCGCAATTATCTTTCCGGTCAATGGGACGGTCTTCGCTGTCTTTTGACCATATTCTCCGGGAGAAATCCATTGTTTTGATTGTTGCTTAGTTTCTGTTGTGTAATGATGAATCCAGGTTTCATCAACGCTGACAACTCGATGCAAAAATGCCTTCAAATCTCGTTTAAATTACTCCAAACTCTGCTTCGAAGTTAACAACCGCATCGGCTTATTGTTGCTTGTGAGCAATCATGACACCCATCGGGCCGACAATTTTTTCATCGCCAATTTATCATGTAAAATAGATATTAATCGTTCGTCGATCAGCGAGAATCATGTCGTGAACTTTTTGAATGATTTTCTCGGTAACCACGTCTGCCGGGGTTTCTGGTCGCTTCTCATCAAAAACGGATGTTCGTCCACGTTTAAATTCGTTGAACCAATATCTAACTGTATAATATATTAGATGGCGAAGCGTCCTCATAGACTTTGCTTTTTCCTCCACACATTTTTACCCCATCCAAAACAAACTTCTCGTTTTCCTTCTTAGCGAAAATCACGAAACACGTCTTACTCAAATAGCTCCCAAATCCAAACTATCCCATCAACGAGTCTGAAATTTGTTTTTCCGTCGTTTGATAGATGGTAGCACCCGTTGCTAACACCAACTTCCCTCAGGAACTCCCTCTGTCATCAAACACGGGTACTTATTGAACCGTCCTCGTGAAGTGAGTTTGAAAGGATCATTGAAGGCCGATAAGCAACTGCTGTAAAACAAAAACACTTTTTATGCCATTTGAAGCCTCATAGGAATACTGTGGGTATCGAACTCGCAACCGGCAGAATGATGTTCATACACAGTGGCACTCAGCCACAGCGGACGATTTTATCAAATTGAGCAATGAAACTATTTTCTGTATGTGTCGAACTGGAATCCATAGAAACTCATCAAAATTATTTATCTCTCCTTAGCCTTTCGATTTCTCTTTCCCTCTACCTTTACTTTTCTTCCTGCCACAGAGCTCAGCTCTTGCGCTACACTGCAACGGTTCACATTTTATCCATTTATATTCGCTCCTCGTATATCCATTGTTTACACTTATTCCTCTTCGGTTAATTTATTTTAATCCTCTCTAAAATTTCTGGTTATCACTGCCATTTATTTGCAATAATTTAAATACGGCGATAGCCCTTCGATTACCTTTTGTGCAGCTTATTAATGCAAGAGGAAATCCTGCGCCAACTCTCCGCTTTCCCCACTCACCCCTGCTTGTATTTAAATATATATTCTTCCATTTACGGCTGCACACAAGCATTCAATAGAAGCCAACAGAGGTTCAAGATCTAAAATAGAAAATAAATCGTGCTTTTCGATGCCAGCAGCTTGGTCGCATTGATCTGTGCTTTTTGTTGTTTTTTTTTTGTTTTTTTTTTTTGTTTTTTGTTATGTATGCGCATCGTTTATACCTCGTTATTTGTATGCCATTTCCAAATCCAATTCATATGCTGACTGCATAACTCGACTACACGACTGTCTAACAAACTGATTAACCAGCCCAACCGACTGGGCAAACTGTTGATGCTGGCAAGCAATCCATGACATTTGTCGTACATTTGATTTTGCTTAGCGCGCGCAGTGATGGAAGGAGTTTGAATAAAGCGTAAAAAAAAAACAACACATTGGCAGTTATCCGCGCCAACGAATAGCCGTTAGGTTGTTTGGTTGAGGGATCAACTGAAGTGGCAAGCTAAACCATCCGATATACCGCCCAACCATAAAATTGAACTCGCGACCGGACTCGCTGCTCCCCATCCACACTTAGCATACTGAACTCAAGTGGAATGCCGCGGAATTGGACTGTTGAGTGCAGGGCAACAACGACGACGACGATGACGGCCGAGACAGACGAATTGTCTGGCTCAACGGCTAGCAGCGAACTTATTTTGTTTGGTATGAATTTCTAACACTACGCGCCTGCCAAGCCCCCTCCAAATATATGTAGTTACACAATGTACGTAAGTATGTACACATTCAAAGATTTTTTCTTTCGCAGACTCTCCTTTTTGTTTTGTATTCATATATGACAAACATTTTTGATTTTTTCCTATTGCTCTGTATTATTGCTGCAGCATTTCGTATACTACTAACCACCCGTCAAATTCATTTCCATTAAATATCGCCGCCAACTGACTAGAGCGCCACCGTTTTACCCTCTCCCAAATCGTGGCATCATCGTCACCACAAATGCCTATGACGGCCATCGCTTTCGCGACCTCGACAATGGCTTGCGCGCGTATCAGTCGCGTCAAAGCTAACAATAACAAAAGCCAAAACAGGAACAACATCCACAACTTTGGTCTGTTTGGTTGAGTGGTGCTGCAGTAGCACAGTAGAAGGAGGTGGCCTGGCCTTTCGGCTTCATTTTGCCTTTTTGCTTATGCTAGAGACGCTTTTTCTGAATTATTGGGTGGCGATGGCGACAAACCGGCATCAACGTCGATGATGTCGCGTCAGCAAACAGCAGTCTCGGCGTCGTGTCTTGCGCGCATTCCATTACCCCTACTAACCCCATTTTGTTTGAAACTGAGGAAGAAAAAATAAAATAGCAAAATAGGCAAATAGAAAAGTAGGAAAGTAGAAAGGCAACGAAAATAACGTCGAGTTGTAGAAAAAACTGGCGAGCGTGGCATTCTAGCGCAAAAGAAATATATCTGCTGGTTGTTGCATGCCTAACTATGCGCCACTACAATCGTCCGTTCCTCCTTTCCCGTGGCTCTGTGCCTTGTGAACCTTTAAAATTGCCTTGTGTAGGCGATTCAGCGTGCGCCGACAGTACCCGCATGACACCTCTTTAGTTTCATTTCAGTAGTGCGTTTACATTTTTCTTTTTTTTCTCTATTTTGGATTTCGGTGCTTAATTACAGTCTTTATTCGTTTTCTTTTTCGCTTGTGTTGTCGGCTAAAAATATACGGACTTTTGACCAAAGCGGCAATGCTGTTGTTGTTATTGTATTACTAAGCTCTGCATAAATCGGTAAGCTCCTTCAATACTGATGTTGAGGTCATCGAACGCTAAGTCCAAGAAGCGTGCTGCTTCGATGAGGCCGATCCAAAGGAAAAGGAGTGTTAGCTGAGGTTCCTTCATATACAGGATACTTCCAAGTCTGAAACTCATATGCTCCCTGAAAAAGAGTCTACAAACAATGAGTCTCGCTACATTTTCCCGCATGTAAGTGTGCCAGTATTGCGCAAATCTCATAAGCCAGCTTGAGCTCGTCGTCTTCTTTATGAGAAGTACATAAGAGCCACACTTTGCAGTTTATGTTCAGGTGATAAAAGATCTCTAAGGCTGCCGTAACAAGTAGGAACCTTCATTCTGGCGATGAGTTTATAACCGTTTGGTATATTGTTCTGTATGAGATCCCAATACCCCGCACGATGGAGTTGCAGCTTCATGCCACACAGTGTTGCTGTGTTAGTTACTCGATCACTGCTAGATTTTAAGAAATGAGGTCACCAACGAGCTGGTAAGAGGAGGTTCATACGTTGCTTCTCCTGGTACCGGAGCGTAGCTGTCCTGGTTGTGTTTTAAGCTTCATGCAATGTATTCTACTAGTCTTCGTCGACGACTTTGTTAGCGTCTGGTGTATCCTCTTATATGTAATCTGAAACAGAGGAACTCTTTTTGTGTTAAGGGGGTTAAAATCGAAAATGTCAAAAACATCATCAGACGTGCCGTCGCACCAATGGTATGCGGAACATGCTTCAACTAACACTATAACATTCCAGCCAACTCGGCTGATTCCACCCTGGGACTGCTAAAAGCGTTTCATCAAGGTGGAGTCGAGTTTGTGCCTTTTAGACACACCAGGTACCTGCGTCCATGATCCTCTCCTCGCTGCCTATGAGGGTTGTAACCAATTGGACATCGGAAAGTTGCAATATCGCTGCTCGATATCGATTTGTCATCTGTTGGGGTTCGTCTTGAGGCTTACCTCAAGCGTTCGTGCTTGTTGCATGTTCGTAAATACAGATCGCCCCCGCAGAAGATCTCCTTCAGCAAGGTTTCTTTGGATAACGCATCTGTTGTATGCTCTAGCTCGATCCCATTCGCCTTATTTTCGCTTTGCGCTTCCATTCTATGTTTCGGACTTTTTACTGCTTTCCATTTCTCTTCCGAGTCCAGCATTTGTGCTACCAGGTTATCTGGTGTGAGGAGAACGCCGATGACATTTGCGGCACGATTTAGTTGCAGCTTTATGCCCCCCAGTGATGCTGCGTTAGCTATTTGTTCACTGCGGATTTGGACGAGCTGGTAAACGAAAGCTTCGTTGGTCTTAGCTGTTCCACGTCTAAAAGGTTAATAAACGACTGAATATAATTAAAACTGCATTAGTCCTGAGTTGAGTTGGGCAGTCTCAAAGAAGCTTTCAGAAACACCTTTTGCAAGAATACCGCAAATCGGTTGATGAAGGCCTGCTTGGGATTGTTTACAGACCATCTCATCGGCTATAATTGATTGTATTGGCATTTGCACCAGGTGAATATATCTACTGAGACAGAACGAATCGCATTAGTAAAGTTCGTTAGAAGGGGAAGGCAAATCAGACAAAGTCTCTAAGGTTGATTAAAGATTAATAGCTTTTACGAAAACTGTAGCAGATTTTATGACTGTTACAAATGCTCTTATCAAGGATCCCTTAGTCTTCACTAGCGAGTTCCGAAAGAGCCTCTACATCGTAGTGTCTATCTTCTATTTTGACAACAAATATTATATCTACGCACTTGGATAGTTCTTGTGGTACCCAATACCTTATTTTATCTAGACCCAGCAAGAGCTCCAGTCTATGTTGAGACGAGGATGAGAAAATTCAATTACAGTTAACATCTACCATAGGTATGTCCTCAGAAGTGTTGGTGAAGTGAGTACTGTGGTGCCTCAGTTTACGTCTCCCATTCGTATCTTCCTTTGTAGCACAGCAGAGACATGAACAAATGTGAAGCCATAGTTTCCAATCGAACAGTGCCTGTTTAGGATATTATAGGGAGCTGTGAACATCGTTGTCGAGAGTTATGGCTTGGTTAGTCTAAGCAACTGCGAAATTCGCCTTCAATCCACCCCCATTATATATATTAGTTTCATTTTATACGCATACACTGGCAAGTTGGTCTGTATTTCTGTATCATCTGTATTTTAACACTTTAACAGTTCTAAGAGAGTTCCCTGCCGCTAACTCATAAACATCATCCGTTATCCGGCGAAGGCGCCATTTCAGTATTCAAGAGAAAGATTGTGTGAAAGATTTATTTGAATATCTTAGACGGAGCTATGAGCGAGGTAGAGATGTATGAGTATAAAAGTGGCGTCTGCTACCTTTGTTTAGTCTTTAGCCGAGTTCCTTCCTCGAATTTGTGGTATGCGAATTGAAGCCGTTCTTTAAATGGAGTTACCGACAGTTGTATGTCGCCTCTGAACGGCAAATGATTTATTATGAAGATCTTGAATTATCGCAAAACAGGTGGACTCCACAGCGCTACATGTGCTGGTATTCCTCTGAGGTTTGTTGAGCTGTTTTGGGGTCCATTTATCCAAAACCAGTCCACAGTCAACTAAACGAACCGCCGCACTGCATTCTTTGCTTGGCAAACCCGCCCCGAGGATGCTCTACCTAGCCGGTCCCATCAATAAACAAAGTTTTTTCGCCTTCTCGTAAGTCATTTCGAATGCCTCTTGGATTTTCTGCTCATCCTCTCTGTTCGCTTTTGCGTCCACAAAGTATTACTTTCTCGGTCGGTACATATTCTAGTATGCTTCGGACATCCTAGCATCCGTCGGAGGTTTGTTGAGCTGTTTTAGGACCCATTTCTCGCGAACCAGTCCACAGTCCACTAAACGAGCCGCTGCATTGCAGTCTTTGCTTGACGAAACCATCCCGAGGATGTTCTACCTAGCCAGTCCAATCAATAATCTAAGTCATCGATAAGTCCTTAAGTTTCTTCGCCTTCTCGTTAGTCATTTCGTATGTCTCTTGAAATTTCTGCTCATTCTCCCTGCACACTTTCGCGTCCACAAAGTATGGCTTTCTCGGTCGCTGCATTAAACGCTTTAATTCGTAATTGAGAATTAGTTTTTTTTTAGTATTTGTTTTTTGCCTCGTCCTTTCATGTTGATTCTTGTGGCTCCTATAATTTTTTTCACTCACATTTTCTGTATTTTCATCATTTTCTCCTATTTTTTTTTTTTGCCTTTCGCCGCGACATTGCAACGCGCCTCGCCTCAGCTCGTCTCTAACGCGGTGACAGCTTTACTTTGGCTGCCGCATCGCCGCTTTGAGCGAAAGTAACGCGGTTACGTCTGCAGGTATGTGTGCGCGAGTGATTTAAAAAAATAGCAAAGCATACTTCACCGCTATCCGGTACCACTATGCGCGACTTCAGCCACGCAAACGATGCGAACATAAAGAAAAAAAAACAACAACAAATAAATATTGCAAAACCAGGCGAAGAAGGGAGGGAGGGAGTTTGAAGAAATCAAATCGCGCTACCGTCAAAGTGCCATTTTTTTCTCTGCTACCACTAGCGTCGTTAGCGCTCAAAAAGTGCTAGGTTCGCTTTCGTCTGCTCACTCTCCTTTGTGTTGCTCTGCATGCGGCCATGCCTCGCACCTACCACATACATACATACATACATATATTGTTGTTATATTGACAGTAGTTGGAGGATGTTGCCTGCCGTTTGTCGCAGTGCTGCCACTTTCTATGTGGCTCCTGATTTTCGCCTTTCATTTGACTCAAATTTTTTCTCCCCCCATTTTTGTTTTTATGTAACTATTTTTTACTATTTCTCTACTCGCCGCTGCTTTGCCATCTACATACATATGTAGTAGCACGCTTTCGCGTTGGTCCACTACTGGAATGCTAGTCGACAGCTAGTTTACTTGTTGGTCGCCTGATTTGTTGGTCAGCTCTCATTTCAAACCCACACCTCCAAGTCGACGTAGCCGTCACTATTCTCCATTTTAATTTCTTTCTTTGTGCTTTGCTGCGCGCTTTTAAGCTTGCGGCTTTCTAACGTGTACGATTGTGTTGATGACTGTATACGTGTGTGGGTGTGTGTTTGTGCCATACTTCAGGCCATTCGCGCCTCTCAAACTCCGCCAAAGTTCCAGCCTCAGCCTCAGACATTTAATAACGAAACCGTGTTTGGCACGCCAAAAGGATCGCCGTTAGCCGCAGTATCCTGTCGAATTATGCGACAATATGTTGCACGCCGTTGATGTACAATATCCTGCGTAAGTAGGTTTGAGTTATTTTTTGCTGCTTGCTGCATTTGCCCATTTGTTTTTTCATTTTTAGTTTTCTCTTATTGTTCGCACACTGCAAGTGACCTTTCTTGCCTTGCCTAACGAACTTCTTTGTTGCTTTCGTTTCCGTTTTCGTCGACTTTCCGGCTCTTGTAAAGTGCTACTTCAGTGGTATACAGCGCTAAATTGCAACTGACTGTTTGCAAACGTCGCTGAAGTTGTTGGTAAAATTGCTGTAGGCACTTCTATCGTACGTCCATTTGGGTTTCTGCACTTCCTTGACGTTTTCATCGCCTTTGATTAGCCGGTCGTGCGGAAGATCTGTGTATACATATGCAGGATAATGTTTGTGCGTGGCTTTGTATATTTACATATATGTGTGCGTGTGGTGTGTGTATGTGTGTAAACCAACGTATCGTGTTGACTGCAGTTTATTAGTTGCAAATCTCATCCGAGTCAATGGCGCTGCTTGCCACGACTTTTGCTCAACGCACTCACTCCGCAACCTCAGCTGCTGGCTCTTGGCTATTCAGTAACTTTGCTGCTGCAACATGCTATCCGTCCGTCTGTCCGTTCGTCATCCATTTCTGTGCACCACACTCAATTAGTCCAAATCAAATTGCCCTCAGTTCTTAGATGGATGTGTTTATGCGCGCGCGTGTGTGTGTGTGTGTGTGTAGTGTTGTGCATCATCATATGGATGCAATCACCGTGTATGTTGCTCCATAACGCAATAACGTGCGACGCGTATAGCTCATCTACCAACACATACACACACACACACACATGTATGCATGCATATTGCAGCAGCGTTACATTGCAGCAGTCTTGGCATGCATATGGCCACGTTAACCTCATCAGTCACAGTCTGATTTGTTAAAATGTTGTTTGCCTCTGTTGATGTGTATTTTGCTATTCAAAATTAAAAAAGAAAAATAAAAATACGAGCATAGAAAAACGTCAACTGGTAAATCGGTTTAACCTGTTTTTTCTGCTGTTCGCATGACCGATTCTCAAATGTTTGATCGTTTTTTTTTTTGTTTTTACCAAATGGCTCAATCCGCATTTAACTCCTTGTGAAGTCAGTCATACATGCAGTCCTTTGGATAGATGTAATATTGGCTGAGATGTGCGTTTGCCGCTTTTGCTTGCTTAACTAATTTGCAATCAATACGTAAATTCAATATTTAATTTAAATTTATTTGCTTGCAATAAATTTATTTTACGCGGATGGCACCTGCATTCGGAGGGTTTTCATAATTTCTGTACCTTGGAAATTAGACTTTTGTAGTGGCAGAAAGGGTAAGCATATTTTGCAATATTTTTAGCAATAGCTTGCATTAAATCTAAGTTCCGCGAAAATTCCGAAAATTATTAACTGTACATATAAAGGGTGGTTAGGTTTCAAGGGCCGGTGTTGATTTTAAATAAAATACAAATTTTTTAAGAAATTATTGTAATTTCTCTTTATTATGATAATATTGGTATAGCTCAATTACGCATGGAACAAAATATCAGCCAAATGGCCGCCGCGGTCTCGGCGGCACACCTACATCCAATGGTCCAAATTTTCGATGATGCTGAGGCATAATTGAGGTTCTATGCCGTTAATGTGCCGAATTATCTCATCCTTTAGCTCTTGAATTGATACTGGCTTATCGTCGTACACCTTTTCTTTCAAATATTCCCAATGAAAGAAGTCCAACGGTGTCACAACACATGATCTTGGCGGCCAATTGACATCGCCGCGACATGAAATAATTCGACCATCAAATTTTTCGCGCAAAAGAGCCATTGTTTCATTAGCTGTGTGACAAGTGGCACCGTCCTGTTGAAACCACATATCGTCCACATCCATATCTTCCAATTCGGGCCATAAAAAGTTCGTTATCATCTCACGATAGCGAACACTATTCACAGAAACTGCCTGACCGGCCTCATTTTGGAAAAAATACGTCCCAATGATGCCGCCGGCCCATAAACCGCACCAAACAGTCACTCTTTGTGGGTGCATTGCTTTTTCGGCAATCACTCTTGGATTATCATTCGCCCAAATGCGGCAATTCTGCTTATTCACGAATCCACTACAGTGAAAATGTGTCTCATCACTAAAGATGAAGTGCGCGATATGCATTTTGATTTGAACGCCCGTTTTCATAATAAGCCTAAATAACTTTAACGCGTTGCTCGGTTGTGTATCTTTCCATGGTTCAAATTGAGTTAGTCTGAAAATGAAAAAGGTCAAATGAAATGCAGAAAAGAACTTGACGTTTAGGTGTGGTTCACATTCAACATCGGTCCTTGAAATTTAACCACCCTTTATATTATAATTTTTTTATTTATATTATTTTACTAATTTTTTTAAATAAATTAAAAGAAAATAAGGACTTTATGAGCTTTTATTTTCGACACCTTTTTTACCTAAATAAATAAAAATAAATAATTGGCGCGTAGAATTCTGTTAGGTGCTTGGCCGAGCTCCTCCTCCTATTTGTGTTAAGCGTTTTAATGTTGTTCCACAAATGGAGAGACCCACTGTTTTACGCCGACTTTGAACGGCAAATGCTTGTTTTTTTTTATGACGAGTTTTTTCATAGCTGAAATACACTCGAAGGTTCGCCGTTGCCTGTCGAGGACGGATCGCTATTAGAAATCAAATTTTTTTTATTTGATGGTGTTATTTCTTTTACACCTATTAACTTTAATTTACGGTGAATACAGAAACAATAAAGCTTGTCAAGAAAAACTTCCATATGCATGCGAGACTATAGTTTTTATATAGCAAAGTTGCCACTTACTCATTTTCTTATGAATTTAATATTTTAAAAGAATCAAAAATTTCAAAAGACGCTATTTTCAAAAAATAGTTTTAAATACTTATACTCAAGCTATCATACTAATATGGATATCAAACGAAAAAGGATTTATCCAGCTATTAAAAATAAATTTCGTTCACTTTTCGCCAGAACAAATATAGTGCAATAGTGTCCTTTAAGGGGGGAAGCTGGTCTAGAGCGCAAAAAATGGGCATATTTTATGAATTTATTTTGACTCAACAAAGGAATCAATCGAAAATCTGTGAAATAGGTTTAATAATATAGCTTTCATGGTACAAATACAAAATTTTTCGCCTGAATTAATTTCAAAATGGCCGCTGTCCAGCAGTTCTCCTAAGGCGCCTTTTTTTCTAGTGGGTCCATTGCCGAAGACGTAAACTCCTTAATTTTTGTCCTGGATCAAAAAATAAAATTTTTTTAGTTTCTATATAACAACAGAAAGAGACGTACGTAGGATTTTTTCGATATTTTGTTTTTTCGCGAAATGGTGCACGTTTGAACAAAAAGTTACAATTTTCACTATAAAGAACGACATAAAATTGTTGATTAAAAAAAAAACTATGTAATATAAATAAAAAATCCTACGTACGTCTCCGTTTAAAAAAAGTGATTTCGAGAAAAACGCGTTTAAAGTTGTAAGTAGCGTTCGGGGCATACCTGCGAGGCACTGCCGTCGAATGAAAAATTTGGGCATTTAGACATTTTTGCTGGCATCCCTCATTTGGTATATTATTTCTAAGACCCTAAAGCACCTTTTAAGACAAAAAAAAATTTTTCGATTTTTTCAAAATTCTAGCTTCCCCCCTTAAAAAACGTATGCTTAGACTTCCTGAAAATTGTGCAATGAAATATTTGGAGAAAAAAAAATTAATAAATATATATGTATATACATGTTAACGGTATATATGCATAGCAGTAATACATACCTCAACTTCGTTTTTCTTGCTGTTTTATAAAAATGTACAAAAAATTACCTACATTATTAAACTTTCCTTCTATGACATAAAGTATACGCACTGGCTACCTCAGTTCCCTATCGCCTTTGAAATTTTAAAATCCTTTAAAAAATTACATTTGGGAGAAATTGAAAAACTGGGTATGCAGCATTACTATATAAACTCTATAGTTTCACGTGCATATGAAATTCTTACTGGATATTTGGATAAAAGTTGTTTTTTGTCGCACGGTGCGACATGCACATGCAAAGAGTCATATGATAGAAGTACAGCAGAACTCTTTGATACAACGATTTTAGCAAAAGTTAAAAATTCTCAAAAATCTTTCGAAAATTGTTTATTAAATGAAAACTAAATGGAAAGTATCGAGAAAATCGACCATGAGGAATATAATTGTATAGGTGGTGAAATGCTTGAAGTACCTTTTTGGCAGTCACCAAGTAGCACTGAAGCGCCGTTTTGATACCATTATGATACCTCCAACGGGCAGATATCTACAGCCAACCAGAGCTGTTTATGTAATGGAGAAGATTGATGGGGATAGGTGGGCGCTCTGCCCTCTGCTGTCGAAGAAACGAGCACCCAGTGACCTAAATCGTCTAGCTGCCAGACCCGGACATTTACAGAGAAAGTGCTCAACAGTCTACTTCTCTGAAAGGTCCGCACAGCTTCGGCAATGGGGACTATATAAATCTGTATATACAGTTAAAATTTTAAGTGAATCGGTGAAACAATTTTTTTTCTGAGTTATGTGTCTGGGGGTCTTAAAAAAGTATGTTCTTGAAAGACGCGTTTATAAAGTTATTTAAGGTATGCATAGAACTAACAAAAGATGTGCCAAAATTCAAATTCGGTGATTTTCATAAACTTTTTCCAACACTTAACTTTCTTAACACTTTAAGTAAGCCAAATTTAGGTTATTAGGGAAACTTTTAAATAAAACACAATCGATCAACTCTTAAACCAGCTGTAAGTGAAATTTTTAAGTCTAAACGGTGACAAATTTATAGCAGGAATCTATTCTACTCAATTCAACTGGAACGAGTGTTAGCAGCACCTACGATGACGGAATAAAGGAAAGAATTAAGAAATTGAAAAATGATTATTTTTCCATTTTTCCTCTTCGAGATGCAAGGTGTGTGTCTATTAGATAATGTGACTGACTCTGTAAAACATTTTTTTTGTTTTGTTTTCGCAAATTTGTAAAACAAAAAGTTCAGAAAAACTTTAATGCCCAATTAAATTCATCATAAATATTGTTGCTATTCTCGATAGTTGCTCATGCTTCTTACTAGGCTGAAGAAAGTTTTGCACAAAGACACTGACTTATTCACTTATACGGTTCAGTTAGCTTAAAACTTGAGAAGAGCAGTTGGAAAATGACCGTAAATGTTTAAGAATTTTTTTAAACTTTTTCGACTGAGTGCCATTTTCAACTCGGCAGCTTCATGGGCAATCAAATTTCTCGTATTCTCGGATACTACAGGGCCTACCAAAGTAGCTATTCAATTTAAATTATATTTCGCAATCAATAGGAAAGTGTACTCATTCTAATAAAAGAAAAAAATATTGAAAAATATTTTATATTTATTAATATTTAAAAACATTGAAAAATGTTTTTTATTAAATATTAGTAAAATATTCAAAAATATTTTTTATGGCATTTTCAAGAATACCAAAAAAAAAATTAAAAATATAATGAAAAAAAATGCAAAATATAATAAAAGAAAAAAAAAGTAATAAATAAGAAAAAATAAAAGCAATAACAAAAGAATTATAAAAAAATGATAATAAAGAATATTATAGGAAAACAATAAGACAAAATATTGAAAATTATTTTTGATGTTATTTTAGAAGCTCCCGAACTTTCCTTACTTTAATTTTTTTTCTAATGGAAACCAGTAATTTATGCTGGCTTGTAAAGCAATTCACCATGAATTCTCTGTTTTCATAACAAATGAACAACCATAATATTTTTATGTATATTTCTATTAAATAATTCAATCAATTACTTTTCTTTACAGGTAAGTCAGAGTTTCATCCAAAAAATATTTCAAAGAAAAAATGATGCGGAGTTCTGATGTTCTTTAACGGTTTATCGTCAGTGTATCATCGAGGTAACTAACGAATTTTATTTTAGGAATTTTTTTTTTTCAATTTCAATGCATTTTGGCACTCCTCAATTTCCAGATTGTGAAAGAAATTTTTGAGATACATATGTCAAAATAATACTAGAAAATTCTTATTTTTTAACATACTTCAAGTGTTTTGTCGTTGTTGTGTTTTTTTTTTTTTGTTTGTCAAGTTATGTCCTTAACGATGATTGATAAATTATAATTTTTTTTTTTTTTTTTTTTTATTAGAAAATTGAAAAAGTAATGAATAAAATTATAAATTATAATGTAATGTTATATACAAATTTTATTATTTTGATTTCCACTGCGTGTGTTTTTACTAAGCATCGACTTAATCGCCGCATTTAAGTATACAAATTCCCATAAAAGTGTTTTTGTATCAAAGCTCATTAATTCGCCTTAAAAAATTAGAGACAACTCAGTCACATTTAGTCTAACAGAGAAATTTAAATTAGCAGCAGTAATCCCACTTACAAATGTAAATTATTAACAAATTTAAAGCATATCTTACAGCGCAGCCTAATAACATACTTGAAATACTTTAGCATTTGTTTTAACATTTTCCAGCAAAAGCAATATAAAGAACTGTCGTAAGTTCGTACAGAACCGAGCATCGTATATTCGCTGTAAATTTAGTATTACATGGAATCTGATAACACTATGTTAACTTAACATAATATTTTAAATGCTCAATTTGCTAAGATGTGACTGAACGGAGCACGAGTGTGAAGAGCGATTCAACTTCAGAAAGTAGTATCTTACATATACATGTACAGCCATGGTCATATAAATTGCATATTTAGACTTTGAAAGCAAAGAGTTGAATATGTTTTTAAATAGTAATTTTTTTTTGGGAAAAAGCAACATAAAAAATATAAAACTTATTTACTTCCACTTTAAAACAAAAAAATGGTCCAAAAGAATTTCAGTTCTGATTTAATGTACGAGAACGTGCTGGACACATAAATAGCACATCCTTAAAAATTCCAAATAAAAGCAATAATAGTAAATAAATCAGATAATTAAGTAATAATATTGTTTTACTAGCTTAGTATTTTGTACTATATCTACCGTTTTTGATTACTTCTTCAAGCCGTCGCTCCATGTTTTCTACAAGCTTGTGGCATCTTTCCTTTGGAATCGAGTATCAAACCTCCTCAACTGCGGCCCACAAATCATCAAAATTTTTAAAATTTTTGTTAGCGATTTTGACTTTAACGTCATTTCACAAATTTTCTATAGGATTGAGATCAGGGCTTTGCACCGCCCAATCCAGTACATTAATTTTTTCTCTTCTGAGCCATTGCTTCACTGTCTTTGCAGTATGCTTTTGATCATTGTCCACACAAATGGCTGCATTTTATTCTGGAATATATCCAGATACTGAAATCTATCCATTTTACCAACCACGCGAACAATCGGCGCAACACCATGCCAGGAAAAAGCTCGCCAAACCATGATGCTTCCGCTGCCATGTTTAATCGTCTCTTTGTGAACCTAGGACTTAGCGCTAAATTTTTTGGACGGCGTACAACAGTTTTCCCATCTGGTCCCAACCTATTTGTTTTGGTTTCGTCGGTCCAAAGTACGTTTTGCCAAAACTGAATTAATTTGTCTTTGTGGGCTTTTACAAAGGCAAGTCGGTGTTTGATATGTCTTTTTGAACGGAGTGGTTTTTTTTCTGCTTATGCGGCCAAACAGCTGGGCTTCATTAAGTCGCCTTCCTACAAGCTTTCTGGATACCTGTAGACCAGATTCTTGGTTTATTTAAAACATTATTTGCCGTGCCGACTTAAAAGGATCTGCTTTGCTCTTGCGTATTACAGCTCTATCCTCTTTAACATCAGTTTTTCGCGGCTTTGGGCTTCTTTCCGTTTTTTGCTTAGATAGGAAGAATCTTTCTTAACTAAATTAAGAACATTATAAACCATATTCCGAGAGCACATCATCATTTCAGCTATTTCTGCATAGCTTTTTCCGTTTTCACTCATACGGTATATAAGAGCTCTTTTCTCCGGCGTGAAATTTATTAAGAAACAAAAAAGTATACAATACTAAAAATCGCTGAAACAATATTAAAGTAAGCAATAAGCATAAATAAAATAGAACTCAAAAAATTCCGTCGAAAAAAACGGTATATTCCTCGCATAAATGTATGCTTAATAACGGTACTGAATGTAAACAAACCAATTTATTTGATCAACGCAGAGTTCGTACTAAAAACTTAACTTAACATATAAGGCTCACATTTGTGCTATTTATCTGTCCATGGGTGTATGTGGACTTGTGGTAACATAATTAAGTCACGTCATCTTTTTGCAATATTTGCCATCCGAATTTTTTTTTCAGTTCTTATGGAATGGAATAAGTGCTCGGATGTCAGTTAAACTCGACAATTTCCATGATTCTATTCATTTTCAACGAATGGCGTCCCAGAGCTAAAGCATGCCTTACCTTCGTTATCCATATTACTAGAAAGAAATCATTCAAACCACAGCTTCGCAGTTGAATTCAATTTTTTTTTATCTCCATTTAGGAACGCTTTACCAAATACAGAACCTAAAATTCTGAATAAACTTATTTTGAAGCACAATGCCACTTTGCAGGCAATGGCAAACCTCCGAGTGTATTTCTGCCAAGAAAAAGCTTGTTACGCTTTTTGCTTCAATGAGCTGTAAACCTGAGTAACCGAAATTTTCTAAAAATTCTGATTAAAAATTGTGAAATGGTGAAGAAAGTTTTTGGAAGTTTTTTTTTTTTTTTTTTGACTGGATTGACATGATTTTTGTAGAAGAATCAACTTCTATAAACTTCATAAAAAAATTATTAAAATTAAATGAGAAACACATACATTTCTAAATTTCCCTGTGCTATAGTTACTTAGGGCAGTGTAAACTTCCCGGGCTCGCCAGTCTGCCGAGGCTCAATAGATTAATATAATTTACTTTACATTTCTTATAAAATATCTTAGAAAAAAGCGAATCTAATTTCTTCCCTCTTCCTCATACTGGCTTTTGCCACAATACCATTCGGAAAAGGCTACTCGGTTTGATTACAAATGCGCGTTTGCAGCTACATATAAACCACTTTTAACATTCTAGGCCAAAATGGCAATTACTGGTTGACATTTGTCCGAGAATGGGGTGAAATAAATACAAGCAAAAACGTCAATGCCAATATGGGAACCATAAATTTTGCCAACCAACGAATTACAATTTTTTTCGCAAACGAATTGGCGCATATAAATAATGTTTCCGATATTTGCTTAAAATATGTGTATACTATAAATTTTTTAAATGTGTGTATGTGTGAGTGTATGAGATAAGTATCGTACATTATATGCTTTGGTTGCTGTATGTAATAAATAATTTAAACTTTCGCGAAACTCCGAAAAAGCGAAACAAGTAAATTGGCAGCCTTTATGTGACAATCGGAAGAAAAATGTAAATCGAATATTATATATTTATGTACAACATGTGTGCACAAACACATGTACAAATGTGCAATGTATGTGTGTGCATGTGGTCGGTTGTGTGTAAATTACAAAGCCATTGCCGAAAATTGGCAACGGCGCGCGCAATAACAGCCGAAAAAAAAATAAATGTATTAAAAGCATGTAAATTGGTATGATTTCTGATGGTACCGGACTTTTAGTACCCCGTGCACAAATTTTTTGTTACGATTTAGTAAATATTTCACAAATTTGGAAAAGTTTTATTTTGAATAAATTGATGTTTTTTGCTTGATATTTGAATAAATCAAAATTGAGTAAACCCCTAGCAGATCAGGATTGTAAATCGATGTCGTGAGTTGGAGACCTGGAGCAAAATAAAGGAAAATTCCGCGATGTGGTAGTAGTAGCATTAAAGTTATTTTCGGTACCACACAAAACTTATTTATTGTCTACTTTCCATAAAACTTATTTATTGCCCCAGTTTTGTTTTAATAATTAAGGCTCTAGCAGGTCCTAGAAATAGCTTCAAAAGATACAGTTATTGCCGATAACATAACATTTTCTGTTAGCCCCACATGGTTGTTCCGCTCTGAAAGAGAGTTTAACCTTCCGTTGGGCACCCGGGTCTGCCCAGACTGGTTTTTTCGACTTCGGACGTGAATGTAACATATTTCTATTATAGCTAACGACTTCAGCTTTCAGGTAACTTCCGAAAATTTAATTTTCTATCGATTTATGGATTTATGGATATAACCTTTTAAAAGGGATTCTCGAACAGGGTACTTCAAGGTTATTTTTGACACGCCCCTTTTATCCATTTATCCATTTTTATTTTGATAAAGATATTTAAGATATTTTGTTTTATTTTGATAAAGGTACTCGTATTATGAATATATTTTTATTTTATTCTGATAAAGAAATTTTGAAGATATTTTCATTTTATTTTGATAAAGATATTTTGAAGATATTTTTATTTTATTCTGATAAAGAAATTTTGAAGCTATTTTTATTTTATTTTGATAAAGATATTTTGAAGATATTTTTATTTTATTCTGATAAAGAAATTTTGAAGATATTTTCATTTTATTCTGATAAAGAAATTTTGAAGATATTTTCATTTTATTCTGATAAAGAAATTTGAAGCTATTTTTATTTTATTCTGATAAAGAAATTTTGAAGCTATTTTTATTTTATTTTGATAAAGAAATTTTGAAGATATTTTTATTATATTTTGATAAAGACATTTTGAAGCTATTATATTTTTATTTTAATTTGATAAAGATATTTTTATTTTATTTTGATAAAGAAATTTTGAAGATATTTTTATTTTATTTTGTATTTTGATTTTGTTATATTATTAGTAAACAAAATTTGAGCATCGCTTTGCCAGATCCTTAAATTTGTTGGAAGTCTTGGCGAATTTCATACAATTTCCTAGTATGTAATTCGATATTTTCGTGTAACTTTGAAAAAATATGTGTAATTTTTGATTTCCAGCAGCGTTTTGCATAATTTCGCGAACATTTTTTTTTGATTTAAGGAAAAATCCCACCATAAATGAAAGAAATTAATGCATTTACACCTATGTAACTTCTGAGCATAGCCTTCGTATATTAGTTAGTGGAAAGCAGAAGCAGAAAGTAGTATTAATTTGTTTTTGTTTTTTCAACCGTAGGGAATAAAGTTATGAATTCACCAGAAGGCTTCGGAACTTTTTCCTAATTGAATTTTAATTAGAATTCGCCATTATAGTAAATGCAAAATGATATTCGATTAATTTTGACTTTTTTCTTCTTACCTGCATATGAAAGCCGCGATACTGGTACAGTGTGACGCGATATCTGGAAATGACATATACATTTTCACTGACAGCCAGGCAGCGATAAAATCCCTCACAAAACAGTCGACAACCTCCAAGATAGCTGAGTCATTTCGCTTAAGGATAATATCTGTTCCTGGCCATCGCGACATTGAGGGTAACTACAGAGCCGATGAACTAGCGAGACTCGGCACCAAGTTGACCGATGAGTACATAGACAATGACATAGGCATAATCTTACAAACATGTAAGCTACTCATCCTTGAAGAAATTATAAAGAAAGCAAACGAAAGATGGCGTAATGAAGCCACCTGCAAAATTTCCCATCAACTGTGGCCGACTCTCAATGCTAAACGCACAGAATCTCTGCTAAGCCAAAATAAGCACAGTCTTAGCACACTGATTTCAGTCATAACGGAACATTTTCTAATACGTAGGCACGCCCAAAGGATGGGTGTGCAAACACATGACTACTGTAGAAGTTGCCTTGATGAGGAAGAGGAACAGGAAAAGGAACTTTGGCACTTTTTGTGCCATTGTCCTGCTTTATCCAGACGGAGATTAGCTATTCTAGGCAGGCAATTTTTTAATGAATTTGAAGATCTCAGTTCTGCAGAAATAGGAGGTATTCTAAAATTTTTGAAAAGCACACATTGGTTTTAGGAGAAGTAAGGAAAGCTCCCCACGCGGCATCACAATGGGCTATGAGCCTGAGTGTGTCCCACAGGACAACCGCTTCAACCTAACCTAACCTAACTGCATAAAGTCGAAATAGTGCGGCGTTGCCTATTTTCTCTATACCGACATTTTTTTCATATGAAGAAATCACGCAACACCTCAAGGAGGAAGAATATCAAGAGTCAACGAGATTTTTGAGTCAATTGAAACTTGGCCTTTATTTTTGTTTAAATTTTTTTTTATTTGTGTTATTTAGTTTTATTTTTATTTTTGTTTTTATTTATTATTTTTCTATTTGTTATTTTTAATTTGTTATTGTTTTTTTGGTTTCTTTCATTTATTTAAAAAAATTTTAAGTTTTTTTATTTATTTTTTCTTTTTTTTTAATTTTTGTATTTTATTTAAATTTTGTTGTTGTAATTACGACCGCCAATGCAGAGAAATCTTAGAACTGGAAAGTGGGTAAAATGAGCTTCAAAGTTGTATTCTGACCGTTCGGTATTTTTCATATTAAGGAGCCGCTCAACAAAATCAATAAAAAATAAAAGAAAAAAATCCAAAGCAACACAAATTTAGGGTACTTCTTACAAAAAGTTAGGGAATTATAAAACTGCAAACTTAAATTTTATTATTAAAAAGTTTAAAATTTCGATGAAAAAGTGTCGGATTTTTATAAATTATATACAAAATTTGAATCTTTGCGATGCCCTGTAGAATGCAAAATATTTTTATAAAAAAAAAAAGTCATGAAAGTAAAAAAAAGTTGCCAAAATTTCTAATTAGCAGTCCACGGGTGAATTACACAGGGCAACAAAAAAAAAAAAAAAATCTGCGGCAATAATTTTGTTAATGGTTTTCATTAGCACTTGTATTATATATATTGAGTATGAAATTACATTTTTTTAATTGACTCTGGTTCTTGAGATAAACGCAAAATTAAAAATTACTACAAAAATTTAAAGTGCCCTCCTACAGTTGCACTAATTTGATTAAACCTAACTACGGTTTCGTTATCTGTTTGCATATTTAGGTACAACACTTTCACTTATTTGCTGTTAGACTCAGAAGTTATCAGTTAGTGTCATTTTTCAGTTTTAAAGAAATTGTTGTCTCGAGAATATGAGTTCGTCCCGAAAACCTTGTGCTAACAATTGCAACAGTCAACAGTTTTTGTTATATATGTGGCAAATTTTGTTCGCAAAAGCAAAGAAAACAGATCACAGAGTTTGTGAAAACAACCTACCAAGCATACTTTGGGATAAAGTATGTACAAAAGAATAAATATTTGGTGCCCAATATTGTGTGTAAGTCTTGTGTAGAATCTTTGCGATACTGGAGCCAAGGAGGACGTAAAGGTCTTCAATTCGGAGTACCGAGGATGTGGAATGAGCCAACGAATCATTTTAATGACTGTTATTTCTGTGCAATAAAAGTGAAAGGTACTAACCGTTTTAAGAAACGGAATTGGGTTTATCCTAATTTTAAATCAGTTAGACCCCCAGTATTGCACAGTGACAATTTACCAATTCCTGTGTTTACAGGACCATCTTCTGCTAACTGTAATGACATTGAAATGTTAGAGAATTCTGACAATCAAGCAAGCAGCAGTTAAAGCGAGTTCGAAGAAAGTAGTTGTATGAAACAAGGATTTTCGCAAGCAGAGCTTAGCGACTTGGTTCGTTATTTAAATTTATCAAAAAAATCTGCCGAAATTCTTGCTTCAAGACTAAAAGAAAAACAATGTCTTCAATCTGGCGTTACCATCACATTCTTTAGGACCAGAGAGCAAGAACTTCTTCCTTTCTTTCAAGAAGAATACAAGCTTGTATTTTGTAACAATGTTTCTGGTCTGTTAAATTGTATGGGACATCCTGAATATAATCCTGAACATTGGAGACTTTTTATAGATAGCTCAAAAAGAAGTCTGAAATGTGTACTGCTGCACAATGGAAATAAATTTGCTTCGGTTCCAATTGGTCATTCAACGAAACTAAAAGAAGAATACCAAAATATTAAAATTGTTTTAGAAAAGATTTCATACGAACAACATCAATGGTCAGTATGTGTGGACTTAAAGATGGTGAATTTTTTATTAGGTCGGCAAGGTGGGTATACTAAATACCCCTGTTTCATATGTCTATGGGATAGTCGCGCAAAAAAAGAACATTGGACTAGAAAGGTTTGGCCTTTGAGAGAAAATATGGAAGTAGGAAAAGGAAATGTGGTTCATGAACCACTGATAAGCCGAGAAAATATTCTTCTTCCACCACTTCACATCAAGCTTGGGCTAATGAAACAGTTTATCAAAGCCCTTGATAAGACCGGTGACTGTTTTAAATATGTGTGTCAAAAATTTCCGTCTTTAAGTATGGAAAAATTAAAAGCAGGTGTCACAAATTGAATCTAAAACATGGCTAAGCTTTGTCTTAGTAGTAAAAATTTTTTGAGGAATCATAAGGCACGAGATTACCAAAAACTAGTTGAAGAAATGCTTCGAAATTTCTGCAGTTTAGGAGCTAATATGAGCATTAAATTGCATTTTCTTCATAGCCATTTGGACAAATTCACGAAAAACTTGGCCGATTATAGTGAGGAACAGGGAGAACGATTCCACCAGGATATAAAAATAATGGAAGAAAGGTACCAAGGTCGATGGGACTGCCACATGATGGCAGACTACTGCTGGACCTTATTAAGGGATTGTCCTAAGCAAAACCATAACAGAACAACTTTTTTGTAATGTTTTTAAATTATTTAAGTTAACTGCAAATATATATTTTTGTTTTTGTATAATTTTTAATGAAATATATTAATAAAAATATTTGTTTAGTGCATATTGGTATTTTAATACTTTTTTTTTCAGTGAAATAGATAATAGTCTTTATCTCAAAAACTAGAGTCAATTTGAGAAATCTAAAATTTTTCTAGTATTCAGCACACTAGTCTCACACAGAATTGACTTAAATCAACCCTGCCGCAAAATGGCTGTTCCCTAGTGTTATTGCTTTTTCCATGGATTTGCATGCATGCAGTTAAAAACAATTGTTTGCGCCACAATTTTATGGCACTTTGTGTATTTTAAAAGGCATGAGTGGATGCGATTTCTTTTTGTTTTTTTTTTTTGTAAGTTTTTTTTATATGTTTTTTATATATTGTTTTTTATATATTTTTTTATAAATTTTTTTTATATATATATATTTGTTTTTTTAATTTCTTATTTATATTTGTGAGGCCTTTTCCGAGCAAAAAATTCTAGCAAGGATTTTTTTATTCACCTATTTTTTAACATAATTTTAAAAAGAACTTAACATTTTCAATTAATTTCTCGCTCGTTTTCAGGCAGCTGTTTGTAGCGATATGATTTTTGACAAGAAAAAAATTTATTTGACTTGAGCAAGTTTCGCTATTAAGTAGCTCAATAAATCTAGATCTTTTAACAATTTTATACAACTTTTATTAGGATGAGGACTTAACCTACATCCACCAAGGATTGGTGGTTATTAATTTTTTGCGTGACAAGCCAAATTGAATCTACTTGCGTTGCCAAAAGTCTGCAGATTTTAGGTACATTCAGTAGCTTTTCCTCATTGGAGACAAATGGAGCTGCTGAAGGTTATTTATTTTATTTAGTAGCTAAGACTATCGGCCTAAAATATTACTAATAGATTTTGTACTTGAATATAAAAAAATTATAAGAATAAAATTAAATTGTGTCCGAAATCAATTGGTGTGTGTGCCCCAGAATGTCATGCAGAATCAGAAAATCAGTTCATAGACCAAACTTATTTTTTGATATCAGCACAGCAGCATGCATTGGGTGCAAAAACACGAACAAAATTACGCAATTATTATATTTTATTTATAATTGAAGTTTGTACACCACCCAGCCAGCCAATCAACCAACCGGCGGGAACAGCAATGCCGCATCAGGCTATGCAAGCATTTTACACTCACACACACACACACACACACACACATACACATATGCAAGTAATATAGCAAATCAACAATGAAAAATAAATATTTTTGTTGTCGTTGTTCGGTGCTGCTCATGTTGTTGTTTTTGTTGTTGCTGTTGTTATAACGCGAAATGCAAGCGAATGAACATTTTATTTTAAATACGCGCCACCACAAAATGTCCTCTTTACTCTCGATAGCCGACGCGAGCCACCGAAATTCTCTATCCATGTGAAGGTAACTCGTAGTTAGGCGCCGTGAGTGGGCAGGGGAGAGCTTGAGAGTTATTGCTACCCGTCCATACTCCAGCCAGTTTTGGTATTACCATTCCACGAACATAGCGCCAATCAGAAATGAAACTGAAAATGAATCGATTGCAAACAGCGTTAACGAAAGCCCAAAAATACATCAGAAAAAAAATTAAAAAAAAAAAAAATTCAAGCGGATAAAAAAATAAGCGAAAAAAATGCAAACATGAAATACGCGCGACAGTGTACAACTATGCGCATATGTATGTATGCATACATGCACACTCATATGCATGCATGATTTCAGTGACACACGCACACTCATCCACACTCACACTCACATGCATGTATGCAAGTATGTGGGCATTAATGCTTATATTGATGTGGCAGCCGCAGCACAACGGAAACGGCTTTGAGCCGAAAATGTTGCCACCATCGCGAAATTCAAAGTTACCACCCAACCCATTTGCTGCAATTTAGCAGGCCAAGCCTGTCAGTACTTAGCCCACATATGTATGCATGTGTACATACTCGTACATTTATGCCCATACTACCAGCTTAACAAACAGCCTACTGGATTCCCTAACTTCTGTTCTATAACAGCCCGGCTGTCGCATTTAAAATTGCAAAACCGAAATTTCGCGAGAGGTCTACACAAACATACACGCGTACATCGCTCGTAGAGTGTGTGTGTGTGTAAGCAGGCATGCATCCATCCATACGTATGCCTGGTTGTGAAGATATGCATGCGCCTGAGTGTATGCATGTATTTTTAGCAATTTGGCTATATTTCTCTTGCCCCTTTACATTTTTCACAGCATACACATGTTATTCATATACTTATGTGTTTGTTTGTTTATTTATTTGTTTGTTTGTCGGTGTGTGTGTGTGTGTGTGAAAGAGAGCATCGGGCGCGCAAATGAATTTTTATTATGTTTGGCGGCGCAAATTCACCAAAAATATATACATACTTTTATGTCCATATTCTAGGTACAATTCAAGTGTTCATACTCCCAGCGCATACTAGTATATTTTAGCAAATCTATGTGTGTGTGTGTGTGTTCGCATAACCAATATATGTAAATTGGTACTTTATGCATTTTCAGCTTGTGGCGTGCTAGGCGCGGTGTGACTGCGTTCACACACTGCACTCTTGCAGCGCATTGCAAATATTTGCTCCATTACATATACCAAATTTTATGGCACTTTGTGGATATTTTAAAATGCATGAGTGCATGATTTTTTTTTCTAACTTTGCGAGGAAAATATTCTAGGAATAGTGTTTTTTATTAACTATTTTGCCCTCAAGTCTGGCGGACTTTTCCGAGGAAATCAATGCATGACACAATCGCCTCAAAATTGAGAGTTTCCGAAGTGTCCAAACCAATTTTTCTGTGTGATGTCTATAGGAATTTTTTGCAGGAACGCCCATATCGGTACTGGTAAAACAATCATTTTTATATATTTTTTTTATTATTTTTCTTTTATTATTATTTTTTTATTTATTATTTTTGCTAATATTTATATTTTTTATTTTTATTTTTTTATTTTAATTTTTTTTATTTTAATTTTTTTTATTTTGATTTTTTTATTTTTTTTCTATTTTTGTAGGTTTTTGTTTTTTTTTTGTATATATGATCCAGTACACTTCTCTAATGCGCCTGCAAATCTCAGCTTTTTGTCAATCATAGACTGTTTAAAGTTTGGCTAATGACTAAGAACGATTCAGAGATGGGGCTGGGTTACAGCTCTTTAGTTAACTTGGCCGAAATGTTAAGAAAGTTTACAAAATGGTATTGAAACTTATTGCAGAATCGCTAAAAATATGTGGAATGAAAGTGAATTAGATTAAAGTTCTGGCAAACGATATGACAATGAAATCCACAACAGGAAGCATTTGGGAGTTTGTGGTGCCAGTGAGAATGTAAAAAAGTCTCAAACCCACATTTTACACTGGTGAGAATATTCCCATCATGAGAACTGATGAAAATTCTACGATGAGTATAAATTCCCATTTTCAGTACTATTGATAAACCATAATTTATAGGCTCAGGTAGATAGTGAACTCTTATTCTCATGAGAATTATTCTCATCTTCTACGCGAACCTTTACACATCAAATAAATCGCAAAACGACATTCGACAAAATTAAGTTCTTTTTTTGCGCTTGTGAGAAAATCGATACGACTCCTGAATTGCAGCAAATCTGCGTTTTTAATTTTACACCAGGACGTTAGAATTATTATTTAAAGGTCTTCGAGTTCTCAATCCAGGATTCGAAAATTTGTTAGAAATTTATAAATGGACACGGATTTTTTATATCGGTGAGAAAATTCCAATCAAGAGAACTGAGAACCAATTTTCATTTACTAACTTTAGTCCATAATTTATAGGGTGAGACTGAGAACCTTTATACAGGAAGTAAATCGTTAAACTGATGAGAAAATCAATAGGTGAGCGATACGAGAGCTGAATTGCAGCAAATCTGCGTTTTTAATCTCCAACCATTAAGTGAGAATTCTTTTATAAAGTTTTTTAAATTAAATTTTCGCTTAGAACCCAGGATTCGAAATTTTTTTAGAAATTTATAAAAGTATTTTTTAATTTCAAATGAGCAGTGAACATGAAGAAAGTTTAAAAATGTTTTTCTTTTACAATTAGCTTTTCTGAAGCATACGCGAAATGCGCTTTGAAATTTGTATTCTTCGATATCGTAAAAAATTTGCATAAAAATATAAAATTTAAAAATTTATAAATTTGTGTCTGCTTTCATGTGCTTGTCCGCTTAAATTAGTGCGTGTGTAAAAGAAAAATGCTCATTAGTCTAAGCTACGAATAGGTACAGAAGACTGGGCCGGTCGTGGAGCGAAGAAAATATGTAAAATTCCAACGCTTCGTACGTTGAGAGAATTTTTTATTAAAATTTTGTTATCCTGGTACTATCGCCAACATGTTTTAATTTTTGATCATAACTTGATTATTTGATATCGGATTTAAAAAAAAAACGATATTATTTCTGTCTTGAGAAGTTCTGTATTGCGTTCTAAGATCCTTTTGAATAAGGAAATCCTCTATCACATGATTACGTCAGTTGCCCATAATTCGACAAAGTTCCATCAAAATCTTATACATACATTTGAATTAGATTTCCAGGGCATGCAGTTTTATAGTCCATTCAATTGTAGTATAACAAAGTGCAGTTTTAAATTCTCGTTGATTTTTGATAACTTTTTTTCCTCTCGGTGTTGCTTATTTTCTCCATATATTAAAAATTTGCATTGATTATGTGGTGAAAATTGGCAACATAGCAGGAAAAATCAGAAAAAAATGATAAAAAGTCGACGGGATTTTTTTAACAATCACAAACTGGTATTTATTGTAATGAAATTTAATAAGCTATAAAACTGTATATTAAGAAATTTTCCAGAAACTTTAGTTAAAAATAAATAAAAACCGTGGAAATCAGAAAGTGGCCTTTTTGGAATGTAAATGAGTGTCATAAACATGGCAATACTTTTTTTTTCTTATTCACAAACTTGTTAAGCCGGAACCTATCACCTCATTGCACCTATCACCCGACTGCACAACGTCTGGCTACTTAACTGAAATGTGGCTGGAACTGCTTCGGATATATAGCTGTGCCTTCGGTGGCACTGCACTGGGTGCTACAATTTTCGATGACTCTGTTGCTAGATTTGAGCAATGGTTTGGTCTGGGGTATGTTGACTTTGAAGGCTCAGAAAGCCTCACAAGAAAATAGGGGCCAAATCGCGTCATCTCTGTGCTAATTCACATCAACTCCGCGAGACATAACCATGCCCTCAAATCGGTTACGTAGAATCTCCATCTTGGCTTTCTTCGTTTAGCACGTAGCGTTGCTTCGTTTAAACCAACTGAGATCCATATTCGTATCGTTCATTTTTATCAAAAGAAACAGGTTGCCAGCGATTCTATCCGCAACGAAAAGTGACTTTTTGTGGTGAAATTGACACTTGATGAACTTCGTGTGCTTTGAAGTTAGTTATCTGTTAACATCATCATTCGCCACTAACGGCACGATGGTAAAGTTTATGCTTCGACCAAATTGGGATGCTCTTCCAAACACACCGAAGGCTAGTCAGACGTTGTCTGTGGCCATCAAGTTTCCTATTCTGCGTCAGATTAGTCGTGAACGGATGCAGACCCAAGTTCCAATGCGAAATTCATCAAGCTGAAGTCTTTGAAGGGCCGAGTTCTTGTACAAGGAGAGGTATTGACTGCCTCAGGTTCTTCTGCAGCATTTTGTAAGCAGCGCCGATGGCCTCAGTTAATCTTACATTCCCTTGATTTACGGTTGTTGGCTTTTTGTTTTCCGAAAGGGTCGTTCATAAATTGGAGAGCCGACTTTGAAGCGCCATCGGGTCTGCCGTGAGATGGGCGTAACGCACGAAACGTTCTTCTTTCGAGCGCGCACTTTGGTGATCAAGGTTTACACTTTTTCACTTACTATCACTTTGGTATCAGTGATGGAATAAAAACCAATAGTTTTGACAGGCGTTTGGAAGTAACATCGCAGCCAAAGCCTGCCAATATCAACTTCTTCCTATAGGAAAACCTTTTGTGGGTTATTAGGCGGCGTTTAGAAAATAATAAAATGATTTACGATTAGGCTCAAAATTATGTTAAAATCCTTACAATTAATTATTTGCTAAAAATATCATATAAAAAAACAATTCTAAAAAATACTTCGATCAAAGTTGTTTAATTGCTCGATTTTTCTAATATTTCATGCAATTTTTAACCCTATTGATCTTTCAACCAAGTTTTTGTTTTACTAATTTCTCGTACTAGTCATTATTGTGTCAAAAGGAAAATTGATGAGCAAAGGAAAAATGTTCCAGATTTTTTAATATCTTCGAGTGGCGCAAAAGAAAAAACGCTTTCAAAATGTTCAAAATGTTATGAAGTCGAAATCAGAGCAAAGAAATATGAGTAGTCAGAAGGCAGTGGTGAGCAGGCAAAAAATGAATTAAGGAGAAACAAAAAAACGCACAGCACAAACGAAAGCACCAAAGAGAAAAGAGAAGAAGGAGCGGCAAGTGTGAAAAAAAGAAAAAAATTGTGCGACCTTAAAAGAAACAAAGCAAATTTGTGATAACAAAGTTAATTACATTTTTTTCGCTTTTGACGCTGCAGCATAACTGTAATCAACATGCAATGGATTTGCTGCAGAGCAATCGCAATGTGCATACATAGACACATACACTAGACGACAAAAAGGAGTTTACGATCTATCCAAGTGGCTTTGTTGTATTCATATTTTTTCACTAAATAATTAAAAATATAAAAATATTTATAAAAATAAATTTTAAAATATTTATAAAAATATGAAAAGTAATCAGGCGAACAAAAAAGGGATGTGTGTATAAATTTTATAATTATTTTCGAAAGCATGAAGAAAAAATTAACAATTCACAATTACGATTAAAACCTTTTTCTTGAAATTCTAATTTAAAAAAACATCCTGAATGCATTTAATCTTTGTTTTGTTTTTACTATATGTCGCGGCCTCCTTTTTTTTGTATAAAGGTTATTTTGGGTGCGCAAATATACCAACTCAGCATGGAAGTATTAGGGTCCTCAAGCCCCAAAGAATTTTGCAGGCTCAGGTAAATTTTTGTATGGCCTTAGTAATTTTTTATTTGCGTACCTAAGCGCTTTTCGCAAAATTGAAAAAAAACATTAAAAATCTTATTTTCTTGCAATGCCTTGTTCAGACGCGTATAGTAGAATTTTACGAGGAATATTTTCGAAAATATGGTTTTTTTTACCCTTTTCTGGAGAACTTTGAAAAGCAATGCATTTGCAAAGTCGCTAGAAGGTTAAAATATTATAGAAAATTGTTGCTCGGAAAATTTCACTAGGGGTCTTCTCAGACCAAATTTGCATAAAAAGAACGTAAAAGTCTATAGAAACTAAAACAGCAAATTTTCGTTGCCAGTTCCCTTGAAATATGCCACTCTTTTTGTTCATTCCGGCGTAGGCATTTAGGGGGCGAATGAGCAAATCTACTAATTGTGTCGTAAGTTGCATTTTTTAGTGGCTTAGAAAAATGTTTGCTTGTTTGTAACTACATACTTACATTTATATTATAAAGTGGCTCCCCACTTCTTCGGAATTTTCTTTGTATCCGCATTATCATAAATACAGCCCACGACAAACGATCACACATCTACGTGTAAAAATTAGAATCCTTCTAAAGGCAAAGTAAATAAGTAAATAAATAATTGGCGCGTATACTTCTATTAGGTGTTTGGCCGCGCTCCTCTTCCCATTTGTGTTGTGCGTCTTGATGTTGTTCCACAAATGGCAAACTAGTCCGCTTAAGGGTCCCCTTTAAGGGGCAGCTCCTCCAGACAACGAGTTTTTCAAACATGTTTTGCGAAAAACTGAGAGTATTTATTATCTTAAAATCAAATACATATTAATATTAATGCTTAAGTGAATATACAAAACTTTTTTTGAAATAATAAAACCCAAAATCGCGGCGCTACAGCTGCACAAACGTGGCTCTTTTAATTTGCGCCGTGGAATTTACAGCCTCTTGTAAGCAAAGGAAATCAACCAGACAAAAATACTGCATTAAAATAAGTTATTCCGCTTTGCATTTACCTATTTTTACCAAAAAAAAACTAAAAATTTGAAGTGAAAAAGAAAAAAATTACACTTTTTTTTAAACGAATTGATCAAAACACTAATTTTAGTGATAATTAAAAGAAAATCTGAAGTGCATGCAAAGGCCAGTATGTGAAAGAATATCCGTGAAAAATTTTAAATTGATATCTTGATTACTTTTTGAGTTATATTCGACAGCGCGAATAAAAAACATTTCTCGAGAAAAATGCGATTAAAGTTTTCGTTCGACCCTCATCTTTCGTTCGACGCTCATCACTTCACTGACTTTAAAGGAACTTTTTAGACTTTCTTTAAAGCTTAAAACATTGAAAAGATAGATTGTAAATGAATTTCTGAAGCAACAAAAAAAAAACAAAAACAAAAATAGAAAATTTGAAAGTGCTGGAGGATTTGCCCCTCTTAAATCGAATATTTTTTTGGAAGTGGAAAAATTTTAACATAAGGCCATTCCATACTTACAAAATAGCATGAACTGCTTATGTATCTGTAAAATGTGTATTGCTACATTTACTCGTAGAAGCTTGATTAGTATGAAATCCTATATAACATTTTTACAATAGGTGTGCCATTTTTGTTTTGTAATTTTTTTTAGTTCTTTTTTTAATTTTTTTTTTAATTTTTTTAATTTTTTTTTATTTATTTTTTAATTTTTTTTAATTTTTCTTATATTATACGAGGTGTGCTCAAAAAGTATCGCGAATTTTGAATTTTCGCAGGTTACATAGGTTACGTATATTCAAATTTCGATTTTTTTGTGGCGATATGTTGGCTGCTTTGCTTGCACGTGTTTTGGCTCGTCTTCGATTTTTACCTATTCAAAAAGATGGATCAAAGAACATGTCTCAAATATTGTGTGAAAAACGAAATTAAGTGCGTGGATGCATTCGGAATGTTGACTGTGTCATACGGAGAAGCTACTTTGGACCAAAGCAACGTTTATCGGTGGTACAAAATGTTCTCAAAAGGCCGAGAAGATGTGAACGACGAAAAGCGTGCCGGACGACTGAGCGCTTCAACAGCAGACGAAAAAATTGATGAAGTGAAGAAAATGATATTGGCTAATAGTCGAATTACCGCTAGAGAAGTTACTGAGGACTTAGACATATCGATTGGCTCATGCCATTCCATTTTTTTCAATGATTTCGGCATGAGACGAGCCGCCGCAAAATTCGTACCAAAACTGCTCAATTTCGACCAAAAGCAGCATCGCATGCACATTGCTAATGAGATGTTGGACTCTGTCTGCGACGAGCCAAATTTGCTCCAGAGGGTCATAATTGGTGACGAATCGTAGGTTTATGGTTATGACGTGGAAACCAAAGCTCAATCATCCCAATGGAAGCTGCCGCACGAACCAAGACCAAAAAAAGCGCGCCAATTTCGATCGAATGTAAAAGTTTTGCTTACCGTTTTCTTCGATTGCAGGGGCGTTGTGCATCATGAGTTCTTGCCACAGGGTAAAACGGTCAATAAGGAATATTACCTGCAAGTTATGCGCAATTTACGCGAAGCAATCCGCCAGAAACGCCCGGATTTGTGGAAGAACAAAAATTAGCGCTTGCAACACTTTTCGGCCAAAAACAACACACTAATGATATCACAGCCACCGCATTGCCCAAATTTGGCGCCCTGTGACTTTCTCTTGTTCCCGAAACTGAAGAGGCTATGAAAGGACGACGCTGCGCTACGATTGACGAGATAAAGACGGCATCGAAGGAGGAGCTGAGCAAGATAAAAAAAGTGATTTTTTGAAGTGCTTCGAAGATTGAAAAAATCGTTGGCAGGAGTGCACAATATCTCATGGGGATTACTGAATAAATAATGAATAAATAAATAATTTTTGAGAAAACACAAAATTCGCGATACTTTTTGAACACACCTCGTATATATTTTTTGTATTTTTTTATATATATTTTTTTTAATATATATAGGTATATTTTTGATATTTTTTTAATTTTGTTCTTATATTTTTTATTTTTATTTTTAATTTTTATTTTTTTTTTATAATTTTTTTATATTTTTTTAATTTTGTTCGTATATTATTTATTATTTATTTTTATTTTTTATTTTTTTTTATTTTTTTTTTTAATTTTTTTTTTTTTTATATAGATTAAAATATTTTTATATATATGAAAGTATAGCTCATTATTTAACAAAAACCATATAAATCCAAGTTTGAGACTTCGGGCAAAATCAGAAAAATCTCAACTTTCTTCATTACAACAACCACTTTCTTTCATTACAATTCCGCGATTTTTGGTTAGAATTTCTAGGAAAATTTTTGATGTGCAGTTTTATAGCCCATTAAATTTTAGTATAATAAACTGCTACTTTGAAGTGGCTCAAAATTGTCGTTGATTTTTGATAATTTTTTTGCTGGCGCTTTTTTAAATTCCTTCATATAACGACAACGCGACATTTTTTACATATTTGGTACTTATTTATTAGAAATATAATTGTTTTATTTATTTATTTATTTATTTATTAGAAACCTACATATGACTAATTATATTACATTACGAAAAGCACTAATAGCTAAGACTTTCGGCATAGACTTTTTTATATGGAGAATGCGCAACACCGTCAAGGAAAAATAACATAAAACCCAACGGAATTTTTTAGAAGCTTCCCATTTGTACGTTATTATGCTAAAATCTATTAAGTACATAACTGCATTCCAGAATTTTTTCTAGAAATTCGGTTTAAAAACTAAGATTGGGATGAAAAGTTTGTGTATTTTTTTAATAAAATTTAAAAACTGGATTTTCTCGACTTTTACTGGATATATAATGAAAAAAATTTTATAAATATATATAAAATGTTACAATACACAAAAAATTAATGTACACAATGTTACACAGAAAATAAATAAAAAAAATCAAACGAAAAAAAAAACGCAACGAAAAATTGTCAAAGCAGCTAAAACAAGGTGGCTGTGATATCTATTGTTTGTCGCGGGCTGTTCTCATATGAAAAGTGTATGCATAGATTGTGTGTGGCCTTGCTGGAACTGATACTGATTTCACTCATATGCGAGATCTCAAGTTTGAATTCCTACCAAGCAGCTTCGAACTAATTATTTGAAAAGGGCTGAATAGAAATTAAAAGCTCGTGAAAAATTTAATAAACCGCAGACGCGAATATAAGGTCTAATTTGAAAGAAGCCTGCGAAAGTATATAAAGAGCAGCAAAGAATATGGGTTTAGAAATAAATGAAGCCAAAACTAAAGCGCTTTGTTCAATTTCTTCGGACTGTGTCAGACACAATGTGGATCAAAATCGGTGATTATACATAGTTTTGAAGTGGTGAAGGAATTTAAGTAGCCATTAATCATGACAACACAATTTCTGCAGAAATTGCTTACTGAATGCATATAGTGGACCGCTGTTATTTCTGTTTGTGTAATCACCTAAAGAGCCGCCTTCTAGACATCAGAACGAAGATTTCACTGTACTGCCCAGTTATTATTCTCACGTCCATGAGCGGAAGTGAAACCTGGCCACTCAGAGACGCGGATAAACAGAAGCTGCTGATCTTTGAGAAGAAAGTTGTGCCAAAACTTTTTGGCGCAATATGCGATAAAGGCAAATTGCGAAAGCGCTACAATCACGAACTCGAAAAACTGTACGTGCACCCGCCTGTAATAATCACAATAATGGCCAAACAGACTGAGATAGGCAGGCCAAATGTTACGGGCCAATACCGAATGAGGTGCGATACTCTTTGGAAAGTGCCACTCATAGAAGAAGGGTCGCTCAGTTAGATTGACGGTGTAGATGAAAACGCAGGTTTTTTGGAATTTCGGGTATGGAGGATGCTGGCATGAAACCGAGACAATTGGAGTCATATGCTGCAGCAGGCGAAGATCCGACCAACAATGATGATGATTACACATTTACGAAACTCAATTTTTATAAATGTAATGGTGTGCCCCAATAATGGCTTCATCAAGCCGAAAAAATTGATAAAGAACCAAGATTTTCGTAAATAAATATGCAAATTTGTAATTACTGCTTCGTCAGAAATTGTCAACTGTCAAATTGACTTACCCTTAGAAGCGATGCTGGTGAGTCGGCAAACGGAATTCAAGCAAAATAAAAGCCCTTTAACACATGGGCTGAAACGTCCCGGGCCTATCAAAGAAAACACTTTTTTTTGCTCAAAATCAGCTTTATTCATCAACGTAATTTTTATCTAGAACAATTCCATAATTCCAGTGCCACTCTAACATTTCAATACCACTTTTGTAGAACGGTTTATCTTTTGCCTGCAAATAGGTGTCAGTTCCAACCATAACCTCTTCGTGGGTTAATTAAAGTGGTGATTCATCCAAAATCCAACTAGCGCTTCCGCACCTCTCATTTGAGCGAAATTTCTTACCGGCGAGCATTTTTTAGGACTGCGAGCAGCCAGTAGTCGCTGGAAGCCAAATCTAGTGCATACGGAATAGGAATGCAATAAAACTAGTACCATCTATGTGTTAGGCCCGGGACTTTTCAGCCCAAGCTTTAGCTAAATGTTCTTTACTTTTTTATTTATTTATTTTATTTTGTTTTTTTTTTTTTGTGTTTATTGACACGAACGGACAAGTAATTCCGCATTTTACTCAATACTTTTTTTTTTTTTTTAGTTTTTTATTTTTTTTTAAATTTTTTTTATATATATTTTTTTTTAATTTATTATTTTTTGTTAAATTTTAAAGATTTTTTTTTATTTGTGGTATTTTAATGCTTTGATTTAAAAACATTTTATTTAATTTTTTTTAATTTAATTTTTGTTTTCCTTTTTTAATTTTTTTTCTTTTTTAATTTTTGTTTCTAATTTTCTGTTTTTTGTTCTTTTCTTTAGTTCTTTTTTTTTAATTTTTTTTATATGTTTTTTTTTGTAAATTTATTGTTTTTTGTTAAATTTTAAAGATTTTTTTTAATTTATTTTAATGATTTTATTTAAAAACTTTTTATTTAATTTATTTTTATTTTCTTTTTTAATTTTTTTTTCTTATTTTTTTTTTTTAATTTTTTTTATTTTTTTTTTTTTTTTTTATTTTTTTTTAATAAACCTTATTTTTAATTATATTATTATTGTTTTATAAACACTAAAAGTTCTAAGAAATTTGAAAATTGGATTTTTTAAATCTAACAGTTGTTTCTCTACTTTTTTCCAGCAGGGTTTTGAGCTTGCTATTTCACGTTTCTTATTGCTTGCGTGGTGTAGAATGCTTGCTTCAGCTGCTTTTTTTAGTTTCTTTAAATGTGTGTGAGTATTTTTAGCGAAACATAGGCGGCTTAAATTGCATTTTTGTGTTTTTTTGCTAGAACGGAAATTGAGTACAATTTTTATTAAGGAGCGCACACATTTTCATTCGCACATACAGGCTTACATGCATACATACACACATAAATACATCCACACATACATGCATACATACACATACACATACATGCATGCATGCGCACATGTTTATCCGAATATACATACATTACACTTGTCTAGATACGGTTTTCCTGTCGCCTTGCCACATGCGTGTACGAGCATAGCGCGCGCCTACAAATAGGCAACTAATCAAGCTCTTTGGCTTCCCACACAAACATACATACATGCATGCTTGGGCACCTTTGAGTGCCTCATAAAAAATTTCCTCTGTGCGTACAGTTCCAAGTAAGCGTATTTTTGTTTTTGTTTTGTTCCTTCCTTTTTTTAAGTTATCCTGCTTGGCTCCCAACTTCATACTTATTACATATACATGTATTTATGTGTGTATGTATCTGCTTTCTGTCCAATTTGTACGCCCAGCTGCTGTATTTGACGAGTTGTTCAATAGTTTGCCTGCTTTCGGGCGCCGGTGTGGTCGCCCTTTATACAACCAAAAGCTTCAACGTCAAACATTCAACTTACGTATATGCGCACAGCTGGCAAAGGCGGAGGAATGATGAGTTATTTGAAAAGAAAAAAAATTAGTGAAGAGGAGAACGGCTTTCTTTTCAAATTGTTATACCATTTTGAAAACTTGCCAACTAAATTGGCCTGCTTCGTGCGCACGTGACTGCTGTTTGCCGTTTGCCTTTGCCTTACACAAATGTAACTCGTCGTACTCACCTCCTCGCACTCTTTTCACCACACCTTACTCCAATTCCTTTGACTTGCTTTTCGATTTCCTTTTACCATTTTTGTTTTTCTTTTTGCGTTTGTTTACTTTGTACAAATGCGTATTTGTTTTTACTATCATCTACAAACTAAGTGTGTAAGTATGTATATGTGCATGTGAATGTGTGTGTGTGCGCTATAGCACTCAACGATCTCTAAAGTGCCTATTTGATGCGCAGCAGCAACATCTTCTTGCACTGCCTACCCTCGCCATTTCACTATCACTGCTTCCTAATCACCAACAACACAACGTTCTCTTGACATTATGCCGCGCTGGTAGTAATCAAGTTTGTATTCCAACAACATCAACTTGACTGCAACATGACGACAATTCAATTTCTATATTGTCTATGCTGCTTTCAACATTTCTTTGACTCATTTCCGCAATGTGTGTGCGTTTATGGTTTGGGTGGCTGGCAACAAAGAAACCTCAAAAAAATTGCAAAAAAAAATTCATAAATCTTCAAAAATATCACAAATACCCCCATTGTCTTGCATAACAAGTATCTCACTGTGAAAAATTTGCATGCACTATAACTCGTTTTACTCATCACATTCGTTAGTGTTGCTCGCTGCCTTACCTTGCCTCCTTGACTTGAACTCAACTTTTCCTCCGCTTTTGAGACCAGAGCTTCAAAACAAATACGCAACAAAATTGGTGGCTATCACCAAACAAAAAACAAAAATGTTCTCAAATTAAATGCCCTTTTTTCATTTTTGCTTTTTTTTTATTTAGCTCTGCTCTTCCTTTTGCTTACTTTCATTTTGCAAACATCTGCCTAAAAGCATAACTTGAATTGAACTGCATAGGAAATAGTCAAACACTTCACAGATGTATCCAATGTATCCGTAAATCCATAGATACTTTCATAAATATGTGCTTTTGTGTATGTATGTATGTGTATATGTTGTGTAATGGCCGAATATTTTTCCATATGCCTCACTCCATATGCTTCACTGTTACGAGTTTGCCGATCTGCTATTGTGATTCTGTCAAAAGTGAAAAATCCTAGTGCCAATATTGAATTTGATATTCTCTTCATGAATATGTAGTGGCTAATAAAAATGACAGTAGAAAAAAAATTGAAGTGTAACTCATATTTGGTAAAATTCGCTTTGCGAGGTGTGGCTACTGAATAATGAAACTAGCATGCCAAACGCCGCTGACTGTCAGCTGCTGCAGTATTGCGTTTCGAAAGCAGTTGGGCACACCAAATACCCCCAAGCTCTTCCCGGCAGTGACAACGATGACTTTTGTTCTAAAGTGAACCTCTATCTGACCAGCCTTTCTCGCTTTTTTCACGAAATCTCCAGCTTCAACTCACTAAACCCACTGTTATCCTTTTTAGCACGTGAACGAAGAAGGTCAAACTGCAGCTAAAGGTAAAAGTCAATGACACACCAACACCGATGGCCAAAATGTGGCTCAACCCAAATGGTGCTGGTGACTTTTGAAGAAATTGGCCGGCCACTACTAAATTACGCTGCGCCTGGAACTAGAGACACGCAGTGGATGAAGTTTCAGACCTGTCAAAATTCTGCTATCAGGACAGCCACGGGATGCCTCCTGATGTCTCCTCTACAACACTTTGTCAACAAGGTTTCCATGCTGCCGCTCAAGGAGCAGAGCAAAAATAAGCAATTTCTGCGTTTTGTTTTTTTTTGAAATTTTTCGGTTTGTGCTTCACCCTAGGCACGTTACATAGGTAGTGCCAGTAGAGCAGTTGATTTAAATTTTTCTTATATTTTTGGTCTCCACACAGAGTAAAGAAAAATTATCCGAAATGGGGAAGGACAAATAATGGGCTCTCTACTCTGGCAATTCGCTGAGTAATTTCGCAATGTTTATCTGGAGATTTTTACCCCAGTAGTCTGTCTTATTCGTCGAATCTTGCATCGTGTGATCTCTTGGTGTTGCTTAAAGCGAAATCTGAATTAAATGGAAAAAGTGCATTTACGTTGTATGGAGTACAAAAAGCAGCAAGCGATTGCTTGATATTTTTTTTAAAGAAGAAAATGCACTTGACCAAACAAAAATTGTTAAAAATCTACCAGATTTTTGAGCCATTTCAGACTTGCACTTAATTATTTCGAAATTGGATGCGCTAGCTACAAAAGCAACTAAAAGGTTAAACATTTAGATGAACATTTTTGGAATTTTTTTAAGTTTAGTACAAAGTTTTAAACTTGTAAATTATATTTTGGTTATAATACATGCATACATACATACATATGTAGTAAGGATCACTTAGTTTAGATTTATATATTAAATTTTGCGAATTATTACTGATCTATTCGTGTCCTCCCATCTTCCCTGCCAGATCCTTTTCAATTCGGTTATTGTTTCTCTGCTTTGTGTTTCTGCCGATATACATTTATTAGCGTACGCTAGAAAGACTGTTTGGTTATACAGAGTGTTACGTCAAGTTTTCTACATATTGGAACGAAACCACTTCTTAGCCTTTCGACTTGTGCATTTTGGATCGCTGCTAGAAAACTCATTCAAGTGTCATTTCTTCACTGCTATATGGCATTGAAACATTTTGCAAAACGTCCACTTCTACAGGTTGATGCATCTTTGAAAGAAAAACCACACTACTTCGCAAAATATGATTCGAAATAACAGTAAACTTTAATGACACCAATGGCAACATTTGCTTGTCGAACGTATTCCCTCGACCAGTACTTCCAAATGAAAGCAATTTTGGACTCAGCAGCCCACAAAATATTGCGCCATTGCCTTGCGGACTAGGCTGCATGTTTTCTATCCAACTATAAGTGATTAGCTGTGGGGTTTTTTAATTTATTTTGTAAACAGAGACGTTTTACATAAATATCGAGCAGCTAGGTTTGCATATAAACTCTGGTTTCGTCTGCCTAACCGATTTAAAAGCACCAAATTTTGTTATTGCGCAATTCCATGTTAAGTGACCCAAGTATTTTGCATAAAATCTTAAATTTTTTGTGAAAATTGGTTTATTTGTAGGTTCGATTACAATAAAAACAAAAATATAAATAAATAAAAAAAATTAAAAATAATTATTATTAATTCAGTTAAAATTTTTTTTTCCAAAAAGTTGTTTCCTACAAATGTTTATCAGGAAAAGTAAAAACAAACTTCCAAATAAAAAAAAAAGTTTCTGAAATTTCCACAAATCACAAAACAAAAATTTTTTCTAGGAAATTTTTACAAAATTTTTTTTTGGTTGGCCAATTCCAACATTTAAAAGTTTCAAAAACCAAAATGTTTGCCAAAAACTTCATATCAAAAAAATTTCCGAAAGTTTCACAAATGACAAAAACAAAAAATTTTTCCAAGAAATTTTTAACAAACAAAGTAAAGGATAGTGTTTTTCATAAATGGCAAAAACAAAAAATTTTTCGACGAAATATTTAACAAAAAGATAAAAAAAATTTTAACTACTAAAACAGAACAAAAATGTTCATCAAAAAAATTGAAAACACTTCCAAATAAATAAAAAAAAACCGATATTTTCGGAAATGACATAAAAAAAATTTCTAAGAAATTAAAAAAAAAAAAATTAAAAAATTTCGAAAAACAAATTTTTTTCTTTTGTTTTTTTTTTTTTGAAACACGACTTTTCTAAAGAGTATTGTTTTTCACGAATGACAAAAACAAAAAAACTTCGCAGAAATTAAAAAAAAAATTTTTCACAAAACAAAAAATTTTGCCAAAAAATGTTTATTTTCCGAAATTTTTTCAAATGAGAAAAACAAAAAGTTTTCTTAAACAGTTTTAACAAAGAAGTAAAACCAAAATTCCAAAAAATAGTTTTTTTTTATTTTTTTTTAACACAATTTTTTTTTTGTTTTTTTCAAAAATAAAAATTGTTTCCATAAAATTTCTAACAAAAAAATAAAATTTTGCTCCAAAAACAAAAGTTTTTGCAAAAAAATTTAATAAAAAAATTACATTTTTCCGAAAAAGTGGTTTTCCCGAAATTTTTTTCCAATTGTTGTTGTTTTTTTTTGAAGAATATTTTATACCAAAAACTAAGAAAAAAATCATATTGTTAGGGAAAACCTCTAAAGAAGCTATATGCCAAAATTGAATAAATCTCAGCATTATTAAATTTTTCAGTTAATTTTTTATTATACTAAAGCTTTCAATACCAACAATTTTCAGAAAAATTACACCAACAACAAAAATACTTGGATCATTTGGCATGAGCGCTTAATTCTAACAATATTTCGACCGTCTCATGACTTGAAGTAAAATATCTCTAGTATATTGCACATTGATTGCCAGGCAGCTTTGAAATACTAAGCAAAAAATAAATGCAGCCTTGTTTGTAAAATACTGCCAGTACCTTAAGTCAATCGGCTGCGACAGTTCGTACACACATTGGCTGTGTTTCGGGTCACTGAGGCATAAGATGTCGACTGCAAAGCTGTTGATGCAGCTTTGACTGATAGCGTAGGCAGCAGTACTCCAGTTATTCCTGTATAAACCTCTGAATTATTGATTAAGGATTTTTCCGTTAATGGTGGTTCAATTCACAGAATCTTCACTCCATCTGAGCAGGCGACAAATTCCTTTAACAAACTTGCTTTGTAAGTGCCAAGGCTGCATTGGTTATTATGATATCTGAAACGATTTCGGTTGAAGTTGTGAGAGAGCAGCTATGCATCCTCCATCGTACCTTTGCTCGGCGCTAGCTGCAGAGAAGGTTAAAGCTCTGCGTAGATGTTATTATTAAGAACTTGGTAGTCTCACATCTCTTACGATTAGAAACTTGACAAAAATCACACTGCTTACCTGGTGATTTTAAGTGGATGATGATTTTAAGTTTTGTAGATCTCACAAATGTCTTGTAGACGCAGTGAGCTGCTTTTAGGATGGCCACCTGCTTATACGTAGTTTTAAAAATTCCTGAAAAAATATTATAATATCCTCGCGATTTACGCAGATTAAATAGTAAAAAAAAACACTTTAACAAAAGTTTCAAATTTTAAAATTAAATATTTGTGCACATATTTACATACACACACACACACATAAATACGCAAATTGGTCAAGTGTGACACAAAAAATGATGCGAAATGATGCAATTATGAGTGAAAATGTATTTGAGAAGCGTGCAAGCGTAAGTATTATACGCTCGAAAAAGTTTATACAATGCGACATAAATCCGATTAAATGCATGAATTCGCACTTTAAAGGTATTTAACACTATAAACTCGTGAATATGCAAGTAGATTTTTAATATATTGAACAAGAAAAACGACCAGTAAAAATTTTAAATAAAAAGGTGAACTATGTATTTTGTTTTTGTGTCTTTTATTGATGCAGTGTAAAAATTTTAAATGAAAAAATTACACTCAACTTTATTTAATATTTCAATATTTTATTTTGCTATTCGCTTATATTTTGTTTATATTTGCATTATTATATTCCATTGGCGTTGTATATTGCGCGTCGCCTACAAATATGCAACATTAAAGACCAACATGAAAATATAGACGGCAAAAAACAAAAAAAAAAAAAAAAACACCAAAAAAAACGCGAAAAATTGCCACAACGGAAATGCATAAAAAATCATGTTAGTGTATATATGTAGAATAGAGCGAAAGAGCGCTGTTGCCGACTGCCGCAACAACAAAAATGCAAATATTAAAAGCGCTAAAACGGGAAAAAAGCGAACAAGCAGAAAAAAGTTACAACAAAACTGTAAAATTGTTGAGACTGGGGACGTCGCCGCGATTGCGATTGCAAAATTCGCGAATTTTTTCGCGTTCCAACAACAGCAGCAGCAACAACAATAAAAACATTAAAATTTCACTACACAAGCTAGCAGACTGAGACTCAGACTGCGCTATAGCCCCTTGCCGTCGGGCAGGAGTATTGCACAAATGCATATGCATGCACATCTACATATACATACATGTATTCATATGTATGTGTGTGTGTGTATGTAAATATATATATATATATATCTATTTGAATATGTATGCATATACGCTTGTACATATGTATGTATGTGAGCACATGGAAAAATTGGAAAAAGCAGTCGGGTTTCAGGGGCTGCACATGGCGATTAGGAGATTCAGAGGTAGGTAGGTAGGTAGGTACTTGGGTAGGAATGATTGGCAAAGCAGGTGGCGGAGAATGGCTTGCACAAACATGTTTATTCGAGCGCGCAATGTCTATGCAGTGAAAAAAAATGTATGGATTTATGTATGGGTGTGTGTGTGTGTGTTCGTATGCGCGCTCAGCATTTGCAATGACATAAAAGTTGCAATACACAAACGTTTGGTTTTTTCGCTTGTATGCTTTTTTTTTGTTTTTTGTTTTTTGCTACTCCGTACTATGCATCATTTTTATTCGCTGCTCTGCCAGCTGCACAGTGGGCCAAAATGAGCAAAAGTTAGATTAGACGAATCAGATTCGAAGCGCTGAGCCTAGGAAAAGGTCACTCGAGGTACAGATTTTCCTACACCAACCTCAAAAAACTACATGTACTGAAACCGGACTGATATCCTTTGGGGAATGCAAGCTGTGCTTGCAGTGAAATTGTGCCTGAACTCCTCAAATCCTAGATGCTGTGGTCCCAGAGACGCTTTATTGGAAGTGTTGAATTTTTTCTGGGCTTCCTGATCATCTCTTCTACAACTCTGACAGAAATGGAGTTGCGATAATCCAAGCCTTTCATCAGGAAACTATTCAAATAGTATAGGACACTCGTTTCTTGATTTAAGAAATACTTGAGTTATATACGTGGTGGCGCAAAATTAATCACTCTATCGGAGGATTTCTAATTTTTACAAATGACGTCGCACATTACTCATATTTGGCGCTTGACAACTAGACAGTTGCAGTATACAAATAGAACAGCAATGAAGCGCGAAAAGACCAAAATAAAGATCCCCATCACTCAAAATATTTTTTTTATTACTAAAAAAGTTATTAAAAAACTATATTGGATGATTAATTTTGCGCCACTTTGTATAATAGAAAATCGAAGGACCTTTCCATCCGATGAGATTTAAAATGGTTTATAAGTTTTAGATGAGTTTAAAAAAAGTATGCAAAAGTTATTAAAAAAGGGTGATTAATTTTGCGCCACCTTGTATATGATACCGGATTCTATTAACATATATACATACGTATACATTTACAGGAAATCTCTAGCTCCCTAATTTTTTTTTTTTTAATATTTTTTAAATATTTTGCCTTAACTTATAGACTTCTTAGGCATTTGGCGAGCAACATCAAGATAACAAAATAGGGTGTAAGCGCCAATTTTATAGCGTTAGCAAAGTGCTTTTGCTCGAAAGTATATTTTTCGACTTTGATTGTGACCACAGATATATTATCTTACAAAAGTTAGGTTAAGTTGAATCGATCCTAAGTTAGGTTAGATTATGGTGGTAGTCGGTCTGTACCACCAACTCTCTTAAGCCTTATAGTTCCATTGTGATACCACTGTGCGACACGGAAACCTCATTTATTTTTCTTCGTGGTACCATTTTGTGGCTCTTATGAAGCGCAGGATTGGTCCCATCACCACGCCAGACAGTTCCGTAAGATAATTGAAGAATGAGATGATCCTAAATAAGCCGAAAATGGCCATGGTGCCCTAAAATATAAACGACCGTCGAATCCAAACGTCATTAACCAGGAAGAGTTCAAAATTCAAATTGCTGATCCTTTGTCGAACTGCAGCAGATTCTTTGGTGCTTTGCCAACAGCTGACTATAAGACCTATAGCTCTTCTTCAACGATTAGCCGAAGTCTCAGCTTGCCTAGTGTTGGGTAAATGCATTGTAAGTGCGCCACGCACTTATACTCAAGCTCGCATTTTCTGAATTTTTTGTGCCTGTGAAGGAGTTTGCTGCCAAGAGACGTTTGCCACATCAGCAGTTCTACGATATTAGAAACTCCTCTCTTCCAACCAGAGTCAGGCAGGGAAAGAGCCAATAGTAAAATGAGATTACTGCTGTAAAAAAATGATTGTTTTTCACTGGTATAGCCTTGCATTTGCTTTCTTTTCTAGTTTGTGGATAATTCACTGTGTATGCGATCGCTTAATTACCTAAAAGCGGAAGCTCTCTTTCATCGCAAATGCGTTTTCTAGCTCAGCTCCTTCATTGGCTTTGAAGTCAGCTGCTTCAGAACTTTTGTTATCATTGTGTTTCGTAGTTATTTAAGGGATCGGTGAATAAGTCATTTATATGCGAAAGCAGAGCTTTTCTGACTGCTGGTAAGTCGACGTTAAAGGTTCACCATCTGTTAGGTGGCTTGCTTTACAGTCTCTAACTCAGCTGCTTTCCTAAAATCTGCAAATGTTCGAAATATACTGCAACAATCCAGCAGGCTGAAGTCTGCTTCTCTCCAATTTAGATCAAAATATCCCCACTCGTAGACCTTTTGTATTTTAGAACCATTCGAATGAAGTATTTTCTCGACTTCATGTCATGAAAAAAATTCTATTTAAAACAGATTTGCCTAACATTGGTAACTTAAAAGAGTTGGGTATTTGATTTTAGCAAAGTAATTTAAATATCTTCTACAATTGAAAGGAAATGTTAGACCTAAACCTAACTTAACTTTCTGGACCACTTTATTATTTTGACAAAAACCCAATCTATAAATATTCCAGCTTTCACTTAAATTGTTAATTCAAATGTTGCCAAATCCTTCTCCACTTGGTCTTTCCTACTTAGAAAGAGAAATACTTTGCCTTTGACTACTTGGGAGCGCATTGACTACAAATGGTTCTGAAGTGTTTGCGGGTATTCGCATCGCTTGAGCTGAGTTAGGTTAGATAGAGGTGACTGCTGATAACTCCTGCAGCATGCAAAGGTCCTAACTTGTTTATAAAGTCCCTAATTACTTATATAGTTTATTAATTAGCCCAGATGTGCCCGAATTTTAATATCTTGAATATTTGATATATTCTTTGGTAATTTGCTTCCTTTAAGAGGCCGAAAATGTCGGGTTTAATGCAGTTTTTATTGCAATACTAGCTGATATCCGCGGCTTTTATTGCGTATAAGATTAATCTTTTACTGTATTTAATACTTATAAAATATGTATATTACTTAACAACAAACAATTTTTGAAAGCGAAGGACAAATAGTTTCTTTTTTTAGTTGACAATTTTTAAATTTATTTATTTTTTTTCTGTTTTTTTTTGTTTTTTGGGATATTTAAAAATTCGACTAGGTTAACAGTTGATTCATCTATCGAAGTACCTATACGTCACTTCATCTCCATTTATTTTTTTCCAGAATTATGTGATTTGTTGCAGCCGAATGCCCATTTTTCGGTGTAAATATGGGTCGATCGCAGTTATTAGTTCCTCTTTTCGATAGTAGGTTTCGTCTAATGATTTATAATATAATGATAATAATTTTTGAAATAAAAAATAAAAAGCAAAGCCTTTAAAAAAATACTTTTCAATTCAAATGTTCTCAAACAAAATTTGCGAGACCACATCTTAGAACTTAGAGTATCTGTATTATTATAAAAAAAAAATTAAAAAATATATAAAACAAAAATTGAAAAAGATTTATAAAAAATATAAAAATATATAAAAAAAATTTAATAAAAAACAATAATAAAAAAAACTAAATAAGCACATCAAAATTTCATGCGTAATTGCATGCATATGCACATATTTATGGTAGTAGTCCGGTGTAACGACCGAAACTTCGACTTTTTTCATGAATCTTTTTTAAAAAGAAAATAAAATGCGATCGTTTTAAAGTTTTTACATGTTTTTATTGGTGTTTTGAAGTATATAAAGAAAATTTTTTAAAGTTAATTTTATATTATATTAATTTGTTTAAAATTTTTGACGTCAAAGTGGAGTCCTTAAAAAAAAGATGAGTTGGTTCGGGTAAACACACAGCCTTCCAAAGTCATCCAAAATAAAAAATTCAAAGAGATTATTATTCTGTAGACTTAATTTTAGGTCCCGAACTTAAAATATACATAAAAATAAAAACACGAAAACCAAATGGCGGACTTGTGAAAAAGTTCTCAAAATCTAATTTTTTTTTCTTCATAAATTGTTTAAATTGAATAGTTTATTATTAAAAAATTAAATGTTTTAAAGGCCCGGAATCTAGATATGTGTGTCTAGAATAAAGGGTTAAATTTTTAGCCAAATCGGTTGAATAGTTTTGAGTCAGTGATTCCCCGATATTTCGAAAACATGGTTTTGAGAAAAACGCGTTTAAAGTTTCGACAACAGAAGAGGGGACGGTCAGAGCAGCTTGGCGTGTCACACGCTTTCATACACACTACGGCGCGCTCTCTTATTTTAGCTATAACTTTAAAAATAATTAAAATATCTGTCTGAAATTTTTATAGTAAATTTTTAAGATGTTTTTCTTCTGAAAAATGTAAAAAACAAAATTCGATTTTTGAACCCGTCACACCTTATGTATAAAAATTGCTAACATCAACGGTAGTTGTTCAACATAAACGACTCAACATGAGAGCCTACATGCATTTCTCGATCTTCTGTTAGTTATTTAACATAAGAAGCAACATTAACATTAACGTTGGCTCTTATAAATGTATGCATACACCTCTCTCTTGTCTTGTGCTGCATACTGCTGTTAATGTTAATGCTCTGTTAATACTGTATTCTGTGCTCTCATCTATGATCTGCAGGTGAGCAGCGCTGTTATGTGGTACGTGGGCGTGTGTTGTTAGATTTTATAGGAATTTCAGAGGCCTGGAGTTGCATATTTATTAATTTTTTTTGACTAACAGTAGAAAACTCATCCAGAATTCATAAGCAAAATTTCAAAAAAATCGTTACAGCGAAAACAGAAAAAAACACTGCTTTCAAATATATTATTGTGTTGGTGTAGATTATCATTTGTATTTCTAATTAGAGGTCTAAGAAGGTACCATAAATATCCAAAAAAATTTTTAAAAATAATAAAAATTACTAATAAATGAAAATAAATAATACATATAAACTAATAATAATGCTTGATTACTTCTTTTAAATCTCAAAGAAGATATGTTCTGTCTTTAAATTTTGTATATGGGATTGTAAAAGAAGATTTTGACTGCACTGCCCTTCTGGAAAAAATAAAGTTTAATGTTCCAAGTAGAGAACTTCGAAATTCTTACCCTTTTTTGTGGAAGTCATAGCAAAACAAACTTATTTATTTATTCAATTATTCAATAATAATAAAATACAGTATTTCCTACAGACTGAAAAACAGATTAATGCTAAATAATTTTGTCAAAATTAAATTAAATTTATAATTTACTAGTTGCTTTGTAATGAATGAAAGGAAAAGGTAACATTTCTTATAATTTTCAGAGAAAGATTATTAGATAATGCAAAGAATTTAGTTTGACAATTCATTTAGTACCAATTTGAAGAGGTTGATTTTTTTTTTAGGAAAAATCTAGGTCAATATGATTTGAAATGAGTTTAACCAGAACTCATCTTCTATCGAGCTTGATTTTTCTTTTCTTTCTTACTTTTTCTCTGAAAACTTGTTATAATCTTATTTCAATTGTGTTAGTAGTCATATACTTTAAATAAATAAATAAATAAACTTGACAATAAATTCTATAGGTTCCTCGACGACCCTTCGCCTCTTCACTCTATTTATTCGTGGCGCCGCCTGTTATCAATATTTATCCCGAGCTTAGGCGCGAATATTTGAATGATTACGCTTGTACTTTTAAAAGAATAATAGTCACATCTGGGTTAAAAATAATTAATTATCACAATTAGTTTTGCAGTCTGTCCACTTACATCAGCCTTACAATTGCAATAACACTGTGGAACAAATTCAGGTGAGCAAAAATTAGGTCCATTCTGAGAGTGGCGGGTGAAAATAGAGGCGAAATTAGAAGACCCGTATCGCGCCGTTTTTTTATGTTAGTTCGAATTTTTTTTTAATCGGCCTTCGAAGTTCGAAATCGGAGCAAAATTGTTTATATGGTGTTTTGGCTATAACTCGTCGACTAATTGATATTTTTTCAATCTGTAAAAGCCAAATTATTGCTAGAGACCTGTGCAACAATTACAATTTTTGAAAAAATTGATTTCGAAAATTTTTGTGGTACTTATGAAACAATATACTGAAAATCGGCATTTGACTGCAAACTTCGAAGGCCGATTAAAAAAAAATTCGAACTAACATAAAAAAACGGCGCGATACGGGTCTTCTAATTTCGCCTCTATTTTCACCCGCCACTCTCAGAATGGACCTAATTTTTGCTCCCCTGAATTTGTTCCACAGTGTAATGCTATTCATGAAACATAATAAAGATTTATATATATTTCATTTTTACATCCTAAACTGGCCTTAACTTGGGACCTTTGTGATAATACCACTTGGAAAAAAACGCCTACTCGTCTTTACACCAGCTCGCCAACGAACCTGCATATTCTCAACTCTGCCACTTTACCGTCTCTTCTTGTGCTACGCAGCGCAGGGCACACACAGAGTAGCTGCGTGTTAGTTGCTCGCTCTTCTTCATCAGAACATCAAAGTCGTTGTTGTGAGATAACGCCAGTCATTCACCGTGAGAGCGATTCCATGTCTTATGATCCAAGTGTTTTGTCGGAAATTTTTCGAAAAATTGCGTCTTATTTTTAGGCTTAAAAGTAAACTGAAAATTTTTTGATACAAATTTTGAGATTTATTCCATGTTGAAAATTTTTCCTCAGAGTTTTTTTTTAAGTAAAATACATTCGCTTCTTTTTAACATTTTTTTCTTTTTTGAAAAGAATATACCTTAAAAAATATAATTTTTTTCCAAAAATACAAAAAACAAAAAAAAAATTTAATTTAATTTTTTTCCAAAAATTAAAAAAAATATTTTTTTCCCAAAAATAAAAAAAAAATTAATTTTTTTCCAAAATTTGTTTTTACAAACATTTAATTTCGTTTGGACATTTTTTTTTTTGGAAATTTTGTTTTGAAACATTTTATAGCTAAGAGTACGCTCAGTAATTTCTGCAAGTTTCATAGTAAGATTCCCATAACTCCCAGTGAGCCAGTGAAAATCACCAAATTTCTGCTACACTTCGATCGATTTGATCGATTTGCAAACTAACGTAATAGGTATACGAGGACGTATGCTAGCTCTTCGCTAGAGCAGTATTTCACACTGAGTCGCTAGCATACCTAATCCGTGTCTTCACCTCACTTCCACTTTTTTTTAGATAAAATGCACTAAGGCAGTAGTAAGCCGCATGCCTGACATCTTTCAGGTCGGAGAAAGTGTTGCTCTTCCTTCAAACCTCCTCTACCGTCTATTTACTTGGTATGTTTCAGTGCTCCAGACCAGGTGAAAAGTGGACTGATTTGCCATCAAGTTAAAGGAGGGTCTACGTCAGTTTGGTACTCTTGTCTCATTAATTGTGACGTTAGGTGTCAGAATTGTCAAGTGTCTTCAGAATTGCTTAGCTTATCTGAGTCTATTGGACCTAGACGTTGCGTGCCTTAGGTTGAGAATTGGGTGAAAGTCAAATTCTTCCAGTAAATTTTTCGTCGTGTGGACAAATTTCAGAATATCTGCAGCAGGAGCATTTTTGATTTCATTCGAAACCATTTGCGCAAGATGCGCTCTGTGTTCATCATCCTCCAGACAGAGCCGAGACCCTGTCTCATTCCTAATGAGAATTTCTAAGAGATGGTAATTTAAGTAATAGTGTCCTTTAAGAAATAGTCCGATCCAGCTCCGTTGTAAGGCATGATGACCTGCTATGCACTCGATAGTGTACAAGAATTTGCTTATCTGGGTGTCAAAATATCATGCAATAAGGATGCATCATCGACAATAAATAATAGAGTTTTAGCAGCAAATAAGTCTTACTTTTCTTCAATAATTTGAAGCTACTTAAGTCTAAATTATTATCTCGCGACCAAAAGTTAAGGATATACAAAACCTTGATCAGCTCCACGATTACCTATGATTGCGAACTATGGGCGCTTCAAACTACTGACATTAATCAGCTAATGGTATTTCAAAAAATAATATTGCGAAAAATAATAAAACTGCAAGACGGTACCTATAGAGTTAGGTTTAATCACGAGCTGGAACTATTAGCAAAAATCGAAATTGTTATAAGATTTATAAAATCTCAGAGAATAAGTTGGCTCGGACACGTGTATAGAATGCCCAAGGAGAGAACAACTCGAAAGACAGTTGAATTACGCCATGCTGGAGAACGAAGAAGAGGACGCCCCAGAAAGAGATAGCTGGAAGACGTGAAAGTTGACCTTGAAAAGCTAAACGTGCGACGGTGGAAGGAGGTAACCTTAGTTAGATACAGATGTTGCTAGAAGATGATGCTAAGAAGGAGAAGAGGTGTTAGAAAGCTCACTATTTTCCTGAAGTCTAATTTACACACGTTGTGCAATTCCTTATTGTAGGTAAAAGATTTTAAGAGTATTTTTGCTTGGCTAACCCCAATGGGTAATTCTTTGAATATTTTCGCAACTATATAGATGGTAATGGTAATGGTTGTACGGGTTAGGCTAAGGTCTTTATGCACTGCGACCAGATTGATCTATTGTGCGCCTCTAATTACTTAATTATAATTATTTAGTTTACCGAGGAATCGAACCAGCTCCTTAGAAGGGAGCAATTTAAGGTCTTCCTCCTCTAGTAGGTACGAGGCCAGGATTCTGTGTCTCCTGTGGCCTAATGCCTCACAGTTGGTGATTAAGTGGTCCATATACTCCTCTTCATCACAGTAGAACCTGCGTAATCTTGCACTAGATAATCCTATTGTGTTAAAGTATTTATTACCGGCAAACTGACCTGTAAGTGCTTCACAGAGTAATCTAGGCCCTTTTTATCTAGGGTTAGAACAGATTATGCTCTGTTGGCATTGAAGTTCAAAATCTTTTTGGAGTGATTAAGGCCGCTTGTGCCGTTCCAGTATTCCCTGATTTTAGTTTGGATCCATTTATTGGTTTCCTGTTGTATATTATTTTTGTTAAAGCCGAAAAATGGGGTTGGCCCAATAAATAGCCCTTCTGCCCTTTTTTTGGGATAAAAGTCTGCCCCCTCGTTTCCTTCGGGTCCCTCATGTCCTGGTACCCAATTCAGTGAGACCTAATTATGAGTGGCCAGTTTGTTGACTGCATTGCTACACTCTATTAGGACTTTTGACTTGAATATGAAGCTATTCAAAGCATTGATAACCGATTGGCTGGCTGGAAGTATATTAATTTTTATTTTCTCGAACCCTCTTTTGGATATAATTTCCACTGTTTCCATTATGGCGAAGAGCTCCGCATTGAAAATTGTGGTACCTGTACTTAGTGTTAGGGGTTTAAGGAATTCGAGTGCTCAGTGGGGCCTTCCTGCTCCTACTCCTTGGAGCGTTTTGAAACCATCTGTGTGCCATTTTTGTGAGCCATCATTTATCCATGAGATAGATTATTTTATATTTATTAGTGAGGGGAAGAATCGAGTGCTTCTGAGAATCGAGTATTTTAAAAGTATCGGATACTTAATTTTCAATCTGCCAGTACTTTATTTTTTAAAAACAGCTGATTTTGAGTGACCCCAATGTCTTCAGTTTCAAAAGAAAACTACTCAAAAAGTAATCAATTGAGCAGAGCAACTATACTGATCTCGCTTTAATACTCATCTGGTAGTAACTGCTCTTAAGCATTGTAAGTCGACAATGAGAGAGCGCCAACATTTCTGAATCTTAGTCCGGCGAGAACAAGACAACTGAGGAGAAGATGCTGAGATAATTCCACTCCTCATCCTCCAGACAGCTGCTGCAGAAAGGTCTTTAAGCAATCCCAAGTACCGCTGCATGGATACCTAACGAACAATGCCCGGCAAGGATGTACGCAAAGCTCTCTTTTGTTGCTGTGTTTTGTCGTTGGATTCGTGCTGAATAGAATTCTCAATTTAATGTCGGTATTGAGTAAGTTTCAGTACCCTGTGTCGATACTTTTCAAAATCAGGTATTGCCAATTCTTTTGGGAATCCAGTACTTACTGTGTTGAATACTTTAAGTGCCATTTCTGCCCAACACTAATTTTTATTGTAACTGCAGCTAGTCCTCAGCTACTAACAGCTTCTTGTATTGATGCCAGTTCAGCTGGAAAAATATTACAGTAGTCTGGTAGACGGAACAAGTTTGAAAGTTTTCGCTCTTTGAGTTCTGCTATGTTCTCTAGCTAAGATCCGTTAATGTGGAAGCAAAGAGAGCCATCGGATTCTGAATTTTCTCGAGTCTGTGTTTCTCTGTTAAGTATTACCGTCTGTTACCTCTCTTTAAAGTTGTGTACTAGCACGCTATGGTACTGTTCAGGTACTGATTTGCAAGTGTGTTGGTGTCACTACACCGAACTGCTTTACAGCTCTTTAGCTCTTGTCTTTAGTTCTTGTAGGGGGCAGTCCACACCTAGTTCCAAAGTGGATTATTTTCAGTATCTCTTTCATTGCCTCAGTAAAGCTCCACTGCTGCAGGCTGGCGCCTTTCTCTGAGCTGTCCTTTGTAGCACGAAAGTAGCTGATTATTTGTTAAATACTTACCATCGTACCACAACGCCATAGAATCTGACTTTGAATCCAACATGTCCTCTTAAATTTCATTTCAAACACTGTGCGCCACTAGGTTTTAGATTACTCTTTTTCCCCCTGTTTCTATTCGCCTAGTTGCAATTCGTTTTTCGCTGTATGTATGTTTATTGCTACATTGTTTTTCCCCTATGCTTTCTCCTACATTGTGCCATACATAGAGGAAGGAAAAATAGTCAGAAAAAAAATATTTTTTATAAAAATTGGATTTTTAGAAAATTTGTACCATGTGAAGAGGAGAGGAGAACAAGACAGGGTGGCTTGGCTAGCAGCAGTAGTAGCAGCTTGCATTTGATGTGGTAAATAAAATATCGCAGATATCCGCGTATGCGCTCGAAATTGATGGGATGCACGTAAATACATGCATACATATATGCATACATATACTATACATATGCATGCAGTCACATATTAGAAGCTCGTTGGCATTTTCTCATATACTCGTACATCTGTATATGCATGTGTGTGTGTAACCCTTGTAACTTCTCATGCACATCATTTCCACATTTTTATAGCTCACAGCTTATAGAAAGAAACAGTCGAATGCGCGCATATTTAATGCCATTTAGAATGCAACTCACTCACTCACAAATAAAAAATGAAAATCTTTAGTGCAATAACAAAGCAACACTTTCGACAATCAAAGCCCAACACACACCCACATGCACAACATTCTGCATATAATGGATTTTTGGGTACACAAATTTGTAATACAAATAAAATCAAATGAAAAAATGTTCAAATATCCTTTTGATAACGGAAATGCAATGCATGAATAGATGTGTGTGTGTGTGCGTTATTTGTACTTAGATGCATTTTGCACCATCCTAATTAAATTTTTCTAACAAAGGCTTTTAAGTGATTTAAAGTGATGTCGTGCAATGATTTTATTAAAGTTTCAAAATTGTCGCTTTATAAACGAATATATGAAGAATATTTAAATATTTTGGTATTTTCTTTTTCACTTGATTTATTTAGCTGGCCCGTGTCGTCGTTCTACAAAAATTTGCAGTAAGATTTCTTCTTTACTCATTTTTTAAGAGCTATAGGAAAGTTTTTCAAAAAAACACACGCAAAATTCAGAAAAATGTATGCATTTTTTATTTGAATCGATAGTACAGTCCATATAATTTAATGTTTGAAGATTATTTCATGCAAATGTTGACCGCGACTGCGCTTCAAATGGTCCATCCGCTTAGTCCAATTTTGGCATACTCTTTCCAATGTTTCGGCCGGTGTCTCACATATAAATGCTTTAATGTTGTCTTCCAATGCGTTCATTGAAGCAGGCTTGTCTGAATAGACATGAGCTTTAACATAGCCCCACAAAAAATAATCTAAAGGCTTTATATCGCACAATCTGGGTGGCCAATTGACAGGTCCCGAACGTGAAATAAAATGTTCACCGAACTCGCCTAAAGTCCATTGTTACGCGTGCTGTGTGGCATGTGGCACCGTCTTGCTGAAACCACATGTCATGCAAGTCAAGCTCTTGCGTTTTGGGCAAAAAAAGTTGGATATCATTTCACGGTAGCGCTCACCATTCACAGTTACGTTACGATTCGCAACATCTTTGAAGAGTACGGTCCAATGATACCTCCAGCCCATAAACTGCACCAAACTGTGACCTTTTCTGGGTACATTGGTAGCTCTTGCAATTCTTCTGGCTGATCTTCACTCCAAAATCGACAATTCTGCTTATTTACGTACCCATGGATCCAAAAATGAGCTTCGTCGCTGAACACAAATTTTCGACTTTAAACTTTGTTAACAGAACACGCATTTTTATAATAAAATTCAATGATTTGCAAGCGTTGTTCGATTCATGGTTAAATTATAGACCAAACTGAAGATGTTTGACAGTGAAACAAAACACGAAACGTGCGTCAGCTGTTTAAACCAACTGTTTAAAAAGATAATAGCTAAAAACTCACCCTTTATAAGGGCTTCTTTACTGTATAGACAGATAGATAAATTCTTTGAGGTTCGCACTTCTACCTCATAGTCTTTTGTGCTCTCTACTCATCACAGTACCTCATCCAGACCCAGTTCCCTTATTAAACTTAGGATAGAGCTAGGTTGGATTGAGCGTATATGCCTGTCTCAACTTTGTTCGCGCTATAGCGCTACATTCCAGGAGAAGGTACATTGGAGTCTTCTGAGATTGGTCGCAGAAACGACAAGAGTCCGTAGACCAAATCCCGATCATGTGTAGATGACTTCGGAGTCTGCAGTGGCCTGTGAGAATGCCCTTGAGTATTCTCAGTTTATCTTTCGGGAAGGTTATGAGTTTTTCAAACCTTGTGTGGTTGTACCATCCCAATAGGGATTTCGCTTGGCGTAGCCCCATAGTTTGGTGCTAGCAAACTTCCCTTAGTCCTAGCTCTTCACTCCTGAGCTTCTCCTTGATGGTGAGTTGTCCCATAGGAAAGAAGGGCTCGGGTCCTATTAAAGGCGAGGTCGCCTATCCGCCCGCTAGTAGATTAAGTTTCCCGATACACTCGAGGACCAGTGAGAATTTGATCTCATAGCATGATAGGGCCATGAGTGCCGTCTGACTGTTGTCATTCAGTATGGCAGTTCGCTCATTCCGCAAATTTTTGTCGAAGTTTATCTCTGTACATAGGCAAATAGCATACATCTCCGCTTGGAAGGTGCCTGGGAAAACTGCCCATCGACACAGAGTGCTTGGTTCTGGGGCCGTAAATTCCAGTGCTTTCTGGGGTCTTCGTGCCATCTGTGTATCAGTGCAGGGCACACCCCTAGAGTTTCTTTTCAAATGCAAGCCTACTCCAGTTTAACTTATTCTTGAGTTCAATTCTGAACTATTTTCGAATTGAATTACGCTGGTTAGCTGGGTAAATGGGAGCTGTAGCTTTAGCTCTTCCATGTTTTTAGATGACATAGGATAGGGTAGGTGCAATGGTTGCCAATTGACGCACCTAGGCCTGCGGAAGGCCCATTGTGATACGACCAAAGTTGTTCCCCTTCCTCACTCCACAATGTCCTCATTGAATCAACCTGTGGCTTTAATATATCTAACAATCTTTGTTAGGCTTAAATTAGATATTTCTGCCAAATTATTCAAAAAACTTTTTCCTAAAATATTGAACCTTCTACGCAGAGCCATGCACCTGCATAGAAGGTGTTCTACAGTCTCTTCTTCTTCAATGTCCTTACAGCTTCTGCAGTAGTCATTATAGGCTGCTCCCTGTCTGCTGGCATGTCTGCCTATAAAACAATGCCCTGTTGGAACCCCAAACAGGTTTTTCACACCCTTCCTGTTAAGCTTCAGTCGGTTTGTGCGATCGATATTCCATTCTGGCTTCGTCGTCCTACTTTTTGCATAGGTCAGGGACTGGGTTCATAGAACGTTGGCAGATTTGCTGGGATCTCTATCTATTAGCAGCTTACAAGTTACCAGAGGTGTTGATATGTTCGCTTTATCTGGTTGGATCGGTTATGTGGTACCCAATCTCGCTAGTACATCGGCTTTGCAGTTACCTTCTATTGCACTGGGACCCGGTACTCAAAGCAGGTTTATTGCAAAGTATTTGGTAAGTTCTGTCAAAACGTCGATCCATTCTTTTACTATCTTCGAGGCAATGTTGGATGATTGTAATAATTTCAGGGCCAATTGGCTATCTGAGTATATATTTATTTCTCTTGTGGTGACTACACTTTTCTTTAAGACCAATAGGCTTTCCCTGAAAGCAAGAATTTTAGTTTGGACTGCGCTATAATGAGCCGGTAGCCGGAAGGAACTGCTGACACTCATCTCCTCAGAGTGAAAGCCTCCGCCTACGTTGTAACCATTAGCATAGATACTAACTCCACTTCTATTGTCCATTATCCCATTGCTCCAATCTTCTCTCGTTGGGAAACTTGTGGTAAAGGATGTATTTAAGTGCAACTCTGTTGAGTTACAAAAGTCTTTTGCGTATAACTTGGAAATGGTTCCCAACCATAAATGCAACCGGAGACCGATGAAGATTCTAACAAGGAAGATTGCGTCGATATAAATAATGTATCGGCCTCGTAAGTGCAAAGCAGCGTAAAAGTTTCGTAGAAAATCACTTTTGATGATCGGTGAGTTTTGTAGGATAACATAGGTCAGATCGTCTTCCACATGTGAGAGCCCACTTGGCCAAATAATCAAATCCTTCATCCATTGTGATACCACACAGAGGAAAACAGCGAGAGAACAACCGAGTAGAAGGGAAAATGAAGAGGGTGTTTTGGGTTAAAGAGGAGTGTGAAGACCAAACGGTGTCTGAATACAATTGCGTTAACCGCTGCAAGATACTGATTAAATTTACCAAGTACATGATATTTAATTTTGTGCAGCACTCATCATTTCGTGGCGAAACCTTTTCGCGAGTCCTCTGTCTAGCTGGCTCAGCAGCCCATCAGTTCTGCAGTTTCTCGCTATGTCACTACGATCGGGAACGCAAATAAGCTTAATATTGGAGTATTCGGATGCACTCTCGAGAGAAGCCAGGCATTCCAACGTTAATTTCGAACGCACCAACAACAAGGGTCCAAGACTCTAATTGCCGCTGGGCTGTCGAAGTAAATTTTTCCTCACTTGCGGTAGTTACAGAAGGAAGTAACCAATCCACTGCTTCTGTGATTACGCTTGGAAAGCCATACAGCCTAAATGAAGAGTGACTAAGGTACACAGTGGCGTTATGCGACGTTTACGTGAAGCAATTCGGCGAACAAAAAAGAATTTTTGGGAAAACGTCTCGTGGATTTTGCACCACGATAAGGCACCGTCGCACAGTAGGATCAATATACGTAAATTTTTGACCAAGAACGAAACGAATATCATCCAGCAGCCATTGAATTCAGCTGACATGGCTCCCTGTGTGTGTGTTTTTTTCTGCTTGATCGAGTCAAAAAACCACTATGAGGAATGCGTTTTACAAACGGAAAGGTCGAAGACGGCTCTGACGGCTATACAGAAAATAGAGTTCCAGAAATGTTTCGAGAGTTGGCTCAAACGCTGGCATAAGTGCGTTGCAGTTGATGGGTAGTACTTTGAAGGGGACCATATCACTTTTGAGGAATAAATTTGTATATTGAAGTTTATGAATATACTCTGGAAACTTTTCGATCAAGGTGGAATGCCACCTCTGAGCGACACCTGGTTCTAACGGGAAGCTCTTTCATGAGCCACCACTTTAAGAAAAATTCTATGCCTTCATTTGAATATTCTGTGTTTGCGCAGTGCGGATCAAAGCCACGCCTCGCCACCGGCATATCACACACCAAAACGCTCAGCCGCCATTAATCTCTTTTTTACTGCAATTAAATATTGAAAATTTAGCAATTCATTTCGAAAATTACACTAAAATATTCCCCCACCATTCCTTTCTCAACTATTTATTAACTAAATCTCATTAGTAGTCGGCAAATCAGCGATTAGTAGTAAATATTTTATCTATCATAAAACTACAATACCTGCCCACTGAATCCCACCGCCACCATGCAGTCACAAGGAATCAGTGCTGCATCAACTGCCTGCCTGCCTGCCTTCGACAATCCGGCATTTCAATTATCAACTTATCTATTTGCGTAAAATACTGAAAAAGTGGCTTCGGGGCAAAAACGCATAAATAAACGAACTAAATTATTGAAGACATGCCCCTCTTGCCACTGCTGCCAATAGGCGCAGGCAGGGCAACTCGTTGCTGCAACTCCACAATGATGCAATGCAAATAGCCACACCCTGAACGGAACACCATTGAACCGTAGCGAGTGCGCGAATAAATATAAAAACAAAAACACGCAAAACACAAAAAAACGCACGCATTGTGGTTGAAATTTTTGATTTTATTAATGCAACGAAAATTAATTCATAAATGCACACGCATCCACACTCACACACACGCATACACCTACAAACTTGTGTTTTTCATGTACATGAAAATAATGTCGCTATATAAAGCATATTTGCCGGCGTTAGGCCGTTTTTAGCTGACAGCCGATGGCGCCACTGTGGTATGTGCACTCCACAACGCATACATGCACATATATGTAGATATGCATGTAAGTATCTACGTATGCAACGACACCTTCCGCTACAACTTATTTTGCAATCGCCCATCGGCCACCGCACACCGCACGCCATACACCAGGACTCTATGGCCGCCGTCAACTACTTCATACTTCATCACAACTCTTCCTGCTAGCGCTTTGACTGTTTCCTAGCAATATCCGGTACAAGCGCGCTAACCTTCGTCGGCAACACTATTTGAAAACACATTTTTTTGTTTACCGGCTGCTCATTTCGCTGGCTTCCATCTTGTGCGCCTATAGCTTTACTTATATACATACCTACTTATTTATTTGTATGTATGTGTGGGTGTGTGTTTGTTGATTGGTTGGTTGGCAGGCTTTTGCGGTAGGTTTTGTTCGTGTACAGCGGGTGCGAAATAGCATAAGACTGATGGTTATTAGGAGGCAAAATTTCCAAACCCGACCGCAACTGGCGGCGGCGGCGGCGGTGGCACTAGTGACAGACAACGCTGCATATCACCATTGCAACCGTTGGGCGTAAATTTTGTTGTAATCGTCGGGGCTCTTTTGAAATTTGCGCGTACATAATTTTTATTCGCGCCTACTTTTCCTGCTTTGCGGCTAATGTTTGCCTCCACTGGTGGGTGTCCAACGCGTCTAAACTAAATAAAAAAGGGTGACAATTGCATGAGTATTTGAATTGAAATTACCCTGCGCTGTTTACCTACGAAAATCTCAGCTAGCATTTATTATTGATATGCGAGTGATGTCAGAAGTCGTCGCGTTCATTCTTTGTTTAACATCCAGCCGTGCTGAAGTTGATGTTGTTCCACAAATGAAGAGCTGTACAGTTTTATACTAACTCCGAATGATTTTTATGAGTAGTTTTTTGAGGACAGAAGTACACTCGAAGGTTTGCCATTGCCTGTTCGCTATTCACCAGGTCTAAAGCCACACTGATAAGGTCCAATCAATTGGTGGATGGTGAGCTTTAGCCTTTCACACAATACGCTCGCGGGAATCTTATAGGCGATGATTAGAATACTAATCCCGCGCTATTCAGATATTCATAAAGTACCTATGATCAAAAAGTACAGAGAATGTTTAATTTAAACGAACCGCGCACGTGGGAACCATATTTTTTTCTTATGTTGTTGGTAGGACTGTAAGAAACACATCTGTCACTTTTTAGCGCCATCGGATCATTTGAGGGATGCTGTACGTCGCAAACGGCCGGAAATGTGGGCAAACCATTCTTGAATTTTGCATGATGATAACGCGCCATCGCACCGAGCCCTAATTGTGCTGGATTATTTCACCAAACACCAAGTAAATACCATCGTGCAAGCACCGTATTCACCTGATACGGGCCCAAGAAGAGCCGTAGAAGAGCCGCTATTAGAAAAACATTTATCTATTATATTGGTGTTTCGTGCACGAAGTTTCGAACCGAACACACTCCCAAATGGTAGTAACGCATAAATCCATTCAACTACGGCAACCGCCCTTATATATTCATATTTTCCAGCACGAAGCTAAAAACAAGAAGGTTCCAATACCCAACCTGTCGTGCTAACGTTCCGTAGGTGGTTTCGATGTGCCATTCTTCACCGGACAGAGATGCACTTGAAGGTTGCAAAGGATTCCCTTGTCAATGTTTTTAAAGCATTTGGTCTTCTATAAACTCCCGCTCTAGAGTTGGAATCTGTTCCGAAACGGAACACATTCAGCTTAACGGAACAGCATTCAGCCTATTTGACGGTAATACTAAAAAGAATGTATGCGAAGCCATTCACAGACTGCGCGAGCTTTGCTGGTACAGCACCGTTCAAATTGAAATTTGAAAACGGCGAGCCGAAAAGTAACGAAATAATGGTAACTCCTAAAGTACTCAGGCCAAAAATCCCATTGTATTTAAAGCTCTGGAAAGTAAAAGAGCAGATACTCAAGAAAGAAGGGAGAGAAGTAACAGAAGGGGAAAAATAGGATAGAATAGAGTAATAGAGTTAGCTAGTCCTGTGAGAACTTTCCAGATTCTTTGGTAAATCTGAAAATATCCGCCAGCTTGAGAGAATGAATATTACTTATTCTCATGACATCGGAACCCAAAATTCGTCGCCTTGCTCTAGCAAAGGCAGGAAACTCAAGGTGAAATTGCTCGGTGGCATCCGCCTCTTCTAAACAGTACAGGCTTTTCTCGCCTTTTCTCAGCACAGTTACTCTTCCAGGGTATACAGCTTTCAAAGTATATAAATGAAAAAATTGCTTGAACTTACTAGAGCTGGTTCAATAGAGTTGGCGAGTGGGTCTGCAACCATCTGTGAGGTCCATCTCAGCCACACACTTCGCTATAAGCAGCTGACAGCCATAATCGCAACTCTGCCGGTAGACAAAAATATGCCTTGAAGTCCCATACCTCTGCTGATGCTGGACAAACGTGATTTGCGAAACTCTGTTGTCCTACCCTTGAATACCTCAAGAGACCGGAATACCTCAACAACGTTGGACTCGGTTTTATATGAAATGTTTTTAGAAATAGACGTGACCGCGTGTCATTATATAGGTATGTGAATGTCAATCGTCGGACAGATAAGATGAATATGCTTCGTCTTGCCGATCTCATGGAGTTCAACCTAAAGGACCCAACTCGCTTTAAGAAAGCTACGTTCCACCTGAGTAAGTTTCAGAGTCTTCGCGCACTTTAGAAGGAGGTTGAAAATCGGCCCATCTGAGTTATTTGTTTGAAAAGAGGAAGACGCTTTACTGGGGTGCAATGGCCGAACATTTGACTGGCTGCGACTCAGAGTTTAACCCACTCACTAACTAAAACCACGAAAGTACTAGAGATTGTGTTCAAGAACGCAAACCCCCACAGGACTTCAAAGGTCGGCCACGTCCCATTGATGTTAGCGGCTGTATTAGCAATTTCTTTTTTGCGTGATGTTCCGATCTTCTCATAATGTGCCCATACCAGCGCAAGGGAATTTCGCTCAATTTCTCTGTTATTGGAGCCACACGACAGCTGCCTCTGATCTGTTTCTTGCTTATCTTATGCAGTTTTGTGACGCTCGATGCCCATCGCAGCATTCTCATCTCCGCCATAAGGATTCTTTGCTCCCGGTTAGCAGGCTGCGGCCAGCATTCTGAGGCATACGCCACTGCAGGTCTAACCACAGATTTATAAATTTTGCCTTTTAACTTCAGTGGCATCTTTTTGTCACACAAGACTCCTGACACGGCGCGTTAACTTTGCCTGCCGGCTTGTATGCGGTTCGTTACTTCGCAGTCTAGTGAGCAATCACCGCTTAGAATGAAGCCAAGTTATTTTAAACTCTCAGGCGTGAATATGGTTTCTGCATCGATATGAAATTTCGGAATCTGGTCACTGTGAAAATTTATTTTATAAAGCATCAGCATTCTCAGACAGTAGCGAGACATCTACAGCGCACAAGCACAGTGTTCAAGGCAATACGTCTTGTAGTTTGTGTGCTAGAGTGTCCATGACCAGGTTGAAAATAAGGGGGCTGAGGGCCGAGCTCTGTTGTAACCCCACGTTTATGGAGAACTTCTCTTTCTTTTCTCTTTCAGGAATATGCTTTTCTCTAAGTGCCCTCCGCAATAGATCTTTTGGAACTCGATCGAACGTCTTTTCCAGGTCTATAAATATGGCATGAAGATTCTTACGTTGCACTGGAGATTTTTCCACCTGATGTCGCAAGATGTGAATGGCATCTATTGTGCATAGATCTGCCGCTTACAAAGCCAAACTAATTTTGACTGGCTTGCGATAGATGGCTATCAGCGAGCGTGGGTTTTCACACTTTGTACCCTGACTAATGTTTGTTCGTGCTTCAAAAGACGGGCTACACAAAAATTCATTTCCACGACAGGGAGTCTTTTATTCACAATAATCCTCGTCAATGCCTGCCCCCCTAGAGTTTTTTTTTTCATCGTGGAGTGTTTGAAAGAAAGATTAGGCGGAAGATTTGTGTACGTTGGCGACGGCGAATTCGAACAAATGAGCTATATGAGCTTTACGACGATATTTGCAGCTGCTTCGTGGGCTGGATCGTGTCATCCGAATGGGTACAAACGCTCCGGCTCCAAAAATATTCAATTCGGTACCAGCTGGTGGTAGCAGAGGAAGAGGAAGGGCTTCTCTGCGTTGGAAAGATCTGGTGGAGAAGGACTTGGCTTCACTTGGAGTGTCCAACTGGCACCGGTTAGCACTAGAAAGAAGTGTTTGTTAAACTCGGCCAAAATCGCAAAATTTGAAATCTATCTTCGGCACCCGGGTCTGTGCAGAATTTCCGACTTTGGTTATAGCTAACGACTTGAGCTTCCGAGTAGCGTCCTAAAATTAAATTTTCTATCGATTTATATATATAACTTTTTTAAAAGGATCCTCCCCAACAGGAAAAAAAGGCAGATCCTAAAGCCCAGCCGATGGTTTTAAAAAAGGTGTCCAACGGAGGGTTAAAGAAGTTCTCAAGGTGCCACAAAGGTCGTATTATTCATTTCCACACAGTTAAAACATAGTCGGTTGTGGTTTCAAGCCATCTAAATATTTACTTAACCGGTAAAAGCATGACGTCATAATGCAGTACGACGCGGTGACAGACAAAGCAAGAATGCATGCAATATTTCATTATGAAATTATGCCTCTACAAGTAATATGATTCTATGGATTTCCTACAAACCTTTCCTTTTTTTTCGTGGAGTGTTTTATTAATGCATGCATACATTTATTAATTTTTAAAATCTAACGTTACCCTGTACACAGTCATATTTATGTTTAACTATGCCCATCGGGGCGCGTTACCGCAAAGCATTGATTACGTGTCCGTGTCGCTGGCAGGTGCATTTCGCCCAACAGCGAGTGCCTGCCAACCAAAAATGCCATTCATGCAAGGGCCTAATGAACATGGACGGGTGGAGGGAGGTGAGGAAATAGTATACGCATACATACACTGTACATATGTTTAAAGCATCACGCAGCTAAATGCCTTTATGTGTGCATGTATGTATGTGTGTATGTGACTTGATTTGTCCCACTAACGGCCTGTACTGCAAATGTACTCAAATGTGCCCAGTGGAATAGACTCTATGTGTATTGAAATTACGCACTAGCGCTCGCGTTCGCGCCCACTCTACTCTTCTCTACTTCTTCATTTTAGATTTGGTACATATTTGTTTACGCGTGTTAGTGTACGCTCTACCTATTACTCCCTAACGCTACTTACTCACTCTCCTTCACATCCACGCATTTATGTGCCGGTGAAATGTATTAGTGTCCACCTAAATTTACGAAATTCGCCGGTTCAGCATAAAATGCCGAACTCCCTCTCTGCTTTTCCCTCCTCACAAATTCGTATATACACATATGTATGTATGTATACTGTCGCACGCACAAGCTTCTCGCTCTTCGTCTCTCTGCAATTAGAATTTTTGTAAAGCCTACTCTTCTCTACTGCCACATATTTCACATACTTGTGCTAGCAAAGTTTCGACAGTTGCTTTCTATATAGCTTTGTTGTTGTTTATACATACACATACGAGCATATACTGTAAGTACAAACGCTAATGTTTATTGTGTAGTTGTTATTGCTATTGTTATTGTCACTATAGCGCTGGGTATATCTCTATTGTTATTGTTGGTGTATGCAATTGCTGTTGTTGCCGTTTCTGCTCATCTACTTGCATTGCCAAGCATAACCAAGTTTTGAAACTCAGTACATTTGTACACGTAAAATTACCTTCTACATCCTTTCTGTCTCTTCTAAAGTGAGTAGAGTTCAAATTGTGCTCAATGCCTATGTATTTTACATATACATATATGTACAAAGAGTCATTGGTATATGGATTTTCATAATTAGGGTCCAACACGAAATGGTCTTAAGAAAATTAAAAAAATATATAATATCATATTTAGATGCTTATTAGTTATATAATCAAATCAGTCCTCTATTTCATTTAAGTATTTCCTACTTTCTTATAAGAAACGAAACTGGAAAGTGACATTTGGCGCTACTTTGGAATTTGGAGTTACTCATTTCGCTATTCAATTCAACAAAATGCTGCATATAGAGCTTGAGAAGTTAAAATGATAACACACAATAGACTTTGTTTAGAATGCATTTTTTTTTTTATAATCTGGTAGATGATTTCATGGCATTTATATTTTGAATATGATATCAGGCACATGCTCATCACTGCTATGATTTCCATTGCCCATTCAATCAGCTGAATTTTTTACTTCTTTTTCCATAAATCTAAATGAGCCCAAGATCCTCACGTAAAAATTTCCACGTACTCGAACGTCAAAGGCACATTTCTCTGTCTTGTTGATGGTTTTGAATCGAAAAGACTAAAATTAGTGCGAAAACAATCGATAACTGCACAAATTGTTTGCTCAATAGGGCAATTATGTTGACCGTAAAATAAACTTCGCGAGAATATTTAGTTTCTTTCAAAGTAAATTTCTACACCTTGGAAGCTTTGTTCTGGCGTTAAACAATTCATGATAACTTGCAAAGCCTTACTGAACAGCTGTCAAACCATAGTTATCGAGAGTTCTTAAAAAGCACCCGTTACTGTATGAGGCGCCTTCCTGTAGATTCTGAAAAAAAAAACAAAATTAGAAAACACGCAAAGCTTTTGCTCAGAATCACAATAAACCAATGAAGTGCTATACTGAAAGGTCATTGAATGCGTAGTTCACCTTCAGAACTATTAAGGAGAGGAAAGGCAGCAGGCCTCAAGCTAGCAGCAGTTTCTTTTCGGTTTTTTTTTGGAACGAGAAAATGGGGTGACGTACACATATATCCGAAATCTTAGTAGAGAAAGCCTAGAGAAACTTTTAATAAGCCTGAAATTTCTGGCAATCCAACGGGCTTAAATCACAGCTCCGAGGCTGCCAATTGATATCGGAATTTCGGCTGATTATTCGGTTTTCAAAAACGGTAGCCAAAAGTTCGAGTGTAACTTTGGCAGTGTGACAAGTTGCACCGTCCTGTTGAAACCAAATGTCGTCCATGTCATCCTCTTCAATTTTTGGAAACAAAAACTCGTTGAGCATGTCACGGTAACGCTCGCCATTTACTGTAACCGCGGCTCCTCGCTCATTTTCGAAAAAAAAAACCAGGCCAAAAACCGCACCAAACAGTGACTCGTTGTGGATGCATTTGCTTCTCTACAGTAACGTGTGGACTTTCTGAGCCCCAAATTCGACAATTTTGCTTATTGACGTAGCCACCGATGTGAAAATGAGCTTAATCAGAAAAGATGATTTTTCGGTAAAAATTCTCATCTTCGGTCAAACCATTTTCTGCCCATTGAGCGAACCGAAAACGCATTGGATGGTCATTAGGCTTCAGTTCTTGCACCAATTGAACTTTGTAAGCCTTCATACCGAGGTCTTTATGCAAAATTCTCCTCAAAGAAGTGCGTGAAATGTTCAATTCCTGAGAACGATGGCGAGTTGAGGTTGTTGGATGTTCACGTACATTTTCGGCTACAGCAGCTATGTTTTCGGGTGTACGCAATGTACGAGAACGTTCACGTGTTGTTTTATCCATTAACGATCCACTTTCACGAACACGATTAACAAATTGATCCACAAACTGTTTGGTTGGCAAATCTTTTTTTTGGATTTTTTTTTTTCAAATTTCTTACAGTTTGAGTAGAAGACTCACCACTTTGGAAATAGGTTTTCAATATTTCCCAATTATGAACACATTTGACATGTCATTTGTGTTACCATTCTCAAAAAAATAGGTGGTTCAAAAAGCAAACGCTATTTGGCCCGCCCTATACTTCTGTCTTTTACTTCTAATTTAATTACAGCTTTTATAGATTTTTCTTTTCTTTTAGATAAAATAATTTCAATATTCCTCACAAAGCCCGCGTAATTTTCTGCCGTTCTGTAAAACTACTTATTTGAATAATTTATCCTTTGATTATGCTTGTTCAATGGATGTTTTTGAAACTTCATTGGACATAATTCTCGAGCCTTTATCTTTAGTTAATATAGTAACTAAGCTGAATTATTTTATAAGTTTATTAAGAACTTTAGTGGGTTCAATTGAATAAATAAATAAATTATCACAACATTTGGTTGGCATGGAAATGGGTAGAATAGGTAAAGTTTTCCAATGGCGTGACAAATACAACTCGCAATTCTTGCTTGAAACAAAATTTTTTAGTTTTAATATTATAATTTTTTCTTCTAGCGTAAATGTGTATGCCCGCTTTGGTGAAAAAAAAAACAATACACTTCGGCTGGATATAAAAATCGTGAGCAATTTTTTTTGTTAAAAAAAAAAATTTAGTTCAATTAGAAGAGGATTTTCCTTTAGCTATGAGTCATTCCGAACGATTATTTTTATTAATTAGGACGGTTAATGCAGAGAAATCATAAAACTGAAAAGTGGAGGCAACGAACTTAAATGTTGTAGTCTAACCGTTCAGTCTTTACATACAGTGCATTTTTTTACTCGAAAATCCTCTTTCAAAACAATTTGGGTATCATCTTTAATGCCCATCTATGTTTGAATGGATATTTAACAACTACTATGAATATATCAGATGCAGATGCAATCAGATCATGTCCTAGAGAGGCTCTCAATGCACTGACACACGTTATTCCAATAGACCTACATGTTAAGAAGACGGCAACCATGAGTGCATTTAGGTTAAATGAAACGGGTCGTTGAAAAGAAAAAAACTTATGGTTATGCCAGTCCATTATTGCGACAAACTCAGTTAACCTCGGTGAGGACTGACTACATCGTCCCGACGGTAACATTCAAAAGGAATTTTGCCACTCTCTTCCCATCTAAGGAAGAATATAATAAGGGATTCTCTCTAAACAACTTCGACACTACAGTCTATACAGATGGTAGTAAAATGGACTGTGGTGTTGGAGCTGGTATATATTCTTACAGACTTAAAAATGCTAAATTTGTGCGCCTCCCTAATATCAGTAGTGTCTTCCAGGCGAAAGTACTGGCAATTGGGGAATTTTGTAGGCTACTAATCGCAGATTTCTCTTTCAAGGGCAATATCGCTATTCTTTCAGATATCCAAGCTGCAATCCAGGTACTAGGTTCGGTTACAACAACCTCTAAAGTGGTGGAACAAAGTAGGAATAGCCTCACCACCTTCGGTGTAAACCATAAAGTAACCTTAATTTGGGTCCTGGGGCATTGGGACATTGAAGGTAGTGAAAAAGCAGATGAACCATGCATAATGATCTTGCAGAATCGGTATGCACACCATTAGGTGCAGTCAAGAATATAATTTCCCAAAAATACCTCCGAATCGCGGATTGTAGATGGAAAGGCCAGACGAAACGCAAAATTAGTAGAACGTTATGGCCTTCCTACAACCTTAAGCAATCGTTGACATTAATAAGATTGAAACGACGGGACGCCTGGAGACCAACGGCAGTCATAACTAGCTTTTGGTCTATCGGAGAACAAGCAGCCGAAATGGGCATCCCTCACAATACATACTGTCACACTTGTAAACAACCGGAGAAAAAGGAAACAATCTTCCATTTCCTCTGTGATTGCCCTGCCCTATAGAAGGGCAGAATGTTAACCCTGGGTCAATCGCTGTTCGCGAGTCTCGAACAACTGTCTGGCTTAGACGTCAACAACCTAATAAGGCTCTTAGTCTGCACAGACTGGATATAGTCATGTTGTAAATAACCATTAAACAAGTTGGTAATGAGGATGTGGCAACAAAATGGTGCGGAAGCGCTAGTTGGATTCTGGAAGAATCACCACTTTAACCAACCAACCAACCATGAATGTCTATTTTTCCAAAAAAAAAGGTGGTAAATAAAGAAACTTCCAAGTACACCCAGTGTTTTGATACCTTTAAACTTTGAATTTAAAAATGGTAATATTAAATCCTCGAATAGCACAAGAAGTGCCAATCAAGAAGAAAAAGAATATTAAGTTTTTATATAAATTATTATTGATAAATTAATTAATTTTATTAAATTATTTATTATATAATTATAAATTATTAAAAATTAACCCAATTTTTGAACCGCTTGAAGTTTGCACTTAAAATTTTAATTTAGATTTATTTTTTAGAAAATTTATATGAAAATTTGTTGCATTTTTCTAAATTTTATGCATGAAGTTAAACGTTTTGCTTATATCGCTTTTGTTAAACAATGAATATTATGAGAAAAAATAAATAAATATTGTAAAATAAAATTTAACACGAAAAACATTGTAAAAATATAGTAAAAAAAGTCACCAGTTCAAGTTATTCTCGCCAGCATTTGCCCATTTTTTTGTGTTGAGTTCTGTGCGACTCATTTCCCATTGGGACATATCAGGAAATATTTGTGTTTATACATCTCATGTTTCACCGGTTCTCTAATATCTGCCTATTGCCGCTGATATTCACAGCTTGAGCATCATTGAAGTACATGCGTGCATGTATATTTATACATATACATATACACACATAAATGCATCTTTATGCTCGTATTTCTAGCTTCATGCACTGTTCTTTGGAGAGAGAGCAACGAAAAACGCCAAATACATAATCTCTAATCAATAGTCCCGCTATTTGGGAATACTTTTGTACACTCCCGATTAAAAAAGAGACGGTCTTTATACAAATATAAGTAACCAGCGAATGAATGGTTATTAGATGTTTAGACCTATAGCGTGCAAATAGTTTCAAATATTAAGAATTTTTTTAAATCTTTAGTATTTTTTACAAAATTATAGCTCATTGTTTGACAAAAGCCATATACTTATATATACAGTTTTTACCTTACTAGTTTTTATTCTAATTTGTGAGCGTCTAGCCCGGTAGATCAATTTAAAAAAATAAGTAAATAAATATTATTCGAGTATGCAAGGCTGAACTAGAATTGAGAGATAAAAACTTAAAATTAAAATATTCCAATTTATTTATTTTAGATATAAAAAGTTCGGTTTTTTTAGCATAGAGGATGTGCGCATCTCCGGATGACTGTATGTTGCTCTTGTATTGGCAATGTCAAAAGTAGTCATAACAATAACAACTACACGAAAGCAAAGTTCAATTTGCAAAAACAACAAATTTTACAGTGCAATAACTACACACACACACACACACACACACACACACACACACATGCATGAGTGTGCAATAATTGCTTAGGCACCAACAATGCGATGCGACAATGGAGTTGCTGCGCCTGAAACTCGCGTTGGCGGTTATGAAAAGCGCGGTTTGCATGCGTTCGCAGTGGAGCGCGTCAAACGAAAGCGGATCTAATATTATTGTTACTATTGTTTTTGTACTTGTGCATATGTATGTATATGTGTTTGAGTATGTGAGTAGCATTATTTGGCTGTTTCTTTTGTTGTTTTTTGTATTGTCCATTGTACCACAATCATTATTCTTCGAACTATGCTGCTGCTGCCGCTGCGCGTTCATCATATAATTACTTTGTGACCAAGGAGTGCGCTTTTGGTGCCGAGTGGAGTCGGGTTATTCCGTTCAGTTCAATTTAGTGCGCTAAATAAGCGCGTACAGTTGAATACTGCAGTGTCGAATTCGCACTCCTTCTCGCGCTCTCTCTCTATCTCTCTGTCCGTTTGCCTAAAAACCCCCTTTGCTTGAAATGTATCGATAACAACAACTACAGCAATAATTTAAAAAGCAAATACATGCATGCACTATCGTATTTGTTAGCAACAACTTCAATGGAAAAATATTTTCTGCCGTTACTCGCTATTTACACATACATACAGATGTACTTGTATACCTTCTCTCAGTCTATACTAGTATGCGCGCTGTTGGTGACATCTGCGTTGGCCGGAAAAATGTTATTGTTGTTTCTCGCGTTCCTATTGCCAACTGTTGCAATAATAATGGGAATTTTTTTTTTTGTTTTTAACAAAACATAAATATCAAATATAAAACATTAAATAAATATTTTCTTTCCTAATAATAAATTTGAAAATCATTTCATCATTTGTTACATTTTGAAGACAAAACCATTAAAATTTTTCGTAAATTTTGCTAGTCAACAACAAAATAATGAAATATGTATGCAGTACATTAGGGTAACTCAATTTGTATGGTACGATTTTTTTTTCGACCTAGCAGATTCGGATTCTACATGCTATTTAAAAAAAGGTTATGCATTAGATCATAACTCTAAAGCCAGTTTCGAGCTTCCCTATCTGGTATGTAGGTAGGCTACAGGTACACTGCAAGAAGCACTAAAGTGCCGTTTTGATACCATAATGTCTGGACCATTAGCTGCGAAAAATTACAAAACTTAAAGGAAGAAAGACCATCTACAGCCTTCCGGAATCTAGGCTTGAGAATTGCCTCAGGAACACTAAGGAGCCGCCAGACCCTGCTACTTTCAAAGAAAGTGTTTAACCCCGAATTGGTTCCGTTCCGAAATTTTTCAACGCATTCACAAACGAATCAACATTTTTGAAGTCACTCGGACTCATAATATAAAAAAACTCTTGGCCGATTGAATTGAAATTTTAACGCATATTCACCATTACATTCAATAATTCAATTATATGGGAATGCGGTTGATTTTTTTTTTTTTTATAAACAATTTTCAGACAAATTTTTGTTTTGAAAATTTTGGACTTTTTTATATGCGGTTTTTTTGCAAAAAATTATGTATCAAAAAATAGATTTTACTTCTACAAAAATAATTGCGTGCTCCTGATTATAAACGCGTTATTTTGGACAGTTTAGAATACTTTACTTTGTAATTAAAAAAAAGAATTATGTATTTTTTTATTTATGTCTTTATTTATTTATTGTTTTGTGTTTTTTTTTTTTGTAGACAGCAGCTCTCTCAGTTCACAAGTACCAAATATAATTATAATACGACGCTGTTAGGTAAAAATCTAAATCTTCCGATAGGGTGATTAATTTTGCGCCGCTTTGAAGTGTATTTTGAACCAAATTGTTTTGTTAAATGACTTTGCACGTTTCTATGATTAATTTTGCGCCACCTTGTACAACAAACACATATATATCTAATTGTAAATTTTGGAACTTTGTACAATTTGTATAAAAACTACAAATTTGCATCAAAATTTCAAACATATTAATAATTTTTATTAAAAAAAAACGGTACTCAATTTTATAACTTATTTAATTTTAGTGTGATGAAGTTCAAGTGGCTCAAAATTCTCGTTGATTTCGATCATTTTTTCCCAGGTATTTTTTACCTTTTCTTCATATAACGAGTGCGCAGAGAAAAACAGCTGTGCAGCCGTCATTTTATTTTATGTTACTTTCAAAACAACGCTGTAAGAATGCTCAAAGTGATCTTCCTACCGCAGAAAGGGTTAGAGGTAGTAAGAGGCCTAAAAAAATGATGATTTTCAATCATATTTTTGCTAGTTGGTTGCTTTATTTTACAAAAATAAAATCATAACATTAATACATCATATTTCGACTTGACTTAGCAAAATTTCAAAAACCTGTGCGGAACCCGTTTCTCCAGAAGTCCCTTGCGGGGCTCATCACAAATCCTTGGAGACTCACCGAAAATCAATCGAACAAAAGAAATAAGTTTTATTAATAGATAATCTTGTGACTGATCGAAGCTTTGTTTTTTCAAAAGTAACAATATTGTGGCCTCAGGAAATATTTTTCATATTTTCGAGAAAAAAACTAACAATTAATTGTTAAAAAAAGTCAATATTTTTGGAAAAAAATTCTTCGATCACCCACGAGTTTTTTATGTTTTTCAAAAGCATTTTAAATTTTATTGAAATCTAACAAGGGTTTTTAAGTTGCAGTATTCACCAGCTCGAAAAACATAGTTTCGAGAAAAATGGGTTTAAAGTTTTGCTATCGATTCCGGAGCGTCTTCTGTTAATTGTTAAATAACTCGAAAAGTAGTTGTCGGATTCAGTTCAAATTTTCACATAATATTTTTAAGATATTATACTTAAGAAAAAGCAAAAAAAAAAAAAACAAATCCAATTTTTTGAAAATTCTGACTACCCCTAACACCATAAAGTTCAAGTGTGAAGTGGCTCAAAATGTTCGTTGATTTCGATCATATTTTCCCAGGGTATTTTTTACTTTTTCTTTATATAACGAGTGTGCAGAGAAAAAAAAAGCTGTGCATCCGTCATTTTATTTTCTGTAACTTCCTTAAAAAATATAATAATATTAATAATAATAATAATTTATAAAGTTCATAATTTCCAGAATTTTGATTTATTTCAAAACAACTCTGTAAAAAATACTAATTTCTTACGCTACAGAGACCTCTAACTTCCAACACTACAACACAATAGTGCGAAAAAGGATATTGAAAATTATCTATTTTGTAAAAACAAAATCAGCTTTCTTGTAAAAATACAAATGACCCGAATATGAAAAATTAAAACCAATATTTCATTTTGGGCAAACATTGAAAAAACACTGTCAACTCAAAATGTGCTACGAAAGCTTATAGAAATTGTATAAGAATCATATGCTAAAAATTGCGTTTACAAAATAAATAAACAAAAGACAGCTTCAAGCCAAATAATAAAAAAAAAAATTTTACCTCTCCTACCATAGAAATTTCTTTTAAATGCAAAAAATACTTAGCTGGTAAATTACTAATATGAAAGACAACTCACAAACAAATAAAAAAAATAAAAAAAAAAACATAGGTTTTGATTGTTAATATTTTTTAGTATTATATTTAAGTTTTTAGTTAGTTCCCAGCTCTAGCCAGAAGCAGGATCCGATTTTTTCAATCCTACTTCTTAACGAATATAGATAATCTATACACTTTAGGTATCAACAACCTTTTACGCTTTGTCAAAAGCTCAGGATGGTTTAATATGGAGAGCGTCTAAGTGGGATCCTTGTCTCTATGTGCGATGCGGCTGCCAAACCTAACCTAACCTAAGTTTTTAGTTTCAGTTTTTCAGCATATATTTTTGTTAGTATCCACTCTATTTCCATTAAATTTTTTGCTTGAAAAGAATTTCTTGGGATTTTACTAATATATATAAACTTTCCCCATACATAGTCGTTTATAGGTCATCAATTCTGCCACCCTTGCCAGTGTTATGAATAATAATTTCACAATTAAAGTGCTAAACTTGCTCACAGGTTTATTTATTTGTAGCCCATTTGTTCTGGAGGAAACTAACCTTAATGTTCCTTCACGGGAATCAAGGATTTTATGACCACTTTTTTAAAACCATGTAAGACGAATTTTGAAGCTTATGGCAAGATGTTAACTTTTACTGTAGTCTAACACTTTTGATACATTGGACTCAGTTTTTACAGAGATTGAAAACAATCTCAATAAATGCTTAAGTATACCATAGATTGGCATAGCTATACGGACTGCGCCCATCTTGTCGGTTGGATGGGAGGGGGCAATAGCTAGGTGGAGCAATCCTAAATTCTGTCTTGCAATATTCTTTTAGAAAACATAAAAATCATTGAAAACATGTGACATAAATTCTAAACAACCAAAATTTCTTTGGATCATAATTCTGTATTCTCAAACTTCTGTAACGGCAAAATAATTTAAAACTAGTATTCAAGTATTTAAAATTTTACAATAAAGAATTTCAACAGGCAGAATATTGCACCCTAAGAATTCCGTGCCCAATCAGGTTTATTAAGGGGGAGCCTGGTTTATAAGGTCAAAAAAATCAATTTTTTTTTCGTTTTAACCGATTCCTAATATATTTTAGAATATTCACACAAAGTTACAGAGCCTATTTCTCAATATTTCCGTAGATACAAAGCCAAAGGTAGGCGAGCGTTAGGTGGTTACGCTGTGACCGGACAGCTATAGTACAAACTTTATCTTCTTTTCTCGACTTTTCATTTTTATGATTTCTTTGAATTGGCGTACATGATTGAAAAAAAACTAATGCACCTTTTGAAATGAATCATAGTTTGTTCCCTTCAGTATTAAATTCTCTTCTATTTGAACTAACAAAATAGTTGAAGTGAATTTTTTTTTTTATAGAAAGACATTTTTTTCTTTAAAACCTCCAAAAAGTTTAAATTTTGGAATTTCTCTCAGTTTTCTTAGTTCATCTAGAATAAAAAATCATGATAATTAGAAATCCATTTGAATTTTTTGCTTTAGATAATAATTACGAGCTGTGTCTTGTACGCCAGTTGGAAACTCCAGCGTTGCAGCGCTCTACTAATTTCTAATAGGTCTATTTATAAGTTCGTGCGGTTTTACAACAGATGGCGTAACTTGATTATTATTCCATCGATCCACATTTCCAAACATTCATTGGAGAGCTACTGTCGTAAGGCACAAACGTCAGTATAAGTTTTTTATTTGAAGCGTAAACAACAATATTTTTACCACACTTGAAAATGTCGAATTTCGTGCCAAATAATGTGTTTTTGCGGGGAATTCTTCTTCATTATTTTAATATGCAGAAAAAAGCAGCCGAAAGTCATCGTATCTTGGTGGAAGTTTATGGTGAGCATGCTCTATCTGAGCGAACGTGCCAGAAGTGGTTTGCACGCTTTAAAAGTGGTGATTTTGGCTTGGAAGACGAAGAACGCGAGGGTGCGCCGCCAAAGTTCATGGATACCGAATCGGAGGAATTGCTCGATCAAGATCCGGCTCAAACGCAAGAAGAGGTTGCAAAAACTTTGGGAGTTGATCAATCAACCATTTCCAAACGTTTAAAAGCCATGGGAATGATCCGAAAGGTAGGCCATTGGGTGCCGTATGAATTGAAGCCAAGAGACGTTGAACGCCGTTTTATGGCATGCGAACAACTGCTTCAACGGCACAAAAGAAAGGGTTTTTTGCATCGAATTGTGACTGGCGATGAAAAGTGGGTCCATTACGACAATCCAAAACGTCGGGCAACGTATGGATACCCTGGCCATGCTTCAACATCGACGTCGGCGCAGAATATTCATGGCCTGAAGGTTATGCTGTGTATCTGGTGGGACCAGCTGGGTGTTGTGTATTATGAGCTACTGAAACCGAATGAAACGATTACGGGGGATGTCTACCGACGACAATTGATGCGTTTGAGCCGAGCACTGCGAGAAAAACGGCCGCAATACGCCGATAGACACGACAAAGTTATTTTGCAACATGACAATGCTCGGCCACATGTTGCACAAGTGGTCAAAACATACTTAGAAACGCTCAAATGGGATGTCCTATCCCACCCGCTGTATAGTCCAGACCTTGCGCCATCCGATTACTATCTCTTCCGATCGATGCAACATGGCCTGGCTGACCAGCACTTCCGTAATTACGATGAAGTCAAAAAATGGATCGATTCGTGGATTGCGGCAAAACCGACCGAATTTTTCACAAAGGGAATCCGTGAATTGCCAGAAAGATGGGAAAAAGTAGTAGTAAGCGATGGACAATATTTTGAATATTAAATTTGTAACCATTTTACGTCAATAAAGTTTCAAATTTCGAAAAAAACCGCACGAACTTATTCATAGTCCTATATGTTAAACATTTTTTCAACTTATTTTAACCAGTACACAATTTTTTATACTTTTTAAATGTTCATTAAAAGATAGAAAACACTTTACAGTGCTAAATAAATTTTTTCCTTAAAAAAAGAAATCGCAAAGGGATGCAATTTTTAGACCTCATAAACCAAGCTCCCCCCTTAATTGGATACTTGACGTCGAAAAATATTTTCCAAGTTATCATTCAAAATCGCAATTTCAAAACCGCATATAAAATCTTATGCAGGATGATGGATGAGGGTGATGCTAGTTACTGGTTGGTTATTGCCTAGGTTACCTAGTTAGTTATTTCTTGGTCAGTTACCGCTTTAAAAAAAATATTGAAAACTTCGCTCCACCTAACCTGAATACTTAGTTCCAAAAAATAGCCATTGAATGCAGAGGGAAAAAATTTCAAATTATCTTAACAAAACTTAACTAAATACTTTCATTAAATTTTAACCAAAACGGCAACACTAAATCCATACATACACTTTCGACTTCGACCTTAACTCACATGCGCGCACACAAAATCAAGCAAAGCGTTGCATTCATCAGCCAGCAGCCACCAGCCACCAGCAGCCAACCGCTAACCCTAAACCCCGCCAAACCAAATTTCTATATCGCGGTGCATAGATTTACGCGTTTCAACATTGTCTTAACGGGTGGCGAATGCTACATTCACGTCGCCATACATACGTACATGCGTGTTTGTTGTTATTGCTGCAGCGGCCGTTGATAACATTGCCTCGCTGCAGTTGCGGTCGTTATAGCCAACAACTGACCGCCGACCATGGGTTATCACCCTTAGCTAAAGAAAGAGTATTGATATCGGCGCTGGCTTCATTTCTATTTCGCATTTGCTGTCCACAATTTGCGCTTTATATCTCCCACTCTACTCCATTCCTCTCTATTCGCTCTTATTGATTCATACTTCCAACCGCACACTCATACACACGTACATACACTCATATGTAGATGGTTTTACTCGCCGATCGGCTTCGCATTAATTCGCAATTTTTTCCTGATCCATGCCAATCGATTATTTCTGGGTAATAACATCGTCGCTTCGGTCACGGACGAGTTGCTCCGCCAGGTGTATTTAGTGTGTGTGTGTTTGTATATGCATACATACATACATACATCCGCATGTATGTTTATGCACACGTACGTTGTTGTAACAACATTTGCATACTATGTGTGTTAAATGCATATGAGTGCGTCATATTGCGAATGGTTGGCAACAAAAAAAAAATGTACCCAATAAGTCCTGAAAAAGTGCAATTGCATCCTCTCCACTTCAATCCACTTGTCATAATCTCTGTGTATGGTAGCTCCCATTTACAGTTCGCTACTATGACTTTTAAGTGTTCTAATGTACTTAATCCACTTTGGGTTTGGTCATCACATTCTGATTTGATGTGTTGCCTGTCAACGTAAAGAATTGTGGGTCCACCTACAGCCAATATTGAGGAATGTCGCTTCATATTGGAGGAAAGTTGCTGGTAAAAATTTTACACTAAAGTTAACATGAAAATTTCTAAAAAGAATGAAACCAAATAAAATGTAAAATAACATGAAATAACGGAAGAATGTGCGCGGTAATTGTGTCGTGCGGTATATTCTGCGGAGCATCCATGGCTTGACGAAAAATGAAATACCTAAGCATCCATTTAAGTGTCCATATTTCATTTCTTTTTTCTTTAAATAAAACTTAAAGTTTCAAGGCATGTCGTCGTGGTAAAGAGAAAATATTGTACTAAAATCGATCCGAAGTGGCTAAAAAAAAATTAACTTATTTTAAATTTGTTTAATGAATATTTTTTAATTTTTACAAAAAAAAAATTCAATAATCTGAAAAAGTCTGATATCGACCCAAATTGGGGGATATCAGAATTCGTTTTAGAGGTATGGTTCCTTCGGCAAAGTTTCTTATTTTGATCCCTAGAATACGATTTTCACAGAGCAATGAGCGATTTTTAAATCGACCCGCCCTAATATATAATATATATAATATATATATATATATAATTGGTGCGTACACCCGTTTTGGGTGTTTGGCTGAACTTCTATATGTAAAGTGAGTCTTGAAGTTGTTCAACAAATTGAGGGGCCTACAGTTTTTAAGCCGACTCCGAACGGGAAATGACTTTTTATGAGGAGTTTTTTCATGGCAGAAATACCCTCGGAGGTTTGCCATTGCCTGCCGAGGGGCGACCGCTATTAGAAAAACTTTTTCTTCATTTTGATGTTTCACCGAGATTCGAACCTACGTTCGTTCTGAATTCCGAATGTTAGTCACGCACCAACGTTAACGTTAATTCATGGAAAAAAAGGCACATTTTTATGATTTTTTTTGATGACACAGTTAAAATTTATTCGTCAAATCTTTTACTACATAAAACTATAGCATTTGAAGTATATTTTGTGAAATTTTCATCCAAAAATATTTAAAAATACGGCAATGGCAGAAATTATTCGGACGCATCTCAAAAAAAAGTAGTTTTGCGGTGCCCCTCATAACTCGGTGTTAAATCATCTGAAATCAAAAAACCAAAGTTATTTCGTTAGATAATCGTTTTCTCCGGGTAACGCCGAGAGGGTTTTTTGAAATTAAAAATTTTTCGATTTTTGAGAACACTTTAAAGTCAAAAACACGATTTTCGCGTAAAAAATCGGTGAATTAGTTACCGTAAAAACAAAAGTATCAACAAATTCGAAAAAAACTCTTCGGCGTTACCTTGTAAAACATCTACAGAAAAAGTGTTCAAAATTTCAAAAGGATCCGTGCAGTAGTTTCAAAGTTATGAGGGGCACCGACTTTGAAAACGTAAGTTGTGGGAAAACGGAACTGAAATGATGCAGAAAACACACGTGTATTTTTGTTCGATCGAAAGTTTACTTTCATTTTTATTATAATTGTTATTATTATTATTGTTATTATGGCATTATACCGCCTGAGGGCACTATGTACGTATAGTCGTATATGTTGTCTACAGTCGGTAAATGATCTTCTGTGAAAGAGAATATATAGTGAGCGAAACAGTTGCTAGGTACAAATGGCGCGCGGTTGAGCCAGGTAGATAGCAACACTTACATGGCTGTATCTTTGTAAGTTTTGCTCCGATTCATCTAAAATTTTCACAGAATACTCTTGAAAGGTTCTTCATTTAAAAAATCAAATAAAAAAAAAATGCAAAAAAAAAATTTAAAAACGTTACCCCCCCCTTAATTAGCTAACCCATATAATTCAAAAGCATCTATTTAAATAAAAGAAAGAGCATGATGTAGAACTTTCTACCATTTCTACGTATATGTAGGCACGTTAAAAAAATTTACCTCCAGCTTAAAATTTGCTTGTGATTTGCGGCTTTAATTTTCGAGATCAAAAAAACGTCGGTTGCTGAAATTATTACAAGAAAATCTAGGATTGGCACAGGGTTACACCAAATGCCGAAAAGAGGAGGTGAACAGATTTTGAAAAAATGTTGCAGCAGAGTTTAAAAACTGATTTATTTAATGGAAAATTTTTAACAAATCAGTAATTTACAAATTCTACAATTATAAATTTTATCAACCAAAATGTTTCCTTAAAAAGTAGCATCCATTTCGAAAGATTTAAACAACAGTCAATGCTTTTCTTTGCATTATTTATTTTTTATTTTAATTTTATTTCGTAGTGCGCAAATAAAAATACTAATAAACAATTTAAATTTAATTTTTATTAAATTTTAAAAAGAAGCTTTTCATATTTTAAATGCATGTGCGATGTTTTTTTTTGTTTTGGTGGATGAGGTAGGATTCAAAATGTATTCACACTTACAGCGAATGTCGTCAACTGTGTCAAGTGGTGTGGTCACTAAGACAATCCCTCCTCCTCTTCTTGGGAGACTTCCTTCCCGCACCCACTTTCTGCATTACTTCGGTAGAACGGCATCCATGAAGGACCAATTCTATTCACCTACATCCGGGTCCACCATATTTGTAGCCAGCTTTCATGCAATAGGCTCGTCTTCTTGTGTCTCTGTCGGTGCAGCTTCGCTTTATTGCACTGTGTCGAGATATATTTTTCCGTAGTACGTATTCGATGCATTTCTTTACCGCGAGAGATGATCTGGCTCTTTCCGCGAGGCATCTGTCACAACTACAATAAAAAACGTGTATTCAGCGTCAGCGCTCGGCGCTTCGCAGTATATGCACTTGGAATCGCTTACCTTGCCTATGCGGTTAGCGGAAGTATCCGTGGCCCGAGAGAAACTGAGTTAAGAAGTAATTCACTCCCACGAAGTTCCTTTGGACCCACTTTCCTATTAATGGAATGAATTTCGCCGTCCATTTGCCGCTCGGTTCAGTGTGCCATCGGCTTTACCACCGCAGCATGGTTTGGCATCTCCGTTCCGCGACGCTAGTGATGACGTGTTTCTTCCTGGAGTTCCACGCATTCATTCGTTCCCGGGCCATGAGATCGACGGGTATCTCTTTACTGATCATAAAGACTGCAGCGCCAGTGCCGGTGTTCGTTCCACAGCCTCCAGGGTTTTGCGCTTGGCTTTGCGGTTTAGCGCATCTTCCCATACATTGCTGCCGTACAGGAGTATTGAGTTTGTGGCCGCCATGATTAGCCTTCTTTTGCTCTGTGTTGGCCCACCGATGTTTGCCATTAGCTCTTAAATTTGGCTTCATTCTAAAATGTTATTACCGAACTTCGAATAGAATTCATTTTATCCGCAAGAAAAGAAAATAATTACAAAGTAATTCAAAAGGCACATAGAAATTGGCATTAACGGACCGCCAGCCGTTTTTTCGATTTAGCAAATTTTTTGCATTCGTAGCGGATTTTTGTACAAGGTGGCGCAAACATTTTGTTTTCGAATAATTAACTTTTGAATAACTTTTTTGAAATACTAAATAAAAGAAATTCTTTTGACTGATGGTAATCTTTGACCTTTGCAGCGATGAGCGCTGCTGATCTGTTTGCTTACTACAGCTGTTTAGTTTTTATGATTGCCATACGACGCCATTTGCAATAATTATAGATCTTCCAAAAGAGAAATTTTATCTGTAATTTGTATGTGATGGACCCAGTGTTACGGCTGAATGTTTGGAATTTCTGCTGGAATTGAATTAGTTGCAACAAGAGCATTTTCTCTCGCCAAGAATACCATGTAGTTATTCCTTGAATGCTTTTTGTTCACTCCGCCACCATTTAATGGTGTTGTATGTTGAAAAACGTTTTTATTTTTTCTAAAATTTTTGTGCGTCTATAATGTTTCTGTAATGTATGATTTTCCGCGTTTCTCCTTGGTCACGCATATTTAGAACTCACTTTCACTGCTCATAATTGCATAGGGGCGAATGCCGAATCTCACTCAAATTATGAATTTATTTTTCCTTTTTTTTTTGACTAATTAGTTGCATTTCTTGGCATCAAGCAAACACTACCTTTTAGCAAAATTCTGCGAATAAAAGTACAGAAACTTGAATGCTATTTCGGTTAGAACTATCCCAATGGCCCTTCATTTGTGGTTATCTTTCAGTATTTATTTTTCCAAAAAGCTGACATGCAAGAAATTATCCATTTCGGCATTTCAATTGCAAAACCTACTTTAATCAACTTGTATCATATTTGCATTATTTTAGAATTGAATATCGGAATATCTATGAAATCGCTTATGCTTCAAGCTCACACCTATTTCAGTGCGCATACGAGTATGTATGTATGTGTTAGTGCTATCGAAGAATGCAATTAGTCGTTAATTTGCAATTCAGCGAAACGCAAAGCGATATCATTGAAAAAAGTTGTAAATTTCATGCAACGCCAATAAATATGCAATAATGACAAGCGAATTTTTAGAAAATTACAATGACAGCGTTAGCAACGACAACGACGACAACGACAGCGACTATGAAAATGACAGCAACAAAAGCAGCTGGGAAGTTTTTGTTTTTTACACATACACAATTACAATTGTTTGTGTGGATGCTGGCGAATACTGCAATTGCGTCGTCATCACCGTCGTCGCCGCCATCCCCGCCATCGCCGCTGCCGCTGCCCACACTTCGAAGTGTCATTAAATGCACCGCAGAGATTTGGCCCAAAATAATAATAAAATTGTGTAATGCAAACACGTACAACAACAACATCGACAGCAACAACTAACATGCGTATAAACGACAGCAACAACGCAGCAACAATAACAAACATGAATGCACAAATTGGCAACTGATGTTGTGGGCTGCTGCTCTAACGCAATGTGTCGTGCATGTTTTCTGGTTGAAAAGCGTCGTGGCAAAATGTTAGCTGAGCAAAGATGGAAAAAATCATAAATTGCATTAATAATTTATTTATATATGTATGTGCATATAGTATACGTAAGAAGCGTTAGCGGGGGGTAAAAAATAATTATGCAAATGTAAAATAACGCCACAAATGCATACTCTCATACACACATACATATATGCGCTTTTACCCTCTGCTCTAATTCTCGCTCTCACTATCCACGCACACACGACGCTCTGTTCCCCCTGCAGCTGTCCGCATACATACTCGTACATACTTACGTTCACATAACCACCTCTGGCCACCCTCTACACTTAGTTTGTTTTGAATGCATTTTGAATGCGCTGGCTTTTTGCTGGTGCGTGTGCGTATGTAAATATTGTGCATTGCACGTATGGCTGTTAATGGACATTTTTTCATTGCATACTTTTTTGGGCGATATAGCGTGAGTGCCTACTAACTGCTTTTGCTCAAATTAAACGTTTGTTGTGATGGCGACAACGTTGTTAATAGTGCTTCGTTGAGTTGGTTTTGGCTGATGTTGGTGGTGAAAATGCATCAACGCAACAACAACATTAACAACAATAGAAATAACCGCTAACGCGAATCACGTTTCGCAATGCATTTGAAATTAGAATTATTCGCCCGGTTTTGGCTGGTTAGTTGCATTGCCTTGCACCGCGGTGGGGGTTTATATGGGGGAAAATAGGATCGAAATTGGAATGCTTTAACTACAAATTTAAGTAAAATTTTATTAAAATTAGCGACACGATACAACAACTACAGAAAAAAAAAACAAATACAGAAAATTAAAAAAGACACAAAAAAAAAATAAAATAAAATAAAAGTATTGAATTTTTTGCATACAAAATTTTTTTTCTTGTTTTTAAATAATTCATTATTTACTTAAAAAAAGAGCTAGCAGTTAGTAAGATATTGTATATAATTTTAACTGCTGAGTGCATTTATAACTTTACTTATTGCGAGCCAGTGTTCACTAGTAAAGGGTTTTCCAATAAGAGGTGTTATTTTGATAAAAGATCCATGGTTTCGTTGCTTGTGTGGCACGTAGCGCCGTCTTGTTGAAAATAAACGTTGTTCAATTCCGGCCATAAAAAATCGTTGTTCATCTCTCGATAGCGCAATCCATTCACCGTACACGTTGCTCCTGCTTCATTTTCGAAAAAGTAAGATTCAATGACTCCGCCGGACCATAAACCGCACCAAACAGTCACAAGTTCAGGATAGAGGTTTTTCAACAATAACTCTTGGATTTTCTGAGCCCCAGGTCCGATAATTTTGCTTGCTGACGAAGCCACCGAGGGGAAAATGCGCCTCATCACTCAAGATGGTTTTTCGATGGAATTCCGGATCATTTTCATGCATTTCAACGATCCAATCAGCAAAGACACGACGTTGTTGATGATCGGCCGACTTGAGTTCTTGTGTTAACTGGACTTTATAAGCCTTAAGACCCAAATTTGTATGTATAATACGGAGTAATGACGTTGGCGGAATGCCTAATCCCAAAGAACGACGAAGAATGAACAAACCTGGGTTTTCTGCAACACTTTTGACGAACAACAGCAATATTTTTGGCTGTTCTTGAGGGACGTGCACGGGTTTTATTCTTCACATTACTAACTGGTCCCAACAGCTCGAACTTTTTCACTATTTTCTGTATTGCGGTCCGACAAGGTGCTTCACAATGACCTAAAATGTTCAAGTTTTACGAACCGTCTCTACCAAATTTTTACCCTTTTTATAGTGAATTTTAATAATCTCAATGCGTTGTTCCATTTTTATTAATGGCGTAGTTTTTATTTGTCAAATATCAAAAAATGACAGCTTCAAAAGTGACATCTACCGCGATGGCGGGCTATTCAAAATAACACCTGTTATTGGAAAAACCCTATCACCCATTTGATTAATAAATAGCACGACTGGGCTGCATATGCTTCAAGTGAGGCGTAATATGAAAGCCAAAATATCCTGAGCCAACATGCATCACTAAGCCTTCGCAAAATCCTGAAAATCTTCTGGCCAAATATAATCTCGAATGCTGATCTCTGGAGAAGAACTTTGCAATCGCTAATACTTCTTGAGATTTATAGAAAAATATGCGCTTGACGATACGATAGCAGGTTAACAGGAGCAGCTATTGAGTGAAATCCCCAAGGCAGCCGTAGTCGAGGTAGGCCATCGAAAACTTGGAGACGATAGTTGGATTTGGAAACGGCGCCATGGTTTTAACCTGGAATGAAGCTAAGCGAATAGCGCAGAACAGATCTGAAAGGAAGGCATTTTTTATAGCCCTTTGTTCCTCCCTGGAAATATAGAAAATAATAATATAATAATAGAAAACATGCGAGCTTAGTACGCGCAAGATATGTATAATTAATATGATAAGAGGTATTAAGGGGGTTTTCTAAGGTCCTTCATCTAGATCTCTCAGTAAGGCTGGCTTCCATTCGAAAATCTGGTGGTTCGTACACCATTTCCAAATCGAAAACGTTTAATGCTCTACTCGAAATTCAATTTCCGGGCGGTAGAATACTCCCTGAAGTAGAGTGTGGCATGAACATTAACGCTAGTGGCGGTGGAATCTCTAAGTACAGCTGGTATAGTGCTAGTCGGAAAGTACCAAAGAATCGATAAGCTTTTCCTTGTCTTCCTTTGAGAACTTTAATCCCCCTGGATCTGACGGAATGTATCCCGCAATGCTTAAGAAAGGAGGAGACAAAGACTGATTGAGGCCCTAAAAAGGATGCTCATAGCCTGTCTTGCACTTGCTCATATACTATCCCAATGGCGAAGCGTAAGAGTAGTATTTATTCCGCAACCCGGAAAAGACAACTATTCCCTTGCAAAAAGTTTTAGACCAATCAGTTTGACATCGTTCGTGTTGAAAAGTCTACAACGGGTAGTGGAGAAACATATTCAGGCGGGGGTTTTGCTGAGAAGTCCACTTAGTAGACTCCATAATTATGGTTTCTATCACGAAGATGTAACTTCGGGACACAGAGAAATCTTTAAGTTGTTATCTGAGCAATATCTACTGTTTCTGGCACATAAAGACGACCTGATACCCATAGTTTCATTTAGAATAAAATTTGGTGTCAGGTTTCCGCTGCGTGCGCAATGGAGAAATTAGGGAGCAATTGGTTTGACGGATATTTTCTTTACCGATGGGCCTGAGAATGAAATAGGATCTGGAGCCGGATGATACTTAAACGATAGTAATAAGTATCACTATGCTATGGGGGAAATGGTAACTGTTTTCCAAACGGAAATTTTTGCCATCCCAAAAGTAACCGAATGGATAATCGAGGGAAGAGGGAGCGGGAAACAGATTGGAGTTTTCAGTGACAGTCAGGCTGCACTGAAGGCCCTGGAAAACGCTAAGCAAGCCTCAAGGATTGTTCAAGAATGTAAGAAGAAGCTTAATTTTGTCGCAAGGCAGAACAGGCTTGTACTTATATGGGTTGAAGGACACTCCGGTGTTCAATGAAACGAAATTGCCGATGAATTGGCCAACCGTTGATCAGCCAAGGGCCAGAGCCAATAATCGCAATCAGTCCCGCAGGAATCATGAATTGGATCAGCGATTATGTATGCAATTTACATAAAGAGCGTTGGTCCGGTTTTGAACACTGCAGGAGTGCAAAGTGTTTTGTGACAAGTCCGAACAGAAAACTGTAAAACTTTCTACTAAAACTTGGAAGGAAAGATGTTCGGTTGATGGTCGGCATTATTACAGGACACAACCCATGGGGTCGGCATATGACCACCATTGGAATCATTGAGGACCCAGTGTGCCTGTCTTGCTTGGAGGAGGCGGATATCACTGAACACTTTCTCGGTGAGTGTCCTGCCTTTGCTGGAGCAAGGCTACAAGTTTCGGGTTCCGATGTCGTGAGAGTGAGTAGTATTCGTTCTCTAAAACTTAAGGATATTTACAGATTTACCAAATAATATGGAAAATTCGCACAGGATTAACTACCTCGGTCTCTGTCTCTCTTTTTTCCTATCTATTTCTCTGATACTTTTCTCCTTCCCTCCTTGACTATCTGCCCTCTTTCCCGAGCTTTAAATACAATAGGCTTTTCAGACTGCGTGTTTTAGGAACCACCTCTTGGTGTTCCTTGGCTCGACCAATTCAAAATTCAATTTCAAGAGGGTTTTGAAGCTTAGAAAATGTGATTTTATGACATTTTTCAATATTAAGAAAAAGATGATTCATAAGGCACCAGAAAAATAAATTATTCAACTCGGACTGTAGGATGGCTGAATAACTAGAATCTCTAATTTCAGCATACACTTTTAGAACATCTGCATAGAGAAGAAAATTAGCAAAGGAAAACCACGAACAAATATCATTAATAAACAAAGCAAATAACTGAGGTCCTAAAATACTACTCTGAGGAACACCAGAGGTGACGATGAACTGTTTCGAAGAAACTCCATCGATAACTAAGTACCGCATCTCTTTATTATATATGATCGAATGCAATCAAGGAAAGTTGAATGAAAACCGGTAAATGCCAATTTAGTTACTAAAATCGATAGGAGATTTTACCAAAGGCTTTAGAGAAATTCGTATCAGTCAGTCGCGTCAGTTTGGAAACCATTCTGGAATCCTGCGTGGCAATCTTCAGAAAAAACGGATAAGTTAGATAACGTAGATCTTGCAACTACAAAGCCACTCGGACTGTCTACTAATTAGACGTTTAACACTAAGGTAAAGGGTGGTTAAGTTTCAAGGGCCGGTGTTGATTTTGAATAAAATACAATTTCTTTAGGAAATTATTGCCATTTCTCTTTATTATGATAATATTGGTATTGCTCAATTACGTATGGAATAAAATATCGGCGGTACACCTCCATCCGATGGCCCAAATTTTCGATGATGGTGAGGTTCTATGCCGTTAATGTGCCGAATTATCTCATCCTGTAGCTCATGAATTGTTGTTGGCTTATCGACGTACACCTTTTCTTTCGATTAACCCCAAAGAAAGAAGTCCAACGGTGTCGTTGACGTTTAGGTGTGGTTCACATACAACATCGGCCCTTGAAATTTAACCACCCTTTATAACTTGCCTTTGACAACACATTCGAGAAGTTTAGATGCAGCAGCTAATTTGGAAATTGGCCTGTAATTTGCAATATCGCTTTTATTAGCGCTTTTGAAAATTGGAGTGACTGAAGTCAGCTTCCAAACATCGATAAATATTCCTTCACCCAAGGATTGGTTAAAAATTAGTTTAAACAAAGTTAGAGAAACCCCGTATACCTCCGAATGAGATGAGTTTTTAATCTTTAACAATCCTTCAATGACATCATCATCTGATAGAACAGGTGAACCGAATTCAACTGAAGAAGACAATTTCCTCAAGGAATTATGATGAGTGGCTGCTAAATGTTCTTCCTGAACAACTTCATCAGACACGAAATTACATAGATGAAAAGAAATCGCCAAATAAATTCGCTGCATCACTGACGGAGCAGGCAGTTACCTTCCTATAAAAAACAGAAATAGGAATACAAGAGGCGTTTTTTAATAGAATTAATATATCGCCAAAAATTCTTCGGATTATTTTTTATATTAAGGTCAAATTTGTGAATGTATTCTTTATACAATGTATCCCACTTGTGGAACAACATCAAGACGCACACCATAAATAGGAGGAGGAGCTCGGCTAAACATCCAAAAAGGGTGTACGCGCCAATTCTTTATACAAAGACTTATTTAAAGTAAGAAACTTATTCCTGTGGAAGATAAAAAATCATAAAAGCGGATCTATCGCTTCATTTCTAATGCAGTTTACATTTTTCTGATTACGTGTCTATTTAAATATTTGATTAAAGCAGTAATATCAGTATTCTCAACTCCCACGAATTGAACTCAAATTCGAAGTATAATATATATGCTCAACTCTCAAGTACTGAATTCAATTTCGAAGCGAATTTTCAACCTTTGACCTTATCAAATGCACATATTCTACATATACGTGTGTGTGTGTGTGTATGATACGATAAAAAATAGCTGAAATTCGCAATTGCAATTACTGTCACTATTAAATATGTATAAGTGCATTTGTTGTTTTTTTTTTTTTTTTTTGTTTCGACAATTCCCGAAACTCGCACTCCCATTGCATTCGCTATTTCATTGTTGTCTGCGCTGTTTTCATTGCTCTGAATTCAAGCATAAATATAAACAGCCTGTGCTCACCCTGCTGCACAGGGTGCACACCCATTTCGTTTGGTATGCATGCATATGTGTATGTATAAGTGCAATTGTGCTGAGATATCTGCTATTGCAGTGTGGATCCCAGTAGTAAATTTAACTGACTTAAAACTGGCACAAAAGTCAGTCAGTAAGAAGCGAGAAAGGACCTGAAAGTACTTATTAGTAGGTGAAATCACAGGATACAATGCTTGGGGTCAGCATATGGCTACCATGGAAATCATTGACGACCCAATATGCGTGTCTTGCCGTGAAAATGAGAACACTGCAGAGCATTTCTCTGTAGGTGTCCGGCTTTCTCTAGATTGAGACTTAGGATGTTGGTGTTTAAGTATGGATAAAGTTCATACTTTTCCTCTTCCGGTTCTCTTAAGATTCATCAATGAATCCAAAAGATTCGCGAAAGAGTGACATCCAATCAGTTTGCCCGTCTTACCATCCATATACTATCTATCCTGTCTCTCTATTACCATTAGTTCCGATCAATGCAGTCAGCCCTTATTGGAGAGCGGTTCACTTCTTAAGAAGGCATCGCAAATTGGTTTAATGACTGGTTCCGCCATTTCATCCTCCTCTTCACAAGCTGGACAGAGTGCCCTGTCTGAGATGCCTACTTTTTCACTTCGCCCATACGAAGTGGCCCGTCATCAGTCCAATCAGCTGTATACAGTGTCTTCTGTTTAATGACAGGAGGATCTGCGACTGTCGGTTGGGCATGACAGCTAATATCAGTTTTGTCCATCTCCAGCTTCTCTCAGCCTGCCAAGCTCGGTTACTTAATTACTTACTTATTTACTTATATGACCTGATCAAGGATCGCAACCTGTTACCTAATCAAGGCCAACTACAACAACTCTCGCCAGGAACCTCTGCCTTACGCGCGCTTTCCAGATTTCCAGAGCGACTGCATCAGTCTGCAACCTATGCTTGCTATAGAGGATCATAGGTAAGATGAGCGTCTTGCTAGATATGGTCCACTGAAATATGTAGCGGAATGATTTGAGAGGTGTTCACTTCTTCTAATTTACTTTTCTACCATTAGCATAAATATCTAAATTGAATCATTCATTGATATTCAAATGTCAGACCGCAACCTTTATTTATTAAAGCCACACTCAATTTCCACTATCGCCATACCAATGCTGAACATTTTTTGTAGCATGAAAGAAAATACCAAATACTGTCGCTAAAAAAAATCAAAAATCAACGCGATTTTTGAGCCACTTAGAATTTGCATTTTGTTGGACTAAAATTCAATGATCTATTAAACTGCATACCCAGAAATTTTCGAAAAATTCTAATGAAGTAATTTGAAATTTTACAATTTTTTTAATTTTTGTAGAAATTTGTAATAATTAATTTGCAGAAATTCCTCTTTGAATTTTTGTAATTTGTTTTTTTTTTACATAAGATTATTAAAATTAAATAAAAAGCAAAAAAAAGAAGAAAACAATGTGTCAAAAGTTGTCAATAAGCCCCTGTACTATAGTAATGAAACGCACTTTAGCAACCTCCTCTATCAGTTGCCATAGTCAACTCACGCGACTATTCTCCTCATGTGGGACCTGTGCAATTTTGTGGATTTACTTTCCCACCTTTACACTCACAAAGTGACCAGTATAGGTTACGCCGCTGCTAGTGGCGTAAAATCGCTCGCCAACTGTTCCTCTCTACATCCGTTTTACACTACTTGGGAGACAGCCAGAAAATGAATAGTGGGGAACCAAACCATTCTAAGAGAGACTATTGTCTCGATTTTTTACGGCGCGTCACATAATAAGTATGTATGCGTGTTAGCTTTTATTTGGATTAATGTAGTTGTTAAAACATGTGTGCGTTTAATTTAAAATGCGCTTAAATTGCTATCCTCATCCCACTCAGCAGTGGCTATTCAGCCTGCTCTGCTGCCGATAGTCGTAGCACTGGTTGGGTGTTGTTGGGTAAAAAACCTCACCGATGTTATAGGAATCACTCGTTTATGTACTAAATGGGCTTGGCGTATATATGCAAATGCTTAAACGCACGCATACCATACATATGCACTATTTTATTAAAAATGTCTGCTATTTATTTATTCATGCACTTTTGGTGAGCTCTCGTTGATATTATAAAATATTATTACCGAACTATTGGGTAGTTGTTCACAACTTTTCACTTCATTGGCGTTAAAAACTAAATTAATTGCATACAATTTTCGATTAATGTACTTATGCTTCCATGCTTCCGTTTTTATTAAGTTGTAAATGAAAATTTTCAATCAGCTATTAATTTTTTAATATCCATTTGGGTGTAAAATGGGAGCTCATATTCACTGTGTTAGAAATTATTGCTCAGGGACTTATTGGCAAGTTTTGAAAATTTATTTGTTTCGCATTTAATTTTAATAATATTTTTTGTGAAAATATAGTTCGCTTTCCTACAAAAATCGAGTAAAGCAATATCTGCAACTTTGTGTAGTTTAAAAAAAAAATCCAACAGTTTTCAGCAAAATGTCTCACTTCAGAAAAATTTCGTATGTATATGCAGTAGTAAAGTCCATAAAATTTTTTGTTGATGATGAAGGGTGTTTTCTTCTGCTTCTTCTTCTTCTTATTATTATTAGGCTACTGCGCGCTGCTACCAAACTAGATCTATTGTGCAAAGCCTGCAGAGGTACCCTATATTTTAAAGCTTTTTAAAAATTTTAGCTCATTTTGGGGTTTATTGTTCCGTAATTTATATGGAGGCAAGGCAATACCACTAAAGTGCTGCAGCCGTTTTCTGCCTAGTGTAGGACATTTACGGAGAATGTCTTCTGAATCTTCAGTGTCCATATCACAGAATCGAAAGATGATGGTCTCAGAGAGACCAATTTTCTTTAAGTGATATCTCAGGCTACAGTGGCCTGTGAAGTAACCAGTTAAAAGTCTTCAGTCTACTCTGCTAAGTGAAAGTGGCTTATCAGAATTGTTTCGCTTATCGCTAACCGATAGAGTTTCGCCAGCGTTCAATGAACTTCTTCACCCCCTTGTATCCACCCTGTGAATAATAAGAGTATGTCGGAAGTCTTCTTAGATATTTAGATGTCCTTTCATATATCCACTTTTTATGTCGGAGTTGTCTTTTAAGAAAGCTCCAAGTGAGCGTTTTGTCAAGTTTCATATCAAGGTAGTTGTGAGAGCAATAAATTTAGTGATTTAAAATCCTCATTCTCGCTAAATGAAGTTTTATATAACATTTTGTATATGGTTTGCTTTTTAAAACCCTTATCCAACATATCTGCAACCAATTTACTTCTTCACCATTGGTATTTCTTTGCCTTCTCAAAATCGCATCTTCTAAGGGCTTTGTAGGGAGAACATCAGCTTGTTCCATTTCATGCAATATAAGATTTTTATATAAGTTTTTCGGCATTTCTTTATGATAGTAAAATAGTCTTTAAGGACATAGAATAAATCTTTTTTTCTCTCAGTACTCTCGTTACTTCAAAAATCGGTATAATTTTTGCCCATTTTTGTATAAGAGTGCCCAGAATACATAAGTTTATGGTCGATAGCCTACATTTTTGTGAAAATTTGTTGATTTTTTTTTTAATTATACAAAGTTTCAAACATTGATTGATATTGTTCTTGTAAGAAAATTAACTATATTTTCATAAACAAACTATTAAAATTAAATGAGGGACAAAAAAATTGTCAAAACTTATCATTAAGTCCCTCTGACATAAAAATCCGAGCAAGAAAAAATTCCAGGTGTCGCTGCATTCCTTTCGGTGAATTTCTTTTGGAGTTACCACACGTTAAAGTTAAAGCTCAGTTTTTGGGGCAATGTGCAGTACATCTTTTGTAAAATATAATTAGAATGTATTGTAACCAGGTGACACAAAATTAATCACACTATGAAAAGATTAACAATTCTTGCAAAAGGCGTCGCATGTGATTAATTTAATTTAATGATTAATTTTTTTGAGTCCTAATGTGTGTGGCCACCGTAGCCCGAGGGGTTGGTGCGTGACTACCATTCGAAATTCGAAGAGAACGTAGGTTCGAATCTCGGTGAAACACCAAAATAAAGAAAAAGTTTTTTCTAATAGCGGTCGCCTCTTGGCAGGCAATGGCAAACCTCCGAGTGGATTTCCACCTCGAAAAAGCTGCTCATAAAAACTATATGCCATTCGGAGTCGGCTTAAAAACTGTGGGTCCCTCCATTTGTGGAACAACATCAAGACGCACCTTACAAATAGGAGGAAGAGCTCGGCTTAACACCGAAAATGGGTGTAAGCGCTAATTATATATATTTATAATGTGTGTACCCACCTTTCGCTTTAAGAATTGCATTTATTCTGCATGGCTTACATGGCTTAATAATAGACAATTGCCTGATGTAAAACAAGTGACAAACTTGTTGCCATAGTTCACTGAGGGTTCTAGAAACATTCCTGAAACATTCTTGTCCTCGAAGGAGGCACACTTAATTCCTAAACGCTTACTGCCATACTGTTCTCGCTCTTCTCTTAGTTCTCTCAAAAATAATACGAGTCTGTTTACCCGCTGAGCTCAGGTCCCAGAGAAAGCGTAAGATGGAAATATGAGAGATAGCCTGCTTGCCATTATATGCGTTCTACTGGCGTATGTTCTTACTAGGCCCATGGCCGGTGATAAATCCAGCTATGATTAAAGAGAAGGCATTCCAAGTGAGTTGCAGCACATACTGATTTTAGGTCATTCGAATTATGTGAGCAAATCTCAGCAAATCCTTTTCTCTTTAATCAAACATGGCCTCAGATACTAGTATGACGTGTCGGCCATGTCAAATGGTGCTTTAAAGCTATGGAACTGAGAAAATTTTCAACTAAAATAATGCAATTTCTTATTAACGAATGAATTTTTTCTTTTGATTTTTTTAGCTATTTTCTGATACATATATTTTTATTAGTAATCTTTTTGTTGTGAAAACAACATAAATTATGCTCATTTATTTCTATAAAACTTTTACATATTACAATCAGTAATTTCTTTGTTTAGCTTTTTAATATTTTCCAAATTGAATTATGCGCATTCCCATAGGAGCAGCAGTACAAAAAAAAAAAACCAAGGAGGTGTGCTTTGTGGCGCCTAAAGGGTTGAATTTGTAATATGTTTTTCTATTACAATACTTACATGGTTTATTGCGCATATTTGTTTTTATTAATTAATTAGTATTTGTTAATTTCGCGTATTGTGCTGCGGGCATCAAATGCAAATATTTTCATTGCATAGACTCCGACATAGTGGGGGGCGTTAACATACTTGTAGCAACTACAGGGTATATTTTCATTGAGTGAGCAACATTATCTGAATACGTATTTTAATTTTTCTCACTACAATTGGCCTTCACGCACCTAAATAGTTTTCAAGCTGCAAGGTAGAATCGCTCTTTTGCTCGGATTTATAAGCAAATGCATACTACTAGGCTAGATGGCTGCCTCGTGTCCTGCCATATTTAAAGTTTTCTTACTAACTGAGATGAGAAAGCTGCAAAAGTAGCCACTTGCAGTGTCTTGAACCTGTGGTAATTGCTGAACCTCGCAGTAAATGACCGACTGGAAAGACAAACGGAAGAAAAACTGCGGCAAAGAGTATTGAATGGAGTTAGGTTAGGTTAGGTTGAAGCGGTTGTTCTGTGGGACACACTTAGGCTCATATCCCATTGTGATGCCGCGTGGGGAGCTTTCTCTATTTCTCCTAAAACCAGTGTGTGCTTTTCAAAAATTTTAGAATACCTCCTATTTCTACAGAAGTGAGATCTTCCAATTCGTTAAAAAATTGTCTGCCTAGAATAGCAAATCTCCGTCTGGATAGAGCAGGGCAATGGCACAGAAGGTGTAAGATTGTCTCTTCCTCTTCATCATCAAGACAACTTCTATAGAAGTCGTGTGCTTGCACACCCATCCTTTGGGCGTGCCTACCTATTAGACAATGTCCCGTTATGATTGAAATCACTGTGCTAAAACTGTGCTTATTTTGGTTTAGCACAGATTCTGTGCGTTTAGCATTGAGAGTCGGCCACAATTGATGGGGGATTTTGCAAGTGGCTCATTACGCCATCTTTCGTTTGTTTTTCTTACGATTTCTTCAAGGATAAGTAGCTTACATGTTTGTAAGGGCATGCCTTTGTCATTGTCTATGTACTCATCGGTCAACTTGGTGCCGAGTCTTGCTAGTTCATCGGCTCTGTAGTTACCCTCAATGTTGCGATGGCTAGGAACCCATATTTTCCTTGAGCGAAATGACTCAGCCATCTCATTAAGAGATGTGCGGCATTTCATGGGTACCTTGGAGATTGTCGACTGTTTTGTGAGGAATTTTATCGCCGCCTAGCTGTCAGTGTAAATGTAGATGTCATTTCCAGATATCGCATTACACTGTACCAGTGTCGTGGCTTTCATTATTGCCATTCGTTCGGCCTGAAATATACTACAGTAGTCGGGGAGCCGAAAACTGAAGGAGATCCCCAGATGCCCTCCGAGGAGTTGAAAGGAGTTGCTTCGAACAAAAGAAATCCCTTAACCAGATACAGAGGTTGATTGAAAAGTAAAGAGTCTTCCCGCGCGGAGCGTCTGCCAAGCGATCAACCGAATCGGCTGGTGGGGGAAAATGATCGTTGGACCTTCCCCTTCCACTAGAAACCGGTCCCAGTTCGCTGGCAACAGCGGTGCAGTCAACATCGCTCCGCGCGTGAAAACTGTTTTAAAAGTGTGTTAGGATTTTGCAGTGGCGAAAATGCAGCTATCGTTGGAGCAACGTTACTCGATCAAATTTGAAAACACGCTTTTTTTTGTTCAAAATTAGATTTATTCACAAGGTAATTTCCATCGAGAGCAACGGAATCATTCCAGCGCCGCTTTAACATTTAATACCACTTTTGTAGAACGATTTACCTTTTGCCTCAAAGTAGGCCTCAGTTTCAGCGATAACCTCTTCATTCGAGCGAAATTTCTAACCGGCGACAGTTTCTGTTAGGTCTGCGAGCAGTCAATAGTCGCTGGGAGCCAAATCTAGCGAGTACGATGGATCTGGGAGCAATTCTTAGTTCAATTCATGTTTGATTGACTTGCGACACGGTGCATTGTTTTGATGAAAAAAACAAAACAGTTTGCAAAGGCGGCACCCCCTTTGAACAGAGCTTTCCCATAATCAAATACTAATGCAATATATGTAAAGCCAACACGTTCTTTTCATAACTTTACGATGTCAGCTAATACGTGCAACTTCGCTTTTCGATCATTCAAAACTGTTTTATGGATTTTTTAATGTTTTCTGGTGTTACCGCCTCACTTGGACGTCCACTGCGTTGGGCATCAGCTCTACGACTACGTTTAAAGAGAGCAAACCATGGTTTTATTGTTGGTTTTGATGGAGTCCTCGTAACACATTTCAAGCCATTTCTTCACTTGAACGGTATTTTTTCCCATCACGACGCAATGAAAAATCAAAATAAAGAATTCTTTTTGATCCACTGTTTTGAAAATAACAAAAGTAGCCCCACTCTTAGCACAATAACTCACGAACTTTTGAATAGAATATCATACAATTTGAACAGCTTTCTTTTTAAGGTTTGTACTAACTGAAAAGAAGGTGAATGCAATAAAATTAGTGTTATCTATGTGTTAGGCCCGGGACTATTCAGCCCATGTGCTATGTATATGATTGGCGCTTACAACCTTTATAGGGTGTTTGGACAAGATTCTCCATCCTATTTGGGGTGTGCGTCCTAATGTTGTTTCACAAATGTGTGTCGGAAGTGGCTGGGTTCGAAACTCCTGGCGTGAAACAGCAAATGGCAAACCTCCGAGTGTATTTCTGCTATAAAAAGCTTGTAAGAAGGAGTGCTTTAATAAAGAATTTGATTTACAAATTTTCGGGCAATGTTGTCTTTTTTCTTATTCAAATTCAGAAATTAATTCAGTAATATGGGCATGACAGGAAGGATAAAAAAAAACATTTCTAGTATTGCCATTAATTTTTGTTTAAATTGATGACAAATCACATTTATTAAAAGAAGCGAACTGACGCGAATATACATCTTTTCCCATTACTTAAAATTAATTAATTAGTTAATTAAAATAGCATGAGGAATGAAATTCGTAACAACGTACTGCGCAGCAACAGTAAAAACCACAAAAGTGGATATCATGATGAAGAGAGCTTTATAGGTGTGACCAATATCAGACCGTTAACTGACTCTCAGCGTATTTGAAAGAATCAGCTGATTGACTGACGTTCCCGAGGTCATTACAGCGGTTTGTTGAAGAAAAAATTGAAATTGTGTTGGTGATATTCGAAAAAAAATCAACACAACTTTCGCTCATGTTGCCTTGTAGCCATGTGAATAACGACTAATGGGACGAGTGCCTGAATACGAGTGATACGAGCGAGCAGAAATCGCACAATTCTGTTTTTCACCATAGTTAATGGCCAAACCTGATAAATCTCTCAGCCTTGAGTGGGTATTTCATTTCGTTGAACAACCGCCTCTCGCTAGCAGTTGTGCCGTACTCTTTATGGGTTTCTGAAGTCAGAAGCGAACTATCCTGGCGTCAGTCTTGACAAAACGCTTACGTGGAATTCCCATATGGATAGAGTTACCTCTAAAGCCCCGAGGGCATTCTTCGCCTGTACAAGGCTTTTTAGTAAGACATGGGGACTAAACCCTTGAATGACCTTCTGGACATTCACCACAGTTGTGAAACCCATAGTCACTTATGCATCTCTAGCATGGTGGCCCAAGGCAAAGCAAAGAAAAGCAGTAAACGAATTAAACAAACTGCATCGCCTGATATGTGTTGGTATTACAGGGGCTAGGAAAACATGTCCTACTGATGCATTGGGTGTGCTCCTGAACATACCACCGCTTCCAATCTTGATTGAAAGGGAAGCTCGCTCGAGCGCCTTAAGATTAAAAGGTATATCTGAGCTTAAAAGTGGGGATATGAAAGGACATTTAAAGATATTAGAAGACTACGTACCAATTCTTCTTAGGGATGATATACTATCACCCAAACCAATACCACTCAGGAACTTCCAAGTTATAATTAATGAACGAACAGACTGGAGAACTAACTCTATCACTTTCAAACCTGGCTCCCAGCTAGTGTTTACTGATGGGTCCAAATTGGAAAATGGTAGAACAGGGGCAGGAATCAATGGGCCCAAATTCAAAAAATCGATTCCGATGGGATCCTACCCAACAATATTCCAGGCAGAAATACATGCCATTGAAATATGTGTGAGAGAATGCCTTAGCAGGAAAATGAGAGGTACTCACATCTACATACTTTCAGATAGCCAAGTGGCTCCAATAGCCCTTCTATCAACAACTATCACCTCTAAATTGGCAAATGATTGCCTAAACCTTCTCAACACGTTAGGAAACCTCAACATAGTAACACTTGGTTGGATTCCGGGACATGAAGGACATGAGGGAAATGAAATGGCTGATGACCTTGCAAAACAAGGAGCAAATAAGCAACTTACTGGTCCTGAGCCTTTCCGTGGACTCACAAACAGCCACATTAATGAATTCCTTAGGAAATGGGAAGAAAGGAAATTTGCTGCACACTGGCTAAACTGTGCCGGTCAGCGTCAAGCCAAACTATTTCTAAGTCCCTACAAAGGAATATCTGACAAGCTACTCTCACTAAGCAGAGTAGATCTGCGTATTTTAACAGGATATCTTACATCTTACAGGTCACTGCAGCCTGAGGTATCATCTAAATAATATTGATCTATCTAAGACCAATGTCTGCCGCTTTTGCGAAATGGACATAGAAAGATCAGAACATGTGCTTGGTGAATGTCCTGCGTTGGGCAGGCAGAGACTTTATCATCTTGGTGGTATCGTAGTATCTCCATGCAATCTTTGGAACAACAAACCCAAAATTGTGCTGAAATTTTTAAAAAGCCTAAAACTCTAGGGTTACAAAAATAGGCCTTTCACAATAGATCAGCTCTGGTCGCAGTGCGTAATGGTCTCCTAATACTAATAACAATAATATGGTTTTCTGAAATGTCGCACCCTGTACTATATAGTTGCACATTTATTACATACATACATACATAATATACATATAATATTATTACTGTATTAAATGCCTATTACAAGCGAAATGCGGACACAATTATGCAAATTAATATATTTATATACACAGAGTCACACATACATACATGTACACATGCATGCATACAAGGATACATATTTACAAATTAAAGTAGATAAATAAGTGACTTATGTAAAATATTCTATTATTTATTTATGTGCGTGTATGTGTGTGACGTGTATGTTAGAAATGTACTCTATTTCACTTAACAATTCTAATTACATTTAACGCAAGCACGTACGCACACACCCACACATGTACGAGTATACCATATGCATCCACTTATCTATGCACTCAAAATTATATGCGCCCCTGCACAAGCGCATTTTAAATATTGACAAATGCATCGTACATCCGCTTACGTGCTCACATGTGCTACTGCGCCAATAAATATGCAATGCCGCAAACAACAGCAAGCGACTAAACACACACACTTGCCTATGTATGGGTATATTTGTTTGAGTATGTTCGTGTGTGTGTGTGTAGATACAACACTGTCCCAACTCGACTTGCTGTTTTGCAAGCATTGCGTTGATTTGCAAGTTGCACTGCAACAAATAATAAATGTATTTAGCAAACTAATTATGAATGTATTAGTTCAATATATGCGAATGCTGTTGTTTGCCTTTTTTTTTTGCCTTTTTTGTGCATTCACCATTTTCAACATTCGATAGGCACATTTCCAATACAATTTATATGTCGGCGTGCGGGAGTGTTCGAGTGATTTTGAATGCATTTGCTTTAGTGTCTGACTTCTTTTTCTCCAATTTAATACTGGCTTTTTTTATGTTGTAATTTTAGATTTTGTGAACAGGAAATTTAATTTCAAATATTCGCTCAAATGCACGTAGGGATTGCACTGTGGCACAAATTTTAGCGAAAGTCGAATAAAAAGTATATTTTTGAGTTTCGGATATTTTTGCTTATTAAGTGAATTTTTTTTTTGTATTTCATAGCATTTATTTTCGAAAGTCAGTTTGAAAGCAAAACTCACTTTTCTTGCGCTACCGAACTATTTTAACTATTAACTGTATTAACCTGATTCCATATAAACACAAGTTCTGCACCTCCAAATCTGACATGTACAGGGTTTGATTGAAAAGTAATGCGCCTTCCCGCGCGGAGCGTCTGCTAAGCGATCAACCGAATTGGCTGGTGGGGGAAATTTCGACACTCAATTGCTTTTGTTCATCAGTCAAAACCTTTGGAACCAATTTGACACACACTTTGCGCATTTCAAGTTTTCCGGTCACGATTTCCCGCACATTGTAATAAGTTAAATTTAACTCTTCACTGATCTCACGTAGACTAGCACGACGTTCAATGTTGGTGTCGTCGAAGGCCTTCCAGATCGCTGTTCGTCTTCAACGTCCTCCCGGCCTTCCTTGAACGACTTGTGCCACCGTTGTACCTGGGCACTGTACAGAGATTGGTCACCGTAAGCCTCCTTGAGTAGCCCAATGGTTTCGGTACTCGTTTTGTTTAGCTTTACGCAAAATTTGATCGAGTAACGTTGCTCCAACGATGGCTGCATTTTCGCCACTGCAAAATCCTAACACACTTTTAATACAGCTTTCACGCGTGGAGCGATGTTGACTGCACCGCTGTTGCCAGCGAACTGGGACCGGTTTCTAGTGGAAGGGGAAGGTCCAACGATCATTTTCCCCCACCAGCCGATTCGGTTGATCGCTTGGCAGACGCTCCGCGCCGGAAGGCTCATTACTTTTCAATCAACCCCACAGCAGCAGCATTTTCGACATTTCTGAGGGTACCACTGGGATACTGAATTCCTCGCAGGCTTACATTTATGTTTTTTATATCTGTGGCTCTAATAACGTGTATTACATCCGTAAGTCACAACCATAAAAAAGGAAGGTGAACTCAACTTAAAGTGCGCAAATTCATTAGAAGCCTCCAAATATTAGCTTGCAATCAAGCACAATGGATCACACCAGAGATCGCAGAGGTGTATGGCTCAATAAAAACTTGTATTCACAGATTACTAGCAGTAAGGATCTAAGAAAAGAAGTGAAGACTGCGGCAAACAAAGCAGCAACCCTATCGGGCTGTTGAGCAGACACTTCCATAAAATAAGGAAAAAAATGTACAGAGACTATGTTCGCAGAATGTCGAGCGAACGCATAGCAACTATGGCGATGAAGGGCAGAATATCCTCACCAGATGAAGAGATGGCACGAATGCTCAACATCCGAATCCACTGAACTACAGTAAAAGTTTTTCAAATACTCGTATATTGTTGTAACCAGGAATTTTCCTAATAAGCGAAGAAGAAGAATGGTAAAAACTAAACCAGCAAAACTAGGTTGAGAGAAAACTAAGTTCTCAAGTGGAAACTTATTTGGTTAACTCTCTAGAAAATTGTTAAATAAAAATTACTCGTTACCTAAACTGGGCGAAATCGATTGTGTACCTACGGGACACTGGCGTGCTCAGCATAAGCTCAAACATTTTAAATCTTCTTATTCTTTTTTTTTATTGACGCGATAGCCGCTTAAGTCCTAAAATCGCTTAAGCGATCATAACAAGTCGTTTCTCGTGTTAACCGGCGCTAGTTGGACACACCAAGTGATATCAAGTTCCTCTCCACCTACCTGATCTTTCCAACGCAGATCAGGCCCTTCTCTTCCTATGCTACAGATACCGCATCGAATATTTTCAGAGGCGGGGCGTTTGTTTCCATTCGGACGACATGACCCAGCCGCTGGATCTTTATTCGCTGCATTATGCCTATATCGGCAGACGAATGGGTTGGTGCGTGCCTACCATTCGGAAATGCGTAAGGTCATGCATGAAACACCAAAATTATTAAGAAAAGTTTTTCTAATAGCGGTCGGTTCTCAGCAGACGACCTATGTATGTATATATGTATGTCGTGAAGCTCTTACAGCTCATTGTTCCATCGCCTGCGATACTCGCCCTTGCCTACGTGCAAAGGTCCAAAAATCTTTTGCAGAATATTTCTCTCAAACACTCCAAGGGGGACTCCTCATCGGATATTATTATCATTCAAGCTACTACGCCATACGTTAGGACGGCCATGATGAGAGCCTTATAAAGTGTTAGTTTTGTTCGTCAAAAGAGGACTTTTCGAAATTTGCCTACCAAGGGCTTTACAGCGAGCCTAGAAGGTTTACTAGGTTAGGTTAGGTTAGCCTGGTTGGCAATAAACCACGTATAGACCTTTTGGTCCCTATCGATACCAGGTGGAGACCGACCTCTATGAATACCTAAGTAGACATCATGTAGGATGTCAGCGCTTTTGGCGAATCTAAGTAGGGCTGGGAGCTCCGCTTTGGAGACGTCTTTCAGAGTGATGTTGCCCGAAGGTTTACTAGAGTACAGAAAAATTGCTGGCTCACAATTTTCTCCCTACTCAAAACGCTATCATCTTCTCTTCGTTAACTTTAAACTCTCAGCAATAAAATCAGAAGTACTTTTATTATGTAAAAATAATTACCATATTCGGCGGAAATTCAACTCACTGTGTCTGGCGCTCCATCGCCTCCATCATTCCCTTTGCAAATATTTTCAATGTCTGCACGCATTTTATTATGCAATTGCAGATCCGACTGGCGAGGGGATTGTGTGTGTGTGTGTGTGTGCGTGAATTGTTTTGCAAACCGCAAATCATAAAAGCGCTTTAGCGACGTCGTTTCTGTTTTTATTTCAGGCACGAAAAGTGCTAGTACCACCTCATACCACAACTCAACGTGGCACATACGCACCTTCAACAGTCAGCGCCTCGAGGCAGTGCCTGACATCTGTGGGCATGTGTATGAGTGCATTGTGTGCACGAAAATGCATTGCAAACCAAAACTAACACTACATTTATATGCAAAAGTGCAAATACCCTGTCCGCTCATCGACGACTAGTGGTTTGCAGCAATTGCATCAAATTATGCGTTCGCTTATGTGTTAGTGTGTGTGTATACCATATGAGGTGTGTATGGGTATGGAATTGTGTGTATGGGTATGGTTGTATATAAATGTATATGTGTTTGTGTGCGCGTGTGTGTGTGTCTGCTTGTGTTTGCTAACGCGCCTAAACGTATGCTTGTTTGCCTGCGCGCCGCGAGGTCGCCACTCTCCACTCAAACAACTCATTTGCATATTTTATTGGTGGCATTTAATTATTGCATTTTGTAAATGTTGCGGCTTTTGTTGTGCATTACGATTCGCTGGACAAAATGCTACATGCTAACTACAGCAACAACAACAATAACAAATATAATAATAATAATGCAGCTTAACCACTATTGCAGAATATTTGTCGGCGCTGTCATTTTGCATATTTTGCTGATTTTATATTTATATATTTTAATTTATTATTGCACCGAACAAAAAAAGGCCTGCGTATTTTAATAATAAGCATTTGCCTTATGAGCATTGATTGGTGTTGTTGTTGTTGTTGCGGTTTCGCTGTTTGTGCTCATTGCATTATTGGTTGCCATGCAGCCAGCCAGCCAGCAACTAATTCCTATCCAAATGTGTATTTAAATGCCTAATAAGGCTTTTGGTACGCAAACAATTATTTTTGCCGTTTTTTTTTTTTTTTTGGAATGCATTTTTCACCAATGAATATTAATAAACCGCATCAGGATATTCGTGTGGCGTTGAATTTGTAAAATCGCGAGAAAAAAAAATTTATATTATTTATGCGCTCCTGCTGGTTTTTATTTTCACTTGAATTATTTCGTTTCATGTTTTATGCAAATTTTGTGCCCGACAAGCGAAATGCAATTAACGCAAAATATAATTTTTTTCTTATTTGAAATTCACATTAGCTGTTTTTATTGTGTGTTTTTGTATTTGTGTATTTGTGCATTTGTTTTTTGCATTTCTACATTGAGCACTGCAATAACTGATTGGAATTTATGCAACGAAAATGCCGTTAGATTAGCGAATAATAATTAAAAAATTATGAATAAATGTAGCAGTGCGAAAATCCGCTCAAAAAAATACCAAAAAAAAAAACGTCATTGGCACTGTGCACGCATTAATTAAATATTTTGCTCATTAGCATTGCTTAATTTTCCAGAGTGCAATTTTTGCAATTAATTATTATCGTCATTTTGTAATGAATAATGTTTTTGTGCATATTCAATTGGGTTTTGTGAAAAAATTGAAAATAATTGCAAAATTTAATTGAAATTGAGAGAGAATATTATTTAATGAAATGCATGTAAATAAATTTTATGCTACTAAAAATAAAAATAAAATTACCACAAAACTTATTAAAAAGCGCAAAAAAAATCAATTGATAAAAACCATGAATTAAAAATTACATATGAAATTTAATATTCAATTTAATTCGAGCAAAATCTTTTTATACACGGCGACCATAAGGAGAAAAAATTTAAATTAAACAGCAACATTGCAAGGCATCAAATTCATGCTGCCTTTATTTTGAAGCTACATTTCTACCATTGAAAAAAAAAAACAAAATGCCTGTCATTGTGCATGAAAAAGTGCATCACCGTCAGTATTGCAAATTTACGGCCAAATTTTTGATAACTCGGTCCAATATCAACATCGTAATCATTATAACCATCATCACCATAGCATTTACAGCCATGCCTTCCGCAATTTAGTGTACAAATTTCAAGCAAGTTAGAGGTAAACTGAGGGAGTTACAGAACTTTTACCGAAAGAATTTAGCAAGAGCAACTTGGTACTAGTGAATACTACTATGATATAAGGTGTGACCTATTCAAAACACCATAACTTTTTTGTGTGAAATTAGTTTTTATTGAATTCAAAGCCAATATGTTAAAAAATTATTACAATTTTAACACATTGAGTAGTCGAAAAAGTCTTTCTTATCTTTCTAATCAAACTTCAACTCATTTTTTTTATATTTGTAATGAACTTTATTAAACCAAATATGTACCATTTTGGTCGACCACCTTTTGTCATTTTTCTTCTGGAGACATTATTCCATCAGTATAAAACGTTTGTGATTTCTCGGCGAAAAACTGCGATAAGTAATTTTCACAGACTTCTCTTGAAGCCAACTTTACTCCATTAAGGGAGTTCTGCATTGACCGAAACAAATGGTAGTCCGATGGTGCAAGGTCAGGGCTATATGGTGGATGCACCAAAACTTCCCAGCCAAGCTCTCCCAGTTTTTGCCTAGCCCTCAAAGATGTGTGTGGCCTAGCGTTGTCCTGATGGAAGACGACGCCCTTTCTGCTGATCAGTTCTGGCCATTTTTTTCGATTGCTTGCTTCAATCTCATCAGTTGTTGACAGTAAAGTGTAGAATCAATCGTTCGAGCAGGCTGGAGCAGCTCATAGTGGATGATTCCTTTCCAATCCCACCAAACACACAGCATAACCTTTCGAGGCGTCAATCCTGGCTTTGCGACTATTTGTTGAGCTTCACCACCCTTACACCATGATCTTTTTCGCACATTATTGTCATATTTTATCCACTTTTCGGCTCCTGTTACCAGTCGCTTCAGAAATGGTTCGATTTAATTTCGTTTCAGCAAAGAATCGCAGATGTTAATTCGGTCCATTAAATTTTTCACAGGCAATTCATGTGGTACCCAAACATCGAGCTTCTTTTTATAACCAGCCTTTTTTAAATGGTTCAAAACCGTTTGATGATGAATGTTTATTGCCTTGACGATGTCATGGCAGCTTATGTGACGGTCCTGGTCAATTTTTTCCATAATTTCAGCGACTTTTTCAACGATAGGTCGACCGGAGCGAGATGCATCTTTCACATCGAAATTTCCAGAACGGAAGCGAGCGAACCATTGTTGTGCTACACGAACAAATTTCATTGGTGGCTTGCGTGGCATTCTTCCCTTTTTTATACAAAAATTTCAGAATATAGCGAATTTCTTCATTATTTTCACTCATTTTTGAACAGCTATAACTTTTTTTCAACTTCTCCGAATTTAAGTTTTTTTGGTTAAATGAAGCTTAAAATGCCACCTTTCTAACACCATATGATATGACACAATGTGATTGGTAACACTGGAGATAGATGACTCCAACGACATCTATTGACAAAATACGAAAAGACTTTTTCGACTACCCAATATATTCACTTTAGCTCGATATGACCACCTTTTGCCTTGACTATAGCCTTCAAACGGTCAAAAAATGAGTTGCATGCTGCACGAATGTGATCTTGTGGTATTTTGGCTCATTTTCGTATAATTGCTTTTTTTAGCGCATCCATACTGGCATATTTTTTAGTCTTCACCTTGCTCTCCAAAATGGACCAGATGGAATAGTCCATCGGATTTGCGTCTGGCGAATTCGAAAGCCATTGTGTGGACGAAATGAAGTGTGGAACATGATTTTTTAGCCATTCTTGGTTCACACAAGCTTTATGAGACGGTGCCGAGTCCTGTTGGGACGTCCATGGTCTACGACCGAAATGTTTGCGTGCGCACGGCTCTAAAGCAGCTTCTAAAACATTTTCCCGATAATAAGTCGCATTCACTTTGACACCAGGCTCGATAAAAACGATTGGAGAGCGTCCATCAGTGGTCACTGCGGCCCAAACCATTACTTGCGATGAGAAATTGCTTCGAGTGGCCATACGTACGCTCAAATTCGCGTATGAGCGTTCGGTCAAGTAAACACGATTGTTTTGAGTGTTTATGAACTGCTCAATTGGGACATTTTTTTCATCAGAAAACACATTGCTAGGAACTTCGCCACGTTCGTGCAAGCGCAACAACTCCTTTGCTCTTTCGCACCGAACTTTTTTTTTGCTGGGGTGAAAGATCGTGTGCTTTTGCGAACTTATAAGCCTTGACCTTGAGCTCACTTTTCAATATGCGTCGAATGCTGTATTGCGATATTTTCAGTTCTTTGTCCATTTTTCTTCCACTTCGACGTGGATTTCGTTCAAGTCGAGCATTCACTTTCCGAACCATTTCTGGCGTTGTTGCGTTTGTTTTTTGGTCCACCTCCATAGCATTTTGCAATGCTACCAGTATCATTGTAACATTTTATAGTGCGATACACAAACATTTTATTCACTTTGAGGTGACTGAGCTCACGAACAATGGCTGGTTGTGATTTTCCAGCCAAATATAATGCAATCACACTATTACTTTTGAATTCCATCACAGAAAAAAAGAATTCAACAAAACTGAGACGCAAATGCTTTTGATGGCTTATAAACAATATAGTAAACTGTCATTAGAGCAATTTTGACGTTTATGTCATGAGCTGTTTTACGGATACAAGCAGTGCGATAGATACACTTCATATCGTTCACCCTGTATATGTATATTTGGCGCGTGCTTCCTTTTATAGATATTTGGCAGAACTTCTCCGCCAATTTGTGGTGTGACTATTGATGTTGATATCGTTGAACACTGTGCGATCGACATATTTCTCTGATGGGAGTACCAGCTAGTCGGAACAAATTTAGCTTTTCGGAGTTTTTTGCTCCTTAGTGATTTACAGAATTTGTTGAAACTTATTTACTGTATTTAATTTTAAAACAACGTGCGCGACATGTAGAGTAGCTAACTTTCTATTGATCCCGAAATTCTTTCCTTTCGTCTTAATGATATTTTGCCGCCTTGTCTGGCGAACTTGCGAATGCCGCCACTGTGGCTTCATCAATCGGAAAGGGTTAAACAAATTGAAGTAATAACATTTTAGTTAAAATAAGAGTTGCGAAAGTGAATGTAATTGTGGCTGACCATCAAATAAAACTGCACTCGTAAAGTTTTAGATTACAATCTACAAACTTATGTGTAAATTGTATTATGAAATGTGTGAAGTGACAAGAGAAAGTATGGAAGCTAGTTAAAAAAAGCTTATTTTTATTCCAAAAATAAAAACCCATGAAAACAAATATTAATTTCTTCTCCCATCCGCTCTTTCCAGGCTCTCGACTATGACTGCCATGTGCAGCAACAGGACATCCCACAGGCCATACAGCTGCTCGGTGAAATGAACAGCAATGTGAAACAGGTCACCGATCTGGTGGAAAGCATGCTGCAGCGCGTAAAACGTGGCGAACTAACCACAGAATATGGCCTGAGTTTTCTCGAAGTCAAATATCACATGCTGCTCGACTATTTGATAAATCTCACTTATGTCGTGTTGCGCAAATGCTCCGGCGAAACCATCGAAGGAGATCCATCCATTGAGCGACTCATTGAAATACGCACAGTTTTGGAGAAAATACGACCCATCGACCACAAGCTACGCTATCAGATCGATAAGTTGGTGAAGACAGCCACCACGGGTGTGTCGAGTAGTTCCGATCCAATTTTGTATAAGGTAAGAGTGACAGAGCATTTACGATGCCCGATATGAGAAAGATAGAGTTTGGGGTATTTTTTACGTTTTAATTTTCCAACAAAATCTCCACAGCCTAATCCTGATAATATGCTCACAAATGCCGGCGGTGAAGACGATGCTGATGATGATGAGGATGCATCTGAGAATTCGGATTCGGAAAGTGATGGCGACGATGAGGAGGGCGAGACTGGTGTGAAGAAACCCAAAAAAGGCGCCACAGCGGGTAAATCTGGTATTTATGTGCCGCCCAAAATTAAGCCAGTCTACTATGATGGCGATGAGAAAACTGTTGATAAGGATAAGAAGATGATTGAACGTGCCAAGAAGCGGGCGATTACGTAAGTTGTTGTAATTTTTTTAGATAATTTTTTTTCTATAAAATACTTTTACACCCCCATAGCGCTTCAATGCTGCAAGATTTGAAGGAGGAGTATCTCGATGCACCAACGGAATTGTCGTCTGGCTCACGCGCTCAACAGCTGCTCTCCAAGCAACAAAAAGAGAAACAGGAATATGAGGAAACCTATTTGACACGCCTGCCGGTGACCAAAGCGGAAAAGCATCGTCAACGCAAGTTGACCACGCTGGGTAAGTGAAACACTTTGCATGCGTATATACAGGGTGTAACCGAAAGGGAATGTAAAATATTGAAGGAGGTAATAATATGGGCCAAAGGAAGCGAAAAGCCAAAAAAGGCACACAAGCTAACAGTTTTATAGATATGACAGATTATTCTTTTCTGGAGCGTTTGTTTACAATTTTCTGTTTTTTAATTGATTTGATTATTTCAAAACACCGCTGCTCACCGAGCGAAAAGTTTGTATGTGAAAGCAGCAACAGTTTAGCGATGATCAGGCGCATTTGTTTTAGTCACTTAACCCAAGTGGTTCCAAGTATAAGTAGGGATTCAGTCTTAAATTCTAGCCATCAATGAGGTCTGGTTAAGCAAAAATGTGATTACCTTTAGAGAAATCTATATTTAATCCGATAGCCAAGCGGCAATTAAATCTATTGGTGGGGTTGTCTCTCATCCCATCATTGCTCGCAAATGCCGGGAATATCGAGGATAACGAGATGGCGAAATGTTTCCGCATCTATTTGATATGGGTCCCTGAGCATAGTGACATGCCAGGGAATTGTAAGGCAGCCAAATTAGCGAGAGAGGGCACTACCCCTCGCCTCCCTCTTTGTACGGAGATTGTAAGTATACCCCTTAACCTGCAAACTGCATGGTGCAAGTAGCATTGCCACTTCAGTCAGGACGAGATGGGTTGATCATCTGACATGTAACTGCACAAAAGGATTTTGCCCAAAATGGGACCTCAGGTGCTCGAAGGCGCTACTTAATCGGGCAAGGAAAAAACGTTTTTATCTTAGTTACTTTAATCACAGACCACAGTCTCTTAGGTCGACATGCTCAAAGAGCGAATGTATCTCATTTGGACTATTGCAGAAGCTGCTCTAATAATCCGGTTACTTTAAGCCTTGCCACATGTACGTTCCAAGCACGACGCCCTGTTCTGGTAAACTTAACGATGTCATTTATTTCATTTAACAAAAACAATTTGCATAAGATGTGCAAAGTAGCTTCCTCCTTCCATATCCAAGCAGGCACGCAATTTTGACTGAAGGATGTTCGAACGTTTTCTAGAACCGCCTCAGTGGCTCAGATTTGTTGGTATTTTAGATTAATTCGTAGCTTCAGCTCTTCCGTACTCACCATAGGCAAATTTTTCCCAAAAAAAAAATGAAATCTACTGCCCGTTATACAGGCCCGCCCGCTCCTTGCAAATGCTCTATCACGCAATCGTATTGATGGTTAGTACGTCTTTTACTCTCGAGAGCTCGTGAGAATCTGTCTGTTCTAAGTCGACAAAGGAGGAACTCAAACGTCTCGAACGTGCAGGAAACATTTCCCTTATCTGGGTTCCTGGGCATAGGAATATAGAGGGAAATGAAATTGCCGATGAGCTTGCCAGGAAGGGGTCGGCAGAACCGGTTTCAGTTGTCCCTTTCTCAGACATTGGTGTCCCCTTGACCGTTGTTAAAGAAAAACTACACAGTTTGGAGGTCTGTCTCATCGTGTGCTATTTTGAAAACACTATGGCCCCAATACGATAGAAACAGAGGTGATGGGAATCCCCCGCCATTCAATTTCCAAACTCATTGCGGTGTTCACTGGTCAGTGGGTGATCGGTACTCATGCGGAGAAACTTGGAATTCCGTACAACCCCTATCGCAGAAGCTGTGGGGATCCTACAGTAAAAAGAAACTGTGGAACACTTTCTCTGCAAATGTCCGGCTCTGGCGGCTAGGCGCTTGAGATCCTTAGCGTGCCCTTTGAGGACGACTTGAAGAAATTCTCTAGCCTAGATCCCTTTTCTCTCCTCCCCTACATCAACAGCACTGAATGGCTGTAGACGATGTTCTCTTCTCCCTAAATCCTTTCACAGGTAGTGGTCCACATTATGGTATCAAAACGGCACCTAAGTGCTACTTGTAGTGTACCTGGGGTACTCTTGCCATCTTACCTACCTACCTACCTAAGTCGACAACGAAGTTTTCTTCGAAATCAAGGCAAATTCATTAAAGGTGGTCACTGGCAACAACAACATTTTGTACCTTAGAATGTCACATACAAGGAGAAAATAAAGAAATTATTTTTAATTAAATTAAAATAAAAAGTTCATTTGTCGAGTTAAAACATAATTCAAAAATAATAATGATGTTAAAATTATTTTAAAACGTTCATAATAACTTTTGATTTTAAATTCATTACAAAATTTAATTTTTCAAATTACAAATTTAAATGTAAGTAATACGTTTCGTAATTCAATTTTGTGCTGAAATCCGAGTGTACTCCGCGAAAGAAAGAAAAATCAGCTGGCCTACTGTTCATCATCATCATTGTTGGCTGGACAACAATAGTCCAATTGTCTCGGTTTCGTGCCTGTGTCCTCCATGCCCGAAATCTCATTAAACTTTCGTCTTCTTCTACACCGTCAATCCATCTAAACGGCTGGCGGCCCTTCTCTGTCTGTAGCATTTACCGAAGAGTATTTGTTGAGGTGGGTAATCCGCGTTAGCCCGCAATATGGGACCTTCCCATCTCAATCTGTTGATCATGATTGTGATTATCCCAGATGGGTGCGCATATAGTTTTTCGAGATCATGGTTGTAGCGTTTCCGCTATTCGCCTTTATCGCATATCGCGCCAAAAATTGTTCGCAGAACTCTCCTCTCGAAAGTCAACAGCTTCTGTTGTTCTGCATCTCTGAGTGTCCACGCTACCTACTGGGGCGCCTACTGTTACCATCTCTAATAAATTCGCCTTGTTTGATAATTCGAATAGTTTCATAAAACAATTAAGCCAACTATGATAAGGATATCCATATCCAAGTAAAATGGAATAATAAAAAACATGCAAGTAGCAAAGTAGCCAGAATGACTTTACATATCTTCAGAATCGTTAGTTTGCGGCCCATTTTTATGAAGACTTTCTTTGCTTATTTTGGCCCATACTATTCATATAATACGAACTTTATTCCTCCTTAAATATTTTATATACTTTCTTTGGCACCCTGTATATAAGTTCGAGTTGAAATATATACAGTCAACGTCAAAAGAAAGTGTGCACGATAAGTTTTGACTATATATTTATTTAATTATTTTTTCATAAAAATATAGTTCATACTACAGCAAAAACCATATAAAAGAAAGGTTCGAACTTTGTATAAGATATAAAAAATTCGGAAAATATTCATCAAAATCTCAAAATTTTTACTAAGAAGTTTTAGAAAAATTTCGGGTATGCAGTTTTATAAACAATTGAATTTGGGTATAATAAAGTGCAAGTTTCGGGTGGTTCAAAAACTACGTTGATTGTTTACAATTTTTTTTCTTAACGGCTTTGGTTGTTTTCTTCCATATAAGTAAAAAGTGGAGTAGATGTTAAATAGAGAAAAGGCATAAACCGCAAACAAAAAATATTTAACTTCACTTTATTTTAAATTTTCATCAAAATGTCTCACTTCAGATAAATTCTGGATATGCAATTTTATAGCCATTGAGTTTTGGTATAATAAAGCGCAAGTGTTAAGTGGCTCAAAAATCGCGCTGATTTTTGATAATTTTTTTTTTTGCTTAAGGTGTTGGGTGTTTTCTTCCCTCTATCTCTCTCTCTCTCTCTCTCTCTCTCTCTCTCTCTCTCTCTCCCTCTTAGCTTCACAGTCTGTGGCTCGCGTAGCTTCATCAACAACCCTCCTCCAATTCAGTCTCTTGTCTCATTTCTCCAATTACGAGCGTTAATCGCTTTTAAGTCTGCTTCGACCCCATCAAACCATCTCTTTCTTGGTCGGCCTCTAAGAGGAAGCTCTTAATTCAATATTGGATTCTTTCGTTGGGCATTCTTATGCTGTGGCCAACCCATTTAATCCGCTGCGCTTTAATAGAACGTAGTACAATAAGGTTTTCAGTTTCGTTGTTGCAACGGATGCGGTACGTGACGTCTTCAAGTCGAATAGGACCGTAGATTTTTCTCATTATGGTTCTTTCAAATCGCAATAGCTGGGTTATATCATTAACTTTCAGTGTCCAGATTTTAGCACCATAAGTGTTTTCTTCCCTATAAGAAAGATATCGAGTATTCGTTATATGGGCAAGATCGCAAGCGAAAAAAATTATAAAAAATCATAATATATTTGAGTCAAATGAAACTAGCTTTTTACTATACCAAAGTACAATGAGCTATAAAACTGCTTACTCGAAATGATTCTAAAGATTCTGGTTAAAAAGTTTTGGATTATAATGAACATTTGTTAATTTTTTTTTTTTTTTTTAATTTCGTAAAAAGTTACAAACCTTAAGTTATATGCTTTTTGTTGTAACATAAACTATGTGCTTAAAAATATATAAATGAAATAATAAAAACGCCTCTATATACAGGCGCCTGTACATATATTTGTGCTTTTGTGTTTATGAAAAACTCGTTGAAAACTGTTTGCTAAAATTTATAGTAAATACCCACCCTTTTTATTAATTTCTCTACAATCCATTTTCTAAATCATTTCTCTTCTTGCAGCCACTCTCGGCGATGAGATACTCGGCGAAATCAGCCGCGATCCGGCGTTACGTGGCGAAGGTTCGAGCGGTGGCAGTAAAAAACGCAAATTGAAGGGCAAAGGAAAAAAGCGTGGCGGTAAAAAGCGGAAGTTCCATTAAAGAAATTGAAACAAAATAAAAAAAATACAATCGCATGCGATAATTACAAAATATATATTGAACGACAAGTATAAACTTAAGCAAGCAAAAACAAAAAAAAAAAAAACAAAAAATTAATAAAAACAACAAAACAAAATAAGTAGTATCCAAAAGAAAATGGTATGCATACACATACAGTTTTTACCATTTATTAAAATATATAAATATATACATACACAAAAATGCTGATGTGAATGGAATTTAAGCAATTTTTTAAACAAATTTATATTTTTTCCATAGTTACAAACTTGCTTTAATTACTTACATAGATTTTGTTACCTATAAATATAATATTGAGTTGACAAATACATAGATTTATGAATAGCTACATATTTTTACTGTTTCTGAAGTTTGTTTAAAATTAATTTTGATATTAAGTTTGCTTAAATGAATTATTTGAATTTCGATTTTGTTTAAGTTTATCTCGGTTTGTGTATTCATATAATTTTTAATAAAACAAAAACTTGTTGAATTCAAAATATTGAAATTTTGTTTTAATTTTTATATATAAATATTAAAATATTTATTTATCTTTTATTACTATAAATTTTTAAAAAATTATGAAAAAACGGATTCAGCCAGAACGGATTTATACTTTAAACAAAAAAAAGACCTAATATATAATATTTATTATATTATATTATATCTACTGACCTAATTTTTTTACAGAAGAAAGTCAGTCATGTACTATTATTTGAACATAAATGTAAATTTAAGTTATATTTTAATTTTTATTGTCATAATTAGCCATGTTTAATATCTTCTTGGTTTTAGTTTTTTTTTTTTTTTGGTGGGTGTGGTAGGGTTCAAAATGCACTTACAGCGACAGTCGTCTACTGCGTTGAGTGGTGTGATCACTAAAACAAACCTCTCTCCTGTTCTGGAGAGATTTCAGTTCTTTAATACAAGAGTTGCTATTTATATTTCTGGACTTGATCACTTCTAGTTAGCTAATGGTTGTACGGTTTAAGCTAAGACCTTTATGCACTGCGACCAGATTGATCTATTGTGCGCCCCTAATTACTTAATTATTATTATTTAGTGTACCGAGGAATCGAACCAGGGAGCAATTGTAATTGTATGTCTTCCTGCTCTAGTAGGTACGAGCCCAGGATTATGTGTCTCCTGAGGCCTAATGCCTCACCGTTGGTGATTAAGTGTTCCATAGACTCCTCTTCATCACACCAGAACCTGCATGTTCTTATACCAGATAACCCTATCTTTCCATTGGAAAGTTTCACATATTTTACCACAAACGCACTCAGAATGTATTGATGCGTAAGCCATATTAGTGTTGTTTATAGTGGCTTAAAGAATTCATGTTATTTCAAATTATCAAATTTAATTAAACCCTGAACATTTTCGTGCGATTATTTTTCACTATTCGACGTCTACTAACAAAGCAAGAATGCGTCGCTGAATTGAAATAAATTCACTACACAGCGAGCACGCACCAACCTTAAGCACAAAAAAAAAAAAGAAATTTCTCAAGGTCGCTGTTCGCTCACCGGCGAATGCCGTGAAGTTAGTCTAAAATCATTTTTTTGTCAGAAAATGTCGATGCAATGCGCGAAATGATTGAGCAAGATCGTCACATACCGTGAGATTGAGGTATCCTTGAACACTTGTATGACGAGTATCAATAAGAATTTGCATGATCTCCTTGGGGTGAAAGGTATGCTCATGTTGGATCCAGCACTATTCATGAAACGTCATGAAAACGCGACTGGACGAAGAACTTCGAAAATTGGTTCAAACGGGAGAATTGGAGAATACCTATTTTGAAAAACGATAAACCTGTGCACCAATGTGCATTTTTCCATTGCTGAGCCAGAAATATTAATCGCCACCCTGGTTATTCAAACACTCCTAATTATAGTTATTGAGCGTTTCCATGTCAAGTGATTCAAGTATTTTGGACATTCTCGTAAACTTTTTCTGAAAATTGCTTTATTTGTAGGCTTGGGTATAATAAGAAATAGACTGAAAAAAAAGAAAATAATAATTTTTTCGAGGTTTAATCCATGTTAAAAATTTTGGTATAAAGATTTTTCTCAGAATTTTTTACTTTAAAATATACTTTTGAAAAAAAAAAAATTTTTTTTTAATAATATTTATCCAACCACTTTCCGGTCTGAGCGGTGTTTTTCTTCCAACAGAAAACAATTTTAAAACCAAACGCGAAATTCGTTTTTTATTTCGTAATTCGTAAATAACCTAAACTGCTCCAAGAAAATCGTCTAATACTAGATAGAACACTAGAAGGAAAATCCTTAAAAATTAAAAAAAAAGGATTTCAAAGAATCGAAGAGGTATAAAATTTAATCTCAGCGGGGTTATTCTTATTCAAAGCTTAGTGCTTTTCATCCCATGTTTTATTTTTATTGCTCTACAGAGACGATGTGAGCGTAGGTAATACTTGAATTCAAGTGGCGCAGGGTAGTTTTACAGGCAGGCTCCTCTTTTTCATCATGTTCAGCTCATGTTTTTCTATTTTCTATTCTTATTAATTTTCAACAATAAGTTTTTCTAACACAAAACAAGAGCGCATTTAATGCCCTTCGAGCTTCCAAAAGCACTGGAACCAAAAGAGTCCGTTTACTGAAGTTTTTAAAGCGCACCAGCATGCCTCCCTAAAACATGGAGCGATTTTCCTTTTTTCCACTAGCAAAATATTTCCGAAAAATATTAAAATTTACATGAGCTGGACCGATTGGAAAATCTCTCCAGAATTCGATTTTGTTCTGTTTCGTTTGAAATTTGGTTTTAAAAATATTTCACTTGATAAAACTTTTATGTAGGCTTATTTATCAAAGTAGATAAAATATCAAGTGAAGTTATTTTTCGGAAGATAATTTTTTTTCAAACTAATTTATAAAAAAATATAAAAATGTTATAACTCCAATGCAAAAGTTGTAGGTTTGTTTTTTTATTCTTCTTTTTTGCCATATTTTATTTCAAGTACGGCCTCATAGCCACAGCAACAAGCGATATTTTTTTACTTACAAATTTATTTATTCAAAAATATTTCAGAAAAATATCTCTAAAATTCGGTTTTTTTATAAGCAAAATTAGTTTTTAAAACTATTTATATTAGTTTTTTGAATTCTCTTGGTAACATTTTTAAATATTTTCCATGTAGACCGGTTGTCAAAAATCTTCTGACTAAACCCTGCGTAAGAGTGCCGCCTGGACAATTGGTCTTGACATCTTTGCCTTTTTCGCCCCGTCACACTTCTAATAATTTAATTTTCGAAATTTGGTATTGGAAAGGAGGCAAGGATGCAAGGAGCAAGGCGGTAATGGACCTTAGGGGTCTAAGTGAGGTCTTTTTACAGATCTGCCAGCACTACCCCACCTAATCTTCTAGGTAGACCTTTTTATCAAAGCAAAAAAAAATATCATCTGAAGATATTTTTCGGAAGAGAAGTTTTTCAAACTAATGTATAAAATATTGGATTTTTTTTTTTTTTATTTTTTTTTTTTTCAAATATAAAAATTTAATAATTCCAGCGGAAAAACAGTACCGATGTTTTTTTTTATTTTTAAATTTTATTTTTGTTTTTTTTTGTGGGATGGAGAGTAGAGTAGGGTGACTGTACCTGTGCATATTTAAGGGGTTATATACCTTGTGAGCCCGAAAAAATGGACGATTGTCAAAATTTTTTTTTAAATATGTTTTAGATTTTTTAGTCAAATGAGGCATAGGTATATCATACTGAAGGGTAACTCTCGAAGAATACATTTTGGTGTTTTTTTTTTTTTTTTAATTTTATTATTTATTATTGATATCGCCCCTCCCTCGAAACGCCGTTTTTAGAAGAGGCTTGCGGTGATCACGGTAGCGCATGAGCAGCTCAACTGAAATCAAAAAAATTAAATGATTATTGTAGAAAAATGTTTTTTAGTGAATCTGAAGGGTTTATTCACCAAAAAAAAAAAATGTTTCTCGATATGAAAACCGCTTTGCACCAAAAAACGATTTTTAAAGGATTGAAAAATTAAAAAAAATAATTATTCCAGCGAACTTATAAAAAGTGAACCGCTCCGATTCACGAGATTGTAACTTCGACTAATTAAAAAAAAGTTTATGCAAATCGGTCAAATAGTTTTTGATAAATAGTTTTCAAAAAACGCGACTTCGAGATTAACGCGTCTAAAGTTTTGCGTGCACTTCTCGTTCCAAGAAAGGTCGCGCGCTTCCACGGTCTCTAACCTTCGTTCTAGTGTTCCGATCTTTATAATTTTTGGAATTTATATTTTTATGATGATGTACTTTTAGAATATGCCATAAAACATTTTTCGATTTTTTAGTCCAACACAAGGTATATAACCCCTTAATTTTATGTATGAGCTGGTAAAATTTTTAAATATTTTTGTGTTGACTTATTTATCAAAGTAAAGAAAAATATATCATACGAAAATATATTTTGGAATACATTTTTTTTTCAAACTAATTTATAAAAAAAATAATTTTTTTTATTTTATTTCTTGTTTTTAAATATACAAATTTTATAGTTCTAATGGAAAAACAATAACGATGTTTAATTTAATTTTAATTTTTTTTTTAAATATACAATTTTTTTGTTTTTGCTTTTGTTTTTTATATAGAGAGTAAGATTGGGTATCTGTACCTGTGCATTTTAGATATTTAATTACAATTTATTTATTATTTTTTGTTAAAAATAAATTTTTGTCCTAAAACTATAATCTAAAATATAAAATAAAATTGAAATTAAAGTTAAAATGAATTTTATGATTAAATAATTTTAAGTATTCTTTAATGCTTACTACACTTTCTGACCGCTGAATCCGTTATACTTCAGTTTTAATATACTCACGCCTGGTTTCTCCAATCGACTTTTAGATTTAGCAGACTGGTCAAATTTAAAATATCTAAGTTTTGTATTGAAATTGCAAAACTTTAAATTTTAACAGCCCGTTAAATTTTGAGACCAGACATCATTAATTAATTTTTTTTTTTTTATTTTGTTTTACAAATTTTTAATTTTCAATTTCCCTCCAATTTACCAAACAAAAACTCACAACTCGCAATAAACTGCATTCATTTTTCGGCCACAAAATTAACAGTTACCACAACAAACTAATGATATACATACAAAAAAATACAAAATTATGCAATTTTCAAAACTTAGTAATTTACTATCAAATTAAATGTAAATTACAATAAATATTTCGACGTCAAAAATCAAAAGAAAAAAAAATTTTCCAATTAAATGCAAATAAAGGAAAATTTGAGGCAAGCAAAAAGGAAAAAAGAATAAAATTAAAAGAAAAATATTTTTGTTGTTTTTAGGAGTCAAAATTTACGTCTTTGGCAATGAATATTAAAAATGATTTTGTTGGAAAACAATTTTCAAATGTATAACAAAAAAAAGATACTAAAATCAATTGTACAAGTCTGGCGACATGAACGAAATCCGGATCAACGCAACAAACTCTCTCACACACACACACTCACCAAGCAATAGCCCAAAATGCAGTTTACAAAACAATTCGATGAGAATTAGTAATTCAATGAAAAATTTCAAAATTCAAATATTCCGATAAATAAGATTTCAGATCAAACAACAAACAAAAAAATGTTTACAAAAACAGAACAAATGACGTTGCCTTATCTAATTGTACGAAAATACTAAAACAAAATGAACCAAAAAAATAAATAAATAAACTAAAACAAAGTAAACTACAACAACAACAAAAGTGTCAAAAAACCGTAACAAGAACAAAGCAAAAAAATAAAAAATGAAATAAAAATGAAAAAGTATTAAACAGACCGGTTATACAAAATAAAATAATAATAAAAATAGATGATTTATTTAACACTTACGTAAAGTATTCTTGAAAATGCGATGCAAAAATTCAAACAAATAAGAGAACAAACACAGAATATACTGAATACCATGAATTTATTATTACTATAATTTTTTTAAGTCCATGTATTAGATTAGACAGCAAAAAACCCCAGAGTGCGCTATCAAGGCGAGAAGTAAACGAAAATTCAGAGAGATTTTGCTTGTGACGTAAATGTACACAATGCCAAGCAGACGAGCGACATTTAAATAAAAAAGAGAAAAAACAAACAAACAAAATCGACCATAGAAATGATGAGTAAACCCCACCCAAGAAGAAGAAGTCGTGGAAAACCACTAAATTTGCAACCTGAAATTATTAAGAAAAAAGGGTATGGCACAAAATATATGAAATTTTATTTTGGAAAAAAGTGACTTGCCATAATTTGCAGGCATTATTTTTTGAAACCAAATCACGCAAGAAAAAAAATTATTATTACTTTTTTTCTTTGTTGATTCTATTCAGTTATTAGAGAGACGCTCCTAAAAACAACTAAATTTAGTGAAGTAAAAACTTTGAAGAAAAATATAAAGTTATTAAAGTAGTAGTAAATAATCATTATTTTAAGTGATTCAAGTATAGGTACATAGAAATCGTTGGGGTGTTTGAATTTGTAGGAATGCTGTGCAAAATTTCAAAATTTTTTTCAAAAGTGAGAAATGATTTTTTTGTGGTCACTTCTTGTGCCTGATTTCTTTAAAGATTTTATAAAGTAATGTGAAGAACATATACAACAACTCTACTTGCTAATATATTCATTTATCCAAAAATGTGCTGCGTTCTTAAATCAGATGGCGCTGAAAAGCACGCGAAGAAAAGTTTGCCTAACCAACATTTCCTATAAAAATGTGTATGTTCGTATGTTTATGACTGATTTACCGAAAACGTAGCCAGCCGATCCAGTTCGAACCCATAGGGAATTGAAATTAGAAGAAAATCGCAGAATATCCGATTGGTGACGCTGTGGTCGAGATAATAATAATCGTATTTGTGTCGGATTTGGCTCAAAATCGAAAAATACATTAGCTGCACGATGGGTAAAATCTTTTTTTTAATAAACTCGATTGGTGGCGCTGTGATCGGGATATCTCCATAAATAATATATATGATCGAAATCAAATTCAATATAAAGGGTGGTTAAGTTTCAAGGGCCGATGTTGATTTTGAATAAAATACAATTTTTTTAGGAAATTATTGTCATTTCTCATTATTATGATAATATTGGTATGGCTCAATTATGCATGGAATAAAATATCGGCCAAATGGCCGCCGCGGCCTTGGCGGCACACCTCCATCCCATGGTCCAAATTTTCGATGACGCTGAGGCATGATTGAGGTTCTATGCCGTTAATGTGCCGAATTATCTCATCCTTTAGCTCTTGAATTGTTACTGGCTTATCGACGTACACCTTTTCTTTCAAATAACTCCAAAGAAAGAAGTCCAATGGTGTCAAATCACATAATCTTGGCGGCCAATTGACATCGCCGCGACGTGAGATTATTCGGTCATCAAATTTTTCGCGCAAAAGAGCTATTGCTTCGTTAGCTGTGTGACAAATGGCACCGTCCTGTTGAAACCACATATCGTCCAATTCGGGCCATAAAAAGTTCATTGTCATCTCACGATAGCGAACACTATTCACAGTAACTGCCTGACCGACCTCAATTTGGAAAAAGTACGTCCCAATGATGCCGCCGGCCCATAAACCGCACTAAACAGTCACTCTTTGTGGGTGCATCGGTTTTACGGCAATCACTATTGGATTATCATTCGCCCAAATGCGACAATTCTGCTTATTGACGAATCCACTGAGGTGAAAATGTGCCTCATCACTGAAGATGAGTTTCTTCACGAAGTGCGCGATATGCATTTTGATTTGAACGCCCGTTTTCATAATAAGCCTGAATAACTTTAACGCGTTTCTCGATTATGTATCTTTGCATGGTTCAAATTGAGTTAGTGTGAGATTAAAAAATATCAAATGAAATGCCGTAAAAAAATTGACTTTTCGGTGTGGTTCGCATTAAACATCGGCCCTTGAAATTGAACCACTTTTTGCATTAGCTCATCACAATTGATTAATTAACAGCAAAGCGTGACCGGGATTATCATTGATCAGGGACATGAACCGGATGAAAAATTTTATTGACTCTGTTCAGTAATTCGAACGCTTTTTGTAACTTTGAATTGGTTCTTCAAAACTTTTTTTATTTTTGTCTTTGAACCGGGATTTCGGGTTAGTGAATTAAAAAAGAAAATTATATATTTTTATCTTATTTTTATTTTTATTTTTATTCTTATTATTTTATTTTATTTGTTCGTACAATACATTTCTTACCGTACGGGCAATAGGAGCAACTTCGTGCTCGCATACAACGGAAGTAGCTTACGAAGAGGAAGTTGAAGAACATTATTATTTAAATTTTATTCATTCTGACCAATACGGGCAATCAATTGCACTATTGATGATTGTATAAGCGAAAGAAAAACTTAAAACAGACCTACGTATTTTGATGAAATTTAAATTTATATTAGACGTAATATGATAGATATAAAGTTAAAGCAATAGGCGCGAGGGATTTGGCGCTACAGATGCACTAAAAAAGAATGAAGAGCGAATTTAAGAAACACTTTTTGTACAAATTCAGTCACATTGGTGGTGAGCTGATTGAGCGGCTTCTATATTTTCCAGCATATTTAAGATATGGCCTAATAAATTATGCAAAGCGAAGCTTAAAGGTATACAGTAGAGAGGATTTAGAAGCATTGCGAGCAGAGCTTTATAAAATTAATATGTTTAGTAAAAGCGACCCTATTATTCGAAATTACTCTAAAGTTTTTTATATCATTAACGCTCTTTGATAAACTGTCACTTGAAAGCAAAATTTCAAAAATCAAAGGAATTTTAAAGTTACTTGAAACTTGCATTTTGTAATATCGGGTGTTTTTTTAGCTGCTTGAGAACTATCAATATTGATAACTATGATTTGACAGCTGAGAATGTCAAACAGTGTCTACATTTCTATTCAATAAGATTTGACAAGTCATCATTAATTATTTAAAGCTGGCCTAAATTGTGAAAATTTACTTTGAAAAAAAAAAGAAATTAGTTCGCGAAATTCAACGAAGTGTTGAAGAAAACGCCGAAATGTCTATTCTTCGTCGTTCTCAGCTTGTTGGTCTTTGTCCTTCGACTACGTGGAGAATTGTATGTAAGAATCTTGGCGTACGTGCCTATAAAATACAGATCGTGCAAGAATTAAAGCCAAACCATTATTTGCGTCGCATTTTTGCTGATTGGGCTCATTTTGATTTATTATTCAGATTTATTGGGAAAAGTAGTCGAAAATTGGACTGGTCGAATGGACTATGTAACCCGTAGCCGTGGCGATCATGATTTTTTATTCAAAAATAAATTTCTTGAAATTATCTGAAAGATTATAATCAAAAAAATTCATTCCGACAACATTTTTGTTTTGTATTATTATTTTAAGTTATCAAGCTGTTAAAAAAAAAATCCGATAATAAAATTAGGCTATAAAACTGCTTACTCGGAAAGTCCTAAAAGTTCTGATTAAAAGTTGAAATTTTTGATGAAATTTTGGAAAATTTTGTGGGAAGTTTGAAAAATTTGAGTTTTAAGATTTTGGTTGTGTTATGAGCTATAGTTTTATAAAAAAATAGTGGTATGTTAATAATTATGTAATGGGGTGAGAAAAGTATGAGAAGAATTAACATTTCACAGGGTGACCTTACTGAGCTTAAACCACTTAGATATTTTTAAGAAGGTAACTAGTCTCTCCAGTGGGACATTTTGCAAATTTCCCAGGCCCTCAAATATATAAACGCCAAGATATTTGGCACGGCATCTTTGAAGTGCAGGGCATTCATAGAGCAGGTGTTGTACCAACACAATTTCTTCTTCAGCTCCACAGCAACTGCAGAGATCATTGTGAAATACAACCATTCTACTGGCTGGGGCGCCAATAGTGCAGTGACCTGTTAGAGCGCCTGTGAGGGCGCTAGTAGTTTCCACGACAGTCGGTTCTACGTTACCGAAACGACCCGAATTTATGTCCGGCCAAGGACTGTCATTCCAGCAGCATTTCCCGCATGTAAGTATGGGGAATGTTTATGCTGCTACAACAACAACAATAACACCTGTGAGGACGCTAGTAGTCGATCTATTGAAAAGAGAGAAAGAAAATTTCTGAATTTTGCACATCATTCCTTGGTTCGTGAAAGTTAGTAAGGGAACCTTTGAACCAAAACTATGAGTATTAAAAGCAACATTTTCGGAACGTCCATATATATGAAAAGGAAAACAAAAACAAAAACAATTTATTAGGACTGTAGTATGAGGGAAATTTATATATGGCAAAAAAACGAAACAAAAACAAATTAAATATTTAAAAAAGCAAATATCTCTGAACAATTAAGAATGACCAAAAATTCTAGTAAAGTAAGCAAAATTAATGCACCAGAACCCTGTTTGGCGTAAGAAAATGTGCGAAACGGAAATCGTGGCGGGAAAACTACCCTGTTTTTTTTTAACTATTAAGTAGTTTATACTACGCGTAACGGTTAAGCAAAATTTAGAGACATACACAATTTTTGGCTTTTATGTACTAAATTTTTACTAAAAAACAAAAACAAAAAAAAAAACAATTACAAGCATTAAAGCTTTTGTAAACTTACACATACATACATATACACACGAGTATTATATAAACTACTACATACATATTTACAAATTGAATGCATAAGTTTCGGTATCAAAATTCAAAATTTTATTAAAATTAAAAATTATAAAAAAATTATTTTGGAAAAAATTTTTGGCTATAAAATTTAAAAACAATCATAAACACAAAAACGAACAATAGTGATACAAAAAAGTAACAACAACAACAACATCAGCAACAAGCAACTAAATGGGCGAAATGGCAAAAAAGATACGGAAATAAGAAATTGCGAAAGTGAGTGCAAACAGTGCAAAATTTCCTGATTAGTAAAAAGCAAAAAGAAAAAAAAACAAAAACAAAATATAAAAGAGGCAGTTCGAGGCGAGGGCGAGCGAAATGCGAGTAGGCGAGTCGGCGAGCAAAACGCAAATGTTATTATAATGATAATAAAATAATTAGCACAATAATGTATTAATTAATTTGTTTTATTTCATTAAACCGAAAGGAAGAACAAGAATCAGACGCCGTTGATATGAGAAAAATGAAAAATGTAAAATGTATTTAAAGACTGAATCTCTGTTATATATTTTTTAATATTTAACAAAAATTATGTGAGCGCAATATGAAGACAACCCAAATGTAAACGATAATTGATTATGGAAAAAAATATGAACTACAATAAAAAAAAATATTGAAAAATTATAAAAATATTATTTTGCTGACGATATGCGTTTTAAAGTTTTTTTTTATGAATAGTTGAATTTTTATAGCAAATACAAGAGTTTACTATTTTTTTAATTTACCTATAAAAACACTTTATTTTCTGAACAAATTTTATTTTTTGTTTTTTGCAAGCAACCAAGCAGCAGTTGATGACAATTTGTTCCTTTACTCATCGATTAGAGACAAAAGCAAATAAAATCAGCAGTAGCAACCAAGCAAAATAAACTGAAAGCAGAAAAAGCCTTTTGTTTTTTGTTTAAAAATGCAACATACACAAAATAATTATTTAAAAACAAAATATGAGAAACTGACAATTTTAGCGAAAATGCGTAGGTGTTAAACGAAAATGAAGTCGCCTTAGGAAATTACCAGATAAAAAAAGAAATTGAAGAAAAAATGTTAAAAGCGTTAAAAATGAAATTGGATTGACAAAAAAATGCCACAAAATTTATAACGTAAGAAAACTGAGCAAAAGTGTTGCATACAAGCGTAAATGAAATATAGAAAACAATTAGGAAAAAAGAAACAGAAATTTTTTTAGCAACGCAAAAATCAACCAGAACCCCCAGAAAATAGTGCAAACATACAAAAATTTTAAAATTGAACAGGAAATATTAACAAACAAAAAATTTATAAATCAAATCAAGCAACTGGCAGAAGTCCATACAAAAGTGAAATAAAATATATTGAAACAAAACTGCATAGCAAAAAGAGAAGAAAACCCAGCATATATAAAAAAAGCCTAATTTAATTTTTATAGCCAAAAAATATTAAGTTTAAATTACTAATAAATTTAATTGTAAGTTATTCGTGCTAAATTAGGTGCGTACGTAGCATTTTGAAACGCATTTTGTATTGTACTTTAAAGAAAGATAAAAAAAAAACAAAAGCAAAACACACACACAAAACTATTTATTAATAAAAACTATATTTTTCGAAAAAGAATTGTAAAACGTTATTGGCAACGATTGGCTATGATATAAACTGTTATTTGATTTACTAACTATCGAATTCGAGCTTAATACTAATTAATTTCTTATAGCAACGCAAACAAGGAGTGCAACGGAAAGCCAAGAAATTAAAAAAAAACAAAAACGAAGATAAAAATAAAAATTAATAAAATAAAAAATACAATTTGCGATAAAAAACAAAAAACAGCAAAGAAATATATTAAAAGCATTAATACGAAAAATCTAACGTAAAAGAAATTGGGCATTGCGAATGCAAACATTTGCTATATGTAAATATATAATAACACACACACACACACATATTGATGTTCTGCTTACAGAATTAAAGAATGAAGAATGCATTAAAGAGTGTACAAAATACCAAAAAGCTGGCTTGAGCGCATGGCAAATAGCTGACTACACACACACACACACACACACACACACACACACACACGCGAACCTTAGTACATTTAATGATTCTTTCAAATTCACATCAATTGCAATTTACGTACTTATATTTATATGCGCGTATGGGTAAGCGCTGCAAAAAAGCGGAACAACAACAACAACAAGAAAAGTACACAATTGTAACGTAATTGAAAATAAATAAATATGGATATGAGGATGCGTAAGGAATAAACAAAGGAAAAAAAAAACAGAAAACAAAAAACAGAAAACAGAAAACAAAAACTGAATGCAAATGATTGTAAAATTAATTAATATTAAATAATTATTCGATAAAATTATGAATAATAAAAATATGATATTAAAAACACACACAATTCTCGATCGTCTTTTTTACTTCAATACTGGGATTCTTAAATTTGGTCCTGTAAGCACTGGGGTTCTTGTGGCAACTTAAAGCTTTCCTAAATTAATCACTTTTACTTCGACTCTAATTTTTTTGTCCTTTCCCAATACTCTTTCTTTTTTCAGAGCAAGCGAAAGATCATCTTCATGAATTTTCACTCCAAGGCTTATCATTTTTTTCCTATTGAAGTTTTGTTCAAGTCTCACCCAGCCTCACTTTTCGCAATATTTGCATATTCCACTCTGTTCACTGCTGTTTGAATAAAGAACAACATCTTGATCGAAAAGTTTCCGGGATATTATAGATATTATCGCCTTCAAAGCACTCCCCATCAATTGCAACGCACCTTTGCCAGCGTTTAAAACAGCTTACGAAAAATTTCTGAAACTCTGTTTTCGGTATAGCCATCAAAGCCATATCCGATTTTTCCATTACAGTAGAAGCCCGATAAGTGCAATACCGATAACTGCGATTCGCGGAAAGTACAATTCGATTTTGAGTCCATAGAAAACTCGAAAAGAGCAATAAAAAATTGCAATTTTCGGGCGCAAAAGAATTCTTGTTCGAAGAAATTTTTTACTTAATACGGCAATGTATTTGCGTTCATCACGCGCGAAGACACAGCTTTATAGCTATGCACAGTTATGGTTCTCGGAATTATTGCGACCAAAAACACTGTTCTCACGCTTTGTGATTTTTGATTTTTACAAATAACTGTAAAATTGTAGCGCTGATATCATAAAATATGGCATCGAATCGGTTGTGACATTCAACACGCGTTAGTTTCAAGCTGGTTCTTGAGAGTAAAACAATCGTTCGGAGTTTGAATCATTTTTTTTTGCTTTCATCAAATAAAATCATGGGAAAAGTGAAAAAGAATCTAAAGAATCTCTTACATTGAAAGAAAGAGATGAGATTCTCCAAAAAATTGAAAAAGGCGTTAAACAACGAGATATTGCATTCGAATACAAAGTTGATTGCGCAACGATTTGCCGAATAAAAAAACAATCCCGTTCATTAAAAGAAAATCATACAATTCATTTTCACTTGGAAATAAACGGAAAACTTTGCGGTTTGGCAATCATCCAGAGCTCGAGAAGCGTTTGTACCAGTTTTTCATGAATCAGCGGCGACGAAATGCTCCTGTTTCTAGCTTGATATTGAAAAGCAAAGCATTAAAAATATTTGATGAAATAAAAAAGGATGGAGAACAATTCAATGCAAGTGATGGATGGTTTTCGCGATTCAAGAAACGCTTCGGACTTCGCTATTTGACTGTGACTGGTGAATCATTATCTTGTGATCCAGAAGCCATTGAGCCATTTAAGGAAAAATTGACGGCGAAAATCGCTGAAAAAGGATATGTAACATCATATAATGCTGATGAAACGGGGCTCTTTTGGAAACTTTTGCCAAATAAAACCTACGTTTCGAAAGATGAAAAGATTGCTATAGGCAACAAAGTTTCAAAAGATCGAATCAGTGTTCTTTTGTGTGCAAATGGTGATGGCCGAGACAAAATCAAACCATTAACGATCGGCAAACCTATGAATCCGCGTTGTTTTAAAAATGTTCGTCTACCGGTGAATTATGCTAGCAACAAGACTGCTTGGATGACGCGGGATATTTTCAAAAAGTGGTTCTTTGATAATTTTGTCGAAGAAGTGAAAAAACTCGCCAAAGAAAATGATGTTCCACCCAAAGCATTACCCTTGCAGGATCAAGCCCCATGAGAAGGCAAAGCATTCCCCCATGAGAAGGCAAAGCATTCCAGGATAGCTGGTTGTGCGCTGGGTTTGAGACCCGCCACTTAAAAGTCACCTCGGATGTAATCACTCCGCATGCTTTAGTTTTCTAAGATAAATTTTTTATTTATGCTTTTATTTCCAAAAATTGGTATCCGCGTAAATATAGCATTTCGCGTATTTCTGCAATTTTATTATAATTTTGTCAGGGTTATATTTTTTTTTAAAACCTGATAAGATATGAGTCACCTATCGCGATACCCACTAATTTATGGGCATTAAAATTTTATTAAATGTATGAATTACTTGTAATTCAAAAATTAAAATTTTTCCAAAAATATTTTGTATTATCATACGAACACAAAAGAAAACCAAAACTAAAAAAAAACCTCATTTACTCACAAAAGTGGAACTACCAGGAATTCTTAATAAATAAATTAAGAAGTCACAAATCTACCTAATTTGTTATTCAAATATTGTACGCAGACACACGAAATGAAATGTTGCTCATTTTGATGTGCCTGCCAGTAACAGTCCATGGGCGAGCACGTCTTACCGGTTCCACAGATCTGCAGATTTGCTTTTTACTAACTTATTTCGAGGTTTTAAATTTTTTATCGCTTCACTTGAGCATAACTTAAGAAACTTGCGTATGTTACCAACTCTGTTTTCCGCGAAAAATGCTTACGCATAATAAAGTTGCGCGCTCGCGCCAATGAATGTGTGACACTGAGGCTTACAGCATATCTTTTGCTCGAAGATTAAGTGGTTTGGTGACGTTGGGCAAGCCAATCTTCGGCGATGAAGATTATTGGCTTTTAATAAGTTGACCTTGACAGCTTAATGCTGATGCAGCATCATACAAAATGAATTAATAAAAAAAAAACACTCATACTTAAATATGTATATTAAGTTGAGCAACAAGTTAATAAATGAGATATTAGTATTCAAAATCAATCAAACTTCACACTTTCAGTATTATTCATCAGCAAATGTTGACCTTTTTGATGTACTATCAACGCACACAAATTAGCTTCTCCACTGCAATGTTCGTTTCACCAATTCTTGCCACATCAAAATCACACCCAGCTTTGGAATTTTAGCAAATATATTAAAAATAAAAATAAATTCACAGCTTGGCAAATATTATGCAAAGTATCGACGCGCGCATAGTAAAAAAGATGTACGCGAAACTTGATTTTTTTCTGGCAGTTTCGCTTTCATCGCTGCTGATGTCGTTGTGAGCTTTCAAGCACTGCGCTGCTTTAGTGTCCGCTGCTCTGCGCTGCAGCATCCATAACTCACCCACAAAAGTACATATTTTGGTTAAACATGTATACACACACATACATATATAGAAATATATATGCATATGTATGGAAATATGTAGGTACATATCTTTCGTACCCGTCGGGCACATCTTTTTGCCACTTTAACGGGTCTGAATTGCAGTTATTAACTCTGTGCGAACTGGATTCTGCCGTCGCTTTAGAGTAGCACCAGCAAAGGCAATGATGTCTATATACACACATATACATACATGCATATTTGAAGCGACTTCAGCTAGAAGCTATTACCTTTCAGCTTCTATTCGCTGCCACTCGCCACCTCAACATTCAGTCTTAAACGAAAGCTTACGCGCTGTGGAGCATTTTTTGCTAAGCACGCTATTGTGAGAAAGAATCGATAAAAAACTTTTGAAAGGACTTTAAGGATATTCCATATACGAAGTGTATTTATTGCAGACTTAAATTTAAAGTAGTGAAAATGTTTAAGATTTTATTAAGTGCAACATTGTGTGTGGCCATGTTTGGCGCTCTGGGTTAGTATTGAAATTCTAATATTACACTTTAATTAGTTTAAAATGCTGGTGTTAAATAAAAAATGGTACATGTTTTTGTATTTGCGGTGTTTATTTATGTATAATTCTCTGTGGTTCCACGAGGGAGCAAAGGGCCATTATGTGCACACCAAATCAAAAGATTTAAGACACAAACTTTTCTTTATTTTTATGCGTTCTTAGGTTTTTGAACCTTTTCTTGGGAGTAATACCCGTGTATCTAAAAATAAGAAGGAAACTTAAAAAAGTCGAATTTGAAATGAAATAATTTTGGCCATAAATATTTAATAACAATAAGGTTTTAATACAAAAAAATGAAATAAATGAATGATTTAAATTAATTAGAATTAAGAAGTTATAATTCTTCATATCTTCATTATTTTTCGATAAGGTCAAGTTTTAAATGAAATAAAAAATGAATAAAAATGAAAAACATAAAGTAAAAAAAAAAAAAATTATAATTAAAAATCATATTGAAATCATAATCCATGATATTTTAGAAATTTTTTAATTAGATTGGTTTTAAAATTGAGTAAAAATAAATAAATAAAATAAATTCAACAAAAAATCCAAATTTTCTGAAAGTGCTGTAATCGAATTTATTTATTGATTAAATTATAAAAAAACATATTAACCAAAACTAAATAAAACTTTTTTTATAATAAATACATAAAAAGAAATAAATCATTAAAAACCAATTAAATTATTGTTATTATTATTGGGTAAGGTCAAGTTTTAAATTAAATAAATAAATAAAAACTAATTCCATAAGAGACCAAGTTTTCTGAAAGTGCTGCAATCAATTTTTCGTATTGATCTAATCTAAATAAATAAAAATTTTAAATAAAAGAAAACTAAATAAATATTGACTGATATCATGACTGACAATTTTTTAATATAATGATCCTTAAAATTTATTAAAACAAATAAATAAATAAACAGAAATAAATTCTACAAGAATCCAACAAAGTATTGTAATACATTTTTTGTATTCAATTAAATTTAAAAAAAATTAAATAAAACTAAATATAATTATTATTCATATTTTTAGTATTTTCGGATAAACTCAAATTATAAAAGTAATACAAAAACAACAATAAAAACAAACAAAAAATAAAAATAAACTCGCATAAAAAGTAATAATATTATTATTTTCATTATTTATGATTGAAGTCAATTTTTGAATGCATAAAACGTAAATAAAAATTAATAAATAATGAAATAAAATTATCACAGATTTGTAAAGGATAAGCTCGGTGTCCATTTACGGTTTAAGAGGCAATACATAATTTGAATTCTTATTCCTGGAGCTTTCTTTTTGGCAAAGATATGTGTTCGCTAGGTAAGCGAGTTGAAATTCGTGGCTAACTGCTTCAGCGTATTTTTTATATATGGATGTTCATTTCATTTCGTTTATTTCAAGCCCAAAACACACTGACATTTATTGCGGATCACTTAAAACTAATATTAGTTAAATAGATAAATTAAATATATTACATAAAAAAAGAATTTTAAAAATTCATTTATTCCTTAACACATTAAATTGAAACGGAATAGAAGTCGGGATCTCATTGATGTCTCTTTGTACGCGGGCCCGCATAATTCGTGTAAGGCAATTTAATTTATTACGCAGGTTATGGGAATAAGTTTGCCCCCGTATAAGAGAGAGATGTCGTTGCTGACACTATTTTTGTGTTCGCTCTAGTAATATACTGGTGATTCGAAGGTGTATATGTAAGGTCTCGATCGCAGTAGTTGACATTCGTTTGAAGCGGAAAGATCCCTTTTTATCTGACATCAAAAATCTCTACGTTCGTCCCGAAAAAAAAGCTTCTGCGGAAAGTTATGCTTCATTATTACCTCTTAAAGAAAAGTGCAGCTGAAACGTATCGTATATTGATCAATATGTACGGTAATCACGCTCTATTAAATACAACTTTTAAAAAGTGGTTTCGACGCTTCCAAGTTGTTATTTCGACGTGAGTGATAAAGAACGCGAAGGGGCACCGAAAACTTCGAAGATACTCAACTACAACAATTATTGGATGAAGACGCACGTCGAACCTCTGATGATATGCCTAAAGAGTTGGATGTTGACGGTTCAACCGTCGGCAAACGTTTGTACGCGATGGAAATGGTCCAGAAAGCAGGTAACTGGGTGCCACATCAATTGAAGGAGATATCGAAGGATATCGGGAGATGTTTGGTGACTTGTGAGATGCTTCTCATGTATTATTTAAGGGGACAGATACCTGTAAACGGCCATATTTTCCCTGATTTTCATTAAAATTATTTAAAATGAAGAAGTCAATATATTTTTTTCAAAATTGACATACAGTTTATTTATACATTAAAATAATAAAAACATTTTTTTTATTTTAATAATTTAAAATGGCGGATGTGCACTCAGTTCTTCCAGGAAGGTCGCAGCGGGGCTTCTCAATCGGCGTGCATTGTACCATCGGCGTCAGTGACCTCAATACAAAAACCAAATTTTTTTTGTTTATTAATGTCATAATTTCTATATGAATTAAAAACAAATGAAAAAAAAGTTTGCGGAATAAAATGCTTAAAAACAAAAATTAATTTTAGGGCGAATTTTCCTACTATTTTTGCTTCGAAAAAATTATTTTTTCAAATATTTTCGAAATTGAAAATTCACATAGAAATTAATATCATAAAAAAGATGTATGCAAATTTTTAGGGAGATCGGTCAATAACTTTTCAAGTTATCGTGTACGCCAATTCGAAAAATATAGTTTTGAAAATAACGCGTCTAAAATTTGAATATACCTACCTCTAAAAATTTTCAAAAAAATTGTTCACATATTCCTAAAGGATTATATTAACATTTATGAAAAAAAATTTTTTTTCCAAATTTTACAGGTATCTGCGCCCTTAATTGTTTAAATAATTCGTAACTTTGGCTAATAAAGGACGGAAACTTATTCCCATGCCCAATAATAGCACTTTTAAAAAATCTGTGTTCAGTTTCATGTCATCATCAATTACTCTAATGTTCTTTCAAAAAGTACCGTAATAAAGCAGTTCAGTCGCTTAATTATAGAATTTAAACATCAAAAAAAAACCAAATAAAATTTTAACGACCGTAATTGCCAAATTTCACCAAAGGTGCTATGTCGTAATAAAATAAATATTTGAATTTCGTCGTCGAAAGTGCTCAGAAATAGCTGCACCTGAAATGAATATCAATTGCAAATAAGTGAAACATCTGGAATAGCAGGTACAAGCGGTACACTAAGGCAACCGCACCTAGAAATATACAAGTACCTGTAGGAACATATATAACGGTGGCTGGGAAGAAATAACCCAGCAATAATAGAAATAATCAAAGCAATTTAAACATTCCTTCAAATGAATATTTCTTTTAAGCGCTGCTTGTGTTGCGACATTTGAATGAATCTTTATTAATTTCCTTTTTGTTTTTGTTTTTTTTTTATTTATGCTTATTGCTTTTTGCTTTGTGGACATTTCAAGTTCGCATAAGCAAAACGTAAAGTGCTGATAATTTGTTGTTCTCCGGCTTGCTATAATTTATTACTACTTTGCATCGCAACGCGAACAAACAAATATTTCGCGATAGTAATCACTCTGTGAAGCGTTGTAGTCGAATTTCTAAGGCAATGTGGGCGTTAGTTTGTTGTTATAGTCGGCTAACCTTTAGAGTGTAATACAAAACTTTTATTTTTATTTTTTTAGTTTAAGCTAGTTTACGTATTTTCGTAGTATTAAAATGAATGAAAATGCGCGATGGGCTTGAAGATGAGTTAGGTTTAACAAAAATGCTACACAAAACGCCCAATAGGGACTCGTTACTGGCTATTCATAAATGTGAAATCAGTTTACTTAGAAACTCAAAATATCTCATTTTTTGTGCAAAAAAAACCGAAAATGTCAAATATTGCGTACTGATCGAATTTAAAAATAATTTATATTGGAAAAACTTTTATTTTTGGTGAACATCTTTGAATGCATTTGATTGCTAAGACACAGGGGTAGATCTCCGACCTACACTTCTGATGAAATTGGTTAACTTTTTCTTGAGGTTTGATGATGCGTAAGCGGTCACTCAGAAATTATCTAATCTTACAGCTCTAAATTGAATATGGCTGGTCTTCCTGGGGTTCATGATAACAGTTTATCACGAACCACATGTTGAGTTTAACATTTTCCCAATCTTCACTATTTTGTAACTCAGGTGATTAAAGAAGAAATTGAGTCGGTACAACACCTCCTCTGTGAATGTCTTGACGATTATATTTTTGAAGACCTGGGAAATTTGCAAAATATCTGACTGAAGGGGCTAGTTACCTTCTTACAAAGATCTAAGCAACTTAGTTCGGGGGGCGGAAATCAAATGCAGGTATCACAATGCTTTAGGGTCACCGAGTGTCTTATGTTAAAGAAGCAACCTGATAACCTAACCTAACTCAGGTATTCTTTTCAAAGTAGATGCTATGATTTATTCTTGCTGCTTTTCCGGTAATTTCTTCAATAATTTGACTACATTTTCAGGGAAGTTGTTTTTTGAAAGCACTTAGTACAAATCTGCATTTTTACTGTAGGTTTGTCTGCATTTGTTTCTCTCAAATTAGCGAATCTGGTGTATGGCATGGATACCCTTTATGGTATCAATTTCAGAAGACTGATGGCGCATGTTTTCTCTTCCTTTCGTCATTTAAAGATAATTGTTGGATCTGGCCTGTTCGGCAAGTATAGCAATTGTATGCAACAGAATTTACAACCTCAAAATGATAACTATCAATAGTGACGTCAGTGCCGATGCGCGAGTCCGCCGACTGTTTGTTTGATGACAGGAGGTACTTCGGTCTCGGATATCCATTTTGCCTCTATCTTTCGTCTTTGATATTACTCAAGGTATTGTGGATTGCCACTCCTTTCTGGAATCCATCTTGATACCCCATCTTTCCATATTGGCTATCTAAGAACTCTATTTGCAAGGAATGCATCCGTTGTGAGAGCTCAAATCGAATTCAATACTTAAAAAGAATATTTTTTTTGGTTAAATATTTGTGTATTTTTTTATTGTATATTTCCCAAAATATTTTCCGTGCACATAAAATAATATCACCTTCTTCAGAAATCTTTATTTTTCAGCTATGCCACTTTTTAAGTTAGCCTTCTCCATACAAAAACCTAATATAGGGGTTTTCAGTAAGAGCGCTTCAACTTTTGAACTTTTTTGAGTAAAACACAAACGGTTTGACTTTTTTAACTAAATTTTTTTTTATTATCGAGTTTGAACATATACATTTAAGTATGAAATTCGATTTCTTTTGCATGACCACCGCGTGCACGTTTTACGAAGTCCAATCGTTGAACCCAATTTTCGACCACTCTTTTGCATAAATCGGCCGAAATTCCAGTAATTTCGCGTTCAATTTTGGCTCTGAGCTCACAAATCGTCGCCGGCTTGTTACTGTAGACCAATGACTTCACATAACCCCAAAACGGGACGGCTTGTTAAATGGACCGTAAAATGGCCGTAATGCTCTTAAAGTAGCAGCAACAGAACGATTATTTTCATAAAAAATTTGCACGATTTGCAATCGTTGCTCAAGTGTGTAGCGTTCCATGATGAAATGTATACTAATGAAGTTTACAAATGACAAGCGAAAAATAAAAAAATATTGCGTCGTTCGCCCTCCCTATCGGAAAAAAGTTGAAGCGCACCTATTGAATAACCCATTATATGTAATTGCTTCGGTAAACATCACACTTCTCAAGTACACTTCTCGAGCCAGTTAGGCGTGTCCCAACCGGCTACTTATTCGTATGTGAAATATGAGGCGTCTAACAATACTGTTAGTTTAGAATAAAAAAAATCAATTATTTATAATTAGATGAACACACACTTACATACCTATATTCTAACAGTTATGCACTCAAAGGGGCATCTCGCTTCTAAATCGCAAAATTATCAGTTTCCGAATAGTTAATTGCAATCGAATCCGTAATTCCCAATAACAAATAGATGCATGCACTTATTCCTACGATCATTAAAATTTTTTAGTAAACAAGTTCGCTGCTTGACTCTTTTGTTTGCACTAATTTGGTCTCACAATTAATGATGATACAAAAATATATATGAAAGCAACTGCAAGACAAGAAATTTATTTGAAAAAAAAAAAAAAATTGTGTTATCAACCAATTTTAATCCACAGCAGCAGTTAACTTGATATAGCTTGTCAATTAAAACAACAACAGCAACGAGCTATTTGTATTTGTCGCATTTAGCCGCGCCTGCATATTTGTGGTTGTCTTTTGTGTGTGGTATCCAAGGTCGCCGTCTACGGTGGCTGGGCTGCTGCTGTTGTTGCACTGCACTGTGGTCAAACGGTGTAGTAAATCCATTGACTTTTCTTGCATTTTAAATTTTTGTTATAAATAATTTACCTGGCCTGTTTGACCAAATCATGAAACAAAATAAGATTTTACGAAAATTAAAATAATGTCTTGGTATGTCTACTGCCTTGGTAGTCACATGAAAAATAGCTGTCAGAAATTATCTTTGGAGCTTTGATCTCTTTAACAAACTGAAATACATTATTTCAAACATTATAGAACGTATGCAGAACCCTATGGATTTTGGAAAAAGTGATTCGAAAGCATTTCTTAATATTTAAAGAAAAACATGAGTAGCAGCGGCAGAGGGAAAATATATTGGCATCTGCTTGAAGCTGAAGTACACCGGTACTGATTTTAGTGATTACTAAACAAGCTTTCAAGTAATCGGAATATGTGAAGTAAAAAATGTGTGAAGAAGTAACATCTGTTAAAGGCATTAATAAATAAAACGAAACGAAACGAACAGAAATGCTTCCTAGAGACACTTCACAATACACATCAGATATACCTATGTAATTGGCGCTTATACCCTGCTTGGGTGTTTGACCGAGCTCCTCCTCCTATTTGAGGCATGCATCTGGATGTTGTTCCACAAATTGAGGAACCTCCAGTTTTAAGCCGACTCCGAATATGAGGAGCTTTTTCATGGCAGAAATATACTCGGTGGTTTGCCATTGAATGCCGAAGGCCGATTGCTATTAGAAAAACTTTTTCTATCGTTTTCCAAACTCTGAATTTCCGAATGGTAATAACGCACCAACTTATTCGGGTACGGCGGCCGCCGATACAGTCTTATAAAATAAATTCCCAAAATAAGTATGTGCCTTAATAAAAATGAACAGCCTGCTCCGATTACACAGGCCTGCAAAATCTCGCTTTTTTACAGCTACTAAAACCGCTATGGGTAATTCCTGAAGGTTTTTTATGCTCAAAATGAATATGACCTTGAAAATGCTCCAGCACGTCAGGATTTTTGGCAATTTGAGGTTAAATAGTCAAAAAATGCAGATTTTGGTATAACTTTTTTTATATTAATCGCAAAAATATTTTTAAAAATGGATTTTAAAGCTGAAGACTAGTACTTTGCGATGCCGTTGTAGAAAGCTGAAAAAAAACTTTACCTTGCTCAAAAAAAATTAAAAAAATGGCCAAAAATCCTGACGTGCTGGAGCATCTTCAAGGTCATATTCGTTTTCAGCATAAAAAACCTTCAAGAAACACCCATAGCCGTTTTAGAAACTGTATCTCGCAGGACTGTGAAATATATCCGATACATTTTGGTACATAAACTTTATTTTTACTTAATTGTAAAATATGAAAAATTGATTGGTGATATAACTTTTTAATAATTTTTTTTCGTAATCAGGACACCAAATTACAAAGTAATTAGTTAAAATTATCGAAAAAGTTTTTTGGTTGTTGGCCTGTGTTATTTTTTACTGAATTTCATATATGGAGGTTAAAAATTATATTCTCTTCTTCTTAAGGGTGAACACCACTGTGAACGCGTGAAAATTAAGTGATTTTCATGATTTTTTTTTTATAATAAGTCAGGACTATACGGCGGATGACCCATTAATTCGATGTTTTGGTTGCTCAAAAATGCAGTTGTTTGAGCCGATGTGTGAGAGCTCGCATTGTCCTGGTGAAGAGTGATCCGTCTTTGGCGATTGGTTTTCCTAATTTCTTGGAAGACAACTGGCAAACAAATGGCTGTGTCCCACTCAGAATTTACTGTTCTGCGTTGTTCTAGTGGTACGGTTGCGACATGTCCAGTTTTTCCGAAAAAACAGGCTTGGAAGTACTTCGTGCGCGAACAACTTTTGTTGGATTTGGCTCATCTTGAAACACCCATATAGCCGACTAGTGTTTACTTTCGGTCTCATATCCATAAATCCATGATTCATCACCTGTCACGATATCATAGACGTTTTTCGAATCCCCGCGATTGTATTTTTTGAGCAATTCCTTCGACCAATCGACACGAGCCTTTTTTTGAGCAATTGACAAATTGTGTGGGATCCAACGCGATAAAATTTTTTTGACAATCAAATGTTTATGCAATATTGAATGTATGCTGGTCCCACTAATGCCTAAGATTGTGTCAATCTCACGATAGGTCACATGACGATCTTGCAGTATCAGTTCGCGCACAGCATCAATGGTTTTCGGAACAACAACTGATTTTGGACGAAATTCACGAAATTCGTCTTGGAGTGAACTACGACCACGATTGAATTCACCATACCATCGATAAACACTCGTCCTTGACGGAGCTTCATCGCCAAAAAATGAATTAAGTTCATCCATGCAAGGTTGCTGAGTTAATCCACGTCGAAAGTTGTAAAAAATAATCGCACGAAAATGTTCACGATTTAATTCCATTTTGGGACCGAGATGAATCTTTTAAGTTACTGTAAACAACCCAAATGGCGCTGGTATTTCAAAACGTTCTGAGCATGTAAAAGCTAAACAATGTCAAACTTTGCGATACAGCTGTCAGTTGCCAGATTGCAACACCAGGGTTGCCAAATTCTGCCAAATAACTCACTACCTGCACTTATTCGGGTATTTTAGTGTATTGGGTATTTCGTCGATTTTCAAGATTTTAAGTTAAAATTTTTTTTACAATACATATTTGTGAATATACTCGTATCTACTTTAAGAAATGCAAAAAATCACAGTGATGCTCCCCCTTAACAATTAATGCCATTTTTATTAGTTTCATGGATCAAAAGTTATAGAATCGAAGAAATGCCCCTTCTTAGACCACTGTGCGCTATCTTTTAGCAGAATTTGTTACATAATATCGCCCAACTAAGCATCAACGCTGTGAGCATCTCCGCGGTGTCGCCTTCTTCACCTTCAGTCGCTGCTCATCTGCAGCGTATTAATTTTTTCTTTTTTTCTTTCAAATAAATTTTATTGCTAGGCAGCAGTTTGTGATTGAATTCACATACATAAATAAATAAAATGCATACAATCAAGTATATACGTGCATATGTATGTGCATACGTATCGTATGTGCCATAAAAGCTTACGGGTTTGTTAGTGGACAGTTATCGTGTTGGCTATACTGGCGAAACTTGTTTGCATTTAAACACTTTTGCTTTCAATGGCTCGCAGAATGTAACTGAACATTCGATTTTTGATGTTTACTTGTTGTTGTTATTAATGGCTTTTTGTATTTTTTTTTTTTTTTGGTATTCTTCTTTTCTCTACTGAACATGGCCGCTTCTTCAAGGAATGCAACTTATTATATAATATTAAACAATGCGAGGGTTTGTTGCTAATAAGTATTAAGAAAATAAAGGGTTTTCCAATAACAGGTGCTATTGGTGAGTGAATTGCGTTATTGAGAGATGATTAACGATTTTTTATGGCCGGTATTGGATAGTATTGATCTGGACAACGTTTCTTTTCAACAAGATGGCGCTACGTGCCACACAAGCAACGAAATCATTGATCTTTTACGGGAAAAGTTTCCGGACCGTGTTAGCCCTCAAAGAAGTGATCACAATTGGCCACCGAGATCTTGTGATTTAACACCTTTCGTCTTTTTTTTTTTGGAACCACGTGAAAGAGAAGGTGTACACCAACAACCCAGGGTCGATTCAAGACCTCAAAGATGGAATTCGTGAGGCTATCGAGGACATAGGGCAGCCAATTTGTGATTCGGTTATGGAAAATTTCATGAAACGGATATTGTCCTGTAAGCGTGGTCGTGGTGGTCATTTGCCTGATGTTATTTTCCAGTATTAACGGCATACCTTCCTCTTTATAAAGAAATAAACATCCGATCATTTATATTGAAAAATAGCATTGTGCTTTGAATGTCAAAATAACACCTCTGTTTGGAAAACCCTATATAAGAAATTAAATTTTTTTATTTTTAAGAGTATTCTCAATAAAAATGTACACGTTCTGCGTGTACCAGTTTTCACCAAGCGCTTTTGGAACTCTGATTGACGTAATTCCATGGCATGTGATTTGAACAAATCGCTTCTTTTGGTGTCGAAAAATGTTGGTCTTTTATAATATTTCGATTGGGTGGTATACTCAAGAATGCACTAATTTTTGCAAATAGCTGAGTTTGCACTTTCTTAATTCCTCAGCTGCGATGGGTTTTCATTATTTTTTTTATATTTAATGGCGTATCATACCATACCATTCTAGGTTGCTCTAATGGCAGGGTGGCGACATGTTCAAAAATCATGTCTTTGGCGAAATCAACGCATCTCGTTAAGAGATGCCTATCATTTGCGAGCTATGAAGGTGTTAGTAACCACCCCACCAAGATTTAATCGTCACTTGGCGATCAGAATAAATATAGATTTCTCTAAACGTAGTCACATTTTTACATAACCACATGGCCACCTCATTAATGGCTAGAATTTCAATCTGAAATACGCTACAGTGATTAGAAATACTATTAGTTTTTACTTCTTACAATACACGCCAATGTCAACTTTATCGGCAAGCTTTGAGCCATCATTAAAGAACCGTAGGCAGTTTTTTCGACCAAATATATTGTCAATCCACTCACGTGTAGCTAGAATTCTAGTGCCAAACAACTTATTAAAATATGATTCATCCAAACAACAGTCAACAGGATTAGTTGGACCCAAAACGAATGTTATGGCCGAGTGTCCAACACCTAAATCGCGCCATTGATTAGTTGCGGCAGGCCGAGCAGAAGTGTTAGCTGCATTCTATTTACCAACCAAGTCTAGAGGCGGTAAGAAGAAAAAAGTATTCAGAGCATCAAAGATCTAAAAGCGCCGCTGACACATATAAAAGCGCCATACGGTGCTACTTACTCTGCGTTGAAGTGATCCGCGTTAATAAAACTTGAACTCCGTTCCATGCGTCACCCTAGACAAATCCTATTGCTGAATAAAATTATATCTAAGTTCGATTATAACTGAGCTTTAGACAGTCGGCGCATAGTTTTGGTGAACCAATTCCACTAAATTTTCCGCTCTAAACCCCGACTAAAAGCGATAATATGTACAAAAAGATGTTTCCTACAGTAGACCTAAGTTCTTCTTGAGAATGTCATGCAAAAGTTTTTAAAGGGTTTTCCAAACAGAGGTGTTATTTTGATATTCAAAGAAAAATTATATTTTTTAATATAAATGATCGGATGTTTATTTCATTATAAAGAGGAAGGTATGCTGTTAATAGTGGAAAGTAACACCAGGCAAATGACCACCACGACCACGCTTACAGGACAATATCCGTTTCATAAAATTTTCCATAACCGAATTAAGAAATGGCTGCCCTATGTTCTCGATAGCCTCACGAATTCCATCTTTGAGGTCTTGAATCGACTGTGGACTGTTGAGGTAGACCCTCTCTTTCACGAGGCCCCAAAGAAAAAAGTCACAAGGAGTTAAATCACAATATCTCGGTGCCATACATACGAAGTCGGTTCAAAAATCGAAACGACTTGATTGTTTGGAGTAAACCATTTTTATATTTCGACATAGTCTCCTTTTACGACTATACACTTAGTCCAACGCTGTTCTAGTTTGTTGATCCCTTCCGAATAATAAGATTTGTCCAAGTCGTTTCTACAATCCCACCAGCTATTTCTTCGGATTGGTAGCCTGGGGGTTCCGAGGGAGCCAATTTTGGAGAAATTTGCCACGATAAGGCGTGAGCTGGTGCTTTGTCTTGATGAAAAAGGACTTTTTGAAACTCATTGGACTTTCTCGATTCAAACGAATGCCAAACACAAAGACATACGCCGATCTGGCTGAAACTTGGTGTGTGTTCTTCCAAGAGATGCTACTAACTCAAAATAACTTCGATGAGTGCCAGTAGTGTTACCTCTATGACTTTGCACGGACTTTTCAAACGACCCTCGCACATATCAAAGATGTCTAAGGTATGCTAAATAATCATTTCTCTAGATTGACGCTAAAAAGAAAGGTTTACTCCTTAAAATTGGGCTTAGAATGAATGGCATTGAAAAATGAAGCATAACAGAACTCGAAATCTGGTTGAGTTGAAGAATGAATATTTCATGTGCCTATATGCAATATAAATACACTCGCCAGACAAAGCGTTCTGAGTACGGCGACCATTAAAAACGTCAAACTTCATGATGACATTGTCAGATTTCTTATACAAACTCATTCACACTGGTGTTAGCAATCCAAGCAACGTCCAAAAAAGTAAAGGAAAGCGTTTATATTAATTGATTTTATGTAGCAGCCCTAAGTATGCGCGCATTATCATTAAAATGTTTTATATTTTTATATTATAAAATAACTCATTACTCACATTAATTGTGGTCAAAGCACATCTAATGCATTTAGTAAAGGTGTAAATTTTTTTAAATCAGTGCACTGATGACACCCAAGGTGAAGCAGCGTCAAACAAATAATGAATACAAAAAGAAATTTACACATACCCGCATTTGTTTATATGTATGAGGAGACATGTGCGAACATAATATCAAAGTACAATAATTATGTTATTTCCAACACGTAATTTAAATGTATGCATGTACATACTTACATATGTATACTAGAGTGCATCACTGGCATTCCAAAAAACAAAAATTATGTTTTTCTATCGGTATTATAAAATTTATTACCTTTTAAGATTTCCACCAAATAAAATTTCGGAAAAATCTTAAGATTTACGTGCGCTGGAACGATTGAGCGTACCTTCAAAAATCGAGATTTTTGATAAATAAAGTTAGTTTCTAAAAATATGTATCCCCAAAATCGCCGCAGATAATTGAAAATTTTATGTCGAAGAAATCTACATACAAATGTTAACAAATGTATCAGCTGAATCAAAACAATGATATATGCAAAAAAGAGTTTGGGACGTGAATAGGTTAATTTTGAATTGAGAAATTCGAAGAAACTACCAAGAAATATATCAATGGGCTTAAAGTCACTCTAATACTTTAGCTATAAATCTATTAGATAGTAATCAAACCACTAAGAGATTAAATTGATGTCATCGGTTGGATTAGCTAGATAAAGAATTGGACAGTTCTTAAAAAAAAATGGTTTGTGTTGGTTATTCTCACTGGAGGCTAACCGCTTCAATTACCGTGGGTTAAATTTCTACCAAATATTCCTAACACTTGCTAAATGTTATAAAAAGGGATTGCAAATAAAAGTATCAGAAACAGGAAACAAATTGGTTGATTTATTCAAGTTTTCTTTAAAGCTATCCGCCAAAAAAAGCCAAAAAAGCTTGAAAAATCGTATTATTTATTATTTTCATTCTGGGCATAAAATTTTTAAGCATTTAAGCGGACCTTAACTTTTCTAGTATTTAATTTGTGTGTGCCAAGACGATGTTGTCCCTCAAACCTACACTTTTAAACCACCTCCGAATGGCAGACAGTTTTTTTTTATGAGTAGTTTTTTCATGGTAGAAATACACTTTGAGGTTTCTCATTGAACGCCGAGGAGCGACCGCTAACTAGGAACTATGAACAACTTTTTCTATTAATTGGTTTTTTTGTATCAGAGGTTTCGAGGCTGTTCACTTCCAAACAACTCGGTTACGGCGGCCGCTAAACACGTCTATTATCTGAGGTTTTTTGTTGAAAAAAAAAAACATTTTTATTTATTCTAATTCTAATTCTATATATAAAAAGGTCGATTTTTACAGATATTTTCAGTTCAGTAGAGTCCACGAAATATTTTTGCGGAAGTCTTAAAATATAATAAATTATTATACTTATATATGTATATATGTATTCATTTGGGGAAAATAAAATCCATTATTTTTGGGTAAAATTTTTGCACAAATAAAACTGTTTTATGGTCGATCTTTACCTCCTGGACGATGCTATGACTGCTAACATGCCGGTCAAATTCAATTACTTCTGTGATTTTATCGGCATTTTTAACATCAAAAATGCCTCAACGGCATCGACGAAACCAAAATTGCACCTTATTAACTGTTACAGCATCAGCGCCATAAACTCCATTCACAATTTCAGCGGTGTGGCTTGCATTTTCGTCTTTATCAAAGAAATATTTTAAACTGCACCGAATTTTCTCTTTGTTGACTTCCATTGTTAACACCCTGTAGCTCACAACAGAATGGGGCAAACAGAAAACAGCAAAAGAATTTTTTTAGTGTGAAATGTCACATTGACAATGAGTATAAACTTTGAATTATTTGATCGATACTGTATGAGATATCCATCACTACAGTCATCTACCGAGAAAATAATGAATTTCATTTCCCCCAAAATATTATATAGTATATATTTCTCGTGGTTCATAGGAGAAACAAAGGGCCTCAACACACAGGTTGATGTTAAGATTTTTTAACGCAAGAAATTGTATTTGTCTCTATAAACGATCTGCTTGTGGCGCTTCTGCTTCAACTGGTCGCCTCCCCACCCACACCATTGACCAACAAAAACAAAATAAAAAGAGAAAATAAGATTAAAAGAAATAAAATTAAAAAAAAATCTAAAAACAAAAAAAATTAAATAAAAAGATTATAAAAAAAAATTAAAAAAATGAATTTTGCTCCAACAAATTATTATTTATATAAATAAATAATTTTATTTTTTTTATTATATTATACTAATTTTTTTTTTAGCGAGACACCCTAATGTGCCTACATACATATATTTGCCTTTTACACGCTTTTCTTGTCAACAAAACGCTGACAAATAGGCTAACGCGTTACCGGCGTTTTATTAGCTTCACATGCATACTTACGTACTTCACTGGGTTAATCGCCGCTTTATTCAAGCGAAGTTATTCAATAATGAACTCAGCAGTAAAAATAGATTTTAGTTATTTGGTTTTCGTTGGGGAACGTACTATACTTTTATAAAAAAACATAAAAAACGTATATTTAAAAAAAAAACGAAAACTTGGTACATATTTCGGCGCGCTTCCATTATTTGAACGCACACCTCTTTTATCAACTAATTGCTAATTTATTATTTCACCACTTATTCAAATTGCGTTAAGTACGTATTTGTGTTAGTGCGGGATTTTATTTAATATTTCTGTGTACTTTAGTTCATCATTCATCTTATTTGTATTCGTGTGTTTAAAAAAATTTACAATAAAAAAAATCAACTTGAACTTCTCATCCACTTCATTCTTCACTCTGTCTAGGTAAGCAATTTAATTCAAAATATATTAATGAATTCCGTTTTATGCTTTTCTCTCTCTTTCACCTTCCAGCTAACGGCCAATGTCAGCAACCCAACGGCACCCAACCCATCTCTGGCTCCTGCGATGCTTATATCGAGTGCAAGGATGGCGTTGCTGAGGAGAAACTCTGCCCCGATGGCCTACTCTACAATCCAAAATCCTCTGGCTATCCTTGCGGCTATCCAATCGATGTCGAATGCTCACAGGCGCAAGCACGTCTCCAGGCCGCCCAACCAACCGACGAATGCCCACACCAATTCGGTTACTATAGCATGGGTGATTCCCGCAATTGTGGCAAATTCAAGAACTGCGCCTCCGGACGTGGTTTCGTATTCGACTGCCCCGAAGGCTTGGCATGGAACAAGGATACTTACAAATGCGATTGGCCCGATCAAGTGCCTGACTGTGATGCCGAAGCTTTCCTAGGTTTTAAGTGTCCACCACCGAAGCCATCGCCCAGAGGTGCATTCATTGGCGAACCCGAAAAGGAGTATGATTTCTATCCATCGAACGACAACTGCCAGGTCTATTTCATTTGTATAGAGGGGCGTCCACGTCGTATTGCATGTGATGAAGCGAGCGCCTTCAATCCGGAAACCCAAATCTGTGACGACATTGAGAATGTGCCTACTTGCAGTCCTGACGTACAACAGCGTGGACAGGAGATTAAGAATGCGCGCCTATCAGCGCAGACGGCGGCAGCAGCGAAAAGGAGATTCTAAGAAATAATACAAATTTACTTACCTACTTTAAAATGTTTTTGTTTTTTCTTTTTTTGATACTCTAGTCCATAGTGAAAAATGAAAAGATTCAATTTGGCCACTTTGTATGTTTTTGTCATCAATTAAATCGGACAAACAAACAGTTATGTGCGTGTTTTATTAATTTTTCTTAGCTTTGTTAGAATTTTGCACCTTTAAATGAACTAAAAACTAAAACTGTGCAAATTTTTCTATCGATTTCAGGTAAAATTGTTTCCTAAAGCTAGCATTAATGTATTTCCACGACCTCGCTTTCTGTGCATGCACTCCTCTTCTTTACATAGTTTCTATTTATCTTTTCGTTTATACATTTCTTGCATATTAATTTCTTACTTACTTTTATTCGAAGCAGCAAACACTCCCCTTATTTATGGATTATGATTTCATTCAAGTGGTTGCCACGGCTGGCTTCGCACTAGCGCATCGTGTTAACGCAATTTTCTAAAACCTTCTTGACGGTTTCTGGCTCTACCGCAATGATCAAAAAGTTCCTCCAGCTGACGCTTTAAGCCAATTGATTTGAGTCCTGTTTTTTGTTAGATTGTAACATTTGTGGTTAACTGTTCTACCAAAATTTGTTCGCCACAATGGGGTCTACGTTCGGAAACCGGCAAGAAAAGGTTTTTTTACATGTAGAATCTAACAATCAAGTATTTGTTGTTGTACTAGCAGCATGTAACATTTCCCATAAATGTTTGGGTAGTTCTTCATGAAGTGACAGACCTTAACTGAATATAAATCCGGGTCGTTCCCGTAAAGTAGAGCCAAATATCGTCGAAATGAAATCAAGTAGTCGGTTATTCACGGAAATGCGTCGTTGCTCTATATCCTGCGGGCAAGACTTAATTTTCATATAGTGATCGTCGACGCGTAGTATCAAATCAGAGATTTTGATATCAGTGTCTTAAATTTATTGTAGAGTATTGCCTCTCGTTGTACTGTGGCAAAGTGGGCGAAAGGCGTGATGTAAGGCCAGGTTGTAGTATGCACCATTTCATAAGCGGTTTGAGAAGTGCAGCGAGAAGTGATGATGAATAAAATAATGACTAATCAGCTATGCTTGTTGCATATTTGTAGATGATAAGAATCTTAAACGTAAGTTACTTAACAATGGCTTTTTTGTGCCAGATATAGTATTTGAAAACACTTTTCTTCTATCAAGCGCCAAACAGACACGTGCTTGTAGATCAGCAGAATTCCCCAGTTTTAGATTCAGTAACTTTGAATGATATCAGAATCAGTTTGTTTTGGGAGTTTGGCCGAGTTCCTCCTCCTATTTTTGGCGAGCGTCTTGATGTTGTTCGGCAAATGGAGGGATCTAGAATTTTAAGCCGAATCTGAACGGCAGATATTTTTTATAAGGAGCTTTTTCATGGCAGAAATCCACTTGGAAGTATTCCATTGCCTGCCGAGAGGCGACAGCTATTAGAAAAAACATTTTCTATCATTTTGGTGTTTAATGCTCGATAATTGGAATCTACGCACTTCCGAATGGTAGTCATCCACTAACTCATTCGAGTACGGCGGTGACCAAGTTTGCCATTGCCCACATTAAAACGCTATAATCAACTTTATGGACGAACAAAGGGCAAACGAAGTTCTCATCAAGTATGAAGAACGGCAGTGGGAGATGTCAATTCATGTTAAAAAGATTTCAGAGGACTGTTCAAAATGATCAGACCATTAATCGGCTCTCAGTGAATTTGAAAAAGAATCAGCTGATTACCTGCCGTCACCGGGTCATGACAGCGGTTTGTTTACGGAAAAACTGAGATTGTGTTGGTGATAAACAATAGTGTTTACTCATTTTGCTTCGTTGCTGTCTGAATAACGATTGATTGTGCAAGTATGTCAAGACGGTTTAAATGAGCGAACAGAATTATATTACCGAGTACCGAGACGGTGACGTAGATGCCGAAGTTACGCACTCAATTTCGCACACTCTAATCAGCTACAACTCAAAACAGCCAAGAGAGACTCCGTCATGAAGGTTAAAGAATTCTTGTTTGCTGCATTCTTAATGGTAATAGGATGGTCTTCTATAAAACATCAGTCTAAATCCAGTCATAATCTGTATTGAGACATCGTCCCCCAAGTATGATCGGCCCCAGTAGACAGACTTATTCGGCGCGTTTGCACCAGATTGTGCTAAATTATGGCCATTAAAGTGACCTACAAATAACTTTTAGTCGATACCACACAAACAGCTGACGTTTTTTTCTAATAAAACGTTATACAATTTTTATTTCACCAAGCTTCCAACGTTTTTGCCGGGAAAACTAAAGTTTCTAAGCTGCTCAGAAGAAGTGGCAAAGTAAGATGAAGTGATAAAAAGTAGATACCAGCTTTCTTACATACAGCGTAAATCGGAGTGGTTCTTGTGAATTCGGGGTGAAAATTTAGATACATTTCAGAGAGGTAAAAAGAATGAATGGAAAGAAGAATGGGTCATTATAATAAATATTATCTTCAGATACTCTGACCAATATGAATTGAAATAATCTTCCATTAAATTAGCTATTTGAAACCCAGCTTGAAAAGGTAAACCATTTCCATGAATGTGAATAGACCAGATATGGAAGTACTTGAATCCATTTGGGGTCTTTGAAATCGTTTGCATATTCTCAGATTTTGTGCATTTAACACCTTTTACTTTTTATATCACAATGGCGGCGTAAAGTACGCTCCATTTGGATCAGTTTAAAAATATCGCACCCTAAATACAAAAGGGGCACAACTCAAAATTTTCCACACTCGAGCTTGACTTGTTTACAGTAGCACAGAAAACAAACTATGTGACATATCACGCTGAAATTTGCCATGTAAGCTTATAACAGTCCTACCAAAAAACAAAAAATTTATTTTTGCCATATGTCATCCGCGGACCGTTTAATTGATAACGTCTCGTTCATATTTGAGCAGAAGTACATTTTGAGTTGTGACCCTTTTGTATTTAGGGTGCGATATGTAATTATAAAACATAAAAAAGTGTATATATTCACCTGTTATTAAAAAAAACTTACTCACAATTTATTTTTAACAAAATTAATAACTCTTCATCTTTCCCTTCTTATATTCCATTAAATAGCCCACTCCGCTCGAAGCTCATGCCCCGAACCGAATGGCCGCTTCGCCGATGATGAGCAGTGTGATGCCTATCTCGAATGTAGGGAAGGTGTGCCAGAAGAGAAACTTTGTCCCGATGGCCTGCTCTTTAATCAGCGCACCAAAACAACTGGCGATTGCACATACTTGCCCTTCACATCCTGCAAGGAACGCGCGCGCCTACAACCAGCCAACGGTACCGCCGAATGCCCACGTCAATTTGGTTTCTACCCATCAAGCGATCCAAAGAATTGCGGCGTCTACAAGAATTGTGCTCACGGCGAGGCTACACTCACCAAATGTCCCGAAGGATTGGCTTTTAATGTTGAATCATATCAATGTGACTGGCCTGATCTAGTTGCTGAATGCGATGCTGAGGGTTTTCTCGATTTCACGTGCCCACCACCAGAGATTGTCGATGGTGTGGAGAAGGAAGTGGACGTTAGTCCCGAGGGTGAGCTACGCTATTTCCGTCATCCCAAAACATGCAAGAAATATTTCGTATGCGTTAATGGTCATCCACGTTTGTACAATTGTGGCAAGTACTTGGCATTCAATGTGGAAACGAAGTTATGTGACTTCTACACACATGTGCCGGAGTGTTATGCACTTTTGAAGGAAAAGAAACTGGCTGCGGCCGCCAAGCAGGCATGAGGCGTTATACCCTAAACTGTTATAGTTCGACTGCGTGTCAAATTGTATTTTATTTTTGCCAATAAATCCAATTAAATTCTGAGAGCTTTAACGATAACTTACATAATATATTTTGTAAATGAAATAATAATTAAATATTTAAATAAATATTAAAAAGTGTATTGCGTCTTAATTTCGACTTGATACTCACGGCTAAGCATTTGGTGTCTAGGAACAATGCTGATAAATCTTATGTGCTGAGCAACATAGTTGAGCAAACATGTTGTGTTGCGCTACGTTGCTTATTAGTATTTTGAGTCTAACAACATTGATGATAAACATTTGGTGCTTAGCAGCATTAGTCACAAACATTTTGAGTTAAGTAAACGTTGTGAGTCGACTATGCAGACTCTGAATAATTTTTATGGGTATTTTTCTGCTTAAGAAAAAATTTTAAGAAAAATAAAAATAGAAATTGTAAAAGCGGAATTGTTTGAAGTAAGCTGACATTTTTATAATTTAAGTAGCCGTAGTTAAGGGGGGGGTAGGGTCACAAAATCGAAATTTTTTTTCTTCACTCATCTTATAGTAAATCATTTCAAGAATGTTGTGTCAAAATTTTAAGTGGATCGGAGCAGAACTCTCAAAGTTATAGCCTTTGTAGGCACTCTACCTCGAATGCGGAGCATCGATAATTTCTCAGAGTCATTTTTTCAAACGCGTTTTTCCCGAAACGACTTCTTAAAAGTCGGTGCCAATCACAACTCCGAAACTATTCAACCGATTCCTTTCAAATTTGGCACACGTTTTCTAAATCAAAAATACCTCCCCCCTACACTGTTTTTTTTTTATTTTTTTTTTTTAAGGTTGTTTTTCACTTACAAATATGGCGAAATTTTTCGCCAAAAATGCTCGTTTTACGTTTTTTTGCCACCAAAACTACAAAAATGAAAAAAACAAAATTTTATTAATGTAGGGGGGAGCATTACGTCATACTTTAACTGAAAAATTCGACTTTTTTAGTTTCAGATGATTCTACGACGAATGCCGATTGGCACCGCAGAGCACCTCTCGAAAAACATATCTCCAAAAAAAACTCTGTCATGGGCTTATTTGTCAATATTTTATTATTAATATTTTTTAAAAACTTATTGAAAAGATGTACAATAACATGCAACTGATTTTATTAAAGTATCTTAAGCCATATTTCTGTAAAAAATTCAAAAAAAAGTGTTTTTTTTTTAGCGCTAAACCCCCCTTAAGTTATTTTATTACGATTATATGTGTGATGTAAGAATCGTTAAAACTAAATTTGGAAGATGAAAAATCGAAAGCCGAAGAATTTGAAAGTGAGTTAGATTCTTTTAAAGCTCTCTATATGGGAGCATGAGATACAGAAAAAGTTTTAACTCGCTGTAGAAAAAAAAGGTCATTACTTCGAAATCATTTTGGTGGGAATATGAAAGTAAATGTACTCAAAAAGGAAAGATGAGTCAGTTGCTCCACTTATAATGTCAAACAAAAAAGAGAGTGAAAGAATAATCCTTCTGCAATGTAACGACTTTAAACTTATTAGTAAGCACTTAGCGTAATAAGAATGAATTGAATGCTTCAACTTCAAAGACTTAAATAGAAGGAATTGACTCCTCGAAATTCAAATAACTAAAGGCAAAAAGAACAAGGGTGTTTCGAACACGTACAAGCTTTTTGTATGGCAATATTTTTGGCATATTCCAACTTAGGCCGAACGAGGGAAGCGTATAATAACTTTAACGTATAAGGATCAGTAAAGTCCTTGCAAAACCTTCGACTAAAAGCTACTATGGAATATTATTTGGCAATTATGTTGCTTAAAGGGATGTGAAATAAAAATGTCGTGCCAAAAACAATTCCAAGATAAGTGATGAGTAGTTCGACATGAGTTTCTGATATACATACATATATATTAAGAGGTTGAGATTAAGAAATGATATGTACAAATTTTACAATGTACACAGCGAGAACAAATTCGCTGAAAAAAGTTTCGTTATTTTTGCTTTTGTTCATATGCGTTGTCTATTCATAAATTATACTCAGTTTCGTGGAAAATTTCGCTTGTTAACAATAGAGTGAGAAGGTAAAGAAAATCACATTCCAGTGATCGCATTCCACAAGTCTGATAAAAGAGCAAGTGAGATTTATGAGTTGAGAAAACGTAATATTTCGTGAAAGTTTGTTTACCGCACGATCAATCGTTTTTCCAAAACGTCTGAAGTGACAGACAGAAAAAGAAGTGGTCGACCTGGCATGGCTCGAACCAGTGCAGCCATAAACGCCATCCGGAAAAGAATTCGCAGAAATCCCCTTAAAAAGCAGAAAATCATGTCTAGGGAAATGAATGTATCGAGCAAATCCATGTCAAGACTAATTAGAGGTGATCTCCACATGAAAGTCTTCCGTCGCTCGGCTGGTCATCTTTTGACAATGCGCTTAAAGAAAATTTGACTCGACAGATGCAAGCAGCTTCTTCGGTGGCACGCGGTCAACGGACATGAAAATATTCTTTTGCAGATAAGAAAATGTTCACTGCTTTAAGTTTTTAATAAGCAAAGTGAAAAAATCTATGCTAAAACTTCTAAAGACGTAAAAAATGTTGTTCCAAGAGTTCAGCGTGGTCACTAGCCTCCGTAATGGTTTGGTGGGGAGTCTCTTTTCATTTCTGCAAAAGAACTATGAGCCCATAAATAGGAAATAGTATTAGGAATACCCTCGAGTTGCACGATTAATTGATTCCGTAGAACTCGAAACCGTGAAACTGGAAACTCAGATTTAGTATAACATTTTAATGAAAAGGTCTCTAAATACCTATAGCTTAATTATATTATATTATCCGTTTCATGGAAATTCGTAAACCGTACATCCGTATACCTTGAGGGAATGTCGTATTTTTTTCCAGTGTAACTCGAAATCGTGCAACACATGTATCATTAGGGATACCTGTATTACGACGGAAGTGGAAAAAATGCGGTCGCAAACGAATATGCGCAACAGAATGAAGCTACGGGAAATTTGACGTTGGTCAGTCACAAAAAAAATTTCAAATTTTCACTTTCAATTGAGTAAACACAGTCGCTTGAGGTCGTTAAATCCCTTTTTTTTGTTTTTTTTTTTTTTATTACCCGACTGACTAAAGTGCAGCAGTAAAATAACGAAATGCCACCAGGCGCCCATAACACATGAGTAGGGGGACGACAAATTGCGCAACGGAAATAGTTACGCCTTAATGTATGCCTCACAAAAGGCTGTATTTGTTTGGTTTATGTCATGATTCAATTATACAAGGTTAAGTAAAGTTTGGCAACTGATTTCGGATGCTACTTAATCCATTGATGCAATTTGGAAGCAAGGGAAAAAAGGGCATAAGTTTATCCCCATTCTGAAAATGTAGTAAAAAATTGAAAAAGGTCGTTGTAAGCTATAGAATAATTTTATGTTATTTTATAAGTGGTACTTAATTATTTATATTTTTAACTTAACTATTCCCATGGATTTGTGTCATATATATATGTATTTTGACCATGCATCGGATTGGAATCTATATGTGCCACTTGTAAACCTACACTGAAGTAATAAAATAATAAAAACAACTTGAGAATAGTGGAAACTCTTAACGAGGAAAAACCACTTTTATTTCGTCACGTCCGCTAATCATACATTTGATTTTTTAACGAGATTACCTGCAAAGTTACAAGTATAAAATCTATGTTAAAAAAAGATAAATTTATATATACGCAGAAACACAAGTAGACGCCCAAAGCATTGCATACTTTACTTATAATTATCTTTTCGAATGCTCATTGTTCTCTTCTTTTGTTTATTGCACCGGTTAAGATGCTTTATTCGAAAGTGCATCTGGCATTTAAAAAAAAATCGTTTAACATCATCGCGTAAACTCACGTTTTTACTTAATGTGAACAAATTTTGTAAAAATGATATCCCACCGTAAAGCTCCCTGCCGTTGAACTTGTTATACGCTGATTCCAACATTTTAATGTTATCCAAGAACTCGGTGCTTGGTTTAACTAATCCGCCCTTAGATAAAGTGTCAACCCAAGTAAATGTAGGCTCATTGCATGAACAATCGGTCAACTTTAATTTGCGTGTTATGTAACCGGCAATATATTCAAGGGCATCTTCGTGTAAGCTATCAAAGTCAGCGTCCTCATTTAATGAATCGTTGGCGAAGAGAGAGTCGTCTGAAACTATCTCATCTTCTGTTAGCAAACTTTGTAAAGTTTCTAAAGAAGTATCATTGAGACGGAGCCAGTTAGTTTCGTCGGCCTCAACATTGCCACGATCAACTAATATTGAAGTATTTCGTGCTGTTAATAGAAAGCATTAAGTTATTCAGAAATGAGTAATATATGCATTCATTCACCTAATAAATATCTTCGTAATCTATATTTAAATTCCATAGGACTAGGATTGTCATACAACCCGCCTTTGGCACGCATCGCCCCGAAAAAATGCTCCAGTACATCCTGATTTAATCGATAAGTCAGAATGTACTGAAAGCAGTACTTTTCCTGAACATAACGATATAAGTCCCTGAGGGACTTGTTGCTTAGTTGTATGCCTCTTTGAAAAGGCATCATTGAAACAATGATTTTCACAGAATTTTCAATAGAATTGAAAGATGCGAAAGTCTAAGCAAAATGGAATAGGTAAAACAGTATTGCCTGCTAACTTTTTCAGCAAAAGTTTTAATTTCTACGCTTTTGAGTATTTTTTCTTTAGAATTTGCTCTGAAATAAAAAGTAGCTTTTCCAAGAGGACAACACGGATTTATTAAGTTGCTTCAAGATGCCTAACACAGGGTGAAAATTAGGCTACTTACATCACCTTTAATTATTGCTTCATGGGTTTATGTAGATATAAAACAAGTGTGGCGGCACAGAGTGACACAGATTACAAGCAACCACTATGAAATAAAACGCATTTCATTTTTTTGTTTTATTGTTTACCTCCATTTGTGTATTTATTTATTTGTTTAATATTAATGATTTTTAAGTCAATTGCATTTAATTGCATTTAATTGCTAAATTACTAAATTTAATTTTAAATTGTGTTTGTCTATAAGTATTTCGCTCAAATGCTATAATTCATTAATCAATTCATACAGCATACGTTTGAAGTTTTTTTTTGTTTGTTTTTTTTTGTTTTCTTGTAAATAGAACTAACTAAAAATTAAGAACTAAATTGGCAAAAACTAAGCTAATAGTTACATATTAAGTTTATAGTGAACTCAAAAGCATATAATTAATTGGCTGTTAATGAAACTACTTACAATTATAAATGGAAGCAAAAAGGCTAACAGTAGTTCTACATAAATATAATTCGTATTCAGTATTCGTAATTACAATTTAATGGAACATCTGGAAAACTAACTTGGTAATGAGGAAAGTATTTTTTCTTGTTTTTTTTCTTTGCTTTGAAGTGTTGAAATAAACTTAAATATTTCATTTAGTGCTTACATTTTTTTAATTTGTTTTCATACAAGTTTTAGTAAAGTAATACTTTACATGCAGTTTTTTTATTTTGTAATTATTCTGTTTGAAATTCTAGAAAACTATTTCTACTCTTGCAATTCCTGACTTAAGCGTAATAATATTTACTTAAAAATACACAACGCATTTGAGAGTGCCACAAAAAGTAGAATTATTAAAATACTCGTATATTAAATTTAAGAAGTCAAAATGGCGCAAAAAATACATTACAATAAAAGTCCTATGGAAGTAATTCATTGAATTTTTAAATAAAAATTAGAATGAAAATAACAAAGACATTTCGTAGTTGCAGTGAGTGATTTGATGCGCAAAAATTAAGGAATTCAAATGCATATTTTTCTCGGAATTTCGAAGATACATTTATATGTATTTAAAAAGTATTTACAGCATTTTTCAATATTTTTTTTATTCCAATATAGCTAACGCTAACTGATGTCGATCTCGTTTATTTCTCTATTTCTTTAGTGTCGTGAATTTCGTTCGCGAGTTGTAAAGAAAAGGAGATGCCAGAGCCATGTGAAAATACTTCATCATCATCCTTGGCTGTCAGTCTGCTGCGTTCTACAAACAAAACTCGACTAGGAGATTTCACCACTCAAAAATAATCAATTGGGAAGCAAGAAATGTGCGTGAGTTGAAATTTCCTAGACCAATTTTGTTAACGGAATGGGCCAGCCACTGCAGCTTCTTATCTTTAATAATGAAAATTACCATTACAAAGAACATACAAGATTGCGATTTTTATTCGCGATACCGATTCGACAAGGCTCAACAGTAGTAGTCAAAAACCATTTAAATACAGAAGTTGCATTTAAGGCCTGTTCAGCTAACAAAACTCTCGGATAGGAAATTTAACGACCCACAAATTAATTAGAAATAATTAGAATGAGTTTAGAATCATTTAATTTTGGGTGGTCAAATTCTCTATACAAGTTCTCTTAGCTGAACGAGCCGGAAACTGCACCTTCATGTATTTACATGTATTTTAACTACTACTGTTGAGCTTTGTCGAATCAGTGCCGCCGCTAAAAAATCGTCATATTCTTATTCGCATGGGTTAAACCTTTTTTTATGTATATTTTAGGACCTCTAAGTAACGTAGCATTGACAATAAGTTTTAAATATTTTCAAATCGAATTTTTCTTTAGAATTAAAGTATTTAGATAAAAAAACACACAGTAGGCGTGTGCTGAAAATGTGCAAAACAATTTTTTTTTTTAATTTTAACAGCTTTTTAACTGGTTTAGCACCAGCTGTTGGCAATTTAATGTTTAAAGTCAACTTCTTGAGTAAATTTTAACCGAAGCTAAGAAACAATTAGAGGCTTCTTACCGCCAGTAGCAAAATTTTGTTTGCTCTTCCGCAAAACAAAAACAAAATCCACTGATTCATTATTTTTTCGTTTTGAATGACTTTTGATTTTATGCATAAAAGACGTTTTTGTATATTTTTGAGGCTTTTCTTCCGCAAAAAAAATTCTGATTCATTATTTTTGTTTTTTAATTTTAGCTGAAGCTAAAACAGAATTAGAGGCTTCCGCCAAAAAAAAAATCTGATTCATTATTTTTGTTTTTTAATTTTAACTGAAGCTAAAAAATAATTATAGGCTTTTCTTCTGCAAAAAAAAAATCTGATTCATTATTTCTGTTCTTTAATTTTAACTGAAGCTAAAAAGGAATTAGAGGCTTCTCTTCCGCCAAAAAAAATTCTGATTCATTATTTTTGCTTTTTATTTATTTCGTTTTTAATTTGATTTTTTCACTTAGTTTTGTTCCGCTTTATTTTACTTTTTAATTTATTAAAAACAAATTTCGTTTCTTATTACTTATCCTTTTTTGAATTTGATTTTTACTTTTTCATTTGGTTTTGGTCCCTTTTCACTTTGCTTTGCTCCAATTTATTTTATTTTTTTTTTAATTTATTAGTCTTTTCTTATTTATTTTTTCTTTATTTTGTTCTTATATATTATATATTTTTTTTTTATTTGATTTGTTTTTGTTTTACTCCAATTTATTTTATTTTTCAATTTATTAACATTTTTTTTTCTTAGTTTTTTCTTATTATATTTTTTTTTTGCATTTGACTTTAATTTTTTCACTTGGCTTTAGTGCAATGTATTTTATTTCTTGATTAATTAAAATTTTTCTTTTTTATAATTTTTTTTGTTACATTTAATTTTTATTTTACCGCGTTTTTGGTCCACTTAATTTAGTTTTTTATTTTATTATTATAAAAGAAATTCTTTTTCTTTCCCTATTATTTATCCTTTTTTAGATTTGATTTTTTCTTCATTTGATCTTAATTTTTCACTTTGCTTTGTTCCAATTTATTTATTTTATTAAATTTATTTATTTATTATTTTTTCTAATTATTTATTTCTTTGACTTTTGTTTTGTTCCAATTTTATTTTCTTATTATTTATGTCACTTTATTTTGTGTTTTTTTTTTAATTTTTTCCTATTATTATTTTTTTTGCATTTGGTTTTTACTTGTTTATTTGGTTTTGCTCCCTATATTTTATTATTTAACTTATTAAACTTTTTATCTTATTATTTATTTTTTCACTTTGTTTTGTTCCAATTTTTTTATATTTTTTAGTTTATTACATTTTTTTTTAATTGTTTAAAATTATAATTTTTTTATTTTTTCTTATAACTTATTTATTTTTTTTTTTTTCATTTATATTGTTAACTTTGCGTCGTTTCACTTCCATTTTTTGTTTTATTAAAATTTTGCCTCATTTTATTTTAATGTTTCCACTTTGTTTTGTTCCATTTATCCATTATTTAATTTTTTAATTAAAATTTTTATTTTTTTTTCTTATTAACTGTTCATTTTTTTCATTTGATTTTTATTTTTCTCTTTGTTTTATTCCAATTTATTTTTTTTTTTAATTTTTATATTTTGAATTTTTCCTTTTTATTCATTTGATTTTTATTTTTTGTGTTCATTTCCAATTTATTTTATTTTTTGATTTACTAAAATTTTTCTTTTTTTAATTTTTCTTATTATTTATTTTTTTCCATCTGAATCTTATTTTTTCTCTCTGTTTTGTTCCAATTTATCTCATTTTGCAATTTATTAAAATTTTTATTTTTTTTTCTTTTGTTTTATTCCAATTTATTTATTTTTTTTTTTAGTTTTTATATTTTTAATTTTTTCTTTTTATGCATTTGATTTTTATTTTTTTTTTTTTTCATTTCCAATTTGTTTCATTTTTTAATTTATTAAAATTATTCCTTTTTTACTTTTTGCTTATTATTAATTTTTTCCATTTCAATTTTATGTTTTCACTTTGTTTTGTTCCAATTTATTTTATTTTTTGATTTACTAAAATTTTTTTATTTTTTTATTATTTATTTATTCTTTTCATTTGATTTTTATTTTTGCACTTTGTTCTATTCCACTTAATTTCATTATTTAATTTATAAAACAAAAAATTATTTAGTTTTATTTTATTATATTTTTTTTGTTCCACTTTATTCATTACATTTATTTGTTTTATTTTATTTTGTTCCATTTTATTTCAATTCAATTTATTTGTTTTATCTCGTTTCATTTTATTCAAATTATTTTTTTTATTTTCCATCCCAACTGGTCAAATTATTCTCCTTTTCCTTGCAAAAATGTAAATGATGCCTCCCAAAACAAAGCGTTATTCAAAAAAAGTTCCACACACTACAAAAATCCACTTTGAAAATGTACACTTTGTGCCATCCTCCTGCATTAGAGGGTTAATTATTCATCAAATCACTTCACGTGAACATACAAAATGCTTGCGAAAAAAAATTAACTAAAATAACAAAATTCACTTAACAAATATTTTTCTTTACAAATTTTAAAAATTTACGCTTTTAGCTTTTTATGTTTATAAATCATTTTAAAATATGTTTTTTTTTTTGTTTTTGATATTCTATAAATGAGGCCGCCTGCATATCTACTCATACATTCAATTCCGCATTAATTGTTTTACAGTGTGTATTTATTTTGAATTCTAGCATATAATTCCTCAATTAGATTTGAAATTTTCTTTCATCTAAGGCACTTTATTCAATTACAATTTATTTTTTGCTTCGACATCATTTAAAATGTGTTTATATGTTTGTATGTATGGTAAGTAAGTATGAATGGATATCAATTTGGTTTTTAACGCTATCGATTCGCAAATTTTTTAGTACCTTTTAAAATGCATTCTATGTCTACAGCTCTTCGAAATAAACGCATTGATTGACTGCAATGAACTTTTTTTCTCTTTCTTAATTTTAATCAGATATATTTTATTATATTGTACATATTATTCATATTATATATTTTTAAATAATTTTAAATTTCTTCTTTCCGTTTTTCTTAACCGTTTCTATATTTCAATTCTAAAATTTTTTTTTAATAACTTCGCTTGGCACCAGCCACTTGCTTTCATCTGGAAATCGACTGCCTTTGCAGTACATTCACACACACATATACATAGACTTATGTGTGTGTATGTGTATATTTGCATGTATTTTTTGAAAAGTTATTTTTCGCCTATCTGGTGGCATACACAAAACTGCTGCCTAACTGTGTTTATTTACTTTTTAACTGTTCAAGCAGCTCAACTGCCTTATCAGCTTAAGTCTTTGCGTATTTATTTCTTTATTTTTTTTAAGTATTTATTAATTTTTTTTTGTTTTGATTTATTACAAGGAAAGCAAATTTCTTTCCGATAGCAAATTACTAAAATATCAAATTTTTTATTTTTCTGTGTGAACAGCTCATATAGGTACATGCATGCATACATACATACATACTCGTACATAAGTGCACTGCTTTTGTTCCACATTTATTATATTATTTTTCATTAAATGGCTTGTTTTGATTAAAACCAATTGTATGCAGTATCTGCAATAATTATTACCTTTTAACTTTGATGAAATTATAACTCGTATTCTGCTGAATAAATGACGTTAAAGCAAAACAATTTAGCCGAAAAGTCGTTAAATTTTTGCCTTTGCCTTTAATTAAGTCTTTAATCTTTATTTTATTTTGGTAGTTTTTATAATTTGCTTTTAATTTTTATGTACCGGATTATCCTTTAGTTTAATTTATTTTTTTTTTAATACATTTTTCATTTAATTTGATGTTTTTTTTAATATTCTTTAATATTTTAATTTATTAATCTATTTTTATTTTATTATATTCGATTTTATTCAGTTTATATTTTATTTCATTTTATTTTTTTTTATTTTTAGATTGTATTTATTACATAATTATCTTTTATTTTCTTTTATATTTGCATATTTCTATTTTACAATAGTTTATTGCCATTAACTAAATTTTATTTGGCTTCCTTTTGATTTTATTTTATTCGATTTAATTTAATTCGAATTTAATTGAAATTGAAGAAATCAAAACTTTTAGATTTATTTTTTATTTTATTTTTTATTTTTAGCTCTTTTATTTTGATTTATTTTGATTTATTTTATGTTTATATATTAATATTTTATTTTATCTTATTTCACCTTTATTGGTTTTTTTTTAATTTGCATTTCATTTTTAGCTTTCCTATTTGGATTTCTTTTATTTTCTTTATGTTTACATATTTTTGCTTAACTTTGATTTATATTATTTAATTTTTTAAGCTTTTTATTCTGATTTCTTATATTTTCATATATTTTTAATTTACTTTATTTTCCTTCATTCAGTTTTATTTCATTTTTATTTTGTTTTATTTTATTTTTATTTTTATTTCTTTTATTTTTATTTTAATTTTTTATTTAATTTAATTTTGTTTAATTTATTTTATTTCATATTATACCTATTTTGCAAACTTTGTTTACTTAAACTAATTAAATCCCAATTTGGACTTTTTCATTTTATTCGGATTTGCCACATTTTTTTCTTCTCATTTTATTATGAAATTATTTTTTTACTTTTTTTTGAAATGATTTATTTCTTGCAATTGATTTATGTTTCAATTTAATTAATTTTTTTATTTTTATTTTTACTTAAATTTATTAATTCATATTATTATTTATTTTTGTTTGCTTTAGCTTTTGTTTGTTTGATTTTATTTTACTTTATATTATTTTATTTTCCTATTTAAATTTTTTATTTTTGTTTTAATTTAATTTATTTGCCTTTATTTTTTAAATTAAATTTGTTATATTATAATTCAGGAAATTTTAAGCCGTATAAATCGCCAGGCCCTGATGGGATAATACCGGCACAACTTCAGCAGCCTCTGGCTCATATCACAAGGTGGTTAGTAACCATTTTCAAAAGTACTCTTCAGTTAAATCACACTCCCTCAGCATGGAGGGAGGTTAAGGTCATTTTTATCCCGAAGGCAGGTAGAAGCTCGCATACCAAACCTAAGGACTTCAGACCGATTAGTCTATCATCTTTTCTACTGAAAACATTAGAAAAGCTGATTGCATACCCCACTCACGTCTGTCCAAATCGCAACATGCCTACTGTAAAGGAAAATCTACAGAGACGGCCCTAAACTCACTGGTCACATCAATTGAAAACTCATTTGAAGTTAAAGATTATACACTGGCAGCCTTTTTAGATATCGAAGGAGCTTTTAACAATATCCTGCCTAAGGTCATAACGAACACGCTGTCAGACCTGCGCATTTCCGGAACCTTTGTGAATTTCATTGAGCAGTTGCTTACGAGCAGGTTCGTGAACTCGACGTTGGGCTCTTCGGTGATGCGCAGATCTGTCTGTAGAGGTACTCCTCAAGGCGGGGTACTTTCTCCTCTTCTGTGGAATCTAGCAATGAACAAGTTGTTGTTGGATCTGGAGGAGAGGAGAATTAAGGTTGTGGCCTACGCGGACGATGTAGCTATATTAATAAGGGGGAAGTTTCCAGACACCCTCTGCAGTCTAATGCATAGAACCTTAAAATATGTGGATACTTGGGCCAAAACATGTGGTTTGAGCCTGAATGCGGCCAAAACGGAACTAGTGTTGTTTACAAGGAAATATAAAATTCCGGACTGTCGGCCTCTGACACTCAACGGAACTCTTTTGCTGGTCGGTGAAAAGGCCAGGTACTTAGGTTTAACCCTTGACAGGAAACTTTCATGGAAGCTGAATGTTCAGGAAAGAATAAAGAAGGCTGCTACGGCGCTTTATTCCTGTAAGAGAACTGTAGGCTTAAAATGGGGATTAGCCCCCAAAATAGTGCACTGGCTATATACGGCCATTGTCAGATCAATTATGACCTACGGAGTCCTGGTCTGGTGGCCATCCCTTGATAAGAAAACTTCCATTAAGAAACTAGATAGTATTCAGAGGGCGGCAAGCCTCAGTATTACTGGGGCGCTCAAAACAACGCCAACTTCGGCTCTAAGCGTTATGTTGCATCTATTACCAATTGACCTATATTGTAGACAACTGGCCGCCAAAGCGGCTCTAAGATTGAGGGAATCATCGATGCTCAAGACAAACAAATGGGGACACTCGCGCATACTTGGGATGTTTCCAGGTATTCCTAATACCACCGACTTTTGTGACTCGGTGAATACATACCTAGACAGGCCTTATACAGTCCATTTTCCATCCAGAGAGGAATGGGTGAATGGGTTAACAAACAACGAAAACGGGGTTAGTATATATACGGACGGCTCAAAACTCAATGATCAAGTGGGAGGTGGTGTATATTCGGAAACTATTTTCGCCAATTTATCCTTTCGCTTACCTGATCATTGTAGCGTATTCCAGGCCGAAATCCTGGCAATCTCAGAAAGCCTTTTAATGCTAAATAAAAGCGTAGTCACTGTTAGAGATATCTTCATTTATTCCGATAGTCAGGCAGCTCTGAAATCGCTTCTATCAAGCAAACACTCGTCTAAGACAGTAAAGGAGTGTTACAAATTATTAACAACACTTGCACAGTACTTTTCTATTAATCTGCTCTGGGTGCCAGGACACAGTAACATTATAGGTAACTGTAAGGCAGATGAGTTAGCTAGATTAGGCTCCTCGCTCCAAATTAGTCAGGACAGGCTTGACATACCTATGCCCTTGGCAACATGTAAACTTTTGATAGACAGATACACCATTAGTGCTGCTAACTCCAACTGGAGGCAGTTAAACACCTGCGCTATAAGTAGGCTAGCGTGGCCCGAATGGAACATGGGTCGCACTAAGAGTCTACTTAAGTTAGGCAGGAGGGATCTAAGGATTGTAGTAGGTGTCCTATCTGGGCACTGTCTAATAGGAGGACATGCCAGTAGATTAGGGGCACCATCTAATGACTACTGTAGAAGCTGTCAAGATATAGAGGAGGTAGAGACAATCGAACACCTTCTATGCGGGTGCATGGCTCTGTGTAGAAGGCGGTGGAGATTGCTCGGTTTCGCTTTTCTGGACAGCATTGCAGATGTTGCAAATCTCAAACTATCTAGTATAGCTAGCTTTTTAAAGGCCACACAATGGTTTAGAGAGGACCAAGTTGAGTAGGATAGGACAGTTCCGGTGGTATCACAAGGGGCCTCTAACTGGCCTAGGTGCGTCGTAGGACAGCCACTTCACCTAACCTAACCTAATTCAATTTTTTAATTTCATTTGGTTTTTTATTATATTTTACTCTTTTTTATTTATTTTATTTACTATTATTTTTATTTAATTTTTATATTTTTATTATATTTAATTTGTTTTTTTATTTTTTATTTTACTTTATTTCTTTTTTAATGTATTTTAATTGGTTTTGGGTTCCTTTTTCTGCATTTTCATAGCAGCAATGGGATGTCCGGATACTAAAAAATTCCCCTTCGTTTGGAACCGTCGCCCACTCTGGAACAGTTTTCGGATTCTTTCAGAGTGGCGTTCCGCCTTCCTCCTTTTATTTTACTTTATATTATTTTATTTTATTATTTTATTTTATTTTTATTTTCATTTCAATTGATTTTGTTATAGTTTACTTTATTTTATGTTACTATATTGTAATATTTTTTATTTTTTACTTTAATTTATTTTATTTTAATTTTTTATTTCTTTCATTATTTTTTTTTAGATTTTATTTGACTTTATTTAATTTTTTACTTTTATTTATTAAGTATTTTATTTAAAATTAATATATTTTATTTCTAGTTTTTATTAATTGTATTTAATTTTTATTTAATTTAATTTAATTTTTTTATTTTAGTTTATTAAATTATTACATTTTATTTTATTTGTTTTTTTTTATATTTTATTTTATAATTTATTTTTTATTTAATTTGTTATTTTAATTTATTTTATTTTAATTTATTATATATTTCTTTATTTCTTATTATACATAGATTACTTGACTTTATTTAATTTACATTTCATTTTAATTGAATTTTATTTTATTAAAGTTTACTTTATTTTTAATTTTATTTTACTTATTTTTTATCATATTTCACTTAATTTTGTTCGGTTTTACTTTATATCATTAACAAATTAGAATTAAAAAAAAATTATTACCTTATTTAACTTTTGCTTTTTCATTTGACTGCAAAGGAGCTGCGCTTCGACCTCTGATCTTCATAAAAATGTATCACATAATTTTTCTTCAACTTTTTTCAATTCTTCTTTTTAGTTCCAGAACTCATTTTATACATACATTATTATTTTAAAACATAATATTATAAGAAAAAAAATTTTAAGCTTGAAAAAATTTAAATGTGTTCATACATTCGCACTTATATGGCAGGAATTGGGCGACTTTTAGTCTATTATGGAATTTAAGAAAACCAACTTAAACACGAAACCAAGATTTCTTTCGTTCATTTTATGCCAGTGCTGTAAAATTGCCTTAAAAAAACTCAATACAAAACGCTAAATGGATTTATAAATTGGAGAATTGTGCTTTCCGCGTGTATCATATTTTCATTTCTGAAGTATTTCGGATCCATTCTAGACGTCACTATACTGAAATTTGCTACTATTCTGCTAAAAAAGTTTATGAAAGATGTTGGCTTTTTTTCTGCGAAAAATAGGCGTCGTTATAGCTGACTTTAGCTGAGTTCTCGTGGCATATCGCGCTTTGTATCACCATGAAATGGCAAGCGCATAATCCAAGTCATGGGCAGATCAAAGAATGGGCATTCAAATTTACATGCGCATATAAAAGCACTGCATTATTTTCGAATTATTGAAGAAATCGCACATTTTGTAGCGACAATTTTGTTTTTTAAATAAACATATGTAAAATGGGGAGCTTTTAATAGGGGGGAAAAATATTTTAAAAAATGTGTTAACTGGTTTAAAAAATGCATAACACACAATTTTGTAATTTTTTACACAAACATTTTTTCTTTTACTACAAGGTGGCGCAAAAGTAACCTTGCGATGTTTTTTGGCTGTAATTTAAAAAAAAAAATGAAAAACTTTAATTCTTCTTGTGGATTATTTTTATTTGGTCTTTTAATTTTTTTTACATCAAGTCGAGAATATGATGTCATGTAAATGGCCGTCGCCACAATTGATTGCCATTTGAGCCCTTTTTATGGCATTTTCCATCACTTTGGCCAAAACTTCCGGCGATAGGTCCTCACATTCTTGACGGATATTGTCTTTAAGAGCTGCAAGAGTCTGAAGCTTGTTGACATAAACCCGCGACTTCAAAAAGCCCCATAAAAAGAAGTCTGGAGCGGTCAAATCAGGCGATCTTGCTGGCCAATGCAAATCGCCAAAACGGGAGATTAGGCGCCCGGGAAATGCATCCTTCAGCATATCGGTTGTGGCACGTGCAGTGTGTGCCGTTGCACCGTCCTGTTGGAACCACATGTTTTCCAATCCCCATTCATTAAGTTGCGGCAAAAAGAACTCGTTGATCATTGCTCTGTAGCGCTCACAATTTACAGTAACCGTTTGGCCCGCGACGTCTTCGAAGAAAAAAGGTCCGATGACTCCTCCAGCGAAAACAGAACACCATACAGTGACTTTGAGCGGGTGTAATGGCTCTTCGTGGGTTACACGCGGATTTTCAGTGCCCCAGAAGCGTAAATTTTGATTATTTACGTTCCCGCTACGATGGAAATGGGCCTCAGCACTCATAATTATTTTTTGATGAAAAATCATCTTCCTCTTGGTGGTGATTAAGGATGGCTTGAGCGTATGTTAGATGCGATTGGCGGTCAGCAGCTAACAGCTGATGCACCGTCTGGACTTTGTACGGAAGCATCTTCAAATCTTGTACCAAAATTCGCTGTAAAGACCGTCGACTGATACCCATTTGCGTGGCACGTCGTCTGGTCGATGTCGACGGCGCTTCCATGACATCCTCGGCTACAGCAGCAATATTCTCTGCAGAACGGCTACTCCGGGGTCTGCCACGCTTAGCAGCATCTCGTGTTGTGCCAGCCTCTTCGAAGCGAGCAGCTAAACGTCGCAGTGTTTCACCAGTAGGCGTTGGACGGCGAGGAAATCTGCGACGAAATTCACGTTGTGCCAAAGTCACCGACCGATTATTGGTTAAATAAATAGTCAGCAATATTCCGCAGTCAGCAATATTCTGGAGCAGTGTAGCATAACATTGTTTATTAACGTGTATTTCGCATGTGTTTACTACACAAATGTCAAAACAGAACTGACATTAGGGGCCAATAGCAAAATTTATAGCATTTTCTGATAGGAGGATTACTTTAGCGCCACCTGTTGTATCTTTTCCGTTTTTTAAGAAATTATTTCGATATTTAGGAAATAATTTCGTTTTTTGTTAATCCTTTAGATTTTAATAGGGAAATAAAAAAAATAGTGTTAAGAAATGTTTTGACTGGTTTGAAAAAGGCATACCAAACAATTTTGTAATTTTGTAAATAGCATTTTTTTAAACAAATAATTTCTTGTTTTTTAAGAAATAATTTCGTTTTTAAGAAATCCCTACTTTTTTAAAAAGTCGCCTTTTTGTTTTAAAAATCCTTATTATTTTTAAGAAATCCTTAATATTTTTAAGAAACTTTCTTTTTTTAAGAAATTCCTTAAATTTTTGAGAAATCTTTTCTATCTTTTAAGAAATTCCTTATAGTTTTAAGAAATCTTATCTATTTTTTAAGAAATTCCTTATATTTTTAAGAAAACTTTTCTATTTTTTAAGAAATTCCATCTATTTTTAAGAACTCCTTTCTGTTTTTTTAAATACATTTTTCTTAAAAAATCTTTTCTTTACACGTAATGGAAAGTTTTTGCATAGCAGTTTTATGAAAATAAGTATGTTCTTCTTTTTATTCAGCAAATATCATCAAATACCGTGGTTGTTTTTTTTTTGTTATGGTGCCACGAATGCACCTGGTCAAAGTGTCATTATTATTTTTTTATTTTTCCCTATTTGTTGTAGTTTGTGTTACATGTAGCGTAGGTTAATTGTAAGTCTTTTTCAACTACTAAAATAATTAATTTTTTCAGTAATTATAAGTTTTTGTTTTTGTTATAAAAATGCATGCTAATAAAGCTCTTTGCCAATAGCAAATACAATTTTTTGCTTTACTACATTCTTACCAATGCGCATGCACACATACTCGTATATGCATGGAGTAGTGTGTGTATGTATTGGCATTAATGATAAATACCCAAATATTTATGTAGCAAATTTCACGCCTTAGTTGATTTTCACTTGTCATTTTTTATATCAATTGCATTTTTTAATTGCATTGCTATTCTATTTTTTATTTTTTTAATAAATATTAGTTTTTATTTTTAATATCGTGTTATTTTCCCGTTTACTGAAAATTGTTTACTGAAGTCTATCGTAATATCTTCTTTTCTTCTACTTTGTATTCACCGCCCACTAATCTAAACTACCAGCTAATTTATGTGCAGTACTTAGTCGATTACTATATTCACTGTGCTTTTGCATTACATACATACAAACGCGCAAGACAGTACAAATACTTTGTTTACAATTAGTAGTAAAGATTTGCTTCATACAACTTAGTGACTATACGTTTTGCAAAAAAGTTTCAATGCATTTTTGTTTTTTCGGTTGTTTCTATTATTATTATTTTTTTTTTTTGTTTGTTTTTGTAATTACTAGAGTTCAAATATCACGGTTCTTACGCTTACAAAAGACTAATACTCTAAAATAATTATGTTTTTACTTTTAAAGTGGAGCTAAACTATTTATTTTCAACTTTGTGTTAAGTGTTGCTTATAAATTCAAATTAAAAAAAAAAAAAAACCTAAACAAAAAAAACCAAAACAAAAAAAACATAAAAATAGCATCGAATTTGCTGAAGTATTCAAGTGTTCGACTAAAATATGCATTTCATGTAGTTATTTGAATATAAAGGAAAATTAGTTTTTATTATTTGTGAATAGCTGGCAGACTTTGTTGCAATCGGATTAAATTTTGTAGAAGTTAATTTTTCATCTTAATTTTTTTTTGCATCTAACTGCAAATTTATTATTGTTGTTGTACTAACAGCTTAACACATTCCCCATACATTTGTGGGGAATGCTGCTCTGCTGAAGTGACAGCCCTTGACAATGGAACTGCACGCAATTTGTAAAAGTAAATTAATTTCAATTTGAATAGCCTATGATCTAACGGCATATTTACATATATATTTATTATATATCATATAAGGGCATGCATGTGCATATACATATATCTACATTAGGGTGCACCAGTCTCCATACAAACAAAAAAAAAGAAAAACAAAAAAAAATTGCCTACAGTTTTCCCTTCTGAATTACAAAATTTATTATATTTTGAGACTTCTGGCAAAATATTTGGAAAATATATTATGATTTACGTGATTTGAACCGATTTGAAAGCGCCTCTAAGCATCCCAGTATTTCGATTCTGTTAAAAAAAATTTTATGCAGGCCTTTTAAGCTTAAACTCATTTGCCATTTGATGTGTATTTTTGGGAAAAATATTAAAATAAAAGTATATAATGAAATATTTAATAAAATTATTTAATTTTTTGTTTTATTAAAAACTCAAATTTTTTTAAGTCTATTTTTAAATCAATATTTTTGCGCAAAAAAATTGCTACTGTTTTCCCTTCTGAATTACAAAATTTATTATAGTTTGAGACTTCTGGCAAAATATTTGGAAAAAATATTAAGATTTACGTGCGCTGGACCGATCTGAAGGCGCCTCTAAGAATCCCATTACTTTGATTCTGTTAATAAAACAGCTCATGCAGACTTTTTAAGCTTAACCTTTTCAGCCATCGGAGCTGATTTGTAGAAAAATAAAATATTAATATATAATGAAATATTAAATAAAATTACTTTTTTTTTCTTACTAAAACCTCAATTTTTTAAGTCGATTTTTACACTGGTAAACCTTAATATTTTCGCGCAAAACAAAACATCACTACGGTTTTCCCTTCGGAATTCGGAATTAGAAATATGTATTATATTTTCAAATTTCCACCAAAATGTTTCAAAACCATTTTAAAATTTGCGTGCGCTGGATCGATTTGAAAGAACCTCGAAAAATCGCACTATTTTGATTCCGTTGGTAAAATGCCTTAGGCCGAGACCTTTTAAACTTAAGGGGACCCGCTGGTCTAGAAATTTAAAAAAAATCGTTGTTTTTTTCGATATTTCGTACCTTAAGAATATACTGTGCAATTTACATGCGGGAATTCCCAATATTATAGCTTCTACAGCCCATTAACCAGGTAGAGAGCGGTCCGTGTGCTCATGTACATCAAACTTTAAACTCATTTATCTCGAAACGACTTTTTTCGGCACGGCGGGGACGAAAACAAAAAAAATTATTCAACCGAATCACTTGAAATTTGGATATGTTGTTCACAACATGTATCCCTATCGTCGGAACTAGAATCATAATTTTATTTAAATAACTTCCTATTTTTTAAACTAAAAAACTAGTGAGAAAACCCCGATTTTACGAACTTTTTTTTCAAAAGTGCGTCATTTTGTCAATTTTTCATTTTTTCGATTTGTTCTAGTTCCGACCATAACTGCACTCTTTCTGATTAAGAATCTTCTTGAATTTTGTGTTTCAGATGAGTAGAACTCCCGAAATCATCTACGCCGTCCGGGTTCGATTTTTCGAGGGGGTCATCTTCAGTGGCATTTTTATAATAATAATTTTAAATTAATTAAATTTTTAATGGCAAAAAAAAAAATGTGAAAATAGGTGAAATTTTCGTGCTCTAGACCACCGGGTACCCTTAAACTCGTTTGCCTTCTGATGTAAATTTTTGGAAAAAATATTAAAATAAAAATTTTTATTTTTATTAAAAACTTAATTTCTTTTAAGTCGACTTTAAATAATATAAGTAAACCGAGAAAAACGCCACTGTTTTTCATTCGGAATTACAATATTTATTATATTCTGAGACTTCTGCCAAAAAAAACTCTTAAAAGTATTATAATTTACATGAGTTGGATCGATGTGAAAGCGCCTTGCAAAATCGCAATATTTTTATTCCATTGATAAAATGTCTCATGCAGACCATTCAGACTTAAACTTTTTTGCCATCTGAGCTGATTTTTAGGAGAAAGTATCAAAATAAAAATATAAAGGGTGGTTAAATTTCAAGGGCCGATGTTGAATGTGAACCACACCTAAACGTCAACGACACCATTGGACTTCTTTCTTTGGGGTTATTTGAAAGAGAAGGTGTACGTCGATAAGCCAGCAACAATTCAAGAGCTAAAGGATGAGATAATTCGGCACATTAACGGCATAGAACCTCAATTATGCCTCAGCGTCATCGAAAATTTGAACCATCGGATGGAGATGTGCCGCTGAGGTCGCGGCGACCATTTGACCGATATTTTGTTCCATACGTAATTGAGCCATACCAATATTATCATAATAAAGGGAAATACAATAATTTCCTAAAAAATTGTATTTTATTCAAAATCAACACCGGCCCTTGAAACTTAGCCAGCCTTCATATTGAAATATTTAATAAAATTATTTCTGTCTTTATTAGAAACGCAATTTTTTTAAGTCGATTTCTGAATCGGTTAATATTTATGCGCAATATCTTGGCGGTGTTCTTAAAAGCTAATATGTATATGTATTTTGCAATTCCTGTGGAGAAAACAGCAACTAGTTTTGGTGAGGCACCCTAATGTCTATACACATTTACATTATAAATATACGAGTATATTTCGCTTCTTTGATAAGAGTGCATTTATTTAGTAGACTAGCCGCCTTTAATGCAATATGAATAATATTTTCATGTTGTTGTAGTTGCTCTTGTTCAAACAGATTATTACTCTCCTGCTCTGTTGTGGATTACCTAATGTAAACTCCATTCAAACAAAAACTAGCCATAACTATCACTAGGCGTTACTAATCGTCCATTCAATATTGTTGATACATTTTGGAATACGCTCCCACGACAGTCGGCTCTACATTGCCGGCATGACCCAAATTCACATCCTGCCAAGGGCTGACCCTTCAGCAGCATTCCCTGTATATTTACGGAGAATGTTTATGCTGCTACAAGAAAATACAATACATTTTGGGATGATTTTTCTATCAAATTTTAGGGTTATAAGAAAATACTGCTGTATCATACAAGGAGGCGCAAAATTAATCACCCAAATTAATCAATCGGAACTCCAATAATTTATAAATTTTGCAAATGGTCTGAATTTGAATTTTACATTTTTCTATGTGCTAGATTTCAGATATATAAACATATTGGAGTTTCGCTCAAGTCAACTTCGAGTATCGCATCGATAGAGTCGATGGGTACGGAATCAAGTTGTTGTTGTTGGTGTAACTGTATGCAATACACAAGGAGTGACCTACTAGCGGCCTGAGCGTTGTTGTTGTTGTTGGTGTAACAGCCTATAATATACTAGGAGTGCCCAAACTGCGGCTCGCGAGCCACATGCGAGTCTTAAAAGGATTATTTGTGTCTCTCGATAAATGTCCTCGAGTTCCCTTTACATTTTTGTGCTATTTTATTGTTACGACCCTTAATTTTTTTCTGAACCTATGCGACATTAACAGAATTCAAATGTATTTTTCCACAACCGCAATTTTACTAAGCCCCAAAACCGCAAAAAGGTCCTCTCATCGTTAGCTGGCAGTACTTGGGCAAAGATATGTTGCTAGCGACATTTAAAGCAATTGGCTGGCCAGTTCTGACTTACGCTGTGGTCACCTGGCATCACTGATTCGAAGTGGATAAAACTACAAATATGTCAAAGTACTGCAATCAGGAGAGCTACGGAATGCCTACTGATGTACCCTCTGCAACAGCTACACAATGAGGAATCAATACTCCGAGTTTTGACCCAATTGCATTCTGGATACTGTAGTGGGTTAAACTACTACCCATCTAGAATTGATCCCGGTATTCTCAATATATGCTCATCATATGCAGGTATACCGCACGATACTAAAAACCTATTCACAAGCCCTCTTAAACCCACTCAACAAACATCTCTCTCTCTCTGGACCCAACCTGTCGAAGCAGCACGTTTTCTGGGTCTATCGTTAAATGAGTTAGGCGAAAAATGATAACAACAACAACAAACTCTCTCAAACAATCTCAATAATAGTGAAGCCATTAAATACTGTTGCCACGCATTTCATTAGAACTCGAATTTGAATAGCGGCAGGTTTGCATCTCAACCTAAATACTTTAGCCAAACTCATTTTTCTCAGTAAGCATAAGATGGAGGTTGATGAGTTGGGCTGAGCGTATGTGACTTTTTTCTGATCACACTAGGCCGTGATGTCTACTTCACATCATTCTCATGGCAGCCGGTTACATTGCTCGAATGACTCGAGTTTTTCCCGACCAAAGGCTGCCGCCACAGTAAACTAACAGTGTCTAGTGCACCGTACCTCTATCTACTTCAAATAGTTTGGTGTCAGCTTATGTCTCGTAGCGTTAGCTCTTCGCTTCTAAATTCGTCTTTGATGGTATTTTGTGCCATGGCAAGGAAGGGTTCGGATCCCATTAATCCATTAATAACGAGACCACAGTCTCTCTAACAAATACATCAGCCATTTTCTGTTCATTTATTCACATGTGTCCTGAGGCTGGGTTCAATAAATGTCACTAAAAATAGTCTTATAGATGAAACGTCTCTCCTGCCCGTCTATGCAACGAAAGCACTGCGAGATGCAAGATTTTACAGAGCTCAACGTCGAGTTGGCTAGTGCAGTAAACTCACCTCCTAAATAGCTATTTAAACCTGATATAACTGACAACTGCTTAGCACGAAACGAAAACGAACCACAAAATACTATTCGCGCTATTTGCTAGTCCTATTGGGACATTAGTGACGCTTTCACTACTGGCAGAGTCAGATTGAGAAGATTAATACACAGTCAGCAAAGTATCTGCTAAGCAAAGCTCTGCTGCAACAACAACAACAACATGAACAAAGTTGGGGGCGGGGGGGGGGAAATCATTTTTTTTAATTGTTTACTAATATTCAATATGAAAAATGTGTGTTTACATATACATACGCAGTTATGTAACAGTTCAATACAGGCAGGCAGTAGTGAAGTTTACGTAAATAGGCGCTTAAGCGTCAAATTAGTGTTAGTAATTTAGACAAAAGGCCACAGTAGCCATAGCTTTAAGATATAGTTAACTGTAAATACAGTTGTAAATTAAAAAACAAAAATTAAAAAAATAGACAAAAGAAAAAAAAATGAATAAAGTCACTGTTTACGTAAAATATAAATGAAGGGAACTTTCAAGTTCTAAAACTAATACAACAATAAAGCATACATACATAAACTTATAAACTATACATTTTTGCGGAAATGTGTAGCCATGTACATATGTAAATGTGTAAGTGCGTGTTTGCTATGTATGCACTTAAAGCGATTTACACAGTTTTCTTCAGCTTTTAAATACATTTAATTTTTTTATATATAAATGTCGGCTGCAAGAACGTCATAACCTAAAAAATTTAAGTTTTTTTTTTTTTGAAGAAGCACTTAATAGCTTGCAAGAACATTTTCTTGTTGTTGTTGTAGCAGCATAAACATTCCCCATGCATATACTGGGGAGTGCTGCTGTAGTGACAAGTCATTGGCCGGATAGAAATCCGGTAACGTAGAACCGACTGTCGTAGTGAACATTTTCTTCTTATGCGCATTGCTGTCAACAGATGCAGTTATATATTTTTTACAACCACTTTCTGTCCTTTCTGCATGCATTTGCATTATGACGTTCTTGCAACAAACGCGCATTTTGTATGAGGATATACAAGATTTATATGTTGTTGTATGACTACAACGCGTTTACGTTTTTTTCTCTCATACATATATTTTTTGCAATATGTTCGCCTCTCTCTACTCTTACTATGTAATTAGCAATACAAAAATATCTAAATTTTTCTTTATTTTGCCTTTTTCTAATTTTAAACGTATTTTCGTTTTTACAATTTTTTACATTTTATTTTTATGAATTTTTTTTTTCTTGTTTGCATTTTTCTTAAGTTTTGCTTCATACTTGCGCACGGGTGTTAAAAACTACAATACAAATATTATAATACGTTCAATTTGTTTTTAAATGAAATATTACAAATGTAGGTACACACATATATGTACATATACATGTATATGTGTTACAAACATATAATATATAATTTAAAAAATAGTACATACATAGTATATTTTAAGTGATAAAAGTAAAGTTAATTTGCATTTTTACGCACATTTAAATCTTACAAATCGTTTTCATACAACAATGCCATGGAGCAAAGACAATTTTAAGCATACATACACATGCGATATTATCTAGATGTTATTTTTTGTGACACTGTTATCACTTATTTTTAAGATACAAAAATATTTTTGAGGTTCCAACTTTAAACAAAAACGTAACGGAAATCAAAAAGGCATTCTATAAAAAACATTTACAATACGTTGGCTCGAATCGACGCTGCTAATTGATAATTACTAATCGTTATTAACTATGAATATGCTGGCAAATATCTAAATATATATATTTTTTATATCTCCATCGATAATATTTCTCTTTAACACTTTTCGACTTAAAAAAGTAGTATTTTGAATTGTAGTAGTAGTCTTTTAATTCCATTCTTATTATAGCTTAAAAAAGTTTTTCAACTTTTTTGCCAATTTATTAGTTACTATACATTGCAACCCTGTCGCACGCCATACATTATCTTCAATTCCGGATAAATGATTTTGGTTATTAGTTGATTCGTTTTACCCGCCAACATGGCACGTCGTTTATCTTTTTGTATTACTTTGATGCCTGGTTTGTGCACGAGGAAGGCATTGTCCAAAATATGGAACTCGTAGTCTAATACACAGAGCGCATAACCCTGAAAAAAAATACAACCCAATTAGTAATAAAAAAGTACTAATTAAACTAACTAAGTAACATCATTTTAATTTAGCAATCACATTGTTGAACTTAATCGCTTGTAGACTTCATTCAACAATAAGTCCTTTTATGAAGCAAATAATTTGTAACTATCAAGTTTTGGTGTCCACAAGAATGATAGAGAGAAGATTGCGCACATTAGAGAGTGCGTGACGTCACGTTTGCCAAGTTGTGCAGTGTTGCCAACCATTTGCTCTTCACAATAAATTTAGTGCTTTTTTATACCCAAAATGCGAAAATTTTCCAGATTGGTGGTTGTTTCTTTTTGTTTTTAATTTAAAGCTACCGAAACTGTTAGTTAAAAAAAAACTGTATAATTAAACAAAAGAATGTTAAAAAAGGTCACTCTGAGATGATTTTAGTGCTAATGCAAATTTGTTGATTCTTATAAAACTTGATAATTTGAAAGTGCAAATTTAATTTTCTGCTCGTTTTAAGTTAATGCAAGAATATTAAATGTTCTTCTCTCAACTCTTCTTAACATTGAAGACCTTTTTAAAAAGCGTTTGCATTTACTGAATGCGAATTAAAACCATAGAGGTGTAGTCGTTTCGTCCGGTCCTCAACCCTTAGTGGGGCATAGGGCATCTAGAGGTGTATTCACAGTAAAAATAAGCAACAAAATACCAGAGAATACTGAAAAAACCATAACGACATTTTTACAAAATGAGTTACATAAACTCAAATATAGCAAAAAAGTTATTCCCTAAATTAAATTGTACATATCCATAACACATTTATTTAAAAACACGAACATTTTTGAGGTAATTTGTCACCCATACAAAGTTCTTTAAGTAATTCAGTAAAAATTTGGTATTTTATTTTCTTTTAATGGGCATTTTAGTGCGCTTTTATATCCAAAGCTAGGCAGCACTGCAGTAGCGAGAGAGAGATTTGACTGCTGAACGCAGAAGAACACCAACAACAATTGCAATCGCGGGCAATGCGACCAGATGTTAATAAAAGTAAAGCTACATAAAACTGAGTGAATTATTGAACTAATTTTTAAAAAATGTATATTTTACAAAATTATAAACATTACTTTTAATTAGAACAGGTTAGAAAAATGTCATGAAGAAGGAACTATTAAAACTCCGAGACTAGATAACAAAAAAAATGCTAAATTAAGTTACGAAAATGGTAATCTGGCCATACTGGTGCGAAAACCACGCAACTCATTGTCAAATTCGCTGAGAGCAAAGTAACGGTACCGCAATAGGCGCCATCTCATTATTCTTTCCATCAGGTGGTGTCCATGTATCCAAAAAACTTACAATGTAGGGGAAAGTGAGAGAGAAAAATGACATTTCATTTTGAGTGGAAGTTGTAAGTTTTTACTGGATAAATTTTTACTTGTAAGAATTTGCAAGTCAAAAAACAGCTGATCGCAAAGTAAAAATAAACACGAATTCAAATTTGCAAATTGAGTCAAAGTTGCAAACTTCAAAAGAACAAACGGTTATTAAAATGGATGATGTGAGAAAATATACTTAGTTTGGCCATAAATTCTGTGACAAACTTTGTAATGTGTACGACGCGCACTAATTTGAAGGAAAAGGTTCCGTTATCTTTGCTTTTATTCGTATGCATTGTCTACTCATAAATTAAACTCAGTTTCGTGGCAAATTTCGCTACTTAACCATGAAGTGGGGAGGTAGGGAAAATAGCAATGCAGTGAAATTTACGAACTGCTGAAAAAAATTAATATTTCGAGGTGCACGTGTCGTGGTTATTACACGATCAATCCTTTTTCCCGAACGTCTGAAGTGACAGACAGAAAAAGAAGTGGTCGTTCCCGCGTGGTTCGAACCAGTGCAGCCATAAACGCCGTCCGACAAAGAATTCGCAGAAATCCCCTTAGAAAACAGAAAATCATGTGCAGAAAAATGAATGTATCGATCAGATCCATGTCAAGGCTAATTAGATCCCCACATGAAAGCCTCCCATCGCTCAACTGATGACTTTTAACAATGCGCTTGAAGAAGAGACATGAAAATATTCTTTTCACAGATGAGAAAATTTTCACTGTTGAAGAAGTTTTTAATAAGCAAAACGACAAGTCTAAAAATGTCATTCCAAGGGTTCAGGGTGGCCTGCGTATGATTTGGTGGGGAGTGTCTTTTTCGGCGCAAAAAGGGTTAAGACCGGGGCAAAAGACTAGGACCAAGAGGATGACTCAGAAGGTTTAGTTTTTTATTTTATTTGGGGGTAGCGCAAAATTTGAAAATTCGAGTGATTTTTCCCGCCAACAATTTAATCAGCTGTTTGTATATCTTGCAAATAGTTACTGGTTTTGCGTTCATGTACTTTTTCTTATATTATTCGCTTTGAGAGTGGATTCTCGGAAATTAAGTTACTGGATAATTTTTACATGAACAGCCCTACTTAACCTTACTTGAGGAAACCTTCTCTCACCTGCGTCATCTTATCACTTTTTCCCTCCCAACTCAGCCGTTCGTCATAGTGCGGATCCGCATTCGTTCCAATGTAAATCGGCTCCCAATGCCTAAAGTATCCAGTACGTTTGCCTATGTGGAAGACACTCAGTTCCTCCGTCTCATTGGCGGCCATCCACTCTTTGGACTGTGGTACGCCATGACAGCTGGCGCAGACGCGCTTATGGAAGGGTATCGCTTTGCCGGTGCGCAAGTACTCTTGCAATTCGGTTTTGTCATGTGGCACAGATACATTTGCTTCCACCTCGAAAATGGGCAGCGGGAAAACTCTAGAATTGTGGTTTAAATAGTATATGAGAAATGCGTATCATTCGAGTATTTGTTTTGCCACTTACCTTGGCGCTTTACGGTGCAGATATGCTTCGTTGCGCGCAATCATTTCGAGAAATTTTTTCACTAGACCTGGATTTGGATACAACTCAATATCTGAGGCTAGTATAAAGTGTGTTAGGGCGGCATCGCGCGCTATATTTCTGCCCACATTCACCGGATACAATAGTTTCTTTTGTGACTTATATAAATGGCCGGAACTAATATTGAAGTAGGGGGGTGGTATCGTGCAATTATAGGGCGTCTTGAGCACGTCCGCCTGTTTCATCACTTGCTTAGGTATGTGTTTCGTGCTAAAGTAGAGGTGAAATGTGGTAAAAGCGCGTACCAAATGGCTTTCAGGCAGACAATCACGCAGGTACTTTATGGAGTCAACGGTAGGTTGATAGTCGGTGCCAGGTGTGTGCAACGCAATACTCACAGGTGCATTCCAACTGAAAATATTGTCGTGATTAATACAATTTTATTTTTTACAATTGACACAACACTATGCCACATTATATTATATTTACCGTTCTAGCAAAGGTATCAGATTATCCAAAAATGAATAATCGGCATGCGTTGTGTATGTGATTGTTTCGGTGCACTTTAACGCGCCATGATCGGCGCGCACGTAATTCTTGAGCACCCAGAAGTCACCACGCTGCAAAACCTCTGGATTGTAGTCACGATTGTAACAATTCAGTAGAGTTTCCAGCCGTTCATTCAAATCCTTTTCATCACCGGTAACAATATAACCCTCGGTAATAGAACTATTCATGAATGCTGCTCCTTCTGGAGCGCCACCACCAATATTACCCACCAGAGCACCGGCTGCCGAACTGCCGGAAGCGCTATTCGTGTGATTTTGTGCAGGTGATGCGACTATTTCGCTTGGCGCAGCAGGCGCCGCTATAGAGCCTCCAGAATCATTGGACCCTGGCGGCGCCGGTTGCAGATCACTAGATGCGGCTGGTGGTGGCAGTGCCGATTGTAGCTTATCGCCTACAAGTGGCTCCTACAATAAAAAGAAAAGTTTTGCTTTATATTACGAACGTAAATTTCTACTGATATCATTGCTTACATTATTCGGTAGTTGCGTATTCGAGGGCTCCACTCCTCGTTCCTGTATAAAGAATGTGCTGCCTCCATTAAAACCGCTACCATTGCCAATCATGACGTGACTGCATATGTAGAGGATGACAATAATATTGATGAGTATGCTACAGCGGAGCAGCCAATTGCGCCGTGTGAACATTTTCTGGCCTAAAGGTTCGAAACGCACCATTTGAAAATACAGTGCGGCAGTGGAGGACTAGTTGTTACGTGGTTATTGGAAGGAAAACCCTGTTGGTGTGTGCTCGCCGCCTAAGAAAACGATTTGTTGCCCAATAAAGTTTTGAACAGCAGTAATAGAAGGGTGTAAAATCAGACCGTCAGCTACAAAGTACACCTGCAAAAAAAAGGAAATACTTTTTCTTTTTACTCTACATTTACAAAATTTAATTTCAAATAAATTGTATTTCTTCACGCCATATGAACTTTCAGATTTTTCCTAATTTGTACATACAAACCACAAAGGTTCCGATTACATGAAAACAGATTAATGCTTAACATTTGTTAAACTCCCTTTTTATTTAACAGTCTTTAAAGTCTTAAGTATACAATTACACAATAATCTTTTCAGCCGTTTGGTGACTTAATACTACTTTTTCTTAAAGAAACTCATTATATTCCCTTGTTTCGTCTTAGGAGCTGCCGCCGGAGTTTGCTTCGGTTTACTTTCTTTTGGACTCGTTTTGGCTGGCGTCTTTTGACGTGAAGAAGTTGTCGCTTTCGGTTTCGAGCTTGGTTTTTTTGACTTAACGGTTATAACAAAGCCATCCTCATCCAAATATGTCTCTGACTTTGGCGGCGAGTCCTGTACATCTGCCGATACCGCTTCGTCCAATTTCTCTTGCTTCTTTTGCGGTTGCTTATTATCTTCATCTTCTGCATCCTCATCATCTGAATCTTCGATCCGTAAGCGTTTGCGACTGCTTGTTGCTGCTTCTTCCTTATCAGTCTCTTCCACTCTGCGTCTCATCTTATTTAACTCTTCCTCCTCGTCAGAAGACTCCACTAAAACTTCAACCATTTTCTCTTTCTTTTCTATAATTTTCTTATCTTCCACATCTTCATCCTCCGAGAATAGCTGCACGGAAGTATTTGATTTCTCCTCTGCTTTCTTAGATGCTTCTTTAGAAGTATTTGATTTCTTCTCTGCCTTCTTAGGTGCTTCTTTAGAAGTAGTGGGTTTATCAGCTTGCTTTTTGAAGAAGTCGTTCAATTTCTTTGGCGATTTTTCACGTACAACTGCAGTTTCAGTTTTATTGAGGGAAGTAGGCGCGTCTTTGCCCTTTGGCGCAAAGAAATTACCAATGCCTTTTTGACCACTGGCTACTGCTGCGGTTTTTTTGTCTTTTGGCGAAAGTTTCTTTTGCTCGTTAGATTTTTGTGACATTTTCTTTACGTCTTCATCATTTTTACTTTTGCTATTTTGCGGCGAGACTTTTTTGTTGTCTTCCGATGAGATTTTTGAAGTAGATGCACCAGCATGAGAAACGGCGTCAGTTTTGCTAATGTTCGGTTCAGTTTTGGCAAAAGCGCCTGCAATGCCTTTAACTGATTTTGTTTCTTTTTTCGTGTCCACTTTAACAGCAGCGCTAACATTAGTCGTATTAGCTGTATTCCCATTTATATGTTTAGGTCTACTTTCACGCACTTCCAAGTTTTCCAACTTAATGGCGCACCATGCTACCGGTTTCAAGTCCTCCGCCGGCGCTTTCGCGCCACCTGCTACCTCCACCGAGTAGAGCGAAGATTCAGAATCTTTTAATTTGTTTAACCATTCATCTAATTTTGACTCGCCCTGCACTATTTTAAATATTTCTTTATTTGAATCGCCGGCTTCTGCCCCATGCACAACATATCGTTTCACATATTTAACGCCTTCTTTCTCTTGGCGACTCAAGTAGTCAGTTAGAATGCTACTCACTTCCTCAATTGGCATATGATATTCATTTATCAAATCCGTTAATAGTACACGACAATCGAAATTTATTAGGCAATCGTTTAGCGCTTCTTTCAATTTAGCAGCGCACATATTTTTAATATTTAATATTAAGATTTTGTCAAATGAAAATCCTCAGAAGCGCACAATTTACAACCAGTGCTCGTTCACAATGAATTTCACAACGGCGCAGCTGTCAAATAGTAATGTGGATCTTATCGCGTGTGGATGACATAAGCGAAATATGCGGTGTGGATGCACTGCAAGAAATAAGTAATAAATATTGGAAGTGTGCAAAAGCACGTTATATTTAAAAATCTGTAAAATTTAAATCTTTTAAACATATATTTTCTTCAGAAATTCGTTAGTCACTAATTAATTATTTTTTTAATAATATAAGCACTTTTTATTATTTATTTATTTAATATATGGAAAATAACAATAAATTATTATTTTACAATAAAAAAGGAGCACTAGCTGCCAGGGCTTACTTTTAAATATCAAATATATTTTCACATATGAAAACTGTCTACAGATAACACTATTTACTTCACTTTAAAAATGTAGCACGATAAAATTTAATGAAGAAATTTTCTTAAAGCTGCTGAACTGCTTCTAATTATAAAACGTAGCCACTAATTATTATTAATTTTTTTAATATAAGCCATTTTTAAACCCCAAATATATTTTTACACATAAAAACTGTCTAGAGTTAAAACCATTTACTTTTCTATAAAAAATATAACGAAAAAATTTAATGGAGACATTTTCTGAAAGCTTCTAATTATAAAATGAAAGTAAAAATAAATCAAAGCCATGTAAAAATTAATAGTAATCAAATGGGCACCAATTAGTTCTTGAGTAGATTAATAAGCTGGCTGAGTTGAAATACAGCTCCGCTCCACTAACAAGACCTTGCTAGGAAATTCACCACCCAACAATAAATTGGAACTAATTACAATTGGTTTAGAAGCGGGGAGTTTCCTAGCCGAGTTTTGTAAACGGAACAAACGGAAATTGCACCTTCATGCCTTTATATATTTTTTGCTGTATTAAAAATAATACAACAACAATATTAAAAAAAATACCAAGCCGAAATCTGCACAATCATTTCACACATATTCACGCACTCGTTGATCAGACGTCAATGAAGTGACATTGTGTTAATTCTTTTTCGTATATCACTAGTCCAATATCAGGTTTTTTGTAAGCACATCCCCTGTTACGTCAGCTCATCAGCTGATTCTGCCAAATTCGCTGAGGGCCGGTCTGTTATTGGCCACACTAAATGTTATTGGACAGTAAATTAGCTGATTCTTTCACTGAGCGCAGGATAACGAGAGAAAACGCCCACATAGTTTTGTGGACAATTTGACATCAGAATTTATTTCGTATAGATTTCCGGCCTTGACTATATAGAGAAGAGTTGAAATTAAGTGTTTGAGAGAAAAGTTACGAGTTTTTTGAAGGCTACTTGAGAACAAATTTTTGAATTTGACGTTTTAACTCTATTTCTCCTGTAAAAATTAAAAGTTCGAGGATTTTTCCTTTTCGCCAAGGCTTTCCTCCTTCGTTTGATACTCTAATCATAGTGCTTCGCGAATACTGAACAGTTATTTGAGTCTCATTAATGTTCAAAGTTCTTCGTCCCTCCCAAAAGACTCTGATAAGCGTAAAAGCGAGAAATTAGGTAAGTTTATATGTCGTAAATACGTAGATTTTTTAGAATTTCTTGTCCGCACAAGCCCTTTTAGTACCGTAAAATAAGTAAATCGGCAGTTAAGGGCCTTATAGAGCATGAAGGTAGCTTGGGGTTTCAAAGATATGAACACTGTCTTGAAATAAGAGTACCAGGGATCTGTAAGATCGAAGTTCTTTTCTCTTCTGCTACACGATTATTTTATTAATCTATTCAACTTACCTGAATTTTAATTTCTACACTTCCGACGAGTGGGTTTCACATAATGGGGAAGGAATAGTAGTCCGAGGGATCCGAAGCCTAGAAAATAGGGGAATGTGAAACAAGTTGGAACTCAGTTTCCATTAATTTTGTGACCACAACTCCTGAGACGTGAGCTGATGCGTTGTCGTGATGGAAAAGAAGAATCACTGGACTTCCGCGAATCAAACGAATGCCAAACACAAAGAAATATACCGATCTGGCTGAAATTTGGTGTGTGCTCTTCCAAGAGACGTTACCAGCTAAGCATAACTTCCATACGTGCCAGTAGTGCTACCTCTTTGACTTTGCACGGATTTTTCAAACGTATATAAATACAACAATACCTTGTATACAAACAAGCAATCAATGAAGCGCGTAAAGGTTAGAATAAAGATTTGCAACAATCAAAATCATTTTTTTCATTAATAAAAAAGTTACTCAAAAACAAATTTGGATGATTAATTTTGCGCTACCTTGTATATCCAAACTGGAAAAAGTTGTAAAGTCACAGTTGCCCATCTTTTCGATTGTTTTAAATACTTATTCGTGGCTGCTTATTAATATTTACACCTTGGGAAACTGTTAGTCACTGAAATCATTTGTGCGTGTGTATTCACAATTAAGCTGTCGAGTACCTACAGAAAATTTGGCATTTTGATGTCTTCACCTCTTTGTTTATTTAAAGGTATAATTAAATATACAGTAGTGCTTTTTTTTCGTTTTTCAAACTACCTTTTTGTGCACTCGCCTCTGGCCAACTAACGCAATACACAATTGAATTTCATGGAATTAGCAAGTGAATTCTTCAAGATGAACAAATATTATTACAAATTGGTTTGCAGTCTCTGCAGTGTTTCTTGATAGGTTGTTGTTGATGTTAAGTTGCTTTGGGGGGAGAAAATATTGTGACTAAACAATGATTTCCACCTTTCCTTTCTATTAGCCGGCATTGTTTTCAAAGCATTGATTGATCATTCTTCCCCCTTTCGATTCTTTGCCTCTGTGGCAAAAAATACTATAGCTCGGTTTTTTTAAAGCACTGAGAAGGCATCCATCATATTTATGATACTTAAAAATGAATGTGAAAAACAATTTATACCTGAGTCCTCACTGGTCCCTGAGTGTATCGAGAAACTGAATCTGTTAGGCACGCACAATCGCATCGGGCTAATTTGGGTCTCAGGACACAGGGGTATAACTGGGAACGAAGTAGAGGGCGCATTGATAAGAGAGGCTGGGGTCTCGTTATTAATAGGACCCGAGCCCTGCCTTGCAATGGGACAACACACCATCAAGGAGAAGCTTAGGGGCTACTCCCGGCGAAATATCTACTGTTCTAATATCTAATGTTATGGGTATTCTCACAGGTCATTGCAGATTGTTGTTTCTGCGACCAATCCCCGGAGACTCCGATACAGCTTCTCCTTGAATGCAGCGCTATAGCGCGTTGAAGGTTGAGACATCTCGGCCAATTGCTGCTAGAAGGAAAGAACAGAAACTAAGTTCACCCCAGTCTTTAAGTTTAATTAGGGAACTGGGTCTGAATGAGGTACTGTGATGAGTGGAGGGCACAAAAGATCTAATCTAATCTATAAAAAGACGGAGATTGATCACAATTGTAGAGATTGACCACAATTTTCAGTAAAGCCTGTCTTGTTGGAAGAACTCAGGCCCTATCAAAACGCTTTTTGGTCAAAGGGGGCTCGAACATTGGCTAAAACGTTGGTACAAGTGTGTTAAGTCTATTTGAGGGGATTACTTTGGAAAACACAGAACAAATATTGATGAATAAATAAATATTTTTCGAGAAAAATAAAAAGTAACCTTACTCATTTTGATCTTAACTGCAGAGTATGAGCTCGTATACATGAATGATTGAGACTATGTTAAGCAATTTGTATACCTAAAAGAGTCACGATTTACTCAGAAAATTTAGTTTGAGTTAAAGCTCACATTTTATGTAGGAAACCCAAAATAATCAATTCAGTTTAGTAAATACAGAAGTTATTGACTCCTATAGCTAGGGTATTCAGACTGCCGTGGTGGAGTCCTCGTAGGTAAAGCTCTTCACATAATATACATATATATTATTGGCGGGTACACCATTTTTGGGTATGTGGCCGAGCTCCTCCTCCTATTTAATGTTTTTGATGGGGGTACCTACAGTTTCAAGGCGACTCCGAACGGCAAATGGTTGTTTTTTTTAAAAGGAGCTTTTTCATGGCTGAAATGTACTCCGAGGTTTGCCATTGCCTGCCAAGGGTAGCCGCTATTAGAAAAAACTTTTTCTGCATTTTGGTGTTTCATCGAGATTCGAACCTACGCTCTCTCTGAATTCCGAGTGGTAGTCACGCACCATAGTCAGCTACGGGGGCCGCCAGCTCATCATTTGCTGTATTGAAAACGGAGGCCACTCCGAACGGCACTTGGTTTTTTACATGTATTTTTTTCACTGAAAGAAAAACAGTCGGAGGTTTGCCATTACCTGCCATGAGGCAAACAATATCAGAGTAATCGTTTGTGCAGTTCTATGCCCATAGTGAATACCGAACTACATACATATGTTACTCACAATCTTAACCAGTTACTTCGGCCGCACTTGGTGCCAGAATCGGCTCATTTGTAAAATTAAATTTTCTACCAACATGTGCAAATTGTTTTGCGATTATTGCCAGGAATTCAAAGGCGGAAAAAATATTAAAATGCATGAACAAATCAGCACAAAAAAAAAACAACAACAACGAGGCAAAACAATAACACAATAAGCGGCAAAGAAAGTGTAAAAAATGCGAAACTCAAATGGGATATCTTCGCCAAATATGAAACCGGCTTCCAGACAAAAAACAAGCAACACATTTGGAGAGCATTGGCATCAATTAGTCATATTTAAGAGGAATTCAAAAGTGATCAGAGGAATTGCAGGAACAAAGAAATGACAACAACATAAAATACAATTTTAATAAGAAAAAATCGTCAAATAAGCAAATACTTAGAACTAAAGGTTTAAGCAAACGAAGCAATAACTCCGTTAATAGACAGATATGGCATACGGGCCCTTCAAAATTAATGTATAGGCTTCAATAACGTCTCCAGATCAACAACAATAGTTGGCTATCGGTGGAAAAAGACACCAAAGAAAATAAATAAATAAGAAGAAATAAAAAAATGACAAAAAAAAAATCTGATGAGAAAAAAAGTCAGGAAAAAAGCCATTTAAAGTCATTTAAGCTTAGTTTGCTGCATCATATCCATGAATCGGCATGAGATAAAGCAAACAAGTTTATGAAATTGACTCTTTGAAGCATACGCAGAGCCAAAAACTGTATTCAGATCGAGTTTGGTACCATTAAAATTCGGTATTGGAGCGAGAAAACAGCTGAAACTCAAACTACCAAATTGTAACCTTGCAGTAGTGGGTCTGAATACCCTTATCTATCTTTAATGTATATGCATATTGGCGGAATGTTCTTTGGCCGAGCTCCTCAAAGAATTTTGGGGTATACACAAATGCATTATTTTTGTGATTTTTCCACAAATGAAGAGATGAAGAGAAGCTTTTTTGTGGCCGAAATACACGCGGAAGTGTCTAATTGTCTGCAGAGAGGGGACTGCTATTAGAACCAACTTGATCATTTGATGTGTCATGCACCGTGATTCGAACCTGCTCACTTCCGATTGGTAGTCACGCACCAATCCATTCGGCTACGACGGGCGAATGCTCTATTTCATATGCTTCGTCAGAAATTATTATATACTTTTTCACTCCGCTCCGGTGCATAGGGCCTCAACAAGACTCTTCCATCATATACTATTTTGGGTTGTTGTTTTGCGCCGTCCCATATGATGTCGGCATCTGCTAGTTCGCGGAATATCGACCTTCGCCAAGTTGTCTTTGGCGGACCGCGACCTCCGCTCCGTTGCGGGTTCCAGTGCCATTCTCGTGATGCTATCTTGTGGTTTTCAAAGCTTATCCATCCCCACTTTCTGCGCTTAATTTGCCATATGATGGGCTCCTCATTCGATGATCTCCACAGCGTGATGTTGCTGATGATGTTTGGACAGAATATGCTACAGATGATGCGGATGATGTTTGGTCAGAATATGCTACAGATGATGCGGAGGCATTTATTGACGAAAGATTGTAGCCGAAGTGTGATGATGTTGGAGACCAGTCATGTTTCACTTCCGTGCAAAAATACTGACTTCACACGAGCTGAATATTCGCTGCTTAGCGCGCCTGGAGATTTGCGAGCTCACCCATACTGTGAGCATTCGCCCAAACTCCGTCCTCGCATTGTTTAGCTTGAAGTTGACCTCTTCATCTACTCCGTCGTCTGTCGTGATAGTGCAGCCTAGGTATTCCACCAGACACCCATTAACCATTATAGGTATTGCTTTATTGTGATTGCCTCTCGTAGTCTTTGTCTTGGCGATGTTGGCCTCTAGTCCGACAGTGCGTGCCAGCGCGACTAGTCCGTCCGCCTTCGCTTGCATGTCAGTGAGTTTGTGAGAGTGGAGGTAGATGTTATCGCCGAAGTCTAGGTCCTCAAGATGTCTGATGAAACTCCATACGATGCCTCTTTTGTGCAGGGTCAATTGGCGCATAACGTCGGGTAGAAAATGTAATATTTATAAGCTACGTTTTAGTCAAAGTGCGTGGAATTGGCTACTAACCGCAATCACCTTCTTTCCATGCCTTTATCCATTTCACGAGAAACATACCCCGGGCATAAAAAGTTTAGTTGATCACTTATCTTATTACTAAATTTTTTACTTATTGCCACGTATACGAGTTATGGCAGAGGAATATACTAGTATATATGCTTCCATCCCATATCCAGCATTTTAAGATTTCATTTAAGTGCATACTTTGCATTCGGGCAGTCCTTTAATTTTTTTGTTGTTTTGTTTTTTTGTTTTAAAATTTTTGTATGCATGTATATTGTTTTTATATCTTCTTCAGCTCCATCGAACAGCACAATAATTGGCACCCCTTCTGTGTTTTATGGTTCTTAAAGGAAAATACGAGCATTTAATGTTCCCTCTACAAGTTGATTATAGGAGCGAACCATCACCATTCATTCACTCATCTTCACTGAAGTATTGCGAACTTCTGCATTTCATCGAATTTATTATTGCCCATATAAATGGGCAGCTGCTTTTGAATTGCCTTCATAAAAGTAGTTTTTCTATAGTAGCGAAACCGAAAAAAAAAATCAAAAAAAAAGTAAAAAAAAAAATGTGGGAAAAACTTATCCGGTGTTGCTTATGCTACATAAATGTACATATATGGGGAGCATTTCAAAGCAAACAGTGCGCTAAGAGCAATGAAAATTCAGTTTTACCAAAATCGATTTATTTTACTCAAAATACTTAGCATATTTTAGTTCAATATAAGGTAAACTCGCACCGCGTTTTTTATATTGTTTTTATGTCGGGACAGACTAGCAAGCATAGCACTCAGATAGCATTAAGTCCATTGTTCTGCACTTGGGTTCCCTTTTTAATTTCTTTAAATTTGCTAGACCTCCGAAGAAAGCTGACTAGATCTTGTGGTGTCAAGGAGCCAAGGTGGTCGCTTCTTAACACATCAGTGCCAAAGACCTCAAACCTGATTCGAGCGAAGGCCAGGCAGATGCACAGAAAGTGGTCCGCCGTCTCACCTTTCTCTCCACATGCTGGGCAGAGTACACTGTCTGAGATGCCTATCTTTTCCATGTGCTTAGCCCATAGAAAGTGGTCCGTCAGCAGTCCAACCAGCTGCCTACATTCCCTTCTGCTTAATGACAGGAGGATCTGCGACAGTCGGGCGAACATGACAGATAATATCAGTCACCTTAAATCGTTAGTAAGGCATGAAATCATTTAAAATGACTATTTTAGTTCGTCGGCCGTCAAGCCGTTTAATACTTATATTAATATAATTAATTCGGTGAAGTGAAACTTTCTGACCGAAGTATCTACCTTTAAATAGACGCTAGTTATTACCTTATTAAAAAACTTGTTTCAAAAAAAATCTTTTCACTTTGGAATTCCCCTCGTATGTATTTTATGCAAAGCAATTTGCACTTTTTGCATATCTATAATGGAAGAACTATAGTATGTACTCCGACATGCTTGATTTGAGGATTCATAAAAGACAAAAGCGCCCGTCTGCCTTATGTCTACCAGATCTACCACTGAAATGGATTTCGACCACCATAGCATTCTAAACAGCAATAAAAAATGTGAAATGGTACAGATGCTTTGCGATATGCTGGCTTACTGTGCAGAAGACCAAGCCATAAATGCGACTGTTAGTCGCCTGGGAATGAACGAAAATAATTATCTTGCATACGTTTCAATCAGTGCACAAAGCACAATGTCTGTACAGTATGTCTTAATTCTCCAAATATAACTAGGAATCAAAGCTAATGGGACTAAGGGCGATTGAAGGTAAGACTTGTGGTTTCTTCAGGAAAACAACGGCCTGCTCAATCTATGCTAGATACCTTCGTTAAAAATTTTAACTACCAAATCCACATTTGACTTGAGATTCGATTTGATTCAAAATTGACTTTGAAAGTGATTGGCCTTCAACGCGAATGATGTTGCCATCCGATCCCTAATATATTTGCTTGCTGGGAGAACTGTAACACTAAATTTTTTGTATCTGTGAGCTATAACCCACGTCACAGCTTAAGAATCGTCTGGTGTGCAGGTGAAACTTGAATTTACTGGGGACATTTAAATGAATGGCATTTAAACAAATCAATAATGAAGGTAACTTCATTTTTATAAAGGATATTTTAGATAAAGGAAGTACGCATCAAAGCCGGGACTAACCCGGCTTAAAATAAACAAAAATCTCCTGACCGATAAACGGGCTTAATAGTCACGTAATAGACAAACCTGCTCAAGTGTCTAGTAGCTGCCAAAGTAGATGCCATTTATGATCACTGATGATGACTTTATAGTCTTCACAAAGCTAACTAATTAAATTTGGTTTATAGGGGTAACAGAATGCAACTGGATGTGCGGAGAGAGCGCTCCATCTCGTTTCAAATTGAACGTTCGAAATTCAATTTCAACAAAAAAAGAAATACAAACAAACAGGAAAAAATTACGCGCACAGGCTTCTAACAAATTCTGATAAATTCCTGTTAAACTCTCGGATAAAGTAATACATTACGAAAGTTACCTGCTTTGCGCTATGAATTAGCATCGGATATTTTTTTTGACTTTTTCTTAATTTTTATGAAGCAATTAGACGACTCCATAAAACCATGCAACAAACGTATTGAGGCAGCTTACAAACAGTTGTAGCAAACGAAAAAATGGCAAAGAAAAAGTGGAGAGCCACTAAAGTAGGGAGGTGAGCAAGTAGCATCACTTTAATGCAAATTTAATCTCAATTTTAGAAGTTTTAATTACACCCGACTGGATGCTGGAGCATAAAAGTTAGTGGTTTTGAGAAGTGCAATCGGCAGACCGCAGCAAATAGCGAATGAAGAAAGAAAATAAGCAAGGACGTCGCGGACTTCGACTGATTGTAAGCTAAATACCTTTTCAGGTAACTCAAAATTCAAGCCACTAATTAGATTGGTGGCCGCCATAGCCGAATGGGTAAAATAAAAGAAGTTATTCGTACCGAATTTCATTTTGAAATTTTATAAATCAGTAAAATAAAAGAAGTTATTCGTATCGAATGTTAGTTTGAAATTTTTCTCCGACATCCAAAATACGTCATCATCTATTTTTTCAGATCATCATCTTTCATCTATAGAATGTCAAAATCTATAAACCAATATTGGCAATTTAGAAAACTAAAAAGTAGAAAAAATCAAATAAGCTGCTTTACTGCTAATATCTGCTCAAAATGCCTTGGTCGTAACAAAGTTTTTGAAAAATCTACGAAAGGACGGTAGAAATGAAGTCAGCGATGCTGTTCAACGAACTTCGAATTTTCAATGTAGCCATTCGATTTCAGTGATGTATTTTCATAGAAGTTACGAAAATATACTACGATGGATTCAGCGACACCTTTATTGGATGTTTGGCAGAGCAGCTCCTCCTATTTGCGGCGTGCGTCTTGATTTTTTTCCACAAACGGAGGCGCCTTCAGTTTTAATCCGACTCTTAACTGCAAATGGTTTTGTGTGAAGAGCTTTTTCACGGCCAAAATACGCTCGGAGGTTTGCCATTGTCTGCCCAGGTGTGACCACTATTAAAAACATTGTTCTTGTTCCATCATTCGATATTTCATACCTGATGATTCGAACCTACGTCAATGAATATACCGCGTAGAGTGTAGGTACCGCGGATGCGTCGCTTCGTTGACATTCAGCCTATGATAGACACCTTTTGGCACAAAAGGCGAGTTATGCTAAAATCATGCGAAAAGTCCAAACAGCTTTTTTATGCATCTCTGGTGCAGTCTATCCCAAACAAAGCGCTGAAAGAGCTAATCAATTTGCCTGGACTTAATCTCGTAGGGAAACACAAGGCCGCCGCCTCGGCGCTTAGACTTAAAAGTATGGCGCAAAGACCGGCGGTTTGGCCGAGCTTCTATTTTGCACATTCTGAATAGAAACAAACCAGAAATAGACTATTCTTTCCTGACTCACCTTCGACAGACTCTTCAAGATAATCATCCCGCCAGGAAGAAAGTGGCAGAAACCAAGGCCATTCAGAAGGGGGGATTTTATACAGATGGTTCCAAGCTAGACGATAAGGTTGGCTATGAAGCATTTTCGAAAGAACTAGGCCTGGAAGTATCCGTTCGACTACCAGACTACTGCAGCGTCTATCAGGCAGAAGTTCTAGCTGTGAAAGAAGTGGCTACGAATCTACATAAATACGCATACCGTAACAAAAATTACGATAAATATCTTCTCGGATAGCCTTTCTTTTAGAACTTGGAAGGAAAGACGCTCGGTCGATGGTCGTTATTATTACAAGAGAGAACCCATGGGGTCAACATATCACAACCATTGGAATCATTGGGGCATTGCATTGCTTAGAGAAGGCGGATAGTACTGAGCATTTTCTCTGTGAGTGCCTTGCCTTTGTTAGATCAAGGCTACGAATTTCGGAAGAATGAGTAAAATTTGTTTTTTCAAACTGAAGGATATTTTCAGATTTACCAAAGAATCTAAAAAAATTTTTACAGGTCTAACTACCACCATTTCTCTATTTTATCCTATCTTTTTCCTTCTGTTACTTCCCTCCTTCCCTCCTTTCCTCCTTGACTATCTACGCTTTCACCTTACAGAGCTTTAAATATAATGGGATTTTTAGGCTGAGTATTTTAGGAGTTACCAAATCTCTCGGTGCTTCTTAACTCGACTTTTCAAATTTCAATTTCTAATTTCTTCCGAGTGGCTAATAGGAGAGAGATGAAGGCAACAACTAGGTTAGTATGGCCGCAAATAAACAAGAAAACGACGAAGGAACTGCTTAGCCTCTCAAAAGAGCACGTGTCGAAGGTCGTGGCTATTTGGCAGGCATTCCTTGCGACTAGGAGTTTTCTTCCATGAATATTGTAGAAGTTGTAAAGATGAAGAAGATGAAGAAATAGTTGAGCATTTCCTTTGCAATTCTTCAGCCTTAACAAGAGCTATAACAAGAGCAGGTAGTCTAGGTAAACACTTTTTCAATTCTCTTACAGAGCTGTCTGACATGCGGATGGGACCAAACTTCCGATTCATAAGAGCCATAAAATGGGTCCACGAAGAAAAATAAATGAGGTTTTCGTGTTCCGCACTGGTATCACAACAGACCTGTGTGATCTCAGTGACTTGGTCGTACGGACCAACTACCACCATAACCTAACCTAACTTAATCTAAATAACTTTCGAATGGGCTTAAGTAGATATGTGGATATATTGGTCATATTTCTGTCATGGTTTATATTTTTTTTCACATTTGTGATATCAATTTTGTACCTCGGAATCTTTTCTCGCGAGACATATTGTACATTCTGTCAAAAAAATATCGGGAATTGTTCATTTAAATAGCGCGTGTTACACATACTTCAATGTCTAAATTTTTTTTGCTGGATTGTTGGTACAACTGTCCTCTATAGCGTCGCAGAGTTTGGGCGTGATTTGTCAATTAGCTTGTTTTTGGCAATTAATTATGTCAGTCAACCGCAGGTATGCTCTGCGATTTTCACTATGGATAACAATATTGAACAAAGAATTTGTCTTAAATTTCGTGTTTTGAACAGGACTTCGTGTGCTGAATCGGTGAAACTTTGCAGAAAGCCTATTGCGAGTGTGCTTTATCAAAAACACGGGCCTAGGAGTGGTATAAGGATTTCGCAGAGAGCTGAGAAGTCGTGGAGATTTGCCCCCATCTGGTCGCCCATCACCGTCTTCAACGGATGTAAACGTCGACCAAGTCAAGGAAATGGTGCTAAAAAACCCTCATTTAAGTTTGAGAGAAGCAGCTCCTGACCTTAGCGTGTCTCACGAATAAATTCGCAACATTTGAGTCTGCGAGGATATCCAGTATGAAACCAAATAGATTCAATTATACGCATCATAAATGTGGTGAAAAAATGGTTCTGCTATGAAGCTTTAATGAAGGTATACAATTTAACCGACGTACAACTAACCATACCACCGCAACACACACTCACTTACAACCACATACAAGTGCACGACTGCCGCGCTAAAAAATTATTAATGATTTTGTATACGTAATCATGTTTGTGTGTTTTTGCTATTTCAACTGCAGTTAATTTTTCTCAGATTTGACTTGAAGCAGTGGAGAGAGCAGTGTGTGTGCGTTCAGCAAAATGCCAAAGGGAAACAATTTCTTGGCATACATATGTATCGGGTGTTTTTTTTTTTGCTGCATGAGAACTATGGATATCGATAACTATGGTTTGACAGCTGAGAAGGACAAACTGTGTTGACATTTCTGTTCAATAAGGTTTGGCAAGTCATCATGAATCGTTTAACGCCAGAAAAATGCTGGTTCAAAATGTGGAAATTTAATTTGAAAAAATAAAAAAAACTCTGTTCACGAAGTATGATACATAGAGCACCAGCGGCATCATCGGTCTTTCTTCCTTTCGAAATGAGCAAGAAGCTGCCGTTACGGTGAATGGTGAGCGCTATAGAGTCATGCTGACTGGATTTTTGTTACCAAAAATTAATCAGCTAATCATAGCCGACATTTGGTCCCAACAAGACGACACAGCAGACGATTGATTGCAATATTCAAGTCACTATTGACGCCATACGGCCAGATTTATTGGAAAAAGTAGTTAAAAATTTGACACATCGAATGGATCATATAACTCGTAACCATGGCGGACATATCCGGAATATGTATAATATATAAAAAAATTTGCCATGAAATTATCTACCAGAGGATAATAAAAAAAATGTCATGAAGTTATCTACCAGAGGATAATAAAAAAGAAATCATTCCAACAATATTTCTGTTTTGTATTATCATTTTAAGTTCTCAAGCTCTTAAAAAACACCCTATACATATTTTGTACATGTATGGATTTGTAGCTGGCTTACATGGTCGTTTAGCTCTAAAAGTTTTAAAGAAATTCAACCACTGAAAATTATAAAACCGCAATGAAAACTTGAAAAAGCAGGAAATTGTGTTTTTGTTGCTTGGCAGGATGGAAAACCAAAGCACAGTTGGATTAGTTTAGGCAAATAAACTGCGTTTTTAATATTTCTGCAAGGAAGGCGATCAACGAAACTGCGCATACTTTAAATGAAAATAAATTAAGTGTTGATGGAGCAGAGCGTCGATATCGTTAAAGAAAATGATGCGCCTATTGGGATTGTAATTTGAATTGTTTCGCGATTTCGCGACGTGCGATGAATATACGAGTTTGAAAATTGGAATACTTGGTTCAGAATTCAATTCTAATGTGAATCTAATAAATGTCTGACTTAAGCAAAAACAAAAAAACCATCAGTCAAGCTTACAGCCCAATTCTGAACTATGGTAAAATAAGTAAAATATCCTTAGAAGATGGGTACTTTTGCCGTAAGATGTTACCAAAGTAAGAAAGTATTCATAGAAAGTGTTAAAAAAAAATGAAGCAATTTAGTCAAACATGCATTTGTCATAGTTTATTATCTCATTCACTTTCAACTACCTTTAATTGCATAAATATTTTTTGTTTTTTATTTAGCTGGGGAATAAGTTCTGTTTTTATATTTTCTTTTATTTTACAACGATTTGTTTGCTGTTTGGCAAAGGGTAAGTATCCATTATCTTTTTCTGCTCTACAAAACTATATTAATTCCATTTTTGAGTTATTTAATTTTTTTTTAGTTTTGAGGCTTAGAAATGGAATAACCAGGAGGCAAAAATCAACACTTGCGACACATGTTCTTCTTTGCTATTCATCGGGGTCAAAACGCTACCGAAGCCGCCCGGGACATTTGCGACGTGTATGGAGAAGGTGTCTTAGGCGAGTCTAGAGCACGGAAATGGTTTGAAAAATTCACAAATGGCGACTTTGACGTTGATGACGCGTCCCGCAGCGGAAGGCCTTCTGAATTCGATGAAATCACTTTTGAAGTAGAACGGTCGCCAAACTAGTGTTGCATTGGCGGAAGAAATAAACTGCGATCATAAAACGATTCTCAATTACCTTCATTTAATGGCATTTACCGATGGTGCCTATACATCAATATGGAGCAAAGAAAGGAATGGGTGGAGATCCGCCAAAACCGAGAGTCAAACCGGATCTTCATCCAAAGAAGTTCATGATATGTGTTTGGTGAGACTGGGATGGCATGGTGCACCGGGAAATGCTCAAAAAGAATGCCACGATCAACAAGGAGCTCAACATTGCCAAGCTACACCGCGGCTATTCGACTGAAAATACCTGATCGACATTGTCAAACCATATTCGTTCACGACATCGCCCGGCCCCATGTTGCACAAGTCGTCAAAGCCGCACTCCAAGAGTTCGAATGACAAGTCCTTCAGCATCCGCCGTATTTTCCGGACCTTGAAACGACACATTACCATCTTTTCCGCTCCCTGTTAAACCATATGACGCACGTTACGTTCGATAACAAAGAGGTCTTTAAAAACTGGCTCTGCAACTTCTTTGACACCAGACCAGGCTTTTTTGGCGGAACGGCATCAACAAATTGATCAAGAGGTGCGAGAAGGTTAGTGGAATCAGAATACATTCAATATTGTATGAACATTTGGTCATCAAGAACATTTCTCTCGTTGGATGCTGCACAATTTGATAATTTCCCAAAAAAGAGCTCGTGTAGATTGGTGTAAAGAAATATTGGGGAAATTCAGTCGCAATGGACTGCAGCATGACTGTACCATCAAAACAGGTGACGAATCTTGGATTTGTGCATATAAGCTGAAAAAAGTAGCAATCGACAGTATGGGTGTTCCAATACGAGCTTAATCCAAAATAGTTGTTTGCGGAAGAAGCATCCCAAAGGAAACGGTTGCTTGCTTTTTTTAGAAAATCTGATCATGTCGTAACTGCATCTTTAGAGGAACTGAAAACAGTCAATTCCGAGTTGTACACAACCTTTTGTTTGCTAAAAGAATAATGGAAAACCAACCAACCAAATGACAAATCATCCTTCACCTAAAAAATGAGTGATTCTTGTTGTTGTAGTAATTTACTAAACCCTACCTGTGCGGTATAGTCACCGATCGCCTTCGTCTAACTCATCTAACAGTAGGTCCAGAAAAATTTTGGTTCCAGAGGAAGATGGGTGGTAGGTGAGTAGGTTTAATGGGGCATGTGAATAGGTGGCTAGTGTCGGACGGGGTCGATTCTGGATAAGTAGGATTTTAAACTATTACAATATCCAGAACGTAAATGAACCAAAATTACGGGGATCTTGAGAGGCAGCTGAAGTTGTGATGGTGGTTGAACTCCGATAATGGCATTCGGGGGTCGGAAGTTCCAGAAGGTGGTAAGAGTCTTCCGATGGATGTCGTTTAATGTCAGTCTGTATACTATCCGGTCCAGCAGTTGTAATTGTGTTTTGTCCTGGATCCAGTCAGAGTAGTTGAATAGGTGCCTTCTGATATGCCTGCGAGATGGCTCATACTCTAGCAAATGTCTGCAGGGGTGATACCTTCACTAGGTATGTGAAGGTGTTGCAGGGGGAGCCATCAGAAGGGAGCCCGCAGCGGTCCTAATTGCATTATTTTGACATATCTGGAGCTTTGTTCACTGCGTATAATTATTGAGGACCATGTTGCGATTTTGGACATTCCCATCGCAGCTGGTTCCATATATCGGAATGACTCGGGTTTTTAATGACCAAGGGCTGCCAGCTCAGTAAACTAGCTTTGCCTGTGCACCGTACCTCACAATGCGTGTTCTCACGTATCGGCTTATACAAGAGTGTTTTTGAGCACTCAAAAAACCGAATTACTGAGTCATCCGCCTTGGAGCCCTTATTTGGAACCTGTTGATTTTTTTGTACCCGAACATCCAAAATAAAGTGCAAGGCCATAGTTTCTCAATGCCCTAAGCAACTGTGGAAGTCTTGAAACAGCTCGTTTTGGAGTTATCCATATCTGAGAGGCAAAAGTGCTTTGAAAATTGATTCAAGAGAGTATATTTTAGAATATTTTGAAAAACAAAAATGCCACTTTCATTATTATTTTAATTAAATTAAATTTTTTTAACTAAAATTTTTTATGCATCTACGACTTTTATTTTCTATGAAATCTTGTGCCTTAAGGAGTTCAAATAATAGTGTAAACCAATCAAGATTAATTACAATTTAGTAATAATTTTAATGAAATAAAACCCACCTCTTAGGACTTGTACTTCTCATTGCTTCTTGCCCAGTAATTTGCCGCAGTTATTTAGTAGTGCTGAAACGAAATGAAAATCCAAAGAAAAAATTACTTTAACTGTTAGTCAACCAAAATATTTGATGTGTATCTCATATTACGTTATTGAAAAATAGAAAGAAAACGAAATCCATCTCAATCGAAAACTGCTGCTGAATCAATAACAATGACAATTGCTGCGTGCGAGTATTAACGGAAAAAACAACATCATTGAACAATGAAATGTTAATCATATAAAAGCTCAATGAAATCACCAAAAAAAAAACCCAAAAGTTGCTTATATGCGTACTTAAGTACTTTTTCGCGCTCATTTCATGGCTATGCCTGCAAATTCGACAAGTTGTGTACGAATACTTTGCGGCATTGGATTGTCCCACTTTTTTTAATGGGCAAAAGTAAAGAAGAAACAAATAAAAACTCAATACAAAAAGTAAATATTAATCGTTACGTGTGTGCATACCCTGTAGGCAAAATTACTTGTTCTCAACTATGCAAAGTACATATAAATACATACTTTGTAACCAGTTTGATTTGTAGACGAAGTAACTCGAAAGAAAAATCACATGTTGTGGATAGTTGGAAAAGCAAATAAAAATTGGAAAAGAGAAATGAAAAATAAACATTTCAAAAACATTTTATTATGAACTAAAATATTATACAAGGAACGAAGTTGATGATAAATAAGCCAGGAATGGAGCGGCCAGCACAATGCATAGCTCCAGAGCCATTATGAACTAAAATATTACACAGAGAAGGAAATGGCAGATAATTAAACGAGGAAAGGAGCAGCGACCCAACTTAAGGGTCCAGAGCCATATTGTAGGCTAAGAAAGGGTAACTGCTTCTCTCTTATTCAGGAAGTAGAGGGACGACAAAGAAGGTCATACTACAATCAAAAACAATAATAGGTAGATTTAACCTAAACCGATTTAAAGATTGTATGGAATGAAACAACAATAATTTCAGAATCATCACAGGGATTCTAACAGGTCATTCTAGATTGAATTATCATCTTACTGAGCTGGAAATATGCTCCAACGAAATTTGTAGGTTCTGCAGGGAGGAAGATGAAACCGCCACACTTGGGCTACATAAGCGGAACAAAGACCTGGGTAAACATAATTTACCAGAAGAGGAATAAAACTCAAAAAAACAAGTTGGGCTCAGAAAAATATGCTGAATCCATGAAGGGGCACATTATATATAATATTTCAGGTCACAGAGCTGAAATCCTTTATAATAAGTTAGGTTAAGTTAGGCCGCCGTGGCCGAATGCGTTGGTGCGTGTCTACCTTTCGGAATTCGGAGAACGTAGGTTCGAATTTCCGTGAAACACCAAAATTAAGAAAAGGTGTTTTCTAATAGCGGTCGTCCCTCGGTAGGCAATGGCAAACCTCCGAGTTCATTTCTGCCCTAAAAAAGCTCCTCATAAAAAATATCTGCCATTCGGAGTCGGCTTAAAAATGTAGGTCCCCCATTTGTGGAACAACTTCAAGATTCACTCCGCCAATACGAGGGGAAGCTCGCCCAAACACCCCACATTAGTGTACGCGCCAATTATTTATTTATTTTATTTATAAGTTAGGTTAACGTTAATCTCTTTGTACTGCTGCTGAAGTTCATAAGATTTTTAATATCAAGGTCTGCTATATCAGCAGGCGTAGCAAAGAAGTCAAAACCAAGATACCTAAATCTTAGCTTCGCGGGAGCAGGGCAGCTAAGGAGAATATGCTGAGATGTTGCGACCTCATCCTTCACACAGCAAAAAGGACTCGAGGGATTCCAAATCTCACAGCATGCATACTTAGCGGACAGTGCGGGTGAGAACCGTGTGTACTTGCCCAGCGCTCGCCCATCTTTCCAGGAGCAGACCGCAGGGGTCAAGGCGATCCTAATCCTCTCTCATCGTAGAGAAAACACCTTACAGGTTCCTTGTCTTGCCAACTCATCCGTCTCACAGTTTCTCTGAATGTCGCTGTGACCAGGAACCCAGATGAGGCTTATGTCAAAGAATTCGGATGCAATCGAAAGTGAAGACCGGTTTTCCCTGACCAATTTCGAATACACCATAATTGAGCCGATTGGCTATAGGAGTAAATATTTGTTTTATTGATAGCTAATACGTAGGTGAGTAGCCAATCAGCTGCTTTTTTGATTGCGGTTACCTCTGCTTGGAACACACTGCAGTGATTCGGTAAACTGAATTTAAGTTTTTTGAGGAGCTCCTCGCAGAATACTCCTCTGCCAACCCTTCCTTTCAACTTCGAGCCACCCTGATCCTGTCTCCAAGTGCAGCTCTCGGCCCACTCCTCCCTTGAGGGAATGTGGGTGGAGAATGTTCCGCTTGGGCTAAGCGAGGTTGTACATTGATCCGTCGACGGGGGGATGAACCTAAATTTTCAAAGGATAACCCTTTAATAAAATATTAAACACAATTTTTTTCCTATCTTTAAATTTTTTGTCCGACTTTATATTAAATTATTTTTAAAAATCATAAAATGATTTAATTTTTTTTTTTTATTTCTAGAAATCATTTATCATTTTTATTAAAAAAAAAAATGCTCTGAAATGAAATGCAAAAAATTCAAATATAATAATTTTTCAAAATATTCTAAAAAGATAATACACAAATTTGTTTTAATAAAAATAAATTCGTTGCTCGACTTGATATATTTTATTTCTAAAAATCATATATTAACTTTAAAAATCATAAAATGATTTTATTTTGTATTTTATTTTATTTAAATTATTATAATTCATCAATAATTATTTTATTAAAAAAAGTTTTTATGGAAAAGCAAAAAATAATTGAAATTAATGAGTAAAATTAAATTCGTTGTTCAACTTGATATATTTTTTATTTTTAAAAACTAATATTTTTTTTTTATTTTCTTTATTCCGAGATTAAATCAAAGCAATTCCAGTAAAATATTATTAAATATAGCTACTCGAAAGCATAGCAACAATAAAAACAAAAAAGATAATACATAGAAGAATATGTGTTTAGCAGACAATTCTAACTGGTACAATACTAGTCACTTTCAAACTAGTCAGATTTCCTTCACCAGGTAACCAGTTCGTGAACTAGAATGTTCGCTAAGTATACATATATGTAAATATGTATACACTTTGTACCTGCTTGGCTGCTCACTACGTGCATGGAGCTGCTAGAGGAGGAGTACTTTTAGTCGAGAAAAGTAAAGTGAAAAACTGCAAAATATTTGGCATCAGCTTTATTAATGGTGCGGCATATGTTTTGTATTGCTAAGCCGAAGAAGTGAGTGCTGTGAAACATACATATATACGTGTATAAGTACTTATGTATTTATAATTGGCGCATAAGTGTTGGGCTAGCCGTTTGGCCGGGCTGCTTCTCGGGCTATTTGAGGTAAGCGCCTTGATGTTGTCCGACAATAAAAGTGACCTACAGTTTAATGCCGTCTTTAACTGACGAGCAACTAATTTTTATGAGAAGCTTTCCTATAGCGGAAATGCACTCGACTATTTGCCATTGCCTGCATAGGGGCGACCGCTATTAGAAACATTTTTTTCTATCATTTCTATTATTTTTTCTATTATATTAGGAAGCAATTTTACTATCATTTGATAGTTCATTTCAGCAATAGGCATCGAACCCGGAATCAAATAGGCGTTAGTCACATACAAACCCACTATTAGATTCTTCAGAAAAAATAAAAATAACAACAAAAAACCAAGTCATAATCTGTGCTGAAGAGTAGACACGTTTTTGAGGGCTCACGTGTGCGGAATCTCATTAAAGCGTAAAATACTTCGGTTATTGTGTGTATGTGTGTATGTAAGTAATAAAATGCAGTATAAATATGCCGTGAAGTATATACATACATATATATATGTATAATAAATCAGTAGCAAAGTTATTGCAAATGAAGTCGACGCAAGGTTAGAAAGAATAACGGAAAAAGACGGGAAATAGCGGAAAATATTGTAGATATTAGTTTTATTCTTATTTGTATATATCGATCACCTAGGCAAAAAAAAAAAATTTAAAGCTAAAAAATATATTAATGTCCCTTTCAATAATAATCAGAAAGAAAAAAAACTAAAATGCAAATATTTTAATTTGAAATGGAATTAAAAGTGAAGTCACACACGACCAACTAAAAGTAATAAGATTCTTGTCTGCTTTTAATTGGGATCACGTGCACTTGAACACTGGCCCATTATAACCCGGCGAAAACCTTCTCTTTGGCTACATTAGGTTTGGCGGCCGCATCGCACATAGGTACAGCGATGTCACTTAACCTACGAAATGGGTCTGTTGTGAGCCGCAGTAGCTGGGCTACATTTCCCCTTCCAGATTGAATCATCCTGAGCCTTGGACAAAGCGTAAAAGGTGGTTGATACATAAAGTGTATAGATTATCCATATTCATTAAGAAGTATGTCCTTAAATATTGGTCCCTGCTTGCGGCTAGAGCCGGGCATGAGCAAAAAAGCAATTGCTTCCAACTCCTCCTCATACCTATAGCTATGACAGAAATCATGCATGTAAACGCCTAATCTCCTTACGTGACTTTCTATGAGGGAATGCGCTACGAGGGCCCCTACTACTACTACTACTTCTAATTTGAAGTCTACCTAATTTTATAATATTCTTGGATAGACGCAGACTTAGCCTTCGCCATGTTCTCCTAGCAATTTCCCAGGTGTTGGCACTGATCCATCTTTGATTTACAGAACTGATTAGTGCCCCTATAACAAGAAGCTTATAGGTTGTGAGAGGTACTCCCATAATATTATTTATGTTTGGCATACAGGTACCTTTTCTCGCAAGTTCGTCAGCCCTACAGTTCCCTGGTATATCTCTGTGGCCTGGCACCCAGCATAAGATAATACGATACTATTTATCCATTTCATTAGGAGATTAGCGACAATATAAAACTCTCCTTGATGTTATTTGGAATGCATCCAGAGTCCGTAGTGCAGCTTGGCTAACTGATCTTTTGATGATATTCTGTTTATCTCTTACCATCTTAAGGCTTCATGAACGGCGCTTATTTTCGCTTGAAAAACACTACAGTGAATCGGTAGCTTAAAGCATTTATTGATAAAAAGCTCTTCGCAATATAACTTGATCCTACACCTGCATCCATTTTAGATCCGTCCGTGTAGATCTTAACGGGTGTGTTGTGTAATGGATCATCTTCAAGTCATTCCAGTCTAGAACGGGTTTTCACTGAGAAATTCCTTTCGAAGCAGAGAATGGGAGAGTGATAATCACAATCACTGGATACATTCGTATAGGAGTCTAAGATGGTTGAATATCCATGTGTGTCAGTCTTCCATTGTGAGCTTCGCTCTAAGTTTTAAATCGGAATTATCCGCTGAGTATTTGCAGAAGAGATCCAGGGGTGACATATGTAATATGATGTCCAAAGCCATGGATGGCGTGGTTTTCATGGCGCAACATATTGATAATTCCCCTGATCTTTGCTCCTTACTCAAACTTCACTTCCAAGCAACAAATTGAATTGCCCCTAATATGCCTCTCAACTCGCTGGTTGGCCACTTTTATAGAGAACAGGGTGGGCTAAGGCAAAAGAGAATGGGGAATGCAGCCTTGGTGTTTGGCAGTCACCAGCCCTACCGATCACATTTTCCAAGGTATCCGAAGCTCGACTAAATAGGTAGTGGCCTTCGTAAAGCGAATACATTTTAGTGGTTCAAGTTGCATGAGACCAAAATTATTCAGAATCACTACGCTGAACCACATACAAAGTTCATGGATTTTGCAACAGTGCAAAATTAAGTCAAGTAAAGAGTGGGGAGAGTCTGCGCGGACACAGGTACCTCTGTTTTCATCGACCGATCCCAGATGGAATCTGAAGTTGGAGCGGGGGTTTTCTCTAAACCAGTCAATATTTCGGTGTCCTTTAAACTGCCGAAAATTAGTAGTGTTTCTCAAGCAGAGGTCTTCGCAATTCTGCTGGCATGCGAAATGCTTCAGGATCACTGTTGGGAGGGAGACATAAATATCTTTTCCGATAGCCAAGCTGCGATCATGGGCCTGTCCTCGCGATGTTGCAGATCTCTGCTGGACAACTCCTGGAAGGAGATTTCTCTCAACTGGTTTCCCGAGCATAGCAACATGGAGAAAAATGAAATAGCCGTGAAGCTTCCAAGATGGTATCAACAGAACCGGGTTCAGTTCGTTCCATCTCAGGCAACGGTGTCCTCTTGACTGTTGTTAAAGGGAAACTGCGCTATTTCTTTCCTAAAAAAGCGCTAGACAGATGTAGTTTTAACTTATCGTGTGCTATCTCAAAATTACTTTGGCCTCAGTACAACAAAACGCTTAATGGACGCTTAATGGAGTTCTCCCGCCATTCACTTTCCAAACTTATAGCGGTGATAACCGGTCACTGGTGATCGAAAATCATGCAGAGAAGCTTGAACATGGAGAAGTTACAATCCCAATTGCAGAGCCTGGATCCTGCAGAGAAAGTCACTAGCTAGACGACTGAGGTTCCTTAGTGTATTAGAACGTATTTATGAAACTGTAGGTCCCTTCATTTGTGGAACACCATCAAGACACACGCCAATGAATAGGAAGAGGAGCTCGGTGAAACACCCAAAAAGGGTGTACGCGCCAATTATATATAGTGTGACGCGGCTTTTACGAGACAGCTGAAGCTTTTCGTATCCATCTCATACGTTGATTAAACTCCGATAACAATATTCGGAAAGTGAGAGTTTTTGATAGTAGTAAGGTACTTTCGGTGAATGTCGGTAATAACCTGTCTGTATACTGTGAAGTTTAGTGGTAATTGCATACATGTCGGGATCTCGTCATCAAGTTGATGAAGCAGGCTTCTGGTCCGCCTAGGAGTTGGTTTAGCAAGTGCCTGTTGGAGTGATTCCTACGGTTCAGTGTTTAGTGGTAAATTTGAGCTAGACTGTTGCCGATTACTGCGGGAAATGTCTAAAGCGAGCATCTCTCGAATGTACTTCGGTCACAATGGGACGTATTTCACCGAAGTTGTCGCAAAAACTGCATGAAAGATTGGGAGCCAGAAATGGTTTCGATATCTGAAAGCATCATTATGGCTTCTGGGTGGCGAACACTAACGTAGAATACTGATGACCTTCCTCACAGGTCTGGTAGGTGTGATAAAAATTAAATCAATATGTTACAATCAGCCTCCAATTTACTCTCAACTAAGTTCAATCGCTCATAAAAGCCCTGAGAGGGTTCTTTGCAGGCATTAAATGTTTCAAGAAGGTGAACTTAAAACTAAATCGTGGTATCACAATGAGACTCTCTTTTGCTACTTCTATGTACCAATAAATTTTCTTTCGGCTAAGGACATTCGTTTTTACGCTTTCCTCCTTTTACGCTTGGCCTCCTCTCAAAAAAAAAAAAAAAAAAATAAATATAGCCGGTACACGATTTTTTTTGGTTTTTGTTAAGACTTCATAAATTTACCTGTTGTTGCTTTTATAAGGTTCAACTTTCTTTAACTTTCGATTAATTTAAGGCATAAAAAAGAAATATCACGTATTTTTTTACTAAATGTTTACTCTTGATGCCATGTGAAATGTACTGAATAATTCGTAGAAAAAAAATTTAATTAAATACCTTTTCGGGCACCCTCAAACAACTTTGAATATACATGTATGTACATGCATAATTATGTAGCCATTATGCAAAAATAAATACTTAGGTGTTTTTATTAATCAATCGAGTAATAAGAGGTTTACCCACGTGCTGTAGTGGGTGGACAAAATTAAGAAGCTATTGTTGTCGGCATTTCCTGTATTGTTGAAGCATTTCCTGAATTGTGCAAGAGAAACTCAAAATCAAATTGCTCATACCTGCTTACAAACGAGGGGCGACTTATAAGTTTACGACTGACGGTACTTAGCTATGACTGGTCGTCGCACGAATTGCGGACTTACTGTTCGTATAAATAAAACTCTCTTTCTTTATTTGGTTCATTAACAGTTACTTCGTGAATAAGCAGCAAGAATGTGACATTGAAAAGTAGAAACTTTTCAGCTGCACAATTCACAAATTCGCTTCACTTGAGGGAATTACATTGAAAAAAAATATCTATATTATTAAAAAAAGAAAAAAAAATATTTTTATTAATAATTATTTCTTTTATTATCATTTTTTTATTTTTTGTATTATTTTATAAACGAGATATAATCATAAAAAATTTTGATTAAAAAAAAAAATTATTTATACAACCAAACATTGCATTCATGGCGCACTGCACGCCGCCCCTCGTACCTTTATGCTTACATACGTATTCGGAAATTTAAAATAAACTCAGAGCTCGTACTGACTTTTATAATCTTCTTTTGTTCATGAGTTGTATAACAAAATGTACAGATAAGTCCAATTGTACGTGTTATTTACTATTTATGCTAAATATTCTCAGGTGCTCGAGTGCCCAAAGTTAATATTGAACGAGGGCGGCTTATTTGCGCAAGCGTAGTGGAAATGTACTTTAGTAATTCAGTTTTGAATTGGCAGGTACTTATGAATACATCCACTTGTGTATATATCAATACTGGATTAAAATTTGTGTCAATCAGTACCTGCAGCGGAGAAATATTCTGTCAAACTTTCGCTGCTTTTTGGGTATGAAAAAATTGGAGTATGCAGAGTTTTATTATAGTTAAATTTTTTATTTTTGAGTGTTTCATTTTCATGATTTCGTGCACTTAAAAATAACAGCTCGCGGCCAACTCATGCTGACCCAGCTGAATAACTCATGACAATGTTATTATATATTAAACTACAATATTTCTCTATTTTTTTAGATTTGATAGTTTAGATGAACCGTAGAAGTAATATTTGAAAAAGTTCCGAGAAAGGGTAATTCGAAAATTGGGTAATGGCTCATTCAAATATTGGTCTAGTTTGGAAGTCATTACAATGAAATTTAAAAAGCTTTATTTAAGGAAAATATTCTTCGAAGAATAATTGCAGTAACTCAGCATTGATATTCATAACACATAGTCGAAATTTTGAAGAAAAATTAAATTTGAGGGAAGAAAGAAAGTTTATGCATTTTTTGCAGATTTCAAAGCAGCTTTTGATACAGTCCCAAGACATGGGATTTGGACAGGCGAAAAAATGTCCGACAAATTTAGTAAATTGTCAGGATGTGGCAGGGTTGTTTGATGTCACCGTTACTCTTCTCAACTTATCTGAATGATTTGCATAACAGCGTAGAAGGTGGTATCTGGATTAAGGATATGAATGTTAGCCTTCTTCTGTATGCGGATGATATTGTTATGTTATCTGAAGATGTAGATGAACTGCCAAAAATGATTTATAATCTTGAAAATTATACAATTATGGAATAATGGAAGTAAATTTAGCAAAGTCAGCAATAATGGGTTTCCGTCAAGGAGGAATGCTAGCAAGTAGAGAGCAGTGGACGTTCAAGGAAGAACCGCCAGTTGGTTTAAACAGCTGACGCACGTTTCGCGTTTTGTTTCACTGTCAAACATCTTCAGTTTGGTCTATAATTTAACCATGAATTTTATTTTAAAAATGCGTGTTCTGTTAAGAAAGTTTATCGCGCGCTTTTTCCGTTTTATGGTCAGTTTAATCGACCCACTGAAGCGGCTATTCGAGCCATTGTGACTAAATTTAGAACCAAATTTTCATTATTGGGCACCAAATCACCAACACGCTTACGTAGAGTGCGAACTGAAGAAAATATCGCAGCTGTATCGGCCAGTGTTAATGATGACCATCAATTATCGATTCGTCGCCGTTCGCAGCAATTGGGCCTCTGTTACTCAACAACGTGGAAAATTTTGCAAAAGGATTTAGGTGTGAAGCCTTTCAAAATACAACTGGTGCAAGAATTGAAGCCCAACAACCTACCGCAACGCAGAATTTTTGGTGAATGGGCTCTTGGAAAGTTGGCCGAAGATCCACTTTTTATCGAAATATTGTGTTCAGCGACGAAGCTCATTTTTGGATCAATGGGTACGTTAATAAGCAGAATTGTCGATTTAGGACTGAAGATCTTCCAGAAGAATTACAAGAGCTACCAATGTATCCAGAAAAGGTCACAGATTGGTGCGGGCTGGAGGTATCATTGGACCGTACTTCTTCAAAGATGCTGCGAATCGTAACGTAACTGTGAATGGTGAGCGCTACCGTGAATTGATATCCAACTTTTTTTTGCCCAAAATGCAAGAGCTTGACTTGCATGACATGTGGTTTCAACAAGACGGTGCCACATGCCACACAGCATGCGTAACATTGGACTTGTTGAGAGGCGAGTGCAGTGAACATTTTATTTCACGTTCGGGACGTGTCAATTGGCCACCCAGATCGTGCGATATAACGCCTTTAGATTATTTTTTGTGGGGCTATGTTAAAGCTCATGTCTATTCAGACAAGCCTGCTTCAATTAACGCATTGGAAGACAACATTAAAGCATTTATATGTGAGATACCGGCCGAAACATTGGAAAGAGTATGCCAAAATTGGACTAAGCGGATGGACCATTTGAAGCGCAGTCGCAGTCAACATTTGCATGAAATAATCTTCAAACATTAAATTAATATATATGGACTGTACTATCGATTTAAATAAAAATTTCATGCATATTTTTGAATTTTACGTGTGCTTTTTTGAAAAACTTTCCTATAGCTCTTAAAAAATCACCCTTTTATAAAACAATTATTCCAACAATATTCCTGTTTTGTATTACCATTTTAAGGCCACAAGCTTTTAAAAAACACCCTTTATATCCTCCTACAACAGCCTGTAATGACTCCAAAGGCATTTGTTAGGCAAGCGAGTAGCTAATTTATAAAAATTTTGCCAAGCTTCGTTAGCATATCGCAATATGCTCCGGTTAAAATCAGCTTAGAAAGATATAAAATGTATAGAGACCACACAGATCTAAGATTTATCGTAAAATTAGAGATGGTTTTTTTGTTTTAAGTAAAATCTTTAGGCTTGTCACGTTCAACTCTTTGCATGCTATTTGGCCATTTTGAAAAGGTTCACTGAACTCCATGTAACAATTCTAGGTAATTTTAAACTTAATTACAATACTTTTCGAATGCAATTTGCATAATCATTTTTATTGGTTTACTTTTTCCACTGAACTACTGACTGGATTTGAAAACTTACATATCTACTAACAAGCAACTTTGTTGTAATTACAAATTTCAGTTCTCTAAGCGTGCAATACTTTCAAACCTTAATCCACATGCTCAAATAAGCACAAATACACGCAGTCATACATATATACATGCACACACATACAAGTAGGTACGTGACGACTCATTATAAAGTAATTAAATACTCACAAAAGATACGTACGATGGTATACTCAGGGTAGAATTATGCAGTTCACAACACCGATAAGCAACCGCAGACAGATGGACTGACAGACAGAACAACTGACAAACTTACTTACTAAACGCATACTTAATAAACTGCTAGACTGTTACAAACATGCTTTTGGTGGCAAGCAGATACGGGAGACGAGTATTTGTAATGAACGGCTGCGAACGTGTCGAAAGTCACTTAAAAGTGACTAAAGCGAATTGCAAGTATATTCTTACATATATATGTATGTAAGCTTGCAAGTTGTATGTAGGTATGCAGCAAACCAGTTTTGAACGCTTTTGAACGCTAATGGGCACGTGTGGCGCCCTAGGTCAGTAACCGGTGGCTGCGATAGCAGGAAAGTTAAAAATAGAGCAGCTGTGAACTAAAAATAATTGCAGCGGTGAGAAATAATTCAGTTGGCAATGGATTCTACATACTTAAATATTGATATAGGCGCATACGAGGTGTGACTTTTAAGTATTGCAGCTGATGCTGTAAAGTATATTAATTTGATTTGATACATCTTTTTTTGTTTCACTTGCAGTAAGAAAAGCTTTCCTGTAACGCACCAACCATTGCGGGAAGTTTTCAACTGTCAACTACTTTAAGACGCCTTTTTTTATAGATTCTTTAGACTGGAATGGATATTTCACTTTAGGAAACTAGGATGCTTTATTTAGCTGCAAATATCTTGACAGATAATACAGAATCAGTTAAGAGTTTTTTCGTAGGAAATGTTCAAATAGCGACCAGTCAGCTCAAATGATCGTCAAACTCGGATTAAGGGGTTAGGCGTAGTCAGAATTTTCAAAAAATTGAATTTTTTTGCATTTTCTTAAAGTAAAATATCTTAAAAATATTGTGTGGAAATTTGAGTTGAATGCGACAAATACTTTTCGAGCTATTCAACAATTAACAAAGGGCTCTCGGGCGCTCCGGAAACGATAGCAAAATTTTAAATGCATTTTTCCCAAACCTATGTTTAACTGTAACTGTAACTTAAAAACCGCTTGATAGATTTCAAAAAACTGCTTTAGAAAAACATAAAAAAACTCGTGCCTGATCGACGGATTTTTTTTCCAAAAATTTCGATTTTTGTTTTAACAATTAATTGTTGGTTTTTTTCTCGAAAATCTGAAAAATATTTCCTGAGGACGTTACACTGTTAATTTTGAAAAAAAAGCTTCGTAAGACACAAGATAATCTATTAATAAAACTAATTTATCATGTTCGTTTGATTTTAGATGAATCTCCATGGACTTGTGTTGATCACCGCAAGGGACTTCTGGAGAAACGGGTTCTCCACAAACAGCGATAACTAAAGTCAAGTCGAAACATGATGGATTAATGCGATGTTTTTATTTTTGTAAAATTAAGCAATTGACTAGCAAAGAACAAAATTATTGAAGATCATCATTTTCTCGGGCCGCTGACTACCCCTAACCCCTTAACGGCCAAGTGATTTTACTGTGTATTTGGTTGGATTGCGAGAATACTTACTAGGTGGTTGAATATAAGTTTTGCGGTTCGGTAAGAAAAACACAATCTCATGGTTTGAAATACAATTCATCATTCAGTATAGTCTCCCTGAGCATTACTGCACTTGTCCAAACGAGATTCCAATTTATGCATTCTATCCCTAAAATGAGAATCAGAAAGAGCTCCAAGGTACGCTTTCATCCTTTAATAAAAAAACGCTTTCCACGCATGCATTTTTTTAAGTTTGGAAACATATGGAAATCGCTAGGGGCCAAATCTGGCGAATACAGTGGATCATCTAACAATTCCAACTTTATTTCATGGATTTTAGCCATCGTCAAAATGCTCTTGTGACACGGATCATTGTACATATTGATTAAAAAGATTTTCAAACTGGGTCTTTTTTCACGAATTTTTTCCTTCAGCTGGTCTAAAAGAATACAAAAATATTCAGAATCTATTGTTTTACCAGTTTGCGAGTATTCCACAAACGAAATTCCTTTCACATTCCATAAAACTGATGCTAACACCTTCTTGGCTGATTTCTGGACACGAACTCGCTTCAGAGCCGAATAACCAGGTTCTCACCCCTCTTGTTTTGATTTAGGATACGAGTGATGGATCAAAGTCTCACCATAGTGATGAATCCACTTTATTCTTTCGAAAATACTTTAAAAGCTGCTGGGAAGGCGGACTCAAATGTGTTTTGTTCCATTGTTAGCGACTGCGGCACCCATTGGGCACACAGCTTTCTGAAATCCAATTCTTCAGTCAAAATATTGCTTACACTGCCCAATGAGATGCCTAAGGCTTCTACTTAATCTCTTCCTGTAACTTGACGATTTTCCAATACGGTCTCTTGTATTGCTCCTACGATTTCTGGTGTTGTTGCTGTTTTGGGCATCCTTGTCGTGGATCGTCTTCAAGGCTAAATTCAGCAACCCATCTTTCTACTCTACTAATTGATGGCGAAAAATCCTTAAACAGGGTTCTGGGCTGTTGTTTTTGTGCCGTCCCATGTGATGTCGGCATCTGCTAGATCGCGCAACATCGACCTTCTCCAAGTAACCTTTGACCAACCGCGAGATCTGTTCCATTGCGCGTTCCAGTTTAGTGCCATTCTCGTGATGCTATCTGGTGGTTTTCTAAGCGTAAGTGGATTTCTAAGCGCCCTCTCTTATCGTACCGCGAAACATATTGAACAACTTACTGTAATAATCAATCGAGCAAATAAAGCAGTCACTTTTTATATGTCAACTGCCCGTAGAGGCGGACTAAATGGGTTATATCTTATTCAAAGCAAATCGAAAGGACAATGTCAAGAATGGATGGATTGATCTTTTAAACTCATCTCCAACTGAAAATCTTTCGATTTTTTGTTTTTTTTCAATATTTTCTTAAAAATATACTGTGAAATTTCCATGCGGAAATTTCCAATATTATAACTTCTACAGCTCATTAAGGGGTTACATGGGTTTCGTTGGTTCAAAAAATCGATTTATTTTTTTTTGGCTTACGAGAATTAATTTCTACAATATCTCAGAAATATTATCCTAAATTTTCAAGTCGATCCGAATAATAAATTCGGAGATACAGCCTTTGGAAGGTGTGCGCTCCAAGCCATTTTTATTGTTAATATACTCAAAACTTTAAACGCCTTTTTTTCGGAACTGTGTTTTCAAAGTCGGTTGTCAAATGTTCTCGAAAACTACTCAATCGATCTTGATGAAATTTTACACAGGTGTTCGAAATACAATTTACTCGTGCTTGAGCGAAGGATTTTGTTTTTTTTTCTCAACTACAACTATTTAAAAAAAAAAAATGTCAAGCAAATTTGACCGAAATTTTTATATTTTTGGAAAAATGTCTGCCAAAATTCCAATTTTTACTTTTTTTTTTCTTTCCTTCGTTCAAGCACGAGTTTATGGTCTTAACTAAAGAACGTATTTTTGTTTTCTCATTTTTGATGAGCCTGTCAGGAGTTATGCTGGTAACGTGGACGCACCTTTTTTTCGAGGGGTCACCGGAAATGACGTTACAATGGAGGAGTTTTACTTTTTTTTTTTTGAAAATTTCAGAAATTATTCTTTAAATATGTATCTATAAGACAGAAAAAAATTTGAATTAAATAAATAATTTTTTTCATAGAAAAAAAAAAAATATTGAAAATATATATATTTTAATAATTTTTTGGGTTTTGTGTTTCAAGAGCCAAAATGGACAACACCGTCCAGGTCCAATTTTTTGAGAGCGTCAACTTCAGTGCCATTTTTAAACTTACTAAAACTAAAAAAAAGAATTATTTTTTTATGTAAAAGAAGTTAAATAAAAAGCCTAAAAGATTTAAATATCGTTTTTAATTTTTTTATTGTAAAAAAATTTCTGAGGGTACCCTAGACCACCGAATCTTCGAGCTCAGACATTTAAATTTCCTACAAAGAAAGGGTCCAACTCTTTTTTACCCGTTTACTCCTGGCCGCGAGCAACCAGATACCTTAGCAAACTATTGAAAATATAAAACTTATTCTCTTTTATCCCTATCCAACTAACACAATCGTACACACACGGTGATGCGGCCATGGATTCGTACGGTGCCTCCCCACTATTGTTCAAAGCGGAAAAACATAAAAAAATCGAATACAAAAATGAATACTTTATTTTATTTTATGTGCTATTTTTCATCGTTAAAGTGCAATTAAAGAAAATATAAATAAAAAGCTACAAGCCACAGTATGTGCGCCTGAGCATGCAATAAATGTGAAGGCATAAAAATGAGTACGAGAATTACTGTGAACATAAATAAAAAATAAAAATTCGATATTTGGCAAATGAGTAAACGCGTTCATGTATTTATGTATTTCTAATGCAAATCTAGAGTAGTACACGTTTGAGTAAATTTTTGAAGGTTCTGGCGTGCATAAATCGCACTGCTATCATTTATGTATTTCGTGCCAAATCATATTTAACCCGTTATGGGGGCATGTAAAACACCATATAGAAAGAGTTAACCACAGAGGTCGTCCATAACTTCGTAAGCAAGCATTCGACTTCAATAAATTTATATACACTTGTTAGTTATTTGTTATGTGTTGTTAGGAAATTCATTCGAAACTCCTGCTTTGAGTCTTTCTGATTGTTCGAAATTGCCTTTGAGGAGTTATAGATCACCAAAATTCCCCACATGAAAATAGGTAGAAAATTTTAGAAGAAGAGAAGGACCGTAGGTTTAACTATGTTGAACAAGAAAGTAATGAGGAGAGTTTCGGTTGTCACGTCACAAGGGAGATTCGGCAGCCGAATTCTGCACGATTATTTTGCATGTATTCACACACACTCGTCCATTCAGTTGTTGTTCAAATGGCAACGAAGTGTCATTGGTTGATATTTTTTCATATATCACCAACACAATCCCATTCTTTTGTAAAAACATCCCAAGTGACAACCGCCCATCAGCTGCTTCTATCGAATTCGCTCAAAGCCGAATAACGGTCCGTTAAAGAGTACGCCTTTAAAAATCTTTTCACCGTGTAATAAACGAGGACTAGTGCTAGGACTAAAATTCTATCCACGTTAAATTCGTTTAAAAATTACTACAAAAAATTCCAGTTTTCACACATTGGATGAGAATATTTTAAATCCTTTACGTAATAGAGTAATTTAAAGAATGGATTTGTTTTTAAAATGTCTAAATTCTTCGAAAACACCTAATCCGGTTTTGCTTAAAAAATTCGCCGTCTTGGTATTATCAATTCTACTTGGTAATCTCTTCCAATTTGTGCAGGAAGAAAACCAATACACTGCGTAGACATAACATAATTCAGCGCAGAAATGAACGTAATAGGCAACTTATAAGCGATGGCTCCCGTCGCACAGTGCGGCCGATTCCCGAAAAGCTGGCCAAAACTCAAAAAATTAAGTAATTGATTCAAAATTTCTTACTCGGGGGTTGTCGGGGTCGCTGATTACGAATTTGATCTTAAAATTTTGAAAATCCACCCCCTTTCACCCCTATTGGCCACCCCCTCACGTGAAATAGCGTATATTCTAGGACATAATCAAGATGCATGTTAATTTATATGTTTTCGGGGTCGCTGATTACGAATTTGATCTTAAAATTTTGAAAATCCACCCCCTTCCACCCCTATTGGCCACCCCTTCACGTGAAATAGCGTATATTCTAGAACATAATCAAGATGCAAGTAAATTTATATGTTTTCGGGGTCGCAAGGTAGCAAGTGGTAGCAGCTGAATCTTGTTTTATTCAGTAACCATTACTTTTTTGAGTAACCTTTAATAGGTTTCAAAGCAGCATATGACGGCGTTGTATTACTATACAGTTTGAAAACTCAAATTTTATAAAAAAAATTGCAAAATATGTATCTACGTATTGCTGCAGCTAAAAATTTTGTGTCGAGGTATTGATATGTACTAAAGATTTCTCGTATTTTACTAACCTTCCGAAGATGATTCCATTTGGTTTTGTTCAATTTACTTCATTACAAAATCTTTCAAATGTGTACAACTTTCACAATTCATCGACAGTAATACGATGCTCAAACGAAGGCCACGTTGCGACTGAAAATACAGAGGATACTTAGGGTACAGGACGTTGCTATGAACGGTTTTCACTACTCAAGGCATTACTGTAGCCAACCCAAAGACAAAAAAACTCTATCTAGAAACTTTTTTTTTCGACTTTTGGCCAGCTTTTTGGGAATCGGCCGCACTGTACGTCGGTCAGCCAACAGAGAGGTGGCGAAGCAATTCAAGAAATCGGCCAGAAAATCTAAGGGGAAGTTTATTGAAGATCTTGCTAGCAATGCTAAAGCGGCAGCAGGAGCAAATAATATGAGACAGCTGTATATAGTTCGCCGCCTAACCAACCAGCAGAGTAGTAGTAACCAACCAATCAGAGATCTGAATGACTGACATCCGATGATGACCAGATCCGTAGATAAAAATAACCTAAATGAAGCAATTAACAACATCGCTCTTCGCAGTGAATCCAGCTTCGAAGTGGGCAGCACAACAAACAGCAGCAAAATATCAACAACTTGCCTTATTGTAGCGGAGATCAAGGACGCTATCAAACAGCTGAAGCTCAACAAAGCCGCGGGCGAAGATGGCATATAACCAGAACAACAAATCGCCGACCCGCATATTTCAGCGGAGATTCTGCATCGCCACATCACCGCTCTCTGGAACAATGACAAAACTGCCTCCGTCCTGGACAAAAGGCATCATCGTGAAGCTGCCCAAGAAAGACGATTTGCGTGACTGCGACAACTGGCGCGAAATAAGCCTGCTCAACGCCATCTACAAAATTCTAGCCACGATCATACAAGGCTGACTCCAATGTATCGAACGCTCCTTAAGGGACGAACAAGCTGAATTTTGTCCTCACTGAAGCTGTGTTGATCAAGCCAACATTCTTCGCACTATAGTAGAACATTCAGTTGAGTGTCGCTTCCCGATTTACATGCTTTTCGCCGAATTCAAGAAGGCATTCGACACAATCAAACGAGACTCAATAAACAGGTGCACTAAACTGCGAATATTCAGTTCATGTGTAAAGTCTGTATTGTAGTACGAAAGTGATATATGTCTGGTCTCCAACCCCATCACACAGAGGCTCCAATCTTTCGTCAACAAATCCTCCGTATCATCTGTAGAATATTCTGGCCCATCAGCAAACTCGCGCTGTGGAGATCAACAAATGAGCCCTTCCTATGACAAATCAAGCGCAAAAGGTGGCGATGGATAGGTTACATGCTTCGAAAACCACCAGATAGCAGCACGAGAATGACATTATTCTGGAACCCGCAAGAGAGCAGAGGTCGGAGTTGGCCAAAGACAACTTGGCGAAGGTCGATGTTGCGCGAACTAGCAGATGCCGACATCACATGGGATGACGCAAAAGCAACAGCCCACATCCGTGTATTATGGAATAGTCTTGTCGAGACCCTATCCTCTCGAGGGGAGTAAAAAAGGATGTAAAAAAAAAATATTTAACACATAGAACCTGCCCATTTTGAGTATGCATTCTCCAATTTACTTCTAATAGGCAGAGAGTTTACTTCCAATAAGCCGCTTCTGGATATGGTAGAAATCACGCATGGTAAGAGTGCTCTCAGAGATTTCCGGTTACTCGCGGGCATCGCTATTAGAAATATAAAGTCTTCTATTTTACAATTCTTCTTCTCAAATATTCAGCAAATATTGGATGTCTCAAATCCCAAAATCTCAAAAAGTAAATATTGACACTAACATTCTGCTCTGATATAATATAGTAAAGGGTTAAAAAATAGATATGAAAACTTGTGTGTGTGTGTAAGCATATTTGCAAGCCCAATTATTTTTCAGTAATTACATGAATGCGGAAATACTGAGAGAGATTTTAGTAAATGGTTCGGTGGTTTTTGTTATTTGCTTGAATGAGGTTATGCTTCATGCCTAATCTTCAAGTGAAAACTAAGTAAATGCTAAAAAAAATTTTATTAAGACAAAAAAAAAATAATGAAAAATGAAAAATGCGGTTCAGTGGTGGCAGAGAATGAATGCTTTAAATTAATGGTTGGTGTCTGCACTGCAAATGGTTTTTGTCGGTAATACGTGTGGCCTTTTACTCATGTTCTGATATTCTCCCAATGCCGTTTTTGGCCTAACGGTCAATGCGAAAATCAGCAAATCACTGTGGCCAATGCGGCCAAGCAATAAGTTCATTTTGGTAATTGCATTGTGGAAGAGCATGAAAACACTCACACACACACACAGGGCATAAATTTTCCTCAGTTTTCCCGCCAGGAAAATGCACTCGTACCAAACTGTTGCATTGCTGATGAATGAATACCGATGAATTTAGAAGCATTACTAATTCTTATTACTTCGATTTTACTTAGGAGCAAGTGGTGAAAAAGTTCCTCATAAAAAAATATCTGCCGTTCGGAGTCGGCAGGTCCCTCCATTTGTGGAACAACATCAAGACGCATGCCCCATGAGATATTATACACTTGTGCCAACGTTTTTTCCAATCTTCGAAGCCCTTGAAAAAATAATTTTTTTTTTCTTGCTCAGCTCCTCCTTCGATGCCGTCTTTATCTCGTCAATCGTAGTGTAGCGTCGTCCTTTCATGGGCCTTTCGGGAACAGGATAAAGTCACAGGGGGCGAGATCATTAGTGTGTTGTTTTTGGCCAAAAAGTCGCGCACAAGCAACGATGTGTGAGCAGGGGCGTTATCGTAATGCAATAGCTATTTTTTGTTCTTCCATAAATCCGGGAGTTTCTGGCGGCTTGCTTCGTGTAAATTGCGCATAACTTGCAGGTAATAATTGCAAGGTTCTAATTTACCGTTTTACCCTGTGGCAAGAACTCATGATGCACAACGCCCCTGCAATCGATGAAAACGGTAAGCAAAACTTTTACATTCGACCCAACTTGGCGCGCTTTTTTCGGTCTTGGTTCGTGCGGCAGCTTCCATTGAGATGATTGAGTTTTGGTTTCCACGCCATAACCATAAACCCACGACTCGTCACCAGTTATGACCCTCTGGAGCAAACTTGGGTCGTCGCGGGTCGCGGACAGAGTCCAGCATCTCATTAGCAATGTTCATGAGATGCTGCTTTTGGTCGAAATTGAGCAGTTTTGGTACGAATTTTGCGGCCACCCGTCTCATGCCCAAATCATTGAAAAAAATCGAATGGCACGAGCCAATCGATATGTCTAGTTCCTCATCAACTTCTCTAACGGTGATTCGACTATTGGCCAATACCGTTTTCTTCACTTCATCAATTTTTTCGTCTGTTGTTGAAGTGCTCGAGCGTCTGGCACACTTTTCGTCGTTCACATCTTCTCGGCCTTCTGAGAACATTTTGTACCACCGATAAACGTTGCTTTGTTGTCCAAAGTAGCTTCTCCGTATGACACAGTCAACATTCGGAATGCGTCCGCGCACTTTATTTCGTTTTTCACACAAAATTTTATACAGGTTCTTTGATCCATCTTTTTGAATACGAAAAAATCGAAGACGAGCCGAAACACGTGCAAGCGAAGCAGCTGTCAACAATTCACTGAACATTCCAAATGGCCAAACTCATCGGCATGAGTGCGAGAGATGAGTACCAACATATCGCCACACAAAAATCGAAATTCGAAAATACGTAACCTGCGAAAATTCATAATTCGCGATACTTTTTGAACACACCTCGTATAAGTGGTGAATTTTATACGAGGCACAAAAGATCAGGGTCACCCACCTCTTTGTTATAGTGTGTCTCCTGATGTTTTATGCCGCCTCCGAACGGCAAATGGTTTTTATGAGCAGCTTTTTCACGGCAGAAATACACTCTGAGGTTTGCCATTGCCTGTTAAGGACCGACGGGTATTAGAAAGAACTTTCCCTTCTGTTAAATTATCAGTCTCGCACTAACCAGGTAAGGGTTTTCGATATGACGAAATGGAGCTCCATTTCTAGTTCTTCTGGGTACAATATAATACTAGATTTTTTTGAAATAAATTATGCAATTCTCCTTTAGCAACAGTCGGGGGATGCCGCTGACCGGGTAGGAGACCTCTGAGACCGATTCAGATGACCCCTTACTGGCAAGCTTATAAGCAATTTGATTTCTCCGGTTGCTATCTTACTCCGAAGGCATTTGCTGCCCTGACCAGTGGTCTTAAAACATTTGCTGCACATGTGGTACTAAATGGACCAAATCGTACTAGTTTTATACCAGTATGTGTGTCAGTAGTTCAAGTTTTTCCTGCAGGTTCAGTAAACAAACACACACACAGATATATACGTAAATTTATATGCACACTTTTAGTTATTTAAATTTACATTTGCTTGACCACTTTAACCATGGAAAATTTCAGTGTTTTCCTCGCGCCGCTTAATTGTCTTCCACTGCCGCTATCAATCGGTGCCTGTCAGTGTTTTGTCAGTTGTGGTGGAAAATTTTAACATCTATAAATGCACACACACACATACACAAATACTTACACATGAATGTTAGCACTTACAAGACTAATTTGCATATTGGCAGTTTCTTGCTGGAATTTGTTGTCGGTCGTGACCTTTACACTCTCGCTCTTTCGCTTTGACAGTTAATTTGTTTTATTGACATTTTTCTCATAACTTGTTTGCTTTTCCTTCTTTCGCCGATGGTATTTACTTTCACAATTCTGAATGCAAAATATTTTATGCTATTTGGGCAGTGGTTACGTCTCTTAGTGTCGGAAGTTTAAAGCTTTGAAGTTATTCAAGAACTTAAAATGAAATACTGAACACAAGTTTCTGTTAGTCACAATTTATATGTTTGGTAAAGTTTGTAATATATTTTTTCGGTAAGTAGCGAAGTTTTTATGTAAAGTATCCAATAAATTACAGTTATATTGTATATATAAGTTTGAATGTTTCAAGATAAAAACTAATTATATAATGGGTTTTTTTTCAAATATAGGACTTTTGATAAGGGTATCTGTTCGAGATTCTCATTATGTGAGCCATATTTCTTTGCCTCGCTCATCAATTGAGTTTTTTTCAAAGTTTGACTAGTTTCGCACTCGATTTCTTAAATTAATAAGTCAATTATGTATAAGTATATTAGACCGGGTCGATTTGTGGGGAGGCAAAAAAATCGCCCATTGCTCTGTGAAAATCATATTATAAGGATCAAAATAAGAAACGTTGCCGAAGGAACCATACCTCTAAAACGAATTCTGATGTCTCCCAATTTGGGTCGAACTTTTTAGTTTCTTTTCTCATGTAAAGGCCAAAAATGGTGATATTTTGAAATGATTGTATGGGGAACCCCCCAGGAGAGTTCCAGAGGGTGTGCCACTGGCATGGGTGGATCGGCCGTCCAAAGTTAGTGGGGGTCGGTCATACATTTGGACTCGATTGGAGCACTCTAAATGGGTCAAAGTGGGATTTGACGTTCGACGCCATTTGCAAAATTATAAATCTTCCGACCCGTACCCATAAGAATATGGGAACAAAGATGAAGCTGACATATTTAAATAAGTTTGAAACTAATTTTTTTTATTTAACAAATTTAAAAAATTTAATATGCTTAAAGACGTTCGCAAAAATATTTTTTCCGCAATGCATGTCAAAATGTGTGATTTTGTTCCAAAGAGCAACTAGTTACAAACTACTGAAAAATGGCACATACGAAACTAGTTATTTTATGCACAATATAACACTAGTGTTGTTTTTTTTTGTATTTATCTTGAGGTGATTGAAACATAAGTTTCTGTTTGAAACACAGTTTTCTTTTAGTCCGACAGCTTTTTTCCTGCTCAAAAACTCGACTATCAGTCAATAGCTGCCTTCGATTTATCACTACTCTCTCTCCTAGAGAATGTCGCAACGCTTAAGAGAAACACAATAGTTTAACGATGTCCCACCGACTTTATTTTTAGCCAATTATACGAGTATAGGTAGCTTACAAGCGACATGCTTGAGCCCATACTTTCAAAAATAAGTGGGCATTTTTTCTTTTACTATAAGTACTCGTATATTAGGCTTGCATTTGCGTAGGTTTGCATTCTATTACCCTTAACTATTATCCTGTTTGCTATTTGGCAAGCGAGTTTTCATTTTATTCGGCTAAAATATACTCCTTATACAATTAAGTTTTTTTTAATAAAATTTGCTATTCCTAATATTTTTCTGTATCAGCTATTTGTTGCAGCTTTTACTATGTACTTTTAAGTTTTATCCAATTAGTTTGAAAACTATGAAGAATTTCACTGAAATTTATACTTAACTTAATCACTTCATTTCTTTACTACGTCTGCTAAATTATGAAAAAAAAAAATTATTCCCGTCCCATACACTCCCACATTATTTTTCACCTGCTCCATATATTTATATGTAGTAAGCCAACCAGCTCTTCATTTAGCTGCTAACAAGTATTCGTTGGCAGAAGTTTAAATGAATTGCATTTTAATTTGAATTTAATTGGGTTCTGCTTCTGTACCAAATCGACATTTTACCACTTCATTACTCTCCCATTGTGTACGCAACATCTCAGCCAACCAAACCACCGCCGCTCTCTGCTGTGGAAAGGTCGAAATTTTGTGGCTTAACAATTCGCTTGGGTTTTCTCTTTTAATATTTTTCATTTTCTGTGCTTTAATTCCTTTTTGCTACAATCTCTGAGAAGTCTCAGTTTAAAGTGAATTCAATGGTTATGAGGAATGTAATGCCCAGTAATCTTTCGACAAAATTAAGTTTCAGGCGCACAAAAGTTTTACTATTCACTCACAAGTCGGCGAGAGTAGTACTCGTAGTAGGCGGTCCTGAGACAATTTTTTAAAATGCTGAAGATCCCGCCCGAACAAGCAAAGTTTAGAAGTGATTGAAAGTTGCTAAAAAAAATTGTGAGTGAATAATCGACGGAATCTCAAACAGCTAATCGAGAGTAATAGTAAGTGGCCCACACACACAGAAAAAAGAAATGTTTGGAAAAGACGAAAACAAATAGAATAATAGTCAAGGACAATAGAATGCAAATCTACTTCATCCGGGACACGAACCGATAAAATTAAGCGAAAATATTTTTTCTGTAACCAGAGTCGAACTTTTCTAGGTTATGGTGGTAGTCGGTCCATACGACCAACTCATTTAGACCTTAAAGATCCGTTGTGATCGAATTTTCGAAAAGCTTTCGAAACTCAGAGAAGAAGCGATAATGGTCAGAGGTCGAGATTCCGCTTAACCTCAAATAAAGGCCAAAAGGCATTTTATACACCTTTAGGTTACAATATCTCGGAAACCTGAGACACCAGATTCCGATTAAAGGACCGAACATGGGTTTCTGTTAAATTTTTTAGCCGGCCTGTGTATGGATTTCACTCTTGAGAACATCTATATGCATATATCGGGTATTTTTTACAAGCTTGAAAACTTAAAATGATAATAAAAAAATATATAAATGATTGGCGCGTACACTTCTGTTAGGCGTTTGTTTGAGCTCCTCCTCCCATTTGCGGCGTGCGTTTTGATGTTGTGCCACAAAAGGAAGAACCTACAGGTTTAAGCCGACACCGAACGGCAGATATTTTTTATGAGGGGCGTTTTCATCGCAGAAATACACTCGGAGGTTTGCATGCGGAAAGTATCGCAGCTGCAATTCAAAATGATCTAAATCAAATAATTCCACGCAGTTTTAGAAATTAGAATTTTCTTAAACTACATTTGCCCCTTCTTTAGTTTACATGGTAGGGAAGATCTTGGCCTGGTTAGAGTGGTGATTCATCCAGAATCCAACTAGCGCTTCCGCACCATTTTGATCTTGGCCTACATCCCCATAAGATCAATTTTACTCAAAAAGTTAAGCTTTGAAGCGCCGAAATTTCTGCGCGTAGGCTCTGCAGGAGTTTTCTCTATACCTAAAATCCTATAGGCCACCAAATAGCCTTTGCCTTACATTCATGCATTAAATTTTAATCAGAGTTACGGCAATTTCCGCAGCACTGAATAGTGGAAGGCCTCAACGGCTGCCTCAGTGTTACTTGTGAAATGTAAAAGAATTTTAATGGCTTTCTGCAACAGACCGATTAATACTTACCGTTACTTGAAGGCACTGCGTTGGCAAATATTATAGTTCCCTAAAGTGTTATCAGCCAAACACTTGCAAAATAGCAGCACTTTAATTCCCGACATAATTTTATCATCGCCTGTAATATCAATTTCAACATCAGCAACAACAGCAACGGCAACAGCAACAGCCACAGCATGAATAAAGAGTAAAAATGTCCGAATTGTAGGAACATCACGCAGTCAGCGAATCAGCGAATCAGCCAAGTTGCAAACCCCTCAAAATAGTATGCCAATTTGAAGTGACTGCAGTCATTAATTTTTGTTGTTGTCTCGCTGGCTCTGCTGACTGTTGACTGACCATTAACATAAAAAAGCGCTAGCAAGCAAAGGAGGAAAAGCAAAATAGGAAAACAAAAACAACAAAAACAGCAATAACAACCGAGCAGACAACGATAACGAGAGTAGGTATACTCGTATCAGCAGCAGCAGGAGCAGCAACAATTTAAAAAATGCTTGGACTTGCATGTTGCAGTCAATTTCCTAGATTTTTATGATGCCACAAACATCAAATTTGTAGAATGAGTAGAAAAGACTTGGAAGCATTTCAAGTATGGGCAAAGATCTTGATGATAGTGCTGGTGGTGGTGCTGGCAATGGTGTTGGCGATTTTGATGTTGATGGCAGCTGCGATATGATGTTTATGATAGTTATGGAAATGGAGATGGAGTTGGAGTTGGAGATGGAGAAATAGAAAGATGATGGCTATAATTCAGCAGTAGACTATGCCAAGCTACGTATCGGGAATGCAGTTTAGCCGAAAGAAAGGAAGGGACTTGGTCGCGTATCATCGCATAATGTGAGTGAATAGTATTTTTGTACGCTGACAACTGCATTTGACTTGCATGACCATACAAATTAAGTTATATTCCAAAAACGTTTTGAAAGCAAAGAAGCAATGGCAGGGCGGTTGGGTGGCTGCGTGACTGCTTGGTTGGTTGATTGTAGCTTATTGAAAAGTTATACAGCCAGCCAAACATGCATGTGAAAAGAAAGATTAGTAGAGGAAATAAAACAAAAGAAATGTAGAAAATAACCATAACGGGTGTTTATTTCTTGGAGCTATAAAGTATATATTTTTTTCACTTGGAATACGAAAAATCAATGTCTTAACTAGGTTTAAGAGCCCCGTAGCATCTTCTATGCTACTGGTCGGCTCTCTCGAAAACTAGACTATGCTACCTGGGCGCTCTCAGCTTTGAAAGGCTAGATGCCTCAACTGGAGCTTGAGCGACTCCTAAAATTCGCGAACAGTACGGATATCTTGAGTGATGCCTATTTTCGCTCAATAGAACTCTGATCTGGTATCATTCAGTGCCGAAATGGTCTCTACGTGGCTTCGGCCAGCCAAACTAGGCTTAACAGCTACAATATTTATGGAATTGTATTCGTTGATTTAAGTGCTTTTTAAATTAATATTTAAGAGTGAGTAGTTTGAAACCCGCCTTATCAAATTTACATAGATACATGGCGGTAGAATCCTTCTAGAAGGCCTCCTCTGCGCAGGAAAGATCAGGTGGCGTAGGATTTGGCTTCACTTGGTGTGTCCAATAGGCGTCGGTTTTCACGAAAAAGAAACGGCTGGTGCGCTGTGTTAAACTTGGCAAAAATCGCTAAGCGGTTATCGCGCCAATCAAGAGGAAGAAGAAGATGGAATCCATTCAAAAAGAACTGCATTTTTAGTTTTAAACGATTTTAAGAACTTTTTGTTCAAGGTGGTATTTACAGTCAAACTGCTCACATTGCCAATTTCTATCTCATTCCTTTTGGCGAAAGTTAACCTTACTGCTCCCTCGAGAGTATCAAAGCACTTTAGGGTTTTCTGTTTGTTTTAAAAACCATGTAAAGCAAATTACGACTTTTATGAACTATTTCGGTCCTTGAGCTAAGATTTGAACGTTCATTCCAACACTTTTTATATGAGTATGCCGGATGTTTTATTCTCTCAATCCGATATTTTATTCTCTGTTATGTCACTAAATTTTTATTCAGTCGTTGAGTTTTTTCTGTAGCTAAATATTTTTAGATATCGACGCTCAACAACACTCCTGCATTTCTTGGCGCACTGCATACTCGTGACGGTCGTTGAGTTTATTATTTTTTATTACATGAAGGTGGGACTGTTTTGCACTAAAACTGCCTCTAAACTCTCTCTCAAAAGTTATTTCAAGTCACCTGCTATACAATGAATGCCCCAAGCCCTGCTGATGCTAAGCTCGAACATTTACACAGGAAATCCTGGGCAGTTTTACCCTATCTTGCAGACATCAGTTGCGGCAGGTTCTCTTTTAGGAAGGCTTTTAGTATACAAAGGCCCTTGTCTCCTTTAAAATAATGTTTTGGGTGTTTCTTTAAATGTGCGTAAAACGGAAATGAAAAAATACTTTTTCTTTTTGTTTTGAGGATATTATTTCCTAATCTATTGTTAAAAAATAAAAATTTTTTTTTGGCCATACGAGGTTTGTTCAAAAAGTTGTCAGCCTTCCAAAAATGGTCTTCACATGGACAATGGACGCAGATATAGCCGATTCTACTGAACCGATTTTGATGTAATAAAATTTAAATGGCGTAGAATTGATGTCGCTATCGTGAGAACTACGATCATTTGGAAAACATATTTTTAGTATTTTTTTCGGACCTTTAAAGTCAAAAAGAAAGGGTCAAAAATGCTTTTTCACCTTTGAACGTCCACCATTTTCTAAATTTTTTATTTTTTTTAAGATCGTAATTCACACGATTACGATTTTTATATTGAACAAGAACGTTTTTGTCTTTTTGATTTCAGATACCTGTGAGTCCCGGAACCGGTGTCGGCAGCGACATACCGTTTTTGGAAGACCATTTTTAAAGGCTGACAAGTTTTTGAACGAACCTCGTATGGCAAAAAACATTTTTATTTTTTAACTATAGATAAAAAAATAAAATACTAGAAACAAAAGTAAAAAATCTTTTTTCGTTTCCGTATTACACGCTCTTAAAAGAACACCCAAAAAACACCATACCAAATGAGCTTTAAGTGTGGCACAAGGACCGCAAATTTTGTAAATATTTTTCCGCATCTTGTAAATGTTGCTCGATTATAATAGTTTAATACTTATTTGCCACATTTAGTCGAACAGCTAGTTTCACTAATATCCTCACGGAAATTTCTATGTGTCTTAACAATAACCCCGTTACTTTTATATGTATGTGCCATAAAAAAAACAGCTCCATAAAACGAGTACCACAACCACAAATAAATGCTCCCAAATGCTTGCAACAAAAAACAAAAATTTCACTGCAGTGAAAGAGTTGACTGGAAAACTAAAATTTTATTGAATATGAAGCGAACTGAATGAACTCAAAGTCGTAGCACGAGTATTTGTTGCTGGCAAAATGCAAGGATGAAAGCAATGAACTGTAGAAGTAGGAAGCTGTATAACGGCACTTGCAAATACTTATTATGTTTAATTAGACGAAAAACAATTTAATAGGCAGTTGGATCGATTTTGTTTTTCGTCTTCTCTTTTCTCCATGATTTTTGCGCTGCAGCTGCAGTTTTTTTTACGACTATTGCGTTGCTGGTAAGCGAGTTTCAATGAAGTGTAGTATGTTAAATTGATAGCTATTGGTGGAATTGGACGGATAGATAGCGATGTTTATAGAGCATGAACTCGTTGAAAATTCTTGAGAAATGGGCAAAGTGTACATAGCAGATGGAAAAGCTGGGAATCAGTAAAATGTACGAATTCAGCTCCTCAAGAAAGAAAAGTTGGTTTTTATGTTGCGAAGAGACTAAGTATATAGGTATAATAAATAGAAAATTATATACCAGAAATTTATTATCAAATTCGAAAATTTATGATGAAAAAAGAAAATTAAGTAGAAATTTGAAAGCTAATTTCCATATATGGAGCATTTTTTTGCAAACCCAACAGCTTTCGTACCGCCACATTTTTGATTTGACTGAAATTTGTTTGGCTTTCCGAGATCGCATAAAATGTGATTCGAGGATTCTTGTTTAGCAAAAAAAAGAACATAAGCACACAGGAGGTATTGGATGACAAATTTAGTAAAAAATTAGTAAATTAACACTTTGAAGCAATTTTTCTCCATGTAACGAATGCACGAAATTTTGTTTATAAGGACGAAAACACCCAAAAACGTCAGCTGAAAAAATTGTGAAAAATCAACGTTATTTTTGAGGCACTTGAAACTTATACTTTCACGTAACAAAATTCAATGTACTAAAACACTACATACCATAAAGTTTGCCAGAAATTCTAATTAAAAAGTTTCAGGTTTTGATGAAAATTCGCCGAATTTTTATAAATTTTGCACAAAGTTTGAAACTTTGAATTATATGGTTTTCGTTGTAGTAGAAAAAAATTATTTTATAAAAAAATAATTCAAATTAAAAAATGAATAAATAAAGAAGTATTGACTCTTTTCTCTTTTTTTTTTTGTATAATTTTGATTTTTATATAGGTGGTAATCCTCTTACTATATAGATGCCAACTATATTCCTCAACCAAGCTGCTTTTGATACTATTTTTTTAATATTTTCCCTATTTACTTCCTTATATATTTCATAACACTTCATTTTCTAGATAGGTGGCAACCCCTTTAAAAATATTTGTAGATAAAAGTAATCTTAAATTGCTTTCGTTTCGTAAAGCGCTTTTCAATAACAGGTGTTATTTTGGAATGGCTTGCGCTATCGAGAGATGATTAACGAATTTTTATGGCCGGAACTGGATGGCATTGATCTGGACAACGTTTATTTTCAATAAGACGGTGCTACGTGCTACACAAGCAATGAAACCATTGATCTTTTACGAGAAAACTTTCCGGATCGTGTTACCTCTCGACGAGGTGATCACAATTGGCCACTGAGATCTTGTGATTTAACAACTTGTGACTTTTTTCTTTGGAGCCACGTGAAAGAGAAGGTCTACGTCAACAGTCCAGGGTCGATTCAAGCCCTCAAAGATGGAATTCCTGAGTCTACCGAGGACATAGGGCAGCCACTTTGCAATTCGGTTATGGAAAATTTCTTGAAAAGTATATTGTCCTGTAAGCGTTGTCGTGGTGGTCATTTGCCTGATGTTATTTTCCCCTATTAACGGCATACCTTCCTCTTCATAATGAAATAAACATCCGTTCATTTATGTTAAAAAATAGCATTTTCTTTGAATATCAAAATAACACCTCTTATTGGAAAACCCTTTAGTATTTCACTTAGTTTACAAAATAGTTAATTAAAATTGTGTGTATATGTACATATATCGGTGGCAACCCTTTAAATTTTTAGATGAAAACCCGATTCCTCAACCCGATTTCGTTTTATTATTTTTATTTTTATTTTTTATGTTAGGCTTGGTGTGACCCAATACATTTTTAATTAAACTTAATTTTTATGCTAGTTGGCTACTCTATTAAAATATTTCTAAATAAAATCATTTCTAAACACGTTTCGTTTCATTCCCATTTGCAATACTTCTCTTAACTTTCACTCAATTTAGTTGATATTAATTTTGTATATGGTGGCACCCCTGCTTTTGAGTTTACTTTTCTGTCCTTTTGGTACCAAGTTTCGAAATATTCGTCGGATTATGCAAGAGTTTATATTTCCTGAAAATTTCAAATCGAATTCAAAATTGGTTCAGGGCTTCTGAGTCTATCGAGCAAATACCCACGTACCCATATCTACTTTCATATGCTCGCACATAGCACATATATACACATATATTTTTAAAAACCTTTTTTAAAGAATTAATACTGTATAAATAAACTTTCTTAATATTTTTTTAAATTTCATGCAAGTTTTCATATTTGACCTTGTATGACCTTCTTCTGTGTATCTTTTTAATTCCGTTTTGTTCCCCGGCATCCGAATCGACCACTTGTGCGAATTTTATGCGGTGTGCAAATAATAAATTTCAATTAAACAATTCGCAGCCGCACAAATTTAATTCACTTTCACTTTTTTTGAATTGTGCCAATTTCCCGTCACTTACAAACAAGCCTCAAATGCAGACCAAAAATGTGTGCAAGTGCAAAAGCCATACAAAAGTAATAAAACACAATGAACTCAAATTGACTGGCACAAAGATATGTTTGTGCAAACATATGAGTACGTATGCACATATTTATGTCATATACAGTTAACTACAATACAAATCATACACGTTAATATATTTCACATATTGAACGCAATAAATAAACAGTTGAAGTTAGTTTTATCAATTAATGTAGGAAGTGGACAAATTTTCAATGGTTGCAATAAAATGATCGCCGGAGAAAGAAGTGGCACTATATATTTCCTTAAACTTTATACCAATGTAAGCGTAGCATTATTTTGCTATGCGAAAGTCTTTTGCTTTTGATAATTTTAAAAGGAAGCAACTCGTTATTACTATACATAATTTACAACCCAAATTTCAAATTTATATAGGCATGAAATACAAATTTTTTACATAGCAGGAAGTTGAAAAAATTAACATGTGGAGTATATAGATATTTCAAAACTAAATCTAATCTATACTATAAAGGTGAATGTCTGTACGTTGTCCGCGCATCACTACGAAACGACAACACCAAATGACGTAAAAATTGTTATACATTCATATTTCCAACCAATGAAGGTTATAGGCATGTTTTTATGATGGAACTCCTTTCACACAGCCCCAGGGCCGCGCCATCACTCTCATTCGTCACTAATAATCGAATATTTGCTTAAATTTAATCTAAAAAATCTTAGTTTTTCCTATTTCCCACTATTTATAACACACTCTAGACTTCATAATCTGCATAAGCTGTTCAACTATGACCCAAATGCAAAGTTCAAAAGCGGTTTGAGATAGAAAATTAATAAAAATAATTTTGCTTGATATTTTTCTGATTGGTTGTTTTGATTTTATTCAACGAGGCATAGCAACGAATGCCCGGTATTGTAATATTATGGTTATTAAGAAAAAATTATTTTCTATGAAATGATTGTTTGTAATTCTTTTATAAACATATCCTAAATCCCTCAAATCTACTCCTACGCGAGCGGGGTTCAAACTAGTTATTTTATATTTACTTTTGCTATATTATGTTTATACTTCAATTTCACACAAAGACAGCTAATAAGCATAAATGGTTCATTTTAACTCAAGTTAAAATTTCTAGGAATGTAGAAAAAATTTGTAAATTCAAGTCGAGTATAGTTTTGAGCTCGATCTAAGAAAATATTTTATCTCGAGTTGAGAACTGAACAGGGTTAACGTCTAAGCCTAATTTTATTTTGCACCATTTTATAGGAAAATATCTTTCAATATTTGATTTTATTCCATTACTACTTTTAACTCAACTCGAAAATCGTTTCTGCCAAAATTTGAACTAGAGTTAAGGGTTATAGTGATGCAGTAAAAATGCATATATTCTAAGAAAATATTTTAACTCATGTTGAAAACTGAACATATTTTTTTGGTCCTTTTTTACGAAAATCTTTTTCTTTATTTGATTTTATTTCATGTCTATTCTACGTAGCTTATTTAATACTTAACTCAACTCGATAATCGTTTATGCGAAAAGTTTAATCCGAGTTAAGTAATGTAAAAAAATGTGTATATTTTAACATTTAACGCTGTCTAAGAAGATATTTCAGCTCTAGTTGAAAACTGCACTCCATTTTATACGAGAATCTCTTTCGCTATTTGAATTTTTTTATTTCTACTTAAAGCAACTCAACTCGAAAATCGTTTATGCAAAAACACGAATTAAGATTTCTAGTAATGTAGAAAAAATGTGTATATTCAAGTCGAGCAAATTCTTTAACTCAATGGAAGAAAATATTTCAACCTAATAGAGTTAACATCTAAGCCAACCTTTTTTATTTTGCTGCATTTTGTACGGTAATCTATTTCGCTATTTAATATATATATTCTTCTTTTTCATATATACTGTAAGCAGCCGATTTAGTGCTTAACTCAAACCGAAAATCGTTCTTGCAAAAATATTAACCTGAGTTAAAACTTCTGGTAATCTATAAAAAATGTGTATATTCAAGTCGAGTAAAATTTTTACCTCGATCTAAGAAAATATTTAACTCGAGTTAACTTTTTAACTCTATCTAAGAATACAATTTAACTCGAGTTACGATTTTCACTAATGTATAAAAATTTTGTACATTCAACTCGAGTAGATTTGTTTATTAGGTGCAAGAAAATACATACCTTCTGCTCAAATATGAAAGAGACGTTATCAATAAAACGGTCCGCGGATGACATATGGCAAAAATAATTTTTTTGTTTTTTGGTAGGACTGTTATAAGCTTACATGGCAAAGCGTGATATGTCACATAGTTTGTTTTCTGTGCTAGTGTAAACAAGTCAAGCTCGAGTGTGTTGTTCGAATTCTCTTTTATGACTTCAATTGTCTCAAAATGTTTTGCACGGAGCGGCAACTTGAGCTTGGGAAACAGGAAAAAGTCACATGGAGCCATATCAGGCGAATACGGTGCTTGCGGAATGATATTAACATTATTTTTGTTCAAATAATCGCGAACAAGACGTGATGTGTGAGCTGGTGCATTATCGTGATGCATGAACCATGACTTGTTGTCCCACAATTCCTTCCTTTTAAGACGAATGTTCTCGCGCAAACGCTTTAAAACGTCTAAATAGTATTCAGCGTTAACCGATTTTGCGATTTGTGCGATTTTCAAGCACAATTTCCTTTACTTTTCCGATGTTTTCGTCGTTTACTGATGTTGCTGGACGACGTTCATGAGGCAAGTTTTCAACCGATGTACGGCCCTCTTTGAACGATTTGTAACACCGGAAAACACGTGCACGCGATAGAGCAGAGTCCCCATAGGTTGTCTGCAACATTTTTAAGGCGTCTGAAGCCGAAATTTTGTTGGAATAACAACATTTCAAACAAATTCTTTGAATTTCCATCGTTAAATTCGAAGAACACACTCGAGCTTGACTTGTTTACAGTAGCACAGAAAACAAACTATGTGACATATCACGCTGAAATTTGCAATGCGGGGGTTTTCTCTAAATCAGCCAGCATTTCCGATAGCCAAGCTGCGATCAAGGCACTGTCGTCGCCATATTGCAGCTCTCTTCTGGTGAACTCCTGTAAGGAGGAACTTAAACACCTCGATCGAGCCCCTTATCTGGGTTCCTGAGCACAGGAATATAGAGGGAAATGAAATTGCCGACGAGCTTGCCAGAAATGGGTCGACATAATCGGTTTCAGCTGTCCCCTTCTCAGACATCGGTGTCCCTTTGTCCGTTTTAAAGGGAAATTACACCATTTCTTTCTAAGAAAAGCGCAGGACAGATGGAGGTCTGTCTCATTGTGTGCTATTTCGAAAACACTATGGCCCCAATACGATAGAAAGAGAACGCTTAAGGTGATGGGAGTCCCCCGCCATTCAATTTCCAAACTCATTGCGGTGTTCACTGGTCAGTGGGTGATCGGTACTCATGCGGAGAAGCTTGGAATTCCGGACAACCCCTATTGCAGAAGCTGTGGGGATCCTACAGAGAAAGAGACTGTTGAACATTTTCTCTGCAAATGTCCGGCTCTGGCGGCTAGGCGCTTGAGATTCCTTAGCGTGCCCTTTGGGGATGACTTCCTTTGGGGATGACTTGGAGAAATTCTCCAGCCCAGATCCCTTTTCTCTTCTCTACTACTGGATGGCTGTAGAAGGTTTTCTCTTCGAAATAATTTTTCTTTGCACAGGTAATGGTCCACATTATGGTATCAAAACGGCACGTAAGTGCTACTTGAAGTGTGCCTGTGGCACTCTTGCCATTTTACCTACCTATCTACCTATCTGCAAGCTAGCTCGTCCTAGTATTTTTTGTTTTTGTCCGTGAACCTACATATATAAATCTGACATGCGACTGACATAAGACTGACAGGGAAGTCAGGCGTACGGGAAGTTAGTATAGCTTGTGTGACAGCATTGAGATAAGATGAAGCACTTGACGCTTGGCTGAGTTAGTACAATTTCAAGCACTTTAGCGAGTTAAGATGGTTTATCATGTGACGTTTAAGTTAAGATAAATTAATGGCCCTCGATCAGTTAAGATGAAATACGTGGGGAACATAGAAATACAATATCAAATTTTTAATCACATTCATCTTAACGATACTCCTATGAATGCAAAAAAAAAAAAATAATTTTCCATTTTAGATTTGAGTTATAAATATATATCAGAGGATTATTGATCCAATCATTGGACTGAGCAAATTCCTAGAGTTTTTACATTGGAACTAAACGAGTTCTTAAAGAGTCAGCTACTGAATTTTTTTTCACGAATATTCTGTTTGTAACAAAAATTTATAAACAACTACGAACATCATTAAATATGTATGTATATAACATCATAAGCATTCCTTACATATGTATATCCAAATACAGTCGAACCTCAATAAGTCGAACTTCGATATCTCGAATATTTGATATCTCGAATCAAATTGCTTGGCAATGGCGTGTAGAGTGAGAATTGTGTGTAATTTTTACTTGATAACTCGAACTTCTATTACTCGAATATCTTGATAGCTCGATTTTTTTTTGTGGCATGTCATAGTTCGAGTTATCGAAGTTCGACTGTATTTATATTGTACTTTATGTACTTACGTATGGATACAAAATTTTTTATGAGGCCTGTTGTCTGCTGCATTTTGCACGATGACTAAATGACCCAATTATCTTAATTAAATTATACTGCAAATTTTGAGACGGGGTTATAGGAGAATTACGTAGGGACACACACATTCATAAGTACTCGTATAAGCACGTAAAACATTTATAAGCTGCCAGTAATGGAGGGACAGCCAAGCGGATGAATGCACATACATAACTCCAACAGAATGAGTGTAGTCACACACACATACATATATTTATACGCATGTATTTGTAAGCGCATACAAGCTAAGTTTTCCCGTACGTACATATGTAAGCATGACTGTAGGTATAAAGGGTCTTTTGATAGGCACATCCTAATTGAGTTCTGTTGGCTTTCAAAAGGGTTTTCAAATTATGGGAATTTAAAAACAACTACCAGCATTATGGGACTCTAATGAGATTCCATAACTGTATGTCGAAAGCTCGGCTAACGATCTGGCAATCATAGTCATAAGTAATTTCTGCAGAATTGCATTCGAGTGTATGAGCTTTAAAGTCCACCCGCAACCACAAACAAATGTCAAAATTGATAAATATAAAACGAAGGGATGCCTGCAGACTCACGACAGAGCTAACTGGCTCATGCCCTAATATAGGGCAGCTGTCATCAACCGGATAAAAACAAAAACTATCTTCCACTTCCACTGTGAATGCCCTGCCCTATGGAAGGCGAGGATGTTAGCCCTTGACAAACCGCTCTTTGAAAACGTCGAAGAGCTGGACTGGATATAGTCGTGAAGGAATAACCCATATAACTTGTTCGTAGCGAGGATGTGGCAAAAAAAATCATGCGGAGGCACTCATTGGATTCTTGGTGAATCCCCTCTTCAACCAATCAATCAACCAACTGTGAGCGTGACTTTTCTGGAGAGTTTAAATTGGAGCGTCTTCATGTAAACCCTTAACAACACTGGCTTTGTATCATCCACATGAAGATATAAACTTACCATTCGTTTTGTGACACGACGGGTGTGATGCTAGAAATCTTAGACGAGGTGAAATACCTAGGCAAAATGAGCGATGGTATCCTTAAAATGAAATTCGAGTTCTCATCTCCCCAAGAGTCCAAGATACCACAGAAGATTCTTTGATCAACCAAATGGGTTGAAGTTAAAGACTTACAAGACTTACAAGACGACAAGATACTTGGAATTGTATCTGGCCAAGAACTGTCATTTCAGCAGCATTCTCCAAGAATTTATTGGGAACATTTTATGCTGTTAGTACAAAAACAATAAGATCTTTGATTGCTCACGTGGCTTGACGTGATGTCAAAATTATTAGAGGAACTTTACATTCTGATCGCGTGCTTAATTGTTACCTTAGCTTTCAAATTTCGAATAATAAAAAAAAAATCGTTTCTACTGCTAAATAAACCGACAAGAATTGCCTGTCTCTCAATCATAGCAATAATAAGGGACGAATAGACCTTTTGGTAAAGACGATTGGTAGAGTGCAGGATTTTTTACTCCATAACAAGAGAAAGTTGCTAGGATAGAAAGTTCAAAGTAAACATTTTCGAATAGGTTCCCACAGTTTACCCTGGTTTTCAGCCACAACTAAAGCCTTCTCAAATCGAGTCGTTACGTCTACACATAGTAATAAGTGGTACAACACCTTTTCGCTTCGGACGGCTAACAGTCCAGCAAAGTTGTGTTGGATATCTGATCAATGCGAGGTCGAAGGTAATGAGGTTGAGGACAAGTAAGGGCAACGTTGGAAAACACTCTTATGGAACTGTAATTAGCCGTCGGTGTAGCCGAATGGGTTGGTGCGTGACTACCATTCGAAAGTGCACAGGATCAAAATCTCGAGCACGAAACACCAAATGATAGAAACAAGTTTTTTTCTAATAGCTGTCGCTTCTCGGTAGGCAATTATAACCGTCCGAGGATATTTCTGCCATCTGCCGTTCGGCGTCGTCATAAAACTGTCAACAACAACAAGACGTACACCCCAAATAGAAGGTGGAGCTCGTCCAAATACCCAACAAATAGTGTAAGTCCCAACTATATGTATTTATAATGATTCTGCAGCTTTAACAGGCTATTTTCCAGATTTATAGCTGCTGAGTGAGTAACCTCAGAACGGAGTAGGTACTGAGAAAAAATTAAACGGTTTTGAAAAATGGAAGCTATGCGGTTTACCGTTCAGTTGAAAGGCCATTAAATTATAAGGGGGAGCTGACTGGTTACCTAATTGGGTACCCCGTTGAATTCAATGCGAGGAACCTAACTGGCTACAACGACTCACTCGTTAAGTCTGTCTATTGAGACATATTACCAGCTTTGAGAACTTATTTATACAAATATTAAAAAAACTTAAACGTTTGCCTTCGAAACGCTAGGAATTCACCAAAAATCTTTAGCATTCATTAAAAAGTCTGAAGTTACTTCAGCTGTGACTGATGCTTACCTCCCATTTATCCCCTTCGTTTAGCCTTCGTTGGCCAGAAGTGCTCATGAAAGTTTACCATTGTTTAGCGACCAAAAAATCTTTTCAATCATATGAAACATTTCAACCAAAAATATTGCTCACCTGGCAATCGCCACATGCGGCAAAGCATATGATTTATTGCAAAAGCGGGTGCTCTTAATGAAACATCCATTATTTTTGTTAATGTTGGCTTACGCTTTGCTGTCTGTTCCGGAGTTTCTGTGTTTTCACGCAGTTTTATCTACTTAAATTCAAAGTTTTATAAAAGGTAAATATACAAAACAACAAAACAAAGAAGAAAATAAAAATCTGAAGTGACTGCATGTCTGGCGTGCGAGTGTGGCTCTTCACGCTCTAAATGTGAGGAATTTACAAACGGTAATGTGTGAGTGGTTGGCTTTAATTAATTCAATTATTTAAGATAGTTATTGTCAGAGATGGCACTAAGGAAAATTATTTAAAGCCTTCAAGTGCAAAAAACCGATTAAAGCGTTGAAAGTGTCTTGGGGGCGACATTTGTTTGTTTATTAAGTAAAAAAAAAAGATTAATTGAGAAAACCAAACCTGTTTTTCATTATCAAAATTTTGACCACGTATTTATTTTTATTTTCATTTTTTATATAACAATATAGTTTATACTATAACAAAAACCATACAAGTTGAAGTTTCAAACTTTGTAAAAAATTAAAAGAATTTCATTAAAATTTCAAACTTTGTAATCAGATTTTTAGAAAAATTTCGAGTACGCGGTTTTTTAGGCCATTGAATTTTGATTTAATGAAGTATAAAAAAAAAATATTAATTCAAGAAGTGGAAGGGAAGACCAAACCTGTTTTCATTATCAAAATGTTGACAATTTTTTTATTATTTATTATTAATAACAACCATACAAAAACCATTTAAATAAAAGTTTCAAATTTTGTAAAAATTTAAAAGGATATATTTATTTAAATATAATATACATATATAAAATACATTTAAAAAAAATTTTTTTTTTTAATTTAAAAATTTTTAATCAGAATTAAAAAAAAAAAAATCCGGGTATGCAGGTGATTAATAATATATTTAATTTATGGGGTTTTCTAGGTGGGGTTTTCTAGGTGATTAATATTTAATTTAATGAATAGTAGTAAGTGATTAATTGAAGAAGTTGAAGGAGAGACCAAACCTTTCTTTTTATTACCAAAATCTTAACAATTTATTTTTTTTGTTTTTCTAGTAAAAGAAACAAAAACCATTTAAATAAAAGATTAGAATTTCGTACAAAATTTAGAAAAAAATTCCTCAAATTTTTTAATCAAAATTTAAAAAAAATTCGGATATGCAGTTTTTTAGGTGATTAAATTTTTATTTAATAAAATGTAATACAAATGATTAATAGAAGAAGTTGGAGTGAAGACCAAACATTTTTCTCATTATTAAAATGTTGACTATTTATTTATTATTTTTATTTTAATTAAATTATTATTTAATATTTTTATTTTGATTTTTTATTTCAATTAAAAAAAAATTCGGGTACGCAGTTTTTTAGTGCATTGAATTTTGATTAAATGAAGTGCCAATTTAAAAGAGCTCAAAAATCGTAATGATTTTTGATAATATTTTTAGGTATTTTTTTCATATAAAACAAATTTTGAGCATTCGCTGAAGGGGGAAATGCCTCACACCATCGACAAAAAAAAAATCATGAAAAAGCAGCGCAAATCTCGAGCCACTTTAAAATGGCATTTTGTTATTTCAAAATTGAATGGACAGAAGAACAGCATACCGAAATTTATTCTACAATTTTTTTAAATTTTAATAAAGTTTAGAAATTTAGACTTACTTTGTTTTTGCTGTTGTATAAATTATATTTTCATAAAAAATAAGTAAATAATCAAAATAATTTTTTGAATTTTTGTTGTAGTATTAATTATATTTTCACAAAAAAATTAAAAATTAAAAAAAAAATTGTGGAAAAATTATAAAAAATAAATTACTAATCAAAACTATGCAATGCGTCGCGCTGCCATGGAAAATGCGCGGTAAAAAGTCCAGTTATTTGAAGAAGCTGAGAACTTCAAACGCAAAACTCAATCATTTGAACCAGAGCCAACCAGTGCTCTACGTCCCACGAGGGATTGAGGACCGGAAGAAGAAGAACCAAGTATCCTAAATTTTATATGTAATACCTTTAAGGCCGGCGGGCCAATTAGATGTCCTAAATTCAGTAGTTTTCGCGAAGCGTTGTAGGATGAGAAAAAAAACAATTAGCCAAATGAAGTTTTGGGGATAGTTTAATATATATTTGAACTAAAAAAAAAAAATTTGTACAATCTCCAACAATATATTGTAAGCCGAGTTATCAATAGATTCCCAGAGCGCCTTGCCACTGAAGTATCCAACTTCTGTACAAGATACAACTTGCAATTTTCATCTGAAAACAAAAAAAAAAAAGATTATTAATTTTGATGTAATTATCTTCTATGTGAACTAAGAAAATTGGGAGAAACACGTAAAATTCGAATTTTTGGGGAAGGTAGAAAAAAAAAGTGGTTTTTCAAGGAAAAAAAAAGTGGTTTTTCGAGGAAAAAAAAAACTCTTCAACTGGGTAAAAAAGTCGCTTAAAAAAAGTTTTTGGATGTTTTTTTTAGTTCACATAGAAGAGAAAACAATACTGAAGATAGCGCATTTTGAATGAAATGGATAGCTCGTTTAGTTTTTTTGCAATCGTGTACATAAATTAGGTAAAATCGTGAACATGAAAAGCCGAGAAAACGCGCTTCAAACTACAACAATAAGCGCACGGTTGCTCGACGCCGCACTACGCTCGGCTCTGTAGCTCTGCACTTGGAATTTAACTCTGAAAATTTGTGTCTCATGTTCTTGAATATCTAAGCTATTGATTTCAGGAAAAAAAAATCGATTTTTTTTACCTTTTAATTGGCCGCCGGCCTTAAGAGGCACAGCTATATATCAATTTGTGTTTCGTTTTATAAAAAAAAAAATACCAAAAAAAAAATAGGCAAAATTCTGCATGAAATTTTCAGAGTTCGAATATTTGTCAACTTTGCTTATTTATTCCAACTTCTATTCTAATTTAAATTTCGAGCATTGAATAAAAATGAGAATAATAAATACATTTTAATAAATTTGCTCCGCATTACCTAAATTGCTTCAGAAACTCATTTTTATTAGCGAGCACTTAAATTAACATTTATGCGGCCGTTCTGGCTTAACCACAATCACTTGAAAGCTAAATTGTGCGGAAAATTTGGCGCGTGTGTGGCTTTTGGCTGTAGGCTTTTAATTTTTTTTTTTTATTTTTAGCTTTGCCTAACTTTTGATTTCGAATTTGCACTTTTCGTTTGTCTGCATTTGAAAGCCATTGCCAACGTTGCACGCACTCATAAAACGACAAACATTTTGAGGTCGGTTTTTGTGCAACGGCCATGCTAAAACACATAGGTGCGGACATAAAAATAAGGGCATTAAAAATTTCAATTCTTTCCCGCATTATTTTTCAACTTTTGAGGTTGGATTATTTTTTTCCCCCAGCTTTGCGAAGTAGCTTATTAAGAAAAGCAATTTTGATATAAATATATTGAGGATTTTCCAGGTCTAAAGCTACACTGATAAGGTCCAATCAGTTGGTTGATGGTGAGCTTCAGCCTCTCACAGAGTACGCTCGCTAGGGTCTTATATGCGATATTTGGAACACTAATTTCGCAGTAATCGGCACAGATTGTAGTATCACCCTTCTTGTCGATTGGGCAGGGTACATTTAAATTCCAATCGGCAGGCAAGTTAGCTACCCGTTCGCACTTTTATGCCCTTAACTGTATATGTAGGCTTGCATGAGTCTATGTGAGTATGTAGTCATGCAGCTGCTGCCATTGCCATATGAATTTTGCCACACGCAAATTTGTGGACTCATTCGTTCATACCAAATATATTTAAATTTTAAAATTTGAAATTAGGTTTCAATAATAAATTATGGTACTTAATACTCGGCATAAGCAATTTTATAATTTTTTTTTTTTCTTATATATTTCCATTGTGACCGCCATTGTTGCCGTGTCGAATGAGTATTGGCGTTATTAGCATTCGGTGGGTGAAGGGTTAGTTGTTCAATATGGATATCTAACATAAAATTATGAAAAAAAAATGTTTCTAATAGAGGTCGGAATATTTTTTGTCATAAAAAAGGTGCTCGAAATAAAAAATAAAAATATTTAAAAAATAATAAAAATATTTAAGAATTATAAAAAAATTTAAAATATTAAAAAATAAAAAACTTCCTAACAGAGATTCACCCAGGGTAGGCAGTGGGAGTGTTTTTTTCTCATGAAAAAGGTTCTCAAACTAAAAAATATACAAAATGAAAAAATTAATTAAAAAAATCAAAAATTTCCCCATAGAGGTTTGCCTAATGCAGGAGTGCATTTTTGCCATGAAAAAGATTCTCAAAATAAAAATTTAAAAATTTAAAAAATAATAAAAGAGTTAAAAAAATAAAAAATTTTCCAAATGTAGGTTTGTCTACGACAGGCACTGGGAGTACATTTCTGTCATGAAGAAGATTCTCAAAAAAAAATTAAAAATTAAAAAAAAAAAATTAAATAAAAATTAAAAAATTTCGCTATAGAGGTCTCCCCATGACAGGCAGTGGGAGTGCTTTTTTGTCATGAAAAAGATTCTCAAACAAAAAAATAAAAAATAATACAAAAATTAAAAAAATAAAAAATTTCCCATGGCAGGAGTGGGAGTATAAAAAATAATTGTAGGCCATCCATCTATAGTACAAAACCAAGCCGCAATCGACAAATTGGTGTAGAAGTTCGGCCGCTCATATATAAAATATTTGAGAGAGCAACCTACGAACCGAATAAGAATTTAAAATTATCCGTCTTTCATTATGCTCTTGGATTCTTGTCAGTTTGTATGTAGGTAATGCGGGAAATTTTAGAATTTTTTTTATGCTACAGCTACAAAAACTGGACCCTATTTAGTATGATCATTAGAGCACTGAAATGTGAACAAAGTTTTTTTTTTTGCTCCCCACCCAGTTTTAGACGGATATATCTTGATTGGCGCGATAACCGCTTCGGTTATTTTGGCCGAGTTTAACAAAGCGTTTCATGTTTCAATACTGAAATCTGCATTAAAGAATAATTCGCTCTAATGGAAAATAGTTCGGCTCGATTTTTTTTTAAAGCTCAAGAACTGGTCTGAAATCTCTTCATTAACGTATCGTTTTGTAACTCTTAAACTAACAAATTTAGGCGATTAGCATAAATTCAAATTTTATTTAGGATTAAGTAAGAAATATTTCTTTCATAAATTTTTTTGACATCCGAGTGAGTTGTAATTATGTTTGAAGCAATACAAGTTGGAAGTTTTCGAAATTAGGCCGATTTTAGGAAAATAGGGGCATAAGCGCTAAAGTAACATCTCACTCGGATTACAATTTTTTCACCTGTGTAGGACCTCCTTCCTGGCCTTACCAATTCGAGCCAAATTTTCTTAAGTGCCGATTTCGATTTAGATTCAAACATTTACAAGCCATTAAAGGTAATTAACAAATTTAAGACAATTTTGCAAATTTGTACTAAAATAAATATTATGAAAAAAAAAAAAAATAAAAAGCCTTTTTTTATAAAAATTTGCTAAGAAGCAATTAAGGGTACTTACATTTATGAGTTTTTTTTTTTAAATAAATAAAAATGTTGCGCTTACCTGCAAAGAAACAAAAAAATATTGAAATTTAGTAAGAATGTAAGAAAAAATGATTAAACTTACACAACTTATAAACTTATTCTGTATAGTGAGTCTGGATTTGGAGCAGACTAACCAATGAAGTTGTCGAAGTTTTCCTTTTATATGTTTGACCTTTTGCTTTATGTGGTGATTCCAATTTAGTTTGGAGTCCAAGTGAATTCCCAGATATTTAGTAGTTGATTCTATTGTAATTGCTTTATCATTTATTTTAATTGGAACTGCGGTAAATTTTGTTTTGTTAGTAAATATAACCTATACGGTTTTGTCTTCATTTATTTTTAGGTACCAGTTATCAAACCATTCCTTAACTGCGTTTGTGTATCGCTGCAGTTTTTCAGTAGCGATAATTAAGCTTTTGTCTGATGCTAATAGTATTGTATCGTCTGCGAACGTAGCAATTGAAGAATTAGAAATAGACATAGCGCAGCGAATAAAGATCCAGCGGCTACGCTCGCTGGGTCATGTTGTCCGAATGGATGCAAACGCTCCGGCTCTGAAAGTATTTGATGCGGTACCAGCTGGTGGTAGCAGAGGAAGAGGAAGGCATCCTCTGCATTGGATAGATCAGGTGAAGAAGAAGTTGGCTTCTCTTGGTGTGTCCAACTGGCACAGGTTTGCACGAGAAAGAACCGACTGACGCGCTTTGCAAAGCTCGGACAAAATCGCATAAGCGGTTATCGCGCCAATTAAGAAGAAGAGAAGAACTATGAATTAAAGTTCGAATTGTTCGATGATCCACCGTATTCAACAGGTTTGGCTCCTAGCGACTTCTATCTCTTTTAAGACGGGGAAAGTCTTTTTCATCAAATGATGAAGTCATAAGAGCTATGAAGCTTATTTTGCCGCCCACAAAGATTTTTACTTCAGATAGAATTCATAAATTAGAACCTCGTTGAAACAAATTTATTGATGTTGAGAAATTTTCACATTTTTTTGTTTATAGATGGGCGTTATCAGTCCCATACCAAAATCTTGGGAAATTCATTTCGAATGCCAAAGTTGTAGGATAAAATGATGCATAATTGGGCTCCTTTTGGGACTTTAAGAATTTTTATTATAAAACTATCCTCAGCGGAGCCCGTGTGGTTTTTTGCGCGGTGTACAGCTTTTTTGAGCTCCTCGAGGGTTGGTTCTGGCTCATTGCTGTTTCGTTCATAGCTAATATGTATATTATATGTTTTAAATAGGAGTCGAATTGGACCACATATAAACTTTTTGAAATTTTTCAATGTCAGCGTCACTCGCAAAGTTATATTTTTAGGATAAAAGATGGCCTACAATTTGCATTTTTTTAATAGTATTTCCAATGCACAAATATGACTGTTTAACATTTTTTTATAGTATAAATTAAGCCATTAATAACACGTGCCGAATAAAACATAGTTTTACTGCTAGCTATAATTGTCTGTGCAACAAAAAAAAATCATTAAAAGAAATTAAAGATTAAAAGAAGAAAAGGTTTAGCAATGAAATGAAAGAAAAGTTATTCAATTACCACAAATTAACTATCAGACTATCAGAGAGCTGACAGAGGACTTGCATATTGCTGATGGTTTCGTTCAGGACATTGCAGTTGATGATTTGGGTTTCCGTTGTATTGCTACTGGATTTCAAGCAAATAAGGAACCGCATTGATATCGAAAACGACATGATTTCCAAGGCTGAATCCGACTCAACATTAATCAAATGCAACATTTCTGGCTATGTTTCAGTTTCAGAGTTTCAGAAATGTTTCGATTAAAAACTGGCGTAAGTGCGTTGCAGTTGATGGGAAGTATTTTGCAGACGATAATGCCACTGTTAAGGAATAAACTTTTATTTTGAATTTTCGGAATATACTTGTATACCGAGAACTTTTTCATCGAGGTGGTAGACTGTATATACACTCTTTCCCAGGATATTTTTGGTTCAAGTTCTATCTCAATCATGCGGTTGAAGGTAATAAATAGACTCGAAAATATTGCTTCAAACATCGAACCACCTGCTAAAGTAACCCGTATGGCCATATGGCGACCCAAGAATGCTTTAGCGCATTGTCCAATGAAAAGCCTTACTCACTGTAGCAAATATTGTCGTGACTCAGGTAACCAGTAACTGACTCTTAGAGTTGGTGTAAGCAGGGCTTTAGAGAGCATATCCGGGCCCCGGGGGTGTAAGTAATTTTTACAAAACGGTGGTGTAGAAGGACTGAAGAGTTTTTGTACAAAATTTTCAAATTACGTGCTTTCCATTCGTCTATCAAAGTGTACCTTGAAGACTTTTAAATTTACTATTATTACAGAAAAATATTTATTTATTTTATTATTTAAATAATCTACAGTACAAATTACCTTACTGACTAGACACAAATGTAAAGAAAAGCAAGCCAAATTTGTTAACTAAATTTAAATTTAAAAAAATTAGATCTGGATAAGGCAGAATCAAGCAGGCGGGTATTAGATAATGAATTACAGCTTCAAAGTGCGTGAGCAATGGCTGCATTACTCGCAAATTTAGTCTTAAAGTTTTTCTCATTAAAAGGGTAAAAATTTCAAAGACTTCTTTGGCGAACACTAAAGCTTATCCGCTCAAGTAGATCTGAACAGTCGACGATCCCTTTAACAACTCTGAAAATAAACGAAAGTGAAAGGACTGTCCTTCTCTTTACAAGAGATTCTAGAGTAATTAGCTTTAGCAGAGAATTATAGGATGGAACAAGCGACTCAAATTGGAGGGAACGTAATGCTTGCTTAAGAAAAATTTTTTGAACGCGTTCTATTCTATTAATCGAGAGTTGGTCGTAAGGTCTCCGAAGGATAACAGCGTACTCTAGATGAGAACGAACAAGAGACGTAAACAGCAGTTTATAGGTATACGGATCAGAAAATTCAGTCTTATTGTGATGGATGAAGCCTAGAACCGAATATGATTTTCAAAGAATAAAATTAATGTGGCCACTGACATTTCCTTACCTTAAATACTGAAAGCTAAACTTTACTGAGAAACCTTCGCATTCTAAATACAAAATACTGAATGCTTTCAAATCAGTTAACTGGGAAATTAATGCAGTTCCCCTTTCTACGTTCAATTTTTATTCAACCGCCAGATATCGAAGTACTTAGTAGATATACAACTACATTTCTCATACACAAATACAGGTGCATACATAGTTACTCAGATTAATTACATGCCATCAAGATTAGTTTTGTATACAAATAAACAAAATATATCAAATGGTCTCCTATAGTAATAACAACAAACAAAGGACATTAAAAATAATGAAAAGTAGACATCAGACGACAGTCGTGATAACAATGACAATAGCAACCAGAAAAATAGAAAATGTAATATTATAAATAACTGCAGCGCATTAACAATAAAAATAGTTGCGGCAACGGCAGTCAACGGAAATTAAGCAAAAAGCAGAAAGCTAAAAACAGAAAAAGGCAAGAAGCAAAAAAGCAGGTTGAAAAAGCAAATTGTTGTGGAGGGATATGGAAGGGCCTGTCATGACTTGTAGCTACAACAGCAGACAGCGACTACCAAAAATGAAATTTAACAGGAAGGACGAATAACAGGCTGCAGTAAGAAAAAATAAATAAAAAAAGAAGCAAAGAGGCAAAGCGGAGAATAAAAAGGGAAATGAGTTGGTAGGTTGACAAAAAGTCTTGAAATGCGGAGATACTAAAAGAAGCAAATTGTTGCAGGGAAGCAAGTTGAAAAAGTAAAAAGCTGGCAGCGCATTCAGCGCGGTTGAGTGCAGCTCAGCTGCTGCGATTGCATACATACATACACAAGCACATGCAATCATACCAATAAACATACAGACATGTATCCGTATAACATCAGCAGCTGAAAACTGTAGAGGCAAATATTCAAAACCATATTAAATCGCATAAAGTAAAGAGCTCAACAAGAAGATGCAGTCTGTGGGTATTTATATATGAATGCACCTATACATACATACGTATATATCCATGTATACGTTAAATGCCAACGTGTCATTGTAAAAGCAAGTTACACCAGGAAGCTACTGTAATAACTCTAGCAACACTTCAAATGCGGGCATTAGTGGCAAGGAAATCAGCAAACACTGCTGCGCACCAGACAATTTCTTAAGTCCCACTGTGCGGTTGGTTGTTAGTGGTACTGTCAGCTTTTCAGCTGATAAGACTTAAAGTAAATTTGATTTTCACGTCATAGCCAGAGTAAATTGTTGTTGTTTTTGTTGGTATTTCGATACACATTGCTGCTACTGCTCATGCTGATATTGCAATCAGGTAGCCTTGGAGGGGCTGCTATTATATTTTTGCTTTTGGTATTGCGCGTCTGTCATCACTATTATGATTGCATTAGTAAAAACGTTTCGGCCGAAATTTCTTTCAATATTTTACAACAACTTGCAACTTTCCTGATGAAGAGAACCGGGAAAAGAGAAATATGAATGATAAAATATGTGCAGAACATACAAGGTGGCACAAAATTAATCACTTTTTCGGAAGATTTATAATTTTTGTAAATGACGTCGTACGTCAGTCGTACACACAGACAGACAAACAATGGAGCGCATTCAGGTCGAAATAAAGATTTTTTTTCAATTAAAAAAATTATTTAAAAACTCGATTGGATGGTTAATTTTTCGCCGTACCGCTGTAATGCCGAATGGGATATAGAATAGTTAATGAGGATGTCACTGGGCAATAATTGGAGGCTTGAAAATGATGTAAATTTCCAAGTAATAAATACATTTTACTTAAAATAAAAACTGAAAATGCCAAACTCTAAATTTAAGTATTTAAAATTAAAAGTTTTAGAGTGAACATTATAAATTTAAAATTCGAAACTCAAAATTAAAACCTAAAAACTCTAAAATCCAAAATTTAAATATGAAATTTGAAATTTAAAATCCAAAATTACGAATTCAAAATCCAAACGCTAAAATTGAACATTCTAAATTCTGATTTTAAGATATTTTATTTAGATCTTAAAGCTGCTTAAAATTACAAATTAAGCTTTTGAAACTTCAAATCTCAAATCTCAAATTGAAAATTGAAAATTTTACACTCGAATTCGAAAATAAAAATTCAATAACTGCTAAACCAAAAAATTTAAACCTAAAACTTCTAAACTGTAAATTTTAAATTTAAAATTCGAGAGCCAAAATTTTAAGAAGTAAATGAAAAAATTTAATGTGGAATTTAACTAAAATTTTAAATCCATATTTCAAGGTACAAAATTCTGAATTTATTACTCGATATACAAAATTCTACCTTCAAAATTTAAAATACTGAATTCAAAATGTAAAACTTATAGCTCCAAATTCAAGATTCGAAATTCAAAAGCTAAAAGTTAAGGTTCTAAATTCAAATTTTGAAGCCCTAATTTTGAAATTCTCAGGGTTTAAAACTTAAAATTTCAAATTAAAAACTCAAAACCAAAAATTTTGAACTCTAAATTCAAAATATAAAATTCAACACTCAAATTCTAAATTATGGAAATAGAAATTCAAAAACTGAAACCTAAATTAAATACAAGAAACTGAAAACAAAAAATTTTAAATTTTAAATTTAAAGTTCGAAGCTGAAAATTTAAAATTCTAAAATCAATATCTAAAATTAAAAATTTAAATGCAAAATTCAAAATCCCAAATCCCAAATTCGAAACTCAAAACCAAAAATTTAAAATAAAATAAAATTAAAATTTCAGAAATGGAACTTCAAACATCTATGTTGAAAATTGAAAATTAAAAATTCTAAATTTGAAATTCAAAGCTCGAAGTTGAAAATTTAAAACACTAAATTCAAAGCTTAAAACTTAAAATTCCAAATTCAAAATATGAAACTTAAAATGCAAAATTGAAAAGTAAAAATTTTAAATTCCAAATTCAAAATATGAAATTTAAAATGTAAAATTGAAAAGTGAAAATTTAAAACTCAAAACTCGAATTCCAAAATTCGAAAATAAAAATTCAAAAACTTTGGTTCGAATTCAATATAACAGACTCAAAACTAAAAATACGAATTTCTAAATTTGAAATTCCAAATTCGAAACTCAAAATTTAAAACTCCAAAATTAAAACAAAAACCTGAAGCTTAAAATTTAAAATTAAATTGCAAAATTCAAAATCCCAAATTCCCAAAGTCCTACTTTAAGCCTTTTAAATTCAAAACTCGAAAATAAAAAATAAAAACATTAAATTCAATATTAAATATTAAAACTTGAAAACTGAAATCTACTATTCACTATAAAAACTTGAAAACTCAAATACTCCAAATTTGAAATTAAAATTCGATACTCAAAATATAAAATTCAAAAATCAAAATAAAAAACCTAAAATTCAATACCCAAAATTTAAAATTCAAAATTTTAAATACAAGATTCAGAAATCAAAATCTAAAACTTAAAATTTAAAATTAAAATGCAGAACTCAAAACCGAGAACTCCAACTTTCACAATTTAAAGTCAAGGCTAGAAAATAAAAATTGGAAAACTAAAATTCGATATTCAATATTAAAAAATGAAAACGAAGATTAAAAATTTAAATCTCTAACGTTTAAATTTCAATCTCAAAATACCTAACTATAGATTTTGGACACAGAGTTTAAAATTCTAACTGGCAAAAACTAAAAAATCAGTACTTAAAATACCAAATTTGAAAACTGCTTGATCACAAAATTCGAAATTAAAAACTCAAAATATAAAATTCAAAAATCAAAAATAGAACCTTAAACTCAAAATACAAAACACCCGAAAAATTCCGAAACAAAATTTAAAATTTTAAATTCAAATTCAAAAATTCAAAAATCCAAAATCGAAATCTACAACTTAAAATTTGAAATTAAAATTCAAAACCCAAATTCCAAGCTTACGAATTGTAAATTCAAACCTGGAAAAAATGTTCAAAAACCCTCATTATTCAATTTGAAAAATTGAAATTGAAAACTAAAAGTTGAAACCTCAGAACTCTAAATTTGTAACTCAAAACTATAGATTCTAGACACAGAGTTCAAAATTCTAACTGCCAAAAACTTAAAATTTAATACTTAAAATTCCAAATTAAAAGCTCAAAATTGAAAACTGATAACTAAAATCTATGAACTCTTAATTTCACGTTCAAAATTCAAAATTCGAAATACAAAACTTAATATATAAAATTAAAAAATTAAAAAATAAAACCAAATTTCAAAACACTACATTTAAAACCCAAAATTTCAAAACTCAAAATACAAAATTTAAAATCCAAAACTCAACTTTCACAATTTTAAATTCAAGACTAGCAAAAATTCAAATATCAAAATTAAAATTCAGTATTAAAATCTGAAAACTGAAAGTTAAAAATTCCAAATTCTAAATTTGAAATTCAAACATCAGAGATTTATATTCATTGCCTGCGAAATTTTCTTGTCGCCACGTCAAAGATCTCGAAAACCTTTTGGAACGTTACTGTTCACTTCCTTTGCTCCCTTTTTTCTCTTCCTTTCTTAATTCCCTATAATCTAGTAACTTCACAGCAGGCCTTTGCTGACTACAGGTCGAAGTGTGTCCCTTGGAAGCCATCTCCTATGACCTAACAAAACACAACTTCCATATAAAATAAATAAGAAAAATAAAAAAGCAGATGATTAAATATTTCACTCAGAACCACAAATCAAGTAGGATATGAAAGATCCGCCAATACACCCATCCGCACACTCTCCGAACAATTATGGTAAAATTTCCATCACCGCAATGACAGCGTTGACATTTCTCAATTTCACTTGCCGGAAAGTGTTGGTGATGAAAAAAAGAGTAAACCGAAAAAAAAACAATAAATAATGGAAATATTTGTGCCACAAAAGCGTCACTGTCTGCATTGCGCAACGAAATGCGACACTCGGAATTGGTGTGCCATTACGAAAAAAAAAAAACAACGGCGAATAAATGTACTGAAGTAATTGGAATGACAGCAAGGTGTATATGTATGTGTGTATGACTCTGGGATGAGCGTAACGTGAGTGTTGTCTGGCGTTGCGGTAGTGTGGGACGTCATTAATATTTTAGACGTTCATGTGTATAAATATTGAACGTCTATCAATAAGTATGACAGGAAATTCAGAAGTTTAAGAAAATTACGAGCGAAAACATCGATGAAAGGAAAATAAGGAAGAAAATTAAGTTGTCATTAAAGGTATCGTTTAGGGACATTTTATACGGCTGGTGGCTTTAAGCGATTGTTTTAGGAATCGAGGAATAACACGGTTTGGTTTTGGGATGTTTTTTTTTTATGAAAGCTTTTCTACAAGTCAAGTAATTTTACGAAAATTTCATTACTTTTTTGTCGAAGAAAGAATCAAAAGACAGAGCACCGATTAACACCTCTTTTGATGCTGAGGTGATTAGAATTAATAATTTCCCACACAGCAACTGCACAAGAGACGTGAAATTACATTGGGTCTGGCCACACGTATTGCTTGACCACCTTCGACTTGCTTGTGACTAAAAGATCTTTGCAAATCTACAAGCCAATGATTTTGTTTAGAACTCGCTGCGCGCATTCAAGGCTTACTTGTTTAAAAGCAGACTACAAATAGCAGGAGGAAATCTCATTTCCGTTTTGCATAGAGAAAACACTGCAGGACTGACCTTTCAAGCCAGTTCATTAGGCATGCAGTTTTCCGAAATGCCTTTTAGGTCTGGTACCCATTAAAGCTTTAGAACCAAATACGAAGGAAAGAAAAACATTTCTGGACTAATTTCTGTTCGCTGCAAGTGAATCTAAGATCTTAGCTGCTGCTTGGCTTTCAGAATAACTGTTTATCACTCTACAGAGTATTTCACGAAAAAAAACCCATTTACTACTTCTTTACTGGCGACTACCTCCTCTTGGAACGCTTTGCCAAAGAAAGCCTTTGCAAGTAAAGTAATTCAAGGCTGACTTTAATTGGTCGACTTTAGGACGATCCTTTTCTTACCCACACTATCTTCGAAGCTGCTAAGCATGCTTTATGTGTCGAGACGTGGACAGTAGCCATAAGAGAGGTCCAAGCAGTCGCAGAAGCAGTCTTTGGTTATAAAGGTACACTCTTCCTCCGTTGGTGTGTGGGCGGAAATGAGCAAAATATTGAAAAATCTCGCTTTGATGCAGATCGAAACGAGACGCGTGCCCTCTTGAGTTAATGAAATAACTTGGCGCAAAGTCTTTCTACCACCTCAAAACCGGTACTTAATTGACGCTTACTTACGCGACACTTGAAGCGGATCTCACAGTGTACGATTGTACTTTGTTTATTACATGGCGGAGCATTCCATGTGCGTGACCGCAATTATGACTAGCCTTAAAAGGTTTACTGTGGTCGTCATTGAAAAATAGACTTCTTATCATCAGCAGGGTTCCCCATTTCACTTCAATTATACTTCAAATGGCCGAAGTTGTGAACTGCTTTAGCCGTATGATACGAGTACTGGCCATTCTCGGATGATTTAGTTACATAATTCGAGGAAATTTAAATTTTAGGATTTCCAGTAGAAGATTCCCAAAAATATGAAAATTAAGCGTACCATAGAAACATATGTCATATTCCGTTTTACTCTAGCGCTTTAAAAATTTTTTTTGGTTGAGCCTTCACAAAAGTACAAAAATTATTGTAGAAAAATTGGGAAACTGAACGAGCTGGTAGTGGAATAGATATTGGGGGGAAAAGGTATTGGTGAATGCGAAAAATGCTTACATAAATTTTTTTTAATATAGTATAAAATCAAATTCAAGCAGACGCCCCTGAATATTTTTAAAAGCGTTGATTTTTTTTTTCCATTAAATTTATGTTAACGGGTTGTATTTTCTTTCTTCTTCTGAGTAAGAAACGCCTTTGTCACATTTTTTCCACTTTCATTTCCAGATTCACCAAAATTGTTCTTTTATTGATTTATTGCAAAGCATTTATTCAAAATTATATTATCTATTATTGTTCAATTACAGACAAAATTTATCATTTGCCACACCTGCTTGCATTTCTGCTCAGCCACCATCATCCTGGTTAGGGGTTAAAAACAAATTAAGCGAAGAATTTCCAAACAATTAGGAAAATTATTGTCTGACACAGTTCAGTAAATATCTGTGCATTATGTGGTTCATTGACAACTTAGGTTCTGACTACAATATATGTAAGTTCCTTATTTGTTTCGAAATTATTAGTTAGGTTAGGTAAGCTAAAAGCATCTGCTGGCTTACAGTATATCAGTTCCTTATCACGAGCTGCTAAATTTATTTGACAGCAACATTCCATGCAACATATGTTTGTGGTCACTATTTCATATGACTGTGCAAATTGACTTTACCACAGCAATAAAAATTAGTATAACCTTTGCAGCAAGACCAAAAGATAACGGTACTCGTATACATGGAAATTTTTCATTCTGACTTTGCAGAAGGACATGAAAATAAAGGTAGGGCAAGAGAAAGTTTTATTTGTGTTTATGCTATATATGCATATATGCATCACAGGTAAGTACTACATACACGGTGAAGCAAGAACAAATATGTTTTTAAAATGAAATTTTCTCTGAACACCAGACAGTTGTTTTTATGAGAAGCTTTTTTATTGCAATAATTCACTCGAAGGTTTGCCAATGCCAGCCGATGGGCGATGTCCCGAAATTAAAAAATAAAAAATAAAATAAAAAAACCTGCTTTAACAAAAACTACAATAATATATGTACATATTTACTATGTAGACTCCATAAAGAAACAAAATTGTGTAAACAAAAAATTTCCTGATAATTTTTAACTTATCTTCTATCAGCAAACATTAAGACGAGATTGAAAACTTTTGGTTCATAAGGTTTGAAATGAGTTCACCGGAATATTTAAGCATTATAAGTCTTCTAGACGTAATATAAATTTATTCCAAATAAAACTCGCTGAGGAAAACACCACTTTCCAAATGAAGTGCTGTGGATACCAAGTAAGTCCTCTAACTAATTAAAAATAGTAGTAAAAAATAGTTTGTTATTAGACCAAATCAAAATCAAAATCAAACCAAGAATTAAGATCAAGATCAAGATCAAGATCAAGATCAAAATCAAAACCAAAATCAAAATAATCGATGAATTGTAAAAAAAATGTTTCGGGCTTGGAGTTTTGTAATTTGAATTATAAAATTATATTCTAAATCTTTTCTATTAAATCGGATGCCCGACCAGTTCTTTACTACGAATCGGAGTCGTGGACAAAAAGTGAAAAAGATGAAAGCAAACTCAAAGGGTTTGAACGGAAAATTGTGAGGCAAATCTTCGGTGCAGTCAAAGAGAACGGCGATTCGCGCATAATGAGAAGAAAATGTTGTACAGTTCGTCACAGCTTAAAGACAGAGATGGCTAGGCCATAGCATTAGAATGGACTACACGAGAGCTCAACGGGAAAAATTTGACACTAAAACATTTGTAACGAAAGCAGAATGCTCAATAAGCATTGACGAACTAGAAGGCGACATGAGGAAACTCAAGGTCAACAATTCGAAGGGGTCAGCCAAGGATCGAGCCAAATGGAGATATTTCGTGCAGCAGACACACAACTGTAGCGCCAAATGATATTAATAAAATCTTTTTTACTATTTAACTTGAAAGAAAAAAAAAATTGCAACTTATTCTGATTGATTACGCTAATTTTCGGTTACTACAAAAATATTTCAAAAGATGGCATCATCATTTCTGCCTCTGCAGCAGGAAATGTAGCGGAGGAAACTGCAAAAATTATACGCAAAAAATATATCTCACGACTTTCCACAAAATCAGTATAATTTATTCAAATTGAATCTTCCATGTGGCTAACCGACAACGCCAGGACGGCTGCTCAAGACGATTGCCAAACTTAATGTGCAAACAAATATGGTTCTGTTAGACGAATGAGAAGGAAGGCGTCCCTATTAAAACCAAAGATCGTCCAAGTTCATAGCATCAATTAGGACCCATAAATTATTAAAAATCTTGGTTGTCAACCGAAATGGCAATATTTACGAAAAAATTGGCAATGATGCCACTACTCCTAAATAAATAAAAATATGGCTTTCAGATGCATTGGGTTTCGGAAAATCACGTGCGGGACACAAAAGATCTTCTAGGTTGAAGTGTCGGATATTGGGCACACTACAACCACAAAGTTATTACCTATGGAACCTTAGATCCATCGCTTTAGCAGTAGCCGCCTTTGAGATGAAAATTTACCACAACGGAAAACATAATTTTTTGGTCAGGCTGGACCTCCTTTTGGAGCTGCCGCAAGGTCTAAACAAAGAAGAAACAACAGGACGTGGTCGTTTTTCTTCAATAGCTGAGTCAATTTTGCTTTGTCAGCGATTTATTCAAGACCTTTGTGCGAAATCCTCTTGGGCAAGCAAACATGCATGTACAAGGTGGCGCAAAATTAATCACCATATCATACGTCAATCATATTTGATATTTGTGAATCAGACAGCTGCAGTACCTGTACACAAACAGACAAGCAATGGAGCGCGTAAGGGTCCAAATAAATGTTTCTATCACTCAAAATAATTTTTTTGATTTAATAAAAAAGTTTTTCAGAAACAAATTTTTCACTCCAAGAAATTTTTCTATATTTAGTCAAAATATTATTCAAAAACAAAATTGCTGGATTAATTTTGCGCCACCTTGTATATAAGGACACATGCACACATATGTATGTACACACATATCTACGAAAGTATGCACGAATTCGTTTACTGTGTATTTACATAAGTAAATTATATGGATATCCGGTCGCTAGCACATTTTACATCAGTTAAATGGCGCAAAAAGGTCAAATGTGTTAATTCAGCCGAAAGCTACAACTCACAGCTAACGCCAACGCACATTCACTTACAAATGTGACATATGCGGTTGGTTACGTATACGCCATGCGTGGCAAAGTTGCTGATCATACTAAATGTAGGTAAACCATGCAGCGTCAGCGCTTTAAAGGCAACCAGTTTGTTATACGAATTTAAGCTACTTAAAATTAGCTGTATTTATTTTTTAGGTAAATTTGTTTTCACAGCTGAGTTACTTTTATTTTTTTCCTCCAATATTTGGTATTGATTCAAAGTTCAAGGCTTTTTTAGGCTAGTTTTTGCGTCAGCAAAATAAGTGCAAAGCTAAAAGTTTATGTATGAATGTTTTATTTACTTATTTGTTTTATTTCTTTTTCGTGACTGAGCATGACATGGATTGTTATTATATATATACATTCTCACAATCTATCATTTTTGGATTGTGGTGCCTTTTTGAGCTTTTCAAGTTATTATTAGCCAAATAAGTTGTCTGGGGAAAAATGCCGAAATTATTAAGCCATGAAATTGTTTTGTTATTTCTATTGAGCAAACTTCATCGAAAATTAAGTAATCTACTTAAATTGATGCAGGAATTGGCATAAGGCGCGTAAAAGATTGGACAGGAAGTCAAAAAAAAAAAAGATTTATGAATATTTAATTTAAGCTCGATTTGAGTGAAAAAATTAATACTCATAAAATAAGCATAAACTAATTAAGCAATTTATCTAGAGTGGTTCATCTAGCGTTTGAGATTTACTTCATCGACTGCTTTGACTTTTAGTTTATGGTTATATAATTGAGAGATTCCATGTGAAGCGATGCAAGTATTTGGAACATTGTCATAAGTTTTGGAAATTAAAACAAGTAAACTGAAATTCCTTAAATCATTTTAAAGTGGATTATCTTCGGTTCTTTTTAAAACTTTTATAAAGAAAATATATATTTTTTTATTTATTAATATAGAATAGGGCGATCCCATGCCAAGTATGGTACTTTGAACATAAAAAAAAAAAATAAATAATTGGCGCGTACACTTCTGTTAGGTGTTTGGTCGAGCTCCTCCTCCTATTTGTGGTGTGCGTCTTGATGTTGTTCCACAAATGGAGAGACCTACAGTTTCAAGCCGACTCCGAACGGCAGATATTTTTATAAGGAGCTATTTCATGGCAGAAATACACTCGGAGGTTTGCCATTGCCTGCCGAGGGGCGACCGCTATTAGAAAAATGTTTTTATTAACTTTGCCTTCACCGAGATTCGAACCAACGACCTCTCTGTGAATTCCGAATGGTAGTCACGCACCAACCCATTCGGCTACGGCGGCCGAACATTATCACTAATTATTATAAAAATTGATTTATAGCTTGAGCTTAAAAGGAAGTGAATTGAATAATTCTTAAATTATTATAATTTTGCTATTTATTCAATGTTGAAAATTTTGGTACACATTTGCTTAAAGTGAAATATCTTCGGTGTAGTTGTTTTAGGATTAAATATTGTTCTTAAAAATATTTTTGGAAAAAAACCTTTTTTTTTGGAAAAAATTTTTGAATTTTATTTTTTAAACATTTTTGAAAAAAAAAAATTTTTGTTTGGCTCTTTTTTGAAAAACAACCTCCCTCAGATCATTTTTATTTTCTTTATTCCTTAGACTATATTAAGTAGCCCGGCAAATTTCATAATGGGGTTATGCGTAAAGGGCTAAAGTGCGTAGCGACGCATGTAATATATGTGGATGTACGCTAGCGCTTCCCTAATCAGCATTTTCAACTGATTTTTCACTGGTTCACTGTGCGTATTTGAATATATTTATTTATTTATTTAAAAGAGTAGCAGTTATTAATAGCTATTCCACTTACGAAATAAGCACTGGCTGCCAGGGCCTTCGGCTTATGGTATCATAACTAGAGAAATAACATAGGTAAGTAACTATACAAGAGGATGGGAGCGAGCAGTTGAGGGAGTGTTAGAAGATTAGTGGGTAGTGTGACTTTGACCGGAGTACAATTTTATATTATATATATCTAGTTTTCGCAAAGAGTTACAGTTTTAATTTAGTTAGTTTAATAAATTTACAAATTAAGTTAATGCTATTGTCATCTGTGTTGTTGAGTAGCTTCGAAAGTTCAAGGTTAGGATGAATTGCATTTCTAGTGCATTTCAATCCTGAGCAGGTATCGGGGAGGTGTGAAGTCGTGTAGTCGTCTGAGTTGCAAAAAGGGCAGTCTGATTTGACTGTTCCGTTTAGGATGTGAACATGGGTGGCTATAGTGTGACCGATTCGAAGGCGTGTAAATGTCTTGAAGTTCTTGGAAGAATGTGTGTAGGATATATTGGCTTGATGCCAGTAGGGTTGTACTTTTTGTAGTGGTGTTGATAATTAATCCATTAGCTATTGTACGTACTATCTTTGGTAGTAAAATGTGCGCACTGAAGTGAAGGGGTTCTTGGGCATCTTCTTTGGCTCTAGTATCAGCGCACTGGTTATTTGAATATAACTCGAAAAGTTATGGGAATCCTGTTATAAAACTCTCAAGGATTACTGAACATAGTATGAAAATAGGTGAAAATGAATTTATGCGTTTTAAAAATGAAAGAAACAAAATTCCACAAAAAAAAATTTTTTTCAATTACTTCATGGGGAAATTGGAAAAGAGTGAGAAAAAAAAATTGGCAGGGGCTTTTAAAAATAAAAAAGAAAAGAAAATTTGAAGAAAAAAATTAAAAAAAAAAAAAGTTTTGAAAAAAAAAAAATTTTAAGAAAAAAATAAATTTTCCCACAAAAAAAAAAAATTCTGAAAACGACGGTATTATACCTATCTACTAAAATTTTCAGCATTGAATAAACTTCATTTTTTTAAAGAAATTTTTTGAAGAAGTTGGGGAGTTGAGTTGGAAGAAGGGAGTTGAGTTGGTCCGCTAGCACATCATCTGGGCGACAAACCAGTACAAATTCTTATCCCAGGGACTTATTAGATAGTCCTAACAACCAACCCTGTTCGAAATTCAAGCCAAAATTAAGTTGCGCAAAGTCCACATGCCAAAGCCATGACTCTGCTTAGTTGTTCCATCTCGAAAGCAGGCGGTCAAACGCTAATTGTACAAAATTTGATTTAGAAGTATGTTTTACTATGGCTAAATTTCAGTAAAATCGCTTTAGTATTCCGTTAGTATTTTTTGTTGTTGAGTTATGGGAATTTATAAGACTGGAATTCAGCCACTTAAAGCGGTTATAAACAGAAGAAGTCAAGAGGTAGAAAAAGGTGTGAAAGCTTTAAGTTCCAAAGAGCTGGAGAGTGATTGGTTACAATGCTTACTTCGTGACTACTTTGGAGTTAGTTATTAGTGTATAGAGGCACGACTTAAAGGTTGCACTTCACGGGGTAATGGGACTATGATTTGGCGTTCGATTGAGGGCCACGTCGCGTTTCGCGAGGTGTTACGTCGCTTGAGAGCGTACGACAGGTGCCGTTTCCCATTACACCCCATTATGCGCTTATTGCCAACCTGCAAGCATTTTTTATGCTTTTATAGCAGGTTTATATTTGCAAACAACTTTGATCTCATTTTCATAGCTTCTCATAGCTAATTTTACGATTCTTGTTCCGCCATAGAGAGCCTTGTCGTACAAAAGCATGCGACATAGAAAAAGTACTATAAGAGTTTGTTAGCTTAAACTTTCAGCAGATATAGGACCACTCAGAAATCAAAATATACTTCTTTCACATCGCTTTCTAATCGAAAATCTGCTTGGGCATTAGTGAAGATTTTCTTCAAATCCGCTTGACACTTAATGTGTTAATTAGTTCCCTTTATATGAATTGTTTTGTGTAAGCTGTTTTGACTTTTGATAGGCCTGTTGGCCACCGAACCACATACTTTCGCAGTAAGGCAAAAAGTCTCGCATAGGAAATTTTCAAAACAAATATCCAGCATTGCAATTAACAAGTTCAACGAAACTGCACAAACAAATCTGAAACCTGCCACCGGCTACCAGCAGACACTCACTGTCCACTGACTGTGTTTCCCACAAATAATAATGCAGACAAATAATACTTATGGAGTTTAGCATAAACAAATGAAACGTGTGTATGCACATACATACATAAATACTGTATATTATATATAGTATTGTAAATGAAAGTTAATTTGTCGTTTTCGTGACTAACGTAATTAGTTTCTACTTCGAATGATAGCTGGCCATTATGTTTGGTAGTTTCATGTTACTTCTGCACTCTGCTAAATAGACAGTTATATATGTATGAAAATCTTAGAGAAGTCAATCCCGTTATTTCGAGATAACGAAATCCCAAATTCTCGGGATGCCGAAAATATCGCGGGTGTTTGCCCACAATACGGAAATTTTCGGAATTTGCTAATTTCTTACGAAGCACACGAAACGGAGACATTTTTCTAATTTAATGTATTTCGTAATATTATATACTAGATCATTTAGAAAAGATAAATTGGAAACGTATAAATTTGCTTTGATATCAAATGTTTCGAACTCACTCACTGAAAATAGCCAGAATTGCTACATGCCGGCACAAAACTTCACAATCATATGGAGAAAAATCCCCTACCAAAGCGAAATGCCGAATCACACAGTACGTGCAAACCCAACAAAGTTAGAATAAAATTTAGGTTGGTATCTAATAAATGGATATGGATTCCCGTGTTTGGGAAAGGTCGAAACAATGCATTCTTCAATTCCCTTTAGTGAGTCTGTTGTACTAAAATTAATTGAGCCATTGACTGGTGCGGGAAGAAATATTATGACTGATAAATTTTTACCAGCAAATCACTGGTATCAGAATTATTATTAGTTGGAACAATTTGTGGAAATAAAAGAGAATTGCTGAAACTGGCCATCTTAAAAAGTACTTCTACAAAATCATAAAATCATAATTCAGTCAACCTTCAAAGAAAAATTATTCTATGAAAATGACTAATTGCGTGATAGGTTAGGCATATCTGGCTGATCTGAATAGATCTCACATAGGCCGCAAGGGTTCGCAGTGTTACCAGTGTTGTTGGAGTCATGTTAAACATAATTTATGATACATATCTTGGCGAGTTTTAATAAACAGTTTAAACTTTTGTCAGTATTAACCTTATGAGATTAAAAATATACCGATCCGAGGCCGTTGTAACGATTTCTGCTTAGAGCAGGACAGTGGTGTGGAGGTGTTCTAACGTACCCTTTCTACTTCTTTCTTCGCATAAGTTACACGTGTCGTTCTGGACTAAACCCATTTTAGCTGCGTGATATGGAGTGAGACAAAGTCCCGTCAGTATTCCAACCAACATTTTACATTCCTTTCTTGGAAGTGGTAAAATAAAGCTGTTTTCGTGTTGCAATATCGTAGCTTCCCATATAGGTTGTGCTTCACAGATTAAATGGCCAGAAAATATGAAGTCAGAATCTCGATAATGGTGTCTTGAAGTATTTTTTAAAATTCTCGACTTTAGCGGCAATAAATGCATGGGTTTTGTTTAACGAAATAACGGGTGAAAATATATCGCGAAACAATTTTTGACGTGATAACGTCTTATAATTCGATTAAGCCGGCTGCACGTACGAAAAAATGTGTCGTTACCTTGCTCATTTGTCGTTACCTTGCTCATTTGTCGTTACATTGCTCATTTGTCGTTACCTTGCTCATTGTCGTTACCTTGAATGAACTGCAAGCGAAAGCGCGGAACGAACGACAAAGCAAACGAACGGCAACGTTCGACATCTTGCTCTCTCCTACTTAAGTGAGCATATATATGTATGTATATGTATGTATATGCGCATTTGTATATAAATTCACATACTTGTATTTGCATATGCCTTCTTCCTGTGTGCATGGTAATGAACCATTTCTCTGTTGAGAATAGGACGATGATAGAAAAAGTAGGAAATGAAAGGGAGTGTTTCGAGTGTAAAGTGTCTTGAAAAAGGCAAATGGATGATGGTGCCTCTTAGTGTTGTTGACTTATTAACGTCTGATGCACAATCGAAATTGAAGGTATCTTTCATGAATTTGATAAATGTTTCGTCATTTTTCACGTTTGTGTAAATGTATTCCATTGCAATTCCATTTACCTCCTCCTCTATATCCATACAAAATATCTATCAAACAAATAAAATTAAAATTTTGTTTTGAAAATTGCAACCATTGCATCAGTATTTTCTTATGACGTTGTCACGTTAAACTATCGTCAGTAAACCGACTTTACAGACAACCTCTTTTTACTATAGAAATTTTACATATAGTTCTTTCTGCAGGGTATAAAGATCCATTTGAACAGGATAACTTGAATAACATCTTGAACGGCCCTGAACGTATATTAGAAAAACTCGCTAAATAGATTTTTTTAAAGATAATAAAACATATTCATATTGTTTGTGGTAAAAAAACATGTATGTGGTAAATGTACATTGAATAAAATTGCTATATGTAAAATTTCTATAGTAAAAATTGTGGTGATCTAAATAATAACTAAACCTAAATAAAACAAATAATACTACTACTTTTTATAAATACTTTTACTACTTTTATAAAATAAAGTTCTGACCAGTTTGGCAGAAATATAAGTAGGTATATAACAACTGTTGGTAGTTCTAGTGTTAAACAAAAAATAATTTCAAACCAGTGAATTTAGCATTTATTATTAAAGTAATGAATGTCGAAATCTCGGGACTAATATCGGGATCCCGAGAATGTAGTGACAGCCTTTGCATGTACATATGTAAATTACTCTTCTCTTCACAAGCAACGAACTAAATGGTACTCATGTAAATGACAGTCGACAGGCGACTTAGAAAGTCAGGTCATGTTAATCTTTAGTTTATTTGGTTTTATTTGCTTCTGCTGTTGATAAACTTTGCTAGCTCCAATTTCAATTTTATTAATTTGCCAACAAGTATTAACTTTAATGTTTTTTGTTGGCAGGATAATATCAAAGTTGTTCAGAGGAAATATTATATTAATACGAAATTCCTCAAAAATTATTAAATTACTCACATTTCTGCACACAGATGTGTTTGATGTCCGTACACATCGCTGCATTTCAGATTTGCGAAGCGGGCTAGGAAGAAAACATGGAGAAGTAGATTTTTACCTGACTCAGTTCTTAACCGGGCTGGGATGCTTCAAAGCATACCTACATCGGTTCAAACACGAATCGGATGCTAGTTGTGAATACTGTGGAGAAAAGGCGGTAGAACATGTCCACCAAGTATTCTTCGAATGTGGGCGCTTAAGTGACTTAATACTGAAGTTTCGCAGCATATTTGGCGGAAATTACGAGCCTGAGGTATTCGTCCAATCCATGCTACAAAGCAGGGAAAAGTGGACGGCAAACTGCGACGCCATTGCAGAGACTTTGAAGAAATTAGGGACCTCGAAAGACTACAACGTAGGAGCGGCGACTAATTCGCTTTTACTCCACGATGTAACGCTTGGTGTCAGTCCCATGGGATGAGGAGTTCGATGTATTAACAAGTTTGGCATGGTTTTAAAGTGCCACTTGAGGGTACACCGCTACTACAACGCCCATGACAAAAAAAACTCGTTTTTACGATAATAGCATGAATTCTTGCCTATCAAAACATCATAAAAGCCTGCAACTCCTCAATTAAAAGTAGGGAACGATATTCCCTATGTTGAAAATCAACTCAAAACCAAATTATCGTAGATCAATGAGTTCAACGGAACTGCCAAATCTAACGGTGAAAGATATAAAACGTGGAAACCAGCGGAGGAAAGAAGTGGCTAAGCCAAAAAACTGTCTATTCCGTCACAACACACTCGACCTGGTAAGTTTACATCGGAAGATCGTTTTCGCTAGTGGGTGCTACTTGGCTGAGAAGAGAAGACTTTTCGTCCAATATCTTAAATCTTATATCGCTATCTTCTGTCATTTGTCATCTTTTTTGAGGTAGAGTTCAATAACATGGTGCATCGCTGAGTTATTCTCAGAATGACCAGCTTGAATACACGCCGCTTGAGTTCGTCAATTCCGTACACTTATTTTCCCTGTTTTCTAATTAACTTTAAAAGTGTTAGTGATTCACGTGTTTGAAGTGAGTTCCATTGAAGACGCCTAAACATTTTTTTTTGAAGAAAGCTTGACTTCCCTTCCTATTACTTCTAATAACTTCGCTATCATTCTTTTCGTGTATAGATAAAATGGCATAGAAACATTGGAAATCTAGCTGAGCCTTAGTCTGCTTAGTCAGGGATCTCTTGATTGAGTTCCCCTTAGCAAAGAAAGTGTCAGATTCCTTGGCTAACTACGATCTGCTATGGATAGGTGGATCTCGGACTGCTTTAGAAGAATGCAAGTTGGCAAATTCCCTCTGGTCTCCGCGGCAGTCGATTCTAAGATAGCTCAAGAGGATTTATATCCGGCTAAGGACTGACAAGCTAGCAAGGCTCTTTTGTGGTAGTTTCTCTTGGCAATGATAATATGACGTTCCCTTGGCTATTTGTGCCCTACTTTGGAATTGGTGGAAATGCTCGAGTAACCTCAGCAAGCACTAGGGAGAAAGCACCAACAAGAAGGGTTGAAAATTATTATTTTTATTAGTTGCTCTCGTACCGGCTTTGGGTGTACAGTGTCGAAACAAATGTGAACCAATGTTATCTACCTCTCGCTTTCGTCTTAATTTGAGTCCATGAGAGAGTTTCTTGTTAGGTTGTAAAGCCCTTTACTAACTGCGGTCTGCTTTGGTTAGGTGGGCTTCGAGCTACTTCAGCAAGCACTAGACGAAAGTACTAACATGCAAATTTGCGAAGTTCTTCGGATTCCCACAGCAGCTCATTTTATGTCACCGAAACGGAGGGTTTATATACAGCCTTGGAGCTGTCGCTTAAATAGCTTTCCCCAATATTTTTATATTTGTTCTATGCGGATAGAATGAAAAAGCACTGGCATGCAAGGTTACGGGCTCCTTTTGAATACGGTCCCTCCATTTGTGCTACAACATCAAGACGTACGCCACAAATAGGCCGAGGAGCTCGATCAAATACACAAAAAGGGTGTAAGGATGCAGTATTGGGAGCGTGCAGGTTCATCGTCATCCAAGCCGCAACTCGTGGTCAATAATGCAAATCTTAATTTTACATTTTCGATTAGAAATGCTACAATGAGGCTCAACCTAACTTCGAGTCCCATCTGCGGTAGCCGTTTGGGGAACAAATATTTGCATTTCCGTCAGCATTTCCCGGCAGCTACGCTACTTTCGCGAGGTTAAGATGTACTCGTTTTGCCTCTCACTTTTTAACAGCATTTTAGTAGTGATCAATCTAGAACATTAGCTATCATTGCAAATTTTTAGAAAAAAATTAGTTGAAATCATCTCAGCATCCGCTCCTCAGCTACACTGCTCTCGCGAGATTAAGATTCAGGCATCTTGGCACCAACTTTTTAACTTTGTCTATCAGTCAATTCTAATTTCTAATGCTCAAATATCTCTTCCGCCACTTTCTTTTTTCTTCCCTCCTTCATGTTTAATGATACCACTTTGGACGGTTTCCCTTTGCTCGTTCAAGTGAGTCTTATCGATGGCATTCATCCAACCTAACCTAATTTAACGACTGATATAAGAAAAGGAAAGTGACTGCTCTGCGCTTGGAAGACCTAATTTACTTTTTGCATATTTCTTCTCCTTCAAAGCAAGAAAAAATTAAAAATTTAATATAAAAAATTGTACACCAAAATAAGTGAAATACCGACCTTTAATGCAAAACAGTCACCGCTGAAATATTTATATTTTTATTGAGCACACATACGAAAAGAGACTCAGTTAAAGCAATGGAAAACGGCAGCAGTAAAAGTGAACTAAAAGACACACAAAAATGTAGCAGACTGCAATGAGCACGTCGCGACATCAGGCGTGAATGGCGGACACGTATTCGAGCAAGAATATCAACGTATGAGCGAGTGTATTCACTTGTGTGAGTGTGAGTATATATTCATCATAATGTGTGTCGAATGGGTGCCGAACCCACATATGAAAATCGATTGTTTTTGACCTCAAATACCAGAATTCGGCGCGCGCGATTGAGCAACTCAGAGGAAGAGGAGGACAAACAAACAAACAAGCAGTAAAAAACATGGCCAGCGACAAGAAGGGGTTAGTGCAAGCGCATGCAAAGCAGGAGGTAGCTGTGGCACCAAAGCGCCAACTAGGCACTGGAGCAAAGCGACTGGCATACACTGGCGCAACATACACACATGCACACACATACATGCATATCAAACAGCGGTGCCAATGCTCGTGTGCATGAGGAGGGAAAGGGAAATTCATTGGTACGAAATGTGGCAGACTACTTAATGCGAGAGAAGCTAGAAGTAAACGCAAAAACGGTAAACGTCAAAACCACAAGGTAATAAAAACTCAGACGTTCAAAAAGAAAAACCAATGGAAGAAAAAAAAAACACGAACCAAAGTCGACCCAATGGCAAGAAAGAAATACAAACAGGAAGAAAAATTTTCTGAAAAAATGTTAAAAAAACAAACGAAACAAGTAACTGCGACATGCAAAGTCAAGTGGCTTTGAGGTGCGCAAACAAATGAGAGAAAACTTCCAAAGCAAAAGGCAAGTAAGCAAACGTTTGGAAATTTCTTAGCACACTTTTCGGCGCTTGTACCCATACACGCAGCGCCACACACACGCACACGCACACGTTAATATTCAAATATTTATGAACATTTATTTTAATGGAAGTTGAAAAAAAGAGCCGAGTGGAACCGCAAGCGTTTACACGCAATCACCAGGAAGAAAATATTTAGTATTATTTAGTAGGTGTTACGGTTGTTCTACATACACACATACATACATACATGCATACAAGTAGTTTAGTAGGCATAATATGAATGCGTGTGAATGTAGGTGGCAGTGTTGCCATTTAAACCAAATTTAGGGTTTTTTTTCTGTTTTTGTTAAATAATTTCATTTACTTGGTTCAGTGACAGGTTGAATGTCGATGAAAATCCACAATAATAGTATTAATATTTTTTTTTGGAAAATTTCAAGTCGATCATACCTAAAATTTGCGGGATTATGAGTATAAGGTGGCGCAAAAATAATCACCCTATCGGAAGATGTCAAATGTGATTGACGTACGGCGCCAATTGCAAAAATTATAAATCTTCCGTAGGGTGATTAATTTTGCGCCACCCTGTAGGTATAAGTATCTCTTCCGAAAATCAGCTTTATTTCATTAAAAAACAAAAAATTTCTTCTCACGTAGGTAATGTAAAGAGGGATCAGATCGGTGGCACTTTTTCCAATAGGGTTTTTCGACACGACTCGTGTGACAACTGTTTAATTAAATACGTAAATTTTTCAGTATTCATTGAAAACGCCTCAACAACGTCTACAAATCGTTCAATTGTATTACGAAAATCGATGCTCTGTGAAAAGTGTTCATAACCGTCCGACGTTTTTGGATTATTGACTAAGTCAATTATTGACTATGTCAATAAGCAAAATTGTCGTATTTGGGCCGAAGAGCAACCCGAAGCCATTTAAGAACAGCTATTACGTCCATTGAAAACAACAGTTGGCCGCACTACAATGGACTGGAGGAAAAATCGGCCCATATTTCTTCGAGGCTGGCGCCAATGTAACAATGAATGGCGAACTCTATCGCGCCATGATAAACGACTTTTTGATGCCGGAAATTGAAGTTCGTGATCTGCACAATATATTATATGGTTTTACAATGGATTTACTGCGTTGTCGTTTCGATCTTAATGCTTTGTGGATAAACCAGCTTCGATTGAGGCATTGGAAGCCAACATTACTAAAGTTATTCATGAGATACTGACCGAAGTTGCGGCCGACATTTGAAAGGGGTTGTCTTTAAAAAATAAATGTCATGCATGGTTTTACACAAAAATTATAAAGATTATCCAATTTATTTGAATTTTCTTTGTTTTATTTCAATTTTAAATCCGATACCTCTAAATTGATCACCCTTTATAAATAGGGGTAAACTAATGAGTCTCTAAATATATATGAACCTCTACATATGGTTTTTGTTTTATACACAATCGTCTGAAATACCAAATATCATAGCACCTTAGGGCTCTAGGTCAGTTTTAGATCCAATTGTTGAGTGTTGAGTGGAGTTTATCACGCCTTGCCGTATATTTTGCTGCATACTTACTCGTATAAGACATTGGAAGCATTTGTTATCTCTTCTCCTACACTAAACCTTCATGTGGGTTTACTGTCTAAATGACTCACAAGTGCCTGATTTAGGTGTAAGTGGGGCATTTCCTAGTTTATTTGGAGGCCGGGTCAGAATTTTGTGCTTCTTTGTGCAGAGTACTAAGTCCGACTTATCTGTATTCACATATTCTTCCGAATTGTGTGCTTAAATATACTTATACTTATAGATATCTCGTCATCCCGCGAATGATTCGCTTATCCAGTTTACATTCTTCCTTGAGATAATGACAACCAAGTGTCTGGTTATGAAATTCACTTTCAAGCGCCACTTTATTTATTTAATACTTTATGAGCGTGCGCCGTACACCTCAAGGAGGAAGAATAAGTGCATCTTCCAAAGCGCTCACGCTTATTTCGCTTTTTATTACCGATCCAGTAGCATACGAGAATGTTAAAACTTAATTCGGATGCAAAATCTACTCCACTAAGACTTCTATCGAGTCGTTTTGAAGGCGCCTAGGCGCATCATGAGGAATGCCGTTGGTAGAAGGACTATTCTTTTTTATATCTAAGTTAAAAGTATTTCTTTTTTTTACAATAAAATAATTGAAATTTTTTAACGCCACTTCATTAAAATGTTTACCCAAGACGTGCCATTTGTACCTGAATTTTTATAAAACAAATATGAACTACTAATTTGCAATCCAAATTTTGTATCCCCATTTTTAGTCATTAGCCATTTTTAGCCATATTCGCCAACTTTTTAAATGGGCCATCGCTCATCACCTGCAATGGCAACACTGATACGTAGCATGTTAATGACTGCATGACGCGCAATTGGGCATATAAAAATCCTCATAATCGATTGTTTGGTACCGAAGTGGAACGAATGAGGTGTACACACGATAAAGCGGATGGAAAATATTATGGCCTACAATTGGGTGGCTCTGGTAGGTGGTAGTCCTGAGTGTTAGCTTGTATGATTGACTTCCTTCACAGTATACATACATAAATTTGTATATATGTATCATATCTGTAACTATCTGATTCTATTTTTACTAGTGCAAGTGGTTTTTTTTGCGACTAATTGTAGGTAGCCGTGAAATCCATTTGCTAGTTGGTAGCTTTGACTACAATTTTAATAATTTCGTGGCGCTTCACTTTGCTTAAGCCACTTTCGTGCTCTAACTTGTACGGGTATGTCCTTGCAGTAAGACTTCTCCCTTGGGTGATTCAAAAATACAAAAAAAAAAAAAATAAAAAAGTTAAGTCTGAAAAGTTTAGCTCCTAGTCCAAGAAATTTCCTAAATCAAAAATAAACAAGTTTTTGTTTAGCCAAAAAAAGTATAGCAAAGTCTCAAAGCTATAAACCCATAAAACTATCCACTCCTATTGAAAAAAATTAGTTATCAATGGTATTCTCTGTATCTCTTCGCTAATTGTCAATTTACAATACGCACAAATTTATTATTTATATAGTGACCCATACTTTTTTTCCACTAGTTTTATATTTGATGTAGCTTTTCGGTGTCGGACTTACAAAACGCAGATAGGTAATAATAATCGGTACCTAATATGTAATAAATAAATTATTGTGCATTTTTGATATTTTGTAGACAGAAGCAGCACAATCTGGCTAAGAAAAAGTTTTGCTCAGGATGCTGCACCAAATATACAAGGTTTTTTTACACCATCTAAAATATCTGTCTAACTTGATGCGCTTTGAGGCACTACTAATTATATATTTTTTTAACGCGCAAATACCGGTTTTTTGGACCATCCTACTGACAACTCAAAAAAGTTGTTAACCAAATTCATAGAGCGCGACAACCATAGAATTGAAGTAGGTTACGACGCATGGAGCCGCAAGCTTTGGACATAAATTTTTGGGTTTGAATTAAAAATCCAAAAAAAAATAATGTTTGAGCAATCCTTCAACTGGCATCAAACATTTGAAAACCGTTACTAGGTGATTAGACTAAGTGATTTAAAATGTATAAATTAGTTGGATTAGTATTGATAGCTTCGTGTCTTGATGGAAGCTGCTCAAATGCGTGCCTTCGGTATTCATACATTTCAGTTTTAATACTGAATAGGTTAGGTTATATGGCCCAAGAAGACAAGCAAGGGCCCACTTGAGCGAGCAAAACAACTTTCGTGCCCTGTGATACCATTAAGAGGGTAAAAAAGGAAACAGAGCAAAGGTAGTATAAGTATGAGTGTTGTGGAGAAGGCCGAACTATGACCGACGCTTATAATTTGTTGCGTGCTTGTGGGCCGCTTTAGGTACCACACAATTTTTAAAGTATTTTGTAGGTAAAGCCTCCAAACAGTATAGTCCAAAACTAAAGCACTTTCTTTATAGAATTTTGATAAATCAATAAACGAACATTAAGTTACTAAATTCAGTGTTAATAAAATTTAACAAAAATTGTAGAGTAAATTTGATATAAAAAATTATAATAAATTAAAAAAAATTATAGTTATCAAAAATGACACTGTAGGGACATTAAAATGGCACATAAAATGTCTAAACACGTAAACGTAGTTTTGGGTAGCAGATTTGGATATAGATCTTTGCTCCAGTTTTCTGGATTAGAAAATTTTCTCAGAATATTTCGATCACATGTTTGCATTTTTTATTTTTTGTCTTTTTTTCTTAACACTTTGACCACTTTGTCAGTCACCGGTGACTGACACGTCTCCATTGGAACAGTTCAGTCACTACATGACTACTTTTATCTTTTTATTTTGCGCAAAAATATTTAATATCCTATTAAATACAGTCTAAAAACAAATTATTATTTTTTGGACATTTTATTGTACTAAAAACCTCGTTGACGTTCAAAGTGCGAAAGTTTTTCCTATTTTGGGCACTTTTTTACGTATTTCTAGAGGGTTGCCAATATTCGACGGACCCATCTGGCAACCCTGTATCGTTTAACAGAGACGTCAGATCGCTTAATGACATACCGCGTTGGAAGAGTCAGTTCAAGCATGTTTTTACCATGGGACAGTACACGCCACGCGAGCGCTCCCAAATTGTTGAAATTTACATTCAACAAAAGAAGTCAATTGTGAAAGCTCAACGTGCGTATAAAAAATTAAATAATGTGAAAAGTGCGAATTCTAAGAACACCAATTAACGTTTGTACGACAGGTTTTCGACTGGTGATGCTCTTTCTAATCCAAAGAGGCCAAATCAAAACCGGCCAAGGCGTCGCCAAGGACATCCCAAAATCGCCATTCTCAGCAGTTGGGCATTGCTCGGACCACTTTACAACGAATTGTCCGCATTGATTTGCATTTATTCCCGTATAAGATTCAATTGACGCAAACATTGTTGCCTGCGGACAAGCCTCGTCGATTGCAATGGGCCCAAAGAGTCATCAAAATCCGTCGGGTCCGTCGAATATGGGCAACCCTGTACTAAATTTTTGTATTCATATTTTTGGCTTTTTGTATATCCTTTTTCAAATTAATGCAATCCTTTGTGCTGGCTGCGCTGGAAAATCATTATATTTTCTTTGAATTTATTATTTTAATAAATCGACCAACATTTTTATAATTATTTATAAATTTTTTTCATGCAAAAATAATCGATAACTCGCTTGAAAGATAATGCAAATTGAAAATCGAAATAATTTGAGAAAACGACGTGGTCTAGAAAAATGAAGCACAGATCCATAATCTACGACCCAAAACTAAAATTTACATGTCTCGGCGTTATTTTGTTTCATTCGGAGCTTAACATTTTTCTACAGCGTTTTTTTTTCCTTATCAGATTTCCAGCGTGGTAGTATTTAGCAAAGGGTATATGTAAAAAGTCAATTTGAAAATTACTGTTTAACGATTGGACGCAATAGGTGACGTAGAAGCATATTTTTGTTTTGTGTAATGCTTTTATATTTATATTGATTTATTACGTTGGCGCTGTGAGCTTATAATACATACATTTATCCATACATATCATATTTGAATCGGTTGGCGGTGCACTATGGGACAGACAGCATGTGAAAGCGGTTAAAATTTAAAATTTCTTTGATTGTGCTTAATGTCGGTTAGGGTGGTCCATAAGAAGTTGAAGTGCTGAATATTTCTTACGACATGCACCACAATTGTTTTCTTTGTATATTGAAAAAAATACAAATTTTATTTATTTTGAAATTATTTGATTTTTAATAGCACCGTAAAGCTTTTGAAGTTTCGCTTATAAAAACTTATATAAAAAAAAATTATATTAACTAATATTTTTGTTAGGGCGGCACGGTAAGCTCTTAAATGCCCTTAAATGTTAGTTTTTACGTACAGCTTCAAAGAGTAAGTTTAAAAATAAAATTCGTATTTTATAGGTTGAATATTTCTAAAAATAAATATCACCTGTTCATTGAAAAATATGAATTTTATGCGATTTTACAACGAACTGTTTACAAAAAAAATATTTTTCAAAATTAAAAATCAAGAAAAAAATGTGTGCGTTTTCCTTTTCAATGTAGCACAATTCGAAGGAGCTTACTACACATACTTGATACTCCAAATTTTTGTGAGCCACCCTAATGTTGTTATAAAAAGCCTTTTTATAGTCGCTGATTACAAATTTATGGTTGAACTTAAAAAAATATCTGATTAAAAATAGACAGATCCACAGATTTTCGAAATTTAATTGTTTTTTCATCATCGGTGAGGTAGGCAGCAGCACGGTAAAACGCTCTGTTAACAAGGGAACCCCTCAGGGAGGAGTCTTATCCCCCATGCTGTGCTTACTAGTTGTCAACATAGGATTGTAAGGCTCAATGTACTAAGTCATCTGCTACCATTAGATTTACACATTAAACAATCGCTACTTGCAGCGCGGTGAGACTCAGAGACATAGGAAGCTGAACAACAAGGTCGTACGGTCACAGTAAGATCCTCCTACAGGCACTTTCGCTGCTCAAAAACAGATCAGACTACACAGTCCCCGACCTTAACTTCAAGAAAGACTTTACGGTACGTTTTCCACCGAGAGCCGAATGGAGCAAAGGAAAGGTGATTGGAAGATACGATATCGAAATCTATACCGATGGTTCTAAGATGAACTGTGGTGTGGGAGCTGGCTTCCATTCGGAGCCACTCAACCTATCTCAATCAATTCGTTTTCCTGACTATGCCAGCGTGCTCCAGGCAGAACTTTTAGCGATCAGAGAAGCATGCAACTCACTCTACAAGGAAGTTGGTGCAAGAGTAGCTATCTTCTCAAACAGTCAAGCAGCTATAAAGGCTTTACACTCTAACTCCATTTCATCCAAACTAGTCTAACCGCTTACGCGATTTTCGCCGAGTTTAACAAAACGCGTTAGTCGTTTCTTTCTCGTGCTAACCGGCGCCAATTGGACACACCAAGTGAAGCCAAGCCCTTCTCCACCTGATCTTTCCAATGCAGAGGAGGCCTTCCTCTTTCTCCACTACCACCTGCTGGTACCACATCGAATACTTTCATAGCCGGAGCGTTTGTATCCATTCGGACGACATGACCCAGCCATCGTAGCCACTGGATCTTTATTCGCTGCGCTATGTCTATGTCGTCGTAAAGCTCATACAGCTCATCGTTCCATCGCCTGCGATATTCGCCGTTGCCAACGTCCATAGGTCCAAAAATCTTGCGCAGAATCTTTCTCTCAAACACTCCAAGCATCGCTTCATCGGATGTTGTCATCGTCCAAGCTTCTGCGCCATACGTTAGGATGGGCATGATGGGAGTCTTGTAGAGTGTTAGTTTTGTTCGTCGAGAGAGGACTTTACTGCTCAGTTGCCTAGTTAGTCCAAAGCAGCACTTGTTGGCAAGAGAGATTCTACGTGGATTTCAAGGCTGACATTATTATCGTTGTTAATGCTGGTTCCTAAATAAACGAAGTCTTTTACAACCTCGAAATTATAGCTGTCTACAGTGAAGTGGGTGCCGATACGCGAGTGCGCCGACTGTTTGTTTGAAGACACGAGGCACTTCGTTTTGTCCTCAGGTTAAAGAAGTCACACGACAGCGAATCACCCTGTCTGAAACGTCGTTTGGTATCAAACGGCTCGGAGAGGTCCTTCCCAATTCTGACGGCGCTGCTGGTGTTGAGCAATGTCATTTTGCATAGCGGTATTAATTTTGTGGGGATACCAAATCCAGACATCGCGTCATATAAATAACTCCTCTTCGTACCGTCGAAAGCAGCTTTGAAATCAACGAAAAGATGGTGTGTGTCGATTCTCCTTTCGTTGGTCTTTTCCAAGATTTGGCATATTGTGAATATTTGGTCGATGGTAGACTTTCCAGGTCTAAAACCACACTGATAAGGTCCAATCAGTTGGTTCATGGTTGGTGGGCTTCAGCGTTTCACACAATACGCTCGCTAGAACCTTATAGGCGATATTTAGGAGACTAATCCCGCGGTAATTGGCACAAATTGCAGGATCGCCCTTCTTATGGATTGGGCAGAGCACACTTAAACTCCAATCGGCAGGCTGATGCATGCACCTTACCAGCTCCTCGCCGCCATGTTTGAATAGCTCAGCCGGCAGTCCGTCGGCGCCCACGGCTTTGTTATTCTTTAGCCGTGATATGCTATTCTCGTCTCGTCATGGTTGGGTAGCGGAACGACAATTCCGTCGACGATTGGGGTATCGGGATCTTCACATTCTCTGTGACATGCGCAGCTATCACTATTTAGCTGGTTCAAGAAGTGTTCCCTCCTCACCAGTTCGCTGTCTTTGTTCTTACAGGAAAACGCCCCGGTCTTAAAACCTTCTGTAAGCCGCCAAACTTTCTGGTAGAATTTTTGGGCGTTGTTTCTGTTGGCTAGCATCTCAAGCTCTTCGCACTCACGTATTTCGGCCTATCATTTTTTCTTTCGGATAATACGTCCTCTTCCGTTTTTAGCTCTCTATAGCGATTCCACATGGCTCGCGTTGCGCCCGAGCGCAGCGTGGCTCTATAGGCAGCATCCTTTCTTTCTGCGGCAGGATGATATTCCTCGTCGTAACAACTGTTTTTTCGGGCTCGCCGGAATCCGAGTTCTTCTTCGGCGGCGGTACGTATAGAACGAGAAATGTTGCTCCATTTCTCGTGCATGCCGGTTTGTTGGGCAGTGCTCTCTGAGAGCAGGAGTGACAGTTGGGTGGTGAATCTTCTGGCTATCTGTTGTGATTGCAGCTTTTCGATGTTGAACATTCTTTGCATAGGTAGATGTACGTTTTTGCTGCACAGAGGCGTGTGCGCAGTTTGGCTGCAACAAGGTAATGATCCGAGTCGATGTTGGGTCCTCGGATCGTACGTACATCTAATACACTAGAAGCGTGTCTTCCATCTACTCGTATCACAACATGATCGATCTGGCTTCGCTTTTTTCGATCAGGAGACAGCTAGGTAGCTTGGTGTATCTCATAGTCATACCCGTCTAGGGTAGTCCATATAATAACAATAATATTAATAAGAACTGAGAAACCATAAAAATCTTCATATACCAGAATTAATATTAAATATATTTTTCTAATTTTATATAATTTTTCAAACAAAAATGCAACAGAGGTCTCAACATTTTACCAATTGTGCTCTATTCTAATGAATTTTTTACGTTGAAAATTTCAAACTCCAAAGTTGACTTTTATTAGCTTTCGTATGCCTTCTGACCTACTGTGCAGTGTAATTCCCCATACGTACATTTTTTCAGATATTCAAGTACTCGTATGTATCTACATATATGAGGATACAAATGTGCATATTGATAAATCTCCCAGTTACTTATATCTGACTTTTTACTATGACTGTTTGTTTCTGTACTCATAAAAATATTCATGGATTCACATTTTAGCAATAAAATATTATTATCTCATGAATTTTACATATCATATAAAAATATTACGAAAACATTTGTATGATTTTATTGCTATTGTTTATCATATGAGCCTTGTAATGAAAATATGCTTTATTCTGGCAATGAAAAAGTGGGAACTCTTTTATGGTGGAAATTAAAAGCACAATTTTCGAAGAATTTAATAATCCCTTAAGAGATTTAACAGAGGCTAACAGTGAATGTAATCAAAATGTATGCCAGTCTTTGGGGATTTACCCGAGTTATGAGTGCGGCAGAGTAGCAAAATATTAGAGGGTGAATGATATGAAGTGTTACCTATTCAAACCACCATAACTTTTATGTGTGAAATTAGTTTTTATTGATTTCAGAAACAAAATTATTCAAAAATGATTACAGTTTTAACAAAAATTCACTTTAGCTCGATATGACCACCTTTTGTCTTGACTATAGCCTTCAAATGGCCAAAAAATGAGTTGCATGCTGCACGAATGTGATCTTGAGGTATTTTGGCCCATTCTCGTATAATCGTTTTTTTCAGCGCATCCATACTGGCATATTTTCTAGTCCTCACCTTGCTCTCCAAAATGGACCAGATGGAATAGTCCATCGGATTTGTGTCTGGCGAATTCGAAAGCCATTGTGTGGACGAAATGAAGTGTGGAACATGATTTTTTAACCATTCTTGGTTTACACGAGCTTTATGAGAAGGTGCCGAGTCCTGTTGGAACGTCCATGGTCTACGGCCGAAATGTTTGCGTGCGCACGGCTCTACAGCAGCTTCTAAAATAAGGCAATAATAAGTCGCATTCACTTTGAACCCAGGCTCGATAAAAACGATTGGAGAGCGTCCATCAGCGGTCAGTGCGGCCCAAACCATTACTTGCGATGGGAAATTGCTTCGAGTGGCCATACGTACGCTCAAATTCTCGTATGAGCGTTCGGTCAAGTAAACACGATCGTTTTGAGTGTTTATGAACTGCTCAATTGGGAAATTTTTTTCATCAGAAAACACAATGTTAGGAAATTCGCCACGTTCGTGCAAGCGCAACAACTTCTTTGCTCCTTCGAACCGAACTTTTTTTTGCCGGGGTGAAAGATCGTGTGCTTTTGTGAACTTGTAAGCCTTGACCTTGAGCTCATTTTTCACTATACGTCGAATGCAGACTTTTGATATTTTCAGTTCTTTGGCCATTTTTCTTCCACTTCGACGTGGATTTCGTTCAAGTCGAGCCTTCACTTTCCGAACCATTTCTGGAGTTGTTGCGGTTTTTTTTGGTCCGTCTCCATAGGGTTTGCAATGCTACCAGTATCATTGTAACGTTTTACATTTTATTCACTTTGAGGTGACTGAGCTCATCACAATGGACCTGCGAAAGGTCTAAGTGTGTCTTTATGACAACCACCCCACCTACCTACCTACTGAGCTCTCGAAAAATGGCTGGTTGTGATTTTCCCGCCAAATATAGCGCAATCACACTATTACGTTTAATTCCATCACAGAAAAAAAAAAATCAACAAAACTGAGACGCAAATGCTTTTTGATGGCTTATAAACAATATATTGAACTGTCATTAGAACAATTTTGACGTTGATGCCATGAGCTGTTTTACAGATACCAGCAGTGTGAAGTTGGTAACACTCATATCGTTCACCCTGTAGTTTATGAAAGAGCAAAGTTCGAAATTTACAAAAAATTACTACCGAAAATCTGATGTAAACTTCAAATCGTTTGAGTCCATCTTAATATTCATGCCGACTCCAAACGGCAGATGGTTGTTTATGAGGAGATTTTTTATAGCAGAAATACACTATAGTATAAACGAAATGAGCGAATGAAATATTGCGTTTCTGATTGTAAACGAAATTATAATAAAAAAAAAAATGAAATGAAATGAAATATAAATATAAAAGGGGTTTAAAAGTAACAACAAATTTTCCAATATAAAACTTTTGAAAATACAAAAAATAAGCCGGCCTTTTACGGATGAGGACACATTTCAATATCTTTTGGACAAAGTTCAAGTTTTCATTAAAAAAATATTAAAATATTAAAAAAATAATGGTGACAGCAATTAACACCGATAGGCCGATCAGCCATTGGAATTTAAATAGGAAGTGAAAGAAACCAAAAAACATAAAACTGGTGACATGAAAAATATTGGCTACAGCCATATTTTTCGGGTTGATTAGACAGTTCTTTAATTCCCAACGACAGCAACTGAAATGTACTGAATTGTTGCTTTTCCATACATTTTGCATATTGCATGGAATTTTTTTCGTACTCTTTAGCGAATAACCTTATTTCAGTATTTTTCACTTTTTTATTCCAAAGCGCTGGAAATATTTGTTTTGATTGATGAAATTGCCCCAGTTTCTATAGTCTATGCTCGACCAAGTTCTAACAAATGAACGAAAGCAGAAAATTTTATGACAAGCGATTTTGCATTGCGACTGCTCAAATAACACAACAAAAAAGTTTTAGTATTTAAAAATATAATTGAAAAGTAAATACATCTCAAATTGTACAAGGTTGTCAGGTTGTACAAAAAATCGTAACGTCTAAGGGTCGCTTTAACTTTTTAATCCTTTAAGTGGACAGATACCTGTAAAATTTGGAATTTTTTTTCTTCTTAAAATGCTAATATAATCCTTTAAGAATAAGTCAAAAAATTTTTAAAACGTAAATTTAAGTATTTCTTATATTGCAGATCGTCAACCGTGACGACTCTATTCTTTGCGTTCGAGTGCTGGGAGAGGTATAGAGGTATAGATAGTTACGTTGCCGACTTTAGACGCGTTTTTCTCAAAACTACATTTTTCGAATTGGCGTACACGATAGCTCGAAAAATTATTGACCGATCTCCCTGAAATTTTGCACACATCGATCTCCCATGAAATTTTCGAAACAAAAATAGTAGGAAAATTCGCCCCAAAATTCATTTTTGTTTTTTTGAAGCATTTTATTTCGCGAATTTATTTTTTTGTTTAATTCATATAGAAATTATGACATTGATAATCAAAAAAAAATGTAGTTTTTTTTTATTCAGGTCACTGACGCCGATGCTACAATGCCCGCCGATTGAGAAGCCCCGCTGCGACCTTCCTGGCAGAATTGAGTGTACTTCCGCCATTTAAATGATTAAAATATAAAAAAAAAATTATACTAATATATTTTAATGTATAAATAAACTGTATGCCAATTTTGAAAAAAATGTATATTGACTTCTTCATTTTAAATCATTTTAGTGAAAATCAGGGAAAATATGGCCGTTTACAGGTATTTGCCCCCTTAGCGATTTTTTCGCGATCAATTGGATACCATTTTTTTAACACGCCTACTGTACTATTAAAGGCGTTTGATTTATGAAATTTCATTTTACGCTCCCACTCTGCTCAATTTCGTTCAACATAAAAATCGACCCACCCTAATGCACACAAGTATTTGTATATTTTATATGCGGCTACTGTTTAATAGCCGGAAATTGAGTTTCGTAAACTTACATGAAGTGCAAGTCCTTATATTAAGGCCACAAAGATGTTGTTTTTGGATTTACCTGCAAGCAGAATAAGAAGAAGATATTTGGTTAATTCGATATTAATATAATTATTTTTATTGGTACCTATAATAATATGGCTATTGTTTTTGTATGTATAACTATGTATGTATTTGTAGGAGAGTAGGAAGTTAATTGAATAAAGAACTCATTTCAAATATCAACATAATAAGAAAAACGTATGTGCCTCAGAATTGTATAAAATAAAGTCCCAAAATATGTCTGTAGGCTAATAACTTGGCACAGAATGCTTCGAATTGCACAGGGTTTTTTGTATTCTCGTGGAAGGCTTTTTTTTAATAAATTGCACAAACTTATAAAGAACGCGTGTCTATAAGCCAAAAAGTGTTAATAAACCAAAAAATTGATGTTCAAACTGCAACAAATCAATCAAAAAAAGACCCAACCGATTGGAGTACTATTTTTTGTTACAAATCATCGAAATATTTACTATGATTCCACATTCATGAATTTTATGAATTATTTCCTATATCTATTAAAATTTTGAAAACCTCGAGCATTCAATGTCACAGAGCACTCAGCATTCTGTCACTCACAAAGCTAGTGAACAGTCGTTTCCTTAGATTATTCTTGATTGCAGCTTCTACATACATCTATCGTGGTAGGGTCACCTCATCTCTTGGTCTGATCTCTCAATTCTGAATATGTCTGCTCGTGGTTTTCTTAACAACTCGTCAGTTCCAGATTGGCTGAAATTGGGCCACGTTTGTTTAGTTGTTTTGTGTTAGCCCATCTGTAAACGGCCTGCTTCTGAAATAGCGAGAAGTTCTCCCTTTTGCGCACGCCTTGGACACAGCCTATTTCTACCGCTTTGGGTTCCTTGTAGGATGCGCTCTGTCTTGACAGTTCATCGGTTTTCTCATTTCCTTCTATGTTGTCAGTTACCCAGATGAGAGTGATGTCTGTTGTGCGCAGTTAAGTATTAAGTTCGTCTGTGTTCCTATGACCAGGTACCCAGATGAGAGTGATGTCTGTCGAGCACAGTAAAGTATTAAGTTCGTCTTTGCATTGTCTGACGACTTTTGAATTGATTATACGTGACTTTAAAGCTAAGATGGCTGACTAAGATGACTTGACTATCCAATAGCATACGAACATACATCCCTTATTCCGAAAACATCTGCTTGAAAGATACTATGCCTTTTCCCCAGGCGAAAAAACTTGGAAGTTTCGAGGTCTTCCGATTATACACCGCCGCCGACGCCACAATCCATCTTGGATCCATCAGTGTAAAGTGCAGTTGTATTCTCTTTTCCTGCTAAATTCAAATCCCATTGCTTCAGCATGCGGAAATTTACCATGCCAAGGTTTAGAGCAGCGGTAATAAAATCTGAAGAGTTGCTGGTAAGCCTTTGGCTGTCTAGAATAACAATATAATCAAACATCCTAGATATCCAAAAACCACCTTATTTAATTCTGCAGACGGTATTCACTACTATTAGTCGTAGTTGTAAGTCTACTTAGCAGGTAGTGCATCACATTAAGTGTCTCTGCTGGACACAATTTTATAGCTCCAGTTATTATTCCACAGGCTGCTCGTTGATAGCAGAGAGGACGTGTTCTTCGAAGGCTGTGGATAACGCCGAAGGACTGCTAGGAAAGGTTTTGCTAACAAAAAAGTGAGAAGAGCAGACCACAAGTTTTTAAAAGAACCCAATCCTTTCAGTTTGCAAGAAAACCCCCTCGAGAGCCCTTTGTCTAGCTGGCTCATCCGCCCAGCAGTTTTCCTGTGACCAGCAACTCAAATGAGCCTAATGCCCTGACTAATTTCCAGAGTACTAAAAACGAGCACTGGACACTTATTGCCGCTTGGCCCCTCGCAGTAGTTACAGGAATAAGCAACAAATTCACAGCTTCTTTGAGCGCGGATACCTCCGCTTGGAAGACACCACAGTGGTCTAGCAGCCTGAACTTGAGATGGATGGAGAGCTGCTCGCAAAATACTCCTCCACCAACCGTCCTCTCTATCTTCCTCTCTATCGCCACCCGCGAGCATATTTTCCCTGTTCTGTCTCCAAAGGCAGTACCGCACGCACTATTCACTTCGTTGGTTGGGTCACGTCGTCCGAATCGATACAAACGCTCCGGCTCTGAAAGTATTCGATGCGATATCAGCTGGTGGTAGCAGAGGCAAAGAAATGCTTCCTCTGCGTTGAAAAGATCAGGTGGAGAAGGACTTGGCTTCACTTGGTGTGTCTAACTGGCAACAGTTAGTACGAGAAGAAAATGACTGGCACGCTTTGTTAAACTCGGCCAAAATCGCTTAAGCTGTTATCGCGCCACCAAGAAGAAGAAAAAGAAGAAAATGTGTGGGAGGATTTAAATTTGAGCCTAACTTATACTTTGATATATATTGGTAGGGAAGTACGCCACTGAAGTTATCTTATTGCAAATCATTTCTCTCATCATATCAAAGAGAAAAATCAGTTCTAAATGGACTTCCGTCTAATTTCAGTTTGTAGGCAACGGGATAAGAAGCATTAAATTCGTTTCAATTTCAGCATTATATTGTCATCATTCACACTCTAAGTATCACATAATTTATCAAATCCTTAGGAAAGCTTAATCAATTTAAGCCACTTACTACACAACTTTATCCGGCCTGTCGTCTAGTCCTTACAATACATCAAATCAAAACACAAAGGGTAGACATTTTTGTGAAACTCCAGGGCAAGTCAACATCGGCATTGTGTACAGCTGTTGCAATTAAGAACAGAAACAGTTGGCGCACAAAAAGGCCAAAGGAGTCACAAAGTAAATGCGCCTAAAAGCAGGCAAATAAAATCTCCGCTACTTAGTGCGATAAAAGGAATATGTGCCAGCCGACGAAAGGCTAAGAATATTGAAGTAGCAGAGCTACCAAACAACGACATAAATTACTTCCTTTGGGATTATAATTTACACTTGTGGCAACACCAACAGTTGTTATAGCTTTGCTCGCATTATTGTTATTGTTTACTTACCGCACTTTAATGTGCAGCCATTGTTTGTTAACACAGCTGTAGTTAATGTTTGGAATTGTATTGTTGTTGCTGTTGCTATTGTAATGGCGTATCCAGTAAAAATAGAAAAAAAACAATAAAAAGCACTAAAAGCGAGGCGCCATAGAAATAAGCATACAAACAAAGGATTCAATGAATTTTATATCACAGCTGTTGTGCGCCTATCAGCAGGCTTGGAAAAAGAGAAAAGTACAAGTTAAAGTAAATTGAAGCTAGCCTACCAATTTCCAGTGGGTGTGTATGCAAAAAGGATCATTGTTTAGGAATTCGAGTGCAGTAGAAGGTTTTAAGAATGGATAAATATTAAAGCAAGACATTCAGTTGTAGCCCACAGGAAGTTGAAACCTATAAGACTGGGGTAATCTAAGAAAGTATGCATGTGGGAAGCGCTGTGTGTCGCAGTGACTTTGTTTTTGCGCCCAGATGCAAACTTTTAGTACAAAAAAGTGCATTTATTAAAATATTGGACAGAGCCTGAATAAGGACATAAACTTTTAAACTACATAAATGACCTCGAGCGCCATAATTGAGCGAGTTTGTGTGGCAGAAACTGAAGTAGCTTGCTGAATATACCTGTCACGATCAGTCAAGCAACGCTTTAGTAATCTTATTACTTACAAGAAAAATAAAATTCAGCACACTGAAAGTGTGGCGGTAAGCCACACAAGCCGATGAAGTACTAGGAACTCACGCCGATTTTTACTTCAATTACCAGTTCAGTTGGCTGTCTGTCGACTCCTGCGGTTTTGTTGCTCTTTAGCCGCGTTATCGCTATTCGCATCTCGCAATGATCGGATAGCGGAACGACAGTCCCGTCGCACAGTGCGGCCGATTCCCAAAAAGCTGGCCAAAAGTCGAAAAAAAAGTTTCTAGATAGAGTTTTTTTGTCTTTGGGTTGGCTACAGTAATGCCTTGAGTAGTGAAAACCGTTCATAGCAACGTCTTGTACCCTAAGTATCCTCTGTATTTTCAGACGCAACGTGGCCTTCGTTTGAGCATCGTATTACTGTCGATGAATAGTGAAAGTTGTACACATTTGAAAGATTTTGTAATGAAGTAAATTGAACAAAACCAAATGGAATCATCTTCGGAAGGTTAGTAAAATACGAGAAATCTTTAGTACATATCAATACCTCGACACAAAATTTTTAGCTGCAGCAATACGTAGATACATATTTTTCAATTTTTTTTATAAAATTTGAGTTTTCAAACTGTATAGTAATACAACGCCGTCATATGCTGCTTTGAAACCTATTAAAGGTTACTCAAAAAAGTAATGGTTACTGAATAAAACAAGATTCAGCTGCTACCACTTGCTACCTTGCGATACCGAAAACATATAAATTAACATGCATCTTGATTATGTTCTAGAATCAACGCTATTTCACTGAGGGGGTGGCCAATAGGGGTCGAAGGGGGTGGATTTTCAAAATTTTAAGATCAAATTCGTAATCAGCGACCCCGACAACCCCGAATAAGAAATTTTGAATCAATTACTTAATTTTTTGAGTTTTGGCCAGCTTTTCGGGAATCGGCCGCACTGTGCGTCGTTAACGACTGGGAAATCGGGATCTTCACTTTCTCTGTTATAGCCACAGTTGTCGTTCGAGATTTGCTCCCTCCATAACTTTGTCATGCTCTGGACGCCAGCCCCTAAATCATCACCTTCGTGTTTACAGGTAAACGCCGCGGTCTTGAAATTTTCAATCAACTTTCGTCAGTCGTTTTTTTATTGCCCAGCTTTTCAAGTTCTCCGCAATCAAAGATTTTGGAACTACAGAAGAAACTTAAGTCTCGGTCGATAAATTTGGTATTTTCATTTTAAGGTTCTGCTACCCTTTAGGAGATACCAAAAACAACAACAAAAAATGTTTAAGAATTTTTTCTTGGCTCATATTAAAGTGGTACTTTTTAAAACCCATTTTACGTGCATCATAAAATTAAATAATACAAAAAATTCCCCATTTTACGTGCACCGTAAAACAAAAAATACATAAAAAAAAATATAAAACAAAAATAATAAAAAATTTTAAAATTTGTTCCCCCTTTTAACGTGCATGTAAAACAAAAAAAAATATTAAGAAATAAAATAAAAACAAAATATTTAAAAAAAATTAAAAATTAAATAATAATAAAAAAAATATTTAAAAAAATTAAAAAAATTAATTGAACAATAAAAAAAAGTTTTTTTTCGATTCTTATTTTTTTACCATTTTTTCTATGAGGAATCTAATCAGAGTATTCGTAAAATCTTCGTCCCATGGTGGATAGATAATCTCAGTATTGAGAAGCCTGAGACAGCAACTTTAAAGAATATCTGGAAGATAAAGGGTTGAGAGGTCCACCATCGGTAATAAGAAAATCCATAAAAACATGGAGAAAGTTTGAAAAAAAACGAAGCTCATTTTCAATATTTTTCTTTTTGGTTTTACTTTTTGAGCAAATTTTTTTTCCACTCAGGATTTGTGGTGGCTCAGAAAAGTTTACTAAATCGGGTCAGTTGAACTGAAAATTAGGGCCTTAGTGCACCGAAAATGTTCATATGTCCATTTTGCTCAAAAATCGCGAATTAACTGCCTGCTACTAAAACAAAAAATTGTTTAGAGAAAAAATATTTTTCAGAATTGTTTTTATTTTTGCGATGCAAAATTTTAGCTTTCGAACTTCTGAAAAAAAAATATAGGAAATCACTTTTGAAACTTTAGATATTTTCTGCGAAAAATTAATGATTGCAAATTTTATTTTTTATTTCTTAAGTGTAAAAATACAATGTGGCGCAGAACTAATCATTCAGTTTTGTTTTAGAATAACTTTTATATTAAATAAAAAAAAAATAGTTTTTAGTGATGAAAATCTTTATTTTCTGCTTTACGCGCTCCACTGTTTATCTGTGTGTCTACTGCAACTGTCTAGTTCACAAGCGTCAAATATGATTGACGTCGTCAAATATATATACGTCTGTACGTCTTCCGATAGAGTGATTAATTTTGCGCCACCGTTTATGCACCACACTAGCGCAATATTCTCACGAAAAAATACAACGCGATAACAAAGCTTCTGAGGTATAATGCAAAATAATCAAAATATGAACTTTTATTTCATGCAGTCAATCTCATACACATATATTATATAATCCACATAAACAATTTTATAATTCATTCACTCGTTTCCACACTTCACGTTCGTACGTACATAATTCCATTTGAAGGAAACTTTTTATCGAATTCTCAGAAGGTAAATAGCTTTGGGAGTGAGTGAGCGTTTTTCAAATCGTTCAAATCGCAGTAATTGTTTTAGATTAGATTGTGATGTTTATATGAAGTTTTTTTGGGGTCTTTGTCTAATAGTGAATTTTAGTAAACAATTCGTCTGTACTAAAAATGTATATATATTATATGTATGTGTTGGTATTGCTTATTTGTTCTGTGAGTTTCTTCCGTTTTTTAGATTTTCAAGCATTCACTTAATTAATCATAAAACTGTACAAATGTAGTAAAAATGAGGGGTTTTGTGAAAAATAATACAGTCTAATACAAAAATATATGTTGGTGTATGTATATATTTACACAGGCAACAGATGAGGTACAATAATTTTTTATGAAGCTTTCGTCAACTAGAATTTTACCTTGAAGGTGATATACTTTGCAAATCTTTTATGACGATAGACGATTTAAGAATGTCTATTTGTTATCGACACTTATAAAATATGGTGTTTAGCTAGCACAAGGAGATATGTAGACTCGAGCACTTGTGTCCCCATATATAAGTAACTTCTCTTCATCTTTTTACAATATTTTCCCAATATTTGTATTGACAAATTTATTTCGTTAATTTTTTATAAAAACATAGTTTATTATATAACAGAAACTTTATAAATTGAAGTGCGAAACTTTGCACAAAATTCACGAAAAATCGCACGATTTTGAAAATTATTTTTTTTCCGATGTTGACAATTTTCTACCACATAAAGCACCGCGGAAACATTTTAGATGGCAGTAAAAAGTGCTAAAACCGCAGCGAAAAAAAGTTATTAGAAATCGACGAACTGTTAAATGACGCTTGAAGTTGCTGAAAATTGTGTTGATTTTTGCGATGTTGACAATTTTCTCCATATAAAAAGCACCCCTTTGGAAGTGTTTTATACGGAATGTTTACAGTTTTTTACATATAAAGCAAGTTTTAAAAAGTCCTTTATATGGAATTAAGCGCTTAAAACTGCAGCCAAAAAAAAAAAAATTAGAAATCAACGAACTTTTAAACGAAGAACTTTTTAAACGCTTGAAAATTGTTTTGATTTTTGCAATGTGGACAATTTTCTCCCTATAAAAAGCACCTCTTTGGAAGTGTTTTATATTGAAGAAAATGCTAAATATCACAGTGGAAAAAATCAACGAATTAGTCACTCACCAAACCCATTAAAATTGTCGAAAATTTTTTGCATATGGAGAAACTACGCAACACCGTTAAAGAAAAAAATTCTAAAAAATTAGCGTAATATGTTAGCCACTTCAAACTTGAACTTTATATGCTACATTTTAATGAGCTATAAAACTGAGTACTCATGTTTTTTCTAAAAATACTGAATAAATTTATTAAACTTTTTTTCTAGAAATTCGAATTAAAAAACTTGCTAGCCGGTACGATTTGGTCAATTGACTGTCATCACAAAACATTTCGCTCTACTAAATGGTTTAAAAGTTGGAAGAATGGTTTATGCGTTATACGTTATGTGTTCTATGTTATGTGTTTTGAGTTATATTTTATGCGTTATGCGTCATACGTTATGAGTTATGAGTTATGTGTTATGTCTTCTGAGTTATATTTTCTGTGTTAACTCCTTCTTGTATATTAACACCTGTAATTATCATTAAGTTTTAGGTAGTCTATTAACAAAACTAATTATTATTAAATTTTAAATTTTACAAAAACTGTTTGAAATGTTCTGTGTTATGTGTTACATCTTATGTGTTAGGTTGTTTTAAGCGTTATTTATTGTTTATTACGTGTTTTGTGGTATATGTTATGTCTTATGTTTTATGTTTTATGTGTTATATGTTTCCCCTCCCAGATGTTGAACGGGCATGGGTGCTTTCAGTATTATCTGCATAGATTTGGTCTTTCCGCTTCACCACTTTGCCCTACCTGCCCAGAGAATGTTGAAGACGCACGACACGTACTCTTCTACTATCCAAGATTTGCAAGAGAACGTGAGCAGTTAGCCACTATCCTTGGAAGACAGCCAAGTGGGACTTATTTAACTGGCAGTATGTGCATTTCAAAACACTGCTGGGATGCTGTATGCAAGTTTTCCAAGCAAGTATTGCGTACGCTACACAAGCAAGACGAAGAAAGGCGAACAATAGAGCTGTTTCAGTACCGGCAGCTAGAGCAAAATAATATTAACGCCCTGTGCCGCGTCTGATCATCACACTGAACTTCCCGACATAGTGAGAACAATTACGGACGCTTGAGTTAATGACTTACAACCATATCATACGCAGACAAGATGATAATGCACATGACATTACTGCACACTATAACCTCCATACGTCATAGGTAGAGAGCCTGAACGCAGGCTTCTTTCTTTTGTGGTTGTTATCCACAATCTCGGCTCCACCATCGATGTAGTGCAAATACGGTCCCGGGATGGAAGTCAGCCGAAGAGGGGAAGTCTGTTTTAGTGGGAGCGTGCCCCACATATCATTGGCGCGACGGCATCAATTTAATGTTTCTAACATTTTCATCCTCCCCTCCCACAAACAAACAAAAAATTTGTTATATGTTATGTCTTATGTTTTATGTATTATGTGTTATATATTATGTAAACATAACTTAATATGTGCTCTGAATTATGTTTTATATATAATATTATATTATAAATTACATCTTATGATTTATGAGTTATGCGTTATATGTTATGTCTTATATGTTATGTTATGTATTATGTTTTATTTATTACGTGCTCTGAAATGCGTTTTATGTGCTATAAGTTACATTTTACGCTTTATGTATTTTGCGTATTCTAACATAGAAATTCTGCAAAGATATCAGTCAAAAACTTTAAGGCTTATCACAAGTGCACCCTGGTTCGTCACAAATAAAACCATACATACTGATCTAAAAATTCCCTTTATAAAAGATGAAATTAAAAAAATTACCACAAAATATTTACAGAGATTAAGTTATCACGATAACCCGCTAGCAATTGCATTACTTGATGAAACTAATGAAATTAATAGACTTAAAAGACATCATGTATTAGACATTCCATTCAGAACCTAATAGATAAATCTAATATTAAAATGTATTAAAATCTAACACATAAGTCTGAATATAAGTGTACATTAATCGTAGTATACATATATATCATTATTGACCTCAATGGAGCTCAATAATATAAGTCAAATTGTTAATAGTTAGATAATTTGCTTATTATTTTAAAAATAGATTGCAAATAAACGACAAAAAAAAAACAAAAAAAAAAAATGTAATATATTTTGCTTAAAATGTTATGTCTTATACATTATGCACTATGTGTTGTATGTTATGACTTATGGTTTATGTATTATTTGTTATATGTTATGTCTTACATGTTATGTGTTATGTTTTGTTTCTTTTGTGCTCTGAATTATGTTTTATGTATTATAACGTAGTATGTTTCATCTGTTACGTATTATGTCTTATATGTTAATTTCAATCTGTTAATTTCAACTAGTCCATTAACGCCACTAATTATTAATAAGTTCTATAACTTCTAACTCTACCACCTCCTTATTAACCCCAAGTGGTGATATCTTAGATATCTACATTCTTGCAAAGGCGAGAACAAAGCCATAAATTGTGTGCGATTAAAATTAGAATTAAATTTAGAGGACCTTGACCTCAGCGCTAATCGCTCACTAAATCCAAAACACCAAATATCCACACGTGCAAAATTATTTCGAAGTTGGCTGCAGTGCTGGTTAAGTACGAATTGGATTAGAGAAAAAGGCAGAGCTGAGGCGCTGAGCACAGGAATACATACAGCGAAATCAGTAAAAGGACTGAGAAAAAAAACCAACTACAACCAAAAATTAATAATAAAATAAAAAAGCAAGTTAAAGAAGAATGGAAAGAATAGAAAATCATTACTACAAACAAAAAAACGTTTGCTTAGCAGCAGACCAGCAGCTTAAGATCTGCGATATAAATAAATCAAAATGAAATCAATAGAAGTGGCACGCCTGAAAGAGTACGCAAAAGAGTATGTAAAAGAAGACAAACAACAAATTTGTATTAACTACCAACCTACACACAAATCTAAGCACTTCAATCACTTTGCAACCACTCACCGAACCAAAGCCAAAAAGGCAAAGCGCAAGTCTAAACAAATCACAGCGAACAACTTTGGAAAGCGCTTCAAAAGTCACGCCCTGAAGGGTCTTGAAAGAGGCTAAACAAAAGAAAAAAAAAACATAAATTTTTAGCACATCTCGCGTGAGGTGCTTAGTTCAATGATTTCTTTATGAAGTTTGTAAGCCATTATGAGGCATAATAAAAAATAAATGATAAGTTTTTCTGCATAAATGTGGTCAGCTCGAGGCAATAAAATCTACAGCTGTTGCTGAGTCATTGCCAGTTAGGTGCTATTTCGTATACTCACTTCTGCCGTACCTGTATAATATTTTAATTGCTAGAATTTTTTCCTTTTTTTTTTAATTTTAACTCATAGTTTTTACTATATTACTTTTTTGCAAACGCCCATTCATCTCTTGCCCCGATGCATTTTAATGCTTTTTACTGAAAAAAGAAACAAATTTTTGTACTTTATTGCAATTTCGTTTATTGAATTTTGCCCACTTAGCTACTTAGCAATTTGTTCAATTATCATGCAAATTAGTTAATAAAATCTCCAATGCTACCAGTTGATTGATTGTTATTATAAATATTTTTCTTTGAAATTCATCGTTTGCGTTTGCAAGTATGCGAATAATGCAGCTACAAGTCTAAGCGCTTAAGCATCTATAAATTAAATTGGTTGTTAAATGTATTTGTTTAATGCTTGATTACACTTTATTATAAATAATTGTATGGCAGCTCTTTTCGAGTGCCAACTATGCGTAGTATTGAGCAAAATAATCTTGAACTGGATATGCACTAGGATGAGCAGGAAAATTCAGGATAGGAAAAAATTGTATCCAAAATGGAGCCTTGCAAACTCAGTAGAGGAATACTCGTGAGGAAAAATGTATTTTAAGAACCTTTTTAAGATGTCAATTGTTTTAAGTCCTCTATTTCAACAAATTTCTTTTGGAAAATTCTATAAAAAAAACACCTCTCAATATTCATAAGGGACTTTTGGTTTATTGGAAAATGTAGACCTTTGATTAATTCCGAACTACACTTCGGCAAGCTAGGTGGTCAGTAGATGATAGTGGCAGTCTGTCTTTAAAGCAACTTAATATACTTACGCCGTTGTCGATCTATGTTGATGCCATATCAGTAGTTTACTTGCTACTTCTCGTTAACTCATTTACTGGTTGTACCATAGGTATTTTCTTCTCTCCATGCCCTATTGGCCTCCTAGAGAATATCATTTTTTATCCTTAATATGCGAGTTGCCATAGGGATTCCAATATTGCTTGTGTTTTCAAGAAGTGGAAGATTAGTACCCTTTCTGGCTACCTCATCGGCCTTACAATCACTAGGTATAAAATCACTAGGTATATCCCAGAACCCGTATAAGACTGGCTCTGAAAATGGTTCTTATACCATTTAGAGCTGCTATTGATTCCTGATGTTAGTATAGCCGAATTAATTGATTGAATGGCCGCCTGGTTGTCCCAGAAGTCAATTATCGTGGTTTTGTTACGTCATGTGCGTTAAGGGTAGGGTAAAATTTCACCTATTTTCACAATTTTTTTTTTGCCATTTAAAAAACGATGTTTCAACTTTTTGGGCTTATTAGTACGTTTATTGAGCATACAAACAATTTTTTTTTTACTTTTGAAACAATATTTATTATTATAAAAATGCCGCTGAAGATAACCCTCTCGAAAAATCGAACGCGGACGGCGTAGATGATTCAAGACTTCTACTCATCTGAAACACAAAATTCAAGAAGATTCTTCATCAAAAAGAGTGCAGTTATGGCCGGAATTAGAACAAATCGAAAAAATGAAAAATTGACAAAATGGCGCACTTTTGAAAAAAAAGTTTGTAAAATCGGGATTTTTTCACTAGATTTTTAGTTTAAAAAATAGGAAATTATTTAAATAAAATTATGATTCTAGTTTCGACGATAGCGATACATGTTGTGAACAACATATCCAAATTTCAAGTGATTCGGTTGAGTAGTTTTTTTATTTTCATCCCCGCCGTGCCGAAAAAAGTCGTTTCGAGATAAATAAGTTTAAAGTTTGAGCAGGAGCGGACCGCACTCTATCTAGTTAATGGGCTGTAGAAGCTATAATATTTGGAATTTCCACATGAAAATTTCACAGTATATTCTTAAGATACTATACTTTCGGAATATTGAAAAAACAAAAAATCGATTTTTTGAAATTTCTAGACCACCGGGTCCCCTTAAGTTACGCAGTTACCTCCTTTATGGCTAAGACTTTTACTTGGTAGACACTACAGTGTATTTCTGCCATAAAAAATAATGCCATAAAAACCAACCGCCGTTCGGCGGCGGTATAGAGCTATAAGTTCCTCGACCAAACATCCAAAAGAAAATGCATGCGCCAATTATACAAGGTGGCGCAAAATGAAATATCTAGTTTTGTTTTTGAATGAATTCTTACTGCAAAAAAAAAATATGAGTAATAATGGAAACCATTTTTTTACCTGCTTGTCTCCATTGTACACTGCAGTTGTCTAGTTCACAAGTACCAAATATGATTGGCGTACACAAATTATAAATCTAACGAAAGGGTGATTAATTTTGTGCCATGTTGTTTATACATATTTTACACCATGACTTCATAGAATATCAGATTGAAAACATTTTTTGATTGGCGTTGCCACTTATCGTGGTAAAAACCAACAAAAATAAAATTCAACCAAAAACAAACATTTTTTGGTTTTCCCTCTTAAGGGGTTAGGTGGGTTTCAAAAGCTCAAAATAGGTACATTTTTATGAATTTTTTTGTATTTAATCAACAGAATATTTCATTCCATCAATTTAACACATAAAAGATACATATTTTATAAGTAGTTTGTGAAATTTTCATTGAAAAATTTTGAAAATTAAGGCGTGGACACGTCGTCTCCTATGACCCCTCAAAAAAAAGTTCTCTCGGCGTAGTCAGGATAACTCATGACAGATTCATCTGAAATTCAAAAACAAAAAATTTTCTGTTAGTAGATATTTCAAACTCGTGCTTGGACGAAGGAAAAAAAAAAAACAAAAATTACATTTTTGGCGGCGTTGAAAACAAAAAACCCTTATTTTGAGTAGAATTTGCACCCTTCATGCCCTTGAAAAATTACTTGGAATAGAAAAAAAAAAAATTCCTTCGTTCAAGCACGAGATAATGTTATTTTGAAGAAGTGTGCAAAATTTGAAAGAGATCGGTTCATAAGTTTTCGAGAAATCGTGACTACCGATTTCAAAAATGTAGTTTCAAGAAAAACGCGGTTGAAGATTGCTAATAGCTAAGCAGCTGCCTCGATATACCTGCCAATCCAAAGGCTATATCTCTTAGAATATGACTCGGATCGTTTTAAAATTTTAAAGGAATATTCTCAACATATTCAATTATGAGATAAGCAAAAAAAAAAAAAATTCGATTTTTTGAAATTTTGATACCCACCTAACCCCTTAAAGCATTAATGTACCAGGTACCTATACCTATGTAGGTAGGTATATCTATGAAATGAGACTTTCAGCTATTAGTCCATAGATATCACTAGGAGTATTTTTAAACCTTCCCAAATGTCTTGTTTTTTTCGTCTGTCATCTGTCAACAATATTCGGTTCATTGGTTGTTACGTTTCATACAACAATGCATTTTTGTCGCTCTTAAACATGTTGTTTTTCCTGCCTTCAAACTACAATACGATTTGCGGACATCGAAAAACCACTTGTGAAATGCTGCTCTCCCGGTTCAAAATGAAGTCTTTTTTGTATCGAATCGTTTTGGGTGATGAAAAATGGGTGTATTTCTCCAATTCCAAGCGTAAACGATCGTATGATTCGCCCGACCACAAGCCAAAAACAACGGCCAAGCCAAATCACTTCGGCCGCAAGGCAATGCTGTGCGTTTTCTGGGATCAGCGTGGTATGATTTGGTACGAGCTATTAAAACCAAGTGAAACAGTTGACGGTGCACGCTACCAACGACAATTGGCTGATTTGAACAGCGCTGTACACCGAAAACTCACAGAATATGCCGATCGGCGTCACAAAGTAATTTTTCTTGATGACAATGCACCGCCACATCGAACAAGAGTGACCCGGGAATTGGTGGAGACGTACGATTGGGAACCGTTGGTGCATGCGGCTTACTCACCGGACTTGGCACCTTCCGATTATCATTTGTTTGCATCGATGGGCCACTTTCCGAGCAGCGCTTCAGTTCTCACGAAGAAGCCAAAAAATGGCTCGATGATTGGTTTGCAGCCAAAGACGGCCAATTTTTTTGGCGCGGCATCCACTAATTGCCTGAGAGATGGGAAAAATGTGTCGCTAGCGATGGCTATTATTTTAAAGATTAAATTTGTAACCATTTTTTGTTAATAAACGTTTGAAACTGAAAAAAGTTTCATTTCATACGCCTAGACTAGTATTTCATTTCAGGTGCAAGCGAAGCCGTGGCTACCAGTTCAGTTTAACTTTACCGAAAGGTATGTAACCATCGAAATAGACAGCAACTTTTTCGCTTGTCTTCCTCTACGTTCGGTATTTTAAATTAATATACCATTTAATTACAAACATTTTGTTTTGTCGATTTCAGCTGGTCTTCTATTCACTGGCGTTTATTTTCTTTATTTTTTCTTTCATGCCGATTCGAGCTGCTGCTCAATGGCATTCACGTTTTTGGTTTCGTTTGGTTTTATTTGACATTGGACTCAGCTTTTTGTTGGATTTGCATTTATAATAGTTAAATGATTACATAATCGCATTTCAATTAATATTAATTAATAAATTATTTAGGCTTTGGTGGTGCACAATAGATTGCTGAAGTATTCTTAGAATGCAAAATAATTTCTAATGAAAACACAAAACTAAAAATAGAGGAGCTCTAATCAATGAGAAGCGCTCAGCTAATTGTGAAAAAAGAAACAAAGAAATGAAATAATAAAAGAATGGGAGAAATGGAAGAACGTCACCCAAGGCGAGATTGTATTCACGCGAAGTATTTTTCCATTGTCTTAGATTGCTCTGCGACGATAGCTACGAGAAATACTTTATATTATATTTTCTACAATATTATTTCTGTGCCTTATAACCGCAGCGAGCAGCCAATAATTTATTGTCGGTCTGGAACGCACAAGTAGAATTGGCTAAATTAACTAAATATTTCAAGTGCATTAATTGCAATTGATATTAATTAACGAAAGTGTATAGCTTTTAATTAAAACAATTGATATATGAACACTTTTTCAACCGTTCGGTGCAATTTGCTATAAATATAAAAATTTTTGAAATTTAAATTTTTTGATAAATAAAAGCAAAAAAAAAAGAAATATTAAGTAGTAGAAACTTGATATATGAACACTTTTTCAACCGTTCGGTGCAATTTGCTATAAATATAAAAATTTTTGAAATTTAAATTTTTTTGATAAATAAAAGCAAAAAAAAAAGAAATATTAAGTAGTAGAAACTTATATTAAGTCCAATAATTAAAACGAAATGAAAAGAAAAAATAAATGAATAATAAAATTACATCAAATATATAGAAGACACTTCAAGTGCCCGTTTTTTGAGCAATGCTTGTTCATCTAAAGCGATCGGGAGAAATGTGCCAGCCGGTGACCGGAAGTAGCAGCTTCTTTAAATTTTCAGTTATTTTTCTCACACAATTGTACGCGTATATGTACCTATGTATTTTGATTTCTAACTGATAATACATACTTTTGACCCTTGATTTGAATTTTTCTAAGCTTTGGCGTGATTGAAGATTTTTGAGATCGTATTTGAATTAGCGCCAAACACAAATTACCACTTCCCAGTGAAAAAGTAAAATTTGTTGCTGAGTGCTGCATTTCGGGATGTGAGTTTGTTTGCTTTTTATTCGTACTGTTACGAATCTAGGTTAGGTTAAGTAAGCCTGGTTAGCAGCAAGACACGCATAGACCTTTTGGCCCCTACCGATACCAGATACCTAGCGACCTCTATGAATACCTAAAGTAGACATCATGTAGGATGTCAGCGCTTTTGGCGAATCTAACCAGCGCTGGGTGATCCGCTTTTGAGACGTCCTGCAGACCTTCAAATAATGGGGCTCCCAGGCATTTTAGTCGCGTCTTTAATAATGCCGGAAAAACGCACAGAAGGTGTTCTAAAGTTTCCTCAACATTCTCTCTGCATTTCCTTCATTTGTGCGTGTTAGCAATCCTTATCTTGTACGCATGTGCAGCCAATAGATTATGACCTGTTAGCATACCTATGATAGTTCTGCAGTCCTTTCGCGAGAGCGTAAGTACAAAGTGAGTCAGTTTTTTGTAGTTAGTTCTACACATTTTTGCCTAGATACTCAGTAGATATGCAGCCTACTGTTTGCGGCTAGCCTTTCTATGGCCTCCCTGCTCCGTCGAACATTTTTGGATTTAATACAATATGAGCTTTTTGTTTTTGTTGCTGCTTGACTGTCCACGTATATATTAATTGTTCCTTCCTGTTCTTGTGTAGGCTAGCTCCGCGGCTCTCCCCACAGCAAAAACTTCCGCTTGGAAAATACTGCTGTGGTCTGGCAGCTTGATAGGCTGCTTTATCCCTAGTTTTGAGCAGTAAATACCCGCTCCCACTCCGTCTAAAGTTTTAGAGCCGTCTGTGTAGATGTGAAAAGTCCTATGGTCGAGCTTCATGCCTTTGTGCCACCCCTCCTCTTCAATTGTAGTACGAAAGCTTCTCTCCCAACTAAAGTACGAGTCATGTAGTCTGTGCAACCTGAGCTCCACTTTCCTATTGAACTATGACCGAAGGTTCTGTAGGTGAATACTCCAGCAGCCACGAACCTCTTCGCGGATTTTGCTGCCAGGTTTTCCGCTATAAGGTCAATAGGTGGCATGGTGGGTATCATTTCCAGCGCCGCCGTTGGAGTGGTTTTCATCCTTTCCAGTGGCATTAAGTATGTCAGCTTTCTTGTTGCAGTCCACCATATTAAGGCGTCATACAGCAATATCGGTCTAACTACCGCCGTGTAGCACCAATGCATCAGAGAGGGTGATAGACCCCAAGTAACGCCCAGCATTCTTTTACATGCGTACAACGCATTACTGGCCTTTTTCACCCTTTCCTCAAGATTGTGCTTCCACAGCAATTTACTGTCTAGTATTACTCCGAGGTACCTTGCATGATCTTTGAGACGTAGTTCGTTGTTGCCTAGCTTCGGGAGGCTCCACGTCGGGACCTTGTTAGATAAAAAGTACCATGTCCGTTTTTCTGGCGTTTGCCCCTATCCCTGCGCCCTGGTGTACCGTTTTAAGCGTGTTATTCATCACATTCTGATGGTGTCCAGGTACTTTGCCGTAACTACTATGGCGTAGGCCACTAGTTTTTTTAAATTTAGTTAAAAAAATTCTAAATATCGAAATTTTCACCAAAATTTCAAACTATTTATCAGAATTTTAAGACTAATCTTTGGTATGCAGTTTTATAGCCCACTAAATTTTAGTGCTGTGCAAGTTTCAAGTGGCTGCAAAATACGATTGGTTTTTGAAAAAATATTTTGCTGGTCAGTGTCACTCATTTTCTGCCATACAAAGACAATTTTTTTAAATGAAAGGAAAAAGCTAACGCCGTCAGTAAAAAAAAAATTAAAAAAGGACCGATAATTGATAGTCACTTGCAACCTGCACTTTGGTAGACTGAAATTTAATTGGCTATGAAACTGCTTACTAAGAAATAATTCCAAAAATGTTGGTTAAAAACTTTAAAGTTTTGATGAAAATTTACAGATCTTTTATAATTTCAATAGTTATTGCACAAAATTTGAAAGATATGTTTTATGTGATTCTTGTTGTTCAAAGAGTTCAACTTTTAGAAAAAGTTAGTAGGCACTAAATAAATCGAAGTCAAATAGCCAAATTGTCGCACACCTTTTTTATGATCCATGCCCATGGAGTTTATGCCTATCTCCACTGCATTAGGGTGTTACAAACAACCGTTATGTGAACAAAGCTATGAAATTTGTTTACATTTTATATATATAAATAATTGGCGCGTATAAACTTTTTGATGTTGTTCCAAAAATGGCGGCAGATATTTTTTGTATGAAGAGCTTTTTCATGGCAGAAATACACTCGGAGATTTGCCATTGCCTGCCGAGGGGCGACCGCTATTAGAAAAAACGTTTTCTTAATTTTGGTGTTTCAGCGAGATTTGAACCTACGTTCTCTCTGAATTCCGAATGGTAGGCACGCACCAATCCATTCGACTACGGCGGCCGTCAATTTGTTTACATCAGAGCACTTAAAACCAGACTTAAAAACACGTTTTTCATCGCTTAAGCGATTTAATTTTTTTTTTTAAATATTGATGTAAACAAAAATATTTTTTTAAGAAACTTTCTATAAAATTGAAGCCTTTTAAATTTCCTCCTAAAACCCTCAATCTTAAAAATCGTTTATTTCGCACTTTCTAAAAATCACCGCAAACTGTTGAGCAACAGAACTTATCAAAATAAATTCGACCTGGCGCCCATAAACACGTTTCTGGCTTTGTTAATACTCATGCAAAACTCGGCATATGTAGATATATTTTTAGATGTACTTTACAGTAAGTAAGTACTTACTTACACTCTATATGCAGTGTGCGCACTGCTCGCCAACAAGTAAGCTACTGCTTCTTTGATTACTTGCTGGTCTAACTGAGCAATCTGTTCGACCTAACTCAAGTATGTATGTATGAATGTGTATGTGTATCTGGCGATAAGTGTATTCTCATTCGCATGAGTCTGTAGTATTTTTCGCACGAATTTCGTCGATTTGTTTATTTATCTGGCTGTCAGTGTGACTGCCACTTTGAGTGTGGATATTCAAGTTTCCTCCTTTCCTTGACTTCCTCGTTCTTCATCACAGCTCAAATCGCCTGATTGCTCATGCGTCGGTATATTTACAAACACACAAAAAAAGTACCTGTTTCCGTTTCGCACACCCCACTTTGCGAACTCATTCGCGGTATACTGCAATTTAAATAAAATTAAAGCAAATTTGTGGCGTAAAGCAGTCATCAAAGTCAAAGGTGATTGCCCGTTTTCGTTAGACAAATGAATGCTGATCTTAAATGATCTTTAGAAAGATGCTGAGTAAGAAATTTCGTTGTGATAAAAGCGAAAACGCATTAAATGAGCAGCATAAATAAACTATCATAAATGCTGTAAACTTGTTTCAATTAGTCATAATATATTCTTATGTTACATATGCGAGAATGTAAATATGAAAGCTACTTTGGGTCAGTCATCTTCTGAAGTAGGGATATTCAAATCGGAAAGGTAGTATAGTATAAAGCTGTGTAAGGTGAAGAAAATAGCTTGGAACTGAAATGCTCAAATAACCAAATTTCGCGGCCGACCTGTTGATAGTGCACGAACAGAAGTATCCAAGTATTTAAGTATCTTAACCACTAGGCGTGGCTCTGCATGCCAGAACAGAAAGATACGATTTTCTAAAACAAGCGTGAAGGTGCAAACAGAACAATGGAAATTTATTGAAATAGGATGGTGATATGAGCGTAGTGAAGATACAGAATCTCTCTTGCTGACAAGTATTACGTTGGGCTAAGTGAGCAACTGGGGGGGTAAAAATGCTCTCAAAGAACCTACTCTACACTTTATAAGGGCGAATTCTACATAAAATATTTAGTTGAAATATGTTTCAGCTCTCTTTTGTTATTTGGAAATATGATGTGAATTAATGTTCTTGAGACTGTACTAAAGGGTTTTCTAATAACAGGTGCTATTGGTGAATGGATTTCGCTATCGAGAGATGATTAACGATTTTTTATGGCCGCAATTGGATGGTATTGATCTGGGCAACGTTTATTTTCAACAAGACAGCGCAAGGTGCCACACAAGCAACGAAACCATTGATCTTTTACGGGAAAAGTTTCCGGACCGTGTCATCTCTCGAAGAGGTGATCACAATTGGCCACCGAGATCTTGTGATTTAACAACTTGTGAGTTTTTTCTTTTCTTTGGGACCACGTGAAAGAAAAGGTCTACGCCAGCTCAGGGTCGATTCAAGACCTCAAAGATGGAGTTCGTGAGGTTATCGAGGACATAGGGCAGCCACTTTGCAATTCCGTTATGGAAAATTTCATGAAAAGGATATCGTCCTCTAAGCGTGGTCATGGTGGTCATTTGCCTGATGTTATTTTCCACTATTAATGTCGTACCTTCGGCTTTAAAATGAAATAAACATGCGATTTATTTTAAAAATTGCATTTTTCTTTGAATATCAAAATAGCAGCTCTTATTGGAAAACCCTTTATAACTAGACAAGGCAATCAGGGGATCGCGCGGCATTGCTTCCAAATAGTATTGATGCAATTTTTTCGAGCTATAGCAACTTAACTTGTTTGAACAAAAACGCTTTTTCAAAAATTTAATACAAAACTTAAATTTTTCTCTTATATTTTATGTCAAAAATTACAAAAAAAAAAATAAAGGGAACGAATCTGACAAATGACAAAAATTTTGTTGAATCCTTTTTTTTTTCAGAAATATATTTTATTTTTAATATATATAAAAAGAAACAAATCTGAGCCCTGTTTTTCAAAAAAAAAAAATCGTAAAAATTTAAAACTAAATAAAATACAAAAATAAAAATATATTAAAAAAATATACATACTTTTATTATTTTGAAAAAAAACAGTTTACTTTTTACACAAATATATTTAATTTTTTCAAAAAATAGGAAAGTCAAAAGAAACGAGTCTGAAAAATAACAAAATGTTATAAAAAAAAATTTTTGCTCAAAATTTTTGAAAAAAGTTTGAAATTTCGAAAAAAAATTTCGTTTCTTTTCAATTTTCAACAACATAAAACAAGTCTAAGGACCGTGTTCAAAGTAAAAAGAAATGAAAATAAAAAAAAAATGTTTCCTTAAAACTTTTGAACAAGAAAATTTTATCTTTTTTCTAAAGCAATTTCTTTTTTATTGTAAAAAATTAAAAACCAAATTTTGCTCAAAAATTTTCAAGATGAAAATTTTATTTATTTATTTTTTTATATTAAAAAGAAACAAATCTGAGGTGAGTGTTTTTCAAAAATGATAAACAAAACATCGTTTCCTTAAGAATTCTCTGCAAAAAAATTAAATTTTTTTCTCAAAAAAATTTTTAAAGTAATACACCTTAGGGGTGTATTTTTCGTAAATTTCGGAAAAAAATAATTTTTTGTTTTAACTTTCAAGAAGAATTTTTTTTTTTTTAATTTACAAAAAATTTTTTTCTTTGATATATTTTAAAGTAAAAATTAAAAAAAGTGTTCTACATAAATGACAAAAAATTGTTTTTTTGAAATATGTTTTGTTGCAAAAAATTCAACAAAAAAGTTTAAAAGGACCAAATCTTAGGGATGTGTTTTTCATATATACAAAAATATTTTTATTTTAACTTTAATTTAATTTTTTTTTCTGAAATTTTTTTTTTAAATATGTTACATTATAAAAAATTACAAAAGAAAAATTTAAAGAAACAAATTTGGGAGTTGTGCCTTTCATAAATGACAAAAAAAAATTTTTTTTTTTTAAGTTTCAACAAAAAATATTTTTTCTAAAAATATATTTTATCCTGAAAAATTTAAAAAATTAAAAACAAATTAAGAAATAATAATAAAACAGAACGAATCCGAGGATTGTATTTTTCATAAACGGCAACACAAACTTTTTTGTTTTGAACAAAAAAAAATTATTTTTTGTTTTTATAAAGAAAAGTTTTTTTTTTATATGTTATATTTTGACATAAGAAATTTAAAACTATTATTTGTTTATTAGTTTTTTATTTAGAAAAAAATTCCAATAAAATATTTTCATTTTTTTTTATCTTAATCTTATATTTTAATTTTAACGGATATTAAAAAAAATGACAGCACACATGTCACTTCAAAATTTCTATACCAAAATTTTCAACATTTCATAAATATTATTATTAAATTGTATTAAAAATTTTCAGCTTACTTCTTATTACACTCAAGTTGACAAATAAACCAATTTTTAGAAAAATTTAATGCCCAAATTTCTTTGACCACTCACTCATGGAATCGCTCTATAATGATGCTCATTGTATTTGTTGCTTATTAGCTTTACATGAATCAATTTTTTTTTATTACCAAAATGCTTCAATAGGGCATGAAATTGCGGCAGAGTTCTTTTCCGCCCCCATTAAATTGCACTCGATGCATATCTCGAAAGCAATTTTTCACCAAAAATGTAACAAGGAAATTACCAAGCAATAATTGGCACAATACCAAAAGCGTTGAAAATTGATTTTGGCAGTCCCATCAAGCCAATGAAAGAATATTTTTCTGGCTCCAAGCAACTCTCATTGTGGATGCAACCAAAAGTGAAAAACTGGCAAAAAAGCGTTGAGTAGCGGAGGAGAGAGTATGAAGCCAGTGCCATGGGGTAGAACACACACACACAATTATGTATAATTCGTAGATGGCCTGCACGCAGCCTAGAAATGGCAAGGAAAGCGCTAGCTCACGAAGACAGCGCGACAGCAATTCTTCTAATCACAAGCAGCAAAAAGGCGTTTCGCTACTTTTTGAAGAAAAGACGCAGCGAAGGTGGCGGACATGAACAACTAGATAGCTGGCCTTTTTTGGCTTTTTGGTGCGTGGAATGTGAGACTGGGAAGCAGTTGCTGCTGATGATTGCATTGTGATGGGTGTTGAGAAAGGTCGCGGTGCGTTGTCGCTGTTGAAATGGACTGCGCTAAGAGGCGGAAAAGAATTTGATATGGCGAACGCGCAAGCGCAACACTACGCCAGGTGAAATGAGGAGGAGGCAGCAGAGCGCACAAAAGCGAGGAAAGCGAGCGCACCACGTAAGCAAACAAGTCTTGAAAGGTAGCACGTGATGGCCATACTGATGATGATGACGATGCCTACCGCGACCAATGCACGCCATGCCCGCTAAGCCGGGAGGCCACAAACTAGGCGTCAGCAGCAACTAGTATGCGGTGGAAAGGCATAGTAGAACGCAGAAAAAGCATTTGGCCACAAAAATTAATGCGAACAATTCGCTGATAAATGTATGCGCTCTGTAACTGATATTGCCAAGAAGCAGGAAACGTTGTTGATATTTTTAGAATTGAATGCATTAACAGAAAATGAGTAGCCGCCGTAGTTCGTAGTTATGGGCAGAGGTACATACAAATTGCTCTATTTTTAGCAAAATACAACCAAAGGAAGCTGTTGGCTGCATGCAAGCTTTCGGGCAGTCGAGTACTTAGTTGCAGTTTGGAGTTATTATTGTGCTGCTGCTGCTGCTGCCCCTTAATAAATGTAAGACCATGAAATTTGCAGCTATTCACAAATTGAAAAAGCCATCAAGTGGTGAATAAAAGCAGTGAATAGCAAGCGAGTGCGAGTGTGTGTGTGTGTGTCTGTGCGTGATCGTGTTTGTGTGGCACATTAAAATGCAGTCAACGTGCGCTAGAGCGATGGCAGGAAAACAAACAACAACAAAAAGTATTATGTACATACATGTGAAATAATGCACTCCCATTTGGCTTTGTTGTTGCATACTGTGCAATTTGGCCTGTTCAATGCTTGGCAGCACGTAGCATATTCGCAGAATCGCCGCAACTTACAACAATAAGTCGATGACGACGTCACTACTTTGACGACGACGACAACGGCGACTGTCAAGGTGGCGCCAATTGTATGAGTGCATGCGTGCAACGTGCGACAAACTGTGGTGTAGCTAATATTTGTGGCAAGTTGCACGTACAGTGATTTGGTTTCAAGAAAGATGACGCATAAAATGTAAGCGCCAAAAGCAGGCCACAAATTCAATTTTTATAGATTTTTCTGTCCCTTAATTAGAATAATTTTTACGAGGACGGATCAATAAGTCCGGGACTGTTTGTATTTCTGACCTCTTTACAAATACTGCTCCTGTCAACAGGCATCTGTCAGTTGACTCCTGTCAAAATTTGAACGTGATGCGTCAGTTAGTTTGTGTTTTACAGCTATCTTTATCAGACTATTTTTTGTTTTTTTTTTTTTTGTTTCCAAGTCAGATCCATTTAGTGAGGTCCCGGTATAGCAGCAAATCCTTTATTTCGATGTCTGAGATCTTTTGTCAGTAAAGAGGTGAGAAATAAAAAAAGTCACGGACTTATTGATCCGCCCTCGTATGTTACCGGTTCAAAGCTCTGCATACAATTCTGGGTAGTTTTCAAGTACACATTTCATTAGCCGTAGCGCAGTGGTATTACTTAGGCGTGACTACTATAAATGTAAATTTTTTCAATTTTTACCATACCGGGATTTGGTTATTACAGTCCGGAGATTTCGGAATTACTCTCGAGATTTCGTTGTATAGGTGTGACTACTATAAATTTAATTTTTCCCAAATTTTACCATACCGGGATTTTCGGGATCTTGTTATTACAGTCCCGAGATTTCGGGACTAGTCTCTAGATTTCGTTACTCAGGCGTGACTACTAAAAATGTAATTTTTTCGAATTTTACCATGCCGGGATTTTCGGTGTCTTGTTATTGCAATCCCGAGATTTCGGGACTAGTCTCTAGAATTCGTTACTCAAGCGTGACTACTAAAAATGTATTTTTTTCGATTTTTACCATGCCGGGATTTACGGGATCTTGTTATAACAATCCCGAGATTTCGGGATTAGCCCCAGAATTTAAATATTCAATAGTCTCACTTGTCCCGAGATCACGAGATTAGTCCCGGAATGTAGATATTCACTATTTTGCAACAACTCAACTCGAAATTGCCTCAATACTGTTTGGGAAACCCTCATGTCAAATGATAAAAAACAACAATAACAAATAATAAATAAATAGGTTCTAAATACAATTTTTTATATAAAGTGAAAGTTATGTCATTATTAGCAAAAAAGATAATAGTTAAATTAATTGGCAGGTAATAATGCTTCAGCTTGCAAAAATCTGATAAAGTAACATAAGCTCGATGCAAGAGAACTGATGGAACGAAACCTAATAGGACTATGAATAAGTTCGTGCGGTTTTTTTCGAAATTTGAAACTTTATTGACGTAAAATGGTTACAAATTTAATATTCAAAATATTGTCCATCGCTTACTACTACTTTTTCCCATCTTTCTGGCAATTCACGGATTCCCTTTGTGAAAAATTCGGTCGGTTTTGCCGCAATCCACGAATCGATCCATTTTTTGACTTCATCGTAATTACGGAAGTGCTGGTCAGCCAGGCCATGTTGCATCGATCGGAAGAGATAGTAATCGGATGGCGCAAGGTCTGGACTATACGGCGGGTGGGGTAGGACATCCCATTTGAGCGTTTCTAAGTATGTTTTGACCACTTGTGCAACATGTGGCCGAGCATTGTCATGTTGCAAAATAACTTTGTCGTGTCTATCGGCGTATTGCGGCCGTTTTTCTCGCAGTGCTCGGCTCAAACGCATCAATTGTCGTCGGTAGACATCCCCCGTAATCGTTTCATTCGGTTTCAGTAGCTCATAATACACAACACCCAGCTGGTCCCACCAGATACACAGCATAACCTTCAGGCCATGAATATTCTGCGCCGACGTCGATGTTGAAGCATGGCCAGGGTATCCATACGTTGCCCGACGTTTTGGATTGTCGTAATGGACCCACTTTTCATCGCCAGTCACAATTCGATGCAAAAAACCCTTTCTTTTGTGCCGTTGAAGCAGTTGTTCGCATGCCATAAAACGGCGTTCAACGTCTCTTGGCTTCAATTCATACGGCACCCAATGGCCTACCTTTCGGATCATTCCCATGGCTTTTAAACGTTTGGAAATGGTTGATTGATCAACTCCCAAAGTTTTTGCAACCTCTTCTTGCGTTTGAGCCGGATCTTGATCGAGCAATTCCTCCAATTCGGTATCCATGAAATTTGGCGGCGCACCCTCGCGTTCTTCGTCTTCCAAGCCAAAATCACCACTTTTAAAGCGTGCAAACCACTTCTGGCACGTTCGCTCAGATAGAGCATGCTCACCATAAACTTCCACCAAGATACGATGACTTTCGGCTGCTTTTTTCTTCATATTAAAATAATGAAGAAGAATTCCCCGCAAAAACACATTATTTGGCACGAAATTCGACATTTTCAAGTGTGGTAAAAATATTGTTGTTTACGCTTCAAATAAAAAACTTATACTGACGTTTGTGCCTTACGACAGTAGCTCTCCAATGAATGTTTGGAAATGTGGATCGATGGAATAATAATCAAGTTACGCCATCTGTTGTAAAACCGAAACGAACTTATTCATAGTCCTATTATTACACAGGTTACACTGGTTTGAACTTGAAATATTGAAATTAGAACTTAATTTTATTACTGTAACAACAAAAATATTGCATTTAGATAATTTTATTTCAGTTATTTGAAGAGTTGAGCATAGAACACAAAAACCCAGCTGATTTCTATCACAAAGTATGGTAAACGCAGAGTTATTTTCAATGTTACTTTTCTGGTAAAAGGAAACTTTCTGGTATTCACTTCTTATGCTTCGCAAGAAATTGCAAGTCCCGAAAATCCCGAAATTATTTGCCAACAATTCCGAGATTTTCGCTACTTAAAAAAGATATCCCTTATGACTACCATTCGGCACCTACTGAAGGCATTAAAAATAAAGCAATTGATTTTTATTTTTTTCAATAGTAGTTGCTCCTCGGCAGTAAAGGTGAATCTGAGAGTGTAATAAATAATTCTGATATGCCAAAGCTTTACACAAAAACCATCTGCTATTCGCAGGTAGCGTAAAACTGTCGGTCCCTTCATTTGTGGAACAACATCAGACTCATAACACAAATCGGTGCACGGACAAGTGTTTATCAACGGAATATACGCGCCAATCTTAACCGATAGTAGCTTTCCTTGCTAGTAAATGGCTTGTGTTTCTAATTACAAGATATCAGGCTTCGATATAGCGCACTGATCCATTGAACTGATCCAAAGAACCATAAGATTTGATTCATACTCAGAAAAAATGCCAAAATAGCGCATCTTCAATGAGAAAAAAGTTTATGCGGTTAATGACTAGCAGTTACGCAGCAAAGGCCATTTTTGTACAATATACACATGCGATCGCTGGGGATCGAATTAGAATCAGCTGGATAGTGGACTTAACGCATAAACTACCTCACCCATAACGGACTTCGCGCAATATAATTTTCGTTCGAGCTACTCACTGATTGAAGCATGCCTATTTCTTTTAATAATTGAGCCTGCCTATTTCTTTCAATGAGTGACGGTCTCGAACGGGAATTATGATGCTTGAAGCCCTAGACATTTGCAAAAAATATGCCTTTCCAAATGTCCACCAAATTCTTCGGATAATGGCGGTTTTGCCCGTTACCACGGCAGCAAACGAAAGGTCTTATTCCACGCTGCGACGCTGGAAATCTTACTTGAGGTCTACAATGAGAGAAGATCGTTTGAATGGACTTGCTTCTATGAATATCCATCGCAACGTGAATGTAGACATTGACTTGGTATTGAAAGAATTTTTTTCCGTACCTCGAAGAATCGCAATGTTATCGACATATCGATCAGCATTGGGAAAAGTGCATGCAGTCTTTAGACTTGGAATGAAACCATGTTAAAATGTTTTGAATAAGATTGAAATTAAAATATAATGACCTGCATCACTTCTTGAAGGTATGCGAGCATCAGAAAGATTTGGCGAAGTAACTTTTCATTGCAAAATATTTTTAATGTATATTACTCTAATATATTCATTGTATAAGACAGAGCAGAAAAAATATTTTATTTCTTTTGACATGTAATCCCTGCACACGATCCTTATACACTCAACAAAAAGGCGATTTTTCTTTACTAACTCTTTAAACGTATATAAAAAGAGGTTAATCGCTTTTATCAAATTTTATTTGTGAATGAAATTTCAATCCAGAACCGCACCCCCCCCGTGCGCTGAGTCCTGTGTCCAATCCTATTTGGAGTAAAGGACTTGCTTAGAGGTGCTGATAGATTTACGTATATCAGCAAAAGGAAGCTAGGGCAGGCAGCCTAGCAACCTATTTGACTGATATTTGACTTGCAAACGATTCAAAAGAAGAAGAGCTGTAGAATAACGGAGTACCTGCCGCTTTGAAACCAAAGTTAAATTTTTTATAATATATAGAAGTTTTTCTAATTTTATCACAAGTTGTTTTAAATTATTTGAAAAACGTGATCAAAACTACAATCACCGCTAGTTCACGATTCTGTGATAAAACTCAATGGCGCTTTTGGTTTTGTAGTTCACGATTCTGTGATAAAAATCAACGGCGCTTTTGTATTTTAACTCATTTAGAACTTTATTTTTATGTAAAAACATGAAAAATATTAAGTTTGCATTGTTGATAGATTTTATTAGTAGTCTTCTCAGGCGAAAACAGTGTGTGACAACCGACAATAATTCACCTTTCATTTCACCATTAAATGAGACAAGTAGACAACAAATTTTTCGTTTTAAAGTTTATTGACCTCAGATAACTCGTTCTAGTGCTTATCTACCAGATCTCAGGTCTTACCATCCCAACGTAGGTATCACCCTAATTTCAGTACACTAAAGCTTGCCAAAAATCATGAAACTCTTGCTAAGACAATACTTTGATTATTCCAGAGGAATTATTTTAAGCTACGTTTCTATTTCTGATATAGGGATGGCCTTTTTGATGATCATAGTTCAGTTGAAAAACGCTTTGCAACATGGAAATTTTGATTAATTTAAGGTTTTAGGATCTCTTGTTACCCACTTTTTAACTTTGGTGATCTACATAACTTCTTTGGAGTAATGCCAACATTTTTAAAGTCCATTTCCGTCATTTTAAATATGATTTTAGTCCGTGTGCAAAAGTTAAGCGAAATCGATTACGATTATTATATATCATTCCCGTTCTGTTTTACACGACACTACCAAACACTAAACTATAGTTCGCATTACAACAAAAACCTTGAAAACCAAAATTTTCCAAAACAAATTTCACTCAAAATTTCAAACTTTTTACTCAAAATTTTTAGAAAAACATCGTGCATGCTGTTTTATATATGGGCATTTCCACAGAAATGTCAACCGAAGCCAAAAAATTCAAAGTCTATAAAATTATGTTGTTTTAACATATTTTTATAGGGAATATATCAAATGTAACTAAAGTAAACAAATTTTACATTTGTACATACCACATTTTGAAATATTCGAATGCAAAGTCGAACCAGTGCAAAAGTTCCGTTTTAAAGATTTCTGTTGCATGTTTTGTTTTGATTAATGATCTTGATGAGATATATTATGCCGTGACATTTGCTTTTTTAAATCTCGGTTTATATGTAAAGAATGTAAGAAAAATGTAAAAGGAACGATGCGATTGCCAATTACGGTAAATTTTTTCTTTGATTTACCGTATAACTCGATGTCGCGTGCGACATTGAAAAAGAACATTTGTTGTCAGTGAGTCGAAGGTATTTGTACAATTTGCATCAAATATTAGTAGCAAATAGATATTTTTATTGCCAATTAAATAAACCAAACTTTGCTGGAAAATAATCAGCGCTTTGCTCTTTTTACTTATTTAAAGTTTGTAGCGTGCGACATCGTAAGTGTAAAATGTACAGATTCAAAATAAATTTTCGTTCGAAAATATCTTTATTAGTATATGTAAATACAAAATATAAAATTTTGGAATGTAGATGAGTAAAAGCGGCGGCGAGAAAAATAAGGCGAACTGTAAACGGTGGAGAGAAAGGTTAAAGGATGATGATTTTGCCGAGAATTATAGGTTGACATACCAAAACGAAATACAAAGTGCTCATTTCAGCTACCGCCAGGTAACAATTTTTACTTGCGTAGCTTGGTTCACTGGTGCTTCTCAGTCGTTTGCAGTTATAAGCGATAAACTTACGCATAATAAACACGACGTATTTGTTTTTGTTTTAAACCTTTTAATCGAAATTAAAAAGAATTATGGGCATTTTTCAAAAATTTTAATATTCTCTGATGGAAGCTGCGCTCAATTTAAAAATAAATACATTTTGACAAGCTTGAATGACATTATTAAACAATTTGGATGTATATAATAGGTCTATTTATAAGTTCGTGCGGTTTTACAACAGATGGCGTAACTTGATTATTATTCCATCGATCCACATTTCCAAACATTCATTGGAGAGCTACTGTCGTAAGGCACAAACGTCAGTATAAGTTTTTTATTTGAAGCGTAAACAACAATATTTTTACCACACTTGAAAATGTCGAATTTCGTGCCAAATAATGTGTTTTTGCGGGGAATTCTTCTTCATTATTTTAATATGAAGAAAAAAGCAGCCGAAAGTCATTATATCTTGGTGGAAGTTTATGGTGAGCATGCTCTATCTGAGCGAACGTGCCAGAAGTGGTTTGCACGCTTTAAAAGTGGTGATTTTGGCTTGGAAGACGAAGAACGCGAGGGTGCGCCGCCAAAGTTCATGGATACCGAATTGGAGGAATTGCTCGATCAAGATCCGGCTCAAACGCAAGAAGAGGTTGCAAAAACTTTGGGAGTTGATCAATCAACCATTTCCAAACGTTTAAAAGCCATGGGAATGATCCGAAAGGTAGGCCATTGGGTGCCGTATGAATTGAAGCCAAGAGACGTTGAACGCCGTTTTATGGCATGCGAACAACTGCTTCAACGGCACAAAAGAAAGGGTTTTTTGCATCGAATTGTGACTGGCGATGAAAAGTGGGTCCATTACGACAATCCAAAACGTCGGGCAACGTATGGATACCCTGGCCATGCTTCAACATCGACGTCGGCGCAGAATATTCATGGCCTGAAGGTTATGCTGTGTATCTGGTGGGACCAGCTGGGTGTTGTGTATTATGAGCTACTGAAACCGAATGAAACGATTACGGGGGATGTCTACCGACGACAATTGATGCGTTTGAGCCGAGCACTGCGAGAAAAACGGCCGCAATACGCCGATAGACACGACAAAGTTATTTTGCAACATGACAATGCTCGGCCACATGTTGCACAAGTGGTCAAAACATACTTAGAAACGCTCAAATGGGATGTCCTACCCCACCCGCCGTATAGTCCAGACCTTGCGCCATCCGATTACTATCTCTTCCGATCGATGCAACATGGCCTGGCTGACCAGCACTTCCGTAATTACGATGAAGTCAAAAAATGGATCGATTCGTGGATTGCGGCAAACCGACCGAATTTTTCACAAAGGGAATCCGTGAATTGCCAGAAAGATGGGAAAAAGTAGTAGTAAGCGATGGACAATATTTTGAATATTAAATTTGTAACCATTTTACGTCAATAAAGTTTCAAATTTCGAAAAAAAACCGCACGAACTTATTCATAGTCCTATTATATGGAATGGAATTTTTTTGCTAGTTCTCACGGAAAGGGAGCCGTTGATGGAGTTGGAGCCGTCATTAAAAGAAAAGTTTGGCAAATAACAAAATCTAAAAACGTTGTTTTACCAGATGCACTATCGTTTTATCAATGTGCACAAAACAACACAAATGGAATTAAAATGTATTTTATGCCATCTGCTCAAATTGAAAATTTGTCCCTTCATTATAAGTTGGACGAAAAATGGAAGGAAGTGAAAAATATTCCAGGTATATCCCAGTTGCATTCGTTTTGTTGCGATGGTCAACAGTTAGAAGCAGCTAGGACTGCATATTCCACTAAAAGAACTTTATTTGACAATAGTAATACTATTCTCAGTTAAGTTAGTTTCCGTTCTTTGTTTTTACATAGTATATAAGATTAATATACTTATTTTTGTTTTTCTTTATTGAAGATATTTTGTTAAGTTTATAATTTTGGTTGTGAAAATAAATATATTGAATATATTAAAAATCATTTATAATCATCTTTTTCATGTCTAATTACATAAAAAGTAAAAAAATAAACATAAAAAGTATGATGGAACAAAATGTCGCATGCGACATGTCGCGTACGACAGTGATTAAAATTAAATAAAAAATAAACTACTTAATATTTTTGAATAAAATAAAAAGCATTATTAAGATACATCAATGCATAACATTTAAAAATTAGTCGCATTAATATATTTCTTCAGGTTTCGCTGAAAAAAGTGTTTGAGTTTTTTGCTTTGAAAGCGACTTCTGTTTTTGTCGCGTGCGAATGGCTTGGTTTTTTGTAATTATCTTGAAAACGAACAATTTCCCAAAATCAACCTTAGCACCAATCATAGTGCTCATCAAGTGCTATAGCTTTCGCCTTTTGTCAAAATAAAATAATGTTTTGGTATATGTTTTTTTTCACTTTGAATGCGTACGAATGTCGCATTCGACATTGGAGAAATGCCCATATTATGAATTTGCAAAAAATATAAGTCATCCAATAGAGTGATTTATTTTTTGCCACCTTGTGTAAGTAATTTACAGCCATTTGGCATGAAACTTAATAAAGGCTATAAATAGCTTCTGGGAAATGTAGGGATCAGAAAAGCAAGTTCTATTTCGGCATAGGAAAGTGAACATAGCATACATATAATTTATACAATTTATGAGATCCATAAATAGGAACTTACTATCCAAAAACCCTCCTAGGCCTTTAACTTAAGTAACCGGCTTTAGTTTAGAATCAGAAATGTAATGTTACTCCTTAAAAAGAAAAAATATTTGGTGACATTCCACGTTCAAATATGGCCGCTCGCTTATTCATACTGAGAATATTTTACCTGCCACGAATAAGGAGTTTCATGTGAAGTTTCAAAAAAATATTAATGCATCTGTAGTATTTTTAGTGAAATTTTGTAATTTTAATAAAATTTAGTAATTTAAATAAAATTTAGTACTTTTAGTGGGATTTAGTAATTTTAGTCAAATTTAGAAGTTTTTAGAGAAATTTAGTAATTTTAGCAAAATTTAGACTTTTTCATTGAAACTTAGTAATTTTAGTAAAATTTATTATTTTAGTGAAATTTAATAATTTTAGTAAAATTTAGAATTTTTAGAGAAATTTAGTAATTTTACTGAAATTTAATATTTTGAGTGAAATTTTAAAATTTTAGCCGAATTTAGTATTTTTAGTGATATTTAGAAATTTTAGCCGAATTTATTTTTTTTAGTGAAATTTAGTAATTTTAGTAAAAATTTGTATTTTTAGTGAACTTTAGTTAAATTTAGATTTTTTTAGTGGAATTTAGTAATTTTAGTCAAATTTAGAATTTTTAGAGAAGTTTAGTAATTTTATTGAAATTTAGAATTTTTAGAGAAATTTAGTAATTTTAGTCAAATTAGAATTTTTAGAGAAATTTAGTGTTTTTAGAGACATTTAGTAAAATTTAATATTTTCATTGAAACTGAGTAGTTTTAGTAAAATTTAGAAATTTGAGCAGAATCTAGTATTTTTAGTGAAATTTTGAAATTTTAGCAGAATTTATAATTTTTAGTGAAATTTAGTAATTTTAGTAAAATTTGGTAATTTTAGTATTTTTAGTGAAATTTAGTAATTTAGGAAAATTTAGTAATTTTAGTCAAATTTATTATTTTTAGTTAAATTTAAAAATTTTAGTAAAATTTAGAATTTTTAGAGAAATTTAGTAATTTTACTGAAATTTAATATTTTGAGTGAAATTTTGAAATTTTTGCCGAATTTAGTATTTTTAGTGAAATTTCGAAATTTTAGCGAATTTATTTTTTTAGTGAGATTTAGTAATTTTAGTAAAAATTTGTATTTTTAGTGAACCTTAGTAATTTTAGTTAAATTTAGAATTTTTTAGTGGAATTTAGTAATTTTAGTCAAATTTAGAATTTTTAGAGAAATTTAGTAATTTTATTGAAATTTAGTGTTTAAGTAAAATTTAGAAATTTGAGCAGAATTTAGTATTTTTAGTGAAATTTAGAAATTTTAGGAGAATTTATAATTTTTAGTGAAATTTAGTAATTTTAGTAAAATTTGGTAATTTAAGTCAAATTTAGTATTTTAAGTGAAATTTAGTAATTTTAGTAAAATTTAGTATTTTAAGTGAAATTTAGTAATTTTAGTAAAATTTAAAAATTTTAGTGAAATTTAGTATTTTTAGTGAAATTTAGTAAATATTTTTAGTAAAATTTAGTATTTTTACTAAATTTTAGAATTTTTAGTGAAATTTAGAAATTTTGGTAACAGACTTTTTCACCTGTATGGTAAAGAGTTCAACAAATGCTGGAAAAATATAAAAATAAGTTCTACTTTTCTTCCTTTCTTTGAGTCCTCTATGAATGCTAAAAATCTTGGAATTAAATTTTTTTCGTTAATCTTTTATTTTATTTTGACTAACGAGATTTTGACGAGACAGGCTGTTTTGGGTTTTCAGCTTTTTCAGTAGCACTGCCCTACATTTAACTAAATTTGTGCTGAATGTCCTTATAAGGTGGTCCATTGTGATGCCAGTGGGGTTTATTTTCTGATAAAATGTGTTATTTTCGATTTGGTATTTCATTGGTACTACAACACTAAGGCTATGATGCATGCAGCCTTAAAAAGGCAGTAGCTGATTATGGCTAGAACCAATAAAAGCAAAACATAACAATAAAAATTGCAAAAAAAAATGCAAAGTAAAAAAAGCGCAAAAAAAAAAAAAAAATTGCAAGAAAAAATATCAAAAAAATAATGAAAAATAGAAATAATGCGTATGGCATGCACGTTTTGCTGTTTCTGCATAGCCAAGTTGTTTGGAATTTTGTTTTATCGCATTTTTTTCTGAACTTTTGCTTACCACGTAAATTGAAGTGCACTGACGCCGTCGTCATCGTCGTCGTCGCTACTAAAACTGTTCTGTAGTTTGGTTTAGTGTTGATGGATTTACATTTTTTTTTTCGTTTGTTATTTTTCACATTTTTTACTGCACCAAGCAACCAAAACACGCGTGTTTATTTGAGTACTATTGTTGTTGTGGCTTGCTGTTGTTATATTGCTTGCTTGTGCATATTAAAGTACACTTAAGCGAAGAATAGCATAATTTTTAAGAGTTTTGAGCTGCGCATGCGCTGATGCTCGTTTCGTTTTTTGCCACTTGTGGCACATGTAATTAACCATAGCAACGCCCGCCAATGGCAAGCAAACTAAAGCTTAACAAACACACATGATGCTTACATGCATATGAGTGTGTGTGTGTGTGTGTGTGTGTGTGCCTGTTTATGACTGCGTACAATGCCACCAATCAGTAGTTGATATCAGCGGTGAAACATCAGCACCATCAGCGAGCCGCTTGAGTGGCGCTTTGTTGCCAGGTACTTGACGTTGTTCGCTGTTGGCAGCTGGCGGTTGGCGGTTGGCGGCTGGCGGCTGATGTGCGTGCAGATATACAGCCTACAACTATAGTATCTGCGTATCAGCAATCTGCGCAATGAGCGTTTTTAAACTTGGCAAAGCAACGACAAGTAAGCAATAAAGGCAAGTGAAAAAACAATGCAAGACATGAAAAAATAATTGAAAAAATAAAAAGTAAAATAAAATATAAACTCTTAAGTGTCGAAAAAAGTGGCAGGCAGCTACTTTGCGCCGATAGTGTCGGTTTTTTTCTCACCACACGCTTGCCAGCGCTTCTTCTTCTTCGAGTTGTATTGCCACTATATGGAATATATCTATATTTAGATCTCTGTGTGGTTATTTTTTGTGCTTTTACTGATGATCTATTGTAAGCTGAAATTCTATAACTTTTTTCGCGTTGATGGGCTGTTTGATGAAATTACTATAATCGGGCGTGAAAATCACACACACACACATACACATATATATAGGCACGTACATCCACGCACAAACTACATAAACGAGTATGGATGCTCAGAAGAAGTATAGAAGAAGAGACCGCATGTGAACATAAGTAGATGAGGCAAATGAAGGTAGCCGAGACTTCCTCAATTTTAGTGATTTTAATAGGCGCTTTTTAGCACCAACAGACTAATGAACTTTTTCACAGATAGTAAGGTTGCGTTACTTATATTATATATACAGACATGTTTTCTTTTGTTTTTTTGCGCAATAATTTTATTCGCTTACAATTCGTGATGTCAAATAAGTGATTACCTGGAGCTTCGACAGTGGAGCAGTGGACATTGCCGTCTATCCAGCTGCCCACAAAATATTTCGAAATTGCCGTTCAATGAGCTCATACGGCTACTAATTCGAGTTGCAAATTGGTCCCGAGATCTCGGCTGTTTGCTATAATATGTTGACTTTCGATCCATTCAGATTAGACTTGGTATTCTTAAAAAGCGTTCCCGCGGTAGCAAAGGAGGTCCGTTGTGGTGCCTAGAAAAGACTTCTGCCGTCCTCACCTTACAAATCCTTTAATCACTCCATTCTTTTAGCGAATCCAAGCACTCATTCCTGAACTGTCGAAGTAATAGAAGCAGTCCCTGCTCAAAAATCCGAACCGCATTAATTTTAATAAAAGTGTAAAAAGTAAAAAGAGTAAAAAGCGTTAAATAAAAGTTCAAAGTTGAGTTATTCTCCCTGAACAGTTTTAAGCTTCGACTATTAAATAATGAAGCTCGGAATCACGCATCTCATGTAATCTCGTGGACAGGACTAGTTTGAGTTCATAGGGATTAACCACCCAGCCGTTTTTTCCTGTCTACTTTACGAGGTAGTTAAGTGCAGCTGGACAGTGGATAAGAATTGCCTTATGATCAGATTAACTACAGGGGCCGGTACTCGAAGTGCAACCAACTTCAGACCGCCCGTACATCGGAGCATCAGCTGTCTGTTAGTTGGCCAAATGACAGTCCAGAGTATTGTTTACAAGCACGCGAAAGCATTTTGCCGAGAGTAAACGCGTGAAAAGAAAATCAGTAATGGATTTCAAACGTACTAGTGAGATTGCATTATATTTGGCTGGAAAATCGATTGTTCGTGAGCTCGAGCACTTTAAAGTGAACAAAATTTTTGTTTATCGCACCATTTCCCGTTACAATGATACTGGTAGCATCGCAAAACGTCATGGAGGTGGTCATCAAAAGACTGAAACGTCATGTGAAATGGTTCAAAAAGTGAGGAAACGACTTAAGCGAAATCCCCGACCACCGACGAAGTGCCAATCAAATGGCGAAAGAACTGAAAATGTCTGACCGTAGCATCCGCCGCATACTGCAAAATGGTCTCAAAGGCAGGCCTTACAAGATCCAAAAGGCGCATGATCTCACACCAAACCAGCAACAATTTAGACTTGAAAGAGCGAAGGAGTTGGTTCGCTTGGCCGAAAGCGGTCAATTTCCGAACATTGAGTTTTCTGACGAGAAAATTTTTCAAATTGAGCAATTCGTAAACTCCCAAAATGATAGGGTTCTCGTTCATACGAGAATTTGAGTCATTGAGTGGTCACCAGTCGGCAGCACCCGCCACAGGTAATACTTTGGGCCACTGTAACAGCAGATGGGCGCTCTCCAATCGTTTTCGTCGAGCCTGGCGTCAAGGTAAATGCGAAATATTATCGGGAAAGTATTCTGGAGGTTGCTTTGAAGCCTGGATGTTTCAACAGGACTCGGCACCATCTCACAAAGCTCGAGTGCACCAAGAATGGCTAAAAAATAACGTTGCGAATTTCATAATGTCCACAAAGTGGCTCTCAAATTTACCAGACGCAAATTCGATGGATTATTCTCCTTGGGCCATTTTGGAGAGCAGAGTCCGAACTAAAAGATTCACTAGTCTCGAGGCGCTGAAAAAAGCCATTGTCCGCGAGTGGGTCAAAATACCCACAAGTCACATTCGGGCAGCTTGCGATTTATTTCTGGACCGCCTCAAGGCCATAGTCAAGGCAAAAGGTGGTCATGTCGAGCAAAAGTGATATTTTATACTTTGCCGGACCCTGTATATATATATATATATCACTACAATTGGCGTGTACACCCTTTTTGGGTGTTTGGCCGGGCTTCTCCTTCTATTTGTGGTGTGCGTCTTGATGTTGTTCCACAAATGGAGGGACCTACAGTTTCAAGCTGACTCCGAACGGCAGATATTTTTATGAGGAGCTTTTTCATGGCACAAATACACTCGGAGGTTTGCCATTGCCTGCCGAGGGCGACCGCTATTAGAAAAATGTTTTTCTTAATTTTGGTGTTTTCACCGAGATTCGAACCTAAGTTCTCTCTGTGAATTCCATTCGGCTACGGCGGCCACCTGTAGAATGTGAAGTAAAAATCCTGCTAAATATTTTTCAATAATTTTCGCTTTATTAGTTAGCGTCATTTTTTCGAGGGTAATTTTTTATGGAGTGTAGCAGCATCAGCTGATCAGTGGCAAAACGATGAATGATTGAAAAGCAAATCAACCCTAATATACCTGCACTATGAATTAAGTTAATATGAGTAATTTTTTACAGTGGGTTTTTTAAATATAATTTTTTTCCATTCGTTAAACCCATTTAAGAAAAACAATACCGGCTTTTAACCCTGACATAGAAACCTAACTCTTTATTCGTCGATTCAAAGGAACTTTGAACGGAAGTTAAAGCAAAACAGCGGCACTCAAAATTAAAGAAAATCCACATCCAACATATTTAAAAAATTTAATAGCTTACTCATAAAACACAACTACAATATAATTGTAATTATAAAAGCTTTTTTGTGCTTTTTATGTATTCGCAAGCAGGTAAACTTACTGACTACTGCCCATCTTCAAAAACTATTGTAAATTATTATTGGAATACCGCTTCTGCCATTTCTGGTGGCGTAAACGACCGCATTTCTTCCATTTGCGCAAATATTTGATGTGAACTTTTTTGCATTCCATCTATTGTAGATAGATCGAAAGACCTTCCCCCACAGTGACTTTTGTTTGTGTGCATCTTTATTTAATAGCTCTTCTTATTAGTGAGCGCAATAATAATAATGAATGGCTTTTTTATTGGTTCTTGAGTTGAGTGCCATCATAAAAGTTTATTTCCACTTTATGTAGAACTTTAAAGTGAATTATTTGTGCATATGATTGTTTGTATGTATGTACCTACACTTGCAATATATGAGCATAAAAAAAAAAAATATATATATATATATATAAAAATTGTTACAAACATGAGACTGGACAATAAGAAAATATGCATTTTAAACATTTTGGTTGCTCAGAATCTTCTTTTCTACAAAACTAATATCTCTCTTTTTTCGCTTGATTTCTACAAAGCATTCGATTCGATAAAATCGGAGTTCAGACCATCCTAGATCAACTTAGCTCGCGGAATACCGGTCTTAATATCCACAATTACTTAAAAAATAGCAATCAAAATAGAATCAAAACTTTCTCAAAACGCATCCCCCAAGGTTCGCCACCTCATCGTCGTTTCATTCCTAACAGCCTACAACAAAGTTAGTAACAGCCTATCACACCACAAAGAAGTTGACTTTCTTGCATCTTCAGATTAGTTTTTACTACGAAAACAAAAACACTAAACAAAAACAACTCGGTTTGCCTAAGCTAAAAGGCGTCACAATCCAGCTATCCAAAGATATCAAATATCTTGGAGTAATTCTCGATAGTACACTTCTTTGGAAGTAACACGTTGCAACAAAGACATCCAAAGCACTGAGAGGCTTCACGCAATGCAAGGGTGTCTTTGGGAAAACGTGGAGTCTTTCTCCTAGCAAGATCTTATAACTATGATGTGATCTATTATCACCTATGCATCAGTGGTCTGGATGAGTAGACTCTCTCTCGTGGGAGCCAGGAGGATCTTATCGAGACTACAACGCACTGCGGCCATCTGTTATACTGGAACTTTTCCGACTACTTCAAGCCCGGCATTAGATGCTCTGGTTAGTCTACCACAACTTGATATTTTCATCCAAGGAGAGGCCTTGAAGGCCATCTGCAGGCTAAAACACAATGGGAATTGGTGCAGCCCATGCCTGGCATTGGACAACAGAGAAGGTATGAAGTTCGATCCAACGATCCTCGCCATGTCCCTTGACTCCATGCCATCCAGAGTCGTATTTGAAAAGAGATGCAGTGTGCTGCTGCCAGAGGCTCAATTGTGGTCAAACTCTGAGAATGATACCGGCAAATACTGTTTTCACATTTTCACGGATGGCTCTAGAACCGAGTACGGTTTGGGCTCTGGCGGCAAGGTGGAATCCAACAGGACACAACTACACTTTGCTCTTGAAATGCACGAATCGGTATTTCAAGCGGAGGTGTATGCTGTTCAAGCCGCGATGAACTTTGTGGTGGAAAAAAGATGGAGAAACTGATCTGTATGTGCTCGCAGCGACAGCAAATCTACGCTCATTTCCTTAGACAGTCCTCCAATTACTTCAAGGCTAGTTGAGTCCTGTAAATCCAGGCTGAACTATGTCGGTAGACGCAATATCCTGATACTAACATGGGCCCCGAGACACGTGGGTATCGAGGGTAACGAGATCTCTGACTCTGACTCCGTGCCTCATATCCCGTTCTGCCACTCCCGTGTGCAGCCATCAAAGTCACGGTTAACAAACGGGTTACTTTAACCCACAAGTGAGACTGGCAGGCTGTAAGAGGCTGCAGATGGACAAAACTGATGTTACCTATCATGTCATGAGCCTTCTATTTTTTTATTACTTCTTTTCGGCTCTTTAAGTTGTTAAAGCGCGTTCCCCGTTGTAGCTTTTTGACTCGATCAAACAGAAAGAAAATCACAGAGAGTCATATCAGGTCAAACAAAAACAGGTCTTGAACAAAAATTCACGAATCACAAAGGCACTGTGCGACTGTGCATTATCATGGTGCGAAATTCACCAGTTGTTTTCCCACAAGTCCTTTTCTTTGGCGAAGTGCATCCCGTAAACATTTCATATTGACCAAATAAGAGTCTTTATTAACTGTCTGACCTTCTGTTCAAAAATTCTTGGTGTAAAGTATCGCTGTAATTCCTAAAACCGTAGCAATCGCTTTCTTTTTTAACTGAAAATGACGTGAGCTTTTTGGTCTTGGCCCATTCGGAGCTCTGCACTCACTCGCCTGAAGTCTGGAGTGCGTGTCGTACTTGTAAATCCTCGTCTCGTCCCCGGTAATGATGCGCTTGATGAATGTTGAATTGGATTCAGACTTGGAAATTACGTCTTTGGCGATATCAACGCGCTCCCTTCAAATCACGCATGAATTTTCGTTCATTTGGTCCTTTGGGTTGTTGGAGCATCGCAGCGCAAAACCAAATCATTATGTAACTTCATTGCCCTAAATGGACCCACAAGCCGTATTCAAGCCCTCTTGAAGAGAGAAGAAGTTCTCTCATGGCTAATTTGCGGTTTTTGATCAAAATTTTTTTCACTTTATTGTGGTTTTCATCAGTTTTCGATGTCGACGGCCTGCCGCTACCTTCGTCATCTTCGATGAACTCACGATCATTGCTGAAGCGTTCAGCCACTCGTAAATGACTGTTTTATTTAGCGAATCATTACTGAAACAGTTTTCCAACATTTCTAAGGTTTTTGAAGCATTGAATCTTTTTCTAATGCAAAATTTAATACAAACTCGTTGTTGCAAATTCAAATCCATTTTTAAAACTGAAAAAAAAAAAAAATTTAAAGCACGTGCAGCGGTAGATTTACTCAAGACAGCGTAACTTTTACAATTACCGCGTAATGTTACGCAATGGCGACAAAATTTGGTATCATTGATTACACTGTGCGACAGTGATTTTATACTTTTATGGAGACCTAGTACAACTTGTAGGTATAGTATAACTAAGAAAAATGGTATAGGAGAAATTTCCAATACACCCCCAAAATCTCGTTTTATGGCCATAAAACTTTAATAATTAAATAAATCAAAAAATATTAAAAAAAATTTAGTTAAATCTATTTATTTAGTAACATAAATTAATTATTTATTTTAAATAAATATTAAATAAATTTAATTCTAATAGATATTTAGTAAATTCCTAATTATTAACAAAAATAAGGTAAAAAAAAAATAAAGTTTAATTTTTTATAAAATAAAATTTGATTGGTATTTCCTTCTTCAGTAGGTTGATGTGAAGAATCACTCCTAACTTCACCAATTTCCAACCGATTTCGAATTTGTTTTTTTAGTTCGATAGAACAAAAACAAACCTTTTTGACAGTGTGTTGACAATTTTTCTGAAATGACAACTGACGAGACTGTAGACGGAAGTATTTGGAATTTTTTTATTTTTTCTCTATTTTTTCAACTTCAATTTTTACGATATTATCCGATATTGAGGTTTTTTTTTAGTACACTACTGTTATAGTAAATTTAATTTTGCGTCGAATGAGCTATATTTGACTGTAATTTAATTAAAATTAATAGAGTTGTGTGAGTTTTAAGATTTTTGTTTTTTTTTACTAATTTGGTATGTAGGTATAACTTACGCTAAATGGGAATAAGGACGTGTTTTGATGCGTTATTATAGATACGTAATATTTATTGGAGTATATACCGGGTGCTTCAAAAAAATGTATACCCACTTTGAACTTCCATAGAAAATTTATTTACCGGTCTACAAAGTTAAATTTCAGGAAAATAGAAAGCTGAAAGTCCAATGTAAATGAAACATAAATAACAAATGTTAATGCTGTTCAAATTGGTGACCTGCAGCATCAATACATTTTTGCTTACCTGGATCAAAATTTGGCGGGCCAGTGGATAGGACGCAGGGGGCCAATCGAGTTTCCAGCACGCTCTCCAGACCTTACACCACTGGATTTCTTCTTGTGGGGCACAGTAAAAGATGAGGTGTACAAACGTAAACCACGTAACCTAGACATTCTTTGGAATGAGATTCAAGCAGTGTGTAGAGAAATCTCATTGGACGTTTTGATACGATGTACAGAATCTGTGGTGACTCGTACTCAAAAATGTATTGATGCTGCAGGTCACCAATTTGAACAGTATTAACATTTGTTATTTATGTTTCATTTACATTGGACTTTCAGCTTTCTATTTTCCTGAAATTTAACTTTGTAGACCGGTAAATAAATTTTCTATGGAAGTTCAAAGTGGGTATACATTTTTTTGAAGCACCCGGTATGTACTGTACTGCATACAACAGAACTGGTTAAAACTTACGAAAATATCTGACATATTATCACACTTTTTTTTTCAATAGAAATATGAAAAAGCTCCCAAGTGTACCAAAGTTCACACTGTACATTGATTAACAAAAGAAGTTTGTTATTATAAATTAACCTTATTAAAACGTCAAAGTTTTATTGTTTCTTTCATTGAAATTCAAGAGATATAAATCAAAACGTTGCCAGAAAAGTCGAATTTCTCAATATTCTCCGATGATGTGGCATCAAATTCAGATTTTCAGGATCTTTCTCGTGATTTACTTCTATCGGGAAGACAATCTGAAACGTTCGCTTCTCGATTTAAACGATCGAATTTAGTTGATGACGACTTCAGATGAATGATGATGATCGAATTTCTTACAGAGAAAAGTATTCAAAACTGATGAAGAGAATGACAAATGTACCGTACCATACTAAACTCCAAAGGGCCGTTTCCAAAGCATTTTTAAGTTTGGAACCAGTTCCGTTGTGTACTGCACCGTACCGCACCGTACCATTCCGTACAGTGCTGCACTGCACAATAAAAAATAAATATTATGTGTTTATAATGACACTTGTTATCATTTTCATGCTTCGATGCCTACATACCAAATTAGTAAAAAAAAAACAAAAATCTTAAAACTCACACAACTCTATTAATTTTAATTCAATTACAGTCAAATATAGCTCATTCGACGCAAAATTAAATTTACTATAACAGTACTGTACTAAAAAAAAATCCTCAATATCGGATAATATCGTAAAAATTATGTCAAAGTTGAAAAATTAGAGAAAAAATAAAAACATTCCAAATACTTCCGTCTACAGTCTCGCCAGTTGTCATTTCAGAAAAATTGTCAACACACTGTCAAAAAGGTTTGTTTTTGTTCTTTCGAAAAAAAAAACAAATTCGAAATCGGATGGAAATTGGCGAAGTTAGGAGTGATTGTTCACATCAACCTACTGAAAAATGGTTTTATGGCCATAAAATGAGATTTTGGAGGTGTATTGGAAATTTCTCCTATACCATTTTGTTTAGTTTTTCTATAGCCACAAGTTGTGCTAGGTCTCCATAAAAGTATATTTAATTTTTTTTTTTTGTCACACAGTGTTATCACAGATGAGGCAACCTAACAAAAAAAAAAAAACCGAACTCAAATCAATTGTCTTAGAACGTCACCTGTCGGCTGTTCCGGGAACTTTTTGATCAATGTATATTAGTATAAATGAGGTTTGCACTCCACCTCCTGTTTTTTTGGGCACTGTTAATGTATATAAAGTTGATAAAATTTCCGACACTTCCGACCCTAAGACTTCATGGGAGTAATCTTGCACTTAATACCCAAAGAGACGAAGTGGCCAACGTTGAAAATTTTTAGAAGGCACGATTCATCAGCAAATGATAGCTTCGAAAGAAATACTTACAAATAACTTTAACTTTTTTAGGAGTGGCTTGAAATCGCTTTTGAGAAAATATCGGTGCTAGTGGCATTCATGAAGTGTTTACCAGAAGTTCTCAGGTAAAAGGAGTATTCAATAGTTTATAATTTCTTGCTTAGATCTTCTTGCTTATTCTGAATTATTTTCCATTTTTTCTTCCATATGTTGATTTCATTTTTTTGCTAAAAATACACATTTTAAAATTAGTAGAAATAATGAATTAGCTATTCTAAAGGTATTGAATGGTACAAAGATTTCTTTTTTTTTTGCAAGACCAAATTTATAGGAACCTTTTGTACGCAGATTTTTAGTGCTGAGTGTGTGCATGTATTTTAATGGGGCGGCTTGTAAAGGCTGTGAGTTAAACATTTTGTCTTAGTCAATAAATATAAAAATGGGCAGTCTTGGTGAGGTAATTAAGAAAACTGGAAAATAGTAGCAACAACAACAACAACAAATGTTAATAAATAACTTAACCGCAGCATAAGCAAGCATCAAACATATTGCCTATGACAAATTGAAGGCTAAATACAAATCTTGTAGTTATTACAACGCGGCTTTAAAATATGAAATTAGCTACGCAAATTATTTTATTGTAAATTCATTAGTGTCAAGAATTGAAAATATTGCAGTTATGATTTGAAAAAATTATTGTGTTTGTTCATACAGGGTGTTCAAAATGCAAATCACTCTTAAATCATTCACTGTTTCCGCCTCGACAGTGAAGACAATGAAATCTCTGCTGTAAGTCGTCATTATGGCACTGCGGAAGGAAATCGCTTAGTGCTTGAATTAAATTGGTTACGAGTTATGGTAAATTTATTGCCAAATTGGATGTTCTGTTACCCAAGCAACGCGTTCATTAAAGAAAAAATTTGGTATATATTTTTTTTGTTTTGCATCAAAAAATTGAAATATAGGGTTTTTTAATAGGTGCGCTTCAACTTTTTTCCGATAGGGAGGGCGAACGACGCAATATTTTTATTTTTCGCTTGTCATTTGTAAACTTCATTAGTATACATTTCATCATGGAACGCTACACACTTGAGCAACGATTGCAAATCGTGCAAATTTTTTATGAAAATAATTACGGCCATTTTACGGTCCATTTAACAAGCCGTCCCGCTTTGGGGTTATGTGAAGTCATTGGTCTACAGTAACAAGCCGGCGACGATTTGTGAGCTCAGAGCCAATATTGAACGCGAAATTGCTGGAATTTCGGCCGATTTATGCAAAAGAGTGGTCGAAAATTGGGTTCAACGATTGGACTTCGTAAAACGTGCACGCGGTGGTCATGCAAAAGAAATCGAATTTCATACTTAAATGTATATGTTCAAACTCGATAATAAAAAAAAATTAGTTAAAAAAGTCAAACCGTTTGTGTTTTATTCAAAAAAAAAAGTTGAAGCGCTCTTACTGAAAAACCCTATATATATGTTTGAGTTTTTAAGTCGGTTTTTGTCGCCATGTGAATTGTCAAATTTTAGAATGGAATCTAAAATCGAATATTACTCACTATATTTAGAATTAAATGTAAACTCTTTCAAACATTTATGCCGCATATAAGGATGACTCAGAAAGTCCCTTAGACTCCTCGCCATTCAATTTCCCAACTCGTAGCTGTGCTTACCGGTCTGTGGGCAATCGGCACACACGCGAAAAAGCTAGAGTTACCATTTAACCCCCATTGCAGAAGCTCTGGGGGCATTTCAGAGAAGGAGGCTGTTGAGCACTTTCTCTGTAAATGTCCGGGTTTGGCAGCTAGACGATTAAGGTCATTGGGTGCACCTTTTTTCGACTGCCTGGGGCAGTGCGCCAACCTAAATCCTATTAATCTTCTCCATTATATCAACAGCTGGGGCTGGCTGTAGATATCTGCCTGTTAGAGCTCTCATAATGGTATTAAAACTGCGCTTCAGCGCTACTTGAGGAATGCCAGATTGGCACTTCAACCATTTCACCTCCCTATGTGTGTACAGTAGGCCGGGTCGATTTGTGGGGAGGCAAAAAAATCGCCCATTGCTCTGTGAAAATCATATTCTAGGGATCAAAATAAGAAAAGAGATCTAAAACGAATTCTGATGTCCCTCAATTTGGGTCGAACCTTTTAGTTTCTTTTCTCATGTAAAGGCCAAAAATGGTGATATTTTGAAATGATTGTATGGGGAACCCCCCAGGGGAGTTCCAGGGGGTGTGCCACTGGCATGGGTGGATCGGCCGTCCAAAGTTAGTGGGGGTCGGTCATACATTCGGACTCGATTGGAGCACTCTAAATGGGTCAAAGTGGGATTTTTCGTTCGACCCAAAGTGGGGGACATCAGAATTCGTTTTAGAGGTATGGTTCCTTCGGTAAAGTTTCTTATTTTGAAACCTCGAATACGATTTTCACACAGCAATGAGCGATTTTTAAATCGACCCGCCCTAGTGTACAGGGTCCGGCACTCGAAGTGTTACGAATTAAAAAGGCGAAAAATTTAGTTTGGAAAATTACTTTAGTCAAAGTAAAAAAGTGTGAAAATAATACAAAATTAAGAATCAATTTACTTTTGCTCGATATGACCATCTTTTGCCTTGACTATGTCCTTGAGACGGTCCAGAAACGAGTCGCAAGCTGCCCGAATGTGAATTGTAGGTATTTTGGCCCACTCGCGGACAATGGTTTTTTTCAGCGCCTCGAGACTAGTAAATCTTTTAGTTCGGACCTTGCTCTCCATAAAGGCCTAAGGAGAATAATCCATTGGATTCGCGCCTGGTGAACTTGAGAGCCATTGTATGGACGTTATGAAGCTCGAAACGTAATTTTACAGCCATCCTTGGTTCAATTGAGCTTTGAGAGATGGTGCCGAGTCCTGTTGAAACATCCAGGCTTCAAAGCAACCTTCAGAATACTTTCCCCATAATATTTCGCATTTACCTTGACGCCAGGCTCGATGAAAACGATTGGAGAGCGCCCATCTGCGGTTACAATGGCCCAAACCATTATGCGTAGTGGCTGCTTCCTACTGCTGACCAATCGATGACTCAAATTCTCGTATGAACGACAACCCTATCATTTTGGGAGTTTACGAATTGCTCAATTTTAAACATTTTGTCGTCAAGTCGTCTCGTTTCAAGTCTGACTTGTTGCTGCTTTGGTGTGAGATCATGCGCCTTTTGGATCTTATAAGGCTTGACTTTGAGATCATTTTTAGTATGCGGCGCATGCTACGTTCAGATATTTTCAGTTCTTTCGCCGCTTGATTGGCACCTCGTGCGGGATTTCGTTCAAGTCGTTTCTTCACTTTTTGAACCATTTCACGTCACGTGGCAGTCTTTTGATGACCAACTCCTATTAAACAATTTTTTTTTTGTCTACCAGTGGTGAATCATGCGTCTACACGCCTAGCCACTGAGAGTGACTGCCTATAACACAAAGTAACCCCTTATTACAGTAATCAATGCGCTAAGGCTACGCCTATTTTGGCTTAGCAGGGCAAATGTAAGTTTAGCATTAAGAGTCGGCCAGCTGCTTCAGCTGTAAGAGTTAACTCCGAAATATTCTATCTCGTGCTCGGAATCTCCAAGTTCTTAGGTTTACAGCTATTTTAATCTAATGAACTTCATCAATTAATTTAATATTCTCTGATAAAGAGCTTGAAATTAGTCTGCTAATACTTGGTTTCCTGCTCGATCGCTTTTCATAACTCACAGAGAGCGATATTATAGAAAATAACTGCGCACTCAATCCCTTGAATTGATTCACTTAGGTAAGTAGCGATTGTGGTCTCTTTGGCGTCTATGGACTGCTGTTGGACAGGTGTGAATAGAAGAGTTCAACAAGACGTCTTTGGATACAAAGATATATGCAAATTTGTTTTGGCCAAAGATGGATCGCAGACTGTCGAGGTGGATTGTCAGGCTCACCTACTTACTTTTTATGATAGCGAGGAAATTTCACCGGACTCTATACATTAGGAATCCGTAATAGCAAATATCAACTTTATCTGAAAACCCCAATTGTTGTAGCTATTCGAGAGCCGATGGCGTGGAATCACCGAATCACTTTCTTTCCAACTAAATGGTGATTAAACTGAATGTACTTTTTCCAATAGGGGTTTCTTGACAGATCACGCGTGACCACTGTGAAACTAAATATGTATTTTTTTTTCAAAATTCATTGAAATTTCAACCTGGAAACACTTCAGTCTCAATAAAGTTAACAAATCGTTTATTTGTATTACGAAAATCGACGCTCTGTGAAAAGCGTTCAACGCGCGCTCTGGCCAACTTATGGTGTTCAGCGATGAGGCCCATTTTTTGCTTAATGGCTACATCAAAAAGGAAAATTGCCAAATTTGGCGGAGAGCAACCCAAAGCCATTCAAGAACAGCCATTACATCCATTGAAAAAAAACTGTTTGGTGCTGCCTATGGGCTAGAGGAACCATGGGCCCAGATTACTTCAAAGACGAGGCTGGCGCCAATATAAAAGTGAATGGTGAACGCCATCGCTCCATAATAAACCACGTTTTGATGCCAGAAATTGAAGTATGTGATGTTCACAACACTTGATGCCAACAAGACGGCGGACGGCGCTACTTGCCCTACAGTCGGTGAAACAATGGATTTACTGCGTCGTCGCTTCGGTGAGCAATTTATCTCTCTCTCGGACCAGTGGGTTGGCCAGCAAGATCGTGTGATGTCACACTTTTGGACTCTTATTTGTGAGGGTATGTAAATTCTAAATACTTTGTGGATAAACCAGCTTCGATTTAGGCATAGGAAGCCAACATTACTAAAGTTATTCACGAGATACCAACCGAAGTCCTCGAGCGAGTCATTCAAAATTGGTGTTTACGAATGTCCAAGTTACGGCGCAGTTGCGGCCAACATTTGAAAGGGATTATTTTTAAAAAATAAATGTCAAGAATGGTTCTACACAAAAATAATAAAGATATTCCAATCAATTTGAATTTTCGTTGTTTTATTTGAATTTAAAATTCGAACCCCTAAATTAATCGCCCTTTACTTAACATGAGGCACAGATTCAAATATCTTGGTGCAGGGATGGATTTTGGCGGCATGCGTAACATTCTTAAATTAATTCAGTTTTCCTTTCGTCGCCATTCTTTTCAGCTTCTCACTTGTAGTTACTGCTATCGAAGGACTATTACCCTTTACATGCGTAATAGGTGTTCCTTTTGGTACTACGACCTCAATTTTATGCTTTTCGCCCTAAACCAATCTTATTTTCATATATGTAGGTGTGTATGTATGTGTACATCGAGCTAAGGCAAGCATTTTTGCGATCTCATTTTTTTAAGTTTGTAATTGGTGCTTTGAAAATTCCATTATTTTATCTTTATGCCGCACGCACAATGCAATGTGGTGCATGTGCACCCAACCATTACGCGACGGCCATGAAATATTCACGAGTATATGGCCAATTCAAGTGCAAAATCAGTCTCTCATCCAAGAATGAGTAGCCAAGCGGCAAGTAACTGGAAGTTGATAAATATTTATGTGTTTAAAAAAGTAGGCGTACGGTTGTATGAATATCTTTGCATGTATGTGTGTGCATATATGTGTGAGTACAAGAGAGATTTGAAGCAAGTCGACGATGGTTGCTGAGCCTAAATAGAGTGGTATGCGGCATTTGTTGCACTAATAGAGGCATTAGCGTTGAATAAATGAAACTAATTGATGTTCGTACAAATGCAACATTTTGCGCAAATTACTACTTTGTCACTTATAAGTAGATGCCTATGTGCATTTGAGTGGTTTTCGTTGAAATCGAGTTATTTAGCAGAGGTAATTGCCACTGCGAACTTGTCAATTAAATACGAGCAAATTAATTTTCGAACCAAATTTTATTAGAGGCCTTTAGAAGTGGATCCCTCTAACTCGACGCAATGATTTCCTTGTTGCACCCACCATTGGAAGATCTCTTGATAATTATTTGAAGTTAGTATTGGGTATGGAAATAAGTTTCCACCTTCGTAAAAGAGGTGTCATTGGCGATGAAGAATGGATCTATTATGATAACCCTAACCATCGAAAATGTTGGAGCCTACCAGGTGAACCAGGTCCATCGACAGCGAAAAAAATTATTCATGCTTTAAAGGCTATGTTGTGCGTCTGGTGGGGTCAGAAGGGTGCCATCTATTATGAACTCCTTAAACCATTTGATGCGTTTGAACCGAGCTCTGAGCTCTCAAAGAAAAGCGGCCGGAATGGAGCGGTAGACAGGACAAACTGATTTTGCTGTATGAAAATGCCAGGCCACTCGTTGCTAAATCGGTCTAGAAATAGGATTAGTATCTGCTCTGATCAATGTTCTTATTGGAGAGCGGGGCACTTCTTACGAGAGCATCGCAAACTGGATCTGTGAATGGTTGAAGTAAAAAAAAACGAATTTTTCGTCAGAGGAATCCGTATGCTGCCCGAAAGATGGAGTAAAGATGTAGCTTCCAATGAATAAAAAACAGTTGCACGAGGTAATATTGACCTTTTAGGCTGGACGTGGCAATGTGGGAACGAGGAAAGGGCGTATGTGTTGTGTAATATTCTCGGCGGGTTCGGGTCGTGCACGGAAAATGCGTGCCCATAACCGCTACCAACATAGAACTGTCAAGTTGTTATCTGACCGGCAGGAATATATTCATAATGAATGATGTAACGGATGTCGTGAAATATCGACATTATAACTTTGATTTACCACAACCATTGGATATGACATTGGCGAAGAATTGACCAACAGCGAATCAACGATCACCCCACTGGGACCAGAGCTAATAATCGGAATTAGTTCATGAATCGCATCAGCAATTATGTATGCAATTTACTTATACATAATAAGCAATGGTCCAGTCTGGAAAGCTTCGCAACTGAAAAGTGTTTTGTTATATTACATGCCCGAACAGAAAACTGCCGAACTTTCTTCTAAAACTAGGCAGACGTTCGGTTGATGGTCGTTGCTCTTACAAGTTGTTAAATCACAAGATCTCGGTGGCAAATTGCGATCACCTCTTCGAGAGATAACACGGTCCGGAAACTTTTCCCGTGAACTATCAATGGTTTCGTTGCTTGTGTGGCACGTAGCGCCATCTTGTTGAAAATAAACGTTGTCCAGATCAATACCATCCAATTCCGGCCATAAAAAATCGTTAATCATCTCTGGATAGCGCAATCCATTCACCAATAACACCTGTTACTGGAAAAGCCTATACCATGGTTTTAGACCTTACGGAGAGCGAATAGCGATTATATTGTAAAATGTTTCTTAAAATAAGTTAAATTATCAAATGAAAATTGCTTATTAGTACACGTTTACCTAGATCAGCTGCAATTGTTCAACACTTCTAAAAAAATTAATAATAATCATGAATAGAAAAAAAAAATAATAAAATAAAAAAGTTCTGTTCGAGGCTTTCAAGGCTTGGGTGTTTTGGATATCTGAACGATGTTTCATACTCTAGAGCCCCATTGGCGAGGTCCAATCAATTCACTGGCGATAGGTTCTAGCCATTCACATGGCATGGTAATTGACGCATCAACCTTTCTTATGGATCGGTGGACAAACGCAGATTATAAATTAGAGTTGATGCTTGCACTTTATCAGCCAACTCCCCGCCTCCATATTGGAATAGCTTAGCTGGCAATCTTTTAACTTCATCATATTATGACTACAAGTAAACCATTTGTACAAAGGCCATTGTTTTCGTTAAGTAATTATTTATACAACTTTATTGCTTGCTTGCATACGTCTACACATTTTATTGGCAGCTGATAAGTATAAACTTAATGAATTAGCATGCAAGTCAATTGTGTATTGTTGGCAAATATTGGAATAAAAAAATCTATATTCAATTATATAAACGGCGGCTGCCGCAATGCACGAGTTCGAGTCTCGCCGCGGGCACGAAACAACAAAGTGATAGAAAAGGGTTTTTTTTCTAGTAGCTCAGGGACGCAGGCAATGGCAAACCGCCGCTTTTCAAAAAAAAAACCATCTTCCGTTTGGAGGTGGCATAAAGCTGTAGGTTTCTCTCTTTTGTTGAACAACATGAAGATGCCCACCACAAATAGGAGACGGAGCTTCCCAATAAAGGGTGTAAACGTAAATTATGGATACTTATATTATATAGGAATAATAATCATATTTATTATATATTTTTTTTTTATTTATTAGGGTGGGCCAGTTTGTTTGGAACTTTTACATGTTTTTCGACATCGTTTCTAGCAGATTCAGATAAAAAGGCCAGTAACGCTCTATATACATGTAAAAGAATGCTGGGAGTTACATGGGGTCTATCTCCTTCAATAATATGTTGGTGCTACTCAGCTGTAGTATATCCAATATTACTCTATGGTGCTCTAGTGTGGTGGACTGCATTGAGAAAAACGACATACAAAACACCTATGGAAAGTATTCAACGCCTTGGTGCAATTGCACGACAGTGGCAATTAAAACTACTCCTACGGCAGCCCTTGAAAGAATACTCTACCTACCATGGATTGATTTGGGGCAGAAGGTCTAGCAGTTAGATCTACCGCAAGACTTAATGCGACGGGTGAATTCACCTGTAAAATATTCGGACATAGCTCAATAGGTATGAGTTATCGGACCAATACGGACTAATGACTCCGAAATACAATTCCGAACAAAAATTGAAGAAGAGGGGGGGCAAAGAGGTATAAAACCTAGCCACAATACGCTTAATTATTTACCGACGGCTCGAAAATGATGGAGGGAGTAGGTGCAGGGATTTATTGCGCAGAGCTGGACATCAAGCGGTCAATTAAGCTCCTTGACCATTGCAGTATTTCTCAAGCAGAAGTCTTTGCGGTAGGAAAGGCTGCAGATATAGTACTAGCAAGAACATCGAGCAATTCCAATATAAATATTATATATACATTGACAGTCAGGTTAGGTTAGGTTAGGTAGTAATGGTTGCCCAGAGAGTGGGCCCACTTGGACGAAAGAAGTTTGGTTCATCCTTTGTGATACCATTGCAAGGGGGGGAAAGAGGTGAACCGAACAACGATAGGACGAAAAGGAGAGGGGTGGGGAGGGTTGAGTATCTGTGGACTATGAACGGTGACTAGCTTACTCTTTATGCTGCTGATGAAGTTCATCAGATTTTTGATATTAAGACCAGCTAATATCAGGCACAGGCGCTGAAAAGACATTGGAACCAAGTTGCCTTAATGTTAGTCCCGCGAGAGTTGGGCAGCTTAGGAACAGGTGCTGAGATGATTTCACATCATTCTCCATACAGCTGACGTAAAAAGGACTCGTAATAATTTCGAGTTTCACGGCATGTATACCCCGCGGATAGTGCCCCGTGAGGATGCCCACGAAACGTTGACAGTCAAGCGGCAATAAAGGTAATAAACTCATATGAAAACTCATCTGAACACGTTCTTAGGGCCAGGGAAGCCATAGAGAGACTAGTCGCAGACAGACGGTTCCACATTCGAACGAGAAAACGACATACTGAAACCTTTAAATACGGTATACAAGGATATCGTTGCGGACATGAAAACACGAATAGAGAGGAGGACGAATAAGCTAGCCACAAAAACCGCAAAAATCATGTGTACACAGGGTGCAGATAAATACGTCCGATTCGTACTAGCCCTGTCTAGAAAGGAGAGCAGAACTATCGTAGGTACGGGTGGGCCATATAGCGTTTGCTTTTTGAAGCACCTATTTTTTTGAGAATGGTAACACAAATGACATGTCAAATGTGTTCATAATTTACTTAAAGCTTTGACATTTACGAAATGGGACGCTATACGCTTGAACAAAATTGGAAAATATTGAAAACCTATTTCCAAAGTGGTGAGTCTTCTTCTTCTTTTCTGATTTTCACATCGGTGGCTACGTCAATAAGCAAAATTGTCGGATTTGGGGCTCAGAAAATCCACACGTTACTGTAGAGAAGCAAATGCATCCACAACGAGTCACTGTTTGGTGCGATTTCTGATCTGGCGGCATCATCGGGCCATTTTTTTTTCGAAAATGAGCGAGGAGCCGCGGTTACAGTAAATGGCGAGCGTTATCGTGACATGCTCAACGAGTTGTTTCCAAAAATTGAAGAGGATGACATGGACGACATTTGGTTTCAACAGGACGGTGCAACTTGTCACACTGCCAAAGTTACACTCGAACGTTTGGCTACCGTTTTTGAAAACCGAATAATCAGCCGAAATTCCGATATCAATTGGCCGCCTCGGAGCTGTGATTTAAGCCTGTGGGACTATTTTTTGTGGGGAGCCGTTAAGGACAAATGCTATGCGACCCATCCAGAGACGATTGATCGGACAAACAATCGAAAATGTGCTTAAAAATTGGGTTGATCGAATGGCCTACTGTAAAGCCAGTCCTGGCAGTCACTTGAACGATATTATTTTTCATTCATAAATGACAATGTTCAATCTTCAAAATAAAAAAAAAAGTTTGAAAAAATATTGATTAGATTTTTTTTATAGCCGATTCAAAAAGCAAATTTTACATGGCCCACCCTATATATTGACAGGCCACAATTTGCTAGCGGCGCACGCATACAAGATTAGGGATTACAAACAATGATAGCTGCAAATTTTGCAATGAACTCGAAGAGAGGGAAACGCTAGAACGCGTTCTATGTTCTTGCCCTGCATTAGTTAGTACCCGAATGAAATGCTTAGCAGCTCTACAATAGAGGTTTGAATGTCTCACGGGGTTAGAGCTTCAGAGTTTACTTAGACTTGCAAAAGACGCAGACGTATTACAAGATGTCTACTACAAATAAACGTAAAGGTCTAGCTTCATTTGCTAACCAGTAGGTCTTTGTGATGACTTTCAGCCTGCCGGGTTAACCTAACCCAACCTAATAAGAAAAGTATCGAATGTAAAACTTCCTCGACAACCTGGTTGCTGCTTTCACATGCAAAATTTTCGTCAAGCTTGTACTAAAAAAATAACGTTCATAATACTTTGGTCAATATTAATTTCGTATTAATTAAACATAGTTTACTTTGAATTTTTGATGTCTCGAAGTTAACGTTAAAGTTTTGCTGATATGGACTTTTTTGCTTAGAGTTTAGTATAGAATCATAATCTGCTAGGAACGATGTCGATATGACCCGCCTTAATATATGTATATGTATCTATATATATACAATATATATATATATATTTATATATGTGCACGTATTTTCAGTCGCTGTGAATCCATGTTCTTTTATGTTTATTTAAATTTTTTTTATTTGTATTGAATTTTTTTTATTTTGCTAATTTATTTTTTTTTTTTTCGTTTTTAGTTTTTACTTCGTGTTTTTATTAAATTTTTTTTTATTGTTTATTGCACGTGATGCTTAATTCAAATCATAAAACTACAACTTTGGTATGCAAACAATCACTCAAAGAAAAAAAAAAACGATTTATTAATTAATCAACTTGCTTGTTTTTGTGCATCCTATTATTTCTTTCAACTTGCTAAATGCTGTTTTTGTTTTTGTTTTTGCTTTTTGACCTTTTAATTCCATTGGGCATACAGGTGTACTCAACTTTTGCTTGTTTAGATTTTAATTTTCATCTTGCAAATGTAGGTATGAGTTAATAATATAGCTGATGTATGTACCCATATACAGGGTGGTGTAGCAGAAAGCAAGAGTTTGAATTTGAAATTAGTATTTAAATAAAATATTAGCATTGATTGTATTTGGAATTAAATTCTCTTCTAGTTGAACCTAAAAAACCTTAAGAAAGTTATGATTAACCCACTTTTTAAACAATTTAAATGAATTTGTTTTTCCAACAAAATGATTTTTTTTTTTAATTAGCGAAAAACTGTTGAATTTCTCACTTTTTGTTTAATTTTCTTGGTTTAACTAGAAGCTATACTATACTAAAAAAAAATTTTTTTTGGGTTTTTGGTTTGAAATGAAAATTGCGACCTGCATCTTTCCCGCCGCACGACACATGCACACTCGAGGCGCCTCGGCAATATGCTTGTACCAGGCATAATATGACATATTTTGGAATGAAAAAAAATGAGAAGACTGTTGAAATCTATAACAATAAAACCTAAAAGTTTCGTTTCAATCGAATATTTCTTTCCTTCAAAAAAAATCCACGAAAAAATTCGTTTTGTGAACCGTCTATAGCAGGCTCCCTTAAACTGGAGATGTTTTCTAAAACCAAAAAAAAAGCGAATACAAAAAAACATATTAAACAAATAAAATTTTTTTCTTTTTGATAATTTTCGTACACATGTCTTCAATATGCTTTGATATACAATAATTAGTCATTTCGCATTTTTAATTAGTTTTCGGCACGTATGAAAGACATTTAACCTTTTTCTGGCGTGCTGGGCAAATCCTTCTATCGAAAAACTGCATCCCGTTGTAGTTGACGCCATTATTGGCTCGAGACTTTTGACTCCAAATAACACCGTTAGCATGCTTCAGCTACCATATTCAACAGACTCAGTCCGCTGTGAGTTTTCCTGTTCTGCACTACTGAAAATACTTCTGCAAACACGGAGGTTTCCTATATTTGAGGAGACAAAGACCACTTTCCTAACAGAGCTCAAGACCAAAAGAACAAGAAGCGCATATCAGAAGCGCTTCAAGGACTGGGAAAACCGCTAACATTAGAATTAAGTATCTCTTTATGACTCCTTACATGAATTTGTTTTGTTTTAGAGGCACAGAGCATATTTTTGTGCCAACACCACGTTGATCGAGTTCCATTTATAATGAACCCAAATTTTCAAGATTCCCGCAAACTATTTTTTTTATACGTGGGCGCCTTGATGAGGAGCTTTTTTGTGGCAGAAATATGATCCGAAGTTTGCTTTTGCCTACCGAAGAGCAATCAGTAGTAGAAAAAACCTATTCTATCACTTGGTGTTTCGTGACCTATGAACTTTCCAATGGTAGCCAACTACCAACCCATTCAGCAAAGGCGGGCATGCCTTCTTCTGCCAGATTAAAGTTAGGTAAAGTGGCTGCCTTTTTTGTTTCCATAAAAATACCGCCTGGATACGCTTCGCGTACTTCTCCCTAATTTTTGTTTGGTTCCTTTTTCGCGAAATTTTCAAACGACACCGACTTGCGTTAGCACTGGCGTCGTAGCCCTTGAGTGGGACTATTACGCAGCAAAAAGCATAACGAAATGTATGTAGAAGTTACAAGAAAAAGACCGGTTATTTTTTTCTGACACAGACTGTGTATCAACTTTGTCCTGAGTAATTTGGAGCGTAGTATCCAGTCTAGCTAACTCATCTGCCTTACAGTTACCTTCAAAGTTACTGTGGGCCGGCTCCCAGAGTAGAGTTACAGAGAAAAACTGTGCGAGTATTCTTAAATGTTCATAACACTCTACCACTGTTTTCGTGAGTTTTTCCATGATTGAAGCCATTTCAGAGCTGCCTGACTATCAGAATATATGTAGAAACTTTCGACGGCAATTGCGTCTTTATTAAGGACTAAAAGGTCTTCTTTAAACGCCAAAACCTGAGCTTAAAATACGCTGTAATGATCAGATAAGCGGAGAGGTATGTTAATGCCTATACTATCCCAATAGACATCACCTCTCACTTCATCGTTGAGTTTAGAACCGTCCGTATAAATACTGACTCCATTTTCCTGAAATATTAACCCATTTCCCAGTCCTCTCTAGATGGAAATTTGATCGTTTAAGGCCTGTCAAGGTGTACTATATGAGGCAAGATTAGACCAAAAACAAGATTTTTTGGAATTTGCCGATCACAGGATTACCTCGGTTCAAGTTCTTCCAAAAGCAATTTTTTTGTGTACATATGCATTAGTGTATCTGCATCACTCTCCACATTAAAAATTGGTAGTATTGTTCCATCGGCATTATGAAAATTATTCTATTTTAAGACATCTACCAAAATATTTCGGCAAAATATTAGGCTTCACGTGAGCTGGACCGATTTGCACGTATTCCTAAATTAGTTTTTAAAAATATTTTTTCTAAAAAACCAGCTTAAATGGTAGAGGAGTTTAAGCTTAAAAGGTACCTCTGAATTGCAGCGGGCAAAATACTCAAATTCTGCCTCTTCTGCGAATTCCTAACCCACTCAATCAGTGCAATATTAACTAAGGCTTCTTCCTCTCTCACCCTGTATTCACCTCATGCGAAAAACAAACTATGTTTTATGCATATATGTACATCCGATCACACATACTTAAATATATACATATGTTGTACTTGCTTTGATCTTTTAATAAACATTCACGCAGCTTCAATTAGCTCACCCATCATTTTGAAAAGCGAAGCAGTGTAAACAAATAAAATTTATGTTTATTTGCAGAAACATTAAATTTGTTATTGGAATTTTTAATTTTCCGTTAATGTTCACGAGGCTCGATGCGTCAGTCGGTGTTCCTCTTAAGTACAAATGTAAAGAAAAATGAGGCAATTGCCTCTGGACAACATGCTTTTGGGGCACTGCAAAAATAAAAAAAAAAAAAACAAATTGTTTTAATTGCAAAAACAACTCTTAAAAGTTTGCTATACATGAAGCGTGTGAAACATAAGTGACAAGAAGTAAAGGGTTCGAAAAATATTGCGTTCAGGGCCCTTCATCGGTAATCAAGTTCCGCAATTAGCTGCCATTTTAATGGCGCAGATCATCAAGAAAAGGCACGTCAGCAGCTCTTTAACCAGAGCTCAGTCCACAACAGGCACGCTTTCGTCCTAAACGATCTTGCATTGATCACATAAGCAGCCTCCGAGTAAAAGGCGTTCGACACATTTCACCACGGTGCTATTCATAACATTCGCTCTTGAGTGTAAGGGGTCCTACGTAAACTGATCCAACTTTTGCGGCACTTTACACCGGTGCAAGATGCCAGGTGATGCATGATCAGCTCCTGGGTAATAGGATAAGGGTCTTCCCAAGCTTACGCCAAGGGTGCATCGTATCAACATTGCTTTTTAGCATCGTCTTGGACATCGTCATCGTCGTAAACAAACTGCTTCGAGGGATATGCAGGGCCAACTGGCTGACCTCGACTACGTGGACGATATTCGCCTACTATCACACACGTTTTTCGACATGGCAATGCAACTACAATCAGCGCAGAAAGCCGCCATTAAAGCTGGGCTGGTTTTCAGCATCTCCAACACCTAAGTGATGTATACTCGTACTAACATTCAAAATAAGTGTCAGTTCCTGATCGGCCAAGTCTGATCCGTAGGCGGCACAGCTGAAGCAAGAGCAATGTTTTTTCTATCTGGGCAATATCATCCCGGTGTTAAGTGGCTCGAGCGAAGACACCAAAAACCGCATTCGGATAGAGTAAGCAACATGTGGCTCCCTACGTTCAATCTGGAAAGCATCAGATATTTCGCAACACATATTCTAATGTCTAAACATCTTTACTTTATGCTTGTGAAAATGGAATACAGCAGCCAATATAAATACACTGCAAGTTTTCACTAATCGATGCCTTAGCAAGATCCTGAAAATCTTCTGACCAAATACAATCTCAGAGGCTCTTCTGTGTACAATAATTCAGCAAACTCCAATACTCCGCAGAAGAAAATGGTGTTGGATTGGCCAGGTTCTTCATAGACAATGACCTAACAAGAGTCGCTGTTGAGTGCAATCCTCAAGGTAGCTGTAGACGAGGAAGGCCATCGAACACTTGGAGACGATTGTAGTATATGGAAACGCGCACCTGAAATGAAGCAAAGAAACTGGCGCAGAACAGATCTGAATGGAAGAAATTTGTTGTGGCTCTTTGTTCCTCCCTGGAACCATAGGAAATAATAGTAATTTTAATCGTGAAACGGAAGGTCGAACTGGCAGGTTGATAAATAATCTGCTTCTTATGTGGCTGCAAAAGCATTTGTTGAATTGGGCCGAGACCGAACAACTTCGGCAGTTGCTTCACTGCTTTGCAAATTTGGACCAGTTATTCACAAAAAATTCAGAAAGTTACTTTTCTTGTGCTTTGTCCTGACATTTTTATATATTCATGGGCAACCTTGTTTTGATTGCATTCCTTTAGGTGGTGAATCAAAGGATACATTCACAGTAGCACAATTCTCTACTTCTAAGATGCGAATAAGTCAATGGAATCGCGTCATTTGTATGCGTTTCCCAATGTCTTTATTATTATAGAACTCCCATAGGCTCATCATTACATCCTTTTCTGTAATCTATCCTATCTTTCCTCTTTTTCCGATTGCTAGAAAGGTACCTATACAACCTTTGCCCTTCATCACCCACGCTTCCGCCATATAAAAGAGGGGTATGAAGGGCGACATATAGGTTGTGGAGAGTTACTCAAGCTATTTATGACAATCACATTCAAGGCTTAAGTCATGTGTATGAGTTCAGTTCGTAGTTCATCATTCCCTCCTCTTCAGTACCAGATCATACACACGGATAATTTCATATATATCACTTGCATTGACTAGTTCTCTCCTCAGTTCTTAATGCCTTTTCATCTATTTTTGTCCTAACCAACACTTCTCGGGTGCATAAAAGAGTGCTCTAATGGGAGACTTAAAACTATGAACTATAACTCTTGTTCGTCGAAATGGGGCCTTGCTTTGGCTACTGAACTCCAACTATCACTTTAAGCTCGCATCACAAATTCGAGGTTTCTTTTTTAAATTTTAATTGATATTAGTTTTTATGCCACAGGTCCCATACTCAGTACACAGTCTCGTCGTAGTATAATAGATAATAAATATACAAAAATTTTGATGAAAAAAATTCGCATGTTGCCAATTCAGACTTGGGGCAATTGTTCATAAATAACCAAACGAAAAACAATGGAGGCACTTTTTCTATGTCTGCTCGATTGTTCATATATTTAGGAGTCATATTTTTCAGTTGAAGAAGAATAAATTAAATTATTTATTCGTCAACGGACTTCTCAGGCTTACTAAGAGACTGGTTATTTCAGGCGGACTGAAGAAACTAACTCTATTCCCATTCCATTTATTCTTTCTGTGATGCTTAAATTCTACGTACCTGTGCACCTGTGATCGGAAAATCGGAGCTGGATGGATAAGTGAACACGACCAACCCTAGACATTAATATATCAGGGAGGTTAAAAAACTGGCAAATTTACCTGTAAAGAAGAAAACAGAAATTGGTTAAAATTTGAATGTCACTAGAATACAGAATTTTATGTAATTTTTTATATCATTGATAGCTAAATAATTAAATTAGAGAGCATACATATTTCAGAAATTTGGAATTAAAATCATTGGTTTTTATGAGGAGTTTTTTATGGCAGAAATACACTAGGAGGTTGACCATTTCCTGCCAAAGGGTAGGAGAAGTAAAAAGTTCTGAACGCTTTCCGGCCTTTTGGGCATGATACTAGGCTTCAAAGAAAGTACTTTGACAGTCCTCAGAAGCCAGTCGTGTGTTACAGCGTACCAAACAAGGACGGAAGTGCTAAATTCGTGTTTTATTTTTTTCGTCCCATTTTGCCGCACAGTCGTTAATATCTATAGGGAAGCAGCTAAAACTCATTCCAGTATACAGCATAAATATTAGAAACTTTTTTCCGCTAGATATATTTTTGCTAGAAAGACCTCTGCTATAATCGATATGAATAAGTACAAAAAAAAAAAAGATTTATAGGAAAAGTTCGCCTATGCATGACAAAATATACTAGTCGCTTCTTTTATTAATAGCGACACACAAAATAGCAAACAGAGTTACAGATTTACTGCAATGCTTTCTGAGCTTCATAATTTCATCACAGCTCAGCGGCTAAGCTTCAAAGCTTCAACCAGTTATCGCACTTGAATGAATTACAATGCCACTGTCACTACCAATGTCGCACAACACACAGTTGCATAAAAATAAAATATTAAAAACTCTAAATGTCAGCACAGAAAACTTAGAGCCACAACAACAACAATGCTCGTAACAAATGCCACGAAAGTAGTAAAAGCAACAAACGGGAATAAGCGTAGACCACAACTGACACTTGTCATTGCAGTTGTAACAAATGAATGGGTGGAGAGGAGAAATGCACACGAGCATTCATGCATATGTATAAGTGTATGTGTATTTATATACGCATATGTGTATGTAGAATGCGCATTTGTGACGCAATGAATCACAAGAAATGGCATAGCAGAGCTTGGAGTTTGTTCTACTGAAGAGTTGCAAGCAGTAAAGGTACCCAGCTGGAAAAGTGCTCATCGCTGATCATGGAATGGTCATGAATGAAATCATTGATGATATGTTGGAGAGAGCGAGAAAGTCTCTCTTTCTCTCTCTCTCTCTCTTAAACTGGCATGCCTGTTGATGTGTCAAGCGGTAAGTTACAGATAGCCAACACCCCCCGAAGAATTAAGAGAAGGGTATGAGTACCGAACCTCCTTGGTTAGAACATTGAAAAATGTAGGCCTCAAATAAAAAATTAATACGAAATCAATCCAAAAATTTATTTAAATATTTAAGTTTGTTGAATTATATTTTTTAGCTGAAGTAACTTTGAGATGAAGACCTTCACTTAGTTGGAAGGACCAAGTGGAGAAGGATTTGGTTTCACCAGGCATTTATAACTGGCTTCGATTAGCATGTGAAAAAAAATCGACTTAGCGTTTTATGGAACTTGGTGGTTACTGCGACAAGAAATAAGAAAAAAGCTTTGAAAACATTGTGTTTTATTTGATAATTGGTTTTTTTTTGCATTAAAATCAACTTTGAAAAAAGAAATCTATGTTTTTTTAACATTTCATGCATATTAAAATAGGTCTTTTCTTATAAAGAACTTTCAAAATATTACCTTTTATTTGATAATATTTTTTTCGCATTTTAACTAAATCAACTTTAAAAAATATTATTTATTATATAATATACCACAATATTAAAATATGTTTTTTCTTATAAAATTTTAACAGCTTTTATTTCATTGTATGTGCTCGAAAATGTTACCAGTTTATTGTTTATCGAAAACCTAGGTTTAGGCAATTGAAATAGTTAGCAAGTCATGGAGAGAAGCAGAGAGATTCTGTCATAATAGAGTTAGGCCAAAAGAGAAAACCAATTTAGAAGATAGAAAACGAATTATTTAGCATGCATGACATGATTGGTGACATGTCATACAGAGTGTCATGCAACTCAAAGAAGCCTAAAAACACAAAAGTTGTTTGAAAAAGTAAGTTATATCACTTGAAAAATATCTACAGCATACTATTAATGATTTCCTGTGCCATGCACGTTAATATCATCGTCATGACAGACGTGAATTTCCAAGTAAGTAAGCAAGTAAAAACGGGAGAAGTTGAAGACAAATGCGGCTAGCGGGCAAGGTATTGCATATTCCTGTGCAAGGAAGAGGAAGAGCAGGAGTAGGCGGATCAATAGGCAATGCACAACATTACCACAACCGCACTGCGCGCTTGTGATGCAACATTGCGGACAAACAACTTGTGCTATGTGATATTTTGCCAAAAGATACAATTTCAAGTAGCGAGGTGCTGCTGATGAGGCCACAAATACAATAGATTTATCTAGTAGACAAACGTGTGCGCGTGCGTGTGAGTGTGATTGAATGTTGGAAGACAGTTACAAACTGGAAACTGGCGCATCCATATACATATATACCCACATACACACATATAAGTATGTACTTAAGCAGTAGAGCAAGTGAATGAATGCTAGAGAACGCAGCGGTGAAATGAATGAAGGAACAGAAAGCTGCACTAGCGCATGTATATAGGTATATGACTAGATTTGTATGCCAGCCAGCGTATGTAAATTTCTAGAGCACCATCTGCATGTATGTATGTACGCGCTTTCAAAAATATTTATTACTTGCCTGAGGGCGTGTAGTTGCCTGCAGAAGCTGCAAAACAAGCGCTCCATATAAGCAAAGCGTAACATTAAAGAACTACATATAAACACAAGTATATGTATGTGTGTGTGTAGCATCGTACAAATAGCAATAAAAGTAACAACGGAACACTAAGAAATCAAAAGCACAAATGCAATGCCAATGGCAGTCATGCTAGCAGCTTCATGCCACCGACAACTGCAACAATTTGTGGTTACAAAATGTAGCCGAGCAATAAGAGCATGCGCTGGCAGCAGCAGCGGCAGCAATGTTGTAGATTAAAACATGTTGAGTTGAGACAAGTGTCCGTAAAATGTATTATAAGTTTGTATGTATGTATGTATGCAGGTACAAATACATACAACAAGTGCCGTTAGACTGAGTGTTGGCTTGTATGGCAAGATGGTGTAAAAGCAAATGCCTGGGAAACGCAAATATGTATGTAAGTAGGTAGCCAGGCAAACATGAGCGCTTTACTAGCAAATAAACTTGTTTAAAAATAAATTAAATGTTACTTATACGCCACGTAGAATACATTGAAATATGAAACATTGTTTTGAGGTTAACAAATATGTACTTAAGCATTCATTGTTGGTAGAGTGTTGCAGTCTAATTGTACGAGTGAGATTTTAGAAATATGTGAAAGCATGACTTTATACGCATTTTCAGCCCTAGAATGGACATTTCATAGAAGCGCTTTACCGTACGAACTTCAAGTTTGAAATGCCCAGCATGCAAGGTGTGGCGCTAATGCGTAATTATAAAGGGTGGTTAAATTTCAAGGGCCGGTGTTGATTTTTAATAAAATACAAATTTTGCAGGAAATTATTCTCATTTCTCTTTATTATGATAAAGTTGGTATGGCTCAATTACGTATGGAACAAAATATTGGCCAAATGGCCGCCGCGGTCTCGGCGACACACCTCTATGGTCCAAATTTTCGATGACGTTGAGGTTGTTGCTGGCTTATCGACGTACACCTTTTCTTTCAAATAACCCCAAAGAAAGAAGTCCAACGGTGTCGTTGACGTTTAGGTGTGGTTCACATTCAACATCGGCCCTTGAAATTTAACCACCCTTTATATGTCCACATATAATGCATTTTGGGAATGATCCACGTCCACCGTTTTTTATCTGCTGACACGCTTTATGTGACAATATACTGGGTTGGGGAATAAGTTCATTTTTGAAGTGAAACTTCTTTAGGTGCGTCGGGGGCCCCAAGGCAGATTGAAAATAGGCGAGTGAAACGGTAAGTTCGGAGCGTTACCGAAATCCGTCAAATGGGAGGGGCCAAGGAGCAGCTGCTCCTTCCCACTCTCGCCTATTCGCTCTCTCTGTCGCTCTCTCGCATCGCAAGCGCTGAACGATGTGAGGGAGCCACCGAGACACGCCGTCTCTCCCCTTCTCTCTCGAATGCCTTTCTTTCTCTCCCGTTTGCTCTATAGCAGTGCTGTCCAAAATGAAAAATGTGAGTGTATAAGTGAGAACGAGAGAATGGGAGCAGCCCAGTGGGAAATTTAAACCAAAATAAATAAATATTGGATTGGAGTAGAAAATTTTTGTGTGAGGAATCGAAATGCCTTTTGATATTACATCTATAGCTTCCTTTGAACGACTTGTAACATAAAAGGCATTGCAAGTCGCCAAAGGCACTTTCTAGCATAAAAAAGTTCTCACAGGGCATTGTATTGCATACACTAAGCTTCGCGGACAAACGTGTTGTTTATTCGTTGCTGGTTTGCTAACGACTGAACGATGGAGAGTAAGAATACGTGTCATCAATTGATGTATGGGATGGACAGCACTGCTCTATAGCAAACTACCCACGCCGTACATCAGCCGTTCAGTAAGTGTGAAGCGAGGTTAGGATATTGCGTTGACCTGTGATTCGCACTGAACGAAGCGATATTCTTAATAGTTTTTAACAATATCGCTAAATCGAAGGAATATACGTATTACGGCTATTGATTTTTCTTTATTGCGTAACTATTTAGAGGAAATTCAGTGTGTGTTGGTGAACAATTAAGTTACGGGCAAAATGAGTCAGAGTGAGACTGATGTGACGCAAACTTGCGCATCAGATGCGACTCATCAACAGATAGTTGTCTCCAATATGCCTGATGAAATACATGGCAATCCAAGGTAAATATATATTAAGTAAATATATCAAAAAAAATATATTATGAAAACCTGAATTTAACACGAGAGAGGGGGGAGAGATCTAAACCGGGGCTCCCATGCATGGAACAACCAACTTAGAAGTTTCACTTCTACCGTGCGTGAGTCTGACAGACCCTAGATTTTGTTATTTCACAACGATTTGTTTGCTGTTTCGCAAAGGGTAAGTATCCATTCGATAGAACTTTTTTTGCTCTACAAAACTATCTTAATTGTATTTTTGAATTATTAAATTCTTTATTAGTTTTGAAGCTTTTCTTTGCTTTTCATCGAGGTCAAAAAGCTGTCGCAGGAGCCAGGGGAATTTGCGAGGTGTATGGAGAAGGTGAGGTTTCATAGGTGAGTCTACAGCATGGAAATGGTTTGCAAAGTTCAAAAATGGCGACATTGACGTCGACAACACGTCCCACAGCGGAAGATCTTCTGAATTCGATGGAAAACGTCTATAATCACTTTTGCAGAAGAACGGTCGCCAAACTAGTAGTGAATTTTCGAAAAAAAAATGAACTGCGAGCATAAAACGATTCTCAATCACTATCAGTCAATAGGATTTACCGAAAAATTGGGAGCTCGTGAGGCACCCAACGAGCTCAATGAAAAAAGCAAAGAAGCAAAGCCTTCAAATTGCTACTCACCATCTCGTCCGCCATCAAGCAACACGCGGTCATAAACAACTTTTTGTTCCGAATCATCGCTGGAGATGAGAAATGGTGCCTATACATCAAATTTGAAGCAAAGAAAAGAGTGGGTGGCTCCAGGAGATACGCCAAAACCGAGAGTCAAGCCGTATCTTCATCCAAAGAAGATCATGATATGTGTTTATTGGGACTGAGAAGGCATGGCGCACTGAGAAAAGTATGCCACGGTCATCAAGGAGCTCTACATTGCCCAGCTACACCGCGTGAATGAGGCTATTCGACTGAAAATACCTGATCGACATGGTCAAACCATACTCCTTCACCACAACGCCAGGCCCCATGTTGCACAACGCGGTAAAGCAGCACTCCAAGAGCTCGAATGGGAGGTCCTTCAGCATCCACCGGATTTTTACCGTATCTTGCATTGACCGATTATCATTTTTTCCGCTCCCCGTAAACTATATGAAGGGCGTTAATTTCTTTGACACCAGGCGGAGTTTAACGAAACGGCATCAATAAATTGGTCGTGGGAAGAGATTGTAAACAGCAACGGCGAATATATATTTGATTAACTTATTGATATAATTATTGTTTTTTGTTTAAATAAAAGTCTTCGCTGAAAACGCTACGAACTTATTCCCCAACCCAATAATATAATATACACAGTACCTGGCCATTGAATTATTACCGATGGCATTTTTTCTGGAAACTTCAAACATCAGGTAAAATTTTCAATCTAATTTGGGTTTTTTCCAAATAAAAAAGGGTATTAAGGGGTTTTTAACCTGTTCTTAGATGTTTTTAGCCTGCGACGATTAGAAAAGGATCAGTTTTTTTGCTTGTAAGTGAAAAGTTAAGTATGCAGGTGCGAATTAATTCGATCTTGTGTGAGGAGCATAAAAGAAACTAATTAAGATCGTCTGAAAAGTGAAAGAATTGAATAGTGAATATTCATATATCTAAAATAAAACAATAGTAAGTCCAAAATATACATATCTTTTGAATTTGTCACGTGGATTATCCTCATTTTTCAATTTATCCAGTTTTTTTTACAAAATGGGCCGAAAGTCGGATTTGACATCGGGACAAAAGCAACAAATTGCAGTTCTTTTGAAAGCCAAGAACCTGAGCTATGCAGACATAGCAAGAAACGTTGCAATATCCAAGGCGTCTGTGGTAAATGTTGCCAACAAGTTGAAAAATACCAACAACGTTTTAGTGGTAACTTTAAACAATCGTCAAAATTGTCGCCGAGAACGCATCACCTCAACCTCAGGATCGCAAAATCGTCCAAACAGTTCTCTGGAACTGAAATGCTTCAAGCCGGATGATTTTAAGAGAGGTTCAGGAATCTGAAGTAAATATATCGGGAAGAACGTTACGTTTTGCAGGCGGCCAGCAAAAAAGCCAAACTGACACCCTGTATGCGAAATCGGCGGAAACTTTGGGCACAACTTCACAGGAACTTGACGCGGAATATGGAAAAAAGTAAGTTTAAAAAACATGTTTTTCCTTTCTCAAATAGCAGTAATGTGAATATTCGCACTTTTTTGTGGTTGTGTTTTTCTTCTTACAGGTCATCTTCAGCGATGAATGCCGATTGGAAGCGGTCACAAAAACAACAAATTTTGTTCGCATAAGAGCCGGAGAACGATATTGTGAAGATTGTGTGCTTTCAAGGGTCAAAAAGCCCCCCAGTGCTGTATAACCTCAGAGGGACCAGGTCCGCTACATTTTGGTGAGGGACCAATGCGCTCTGTCCAGTACGTGGAGGTGCTGGTAAACGTTTTGATGCCATATTTTGAAACCCTGAAGTGTCCGAAAGACAAATACACCTTTATACAAAATGGAGCTCCATGTCACACATCCAGAACGAGCATGAATTGTCTGAATTCAATGGAAATAATGGTTTTGCCATGGCCTGGCAATTCACCGGTCCTTAGCCCATCGAAAATTGTTGGGCATACTTCAAATCGGCTACCAGCGGAATAATACCACAATACAACAGCTTAAGGAAAACATCGAAGATATGTGGAATAATGAGAAAAATCTTAAGACGAAGATAACACAGTGCATAGCCAGTATGCCTCAACGAATTGCGGCCGTCTTAACAGCAAGGGGAGGAGCCACGAAATATTAGTTTAAAATAAATATTTTTAATGCAAAAATGTCAAGAAGCTTTTAATAAAAACAAATATGAAATTTTTTTTAAATGCTTTAAAACCGTTTGCTTTTTATTCACTCTCAAAGCCATAAATAAATATGTAATTTTTCTCATCGGTCATACTTCAATGGCCAGGTACTGTAACTTTGGTAAATTATTTATATTTTATATGAATTTATATCATTTTGGTTATTGTATAGAGAAATGCGACGCATATGACTCATGAATTTACATCACAACTCTCTCAAGCGTCACATATGACTCATTGGATAGGTAAGTTGTTAAGGAAAATTGTCATTTACGTCCTTTCGGGATTTCGGGATCCCGGCATGCAATGATGTTAATGGTGTTGGGCATGCATAAGAAAGTGAATGTTAAGGAAAATCAGTCCTGACTTTTAAAGATTTCGAGATCTCGAACTTGTTTGCGGGATTGAGGGGTACAACTCTGTGTACAAGATAGCAGTAGTGAGCTTTAATTTTTGGAGATGACTAACAGCTTACAAGAAAACTGCCAAATGTAAAATCACCTAAACCTTAAAACATTCGGCATAAGAAAAATTGCGAAAAAGAATTCGTTGAGAAAAAAATCCAACGAAATTGTTCGATCGGCAATGTTACTAATATTAGCGATCTTTAAGAAATCATATGTTAAGGAAAACTATCACCTACGGTGCTACGGAATCCCATGAGTGGTTTCGGAATTGTATTTTAGTTTAAGTTTTTTAAAAGAAATTTGCATTTAGGTTATTGGAACTCTGAGACCAAGACATCACCAGAAAAATATTGTTTCAAAGATTAAAAACAACTTAGAACAAAAGTGTTAATTGTAAAGGCTGATCAGATTGGTGTTACTTTTCCGAATAGGGTTTTCTTGACGGATCACGCGTGACTACTATCAAACCAAATACATAGTTTTTTCAGTATTCATTGACATTTTATCATGGAAAGGCAGCAACGTTTACAAATTGTACAATTCTAATACGAAAGTCGATGCTCTGAGCAAAGTGTTCAACGCGCGCTCAGACCAACTTATGGTTTTAAGCGTAGAGGCCCATTTTTGACTTAATGGCTACGTCAAAAGGCAAAATTGCCCCCAAAGCCGTTCAAGAACAGCCATTACATCCATTGGCAAAAACCGTCATAGGTTCATAATTCTTCAAAAACGAGGCTGGCGCCAATGTAACAGTGGCGAACGCTATGATAAGACTTTCTGATGCCGGAAATTGAAGCCCGTGATCTCTACAACATTTGGTTCTAACAAGACATCGAACAGCGCTACTTGCCATACAGCCGGTGAAACAATGGATTTACTGCGTGGTCGTTTCGGTGTGCAATTTATCTCCCGTCTCGGACCCGTGGAGTGACCACGAAGATTGTGCGATATCACATCTTAGTACTTTTATTTGTGGAGGTTCGATTTAGGCATTGGAAGCCAACATTATTAAAGCTCATTCAAATTTGGAGTTTATGGTTGGCCCAATTACGGCGCATTTGCGGCCAACATTTCAAATGGATTATCCTTAAAAAATAAATGTCCTGAATGGTTCCACACAAAAGTAATAAAGATCATGCATGAGCTGGTTCTTTCCCATCTTGAATTCCCTTTTTGAATGGTTGGAAAGATTTGCGCCTGCTTTGGCTATTATGTCCACTTTCTTGTTTTCTTCAATTTCCTTGTTTTCAAAGTTGTTTTTATTTATTTTTACTTGATAGAAGTACGCAAATAGTAAAATGTTTTGTTGATATACTCACTTCACAATCTGTATAAATAATACAAGCAAATAAATAAAAAGTTTTATTTATGCAACTATTTTAGTTTGAGCGAATCCTTAGAATGAGGTACAGAATTTATCAGCACATTTAGAGCCATTATGTCGCAACATGGTTCACGTGCTTCCTTCAATGGGAATCGGCATGTGAAATCTACTGATTTGTGCAATTTCTATGTATCCATTTCCTTTCCCTATGTGGCTTAAGGGGTTATACGCAGTTATGAAGCAAATAAAAGAGGGGTTGTCAAGGATTTATCCTGAAGAAACTTCAAAATATTTTAATTTGAAAATTTTTGGCGGTTATAAAAGCATCCTTCAAGAACGTAACAAAATTTTTTATTTATGAAAATGTTGATTATAGAGCGCGCTGCAGGCGATTTCTGGAACCTCCTTTAAAAAAAGACGATTTACGGTGTACATCGTAACTCAGGATTGGATTATCTGAAATCAAAAAACCAAACAAATTTTTTTAATAAATATATTAGATTATCTAGTAATTAATCGTTCGGCTAATCAAAATAGTGAATTTTCACAAAATGGCAGCTTTTAAAAGAAATGATTTCGATTTTTTACGTTAAAATTTGGCCGTAAATTGATTATAAAATGGAAAATAAGTATCAGATTTACAAAAGGAACGATTAATTACTAGAAAATGTATCTTTAAAGATTGAGTTAAAACGGTTGACCGATCAAACAAGCCGTTTTCGAGATATCGTGTACACCGACTTGAAAAATGCCGTTTTGAAAAAAACACGTTTAAAGTTTCAATACCTACCTTAAAACGTGCCGAGGCATCTCTACATATTTAGGTATAACTCCGAAAGTATTGCTTAGATCTACTTCAAATTTCGTGCGTATACTTTTGAATATATGTAAATTACAAAAATGCAATAAAAAAAATCGATTTTTTGAAAGTCATAACTGCGTATAACCCCTTAAGGTTTTGCGCTCTTCTTGGGTGCCACGAAATTTATAGAAATTGCTGCGGGATATCTGCAGCCTTTCTGCATGCCTTGCGATAATGCTGCGAGCGCTTAGCAATACATTTTTTCTTCTACCTGATCAGCTTCCCCTACTCATTATTCGCCTCAAATGAGTTCGGCTGTTTTTAAAAGCACTGTCGTGTTTCCACCATGTAGCTGGTTATTTGAGAGAGGCTTCCTTGTATCATTAGTTAGTTTTTAAGGAGCGCTCTTTCTTACAAGCTCGCTTGCCGCCATGTGGCTTTGTAATACTTCGGATATCATACCAGATCAAAAGTTACCCGCATTTATACCCAGGACCCATGGTGATGTTGACTGTTTTCTTCGATTGTCAAGACGTAGAGCACCATGAGTACCTTCCTTCGGGCCAGACAGTCAACAGAGAATATTATTTATCCCTTGTGAAGTGTTTGAGAGATTCTGTACGTCGCAGACGGCCGGAAATGTGGGCAAAAAATTATTAGATTTTGCATGATGGTAACGCGTCATCGCACCGAGCTCAAATTCCACTGGATTATTTGGCCAAACTTCAAGTAAATACCATCGCGTAAGCACCGTATTCACCTGATATGACCCCGTGCGACTTCTTTTAGTTTCCCAAGTTGAAGTTACCACAGTCGATAGAGGAGATCAAAAATGCGAAGAAGGAGCTGTAGTTGCCCTACCAGCGACAGGGTTAAACGTTGTTACATGGGTGTTGCTTCAGACGGGTCATATCTTGAAGAAGATAAAATAAATTTGCCTGAACTTTAACTCTGTTTTGTTTTATTTAAACATACCCGGTACTTTCTGATCATAGGGCATATACTCACGACAGCACCATAGTGGTATCCAAGACTGTATGAGGAATATTTTATGCTACGAGGGGTGCCTTTTATATGTCGGGATTAGAGAACAAAAACAAATTTTAATCATCGAAAATCACTTTATTGTTTTTAAAAATATTCTCCATGAAGATCTATACACTTTTGAATGCGTTTGAACCAATTGTCGAAACACTTTTGCCACTCTGAATGAGGTACCTCCAAAACATGCATTCTGAATGCCGCAACCGCTTCTTCAGGTGTCGAAAAACGTTGACCTCTCAGTTTGCTTTTTACGTACGGGAATAAAAAGAAGTCATTCGGTGCCAAGTCAGGACCATGCGGCGGATGACCCATTAATTCGATGTTTAGGGTGCTCAAAAATGCAGTTGTTTGAGCCGATGTGTGAGAGCTCGCATTGTCCTGGTGAAGAGTGATCCGTCTTTGGCGATTGGTTTTCCTAATTTCTTGGAAGACAACTGGCAAACAAATGGTTGTGTACCACTCAGAATTTACTGTTCTGCGTTGTTCTAGTGGTAAGGTTGCGACATGTCCAGTTCTTCCGAAAAAACAGGCGACCATTTGCTTGGAAGTGCTTCGTGCGCGAACAACTTTTGATGGATTTGGCTCATCTTGAAACACCCATACAGTCGACTGCTGTTTACTTTCGGGCTCATATGCGTAAATCCATGATTCATCACCTGTTATGATATCATAGACGTGTTTCGAACCCCCGTGATCGCAATATTGAATGTATGCTGGTCCCACTAATGCCTAAGATTGTCTCAATCTCACGATAGGTCACATGACGATATTGCAATATCAGTTCGCGCACAGTGGTTTTCGGAACAACAACTGATTTTGGACGACTTCACGAAATTCGTCTTGGAGTGAACTACGACCACGATTGAATTCACCATACCATCGATAAACACTGGTCCTTGATGGAGCTTCATCGCCAAAAAATAAATTAAGTTCATCCATGCAATGTTGCTGAGTTAATCCACGTCGAAAGTTGTAAAAAATAATCGCACGAAAATGTTCACGATTTAATTCCATTTTTGGACCGAGATGAATCTTTTAAGTTACTGTAAGCAACACAAATAGCGCTGGTATTTCAAAACGTTCTGAGTACGTAAAAGCCAAAAAATGTCAAACTTTGCGATACAGCTGTCAGTTGCCAGATTGCAACACCAGGGTTGCCAAATCCCGACATATAAAGGGCACCCCTCGTAATAGCTTGATCCGTGGATAGCCTCAAAAGATGAACAGTTTTACCGTGACAGTATACGAGATCTACCAGAAAGATGGGAAAAAGTAGTAGCCAGCGACGGGTAATACTTTCAATGATTCACTTGTAACCATTTTTTCTGAATTAAGTTGTATTTTAATAAAAAAAAAAATGGCGAGAATTTAGCTGCGCATCTATATTTAGTAAAAAAGTTATTCAAAAACAAAATGTAGTGATTAATTTTGCGCCACCTTGGTTGCTATTAAAGCGAAATGAATTTGTATTATATGAAATAAACTCTTTCGTTTATTTGCTTTGACTGCTTACGCATTTTGCCTAGAAAATATTTAACAAAACGAGTACTTAATATTTACATATTTTAAATATAAACGAATAAATATTGCCTTGAAAACTTTAATTTGAAGTTTTCATAATACGGAAATAATGCAAAAGCAACCAAAACAGAAAAAAAAAAAACAAAATAAAGTAAGAAATATACATAAAAGTAGACACAGCTGATGCTCCGCAATCTGTTTGCACAGAACTTCTTGCTGCTAAGCGCAAAGTAAAGCACAAAGCCGAAGACGCAATTGTTAAGAGTTATCTATCTACACACACATATACATATACACACACATATACATATACAAATACATATAGATATACACATACATATGCATGTCCACATGCTTGTGTGCGCATTATTTGCTTGTAAATTCAGCGCCCACACACAGTCAAGTACACGGAAATGGCCGTGCAACTTTGTTCGAAAAATATTACAATGTAGCAACAACAAAAACAATACGAAGACTATCCCAACATATGTAAGTAGCAGCTACATAACCAAAGATAGCTAACAATTTTGCTCTAATTGCAATGGCACGACATTGCCACTGCTTCATTTACAATAATTCTTTGGAAATGCACTTCCTGCTCTGGTAAGTTGAAAATACTGCTGATACTAAATAAAGCCAATTATTTGCTCTTCTTGCATTTTTATGAGCATCACGAAATGTGGCAAAGCTTTGTAAACAATTTTACCAATGTATCACTATACGCCCTTGCAGCAATATTGCAGCAATGTTGCAGCTCAACTACTTAATAGTTTGCACGCTTAATGTGTGGGCTCTGCGGTAGGACCTGTGGAAAAATCCACTTATACGATACTAGTTGGCAACTAGTGAAATAAGGACTGTGAGAAATGCGTTTTTTTCACTTCGCAAACATAAGCAGTTGGTATGAATATTAGATGGCGATATCCTAGAAAAAGGTCTATTGGCTACGGCGCTTTGGATAGTTCGAAATTGGTACGAAATGTAACAGATGAGGTTTAGTGCGCTCTGCATACTTTTTTTCATTATTTTCGAACTAGTTTCGAATTCTTCACATTATATATGCACTAGCAAATACCTGACATGCGCCGATAAGGCAAAGTACTAGGTGGCGCAAAATTAGTCACCCTATCGGAAGGTTTATAATTTTTGCATATGGCGTCGTACGTCAATCATATTTGACATTTGTGAAGTAGGCAGCTGTAGTACACAAACAGACAAACAATGGAGCACGTAAAGGTCAAAATAAGGGTTTAAGTTACCCAACATATTTTGTATGTTTAGTAAAATATTTTTTTTATTTAGTAAAAAAATTTTAATTGTTTTTTTTATTTAGTAAAAAACTTGTAATTGTTTTTTTTTGTTTATTTAGTAAAAACCTTAATAAAAAAATTATATAATATATTTTTATTTAGTAAAAATATTATTTAATTTTTATTTTTTTATTATTATTAAATTTTTTAAATTTCTATTATTAAAAATTTATTTTATTTTGTAAAAAAGTACTCAAAAACAAAATGGGATGATTAATTTTGTGCCACCTTATATATACGAAGCAGACAAGCAATGGAGCACGTAAAGGTCAAAATAAAGATTTAAAGCACCCACAATATTTTCTTATTTAATAAATTTATTTTTTTTTATTTATGTAGTAAAAAATTTAGTACAAAAACTATTTTTTTTATTTTCTAAAAAATGTATTCAAAAATTTATAATTTTTTTTTTATTTAGTAAAAAAATTATTTAATTTTAATTTTTTTATAATAACTATTTGATTTGTTCGCAGGCAAAATTGCCGCTACACGTACCGCAATTAGACTGACGGGCTCGAGCTATAAGCTCAACCTTCCTTATGGGCACTCAAGCACCCTTAGAAACTTCGAGTTCATCCCTCTGTCTACAGATCAGTGTATACCCTCGTTTAGTCCAACCGGAACCTTCTCCACTCATATTCCGTCAGGGGAAGAGTGGAACGGGGGATACATCGAAGTTGGACGGAAAGGTTGGCGGATGATTCTTTTGCGAGGAGCTCCCCATCAGACTCAAATTCAGGTTACCGGACCACTGCAGTATGTTCCAGGCAGAGGTAGCCGCAATCAAGGAGGCAGCTGATTGGCTGTTCACATGCGTCCTAACAGTCAAGAAAGTAAATATTTGTTCCGACAGTCAAGCGCCAATAAGGGCCCTCGGGTCAATGACGGTGCATTCGAAACTGATCAAGGAATGCTTGACCTCACTTTCGAGTGTGTCCGAATTCTTTGACACAAGCTTCATCTGGGTGTTGGTCACAACGATATTGACATCGCGCCAGCTCAGCGAGCGTTGGGCAAGTACACAAACTTGTAAGGTCGCGAAATCGTTCTGGCCACGTGTGGATTGGCCAGCTCTCAAATCTCGTGGGTTTTCTCACAGGTCACTATGCGCGAGGAATGCATGTTGTGAAACGTGGAATCACCTCGAGTCCTTTTTACGCTGGATGTATAGAGGATGAGGTGGAATCATCTCAGCACCTTCTCCTTAGCTGCCCTGCTCTGTCGGGGCTAAGATCCGGGCATCTTGGCTCTTACTTCTTTGCTACGCCTGCTGATATAGCTGGCGCTGACATTAAAAATCAGATGAATTTCATCAGCAGCACAAAGCGGTTGACGCAAGTTGACGCGGTTGATTTAGCCAGTTCCAAAAGCGCCACACGCATCTTTTCTTTTCTGACTGACACTGCAGCAAATTATAAGGATGCGATGGGAAACGGTCACCTGATAAAGTGTCAGCTATAATCAAACAAAAATAATGCACTCTCTATTTGGCTTTCAATTCACAAGCGACAGCGTAAATACTCCGCATGAATGCCAGTCAGTGCCAGTCGACTCCCATTGCTACTTAAAACTAAGCATACAAACGCAGTGCGAAGCCATTTATCAACTAACAAAATGCACATTTTCACCATTTTTTATTACTCAAAAGCGTAAGCAATGTCAACTTATGATAAACTGACATTTAAACTGTTCAATGAACATTTTTAGTTGAGACTACTATGCCTCGAGGGGTCAAGTGGAGCACGAATTTGCTTTCATTGGGGTTTCTGAATTTGGGTCAGTTGACCAGAGGGATACAATTTCTATTTAAGACTTTGTTTTATTTTGAGAAAACTTGCATTACAAGTTGAGGCTTGCCTCAAATCAATATTTGCACATCAATTACGTAATAAAAACACAATGAAAAGTGTCGTGCAGGGAAATTCTGAGAGTTTTGGCTAAGTTTTGTCTCCTAACGGACATACTCAAAAATGAGAGCTCAGTATTTCAATGAAAAAATGAGAGGAAAGAGGAGATAGATTTTAAGAGCGAAACCAAAATTCGCGGCTTCTCCAGCTGAGTGAGGACAGTGAGAGTCAAGCTGTTAGCCTCGCAAAAATAAAGTTCTGAAGAGTAGATGCCGATCATCCTTGACATAGTAACTACCGCAGCTAACATGCTACAAATAATGTCATAATAATTTGAAAATGTTACAAATTCTACAAATGGCATTTAATGTCATTGCGCTTTAATTTTTATGTTACAGACAGGCAGCCAGACAATTAATTTGCAATGAACAATGCAAAATGCTGCGCTATTGTTGCTGCACAAATTTGCATGTCGTTGCGCTCCCATTTTGGCGATTTGTATTGGACGAACAGTAGGGGTGTTAAAAATTCATTGGTTAAAAAAATTTATTTTTTAATTTGGTTAAAAATATTTTTGTGAGTTTTGGTGATAATCGGGTTTGGGATGCGGAATAATAAAAAATAATCGGTTTAAAAAAATGGATTTTTTACCTTGGTTAAACATCTTTTTTTACATATTGATTTTGTTGCCAATAGGAAACGAGAAACTAAAAAATAAGCGGTTTAAAAAAATGGATTTTATTCATTTGGGCAACCAACTTTTTTGATATTTTTGTTAATTTTGGTGCTAATCGGATGCGGAAAACTAAAAATTGGTCGCATTTTTTTATGGATTTTTTAATTTGGGTAACCTTCTTTTTCAATATTTTTACTGATTTTGTTACTAATCGGTACCAATATATTTTTTTTTTTGATATTTTTGTTAATTTTGGGGCTAATCGGATGCGGATGACTAAACAATTATCAATATTTTTATTTAAATTTTTTTAATTTGGGTAACCATTTTTTTAGACATTTTTAATGCAGAATATTGAAAAATAATCCGATTTTTTTAAATTAATTTTTTAATTTGGTTAACTATATTTATCCATATTTGCATGAATTTTGTGCTAACCGGAATACAAAAAAATTATAATTAAATTTTTTTTTAATTTGGTCTATCAACTTCTTCGATATTTTTTTAATTTGGGTGCTAATTGGAAAGCGGAATACAAGATTAAATTAGATTAGATTTGTGGGGGGTTGGACAAGTCCAAGCACTCAGTCAGTAGACCATTGTACTACACTCGGATAGATATCAGTAGAAAGAATAGAGATAGGAAAGATAAAAAGTGGATGGTAGGTAGGTAGGTAGGTAGGGTGGTTGTCGTAAGACACACTTAGACCTTCGGCAGGTCCATTGGGATACCACTGGAACTTATCCTTACTCCACGTGTTCCCTTTCAAACCATCCGGTTGCTTTAATAAACGAGCAGAGCTTCGTTAGTTTTAGATGGGCTATATCCGCTACATCGGTTAGAAATGCTGTATCGAGGGTGCGCAGCCTTCTCCTAGCTAGGCTTTCACACTCACATAAAAGGTGTCTGACTGTTTCCTCTTCTTCTGTATTTAGACAGCTTCTACAGAAATCGAAGTAAGGTAGTCCTAACCTTCTAGAGTGGCTGCATATTAAACAATGACCTGTTAATACACCTATCATTTTTCTTATAGATTCTCTGTTGAATCTTAGCAAGATCTTCGATCGACCGCTGTTCCAATTCGGCCAAGTCTGTCTGCTTAGTTCGCAAGTTGTGAGGTTTTGCCAGATTGTATTTACCTTTTTGATGGTTTCCCTGTCTATAAGTAATTTACAAGTGGCTATAGGCATGGGTATCAGCGCCTTATCCGGTTCGAGATCGAGCGTTGTACCGGATCTTGTGGATGCTAAAACGGACAAATTAGTTTGAGGTCACTCTTCCACAAATCTCTGAATCTCGGAATCAATGAATCCAGATGAATTTTAAGAGATCCGAAAGAATAGTATGAACTTTATCCATACTCAGTATAGCGCAACCCAATATCCTAAGTCTGATTCTGGAAAATGCAGGACAGCTACAGAGAAAATGCTCTGCAGTGTCGTCATTCTCAAGACAGGATAGGCATATCGGAGTGTCTACGACCCCCATGGTAGCAATATGCTGGCCACAGACGTTGTGGCCTGTGATTACAGGTTTAGGAGAAAGGTCGCTGTTTTCTGTTTGGTTCTTTCACAAAGCACGTGGCTACTCTGCACGAGTTCAACTCAGACCAACAACCTCTGTGGGTAGACCTCAAGAAGTCGTCAATCCATAGTTGAATCGATGCGGAATTGACACCTAGAAAGGGTTCAGAGCCTAGTGGCATACTTGCAGAGCCTTCATTTGCTAATTTATCAGCTAACTCGTTCCCTGTAATACCATTTTTTATGGTATTTTTTAATTTGGACAACCACCTTTTTCGATAGTTTTGTTCACTTGGGTGCTAATAGGGAAACGTGAACTAAAAACAAACTACATTTTTTTTAAGATTTTTTAATTTGGCTAACCGTCTTTTTCGATATTTTTATTGATATTGGTACTTATCGGGTTGCGAGATACTTAAATCTAATCGGATTTTTTTTTAATTATTTTTTTAATTTGGCTAGCCATCTTGTTCGACATTTTTGTAAGTTTGAGTGCTAATCGGGATGCGGAATACTAAAAATTAATCGAATTTAATTTTCTTTTTTATTAATTTGGTTAATAATTAATTTGTTCGATTTGTTTGTTAATTTACGTGCTAATCGGCAAGCGATTTTTTTAAATTAATTTTTTAATGTGGTTAATCATTTTTCTCGACATTTGTTGGGTGTTACTCGGGATGCAGAAAATATAATCAGCTTTTTTAATATATTGTTACAAAAAATATTTTTTTTAATGGATTTAAAAAAAAAAAAATGTAATGGATTATTTTAATTTTGTTGACCATTGTTTTCGATATTTTTATTGATTTTGGTATACTAAACTAAATCGGTTTAAAAAAAATGGTTTTTTTTTTAATTTCATTAACCATCCTTTTCCGAATTTTTTATGACTTTGCTTTATGAGTGCTTATCGAGGGTTACTAAATAATAATAAATTTGTTTTAATAGATTTTTTAATTTGGTTAAACATCTTTTTGCACATTTTTGTTGGTGTGCTGCTTTTTATTTTTTGATATTTATATTTTTTTTTTATTTTTTTATTTTTATTATTAAATTTTTTTTATTATTTATATTTTTTTAATATTCCTATTTTTTCATTTACTATACTTTTCTTCTATCATAAATACATCACAGCTAACATGAAGACAAATAATAGTGTTTGCACCTACTAAAACTCTAAATTTTCGTGAAAGTCTTGCAAGCCAATATTCTTACGAAAATACCCCAATTTAGAGTCAAATATCCTGCAAGCACTGCATACAATTTTGAATATCACAAAGCGACCACAGGAGATGGTCGTCTGACCGTTATAATTTTTCAAATTAATTTCATCAATTTCATGCCTGACTGAGTTTACTTCACTCACAAAATGACAGCCAATTCAATTAATGTAATTACTTTTGTCTCACCCTCTTTTAAACAAAGCGCAACAAGAAGCGCAAAAGAAGCGTGAATGTGTACACATAGTTATAAAGGGTCTTTCAAAAGACGCGCTTTGATGTTGATTTAAAATAAATGATGTAAAAATTTACATTATTTCAGGTTTCACTATTTGTATGCCAAACCGGCTCTCACTATTTACGAGTATATGCGAAAAATGACAGCATTTCAATGCACACTACAGGTACGTCTACAGGCTGTCATACGAGAACTAAAATTTTCATCGACTCGCTCACACAATACCACATTGAGCGCAGCAATGTCGATTCGAATGTTATGTCTCAGCTATGGAAACGTCTTCAGCTCATTCACAAAGGCTTTACTTTTAAAAAAATCTCTGTATACTATACCAATCGTTTTTCTGTCCTGGGCAGAACCAGTTTCTTGAAATTTTTTCAATAATCTTTGAATTATCGACTCATTCGGAGGATTATTTCGACTATAAAAGTCATGAATTTTGCGAATTGTTGCTCTTGAAGATCGATCATTTCATAATAAATGTCAATAATTTTAACGCGTTGTGCTCTCTTGTAACTTTGTACATCTGTCTACTTCCTAAATATCAGAGGTGACATAAAAAATGAATATGGAATTATTCACTACTAGACGCCACTTTTGAAAGGCCCTCTATATGTTGTAAAAAATGTATATTTATACTTATTTTTATGTCTACATGCATACATTAATTTGTATCTCGTGAAAATATCTACTGCAATTCATTTGATGCATTTTATCTGGAAAAAGATAAAAGCCGGAAGCGGATGCAATTGATGATACGCGATTAGTTTAGCGCTAGACAGTTGCTCTTTTTGTTGTGTTATTTTTTTTTTTTTTTTTGTTTTTGTTTCTCATGTTCACCGGCTTTGCTCTAAATTTTTGCATCACTTGATTACTTTACTTTCTGTTTGCAAACAAGTAATAAAAAAACAGAAATGTAGGTTCACTCATACAGTATTTTGTAAAATTGATGCATTTATTCTACTAAGTCAAAGATGACCATTTTTTCTGATATGCAAATATTATATATCTCCATGTAGTTTCTCAATGACTACACAAAAACTAACCAAAAGTTACTTTTGAGGTTATGTAAAAAAATATTATTTAGTACACGAAATTCTATCTTGAGGGAATTGCTCAAGTTGCTAACATTTTCTCTCGGCTCATTAAATTTTTCTCTACCCCTACCTTCTCTCTATTCGCATTGCCAACTAATTAGCCTTCCTACACTCGAGGAGACAACATCCAATTTCGCGTGCTCATTTGTCATTAACATCATGACTGGCTCTATTGACTGCCCTTCTCTTTTGGAAAATATTGCTTTTAATATTCCCTCTATAATTCTTCGCCATTCGGAATTCTTTCAAATTGCTTTCCCTAGAAGTTGTTAAGGTGCCAACGCTCTCACATCTAGAGCCTGTGCTGAACTCCATTTAGTCTTCAATGCTTTAAATTTTGATTTCACACAATCAAGCCCTATTTGACTAAATATTTCAGAATGTTTTTCTCTCCGCCACATCACTCGTGTCTTACCTCATGATGGGTCTTCTTCTCAATTTGGTGATAGATGGATATTTTCTGTCTCTTTTGCGTGAAACAGGTAAAAAGAAAACTCAGAGCAGAGTAATACAAGTATAACGTGTTAAAATGCACCACAAACATATTTTTTATAAAATTCTATTATAAGACTTTTAATAACCCAAAGCTGGTATTGCAACTTAAGCAACAGTCTTATGAAGCCTTTGAAAATATACTACCGCCGCCTTTTATCAGCTATGCCAGAGCACTGCCATTCTTCACTCTACCATCATAGATAACATAGATAACTAGATGTGAAACTTATTCATTTTGAGAGAGAGCGCGCCCATGAGGACGTTTCAAAACTTGCCAGCACTCACACACTATGGGATTTTGAACAGCTGATAGGCGAAATGGCAGACTGCCAGAAGAAACGCGCCAAAAATAACAGACGAAAACAGTTCGTTTTTGCTTAATGGAGAAATGACGTGTTGAAATGTTTATAATTATTTGTCTTAAAATTAATTCAATTGAAATGTAATAATTTAAATTGAAGTGAGTTTGTAGAATCCAAAGCTCGTTATATCCTTTTCGACTTCTACTTTTAATTAGTCATATGTACATAATGTAATTTTATTGAAAACTGTGTGTTGGTTTATGTAAATTTGTATATACGTAAATATTCTATGGTTGAAAAGCGTAGGTAAGGGAATTGAATTTGTGTTTGAGATATTTTACAAAAATTAAAGGTAATCTGCTTTAACTTATTCTGTTCGTTGTTTGAGAATTTTTTTTTTTTGTTACCCAATTTCTGTGTTATATTAAAAAATCGCAATAAGTCATGTTTTTAATTATAACTTATGTTTTTCGCGTTCATTACTTTATTATTATTGAATTACTTTTGTATTTCGGTTTTAAATAATTTCATTTACATATAAATTTTTAAATTTTTTGCTTATTTATGTACATATTTCATACGGATTGTGCTTATTTTTAGTATATGTAGGTGTTTACGAGTGATATAAGGCTATTGGGCAACCGCACACTAAATACTAACCTCAATGGTGGTGTGGAAACTAAAAATTCCAGACCTTTGGTTCAAAAATACCCAATTCATGTTTCTACCGGTGTGGCAATATTGGAAAATGTTATAAAAAATGCACATTTTTCAGCGGTCTCACGAGAAAAAGAGTTTCACATCTAGTCATCTATGATAGATAATAAGATGTGAAACTCTTTCATTTTGAGAGAGAGCGCGCCCATGAGGACGTTTCAAAACTTGGCAGTACTCACACATTATGGGATTTTGAGCAGCTGATAGGCGAAATGGCAGGCTGCCAGAAGAAACGCGCCAAAAATAACTGACGAAAACAGTTCCTTTTTGCTTAATGGAGAAATGACGCGTTGAAATGTTTATAATTATTTGTCTTAAAATTAATTCAGTTGAAATGTAATAATTGAAGTGAGTTTGTAGAATCCAAAGCTCGTTATATCCTTTTCGAGTTCTACTTTTAATTAGTCTCATGTGCATAATGTAATTTTATTGAAAACTGAGTGTTGGTTTATGTAAATTTGTATATACGTAAATATTCTATGGTTGAAAAGAGTAGGTAAGGGAATTGAATTTTAATTTGAGATATTTTACAAAAATTAAAGATAATCTGCTTTAACTTATTCTGTTCGTTGTTTGAGATTTTTTTTTTTACCCACTTTCTGTGTTATATTAAAAAATCGCAATATGTCATGTTTTTAATTATAACTTATGTTTTTCGCGTTCATTACCTTATTATTATTAAAATTAGTTTTGTATTTCAGTTTTAAATAATTTCATTTACATATAAATTTTTAAATTTTTTGCTTATTTATGTACATATTTCATACGGGTTGTGCTTATTTCTAGTATATGTAGGTGTTTACGAGTAATATGCTATTGGGCAACCGCACACTAAATACTAACCTCAATGGTGGTGTGGAAACTAAAAATTCCCAATTTTTGTTTAAAAAAATACCCAATTCATGTTTCTACCGGTGTGGCAATATTGGCAAATATTATAAAAAATGCACATTTTTCAGCGCTCTCACGAGAAAAAGAGTTTCCCATCTAGTCATCTATGTCTACCATATTCCCCTTCTGACTACCTACCAGTATATTCCCCTTCGCTTTTAAAACTGTTACTCTCTCACACAATTCACTTCTGTAACTGTTCAGCTCATTCGATTGTCAATTGTGAGCAAATTGAAGCGAATTCCGCGGATCTTTGTTATTTTTTCTTAAAAGAGTAAGTTACTGCATATTGGGTTCTGATTGGGTATTAATTTAAACATAAGTGTAAGGTTTAAATTGTTAATCTAATAGTTATAATATAAATAATTTGTAACCAAAAGTCTAATAAATTTACATATTTTATAGAATTTCCTACAACACACTTAAAGCACAGTTTTTCATTTCACACCCGATTTCACAACGAGAAGTAGATGAAAACGAAAAATACTGGTGAGAGTTGACTACTACTTTGTTCAAATTTCAATATAATACGAGTATGTACTGACATAGGTTACCGTACATTATTGTTGTATTTTTTTTTTTTTTGCCCGCTCTACCAGAATCCATTGAAGCAATCTAGTAACCTTGTGTGTTTTCTTTATTGCATAGTGTTTTGGTGCATAAGCTACCCTACACATTTTTTTACCAGAACCCATCGAAAAAATCTTGCAAGTTTTTTGGTTTTTGTTTTTATATTAGTGCATAGAGTTATTCCCCGAATGAGCCGGTAAAATTTACTCGCTAATAATTGAAAAATGCAATTCCCTGAATAAATATTTTCCGCCAACTGCTTGAAAAAACAAATACTTCCAAATTCATAGCCATCTGCAACGTTTGTTTATTCTAATTTTACATTTTAATAATTTTGCTCTATAATATCTTGCTTAAACACGTACTTTTACCTCGATTACAATTAAGAATTGTATTTATGAAAATATTTGTCTAATCCCCTCCTCCCAAATCGCATATTTGTCATTCCATCAGCGCGAACTTTTTCATCTTTTGGCAAACTTTATTTCCCTTTTCCCGAATTTTTAATATAATTGGAATTTGTTTGTGTATTTTGCACACCTTTTGCGTATTTTTCATTTAATTTGGGAGTTTTGGCACGCTTTATTTGTTTGCAATCAGCGAAATAGAATTGAAGAAAAAGTAGAAAAAAAATGTTTATCTTTAGGTCACGTTCGTGCAAATTAGCCAAGTTTGCGCCAAAGTCGATAAAGAACCAAGCGGAGGAAAAAAATGAAATATTTCCAAGTAACAGACGAAAACAGATTCAACAGCAGTAATAAAGGTGTAAAATTAAAAAACAAGTAAGAAAAACGAATTTAATAAATCAAAATAAATATAAAAAAATTTAATTTGCGATTTCATTTGGGTAAAATGAGGCAGTGTTGAGCTTATACGGTAAAATATAAAATTCATACTTAAAGCAAAAGAGAGGTCACTGTACAATTTCGTGTTTATTTGCACTCTTTGCCACACTTCGACGGAACACTGCAAGTGATTCCAGTTCAGAGTAAAATTTTCACACCTCACTTAACTTCTATTATGCACTTATTTGCCATGAAGTTTTACAGCCAATGGCCAATCACCTGGGGTGATTAATAACAAAGTAGTTTTCTAATGTGAGTAAAGTGGCATAAGGAAAAATTTATTAAGTGTAATAAATTTACCAAACTCGTGAAATAATTCGTTCATTTAGCATATTAAAACACTCACATAAAACTCCGTTACATAATTAGAATAACACTAACACAGCATCTGAGCGATAGGGCTTGTAAACAAAGAGCGAGAGCAGCTAGTGAGGTGCTGAGCAAGCGATGCTGCACTAACGAGAGAGAGACATGTTTGCTTTTGTAATTCGTCATACTCATAACTAGAAAATCAATTTATTTGAAATACAATTGATTTGAGAGGTAATCGCATCGAATACAACAATAAATTTAAATGGGTACAACAACTTAAAAGCATAACCTACATTTGTAGTTAAAAGAAACCAAGTTTAAAGAATTTTTTTTATTCTGTATACTCGTATTATTATTATGAAGAGATTTGTGACTGCCACCTAAAATACTTACATTTATGTTTAAAAGCATTTCTTATATAAATACATACAAAACACTGCAAACTTCAACTTTATCTCTGTCGAGTGAATACGTCCGAGTGTTTCTCAAGGGAATGTTCGCGCCGAAGACGAATTCAGAGAGATGTTTTGGCAGTTTGTGAAAAATTGTAGCGGTGGAATATATTGGAATATATAAATAAATGGTATATATAAAATAAATTTTTATTGGAATATATAAAATAAAAATATATATTATTGTAATAATCAAGACATAATCAGATAGTCAGAATCCTAAAGTATGCCCTTTCAAATGAGCTATAGATGAAATCCATCACTTCTTCAACGGTTAGGGGTAGTCAGAATTAAAAAAAAAAAAAATTTTTTTGTTTTTTCCATTTTCTGAAGGTATAAAAAACGATGTTTTTCGAACTGGTGATCACTGTAGCTTAAAAACCACTTGGCAGATTTCAATAAAATTTATACTGCTTTTGAAAAACATAAGAAACTCGTCCCTGATCGATGGATTTTTTTCCAAAAATTTCGATTTTTTTTAAACCATTGAACAAATGAAAAAATATTTTCATATTGTTAATTTTGAAAAAAAAACTTCGATCAGGCACAAGATTATCTAATAGGTCTATTTATAAGTTCGTGCGGTTTTACAACAGATGGCGTAACTTGATTATTATTCCATCGATCCACATTTCCAAACATTCATTGGAGAGCTACTGTCGTAAGGCACAAACGTCAGTATAAGTTTTTTATTTGAAGCGTAAACAACAATATTTTTACCACACTTGAAAATGTCGAATTTCGTGCCAAATAATGTGTTTTTGCGGGGAATTCTTCTTCATTATTTTAATATGAAGAAAAAAGCAGCCGAAAGTCATCGTATCTTGGTGGAAGTTTATGGTGAGCATGCTCTATCTGAGCGAACGTGCCAGAAGTGGTTTGCACGCTTTAAAAGTGGTGATTTTGGCTTGGAAGACGAAGAACGCGAGGGTGCGCCGCCAAAGTTCATGGATACCGAATTGGAGGAATTGCTCGATCAAGATCCGGCTCAAACGCAAGAAGAGGTTGCAAAAACTTTGGGAGTTGATCAATCAACCATTTCCAAACGTTTAAAAGCCATGGGAATGATCCGAAAGGTAGGCCATTGGGTGCCGTATGAATTGAAGCCAAGAGACGTTGAACGCCGTTTTATGGCATGCGAACAACTGCTTCAACGGCACAAAAGAAAGGGTTTTTTGCATCGAATTGTGACTGGCGATGAAAAGTGGGTCCATTACGACAATCCAAAACGTCGGGCAACGTATGGATACCCTGGCCATGCTTCAACATCGACGTCGGCGCAGAATATTCATGGCCTGAAGGTTATGCTGTGTATCTGGTGGGACCAGCTGGGTGTTGTGTATTATGAGCTACTGAAACCGAATGAAACGATTACGGGGGATGTCTACCGACGACAATTGATGCGTTTAAGCCGAGCACTGCGAGAAAAACGGCCGCAATACGCCGATAGACACGACAAAGTTATTTTGCAACATGACAATGCTCGGCCACATGTTGCACAAGTGGTCAAAACATACTTAGAAACGCTCAAATGGGATGTCCTACCCCACCCGCCGTATAGTCCAGACCTTGCGCCATCCGATTACTATCTCTTCCGATCGATGCAACATGGCCTGGCTGACCAGCACTTCCGTAATTACGATGAAGTCAAAAAATGGATCGATTCGTGGATTGCGGCAAAACCGACCGAATTTTTCACAAAGGGAATCCGTGAATTGCCAGAAAGATGGGAAAAAGTAGTAGTAAGCGATGGACAATATTTTGAATATTAAATTTGTAACCATTTTACGTCAATAAAGTTTCAAATTTCGAAAAAAAACCGCACGAACTTATTCATAGTCCTATTATTAATAAAACTTATTTCTCTTGTCCGATTGATTTTAGATGAATCTCCAAGGACTTGTGATGATCATCGCAAAGGACTTCTGGAGAAACGGGCTCCACACAAACAGCAATAACTTTTACAATTATTAATTTTTTGTTTGAAATTTTGCTTAAGGAGCACATCTAGTGTGAAATTTTCAAAAAATTGATTTTTTTCATATTTCGATAGGTTATACCTTTAAAAATAACATACTAAAATTTTAAATCGATATCTTAAATAGTTTTTGAGCTATTTAAAAGAGTAGCCGCTCGGCAGTTAGATAGCTGCATTGCATCTTTAAACGCGGTTTTCTTGAAACAGCATTTTTCGAATTTGCTGGAGTGATTATTCGGAGACAAATGATCCGATCGCTATAAATTTTTTTTGCATCTTCTCTATATAGTTCTCCATACGATAACCCTCCAGTTTTGATCTGATCAAAAATAGGATTTTGGCAGGCCAAAAACGACCAAAATTTGGGTAAAATGTTTCAATATTTTTCTCAACATGCCGCCATTTTGTCAATTTTTGATTTTTTTGTTCGCCCGAGGGTCAAACAATATATTTTCGTTTAACGAGAATTTTTTTGGTTTAGGTTTTATCAACGGAGAAGGCTGCAATCACTCCAGCAGTGAAGGACCTTGTTTTTTTGGCGCCGCCGGATTTTAATTTAATATATTATTCCAAAAATTTTACTGTGTATTCTCAAACGATACCCTCAACATTTTAAAACGATTGATTTACTTTTTTTTTTTTTTTTTAATTCCCAAAAATTACCTTTTTTTAGGCTATCACACTAGGTGTGCCCCTTAAGTCAAGTCGAAACATGATGTATTAATGCTATGTTTTTACTTTTGTAAAATAAATCAATTGACTAGCAAAAAAAATTATTGAAAATCATTATTTTGTCGTTCCTCTGACTACCTCTAACCCCTTAATTTTACGGAAAAAAACTCCAAAGAGCGCTAGGCCCTTTTTTATTGCATATTTAGTTTTCTTTACTTGAAACTTTCGCTTTGAATTTCGAAGAATTTATTTCCTTACTATTTTGATCATCGAGCTATTCGAGGATAATTAATCTGAGCTATTCGAAGATAATTAAAACAAATAATTTCATATATTTAATACATACCTATGTTTGTACAAACTCAACTAAAACTATTATTTTTAACAATAAAATAAGCTTAAGTCTTCCTTCATTTTAACGCTGTTTTTTCTATTATTTGAACAGCAAAAAAAAAGCAGAGCACAAACAACGATTCAATCAAATGAATCGTGTTTTTTACGCCACTTCTCATGTTGTACTATAACTGTTACCCCTGTCTCTGTACTCGCAAGGCAATGAAAATATGTAGTGACAGGACCAACCGTTCGTGCTTTTAAAGAAGAGAGTAAAATTCATTGTTTCTCAACTCTTTCTAATATTTCTTGTCGAGTGGATGCCGATCATTTGCTAAACCGAATCTATCATAGCCAATCACATTCAATCACACTGTGCGCGAAGAAAAGCGAATGAGTGGATGCAGGAGTATTTACTTATGTACTTATGTACAGAAAAATGCCACTGCTCAGCGAGTATTTCATTAAAAGTTACACTCATACGCGTATTTCCATACCCTTTTCCTCTTGCTCACATTTTATTCACGTGCCCATTCCCTTATTCATGCCAGCTATTGCCGTAGTGAGCTTCAGCTCATAAAATATTTGCCATTCTCCACACGAAGTATTCCATTGATTTATTAACACCTTCGGTTTCTATGTAATTATGCTTTATTGCAGTTGTTTACCATAACTTGCCTATCACTTTGATGAATTGGTGCTAATTCTATTAAGGCAATGTAATTTACTCTATTTTATTCATTTACATAAATTTCATTATAAAGTTTTCAAGTCATTAAAATGGCAAAATGTATGCAAAAGTAAGAGTGACTGATAGGTTGGCGGAGCATATTATGGATTTTTTTCTTTTTTAACGCTAAATATATTCAGAGTTTCGTTTTCAGAGTTTTTTTCTTTAACATTGAAGATTTTCATTGCTTTGGTTCTGTGTCTGAACACTTTTTTTGTGCTCTAATATTTATTTGAGTAGAAAACAGTAGTAAAACATTGTGCTGCTTTCAATTAAAAAATTGTTGATATAATTTATTTTTTTTTTAATCTAAATTATTAAAAAAAAAATTTATTTAATATTCACCTGGATAAATGAGAGCGCACTTCGATGAAAATTGCTGCTAGATCGTTGGTAAATAAAGAAAATAGAAGATAACCAAGGCTTATTTTCGACCTCATTTGGCAGAGGCAAAATAAGTTTATGTTAGGTTTCCTGAGTCGAGGTACCGAAATATTTACAAAATTTTTCATTTTCAGAGGAGATACCGACCCAGCTTTGGGAATTAAAGTTTACTTTTAGCAAAATCAATATATTTGATTTTATCCCCAAGTGTCTTTGCCGCCAATTTCCCTTTCAAAATTATTCTCAAAATATTTGTATTTGGCACTTCTAACCATTCAAATAACTTCTTTGCTCTAAACTGAAATCCGATTCTGAAAATAGTTTGTTTTGTACCTTTTCCAATAATCATATATTTTAACGGGATAATCAAAGATTTTTTATGGGAACGTGAAAACGAAAAAGGTTTAGTAAATTCAAAAATCTGAAAACTATAGACAGCCGTAGGTCTGCATTTCCATTAAAATTTATTTAGAATATTGTTCAAGGAGTACTTGACTACCCTTATCTCTTAGAAAGGAGTAGTTTTAATGTTTCGAAACGCAGTCTTCGACTATCTTCTCTCTTCTATTGGGAAATTTTCAAACCAATCAGTGCTCTCTTATCCAGCAGAGCTTTGTGCGAGTTCAATATGAAATTGAAATTTGAAAACGGCGAGCCAAGAAGCACCAAGAGAATGGTAACTTCTACAACACTACGGCCTAATAAAAAACCCCTTTCGTTGTATTCAAAGCTCTGGAAAGTAAAAGAGTAGATAGTCAATAAGGAAAGCAGAAAAGTATTAGAAGGAAAGAGATAGGATAAAATACAGACTGAGACACAGACACAGACAGATACATAGACAGAGACAGAGATAGCTAGACCTGTGAGCATTTTTCAGATTATTTGACAAATCAAAAAGTATCCTTCAGCTTGAGAGAACGAATATTACACATTCTCATGATATCGGAACCCGAAATTGGTTGCTTTGCTCAAGCAAAGGCAGGACACTCACGGAGAAAATACTCAGCGCTATTCGCCTCCTCTAAGCAAGACAGGCAAATCGAGTACTCAATGATACCAATAGTGGCCACATGTTGACCCCATGGGTTGTGTACTGTAATAATTACCGACCATCAACCGATCGTCTTTTCTTTCAAGTTTTAGAAAAAAGTTCGACTGTTTTCCGCTCGGGATTGCCAAAAACATACATAATCGCATATGCAATTCGTGATTCCTGTTGAACTGATTCAGATCATTGGTTCTGGTACCTGTTGGGCTAATCACTGATCCACGTATTCCGTCTTGCAGCATAATTAAGCCCTTCTTACATTCTTGAACAATCTTTGAGGTTTGCTTCGCGTTCTCCAGGGCCTTCAGTGCAGCCTGACTGTCACTAAAGACTCCAATCTGTTTCCGCTCCATCTCCTCTCAAGTATCCATTCTGTCACTTTCAGAATGGTGAAAATTTCTGTTTGGAAAACAGTTGCCATTCCTCCCATAGCCTAATGGTACTTATTACTCTCATTTAAGTACCATCCGGCTCCAGAACCTCTTTTATTCTTGCACCCGTCGGTAAAAAAAATATCCGTTAAATTTCATTGAACTCACTCTGGATTACACCACTGCTACCGCTCATGGAAGTCTGACATCAAATCTCCTTTCAAATGAAACTATGGGCATAACTCGTCCTTAGTCACCATAAACAGTGAATACTGCTCAGATAGCATCTTAAAGATTCCTCAGTGTTCCGAGGTTCCGTCGTCGTGGCAGAGACCATGTTTATTGAGCCTACAAATTGCTTTTACTGCTTCCCGTTGCATCTTAAGATCCAACGGGAGCAAATAAAGTATAGTGTTAAAGGACAAGGGCGAAAATGTTATACGTTTCATCAAAGCGCAGCGGTTAAAATGGCTGGGTCACATTACAAGAATGGACGGGACGGGGGCGCAGAAGAAAATCATAGAAGCCAGAGCATTCAACACTAGAGCAAGAGGAAGGTCGTGAACAAGATGGGCCGACGAACTAGAGGACGACATCAAGAAACTTAGGATAACGAACTGGAATAAAGTCGCAAGCGTTCGAGTCGTATGGAGGTCCCACGTGCAGCAGGCCAAAGCTCACAAAGAGCTGTAGAGCCAAAAGATGATGATGTTTAAGGCATCGCCGAAGGTTTTAATCTTTAATGCGTGATCCACCTTCAGCGAAACTTTTGCTTACCACGCCAGCCTCTTATCCAAGATTACTCCTAGTTATTTAACTTCGTCAGCAAGACTTAGTGTCACACCTTTCAGTGTTCTAGGGCTAAGTCCGTCTAATTTCCATTTAATCATGAACAAGACAAAGGTAGTTTTGTTCGGATTAACAGAAAGTCCTAGTCTCGTGCACCAGTCATCGACTTTATCCAGAATTCGCTTGGCCTTCATGCAAAGCCTTCTTAGGGATTTATCCGTTGATAGCGCACAGACATCGTCCGCATATACTTGGACATGAAATCTGAGTTTCGCATCTCCGTTAGCAGATAGTCTACGACGAAACACCATAACAGCGGAGATAGAACACCCGCTTAGGAAACGTACTTGATTGGCCCTGTCAGTAATTAGTTCATCACTGTTCTCTCATCAGCGGTTAGCAGCCTCTCAGAAAGCATGGAATATATCAATTTAAAATGATTAGATTAATTCCGTGTCGGTCGGCAGACGAAAATATTGAGTGAAAAGTCCCCTGGCTTCGGAATTAATACTATTCCTACGCATCGCCATTGAAATGATATGTGACCAAGAGCAACACAGGCTGCGACAATCCTTTTTATGACTTCAATCAACCTGTATCCTCCTTTCTTTATTGGATATATTCCGTCAGATCCACGGGACTTAAAAATATTCAAAGGAAGATAAGGAAAACCTTATCGATCCCTCTGTCACTGTCTGTCAATGCTGCTTCCGAAAAATCCATTTTTCATAGTTTGAAGTATAAGGTAAGTTAGTACCAGTAACTACAGAAAATTCGGTAAAACGCTGTATTGAAAAATTGTTTATAATATTTCACTGAATTCAATACTCCAACCACTGCGAGAGAGAGAGAGAGAGAGAGAGAGAGAGAGAGAGAGTTCCAGCCACGTGTGCATTGAGAATATTTCATTGGCGTTAAATTTCACTTGTTTTTTAATGTAAACAAAGCGTGAACGCCTTGAAATATGCAACAATTAAAGTGTGAAATAACCAAATAAAAGTGGAAGGGAACTCAAAGGAGGAACTCACAGCGTGCGCGTGAAATATGCACAAATAGGCGAGGTCAATCAAGAGCACTGCAATTGTGCGCGTATATTTTTACGTTATTTCTATTTTTATTGCCTTTGTGGGCACTCGCTTTCACAATTTTTTTGTGCTATTATTATTTTTTATTAATAGTTTTTTTATAATTTTTTTTATTAGTTTTTTTATTATTATTTGCTCAACGCAATATGAACTGATGTGTATGCTTGCCAGAGGCACTTGTTGTGTGTGTGTGTGTGTGTGCGTGTGTGACAAGGGCGGCGAGTATGCGAATTTAATTTCTTTATTGAAAAATTGTTGCCCAACAACTACAATGCACAGCATAATTTTCAACGGAAATATCAGTAGCGGGTAAGGCAGTAGTATGGATGGCAACTGTAACGGTAATTCTTGGCGGACACATGGCATGAAGCTAAGCCGCTAAATCACAACTACAATTTCAAGCGGCTCTATTTTCTTGGCTGGCAGGCGGTCCAAAAGGCGGCGATGCGTGTACTTTCATCCGCTGTAAATTCGAATAACAAGAACAACAGTGGTGATAATAATACGATTAAAGAGATATGCATACACATATGTCCATACATACATATGTACATACTTACATATGTCCAAATGCACACATGCAGCTGTGTTCAAAATAATAGGATGATGCGGCGAATTACGAAGTTTAAAACGTGTTTCTTTTGTTTTTTTTTGGCATAGATTTTTTTTCTGTTTTTATAAAAGTATAGTGCATTCTACAACAACAACGAATTTTTTTTCGGAATTTTCTAAAAAAATTGTTTATGTTTTTATGAAAGTAAGTAGGTACAATAACAGCCACATTACTCCAAGCTTTAAACTTATTGTGAAATTCACAAAAATTTTAAAAGTAAAAAAAAAATATCAAAATTTCTAACTTTTTATTCGAAATTTAAAAAAAACCTTGTTGTGTTTTTATAAAAGTGAGTAAGTACAACAACAGCCACATAACTCCAAGCTTTAAACTTATTGTGAAATTCACAAAAATTTTAAAAATTAAAAAAGAAAATTTATCGAAATTTCCAACTTTTTATTCGAATTTTTTTCTTTATGCAAAACTTTGTGCGAAATTCACAAAAATTTTAAAAAATTGAAAAAAATATCAAAATTCCCACTTTTTATTGGAAATTTAAAACAAAATTGATATGTTTTTATAAAAGTAATATATAATAGATTCTTTATGCAAAATTCGCAATAATGTAAAAAATTTCAAAACATAAACGCATGAAAATTTCAAACTTCTTATTAAGAATTTTCAAAAAAAAAAAATCGGTATGCAGTTTTATAGCCTTTTAGTACGAAAATTGTTCGAAAAGACTAAAAGTTTTAGTTTGATTTTTCTCTCGCTGAAGCGTTGCGCATTTTCATCCATATAAAAAACTGCCGAACAAGTCCTTTATATAGCTGAAAATAGTCAACAGCGTATGCAAAAAAAAATTGTCAAAAACCAACACAATCTTCAAGTGACTTCAGACTATAAAACTATAAAAAATTCTGAAAAAATTAAAAAAAAAAACAATGTATATATGAGAGTTTCCAACTTTTTATTCGGAATTTTCAAAAAATTAAAATTCTGGGCATGCAACTTTATGACCCATTAGTATAAAAAGTGAGTTTAAAAAAAATGTTTGGTTTGATATTTCACGCTTTTTTCGCTAGATGTTAAGTATTTTCTTACCTATAAAAAAGACTGCCGAACAAGTCCTTTGCATGGCAGAAAATAGTCAACAGCGCATGCAAAAAATTGCAAAAATTCTCTCAATTTTCAAGCGACTTCAAATTTACTCTTTACTATACTAAAATTAAATTGGCTAAAAAAATGCAACTCCAGAAATTTTCTAAAAAATTCCAATCAAAAGATACAAAATTTTGAAGACTAAACTTTTCTGAGTTTCGCACAAAGTTTGGAATTTCGATTCACATGGTTTTTGTTATATGTTTGTTATGTTTTATAAAAACTTAACAAAGAAGCAAATTCACAAAAAAATTAATAAAAAAATTGAAAAGTCTGAAAATTGTGATGACAATTTTTTAAATTTAATAAATTTTTGCGATTTTTTTACTAAGTTTGGAACTTCAATTTACAAGGATTTTGTTAGGCAATGGGCTATAATTTTATAAAAAATTAACACAAAAATTTAACAAAAAAAATTACCAATAAACAACAAAAGCTTGAAAATTTTGATGACATTTCCAGAAATTTACTAAATTTTTGCGATTTTTTTACTAAGTTTGGAACTTCAATTTACAAGGATTTTGTTAGACAATGAGCTATATTTTTATAAAAAATTGACTAAAAAATTTAACAAAAAATTTTATAAAAAAAAATTACCAATAAACAACAAAAGCTTGAAAATTTTGATGACATTTCCTGAAATTTACTAAATTTTTGTGAGTTTTGTATAAAGTTTGGAACTTCGATTAACATTTTAACAAACAAACAAATTTACAAAAAAAAATTGAAAAGTTTGAAAATTTTGATGACAGTTTTTTGAAATTTACTAAATTTTTGCGAATTTTGTACTAAGTGTGGATCTCCAATTTACAAGGATTTTGTTAGACAATGAGCTATATTTTTATAAAAAATTAACAAAAAAATGTAACAAAAAAATTTATCAAAAAAAAATTATCAATAACTATTCAAAGCTTGGAAAATTTTATGCAATTTTTTTGAAGTTTTCTAAATGTTTGTAAATTTGCACAAAGTTTGGATCTTCGATTTAGAAGGTCTTTTTACACAATGAGCCATAGTTTTATAAAAATTAACAAAAAATAAAGAAAAAAAAACATTACCAAAGAGGGCTTGAAAATTTTTATCAAAATTTTTTGAAATAAACTAAATTTTTAAGAATTTTGTACAAAGTTTGGATCTTCGATTTACAGGGCTTTTGTATTTTTATAAAAAATTAGCAGCAAAAAAATTTAACAAAAAAATTCAAAAAAAAAAAATTGGCTTTGAAAAATATTGAAAATATTTTAAAAAAGGTAAATTGACTTAATTATGTGACCACAAGTGTCTGTATATAATCGTCCGCTCAACGAAGTGCTAAATAAAAACGCTCTACAATTACAACCTTTTCCTTGCTCACTTTCATTACAGCGTCGACCAGCGCGTATAGCTCAAAGTGTGGCTGCCACTGCCACCGCCGCTGCTGCCACCGATGTTTCCACTTTAATGCTTCGTTGCATGCATTGCATGCATCGCTGTCCACCAACGCGCCTGTTGCAACACCTCACAACGCTACGCACATATATATATACATATAAACAGATGTGTATGTACTATAGGTATGCATTTTTATTGTTATTTTTACTGTAAATTTAATTTATTCTACGCGAGCGACCGAAAAAATGCATCCCCAGTGTCTCTATATACATAAATATTTGTTGCCGCGCATAGGAGAGGGTATGTGGTGAGTATTTGCAGCGCGAAAAATTACTCAACATATGCGCATATGTGTGTGCGTAGGTATGTATTTATTTCTATTTATTTTTATGCTGCAGTTTTACCAGCCATAAAAAATAAAGGCAGCCTGATACCTACGACAGTGTAAAACTAACAAACAATCAACAACAACAACTGAATGTACGCAATGCTAACAGAAGCAAAACAAATTTGCAGAAATGCAACAACAACAAATGCAATTTACAAAACAAGTGCATATATGCGCAGTAACAACATTTAGAATACAAAAAAAAAAAAAAAAAAAAAAAATATTTCAAAAAAATTATTGTACAAAAACAACATATTTGCAGGTCGCTTGGCTGCGCCTATGCATAGATGTTCAAATAGGTGATGCTGCTGATCGCCCTCGTTTTGCATAGGCTTTGCTGTTTTGTTGCTGGGCGCCGCGGGTTAAAATCACAGGGATATAAGTACATACAGTCACTGGCCACTAGAATATGACTGATGCCTGTTTCTTGTGTTTAAAAGGCCACACATCTTTGAAAATTTGGAAAATGGAATGTTTGTTGTTTTTAGAAACCTGGTCTTCTTTTTATTATTATTATGCGATTTAGCACTACGACGAAAATCTATTGTTCCACTCTCACGGATTCAGAGTATTTCTCTGGGGCCAACTTAATCAATAAATTTTAGTATTTGTCTTATTTTATTCAGTTATATGTCCTCCTCTGCTAAAATATTAATTTGGGGAAACAGAAATCGATTATTTTCTTTGTAGATGGCTGCAGTGATCGATATCTGCTAAAGTATTGAACAAACTATCTAAGGGGGGCCCCTTATCAGTGGCTTCAAAAAAAGGTGTTTTTTCTCAATTTTTTTTTTCGAGGCGAAAAAAGCGGCACACAGGAATAATCTTTTTCATTTATTTGAAGGCATGATTGAAGAGTAATAAACAATTTTTTAACATAAATAAAAAAGCAAAATGGCGGACATATGAGGGATCTCGCACAGCTTCTCGTTGCGCGCTAGTAAAACGGCGTGCAAGATTGCGGTAGTAGTTTTCACCTGAAACACAAAAGAAAAATATTGTCTTATTCAGAAGGCTTTTCTGCATAAAATAGAATACTCTTCTATTAAAATACGAAAAAATGAACACGCAATTAATTATTGAAAAAAAGTGTTTTTTTCGCAATTTTTTTTAAAAGGTATTAAATAACATTAAAAAATGATTTTTTTTTTTGTATTTTGTTAGTTAATTAGTTGTGCATTTTAATTATCTTTATATAGATTATCGGTTTGAAACGATAAATTTCGTCGTTTTTTTAAATCTTACACGCCATTTTCAAAAACACGGTTTTGAGAAAACCAAGTTTTCAGAAGTTAGACAGTATACTTACACGAGGGACGGTACACAGGCTTGTAACTCTGAAATCACTTTGAATTCCGCTATAAAATTTTGAGAGCATATCCTCCTATAATATTATATATCTATCGAGCGCAGTAAAGAAAATCGATTTTTTGAAGCCGACTGATAAGAGGCCCCCTTAAATGTTATGCTAAAAAACTACTCAGGCCTTTGTGCCACAGTCGGCTCTACGTTATATCATGCCAAGGCCTGTCACTTCAGCAGCATCCCGCGGACATGTATGCGGAATCAAGATAGGCGGTTTGATCTTTCTACTTACAGCACTTGCAAGTTGCGTTGGGATATATTTCCAGGTTGGTAAAGTGGTAATTCAATCAATATCTACCCCGCCAGAATTCCTATGATGATTCTAAAATTACTCTTAATTAACTCTATTCAATCTTTAAGTCGGTTTAGGTTCGACCAGATTCTACCATTGATTTTGATTGCGATAAGCTCGATAGACTATTCCAGAATGATCTTCCTTGGGTTTCGTCTACTTCTTGAAAGAGATATGAGAAGTTACCCATCCTTTTCTATTCCAATAAATGGCTCGGAGCTTATATCTGTTATTCTGCCATCAATTTATCTGCCATTTCGTTGCCAGTACTTCCTATGTGCCTGTGTGCCTGAAATCCATAGTGTCCTTTCCCGGTAGTTCTGGTCTAAGATATTTAGCTTATCAAGGCACTCCAGCACCAGTTTTAATGGAAAGAGTTGAGAGTCTTGATTGCTGTCTGGCTCTCTGTAAGGATGGCCTGGCTTCTGTTGTTACAGTTGCGTTCAAGATTCAAGTAGATCTTCTAGTAGAAATATTGTTTTTCTTTTAATTATTTCATTCTCGATTTTAGCGCAAATATTTTTTTATTTTGACTGAAAGAAAATATTAAGGTCTTAGAATCAATTTTTAGTTGCCCATTTCGGCAGTACCATTTTTTAAATATTCAGATTTCAATGTTTGACGCAAATATATATAGCTTTTAGCTCAAAAAGTTGATTTTAGTGGAAATATTTTTCTATTTAGGGTTCGATTCTTGATTTTGGTATAAAGTTTTTTTTTGTGATTTTTGGCGGTAGCAAGCAAGGCTGTTTCTAATACTTCTTTTCAGGGCTGGCATTGAGCCTAACCCCAAGCATGAATTTTATTTCTGCTGGGTTTGCAAAAGACGGCTCTCAGTTTGGCTAGATACATTCAGTGCAAATGATGAAGTAATCTTAAGGCTTGCTTAGGCTTTAACACCCATAAGGAGTGATCGAATCGTGGCCATATGTTGCTCCCGCCATTAGGCGCACACAGTTTTCATGGTCTCCACTTCGCGTAATGCGCTGGTGCCAAGTCCTAGTACCACAAATGGAATTTTTACGGTTTCTTGAAGCTCACCTAAACAACATCATTCCCCCCTTTCTGCACCCAAATCCAAAAATATATCATAAACTTTGAAACGATGAACGGAGTAAAAGAAAAATTTAAAGATTTCATTGAAAGTCGAATGGCTCTTTGGAGGTATCCAGAACAGATAAGCATTACTACTGTTTTTTTACCTGACACATTTTGGTGAATGTGCTTCATGGGCCATATTTAGCTATCCACCGCTGTATGTGTATGTGTATATAAGTATGCAAATGCAGACAAATGCATTGCTCCAATAAAATTCTGGGGTTTGAAATTAAAAATTTAATAAAGATACGCGTAAAATATTTTCTATACAAATTTTGGATGAATTCTCTTAGACATAGACTTGTTTGTATGAATCAAGTGGGATGTGCGCTCAGTTTAATCAATAGACAATATCATAGTAGTTTCTTGGGACAGCAATAAGGTGGTGGTCAGGCATTCTAACGCGACCTAACTATTGCAGATCGACGAAACATAAATGCTAACAAATCTTCGAATGGTAGTATTCGTAGAGCAATGCTTCACTGTCCTAAATATTCTCCGAGCAAGGAACACTGTCCTACTGGGATGTGCACCACGACGATAACGAGCAAATGAACTGCTTAGCGAACTAAGACCTTGCATCAAAATTCCATCGACTACAACTATTTTGGATTCTAACGAAGGCCCACATAAAGGAAGTTATCAACGACTGGGGAGGCACAGAATTCATACGACACTGCGTGGAAAGACCAGAGCAGACCTGTTCACAAACAAACAAACAAAACCGGAGCAGGAGCTATCAGAAAAGTGTATCATTCCTTCTATAAGTGCATCAAGCGGCTGGATAGGGAAGATTTTCGAACCCTCTCGGGCTAATATATGAAACACTGCAGTCTTCGTTATTATTTGAAGAAACTGGGACTAATGGAAATAAGCATCTATAGTATTTTTTCGAGTTGGGCGATGAAACCGCAGAGCATCTCCTCCGCGAGTTTGCACAGAAAAGGAGGATTTATTTTTTTTATTTTTTATTTATTTTATTTATTTATTTATTGTCTTTGAATGGATACATTCTTACAGACTATATTAAGCTAATGTACAATAGTTTATTAGTTACTAAGAAAAGAACGATTTAAGATGATTGACTAAGATGCCATACGGCCATGTAAAATCAGCACCAGAAGAATTGAAAAACATATTTAAATCTGAACATGCCCTAGGAATCGGAGCATTCATCCCATAGTTGGTTCTCGAGAAGCCAATTTTAAAAGTTTCGTACTGTCGGAGCCTCATATTGGGTATATTAAATTGAATTTTACTTAAGAGGGAAGGACAATCAATAGATCCAGAAATAATACGAATAATAAATGAGCACGATAGAATAGACCGTCTGCTATCAAGTGGTTTTAAGTCAATTAGTAAACATCGAGAGCGGTACGATGGTACAGGTTCAGAAAAGTTTAAAGATCGGAGCGCAAAACGAAGAAAGACTTTCTGCACTCTCTCAATCCGATTAGACAGACCTATTTGGTACGGTCTCCAAATAATAGCGGCATACTCTAATCTTGATCTAACAAAAGCACAATACAATGTTTTGAGAGTGTGTGGGTTGGTAAATGCAGAACAATTTCGGCGAACGAATGCTAGCATCGCATATGATCGTCTTATGACGTGGTTAACATGGCTGGTGAAATTCAGCTTAGAGTCGAAAATAACGCCTAAGTCTTTAATTTCCTCAACGGATTGCAAAGGTAAGCCAGCAATATTATACGAAGTATGCAAAGTGTTGTTTGATTTAGCATATTTTACGTGAAAGCATTTGCTAATATTTAGTGACAGATGGTTTAAATAGCACCAGTTCCGGACATTGTGCAAGTCGGTTTGCAACTTTTCAGAGTCCCTAACACTGTTAATCACCGCAAATATTTTAAGATCATCAGCATACAACAAGTGTTCTGCAAATGAAAAGCAAGAACCAATATCGTTAATAAAGAGTATAAAGAGGAGGGGTCCTAGAATACTTCCCTGTGGGACACCGGAGGATGCAATAAATGCACGGGATGTCGTATTATCGACGGCTACAACGCAGTGTCTGTTGGACAAATATGATTTGATCCAAGACAAAAAAGTGGAGTGTATACCCAATGATGCAAGCTTCGACAAGAGTATTCGGTGCGATACTTTGTCAAACGCTTTAGAGAAGTCTGTATAAATTGCATCAACTTGAGATCTGTTCTGGAAGGCTGAAATGCAGTAATCATTGAAAATAGACAAGTTAGTGACAGTGGAGCGACTTGCAACGAAACCATGTTGGTTGGTAGATATTAGGCCTTTGACAGCAAAATATAACTTATCATTTACTGTTATCTCAAAAAGTTTTGAGACAGACGAAAGCTTCGAAATCGGTCTGTAATTGCTAACATCGTTTTTATTTCCACTCTTAAATATAGGCGTAATGGAAGTAAATTTCCAGTCGTCAACAAAGATACCAGAGGACAACGATTTATTGAATATAATTGTAAGAGGCTCAGCGAGACACAAGCAATTCTTCAGCAAAATGCCCGAAAGGCCATCCGAGTCAGTTTTCGTTGTAGACTTAAGCTTCGTAATACCCTTGACGACATCAGTAACAGATAGGTACAAAGTCCCAAAATTTAGAGGTGAAAAACTATTAGAGGGCAAACTAGAATCGGAGTCTAGGTCGGGTTCAAAATTAGAGCAAAAAAAGTCAGCAAATAAATTGGCAGATTCTATGGCAGAATTTGCATATTTACCATTATAAAAAACATTGTTTGGCACCATTGAGCAAGACTTTTTTGATTTGATGAATTGCCAAAAGGCCTTCGAATCCGAAATAATATTGTTTTCGAAATTCAAGATGTAATTTCTATATAAGAACTTGTTCAAACAGTTAAACTGTTTTAAATGGCATTGAAATTTTGAGAAGTGTATTGGGTCTCCAGACCTTTTATACAGTTTAGAGAATTTGTTTTTTAGATTCTTTAGGTGCCTAAGCCGTTTGGTATGCCAAGGTGACTTATATACTTTCTTATGATAAATAGGAATGTGCTTCAAATAGAGCTCAGAAACCTTAGTCTTAAAAAAATGAAAACAAGAGGTAACATCATTTTTTAATAGAACCTACCGCAGCTGTCAGCAGGGGTATGGGAAAGAAGCAGGCCATTATTTCGAGTGCAAATGTCTGGCCTTAGCATCTTAAAGATATGGGGTGCTCGGAAGTTATGTATCGTAGCTACGCGTACGAGTTAAAAGGCACATTTAATCAGTCCAGCTTTCGACTGTTTTTTCCAATAAATAAATCTGGTTATATGGCGTCAATGGTGGCTTGTTTAGTGAAATAAATTGATTGTTAAGCGATTGTTAATTCAGTCAGCATGACTCGATAGCGCTCGCAGTTCACCGTAACGACAGCTTCTTCCTCATTTCTAAAGAAATAAGGACCGATAATGCCGCCAGTGCTCTATGAACTTTGCGAACAGATTTAGTTATTTATTATTTTTTTAAGCAAATTTACACAATTTGGAGGCGTTAAGCGATTCACAGTGGCTTGCCAAACCGTACTGAACAGAAATGTCAACACAGTTTGCCATTCTCACTTGTCAGTTAGGGATATCGATATTTCTCCTGCGTCTAAAAAACAACCGATAGTACGCAAATTACAAATTTATCGATACTTTAGGAAATTTATTAGAGAAGCAAAATAGTTTGACTGATTGATTTGGCTGTGATAGATATGATCTGGTAGGAATGCCACAGTAGTTTTATCCCTCGGAAATGCAACAGAATGGCGCCTCCAGGCGCCGTATTTGGATGCCTTCGCCCCACCATTTGCTATTTCGGAATTTACATTTCCCTTTTTGTCTGCCCTTTCGACTTCGAACTTCAAACTAAGGAATGACATAATTTTCACATTTCACCAACAATTACAATATTTCCTAGCGAAAAGTAGAATAACTTAAGGTCAGCCAGCCGCACCGTTCACCTACTTAAGCACCTATGAAAGCACGTAGAGAGATTTCAAAGTCACTGTCAGGGCAAATAAGATTTGTTGTAAAGCAAAAGCACAAAAAATGGTGAACGCAGTAAAAAGTGAAATTAAATGGTGCTAAGGGCAAAACTAATACAACTGTCTCATAACAGTATTTACGTTTAATGGGAATTAGGAAAAGTGGGGAAAAAAAACTTTGCTAACCACAGGTAGGTATCTATGATTGACAGCAGAGATAATAAAATGAACAAGCGATAGCCTGCATAGCTGCTTATGTGTAATGACCATGGACATTTCCGAACAGCTGATGTGGAGCTTATCTATCAAGTTACACACACATACTTACATACATACGTACCTATGGAGTTGTTGTTGGCGCTGTTTGTTTGTATGAATATAGCAGAATTGCGGGTGGCCTGGCAAAGGAGAAAATGGGTTGAGCAATATAAAAATCCAAACAAATATGGGTGGTCTACCTTCTATGGCAGATTGGTTGGCGGCGGACATTCTGTAAAGTAACAGCGTGACAAGTGCTAATTAAGGTTGATGAAATGTCCCCGATGTGTTGGTGAGATTAAGGTACTCGTAACCACTGACGAGTGGTGTCGCAAAAGAGAAAAGAGCGAGCGCGGGGAAATTTTCATTTTGTTGCGACTTATTTTAATTTTGATTTATGACTCAAAGCATATGAAAGAACTTGTTCCCTCTTTTTAGTAAAATTTTTGTGACATATTTATAAACATATGCGAGAGCTTGTAAGCTTACACACACAAGTATGCAGTACCTAAGTACATATATGCATACAAACATATTGCCATTTTACGTCACACTTTTTGCACCTGCTGACCCTAATGACAATTTAAGCGGGCGTGTGTCGTTATGCGGCAATGACACAACAATATTTCAAATACTTTGGCTTCAATAAGTAGAGAGAGAGAGAGAGAGAGAGAGAGAGAGAGAGGGGCCGAGAGAACTTGCTGAAGCACAGCTTAGAAGGCAGAGTTGCGCGAATTTACCGAAACTGAAGAGTGCTAATAAATAGTGAATGGATTGAGCGGTAGTTGCAAAAATCAGAAGTAGCGGGAGAAAACAGATAAAAAAAAGCGGAAATTCATTGAAGAGATAATAAATTAAAATAACAGCAAGTCAGTGATCTAGTAAGTAGCGCGAAATGATACATATTTGCAGAGAATTCCCCTGCGCAATCAGCTGTTCGGCCGTTCCACTTAGCAGATTTCAATTTTACGGCATAGTTTTGCAAATTTTTGATTTAGAACAGATTTTTTTTAATAATAATAGAATTTATTTATGGGGTTTTTGCGAATTATTTTTTTTTTATTTTTACAATATACAAATATATGCTATTAAATTTATACGTTTTTATTTGAGTATAAGTAATAAAAAATCAAAGATTTCAAAATTTGAAAAATATGGAAATATTAAAAAAAACTTGGGGGGAAAATTATGATTTAAAAAGTTATAAGAATATATACAATAATAAATTTGAAAATTAAAAGAAAACCTTAAGGGGGTCCTCTCATCAGCCGGCTTCAAAAAGTTGCAATCGATAGATATATTATAGGAGAATATGCCCTCAAAATTTTATAGCGGAATTCAAAGTGATTTCGGAGTTACAGGCCTAAGTACTGTCCCTCGTGTGAGTATTATTATTATTATTAGAAGGCCATTACGCACTGCGACCAGAGCTGATCTATTGTGAAAGGACTATTTTGTAACCCTAGAGTTGTAGGCTTTTTAGAAATGTGTGAGTATACTGTCTACCTTCTGAAAACTTTGAAACACGTTTTCTCAAAACCATGTTTCTGAAAATGACGCGTAAGATTAAAAAAAACGACGAAAGTTATCGTTTCGAACCGATAATCTATATAAAGATAATTAAACTGCGCAACCTATTAACTAACAAAATACAAAAAAAAAAAATCATTTCTTAATGTTATTTAACACCTTTTTGAAAAAAAGCGAAAAAAAGCACTTTTTTTCAATAATTAATTGTGTGTTAATTTTTTCATATTTTTATACAAGAGTAGTCTATAATATGCGAGAAAGCCTTCTGAATAAGACAATATTTTGCTTTTGTGTTTCAGCTGAAAACTACGACCGCAATCTTACACGCCGTTTTACTAGCGCGCAACGAGAAGCAGTGCGAGATCCCTCATATGTCCGCCATTTTGTTTTTTTGTTTATGTTAAAAAATTGTTCATTACTCTTCAATCATGTCTTCAAATAAATGAAAAAGATTATTCCTGTGTGACGCTTTTTTCGCCTCGAAAAAAAATGGAGAAAAAAACCCTTTTTTCGAAGCCACTGATAAGAGGCCCCCTTAATCAAATTTAAAAGTATTTTTAAAATAAAATTCCAAACTTTTAATTGAGCTTAGGTAAAACAAAATTTAAGTTTTCAAAATTTGAAAAACTAAAAAAACAAAACCATAAAACTTTTTTAATTATTTTGAAAATTAAGTCCGAAGCATTTAATTGAGTTTAAGTAAACAAAAATTAAAGATTTCAAAATTTGAAAAATATTGACATATTAAAAAAAAACTTGGGAAAAAATTATAATTAAAAAAAATGTTTATATCTATATATATATAATAATTTTTCCGTTTTTTTTATTAAAAAGAAATCAAAGATTTAGAAGTTTTAAAAATATTGAGTTTTGAAATGTAAAAAAAGCAACTTGGAAAAAATCGTAATCAAAAAAGTTAAAAATTTGTTTACCAAACAAAATTTCCAGTTTGTTTTAGTAAAAATAAATCAAAGATTTCAAATTTTTAAAAATATTGAAATTGGAAAAATTAAAAAAAAAAACTTTGAAAAATAATTTATATAATAAGAAATAATAATTTAATAAAGTAAAAAATGGGTTTATTTGAGTATAAATACAAAAAAATCAAAGTTTTCAAAATATGAAAAGTATTGAAACTTAAAGAATAAATAAAAAATTGGAAAAATTAAAAAAAAGTAAAAAAAAATTTGGAAAAATTGGCAAAAAAAAAATGTTTAAGGTTTTTTGTTTTATATGTTCATAAAAAATAACGGGTAAATTCCTATATAAAATAGTTATTTTGTTTTCTGTTAGGTAGATAATTCATTTCGCGTAATTCATAGTAGTCCAACCTGGCAAATCTATCATCCTTGGCTGATTGCAGCATTTCTGGTGAAGCTAGACGCATGTTCTTAGCAATCATTCCATAGCAATCAAATATTTTTCTTCCTCGAATTTCGTTTCATTAAGCGCAGACTTTAGTGCTTGCTCTGCAATGGAGAATGATTTAAGACGTCTAAGGCGGCTCGCTTAACAGACTCATGACTTTAACAGAGCTTCTAATTAAAGCTGCAATCGAGTACGGCAGTACACATCCAAATGTGCATATACTCGAAATTACTGCAAAATCCAAAAAAAACCCACAGAAGAAAACAAACTTCTAAAGAATATACTTTTTTTTTGTTTTCTGGCGCATTTTAAATGCTTCCCAAAGCACATTGCAATCGACATTGTGAGGTTAGTGAACTACAATATGCCCGATGCGTGTCGCTGCATGGCTCATTGACGCACTCAAAGGGAGCAATTGTTCACAAGTGGTGCATGCACAGAAATGCACAACTCACACACTCACACACACACACATGCAAATCCACTTGTGTGTGTATGTTTGTTCAATATTGTCTTCGCATAAATATTTGCCATGCGTAAGCTTGAGTATCTTGCCACTTTTCGCATGTCTGTTTCTTTATTCACATGTCTGCACCAGCAGGGGGCCTGTTAGTTTATTTATCACTGTAAAGTTTGCTTTTGTTTTTCGCAAATGAAGCATAAAGCCACCGCAGTCGATGTCAAATTAGCTTCATTAACAGTCGGCATGGTTTTTCCTGTTTCGTTTTTGTTTTTTTCGAGTTTCTTTGGTTTGTTTGCGTATTTGTTGGTTTTCTTTAGGTGAAGACAAAAGTGTGATTCATTCATTAATGTGGAAATGTGAGTTGTTTATTTGCTTGGATCTGCTCTTTTCAGAAAGTGGCCTCACATCAACTTGTCAAGTTTTAAAGAGTTGCGTGCATTTAAAATTTTTTTTTATTTCCTTGATTGGAATTTTAAGTCCGAAGTATTATAGTTGTAAGATATGCAGGATTTTTTTTAATATGTGTTTCTTAATTCCTTGGAATAAGATTTAAATTAAAAAAAAAATATCAACACAGAACAGGCGCCATTGGCTTCCCTCTCTAATGCGTAAACGAAATTTTTTTATAAAATATAGGTACAAATTTGTATTTAGATTATTTGTAAGCTTATCTAGATTTTAATAAAAAATAAATAATAAAATTTACTCTTTACCCCTTTATTGACTTTTTAGCGGAGCTCCCTCTCATGTTTGTGGTGCGCGTTTTGCACAAATGGAACAACATACAGTTTAACAGTCTACAGTCTGCAGTTTACAGTCCGCAGTTTAATAGTGTGAATAGCAATGACTTTTGTGACGAGCTTCTTAGTGGCAGACATGCCTTCGGATGTTTACTACTGCCTGTTGAGGGGCGACCGGTATTAGAAACAAATGTTGGTATTTCTTGCGTACCACTACGTAATGATAGTCACGCACCAACCTATTCGGCTACGACGGCTGCTCTACTTAACAGTAACATATAAATTTGGCAGAAGTGGGGAAGCAAATATATATTAAGGGGTAGTCAAAGAGCGTCCAAAATATTCTCTTTCGTTTTTTTTGCAAATCTTATTTTTTTTTTGTGAATTGTATGTTAAGTATTTTTGCTTCACATCATTTAAAAAAAAATGTTTCTGTCGGAGATATTCGGCAAATTACTTTAAAAATTAGCAGATATTTTGAACTTTCCTGGTAGCACTGTATAAAGTAGATGCCTTTCAAGCCGGTATGCAATGACTAACGCAAGGGGGTTTGGAGTCAAAAAAATCAATTTTTTGACGATGGAATTTCATGAATCTAATGCATTTAAAACTTTAGAGCGAAAATATTTTATCAAGTAAAATTTGCTATTTTTCTCCCAAAAGTAATGTTTCGCCGTAGAAAATTTTTTGCGAAGTTACTAAAAGATTAGATTGAAAAAGATTGCAGATTTTGTAATGAACTGGCTGAGAGGGAAACGTTAGAACACCTTCTATGTTCTTGGCCTGCGTTAGCTAGAACCAAATTGAAATGCTTAGGAGCTCTACAAATATAAGACGTTAGAATGCCTCTCGGGATTAAGGCTTTAGAGTTTACTTAGATTTAGATTTAGATTACAAGATGTCTACTACAAAGAAACGTTAAAGTCTCGCTCCAACTACTAACATCAAGGACTAATAGGTCTTTGTGATGGCTTTCGGCCTGCCGGGTCAAGCCATCCTAATCTAGCTAAAAGATTGTGTAGCGTAAGGAAATGAAATTTTTCATGCATTCTAATATTGAATATACAAAAGCTATTTTACTAAAATTAAAAAATTATAAAATTATAAAAAATCTAATGGCATTTTTATTAAAATATAGTATTTTTCTAACAATTTGAACAAAAATTTATTCTGTTTACATAAATGGTTCAAAAGATATGCGCGAACCAAATTGGCATTATAAAGTGCAGCGTCGACAATTTTCTTTGGAACAAAATAAAAAAAGCTGGTTGCTCGGTATTCTTACCACAAATAAATTAAAGGTGAAAATCTGCTCTTCGATTAACGTAAAAACATTGATCGTATATCAATAATCACTGCCGACACTTCAAATTTCAGTAACTTAGTAGGAAAAATTGTGCACTCACCTTATTTTTGCTGCTAATTAGGTTGCTGAGTGCGCCAAAAATATTCTGAGATTAATTTGACAATTAACTGAAAATAAAAGAAAATTCAAGAGATTTTTATTATAAGTGATAATAGTAAGTATGAATTCTATGTATATATGTATAAATACGGGGGACTCTAAATAGGAGTTTAAGGAACCTATATTACATATGTATGCAGGGCGTATGCCATAACACCTTTGGCACCTTGCTTCGCTGGAAGTCGTGACGGAAAGTCAGTACCATATCCTCGTGGTAAGAAGAATGCAACACTTTACTCTTAAACAACGTAGGGAAATAGTGCAAACTTATCTCCAAGTCAATATTGTGTAGCGCAAATAGTGCGTTTACTGAAAAGAATTGAAAACCAGATATTCTAAAGAAGTGCTTTTTCATCTCGACGTCTGTCCGCACGACCAATATCTTCTAAGACCTCAGACTTAGATTACAAAACAAAATATTCATTTTTAATTATTTTATTAAATTAAATTAACTGTTTTGATTGATGCAAATCTTAAGACTGACTTAAAATAATTTTTTTCTTCTAATGTCATCTGGTTTTCACTTTATGCAGTACTTTATGGATATTGAGAGCATAACTGCATTAAACGAAATACAATGCAAGAGCAATTTTTGGTGGGAAACTTTTTTGTGCAATTTGAGTATCTTATAATTTTATTATTTTAGTTCATGTTTTCAATTTCATTAAATGTAAGATAAGGTTCTCGCAACGCAAAAAAGAGAAATAGGGGAGTAGAGTGATGTTATGTAACCCACGAGAGAAGCTACCTACTCCTACCTACTCAACCTACGATGTCTACTCAGATAGCGGTAGTTTAGTGCGGAAGTCTTGAGGTGCTCTTTTTGATGGTGGTTCTCGTGCAAAGCAGCTTGCAAAAGTAAATGCACTTAATATATTTTACAATATGCAAGTGTAAGCAGCGATGTTAGTTGTTGTGCGAGTATATAAATATTAATTTCAGACAATATAAACAACACAGCATAATTCACTACATTTTTTTGTCTTTGATCTGTACATATCAGTTATTTAACATAAGAATTAGCATTAACGTTAACATTAGCACTTATACTTTATACACATACCTCACTCTTGCTTTGGGTTGTATGCCGTATGCATTAACAGCTGTAGAGCGCTCTCATTTGTGATATGCAGGTGAGCAGCGAAGTTATGTGGGCATATATGTTAGGTTCTTCTATACGATTTTTAAAGTTATGGAGATCCATTTTTAGGAAGCTTTTAAAAAAATGTTTACCTAAGACAGTGAAAAATCGTTTCCAAAATTCATAACTGAAATAAAAAAAAAACGGGACAGTTTCCCCAGCTTTGCAAACTGAAAGGTGGTTAAATTTCAAGGACCGATGTTGAATGTGAATCACATCTATACGTCAAGCTTTTTCTCCATTCCATTTGACACTTTTCAATCTCAAACTAACTCAATTTGAACCATGGAAAAATACACAATCGAGCAACGCGTTAAAGTTATTCAGGCTTTTTATGAAAACGGGCGTTCAAATCAAAATGCATATCGCGCACTTCATCTTCAGTGATGAAGCACATTTTCACCTCAGTGGATTCGTCAATAAGCAAAATTGCCGCATTTGGGCGAATGAAAATCCAAGAGTGATTGCCGAAAAACCAATGCACCTACAAAGAGTGACTGTTTGGTGCGGTTTATGGGCCGGCGGCATCATTGGGCCGTATTTTTTCCAAAATGAGGCCGGTCAGACAGTTACTGTGGATAGTGTTCGCTATCATGAGATGCTAACGAACTTTTTATGGCCCAAATTAGAAGATGTGGATGTGGTGATTTCAACAGGGCGGTGCCACTTGCCACACAGTTAACGAAACAATGGCTCTTTTGCGCGAAAAATTTGATGGCCGAATAATCTCACGACGCGGCGATGTCAATTGGTCGCCAAGATCATGTGATTTGACACCGTTGGACTTCTTTCTTTGAGGTTATTTGAAAGAAAAGATGTACGCCGATAAACCAGCAACAATTCAAGAGCTAAAGGATGAGATAATTCGGCACATTAACGGCATAGAACCTCAATTATGCCTCAGCGTCATCGAAAATTTGGACCATCGGATGGAGGTGTGCCGCCGAGGCCGCGGCGGCTATTTGGCCGATATTTTGTTCCATACGTAATTGAGTCATACCAATATTATCATAATAAAGAGAAATGACAATAATTTAATAAAAAAATTGTACTTTATTCAAAATCAATACCGGCCCTTGAAACTTAACCACTAACTAATCTAAAAATGCAATATTTCGTACAGACTATGAAAAACCGATTAATGCTAAACGTTTCATTTAAAAATAAATAAAATTTATAATTTACTTATTTCATTTGAATACAGAAAATGCAATATTTCTTACAGTTTACATAGATTTCATATAAATTTTATATATACATAAATTAGAGTAAACATTTGCAAATATTCTTTATTGGTGCCATTAGATGGATGTATGAACTAAGTTGTTTTAACGCTCGTAAAAAATTGAAGAATCACACTTTTTGTAATAAATATTTTTGCTTTTCCACACTTTTAACTCATAAATGAACCATAAAATATATCTAAAAAATTAACTACCGCTTTTTTTACACAAATGCGAGTTTGCATCAATGCATGTGTGCCACTACATTTGAATTTATGTATGTACATATGTGTTCTTGCATCTCTAAAAATAAAATCGCTCGTACACGCCAACACCTACATGCACGCACCAATGCAAATGCACCAAGAGAATAGAAAGAGTCCAACCCAATGGCTCTCGAATAACTTAAGTGTCGAATAATTTCCGGAACAAGCCGTTCACAAACATTTTATGCGACACTTAAATTTCGCATTTCTTGAAACTTTCGCTTTGTTTTAAGTGGAAAAGTTTAATGTTTGATTCGTTTTTTTCCCAATTTTTCCCCCACTCACAGTCACTTGAATGCGAAAACAAGCAAACGCATTTTATGAAATGGTTAAAAGTTGGAAATTTTTTAAGCTGACTGTGAATAGGAATTTGTGTATGAATGTGTAGCTGTGTAGCTGTGCGATTTTCGCATTGAAGTGTGCATTAGTACATGAATGTGTACTTGAGTCTGCACATACATACCTACCATATGCACTAGTATATGAGTTCATGTGCCGTTATTATTAGGGCAGTGCTTGGAGGGGATGTATAATACGTCTTTTTAAGACCTAATCCCAATCGAATCCAGCTTCAACCAATTTTATCATTGTTTTGTGTATTTTGTAGTTCTTTTTCTTCTAACAAATTACAGTTCTTAGTAATTTAGCCAACATTTTTTTTTATGATTTTTTTAAATTTACGTACGTGAAAAATGGTTAACAATTTTCGCGATAAGAAGGTTAATTTACGAATTGGTGTCAAAACTTAAACAGAAATACAGGGATATACATATATAAAACTAAAAGTTCACACATATTTTGAATAAAAAAGGGGGAAAAATGTCCGGCTGTTGTTCGCCTACAAATGGCCGCAGCTGAAACGAGCTCTAACTGAACTTTTGTGGCCGAACATGACCGAAGCCGATACTAGAAAGCTTTTTTGATCATAACTAAAAAATTAAACAATTTTAAATTAAATTTATTTCAAAAATACTCCCTAGTTTTTTGATCTCTTAATCGAAAAAAAATGTCTAATATAGTTCAGTTGATCTCTGGCAAAGCAAAGAACTTACAATATTGATTCAATGGCCGCCACGTAGTTGAAGTAAATGTGCCAAATACGGCAACAAGAGAAATCCGGAATTTAGTCGCTACAAAATGCGGAATAATTTATAATTTCCTTCAAAAGTATTTTACATTTAGCTAACAGACTCAATTTTTAATGCTTTGCTAAGGAGTTTTAAATGTAACAAATTTTCTAAGGGACTCATAAGAAAAAAATTAATAATTGGGGCGTACACTTCTGTGAGGTGTTTGTACCACCAATGGAGGTAGGTTAGGTTAGGTTAACCTGGTTGGCAATAAGCCACGCATAGACCTTTTGGTCCCTAGCGATACCAGATGGAGGTCGACAAATGGAAGTGTAGGCCCCTATTGTTTTCTAGCGTACTCCAAACGATAGATGGCTTTTTACTAGGGCCTTTTTCATGACAGCAATAAACTTGGATGTTTGCTATGCCTACCGAAAGGCGACTGCTATAAGAGAAAAGATTTTCTTTTGATGTTTTATGCACGGAGATTTGAAACTGAGCACTTCGGATTGGTAGTCACACACCAATCCATTCGGCTACATCAGCCGTGGTTCATACCAATGCATTTAATGGACGAAGTCAAACTAGTGCGAAAGTGACCAGTTGCAAAATCAGGAATTAGTGGCATATACAAAATAAATATTTTTCCCTTTCTTTAATTAAGTATACTTCAAACGTTGAGGATGCACCAAACGAGGATTAGACAAATATAAATTTTGTTGGACTCATTTACCTGTTCTTTGAAAAATAACGAATGCAGGTATAGGCCTGCGGTTGTTGTTGTTGTTGTTGTAGCAGTAACTGCTGAACAGGCTTGCTAGACGCTAACTGGTATAATGTTGATGCAGAAGCGCGCAGTGGCCATTTTGTTGGATACTGCAAAGTTAAAAATACCAGTTACTGGCATTGGAAGATGATGCAGAGGGAACAAATTACCTCAGCTGCAAAGCACATTGGTATTAAAGAATGTAGTTCAGAATTAATGACGAACTGTAGGAAAATCAAAAATGCTTCATTCAAAAAAAAAAAAAAAAAAATTAAAAATTAAAATTTTTTTTCAAATATTTTCAAAAATTAACAAATTTTTTGCGTAAATATAACTTTTTGTCATATTCAGTTACCGGTCCCTCGTTCAAAAAAAAAAAAAATTACAAACATTATATTTGACAGTCTTTATTTCATACTAATATTCTTCAAAGGTAATTTTTATTTAAAATTTTTGACCATATCAGCGGTTGAGACGGTCCATTCTGGAGTACCAATTTTCAGTAGCTTTTATTGAATGACCAATGAATCGAGTAATTTTGACCTCCAAAGACTCAATAACAGCCGCCTTATCTTTGTGAATTTAAGGTAGCCCCAAAGAAAAAAGCTCTGATGTCACATGGCAACTGGCCAGCAAGTTCACTGACCCGAATGCAGAAATTATGGATCATTGCTGCTAGGACTGTAAAGTAAGTGGCGTTATTTTCTTGGAATAAAATGTGGTCGAGACCCCAAGTTGGGCCAAGTTAAGTCTTTTTATGTTGAAATTTTAGCTTTTAATGCTGAACAAAAATGTCACACATACGGCCAGAATTTTTAACAATTTTTTTACAAATTATTATTCTTCATAGTTTTAGGCATTTTTCTGTGGCAGTTGATTGTAAAAATTCCCTATAGATACAAAGTTATGGTAGAAGATGAAACTGCCCGACGAGAGTTTGATGCGCACAGGTCTTTCGTTTCATGCAGCTAGCCGTTACTACTCGTTTTTCTCGAAACTACTTTTCCCGGCACGATCTGCATGATAACTCATACAGTTTTTAATATTATTTGATGCGGTTTTTTTCGTTTTTTTTTTCAAAATATTCGAAAGTGTTTTCTCTATAGTCTGTTGAGCCGGATTTTTGATATTTTTATTTAAAAAATATATAAACACAATTAAGGTGTCACATTTATGACGTCAAACACATACTTTTTTAAAAATTGATTTTTTATAATTTTTGTAAAGAAAAAATAAAATAATTTGTTTATAAAGTTTAAGTACTAAAAAACAATGTATACAATTTTTTTATAATTATTTCTATTGTTATTCCTTCCAAAAACAATTTTTTTTTTTAGCGCATTTTTGGCGCTGCTGGACGTATGTAACTCATTAAATACGCGCCATTAAAAGCAACGCTTGATATTACTGTGTATCGAAATTCTTCTAGTTAAAAAAAAAACATTGGCCTAAATGAGTTTTACTAAATTGGACAAAAAAAAATAGGTATTATGAGTTTCGAAAACGTTGTAGGCCGAATTAGCCTCGAGCCTCAGTCTTTTAGTATTCGATGTGATACCAGCTGGTGGTAGCAAAAGAAGAGGAAGGCATCCTCTGCGTTAGGAAGATCAGGTGGAGAAGGACTTGGCTTCATCTAGCGACGGTTAGCACGATAAAGAACCGACTGGCGTGCTTTGTTAAACTCGGCCAAAATTGCTTAAGCGGTTATAGCGCCAGTCAAGAAGAAGTAGAAGTCTCTCATAAGCTTCAATGCTGTCCTTATCCCTCTCATGCCACAAAAAAGTGGAAGCGGCTAAAAGAAGAACAAGCATTAGTTTTGAAACGGAAGTGCCAGCACTAATTTGAAGTAATTAAAAAATAAAAATTTACTAATTTTCAAACGTTTTCGTGGCAAGCATATGAATTGATGAGTGGGAGATGCAAAAAACTGACTTTTCAGAAAATGTTTCAAATGAAATTTGTTTCAATTTTAATTTATTTATTTATTTAATATATTTGAGAATTAAATGTAGTTTATTTCTATATATGGAAATAGTCTGAAAACCGGGTTATTATTAGTAAAAGCTTCGTAAAAACAAAAAAATAGTTAAGTGCTCTAAAAAAATGGCGAAAAGAGGCACCAGATACAAGTTCCGACCAAGCAATAGAGGGATAAGAGAGTAGAAACAACTGCCATTTTTAAAGGTTTCTTCTTCCTGACTATAGAAAATATCCTTTTTATAGCTCTCAAAAAACAATCTAATAAAAATCCTTATACCCTTTCCATATGAAAAATGCTGATTAAAGGCAAGTTAAAAGCAATACTTACTTAGCAAGTGTCACTTCCACCTAAACCTAAAATATTCTCGTAATAGGCGATACACCCTAATGTATACATATCCATATAAATACAAACATATGCCGTCACATGCACTTTTACTTTGGGAATGTTCGCCAAAAATTGTTCGGGTGTATGCATTTTGAGGCTAAACTTTTTGTGGCACCATTTTTTCTTCTTGTTTTTTTAGAGGAAAATATGCGTCGGGAGAGAAAATAGCTAACGTGATAAATTATTGTTCAGAAACTAGATAAAACCAGCGAATAACAAGTAATGACAAAGGAAGTTATAAAGTTATTATGTCACAAAATTTAAATGTTATTCCGATGGTTGATTAACAAAATATGTCAAACTAACAGGGGGTTGGCTTTTATATTATATTGTTTTTCAAATTATTCTACTTGGAAGTCATTAGTCAGTCTGCATTATATATATATAATTAGCGCGTTCACCCTCTTTTGGGTGTTTGGCCGAGCTCATTCTCCTATTTGTGGCGTGCGTCTTGATGTTGTTCCACAAATGGAGGGACCTACATATTTGAAATTCCCTGCCGAGGGGTGGCCGCTATTAAAAAAAACTGTTTCTAAATTTTGATGTTTCACCGAGATTCGAACCTACGTTCTCTCTTGATTCCGAATGATAGTCACGCACCAACCAATTCGGCTACGAGGGTCGGCAAGTCAGTCTGCATTAGCTTGAACAAATTTTCTAAGCTTTCTTGCCAAATATGGGCTAAAAGCGGATTAGATCTTTTGAGTGCTCAAAAACTCTCTTGTGTGAGCCGATAGACGAGAGCTCGCGTTTTTTTTTTGTTTTTTTGGAGAGAAGTGAATGAAAGTGACAGAAACATCATTAAAGGCGTCGTCGCACCAGTGGTATATGCGACGTCCCTCCCACTCCGGGACATAAAGATATTTCATCAAAGTGGAGCCAAGTTTATGCCTACTGGTACAGCAGGTACCTGCGTCCAGTTCCTCTTCTGTGAGTGTATGGAGACTCTACGCCTTCGATAATATCCATTTCTTCTTCAGTATTTTCGGAGTAAATGTAACAACGGAAATTTTGTGTTTATGTGAAATTTACCAGCTATCGTCTGGTCATCTGTCTGATACTGTAGTGAGTGCTTATCTCAAGCGTCTGTTCGATTGTTTGTTTGTCTAAAGCAGTTCGCCTCCGGTGGTATGCTGCTACTGTTGTCGCCATTTAGCGCTCCTTTCTCAATCAATTTGTCTCCGGTTCTTCATGATTGAGGCCGCAAGCGCTCTTACTGCGTCCCATTTGACGCTGGACGAACAGGACATGTGTGTGTGCACAAATCCAATCTCTGTCGGCGGGTGTTCTAAGACCCGCGCGAGCAAGGTCCGATCTCCGCTAAAATGAATGCAGTGGAAGGCCACTTGCTCGGCGCTCTCTATTGAATTGATAGCAGGGGCAGTGGTTGATGTTTGTAAGCTGGAAGTGATTTAGATATTCCAGAAAACAGCCATGATCGGTGATTAGTTGTGTGAGGCCGGTGATTAGTCAGTGTTGACGTGTTTTCTATTCACCCACTTCCCCAGGTTCGGGATAAATCTATACGTCCAACGGCTTTTGGTAGACTCTTCCCATCTTCTTTGCCACTCGGTCATAGATCGTGGACTTTCCGTAGCTTCTTTCGCTGCTGTCGGTTTTGCTCCTTGTCCATCGTATAAGCGATGGGAGAACTCGCATTGGCTTGGTGGAGAATGATTCATTTTCGGTAGTTGGTTTTCTTAATTCTCAGCAAACTTCTGAGAAACAAATGGTTGTGTAACATCTAGAATAGACTGTTTCAATACTAGAGGTGACCATTTGCTTTGAGGTGACTCTTCTATGAAACATTTTTGTTGGAGTAAGTTCGCCTTGGAACACCCATACTGTCGATTGTTGTTTTGTTTTCGGCTCATATGCATAAATCCGAATTTCGTCACCTGTTATGAAATCACACCATGGGCATCTCAGTTGGACGAGTACTCCATATTTCAGAGGAAGAACTGCATATGAAAAGCTGCTTGTGCCGCATTCGTTAGCAGCTGTGGTGCAATACTTTGCACAGCTTCCGAAAAATCATTGTAGAGTTTGTAAAAAATTATTGGAGTATTACGAGGATTTGTTCTCTCATATTGCAGCTATTAAATCAGAAATTTGTCCATCCATTAAAGAGCAATTCGCACCCAAAAGGAGCCGTAGCAAACTTGACCTCTTTTATCAGTACTTTTGTGAATTCATGTCTACATAAGGGTCTCTGTATGTGTATTGAGTAGGATTCTTTGAAATATATTTGCAGTAATATGAAACCACAAATATTTAAAGAACAATCAACTTGCACTATCCACACATTTCCTCTGCCCACTTCCACTCTCGCAAGTCGATAAAGAATTTCTTGAATGCCAGTTTGGCGATATTCGTCATACGCATTTTAGTATATTATTGTATATTTTTGGCAAAACTACACTTCGAAATTCTTAAAGATGCGCACACGTACTCACTCAAATTTTCACCAAGCACGTATTTGTGCTTTTATTGAGTTTATCTTGGCCTTTTGTTCTGTTTTGTTGTATTCGCCGTTGATAGCAATGAGTTTGGCACAAGTCATGCCATCTTCTCTAAGTTGCTGTGAACTACTTTACGTTCCTTAAATGCGCTACTCTAAAATTCGAACAACTCATATGCTTGGGTATATATGTATAATATGTACATTAGGACGGGTCGGATTCCATACAAGCCAAAAAATTGTTTTGACAAAAAAAATTATTTTGAAAATAGAAAAATTGTTTAAAAAAAAAGGAAAAAATTACTTTGAAAATAGAAAAATTGTTTAAAAACAAAATATTACTTTCGAGAAAAAATTATTTTGAAAATAGAAAAATTGTTTAAGAAACAAAACATTATTTTCGAAGAAAAAATTATTTTGAAAAAAATAAAAATTTATTAAAAAAAATGTTGAAAAAAAGCATTGTTTAAAAAAACCAAAAAAAAAAAAAAATTGTTTTGAAAAAGCCTTGTTTAAAAAAAAATTGTGTTGAGAAACAAAAGTTATTGTTTGAAAAAATAAGAAAATATTTTGAAAATGTATGTGGCAAGTAGCCAGAAAACGAAAAAACAATTTCTTTTTGGACCACCCTAAAAATTGCCAAAATGCAGAACTTTGGTATTCAAAATCAGAGTTTTATACACGATTTACTGGTTTTCTTTGACTCGTTACTCATATTCGAAGCCATATTTTATTAGTGAGGACTTATAGTCAGAGCTGTATGTGAATGCAATTTTTTGCGTTTTTTCACAAAATTTTGGTAATCAAAAATCTTTCAATTCTTGGGCCTTAGAAAAAAATGTAGCAACCGTCGGACCTTTTACAAGAATAAAACGTTACTAAAACTTGCGCATAAAATGAAAAATAAGAAATCATTTTTGGTGGTTCCAAGGTGGTGAAAAACTTTTTCATGTTTTTTTTTATGTTTTTTGTTTCATACATATTTCGTGATTTCCATTTTGCTCGTTTTTAGGGTAGTGATTTTTTTCGTGTTTCGTGATTTTCGATTTAGTGATTCTTAGGGTGGTGAACTTTTTTTTCGTGATTTTCATTTTGATGGTTTCTAGGGTGGTGAAATTTGTTTCTTCGCAATGTTCACCTCATCATTATACTCCCCAATACGCAGACAGTCAAAGTTAATACAAAAAATTGGTTTTTGGTGGTTCTCAGGATGGTGAATTTTTTTTTTTTTTTTTTTTTATTCCGTGATTTGAACTTTTGTGGTTTTTACGGTGTGATATGTTTTCTTCTTCTTGTGATACTGGCCACATAAATTTTAAAATACGTGAAAAGCTAAAGTTATGAAAAAATAGCTTGTGGTGGTTTTGAGCGTGGTGAAACACTTTTTTTTGTTTTTTTTTTTGTTTCATGTTTCGTGATTTGTATTTTAGTGGTTCTAAGAGTGGTGATTGTTTCCGATTTTTTTCCTCCACATGATTTTTTAAATACACAGACAGCCAGCCAAAGTTAATACAAATCAAAGTTTTTGTGGTTCCCAAAGTGAGAAATTTTTTTTTTTCTGTTCTTAGAGTATTACATTTTTGTTTTCATAAGAACTAAAGTTTTAAAATATGGAGAAATCTAGGCTTACGAAAAAATAGTTTTTAGTTGCTTTTCGGGTGGTGAGAACCTTTTTATTTTGTTTTGTATTTTTCATTTTGCTGGTTCTTAGTGTGGTGAAACTTTTTTTTGTAGAGATACTCATCACACAAGGTTTAAAACACATAGAATGCCACAGTTATGACAAAAGATTGTTTCGGTGGTTGTTAGGGTGGTGAAAAACTTTGTCTTGTTTTTTTTTTGTTTCATATCTCGTGTTTCCCATTTTGGTGGTTCTTTTTTTTGGGTTTAATATTTCGTGGCTTTCATTTCAGTGGTTCTTAGTTCGGTGACATTTTTTGATTCGTAAGTTTAAAATTTCCAGACAGCTTATGTTAAGGAAAAATAGTTTTTTTGAGGTTTTCAGCGAGGCGAAATTTTTTCATTGTTTTTTTGTTTCGTATTTTCATTTTGGTGGTTCTTAGGTTGGTGCTTCGTGTCACTCTCAATAAGTTTTAAAATGCCAGGTAGCCAAAGTTAGTCCAAAAATAGTTTTTGATTGTTCTCAGATGGTGATATTTTTAATTTTTTTTTTTTTTTTCGTAATTTTCAGTTTTGTATAGGGTGGTAAAATTGATTTTCTTCTAAAATAATAAGGAAAAAAAAATCTGAAGATTCCGGTTGAGTGGTGAAATTTTTATGTATTTTTATTTTTGCTTTTCCCGTTCTTTATTTTCATTTTGGTGATTCTTTGAGTAGTAAAATTACGCTGTTTGTTTTTTTTTACGACGCTCTTCACAGAAGCTTTAAAATGTATGGCTCTTTTTTCGACCCACTCTAGTATGCATATCTTGCGCTCCCTACATTGACTTTTGCTACAGCTGCTGTTCTTATCGGAGGATAGCCACAGAGTCAGAAGAATGTATGCTAGAAAACCACGAATGAAATGACTTCAGTTTAAATTTCTTCACAATAGAATTGCGTTTTTGTTCTTTTTTCTTAAATAAATGAAAGCAACTTTCTTTCTATTCTATTTCTATAAAGTGCAGTTACTAAAACAGAACGTGCAGTGAGTGCATTAACATATGCGTGTATGTATGTGCGCGCGTATAATCGCCTGTTGTACGCAAACTATAAAATTTTGCTATGCCACAAGTTTTTGTGTGCATTTAAACCAACTGACAAGGGTTACTGTATTTATCTTGCTTTCAATTATTTGCTGCTATCAAATCCTACGCTCAGCTGTAACTTCATTCGCATACTTTTCTGCCTCACCCACCGCAACCAGAAATCTTTAAATAATTTTCACACTATACTGCTTGACTGCGTCTCTACTTTGCCATCCTTCCTTCATCACTCTTCAGTCTATGGTATTCATTCCTTTCCTGATAGGTTTAGCAAACTTTTAATTGCTTTTAATATTTTAAGAGGATTAAATGATAATTTAGTAATTTCGCATATCCATAATTTGAACTCAATCAAAACTCTTGGGCATCACTAAACAAGTTAAGAATTTTATATTTGAAAAAAATTTCATCGCACGAAATAAAACCATTTAAATGCCACAAAGAGGTTCATTTTTAAATATTTTTTGAACGATTTTTTTTTTCATTTTTCTCTTCCTTTTTAATTGCGCAATAAAAGAAATGCAAATTTTTAAATTTTTTTCAATGTTCGCCTTCTTTTTCTTCTTCGTGGGTATTAACTGCTTTAGAGACTTTGGCTGATTTGCCTTTTCCTTTGTAACGAACTTCACTAATGCGATTTGGAAACTTTGTGGAATTTTAGTCAATTGCTGATGTCCTCACTGGTGTTTAATGAAATACTTTTTGGGCTTATGGGTTTTTTGGGCATTTGGGTCCATCGAGACGGCTTGGCCTTTGCGAAGGCAACGGTGTTTATGCATATGCATATCTTAGTAGACCTGCTTGTTTCTCAGCAATCAAAAGTATTATCCATCCGTTACTAATGCCAGTGATTAGAGCAAAAAACTCCATAATAAATTGCCGAGAAGTTTTCCAAAACTGGCTCGAACTTTGAAAGGGTATAGGGGTCACCTTAATGAAGCTACAGGATCAAATTTGACGGAAGTGCTTATTTATTCTTCAAGGTCAACCATGGGATGCTCGACGATTCAAAATTCGTAACAATTTTTGAAATATTATTATTAAGATCAGTGCTCTGTTAACCGAACGTTCTCCAAGGCCAGCATCTTCAGTGATGAAGTTCATTACTTCTGATTAAGCAAGCAAACTTGCCTGATTTGGAGAGGCTACGCAAAAATCATCAGGTCTCCCTGCACTCTCTCACTTTCAGTCACTATTTGGTGTGAATATTTGTCCGGCGGTATCATCGGCGCTTATTTCTTCGAAGGCGCAGCACCAGCACCGCGCTTAGTTAATGGTGGCAAAAACCTGGCAATGATAACAATATTTTTGTAGCCTAGGATGGATGATACGAATCTCTAAAACATCTGGCATCACTGGCCAAACTGTAAGGAAAATTTGATTGAAAATAAAATGTTAAATAAAAAAAAGAATAGTCAAAACTTAGCAATAAGTCAGGTTTCTCTTATTGAAAACACAGCTGCTGATTTTGAATACTCAAATTAATACCAGGCGTCTTCGATTCGACATTTCTCTGCTCGCTTATCCACAAATTTGCATGTGGGAGCAACAACAAAATTATCGAGTAAGATTCAAGAAAATTATCGCGGATGGTTATACCTCATAAAACTAGTATAACTCACTATTTTAAATGCTCCCAACTCTCTCTACTGATATTAGGCAAGTTTCATTAGACCGAATTCATACAGGGAAACTTCTGTTGTTTAAATTTTACGAGTTCTGTTTTTATATTTCCGTCTTATTCCCAAAACTTGAAAGTGTTAGTGTTTAGTTTACATTCAACAACAATATTGAAATAAACGATAACACTAAAGGTGTTGACAGAGCACGAGCATGACAAATAACGAGTTGAAGCCACAAAATAATCATTAAGTGCTTCCAAACAAATGTAATTTTTGGCACGTCTTCTCCAGTGCTTCATCTATTCGTTCTCGCTAACGCTTAGCGAATGGAAAGCTTCTTTTGTCTTGTAATCATCGACTGTAACCCACCGGAGTAAAAGGTTGAGGTCACTTCCTCTGTGATTGCTCTGACCTATGGAAGTCGAGGGGCTAACACTTGCCAAAACCTCGAAGAGCTGGCCGGCATAGACGTAAGCAACTTTGAAAGGTTTCTCAATTGCACAGACTGGATATAGTCGTGAAGGAATAACCATATAACTTGTTGGTAAAGAGATTGTGGCAAAAAATGGTGTGGAAGCACTAATTGGATTCTTGGTGAATCACCACTCCAACCAATCAACCAACCTTGTGTAGGTAGGGTGGTTGTCGTAAGACACACTTAGACCTTCGACAGGTCCTTGTGTTAAGTCTTCAATAAAATTTAATGGCGCATACTGTTGCGCTGCTTATGCCAGTTCTTTTTTATAGTGTTAAATTCACTTTCTTTTCCATTGCAGCAAATATTTTTCTTCTGAGAAATTACTTATTGAAATTTTCTGAGGAATATTTTTTCGGAACATTTTAGCCTCCTATTGACCCAAAAAACTCAACACTTTTGAGACTTTTAAAATCAAGTGTCAAAATGGCCCACAAAATATACGCAATTAAATTCTATTCAAGAATCCTAAAGCCCGTATTGATGGTAAAAGTAGTTGTATCTGAAAAAATCAAATGATTTATATCCACTTGAGACCAAATTAGGAAAACCTCACAACTCTGTCAAAATCAAATGTGACCTTTTGGGACAAAGTCGCGGTTGCTCAAGTATTTTAGAGTTCCTCACACTTTTTCGTCCCATTTTGTCGCACAGTGTTGCCATTTGTTTCGCTCTCAGCGACATTCTTTTTATAGTAAAAGTTGAATTCAATTGGTTCTAGAAACATTTTTGCGCACGCTAAAATCAGAATTTTTTCAGTCACGAGTAAAGGGTGGTTAAGTTTTAAGGGCGGTGTTGATTTTGAATGAAATACAATTTTTTAAAAAAATTATCGTAATTTCCCTATATTATGACAATATTGGTATGGCTCAATTATGTATGGAACAAAACATCGGCCAATGGCCGCCACAGCCTCGGCAGCACACCTCCAAAGACCACCAAATGCAAATAGTTTCTTATCTAAAGGGTGGTTAAGTTTCAAGGGCCGGTGTTGATTTTGAATAAAATACAACTTGTTTAGGAAATTATTGCCATTTTTCTTTATTATGATAATATTGCTATAGCTCAATTACGAATGGGACAAAATATGGCTAAATAGCCCCCGCAACGCCGGCGGCATACCTTCATCCGATGGTCCAAATTTTCGATACCCCTGAGGCATAATTGAGGTTGTATGCCGTTAATGTACCGAATTATCTCATCCTTTACCTCTTGAATTGTTGCTGGCTTATCGACGTACACCTTTTTTTTCAACGTTGACGTTTAGCTGTGGTTCACATTCAATATCGACCCTTGAAATTTAAACACCTTTTATAATGACACACTTTTGATTAAGTTCATGGAAAAAAGCTACAAAACCAAAAAAAAAACACTTTTATTATTACTATTCTTACCTTGTACCAATTTATTATGAACTCGCTTGCCTGCCAAACCAATTAATAAAAGCATTAGGGAAAACACAAATTTAGCTGTACTAAAAATAGCTGCAGGTGTTAAAATGAGCCTACGCACCCCTAATTACGTGCCAATGAATTATGCTATTCCTCTGTTTGTAAATGTGATTGAAATGAAACTCATACCGCTCTTTTACCTTAATTGCCCTTATTAAATCCCCTACCACCTTAATGCCATTTAAATAAATGTACCTTGCAGAGATTGAACGAGCCTCGAATCTAATAGCCGCTCACATTCTTCTACCGCCTCCTGGTTTACCACCTACATGCATAGCTGCACATACCTAACCCGTACATATCTAACATGTACATACGTAACCATAACCTAATTTTCAACACACACACCTATTCAATTTTTATTACATTTTCGTAAATTAAATTGGGAGGTGGTTGGCGCCTATGCCGTTGTTTTGCAGTGATTTCATTAAACCTTGCTCACGTAGAGAGGAACTCTTATGTAAGCACATGTGCATTGATGTGAGCTCTTTTACACACACACTCGTGTATGAGTGTGCATAATATTACACACTCCTGTGCTCGATTTGAAAATATCTTTGGGTTGACACAATTAGCTATTTTTTGTATCCATAAATTGCATTAATTTGTGTGGCACAACTGGCATTTGAAAAAATCTTGAATTAATTATAATAATATAATTTCCACGTAATGTAATTTTTTTTAATTTTGTTTTCATCTGTCGATCTATACATATATTAATGCGGGCATCACGCATAACTAGCGAATTTCACTTCTCTCCATATGCTTTTGTTCTGATTTTCCACAAAAATAATGGTTTACCATTCCCACTAAAACAGATGTCCTGCTTTCCAGTAGAGGAGAGATGAAAACAATTACCTAACTTCACAAAATTTAGTACTATTTAATTAACTAATATTATATTAAATAATATTTCGCAATTAAGCCATGCGCCTGCGCTTCACTTCGTAATTTCATGACCTTAGTTTGACAGTCGGGAGAGCCTGAGCGTTTTTGGGGTATATCATTTACGTCATCTCAGCTTATTTGATTCAGCATGAGAGATACCATATACAGTCTGTGGCAGAAGAAAAGAACCGTTTTTTTTCTTGTCACTTCAAGATATATTTCGTTCTGTTTTTTGCTGCGTAATAGTCCCACTCAAGGGCTGCATCGCCAGTGCTAACTCAGGTTACCAAACCAAACAAAAATGAGTGAGAAGTACACTAATTGTCTCGAGGCTGTATTTTTATGTACGCATTCGAAAGGGACGAAATTTCTGCAGCAAAAGTGGTTAAAAAATCAAAAAAAAATTTGTTGTGATGCGAAATTAGCGGTAATAACGTGTACAAAATGTTGATGACTTTTCCGAGCGCGGCTTGAAGCGAGTGACGACAAAAAAGCATTATAAAGTGATCGTCCAAATATTTAAGCGGAACACATATTTGCGACTACGCCAAACGCGCACAATTCTGGCTAAAAAGGGAATAGATGTGAGTATCAACACCATCGAACGATGACTGAAGGAGGTGAACATATCCTGCCGTCCCACATCGTCAAAACCACTACTCTCAGAAAAATACATTGAGAAACAACAAAACAAGAAAATGGCGTGACAGTAGTGGACTGGCCTTCCCAGTCCTCAGACGCCAACCCCATTTTAAATGTGCGGGAAATTATGAAAACGCATCTTGTCGAAAAGATAGTCCATGATTTAAATCAACTCGTGCGTCAAGTTGCCGGCGAGCTACAAAGAAAAGCCTGAAGAAGATATCATTCTATACTTCACAGCGATGAAGACTCCATGGTTTATTGAGTAATTGCGACTTGTAGTTTTGTACATACTTTCATGTAAACAAATTTTAAATATATTTCTTTTATACTTCATGAACAATCGCGGTTCCTTTTTTCTGACACAGACTGTATATGCAGCATTCATTTAAAATAACGGTTAAAATAAGATTTTAGTATTTCTAAGATTTCAGTGGTTGTAAGATATTAGCAGTGTTTATAATCAGATTTTGGATATCATTAGCACTTTTACACACTCAAACAGGAAATAAACAGCTCGCGAAAAAACTATAGCAGCTCCACATTTTGATCAGTTTTGACAATTTTTCTTTTTTTTAACGTTCATTTTTGTTATGTTATATAAAAGTACAGCTCACTGTCTAAAAAAACCATGTAAAAAATTTTCAAACTTTATAACAAAATTAAAAAAAAACTTGCTACGCAGTTTTACAGCCCATTAAATTTTAGAACAATAGAGTGCAGTCGACGCACTCGCCTATCGGCAACAAAGTCACCATTGACAGTTATGATTTCGAGGTCGTAAGAGACTTCGTTAATGTAGGAATCAGTATTAACACCGATAATAATTTCAGCCTTGAAATCCAACAGAGGATCTCTCTTGCCAACAAGTGCTACTTTGGAGTAGACTTAAAGCTTGAACGAACCAAATTGCAAAAAATGGTTTGAAATGCTTAAACTCACTCCATGATATTAATATGCATTTCAAACTAAAGAACTTCTATCCAGCTAAAAATATTTTTTTTTGTTCCTTTCAAACTTTTAACTAATTACTTTTTAATAGGACTATGAATAAGTTCGTGCGGTTTTTTTCGAAATTTGAAACTTTATTGACGTAAAATGGTTACAAATTTAATATTCAAAATATTGTCCATCGCTTACTACTACTTTTTCCCATCTTTCTGGCAATTCACGGATTCCCTTTGTGAAAAATTCGGTCGGTTTTGCCGCAATCCACGAATCGATCCATTTTTTGACTTCATCGTAATTACGGAAGTGCTGGTCAGCCAGGCCATGTTGCATCGATCGGAAGAGATAGTAATCGGATGGCGCAAGGTCTGGACTATACGGCGGGTGGGGTAGGACATCCCATTTGAGCGTTTCTAAGTATGTTTTGACCACTTGTGCAACATGTGGCCGAGCATTGTCATGTTGCAAAATAACTTTGTCGTGTCTATCGGCGTATTGCGGCCGTTTTTCTCGCAGTGCTCGGCTCAAACGCATCAATTGTCGTCGGTAGACATCCCCCGTAATCGTTTCATTCGGTTTCAGTAGCTCATAATACACAACACCCAGCTGGTCCCACCAGATACACAGCATAACCTTCAGGCCATGAATATTCTGCGCCGACGTCGATGTTGAAGCATGGCCAGGGTATCCATACGTTGCCCGACGTTTTGGATTGTCGTAATGGACCCACTTTTCATCGCCAGTCACAATTCGATGCAAAAAACCCTTTCTTTTGTGCCGTTGAAGCAGTTGTTCGCATGCCATAAAACGGCGTTCAACGTCTCTTGGCTTCAATTCATACGGCACCCAATGGCCTACCTTTCGGATCATTCCCATGGCTTTTAAACGTTTGGAAATGGTTGATTGATCAACTCCCAAAGTTTTTGCAACCTCTTCTTGCGTTTGAGCCGGATCTTGATCGAGCAATTCCTCCAATTCGGTATCCATGAACTTTGGCGGCGCACCCTCGCGTTCTTCGTCTTCCAAGCCAAAATCACCACTTTTAAAGCGTGCAAACCACTTCTGGCACGTTCGCTCAGATAGAGCATGCTCACCATAAACTTCCACCAAGATACGATGACTTTCGGCTGCTTTTTTCTTCATATTAAAATAATGAAGAAGAATTCCCCGCAAAAACACATTATTTGGCACGAAATTCGACATTTTCAAGTGTGGTAAAAATATTGTTGTTTACGCTTCAAATAAAAAACTTATACTGACGTTTGTGCCTTACGACAGTAGCTCTCCAATGAATGTTTGGAAATGTGGATCGATGGAATAATAATCAAGTTACGCCATCTGTTGTAAAACCGCACGAACTTATTCATAGTCCTATTATTATTTGATAAGTAGTGGGAGAGCTGTGCAAACAAATTGATGCAATTATTTCGAATTAATTTGTTGCAAGGTTGAAATTTTTTTGAATTGTTTGAGCCAAGGAGCACCAAAAGATTTGGTGGCTCCTAAAACACTCAGACTAAAAGGCCCGTTGTATTTATGTTGCAGTGCTAGGTTAGGCCGATCTGAATAGATCTCATGATAGCAGTGTTGTAGTTGTAGTCGTCTTAAACATAGTTCGAGATTCATATCTTGGCAAATTTTTATAAACAGTTTACTCTTTTGTCAGCAGTATCCTTAACAGATAAAAAGTATACCGATCCCAAGCAGTTGTAATGATTTCTGTTAGAGCAAGAAAGTGTCAAACGAGGTGTTCCAACGCACCCTTTCTTCTTCGCATAAGTTAGACGTATCGTTCTAAACCAACCCCATTTGAGCTGCGTAATACGCAGTGAAAGAAAGTCCCGTCAGTACTGCAACTAATATTTTACATTCCTTCCTCGAGAGTGATAGAATAAAGTTGGTTGTTTTCGTGTTGCAAATTCGTAACATTATTGTGGCAATCCTGTGGGAGGTCGAGGCTTCCCATATACTTATAGACTCTAATTTCAGAGTTAGTTCCTCGTCTAGTTCCATATTCGAAACTGAAAATGAAGGATATATGTTCGACGTACTCATCCTAGGCAGGCGGGTGTCTGCCTTAGCAAGTTCGTAGTTGCAAAATAATGAGTGATTAAATCTCGTGACTAATGTCGGAGTTTCGGGATTATAAAATTTGATAAATGGACAGCTGCTTCAGGACGCCAATATACAAGTAAAACTTTCCACGTACGGCTTGTCTAGTAGGAACATATTAATTTTGACGGCCAACAAAAGTTTAACATTAAATTCAGTCGCCACTTAGGCAACAGGCCTTTAAATGGCCACTATCCAATATTTTCTACGCACTACTGACCAAATTTCACGGATCTTGGGGTCTTTCTTAAATGTCCAGACTTAATTTTTAGTGAATATTTTAGTTAGAATTTAAGAGGGTTTTCCATTCGATTTCATAAAATTTCAATTCTATTGGATGTTTGTGCTTCAGATTGCACATCCAGTCAAGATGATGGAATCTGGCAGTGAAACAAGGGATCGCACCATTTCTTTTTAAAACTTTGCTACTTTTCAGTAGTTCTTATTATTTCCTAATTCCTTAAATTACATTTTGTGCTAAGAAAATCGATCTATAAGTTTACGTGAAAAAAAAAAATTTTGCTCCACTTGGCATTTTTAACTAGTTTTAGTGTTCCCTAGAAGAAAAAACAAGGCAGCTGGATGCCTCAAATGAGCCAAAATTAAGTTAAAGTTTCATTTAAGAAGAATAATTGCCGCATGATGAATGTAGAAGGCCCCAAAAGAGGTAATGTGCGCCCAATGCGGTGCATTGAAGTTCGCTAGAGAAATGTCTTAATTTTGCTGTCTGACTGACAGTGTGACATTCCATTATTCCCTCCATCACATGAACTATTGCATTCATTGCTTCAAATACTCAAAGATACAAGGACTGATGTCAAATGACTTCATTTCAAGCAGACACTACCATTTTATTTTTTGATTTATTTTTAGTGTTTAAGTTGAATTTTGAGTTATGAGTGTTTTTGACCCTTTTACGCAAAAGAGTTCAAGGGTTAAGATGTTCCACGAAAACGTTTCCCGTTACTTTTTATATAAAACTGCTGGCACATTATGCTCCTAAAATGTAAGGGTAGCATATTTTCCTATACTAATTTGCCATAAAAATGTGGAAAAATATGAAAATTTGGTCGCTTCAAAGATAAAATTCAGAAGCAAACTTTCAGATTGCCAACTGACTATTTTTTTTTTTTTGTGCTTCCCCCCAAAAAAGAGTAAAATTCGTATGATACTGTCGACCTTTTTGTCCTTTCTACCGAAATCCTTTCCCGGAATATGGTTTTTTTTGGAATTTTTTTTTTTTGTTTTTGTCTACAACGCTATCGCAGAACGTAACTCCAGTTGGCCATTTAAGTTGACTTTTGTTCGAGACAGTAAATACTAAATTTCTTTTGGTGGTCATAAATCTGAAATTCACCATCGAATTCGATCACTGCAGTTGCATGAAGACGCACAGCATATAGGTATACAAACAAATTTATTTCACTCGTTCTCACACCTGACAACAAAAGGAAAAATGTCACATAGGACAGGACATTTATTAAATTAAAAAAAAAAATATAATGTGTGATAGCTATCTTCATTTTGACCTTTACGCGCTTCATTGCTTGTCTGTTTGTGTACTGCAGCTCTCTAGTGCACATGTGTCAAATATGATTGACATACGACGCCATTTGCAAAAATTGTAAATCTTCCGAGAGGGTGATTAATATTCTACCATCTCTATATTGTATGTACATCCATATAAATAACGCGTAACTATGAAAAAAATTGAGTTGTATGCATGTGAAAGCATGAACGTAAAGACAAGTTCCTAACCAATTCTCGCCTACTTTATTATGTGCCACACTTATCCAACCACGCAAGCTGTTTTATTTTTCAGCTATAACACTTTCGGAATTCTATGGTAAATGCCATTACCATACATACCTACTTATAGTTGTATTATATTTTCATAATGACTAAACCCATTTATAGCCATTTGTAAGTTTAGTTTTTATTATATTTTTGTTATTTTCCCTTTTCTAGTTTATTGCTACTATTGCGGTGGGTAAGAAATGCCATAAATATATAATACATAAATGCATACACGTTATATATTGAAATTTATTCTATCAAAACATACATAATAAATGATTTATTCAACTGGCACGATAACCTGCAGCCTTTGTTGCCTTTTGTCGTTGACTAAATAAATTACTATAGACCTAAATTTGTTTATCCTTACGGCAGAAAGGTGAAAAAATATTTTTCATAAGAAATGGTGTGTGTGGCTTGTGGATAAGGAAGTGTGGCTTTTGTAGAGGCGTAGTCCATTACTTGATAGTAGAGCAGTTTTGAGACTTATAAGTAAAGTGAATACACAAAAATATACAATAAAAAGAATAAAAATAAAAGTTAGGTGATTGAGTAAATATAAAGGGTTGTGAGAAATCTGAAAAAATGGAAATTTTAATATGTTAAGAAAGTACAGTGAAACTTCGATATGCGAAACCTTGTTATAGCAAACAATTCTGGTATTTAACGAAAACTCAGCTATGTTTCTTGAAAAAATTTATAAAAATACGAAAAAAATCTAAGCATTAGGGTGATCCAGAAAAAAAATTAGTGGTTGACTTAATATAAATATAAATATAAAATTTCCATGTTTCTTGCTTCATAAAAATGCAAAACAAATCTTATCATTAGGGTGACCCAAAAAAACAAAATTAAAGTTAAGTGATTAAGTAAATATAGAAGGTTGTAGAAAAGTTAAAATGTGAAATTTTGAATATAGATAGAAAGTACAGTAAAAATTCTATATAAAGAACCTAGTTATAACAAAACAAAATGTAAAAATTTACAACTCTAAGCATTAGGTTGACCAAAATATGAGAATTGGTGATAATTCGATATACAAAACTTAGTTTTAACAAAAAATGATAGTAATTCAAGTAAGCTCAGCCATGTTTCATGAAAAAATTTATAAAAATGCGAAACAAATCTTAGCATTAGTGTGACCAAAAAAAAAACAAAAAATTCAAATTAAGTGGTTGAAAAAATATGGAGTTGTAAGAAAAGTTAAAAAGTGAAATTTTGAATACAGATAGAAAGTACAGTAAAACTTCTATATAAATAACCTAGTTATAATAAAAAAGTTTTAGTATTTAAAGTCATGTTTTCTGAACATATTTATAGAAGTGCGCACAAAATCTAAGCATTAGGGTGGCCCAAATAAAAATATAGCAGGTTAAGTGGTTGAGTAAATATAGTGGGTTGTAAGAAAAGTTGAACAGTGAAATTTTGAAAATAAATAGAAAGTACAGTGAAACTTCTATACAAAAAAAAATTACTAGTAATGAAGATAAATAAAATATTATTAAAAAAAAAACAAATCTAATCACTTGGGTGCCCAAAAATAAATAAAAGTTAAGTAGTTGAAAGTGAAAGTTTAAAAATAAATAGAAAGTGCAGTGAAAATTCGATACACGAAACCTCGTTATAAGAAAAAAATGCTAGCAGTTGAAGTATACTCAGCTATGTTTCTACAAGAAAAAGAAAAGCTGAAAAGTGAAATTTCTAAAATAAATAGAAAGTGAAAAAACAGTGAAACTTATAATATATATACACAAAACCTGGTTATAACAAAAAATTCTTGTAACTAAAGTAAGTTCAGCTATGTTTATTCAAAAAAGAAAAGATCAAAGTGAAATTTTGAGAATAAATAGCAAGCACAACAAATAAATACAGTACACAAAACCTCATTATGGCAAAACATGCTATTAACTGAAGTAAACTAAGCTATGTTTCTTGTAAAAATTTATATAAATACGAAAATATAAGCATTAGGGTGACCAGGAAAAAGTTTTTTTTTTTGGTGATGTACCCATATTCATATGTGTTGTGGCCTATTTTTTATAAATACTTTTTTTAATATTTGCATGTGCCGCAATGTTTTGAAAATTACCATTGAATTACCATGAGTAATTTAAGGACAAGATTTTCTAGTGCGGCGGCAACGTAAACTTGAATTTTGGATTGTGCGGCTTAGACTAGACTAGACTAGACTAGACTGCCTACTTTATAGCTGCAATAAACAATAGATATTTACCAAAAATGTTTAGTGCTCTCAAAGTCAGAGTGACTTATCGAGTTCTATTCATCAAAATCAGCCGGAGAGGTATAAAATTTGCCTTCAAAAAGGTATGCAAAGAAATTTTGGGAAAACCTCAAAATCAGCATTTTTTATTTTCATTTAAAACTCAAGCTTCCTTGTTGGAATACCTTTCATTTAAGCATACATCCTTTTACAAACTCCATTCCACCAACCTATGAACGCACACTCGCGCATTTGTTTCATAATAATTTGATGTCAGGTATTACCAGTGAAATAACCATTTACTTGACACATTACTTTCCAAAAACAGCAATAAAAACAATGTATTTCGGTAAAACAAAAGCAATATAAATTGCAAAAGAAGCTCGCTAAGCATATCTGCATATCTGTAGCATAAGGATATCAGCCATGCCTTGAAAGCTCGTTTAAATTATGCTGCAGTGAATAAATTTAGTGTAATTTTTGTTGATAGTAAATTTACACAAGTATATGTAAATAATCAAGTGTTTGATGAGCGCACGTGTATAACTTAGAGTTCGTTTACACTCTTTTAGCTTACGTTTTAGATTTATCGCTATTTGTGAATGAACTTTCATTTTCTCTGAAATTTATTGCTTTGCCTTCTGCGACAAATTTAATATTGTTATTTTACGCACTTTTATTGTCGCTTATGTATATATATGCCCAACAAAGTTTGCTGTATTCACGCATTTTTTGTTTGCTGTTTGTTTTTCTTGTTGTTTTGGCAATATATTCAGTCGCACTATTATCGTCTGCTTAAGTCAATTCAACTGTTGCGCATTATTTGAAAGACAATATATTTTGCAGAAGCTTAAATGTATGTATGTGTGTGTATATGTACTTCCTTAGTGTATGTATGTATACTAGGGTGGACCTTAAACAGTTCAAATTAATGATTTTTTAGTCAAATCTCCTCAATCGGCATATAAATTTTAGTGCTGATTGGAGACGGTTGAGGCGTGTCGCATAGGGGTCAAATGTCAGATTACAGTATCGGATTCAAAAAATTAAATTTAATTTTTTTTTCATCTAATAGCCGAATTCGATACTACTTTGATCGATAATACCACCTATAAATTTTGGCGCTCACTGGAGACGCTCAATGCGAGTCGCATAGGAGTAAAATCGGATTGCTCCATGAGAAATGAAAATATTAAAATTAATTTTTATTTTGAATCTAGTACCCAAGATCGAAATACCTGCCGAATATATTATTAAATTTCATTTATTTGCATCTAGTTGTAAGTTTTCGAATCTCCATAGAGGAAACTAAATTTAGCACCCTGTGCTACACACCATAAGCGTCTCTAATCGATACCGAAATTTATATATATTGTGCATTGCGGTTAAGGTTTAGAAAATCTGGGGTAAACATTTTCCCCCTAGATTTAAGCACCACCCTAGTGTAAATACATGCCCACATAACTAGTCCACCTCGTCGTATGAGTGACGCATGAAAAAATTTAGCAAGGCAAGGGAGAGAAAAAACTAGTATCGCCAACCCCTGGAGGAAAGATAGGACGGTTTTCAATCTCAAACCAAGAAAAAAATGGCTATACTATGGGGCTATGCCTCCACCTATCGGCTCTATAGCAAATTATTATTATTATTATCATTATTATTATTATATCAGAGCAAAAAGTGCCATGCTAATTAAGTTGAAATTTCCCTTGATGCCCGAAACGTCTTGTAGAAAACAAGTATATAATCAATGGCCAACTGAACATACCAATCGCCTTGACTGAAGAGCCCCCAATCAACACTAATCCACATGGTTGCCAAAGTAACGCATCTTCTTCGAATCAACCTGACATAAAACTTGAGCTTTGAGTGAGCCTAGAATTATAGCTCCTTTTTGGGACAGACACACCTATTCTTTCTTTGTAGTATTGATGCGTTTAAAATGTTCCTCATACGCCGTGGGTCTACTTTCCATTTGCATGCGCAAAAGATTTTGTTAAGCAAATCTGTACCGCTTTTCCTCGAACCCACTTGCGTTTGCTTGATGAATATAAAGTATATCACGACTCCAGCAGCTTTTAAGTATCCTGAACAAAAAATGTAACCGGGCATCTACTGAAGAAATGAATATTGATGACAAAGTTACTCATACGCCATGGTTGTCTTCCACACGGCGTACGCACTTACTTATTTTTAAAGTTATTTTAAAACAAATCTCAAAAGCAGAGCCACGGAAATCATTTTTCGAACTATCTAACACATATAAAAACCCTTTAAAAATAGTTTACTCCACTAACAAACAAAAATGATATTAATCCCATCAGACTCTATGCCACATTTACTAATGGAAAAAGCCAACCAGACCAGCAAATGATCAGTCTGACATATGTATGTCTACATAGCACAGCACAATTAACACAAATTAGCAAATGTGCGATACAAAAACCTAAAACTAATATATACCCCAGAGGCACATTAGTCGTAGCAAATAAAGTACGTAAATATTAAATGTATGCAAATATTGCAACTAACTAGTAGGCAGTGAAAGTACAAAAAAACAAAAATGAGGCAGTTAAAGTCAACACCAGACAAGCAGAAATTAATTCAAAACCGCGTCGCCATCAATGTAAACTCCCAATGGGCAAATTTGTATTAATTGCAACGCAAAACTAGCAACCACTACAGCAACACATAAAACAGTAACAACTACGCATAACCATTTACATAATTTATTATTTTTAGGCAGACAAGCTTATAAGCGCACATTCGCCCTGAAGCCTGTTAAGAGTCATCCGCATGGATATACACAAAATAAACCATCACGTATACGCCATGTATCACCACCACATCATACTACGTGCCTACGTATATGCGTGTGCACGCCTATGTGCTCAACTCCAGTTGGGTATTTTTAACGGAAATTAATTCAATGCGCTAATGCTGTTATAATTTATTACACCAAAGTGATGACAACGAAATCTGGTACAGCACTAATACATATATTAACGGGATGCAAGCGAACTAAGTAATTTGCTATATTTTGAACTAAGTACGCGCGAAGTAAAGAGTGGAAACCTTCAAGTCTCATTAACTTGATGATCTAAGTATTGCACTCTAACTCTAGTTGGCAAATTGCTGGCAGCATTAAATAATCAATAGCACTATCATTTTCGCATTCATTTCTTAAGTAACTTCGTGCGCTGCTTCTACAACAAATTAGGCCACGTGGGGGCGTAAAGGATGCTAAATATTTCGTACTAATTAGTAGCGAAGACATTGCAAAAGCGGAATTGGGAATAGTTTCCTTTTACTATAATTGCAAGGATGCAGTTTGCTGGCGGAAAGTTGGGTAGGAAAGTTGACAGTGAATGTCCCCCAAGGGCCAAGGAAAAGGTATTGCTTGGAAAATACGTAGCTGGTCGAGAACTAACGAAGGATGTTAAAAAAAATAAAAACATAAAAGTATATCATAGATTCTTACATATATACATACAAACATCTTCATTAGGGCAATAAGGTGAAATAAGCAAAGCTGTAAGTTAAAGCACACAGATGTAAGCACATTTATTGAATTTAAGATAAAGGTCAAGCGAAGAATTAAGAAAGCAAGTATTGCAAGTTTTGGGCTTGCTTATGATTTGCAAGAAAAGCGCATTTGACAATATTTCTACCTACAGCAAAGAACAGATATAAGAAGAAGAACAGATACAAAGATACAGTGGCGAGCATTACCGAGTGGTTGCAATTTGAGTTGGAGGCTTTTGAGTTAGAATTTTGTGTTAGTTTTTTTTTATTGTTCATTCTTTAACCAAAACCATATAAACTTTCAAACTTTACACAAATTTGAGAAATGTTCAAAAAATGCTATCTAAACTTAATCTACATCTCATAAAATTTCAACAAAACAAGTGCAAGTTGTTAGCGGTTAAAAAATCACTTGGGTATTACATTATATATACTATATTTTTTTAAACTGCTTTTTACACATTATTTTAAATGAATTTGTGTCTTTATTTAAGAACGAAGTTGTGCGAAAATTAAAAAAAAATCAACTCCAAGTTTTATTAACTGCAATTGTTATATAATATAGAACAGTCACCTTTTAGAGAGCCGCCTAAAACTTGTTCTTTAAGGCGCTGTAAGGCTGCATATTCAAAATTAAAATCAAAAATTTGGAAATTTTGATGAACACTTATCGAATTTTTTTAAATTTTGTATAAAGTCTGAAATTTCTTTTATATGACTTCAGTTAAAGAATAAAAAATATTAAAAGATAAAAACAACAACAAAAAATAATGAAAATAATGAAAATATAAAAAAAAGTCACCATACACTCAGCTATGCTCACCACTGCAGTTTAAAGTACGGCTAACAGCCTGGGAAAAATTATTAGAGTGGTATGGTACCGATAATAAAATGTATTGCAATGATAAGCTAAGAGGTAGAAGTATATAGTATAGTATAGTAGGGGTAAAAGTAAGGAAAACTGGAATGGTAGTAATGGTAATGATAATAATAATGCTTACTGTAATGGTAATAGTAATGGTAATGGTAATGGTAATGGTAATGGAAATGGTAATGGTTATGATAATGGTAATGGCAATGGTAATGGCAATGGGAATAGTAAAGGAAAAGTTAATTGTAATTTAAGTAATGGTAATGTGGTAATGGTAGTGATAACGGTAATTTCTGTAATGGTAACGGTAATGGTAATACCAGTGTTAAAGGTAAATTTAGTAATGGTTATATTATTGGACAAAGAAATGGTAATAGTAGCGCCAATAGGAGAGGTATTGATAAAACTAATAGTAATGATAATAGTATTGGTAAACGTAATTGAAAAGGTAATGTTAAAATTACTGGTGAAATCAATGGTAATGACAAAGGTAATAGTAATGGTAAAAGTAATAATAAAGGTAACGATGAAATTAATGCTAATAGTAATGTTTTTGGTGAAAGTAGTGTCAAAGGAAATAGTAATGGTAGAAGTAATGATAAAATTACTGGGAATAGTAATGGTTATAACAAAGGTAATATAAAATTGATAGTAATGGTAATTGCATTGGTCATAGTAATGGAAAATATAATAATAGCGGTAATGGTAAATTTAAAGGTAATAGTAATGATAGTGGTAATATCAAAGGCAAACAAAAATGTATGTAAAATAGTAATGGTTTTAGTAGAGGTAATGTAAAATTAATAGTAATGGTAATAGAATACGTAAAAGTAATGGCAATTGTAATGGCAATATTTATAATAATAATATGGTAATACTGTGGTACTAAGGTAGTGGTACTGTTTGCTGAATCTTTTATATATAATTTCATTGGAAATTTCAACCTGGATGATAATCACGGAATTGGTATTTACATTTCAAGGGCACATATTTGCTTTTTTACAATGCGCGTGTAAGTTCTTTGTACGAAGATATTTTTTGAGCATAACTCGAATGAAATTTTCCGGTGCATAGTTTTCTAGAATATTTTAACCTTCTGAAGACCTTCTAAATGTCATTTTATTTAGACTTTCCCAGAAATGGAGTAAAAATTACCTTTTCGTGAGAAACCTAATGCCTTATTAAGTTGCACAAAATTATTTGTCGCAAAATTGTTTCTAATTATATACTGTATTTCACTCCTATACGAATTTTGACGCCTTTCCACTTATCCCAAAAATACTCAGGCAAGAAATTGCAACTTGCAACCTGAGAATGCAAAACTATTTGGAAGTTTGGAGAATGTTTTGTAAATGTCATAGGTGGATTAAGGGGAGTATAAGACCCTAAAATCGACAATAGCAGCCATCGAAGGCTTTTAAATTTGTAGCAATTTCTCGTTAAATTTAGGTAATTCAGCGAAAAGTTAGTGCTGCCAGACATCTAAAAAGGAGGGAAGTGCGTATATAAGTTTCTTTGAATTTTACAGAGGCGTTGACTAGAGGGCTATTTATAAATCCGCAGTATTTTTGCATAAAGCCTCTTTCCACAGTTCTAATGAACCATTATTCCCGTACAAACTTGAAAAGTGATGGTATTGATAAATGCATTTCCCTTTAATTTTCATTGAAATATTTTGAATTGAATACAAATATAAAAATGTGTGAAAACACGTACGTGACCGCACATTTTATGAATTCAAGAGAAATTTCAAAGAAAATATGACCCAATGAAGTTTTTTTCTACTTTTTTTCTCTTAATCGTTTAATCCTTTCACAGGTGGGGGTCCACATTAACGGTATCAAAACGGCTCGTAAGTGCTACTTGAAGTGTACCTGGGGTTCGCTGCCCATCTTATCTACCTGCCTACCTATGGTGAAGTGGCTGAAACCACTTTGAAGGCAAATAATTGCAAAATTATTATTACTGGACCATGGGGATGTAAAAGGTTGATCAGGTTCTGAACATCTTAACTAAATTTCAACTACTACAACTCAAACAAGCACTGATCACATTGATCATCTTAGTAGTGACGAATGCGAGATTAAAAAAGAGCCTTCATATGCATTCAAAATTAATGAAGTATTCTACACCAACTAAAAATAGTTCGTTTTCAGGCTAGGCTACAAATTTATTATTCTCACATACCCAAAACCTCTCACCATTTTCCTCATAGCGTAAAAAGATGTGCTGTTGCAGCTGCTTTGGCGACGAAGTATCTCCACTGCCTACTCCTCTACCAAATTTGCACTTTGGGCGTAGATATTTTGCTCGCTGTTGATTTTTTTCTGCCAAAAACTTTTTTTTTTTTTTTCAAATAAAAAAAAAAACAAAAAAAAATCATTGCTGCTTCTGTTGCTCAACTGCAGTAAATTTTCTACTTCGATATCAAGTTTACTCTTTCTTCAGAAAAAAAATATGGGAAAGGTAAGAACTACTCAAGTGGCATAGGCTGTGAATGAAATTTGCCAATTTCGGTGCCCTTATGTATGATACATAAGCATCAAGCGCATAAGCACTTGGCAGGCTGCAACTCCACAAGACTGCGGTTCGTTTGGGTGTACCTAAATTCGAATTATGCGCATATTCACACGAAATTCTTAGGTAGGTGTGGAAATTATATTATATTTATACGTACACCAACGTAAATATTAGTAATACTCAGAACTGGCTATTATTTTCTGAATCGACTATGGCAAGTCAAATAAAAAAGGAATTTTATTGCAATAGGTTAGATTTTCAACAAAAGCAAGCCAATCTTTTCCGAGCTGCAGTGATAAGTAATGCAAAATTCGATTGCATAGTCGTTGAATATTATATTATTTAACACTAAATCCTGTTATCGAGTGCTATTCATTGTGTGGCTCTTACTTTTTGCCCGCCTTGGCTCCAAAGGCCTCATGTATTATGTAAATTTTAATTAGGCGCCCACCTACTCCTATACTCACTTTCAATGCTAAAATAGGCAAAATGTTCACTTATTTTTTGCTTTTCATTTATTTATTTTTTAAGTTTTTTTTTTATTTCATTTAATTCCTTTTCTGCAAAAATGTGCAGTACGAGTAACTCATTGGAGACACATAGCCATAGAGACTACAGATAAGAAGGCACAACTTCAACGGCAGGCTTTTGCAGCAAACTCTGCATTTTAGATGTCGCTAACATTTATATGTATGTTTGTATGTATGTGTGTATGTATGTAAGTATTTATGTATGTGTTTCATAATGTGCTGTGCAAGCAAGCAACTCCAGGGAATCAGTTTAGCAAAATTCAATTAAAATCCGTGTGGTGAATTTTTAAGGTAGTTTTTCTAGACCGATTATACATTACAAATGATTTAGCTGAAATATACAAAGGGTGTTTGAAAAGAAAAACTTCGAACTCGCATTCTTATTTGAGATATGTCGAACATATCAGTAACCCATTATTTTAGATGGTAAAAATCTTGGTTTTTGGGAAAATTATTTCTGAAGGGCTAATTTATAATACAAAACTGTTTTACAAGGAATTTTGAAACTCTTGAAAGGTGGTTGTTGTTGTTGTAGCAGTATACTTATCACTGCCAGTGTTAGGGAGATCACCGGCCATTTTCGTCTAGCTGATCTAAGGGTAGACCCAGGAAATTTGCTGTTTCGACAGGTTGGGCCCAGAAGGAGAGGGGTGTTAGATGAGTGGGTTTGATGGGGCATGTGAATAGGTGGTTAGGATCGTGCGGGTTGCTTTCACATGCCGGATATATGTTTAGTATGTCGGGGTCGATTCTGGATAAGAAGAAGTTTAACCTGCTACAATATCCAGAACGTAATTGTGCCAATATTACGCGGGACTCTCGGGGAAGGTGCAGCTCTTGGTCAGCGATGAGTGGTGATTGGACTCCGATGATGGCACTCGGGGGTTGGGAGCTTAATAAAGTGGTAAGCGTCTCCCGATGAATGTCATATATAGTCTTCCTAAACACTCTCCGGTCCATTAATTGTCGATTTGTTTTGTCCTGGATCTTAGTAGCAATTGCGGTTGTGTACGCAGATAAGGAGAGCAAACTGTCGAAGGTAACTCCCAAAATGTTGGGGTTGTCAACACTTGGTATTGGTGTGTTATCGACTTTCACCTTAAGCTGTAGTTTGACCACCTTTATCCAGATGGTAAAGAGGGTCGCCGTGTACTAAGTGGAGGAAAGTTGTAGATTCCTCGCATTGAAGAAGCGAGAAAGGTAGGTGAGGTAGTCGTTCACTTTGGCGCACAGTTCATCAATGTCATTACACGACGCCATTATCGTACAATCGTCGGCGTAGGAGACCAGCGAAACTTCCTCTTGTAACTGAGGGAGCTTCGAAATGTAGAAGTTGAAAAGGGTGAAGGGCAAGGGTGAAAGGGCACACTCCTGCGGAATACCTTGTTTTATCTTCTACTGTTTAGAGATTTGGTCTCGAAATATTACTGACGTCGTCTTGATGTTTTTCCATAACTGGTGTGACCTACAGTTTAAACCGACTCCGAGCGGCAAATGCAACTTTTTTTATTTCTTTTTGTTTTGCTTTCTTTGGGGAGCTTTTTCATGTTAGAAATACACTCCTCGCGCACGATTTTTTGTTTCGAGTCCGAGACAACTGAATGGTAATCATGCATAAGACCATACGGTTGCAGTGGCCACTGAATTCGTCGAGGATTCCAACAACTCTTTCAGCTTAACATCGTTAATTTGTGCGAGAGAGGGTGGTATTTCGGGAAATGAACAAGCAGACGAATGTGCATGGCAGTGGTCTGAATCAGAACTATGTAGATCACTGCATCCTCTAATGTGGTCCATTATGCCTGAATGTAAGCCTATAATTGTAGACTTCTAGTGGATTTGAGCACCACCACAGCCTTTTCCTTCCGTGACACTAAAGTATTCAGTGTTACACCCCCTATGTATGTGAGTTCATTTCTTGGATTTCATCACTCATCTCATACGCGGTGTTTTCCTAGTCCTCTCAACAACGACTGCAGTATCCCGTATAGTATCTAATAAGGGTTCGTAAATCCTTTCTATCCAGCTTAAAGAACCCACTTGAAACTTTTCTAGAAGGGAGATCACGTAGTTTGCCTGTTTCTTTCTTCGATTCACCATCCAGTGTCGAAGGAATTCCGTATCTTTCCAGTTGTTGATAACTTTCTTTATGCGAGCTTTTAGCCCCTAAAAGGGTTCTGGTCCATAGTATTTTGATACCACTTCTAATTTTGTTAGGTGTTTTTGTGTTTTGTTTCCGTATTGACTTGTTTTGTTCTGATACCCAGATATATGGTAATCCCAGCAATATGATTTTTTTCGTCGTAAGTGGAGACAAAAACCGGTTCCAGTACGATAACTCTAAATGCAGCAAAATTACATCACTACTCAGTAGTTTACGTTTTTGCAATTAGCTGTATTGGCTTAGCCTTCTTCGTCTCATTGAAGAATATTGCGGACAAGAGCTTTAACAAATTAACTCGCAAAAGCGTGCATCGCATGCAAAATCTGAAATGTATTCCTCCGTGAATGCCAAGGACCAGTTCTAATCTTTGAGCTTTCACTTTACATCAGCCAAATTAACCAAACCTAACCTAACTCAACCGCAACCTCAGCTAAGAAACGCAATACTCCTGTACGGCAGCGAAATATGGGAAGATACACTAAACTGTAAAATCAAGCGCAAAGCACTGGAGGCACTCAGAGTTGCATCAGCCTATCACACTGTCTCAGGCGCAGCAGTTTTTGTGATCAGTGGAAGATTCCCATCGACCTCATGGCCCGAAAACGAGTGGATGCGTGGGATTCTAGAAAAAAATACGCCCCCACTAATGCCGCGGTAATACCTATAATGGGTAAATGGGTTCAAAATAACTTCGGGGAAGCCGGCTATTTCATGACTCAGTTTCTCTCGGGCCTGCGGACTTCCGGAAACACCTATACCGCATGGATAAGGTAAGTCACCCCAGGTGCATATACTGAGAATAGCCGAACACACGTTTTTTAATACTTTATAGACGACGTTCTAGGCCTCCTCGAAGCAATGCAAAAAGTAGTCTCGGGAGGGGTGTCTCCCCGGAGAAGAGGAGGGATTGTTTTAGTGATCCCACTACTCGCTGCAGTAGACGACAATCGCTATAAGTGCGCAGGCATTCTGTCCCACCAAAAACAAAAAAAAAAAAACAAAGAAACCCAACCTAATCAAACCCAACCGCTTCTAACCCCTTCTGTGCAACTCGCGGGACTCTTATTTGTAAACCCTTTGCATGCACGTACATTTGTTTTGTGCACTTACGTAAATATAAACTCATTCACTTTACATTTCGGGGAATTGGGGCTCATCAGAGGTCAGCTGCTCTTACCATTTTTGTTTTTTTTTTTTACTTTTATAAGCGGAAATGCAATGCATTAGAAATCTCAGAGGATGCAAGCAGGTGTATGAGCAATGCGCCTATAAGCTGGTAAATAGTTATGTATGCAAGGAAAATAAATACTTATTTGCGGATGGGGGGTGAGCATACAAATTTTATGTCCCTTCCATTGAGTGTTTGAAAGCAACATGAAGTTTACTGTAGGGATATATAAATAAGGAGCGCAGTAACAATTCTCGGTTATATTGCATGTTAAGGACAGGGTTAGTCGTGCGTGAAGCGATTGGTTTTAGGTTTTAGAAAGCTAATTGCCCAGTTCCTTCTTATAGAATGCACAATTAGACGAAAAAAAGTTTTTTGAAGAGAATTCCTAATGGAAAGTGGGTTTGCCTTTGCTCAAGTCAATGCTTACGATTCATATTTTCTACCACAAAGAAACACAAGAATTCTTAATTTTTGGTATAAATATGCAAATTATCCCAAAATAAAATAAACAGTTACATTAAAAAGTAAAACTGCCGAGGTCGGTATACTGAAAGTTCAGATGTCACTCAAGAAAAAATCACGTAGCCACAATGAATTTGCTGTGGGAGTATACGGGTTTGTGGAGTCATTGAACGCACTTGTTTGAAAATGATACTGGTAACGTTTATACGGTGACCGGTGAACGGAAAGCGTTATCGCGACATAACAACAAACTCTTTATGCACTGAATTATGGGCTTTGACATGAGCTTTGATAATATGTGATTGCAACAAGACAGTGTCACTTGCCACACACCGCATGAAGGTTAGCTTAGGGTGAAGCTGTTGCCCACTATAGGACACATTCAGGCTCATAGCCCATTATGAAGGAAAAGGGGGCTAACCTGCCCTTACTTCTCCTAAAGCCGATGTGTGGTGTTCAACGATTTTAGAATATCCCCAATTTGGACTGTACTGAGACCTTCCAATTCATTAAAAATTGTCTACCTAAAGAGCTAAATCTTCGTCTGAGCGTGTCTGCCTATTAAACAATGCCTCATTATAGCGGAAATCAGTGTGCTAAGGACAATACTTATTTGGCTTAGCAGAGATTCAATCAATAACTTGCTGGATGAGCTGATGAGGAGAGGCTGCGGGGTGGTTTCCAGCGTGGACGACGTGCCACTAATTGTTAGAGGAAAGTTTGAAGATACCCTGTACGATTTGAAGCAGGTATATCTGAACGTAGTTGTTAGATGGGCAGCGGATTGCGGCCCATCGGTGAATCCTCTCAAGACGGCGCCGTCCTATTCACAAGGAAGTATTGTATAAAATACCAGAGCTCAACTCCTCTCAATAGGGGGCGCTGCGTTGGTGCTTTCTGACAAGGTGACTAAGTATTATCCTTGACAGTAGGCTAACAGAGACGTCTAACACTGAGAAGAGGATAAGAAAGGCAACAATAGCCCCGTATGGATACAGGGGCGATATTGGCAAAAGATGGGACCCCTCGGCTAGAGTTGTATTTTGGCTCTATAACACCGTTTAATAGCTAAACGCTCTCCGGACTATTTGCGGTTTCCGTACAGTTTCCGATGGTACTTCGTTCGTCAAAACAGAACTAATCCCGGTAGACACTTTGGTAAAAGAAATAAAGAGAGTATAAGTACATAAGGCTATCCGAACACGGCAGTAGAGAAGGACCTAAAGAAATTGTAGCACAAAAACGGCGTTATCCGTTCACCCACTGGCAAGACCGTGGAACAGATCACCTGAGCGTAGATGGACGCACATGATAATACTCATCCTTACCACTTCGTTAGAAAGGAACCGAGAGGGAACAAACTGTCACCTAACTCAATTCCTTTCAGGGCACGGAAAATACCCCCCTTGGTTTGGTCCTGATAGTTCAACAAACTGCCCAATCTGCGGGAAGAGGAAAGAAGATGTTGAACACATATTGTTCCATTGCCCCCGCTATGCTCCCGAAACCTCTAAAATCTTAACTCTGAGATGTACGCTATAGACGAAGAAACAAAACCGATAAGACTAATAGACTTACCTTCGGCATATTTTTTGATAGTCAAACATCAATCAAGACACTGGCCTCAGCGCGCATCAATTCAAGATGTGTTAAAGAATGCAGAAATCCCGCTTATCCAACAACACAACACTGCACTTTTTTGGGTTCTCGACCACTTTGGAGTTAAGGAAAATGAAAGAGCGAATGTGTGTGCAATGAAAGGCTCTGAGCTTGACCATCAACGAGTGATAGACAACATAAGCATTCCTCTCCTCTAAATAAAGTGTACGCTGCGACTGCCTCTAGCGTAATAGGCCGAAACCAATAGTAGTTGGTCTCTGACTACTAACTCCAGGGTCGCCAAAATGCTCTGGCCGAAAACTGAAACGTATAAGGACAAAATGTCTGCACGGATTCAACAGATCAACTACCAGCGTCCTCACAGCTGTTATAACGGGTCAGTGCGCTACTCGCACCTCAGCCAGTAGAATGGGTGCACCTCACAATGACTTCTGTAGAAGTTGTGGAGATGAAGAAAGATTTGAATCGGTACAACACCTCCTTTGTGAATCACCTGCTCTCAAAAAAGCCGTGTAAAATGTCTGGGCAATTATTTATCTGAAGATGTGGGAAATTTGCAAAATATCTCACTGGAAGAGACTATTTAGTTACCTTCTTGAAAAGATCTAAGTAGTTTAAGTAATTTAGTTCGGGGACGGAGATCAAATGCAGGCATCACAATGAACTTTAGGGCCACAGAGTGTCTTGCCTGGGGCAATCAACCCTGCTAACCTAACCTAAGCGGAGAAAATATTGTTATGGCGTCAACAACAGCGAGGAACCTTTGAGCTAACCAGCCTTGTGAGGTCATAGCTTCGTGGTAATTCCGCCAGCTGTTACTTCGTTACTCTCGCTGAAAAATCTTTAAAGAATAAGTAAATGCACATACATTTTCATTCCCCCTCTCATCAGCCCTTAACAATTATGTAATCCATCATTTAATCAACGAGCACTCGCTACTACAGCCCAGCTGCGGCAATTGAAAGTCTATAGAGAAAACTGCAAGCGCAAAAAATCGACTTACAAAAACAATACATTTTACTATTAGCTCGGCTGTCGATCAATGTCGGCGCTTGTTTGTCAGCATAGTCCCCTTGTTTTTCTTCATATAAATTTCCTTTTTCAACACTTACTTGCGAACAAACAAACCCATGCACAATATCACTTTCACATGTGGCACACTTTTAGGCGTGCAAGCCCACCCATTACATATTCATACCAACAAACAACCGCTCACAACTCACACGCAACATGTTGTCGGGACACTACAGCAAAAAAAAAAATAAAAAATGTTAAAACAACAATAACATTATTTTTGCATTTCTCCCGATGTGCTTGCCGTTTAATTGCTTTTATTAATGAAACCCCAAATCCCCCAACCAATTTTGTAACATTGCGGCACTGCAGCACTACAACACTGAGTGCCGTCCTTGACAAATTTTTTAATTAAAATTTGCTACTATCCTTCGTTCTGTGAAAACGCTGTCTGTTGGCCAGACAAATTGCTGTGTGAGCAGGTGTTCGTCCACCAGCTTACAAAATGGTGGCATTTTTTCTTTGTTTTCGTGCTTCGTTTTTTTTTTTTCTTTGTTTTGGCTTTTTATGCATTCATTATTTTATACTTTCCTTCCACTTACTTTAATCCATTCATTTAATTTCCTGCAAGCTCAGCTCGCTTACCCTATATGTAAATATTTATAGAGGTAGTGATTAAAAAAAAAGAAAGAAAAAAACGAAAATACAATAACAAAAAAAGATTTGTTGCAGTAGCGTATTAAAATGTAATATGTTAAACGCATATGTGTAAGTGTGTATATATGTATATTGTCGTAACAATCATGAAATGCCTTTTTTGAAATTTTAGTCTCTACCTATGTTAGGTGCTTTATGAAGGAGTTATTGAAGTGCGATGCCCGTCAAGTGACGGGGATTTTTTGAGGACACGATTTTTCCGACTTCTATAAAATAGTGAAAAAAACTTACCATCACAAAAAATAGGTACTGTTGATGCTTGAAAAAAAGTTTTAAAAACGCCGCATGATAATATTTAACATAAAAGCAAAGAAAAACTATTCCAGAAAATTTGATTTTTCCACCTAACATTTTCTAGCGACATTTTTGTTTTCTAAAATATGCACAATTACAAAAATTAAAGGTACTTACATTTACGAATGCATTTAAAATACTTAAAATGTATTTATTTTTAGGCTCACCTGCAAAGAAAAGAAAATTTTAAATTTAGTAAGGATATAAAAACCAAAACATTTAAATCATACAAATTTAAATCTTGAGCTCTATTTTTAGCGACCATGCAACTATTACGGAAATTATCATGCGAAAAAAACGCATATACTTTTCTTCAATGTTTAAATATACCTGGCCATTTGCGCTTAATTCTTAATTGCCGCAATATTTCAGAAAGAGCAACAGCAAATGCGCCATAAATTTGATCACAAAATGCTTGCCTTCACACAATATGTTTTGACGAAAAATTTTATAACTAATTTAAAATAACATACACACTTCTTATGCGCCAGTCAGTCTCCTAGGGACTGAGGTGAATACAAAAGAAAGCTTTAAAAGGCTAAACATTTTGAGTTACCATCAAGAATAGGTGGAAATTTTTAAATGAAAACTCATTTCACTTCTTCACATTCAGGTTGGGAGCAAAAATAACATCGCATACAATATATTCTCTGCTATTCGTTGGTGACAAAAAGTTATATTTTATACACAATATGAAGCAGATGATAGCTGCGGAAGGCGGCGCACAACCTGGCGTATGAGTAACCTTATTGGGCAATAGGATATTATTGAAGTCTCTCACTGACACGATTTACGCTTATTTTTCATCCGCATGAGTTTTTGATCTTCGGCGACCCCCAGTAAAATTGTTTGCTATAAATCTCTGTGGTATATTTTAACCCTGTAGCTGCCTTTTTTAAGCAACTTTCGTATAAGTTCTTTAAAAAGAGGGTCAAAAAGTCCGTTCTAGTAGGAGTTAGCGGGGTATTTTGAAAAAAAAGTGAATTGTTTTGGAAGGGATTATTAGTTGGTTGTTCGAAGGAAAATTCAGCGTACTCAACACTATCGAATACTTGTAAAATTTCACTTTTTGTATATATTGGGCTGATATTATTCACTAAATTTCTTCCAAGGCCAAAAAAATTGTCACCTGTATATTTTTTTTTATTTATCCGTGACATTAACGCTTCGAAAACTATCATTGAATTTGCAAAGAAAAAACGCTCTTTTCCGTAAATTTGGTATAAAATATTTACAAATCGTTGTTATTGCATTTCCTCTTTTAATTGTTTTGCAAAAATGCCCAACAAATATAACAAAACTATAAAAATTAGATACATTTTTATAATTATTTCATTTTGGAGGTTTTAGGGTCACCATAGCATTTGAACTCTTTTTTTCAATTAAGTATAGGATATCATTTTTTGGATTATAGAAATTCAATAGTAATTTTGGAAAAATAATTTAGGTATTGGGCATGATTGGGCATCCCTTAAGGGGGGTTGGAAATGTGCGTACTTGTTATATCTGGTGTACAACTAAATTTCGTCATATATATTGTATTTATGTAGTCAATATTTTGACAGTGACAGCTAATCTATGTTAAAGCACGCCAAAAAATCAAGTTAATTTAATATGTCACAGTGAATATTAGTAAAAACACAATTTTTTTTTTTTATTATAGTCAGAATGTCAAATTACGTTCCAACAAAACAGCATTTGCGGGGAGGTTTGCTTTTGCTCTTCAATTAAAAGAAAAGTGCAACAGAAGCACATCGTTTACTCTCAGAAGCTTATCCTGAATATGTCAGCAGTGGTTTGCACGATTTAAAAGTGGTGATTTTGACACAGAAGGTAAAGAGCGATCAGGTCGATCAAAAAAGTTTGAAGACGAAGAATTGGAGGCGTTACTCGATCAAGATTCATGTCAAGCTCGAGCAGAACTTGGAAAAACAATCGCAGTCACTCAACAAGCCATTTCTAAACGTTTAAAAGCAGCCGGATACATTCACAAACAAGGAAATTGGGTGCCACACGAATTACAGCCGAGAGACGTTGAGAGACGATTTTGCATGTGTGAAATGCTGCTTAATCGCCACAAAAAGAAATTGTTTTTGCATCGTATTGTCACTGGCGATGAAAAGTGGAATCATTACGACAACCCAAAGCGTAAAAGATCATATGTGAAGCCAGGCCAACCAGCCAAATCGACACCAAAGCCGAATATTCATGGTTAGAAGGTAATGATCTGTATTTTGTGGAATCAGAAGGGTGTGCTGTACTATGAGCTGTTAAAATCGGGCAAGACGATCACGGGAGAGCTATACAGGCAACAATTGATACGTTTGAAGCAAGCAATAGCCAAAAAACGGCCAAACTTGGCGACCAGACACGAGAAATTGATTTTCCATCATGACAATGCTCGGCCACATGTTGCAGTATCGGTCAAAAATTTTTTAGAAAATGCCGGATGGAAATTCTACCTCACCGGTCTTATAGCCCAGACATAGCTCCTTCTGATTACCATTTGTTTCGGTCGATGCAGAATCACCTTTCTGAAATACGGTTCCCCAATGTTGAAGGTATTTAAAAATGGCTTGATGAATTTCTCGGCGCAAAAGATGAAAAGTTTTTTTGTGATGGAATCCATAAATTGCCTGAAAGATGGGAAAAAGTTGCCGCTTCCGATGGACATTATTTTGAATAACATATTTTTACACTTTTATACTTAAATAAATGGTTTTTTTTAACAAAAAATACGAAATTAATTAGTTGTACAGCCAATATATTCCATTGATTATAACTACAATAGATTAACCGGATACATATAGTTTTTTGTCTTAAAAGTTTTCCCGAATTTTTCATAAAAATATCACTATTCAAGGGTGTGTTTTGATATATAGTAATAAAAAAAATTATAATGCGGGCCTTGACAGTCTTTTTCAAAATCATTTACGAGCATTTAAAAAACAAATTTGATATTCAAATTGGTCAAAAATTGCTTTCTCTAAGATAACAGAAATTTTCGAAAACTCCCCATTGCACGCTGACGCCATTGTAAATAATAAATAAATATTATATTAAATAAAAAAAAATTTGTTTTTAAATTTTATGACCATAGGACAAATTGACGAGGTAGCATCACAAATAAAAATAGCTTTTGTTTCGCCATTTTTTTGTACGAATGCCTAGTCCGCTGACTCCAGGTTAATATTCCTTCAAATCTGTAAAGTATTGGTGGTGACTCCAGGTAATTCTACAAATTTGAATACTTTCGTGAGAATTTGATTGAACAAATTTTTTTTTTAAATATTTGTCATTTTCTTAGTAAAATAAAACCCGGATCTCGGAGTTGTACGCTGTCTTTTGCTTTAATTTCTAGTTTATTGAATTGCTTACTTCAGTACTCCAAATAAAGAGTGGCAAAAAGTCTACTAAAAACCAAGAGGCTTTTGATTAAACATATTTTTATCTGCCACAACTTTTGTGAAGCTTTCCGAAATGACAATTAAGCCACATTCAATACACTCATACACAAACACATACACATAACATATATTTATGTGCACCCGCCTTCACACCATGAGCATCAGCGAGTGGCAATAAAGTGGAATAAAAAAAAATGTGACACTAAAGCCAAAAGCGAAAGTGTATAAAATACTTTAAGTGCATTACGAAAGGCGACCAAATATCATTACATTAGATGGCGCAATATTTGGTATAATTAACATTAACCCACGATCGAAAGTAAGTGAACTGCTAGAAATTTTTTTTACATACATTCAATGGCTAATTATACTATAGTAAAAATCTATTCTGCCAATAAATATCACAACTTGCTCATAATCATATTTTGGAGACATGCAAACACATAAATCGATGTATCTTTATGTATATCAAAACAAAAAAAAAAAGTTTGGAAAATTTTCGCATGCTAAGAAAAAAGTAGGGATTGTGACTCCTGATAATCCCACTAATTTGAACACTTTCGTGAGAATTTCATCTTTCATCGACCCTCTGTAAATTTAAAGACTCATGAGCGTTTACGGTGTTTAAGTCATTAATGACAATGACTCTTTTTCAATATTCGCAATGTTGTTTAAGGCAATTTTTTGCTTCGTTAATTTTGCATAAAAAATAGTTTATACTACAACAAAGTTAACGTATTTTAAAATTCTAAACTTTATACGCCATTAAAAAGCTCATCAAATCTTCACCAAAATTCAGAACATTTTATTCAAAATGAAAAATTTGTTTTTGTTTTTGAGGTATGCAGTTTTATAGCTCATTTAATTTTAGTCTAACAAAGTGCATTCTGAAAATTGTTTAAAATTCTAACTGATTTTTAACATTTTATTTTTACTGACGCTCTTGTACATATTCACCCACAAAAACCTTGGGCGCTTAAAGGGTAGAAAATACAAAGACCATCAGCAGAAAATTTATTAAAAGTCATTAGCAATTTGGAACTATTTCAAACTTGCGCTTGTTTCCACTATAATTAAGTGAGCTATAAAATTGCATACCAGAAAAAAAATTTTAAATTAATTTTTTGATAAAAATTTCATGTATTTCTTCTTCTTTTTTTGAATTATTGAAACTTTGAAAAGTTTAAACTTCGATTAATAAGGCCTCTTACATTCAATATAAGTTCCAACATTCATCAATCGATGTCTCAGAGTCATTCTTCGTATATGATGGCCAGATATTTTCATGTCCAACCAAAAATTGCTCAGGCAAAGCAAATAACATTCATTTCATTTGGAAATCCTAGAGCGCCAATTGAGATATATAAATCATACACCACGGAGCCCTACTTAAGAAATCAGTAGAATGGTTCTCGAAGCGGATCGCGCAGAGGTGGCCGACCCCGTGGCTCATGGAGACGCCGCCTTAATGATTAAATCAACGTCACAGGACTTAATACGACAAAGTCAATGCAAAGTCTAAAAACTGAAACGTTTTAAACAGTTGAGAAGACACTATGCGCCCACCAGACGTCGCTATAGCAACTAATGATCATAATAACTATTATAATTGTTGTAGAAAATTCAATGTTCCAAAACTTTCTTGACTGACTGTATTCGAGTGCAGGAAAATAACAGCACCGAATCTATTTCCACCTTTATTAAATATTTCACTTTTTTGAGAAATCTACTATCGATTTACAACTTCCATTCGAAAACTTCCATTTAAAAACTTGACTTATGACCCATGCCATGTGAAGTGATCAAAGTATTCTTCTTAAATTCTTCTTAAAACTGGTTTATTTGTGCGCTTTAGTTTAGGTAGTTGAAATAGTTGAACCATTAGTCTGGCATTCCCCAAGTATCTCTAAAGAGTCGTTTTGATACCATTTTGAGACCTTCAACGGGCATATATCTACAGCCAACCAGAGCGGTTGATGTAATGGAAAAGGTTGGTGGGATTTAGGTTGGCGCACTGCCCCAGACCGTCGAAGAAAGGGGCACCCAGTTAACTTAATCGCTTAGCTGCCAAACACCCACATTCACAGAGAAAGTGCTCAACAGTTTCCTTTTCAGAAGTGTCTCCACAGCTCCTGCGATGGGAAGGGATTTAGTCAAACAATTTTTGAATTTTATTCTATGTGGAAAATTTTGGTATAGAGTTTTTTAAAGTTAAATATCTTCAATGCTTATGAAGAGCAATGGGGCCGAGAGGGTTAAGTGCAACAACATTCAAAAGCACCAACGACAAGTAAAAACAAAAAACAATTCAGCCAAGTAGGGTCACAACCAAAGATGAAGCCAATCTTCGACAGTGACAACAACAATAATTAGCTCTGCCAACTAAGTAACTAAATTAAAAGATAACAAGCATGAATACCGTGAGGGAGGAAAAGAGCAAAAACAAAGCCAATATGAGCAGCAACATTGCGATACCGCATATACATTCAAATTTGAAGGGAATTCGTCAGCATTGGCAGCAATAGAAGCAATGATGTATAAACTTAGTAGCGAATTCTGCATACGGTAGGGAAGTTCTAAATAAAACTAAAAACAAAATATTTTAATTTTCTACATTTTTTGTCTATATATTAATTTAATTGATTAATTTTTTTCTGCTAATTTCTTTAAATGTATACTTTTTTGTTAATTATATTTTAATTTTCTAAATTTTTTTTATGTATTATTTTTTTTTTCTGTTAATTGCTTTTGATGTTATTTTTTTAGCATTAAAATAAATAGTTTTTTTAATTTTTATTGATTTTCTTATTTTCGTTTTTATAATATACAATATTTATATTTATATTTATATTTCTATTTATATTTATTTTCGTTTTTATATTTATATTTATATTTATATTTATATTTATATTTATATTTATATTTATATTTATATTTATATTTAAATTTATATTTATATTTATATTTATAATATTTATATTTATATTTATATTTATATTTATATTTATATTTATATTTATATTTATACTTATATTTATATTTATATTTATATTTATATTTATATTTATATTTATATTTATATTTATATTTATATTTATGTTTATATTTACATATATATTTATATTTATGCTGGTTCCTCAATAGCCAAAACCTTCTAAAAAGTACTTATAGAGTCGACTATTGGAATCCGTTTTTTTAGTACTTTCTTTCTCGATGCTTTTTCATGGATTTGATACAATATGAAAGCCTGGTCTGAGTTGGATTCGCCATTTCAAAGGCCAGTGTATAGAATTTTATGTTCTCTTCAAAGTTGCCTTTACAAACTTGAGTTTTTTAAAGCAAACGTTCACTTTCACATGGCTGATGGCACTAACAATTTGGCTTTTTTGTGAGAAGACTGATACACTTTTTGGCACACGCCTATTATTATCTCGCTATAAAATATTGAAGTTTTCAGAATCATGCTTCAAAATCTAGTGAAAGTATCTGAGCTAACTCAGTATTATATGAATATTAGTTTTAATAGAACTATTATTAGGATAAATAGCTCCACCTGAAATAGCTTCCACTGAAGGGTCGATTAGACACAGTGTAACGCCTTTAATCAAAACTCAGTGAGCTTATTTTTGAATGAAGAATTTTCTCTCTCTCTGTTCTCTCCATTGACCTTAAATTTAGACTTCCAGATAACTGTAGCGTGTTTGAAGCAAAGATAGCCGTCATTAAGGAAGCCGATTGCCCTCTAATTTAATACCGTTTAAGAAGATAAATTCTCGCTCCGTTGGAGAAGCCGATGAACACAGTCTTGTATATGCACACTAAAGGTTCATGTAAAATTAATTAAATAATATTAGGCTTCTCTCTATTGCCTTGGGAATATTTCTTAACAAACTAATAAGGTCATGAGGAAATTTCTGAAAATTGCTCGACTAACGAACCAGACAGACAAAGGTAGCTAGGTATGTATCTGAAATGGTTGAAGTATCATTCTGGTACTCCCCAAGAATGTATTTTTGATACCATTTTGAGATCTCAAATATCTCCCCGATCTATAGCCAACCAGAGATGTTGATGTAATGGGGAAGGTTGATGGGACTTAGGCCGGAATACTGCAACAGGCTATCGAAGAAAGAAGCACACAGTGACTTTAATCGTTTAGTTGCCAAACCCGGACATTTACAGAGAAAGAAGGAGACTGTTGACTATTGTGAAAAGTCCCCACAGATTCTCTAATTGGGATTAAATGGTAAACCTAGCTTTTCCGCATGGGTGCCGATCGTCCAATGACCGGTAAACACTGGTACGAGTTTGGTAATTGAATGGCGGGGCGTCCCCAGGACTTTCTGAGTCCTCCGTCTATTGCACTTTGCCAAAGGGTTTTCGAAATAGAACACGAAGAAATTCAGCTCTATCTTTGCTGCACTTTTCTGAGAAATAAGTTGAGCAATAACCATTCAACAACAGTCATGGTGATGCCGAAGTCTAGGTAGGAGACCTATGAGACAAATTTAGTCGACTCCTTCATGGCAAGCTCACCAGTAATTTCATTTCCCTTTATATTCCTCTGTCCTCGAACCCAGATTCCCAGATCAGAGAAATGTTACCTGCATACCCAAGAGATTTAATCTGCTTCTTACAGGAGTTGACTAGTATGGAGCGGACTTCTGATTCCATTTTGAAACCGTCAGTAAAGACAGAGGCAACAGAATCGGTACAGATTTGCCCCTCGTTCCAATCCTGCTTACTGGGAAAGATTTCCCTGGCACGACATTCTAGAGGAAATTTTCCAAACAAATACATAGTTTATGAGTATTGCTTTAGCCACCTGAGTGTTCTTTAAAAAGGGGGCCTTGGGTCAGTTCAGTGAACTACAGAATCTTTCTATCGAATGGGCAGAATATGAGTACACTTAAATTTCAAGTGACAGATTTGTATTAGTTCGACCATATTTTACATATAAGACGAAGCATTAAGCTTACCAGCTCCTCGCCGACGAAGTAAAATAGCTCAGTCAAGTGTCTGTCGACACCCATAGTTTCGTTCTTCTTTGACAGAGTTGTTACTATACGTTTTCCGTCCTGGTTGAGCATCAAGAAGCCATTTAGATGTTCGATAATTTCAGGCTCTAAGTCAAAATTTTTCTGGCATTCCTACTGCTGTCACCATTCAGCAGTTTCTAGAAGTGTTCATCACCTCGCTGTGCCGGATTTTTTTTTTATTATTTATGATTAAAAATACTTTCACACAGCAAGTCAAGCAAAAATCACATCACTACATCCATAGTCCCTATATGAAGTACTTAGCCTCAAATAAGTGACTAAGAGTAACTACTGACTGTCATCTAAGTACCGGCATTGCATATAATTTCTGTAGTGTCACCAGTGTTGCAGCTTGTCACTGTTACGACATAAATTTGTTGTCTTAATTCGTAGCAAATTTCATTATTGATTAATGCATATTAAGACGTAACACCAGTCAACCGTGACGAGGATAGTTTTTAATGAAAACATAAAAGAAATCACAACACATAAACAATGGCTGTGATTTGGTGGAAGTGACCAAGTACTGCCACCTTTTTGCTAAGTGCAAAGTAGTTAATATTTATTATCATCTATTCAACTCTTCCTCGCTTGCCTTTCTGCTACTGCTAATGCGTAAACTGTGGCTAATGATGTTAATGCGATATCGACGTGCAGCTGCTGTCAGTTGCCAGTTGCTACTCATTTACTTTTTATTGCGTTTATTCTTCCAATTGTTTTTCATGTCTGCCACCGCCGATGAGTCTGGTTGTTGTGGTGGCTGCCGATTGCGTAATGAAGCGTAGCCGCAACGCAGCAATATTGATTAATCAGGAGCCATTGATGCAGTGTACAGCGTTTGCATCAGCATTGTTGCGCTTCTGCGGCATCTCTATGCGTAACAAGTTGACATTGACTTGGTTATGCGTGCCGCTATTTGTGTCGCATCGGCAATATTTTACAAAATATTTTGAAATTTTAATTTATTTTATGCTACCGTGAACATTGGAAGCACTGTTTTTGCGTAAATTAGATACCATATATATATGTATGTATGTATGCAGATTAGGGTGCATAAAACTATGGTTACTATTTTTCATTCGAAATTATAAAATCGTTAAAAATATTATAAATTAGAAAGTGAATTTGTTTGTTGATTCAGCTTCCAAGCTTTAACTACTCATCCGATCATCATGAAAGTTCGTACAATGGTGTCATTTAGCACAAGAACTCGTGGCACCTAACATGCACACTAAATGTTTCATATTGCATACCTCTAGAAGTATTTGTGATAGCGTACTGGAAACATTTTTTTCTGGAGTTGCCACCTGAATTTTATTACCAGAAAGATATGCGTTGGTATGAAAAGAAAGGTGTGTAAAAAGTTTTAATAGTTTTCCTTTATTTGGTGTTACCACATTTTTTTTATTGCTATGACACCGAATAAGAGGTATTTAAAAAAACTTTAATATTTATGAAAAAAATAAATTTATAAATGAGTTAATTCTGATATAAAACGAATTTTGTTTGTCGTTGCCACCTGAATTTTATTGCATAAATAACGGTTTAACACAAATTTATATTAACTTGTTAAGGCAGATATATGTTGGTATGAAATGATAGGTGCGTAAAAAGTTTTAATAACAATTTTTTTCATTTAGTGTTGCCACATGATTTTTATTACGATGCCACATCACATGCATAATGCAGTAAAATACGTATACCGAATAAGACGTACTTAAAAAAGTTTTGAAATCTAAAAAGCTATTGTATATTTTTGGATATAAAAAAAATGTGTTGGCGTTGCCACTTAAATTTTATTGCACAAATAGAAGCTTATCACAAATTTTACTTGATTGAGAAGATATATGTTGATGAAATGAAAGGTGTTTAAAAAAGCTTTAAAAAATATTTTTATTTGGTGTTGCCACATGATTTTTATTGCAATGGCACAACACACACACGACGTACTAAAATACGTATACCGAATAAGAGGTGTCATATTTAAAGAAGCTGTGAAATTTATAAAGTTATAACTTTCGACATAAAACAAATTTTTTTTGGTCGTTGCCACCTGAATTTGATTGCACAATTAGCAGCTTATCACAAATTTAACTTGAGTAGGTATGACATGAAGTTGGTATGTAATGAAAGGTGTTTAAAAAGCTTCAATAAAAAATAATTTATGTAGTGTTGCCACATAATTTTTATTGCAATGGCACATCACATGCATGACTTAATAAAATACATATACCGAATAAGAGGTATGTGAAATTTATAAAGTTATAACTTTGGATATAAAACAAATTTTATTTGGTCGTTGCCACCTGAATTTTATTGAAGCAGACATGACTCATGTCATGTCACATGACTATGACACACGTTAGGAGAATACTAAATTATGGATATCGGATAAGAGGTAATTAAAAAAAGAAAAATTTAAACAAAATAAAATGTTTTAGCTAGTACTGCCACCTTTTTTTCTGGAAATTAATAAATTTATCAAAGAAATGCATTAATTGTAAAAAATATTTATACATATTAGCAATGCAAAGGTAAAGGAAAATATAGCTTTAGTCCAATAATATTTTTAAACGGCGTTGCCCAGTAGTTTTAAAGGCAGAATTTAAATTAATAAAAAAATTCAATAAGAGGTAAGGGCGCGAGTATCAAACTGTACAAATGAACAAACACCGTTTTAAACAAAATTAGTTTTGTATGGCGTTGCCACCCAACTCTTAAAGCGAAAATGGCAAACAACTGTGCAGAAGAATTAAGTCTTAGGATGTGGATATCAGGCAAATTTGTATTGTGTGTTAATCAAAAATTAATTAAAAAGTATTCTTTGAATAGCGTTGATACTTGGAATTGCCTTATAATATAAAGTAAAGGGTTTTCCAATAACAGGTGTTAGGTGTTAAACAGGAGAGATGATAAATGATTTTTTATGGCCGGAAGTGGATGGTATTGATCTGGAAAACGTTTATTTTCAACAAGACGGCGCTACGTGCCACACAAGCAACGAAACCATTGAACTTTTACGGGAAAAGTTTCCGGACCGTGTTTTCTATCGAAGAGGTGATCACAATTTGCCACCGAGATCTTGTGATTTAACACCTTGTGACTTTTTTCTTTGAGACCACGTGAAAAAACCTCAAAGATGGAATTCGTGAGGCTATCGAGGACGTAAGGCAGCCACTTTGCAATTCAGTGATGGAAAATTTCATTAAAAGGATATTGTTCTGAAAGCGTGGTCATGGTGGTCATTTGCCTGATGTTATTTTCCCCTATTAACGGCATACCTTCCTCTTCATAATGAAATAAGCATCCGATCATTTATATTAAAAAATAGCATTTTTCTTTGAATATCAAAATAACACATCTTATTGAAAACCCCTTTTATTTATATAATATATTTTTTTCAGGCTGCATTAACGAAGTCACTATCATATTAGAAAATTATTTCATCACATCGCCAGCGCCATTTCGAAGCTTTGTCAAAAGGAGCTGAAGGTAAGATTAGTCAGTTTGCTTGTCTAAGAAAAGAATCTCGGTGGCTCTAAGGTCCATTGCATTTAATTTCCATCCCCGAACTAAGTTGCTTATACCTCCAGTGACACATTTTGCGAATATTCTAGGTCTTCAGAGAAATCATCGCCAAGATATTTGGCACGGCTTCTTTGAAGTGCAGGACATTCACAAAGTAGGTGTTGTACCGACTCAATTTCTTCTTGATCTCCACAACTCCTGCAGACGTCATTGTGAGGTACACGCACTCTACAGGTTAGGGAGAAAATAACGCAATGATTCGTTATAAGACCTGTGGGGACGCTGGTAGTTAAATTGTTAAATGCAAGCAGACATTTTTCAAATTTAAAATTCAGTTTTGGCCAAAGCGCCAGCGCAGGGTCTCCAGTTAGTAGTCAGAGACCAACTTCTGTTCGTTTCCACGATTACGCTCAAGTCAACCGCAGTGTACAATTCGTTTAGAGGAATGCTTATGTCTTCTACTACTTGTTGAAGGTCAAGTTCAGAGCCTTTCCTTGCACACTCATCCGCTCTTTCATTTCCCTCAACTTCAGAGTGACCGGGGACCCAACAAAGTGTGGTGTTGTATAATTGGATAAGTGAGAGCGACCTCCTGCATTCTTTAACACATCTTGAATTGATGCACACTGACGCAAGTGCCTTGAGCGCTGCTTGACTACCAACAAAAATAGTAAGTCTATTAGTCTTATCGTCTATAGCGTAGATCTCAACTTGGCCTGGGAGTCTAAAGGCGCAATTTGAGGTTGCTTAGGGATGATTAAAAATTTAAAAATTCGGTAAGTTGAAACCATTTTTTCTTTGTTTTGATATTGTAAATTAAGTAAATAAATTTTGTAAATTGAGATAATAGGCACAGCTTGCCGCAAAGGTGAATCTGTTTTAATTCAAGTACCTTGAATTTCAGCTTTGCTTGTGTTTTTGTCAATGACAATTAATCAGGCATAACTAGGTTAATTTAAAAAAGAAGGTGATGATCTTCGTGAATGCTTCTTGAACAATCAATTATACACTCATTTCTCCTGAGTAAATAGCTTAAATACAAACATACATTTGCGTACCCGATAATAAAATTAAAGTATTGTATAGAGAGAAGAACTTCAAAAAATTTATAATGTAAATAATAAAATTTAAATGAATACTGGGGCGCCTTAGGAAAAAATAATATTCGCGAAATTAGTGCGATACGAAGTGGAGTCACTTATAAATATTTTCATTTTAACATTTCTTATTTATAAACTTGTCTTGTTTTTGGGAACATTTAAGAACACTTTTTTTTACTAATTTGTTTTAACAAATTTAAAAAAAAAATTTTATTATTGATACTTTATTATTTATTACAATACTTTTTTTGAATACATTTTTTATAATAAATTTTTTTAAATACATTTCTTTTAATAAATTTTGTTAAATAAACTTTTTTTAATAAACTTTTTTTAATAAATTTTTTTAATAAATTTTATTTGGTAAATTTTTTTAAAATTGTTTTTTTAATAAATTTTTTTAAATACACTTTTTTTAATAAATTTTTTTGAATAATTTTTTTTAATAAATTTTTTTGAATACAATTTTTTAAGTACATTTTTTTTTAATAATATTTTTTATAGAATTGTGTCTAACCCTTTAATATCTCTTTGTTGACTTTAAACTTCTTAAAACTTTTTTTTAACTATATATTTTCAAACAATTTTTTTTAATAACTTTTTTTGTTTTAAAAATGTGCCCCATCCTTATATATTTCCAATATTTCTTCGTTGATTAAAAACTTGTTTTTTGGCTTAAACTTTTTTTCTATTTAAACTAAATATTTTCAAGCATATTTTTTTAAATATTTTTTTTTATAAATTTTAGTTTTTTTATAAAAAGGTATCCCACTCTTTAATATTTCTTCGTTGACTTAAAACTTAAAAAAAAATTGTCTTTTAAACTGAATATTTTCAAACAAATTTTGTTTAGTTAACTTTTTTTATAACAACGTATCTCACCCTTTAATATATCTTCGTTGACTTAAAACTTCTTAAAAAAAATTGTTTTTATTTAATATTAAGTTATATTAAATTCTATATTTTCAAACACAAGTTCATTAAATTTCTTAAGAAAAGGATGCGATGTCACTCGACGGAAATACTTTTATTATTTGCAAATTTAGTGACTCGAAGCCTTGGTATCGATAACTGAGTTTGTCCTTTAACACTTTTCGATACGGTACTTTGCTTTTCTTCGATAGAATTTTACTCCAAAATTTAACTTCAAATTATGAACACTTCCCAATCTGAATTTAATATTCTTTCTATGATAAATAATTTTCACATAAATTTCATAAAATGTTTCTCTAAAATTTACCTTGAAATAATAAACACTTCCAAATCTGAAGTTAATATTCTTTTTATGGTAAATAATTTTCACTTTCGTAATTAAATATTTATTAGTATTAAAAAATGTATTTCACACCTTAAAAAGGTGTTTGATATGGATATAAAGGCTTGATTCTTAAATAAAGAATTAAATGAAAAATTTGATATGAAAAAATAACCGTTTATTGCGACTATGCGTGCGACGGGTAAGTCGGTCGTTTACCAACTAACTAAAATGATATGGGTAAACACCCTCTTATATGCCTTGAACTTGAGTCAATAAAGTTATTTGTAAAAGCGCGTAAATTTAAAACGTCTATTAATAGGAACCAAGCTGTATAAATAGTATGCCTATATGTAGTGTGTCTGCTTTCCGGTTTAGTCCCCAAAACGGCTAAACCGATTTTAAAAAAACATTGATATATTTTAAGCTGAATTTCTTATTCATTATGTGAAATTGACGTCGATAAGTTAAATAACAAGACTGGTGCTGTAATAAAACACTTCTTTTATTTGACTTTCAATATGCTCCACTCCTCTAGCCCTACAAATCAGCACTACAATTTCAAATTGTTCAAAACATTGCTAGAGATATTCTACAGTCAAGTTATTAAATACGTAAGTAATTAAATCTGTTGTTTTTTAACGCACATTTCATCTTAGTAAACAAGTAGAAGTTGCATGGCACAGGATCCCTCAAATAGGACAGAAGGAAAAACACTATCAAACCCTTAACGGTTCGCTTCCAAAAGAACCACACAGTGGTAAAGTGACTGACATAATGATAAGGACCGCACTATGAATGTAAATTCTCCGTCATCCTGTAGATACGAAACTGATGATCTGGTAACGGATTCGCCAGGTATGCTCAGATTATGAAGGGAATACTTATCCAAGCTGTTGGCAGACGCAGAACACAACAATCCTGCCTCTGGAACTGATATCCCACAATCCCTAATCAGGGATGATGGAGTGAGAGTCTTGTCTTGTCGAAGTGAGAGTTGCAATACAGCAACTCAAAAACAACAAACCCGCTGGAGCTGCTGACCTGGCTGGTCAGCTGTTTAAAGCTGAAGGAGATGAGTTGGTACGGGATGTGCAGCGACTTATCGGCTTGATATAGCATGCCCGATAATTGGAGTCCCAGTACCCTTTGTCCTATCCTAAAGAAAAGTGGCCCCACGTACTGTGCCAACTATCAAGGGATCAGCCCTATCAACATAGCATATAAGGTTCTATCCTGTCTACTATATGATAAACTAAAACCTTACGCACAATCCCTAATTGAGCCGTATCAGTGCGGTTTCAGACCTGGTCGCTCTACCGTCGACCAAATATTCTTACTCCCACAGATCCTGGAAAAGACCTGTGAGGGCCAAGTTGACACGCACCACCTATTCGACGACTACAAGGCAGCCTCTGATAGCTCGAATCGGGTCCAACTTTGTCACCTAATGTCCGAGATGGGTATCCTAGCTAAGCTGATACGGCTGTAAAGCATGAAGTTGAGCAACACACAAAGCTCCGTTAAGATAGCAAAAGGCCTCTCCAAAGCGTTTGATACCATTCGAGGTTTCAGAAAATGTTTCCTATTGTCACGCGATTTTTCAAACTTTGTTATGGAGAGTGTGGTTCGCAGAGCGCGGGTAGAACGAATCTTTTTTCTAAAGGTTAACCACCCCTAATTTTAAGGGCCGATCTTGAATGTGAACCACACCTAAACGTCAAGTTTTTTTCTGCATTTCATTTGACATTTTGCAGTTTCAGACTAACTTAATTTGACCCATGGAAAGATACACAATCAATCAATGGTCAGAATGTTGGCAGGAAATGGCAACAGTGAATGACCAATTTTCGAAGAAAATCATCTTCAAATGTGCCTCATTTTCACCTCAGTGGATTCGTATTTTTTCCAAAATGAGGCCGGTCAGGCAGTTACTGTGAATAGTATTTGCTATCGTGAGATGATAACGAACTTTTTATGGCCCGAATTGGAAGATATGGATGTGGACGGTATGTGGTTTCAACAGGGTGGTCAAATAATCTCACGTCGCGGCGATGGCAATTGGCCGCCAAGATCATGTGATTTGACACCGTTGGACTTCTTTCTTTTGATTAAGTTCTTTATAATATTTTCATAAATTTTTCGCAATCCGGCAATAATCGCGCTTCTAAGAGTTTCAGCGAGATCAAACTGTTTTCCATTTTTGAAAAGCGATTCAGAAAATATTGCCCCTACATTAAAGAATACATCGATCAACCGAATCGGCTGGTGGGGGAAAATGATCGTTGGACCTTCCCCTTCCACTAGAAATAGGTCCCAGTTCGCTGGCAACAGCGGTGCAGTCAACATCGCTCCGCGCGTGGAAGCTGTTTTAAAAGTGTTTTAGGATTTTGCAGTGGCGAAAATGCAGCGATCGTTGGAGGAACGTTACTCAATCAAATTTTGCGTAAAGCTAAACAAAACGAGTACCGAAACCATTGGGCTACTCAAGGAGGCTTACGGGGACCAATCTCTGTCCAGTGCCCAGGTAAAACTGTGGCACGAGCCAAGAAGGCGCGCATGTCGAAATTCAAGGTCAAAACCTTGCTGATCATCTTTTTCGACTCTCGAGGCATCGTCCACAAGGAGTTTGTACCTCCAAGAAGCACTGTAAATGGAGCATTTTACAAAGAAATGCTCCTTCGGCTGAAAAACCGCGTCGCGCGGGTTCGGCCCGACCTCGTCAACAGTTGAACCATTCATCACGACAATGCGCCGACGCACACCGCCTTCCTCTGCACCTCTGCATTGGCCAAGATGGGGATTCCGGTGCTTCCCCACCCTCCCTACAGCCCAGACCTGTCCCCTCCGGACTTTTTCTTGTTCCCGCGCCTGAAAAGAAAGCTGAAGGGGAGGCGTTTCGACTCCATCGAGGCGATCCAAAAAACTGTGACAGCCGAATTGAACGCGATTCCGGCGGATGAGTTTAAAAAATTTTTCCTGCAATGGAAGGACCGCTACCAGCGGTGTATTGACGCTCAAGGGTCCTATTTTGAAGAATACTAGTTGTATAAGCCAAAAGGTTTAAGAAAACTGCTTGAAAAAATTAGGCTCATTACTTTTCAATCAAATCCTGTATATGGAAATGTTCAGCAGTTCTATGGAAAAAGCAACGGGAAAGATTTTTGTAGAACAAAATATGAGTCTGCTTCTTCAATAAATGGGCTTTTTTGCTCTTTTGCGGAAAAGGGTCAAGAACATAATTAAGAGAGGGATATAACGGATGCAAATGTACTACAAAAATGTTTCTCAAAAAATTCTACTAACTATAAGTCTGTTCATATACCAAAGCTCAGAATGAGAAAATATGTATGTAAGTCAAAATGGTAAAAAAAAAAGTTTAAATCCTTACGTTCATCTGCTTTAATATCCTTCCCCACTCTTCGTGCTACTCTCAATGCATATCTGCTCTACTATCCTTACTCATACTCAGTATGCACTAATTACTACCGGCAAATAATAGTCCTTTCTAATTAAAAGACCTGTGCATTTGCTAGCTAAATAGTATGGCTGATAAACTGTATTTCTCTCTTTTGCCCTAACTCTAAGTAAAATGTTTATTTGGTGCTTGAAGGTTAAGCAAATAACTAATTCTGGCGTAATAACTGTAGCAGTTATCTGTTGGCATGCAGTAAATATTTATTACCTTAAGTTCTATTTATGTATACGAGTATTTGTTTGACCTGAAGTTAACTGTAAATACATAGATGTTAATGAATTTGGCATGGATTATACATGAACCTGAAAAATAAAGATTATCCGAAAATGCGTTTTAAGTTTCACGGTTAAATTTTACTCAGGTGAACTCAAGAAACTGTGGTTCCGTTGACCTCAAGTGGAGTTTTATCATCGCGTAACTGTATGACAGATAAGTGTAGGGCTAAATTCGCGAGTTGGCTGATATGCAAAAACAATATTCCCTGTGTAGAAAGTTGTAAACGAGATTGCAATCGGTTGAGAAGTACCAAGAGTGAAGTACCAAGAGCAAAAGAATTTCGTAAGAACTACAGGTTTTAGTTCCTTTTAAGAGCTGAACCGGCAATTGAATTTGATTTATTTATTTATGCAAGTCTATGAAGGAAGTTCTTACTGACTACTTATATTCTGGCAAAAAAATATCGGGAATTGTTCACTTAAAAAGCGTATGTGTATGTCTAAATTTTTGTTGTTGAAATATTGGTACAGCTGTCCTCTGTAGAGTCACAGGGTTTGAACGTGATTTGTCAATTACCTTGTTTTCGACATTTACTTATATCAGTCAACCGCAGGTGTGCTCAGCGATTTTCACTATGGATAAAAATATCGCACAAAGAATTTGTCTTAAATTGTCTTTATCACGGGTTTAAGAACACGGGTCTACGAGTGGTATAAGGCTTTTGCAGAGGGCCACGAAGTAATGAAAGATTTGACCCGATCTGGTCGCCCATTAACGTCTTCAATGGATGAAAATGTCGACAAGGTCAAAGACATGGTGCTGAAAAAGCAAGTGAATTCGGACCCAACGTTTATCCAGCGCACCATAACAGATGATGAAACGTGGGTATATGAGTTTGGCATGCAAACCAGTCAACCAGTCAACAGGCGGCTGAATGGCGCTATCCACATGAGCCAAAATCCGAAACCCACGTCAAAGTCGGCCAAAAGTGAAAGTCATTATACTCGTTTTCTTTGATTATCACGGTGTTGTGCACTCGGAATCTCGCAATTCGTTCCAAGTGGCTCTACGGTAAATAGAAAATATTATTTGGAAGTTATGTGACGTAATATTAACAGTTTAAAAGCAGTTAAAAACAGTACTGAGCAAATTGAGGAAAGAGTTTTTAGTCTGTGAGAAATCAAGAAAGACAGAACTCGAAATCTCATGGAATGACTTAGTATATGCAAGGATCCGCAATATTTGATCGTTTATCAGAAAGGCGAAGTGGTTTCACCATATCCATAACTAAAGGAGGAGACTTATGCCCAAATAAATGGTAACACAATGAACCTACTGGTCCAAGTGAGCCACACTACATCTTCATGGAATGTTAGTTAGTTGGTTGAAGAGGTGATTCACTAAGAATCCAGTTAGTGCTTCCGCACCATTTTGTTGCCACATCCTCGTTACCAACAGGTTATTCCCTTGATTCCTTCGTTCCCTTCCGACAGTCTGTTCTACGTTACCGGAACGACCCGGATTTACTATATATCCATCCAAGGACTGCCCCTCCAGCAGCACATCCCATATTTTTGTTGTGTGCAACAACAACTTCAACGGTTATTCCTTCACGACTATCTTCAGTCTGTGAGATTGAGAAATCTTATAAGGTTGTTTACGTCTATGCCGGTCAGCTCTTCGAGTTTTTCAAGAAGCGGTTTGCCAAAGTTTAACCTATTCGCTTTCCATAGGGCAAGGCATTCGCAGCGGAAGTGGAATACGGTTGATTACAACTATGACTGTGTGTGTTATAAGTGATGTCAATTTTGGCTCTCCCATGAACCAGAAGCCAGTTATCACTGCCGTGAGTCTGCAGGTATGATTTCATTTCATATTTGTCAGTGACGTTGACGTTTATTTGAGGTTGTAGGTGGGCCATAACGTTTTGCTGACTTTGCATATTGTCTGATCCCTCCATCTACAATCTGCGATTTGTATATATTTTAAAGAAATTGCATTCTTGATTACACCCAGTGGTGTGAATACCAGTTCTGCAAGAATGTTATTCATTGCAGATCCCCCTCTTGCCAGTTCGGCCACTTTTTCGTTTCCTCCAATGTTCCGATGTGCCGGGCCTCGGATTCAGGTAACTTTATCTATTTTGTTCTACCAGTTTAGAGGTTTCTGTAGCCGAGTCCAGTGTCTGAATTGCAGCTTGGCTATCCGAAAGAATATCGATATTGCGCTTAACAGCGAAGCCTGCGATTAGTGGCGTATTTCCTTTTCTTTTGGCCATTATGTCCACCTGGAAGACACTTCAAGTATTAGGAAGACGTACAGATTTTCCAATTCTAAGTCTATGGGAATTGCTGCAACACCACCTGCTACAACACCACAATCCCTTGTTGAACCATCTGTGGTAGCGGCAGTCCAGCTGCACTGAAAGCCCTTGCTAAATGTAAGACAAAACTGAGGAGTGTTGTAAAACACCTAAAAGCTTGTTTTATTTGAGTGACTGGACAGTGTGGTTTTACAGGGAACGAATTGGCTGATAACTGACGATAACTGACTAATGAAGGCTTGCCAGCATACCACTAGCCGCTGACATCCTTTCCGCATCAATTCTTCTATGGATTGACGACTTCATGAGGTCTACCCATAGAGGTCGTTGAGCTCATGCAGATTAGCTAAGCGCTTTGTGAAAGAACCAAACAGGAAAATAGCGACCTTTCTCCTAAAACACAACAGAGAGGACCTGAGAGTACTGGTGGCTGTAATCACAGGGCATAACGCCTATGGTCAGTATATGGCTGTTATGGAGGTAGTCGACAGCCCGATATGCCTATCCTGTCTTAAGGCTGACGACACTGCAGAGCATTTTCTCTGTAGCTGTCCGGCGTTTTCCAGAATTAGAGTAAGGATATTGAGTTGCGATATACTGAGTATGGATAAAGTTCAAACTCTTCCTCTTCCGGATCTCTTAAAATTCATCAATGAATCCAAGAGATTTGTGGAAGAGTGACCTCAAATTAATTTTTCCGTCTTACCACTCACATTTTATCTTTCCCATCTATCTATTCTTTCTACTGAAATATATCCAGGTGTAGTAAAATGGTCTCCTGACTGATTGCTTGGGCTTGTCCAACCCCCCATAAGTCTAATCTAATCTAATCTAACCATCTGTGCGATAGAAAGAGAGTGAAAAAATGTCTATTGAATGTCACAGTTGGAAGAATGTAATCAGTATTTCCCGAGGTGAACTGAGTTTGTCGCAATAATAGCCTCGTATGGCCAAACGTGTTTGTTTTCCAGCGACCCGCTTCATTTAATCTAAATACACTCATGGTAGCTATCTTCTTGATATGGTGATCTACCGGAATTACATGTGTCAGTGCATTAAGAGCCTCTCTAGGACTTGATCTGATTGCACCGCCCATTATTGCACAGTCTAATCTCTGTATTCTGTCAAGTAATTCGATATTGTAATTTCTTCCAAGAGCTTTTCACCAAACCACCTATTCGTGTGATAAAATTGGTCGTATAATCGCCATATTTTCTTCCAATCATACATTTGCAGACATACAGACCAATTTCTGTTTTCCTTTCTTCAATGTTCAGTTTCCAGCTATGTTAGGAGTCCAAGATTAAGCCTAAGAACTTTGGGTCGGGTGAAATTGTAAGAGTTTATCCGTTGATTAGTGGTAGGGTAAACTTGGGTACTTTGTAAAAATAAATAAATAATTGGCGCGTACATTTATATTAGGTGTTTCGCGTGCGTTTTGATGTTGTTCGACAAATGAAGGGTTCTACAGTTTTAAGCCGGCTTCGAACGGCATATGATTTCTTTGTGTGAGAAGCTTTTTCATTGCAGAAATACACTTGTAGGTTTGCCATTGCCTGCCAAGAGGCGACCGTTATTAGAAAAAAACTGCTTGTATCATTTTGCTGTTTCATGGACGGAGATTCGAACCTGCGCACTCCCATGAATGTTGTATGATGGAACAAATATATGACCACTGAAAGCAAGACGCGTATATACAAGACTGTAATAAGACCAATTCTGACCTATGGAGCCGAAGCACGAGCTGAAAACGCAACAACAAAACAGGTACTGCGTACAGCTGAAATGCAAGTTCTACGATCCATCGTAGGAAAAACACATCTTGACTGCATTAGAAACGAGGTCATTCGTGACGAAACTGGCGTTAATGACGTAGTGAAGTTTATAAGAACAAGAAGACGAGCTTGGAATGATCACGTTTCTAGAGTTAGTGACGTCAGAATTATCCGAATAGCGAGGACCTGGAAGACTAACCAAAGAGATGGCACTAAAGCTGGATTTCGACATCAGCGGAAGGACAATAAGATTTCGTCATTTTGAATTTTAATAATACTTTGTAATACTTGTATAATTTTATAACTATGTAATTGTGTGAAGAAAAACAGGTGAAACCCTATAATAAAAGAATAAGAAGAAGAAGAAGGCAGGTGATCAATTTACAGGTATCGGATTTTAAATTGAAATAAAACAATGAAAATTCAAACTGATTAGCTAATCAGTATTACTTTTGTGTATAACTATTCATGCCATTTATTTTTTAAAGATAATCCCTTTCTTAAATGGATTCGAGTTGCTCTTCATCCCAAATATGGCAATTTACTTATTGCCGTAGCCGTTAAGCTAAAAATAGGCCTCACTGCTGAACAAATTTGTTGACCTGAGCACGCGATGAACACTTTTCACAAATCGTCGATTCTCGTAATATATTACAATTGCACGATTTGTAAACGTTGTTGAGGCGTAAGTCTTTCCAAGATGAAATGTCAATGAATACTGAAAAAATTATGTATTTACCATAGTTTCACAGTAGTCACGCGTGAGTTGTCAAAAATCCCCATTAGAAAAAGTGTTTCCAATCTGATCCTTCTTTACTTCGAAGCTAAATATTTGCGCGGGTTCTTCATAATCTCCAAACTCGTCACCATGCAATGGCGTTAAAAAGTTAATATCATAACTGTTCAGTATTCCGTTTTTGCAGGAACTCGACCCTATCTGTACACGTAACTTCGTCCACATGTGCCCAAGCTATGCCAATGTTGTTTCTGTTGCTTTTACTTTCTGGCCACGTGCAGAGTTTTCTAATGCATACATTTTTCATTGTGTTTTATTTTATTTCTATTTTCATTTCATTTTATATTGATTATCTAAGTTTCCCCAACACTTTGTTCCATTTTTTCGTTTTAATTTTTTTTTGTTTTTTCATTTTCATTGTTTTTCGGTTTTCGCTTTCGGTTACTTGAGTAGACATGCAGTTAAGTTTTATAGTTCCATTCACGGTTTCATTTTCACTTTTTCGGTTTTTCGTAGTAGCTTTTGGTTCGGTTTTCATTACAGTAAATGCACGTACGTAGAAATATTTTAGTTGTATAACAACACACACACCAACGCATACACGTACGAGTATATACTAGTATACGCGTGTGGTTGCTTAGTTTTGGAGGTCAAGGTGGTAGCGTTCCACACGGCTTTGTCATACTAATTGTGGTGGTGCAGTTGAGCGAGTGGATGTATACATGTGCATATGCGACATATATGGAAAGCATAACATATGTATGTATGAGTGAATATGTATACCTTTTTGTATGCAAGCCAAATTTCGTTGCTAAGACAGGTGCATTAAAACATTTTTTTGTTTTCCAAATAGGTAATCCAATCGGGTAGATGTTAGGTAATATCTGAGCACACTTTGAATACCGGAGTTTGTGAGTCTATTTCGTTGCTGCACTACTAAATTTTTACTGAGTTCAAACAAGTCTGAAATTGGTGTCAAACTATAGTACATAGTCGATTTACATTGAAGTTAGAACAACGACTATTTTATATTTGCATCTGTTTTGTAGATTGACTTTGTCACTCTCACCTTTCCGGCAGAAGGAGCCAACAACCTGGTGACATTCTAATTAGCCACACAACGCAATGCCGAGATTTCAAGCGCTATAAATGGAGGAGAAATACATATACATCATCTCAACAGAATCTATCGGCTTCTGCCCCCAGCAACTTTTAATGCAAAAATACCCGCTTCCCTTGTTAGAGACTCTGTACTTTATACTTTTCAAGTCGAGGATTAATTCATTGATTTACAATTATTTTCTGTAATAAATAACGCGACTGATGTGTTGCGAACCTTCAGGTATATACAGTGACAGCACACAGTGTCTATAAGTATTTGTTCCTAAAGTCTTAGCTTTAAGACATTAGAAAATCGCTTGCGTGCAGCTGTAACTCTAACTCAAATGTGATCGGACTAAAACCAAATGTTTTTACAGTTGCAACTAAAAATTCCTATCCTTTGCTATCCCGTATAAGTCTAAGATCCAACTATGAGATTACGCTGAGCCCATGAAATCTTTGTTTTTTTCTTTTCTTCTTTTAAGCAAACCTCCTACCATCTCAACCATATTCCAAAGCACAAAAATAGTTTTACATTTCTGCACTCCCCAAAACATTTGCATGCATTCGGCTGCATTGTAAAGGACCACTTTGCATTTTATGTAATAAAATTTATCCACTTTCATGGCCCTTCCGCAATGGAGCTGGCATGGCTGCGCTGCACAGGTGTGTGCCCAAGTTGGCTGAGACAGTTGAATTAATAACCAAAATGAGGTTAACTGAACGGCCGAAATTTGTATATATATACATACGTACATTTGTGTGTTTGTACGCACAGGTACGACACAAAAAATTTATGTTTCAGTGTATTTTAGGTCAGGGGAAATAAATTAATATTTTCCCGTTTGGGCACAAATGGCTTGCAGTTGTAATTGATGTTGTTCGCATGTGGAATACTCTCCATATGTGCCTACAAACAGTTGGCAGACGCAATGCAGCTACTGCTGGATGTCAGCCCGGCTTGCTAATCCTGATGGGGTTCTTGCTAGTTCGTTTCAAAGCTGAACTAGGTTAGGAGCCGGAAATGTTTTTGATATCACTACGTATAATGGAAATTCTTCGCCCACTATCTTTCTTCTATACTTGAGTAAATTAGTCTGTAATTCTGTAAGAAACCTTCTTTCTAAATAAACTAATAAATGAAGAAAACCTAAATAGTTTAATATATAAGATTTGCTTAGGAATTTTTTTGATAAAAATTGAATTAGTGATTACTAGAACTCGTCGCAAATTGGGCGCTCAAGGCAAGTACTTATATATAGAATCTTTATTCAGCACTTTGGACTAACAGTCCGTAGGAAATACTACAACATCTACTATCATACTGTAACAGCATGGGCTGGCTGCACAGTAGCGCATTCTATCAGCCCGAACCTAATTCTCTACGTTCTGTTGACGGCTTTCGGCTGTAGCTTAAAGAAAGCTGAGCCTGATATGTTTCTAGTAGCTAAACCTCGACTTTTCAGGGCACCGCATTAACAAATTTTAATCAAGTCACAACTTTAAGCTAACCTGACGTTGGAACTTAACGGGTCAAACTTTGGAAAATTACGCAAAACCTCATTCACAAAGATCGTGAGTAATACCACGATTACCAACTCAACATTGACTACTCATGGCTCGACATGAAAAACACTTAACGAGATCGAATCACAAACTCAAGGCGGCGAATTGACATCACCGGGATAACTGATATAATAACCAAGCATAGCGGGAAAAGATATTTATTGTGTGATGATCTGTGCAATTGGCAATGCCATCTTGCCATCTCTGATCATACTTCTTATCGGTTACAGTTGACCTAAATGACGTTTCCAGTAGCATTCTCGAAAAAACCAGGCCAATGATGCCATCTTTTCAAAATGTACACCAAAATATCAGTCTCTAAAGACGAGTCGCGTTCTCCACATTCACGAGTAGATTATGTGATATCCAGTTGTGAGAAAATAAATTTTTTAACATTCGCTTTCAAAGTAAAATGCGCCACAGCAAATGTGACTATTCGCCCAGATCGAAGTTCAACTTAAACTGCTTCAAAGATCTGAATAGGAAGCGGAAAGCCTCTCCCCTTTAATTGCTCAGCCTTTCAACGAATACTAAGAGATTTTTTTTGTGTAATTCTCATTGGGTTGGAGTGCGAAATGCTGACTTGCATGGGATCTATGACGAGTTGACGCTCATCAATTGAGTTTCACCATCTCGGCACCAACAGTCACATACTCGTCGGTATGAGGACAATGAAACCTTACTTACCGAATTTTTGGCTGAAACCAGCGTAAAGAAGCGTAGTATCTGCTCTTGATTCGACCAAAATTTGTTTTGTCAATAAATTTTAAAGGACTATATTGCATTTTGGATTTAAAAAAGTTTGCAAAAATTTGCTACTTACAAAAGTTCCAAATTCAAGAATTCATAGCAACCTATGTCTTTTTTCTTAGGGGCCTACACGTGAAGGGCTGCGAATTCTTTGCATATCCCTGAATTATTCATTTAGCCATTTTTCTCATAAAATATGTAAGATTATACCCATAAATTTAAACATTTGTACATACATACAGTGGCGATCAAAAAAATAGCATATTGTCATAGCATAAAGATATAGTTCACCCTACAATACAAACCAAATAATTCAAAGCGTCGATGTTTGTAAAAATTACCAAAAAAGCTCCACTTTTCCTATTTACTCCTTTTTTATTTCAAACTTTTTTTTATTTTGCATGAAAATATAATTCATGCAAAAACTACATAACTAAAAGTTTAAAATTTTTTGTATATAATCAAACATATTAATTAAAAAAATGTTCATGAAAATCATTCATTTTATATTAAGCGTGAAAAAATTTTCAAATAATTTTTCATTGAGGAAACTGGCTGCTAAACTCTTTGGGCTACAAAACTTCATAACCACAATTTTTCCAATATTATTGAATTTATTTAAGTTCTGACTAAAAACTTCGAAATTTGTATGAACATTTTTTAATTTTTTTTTTTTAATTTTGTACAATGAAAAATATTAAATAAAAAATAACAAAATAGCAAAAACTTTAAAAATATTTTTTTATTGAGGAAACTGGCTGCTAAGGCCTTTAAGCAACAAAACTGTAACTGAAAAGCTAACAACAAAGTTGAAAACTGTACACATTTTTATGAAACTTTCTATTTATGTTTTTTTTTTCATTTTGTACATAGCTGAGACTTCAAGTTATATGGTTTTTATATGAACTATAGTTTTATGTAAAAAAATGAAAGGCATTTAATAAGAAATGAATAAACATAAATAATCAAAATTTTATAATTAACTGCTAAGGCCTGGGCTTAAAAACTGCATACCCAGAATTTTTGGAAAAATTTGAAATTTATAGGAACATTTTTTTAATTTTTTACCATCAAAAACATTAAATAAAAAAAAACTAAATAATCAAAATTTTATGAACAATTTTTCATTGAGGAAACTGGCTGCTAAACTCTTTGGGCTACCCAACAGTGCTGACAAGCAGACAACAAAGCTGACAACTGTAGACATAATTACAAATTTTTTTTAATTTTGTAGACAGATTGAGACTTTCAGTTATATGGTTTTTTTTATGAACTGTACTGTACTGTTAAAAGCATTAAATGAAAATTTAAAAAAAATTGTCAAAACTGGATAACATTTCGCGTTGCTATTATTCTGACCTGCACTGTATGTTGGTTTTATAATTCTACTATAGGTAAATGTTAAATGCTATTATACTTACATTTGGAAGTAACTATAAATTGACTTCATATTAATATCATAGCTGTGTCTATGCGCTTACCTACAAAGAAAAGTATGGAAATTTAGTAAGAAATGATTCACAGTTATTTAATTTAAATAATAAATTGCATGTTCATACATTTAATATGAAAATATATTCTATATTCCATATATCAGCGAAATCCAACTTCAAAATCGAATTAAGCGGATTTTCGAATTATACCGACATTCGCTCCTACTAGCGGATTAACTTTTATATACTTTTGAACGATTGCATGTGAGATGATCTCAGTATTTTGAACATAGTCGGAAATTTTTCTGAAAGCTGGTTCATAGACTTGATTGTGGTAAGTAAACAGAAAAAGTTAATAAAGAATAAGAATTTTGAAATTTTTCGAATGTTGAAAATTTTAGTATAGAGTTTTTCAAGTGATATATCTTCAGGTATGTTTTAATTTTATTTTTTTATTTTTCAGGAAACAAAAAATTTTTGGAATTAAAAAACTATTTTCGGAATTTAAAACAGACAGTAAGTAAACACAAACATTTCTGAAAAAAATAATAATTTTGCAATTTGAACGTTGAAACTTGGGGAAACTCTAAGTATCTTCAGTCGTTTTTAATAGTTTTTAATTTCTATTTCTATATTTCTATTTTTTAGTAAAAATACAATGTTTTTTTAAGTGGCTGTGGTAAAGAAATGGAAAAAGTTTTGACCAAAATAATGATTTTGCGATTTTTTGAATGTTAAAAATTTTGGTGTAGAAAATTGTTTTTTTTTGCTTGGCTGTGGTAAAGAAACAGAAAAAGTTTTCAAAAAAAAATTATAGTTTTAAGATTGTTTGAATGTTCAAAATTTTAGTATAGAGTTTTTAAAATGAAATATCGTAAAGGTATTTTTGAATATTTATTAACATCTATTTTTATTTTTTTTATTTTGTTTTTGTTTTTCAGGATAAAAAAAAATTTTGGAATTTAAAAAATATTTCTGGACTTAAAATAAAAATTTTGGAATTATTGTAAAATTTTTTTTTTTTACTTGACTGCAGCAAGCAGAAAAAGCTTTGAAAAAAAAATAATATTGAGGTTTGAATGTTCAAACTTTTGGTGTAGAGTTCTTAAAGTGAAATTACTTCAGTTCTTTTTCAATATTTTTTAAAATCTATTTTTTTTTTTTGTTTTTTTTTTAGGCTAACAGAGTTCCCGAAATTTTTTTTATTTTTCTTTACATGAATTTTTAGAATTTTTTTATATACTTTTGTTTGTACTTGAATGTGGCAAATAAAAATAATGAAGTTGGAAAAAAATAATAGATAAAGAAATAATAGATTTGTATCTGGGAAATTTTGATGTAATTTTTTTGGAATTTTATTTAATTTTTTCAAATTTTGAAGTGAAAAATCTTCGGTTCTTTCAACATTTTTTAACTTATTGAAATAATTTTTTGTTTTAATTTATTTAAATTTTTTAAGATCAGAATAACTTCCAAAATATTTTTTTCCTTTTTTGTACATTTTTTTTTTTTGTAATTTCCGAAGGGAGACATCTTCGGTTGTTTTAGCACTTTAAATTAACATTATTTTTTATTATTTTTCAAAGTGAAAAATTTTTTAGTATGTTTTTGTTAATTTTGTGGATAAAATACACTTCTTGAAAATAATTTTTGTTTTAACTTATTATTTTATTTGTTAAATTTTTTTTTTGTAATTAGTAGTTTTATTTTTTTTTTTTAATAATTGCTGAGACTATGCTCAGTAACCCATGAAAGTTTCGAAGTGCAATTTTCATAAATTTATAAAATATATTGAAATACGTTCAACGAGTCGGTGAAAACTACCGTGCAAATGCTTATTTATGTGCGTAGCGACGCTAATAGTGATTTGCAAATGGTTTTAATGCACAAGTATGAGTGCCAGAACATTCATTAGAACAGTATTTCGCACTCGGATCCCTTAGCATGGAATCGCTTTGTAATAAGTCCTTCGAGGTCTCAGGTCTGCAGGTCTGCGCTGCGTCTATGCGGAAAATCAGTTGGGATATGCAGTTTTTTTGCCATTGAATTTTATTACAAGGTAGTGTAAGTTTAAAGTGACTAAAAATTAAATTGATTTTTAGCAAATTTTTTGTAGACGGTGGTAGGCCTTTTCTGCCTTACAAAAAAATTCCATACTTTGTATGGAAGAAAAGGCGTCACACCTCTGCGAAAACTAATTCCCAAAAAGCAACGGTATTTTTTAATCGCTTGAAACCTGCACTTTATTATGCTAAAATGCAATGGGCTAAGCTCTGCATACCCAGAAAAATTTAAAAAAATTATGGTGAAAAAGTTCAAAAGAATTGATGCATTTTTTTTTTAATTTTCTAAAACATTTGAAACTTTACTTTATATGATAAATAACAAAAAATAAATAGTGGTGTGTTTATAATTATGCAATCGCCAGAGTACGAATTAATAGTGGTTAGGGCAAGCAGTAATGTTGCATACTGTATTTTTCATTTTCCGATGAATTAAATTTTAGAGGACTTTATAGTTACGAATGGGAAAACGTAAAGAAGGCATCCGTGGCGTATACTTTATTTGATTTCTTCAAAATAATTCAATAGGAAATTTCAATGATTTTTAAGAATACATTTTGTAAAGGAACCAATTCGTACCATTTCTTACCGGCGCAAGCAGCAAAATGTTTTTTTTTTCATAACTGGTATATCCTCTTTCATGTTAATATTATGGAGTGAGGGAAAGCATTTAAAACCAATTTGAAAATGAATTCCTTTGAAATTTTAAAGTCCCTTAAAGTAATTGACATTGATTTGGAAGTGAAAAACTGTGTATGCGGCATTAATATATAAAATCTTAAATTTCAGTGCATATGAAATTTTGCCTGGACAGATTTTCTGTCGCACGCTGTAAGCCGTGAAAGCTGTGTAAGAAACTTCTCTGCTTGATCTTCTTCTTCTATTTTCCACTCCGCTTACCATAAAATCGACCTGCATGCGATAGAATCTTTAATTAAACCTTTCCCATTTGGAGCTTTCTAGCCAGCCTTTCAATTCTAATTTCTTTGCCGTTGGACAATAGCTGGCGGCCATCACACAAATTCGCTCATCTCACTAGTTGAGATAAAAATGTTATTGCAGCTGCCACTTGCCACTTGACCAAAGCCGCACGAATTAGGTTGTACAAGCATATGGCGCATATAAACTCGTTTATTCTGCTTGGTTACGTTACTTACATCTACAGCTCTACTTCTAAGTAGAGCTATGTCCGTGACGAGTAATCAAAAATGCCAATTGTGGGAAGAGGAAGACAAAGAATGAAGAAGCAGGACATTTGTGAAATGACATGGTTTCACCACGGAAATGTACGCTTCAGCCTGACAATGCGCTTGGCAACAACAATAAAACGCAGATTTCATCGCTCGCCAATAGCTGCACAACATGGCAATTGCCCACACACACAAACACACATACACCTACGTAGGCAATCTTAATAGAGCTGGTAGTGGCTGGTTAGGTGCACACGCTATTGTTTTCACTGAAATGCATTGTACGCGCTTGTGTGTGTGTACATGTTGGTATTTGCCTTCGATTGTATTTGTGTATTGGTATTCGTAAATACGAGGAGCTACAACTACCGATCCACTCAATGTTTGTCCATGAAATAGTGATTATGAACACTCGACACACATCCGGACTGCCAAAGAGGCGTGCTTCCTTCAGGTAATTAGATATGTATGTTTAACGGCACCTATACATGCATGGATGCCTAAATAGTATAAGCATCAATATGTATGTGAGTGTATGTGTCGTGCCGTGTTGCGGACAATGTTGTACTGCCCCCAACAATTTCGTCACCTTATCGCAGGGTTATTGTTGTAAACTTGCTGTGGACTAACATTTGTCTTCCGTGGGGTGGTGCCAACTCAGCTCCCTTGCGAGTTGGAGCACGGGTTGGCTAATCGACATGACAGCAACAGCAGCAGCAGCAGCAGCAGCAGCAGCAGCAGTAGCAGTAGAAGTAGCGTAAGCAGTAGCAACAATAGCAGTGGCAGTACCAACGACAGCAATCGCAGCCAAAACCAGGTCAAGTGTGATTGATGCTCTTGTCCGAAGCAGCTTGAAACTACTTACTATATATGTACATACATAAGTATGTATATAGATATGTAGATAAATACGAAAGGCAACAATTGTTTCCAACTACGAAAATGTGAAAAACAGAAAAAATTGTTGTTGGAAATGCTCCCAACGGTAGCGGTCAGTTAAATGGTTTGGCTTTGTTTTGTTATTTGTACCTAGATTTGAATGCAAGTTTATGTGTGATGTTTAAGAATATAGGTTTGACAAAAATTACCATAAATCAAAAAAAAAAAAACAAGCAAAATCAAAACAAGTTGAATTATTGGCTACAAACACATCGTCATTTATTTTTTTGGAGCCTCTGAGTTGTTCAATGTTGTAAATGTCTGAAGTATGCAGAGTTACCGGGAAAGGGAAAGACGTTCTTGATATACTTTTTTGTTTAGCTAAAAAGACAAACCAGTTTTTAAAATAACTTGCAGAATAGAACCCACTCAAAAATTATATGAAAAAGGAAACACTTAGTGAAAAATCATAAACTCAAAACTTTTTGTAGTAGCATTTTTTAACTATCAGAGCTTGCTTAAAATTTTATCGATGATTTTTTATTAACTGACATATCCTTTCCTAAAAACAAATAAAAAATCTTACCCTTGAAGTAACCTTTAAACACAAATGCACTTACAAGGAAAAAACATTTTTTTTTAATTTTTACTGAATGAGTGAATGTACTTCGACCCCATGGTCTTTTGGTCCCTCTCAATAAACCCAAGATGGAGCTGAGTGGGGCTGAGCGTGTGTGCCTTTCCTTCAGCCACTTCCAGCCGAGATATCTTAACATATCCTTCTTCCCGCTATAGCGAGAAGTAGGTGTGTTCCAGTTTCCAGCGATTGGTGGTTCCAGAAACGGCGGGCGTCAATGAACCATATCACTAAACTGTGCAAGTGGCTGCGCAATGCCATTGAGTATTGTTAGTTTGTTCTTATGGAGGATTATGAATTGCTTGAACCGCTTTTGAGTATACCAACAAGTAAAGACTACGCCCCATGTCTTATAAAATATGCTCTTTGCTCCTAAGTTTCTCTTTGCTGGTATGTTTTTCCATGGCAAGGAAGAGTTCGGATGCTATTAATAACGAGGCCGCAGCCTCTCTAGCCAATGCATGAGCAACTTTGATCACAGCTATACCTCTACGTTTTGCAGCCATATGAGCCGCATGCGATTGTACATTCCTAATAAATTCAATTTCTCGATGCACTCAAGGATCTATGAGGACTTAACCACAAAGGATGACAATGCCTTGAGTGCCACTGACTGTCACTCAGAAGGGTAATTCGCTCATTGTGGAGACTTCTGTCTAAGTTGATCTTTGCACATGGACAGATGACATTCACTTTCTCCTGGAAAATGCTGGAAAACCTACTCACCTACTCTTCGACACAGGCCGCTTTGCTTTGGGGTCATATAATCCAGCTCCTATGCTTTCAGGCATCTTCGAGCGATCTGTTTGCCAATGAGTGGTATACTCTTGGAGTTTCTTTTTAAGAGAACAGATGAGCTCCTACTTAATTTACCGCCCAGTTCGATTTTGAAACAAATTTAATAACCTTAGCGATGTCAGCCATGGGTAGCTGGCCAAGTGCGAAGTACAATGTTTTTTTTTTTGTTATCCTTAAAATCAAAAATATCGAAAGCGGTTAGGCTTTGGGCATAAGGTTACCAAATTAAACAAAAATTACCTAAATAATAACGTCCTTAAGTATCTAAGACGACTTTTCCGGTAACCCTGTTTTCAACATGCGGTTTTCTCTCAGAGTGCTTTATTCTCTCCAAGCCAAACTAAATAAATAGTTAAAACTTATCAATATGTGGTGTACGCTTTCTTGTGACGTTCACAGTACATGATGTTAGTCCACAAATAGGAGGAAGAGCACCACCAAACCACCAACACTAGAACAGGTAAGATAAAAAACATACTCGAGCTTATTTTTGGTGGTCCTAACTACAAAAAAAATAGTTTAGTAATTTGAAAAAAAAAGAAAAATAGCACTAAATAAGTATGCCAAAAAACCTCACTAAAAACAATAATACATCTTTTTCTAGACATACTTATTGTGTACTCATCAATTATACTCACGAGATGATTCCTAAGACAGTGTTTGACTTAATTGATTAACTGTCAGTTTTGACAGCTTGCCTACGCAAATTCAAATATCATTAGTGAGGCGTCAATAAATAAAGGCAGACACAATTGGAGCGAATGATGAATTCACCCCAATTTTGAACATCCACTACTGCAGGGTCTCTTAAGTTTGAGTTTATTTTTACCCAGTTCGTCTTAAGCATAAATTTTGAATGTGAATTCATTGTCTGAAGTAGAGGGTTTAGAATTCATGAGTCTAATATTTTCATTTATTTACTTTTATGATAAGTAAGGTTATATCTAGCAGACTCAGACTTGTATGGTACAGCAACAAGTATTAAATTACAAAATTAAAAAATTAAAAATTACGATTCTGCAAGTTAAATTTTCGATTGCATTTAGTTTCCTTCTGAGCTTCATCTGAAGTGTACTCTATATTTGAGCTGACCTTATTGCAAATGGTCAGCAAGCGTTAAATTAGGTGATCTTGGACGTCCAATTGCTACAGAATGTCATGAATTTCTTCTTTCATTGAATCTCCTGTGCAAAAGTTGTTAGATCTCGCATCGTCATTTCGAAACTAAATATCGTTAATATCGTTTGTCGAAAGCTTCTGCTACCTCGGCAGACGGTGGAGAAGATGAAGATGTCAACTGCAGCCTAACCAAGCAAGGACGGCGCTCGTCCGAATCTATAAAGTATGGATGAGTTGGCAAATCTCCAGGCACTCTAAACTGTGTATATTCAGCTCATGTGTGAAGTCAGTATCGTTGGACGGAAGTAAAACGTGGCTGGTCTCCAACATTATTCCACAGAGCCCACAATCTTTCGTCAGCAACTGCTTTTGCATCATCTGTAGAATATAGGTATGTATGTATTGACCGAACACCATCAGCAACGACGCGCTGTGGAGAGCGACGAATGAGAAACCCACCCTATGGCAAATCGGACGCAGAAAGTGCCACTGGAAAGTGGATGGTCACACGTTAGAAAGCCACCAGATAGCAACACGAGAATGGGACTGGGCGGGAACCCACAAGGGAACAGAGTTCGCGATCCGCCAAAGAATACTTGGAAAAGGTCGATGTTGCACGAGCTAGCAGATGCCGACATCACATAGGATGGCGCAAAAACAACAGCCCAGAACCGTGTACGATGGAAAAGTCTTGTCTATGATCCCGAGCTCATACACTCCGCTGGGAAAAATATAGTCCATATCAATACCATTATTAGAAAATCTTTATTGAAAAAGGACCCGCTGTTGTGTACGCCCATCAGTTGAGAAATTTTGATCTTCTTCTTCACTTACTACAGCGATATTTCAATTGAGCGGCTGGAATGAAAATTGCCAAAACTTCCAGGTCTATATTTTTTACTAACCAGTCGACTCAGATTTTTCGATTAACCTTTTTATTCCGGACTCTGCTGAACTATAATGAAAATAAAAAACTTCCACCATTTGCGATATTACGAATTTTTACAGATTCATCACATTATTATTGTGCGCTTTTGGAGTAAAATCGAAATAAATTTTAGTGAACCGTAGAAATTTTTCGTAACATTTGTCGAAAAAAACTCCAACTTGAAAGGCCCTGTACATGTACACAAATTTATTTGTATCGCTGCCGCTGACCAACAGTTCAATGTTTGTACTCGCAAGCCAAACATATTTAATTTTTATTATTTAAAAATATTAGATCTATTATTTATTTTGAATTGAAATTTTACTGAATTTAAGAAAGTTGTGACCCAGAATAAGAGCCGAAACTCCGTGATTGCATTAAAAATATCCCGAAATTCTGGGACCAATAATTATCGCTAATATTGGCATCCCTAATTCAATCCTCATTCATTTCATGACTCAGTTCCTCTCGGGCCACGAAATATCTATACTGCAAGGGTAAGGTAAGCGAACCCAAATGTACATATATACCAGGAAGCACCGAGCACACGCTCTTTAGTCGCGCCAGATGGCTCGTGGAAAGAGCTGCTCTGAGGGTGCAGATTGGCGATATTGCGCCTACCAGTGTGGTCGGTAAGAACGCGAACAAAACTAGAATTCGGTTAAAGCATACGCTGACGACGTCTTACGGAGAAAAAGGTAGACTTTGACGCAATATAACAAAGCGAAGGCTCACAGACAGAGACATTAGAAGGTGAGCCTATAGCATAAAGATGGCAACAAGACCCAGACGTAGCCGAATAGACTGATCGATTTCATGGACGTCATTCTGGGCCCGCCCGAAGTAATGCAGAAAGTAGTCCCAGGAAGGGAGTCTTCCTCCTATTTTAGTGGCTCCTCGATGCAGTAGATGACGATCCCACGACAGTCGGTTCTTCGTAACTGGAACGGCCCGGATTTATATCCAACCAAGGACTGTAACTTCAGCAGCATTCACCGTATATGTATGGAGAATGTTTATGCTGCTACAATAACAACAAGGCAGTAGACGACGGTCGCTGTAAGTGAGAAAGCATTTTGATTCGTACCTCTCCCACCAAAAAAACAAAAAAAATGTAATCCTCATTCCTCCAGCTGCTGGAGGTATCAGCATACGAGACTCCGAACCTTGCGGTCGTGTGAACGATAATTCAGTTCGGTAAACCATTGAATCGCGCCAATCAAGAAGAAGAATCACTTGAGAAACGACAGTTATATTCGTCTTTGCGCCCCTCATTTTTTTCCTGTTCTATAGAATGTTGTTTCGTTCTACATCGAGTCTTGGCGGAAAAGTAAGCATTACTCTGCAGATGACCAAACTTATCCCACCTGATGTTAAGATTTTGCTCCTGAATTCTTTATAACTTGTGGAAGAAAGAAACCGGGAACATCGTTCAGTTTAGCAATCCCGCACAGATTGATGCGGAGCTGCGGAAACGAGGGATATTTGACACTCTTGAATCCATGTCTAGTTAGTTGCCAAAAACCTGAGAATTTTGATTGCAGCCATTCTGTCGACAAGGAAGACAAGCTTCGAAAGCGTGAGATCCATCAGGCTTGAAAACTTTGCCACCATGTCAATCGTAGAAGTATCGACTTGAAAACAACTGCAGTAGTCTGACGCTCTGTAAGCTTCTCTCACTCAGAATTGCTGAAACAATGCACAAGGCCCTGTTTCAACTACAATTTCTTGAATCATCTCGGAAGATTATAATCTCGTCAATCTCTTAGACATTATCAGATCCCTATCTATTTCAGTCGGGGTAGTGCAACTTGTGGCCTTGAAGTTGTGGTCAAAGTTGATTTCTGTAATATTATAATAGCAGCTTTTGCACTCCATCCCGGCTCCTTTAGGTGTCTTAAGCTTAAGGCACTCCTAGTTACAAAGCATTGCAATAAACAATCAAGAATAATAGAAAATAAATAAAGTTTGAAAAAAAATTAAAAAAAAAATTAAAAACAAAATTTGAATAAATGTAGAATAATATAAGAACAGTATCTAGAAGTGATTACAGCGACAGAAGTGGTTGAGATGTCGACTGGACCTACCACTAACAGTCCGAAATCATTATCATTGCCGTACAAAAAAAATCACAGATCAAATTTGGAAGCAAAAGTTATATATTCGCTATCACAATGGCAGCTCTGCAACAAAAAAATCCACTTCAACAAACATCATCATTATCCCCTCTCGTTACGCAACCAATTCCATCAGTAAATGAAGATATCTAAAAACGGCTCCTTAGGTGGTACGTATCTACTTGGGCTGGTTTTATAGGTATTTGATGTTCTTCTCTACTCTTCATCTGATTCGAATGCTGGCTTGGTGAAAAAAATTTTGCGCAGAAACTGCCTATTTATATGTACGTACATATTCGTACTCATGGGAAATAGAATTAAAAGTGAAAAAAGCCAACAAAGCAGGAAGGAAACGTTTTTTCGCATACAGCATTTGCACTCTGCTTCCAAAGTTTCTTCGTTAATCTGTTACATATTATGATGTATTCTTATTCACATTAAGCTCATTAAATCACAGCTTTCGTGTTCCTTTTTGATGCGTGCATACATGTAATATATACTATATATGTATATTAGGGTGGCGAATTGCTTGCTATACTATTTTTTTATATTTTTGTATTATTATCACATAACCACCTGGCCATTCACGCTTTCAAAAAATATTTAGGAATAGTTTTATTTTCAAATAAAAATATGTTTAGAAACAAAATAAACTCTTTATTAGAAAAAAGCGTTGTAAGAAAATATACATTTTTTTGTTTTATTTCTAATAATTGTCACTATATGTAAGTATGTTTTAAATGAAGTTTGGTATTCGAAGCAGCTGGCAAGAAAATACTGAACTACATCTTTTCAACTCGAATGTTAAATCCCTACTGCTCTATAGCTGTAAAACTTGCCTAGAACCGGCGAAGTAACAAACAAAATTCAAACCGCTGTCTTCGCCGATCTGGTGGCCAGAAAACTGGATCTAAAATGAGGGCCTACTCAAACCAAAGGCCGATAAAAATTGAGATTTGGTAAAGAAAATGGCACTGGATAGGGCATACTTTGCGCAAACCAGCGCTCGAAGGCAGCAGACTGGAATCCGCAGAAAATACGAAAAAGAGGGCATCCACGAGGCTCATGGCGACGCAGCAACATAGATGAAGTTGACCTCATAGTCAAAAACCTGATATGGGTCCAAGTTAACGCAAAAACTGAAAACCGAAATCAATGGAAATCATTTGTTCATGAACTTCATTAGCATCATCATCAAATGTCGATATGTTTTATTTTGCTTTATCGAAGGCAAACTAAGATATTTGGAATAGGTGATCCACAAAAGTTATTACTTAGAGTAGAGGATCTTCATTTGACTTTTTTCCATATTCACTTAACAATAAACATAAAAAAAATGTAATATTCATTAAGGTCATAATAAGTGCAAGCTCTGAATTCTCTCTCACAGACTTGTCGCGGTAGTTTTTTTCTCATCTGAGTGGCGCGGGGAAATGGTATAAGGAAAATATTCAACTCACAAAGTTCTGTGAGGCGTATGGTAGGTAGTTAAAGGTTAAAGCAATTAGAGTTAATAAATTATATTATAGTTAATACTTCTTTGTGGGTTTTCTAGGACCCTTCAAAGTTGTTTCATTCAAATACATTTGAGAAAAAATAATAATTAGTCTTAAATCCAATGTTCAATGTTTAGTCTCATTCAAATAAATTGAAGGAAGATAAATAATTCATTTTAAATAGATTAATATATAGATATGAAAACGAGCTATGTAATGCAAAAATAACTTCTTCTTGATAAGGTCAGTTATGCCTTCGACTCCTCACAAAAAAAAAACCGAAGATGGTTTTAGGCTGAGAAGAGCCCACGTGCATTTCTTTCGGTCTTACTGAGCCGAAAAGCTTCTTCTTTCGCAAGTTCGTAAGTTGTTTGAACCTTCCAAAAACTCCTTTTAAGTCTCAGTTAAGATATTGCCCGTGTAGTCGCGCAGAGTGGTGCTAGTTCATCACTTGGGGTACCATTGTGACGATAAAAGGGATAAAAGCAGGTACAGATGAATAGAAAGGATAGGAAAAGGAGGTTATGTTTGAATATTACGGTAACATTAACCGCTAAATACTGCTATATAAATTCCTTGGAAGAGTGATATCTAAAACTGTTACATATGCAGGTGCACTAAATAATTGTTAATGAAGATACCAAAATCTCAGCCAGGCGCGAGCAGAGCAGCTGAGGAAGTGTCTATCCAGACGGCTGCTGCAGAAAGAATACGAAGTAATGTCTCACTGCGTCAACTTCCGTCGATCCGCATTGTCCGGAAAGGATACCCCCTTAGCCTTAAGAGTCCCTCTAGCGCCTAAGATCTATCTGTGGCCGTCCGGTCAGGGATCTAAACAAACGTAATGCGACTGTGCACCCATAGAGAATTTAATCTCTCTGTGCACTTTAGAACTCGAGAAGATTTCACCTCAAACGATGATAAAACATTGAATGGAGCTTGACTGCCACTTGAGATGGCAATGCGCTTAGTTTGGCGGATGCTCAAAAATTAATAATTAATAAATCTTAATAATAAGCAAAACATATTTTATGGAATAATTCAATGAATAACAACCACATTTTAATATAGCCATAAAGAAAAAAAGCTTTATTTTCTAAATTATTATTATTATTAAGTTATATTTATATTTATTAAATTCCACCACTAACTGAAACAAGAACGTTTGCAGTGAACTGCAGTTGCTCGTTCAGCTCCAACCCAGATGAAGTCAGAACGATCGGCAAAAAAGTTTATAGCATCAGTTTTTTGGTATGCGAACAGGATTTTGTTGCTAAATTATCTTGAGAAAGGTAACAATATTATTGGTACCTCTTGGATCAGCTGAATGATTTTGGATTTTCGCGCACTAGCAACAGCGAGTGTCGTAGGCGATGTAACAATAAGCTCTTTGAACTTTATGACGACATAACCATAGTGCAGCGAATAACGATCCAGCGACTTTCTTGGCTGGGTCAATCATCCAATCCGAAAGTATTCGATGCGGTACTAGTTGATGGTAGTAAAGGAAGAGGAGCGACGTCGGTTAGCACGCGAAAGAAACGACGGGCGCGGTTTGTTAAACTCGGCCAAAATCGCAAAGGTGTTGATGATGGCAAAATTTAATAAAATAAAGAATGAATTATTTGAATACTCACTGATACGCACTAATTAGATTTGCTTACCAGTAAATAGTAAACGTACAAAAATTTGAAACAATTCCATCAAGCAAACCGTTTTTCGTCGCATGAAGAAATTTTTGCTTTTTTGACTGTGGAAATGTATTTAGCGGAGTTTGCGCATAATCACGGTAATGATGATATTAGAGGATCATTGGAATAAGTGAGCTGATTATTTTGAATCAAAAACATAATTCGTTTAAAAATTCCTTTTCTTTATTTTTGCTTTCTTGCTTTTCAACCAGCCTGGAATTTAAAAATTTTTAAATTTTGGCAATGTACATTTATTTAGTTTAATAATTTTTGTGGAAGCTTTTAGGTCTTAATTTTTTTAAGAGCCACCCTATTGTGCAGATAGATTTTGTATTCTGCTCAGTTTCTCTTGCTAGTGATTATATTCCTAGCAAACACGATTACAGCAAGGCTTAGTCAGCACAGAGAAAATGTTAACGTAAGTAATAAATGTTTAGCTCTTTGTCGATTTTTCTTCTCTCGGTAATTTTATTAATGAGGACAATATTTGCCCTGGCAGCGCATATTAAAACGGCTTCACCTATTCCACTTTTAGCCAGAAATATTGATTTACTAGCAAAAGAAATAATAACCCGGTAGGTTTATACCCAAATTTTATATAGCCGGTTCGTGGTTTTAGATATAAAGGTTCCCATTGATAACTTTAAAATTGTTTAATAATTTTCATTTCAAACGTCCTTTTACCAGGAACAAGTTTCCAAGTTTCCTGGAGATATTAAATTTTTACTTGAGTGGACTTTTATATACCAATAGATTCCAGTAAAAGAAATGAGCGTAAGACTATGCCCTAATTACTACCGAATCGACAACGAAAATATTCATACGTCTATCGTATGTCAAATTGGTATTTTCGGTATTGCATATACTCGCTGGGGTAGGTAATCTTAGCTGCTTTCTTCTTCACTGCACGTTCTTACCTGTGACTGCCAATTCCTTAGGAACTATCAGATGTATGCCACACGAAACAGTCAAGTATTCACTCGGAGAAACTATCTCCAAAATGCCCTTCCTAGCCAACTATTAGAAAGGTACACGAGATAATCAAAGCGAAGATAACGATGGTTTGACTGATTCTGAGCGCAATTTAATTGAACCCACAACCTTAATAGCTGGATCTTCCGCTGCTGTAGATTCCGCTGCTGTAGACTGATTTGTCTTATCAAAAATGAATTCAAAAAATGTTTTTTCAGAGCTTCGGCGAGCATATAATCAATTTAAGATAAACATTAAAGATATAAATACACATTCGCCCTGGACGAGCTCTAATAAGGAACTCCAGTTAGCCATGAACAAAATCCAAAACTACAAGGCACCAGAACCGGATGTAGTACTCACAGAAATTCTCAAGAAGATCGCAAAAACGTGACCACAAGTCTTACCAGACATCTACAATGCCTGTCTAAGAGAGGGAATTTTTCCAGAAATCTGGAAAAAGCAGTAGTTCCTGCTAATAAGCAAGGGGAAAGGTAACTCGAATCTTCCATCAGCATTTCGGCCGTTATGAATGCTCAACACAGCAAGAAAGCTTCTTAAAAGACTGATTAAGCCTTGACTGACCACAGCCATAGACCAAGCCGGTGGACTACCGGTAAGACAGCACGGCTTTAGACGCGGAAAGTTTACAATAGGGGCAATCAAAACTTTCATAGACAGCGTAGGAGCAGCACAACAGGGTAGTACTCTGTCCACAAGTATAGTCTTCTTGGCCACTTTAGATGTAACGAGCGCTTTCAACAGCGTAAGATGAGCGGATACATTAGCCGCCTTAATGCCACAAAACGCCTAACCACATAAAAGGTTACAACAGTATCTAGACATAAGACTGGGCAAAAGACTAACCTTCTGAGTACAAATAAAACACGCAGCAGAGAAAGTCGCTAAGATGGCTCCCCTACTCACTGGCAAACATAAGGGGACCAACCCAAAGCAAACGGAAAATAATGATGTCTCTCCGTTCTCTTATCCGTTCTAAACTTTTATACAGTCCAAAGGCTTTCGGGGCACGGGTGTTTCCAGAAATACCAGTTCAAAATAGTGAAATATGAATACTCCATGCGACGATGCTCAACACACCTTTTTCCAATGCGTGCGTGGGGAACAAGAACATCGAACGCTGGAGCATGCAGTCAGTCACTTACCCACTGAAAATGTAATCGGCAAGATGCTAAGCAACGAGGAAATCATCAGTGGTTTCGCGGAAAAAATTATCCGGATGAAAAAGCGGGGTCTGGACGCAGGTACACAAGAATAGATCTTGTATTGAGGAGAATGAAACTCCGCTCTGAAGTAATGCGGAGGCAGGAACTCAAGAACGGCTGCATTTGGTTAAACCTAAAGAAGAAGTAATGCGACGCATGAAGACTACATACAAACCTACATACCCACGACCCTAGCTCTTAACTTAACAACCGAAAGGTGGTGATGTACCGATAGTAGTGAAAGAAGTGTGTGGGTCCAGCCTACAACGAACTGCATTAAAACAGCAGCACTGAATACGCCTCCCGACGAACGGCAGGGAAATACGGTACAGTGGACATACAAAAAGTTTTAGTTAGAACAAAAATTTTACTCAACCACGCGCTGTCCTTCTATAAAAAAAAAGATAATGAAAACTTGCCAACAGATTTTTCCAGGAAAAAATCTTCTCTGCCTGCTGTTTTGGTCCGGCGAGGCATAATAAAACTTCCATTGAGCCATTAAAAAACATTCAAATCAAACACAAGCTGACTACAGCTGTTTATTTACTATTCGCAATCAAATTTTTATTACTTAGTGATCACCGGAACTTTTGTATCCATTGAAGTATATAAATATCTGTACGTATGTATGCGGTTGTGGGCTCATTAAGGACATTGCGACTACATTGGCACATAATTAAAATCTCTTTTATGACCACGCGGATTATAAAAGTTTAATTGAACCACAGGCAGACAATCCGAAAGAAGCCGAAGAAAAATAAGATGGGAGAGATCAAACCATGGAAACATATATACACACTTACACGCATATTTCAGTATCTTTCCACAAGCGTCTGCTTCTTTTATCCAAAGCCTCCTAACCTCCAATTCCCTCCATTTGATTGGGGACCTTGAATGTGCGCTGCATTGTGTGCAGCTGGGCTTTTCAAGAGCAGTTACAGCTTTATGACATAATCACATTTAAATGCCCAAACAAATTTCAACCAATGATACGAAAGTAAATTTTTGCTTTTTAATTCCACTTAATGCGGCGTATGGCGGTAAGCGGCCGACCCACCAACCGACCATCCGACCGAGCGCACAGACACGTCTGCAACGGATGGACCATACGGGCAGGACAACAAGCCAGCGCCAACCACCAACAGCCAAGCTGGATAGTCTCGACAAAAAGTGAGCAAACAAAGGACGAGTGGCAAACCTTTATATGCGGAGGTATTTATAATAAAAGTAAAAATATTTGCAGACAGTAAAGGTTGGACAAGGAAGGCAGGATCAAAAGGAATGAATAAAATGGAGTAGTTTATGAAGTGAGGGCGCAGTTTGGAGTGAGAAAACATAGAAGGGTTTGAGCGACTGTCTATCGAATGTGACAAAAAAAGGTTTGAGTACAGAATTTAATGGAATAACTTGCTGGCGCTTGTGTGCTTGGTGGTTGACTTTTGTTTGCTGCCAATTTGATTAGTGTCGATTGACGGAAAGCGCATATAACGAACTCAAAGGTAGATCTTCGATTTTTTTAGACTTCATCAACAGCTGTCAGGCTTTTCAAACTAGGCATTCTAACATATGTACTTAAATGTGATATAAAACATGATTTTCGAAGGCAAAGATGGGAGGTGAATTTTACTCATATAAGAGCAACTCAAAACCCACGAGCCTTGGGGCCATAAGTAGATGACGGACGAAATGTGAAGAGTAACAGATGGGCCAGCAAGCAAATACTCGTAATCATAGTAGACAATCAAACAAAGAGCTTTTAGCCACTCACAATCTACGGTGCCTTTACAATCAGTCAGTTTGTGGAAACAAGTGCAGCCACAGGCGGCCAATAAAGCTGGTAATAAAATCAGCAGGATGCAGTAACGTAAGCCAACAAAAAGCACACACAATGCGAGTGTTAAACTAGGCGACTAGAGAGGTGGTGTGCGAAAGGGTGAATTCATTTCAAAAAGATACGAGTCGATTTGAGCACAGCCTTAATGCAGTGCAGCCTTTCGAATTGGTGAGCATCCAAAGGTGCTGATATTTTACGTAAACCTGGCAGCAAGCCAATGCCGCAGTAGAAACGAGGTGGAAAGTAGAAAAAAAGAAGGAAAAAGTATAAAAACAGGAAGAAGTAGCAAAAAATAAGAACAAATCGGAGTGTTATTGTATTCGGCTAGGCCGAGGGCTAAGTATGTGTACGTTTCGTAGAACATGAAACTAAAGTGCTGTAGTTATATTAGCACTTTAGAAAGACAATGAAAGTATATGAATTTTAGATATGTAGTTAAAGGTGCGTTCAAATATGGCAAGGAAAGTGCTTTTTGACTGATTTTGCAGACAAAAATTTTCACTTTCTCTTATGAACATCAAAGAAGTGGTTGGAGAATTTCACTTTCAACTTTTCAGTAATCAATATCGAAAAGAGGGTCTTGCATAATCTGGGAACAATTACACTAGGATGTAAAAAAAACATTGACTTCTGACAACTTTCAAGATATAGCTAAATTTAATTATCTTTAATTTCTTAAAAAAAGCTTGCAGTTCGGCGTACTACTTGCCGATCCTGCAATGCCAATTTAGCGAACTCCCTTTTGTTCAGTACTCAATTGAAAATTGTTCTGCGTTCTTTATATCCAAGTTCATATTCGCATTCATTGCAGAATTTGCTTAAGAAATTATGGTCAAGTAAGCAACTGAGTAGTAAAGTCCTTTCTACACTTTGCTCTTAGCCATAAGGCCTAGAAGCGATGAAGCGATACCCTGCCCAGCTTGTGAAGAGCAGGATGAGATGGCGGACCACTTCCTGTGCGTCTGCTCCGCCTTCGCTCAAATCATGTTTGAGATCTTTGGCACTGATGTGTTAAGAAGCGGCCATCTTGGCTCCTTGGCACCACAAGATCGACTCAGATTTCTTCGGAGATCGGGTAGATTTAAAGAAAATTAAAAGGGAATCCAAGTGTAGTACAATGGACTTAATTCATGTCTGAGTGCTGCACTTGCTAGTTGTCCCGACAAAAAAAAAAAAACAAAGTCCTTTCCCGACTAACCAAAACACAGTTCCTCAGTCTCTCATCGTGCCCGTCCTATTGTATGGTGCCGAAACACGGACGATGACAACACTCGATGAGGCGTCCCTTGCAGTGTTCGAAATAAAGATTTTGCGGAAGATTTTTCGACCGTTGCACGTTACCGACGGCGAATCTCGCGAACGATAAAACTTTATGAGCCTTACGGCGACAAAGACATAATTCAGCGATCAAAGATCCAGTGGCAACCCATGTCGTCGGAATGAATACAAACGCACCAGTTGGTGGTAGTAGAGGAAGAAAACGGCCCCCTTTTCATTCGAAATATCAGGTGGGAAGGGCTTGGTCTTACTTGATATTTCCAACAGGCGCTGGTTAGCACGAGAAGGAAACGACTGGCGCGCTTTATTAAGCTGATCCAAAATCGCTTAAGCGATTATCGAGTGAATCACAAGGAAGAATAATTATTATCAAGACATTCAACTTTTTTTCGTGTATGATTTAAAAGAAATATCATAAATCTCCGTCAAATAGCATACCAAAAATGGTAACACATGGGCAGAGAAGTCCCGTGCCTAACACTTTTTCAATTGGTATTAACCTTAAAAAATCAGCAGTTAAAATTTCGTAATATTCTATTTATTAGTTCGTGAGTTATTATGCTAGACGTGACGCTACTTTTGTATTTTCAAAGCAATGAATAAAAAAGAATTTCGTGTCTTAATTTTGCACTGCTTCTTGATGGGAAAAATACCGTGCAAGCGAAGCAATGGCTTGAAAAGTGCTATGAAGACTTCTTTCAAACAGAAACAACAATAAAACGATGATTTGCTGGCCTTAAACGTGGTCGTAGAGACACCGATGATCCGATGATGCACAACGGAGTCGATGTCCAAATGAGGCGGCAACACCAAAAAACATCAAAACCATCCATAAAATCGTTTTGAATGATCGAAAAGTGAAGTTGCGTGAGCTAGCTGACATCGTAGAGATACCAAAAGAATCTGTTGGTTTTATACTACATGAGCATTTGACTATGATAAGAGCTCTGTTCTAAGCGAGTGCCCCGTTTGCTCACCGTTGATCAAAAACAAGAAAGTGTTGATGATTCTGACCAGTGTTTGACCATGTTTAAACGTAATAAACCGGAATATGTAACAATGGATGAAACATGAATCCATCACTGCACTCCGGAATCAGACGATCGCCATCTGAGTGGACAGCTTCGGACGGAACTTCATCCAAAGTGACCGAAAGCCCAACAACCGGCTGGAAAGGTTATGGCCTCGGTATTTTGGGATGTGCGTGATATAATACAATAATATTCACTGACTATCTTGATAAGGAAAGTACCAACAACAGTGAGTATTATATGGCATTATTGGAGCGTTTGAAGGCCGAAAATACAAAGAAACGTCCGCATAAGGAAAGGAAAATAATTTTGTTTCATCAAGACAACGCCCGGTCAAAAATTCACCAGACGTGGCTCCCAGCGAGCTCTAGCTATTCGGTGACCTAAACTGTGCGCCGGTAAGAAATTTAGATCGAATGAAGAGGTTATCGCTGAAACAGAGGACTATTTTGAGGCAAAAGATGAAGCGTTCTACAAAAGCGATATTGAAATCTTAGAGCGGCGCTGGAATGATTGCGTTGATCTTAAAGGAAATTGCGTTGATGAATAAAGTTAATTTTGAACAGAAAAACTGTGTTCTTTCTTAGGCCTGGGACTTTTCAGCCCATGTGTTATGCTTCCAATGCTCCGAGATCTAGAACTCTGAGAGAATTTAATTCGCTTTCAAATCATGTGGGCCTAGATTTTTCTACATTAAAGTAACACTTCAAATTGTTAATAAATAAACTGTTTAAATAAATTTTAAGTATCATCTAATAAATGTTACATTTTCTTAATTTATTTTTGATTGGATTATTTAACACTAATCTGTAAAAAATACTACTTTTTTAATTTTTTTTTTAATAATTTTTTAATTGAATAAATAAAAGTAAATGAATATTTGTACATCATGCAGTACATGCAGCTGCAGTCCTCTTCTTCTGGTCCTCAATCCCTCGTGGGGCATAGGGCTGTAGTATTAGCACAAAATAAGTTAAACTGTACGCGCCTTGGGTTAGAAAAGTGATTAGTTACTCGATTTGCTAATTACATCGTTAATGATCCAGTGACAATTGACACTCATAACACTGGCGGATACTTTGCATCACATACATACATACATACATGTGTTACAAGCATACCATTCTCCAAAGTAAAATGTTTGCAATATTTATTTAATTTTTGTATAATTTAATTTTTGATATTTATTTATGAGATTTTAATTGCCTCCAGGGTTTTGTAACCGATATGGAGATTAATAGTGAGCTATGTAACGTTGTGTATGTAGATATGTAAATAATTGCGAAAACAATAAAAAAGTGTCATCGATTAATTAATGTAGGGTAGAGTAGTTAAATAATCGGGCTATAAAACATGAAGGGATTTAAATAAAATAAATAAGTAAAATATATGGAATTAAAAAAAGTAAAAATAAAATGTTAAGTAGGTAATTAATTTAATTTTGAAATCTATCGCAGAAGCAAATAAAGCTTGAAAATTTTCGCTTCAATTCTACTAAGAAGCGAGGTAGGAAAAAAACTATATAGAATGATAAGGCCATCACATAATTAATATGATTTTTTTACCTTTTTTTTTTTTTGTGGATGAGGTAGGTTCACTTGGAGCCTTCGCACTTAAAGCGATCGTCGTCCACTGCGTCGAGTGGTGTGACCAGTAAACCCTCCTCAAAATCCCTCATCCTCTTCTATAACCATATTTGTAGCAAGCTTCCTGCTATAGGCTCGTCTTCTTATATCCCTATCTGTGCAGCGTTTGTGTCTATTGACCACAATTGGTCTCGTCAAATATCGTCGTGAACGTTACCTCAGTTCGAGAGTGTCGTTCGTCAGTTAAACAGTTAGTGTCTCCTTACTCAAGAGTTTTTACTCTTCAGTCGCCCACTCCGCATATCGGAGGTAATGCATTATTTTTAATAAATATGTCTAAGGAGACAGATACCTGTAAAATTTCGAAAAAAAAGATTTTTTTTCATAAACTGTTAATATAATTCATTAAGAACATGTCAGTAGTAGGAAAATTCGCCCTAATTTTTTTTTTTTAAGCATTTTATTCCGCGAATTTCTTTCTTCCATTTTTGTTCAATTCATATAGAAATTATGACATTAATAAACAAACAAATTTTTGGTTTTTTGTATTTATTCAGGTCACTGACGCCGATGCTACAATGCCTGCCGATTGAGAAGCCCCGCTGCGACCTTTCTGGATCGATTGAGTGTACATCCGCCATTTGAAATGATTTAAATAAAAAATAAAAATTATTATTTTAATGTATAAATAAACTGTAAAAAATATATGTTGACTTCTTCATTTTAAATAATTTTAATGAAAATCAGAAAAATATGGCCGTTTACAGGTATGAAATGATTTAAATAAAAAATAAAAATTATTATTTTAATGTATAAATAAACTGTAAAAAATATATGTTGACTTCTTCATTTTAAATAATTTTAATGAAAATCAGAAAAATATGGCCGTTTACAGGTATGAAATGATTTAAATAAAAAATAAAAATTATTATTTTAATGTATAAATAAACTGTAAAAAATATATGTTGACTTCTTCATTTTAAATAATTTTAATGAAAATCAGAAAAATATGGCCGTTTACAGGTATGTGTCCCCTTAACAACCTTTCAGTTATTGCTTGATACATAGGTGGCTGGTATCAGATTATTCACCTGCAACGGGTGTCCAAGTAGCACCTCCAGTGTTTGGCGCTCGTCTCGAAAACGATCACATTAGAAAACTATATTCTCTTAATCTAACATAACTTAGATTATACTTGTTGGCCAAAGCCACGCAGAGATCATTTTGGTCCATAGCGATACCAGATCAGAGGCCTTTGTTTTTTTTTTTTTTTGGTTCTTTTTTCAACGAAAATATGCATCACTCAAGATGCGAGTACTGTTCGCGGGTTTTAGGAGTCGCTCAAGCTCCAGTTGAGACCACCCAGGACATATTATAATTTTCGAGAGAACCGATTACTAGCATAGAAGATGTTCCAAGATTTCTCTGTTATTCTCTTTTAAATTAACTACAATTTTTTTCATAAAATTATATTCCATTCCATAAAAAAAATCACCTACATAAATCGAAGCTTCAAACTTTGTGCAAAATTTTTAAACATTCCTCCAATTTCCTTTTTATACAGAATTTTTGGAAAATCTTTGGTTTTATAATAATAATAATAATTGGCGCGTACACTTCTGTGAGGTGTTTGGCCGAGCTCCTCCTCCTATTTGTGGTGTGCGTCTTGATGTTGTTCCACAAATGGAGGGACCTACAGTTTCAAGCCGACTCCGAACGGCAGATATTTTTATGAGGAGCTTTTTCATGGCAGAAATACACTCGGAGGTTTGCCATTGCCTGCCGAGGGGCGACCGCTATTAGAAAAATGTTTTTATTAATTTTGCTTTCACCGAGATTCGAACCAACGACCTCTCTGTGAATTCCGAATGGTAATCACGCACCAACCCATTCGGCTACGGCGGCCGCCCGTAGGTTTTATAGCCTATTTAATGTGCATGGAAATTTGATTTTTGATAATTTTTTTCTTTGTTGTAGATTTTCTCCTTATAACGAATACACGATATTTGTGTTTGTTTTTTTTGGAAGAAAATGCGCCACAACATCAAAGACAAAATTGTTAGAAATCAAAGAGAATTTCGAGCCACTTTAAACTTGCACTTTATTAGACAAAAATGGAATTGCCTACAAAGCTACATATCCAAATTTTGTTCAGAAATTATAATTAAAAAGGTTTGGAATTTTGATGGAAATTTTTTTTTCATCTTTTTTATTTGTTAAATCGTATGCAAAATTTTTAAACTTGGATTAATATGGTATGGTATAGAAATATAAATATTTTTGTGAAGAAAAGCAATTCACATTAAATAAATTAATTAATTAAATGAAATAAATAAAAAGAGAAAACTTGTCAATGTGTGGTGCTTTTGTAATTTTGCAACCAACTATACATACATACATAGGTACATACATTTATCCAAGCACCCCAGTTGAAAGCACTCAATAAATTCATTAAAATAATATGTAAAAATTCAAAACAGGTCTTTTCATTGCCCTTGGTTAATTTTTAACCAATACTCAATCGCACATTTCTATTTCACTTTGATTCATAAGTACAATGCCTGTAGCTTAAGAATCGTGGGAGCAATTTGAAAGGTTGATTGTTTGTTTTGAATTGTTTTGTATGTAAATATAAACATTACTGGCGTTTTGTGCCAAATTGTCACTCAAAAGATGGATGGGTCGGGAATAAGTTCAATAGCAAATTGACAAGCTATCCACGGCAGCGCTTAAACAAGATGTAGTGCGACGAGTATTTTAGGCATAATAATTAATTGTGCGATGCAGGAAAGAAGGTTCTACATATATTGTATTCTAAAAATTGTGGATTTAAATTGAAAAAAAAAAAAAAAAATGGAAAAATGAAAAACGTGTAATGCGTGTAATAAAAATTGTAGATTTAAATTGAAAAAAAATGGAAAAATGAAAAACGTGTAATGCGAGTGCAAGCAGTTTATTCCCTGGCATAACAATCATTAGGCGCTACAGCACTTCGATAGCTTTGACCTGTGGGACAATACACCTACGTGTTTCTCGGTTCGTTGCTGCCTTCTTCCTCAGTTCATTAGTTAATTTATTCATACAATGAAGTCTATGAAACAAAAATTTCTTATAAACTATTTAAAAATAGAGCTTAGTCTAGGGCATAGTGTTTAAGTGGAAGATTAGTAAAAATTGTTTTTAGCAAAGAAAAATCGAGGTTCAATAGAATTTGAGATTTTATTAAACTCATTGTAAGCCAGCCTAATACGGGCATATCGGGTTTAATTCGTTTTAATATTGTCAACTAAGAAAAACAAAGAAAGTATCTCTGTGAAATATTAAAATATTTTTTTCCACAGCCACAGGCAGCCACACACACTTTGGATCAAGCAAAAAGTAGAAGTTAAGGAGAGGGCAGGTCTTCTAATATTTTTTTTTTATATTTTTTTATTTTTTATTTTTAATGTTCTGTTCCTATTAATTTTTTTTTTTTTTTTAAAGAAAAGGTTATTTATTTTACGGTTTTAAATTTAACAGTAATATTTATTTAAAAGTTTTTTTTCTTTTGTTTTAACTTTTTTCTTAATTTCTTACGGACAGCGAATTTATTTTACGGTAATATTATTTTTAATTTTTACATCTTATTTTTTTAATTGTTTGCTTTATTTTTTCAAAAGAAAGGTCATTTATTTTACGGTTTTCAATTTACCAATAAAATTTATAAAAAATTTCATTTTTTAATTGCTTTAATTTTTAATTTCTTTTTTAATTTTTGCTTTAATTTTTTGTTATGATTTATTTTAATTTTTTAATTTTTGTTAAGGAAAGGCCATTTATTTTACGGGCTTAAGTTGAACAACAATATTTATTTAAAAATTTTATTTTTAATTTTGTATTTACAACTTTTGTTTTAATTTTTTCTTACCATTTTTTAAATTTGGTTTATTTAGTTTAAGGTTTTAAGTATGACAATTCAATTTTTTCAAAGGAAAGGTCATTAATTTTACGGATTTCAGTTTATCAGTAATATTTCTTTAAAAATTTTGTTTTCTTTTTTTTTAATTTAATTTTCTGTTCTAATTTTTCCATAATTAAAAAAAAAAATTTAAATTTAATTTAATGAAAGTTGATTTATTTTACGCGTTAGGTTTACCAGTAATATTTATTTAAATTTATTTTTTAATTTTATTAATTTTTTATTTTCTTTATATTTTTTTAATTTTTTTTTTTAAGGAGAGGACATTTATTTTACGGGTTTCAAGTTACCAATTAAATTTATTAAAAATTTCTTTTATTGTTGTTTTAATTTTTCACCTTTTTTTTAATTTTTGCTTTAATGTGTTGTTTTGATTTACTTTAATTTTTTAATTTTTGTTAAAAAGAGGCCATTTATTTTACAGGAGATATTTACTTACATTTTTTTCTTAATTTTATTTTTTATTATTTTTTAAGATTTTTTGATTGTTTTAAGTTTTTTAAGGAAACTTCATTTATTTTACGGGTTTGAGTTTAACAATAATATTTATGTAAAATTTTTATTTTTAATTTTGTATTTAAATTTTTTGTTTTAATTTTTTCTCACCATTTTTTTAATTTTTTTTATTTAGTTTACGGTTTTAAGTATGAAAACTCAATTTTTTCAAAGCAAAGGTCATTTATTTCACGGATTTCAGTTTACCAGTAATATTTATTCAAAAATTTTGTTTTCTTTTTATTTTATATTAGCTTTTTGTTTTAATTTTTTTCGGTAATTTTTTTAAATTTTGTTTTAAAATTAATTTAAAGAAAGGTGATTTATTTTACAGGTTTAAGTTTACCAGTAATATTTATCTAAAAATTTTATTTTTATTTATTAATTTTTTATATTTTCTTTTTTAATTTTTTGCTTTAATTTTTTCTCTTTTTATTTATTTTAATTTTTGTTAAGGAAATGCCATTTATTTTACGGGTTTAAGTTTAACAATAATATATATTTAAAAAATTTATTTTTAATTTTGCATTCATATTTTTTGTTTTGTCTTTTTTGTTTTAATTTTTTCTTGCCTCTATAAATTTTTTTTTATTTAGTTAAAGGTTTTAAGTATAAAAATAATATTTACTTTAAACAAAAATTATTTTTTTAAATCAGAAAAAGAAATACAGAACCAAATTGTTTACTGCAGCATTTTTGATTCCAACAGTACGATGCATTTTTATTAAAAATATTTTAATATTCTTTAGATTGCTTGAAAAATTAAAAAAATTTAAGAATTGCGGCCAATATATTTTTCCTACTACAAACCTTGAACTTTGACGTTTTGCTCAAAAAGAAAAAAAAATTAGTAAAAAGTAGAAAGTAGAAAAAACTGGCGAAATCAGCTTGAAATCATTTTTTAAAAGTTGTATATTTAGTTTACGGCATTTGGCGCCTGCAAGTATGCCACCATTTTCATACATCAAAACAAATATTGTTGACAACAATGCTGAGCACTGTGAAGCCGGCGCATGGCACAACAACACCAGCATACCATCAGACTTCTTACACACACACAGACTCGCACACATGCAGCTATTAAGGACCACCGCCAGTCACGAACAACAGAACAACAAAGAATGTCAAAAGTTATTTTCTTGCTGACTTTCGGAAAACTAAATCTTGAAAGCAACATGGCGCGGGAGCGAAAAGGATATGTGCACAAAAGCAGAAAACGAGGAAGCGGGGGTGAATAAATGGAAAAAATACTTGTTCAACTACCGCAATTGCACTGCAGTGAAACAGCAATTTGTGCAACGTCTAAACATATGCTAAGTTTGCCTTTATTATTCGTACTTTTTGTGAGTTTTTCGACTGCTTCCTCCTCTTCCTAGTGGCACACTTGCCAGGCCACACCGATGTATGCAGCAAGGCTACCCGTGGCCGTTGTCAGCCGCCAACAACTATATATGTATGTGTGCAGGTATGTATGTATATATGTCGTACAATGGCAACCATAAAGAGGACACCAAGTGTTCACTGTTGGCAGCTAAAAATTATAATTCACATTTTCGTGGCCTGCAGCGGGAAGGTAAAGGATGCTGAACAAGCATTTGACGCGCCGGGGCCACTTGCAACGCTTGGCTTAGTCTAGCGAAAGCAAGAGTGAAAAGCAAAGGATAAGCGACGCAGAGAGGAATCCGTTGGAAAAGTACGATATATTTATGCCTGCTCCCCTGATTGCTTGGTTGGTGGGTTTGGTCGTCAGACGGCCTTCCTGTGTTGGCAAAATTGTAGGAATTTTAAATTTAACATTAGAAAGATAAAATAAATTTGTTTGTGCTTAAAATTTAAATTCATTCATTCAATGAAAACCATTTGAAATTATTTTTCAAAAAAATATGACTTCAATTTATTTACAAAATGTTACAAAAAATTTTATTAAACGGCCACTTAAGAAAGAAGAGGACTTGTTTTCACAAAAAATGGTTCAAACAAAATTAAAAGAAAATTTTAAAATCTTCTGTTAATATAATTACAATATTTGCAGAAAAAGCTAATTTTTAAAGAAAAAAATAAATAAGAATATATGAAATGTACAGTTAAGGCTTTGGTATGTAATAAAATTTTTTTATTGTAAAAAATATGTCTATTAATTTTTTTTTATTTGCGTCCAATGGATGTACTAGACTTTTTTCAACAGCTCAAATATTTATTAAAAGGGGTATTTCAAAAGACGCGCTTAGATGTTGTTTTAAAATAAAAAATGTAAAAATTTAGATTCTTTCAGTTTTCATTACTTTTGTTCAAGATACGGCTCTTCACAATTATTTGTGTTAGACTATATAATTTAAATGTTCACCATGTGCACGTCTACAGGTAAAATCCAAAGAGTCCAAACAGTCGATTCATGAATGCCTAGAATTGTTGAGAACATCGAGATATCGGATATCGATGCTGAAGGTTGTTCATCAACACTTGCCCTTTCTTTACAATATTTTCAACACAACGTTCAGCTTTTGGTTTGCCAATCTTTTCTCTATCTTCAACATAACCAGTTTCTTGAAATGTTTTCACCAACCTTTAAAAATCGCAAAGTGTGTTCTGCATTAAAATTTTATACTTTTATAGTTGACAAATGTCAAAGATGAGCTAAAAGAAGGTACCGCGGCAAGGCGGCAAAATCTATGTAAGCACGGCAGAAAGTCAATTCAACCCGACCAACGCCCAGGCTGGTCGATTGAAGTGACGCCCGCAGACTTTGTTATAAAAATTGAAATACTTATTCAGTTTCACCCTTAAAAAAGGAATTAATCACAGAATTGGTTTGAGGTAGATATCATTCACAATCATTTTGAACAAACTTCCAAAGTGATAGCCTCGACAAGACTCTTCCATCGTACACGGTTCTGTGCTGTTGTTTTTGCGCCGTCCCATGAGATATCGACATCTGCTAGTTCATGCACCATCGACCTTCTCCAAGTGTTTTTTGGTAGACCGCGACCTCTGCTTCCTTGCGTGTTCCAGTCCAGTAACATTCTCCTTTTGCTATCTGGTGGTTTTATCAATGTGTAACCTATCCATCACCACTTTCTGCGTTTGATTTGCCTAAGTATGGGTTCCTCGTTCGTTAATCTCCACTGTGCGTCGTTACTGATGGTGTTTGGCCAGAATATTCTGCAGATGGCGTGGAGGTATTTGTTGAAGAAGAATTGTAGCCTCTGTGTGATGGTGTTAGAGATCATCCATGTTTCGCTTCCATCCAACAATACTGACTTTACGCTTGAGCTGAATATCAGTAGTTTAGTGCGCCTGGAGATTTGCGAACTCCACCATACTGTATGCATTCGCCCGAATGCTGCCCTGGCTTTGTTTAGCCTGCAGTTGACATCTTCATCTGCTCCACCATTTGCCGTGATGATGTAGCCGAGGTAGCAGAAACTTTCAACGAACTCCACCGGGCATCCGTCAGCCCTGTGTTATTGTGGTTAACTCTAATGGCCTTGGTCTTGGCGATGTTGACCTCCAGTCCGACAGTGCGTGCCAGCGCGACTAATTTGTCCGCCTTCGCTTGCATGTCAGAGAGTTTGTGAAACAGGAGGCAGATGTCATCGGCGAAGGCCAGGTCCTCAAGATGTCTGGTGAATTTCTTGAAACGCTTTATTTATTCTAGCCAGGATATCCTTTCCCACACTATTCTTAGCAGATATTACACAGTTTAGGTAGATATAGTCTTCGACTTATTCAATTTGTTTGTCATGAAGCATAAAATTGTTGTCATTTTTAATGCTGATTTTTATTGTCTCCGTTTTGTCGATGTTGATTTTAAGGCCAAATTTACCCGACTCGGCGCACAGAGCGTGCAGTTTTGCTCGCATGTCAGCTTGCTTCAAGGATAATAAGCAAATGCATCCGCATAAGCGAGGTCTTCTTCGAGATGTTCAGCGAAGTTCCCGCAGAAGCCTCTTCTCTTATCATCTACGGAATTGTGTAGGATGTCGTCAGTAACAGTAAGAAAGAGGATCGACGAATGCAAAAGTCCTTGTTGAAACCTACGGTGGTTGTAATGCTGTCTGAGAGCTCGCCATTGTGGAGTATTCAGCACTTGAAATCCGCACATTGTGCTCTGATTAGAGCTGCCAGCTTCTCAGGAACATCTCTAGATCTTAACGCCTACAAAATATTTCCGTTGTATGCTGTCAAACACCGTGCTATAATCAACGAATACCTGTTGAAGCGTCGACTGGCATATATATTAACGTTATTAAAACACAAACTCACTTCTCGGTGTCTGCGAAATAACTCAACTCCTTTATTCAAATTTATTTACAGTAAACCTTATTTATCTAAAGCTTACATCTAACGAAATCTCTTAAAGTTCTACTCTTACTCTAATTTCTCTTATTGCTAAATTTAAGATTAATATTTAAATATGTAAGTTAATATGTTTGTGTATGTAAGTATGTACGTATGTAGATATGTATTCAGGTATTTATGTGTTATACATGTATGTAGGTATGTATCTTATGTTACAATATTCATTAGCTCAACTTTGGCGCATAGGGTGTTAATCTGGTCAATACACGAACAATTTGGATGAAAACTAGCTTGCTGTTTTCTCAGAGATTGGCCAAGCTTTGGTTTAAGTACTTTGGAGTGATGGAAATCTTTGTTTTGACCCCTATGCGCTCCATCGCTTGTCTCTTTGCAAAAATTATAAATATTCCGATAGGGTGATTTTGGTTTTGCGCCACCTTGTAGGTCCTTTAAACGTGTTTGGAAACAACTAATACTTCTAAACACTTGTATAACATAACATCTTAAAAATTGTATCGCAAACAAGTAGCAAACGTAGAACAAGTAATGGCGCACATCGGCCTACGCAGTGTGAGATCGCTGAACTAACAGCCATAGATCGATTACTACCCTAGATATCCCGCTACGTAACACCGAATGATGAGGTAATGCAATAGAGTACCTAATACCTCTCTTCCTCTAATCCAACTCCACCGAAAACGCACCTTTCTTAGGTCTGCCGTTAGACGAAATTGTTGATTACACTTAGTGGGACACCTACCTAGGCGGCGATTAGTAAAGCTACTGCAAGAAACGGAAACTAAAAACCACAAAATTGAAGGAAAAAAAACACCTACAGTAAAGCATATTTAACAAGACATCCCCTATCACTTTCGCTGACTTGGCAAATCAGTAGAGAATATTTTATAGAAATTATAATTATTTTTCTAGATTTATTTAATTATTTTCTCTTTATTCTCATTTCTCAAAATGCTCATTGTTCTATTGTTTTATTGAAATTCAAACGACCTCTGTGAACAAGATAATTAAAGTCTTCATGAAATTTCTCAAGAAAGCGCTAAACCTCTTTATTCTCTTACCACCATCAATGTAGGTGTGTGTGTGCATGTAAATCTACTACTTAAACACACACAAGTGCACACATCCATTCCTATGCAGTGCCATACTTTTTCCACATTTTTGCATTTTTTATTTGAACTTAGCCCTCCTTAGCCCGCACTCTATTGTTTGGGGACCAAATTAATGGCAGTCGAGGTTCAAACGAGCAAGGCAACCCAAGCGCGCGCTCCTTGAGCCTAAAACACACAGAGATGCATTTATGAAAAATGTACAAATGTGCACAAGTACAAAGGCATGCTTGTAAAAGCATAGCAGCACTGAAAAGGAATAATGCAATGAGAGAAAGAGAATAAGCAGAAGAATAGGCCATAGTCACAAAAAAAAAACCGAACAAAAATTGGCGCACACAAATGAAACAGCTTGAGATGTGCAAGAAAATTAAAAGAAAATGCAAGCATCCACTAACTTGACGGCATACACTCGCCCATATGTGTATGTATGTATATTTATGTGTGTGTGTGTGTGTAAAAGGACTGCAAATTTATGTAGATTTTTCATATGTAGGCATATTCGTGCAACACACAAGCCCATTTCACTTCTATGCGCTTTAGATGCGCTTGTGCCATCTTCAGTGAAACCTTGACCGATTTAACAAAAACAACAAACATCAGCATGTGCTGCAGATTCACTTTCAATTGCCTGGCAAGCTGTTCCTTTCTTTTGTTTTATTATTAAGTATCATTATTTTTTTAGATATTTCCTGTTTCATTTAAAACTGCAATTTCATTGGCAAATCGATGAAGCGAAAGCCGATTCTTGGCGTACAAATACAAAGGGGAAAATTAATATTAAACTGAATTGATTTGATGGATGGATGGTGTCAAGATTTGGATGTAACTAGGAAAGTTAATGGAATTTCGCTATGAGATTTTCAGAGACTATTAAGGATAGACTCAACTATTAATGAAATATACATATAACGCATAAAGCTGGGTCGAAAACGAAAAACAAAATTACATAATAAAAATAACCTCAACGAAACTAAAAAACCGTATACCTAAATTTTTAACACTGAATGCATCTCAAAATTCTTACTTTGTTTTCAAAAATTTTCAAGCTTACTTCTTGTTAGACCCGAACAATGTTCGATTTACTCCAATTCCTAGAAAAGTTTACGACAGCATCCAAAATACTTAGATCACTTAAGAACACGAAATCGCTCAGTGAGAGTTGAGAAACTCAAAGCTGAGCATAGCCGTATCCAACTACCAGTTCAAGCTAAACACATAAACTGCCAGAGCTGCAAGAAAATTCTGCATAGCATTAATGAACAGTACAGTTAGCGAACAAATAGCTCAAAAGTGGTTTCAGATCTTTTCAACTGGCGATAAACCGCGTTCCTGTGGAGAAATAGAACGAACTTTCTTAGTTACCTTTTAGTAGAGGAACACAAAGGTACATTGCTCGGCCAAGCACCTGAAGAAATATATATAGACAGTGGCGAACACGGAAGCGCCAAAGACCTCGAGCCTGATTCGAGCGAAGGCCGGACAGTCGCACAGAAAGTGGGCCGCCGTCTCATCCTTCTCTCTACATGCTGGGCAGAATGCATTGTTTAATATGCTTACCTTTTTCCTTGGCCCGACATCAGTTCAACCAGCTGCCTACAGTCCCTTCTATTGAATGACAGGAGGATCTGCGACAGTCGGTCGGATATGACAGTTAACATCAGTTTTGTCCATCTGCATCCTCTATCAGCCTTTCAAGCTCGCGTATGGGTTAAAGTTACCCATTTGGTAACGCTTGATATTGATGGCTGCAGAAGGGAGTGGCAGAACGGGCTATGAGGCTAACTTCTTTGGTCCGGAGTCAGAGTCAGAGATCTCGTTACCCGCGCTGCCCACGTGTCCGAGGACCGATCACAGCATCAGAATATTATGTTTACCCTCATATTTTAGCCAGGATTTACAGGACTCAACTACATTTGATGTGGTTGGAGGATTATCTAAGGTCATGAGCGCAGCTTTGCTGTCGCTGCAGACACATACAAATCTGCCTCTCCATCTGTTCTCCACAACAAAGTTCATCGTTTCTTCAACAGCATACAACGGCGCTTGAAACACAGATGCGTACATTCCAAGAGCAAAGTGCAGTTTCGTCCCGCTGGATTCCAAGTAAATCTCAGAGCCGGAACCGTGCTCGATCCCGGAGCCATCCGTGAAAATGCGAACACAGTGTTTGGCGCGCTCGTTTTCAGAGTTTGATCACAAATGAGCCTCTGGCAGCACCACACTCTACGAGTATCTCTTTTCAAGAGCAACATTGAGTCCACTAATTGCCCACATCGCTGCTTCTGAATCTTCAGCAACACATCTTTAAAAATTTCCCAAAATTGTTGATTGTTACTCGGTTTAGCATTGCGTACAGCTCCTTTTAAATTGCCCAACAGATTTTCTATAGAATTGAGGTCCGGGGTCTGAGTTGGCCATTCCGTAACCTCAATTTTATTTGCACGAAACCAATGCCAACCGACTCGTGTTTTAAGATAATTTTCCTGCTGGTAGACCCATTTTATTGTCATTTCCTCCATGCAATTCAGAAGCATAACATTCTGCATTATTTTCACATAAATATTGCTGTCGACTATACCATCAATTTTGTGCATGCGGCCTGTGCCATAATATGAGAAACACTCCCATACCATTATTTTTGAGAGGGATTTAATAGTTTTTAGAATGATTTGCTGCTGATTTTTGGTACCAGGTGGACGTCTAACATATTGTCATATAAACCTAAATATATTAAACTAGTCAGTCCACAAAATATGTATTAAGCCAGATGTCAACTATCCGGCTGGCATATTTTTTTACAAATTCCCAACGTTTTGCCTTATACAAATTTTGGTGTCAGGAGTGAATTTCTTTGTGAGCTGCGAGTCTACGTACAGTCGTGTCAGAAATATTTAAGTAGCACCTTTTTTTAGTTGTATGGCTCACTTCATTGAATTCTCTTTGGAGCACCTTACAATTCTGCGATCGATCTGGCAAGGAAGTTTTTAGTTTTCCTCCTCTTTTCTCATCATTTTTGTGGAAGTGATTTTTGCTGAACATGGAATAATATTTTGTATTTCTGTGTAAGGTCGACCGAATTCTCTCAATTTCAGTACCTGCTTTCCGTGTTCTGTGCTTCAATATTACGCTCGACCCACTATAGTCAAAACAGAGGAAATATATGCATGACCCTCATCAAAATTAAAAAAAATATACATAAATAAAAAATATAAATAATAAAATACGTACTTTCATTTAAATCTTTTAAATCTAAAATTTTATTAACTGCAGGCACTGCTTTTTCAATGTTGCACTTAAAAACGCAACGACGCTAATAAATAACCGTTATTTACGTAGTTCGCAGATTCATACAGATAAACTCTACACAACTGGTGTCCCTTAACTCTTCGAGAAATGCGGTGGTGAAATTTTCTTTTACATGATTTGTAGGAAAAAAATGTTTGATTTCAAAATATTATGTTAAGGGTACTGTTATTTTTATGTTCACAGCTGTACATTTATGTATATATATATTAGGCCCGGTCGATTTGTGGGGAGGCAAAAAAATCGCCCATTGCTCTGTGAAGTTTCTTATTTTGATTTTCACAGAGCAATGGGCGATTTTTTTGCCTCCCCACAAATCGACCCTGCCTAATATATATATATAAGTAATTACTTATGTCGCATGCAACTTGTTTAGTATCTCACACATTTCACTGTGAAATTGGAAATGGCACCAGTTGCCCTTCCTTTGAGGCCAGCAAACCATGAACTCTGGACCACTATTTTCATATTTTTAACAGATTAAAAATACAGCAAATTCAATCTTTTTATTTGAGAAAACCACATTTTTTAATATGTTTTTTCTTCAATTCTGGCCACCGCCAAATGATTAAATAAATCACAATTCATTTGTAGACGAGCTAGCGCCCCTCAATTGCACCAACAAAACAAGTGCATTTGAGAAGTTAGGAACACAAATTTTTTCTTCTCTTTGTTTACTCTTCAGATATGTATTTGCTCATATTTTGTGGTTTTCATAGTACATATATACATTAGGGTGGGTCAGTTTATATGGAACGATTTTTCTCTGCAACGCTACTAGCAGATTCAGATTCTACATGAAATGCTAAGAAAAAAGTTCACTAGCGCTTAGCTCTAAAGTCAATTTTGGGTTACTCAAATTTTAAGTCAAGTTACTTTTAATTAATACGAAAATTAAGCGGCAATTATGGCAATGACGATAGGAAGTAGGAAAAAGACATTACATATTAAAAACTTAAACGAATCTAAAATTAAAATAATTTTTCAATTGTTATTTTATAATTATTGAAAAAAACAATTATGATTAAAAAAATGTTTAATAAATTTTTGAAATATTGGAAAACTTAATTTCTTTAAATTTGTTTGCAGGTATTAGTTTCATTTACATTTTAAAAAAGTTACATAGTTACTTTTCCTATTACAGTATTGAAAAATTGCATATCATTTATTTTGCAGCGCCTTATTGGTGGTATTTAAATAATACAGACCAAAAAATTCTCAAGAATTTCGGTGAAACACCAAAATTAAGAAAAACATTTTTCTAATAGCGGTCGCCCCTCGGCAGGCAATGGCAAACCACCGAGTGTATTTATACCATGAAAAAGCTCCTCATAAATATATCTACGGTTCGGAGTCGGCGTGAAAGTGTAGAGTGCCTATGAAATGAGACTTTCAGCTATTAGCACATAGATGTCGCTAGGAGTATTTTTAAACCTTCCCAAATGTCCTGGTTTTTCGTCTGTCATCTGTCAAAAATATTCAGTTCATTGTTTGTTACGTTTCATACAACAATGCATTTTGGTCGCTCTTAAAAAAGTCGAATTTCGTGCCTTCAAACTACGATTTGCGGGCATCGTTGATTCTCTGTTATCAATTGAAGAAAAACGCTTCTCACGCTCATAAAATGCTTATATTTAGAAGCTTATAGTGGACATGCTCTAAGTAGCGCACAGTGTTTCAGGTGGTTTGAAAAATTCCGATGTGGTGATTTTAGCGTGGAGAACGAGAACCGTGGCCGGCCACCGAAAAAGTTTGAGGACCCCGAATTGCAAGCCTTGTTAGATGAAGATGATGGTCAAACGCAAGAAATGATGGCAGAGCAGTTGGGAGTGACCCAAAAAACCATTTCCAAACGTTTGAAAGACATGGGCATAATTTTGAAGGTCGGAAGATGGGTGCCGCATGAATTGACTGAAAGGCAGCAAGAAAACCGAAAACCCACTTGTGAAATGCTGCTCTCCCGGTTCAAAAGGAAGTTTTTTTGCATCGAATCGTTACGGGTGATGAAAAATGGGTGTGTTTCTCCAATCCCGGCCAAAAGCCAAAAACAACGGCCAAACCAAATCGCTTCGGCCGCAAGGCAATGTGGTGTGTTTTCTGGGATCAGCGTAGTATCATTTGGTACGAGCTATTAAAACCAGGTGAAACAGTTGACGGTGCACGCTACCAACGACAATTGGCCGATTTGAACAGCGCTATACACCGAAAACTCCCAGAATATGCCCATCGACGTCACAAAGTAATTTTTCTTGATGACAATGCACCGCCACATCGAACAAGAGCGACCCGGGAATTGGTGGAGACGTACGATTGGGAACCGCTGGTGCATGCAGCTTACTCACCAAACTTGGCGCCTTCCGATTATCATTTGTTTGCGTCGATGGGCCACACACTTTCCGAGCAGCGCTTCAATTTTCAGGAAGAAGCCAAAAAATGGCTCGATGATTGGTTTGCGACCAAAGACGGCCAATTTTTTTGGCGCGGCTTCCTCAAATTGCCTGAGAGATGGGAAAAATGTGTCGCTAGCGATGGCTATTATTTTGAAGATTCAATTTGTAACCATTTTTTGTTAATAAACGTTTGAAATTGAAAAAAAGTCTCATTTCATAGGCATCTACCGGTAGGTAGGTCCCTCCATTTCTGGAACAACATCAAGACGCACACCACAAATATGAGGAGGAGCTCGGCCAAGCACCCAAATAATTATATAAATATATATATAAAACAAAGCTACAAGTTTCTATTATAAAACTAACACTCATAGAACATTTTTCTTAAAATTTAATGAAAAATCCGAATCTATTAGCAAAGAAGTCGAAAAAATTCTACCCGCCCTAATGTACTTCCACATACAAAATTATTATTATTTTTTTTTTTTAATTTCTTAGCTTTGGCCAATGCATAAATTCTGTCAGCCACTGCGGATGGGAAATACGTAAGGAAAGTTATTTGCTGTGGAAAAAAAACAAAACTGTATCGTAAAACAAATTTCTGATTTTAGTAAAAGTAGCAAAAGCTGGCGCGCCAATGGCTAAATGACCAACGAGAAAAAATTAAAACAACGAATGGCAGACACATAAATCATTTATGAATGTAGTTGTGCAAGTATTGGTGCATAGTGCAGCTGATAAAGAGCAGGGATGTGAAAGGAGTTGAGTTATTTTTTTGTTTATCGAGCTGCAGTGATTTGTTGGAAAAACATGTGCAAAGCAAGCATAAAGAAAAGAGAAATTATTTTGCACTAAAAATATATTCTGATGTCAGTTGGCGGTTAAACACATTTTCGTTATTTTATGGTTAGAAGAGGTTAAACACCAGACCAAAAATATTTGTGAAAAATATTGATAAAAAAAACGAAGAAGACAACAAAAAAATAGTTCAAGTGAAAATGGTTTTATGCAGCACTAGGTGGTGCACGCGACTTTGTTTGCATATAAAATTAAATACTTAATGAATAGAAAATAAAATAATAAATAAATAATAATAAAATACTTAACAATAGTAATTTTTTGAAAGAAAAGGCATATAATTTCATAATTACTTTAAATTCTATGGTAGTTTCAATACTTTTTCAATTGACATTCACATAATAAGTTTTAAATAGAACATTCTAAATAATAATTTGCGAACACCCACATACTACTCAATTCAACTGTACTATTATACACCATTGTACCCTAAAAATTAAGTGGCAGCACCATACACAAAAAATTATAATTAAAGCTTTCTTCATGCCTTAAAAACCATTTCCTTTTATGCCTTTGATATCTAACCTCTAATTACAATTTGAAAATAATTTAATTTAATTTCTTTGAATTTAAGTATTTTTTTTTTTAACTATGTAGTGGTAACGCTTTTTAAAACTATTTTTGGATTAAACTCGTGTTATCTCTGCACTAATATATGTATATAGATATTTTTTTACATATTATATATATTTTTTTATAAATTTCTTAATTTTCAAAAATATAGGTGGCAGCACCAGCTTAATTATTTTAGTGTTAATCGTATTCAAACACCTTTTATTTAATACCTTTACCTAAATATTCCATTAAAAATTACTAATTACTAAAAATACTATGTTTGCAATAGAATTCAGGTGGCAACTACATTTATAAAAAATTTTAAGAAAAACTTTCTTAATAATAATTTGCCAATATCCACATACCTCTCAACGCATAATTCAACTGTACTGTTATACCTATACCATTTTCCCGTTCAAAATTAGGTGGCAACGTAACTTAAAAATTAAGGGGCAACACCATACCCAAAAAATTATAATTAAAGCTTTCTTCATTCCTTGAAAACCATTTTCTTTGGTGCCAATATATATATACATATATATTATATATATAGAGGTTATTTCTATTTTATTATTAATTTAAGTTTGTTTTTAACTAGTGGCAACGCTTTTTAAAACTATTTTTGGATTTAAACTCTTGTTATCTCTACATTGATAAATGTATATATATATATATATTTTTTTACAGTTAATACATTTTTGTAATCCATTTCTTAATTTAAAAAACCAAGTGGTAACACCAGTTGAAAAGATTTTCTCATAAAGCTTCTTGGAATATCTTTCATTTAATACCTTTATCATAATATCCAACAGAAAATTGTGCCACGTTATAATTTTTTCAATCGAACTCAGGTGGCAACGCCATTAATAAAATATATTTTACCTTAACATTCTATCTCATAATTTGTGTAATACCAACATTCGACTTAAAACATTGTTCAACTGTATTATTATATATAATTTTTCCCTTAATAGTTACGTGGCAACGCCACACACGAGAATTCGAATTAAAGCTTTCTCAAATCTTTTGGAAACCATTTTGTTTGATACTTACATTCTGACATCTAATTAAACATTTTTATTAATTTAAATGTTTCTTTAAAATCAGGTGGCAACGCATTTCAAAAATATTTTTGGATTTAAGCTTTTGTTATCTCTGTATTGATATATGAATGTACATATTTTTATTGTATAATTAATATATTTTTTTAATTCATTCCTTAATTTCCAAAAACTAGGTGGCAACACGAGATTAAAAAATTTTGTTATTAAATTTGTTGGAACATTTTTCATTTAATACCTTTCTCTTAATATTCAATTGAAAATTTTGACAAATTACTGTTTTACAATGAAAATCAAGTGGCAGCGCCGGCAAAACAATGTTTTTTCCGTCAAAACATTGTTTTTAATATTTACCTTAAAACCAATGGTTTAATGTTTATCTAAAATTGAATATTAATGTAATTCAATAAATTACTTACTTTTTAAATACAAAAAGGTGGCAACCTTGAGTTATGAAGTGCACTTATTTAAGGTGGCGCTAACTCAATCATTTAACTCTGTTTTTGCATAACTCTTTTACTAAAAAAAGTTCTAAGTGATTGAAATCTTTATTTTGATCTTTACGCGTTGCACTGATTGTATGTTTGTATACTGCGGTTTTCTACTCCAAATACGATTGACGTACGACGTCATTTACAAAATTTATAAATCTTCCGAAAAGGAGATTCATTTTGCGCCACCTTGTGCAAGTACTCAGTTTGGCTTAGGAATAGCAGAGCTAAAGTACCATAAATATATTTAAGCAAAGGCACCAAACGTTTGCATTAACACTCCTGCAACAAAAAAGGCTTCCATTGTCATCTCCGTCAGAATTTTACATTCGACACATCATTTTTCCCTCCATTTCTCGTGTGGCCGTAATATTGTATTCAAAAAACAAAAATAACCACATATGCAAAAAATTCAATTAATATGCATTCATGCACTTCAATGTTAGTTTTATGACGAAATTTAATAACACATTTTATTTTTTTAATTTTAATTGTTTTGTATGTATAAAGTTTTAAACTAACAATGGTACTTAAAAAAAAAGATAATAGTTTTGTATGCTATTTACAAACTGAAATTACGAAAACTTTTAAACTCATCCATCATTCTCACGTACTAGGCGAAAAAAACTCAAGCAAACAAGCAACTAAATTGTGATGAGTAAGGCGCTTCAGCGTCGCGCAATAACCAGCGAGCAGTCAATGTCCAAAGGTATTTTTATTTCCCAAAATTTTATTTTATATTTTTTTTGTCGGAACTCGCATCTGCTCGCGTAAATATTTGTGTACAAATATTGAAATGCAAATTCGTTTCTCATAACATTTTTTGCCATTTCATATTTATTACAAAAACTTTAGGGATTTGTTTGCTCTTCAAAGTTTTGCAACATTGGTTTCATGAAATATGAAAATTCATTGCACATCATTATTTTTAATTGTTTTTTTTTCGTTTTTTTTAGCATTAGAATGCTTTACAAATATTATATGATTCAGCAGATTTTTTCATACCCAGAGCAAAGTACTGCAATTAGTAAAAGGTTTAAAGAGCGTCAAATGAAAAATTTAAAATTACATCACAAAAATTACATTCAATGAGTTTGCCTAAAATATTAAAAATCATTTTCAAATTTTATAATCGGAAGTTAAAGAACTGGAAAATTCAAGGCTGAGAAAACTATTATGGCGTTTATTGTTTAGTGTAAGCAAAACACAATTCCTTTGATTCTTTAAAAAGAATCAAAATAGTGTGAAGCCTTGAGAGTTTAGGTCGAGATTATTCTGCCGAAGCTACAAATTAAAATTTTTCTGCTGCCAATGGAAGGAGTCCTAGCTTTCGTAATATTAGAACTGCTTATCCCTTTGGCATGAAGTTTTATTCCGGCAACTCGGAATGCAGACATTGCTGGCATGAAGAAGATGAGACAGGGCGTAATAAAACAATAAAACGGGCGATAACATGAAAGAAAAAAAGATCCTTTTTGGTAGTTATTCTAAGAATTGGGTAATTAGTTAGGTATGTTGAGATTCATTAAACTTTTGTTCGGCAACGTTGTTGGAAGGAAATGTGAAATTGGTCTCCGAGTGCAAAGGGTTAGGCAATTAAGTTGAAGCAACCATTTTCCTATCACGCCAACATTTCTAAGATTTCCACAGTGCTAAGCCCCTATTTGCATGCTTTTCGAGCTTCACAACCCTGGCAACGCAATCACATACGAGTATACTTTTGGACTACTAATTATAGTGAGATCTGCAGAGTAGTCCGTGTTTTGACTTATTAATTCAAAATTTACATACCTTCACTCAAATCCAAATGCACTTTTTCGTCAGATCTGAAATGAAAATACAAAATTATTTTGATTAATTTATTTATTAATTTTACTTAAAGTTCCTCTTATGCTTAAAGAATTAAGAAAATTCTTTTAAATATTAGTGAACAATTTATTTAAAACTTTTCTAAACATTTTCTAGAAATAGTGGAAATACGTTAAATGTTGAATTATTATTATACATAATTTTCGATGTCGCTGATTACGAATCGCAGGTTTGATTTTCAAAACTCAAAATTCATAGCATTATCACATTGATCAGCTGCAATGCTATAGGAGATCAAACAACACAAAAATGGAGCCACTGTGATCGAAAAATGTATATGTTCCAATTTGATTCATATACAAAATAGATATGTATAAGTTACTGCAAAGATAATACTTTTCTATCGGGTTGAATTTTCTGAAAGTGTATATTTATAGTCCAAAATGGTTCATATTCAAAATATGCACATACAAAAAAATATATTTTTGAAGCATTGGAAAAATCTCTCCTCCCGATGCGATTTATCTAATCACAGGATTTTAATTATATTTTATTTTCTGGCTTTTTGAAATGTTTCCTATGTATGTTACACTATAGCGTGATCCAATAAGGGCGAAATGGAACATATCATATGTGAGGTAAAAAGTCAAAAAAGTTTAAAATAGTTGTTGAATTCCACAATTTTGAGATTTGTTCTACAAGCATGTTGAAAATTTTGGTTTGGAGTTTTTTAAGGCTTGTGTAACGTTTTAATAATTTTTTTTATTTTTTGTATAAACTTTTTCTCTTTTTTAATATTTTATATATTTTTTTTTTTTCATAAAAAAATGTTACCCCTAAAATTTGGAACAAAGAGAAAAAATTCGAATCATTTGTATAAAAATCTGAGCTGGTGTCTTTTCTACAATAACAAAAAAAAATTGTAAACAAGAAAATTTAATTTTCTTTTTCAAAAAAATTTCTAATTTTTTAATGATTAATTTATTTCTATCATTTGAGATAATTTTCATATTCAACTTTTTGTGTGCGGTTTCTTTAGGTTCTTTTTAACATTTTCATGACTTTTTAGTATAAAAAAATGGTTTTTCGTCAAAATTTGGAACAAAAACAATCTCTTTTATATCACAACAATAACAAAAAATTTGGAACAAAAAATTCAATTATTCCAAAACTAAATTTTTTAAACGAAGTAGCATACGTATTTTAGAACAACTTTGAATTCAATAATTTTGTGATTTGTTTCATATTAAAAAGTTTTGGTAAGGAGCTTTTTAATGATTTTATAATTTTTTTTTTTTAAGAACTTATAATTTCTTTTTTTTTTATATAAAAACATGTTTCCTCTAAAATTTGGAACAAAAAAATGTGTATCACCACCCACCTGGAAAACATTTCTATTATCATTTGTGAAAAAAAGTTCTGAAATAAGCAAAAACACTTCGAACAAAAAAAAATTATTTTTTCAAAAAACCTTTCTTTAAAATGGAAATTTTATAACATTTTCTAATTCAATAATTTTCAGATTTTTTTCCACGATGAAAATTGGGTATGGAGTTTTTAAGGCTCTTTGTAATGTTTATATATATATATATATATATTTTTTTTTTTTTTTTTGTATAAAAAAGTATTTCCCTTAAATTTTGGAACAAAAAAAATTGTTTTCATCATCATCAAACAATCTTAGGTTGGTTTTTTTTCTAAAATAACACAAACAAATTTTGAATAAAAAAATTAAATTTTTTGTTAAGCAAATTTTTGTTCTAGTATACTTCATAACAATTTTAATTTAGTAGTAGTGGAAAAGATCAGGTGGAGAAGGACTTGGCTTACTTGGTGTGTCCAACTGACGACGGTTAGCACAAAAAGAAACGACTGACACTCTTTGTTAAACTTGGCTAAAATCGCGTAAGCGATTATCGCGCCAATTAAAAAGAAGAAGTTTTGATATGGATTCCAACATGGAAAATTTTGATATGGGGTTTTTTAAAGCAGTTTTTAACATTTTAAGGGGTTATACGCAGTTATGACTTTCAAAAAAATCGATTTTTTTATTGCATTTTTGTAATGTACATATATTCAAAAGTATACGCACGAAATTTGAAGTAGATCTAAGCAATACTTTCGGAGTTATACCTAAATATGTAGAGATGCCTCGGCACGTTTTAAGGTAGGTATTGAAACTTTAAACGTGTTTTTTTCAAAACGGCATTTTTCAAGTCGGTGTACACGATATCTCGAAAACGGCTTGTTTGATCGGTCAACCGTTTTAACTCAATCTTTAAAGATACATTTTCTAGTAATTAATCGTTCCTTTTGTAAATCTGATACTTATTTTCCATTTTATAATCAATTTACGGCCAAATTTTAACGTAAAAAATCGAAATCATTTCTTTTAAAAGCTGCCATTTTGTGAAAATTCACTATTTTGATTAGCCGAACGATTAATTACTAGATAATCTAGTATATTAACAAAATTTGTTTGGTTTTTTGATTTCAGATAATCCAATCCTGAGTTACGATGTACACCGTAAATCGTCTTTTTTTAAAGGAGGTTCCACAAAAATTGCCGTCAGCGCGCTCTATAATCAACATTTTCATAAATAAAAAATTTTGTTACGCTCTTGAAGGATGCTTTTATAACCGCCAAAAATTTTCAAATTAAAATATTCTGAAGTTTCTTCAGGATAAATCCTTGACAACCCGTCTTTTATTTGCTTCATAACTGCGTATAACCCCTTAACTCTAAAGCTGTTTTTAACATTTTTATAAAATAATATCTTTGTTTTTGTACAAATTTGTTCCCCCTTCAACTTGGAAAACAAAAATTCCTTAAAATTTCGACCAAGAATTTTTTTTTGTTTTTAATAAATAAATTGAAGCAGTATTTCCGCGCAGAGAAAGAAAAACTCGTGCCGATGTAATTCACGTTTTTATTCCCACTGCCGTTTTTACATTTTTGTCATAGCCTACTATCTAACGTATAATAAGTACAAAGTTCTTTTTGGCATCGCCTACTATCTAACGTATAATTGTACAAGTTCAAAGTTCCATGTAAGTGAACTATAAGAGAGTAGGATTGGTTTGCAGAGTTGTATTTAGAATTCAACAAACGCCCCTTCAAACCAAGCCTGTACATTTAAAAATTCAAGTTTACATTTCAATGTTCATTAAGTTACAATTCTCAATATGCTTCTGCTTCCCCAACGCTTTGGTAAGTATGTCGGCTGCATTCTCATTTGTCGGAACATACTCGACCTCAATTTGTCCGCATTCGTGTTTCTCTCGTATATAATGGTATCGAATGTCGATGTGTTTGCTTCGTTTCTGCACCATGGGATTTTTCACCATAAATTGCGCACTCTGGTTGTCACACAAAATCAAAGTAGGGCCTCTTGTATATTCCAGATAACCCAACTCATTCAACAGACCACGAAGAAAAACTATTTCTTTAGTACCTTGGCATAATGCTATGTACTCAGCTTCCATCGAACTTAACGCAACCACAGACTGCTTTCGCGACTCCCAAGCTATTGCTCCACCAGCCATTGTAACAAAATAACCGGTATAGGACTTCCTGTCCAAGCTGTCGCTACCCCAGTCAGCGTCTGTGAAACACACAAAATTCTCAAAATTAGCAGAAAAAGTTAATTTACCATAAGGTGTTTTCTTCAAATATCGAAGAACGTATTTTGCCGCCTGCATGTGCTCTGTATGCGGATGTGAGTTATATTGAGATAACTTTGACACCACATGCGCGATATCCGGACGAGATATGACAGCCAGATACATAAGCCCGCCAATAAGACTTTGGTAGTCCTTCGCCTTCAAGTCACTGCACTGCTTGTCACATTTATGAAGCACCGTGCCTGGAGCCCATGGAGTTGCCGCTGGTTTACAATCTTCCATGCCCCATTGTTGAAGAAGTTGCTCGACATATCGCTTCTGATGTATAGTGATGTCACCTCGATCACCATCCCGTTCAACTTCCATCCCCAAATAAAATGATATCTGCCCGCGATCGACCGCTTCAATGTATTGATTCAACACTTCTATTATACTCCGCATCTCATGCTTGTTTGAGCATGCCAAGATCATATCGTCTACGTAGAGAGCAATAATGCTAACATTTGCATTACCACGACGAATATAAACCGATGGGTCCGACTTGCACCTTACGAATCCCATCTTCAGCAATATTTGCGTAACTTTCCGGTTCCATTCCCGACCAGCTTGCTTCAGGCCATATAAGGCCTTTTTAAGTCTGCATACCTTATTAGCATTTTTCGAATCTCCAAACATGGGTGGCTGACACATATAAACCGTCTCCTCCAAATCGCCGTTCAAGTATGCAGCAACAATGTCTATGTGATTAACCAGCAATTTATGTTTCGCTGCCAATGCCAAAATTAGGCGAATTGTTGAATGACGTACCACCGGAGCAAATGTTTCGCAGTAATCCACGTTGTATTTTTGTGCGCAACCCATCGCAACTAGCCTCGCCTTAAACTTCTCAATTGAGCCATCCGGATTACGTTTTATGGCGAAAACCCATTTACAGCCGATAACATTTTTATGAGCTGGTCGATCCACCAAGTCCCATGTTGCGTTCCGCACCAACGATTCATACTCTACTCTCATTGCCTCTTTCCACCTGTCAGCATCTTTAGAGTTTAGCGCCTCACTGACCGTGTTCGGATTTTCAATAACAGAGTTCAGCATCTCCGGACCAGCCTCTGTACAATAGACTTTTCTCGGCCTTCCTACACCTCCTGTACGCACCACTTTTGGCCTTCCTCGCTTCCTCTTGTTATTGTTTACAGCAACACCCTCCTCGTAATCAGACTCAGTCTCAACTCTTTCATGTTCTTCACGCTCGCTGCCTTCGTCTTCACGCTCGTCACGTCTGTCTTCGCTTACTAACGCTTCTTCAGCGCTACTCGATTTTGCTTGAAGTTCAATAAAAAATGTCTCTTCGTTGACATCACTGTCCCTTAAATTTAATTCAAATGAATTTTCGAAGAATATGACATCACGTGCAATTGTGATTTGATTCGTTTGTAAGTTAATTAATCTATAACCTTTCGTAGTTGGGTGATAGCCAACAAACTTTAGCTTAACCCCTTTCGGCAAAAACTTACTACCGCGTGGTCTTGGCCCCTTTTGCAGAACCACTGCATCACAACCAAACGTACGGAAATGTGCAACCGATGGTTTCCGCCCATGCCATTTCTCGTAAGGTGTAACTGCACCTAAAACTTTCGTAGGACACCTGTTTCTAATATATACCGCCGTGCTTACCGCTTCAGCCCACAATGATTGTGGCATTTTAGAAGAGCTTAATAAGCATCGCGCCATTTCTACCAAAGTTCTGTTGGCTCTTTCAGCCACACCGTTTTGCTGAGGGCTGTACGGCACAGTGGTTTGATGCCGAATGCCTTTTTCTCGTAACCAATTTTTAAACTGAGAGTTGACGAATTCTCTCCCATTGTCACTACGAATTGTTTTTATTTTGCGGCCAGTCTGCTTCTCCGCGGTCGCAGCAAAAAGTTTAAACATATCAAAAGCTTCGGATTTTCTTTTTAAAAAATACACTGCATTATATCGCGAGTAATCATCTATAAATGATATAAAATACGATGCACCGCCAACCGAATTCACACCCATAGGCCCGCACAAGTCCGTATGTACAAGTTCTAATACACTTTTTGTATAAATGCCGCTATATTTCACATAAGGCTTACTATGGATTTTGCATACCGCGCACGTAAAGCATTCAATGTTTTTTGAAATTTTAAAGTTCAAACCATTTACCATATTCATTCTTGAAAGTTTATTTAAATCACTTGTATTTATGTGGCCAAACCGCCTGTGCCAATCACTCGCGTCATCACTAACCCCATTTACACAGTCCGCACTTTTGCTCACTAAAACGTTAGCAACATATATACCATTTTCCAATGCACCAGTAAGAATTGTTTTTTTGTTTTTGTTTTGCATTATGGCATTATTTTCTGTAAATGTGATGACATTTCCACTCTCTGCAGCTTTAGCGATGGAAAAAAAATTGGAATGTAGATCAGGTACATACCAAACGTCTCTCAAATTAACAGTTGTGTACTTTGTTTTCAGATTAACCGTGCCCTTTCCGCGTGCATAAACGCAAGCACCTGAAGCTAAAACTATTCTATGTTTTACACAAACAAGAGAACTAAACAATTTAGCATCTTTGCACATGTGAGACGTTGCGCCACTGTCGATTACCCAAGTCTCGCTCAAATTCTCCTCTTTCTCTACTAACGACCAAGCTTTATCATCTACGAGTGAATTATTTGATTGAAAACTGCACTGAGAACGTATATGACCTCTCCGTCCACACTTAAAGCACTTTATGTTGTTGTTGTTGTACCTACTGAAAGTTGTGCTTTCGTTCGCTGTTCCGTTTTCCTTTTGACTTGTTCTGCTGCTGTTACCGCTGCCAGCGCCTCTGCCTACACCAACCTCACTCCTTACGCCTCTGCCGCCGCTGCTTTTATTTCGAAAAAATCCAACGCGTCTTTTCGATTCGTTTGCCGAAAAAGCCGTTTCTGCGCTACTGCATTTGTCGCCGTGCCTTTGCTCCTCTTCCAGGATCTTCGCGACGAGATTATCCAATTTCGGCAATGCGTCCCTGTTCTCGATTGCCACCACAAAATTCTCCATTTCGTCTGGTAATGAGCAAAGCAACAAAATTGATAAAAAGTCGTCCTCCATGGATATGCCAACTTCTTTTAAGTCATCTACAATACAGCAGAACTCCTTCAATTGAGCTGAAAACTTCTCGCTGCTTCTGAATTGAAATCGGATCAGTTTTTTAAATAGGTTCACTTTCCTACACGCTGTATCTGCCTTGTAGAGCGCGTTCAACGTGTCCCATGCACTTTTTGCTGTGGTACAGTTTTTAATATGTATCAGTTCACTTGGCTTGACGCTCAACGTTATAGTAGCGAGAGCCTTCCTGTCGCATACTATCCAGATGGTCTTTCCAGGCTCCTCCTCCGGACACTTATCCACGACTGCACTCCACAAATCTAGAGTAATCAGTAAACTCTTTAACTGAATACACCAAGTGGTATAATTTTCCCCACTTAATTTTTCGATGTTGGCTAAAGCGTTAGCCATTTTACCGCGACTATTGCTTTTAACACCGGATAAGCAAATCAACCGAATTATTACAACTTCTATTTATGTACATATGTTGACCGTGAACTTAGAAACCCAAGTCGATACCTGGGCCCATAACCATTTGAAGCAGTATTTCCGCGCAGAGAAAGAAAAACTCGTGCCGATGTAATTCACGTTTTTATTCCCACTGCCGTTTTTACATTTTTGTCATAGCCTACTATCTAACGTATAATAAGTACAAAGTTCTTTTTGGCATCGCCTACTATCTAACGTATAATTGTACAAGTTCAAAGTTCCATGTAAGTGAACTATAAGAGAGTAGGATTGGTTTGCAGAGTTGTATTTAGAATTCAACATAAATTATTTAAATAGTATATTTTATCCTAACAATTTAAATAATATTTTATTTAAATTTTTTTATTGTTTTTTTTTAATTTTAAATTTGTTCTTTAATTTTAAATTTCTTTTTTACTATTTTTATTTTTAAATTTTTTTAATTGTTTATTTTTTTTTTAATATGTACTACACCGCTTTATAAGTTCCCATTGAGTTCTTATGGGAAACATTTAGGTTAGGTTAGGTCGTGATGGTTGCCCAGAGAGTGGGCCCACTTGAACGAAAAAGTTTGGTTCATCCTTTGTGATACCATTGCAAGGGAAAACATTTAGTTTGGTTAACAAGTCTCTTTTCGATTCTTTTCAGAAATGTTCGTACTATGTTTCGAAGATATTTCAGTTTAAAAAAATGTATACCAAAATTTTCGACGTTGAATAAATTTCAAAATTATAATTTTTTTCCAAAAATTTTTCAGTTTACTTCTTATATATATATATACTTGGCGCGTACTCCCTTTTTGGGTATTTGGCCGAGCTCCCCCTCCTATTTGTGGTGTGCGTCTTGATGTTGTTCCACAAATGGAGGGACCTACAGTTTTAAGCCGACTCCGAACGGCAGATATTTTTATGAGGAGCTTTTTCATGGCAGAAATGCACTCGGAGGTTTGCCATTGCCTGCCTAGGGGCGACCGCTATTAGAAAAATGTTTTTCTTAATTTCGGTGTTTCACCGAGATTCGAACCGACGTTCTCTCTGTGAATTGCGAATGGTAGTCACGCACCAACCCATTCGGCTACGGCGGCCGCAGTTTACTTCTTATTACAGTAAATTTTACGAAAAGTTGTAGGCATTGTCACTTAACATAGAATCGCTCAGCTGCATATCCTGAAGCAACCCTAAACCATAAATTTCATAGAAATCAGATAATGCTAATTTGTTGTACATAATATCAATTATCAAGTCATCGTAATTGTGTTGAAAATAGACGGAGCGCCGCCCATTTCATTCCTCGTATTCCTTTCGGTGTTATGACTACTCAAACAATTTTAGCACATTTTCTGAGTTAATTACCGAAGTATCTCATTTCTAATAGCATTGAAAATTCCTTTATATGGCAGTGGATGTGATTAGCGCCCATTCTTACTCACTTTCAATATGAAACTCAAATACTTAGGGACAAAGATTATGTTCTTACCACCTTATATACATATGCACCCTATTTTGTACAGACAGATATGGCAAATAGATTTGTCTGCTCATTCCGAACATTTTGGTGTACGTACAGGTGCTTACCTGTAGATAACCCAATACTAATCATCCAATTTAGGTTTTGACTAACTATTTTACTAAACACAAAAAAAAAACTATATTGAGTGACGTAAATCTTTATTTTGACCTTTACGCGCTCGATTGCTTGTGTGATTGTATACTGCAGCTGTCTCATTCACAGTTGCAGAAATTATAAATGGTCCGATAGGGTGAATAATTTTGCACCTACCTCAACAAACCCGTTCAGCTGTTGGAAACAAACGTCATGTGAACAAAGTTATAATACCCCCTAAAATGTTATAATAAAAGCAATGAGCTCCAGGTAAATACCTATGTGCATGTGGATGTCAACAACAATTGTTCTTTAATAGCAATCGAAATGTTTACTCTGGTTGCTCGTTCAAACAGAGCCAATTGCACATATCCGTAGCTGCATGTCAGCACGTGCAAATACATACAAACAGTCATGTGAATCTAAGCAATGAATATAGTAAATAAACGATAAGAATGAATAAGTGAACATATTTTTGTTTGTATTTAAATTGCCTTGTGTGCATTTAATAAGTCAAAGAAAACAACAAAAAAAAATCGATAATAATGGCAAAAAATTGCTAAAACCAAATCGAATAACAGGGCAAATTTATAATCCCATACATACATAAGTATGCGAGTACATGTGTGTGTATGTGTATGCAATGTTTTGATGATGACATTTTTCTAAATTGGATGCTTTAACAACAATGTTTTTTGTACTATAATTTCTTCATCCAATTAGTGATTGACAATAGCATAAAATAAAATTTAGCTAACTCTGGTTATTAGAGGAAATTATTTAATCAGATAGTCAAACAATTGATGAATCCAATTAATTTGATGAATTTGAAGTTTTTAAAACTCTATATGGGCTTGCATCGGTTGTTTTTTAAGAGCTTGAGAGCTTAAAATTCTAATACAAAATAGAAGTACTGTTTGCATCCATTTTTTATTATAATCTGGGAATCATTTCATTTAGCGGCCTCGGTAGTCTAGCGTGAGTGCACTAGCCTGCCATCCCAGAGGTTGTGGGTTCGAATCCAACGTAAAGCACGGTCCTCACACTTTTCCAAATTTACCTACTTTCCTGGTTTCTATAAAAAAAAAATTTTAAAAATTCATTTCTCAACCCCAACATCCTTATCCTTCTAATCCTTACTCCCGCACAAAAGTCAGCGCATTACTTGCATTGTGGCTGCTAAAAAACAAGCACAGTTAAACATTGCATCAGTGGCGTCACCAAGAAGAAGCCGGCAATCGCGGTAATAGCGCAGACACACTAAATTTAGCGAAGTCCTCAACCATCTCTGTGATCCTTTTGCCAGAAAAATGTGACACACAGATGGCGCTTCAAGCACTAAGAAGGCATTGTAAGCAACGACAGGTGGGCATTCTCACTACTTAGGACTGGTTGCGACAGGGTAATCACCTACCTACCCTCAGAAAGCAAATAGATTAACGAAACCAACGCAAGACTAAGTCTTGTCGAGGCCCTATGCTCCCGAGTGCAGTGAACAAGGAAAAAAAATCAAGAAATGATTCAAATATGATATCCGACATATGTCTGCCGCTGCTACGAGTTACATGGTCCAATTTTGGTTACTTTTTCCAATAAATTTAAATGAGCCCAATCAGCAAAAATGCGACGCAAACTATGGCCATTTGGCTTTAATTATTGCGCGTGCTGTATTTTATAGGCACAAAAGCCAAAATCTTTACATACAATTTTCCACGTAGTAGAAGGACAAGGCCAACAAGTTGTTGGCTTCTTTGCCGTCACCACCAAACCACAGAGGCATAAGTGAGAATTGATCTGATAAGTGCTGTGTATATCGACCAGATCACAGCAGGATTCAGACCCCAGTTTTTTCCAAAGTCTCCACGGCATTGTTGAAAAATTCTTAATGCGCGATACACCTTCAGTGAGACATGTGTCTCCCAAGTCAGTTACTTAGCCAAGATTACTCCTAGATATTGAGCTTTCTCAAAGAGACTGGGTGTCACACCTTTCAGTGCTCGAAGATTAAGTTCATCCAATTACCGTTTTCTCGTGAACAAGACTAAGGTAGTTTTGTACGGATTGACGGAAAGACATTGTCTTGTGCACCAGTCATCGATTTTATCAAGAATTCTCAGCACTTTCATGCAAAGCCTTCATAGCTTTGGAAAATTCGTGAAAAAATAAAAGCTACTTAATTGTTTGGGGTAATTCTTTTTTATTTTTTTTTTCGACGTAATCTCATTTTAGGTTTTATACACTTCGCAAAACGTTGTTCTCGGAAAAAAGGCCATTGGTTTCTGCGGTCATCCCCTCGTTTGAATAAAATCTTTTTCCCGCTAAACATTTTTTTAAATCGGAAAACAAATAGTAGTCCGACTGATCTCAGGGAGCCAAATCTACAGGAAAAGGGGGACCACAACAGCTGAGGCGCGAGTTGATGATTTGTTGATGATGGAAAATCCCGCGACTACCTCGATTGAAACGAATGCCAAACACAAAAAAATAGATCGATCTGGCTGAAACCTGGTGTGTGTTCCTCCAAGAGATGCTACTAACCAAACATAACCAGTAATACCATCTCTCTGACTTTGCACGGACTTTTCAATCGGCCCTCGTAGAAAACATTACAGCAGGTTAACGAACTCAACCAGACATCCAACAAAATAAACTTTCCTAGTTTTTTTTTTTTTAATAAAGTCAGTTCAGCTTCTTTATCGGCATCTGCATTTGGGCGGCTTAACCATTCCTCTGCGGTTCATGCAGTGCTTTTATGAAAAAGTGGCTCTACCAACCAGTGAGTTATGAGCACAAGTCTTTCGCTAATTTTCTAACTCAAAGTCTGTTAAGTCCACCGCAACGTAAGGAGTGACTCCATCAACAAGTATTTGAAGTCCAACACCCAATGATCCCCTTTAGTTCAATGCTTAGACAACCAATCGTTCTTTCTCACAATCTTTCTTAAATAATACGACCACAGGCAAGCGAATTATTCTTTTTTACATTCAGTATCTGAGTTCCACTTCAATTGTCGCTTTTGTGCTTTAAATACTTGTAACCACTCAAATTTAACATAATTCCCATACTTCATATCAGAAAGCTAATATAAATAACTCAAATATTTACTATCTACTTTGAGCGAATAGTGCAAATATGTACATACAAATGTAAGTAACCAAAAGACACTTAACCAACTCAGCCTACGCTTTACTTTACCACATTTCTTAGCAGCAAAATGGGTAACCTAAATAATTCAACAGCCATCCATGGTTGAGCAAATCTACAAATAATGAAAGAATCTCAAACAATGCAATAATGATTCATGCACACAAACATACATACATACAAACATACATACATATACGTATGCATATAAGAACAACAATAACTAGTGATTGAATAGAGAGGAGTTAGACGAAAAAGCAGATGAGAATAGAGTCGCAGAGCACAAAGAATTAGTTAGAATACAAATTAGTAGAAATGCTGTAATGGCATGGCAAAAGGAAGGAAGAAGAGGAAGAAGAAGGAGTGAGTTGAAGCTCATTGAAAATTCCATAAATGTAATTAGAACATGTAAATGATGCAAAAAGCCGGTCTCTTTGAATGGATGTCTGTCAGATGGAATGCTTGAAGAATGTAGACCAGTATTATGTATTATTATCTATGTGCATGATTTTATTCCTATGGATGTATGTACATATGTATGTATGTATGTATTTATGTACATAAAAAATATCACCAGAAAAATGAATGCTTAATGGCTTTGCTTGGTTGTTGTTCTTCGCTTCCTGACTGCTGTATGAATGGATTATTTGCCACTCTTTGAATTTTTCGTTTGGTTTATCCAGAAAACAGCTATTTGCAAATATGTTCATACCACTCTTACATACCTATATACATATGTACTCGTGCATACATACCGCGCAATACCAATAGTTTGCTTTCATGGCTTGGCTATTATTTTTGCCCGATTTGTCATTCGTAAGCTACTGCTGCTTCTTGCTAAATGTACAAACTGTTTCTGTTGTGTGCTTTCTTTTTTTTTTGGCTTTTGTGTGTAAATTTGCATACACAAGTGACGCACCTTGAATGCGGTGGCAAATACGTGCATTCACATGCATCTACACCCGCGTTCGCAATAATAGCAGCAAGCCTTATTAGACAACTTTGACTATTTATTTATTTTTTTACAAAAATATAGTTCACACTACAATAAAAAAACATGTAGTAAAAAAAATTGAAAAATCTTCATCAACATTTCAGTTGGAATTCATAGAAAATTTCTGGGTATACATTACGGCGGGTCGATTTAAAAATCGCTCATTGCTCTGTGAAAATCGTATTCTAGGGATCAAAATAAGAAACTTTGCCGAAGGAACCATACCTCTAAAACGAATTCTGATGTCCACCAATTTAATTATTTTTATTTATTTATTTTATTTGTATTTAATTAATTATTTAAAAAATTAAAAATAATTTCTTCAAAATTAAATTTCAAATTTTTTAATCAGAATTTCTAGAATAATTCTGGGTATGCAGTTTTGTATAGTTGTCCATTCAATTGTGCCAGTTGAAAGCGGCTTAAAATTTGAGTTGATTTTTGATCGTTTTTTTCTTGACGTTATTAAGCATTTTCTTCCATAAAATAAAATAAATAAATAATTAACGCGTACCCTTCTGTTAGGAGTTTGACCGAGCTCCTCATCTCATTTGAGGCGTGCGTGTTCTTGCGTTGTTTTATGAGCAATTTTCTCATGGCAGAAATACACTCTGAGGCTTGTCATTGCCTGCCGATGAGCGACCGCTATTAGATAAAACTTTTTCTAACATTTTTCTCTTTAATGCACAGAGATTCGAACCTACGCTCTACCGAATCACTCCCGAATTGTAGTCACACACTAAGCCACTCGGCTACGGCGGCCGTCTTCTTCTTCCATACCTCAACATTTTGTTCACTTCATGTTCACATTTATAACAGCATAGCTCATTGTCTAAAAATAAATCACATAAATCAAGCTTTATTAAAAAATTTTAAAACTTGGACCAAATTTGTCAAAATTTCAGACTTTTTAATCATTTTTTTCATAAAAATATCTGTAAAAGTAACTTAATACTTCAAACTAACCGCAATATTTTAAAAACTTGAATCAATGTTCAAAATTCCAAACTTTTTATCAGAGAGTTTTGAATAAGTCAAAAAAAAACTGGGTATGCAGTTTTATAGCCAATAAAATTTTAGCAGAACAAAGTGCAAATTTGAAGTTGCTCAATAATCCCGTTATAGTTTTATAATCTTTTCCTTGACGGTGTAACGCATTTTCTCCATATAACGAAATCAAAATCGGAGCATATACATGTCAAGCGGTGAAAACTTTTACATATTTGGGATTCAAATTAAGTTATGATAACCCATTGGGCACTACACTTGACGAAAAAATACAAGCCGACAATAGAGCATACATTTCACCTTCACTACACTTCTAATAAAAGCTGCTGTAGTCCGACCAGTTTGTGCTATGGATCAGAATCGTGGATATTCAGTGAAAAGGACAAAGCCATCTCCAAATATTTTAAAGCAAAATGTTGAGAAAAATCTGCGGAGTAGTCAAAGACAACAACGGTGAATGACACATAAGATGGCACCATGAACTTGACCAACTAATAAAAGGAAAGAATATTGTGCGCTTCATCAAAGCCCTAAGAATCAGTTGCTTAGGTCATGTCACGATAATGGACCCAACGAGAGCTGAAAATTATTGACGCTCAAACATTTACGACGAAAGCAAAAGGAAGGAATCAACCAAAGATCGGGTCAAATGGAGACATTTTGTTCAGCAGGTCAAAGCTCACACAGAGCCAGAGCTGAAGCGCCAAACGATGATGGTAATAGAGAAAACATGCAATACCGTTAGTGAAAAAAATTATCAAAAATCAACGAGAATTTTGAGACACGTGAAACTTGCACTTTATTAGACTAAAGTTTGATCATCATTGCTGTCGTGACGGTCCGGGTTGAATACTCCTTTAATAACTTCGCCGGCAAATTTCGATCCTTTGCAGAGATTCTCCAATTTTTCAGTCCAAAGATCTAGGCGTTGCCATTAACTGTGTCAATTCAGGTTTTCCTTGGGCGACCCCTTTCATAAGGCAACATTTTCATCCCATTTAAAACGCCAAAGCTTGATGTAGTCGGCGATTTGGAACTCGCTCAGCCCAGCTGGACATTCATCGTTATAACGTAGGCGATAGTTTCCATGACCTATCCGCACCGATTCAAGGATGCGACAAAGAATTTTTCGCTCAAGTATGTTAAGCTTTTCTTCATACGCCTTACGCATCTCCCAGGATTCAGAAGCATAAAGTAATGCAAGACCTAATTTTTGTTTTGTAGAGCTTCAGCTTCGTTCGTTTACAAAAAAACGAGGAACTTATGTAGAAACTGGTATAGAGATTGGTAGACAATGGTCCCTGTTGGAGCCTCGCACTAATTTCTTGTTCAGATGTTGCGTCCACAGAGATGATAGAACCAAGATATTTGAACGACGTCACCCGTTCAAATGTGTAACTGCCGATCAACATGGCAGATTTGCATACATTTGGAGACTAAAATTTCATGGGCAATGAAACTGCGTACCGACTTTTTTTAATTCTGATTAAAAATTTGGAAATTTTGATGAAATTTTGTAAAATTCTTATAAATCTTGTAAAAAGGCGGACACTTGAACTAATATGGCATTTACTGTTAAATGAACTATTTATATATTGATAAAAAACAAATTTAATTTTAAAAAATTTATTGAAATAAAAAAATTAAAAATATATAAAAAAAAAAACAAAAAATAAATAAAAAAGAGTCAAAACATGCCAAAATGTTGAGAAGCTACATTTTTTCGAAATATTTTATGCTCGAAATGTTTTTTAGGTCCAGACCGTGAAGAATGCCAAGATCGCGAGCAAAAATAATTATCTAAATTCAACAAGAATTTTGAAACACATCAAACTTGCTTAATCGGCTATAGAACTGCGTACCCATTTTTTTTTTAATTCTGTTTACAAATTTTACGAATTTTTATAAACTTGCTACAAATTTTGAAGCCAGATTAATATGGCCGTTCTTATGAAATTATCTATTAAAAAAAAAAAAATGTAATTAAAAAATACACAAATAAATAAAAATCAAAACATGTCAAAATGTTCAGGAACTACATTTTTTTTTCGCGGGCCGTATGCTGGAAATTTGTTTATATGGAGTAAAAGCTAAAATAATTATCAAAAATCAAAGAAAATTTTGAGACACATCAATCTTGCACATTGTTAAACTAACATTTAACGGGCTAAAGACCTGTATACCCATTTTTTTTTTTTTGTTATTTTGATTAAATTTTTTTAAATACTTATGAAAATTTTTCGAATTTTTTATAAATGTTGTACAAATTTTTAAACTTTGATTAATATGGCATCTACTGTAGAATGAAATATATTTTTATATTATATTGTAAAAAAAATGTTAAAAAATAAAAATAACAAAATAGACAAAATATGCCACAATATTTTGGTGTCATATTTTTTTTCGCGGGGCCGTATGGAGAAAATGCCTGCGAAAAAAAAAAATGTTTAATCAACCACAATTTCGAGTCACATCAACTTGCACTTTATTATACTAAAATTTAAAAAGCTATAAAACTGTGTACCCATTTTTTTTTTTTTTTGTTTTTGCAGTTCTAATTAAAAGTTTTGAAATTTTTATGAAAATTTGGCAAAGTTTGAAAGTTGGATTAATATGATCTTTATTATAAAACAAACTATATTTTTATAAAATAAATTTAAAAAAAATTAAAAATTAATTGTAAAAACTTTTCAAAACGCTGAGGTGTTATATTTTTTTCGTGGGCCGCAGGCTTGAAATATTTTTTATATGGAAAAAAGGCCAAGACCGCGAGCAAAAAAATTAACAAAAAGGAAAGAGAATTTTGAGGCATTTCAAACTTTCACTTTATTATAACACAATTCAATGGGCTATAAAACTGCATACCCAGAAATTAATAAAAACGATACAAAATTTGGAAATTTCGAAAAAAATTTATTGAATTTTTTTAAGTTTAAAGCACTAAATTATTTGTGTCGATTTTTTTTAGAAAAAATATAAAATGTTTAATAAAAAGTAAATAAATCGTCAAATTTTTTCAGTACGTCACACTGCTATTATTGTGAGCACAAGTGTATATAAGTACATAAATGCATATCTGCCAAGATATTGGCAACTGCAGACGTAAAAGGTGTATCGTTATATGTATCTAACCAAATATCTCACATGCACATGTGCAAGTATGTATGTGCCAGAATGTGTATGAAGTTACAATGGGGGAGATATGCATGAGATTTAAGAGATGTGCTGCAGATGTGGAAGTAGGGCAGTTGGAGAATATATTTATTGGTTGAGTAAGTAAGTAGTCGCAGAGGTATTTAGAAGTGTCTGCGAATTTACATACATTTTGCATGCGGTAGTAGAGCTGTATAGGAGCAACTATTTACAAGCATTGATATGTGCATACAAATATCTAAGACTCAATGATAAATATGCCAATAAGCCATTAGGGTACGTGTAGGTACTTGTGTAAGCAGCACTTGGCGGTTGGTTGAGTAACTAGGATGAAATGAAATGAAATTTTGAAAAGGTCGAGCCAAGGAGCACCAGGAGATTTGGTGGCTCCTAAAATACTCAGGCTAAAAAGCCCATTGTATTTAAAGCTCTGGAAAGGGGGTACATAGTCAAGGAGGGAAGGAGAAAAGTATCAGAGAAAGAGATAGGAAAGAATAGAGACAGAGATAGGGATAGTTAGTCCGGTGAGAATTTTCCAGATTCTTTGGCAAATCTGTAAATATTCTCCAGTTTTAGAGAACGAATATTACTCATTCCCATGACATCGGAATCCAAAACTCGTAGCCGTGCTCTAGCAAAGGCAGGACATTCACAGAGAATATGCTCAGTGTTATCTGCCTCCTCCAAGCATGACAGGCACACTGGGTCCTCAATGATTCCAATGGTGGTCATATGCTGGCCCCATGGGTTGGGTTGTGTTCCTTCTAAGATTTAGTAGAAAGTTTGACAGTTTTCTGTTCGGGCTTCTCACAAAACACTCTGCAGTTCTGCAGTGTTCTAGATCGGACCATCGCTCTTTATGTAGATTACATACATAATCGCTGATCCAATTAATGATTCCTGCGGAACTGATTCCAATTATTGGCTCTGGCCCCTGTGGGGGCACCGCTGATCCACGGTTGGCCAATTCGTCGGCGATTTCGTTTCCTTGAACACCGGAGTGCCCCGGAACCCATATAAGTACAAGCCTGTTTTCTCTTGCGACAGAATTGAACTTCTTTTTACATTCTTGAACAATCTTTGAGCATTCTCCATGGCCTTCAGTGTAGCCTTACTGTTACTGGAAACTCCAATCTGTTTCCCGCTCCATCTCCTCTCGATTATCCATTCGGCTACTTTCAGGATGGCAAAAACTTCCGATTGGAAAACAGTTGCCATTTCCCCCGTAGCATAGTGATACTTATTACTATCGTTTAAGTACCATCCGGCTCCAAACCCTATTTCATTCTTGGACCCATCGGTAAAGAAAATATCCGTCAAACCTCACCGAATGCATTCTGGATTACTCCATTGACATCAAATTTCCTTCCAAATGAAACTGTGGGTATCAGGTCATCTTTAGGTGCCAGAAACAGTGGATACTGCTCAGATAGCAACTTAAAGATTTGTCTGTGTCCCGAAGTTCCGTCTTCGTGCTAGAAACCATATTTATGAAGTCTACACATTGCTTTTTTGCTTCCTGTTGTATCTTAAGATCCAGGGGGAGCTAATCAAGAATAGCATTTAGGGCATCACCAGAGGTTGTACTCATGACACCCGTGATGCATAAACATGCATTTCTTTGTAGCCGATATAGTTCCCGGAGTGTAGACTTAACTATGCTCCGTCGCCACCAGACCACAGAAACGTAAATGATGATTGGTCTGATAAGTGCTGTGTATATCCATAGGACCACAGCAGGTTTCAGACCCCAGGTTTTACCAAAGGCTCTACGGCATTACTGAAAAATCTTCAATGCGCGATTCACCCTCAGTGAAACGTGTGTCTCCCAAGTCAGCTTCTTATCCAAGACTACTCCTAGATATTTAATTTCATCGGAAAGACCAAGTGTCACACCGTTCAGTGTTGAAAGACTGAGTCCATTCAATTTCCATTTTCTCGTAAACAAGACTATGGTTGTTCGGATTAGCGGAAAGACCTTGTCTCATGCACCAGTCATCCATTTTGTCAAGAATCCTCCTTAAGGATTTATCCGATGTTAGCGCACAGACATTGTCCGCTTGAACATGAAAACCGAGTTCCTGCATCTCCGCTAGTAGAGAGTCTACGACGAAGCACCACAGCAGCGGATAAAGAACACCCCCTTGGGTACATCCTTGCCTGGCCCTCACTGTGATTTGTTCGTCACCGCTTCCACCCGCGGTTAACAGCTTCTCAGAGGGCATGGAATATATCCATTTTACAATGGTTTGATTAACTCCGTGTCGTTCGGCAGAAGGAAAACTAGGATACTCAGCACCCAACATGTGTGGAATGCATTACTGCAGTGCACAAGGAACTGTTTATGAAAGTCATCCTTCTTCACGTTTTGTGGCTTTATTTTACAAACTACTCGTTTACTACTAAGAAATTGTATTAAACAACCATGGAATTGTAATTTTAAGGAAATTTTCTAAGTTTATATGAATTTCATCCGACTTTCTTAAAAAAAAATAATGAAAATTAAAAAAAATCGTAAAAACTGTTCAAAATATTGATGTGCTATTGGTTTGCCCACTCTGTATATTTTACCCAGTGATATACTAAGTATAATCCGTTAACGGCTCATGGCGTCGTCAATTTTTGATGGCTTTGCTAAGTATCCGAACAGATGGTAAGATATCCTCTTCACTACCAAAGTTTGATTTTGCATATTTGCGCATTAAACCGCATTTATACAAAGCACTAAAATATATTACAACAAAAAAAATTAAGGGACTCGTTATAAGGTCATTTGAAAATTGCCATAAAAAGTCTCAAAAGTCGTCGATTATTAGGGGCGCATTTTCAAGAGTCAACCTATCATTTTGTTAATGTGTAACCTTTTTTGACACCACTAAGATTTGCATAAATTCATTGGACACTGTTTTGCATTTTTCTTTTCCTTTTTTTCTCTTTTTTTTCTTTTTTTTGTTTATTTTCTTTACACTACTTAAATTTACGTAGGCGCACATTTTTTGAGAGTCTGCCTTTGACTTCGAAGAGTTCATGCACTTCCAGAATTCTTCAACATTAATTTGATACACATTTACTTTCCGCCTACAATCGCTTTACTCCGCCATACATACTATGCTTCTTCTTCCTTTCAGCAAATAAAAGTGTGTGTGTAAACTTTCTGTTGCATGTTGAAACTTTCCTTTCCGGACAATTAAAATGTTTCCCGTGACAAGCTGTCAAAACAATAATTTACATATACATCCTTACTTACATACACATTGAAGCGTATTGAAGCATCATTTTAAGAGCTAAAGTTTTGTTCTTGCCATTTAACTGGATGCGGAAAAAGGTCCTAATTTCAATGTGATGTATTGAAATTGTTGTTTGGTTTTTTTTTTTTTTTTTCATTTATGTAGACGAGAAAAATTGCTAAAAATTTGCAAAGTAAAAACTTTATCCACTTTTCTTGGAATACTGAAGTGCATGTAAGTGCATAATAGGTTTTAAAGCTTATTATAAATATTCTAAGCTGGTCGTGAGAAATTTTAGCCTTTCGTATCTTTCAAGTACATAAATGCCTTTCGTAATTTTATTTTTCAGCATGTCAAAAGGCCAAATTTTATCCAATTGAGTTTTGACATTTTGAGGGACTATTAAGTTTCGTGTAAGTAAATTGGTTGGAGAAATTCAATTTGTTAGAAATAAAGAGGAATATAGAAGAAAGAAGAAGTGTGCAAAAGTAATATTTTTTTTATTCGCAAGAACTAAGGGAAAAATGTGATGGATTCGGGTTAAATGCGGCAGATTTGCATTTATTCAACAAATATAAAATTTCAATATACATAACACACAACACTTCTAACTAATAGGAATTGTGTGTATAATATGTGTGTACGTATGTATCTAAATATTGCTGCTTTTTTATGTGTAATCGCATCACGCACGAACGGCTCAATTGATTTGCTTCATTTTTTTCAATTTTGTTTATTTCTGGCTGCGAAAGGTTCTTCAAGAAAAAGCTTGAAAAAAAGTGCCAGATTTTTAAAATATACAAGAAAAAAACTTAAGTTAAATTAGCCGCATTAACTCTATTTTCAAAAGATTGTATGAAAATACTCAATACAAAAAATTTAATTTGGGTAGGGTTGCCACCTATTAAGAAATTGCAAACCGCATTTAAATATACTAACGTATACCATATAAAAACACTGCCACCAAACGGGGCGTGTGGAAAAACAAATATGTTATTCCTTTTTGTAGGGTTGCCAACTCTCAAAAAAAGTTAATAAAATGTTGGATGGAACACTAATTTTTCATTATCTGTCGACCGATGTAGGTAAATGCCGAACACAAACCACGGCAACAACGCCCACTACTCCGAGCGGTTACCACCTGCACAAACGCAGCGATTCCAGGACCGCAGCAACGGCACAAATTACCGCAAGGCAATACCAATAAATCCGACGCCGGAATGGATAGCACTTTATAGTACGTACAAGCATTAGGCAGAAAACGGAAATAAGTGCCAAAAAGTAGGCACCAAAAAAAAACGTCAAAAAATTGGGACCAAAAAATGCCCCAAACAGTAGGCACCAAGTACCTAAATATAACGCCAAAAAGTAGGCACCAACAAACAAGCGCCAAAAAGTAGGCAGTGTTATTTCTCACTAGAAATTAGCAACTACAAGAAAAAACTCAGGAAAAATAGCCTAAAGTGTATCTAAGATATATTTAAGGTATAGCTCTCTCTCTCTCGCTTTCCTCAACGTTATATCTTTTTTCTCTCTCGCGGAACGAAAATGCCCTTGCATGGTCTTGAAATTTTACGCTCCATTCTCGCTCGTCCATCGACGCCTAAGTAGTTTCACTTCAATAATAAAATAATAATGTAATAATTACTTTAAAACATTTAATAATATTTTGTTCATTAAAATATATAAATATTTCTCTTTCGCTATCAAAAATATTTCACTAAAAAAAAGATATTTCACTTTAAAGAACTCCGTACCGAGATTTTTAACATTGCATAAAACTCAAAATTGTAAAATTTTTTACAAAATTAATCGGTTTACTTCTCATTATACTCAAGTTTCTAAATACACCAACCAATTTTCAGAAGAATTTACGACAATGTCCAAAATATTTAGGTAGCTTGACATGGAATATCTCACTTGAGGAATACCAGCGTGAAAAATCGCTGAAATGCATTTCGAAAGAAAAGAATTCGCATTATCTTTTGCATACATAAAAGGTGGCGTAAAATTAATCATCCAATTTTGTTTTTGAATAACATTTTCACTGAGTAAAAATATTTATTTTGACTTTTACGCGCTCCACTAATTGTCTGTTTCTACACGCAATAATTATATACTTAAATCGTTAAAAAAATTTAAATCCTTTGTTTTTCATTCATATTGGAAAAATTATATAAGACCATAATAAGCAGACTTACTACACCCAGAACACAAAGTTCTTCCCCTAGGCTTTGTATAACTCAGCGTAAGATGTGGTTGTCATTGTCATACACTTCAGGCCGACGAACAATCATGCGACCACATTTCTTATCGGCTGACAACTCAAGCTCTTCGACTCCACTAGTTTCTTCTTTTTTAAACTATTAAACTTTAATTCCTTTAAGTACTTTTCTTCGCTCCTTTTGCCCGCTATCAATCCATGCGCCAGCTAACGTTTAACTATAAAATTCAAAAGTGCGTCAAAATATATAACCCATTATCGTACCAAATGTATTTTATTCAACTGTCATACTATAAATAATTTGTCGAGTGTGATCTTATATTAGATTCGGAGTTACATTGAAAATTTGACTGATTTATGATAAAATTATAATTGTTTTCAGACATGTACATATGTACGTACATACGAACAAATTTAATTTGCGTCTGCATGTAGAAAATGAGTAATCATACGTATCAGTACCAACATTTTATAACGGCACTTCATTCATACCAAAAATGACAAGTGCCGCATTTAGGACCCTGTTGGAAAAATCTGGTCTATATAAGGAAGTTGCGCCTGCTAAGTATTTTATGTGCCTAGCAAGCAAGGCTTCAATTCTCAGCCGGCTTATAAGCTTATTGCTAAGAGCCTCATATAATAACTTCTTTACATAGACACGATTTTTCCAACAAGGACCTGTATGCGGCACTTGTCAAATTTGGCTTCATATAATAAGGATCTTGCATTAACAGGAAGAGCTTCGCAACTAAGCCAACTACCTTGTAAGCAAAAAACTCGCGGAAGCTAGAAAGCTCGAGCTCAAATTTACCATAGATTAAATATTAACATTGCGTGAGTTAAAAATTTGAGCAAAGATTTTGATAGGTCATCTTGATTGAGGCTTTCTTAATATAATGGCATTCTCCGTTTTGTCAGATTGGCTCCAGTTTTCGAGATAACAGAATTCGAAAGTTTCCCTTCGCGCCACTTAAAAGGTCATTTAGAAACAACCAACTTTGAAATCAAAAGCCGTTTAAATTGTATGTATATAAAAAAGATGTAAAATAATATACGAAGCAAAAAACAATTTAAAAATATTTCAATGTATTTTTTTTTTTTCTTTGAAATTGAAATATGAAAAAGTCGAGCCAAGAAGCACCGACCAACTCCTACAACACTCAGGCTAAAAAGCCCATTATATTTAAAGCTCTGGAAAGGATAGATAGTCATATATAGTCAAGGAGGAAGGGAGAGAAGTACCTGAAAGAAGGAGATAAGATAGATTAGAGACATAGAGGTAGCTAGACCTGTGAGTCTGCCTAGCAGTTCGTATGAGTAGCAATGATTTACAGATGATATTCTAGTTAGTTAGTAAGTCTTCATACAGTCATAGTGCACTGCGGCCTCGGAAATGGTCTATTGGGACTGACGGCGGCCCTATAATTGAAGGCTTCTAATGAATTACACCACTTCCTCAGGCTTTCTTAGAGCCACACCACCTAACTACATATGTAGGTGTATGAGTCTTCGCCTTGCGAGTACTTCACATTCGCAACTGCTGAAACTTGTTTTTGCTAGTTTTAGTTTGTTCAAATAATAATGGAAACTCGTGTAGTATCCAGTAAGAGTTTTAATAATTTTAATAGTCTCCTAAACAATAAAGCAGCAGCTATGAGGGCAAATTTTCGGAAGCCATAGAAAAAGCTATAGTACGGAAAAAAGGAGGCAGAGTGCACTGCATTTCATCTGCCGAATTTTATTTTAATTCCGGACTATTAGAAAAAGAAAGCCCCGCTGCTTAATAAACAATTTTTGCTTACAGGTAAAAGAAAAGGAACTCGTTCTAAGCTCACTAAAAGCGCGCCATATCGTTTCTAAATAATTTCCTTTTAGGTAACCAGTACGCAATACATACTTAGGTACACACTGACGAACAAACAATTTGCGCTCAAAAGAGTTGACAACCTTTCATTTAACAGTAGCAGAGCGCGTGAATGCGCAAAACAACTGAATGCAAACATAGAGAAACAAACAACAGCAGTTAAATATTTGGTATTAGCAAACAGTAGCAGCGATGGGGATAAGATAAAAAATTAAATGAAAACACTTGAAATTGGTAACTTAATGCTGAGAAAATTGTATTGTTATTCTAAGAAAAAATATATAAAGGGTTTTTTATTTAGCGTGATACGATTTAATTGGAAAAAGGCGCACTCTTGGTTGAGGAGACTCAAGTGTTTTTGTTGAAAGTGAAGTACTACAATCGATACAATTTAGTTTTTAATACAAACATATATCACTCAAATGGCCTCCACGGCTCCCCTCACGGCGATCGAATTTTCGAGAAATTATGTTTCTTTTTACTTACAACTTCCTTTATACATACGAGGGTGGCCTTTTATATTTTGCGCCCAATAATGAAAATGCAGTGAAATAATTACGAACTTGGCTTTATTATTTTTTAAAATATTCTTCTTAAACTTCAGTACACTTCCGCAATTGCTTGAATCAATTTTCAAAGCACTTTTGCTACTCAGACGTCGAGATATTCAAAACTAGCTGCTTAAAGGCTTCAGCAACTTCTTCACGAGTTGCAAAGCGTTGAACTCTCATTCCATTTTTAATGTTCGGAACATAAAAAAAATGATTAGTTGCCGAGTCAGGGCTGTTCATCGACTCAACAGTTCTCCTCGATGTAGCTCACCAGTAATATGTTTCCTTTGAAAGATTGGATTTTTTAATGACCTTAGCTGGTCATTTATTTTTCCGCCGCCCTATTCGAGTACAGACGCGAAACAGACACTCCCGATTTCGACATGATCATGTAGCTCTCTCTTTAGCTACAGCTTGAACTACTACACCCTGCTACCCTGTTTTCACAAGATACTTCATCTTTCGTCTTCTACTGCATTGCCCGGGTATCATCATTAGTATGACGCTTCGAGGAGGCAGAGAGTGCGATTTGCACGAAAATGTGATAAAACCAAAATTTGCACTTTATGTCACAAAACCACATCCTTCGTGAAATTAGCGCTAAAGTTAAATTTAGTAAGGTTGTAATTTTTATTCAAACTAATTTCTACTTTCACGTAACAAAAATATTACTTTAAAAACATTCTAATCGATGCATATTAAAAACTTTTAAAACTCGTTTGATACATAAAATATTATTTCCAACCAAAGCTGCAAATTTTGTTTGGAATTTCATATTAAAACAGAGAAAACTGTAAATTAATTTCGACATAGATTTCATGTCTGCACAAATACCAGCTTGATCGAAAAGTTCCCGAAACCGCCGCCAGGTGGCGCTCTAAGCCAACTAATTTAAGTTCTGTTTTTTTTAGGGTGCCACTCGTTTAGTCCAAGCGGAACATTCTTCTTCCAGACTCCATCAAGAGCGGTGCAACACTTGGAGACAGAGCTTGGTGAGCTTGTGCACGGATGGCTCGAAGTTGGGCGGAAGCATTGGCGGGGGAGGATTCTGCCAAGAGCTCCCCGTTAGACGATAGGTTGCCACATCTGTGGTAAGAAATCCTAGCAAAATTGTATCGCCATTGCTTGACATTTATTAAAATTACATCGTCTTGAGTAAATGTACCTCTCTAGATGTTTTCGATGTTCTGCAGTTTTAAAAATGGATTTGAATTTGCAACAACGAGTTTTTATTAAATTTTGGGTTAACAATTAATTCATTGGTGCTGAGAAACTGGTTCGGCAATGATACTGTAAAGAACACAGTCGACAGCCATTTAAGAGTGGCATGAACCCGTCAGAAGAGATGGTGAGTCCATCGAGGATGCTGAACGTATTGGCAGACCCTCGACATCGAAAACAGATGAAAACATCAATAAAATGAAAGAAACATTGCTTATGATTCCATTCTGGACATTGCAGTTAATGATTTGGGATTGTGCCGTGTTGCTGCAAAGTTGGTCCCAAAGCAGCTGAATTTCATGGAAAAAACGGACCACTTTGATATCGCCAAATACATGACTTCCAAGGCTGAACATTCATCAGGCGACCTAACATTCATCAAGCGCATCATGACTGGAGACGAGACCGGGATTTCTGTGTAGGACACGCAGTCCAGACATCAGAGTGAGTGATGAGCTCAAAATGAAACAAGATCAAAAAGAAGCTTGTTGCTTTCAGTCAAAAAACAAAGCGATACTCTCTATTTGTATAGATTATGCTTGAAATGTACTCGTACACCACGAATCTCTGACAGAAGGTCAAACAGTTAATAAGGGATATTAATTGGGTGCTATGAAAAGTTTACGTGAAACAATTCGCTAAACAATAATTGATTTGGGAAAAAAAGAACTCGTGGATTTTGCACCATTTTGCACGCACCGTGAATTTTTAACCAAGAACGAAATGAATACCATCCAATAGCCATCGACTCCTGATATGGCTCCCGAATCTGATATGGCTACCTGCGATTTTTCTTTATCTTTGATTGAGTCAAGAAGCCACTACGGGGAACGCGTTTTAACAACAGAAATGGTGTAATGAAAAAGTAGAAACGGCTCTGATGGCTATACCGAAAATAGAGTTCCAGAAATGTTTCGAGAGCTGAATCAAACGCCGGCATTTATAAGTAGTAAGTGCTTTGCAATTGATGGGCAGTACTTTGAAGGCTTCACTTTTGAAGAGTAATCTTTTATTTTGCATTTTCTGCAAATATTCCGGGAACTTTTTGATCAACGTGTAACAATAAAAATTTGATGCATTTTTGAGTGTTCGTATTTCAGTGTACGCTACTGTACATACTTATATGTAGCTCGTAAAGGCTACAAAAAGCCCTATGGAGGGTTGAAAGCCCATTAATTAAGGAACGTGCGCTATTAAAACTCGCACGAGAGAAGGGAGGAAAAATTTTCTAATTTTTTTTTAGTTTATATAAAGGGTCGTTAAATTTCAAGGGCGATGTTGAATGTGAACCACACCTAAGCGTCAAGTTTTTTCCGCTTTTCATTTAAAATTTTTCAATTTCAGATTAACTCAATTTAAACCATGGAAAAATACACAATCGAGCAACGCGTTAAAGTTATTCAGGCTTTTTATGAAAACGGGCGTTCAAATCAAAATGCATATCGCGCACTTCGTGAAGAAAATCATCTTCAGTGATGAGGCACATTTTCACCTCAGAATTGTCGCTTGCCGCATTTGGGCGAATGATAATCCAAGAGTGATTGCCGAAAAACCAATGCACCCACAAAGAGTGACTGTTTGGTACGGTTTATTGGCCGGCGGCATCATTGGGCCGTAATTTTTCCAAAATGAGGCCGGTCAGTCAGTTATTGTGAATAGGGTTCGCTATCGTGAGATAATAACGAACTTTTTATGGCCCGAATTGGAAGATATGGATGTGGACGGTATGTGGTTTCAACAGGACGGTGCCACTTGTCACACAGCTAACGAAACAATGGCTCTTTTGCGCGAAAAATTTGATGGCCGAATAATCTCACGTCGCGGCGATGTCAATTGGAAAGAAAGAAAAGGTGTACGTCAATAAGCCAGCAACAGTTCAAGAGCTAAAGGATGAGATAATTCGGCACATTAACGGCATAGAACCTCAATTATGCCTCAGCGTCAACGAAAATTTGGACCCTCGGATGGAGGTGTGCCGCCGAGGCCGCGGCGGCTATTTGGCCGATATTTTGTTCCATACGTAATTGAGCCATACCTGTATTATCAGAATAAAGTGAAATGACACTAATTTCCTAAAAAAATTGTATTTTAATCAAAATCGAGACCGGCCGTTGAAACTTAACCACCTTTTATATATATATATATTTTTTTTAATTATTTATCTATATATTTTTTTTTATTTCTTTTGTGGAACCAATTACTACGTCTATTTGAAATATCAGAAACTTCTGCATAAAAAAAGTTCCATATTTTTTTATTAGAGTATTCCACTCATGGAATATTGACACTTCAAAATGAAATAGCACTAAAATTGAAATCCTGATAATATGGCAAGGAGCGTTGCTTGGATCTAAAACTATACTACATAGGTGTGCGAATATTCATGACAAACACATTAATTTCTGTGTGGCTTCTTTCAGCGGACGCCTGATATACAAGTAATATTGAAAGTTCTGGTGCTTCGCTTTTCACAGCCACGCGCAATTAGTGCGGAAATAAGTTGTAGTACTTACAAATCGAAACCATTCTAAGAATCGTCCCGACACATCACTTTCCGTTCCACAAAAAAGTTCAATTAGCACATTATGTATTCTATTACAAATACAAATTTAATTATAAAAACAAGTTTGAATGAATTGATGAAATGCTGATACCAACCATCTGAAATTCAAATCATTCAATACAATCAACTTGTCAATACTCCTGCTAAAATTAAGAAAACATTCCTATAATTGAATGAATCAGCTGAAATTTGAAAGCATGACAAGTACGAATTTCTTATCTTTTACTACAGGCATTTAATGAATTTATCACTGCGATGTTCTGCGATAGTTTGTAATTTGGCAGTACTAAATTCTAGAGTTGAATGACAATGCAAAAAATTCATGTATTTGATAATAAAATTAAAGATACTGTGCCGTAAAATAATTCCAAAAAATGTTTAGCTTTTTATACCTAAAAAATAGGTGATTTTAAAAATACTCCGTATTACGCAGAAACAATTTAGTACAATTCCCTCAAATACTGTTTTTTTCTTTTGTTGAATTCTTCTGGAAAGTTGTGTTATCTTACTGTTTTTGGGGTCATTGTATTCATTTTTTATTGACTCCGTCATTGGGAAATCCAAACAGATTATAAAAAACGATAGAGTCTATAAAAACTCTATTGGTGAGTAATAAGCAGTGTCGCACTGGTTCTTCTTCTTGATTGCCACGATAACCGCTTCCACGATTTTGGCCAATGTCGATGGGTCGTGAGTGTCCGGCCAATTCGTTGAGAAATCATGATTTTTTTTATGAAACTACTGCGCGGTGCATGTTTCATACCATTTCCTTATGATAAAATATTATTAAAATAAAAATTTTTTGAAGAATTCTTTTCGGATATGTTTAGTTAAAGCTTAGAAGATACCTTATGATATTTTTCTAATTTTCTGTTGGCGTTTTATAGTAGAAATAAGCGGCGGACGCGAACGACCTATCGGCATGGGATTAAGAGGTCAAATGGAACGATATGGGATTAGAGCTAACAAAGTGCGTCTGTCGTTTCTGCATCCGAGGCTTTGTTTGATTTTTCATTGCGGAAGGCTTTTTACGTGGCTGGTCCCAAACCCAGCGCACAACCAAATATCCTGGACTGATTCGTCTTCTCACATTAGTTCGCTCTCAAACGGATGTTCGGGAGCTATCCAAAGGGCACTAAGGTGAAGCCCGGAAGTTTTGAGCTGCTTGGACCGTATGCAGAAGAATCGTCCTGGCCACTCCCAAGTGAATGGCAAATAGGTACATCCCCACTTGCGCGAGGCAATACTTGTGCATACGGAACCATCCTCCTAAGTTACTGCAGGTATCGCAAATCCCACTATCGACTAGAACCCCCATTAGCTGAGACTCCCAAAATCATATGCAGAGCTCATTTTAACTACTTAAGTGTGACCCGGTTATGTTGTTTATGAAGCAAAGTGAGTACTGATTCTTAGGCTATTCCCATCATCAGCTGGAGCTAACGAAAAGGAATTGTTGACCACCACTTGAGAAAGTAGGTAATGCATGAATTAATGTAAATAAGGTTTTCACTTCGTTCTCAGGGTTTTTTATGTTCTCAAATACTCACAGCACCTCATCCAAACCCAGCTCTCTTAAAAAGGCTAAGATAGAACTTGCGTATGTACGTTTCTTCCGGCTATAATATCTTATACTTCTTTACGCTATAGCATCGCATTCGGGAAGAAAGTGCGTTGGAGTTTCCGGAGATTGGTCACAGAAACGATAGAAATCAATGGACCATGGCTCTGCAATCTGTTGTCACCTGTAAGAACAACCATGAGCCCGAGTCTTAAGGAAGGTTTAGAAATTGCCTGAACTTTTTTATACTATACCCCACCCGGTAAGAACTTCGCCTGGCGCAGCCTCCAGAATTTTATATCAGCTCACATTTCTTAGCTTTTCGCTTCTAAGCTCCTCCTTGATGCTGTGTTGGGCTGTGGCAAGGAAGATCTCGCATACTATTAATAACGTAGTCGCAGCCAATCTAGCCTATGCATCCGGTACGATTGCGAACTTATTCCCAAAAGATGACAACTCCTTGATTGCCGCTTGACTGACGTTGAGAATGGCAATTTGCTCATCCCGGAGGTTTCTGTCTAAGTTGATCTCTACACATGGGCAGATGACATCCACTTTCACCTGAAAAAAGCTGGAAAACCTACCCATCGGTACAGACCGCTTTGTTTTATTTTATTCATATATTCATTTATAGCTAGGTTTATATTGAATTAAGAAAAATAATTATTTTAAGTGGCGATTATTTTCCAAAGTGTGCAAAATGGTAGCACAACAGTGAGACAGATATGGAGATTTCAAAATGCGATATCTCAGTGAAAAATTAAGACATTTGAGCAAACTCAAAGGCATTTAAAAGAGGAAGACTTATAATTTAAAATACCACGTCTACTTTTTTATGAAAGGCAAAATCTTCGTAGCTACATAACCTCAAAAATGGGCAAAAACAGCGTTTTTTGTACTTTTAGGTTAGGATATCTCAAAGTCCTGACGTGATAGAGCAATTTCGTGATAGAGCGGATTCGGATTCTACGCAAAAAATTACTTCGGAAATGACACTACACTTTTATAGAACATTCCGAACCCATTTTTTTGCAGGCCTGTGTTATGGGTATTTTCCATTAGAAAAAGTGGTATACCTTTTCACGGAGAAATCCTTTGAGACCCGATTGAAGATATTACATTCAATCAGATTTTTCTAGTTAACTGCTTAGTTTGCTAAAAAGGGACGAAACTTTCTATAAACTGGTCAATGCGGTTAGCAAAGCTGGATAACGTCAGAATATCACTTTCCTTTACCTCTACATGTCTATTCTACTCTATTTCACGCTGAACGGATGGTGAGCGATAAGGCTGCACCCCAATTGATACAGTCAGGTATCATCTATTCCTTCACTCACTTACACTTCTACTATCCACGGTTCGCAAGAGAAAATGAGGAGTTAGCCACGAACTTTGAAAGACAGCCAAGTGAGAGAGATTTAACTGGCAGCGCAATTCGAAACATTGCGGAGTTGCTAACGGGTGATTTTTTACCTATTATCTTTATAAACAGTTGGTTTAAACAGCTGACGCACGTTTCGTGTTTTGTTTCACTGTCACATTCGAGCTATTGTGACTAAATTTAGAACCAAATTTACATTATTGAACATCAAACCACCAACACGCTTACGTAGAGTGCGAACTGAAGAAAATATCGCAGCTGAATCGGCCAGTGTTAATGACGACCATCAATTATCGATTTGTCGCCGTTCGCAGCAATTGGGCCTCTGTTACTCAACAACGGGGAAAATTTTGCAAAAGGATTTAGGTGTGAAGCCTTTCAAAATACAGCTGGTGAAAGAATTGAAGCCGAACGACCTACGGCAACGCAGAATTTTTGGTGAATGGGCTCTTGGAAAGTTGGCCGAAGATCCACTTTTTTATCGAAAAATTGTGTTCAGCGACGAAGCTCATTTTTGGATCAATGGGTACGTAAATAAGCAGAATTATCGATTTTGGAGTGAAGATCAGGCAGAAGAATTGCAAGAGCTACCAATGTACCCAGAAAAAGTCACAGTTTGGTGCGGTTTATGGGTGGGAGGTATCATTGGACCGTACTTCTTCAAAGATGCTGCGAATCGTAACATAACTGTGAATGGTGAGCGCTACCGTGAAATGATATCAAACTTTTTTTTGCCCAAAATGCAAGAGCTTGACTTGCATGACAAGTGGTGTGAGCAAGACGGTGCCACATGCCGCACAGCACGCGTAACAATGGACTTGTTGAGATGCGAGTTCGGTGAATATTTTATTTCACGTTCGGGACCTATCAATTGGCCACCCAGATCGAGCGATATAACGCCTTTAGATTATTTTTTGTGGGGCTATGTTAAAGCTCATGTCTATTCAGACAAGCCTGCTTCAATTAACGCATTGGAAGACAACATAAAAGCATTTATATGTGAGATACCGGCCGAAACATTGGAAAGAGTATGCCAAAATTGGACTAAGCGGATGAACCATTTGAAGCGCAGTCGCAGTCAACATTTGCATGAAATAATCTTCAAAAATAAAAAATATATGGACTGTACTATCGATTTATGTAAAAATTTTATGCCTGTTTTGAATTTTACGTGTGTTTTTTTGAAAAACTTTCCTCTAGCTCTTAAAAATCACCCAAGAAAGGCGACCGATAGAGCTGAATTCAACATGAGACGGACCAAAGACCATATAATACGCACCCAAGACGGTAACGCACATGACATTATAGGCAATTCCATCTGCTTCACCAATGGAGACTATCAGCGACATATAACCTCCATACGTCATACGCAGAGAGCCCCTACACAGATTTCTTTTGTGGTTATTAGACACAATCACGCCTCCACCCACGATTTAGTACAACTGCGATGCAAATGGGTGGAAGTCAGCATGCCCCACATATTATTGATGCGACGGCATCAATCAAAATATTTGTGACATTTTTATTCTCCCATTCCCAAAAAAACTCAAAGTATCCACTTTCACAAACGAAAACAACCAAGGTAATCATGAAATACCAATGAAAAGCTTCATTTCCAATTAGTAGAAGATGATGAAAAGCATATTTGAAAATTTTCACAAATTAGCAGACTAAGACAAAATCGCCACATACTGCAAACTTAATCCAAAAAGTGCAGGCTGTAAGCCAGCATCAGTTTTGATTTTTGATCTCCAAGGATTATCCGCCAAATTGAGGAAAATAAAGGACAAATCGGCAAGCAACGGCAGACGATGTGCACACATGAGTTGCATAAACTACGTAAATTAATTGCGTAAACGTGGGTTTACGTATCACGGCAACAAATACGTTTGAAAATTAATCTGCATGCGTAGTTATACATACACACGTATTCACATCTACATAAATAAATGCTGCAAATAATTTGCGACCCATTAAGAAATTGCGGCGATAGTTGGATATGTGGTTCATAGGAAATACATACAGTCATCATTTTAGAGCTATCGAATTGAAATAAAATAACGAAAATTTAAATTGATTGGGTAATCTTTAGAAATACCGTACTCCGAACGCGACTTCTTTTGGCCTCCAGTCAAGAGTCCTTAACTAGCACTCAGAACCGTGCCAGACATAAAAAAATAAATAAATAAATAATTGGCGCGTACACTTCTGTTAGGTGTTGGGCCGAACTCCTCCTCCTATTTGTGGTGTGCGTGTTGATGTTGTTCCACAAATGGAGGGACCTACAGTTTCAAGCCGACTCCGAACGGCAGATATTTTTATGAGGAGCTTTTCCATGGCAGAAATACACTCGGAGGTTTGCCATTGCCTGCCGAGGGGCGACCGCTATTAGAAAAATGTTTTTATTAATCGATCTCTCTGTGAATTCCGAATGGTAATCACGCACCAACCCATTCGGCTACGGCGGCAGTGCCAGACATAGTACGCCTAAATTGCAAGCAGATCTAAACCTAAAAGCGGCTACAACTAGAGAGCAGACAGGTACTAAGAAGGGTTTACCTGAAGTAGGCTTCTACCTCCAAAGCAGCATTGCAGGCGGCCTCCAGCGCAGTCGCGCCTAGAGACCCCCAGAAAAAAGAAACATTCATGGGCATGATATTGAAGCAACGGTATCAGAAGGCTCGCTACATGTTGAACAGAATAGCCAAGAACGCAGCAACCGGCAGCGTGAATGAACGTGACCAAAGCAAAGATACGAGGCGGTGATCGAGGAGTATAAGAAGTTTTCAAAACGTACACCCGCACTAATTACTAATGCAGGCAGCCAAATACAAACAAGAAATCGCTCCCAGAACGAAAGGGATAACGCCCACCGCAAGAAGCCCGAAACAAGGGATGAGCAACTAACAGTAGAACCAGCAAACACAAGACACTTCAGCGTGGTCGCAAGGGATCACCTAGTAGTGGAGATCATAGAGAAAGATACGAGGACACCGCAGACAGTTCAGCAGAATTGGATGGAGATCAATGTGGGAATAAGATGAATCATGATGAACTACTTACTTGACAATCGCGAAGGTCTCACCCGGAGTTTTATTCATCAGATCTCCTTAGAGGTTATAAGGTAGTCAAATCTTCGGATTTCCTCACCGACAGTGTTGCTAAGCTCAGCGGCACGTTATTGGGCTTGAAGCTCAAGCTGATCCCGGCAAGCGAGATCCCGTGAAGACCCAGAGTTCGCATTTGGTTGTCACCGATGAACGCACCAGGGGAAAAACTTCATCGGTGCTTAAAGCTGCAGAATAGCAAGCAGCCAGCTATCAGCGAATTGCAGCCAATAAAGGAAGAAAAAGACAAGAAAACCTCTCATCCACTCCTTTTGACCATCAGTGAAGAACCAGTCCAAGGCGCACAACAAAATCCGCTTTAGCATCAAACATTTAAAAACAGCCACTAGTAGTTTAGATATCCTTCTCTGCGAAGGAGATATTCATATTAGTCTCATACAAGAGCCCTAGGGCTCATGGGGCTCAACAACAGTTCGTACAATTTCTTCTGTAGAATAGAGCTAAATACTAAACTTAGGATATGTAATAGAGGTAACGATCCGTCTTTTATCTTTCCAAGTTCAGATAGATTTTAAGGGTGGGAAGAAGTCCTGGATGTTACACTGTTGGCAGAGAGTAATAGAGTATCTGTATAGAGTAGAATATCAATGTCTGATCACTGTTTCATACTATTCAATTTAGAAAACAGATACTAGACTTCCTCCATGTTTAGAAATCCGAGAAGAACAAATTGGAATGAATTCGTTAGAATATCAAATCGCAAACTAAGAGGTCGAGAGACAAATTAAGGTCAGTTTTTAAGAAGGTCAGAAAGCTAAAACTGAGTAGGCTGTTGCATAAAAAACACTCCTGCCATACCTTTATTAAAAGTGAGACTGGGGTGTGGACAAGCTCGGCCAAAGAATCATTATAAGCGTTAGTTAAATGCCACTTTAATTGGTGTAAGCCCTATAATATGCCAAGAACCTGGAATGTCCAGAGGCCACCAAAAGACGAGATAGATTCAATAGTATCTAGATACAGAGAAGATTGTCCTTTCAATAAACAATTTTGAACCATATAAATCAGCTGGTCCAGATGGCATCATCCTAATTATGCTTCAGAAGCACATGAAGATCTGGCTCCTGCTTTCGTTTAACTTATATTTCAAAGAGCTGGAGAAGAGTTAAGGTAGTAATCATACCCTAGGTGGGTGAGAAAAAACATGAGCTAGCGAAGGATTTTCGTCCGATTAGTCTTACCTACTTGCTCCTTAGAGCACTAGAAAGAATTTTAGATATACACATTAGATTTTTAGTGAAAGTGCAAAACACTTTACTATCCTAGTGCATATTTCAAAAACACCTTTTGCACGCGTTCGATCCTGTCGATTAAAAATTTGTAATATGGCCTCATATTGCACCCTATAGTGCACTCTACAGAAAGCAGAAATTTCATGGTATAAGAATACATCAAATGTATTTGAAGACAAAGCATGAAAATGATGCATTTGTAAATGACATTTCGCTTTTATGATTATAAAAGATTTGTGTGGCTCGAAATCGAACTCAAAAGTAATGCCGACCATTCGTTTGAATACTCTGTAAATTATATTATACCATAAAAGCTGATAGGTCTCCATTACCTCGATTACAAAGATGCTACTGTTTCTTAAAAAAGCACATTCCAACGGGGTGAGTGGTACAGATTCGTAGGCAAAGGCAGAAGGCGAAGAGGTTCAAAAGGGATATGAACATTGTCAAATATATATTTCCGCTATCAAGTGCCACATAAACAACGCAACAGTAGCAAGCACAACAGCAACAACAACAACAAAAAGTTGTATAACAGAAAAGGCATATTCGTTTTAAAAAACAATGTTGCCTCGGCAACAACAAACAATGTCGGTCGAGGGAGAATGTTCCTGTTTTATATAGGATGAGAAGTTTGTCTCATCGAAAGGATAATATGGCAAAAGGTGTAAGTAAGGAAAGGTGAGTGCATGCATGTATGGCTGTATGAATTTCTGTGTATGTGTCTGCATTTTGTGAAATGTTCACGGGCTGTGGGTGCGCATGAAAAAGAACAATTTATCAAGTGGCACGCATTTGACAGCTGAAATGGACTGCAAAAGTGCTAGAATTTTTTGAAACATCTACATGATTACATACATATATACATATATGAGCGCATACAACTAGGGTGGTTTAAATACTATATTTGAAAAAAATTCAATAAAATTACCAAAAATTTAAAAAATATAATTTTTTTAATATACAACATATAGTAGGTGTAGGTTTCACTGAACCAAGAAAAAACAATTTTTTTGGTTCAGTGAAACCTACACCTGCTGTAAATGGACAAAAGTCTAAACACCAAGTTTTTGTAGATTTTTTTGAATTAAGTGAATAATCCTATGTTCGAACGAGGACATTTGTTTTTTGAATTTTATGAGGACGCGAGCTTTTTCTTAATAGGCAAACGAAAAATAAATGAGTGCGCAAAAATTCAAAAAAAGGTAGAAATTTCAGCTAACCTGTTCTGCAGACAATAAAATGTATTGTTTGAGAGTAAAACATAAAAACTGTAAAACAACAATTGCCACTTGGCTATCGGAGTAAATATTTACTTCCTTAACGGTAATTAGCGAGGTAAGCAAACAGTCCACCGCTTCCTTAATTGCGGATACCTCCGCTTGGAAAACACTGCAGTGGTCCGAAAGCCTAAATTTAAGTTTGATGGGGGGCTCCTTACAGAATACTCCCCCACCAACCCTTCCGTCCAATTTCGAGCCATCCGTGAACATGTTTGCCATACCTTGCCGCCAAATGTTGCACCCCGCCCACTCATCAATTGAGGGTATATAAGTAGAAGACGGTCCGCTCGGACCTAGCGTGGGTGTACAGTGATCCAGCACCATGGGGTTGAACTCAAAATTTTTAAGGATGCTAGAGTGTCCGTAACTTAAGTCTAGCCTATGGCCGAACACCTTAGTCTGATTGGGCGCGTGCAGCGGTAGTTTTTCCTACCATGTCCACAGGTGCCACATTCAACATAGCGTTAAGCGCTAGAGTAGGAGTGGTACGGAGCGCCCCACTGATTCCAATGAGGGCAGTCGTTTGTACCCTCTCCAGCTTCTTAACTGATACCATCCTTTCTAGCGAGTTCCACCAGACAAGGACTCCGTATAGCAAGATTGGTTTCATAATCGTATTATAAAGCCAAAAAGTGACTTTAGGCGAGAGGCCTCATCTTTCGCCGATACCGCCCTTGCAACCATACAAGGCGATTGTTGCCTTCCTAATTCTCCAAACACTCTAGGTAACTATTTTGTATTTCCTCGTAAATAAGACGAGCTCCGTCTTCAGAGGATTTATCGATAGGCCGCAATTTGCGGTTCAATTCATAACTAGATTCAGATAACCCTGCATCAGTTCCATCAGAGTATCTAGAAACTTGCCTCTGGCAATAAGTGCCACGTCACCCGCTTAGGCAATCACCTTACAGCCCCTCCTCTCCAGCTCCTCCAGCAGACCAGCCATGACATTTCTTGGACGCTATCCCACCAATTACATGACCTCGACTACGCTGACGATATTTATCTGCTTTCATACAGACATTTCCGACAAGCAGGCCAAAATCGATCTTCTAGTCATCGCTGCACGAAACGTAGGTCTGGTAATAAACAGCAAGAAAACGATAGCAATGCGAATCAATAACACAAATTCCAACAAATTTATAATCGAGGGAGAAGCGGTGCAGTATGTTCAAAGTTTTCTGCTATCTTGGAAGCAAAGTATCGACTATCAGATGAGCTGAAGAAGACGCAGAAAATCGTCTGCGTAAAGCTAGGTCAGCTATTGGAAAGTTACAGCCAATTTGGAAGAGTAGACAAATTTCACAGAAAACTAAAATAAGAATATTTAACGCATGTGAAAAGTCCACACTCTAATATGGCAGTGAAACGTGGCTTTACAAACAAATACCTTTGGATTATATGTAAAGCTTTTGGGCCTAACACTATCCGAAATGGGGACTTGTTGCAGATCACCGAGCAAGAACTCATCCAAAAGGTGATAAGAGGGCATAAATGGGAATAGTTCGGGCACACTCTCAGAAATGACAGGGAAAGCATTAACGGAACAGCGTTGGAATGGAACCATCAAGGACAGAGACGGCCCACGAAATACATGGAGGTTTTCTAAACTTCATAGTTTAGAAGCAGTCAACCAAACATGGGATGTTGTAAAGAGAACAGCAGTTAGTCGATTTAAATATAAATGTTTTGTTGAAGCCCTTTGTTCCCGGAGCAAGTAAAATAAATAATATGGGAATAAAACCAATAAAATAAAAAATCAAATCAAATCATAAATATAATTTTCCGCATAACTCGACCTCAGCGCCATCTAGATTCATAAATCTACTAAACAACTGAATTCATAAATCCCACCGAAACGTATTCCCAACGGCAAATAAACCAACAAACTTTCAAATTAAATACAGCCATGAGAAGTTTCCACTAAAATCCAGAAACAAAAAATTTCCACACAAATATGGACATCCCTTATATAGGTAAGTACTTTCAAAAATTGATACTCATGGGAGCGACAAAGTTTACATGCCAGCGGCTTGTGTGCAACATTTATAGAATAAGCGTCAATTCATTCAAAACATAGAACAAATTTTCGACAACCTCTGCATGCTTGAGTGAACTTCACGGTGATCCCCGAAGGTGTGTTGAGGGTGCAAGTTGCATGTTGTTCGTACGAGTACTAGTGGGCAGTATATTGGGTTCAAAACAAAAACGGGATACTATTTTGTTCTAAAACAGTAAAAAAGAAATGTATTAGCAAATTGGTTTCGGTTGCTCTTTCGTTGATTTGAAGCAATTTTGTAATTTTGTGCAATCAGTGCGTAAATTTTGAAGCCTAATATTTTTAAAATACAATAATTTTAAAAATGTGCTCAGCACGTGGCGCTTACGGGCAAAGCTTGGAAAATTAGCGCACAAGAACTGGTTTAAGGGACAGATCTGAATATTTGCATTAAGTTGCGAAAATATTTACATATGTACTTTTGTATAGCAATAAAGGCATACATATACGCGCATATACACATATATACATACATTTTTATACTATCAGTAAAATGCAAAGCAATATTATACATATATGTATGCAAGAGTCTCTCAATAGGTGCGCTTGAACTTTAGCGGTTTAAGTATATAAGGCCCAACTTGATTCAATAATGAGTTGACAATTTTTCAATATTATTGTTTAAATTAGTGATTGTTAGTGTTCTTCGAGAAGAAAAATCATCTTAAGCTATGTGGCTCCTTTCTGGTTAAGTGGTTTCATAAACATTACAAATTTTGCGGACTTTGAAGCGCGTAAATCCACGGGTCATCATGTACTACCTCTACACTCCGAAGAAGTTACTGTTCGGCATGGCTTTGGTCCAACGGCCCTTATTGCTTCGAAGCAGCAGAACTTACTGTCAATGCAGTCCAATATCGAACGATGAAACCTAATTTTTTTTTAGCCTAGGCTGAATGGTATGGATCGCACAAATATGTGTTTTAAACAATATGGCGCCACTTGCCACACTGTAAAAGAAGCATTGAATTTATTGGATGGGCAGTTTACGGGTTCCAACATCTCGAGTGGCGAAGAAATTTACGAGCCCCCGAGATGGTGGGATCTCAAGCCATTAACTAATTTCTGTGTGGCTTTGAGAAACATCTCATCTATACCTACATCTGCAGACGAATGCAGTGCTAAAAGTCAAGATAATGCGTTTTTTATGAAATTTAGTTAAAGTCACGCAAAAGCGGACTATGTCACATATAGCAAATCGAGACGGCCATTTCCACGAAATTAGATTTCGCACATAATTCCATTGAATGCATACGAAAAAAATGCAGACAATTTCACTTAATATAAAGGGTGGCTAAATCTCAAGGGCCGATGTTGAATGTGAACGTGAAATTTTTGTCTGCACTTCATTTCACATTTTTCAATTTCAGACTAACTCAATTTGACCCATGGAAAGATACATAATCAAGCAACGCGTTAAAGTTATTCATGATTATTATGAAAACGGGCGTTCAAATCAAAATGCATATCGCGCACTTCGTGAAGAAAATCATCTTCAGTGATGAGGCACATTTTCACCTCAGTGGATTCGTCAATAAGCAGAATTGTCGCATTTGGGCGAATGATAATCCAATAGTGATTGCCGAAAAGCAATGCATCCACAAAGAGTGACTGTTTGGTGCGGTTTATGGGCCGGCGACATCATTGGGCCGTATTTTTTCCAAAATGAGGCCGGTCAGGCAGTTACTGTGAATAGTGTTTGCTATCGTGAGATAATAACGAACTTTTTATGACCCGAATTGAAGATATAGATGTGAACGATATGTGGTTTCAACAGGACGGTGCCACTTGTCACTCAGCAAACGAAACAATAGCTCTTTTGCACGAAAAATTTGATGGCCGAATAATCTAACGTCGCCGCGATGTCAATTGGCCGCCAAGACCATGTGATTTGACACCGTTGGACTTTTTTCTTTGAGGTTATTTGAAAGAAAAGGTGTACGTCGATAAGCCAGCAACAATTCAAAAGCTAAAGGATGAGATAATTCGGCACATTAACGGCAGAGAACCTCAATTATGCCTCAGCGTCATCGAAAATTTGGACCATCGGATGGAGGTGTGCCGCCGAGGCCGCGGCGGCTATTTGGCCGATATTTTGTTCCATACGTAATTGAGCCATACCTGTATTATCAGAATAAAGAGAAATGACAATAATTTCCTAAAAACATTGTATTTTATTCAAAATCAACACCGGCCCTTAAAACTTAACCACCAGTTACTTAAGCTGTTAGTTCTATTAAAATTCAAAATTTAAGCGCTCTTAACGAAAACCCCTCTATATCTGTAAAAGTGTGCCATATTTTTTGTTTTTTTTTTAAATAACCGTATCCAGTTTTATGCGTATACGGATTTAAATGTGTGAATTTAAGCATATACAAGTAGATTTGTACATACATAAATACACCCACATGTACGAGCAACAAACAAATGAGCATCCGATCTTGCTTGCTTGCCTGACTGCCTGCCTGGCTGCCTGTCTGAGAGCTCACTTGAGTGTATTTCCGTTTTGAAGCGATAAAAACCCATTCTGATTGCTGCAGTCCCCATTGTTCTTATTGCTGAAGAGTTCTTGAAAATACCACATGAATGGAACACATGTCATCGAAGTAGTCAGCTATCAACGCCTAGTTGAAAATTTCGTGATTTTTGTGTGCGCATTCCTAGCACAGGCTACCAAAGTTGTGATAAAAGTATACTATTTTGAGTATATTTCTTCGAAGTGGCTTAACAATCGATGGTTCTGGTAGCTATCTCAGGGTTATTTATTGATCGATATGACACATTTATTCTTAGTAGTCCCAGTCATGTAACCGTATGTTGGGTAGTCATGCAAACTCAGGCAAGTACATATATAAAGCGAGCCAATTCTTTTTTGTTTTTTGACATTGTTTCTTGCAGCTCCGGAATGAAATTGAATTTAGAGCTATAATCTAATGGACTTTTAGATCTGACTGTGACTGATCGAAACAATGTCGAAAAAAAATCTTACTTTTCGTTCGATACCAAGCAATTTTGGTATCGACACTTTTGAACCAAATACTGAGTAGTTATCGAAAACAATACTCATAATACTAAGGTAAATTTTGCTCGGAATTTTCTTGGCACCACTTATACTTAATATGAATGACCCTTACTTTCTTCTTTTTCTTATCTTCTTGATTGGCGCGATAACCGCTTAAGCGATTTTGACCGAGTTTAACAAAGCGAGCCATTCGTTTCTTTCTCGTGCTAACCGTCGCCAATTGGACATATCAAATGAAGCCAAGTCCTTCTGTATTTGCTCTTTCCAATGTAGAGGAGGCCTTCCACTTCCTCTGCTACCACCAGCTGGTACCGCATCGAGTACTTTCGAACTACCTGATCCAGCCAACTTAGCCGCTGGATCTTTATTGGCTGCGCTATGTCTATGTCGGTCACCCCTCGGCAGGTAATAGCAAGCCTCCGAATATATGTAAACCGTGAAAAAGCAAAGGCTGTAGGTTCCTCCATTTGTGGAAAAACATCAATTTGCACACACCAAATATGAGCAAGTGATCGGCCATGCTCGGCATACTCCAGCTTAAAAAGAGAGTCAAACAATATGGATCTTGCGGTGAATGAGCGCAAAACAAAGTACCCGTTGTCAACACATAAGGAGTCTTCACATCTTGAACAATACGTCAGTCTTGGCATCCAGCAATTTGGAGTTGTGAAGGACTTTATCTACCTTAGAACCACCATCAACTATAAAAATGGCATCAGCCAGGAGATTAAGCGGATAATAACTCTTGCCAGCAAGTTTTACTTTAGACTTAGTAGGCAATAGAGAAGTAGAGCTCTGTCTCGAAGGGCCAAGTGATACTCTACTAAAAGCTCATCATTCCTGACCTTCTAGATGGTGCAGAAGCATGGACGATGTCAACAGCAGATGAGAAAGTTTTGGGAGCTTTCGAGAGAAAACGTATCCGTAAGATCTTTGGTCCCCCCCACGTTGGTGAGGAGTATCATGTATGGTGGAATAGCAAGCTATATTAGCTATATAAGTACATGGACACAGTTAAGCGTGTGAAAATACATGGCATTTGTATGAACAAAGATGCTCCAGCAAGTCGAACATACGAAACGATCGCCCAAAAAGGAGGACGAGGAAGAGGAAGACCACATCTTCGTTAGAGTGTGCTGCAGGACCTGTCAGCGCTCAGTATTTCTAACTAACATCAGTGAGTGCAGGATATTTGGGCATACGGTTGAAGCGCCACCTATGTTTTTTTTGTTTTTGTTTTTTTTTTTGTGGGGATAGACTAGGAAGTACTGCAATCGGGTTTCCTTTTCAATTTTCTTTAAATCTACACGACCTCCGAGGAAATTTGAGAAGATCGTGGCCAAGGAGTTAAGATGATCGCTTCTTAACACATCAGCGCCAAAGACCTTAATCCTGATTCGAACGAAGGCCGGGCAGACGCACAGAAAGTGGTCCATGTCTCATCCTCCTCTCCACACACTAGGCAGAGTGCACTGTCTTAGATGCCTACCTTTTCCAAGTGCTTCGCCCACAGAAAGTGACCCGTCATCAGTCCAACCAGCTGGCTACAGTCCCGTCAGCTTAATATCAGGAGGATCTGCAACAGTCGGGCGGACAAGACAGGTAACATCAGTTTTATCTATCTGCAGCCTCTCTCAGCCTACCAGGCCGCTTATGGGTTAAAGTAACCCGCTTGCTATCGGTGGCTTTGATAGCTACAGAAGGGAGTGGCAGAACGGGCTCGGGGTCAAAGAAGTTGGCCTCAGAGCCCATCTTACCTAAAGAGTCAGAGGTCTCGTTACCCGCGATATCCACATGTCCCGGGACGCATGTTAGCTTCAGGATATTATGTCCACTGACACAGTATAGCCTCAATTTACAGGACTCAACTGCCCTTGATGTGGTTGGAGGGCTGTTTAAGGTCATGAAAGCAGCTTTGCTGTCGCTGTAAACACATACAGATCTGCTTCTGTATCTGTTTCAATCAACAAAGTTCATTGCTTCTTGTTAATCTCCTTGAATCACAGATGCATGCATTTCGAGAGCAAAGTGCAGTTTTATCCCACTGGGTTCCAAATAGACTCCAGGGGCGGAACCGTGCTCGGTCCTGGAGCCATTGGTGAAAATGCGAGAACAGTGTTTGCCGGGCTCAGTTTCAAAGTGTGATCACAATTGAGCCTCTGGCAGCACCACACTGTATCTCGTTTCAAGTACAACTCTTGATGGCATAGAGTTAAGGGGCATGGCGAGGATCGTTGGATCGAAGTCCATGCCTTCTCTTCTGTCCAATGCCGGACAGGGGCCGTACCAATTCCCATTGTGTTTCAGCCTGCAGATGGCCTTCAATGTCTCCCCATTGGATGAAAACATCAAGTGGTGGTAGACTAACCAGAGCAGCTAATGCCAGAAAAGCTCCGGTGGAACAGATGGCCACAGTACGTTGTAGTCCACCTAAGTAAGTAAGTAATATATTTATATATATTATTTTATTATTAGGTGCGCAACTAAGTTCTCGCTGTTGTTTTGATGAAAATACAAAATTTATTCTGAAAAGTGGTTACAAGTGAATCATTGAATCAATCAATTATTGAAAGTACTGCCCATCGCTGGCTACTACTTTTTCCCATCTTTCTGGTAGATCTCGTATACCGTCGCGGTAAAACTGTTCATCTTTTGAGGCTATCCACTGATCAAGCCATATTTTGATGTCTTAATCCATCCATGTCTTATCCATGTGCCATCGATCGGACGGCGCAACACCTGGAGAATATGGCGGGTGGGGTAGGATTTCCCATTTCAGTGTTTCTAGGTAGGTTTTAACGGGTTTGGTAACGTGAGGCCGACCGTTGTCATCACTTGTTCATGCCTCTGCGCGTATTGCGGCCGCTTCTCGCGCAGTGCTCGGCTCAATCGCATCAATTGAAGTCGATACCGATCCCCAGAGATGGTTCCGCATGACCGGGCATTCTCCATAACTTTATCTTCTTTGGATTGCTGTAATGAATCCATTTTTCATCACCCGTCACGATGCGATGAGGAGGGGTTCCTTTTTTGCCGCTGGAGCAGTTGTTCACAGGCAATAAAACGACGTTCAACATCCCTTGGTTTTAAATTATAAGGAATCCAAGTCCCCTGTTTCTGAATCATTCCCAAAGCATGCAATCGCTTGGAAATGGATTGGCATTGCCTCCAATTCAGCGTCTGCGAAGGTTTTTGGTCTTCTTTCACAGTCGACAACATTAAAATCACCGTCTCTGAAGCGACGGAACCAATCTCGGCACGTTTGCACTTACACTTAAAGCAGCATCTCCATAAATTTTGTGTAGCTCTCGATGCACTTCAAGCGCCATATTTTTCGAATAAAAGCGGAAAATCAACACTTCCCGCAAATGACGATTATTCGGCACAAAATCAGACATTTTCACAAAACCAAAAGTATTTGATACCAAAACAAAATCACTAATGTGTCGAAGCAGTTTGTTTGCCATATGTCTAAGCTTGGTTTACGATGTTTAGGTTATGTTAGAATTGACTAGCACGAGAACTTAGTTGCGCACCTAATATAATTTTTATAATTTTAATTTTGCACCATAGTCCGAGGAACGGGTATACGGCTGTGCTGTATATTTTATATTTTTTATAGTTGCGCAGTGGATATATAGGGTGGGCCATGTAAAATTTGCTTTTTGGATCGGCTATAAAAAAAAACTAATCAATATTTTTTCAAGCTTTATTTTTTGTTTTGAAGATTGAACATTGTCATTTATGAATGAAAAATAATATCGTTCAAATGACTGCCACGACTGGCTTTACAGTAGGCCATTCGATCAACCCAATTTTTAGGCACATTTTCGATTGTTTGGGCTCCAATTTCACGAATGGCAACTTCGACTTCGTGTTTTAAAGCATCAATCGTCTCTGGATGGTTCGCATAGCATTTGTCCTTAACGGCTCCCCACAAAAAATAGTCCAATGGGCTTAAATCACAGCTCCGAGGCGGCCAATTGATATCGGAATTTCGGCTGATTATTCGGTTTTCAAAAATGGTAGCCAAAAGTTCGAGTGTAACTTTGGCAGTGAGACAAGTTGCACCGTCCTGTTGAAACCAAATATCATCCATGTCATCCTCTTCAATTTTTGGAAACAAAAACTAGATGAGCATGTCACAGTAACGCTCGCCATTTACTGTAACCGCGGAAGAAGAAGAAGACTCACCACTTTGGAAATAGGTTTTCAATATTTCCCAATTTTGTTCAAGCGTATAGCATCCCATTTCGTAAATGTCAAGCCTTTAAATAAATTATGAACACATTTGACATGTCATTTGTGTTACCATTCTCAAAGAAATAGGTGGTTCAAAAAGCAAACGCTATATGGCCCAGGTTCCACTGTTGATATGCCATACAAAAACACTCCTGGGCACGAAGAGGCGATATCTACGCCAAATGGTCTTATATTTAGTTAAAACCTTTTTGAAAGATATCTTAATAATAATCTTGGAAAAATTTTACAAAATTACGTAGAATTTATGTGAGGGAAAATAACACCTGATTGGATAATTTCTGAAATTACGTTCAAGGCTTAACTCATATCTCAAACTATAATATAAAATTATCTACAAAACTAACCAAAGCAATTTAGAGCCTATCAACCACACTCCGGATTGCAACCGCCCGATATCTGTTAATTAACCTCAAATCTCTAATAGAATATATGTAGGAATAAATATTAAAACAAAGTGAGCAAATTAAGTTAAGCCATGAATAGATAATAATCTTATTATTATTATTATTCAATATTATATTATTACTCAATATTTGAAGTGAACTTATCACTTTGAGTGTTTGCAAACACACATTTATTCACACACACAGGGGTATGCATCTGTATGTGAATATTCAACATTGGGAATACGCACGCATATCGATTATGATTAGAAAGGACGCCCTTGAGTGTGCGCAGTAAGCCTTAATTTGTTTTTAATTGTTTATCATTCCCATACGCACATAGATAATTTTATGTGTAAATTAGCAAATCAGAAAATTGTATTACGCCTATGGTAAAACACATTTTTGTAAGTGGCACCCATTATAAATGATAGTTAAAAAAATGTTCTTTAAAAATCCACTTATTCAATCTAATTATGAGGGAATTTAATTAGCGCTATCTCAAATGATAACAACAATGTATCAACTGGCCAACTGACGTTTATTCACTTTAATGAACATCAGAGAGGAACACGAACTTCTCATCAAAAAAAAAATTAAAATTTTTTCCATTTACATGTACAAAACTTTTCTATACTAAAAGTAATAAAGAGTGACACTTTAATAAACAGGAAATGCTATAAAAAGACAAACAGAAATATTATCGTTTGATAAGAAAGTTGCATAAACACCCTGTTCAGCTACGTCCATAAACAAATTTCCTGCACAACCCGTGTAAGTAGAATAGCGTTACATGTGTGTATATGTGTATGTGCATACGTCATATATTTACCTACCTGCAATAGAATTCTGTGATTTTTCATTCAATAATGCAAACACAATGAACCCAGTGACTAATCAGGCATTTGAGTAGTTCATTTGTCAACATAAAAGTTGTAAATGCAATTCATCTTTTAAGAGGCCATAAATTACAGAAAATTACCCGGAAATGTCATTGACACCTTCATGCAAACTTAAGTGTGTACCTGAGAGCCTTCGCATTATCAGTAGCATTTTTCGAAAAATTGCACAACCTAAAATAATAAATCCATTGGTTGCGAACTTCGCAATGGGGACAAGACTGTATTTGTCAGACATCAAATTCAGGATGGATTGCGGCGTCGGCGCCTGTGTAAAGGCTTCAAAACTTTAAAGCCTTTTCGCCCGGTGAATGGGAATGGTATTTTTCAAGCCGAAGTTCTCGACACAAACGAAGCTTGCAGGATAATTAGAAACCATCTTCAACAACTATCGGAAGCATGTATGTTCTCATCTATCATCAGCCATCTAGCCATCACCTATAACCAATTCAAAAATCGTCAGACAATGCAAATACGAACTTAAGGATGCTTTAGCGCGCATGCCAGATATCACTCTCATCTGGATACCTGACCATAGGAACATTGAAGGAAATGAGAAAGCTGATAAATTGGCAAGGCAGGGGATATTCCAACATATAATATAACGAATCCGAAGCGGTAGAAATTGGCTGTCCTCAATGCGTGCACAAAGGGGAGATTTTCTCGCTATTCCAGTAGCAGGCCGTTGACAGATGAACTAACAAGGATACCTGCAAAATAACTAAACAAACGTAGCCCAATTTCATGAAATCCAGAACAAACGAGTGGTTAAGAAAGCCACGAGCTGACGTATTCAGAACTACGTCAACAATAGCCGGTCACTGGTCTTTGGGAGGCCAGGAAGATGGAGTGGCCGTCCAACGATCGATGTAGAAGCTGCAATCAAGAAGAAACCAAAGAAAGAGTCTTTCACTAGCTGTGTGTGTGTCCAAGTCTGGGTGCTCTACGACATAAAATGGTGGGGGAATTCTCGATGGCCAACTTGAAAGAAATTGCAGAATTGAAAATAGACGACATGGGCAGGTTCATAGTCAAACCTATGTAGATGGTTCGACTAATAAAAAGAAAATTTCGGCAATAAAAAAATGATCAGCCGGCAAGACAAATTGAGTATCCGAGATGAAAGTGCAAAAGTTAGATATTTTTTTGAAAAAATCTTGGGAAGCCGCTTCAGGGTCTGCGAAAAAGTCCAGCACAATGCGATTATTTCCAAATTTACTAAAGCCACGTTGGAGATTATTCCAGTTAGTATTGGAGTTCCTTAAGTCGGTTTCTATCATACGTCTCTAGGAGGTCTTTGGTCTACCACGGCTTATTGCACCTTTCGGATTCCAAGAAAGGGCAGATCTGCAGATTTCGCCGTCATCTTTGCGCAGTGTATGACTTATCAAGCTAAACCATCTGCGTTTGATGGTTAGTTCGATGGGGAGTTCATTGGTTGATTTCAATAACTCTGTAATAAAAATTATATGCGGCCACCAGATCCTTAAGATTTTGCGCAGGCAGGAGTTGACAAAAAGATTGCAGTTTCCAAATCAGCGCAGATGTTAGCGCCCAGGACTGGCATTGGAACTGAAAATTTGTAATTTGATCTTGACTGATAAAGGTTTTGAAGACCCCGGGCTTTATTTATTCGATTTGCAATGTCATTGGGTGTTCCGCCTATTGGTGTTATTTTGCTTTCGAGTTAACAAAAGTTCAAATGTGAGACACCATTCTATAACCAGTTCGAGGTGAATTATGTCCCATTCAACTTCGCTTGCTTGTGCACTAAGTATGTCTAAACTATTTTGTGGGTCCGAGCATTCGTCTAGCGAATAGTGATCCGTAAGGACACTCCCAAAGTTTGAGAGCTAAGCTTTTGTCATCCTTGGAAGCTCCCTCGAAGGCCTTCGGTTTGCAAGTGACCAGAAGGATTTCCCGACCTTACAAGTTTGGGTATTTGACCAGCGTTCGCTGAGTTGACGCGAAGCCCATCTTTCCAGAAGCAAAGAGCAGGTTGTCAAGGAGATCGCAATCCTCTCCTTTCGTGGAGCAACTACGTAACAGGTCCCTTGTCTAGCCAATTCATCCGCTTCGCGCTTTCTCGCAATGTCACTATGACCAGGTAGCCAGGTTAGCCTTATATCAAAAAAGTCAAAAGTAAAACCAGGTGTTCCCTGACCAGTTTTGAATGCATCGTAATTGAGCCAAGAGCCCTAAATGACCGCTTGGCTATCAAAGTATGTATTTACTTTCTTAACAGTTATTACGCAAGTAAGTGGCTAATCAGCTGCTTCTTTGATTGCGGCTATCTCTGCTTGGGACACACTGCAATGATCCGGTAACCTGAATTGGAGTGTGATGAGGAGATCTTGACCGAATACTCCACCAACTCGGGACCAAGTTCACCAGGCCTTGTCTCCAAGTGGTGCCCCAGTTCACTCCTCCCTTGAATTAAACGTAACTTGATTGGAACAAATTTGTTTTTCTAGGCGAGCCATTATCTGGCCTGCCAAATGTGTATCACGGGCACGGAATTTCGGTTGGTTTAGATTTAGATTTACTGAAGGTTTGCACTTCGACCTCATGGTATTTTGTGCTCTCAGTTGGTTTAAAGTTTTTCTATATTTTCGGTTGTTTCTGTATTAAGTATGAAGTACCTAATATCATCCCTATTTCAATATATTCTAATGAAATTTCGGAATTTGATAATTTTTGTTTTTTATTCGCTCTGAAATAATCCTAAATCCGTAATTCCGGAACTTTTTCTTGACTGAAAACAACAGACAATAATCAACCGTGAGAAATCAACCCTTTCTTGAATGGTAAAACATAAAAAAAGCTTCTCTAAACGAAGTGATTTAATAAATAACGCCACAAAGGTAACTTTTTAATGGCTCCAAACTACACTCTACTTGTTGGGAAAACATACAAAATATGGGAAAGATTTCTGGGGAATATTTGTTGGCAAACTACAAGTATAACTCGGCAAACCTGGTCAGATTTTCTATAGCGTCCCCAAGTTGTACATAATCGATATACCGATGAATGGTTCAGCGAGAAATGTGTGCTTATTCAAAGAACAGTTACGATCTGCGTATGCACACACCTTCGCATAACTTTCTGCAACGCCCCACAACTTAATGCGTCGCATACCAAATTTTATCAGCCCTGATAAACGCATGAAAACACGCGCCTGTGATTCACGTTTAGTGACGTATTTCTATGAACAAAAACAGCTGATGTTTGTTTTTGTTAGTTATTAAATAGATTTGTTAACAGAAAGATTGATTGAAATGTAGATAAGGAGCTTTAGAAGTTTGCAAAATTGCTACAAAATATGTGTTCGTAAGTCAAATAAACTTATCACTAAAAATAGTTGCTGATTACTTTAATAGGTGCTGGAAAATGGAATTTTTTAGAATAAAAGCAGGAAACAATTTTATAGAAAAAATAGAAACAGATATGTGAAACTCTCGTACGTGTTTGTACTCATATATGTAACTGCAGGTTGAATCGAGAATTTTGTACTTTGCATGAGGCTTTATAGAGAAAAGGAATCGAAAAGTTCATAGAAAGTTAAAGTTCGCAAAATTAATTCTCTACATTACCCGTTGCTATAAATATCTGAGAAAGAGCTCTCAAGCCTCTCCCTTTTTCCGTGCATCGGTCTCATATAAGCCCACCCAAAAACTTCAAGCAGAATCTAAATTTAATAGACAGGTAATTTCTTAGAAGTTGTGCTAATTTATGGTTAGTCAGATACCTACAAAAGTAGGTAGGTAGGTAAGTAGGTAGAAGTGACAGTCGGCCTCTAAACCAACTCACTTAGACCGTTGCCGAAGTAGAAGTTTTCCCGCTACTCCTCGTTAAACAATTTTATTTTGAGTGCAAAACCTATCAATCTGGTTGACCCTTATGTCCCTAAGGTCATCGGTATCATTCAAGAACGATGAACCGAAGTAACTTAACCTAGTGGCATGTCACGCGGGACAAGGAATAGAGAAGACTCTGACAGACTCTTCCTTCTTCTCATTATTTCTGCTGCTGCAATAGTCATATGGCATATGATCAAAGTGACTAACATGGGAACGTTTTTCTTTGACCGATTTAGATGCGCCTTTAAACGCCTGACAACCCATTCTGGTCAAATCCTTTTTTTAGCGGCACATGCCAGGCTATCAACCCATCTCGTGTTGGCTGAATGCTACTGTACCACGCAGTTTTTAGGTTAAGCGAGGTAAACCTACAACCTCCTTACCAAGAGGGAGACGAGTGGTAGAGCATTTTCTCGCTAATTTGTCTGCCTTAGAACTCTCTTTTATGCCCAGGCACACATATCAAATGAATACAGAAATATTCCGCCATCTCGTTAATGGAATTAGTAAAAACGCGCTTGGCTATCAGAAACCCACATCATTAATGACTAAAATTTCAAGAAGAAGAAGACAAACAATATAATATAATAATTCTCTATATCAGCAGGCGCAGAAAAGAAGTGGAAACCAAGATGCTTGGCAGCTGAGGAGCAGATGCTGGGATGATTCCACCTCATCCTCCATACAGCTGACGCAAGAAAGACCTGAAGTAATTCCGAGTCTTATGACATGTATACTCCGCAGACAGTGCCCCGTGTCACTGTGACCAGGTACCCAGATTATCTTTATATGGAAGAATTCTGTTGCAATCGAGAGAGAGACCAGGCATTCCCTGACCAGTTTCAAATGCACCATAATAGAGCCTAGCCGTCCAGCTTCGAGCCATCTGTGAACAGGTTAACTAGGCCCTGTCCCCAATTGTTGCCCCCGGTCCACTCCTCCCTTGGTGGAATATGGGTGGAGAAAGTTCCGCTTGGACTAAGCGAGGGCACTCAATGATCCGTCGACAAGGGGATGAACTCAAAGTTTCTGAGGATGCTTGAGTGCCCATATGTGAGATTGAGTTTATAGCCTAAGCCCCTCAGTCTGATTGCGGTACGTGCAGCGGCAATTCTGCCTGCGATGTCTATAGGTACCGCATTTAACATTACATTAAGCGCAAGAGTAGGAGTAGTTCGAAGCGCCCCACCGATTCCAGTGAGTGCAGACCTCTGAACTCTCTCTAACTTTTTAACTGATGTCGTTCTCTCCAGTAAGTTCCACCAGACAACGACTCCATATAACAAGATTGGCTTTATTATGGTATTATAGAGCCAAAATACAAGTCTACGCGAGGGGTCCCATTTTTTGCCCATTGCGCCCTTGCATCCATACAAGGCAATTGTTGCCTTCCTTACTCTCTCCTCAATGTTGGGCTTCCACGTTAGCTTACTGTCAAGGATTAGACCCAGGTACTTCCCCTTGTCAGAAAGCACCAACGGAGCGCTCCCAGGTTAGAATACGCGGTATTCGTTTGGATACTGTTTAATGCAGTCTATATTAATAGATTCGAGTTTGTTAAGAGAGCTTTTGTGCGCTTTTCATTGCGCTCGATGAAATTTGTTGATCCCATTCCGACCCATTGCTTACTAATAAATCTATTTTCCTCTATCTAGACTTGTCTAGACTGAGTCTAGACTTGTTATATTGTCGATGTGTTTTGTCTTTGATATTTGTGTGTGTGCTCAATAGATTGTCCGCTAAAGAAGCTTCAGTTTAATTATTCACTCACGCATTTTCCATTGTTATGAATTGTTTTTTTGTGAGTATTGCTAAAACTGTTAATGAGAGTAATGCTCCTTTTAGAAAGACAAAAAGAAGAGGAAGAACCTCATATTGAATTCGACTGAAACAATCTATCAGATTGAGAACACATCACAGCACTTTTCAAACTTTACAACCGGAAACGCTCGAAAGAACTCATGAACTTATCCAAGAGCAACCAAAGCATTATCGAGGAAATTCTGATAGGGAATTGTTGGACGAGCTATCAGCTGACTAAACTCGGAACTTATTTTTGTGAAATCAGCTGATAATGCAGAGTAGTGAATGAAACTGCAAGGCACATACTTGAAGAATGCGCTATCCACAAAAGAATCTTGGTTGGATATATAAGAACGGGCGATACGATGAATTTCAGCAGCTTATGCCCTATACCACAGTTTATCTCGAAAGTAGTATTGAAGTAATTATCTAAATCTTTGAAAAGGTGCAATAAATCCCAAAGGCACAGTGCTGTATAACAAACAATAATTAAATAGTGCGACAGCCAAAATTGATGCTGAGTCAAAGGACTTGGAAGTGATAGTTTCGGGTAGCAATAATACCTTTTTTCGAGCTTAGCTAAAATAAGGAAGATATCCTTAATTTAATCCTGTCAACAGATGATTGCTTAATTAGGTTAAGTTTTTGAAAAACAAAAGGCTCAGAACGATGATACAGCATTGTTTTTTATTAGCCCCCGCTGGATGGCGATCTAGGCCAATTTTATTTCATTTTATTCACTTCAGATATTCACCTAAAAAAATAAGAAAAAAACCATGAAATTCTAGGTGTTCCGATTTTAATACCCGCAACTGTGCATATGTATATTATCTTATTTTTTTATTTCTATTTAATGTTTAGCTATTTTTATCACTAAGCGAAACGAAAATTTACAAATTCAAAGCGTATGCAAAAGTCTTATGGCAATAGCAAAGCGATAAGAAAGTGTACATAGAATTATTTAGGTCAACTACATTTGCAATCAAGAAATTTTATTTCTTCCAAGTTTTACCGATTTTTGTAAATATAATTTAATTTTATATCAATACTTAATTTAATATTTATCTAATATTTTCTATCGAGCGTAGCGCGAGAATTATTATTATTATTAGAAGGCCATTACGCACTGCGACCAGAGCTGATCTATTGTGAAAGGCCTATTTTGTAACCCTAGAGTTTTAGGCTTTTTAAAAATTTTAGCACAATTTTAGGTCTGTTGTTCCAAAGATTGCATGGAGATACTACGATACCACCAAGGCGGTGAAGTCTCTGTCTGCCCAACGCAGGACATTCACAAAGCACATGTTCTGATAGACCAATATTATTTAGATGGTACCTCAGGCTGCAGTGACCTGTAAGGTATCCTGTTAAAAGACGCAGATCTACTCTGTTTAGTGAGAGAAATTTGTCAGATATTCCTTTCTTGGGACTTAGGAATAGTTTGGCTTGACGCTGACCGGCACAGTTTAGCCAGTGTGCGACAAGTTTTCTTTCTTCCCATTTCCTAAGGAATTCATTAATGTGGCCTTTTGTCAGTCCACAGAAAGGCTCAGGACCAGTAAGTTGCATATTTGCTCCTTGTTTTGCAAGGTCGTCAGCCATTTCATTTCCCTCATGCCCTTCATGTCCCGGAATCCAGCATAGTGTTACTATGTTGAGGTTTCCTAACGTGTTTAGAAGGTTTAGGCAATCATTTACCAATTTAGAGGTGATAGTTGTTGATAGAAAGGCTTTTAGAGCCGCTTGGCTATCTGAAGGTATGTAGATGTGAGTACCTCTCATTTTCCTGCTAAGGCATTCTCTCACACATATTTCAATGGCATGTATTTCTGCCTGGAATATTGTTGGGTAGAGTCCCATCGGAATCAAATTTTTGAATTGAGGCCCATTGTTCCTGCCCCTGTTCTGCCATTTTCCAATTTGGACCCATCAGTAAACCATAGCTGGGAGCCAGGTTTGAAAGTGATAGAGTTAGTTCTGCAGTCTGTTCGTTCATTAATTATAACTTAGAAGTTCCTAAAGAGTATTGGTTTGGGTGATAGTATATCATCCCAATGAAGAATGGGACTATGTAGGAAGTCTTCCAAGATCTTTAAATGTCCTTTCATATTCCCACTTTTAAGTTCAGATATACCTTTTAATCTTAAGGCACTCGAGCGAGCTTCCCTTTCAATTAGTATTGGAAGCGGTGGTATGTTCAGGAGCACACCCAATGCATCAGTAGGACATGTTTTCATAGCCCCTGTAATACCAACACATATCAGGCGATGCAGTTTGTTTAATTAAATTGCTGCCTTTCTTTGCTTGCCCTTGGGCCACCATGCTAAGGATGCATAAGTGACTATGGGTTTCACAACTGTGGTGAATGTCCAGAAGGTCATTCTAGGGTTTAGTCCTCATGTCTTACCAAAAATCCTTGTACAGGCAAAGAATGCCCTTGTGCCTTTTGAAGTAACTCTCTCAATATGGGAATTCCACGTAAGCGTTTTGTCAAGACTGACGCCAAGATAGTTCGCTTCTGTCGAGAGTTGAAGTGTTGTTTCATTAAGGGTCGGACATTTGAGATTTATGTTCCTGCTCCTAGTAAACGGTACAAGTGTTGTTTTGGATGGGTTAATGGAGAGCCCTTTTTCCGTGCACCATTTGTTTATTATTGTAAGGGCTTGCTGCATGCGATCCGAAATGGTTTCCTCATACCAGCCTAATACATAAACTACTAGGTCATCAGCGTAACCCTGAGTGTGAAATCCTAGGTTATTCAGTTTGTGGAGAAGTTCATCTATGACTAGAGTCCACAAAAGAGGAGAAAGTACGCCACCTTGAGGGCAACCTCTTGTGGCTTTAATAGATTTGATTGATAATTTGATTTGTTGTGCGAGAATAGCATTATAGTGATTGCTAAATTTTATCACGGCAAGTGGCTAAAAATAAATAACATTAGCTCGGGTTTCATTTCCGATATTTCATTTTAAAAAACTCTCAACCAAAATTTCCAACATTGAATAAAAAATGTTTAATTTATAATAATATTAATGAATATTAAATCAATTAAGAAATTTTTTTTCAATTTCAGAAGAATTGGCCATAATGTCCGAAATAATTAAATCAACTGGCGTATTTGAATCACTCGCTCTATTCTAAAGGCAGATCACTGGAATCCGCTTTGCAAACGAGAGAGACTTCGCAGTGGCTGCCTTCTTTGCTACTGAGCTGCATTTTTGTAACGCTAGTCCGAAGGTCGTTGTAAATACCTTAAATTGCATTGAAGCTAATTGCGTAGTGAATTTTTTTTAACTGTATGATTTTAAAGCTACTTTGTTTCCGTCCTATTTTTCGAGATTTGGAAATGTTGCTGAATTAGGAATTGTTTGCTTTGGAATTAGTTTTAGGGAGCCGTAGACTAATGTTTATTTAGTTTCGTTTTGATTTATGATTTATTTGTGTTTGCATGCTTTTGCTTGTCGCAATTTTATCTCGTCTGAATTCGGGCGCAACGGATTCTTACTTTTGTGTACTACTTTATCTTTTCAAGGTTTTTGTATACTACGAGTGTAATTGTAAATGTTGTTTGATGTTGTTGTTGTTGAAGTGGCTGAGTATATCCACTGAAATAATCCTAATTAGTAACCAGCACCGTTTTACACCGTTTTTTTTTTTTTGTTCTAAGTCAGATCCATTTAGTGAGGTCCAAGTATAGCAGCAAATTCTTTATCTCGATACCTGAGATCTCATTAATTTGCTGCATGAAAGGCTTACCAATGGAGCGGAGTCGTGCCCTGGACATTCACATAAGTAGTGGAAAAGACTTTCCTTCGCACCTTCCGCTTGACAGCTCCTGCAGATAGGATTAAAGGGTAGATTGAGTCTAGCTGCATGCTCCTCTACTTTCCAATGGCCTGTAAGTGTTGCAGTGATGCATGAGATGTTTGGCCGGGAGCATCCTAACAGATCATTCGTCCTTTGGATTTTGTATGACGGCCATATGTTTTTTGTTGTAATACATGTAGTTAGTTACTTCCATATTCTTTCGGTTAAGCATGATAGTGTGAAGCAATGGGTGATTTTATTGTGTTCAGTGAGGTGGAGACCGCCACCGCCTTTGCTAAGTCTAGTGTCGAACCTTTTCGTGCTAGCTCATCCGCTATCTCATTACCCCGTATGTTCCTTGACCGGGAACCCATATCAGAGTGATTTCAAGCCAATGACTAAGCATTTCCAGTAAATGTTGTTTACTTTTATTTTTTGTTTTATTTTTTTTTATATATATATTTTTTATGTTTTTTTTTTAATTTATTTGTTTTTTTTTATTTTTTAATTTGTAATTTTTTTTAATAATTTTTCTTTATAATTTTTTATATTTTCTTTCATATTTCCATTTTCGATATGATATTCAGTGTTTGAGATTTAACGATATCTACTTCAAAGCAGCTAATGGTAATCACTCTCAAAAGTAATGAAGTAAAATAGAAATTTGGATACTAAATGAAGTGAGCGACTCTTCATTTTTCGATGTTTGCAATATCAGTTTTATATTTTCTCCCTTTGGTGTTTTTGTAAGTAAGTTGTTTTACCAGCGCTCTTACGTAAAGCTTTTTACATACACACAAATACAAACACACATACGCGTATATCAAATTTTCGCCTCTGATTGCCTGCAGGTGTATAGAAATTATTTACCTTTTACTATTCTTTGCATGCGCAGTAGATGGAAAAATGCCCCCTTGATTAAACCTACACACAACCACACCGACTTGCATACGGTTACTCGTACACGTATTCCATGTAGCACTTAATAGCGAGACACGTGATTTTATATTAAATAAATTTCCGGCGACATTTCTTTACATAAATACTTCTGGATCAATCTCAAAATGAAAAAAAATAAGCACTAAAATAAACTAACTTTAGTACAAAAGTAAAATGCTTAGCTTAACCTTTTTTTATGCAAATTCCTTGCATTTGTAGAATGTTCGGAATATTGGAGAAATCGACGTATGCACGCGCGTCTATATGTATTTCCGGCACACAGCGTAACGTTTACACACGACGTTCATAAGATGTGGTCGAAAATAGTAAACGTAGTCTAAATTTGCTGAAACTCAATACACACTCTACATTCACTTAGGAAAGAAAGGGTGTGAAATATCGTACAGATTGACGAACTGCCACGCTTAGCCTTCTTGAGGCCGGGAATGTTAAGCGTTATCCGATTTTGGGTTGAAATTCGGGTTGCATATTGCCTTTACTTAGAAAATTATAAATCTTAACGATGGTGGTTGGCCCACTACCACGCCGACTGCTTTGATGAGGCCAATCCGTGGCAAAGGCGTCACAGAAAAATTATCATAAAAAGTAAGGGATGTGCAGAAACAACTTTCTGTTTCTTTTGAAACTATGTAACCCCACATACCGGGAATGCCGACTTAGATATTTAAATAAAGATACCTAAGTATTTTCTGATTAATTTTGGTTATGTGACGTGATACCCAAAACTTAACCGTTTTTAAGATATACGATTTTAAAAATTCTTTACAAAACATGTATTTTTTGTTTTTGCTGTACGTCCACTTTTATTATAAATTATAGTCCAATTTTTTTTATCTATTCTTAGTTGAAAGGTATATCAATTACAGGGAAACCTCCCTTGGGCGCACCGTCACCGTCAGTCAACTTTTGTCCGCTCAAGGAGAGGGCTAGATTTCCGGTCCATGTATTATTTCTATTGTTATAAATTCATCAGAATTCGAATTAGATTTCCCAAGGGTTTTCGATGACTCAAATAACGAAGCCAGCGTTGGTAGCAGCAAGTCATCTTCTTCTTCTTCTTTATTGGCGCTATAACCGCTTACGCGATTTCGGCCGAGTTTAACAAAGCGCGCCAGTCGTTTATTTCTCGTGCTAACCGGCGCCAATTGGACACACCAAGTGAAGCCAAGTCCTTCTACACCTGATCTTTTCAACGCAGAGGAGGCTTTCCTCTTCCTCTACTAGCACCAGCTGGTACCACATCGAATACTTTCAAGGCCGGGGCGTTTGTATCCATTCGGACGACATGACCCAGCCAACGTAACCGCTGGACCTTTATTTGCTGCGCTATGTCTATGTCGTCGTAAAGTTCATACAGCTCATCGTTCCATCGCCGCAGGCCAACGTGTAAAGGTCCAAAAAGCTTACGCAGTATCTTTCTCTCAAATACTTCAAGCGTCACTTCATCGGATGTTGTCATCATCTAAGCTTCTGCGCCATACGTTAGGACGGGCATGATGAGAATCTTGTAGAGTGTTAGTTTTGTTCACCGAGAGAGGACTTTACTGCTCAGTTGCCAACTTAGTCCAAAGTAGCACTTGTTGGCAAGAGAGATTCAACGTTGGATTTCAAGGCTGACATTATTATCGGTGTTAATGCTGGTTTCTAAATAAACGAAGTCCTTTACAACTTAGAAATCATAACTGTCAACAGTGACGTGGGTGCCGATACGCTAGTGTGCCGAGGGTTTGTTTGATGACAGGAGGTACTTCGTTTTATCCTCGTTCACCACCAGACCCATTCGCTTTGCCTCTTTATCCAGTTTGGAGAAGGCAGAACTAACAGCGCGGTTGTTAAGGCCGATGATGTAGAAGCCATTTTGAAACAAATCTCGTGTGGGGGTGACTGTATTAACGAACAGACGACAAGCACGAACGCCTGAGGTAAAGCCTCAAGACAAACCCAAATAGACGACAAGTCGATGCAATTTTCCGATGTCCCCTTGGTGACAAACCAATGGATGCTATCGATAGCCTATAACCCCAATACGCAATGAAGAGAGGTACCTGGACGCAGGTACCTGGAGTGTCTAAAGGGCATAAACACGGCTCCACCTTAATGAAATTGCTTTTAGCAGTCCCAGGGTGGAATTAACCGGGGAATGTTATAGGATTAGTGGGAGCATGCTCCACCTACCACTGATGTGACGGCACCTTTGATGATGTTTCTGACATTTTCGATATTAACCCCCTCTGCAAAAAAAAAACAAAAACACACATCGATATAATCAGCCTAAGCGAGCAACAAGACACTTTTATAGAAAATAGAGTCGAAGATGTCGACGTTGGCATCGATAATAATTTTCTCCATCAACAAGTTTTAAAAATCGCCTTGTCTAAAACCCCGCTTGATTTCAAATGGCTCAGAATTGCCACAGCTTTCAATGTTACGAGTATTATTAAAAAACTTATTTAAAAAACCTGCATTTTCCGTACGAACTTGGGGGTACCTATTTCCAGGACCATAAGTGTACATATCAACATAAATACATTTATCGAATAAAGTTATTTGATTCCTAACTGTGGCACTTCACTAAAAGTATGCGTCGGGTATATGAATGACGTTAGTCTCCGCCCTTCTCACTACTTTGTATTTAAAGAATTGCTATTAATTTAGCTATGACTACACTCGCCCATACGAGTACTTCCACATATATAAATATGTTTATATATTATATACAAATAAGTAAAAGTGCTTGTGAGTAAATTATGTGTATGGATTAGCATATGTGTGCATATGTTTTTCATATTCCACTTGCCTTCACTTTATCAATAAAAATGCAGAAAGAGCGAAAGCAAAGCTTAGAAAACCCGATATCACAATGAAGTGAGAAAAATAGCACTTCTGCTCACTTAAATTCACATATATTGAGATAAATAATCATATGAATTTAAATACATATGTAAGCATGTACTTGTGTATTAACTATATAATTAAAGAATAGGTTAGGTTAGGTTAGCCTGGTTGGCAATAAGCCACGCATAGACCTTTTGGTCTCTAGCGATACCAGATGGAGACCGACCTCTATGAATACCTAAAGTAGACATCATGTAGACTGTCAGCGCTTTTGGCGAATCTATGTAGTGCTGGGAGCTCCGCTTTTGAGACGTCCTCCAGACCCTCAAACAAAGGGGCTCCCGGGCATTTTAGTCGCGTTTTTAATAATGCCGGACAAATGCACAGAAGGTGTTCTAAAGTTTCCTCAACATCCTCTCTGCATTTCCTGCATTTGTCCGTGTTAGCAATCCCTATCAGCACTTTTTGCTATCTCATCTACTATTTCGTTCCCCATAATGCCTTTGTGACCAGGCACCCGTATATATGCAGCCTACTGTTTGCAGCTAGCCTTTCTATGGCCTCCCTGTTCCGTCGAACACTTTTGGACTTAATACAATATGAGCTTATTGCTATTATTGCTGCTTGACTCTCCACGTATATATTAATTGTTGAGTTCTTTTTTGTTCTAGTGTAGGCTAGCTCCGCGGCTTTCCCCTCAGCAAAAACTTCGGCTTGGAAAATACTGCTGTGGTCTGGCAGTTTGATAGGCTGCCTTATCCCTAGTTTTGAGCAGTAAATATCCGCTCCCACACCGTCTTAAGTTTTAGAGCCGTCCGTATAGATGTGAAAAGTTCTATGGGCAAGCTTCATGCCTTTGTGCCATCCCTCCTCTTCAATTGTATTGCGAAACCTTTTCTCCCAATTAAAGTACGGAGTCATGTAGTCCGTGCAACCTGAGCTCCACTTTTCTATTAAGCTGTGACCGAAGGTTCTGCATGTGAGTGCCCCCGCAGCCACTAGCCTCCTCGCGGATTTCGCTGCCAGGTTTTCCGCCATAAGGTCAATAGGTGGCATGCTGAGTATCATTCCCAGCGCCGCCGTTGGAGAGGTTTTCACCGCTCCTGTTATGCACAGAGCAGCACGTCGTTGAATCCTTTCCAGTGGCATTAAGTATGTCAGTTTTCTTAACAGCAATATCGGTCTAACTACTAAAGAATACATGAGCATACATTTTACTCAGAACATAGGCCGATTTGCGAGTCCGGCAGTAAATTATTGCATCTGTGGATTAGGAAACGCGTACTTGATTTTCGATAAGTTATAATATTCGCAGAAGTATTTCTCCATTTCTGAAGGGAATGGTGTTTTTCGACAAAGTCATGCACAAACTGCGGTGGTTGACTCACAATTGCTATACCAGGAAGAGTTTGCTGTGTTTTTGGTGCAATTAGCAGGAACTAATTTGACGACCAGGTTTAGCTTATAGGAGAGAAATTGTATTCTATCAGAGCACAGTCAAGCCACACACAAACACATCGATAGTGATTCGCCAGAAGACCTGAGAGCTTGGTTAGGAGATTCTTATGCATCCCTAACTGTCACGAAGTGGTTACTATCTGTTCCTATCTACGGAAAGCGATTTTGCTGGTGAAAAGTTCGCCTCAACAGAAGCTTGAGCAAATCGATTGTCTCAGTTTTTTGACAATAGGAACGAGAGTTTCTATGAAAATGGCATAATGGAATTACCTCCAAATTGGTGACAATTTATTGAATAAAACGGTGTATATTTGGCCTGTATCGGATATTTATTTAACTATGCCAAACAAGGTTTTCAGTGTCATTCAAAAATAACGGATTTTTTCTCGCCTAAAATTCTGACCAAATCGGACCGAGCATATAATACCCCAATACTTGGTTGGTTGGTTGGTTTTTGTGGTGATTCTTCTAGAATCCAACTAGCGCTGCCGCACCATTTTGTTGTCACATCCTTGTTACCAACTTGTTTACCAGTAATTTACGACATGGCTATATCCAGTCTGTGCGGTTTAAGAACCTTATTAGGTTGTTGACGGCTAAGCCAGACAGTTGTTCGAGATTCTCGAACAGCGGTCGGCCCAGGGTTAACATTCTGTCTCTCCATAGGGCAGGGCATTCACAGAGGAAATGGAAGATTGTCTCCTTTTTCTAAGGTTTTTTACAACTGTGAACCCCAATACTTAGCGGGGTATCCCTTTTGATTCAGAACAGCTTTTAATCCGGAATTCATAGAATCTACAAGTTTTGTTGTATAATCGGAACTAATTTTATACCATTCTTCCAATAGTGCTCGTTTCAGATCAGAAGCATTAGAAACATTGTGTTTTCCTTTTTTATTTCCCAGCATTGACCACAAATTCTTAATAACGTTGAGATCTGTACTCTGCACAGGTGACTGTACTACATGTGGGCAGTTCCAGACAAACCAAGTTTTTACAATACCAGACGTAAGCTTGGAATGGTTGCCTTGCTAGAACCTAAGCGAATCCCTAATGCGCATTTTATCCGCACTTTGTACCAAATTATCTTTTAGCAGATCCAGACACATCTCTTTATTCATGTTTCCTTCGATAAATGTTCGATTTCCGACGCCTGAATAGGACATGCAACCCCATACCATCACACTGCCCCCGCCGTGTTTAACTGTACATAGAGCGCAAATTACAAGGTTGAAGTGCAGTGTTTGGTTTTCTCCCAACGCAGAACTTCACATCAAACCTGAAAAGGTTAAATTTGCTTTCATCCGCAAAAACAATGGACTTCCAGAACAAAATGTCTTTGTTCAAATGTTGCCTGCAAAACTCTAGACTTTATTTTCTATTACGAGCATTAATCAACGGGTTATTTCGAGCAGTCCTTCCATGAAAATTTTCTTCGCGCAGAACTCTACGAACAGTTTCAGGGTTACAGATCTTGCCTAAGTATTTTTCGATTTCGTTCGTTAATTTTGAAGCGCTTAAAGCGGGTTTTTCTTTAACTTTGCAAACAATCCACCTCTTATCTGCATCATATTTTATTTGACGCAGATCTGCCCTTTTCTTCTATCCTGTTTTCGTGGCGAAACCTTTCAAATAATGCGCTAGACAGTTGAGGAACTAATAGCAACAATTTTTGCAATTTTTCGTTGGCTTTTGCCCTCTTTATAATGACGAATAACTCTTTTCAAGTGAGGCCAGCATTTCCATTTACAAAAATTTTAATTTTTCCAACCTTCCTTTACAAAAATTTTTTGAGAATTACTTAACGCGCTAAACTAAACAGAAAAAAATACATTTCACCGTTATTGCATTCTCAGAGAAAATATAAAATACTCTGCATCATTTAAGCTGTGAGTCACTGTACATATGAAATTATTAAAATAAAAAAACAATGATTCTTAATATTTTCCCGAAATATTTCAACAGAAGTCCTAGAATATAATAAATTTTATAATTCCGTTGGAAAAACAGTACCGAATTTTTGCACTCGAATGTAAAGGGTATTTCGAGAGACGCGCTTAGATTTTGTTGTAAAATAGAAAATATAAAAATTTAGATTCTTTCAGGTTTCACTATTTTTATTCAAACTAGGGTTCTTCACAATTATACGTAAAAAATTCCATAATTTAAATGGCCACCATGAACCCGTCTACAGATAAAATCCAAAATGTCCCAACAGTTGATTCATGAATTGTGAAAGAACTTGAATTGTTGAGAACGTCGAGATATCGGATATTGATGATCGACGTTGAAGGCTGTTCAGCAACACTTCGCACTACAGCAGCAATATTCTCAACATACCAGTTTTTGTTCTGCCAGTCTATCTTCCCTGGAAAGTCTACCATCGACCAAATATTTACAATACGCCAAATCTTGGAAAAGATCCACGAAAGAAGAATCGACACACACCATCTTTTCGTCGATTTCAAAGCTGCATTCGACAGTACGGAAAGGAGTTACTTGTATGCCGCGATGTCTGAATTTGGTATACCCACAAAACTAATACGGCTATACAAGATGACGTTGCTCAACACCATCAGCGCCGTCAGAATTGGGAAGGACCTCTCTGAGCCGTTTGATACCAAACGAAGTTTCAGACAGGGTGACTCCCTGTCGTGTGACTTCTTTAACCTGACGTTGGAGAGCATCGTACGGGCCGCAGAACTTAATCGCTCAGGCACAATATTTTATAAGAGCGTACAATTTTTGGCGTATGCCGATGTTATCGATATCATCGGCCTTAACAACCGTGCTGTTAGTTCTGCCTTCTCCAAACTGGATAAAGAGGCAAAGCGAATGGGTCTCTGGTGGTGAGCGAGGACAAAACGAAGAACCTCCTGTCTTCAAACAAACAGTCGGCGCACTCGCGTATCGGCACCCACGTCACGTCGAGGTTGTAAAAGACTTCGTTTATTTAGGAACCAGCATTAACACCGATAATAACGTACGGTCGTAGAATCTCTCTTGCCAACATGTGCTACTTTGGACTAAGTAGGCAACTGAGCAGTAAAGTCCTCTCTCGACGAACAAAACTAACACTCTACAAAACTTTCATCATACCCGTTCTAACGTATGGCGCAGAAGCTTGGACGATGACGTCGGATGAAGCGACGCTTGGAGTGTTTGAGAGAAAGATTCTGCGTAAGATTTTTCGACCTTTACACGAATATCGCAGACGATGGAACGATGAGCTGTATGAGCTTTACGACGACATAGACATAGCGCAGCAAATAAAGATCCAGCGGCTACGTTGGCTGGGTCATGTCGTGCGAATGGATACAAACGCTCCGGCCTTGAAAGTATTCGATGCGGGTCCAGCTGGTGGTAGTAGAAGAATAGGAAGGCTTCCTCTGCGTTGGAAAGATCAGGTAGAGAAGGTTATCGCGCCAATTAAGAACAAGAGAGTCTATCTTCCTTTTTCTATCCTCGACAGAATCAGTTTCTTGAAATTTTTCAACAACCTTTCAATTGTCAACAAAAATTGTCGAAATTTTGCGATATGTTGTTCTTAAAGATGGGCCAGTTTCATAATAAGCATCAATAAATAGCTTTAACGCGTTGCTCTATCGTGTAAAAATTGTGCATCTGTCTACTTAACACATTTCGAAGATGACATAAAAAAGCTATCGTCAACGAATTATTCACTACTGACATCTAGGTATCATTTTTGAAAGACCCTTTATATATCCAAATATATTTTATATAAAAAATTAAAGCTTCTTACTTACATAAAAAGAACGATCTCCCGTTAAGAAATTGCCATCCACGTTGCTGTCACCAAACAAATCGAAGTCGCAGAAGATAAAATTAATTTTATTTCACTTTTAGAAATTCTTTCCAAATTTATGTATTTATTTTTTTTTCACTTAAACTTTCTTAAACTTTAGAATTTCTGAAATTTTTAATAAATTCTGTATGACCAATTACTTATTTTTAAATTTATTGTTTATAAATGTATGTAAGTATGTACGTATATATATGTTGATGTATGTATGCATATGAGCAAATTTCGCTTGCGATCGTCGTTAAAATATTTTCTTGTTATACACTTGTTTTTAGTATTAAACAAACAACAACACCGGCAATATGTTGCGCTGCATGTCGACACAGCTACTGAATTTTTTTAGCGCACAAAACAAAAACAAAAAACACCAACTATACACTTCCAGCGCATATGTTTCTGTGTGTACTCGATGTACAAACATACATACGTACAAATGTGCATAGGTCGGTGTAGCACGCCGTTTTACAGCATTGGTTTGCGGTCACTTTTTGTTGGTTGCTTTCTTGCTTTCTTTTTATGTGGATTGTAGGGCATATTCATTCATTTGTTTACAGCTCATAAGTGCGCCACCTCTCAACTCTCTGCCTCTCCCACTATCTATATCTCACTCTCTCTCTCTCTCGTGCTTTCTCTCTGACTGAGGTTTGTGCTCTGTTCCGCGCTTGGGCTTGTAAAATGCTGTAATGAAAAGAGAGATGTTATGTAAGTTTGTATGATATTTATTTTAAAGCGTTTATCTACAGTTTTTAATTGTTGTTGTTGCAGAAAAAAAAAAACAAAAAAACCAAACCAAATCATCTGGTTCCTATATAAAATCGGTCCCTGAGTCCGAAAATCCACAGAATTTGTTTTCCTTAGAAATTTTTGAGATATTGGCAAATAACCGTTTTGGATTAGAGAAAAAATGCAGACCATAAAATTTTCCAATATTTATAGAGTGAGAGGGAAATACGGTGAGAAAGATTCAAGCGCTGCTTTTACGATATTCGAACTCTGCTTATTGGCTTCAAATATAATAGGCAAAGACGGAAAGTTGTGTCAAACAGTTGGCACATCCAGCTTTGATAAGAATACCTCCAGGAGCCAAGAAAGGCTGATTGACTTCACAGCAGCACCGAATTTTAGTTCCAATAGACAACAAATTCGGCAGGCAAGTGCAAACCTCCGAGTGTATTTCTGGCATGAAAAAGCTCCTTCGCTCGGAGTCAGCTTAAAACTGTAAGTCACTCCGGTTGTGGAGCAATGGGCAAAAAAGTGCGCCACAAATAGGAGGAGGAGCTCGGCCAAACATCTAACAGAAGTATACGCACTATTTTTTTTTTTTAGACAACAACTTCGAAACATCCGCCCACAAAATCAAAAGGATTGAATAATTCATTACCTGGTCACTGCCAAAGGTTGTATGGGGATATAAGAATGTGATACTCTGATGAAAGCTTTATGTCGAGCAGCTGCAATCGCAATTTAAGCAACTGGTAGTTTTAGCACTCATCTCTACTCGAATTTAGGAGCACACATAAAAACTCAAATTCCAGCTACCATATTTTTCGCATTGTGGAAGAAGTAGTTACAGCAGCGGAAACGTATCTAAGCAACGTACGCAAAATCTCGAACGGAAAACCTGACAGGAAGGAGTACATCCCAAGAAATCGGACGAAAAATATAGATTCTTAGCTAAAATCAAAGCCGGGATTCCTTCTTCCAGTGGCAGATATATAAGCTCATGAACGGAAACTTGGGCAGGAGAACAGCCCAAAAAATCTATTAGAGTGCCGAAAAAACTATTCTGCTGAAGACCTCCAACCGTGTCCGCGTGGACGACAGGTACCAAAGATGTTGTAGTGCTCAAATATATGAGCAATGTAGGTAGGAGGGCCTAGGGCTGCTGTAGGCCCATTGTGATATCACCAGAGCTGTCCACCCTCCTCACTCCACACTCTCTTCATTGAACCAGCCTGAGGCTTTAATGTAACTAAAAATCTTTGTTAGTTTTCATTTTGCTACTTCTGCCAAACTTTTTTCTAAAATATTGAACCTTCTTCTACCCAGAGCCCCACATAGAAAGTGTGTGCTACATTATATTCTATTTCAATGTCGATGCAGCTTGTACAGTTGTCGTTATAGGGTGCACTCAGTCTGCTGGCATGCCTGCATATAAGGCAATGCACTGTTAGAACCGCAAAAAGAGATCTCACATCCTTCCTGTTAAGTTTCAACAGTCGGTTTGTGCGACCCGTATTCCATTCTGGCCACGTCAACCTACTTGTCACATAGGCCCATGGAACGTGGGCAGATGAAGTGTTTGTCTATTAGTAGCGTACAAGCTGGTATAGGTATGTTCGCTTTAACTGGTTGGATCGGTACTGTGGCACACAATCTCACTAGTTCATGTGCTATGCAGATGTCTATGTCTCTGTGACCCGGTACTCAGAGCAGATTTATTGGAAAGCATTGTGTTAGTTCTGTTAAAACGTCGATAGATTTGATTGTAACGATTTCAGGGCCGATTGGCTATCTGAGTGTATACTTTTTTTCTCTTGTGGTGAGGACACTTTTCTTTAAGACCAACAAGCTTTCTCTGCTAGCAAGAATTTCAGCTTAAAATAGGGTACAATGATCCGGTAGCGGGAAGGAAATGCTGGCACTCTTCTCCTCAGAGTGAAATCCTTCGTCTACGTACTCAGTGGGCTTGGAACCATCACTATAGATACTGACTCTACTTCTATTCTCCCTGGCCCAATCTTTTATCGTTGGGAAAGTTGTGATAAATGATGTATATTAGTGTAGGTCTGTTGAGTTGCAAAAGTTGCGGGAAAAGCCAAACTCATAAAAATAAAACAACCTCGTAAGCCCACCTACATTCTAAGTACGCATGAAGCTAGTCCGCTAAAAATATCATTCGGATTGGAGGACCATAAGCAATGATATAGTAAACCTTGCCATGCCTCAACATAAAAGATTGACCTCGACACAGTGCAACAGAGAGAAGCCGCACAGATAGAGGCACAAGAAGACGAGCCTATAGCATGAAAGCTGGCTACAAATATGGTGGACCCTGACGTGGGTGAATAGAATTGGTCCTTTATGGATGCCGTTCTCCCGAAGTGATGCAGAAAGTAGTTGCGTTAAGGAAGTCTTCCCAGAAGAAGTGGAGGAATCGTTTTAGTGGCCACACCACACGACGCAGTGTACGACGGTCGCTGTAAGCGCGAAGGCATTTTGAACCCTACCTCACCCACCAAACAAAAAAAAAAATGCCTCAACTTATTAAAATAAACAAAAGCAATTGTAAAGTGCAAAGAAGGCGGCATTTGGAGCCGAAAGCTCTTAATTAACTTTGCCGTATCGCAAACGTGAAAACAAGTTGAAGTAACTCATAGCCAACATAATCAGCTCATATTCAGGAGCTCAATTTCTTCATTGAAAATAATACTTAAGAAGATCCGCAAAGCGCCGCCTTTGAACTTGCTAACGAGTTTATCCATCCTTTGAGAGTCAGCTGTTGGGGAAAGTGAAGCAAACCGGTTGCCTCACTAAGGCTGCATCCTGACCCGGAAATTGAGTTGAGAAGCACTAAAAATATAATGATTGGTAAATTTCAGAGTTGTAACACTTGAGGGGGAAAACGTCATAAAGAACATGAACATCAACTTTCGTCAGTTGTGAAATTGGTTTTTGTTATTGTATTTTTAATTTCCCGTTCCTCTCATAGCAAATTCTAGATTACCCGACTAAGGACTGTCATTCAAGCTGTCACAAATCCAAAATGCTCGCTTTTAACGCTCTAAAGTTAAGAGCGCAGCCTGTGACACCCTGTATATTGTTATTATTATTTTTCTGGAAATGATACATTTTTTTGAGGTTTACGTACAAATTTGACTAGCAAAATATTAGCTTTTCTCATTAGTTTATTATGCCTAATTGTTATCTACGTCTATTTCTTGATTGCCACACGTATAATCGCTGGGAAAGTAAAACCCAATAGAGCATTTAACGAGCTAAAAAATCAAATTACCCGCAATAAAAATGGTTCACTAAATCTGTACTTAATTACCTACTTGGGTTTACTAGTTTCTCTGTGCCAAAAAAAAATAAAAATAAAAATAACTAATAAAATAAAAAAAAAACAGTTTTTAAACGCCCAATAAATCATTTGCCACCTGTCAAAAATGAAAATAACTAGAAGTTTGAAAGTGATAACGCATGTCATAGTAACTAATGAACTAATGAAAAAGAATTAGATAAAGGGTGATTAAATTGGAGGTACTGTCAAAGTAAATATGTAATTTTTTTTGATACTCATTGACATTTCATCATGGAAACACTACCGTCTCAACAATGTTTCCAAATCGTGCCAATGTATTTATTACGAAAACCGACGCTCTGTGAAAAGTGGTCATCGCGTGCTCAGGCCAACTTGTGGTGTACATAACCGTTCCACCGAACGCACTATTCGGCACACCATCGGCACAATTGAGAATAATTTTTCATAATTGGATGATTTTCAACCGATTACACTACGTACAGCCCGAATTGAAAGGAGAAAGAGGATGGGAGTTTTGCCGTAGACCCAGAAGAATCGATTCGGCGCCGATCTCAACAACTTGGCCTATCTTATGACACTACTTAAGCGGTTTTACGCAAAGATCTTGGTTTGAAAGCGCATAAAATACAGCCTAGTCCAAGATTTGACGTCGGCCGATCATCCAAAGCGTCGTAATTTCAGTAGTTGGACTCTAGAAAAACTCGCCGTAGATCCGCATTTTGGGAGCCGAATTTGAGCGGTGATGAGGCTCATTTTTGGCTTCAACAAAAAGTCAAAAAGCAAAATTTCCGCATTTGGATTGAAGAGCAACTCGAAGCCTTTCAAGAACAGCCATTACATCCATTGAAAACAACTGTTTGGTGGGGCCTATGGGCCGATGATTCCTCCTTTGTTCAAAGACGAGCCTAGCCCCAATGTAATAGTGGATGGCGAACATTATCACGGCATGATAAACTAACTTTTGAGGCCGAAAATTGAGGCCCGTGATCTTCACAATTTATCTCTCGTCTCGGACCAGTGGATTGGCCAGCAAGATCGTGTGATATCACACCTTTGGTCTTTTATTAGTGGAAGTATGTAAAGTCTAAATGCTTTGTGGATGAACCAGCTTCAATTGAGGCACTGTAAGCTAACATTACTAAAGTTATTCACGAGATAGCGACCGAAGTTCTCCAGCGAGAGATTCAAAATTGGTTTTCACGGATGGCCGAATTACGACGCAACATTTAAAGTTATTATCTTTAAAAAATAAATGCCATGAATGGCTCTGATTGCCCAATCAATTTGAATTTTCATTGTTTTATTTCAATTTCAAATTCGATGCCTCTACACTGATCACCCCTTATTGGTTGGATTAAAAAGTGTTGACCCTCTTTCGATTTACCTTAAATAGTTTACCTTACTTAATTAGTTTCCTAACAACACCATCCTAGCGCTCCCTCTGTTGAATGAGACAACTTTGAGTATCTCTGCTGGGGCGAAATGCTTGAATTTCGTTTTTGACTTCAAGCTAAGTTGGAAGAAAGTTACCTTAGTTATTCGCTTTGGGAATAATTGGCTACAGCTACTGTACATGTCTAGGCAACCCTGGTTTGAGGGAAAGCACAAACAAATCAAGCAGAAAATAGCTAAAAGTTTGAATTAATAACTTCTCTAAGAGGATTCAACATTTGGAAGCCTGCCTGACTGGTCAATTTCTATTCAGCTTGAAAAACCTTTCTTTTACTCTCCAAGATTTCTGCCATTTACACTTGAACTGAGCGATAAAACTATTTTTAAAGCATCATTAAAATATTCTTAATTCAGAGATTTATTTTTACAAAATTTATTAAAGGTGTGTTTTGAAATGCCTGAAGGTGAAGACTTCATTGCAATTTTCAGCTGCTACTCAATTTTTCGCACTAAAATTTACTCAGAAAATCTGTTATCCGGCATGTCGTAACTATTCCACAGCCATTTCTGAGGTACTACACAATCATTTATTTGTCAAAAGTTTTCGGATAAACGGAAAACCAACCTCCGAAGACGAATCATCCGTCACCTAGACAATGCGAGCTCTTACGTATCGGCTCACACAACAGAATTTTTGAGCACCCAAAAGATTGAATTAGTGGGACATCCACCATATAGCACCTTCCAAGACGAATGCAGCAAGAAGGTTTTAAATATGTTTCAAGTGGGCCGGTGAAAAGGGAACGAAATAAAATTGTTTTATAATTTTATTTGGAACAGAAGGTCGGTTAAAGATGTCTGAAAAGTGCGGCTGAGACTTAACGAATATCCTTACGGTCAGACTATAGTCAAAAGAGATGATTTTGATAACGAAGGCAAATGCGGTGGAATACAAGAAATTTTCAAAGATTCTGAATTGGAGGCAATTCTTGATGTAAACTATAGTAAAATCGAGTGAAACCAGCACTGGGAAGCTAGTGACGGACAGTTGGTTTGCTTCTACGTTACCAGAACCACCCAAATTTATATTCAGCCAAAGAGGGTTACTCTAGCAATATTCCCTAAATATTTGAGAGAAATGTTTATGATCTTATAAAAACAACAACAAAACCGCTATTGAATGAAATTGGGTCGCGCAGAAAAAGCGTTCACAGCCCTAATAGATACACTACAAAGTTATTATCTTATCATGAGGAAATAATCAGAATCATTGAAACGGTAAATCTTGCATCACCGGTCATGCTCTATACACGGCTGATAGTCTTCCTACTATCATTAGTTTCGATCTATGGACCTCACTTTGACTGGACAGCATTTTCACTACTATCACCGCTAACTATGAAGAGTTCCTCCGGTGCGAAATTTGTACATTCCCCGAAAGATGAGGAAAAGTAATGGCAACGAGAGGCAATGATTTGAATTGCTTTAAACTTTGAGAAAACCACGACAGAAACCGATTTATAGCCGAATATCATAAAGAACCTCATTGGATTTCGGTATCAAAAGCTATTGTTCGTTTTCTGAGAAAATAAAACTCCATATATATTGGGTTTAGGAATAATTTTCCGTCCTTTCTTAGCCAAAATTACGAATGATTTAAACAATTAAAAATACAAGAATTGATGATATTATTTGAAGTATGTGCCATTGGAAGCTACAACTTAACTCCATCTTTCAGGCAGCATACGGACTCCTCTGACGAAAAATTCGACTTCTTTTGCCTTGATTCATTGAAACAGTTTATGCTGATCTCGTAAGAAATGAACCGCTCTCCAAAAATGGCTGACTGCATTGATCGGGAAGGATAGTAATCCGAAGGTTCAATCTCTGGGGAATACGGCGGATGGGGCAAGTTTTTCCAATTCAGTCCCTCTAAATATTACTGGACCGATTTAGCAAAGAGTGGCCTGGCGTTGTCATGCAGCAAAATCAGTTTGTCATGTCTACGGTCCCATTCTGGCCGCTTTTCTTTGAGAGCTCAGAGCTCGATTCGAACGCATTAGCTGCACTCGGTAACGATTGTCAGTGATGATTTCAGATGGTTTAAGGACTTCATAATAGATGATCCCACCAGATGCACAACATAACCTTTGAAGCAGGAATATTTTTTTTCGCTGTCAATGGACCTGGGTCACCTGGTAGGCTCCAACATTTTCGTCGGTTAGGGTTGTCATAATAGATTCATTTTTCATTGAGGTGACACCCAGTTACCTGCTTTCTGGACCATTACCATCGCGAGCAAACGTTTACCGTCGGTTGATCTGTCAACATCCAACTTTTTAGATATATATTATTATCAAGGGTTCGACATGCGTCTTCATCCAATAATTGTTGCAGTTGATTATCTTCGAATGTTTTCGGTGCTCCTTCGCGATCTTTATCACTCGCATCGAAATTTCCACTTTGGACGCTTCGAAACCACTCTTTACAAGTTGTATTTGGTGGAGCGTGATTTCCGTAAATATTGATCTATATACGACACATTTCAGCTGCACTTTTCTTTAAAAGGTAATAATCAAGCATGACTTCGCGCAGAATCTGTTTTTTCGGGACGAGATTTTTGATGTCAGATAAAAAAGGATCTTTCCGCTTCAAACGAATGTTAACTACTGCGATCGAGACCTTACATATACACCTTCGAATCACCAGTATATGACTAGAGCGAACACAAAAATAGTGTCATCAACGACAACTCTTTTACGAGGGCGGAAACTTATTCCCATACCCAATATATATAAAATGTAATATTATTTATAACTATTTCACATACATATATCGTATGCAAAGTGGGACAAAAATAATCAATCAACTTGTTTACTACAGCTATCTACTTCACAAGTGTCAAATATGATTGATGTGCGACGCCATTTCCATAATTATAAATCTTTCGATAGGGTGACTGCTGGGATTGCTTGACTATTTTGATGAGCCCAAAATGTCCATTATCCGTCTCAACTAGAGCAACTTTTACTTATAATTTATTTAAAAAATCGTATACTGTACTAGACTGCACGTCCCTCCAAAAAATTTCCCTATCAATTTAAACGCTTTTTAAGTACATTTAACTTATATTTGTTTGCAACTAAAAAACCACGCGCTTTTGTTAATTATTTCCAACCTTGAAGTCAAAAACGAATCAATTTTAAACGTCTTGTCACTTCTTGATTGCCAAACAGTGGCTAGTGATTATAAATAACCATCGCAAATGATTGCTGCTTGCGTCACTAACAGCAACAAGTGCATCCAACAGAAGTACGAACTTTTCGTCACCAACTTTTTATGCTATACACTGTGGTTCAAAAATATAAACTCAGCTTTAGTTTGAAAATTAAAAGAAATAGAAAAAAAGAAAAATATTTTTTATTATCTTTATGAATATTTCTGGAGTATTTCCGAAAAGGCGTCACCAACTTTTTATGCTATACACTGTGGTTCAAAAACATAAACGCAGCCTTAGTATGGAAATTTAGAACAATGGAAAAAAAAAATATTTTTTATTTTCTTTATAAATATTATATTTCTGGAGTATTTCCCAAAAGTCGTCACCAACTTTTTATGCTATACTCTGTGGTTCAAAAATATAAACACAGCCTTAGTTTGAAAATTTAAAAAAATTAAAAAAAAAGAAAAATATTTTTTATTATCTTTATGAATATTTCTGGAGTATTTCCCAAAGGCGTCACCACCTTTTTATGCTATACACTGTGGTTCAAAAATATAAACTCAGCCCAAGTTTGAAAATCTAGAAAAATAGAAAAAAAAAATATTTTTTATTGTCTTTATAAAAATTTCTGGAGCATTTCCCAAAAGTCGTCACCAACTTTTTATGCTGTACACTGTGGTTCAAAAATATAAACGCAGCCTTAGTTTGAAAATTTAAAAATATAGAAAAAAAGAAAAATATTTTTTATTATCTTTATGAATATTTTTGGAGTATTTCCCAAAAGGCGTCACCAACTTTTTATGCTATACACTGTGATTCAAAAATATAAACTGAGTCTTAGTTTGAAAATTTAGAAAAATAGAAAAAAACAAAAATATTTTTTATTGTCTTTATAAATATTTCTGGAGTATTTCCCGTAAGCTCCAGGTCGAATTACAATCAAAGTTTAGGAGTTAGAGCCTCGGTAAGTTCCGTTTATTAGGTCGGGTCGCCGTTTTTTCTAGACCTATATGGTATTTTTTTTTAATTGAGGCGAATATTCTTTGATGGATGCTTGGCTGAGTTTTTCTTCTAATTTGTGATGCGCGTCTTGATGTTGTTTCATAAATGGAGAGACTCACAGTTTTAAGTCGACTCCGAATGGCAGCTAATTCTTTGTGAGAATCTTTTTTCATGTCAGACACTTCCGAGGTTGTCATTGCCTGCCGAGTGGCAACTGGTATTGTAACTGGTATTTGAAAAACATTTTTCCATCATTCGGTTTTTTTTGTCCACAGTGAACTTCGAAGCCGCGTAAACCCATTGATATGATTTCTCAATTCATTTCAAGGTAAAATATTCTTGAACGATAGATTTTTTTACAATAAGTTTTTCATTACAATATTCTCTTAAATTTCAAAAAAATCTGTATGCGATATTTTTACAAATCCAAGGGAATTATATTCCGAGGACTCAAAGGAAATGAGCTCTCAATATCTGCGTTTTCAAAATTTTTTAAATGTAAATTTCTTAATTAAACAATTACAACAAATTGTAAACAATTTTTTAAAAAATATTATTTCTCTTAGCCTCACACCCGTGTCATTCATAATACAAATACATATATCACAAGGCGTTGAATCTAGCGTTTGGAATTTGATCTATCGATTTTTTGCCATAAAAACTTTGATGTGTCAGAAATGTATTTTGTGGTTAGTTATTTACAAAATAGGTTACTTTTCTGATGGGAAATATTAAAAACATTCAATATCTTGTCTTCGAAAATCGAATAATCAGCCGAAACGAATATGGAAATTTCAAGCCTAAAAGCTGTTGTGTTTTTTTGCCACATTCGACAATTTATTATGGAGCGCCGCTACACCAACTATCTATAGACGATTAAAGTGTTGAAACATGAAATCCGGATTTTTTTGTTCGTCAAGACAATTAGCAAGTACAGCACTCAGATGACATTAAGTCCATTGTACTGCACATGGATCCCTTTTTTTAATTTTCTTTAAATCTACCCGGCCTCCGAAGAAACCTGAGTTGATCTTGTGGTGTCAAGGAGCCAAGGTAATCGCTTCTTAACATATCAGTGCCAAAGATCTCAAGCCTGATTCGAACAAAGTTCGGGCCGACGCACAGAAAGTGGTACGCCGTCTCATCCTCCTCTCTACATGCTGGGCAGAGGGCATTATCTGAGATGCCTACCTTTTCCATGTGCCTCGCCCACAGAAAGTGGCCCTTTATTAGTCCAACCAGCTACCTACAGTCTTTTCTGGTAAATGAGAGGAGGGATCTGCGACAGTCGGTCGGACATGACAGGTAACATCAGTTTTATCCATCCGTAACCTCTCTCAGCCAAACTTGTTTGTGGGTTGAAGTAACCCGCTTGCTAACCGTCGCTTTGCTGGCTGCAGAAGGGAGTGACAGAACGGGCTCTGGGTTAAAGAAGTTGGATGGTTTAACGACACTCAACTACCCTTGAAGTGGTTGGAGGGCTGTCTAAGGCCACAGACAGATCTGCCTCTCCACCTGTCTTCCACAACAAAGTTCATTGCTTCTTGAATGGCATGCAAATCCATTTGAAACACAGATGCGTACATTCCAAGAGCAAAGCGTAGTTTTGTTCCGCTGGATTCCACGTAAACACCAAAGCCGGAACCGTGCTCGGTCCTGGAGCCATCCGTGAAAATGCGAAGGCAGTGTTTGTCGATTTCATTTTCAGAGTTTGACCACAATTGAGCCTCTGGCAGCACCACACTGTAGCTCTTTTCAAGTATGGCTCCTGATGGGGGACGCCTGCAGGTTAAGGGCATGGAGAAAATCGTTGGATCGAAGTCCACGCCTTCTCTGTTGTCCAATACACCGGGCAGGGGCCGTACCAATTCCCATTGTAGGCTGAAAACAAATGGCCTTCAAAGCCTCTCCTTTATTGGAAACCTCAAGTGATAGCAGACTAACAAGAGCATCTAATGCCGGGTCTGAAGTGGTAGAAAAAGCTCATGGAAAGGTTTACGCTTTGCAATTAATTAATTCATTGGAAAATATTTGATTGGATGAAAATTAAATTTCGAAAAACAGTGAGCCAATGTAAAAACAGCGCCGCCACAACACAAAATTACAATTTTATTTACTCCTTTAATAGGAAGTTTCATGGAAAAATAAGGTGTATTTATAACTATGCACCTCAGTATATTTCCAAAACACAACACCTTAGTGACAACCGAAGGTTCAATTGAATATTATAACATGAAAATTAACAGTTATCGCAGCCAACCAATCAAGAGCATGTTAGCCACATGCTTCTCAGGGTTTTCGCAACGCATTGCGACCTCTCTCGAATGCTCTCTAAGCAGAGACGAGTAGTGTTAATTGAAATTAATTTCAGTGAGAATCTAAATTGTTATGTGAGGGCGCGCTAAGGAGGGAAGGCATGTTCACCTCTACCCATATTTACGTTTATTATTATTCTTTGGGGTTATTTGAAAGAAAAGGTGTACGTCGATAAGCCAGCAACAATTCAAGAGCTAAAGGATGAGATAATTCGGCACAATAACGGCATAGAACCTGAATTATGCCTCAGCGTCATCGAAAATTTGGACCATCGGATGGAGGTGTGCCGCTTTTGGCCGATATTTTTCTCCATACATAATGACAATAATTTCCTAAAAAAATTGTATTTTATTTAAAATCAACACCGGCCCTTGAAACTTAACCACCCTTTACAACAAAATTTGTCAAAATGATTTTTTTTTATTTCCACATATTTTGTAATCTCTGGCATTTATGTGCGAGACACAATACTATCCGATGGCTCGTGGAGAGATGCCTGAGGAAGCAGACTGACGACATCGCACCGAGAAACATAATCAGCAGAATGCTCGAACGCGAGGACAACTAAAACGCTCTAATGAAATATATTGAGAACGTATTACCGAAAAAATGTAGACCTCGGCACAGTGCAACAAAGCGAAGCCTCACAGACAGAGACTTAAGAAGACGAACCCATAGCACGAAGCTGGCTACCAATCCGGTGGATCCAGATATGGGTGAATAAAAATGGTCCGTTATGAATACCGTTCTAGGCCCACCCCGAAGTAATGCAGAAAGTAGTTCCGGGAAGGGAGTATCCGCAGAAGAGGAGGGGGGATTATTTTAATGGCCACACTAATCAATGGAGTGAACGACGGCCGCTGTAAGTGCGAAGGCATTTTAAACCCTAACTCAACCATCCAAAAAGCAAAATGAAAACATAAAAATTGTCCATAACTTTTTGATAGTTCAGTTTGGTAGAACAGGGGTCGAGAATTTATACCATAGAAATATAATTTATTAACGATTTAGTTCATACTTGGAATATGTCGTGACCACACAAAAATTAATGCTTTTGAGAAGTATGGACTCACTAGATGTTATTCAGAAAATATATTAATATTTATGGTCCAAATTATGATCCAATAAGAATATATAGGTATAAATTACCTAAAAATAGGTGTTCTTGAAAATGGTGTTTAGAAAATTACTTCTATTCAATTCAAAGTAAAAAATGTGCGGAATTAATACAAATTTAAGAATCAATTTACTTTTGCTCGAAATTACCACCTTTGGTCTTGACTATGACCTTGAGACGGTCCAGAAACGAATCGCAAGCTGTCCGAATGTGACTTGCAGGTATTTTGGCCCATTCGCGGACAATGGCTTTTTTCAGCACCTCGAAACTGGTGAATCTTTTAGATCGAACCCTGCTCTAAAAAATAATCCAAAGAGAATAATCTATCGGATTCGCATCTGGTGAATTTGAGAGCCGTGGTGTGAACGTTGGGAGACGTTGTTTTTTAGCCATTCGAGCTTTGTGAGACGGTGCCGAATCCTGTTGAAACGTCCATGGTCTGCCACAGAAATGTTTGTCTAGCCACGGCTTCAAAGCAATCTCCAGAATACTTTTCCGATTTACCCGCATTTCGGCTTGATGAAAACGATTGGAGAGCGCCCATCTGCGGTTACATCGGACCAAACCATTACCTGTGGCGGATGCTGCCTCCTGGTGGCCAATCGATTACTCAAATTCTCGAATGAACAGTCGATCAAATAAACCCTATCGTTTTGTGAGGTTACGAATTGCTAAATTTGAAAATTTTTTCTCATCAGAAAACACAATGTTCGGAAAATGAACGCTTTCGGCCAGGCGAAGCAAGCCCATCTGTCTCTCAAGTCTGACTTGTTGCTGCTTAGGTGTGAGATCACGCGCCTTTTGGATCTTATAAGGCATGACTTCTCAGCTCATTTTTCAGTATGCACCGGTTGCTTTGGTCAGATATTTTCAGTTCTTTCGACATTTGATTGGCACTTTGTCGGGGATTTCACTCAAGTCGCTTCTTCAGTTTTTCAACCATTTCGAGTGACGTTGCAGTCTTTTGATGTCCACCTCCATGCTGTTTCGCGATGCTGGTAGTATCATTGTTACGAGTAATGTTGCGACAAACAAAAACTTTATTTACTTTAAGGTGCTCGAGCTCACGAATCAGCTGCGTGAGCGGTCTGAAGTTGGTTACACTTTGAGTACCGGACTCTGTTGTAAGCCGTGGTTTTTTTTTTATGAGGAGCTTTTTTCATAGCAGAAATACACTCAGAAATTTGCCTGCCCAGAGGTGTTCACTATTATAAACAAAACCTTTTCTATCATTTGGTGCTTCATGCCCACAAGGGGTTTGGAATCAGAGCTTTGTCGAAAGGTAGTCACGCACAGACTCATTCGGCCACAACAATACTTTCGATCCGCCACAACAATACCTCGATACCTTCCAAACTAGGATGGAAAATTTTCAAAATGAGGTCCATTCATAGCCGATCTCGATGAAAATGCCCAATTGACTTCAATTTGGTCAAATTTATTTTCTAGTTCATGTAAAAGGGATATTACGACAGGCCATTACTATGCAAATTTTGCTTCCAATTAATTAATTTCAACTTTTAATTAATTGAATTCGGTTCAAGTGAGTGCAGCATAATAAATAATTCAGCAGTTTTATACCTGAACATGCCGCCAAAACAAAAGAAATCGAAATGAGAAGTCAGAGAGTAGAAATTTTAAACTCTTACTCCCTTCAGCAAGGCAGGGGGTCATCCTTATAAAAACAGCTAAACTGGCATCACCGGCAACATGACCATCAACATCAGTCAACTGACGAGTTACTATCCAATTTTGTACGTTCATGCATGCATATACATACGTACATACATATATATACGTGTGTATGAATGGCTAAATAAGCGTGAAAAGTTTATCAAAAAGCAGAAATTCTGACAGGTTTTAAATAATTTAGTTATTTCGCTCAGTTGTAGGCCATGTGTTACGATTTTAGTATTTTTTTGTTTTTGGATTTTTTCTTTATCCATCTCTTTTGTTCACTACATACTTTGCTTTACTAAACATTTGTTTTACAATACATTCTTTGCTTTATTTCCTTAAACAGCGCATAAATGGTGAATATATGACTTGTATGTCACTAAGTTATGTGAAACTGGTTTTCTAGCTGAAAATATTACAGAGCTTCGGTTGACCGGCTGAATTGCGCATACTTTTGCCAAAAATAACAAATCAAGGAATCTATTTTTGGATTTAAACTTATCAAATTTTCATCATGAGCAGCTGGTTTGAAGATAAAAAATATCAAATGCGGAAAATGAGGATATATTAAGCGAGTTGCGAGGAAAACGGGTTGTTATTGTTGTAAAAGCAACTGGCAAACTAGCACAAAAGTGACAGTCCTTCGAGCGACAGACCAAACTGACGTGGGAAGCTAGAAATGAGGTTCCAAAACCACATTAAATTGTACTTTTGCAGACGAAGCTCGGCTAAACACTCGGCCAAAGGATGTACGCGCCAAGTATAGGAGTGAAAGAGCCATCAAATTATTTAGTATCTGATTCCCGCCAAAGTTTCCCTCAGGGTAGCTGATGCATTTAAAAATTAAATAAAATAGTCTTGGACTCCTTGGTGCACTCTTTCATGTTGTACCCAGCTTCTCTGCATCGAATGCATAGACCTGTTCCACTTCTGTCTTGTCTCTTGCAGTTTGATTGAAGGGGTCCAACACCGAAGCACCGGCAACACCGCTTCAGAGATGTACTAACTCTCATCCTTGCACTAACCCATCCGATTTTGTTGTTCTTGTGCTGGAGCCGTTGTTCCGCGCTTTCAATAGCGAGAGTAACATAAGCCCGTACTTATTCTCGTTGATTAGGTTTTGTGATCCTAATGTCGGTATTTCCATTAGTGCCAGATAGCATTTTCCTCACAACTTCATCGACCACCTTCTTCTCTATAACAGCATCCAAGTCTCTCATTGCTATAGGCGAAGTTGGTCTGAAGGTTGTAATGGAACAGACAACATTTATTGTTTCCTCTAATTGCTTCAGAAAATCTGGGTTAACTGTTTTCCACTTTTCTAATATAGTTCAAGTAAAAGAGCGCCAGTTTTGGTTCTTCTTATACCTTTCACCGTTGTGGTTTCTTCTGGAATCGAACATGGATTTTTTTCGGATGTTTTTGAGGATTTCAACGTAACTGTGACCCTCTACCTGTTTACTAATAGAGCCTCCGATTTTGTTTTGGTGCTCGTTCATTCTTGGTTTTGTTCTTCTTATTTTATTTGCTCCATCGCTCTCTGCACTCCTCTTGGCACGATATTGGGCCTAGATTTTGGCCGGCTTACCACTTGCCATTTCTCAGTCTCTCGCACAATTGGTTTCTTCGAAGTGTCGGGTACGACAGCACTTGGTGCAATTTCCACCGCAAAGGTGGATATTGTGTTCTCCTGTACAATACTTGTTTTTCGAGCTGTTGAGAGAGTGTCACCTCCGATTTCATTCGTGGACATATTCGTCAAGAGACGTACTTTGGCGGTTTTCTCTGCTTGAATTCAACCTCTTCTGCATTTTTTTTTTGTCGTCGAATAGTTCGTCTAACTCTGGGACGTCAATCTTTATATCCATGGATGTATTCCCATGCTTCAGTAAAACTGCTTTCGTCTTCGTCAGCACTCTTAAACATTTCTCTTCTTCAGCTCGCGTTTTGAGAATAAACTTCTGGCGCGGAGATGCAACTTTTTCTCTTGCTATGTTTGCGTCCTTTGCGGTTACAGGTGTCTGTATCGCCGCATTGGTCTTCATTGCATTTTTTTCAATCACTTTTGACGTTACTCTTACGACTAGTTCTGAAGGCGTTATTTCTTCTGCTGACGGTCAGTCTTTGGTTTCGCTCTGATTGGCAATGAAACATTTGTAAGAGGTGAAAGGGTTCTGCTTTAAATCACCATCAATAAGTATCTGATTCCCTCCAAAGTTTTCCTCAGGGTAGCTGATGCATTTAAAAGTTATAAAGTAAAATAATCTTAGCCGGCATAGCAAATGATTAGAGGTCTCAGGGTTGATACGATCTGAACCTATTCTCAAACTTTAAATGGGTAATAATAAACCAAAAACACTAAAATATTCCACCAATTTCTGTAAAGAAAAGCCTTTCAAATTAGTGTTGTCAGCTGATCGTCAATTTTGTAGCTAAACTGGCATGTGTGAACGTACTTTGAAAACCTTGCCTTTCTTAATATGAAAGTGAGATTATGTTAAAATGTGCCCAGTGAGCCACTTTTGGTAAGCACAACTGGCGCTCTGGTGGAAGAACCAAACATAATGTTACGGCCTGACCTCAACTTTTTGACAAGTTTGGAAATATATATTTTTTACTTAAATTATTTTTTTATAAAAAGAAAAGTGTACTCCCTCTTAAACGAACACTTAAGTGACTGAAAAATTTGTCCACTTATGGGAGAAAAGTGTAAAAAAAGCTGTTAATATATTTTGGGAGATTTGTCCGCTCAAGAGAAAAACATTTCTTAATAATTCTTACGGGGGTTAGGCGAAGTCAGAGATCCGAAAAAATGATGATTTTCAAAAATTTTTTGTTTTGCTAGTCAATTGCTTTATTTTACAAAAATAAAAACCTAGCATTAATACATCACGTTTCGACTTGACTTTAGCAAAATTTCAAAAAAAAAAGAGAATAATATATTAATAATTGTAAAATTTATCGCTGTTTGTGTCGATCCCCTTTCTCCAGAAGTCTCTTGCGGGGATCATCACAAGTCTCTGGAGACTCATCTAAAAACAGTCGGATAAGAGAAGTTAGTTTTATTAATAGATAATCTTGTGCCTTATCGAAGCTCTTTTACAAAATTAACATTATGAGAAATCCTTCGATCAGGCACGAGTTTTTTATGTTTTTCAAAAGCAGTATAAATTTTATTGAAATCTACCAAGCGGTTTTTAAGTTACAGTGATCACCAATTCAAAAAACATAGTTTTGAGCAAACCGCATTTAAAGTTTTGCTATCGATTACCGGATCGCCCGAGCGCTTTTTGCTAATTGTTGAATAACTCGAAAAGTATTTTTCGGATTCACTTTAAATTTTCACACAATATTTTTAAGATAATATACTTTAAGAAAATATAAAAAAATCCAATTTTTTGAAACTTCTGACTACCCCTAACCCTTTAAATATTCGTGGTATGTACTGAAAAAATGTCCGCTTATGGGACGTGACCGTTCGAGAAAGCTGTATGTTAGAAGAGAGTACACTGTATAATTCTTTGTATAATAAATACCATATCAATCGAGATTTCAAACTCTGTACCAGATTCATAAAAATTCGTCAAATTGTCATCAAAATTTCAAAATTTTTAGTCAGAATTAAAAAAAATGCCAAGGAAGTTTTATGGCCTATTAAAATTTAATATAAGAAAAAGCAAGTTTTTAGTAGCTCAAAATTCTCAATGCAAAATAATTTTTTCTCTGACGGTGTTTCGCACGATTAAAAAAATGTCAATTTTGATGTACATTTGTGCAATTTTTCTAATTTTTGTGCAAGTTTTGAATTTTGGATTTCTGTGAATTTTTTTTTTTTTGGCAATGTGCTATACTTTTACGAAAAAATAACTAATAATTTTTTATTCTGATAAAAAAATTTTAGATTTTGATGAAAATTTATTCAATTTTTCTACTCCTACTCTCCTAATCTCCTACTTTCCAATGGCCTGTAAGGATTGCAGTGATGCATGAGATGTTTGGCCGGGAGCATCCTAACAGATCAATCGTCCTTTGGATTTTGTATGACGGCCATGTGTTTTTTGTTGTAATACATGTAGTTAGTTGCTTCCATCTTCTTTCGGCTAAAGCATGATAGTGTGAAGCAATGGAAGCTTTTAATGAGTTGAGTGGGGTGGAGACTGCCACCACCTCTGCTACTTCTAGTGTCGAGCCTTTTTTGCTAGCTCATCCGCTATCTCATTACCCCGTATGTTCCAGTGACAGGGAACCCATATCAGAGTGAATTTAAGCCAATGATTAAGCCTTTCCAGCTCCTCTCTACACTGTAATACTATTTTGGATGAAATTGAGTTGGAGTCCAAGGCCTTTATAGTTGCTTGACTGTCTGAGAAGATAGCTACACATGCACCAACTTCCTTGTAGAGTTTTAGTGATTTGCATGCTTCTCTGATCGCTAACAGTTCTGCCTGGAACACGCTGGCATAGTCAGAAAGACGAATTGACTTGGATAGGTTGAGGGGCTCCGAACGGAAGCCAGCTCCCATGCCACAGTTCATCTTAGGTGTACTACCTAACAGACCGTTATTCGGCTCTGAGCGAATTTGACAGATATGCCAATATCATTCATTTTGTGTTTCACAAAATTTAGCTTAGGTGCCCCGTTTTATGTTGACTTTGAACAGAACATTGAGGGTCAATCACGAACATTCTAATTAGTTGTTTCGTTTTGTACCCGAACTTGCTTTGACAGTAACAGTAACAGGGATTCCCATTTTTCCCGTCCTTATTTTTAACTGTCTTCTGTTGTTATTACCGCCGCAAAATAAAATTAATCACCTCAAGCTTGAACATTTTGAAGTTTTCTTTTTTTGTTCCTTCGTCCGCCACTCAAAATAAATAATTTTGTGGGCCACGAACCAACTCAAAGTATGCAGGCTGCATTTTCTTGTTGTAAAAAAAATTTTTCAGCAAGATAATGGAAATTTAGAAATTGGCAGAAAAATTTGGTAAAAATATGCTGATCTACTCTTTTGAGTTGAATGAACATGGAACTTTCCGAGCGTATTAAGCGCGTCCTAAAAATGCCGTTGTTTCTGACGTAAGTCCTTACAACTCCCATCAATTCGCATTTTAGCCATTAGGCGCGCCTAGACTAAATGTCTTTTGGTAAAATTATATTTTTAATAGATTTGGTAAATTCACGACTGTAGGTGCAAAACGTTTTTTTTTTTTTTTGTTTTTTTCCAATTAGGAAGTTCCAATTCATTCCCTTATAGCAGTGAGCAAATTTTCTGGCTTTATTTTGTACTCAGTGGCGAATCCAGAAGACGCAAAAAATTCAGCAAATTTAATATTATCCGCGGTTTATTGTTGTATTCCGACCAGCTCAAGACTACATTCAGTCTTGTTGGACTAAAGAATCGAATATTTTGTATGGCATATCCTAAAAGTACATCACCATAAAAATATAAATTCGAAAAATCATAAAGATCGGAGTACTAGAACGAAAGTTACTGCCCGTGGAAGCGCGCGAACTTATCCATAAATGAAGTGCACGCAAAACTTTAGAAGCGATTATCTCGAAGTCGTGTTTTTTGAAAATTACTTTTTTTTATTACTCAAAGTTACAACCTCGTGAATCTGAACGGTTCACTTTTTATAAATATTTGCATAGTTCGCTGGAATTAATTTTTTTTTTAATTTTTCAACCCCTCAAAAATCGTTTTTTTGGTGCAAAGCGGTTTTCGTAACGAGAATTTTTTTTTTGGGTAAATAAACCGTTCAGATTCACTAAAAAACATTTTTCTAATAGGACTATGAATAAGTTCGTGCGGTTTTTTTTCGAAATTTGAAACTTTATTGACGTAAAATGGTTACAAATTTAATATTCAAAATATTGTTCATCGCTTACTACTACTTTTTCCCATCTTTCTGGCAATTCACGGATTCCCTTTGTGAAAAATTCGGTCGGTTTTGCCGCAATCCACGAATCGATCCATTTTTTGACTTCATCGTAATTACGGAAGTGCTGGTCAGCCAGGCCATGTTGCATCGATCGGAAGAGATAGTAATCGGATGGCGCAAGGTCTGGACTATACGGCGGGTGGGGTAGGACATCCCATTTGAGCGTTTCTAAGTATGTTTTGACCACTTGTGCAACATGTGGCCGAGCATTGTCATGTTGCAAAATAACTTTGTCGTGTCTATCGGCGTATTGCGGCCGTTTTTCTCGCAGTGCTCGGCTCAAACGCATCAATTGTCGTCGGTAGACATCCCCCGTAATCGTTTCATTCGGTTTCAGTAGCTCAAAATACACAACACCCAGCTGGTCCCACCAGATACACAGCATAACCTTCAGGCCATGAATATTCTGCGCCGACGTCGATGTTGAAGCATGGCCAGGGTATCCATACGTTGCCCGACGTTTTGGATTGTCGTAATGGACCCACTTTTCATCGCCAGTCACAATTCGATGCAAAAAACCCTTTCTTTTGTGCCGTTGAAGCAGTTGTTCGCATGCCATAAAACGGCGTTCAACGTCTCTTGGCTTCAATTCATACGGCACCCAATGGCCTACCTTTCGGATCATTCCCATGGCTTTTAAACGTTTGGAAATGGTTGATTGATCAACTCCCAAAGTTTTTGCAACCTCTTCTTGCGTTTGAGCCGGATCTTGATCGAGCAATTCCTCCAATTCGGTATCCATGAACTTTGGCGGCGCACCCTCGCGTTCTTCGTCTTCCAAGCCAAAATCACCACTTTTAAAGCGTGCAAACCACTTCTGGCACGTTCGCTCAGATAGAGCATGCTCACCATAAACTTCCACCAAGATACGATGACTTTCGGCTGCTTTTTTCTTCATATTAAAATAATGAAGAAGAATTCCCCGCAAAAACACATTATTTGGCACGAAATTCGACATTTTCAAGTGTGGTAAAAATATTGTTGTTTACGCTTCAAATAAAAAACTAATACTGACGTTTGTGCCTTACGACAGTAGCTCTCCAATGAATGTTTGGAAATGTGGATCGATGGAATAATAATCAAGTTACGCCATCTGTTGTAAAACCGCACGAACTTATAAATAGACCTATTACAATAATCATTTAATTTTTTTGATTTCAGTTGAGCTGCTCATGCGTTACCGTGATCTGCGTTTCGGGGGAGGGGCGATATCAACAATAAATAATAGCATTTTTTAAAATAAAAACACCAAAATGTATTCTTCGAGAGTAACCCTTCAGTATGAAATATGCCTCATTTGAATAAAAGAATAGCAATCGTCCATTTTTTCGGGCTCACAAAGTATGTAACCCCTTAATATCATACAATATTTTCGTTTTATTCTTTTAGCCTTTTACGTCTACTCTGATGATTTAGGGACGCATACATTTTTTGATCTATAAAAAATTTCACTCGACAGTCACTCTTAGCGACTCGCCGGTTTCTTGCACGATACGATTTTTTTTCTGCAGCAGACGCCAAATATTAAATAAAAAATTTTCATTTTGAAAATAAATGTCAAAAAGCGCTAAATCAGATATTTCCCTAAATAAATATAACAAAAAATATTTAGCAAAATTAAGCAAAAATATCGAATATTTCTTACAACAATAAAATTTGTCTACTTCCTTCATGCTGTTGTTATTGTTGATTTTCTAAAAACTTATATCGTTTAACACACTTGTGTAACGGTTAACTACAAAAAATGCTGGTAAAACTTTTGTGTGTTTATTCTTATTTTTATATACACGAAATGAAACTAAATTTTATTCAAATCTTTACTGAACACAATAAATAAGCAGTCATTTTTGCTTTGTTTATATGCAATTCTACTATTTTTTTTTTAAATCCACAGCGGCCGATGGCTTTTACTGAGAAACACAAATAAAAAAAAATCGTCTTAAAAAAGGCAGCGTACAATTAAACAAAACTGTCGATAGTTTTGGATTGCAATGACTTTCATATAATTATGAATTAAATTTTTCGCTCAACACTTTTTTTCTAAATAATATTTCCTTTTCCACTAGCCAAAAACTGTGTACGAAAACATCAATATTTTGCATGAAACACGCGCACTCATTTCTCTTGACCATTCGCCAATTTGCAATATTTAACTTTTTCTGCTGCTCTTCAGCGCCAACAGCAGCAGCAGCACTCTTTACAAACAGCTGATTTCAATTTATTATGCCATTTTTGCATTGCCGCACCTTGTTTTTGTTTTTGTACAATTTTCGTTGCCTATGCTCGCCGCTCCTCCATGTTCGCACAATCTCTTTCGACAGCCAACGAGACAGTGAGGCAGCAGCGAATATGGCAGCGGCAATGGCGAAGGCACTTCCTTGACACAAAATCACAGCATCAACGAATTGCAATGAAATTCGTATTCTGCTACTAATAAATATTAGATTTTTTCCACTTTTCCACCTTCCCGGTATGTGCAAGCGCATATAAACTGCACACATGTTTATCCTTTCAGCAACAACAACCACAACAAAAACCACATAAAACTACAAAAAAATAACAACCTGATTTTCGCTTTTGGTCTTTCGACGTGTTTGTACGTGTTTTCACCCACTCGTCCGACCGTTGATTTTGCTCAAATGCTTGGTTTTATAAGACTGCTAAATTGAAAGCTTTGCTTCTATTAAAAATTATATTCTTTATTATTTGCACTAAATTTTCACTACGCTTCTTTTTATTTTTTCATTAAATTCTTGTGTTTTTTTTTAAGTAATTTAGTACAATATCTATGTAAAACTTCTTTAACTTTTTCTTCACAGCGACACGTTTGTTGTTGCACTACGTAAGCGACGACACATACGCGACCGAATCACCAAAATCGTCAAAATTCCGTTTATAACTGAGTTCCAAGTCAGTTTTGACGCAACATATTAATGTCACGTTGCTCGGAGCATTGTTTGTACGTATATATGTATGTAACTCTGCTCGTATAGATATGTATATGTAAGGTTGAATGTTACATTAACGAATGAATGGGTAGCACAAACATACTCTTATTCTCAATACAAATTGACCATATGTTCAGCACGAAGAACCTGTGAGCCAAATACATAGCAGGCTGGGGATGCTAGCGACCATACAACATATCTATGCGAATAGTGAGCGCCAATTGCCAATTGGATTGCTTCCTAACTGCCGTACTCTCTCTCTCTCTCTCTTTCACTCTCTCTCTCGCGCTCCACCACATTTGTTTACCAGTTGTTGTCGCTCAATATTCATATGTTTATCACAGAGAGGCAGTCCACTTATAAGTTTTATATTTTGCTAGAAAGAGAACAATAGTCACTGCATATTTGAGAACTGTCACTGAAATTTAGTAGCGCGCTAATGCAACACTATTAAAAAAGTGACAGCTAAAGTTGTGGCGAATATTTGGCCACTAGTGTGGTTCGAATTCAGTTAAATTTTTTTTTAATTTTTAACAAAAAATTCTATGAAAAGCTCTTACATGGTTCATTTCTTTTACCATAAGTGGGATTGCCTTTTTTGTCATTTAAAATTTTCATTTCGAAAGTAGAAGCCGAATAAATAAAAATACTTAAAATACTCAGTTTTAATAGATTTTTACATTTCATACATTTTTTACCGGTTTATGTAAATGAAATATTGAAATAAAAATATTGCTTCAGTTTATCACTCCCCACCAAAGGTATACAAATCTAGCCGCTAGAATGTTTTTATAATTAATTAAATACTTCATCAGAGACCGCAAGTGCATGATTAGCATTCGGTTAGTGCGAGTTTGAGCAGTAAGATATAATGTAAAAAATTACTTCATAAGGTGCGTTTCATAATCATAAGACACCTTTGGTATACAATTTTTGCACTTCGATAAGCTCGCTTTTACTTTCCGGAGTAGCTTTTATTTGGCGTCATTTTAACAGTTATAAACTTAAGACTTCCATCAACTGTTTCTGGTGGGAAAGCTCACTCTATTTTGTAGAACCGTTAGCTTTTTCCAAGAAGCTGCACTTTTGCTAGTCTTTTCAGCGTTTCATAATGATAGGACACTAGTCGAAAATAAGCTTCTGAAGAGATAGAAAGTGCTGATTGTTCTTTTGGATGACTTTAATTATAATTTTATTCAATTTAACCTAAAATGCCGAGGGGTTCAATAATATCACAAGAGGAGCGTGGAAAATTTTAGGCCTACAAGGATTCAGGCTTGTCACTAAAATTTGGAAGAAATAAGTCGGGAACAGCGAGCAGTCATAAGAAAAGCTTCTAACTCGACAAAGTATTGCACAAACTTGGCCGCTGTTGTTCAAAAAAGTTTCAAAAACAACAGTTTGACGCACATTACAGAGGTTCAATCATTTAAAATTATCAAAAATAAGAGAAGGACCCCGTATTTTGCCATGGTACAAGCTGGCGCGTCTTCAGTTTGCAGAAAAACACATACATAGAAACCAACTGGGATACAGTAAGATATTTGGAATACTATATTTTTAATGTTTCCCAATTTCATATTATTTTTTAAAAAGGTTATATTTTCGGATGAAAAAAATGAAACCCTGATGGGCCCGATGGTTTTTTAAATTATTGAATAGATTTGTACAAGAGTGGATCTTTTATTTTCTAAGCGCAACTTCGGTGTAGGTTCTGTTATGGTTTGGGGTGCATTTACATCGAAAGCAACTCTTGAAATACAGTTTACATCATCGCGAATGATTAGTAGGGACTACAAAAACGTTTTGAAAAATAGTCTCTTTCCTTTTATTCAGGATAATTGGGAAGTGCCCCTCATTTTCCAGCAAGACAACACCCGAACCCACGTAAGCGGTGAAACAAGGCAGTATTTGACCGATTGATCCATAGAAACTATGGACTGGCCGGCGTGTTCTCCGGATATAAACCCAATAGAAAGGAGCTGAAAGTGGCAATTAAGCGAGAATGGGCTTCTCTACATGTAAATTTACTTAAAAAGTTAGCAGAATCGATGAAAACAAGGAATACTAAAATATTCTAGACGACAGAAAAAAAAATCGAAAAAATATACTTTTGTTAAACGATTACTTTAATTAAACAGTGTCTTATCATTTTGAAACGCCTCTGGAAATACGTTTTTGCTAAAAATTTTCTTTATAAATATATTCAAAAAAGTTCTAAATTCTGTAATGAAACATATAACTTTTGTTAATTTAATCGATGTGTAAAATTTTTAATTTTCTCTGAACTCTATAAATTAAAATACTTTGAAAAATTAGGGGTGTCTTATGATTATGAAACGCACCTTAGTAACAGTTTATTCTAATAGCGTTCGGTTCGACTTTTGCCATAAAAGGCGTCCTATAAAAACTATTGGGTGTTGGGAGGCGGCATGAATCGGTATGCCCAACCATTTGCTTGATACATTCAACAAATTGGAGAAGAAGATCGGCCTAATATGCACCAGTCAAGGATAATAATATTTTTATAAAAAATGAGCTCACCGATACGAGAAAGCTTGTACAGCTCTTGATCTGGTGAGCCTTTAAAACAATTATGGGATCAATTTCAAGCAGAGTGATTGAGAATAATTAAGTTTTTTAGCTAGAAAGATCTAGCAAATATTTTATAATTGGGACACTCAAAACCACGCAAAGAGATATACCTAATGCCATTATAAATCTTCGGCCTACAAATAGTGAAATTATTTCCTTGCTTAACTCAAAGGTTGATGTCAGGGTGGAAAATGTTGTCTACTTAGGGCTCAGCCAAGCCTGTTCATTGTTCAGAGCCTTTCTGCGGGGCATATGAGAAGAATCTCAATTTTTTGCTCTCTGACTCAAATTAAAAGAAACAAGGCAAGCAAAAAGATAACAGGCTCCTTTTCGAAGGACGACGGAGCATCTCATAGACTAAGCTTGCTTAGATTCAGCAAAAAATTAAGAAAGAAGCCATCTAATCAAGTTACTGAAGCCATAATTGTCCCACTCTCCGACCTGAAAGGCCTGCAAAGGACCAGCTTTTGTTAGAGCCAATTTACACGATAAATTTTCAACCTGGGGGGAAAGTCATGCGTGTAGAGGGAGCATACAGATCCGACAGGGGTGGTTCTCTTCAGATATGACCTAACAGTGGTAATAGGCAGATGCAGCTTGTGACATTTTGCATCAGAACAGTAACTGCCGTTGAGTGCAACGCTCAAACCGCCTCCCGACGAAATACTTAACGGCTGTACCGGGGGGATCGGTACTTTGACCATAGGAGGTTTAGTTCGGGTTAAAGTCCCATACTGACGTGGTAAGGCTTTCGATGCTTCCTCCTCATAAAAAAAAAACAAAAAACAAAAAAAAACATGGTCAAACCATACTCCTTCGCGACAAGGCCAGGCCCAATGTTGGACAAGTCGCCAAAGCCGCAATCCAAGAGCTCAAATGGGAAGTCCTTCAGCATACGCCGTATTTACCGGACCTTGCATCGATCGACTACCATCTTTTGCGCTCCCTGTGAAACCATGTGAAAGGCGTTACTTTCGATAACAAAAAAGTCCTTAAAACCAGACTCAATAACTTTCGGTTCAAAAAACTTTCACTATCAAGCCGTTGCAGCAGCTGAGAACAAACATTCACTCTCTGCTGAAGGTTGACGACGGAAAGTCGGAACCCATTTTCCCAGCTTTGAAACCTTTCCCAACTGAACCAGGTGCCTATGAACTGTTCCATGCGCTGAATTTAACTTCTGAGCTATCATATCGGCTGTCAAATTTGGTTCAGCTTCCACGAGTTCAAGCAAAGCGTCGGACTTAAAGACTTCAGGACGACCAGCGCGCGGGGCATCCTCCACGTCGCAGTTACCACTTCGGAATTTTGAAAACCACTTTAGCGCAGTCCTTACACTCACGGCATCCTCTCCGTGAACAGTGTTTATTTTTGCAGCATCAGTTATTGCATTTTTACTTCTTTTATAAAAAAATACAAAATATGCCTCATGCTTCTATCCGCGATTAAAATCACTTGTTGAATGCACAATATATCAAAGAAAGTATAAATAGTTCCGTTATATTCCGCAAATAATTTTTTGTATGCAAAAATCGTCCAAAGAGAAATTATGGGTAAAATACACACGAACTTATGGACTGACAGATACCTCTCGCAACTTGTAAGCTTCTCATTAAGGACGCATTAATCAGGTCTGCAAATCAAAGATGGATTAGCGTTAACACCTGTGAAATTGCTAGGCAAAAATGGCCAAGGCTAAATTTACGTCTGTCCAAGAGTATTATAAAACTGAATAGACTTCAAATCAGGACCTTAGTAGGGGCCCTCACAGGATATTGTCTCATAGGAAATCATGCAAAGAGATTAGGCGTTTACACGCATGATTTCTGTCGTAGCTGCAGATATGAGGAGGAGTTGGAAACACCTTTTTTGCACATGCCCAGGTCTAGCCAGAAGCAGGAACCGATTTTTAAAATCCTACTTCTTAACGAATATAGATAATCTATACATTTTAGGTATCAACATCCTTTTACGCTTTGTCAAAAGCTCAGGATGGTTTAATATGGAGCGAGAAATGTAGCTCAGCCCCCGCGGTTCACAACGGATCCATTTCGTGGTCTAAGTGGCATCGTTGTCTCTATATGCGATGCGGCTGCCAAACCTAACCTAACCTATGGGCTGACCTGATACTTTTTCAAAACTGGCTTTGTAGTCAGGGAAGAACAAACTTTGTTCGCCATTTTTAATAACGGAACTTTAACACAGTTTTAATTCTCGCCGTAAATTTTATAGTACACATCGAACGATAGCTCAAAGCTCAAAAGATTAAAAATTCAAGAAACCCCGCTACAAAGTTTTCACCTCCTAGGCCTCCCTGAGTAAAAGTAAACACTCATTTTTTCTAATAAGATACTGATAATAGATATTACCATAACAAAGAGTTGGTGGCCATTTCTGCATAGTGAACAATTTTTTTGGTGATTATGAGGTTCCTCCAGCACACGAGTTGAGTGAGCCCCGTTTCTAACACATTTGAGATTGCACGTAAAAAAAATTAAAGCCTTGAAATATTTAAACCATTTTTTTTCTTTATATTGTAATAAAGTATAAAATTTGTAGTTGTTTATTTAAGTGTTTTTTTTTTTAGTTTTTGGTTTTAAGTTTATACAAAAATTTTACACGCAGAACCAAATGCTTATATTCAATACACAAACACCATTCATATAAATTAATGAGAGATACACTTATTATATATGTATACGTTTGTATGGCTACATTTTTGCTAAATTACATCTACATAGCTGTATAATTAACATACATATGTACATATATGCGCTTACAGATTGATTTAGTAAAGTTTTGTGTATAATTTTTCAGATTTTCCAGTTGCTGTTTTTTGTAAATTGATCAGAAAATATATGTATGTATATTAGGTATGTATGTTTTGTATGTATGTATGTGCGTTTGTTTCTGTGCTTACTTTAAAAATGTTCTGTTTTTTTTGTTCTTTTCTTATTAATTTGGAAGAGGACATGCTTCTTACCATTGTAGGCGGTCATTTTGGGTGTAAAAACCTGGATAATAGTTTAGCCACCCCTTATTGGCATACCATAAAAAATTACACATTTAACATACACATGTGTATATATTTTTTTTCCAATTTCGCTTTCTTTGCTATTATTTTAAATAAAAAACAGCAGCTTGAAGTAAATGAACCGAATGTTTTTCAATATAATTTTTCTTTCCTGCTTATATTTTCCATTTTTTTTTTTTCTACAATATTTCCTAAATTTATGCTTTGCTTAGTTCTCAAGTGAAAAGGCACACATTTCTTTTTCACTAACACTTACACAACAGCGACTAAGCCTAAGGAACCAAATACACTGATAGAAGTTTTTTTATACAAAGCCTTTTTTATTATTTTTTGTTTATTATATTATTTCGAGCTAACTTGGGAATATTACAAAACCAGATCTTTATCAAGTAGTACAGATCCACAATTAACCATTGAATTTTTTTTTTTACTCTTAACATATTTTACCGTTGACACACTGCGAAATCCCCCCACTATGCATTTATGCTCTTCACTCGATTCGAGCCGACCTCTAGAAGACACTTAGATTGGGTTGAGTTGAAAAGGCTGCTGGCAATTTCACTAACACACATAGACTTTAGTTAGGCCCTTTGTGATACCATATGAATCCTAAGCCTCTTCTTATTCTTCTTGATTGGCGCGGTAATCGCTTACGCGATTTTGGCCGGTTTCAAACAAAGCGCGCCCGTCGTTTCTTTCTCGTGCTAACCGACTCCAGTTGGACACATCAATTGAAGCCAAGTCCTTCTCCACCTGATCTTTCCAATAGAAAGGAGGCATTCCTCTTCCGCTGCTACTAGCAGCTGGTACTGCACTGGATACCGCATTCAGAGCCGGAGCATTTGTATCCATTCGGACGACATGACCCAGCCAACAAACCCTCTGGATCGTGCTGCCTGTGTCGTCGTAAAGCTCATACAGCTCATTATTCCATCGCCTGCGATACTCGCCGACACCAATGTGCAAAGGTTCAAAAGTGTTTCTCTCAAAAACACTCCAAGAGATGCCTCATTGGATCTTTTCATCGTCCAAGCTTCTGCGTCATACGTTAGGACTGGTTTGATGAGAGCCTTGTAGAGTGTTAGTTTTGTTCGTCGAGAACTACTTAGTAAAATTAGTAATCCTAAGCCTATAGTTCCCTATAAAACAGTCTGTGTACTCAACGAACATGAACGAGTATCTGTCGAATTCTGAACTCTGCTCCTCGCTGCCTCTTTTCACTTCGAATCTTCTTTCCTTTATATGTATGTTTTCCTTCTTCTACATATTCCACCTTGTCGTGAATTCCATCTGCGTTAATATTCTCTTAAATTGCAATACAAAACAGAAACAAATTTGCTAACTTTAATATGGGGGTTTACGAGGGTTTTAGAAGGAAGCAGCTATCAGCATTCTTTAACCTCAGTTTCTACTGTCACCTTCTCGTGGTACACCCTAGAAAACCTGAGCAACTATAGCCGAAGACGAGGTATCCAATCATTCCCACGACTGTCGGTTATACGTAACCGGAACGACCCGGATTTATATTCGGCCAAGAACTGCCACTTCAGCAGGATTTCCCATTTATGGTATCCAATCCTAGTCGAAGGCATAGTCAGGTCTAACAACACATACTGTCACAGTTGTAAACAACCGGAGATACGTAACCGGAACGACCCGGATTTATATTCGGCCAAGAACTGCCACTTCAGCAGGATTTCCCATTTATGGTATCCAATCCTAGTCGAAGGCATAGTCAGGTCTAACAACACATACTGTCACAGTTGTAAACAACCGGAGAAAAAGGAAACAATCTTCCATTTCCTCTGCGAATGGAAGGACAGAACGTTAACCCTGGGTAAACCGGTGTTCGAGAGTCTAGAACAGCTGTCTGGCTTAGATGTCAACAACCTGATAAGGTTCCGGAACCGCACAGACTGGACATAGTCAAGCTGAAAATAACTGGTAAACAAGTTGGTAACCACGATATGTCAACAAAATCTTGCGGAAGCACTAGTTGGATTCTGGAAGAATCACTACTTAAGCCAACCAACCAGGTCTAACGAGAAGAAAAGCTTCGCCGGTACTACTTGGACATATACAAATTAAAAGCCTCCCAAAGCTCGAACCGTCTGTCTCGCAGCAAGCGTCGGCAAAAGGCGTTTGTTCTTCTGGTTAGAAGCGGTCTCACGCTATTGAGTATCTTGTCAGCTTAGCTGTGAAGCTCACCAGATCTACCTTAGGCTTGTAACTTATGGATGTACTCCATGTTTTTTGAGCTACAGGTATAAAAACATGAATTTTAACAGGAATACAGAGAGAAATACGAGGCATATAGTCTCCAAGTGGTACCTAGAGAAATGTGGAAAATCTATCTGCTACCCCAGTATGCAAGTCTGATTTGGAGGTGCCGAATTTGTCTTTACATGGAAGTAGTTCTACAACTAAAACCTGAATGGCACATAGAGCATTCGGGACAAAATGAATCGAAGATGATGATGATGTTGATTACTTTTCTTAGTGAAATTTATGGGAACGATTTGTTCTCATGGAATAAACGCTAAAGCCAATTCTGAAACAATCTCACAGGAGAAGCGTGATGATATCTGGATTTCATTGTGGGGCTCACAACAGCGTTGTGCGAGTCTTCCTATTAATTTGTGGTCACTAAGTAGACCATTGATCAGAAAAAAATTACTGAAAACAAAAATAAAAAATCTTTTGTGTCCGTTTTACACGCTTTTAGAGAAACACCAAAAAACACCATTTCAAATGAGACGAGGGACTTAAGGGGTTAGGGGTAGTCAGGATTTTCAAAAACTTGGATTTTTTTCATGTTCTTAAAGTATAATATGTATCTTAAAAATATTGTGTGAAAATTTGAAGTGAATCCGACAAATACTTTTCGAGTTATTCAACAAATAACAAAGGGCGCTTGGGCGCTCAGGAATCGATAGCAAAACTTTAAATGCGTTTTTCTCAAAACGATGTTTTTTGAACTGGTGATCACTGTAACTTAAAAACCGCTTGGTAGATTTCAATAAAATTTATACTGCTTTTTTTCAAAAATTTCGATTTTTTTTTAAACAATTAATATTCGGGCTGCCATGAGGGCAGCAAAAACGGCGTCTTGGAGAGACTTCTGTCAAAAGATAGAAAGTGTTTCGGAGACCAATAGACTCCGGAAAGTAGTATCAACAAGTCCCAGCAACCCAAGCTACCTCATAAAAAAAATTTACAATTGGACAACCAGCAGTGAAGAAACACCAGAATTACTAATGCAGACGCACTTTCCAGGTTGTCTCTGCAACGAAGACAGTAGAACCCACCCTATAGTTCACTACGAGAATCCCCCAACAAATTTCATAACGGAGGACAACATAAAATTTGCCATTGGCAGCTTCAAACCTTACAAATCACTGGGACCTGATGGAATCATTCCCGCTGATTTGCAACACACAAAAGATATGATTGCACCTACACTCGCCTTAATTTTTGCGGCAGCGATGCTTCTTAACTACATATATCCCCAAGAAATGGGCAGAAGTAAAAGTGGTATTCATTCCCAAAGAAGGGAAAACCACACACACGAAACCGGAGGACTTCAGGCCAATTAGCCTATCATCCTTTTTGTTAAAATCTTTAGAGCGGTTTGCTAGATGTGCATATCAAAAGAAGGATTAGCGACAAACTATCACCTTCCCAACAAGCGCTCCATGAGCTAGTTCACACAGTCGAGAAGCCACTTCACTACAAAGAATATACCCTCGCTGCATTTCTAGACATCGAGTGTGCCTTCAATAATATATATCCACTTCGCTAACGGAAATGGGAGTAAGCAGTGCACTAGTCTCGTTTATAGATCTAATGCTAACTGGGCGAACGATAATCGCAAATTTGGGTGACGCATCCATTAAAAAATGTCCGATCAGGGGTACACCCCAAGGTGGGGTAATATCTCCACTTCTGTGGAACCTAACTGTCAATAATCTTCTACAAGAACTTGACAAAATGGGAGGTAAAATAATATCATATGCCGATGATATTGTAATAGCAATCTCGGGGAAACACCTTCCAACATTATGTGATCTCCAACAAAGATCTCTCAACAGATTATCACTTTGGTGTAAAAGTCGAGGACTTGAAGTAAATCCCGGAAAAACGGATCTGATACTGTTTAGTAGGAAACACAAAACACCTGCTCTTCAACAAATATTCCTAGGAGGGAAACCACTTAAAGGAACAGAAAGGCCAAAGTATCTAGGACTTGTACTAGATAGGAAGCTAAACTGGGGGCTCACAGTCGCAGCCGGAGCACGCAAAGCTATGACCGCAATGTACTCCTGCGGAAGGCTTATTGGGAAGAAATGGGGATTGGAACCCAGAATGATACATCGGCTCTACACAGCAGTGGTTAGGCCAATTCTCCACTATAGTATTGTAATATGGTGGGATGCCCTTCAGAAGGGTGCGAACATCAAGAAACTTGACAAGGTTCAAAGACTAGCATCTGTTCTGATAACCGGCGCCATGTCAACCACACCATCGAAAGCAGTATATGCGACACTAAACTTCCTTCCGGTAGATCTGCAAGCAATATATAACGCACGCAGCGCGGCAACAAGGCTGAACACTCTAAATAAGTGGTCAAACACGGATTATGGTCACGGTAAAATCCTGGCTGGCGCTTTGGGGCTTCCCAGACTGGTGGACTATGAACTCCCGCCTATACTTGCCATTACATCGTTTACAACCCTCCTATCCTCAAGGAAAGAGTGCTAACGGGATGATATGAGACAGAGCGAGTCCATCCATGTATACACAGATGGCTCAAAGCACGAGGACAGGGTGGACGGAGGTGTATATTCCGAACATCTGGTGATCTCCTTCAGTTTTCCGCGCCCCGACTACTGCAGTGTCTTTCAGGCTGAACTGATGGCAATAATAATAAAAGCCGCGACACTGATGCGATATCCGAAAATGATATCTACATTTTCACTGATAGCCAAGCGGCGATAAAATCCCTCAGTCGACAACCTCCAAGGTAGCCATGAAATGCCGCACATCTCTTAACGAGATAGCTGCGTCATTTCACCTAAAGGTAACATGGGTTCCTGGCCATCGCGACATTGAGGGTAGCTGTAGAGCCGATGAACTAGCGAGACTCGGCACTAAATTGACTGATGAGTACATAGATAATGGCATAGGGATACCCTTACAAACATTTAAACTACTCATCCTTGAAGAAATCGTAAAGAAAGCAAACGAAAGATGGCGCAATGAAGCTACCAGCAAAATCGCCCGTCAACTGTGGCCCACTCCAAATGCTAAAGGCACAGAATCTCTGCTAAGCCAAAAAAACACAGTCTTAGCACATTGATGTCAGTCATAACGGGGCACTGCCTAATAGGTAGGCACGCCCAAAGGATGGGTGTACAAACACATGACTTCTGCAGAAGTTGTCTAGATGACGACGAGGGGGCGATAATCTCGCACCTACTGTGCCACTGCCCAGCTCTATCCAGACGCAGGTTTACTATTCTGGGTGAACAATTTTTTGATGGGATCCCTACAAAATGCTGTATATCAAAATTCTTTTCGTACGAAATACTGTAAATTAACGTAACAAAATTCTGCAGTGACAAAACTCTGTATTTACAAAATTCTGTACTGTCTTAAAAAAATTCTTTATTGACAAAATTGTGTATTGACGAAATTCTGTACTGACGAAATTCTGTATTATCAAAATTCTGTATTGAAAAAATTTTGTGTTGACAAAAGTCAACGAAAAAAGGAGTTCTACGCAAAAATACGTAGAATAATACGTATACGGATTGCGTAGCCGGAGTTGGACTGATGAGGGTTATTTTTTTGAAGAGCAGCCGAAGGCCACCCTCGCGAAAAGGAGTTCTACGCAAAAATACGGTGGATTCTATCGAAACTGAAGAAAAAAGTGCGCACTTTTTTTTATAAAATTTGTTGAATTTCTTATCATTTACTTACAGCATTTCGTCAATACAGAATTTCGTCAATAGAGCATTTCGGCAATACAGAATATTTTTTACAGAATTTTGAAATACAGAATTTCGTATACAGCATTTTGTAAACAGAATATTGTATCATACAGCATTACGTACCCCAGCCTTTTTTGATGAATTGGAAGATCTCAGTTCTACAGAAATCAGAGATATTTTAAAATTTTTGAAAATACATACACTGCTTTTAAGAGAGATAGGGACAAGCTCCCCTGAGTGTGTCCCACAGGACAACCGCTTCAACCCAACCTAACCTAAGTTCTCTTGTCCGATTGATTTTAGATGAATCTCCAAGGACTTGTGATGATCACCGCAAGGGACTGCTGGAGAAACGGGCTCCACACAAACAGCGATAACTTTTACAATAAATTTTTTTTTTTAAATTTTACTAAAGTCAAGTCGAAACAAGATGTATTAATGCTAAGTTTTTATTTTTGTAAAATAAATCAACTAACTAACAAAAGAATATTATTAAAAATCATCTTTTTTTCGGGCCTCTGACTATCCCTAACCCCTTAAAGCACATTTAAACACAAATTTTGTTTGTCTAATGAAAAGAAATCAATTTGAATAAACTGAATTAAAAACAACTGCAAAATAATTTATAAAAATATTGCATTGACATCATTTATTTATTTTTAAATATAATAAAAATTATAATAAATTTTTAGAAAAAAAAAAATTATTTCACTATTCAATGAATATTTTTTACCATATACATACATACATATGTATGTATGCAGATGCTTGTATTTATTAATTTTTATATTATAAAATTGAATTCTAAATAAAACAAAATATATAAAAAAAATTATTCACTTTAAAAATATATGTATGTATACGTGTTTATGAAAATAAATGTATGTATGTAAATTATAATAATATTAATCGTCCTCGCTCTCGCTCTCTCTCGCTCGCTCGCTCGCTCGCATACTCACACTATACATTTCTTTAAGTAAATAATACATTTTCACATATTTAAAACTTAAACAAAATATTAAAATAACTACGAAATACTTCGCTTAGAACTAAAACATGTGCAGATATACGCGCAGCAATCAACCAACTACGTATGAAATATTCATATTGAATTTCACGCAAAGTTCATAAAAATTGCTATTTGGGGCAATCGAAATACTCGCATATAATTTGCTAAATTTAATTATAAACTTATTTGCGTTAATTACGTTACGTTACGTTTTATTACGCACTACTTTTGATTATTGTTTTTTTAAATAAAAAAACTTTTTTTTAATAAAAACTTTGTTTTTAATAAAAACTTTTTTTTTTACAAAAAAAAAACATGTTTTTTTAAATAACATATTTTAAAACTAAATTTTTTTTTTAAATAAACAATTACAAACCTATGTTAAAAAAAATTAAAAGTTATAAAAAAAATAATAATAATAAAAAGTATAGTAATATTTTTTTTTTTTTTCAAAGCAACACAGGAATTTTTAAATAGCTGCAGCACGTCAAATTCAAAGTCAAAGTTCCAGAGCAGCCTATTCAAATCAAAGCCTTTGCGCTCTCACTATGTATATTTTATGCCAGCACGAAGCTTTTGGAATTCGCTGTTTTTAACAGCAAATTGTTGTTGTATCTGTTTCTTTTGTTTTTGTTTCCTTTTTTGGGTGGGTAGGTGGGATATTTCGCTGTAAATAATCGTAGGGGGGGCTAATAGTGGCATATTTAATATAAAAATATTTTTTAATCCTGTTACAGGATTATTTAAAAAGCCTAAAATAAAATATTTATATATAATTATATAAAATCATTTCTCGCAAAATTTTGCAATTAAACTTAATTCACTAAAATTAAAGGCAAATCGGGGATAAAAAGTGTGCTTTTTATGAACTTGCATACTCATACATATATTAAATTAATTATGGTTTTTTTTAAAATCACGAAAAATTGTAGCACATTTCTTTAAGGCATTTAAAACAACAAAAATATATATAAAAAATAATAATTTTATGCATTCCAAAATCACTGGTTACTGCTGGTGTTTGCAGAACGTTGTTGTTCTTTTTTATATTACAACAACATTGGAAGAATTGTAGCATTGAACCGCTTTCTGCGCCATAGACGGACACTCCTGGTCAGCCAGTATTTTTATGCGATTACAGGAGTTGCCCACTTATGGGAGCTATGCGCAATGATGACTTTACTGAGTAGCTCTACTCATGTATATTCTCTCAGCCATGTTTTTTAATGGACTAATGAAGCTCAAATTGTTCGAAAAAAACAAAAAAACGAATGAAGCTCAAATTGTTCGAATTAAAAAAAAGAAAACTAATGAAGCTCAAATTGTTCGAAAAAAACAAAAAAAAACGAATGAAGCTCAAATTGTTCGAATTAAAAAAAAGAAAACTAATGAAGCTCAAATTGTTCGAATAAAAAAAAAGAAAACTAATGAAGCTCAAATTGTTCGAAAAAAACAAAAAAAAACGAATGAAGCTCAAATTGTTCGAATTAAAAAAAAGAAAACTAATGAAGCTCAAATTGTTCGAATAAAAAAAAAGAAAAAACTAATGAAGCTCAAATTGTTCGAACTAAAAAAAACAAACAAGTAATGAACTAATGCAGCTCGAATAGTTCGTATTTTGTTAAAAAAAAAAAAAATTAAATGATATAATTTTGAAACCTTCGCTTTTCGAATTAACATAGATTATCCTTTCATAACAAGCTTTTATATTTTAAACTTTTGTTGTTTTTTCACGCTCAAACCAAAAACATACACAATTGCTAACTCGAACTAAAAACTATGTAGATATTTTTTTTTTTGTTCTTTGTTTTTTGAAGTAATTACTTAAAAATGCAAAACTAAAAACAAATATTTTTAAAGAATAAAAAATTTGCGCTATGACCTTAACCGTTTGAGTCCGAAACAGGGCGCTCGCGCTGCTTTTAAGATTTTATGCAGAGAAAACACAGTAGATACGCTTCGCACATTGCGAGCAATCTCACCGTCAGCGTTAACGATTGTTGAAGTTGTGCGCGCTCAGATTTACAAAGGCAAATACATCACACAATTTTATTGTAAATAGTACATATAGTACACCCAGTAAATAGTTCCAATAGCTGGCATAATAAAGGGTGGTTAAATTTCAAGGGCCGATGTTGAATGTGAACCCCACCTAAACGTCAACGACACCGTTGGACTTCTTTCTTTGGGGTTATTTGAAAGAAAGGGTGTACGTCGATAAGCCAGCAACAATTCAAAAACTAAAGGATAAGATAATTCGGCACATTATCGACATAGAACCTCAATTATGCCTTAGCGTCATCGAAAATTTGGACCATCGGATGGAGGTGTGCCGCCGACTTGACTTAATTAAGCCATACCAATATTATCATAATAAAGAGAAATGATAATAATTCCCTACAAAAATTGTATTTTATTCAAAATCAACACCGGCCCTTGAAACTTAGCCACCCTTTACTATAATAATGCAATAATACATTACAAAATACAATTCTTTATTGTTATTGATATTTCTCTACATAAAAGAAAAAAAAAAGTGCTTTCGCGCTGCTTCGGCTTTTATGTACTCATTTATAGTGCTCATTGCAATCGTCCATTAATGTTTTTTCAATACCCCTTGGAACTCAAACGGTTATAACAGGGGTCGACAAAGTTTACTCGTGCAAGCAGTGCACGCATCAAACGCATTCATTCTCTTAAGCTCTTGCACTCAGTGGTTACTCAGACAGCAACGGAGCAACATGAGCAGTGGTTTTTTGTTGCTTTTTTCTTATATCAGCAATACAATTTCAGTTATTCTGCGCTCATCAAAACAATAACACTTTCAATTTTGTCGACCTCTGTACTAAAAACACAAACACATAGCTGCCTTTGATTAAACAAAACAATTTACGTATGCGCAGCTAATCTATGATAGTAAAGTAGTTGTTGGCTTTCATTTTTTTTTTTGTTGAATTTTCTCATACATTTAACTAGTTTATTTACATTTAGTAGAATGTTTTTTGTTTTGTTTTTGTTTTGTTTTTTGTTGTTTATAAGAATGCGTTTTTTTGTTTGTTTTGTTTTTTGTTTCTTTACTTTTTCAGAATTTTTGTTTTTTTTTCAGTATTACCTTTAGTTAATGTAAAATAAGTTGTTGTGCGGTTTTGCATATTTAGTCTTTTCAATTTCATTACAATTTGTTTTTATGAAAGTAAAAAAAATGCGTTTCAAATAAAAATTATTTGCTTTAAAAAAATATGCCCAAGTATGCCGAAATTTTGAAAAATCCAATTTTTTTTTGCACTTGCTTGATTTTAGTTTTAGGTAAAAAATGCTGTTTTCTTCGACAGCCTGGGGCATTGCGCCAACGTAAATCCTGTCAATGTTCTCCATTTGATCAACAGATCTGCCTGGCTATAGATATCTGCCTGTTGGAGGTCTCAAAATGGCATCAAAGCGACGCATTAGAGCAACTTGGGGAGTGATTTCTTTGAAGAAGTAGAAATCATGCATTCAAAATAAATTTTATAAGTCACTTTTTTTATAAAAACTGAAACGCTTATAAAATTAATCTTGATATTTTTTACACCTGCTGTAAAAAACAAAAAGATTAAAAAAACTTTTGCAACTGAAGGTACTTTTAGGGTGATTGCAATTCTCCTAAAAAACGGAATCTCTCGCGAAAGCACTTTGTTAGAATTCATGTATGAATTTTTTGTGTTATTTTGAAGATAGATGAGTGTAAAAAATCAGCATGAATAGAATTATCACATCAGCGAAATCCGAGTCAGTACATACAGTCAGCGTCAAAAGAAAGTGTACACCGCATATCGATAAGTTTTGATTAAGTATTTGTTTTATAATTTCAGTTATTTTTTTATAAAAATATAGTTCATATTATCATTTTGTGATTTCAATTACTTTTTTCCCAAATACATATATAGTTCTTACTACAACAAAAATTTTATAATTTCAATTATTTTTTTATAAAAATATACAGGGTTGTTAATATTCGACGTACCCATCTGGCAACCCTGTATCTTTTGACAGAGACGTCAGATCGCTTAATAACATACCGCGTTGGAAGCGTCAGTCCAAGCAGATGTTTACCATGGAACAGTACACGCCACGCGAGCGCTCCCAAATTGTTGAAATTTACATCCAACAAAAGAAGTCAATTGTGAAAGCTCAACGTGCGTATAAAAAATTAAGTAATGTGAAAAGTGCGCCTTCTAAGAACACCATTAAACGTCTGTACGAAAGGTTTTCGACTGGTGATGCGACCCAGGCGATCGGAGGAGAACATTGCTCTTGTACGGGCCAGTGTTGAGACGTCGCCAGGGCCATCCCAAAATCGCCGTTGTCAGCAGTTGGGCATTGCTCGGACCACTTTACAACGGATTATCCGCATTGATTTGCATTTATTCCCGTATAAGATTCAATTGACGCAAGGATAGTTGCCTGCGGAAAAGCCTGGTCGATTGGAATGGGCCCAAAAAACACATGGGTCCGTCGAGTATGGGCAACCCTGTAGTTCATACTACAACAAAAATTTTGTAATTTCAATAACTTTTCTATAAAAATATACTTCATTCTACAACAAAAAACATATAAAACAAACTTTCGAAATTTGTATCGTATAAAATTTGTCAAAATTCGGCAAATTTTACTCAAAATTTCAAATTTTATACTCAGAATTTTAAGAAAGATTTCGGGTATGTAATTTTATAGCTCATTGAATTTTGGTATAATAAAATGCAAGATTCAAGTGGTTCAAAAATTGCGTTGATTTTTGAAAATTTTTTCCGCTGACGCTGTTGGGTGTTTCATATAAAAAAAACTGAAAATGCACAAGATCACGACGAAAAAAAAATTCTAAAAAATCAGCGTGATTTTTGATCTACTTGAAACATGCACTTTATTAGACCGAAATTCAATGGGCTACAAAATTGCATACTAGAAATTTTCGCAGAAACTCTTAATTAGTAGGAAAAATTTGATGAAAATTGCCGATTTTTTTTTAATTTTAGGCAAAGTTCGAAAGTTTGGTTTATATGGTTTTTTGGTAGTATGAATAAAAACAAAAAAAATTGAAATTACAAAATAGATAAATTAATAGTGAAAACTCTTTGAAAAAATTAGTTAGTAGTAAAAAGTTGATGAAAATTTGCTGAATTTCTACAAATTTTATCAAAAGTTCGAAAGTTTGTTTAGAAGGTTTTTGTTGTAGTTAGTATGAGCTATATTTTTGTAAAAAAAAATATTGAATATACAAAATAAATAAATTAATAGTCAAAACTTTTCAATATGCAGCGCACAAATTCTTTTTTTACGTTGACTGTATATGCACACAGAAACACCAAAGAAATAAAGTCAGCTAAAAATCAGAAGTTTTCAATATTGGCATAACAACTTTATACTTAAAAATCACAACGTTGTTGTTGTTGTAGCAGCATAAACATTCTCCATACATGTACGGGAAATGCTGTTTAAGTGCATATTGTTGAAGTGGCATTACTTGGTGGAACTTAAATCCGAGTCGTTCCGGTAACGTAGAGCCGACTGTTGTGGGAACGAAGGTCACAACGCCCAACAGGTTTAAAAATTTTATGAAAACCTTCACAAACGAGCATGTTTTGAAATTTACTAAAAATTACTATCAAAATTCAGAGCTTCGTCGCCTCTGGGATTTGGGAATGTCTCAGTCCACATTGTAGCGAATTTCGCCTAATAATTTTGGACTAACTCTAACCTTACAAATAGGCAATTAATTCAAGAAAAGTTGAAGAATAAGTCATTCATCAACATTTGAAGCGCGCAAATTTCGTTAGAGCAAAGCTTCCGGTGGATAAAAGTATGTAAGTAAGAGTGCAGAGAAATTAGTTGGACCGATGCTGTCTCAAGAATGTATGGGAAATGTTTTATGGCGCTACAACAACAATAATATGCGAAGTAGATAGTCGGATTTAGCGAACGACTTGAAACAGTCACTTTAGAAGTACTCACACTTTTTTTTTTTAGAAATTTTATGTTAATACAATAACAAGAAACGGTCTGGATCGAAATAAAAAGAATGTCGTTGTATAGGGGAATAGATTTAAGAGTTTTGTTGTGCCCCTATGCTTCACTATGGAGGGGAAGGAGTAAATATATACAATAACAAGCACAATAACAACAGCAACAAAAACGCCTGCCTGTTGGATAGCTCTAAGTTAGCGGTATATGATTCGAATTTATAGCCGGTTATGGTCTGTCAGGCCTGCCATACGCTTCAAAATTGTTTTTGGTTTACGCCTTACAACAACAACAACAGCAAGTGAACTAATTGTCAAAATCAATATTCTGTTGTTTTTTCTGAAAACCTTCATTTATATGAAACTCAAATGTGAAATTGGAAATTTTAAAATCTAATGTGACTTCCAAGGAGGCGCAAAATTAATCATCCTATCGAAAGATTTCCGATTTTTACAAATCCCGTTGGCCATCAATCATATATGACATTTGTGAGCTAGAATTTTCGCTTGTCAATCCTTTAATATGCCTCCAAAGTGTTTGGTTTATGGTTTACAACAACAACAGCAAGTGAACTTATTTCGAAATTCAACATTCCGAGGTCGTTTATGAAAACATTAGCTTATATTTAAAAGCAACCGTAATTGTATGCCTTCCAAGGTGGCGCAAAATTAATCACCCTATCAATCATATTTGACATTTGCGAACTAGGAAGTTTGTTTTTGTTTTTGTTCTTTTCTTTGCGGATCAGGAGGTTTAAAAAGCTTAATGCATCATCAAAGCTGCCGTCCCAGCAATGGTATGTCCGGACAGGCCCGACGAGAGGGGGTTGGGGATCGGAGACTTTTTACCCCGGGCCCGGAGTTCTCAGAGGGGCTCGGACTCGAGAGTAATTCGAATTATATAAATTAGACATAATTGGAAAGAGCCCGCATTTGCAATTCCCCCCGGGGCCCGGATATGCTCTCTACGGCCCTGTGTCCGGAGACTAAAAAACTCCACCTGGTTTGGAACCGTCGGATACAGTATACAAACAGCCAAGCAATGAAGCGCATAGCGTAAAGGACAGAGCTTTACTCTCATCTATCAAAATATTTTTTTTTTATTGCGCAAAAAAGTTATTCAAAAGCAAAATTGGATGATTAATTTTGTGCCACTTTGTACTATAGATAGTGTGTGCTTTTGCTGGTTTTAAAATTTTCTACATACATAATAAACTAACTTTCAACTTCTCACAAGTGCATACATTCGCAGGATCTCATAAATTTGTATGTCACAAAATTCTTCACATTTTTTATAAGCGAATAATTTTTATTGCTATTATCTTTTACTTTCATATATTTATGTACAGACATACATATAATATTAAGCACTACAAAAGTTCTTATAAATTTGGCAAATATTTAATTGATACTATTGCGTGTATTTTCATTCATTTTTTCAAAACCCTACATTAGGCGCACAATCGTAGGCGCAGTCCAATAAAAAAAACCAAGAAAAAACTATTTTAGAAGCCCCAGCTTCTACGAAATATTTTCACAAACTGTTACTACTCTTGCAGCTGACTTCATTTGGACTACGACTGCGTACTGAATGCCTAACGCAGCTTTCGAATTTTTGTGCTTTTTCCATTCATGTACTATTTTCCATAGTTACACAAAAATTAAAAAAAAAAAAAGTTTTATATTCCTTTTGAATATGTTGCATTTTACTATCAGTTTCTTTAACGTTTACTCATTTAGGCACATGTTTTTCATATTTAAGTTTTTTTATTCGCTTACTTAGCTAATTAGTACTTATCTAAATTAAGCCTGCTTACTTAGTCTAATTATTTATGGGCATAGTAAAAAATACTAAAATTTTAGTTACTCGAACTGGGCATTCCGCCATACACTAACATCTATTACACTTTTATATTTACTTATAAAAGCAAGTTTAAAATAGGTTCATATTTTCTTACTGCATTACGCTAGCGATTTTTTTCTCTTCTTAGATAGCTAGCATTCACTAATATAAGGTTTACATTTGCATATACATTTAAGCTGTCTTCGTTTGCAATTTTCTTAATAATTTCTGGAAGCATTGCGTCACATTCCATACACCTTTTGCTCTCACTCCTTTCTGTTCAAGCACAACTACTGGCCTCACTTGAGGCTACATCCATTGCACTTCGCCAATTGAGCAGCTGGCGACATTCAAACGCTACCCTCGCTGCTTCTTCTTGCTGTTGCTCTACTCTGTGCACACTCTGCCAGAGCAATTGTCAATGTTCTCCACGCAGCAATTCCATAAGTAAATTGAAATCGCCACCGTCACGTGATTTTATGGTGAGCATCTCCTTGCCAAGCTGTGTGTGTTTTTTTGTTTTTATTATTTAATTTATAAGCAGAACTTTTTGAAAGCATTAACTTACCTGGCATGTCTTTTGTAAGTCTGGTATGCGCAGCAGCAACTCACCAAATTTGGACGGCGTATCTGGATAGTGCGCAAGCGTGTAGGCCTGCAAGGCTTGCAACGCCTTCTCCTGGCACTCGCGCACCTTGACGGGCTCGTGTAATTCGCTGGTGTCTGTGGAAATAATAAGTTATTGAAAGGTATATAAAAATATATTAGAAATTAAATTAAAAGAAAAATTAACCAAATGAAAAATAGAAAAAAATAAGAGTAATTAAAAATTAAACTGGAAAAATATGTAATAAATAAATAAACAAAATAAAATTAAATTAAAAACAAAAAAACAATCAAAAAATAAAATTAACAAAATAAATTTTAAAATAAACAAATTAAAAAATAAAAAATTAAATTGAAAACATACACAATTAATAAATAAAATAATATGGAACAAAATTAAAAAAATAAAAGCAAACATAAAATATATTGAAGTGCAATATGAAGTAAAATATAATTTAAACCATACAAAATAAAAAAGTGAGTTTCAATTAAATGAAATAAAAAATAAAAAACTACAATAATTTCAAATTAAATTGAAAAAATATATAAACAAAATAAAAAAAAATCCGCGAATATAATGGATTCAAAGAAAACAAAAAATAAACAAAGAAAGCTACCATAAAATAAAAATAATAATAATTAAAAATTAAATTAAAAAAAAAAGAATTAAAAAAATTTAGTAAAAATATGGAACAAAATAAATAAAAGGAAACAAACTAAAATGAAGAACTTCTAGAATAATAAAATAAAACGAATAAAACATAACAAAATAAAACAATACCAACACAAAATAAAATAAAATTTAATAAAAAACCAAAAAAAATTATTTTTACAACAAAATCAAATTAAACTTAAAAAACACTGCAAATAAAAAACAAAATAAAAACAAAAATATTAACAAAAATAAAATAATACGGAGAAAAATACAAAAAATTAAAATAAAACAAAATAAAATGAAAAAAGTAAGGAAATATAATAGAATTAAACTAATAATTAAAAATAAAAGAAAACAAATATAATAAAATGCAGTAAAATAAGACTACAAAAAATAAAACTAAATTAAAAACAAAAATAAAATAATATTAAATAAACAAAAATAAAACAAAATAAAAACAAACTTAAAAGGAAATATGAAAAAAATTAAACAAAATAAAAAAACTTAAAAGGAAACAAAACAAGCTCCACAAAGTAGAAAACTAGATTAAATAAATTATAAATTATAAAATAAAATAGTATTAAATGAAGTAAGATAAACATAAATAAATTATATCAAGAAAAATACAAGAAGAGTAAGATTTATATGAATTGAATAAAAAAAAATTGTTGTATTATATTTTAATGAATTACTAATATAATTTATTTACAAAAAAGAAAAAAACAGAATAAAATAAAACTGGAAAATATTGAACGAAATAAGGTATGCAAAATTATAAAATAAAATGAAGTAAAATTAAATTGATATTACAAAAACATTAAAAAAATACAAAAAATGGAATAAAAAGATATTTTAAATCAAATAAACTACACTAAAATAAATAAAAAAATAGAATTATAAATGAAACAAATAAAATAGCATTAAATAAAGCATACGGATATAAAATACAAGTGAAAACAAAATGGAACAAACGAAAACTTGAGCAGCTAGTTTTCCGTAAAAAATGATAATAATAAAAAAAATAGAAAAATAAATTAAACGAACATAGCAACAATGAATTACAAGAAATTGAATAATTAAATAAGCATTAAAAAATAAAAAAGTTAAATTATTAAATAAAAAAATTAAAAATTTAAACAGATTTAGATTATATTAAATTATATTAATTAAAAAGGCAATGAAAACACAATAAAACATAATAAAATAAATTGAAATAAAAATAAAAATAGACTAAACTACAAAAAACTATTTAAAACTAATAAATAAATTTAATAAATACATTAAAATATAATTTAAGCAAATTTAAAAATTAAATTACTTGAAAAATTAAACAAAATGGAAAAAATAAGAGAATTAAACTAAATAAACTAAAATCAACTAAACAAATATTATATATAATAAAATAAATGAAATAAAATAAGATAGCAAAATTAAAATATTATAAGAAAAATTTAATAAAATTCAATATATGTAGCAAAAGCAATCATTTCAATTAGAACAACAATTTATAATAACAAAATAATATTTAAAAATGTATTGAAATTAAGAAATTAAAACAAATATAACGATACAAAAATTAAATTATTCTATCAAAATAATTAAAAAAATTTGAAATTTAATAAAATGTTTTCAAAAAATAATTAAATTAGAAAACAATAATTGAGTAAAAATAAAAGTAAAAAAAATAAATATTAAAGTCAAATAAAAGACGTAAATCTATTACTTAAAAAAAAAAATAAAAAATAAAATATTTAAATTAAAATAAAATAAATTTCAGCTACGGAAATAAATTTAAAAAATACAGATATTAAATTAAAGTAAACTTAAATTAAAATAAAATAAATTTAAATTACCAAAACAAATTAAAATATAAAGAAATTAATCGAATTGCATAAATTTAAACAAAATGAAATAAAAAAAAAATTATAATAATAATTGAACAAAAAACATTAATTTTTGTTAGTTTTTTGTTCAATTTTTATTATAATTTTTTTCGATTTCATTTTGTTCAATTTTAATGCACTTTAACTAATTAATTTAATTAAAGCAAATTAAAATAAAATTAAATTAAATTAATTAAGTTTACATATAAAAACCGAATAAAATATAATAGCACAATAAAAATATTAAGAAAAATAAAATTACATTAAATCAAATTACAAAGACAAATAAAAAAAAAAAATAATAATAAGAAAAATTAAAAACATAAATTTAAAAAAATTGAAAACATAAAATTATATTAATAAAATAAAGTGAAGAAAAAAATTAAATAATAATTAATTATATTACAAAAACAATTTTAAAATATGTAATATACATAAATTGATAAAATGAAATAAAAAAAAATAAGATAAAATGATAAATGAGTTATGATAAAAAAAATGAAAATTAAATTTAAAAAATACAAAAAAAATAAAAAATTAAATTTAAAATATAAAAATTAATTAATTAAATAAACTTAAACAAAAATCATGGAGAATTAAAACAAAGTAAGACTAAGATTAATTACATAAATTAAAAATACATAAAGCTAAGTAAAATAGAGCAAAATTTATTCTAAATTAAGAAAAACTAGATTAAAAATATCAAATTTAAATGACGCAAGTAAACAAAAATTACCCGACTGCAGCAGCACAATCACTTTCATGGCAACATATTCGTAGCGATCAACTCGTAGGCGTCTCAAGTTTTCTGTCAGGTTCAACATTCGTTCAATGCAGGCCTAAAGTGGTGTAATTCCATATAAAGAAAAAAAGAAGTTTACAAAATTGTACAACCTTCGGCCACACAAACATTACTATTCTGACATTTTTTGGCCTGCTGCTCACCTGTAAGCCACTTGATTTCGCCTGCGCTAAGCTAATCTTCTTGCCTTGTGACATTTTGATCTCGCCCGGCGTATCGATTGAGCGATAGCAGCAAGAAAAGAGCAGCAATTCACACCACGAATTGATCAGTAGGCAAATTTGATCATCGATCTACAAAAAAAAATTGATAAATTTAGAGAAATGTTAAAAAAAAAATTCACTTAAGATCACATCGACATACCGAAATATGCTTGAAGAGTGGCAAACTCTTGCACCATTTGACGATCTTGTACAGCCGATGATCCGCCACATTGCACAGATGCGCAATCAGGTCGGGATTGGCATTTTCACCGTTACCGAAACCAGCACTTGCCAGCAAAGGGTTTGTCATTTGTGGATTGACAGTGGCACCACCGCCACTAACCGCAGTGGACGATGAGGACGAAGATGCATTGGAAGATGAAGAAGACGATGAGGAGATCGGTTGATTGAGACGCGCCAATTCGGCTTCATTATACTGCCACAGATGTTCAACATCCATGATTTCCTAGAAAAATGAGGAATGCCTTTTTAATAACTTTAATTAAAATGTGGTGCGCTTTTAATTAATTTAATTAAATATAACCAAATCCGTTTCGGTACACCAACTTAACTGAACTCACCTGCAGTAGCGTTGGAATGTTTGTTGCACGCGCCGATGCACCTCCATCATCGCACTGCTCCGACTTGATTACTGTTTGTCCCACGCTCAGTCCCGCTGTCAGCCCGTTCAATGTGGGCTGCTGCTGTGCGGTCATTGCATGCGCCATTTGCGTACCAAGTCGTCCCTGTTGCTGCTGTTGACTGGCCGCTGCTGCTGCAGCCGCTGCTACTGCTGCTGCAACACCCTGCTGCTCGGGACTCAATAACGGACTTAGCATCGAATTGGGCAACGTATACGAGCACTGGTACGTGGAGCGGCCGCCACGCGTACGATCCTCTCGTATGGCTTCGAGCTTCATGCCCTTCTGCAGACATTTTTCGAAACGGCAGGCAGGACATTTCTTACGCGTCGAAATGCTCACTGGACAAGGACCGCCCCGTACGCACACATAATTTTTGCGATTCTGCACAGTGCGCTTGAAAAAGCCCTTACAAGATTCGCACGAAAAAATACCATAATGGAAGCCGGAAATTTTATCGCCACAAATGGGACACGGCGAATTGATGAGCTGTTGACGCGAAATACCAGCCGGCGAGGCAGGCAATCCTTCAAGACCTATATTGAGTGGCGAGACCTTCGTGTCCATGCTAAGATTTTGCACCTCCGCATTACAGTTTCCACCGGAATTGCCATTGCCACCACCACCGCTGTCCACCGAAATGGGACGGTAGAGCACCGAATGATGCAACGAGCCATTGAAGCTGCCGTAGAGTGCAGGAGCTGGTGGTGCATGCCTGCCCTGTATGGGTGAATGTGTCGGACTAAACTCTGAGCTGTAGGAGTAGCAAGAACTGTGTGATGCGTCGCTATTGTTTCGACTAAGCGATGGCGTGTAGGGCGCATGACGCGACGTCAACGGCGATTGGGACGGTGAGCTGTGCGTATAGACGGAATGTATGGCAGAATCGGGGCTGGGATTAGCAGGCAATGGCAGCGTGGCTGATTTGTTGCGCGTTAAAAGTGGCGAGTTTACATTAGCGCCAGCTGAAATGATCCCCGTAGCGGAAGCATCGGGCTCGTATTTCAAATTAATGGGATCACTTTGCGTAGGCGCTAGTTTTGTGTGTGGCGTGGGATATAGACTGCCCGCGCTGCTGCTGCTGCCCAAACCACTGCGCGATGGACCAACACCCACCGTAGCGCTATGCACCTCCACGGAAATTTGCTCCATTTGCTCGGGTTTAATGGGATGTGTAGGCGTAGGCGCCACCGTGTGTCCAGGTGTTGTGGTGGTCGCCTCACTCTTAATCACCGCCACACCGATGCCGCCAATACTGGTGTTTAAACTGTTCGGCAATATGCCGCTACTACCTAACGAATTTTCCGTTTCCATGAGCTCCGTTTCCGTCGTCTCCGTTTCGGAGAGTTCACCTTCCCAGGACATGGGACGGGGCCCATTCTTGTTGTGATTTGTGGTACTAGAGCTACCGCCAATAGCAGCACTGCTGCCAGGCGTACTGCTGTCCGCATTTGTGTGCCCGCGTCGCGTCACCTTTAAATTCTCAATGTTCGTCAATTCAGTCTCCGAATCGGAATCTTCCGCCTTCGTGACAGGTATACGTATACCAACACCACCACTCCCACTGCTGGCTCCGTTATAGAAGCCGGCAGCGCCCGTCGCAGCTATGACAGGCACTATATTGCCGTTGGGCATGAACGATGCCGCAATGCCCTCATCCATTTCACATTTGATATTCGTGACGGATATATTGTTGCGCGTTGTTGTTGTGGTCGTTGTAGTTGTGCCATTCGTACTGTGACAGCTACTGCCATTTGAAGTTATTTGAGCGTGGTTATGCATATTCACGGGCAGCTGGAATGCATTGCCCGCTAGCGTTGAGCCAAAGGCAGCCGCTGAGGGATTGGCGCCAGCAGCGCTCTCTGCTTTTGTGGAGGACATTATTTCTTATAATCAAAAATTTGATTTCACTTCTACTATAATAATAATAAATGTGTCTAACTTGTGCGGTTTTTTAAGCGATCTTTTTGTAAATTTCCGTTATTACAAAGTCCTTTTTTCATTTATGGAGCATTGGTGCAGTTTGTAGAAATTCGATAGATGCCGTTGATGCAGTCCCATTTTGAAAGTAATGCGATCTGGAAAATAAAAGCAGTCCGTTAGATGTGTATGTATGTATGTGATTATGATGGAGATGGTTTGTTCAATTTATGTGGGATTTTCTAAAAGGCTCGGTGACAAATTGCCAGTAAGTAGATGAACTTAAATATTATATCTCGTGGAATTTGCATCGCTTTGGGTAACTCTATGGTGCTTTTGATGTTTTGAGATGTGATATTTTATAGCTTGAAATGCGTAGTAAAAGCAGAATAAAACTACTCAAACATTTGCTCGATAAAGGAGTCTCTTTTCTCACGTATATATATAATGCTATGTTGTTGTTGTAGCAATAACTTTGCCCTGTCAGGGTAGTGTAGTCACCGGTCGTCTTCGTCTACCTCATCTAACGGTATGCCCAGGAAACTAGCTGTTTCGAGAGGTTGGGTCCAGAGGGAGAGGGGTGTTAGATGAGTGGGTTTGATGAGGCATATGAAAAAGTGGTTAGTGTTGTGCGGGGTGCCTCCACATGCCGGACATATGTATGTTTAGTAAGTCGGGGTCAATTCTGGATAAGTAGGAGTTTAACCTGCTGCAGTATCCAGAACGTAGTTGTACCAAGGTTACCCGAGACTCTCGGGGAAGTTGGAGCTGTTCGTCTGCAATTGGTGGTGGTTGGACTCCGATAGCGGCATTCGGGGGTCGGGAGCTTAAGAAGGTGGTGAGGATCTCCCGAAGAATGTCGTTGATGGTCTGTCTGTACACTTTCCGATCCAGTAGCTGTCTGTCTGTTATGTCTTGGATCTCGTCCGCGTAATTGAGGAAGTGTCGCCTGACATGCCTGGGAGGTGGCTCAGGCTCAAACAGATGTCTGCATGGGTGAGGCCTGCGGTAACACCCTAGCAGGAACTGCTTGCTGAGCAGTTTGTTATGCTCGTTCACAGGAAGCATATTGGCCTCGTCCTGTAGGTGTTGTATCGAGGCCATCATGAGATATCCTGTAGCGATCCTTAAGGCAGCGTTTTGGCAGATCTGTAGCTTCGTCCACTTATTATTATATATATATATATATATAAATGATATCATACTAACTGGTTTTATTCCTCCCGAATGGAAAGTCGCACAAATAAAAATGATCCTTAAACCAGGAAAAAGCGCCGAAAAAGAGGGATCTTATTGTGTTATCTGATTATTGCCGTGGGCGTCTAAAGTTAGGGAGTCCCTTTTTTCTCAAAAGAATAATAATTAAAGACCAAAAATGTATCCCAAATCACCAATTCGGCTTCAGAAAACCACGCGGTACCATCGAACAAGTACACTAACTCGTAAATAGTATTCCCAAAGCTTTTGAGCACGAGAAGTATTGCACGGCCGCATTTCTACGCATATCTCAAGCCTTTAACCGCATTTGCCATGACGGCTTACTCTGCAAAATAAAACGCACTTTTCTTCTTCTTTTTAATTGGCGCGATAACCGCTTTCGCGATTTTGGGCGTTTCTTTCTCGTGCTAACCGACACCAGTTGAAAACCTCAAGTGAAGCCAAGTCCTTCTCGACCTGATCTTCCCAACGCAGCTGGTAGCACCTGCTGGAACCAATAGCCAAGTGGCAATTAGGGCCTTGGGCTCGTTGTTTGTGCGTTCTAGATTGGTCGGGGAATGTCTGGCTTCTCTCTCGACTGCATCCGAATACTTCGACATCAGGTTCATTTGGGTTCCCGGTCACAGCGGCATAGAGGGTGCTGAGCTGGCTAGACAGGGAACTTTGGCATTTCGTCGCGAAATTAGAGGATTGGGGTTCCCTTAATAACCTGTGGTCTGCTCCTGGAAAGATGAGCCTCGACTCAACTCAGCGAGCGCTGGGCTAGTGCGCAAACGTGCAAGGTCGCGAGATCCTTCTGGCCACGGGTAGATCGGGGACGCTCGAGGGAACTCCTAAGGCTAACAAAGCCCCAGCTCTCGAATTTGGTGAGTATCCTTACCGGACATTGGCTGTTAGGTGTCCATGCGGTCAAACTTGGGATTGCCTCAAGTCCGTTCTGCAGAAGCTGTCTTGAGGACGAGGTGGAATCATCTCAACACCTTCTTCTCAGCTGCCCTGCTCTCGTCTGGCAAAGATTTAAACACCAGGGCTCTAATTTTCTCGCTACGCCTGCGGATATAGCGCATCTAAATATCACCAATTTGGTGAAGTTCATCAGTAGCTTGTTGCGTCTAATTACGAACGCAAATCAGCCACCGTCGGCGCCGTCATAAAATGGATGGTCATCATGGTCTCTAATCCAAGGCTCCTTTTTCCTTCCCTTCTCCTTTCTCCTCTCCCCTGTGTGGCATCAAAACGTACGAATTTTAAATATTCGTCCAAGTGTGCCCTAAGCTAGGGCAGCCATTTAACCTAACCCTAACCTATGATGAACCCAAAAATATATGTACGTATCATGAAAAAAATTAAAAAAAAAATGTTTGTTTTAAATATCAAGTAAAACCTCCTAAAATTTGTTGATGGTTTATGGCAATTTTAAAATTGAAATTCATTAAAAACTCAATCGTTTTCGTTGACTATAAAACATTTCTGAAATTGATTGGCAAAAACCACTCACACCTATGCATGTCAATGAATGAAAGATTTCGTTTTAGGATGAAAAAGCAACATCGAAGCAAAAGTAAAACAGGGAACGAAAATTACACTTCTGTGACGCTTTCACCAACCACTTCAGTGGAATTTTGACAAAATTTCTCCAAACATGCCAACTATATGGTAGAACAACAACAAATATTTTGTATTATGAATATTTTATTCGGTGTTTTGTTTTTTTTTTTTTTTTTCAAAAGAAAGGTGACTACTACCGCTGCAGTGCCCATATCTCAAAGCGAAAACAAACGTGTCACAAACACGCACGCACACGTACACATGGCTGGATGGACGGGCAGATTAGGCAATTGTTCGTTGGTTCGACCTTTTGTTGGCCACAATCAGAGCAAATAGGGTTTGAAAAGCAAGAATCACTAGCACCAACAAAATCTGATAGCCACAAACCACAGAAGACAAAACGTCAAAACAATGGTGGACATAAAAAAAAACAAAGGTAAAAAAATCTACAAAAAGTGATGAATCCACTACATAGCGCCCCAACAAATAACAACAACTATGAAATCTATTGCAATAGGAGCGTTGGCAACAAGGCAACAGAAACAGCAGAAAACAGTGTCAACGACCCAAAAGCAATATTTATAGAAGAGCGGCGTAACAAATGGGTGCGAAACTACTGAAATTTGCTTGTAAAGCCCCCCGCAAATACGCCGGTGACGAAAAATGTAGAAGCGTCCAAACAAAGAAAAAACTTAAAACAAAACAAAAGCCAAAAAAAAAAACACAGATGGCAAAGCAAATGTGTTCGTTCAAAAAAGAAAGAAAAAATTTTAATAAAACAAATTTAAGGTACATTAACCTTAACCGACAAAATAGGGCCAGCGCGAGCGAATGAATTAAGAAGCCGAATTATGCGAGCAGCTGGGCGGAGAGCAGAGGAAACGCACGAAGCGACATGCGGACACGCAACAGCTGGCAGCTGAATGGGAGAAATTGAGGAGGTTTCACAAGGAAAGCATTGAATTATGTAATGATGTGCAATATATATTAAAATTTTATTGATAAAGCGGACAGCCAAATAATATGAGAAATGTAATAAAATAGAATAGAATGAAATAATAAAAAGAAAATTAAATAAAAAAAAAAAAATTTAATAAAATAAAATAACAGAAAATAAATAGAATAACATAAATAAAAGAATTACAAAATAACGAGCAAATAAATAAAATTAAATATATAAAAAAAGAAATAAAAAAGTATTTCGTATAAATAAATAAATATTAAAAAAAATAAATAAAGTAAAAATAAAATAAAAATCGCAATAAAAAACATATATTATATCAAAGTAAAAAAAGCTAAATTTGGTACAACAAAAAAGAATAAAATGAAATTAAAATTTAATAAAATAAAATAAGGTCAAATTAAATGCAATAATAATAGTGTGACCAAAATAACAAAAAATATATCAAAAAATTTAAACTAAATTAAAAAAAACTTAAAAATTTAAACTAAATAAAATATATAATAACAAAATTTTACAAAACAAAAAACAAATATAGAAATTTTTTAAATAAATAAAACTATGTATTAAATTAGCTAAAACAAAATCAAATTAAATTCAATATAAAAACCAAAATACCATTAATTTAAATAAAAATAAAATAAATGTAACTAAAGTAAAGACAATTAAATATAGCAAAATAAAATCAAATGAAATAAAGTAAAATAAATAAAATTAAATAAAAAAAATTAGATTAAATAAAACAAAGCGAAATATGGGAATAAAACAATAAAAAAATAAATAAAATACATTAATGCAAAGTTGGCATTAAAGCGAATAAAATATAATTAAAATTTAATAAAAAAAAGTACAATTAAGACCAAAAAAATACTTTAAAAACTGCAATTAAATAAAAAGATGTGGTGAGGAAATTAAGTTACATAAAAAAATTATATTAATATACAGGGTGAATGATATGAAGTGTTACCTATTCAAAACACCATAACTTTTTTGTGTGAAATTAGTTTTTATTGATTTCAAAGACAAAATTGTTCAAAAATGATTACAATTTTAACAAAAATTCTCTTTAGCTCGATATGACCACCTTTTGCCTCGACTATAGCCTTCAAACGGTCAAAAAATGAGTTGCATGCTGCACGAATGTGATCTTGAGGTATTTTGGACCATTCTCGTATAATCGCTTTTTTCAGCACATCCACACTGGCATACTATATGTATTTTTTAATCCTCACCTTGTTCTCCAAAATGGACCAGATGGAATAGTCCATCGGATTTGCGTCTGGCGAATTCGAAAGCCATTGTGTGGACGAAATGAAGTGTGGAACATGATTTTTTTAACCATTCTTGGTTCACACGAGCTTTATGAGACGGTGTCGAGTTCTGTTGGAACGTCCATGGTCCACGACCGAAATGTTTGCGTGTCCACGGCTCTAAAGCAGCTTCTAAAACATTTTCCCGACAATAAGTCGCATATTCACTTTGACACCAGGCTCGATAAAAACGATTGAAGAGCTTCCATCAGAGATCACTGCGGCCCAAACCATTACTTGCGATGGGAAATTACTTCGAGTGGCATCCACAAAGGCTCAAATTCTCGTATGAGCGTTCGGTTAAGTAAACACGATCGTTTTGAGTGTTTATGAACTGCTCAATTGGGAAATTTTTTTCATCAGAAAACACAATGTTAGGAAATTCGCCACGTTCGTGCAAGCGCAACAACTCCTTTGCTCTTTCGCACCGAACTTTTTTTTGCTGGGGTGAAAGATCGTGTGCTTTTTTTAACTTGTAAGCCTTGACCTTGAGCTCATTTTTCAATATGCGTCGAATGCCGTCTTGCGATATTTTCAGTTCTTTGTCCATTTTTCTTCCACTTCGACGTGGATTTCGTTCAAGTCGAGCTTTCACTTTCCGAACCATTTCTGGCGTGGATGCGTTTTTTTTTTGGTCCACCTCCATAGCGTTTTGTAATGCTACCAGTATCAGTGTAACGTTTTATAGTGCGATACACAAACATTTTATTCACTTTGAGGTGACTGAGCTCACGAAGAATGGCTGGTTGTGATTTTCCAGCCAAATATTGTATAACGCAATCACACTATTACGTTTCAATTCCATCACAGAAAACAAAAAAATTCAACAAAACTGAGACGGAAATGCTTTTGATAGCTTATAAACAATATATTGAACTGTCATTAAAACAATTTTGACGTTGATGTCATGAGCTGTTTTACAGATACAAGCAGTGTGAAGTTGGTAACAATTCATATCGTTCATCCTGTATTTAAAATATATTAAATATTACAAAATAAAATAAAAGAGTATTAAACAAAGAAAAACAAAAATTTAAATCGAATAAAATAAATTAAATTAAATATTAAAAAAGTATTAAAAAAGCTATACAAAATCGTATTAATTTTAATAAAAATGAAAATAAAACAAAATAAATTATGAAAAAGAATAACAAGTAAAAATAAAGTAAAAATTAATTCAATTAATGTAAAATTGAATAAATAAAAGAAGTAAATAAATAAAGAAATAATAAGAACAAAGTTAAATAAAATACAATTAAATAGAATGGAATGAAGTAAATTTAATTTAAATAAGAATAACAAGTAAAAACAAATTAAATTAAATACTGTATAATACTATAAAATAAGACAAAATATAAAATAAAAAAATAAACCAAAATAAAGCCAATAAAAAAAATTAATTACAAGTAAATAGAGACAAACAAAATGAAAAAGTAAAAAACAATTGTTTTTATTTAAAATAAAAAATTTAGTAAAATAATATTTAATTTTAAGCTGCGATCGATCACGAAAAAACGTATTTCGATCGTTCTCCGTGTACTCGTAAAAGAAAAAAGAAGTGAAAAAACCTGACAATTTTTTTTACAATTTTTTTTCTTTTGCGAGAGTCTTTTCATTGTCAATTACATTGAACGGAAAAATAAAATTAAATAGAAAAATCAGATTATACTTATAAAAGACAAAATAATATAAAATAAACTAAGAGTAGAAAAAATTTAATTTAATTCATTTACATTTTTTTTTTTTCTTGCGAGTTATTTCAATCGCACTGCTATTCGCAAATCTAGTCACTCTAACGTAAAAAAAAACTATTGTCATTCACTTAGGATATGAGAAATGTTGCTGCACAAAAATACCCAGGTAGGCAGTTCACTAGTTTCTAATTCGTTGCTGAATTTTCAAGCTGAGATTTGTTAGTGGAACGGGCCGGGAACTGCACCTTACTTTCTACATTTCTAGGAAATAGTTTTCTTTGTTAACATTTTTATCATCGGTGCCCCTTTGCGCACACCGCATGACTTTACGAATCAATGGTGGTCAAGTCAGGTCAGTTAATTTCCCTTTAAGTTCCTTTTGTTTTTTTTTTCTTTTGTTAAATTTTGTTATAAGTGTTTATGTTGTCACATGAAATTGAAGTATATTTAACAACATTTGAAAAGGTTTTACATTTATATAATGCAACCCTTTGGTGGCCCTTCGGTGACCCCTCGCGGAACCATAGGAACATATATATGCCACCAACATTACAGCATTTTGAAATTTTAATTTTATTAAATGAAAAATGCTCTGGTCGTCCAGTTGAAGTTGATGACGCAAAGCAATAATCGATTCGGATCGTCACAATACAACACGTGAGATTGCAGAGAAGTTTCATGTATCACATACTTTTCTCCTTCTTCTTAATTGGCGCGATAACCGCTTACGCGATTTTGGCCGAGTTTAACAAAGGGCGCCAGTCGTTTCTTTCTCGTGCTAACCGGCGCCAATTGGACACACCAAGTGAAGCCAAGCCCTTCTCCACCTGATATTTCCAATGCAGAGGAGGCCTTTCTCTTCCTCTGCCAACACCAGCTGGTACCGCATCGAATACTTTCAAAGCCGGAGCGTTTGTATCCATTCGGACGACATGACTCAGCCAACGTCGCCGCTGAATCTTTATTCGCTGCGCTATGTCTATGTCGTCGTAAAGCTCATACAGCTCATCGTTCCATGGTCTGCGATATTCGCCGTTGCCAACGTGCAAAGGTCCAAAAATCTTACGCAGAATCTGTTTCACATATACGCATTGAAAATCACTTACAACAACTCGGCTATGTTTAAAAAATCGATACATTTAACGCAACGCATTAACAGCTGCGATTTGCTAAAGAAACGTAGTGAAAATTATCCATTATTAAAACGACTGATAACTGGAGATGGAAAATGGGTTGTTTACCAAAATATCAAGCGGAAAAGATCGTGGAGCAGGCCAAGTGAACCAACTCAAACAACATCAAAAGCTGATATTCATCAAAAGAAGGTTTTGTTATCAGTTTGGTGGGATTACAAGGAATTGTCTACTTTGAACTCTTACCACCCAACCGAACGATCAATTCTGATGTCTACGTTGAACAACTAACGAAATTAAATAATGCAGTTGAAGAAAAGCGGCCCGAATTGACAAATCGAAAAGGTATTGTATTCCATCATGTATTTGTATTTGTATTCCATACAAGGCCACACACATCTTTGACCACTCGGCAAAAATTAGCTTGGTTGGGATCTTTTGCCACATCCGCCATAAAGTCCTGACCTTGCACCATCTGATTACTTTTTGTTTCGATCTTTACAAAACTCCTTGAATGGTAAAAATTTCAATAATGATAATGATGTCAAATCGTACCTGATTCAGTTTTTTGCTAATAAAAACCAGAAGTTTTATGAACGTGGTATTATGATGAAAGATGGCAAAAAGTCATTGATCAAAATGGGCAATACATTACAGAATAAAGTTATTTAGTTCCATGTAAAAATTGTCTTTGATTTTCTAAAAAAAAAATCCGCAATTACTTAGTTGCCAACCCAATATTTTTTTTAAATTTAAAATGGCCAATCGAATAGTGGGAAAAACTTTTAAAAATAATCATCCTATTTTACTGAAACTTCGCATAGAGGAATTTTGAGGTCGCTGATTACGAATCTGAAGTTATTTATTCAAAAGTCAAAATGGCGGAAATCAAAAGTTAAAATAAAAAAAATACTTAATGTTTTCTTTATAATAAAATTAATTTCTAGGAAGTAATAAAGCGATTTTTTTCTGAAAAATTTTGTTCAGGTCTGAATAGAAATGATATTGTAACATGACCGAAAATAATAATATGTGAACTTTTTTATTTATTGGTTAAACCACCAAATGCAAGGTGGCACAAAATTAATCACCCTATCCGATGATTCATGATGTTGTTGTTGCTGTTATTGTAGCAGCATAAACATTCCCCATACATATATGGGAAATGCTGCTGAATGACAGTCCCTGGCCGGATATAAATCCGCGTCGTTCCGGAAACGTAGAACCGACTATCGTGGGAACGGATGATTCATGATCTTTGCAAATGGTGTCGTACCCTTATTTCGATCATATTTGACACTTGTGAACTAGACGGCTTCAGTATACAACGGACAAGCAATGATGCGCGGAAAGGTGAAAGAAAATAAAGATTTCCTTTATTCAAAATAATTCCGTTTCTGTTTTTTTATAAGTAAAAAAGTTATTGAAAAACAAAATTAGATGATTAATTTTGCGCCACCTTGTAAGTTAATGTCCATTTCTGACGTGGTAATTCGGTGAGTCTTAGCAGCCACATATGTATAAATATGTATATACATTTGCTAAATAAAAAATGGCTCAAAACTATTACTAAAATTCTGTTCTCAACACAGCAATCAAGAAAAAAAAACTTATTTAAACAGATTTAAATTATAATAACCGGTCATCGCTAATAGAAACACTAAAATGATAGCGGTAAAACAGAACTAATAAAAGAACACAGAAGCAAATAATTGCCAGCATTAATGGCTGAACAGTAAATTGGTGTCAAAAGCACCATCAAGCAGCGATAATAGTTAGCAATGGCAGTTGGTGCCAACGAAATAATAGCGACCACTGAAAACAGCACCATCGCACAAACAGCATCACATATCCATGCGTGTATGTGCATACATACACAAGTGCTCGTGCATACATAAATTTAACAAATTCGTTCCACACGCAAAGCCGCTGAAAAAGGTACAAATGAATGCGCATTCGAAATCTGCCACTTGAATGTTGAAAATAACTCATGGTTAGTTAGGCACTCAATGGATAATTTGGCAGGCACATAAAGTAATAACAACAACAACAACAATAGTTGGAGCTAGAGCAACCCAGCCATAAATCAAAAGATCGCCGGACTAGCGCTGCACTAGTCAATTTTCGAATGGTGTCGGTTTGTGCTGAATTTGGTTGTGCACAAACGCAGAGTCTACAGCTATCGGGTGTTTTTTAGAAGCTTGAGAACTTAAAATGGTAATAAAAAGCAGAAATATTGTTGAAACGATTTTTTTTTTATTGTAATCTGGTAGATAATTTTATGGCTTCTATTTTTTTTGTAATATAATATCGGGCATATGTGCGCCTCAGCTACGAGTTACATGGTCCATTCGATCAGTGCAATTTTTGACTACTTTTTCCAATAAATCTGGCTGTATGGCGGCTGAACTGCAATAAATCGATCGAATTTTCAAAAACTCGATTTTTCGTTTCGATATTTTGAAAGTATAGTATCTTAAGAATACACTGTGAAATTTTCATGCGGAAATTCCCAATATTATAGCTTCTACAAGCCATTAACTAGGTAGAGTGCGCGATCCGAGCGCTCCTGTACCTCACACCTTTAAACTCATTTATCTCAAGACGATTGATTTTGAATGTTTTTATTAAAAAAATGTATAAACATCATGGACATTTATGACGTAAAACGCATAATTTTTTTAAATGCCGTAAATTACAATATTTTTCGAAATTCAGAAATCCGGCTCGAGATTCGAGAGCTTTTTCTTTTTCTTTTTTGTCAACCTCAGAAGGTCGCCCGAGCGCCCCCGGGCCATACGTGGCCAGAAGGATTTCGCGACCTTACAAGTTTGTGTACTTACCCAACGCTCGCTGAGTTGGCGCGATACCCATCTTTCCAGGAGCACACCGCAGGTAGTCAGGGGGATCCCAATTCTCTCCTTTCGCGGGGAGATCACCTCACATGTCCCTTGTCTAGCCAGCTCATCCGCCTCGCAGTTTCCCGCAATGTCGCTGTGACCAGGAACTCAGATGAGGCTAATGTCAAAGAATTCGGACACAGTCGAAAGTGAGGTCAGGCATTCCCTGACCAGTTTCGAATGCACCATCACTGAGCAGAGGGCCCTTATTAGTACGCCCTGACTGATAGTACGCTGCCTCCTTGTTTGCGGCTACCTCTGCTTGGAACACACTACAGTGGTCCGGTAACCTGAATTTGAATCTGATGGGGAGCTCCTCGCAGAAAACTTCACCGCCAACCTTTCCTTCCAATTTCGATCCAGACAAGTGAACAAGTTCTCCAGACCCTGTCCCCAAGTGTAGCCCGCGGTTCACTCTTCCTTTGATGGAATATGAGTGCAGAAGGATCCGGTTGGACTCAGCGAGGGTATACACTGATCCGTTGACAGGGGGATAAACTCGAAGTTTCTAAGGATACAGTGAGGTTGAGCTTATAGCCCGAGCCCCTCAGTCTGATTGCGGTACGTGTAGCGGCAATTCTGCCTGCGATGTTTACGGGTACCACATTTAACATAGCGTTGAGCGCCATAGTAGAAGTCGTTCGAAGCGCCCCACTGATTCCAATGAGTGCCGACCTCTGAACTCTCTCCAGCTTCTTGACCAATGTCGTCCTCTCTAGTGAGTTCCACCAGATTATGACTCCATACAACAAAATAGGTTTTACAATAGTATTATATAGCCAAAAAAAAACAAATCTAGGCAAGGGCCAATTGCGCCCTATTAAAATACACTCTTTTTTTAAGTTTACGTACTAATAAACCATGTATAAAATTTTGTTATGTTTATTTCTATTGTTATCCCTTCTAAAAACAGTTTTTCTTTTAGTGCATTTTTGGCGCTGCTAGACGTATGTAACCCCTTAAGTACGCTGTGGGGCAAGTTGCGCCGTCTTTTTGGAACCAAGTGTCTCAATAGCGCTTGCCATTTCCCGTAACAGCAGCTCCTTCCTCAATTCAAAAGAAATAAGAACCAATAATGCCGCCAGTGCTAAATTTCAACAATTTGGAAGCGTTGTTCTGGCGTTAAACGATTCATGAACAGAATCATCAACATCGTCAACACAGTTTGCGATTCTCAGCCGTCAGACCATAGTTATCGATATCGATAGTTTTCATGCAGCTAAAAACAGACTTTTAGAGCCTCACTGCTTTTGAAATTATGGGCAATGTAGCCATATTTCAGTATTTATACCGCTCTGTATTCGCTCCATATTAAAAAATTAAATTTGGTCTTAATATAATAAATGCTTTTCCAATTAATTCATTGGAAATTCTCAAAAATTCTCAATGGATTTTTAAAATATTTTTTTCGATTGATTTCCATAGAATTATCATAGATCAATTTGAGTATTTAAAACATTTTTTAGCTTAAAGCAAAAAGAAATTTTGAGAAATCGTTTCGAACCAATTCTCAATTCCTGGTATACGTCCATTGAGAAGAAGGTAGCAAAGTTAGGTAGTGTCGGTATGTCCAGTGCTTCGGAGAATCCCTTAGGGTCTAAGTCCTCTGTTCATTGCTTTGAAACCTTTAGTACAGACGCAGTGAAGTTCACCCCGTTTAATTCACTTCTCTACAAAACTTCACCTGAAAGATTTTATTGAAATTTATCGAAGGAAGGATAAAAATTGATTTTTTTTCTTATTCTAGGAAATTCCCTTGTAGAAGCTCCATTGTGACTAAATTACTTCGCATTACAATTGAAACTGATTAAGGGGCCGAAAAAAAACGAATTTTCCAGTTTTTTTTCTGAGAAAACTTTTAAATTTATTGCTCTAAAAATTTGTACACATATTATGTTATCTTTTAGCTGTATTTTAAGACTAAGTACTAGTAAAAATAGTTTATTGGAAAGGAGCTACAGCTGATCTCCGGGAGCTCCTCTCAAAAAATACGTTTTGCGGTGACCACTATATGTATCTCTGAGCTCTGTCCTCTGAAATTAAAAACCCGAACAGATTTCTTTGAAGTAATGTTAAGTCTAGTAATTCATCGAAGGAATAAGAAAAATTAATTTTTTTGACAAAATGGCGGTTTAAAAAAAAAAAAAATTGAGTTTTGACCAAAATTTCAGCCTTAAATTCTTTATAAAAAAATACTTATCGGTGAGAAAAAATCTTCGATTAATTAAATACTAAAAAATATATTAAGAAGCTTGTGTTAAAATTTGAGATTAATCGGTTTAGCCATTTTCGAGTAATGTTGGTCACCGACTTAGAATTGGTTCTTGAGACGCCTGCATACATCCACAGAAAAAAGTTTAGTTTTAGCTCCAAATGTCGGCTAAACATTTTCTTGCATGAGCATATCCATAATAGACTAGATAGGCTCCCTCCGCATGCCTTTCGACATTTAACCTCCAATTGCATCTACTGTAGTATGGCTGCCAAGTACTTCGCCTCGAAGGATAGTCAAACAGTCGTTTCGGAAGGAAGTCTCAGCAGCACAGTTTTTTTTGTTTCTTCTTAATTGCTCTAACTTTTGAGTCCTACGATGAAACTTCGACAGAGCTCCTTCAATGATTTCAATAATCGTTGCCAGAATAACCTCTGATACTGCCAGCTCTACAATGTCGTCTACATATGCCAGTTTTTCCAGTTATGCTTCAGCAGCTGTCAAAGTTGCCAATGAAACCCATCCAGCTGCCGAAAGAGTTCCTACCCAGCGAAAGAAAGATTCAATAAGATTTGCCATTTTATCATGCATCGTGTATAAATTATTAACACTCCGTTGGACACCTGTTTTAAAACCTTCGGTTGGGCACCCAGGTCTGGCCTTTTTTCGTCCTATTTGAGGATTCTTCGATAGAAAATTAAATTTTAGGAAGCTACCTGGAAGCTCAAGTCGTTAGCTATAATATAAATATGTTAAATTCACGTCCAAAGTCGAAAAAGCCCGGTGCCCAACAGAGGGTTCAAAATTTCGTGAATTTTGTCGTGAAGCCGGTCGTAATCGGACGACGTCTCTCTGTGGTCAGACCTTGACTACGTAAATATATCCGAGCTATGGTTCCAACAACACGGCGCTGCAGGCCAAACAAGCAACGGAACTCTCAAAGTTGTGAAGGCGAAATTTGATGACTGGGTCATTTTACAGCAAGTATTCATTAACAGGCTGCTGGGATCATGATCGACTTGACACCGCTCGATTGCTTTCTTTGGGGTTTCAAAATAAAGCCAAAATCATTAAATTAATTTTTTTATATTTCTTATTTGGTCACCCTATATCGATATTTTCGGCCCTGCCACAACGAATAGAGGCCTTAAACGCATGTCCGTAAACATTTTCAGTACCTTTAGCACTAAAGATATTTGGCTTATTGGTCAGAAGACTGTCGTTTGCACTGTGAAACTTTTATATGCAAACCTCTAACGATTAATTTTGCAACAACATCATCAATCCGAAGCAGAAGCCAATTCACTTGGCATTAAGTACCAAATAGTGCTTTACTTCCACTTTGACAATCGTTTTCTTGTGCACTTTTTTGCGCTAGTCCCAAGGCAGTCTCATAATGAATAGTTTGCGACTAGTTCCTAGCTTTTATGCGACTGTGCAGATGACAGGGTATGACAACGGCACAATTCAATATTTTTACATATTTATGTATGCACATATGTATGTATGTATGTATGTATATAGCATATGACAATTTGACAGCTCAGCTGATCAGTACTTGACAGTTACCCGACAGGCGAATAAATGAATATTTCCCCAAATTTCTGTTCTGTGTGCCAAAAATGAGCAGATTTATTCACGTGCGTGCATGTGTGTGTGTTGGCATACAAGAGTGCATAGACGCTAATTGATTCGAGCTGTTCGCTTTATTTATGGGTATTTCAAAAATACATTAAAATACTCGTACATTTATATTTTTGTATTCCAAAAATCAGAATTTTCAATTCTATTGTTCCAAGTGATGGCTGATAAATTAGTATTACGGGTTGTGATTTTCAAATATTTTATGGACGTTTTAGTATTTGAAATAACTATTTCTGTTATTGTTATTTTTGTAACAGCATAAATATTCCCCATAAATGATTGGGGAACATCGGCTGGAGTGACAGTTGTTGGCCGTTCCAAAAGCTTTTTTTATAAGAGATTTGAGGACTAAGATATTCTAGACAAATATTTTCAGGAAATTTAAAATTTGAGCTGCATGGAATTTTTTACTGCATTTTGAAAAAAAAATTATTAACAGCAAAAACTAAGTGAGAATTTTAAATAAAATAATAAAACAACCAGCAACGGAGAAAATTATGTGGAAAAATATTTTGACTAGTTAGCTTATGAGGAAAGTTTGAAAACTCCTGGATTGAGTTTACAGAAATTTTCGACAATGGCTCTCTGTATATATTTACATGTGTACATGCACATGCAAGAACAGCGAAACCACACCACCTCGCGTTAGTGCAACAACCTTGGACTACAAAAAACAGAAACCGCAGAAAAAACGCCCAACAAGAATGCTGCAATTACAAAGGAACGATGGCTCAAAACAATGGAAACGTTTGATGGCCAAAAACACCATAAAAATTGTTATTGTGAGGCCAAGAACAGCAAGCAGAAGAGCAATTTGCAACGGCGAAGATGACAGAACGCTCGGACAGTCATTGGATGCGTCGGCAGCGTTAACGCCGCAAGCGAACAATTGTAAATTAAATACCTCCATCAACTGATATACAAAAAATAACAAGAACAAGGCAAATTGAGCTTTGGTCACGGCCATACAAACTATGTACATATGTATGTATATATGTATATGCATATATATGTACATACATGCAATATTACGATTATAAATAAAATTTGCAGCAACACCAACAACGACGGCGATGACAAGGCCGGAAAAAATGAGTAACATTATCATAATGATCAACAATAACAACAGCGATGTTACCGACTACAAAGAACAACCAAAGGAACAGCAATGCCCTGCTATGTGCTGCAAATAGCAGCAAGAACAAAAAACGAGTGGGGTAAAAATCAAAGGCAACAACAATCGGCAAATCAAGAGTCTGCAGTCAACAGCGGATGCCAGCCACGATGACAACGATAAGTCAACTAGAAGCAGCGCAGCTACAGCAGAACAATGTAAGCAAGCAGCGGCACAGCATAGCAGTTGAGGGAAATCGACCTTAAACTAAAAAGAAGATGAGAAATCAAAAAAAACATAAAAAAATATAAGTGGTTATTGTGTAGGTTGATAAAAACAAAAAAATCGTAAAGGGAAACAGGGCAGCAGCGAAGTTGAGGGTGAGCGCAAGCAGACTGCCGCACTGTAGGCGCAAGCAGTGAAGGTAGCTGCGTTGTGCACAGTACAGACATTTAGCTCGCACACACACACACATACCATCACACCACACAGCCAGAGTGTGTACACAAAAGGACGACCTTCAAGTAATGCTGAATTTTGTACGCAAACGACCTTGCATACACGACAGCAACAACAACAACAATAACAGCAGCAACCACTAGCCGTATAGCAATATACAATGAAAAAGACGAGTAAGAGACAGCAACAACTAAAATACGATAGAAGAAATTGAAATAAACACTACGCGAGAGTCTTTTCGTATAAAGAAGAAGAGATGAGGAAGAATAAGAACATAATGACAGAACGTAAATTAAACAACGTAAAAAGAGCGAAGCAGACAGAAATAAAATAAACAAAAAGCAAATTCAAAAGAAAAATATTCGTCGTAGTAGAAAAGTTGAAAAGATGTACACATACATACATACATCTGGCGTGTGTGAAAAAATTGGGGAAGTTAGAACGTTGAGCGCCATGCAAACTCAGTTGGAGAAACCAAACGAACGCCAACGCCACTGAGAGTACAATACATACATACATACTCATATTTATACAAATGTATGGATGTGAATGTAATGAAATGTGAATGAGTGCGGGAAAAAATCGTAAAGGTTGTTGCGCCTTTGTGGCAAATGTATAAGAAAGAGGCAAATAGCGTAAATAAAAACACACATTTTGTATGCGTTGAGAAGAGTGAAGAGGAACCCGGCCGCATTAAAAAACGATGTGTAGATAGTAAAAAAGTAGTAAAGCAGATAAGTAGCGTGCACAAAAATGTATCGGTTGGAAAAAATAACGTGCACTTTATGCTACCAATATGTCAGCAAGCAGCGGCAGGAGATATCAGCCAAGGTGAATTGGTAAAATGAAGTTGGCTGCTAAAAAGTGGTTCAATAAAATGTATGGCAAATGTGCGTTGAAATTAAGGGAATGCTACGGATAAGTAATAAAATTAGAGTTTATAAAGACGATATGCGAATTTTTTGCAAAAAAATGAAGATAAAGATGCTGCGATTTTTTGTGTGGAGTAAATAAATATGTATTTACTACATATTTTTTTTTTTCTTGGTTATTCATATTCATTTGACTTTTTTCAGTGCGAGGACTCTTATTTGGTTCACGCTTTTTCTTCATTATGTTTCGCACCGATTTGGTATTTGTGCTATCTGTAAACTGAGTGCCTTGAAAAGTTAATTTCTGGCTAATGCCTGTCCCGTCAAAACGCTGATAAACGTTCAAATTCAAGTTTGGATCCAATTGATGGTTGAGGGTCGTGCGACCTGAGAAACTTTCATTAAATTGTAGAAAAATATTAAAATACTGGAATAGTACCGAAAATTATTTAAGACACAACAGGCATTAGTTTTTTTTTTCAAGAATTTTTATTTTGAGTCAATATTTTTATTCATATTTAGATGGAGTCGGGTTTCTTGGAAATGGCCTTAATAGGGTTAAAAAGAACTTCAACCACTTTTTCGCTTCTAAAGTAAACCCATAAAAAGATTATTATAAACTGGTACAAAGAAAATCAGAAAACGGAGATAAGAAAGAACACCTTGGGAAGGTCGACAGAAAACAAACAGCGGCCAACAGCGTAGGATTATGTACAGCGTACATACATACATACATATGAGTGTTTTGTATACATATTACAGGTAACTGCAGATACATATGAAGATGTAAGGCAACTTATAACTTGGAATATAATGTAAAAGACGTAGGTACACAATTTTAAAAGCCAGGGAGGAAGGAAACAGTGGGCCTCGAGTAGATAACGACAACAAAGTAGTGGTAACAAAGTGGAAAGATAAGATGAAAATTGAGGTTGTAACAATGTGCACAAAAGCGGTAAAGCAAAAATAAAGGTAGCACCATACAGTTTACATTTTATAGAATAGGACTAGAAACAATGAATAATTGCACATTGCCAATGTTGACCGGTAGAAGGAACTAAAAAGTGGCCCTACTGAGAAGCAACGATTTAAAAATTGCAGTAATTTTCAAACTTCTGTTACGCTGTGTTCATAATATGAGTGATGGAACTGATTTAACAATTTACAAAGCAGGTGGGGAAAAATGTTGTCCATGACAAAGTTCAGATGTATTGATGGAGTAGCGGCATATTTGAAGGAGAAAGTTTCAAGTCATTATTTTAGGAGGCTTCCACCAACAAATACATATTAATATCTCTCGTGCGTTAAATTTTATCACATTGCAACAAGTGTTGTACGAATATGACAGTGGGTGAGAATATCCCGAATATGCGGCCTTGCTACATCGTAAAAGTACGAAGCCTGGCGATTTTCAAGAACAGTTAAGCTCTAGAGAGCAATGGAGTTGTTGAGCTTGCAAGAGTGTGTGCGATTGCCGAAGTTCTATACTCTGACGTGCAAATTGTTTAACCTTTTGCACTCGGAGCTTTTTTTTTCTTTCATATTACAAGCAACTCGAAGCAATTTCATACAAAAATATTTAAATATATACAAGTAAATTATGTGTGTATTAAAAGAAAAGTCAATATAAACTGCAAATTCTAAGGCATCAGTACTGCTTTCGATATCCCTCTAATTTTCAGAGATATTTCTTTTATTTGCCATGTAGGGGTTATAAATTTGAATTAAATATATAAAAACAACTACTAGTGAATAGCAGAACTGACTTGAATTTGCTTCAGCTTTTGTCTCTCTAAAGCGTAAATTTATAGTTTCATTTGCCGTTACTTACAGTTAGTAACAGAAGTAAGTATACACCGGACACGTTTTCAATTTGCCCCCAATCGATTCCTTAAAACAACCTAAGTTATAACAAGATTATGTTTTATTTACATGAATGAAATACAAAAATCATATTTAATCCAAATAATGACAAAATATTAAAAACGAACTAAATTATAGCTTTTCATATTAAACTTTATAAAAATATGTCATGTCTCAAAAGTAAGTACATATACAGTTCATCATATTTTTCATTTGTGAAATTAAAAACATAATTAAAATCAAATCCTAGTATTTGGTAGGTTAACCATTAGACTTTACAATCGCTTCAAGTCGTGATGGCATTGATTTCACCAAGTTTTCAGTTACAGCTGGTGGTATTTTATTCCATTCCTCTTGAAAGGCGTTTTCCAGTTGTTCCTTATGTCTAATCGGATGTTTGCGTATTTGTCGCTTTAAATGTGCGGTTGGGTTGGTGTCCGGGGACTGTGGCGGTGTTTTCAGCTGGTTTCGCACATTGTATTGTATAACAGCTACTCTCGTACAATGTTGGATGTGTGCTTCGGTTCATTATGCTGCTGGAAGATAAACGTTACTCCAAGGCCTAATTTCGTAGCGCTTTCTTTTAAATAATTTTTCAAAATATTTAAGTAACAATATTGGTCCATAATATTTTCAATAAATACCAAGTGTCCAACCCTGTTTGCAGCCATACATCCCCAAACCATCACAGAGCCCCCCACATGCTTCACAATGCCGGTCATATTTTTTGGGTCCAATTCCACGTTAACTTTTCTCCAACATTTTTCACGGCTATCAGATCCACAGATACTGAACTTACCCTCATCAGAAAATATGACTTGGTTCCAAAACGTTTGGTCATATTTTTCATGATCTTTGGCGAATGAAATCCGTTTACTCCGATTGACACTACTCACGAAGGGCTTTTCCCTAACATTGCTCCCATGATAACTAGCACTATGCAAAACTCGGCGAATAATTTGGGTGCTAAATTGTTTTCCAGGCTCATTTTCCACTTCAGATTTCAATCAAAGACCGATTTCTCGCAATGATTTATGTTCCTTGTGATATATTAAAATAATTTCTTTTAAATCACCAGAAAGCTCTTTCCCTCTTGGTGCCATTACTAAAAATCTCGCAAAAATTAATACAAAACGTACTTCCATAAATTTTTATACTCACTTTAATTATTTACTTTTAATAGTTTTAACTTTTTTAATCAATGCTTAAAAATAAATGTTATGCTAACTGAACAATCGTTTGCTGTATACTAACTTTTGTGACATAAATTTGGCTGGCATCAAAGACAAAGCAAAGCGTGGATAACGGTACCTAAAATTTACAGCTAAATTAAGGCGCATTTGAAAGTTTATCCCAGTACACAATTACCATGTACACATAAAATATTTTGATTACATATTGAGGAAAGCGTTAGCGTCAAACACTTCCATAAATCAGGCTCCTGTATATTTATTTATGTTACTAACTATATAATACAAATATTTTTAAAAGATTGCATTTGCAATTTGTAAACAGAATAAATGAAGTCATACGATTGTTTTTGTCTTCAGGTTAGGAATTGAAAATTATTTGCATTATTTCCAGAGCGCAGCCGTCGAGTTTGGCGAAAAATTTGAAATCCAAAAATATTAATGTAGTATTTATTCCATTTCCCAAGACCTTCCTCCTCCAATTGATACCTGTATCAATACACTGCGTGAAGTATAAAAATGTTAATTATATTTTAACTTCTTTAACCTTTGTCAAAATTCAAGACTCTATAAAAATAAAAAAAGGGGCTTTGATAAAATTCCATTATACGTAAATTTGCATAATTTCCTATACCTAATCCTCCACGTGCATAAAGTCTTGTGGATCTGTATAAACAAGAAAACTCCCTAATCGCATCAAACATGAAGCACAAACCATTGTACTCTAATTAAATACAACCCATTTGGGTTACAACTAAGTAGAGTACGTTTATGTTGGTATGTGTATCTTAAATTTGTTCTCAAAAGGCGGTATTGATGTTTTACGAAGTAGTATTAAGATGTCAATGTCATGCATGTTATTGACATCAATTTCCTTACAACCTCCCACCCAACCCATTCATTCATTCATTCATCCAGCCATTCATGCATAAAACAAAAAAAAAAAAACAACGCAATAAACCGTCAATGCCGCCCAGTACAGGACTGTCGTTGCGACGAAACACATTTCTTCGAACTTGGTGACTGTTTCGCCCAACAACAAACAAGCTCCCCGCTGGTGCACGCGTTTGTTAATGGTGAGTTTTCTAGTTGCTAGTGGAAATGGTGGTGGTGGTGAGTACAAAAGTACACCCACTCAAAGCGGGGCATTCAAATCGCACACTTCAGTTTTCCAGCCCACCGACAAATCTATATACTCAGTAGATTTTTATTGTTGTGTTTTTAATACAATGCTTGTGTTACTTGAAAGTAAAGTAATTTGTAAATGCGCAAGCTCACACTGTTACGCTCCATCCCTGTGTTGTGCACAGAACAACAAATCTTCCTACATCACCCCTCTGAACGACCTCTCTTCAAAGACTTTCGATTTGCTTTGTAGTGGTATATGCATAATGGAGTCATTATGTATTTTTTTTTTTTTTTGTTCTTTGTGATTGTCGATGTTTTTTTTCTATTGCTTACATACTTTTCTTGTTGCTGTTGTTCTTTGTGGTTTTTATTACAGGTAGTTGACGGAATGTGAAGGTTAACCCCTTTTTGCGGAGTCTTTTACGTCCTCTTAACAGCGATTACATTTTGCAGCGATAAGAGGGTGGTTTTTGAACAAAATCAATAAATGTTCACTGAAACGGTGAAACAAGCAATTTTCATGTGGAGTTGCATACGCTCCATTGAAATTTTCGAGATGCGAAAAATTAGCAAAAGCAAAAACAAAAAATTTAATTTAAAGGTGGAAAATAAATTTAAATATAATATATAAAAAAAAATATATAAAAAGTAAATAAAATTAAACATATTTAAAATAAAAAAAATAAAGAAACAAAATTTAATTAAATTTAATAAAATTATATTATACTAAGTTAATTAATCTAAAGTATTCTTTTTGTAATCCAATTTTAACATTTGCAGTGAGATTTGTATATTCTGCAAGCTGAGATTTAAGCTGTTGTGGCAGCCAATTTACATTTCATATTTTTGTTTTGTGAACTCAAATTGATATTTCAACCTAAATTAGAAGTCATCTTCAGAACACCCTTTTCATGATTTAATTTAGCCCAAGTTTTTGATTTTCTGCTGTGAGTTTGCGAGTTTCAGTTTCAACTGGCAGTACAGGTTTTGCAGAAGGCACACAAATCTACATACATATATAAGTATGGGATTTTACTTATTAAGCAGGGTTAGCATATTTGTACAATTACATTCCGCATACTGCAACAGGTTAAACTCCTACCTATCTAGAAAGGGCCCAGATATACTTAGCATATGTATGTCCGGCATGTAAAGGCATTCCGCACGACGCTCACCACCTATTCACACACTAATGGAACAGCTTCTTCTCTCTGGACTCACCACATTGCAGCAGCATCTCTCCGACACCTTCGGCCAAGGACTGTCACTATAACAGCATTTCCCCAACGCTACAACACCAGCAACAGGGTTTTTGTAATAACAACAACAACAAATACTGCTGCTATACCAACAACAACAACAACAGCAGACACTACTGTTATAACAACAACAACAACAACAACAACAACAACAAATACTACTGTTATAACTACAACAACAATAATCATGATAGTAGTAACAACAACAACAACAACAACAGCAATAACAACAACCACAATTTCTATTTTTTAATTTTTACACAATCATTATTAATTTTTTTTTTCATAAATTCCATGATTTATTACTTGGTTCTTATTTTTAGTTTATGAGAAAAATCTGTGCCAACTTATTTTGGACTAACCTAATGAAGATCAAATTTATTTTAAAAAGTGTCTGACACATTTGTGCTACTAGTCCAGTTACCCTGCTCTACTGGTATTAACTGGGGAAATATAAATAATTCCCAAAAGAGCGAACTAATTGTGTAAAGGGCTGAATAGAATACCTCACAAAAAGCAGCCAAAACACGTTACTATTGTAACTACTATCAGTATCAGTGTATCAGTAATGGAATTGATGCTTCGTATACATAGACGATTTAAATACCGCATCAGAATTGCATACAAACACCGGCTTGGTACGTTATAGAAGTCATTAAAATTTGCAACCTCGCAAAAATATGCAATCCAGTCCACGAAAAAAAATCAATTATTTTAATTTAAATTAAAATTTATTATCTTTTCACATAAAATTGGCAGCCAATGACTAATGCATAAATTCTTTAGCGGCGTCCGAACACAGAAATTCTGGTATTTATGTAAATTATGCAGACGACTATTACGATTTATGTGGCATATACCACGCCTTAGAGATATGCTAAGAAGGGGCTTGTCCGCCACGCATGAACAGCAAATCAAAAAATACAACATTTAATGTCCTAGAATTTAAACAAGTACAAATATTTTTTAATCAGCGAAATGTCAAGAAAATTGCAGTTGAAATGAAAATTAAATGAGTAAAAAATAAAAAAATATATATTTGCTGAATATTTGTGCACAAAAGCACAGTAAAACACAACAACATAATGCAATACCCAACATGCAGCAACCTTCAAGTGAAGCCCACGCACAAACCCAAAACCCGCAATCGTGGCGCATAAATTGAAGGATAGCAACAAATTATCGTGGAGGTGTAGTAGAACTGAATGCTGGCGGTGGTGGTGGTGGTGTTGCGGCAACATGTTGCGCATGAGCAAGTGAGTAATTTGTGTAAGCTGAGAGCTGTGGCTGTAGCTGTAGCTGTTTATGCATACGGTTTGCGGGCACTTATTGACAGCTGCAACAACTACAACCACAATTTAGTGGGGCTGTTCGTTTTTATGAGTGTTTTGTTTTGATTTTGTTATTTTTTGTTTTTTTCTATTTTACTTCTTAGCCTCATTTTTATAAGCTGCGTTGAAACCTGAAACAGATCGTACTTCAGCGTGCAGCAGAGTCAATTAAAACTTGGTATTCAATAGTTTTTAAGCGCTTATCGAATCACCAAAACGGCGCTTTTGTGGTGAGACATTGAATTGCGCTAAATTTAGCACAAACGTATTACTTTTCAAGATATTGAATATTTATAAAGTCTGACAGAAATACCCACATACTTCTAGATAGATGTACGAGTAATGTATGTATGTATGTATGTATGAAAATGTAAAATAAAGTAAATGAAGTTAAATAAATGAGACAATACTCGTATAAATAAGAAATATATATCTATAAAAATAATGATTTATATGAATTAAACTAAAAAATAAAATTAAATAAATGAAAACTAGATCAGAAAAAATTTAAAATTAAATTAAAAAAATATAAAAATTAGAATAAAAAAATGTAAATTAAATAAATCAAATCTAAATTAGAATAAACCAATTCAAGTTCAATTCAAAAACAACAAAAAAAAAGAGAAAATGTAAAAATATAAAAAATATTTTCCCCAACCTAATATAAAAATATACAAAAAATATTACAAAATATAACAATGAAATCAAATTAATAGGAGTATTATTAAAATTAAATAAATAAAATTAAGTACATAAATTAAATTGGTATACAAGTTTTTAGCTAAAATATATAAAAATTAGAACAAAAAAAAACATTTAATAAGATAATATTACAATAGAAAAAAAAAATTATATAAAAAATATTTTCCTCACCCTAATATACAAATATATAAACGCTATAAAAATATATAAAAAAAATATAACAATGAGATAAAATTATTACGATTACGAATTAACTAAAATGAAATAAATAAAATTAAATTTAATTAAAAGAAATAAATTAAAGAATAAAATTAAGTACACAAATATAAAGTTAGTATAAAAAATTTAAACTAAAAACTATAAGAATTAGATCAACAAAAAATTTAATAAGATAATATTGAAGAAAATATATAAAAATTATATAAACATGTTATAATTAATATAAAAAAAACTAAAACCACATAAATAAAATAACACTTAATTCAAAGAAATAAATTTAAAAATAAATAAATAAATGAAAATTAAATAAGTATAAAAAATGTTAATTCCAAATATATAAAAATTAAAACAAAAAAATAAATGCCATAATATTATGAATAAATAAATAACATAAAAATAAATTAAATTCAAAGAATTTAAAAATAAAATTAAACTCATAAATGAAAATTAAATTTGAAAAAAAAAAAATCAGAACAAAAAAATAATTCACTATGATTAAAATGAGATAAACTAAAATTAAATTAAATTAAATGTGAAAAAGATATAAAAATAGAAACGAAATTTTTTATTGATTATTATGATTATTTTCAAAATTAACTAAGAAAGAATAAATAAATAAAATTAAACTAAGTTATATTTAATAAATTTCAAATTAGTATTGAAGAACATAAATTAAAAATATATATATTATATATACAATATAAAAACTAGAAACAAGAAAATGAAATGAGATAATGTTGAACGGGCAAAGCGATCAACTACTCCGACCCGCTCATGTCCACGACAGTCGGTCCTACGTTACCGAAACGACTCGGATTTATATCCGGCCAAGGACTGTCACTCCAGCAGCATTCCCCGTATGTTAGTATGGGGAATGTTTATGCTGCTACAACAACAAAAACAACAAAAACCTTTACCATAGCTCGCACCTGCAAACATTTGCTAGAGCCTAAGCGACTTCCCAGGCGATCCAGGAGGCATCTCTTCGACTACATCGACGGACCAAACACGACTACAACTACTAGATCGGACAGTAGACTGAAATTAAATGATAGTTTTCTGAGTCCAACCACCAGCCATTGCAAACGAAGAGCTTAAGTTACCTCGTGAGAGCCACGTAACTTTGATTCAATTACGTTCTAGATATTATAACTGGTTAATCGACCAAGGCATACTAAACATATGGCCGGCATGTAAAGGTACTCCGCACGATGCTAGCCACCTATTCACATGCCAATCGAAAAGTTCTCTGGACCCATCCCGTAGAAGTAGCATTTTTCCGACACCACGGCCTACTTATCCAGACATAAGATGTCGCTATCTCGTGATATAATATGTCACATGACGATCTTGCGTTATGAAGCACAGCATCGATTGTTTCTGGCACAACTACTATCGGACAGTCTTCACGAAATTTATCCTACAAGAATTGACGGTCACGTTGGAACTCATTGTACCAGCGTTTCACAGTGGCTAAGTTTGATCTTTCAACGCCAAAAGTCAAAGTAAATTGAGCAATGCAATCCCCATCGAAATTCGTAATAAAATATCGCTTGAAAATTTTCATGATTTAATTCCATCTTTGGCATCACTTGGACGCTATACCGTCAACTACACGACCTACACGACCTCGACCAAAATCGATCTTCTAGTCACCGCTGCACGAAACGTTGGTCTGGTAATAAACAGCAAGAAAACAGTTGCAATGCCACTCAATAATAAACATCCCAACAATACTGTAATCGACAAAGAAGTGGGGCAATATGATGAAAGTTTCTGCTATCTTAGAATATTCAAAGCATGCGTAAAATCCGCACTATTACATGGCAGTAAAACGTGGCTGGCGTCGAGAAGCATTACGCAGAAACTACAAAGATTCACAAATGTACGCTTTCGGATTATATGTAAAGCTTTTCGGTCGAGCACTATCTCAAATACAGACTTGTGCAGATCACCGAGCAAATCCCAATCCAAAAGTCGTAAATGGCGATGGATCGGGCGCAATCTCAGAAAGGACAGGACAATCTCAGAAAGAGACCAGCAGTTAATCGCTTAAGATATAAATATTTGATTGAAACGCTATGTTACCAGGTGACATAATAAATGAATAAAAATACAAAACAAAAAATATTCTATCTCTTAGGCGAGATGAGTTCTTCAGGTTTCTGCTGAAAAAGAACAAATAAAACTTGTAAGTGAAAATGTTATACGTATAGTAAGTTTATGCAAAAAAACAATTTTTTCGATAACAATATCGAATTGCAGCTTCTTACTCCTAGATGAGCAAAAATGCAAAATATAAAGGCAAGCCTCGTACAAACTAAGATATGGCTCAAGCTAGGGCCCCCCTTTAAGCTAATCGTGAGCGTTAAAGTTAATAAAAATTAAAAGTTAATAAACAAAAATTAAGCTAAATAAATGAAAATTACCAAATATTACCGCCAAAAATTTCTTAGAATACAAATTTAGTTCCTAATTGCTTCCAGAGTATTATTGTCAACCGAAAATGGAACGCACAACTTCACGCCGCTTCTCAATAAATTTATGACCTTAAACAAAATAAAAGTCGCCCCACACAGACTACTTAAGCACAAAAAAGCAGACGACCTTGTGCGTCCTTGTACACGTAGCGATGGGACTTTAGCACGCGGCGCGCACCGGCCGTGCAAAAAGTGCTAATAAACCTAAAGAGTTTACAGAGTGTGTGCGAGTGTGTGTGTGCCTGAAATTAAATTGATTTGGAGCAGAAAGAGAAGGAAAAAGGGGGGGAACCTGCTTAAAAACCATTCAAGTTTACTTAATGATATCATTTATTTATTTTTTCGCCTTCTGTTGACACAAAGTGATTTAGCAACGGATGGCGGATGTTAAATAACAACAACAGCAAAAGTTTAAAATGAATATTAAACATGACATTTGCAAATGTGTAAGTGAATAGGCATGCAAAAATCTAAAATTAAATTGAAATTAGTCAAAAAAAAAGACGCAAATCGTAATCGACAATAAAAGCCAATCGCTTAACAAATGATACCCGTTTGGCAACTGTTTGGTTACAGACACCCGTTGCCTGCTGAAATTGTTTTGAAAAAAACTTAATGCTTAATGAGCGGCTGTACGAAAAAAAAAACAAAGAACAAAACACAAGTAGCTACAAGAAATCAACAGAAACGCAAAAAAGGTTGCATAGTTAATTTGCTTTTCATTTTTATTATTATTGTTTTTGTTGCTGTTGTTTTTGTAGCTTTTTTATTAGAACGTACGGGCGACCTTGAAGCTTCTTGTCAACAATTTATACCAATTTACTCTCCACAACAAGTTATTTGTCTCGCATTCTCGTGCGCTATCTGCTTCGCATCCACAAACTGCTCAGCACAACAATCGATTGTCTTTGTTTTCCGTTTCTTATCAGGAATACGCAATGAACGACTTTGAAAATGCTATATTTCCCTTTGCTGTATGTACGCGTATTTGTTGGTTGCCCTAAAAGAGACACTTTTCTTGCAAGAATGATGGAATACAAAATTGCATAAATCGGAGTGGGATTTAGAGAGCGTTTTTAACGTCAGTAAGTTTAGAGCAGAGAAAAAAGTCGAAATAGCGAACTTTTGTAAAAAAAATTAGAAATAAGGTTAGGCTAATGAGACGGCGGATGTCGTGGTACCCTTACTTTATATATATATATATATATATATATAATTATAATTGGCGCGTAAACCCTTTTTGGGTGTTTGGCCGAGCTCTTCCTCCTATTTGTGGATTGCGTGTTGATGTTGTTCCACAAATGGAGGGACCTACAGTTTTAAGCCGATTCCGAAAGGCAGATATTTTTATGAGGAGCTTTTTCATGGCAGAAATACACTCGGAGGTTTATCATTGTCCGCCCAGGGGCGACCGCTATTAGAAAAATGTTTTTCTTAATTTTGGTGTTTCACCGAGATTCGAACCTACGTTCTCTCTGTGAACTCCGAATGGTAGTCGCGCACCAACCCTTTCGGCTACGGCGGCCGCCGTACCGTTACTTTGTCCTCAGCAAATTTGACAATGAGTGACGTCGTAATGCATTTTTTTGTGTTTTAGTCTCGGAGTTTTAGTTCTTTCTTCATGACATTTTTCATGTTCTAATTAAAATGTAATGGTTATAATTTTGTGAAATATAAATTTTTTTTAAATTAATTCAATAATTCACTCAGTTTTATTTAGCTTTACTTTTTTTTTGACATCTGGTGGCATTGCCCGCGATTGCTGTTATTGTTGGTGTTCTTCTCCTTTCAGCACTCAAATCTCTCTCTCGCTACTGCAGTGTTGCCTAGCTTTTGATATAAAAACGCACTAAAATGCCCATTTAAGGAAAATAAAACACCAAATTTGTATTGAATTACTTAAAAAACTTTAAATGTGTGACAAGTCTTCAAAGTGTGCGTTTTTTTTTATAATATAATTATGTACAATTTAATTTGTGAGTTTTTTGTTAAGAGAACGACTTTTTTGCTATATTTGAGGTTATGTACCAAGATAAAAAAATGTCGGTATGGTTTCTTCAGTATTATCTGATATTTTGTTGCTTATTTTTACTATGAATACAACTCTATGGTTTTAATTCACATTCAGTTGTTGTTGTAGCAGCATAAACATTCCCCATACTTACATACGGGGAATGCTGCTGGAGTGGCAATCCTTGGCCGGATATAAATCCGGGTCGTTGCGGTAACGTAGAACCGACTGCCGTGGAAACGAATTCGCATTCAGTAAATTCAAACGCTTTTTAAAATGTGTAAAAAGGTTTCCAATGTTAAGAAGGGTTGAGAGAAGAATATTTTATATTCTAACATAACCTTAAAAGGAGCAAAAATCAAATTTTCATTAACACTAAAATCTTCTCAGAGTGACCTTCTTCAACATTATTTCGTTTAATAATACAGATTTCTTTTTTTAACTTACAGTTTAGGTAGCATCAAATTAAAAAAAAAGAAACAAACATCAAACAGAAATATTTTGATTTTGGGTATAAAAAAGTACTAAATTTATTGCGAAGAGCAAATGATTGGCAACACTGCACAACTCAGCTAATACGACGTCACGCACTCTCTGATGGGCGCAATCTTGTTTCTATCAGTCTTGAGGCTAAGGCAGGTAGCAGTGGAGCAAAAACAACAAAAGTATTTAGAGACCCAATTTAAATCAGCTGCTCTCCTAAAATATCTACTACTACAAAATGTGCCTTCGGTTAGGCTAATGTAAACTTGAAAAAAAGCTTAAAAGAGAATTTAAAGGCGCTAAGGCGTCAATTGACGCACAGAATCAGCATTGCTTCTGGCACAACAAGCGTTTTTCAATGGTTGAAACTCGTTTTACCAGCATTTCACAGTGGCTAAGAGTGGTGTTTCAACGCTAAAAGTCAAAGTAAATTAAACAATGCACTTTACAATCCACATCGAACAGTATAATAAATCATCACAATAAAATTTACACGAGTGAATTTCCTCTTTTGGGCAAGTTAAATTTTTCAACTCACTAAATAAAGATCAACTAAAGCTAGCTAAATGATAGGAAATACCAAACTTGTCGAGAAAAATATCGAATTACAGCTCAACACACGTGGTGTTGCAAAAGCACCAAATATAAAAGGCAACCCTCGCAGATTAAAAGTTTGTAAACACAAATGAGAACTTAGGCTTACGTAGTAGTAGTGGAGGAAAAACAACAAGAGCTATGTATTTTACTTTTACTTTTGGTCCGCCTTATGTCAAGATCTCTAAACGAAGACTGACTTTTCAGAACACATTTAAACAAAACAATTTAGAGACCTAATAAATAGAAAATAAAAAATTAAATTAGGGGCGTTATCGTGATGCAAGAGCCAATTTTTGTTCTTCTACAAATCCGGGCGTTTCTGGCGGATTGCTTACCAGTTGTGACCCTCTGGAGCTTGTTTTTGAATAGGTAAAAATCGAAGACGAGCCGAAATACGTGCAAGCAAAGCAGCAGTCAACAATTAATTCAACATTCAAAATGACCGAACGCGTCGGCATGAGTGAGCACCAACATATCGCCACAAAAAATTGAAATTTGAATATACGTACATAAATTCAGACAGTGAATTTGGTTTCGAAACAAACAATTATTGCTTTCTTCAAAATGCGCTTTTTTCAATGCGCAAAAATGTTAATAATGTTGCGGTAAGGTAAATAGAGTTCTGAAGTAACTTTCAAATTAAAAAATTAAAAGAATTGCATTAAATAATTAAAGTTCTAAGCTTGATTTCCAATTCTTATGACCACTTGGTGTAGGTCACTTATTACAATTGAGCACACAAAGTGTCCATTTAATCCTAATCAGGTATTCGAAATCAGCATTCCATTGGAAGGCAGCACCCACGTTTATGACCTCAGCCAATAAACCACGATTATAGCACTTCTAATTTTAAATACCACCTTTTATTAAGAATATGTACACACACACACACACACACACACGTATGTACACATATAGAAGTTCAGCTGACCCTAGTGGTATGTGGTAGAAACAAAAAACGCCCAAAGAATTCCATTCAAATGATTTAATAACTTTAAACTATTTAAATATGCAACAAGTGCGCGCAGCAGACTTGAATGAATATAAAAGTAGCGCAAATGCAACGCGAAACAACAGAAAAAAGAACAGTGAGAGGGTGCGGCTCACTGGTGCTATAAGACTGCAATAGACAGTGCAAAAAGTGGAAAGAATGAAATAAAAAATAGAGAAATGAATACCGGTAACATACGCCCTAAACGCGGAGCACACCGTTGGGTGGTGGGCGGTTGGTGGCAGCGACAAGCATACGAGGCCAACTGAGGCCAATGTGCCGCGACCGAACAGATTGTCAAAGCGCGCCAGCGAACAAACATTTCCTGTTTAATTAACATAAAAGAACAACAACTACAACAACAAGAGCAACAGGCCACAGCCACGACAGACGACAATACAACCACCAAACCGAGCAGCATTTAGAACTGGTAGATTCGTGTTACAACTGCAGTTACAAGAACAAAAGTGCAAAAAAACAACAACCAAAAAGTGAACGAATGCACAAATGGATATATGAAAGAATGAGATTGAAGCAACAACTTACAGTTAACAGCCTACACGCACTTCGTAATCGAAATGAGCGATAAATTCGTACGTACTAACGCACTGCCAAAAGTAAATGCATAACTGTACGATTATATACAGGCTATGGGCACAGAAATAGAGCACTTCCCCACAATAAGATATAAAAATGATTATTTTTACTGGATGGCTTAGTAAAACAGTCATTTTTGTGGAGATCTGATGTCCCCTCTACAACACCTACATAACCAGACACAGATACTTCCTGTAAGGGAACACAATAAACTGCTCAACAAACAGTTTCTACAGTTTCAAAACCGCCTCCCAGGCACGTCAAACAAACCTAACCAACAACTACTGGACCGGACAGTGTTTAGACAGACAATAAACAACATTCGTCTAGACACACTTACCACCTTCTTAAGCTCCCGACCGCCGAATGCCGACCAAATCGAAGTCCAACCACCACCCACAGCAAGTTATCCTGAGAGGCCCGCATAACCTTACCACAATTATATTCTGGATACTGTAGCAGGCTAAACTCCTTCTTATCCAGAATTGATCCCGACATACTACAGGGTTCGGCACTCGAAGTGTAACCAACTTCAGACCACTCGCGCATCAGCTGTCTGTTAGTTGGCTAAATAACAGTCCAGAGTATTGTTTACAAGCGCGCGGAAGATTTTGCCGAGAGTAAACGCGAAAAAAGAATTATATTTGGTTGGAAAATCACAACCAGCTGTTGCTCGTGAGCTCGAGCACCTTCAAGTAAATAAAGTTTTTGTTTATCGCATCATTACTCGTTACAATGATAGTGGTAGCATCGCGAAACGTCATGGCGGTAGTCATAAAAAGACTGCAACGTCACGTGAAATGGTTCAAAAAGTGAAGAAACGACTTGAGCGAAATCCCCGATCAAATGGCGAAAGAACTAAAAATATCTGGCCATAGCATTCGCCGCATACTGATCAAGCCTCTCAAGATTCAAAAGGAGCATGATCTCACACCAAAGCAGCTACAAGTCAGACTTGAGAGAGCCAAGGAGTTGCTTCGCTTGGCCGAAAGCGGTCAACTTCCGAATATTGTGTTTTCTGACGAGAAAATATTTCAAATTGAGCAATTCGTAAACTTCCAAAACGATAGGACCGATCGTTCATAAGAGAATTTGATTCATCGATTGACCACCAGAAGGCAGCTCCCGTCACAGGTAATGGTTTGGGCCGCTGTAACCGTAGGTTGAGGTTGCTTTGAAGCCGTGGGCAGACAAAGATTTCGGTGGCAGACCATGGACGTTTCAACTGGACTCGGCATCGTCTCACAAAGCTCGAGTGAATCAAAAATGGCTAAAAAACAACGTTCCGAACTTCATAACGTCCACACAATGGCTCTCAAATTCTCCAGACGCGAATCCGATGGATTATGCCCTTTGGACTATTTTGGAGAGGAAGGTCCGAACTAAAAGATTCACCAGTCTTGAGGCGCTGAAAAAAGCCATCGTCCGCGAGTGGGCCGAAATAAGTACAAGCCCCGCTCGGGTAGCTTGCGATTCCTTTCTGGACCGTCTCAAGGCAAAAGGTGGTCATATCGAGCAAAAGTAAATTGATTCTTGATTTTGTATTATTTTCACACATGTTTTACTCTGAATTGAATGAAAGTAATTTTCCAAACTAAATTTATGGCCTTTTTAATTGGTTACACTTCGAGTGCCGGACCCTGTAGAGAACACTCCCTATAAGTGCTTTATTCCTCTGGCTAAAGCTGTATCCACCATAACTATGAGGTGTATTGAGCCAGTTTGAGAGCTGCAGCTTTGACTACTTCTTGCCAATTCCAACTTCATGCCGATTGCAACGAAAATAAGGAAATGTAACTATTACAAGTATTAGAAGGTAATGGGCGCATGCGTTAACTTGCTGATATTTGCACAGCCATCAGTTGAGCAGGAAAATTTTAACAGCTCAGCTCAGATACTAAGTGGTTGGTGGAGTACACATACATACATGCATACATACATACAAACTGAGTTATGTATTAGGAGGCCGGAAAATCTAGTTGCCGCCGCAAGGTGTCAAGTCAATAAGCTGATGTGGCGATAAAGTCATATGAACTGCGAGTAGTTGTGGAGTTGTTAAACTGTTACAGCTTTAATGACATGACAAGAAAGAGGCGACATAGAAAAGCACTAAATCGAAGATATTAAATGTCTTCTTGAATTTATAATTACCACTAAAGCTGGAAGAAACAAGCTACCAATTAGTGATAATTGAAAATAGAGAGAGATTGAATGGAAATGAATAAGTTGTGTACTCGTCCCAGTTGTTGCTGGAGTAGTTTCAACGAACCTTGTACGATCCAGTTTTTCATTGAAATTAATTACATCATTGAAATCATTAAATTCGGTTCGCAAAGATGGTAAGGAGGCTTCAATTCACACTTGACGTGCGCGCGCTTGACGAAAAATTTACATGTGAAAGCAACAACAAAGTTATCAAGCAAAATTTGCCGCTAGTTTAAGACCCTTCCGGTGAATGTAATTTAATGTCTGTCTGTACACTGGTCGATCGAGTAGGATCGTGCTCCTGAATCCTGGATCTCATCAGTATAGTCGAAGATGTGTCTACTGTCTCGCTGGCAGATGGATTCGGCTCTAGCAAGTGCCTTCAGGCTTGATCTTAGGTTAGGTTGGGTTATGGTGGTAGTCGGTTTGTAAGACCGACTCACTTAGACCTTGCAGATCCGTTGTGATATTACTGTGCGAAACGGAAACCTCATTTCTTTTTCTTCGTGAAACCATTTTGATAGGCTCTTATGAAGTGCAAGATTGGTCCCGTCCCCACACCTGACAGTTCTGTAAGAGAACTGAAAAAATATTTACCTAGAAAAGCTGCTCTGATTTTAGCTAAGGCTGGACAATTGCAAAGGAAGTGATCAACTGTTTTTCCTCATCTCTACAACTTCCACAATATTCATGGGAGAAAACTCTTGGTCTGAAGAAATGCCTGACAAATAGCCAATGACCGGCTATACAAACCGCGATCTTCGAGATATCCTCTCTTGAAAGGTCAAGCCGAGCATCTTCCTGTACTACTTAACCCGCAGCATAGAAGCCTCGTTGTAAAGGTATTACAGGTGAGACATCAGCAGGCGTGACGGGGCTCTCTTGATAGCAGTCAAGACAGATCCGACAGATCGGAAGTTTTGTCGGCTTCAAATCACTAGTGCCAAGCGACCCGATGAGCGGAGCGAAATTGGACGTATATCGCAATTGTGATTGAAGGCGCCGCGAAGGAGAGAAAACTGCCAAAGGTGACACCCAAAATCTTGCTGTTGTTAAAGGTCGGTATTGGTGAGTGACCGACTTTCACCATTAGTCCCTTGCTTTATGAATCAAGCGACGATAGTTTCTTCAAATTTTAATGAAAGCTGTTTTCATGCGTTAAAAATAATTTCGTATTTGATAAGAGGTTCTCACTTTAGGCACGCAAGTAGGATCGCGTCTACCACTCGTTGTTTTAAGGCAAAGGGTTAATTTCAGTTTAACTCTTTAGTCCAGGTGGTTAACAGGTTCGCCGTGGATTTAGTGGAGGAAAACTGGAGATGCCTCGCAGTGAGAAAGCGAACAAGGTTTATATTCACTTTGGCACACAAGTCATCAATGCCACTGCCGGACGCCGTTCCCGAACAATCGTCAGCGTAGGAGACCGGATCGTTTAGTCTGCAGATTTTTCATAATTAAAAGCGAGTTACGCTCTGGGCATATCTACATTTTTATTTACATAATAACGAGGGCGGTTCAATAAGTACCCGTGTTTGATGAAAGATGGCGAGGGAAATTGTTGTTAGCATCTATCAAACGGTAAAACAAATTTCAGACAGGTTAGTTCGGATTTGGCAGATATTCGAGTAAGACGTGTTTCGTGATTTCGTGTCAGCGAATACTGCTGTTTGGAGCAATTTAAGCGAGATCCGAAGGAATTTCTGCATCGAGTTGTCACCGTTGATGAAACGGATACATCATTACACACCAAAAGGTAAGCAGCAATCAAAACAATGGATTTCTCCCGGTGAATCTGCTCCAAAGAAGGCGAAGACAGTCCCATCGGCCGGAAAGGTTATGGCGACATTTTTTGGGATGCGAACGGCGTCATATTCATAGATTTTTTAGAAAAAAGAAGAACGATCGCAACTTAACAATACTACAGTGAGTTATTGGACCGCTTTCACAAAAAATTGAAGGAGGCACGGCCGCATTTGGCGAAAAAGAAGGTGCTGTTTCACCACGATAACGCACCAGCTCGTTCATCCGGAGTTGTCACCGCCAAACTGAATAAATTGTGTTAAGACTTGCTGCCGCACCCCCCGTATTCATCCGATTTGGCTCTCTGCGACTTTTTCTTGTTCCATAACATGAACAAATGGCTAGCGGAAAAAAAATTTTGTTTAAACGATGAAGTCATTGCCGAGCCAGAGGCGTATTTTAGAGAGTTGGACAAATACTATTTTTTGGAGGGGTTAAAAAATAGCCGGAACGATGGGAGAAGTGTATATTTCTAAAAGGGGACTATGTTGAAACAAAAAAAATGTTTGGAAAAATGGTGTCCTATCTTATTGAATCCCCCTCGTAAATTTGATTTCACAATATTCATAATATTTTTCATGCTATTTTTTTTTATATTTCATTTTTTATAAAAATACATATACAAGGTGGGTTCAAAGAGTATCGGGAATTTTGAAATTTCGCAGGTTACGTATATTCGAATTTCGATTTTTTTGTGGCGATATGTTGGTACTCATGCCGACGAGTTCGCCATTTTGAATGTTCAGTTAATTGTTGACAGCTGCTTTGCTTGCGTCTTTGATTTTTACCTATTCAAAGACATGGATCAAAGAACCTGTATCAAATTTTGTGTGAAAAACGAAACTAAGTGCGCGGATGACTTCGGAATGATGACTGTGTCATACGGAGAAGCTACTTTGGACCAAAGCAACGTTTATCGGTGGTACAAAATGTTCTCAGAAGACCGAGAAGATGTGAACGACGAAAAGCGTGCCGGACGCCCGAGCACTTCAACAACAGACGAAAAAATTGACGAAGTGAAGAAAATGGTATTGGCTAATCATCGAATCACCGTTAGAGAAGTTTCTGAGGACCTACACATATCGATTGGTTCGTGCCATTCGATTTTTTTCAATGATTTGGGCATGAGACAGGTCGCCGTAGAATTCGTACCAAAACTGCATAATGAGATGTTGGACTCTGTCCGCGACGACCCAAATTTGCTCCAGAGGGTCACAACTGGTGACAAATCGTGGATTTATGGTTGTGATGTGGAAATCAAAGCCATCTCAATGAAAGCTGCCGCATGATCCAAGACCGAAAAAAGCGCGCCAAGTTCGGTCGAATGTAGTGATGGCACGATTAATCGAACAATTAATATTAATCGGTTATTTTCCTTTACTTGTCGGTTTAATTGTATCGTGAAAGCCCTTTTGATTAATTGCAATGTTAATCGATTATTTCCAAAATAATCGAAAGATATACGCCACTAGAAAATAAAATCATTTCACATCAGCAGCGCTTTTTACAATTTTTTTCAAAAGCTTATATTGTCCAAGGTTTTATTCAAGCGAAAAAAAAGGAAAATGCCCCCAATACGAAGTGATGTTTGGAACCATTTTTCAAAGGAGAGTTCTACAGATGTAAGGTGTAAGTTGTGCTGCAAAACTTTAAAGTGCTCCAACAACACAACAAATATGATGCAGCACTTAAAGTTGAAACACTCAAAGAAGGCTGAAGCTTTAAAAGTAAGTTAAAAATTCCACCATCAATTAATCGCAACTTTAATGTACAATGTGTACTACAGAGAAACAATGAAGCATTGTATGAAGCCAGTTGTGTCACAGAAGATAGCAATGAATTGCCAAGCACGAGCCAAAAACCTACACCAAGAAGCAATCAGCCAAATATAAACACTGTGTGTTTTAAATGTAGAGAGTTTTGCATCAGGTGGTACGAATCATCAGAAATTGACGCAATCAATAGTGGAAATGGTTGTAATGGATAATTTGCCATTTTCGCATGTGGAAGGTATTCTTTCATATGACTATTATTTCTGCATTGTTGCAATGCATTGTTGCTGATTGTGGTGGATGTGATATGGATGTGTGGATATGTGTATCCTTTTCAGGGAAAGGGTTCTTGCAGTTGATGAAACATCAATATCCGCTTTATAAAGTTCCGACCAGGAATACAATAAAAGCCGAAATTGAAAATATGTATATTAGAGCAGTGGAAAAATTTAAAAAGATGTTATCGCATGTGTCTAATATCTGTTTGACTACTGATATATGGACTGACACTCAAGTAAACAGCATGCTCGGTGTGACGGTACATGGTTTGTTTGAAAGTAAGCAATTTTATGGAACAATTGGTGTATTTAAACTAACTGAAGCCCATACAGCTGCACACATCTCAGAAGTACTAAAAGGTTCGCTTTCGGAATTGTCCATAAACAAAAGCAATGTTAATGCAGCGGTTGCTGATAATGGCGCTAATGTCGTTAAATCTATTTATAATACTTTTGGGAAAAATCACCATATTCCATGTTTCGCGCATACGCTTAACTTAATTTGTGACAGTTCATTAAATACGCCTGAAGTCAGCGATATCATCACAAGCTGCAGAGCAATAGTGACTTGGTTTAAACGGCATGTTAAAGCCAATGATAATTTGCGCCAACTGCAAATATCTGCTTGAATTCCTGAAGGCAAACAGTTAAAACTCATTTTGGACGTTAAAACCAGGTGGAATTCTACATATTATATGCTTGCTCGCTTCATTCAGTTGATTCAATATATCAGCCAAATTTTAATAAGCTTTTCTGATGCACCACCGATGATTACAACAAAAAACAAGGAAGAAGTTATTGAAATGATCGGCTTATAAAGACCCCTGGAAGCGATGACGACTGAAATAAGTAGAGAAAAGTACGCCACATTGAGTCAAGTTATTCCACTTGCTCATTGTGTGCGCCAAAATATAATGAAAATTTCTTGCACATCTGTGGCGGCAGATAAATTGAAAACGAATATTTTAAAACAATTTGATAAGCGATTTGGAGAAATGGAACACTCATTTTTACTGGCGGCATCTACTTTACTGGATCCTCGTTTTAAGAAAATCCATTTCCAAAATCCAATTGCTCTATCTACAGTTATGCGACATATAAGAAGGGAAATGGCTGAAATCGAGCATATGGAAGACAGCATTGGAAGTGGAAGTGAAACTTACTCCGAGTTCGATTTATGGGCTCCCCATAAGTCCTTGGCCCACCAGCGGAAAAGAAACGAGAACGACTACTTTTTAAATTCTCCGGTCCTCGAATTGAAGCGTGATGTGGTAACCGCCTGGGTTGAAATGAGCTCAGTGTATCCAAAGCTTTACTCACTTTCACAAAAGTATTGTTTCTTAATATGAACATCAGTTCCTTCGGAGCGCCTTTTTTCAAAAGCAGGGGCCACTGCTACAGAAAAGTGCAATAGATTGACAACCAAGCGTTCATCAAAACTGTTGTTTTTAATTCAATCCTTAATAAATAAGTTTCAATGGAATATGAGTATAAGTTCAATAAATATTTAAGAAATTCTTTCAATTAACCCGCAAATTTTAACACATTGTAAATTGTGATTTTTTTGTCTTTATGATTTTTTAATATTACCTGGAAAACATCGATTAATAATCGGTTATTTGAAATTGATTTCGATCAATTGCAATTAATAATCGATCGCCGCAATTAATCATATGATTCCATTACCGATTAATTCATTTTTTTGCCATCACTAGTCGAATGTAAAAGTTTTGCTTACCGTTTTCTTCGATTGCAGGTGCGTGGTGCACAGTGTAAAACGGTCAATAAGGAATATTACCTGCCATTTACGCGTAATTTGCGCGCAGCAATCCGCCAGAAACGAGAAACGCCCGGATTTGCGGAAGAACAAAAATTGGCTCTTGCATCACAATAACGCACCTGCTCACACATCGTTGCTTGTGCGCGACTTTTCGGCCAAAAACAACACACTAATGATGCCACAGCCACCGTGTTCCCCAGATCTGGCCCTATGTGACATTTTCTTGTTCCCGAAACTGAAGAGGCCCATGAAAGGACGACGCTACGCTACGATTGACGAGATAAAACCGGCATCGAAGGAGGAGCTGAACAAGATAAAAAAATGATTTTTTGAAGTGCTTCGAAGATTGGAAAAAATGTTGGCACAAGTGCATAATATCTCATGGGGATTACTTTGAAGGGGGCAAAATAGATATAAATGAATAAATAAATAATTAAAAAAAAAAAACACAAAATTCGCGATACTTTTTGAACACACCTCGTATAAGTAGTGCATTGCGTGAACTTGCATGAAATTTTAACAAATTTTAAAAATTTGTCATTCAACTTTTTAATCAGAAATTTTAGAACTCTTCTGGGTTTGAAGTTTTATAGACCATTCAATTTTAGTAACCTGGGTTTAGTTTTAAAAAATCTTTCCCCCCTGTGAAATGCATACAAAATAGAAAATAAGCGATTGAGGAAATCAAAAATGAAGTGGCGAGCAATTATAAATTATATTTGATAGTAAATTCAATCACACATTTTTGTTGTCAAACTAACTCATTGTGCAATGACAGAACAACGAATTACAGCACGCAACACGGCTTAAAAGCGTGGCAATTCAGTCGTATTTATGCGAAATCAATGGAAAAGGTTGTTAAAGCAACTCAATCGATGGAAAAACGCATGGCGTCTAAGGGATATGTGCGATGCCTGCGACGATGCGTTGCCGAGAAAAACGTTTGCTTTGGAAATGGTAGCAATAAAATTGAAAAAAAAACACCAGAACAGCACAAGAAAGCAAGGCTTTTAATGCATATGGAGCAAAACCAGAAACATTAAGACAGAAGCAATCAGAAACAGGGCAGCAATAAAAGATCACAAAAAAGTGTGCAATGGCATAGAGGCACTCGAGTTGAGTTTGAGTGGAGCGCGACTCCAGCGTGATGCAGAAGCAATAATAATTATAGCAAAAGCTACAAAAATAACAATAATGAGTACAAAATATATAAAAAGTAAAGAACATTAACTTGTCATATGATTCGATGGAGGTTAAGAGGCGGCTACAAAGGAAAGGTGACAACTGCAATGTGATTGGAAACAAAGATATGAACGCGATTTGAAGGGGCGAGCTGCTGCGCGAGAAGTGAGGTGAAGTGAAGGTTGATGAAATGGTTTTTGCCGAAGGCGAACTGCAGGCCAACAAAGAAGGCTGGCAGGCAGGCAGTTGCTAGCAGAAAACCGTCTGCAGCACTGCGACAACAAAAACAATTTTAGCAAGAAAACAACAACAACAAAAACAACACAACTAGCCTAGCAACCACTAACAGCCAACCGGTTTTTCAATAAAGTCCAAAGACCACTATGGCGTTACTGGCATGAGAGGTAGCAGTTGAATGTATTTCTTGTTGTTGTTGTTGTTAATATTATTTCATTGCAGCTGCACGCACCTGTTGAGCAATGTAACTTGGTGTTGCATGCAACGTAGGCGCTTGAGAATTGGCCACAACAGCGGTGAGTGTGTATAAAATCGAAATATATGTGTATGTATGCGTGTGTGTGTGTGTGTGTGTGCGATTGTGCGCGGTAGTAACGCGATAAAATGCCAGCAGCAAGAAAAATGCAGTAATGTAAATGAAATGGCAGTGACAGCCGCAGCAACATAACGTCAAGAAAACGACAATTACAAAAAAAACACAAAAAACACACACCAACAACAACAACAAGATTGCAATCGAAAATGGAAAATTCTATTGCAACTGGTTTGGTTTGGTTTGGTTTGGCACACAAATGGCCAACGTCGATTTGGCAACATGCACTGCAATATAGGTGGCAGGCAGTACTCGTACACACAGTGTGTGCAGCAAGAAGCAGTGCACTCGTACAGTGTGGCAGACAGCACCTTAACTTGTTGCAACGCTTGTGACAGCCGCAACAATAGCAACAATGACGTAAATGAAATTTGCTGGCATGTTCGTGGCACTTTAGCAATATTGGCACAACACTTCCTCCATTCCCACACACACACACACACACACACACCTAGACTAACAAGAGGAGCGACGCAACGCGCTGCAGTTCACGCATGCGCAGCATATAAATTTATGGCACACAAGCAAAGCAACAGTTGCCGCGTATGCCCGTGCACCACAACTCAACTCAACTCAATGCTCAAGAGACCCCTATCAAATGTGATACCTACACATACACATTTACAGTGATGCAGTTGTACCCATTAATATGCATGCATGTATGTATCCGTGCACCATGGCGCGTACAAATGTGCAACATATTTATCTTTTACTGTTGGCTGTCTTGTATTTTTTCAGATTTTTATTGCAACAAGTTTGAGCCCACTTTTCTAATTTCGCTTCACTTGCCGCGCCACCCCACCTCACCTTACCTTACTTCTCCCTTGCTACCTTGCAGCTAACACGCATGCATGTCACCTATTGAATTTCTAACTTCTACTTTAGCTTGCAGGCATTTTTCCTCTTCCTGGTCTCCGCCATTTCGTTACTCTTTTTATGCGTCTGTTCGCTTTGGGGTGATTAATATTTGCATGTGGAGATTTTTACTTTGTTACGCCAATTCGGATTGCTTGGGGTGCGTAGTGATGGAGTCGCAAGGGGAAATTTTATTGAGCTTTAAGAAATCAAAGCGACTTGCACGTTTATGGTTTAATACATTTTTATAGATTGAAAAGCTGTGCATTTTAGTGTATTTCGAACGAGAACTTAGCTGAGGTTAAGAGATCTGTTCAACTTCGGAAATATCAATCGTTTCCAATGCTGTGGAGTCAACGCAAGCAGTTAAGCATTAAAAAATACTTCCGCTGATAACAGTATATCTATTTATTTATGTAATAATCCACAATACAAATTACCTTACCGACTAGACAAAAATGTGATTAAAGCCGAATTTGACAACTAAAATATTAGCAATGTGTGGTAAGCATTGGAAACTAGAAACTCCATTTGGTACACCTAAGTGAAATTAAACCTTAGCCATTTTTTGTTCTTTCATTCAAATTATGATTCCTTAAGCGAAAGCAGTACAAAATTAGAGAAAAAATGCACTTAAAATGCAAATCAGTTTGATAGCTGATGCGCAAAAGGATATAAATACAACGCAACTTTGAGATAAATTTTAATTTATTTTGGAAAAAAATATGGGGTATCGAAAAATATAAGAAATTTCGAATATTTTTTATTTGATTGAAGAAAATGGTTTTTTGCCAAGGCGCTATTCCATGTCAAATTCTCCTAGTACTACGTTTTGGACATGGTTGGCAATTCTTCTAAAAATTGGTGTACCTATTTGTAGAAGCAAACTGAAGCTCTTTTTATAATTTTGAGATTTATTAAATATTTTTTAAAGTTTTCCGTTCTTTAATTTTTTTTAAAAAAAAAAATTTAGAAAAAATTAATAAAATTTTTTTTTATAAAAATTAAAAAAAGACATTGTTTAGAAATTATTAAAAAAAAAATGTTGCTAAATTCATAAAAACAATTAATAATTAAATAATTACCCTAACATCTTCAATGTTAGACTCTATAACTTGAGCTACGTGAATAAAATAAGAAGAGAAATCTAAAAAAGAAAGCAATTCATAAAACAAATAATAAAATATAAATCTTTAGAATATTCACCCAATTTAGAATTAAAAAAATAAATAAATAAATTTTTTTGTTCAGATTCTTTTTTATTTATTAGGATAAAATTTACTTCAGAATTTTTTTTTTTTTAAATTAATTTTTAGAAAATTTTTGAAAAAATTAAATTATAGAAAACATTAAAATTTTAGAAAAAATTAAATTTCAGAAAAAATTAAATTTTAGAAAAAAATAAATTTCTCCTCTTTCTAAATAATTCATAAAACAAATAATAAACACAAATCTATAAATTATCATTAATTGTCATTTATTACAAATAATTTTTTTTTTGAAAAAAAATGTTTGTTTTTATTTAGATTCTGTTTTTCATTTATTAGGATAAAATTTGCTTAAGAAAACTTTAAAACAAAAAATTTAATTTTTAGAAATTTTTTAGAGAAAATTAAGTTCTTCCCTTCCTAAGTAATTCATAAAACAAATAAAACACACAAATCTTTAAATTATTATTGATAAAAATTAATTAAAAAATAATTTAAAAAAAAATTAAATTTCTTTGTTGATTTTTTTTATTAGGATAAAGTAATTTAATTTTTAGAAAATTTTTAGAAATACATAATTAAAATTTTTAAAAAAATTAAATTTTTTTATTCAGATTCTGTTTTGTATTTATTAGGATAAAATTTGCTTAAGAAAACTTAAAAAAAAAATTTAATATTTAGAAAAAATTAAAATTTTAGAAAAACTAAAATTTTTCCCTTCCTAAGTAATTTATAAAACAAATAATAAACACAAATCTTTAAATTATTATTAATAAAAATTTATTAAAAAAAAATTTAATTTAAATTTAAAATTTAATTTTTTTTAGAAAAAATTTAATTTTTAATTCAGATTCTGTTTTTTATTTATTAAGATAAAATTTGCTTCAAAAATATTTTTTTAGAAAGAATTTTATTTTTAGAAAAAATTAAAATTAAAAAAAAAAAAAATTCCTCTTCCTAAGTATTTCATAAAACAAATAATAAACATAAATCTTCAAATTATGATTATGTAAAAAAAAAACTAATTGATAATATTCAACCGATAGAGAATTTTTTCAGAAAAAATTAAATTTTGTTGTTCAGATTTTGTTTTTTTTTTTATTTATTAGGATAAAGTTTACTTAAGAAAGTTTTTTCTTAGATAAAATTAAATTTTCGTGTTCAACATTTTGTTTTTTTATTTATTAGGATAAAATTTACTTAAAAACAATTTTTTGCTAGAAAAAAAAAAAAAAAAATTTTGTCAGAAAAAAAATTAAAATTTTTTGTTCGGAATTTTTGAGGAAACATTTTCCTTTTGTAATTTTAAGAAATTTTTTTTTAGAAAAAATTTAATTTTTAGAAAATTTTTAGAAAAAATTAAATTTTTATTCTTCCTAAGTAATTCATAAAACAAATGATATGCATAAATCTTTAAATTATTATTATGTAAAAAATAAACTAATTGAGAATATTCAACCAATTTAGAAATTTTTAGAAAAAATTAAATTTTTTTGTTCAGATTTTTTTTTTATTAGGATGAAGTTTACTCAAGAAAGTTTTTTCTTAAAAAAAAAATAAATTTTCTTGTTCAACATTTTTTTTTTTTATTTATTAGGATAAAATTTACTTAAAAACAGCTTTTTGACTGGAAAAAATAAATAAAAAATTTTGTTAGAAAACAAATTTAAATTTTGTGTTCAGAATTTTTGAGGGAACATTTTCCTTTTTTAATTTTTGAAAAACACTCTCCCTCATATTTGTTTTTAACAGCTGAAACTATGCTCGATAATTCCTGCAAGTTTCATATTGCGATCTCCACAACTTTTGAAGTTACAATATATTCAAATATGACCAGCAAAATTTTAATAAACTAGCAATGCCACACCCACTTCTGGGTAAAAGCGTGTATCTCTTTATAAAATTCTGCTAAACTTCGTGGGCACCCCAACTCATTCAGATCCAAAGTAATTATCATTGATTTCGAAAATCTCGCCCACTTTTTATATGTTGAGACAAAATTTCTGACCTTCCTTCTAATGCTACAAGCTATGACACTCAAGGTCTAAGAATCTGTCTGATTGCAATAAAATAAATAAATAAAGAGTCAGCCCAAATTAAATTTTACTATTGGGAGGTTGAATTAGTTTTAAAGGTTTTTTTCGAAGATTTGGGGCTTTATTGTGAAAAAACGGTACAAAATATTTTATTTGAAGTATTGGCCATCGCTAGCTACAACTTTCGCCCATCTTTCGGGCAATTTCCGGATGCCGTTTCTCCAAAATTCTGGCCGCTGCTTGGCTATCCATGACTCAACCCATATTTTGGTAGCCTCGTACGAGGAGAACCGCTGGTCCGCCAAATCGAGACTCATATGCCGGAACAAATGATAATCGGAGGGAGCTATGTCTGGACTATACGGCGGGTGGGGTAACACTTCCCAGCCAAGCGTTCCAAGGTATTTTTTGACAGGTTGAGCAACATGCGGCCGAGCGTTGTCATGTTGCAAAATAACCTTGTCGTGCCTTTTTACCGTTTCCGGCCGTTTTTCTTTCAATGCCCGGCTTAAACGCATCAATTGCAGTCGGTAACGATCCCCCGTGATTGTTTCGCCCGGTTGGAGCAGCTCAAAATATACGACGCCGACCTGATCCCACCAAATGCAGAGCATGATTTTCTTGCCGTGAATATTCTGCTTGGCCGTCGACGTTGACGCGTGGCCGGGCAAACCCCATGATTTTTTGCGTTTTGGGTTATCGTAGTGGATCCATTTTTCGTCGCCAGTCACCACCCGATGCAAAAAACCCTTCCGATTTTGTCGCTCGATCAGCAATTCGCACGTAAAAAATCGCCGTTCGACGTCGCGCAGCTTCAACTCGTACGGGACCCAATGTCCTTGCTTTTGGATCATTCCCATCGCTTTTAGACGCTTGCAAACGGTTGATTTATCAACGCCCAATGATTCAGCAAGCTCTTCTTGGGTTTGGCACGAGTCCTCGTTTACCAATTCCCCCAATTCCGTGTCCTCGAACTTTTTGGGCTGGCCAAGACGCTCCTTGTCTTCGGTGTGAAAATCACCACTTTTGAATCGTCGAAACCAGTACTCACATGTTGAAATCGACGGAGTATGGTCTGGGTAGGCCTCCTGCAGCAATTCACGGGCTTGGGCTGTATTTTTTTTCAAATTGAAGCAGAAAAGCAAAGCTTCCCGCAAATTGCGTTTCGACGGCACGAAAGTTGACATACTCGGAGCACGAAAACACTGCGTTGTTTATACTTCAGCGAAATGACAGATACTGATAAACAAAGCCTAGGGATGAGGCTTTGTCATGAATATATATTCAGTATTGCCAACGCGATAAAGTGATAAATAGCGCCATCTGTGTGCCACCTTTAAAACTAATTCAACCTCCCAATAAAATGTTCGTGGGTATATAAAGTTTAGTCTCGGTCGAATTTTTATTGTTTTCTGTTAAATAAAAAATTAAAAAAAATTATTTCAAAATAATTTTAGTTAAAATAAAAATTTAAAAAAATGATTTCAAACTAGAAATACTTAAAAAAGAAAGTTGACGCATAGCTTTAATGGTAAGATACAAATAGAATATCACATATAAAGCATCTATGAATTCGCCGACCGATTATTATTTTTTCCGCACTTGAAAGCTATAATTCTAATTCATCTAAAGTTTAGATGTAAACATAGTTGCTTTTACATATAATGCTTATTATATACCCACAATATTGGCAAAACTCAACATATTAGAAACACCAGCTTTCTCTTTCCGGTCATTTTGATTTAACCCATCTGAGCCACATCAATGCATGGACGGGTGAAGCTGTTTATATATGAAAGTACATACACGAATAAGTTGCTCACCTCATCAGTTATGCTTATTTATGTTTCGTAGATAAAATGCAAAATTACCTGTAAAGAAAAAAATAATTTATATGAGTATTGGTATATATTTTGTTGTTCAAAAATTAAATACAACAACACTAGCTTAGAGCCAAATTATTCAAAAATCAAAGCATGCAATTCTCATTTCAAATCAGTCGCTGAGTCCGAGAATCCACATAATTCTTTTTTCTGTCATGTATTAGTTTTCCAGATAATGCCGAATAACGGTTTTGTATTAAGAAAAAAGGTAAATCATAAAACTTTCGAATACCCTTGTAATAGAACATAATTATCAAGGTGGGAAATAGACTCCAAAGTTAAGCTTAAGAAATCATGTTTTAAATAGAAGCGGCGTAGTAAAAAAAAGTATAAACACTATTTGGCGAATTTTTCTGGCCAAAGACAAAATAAAATGTTCAACAAATTGGAATATCTCTTTGGCAGTGACCAGAGCAGTGACCCTCTCAAATTTGGGGGTTTGATTGACCTGTTTGGTGAAGTAGATAAAACTCAGTTCGAACTTGAAAATTAAATCTAAATCTGGCTTACGTCATATCAGATAGGAGACTATGGAATACTAACATGATATACTTCTTTCAACTGCGAGCTCGACGAACAAACAGAGATTGTGGGAAAGAGCTTTGAAAAGTGCTCACATATACAAGAACCAAAATTATATAATCTCTTGGATTTGGAAAGCCAAATGCGATGTCTTGTACCTCGGAGGCCACAAAAATTTAAACTGATCTCTTTGTAACTTAAACAAATTAGAAAACATAGCACACTTCTTACTAAGGTGCCGTATTTTGAAACAAATCAGATATCTGTGCTTTGGGCAATTCTACTTAGACCGAGGTGAAGTTAATAATATATTGAATGGAATTAGTTGAGGCGGATGGACAAGCATAGTTTGGATTGTCATTAGTGCTTAAAAAATATACAGTTAATTGTAAATGAATATAATTAAACTTTGCGCGTTTTATTTGCAACAAATTTGGCATTCATTGCCAATTTGATTGAGTTTTTCCGACAGACGAACATTTGGGACATTTCCATATATTCTTTAATAAATAGTTTTTAAGATATTTATGTATATTTCCATAATAATAAAGAATCTATATATATATATTTAACCAAGAAAGTCAACCAATGTTGTCTCAAAAATCGATTCTGTGTTGCTCACTTGTTAAACTTTGGTTAATGTAAAAATTTACATTAGGGAAATAAATGTTTATACCGATAGTTTCAAGCTAGATAATAAAGTAAGTTTTTTTTCAATTCTGAATTTCAGAATTAGGCTTAGAATTATCTGATCGACTTCCGGGCTACTGTAGCGTCTACCGGGCAGAAGTTTCGTAACACACGCGCCGTAACGATAAATATCTTCTCGGGCAGCCAGGCTGTCATCAAATCAATGGAGGCAGTTATACTACAATTTCTCAGGAAAGCCTCGCAGCTCTAAATGATATTAGAGCTCTATATAATACTGTGGTCAGCCTTATATGAGTTCCGGATCATAGAGATATTGAAGAAAATTGCAAGATCAATGAGCTAGCCAGAAAGGGCATTAATCTTCCACTGCTTGAAAACAGAGGCTATATTGGAATTTCTATGGCAACTTGCAAATTAAGAATAAAAATTAGTATTCTCGAGGAGGTCGTGGAGAGAAGAAAATACTTGCGTTACCACCAGGCTAATTTGGCCGCAAATAGGTAAGAAAAGATCAGGAACATTGCTCTACCTCTCAAGAGGTACACTGCATAAGGGAGTCTGAATGATTTCATGAAAAAAAAACAATAAGGTTCCCGTGCACCACAAGGTGGTGCAAAATTAATCACCCTATCGGGAGATTTATAACTTTTGCAAATGGCGTCGTACGCCAATCATACTCGACACTTGTGAATAAAGCAGCTCCAGTATAAAAGCAGACAAGCAATGGAGAGTGTAAAGGTCAAAATAGAAATTTTCATCAGTCAAAGTCATTTTTTTTTTTTTTTGTTTTGTTTTTTAGTAAAAAAAAGCAAGCAGGGTCTTTAAATTTATGCCAAGCGGTATGTAAAGAAAGGAACCCCCAGAAATTCTTATCGTAATTGTTTTCAAATTCAGTGCCATCGAGTAATTATAGTTTGAATTGTTTTTTAGTATTTTTCTGGGAAAAAATTAAGTTATCTGGTTAGGCCCTGGGTAACTATGGAAGACGCTTCTCAATGTTGGAAATATAAAAAGAGATGCAAGGTCATCTTTCCATCTAAGGAAGAGTGGAACTCTAACCCAGCATGGCTAAATGATGATTCACAAAAATGACTCACAGATGGTTTCAAAACACTCCAAGGAGTAGGAGCAGGAATAGTGAGGCCTAAAGCACACAAATCCTCTTCGCCATAATGGAAACAGTGGAAATCATATCCAAAAGAGGGTTCGAGAAAATAAAAATTAAAATACTTTCGGACAGCAATCGATTCTCGAAGCTTTGAATAACTTCACATTCAAGTCAAAAGCCTTAATAGAGTGTAACAATGCACTTAACAAACTGGCCACTCATAATCAGGTGTCACTGATTTGGGTACCAGGGCATGAGGGCATGAGGGCAAGAAGAAGGCAGACTTTTATGCCAAAAAAGGGGCAGAAGGGCTCTTTATTGGACCAATCCCATATTTCGGCTTTAACAAAAATAATATAAAACAGGAAGCCAAAAAATGGATCCAAACTAAAATCAAGAAACTCTAAAACGGCATAAGCGGCCTTAATCACTCCAAAAAGTTTTTGAACTTCAATGCCAACAGGGCAAAATCTGCTCTAACCCTAGATAAAAAGGGCCTCAGATTATCTGTTGAGCACTTACAGGCCACTTTACCTGTAATAAACACTTGAACTCAATAGATCTAGTATAAGATCATACAGGTTCTGCTGTGATGAAGAGGATTCTATGGAACACTTAATCACCAACTGTGTGGCATAAGGTCACAGGAGACAGAATCCTGGGCTCGAACTACTAGACGAGGAAGACCTGCAATTGCTCACTCCTAAGGAGCTGGTTCGATTCCTCGGTATACTAAATAGTTATAATTAAGTAAATAGGGGCGCACAACAGATCAATCTGGTCGCAGTGCATTACAATTACCAAATATAGCTTGATTCCAAGAGCTTGATTCCACTTAGTATTTCTAATTGACGCCGACGTTAGCTTGCGGAAGACGAAACGACTGGCTCGATTTGTTGAACTCGGCCAAAATCGCGAATGCGGTTACTGCACCAAACAATAAAAAGAGGAATGCAAAGTAGTGGTGAATGAATCATTAGTATTGAAAGTCGATGACTATCGGTTGTTATGTGCCTGCAGTACGGGTGCTCGATTAGAGGTTCTTCACATTATTGCTTAATAACATATGCACACACACAGGTACACATACATACACATATATGTGCAGAGGTATTTCGCAGCACGTAAAAATTGCAATAAAGGTTTGAAAATTTATTTTGAGGTCATTTACTTGCAGGAAAATAAAAAATTATAATTACCCACATACAAATGTATGTACAGATGTATATTTGAAAGCAAAAAAAAAAGCAAAAACAAAACTACAACGAAAAACCTTCATAACTTTTCACTCCCATTGACCTCGTCAAAATGCAAACAAAACGGCGCCTTTTCAACTTGACGTGTTGGCAAAAAGCAAATGCGAAAACACATATGTATGTATGTATATGAATGCATGTGCATGCTATGTATGTATGTGCACATGTATGCAGAGAAAACGCTGATTTCTGCTTGTTTTCCTCAATTCAGTATTTGCATGCGAGCCAGTGCTCGGCTGGTGTAATTGTATCTCATGTTTACATATATGTATGTATGTATGTATGTATATTAATGTTGTTGTTCTTGTTCTTGTCGTAACAACACAACAGTAACAAATGCGCAAATGCATCAATGCAAATGAGCAGTCACAGTTGGACGCCCGCTAAGCCGTAGCAGCGGCGTTGGTGTAATACTTAAAGTTCTATGTGTGCAGGTATCAACAAATGTAGGCATACATATCTACACGCACATATATTGTGTATTGATGTGGGGGGAAAAAAATCATTGCACCAACCAACGACCACCAGCAGTTGCAAACGCAACGCCCGAGCAACAAGTTGTTGACCATAAAGTCGCCTGCCAAATGCCGCCTACCGCCTGGTAGTGGTTAGCTGGCGGTTGCACAGACATTAATAAAAAGCGCATGCGCGCATGCAAAGTATGTTGATGAATGCAGAAATTCGCAACGGCATACATACGTACGTACATAATCACATACATACACACATTTTTCTTGCCTTGACTAAGACAGCGCACCAAATGGCAATCAGCAGTGCGCGTCGCACACAACAGAATGCGAATAAAATTGGTCAACAATGCAAAATAGAAAAATACAACAAATTATGAACATATGCTGCAGTTAATGAGTATTCTACAAAAAACCAAAAAAAAAGAAAAACAAAACCAGATAGCAAAAATACAAAAAAAAACTAAGCTTTAAGAAGTCCAAGAACATGAAAATAACTGCAACAAAGTCTGACGCATTCTTTTGCGAGTACCCTGCAGCGAAAATACTGCATAGTGAAGCAAATTTCTGCTTCGGCACTAGCGCTATTTCGTTAACCCTTTCAATACACTTTCTACCCTATAAAGATAGATAGATTACCAGGTTGTTTTCACCATACCTATCGAGCAAACCTCGTTCCCACGACAGTCGGTTCTACGTAACCGGAACGAACGGAATTTGTATCCGACCAAGGACTGTCACTTCAGCAGCATTCCCAGTATATGTATGGGGATTGTTTATCTTGCTACAACAACAACAACAACAACAGCAAACGTGGTAATTTATCATCGTTGGCTAATTAAATATGGTGAAAAAGAAAATTGTGAGGAGAACTTTGACTGACATGTCACTTGGGGATTCGGCAGCCGAATTCTACACGATTACTTCAAATGTATTCACACACTCGTCCAATCAGTCGTTATTCAAATCCCAACGAAGTGTCATTGGTTGATTTTTTTCGTATATCACCAACACAATCTTAGTTTTCTGTAACGACACCTCAAGTGAAGTCTGCAGCTGATTCTATCGAATTCCCTCAGAGCCGAATAACGGTCTGTTAAAGAGCTTACCTTTGAAATCTTTTCACCATGGGTGCCTGTGCGTAAATCCACCACTTATTTGGATTTTAATTATTTATTTACATAGAATTTATGTAACAAAAAATTTGTTTATTTAGATTTATGAGTAAGTGCCTATATCAAAAACTCATAGTCAATAAAGTATTCTTTCTAACAGTCTGTCACCAAATGTTTAACTGCAGTTATGAGCTCTTAGGAAATGGCGTTCGTACGAAAATGAAGGTAACATAAACAGCTGATATTTGGGTATATTTAAGGGCTGAATAAAAGAGCTGTCAGTATATTGCATAAAGAATGTAATTAGCGTCAATAATACTCTATTATCAGAAAGTACCGGGAATGTTGAATTTAAATGAACCGCGCACGTCGGAATCGGTCCATATTTTATGTTGGTAGGACTGTAAGACACACATCTGTCACTTTGTAGCGCCATCGGATCATTCTTGTCTGCCTGGTCGGCCGGAAATGTGGGCAAACAATTATTGGATTTAGCATGATGATAACGCGCCATCGCACCCAGCCCAAATTGTGCTGAATTATTTGATCAAACACCAAGTAAATACCATCGTGCAAGCACCGCATTCACCTGATATGGCCCCGTGCGACTTCTTTTGGTTTCCCCAAGTTGAAGTTACTACTTCGTGGAAGGAGATTTCAGTCGATATAGAAGATCAAAGAGAATGCGGCGAAGGAGGTGAAAAGGAGGACTGTGTTAAACGTTGACAGACGGGTCATATTTTGAAGGAGATAAAATAAATTTGCCTGAAATTTAACTCTGTTTTGTTTTATTTAAACATTCCCGGTACTTTCAGATCATAGGGTATCCTGTTTCTCATCGAGTGCTTAACTACAGTTAAGAGCTTGGTTAAGTTTAGGCAATACCAACAAACGTTTCCATCACGATGGAGTTAACATAAATAGCTGACTTTTGTTTACATTTAAGGGTTGCTGACATCAAATAGAGATTATAGCTTTTTATAGTTTTTTAAGATCTTGAGGAATATTGAGGCATTTGTTTTTTGAATATAATATCCGATCAGCAAAAAATGCGACGCAAACGATGGTCATTTGGCTTCAATTCTGCAAGAGCTGTATTAAAACTACACTACCACTAAACTGCAAACCAACACTTTATAACGCTCTCATCATGCCCATACGGCGCAGGAGCTTGGATGCTGAAAATATCGGATGAGACGTCCCGCGGAGTGTTTGAGAGAAAGATTATGCGGAAAATGTTTGCACCTTTGCACGTGGCGTAGTGGCGAGTATCGTAGGCGATAGGACAATGAACTTTACGGCGATATAGACATAGTGCAGCGAATAAAGATCTAGCTGCTTCGTTGGTTAGGTAATGTAGACCGGGTGGGCTCCGGCTCTGAAAGTATTCGATGCGGTAATAGCGGGTGGTAACAGAGAAAGAGAAAAGCCTCCTCTACATTGGAAAGATCAGGTGGAGAAGGACTTAACTTCACTAGGTGTGTTCAACTGACGCCAGTTAGCACGAGAAACTAGCCCTGCCAATCTAGCACGAGAAAGAAACGACGGCCAAAATCACGTAAGCGGTTATCGCGCCAAATTTTCCGCGTAATCGAAGGACGAAGGCCAGGAACTTGAAAACAACGACTAATTGACATTGTGGCAGCTTCTTAAACACTTCACTCAAGAAACTTCGCGAACAATTTTTTTGTTTATTTTTATTTTAAGTAAATTTCCACCATTTTGGAAAAGTTGTTCTGGTGTTAAACGATTCATGATGATTTACCAAACCTTACTGAATGGAAATGTCAACACAGTTTGCCATTCACAGTTAAAAAAACACCCAATAACTCAACTACAGTTAAGTCTTTAGTTTAGTTTGAAAAATGTCGAATGCCAATAAAAGCTGATTTTTGGGTAGTAAAATTCAGGTTAACTCGGTTTCAGTGTTAGAACTGATTTGGGTCTATTAAAAACAGCATGCAAAGGGTGACTTGATACACTCCGTGACAAAACTATAGATTAGGTTAGGTAGTGCTGGCTGATCTGTGAAAACATCTCACTTAGACCTCTAGGGCCATTGTGTTGCCAGTGCTATGAATCTGGAGGAAAAATTAGGTATTATTAATTATAAACATCTTCACGAGTTTTAACAAGTCGGTCAGCTTTTTGTCAGCAATATTCTTCAAGAATAACAAATATGTTGATCCTAGGCGCATTTTGAATCCTGCGAAGAGCAGAGCAGTGGTAAAGTAGATGTTCCAAAGTACTCCTAGCATTCGCTTCGTTGCAGGTGTTACACGCATCGCTTTGGATTAATCTCATTTTGGATGCGTGATGTAGGGTGTGTCTCATCACCGTCAGTACTCCAACCAATATTTTACCGTCTTTCCTAGACAGTGATGAAATAACGGTTGCAGTTTTGGTATTCCCAATCCTTAGCATAATTTTTGCAGTTTTGTACGAGGTCGAGTGTTCCCAAATCAACTGCGTTTCCAGAGCTAGTTCCTCATTTAGTTCCGTTTTCAGAAAGGAGGGACAAAACGATAGCATATCACATTTTTACCAGTTATTACTTTTTTCATGTTAAATATTTTAGTATAAAAGTGAAGCTTATCATCTAACAAAAATCGTACAATTCTAATTTTCAAACTTTATGCAAAAATTAGGAAAATTCTATCAACTTTTCTTTTCAACTCCACAGCTTTGCAATTAGAATTTCTAGAAAAATTTTGGGTACGCAGTTTTGTAGGCCATTAAATTTTGGTGTAAAAGTGTGAAATGAAAATTCCCGTTAATTTTTGATAATTGTTTTCCTTGAGGGTGTTGGGCATTTTCTCTTTATAATTTTTGAAAAATATAATAAAACTACTTGCCAAAAATCTTTCTAGAAAACTAAAGTGGATTCAAGGCGCATTCATTAAAAGTGGTGGAATTAGAATAAAAACAATGTTTTGTACGTTTGATTGTCAAAGGAAAGTAGAAAACAAAGAATGAATTCGCCCTGTTTCAATCTGGGCTGACAGCCACATGGACACGGGGAAAGAAATCAGCTGATTTACCGATACCACATAATAGTTTCGCCTTGTGTGAAATTGTCATAAAAAGGTTTGTCAAATTTTTTAAATTTTGTATGATAAAAAGTTACAGACAATGTTAAACAATGACTGCTTAAATGGAAAAGCGTAATAAGACGAGCTAAACGTGACTCCAAATTCCCTAGAAGCGCAAGAATTGGATACCGCTGGCTTTTCCTACAAGGCACGCATGTATTTTTGTATTCCATTATATGCAAGTATGGCAGTTGGCAAGACAAAATTGGCTGAATGTATGCCGGATTCGTTGGTTGGTCGGTCGGTCGGTCGGTTGATTGTTGCTTCAGCTCACCGTTTCCAACATCGCATATTGCCACTGCAACACAGTAACTGCACATACGTACATACAAGCATTTCTATAGTAAATATATGGCAGGTATGCATACAAACTTATAATATTCGAGAGTCCACCAGTTGCCTCGCGCCAATAATTCTCTATTGTTGCGGTTATAACCACTAAACAGGTTCAGGTATGTGACCATTGCAGCATTAACAACGCTAACAGTAACACCAAAATTGCATACAAAGAAGTCGAGCCAACATATAAAACATTCATACAAATGCATGAACAAACATGAACAGTTGCGGCAGTGGCAGCACTTCTCTTGTTGGCATTCTTTTATAGCCACTGAATGGCGGTCGTTGGGTGAATTTAGTCACCACCGAGCAACAAATAATGGCTGCATTCGCTCAAACGCAATTATATATGCATTTATATTTATACATATGTATGTATGTATGTATTAATATGAATATCACAGATGTGCAAATCTAAAATTTCAATATATTAGAATTGCGGAAAATTTGATGTCAGCAGCAGTGGCTAAAATTAATTAATAAAAAAATCAAGAATTAAAGTAAGTAAATAAAAAAATGGAAATGTTTTTTTTTTTTTCATTAAGTGGGTTAAAGTGGTCCACTTCTCTCAAGTGCTTGAAAAAAACTTGAATACCCTGAAGTTATTTTTGAATCAGTATCAATTACCTGGACCCCCCCTTAATAATATATACTTAGTCCTGCGATAAGTTCTGTTATAAGTTAAGTCCGTTTATAGGTACATAGATACGAATTTGTAATACTTTTTTTTAATGAAGTTACATAAAAAAACTTATTCTTGTTCGAAATGGTCACCATTTGCTTGTACACCTTCAAACGATTATGCCATTTAGCTATGCCAGCACGCACGGTTTCCATGGATATTGACGTCGCTGCACGAACCAAAAATTGTTTCAGACTCTCCAAATTCCTGTGAGGCCTTCAACAAGCCATGTTCTCCAATTCTGACCAAAAGTCCATTGGATTCAGATCTGGACTTCCCGACGAGTAATCTTCTGCGGCTATGAACCCAGGAAATTTTGTTTTTTAGGCACTGCTGAGTGGTTTTTGACTTATGGGTTGGAGCGGAATCTTGCTGGAAGACCCAACGCTCCCCATTGAAGACAGTACTGCTCAACTGCTTCACCACGCCTTCTAAGACATCCTCCTGGTACACTTTTGCCCCGGCCTTAACCCCGGTTTTCGCAGAAATGAAAAAATGCTACGCCTTAACAAGACACTCCGCACCAAACCATTATGGAGGCGAGATGGTAGCCACGATGAATCCTTGGAACAACATTTTTTGCGCTTTTAGAAGTTTTAGCATAGATTTTGTCGTTTTAATTATTAACAACTTTTTTAGCAGTGAACATTTTCTCATCTGTGAAAAGAATAATTTCATGACCGCGTGCCACCGAAGAAGCTGCTTGCATCTGTCGAGTCAAATTTTTTTCAAGCGCATTGTCAAAAGATGACAAGATGAGCGACGGAAGGCTATCAATGAGATCATCTCTAATTAGTCTTGGCATGGATCTGGTCAATGCATTCATTTCCCTGGACGCGATTTTCTGCTTTCCAAGGGGATTTCTGCGAATTCTTTCTCGAACGGCTTTTATGGCTGCACTGGTTCGAACCACGTGAGGTCGACCACTTCGTTTTCTGTCTGTCGTTTGGGAATAACGATTGATCGTGCATCAAAAAACTTCTCAAAATATTACGTTTTTTCCGCAATTCGTAAATCTCAACCTTTTGTAATGCAATCAGTGCAATACGATTTTTCTGAGCTCCCCACTCCATAGTTAACAAGCGAAATTTGCCCCGAAACTGAGTATAATTTATGAGTCGACAATGCATACGAACAAAAACAAAAATAACGGAACATTTCTCTGCGAATTTGTTCCCGCCGAACGAATCAAGAATGAGTTTTGACATTGAAAATAAAATATTTAAGCAGTTCCAGCCACAAATGCTCACTCCCTTCGCGAGTTAGAAAATCTATAGAACTCGATTTTTCAGTATTGAAATTTAGTTTTTCTCCACAATTAAACTATACATATATTATACGAGTTGGCGCAAAATTAATTATCCAATTTAATTTTTAAATATATTTTTTATTTAATGAAAAAAATGTTGAGTGATGCAAATCTTTATTTTGACCCTTACGCGCTAGTTCGCAAGTGCCAAATATATGATCGACGTACGACGCCATTTGCAAAAATTAGTAATCTTCCGATAGGATGATTAATTTTGTGCCACCTTGTATCGGGTGTTTTTTAGGAGCTTGAGAACTTAAAATGATAATACAGAATAGAAATATAATTGGAATGAATTTTTGGTTATTATATTGTAACTGGTAGATAATTTCACGGCATTTGTTTTTTGAATGTAATACCCGGCATATGTGCGTCGTGACTACGAGTTACGTGATCCCATCGATCAGTCCAATCTTTGACTACTGCGTTCAATATATATGGTCATATGGCATCAATTGTGGTTTAAATATTTCAATAAATTGATTAATAACACTAGTCTACAAGGAAAAGTATCCGAAATAATTTAAACTAATATCTGCTTCTCTGTCCATGCAAAATTCGGATTGATAACTAAAATTAATTTATTAGTTTGAGTTTTCGAGATATCCTAACCTAAAAGTGCAAAAAACACCATTTTAGCCCATATTTGAGGTTATGTAGCCTTGCAGATGTTTTCTTTCACCAAAATTAAAGGATGGCATCTTTAAATACAATCCTTCTTTTTTCAAATGGCGTTTTGTTTGCTCAAATATCATTTTTTTTCGCAGAGATATCGCATTTTGAAATTTTCATGTTTCGAAATTTTCCTACACCTGAAAATCGATTAAGATAACATAGACATGATATAGTCGCTTACTAATTTTCTTGGGTTTGAGGGCCTGAAATATATGGATTAATAGTATGTAAATTTGGAGTTTGTGGGAAAGCCTGCTTGCGGTTATGTGGGTTAGCCTGCTCGCGGTATGATAGGGGTGGTTTCTAGGGGTTAGGGCTGTGTGTGACTCGGTACCCAAAGGTTAGATAGTGTAGGGATGTGGTGAGTCAGCACACTTATGGTGTGAGACAAAATTTTAAGAAAAATAAGACTCAATTCAAGAAAATTAGTAATCGAATATATCATGTCTATGTTATCTTAATCGATTTTCAGGTGTAGGAAAATTTCGAAACATGAAAATTTCAAAATGCGATATCTCTGCGAAAAAAAATGATATTTGAGCAAACAAAACGCCATTTGAAAAAAGAAGGATTGTATTTAAAGATGTCATCCTTTAATTTTGGTGAAAGAAAACATCTGCAAGGCTACATAACCTCAAATATGGGCAAAAATGGGGTTTTTTGCACTTTTAGGTTAGGATATCTCGAAAGCTCAAACTAATAGAGCAATTCTGAGGCCAGATTTGGATTCAGCGCATCATAAACCTTCGGAAATATATAGTCTGGTTTCTGGGTCTGAATGTTGGTTAAATTTTGTCGGCCTGTGTAATTGAACAAGTAAATTTCCAAAATTTGGAAGCGTTGTTCTGGTTCTGACGTTAAACAATTCATGATGGCTTGCCTAACCATTTTTTTGTCGATACAGCTAGCAAGTACAGCACTCAGACAACATTAAGGAGTCATGTAGAGTCAGTTAGAAAGCCAAAAAAAATCGAATTTTCCAGAATTTTTTCTTAGAAAACTTTTAAATTTATTGATCTAAAAATTTGTATATTATGTTATTTTTTAAGTGTATTTTAAGACTTAGTTTTTGTAAAAGTATTTATTTGGAATGGAACTACAGCTGACCTCCGGGAGCTCCTCTCAAAAAAGATGTTTTGCGGTGACCACTATATCTCTGAACTGGATCTTCTTAAAATAAAAAACCAAACATTTTTCGTTAAAGTAATGTTAAATCAACTAATTAACCGAAGGAATAAGCAAAATACATTTTTTTGACAAAGTGGCGGTTTCTCAAAACGCAAAATCGATTTTTGACCAAAAATTCCGCCTTAAATTGTTTATAAAAAAAATATTTATCGGTCACAACAAATCTTCGATTTATTACTAAAAAATACATATATTTAAGAAGCTCGTGTTAAAATTTGAGACTAATCGGCTTAGCCGTTTTCGAGTAATGTTGGTCACCAACTTTGAAAACACCATTTTTAGAAAAACACGTTCGAAGTTTGAAAAGTGCTTTCAAGAACTCTGAAACAATTTTTCAAATTTGCGTGTAACTTCGAAAATATTCACCAGAACGGTATTAAATTTTCTGCGTGTATTCTTAAATATATGTACACTAGCTTTAACCCGCGGCCCCGCTCGCGTAGGAGTAGTTTTGAGGGATTTAGGATATGTATATAAAAGAATTACAAACAATAATTTCATAGAAAATAATTTTTTATTAATAATCATAATATTACAATACCCGGCGTCCGTTGCTATGCCTCGTTGAATAAAATCAAAACAACCAATCAGAAAAATATCAAGCAAACTTATTTGAACTTTGCATGTGGGTCATAGTTGAACAGCTTATGCGGATTATGAAGTCTAGAGCGTGCTATAAATAGTGGAAAACAGGAAAAACTAAGATTTTTTAGATTAAATTTAAGGAAATATTGGATTATTAATGACGAATGAGAGTGGTGGCGCGGCCTGGGGGCTGTGGGAAGGGAGTTCCATCATAAAAACATGCCTATAACCCTCATTGGGTGAAAATATGAATGTACAATATAAAAATTTTTACGTCATTTGGAGTTGTCGTTTCGTAGTGATGCGCAGACAACAATTCACCTTTATATCGTCCCCTTAGTATAACAATAGCCTATGTGCTCATAGGCTATTATTTTTTTATTGAATATTTGGATTCTCCATCGTCGATTTTATATGTGGTCAAAATTTTGTCAAATTCTAGTTCCACAAAGTGGGTCAAAACGTCAGTCAAAAAATAATAAATATTTACAGACATAACGAGATTTGAGTGAGAGCTACTTTCGACAAAAAGTTTGAAATTCATTTTCTCAAAACATCAAAAAATGTATAGGCTATTTTAATACTAAGGGGACGATATATACTATATGTACATTAAGAAAAAATCGATTATTTGAAAATTCTAACTTTTTTTGTCAGACAACATTAAGTATATTGTCCTGCACTCGGGTTCCCTGTTTAATTTTTTTTTTAATTTACCCGACCTCCGAAGAAATCTGAGTAGATCTTGTGATACCAAGGAGCTAAGGTGGTCGCTTCTTAACACATCAGTGCCAAAGCCTCAAGCCTGATTTGCGCGAAGGCCGGGGCAGACGCACAGAAAGTGGTTCACCGTCTCGTCCTCTTCTCCACATGCTGAGCAAAGTGCACTGTCTGTACATGGGCTTCGGCCATAAAAAGTGGCCCATCATTAGACCAACCAGCTGACAGTCTCTTCTGCTTAATGACAGAAGGATCTGCGAAAGTCGGTCGGACATGACAGGTAGCATCAGTTTTGTTCATCTGCAGCCAAACCTTACTGAACAGACATCTCAACACCGTTTGCCATTCTCAGCTGTCAAACCATAGTTATCGATATCGATAGTTCTCATATAGCTAAATAAAAACACGCGATATATTTGTCGGTTGTTTTCCAGTGTATGTACAAAAATTTACTGCTTAAAATAATAAAATTGTAATAAATTCGAGAGCTGATAGAAAAACTGGACATGAAAAATTTGATGCATATTTGATCAACATTCATACTTTAAATTCCATATCCGCTTTTAAACATTCACTAATATTTGCAGTCATTTACTTTAGATCTGCATTTAATTAAAATGTAATCGATCACATTTTTGTGCTGTACGCCGCTGCCGAATTAATTAAAGTCACTTTACAAGTGCCTAAGACATTGTGAGTTTCCTAAAATGGTCAACACCAAAGGTACAAGCAAATTGCATTTATAGCAGCAATTACAAAAGAAATTAAACCTAAGAGCTGAGTGCAATAAACCTCAAGCAAACACAATGCAATGAAACAATAAGCGCCAAGACCGACATACATACGCGAGCGACATGAAGCTTATCAGTACGTAAATACATACATACATACATACACTCATACATATATGTAAGTTTATATTATATATTAAAATAGCAAAAGAAAAGAAGCAAATAAAGCGCGACGATGACGATGACATCCACAATGGCGAAATAATGTCAATGCCATCCATTAGCTAGCGCAGAATTACAAGGCACACAATCGCCCAGACGAAGTCTGTATGTATGCATACGAGCCATATACATGTGAGCAGCTGACAACAGCAACTACTGCAAGTCATTGCTCGTTTCATTCTCGATCCGCTCGCGCACAAACACACTTGCACTCAACACTTGTACGCAACACCTATCACCTATAAGGAACACTTTACTTTTACATAAGCGCTTCCTCATCAAGAACCAAAAATATAACGTTACTTCTTCCAAAGAGGGGAACAAAATACAATGTATGTTTTTTCTTTTTTTTTTACCAATCGAATTTTCATCTATTGTGCGACACGTGTGTTGTATCTAAGTGATACTACAAAGTCTAAATGGATGGAAAGAAATATATGTATGTATAAAAGTGCATGTGCTTGTCTGCAAGTACATACATACACACATCGCATACATACAAGTGTGTCCATTGAAGTGTGCGTTTACGTTATTTTTCGGGCAAGGTCACTAACGAGACAAAGTCAATGGCCGCAAATAACCTCTTCTTCGGTTGCCAATTACAGCTAATGGTGGCTAGGTGGTTTGCTTTCTTATTATTATCTTCTCTTCTTTATTTTCATACGTATACTCTGTTTGCTCTTTCTATATTTAGTTGGACTCGACGAACGAGTTTGCCGCCTTTTTACCACTACATTGTGGATTTTAGAGATTTCTTCTAGCCATTTTAAAATGATGCGGCAGCTATTAAAAAGTATTTGGTTGCTGCTTTCTTTCTTTATTCAAATTTGTTCACTTACCTTACCTACACTATTCGTTGGTGTTTTGCTCGATTTTCTTCAATTTTTTTCTTTTTATTTCGTTTTATTTGCTCCAAATCACTCACTTACTCGATGAGTTTGTTTTATCCGGCCTGCTAGTTTGCCTCTTCTCTTTAGTATATTCTTCTTTGCCTTTGCGGCTACACCTAAAAGCATTACTACATTGAAATGTGGCCGATCGTTAGCGTTGTAATGAAACAAACCTGTGCTTGATGTTTCGAACTTTCTTCTTTCTCTCTTCTACTTGATTTCTTCTTAAATTCGAAGTCTTTCTTACTTATTTGCTTGCTTCTACTGAACTATGTCTCATTCTTCATTAAACTTCTGTATATTATTAAGCAAGTCGCTATTACCATATTTCTCTCGTATCGGTTTCTTCAACTACTGAAACTCTTTTCATCATTTTATAGGTTTCTTCCTTGTATTATCTTATTGTTGGTTTTTAGCCTAACTAAGTACTTTGCTTGTATAGGGTGTTTTTTAGAGGTTAGGTTTTCAAGATGAAATAAAACGTATATAATTTAATGTTATGGCCAAGAATTTAGCTTTATTATAAAGATAAGGGTTTGCCATTATGTTTTAAAAATGATTTCGGGCAAGTGGCCGCCGCGGCTGGCTCGAATAAATTCCAGCCGAGAGGCCCAATTTTCGACCACTTTTTGCAGCAATTGGGGCCGTATGTCAGCAATAACGCGCCGAATATTCTCTTCCAAGACGTCAATCGTCTCGGGCTTATCTGCGTAGACAAGCGACTTCACATAGCCCCACAAGAAATAGTCCAGCGGTGTTATATCGCACGATCTTGGAGGCCACGCCACAGGTCCACGGCGCGAGATAATGCGCTCACCAAAAGTTTCCTTCAATAAATCGATTGTTGCGTTGGCTGTATGGCATGTAGCGCCGTCTTGTTGGAACCAAATGTCGTCCACATCAACATCGTCCAATTCAGGCACGAAAAAGTCATTAATCATGACTCTATAGCGCTCTCCATTGACTGCAACATTATGGCCGGCTTCATTTTTAAAGAAATATGGACCAATGATTCCCTCTGCCCATAGAGCACACCAAACAGTGACTTTTTGAGGATGTAACGGCGTCTCAGCAATGGCTTGTGGATTATGTTCACTCCAAATGCGACAATTTTGCTTATTGACATACCCATTCAACCAAAAGTGAGCTTCATCGCTGAACAAAATTTTCTTGTGAAAATCGGGATCGGCGGCCATCTCGTTTTGGGCCCATTCACCGAACGTGCGACGCGCTTGATGGTCGTTCGGCTTCAATTCTTGCACGAGTTGGATTTTGTAAGCCCGCAAACCAAGATCCTTCCGCAAAATCTTCCATAAAGTGGATGGGCACATCTCCAATTGCTGCGCGCGATGGCGGATGGACTCATTCGGGTCTTCTTCGATACTCTGCTCCACAGCAGCAATAGCGTCTTCGGTGCGCACTGTACGACGTCTCTGAGGATGCGTATTATCCACTAGAGCAAACGTGGTGTGAAATCGATCCACGGTTAATCGAATTAGTGACTCTGATGGACGATTATGTCGACCGAATATTGGACGCAGCGCGCGATGCGTCGCGCGAACCGAACCATTATTTTCGTAATAAATTTGCACGATTTGCAAACGTTGTTCAGGTGTAAGTCTATTCATTATGAAATGGCAAACCAAACTGAGCATAAATCAAGTGACAGCTGTCAAAAAGACCATCTACGAAAAAAGTAGTGCCAACTTGAAAACCTAACCTCTAAAAAAAACACCCTTTATCTGTAATACCACGAGAAAGCTGCGCATAGGTTAAGTTAGGTTAGGTTGAAGCGGTTGTCCACTAGCATCAAGACGTACATATACCACAAATTGGAGGACAAACTCGGCCAAGTACTTAATAAAGGAACATACTACACTTGATCAAAAAGTTTCCGGAACAACCGCCAGTTGGCGCTCTAAGGCAACTGATTTGAGTTCTGTCTTTTTTTTTTTTGTTTTTTTGTTTTTTTTGTCAGATCGCCACATCTGTGATTAACATTCCTATTCAAAATTTTCTCGCCATTGCTTGACATTTGTGAAAGTTACGCCGTCTTGAATAAATCTACTTCTGCACGTGTTTTCGATTTTTTAGTTTTAAAAATGGATTTGAATTTGCAGCAACGCGATTGCTTTATATTTTCCGTTAAACATGGATTCAATGGTGCGAAAAGTTCGAAATGTTGGGAAACTGTCTCGGTAATGATACTCTAAGGAAATCAACCTTTTATGAGTGCCATGAACACTTCGGAAGAGATCGTGAATCCATCGAGGATCACAAAAGCAGTGGCAAGCCGTCGATATCGAAAATGGTGAAAACATCGCTCATCAGTGAGTTGGCAGAGGACTTGAATATTGCTTATGGATCAATTTTGAATATTTTAGTAAATAATTTGGGTTTGTGCCGTGTTGCTGCAAACTTGTTCCCAAAAGACCTGAATATCATGCAAAAAAGGGGCCGCGTTGATATTGTCAAAGACATGATTTCCAAGGCTGAACATTCAACAGGCGAACCAACATTCATCAAACGCATCATTACTGAAGACGAGACGTGAAATTATGAGTACAACACGCAATCCCAGGCACCAGGAGAGTGAATGGAGAGCTCCGAATGAACCAAGACTAAAAAACAAACTAGGGACTCTTGTCGTTTCTGCGACCAATCTCAGAAGATACCAATGCACCTTCTCTTGAAATGCTTGAAATGAAATGTCCTATAGTACGATGAAGGTTGAGACATCTTGGCCAACTGCAGCCAGAAGAAAGACACATACGCTTAATCTGATCCAGATCCATCCTGAGTTTAATAAGGGAACTGGGTCTGGATGAGGTACTGTGATGAGTAGAGGGCAAAAAATACCATGAGATCGAAGTGCAAACCTAAACATCCTTCTTAGTCGAAAAAGAAAGCGATACACACGGTTTTTATGGATTGCAACGGTAATGTACACTATGAATTTTAGCCAGAAGGTCAGACAATAAGGCTATTATTTAGGCATTATGAAACTTTTACGTGAGGCAGTTCGCCAAAAAAAAAGGATTTGTGGAAAAACAACTCGTGAATTTTGCATCATGATACAGCACAATCGCACAGTGCCATCCTAGTCCCTGAATTTTTGACCAGGAACGAAATGAATACCATCCAACAGCCATGATCAGGTCAAAAAACAACTACAGGGACAGCCGCTGAAAGTAATGGAAAAATCGAAGGCGGCACTGATGGCAATACCGAATATAGACTTTTAAAACTGTTTCGAGATCAGGATCAAACACTGGCATAAGTGCCAGCTAATAGGAACAATAAGACCAACTGACGCTTACCCTCTCTCTGCGAGAAAAAACCACATCAATTTCCGCCAACTTAGCCTGCAAACAGTTTCTTGCTATGTCTCGGAGACCTGAAGCCCACATAAATTTGATATCAAGGCAAGGCAAGGAAATAATTCAGACATTTCTTTAACTTAATTTCGAACTCGCTATCAGTGAGCCTATAGCCAATAAAGCAAAATATCAAAAATTTAAAAAAAATAACATAAAAAAATTTGGCTTGGCATTTTTATTATTAGATGATCTGAATCCTTAGTGGATTGCTCACATAAAATCGGTCTTCAAGGCACTTTACAAAAAGGTCTGAAGGCGACTAATCGCAGTTCCGAGGCTGCCAGTTGACATCGCCGAGACGATTGATAACACAATTACCGAACTTTTGGGGCACAAAAGAACGATTGAGACACAGGCGCATGGCACGTCATTCTGCTGAAACCAAAGATCATTCAAGTACCCGTTCCCACGACAGTCGGTTCTACGTTACCGGAATGACCCGGATTTATATCCAGCCAATAACTGACACTCCAGCAGCATTTCCCGTACATGTATAGAGAATATTTATGCTGCTACAACAAAAACATAGATCAAAAATGCTACCACTCTAAAATTCATACTAAGCTGTCACTCTCTGAGAATGCATTGACCTCTTCACGCTCACGTGCGGGATTTCGGCCGAGATAAAAATGCGTCTCGCTGATTTTCACATACTTTCAAAAAGCGCAATGCTTAGGATTTTGGAAATAAGTTTGCAATATTAGTGTAGTGTAGCGAAAAAGTGAGAGCCCAGATGTTTAAATCTTTACACGATGATATCAGGGCAGCCGATAAGAAGGTGCTGAGATGATTCCACCTAGTTCTCCAGACAGCTTCTGCAGAACGGACTTGAGGCAATCCCAAGCCTCACCCCAATCTTCTCATTCTGTCATGAAACCGTCTCCAGGGTTCCCTGTCTAGCTAGCTCTCATCAGCCCAGCACTTTCCCTCTATGCCGCTGTGACCGGAAACCCAAATGATTCTGATATCGAAGTATTCGGATGCAATCGAGAGAGAAGCCAGGCTTTCCTCGACTAATTTCGAACGCACAAATAACGAGCCTAAGGCTCTAATTGGCGCTTGGCTGTCGGAGTAAATATTTACATCCTTTACAGTAATTACCGAAGTGAGCAACCAATCCACTGCTTTCTTAATTGCGCCTACCTCCGCTTGGAAAACACGGCAGTTGTCCGGAAGCCTAAGAATACTTCCCCACCAACTCTTCCGTACAACTTCAAGCCATTCGTGAACATGTTTGCCATGCCTTGCCTCCAAATTCTTGCACTTACTTCATAAAAATAATTTTCCCGTTATTAGCCTTGGGTTGTCTGTGCGTTATTGACACTGCGTGCATTTACATAATCTTTAAGAAAATAAACCACAAACTGTATGCGATAAAAACCTTTGTAGGTATATGAATCAGTATGACTAAACACGCATTTAAACCCTGATGACCTTGAGCAAAGAAAAAACATTTCATGGAGGATGACAAACCACTATAAAATGTCACAAACTGCCGAATGTTGTCAGCACATGAACTCGGATTTGTCATCAGCTAATGTGTTAACTGTTTTGTAATTAACAAGTACAAGGTCTCTCAAGTTCCAGTTTCTTAAGTATTAAGCACATACACGATTTTAATGGGAATTCATTATCGGTTTATTCACATATGTATGTATGTATGTATGTAAGAGGGGGTTTAAAATTTATGAATGATAAATGATATTTTCCAAATGGGTCTCGCGTGCACGCTTTATTGATATCGATTCGTTAGGTATAATTTTCAATGACATTTACGTATATACAGTGATGTACAAAAGTCCACATACACCACCTATTTTCGTTAGTTTTAAAGTGCAAAAATTGATTGAAAAATGTTTTGATATTGTTTTATTTGAACACAAACACAATAAACTAAAAGAAATCCATTTTTTAACTTAAAATAGCAAAGTTATGGGGAGAAAACGCAAAAAAAGCGTTGACAAAAGTGAAAAGTTTTTTTAATCCTAGATGTTATTGCTTTTTAGTATTAAATCAGTCCACCGCTAGCATCAATAAGCGTTTAAACCCGACGTGGCATAGAGGCCTCTGAATTTATCAGCTCTGCAGATGTTATACAGTTCAAGGCTTCAATTATGCGCCCTTTGAGCATAGCAGCGCTAGAAACCTGATTTTTTTTTATTACAAATTACAAAATTTTCTTTACATATTCAATAACTTTTAAATCTGGGCTTTGCGGTGGTGGGTTTAATTGGCTTGGTGCATAGTAAAGCAGCCAATCCTAAACAATGTTTGCTATGTGCTTTGGATCGTCATCTTATTGAAATATCCAACCTGCACCAAATTATTCATCGAAGGCTTCAAATTACGTTCCATGTAGCCCTCAGTTAGTGCTATTCTAACGTCAGATGCAGCAACGGTTTTCCAAGTCATTACGTTGCCGCCAAAATGCTTGACAGTTGATACTCGTACTAAATTCTTCGGTTAAGTGCAGTATTTTTTTTTTTTTTTTTGTTTTTGCTCCTAGCTTTTGCCCTGCTATTGCTGCTAAATAAAGTGTGCGTACCATACACCATACCATTTGAAGACAATTTGAGAGTAAAACTAACTAGCTTTTATTTAAAAAATATTTAATGAAACTTCATGCAAGAAACGAAAATACTCCCCATTCATATGTCATAGAAATTTTTAATCATCCAATCTTGCGTCGCCATGGCTTTGTGTGAAGAAGTAGATTCTTGCTGAAAGATATATGGACTGTCACCGCGTCACTATCAATCCAGGGTTTCACTTTTGTCTCTAGAACCTCGATATATTGAGCAGAATTGATTCGAAATCCTTGCGTAAAAAAGTGTGGTAGCATGGCAGGTCCTTTGTAACTCATAACCTTAAACCATAATAGTGGCTGGAAACTTCGTGTGCATGACAACAGGAACCTCTGCAGGATGAGAACTTAGCTATCTGTCATTTCTGCGGTTGGTCCTTTGGTCTTGGTCAACATTTCTTTTGTCAGAAAAAGGATAGCATCTCAGGCGCTTCAGGGTTTTTAATTTCATTTAGAAAGTGTTTTAATCAGATAACTCGCTGTTCTCATGTTTACTCCGACATAAACTGTCTTCTTCACACCGGAGATCTTCATGGACATCGTGAAGGATAATACCCGCAGGAAGATTAAGCTCCCTCACAGGAGCTCTCAACGATTTTGAAGCGTCTTTGTCAATGAGCGCTTCCACTTGTTGAATAAATTCTGCAGATTGGACAGTGTCAGAACGTTCCTCGTTTTTTTTTTGCGTTTTCTAACCGATTCTGCTTTGCCGCCAAATGCTACCAACTCACGGCGAACCTTATAGACGAATGAACGACCGCACTTAATAAAATAAATAATAAATATAAATAGCTATGGTTTATACAGACAATAACTGCATGACTCTTCATTTCTTGAGTTAAGTTGTAGGCCTTCATGTCGTATCTTAAAAAAAAGGAAAAGGAAACATAAGAGTTTAGGGAACTTATAGCCACATGTGTATATGCATGTCCTCGACTACCGTATAAAATAAATAAATATAAATAATTGGCGCTTACATCCTTTTTGGGTGTTTGGCCGAGCTCCTCCTTCTATTTGTGGCGTGCGTCTTGATGTTGTTCCACAAATGGTGGGACTTACAGTTGCAAGCCTATTCCGAACGGTAAATAGTTCTTATGAGGAGCTTTTTCAAGAAAGAAATATACCTGGATGTTTGTCATTGTCTGCCGACGAGCGACGGCTATTAGAAAAAACTTTTTCTGGTATTTGATGGTAGTCACGCGCTAACCCTTATGTACCCTTAAACTTTGACTCTTTCATAAACAAAACGTTTTGCCAAAAATAGATTCTTTTCTTTATGTGCTGGCGAAATCCAAGCGTAGTTTACGGTTTTTTTCCAGAAATAAAAGGCGTTTTGCGTGATATTCTACTGTGGAGTAGAAAATTAGAGTAGTGTGGAGAATTATCAGAGTTCTTCGAATTATTCTTAGAAATACACACTTTACTGATGTGTTTGCTAATTTTGAAGCATCAACTTCAGAGAATCAAATCGATATCTTTGCGAGATAGTTTCTTCCGGCGGCCACTATGCAGCCCATTTTCGGTAGAACCAATATTTTTAAAGTGTTTTTGCAATGGTTGTTGTCGTTGTTGCTGTAACAGCATAAACATCCCCCAATACATTAACGGGGAATGCTACTGAAGTGACAGTCCTTGGCCGGATATAAATCCGGATCATTCCGGCTACGTAGAACCAACTGTCGGGGAAACGTTTTTACAATGGTCTGCACTGTTGATCGAATCAAGTTTAAAATTTTTGAAATTTCGCCTTTTTTTCTGTTCTCTGCTGTATATCCAAATATCTTACGCCAATTGATATTTTCGTGGAGCCATTTTTGATGCTTATGGGTCCAATTCAGGACTGGATTCGATATTAGTAAAGCAGCAAAAAGAATCAAAGGAAAGAAAAAAACAAACGATACTTTATCTTATCACATCACAGCATTCCAAGCTGGGAACATTTCCACAACCCAACTGTTAACGTTACCAGAACGACCCGGATTTATATCCGGTGAGGTACTGTCACTGCAGCAGCATTCCCCGCATATGTATGGGGAATGTTTATGCTGCTACAACAACAACAACAAGCTTGGAACATTCCCACGACAGTCAGTTCTCCACTACAGGAACGCCTGGATTCATATTCGGCCAAGAACTGTCACTCCAGCAGCATACCCCGTACATTTATGGGGAATGTTTATGCTGCTACAACAACAACAGCAACAAACTTGTTACTTCATTCTGTATAAAGGCTTTTGTCAACGTTGCCTTTGCGTTTTTTTTTCTCATAACTTTGTTTTTTTATGTTAAAGAAAGGATTTTTTCACTTTATTGTGATTAAAAAAAGGTTGCAAACAAAACCGGATCAACACATTTTTCAATAAACTTTTTGAGCTGTCAAAACAATTTCCGTTGTATGGATTATAAGAAGACTTTTGCGCATCACTGTACATAACATTTAGCTTGGCAATTTAGCGCCGAGTGTAATTTTTCAAAGCTTCAATTATTTCTGATTTATTCATCGTCACACAGAAAATATAATAGCCTAAAGGCGTTAATTGGCGCGCTCGTGCTAGACCGAATATGCCTTAATAAATACAATTGCAGTCGCAGTCCTGGTAACCGTATACCCGAAATTATTAATAAATACTAATAATAAATGCCATTAATTGGGGGACAATAAAGCAAAAATATTGATAATTTCATTGAATTTTGTGTTTTACTTTTCTACCTTTGAAAATTGCAAATACAATTTTTTCTCTAGTTTGACGCTTATCAGCAGTAACTAACCACAGTTACGTTCAACTGTATCAACACTCAATATTTTGTTCTATTTTTTCTTTCTGTTTATTTGCCCACCTTCGTGATTCACCAGGTTCGGCTGTCTCATTTCTTATCTCTAAAATACATACAAACTTACGGTACATGGAATGTATTGGCTAATCTCTGAATGTTGGCTGTACTTTGGCGCCATTAATACCCATACACAACTATATACGCACATACATACACACATACATACTCGTATGTTCCCATGTGACGCCCACCATCAAGGTCGTTTAGTCGGTTAAAATACTCGAACACGCGCACACACTCACCGGCAAATTAGCGTCAGACGCTACATTTTGTTTACAAATTAGTGGCGTTTATACGTATGTATGTGTGTGTGTGTGTGTGTGTGCATGAATACAACGCTGCTGATTTCATTTCTGTACGTTGAAATTTTTTGTTTAGCTTTTCTGTTTTTGCACAAAAAAATTATATTGCATAATTTCCATTTGAGTTGCAGCATCACGCGCTACGTGAAATCCATACTAAATTAACTTTTAATAGTCTCACACACCATACTTTGCCTCAGTTCAGCTATTCTCATATCATATGAACAAATATTACCGGTTTTAATGATCTGCCGGTTTTCTCGTCGTGATTTGTTGTTCACTGAAATTTATTTGTTTATATTCGAAGCTTTCAAAAAGTGCTTCTCCACAAAGTGAGAAATTGTGTCATAGTTTAAAAATAATTGAAATAATTTTAAATAATTGCAGCGTGCGGAAATTTTAGTGACCCTTTAGCACTTAATGAGAATTATTTTGGTTGGCTTTATGAAAAACACAAAAAAAATCGGTTACTTCAAGTTCATTGAAATGATTTCTCGGTTGCTATCTACTCAGTTAGCGGTTATTTATAATTACATGGGAACAATTACGTTTTAGTTCAGACTTTGTTGATCCATATACTCTAAAGCTGTTATGTCGGGAGCTTTTTTTAGGCTGAGAACTATCGATATTGATGACAGCTGAGGATAGCAAACTGTGTTGACATTTCTGTTCAGTAAGACTTGGCAAGTCAGCATGAATCGTTTAAAGCCAGAGCTACGCCTACGAATTGTGAAAATTAACTTTGTAAAAAGAAAAAAGAATCTGTTTGCGAAGTTCATAGAAGACTTAGGCCATATTATGCATTCCATATGAGCAGGTTTGAACGTGTCCGTGAAAGTTTCCAAGGACTAAAGTTTCAAAAAATGATCTTAAAACCTTATTTATACTCTTTCTATGATATTAATAAAGACATCACACGAAAGGGGATATGCCCAGCTAATAGGACTATGAATAAGTTCGTGCGGTTTTTTTTCGAAATTTGAAACTTTATTGACGTAAAATGGTTACAAATTTAATATTCAAAATATTGTCCATCGCTTACTACTACTTTTTCCCATCTTTCTGGCAATTCACGGATTCCCTTTGTGAAAAATTCGGTCGGTTTTGCCGCAATCCACGAATCGATCCATTTTTTGACTTCATCGTAATTACGGAAGTGCTGGTCAGCCAGGCCATGTTGCATCGATCGGAAGAGATAGTAATCGGATGGCGCAAGGTCTGGACTATACGGCGGGTGGGGTAGGACATCCCATTTGAGCGTTTCTAAGTATGTTTTGACCACTTGTGCAACATGTGGCCGAGCATTGTCATGTTGCAAAATAACTTTGTCGTGTCTATCGGCGTATTGCGGCCGTTTTTCTCGCAGTGTTCGGCTCAAACGCATCAATTGTCGTCGGTAGACATCCCCCGTAATCGTTTCATTCGGTTTCAGTAGCTCATAATACACAACACCCAGCTGGTCCCACCAGATACACAGCATAACCTTCAGGCCATGAATATTCTGCGCCGACGTCGATGTTGAAGCATGGCCAGGGTATCCATACGTTGCCCGACGTTTTGGATTGTCGTAATGGACCCACTTTTCATCGCCAGTCACAATTCGATGCAAAAAACCCTTTCTTTTGTGCCGTTGAAGCAGTTGTTCGCATGCCATAAAACGGCGTTCAACGTCTCTTGGCTTCAATTCATACGGCACCCAATGGCCTACCTTTCGGATCATTCCCATGGCTTTTAAACGTTTGGAAATGGTTGATTGATCAACTCCCAAAGTTTTTGCAACCTCTTCTTGCGTTTGAGCCGGATCTTGATCGAGCAATTCCTCCAATTCGGTATCCATGAACTTTGGCGGCGCACCCTCGCGTTCTTCGTCTTCCAAGCCAAAATCACCACTTTTAAAGCGTGCAAACCACTTCTGGCACGTTCGCTCAGATAGAGCATGCTCACCATAAACTTCCACCAAGATACGATGACTTTCGGCTGCTTTTTTCTTCATATTAAAATAATGAAGAAGAATTCCCCGCAAAAACACATTATTTGGCACGAAATTCGACATTTTCAAGTGTGGTAAAAATATTGTTGTTTACGCTTCAAATAAAAAACTTATACTGACGTTTGTGCCTTACGACAGTAGCTCTCCAATGAATGTTTGGAAATGTGGATCGATGGAATAATAATCAAGTTACGCCATCTGTTGTAAAACCGTAACGAACTTATTCATAGTCCTATTATTAAAAATTGTTTTTATCCACTTTTCACCGAGAGTACATGATGTCCCTTGAAATATGTATCCTTAAATATACTCAAAGTTACCTTAATAATTACTCTAAATATATTCATAAAATGTCTTATTCTATACATAGCACACGAAAAGCTTTGATTAATTTTGGGGGCATCCGAAAAGTATTAATTCTTCTTATTCTTCTTCTTAATGTGCGCGATAACCGCTTAAGCGACTCTCCTCTTCCTCTGCTGCCACCTGCTGGTACGGCATCAAATACTTTCAGAGCCGCAGCATTTGTATCTGTTCGGACGACATGACCCAGCCAACGAAGCCGCTGAATATTTATTCGTTGCACCATGTCTATATCGTCGTAAAGCTCATACAGCTCAAAGTAGGTTAATTTTACCGAATTTGTTTTTTAACAGGTGGCAACCCTATTCAAAAATATATTCGAAATACAAAATTTCGTACCGCTTTCGTTTGGCATCCATTTAGTTGTATTTCAGTTCACCTATTTATTTATTAAATTAACTGTTTCATACCGGTGGCAACCATCTCCAAAAATAACAACAATTTCTAACAATAAGCTTCCTTGATTTTCTTTCATTTGACGCGCATGCGGACTTTTCTAAATTTATTATTATACTATTTATGGAATTTAATGAATTTAGTTATTAAATAGGTGGCAACTCTATTCAAAAATATATTCGAAATTAAAATTTTTCAAACCTCTTTCCTTTGACACACATATGGTTATATTTGAATAATTTTGTTGGTTTTACTTCAACCGAATTTTCCAATTTTTAATATATTTACCAAATTAAGCTCTTTTAACCATTTTTTCACTTATTACCTGTATTCAAAAATTCATCGAGTTATTTACCTTATTTAACTTTTTTAACACGTAGCAACTGTCTAAAAAGAGTAGCCTACTTTTCAATCAAGAAATTTACGAAATTAAGCTCTTTTATCCATTCTTCCAGTTGTCACCTTTGTTGTAATATTTCATTGAGATTTTTGATTTATTGCGTTGGAAAATAAGTTCATAGCGTTTATTATATTATTATTTTGCTGTTGGCAAAGGGTAAGTATCCATTCGATAGAACTCTTTCTGTGTTAATTGAAATTTTGAGTTATTTAGTTTTTTATTAATTTTGAGGCTTAGAAATGGAATGGAAAAATCAACATTTTCGATACCTGCTCTTCTTTACTTTTCAACGAGGTCAAAAAGCCGCCAAAGCAGTGCGGAACATTTGCAAGTCTACTGCACGGAAATGGTTTGCAAAGTTCAAAAATGGCGACTTTGAGGAAGGCCTTCTGAATTCGATGAAAAATCTGTCAAATAACTTTTTAAGGAGAACGGTCCCCAAACCAGGCGTGAATGGGCAGAAAAAATGAACTGCGATCATAAAACGAATCTCAATCACCTTCATTTAATGGCATTTGCCGAAAAATTTGGAGCCTAGGGGCCTCACGAGCTCAACGAAAAAAAAACAAAGAAAGTCAACGAGAGTCAACCGAATCTTCATCCAAAGAAAATAATATGTGTTTTGTGGGACTGGGAGGCCATGGTGCACCGGGAAATGCTCGAGAAGAGTGTCACGGTCAACAAAGAGCTCTACATTGCCCAGCTACGCCGCGTGAGTTGGGCTATTCGACGCAAAATACCTGATCGACATAGTCAAACCATACTCCTTCACGACAGCGCCAGGCTCCATGTTGCACAAGTCGTCAAAGCCGCAACCCAAGAGCTCGAATGGGAGATGCGTCAGAATCCACCGTATTCTCCGGACCTTGCACCGACCAATTATCATAAATTGTGACATAGAAGGTGAGGTCCAGACTGGCGTCATAAAAATGTTTTTGATTGCGCCATCTTTTTAATGAGTTAGAGCGTTGGAAGTTACAACCCTAGCTGACCTCCAGTGAAAGCTTACTGCGTCTAAAGTGTCAGTACAAAATCGAGTTTCGAACAAAGAGCTAATATCAAATTTTGGTTTAAAATCGGTAAAACGTTTACCAAAACATTTGAAGTGATAAAAAAGTTTATGGCAATGATTGTCTATTTCACGTCAGAGATCATGAGTGGTTTACACGATTCAGAGATGATTGTGAGGACATAAATGACAATGAACATACAGGCCGCCCAAAATCAGTAATCACCAAAAACTCCATCGAAATTGTTCGTAAATTTATCAGAAATTAACCGAAATCATAGTTGAAATTCATGGAATCGGAGTTGAATATCTCCAAAACATGGATTTATCGCATTTTAGCTGATCATTTGGTCTGGACGAAAGGTCTGTGCACGTTTAATTCCACACAAGTTAACTGAGAACCAAAAATCGCTCAGAATTCAACATCCGAAAGACCTCATTAAAGAGGCGAGAAAAGACGAGAACTTCTTTTACAACATTGTAACTGGTGATGAAACGTGGTGTTTCCAACATGAACCTGAAACTAAGCGTCAAAATGCCGAATAGAAGGCCCCGGACGAGGTACCACCCAAAATATCGCTTTTGGAGAAGTCAAAAATCAAGTCGATGCTCATTGGTTTTTACGATTCCAAGGGAATTGTCCACAAGGAATTCGTGCCAACGGGCCAAACCATCAATGCAATCGCATTTTATCGCATTTAGAAATCGCATTTTAACTATCAATCACTGACCGTATTCGACTGATATGCCTTCTGTGACTTCTACCTACTAGGAAAACTGCATTTGGCCATGAAAGGAAAGCGTTTGCGTCCGTATAGACCACTCAAAAGGCTTGCACCGATATCCTCAAGGACATTCCAGTCAATGACCTGAAACACTCTTTCAAAAAGCTTTTAGATCGCTCAAAACAGTGTATCGAGGCCAAAGGGGACTAAAGTTGAAATTATCAGAACAGAGCTCCTGTCGTTTCTATGTTTGCTCTGTCTTGTTTATTTTGGACTTCACCTTGTATGTGTCATTGTTTTTTAGTCACTTAAAAAGCTATGTATAATTCTCTAAATGAGCTTGAGGGCATTGACTCTTCAAAATCACTCTCTTTCCATCTATTTGTAAATTAAACTATGAGATTAAAATAACGACAGATGTAATATTTTATGGAAGCAAAAAAACTGCGTGTAGCGTAGTATACATAACAGAAGTTAAACTTTCAAGTCAGACAAAGAAAGAGGGTGAGACCCGAGAGAGAATGCGAGAGAGAGAGAGAGAGAAAAAGAGAAATAATATATCTAAATAAATTCACAACATTTGCAGAGAATACAAATAAACAAAATTTACAAAAAACGGAGAAGGGTCGACCGGTGTAGGTAAACGCCGAACACAAACCGTGGCAACAACGCGCACTACTCCGAGCGTTTATTACCCGCACAAACACAGCCATTCCAGAGCCGCAGCAACGGTACAAATTACGCAAGGCAATACCAATAAATCAGACGCCGGAATGGATTGCACTTTATAGTACGCACAAGCTCTAGTCAGGAAACGGAAATAAGCGGAAAAAAGTAGGCACTAAAAAAACGCCAAAAAAATTGGGACCAAAAAACGCCCCAAACAGTAGGCACCAAGGAAATATAACGCCAAAAAGTAGGCACCAAAAATATATTTCCTACGAGTTTGCACCAACAAACAAGCGCCAAGATGTAGGCAGTGTTATTTCTCACTAGAAATTAGCAACCACAAGGAAAAACTCAGGAAAAATAGCCTCAAGTGTATCTAAGATATATTTAAGATATAGCTCTCTCTCTCTCCTTTTCCTCTACGTTATATCTTTTTTCTCTCTCGCGTAACGAAAATGCCCAAAACGTTGCATGGCCTTGAAATTTTACTCTCCATTTTCGCTCGTGCATCGACGCCTAAGAAGTTTCACTTCGATAATTATAATATAACTTATATAAATTATTCCAAAATTGAAAGCATTTCGAAGTTCCAAAATCGCAAAAGTTTATGACAACGAGCCTTCAAGCCTTTAACCTTTAAGCCTTTGTTTTTATGAAGAAGTATTGCATTTTGAAAGTATTAAAAATTGCAAGCTATTTTTCTAAGCTTCACATAGATTATCCTAGTATGCACAGTACACATTTTTTGCACACATCTGTAGTATAGTCTAAAGTACGCATCGCGCTTCCTAAATAGCAAAAGTCTTTTGAGAAGGCATTCGACGACAGAAGACAGCTTAGAGCCATCCGCTAACAATGAGCATCACTGACTTAGTTCTGAAGTTCAGATATTTGTGAAATGAGTAATACCTGAAGCTTCTTGATGAAAAGTTCCATCTTTCAAGGCCAACTGACGCATACAAATAAAAGTACGTTTTTTCAAATACTTTGTGTTGGAAATAAGAAATACTGCTAGGTAACGCCTTCAGAAGTAGAGCGCCTCTTATGTGCAATGAGTCATCGGTAATAGCAGTGATTTTTATGTTTTCTCTTTCTACAAATCATTTTTTCTGAACCAATAAATTTTATTTTTTTTAACTTAAGTGCTGAAAAGTGGTTAAAATTATAAATTTTGCAACTCCGAGTCAAATAAAAGAAAAACTTTTTCTTTATCTTAATTCCATCGTTGACAAGTGTAAATGTGAATGCCTGCTTGCAAGTACAAACTGAAAACAATTCTTGCTCCAGTAATTTCATTACTGGAAAAAACTTGCTCAACCAAACAACTTGTCGGCGGTATGACCAACAGCACCACCGCCAGTGGAAAACAAAGTCGAGTGTGGCTTTTTGAATCACCAACATTGCCAGCTACCAACGACGGCGTATCAATGCGACAACAACATTGCCACAAAATGCGGATTTCTGCTTTGCAGCCAACGCCGTCATGCATACATACACACATATCCATACATGCATATGTGCGACAGTTGCTTTGGTGGCTAAGACGGCATTTAGCTTGCACTGAGCTTGGCGGTAATAAAGTACACCGAGCATATCTACATATATATGTGTGTGTGTGTGTCGACTAACTGACTGACTGCTTGTTACGATTGTGTTGCAGTAACACGTTCCGAATGGTGTGTTGCTATGTTGTGACGCAGCATGTTTGCAAGCAATTTTAACGACACGACAAGTCGCCATCTCATACGGAACAAACAGCAACTTGGACAAAACAAAAACAAAAACAAAGCAACGCAAGAAAATATATGTAGAAACACCACAGAGATGTAAAAGTTTTCAGCGAAAAAAATTCGCTAAAATAGAGCGAAATCAGTGCTCGACAAAAAAAGGTAAAATAAAAGGAAAACAAGCCAGAGCAAACACGTTTCAACAAGACACACACCAGAAAAAGCAGGCCGCTAAGGTGACTAACAAACAAAGTCACCAACAAACCAAACAAGCAACAAGCGACGGCAGCCCAATCGCCAGCCACAGCCACCAGACCAGCACCAGTTAGTGCAAAAGGGAGGAAAAAAGAGGTGCTGCTGCTGGCAACCAAGTCAACTCAGGGCCTTAAAAAGCGCCAAGACAAAAATGGCTGCACGCGGGTGTCAGGCGTGTGCACAGCCGACAGACTTACGGCCAAAGAGCGACAATGTGTGACGGCGATGAGCTACAGCGACAGCGCGACTGCGGCAGCTCAAGGAAGCGCCAAAAACAATATAGAAAAATCAGAACAGCCAACAACAACACTCGGCACAATGAGATCGCGGTGGCGCAACTCGATTCAAGCGCAACAACTGGAGGCAATTTTCAAGTGATTAGTCATCAACGTCGAAACTTTCTACGACACGCAAGAAGAAATCAAAAAAGGCAAACAGCCAACTAACCAGTCATACACACCTCAAAGCGCTCGTGTACGTACAGGGTCTTTCGAGTGACAAGTTGCTGCTATAGTTTGATGTGACGCTGTTGTTGTTGTAATAGCATAAACATTAGGTATAAATGTTTGGGATATGCTCCCGTATACGAATAGGTTTGTGCGTGACTTCCATTCTAATTTGCGTAGGTTTGAATCTCCTCCCTGCGTGGAACACCAAATGATGGAAAAAGTTTTTTCCAATAGCGGTCGCCCCTCGGCTGGTAATAACAAAACTCCGAGTGTATTTCTGCCATGAAAAAGCTCCTCATAAAAACCATTTGCCATTCGGAGTCGACTTAAAACTGTAGCTCCCTCCATTTATAGAACAACATCAAGACGCAAATAGGAGGAGGAGCTCGGACAAACACCCAATAAGTTGCTTTAGTGGTAGCTCTTGGACGAATATAAATCCGGGTCGTAGACACGACTGTCGTGTGAACGAATCTTTTTAATAAGTTTTCAAGTAGAAAATCTAAGATTTACTAAAATAAACTCGATTTCGCGCTAGAAACCTTTAAAATAAATTAAAACTCACTGCGAAAATGGAGGATGCGTGAAAATTAAATTTCGCAAAAAATCATTTGCTCAAACGAGCTCATTTCCGGGTGTTTGTGGAAGAAAATTTCCCATATTTGGGCAGTGAAAAATGCTCGGAAATGTAACGAGGGGAGCCTTTACATTTGCTCGGCTAGCTGTTTGTCGACGGGTGCTGTCATTTAATAACTTTTGTTATTGATATTTTTGTTGTGGTAGCATAAGCATTACCCATCCACATACGGGAAATGCAGTTGGGAAATAATCTTTGCTTTGCAAGTTAACATTCGTTTCGAAAATGCCGAAGCAGAACCAGAATTATGCCTAAGCCTCATCCAAACTTTCATCAGCATTTATGTGTTTAATTTGAATGAAAATAACTTTGCACTTGAAAGCCTCTGTATATAGGTAAACCTTAAGGCAACAATAATCGTAAGAGCAAAAAAATGCGCAGATCCAAGAAAAGTACGCGATGCGTCAAGTCACAACCGTCTTCAGAATCGCGTACTAAACACCAAGCCAGCCAGCAGCCAGCAAAAGCAAGGCAAGCATAGAACGCGACCAAAGAAAAGGTGGCAGCCAAAGTAACATTGAATCGCTCAACAGCAGCAACAGCAGCAGCACCAAGCGAGGTATTGAGAAAACCTGCCTGATAGGCAAAAGCAGGCAGACAGACGAGCGTTCGTTGGTAGGAGGCCAGCCAGCAAATATGTAAGCAGTCTCACACAAGCAAACATATGTCCATACATGCATAAAAATATATCTAGCATATCTTGTGTTAGCTTTGGCTGTGCGCTTAGGCCGGATCTGACGCTTGACGTTGTAGTGCGGCCACATAGTGAAACGACTCGGTTTCGCTTCATCAATAAACGCGCAGTAAAATATTGAACTAAATAAATGTAGAAATGGCCAATGAAAAAAACAAAAAACAAGGCAAGTTGAAGCAAATAGAAACTAGGCACAGCAAAGTGAAACACTTAAATTAAAGGAGGTAGAACTAACAACCGCGGTTCCGTGATGGCTAAGCAATGTTTTTTTTTTGTTGTTTTCTTCCTTAAGTAGTCACAAGCGGTCAAAGAGCGAAAAATAGATTTAAAAAAATGGTGAAAAATAAAAAAAAAGAATCCATTATTATAAAATAAAAAATGCAATTTATGTGGTTTATTTTTTTTTAAACGAGACACTGGGTAAAAAGCACATATCCCCCAACATAATCCTCTGTTTCATTTCGACAGTCCACGACGACCAGGATTAAAAGACACTATAAGCTTTATGTGAATAAGCAGACTCCAATATTTATGGACCAGGATAAAAAAACTAATATCCGTCTATTGGCTAAGAGCTCTGCGAACCTCTGCGGCTTCCGCTCAATTTCTGCTGACGCTTCCTGCCTCATTTCAGAACTAATCCCGGTCCACATTTTGGCTAATAAAATGAAAATATAACATCAGATGGGGTAGCCTGATAGATTCGGCGGTAGAGAAAAGAGACGAAATCACATTCAAGTTCCTCTCGTAAGACCAGTGGAACAGCTCACCTAAGGGCAGATAGACTCACAAGTTAATGACCATCGGTTCAGCAGTTGCAGTCTCCTGACTCGTCTGGGAGGACGCATTCCGTGGCTGTCCCGATAGCAGTATTTTCACAGGTCTTTGGTCCTTTGGCCACTGCGAATCATTAATACCAGGCAACCAGACGGGCGCAGCCTAATTTAGTACCGACCGGCAAATTACTTTAAATAACGCCAGCAACATTTCTTTGTCTTCGCCACAAGTATTGCCGGCTAGCGATTTGAGGACCATGTTGACCTTTAGCTGTAACTTCATCCCCTCTGTCCATCGATGTCATTATCGGACGCCTTTATCGAACAATCGTGCACTTAGGAGACTAGTGAAACTCCTTCTTGTGTTTAGGGGAAGTAGAAGTTTCAAAGTAAGGGTGAAAGAACTCCACCCTACAGCACACTTGCTTGCCTCCTCTGTTTTCAGTTCTAGTCTCAAAAAATAGCTGACGAATGCCGACCACTCAAATAGTTCGCGGACCACCTCTTTAGTTCCGACGGGACTAGCTCAGGGCCAATTTCTTATGATAATTTCATTTTGTTGAAGGCCAATTGGACCTCATCAGTGCAGAAAGCAAGCGGCTCACTGTTGTTCGAAAGTTTGTGCAACCGTTTGGTGACCGGAGGAGGATGCAATATGAATTGCCGGCTAAAGTAGCTCGCGAATCTCTTCGAGTCCGACGAAGTGCAACCGTTGAAGGTGGAAAGGAGGCGTTGCTTGTATGCTGAATTTACCATTTGATAAAATTATAAATCTTTCGATAGAGTGATTAGTTTTGTGCCACCTTGTTTTTTGCATAACCCCATCAACAAAGTTAGACTGGAGATCAACCGAAGAATGATGCCATGTCAGCTGCTAACGCTATTATGGTCTACCCAGTCAATTGAAAAATTTTAACCATTTCTCAACGAACAAAAGTCATATTAGGGAAGCTTCATGGACAATAAAATAGGTGTGCAATATTTTGACCAGTTTTGGTTATTTTATCTTTGTTTATTTAGTTTCTCTTCATTTTTTATAAAAGTTTAACTTATTATTCAACAAAAACCATACACAATTTTTCTTCACTACAGTTTCAAATTTTTCAATCAGAATTTTAGGAATAATTTTTGGTATGCAGTTGTGTAGTCAATTCGATTTAAGTCTAATTAAGTGCAAGTTGTAAGCGGTTGCAAAATACCGTTAATTTTTAGCATATTTTTTTTAGTCCTTTTCTTATTTCGATATAAAAAAAATTGTCGAACCTAGACTCTCCCATCTAATGTTACGCCACAGTAAACAGGCTACTTCGACAGAGTGAGACTAGAGAGAATAGCGTGTAGGATGAGTGGATTTATGTGGCGATTTGAAGAGGTGGTTACCTCATGTGGGGTACCGTCACAAGCCGAATATATGTGGAATATTGTTCTGCATAAAGCACTGAAAGCCGTAGCGCCTGGAACGCTAGCTTTAAGCCGAACTATCCCACTTCTTACAACAATTCTGCATCCTATGCGAATTCTATTTAATACGAGGTTCATTATTTCTTCAACCAACGATGCTCTCATCTCAGGTTCTAATTTTCAGTGTTGCCGCGTAGCATCAATACATTGTGATTATTTCGCTTGTGGCAACAGCAACAGCCATTTAGACGGTCAGCATATCAACTCTTTTTTGCTGTTTGCTTTTTCTTTTGTCAAAGCTCATTCGTGCTGTTGGTATCACTACTTCCTTAAGACTTTGTTGTTGTTGTTGTGATGATGACTCGATTCTCAGCTAGGCTTGAATTACCTTTCATTACTCTTTCCTATGTACGCTCTTTTTCATTAGAACTTACCACCTGAACTCACTCTAAGTTCTGTATATGTCTGTGTGCATGTATTTTGAAGTATTATTAATTTGTTTTCAAAGCAAGCCAGCGCATGATTTCTCTTCACTTATTTACTTCTTATTTTACTTCTTCTCCACCTTTAGCAGGCTGTTTTTTATGGTTATTGCCACAGTAAATTTGTTATTCCAGCGGTTGCTTGGTCGATTGCTAACTTATTTGCTCGTTAGGTTGTTTGTGATTTTTTTTTCTTTTTTTTTTGTCAATCAACCTCAATTCTTAGTGCTGTGTTAATTTGATTAGATTCTTCATGTTGCTTCTTTTGCTTTGCTTCTTCAGCAGTTAGTGTTATGCATAAATAAATGCACATCGCGGGCATAAAAAATGTTCTTCATTTGTGAAGTTAAAGCGAGACTTGGAAAGTCGCTTCTATTCCATTATGGTCAAATCAATATGCATATGTAGATATATATACTTCTATGCATGTATAAATATGTAATTATAAATTAAAATATGCTTAGAATGAGCCACCTAAGCCTTTTAAAGGGTTGTCCAAACGAAAGTTTATCTTTGAATCATAGGTTAATATGATACTGACAGGCACCCCCACGATATGAAATGAAATGCTTTATAAAAAATGTATTGACCCGGAAGTGAATGTAAAAAATGTAAATGTTAACCGGTGCCTGTTGGGCACACCAAGTGAGGCCAAGCCTTTCTCCAAATGATCTTTCCAACGCAGAGGCGGCCTTCCTTCCCTCTACCACACCAAGCTGGTACCGCACAGAATACTTTCAGAGCCGGAGAGTTTGATCCATTCGGACGACATGACTCAGCCAACGAAGCCCCTGGATCTTTATTCCATCGCCAGCGATACTCGAGGTCACCAACGTGCAAAGTCCAAAAATCTTCCGCGGAAGCTTTTTCTCAAACACTCCAAGTGATGCCTAATTGGATATTTTCATCGTCCAAGCTTCTGCGCCATGTTCCTGGTTTCTAAATAAACGAAGTCTCTTACAACCTCGAAATGGTAACTGTCAACAGTGACGTGGGTGTCGATATGCGAGTGCTCCGATTGTTTGTTTGATGATGTCCTCGTTCACCACCAGACCCATTGGTTTTGCCTCTTTATCCTGTTTGGAACTGAGCTCTGAGCGAGTATTAGATGATTAGGTTTAAGTGATTATACAATATAAAGATATGGTTGTCAAGCACGCATAAGTTGGGAACGTCCTGGTCATTTCTAGATTAGTAGGAGGTTAGATAGAGTTCGTAGATAGCCCCTATTTAAATTTCATGGGAGGATATACGATTTGGTCTAGTAATCTCTCTACATATTCCATGTAATGGTGGTTAAACTTTTAACTCCGCAGCTCAGGAAAAGTTAAAATCAATAACGTTGACTGGTTAATATAACTTCAGCAACCATTTGACTCTGGATACTACATACTCAGCTCTTGAAGCTATTTATAATATTCTACTTATCGAAGTATAGCACTTAAAAGCAAAGGTACATCATCAAGCCTAGGTACAGCAGAGCAGCCGGTTCGAAACTTGTCAAATTTTTGTTTTACTAGACACGGGTGGGTTTCAGCGAATGCTGTCATTGGCTTCCAACCATTACCCATGACAGCGGAAGAACTTCAGCTGCCTTGCTGTTGCTTTATTTTGGCATAATTGCGTTCTAGATATTGTAGTAGGTTGTAGATATTGTCCAGGTGGTGCGAGAGGAGCGCGTCTGCCTCTCCTTCACCTACCCTTCCCTCCCCTTGCTAGAGTCGGACGATCCCCCTGAGGTTCGTGGCTCCTGCTCGCTGGAGATGGCTACCGATCTCGCTGTCCAGCATCTCCGATCAGTTACTAGCACGACAGATATCCGATCTTGTGCTAGGCAGCAACGGCGATGGTGTTCTCTAGTGAAAACCGTCAGCAGCAGTTGTTTCTCTTCGAGGATTTCCTCGCTTTACTATATTTGATGCTGGGTCTGTGATGACTGACTTACTCGATCTCTCAACATCTAGGGATGGTTCGTGGTACTATCCCACTCATCATACTGGCGGACGTATTCTTCAAAGAGCATCATTTCCACCTCTGAGAGTCCCGCAAGGTGGAGTTCCCACAGATTTTTACCACTGCTTTTTTTGTTATTAGTATTTTTGTTGCTGTTGTTTTTGTTTTTGTTTATGTTCATCTTGTTCTTGTTGAGGAAACGTCGTTATAATACAGCCGCATTTACCTTTTGGCTGCGAATCGTCCAATGGGCACCATGACGCATAACACCCTGGATTAAGAGGTGGCAGCTCTTGATCATAGTTCTCAAGCAGTAGCAGACATCAGGGTAAGTTATCGTCTAGGCAATTCCTCCCGGTGTCTGGATCCGTTTTGAGATTCGATTAAGTCTCTGTACCACGTTAAAGAGCCTATCGTAGCAGGAGTGGACCCAAGCCAACGAAACAACATGTTTTCTGAACCTACCGTTAGATGAGAGAGACAACGACGATCGGAGAGTACACCAAACTGGCAGGGATCGATGAACTGGCTCTACAACTTAAAACAAAACTTAGATTATCTTTCACTTTAGTTGTTACTTGGAGAATTGCAGCAACAACACACTGTATGCCATTGTTGTCCTTGCGTTCCTGCTGCTACTTTGTATATAGTTGTGCCTTGCTAAAAGTAAAAATTACAGAATTTTTTTTTAGATAAAACTAAGGCCTGTTTGTCTACTTTTCAATCATCTCAACCCAATCTTCTCAATGGTAAGAGAAAAAAGTGACTGGACAATAATTTACAGAAGCAAATGGATAAGGTGCGTTTAGAGCAAATGGATATATGAACTTTTAGAAAGTCGTGAACATTTCCTAAATAGAGGCTCGGAAGTGTTGAATGACTTGCATACGATGTGCGACTATTACAGCCTTCTAACGGTAAAATCTTGACGTATTCTCTTGTTCGGTGATGTTGATTCCTGTCTTCATCTAAGCCCATGCGTTATTACATTGAGAAAGTAAGCAAAGCAAAGAGTGCCTCAAATGCATAGAAAAATCTCATTTCATTATTTTGTTAGACAGTTAACGAGCGACTGCAGTTGTGCTTTCCTGATAATAAAATTTCATTTGGAAAAGCATGACTCAAGCATTGGTTGTGGTGAACAGATACCGGAAATTACTGCAAAAATTGTGTAAAACAAAAAATCTACACACACATGCATACATACATAGGTACATATGTATGTGCATACATACAAAAGGCGACCTGTGTGCACTGGGAGGCCGCATGAGTTTTCAACGTATAAAAAGACGTTGGGCGATGCAGCGTTTTTGTTTATTTATTCATTTTCTGTTTTTCTTTTTGTTTTCCTCTTTTTTTATTGTTTTAAGAAACAAAAATGGTGACCCAAATCTGGCGAGCAAGGTGGCCAAGCGGGTAACGCCATTGAAACACCGCAAGCAATGAAGTGTGGCTGCTTCGCATTTTTTATTTTTTTGTTGCTGTTATTTCACCACTACTGCACACTTATTTTATTTAATTTAATTTTATTTTATTTTGGTTTGCAGAAGAAGACAATCTTTAGTTGTGCAGTTTGATTTTGTTTTATGCGGCGACGATTTTTATGTGCACTGCGCCTGAACTTCGCGTTTTACCTGTTTGTGTTTTTTTGATGTGTTTTTTTTTTTTTTTTTTTTTATTGCATTTTATTTTTAATTCATACCCTTTGCGGTACCCTTCATTTAACAATGTTTAACGCCGAACCTTTGCAAATTGAGGTTTATGAGTCTGAAACGAAGCGTGTCTGCTTGTTGTTGTTGCTTATTTTCATTTTGTTGTTGTGTCGCCAGCCAATGTTGAAGGTTAAAGTGCGGCAGTTGGTTGCGATACACCAATCTCCATTAAATATGACACTACGCTGCTGCGTAACGTTTAGGGTTTGCGGCCAAAAGCCGCGAAATGAAGTAAAACAATGTTGCATAAATTCGAAATAAAGTTGTACTTGGAGTGCAAAACATTATCGATATTCGTTTATTAGCCGCATTGTCGCGCAATCTGTGAATTTATGATGACACGCATGCGTTTGCGGCAGATTGAATTTCTGCGGTTGTATGACCCAGTCGCAGAGGCGCTAAGAGATGAAGTTAATAAAATAAAATGAAGGAAGGGAATATTAAATAATAATAATAAATAAAAATTAAAAATAATAAATATTAAATAATAATAAAAAATAAAAATTAAAAATACTAAATATTATTTAAATAGTAACAATAAATAAAAATTAAAAATTTAAATAATATATATTAAATAATAAGTAATAAATAATAAATGATAAATAATATTGTAATTAATAAATAAAAACTAATAACCCAAAAATTTAAATATTAAATAATAATAATAAATAAAAATTAAAAATAATAAATATTAAATAATAAATAAAAAATAATAACTAATAAATAAAACATAATAAACAACAACTAAAAACTAATAGCTGAAAAAACTAAAACTTAAAATAATAAATATTAATTAATAACAAAAAATGATTATTACAAATATTAAATAAGAAATAAAATATAATAACTAATATATAATAAATGATAAATAATAATTAATAACAAAAAATAATTATTAAAAATATTAAATAATAAATAAAATATAACAACTAATATATAATAAATGATAAATAATAAATAAAAAAAAAAATTATTTACTTAAAATAATTAAAATAAAAACATAATAATATGAAATAAAATTAAACAAAATAATATGAAATAGTTTTTTGGCTGTAAACTAGGGTAATACTAATAATAATATAATAATAGTAGAAATTAAATATGAAAAAAGAAATATATATTATAAAAAAATAAAATATAAAAAAATAAAAAAATAAAAAAAATATATAAAAAATAAAATAAAATATTAAAAACAAAAAAAAAATATATATATATATAAATAAAACATAAAACAAAAATGTACATAGAAAAAACAAACAATAAAAAAATATATAAAAAAATATATAAAAATAAATAAAAGAAAATAAAGTAAAGCAAAGTAACAAAAAAATGTTTAAGATAATTAAATTTTAAGAAAGAAAAAAACGTAAAAACGCATAAAATTTATTAAAAATCAAATAATTAAAATAAAAATTAACGACAAAAATGAAGTTATTTTTCCTAAAAAGTTTAGTAAAATCTTAAAGAATTAAATACAAGTGCCGAGCTATCTAAGCTTGTTGACATTACAGTTGTATTACAACTGCATATATGACTAACGGAACTAAGCCTCCCCAACTAGATCTCGCCTGCCCCTTTCAAAGCGATTGGCAAATAAATAGTAAACCCTACAGCGCCAGTGTATGGGGAATTAAAGGACTTCCACAACAGTCGGTTCCACGTTAGCCGACCAACTCCTCATTTATATGCGACCAAGGACTGGCACTTCAGTAGCATTCTGCAAAAATATATGTTTAAACCAACAACAACAATAAAGGAAATGAAGGATAAAACTGCAAAGTTGGCATATTAGGTTCCTGAATAAGACTTCAAAAATAAATTTTTCCTCATGTCGTCGCATTACCATTTTCATTACAAACCCCTCTGCGAAGTAAAAACAGAATTTTGAAACATTTCATCTTTGATGATGACCGAACCTGCTGGATGAGTTAGACGATGACGACGATAGCTACACCGCACTAAGCGACATGACAGTAGATCGAAGAAGAAAACACCATATTTATAAACCGTAGAAATAGGATATGATCATGGAGTTATTATTTTTATTTATTACTGTAGGACTACACTTGTGCTCACATAATTAAGTCACTTCATCTTTTTACAATATTCGTAATATTTTTCATGCTAAATTTGTTTGTTAATTTTTTATAAAAATATGGTTAAATATATAAAAAACTTACAAACTGTGCATAAAACCTACAAAAATTAACAAATTTCCGCACATGTGCTTTTTAGATTTGGAAACAAATTCTCTACATCGTATAAAACAAAATTTGCAAAAATCAACACGACTTCAAACCTGCATTTTATTACTCACATACATTAAAATGGAACGAACAATAAAACTGCATACCCAAAAATTTTCTCATGATTCTGACTAAAAAGTTGAAAATTTTTTTAAAATTATTAAATTAATATTTTTATACAAAATTAGCAAACAAATTTTCCTGAAAAATATTACGAATATTGTAATAAGATAAAGTGTCTTAATTATGTGAGCACAACTGTCTACCACAACACTATAAAATGATCAAATGTTTTATGAATCCAATATTAGGAGCGATTTTATAAGCCACATAATAAAAATTATGTAGGTATGTATTTTTGAAACATACCTATGTAGAGTATGTATTTCATTTCATTTATTTATTCCTTATTTCGCCCGTTACAGCTAAACTCACTTAACCCCCGCCAAATTGAACACCAAAGTCCATTTTCATATCCGTACATAAACACTTCACAATTCCCCTTAACAACCTTCAAAACTCGAGCATGAAAAATTCGATCACTCAACCACGACTTCATTACAGTTAACCCGAAAATTAAATTTTTTACATAAACTTTAATTATTGCCACAACTTAACATAACAATCAAAACCGTACAAAACGAAACAGAACACAAATTAGCAACACTTCAGTTCCATGAGTTGATTTAAATTTTGCAAACCAACAGGATTTGCAGCTCTTTGCCCCTCACCAACAACTGTGCCGAAAGTTCGTAGTAACATTGCAACAGCATTGCACCTTTAGTGGTTGTTGTTGTTATTACTGTTGTAGGCATTGCATTGCATGTTGCTTACATGCTTCATGTTTGAAGTATACGTACATACGTGTATAAGTTGTATATGTGTGCTTGCACTTTTGTTGTTGTGCCCGTGTTGCTTACCTTTGTAGAGTTTATTGACATTTGCAATGTTTCGCCTTACATATTTCTACGTTAGCAGCCGATGTTGCCGCTGCTACCAGCTCTTGTACGCCTGCTTTACACTATGCAACCCATACGCTACTATCTCTTTCGTTCTACAGTGATCGCCGACGTTGCGCACTCTTTACCTTTTTCTCACTTGCACTTGTAGGCTGCTGGAACTGGCGCACCGCACCATGCAGTTTGCGTACTCTGCTTACTACTCAGCGTTCTTATATGCCTCAAAGCGTTTACAATTAAAATTTTTGTTAGTTGTAACTTTTTACATTTACACTACACTATTTTTTTGCTACACAATAATAAGATATTGCACGTTAATTGAAAACTGTGGATTGCAAAATTAAATTTATTAATAGTCGTACATCCGTAATGCGAGCACCGTCAATATTTTCTTATTGGAAGCAGTGAAAATTAACCACTCACTGTTACACACACACTTGCATCCTGACTTTCCACTTTTTACGAAAGCTGAACTATAGCGATCTCATTTGCACTCATGCCATCCGAACGGACACACGTTGTCAGTGTAGTGAGCTGTTTTTGTTGTTATCATACAAAACTTGGCGCTTGGCGGATGACACTTGATTTTTTGTTTACATTGCATTAAGTGGGAACAATGAAATGATGAGAAATAACTAACAGCGTGAAGAACACACATACGAGTGAATACATGAATATGCGCAGAGTACGTTGGCAGAGTAATAAACGTTCTCTGACGGTCGGTCGCTCTGGTTCTACACTACTCTGCTTACACTGTTCTTAATAGGTCTTTCTTTGTTTGATTTGTTCGGCTGCGCATAGCGTAGGGGAAGGGGCGAATATAGCAATAAAAGCAGAAAATTTTAAATAACCTTCAACTACTTTTTTTATTTTTGCCTTTTTACCGCACGTTGATTGTTGGCGCACTTCTTGTTTTCTTTTTTAAGTACACCCGAGCGTAGGTTTCACTACCACCACCTTACCACATTACATTCAGAACGTTTTTGTTGCTTATACTGGTGTTTTTGTGATTTCTTATTGTTGTTGTTGCTGTGTAGGCAGATTTTCGTTTGGCCATTCCCAAGGGAATAGTGATTGGACATATTAACTTCTCAACTTAGCACTGAATTACTAAACTACGTCTTTTTATACTTAACTCATTCTAAGTGAGTTTCTATAAAAATACTGTTTTCTCCTGTTTCCGATACATTCGAAAAAAAAGCATTAATTCACTTGATACTGGTTGCATATTCGAGTAAGATTTCTTTCAAAAATAATTCTATTGTTCATTCGACCACTTTGCCTTTGGCCAAGTTAATTAATAAATTAACAAACAATAAGCTCTGAGTATGCACTACCCCAACCACTGCCTCTTCCACAACCTAATGTAAATTTCTGAATATTTAATTTATTATTTTTTTATATTAATTTTTACACTATGCGCGCACATTTTCCCAGAAACATGGCTTGAATTCTCACTGAAGTTAATTTTCTGCTAAATGCAAATAAAAGCGGAATGCATTTCATTTATTATTACTCACTTATCGGTAATATAAAGAAGCATTTATCATATGAACCGTGCAATTTTAACAGTCTCCGCGCAATCAATTAACTACCTTTCTGATTTACAAAAATTCACTTGCAGAATATCGCAAACACTCGCAAATATTAACCAACAACCTTTTCCAGCTGTCACAAAAACAACACTGAACGCACTATTCCAAATAAGAACGAGCTGGGATCACAGTGTTGCATGCAGCAGGTGAGTTTTCACAATGAACTATGTGGATTCCTGCAGACGGCCACAGGTGGTGTAGAAGAAATCTATTCAACTTCAAGAAGTATTTTAGTTGGTATACAGACAACTCTTTTATTTATAAAAGCCAACTTAACTAAAGCATTTCTATGACAAATTTGTATTTTCAATTATAATTAAATATCTGCCGAAGTGAAATTGAGATTCTCCAATTAGCAAAGACTGCAACCATTCATAACAGTCCAATAAGAGAGGGATAAATGTTTCCCGTACTTTACTAATGAACGATAGCATGGGAATTGTTTTAAAAAGGGCTGCCTACATACCTAAAAATTATATATTTTGTTGGTAAAACAAAGCTTGGTGCTTTTTTTATACCAACCTCATTAGCTTGCTAATAACTGCTAAAAATAAAAAAAGCAAATCGTCAAACAACGAGCCTCAACTGTAATAATTGCAACCCAATTACAAATTGCAAATTTTCTAGGTACCATTTAGCGTTACGATATTGTTTTATTTATTTCTATAAATTAAATATTTATAAATAATTAATAGCTCAAACACTGGCAACTTCCGCTTGTTATGATATACTTAAAAATGGCTTGCGAAGAATTATAATTTTATGCAAAATTGAGAACAAACAAGGTATGACTACTTCTACCCAAACGGGTAAGAGCCAGTTTTAAGTGGAATTGTAACCCCACATTTCAACTAACATAAATAAAAGCGTTCAATTTTGCAGGATTAAACTTATTTTCAAAATTAAGCTTACCTGAAATTTAAATAGAAAATGAGAGTTTAATATTGTAGTTTTATAGAAGCTATTGAAATCCGGTCTGATGAAATAAATATTTACTAATATTAGAAAGTTATTATATATGTAGCATAGTATTGCTAAAAATATTTCAAGCAAAACAATTACAGATTAAATTTTAGTTTTTGCAACCCTGTATGAAGGCTCAGCTGTTTTTATCTCTCCAAATGGAAAATATTCTATCAAGGCGAATCCACACAGCTATGAATTCGCCTCGCCTTCTACAATAAAAACACCAACTGTGAAATCAGTAACAACAAGTGGAGAAACTTTTGATATTTCTCCACTTGCTTTATTCGCTGTCTTGTGTTGGAAGATATAGGTGAAAATAAAAATACGCAACGGCATTTTATTAAAATCTAAGTAATTAAAATGGTAAAAAGAAATAAATTAGTGTAAATATAACAAATAAGTTAGATATAGATACAGTTCCAAGACAAAGCAAAATAAAAAAAAAGATTAACGTACGTTCAGTGTATCGTAGACTCTTGTGAGCGATCAGGTGGAACGGTAGCAACAACAAAATAAGTGTAGTCGAAAACTACTTGTTCGCAAGTGCATTTATGTAAAGAATTTTAAAATCTTCAATTAAATTGATAAATAAGTACCTTTATCCAGTGCTATTCAGCCATCGCCAGTAGTTCAACGGATACACAATAACAGAAATATAACTATCAACATGACGAATATGCGGCCACCGAACAAAACCATCCTCTTAAAAGTAGTTATACTGGGGGATGGTGGCGTAGGAAAATCCTGTCTGATGAATCGCTTTGTTTCAAATCGTTATGACGAAAACAACTTTCACACAATTGGCGTTGAATTCATGAATAAAAATATTGATGTAGATGGCGAAAAATATACATTACAGGTAAGTGTAGGGCAGGCCAAATATTATTTTTTTTGCATTATTTTGCATGAAGTCAAGGGTTTGGTTTGGGGGGAAAAATGAGCGAGAGGGATTTGTTTGTTGTTGTTTTTTTATTTATTATTTATATTTTGCTTAAATTATTAAATGCTTGTGAAAGCGTTGAACAGGAAACTTCGGTGGCATTGAGCGTCAGACAAAAGTCAAAAGCCTAACTACGCCTTCTAGTTATTGACATAGTGGGCTCGAACTAGTAAAGTAAGAAGCTCGCGATTGCGTTCGTGCAACTTACTACATATTATAAATGTGTAGTATATTCAATAATCATATTATACTGAGGTAAAACAATTGTAAGGTTGTCTTGCCATGAAATGTTTATGTAAGTTATTAAAGCTGTGCGGAACGGAAAAAAATGAGTTCCAAAGTAAACAAAGGAATTACTTTGTTTATTCAGTCAAACCTTTGGAGAGAATGGCGTATAGTGTCAGCGATATGAACTTTGAAGAGAAGGAAAGACTCTTGGGCATAAAGTTTACATATCGCGCCGGATGTTACAATATGTATACAGCAAAGTGTGATTTTGAAGTCAATTAATTTCTGCTGAATTCATTTAAGCCAAAATATGTTAGTTGTGAGCAAAACAAAAATAAAAGAAACATGCGGAACTGCCTTCTAGACCACAAACTCTGCGGTACACCAATCAACCACCGTGGGCGGTTAGCAAAAAATCCTTTATCAGGTTAGTAGTTTCTTTACGGGAAGATAATACTACAAACGCCGTTTACAGGGCCATGTTCTAAGAATCAATCGCATGCTATAAATTTAACGGTTGGCAATTGAGTTTTACTGATTACTGACGGGTCCATTGTGGGATCCACTTGTTACGCAGTGGTAAAGGAAAATCATCAAACCTTCTATTTACATTATGCTCGATTTTCACCGCTATATTCCAAGCCATTCAATACTGCGCCAAAAGCAAGTGTAAACACATAATTTGCTCCGTTTCCACGTCAGCCGGTTCTACTTAACCGGAACGACCCGGATTTATATCCGGCTAAGGACTGTCACTTCAGCAGCATTCCTTGTATACTCACGGGGAATGTTTATGCTGCTACAACAACAACAAGAACAACATAATTTGCTCCGACAGTTTGTTCTATTTCCAAGTCATCCAAAACCACAACAAGTCAAGCAAAATCATCGACTGCATTAAAAACATACACATTTCCCGTCGGAGTTGTATCACAATCATGAGGATACCTAGGCACTCCTTCATCCAGGGTAACACACTGGCCGATAAAATTGCCTAGGACATTTCCGTTACACCGGCAATCATAGCCGAAGTCATCCTACCCAACGACATATACCGACTTATTCCCGACAGCATTCCCCGTATGTAAGTATGGGGAATGTTTATGCTGCTACAACAACAACAACAACCGACTTATTCATGAACGCAGGCAAACAAAATTACTTCGTGAATGGTCGTATTATAAACACCATTATTCGAACATTAACCCCAAACGCACAAAACCTGCCTATCCATCATCGGTACCCACCAACCACATTACCTCATATACACGACTCCGTATTGGGCACACCATAATAAGTAGCGCACACTTATTACAGGGTAGTATATCCAATACCTCCCCTTCTGCCAAGCCACAGCCAGTGTGCATCACCTACTGGTATCCTGCTCTTTATTATGGTTGAGAGAGTACTGAGAGGAATCTTAAATTCTTTTGCAACATCGCTTTTCTTCTCACCTCCTTCTACTTTTTCAATTAATTTGTTCTTTTCAGCAATCGTCAAACATTTATACTTTTTAGGACTCATATTTAATACAAATTTTTAATCTGTATAAAAACGAAACGATTCGTGTGGAAGCGTGCGTCAAAATGTGCCTATGTTTCAGGCGTAACTCACAGGTATTTTCAGGAGCGTCCCAAAATTCAAAATTCTTACTAACACACCAAGAAACTTTGCAAATTTGAATTGTCGAGTGTTTGACCATATGAGTTCGAATTAACTCGTCGTAGCAATGATTTTTTCGTTCGCATTACCGAGTGCATAAAAATGTATGGGCATATGTACATAATTCGAAATATAAAAAGATTTTGTAGGAGACCTGTGATAACTTTCAATTAATGAGAGGTTCGAAATATCGCTGGTTTGAATTAACGAGCGTCGACTGTATAAGACCTCCTGGACTTTTGTGCCTTCTACTCATCACAGTACTTCATCCACACACAGTTCCCTTATTAAACTCAGGATAGACTCGTTAATAACTACATTTGGCAAATGGAATCTCAATATCGGTGCATTAAATTCAGTAAATTCACTTCGCCGCTGCTTTTCTAGTCCCGGCACTGTCCAGCCCGCAAACATCATACATTTTTAGCAGCCTGCGACGCATTTTTGCCTTTTTACTGTGTAAAAAGAAAATTTGTATAATATGTAAAAAAAGTATAGTAGTATTAAATTTTTCTTTAATTAACAAAACGCTTCATTCTTTCTATTTATTATTACTTATTCATTTTATTTCACACTTTTCGCTCTTACTCGTATTGCTATAGTTATGCCAAATAGTTTGAGTTCTATAATTAAAAATTTATTGCTCTCAGTTGATCGCGCGAACATAGGGAACAATTATTCATATTTAATTAATGCAGGCAGCCATTTAGTTTTACTTAATGATTACGTTTAATACTTATTTTGTTGTGGATTTTATTTATTTTATACAAAAGTTACTAATACATTCGCAAAAAAATTCATTATCAAAATTAATTATAAATGTACATACTTACATATGTACGTATTTGTGTATTTTACACGCCTTTTTGTGAACATTAGTTAGTTTACAGTGAGAAATGTTTTCCGAAAAAATACGCTACTCTTCAGTTATCAATTTTCTACTTGAGTTGCTTCACGTAAGCTATCCTTATCACCTAAATCTCCTGTCACTTTTAAAGCTATTACTTCTACATACATACATACATATGCACATAAGCGAAAACCTATCTAAATATTTTGCCTTTGCAATTTAAATATTGGCGCTCGTGATGTGTATGCGTGTTTGAAACTAAAATAGCGTTGCATTTGAAGCGATAATATTGGGGTAATTTTGCTTTACTGATTATGAAAATAATAACAGATTTCCCGGATTGGCTCTTTTCTCTTTGAAATGAAGGAAGTATTGCTTTCATATTGAGTGCATAGCAATACAAATAAGTAACCAAAAGTAAGCAAAGGAAAGCAATAGGTTAGTAAATAAATATTGTACAAGGTGTGTCCCAAAAGTAAGTGGACTTTAAGTTTCGCGGGAAAGTACATTCGATTTTTTATTTTTTTTATTTTGTTGTGTTGGTACTCATGTAACACCGGTGTTATTTGGTGTTACATGAGACTGGCCTCTACCAAAGTACTCACCTTTAGCGGTTGCACTTCGTCGGACCCGAAGACATGCGCGACCTACTTTAGTCGGCGATTTAAGGAGACAGATACCTGTAAACGGCCATATTTTCCCTGATTTTCATTAAAATTATTTAAAATGAAGAAGTCAATATCATCATCATCTTTTGGCTCTACAGCTCTTTGTGAGCTTTGGCCTGCTGCACGTGTGACCTCCATACGTCTCGAACGCTTGCGACTTTTTTCCAGTTCGTTATCCTAAGTTTCTTTATATAGTCCTCTAGTTCGTCGGTCCATCTTGTTCTCGGCCTTCCTCTTGCTCAAGTGTTGAACGCTCTGGCTTCCACGATTTTCTTCTGCGCCCTCGTACCGTCCATTCTTGTAATGTGACCCAGCCATCTTAACCGCTGCGCTTTGATGAAACGTATAACATTTTCGCCCTTTATCAGTCAGTAGAAGTCAATATATTTTTTTCAAAATTGGCGTACAGTTTATTTATACATTGAAATAATATACATTTTTTTTCTTTTTTTAATCATTTAAAATGGCGAATGTACACTCAATTCTTCCAGGAAGGTCGCAGCGGAGCTTCTCAATCGGCGGGCATTGTAGCATCGGCGTCAGTGACCTGAATACAAAAAACCAAAAATTCCAAACCAAAATTCGCGGAATAAATGCTTAAAAAAAATGAATTTTGTGGTGAATTTTCCTACTATTTTTGCCTCGAAAAAATTATTTTTTCGAAAAATTTTCGAAAAGTTGTTAATTTACATAGAAAGTAATATTAAAAAAAAGATGTGCAAAATTTCAGAGAGATCGGTCGATAACTTTCGAAAAATATAATTAGTTTTTAGAAAAACACGTAACTACATATACCTCTCCCAGCGCTCGAACCCAAAGAATAGAGTCGTCACGGTTGACGATCTATAATATAAGAAATACTTAAATTTATGTTCTAAAAATTTTTTGAGATATTCTTAAAGGAAATTTTACAGGTATCTGTGCCCTTAAATTGCATTATCCGGTCGGCAGGCCCAAACTTCCGAACAACAGTGTGCCACTTACTCTCTCCAGCGAGAAGGTGAGACAGGTAGCCATCAATAAATCAAAGGCTGCTAGTGTCATTGACCCTGACGAACTTAACATGCTGATGCTAGAAAACCTGGGTCCATTTGAAGTGGGATATCTCACAAGGGTATTAGACTTGTTGTTGTTGTAGTAGCAAAGACATTTCCCATACATGTACGGGGAGTGCTGTTAGAGTGACAGTTCTTAGATATATAGTAAATCCGGGTCGTTCCGGTAACGTAGAACCGATTGTAGGGGGAACAGGTATTTAACTTGTCTACGACCACTCTCATAATTCCTGACAAGTGGAATTCAGGGAAAGTGGCCCCACTACTGAAACCTGGGAAACCCACCAACCAAGTATTATCGCCCGATAACTCTCGTTTCCGCAGTAGTGAAGACTCTTTAGGCGCTCCTACTCCCACTCTACGCGAAACACCTGACCCCGCAGAGTGCACAGCATCACCACAACACTCACCGCCATGAACACTCAAATTAACCGCGAGCTTAACCAAACCGCTCGTGAGAGAGGGCTGTCGTAGTGGCGCTGGACCTGAGAAAGGCTTTCGACGCAATCAGCCACTTCACACTGCTAGATGATATTATACAGTCGACCTTCCCGCCGGGATTGAAGAGGTGGTCGGCATTCGTCGGTCATCTTTTGAGACCAAAACTCAAAACAATCTGTCGGAACAGTACGTTTTCCGGGTTTACCGTTAGATGAGTTAGACCATGACGGCCGGTAACTACATTGCACAGACAGGCCTTAGTAAGCTGCAGCAGCTGCATAAGTGAGTACGGCTTACCTTAACGACTTTTTTTCTTCCCAAAACAGAAAATACCTACGAAATTCTGGAGATTTGCCAAATTCAAGCACATACCAAAGCTCTTTTTGGTCATAGCTTTGAAGAAACGTTGGCACAAAAGCGTATTATATCCAAGATGGGATTGCTTCGAAGTGGGCGAAGTAGATATTGATGAAAAAATAAATATTTTTGAACACACCCTTTGTGAATAATATTAAATTTTTATTCAGGGCAATCCTTTTGTAAGCCCTAGCAGAACACTGCCATCGTATGGTGAAATTGAAATTTACTATCGCCGATATTTCAATACATTCCCAGAAAACGTCTCACAAGGCAGTAAATAATACAATTGTCGAATCTTTACAACGCAGCGTTGGTGATCCGCTCAACACCCCTATTTAAAGGTATCGTTTAAAATAAGGAAAAAAATATTGAGATGAATACGTTTGGATACGGAATTTAAAAATAATGTTTACATACCTCGCAATACATAATTAAAGATTAATAGGACTATGAATAAGTTCGTGCGGTTTTTTTCGAAATTTGAAACTTTATTGACGTAAAATGGTTACAAATTTAATATTCAAAATATTGTCCATCGCTTACTACTACTTTTTCCCATCTTTCTGGCAATTCACGGATTCCCTTTGTGAAAAATTCGGTCGGTTTTGCCGCAATCCACGAATCGATCCATTTTTTGACTTCATCGTAATTACGGAAGTGCTGGTCAGCCAGGCCATGTTGCATCGATCGGAAGAGATAGTAATCGGATGGCGCAAGGTCTGGACTATACGGCGGGTGGGGTAGGACATCCCATTTGAGCGTTTCTAAGTATGTTTTGACCACTTGTGCAACATGTGGCCGAGCATTGTCATGTTGCAAAATAACTTTGTCGTGTCTATCGGCGTATTGCGGCCGTTTTTCTCGCAGTGCTCGGCTCAAACGCATCAATTGTCGTCGGTAGACATCCCCCGTAATCGTTTCATTCGGTTTCAGTAGCTCATAATACACAACACCCAGCTGGTCCCACCAGATACACAGCATAACCTTCAGGCCATGAATATTCTGCGCCGACGTCGATGTTGAAGCATGGCTAGGGTATCCATACGTTGCCCGACGTTTTGGATTGTCGTACTGGACCCACTTTTCATCGCCAGTCACAATTCGATGCAAAAAACCCTTTCTTTTGTGCCGTTGAAGCAGTTGTTCGCATGCCATAAAACGGCGTTCAACGTCTCTTGGCTTCAATTCATACGGCACCCAATGGCCTACCTTTCGGATCATTCCCATGGCTTTTAAACGTTTGGAAATGGTTGATTGATCAACTCCCAAAGTTTTTGCAACCTCTTCTTGCGTTTGAGCCGGATCTTGATCGAGCAATTCCTCCAATTCGGTATCCATGAACTTTGGCGGCGCACCCTCGCGTTCTTCGTCTTCCAAGCCAAAATCACCACTTTTAAAGCGTGCAAACCACTTCTGGCACGTTCGCTCAGATAGAGCATGCTCACCATAAACTTCCACCAAGATACGATGACTTTCGGCTGCTTTTTTCTTCATATTAAAATAATGAAGAAGAATTCCCCGCAAAAACACATTATTTGGCACGAAATTCGACATTTTCAAGTGTGGTAAAAATATTGTTGTTTACGCTTCAAATAAAAAACTTATACTGACGTTTGTGCCTTACGACAGTAGCTCTCCAATGAATGTTTGGAAATGTGGATCGATGGAATAATAATCAAGTTACGCCATCTGTTGTAAAACCGCACGAACTTATTCATAGTCCTATTATGTAATTTTTGTAACAAAAATTAGTAGGTCCAACCTTATCTAAGGTAGGGTTTATACATAGGCCTTTTTAGACTGTATCATTTTCTGAATTTTAAGCCCTTTCTATTGATACTATAATCGCTATATTCCAGATACAGTCGGTCAGTGTTAAAAACGACGCTCGAAATTTATTTTCGGCCATATTTTTGCTTGGAAGCACTTAAGGAGTATTAACACGGCAACTCCGTTGCTTGCAATTGTTTTAGTTTTTAGTTTACGGCCAACAACAACATAGAGCAGAACAGGAATACAAAGCGTGTTGACCGAGCACGAGCAACATGGTGCCGCTCTCCTTTGCTCGTCTCCTCCTCTTTCACAAGTTACGAGTTGGAGCAACAAAAGTTGCTCGGTATGAACGCGGATAATGAAACTTGCCTAATATCAGAAAAGAGAATTAGCAATATCGAAAATATGTAGTGAGTTATACCAACTTCATGAAATATAATATAAGGCCTCTTCTTTTAGCCAAGCGTCAGCAAGTGGCGAATAGATGAAGTCACTGGTGTAAATAAACGTATCTTGGCAGCGCTGGAATAGAGCTGCCTAAAATTACATTTGATTGTAAAATAGTGAGTTTGACCACTTCAATGTGGTATAACCACCATCAATAGTGGCGAAACTTGCTCGATAGCTTTGCTGTTGCTTTCACATGCAAATACTTCGTCAAGTGAGCCGAGTAGAGAGATAACGAGCAGAGAAGTGGCGAATCGAAGGCGGCTTATGTTAACAAAGACGTATTTGAACGGCTCATCTCAGTGATAACGGAATTTTTTTTCTTTCTTCATAATTTATAATTTTTCCCCTACATCAATTTTAAATTTTTTGAAAATAAATAAAAGTAAAACTTAAGAATATCCATTTAAAGTTTTGATATTTTTATAATTTTATAATTATAATTTTTGTAATTAAGCTTCCATTAAAATTTTGAGGTAAACGAAAAATCCCCAAAATCTTATTAATCAGACATTCTGCACTAGGGTAATCCACTCTATTGCTGTATTTTCCACTTAATTTATTGCCTAAACATTTCGCTTTAATTTTCTATAAATAAATAATCAAAAGTATGCATGCGATGAAGTGGCATAAATGTTATTTATATGTACGCACGTCAAGCATCCATTGTTTGAAATTTCACACAGAAAGTCATGATATTCTAAAAGGGGTATTTATTGTTGATAAGTAAATCCATATTAATAGAAAGAGGCACTTGTGGGGATTCAACTTGAAATGAACTATTTTTCAACTTATTAGAAGCAGTCACGTTTTTACGAGTTTTTTTATATGTATTGATGTGATTTTACTGGTTAATTGCTTTTATTTACATTTTGTGCAATGTTTTGCATTTCTATATTTACAGTGACTGTCGCTGAAAATCGTACATTGAAAAATAGCGTTAATGATTATGAATTTCAGCGACAAAAAAAAATATAATATATGAATCGTAGTTCCAACCAATTTCCTTTATTTTGAGATCGTGGCATGATGCTAGGGTGGTTTATTATAAAAAAAATTAATATTTCAAAGTGGGCATTAAAGATTTAAGTCGCAAATTTAGAAAAAGCTTACCAAAAATCGACAAAATTTAAACGTAAAATGCGTGAATGTGAATTTAAAATGTTTTAAATTTGCTTATCAAAAAAAAAACATAATTCTATTGGGAGGTTGAATTAGTTTTAAAGGTGACACACAGATGGCGCTATTTATCCCTTTATCGCGTTGGCAATACCGAATATATATTCATGACAAAGCCTCATCCCTAGGCTTTGTTTATCAGTATCTGTCATTTCGCTGAAGTATAAACAACGCAGTGTTTTCGTGCTCCGAGTATGTCAACTTTCGTGCCGTCGAAACGCAATTTGCGGGAAGCTTTGCTTTTCTGCTTCAATTTGAAAAAAAAATACAGCCCAAGCCCGTGAATTGCTGCAGGAGGCCTACCCAGACCATACTCCGTCGATTTCAACATGTGAGTACTGGTTTCGACGATTCAAAAGTGGTGATTTTCACACCGAAGACAAGGAGCGTCTTGGCCAGCCCAAAAAGTTCGAGGACACGGAATTGGGGGAATTGGTAAACGAGGACTCGTGCCAAACCCAAGAAGAGCTTGCTGAATCATTGGGCGTTGATAAATCAACCGTTTGCAAGCGTCTAAAAGCGATGGGAATGATCCAAAAGCAAGGACATTGGGTCCCGTACGAGTTGAAGCTGCGCGACGTCGAACGGCGATTTTTTACGTGCGGATCCACTACGATAACCCAAAACGCAAAAAATCATGGGGTTTGCCCGGCCACGCATCAACGTCGACGGTCAAGCAGAATATTCACGGCAAGAAAATCATGCTCTGCATTTGGTGGGATCAGGTCGGCGTCGTATATTTTGAGCTGCTCCAACCGGGCGAAACAATCACGGGGGATCGTTACCGACTGCAATTGATGCGTTTAAGCCGGGCATTGAAAGAAAAACGGCCGGAAACGGTAAAAAGGCACGACAAGGTTATTTTGCAACATGACAACGATCGGCCGCATGCTGCTCAACCTGTTAAAAAATACCTTGGAACGCTTGGCTGGGAAGTGTTACCCCACCCGCCGTATAGTCCAGCCATAGCTCCCTCCGATTATCATTTGTTCCGGCATATGAGTCTCGATTTGGCGGACCAGCGGTTCTCCTCGTACGAGGCTACCAAAATATGGGTTGAGTCATGGATAGCCAAGCAGCGGCCAGAATTTTGGAGAAACGGCATCCGGAAATTGCCCGAAAGATGGGCGAAAGTTGTAGCTAGCGATGGCCAATACTTCAAACAAAATATTTTATACCGTTTTTTCACAATAAAGCCCCAAATCTTCGAAAAAAACCTTTAAAACTAATTCAACCTCCCAATAGAAAAATATGTTTAAAATCTTTGAAGTGTTGGAAATTTTTTGGAAATTTGGAAAATATGTATTTTAACTTGCATATCAAAGTTAAAAAACTTCATACTCAAAAACAAAAACATACAAAAAATTGCAAAAACTGTCATATAAAATTTTTGAAGATTTGAAATGATTTTTTTTTTTTTTTTTTGAGTCTTAAATTTTGTCGATTTTGTTGTAAGTCAATCTTTTATTTTTTTTAAGTCAATCTGCGATTTTTTTTTTAAATCTTTGAAGTGTTGAAAGATTTTATGAAATTTGTAAAATAGTTAACTTGCACATCAAAATTTGACCACTTCAAAGATTTTAAATAAATTTTGGGTGTTTCTTTAAAAGCGTGTAAAACGGAAACGAACAAAAAAAAAATTTTTGTTTTCAGTATTTTATTTTTTGACCCATTGTTAAAAAATAAAATTTTTTTTGGCCATACAAAATTCGTCAAAAAGTTGTGAATTGTCATCAAAAAATGGACTTGACATAGACAATGGACACAGATATAACCAGTTCCACTGAACCGATTTTGATGAAATAAAATTGAAATGACGTAGAATTGATGCTGTTATCATGCGAACTACGATCATTCGACGTAAAATTTTTTAGTACTTTTTTTTGAACCTTCAAAGTAAAAAAAAAGTCAACAAACGGGTTTTCTTCTTTGAACGTCCGCCATTTTGTGAATTTTTTTTTTTAAGATTGTGGTTCACACAATAACGACATTCATACTAAACAAGAACGTTTTTGTCTTTTTGATTTCAGACACCTTTGAGTCCTGGAATCCGTGTCGCCAGCGACATACATTTTTTGGAAGATTTGACACGATTTTTTTTAAGTTTTTGAATTTGAAATTTTGCCGATTTTTTTCTTATGTCTTTTTTTAAGTTAGTGACTTTAATGCTTTTTTTAGAAAAACTTTTTTTTTATAATGAACTAGCCTAGCACCTTTGCGCAATCTCAGAAGAAAGTAAATTCATGCAAATTCGTTATGATGAAGTTGAATCTAAATTAAGTAAATGGGGAAACTATTTTAAAGTGTCGTTTAAATTATATATTTTTATTTGAATAAATCAGAAAATTTCCCAGTACCCACAGTTGCCTTTATGATAAGCAGAGATTATCCAAATCACACACATTAACCCTAGAATCCCAATCACATTTTTGCTCCCACTATTCTAGTTTTTATATTTTTATTTAAAATATACCATTGGGTAAAACTTTTGGGGTTAAATATAGGGAGTAAATTCACACCTGTTTATGCTAAAACTATTTATATCCGATCCCGTGCAAGCATACCTCAAATATTTGTATGGCGATACAATTTATGGTTCTGTAGATTTGAACCAACGCATGGCTCAAATGACTAGATTCATTTTTCTGAATTTAAAAGTTTGGGTTTTTTCCTCTTAAAAGTGAATATACGTGGCATTTCGATACCATACAATTTTTGGTCTCTTGGTAACCCTAGTTTATGTGGGCACCAGCTGAAGTTAACGGACGTTTTACCATGGTTTTATTAAAACTCAGTGTAAGTTAGTTTTATCAGATTCATCGAAACATGCTTTTGTGGAAAAAGAATACCTCAAATCTTGGGAAAAACAAGATATTTATTTTTTTAATTTGCGTTCATTAAAAGATTACCTTTTTTTTTCTTTAAAAAAGTACGAATTAAATCGGGCCATTAATAGATTTTTATACGGTGGTCTTTTGAAAAGTCCGTCCGAAGTCAGACAGATGGTACTAAAGATGCGTATTGATGTTATGTTTTGCTAATAGCATCTCTTGGAAGTACACACACCAAGTTTTAGCCAGATCGGTATATTTTTGTTGTTGTTGTTGTTGTTGTTGTAGCAGTTAACTTTGTCCAGTCAGTGTAGTGTAAATCACCGGGCGTCTTCGCCTAGCTCATCTAACGGTAGGCCCAGGAAACTATATAGCTGTTTCGACTGGTTGGATCCAATGAGAGAGGGGTGTTATATGAGTGGGTTTAATGAGGCATGTGAAAAGGTGGTTAGTGTCGTAGGAGGTGCTTTCACATGCCGGACCTATGCTTAGTATGTCGGGGTCAGTTATGGTGAGGTAGGAGTTTAACCTGCCTACTGCATTCGTTTGATCCATTCCATCTTTTTCCATCCAGCAGTTGTGGTCGCAAAGTTAAAAGAAATAGGGCTCCAACTCGATTCATTTCCCCCCTATTCTCCATACTTGGATCCCTCGGATCGCTCGGACTACTATTTGTTTCCCAATTTGAAGAAATGGCATGCGTGAAAAAGATTTTATTCAAACGAGGAGGTGATTGCAGAAACGAATGTTTTTTTTCAGATTTTGACAAATCGTATTATTCGGAAGGGATCAACAAACTAAAACAGCGCTGGACGCAGTAAATAAGCTTAAAGGGGGAAGTCCATGTAGAATTCATTTTTTCATCGACCATTTTTTTAAAGGTGATAAAATAATTATATTATTTTGAAGCTTTAACACAACTTAATTTAACCTTTCGAGAGTACAAAACGGCGTGAGGTCCCAAACTGCTCTATTTATTACTCTTAATCTATCGACGGCCGCCGTAGCCGAATGGGTTGGTGCGTGATTACCATTCGGAATTCACAGAGAGGTCGTTGATTCGAGTCTCGGTGAAAGCAAAATTAATAAAAACATTTTTCTAATAGCGGTCGCCCCTCGGCAGGCAATGGCAAACCTCCGAGTGTATTTCTGCCATAAAAAAGCTCCTCATAAAAATATCTGCCGTTCGGAATCGGCTTGAAACTGTAGGTCCCTCCATTTGTGGAACAACATCAAGACGCACACCATAAATTTTTTTTTTTTATTTAATCTATCTATCTGAAAAACAAAAATGAAATTGTTATTTTTTATAACATATTAGCGGAAAGGATGAGCCCATAAAATTAAAAAACAAGTATAAAATTAATTATAAAATACGCCTCTGAAAAAAATTCAGAATTTAGGGCTATTTTATTGGCCGGTATCTCACATATATGTATGTATATGCTTTAATGTTGTCTTCCAATGCGTTAATTGGAGCAGGCTTGTCTGGGTCGATTAAACTGACCATAAAATGGAAGAAGCGCGCGATGAACTTTCTTAACAGAACAGGCATTTTTATAATAAAATTCAATTATTTGCAAGCGTTGTTCGTTTGTAAGACGATTCATGGTTAAATTATAGACCAAATTGAAGATGTTTGACAGTGAAACAAAGCACGAAACGTGCGTCAGCTGTTTAAACCAACTGTTTAAAAAGATAATAGCTAAAAAATCACCCGCTATAAAATTGGCATTTCCGCATGAAAACTTCACAGTATATTCTTAAGATACTATACTTTCGAAATATCGAAAAAAAATCGATTTTTTGAAAATTGTACATGGACTTCCCCCCTTAAAAGAAAACTATGGCGAAAAATGAAAAAGATTTACCCAAACAAGCAAGACTTTTCAAACGCCCCGCCCACATTTATTTACTATTGCGGGCCTATTTTTTTTAGAAACAAAATATTGATTTTTATATTGAGAATTTATGTACGTCCTAAAGATGAGCCAAATCGAACTATAGATATGATTATACAAACATTTGACTCCAGCGCCACCTAGCGGATGCAAATAAGCTTACAAAGCATTCCTGGCATACCTGCAACGACGCCCCATATTTTCATTGTAACCAGTAATGAAAAGTAAATTTAAAAAACACAAAAAAAGTGGTTGTACGATTTTTAGTGGCACTCACTGTAGACATTTGTGTACTCAAGAAACACTAGCGACTGCTATTAGTTTGCATTAAAAATGACAATCATTAGTCGCGTCGATATTCGTCGTGCCTTTTTCCTGAGAAAATTAGTAGTTTAATAACACAAACAAAAAAAACATTAGTTCGTCGGGTCGCTGCCTTTTATGTTCTCAAATGCTTGAGTATTCGCGAATAGCGATATCCGATCGGCAGACACTGATCTGACCCACAAATACCGGCGTCAAATTGTACATGCATATGTGTTTATGTACATATGTAGATACACATAGTAGAAAAAGTCTGCGTTCACCTATGCAAATATTCTTTGCATTAGCAAAAGTTCAAAACAATAAATATTTCAGAAATTTTTTTTAATGAGTTTTATTAAGTTCACTTAAACGTAACTATCACACATATTTCGCTACCAATAACAAAATCAAATTTAAAATGAGATCACATAAAATTAAAAAGGCCATTCAAACTAAACGGAAAAAGTTTGCGTTCACTTCAATAATAATAAAATAAAAGGCTTAAGATCATAGAAATGTTTCAAAATTAATAGCTAGTTGGATATCCCCGGCTTTTTATGACTTCTAGGAGGCGTCTTTTCATTGATCCAACTACGTTGGCTGTTATTTCTGGACTTATGGGTATCCTCTTTAAGCGCGTTCTTAAGCATTTCCTTGCTAGTTATTGTACGCTCTCGTATTTTTTTTTTCTAGAACGTCCCATAAGTGCTCAATGGGGTTAAGGTCAGGTGATTGTGGGGGTGTGCGAAGTTGTTTTGGAACATTATACAACAACCACAACCTAACAATCTCTGCTGTGTGTTTCGGGTCGTTGTCCTGTTGGAAAACAAGTCTTTCACCGAGTCCCAGTTTGATTGCACAATTGATTCTCACAAATTCGTTTTTAAAATATCGAGATAATCATGTCTGTTCATTATCGACTCAAAAAACTGCATATTTCCAACGCCCGAACTAGCCATACACCCCCATATCATGGCACCTCCTCCCCCATGCTTTACCGTAGGTACCAGATTTTGCTTTCCAAGTGCCGTTCCGTTTTTCCTCCAAATAATTTTACGACTTTTTATCCCGAAAATGCAAAACTTGCCCTCATCTGAAAAAATCACACTATTCCAAAACTCAGGTGGCTTGTTTACGTATTCCTTGGGAAAGCCATCCGCTTAAGTCGATTTACTCGCGATATGAAGGGTTTTTTTCGGGACACTCTGCCGTGAAATCCGATTCTTTTTCGAATTTTTCTTACTGTATCTGGATGTACTTTCTTTTGGTATTTTACTTCTATGTGTTTTCAAATTCGGCTTGCTGTTAGTCGTGGATTAGAATTCACAAGAATAGTTATGTTGCGTTCTTCTCTTTCCGTCAGTTTTTTTGGACGCCCAGAACGAGGCTTAGACTCCAAACAATTCGTTTGCTTGAAGTTGTTTATCACTCTTTGGACCGAGGAGTATTGCCTCCCAGCAATTTTCGCGATTTCCCGATAGCTCATACTATTTTGCCACAAGCTTACAATGATTTTCCTTTCACCAATATCTATTTCTTTTCGCCTTTGGTCCATAGTAACAAAAAATGTATTTCTAATATCAATTTTTCCCTCTTTAGATTTGTTCTTAACCGCGTCAACTACATGAACGATTTAAAATTTAATTTAACGTAATTGCCATGCAAATAATCGTCACCATTCGAAATGAACGCACACTTTTTCTGCTTAGCCTATTTAAGTAACTGTACTACAATCCCGTTATCTGAACACGACGCAGCTCAAACTCCAAAAAATTTTGTTCATAACCTCTATGAATAATTTTCTTTGAAATAAGTGAAAAGAAATAACTGAGAGTTTTAAGATAAACACGTTAAATTATTTTAATACTTTATAACAGTGGGTGAACGCAGACTTTTTCTACCATGTGTATGTGTGGCTATTTGTTGTGCCGGCAATTTCGTATTCTATTACCGCGTAATTGTTGCCGTTCGTTTGCAATTACAATACCGAATACAGTTGTTACTTTTTTGTTGTTATTGCTTCTTAATTATGGTGCTTACATTGTTTCTTTCACGATTGAGTGTGCTTTTCATCGTTAACCCTCTGTTCGGCAGTTGAGGCTGGTGGGGCCTTTTTTGATTTAAATTGCAAATAAAATTTATTACTAATTAAATTACCTTACCATATTGAAATTTCGTGTAAGTTAGGTTAGGTTGAAAGAGAGAAAGAGAGGGAATAGGGATAGTAGCTCTTCTCTTCTCTATGCCCAACGGTCATGGAAACGGTGGTTACCACACTTTTTCCTGCCCGGGAGGCAATCATGTAGGATATCGACGATGATCATCAATCCACTCCACAAAGGAGGTTCTAGCTTCATTAGATCGTATCAAGGACAATAAGACACCGGGACTGGATTAAGTACCCAACATCACCCTCAAAACGGCTCTCAAAGCGAAGCCAAACGTGTTCGCCAACTTGTTTCACAACTGCCTCCTGGAAGGCGTATTCCCTGACATTAAAACAAGTAGCGATTAATGCTCTTGCTAAAGCCGGAAAAGCAACCAGAGCAACCATCATAGTATTTACCACTTTGTATGTTAGATACAATCGGCAAAATGTTGGAGCGAATAGTGTGCATCAGAATACAGTACTTCTTGGAAAAGCCTGACGGGCTCTCTCCCAACCAGTTTGGGATACCATAAGCATGGTAATGAGCAAGAAGCTACAACATGCAGGAGCTACAGATCTGGCAACTACTGTGCAATGGTAGCATCAGACATAAAAAATGCATTCAACTCTGCTAGCTGGAACCTGACAATAGGCGCGCTCGCAGCATTTAAAGCTCCAGCGTACTTACAGGCGACTATTTCAACAGTAGGCTGCGGCTCTACGACACGGAGGCTGCCGTTAGAGAATATAAGGTGAGCGATGGTGCCGCAAGGTTCGGTACTTCAACGCTATAGAACGCCATGTACGACAGCGTGTTAGAATGACCCTTCCCACAGAAGCAACACTTGTTGGGTACGATGATGATATCGCGTCTCGAGCCATTACGAGCCATACGAAAATGGTTGTTAGTTGCACTTGCAGCGCAGAAAACGGAATTAGTCTTGCTAAGCAAACGGAGAGCACACCAGGCGATCATGATCACGGTGGGCGAGCGCTTCATAAGATCTCAGCCGTACTTAAAGTATCTAGGAGTCATCATTGATTCAAGATTAACGTTCAAGGATCATTGTGAGGCAGTCAGCAAAAAAGCGCAGCTAGTACACAGTGCACTTTCAAGGCTGATACCAAATATAGGAGGATCCCGGGAAGAAAAACGACAGCTGCTTTCAATAATATATAGCGCCAATCTGGGCAAATGTGGTCTATTCCAGACCGAGATATTTCAATTTGCCAATAAGGTCCTTTGTTCCAACCAGGTGATCCATAAAGCTAGGTAGGTTAGGTACTGGGTCGAATTGGTATTACAGAATATGATCTGACAATCTTTTAGAACAGGATGTATCGATTTGCCTTACAGGTTCAGTGTGTTCTTATGGCTTGGACAAAGGAGGAGAAAAAGACTCATATGATACTATAATCGTATAATCTAAGTTGTTTGAACCACCGCAAAGTACGGATCGTGCAACCGAAACCGGATTGCATAAGATTAGCCAAGAACATTCTCAAAATTATCACACGCCTCAGAATTCCCAGCCCTGATTCCCGTTTCCGATTTGGTGTGGTTTGCTGCCGCACGCATCAGTGGGTTAAATCTTTTCACACCAACGAATCAATGCCGTCGTTAATGAAGTGAGCTATTGATTCGGGCCCTTTTTGCTCTCCACTTCATTACTAATCGTCCAATAAGCGCTAGGTACTCCTAAGAAGTCAATGCGTTAGCAAGTACCGAATAGATGAAGCAACTGATATAAGCGCTGGAAGAGAGCTGCCAAAAAGTACATATATTTAGAAGTACCCAATGTGTATTAGTAAGACTGCATTCATGCAGGGCAAATTTTATTGCTTCAAGTCGTTACTTGTGATGCTCGTGCTCTGTTAACACTCTTTGTGTTCTCGTTCTTCTCAATGTCGTTGGCTACAAACTAAAAACTAACAACTGCAGGTATGTGAACACAACGGGCAGCACCGAAAAAGAATTCGCAATGTTGAAGCAGCAAAAGTCTTTCTGCCTAAACACGGTCTAATGAAACTCTCTTCAAATGGAGTGGGCATCATTGAAAATAGTGAGTTAAGCCAGCTTCATGAAATATAAGGCCTCTTCTTTTCACCAAGCGTTAATAAGTGGCGAATATATGAGTTGATTGTAAGATATTGAGTTATACCAGTTTAATGAGGTATAACCATACTAAATTTGTTGTTCCTTTCACAAGCAAACTCTAAGTTAAGTGAGCCGAGTAGAGAGATAGCGCGCAGAGAACTGGCGAATCGAAGGCGGCTATTTTTGTTCTTGCTTTCGGGGTTATTAGAAGTGACCAATATAGATTCGCGCCACTGGCTATACCTAAAGATAAATGGAGGAGGACGCTAAATTTCAATTTTGAAAAACAAAAAAAAACCTGTCTTGCCTTTAATTATAGGGTTAAAATGCACAAAACATATCAAAAATCAAGGAGAATTTTGAGCCAATTCAAAGTTGCACTTTATTGTGTAAAAATTAATGCGCTACGTTTCTTTTGCGCTGTTTCTTTGTTTTTTTTTTTATTAAAAAGTTTGAAAACTTTAATCATTATAGTCTTTATTATAAAGGGTTTTCCAATAACAGGTGTTACAGGTGAATGGATTGCGCTATCGAGAAATGATTAACGATTTTTTTATGGCCGGAATTGGATGGTATTGATCTGGACAACATTTATTTTCAACACGACGGCGCTACGTGCCACACAATCAACGAAACCATTGATATTTTACGGGAAGAGTTTCCAGACCGTGTTATCTCTCGAAGAGGTGATCACAATTGGCGACCGAGATCTTGTGATTTAACACCTTGTGACTTTTTTCTTTGGGGCCACGTGAAAGAGAAGGTCTACGCCAACAGCTCAGGGTCGATTCAAGACCTCAAAGATGGAATTCGTGAGACTATCGAGGCATAGGGCAGCCACTTTGCAATTCGGTTATGGAAAATGTCATGAAAAGGATATTGTCCTGTAAGCGTCGTCGTAGTGGTCATTTGCCTGAAGTTATTTTCCCCTATTAACGGCATACGTTCCTCTTTATAATGAAATAAACATCCGATCATTTTAATTAAAAAATAGCATTTTTCTTCGAGTATCAAAATAACACCTCTTATTGGAACCCCCTTTAGAATGAGTTATATTTGCACACGAATAAATTTAAATGAAGAAATAAAAAAATTAATAGTCAAAACTTGTCAGCGAGGTATACAAACATATCCAAGTTTCATACCCATAACAAAGCGGACCGGTTTTTTGTTGGTTCAATATAAGAAAATTTGCAAATCGTAGGTGTGTTCATATAAGGAAGAAATATCAGCATTTGAGACTGAGAAATGCACTAATTTATTTGACCTTTAAAAATCAGATACCAGCTCAGAGATATTTTAATTACTATTTTAAGAATTTATTTAGCATTTTCTTTTGAATAGACTCCCGCATAATTTCAGTTTGCACTAAAACGCATATATACACCAGAGCATACCTACATGCATATAGGTAAAATTGTAAGAATGACAACTTGCAACGTGACTGAATGATTTCCTAGAGCAGTCGATTACACTAAATTAAATGCAAAATTTAATGTCCATTACAATTAATTATCTAACAGCAAGCAATTAATAGTTTCAACTATTCCGAAAAAAATTTATACATTCATACATATGTATATAAAGGGTCTTTGGAAAGACGCGCCTAGATGTGGTTTTGAAATAAAAAATTTAAAAATTTAGCTTCTTCCAAGTTTCCTATTTTTTTTATTCAAAATACGGCTATTAACATTTATATGTGAAAAATTACATCATTTAAGTGTCCACTATGAGCACGTTTACAGGTTGTCATACGCGAATTAAAAATTTCAAGAACTCGATCACACAATATCGCAATGAGTTCAGCAACCCCACTTCGAATGTTGGGTTTCATCTCTGGAATCGTTGTTGACTTATTCACATAACACTTGGACTGGAAAGGCTCTCGTGTTATTGCATTCACCTCTTTTTCAGTTAGTATTAACCTTCAAAAGACAGCTGTTAAAATTTCATGGTATTTTATTCATTAGTTCGGGAGTTATTGTGCTAAGAGTGACGCTACTTTTGTTATTTGCAAACCAATAGATCAAAAAGAATTTCGTGTTCTCATTTTACCCTGCTTCTTGATGGGAAAGAATATCGTTCAAGCGAATCAATGGCGGTGACTCCGCTCTATCAGAAACAACAATAAAACGATAGTTTGCAGACTTCAAACGTGGTCACAGAGACACCGATGATGCACAACGCAGTGAAAGCCCAAATGAGGCCAAAAGCCACAGTAAATTTTAGTGGATGTAATGATTTTTCTGAAATTACCTGAGGTTTTCTTTTCCCCGGATGCGGCTATTTTGTTTATTGACAAATCCAGCCAGGGTGAAATGAACTTCATCACTAACTATCATTTTGCGTGAAAAATCATGAAATACAGTAGACCTAAGGAATACCTGCAGGGTATTCCAGGCTGAGGTTTTCGTAGTTGGATAGGCAGCAGATCTAGTAACGTCCAAGTTCGTTCTGCAGAGCAGGGAAGCAGAAAGTTCGCCAGCGAATCGTGAACAACATTTATATTGGATTCCGGGCCATAAGGGCACTGAAGGGAACGAGATAGTAGAGGATACAGCGAAAGACGGGGCCTCTCTTTCTTGGAATTTTGTCAACGAGATAGCAAAGTCGAAACGAATATTATAAATAGAACGAGCTAGACGAAAATTTAGGGCAAGCTCTCCCATCTTGTCCACTTGCGGGAATGCTAACACGAGAAGATAGTAGAACTATGATAGACGTACGGACGGCACATAACCCAGTAGCAGCGTATGCTTATAAAATAGAAATCTCGGATAGCGAAGAATGCAGGAAATGTAGAGGGCAGGGCTCAAGGGAAACTGTACAATATCTCATTTGTGGATGTCCTGCGTTATTCAAAACACGCTAAAAATATATCTGCGGACACCACAGTTTGATTTATTGAAAGATCTCTCAGCAGTAATTTCGAAATGTCTCCTTAAATTCACAATAGCAAGAGGCACCATGCGGGTGGACTATTTCAAAACACATAATGAACTCCATCTGATATCACTATAGACCGAACCGGTCTATAGAGAGATAAATAGATACTTTATGAGGTTTGCAGTTCAACCTAATGCTCTTTTGTGTGCTCTACTCTACACAGTACCTCATTCAGACCCAGCTGCCTTGTTAAGCTCAAGATGGAGTTTGGTTGGATTGAGCGTGTGTGCCTTTCTTCTGGCTGCAATTGGCCAACCTTCGCCGCACTATAACGCTGCATTGCAGTCTCCTGAGATTGGCCGCCGAAACGACAGTGGACCATGAATTAGTGGACCATACGCCGATCCTGTGCAGATGGCTACGCATTCTCAGTTTATCCTTGCGAGGGGGCTATGAGTTTTTTAAACCTCTTTTGGTTGTACCCTCCCAGTAAGGAAGATACACCCAGCGTAGCCCCATAGTTTGGTGCCAGCAAACCTCGCTTAGCCCTAGCTCGTCACTCCTAAGCTTCTCCTTGATGATATGTTTTCCCATAGCAAGGAAGGGTTCGGATTCTCTTAAAGGCGAGGCCGCAGTCTCTCTCGCCCACTTATACCCCTGTGTCGTGGGACCCAAATTAGTCGGATACAATTGTGCGTTCCTAGTAGATTAAGTTTGTCGATACACTCAAGGACCAGTGGGGATTTGATCTCTCAGGACGATAGGGCCATGAGTGCCGCCTGACTGTCACTCAGAATGGCAATCCGCTTATTCCGGACATTTCTGTTTAAGTCTAGACAAATGGCATACATCTCTGCTTGGAAGAAAATTGCCTGTAAATTCCAACGCCTATGACTTCTGGGGTCTTCGGGCTATCTGTGTACCAGTGCAGTGTACACACCTGGAGTTTCTTTTCAAATCCAGGCCTACTCCAGTTTAACTTATCGTTCAGTTCAATTCTGAACTTTTTCTCGAATATGATGATAGCTATAGGGCAGGTCCGTATCGCTACCGTGATGTACACGCATGCGAAGCGCTGTCCGCACCGTCGAGAAATCCAAGTGACCGGTCAGAATTCTTGGTCTACAGTCCCCAGATTTTCCTGTTAGACGTTTACAGGTCATGAGAGCCTTTGTTGCTTTGGATAAGGTTGAGTCCGCATCCCGCTTGGTAGCTTGGCATCCAGAACAAGGCCAAGATACTTAACTTTGCTGACCAAGCCAATAGCACCCTTACAAGTATAAGCTTAGTTGGCTTTTCACTACTCAATTTTCACAATTTTCGTTTCATCCTTTCCTCTAGATTTGGGATACTGCTGGTCAGGAGCGTTTTCGCGCACTTCGCACACCTTTCTATCGTGGCTCTGACGTTTGCATGCTGTGCTATGCCGTCGACGATCGCGATAGTTTTCGTGGGCTGAAACAATGGCGTAGTGAATTCCTCAACTATGCCGATGTGAAGGTGGACAAATTCCCCTTTATTGTGGTTGGCAATAAGGTGAGTGAATTTTTTTGTTGTTGTAAGTATTTATCAATTTATTTCATATTTTTTATATACATACATTTAGCTTGACATGGCGCCAAAATACCGTCAAGTTAACTACGAAGAAGTGGAGCAATGGTGCAGCGACAATGGCATTAGTAGTCTCATTGAAACATCATCGAAAGCGGCGAGCAACGTAACCGATGCATTTGTGTTGGCCGTACGTCAGTGGAAACATATGGAGCGCATAGCCGAAATTGAATTACGTCAACAAGGCGATACTATCGATCTAACACGTAGCATACGCTTAGCACAGAATCGTTTTTGCTGCACTGGCGGCGGTGGTGGTAGTGGTGGCAGCACAACATCCGCAGAGGCCGAATTGGAGGATGAGTCTATGCGCAGTGATAGCCGTCCGTCGCCACTACGTTTTGGCAAGCGATCTACGGCGGCGACCAGACAGTCGGAAGCAACGAATTTTCAACTTTAAATACAAAAATTATTTTTGACGCATGGCAAATCAAGTTCGTTTTGTTTAATTTATGTTTTTTTTTGTATTTGTCTGACGAACAAATACGAGTGCGAGTAGATGTATGTATATGTAGCTGGTTTGAAACCAGTAAACCAGCAAAGAAGACGAAAAACAATGTATCTGATAGACTACACCAAAGGCAGCTAGAAATGTTGTTGCGAGACGGTAGCGAATGAATCAAAAAGGGATGTTTAACTTTATGTGTAATTCTAAAATTAAAACAATACAAAAACCAACAACAAGTAAATGTATCTTATAAGCAACTAAGAGAGAAAAAGTTAATGTAAAAAATGCTCAAATTGTTTTGAACAATTTCTATCGCGAAACGTATATTACTCATACAAAATGTTGTACACATTTGAAATGGCAATACAATCACCCATATACGTACAATATATTGCACATTATGTATATGTGTGTGTGTGCAACAATATTCCATTTATCTACAAGTATATAATTATAGCTTAGGTTAAATATTTTGCATTGCAGCAGCCGAATTGAGTATTATCTACATTTTTTATTGCTTTTATTTGGTTTTTATAAACACACAACGCTTTTATGTTAATATGAATGCACAATAATTGTGGAATTAATATTATAAAATAATAATAGAAACCTCGAAATCAAGAAATTAAGCCGAATTAGATTGTGCTGGAAAACAACAAACGAAAGTGTAGCAAACACAGCTTGCCCAGTTAGGTTTCTCGATATCCAATTGACATTCCGATAGATTATTAAGAATTGTAACATTTTTTAAATTGATAAAGGGTGTTTTTTTAGCTGCATGAGAACTATCGATATCGATAACTATGATTTGACAGCTGAGATTGGCAAACTGTAGGTTGACATTTCTGTTTAGTAATAGCCTAAACAGGCAGCGGCGTTAATCGGGATTACCGGCGCAGTTAATTCTGATAAAAATTGTAGTGTGACAGAGGGTTGTTACGCGTATAAGTGAATAGCTGATTTGCTTATTGAAAGTAGGTAGGTAGGTAGGTCTGGTGGGTGCCAAAATGGCACACTTAGACCTGTCATAGATCCATGGTGATACCACTGGAACTTTTTTCTTACACCAAGGGATCCCTTTCAAACCATCCTGTGGCTTTTATAAAAGAGTTTATTGAATATTTTTGTTAGTAAAAGATGGACCGCAGGCAAAAATTACGAGTGTTAGCTGCCCTGATACTGAAAAATGAAATTTAAATTGGTCGAGCCAAGGAGCACCAAAAGATTTGGTGGCTCCTAAGACGCTCAGGCTAAAAAGCTCATTGTATTTAAAGCTCTGGAAAAAGGTAGATAGTCAAGGTGGGAAGGAGAAAAGTATCAGAGAAAGGGATAGGAAGGACTAGACACAGAGACAGAGATAGTTAGTCCTGTGAGAGATTTCCAGATTCTTTGGTAAATCTGTAAATATCCTTCACTTTTAGAGAAGGAATATTACTCATTCTCACGACATCGGAACCCAAAACTCGTAGCCATGCTCTAGCAAAGGCAGGACATTCACAAGCAATACAGGCACACTGGGTCCTCAATGCTTCTAATGGTGGTCATATGTTGACCCCATGGGTTGTGTCCTACAATAATATCGGCCATCAACCGAACGTCTTTCCTTCTAAGTTTTAGTAGAAAATTTGACAGTTTTCTGTTCGGACTTGTCACAAAACACTTTGCAGTTCTGCAGCGTTCTAGACCGGATCATCGCTCTTTATGTAAATTGCATACATAATCGCTGATCCAATTCACGAATCATGAATTATTCCTGCTGAACAGATTCCGATTATTGGCTCTGGCCCTTGTGGGAGAACCGCTGATCCCCGGTTGGCCAATTCATCGGCAATTTCGTTTCCTTGAACACCGGAGTGTACAAGCCTATTCTGTCTTGCGACAGAATTAAGCTTCTTCTTACATTCTTGAACAATCCTTGTTTCTTGCTTCGCGTTCTCTCAGTGCGGCCTGACTGTCACTGAAAACTCCAATCTGTTTCCCGCTCCATCTCCTCTCGATTATCCATTCGGCTACTTTCAGGATGGCAAAATCTTCCGTTTGGAAAACAGTTGCCATTTCCTCCATAGCATAGTGATACTTATTACTATCGTTTAAGTATCATCCGGCTCCAGACTCTATTTTATTATTGGACCCATCGGTAAAGAAAATATCCGTCAAATCTCCCTGAATGCATTCTGAATTGCTCCATTGACATCAAATTTCCTTCCAAAATGAAACTATGGGTATCAGGTCGTGTTTAGGTGCCAAAAACAGTGGATACTGCTAAGATAGCAACTTAAAGGAAGTTCCGAAGTTCCGTCTTCGTGCCCGAAACCATATGGAGTCTACACACGCAGGCCCTGATACCAAGAAATAATTATTTATTGAAAAAAATCTTAAATTGCCATTTCTCCATCTGGTCTGAGATATCAAAACAATTAATGTAATTTCGAGCGTGTTGGCAGTGGAAAGGAGCATTGTATTCACCCTTTTTTGTTCTTCTCTTAAAAAGATCAATTATGATTGAAAATAAATTGTCGTTCAAGAGGTTAACTGCCATTTTATGGAAATATTGCCATCGAAAATTCCCCTAATCCGCTAAATTAAGAGAATTAAGTCTAGTTGTCAATCCGCATTGGTTACACTTAATTCCCGAGATAATTCTGAATTAAGTCGTTAATCCAATTAACGCCTCCACCTGTCTAGGTTATAAAGTTTGGCAAGTCATCATAAAGCGTTTAACGCCAAAATAACGTTTTAAATTGTGGAAATTTATTTCGAAAAAAGAAATATGTTCGCGTAGTTTATAGAGCACTAACTCCATTTCTTTCGAAATGCATATAGAGCTGTCGTTACGCTGAATGGCGAGCGCTATCGAGCCATGTTGCCTGAATTTTTGTTTCTGAAAATTAATCAGTAAAACATTGACGACATTTGGTTCCAACAGGACGGCGCAACTTGCCTTACAGCGTGCCTAACAATCGATTTATTGCAATATTCAAGTCATCATGCTGTTCTTGTTGTTGTAGCAGCATAAACATTCCCTATAAATGCTGCTGGAGTGACAGTTCTTGCCTGGATATAAATCCAGGTCGTTGCGGTAACGTAGGGCCGACTGTCGTGAAGACGTCAAGTCACTATTGACGCCATACGGTCAGATTTTGTGAAAAAAATTGTCAAAAATTAAACTGATCGAATGGACCACGCAACTCGCAACAGCGGCGAACATATGTATGATTCATTTTCCGAAAAATAAAAGCCATGAAATTATCTAACAGAATATAATAAAAAAAAATCCATTCCAACAATATTTCTGTTTATCTGTATTATCATGGCCACCGTAGCTGAATGTGTTGGTGCGTGACTACCATTCGGTAGAGTGAATTCTAGTGTGATCGAAAAGGTTTTTTTTAATAGCGGTTGCCTCTCGGCAAGCAATGGTAAACTATGAGTGTATTTCTGCTATCAAAAAGCTCCTTATAAAAACCATTTGTCGTTCGGAGTCGGATTGAAACTATAGCTCTTCCTTCCATTTGTGGGCCAAAATCAAACGCACGCCCTAAATAGAAGGAGGAGCTGGGCCAAACACCTAACAGAAGTGTACGCGCCAATTATTTATTTTATTATCATTTTACGTTCTTAAGCTCTTCAAAAAACACCCTTTAATTTATATAGAAAATTAAAATTTTAAACTAGCTTATTTAGCACAGGCTCGATGTTGTTTTCTATAAAAACAAAAGTACACAACGTCTCTACATACACAATTACGCCCTACTATATTTTTCTAGACTAATTTATGAAAGATAATACACTTTTATATTCTAAGTTTATAAAGCACGCATATATTGAAATATTGACATTTAATACGTCAATGATATTCCCGGTGAAATTATACCAAATATTAATTTTTAAGCTAAACACAATTTAATAATTTTTATTTGACTCACTATTGAGTGCCTAAAAAAATGATAGTACTTTAAAAGTCGAATGAGAAATTTTGCAATTTTTTGTAATTGAAAAATAATTAAATTTAAAATATTCCTGCACAGCTGTGGCCACTTAGATCTTAGACACATTTAAGTGTTTAATTTTTTAGACGACTTTTGTATGTGACTTGGCGTATGGAAAGTTTGAGCTACTAGCAAATAGTCATTACTTGCAATTTTGTTTCTTTTATAGCAGAAAATGCTACATTTTTGATCGTATATAAACTTAGTATTATTATTTTTATTAATTTGATTTTTTTTTATGAATTGTGCAATTATTCTCTTAGATCTAAAGCAAATTATCATCACAGAAAAAACGAATGTAATATTTATAAACCGCTGTAGCCGAATGGATTTATGCATGATCGCCATTCGGTTGACTCGGGCTAGAAACCCACAGTAGGCATCAAACATCAAATGATAGAAAAAAGTGTTTTCATAACTAGCGCACCTCTGTAGACAATGGCAAACCTCCGCGTGTATTTCTGCCATGAAAAAGCTGCTCATAAAAAATATATCTAGCGTTTGGAGTAGGCTTAAAACTGCAGGTCCCTCGATTTGTGGCCAAACATTAAGACGCACGCCACAAATGGAAGGAGGAGTTCGGCCAAACACCCAAAAAGTGTGAAAGCGCCAATTATATACTTGGTTTTGCCATAAATTTTGTGACAAATTTTACAATGCATACGGCGAGAAACGAATTCGCAGAAAAAAATACCGTTATTTTTATTTTTGTTCGTATGCATTGTCGACTCATAAATTATACTCAGTTTTGTGGCAAATTTCGCTTGTTAACTATGAAGTGGGGAGCTCAGGAAAATCGCATTGCAGTGATTGCATTACAAAAGTGTGGTAAAAGTGCAGGTGAGATTTACGAATTCCTGAAAAAACTTAATATTTCGAGAACGTTTTTTGATCGTTATTCCCAAACGATCGACAGAAAAATAAGTGGCCGTCCTCGCGTGGTTCGAACCAGTGCAGCCATAAAAGCCGTTTGAGAAATAATTCGCAGAAAGCAGAAAATCATGTCCAGCGAAAAGAATGCATCGATCAGCTCCAAGTCAAGACTATTTAGAAATGATCTCCACATGGAAGCCTTCCGTCGCTCAACTGGTCATCTTTTGACAATGCGATTGAAGAAAATTAGACTCGACAGATACAAGCAGTTTCTTCGGTGGCACGCGGCCAACGGCCATGAAAATATTCTTTTCACAGATGAGAAAATGTTCACTGTTGAAGAAGGTTTTAATAAGCAAAATGATTAAATCTATGCTAAAACTTCTAAAGACGCAAAAAATGTTGTTCCAAGGATTCAGCGTGGCCTCCGCAATGGTTTGGTAGGCAGTGTCTTGAAAAGGTGTTACATCTCTTCATTTCTGCGAAAACCAGCGTTAAGACAGGAGCAAAAGTGTACCAGGTGAATGTCTTAAAAGGCGTGGTGAAGCAATTGAGCAGTACTCTCTTCAAGAGAGAGCGTTGGATGTTCCACCAAGACTCTTCTCCAGCCTAAAAGTCAAAAATCACTTAGCAATGGCTAAAAAACAAATTTCCTGGGTTCAAAGCCGCAGAAGATTGGCCGTCTAGTAGACCAGATCGGAATCCATTGGACGACTTCACAGAAATTTCGAGAGTCTCAAACAATGTTTGGTTCGAGCAGCAACGTCAATATCCATGGAAACCGTGCGTGCTGCAATAGTTGAATTGCCTAATCGTTTGAAGGATTGTGGAAAAGCAAATGGTGACCATTTCGAATGAAAATTAAAAAAAATAATAAAACAAACTTCATTAAGGAGTTAGAGAGGCAGATGCCCGAAAAAATGATGATTTTCAATATATTTTTTTTTGCTGTCGATTGCTTTATTTTACAAAAATAAAAACATAGCATTAAAAAATCATGTTTCGACAGAATTAAAAAAAAAAATTAATTATAAAAGTTATCGCTGTTTGTGTGGAACCCGTTTCTCCAGAAGTCCCTTGCGGTGATCCTCTCAAGTCCTTGGAGATTCATGTGAAATCAATCGGACAAGAGAAATTAGTTTTATTTTATTAATAGATAATCTTGTGCCTGTTCGAAGCTTTTTTTCAAAATTAACAATATGGCGGCCTCAGCAAATATTTTTCAGATTTTCGAAAAAAAAGCGACAATTAATCGAAATTTTTGAAAAAAAATCCTTCGATCAGGTACGAGTTTTTTATGCTTTTCAGAAGCAGTATAAATTTTATTGAAATCTACCAAGCGGTTTTTAAGTTACAGTGATCACCATAAAAAACTGATGCACCCTGGTGGCCACGATACAGCGGTGAAAAATCATCTGAAAGCAAAAAACCCAAAAAATTCTTAATCTATACTTCAATGGCTGTCGTCGTACGTTTTAAAAACGGCTATGTAAGACTGTAGCCAATACATGTACAGTTGTACCTCGATTAACCGGGTTGCTCGGGACCGGGCTCAGCACGGATAATCGAAAACACGGTTGAAAGAGGTTTTTTGAAATACATATTCAAAAATTTTATTATTTTTATTTATTTTTAAAAAGAACATGTAAATTTGCATCTATTAACATACTTATGAATACAGATACATATCTTATTACTGTTTTTATAATATACTTTCATATACATACATATAGGTACATAAATGCATATTTATATTAATTTAAAATATTCGTTTAAAGTAGTTTGTCTTTTAGAATTCATTTGTTCCTTAAGTAAATGACTTTGTATGCGATACACTTGTATTTTGTCTGGTTCTGAAATACCTGTACCAGTATAGTTTTCTAAGAACTTTAACAAAACACTACTAGCCTCTATTGCTTGAGCTAATGTGGGGGTTTCTACCGTATTACCTCCATCTGATTCCTCTGAATTTGACTCAAGCTCATATTCTTCTGTTTGATTGACCATGTTAACGATTTCATCATCAGATACAATAGCAAACGGTGCGACATCAATATCGCACTCCATCCACTTTGAGATAGCATCAGCTGTAAAACCAGGTGGTATTAATACATCTGATTGTATCTCAATACTAAAAGTTGAACCATTTTCATCATCTTGAGATAGTAAGTTATTCCAAACTTTATTTAAAACACGTGGGGTTACAGAATCCCACGAAGTCGCTGCTGTCCATAAAGCTGACTTAATGTTCAAAGATTTAACAAATTCGTGTCGACTATTAGAATCCACAAGTTTTTGCACGATAAATTTACGGTACTGGCATTTGAAACTCCGAATGGCTCCTTGATCCATAGGCTGAATCAAAGATGTACAATTCGGTGGTAGATATTTTACTGTAACATTATCAGATATCATTGCATTTACATCCGGGTGTGCTGGACAGTTGTCTAATAGCAAAAGAACTTTGCAATTCTTTTCGAGACCAATGCGTTGTAAATGTTCTCTTACCTCTGGTACAAAATTGTTGTTAAACCACTCCAGAAATAGCTCTTGTGTTACCCAAGCTCTCTTATTAGACTTATAAACTACAGGAATGTATTTAACATTTTTTAAACATCTTGGATTAGCACTTTTTCCTATTATCATCAATTTACACTTGTGAGTCCCAGCTGCATTTGCACAAAGTAAAGCTGTGATTCTTTCCTTGGACTCTTTGTACCCCTCAATAGAATATTCATCACCACTCGCCAACGAATTTTGGGGCAAACACTTCCAAAATAGACCGGTTTCGTCTGCATTATAAATTTGTTCAGTTGTAAGTTGTTCATTTTTAATGTATTCGTTTAAGTCTTCCACAAACATCGTTGCAGACACATAATCAGCACACTCCTTTTCTCCTGTGGATTTCAGCCTACGAATTCCATGCCGATTTTTGAATTTTTCCAGCCAACCAGATGAATACTTACACTCGGAATTTATGTTTAATTTACCATGAAAATATTTTGCCTTCTCAGTAATCATTTCGCCTAGAAATTGCAGGAAATTTTCAGTTTATGTGGATGTCTGGATTTGAGAAATATTACCTGTAATGGGACATCCCTTAAATCTTTCTTGTCGAAACCATTCATATGTTGCAAAATCAACCTTTGGATTTTCGGATTTTTTCAGAGTATGTCTATTTTTTAAACCGTGAATTGAATCACTTTCCGATTCATATTTCAAAATTTTTTCTTTGTTTTTTATTAAGTCTCGTACAGTTTGTTTGCCAACACCATATTTTTCAGATAAAAAATGAACGGATGGGTTCTTGCGATATTCGTTAATCAGTTCTATTTTCTCTTTAATTGAAAGAACTTTTCTTGCTCTTTTTGTCAGTTTACTTATTGATGGAGCCATTTTCACAAAAGCACCTGTTAAGAGATCAAATTTCACTTACAGACTGAATGAAAGTGAAATTTGATACAAATTTATTACATAAAAACAAAAAATGGGAATCCCCGAATTTTATTTCTTTGCACATTCACTTAAATTGAAAAAAGTTATTATACGCCGCACGGATAATAGAGGTAAAGCACGGTTAATAGAGATATAAAATCAAACACACAGCATGCCGGTTAACAGATGTACCCGGTTAGTAGAGGCCCGGTTAACCGAGGTACAACTGTACAAAAATTAAAAAAAAAAAAAACATTAAAATCGGTTCATAAGTCTTTCAGAAATCGAGGCCACCGTGTTCAGAAAAGTCGTTTTGAGAAAAACGCGTTTAAAGTTTTCATTGGCCGTTGTAACTCACTACCTGCATATATTGTATTGGGTATAACTGCGTCAATTTTCAAGATTTTAAGTTAACATTTTTTTTTACATATTTTCGAATATATCTACTTTAAGAAAATGCAAAAACAAAATCGATTTTTTTTTTTAATCACAGTGGTGTTCCCTCTTAACGTTTTGCTGCTGCTAGCTACTTGGTCTCGAACGCTCCGGAGCGCCCGAGCGCCCTTTGTTAATTGTTAAATAACTCGAAAAGTATTTGTCGGATTCACTTCAAATTTTCACACAATATTTTTAAGACATACTTTAAGAAAATGCAAAAACACAAAATCCAGTGTTTTGAAAATTCTGACTACCCCTAACCCCTTAAAAAAATTATTATACTTTTATATCTACAGGGTGGCGCACGAATCGTGCTGCAAAAACAAAACGTAATAACTTTTTTTCTAATCAATGTATTTAACTTTTTGTTTTTTTATTGTATAGATAATTCAATTTTATTTTATGTAACTAATTAGTTTTGAAAATAATAGAACGTAAATGACCTCCATGCTCATTCACGCATATGCGACACCTGATGAGAAAATTGTTCATTGCGCACTGAAGGGTTGAAGTCGGGATCGCCTCAATTATTGTTGTGATGGACTGCTTCAATTCAGTCAAATTACTTGGTTTTGCTTTATACACCTCTTGTTTGAGATAACCCCATAAAAAAAAATTTGGTGCAGTGAGGTCAGGTGACCTTGGGGGCCAGCGGAAAGTGGAATTTCTGGATATCAATTTATTTCTAAATTTTCGTTGGAGCTCCTCCATAACCGGTCTGGCTATATGTGCAGTTGCTCCATCTTGCTGGAACCAAATGCTGTTAAAAGGGATACGTCTTCGCCGCAGTTCTGGATAAAAAAACTCCTTCAACATGTTTAAATAACGGTCCCCATTTACAGTCGCTGTTACACCGTTTTCTTCGAAGAAGTATGGCCCGACAATGCACCTTGATGAAACTGCGCACCACACTGTGACTCGTTCTGGGTGCAGTTCCATCTCATGGAGTATTTGCGGATTTGATTGACTCCATATACGGCAATTTTGCTTGTTTACATTGCCGTTTAGATCAAAATGGGCCTCATCAGACATAAACAAGCAATTTATGAAGTTGTTGTCTTCTTCGGCCATTTCAATAATTTTTTGGCAAAATTCCAGGCGAATAGGCAAATCCAGAGGGTTTAATTTGCTTGTGATTTGAACTTTGTACGGAAACAAGTTTAAGTCATCATGAACTATCCGCTGCAATGACCGTCTGCTAACTCCGCTGCACTATCCAAATCCTCTTTTCGGTATCCCAAGCCTCCATTTTTTGTAAATCTAAATACTAATCTGCAAAATAAAAAAAAAGAAAGCCGATTACTCACACAGAAAGAGTTATTACGTTTTGTTTTTGTAGCACGATTCGTGCGCCACCCTGTATAATGGACTTTACTTGTAACAGAACTTATGGCAAGACTAAGTGTATACTTATATTGAACTGTCATCTTCGTTTTAAATTTAAAAAATACCAGCCTCGTTGTAGATCTAAATAAAAATTTACTCTACTCTAAGAAATATATGTATAATTTTTAATTATCGAAACTAGATTTATTTGGCCACAGCTCAAAGGAAGGAACGATTAAGAAATGTTTGAAACATACACATACATAAACATATAACACCACTACATAAATATGCACTTTTCAAACTCATATTTTGAAATTTAGTATCTGCAGAAAACACAGCCAAGTTATTCATCTGATTTTCACCCATTCAAATTTTATTTAAAAATCTAAAACCAATTGTGCCTTGCTGCAATTTAAGTTGTAAACTTAATTATTGAAGTGTTGATAAAAATTGTTCAGATTAAAAATAAATCACAAAATTTTGATTTCCATTTCAACGTTAACTTTATTGAGTGAAAATCATATTTTTTTACTTAGCCATAAGCAATATTTAAAAAATATGTAACAATTATTTACACCAACAATTTATATCTGTACGAGTATATTTTATTTAGGATTTTTTCGCAAACTAAGTTGTGCTATTTTGAATTGGCTTCGTAAGACTATGTAAGTGTGTACGTACGTAAATTGTAAAACCAATATAGCACCGATATAAAGGTTCAGAAATGAAGTATTAAATTGTGTTTGATTTATTCTAAGAAAGAACGAAATATTCTGTGTGTGGCTTAACAAGAGTTCCCCTTTTTTATGTCTTTATGGGTTTCACGGCTACGCGGAGAGTGCTGGTTTAGTGCGTGAACGTGCAAAGCCGTGAGATGCTTCTGGCTACTGGTAGATCGGGCACACTCGAAGCGAAGTTCTAAGACTAACAAAGTCGAATATCAATTTTCTGAGCATCTTTACCGGACATTGACCGTTAGGTATCCATGCGGTGAGACTTGTGATTGATTTAAGTCCTTTCTGCAGAGGCTGGCTGGAGGTTGAGGTGGAATCATCTCAGCACTTTCTCTTCAGCTTCAAACATCTAGGCTCTTTTTTTTTGCTACATCTGCAGGTTTAGCAGTTTTAAATATCACACATCTGATAAATTTCATCAGCAGCTTGAATCGGTTAACTCAATTGTAATTAGCCACCGTTCGGTTGTTGTTGCTGTTGTTGTAGCAGCTGCTGCGATGACAGTCTTTCCCACGACAGTCGGCTTAACGTTACCGGAACGACCCGAATTTATATCCGGCCAAGGACTGTCATTTCAGCAGCATTCCCCATATATGTATGTATGGGGAATGTTTATGCTGCTACAACAACAATATGACATTGTTTGGGCGAATATAAATTCGGGTCGTTCCGGTAACACAGAATCGACTGTTTTGGGAATGGTTTGGTTTCGTCGTCATCCTCCTCTAATCCAAACCCCTCCTCTTCATCTTTCCTTTCTTTTGGGCTGACTGTTAATTTTTAGAATCGAACTAACTCATAGACCGAAATTATTTGTAACATATAAAGAGTAGGCGGGCAATTTCGTTCAAAATATATGCGAAGACCAGATAGTTCAAATGTATAGCTGGTTCCGGGCGACCGAAAAAAACACCATTAAGGACGATCATCTCATTGAAAGTATTAGCATTCAGAATCAAATTAACGCAGCTGGAGATAGCGAGAGTGATTTTCAACAATAATATGTAGTAGAAATCAGTCGTATCTCCTAAAAGTCGGACCAGCCACTCGGCCAGACAAGAATCCACTTCTGACAGTTGAAATGGGCCAAAAACGTTTCCTATGGGCAAAATTGCACAAAATATGGACCAAAGAGGATTGAAGAAAGAAAAGTAATATTTTCGGACGAATTCTGACATTACCTTGAAATCCAACAAAGAATCTCTCCTGGCAACAAGTGCTACTTTGGACTGAGTAGGCAAATGAGTAGTAAAGTCCTCTCTCGTCGAATAAAACTAACACTTTATAAGTCTCTGATCATGCCCGTCTTATCGTACGGCGCAGTAGAATGGACGATGATAATATCTAGCGTCACTTGAAGTATTTGAGGGAAATAGTCTGCGGAAGATTTTTGGACCTTTGCACGAATATCGCAGACGATGGAACGATGAGCTGTACGAGCTTTAGCACGATATAGACATAGTGCAGTTAATAAAGATGCAGCGGCTACGTTGGCTGGGTCATATCGTCCGAATTGCTGTTGCTGTTGCTTAATACAAACGTTCCAGCTCTGAAAGTAGTCCTTGCGGTACCAGTTGTTGGTAGCAAAGGAAGAGGAAGGTCTGCTCTTCGTTGGAAAGACCAGGTGGAGAAAGGCTTGGCTTAATTTGGTGTGTCCAACTGGCGTCGGTTACAACAATAAAGAAACGACTGACGCGCTATGTTAAACTTGGCCAAAATCGCTTAAGTGGTTATCGCATCAATCAAGATGAAGAAGAAAATATAATAAACTAATGAAAATCGGGGCTCTGTGAGAATTGTTCATCGCCCTCTCTATCTCCTTTAAACTGTCAAATACTGTTAGTGTTTTTCAAGCAGAAGTCTTAGCGATCCTGCAGGCTTACAAAATGCTTAAGGATCGCGGGAGCGAGGGAGATATTAACATTTTCTCGGATAGTCAGTCAAGCCACGATCAAGGCTCTGACGACGACATGGTGCAGAACGAAGCTAGAAAACTCCTGTAAGGAGGAGATCACATCTCTTTGGTGTGCAGGTAACATTTCTCTGATCTGGGTTCCAAGACATAGGAACATAGAGGGAAATGAAATTGCTGATGAGCTTGTCAGGAAGGGGACTGAATTGGCCTCAGAGACCTCCTGTCCGATCATCGGCATCCGCCTGGCAGTTGTTAAAGGGGAACTTCACAAAGTATTTCTCAGGAAAGCGCAGAAAAGCTGGAGCTCAATTTCTTCATGTGCTATTTCGAAAACCCTTTGACGCCAATACGATACACGAAGTACTCAGAAAGTCCTTTGGACTCCTCGCCACTCAATTTCCAAGCTCATAGCTGTGTTTACCGGTCATTGGACGATCGGCACACACGCGGAAAAGCTAAGGTTACCATTTAACCTCCATTGCAGAAGCTGTGGCGACCTTTAGGAGAAGGAGACTGTAGAGCACTTTCTCTGTAAATGTCCGGGTTTGGCAGCGCTAGACGATTAAGCTCACTGGGCGCTCCTTTCTTCGACAGCCTGGGGCAGCGCGCCAATCTAAATTCCATCATTCTTCTCCATTACATCAACAGCTCTGGCTGACTGTTGATATCTGTCTGTTGGAGGTCTCATAATGGTATCAAGACGGCGCTTTAGTGCTGCTTGAAGAGTGTCAGACTAGCACTTCAACCATTTCACCTACTTACTTACCTACTTTCAGGCCAACTTATAGTGTTCAGCGATGAGGCTCATTTTTGGTTTAATGACTACGTAGTAAGATTAATTCAAGGCTAACCCTTTCAGACCTATTGGGACACATACGTCCGCAAAAGTTTTCTTATAACTATAGTCTAAATTTTCCATTAAAACTCATTGAAAATTGAGGTTCAGGTAACGGTTCTGTGTTTTTTTATGCTAAAATAGTAAACAGACGTCGCTCAGTTTGCTTCTAAACGTGACTGTGCTTGAATCTATTTCTATTTTCTCGTGAATATTCGATTTTTTCAGTGAAAATAAGTGTAAAAAATAGTAGATTTTACTAAAACTAAGTTCGAATTGGATCACCGTAGTTGGGTAAGTTAATTAATGTAGCATTATTTCAGTTTCTAAGTCTTATTTCCCTAATTTTTATTTATGGGATCTATGTGTCCCGTTAGGTTTATTTATTCCCCATCATTTCTTCACATATCGAACGATCTGACTCAGTAATACAAGTAGCTCTGGACTAATGTACACGAAATGGCTGGATACAAAAGAAGTTATCCTCCCAAGCAACTGCCACGGTGATGACGATGACAACCATAGGCAAAAAGCAGAGGGATGGCCAAATAATACCTACACCATGTCCTAAGATGATACAGTTTTATCGCGAAATTATGGGAGGAGTCGATAGAGCAGATCAAATGGCCGGCTTATATGATTTGAACCGAAAATCCAATAAGTGATGGAAGAGAATTTTTTATCGACTTTTGATGATGTCTGTTGTGAATTCGTCGATTTTATATTCAGAGCTACATATGTCGTCAAAAGATGCCATCGATTGGTTTTATAGTAATTTTGGCAGAAGAGCTGATTCGCTGATATTCGCAGTGGAAGGTCTGGTTACATTTCCAAAAAGAAAAAGACTTATGGAAAGTCCGCTACTCATCTACCAATCGAAAGAAGCACAAGACGGCGATGCTCTGGCTGTCGCCTCAAAAATGTTGAAAGGCGTACTAAAACAATATGTGAAGAATGTGAAGTTCCACTACGCAAGCATTGTTTCGCTGTTGTTAAGCTATTGTTAAGCTGTTGTTAAGCGTTGATTGCTATAATATCTGAATGAAATATAATTTCACAAAATTTTTTTTTTTCAAAATAAATGAAATACATTATTTTAGTTGATATGAAACATCCAACTTATTATTTGGTATTTATTTATTAGTATGATATAGAGACCTAATGGGATTTAAAGGTCCCGCTCAAAACACCTAATGGGACACATATATCCCACCCCCCACTGGTGGTGGACTTCCTTTTCAGATTTTCTAATTTCATGGCCTGTACTGAAGCTAGATATATCACTAAACTGGAAATGTTCCCGCTGGTTGTTTTCCGGTTCGAAAGGGTTAAGTTGTAGGAATTCATGATGAAGTATAGTAAACATTTGCATCAAATAAATCGAATAGAAAAAAAACACAGCTTTAGATTGAGGTCCAGACAACTTTTATATATTTTAAGTCGATTTTTAACAAGCAATTCTTTCTCATTTAAAAACTATTTTAACTATTTAAGTTGCATGCGATTTTTAAGTACAGTATTTGCTGTAAAGTCATATTTGTAACGGTAAAAGTAACATTTTTAACAGTTAGGAATGCATTGGACAATAAGAATTAAATATAATATAATAATAATTATTTTATGAAATATTTAACCTTTTACATTTTATAAAATATTTATCTTATTTAAAAAAATATCTATTGCCTTCATTGAAAAACTAAATGTCGCGAGTATTTTTATTTCATGCCAATTGTGTGTTGCTCTCTATAAGTAATTCTGGAAATTTAATAAATTTTGCAGAAAATAAAAAAGTCTGCATTCCCTGTTAACCCCAGAAAACAATTATTTAAAACTTTCTATTATCGCATACATTTTGTATTTATTTTTAATTTTTTTGTTTTGCTTTATATATTTTTTTTAAAGATACCCAAAAATTATTCATAAACAAAATAACAACTAACAAGTAATAATATTTTAAATAGGTATATAAGTACAGGCATAGTTTTTGAGCTGCATTTTTGCATTTAGGCCACTTGTATATATAGTATAGCGGCCGAATATAGCTTAATTTCACTACGCATAACATTATTTTCAAATTCATAATTATATCACTTAAGTAACGGAGTAACAGAATATTTATTGACAAAAGTGCTGTTTGGTCATATTTACCTCCTATCGTATCGCACCCAGCGCTTTTGAATACCCTTTAATAACTCCTTACTGCATATCAAGAAACTGGCAAAACCATCTTTTTTTTGTTTTTTTTTTCACTTCATACAATTCAAATATTTGCTACTACTCCAAATTGTGCAGACGGCATTTCTTACTTTTACAAAATTCGCTCAATCAATCCTTATATTCTTTCCAAACAATCACCCATCCCTCCTTTGTGCACTCACTTCTTCTTGTAGCCATAGGAGTTTATCGCCACATACTCATTGTCGCACAGCAGCAGCAGCTCATACCATTGGCCGCCGTCGATGCGCTGCAACTCCAAGTCGCCACCGTATGTGGCAGGCAAGCATTTGGGCGAAATGTGTTTGTGCAGTGATTCGCGATCGGTGGAATGGAAATAGATGCGCGAACGCAATTTTTCACGTAAGAATGGCTTGAAGAGCGCAAAGACAACATTGAAAATTTTCGGTTGATTCACGATGTGTATGGCCTTGACACGCAGCGGCACTGAGTCTTGCAGCCAATCGACAATACGCTTTGCGAATGGTGGCGTAAATTGCCAGGTCTGTTGTAGACTCAGGCCGTCCATGTCGAATATCACAATGGCGCCGCAGATTTGTGTTTCCGGCTCTAGCATGGCTGCCTCCAGGAAGAGTACAGCGCCTTTGAAAACTTCATCGAGCGTGACTTGCTTGTGCTTCCAACGTTCTGAGGGGGTAAGAAGTAGAAAAATTTTAGTTCAGCAATAAAATGTAAAGACTGCAACTCTACTTACTGCCCAGCTCGAGTAACAAAATACGACGACCGCATTGATCACGATTCGGAAAAACGGTGAGTATGTTGTTTTGGAAAATGTTGGCTTCCTTGCTGGGCACCAGGCCGTCATAGACATTGGCGTGCTTCTGTTTGAAGGAGTAGTAGCGTTTGATCTGGAAATAATGATTTGAATAATTAGTTTTATTAAAGATATTTCAAAATTAGTCGGTAAGCGAAAATATTCAATTTCGAAAATCGTTCATTTCTTGAAAATTTTAGTATCAATAACTTCGAACTATTGCAGTAAGTTCGCTAATATTTTTTACAATTTTAAATTTTTCGCATATACTGATTTGACGTGCATACCCCTATTGTAATATTTGTAACTTTATTTTACTCACCAAATCACGCGCACTCTCCGGATAAAATTTGCATGGACGCAAAAAGCGTACGAACCATTCATCGTTGTCCTTTGGGTAGAGCAAATCTGTCTCGGCTACAAAAAAAAAATTATGAATTCAAAAATTTTAAATAAAATTCATAAATTTTAGTGTATTTGAGCATAGGAAAGATTTAAGCTTTATGTTGTTGTTGTTGTAGCAGCATAAATAAAGCGTTTTTCAGTAAGAGCGCTTCAACTTTTTTTTGAATAAAACACAAACGGTTTGACTTTTTTAACTAATTTTTTTTTTATTGTATTATCCATATCAAGATCCCTCGTTTTCGCCAAGGAGAATTTCATAACTCTTTACCGAGCGAAAAGAGTCGTTGAAACTTTCCCTCGCTGGCTCATTAGACCCAGATCATTTGAAGACGTCTTACTTAGCTTGTCTAAGCAAAACACACCAAACACGGTATATCGAGCTACATTCTCGGAGACATTTGAATGTTATAGAACATCTGGATGGAGCTTCATTTTCACTAATGGATCTAAGACTTCAGACTACACCTCTCTGGCCGTAATCAACCAAGATGGAGCCGCAATATCACAATGGCTTCTTTATCCAATGTGTGCAATATTCACTGCTGAAGCCTTGGCAATCGAACTAGCCGTTGAGTATGCAAAAAAAAACAAAGGGAAATATATGATTTGTTCTGACAGCAAATCATGCATCACAGCAATCAAGTCACCGTCTAATTTGAACAAAATTATTTCATCGATTAGAAATTCGCTTATTGCAGCACCGCACAAAATCAAACTAATGTGGATACCCGGTCATGCTGGAATCTCAGGAAATGAAGCAGCTGATACGACTGCTAAAAATGTCAACAAATCTCCTACACTTATGCTTAAAGTTATAAGCAAAACGGACCTGTTTAACGCCATAAAGAAAGAAAGACATAATGTCGATTTAGCAGACTGGACAACGCAAGGACATCACTATTACAAATTAAATCCAAAGAGACTAACGCCATCCTATCCGGTGAGTTTGACCCCTAATTTCTTGAAGCCGTATACTCGTTTAAGACTGGGTCATACAATTTTTACCCACTCACACCTCCTAACCAGGAAAAGTCCGTCCTGCTGCCCTTTGTGCGGCGGTCCAAACACAGTGGAGCACTTGATTAACCAATGTCCAGTAACGAAGGAGTACGAAACCGCTGACAACATTAACCTAAGTAGAGCATTATCTTAGCTATGACAATATCGTGGCAATATACAATTTTTTAAGGAACCAGGATATCTTAAATTTAATTTAGCGTAGATTAAAGTATTATTTTATTTTATTCTTCTATAACAATAACCGCTTAGTTTTAATCAGTATAATTTTTTACATTTCATTTCATCCCACTTAAATAAATTAACAATTTTTCCATTAAAAAGACGACTGAAAGCCTCGTAGCTAGTGTCGCTTTTCTTAATTTATACTGTAATTTATTATTGTATAATTTGTTATAAATAAATAAATAAATAAAATTATAAAGTACGTTACACAGATTTTGTCTGTCAATAGAATAAAATGTTTGCTTGAGATATAGAAATGTGTAGATGGTATAGAAGAACGTCGTATTGGTTGAATGCGTCATTAGTTTGTATAATTACCGTACTTTGTATAGCTTCGGCTGAGCCTCAAAGTGTACAGTAAATACATTTACATTTCTAATACTGCTATCACTGTTAGCATAATATTTTCTGTTAGCGCAGCAAAGCTGTAAAAGTAAGTTAACGTAGTCTGTTACAAGTACAATTTCCGCATGTGGATGTGATATTTAACTGCTACATTTAAGATTTAACGAAAATTGAAAATTACTTTTGGAATTAGATTTTATAAAGAGTTTTTCAAAAGTGACGCCTAGATGTAGGTAGGTAGGTAAGATGGCAAGAGTACCCCAAGTACACAACAAGTAGCACTTACGTGCCATTTTGATACCAAAATGTGGACCACTACCTGATTTAGGGAGGAGATAAAACCGTCTACAGCCATCCAGTGCTGTTGATGTAGCGGAGGAGAGAAAAAGGATCTAGGCTGGAGAATTTCATCTATATTAGTCATCTCCAAAGCGCACGCTAAGGAATCTCAAGCGCCTAGCCGCCAGAGCCGGACATTTGCAGAAAAAGTGTTCCACAGTCTCTTTCTCTGCAGTATCCCTACAGCTTCTGCAATAGGGGTTGTACGGAATTTCAAGCTTGGTGGTGTAATACTTGACCCCAAGCTCCACTGGAAGCTGCACATAGAAAATCGAGTTAAGAAGGTCAATATAGCCTTCTACGCCTGTAAATCTATGTTCGGCAAAAAATGGGGTCTCAAGCCACGCGTCGTACTTTGGATGTACAACTTAGTGGTTCTGCCAATTCTGACATACGGTTGCCGAGTTTGGTGGGTAGCTCTTGAGAAGGGCTACAACACCACTAAATTAGAGAGAGTGCAGAGAACTGCATGTGTGGGTATCACTGGTGCTTGCAGAACATGCCCAACTGCTGCGCTCAACGTATTTCTGCACTTACTTCCTGTGGATCTGCAGGTTAAATCCATTGCTGCTCAGAGTGCTATTCGACTGAAGGAGACAACTTCCTGTAGGGCATAGTAGCATCTTGAAGCAGATCTCCCCTTCCTTCTCTGTTATTTGCACTGACCTCTCCATCCGAAAACTGTGTTTTGAGAGTTGTGCTAGAGCTAATATATATTTTCTAGCAGGCAAGACTAGAAAGAGGGAAGAGTCGGTACCGATATAGATACCTCTGTTTTTACTGTGTTTTTACTGACGGATCCAAAATGAAGTCTGGAGTGGGAGCGGGGGCTTACTCTAAATCAGCCAGCATTTCGGTCTCCTTTAAACTGCCGGAAACAAGCAGCGTTTTTCAAGCAGAGGTCTTCGCCATCCTGCAGGCATGCAAAATGCTTCGGGATCGCTGTTGGGAGGGAGACATTAATATTTTTCCCGATAGTCAAGTTGCAATCAAGGTACTGTCATCGCCGCATTGCAGCTCTCTTCTCGTGAACTCGTGTAAGGAAGAACTCAAACGTCTCGAACGTGCAGGAAACATTTCCCTTATCTGGGTTCCTGGGCACTGGAATATAGAGCGAAATGAAATTGCCGATGAGCTTGCCAGGAAGGGGTTCCAGTTGTCCTCTTCTCAGACATCGGTATCCCCTTGGTCGTCGTTAAGGGGAAACTACACAATTTCCTTCTAAAAAAGCGCAAGACAGATGGAGGTCTCATCGTGTGCAATTTCAAAATCACTGTGGCCTCAATATGATAGAAACAGAACGCTTAAGGTGATGGGAATCCCCCGCTATTCAATTTCGAAACTCACTACGGTGTTCACTAGTCACTGGGTGATCGGTACTCATGCGACGCCTAGATGTCAGTAGTGAATAATTCCTAAACGATACCTTTTTTATGCCATCTTTCACATTTGTCAAGTAGACAGATGTACAATTTTACACGATAGAACAAAGCTTAAAATTATTGAAACTTATTATGAAAATGGTCGATCTTTAAGAACAATATATCGCAAAATTCGTAATTTTTTGTTAGAAATATTCGTCCAAATGAGTCGACTATTCAAAGTTCGTTGAAAAGATTTCAAGAAACTGGCTGTGTCACGGACAGAAAAATTGAAAAAGGACTGGCACACCAAGAACTTGACGTTCTGTTGAGAATATTGCTGTTGTAGCGCAAAGTGTTGCTGAACAACTTTCAACATCGATATTCGATTTCTCGACGTTCTCAACTATCAGGATTTCATGAATCGATTGTTTGGCGTATTTTACCGCATGGACAAAATTGTTAAGAGCCGTATTTAGAACAAAAATAGTGAAAATTGGAAGAATCTAAATTTTTACATTTTTTATTTTAAATCAACATCTAGGCGCGTCTTTTGAAACACCCTTTATATTTACGTATTATTTGATTGGACGCCCTTTTATTAGTTTAGTAGCACCTTTTTTAAGTCTATTAAACCAAATAGAAAAGCTCTACTTACATTTAAAAGCCTTTTAACCAGTTGAACCAATAATGAATTTGCTTTGCCAATAAACGTGAGCTAATAAATAATTAGTATTAAGCATGCAATTCATTACCAAGACTTTTTATAAATATTACATTACAAAAAAATCAACAAAAAAAACGACAACAAATTTTAAATTATCGTCAAAGCAACCGGTCAATTCGTAAGTGTGTAAACAAACTAAGTTACGATAATTCATTACCAAAATGATGCGAAAGACGAGAAGTAAATAAACAAATTTGAAAAAAAAACATAGAAAATTGAAATTGCCTATAGGTAAATGGTCGATTAAGAGGCGTGTTGACTATGATCAGCTGTAGCTGTACATAATTTATTTCAGCTTTAAGCGAATGTGAAGCAAACTTGAAATTATTATATTTTCTGTTTTTTTTTTTTATATTCTTATAAAAGTTTATTATATTTTTTGCCGTAAAAACGCGAACTTGGTTCTGATTGCTTTAACATTGAAAAAGATATGTTAAGGTGTTCTCTCTTTTATGTGAACACACACACACACAAAACATACTTGCACATACAGCGAGGGGCAGGTGTGGTTAAAAAATATTATGTTTCAGCTGTTTGACAGAGAATTGGAAAGGTTGGGATTTTCCATGGCAAAAAACTGTAACTTTGCATGATTATGACCCTGATGAGTATAATGACGGCAATGATGACAATTTTGATGCTGATTCAACATTCGGCTGACAATGAATTCGCTTCTTTTGTGCTTGTGCACATATACACATATGTACCAATGAACATATATGTATGTATATTTGCATGTATGTGCATAAAAGCGTTTATTTATTAAGCAATAATTTTTTTTGCACTGTGTATAGCTTCCAGTTGCTCCAATGCTGTTTTATTTCTCTTTGGTTTTTTTTGCATAAAATAATTTCGACACCTTTTGTTATTAAAAATGTTTAAATCGTAGTAGCCCTTTGTGATTAATCGCCGTGACCTTCAACTCGTAAAAATTGTGTGCTTTAAGCGACATTTAAGACATTTATATTTATTATTACTCTATAGCACTTGTAAGTTATTTAGAATTTTAAATAAACACCCATTAAAAAAATTAATAAAAATAGCAATTAAATTTTAAGCGACAACGCCGGTCATGTTTCATTTAAAACGAAACCGAAACGAGTACACAAAATAAATTCAATTCAAGCGAAATCATGAAGATAAGTGTATTCACATCACAAAACAAAATTTGTAAATAATTAAAGAAAAAAAAAATTTACTAAGTAGAAGTTTTACAGTTTCAAAAAGCTACAGATAAAGGGTCATTCACATGATGCGCCTTGATGTTGTTTCGAAATCTAAATTTGTAAAAACTTCTATTCTATGGGTTTCACATTTTTATTCAAAATACGGCAGTTAACTGCACTTAATTGTATGTGAAGAGGAACATCATTTAAAAATCCATTATAAGCACATCTGCAGGTATAATCCGGCAAATAGTCGATTCATGAAAGCCTAATTGTTGAGAACGGCAAGATATTGATGAAAATTTATTAAAATTGTACGGCACTATAATTTTTACATACTAGGTTGTTCAATACGTTTTTCGGTTCAATAAGCAAAACACAATTTTATGGCTTGAAATACATTTTATGATTCAGTGTAGTCTCCCTAAACATCCATCATACACTTGTTCCAACGAGATTCCAATTTATGGGTTTCATCGGTGAAGTGAGAATTTGAGAGGGCTGCAAAATACGCTTCCACAGCTGTAATGATCTATGACGTCATCAAGCATCTTACGGGCTTGTACGACCACGTTTAAATTTAGCAAGCCATCCCTTTACTGTATTGATAGCGAAAAGTCCTTCCACACTTTCAATATTCGTTCATAAATTTCCTTTGCTTTTAAGCCTTCCAAAAATAAAAATTTCATCACTGCACGATAAACTTGTAAACTTGATAGATTGAAATGAAACTTCATATACCAGAAGAAGAAGAGTTTGCCAACTTAACAAACAAATTTAGGCTACTATTAACGTCCTCTCTTTTCGAACCGCAAAGCTTATTGAACCACCTATTATGTTAGGTTATGGTGGTAGTCGGTCCGTATGACCAACTCACTTACACCTCACAGGTCCGTTATGATACCACTGTGCGACACGGGAACCTTGTTTATTTAGTTTCATGAAACCATTTTGAGGCTCTTATGAAGCGCAGGATTGGTCTAATCCCCGCGCCAGATAGTTCTGTAAGAGAATTGAGAAAGTGTTTACCTAGACAACCTGCTCTGATTTTACCTAAGGCTGGACAATTGCAAAGGAAGTGCTCTATTGTTTCTTCCTCCTCCTCATCTCTACAGCTTCTACAATATTCATGGGAGAATACTCCTAGTTTCAAGGAATGCCTTCCGAATAGCCAGTGGCCGGTGACTCAAGCCACGACCTTCGAGATATCTTCTCTTGAGAGGCTAAGCAATTCCTTTGTCCTTTTCTTGTTTATTTGCGGGCATAGTAGCCTGGCTGTTACGCATGTATCTTCATCTTCCCATGACCTATTAGCCTCTTGGGTAATGTTGTTTTTTATTATTAGTTTACTCGTGGCCATAGGTATTCCAATGGTACTTTTATCACGGAGCAGTTGAAGAGCAGTACCTTTTCTGGCTAGCTCATCAGCTCTACAGTTTCCCTCAATATCTCTGTGTCCCGGAACCCAAATAAGGCTGACCTTGAATACGACGCTAATATCATTTAGGGCTGCTCGGCACTCCTGTGCAACCTTTGATCATTGATTTAATGGCCGCTTGGATATCCGAGAATATATTTATAGTTGTTTTTGTTACGGCATGCATATTTAGGTATGTAGCCACTTCTTTTATGGCTAGAACCTCTGCCTGATAGATACTGCAGTAGTCTGGTAGTCGAATGGATAGTTCCAGTCCTAATTCTTTCGAAAATACTCCATAGCCAACTTTATCGTCTAGCTTGGAACCATCCGTATAAAAATTTAATTCCCCCCGGTTCTTGACGGTATACTAGTAGTATGTTGTATGTCACTAGTATGTTGTTTATCACTATTTTATTTTATTGAAAGCTTTTACCGCCTTTTCAGTTATAAATTACATACGACAAATGAAAATTGCGCATTGACCTGGTGAGTAATTCGCTTTATAATTATAAGATTTTCATTGTAGGATTGAATGCCCCACACGCGCCTCTTTCCAAACAATACTCGTATCAAATTAAGACTCAGCCAATTTTCTTTTTACGCGAATTACAATAATTAATGCTTACAGTTCTTAATTTAATATTGCGATTATGTTGTCAACGGGGTTTCTTCTAAATAATTGTCAGTTAATATCAGGAGTGGGAATTATCGCGACAAGCTAACATGCAAACTAAACTTTGGCGTTTAATTCCCAGCCAATTTACAAACAAACTGACATAGTCGGAAAATTTTCTAAGATGTCATGCATAAGTAAGTTTGCCCACCCATTTGTCAATAAAACAACTATAAAATTCAATGAAGTGTTCATCTTAATTTTACTAGCAGAAAGGCAGCTTTTGGATAATCTTTTTTACATATCGGCTTTTTATAATAGGCATAAAAGCTAATGGTTTACCACAGGAAATTTATGCTATATAAGTAAATGTACCAAACATTTTTGGATTATAATAAAATCCAAACTCGACATAGAGAGAAAAAAAATCTGATGCTTCCGAAATGTATCCGATATATCGAAAATAGAAATTTCAAAATCACGGCAAAAAAGTGGCAATACGTGACTGTAAAACACAAAAAGGTGGTTTTCCGGTGAATTTGTTTTGTCAAACGCCGCATAACGCGCAGATGATTTTCCTTATTTACCATAAGACCAGGTTTTAATTTCAATAATCATTTTGAATAGGTTTTTTATATTTTCAATTCTCGGTATTTTTTGACAGAATTTATTAGATAAAAGGTCTTTCAAAAGTGATGCCTAGATGTCATTAGTGTCTTACTCCTTGACGGTATCTTTTTGTTCCATCTTTCACATTTTTCAAGTAGACAGATGTACAATTTTACACGATTCAAATTTATTGAAACTTATTGTGAAATTGTCGATCTTTAAGAACAACATATCGCAAAATTCCTGATTTGTTTGGCGGAAAAAATCGTTCAAATGAATGGACTATTAAAAGGTTGGTGAAAAAACTTCAAGAAACTGGTTAAAAGGATAGAAAAATAGAAAAAGGACTGGTAGACCAAAAACTGGAGAGAATATTGCTGCTGTAGCGCAAAGTTTTGCTGAACAACCTTGAGGTTGTTCAATGACAGGAACTACTTTTTCCGAGTTGGGATTGTAATTGGCAAAATTCTTGTCGTAATTATTGGATTCATATTTATTTGAAAATTATTGAAGAACCAAAAATATCTGAAAATGTCTGGGAATGGGAATTAGCTCGAGGTCCTCTAATTAAATATATTCGTACATTAGACCGTACCGAAAAAAGTGCAGCATACCACCACTGAGTCTGAGCTATTTTTGCGAAGTAATCTCGAAAAAGAAATGTTTCAATTTTTTTCATTATACATATGTACATATATGCGACATTTACAGGTGGATGTTAAAGAGTGATATATCGAGGATCTCGTATTTACCAATCAAATCTCTTTTTCTACCAGCCGATCGTACCACCTTAATAATAGTCAATTAATGTCCACCATAAAGCTTTTGTTATGAAAGGCTTTCGTTATTCGGCTCTCAGCGAATATACCTACATACAGGTATATAAGAAAATGATTCGAAATTAAAAGATCTCATTTGAGAAGAGTTCGTAAAAAATCCGCGAACACTTTTTATCATTAAGTTTTCCTTATATGCTTATAATGCTGTAAATAAAGTGGAATATTCAGAAAATTTTAGCTCCTCTCCTTTGTGATTAGCTGGCTACGCCTTTGGATGCTTTAATGTAAGGTGAGCTCCCCTAAATACATAAATAAGCGTACAAAATAATATTTTAACTTACCTTCCATTAATCGCTTTAATTCCTTTACGGCCTCTGCTTTGACTTCTGGTGATTCGCGTAATTCTTTTATAGCCACTTCCTTGGCACGCTCTGTAGGTTCGCCCAATTCGAATTGGAGCGTGAAGTCACCCAATTGCACCGAGGGCAGCGCGGAAATATCGGAAAGCATTGTGGGAACCCCTGCAAAACAGAAAGAGGGTAGTCGAATTTAGTAAAAGATGTAAAATGGAAATATTGTATCCTGAAAATATTCTGGAATATATGTTTAAAAAATTCATAGGTGTAGCTTTTTAAAAAAGTTATGGTTCAGTGCATTTTGCACTGAGAGGATGACTGATAGCGGACGATCTTCAGGCGAAGGCAAACCGCTGCCATTTTTTTTCTGTCATGAAAAGTCTGGTCAGAAAAAACCATTTGCCATTCGTAGGCGGTGTAAAGCTGTAGATCCTTGCATTTGTGGAAAAGTATCAAGATGCTCTTATATATAAATTTTGAAATTTTGTGTTTCTAACCAAACACTCGACTACTCGATAGCCACTGACACATCAACACCGACCATTAATAAACCCAAAATGTTGGATGTCACCTTCGACTGTTTGCTCTCTTTCTAAGCACATGCAGCCGCAATTGCTACAAGATGGGCAAATCACTAGCCGACAACACTTGTGGCAAAGTCAAAGAAATGTTGCTGGCGACATTTAAAGTAATTGGCCGGTCGGTACTAAATTACGACGCGCCTGTATGGTAGCCTGATGCTAGGGATTCGCAGTGAACAAAGCATCAGACCTGTCAAAATACTGCTATCAGGTCGGAGCCATGGGATGCCTCCTGATGTCCCCCTTGCAACATCTTCACAACCAGCCTTCAATGCACCCGGTCAAGAAGCGCAGTTAAATGCTCAGAAAGCAATTTCTACCGTATGATTCACCCCTGCAGACATTTGCTAAAGCTTGTGCCCCCTCCCAGGTGTGTCAGATGACATCTCTTCGACTACACCTACAAGATCCAGGGTCAAACCCAACTGTAACTATTGGACCAGAGAGTGTATAGACAGCCATTGAACGACATTCATCGGGATAGTCGTTTCACCTTCCTAAGCTCTCGATTCCGAATGCCGTTATCGGAGTCCAATCACCACGCATTGCAAACGAAGAGTTTCCGCTGCCTCGTGAAATCCGCGTAACATTGGCTTAATTACGGTCGATATACTCAATATATGCACGACATGTGAAGGTTCCCCGCATGATATTAACTACCTATTCACATGCCCTCTTATACCCACTCAACTAATACTGCCTGTGGCTACCTTCCAGATGATTCTGTGTGTAAATCGGCACAAACTTCGCTATACTTGGAAAAGTTCAGAATTCTTTTTAGTTCGTGGCCCTTTTAGTTTATTTAGATATTAGATATTTTGAGCTTTGCTTTTCTCCTTGAACCTTATATTCCTTGTTACAGCTTTTAAGCTCATTTAACCATCGTACAAAGACGTTGACCAAATTTTGCGCTCATCTTCTGCACTGTCAAATTCAATCAAACTTTACAGAGTACCCCGAAAAAAATGTTCGTGGCATTCTGTGCGGCGATTAGTCTAATGAGTCTGCTTGACAACAGCGCTTGCTCAAATTTATCCGACTGACCTTTGTTCGTGTCTCTTACACTGCAGGCAATTTTTTACAGTTTGTTGTAAACTTTGCGCAACTAATTAATCTTACAGAGTGTAATTGTTGTTGATGCAAAGTAAGCAAACAAAGTGAGTATACATAAATTAAGGTCATTAGAGAGCCCTTATGTAGCATGACTAAGTTGTTATGTATACAATGAGTAAACATGAGTAAGCTCAAAGTTAATGGTTTTTTTTTTGTTTTTTGCTTATGTGAAATGAATTTTCCAACGACGAAAGTGCAATATACGACTCTATTAAGAGGTAAATATGTAAATATTTTCTTGGAAAATCACATCTAAATTTATTTACTCTTAATTATTGGTGTGAAGGGTTGACAATTTGTTTAACAATTAATCAGTCAGTTGCACAATTACTTACTCATTTTGTTGTATGATAATTCAAATTATCTGCTGCAACTTTTAAATCCAATATCAACGTGTTTGCTGTTTATTATTATTATTGATTTTTTAATCACTGCAATTTTAATTAATTATTTTAATAGCTGAGTATGACTACAATTAAGTAAATATATGCAATTGTATGTGTATTTATGCTAACCGCTTTAAACAATTTTCTTTTATTACTATTTTTTTTGTGCATTAAATTTGTGTAACGTGGGTTAAATGGTGTATTTTTTGCCTAACTAACACACACGCAGAAAACTATTAGTATATTTATTATTCATGAACAGTCCCAAATTAATAAAATTTAAAAAGTTTTTTATTTGTAGACTTAAGAGATATGAATAGGAGAGCAATGCTGTATACATGGAATTTCCCCGCGGCTAACAAATGCCAACCTTGACATTGGAACGAAATAGACACAGCTGTGCTTCGACGCGTTGCAAAAGCGAAATAAGTGCCACACAAACTTGAGCTTGTGCTCAAATTGCAAATTCAAATTTATTATAAAGCACCAAAAATTGTGTTTGCTCTCTTTTCTTTAAGCTTTAGACGCTCATTCATATCCATAAATTATTTGAATTTTTTATGTTTTTATTGCTTGCATTTTTACTCCATATACTTTAATGTTAAGTACTAAAAATACCCATTTATTGGGTCTTAACTACTTAAGGTTATTATTTATCAATTTAGTGTTTTATTGCTTTTTATAAAGGGTGCTCCATAAGCTTTTTTTGTTGTTTTTCAATAAACGAATTTAATTGAAGACAAATAAAAGCAAAAAACATCTAATCGATAATTCAGTTCGATTTCTGCTAGCGTCTATGAACCTGCGATTTGATACCGTTAGGGCTTCTGTAAATGTTAACTTTACGAAACAGGCAGGAAAATTTCAATACTACTAAGGAAAATTACCTAAATCAGCAGTTCAGAAATAAACAAACTCTTTGAATACGGTTTGCCTTGAATGAAATACATAAATTAAAGGGGGAAAAAGCAAATTTTCTTTGCAAAAGAGGAGGTAGAGCTTATGGGTTTAGTCGAGAAGCTTAAAAAAATTCCATCAGAACTACTTCTATCGAAATATTCGCAATGTAAAAATACAGTAGGTTCTGTTTTTATGCGGCTTTTTTTTTATGCGGTTTTAGTGCGGTTTTTTTAAATTACAAAACAAGATTCTAAGCCAGCAAAGCAAAAACTCATCACAGATTACATCAGAAATGCTAACCCTACAAGTATGGAACCGCCTGCATAACTATCTAGATCAGACGTGTACATTTCCTCAAGTGACGAAAGTGATTTTACGCCAAATCCTAAACGAACGCGCAACATGTGGGTATTGTCTGATTCTATTTCTGACTTAAATTTATTTTTCGATTCTGACGTTTCTTAAATAAAGATATAATTTTCAAAAATACAATATTTTGTTTATGCGATTTTATTTAATTATTTCAGATTCATGCGGTCTATGGACCGTATCTATAGTTATAATATGGGACTAGTGCCCTTTTTTATGCGATTTTATTACATTATTTCAGATTTATGCTGTTTTAGCACTTTTGAAACGTATCTATAGTTTTACTATAGAACTAGTAGCTTTTTTTATGCTGTTTTTTTTTATTCTGTTTCTTGCGGAACGTATCTACCGCATAAAAACAGAACCTACTGTATAATATTTCTCAATATAATGTGTTGCTGTTGTACAGAGAAATGAATTGCCTGTTAACATTTTCCGATAGCATAATAGCAGAGAATGTTAAGGAAGTGAGAAGGCGCAAATGTGCAATAACATTTTTCGAATACTCAATTGAAGATTATCATTCTCTGGTAACAGGCAGTCGAGAAAACGATTTCCCTTGTTAACTCGCAACTGTATGAAACAAACAAAAAACAGTAAACAAATGTTTAGTGTGAAATGTCATCATTTAATGATTATAAATTGTTTGATTGCTACTTTACGACATATCAATCACTACCGTCATCTACCGAGAAAATAATGGATTTCTTTTCACGTGATAACGTCTTATAATTCGATTTAGCCGGCTGCACGCACGAAAAAATGTGTCGTTATCTTGCTCAATCGTCGATATCTTGCTCATTCGTCGTTATCTTGATCATGCGTCGTTACCTTGCTTTAACTGCAAGCGAGAGCGCGGAACGAACGACAAAGAGCACAATCGGCCTCCGCGTTCGGCAACGTTCGACATCTGGCTTTCTCCTACTTGAGTGAGCATATATATGTATGTAAATGTATGTATATGCGCATATGTATATAAATTCACATATTTGTGTTTGCATATGCCTTCTTCCTGTGTGCATGGTAATGAACCATTTCTCTGTTGAGAATAGGATGATGATAGGAACAGTAGGAAATGAAAAGGCGTGTTTCGAGTGTTATGTGTCTTAAAAAAGGCAAATCGATGATGTTGCCTCTTGTTGACTTATTAACGTCTGATGCACAATCGAAATTGAACATATCTTTCATGAATTTGATAAATGTTTCGTCATTTTTCACGTTTGTGTAAATGTAACTTGACCTATTCCATTGCGATTCCATTTACCTCCTCCTCTATATCCATACAAAATATCTATAAAACAAATAAAATTAAAACAAAAAACATCAGTAATTTCTTATGACGTTGTCACGTTAAACTATCGTCAGTAAACCGACTTTACAGACAACCTCTTTTTTCCCCCAAACTAATATGTTTACAGAGCAGAACCATTTTAACAGAAAGTTGGGAAAATAGCCTTCACATTTATTTGGGGAATGTCACTAACAACACAATTTATGCCACAAACCATAAAGAATGTCAGGCACTTAAACGCAATATTTTTCGTGTTTTTGCTGAAATACCCGCCGTTGGCAGGTTGGAGTGCTGTAAGACTGGAATGTTTGGTTTTAATAATATTTAAATACAAAATGTGTGAAAAATATTGCACAAAAAAAAGAAACAAGCCTCTGGCTCACCCTTTATAACTTTTCAGTCACCCTTTTTTATTTCCTCTGCTTCTCGTCCGTCACAAATGTAACGTACATACTTTGCTTTACAAGATACTTGAACATATATATGTATGTATGTATGTAGTTATAGACACATAATATCTTGCGTGTTCAAATTCATTACTTTACGCTGTTTAGTTTCATGACTTTCAAGTGTTTAATCAGCTACTCAATAAAAATCAAATATCGGTAAATAATGACGTAATCCTGCGCGATAAGAAAACTTGTCCACACGCTTCGCGAAACCGGTTCACGTGAACATGACTATTTTCATAGTCAATTATTGTTTACAAAAAAACAAAAACAAAATTTAAACGCCTAATTTATTTATGCATTTCACAAATAATTACGTGGAGAATGTAGAATTTAAGGAAATGCTTTTATATAAAAACAAGCAAAAAACAAATAAAAACAGACTAAACACTTATTAGGCCTAAATACATACATTTGACTTGTTTAGCGCAAAAAACCTTGAAAAAACTCAAAACACACACTTAGGTGCTGCCACACAATTATTGCTAAATATTCATCAATTAATCCGAAAGTAAATTTTTTTCTTTCATTTCCAACGGAATAAGCGAGATTTATCGTTACACTACCTACAAGTAGTAACGTTGGAGTCAGTTCTTGCAAACTGAGTAATTTAATACATACATATGTATTTCAGATAATAATAACAAATATAGTGTTGCACGTAACATTTTAACTGTTTTTTTTTTTACTTCAATTACAGTATGCATGTTGCTGTTCTGATTCTCACAATGTAAGGTCCTATGGTAACCGGCTGTTAAATTTCTCTTGTACCTGTCATAGGTAAGTACAAGCAAAAACGAAGTCTACAATTACAGAAGCACTGTTCGTAACAGTAGCAGTACATAATTCATGACAGATTCATGCTAGAGGTGTCTGAAAAGCATTGCGCCTTATGCATACTTATATATACATATAAGTGAGCTTCAGAAAGAACATTTTGTATGCATCCTTTGCTTCACTTAACATAATATGGGTTTGATCTCAAAAGCAGAATTTCACTTTACATGTTTGAGAAATGTTTAAGAAAACTTTTCGCAAACAGAATGCCCATTTAATCAGTTTGAATTTATGCTAACTTTTTATGCATAATAGCGCTTGAACGCTTTTTGCTGCTTTCCATCATAATATTTTTGCATTCGGCAATGGAATAGATGACTCCAATATAAAAACAGACCGGTCCACGGAAATGCGTCCATAAATTGCCAAAACAAACATTTATTTTTTAAGGCCATTTTGATGCGAGCTACCTTGGATAACATCGTGGGAGTGCCGTTAAAGTAAGTAAGAATTGTCTAGTGAGTTTTAGGGTGATCGTGGTTTTTTGGTGGTCACAGTTTTTTACACGATAATAATTTCAATGTTGAAGTTAAAAAATGCACTATGTAGTGAAAGTTTTTGAATATAGAAAATTGGAATCTTTACTTGATAGAGATGATAATTAAGAAAAACATTTTTCTAATAGCGGTCGCCCCTCGGCAGGCAATGGCAAACCTCTGAGTGGCAAACCTCTGTTTGGAGTCGGCTTGAAACTGTAGGTCCCTCCATTTGTGGAACAACATCAAGACGCACGCCACAAATAGGAAGAGGAGCTTCGCCAAACACCCAAAAAGGTAGTAGGCGCCAATTATATACTTGATAGAGTCTCGAGTGTGACATAAAATTAACATACTTAAGCAGAATTATTAAAATTTAATTGCACTATTTTTACCAAAGGTTTCAAAGTATCACGAGTAGTTTGAAAGCAACGATTTGAAGGCGAGAATTGGCGAACGTTTTTTTTTCGCATGTGGTAATTAAAAGTGAATATACTGCTCGTACATTACCCCAAATTTACACCTTCTATAGATATGTTTAAACAGCTCTGTTAAAACAGAAATGTTAGGTGTGCATCGAGAATTTCACTGTTAAAACATGCTTGTCCTACCAAATGTTATCAATTGTCATCACTGCCCTAGCATCAGCTGTCATTCCATACTTTGACAACTCAATTTTCATTTTATCGGTTAATTTGCATGCGTGAATACCGCGCTCCGATTTGTTGGACGCCATTTTGAAAATTAAATATTACGAGAGCGAGTTGCCCATATGAGAAAATCGGACGAAGTTAAAACAGAAATTTTACAGATGTTAAGGCACACTTGGTGGAAGGTGAAGATGTGGTGTTAAACCGAATATGAGTAAACATAGCGTTATTCCGATGCGAGTAACTACAAACAAATACTTGAAATTTCGTTAAAGTTTTGAGTACTTTTTTACTCAAGGCTTTCGTGCAAGTATTCAGGTGGGTATATAGTACGCGGTTAAAGTATTTACTTGCTTTTCTTTCAAGAGTTTTTGTTTTGAAAATACATGATTCATGCAGTCTTGGTAATATTTGTACAACGGAGCTACTAACACGATTTGTCCAAATAGAGTTCCATAGTACCATTGCTAATAACTACAACTTTAGACTCTATATTTAAATTTACTTCAGAGACCCTGTGGTTTTTCAAGGATAAACCGAAAACTCCGAAGCCCTCAATATTTCAAGCAATAGTGGGTCGAACAAGGCATACCTTATGGCTTTTGACAACACCCCCGAGGCCTCGTGCCTGTGAAAAAAAGGACGAAAAAAGATCTGGGCGAATTTTCGAGACATATAGTGGCATCGATTCCGTTGTCAAAGAGTAGCCTGTCAGCAAATCAGCGTCTCTTAGCACATTTCAAATATTTTATAAAATAGCAAACAGCTTTCTCTGTGTGAGTTCTCGAATGAGTCCTGTACGAGTATGTAAGGATTATACATAGATTACAAGCAAGGATAATTGATTACGGGGTTTGGCCATCCATAGTAAAATTGTGAAAGTAACTTCGGCTGCCACATCACCGGGGATTCTATAGCAGAACTCTACCCGCTAATTGTACAAGTATTTACACACCCTTCCAGTGTTCAGAAGGCAACGAAATAAAATGAGGAATGGCTGCGTTGATGTTTTCGTCAGCAAATCAGAAGCCGGTTAACGAGTACTTATCTCAGACATTTCTGTAGTATTCATCATTTTTTCGATACTTTTAACGAGCACAGGCGTCGAGTACGTGGCGGAGTCGAAAAACTCTAGGTAAATTACCATGTGGAAAATCCGGTAATGCACTGAACTCATTGTAGATCGCTTTCATTTGATTCAAGAAAGAAACAAGAAGCAAAGAAGTTTTGCAGCGTTGTGTCCAAAAAATATATAGGGAGCAACAACAAATAGAGTCGAGATTTTAAAGTAAAAATAGGCATTTTGATATATAGAAGAGTATTAAATACTAAGTATTTATCACAAGAAAGTCTACATTAGGATGATGATGAATCCTCATTTAACAATAATAGGGCCATTATCGAGTCGTTGGAGCAATATTCATTTACCGTCAAAAGTCAAATCAGTGGTAATCAATCAAAGTAGGAATCAGTTGTTTGGAACCCAATTGTTAGTTAGCAGCAGTGGAATAAAGTGTAGCCTTTGTGATCGATTTTAATTTTTACCCAGAGCCTGACATGCAAGCAACTGTACTCTGTATATCTGTAGAACACATAGTAATAATAATAATCTCTCAAGTAAAGTGAAAACTGTCTAATGGCAAGTCTGAAAGTGCAGCAGAGGGCACACGTGCAACGCGTGGGTTATCTACAAAAGTACAAATTTTGTAATAAGTGACTTCAACCAATCAATTGCTTATTATGAATTAGACAACTAATAAATCAAGCAGACGAAAACAAAACCTACAGAGCAAATTCATACAGAATTCATTGTATAGGATGAGCAGATCTCCTTTATAACATTTATATACATATAATTGGCCGTTACATACTTTCTGGGTGTTTGGCCGCACACCACAAATAGGAGGAGGAGCTATTTGTGGTGTGCGTCTTGAAGTTGTTCCACAAATGGAGGGACCTACAGTTTGAAGCCGACTTCGAACGCCAGATGATTTTTTATGAAGAGCTTTTTCATGCTTCCTGCCTGCCCAGGGGTGACCGTTGCTAGAAAAAACTTTTTCTATCATTTTGCTGTTTCATGCATGAAGATTCGAACCTACGCACTTCCGAATGGTAGTCACAGATCAACCATCAATTCGGCTACGTATATTTAAAACAAGTTCTCATTGTTGAATGTGAACAGAAATGGGGCACGCGCTCAATTTTTAATCCAGGCCGCAAAAAAAATTATGTACTTATACGAGTATATTGACTGTCTCAAAAAATCATACACAGTTTTTATTACAGTTTTCTCTATGTTTTTCTGAAAGACGCTACAGCAGTCGGAGAGCCGAAAGCTGAAAGAGCTTTGAAACTTTTTTTGATGGGCTCGTTCTGTATTACATCGTCCCTTTCCCCACTCTTCCCTCGCGGGTAGGAGGGTCATGAACATTCTAGTGGCAAGTGTAGACGGGAGTGCATAGTACACCAGTCCGGAAAGCTCCGACATGCGCACGATATGTCTTGCCTGCAGATCTACCTGAAGGAAGTTTAATGTCGCCTATAATGCTTTCGATGGCGTCGTTGACATTGCAACGGTCATAATATTTTTTATAATAAAATTAAAAAAAAGTAGCTTCTTTATATTGCAAAAAGTAGTTGTACGATTTTTAGAAACACTCACTGTACATATATTTTATTGCTTCCTTTTAAAGCCATTATCTTTATACACGTGCAAATAGTTTGCTGACTTGTTTCACCCGGCAAATTTTGTAAATATTTATTTTCGTTATTAGTAAATAAATTTTTTGCTAGCATATTTATTTCCATAAAAATTAGCATATTTCCGCAACTGTAATAAATACAAAGTCCCACAGCGAAGCTGTAATGGTTGGGGTAGAACTGAGATAGTGAAGAATTTCTAACGTAAGCCAATAAACGAGTGGTATAAAAGCCGTTTGTGATGGACGAAATTGTTTCCGTGAAACAAAATTAGAAATAACTGTCAGTCTCTAGCGTGAGGGCACTAGCTTGCCATCCCAGAGGTTGTGGGTTCGAATCCCACGTAAAGCATGGGCCTCGCATTTTTCCAAATTTACCTACTTTCCCTGTTTCTAAAAGCAAAAACAAAATCATTACTCAACCCCAAAAACTTATCCTTTCTATGCTCCCGCACAATAGTCAGCGCATTATTTGCATTGTGACTCCTAAAACAAGAAAAAAACAAAGAAAAACACACAGTTACACATGGCATCAGTGACGCGAGCAAGAGGAAGCGGGCGACCGCGATAATAGCGCAGACACCCAAAGCACGAAATTTAGCGAAATCCTCAACCATCTGTGCGATCCTTCTGCTAGAAAAATATGAAACACAGATGGCGCTCCAAGCAGTAAAAAGGCGTTGTTCCTAAGCAACGACAGGTGGGCATTCCCACTACTTAGGACTGGTAACGGCTTGGTGTGTCCAATTGGAGCCGGTTAGCACGACAAAGAAACGACTGGCGCTCCTTGTTAAACTCGGCCAAAATCGCGTAAGCGGTTATCGCGCGAATTAAGAAGAAGAAGAAGAAGAAGGACTGTTAAAGGCAGGCTAATCTCCTGCTTTGTCAGAAATCAAAATAGATGAACGAAACCAACACGCAAGACTGAGTCGTGTCGAGGCCTGAGTGAATAAGGAAAAACGAAGAAAAAATGATTGGTGCAAGTAAACAAAGGTGTTTATTTTCAAATCAGTGTAAGGTAAGACATTTGGACATATACATAATTTTTTAATATAGGGTTTTCCAATAACAGGTGTTAGGTGTTAAACAGAAGAGATGATTAACGGCTTTTTATGGCCGGAATGGGATGGTAATGATCTGGACAACGTTTATTTTCAACAAGACGGCGCTACGTGCCACACAAGCAACGAAACCATTGATCGTTTACGGGAAAAGTTTCCGGACCGTATTATCTCTCGAAGAGGTGATCACAATTGGCCACCGAGATCTTGTGATTTAACACCTTGTGACTTTTTTCGTTGCCACTATTGGCAACAGGAAGATTAGTTAGAGATATTTAGATTGTATGGGCGTATACGGAAAGAAATCTTTCAACATAGGAACAAAAAATGGAATAAGAGGATGGGTGAGTTAGGTACAAGAAGTGAGCCTTTGTGGAATATAAGCAAAGTTTTAATAAATAGGCATGTACAATGTCCGACTTTCTTTGATCAAAACAAAACTATTTTGCTAAGCCACTTAAAAGAAAAGGCATTTTTTCTCACACATTCCAAAATAATCATAAAGTTTCGAAGAACTTAAGCTCTAAAATACATGAGGATGCGGTAAATGATAAAATTTTAAAACTGAATTCTGTATGTGTTAGTACCTCACCAACCGACTATGTTAAAGGGGAACTGCACAAATTATTTCTCAGGAAAGCGCAGAAAAGAAGGAAGGCCTCAGAAAGTCTTTTGGGCTGCTCGCCATTCAATTTCCAAACTCGTAGCTGTGTTTTCCGGTCACTGGACGATCGGCACACTCGCGAAAAAGCTAGGATTACCATTTAACCCCCTTTGCCGAAGCTGTGGAGACCTTTACAAGAAGGAGACTGTAAAGCACTTTCTCTGTAAATGTTCGGCTTTGGCAACTAGACGATTAAGGTCACTGGGCGCTCCTTTCTTCGACAGCCATTACATCAACAGCTATGTCTGGCCGTAAATATCTGCCTGTTGGAGGTCTCATAATGGTATCAAAACGACGTTTTAGTGCCACTTGAGGAGTGTCAGACTGGCACTTCAACCATTTCACTTACCTACCTACCTAGTTGAACGTCATCTCGGACTAAATTTTCTCTTGGCCTAGGAGGACCTGATCGATTCGCCATGCCTTCAAGGGCTGCCATTTCTCGCTCATACAAAACAAAAATAAAATTAAATATTATAACTTCTTACACTTGCAAGATTTAATTGCAATTGTGGAACGTATGGTACGCTAGAGCACCAGGAGCAATTTATGAGTATAATTTATTCTTAATTTATATTTAAGTGCATACATATGTACGTTTTCTTAAATATTTGATGTTTTTTAGAGAAAGTCAAATAAGCCAATACGGTTTTAAAAGCAGAATTGATTTAAGCAATTAAAATTAATCGAGGAGATAAAGAATGTAATTAAATGAATTAATAATATTTGTATATGTGTTACGAAACCCAACATTATCGGCTAGAGTTCTTAATACATTTTTAATTGCATTCGATTTAAATTGACCTTTTGAACTTCATAAGTAGGTAGATTTGATTGAAAGGCATTTAGATTCAACTTTTTATAAACACTCATTAATCAATTTATACACTTGTAAATTTGGACTTGAAACCCACCATAAATCTGAACTGTATACATTTGTATATGTAAGTACGCAATTATTTAGTTCAAAAAACTCATTTTCGAATTATATGAAAGCAGGGACATTTTGCTATATTTAAGTTAAAAAAATAATCTCATATATACTCACATATACTTTGTAAAAAAATATTGAACAATTAATAAATAATTAAATATTTTACAAAATAAGTAATAATAATTAAATATTGCAAAAAATATGGACAATTAATTTATGGTTTCCTTTTCTAGGCAAAGATGGGTATACTAAATTTCATAAAATAGTCAACATAGCACGGAAATATTATGTACCCAATAAGGGAGGATGATTCCATATGTAGAAGTCCACGCAAGTGGGGAAAGTTACTGATCGCCATTCACTTGAGAGCGGCCAGGACGATTTTTTTGCATATGGCTTAAGGAGCTCACAACTTCCGTGATTAGCTAAAGTATCCTCTGGGTAGCTTGCGAACACCCGCTCGAGAACGAGCAACGTGAGAAGGTAAAGCATCCCAGGATAGCTGATTGTGCGCTGGGTTCGGTACCAGCCATATAAAATTCCCCCCAATGAAAACACGAACAAACTAACATTCTACAAGGCTCTCATCATGGCCGTCCTAACGTATGGCGCAGAAGTGTGGACTATGACAATATTCGATGAAGCGTTGCTTGGAGTGTTTGCGAGAAAGATTCTGCGCTCCTATCACGGTAGGAGGCTTAGTAAAGGCCAACACTGACTCTTGATGCTTCTTCCTCGTGAGAAAAAAAAATACCACGAATTAAAAAATAATTAATATCAAAATTTAATTATTTTTTTATGTTAAAATTTTGTTCAAGTTTGTAATTTTTTTTTTTTAATGCACTACAGTAGTATCTCAACTAGGGAGGTACACACGTATATAAGTGTTTAAATATATTTTATAATTAACTAAATCGGCCGATAGATTTAAAAAATATGAAAATATAAATTTTAAAATTTTTTCGAAAAAACATTTTAGAAGGACCCTCGTTATTTTTACACATTTTTTAATTAAAAAAATACTACGAATTAAAAATAAATTAATACAAAAATATTAATATTTTTTAAGGTTAAAATTTTGTTCAGGGTTGTAAACTTTTTTATGCCTATATACATACAGATTTCTAGAGGAACCTTTGGTATTTTTACACGTTTTCAAACATTTTTTTCCAACCATGTTCCACACAGATTGTAACAGTAGTGTGAGCTCATAAAAAAAGTAATAAAAAATACAAATATTTTGTTTAAGGTTGGTTACACTATGCGACATTAACAGGGATCCTGGATACAAAAAAAGTTCATTTTTGTTGCACGGTGTAATAAATATTTTTGAAATTCAGGTAATTCTTTTATCTTTGAATTCACTATCACTCACTCATTCAACTTCATACACATATGGAAATTTCAATTTTAATTTCATGTAAGAATGCGTGTGCGGGTATCCTTCACTTTCGCCCGGCTATAAATGTGACTTTGGTCCTTCCGCAAAAATTTTTGAAGACTGCTTCATGCTGTTACAACAAAAACAGGGTATCCTCCAAGGCAGTTGAAATGACCCGTACTTGAATATATTCGTCCCTTCAGCAACCTTCCGCAGAAATGAATTCTAAAGTTTTATGCTTCTCCAACTTAAGCCTTTATTTCCTTATATTTCTGAGCTAAGCCTAGCGCATCCATATCAACTTAGCTATTTCTATTAGCTATTAGTAATTTTGTTAGGAATCTGAAGCATTTTTTTACATGGAAAATTATTTTCCTACAAAATTGCAAATTCTTACAAAATTTAATGACCCACACCGAAAAGTGAGATTTAATTTTTGCATAGCTTTGGAGATATCAAATTTCAAGAAATCTACTAATAATTAATCATATTTTTTTTAATTTTTGGTGCTAATTTGAACACTTCGAAAAGTTGTTTGCCAATTCTTCGTACTGTCTCTAAATGAGTCGGACATGGAATCAGGAGTTGTGCCGAAAAGTTGTTAGGCTAAAACTGCACAACGGCACAACGTTGCGTGGGCTTTGGCGCTTTATAGGAATTCGCTTTACGATTTGGAATGCAAAGTATGGAGTTCTAGCTTAAGTCTACTTCTTAACTGATTTATAAAGAAGAAAAAAGGTTGGAAGTATTTTAAAAAAACCTTCCTATCTAAAAAGTATTAAATTTCAATTTAAATTTTTTTCAAAAATTTAATATGCAAATCCTTCGAAATTCATCAGATATTTTTAGCCAAGCCGAAAAATCGTTGCTCCTCGACTACAACAAAACTACTATTCAATATTAATATAAAGATTTGCATTTCTCATATTCTCCTTTATTATTAAATCACTTGTCACCGACATTATTTTTTAACTTTATCTCTTTTCAAGTATTAAATATTTCTACAGATATTATCATCAAATATTTCTAAAAATGTTTACTAATTTTTTTTTTCATTTCCATGCTCTAAAAAAACATTAAATCTTTAAATGCGCGATTTTTGAAAATTTGCAATGTCACCAATTTTTCATAAAAATACCATAACACATTTGCATATTAATATCCAAAACTCAGTTAATACTCGAATATTCTGCCGAATAAAAATCTCTTAATTGAAAATCTTGTTTTTAAAGCGATTTGCAGACACAAACATTTTTATGTAGCACAATTTTATAATTTACATTTATTTATCTTGTTTTATTATTTTTTAATATACTCTCAATACCGCCACGAAATTCAATATACTTGAAATTAATTTTATACGAATACGAAATCGCGTTTTATTTTTAATCCGTCCAACTAGCTTGCATACCAGTTCAAAGCGAACTGTTTATGCCCTAAGTAGGTAACAGATATTTTATATTTAGGCATCTGCTCCGTACAGAATCCAAAATGATCTTCTGTTCAACATCACAATAGGTATATACATACATATGGCTGTGTACAACCGACTTATACAGTAAGCGCAACTGAGACAAGCTTATTTTCACCTCAGTTGCGCTTTGGAGCAAGCTGACTCTGCAAATGAACTCAGGGCCTCAACATTGATGGGGAGTTTGTATGTGTGGTAAGCTGAGCAAGCGCGCAGAGTAATAAAAAGCTGTTTTGTTTTTGGAGCGCACAAGATCTGCTGCTAACTTAACTTGTGTTGTAGTTGTTGTTGTTGCTGTTTGGTGCTGTGAAGGTAACTGGTAATCTCTGCTGCTTGGGCTTGGAAGTTCAGATATTCAGTGAGCTGAGCGAACGAATTGCAAGCGGCGCTCTCGTTGTCACAACAATGGGTGGATTTATGTTCTAAGCAAAAGTGATAGAAACATCTCTCTAACCGTGATTTCGGAAAAAAAGATAACTTAAGCTTTTATTGTTCGTATTTTGAGGATTGCAATGAATGAAGTGGGGGCGTGTATTTTGAGAGACATTTTCATTGCTGCTGTGCTGTTGCATTCACGTGCTACTTGGCATGTACGAACGTGGTTGCCTATTTAAGTGTGGGAGATATTTTCATACAATACTCGTACCTACCTACATTTATGCATATATACTCATACATATAATTATATATATATACTTATATACGAGTATGTACATGCATATTTAAGTATGCACGCGCATTTGCAGCAATGAGTGTAGTGAATTTGATTGTTTTTTTTTAAGTATGTACATACATACTTATAGTTGTATATATGTATGCATGTAGGTACACTAAATGACAAATGTTGACTTTAAGTTCATAATTAAATATTATATTTAAGTTACATAACAGCATTATAGCTTAAATATTTTCCCATATATGTATTACTAATTTTATTACTAGGAGATTTAGTACTGCGATCTGAACGATCTATTGGGTCCCCTTCATGGATTCAGAGTATTTCTCCGAGCTCAACTTCCTCAATAAATTTTAGTTTTTGTGCTATTTTATGAGTTTTATTTTCTCCACTTATGCATCAGTGCCGGGCACGACGCCAACACATGTTTGGCGGTTTCATCTTGTTCCCTATAACCTGCATTCCATTGGATTATATTTCCAGGTTACTAACTATTCACTGTTAGAATAGTTTGATAAGGATAATTGAAAACCTCAGTACTCTGACACATCATGATAAATTTCTTTTTATTGCCAAAGGCATAAGGTGTCCGGAGCAGCATAGTTTCTTCCCAAACCACTTTCAGTGTCTAATTCAGCTGGCTTCTCGGATGATTGTATCGTTGCCTTCCAATCAGGGTACCAGGTTAACATAACTTATACCGACTTCTCTAAGGGTAATGTAATATTATTTAAAAACTAGCCTGCATTTGCTTCCACCCAGTCTTCTTGAGTTGGATCTCATCTTACTTGTTCAATTGCCATTGCTTGGTTGTCGTCGACAATGTTCGGTCTCTTCCTTTAGTTACTTGCTCTGGGCTTCCGCAAGGTAGTATTCTGGACCCGCTTTGTTTTGTTTTTGTTCTATTTATCAATTATATTTGCTCTTGCTTCTCGTTAGCAAGATTCCTGCTTTATGCATATGACGTTAAGATTTATTCGGCGATCAGTAGCTCTCTCGATTCTGAATTGATGCAAATTGATTTAGATAATTTCAGTAACTGGTGTTCTATATCAATAATCGTCCATCGCTGAAAATATATAAACTTTTTCTAAGCGTGCCACTGTTATAGACATCTCTTATCACGTATCTAGCATACCCTGTCACATGTAAGTGAAATTAGAGCCCCGGGTGTAAGTTATATTTGATTCAAAGTTTGAAATTGAAATTTGAAAAGGTCGAGCCAAGGAGCACCAGGAGATTTGGTGGCTCCCAAAACACTCAAGTTAAAAAGTCCATAGTATTTAAAGCTATGGAAAGGGGGTAGATAGTCAAGTAGGGAAGGAGAAAAGTATCAGAGAAAGAGATAGGAAAAAATAGGGACAGAGATAGAGATAGTTAATCCTGTGAGAATTTTCCAGATTCTTTGGCAAATCTGTAAATATCCTCCAGTTTTAGAGAACGAATATTACTCATTCTCATGACATCGGAACCCAAAACTTGTAGCCGTGCTCTAGTAAAGGCAGGACACTCACAGACAAAGTGCTCAGTGATTGCAATGGTGGTCATATGTTGACCCCATGGGTTGTGTCCTGTAATGATACCGACCATCAACCGAACGTCTTTCCTTCTAAATTTTAGTAGCAAGTTTGACAGTTTTCTGTTCGGTTTTCTGTTCTGATTCGAAGTTTACTTGCTTGCTTTTGTTAGGCGTCATAGCTCCGATTTCTCCGACCCTCATATGCTAAAGGCAGGTATACGCTTTTTGGATCCTATTCCTACCTATGAAGCGCGATGTTTATTGATCAACTTAAAATTATTCCAGAACAGGAAAATAATCTTATCTTTATCTTTAATTTTCGATTTGATCCGTGGTGCTATTCACTGTCCGGTTCTTCTTGACGGGATTTTCTTTAATACTCTCTCAAAATCTCTTTATACGAGAAATGCTTCTATTAATAGAACTTTAATTTAATTTAATAAAATCTCTAAATTTGTTGAGATAGACTTTGCATTTTCAAAAGGCCGCCCAATGAAATTTTTTAAAATTTATTAATTATAAATAGTTTAATTGTAGGTTTTCTTTTTAAATGCCTATTAACCTTAAAATATCTTTAATTAGCCTATAAGAATCTATTATATTCATTGGCAATACGTTTGCAAAGTCTAGCGAATATTGGTCAAAAACAGAAAAAGTACTTTCTACTTAAGTGTGTCAGAGGAGTGGGTTTAAAAAGGCATATGGGGATGTGATTAGCGTCATAGGATAAACCTTCACATGCTGGACATTTGTTGGCAATATCTGGGTTAATTCAGGATAAGTAGGAGTTTAGCCTGCTACAATATCGGTTTCGTAATTTTGCCAGAGTAACGGTGGAGGCAGCTGAAGTTCTTCGTCTAAATTGGGTGGTGGACTCCGATAACGACACTCTGAGGGCAAGAGTTAATGAAAGCCGTAAGAACGCTCAGTGAATGTTGTTAATTGACTGTCTGTATACTGTAAGGTTTAGTATGTTTTGTATATATAGGAGCCGGATCTCGACATTCTGTTGATTGAGATGCTTTCTGATGCCCTTGGAAACTCCAATAATTGCTCACTGGGGTGGTTCTTACGGTAGAACCCTAGAAGTAACTACCTGTTGAGCATATTGATATGCTCCTTTACACGCCTCGCTATGAAAACGCTGGATTGCAGGCATCAGAAGGCATCCCATCTCTCTTAAGTGCAGTATTTAAACAATTCTAAATAAATTTTTTTCCATTTTTTATTAAATTATGCTTCCGTCTTGAGATATGAATACTACCCATTGAATATTGAAATGTTTTTTATCAAATTAAGACAATATTCTCACCAACAGAAGTTGGTTTTCTCAAGGAACGTGTGTTAGGAACAATACTTATGTATGTAAATATGTTTTTTAGGTACACGTGCCAATTTTATGCAATTCATTCAGAAAACATATAAAATGCGTACTACTCATTCACTTTCTATATCAAGATCAGCCATTTATGCCTGGTGATGTATGTATGCATATATGTATATGTGTATATGTATGTAGTGTTAAACATATTTATACACATATCACGTTCAGCTACGCACATGTAGGCAAAAATCAAAGCACATGCACATCATGCCAATTTTTTATTGTTATTTCAATTTTTTCTTTGCCGTAGACTAATAACTGTTGTAAAAGCCTTATAAAGACACAACTGACAAATTTCATTATTGTAGATATGTAAGGACCATATGTACTATGTATTAGGGATGCAAATATTAGCGAATAATTTTGATTCCGCTGTTTTGGAATATTTTTAAAGTAATTCCGAGATTTCGGGATTGATCCCGGGATTGACTTAAGCACATAACTGTTTTAATATGAGTAAAAATTTCATGACTCAAGCCATTGAAACACGCCATGAAGTAAGGTAATTTAAAACTTAAGGTAAACTGATGATGATGGTGGCAACCCTGGTACTTAACTTGGCAATATTGTCATACAGGGTCCGGCACTCAAAGTGTAACCAACTTCAGACCGCTCCCGCACCTGATGCACGGGTATCAGCTATCTGCCAGTTGGCTAAATGACAGTCCAGAGTATTGTTTACAAGCGCGCGGAAGCATTTTGCCGAGACTAAATGCGAAAACAGAAAATCAGTAATGGATTTCAAAAGTAATGGTGTGATTGCATTATATTTAGTTGGAAAATCACAACCAGCGATTGTTTGTGAGCTTGATCACCTTAAAGTTAATATAGTTTTTGTTTATCGCATCATTGCACGTTACAAAGATACTGGTAGCATCGTGACACGTCATGAAGGTGGTCATCAAAAGACTGCAGCGTCACGTAAAATGGTTTAAAGAGTGAAGAAGCGACTTGAGCGAAGTCCCCGAAGAAGTGCCAATTAAATGGCGAAAGAACTTAAAATATCTAAACGTAGCATCCGCCACATCTGCCGCATACTGAAAAATGATCTCAAAGTCAAGCCCAAGAATGGCTAAAAAACAAAATTCCGAACTTTATAACGACCACACAATGGCTCTCAAATTCACCAGACGTGAATTTTCCCTCCAAACTGTACGGCTACAGCCCATGGATCAAGGCGTTATAAGACTTACAAAATAGAACTACAAAAAATACCTCTTAAGTCACATTATTGCTCGTGGAGAAACTATCGATGAGTCACTGCGAAATATCGACCTGAAAAATGCAATATGATTTTTAGCCAATGCATGGGATGCTCTTACTGCACCTTCAATTCAGTCAACGTTTCAAAAACTGCTTGAAGAAGCATCTAGTCAGAGATTGTGACGATACCATTCCTCTTTCGGAGTTAGGATTACAGATAGCTGATGATGCATCCAATATTCGACTCATTACAACGTTGCTCTGTAAAGTAGAACCATTGCAGCCTGTCTCTCAATCTGAAATCGAGCAATGGATTGTTGAACCTCATTCGGAACCCACAACTTTAAGGGGTCCGTGCCAGTGGCTTTAGGATATTTTCAGGATTTTTTTTTTTTTTTTTTTAATAAAAAAAATGAAAAAAGATATTTAAATTTGTATAAATTATTAATTTTAATCATTTTAAAAATCCCGAAAAATTGGACGTTGACGGTGTCGTCCATTTTGGTTCTTCTATTTATTTGAAACACAAAAACCAAAAAAATTATTCACCAGTATGGCCGTAGTTCCGTACTAGAAAAAAAAATTACAGAATGGCGTGGTTTTGGATTGGGCACTCTAAAAATCGGGCTCAGTCAGTTTTTTAATAAAAAAATGCGAAATAATTGAAAGTAAGGTGATAACCATTGTTGTTGTGAAAAACATATTAAAATTTCAGACGATTCAGTTGAATAGTTTTGTTTTTTTGACCAGGCCGAAAAAAGTCGTTTCGAGATAAATGATTTTAATGTTTGAGGTACAGGAGCGCGCGGACCGCTCTCTACCTAGTTAATGGGCTGTAGAAGCTATAATATTGGGAATTTCCGCATGAAAATTTCACAGTATATTCTTAAGATACTACTTTCGAAATATCGAAAAAACAAAATCAATTTTTTGAAATTTCTAGACCACCGGGTCTCCTTAAATGAAGAATACTGTAATGAAGACAGCGAAACAGTCGGGGAAGGAATTAACGACGTAATGAAGGAGGAGGCAATACCAGTATTCAATATACATATGCTTGCTTAAACGATGTTATGACGCTGCAGGGGCTCCGAAATGGTGTGCTACTGAACGTGCGAGGGTGTACAAAATAAACCAAAATCGAAAATTTCTTTAATTTCAAATGAAATTTATCGCTTTAAAGTGTATTTAATTAATATAATAAAAACAAATAAACTTGGATTACTATCAGTAAAAAAACTATTTTAATTTGTGTGGAAGAAGAACCTCAGTACTTACGTCAACCTCGAAACTGGCACCAGCCCCATTTCATTACGTGCAAGAATCGAGTTTTTACTGTGTATAAAACAAATCGTCCAATTTAGATTTTGAATATTTTTTTTTATTCAACAAAAAAATTATTTTGGACCAAGTGCCAAATATGATTGATAAACGCCACTATTTGCAAAAATTACAAATTGTCCGATAGGGTGATTAATTTTACGCCACCTTGTATATAGTTAAACTAATCGCTTATGCACTAGAAAATGCTTTTTTTAGTTTGATTTGTGAAAATTTTTAAACAACAAAAGCTGACTCTGTTGGACTCGATATTAATGTTGCAGTATTCAATACAAATAATTATATACCAAAATTAAATTCAAAAAAGTGTTTGAATTTAAATCGCTTTTGTTATAAAAAAATTTTGTAATGAACAGGCTTTTACTTCTTTCAATTCAATATTTAAAACTTCTCGGCATCCCAACATAGGCTCAAGCTAATCCCGAAATTTCCGGGACCTGAACCTTTTTCGGGATTCCGGGATCCGCCTCCCTAGCATGACAATATATGGAAGTTAGAATCACGCTTTAGCTTTTTATGATATGGTTTCAACGTGCTTCTCATTCGGGGAGTTTTTATTTTATCAAATTTTTATTACTATTATTTCGTTTGACGTAATTTAGCCCATTTTGACACATAATGATGTGAATTTTTAATGAGTATATTTCGCTTGTCTAGTCCCTAATTTTTTGAAGGCTTCAAAGTACATTGTACTTTGGCGTCTGCATTGCCAATTGTTAGTTCAAGGGCAAAGTAGTGTGGCAGCGGGTATTATATTTCAATTTTGTTTAATACGTTTTAAGTAAAATGATGGTTTTATGCTGCAAGGGAGCGAAGCTGCGTGTAAATCTACATTCTTGGCATTTAAATTTAATGCTTAGGTCAAGGATGGATTTTGGTTTTACATATAATACATTTTGTCCTGGTACCTGGTTTTGCCAATCAACTTTAAATTTAATTTAAAACTAAAGTCTTTTCATTGTACTTCAACATTAGTATATACAACTAGAATGATTTTAACATAAAAGTTCCTTAAACTAAACACCAGTTCATTAACAAATCAATCCAATATATGTAACTTAACTATAATAATAAGATAAGGGCTGTCTAAGGTCATGGCTGTCGCTGCAGACACATATGGATCTGTCTCTACATCTATTTTCCACAACAAAGTTCATCGCTTCTTGAACAGCATACACCTCCGCTTGAAACACAGATGCATGCATTCCAAGAGCAAAGTGCAGTTTTGTCCTGCTGGATTCCACGTAGAGCCGAGAGCCGGAGCGAAGCTCGGTCCAGGAGACATCCGTGAAAATGCGAAAACAGTGTTTTCATTTTTCAGAGTTTGACCACAACTGAGCATCTGGAAGCACCATACTGTATCTCTTTTAAAGTACGACTCTTGATGGCATGGAGTCAAGGGGCATGAAGAGAATCGTTGGATCGACATCCTTGCCTTCTCTGTTTTCCAATGCAGGACAGGGGCCGTACCAGTTCCCATTGTGTTTCAACCTGCAGATGGACTTCAAGGCCTCTCCTTGGCTCTTAGCACCAAGTGGTGGTAGACCACTCAGAGCATCTAATACCGGGCCTGAAGTAGTCGGAAAAGCTCCGGAGGAACAGATGCCCACAGTGCGTTGTAGTCTCGATAAGGTCCTCCTGACTCCCACGAGGGAGAGTCTACTCATCCAGACCACTGATGCATAGGTGATCCATAGAACCTTGCTAGGAGAAAGATCCCACGTTTTCCCAAAGACACCTTTGCACTGCCAGAAAGCTTTCAGTGCTTTGGATGTATTTGTTTCAACGAGTGACTTCCAAAGAAGCTTTCTATCGAGAATTACTCCAAAATATTTGATTTCTTTAGATAGTTGGATTGAGACTCCTTTTAGCTTAGGCAGAACGAGTCCATCAAGCTTCCTCCTTCTAATACAGCATCATTGAACGTGGTGAGTAGAGGATTGATCGCCATGATCGGGGTAGCCTCAATTAACTCCAGATGACAGCAGCAGATCCTTCTCCGCCCGCACCGTGAGGATTCTTTGGGCTAGCATTGAACGAATCCACCAGCCCCCGGTCTACAACATATCTACTGGCACAGCTACACATACTGTCGACAGAGGCACTATCAAAAGCCGCCTCTTTATTCAAAAAGATGCCCGTAGCGTAGTCCTTCCTGTCGATGGCCTGCTCTATCCTAGCATCAAGGTTTTGCAGTGCCGACTCGCAGGATTTTCCGCTTTGATAGGCAAGCTGAAATGGCCTGTCCTTGCTTAGAGAAGGCGGATAACACTCAGCATTCTCTTTGTGAATGTCCTGCATTTGCTAGATAAAGGCTATGAATTTTTGGTTCTGATGTTATGAGAAAAATTCGTTCTCTCAAACTGGAGGATATTTTCAGATTTACCAAAGAATAAGGAAAATTCTCACAGGGCCGGCTACCTCTATTCTATCCTATATTTTTCTTTATGTTACTTCTCTTTTTTCCTCCTTTCCTTCCTTTCACTTTCCAGAGCTTTAAACACAATGGGCTTTGCAGCCTGAGTCTTTAAGGAGTTCCCAAATCTATCGGGACTTCTTGGCTCGACTTTTCAAATTTCAAATTTCAAAATTACTGCAGGTGTCTAGTACAAGAATAAATTAAATACGATTGAGGTGTGACGCTATTTGTAAAAATTATAATAAGTTGATTAATTTTGTGCCACGTATTTCCATTCAAAAACGAATACTGTTAAATTCTCCGAATTTTAATTAGTTGCCATATTTACATAGTTTTCTTACTGGAAAAGTATGTGAACGGAACTATTGCAAATCTTGCTATTATGTTTTAACAGTTGAACCGCCGGGACCGTCTAGAATATTAAAAAAAAAATTGTTCTGATAGTATAGGCTTTTAAGAATGTGCCGTCAAATTTTTGAAAGGATTTTCCCAGTATTTTCGATTCTACAGCCGTTTTAGCAGGCAGAGTCTGATTCATCACGCGACCACTCTGAAAACTATAAACTCAATTATCTCAGAAAACTTCTTTCGGTCTGGTGTTGTCAAAAAAACAAAAAACTATTCAACCGAATCGACTGAAATTTTAATATGTTGTTCACAACATCAATGGCTATCGCCCGTACTAGAATCATAATAATATTTCAATTATTTCGTATTTTTTTTCATATTAAAAAACTGAAAACCCCCGATTTGGCACTCTAAACCAAATTTAAAACCGTGCCATTTTATAATTTTTTTTTATTCTAGTACGGGACTACAGTCATGCTGATTAATATTTTTTTGGGTTTTTTGTGTTTCAGATAAATAGAAGAGCCAAAATGGACAACACTGTTCAGGTGCAATTTTTCGGGAAGGTCCATTCCAGCGCCATTTTTGAGATCATTAAAATTACAAACAAAAATTTAGTTTTTATATGTAAAAGAAGTTAACTAAAAAGCCTAAAAAATTAAAATATCGTTTTTAATTTTTTTTATTGTAAAAAAACATCCTGAAAATACCCTAAATTTTCGAGCTCTAGACCACCGCGACCCTTTAAGCAAATCCTTTAGCGCCACAACATTTCACTCCTGTTAGACGGTACATAACATGCATGTAAATGCCAACAGTCTGTTTACGTGTACTCGTATTCTGTTCGCGGTCGTGAGTGTACGAAAATAGCAAATGCATCTCTTGCTACTGAAGGTGCAGTTAAGGTGGGCAAGATATGTTAAAATAAAATCAAGGTCAGACCGGTTCCATTGTTGCCGGTTGAAAGTGGTCTAAAGGGGATTTTTTTCAGTTTTTTCATATAAAAATGCATTGTGCGGGCATACAACTACATATAATATATATGTATGTATATGTATGCAAACATAAATACAATTTATACAGTCGCGTATTTGCTAGTGATTCAACTGGAAATTTTCAGCAAGGAAATGCCAGAAACTGGATGCGAACAATTGGTTTTAAAGTATGTAGTAATACATAAATATATTCATATTGTAGACAATCACTTGGGTACACTCACAAAGGTGCATACTATTGTGTTCAACGCCATGTCATCACAAACATCAACCTTCACTGTAATGGAAGTAACTGTTGTCAAAACCACTTTGTTTGTGCTATCACGGGGGTCATGTAGGGGGTTTTATATACATGCATAGCTTTTAATTACATATTTAATTTCATTTTATGTTTTATAATACATTTTTTTGATTTTTTTGCTCACCGAATGTGGCACCGCCATTGAGATGAGTTACCGGAATCTCTGCACTTATCATTGCCATCTTATTGCTGTTGTTGTAATTTAATGTTTTTGTTTTATATTTTATTTCGTATTGCTGGCGCATGCAATGCAAACTGGTCGTTCGAGTAAATATAATTACTTGCATTCACTTTAACTGAGATTTGAGAAAAATCGTTATTGACAAAGTCACAGTTGAAGCAGCGCGACGAGTTTAAATGCTTATTGAAAGCAAACAAAACGCAATGTCTTGCGCTGAGCAGTAGAACAGACGCTTTACTTAGCTCATAAAATTAAATATACGAATATTGCACTAAAAAACCGGCTATTGCATGTATACTTATATGTACGTAGGCACAGAAAATACTTGGTGCATGTAAATGGGGCTATGTGAAAGGGCGCGAAAAGTGTAAGCCAAAGCACAAAAGCCGAATACAGCAGTGTAATTAGTTTGGCATAATTGTTGCTCTGCCGTTATCCGAAATCTAAACACAGAAAGTCACACGCAACGGTTTATTTTACACAATTTTTAAATGCACTATTATTTATTCATTTAAGGGCCTGCTATTGTACACATGGCTTTTATTTTAAACTTTTCCCACAGCACAGCTGATGCTTTTAGTTGTATTTGTATTTTTATAACTAACGGTAACTTTCGATTCTTATTTTGCAAGTGAAGAATTTTTGTTACATGAAAACCGCTATAGACGATCCGCCACGAACGACCTTCGCTCCTCAACTGTATGACTCACTTGAGCGCGTCAACATTTTATGCTAACATTTCTGCTAACTGCCCACTATATAAATTGGGCGAACAATAACAATAACATAATAATATTTACAACAAACGCACTATTGGCATCTTGAGCGCGTAGCGTCATAGCACTAGGCCATGGTAAAGTTTGTGTTGTTGATTGTGTGAATTTTGATGGTCAGAGTCTCTTGACTGTCTCTCCCGGAAATGCATTATTAACATGATTGCATAGTAGACATATACATAGGTACATATGTGAACATATTCAAGGCGTACATGCGCTGGTGGCCATGCGCTCTGTTAACAACAGCATATAACTATAACATTAGAGCACCGCATAACTAATAAAAAGTAAAAACAGTAAGTACTCTTTGCTCAGGGAGAAACAAACTCACAAAGAAAAACAAATTCACAAGCAAAAACAAACTAAAAAAATACAAACACCCACCTCGTTTTTACGCGAGAGCTTTGCCAGTTATGCGCATGCAAACGAGTGGGGGCCCTGTTTATGTTACTCAAATTGGCAGTTAAAATGAGAGCACTGTCGATAAACATATGTTGGGCATATTTTTGCACTATGTGAGAATTTCCTTGAAGCAACAAGTTTGTCCGTTTGTCCATTGACCATCGCTTGGAATTGACCAATTATTTTATATAGGTATGTCTTAAATGTAACTATTATGTATCCAGTGGTCCAACTTTTTGAGTCATAGATTTTGCTAACACTCTCTTGGGATTTAAAGCTATAATAATGCAGGAAGTTTTGCAATGTCGAATGCGAGTATGAGTAAAAACGAAGTGATTTTAAAGTAATATATGTACTACAGATGCGTCAATATTTGACCAGCATTTGGTTGAACTGTTATAAACATATTTCAAGGGTCAAAGTTTCGTGTATCTGAAATATTAAATTGAGGCTCTATGCTTCAATGAGAGATGAAGGAAACGATGATGAGGATGATGAAAGTATTAAATTATTTGAAACTAAATTGTAGTAACTATTAAGTTTTTTCCTCAAAATATATTATAATATTGTTGGAATAAAGCAAAATTTATCTTCATATCTACAAGTATGTATGTGTATACATATGCAGATACACATATGTAATAAATCTTCCAATCAATTTCTTAATTTTCAAAGAGATAGATGGCAAGGCCGACTAAAATATTTTTTTTTTCATTGAATTTATTATTAAACTGAAATGTGTGACAGATTTTTTCTTTGGATTTGCAATTCATGTTGCATCGCTGGCAAAGAAAAAACAGTTTTTGGAATACACTTTTCTTAGCAATACTTTATACCCATTATGTATTAGAAAATGGTGGCAATATCAAATAATGAAATTTTTTATTCAAACTAATTTAAAAAATTTTCATTCCATATCTATATCTAAGTATTTAACTAAAGTGTTAATGTGCAACAAAAAATTCAGGTTGTAACGCTATCAAAAAAATTGGTTTAATAGATTTTTCATAGAAATAATGTTTAAGGCTGCTGAAATTAATGTTACACATAAACCATTTATATGAAATGAAATTGAGATTTGAAAATTCGAGCCGAGAAGCACCGAGAGATTTAGTAACTCCTAAAACTATCAGGCTAAAAAGCATTTAAAGCTCTGGAAAGTGAAAGGGAGGAAAGGAGAAAAAGGGAGAAGTAACATAAAGAAAAATATAGGATAGAATAGGGGTAGCTAGACCTGTGAGAATTTTCCTGATTCATTAGTAAATCTGAAAATATCTTCCGGTTTGAGAAAACGAATTTTACTTGTTCTCATGACATCAGAACCCAAAATTCGCAGTCTTGCTCTAGCAAATGCGGGACACTCACAGAGAAATGCTCAGTGCTATCCGCCTCCTCCAAGCAAGACAGGTAAATCGGGTCCTCAATGATTCCAATGGTTGTCATATGTTGACCCTATGGATTGTGTCCTGTAATAATACCGACCATCAATCAAACGTCTTTTCTTCCAAGTTTTAGAAGAGTGTTCGACAGTTTTCTATTCGGGCTTATCACAAAACACTTTGCAGTTCTGCGGCGTTCTAGACCGGACTATCGCTCTTTATGTAAATTGCATACATAATCGCTGATCCAATTCATGATTCCTGCAGAATTGATTCCGATTATTGATTCCAGCCCCTGTGGGGTAACCGCTGATCCACAGTTGTCCAATTCATCGGTAATCTCATTTCCCTTAACACCAGAGTGTCCTAGAACTCATATAAGTACAAGCCTGTTTTGTCTTGAAACAGAATTAGGCTTCTTTTTACATTCTTGAACAATTTCTTGGAATAAAATTAAAATAAGAAAAATCATATTTGAAAAATTTTAGTTTTCGTTTTTCATAGAGTGACACATATTCGTATAAACGCACTCTTAATTTTATTTTCACTACCTTCTCTCTCTTTTCTCAATGCATTGCTCACAACATCTTCTAACTTACATTGTTTGTCAAACTAACGGAAATTTAGATTGCATGCAAAATTCAAGTTTCGCTGTTGTTATTATATTTAAATCTTTGTATTTTATATATCATACTAAAAATAAGAACATATTCGTATAAACGCATCAACTTAATTCTTAGTATAGAACTTTTAATAGTTTATTATTCTTTTATTATATATAATATATATTTATAACTGACTGACTAACGCCTCCTCCTATTTGTGGCGCGCGTCTTGGTGTTGTCCCACAAATGGAGTGACCTACAGTTTTAAGCAGACTCCGAATGGCAAATGGTTTTTATGAAGAGCTTTTTCATGGCAGAAATACACTCAGAGGTTTGCTATTGCCTGCCGTATTTCATGGAGGTTTGAACCTACGCACTCCCGAATGGTACTCACGCACTAACTTATTCGGCTACGGCGGCCCAATTTTTGTAATTATTCAATGATAATATAAGAACTTATTTAATGTTCAGCTATCTTGCAGGGTTTGCGCCATTTTGAATGTCAATGTAATAAAATTGTGAAGAAAATATATTACATATTAAATTACGCGAATAGCATTGAAAATAATGAGTTACATTCTTATAAAGGTTACCACAAAGTATTCCATAATATAAATGCATAAATATGTATGTACCAATGTATAAATAGGTGTTTAATAGGTATATTTTTATATTGAAGGAGAAATACAAGCTCATACTCACCAAGTTTTAAGAACAGCAGTTGAAGGAAGAAATATAAAAAACCGTTCGCCGAAAATCTCTCACAATGCTTAATAACAGAGGAAGCGACGCCTGAGTGTATGTACCAGTATATGTTAAGTATGTATGACCACTGAAGAAGACAGACGCAGCACGAAAGCTAAAATTTGAATGTTAAAAGTCATTGACGGTAGGAAATTAAATGTAAATAAACTTTTAATTGCATGCAATTTCATTCTATAATTATTATTTTTCCTTTTGCTGATTTGGTTTCGTGTTTGGAATTTTCATGCACTTTGTATACATACATACACACACATGAATCATGTGCACTTTACAATAAATATAATACTATATATGTTCATGTGCATGTGTGTATGTGTGTGTGAATGTTCACTATGTCAAGAACCCTTTTCGGCACTAAGAAAAAAGAGGCATGGCAGCGATTGGTTTTTTTTTTTGTTTTTTGAAATTATCTCCGAAACATTTAAATTTCTTGTTTAGTTTCTCTCTTCCTCTCTCTCTCTCAGTTTAGTTCTTGTTTGATAAATATTTTGCACCTTTGGATATTACTTAATTGTTTTTTATAATTTTTTTTGTTTACTTTGTGGAATTTTTGTTTTTTATAAAAAATATTTTAGTCTTTAGAAGTAAATCACACTTCGTGTAATTTTTTTTTAATACAAAAATATTTTAGTCTTTAGAAGTAAACCACACTTTGTTTAATTTTTTTTATTTTATAAAAAATATTTTAGTCACATTTCGGCTTATTTTTTTTTTATAAAAATTAGTTTAGTCTTTAGAAATGAACCACACTTTGTGTAATTTTTTTTAATAAACAAATTTTAGTTGTAAACCACACTTTGTGTATTTTTTTTATATAAAAAAAAATGCTTTAGTCTTTAGAAGTAAATCACATTTCGAGTAATTTTTTTACATGAAAATATTTTAGTGACATTTCGAGAAATTTTTGTTTTATAAAAATTAGTTTAGTCTTTAGAAATGAACCCCACTTTGTGTAATTTTTTTTATAAAAAAATTTTAGTCTTTGGAAGGAAAACATATTTCGTGAAATTTTTTCTATTAAAAAATATTTTAGTCTTTAGAAGTAAGCCTTGAGTAATTTGTTTTTATTTTTAAATTTAATTTATTATTTTTTAATATTTTAGTCTTCAGAAGTAAACAACACTTCGTGTAACTTTTTTTGATAAAAAAAATTGTTTAGTCTTCAGAGGTAACCCATATTTCTTTTAATTTTTTCTAATAAAAAATATTTTAGTCGTAGTCGTTTAATGTAGACAACACTTCGTGCAATTTTTCTTTTTTTTTATAAAAAATATTTTAGTCTTTAAAAGTAAATCACACTGTGCAATTTTCCTTCTTTTTTATAGAAAATATTTTAGTCTTTAAAAGTAAATCACACTGTGCAATTTTCCTTTTTTTTATAAAAAATATTTTAGTCTTCAGATGTAAACCACACTTCGTGCAATTTCTTATCCTTTGTTGACTAGAATCTGTGTTTGCTGCACTTTTGTATTATTTACATTCATTAATTTTCTCTTTACTAGCAAAACTGTCGTCCTTCTTCTCTAGGCGCAGTTCTACAAATTATTCCCTTTTCACTTGACTGGCCTTATTCACGCGCGCGTATATGTACCGTATCTTGTTTATTCCACAAACGTTTATGACTTGAAATACACTTTTAATGCATTTCAATTTTATACTGATACTCATTTGACTCGCACGAAGATGGGCGCACTCAAATCGGACGACAAAAGTGAATCAATAAAGTTTAAAGTAAATAAACTCGCACGTACTCGTACGAGTACATATATAACTAGAAAACCAATCTACGTGAAATGCAATTTTCTTATTTACTTCGCATAGCTGTGTGTGTGTCCGTGTGTGTCATGCTTTATGAAGCGCTTAAAAAATTATAATCTTAGATGGAAAGAGAAATAATAGACTTTTGCTAATTTTTTGCATTTTATTCTACTTGTTTGCAAACAGGTATTACAATTATTCATATAGGCCAAAGAGCAATGCACTTAAAGAAATTGTAGCGATTAAAAATGAATCAGAAGAAGTTTACAATATCCAGCTCTTTCAATGACTGCCTGCCCGGTAAGTGCTATGAGTAGATGCCAAAGTAGTTGATAGCCTTAGGTGTTTTGTGAGTTGCGTACTGCTACTCTACTCTATCGGAGCGCATTAAAGCCCTAGCCGAGCAGGTACTGGGTGAATATCAATGGGTTTCAGACCAAACAGATCCGTAATAGATTAAGCTTTTCTATTGGTTTGGGGAATAAGTTGATAGCATTTTTATGTTTTCGTTTATTTTCCAACAATTTGTTTGCTGTTTGGCCAAGGGTAAGTATTCATTCGATAGAACTCTTTCTGCTCTACAGAACTGTGTTAATTGTATTTTTGAGTTATTTAATTTTTTATTAATTTAGAGGCTTAGAAATGGAATACGAAGGAGGCAAAAATCAACATTTTTGACACCTGCACTTCTTTGCTCTTTCCATTTCATCGAGGTCAAAACGCTGCCGAAGCATCTAGCCACATTTGTGACGTGTTGGGAGAAGGTGTCGAAGGTGAGTCTACAGCACGGAAATGGTTTGCAAAGAGAATTTCAAAAATGGCGACTTTGACGTCGATTACACGCCGCGCAGCGAGAGGCCTTCTGAATTCGATGCAGAACGTCTCAAATCACTCAAACCTCAAACCTTGAAGGAGAACGATTGCCAAACCAGTCTTGAATGGGAGGAAACAATGAACTGCGATCATAAAAGTTCATTCTCATTCAACTTCATTCAACGGGATTTACTGAATAATTGGGAGCCTAGAAGTCTCACGAGCCCAACGAAAAAAAAGCAAAGAAAGTCGCCTTCAAATTTCTTCTCAGCATCTCGCCCGCCATTGAGCAACACGCGGCCATAAACAGAGCTTTTTGTACGGAATCGTCACGCGAGATTAGAAATGGTGTCTGTACATCAATATGAAGCAAAGAAAGGAATGGGTGGTTCCAGGTTAAGCATCGTCATGCGGTACCAGCTGGTGGTAGCAGCGGAAGAGGAAGGTCTCCTCTGTGTTGGAAAAATCAGATGGAGAAGAACTTGGCTCAACTTGGTGTGTGCGACTGGCGCCGGTTAGCATGAGAAAGAAACGAGTTTGTTAAACTCGGCGAAAATCGCTTAAGCGCTTATCGCTTTAATCAAGAAGAAGAAGAAGGTTTCTCCTTAAAGTTTCTGCGAATAGCCCAAAAACTGATTGCGGTGGCTTGATTATCTGTCACGATCAGTTTCACGTTGTGTTAAGACCCGTTAAAGGCGACGCGGAATACTAGGGAGTACCCTCTCTTCTTCATATGACACCACCAGCTGGTACCGCATCGAATACGCTGGATCTTTATTCGCTGCGCTATGTCTATGTCGTCGGAAAACTTATACAGCTCATTTTTACAAAATACGCAATGATTTTTATGTTAAATATTTTTTGTTTATTGTTTTATAGTTCATTCAATATAATAAACCATTTAAATGAAAATTTGAAACTTTCATAAAAACATTAACAAACTAAGATTTTTTTAGCGACATTAGCAGTTTTATAACTATTTCAATTTCAGTATAATAAAATGAAAATGTGAAGCGACTCGAAATCCACATTGATTTTTGGTATTTTTTTTTTTGCTAAGATTCTTGCGAATGGTTATTTTTTTCTAAAATTTCAGGCATCCTTACCAAAACTCAATGTGTTGTTGTTGTCGTAACAGTGTTTATTTTTAGCTGCTTCACACTTGCATTATTCACTTATATTTAGAAGCAGTTCCGGAGTGCGGAAAAAAATTATTGAGAAGCTGGGTGGGTTTTTCTAGTTTTTTCGAGGAAACTTATCAGTCAGGTAGAGGTATTTTACTCATCAAGGCTTCAAACATATAAGGGCCATTATTTTTGAAAAGTTAAGTCTATAGAGAATATTTTTGTTTTTTAATTTATTTACATGCTGGGTGGGTTTTTCTAGTTTTTTCGAGGAAACTCATCTGCCAGGCATACGTATATTCCTCATCAAGACATCAAACGTTTCATAAGAGATCAAATATGGCCCTCATATTCTCTTTAAAAAGTTAAAATCTCATCCGAAACATTTTATAAGTCTTTAGAGATTCTAAATATCTCCAATGCAATATTTTTATTCTCCATGTACCAAAGACTTTTCAAGAAATACGGCATAAACCGCAAATGAATCGCAGCAAAACTGAAGTTCATAGAATGAGAAAAAATTGTATTTATGAAAAAATTACACTAGTCATATACAATTTCTACTCGCACATGCCACACATAGTACCTACTCATCTGTATTATGTAAACTGAGGGCAGCAGAGCGAATCATTCTGGTTTTCGCACTTTTCTCATCTCTCATTTCGCAACCCCTCCTATCGCAATTTTACCGGTACTGAGGCATGCGAGTGCTATTTACAAGTATCATAGTTGTTGGGAGCTAAAATACTCGTACAACATTTTAATATTGCACAACGGGTTATGTTTGAGTTAAAATGAGAATTGAATAGTCAATATTACTCGCTAAACGGTATTGAGTGTCACTGGAAGGAAAACTGCATCGTTTCATTGGACCACAGAGGTTAAGAAAGCTCGAATTCAATTAAATTCATTTACACATACACATATACATGTATGTATACATAGGTAAGTGTTCATAAGTGTCATAAGTCATACTTTTATCTTCTACATAGATCGCTGTACATTCATTTTATGTGTATGTAAGTGCTCAGTTACTTGTAGTTGTTTGCTTTATGCGCATGCGCGTATGACCAATCTGTCGTCGTCACGTTTGAATCAAGTTAAAAGTTAACTTCAAATTCAATTTTAACTTTTTTATTAAGAAACATAGTGTGGCAATATAAGAGTAGTAGTGCACATGACGAAGTAATTACTTTTTTTTTTTAATTGTACAATTAATGCAAGATAATTTCACATTTTATGATTTGTTTGTACTTTACACTTTCTGTTGCATAAATAATATTTTTTTGTGCTATCTCCAGGCCACTTTTTATTGTAATTGGCGTAATTGTACACTTGACAATATATTTGAATTTATAAAAAGTATAATTTCAGTTTCTTTTTCTTTTTATTTATAAAATTTTGTTTTTGTTTACTATTTATGTAATTTTTATTCTATTTTATTTTAGATTATTTTGTTTTAATTTATTTTATTTTAATTTATTGTATTCTCTTTTAGTTGTTATTTAAAATGTTTCATTTTATTATACAGGGTGTGCCAAATCAAACTTACTAATGTTAAGAACAAATAACTTTTTTATTTTTTGACATATTTATTTTTCTCTTTTTGTGGGCTGTAATTGAATTGTTGGAAATTTATTATGGAACCCTACAGTACAACACGGCGCGTTAAAATTATCGAGTTTTTCGATTCTTGTCAACGATCAATTGTTTTAACGCAGCGTAAATATCAGCATATGTCGGAAGAAGCGCATTTCCATTTAAATGGTTATGTCAACAAACAAAACTGTAGATTGTGGGGCTCTGAAAATCCAAGAGCAACACACCAACATTACTTGCACCCATCTAAATGTACAGTTTGGTGCGGTGTTATGGCCACTAGAGTTATCGGTCCATATTTCTTCGAAAATGAGGATGAAACGCCGGAATCGATTTCAGGAGCTTCTTACAGAACATTGATTGAAAACTTTTTGCGGCCAATGGCGGAGCAGTATCCTAATTTGTGGTTTCAACAAGATGGAGCAACTGCTCAAACTGCTACGCAAACTATGGACCTGCTGCGTAGTAGTAGTAGATCTTATTTGGCCCACCCTGTACTATTTTTTTGCATTTTGCACGTTTTATTTTTTTTTTTTTATTCCAGAGTATTTTATTTAATTTTTTTAATTTGTTTTTACCTTAATTTTATTTAAGTTCATTTCTTTTCTTTTTTATTTTATTTTTTATTTGGTTTTGTTTTGATTATTTTTTTACATTAATTTTATTTCAGTCCATTAATTTTACTTTTGATTTTTATTGTTTTGTGTCATTTTGTTTATTGTTTTACATTTATTTTATTTCAGTTAATTTTTTTTTTTGCATTAATTTCATTTCTGTTTATTTTATTTTTTATTTATTTTTTTAGATCAATTTTATTCCACTTCATTTAATTTATTTTTTTACATTAATTTAATTTCAGTGTATTTTATTTAATTTTTTTATTTATTGTTTCAATATGGGAATAAGTTGCCGCCCTCGTAAAAGAGGTATCGCTGCTGATACTATTTTTGTGTTCGCTCTAGAAAGAATTACTTTTTAGCTGACGTCAAAAATGTCTGCATTCGTCCTGAAAATACAGCATTTGCGGGAAGTCATGCTTCATTATTACCTTTTAAAGAAAAGTGCAGCGATTCAAGGAATAGGAGCAGGAAAAATGGGGCCTAGAGCACACAAACCGCTAACACTTAGTACAGATACCACGATTTTCCATGCCGAGCTCTTCGCCATAACGGAAACAGTGGAAATCATATCCAAAAGAGGGTTCGAGAAAGTACAAATTAAAATACTTTCAGACAGTCAATCGGTTCTCAAAGCCTTGAATAGCTTCACATTCAAGTCAAAAGTCCCAGTAGAGTGTAACAATGCACTTAACAAACTGGCCACTCAACATCAGGTGTCACTGCTTTGGGTACCAGGACATGAGGGACACGAAGGAAACGAGAAGGCAGACTTTTATGTCAAAAAAGGGGCAGAAGGGCTATTTATTCGGGGTTGGTCCAATTTGGCTTTGAAAAAAATAGTATAGAAATAAAAAATTTATCCAAACCAGAATCAGGGAACACTGGAACGGCACAAACGGCCTCAATCACTCCAAAAGGTTTTTGAACTTCAATGCCAACAGAGCAAAATCTGCTCTAGCCCCAGTTAAAAAGTGCCTCAGATTACTCTGTGAAGCACTTTCAGGCCACTTTGCCTGTAATAAACACTTTAACACAATAGGGTTATCTAGTACAAGATCATGCAGGTTCTGCTGTGACGAAGAGGAGTCTATGGAACACTTAATCACCAACTGTGTGGCATTAGGCCACAGGAGACACAGAATCCTGGGCTCGTACCTACTAAGGGAGGAAGACCTAATATACAATTGCTCCCTCCTAAGGAGCTGGTTCGATTCCTTGGTATACTAAATAATTATAATTAAGTATTATAATTAGGAACGAAAAATACATCAATCTGGTCGCAGTGCATAAAAGCCCTTAACCTAACCCATTAAGATTACAGTAATCAGGCTCAATCAAATACAACTTGTGAAGAGTGATTTCAACACTTCCAAAGTGGCAATTTCGACGTGAGTGGTAAAGAAAAAATTCGAAGATACTCAATTATAACAATTTTTGGATGAAGACGCATGTCGAACCCTCGATGATATGTCTAAACATTTGGATGTTGGCAAATCAACCGTCGGAAAACGTTTGCACGCGATGGGAATGGTCTAGAAAGCAGTTAACTGGGTGCCACATCAATTGAAGGAGAGGGATATCGAGAGACGTTTGGTGACGTAAGAGATGCTTCTTGAACGGCAGAAAAGAAAAGGTTTTCTGCATCGCATCGTCACTGGCGATGAAAAATTAATCTATTATGACAACCCTAAACGCCAAAAATGTTGGAGCCTGCCAGGTGAACAAGGTCCATCGACACCCAAAATAAAAATAAAATGCAAGCTTCAAAGGTTATGTTGTGCATCTGGTGGGATCAGAAGAGTGTCATCTATTATGAACTCCTTAAACGATTTGAAACCATCCCTGGCAATCGTTACCGAGTACAGAACTCAATCGAACTTTCAAAGAAAGGTTGCCGGAATGAGACGGTAGACATGAGAAACTAATTTTGCTGCATGACAACGCCAGGCCACATGCTGCTAAATCGGTCCAGAAATATTTAGAGAGACTGAATTAGGAAGTCTTGCTCCACCCGCCTTATTTGTCAGACATTGCACCTTCAGATTACCATCTGTTCTGATCAATGCAGTCAGCCCCTATTGGAGAGCGGTTCACTTCTTACGAGAGCGTCGCAAACTGATTCAATGAATGGATCAAGTCAAAATAACCGGAATTTGTCGTCAGAGGAATCCGTATGCTGCCTGAAAGATGGAGTAAAGTTGTAGGTTCCAATGGTACATAATTCACATAATATCATGAATATTTTTAAAATATCTTTTAACTTGTTTGTTTCACTTTTTTAAATCATTTTATTTCTGTTATTTGATTTTAGATTTATTTTATCTCTTTTTATTTTTTGTTTTTAATTTAAGCTATTTTTCACACAATTTTTTCATTTGATTTTATTTTTGAATGTTTTCCAATTCATTGTTACTTTATTTCATTGTATTCATGTTATTTTTGTTGCAACTAATTTCATTTTATATTATTATTATTATTATTATTTCAATATTATTATATTTTTTTATTTTATTTTATATTTTTATTTATTTCTATTTTATATGATTTTATTTACGTTACCTGGTTCTTTGTTTATTTTATCTTATTTTAATTTTGTTTTATTTCTTTTCATCATATTTTATGTGATTTTCTTTAATATTATTTTTGTCTTTTTGTCTATATCATCCACAAGGGTAATAAATTGTTTCTATGTTGGGAATACGCACTTAGTAAATATGTATACTCGTTTTATTGGCAAGAAATCGCAAATCCAAGTCTCGTTCTAGTTCACTTTTCAATAACCGTTTGGCATAGTGCCCCGCTTGCGATTAAAACGTGTTGAACTAAATACTCAAGGGAGACCCAATTATTTCTAAGTAGCTACAATAATTGGTATTTCGTAGACTAATTTCTATGTTTTAAAATTGTGAAATGGTGTGAAATGGAAAAGAAAAAAGTAGTCCTATAGAATTGTAGGTATATGAATAAGCAAATATGTATAGGTATATGCTTGCACATACATACATACATAGTAAATATTATGTAGAGAAGTAAAAAAAATCCAAAGTGATTGCTATATATACATTTTGCACCCCATTACCTATTCACACAAACAAATTAATTTGTATTTACTTTAATCGCTTCTACGTACATTTGGCGTCAAAGCCCTTTCGGTCGAGCACTTACTCGCAATTACCTGTCCTCGAGTAAGTCCGCCCGATTCATTTGCATTTCACTTGTTATACATTGCAATTCAAGTGCGAAACTAAGCGAGAAATGATGGAATTGTTTGCGGTTAAAATAATGGCGAAATTCATCTAGTAGAAGCAGCTTTACACTGTAGACGGTTGTGCAACAATTACAAAAACCAATGGGCTTTCGCAACTTCTTTTTCTTAGGAAATGAGGCCTAAGATATTTTAGTCGGCTTCAAATAACAATCGTAACCCTAAAGGAAGTCTTTCTATACTTACGAGGTGTATTCAAATAATAAAGAGAATTTTCATTTTTCTCAAAAAATTTTTATTTGTTCATAAATTTCTATTCTCCTTCAATTAATCCCCCTCAGATATAATACACTTGTGCCAGCATTTTTTCCAATCGTCGAAGCATTTCTGATATGCACCTTTTGGTATGTCTTTGGTATGTCCTCTCTCAATCGGCGTATTTATTTCCAAACCGTCCTTTCATGGTTCTCTTCAATCTTGGGAACACAAAAAAATTGGAAGGAAACAAATTTGGTGAATACGTTGGCTGAGACATGATAATGGTGTTGTTTTTGGCCAAATAATCTCTTACAAGCAAAGATGAGTGAGCAGGTGCATTATCATTACGCAAAATCCCTACATTTTTTTCACAATTCCGGACGTTTCTTTCGTAATACTTCACGGAAACGGCACATAACTTTAGAGTAATACTTCTTATTTACCGTACGACCTTGTGATACGAACTCCTGATGTACTACGCCATAGTAACCGAAGAAAACAATGAGCAAAACCATAACATTTGAGCGAACTTGGCGTGCTTCTTTTGATTTTGGCTCTCCTGGACTCTTCCAGTGAGACGATTGGGCTTTTTTTTCGATGTTATAACGAAATACCCATGATTCCTCACCAGTTATGACCCTTTTTAAGCAAATTTGGGTCATCGCTGGCGTCATTCAAATTCAGCAATTTTAGAACGAACTCCATTGTCACACGCTTCATGCCCCATATTTCCCAAAAGATTGCATGACATGAGCCAACCGTTATGCCGACATCCTCAGCAACTTCTCTAATTGTGTCGACGATTCTCCATAACAATTTTTTTCACTTTCTCAACATTTTCATAGGTTGTTGATATGCTGGGGCGTCCAGAGCGAGCGTTGTCATTCACATCCTCTCGACCTTCTGTGAAAAGCTTGTACGACTTATAAACATTTTTTTGACTTAGACTCTCCATTCAACTGTCAACATTTGAAGTGTTTTTGAGCACTTAATTCCATTTCTTACACAAAATTAGATGCAATTTCTTTGATCCATTTTTTTTCGATAACAGAAAATCAACGGAACACGCAAAACACTTGTGTTATTTAAGCCTCTCATAAACAAACCAAATTTGCTAAAAAGCAAACAAACCAAATATTTATTTCTTAAACCGTGGGCATATCTTCGAGACGAGTGTACCAGCATAAAAAAAAAAATAATCGAAAGTCGAATGTACGTAGCCCGCGTAGTTTGAAAATTCACCTTACTTTTTGAACACACCTCGTAGTATATCAAAACACCAACAGTTATAGACTCGATTTTTGCAGGATCACATTGTTTTTGTCCATTGTCATGGTATTAGAAAGCAAGCGGAACCGATCTCATGAGCTTTCCAAGCGCTACTCTAGTGGATCTTATTACCATTAACGCCTTTTCGACGATATTTTATGTAGGACATACTGGTTACTGCTCAATGTACACCCTCGCTGAGTTCGAGCAAGACATTTTCCACTTATATTCCCCCTTCTCCTGATAACCCGCCACCCCTGGCATTTAGATACAGGGCCTGGTGAACTTTTGCACAGATGGGTTGATGTTGGACGGAAAGGTTGGTGGAGAAGTATTTTGCGAGGCGCTCGTCATCAACCTCAAATTCAGCCAATCGGACCACTGCAGTATTTTCCATAGAAAGGTAGCCGCGATCAACGAAAAAGTTGAATAGTGGCTTGCTTGTGTAACTACTCTATGGAACAGACGCTGCGGAGTTTGTGTTTGGGCTTGAAGCTTATTTGAAGGCAGCATCTTCTCACTTTATCGATGCTGTTGGCGTCCTTGTATAATTTAAGCGGAAGATTGTAGAGCCCATTGCTCATCTCCACTATGAACAAATACAGGACCTACTGCTTATCCTGGACAGCTTATTGGTTATTACTAACTTATTCGCAACTAACCTCTATATCTAGAGGTCCTTCACCATCCGCAACCTATGACCCGTCCGGTAACCTTCAGCTAAGTTTTCACGAAAATAAATCATTTCCGCTATTCCAGAAGGAGTACTAATAGTTGAGTCAAAGAATAATATAGCTTTAGTAGCTGACGAGCTGCCCTGTGGGCTTAGCATTTCCAATAAAAAGATGCATCGTCAGTTCGATGCTGAGTCCGATAGGACGCATGTCTGCCTGTCGGCATATAATTTAACCTGGCTTACAAAAAAGCCAACTACCATAAAATCACTTATATGAGTAATATGCTTACGATGTTTTATTTGGTGTATTGTATAAAATACTTAATCTCACCATGAACGATTCGTCGCACATAGGCAAGATCGTTGCCCAAGCGAGGGTCCACTTCAGACATCCTTCAGACAACTGCTGCAGAAAGGAAGGACTAGAAGCAATACCCAGTCTCACCGCGTAGATACCTTTCGGACAATGTGCAGAAAAGGCACCCACAAAGAGCTGCGGTTTTGTTAGCCTAAGAAGTTCTCTCAAACGCCTTCCAACTACCCATATCCAGAAGGATATCACAACTTTGCATGTTCGAGCACTAATCCAGCGATCGCTGAGTTGTCGCGAGTCCCACCTTTCCAGGAGCAGACCACAGGTTTTCCAAGTAACCTAGGAAGGGAACGCCATTGTAGGGAAAATTAATTCGTGAATAACAGTAAAGTAAAAAACATTACTACAATAAAATGAGTAATTCTATCAAATTCACTGGGAGCAGGGTAGGGGCTAAGTAATGTCGCCACCTTCTGTATTCGTTCTACCTAGGGAAAATACATCTCTCTGTGTTTCACAACAGTAAGAGAGCGGGAGATGCAATCCCATTGCTCTCGTCAGTTGCGATGTTGAAAAGTTTTTTGTGGGAGTGGCAGTGTAAGGAAAGAAAGTAGATGTTAGAGGTCGAGCTTTCCTATGTTTTAAGCGAATACTCTTTCTTACACAATGCCGCTGCAGATTTTGGCAGTAACAGGAAAGTGATCGGTCCTGAGTTTAAGTGCGCATTATCGTAAGCAAAGTATTCGTCCCGCACTGTCTGATCGATTTGATAGATTTTTTATACAAACTCTCTGTTAAATGGGTGTATTTTTTTTAGGGTCCGTATAAATCAGGCAATTTGTTTGCGGAGATTTTGAAAAGTTGAATTTTTGACTGCCAACAAACGGACTCTTCTTGTCCACTGTACCGGGAAATACAATAAACTTGATAGGGATTCTGGGAGTCATCGATTGGAGATCATGGCGACAAAGTCTTGCACTATAAACGCAAGTGTCAGTTTTAACAGTTTTTCTTGCCCTTACCCGTCCATAGTGCACGGGTCGTGTTAACATTTTATATCATTAGAAATGCTTTTTATGAGCCTACACCTAAACAAAACCTATAGTTCGCTCATATTTTCAGAGAATTCATACGCGCGTAAATACCATTTTTAAACTACGTCAATTATTTGCATAAAATTGTTTGGACATTATTTCATTGCGCGCGAGTTGCCAATTTCATTACCATATTATTACCCAGACAGCGACTAATTGGCGATCACGGATAATAACATCCTCCAATCCTAAAAACTAAACCGGTTTTTATTTTTCTTAATATTATGGCATTGTTTTAGTATCCGAGTTGTTGTTAATAATAAATATTAAAAAACAATTGCACTGCACAGGTGGCTTAAGCGAAACAAAAAGGTTCAAACCAATTAAATGGGAAATGTAATTGCATACGAGGACCATCATAAAGGCTGTATAATTTAGTTGGAGAAAATTATTAGCATATTTACAGTTTTTTTTTATATTTTTATTTTATTTTTTATTTGCAATATTTTTTATTTCCTCTATACAATCTATTCTTTTAAAGTTTTTTATCCATAGTTTGTAGATTCAGCTTTAAAAACCTTTAAGGGGGGCCTCTTATCAGTCGGCTTCAAAAACTGCAATCGATAGATACATATATTATATGAGAATATGCCCTCAAAATTTTATAGCGGAATTCAAAGTGATTTCGGAGTTACAGGCCTGTGCACCGTCCCTCGTGTGAGTATACTGTCTACCTTCTGAAAACTATGAAACACGTTTTCTCAAAACCATGTTTTTGAAAATGGCGGGTAAGATTTAAAAAAACGACGAAAGTTATGGTTTCAAACCGATAATCTATATAAAGATAATTAAAATGCGCAACTAATTAAATAACCAAATACAAAAGAAAATTCATTTTTTTATGGTATTTAACACCTTTTTTGAAAAAAAATAGCGAAAAAAAGCACTTTCTTTTCAATAATTAATTGTGTGTTCATTTTTTCATATTTTTATACATACGGGAAAGCTTGCTAAATTTAGTGTTCCAGGTGAAAACTACGACCGCAATCTTACATGCCGTTTTACTAGCGCGCAACGAGAAGCTGTGCGAGATCTCTCATATATCCGCCATTTTGTTTTTTATTTATGTTAAAAAATTGTTTATTACTCTTTAATCATGCCTTCAAATATATGCAAAAGATTATTCCTGTGTGTCGCTTTTTTCGCCTCGAAAAAAAATTTAGAAAAAACACCTTTTTTTGAAGCCACTGATAAGAGGCCCTCCTTAACGGTTGTTTTCTCTGACAAAAAAGAAATTTCTTAACGTCTTGTTAACGAATATATGCCAATCAACTTCTGACAGAGCTTACCAGAAGATAAGCTGCCGATCAGCTGACAACCAACCATCATGTAAAACTTATTCAATAACTTAATTTCCGAGAATTCTCTCTCAATGAGAAAAATATCAAAAAAAAAAATACCAGTCTAACGGTTAAACGCGGTAGAAGTGAAACCTTCCGTAAAACAAACTGAGAGAGAATGAGACGAAAGCAGCATTAGGAGCGGGATAATTATAGGTTCATTATAATATTGCTATAAAGTTCATATTTTATTTTCTTCATTTTATTATTATTCATCCTCAATGTTTTCAATTTCAACAAATGATACGAGTGGCTTATGATATCTAAAATATGATACAAATGCTTTGGTTTCGATGTTGTCAACATATCTTTGAAATACCGCGTCAATTGTTGTTTTTGATCGTGTTGTCGATTCAGTGCGATTTTTTTTCTGTCGATATTCACGACACTTTTCTGCATTATTTTTCGGCATAATTGCGGTAAATATTTAAAAATGAAAATATTTACGGATATAAAAATACGGCCGCAATACAGCACACGCGGTTGCTATTGTGAGCGTCGTAACGCGTATATTATATTATATTACACAGACGTACTAACATACACACAAACATTCGTAGGACGCTTAGTCTAAGCAAGTATTAGGTAGTGTAGTATAGGTATACATAATGCCTTCTCGCTCACCGTGGCTCCATAATACGCAGGCGCGCACACATACGTACTAGCATATATACAAACATTACCCCAGCGGGTTAAGGGGTTAGAATTTTTCCGCGGTTATGGATGCCTGTCGTAAGAGGCGACTAAAATCCACCCCCCAGTCTGTTAGTTATGAGCATTAACTCAACTACAATAGACTGGGGGAAACAGGTATGGTAAACGGCGGGGGGGACCCCATTAAGATCGAGACCAGTAAGATCTTAATTATGGCAAACTGGAATGGAAAGGAATTTAGTTCGACATGGGCTGGTTACTGTGTTATTCTAGGACTTCAGTAGGCAAGGGTGGTACTTTGCCGAAATGGCTCCTGGGTTAATGTCACGGTAGCCCCCGTCCCGGTCAAACCTTGACAGGCCTCAGGTAACGCTCTCTAAGCGTCACCATTCACTTGGTCGTGTAGGTTCAGTTGAATTTTTTCCTGGTTAGTGCTGACCCGGCTCTGAACACATGTACCCATAAAGACATGTGTCAACCCTCGCATGGCCTCCCAACATAGTATATACAACCATGGGGTTATATGGCAACTACACTACGATTAGAGATAACGGACCTGAGTGGGGACCCTTTTAAAATGGAGACACAACTACACACTAAAACAACAACATTACTAAGTGGCAATGAACCAGACAAAAAAAGCGGGAGCAATAACGGCAGTAGAGATAATGAGGTCGGATTGGCGGAAGCCAATGCATTCCGGAGGACATCAAAAACTCTCAGATCTCCCGTTCTTGCTGCTGCATGGCACGAAAATGAGACTGAGGCGATGAAAGATAATATCGCGAACAGCGTGGATAGTAAGCGAACGGCATTCTGCGGGCTAGGCGAGAAAATACGTAGCCTAGTTGAAATGCTGGAGGAGGGCAAAAGGCGTTCTATACATCAGCCTATGAGAGATGCCATAGAGAGTATCAAGGCACTATACGAGCTGGCAGCCATTGAGCAGGGAGACCAAAAAGCCAAAAAGGTAATTAGGAAAAGCAGCGGTTCACAAACATCCCCATGGCTAAGGCACAACCCAGACCCCAAGAGGAAACTGGATGGTGCGGTTTCGACTCCAAAACCTAAGCGGACTAACTTGGGCAAGAAAGGAACAGGTGTACAGCAGGTTACTGGAACACCATCTACCTCCACCACACGGAGGGATACAAAAAAAGCGGATGCAACTCAGTGGAGAACGGTGGCTAAGAAAACCAAGCCAAGGGATGCAAGACCAAGGAGAGTTAGACCTGACGCGATAGTGATAGAAGCGGATGCAACTCAGTGAAGAACGGTGGCTAAGAAAACCAAGTCAAGGGATGCAAGACCAAGGAGAGTTAGACCTGACGCGATAGTGATAGAAGCGAAGGGCGAAACTTCCTACGCGGAAATACTGAAGTCAGTAAATCCGACCCCAAACTCGGAGAACTTGGCAAAATGGTCTCAAAAATAAGGCGAACACAAAAGGGTGAAATACTCATCCAGCTATCAAATGCGGGTGAACAAACCAAGGAGTTCACCTCAATAATAGGCAAGGAGAGGAGAACGAGGGGCGGTACGGAGCCTAACACAAAAAAAGGTTCTCGAGTGTAAAGACATCGACGAGATCACTACCAAAGAAGACATCATAAGCGCAATATACGATCAATTCGACATTGGGGCATCTACCGTAGAGGTAGTAAATATACGAAAGGCGTTCAATGGCACACAGACCGCAGTCCTAAGCCTGACAGAAACAGAGGCGAATAAAATTCTCGCTGCTGGACGAGTCAAAGTGGGCTGGCTAAACTGTCGGATCCGTGAACGCCTAATACTAACTCCATGCTTGGAGTTTGGACACATTCGGCGAGACTGCAAAAACAAAGCAGTTCGTTCGAAACAGTGTAGAAAGTGCGGCGTGGAAGGCCACATCGCAAAAGAATGCAGCAAGGACCGAGAATGCATGCTCTGCAAAGCCAGGGATGGGTCCAATTTTAAGCATATAGCGGGCAGTGGTAGATGCCCAGTTTTCAAGAGAGCTCTGAGTGGCCAAAGGAGATGAGAGTTATCCAGATTAACTTAAATCACTGCGAAGCAGCACAGGACATGCTTACTCAGATGTCAATAGAGCAGAGAGCAGAGGTAGTCTTAATATGCGACCCCTTTAGGGTTAAAAAGGACGCAGCGAAGACATGGAAACTGTCATTTGGACGCGCAAGCACCCTCTCCAAGAGATTTATGATCAAGTGGGGGGCTTCGTAAGAGCTAAAGTGGGCAACATTTATATGTGTAGCTGCTATGCCCCGCCTAGATGGACGCGAGAGCGCTTCGAAACGTTTCTAGATGACCTCACGCGGGACGTCGAAGTTAGGTCGCCAGTGGTAATTGGCGGTGATTTCAACGCATGGGCTACCGAGTGGGGTAGTAGACTTAAGAACGCCAGAGGACGTAGCCTGCTAGAAACCATTGCTAGAGTAGACATTAGTATCACAAATAATGGTCGCGCGCTTACATATCGCAAGGCCGGTACGGGATCCATTATTGATCTAACACTTGTCAGCAGTTCACTTTTGCAGAGAATCAAGTGACGATTAAGTGAGAAATTCACTCACAGTGGCCATCAGGCAATTCTATTCGAACTGTCAAAGAATAAAAGAGTACGCGCAACTAACCAGTAGGACCAAGGTGGAATGACAGAAAGATGGACACCGAGGCCTTTGGATACGCACTAAACGATCAAAGTTTAGAGCGAGGTACAGCAAGTGAGCAAGCTCGGCAACTAAAGAGCATTTTGTCTAAAGCTTGCGATGCGGCAATGCCACTAAGAAGGCCAAATCGACAAGGAGCGCCCTGCTATTGGTGGACTGAGGAGATAACGCAACTGAGACGGATCTGCCTGCAAGCGCGGCGTAAAATGCAAAGGACCAGGGGCAGAGCTTGCTATGAAACGGTGCTAGCGCACTTTCGAAAGGCAAGGAAAGCACTGCAAGAAGCCATTAAAAAAAGTAAAGTCGAGAGCTTTAAGCAACTGTGCAACGATGCGGACATAAACCCATGGGGTATTGCATACAAAATGGTATTAAAGAAACTGGCGGGACAACGAGCTCCATCAGTCGTATGTCCAGTTATTATTAATCGAATTGTAGTGACGCTATTTCGCCAGGGACCGAGTATAGATAGATTAGAATCTGCAGATACCGTAAACACCCAGCAGATTCCAATCGTATCTGCAATAGAGATTATGGAAGCGTGCAAGAAAATCGGCGACCGAAAAGCACCGGGGCCGGATGGCATACTAAATGTAGCCCTTAAGGCGGCTATTCGCTTGAAATATTTGTTGCAGTACTACAAAAATGCTTAGACGAAGGTGTTTTTCCTACACAGTGGAAATTGCAACGACTTGTGTTGATACCAAAAGGAAAAGGAGCAGCCGATGATCTGTCTTCGTACCGGCCGATTTGCCTACTGGACACCACAGGCAAAATACGCGAGCGTATTATTTGCAATAGACTATTGCCTATACTAGAGGAGAAGGGAGCATTGAGTACAATGCATTTTGGCTTCCGGAAAAACCGTTCGACGATTGATGCAGTTACTACGGTTGTCAAAACGGCTATTAAGGCAATAGAAGGAAAGCGGTGGCGTTGGGGCACCAAGGAATACTGTGCTGTAACCACATTGGATGTCAAAAACGTCTTTAATTCGGCAAGCAGGTCGCACATCTTGAATAGCCTGTATGAAATTGGCATTCCGGCGTATCTTCTCAGGATATTAAGGAGTTACTTCTCTGATAGAGAACTGATGTATGAGAGCAGTGCTGGAACAAAAAGGTACAAAGTTACTGCTGGCGCGCCACAGGGATCGTTCCTAGGTCCTGTACTCTGGAATATCATGTACGACAAAGTCCTTCGCTTACCGGTATCCAGAGAGGTAAGAATAATAGGCTTTGCGGATGATATAGCGATAGTGACAGTGGCTAAGCACATACAGGAAGTGGAGTAGATTACAAATGGAGCGATAAAACAAGTGAACGATTGGCTCGAACAGGCGGGACTCAAACTGGCAGAGCAAAAAACGGAGACGGTTCTGATAACAAGTCGGAAAAAAGTCGAAATACCTAGGAGTTATGATAAATTGTAGGTTACATTTTAAGGCCCATATTGACTACGCGGTAGAGAAAACCGCTAACATACATGCGGCACACTCAAGGATCCTACCTCACATAGGTGGTCCTAAGCCAACTGAAGGAATTTGCTTGCAAATGTGGCCACTTCAGTCCTCCTGTATGCAGCCCCAGTTTGGGCAAATGCGGCGGAACTGAAGGATAACAAAAGGAAGCTATTGTCTGTATATAGGCTAAGTGCCCTAAGGGCATGTTGCGGCTACAGAACAATATCGGATGACGCGGCATTTGTCATAGCTGGTATGATACCAGCGGATATACTCGCGAGTGAAATGAAGCGAGTCTATGACAGATGTGCAGCGGATGCCGAAATAAATAAAAAAGCGGTGAGAGAAGAAGAGCGGCTTGTGTCACTAACAAGGTGACAAGACCGATGGAATCCTCCAGTAAAGGGCGATGGACCTATAAACTGATTCCCGATTTGCGACCATGGCTAAATTGGAGTTTTGGAGATACAACCTACCATGTGACACAGTTCCTTTCTGGACATGGAGGTTTTAGGAAATATCTGCACAGGTTCGGGCATGATGACAGCCCCTACTGCCCTGTGTGAATCAATGTAGAAGAAGACGTGGAAAATGCCAGTTTCCACTGCCCACGCTTTATAACAGGAAGAATAATTCCAAATGCAACTGACGTAGTCGAGTTCATGTTGCAATCGGAAGAAAAGTGGGAGGAGACAGCTGCATACGCTACTAGAGTTCAAAAAGAACTCAGATACATTGAGCAAATGAGACGCATTAACCGACAGACATCGACGAAGCTATATAGCTAACCAGCCCTGCGAAGTAATACGTTGAAGCAGTTCCGCAGGGAGAGTGGTGGAGGAGACGGAGTTCAAGGGTTTAGTCCGTAGGTGTACTGTTTTGTAAGTCCAGACAGTATGAAAATTACTGAGTGTGCGTGGTCCCGAATGAGGTGTATCCTTAGCAAGCAGTATGAATCGTGCATGCCGTCTAAGTTGACGGTATCTATGAAAGATTCCCCCTTCGTAAACAAAAAAAAAATACATACAAACATACATACGTATGACGCTTGAACTAAGCACCAAAGGAAGTAATAGGCAGTGTAGTATACATACTACAATACTCACTATACTAGCGTGGCTCAGCAGTACGCAGCCACACACATATACGTATATCAACATATAATGCTTCGTAGCCAAGAGTGTCGCTTTTTCGTTTCATCGCGTCTCAAATTACTCCCAACGATTCTAAAGAAGTTTTCACTTCAAAAGTACATGAACGCAAATCCAGTAACAATTTCAAGTTTGACGAACAGCTGATTAAATTGTTGGCAGGAAAATTCACAAATTTTTAAAAAATTTTCACGTCCGCACCATTTTGTTGCCACATCCTCGTTACCAACTTGTTTAATGGTCATTTTACAGCATGACTATATCCAGTCTGTACGTTTTAAGAACCCTATTAGGTTGTTGACGTGTAAGCCAGACAATTGTTCGAGACTCTCGAACAGTGGTTTGCCCTGGGTTGACATTCTCTCCTTTCATAAGGCACGATATTCACAGAGGAAATGGAAGATTGTTTCCTTTTTCTCCGTTTGTTTACAACTGTGGCAGTATGTGTTGTGAGGGATGCCCATTTTTGCTGCTTGTTCTCCGACAGACCAAAAGCCAGTTATGACTGCAGTTAGTCTCCAGGTGTCCCATCGTTTCATGTTTAACAATATTGACGATTGTTTGAGGTTGTAGGTGAGCCATATCGTTCTGCTAATTTTGCATTTCGTCTGGTATCTCCATCTACAATCCGCGACTCGGAGGTATTTTAGGAAAATTGTACTCTTGACTGCACCTAATGGTGTGAATACCGATTCTGCAAGAGCGTTATTCATGGCAGATCCCCCTCTTGCCCAGTTCATCTACGCCACCTCTATTCAGTTTTATTAAGACTTTGCTAATCACACATAACCAAAGAAGTGGAGATAATACACCCCCCTGTGGAGTACCCCTATGGACTCTCTTATGAGAGTTATGTTATATTACCCATGTTAGGTTCGATGATCTTCGTTTCTAGCATAGAGATGATCCAATTGCTGATACAATTTTCCTTTGGATAGCATCAGTTCTAACATTATTAAAAGCGCCCTGTATGTCTAGAAAAGCTGCCATGGTATACTGTTTGTTTACTAGAGACCCCTCTATTGTTCGAACTACCTCGTGAAGCACTGTCTCCGTCGAGGTAAGCACGTTATGCAGTTGATATACTAGAACTCTCCAGCGAGTTTCTAAAGTGCATATCTAAAAGCCGTTCAAAAGTTTTTCGAAAGGAAGGATGACAGACTGATTGGCCTAAAGCCCTTCGCTGATTCATGTCCTTTTCTACCTGCCTTTGGTATGAAGACGACTCTAACAAGTTTCCAGTTGTTTGGAATATAACCGGAGTTCAGACACGCTTTGAAAATTACCTTTAGCCATGGTAGAAAACTATCAAGAATTTTCTGTAACATCTAAAGAAAGGCCCCATCAGGGCCTGGAGATTTGAAAGGTGAGAATGATTTGATTGCCCATGCAACATTCTCTTTCGTACCTATTACATCGACAAGAAGCTGTGGGTCATATCGGCTCCGCCGGGTTCTCTCAACATCACTGTCATGAGCGCCACATCCCGGAAAATGAGTATTTGAAAGAAGTTCTAGAGATTCTGCTGCCGTAGAAGTCCAAGTCCACCATCTGGCCTCTTGACCCAAGAAGCCATTGAATGATCTTTGGGCAAAATACGGGCAAGCCTCTTAGAATCTCTGGTAGATTCGTTAGAAGAACAGAAATCTCTCCAACTCTCTTTCTGGCTGCCTGTGCTGCAAAAGATATTAGAAATCTTCCTAGTCATTTCATATGAATTGGAGTTTTCAAATTTGGATTCAACTAACCTGGCATCAGCTGCCTGAAAATTAAATTATTATTTCAATCCATCATTCGGTTAATGAGTAACATTACGTCTCCTTTGGAAGATGACATTCTGAGCTGCTGAAGTACCTCGACGACAACGGACGTCAAGTTCTGCTACACCTTTTTTTAAGAATATGGCACAGAGGCAGCATTCCGGAAGCATGGCGTGTAGGGTTGGTAACTCCTATTCACTAAAGGGAGACAAATTAAACAGTGAGAACTACCGTGGAATCACTCTCCTAAATTCCACATATAAAATCTTTTCTCGAATTCTCGCATCCCGGCTGACTGCGGAAGCAGAAAAAATCTTGGGCGAATACCAAGGCGGAAGCGCCCAGGTCGATCAACAACAGATCAAATCTTTATGTTAAAGCAAAATCTTAAAAAATATATTACTATGAATGCAACTTAGACGTACACATCCTGTTCGTCGATTTCAAACAAGCCTTTAATAGTATCCTCCGAGACAAAATCCCAGAAGCGCTCTCCAACTTGGGTATCAGCGACAAACTTATTCAGCTGGTCATGGCAACACTAACTAGCACCACTGGAAAAGTAGTTGTACAAGAAGCAGTGTCAAAGCCCTTCGAAATCTCCTGTGGCGTAAAACAAGGCGACGCGCTTTCCACATCTTTATTTAATCTCCTTTTTCACTATGCGATAAAAAACGAAGTGAAGTTTGGAAACCTTTTTAGTCGCTCAGGACAGAATAATGGTAGCAAACAAAGCATATTACGTCCACACAAAATTGCTGAAGTCCAAACTGCTCACACGTGAATGTAAACTCCGCCTCTACCAGCCCATAATTCTACCAGTGCTGTCCTACGGCTGCGAGTGCTGGACATTGACAAGCAAAGACGAAAGTAGCTTAAGAGTTTTCGAACGAAAAGTACTCCGAAGGGTGTTTGGCCCCATACGTTGCAACGATGGAACGTACCAAATACGCTACAACGATGAGTTGCTAAGCTTATGCCAGGGAGAAGACGTCGTGAAATACATTAAATCCCAAAGGCTTCGATGGTTAGGGCACACTGTGCGCATGGAAGACAGCCGCCCCCAAAAATCTTTTTGATCAACGAATTGTCTAATGACCCGACCCGAGGACATCCAAGGTTAACCTCGCTTGACCAAGCCATAGCCGACCGTGCAGATTGGAAGAGGATTGTGGATGAAGCTAAAGCTCACACTGAGCTGTAATCGCTACTTGATAATGATGATCATTCGGTTAAGTAACCATCGCTTGAAGACAATATTAACCGGTGAGTGCAGGAATTGTCATAAAATTATGCTTTTGAAGATTGTGAACCTTGACATTAACAATAATTCCCCAGTCTCAAGTAATAAACATTTATTGATTGACCTGAATGACAGCTAACATTTCAGATAAAAGGTGTCCGGTGGCAGAATTATGAAGTAAAAGCTCAATTAAAAAAGAATCACTAATGATGAAAGTTTATTTAAATAACTAATACAAAGAAAACAAGTACAGGTTTTATAATTTTTTTTTTTTTTATTATTATTTCCTACAAATTTCCACCGTTACGTTGGGTACATTCTTGGAATCTGCTTCCGTACTCCATGCCACTCTGCCATTGGAGGCATAGCGGCGTGGCACTGAAATCATGTGGTTGAACTAAAGGAAGCGTTCTGTAATTGTTGGCGGAAAAAATAGTCGTTTAGCATGCGGTGGTAAGAGACACCCTCCACAGAAATTGATTGGCCACGACGATTCTCAAAAAAATATGGTCAAATTATTCCATTGCATGTCAATGCACACCCAACTGTCACTTTGGAATTGTGAAGTGGTGAAGTGTCTATTAATGTTTTAATAATGGCTTTTGTCCATTAGGTGACCAATAACACAAACAAGATAGTGTTTACCGTACGAAATCGCTCCTTCCTTGTCTTGCCGAAATTTTTAAGCAAATTTTAATCGATAGTTTTAAGTGCTTGCATGATTTGAATTTTGAAGGGGTGAAGTCTAAGATCCTTTCTCAGTATTTCATGCACAATAGTTTTTGGAAACCCCAAAGTAACCGTTCTCTTGGCACGGACTGACGCGGACTATCATGCAAACTTGTAGCAACGAGCTCAATATTTTCATTTCAGAGCCCGGAACCTTGGCACCCATGAACGAATGAAATCTTCATGTAAATGTCGAATGTTGTAAACAATTATACGGTGAGCTTGACTTACATTTTCAAATATTACATGGTTTACTTTAATTTATAAATTTATTTGGTTGCACCGCTTTTTGTTTTTGTTGATAAATGCAAGACAGCTGATCGTTGAAATTTTTCATGAACTTACTAGAAGCAAAACTGCGGCCTAGTACTACAACTTCCGCCAAGGAACAGTTGCTCAGTTCATCTCTTTCAAAAGTAGGTACAGATTTCTTCAGTAAAGGAACGGCTTCTTGTGGGTTAGGTTAGGTTTTCGTGACAGGTGGCTTAGAATAGCCAACTCTGTACCACTGTGTATCACGGGAACTGTTCATTTATCATGGAACCAGTTAGGCTCGCTTATGAAGAGAAGGATAGTATCTTTTTTTCTTAACAACCTTGCACTACTCCTTGCTAAGGCTAAACAATTACAGAGGAAGTTTTCTACTGTTTCTTCCTCTTCCTCGTCTCTACAACTTCTGCGATATTCATGCGAAACTACTCCTAGCCTAGAAGAGTGCCTACCTAACAGCCAATGATCGGTAGCACAAGCCACGACCTTCGAGATGTTCTCTCTTGAAAGGTTGAGCAATTTTCCTGATCTTTTCTGATCTATTTGCGGCCAAATTAGCCTGGTGGTAACACAAGTATTTTCTTCTCTCCATGACCTATTGGCCGCCGCAGCCGAATGGGTTGGTGCGTGACTACCATTCGGAACCCAGAGAGAACGTAGGTTCGAATCTCGGTGAAACAGCAAAGTTAAGAAAAAGTTTTTTCTAATAACGGTTGCCACTCGGCAGGCAATGACAAACTAACTTAACATTGAAATGATTCGAAAGTGCATAGGTTTGAGTTTCCGTGCATAAAACACCATCGCACCTCGGTGGGGAATGGCAAGCCTAAAAGTGTATTTCTGCCATGAAAAAGCTTCTCATAAAAAATATCTACCGTTCGGAGTCGGCTTGAAACTGCAGGTCCCTCGATTTGTGGAAAAAAGACGCACGCTACAATAGGGGGAGAATCTTGGCCAAACACCCACAACGGGTGTAAGCGCCAATTATATATCTATATATATGATTTATTGGCCTCCTGGAGAATACTAATTTTTATCCTTAATTTGCAAGTTGCCATAGGAATTCCAATATTGTCTCTGTTTTCAAGCAATGGAAGATTAGTAACGTTTCTGGCTAGCTCATCGAGCTTGCAGTTTCCTTCAATATCCCTATGTCCTGGAAGTCATATAAGACTGACCTTGCAGATGGTGCTAATATCATTTAGAGCTTCCAGGCATTCCTTAGCAACCTCTGATCTTAGTATAACTGCCTCCATTGATTTAATGGCCGCCTGGCTATCCGATAAGATATTTATCGTGGTTTTTGTTAAGGCGTGCGGGTTAAGGTACACAGTTACTTCCTTTATGGCTAAGACTTCTGCCTGGTAGACGCTACAGTAGTCCGGAAGTCAGACAGATAATTCTAGTCCTAATTCTTTTGAAAAAACTCTATGGCCAACTTTATTTTCTAGCTGGGATCCATCCGTGTAAAAATTGAAAACAGTTGCCATTTCTCCCACATCATAGTGATACTTACTACTATCGTTTAAGTACCATCCGCCTCCAGACCCTATTTCATTCTTGGACCCATCGGTAAAGAAAATATCCGTCAAACCTCCTTGCATTCTGGATTGCTCCATTGCGTCAGTAATCAAATCAAAATTTCCTTCCAAATGAAACTATGGGTATCAGGTCGTCTTTAGGTGCCAAAAACAGCGGATACTGCTCAGATAACAACTTAAATATTTCTCTCTTCCGATTTCCGTTTTCTCGTGAACAAGACTATGGTAGTTTTGTTCGGATTGACGGAAAGACCTTGTCTCATGCACCAGTCATCGATTTTGTCCAGAATCCTCTGCGCTTTCGTGCAAAGCCTCCTTAGGGATTTATCAGATGTTAGCGCACAGACATCGTCCGCATCGTTGCTGCATCTACACTAGTAGATAGTCTACGACCAAGCACCACAACAGCGGAGAAAGAATACCCCCATGGGGACATCCTTGCTTGGCTCTGGCGGTGATTAGTTCGTTACTGTTCTAACCAGCGGTTAACAGCCTCTCAGAGCAACTACTCATAGTATGTAGTGTAGAGCCGTGGCCAAACCGGCGGGTTCTCCATTGCGCCATACTATTAAGTCAAAGCTTTGAAGCGGCGGCCACGCGTTTTTCTACCAGATTTAAAGCAGACAAGTTAACTAGCATTTCGAGTGCTTTATTAGGGGTTGACTTCTTGTAAATTCTGATTAAATCCTATGAGCCGGACTCGTAAAGGAACATACTAGGTATTTACGCTGTTTACTATGGAGGTAATATCCTTTACCGCAATTATATTTGACACGTCACTGCTGTTTCAATACAACTGGGCTTTAGAGGGCACTATGTTTGTTCCCAGGAGATATGTACCTACTTTGTTTCGTGATTCCCCACTGCTGTAGGTAAAACCAATTTTCCGAGCAGCTGAGGTTCGATATCGCCAAAAAACCTTGGAATGTTGATTTTAAGTGGATCCTTAGTTTATACCCATGGAAAGAAATCGTTTAACGTTAGATCATACGTTTGGTGAGACAAACTCATAAATGATTCGATTTTCGATCCTACAATAACCTGATTATGCCACACAGAAGAACATTTATGTTGAATCTAAAAAAGAACGTAGCGCACGCCAAATTTCATGAACTGAACTACGGTTTTCAAAATGAAGTTGCTATGGCTGCATGGTGCTAATCGATTCATTTTGAAATGACGAAGCTGTCATTTATCAAAATAGTTGGCCCTCGAAAGAGTTTTGCTAGCTTAAAAGTCAAGTCTCTAAACCAAACACCCTTTACCACCTGAATATAATGGCAAGTGAAACATTCTGATGGCTGTAATGGCAAAGTCTCTGGTACAAAGCAAATCTCGTATGCTAATTTGTTTTGATTGAAAGCCTTAGCAATGTTTAACAGAGTGTTGAAATATCTATCAGTTGCACAGCGAGCTTACAAAATCCAAAGTCTATATTCCACACATCAAGTTGATGATTAAAGCCCAAACGCTGTGAGCCGACTGTTCTTTGCCCTTTCTAATGTAGATATGCATACATAAACGTGATTTATATTTCAACACGTATTTAAATTTAATTATAAATTTATCGGCGCTCATCGGAACACACAGATATGCTTACGTAGCGTCATACATATGGACAAATACGTACGTACGTACGTACTATGTAGTTAGATTCACTTGAAAACAGGTATTTTAAATAAAATTGTTGACTGAATAGTATTTCTTGGAAAGTTTTCTGATTTTCATTGCGAATATAATAGAATAGACTTTGTCCTCAGGTCGGGAAAAGATACTCGTACATTTTTAAATTAAGGTGAGATACAAAATGCTTTCTTACAGAAGGTTTTAAAACCGGGGCGTTTTCCTGTAAGAACAAAGACGGCGAACTGGTGACTGACATCCAGAGCAATATTAAATTATGGAAGGAACACTTCTCGAACCTGTTAAACAGTGATAGCTGCTCATGTCACAGGGAATGTGAAGATCCCGATACCCCAATCGTCGACGATGGAATTGACGTTCCGCTACCCGACCATGACGAGGTGAGAATAGCGATAACGCGGCTAAATAACAACAAAGCCGCGGGCGCCGACGGACTGCCGGCTGAGCTATTCAAACATGGCGGCGAGGAGCTCGTAAGGTGCATGCATCAGCTCCTATGCAAAATATGGCCGGATGAAAGCATGCCTGCCGATTGGAATTTAAGTGTGCTCTGCCCAATCCATAAGAAGGGCGATCCTGCAATCTGTGCCAATTACCGCGGGATTAGTCTTCTAAACATCGCCTTTAAGGTTCTAGCGAGCGTATTGTGTGAAAGACTGAAGCCCACCGTCAACCAATTGATTGGAAAGTCTACCATCGACCAAATATTCGTCGATTTCAAAGCTGCATTCGACAGTACGGAAAGAAGTTACTTGTATGCCGCTATGTCTGAATTTGGTATCCCCACAAAACTAATACGACTATGCAAGATGACGTTGATACCAAACGAAGTTTCAGACAGGGTGACTCCCTGTCGTGTGACTTCTTTAACCTGATGTTGGAGAGGATCGTACGAGCCGCAGAACTTAATCGCTCAGGAACAATTTTTTATAAGAGCGTACAATTGTTGGCGTATGCCGATGATATCGACATCATCGGCCTTAACAACCGCGCTGTTAGTTCTGCCTTCTCCAAACTGGATAAAAAGGCAAAGCGAATGGGTCTGGTGGTGAACGAGGACAAAACGAAGTACCTCCTGTCTTCAAACAAACAGTCGGCGCACTCGCGTATCGGCACCCACGTCACTGTAGACAGTTATAATTTCGTGGTTGTAAAAGACTTCGTTTATTAAGGAACCAGCATTAACACCGATAACAATGTCTGCCTTGAAATCCCACGCAGAATCCCTCTTGCCAACAAGTGCTACTTTGGACTAAATAGGCAAATGAGTAGTAAACTCCGCTATCGACGAATAAAACTAACACTCTACAAGACTCTCATCATGCCCGTCCTAACGTATGGCGCAGAAGCGTGGACGATGACAACATCCGATGAAGCGACGCTTGGAGTGCTTGAGGGAAAGATTCTGCGTAAGATTTTTGGACCTTTGCACGTTGGCAACGGCGAATATCGCAGGCGATGGAACGATGAGCTGTATGAGCTTTACGACGACATTGACATAGCGCAGCGAATAAAGATCCAGCGGCTACGTTGGCTGGGTCATGTCGTCCGAATGGATACAAACACTCCGGCTCTGAAAGTATTCGATGCGGTACCAGCTGGTGGTAGTAGAGGAAGAGGAAGGCCTCCTCTGCGTTAGAAAGATCAGGTGGAGAAGGACTTGATTTCACTTGGTGTGTCCAATTGGCGCCGGTTTGCACGAGAAAGAAACGACTGCCGCGCTTAGTTGAACTCGGCCAAAATCGCGTAAACGGTTATCGCGCCAATTAAGAAGAAGAAGAGATGATCATCTTTTCTGTGGACTTCAATCCCATATGAGTAACAAGAACTACTCCTCAAAAGAAGCTATAAAAAGGGATATCGAAACGTATTTTGGCTCCAAGAACAAACAATTTTTTGAGCAGGGAATTAAAAATTTGCCTCAACGTTGGGAAGACATTGTAAATAATGAAGGAAAATATATTATTAATTAATAAATACTTTAAACATCTTTTTTATTAATTTTAAAACCACCTTTAAAAAAAAAAGCACGAACTTATGGACTGACCTTTAAGAAAATGCAAAAAACAAAAATCCGATTTTTTTCAAAATCTTGACTACCACAAACCCATGATTCAATAATAAAAGGTTTGCTCAGTAAGCAGCTTTCTCATTCCCTCTTGACAAATCGGCTCCCTTAGCAAGACACTGGGTTGCTAGCTCTAGAAATTTTGACTAAAAGTGGAGGAAAAGTAAAATTTGTAAATAGAAAAAACATTTCATTTTCAAAAAGGTCTGCTTACGAGCAACAACTCGCTCAAGAGTGTTCATCGGTATGTTCAGGACTATGGTAGTATGACATGAAATAGATACCGCTTAAGTCAGGACATGATAGAGTATTTGACACAATCCGAGATCGAGATGGAGAATTTACAAAGCTTTATTTCTTATGATGTGGTGATTTAAACGGAACTCATGTTTTGCAAAGAGCTAGCGTTTGCTAAAGAGTTACAGCAGGGAGAATTATTGAATAGTCCCAACGCAATCGATTACATTGCAGACCTCATAATAAATGAGCCCACCTTCCTATGGATGGATGAAGTGTTCAGAGGAGGCTTAGAAAAGCACAGTACCAGTATCAAAGAGCTTCTCATAAAAAACCATCTAGCGGAATCGGCTTAAAACTGTAGGGCCTTCCACTTGTGGAACGCACGCTACAAATAGGAGGAAAATCTCGGCGAAACACCTAACAGAATGGTACGTGCCAATTATTTATTTATTTTTAACAAAATAGTTTCATATTGGCGAAACGTTGCGATTGGGTTTAAATTTAAAAATTTATTCACAAAATAAAATCTTGGATTATGTGAAATCATTTCTTGTTTTAATATTAGACTTGGCAATTTCCGCTAATCACTTCTATCCATACCATTATTTACATTCAACTATTAATTAAAATTTATTTTTTAAACCGTTCGCAGTTTGTTTCCATTTAAGTAACAAAATAGTATTTTGCTACCATTTTTACCAAAAATGATTTAATTTTTTCCTTTTTATGCACCTTCTTAAATACAACCTTTTGTAAGGGAGTGTCAAATTTCGAATGTCACTAGTGAGCAAACTTTTAATAATTGAATCATGCCACAAACCCATTAAATAATTCATAACTTTGGCTAAGCAAGGATGGAAACTTATTCGCATGCCCAATAAAAATTCCGAATATTCCAAATATAAATGTCATTTTTATTGTTGTAGTTTTTTTATGCCTAGAATTCCATACGCTAACGCAAAACATCATCCAGACATTTTGCTTAGTTGATATTCTCAGTATCCATACATACATAATTTAAGTATTGTTTAATAAATTTAAACAAAATATTTTTACTTTGAGTACAGTGCATTACATTATGCGGAACGCATGAAGTTTTTAGCGATACACATACGTATATATATTTTGTATTTGCTTTTTTATTATTATTATTTCACATTTAACTACTTTCTGCTACATTTAATTCCATTTATACGTGCAAATTCTTCACAAACCATAAACTATTTTAAATTAAGTTGTCATTTTGATATTCACTTTTTATATGTACATGCGTATGTATGTATGTACATATACATGCATTTAATATTAGATATATTTCCTAAGTTTTCCTTACGTTATTTTCTGTATTGTCGGTATAAAAACGTTTTGGGTTCTTATTATGATTTTTACTTACAAAAATACGCGTTACATAAATAAATAAATGTACTTCGAGAAGGAGCAAAATACACCTATGTATGTATGTTGTATGCATGTAAGTATGTATGCATGTGCAAACAGAAATAATAGGGTGTGTACAATTCGTGCGTGTGTTTGCACGCGCAATTCCGCATACAATTTAACTAACATTTTAAAATTACAATACTTTACTGTTTTTAACTTTGTATACAAATGTAAATCTTACTAAAAAATTCTGATATGGTATATAAAATTTTTGCTATACTTCCTAAATGTATTATAGTATGTATGTATGTATGCATGTATGTAAGTGTGTAGGGTTGTATGCATGTATGTACGTATGTTGCATTGTTGCAGTTTCACTAGTTATTGCTTACAATAAGGGTTTTGTTTTTGCGCGTTCCTAAGACAAACGCATATAAAGTTGTGCAAAAAAAACTAAATTTGAACTTGTAAAAATATAAAATGTTTACCTTTTATAAGTTAGTAAATGTCTTCCAACAAAGTTCCCCGCATATATGGAGGTATAATGGCTATTTTTACTTATAGGCCTTATTATTATGAAAATTACACATAAATAGGCAGTGCATAAGTTAAAAAATAAATATATTTTGAAAACAAAAAAAATACTTAAAATTAACGTTAAGTCTGCTTATGCACTTATAAAACACCCTTCATCACAAACTAAATATGCTAAATATGACTAAACTTATTGGAGGGTTGATAAACTGCAGTGCATGCATGCAGTTTTAGGGAATTTCGCGTTAAAAACAGCCGGCTTCACTATTTCACCTTTTTCTTTTTTTTGCTATGAAATGTCTGACATTAACAATCAGCCAGCTGCCAACCTGCTTTGCAAATATTCTGCATATACATTTACGCATGTTCTTTTACGCTTTTGTGCATTTCTTGCGCATCTTCGTCTTTTTGGCGAAAGCATACCGCAACTGCCATCATTTTGGCCGTATCTTTTCATACATAAATTTTTGCAAATGCTTATTATCCGGCACCGTCAATTTGCGTTTATTGTATTCGAATTGTGCCAATGCGAATTCGTACAATTCATTTTCCATTTGCCAGATTTTCGATTTATGTATGGTATTGATCGTCTCGTCATTCGGTGCAATCTTCCATGACGTTTGGCGCAGATGTGATTTATTGGAATGTTGATAGTGTTCACGAAAACCGCGAAATATGCTGAAATTTGACAGCAAAAAAGCAAAGTGTTTAATGAATAACTGTTTTTTTATTTATTTTTTTTTTTTGTTTCTACTGCAAAAAGGATATTTACCGCGGCAATGAACGTTCAAGCATATCGACAAAATCTTCCATTTGCTCTGTCACGCCAACCAGAAAGTATTCGTTTACCAAATTATGTTTAGCTTGCCCCAGTGCCCATTCACTACCGGGCTCCCTATGAAAATGAATAAAAATTATATAAAATATAGAGTACATTAATAATTATTTGCTTGCCAGCACTCCGCTGCATGTCCGCAAAAGAATGGTATTTGCAGCCACATATTTTTTGGATCACAGTCTGGTTGCTTCGATAGCACGCATTCGTCGAAAGTCTATGATGGTAAAGGGTACGCGAAATTATATGGTATGTGTGAACGCTTCGTTTAAAAACTTATGTTGTACTTACAATTTTATTACCCGCCTTTTTGCGTACTAAATTCGGACGATAATTATCACCATAGCGTAGAAAATAATAGTATGAAACTAACCTATCCAAGGGCTTACGAACTATATTAATGTAAATAGGTTTGTGCGCAATTTGAAATCTGTAAATCAAACGAACGCAATGTCAATGCTTACAAATACAAATTTATGTATGCCATAATATTATAATTACTTGGAGAAGTCCAAAAACGCCATGTGACCGTGATAGAGCGCTATAAAAAAAAGCAAGTTCAATTCAGGATCATAGGATGGGCTACATTACTTTACAATCACTCTTACCTGGCTTCATTTCGTGCCACTTGGTCACATTACGCACAAACGTTATCTGTCGAAAACCAAATGAGTAATATTATTAATCATTTTTACCCATAATTTATAGTAATTAATTGATTTTCATCACCGCTACTCACCTGATTGGGCAGCGATAGCACATGCATATTTGCCGTCACATTTATATGCAAAACATGAAATTTATTACGTTTGCACAAATCATAAGCAATGTTAACAAAACTAGTGGAGCCCGTTTTTGGTACGCGGTTGTACAGCACTATTAGCTGCTCGTCATAATCGAAGTTATCTAATGTTAGTGTGCCTGAAAAAACGTTATCTGCATCTTTATTAGCAGCCACTGCTATTCTGCTCAACGGTTTGATGGCTGCAAGTAACACAAATATTTTGATTTACGTAAATATGTATTTTTACAAACTTGCCTACATTTACACTCACCATTATTCCAGGTCTCTTCGATGCGGACCTCTGACGACCAAATGAACCAGTAAGCTCCTAACGCCACCAAACAAAGTGCACAGAATGCAAACCAATGCATAGGCTTCCAACCAATCAGCATTTTCTTCAGTTTCTTATGCCCACACAATAGCCACTTCATCATTATCAACAACACAAGATTTTCCTTCGGCTAAGATATGAGCAGCGCTGTGTTGCGCTCATTTTCGTTGGCATTCGTATATTCGTGCTAAATTTAAACGCATTTATGTTAACTTAATTACTTAATCCTTGCTAAATTTAAACAATTTGTGATACGAAAGCAGCTGCTAGACTTGGGAATATGAAAACACCCTTTACTCGTTGACTACAAATGAAAAATTGTAAGGTGATCAGCTGTTTCTGATTAAATAAATGACAGCTTACATACAGCGAGTTGCCGGACCAGGAATTTGTATTTAGAAATTTTATTTAGATGTTATCTAAAATCAAGTTCACATATGCATTAATTAGCAATAAATCCACAAAATTAATCTACCCGTTCACACATGGCAGATTACCTGTAAAATTGACAATCAGTCAAAACTGTTTTGAAAGGTTTTTCTTGTTGTTGTTGTTGTTGTTGTTGCAGAAGCATACATTCCCCATACATATACGGAGAATGCTGCTGAGGTGATAGTCCTTGGCCAGATATAAATCGTTCCGGTTACGTAGAACCAACCAACTGTCCTGAGAAGGTTTTCTTCGCAGAAATTGCTTTGGTGGAATATTTTGGTTTGTTTAATTATTATAACCGATATGAAGAAAAGACAAGCAGAAGGAATAGATAATTTAATTGCGCAATTGGCTGCTAATAATAAACAGTTGGCGAAAATCCGTAAACGATGTTTGCTGAGGTAACAAAAAATTATGGTACAAATACGCATTCGAAATTCGATATTACATACGAACCTGTTTTCTTTGCCGGCATCCATTTTATTTAGTTTTTACTTTGACGTTTTTCCTTACAAGCGTAAAAATAATGATCTGTTGCACAGAAAACTCAGAGTTGTATTTAAAAAAGTGTGGTAATAATCTAAGATTATTTTATAATCTCAAATTTCGGGAGAAACATTTTGTTTCGGTAATCTCACTCTTTAATTACGGATTGGGAGTAAAGCACGAAAAAGTAGATAATCTACTTATATGTGAACGTACTTGAAGGCAGAATATTTGGTGGTTATTAAATTTAAAGACCACAGAGCAAGTGTGAACTCTCAGGAAAAAAATTCTACCGTCATATGCAATGTTCTAATTAGTGTTCTTGTTGACCGAATTTGAACTGTGCGACAAACTTAGTGAGCTTTGAAAGTTGTGGAAGAATTATGCATTAAAACAAAGCTATGATTATAATGAAGGCCACTTATAAGACTATCACAATGGGGCCGTTGCGGCAATTTGACGAACGTGACGTGTAAAACCCACAGTACGTAAGCGACAATGAAAGTATTGAAGCATATAAATCAAAGAAAAATCTGCTGCTTTTCTTGTCGTCAAAACAAGTATTATATTTCGTTGTGTATAGACAGGTTGTTGTTGGTTAGGAAATTATTCGACAGGACGTTATTTCCAAGTACAAAAACATCAAATGAACAAAAAAGAATTTATGGTAGTAGAACAGTTGCCGTTTTCGCCTTACTTTGCCGTATGACTGGTTTGTGGCGCCGTCGACTCAAATACAAATTTGCTGTTAGTGAAATTCGTTGCCGACAGTCGTGGGAACGGCGGTTTTAATTGTCAAATATTTGTAGACAAATTCCCAAAAGAAAAGTTTCAATTCCTCATCCATAAATTTCTATTCGAAAGCTCTTAGGTTTGTTAAATTGTATTTTATTTAAAAGTCAAATTGACGAAATCTAAGACCAACAGTTAAATAGGTGACAGTCAGTTGCTGTTGTTGTTGTTTAGCAGCATAAATATTCCCAAGAATTTCTCTCATGAAATATTCCCAATACATGTACGGGCAATGCTGCTGGAATGACAGTCTTTAGCCGGATACAAGGCGAATTTATTACAGGTGACAGCAAACACATATAAGTAAAACCCTACATGTATTTGTTGTTGCGTTTGGTGCAAGCATCATGTCAAAATCAGCAAGCAAATGTAAACATACGAATGTAAACATACCAATACATACAAACAAAGCATATCATTTTGACGTAAGCCATACCTACGGCGAAAAATTCAGCTGGGTGAATGCTGTCACCTTATTAAATCCACCTTGGCCGGATATAAGCCCGGGTCGTTCCGGTAACGTAGAATCGACTGCCGTGATCGGTTCTTGTCGTTCAGTTACTTCCGTTATAATCTGATATAAGCATTTTTTTAGAAGTGCACACTGAAATTAATATTTCCCAACTTCCCATTAATCAAACAATTTGGGTACATATCATATATTGTTTTCTACGAACCATGCAATCAAACTGTACCACCGTGCGTTACTGCTACTACAACAACAACAGCAACCGTGCTTAGTGTAGAGTTTGACACTTGGTGCGTAGAATAATATCAAAGAGAAGTAGCTTTCTGTGTTTGTAGCCGTTGCTAAATTATTGAATCAACAAAAATTGTAAACAAATGGAAATTGAATTAAATACTACTAATCTACGTAAATTGTGCCGTATTTGCTTGGGAGCAGGTGAATATAATTTGTGGGAGCACAATGTGTGTTGGAGCAATATTGCGATGGGAAGAGATGAGATGGAAGCAAGCAGTCAAGATACTAAATTTATAACTGTACACGAAGTACTACAAATGTACAATGATTGGCAAGTAGGTTTGTAAAAAAGTACGTGTAAATTCAATTCTATAGCATTTACATTTGCAGCATACAATACTTGAAATGGATGAAGAAATACAGTTGATATGCAAAGATTGCTTGAATGAGCTTCAGCCTCACTATCGCTACTACAGACGCTTGGTTGATGCAAATAAACAAATGAAGCAGCTTTATGAGGAAGCGCTTCAACAGGAAGGCAATAAACCAGAATTGATGGCAGAACAAATGATTATTGAAGATGCGGGATTTGAGAACAATTTGTCAGAGTTTTTCGATATAGCACCGAAAGAACCACAACCAGACCAGAGTGCAAATATTATAATATATTCGGATAAACTAGATTTGGCTGCATCACACACACAAACAACAGCAACCAAACAAGCACAAAAGCGTAAATTCGTGAGAAATCCGACATTTATACTAACAGGTGGTGTGACACAATTACTTGCACATGCAACAGGCGCAACAAGTTTTGGGACGACACAAGAAATTTCTGCTCAGTTACCGGAGACGAGTTCGTTATGCAGTCCAGCAAAACGGAAACGAAAGGAAGTGGATATGGAATTGCCTGAGCAAGAAAAAGAAGCAAGTAGTGATTTAATTAGGGAGCACACAGTGAATGCTGTTAACCTAAGAATGGCTGGTGGTAATACATGCAGCAACAGTCAAGAAGTAGAAGATGGTGCTGTAGTAACTTCAGTAGAAAAAATTGTGCAAGGAATTCCGCCTAATGAAATACTAAAATTTGGGTTTGACCCTGATGAAGAATTCCATGAACTCGTTACCACCAACCAGGAGAAAGAGACGCCACTTGAGAGTGAGAACGAAGAACAGGCTGCATTGCCGTTCTCAACACTCAGGGCAGATGATGCTGGCCGCTCCATATACGTGTGCAAATATTGTCCTCAAGCTTTTACAGCACCCTCCTTTTTGCTTACTCATGCGCGAAAGTCGCACGCCTGTAAGTATTGTAGTAAAGCGTTTGTAAAGACCGTGGATTTATTTGCACATGTCAAAGAAGCTCATCAGGAGCACAAGTGTGACATATGTGGCAAAGAGCTTAGTACCAGTGGCAATTTGCGTGCGCACATAAGGCGCATACATCGGTTAAAAATGCCGAAAACTATGCCGGCTCAGTTATTTGCAAAGAATCGTACTAACCAGCAGATGAGTATTATTAATGAAGAGAGTGGAGATGGTGGAGGGGAAAGTGCTTATATTGAAGAAACCTCACAATCGATGACGGCTGAATATCTTGACTGAAGAATATTTCTGATTTAATGTACATATAAGAATTTGAATGTGGTAAGAATTTTACTCACTTGTCATAATTGTTTCATGAAAGAATTATAAAAAAAATTAAAAATATCCTTTTCCAACTTTTTATTTTTAAGAACGATTACGATTTGTAACACTACCTTAAATTACAATTCTTTCATGTCTAACCAGTAGTTCTGTGCATTTAGTGTTACCTCATTGCCCTTCAATTTGTCTTCTCCATCTATATACATTGGTGTAAATTCCCTATAAGCAATACATACTCGACGTGTTTTGATGTCTTCACGCAAAACTGAGTGTTCAAATTGATAACGCGGAGGTCCGTACATCACAATCAAAGACAGGCTGAAAAGTATTAAAAATGAGCATTGAAACTTTGTAACAAATATATAGACATGAGCCGAACGCTTACTTTGGCATGGGCACACGAATAACTTTTTCCTTAAATAAATCAAATTCTTCCTTATCGATCAAAGGCAAAATCAATTGTTTATCGTATTTCGACACCAAACCTAAATTATATTTCGTTGGCGTAGCAGAGGCATCGAAGGCAGTCAATGTGAGTACCGCATCACCGAGACAGTTCACTGTTACCACACGTTCGCCCCATATCCAGCAATCATCTACATGTGGATCAATGGATGCACCCTTTGCCGGTTCATACTCCAATGAGCATTGTTCAATAGTTTGAAAGTCGGCCAACAAAGGCACCTGTCGTAAACGCTCCTGTATGAAACGGGTACTTTGTGGGAAACCATTAAAAGTGCCATTTTTTAACTTTCGTTGTCGAAAATTTGTTTTGGGTCCAAAATTTTGTTTGCGTCGCCCACTTTGGGATGTTGCCCAAGTCAACGCATCTAAGTTTTGTATTAACATTTCACCCTCAGTTGTACTAAGAAATTGCTCTTCCACATATATTCCAGAAAATGGCAACCCTTCGACATTGTTGTGTTCTGGATGTTGAGTGCGCACCTCCCATGGATCCCAGCCTTCAAAGAGCCGCTCACATATTGGGCAAAATGAAAACGCTTGCAATTTTTTCAGTTGGTCTTGTAGTGAGGGTTTTAGAATGTTGAAATCTTTTTCACACTGTAGGCATGTGCGTACACCTTTGCAGCCACATGGACGTATGGTATTCATTTGAACGTTTTTTTGTATTATTATTTTAAATTAAATTGCACTGGAAATAATTTACGGACTATTGATGTTATTCGCGCTGTTGGCAATAAGAACAGCTGACTGTCGGCGTTCCCATATGGTCGATTCAGGTAACAGGTTTGTTCAGCCGCAAATTTTTGAGCAAATGTTCACGATTATAATACGTTCACATATAAGTAGATGGTCTACTTTTTCGTGTTTAATCTCAATCCGAAATTAAAAAGCGAGATTTCCGATACGAAATTTCTCTCCCAAAATCTGAGATTATAAAATAATCCTAGATAAAAATATACTTTTTTACATATAATCCTGTGATATCGGTGTAATAGATCAATATTTTTACGAGTGCAAAGAAAACCGTCAAAGTAAAATATTAGACCTAATTCTAACCTAACAAAAATGTTATAGGTATTATTAACTATGCATTCATATAACCGAAAAAAGCGCGTACTATAAAATGTAATATCGAATTTCGAATGCGCATTGGATTTCCTCCAACTGTTTATTATTAGCAGCAAATTACGCAATTAAATTATCTACTCCTTTTCCTTGTCATTTCTCCACATCGTTAATAATAATGAAACAAACCAAAACACCGAAATATTCCACAAAAATAGTTTCTATGAAGTAAAACCTTTCACAACAGTATTGACAGCTGATTGTCAATGTCGGAGGTAATCTGTCATATGTGCACGGGTAGATTAATTTTGTGGATTTATTGGTAATTAGTGCATATGTGAACAAAAGTACGTTCTACAAGAACTACCCATGACGAAAACTTGGGATCTGAAAGCATATGATAGAACTTTTTGTAAATAAATAAATTTAGTTTTTGTGGAATCACGTCTTTTGTGCACCTCTGCTCTTGCGCCAGTTTTAAATTTACAGTTTACAGTTTGAAATGATAAAATGGAAAATTGAAAGAAAAGATGAGTATAAAGTATTTTTATGGTAGTTTGTTTTGGACAACGCAAACATTTCTAGATCAACTCAGATGAAGTGTTTTTTTTTTTCTTCAGGTAACTTGTGATTTATTTGTAAATCCTACTATTTCAATTATTATTATTATTATTATTAAATTTATACTTTACAAATTAATTTGTAAAATATATTTTGGAGGCTCGGTTACTGGACCATTTTGCCTCGCAAGCGTGTTCAAATTTCGTGCAGCAGATTGTGTTTTTTGAAGGCGTCGTTTAGTATCTTAATTGTAACTTCCTTGCTGCAGTCTAGAGTTGTTGTTAGATTGCTGCTGTAGCTCGAGATGGGGCAGTCCTTTAGAATGTGTTCTATGCTAAGGAGTGTATTACACCGCCTGCATTCTCGTGGGGTTGCGCGGCTGTAGTAGCGTTCAGATATAAATTTCGTTACACCTAGACTTGTTCTGGCTATTGTGATGCATTTTTCGCGTGAGAGATCTTTGTGGTAATTTGGTCGTTCGCATTTGAGGTTGTGGGCCCTTAAGAAACAGGTTGACGATTCCCACAAGCTATCTCTTAGTGTTCTGAGATAGAATTTATGGAAGTTTGTCATTACTGTGGTTAAGCAAGGAGTCTCCGCTACGAGTGGGATGTTAAACGTTTGTTTCGCAGATTTGTCCGCTAGCTCGTTGCCTGTTATTCCCATATGACCTGGTATCCATATTAGTTTAATTTCGTTCTGTGTATTTGTTCTTCCCATTACATATCGGTGCGCTTCACTGTTTCTATTTGTTAGCGATTTTAGCACACTCAAGCTGTCCGAGAATATGACGGTCCGTTTGTTGTTTTTGGCAGCGTGGTGGACGGCGAAACTAATTGCTGCTAGTTCGGCATTGAAAATACCAGCATTTGGTGGAAGAAGAGCTTGATGGATTGTTTGGAAGGTTCCGTCCTTCCGTTGTTCTACAACAGCATAAGATGGTGATTCTTCGAGTAAAGAGCCATCAGTATAATAAAAAATATCAGCTTTACAGTTTGCTTTATATGTTAAGAATATCTTTTTGTAAGCTTCTTGTGAGGTGTTATTTTTGTGGAAGGTGTTTAGTGAAATATCTATTGAAATGTTTTTGTTTGTCTTAAATGTGTCTGGTGGTTTAGGTGGTATTGGCGTATGCGTATCCAGTAGGTATTTAGATATAGCCGCAATGCTGCAGGTGCTTCTATAGCTCTGACTAACCGGGTTTCGGCTGGTTATGCGTTTCCAAAAGTCGTTATGTAGGGGATGCGACACGGTTGTGATAGATTTTGCCGCCAGCTTTGCGGATCGACTTCGGAGTAGCCATTGAAAGTCGTTGTAGCGCGCTTCGACTCTTACAGCTTCTGTTGGTGTTGCCATTAGTAATCCAGCTGCTATTCTAAAACAGTGATTAAACGCTGTATTTATTTTGTTTTTATTATTTTCAGAGGTGTATCCGTAGAGGCTGATACAATGTTGTGTTACTCCTTCAGTTAGTGACCGGCAAATGTCAAGTGCTGTTTCGATATGAGGACCCTTTTTCCTTGAACATATAACTTTGAGTAAGTTCTGTACTTTACTAAGTTTTGTTGTGATTGTTTTTATGTGCTCATTCCATAGAAGATTCCTTGTGAAGGTTATACCCAAGATTCTCATTTTGCTTTTCAATTCGACGCGTTTGTTTCTCAGTGTGATAGATGTTGCGTTACAGTTTCTCTTTCGGCAAAGGTGTAAAGCTTCAGTTTTGTCGGCTGGAATTACTGCTCCCGTTTTTTTCGACCATTCGTGTATTCTTTTGTCAATGGCGTTGAGGCTTTGTGATACGTTCTCTTGAGTACCTGAAGACAATGCGAAGATGTTATCTGCATAGATGCCAATGAAGTCAATTCCACTTATCCCTTTTAATGTTTTTGACAGTGTATTTGTGTAAGCATTAAAGAGAAATACTGAGAATGGGGAGCCTTGCGGAATTCCATTATCTAGTATGTAATTCTGAGATAGGTAACCATCTACTTTCACGGAGATTCTTCTGTGCGAGAGAAAGGATGATGCTAATTTCAAAACTACTTTGGGTATGCCCCAATCGTGTAGCTCCTTTATTACAACTGTTGATACTACCCTGTCGAATGCTTTTTCGAGGTCTTCAGACACGATTAAGCAGTGTTTTTGATGGTTTAGGTTGTTTTTTGTTTTTGTTTCTAATAGGTGACAAAGTGTGTGTGCTCCGTGGTTTGCCATGTATGCATGTTGAATTTTGAGTATTTTTTCATCACATGCTTCCCATAATCTTCTTGTCACTATTTTGTCAAAAATTTTCGACAGTACAGGGAGTAAGGAAATGGGTCGGTATCCTTCGGTTGAATTCTGGTTCTTACCCGTCTTCGGAATGGGCGCTAGTACTGCTTGCTTCCAGTCATGTGGAAGTTTTTAAGAATATTGCTGTAAAGTTGGCACAATCTTGTTTTGAGGACACTTGACGAATTTTTTATCATGGTATAAGTAATTTTGTCCTTGCCAGGCGATGTTCCTTTTGCGTTTTGGAGTGCAAAATGCAATTCTGAGAGTGTTACTGTGTCTATAATGAAGTTTAGGTTGTTTCCAGGGCATTCCAAGCTGTCAATGTTCATATTTAATTTTTCTTGTATGAGGCTTCTATCGAATTTGGCGTTTGCCCCTACTGAGCTCCATGCTCTTGCTAGGTGATTCGCTTTTTGTTCTGGGTGTGAGATGACGGTGTTTTCTGTAAAGATTGGTGGAAAACTGGATATGGTATTGGATTTAATCTTTCTTACTTTGCTCCATAATGTTTTAGCATCTATCGTTGGGCTTAAGGAATTTACGAAGCATTTCCACGTTTCTTGTTTTGCCTTTTTACAGGCTCTTCTAACCTGCGCACACAATCTTTTGAAGTTAAGAATCCTTGTTGGAGTTTCTCTGTCCCTAACTTTTTTCCAAGCTTTCTTTTTTTCGTGTATAAGGGTGTTAATTTCTGCGTTAAACCATAGTGGGGAGTTTTTCTGTTTCGGACATCGGCTGGTTGGCATGGATTCATTTGCTGATTTTCTAATTATCTTTTTAAGTAAGGCAGCTTCTTGGTTGACATTATTTGATTTAAGAAATTGATTGTCAAAAAGTTCTGTTTTATTTCGGAAAAGTTCCCAGTTTGCTTTGTTTTCCTTGAATCTCCCTATAAATTTTTTCTCGATCTTGGTGCTTCCATTCTGTATAAAAATTGAGAAGTGGTCGCCTGCGATAGGTTGGGATGGACAGCTCCAGGACAAGCAACCTGCCAAATCACTTGAAGCCATAGATACATCTACTGAAGTAAGTGTGTTCCTTGTGTTCAGGAGTGTTGGTGCACCATTATTTAAAAATACTAGATTGCGAGCATGTGCAAAGGACTCCCACATATTTCCGCTTCTTGAGTTGTATTGAGATCCCCAAAGTGTATTTTGAGCGTTTAGGTCCCCTGCGACTATATGATGTCCTGAGTTTATTTGTGGTAAGTCTTGCAGCAGCTGTTGTGTTAAGTTTATGTCCGTTTCTTTGTAGATATTTGTAATATGTAAGTCTTTTAGTCCGTGTATGGTTATGGTTTGATGCAAAAGTTGGTTAGTGGATGTTTTATGATTTGAAGCCTTTATTGTATTTTTAACTAATATTGCTATTCCTGATTTTGCATACGTTAAATGTTTGTTGTGGTGAAATATTTGATAGTTTGGTAGGTGAAGTAATTGTTGGTTTTTGTTTATGATATGAGTTTCCTGTAATAATATGATATCTGGATTATGTGTGGAAGTTAGGTATTCCAGTCCAAATTTATTATTAATAAATCCCTGAATATTCCATTGTATTATTGAGAGGTTTAGACCGAAATCCATTTACGGTATTAAAAGAATGAATCAGTTTTTTCTGTATATTTCGGCGGTGTCTTTTTGTGTGTATTAGGTGTGATGTCGTTTAGCTCAGGTAGTATTAGTTCCCTACTTGGGGATGTTTCCATGTTATTATCTTCTGCGCATATGTTGTTGTGTCTGGTGATTGTACTGGTTTTCTGCGTATTTTGTTTTGCTTGTAGGTATTTTGTCTTTTTGTGTGTATTAGGTGTGATGTCGTTTAGCTCAGGTAGTAGTAGTTCCCTACTTGGGGATGTTTCCATATTATTATCTTCTGCGGATATGTTATTGTGTCTGGTGATCGTGTTGTTTTTTTGTGTATTCTGTTTGGTTGGGTTTTCTGTTTGTGTGTATCTGATAGTGTCTGCATTTGTTACCTTAGTTTCTTTGTTTACATCAATATTCTTTTGTGTGCTGTTAATTGTTTGTGAACTATTGTTTGGTAGGTTGTTTTGGTTAGTTTTTGTGTTTGTTGTTTCGTTTTGTTTCTCGGGGTTTTTTGTTATATTAAGTTTGGTGTTTATAACTATTTGTGCCATTGTTGGTTTTGTTGTTCGCTTTGTGAAAGGCTCGATTTGGTAGGCGGAAGGGTTACTGTTATATATCTTCCATGCTTCCCGCACGGTGCAGCGACGTTCGATTTTTATTTTGTTGACTGCTTTGTGTTTTAGGAAGCTGAGGCAGGTCGAATCATAGGATGAGTGTGTGGTGCTGTCACAGTTTATACAATATTTTCCGGTGCATTTTTCATGTGAAGGGGGCGTTGCGCACTCTTTGCAAAGTTCCATGTTCCGGCATCTATTTTTGGTGTGTCCAAGTCTCTGGCAGTTTCTACATCTCATTGGATTTGGGATATATTCTTGTACGCAAACTCTTTCCCATCCAAGCTTGATTGTGTCCGGCCTACGAACCAGATCGAAAGTAACTACTGCTGCTCCGGTTGGTATTAGTTTATCTCCATACTTCTTCATGATTTTCTTAACCTCAATCACTTTTTGGCTAGCTAGACCTTGAACTAATTCTTCTTCTAGGAGGTTGATGATATTCCTGGAGAAGATTCTTCCTTGTGAGGTATTAAGTCCTTTATGTGAAGCAATCTTTACCGGAATTATTCCTATAAAAGTTGCTTCCTGAAACTTTTGAGCTGCCTTTAAGTTTAGGGTTTTGATGAGCAGATCTCCGGATCTTAGTGCAGACACTTCGGTGTAGTCGACGCATATGTGTTTAAGCCCTTTGTCGATCTGGAATACATTGTATGACGAAAGAGGGCGAATTTCTTCACCAACTTTTGGTCCCACAGCGGTCGCTACGAGATATCGCGGAATGTGATCATCGTTCTGTTTGTGTTGAGGGAGAGGTACGAAATCGTCAGATCTCGTGCGTTTGCCAGGTTGGTCAATGTCCGGGTCAAGTAGCCGAAACCTGTTTGAAGAGGGGGGTCAGCCCCATTCATTTTCACACTGCACTGGTTTTCAACTGTTTGTGCTACTATAAATTTTAACCGAAAAGAAAGAATGTGGTAGATTTGTAATTGAATAGCTAACACTAAGCACTAAAGGAAACCACTAGTTTTGTTTAACCACAACGGAAGAGCGAAAATAACACGTCTTTGCGCGGCGATCATAGATGACTAGATGTGAAACTCTTTTTCTCGTGAGAGCGCTGAAAAATGTGCATTTTTTATAACATTTTCCAATATTGCCACACCGGTAGAAACATGAATTGGGTATTTTCGAACCAAAGGTCTGGAATTTTTAGTTTCCACACCACCATTGAGGTTAGTATTTAGTGTGCGGTTGCCCAATAGCCTTATATCACTCGTAAACACCTACATATACTAAAAATAAACACAATCCGTATGAAATATGTACATAAATAAGCAAAAAATTTAAAAATTTATATGTAAATGAAATTGTTTAAAACTGATATACATAAGTAATTTAATAATAATAAAGTTATGAACCCGAAAAACATAAGTTATAATTAAAAACATGACTTATTGCAATTTTTTAATATAACACAGAAAGTGGGTAACAAAAAACAAAAATTCTCAAACAACGAACAGAATAAGTTAAAGCAGATTACCTTTAATTTTTGTAAAATATCTCAAACACAAACTCAGTTCCCTTACCTACGCTTTTCAACCATAGAATGTTTACGTATATACAAATTTACATAAACCAACACACACTTTTCAATAAAATTACATTATGTACATAAGACTAATTAAAAGTAGAAGTCGAAAAGGATATAACGAGCTTTGGATTCTACAAACTCACTTCAATTCAAATTATTACATTTCATTTGAATTAATTTTAAGACAAATAATTATAAACATTGCAACACGTCATTTCTCCATTAAGCAAAAACGAACTGTTTTCGTCTGTTATTTTCGGCGCGTTTCTTCTGGCAGTCTGCCATTTCGCCTATCAGCTGTTCAAAATCCCATAATGTGTGAGTGCTGCCAAGTTTTTAAACGTCCTCATGGGCGCGCTCTCTCTCAAAATGAATAAGTTTCACATCTAGTTATCTATGGCGGCGATTGCCTGAACTAGACTGCTATTTCAATTATTTTTTCAAGTAATTCTGGCTGGTAAGCAGTTTTGTGTGCCACACAAAAATCACAAATCTGGCAATACCAATTGTGTTATCACCAAAGTAAAAGTCAGCTGAATTATTGTATTGATCAACACAATTATGTGAAGTCGCTTGAGAAAATATAATTGATTGCAGCCAAATTGTATTAATCACCAAACTAAGTTATTGAAATCGCAAAATGAATAACGACAATCCAAATATATTCTTTAATCCTCTTATTAGTGCCATACAGAAGGTGGTGCTTTACGAAACCCGCACAGTGAGTAACTATCAAGAAGCATTGCGTTGGCAAATAAATTGTTCTTTTGTAACTGTTTTAGCGCCTCTACCTTGTTGGCAGCAATAATCGAGAGACACGCTTCCGTTTGCTTACCATTGATCGTACCCAACATGACCGTGTTGTCATCGATGAGAACCCGAATGAGTTGAATGCACTTGAAATACGTCGATTCTTGGTTACACTTGGCAGTTCACCGCGCGTTACATCCGCCTACGGCGTACTTGGCTTTGTTCGTTTTCTGGAAGGCTTTTACTTACTGCTAGTCACAAAGCGCAAGTGTTGTGCACACATTGGCATGCATTTGATATATACCATAAAGGATACGGTGATGGTGCGCGTCAATGAGCCGACAACATTGCGTACACCCCATCCTTACGAAGAGCGTTACAAAAAAATGTTTCAAAGCATTGATTGGCGCAGCAACTTTTATTTCTCGTATTCGTATGATTTGACGCGCACACTGCAGTATAATGAGTCAGCACCACGCTTTGTTGGCCCCAATGTGGATTTGGAGCAAGATGAGCCTCTTCCGGATTGGAATAAACTTACCAACAATGTAGTTGCGCCTGATGAGCGTGTGAATTATGCGTTTCGTAGCAACTCGCGTACGCGCTTTGTCTGGAATGCGTTCCTCTTGCAGCCAATGCGTGGCGTAATGCTCAAGGATTGGCTGTTAGAGGTAACACATGGCTACATTAGCCAGTCATGTATTAGCGTTTTTGGAAGGCATGTTAATGTTTGCTTAATTGCACGTCGTAGTACGCGGTTTGCGGGCACACGATTTCTTAAACGTGGCGCTAACTGTCAGGGCGATGTTGCGAATGAGGTTGAGACGGAACAAATTGTCACAGATGGTCAACGGATGTGTTCTTTCACACAAATGCGTGGCTCAGTGCCTTCGCATTGGTCTCAGGACGTTGTTAAAATGGTACCAAAACCACAGATCCAATTGGATATTTGCGATCCATATGCGCAAACACCAGCGCGTCATTTCGATCGTTTGCTATTCCACTATGGCGCACCAGTTATTATATTGAATCTGGTAAAGAAGCACGAGAAACGCAAGCATGAATCGATTATATCGAAGGAACTGGTCGATAGCATACGTTACCTAAACCAATTTTTGCCGCCGCAACACCGCATGAAGCATATACATTTCGATATGGCCCGCAAGAGTCGCGGTGGTGGCAATGTTATGGAAATGTTAGCTGACATAGCGGAGAGCGTAGTGCAGCAGACCGGTATGTTTTTCAAAGCGCGCGGTAGTGAATACACTTTCCAAAAAGGCATAGTGCGTACGAATTGCGTCGATTGCTTAGATCGCACAAACACAGCACAATTTGCTATTGGCAAATGTGCGCTGGGGCATCAATTGGAGCTTTTGGGTTTTGTCAAATCGGCAAAACTGGAATTCGATTCGGATTGTGTAACGATGTTGGAGAATCTGTATGAGGAGCATGGTGATACGCTGGCTCTACAATATGGTGGCTCTCAATTAGTGCACCGTATTAAAACTTACCGGAAGACAGCAGCGTGGGCCTCACAGGGCAATGACATCATGCAAACGTTGAGTCGCTATTACAGCAATACGTTCAGCGACACAGAAAAGCAGCACAGCATAAACTTATTTCTGGGCTATTATATACCTAGCAGAAGTCACACAAAACGTATGTTTCTTATGTATGTAAGATTTGTTAATTTTGTTTAATTTTCCGGCAATTGCAGAAAATCAGCCTATTTGGGAACTCCAAACGGATTACTACATGCATAACGTCTACAAACCTCTAACACCACAAAATGAAACACGTCTCATAACGGATTGGGTGCGTCACAAGGTGCGCTCCTGTCTACCCTACTCAACCTCTGACTCAAATAAAATTGTCAAGGAACTATTTCGTGTGCACTCCAAAGGTCTCGAAATGATAGATGCTTACTCCAACTATCATCAGTCTTTCAAATGGACCGATCTTAGTGAGCACATAGCATTCGAGATAAGCCAGCTAGCACTGCGTTACATGCCAACATTTCGCACAAATTACTCACCATTCCAGCGGCAAATTCAGGAGCGCAAAGCACGCAAAAATCCCAATCTAACGGGGCAAAGTTCTACTAGTTCCACCAATAGTAATTCATCGAGTTCTACTTCCGAAGCAGACGACAGCTCATCCGACGAGGATTTAAGTGCAGGCTATGCTATTAAGGATGCCAAGCAAGCTGAGTCGGTGGAGCAGGATGCATTTACACTTGAATCGCTGCTACCGCCTATGGAAGAAGTGTATGGATGCAAGATTACCAACCCATCCAAAGTGAACATGGCCATTTACAAAAAATATGTGCAAATGGGAAAATTATGTAGTGGAAGCAATAGTACTTTCGCGCTCTCGCCTTCTGGGGCACCACGCGAACGCGATAATGAAATGGCTAAGCTTATGCGTGGCATAAATTTGCGTCCACTAAACGACTACGGCCACGATACATACTTGAGTGTTAAGCCACCAACAGTGAGCGAGGAAAGTCAGAAAATATATGCTGAATATTGCAAGGTGCCGCGTAATTTTAATGCAGTGCCGAGATTTGAAGAGTTCGATGTACTTTATCGATACGTGCAGATGCTTTAAAATGTTGAGGAATTTGAGCAACAGTTTTAAAAAAATTAATGTTACCAATGTTAATATCGTTTCCACGATATTCCACGGTTCTCCGTTACCGGAATGACGCGGATCTATATCCGGCCAAGGACAGGTCACTTCAGCAGCATTCCAAAAAAAAACTCTTGGGGAATATTTATGCTGTTATAACAACAACAACAACAAACTAAATATTTTATACAAGGTGGCGCAAAATTAATCAGTCCATTTTGTTTTTGAATAACTATTTTACTAAGCAAAATATTTTGAGTGATGGAAATCTTTATTTTGACCTTTACGCGCTCCATTGTTTGTCTGTTTGTATGCTGGAGCTGTCCAGTTCACAAGTGTAAAATTTGATTAACGTACGACGCCATTTGCAAAAATTATAAATCTGCCGGTATATACCAAGTCTTGCCATAAATTCTGTGACAAGTTTTACAATACATACGGCGAGAATAGATTCGCAGAAAAAAGTTCCGTTATTTTTGCTTTTGTTCGTATGCATTGACTACTCATAAATTGTACTCAGTTTCGTTCGAAATTTCGTTCATAGATGACTAGATGTGAAACTCTTTTTCTCGTGAGAGCGCTGAAAAATGTGCATTTTTTATAACATTTTCCAATATTGCCACACCGGTAGAAACATGAATTGGGTATTTTTGAACCAAAGATCTGGAATTTTTAGTTTCCACGCCACCATTGAGGTTAGTATTTAGTGTGCGGTTGCCCAATAGCCTTATATCACTCGTAAACACCTACATATACTAAAAATAAGCACAATCCGTATGAAATATGTACATAAATAAGCAAAAAATTTAAAAATTTATATGTAAATGAAATTATTTAAAACTGAAATACAAAAGCAATTTAATAATAATAAAGTAATGTACGCGAAAACATAAGTTATAATTAAAAACATGACTTATTGCGATTTTTTAATATAACACAGAAATTGGGTAACAAAAAAAAAAATTCTCAAACAACGAACAGAATAAGTTAAAGCAGATTACCTTTAATTTTTGTAAAATATCTCAAATACAAATTCAGTTCCCTTACCTACGCTTTTCAACCATAGAATATTTACGTATATACAAATTTACATAAACCAACACACAGTTTTCAATAAAATTACATTATGTACATAAGACTAATTAAAAGTAGAAGTCGAAAAGGATATAACGAGCTTTGGATTCTACAAACTCACTTAAACTTAAATTATTACATTTCAATTGAATTAATTTTAAGGCAAATAATTATAAACATTTCGACATGTCATTTCTCCATTAAGCAAAAACGAACTGTTTTCGTCTGTTATTTTTGGCGCGTTTCTTCTGGCAGTCTGCCATTTCGCCTATCAGCTGTTCAAAATCCCATAATGTGTGAGTGCCGCCAAGTTTTGAAACGTCCTCATGGGCGCGCTCTCTCTCAAAATGAATAAGTTTCACCCAAGGTGGATTTAATAAGGTGACAGCATTCACCCAGCTGAATTTTTCGCCGTAGGTATGGCTTACGTCAAAATGATATGCTTTGTTTGTATGTATTGGTATGTTTACATTCGTATATTTACATTTGCTTGCTGATTTTGACATGATGCTTGCACCAAACGCAACAACAAATACATGTAGGGTTTTACTTATATGTGTTTGCTGTCACCTGTAATAAATTCGCCTTGGTTTCACCACTAGTTATCTATGACATCTAGTTATCTATGCAATGGAGTGACGAGCTAAGGAAAATCAAATTTTAAAAGTGTGGTAAGAGTGCAACTGAGATTTGCGAATTACTGAAAAAACTTAATATTTCGAGAATGTGGTTGTGGTTCGAAGTGGTTGTCCTCGGGGGTTTGAACCCGTGCAGCAATAAAATCCGTTCGAGCAAGAACTCGCAGAAATCTCCTTAGAAAGCAGAAAATCATTTCCAGGGAAATGAATTTATCAACCAGATCTATGTCAAGACCAATTAGAGATGATCTCCACATAAAAGTCTTCCGTCTCCCAACTGGTCATCTTTTGACAACGCACTTGAAGAAAATTATTGTTGACAAATGCAAGCAGCTTCTTCGGTGGTAAGCGGTCAATGGCCATGAAAATGTTTTTTTAAAGATGAGAAAATGTTCACTGTTGAAAAAGTTTTTAATAAGCAATGCGACAAAATCTATGATAAAACTTCTAAAGACGCAAAAATTGTTATTCCAAGGGTTCAGCGTGGCCACCATGCAGCCTCCGCAATGGTTTAGTGGGGCGTGCCTTGTAAAGGCGTTACATCTCTTTATTTCTGTACCAGGGGCAAAAGTGTGCCAGGAGGATATCTTAGAAGGCGTGGTGAAACAGTTGAGCAATAGTCTCTTCAATGGAGAGCGTCGAATCTTCCAGCAAGATTCCGCTCCAGCCCATATGGCAAAAACCACTCAGCAGTGGCTAAAAAACAAAATTTCCTGGGTTGATAGCCGCAGAAGATTGGTCGTTTGGAAGTTCAGATCTGAATCCATTGTGTCATCACTAATTCTATACTATTTTTGGCTCCTCTATAGATTCATTTTAGATTATTTGTTCACTATTCATTGTACATGCTATTTTTCACACAGTTCATTCTTTTTTCTGGATATGAACTCATTTTATGTAAATGTAAAGACAGCCGTTAGAGTAATCTCAATAAAGTTGCTTATCCTGATCTGTTAGTGGTGACAACTGGACTACAGTTTGTGGTCAGGATTGGAGAACATTACCTGTCGAAGGCATCACAGCAATTCAAAGAGTCTCAAACAATTTTTGGTTTGTGCGGCGACATCAAGCAAATGGTGACCATTTCGAATGAAAATAAAATTTTTTTTAAATGATAACTAAAACTAACTTCATTAAAAAAGTACAATATTATAATTTCATATTTATAACGGACTTAACTTGTAACAGAACTTATGGCAGGACTAGTTAGATATATGTATAATTGGCGCTTACACCCTGTTTGGGTGATTAATTCCAATAGGGTGATTAATTTTGCGCCGCCTTGTACATAGCATGGCATATATTATTTGAGTATAAAGTATTATGATTAGCCTTTAAGCTTTTACTACACTCGTGTACGCAATTTTCAATTGAAATACTCCACACAAAACCACTTCAGCGAAAATTTGCTTTTCTCTGCTATTCATATGAACTTTAATAAGTAAAAATTGTTTGCTGTACATTATCACAATTGCATAAGGTTGGGTAACTCACAATGTTAACACAGCAAAATATATATAATCAATATTGTGTAAAGTAATGATCCATGCTCCTCTTGCTCCGCCTAACTTACGTAAATAATACGTAGTCCCTTCCTTCGCTTAAATTTAAACTATTTAGATTCTCTTCGAAAGCACCATTGGTGAGATCTAATTTCATGCAAATAAGCAGTGGTGGTCGCGCGTGCTTGAAATGCACAATAGGCACTAAGTATGTGAAGCGATGCGCTGCCTCATCGTAATGACTGTATGATTTATTAATTTTTTCTGCAATAAATAAAATATATTTTTACTGAAAAAACTGGCATTTAGTTTGAACTTACTCTCATCCACATCGCAAAACGCACGCACTTTGCATTTTTCCGCTTGCGGCAAGTCGCGAAAAAATTTACGTCCCCGCTTTCCAGCATTCCAAATTGTGAAACCACTGCGCCACGGCTCACGACACAGCACATGCATCAGCAAATGTTGCATACGCAATTGCCAAATCGTGTCCGCTACAATTGAGAACGTCGTAGCCGCGGGATGATAACGATAGAGTAGCAAACAGTCGTTGACGCGCATTACGCGTCCGCCGCGGTCAAGGTGAGCATAGAAAAAAATGAGATCTTCTGGTGTGCCATAGCCGTGTTCACAAAAACCCTGAGGTATGCGTTCGTAGACCTGCCGATGGCATAGCCATGTTGGCATGATGACTGTGGGGCCATTAGCAGTGTAAATTTGTAGCGTCAATTTTAATTCGTCTAATTCGTTTGCCCAGCGTGCGAAGCGACACGTTGAATTGGCAGGCGCGCGCACAAACTTGCAACCAATAAGCTGAGAATTTAATGCGAAGACTTTGACTTAATTGAATTATAATGACATTAAAAGTTTACTCATTACTCACAGCATCTTTGTTATAACGCGCTAGCGCGTATTGTTGCTGTATGCGCGTTGGCAGCATTTCATCGTCTATATCTTGAAAGCACAAATAGAAGCCGGTAGCAGCTTCTATAGCGCGATTGCGTCCATACCCCACTAAATGAAGTAAGTAAAACCATTAACGTTTTTTCATGCTTCTGAATTTGAAATGTTCACCTCCTTTGGATTTTCCGCTTTCATTTTGCACAATATGCATTGGTATCCGGTAATTATTGAATTTGTGTTGCCAAAGTTTCAACATATCCGCTGTGCCATCTTTGCTGCAATCATCAAAGACACAAACCTCAATTTGAAACTTTTGTTTCTGTTCCACTTCCTCCTTTGCCGTAGTTGACGCCACATATGCCAGCAACTCATTACCATCCACATTGTTATGCTGTTCTCGGTGCATTTGTTTTGGTTGCAGTTGTTGTTTTTGTAAGCGCACAGCTGTGCATTGCTGCAGTATCGACCGAAAACAACTATCAATCCACTTTTCACCGTTGAGAACTGTGACAATTATTGACTATTTCGGCATTTTTGTTTCCGCGCAAGAAAAAAACAAAATAATAATACACCTTGATTGCCATTAAATTTGAACACTTGCACGTACCACTGTATCCTCGTTCATTGATGGAGACAGCGACAAAAAAAAAATGAACAGTTGCCGGCAGCAACACAACAATACGATTGGAGTAGAGCTGTAAGAACACTGCGTTGCCAGATGACTTTGTCGAAATTAAACCAATTCAACCTTTAAATTCAGAGAAATAATATCTTTTTCAATGATATGTGATACAAATATTTTCTTTTTAAACCAGTAATGAATAATTGGTTTAGCGGCAAATTATTTTAAACTTTATTAGTTGATCAAATACAACAAAAACCTACATCAGTCTGGCAGCAATACATTTAACTGTTGTGGATGGCATTCGTGAGAAATTTAGTGGAATTCGTTTGGTCGCGCAATTGAACGTTTGGAAGCGTAATTGAATGAAATACGTTTTTTTAAATATCTTATCAGTCGTTCAGTTAGAAAATTGTAACTCATTATATTCTGTACTAGATAACAGAAGAGCTTGTGTTTGTAAGTAAAAGTATATGTGTTTGCAAGTGTACAAACGTGATGTAAAGTGCATGCCGTCGGTTAGAAAAATGAAAGTTAAGCGTCAGTGGTACATATATAAACTTGTGGACTAACGTGCAAATTAGTCGGAATAGAAAAAATCACTGGAGATAATTTTTTACGGAGGTCAGCCGCTGTTTGGTGTGCATGGTGAAAAAAACTCGGAAGGTAAGGCCAATATCAGACCGTTAACCCATGTGAAAAAATTTTTAGAGGTGTACTATTCTGCTCTTAGCGAATTTGACAGATATGCCCACGTCAAAATTTAGCCTTAGCTTAGTGAAACACAAAACGAATGACGTACAAACCAAAGTTCCCCTACCTTTTTTTCACCATACCCAACGAGCAAACCTGATATCTATCATCCTTGCCGTTAACCAGCTCTCAATAAATTTGAAAGAATCGGCTGATTAGCTCACATAACTGGGGCCACGACAGCGGTTTGGTTACGAAAAAAGTGAGATTGTGTTTGCGATATACGAAAATCAACGCAGTCCTCGCCAATGCTACTTCGCTGTTGTCTAAACAACCATAGATAATAAACAACGTCTGATTGGATGAGTGTGTGAATACTTGTGAGATGAGCGGACAGAATTCTGCTGCCGCGTATCCAAGGTGAATTTATTAAGGTGACAGCATTCACCCAGCTGAATTTTTCACCGTAGGTATGGCTTACGTCAAAATTATATGCTTTGTTTGTATGTATTGCTATGTTTACATTTGCTTGCTGATTTTGACGTGGTGGTTGGACCAAACGTAACAACAAATACATGTAGGGTTTTAGTTATATGTGTTTGCTGTCACCTGTAATAAATTCGCCTTGCGCGTATCCGGTGGCGTGCATGGTGAAAATATGTTTAATGGTACGGCCGTTAGCTGGCTCTTAGCGAATCAGCATTAGCTGATGGGCTGACGTAGCAGGGGTAATGAATCGGTTTGTTTACGAAAAAAAAACTAAGAATGTATTAGTGATATACGAAAAAAGTCAACACAATGTCACTTCGTTGCCGTCTCACCAACGACTGATTGGACGAGTGTGTGAATGCGTGTGAACATCAAGGATGAGCTCAGGAGTGAAGAGCTAGGGCTAAGGGAGGATTGCTGGCACCAAACTATGGAGCTACGCCAGGCGATATCCCTACTGGAAGGGTGCAACCAAAATAGATTTAATAAACTCATAATCCTCCCCAAGGATAAACTGAGAATGTTCACGGGTTTTCTCCCAGGCCACTGCAGACTTCGTAGTCATCTGCACATGATTGGAATTCAATCTACTGACTCTTGTCGTTTCTGCGACCAATCTCAGGAGACTCCAATGCACCTTCTCCGGGAATTCAGCGCTACAGCGCGGAGAAGGTTGAGGCATCTTGACCAATTGCAGCCAGAAGAAAGGCACATACTTGTATGCTTAATCCAACCCAGCTCTATCATGAGTTTATTAAGGGAACTGGGTCTGGATGAGGTACTGTGATGAGTAGGATGCGCAAAAGACCATTAGGTCGAAGTGCAAGCTCTATAAATAATCTAATCTAATCGAATCGAATACATGTGAAATGATAGTGCAGAATTCGGCTGCCTCACAATTTCGTTTTTCATCATCGTTATTGGCCAAAGCTGGTAAATTTATCATCCTTGAGCAACTGAACAGCAAAGCCCCTATTCAGAGAAGGATAATAATCTGTTGGCGTCCCTTCATTTCCATTTCCATTCTATATAATGGCAATTTACATGGCCCTTAAAGTGTTTGCGAGAAAAAGTCCTATATCTAAAGCTTGTTGACCTTTTTGTGGTGAGCAACATACATATGTATATTACATGGCGTACACTTCATTAACATGTTGATTGAAAAGTTAGCATAATCCACCTTACAATTCCTAGGAAATGGAGTACAAATTTCCTGTAAATACCAGGTTGTTCAATAAGTTTTGTGGTTCGATAAGAGAGGGCATTGCTACTAGCCAAAATTTTTTTTGTTATGCTGGTACACTCTTCATATGAACGTATGTGAAATTTCATTTCAATCTGTCAATTCATTCTTTGCTTAGAAAACATTTAGTATCGACGTTTCACTGTTTTTTCTACAATAAAAAAAAAAACCAAGTATCGTGCGATGGTTGTATTTCAATTTTTGGAGGGCTTAAAAGCAACAGAAATTTATGAACGAATATTGAAAGTGTATAAGGACTTTTAGCCATCAATTAGTACAGTCGAGATATGGGCTGCTGAATTTAAATGTGGTTGTACAAGCGGCCGCCGTAGCCGAATGGGTTGGTGCGTGATTACCATTCGGAATTCACAGAGAGGTCGTTGGTTCGAGTCTCGGTGAAAGCAAAATTAATAAAAACATTTTTCTAATAGCGGTCGCCCCTCGGCAGGCAATGGCAAACCTCCGAGTGTATTTCTGCCATGAAAAAGCTCCTCATAAAAATATCTGCCGTTCGGAGTCGGCTTGAAACTATAGGTCCCTCCATTTGTGGAACAACATCAAGACGCACACCACAAATAGGAGGAGGAGCTCAGCCAAACACCTAACAGAAGTGTACGCGCCAATTATTTATTTATTTATTTTTTTTTTTTGTACAAGCCTTGAAGTCGATCCACGTCAAGGATTTTCAAAAACAGCAACAACGCCAGAAATCGTAGAAAAAATACAGAAAATCGTATTGGAAAATCGGCAAGTGACTGAAAGTGATTTAATAGAAGCCCTAGGCATCTCATGGAGCAGTATAAACAATATGTATTTTGACTGAAGTATTGGGTTTCAGTAAGCTGTGTACACAATTGGTGCCGCATTCGCTAAGAATGGAACAATAATACATTCGAATGGGACCTTCTCAGCAACATTTAGAACGTTTTCGACAGGATAAAGTGAATTTTGTGCGTCGATTCATCACTATGAGTCAGACTTGGGTCTATCACCATGATCAAAAATCAAAACAGTAGGCTAAAGAGTGGTGTGACCCTGGTTCTTTGGCTACGAAACCAGTTCGTGTCCAGAAATCGGCCAAGAAGGTTTTAGCATCAGTTTTTGGGATGCGAAAGGAATTTTGTTTGAGGATTATTTGCAAACTGGTAAAACCTTTTAGGCCAACTGAAGGAAAAAATTTGTGAAAAAAGACCCAGTTTGCAAAAGAAATTTTTTTTCATGAGGTCCACCACCAGGTCACAAGAGAATTTTGACAAGGGCTAAAATCCATGAATTAAACTTCGAATTGTTGTACCATCCACCGTATTCGACAGATTTGGTCCCAGCGGCTTGCATCTGCTTCCAGAACTAAAAAAATATATGCGTGGAAAGCGTTTTTCATCAAATGATGAGGTCATAACAGCTGTGGAAGCGTATTTTGCAGCCCTTTCAGATTCTCACTTCAGTGATGGAATTCATAAATTGGAATCTCGTTGAAATAAGTGTATGGATGCTCAGGTAGACTATACTGAATAATAAATTGTCTTTCAAACCGTAAAATTGTGTTTTTCTTATCGAACCGCAAAACTTATTGAACAACCTAGTATATCCGCCCCAAACAAGTTTTTTATTTAAGGGGACAGATACCTGTAAAAGATATAAGATAAAGATACTTTAGACGCGTTTTTCTCAAAACTAGATTTTTCGAATTGGCGTACACGATAACTCGAAAAGTTATTGACCGATCTATCTACTTTCAATGTGAATTTACAATTCGAAAATTTTTCGAAAAAAAAAATTTTTTCGAAGCAAAAATATGATAGTAGGAAAATTCGCCCCAAAACTCTTTTTTTTTAAGTATTTTATTCCGCGAAGTTTTTTTCCCATTTATTTTTTTGAGTTCATATATAAATTATGACATTAATAAACAAAAAAAATTTATGATTTTTGTATTCAGGTCACTGACGCCGATGCTGCAATACCCGCCTATTGGGAAGCCCCGTTGCGACCTTCCTGGAAGAATTGAGTGTACATTCGCCATTTTAAATGATTAAATTAAAAAAAAATTATATTGTATTATTTTAATGTATAATTAACTGTATGCCAATTTTGAAAAAAATATATTGACTTCTTCATTTTAAATAATTTTAATGAAAATCAGGGAAAATATGGCCGTTTACAGGTATCTGTCCCCTTAATTTCAAAAGTATCCGTTAAATTGAAACCATTTTTTTTTTAACTTAAAATTCAAATAGATTATTTATTTCGTACTCACTTAGTAGCTTTCTTTTTTTTTAATAATATAAAAAGATCGTAAGACTAAAGCTTAAACATAAACGTACATAGCTACAAAAAATGATCGTACAATTATTTATTAAGTAACTTTCTAGCTGCAAAATTACAGCTGTCGTTTAATTTAGATAGATTTTTCCACTTTTCATTAATATACTTAAACAATAATTCCTGTTTTTTGTTGCATCTTCAGTTTAGAAATAATGAATGTATGATTTTTGTATTTACAATTTCTGGAACTTGATGGGCATGAGCGTAAAGCAACTAACTAAAATACTTTTAAATTTTTTATGGTAACGAAATATTTGCGGCAAAATCTTCATCATTTTCGTATGTAGGTATGTGAATTAATGATATGAAAATGTAATTGTGATTTTCTTTTGTTTGTTTATAGGTTGTTTCCAATATGGAAAATACAAAAGTAAATGAAAGTAAATAAATTCAATGCTCTATGCAACTAATATTCGTATAAATGCACACAATGCAAATCAGTCTTCTGGCAAAATAAGAACAAACATGAAACACCTACACATACAATTTGTTTTGAGCTAGGAAATATTCACACATTTCGTTTGTTTTATCTTAATTCATATTATTCCCCTAATATGAAGGAAGAAACGTCAACGTTTCTGAACCACCATTTCGCAGCACAGCACTGCTGTTAGTGCGCTTTATATTTGCAAACACTTTCGACTGCCATGACTTGCATAAACATTTTCGAATGCGTTGACAAGCTCATCCATGCCCTTGAGTAGGCCTTCCTCGCAGTTGCCGGGTATCCAAGTCGCACGATGATTAACACTAATTCCCACTGGTAAGGGTCGTGACTTAGCAAAATCGATTAACCAAGCGCCAACCTTATCATCATCGTAAACAATAAAAATGCTGGAGCCAACGACTTCGTGTCGTTGAAAGAATGCTGATTTCTCCATTACTAAACGCAAATGTTTTAAACGCTTGATTAGTTCTTTGGTTACAGAGCGCTTAGCACCCAAGAACTGCTCTATGGTTTGTGTAATTTGATCGCTATTGCGTACCGTCTTCAGATCTTTGACGGGCGGTCGTCCGCGTAGGCGCAAAGCTTCGATGCGAAAACCTTTCGATTGCGATGAAGACATCGATTCGCGAAAAAGCATGTAACGTAGTTTGGTGATGGCCTGTGCTTCGTGCTCCTCTAGCGTTGGCGCCAATGGGTCGACTGCCATCATTTTCTTATACAAATCCGGACGCAGCGTCTTGTTTGTGACTTCCGATTCGAGAAAAGTGCGACAACCCATTTTAATGTCCATGACACATGGATCTTTGAAACCACTCAATAGATCCTGTAGTTCGATAAAGTACTCGCCATTTACTTCTTGTGCGCCATAAAACTGTGGTACAATTTTGGCGGTTTGCGGTTCTTGCGTGAGCATCTTATAAGCGAGCACCTCATTGTCTGTCAGATTGGCCACGCGTTTGCGTACAATGCCGGCAGTGGTGGGGACAATGCTAAAATAAAGAAAGAAAAATAAGAAAGGTAAGTTAAGTGTGTCACAAATAAATGAAGTTATAGGTAAGGAAAACTAGAAGATTTGTTTGTGATTTCGACTGATTAATTGTGAAACAAAAAACAAAAGTAGAGCATAGAATTATTTGACAAATTCAGTAGTGGAATACATATACGAGTGCTTACCTCTCTGGATGTCCGGATAGCTGCATCCAACCGGGCGGTTTAACGTTTGCGTTAAAATGCTGATTGTTTTGATTGTGCTCCAGCAGCGCAGGCGTTGCGGGTGCGCTCAATTCCAATGCGTTCTACAATTAAATAAAAATAAAATAATACAAATCAGTTGTTTACTCCAAAGCATGAAATAAGGAAAATTGTTGAAGCGGGCAAATGATTTTGCACTTCGCCCAAGAAATGCGTTGATAACAGAGTACTATATGGCGCATGTATGTATAAGTATATGCATATGTGTGTGTACTTATATACAAAATAGCATACATAACAATGCGTATAGGTAGTTTTTATGCGTGCGTATGTAGAACAAGTGATTAAAGTCTGTCTTTTGAATGTCAACGCGTGTTGCCAATGAGGCGGCTAGACCGCCGCCAGACATCAATTTGTATTTAAATTCTATTGAAATCACTTAGTTGATCATTCACAATTCGTGTGTGAAAATTTGGGCAGTAAAATGATTTATGATGAGACGAAGTATTTTATGCTTACGAAATCATAAATGACTTAGTTTCAAATTACTATGCTTTGGCTTAATTCTTTATGAGGTCAAGGTGATGGTACGCAAATGACGTTGTTAGAGACTCTTGAGCGCTTTTCGTTAATTTAATATGAAAAATTTAGTAAATATCGAAAAAAACACCACTGAATTGAAATAATGTCAATACTATGAAATATTTGCCATTTGCCGCTAATTTCCGCTTGCATACCCCTCTTCGCACATTTCAATAGATTTGGGCGCCATTAGCAGCGGCGAACAAAGCTTCGTTTTCATCTCTCACGCCTAATTGAAATGCCAACTATGTTGTTGGAGAGACTCAGTTTCCAATAACATAGGCGACACAAGGGAATTGTTTGTTTTCGTGTATTTGTCATTTACAGTACAACGACAAGCAAAAAGGTCACAAGTGACGCAGCTAAAGGGGTGAGTGCAAAGTCTGAGATTTGTTGTGCGGAAGAAATGCAAAATGAAAATAAATGCAAAATATATAAGAAGTATGTAGAAGCCAGGAAGTGCAAACAGTGCGCTAGTAGTTTTTGGTTTTATAACAACAAAAACGAAAATATGAAAAAAACGAATTAGCTGCGCTACAGTAGGTCTTAAGCTAAAATATACAACCTACATACAAGTATAAGCGCTTAACAATTTTAAGAATCTAAGTGATAAGCGGCTGCCATAGCCGAATGGTTGGTGCGTAACTATCATTCGGGAGTGCATAAGTTCGAATCCCACCAAAATGATGGAAAAAGTTTGTTTTTAAAAGCGGTTGCCATTCTTCAGGCAATGGCAAACATCTGAGTGTATTTCTGCCATGAAAAAGCTCTTCATAAGAAACAATTTGCCTTTCGGAGTCAGCTTAAAACTCCATTTGTGCAACAAAATCCAGGCGCACGCCACAAATAAGAGGAGGAGCTCCGCCAAATACCTAACAAAAGTGTACACGCCAATTATTATTATTTTTTTGTGTGATAAATTGGCTTCATTTTATAATTTGCATGTCCGCACAAATGAAAAATGTTTCACGCGCTGAATGCCTGATATGTGCACTCACTCCAGCGCTATAACCTTTAATTTAACCTCATTTGCTTCTACTTTTTGGGAATACGTTATTTTTCCAAATTAAGTGCTCCACAACATCACACAGCAGATTGTCAGACAATAAATGCCAATGAACAACAATTAGGGTTTTTAATTGCTTGTAGCTTATTTCCAAATGTTAAGAAGGTTTATCAATATTTTTTTGTACCGAAAATGGCACAAATGAAATAAGATTAGGTGCAAGTCGGTACGTGCGCGTCCTAGGTTGATGACAAATATACTTAAATTTCGGCGCGTTGGTAACAATGACCACTTTATTGCTTGAGGTTTTAATATTTAATTCATATATTTTTTTTTTGCGAGTGCTAAACGTTTAATTGAATGTTGTAATTTTGAAAATCGTGCAAAATTAAAAACGCAAATATTTCAATGTACGCTTGGCAGCAATTTTGTGAGTAGAGAATAGAGTGGCATAATATAACAAAATCATGGCAACTCTGCTGGGCTTGGCAGCGTACGAATTGTGCACAAGTTAAAATGCGGTGTGGTAGGATGCGCTTATATTTGTTTTTGTTGTTTAAAGCCGGAAGTCAATGCCTTTATTATTTCACATTTACAGTTTTCTTTTTCATTAAATTTTACGCTAAACATTTCCATATGAATGTTATTTCGTTTTGCTGCTTTCGTTCATCACAAATACTTAACAGCAAATGTTTATACAGAAAATTTTTTACCTTCTGCTATTGAACTGATTGTTTGTAAAGTAAAAGAGGCAAACAAATACACCCACACATAAAAAATTGTACAAAATCAACGCTCTGGGCAATAAAATTACAGTTTTAATCGCATATCTCGCAAGCTGTATTTATTGTTTGTGCACGCAACTTATTTCTTTGGCGCGAACGAGCGTGTGTGACGTGCGGTTGAATGTTGGTTTTAAGTATGGAAAATTTTTGCATTTACTGTGTTAATATTTGATGTAGTTAAACAAAAATATTGATATAAAAAATATTTGCAATGTATGCGTAAATACTTACAATGGCCAGAAATTTCAACAATGACATCCGATGTGGTGGGGGTAGTATATCACGTTGACTCAAATAGTCGGCCATATAATTTTCAAAGTCGTTTTTCTGCAATGAAATAGATGAAAGAATGTGACGCGTTAGTTGTTTGTTATGAGGTAAAATGTTAAAAAATAGGGGGAAAATTTAAAATATATTTTAATTTTTATGAGAAAATACAAAATATTATTTAATGATAAAATGCTTTGAAAGATATATAATAAAATGTGATATAATTTTTACGAAAGAGCCACTTAGAAATATTTCAAAACTAAAATGCGTTGTTTTATAAATAAAAAAAAAATGTTTTAAAAATAAAAAAAATTGTATATTATCTAATAAAATAAAAGAATTGTAATAAAATTATTAAAAAAAAAATGTTTTTATTGTATTTAGAACTTAAATATTACGCAGTTTTTATTGAAATATCGCTAAAATTATTAAAAAATATTGAATAAAATTGTGTGATAAGAAATTTAAAATAAAAAATCAAATATTATGCAGCTTTTATTAAAATACCGCTAAAAGTATTAACAAATATTGAATAAATTTGCGTGATAAGAAATTAAAAACAAATTAAAATATTACGCAGTTTTTATTAAAATACCGCTAAAAGTATTAAGAAATAATGAATAAGTATTATAGAAAATAAATAATAAATCATTATTACAAATATGTCGCCCCATGCTCGACTAGTTTTTTTAGTTCTTCTTAAAAACGTCATCTAAAAGTATATTCCCCTAATTCTCTGTTTACACGAATTTTATTTAACACGATTTAAAAACAAAAATAATTCTTTTTTTACACAAGTTGTTTTGTTTTAACACGGTTTTCAATATTTTATGCATTTTTTTTTTTGTAATTTCATATAGCAAATAGAGTGAGATTTCTCGACGCATGTACGAAGCGTTTAAATTAGTCGCAGAAAAAGTCTCTGAGGCTCGGTAGATTTAGCACTCGCATTTTAATAATTTATTTCTAATAATATATTTAAAGAATTAAAATGTGTAAGCACGAAATAAATTCTTAAGTGAACTATAAAAAGAATTTTTTAATATTGTTTTCATCTAAATCTCTTTTTACACGAATTTTTTGGGAACGTATCGAACGTGTAGAAAGAGAATTAGGTTAAAGAATAAAAAAAAAAACATTAAAAAAATAAAAAAAAAATAAAAATATAATGCAATTTTTGCTAAATCGCTATTAAAAATTAAAATGAAAAAAAAAATGTATACACCAAATAAAACTTACTCTATTTTTATTTCGCACTATTTTTGCCTATGCAACCGTTACGCTGTGTGCATCCCGTTAAACTGTACGATCTACACCTCACACAATCCGAAGTATTTTTAAGAGTTTCTAACATATTTCATTTTGCGTAACAATATTTGACAGTTTCTCTCTTATCAAAAAAATGTGTTTCATGATAAGCGTTGGTAAAGCATACAACTTCCAAGCAACCCCTGTGCGCTTGTAGTAAAGTAGAAATATTCATATGTACATGTATGAAAAAAAAAAAACAATAACAAAATCAAGGCCTAAGTAATTGTTTTTGCAGACATCAATGCTCACTCGACATTCGACAGCTTTCAAAAACAATTACCTGCAAAAATAATGAAATGTTGGATGATAAAGTATTGTAACATGCCATGCTCGACAATTAATCGAAGAGTAGCAAACAACCAAAAAAAAAAAGATAAATAAATAAAAATAAAAATAAAGAAAGATAAAAAAGCGAAAAAAAAGCAATTACATGACTGCTGATATTTGCAAATCACTAAATTTTTTATCAAACACACTTTCGACAATTTTGGCTTGTGCTTGAAGTGGGGGGTTAACCATATCTGCATGTATTACCTGTTTGCAAACTTGTCGAAAATTTTGCTTGACTTCTTTAAAAGCTGCTAAAGTGCCGCTTGAGGAGCAGCCAAATACAGTACATACAAACATACATAAATATGTACATATAAAACACACTAAAGTGCCGATAGCTGCGCGTGAATTTGCTTTTTTGCAATCTTAATTGATAAAGTTCTTGAAGCGCGTGTGATTGTAGTGACAGCCAGTAATATGACAAGAAGTTTATGAGAAGCTCAGCAGCATTAGAAAATGAAAATAAATACAAATAAAAATTGAAATAAAAATAAAAATACTGTGCCTACTTACTATATATGTAGGTACATATGTGTGTGTATGTAGGCATTGCGCTTTCTCTCCACTCATCAATGCTAATGTGCATTATTTGACACGTGAAACAACAAATTGATTAAAAAAAAAGAGAAGTAGAGAGTAATAACTACAATGTAGTGAATTATTTATCGCTAAAAATGAGCAATTAATCGTTAAGCGCACATTATTTAAGATTTATTAGATACAATAGTGACCACAAATATACATACAAACATATCTGTCTACTCATTCAAAGTTCATAAGAAATATTTAAAGACTCATTCAATGTAATAAACGCGTCTGAAATGTGTTATTCACGAGTTGCGGTCGTATGTTAGCACGAACCCATGCAGGTCCTATTGCTCCAGCATGTGAAATCAGTATATTTAAATGTATATGTATGTATGTATGCACATACATAGATAAGCTGATTGATTTGTTAATGTCTACATACGTCAATCGATTTCTGTTTTATGTATTTATTTCTAGAAATTCAAAACCAAACGAATTCGCAAAAAAAGTAATAATAAACTTAATTGTTTCACAGCGTTTTGCAGTTTTTAGGTGAAAAGTGAAAATTAAAAAAAAATCGTATAATAAAATAGAAAAGTTTGGGGTAATAAAAGCTGAATCAGACACACACATTTTTGGTGATCACTATTTTAGGTATATATACACACATACATATACGCACTTCAAGTGTTAATTAGCGATAAATTTTTCAAAAATGTATGCGTGCATAATGGGTGGTAATTCACAGAAGGCGGCAATTGTGCGCATTAGGATTGGTAACGCAGCGTCCCAAATCTGTTTGAAGATATGCATGTAAGTACAGCGCAAGTGATAAAAATTAATGGCATATATTCGTATATCTGTATAACATTACATAACCTATAGTAATAGAGTATTTCGCCATATGCTGTGTGTAATTAAAAATGCAAATGTGCGCCGCTTCTAAAACGGAAAGCTTAATAGAAAATCTGGCGACTAAACAACTCGTAACAGAAAGACGCGTCTATTTTAGATTTCATATGGCTGCGTCGCAGTGGCGTAGATAGCTTCTTGTCATGGCGGGACGGTGGGTATTTTAATATAAAATTTTGCAATATAACCTAAAAATGTTCAAACGAACTTACAATGAAACATTTTTTTGTGGGAACTTATTACAAAAACTTGGAGTTGGATTTAAATAGCCCATGCGACCACAGCGAACAGCTGAGAACTGTCACTTCAGCAGCATTCCCCGTATATGCATGGGGAATGTTTATGCTGCTATAAGAACAACAGCAACTAGCCGAGAGCAATATCGCATGTTTATAGCAACGTTCGTTTTGTTTTGTGTGGTGAACTGTAATGATAACGGTAATCATATGTGTATGCACTAAGTGCGCTCGATTAATCGTAGTAAGTCATTTGTGAGGCATTTAGAAAAGTATTTAAAAAAAAAAACAGTATTATTGGGGGGTATATTTGTTTAGAATTCAGGTGTATTTTCTAATAATTATAATCAAAATTATAAATACATATGTATTTTTTCAGTTTGTCGTTTTCAGCAAACTTTGACTAAATATTTATGCAAGCAAATATTGTTCTGAGTAAATTTTATACGACCTTTGCTAAAATTTGATCCCACGTAACTTTCTATAGCGCCCAAACCGATGCTCAACATTGTTGGAAATTCATTTAAGCGCTATTCAAAAATTAATGTTCTGTATAAGAGATATTAAAACAAACACAAAACATTAGAAGATGTATGATATTTGAGAGCATTCCGATTTCTTTAGCGTACTTTTTAAAATGATATTTCTCGCGCAGGCAACAATTTCTTTTTAAAGTTGTTAAAAACATGGATTTGAAAGAGAAATAAATATAAGAATAAAAAATAAAGCTGATAGAAGTACACAAATATATAAGTGTGCATATGTATGTAGATTACAAAATGTTTGCGCACACTCAAGCACGACTTGGCCGCAAATCAAAGCGTGATGATTCATATATTTTTTATCGCGATTCATATATTTTAATACATACATATATACGAGCAAACATACATATACATACATACATATTAGCTTGAGGAAAATGAAGTTCATTATATTTCTCTCCCTCATTTATAATGGATTTCTTTTTCTCCAAACTAATATATATAATGTATGGCATGGAAACAAATCCCCTTGATACCTCTTCATCGACGCTACTGAGTAGCCACTATCGCATAGCTTAATCGCAGCAATTTTAAATCTGCATCGAATTTGGTTTAAATAAAATAATAAAAATAAATATCAAATAAATTCTAGTAACTATAAAATTATAGTGCATGCAGCTCTACTGTTGTTGTTTGATTTGCAAAAATCTACACAGTTTTAACGAAGTGCCCCCAAAACGGTTGTTGTTATTTAACATTCTCTCTTGCAATGTTGAATGAACATGGTGTTGCTAACACAAGCCTTTCTACATACATATGTATCTGTTAAAATCAAACGTATGTTTGTGTGTAGTTGTTATTAAGCACATTGTCCACACTCTTTGAGCGCTTAAGCTGGGTAATTAACACTTTCGAACATTTGCAATGCGCCTATATAATTAATTATCTAGCTCAAAAAACAAAACAAGAAGAAAAAACAATAATAATGAATAAATAATACAAAGTGTGTGGGTCTTATTGACTTATCCATTATCGAAAATCAGTTCATTACATATTTCAAATAGTGCAAACATTGTAATTGCTTCGTGATACAGGGTAATATCCACCCCCATTAAAATCAAGACTGACTTTCCCCGCCACATAAGGAGAGAAGAAAAAATACACGTGCACATACCTACAGTAGTTATTCCTATGCAGTGTTATCTAAAAAAATGTTTTTTTTTGTTTTTGTTTTTGGGTTTAGTTATCTCTTAATTGTTATCAACGAAGCAATATTTATCTACGCTAATAACACTGCATGATCCGCGTTCAAAGGCGCTTTTCATTCAAACAGAACATTTTTTTTAACATTTTTTCTGTTATCTAAATATTGTGTGCATACCCTTTACGTTATTTAGTAAACTAATGGCTAATGAAGGCGAAAAAGTTGTGCAGTAAACAGCTGTGTTCAATGCATAGTAAATGAAATTAGCTGCGAGTGACAGAGACTATTGAGAAGGAGGTAAATATGTGTGTATGTAGGGGAAAGAGGATGAGAGTAAGCTGAATATTAATAAACAGCTGTGCTTTTTGTGAGTTCATCAGCTGTTAGTTGCAGTTGTTGAATAACTAAAGAAAAAAACAACTATTAATTCTTAAAATTTAACTAAAAATAATAGAAAATTAAATATTTATGTAAAAAATAAAAAAAAAGGCTGAAATAATTACTTGAATTGAATAACTAAAGAAAAACTACTAATTCTTAAAATTTAACTAAAAATAGTTAGAAAATTAAATATTTGTGTAAAAGATAGAAAAAAAGCTGAAATAAGTTGGTTTGCCTTTTTCAATAACAAATCAAGCTTTTAGATGTCGCTGCGTACTAGCTTAATGCCTTAAACGCGCCTTACCGACATTTAGTCTACATTTAAGGTTTAGTGACGTCAATGGCGACCTTAATTTTTGGATCAATCGATTGTATGTAGAAGTAACTGGGTAAGAATAGACAACCAGTTACTCGTTTTTTTGCTTTTGCTTACTTTCCGATGGGATTTTGCGGCTATTGTGTTAATTAAAAAAAAAAAAACCGGTACGCTATATTTAACGCTACTTCAAAGAAAGTATAAAGGCGGCGGCCCGATTTATTATGCAGCTAAGTGGCAATTAATTGATTTAGTATCTAAAATAAAATAAAGTCAAATTAACCACCATTTATTTTTTGGTAGCGGGATAAAATGTATTTTGTCTCAGCCAGCGTTAAACACTCGATTTTGCTTATATTTTATTTTTTAAATTCCTTTGAGATTTTTATTTTCTTAATTTATTAGGGAAGGCTGCCCAGATTGTATGTTGATAAGTAAAACAAGTTAGATTTCATTAGCATCAATTGAAGTCTAATAAAAAATCAATAAATTTTCAAAGTGTATGACTCAGTTCGAATGCCGTCAGCAAGTGTGCCTAATTTATGAGCGGAATACCGCCTTTCAAGCAAACAGCTAAAAAACAAGCATAAAAGCATACAAAAATATTCAAAAAAAAAAAAAATTGCAAAAAAAAATTAAAAAAACACACGGCATGTGCACATATCTGTGAACTTTTGACAAGCCAACTTAAGTGACTTAAGCAGGCGTTGATCTCTAGATTATGAGTTGAGCTTTCACAGCTAAATATTTATGTACTATGTAGCTAAGGCTAGGCATGATTAATAGCTGAGCTGTTACTTTAGCGCTCGCCAATTTAGTGTTGCTTTTACCCATAGAAAGTGCTAAGTCAACATAAGCTGTTTTGTAAAAATTCTACATAAATAAGTAAAATATTCTATGCGATAAAAATCAGAAATCAAATACAAAAAGAAAAAGAAAAAGAAACAACAGTTGTTTTGAAACCTAACCATGACAGACGAGGCAGCTTTAAAAATAATTGTAAAAACAATTGTACAACAAAATACCTTCACGTATGCGCGCTGTTAGTTCAAATAAATGACATTTGTTATTTGTTTGTTTCTATCTCAATTATTTGCATAACAATTCAATAAGAAATTATTGAAAAATTATTCAAGAAATTGCTGAAGGTTTTCCTAAACTGACGCATTAACGATTTCTTGTTATTGTAAATATAATAAGTATATATGCATTTATTTTTAGACTTTTAATGCGAATTATTATTATTAATAAGCAAACCATATTTGCATTATTAATTCAAGCGCATACTCGGGGTTTTAAAAACTCTACGGAACGGAGGTGGGGAAAACATTGCAGTGAATTATTTTAAAATAGTATTTAATTGAATTGCATTTTTATCTTGGTATAGGGTGGCGCAAAATTAATTAACCTATTGTAAGATTTATAATTTTTGCAAATGGCATCGTAGTCAATCATTTTTTACACTATGGTGAACTAAACAGCTGACATTTGTGAACTAACAGCCAAGCAATGGAGCGCGTAAAGGTCAAAGTAAAGATTTCCATCACTCAAAACAATTTTTTCTTTTTATTTAGCAAAAAACTTATTCAAAAACTGATATGATGATTAATTTTGCGCCACCTTGTACTATACATAATAATAGATAGAATATTTAGTAAAATTAGAGCCGGTAATTAACACTAATACACGTACACGAGTCGCGAACGTTTGTGTTAAAAGATGGGTTGATAATATATATAATAATAGTTCACTGTTCGATTGTTCAATCCATTAGTTGGTATTACATAATTTGAAAATAGTTTATAAGTAGAAGTGATTTCTAAGTTGACGTATTTCTTTATTTGAATTTGCATTTATTATAATATGGTAAGTAATTTCGGAGCCAGAATGAAATACAAAAATACCTCATGGACTGGGCGGCTGACTGGATAAGTAAAAGAAAAAATAAATAAATTAAAAAGAAAAAATAAATGAAATGTGAAGAAAAATAAATGAAATGAAAGGATAAAATAAATAATATAAAAAGAGAAAATATTGTACAATAAATGAAATTAAAAGAAAAATAAATGAAATGAAAGGCAAAAATAAGTGAATTAAAAAGAAAAAATTAATGAAAAAAAAGAAAAAAATAAATGAATTATAAAATAAAACAAATGAAATGAAACGAAAAAATAAATGAATTAAAATGAAAAATATGAAAAAGGAAAATAGGGAAAATAAATGTTTGAAAAGAAAAAATAAATGAAATGAAAAGAAAAATTAAAAGAATTAAAAAGAAAAAATAAATTAATTTAAAAGAGAAAATAAATGCATTGAAAAGAAAAAATACATGAAATAAAAAGGCAATTTTCAGGGAAATAACAAAAAAAATGTTATTTTCTAACTAAATCAGTCGCAGTCGGACTAAAAGTCGCAGAAGAAGTGAAAAATTTGTGTTGTATGATTTTCTTAAATAACGGTAGATTATTAAAAAGCGAAATAAAAAGAAAAAAAGTTAATTAAAACTAAAATTTGGAGAAAAGAAAACAAAAAAGGCTATTTTTGCAATCGTATCAGTCAGAATCAAACTAAAAGCTGCAGAAGAAGGTACAAAATTGAGCTCCACTGCGATTGGGCAAGTACAAAAATTACAAAATACAAAATAGAATTAAATAAGGCTAAATTGTAAGTAACTAAATGAGAGAAATATAAAGAAAAACCATGGGAAAACACAACTGCATTGGAAGAAGGCTGTAAAGGCGCATATTAACCCTCGATGAGCCGCGCCTCCATGACAAAATCAGATTGCCGCGCGAATGCATTTTGTTCAAAAGTTTTTGCGCGCAAGTTTTCAGTATCTACACATAAATTTTGCAGTAAGTTAGCATAAAAGAGTATAAATAATGCATTTAAACATAGCTAAAGCAAAGGAAAAATATTGAAAATTCTCGTGCGCATGCGGATCTCTTAGAACCAGTCAAAGCAAGCAGCGCGCAAACAAATCGCACGATAAGGTTTTATAAAAGTTTTTATATTAAAAAAAAATATATATATATCTCACTACTTTTTGCAAACATCGCGCAAACAAACACACACACACAAAAAAGCTCAACTACTTAACGAAGAATTTCAAGTAACAAATTTAACGCCTTTGCACAGGTTCTTTGTTGATTTGTCAGCCACATAATTCGCGTTTCGCATAAAAAACGTAATTTTTATTAATGAACTTCAACGTGAGCGGAATTAATTTATGGCAACATAAAAAATAAAATAAAATAAACAAATGAAGGTATATTGAACACAACAAATATTTTAGTTGGCGTGGCCGATAAAGGAGAAATATGGCAAGACACGCTTGTTGTTTCGAAATAAGTTGGCTGCTAAGAAGTGTGCGAAAGTAAAACGAATAGAATGTTGCATGAGCGATGAAAAAAGAAACAGCTCAAAGAGGATGTTTTTTTTTGGCAGTTAAGCGATAAAAAATTACTGTGAAATCAGGAAGAATGCGTGCACGTGCGTTAGCGTTAAATCCACGAATGAATGTGAAGTATGTATGTATGTATGTATATTCACAAATATGTATGAGTGTGTGTGCTTTGTAAATTGTGATACATTATTTTTAAACGGTTAAAATTATCATTAGTCGCCTTGTTGTAAACTAATATTTTACTAGATTGCATTCTTACAATGACAAGTGCCAATTGCATGTCAGCTTTTGTTGTGACACGTGCCCCATGTACATACACATGTATACAATTATTATGCCTATTCGGGTATTGAAACGTCAATGACAGCGTTATAGCTTTTGTATGTGTAAACAGCATTGCAGCGGTTGCCATATCTGTTTGGGTTCGTGCGTTGCTACCAATCAGTAGTCTCTCATTTCGATGGTCAAAGTGAGCATGAAACAACATGTTTTCTAATAGTTGTTGCTTCTTAACGGACAATGGCTAACTCCTGAGTGCATAAATACCATTAAAAGCCTCTTATAAAAAACCATCTAACATTTGGGGGCGGCATACAACTGTAACTCTCTCTCCCTCTCCATTTATTCGGAAAACGACATCAAAGGTTAGCCGTTAATTGGAGGAGAAGCACGGCCAAGCACATACAAAATATGTATACGCCAATTATATGCTTATACTATTACATACATATGACATGTAAAGTATGTACGGTATTGCATTTGCCAAGTAAAACAAAAACAAGTTAACAGAAAATTACCGCATGCTAACAACAAAATTGTTATGTAAATTATACTAAATTATGATAGATTATACTTGTTGTTAGTAATAGTATTTTAAACAATGCTGCCTGTCGCGTGAGTACAAAAACAAAGTTTAATACATACGAGTAGTTCGTTCATGTTGTTTCTTTTTTCACCCAAAATTGTTAGGCAAAAGCGGAAATGTCACTTACACATCCGTCAGTCGTCAGTCGTCAGCTTGCAGTCAAGCACGTCAGCTGTTCGTAAGTATGCAATAGGCACGTTAACTTCATACGTCATTGGCACGTCATGTCCTCGCTAAAATGCAAGCACATGCCGGCAAAAAGTAGTATTTTGTGCGATTTGAGTATGCAAAATGCATTTATTAAACAAAAATTTACATTTTCATAATGCACATATTCCAACAAGCGGCTGTAATGGCCTTGTGTATACATATGTATGTGCAGGACAAACAGGCCGAAGGTCTACGGTTCGACGCCCACTGTGTATACTAAATATCAAAAATGCTTTTTTTAATATGTAGCCTTAAAGGCTTATCGCAAAAATCAGCTGCCAGTATAAAAGTGTAGGACGCCTGTAGACGTGAGACAAATTCGAGACACACACCACAAATTCCAGGAGAAGCTGACGGATGCGCCATACGCTTTGTATTTACAATTTCTGGGGCTGCCACAATAAAAGTTTTGAAAAAGATAAACATGTGATGAATATATTTGAGTGTATATAAATAACGGCATGTACATACATACATTCTGGTTACACCTCTTTTTTGCGCCACCCAATGCCTGGTAACGAAAGGTAAACTTTTATTGATTGTACAGTGATATGAAATTTGTCAGAAGAATAAACATTGGAAAGTTTTAAGGGAGTCACTGACGCGTCAGCGCTAATTGTCGTGTATTATTAGATTTCATGAAAAATTAGTAAGTTTCTGCCAATTTCAAATGTCGTTGTAAATTGTGAAATGTGGCTATAGTTTGCCTAAGCGATTAGCAGGCCAGTCAAAATCGAGTTTATTTCAATATAATAATTAATTCAGTATTCAACGAATAACCTTGCTGCAATATATGTGCGCCATATGTATAGGTTTTGTTAAGTTTGGCGGTCCACCCAGTCAGTCTACTCGCACTTTGTTATGCCTTTGAGAGGCCTACAATTTATTTTAAGTCTCTTAAACACAAATTTTTCATTCTGTATGAATTTCTTCATTTCAGTGAATGAAGGAAGGAAAGTAGTTGACGTTTTAGTGGTAACACTACTAAATATGTGGCAACGACTCCATCCACAACTGGGACATTAAAAGTGCTCGAGTAATTATTCGCTGCGCGCATATTTCAGTTAATATATGCCACATTTTTAAAATTCTTAACATGTTCACAGACTATTTTTGTTTATTTTAACGCTTACATACATTTTTCGCCTTACTTTTGCAGCTTCATAGCATTTTTATTGCATTTTTTTGTTTTTGTGTGTAGCAAAAAGGCTAAACTGTGTTAACAGTGGCTTAATGCTATTTAACATTTATTAATGTTTTATTTAAATTATTTGCATTGACGTCAGCACGCAGCGCTCTTGTCAGCTAAGCATTGTGTTTGTATGGAACCGTTTTGTTGGTATTTTCATCAAATTTCTTTTGTATGGAGTGTTGCATTTGACAAAGCATTTTGTTGGCGGCACATGCTTTGAAGACTTTTACCAATCAGTTCACAGTTGTAGAAGTGTAAAATAAAAGAGAGGAAAAGTAGCTGGAGAAGCTGGGGAAGCTAGAAAACCTATGCCAACTCTTTTTAACATTAGTGGTGGAGGAAAAAACAAAAAAACCAAAAAACAAAAACTTTTAAGCGAACGCGTCATCACTCGGCAGACCGGTTCAACGTACCTATAGCGATTTGTATTACCTAAGAAACGAATTGTATGCGACTTTTCTAGACAAAGTGACTGGGACTTGTGCTTTTAGCGAGCAACACTAATATAATTAATTTTGTTGTTTTCTTGTTTCTTTTTATTGTTTCTGTTCCCAAAACCTGTTTTAATATTAAAGTAACACTTAACTTTTGTAAAAGAGAGTTGCTGCTCAACAGCACTACTACTACAATCAAGTCAAGCCTCAATTCAAATTGATGTTGCTGTTGCCTGTCAAGCTCTCTATTCTGAATGAGTGTTGTGCGGGGAAAAGTATTGAGCATGAATGTATGTATAGATGTGGAGAGCTGTAATTAAAATACACACCTTTAAATTGTTTCAATGTGCCATCAGGTTTTCTTTTTTTTTCTGTCATTTAATAAGATTTGCACTTGAAACAAACTTTTTATAAATTTTTGTATGGTAAATCAAGTGCTTCAACTACCACGCAGCAGCTTAAGTAATTAAAGCATGTGTAAGTAAGTACTGCAAAAGCAAAAAAATATGAGATCAAATAAAATAAAATATTATTTTACTTAAAGCTGCGTATGCCACTATTAAGAGATGCAAAAATTCCATGTGAAAAGTGTTTAAGAAATTTTGAAATTTTTTTTTGGACAATTTTTTTGGTAATCTTTTTTATGAGAGCAACGCATGCCGTGTAGCTGCCTATAAATGCAAAAATTCCATCTAAAAATATCATAGTTTGAGCAATTTTTGGTGTGAAATTTTCTAATGGAGTAGGCAGTTCATACAAAATTTACTACATTTGCTAGTAAAGTTTATTTGAAGATTTTGGAAGTAAGAAAAGGCGAAGTTTTACGCAGAAATATACAAATATTTTCTTGAAGAAAAAGTATAAATAATTGGAAAAAATTGAAAATTATTTTTGACAGTTTCTTACACTTAAGCATTGACGGCAATAAATTTTAGTTGATGAATGATGGGTTAAAAAATGATTAAAAAACGCAAACAGAGCATCTTGAAATGTAATGTAATATAATTGGCGCTTACATCCTTTACTGGGTGTTTAGCCGAGCTCTTCCTCCTATTTATGGTGTGCGTTTTGATGTTGTTCCACCAATGGGAAATGTATGCTAGTTGAAGAAATTTATGCTAGATTAAAATAGAGCTGACGAAGGTGTTGAGGAAATGATCTACGATCTGTGGTAACAACAGGCTCTGAATAGTGATTTTTTAAATATTTTTTTTGCTTTTGTTAAAACTCTTCATCTTCCAAACTTTAAGCCTCTGTATTCTGTCTTCAGTTCAACGGCCTTAAAATAGTAACTTTTTTTTTGCGAAAAAATGCAACCTTGTACACCAACGGGTATCAAATTATACACAGGCACTCGTAGCACTTCATTCGCGTTTATGCCTCTTGATTAGACATTTCTTCAATACCAAAGCGATGTACGACTGCTTATACAATAACGGGCATTAACATAATTACTTGCCGCTAAATGGCTTAAGTGATTTTTGCACAGCTTATGTGAATATCTAAGACATATGCGAGCGTTAAGCGTTCTATGCTGCCTCAGAGGCCTTGTTAAACCTATTAAGTATTCACCTTCTTTTTGCACTTTAAGCTACACTTTTAACAATAAGTCAATGTGCTTTGCAAAAAAAAAAAAGACAAAAAAATAGAGCCAAGTTAAAAATTTATGTAGGTAGTTAAACATGGCGTGAATAAAGCTGATATGAGCGGTTTCACGTGTATGTGGAGAGATCATGAACTTGTGATAGCGGCCAAGTGTGAGAATACATAACAACTGTCAATATAGGGTAAAATGTGAATGCGCTACCTTGTTTAACGTTTCAGCCATACAGTTGAGAGCGACCCTCAACCTCAGCCTCAAAGGTGCAGCAAACGGTTTTAAAGTGTGGCGGTGATAAAAAAACAAAAAAAAAAAAATAATAATAAAAAAAAAGACAAAAAATAAAAAATATATATACATAATTGTATAAAAAATAAACGAGAATAAAAAGAAAAAAAATCATTTAAATTAAGACGCGTAACAATATGAGAGCGCGCCGTCACTGCTAATGTGCGTATTGTCGGAAATACCCGCAATTTGGCAGGAGATAAAAATGCAAGCTGTCAAAATGTTGAAATATATTTATGTGCGCTGATATGATTTTTCGCAATAAAATTTGCATAATTACATATACACGACAATTTATTGCAAAAGTCAATAAACCCCAAGCATAATGGGTATGAGGGGCACTGCTTTGCCGACCGGCCGACTTACATTTCACGGCTCTCAATACTCGCTCGCCCAGTACTCGGTCGCACAGGCAACTAACGCCAATTTGTCGCCTGTGGCCAACATGTGATAAATGTCAATTTGCTATAATTAATTGTGTGTATGCACACATGATGTTTGACGTCTGTCAGCGGTTGCTTTACATACCTACGTACATATAGACATACTTTAATTAAATATTTATTTATAAGGGATTTTTAATGAAAAAGTATTTTGTGTTGGGTTTTGTAAGGCAAAAAAAAAATAATTGTAGAATTGACATGCATACAAAAAACATATTTTATTACATCACTTGCCCCATACACTCTGTGTCAATAAATCTTAGCCAGAATACCAATAGCTGTGACAGATTTATGTTCGTTTTTTACAACTATCAACTTATAACTCAATTGTTGGTGTTTTGAGATCTGGTAAATCGGCGCACACCGGCTTACTTTTGTGTAATTAAATATGCATGCATGTAATGATTTTTTATTATTTATTTCGTTTGTTTGCGTCCATGTCAATGACATTACGTAAATGTGACGGCGAATTGACGACGACGACGACGACGGCGGCGAGCATCGATTTGTAATGTTGTCAGCAATTTGATATTTCAATGAATGAATTGTGTTATGTATTGTGGTGACTATTTTTAATTGATTTGTCATAGATACAGTGTTTCGTTGGCTTTAGCTTTTGTTTTGGCTTTTTGTGTTGAGCCAGCATACATACATACATATGTATAATGAGTAGCATTGCTATAAATAACTGACAGTAATTGACAATTGAATTGTCAAAGGCTATTAGTGTTGTGTTTTTTCATGTATGAAATTGTGTCAAAGCAATTTAAGCTGATTGGGTGGGTGCGAAGAAAAAAAAATAAAGCAAAAAAAAAAATAAAAAAAATAAAATAAAAAATAAAAAAAAAACTTAAAAACAAATTAAAAAAAAATAAAAAAAAACATTAAAAAATACTAAAACAAAAATAAAATAAAAAAGAAAATTAAAAAACAAAATTAAAAAACAAAATTTAAAAAAAAATTAAAAAATTAAAAATACATTGAAATTGAAATTTGAAAAATTCGAGCCAAGAAGCACCGAGAGATTTGGTAACTCCTAAAACACTCAGACTAAGACGCCCCTTATATTTAAAACTCTGGAGAGTGAAAGGGAGAAAAGTCAAGGAGGAAAGGATGCTCGCCTTTAACCTAAAGGAGAGAGAGAGAGAATTTTCCAGATTCTTTGGTAAATCTGAAAATATCCTCTAGTTTGAGGGAACGAATATTACACATTCTCATGACATCGGAACCCCTAGCAAAGGCAGGACACTTACAGAGAAAATGCGCAGTGATATTCGCTTCCTCTAATGACTTTAATGGTGGTTTATTTTATTAGCCAGTACAATGTGGCGCAAAATTAATCATTCAATTTTGCTCTTTTAATAACCTTTTTCCGTGCTCTAGATGTTTTTTATGAATAGTTTTTTCACATGCCAAAAATACAATCGGAGGTTTGTCATTGCTTACCGAGGGTCGACTACCGAATGGCAGTCACGCACCAACCCATTCGCCTAAGACCGCGTTACGTATTCTATTTTTCGGTGGAAAAAAGGTGTACCAAAGGTCTGCCGAGTTTAATAAATTTTCAATTATCTAAAAATCCTCATTATCAATTACCGTTATCTCAAATATTTGAATATAATCAAAGCGCATCTATTGCAGGTGATGGCATTCAAGCAACATTTTTAAAATTAGAAATATCAAGGGAAGGAGATTAGAAGAATGGAATGAACGACAAATAGCTAAAATTAGTTCGTCGCACATTCACAAAACAACAACAACTTTCCGTCATGCCGTTTTACTAGCATTTCTAAATGAGAGGCGGAATGAAGAAGCAGAATCAACTACTCTAATCACGCCTCTTTCTATAGATACGCCTTGAATATAATATTCGAAATCAAATTTTGGTCGCAGAGAGCAGCGATGTTGTTGTTGTAGAAGCATATATCATTCCCCATGGTGAAAAGATAATTAGAGGTGTACTATCTAGCAGACCGTTATTTGGATCTGAGCGAATTTGACAGATATAAGCTAAAGCTAAATTTTGTGAAAGCGGAAACGAATGTCGTAGAATCCAAAGTTCCTCATAATTTTTTTTTTCACCATACAAAATGAGTTAAAATTCATGGTGAGATATAATTCCCCATCGTTTCGGCTTCTATGCTATGCATATTTTTTCCGGTATATGAATTTATTTATAACTCAAGGCTCAAAAATGCCTACTGCTAACATTGCAAGCGTATTTGGACACTGTGTGCCCATTTCCATTTACTAGCTCAATTTTATCCAACCTTGTTTGCTCAAAAGTAGTTAGCGCTCATTAAAGATACAAAAAAAAAACATAAAAAAAATAAAAAAAATAACAATTAAAAAAATAGATAAATAAAAAAATAGAAAAATAAAAAAAATATATTGTATATAAATAAAAAAAATATATATAAATAAAAAAAATCAATAACATGCCATGTAAAGTAACAAGCGATCGATATCAATATAAAATTGAGCAGACATTTTTATAAGTAAATTCAAATATTTTAATCATACGCGTATGCGATATTATAATTCCGTGGGTGCTAATAAAAAATAATCTTGATAATGTGTCGCCAACGTAGCTATTCGCAAAATGTGTTACTCAACGGCCACCACCACCAAAGCGCACATTTTTCACTAATTGCATTTAACCTTAAGTTTATCAATTGAAAAAAATTATATAAATAGAACAGCTGAAGTGTCATAAATGTCAACGAAATCCAGCAATGCAATCGAAATTATTTCTATTAAAAACTAGTGGGCTATTATAACAAAAAATTTGAATGAAATATTTAATAAAAAAAAATTTAGCTGCAGTGCCCAAGAAAGCACAAATTTTTTCTATGCAAAATATGAAAGGAAACCTTTGTTGTTAGGAGCGCTCGATACTCGTTTGTAGCCACTATGCGCATACAAATATTTAGACACGTAATTTATGAAGGTAGAAATATTTTAAAAATATACTTTTTATGGCTGTTTTAATTGCTGTCCTTAGTTGCCCTTATATTTAAAACTCTGGAGAGTGAAAGGGAGAAAAGTCAAGGAGGAAAGGATGCTCGCCTTTAACCTAAAGGAGAGAGAGAGAGAATTTTCCAGATTCTTTGGTAAATCTGAAAATATCCTCTAGTTTGAGGGAACGAATATTACACATTCTCATGACATCGGAACCCCTAGCAAAGGCAGGACACTTACAGAGAAAATGCGCAGTGATATTCGCTTCCTCTAATGACTTTAATGGTGGTTTATTTTATTAGCCAGTACAATGTGGCGCAAAATTAATCATTCAATTTTGCTCTTTTAATAACCTTTTTCCGTGCTCTAGATGTTTTTTATGAATAGTTTTTTCACATGCCAAAAATACAATCGGAGGTTTGTCATTGCTTACCGAGGGTCGACTACCGAATGGCAGTCACGCACCAACCCATTCGCCTAAGACCGCGTTACGTATTCTATTTTTCGGTGGAAAAAAGGTGTACCAAAGGTCTGCCGAGTTTAATAAATTTTCAATTATCTAAAAATCCTCATTATCAATTACCGTTATCTCAAATATTTGAATATAATCAAAGCGCATCTATTGCAGGTGATGGCATTCAAGCAACATTTTTAAAATTAGAAATATCAAGGGAAGGAGATTAGAAGAATGGAATGAACGACAAATAGCTAAAATTAGTTCGTCGCACATTCACAAAACAACAACAACTTTCCGTCATGCCGTTTTACTAGCATTTCTAAATGAGAGGCGGAATGAAGAAGCAGAATCAACTACTCTAATCACGCCTCTTTCTATAGATACGCCTTGAATATAATATTCGAAATCAAATTTTGGTCGCAGAGAGCAGCGATGTTGTTGTTGTAGAAGCATATATCATTCCCCATGGTGAAAAGATAATTAGAGGTGTACTATCTAGCAGACCGTTATTTGGATCTGAGCGAATTTGACAGATATAAGCTAAAGCTAAATTTTGTGAAAGCGGAAACGAATGTCGTAGAATCCAAAGTTCCTCATAATTTTTTTTTTTCACCATACAAAATGAGTTAAAATTCATGGTGAGATATAATTCCCCATCGTTTCGGCTTCTATGCTATGCATATTTTTTCCGGTATATGAATTTATTTATAACTCAAGGCTCAAAAATGCCTACTGCTAACATTGCAAGCGTATTTGGACACTGTGTGCCCATTTCCATTTACTAGCTCAATTTTATCCAACCTTGTTTGCTCAAAAGTAGTTAGCGCTCATTAAAGATACAAAAAAAAAACATAAAAAAAAATAAAAAAAATAACAATTAAAAAAATAGATAAATAAAAAAATAGAAAAATAAAAAAAATATATTGTATATAAATAAAAAAAATATATATAAATAAAAAAAATCAATAACATGCCATGTAAAGTAACAAGCGATCGATATCAATATAAAATTGAGCAGACATTTTTATAAGTAAATTCAAATATTTTAATCATACGCGTATGCGATATTATAATTCCGTGGGTGCTAATAAAAAATAATCTTGATAATGTGTCGCCAACGTAGCTATTCGCAAAATGTGTTACTCAACGGCCACCACCACCAAAGCGCACATTTTTCACTAATTGCATTTAACCTTAAGTTTATCAATTGAAAAAAATTATATAAATAGAACAGCTGAAGTGTCATAAATGTCAACGAAATCCAGCAATGCAATCGAAATTATTTCTATTAAAAACTAGTGGGCTATTATAACAAAAAATTTGAATGAAATATTTAATAAAAAAAAATTTAGCTGCAGTGCCCAAGAAAGCACAAATTTTTTCTATGCAAAATATGAAAGGAAACCTTTGTTGTTAGGAGCGCTCGATACTCGTTTGTAGCCACTATGCGCATACAAATATTTAGACACGTAATTTATGAAGGTAGAAATATTTTAAAAATATACTTTTTATGGCTGTTTTAATTGCTGTCAACTTTACTCGATGATAACCTCGCTTCGTTGCGTGATCCCTTAGTTTTGTGCGGCAAACTTTTCACTTGGACGCGCTCCCACGAGCTTAGAATGTGACAGGAAATTTGTTTGCTATGCTATTTTTATTTAATTTCTTTTTTCTTAATAAGTTTTTAATAATGCAGTATCGAACGCTCGTTATAAGTGTGCATCAGGCGCATCAAGCGAAATGCTATCTTGCAGTCTGCATGGGAGCGTGAAAAATGAGCTAAGCAAATGGGATGCGATCAGATAATAAAAATGTAATTTAGTCTACTTTGCTCTGGAATGTCGCCGTCGGTCATGCCTCCATTGTTAACAATTATTTGCATGCACATGCATACAAGGTGGCGCAAAATTAATCATTCAGTTTTGTTTTTGAATAACTTTTTTATTAAATAAAAAAAAAACATTTAGAGGGATGGAAATCTTTATTTTGCATTTTACGCGCTCTGTTTGTATACTGCAGTTCTCTCAGTTCTCAAGTATCAAATGTATGATTAACGAATCTTCCGATAGAGTGATTAATTTTGCGCCATCTTGTATTTCATATTTTTTTTGTTATTGTTTTTACATTATTTCAACTGTTGTTGTAATATACCTTCCTGATGTATAAGTAAATATTTGCACCTAAATATTTGAAATAAATTTTACATGCATTAGTAATCCTGTGGGAATTTCAAAAATTAACAAACAGCTGGACTGACGGCCTTGTGTGAATGGTTTTAAAATCACTTGTTTCAACAAAACATCACTGTGCAAATAATGTCAGTAATAGGCTAGACACATACCTAAAGTTCCAAAGAATGTGTGTGTGTATGGGGAAGAGTACACACCAATATTCGAAATGACGTTATTAGTAGGAGAAAGTGTTGAATGTTGAGTACTTAGAATGACTTGAAATAAAGACAGAGAAATAATTTTGATGTGCGGCAATTTTCCTGCTGATCAATTCCCCTTCAAGATGCCCCTTAAGAGAAACAAGTACAAAGTGGCGCAAAATTAATAATCCAACTTAGTTTTTGAATAACTTTTTTACTGATAAAAAAAAATTATTGTGAGTAACGGAAACATTTATTTTGCGCTTTAAGCGCCATTGCTTGTCTCTTATACTGGCGCAAAATTAATCAATGAATTTTGTTCTTGAATAGCGTTTTTACTAATTAAAACAAGAAAAAAACATGATTTACTTGTCTTGAAAAATAAAAATATGTATAAAATCCAATTATGTCAGATTATAATCTTCCAAAAAGGTGATTAATTTTGCGCCATCTTTATTAAGTGAAAAATAAAAATATGTTTAAATCCTATTATGTCAATAAAAAATCTCAAAAACCTATTAAAATTACAATATATTGAATGAATTGTATTTATGTTACTTTGGTAGCTGCCCTTTTACAACATCTAAGTTATCATATCAGATATTTTTTTCTTGCTTTTTTCACTCCTCTTGGCTGCAAGGGCGCCTCATCTGACTCACTCACCAATAGTGGCTTTCATCCGCAATTATCCACACTTTCTTCTCTTTTTTTTTGTTTCTTTTTTTTATCATTTATGCATAGCAGTAATCGCCACTGCCATTCGCCTTCAACAAAGAGCACCGCCCAGCACAAGAGAAAACCGGATATCCGCATATTTGATGAATAAATGCGGACACACATAAATTTCTTTTAGTATACCAATTGACGTCACTACAAAAACTAACTTTATGACAAGTGTTAAGCGAATTTGTAAAGTAAGCCAAAGAAGAAAAAAAAATAAGACCACTACTATTGCATAGAAGCCATTCATGCTTTCGTTTTACGTCTTTGAATTAAAAATGAGTCGAATATTTTATGTATTAGTACAATATCGGGCCAGTCAATGGAAGGAGGAAAGAAAGCAAATAAAGTAACAATACCGAGAAATAATGCAAAGAAAAAAAAGCAACAAACAATTTGAAAAATTGCAGAAATAAAAAAGGTAGTAACTGTGAAATACTGAAGAAAATTAAAGAGCGAAGGAAGACGTGCAAAAATTACAAAAAAAAAACTGGAAAACTGGAAAAACTAAAGAAAAAGAAAAAACAACAACGTGATGATTTTGATGAAGGTAAGAAGATGTGTCAGAAATTAAGTGAGATAATGAAATTAATAAAAGGCTGAGCATAAGGCCTAAAAAATTAACGGCTGTTTGAAGCGAAAAGAAGGCACTTGAAAAATTTCACAAATGACGAAGAAAAGATGCGAAACATTACAGCTAAATAATTTTTGTGAGAGAATTTTTTTGAAAAGTGTGGAAGAAATTCGAAGCGAACTTTACATAATTTTCAAAAATTTGAGATGAAAAGAAAAACGGCTGCTAGGTAATCTCTTTGAAGGAAACAAAGATGATATGAAACAACTCCTTTGGAAAAGTAAAATAATAATAAAAAAGCAACAAACTATTTGAAAAATTTCAGAAATAAAAAAGGTAGCGAACTTTGCATAATTTTCGAAAATTGGAGACATGAAAAGAAAAACGACTGCTAGGTAATCTCTTTGAAGGAAACAAGGTGCGTACTGCAAAAATGATATGAAAAAACCTCTTTGGAATGTGTGAAAAGTTATTGAAAATTATTATATTATTAACAATTTTCGTAAAATAATAATAAATTGAATTAAAAAATAAATGAAAATTATTTCTAAGAATTCAACTAATAACAAAAAAAATTATGTTTTTAAGATATTTAGAATTCAACTAATAACAAAAAACCATAGAAAAAGCTACTACAAATTTTAGGAACAGAAAATAATTAAAAAAAATCTACATGTTTACAAATCTACAAATTTAATTAATAACAAAAAAAAAATTATTTCTGAGATATTTAGAATTGAACTGAGAATATAAAAAAAAAACTTTAATATAAAAAGGCTACTAAAAATTTTAGGAAAACTAACTACTAAAATTTTAAGAACAGGAAATAATTAAAAGAAATTTACAGGCAAGTTGATTCAGTGAAGTTAACAGTATGTGTAAAATTATAATAGAATGAATTGAAGGTAAAAAAAATAAAAAAATTATTTGAAAAATTAAAACAACTAATAATTTTTTCGATAACAATGATAAATAACAAAAACCATAAGTCTGAAATTTTAGTGAAAGCAGTTCACTTTTCTAAATCAATAATCATTTTATTATTGAATAAATAAAACAAGCAAATAATTTGAAAAAATTATTAAAACTAAAATTAAAAAGCTAATACGCAAAACTAATAAACAAAAAACCACAGGTGAGTAATTCTTGCAAGGCGAAAATTAAACGGATTAAAAATAAACAAACTTGCACACCACCTATCTTAAGATAAAAACAAATACATATGCGCACTGAAATTTGAAAAAGCACAGTTATTAAAAACATTACACCTACATTTGCACAAAAATACGATTTGAAAAATGTAGTCATGAAAACAGACGGTAGGTGATTAATTGTTGTAAATAAACAAACAAGTAAAGAAAAAAAAACAAAAGCACGCCTAACAAAAGGAAAAGTGCAAAACAAGATACAAATGTTAACACCTTGAATAAATCAAAACGAAAGAAACACTTCGAAACAAAGCCAAAATAAATTCTAAACGTAACATCAAAAACAAGCCATTGTTAACACCTTGAAAAAATAGCAAACAAATTGAAAAAGTGTAGATATCTGGCAAATCGTAAACATTTGCACCGCAAACTGAAAAAACTACTCCAGCGAACGGTATATTTCGTATCGGAAATAAATCGAGAAAAGCCACATATGTATATACATACATATAAGCACAGACAGGGCGTTGACTGCGCCATTTACATTTAATGAACTTATCATATGAATTTTAATATTACCCACATGCTAAAGTCCATATGTAACAAATTTTAAATTTTATTTTCATTCACAAGGCTTGTGCCGTGAGGTTGACGATAAAGGGAATATCAGATTACAGACTGAGTGCCGACTGATTGTACATATTTCTTCAATGTATACTTATAGTATTTGCATATGACTTAAACGAATTAAAAATATGTTTTTGGCGTATTTTTTTTAATTTTAAGGAATGTTTTATGTCAATAATTCATATATGTGCCTACTTGAATTTCTCTCTTATTTAAATAAGTAGATAATGCCGAAATATTTTTGCTCTAGTTATTAATATTGATACAAAAAATTTAAAAATATACAAAGTAAAAAAATTATATAATACAGATTATTCCGCATCGCCCTAATAAGTCTCCATCTCAGTTATACTTAAATTTAACACACTCATAGTTTTTACTCACCTCATTATTGTTATTATTGTTGCTAAGGCAATTTTGTTGATTTTTCTTTAATTGCATTTGCTGTACATTATCCACATTGTTGTTACAAGTACTGTGCTGCATTGCGGCACTCTCACTGACGTTAGCTCTACTTGTTGTTGTACTATTTGCTCTACTGCTGCTATCCAATGCAATTAATTTCCATAGTTGTCGCAAGCCAATATTATCCACGCAAGAGAACCGCAGTTTCTCAGTTGACCAAGCCATGGCGGCGGCGGCTACAGTAACTGCGGCAGCGGCCTGTGTGGTCGTCGTTGTCGACGTATGATGACGTGAATGCAAATGGTGGTGGTGGTTGTGATGATGATGACTTTTGTGCTGATAGTGGTGTGCTGTAGTTGTTGCTGTTTGTGTAGCGTGTTGTTGCAGCAGTGTAGAAGTCATAGTTTCCATATACAGTCCGAAGGGGGAAAATTGCGCAAAAAATTCTCTTTTTGTGCTAATATATACATACATAAAACTGTTTTATGTTTGAAATTCACTTCACCGTTTATTGGCTTTTTGTTAGTGTTTTAAAAATTTTTTGTTTTTCAGATCTGGTTACTTTTTAAGTTTTCACTTGATAGTTGAGCTTTGAACACTTTTTGTAAACTACTTTTCACATAGTTTCTTACAATGCACTATTTTGCTTTACAATTTTCTATGTTTTAAACAATATGTCACTTTTATTGCTGCTGTCGTTCACTATGGCAACAAGTAACCGGTTTTGCAAGTTTTCACTTTAAAATTGTAGCTTATATTTTATTATAAATCTTTTCAATTGCGTTATTTTTTGCATTACATGCACACTGAGCATTGCGCTTTTGTTTTCGAATAAACGTGCTCTATTTTTTTAAATTGTAACTTAGATTTCTTATATCAATGCGCGTCATTCATTTTAAAGGTATTTGCTTTCTTGCTTTGCACTAAAGAAATACTTAACGATCTCTTCTCAACGTTGCATTTTCTACAAGATTTCACGGTGAACTGGTTCCCACTGCTCAAACGTATGTCTTTTTATTAGCAAGCAATGTGCGGTTTGGGTTGCAAAGTTAACAGTGGAATACTCTCGTAAGTTGAATGCTCACCGATCGTTGGTGAATGTTATTAGTAGATCATTCAGGCACCTTAACAGAGTTGAGCGCCAACTTGGGCAGATCGGTAATGTTTTAGAGCGCACTAAGAGGAGTGAGAAGCATGCAACAATACATGCACGCAAATAAAACACGCACATACATAGCATACAAGTTGAACGGTGAGCGAGCGAAGCTGGTGCGAGTAATTAAAAATAAAATTAAATTGCTATTATTTCAGCCGTGCCTACCATCTACGCACCGTTACAATGTTTCTCATTTTTCATACTTTTTAATTCGCTGTCTCCGATTTAAATATGTATGTGCTCTGAGGCTCTCATTTCTCTCTCTCATTTTGTTAGTTAGATATTCAGGTAATATCTTCGTTTTTGTTTTTGTGTGCGAAAAGTGATTAAATGGCATTATTTCAACGAAATAATCATTATAGTCCACAAACTTATGTTTTAAATGTTGAATTTATTCGTAAATACGCCCACTTTTATGTACCTAGAAACATATTTGGCATTTTTTTTTCTAAATATTGCTACTACTAATACTAGGCGTTGAAAAAATAATATGTACTCATATGCATGTATGTACTTATGTATGTGGATCATACAAAAGCAAAAGGTGGATCATATATAGGACCCACGGATTTTGGTGACTATAGATCTGTGCATGTAAAAATTATACAGTAACTTCCCAGGAACTTAGTTTCCGAGAATTTGCTCTCAAATAGAAAAAATATAAAAAAAGCAAAACCAGTAATCATTTCCAAGTTGATTAAATTGTTTGTGTGAAAAATCACAAAAATTAAACAAATTTTAATTGATCTACTTTGTATTAAATTTAATAAAATATAAAGCAAATTAAATCCAAAATAACGAGCTTAACATCACATGATTTTATTTTGTTTGTTTCATTTCATCATCGCTGTAAGATGAAGATCATTCCATTTGCAATTTATACCATTTATTGTTGTTTACAGCTTCTTCATATTTTCCTTTCTTCTTATTGCCAAATTAGTTAACAACCAAAAAGTACAAACACCAAACTCAAAATGTACCTTCAATGCATCCGATTTGTACTTCGGTGACAGCGCAGCAACGGTGACTGGAGACTGTGGTTCAAGAGTGCATACCTCCGATTGCCGATTCCTATTTAATATATGACTTCAAATAAACTTTATAAATTTTATCTAAAATATATTTACTTACATTCTCCATTTTAATAAATATTTTTATTTAACTCTAATTTAAAGTTGACTCAATTCGCAAATTTTAATTTGTGTTTACTTTACTTTGTTTTTCTCTCTTGCAAAACTTTATCCAGTAAAAATTTGCAACTTCCCCTCAAAATGAAATGTAATTTTTCTCTCTCACTTTCCCCTACTTTGCAAGTTTTTTGGATACATGAACACCAAAACTTGATAAATTGCTACAAATTATTTCCTTCATTAACAGACCTAAAGACTTCTCTTCCCGGCAAATTCTATCCTCTATCCGTCAATCCTAAAATAGCGTCCAGAAATATGAAAGATTGCAACATACTGGTTAGGGTATGAGAGGAAGGACATTCAATTTACTGATTCTTGTCTATCCAGCCTAGTATGCTATATAACGAGTGGCGCAAAATTAATCATCCAATTCAGTTTTTGAATAACTTTTTACTAAATGACAAAAAAAAATATTTTTATTAATGGAGATTTTTATTTTAACCTTTACGCGCTCCATTGCTTGTCTGTTTGTTCGCAAATGTCAGCTGTTTATTTCATCATAAGTGTCAAATATATTTGACGTAAGAAGCTAATTGCAAAATCTATAAATCACCCCATAATTTTGCGCCATCTTGTGTATGTTGAACTTATGGGAAAATTAAATAAATAAATAAAAAGAAATAAATACAAAAGAACGAAATAAATAAAAAAAATATAAATAAATAAAAATAAGTAAAAATCAATAAATCAAAATAAAAAAAAAACATAAGAATAAAAATAAAAAACAAATAAATAAACATATAAATTAAAAAAAAAAATATTGTAATAAATAAAAAATTAAATAAATAAAGAATTACATAAATAAACCAATTAAAAAAAATTTTAAAAATAAATAAATCAAAAAGCGAAGAAGAAAAATAAACAAATTAAAAAATTTATAATAAATAATAAGTAAAGAAATATATAAATAAGTAAATAAATAAATCAATAAATCAATAAATAAAGAAATAAATAAATACATAAATAAATAAATAATCGAGCGTATAGTTCAAGGCGAATTTATTACAGGTGACAGCAAACACATATAAGTAAAACCCTACATGTATTTGTTGTTGCGTTTGGTGCAAGCATCATGTCAAAATCAGCAAGCAAATGTAAACATACGAAAATAAACATATCAATACATACAAACAAAGCATATCATTTTGACGTAAGCCATACCTACGGCGAAAAATTCAGCTGGGTGAATGCTGTCACCTTATTAAATCCACCTTGGTATAGTTCATCAAAATCTAGCGGGCCCTATTGGGTTGCCATGTTTTAAAGTAGTCCACTGCATCATCAGCTAATGAGTGCAGAGAAAAATGGCAGGTAAACGCGTGGGTTTTTTGACTCATAAAACCAAGCTCGCGGAAAGTTAGCAGAAAGTTAATGCTCCGTGACCTGTTGCTGTCAGCCGCTTTATTCATTACTTGAATTTCTTAGCTAAATAAAGCCCTGAAAGTAGCAATGCTCATGGTTTGGAATTCTAGCTTTAGTCATTCAAATCATATTTCCTGCGCCTGCATACATTTTTATTTGCTTGTCATCGCATCAATTGATTCTTCGAAAAGCCCATTTGCTACGTCATTACAAATTTCTCTATAAATGTGAAGCTACGTGCAATTATCACTTTTCGTCTGCTTGTTTTCTTTTTGGGGATTTTTCGAAGTGGTATTAATTTGAAAAATGTCCCCAATCATTTATGGGAATTTTTATATGCTTTCGAAACTGGCATGCCAGTACGCACGTACGTATATATTATATGTATTTATATATGTATTGGTTATATTGATACAACTACTGATCAAGTAACAAATATTGACAATTTTTTTCACCACTGTTAGTTATTTCATAAGAGCAGCTACTACCCTCGAAACGGATTCTTCTCATTTTGCTCGTGTGTATTCGATCGTTACGTTGGCGCTTACCGAGATGCATTTACATTTCTTCTTCTTATTGCCAGTTGGGTAATCGGTGGTTTAAAATATTAAATCCCCATGAATGATTATATCAGTCAGTGACTTTGTTGAGTACAAAAATATTGACCATAATTGGGTTTTTAATGGGCTTTTTATAGCTTAGCAAAGAATTTTGTAAAACAAAAAAAAAATGCACTTCATCGAGATTCAAGGGCAGAAATTAATCCATTCATTAGCCTTGAGCTTAAGAAAATATTTGTGATAAAATAACAGCGTTTCTCAACATTTTCTTCTCTGACAATGTCACTCATTACAATTCCTTATCTGCTTGAAATAAAAATAATATTGTGATTTTTTAACCAAAATATTTACGAGGCATGACTACATCACTGCAGAAATTTTTCTAGCGGCTAAAAAGGACACACCATTAAGTTTGGAAAAAGATCATAACCACTATTTAATAAGTACCAAGCACTCAGTTTGTAGCCTAGTAGAAGGTAAGGTGAGTAGTTGATTTCTGCCTCTTAATTTCGCTTTTAATTTAGAAATGGGAGTAAAATGGAATGACGGAAAGTTGTTGTTGTGAATGCGCGCCAAACTAATTTTATCTCTTTGTCATTCGTTCCATTCTTCTATTCTCTTTCCTTTGAAATTTCTAATTTCATTCTAAGTGTTGTTGTTGCGCGAATGCTACCACCTTGAGTAGATTCGCCTTGTTTGTATCATAGTTATATTTTAAGAAATTCGTGTAATTGTGGTAAAAAATTAATCGCACAGCTAATAAATCCTCTCCATAGGTGTCATGCTCTGCATAGCTCTAATGGAGCTACATACAGTGATAGACAAAAGTCTTTTCTCGACGCTGTTTTTAATTTTTGAAGCCATAACTTTGTTATTTTATGTTTAAGAATGAATTTTTTAGTTTAAAACAAAACTGTATCAAAACATTTTTTTTCACTTTTTTGAAACCAGCAGAAATAAAGGTTGCATGTATACTTTTGCGCATCACTGTATATGTTGAAGTGATCTCATATTGAAAATTTTAAGAAACAATAAGGGTTATATTATATAAACTGTCATTAATCAGCTAATGGTATTCTTTACGAAAAATGTATGGGTCAATAAGACTGCAGGACAGTACTTATCCGGCAAGACATGTATAATCATGAGCCGGAACTTTTAGCAAAACACGAAATTGTGATAAGATTTATAAAATCTCAGCGGATAAGATAGCTTGGACATGTGCTTAGAATGCCCAAGGAGAGAACAACTCGAAAGGCAGTTGAATTGCGCCCTGTTGGAGGGCGAAGAAGAGGACGCTCCAAAAAGAGATGGCTCGAAGACTTTGAAGATGACGCGTCCCTAGGCGGCGTATAGAGAAACGTTCTGTAGATATACAGGGTAGACGGAAAATAAAATACCGCTCACTGGCCAAAACTGGAAAACCAAACAGGGAAGCGACTGTTCCAGAATGGGTGGATATCTAATCAGTGTCTGTACTTCAAGTTAGAAACGGTTTTTGCCACACCTGCCAGTAGGTGTGAACCATTTTAAAAATGAGAAGAATAAATCAAACCTCCAATAATTCTAATTTTAATTCAAAACAGAAATTTCTGGAGTGTGGCTCAGCTCAACTCCTGACTCATCATACTATAGATATAAACAACAACTCTGGGGATAATAGATAAACCGTTTTGCAGCCGGAAACTGCTTCGCTAGCATCGCATGCGCGACCACACAGATTGTACCAATAAAACAGCATAAAAATGGATGCCAGAAATGAACGAATTCTTATTACGTATGTACATATAGGGGTTTTCAGTAAGAGCGCTTCAACTTTTCAACTTTTTTGAATAAAACACAAACGGTTTGACTTTTTTAACTAATTTTTTTTTTATTATCGAGTTTGAACATATACATTTAAGTATGAAATTCGATTTCTTTTGCATGACCACCGCGTGCACGTTTTACGAAGTCCAATCGTTGAACCCAATTTTCGACCACTCTTTTGCATAAATTGGCCGAAATTCCAGCAATTTCGCGTTCAATATTGGCTCTGAGCTCACAAATCGTCGCCGGCTTGTTACTGTAGACCAATGACTTCACATAACCCCAAAACGGGACGGCTTGTTAAATGGACCGTAATGCTCTTAAAGTAGCAGCAACAGAACGATTATTTTCATAAAAAATTTGCACGATTTGCAATCGTTGCTCAAGTGTGTAGTGTTCCATGATGAAATGTATACTAATGAAGTTTACAAATGACAAGCGAAAAATAAAAAATATTGTGTCGTTCGCCCTACCTATCGGAAAAAAGTTGAAGCGCACCTATTGAACAACCCTATACCTACAGCTCTCTAGACTAGAAACACACAAAACTCTTTTTAGAAAACGTTTAATTGAAAAATTTAGCGACAAATCCCGGCTTTGAATGAGTCAATTCAGGCCCGTGCGCAGACCCTCAGATGTAGGGGGGGTTCCAACTTTTGTTGCAGTCTGTTATAACTTTGCTTGTGTTTATAAATTTATGACACAGTCGTCGTTCTCAAGGTATAAACATATGGTATACGGAATTTCACATCAATCGGGCAATAATTGTCCGAGTTTTGACAATTTATTTATCAACGCATAAAATATCAAAATATTTCAATATCAAAATATCAAAAAAATATCAAAATATTTTGACCAAGGCAGTTATGTCAAACGCCAGTGGAAGCTAAGGAAAGCGCAAGGACTCTTGCATACAAATTTAGCAGACAACGTTAGAACACTTGAACTCCCAGAATCTCTAATTTTCGACATGAAGAAAACAGCTTTACTTAATTTCTGCCACATAAATTATATATACAGGAGTTTCATTGTTTGTAAAATTGTTAATTATTTTATATTTGTATCCATATTGTATTTGTATCATTTAACACACAAAAATTATAAATGTTTGGGGTGATTAATTTTGCGCCACATTGTATCTGACTGACGCATGAATTAAATGTCTGCTGGGATTCAATAGGTCAACTGCCAGCGTCCTCACAGATTTTTTTTAACGGAGCACTGCACTATTGGTACCCTAGTCAGTAGAACGGGTGTACCTCACAATGACTTCTACAGGGGTTGCGGAAATGAAGAAGCAATTGAATCGGTACAACACCTCCTCTGTGAATGTCCTGCACCTCAAAGAAGCTGTGTCAAATTTTTTCGATTATTCTTTAAAACCCAAGGAAATTTGCAAAATTTCTTACTGAAGAGACTAGTTACCTTCTTAAAAAGATCTAAATGGTTGAAGCAACTTAGTCTGGAGAGGAAAGTCAAATGCACGTATCACAATGGGACTTAGATCCACCGAGTGTCTTGTCTTAGACAAGCAAACTGCCTAACCTAACCTAAACCTGCCTGTTAGTTTTTAGTTATAAATGCAACTCTAGTATGGGGTTAGGATAGTCAGAGGCCCGAAAAAATGATGATTTTCAATAAATTGGTTTTTGCTAGTTAATTGCTTTGTTTTTCAAAAATGAAAACATATCATTAATACATCATGTTTCGACTTGCCTTAGCAAAATTTCAAAAAAAAAAAAAAAATTAATAATTGAAAAAGTTATCGCTGTTTGTGTGTAGCCCGTTTCTCCAGAAGTCCCTTGCAGTGATCAACACAAGTCCTTGGAGATTCATCTAAAATCAATCGGACAAGAACAATTAGTTTTATTAATATTTAGATAATCTTGCGCCTCATCGTATCTTTTTTCTTTTTTTTAAATTAACAATATGGCAGCCTCAGGAAATATATTTCAGATTTTCCCAAAAAAAAACTGACCATTAATTGTTTAAAAAAAATCGAAATTTTGAAAAAAATCCTTCGATCACCAAGCGGTTTTTAAGTTACAGTGATCACCAGTTTAAAAAACATAGTTTTGGAAAAAAAAACGCATTTAAAATTTTGCTATCGACTTATGACCGCCCGAGCACCCATTGTTAATTGTTGAATAACTCAAAAAGTATTTGTCGGATTCACTTCAAATATTCACACAATATTTTTAAGATATTATACTTTAAGAAAATGCAAAAAAGATCGAATTTTTTTTAATATTCTGACTACCCCCAACCCCTTATACTAGAAATAGAATTTTTAATTTTATAACTTCAATTCGGTAATGTAGGTATTATAAAAGCCCAAAAATCGCCCATATGCACCCATATTTTTTAGATAAATGTGTGAATAAAATAAATAAACGGAATTTTTTCCTATACCGATATCTCGAAAAATGGAGCTAATATAAAAATTACGTCATTAAATTTAGAAGTCCTCAATTAAGTAGGATGAATCATCAATACCTTTTTCCCACATTTTTAACTCGCTCAGTGCACATAGTGCAGTTGATTTTCTATAACAAAAAAAATCGGCTCGATATCTGGACACCTTATTTTACGCCTTTATTAGCCTGGCCGCCGTAGCCGAATGGGTTGGTGCGTGATTACCATTCGGAATTCACAGAGAGGTTGTTGGTTCGAATCTCGGTGAAAACACCAACATTAAGAAAAACATTTTTCTAATAGCGGTCGCCCCTCGGCAGGCAATGGCAAACCTCCGAGTGTATTTCTGCCATGAAAAAGCTCCTCATAAAAATATCTGCCGTTCGGAGTCGGCTTGAAACTGTAGGTCCCTCCATTTGTGGAACAACATCAAGACGCACACCACAAATAGGAGGAGGAGCTCGGCCAAACACCTAACAGAAGTGTACGCGCCAATTATTATTATTTTTTTTTATTAGCCTACACAGCTACTCAATGGCATTTATAAGGTCCCTTACTGAGTCAATTAAGTAGAACCGTTCAATTTTTATTACATGTCGATATCACTTTTTTTGTAATTCAATTTGTAAGTTAATCTTCATTCATCTTTCTTTTCAGACTTTATTTGTACTTCTACTTGCAATTAGCTTTTCGTATCAGCAGATTTTAAATACTCAAACTTTTACTCGTGCATTTCAGCGTAAATCTTTTGCATTAGATTGATAAGAAAAAGGTTTGCATTACAAATATTTCCATTATATGCCATTCACATTGCACAAGTCTATTTTTATATAGTACTAGCACACATACATACATACTTATATGCATGTATGTTAATAAATGCGCCTTGGAAAAAATATTAATATAGTAAACAAAAAAATATTGGAAAAAAATATCCGAAAAAAATACGAAGTATCGGTTAGCAGCTTTTGGGAAAAATTGAGTTTGCAGAGGAAAAGGGCAAAACGAAGTAGGCTATCAGAGGCTTGTCAAAATATAATATAAATTTAGATTGCAATTATATTGCACCTTCACGTATATAAGCATATACATAGTATAAATAGAACACATTAAGGATGTCCAAATTTTCTAACGAAGAGAAATTCTTCGATATTTTAGCATTATTGGTGTCTTTATTACTCAAAAGAAAGGATAAAAAATTTGAGTGGAATCAATTCAGGTTAAGTAGGCCCATTATGGCATTAAAATTTATGTCGTTATGTGAAAAAAATAAATTTAAATATAATGTTTTCTATTCCGTTAATTTATTTCAAATTAAAAAACTGACTATTATTTGCCTTTTTAAATTAAGAATAGAAAAATCGTTATTCATTCGGCAAACAGTATTTTTAATCTTCAATCGCATCTAAGGTATACCAGTAGTAAATCCACGAAATCAAAGCGGGGAAGGTAATCAAAATTGAAAGAACTTGAAAGTTGGACACCTCTAATGTATATAGAAACACACATAAAAGTAAATCCACAATGCAGACGATTTTGATTTCATTATCAGTTTTTCTTCGCTGACGTCAAACGAATGGCTCGAGCGAGTTATTGCTGATTTCGACACAAAGTGAATTTCTATAGTAAATGTAGTTGCATTTGTATGTTGGTGCATCTGATTTCATATATTACATGCATATACATATATATAAACTTGTGCTCACAATATTCCTAATATTTCTTAAGCTTTCAATTTTGTGCTATGGAAGCAAATTCTAAAAATCATTTGCAAAAAACCGAAATTGTCAAAAATCAACGCGAATTTAGAGCGATTTCAAACTTTTGCTTTATTACAGTAAAATTGAATGGATTATAAAACTGCATACCCAGAAGTTCTGTAAATTCTGTAAAAATTCTGCTTAAAAAATTTACATTTTTAATGATGATTTTTTGAAATTTGTGAATTTCTTGTGTGACTTAATTATGTGAGCACCAGTGTATGTACTTATGTAATTACATATCAAAAAATTTGTTTTGATCTATACTACTTATTTATAGCAAATTCATTGTAAGTAAGAAGTAAAACAAAAAAAAATAATTAAAAATATAAATCATTAACTCAGCGAGAAATCTAATTAATGGAAAAGGCGCCTATGCTCAGTGGCATTTCTGGAGAATTTGTACAAATCCGCACATCAACGTATTTACGTAGTAATTTATAAACAAGGTGGCAGGACAAAGGTGCGGTATCAATTGAAAATCGTTTTTATTCATTAGACCAATTCTTTATTTAAAACAAAAAAAACAAAATTTCAATGACAATAATAAAAACACTGATTGCGCTGCTCAGGTAAGTCTGAAAAAAAAATTCGGTCGATTATTCATCAGGAGATATGTATATCACTATGGTGGGTAGCAGATTTACAATTAAAAAAAAATGTTATTCTATATATTTTATCTCTTTTTTGGAAAAACAAAAAAAAAAACAGGATTTTTTCACGTTCTCGCTCTTAAAAAAATAGAAAAATTGATTATAAAATTATAATTCTGCTACCCGCGAGTGCCATGAGTCTACTCAATAACATATTAAAAATTCAAAATAATCGGTTCAGTACTTTTTGAGAAATTACCGACGCCAACTCGGAAAAAATAGTTTCGAGAAAAACACGGTTAACGCGCTTACACCTGGGCGTCGTACTCCAAACCGGTCTCATTTTAAAGGTCTGTAACGTCTAAACTACAACGAATTTCAATATAAAAATTTGCGAGTATAAACTATCATAACATGAAAAAAACGACTTTTTCGAAATTCTAGACCACAAAGGTGCCTTAAGCTTTAAGTAATAAATGCCAAAAAACAAAATTTCCAATATTTATTATAATTTTTTCTTATTCGGTTAGTGCCTCTATTCAAGAGAACCTATACATAGAACAATATTACAACTCCTGAAGTTTTACTGCTTCAAAGTACCGTTAGATGGAATAATATTTTGATGCATGTTTATTTTCGAGCAAGGTACAGTCTTCACTTGAATTATCAGAAAATTCTCAAAATCATATCCAAAGAAAAAAAAAAATTCAAAAATCGAGGCGAATTATTGTAGTAAAATTGAATGGATTATAAAACTGCATACCAGAAGTTCTGTAAATTCTGTAAATTATCAGAAACCCTTGTATTACTAGATCAAATAATATTACCTTAATAACTGTTTTTTTCCATACAAAATATTGCCTCTAATCAAGTGAATGTATTTGAATGCTACATATGCACTTTTTATAAAAAAACGTAAATTCGAATTTAGACATCTAGGCAGCAACTACCTTGCAAGGATATCCATCAGTACCTAGCTCATCATCATCGGCTCTTGTTTCTCCCACTGTAGCAAGGGACCTCAGTAAAACACCTCCATCTGATTCTATTTTTTGCAAGGAGCTAGATTGCCCTCCAAGTTTTTCCTGACGTTTCAACTTCCTTCTGGACAGTTCTCCTCCAAGATATTTTTGGACGGCCAACATTGCGAGCACATTGTGGACTCCCATCCAGTGCTGGACGATAGATTTCATTTACGTCCTTGCGAAGCGTATGCCCAATCCACCTCCACATTTGCAGTTTTATCATGTTAGCTACCGGCTGGATTTTGCACCTCTCGTAAAGATCGTCGTCACTTATGATGTTGGGCCACTAGTACCTAATTAGTGTACTTCTACCAAACTTGGAGCCATGACTAATTAGCATTCTTTCACTATTTCCTGGTATAAGCAAATAGAGATTGGAGACCCCAAGGAAGCCGCAAGAGAGTCTGCCCTACGTTTCCACGACAGTCGGTTCTACGTTACCGAAACGACCCGGATTTATATCCGGCCAAGGACTGTCACTCCAGCAGCAATCCCCGTATGTAAATATGGGGAATGTTTATGCTGCTACAACAACAACAATAACAGGGTCTGCCCTAAAATTCGTTACAAAAAGAAATCGATAAATGGGAATCGTGGAACGAATAAAAGTTTTTAGCCAAAGACAGAATCAGGTGGAAATGCCTTATTGAGGCCCACTGCTTCAATGGGAGATAAAGACTGATGATGATGAGTTTTTAGCACTCGTTTGTACTAAATCCGATGGATGAGCTTTCAATGTCGCTTGATCCAAGTATAACATTCTCATCAATTCTTTTAAAATTTGAATCATTCGTTGGCTTAAGTATAATTAGAAGTGGACGGGAAAATATTTGGGAAAAAACTAAATAATTTTGAGATTTACCTATTTAATGTTGAAAATTATGATTTAGAGTTTTTCGAATTGAAATTCGTCTAAAAAATTAACTTTTTTGGGGAAAAATATATGAAATGAAAATATTTGGAAAAGAAATTAAATAATTGTGAGATTTATTCATTATTGAAAATTATGATTTCGAGTTTTTCAAAGTGAAGTTCTTTTAAAAAAATTAATTTTTTTGGGGAAAAATATACATTTTAAAACAGATTATAAAGTGCAAGTTTCAATTAGTTCTAAAATCACGTTGAAATTTTTTACTGCTGACGGTGTTGGGTATTTTCTCCCATATAAAGACCGCGTCCGAAAAAAAATCTCAAAAATTACTGTGATTTTTGATCAACTTGAAATTTGCATTTTATAATACCAAAATTTAATGGTCTTTAATGTAAATAAGTGTATATTCCAAAAATTTTGCAGTGATGGCAGCACTGCCAATGTGACAATTCATGCAATTGATAGATTTGCTGACGTTTTGCAAATAAATTTGCTGCATTTAAGAACGCGCTCTGCAGTAAAATGGAATTATTACTAAGTAGTTTAGTAGCCGATGATGTATATTATGTGAGTCAAAAACTGATAATTTTTTATTAAATTTAAGAAAAAAACCACGTAAAACTTAAAAGAAGGAAATATTTGGTAAGAAGTTTATTAATAAAACGAAAAATACCGAAAAACAAATATTTTTATTTGAAACAATAAAATCATTTCCCAAGGATATATTTTTTCTCATTTTCGAATGAATTAATCCACTTTTGAGGTAAGTTGAATCAGTTTTTAATAAAATCATTTTATGAAGTGTTTAAAAGCCGCCCTAACTCCATTTTGGTTAACTGCAAGGGCCGATCGTTGTGGGGCATGTCTTTATTAACTTTTTTTATTTCTTCCACAACCTTACTGGAAGTACTAAAATAATCGCTAAAACAAAGAAAAATATAATGAAATATAGTTTAACTATCGTGTTTTCAATATATTTGTTCATTAAAAGCTAAAAAAATTACTATTATACTTACTTTTCATCAGACATCGTTAAATGGCAGTCTTAAAATTTTTCCTGAAAATATTGCGCGACGTTTTATGCAGAAATTACATTTAAGAACGCGTTGCACTTGCAGTGCTGCCATATTTGCGTTTTTGAACGCTATGCTCATACTGCAAACGTATGTTGGACATTAAAATGCGTTTCTGAATATACCCTAAATGTATGTATATATATATGTGCATTAAATAACTGTAGCACAGCGACTTAATTACAAGTTTTTTTAATTCATTTGTTCCTTATTTAGTTTTAATAATTTTTTGTAAAAATACAGTTCATTCTCCTACAAAAACCATATAAATCCAAGTTTTAAGGTTCGTACAAATTAAAAAAATAAATAAATTCAACAAATTTTCATTAAAAGCTCAAACTTTTTAATCAGAATTTTTAGAATAATTTGCAGTATGCAGTTTTATAAAATAAAGTGCTAATTTGAGGTGGCTCTCAAAAATCGCGTTGGCTTCTTACATTTTTTTTATTAGCATGTACACTTCTGCTTGGTGCTTAAACGAGTTCCTCCTGCAATTTGTGTTGTGTGTCTTATTGTTTCTCCGCTAATGGAGGGCCTTATTTGGTGGCTTACGCTTGCCTGTCGAGGGTCGACCACTATTACATCCAACAAAACCAACTTTTTCCATAATTTTTTGTTTTATACCCACTCTGGGTTGGTAGTCACGCCCCAACCCATTCGGCTACGGTACATTTTTTATCACTATGTAACTTTGGACTCTGTCAGTTATTAAACTTTTTTTTTCAATTTGCTCGTAGTACATCTTTGTTTATTTTAGCAAAAAGTGTACAATCTTTTCCATCAGTAAATAAGTGGGAAACGCGAATATGTGCAATTGAACGTTACATTTTATTTACGTTCGTTGGATGGGCTCGTCTGTACCTACATAAAAATTGCAATAATAATTTTCTATACCGAAAATAAAATTTACAAAAACATATGATGTACATATTTACATATGTATGTAAAACAAAAATAGCCATCAGCTGTTTTCGCTTATCTAACAAATAGCGGCTACTTGCCAGTTGATGTCGTAGATAACGAATTCTACACTACTAATACACTCTGGGAATGAAATTTTGTTATTTTCCAGTAGATGTGCTGCATGAAACTTAGTATGAAAACATTGAAAACAAAGTAGATTAGCAAGTGGAAGAAGCAGCGGAATTCGAAGAGCATCAGCTGATAACACGAAACATCTATGAATGTATCTTCATTAGAACGAGTCGAAAAACGATTCGAAAAAAACCACCTCTAATTGAAAACATTTCGGTGGGTAGTATTTCGAAGCAAAAAAAAACATTTTTTTTTTAAATATTTTGTCATAATTTCGGCATTTGCTGTTATGAATTATATGATACTTGGCGTCAAGTCCCGAATAAACATGATAAAGCGCCTTGCAAAAGTGTCGCCTAAATGTCAGTAGTGAATAATTCCTAGACGGTACCTTTTTATGCCATCTTTGGCACGTATTATGAAATTGGTGGATCCTTATGAACAGGATACCGCAAAATTCGTGATTTTTTTGGTAGAAATAATCATGGGAATGAGTCAACTGTTCAAAGGCTGGGGAAAAATGTCAAGTAACTGGTTCTGTCGAGAATAGAAAAAGGACTGGCAGACCAAAAACTGGAAGTTCTGTTGAGAATATCGCTGCTGCAGTGCGAAGTGTTTCTGAGCTACCTTCAACATCGATACCCGATATCTCGACGTTCTTAACAACTAGGCTTTCATGTATTGACTGTTTGAACTGTGTGGATTTTACCTGTAGACGTGCTCATGGTGATGATTCTTATTCAATTTATTTGTCATTTATGAAAATGAAACCTGAAAGAATCTAAATTTTTACGTAATTTAGTTTAAAACAGCATCTAGGCGTGTTTTTTAAAGGTACTTTTACTTGTCCACAGTGCTGACTTACAGTACTCAAAAGAAGTCAATACTACAAGAGTATTAAAGCGCTATGAATATTACCCTCTGAAGTAATGCTCTTACTCGGATGCGTGACTTAGAACGCGTCTTTGCGTGACGGACATGACCTACAAGTTTTTATCAACTGCAGCCTTCGTAGAATCATGAACATTTTTTGGCCTAGCATTGAACAACAATCTCAGGGCTATGCGAAAATAAACGCCTGTCTATCTTGAAATTATGCATCGAAAATGGAAATGGATTGGCCATACTTAGTTGTAACAGGGCATTGCCAAATCGACAGGCACGCCCAGAGGATGGGTGTGTAAACACATGACTTCTGCAGATGTTGTATAGATGACGAAGAGGAAGAGACGATCCCGCATCTTTTGTGTCACTGTCCTGCCCTATTCAGGCTCAGACTTACCATTTTAGGTAAACAATTATTTTTTTTTTTTTTTTTTTTTTTATTGACAATTGTATTTATAGTTAACTATAAAATACAAAAAAAGCTATAGCTATGGCTACTGCGGCCTTAAGCTAATATACTGGGTGTGTATATATGTGTATGTAGGGTGTTAGCTAAATTTCATTTAAGATATTACAATATTTTAAATAGTTTATAAGTTTAATAATGTTCTCTGTAGAATTGTTTAAAAGTAGATCAGTAGGTTTTGTGTTGTTTAGTGATTTTCTGTGGTTTGTAAAATGTGTGCAGTCGTCTAGGATGTGTTTGATGTTTGGAGCTGAGGTATTGCAGTATTTGCAGATATTTAGGTCTTTTTTTATTAAATATTCGTGTGTTAGTCGTGTGTGTCCAAGTCGTAGTCTAATTATTTTTGTTATTTCCCTTCTAGTTATGTTAGTATTATGTGTAAATGTGTGTTCATTGATCGCTTGCTTCTTTGGGTTAACAAATTTGTACCAGCTTGTTGTTTGTTCGAATGTGGAGTGTTGTGTATTTTTGAATATTTTTGTTATATGTTTTTTAATATCTGTGTGTAGGAGGTTCAGAGACATAGTTAGGGGGCGGTTTTGTGCTTCTTTTGCTGCTAAATCTGCTAGTTCGTTGCCCTTGATTTTAGCGTGTCCTGGTATCCATATGAGTTCGATTTTATTTTTGAATTTTAGTAAGCAGTTTCTTATGTAGTCTGTATAATAATTATTATTGTTTATATTTTTTATCATTTCTAATGAGGCTAAGGAATCGGAACAAATTGCAAATTTTCCAGGTGTTTGGCTAGCATATTGTACTGCTTCAAATATGGCTATCGTTTCTGCAGCAAAATTTGTGCTGTAATAAGGTAAAACCTTGCTAATTAATATTCTGTCATTGTATATAACGCTGAAGCTTGTTTGGTTTGCGCTCTTTGAACCGTCTGTGAAAATTAGTTTGAACTTTTTTTTTATAAGTTTGTTGGTTAATTCTGAGAAGAGTTTTTGGAATATTGTTGAAGGCGTATTTTCTTTTTTCCAATGGTGGAATGATGTATCTATGGCATTGAAAGGTAGTTGCCATCCAGGAAATCGGGTGATGGTCTTAGGTTTATAATTGATGGGAATATCTAATTCCAGAGATTTTTCTATTATGTGTTTGAGTGTTGATTGAATTTTGTGTTTTCGTTTAGAAATTATTATTTTGTGTGTAAGTTTTGAAAGTGTTGACTGGTCATTAACGATTAGGTTTTTGCAAAGTTTTGTTGTGGCAAACTCCCTCATTTGTGTTAACGGAGGTATGCCTGTTTCGAACGTCATGTTGCGAATCGGTGTAGTACGGTATGCGCCTAAGGCGGTTCGTATAGCAGAGTTTAGTAATGAGTTGAGTTTGTTGATATTGGACTTAGGTGTGTAGCCAAAAAGGTATAATCCATAGTAAATTTTTGATACAATTAAAGATTTGGTAGCGGCAATGATTGAACTAGTGTTAGCATTCAGTTTTGGGCTTGAAAGGCATTTTATTATGTTCAAACGTTTATTTAATGAGTTGACAAGTTTTGAAATGTGGGCTTCCCATCTATATCTTTTATTAAATTCGATACCTAATATTTTTAAGTTTTCGGCGTTGTTTATTGTAAAGTTGTTGCATGCGATATTTGGATGACAGTGTTTTTTCCTGCATATGTGTATGTGTTTACTTTTTTCTGTTGAGAGGCTTGCACCTGAGTAATTGCACCAGTTCAAAATATCGTTGTGAATGTCGTTGAGATCTATGTTTGTATTTTCATGTTTATTCATTTTTTTTATGAGAGTGAAATCGTCTGCGTAAGCCAGAAAGTCTATTTCTTTGTGTAATGATAAAATGTTGCTGAGTTTGTGGTATGCTATAAGAAATAGTATGACTGAAATTGGGGATCCTTGGGGTATCCCATTCTGTAGTGGATATGTTTCGGAGAAGTGAGAATCTATTCTTATTTTAATTTTTCTGTTTGTCATAAAATTTTTGATATAGTTTAATATTTTAGGACCTATTTTCCATTCTAAGAGCTGGTCTAGAATGATGTGTACTCCGATTTTGTCAAATGCTTTAGTAAAGTCGAGTGAGATGATTGACAAATGCTTTTTTTGGGATAGGGAGGACGTGATCTGATGGTCTAGATATACTAGATAATCAGACACTGATTTACCCTTTCTAAATCCAATTTGCTGGCTATGTAGTAGTTTGTTGCAGGAAACAAACCACCATAGCCGATTAGCTACTACTTTGTCTAATAATTTTGCGCAGACCGGATTCAAGGATATTGGACGGTAGGATTTGATGGAGGATTTATCTTGGTTTGGTTTATGTATAGGGAGGACGAGACTGCTTTTGAACATTTGAGGAATTTGATTGTTTAAAATGTTGTTATAAAGACAAAGTAAACGGGTTTTCATGGCCGCCGGTAAGTTTTTTATCATGGGGTAAGAAATTCTATCAGTACCTGGGGTGCGACCCTTAAGTTTTGACAAAGCTATAGAGAGTTCTATTGGAGTTATATCGCTTTCTATTTGGAGCGCAGTTTTGCTTCGGGTTAAGCTGTTAATTGGTGTTAAGGAGGAGTATTTGTGGTCTAAAAATGATCGTGTAAAGTTGGTGTCGCTGGCTTCATTTGACCAGTATTTTCCAAATGAGTTGGCTATTGTAAGTTTATTGGTTGTGGTAGTTTGGATTGGATCTTGTAGGGCTATACTGTGTATCGGAAGGTATGGTTTTAAGCCGCATAATCGACGTATAGTGTGCCATAACTGTCCAGTGGGTGTATGGGGGTGAATGTGGCTTGTAAACTTATGCATTGCCTTGTTTTTGGATAATTTAAGTTCCCTTTTAAATAAAGCATTTGCTCTTTTGTAGTTTATTATGTTTTCAGTTGTTATGTGTCTTTTTACTTTATTCCAAAAGCGATTTCTATCTTTCTTCAATCTTTCGAGTTCTTTGTTCCACCAAGGTGTACATTTTTTCGTATTGTAATTCGTTTGAGGGATTGCTTCACTTGCGCTTTGGAGTATGATTTTGTGTAGCGTGGCCGCTTCTTTATTTGTATTATTGCTGTTTAGCTGGTTTAGCTTGACATAGTATATTCGCTAGGGTGCTGAATTTTTCCCAATTAGCTTTATTAAGGTTAAACCTGGGTCTGATATTAATTGTGGTGTTTGATTGGTTATTAAAGATGGTTGTGGTTATTGGGAAGTGGTCGCTGCCAAAAAGGCAGGATTCTACTTGCCAATTACTTTGCAGGGCTATGGAAGGTGAAGCTATGGTTAAATCCACATGAGTGAATGTATGGTGTGTTGTAAAGTGGGTTGGTGAGCCATCGTTCAAAAGAATTAGTCTTGATTGACTAACGAATTTAAAGAGCTTATTACCTCTGCTGTTGCTTTTGGGGGATCCCCAGTTTGGATGCCAACTATTAAAGTCACCGGTAATTAAAATTGGTCGTTGCAAGCTGTCAAATATATCTTGAAGGTTTTTGGTATTGAAGTTTTTGTTTGGTGAAAGGTAGATGGAACTGATTGTAAATTTGAGTACGGACTGTATTTGTATACTAACTATATCAAAAGTGTTAGTAGTGTGGTTTATTATTTTATGCTGTATGGATTTATGTATAAGAATAGCAGATCCTCCAAATGAGTTGCATGGGTTTGTGGATGTGTATATATTATAATTAATAGGCGTTGGTATTGGTATCGAGTTTTGGATGTGTGTCTCTTGCAGGGTAATTACGTGTGGTCTAATTTGTGTTAGTAATATTTGTAGTTCGTTGTAGTTATTTTGGTATCCTCGTATATTCCATTGTATGATTTTTAGTGAGGGCGTCATATATCAGTAGAATAGATAAGTGTTCGTGTTTTTGTTTTGAATTAACTAAATTAAGATTTAATAAGTATTTATATAAGGTGTAAGTAAGCTAAGAATAAGTATGTATAAGTATATATAGTTCTGTTTTTAGGAATATTAGGATAATTACCGTTTTGGCTAGTTGTAGTGTTAGTTGGGTTACTTTTTTTTGTTAAGTTTTTTTATCTGTGATTGTAGTCGTTTCGATGTATTTTTTGGTAGGATTTTTATCTTCTGCTTTGATGTAGATGTGGATTCTAAGCTGTCATCTGTCTCTGATTCGCTCATTACATCTGAATATTGCATGATTTGTCTTTCCATGCTATTTTCAGTGAGAGAATTGGTAGTTGGTGCGGTTGGCTTTGTTGGTGGTTTTGTTGGCTGTACTGCGAGTGGGTGATTAAAGTGTGGTGAGTTTTGATGTTCTGATTGTGAGTTGAGTGTTGTTTGTTTAGAAGTATGTTGACTGGTGACTTCTGCAAATGTATAGTTGTTGTGTGGATGTCGTTCTTTGTAAATAGCTCGTGCAGTTTTGTTGTCGACTTGTGAGGTGATCTTAATTGTTTGGATTTCTTTCTCGCGTATGAATATGGGACATTTTTTGTCGAGAGTGGTGTGATTAGTACATGTTAGTCCGTTCGCATCGCAATTGCCGCATTTCGTAATATTATTACATTTCTCTTGGTTTTCGTCGTTAACATGGTTATTGCTTGCACAGTTATGGCAGGACTTTGGACTTTTGCAGAATTTTGCTACGTGATTAAATTTAAAACAATTTTTGCATCGCATTGGTGGGGGGATGTATGGGCGAACTGTTGTTTTAATATAACCGATGTGTATTTTCGTTGGCAATGTTGTTGTGGCAAATGTTAATATAATTAATCCTGTTTCAATCAGGTCATTGTTCACTTTTTTGAGTATTTTTTTCACCTCGCATACATTTTGGGGTTTTAGTTCATCGAGGATTTCACTTTCGGGTATTGATCTTAATTCGTTACAATATATTACGCCTTTCGAATAATTAAGTGTCTTGTGTGGTGTAATCTCAACAATGATTGTGTTTGAAAGCGCTGTTAGTGTCGTTAATTTGTTCGCTTGTGAGCCGTTTTTGGTTTTGATCAAAATTTGGCCGCTAATAATTTTTTTGCAATATTCAACTTCGCCGCAAGTTGAGTTGATTGCTTTTTGAATCAAAAAAGGTGATACATTCTTTAAATTGTCTGAATTATTGGGTCTGGGCATGAGTAGGTATACCGGTTCGTTCGATGTAAAGTTTGATTGCTTTGTTTTGTCCCATTTGAGTGCAGGTAAATTGGGAGGTAAATTAACTTTATTGTCCGGTGGCTTATTCATTTTGAGTGAGGGATAAGAAGGTAATTCCTATTACACAAATTGAAAATTCACTTGTTCAATGTTATTAGTATTATAAATATATATAATATATATAATATATATGTATATTTAAAGTTTATTAATGCACTAGTTGTTAAATATCGATTTTCGCGAAAATACGTTCGTATGCTTGGGGCAGTAGTTTGCGACTGTGAAACAATTATTTATTGTATGGAAAGATCTTAGTTTTGTTGAAATTTCAGGTGTCAGAAAGTCCTTTGGACTCCTCGCCATTCAATTTCTAAACTCGTAGCTGTGTTTACCGGTCACTGGACGATCGGCACACATGCGGAAAAGTTAGAGTTACCCCATTGCAGAAGCTGTGGGGACCTTTAGGAGAAGGAGACTCTAGATCACTTTCTCTGCAAATGTCCGGGTTTGGCAGCGCTAGACGATTAAGGTCACTGGATGCCCCTTTCTTCGACAGCCTGGGGCAGTGCGCCAACCTAAATTCCATCAATCTTCTCCATTACATCAACAGCTCTGGCTGGCTGTAGATATATTCCTGTTGAATGTCTCATAATGGTATCAAAACGGCGCTTTAGTGCTACTTGAGGAGTGCCAGACTGGCTCTTCAGCCATTAAACCTACCTACTTACCTATCGCTTCTTATTACCTGCATGAGAACTATCGATATCGATAACTGTGGTTTGACAGCTGCGATTGGCAAACTGTGTTGACGTTTCTATTCGGTAAGGATTGGCAAGTCATCATGAAGCGTTTAACGCCAGAACAACACTTCCAAACTGTGAAAATTTACTTTAAAAAAAATGAATCTGTTCGCGAAGTTCATAGAGCGAAGTGTTGAAGAAAACGCCGAAATGTCGATTCGCAGTCGTTCTCAACTTTTTGGTCTTTGTCCTTCGACTATGTGGAAAAATTGTACGTAAGGAACTTGGCTTACGTGCCTATAAAATACAGCTCTAGCAAGAATTTAGGCCATGTCCATCGTTTGCGTCGCATTTTTTGCTGATTGGTCTCATTTAGATTTATTGGAAAAAGTAGTCGAAATTGGACTGATCGAAAGGACCATACAACTCGTAGCCGCGTCGGACATACATATGCCAGATATATAATAATATTAAAAAAAATGCCGTGAAATTATTATAATTAATCAGAAATCATTTTGGCGATATTTAGGGTCCAGACAGTTTTTTAGTGCATTATTGTTCTCCTCATAAGCATTTAAGCAGGTGGTGAGTTTTTTCCAAATTTTTATTTATTTTTTATTTTTTGCATGGCGTCCAGCCCGGCTTAATGTTTATTTTGCAGTACAAGAAAAAGGGAAGTTAAAAAAGTAATTTAGGTACCGCCATTAACTGTTTTATTTTTCTAATTCAGTTAATCGATTTATACTGGAGGCAAAAAATTATTACTAAAAATTCCAAAGTTCCAGTAGCTGCATTTATTAATTACAAGCTCCGATTTTCTTAAAAAATTAAAAAAAAAGAATTTTTTCTATTTAAATATTATTTTATTCCCAAAAAAAATTTAATAAATAATTTTCATTGTTTTAAATTTTTGTCATAAAATTGATTTTTGTATTTTTCCCCGCCGCGGTGGACTTTGAAGCCATGCACTTAATTATTTCTTCTCTATCAACTTGCCTCCCATTAAAAGTGATAATGTAATTGTTTCTTATATTTTTTTGTATAGTTGTCAAACAGCACCGCAGTGACACCCAGAATTGGCGCAAATGACGTAAAAGTGCATAATCTGCAATTAGTGACAATTGAAAAAATATTAGTGGGAAATTATAAATAATAATTACAATTTATAATGAAAATCTGCAAATCAAATAAAATATTATATTAAAAATATAATAAAAATCAATTAAAATGAATGATGAATTAAAGATTTTAGGTACTTGAAAGGTTTGAACAGTGCATTTGAAAATTAAAACTACTTCAAAAAATATCACAAAAGGCATGCAAGTTACGCAAAAGCTACATGAACTATATAAAATCTGAATTCTAGGTTTATATAATATTTGATTTTATAATAGCATCATTTTAATTCGAAACGATGGTAGTAGTGCGCTTTAAATAATAGGACTATGAATAAGTTCGTGCGGTTTTTTTTCGAAATTTGAAACTTTATTGACGTAAAATGGTTACAAATTTAATATTCAAAATATTGTCCATCGCTTACTACTACTTTTTCCCATCTTTCTGGCAATTCACGGATTCCCTTTGTGAAAAATTCGGTCGGTTTTGCCGCAATCCACGAATCGATCCATTTTTTGACTTCATCGTAATTACGGAAGTGCTGGTCAGCCAGGCCATGTTGCATCGATCGGAAGAGATAGTAATCGGATGGCGCAAGGTCTGGACTATACGGCGGGTGGGGTAGGACATCCCATTTGAGCGTTTCTAAGTATGTTTTGACCACTTGTGCAACATGTGGCCGAGCATTGTCATGTTGCAAAATAACTTTGTCGTGTCTATCGGCGTATTGCGGCCGTTTTTCTCGCAGTGCTCGGCTCAAACGCATCAATTGTCGTCGGTAGACATCCCCCGTAATCGTTTCATTCGGTTTCAGTAGCTCATAATACACAACACCCAGCTGGTCCCACCAGATACACAGCATAACCTTCAGGCCATGAATATTCTGCGCCGACGTCGATGTTGAAGCATGGCCAGGGTATCCATACGTTGCCCGACGTTTTGGATTGTCGTAATGGACCCACTTTTCATCGCCAGTCACAATTCGATGCAAAAAACCCTTTCTTTTGTGCCGTTGAAGCAGTTGTTCGCATGCCATAAAACGGCGTTCAACGTCTCTTGGCTTCAATTCATACGGCACCCAATGGCCTACCTTTCGGATCATTCCCATGGCTTTTAAACGTTTGGAAATGGTTGATTGATCAACTCCCAAAGTTTTTGCAACCTCTTCTTGCGTTTGAGCCGGATCTTGATCGAGCAATTCCTCCAATTCGGTATCCATGAACTTTGGCGGCGCACCCTCGCGTTCTTCGTCTTCCAAGCCAAAATCACCACTTTTAAAGCGTGCAAACCACTTCTGGCACGTTCGCTCAGATAGAGCATGCTCACCATAAACTTCCACCAAGATATGATGACTTTCGGCTGCTTTTTTCTTCATATTAAAATAATGAAGAAGAATTCCCCGCAAAAACACATTATTTGGCACGAAATTCGACATTTTCAAGTGTGGTAAAAATATTGTTGTTTACGCTTCAAATAAAAAACTTATACTGACGTTTGTGCCTTACGACAGTAGCTCTCCAATGAATGTTTGGAAATGTGGATCGATGGAATAATAATCAAGTTACGCCATCTGTTGTAAAACCGCACGAACTTATTCATAGTCCTATTAAATTTAGTTCATTTTACTTCGAAAGCATCACCCGGTATTCCATGCAACATGAATTTCTTATCTTCAACGATTTTTTTAGCACAAATCACGCGACGTGCCGTAAGTATACACAAAAAATGTTTTTGATATATTTTCGTTAAACAGACAATATGTATGTAAACGGTACAGCAAGTTTTATTTTGTACATTTGTTTGTTGTACATTCGATCAGATGTTTGATTTTTACACTAAAAGAAATTGACACTTTTGGAACATTCTTTTAACATTAACAATAGTCGATGAAAAAGATTTCTGAAGACGGAAAAGGTATTTGGATTCTTAAACCACCAACCAAACAGTAGGAAATGTAAAAATTTAGATTCTTTCATGTTTCACTATTTTTATTCAAAAACAGCTTTTAACAATTAGTTGGTGAAAATTACATCATTTAATTGTAGGCTTATATCACGTCTACAGGTCAAATCCCAACAGTCTATTCATGAATACCCAAATGTTGAGATCGTTGAGATATCAGCAATCGAAGTTGAAGGTTGTTCAGCAACGCTTTGCGCTACAGCAGCAATATTCTGAACAGAACGCCCAGCTTTAGGTTTGGCAGTCCTTTCTCTATCTTTGACAGAAGCAATTTGCATTGCTAACCTTTGCATTGTCGACTCATTATCGGACGATTATTTCCACCAAAAAAATTACGAGCGAATTTCATAATAAGTTCAAGTAATTTTAACGCGTTGTTCTATGGTATAAAATTGTGTATCTATCTACTTAAGAAATGTTAAAGGTGACATAAAAAAGGTATCCCCTAGGAATAATTCACTACTGACATCTAGGCGTCACTTTTGAAATACAATTTACGATTTTTTTAACTCAGCCCAGTGTAAGTATGTGTTTTCCTATAATGAACTGTACTATAAAATCTTCGTCATGACTATCATAATATTTTCAAAACATCATACTTTTTGGCAAGCCATTTATTTTGCTACTTCCAAACATGTGAAAAAATTCAGGTGAAAATAATTCAGAAGTTATGTCCAATATCAGACCGTTACACGGCTCCTAGCTGATTTGCTGACGCAACCGGGGCTATGCGAACGAGAAAATTGAGATTAGTGATATACGACAAAGATCAACACAGCCTTCGTTTAGTTTTTTCGTTCCCATCTGAACCATGACTGATTGAACAAGTGTGTGAATACGTGTGAAATGAGCGGGCAGAACGCTGCTGCCGAGAGCCCCCGATGACGTAGCAGTCAAATTTACTCTCACAATTTGGATTCTCAAACCAAAATCTGGTAATCTATCATCTTTGGTCCACTATAATTTAAATGTGGGATAAGTTTCTTGTAAAAATAAATTTATAATTCAAATAAAGATTTTTAATTAGCAAAGCAGCTCGTGTATTTTAATTGTAAAACGCAAAAAATTGAATTAAAAAAAATATTCTGTAGATATCATTATGTATCAACTTAAGGCATTCTAGTTTTAATAGATTGTAAGTAGATTTATGGGTAGATTTCATTCGTATTAACACCTTTTACTGATGCTCATCAAGGAAGTTTACATTCCAAATTTAAAGTCCATTGCTGATTTAAGGTCCCTATTTAGGACCAGCGTTTTCAGCTCTTCGGATCAATGTGTGTAGGTTCAAAACCACACTGAATGATAGAAAAAAATTTGAGATAGTGTTCGCTCTTTCGTAAAGACAATCAGCCGTTTGGAGGCAACTTAGAACTTTAGGGTCATGTATTTGTAGGATAATTTCAAAACGTCAATATTACCTCGTGTGGGGTACCCATATATTGAGATTCTTTTTGTATCCAGCCGTAGCCATGCAGTTCCAAACTAATTTTTGTTCAATGTTTTTAGATCTTGCGGAGGCAGAAAAATTTTCACAGGTGGTCAGATTCAACAATCTCCATCGATTTGTAACCAATTAAAAAGGCCATAAATTTAGCTTGGAAAATTACTTTTTTTCAATTCAAAGTAAAAAATGTGTGAAAATAATACAAAATTAAGAATCAATTTACTTTTGGTCGATATGACCACCTTTCGCCTTGACTACGGTCTTGTGACGGTCTAGAAACGAATCACAAACTGCCCGAATGTGACTTGCTGGTATTTTGGGCCACTCATTGACCACGAGCTTTTTTCAGCGCCTCGAGACTGGTGAATCTTTTAGTTCGGACCTTGGAATAATCCATCGGATCCGCGTCCATTCTTGGTTCACTCGATGTTGCGTGAACTAACAGATGCCGACATCTCATGGAACGGTGCAAAATCAAAGGCATAGAACCATGTACGATGGAAGAGTCTCGCCGAGGCCCTATGCTCCCGTGAGGAGTGAACAAGGAATAAACAAAAACAAAAAAAAATACTTCAGCTGTCTAGTTTATATTTAACATATATATATATATTTGGCGCGTACATCCTTTCTGGGTGTTTAGCCGAGCTCCTCCTCCTATTTATGGTGTGCGTCCTGATGTTGTCCCATAAATGGAGGGACCTATAGTTTCAAGCCGACTCCGAACGGCAGATATTTGTTTTTATGAGGAGCTTTTTCATGGCAGAAATACACTCGAAGGTTTGCCATTGTCTGCCGAGGGGCGCCCGCTATTAGAAAAATGTTTTTCTTAATTTTGATGTTTCACCGAGATTCCAACCAACCTTCTCTCTGTGAATTCCGAATGGTAATCACGCACCAACCCATTCGGCTACGGCGGCTGTCTAGTTTACAAGTGCCAAACATGACTGACGTGCGACGCCATTTGCAAATATTATAAATCTTCCAACAGGGTGATTAATTTTGCGCCACAAAAATAAAAATACATTGAAAAAAAAATTCACTATGCTTCACTTTTTTACACAAAATAAAGCTTTGTTATTATTAAATCGGCACAGAGGGCTGCTGCGTGTTAATTTCTTCAAAAAATGCCTAAAAATTATCTCCAACGAAATTTTTTACAGCCTTTATTGCTAGTTTGTAAAATCCGTGTCATTCATTATTTTTACAAATTTTTTTATTCAAATACTTTTGTGTTTTAAAAATAGCGATTAGCTGGGTTGACACTTGAACTTTTCAGTCCGTAGAGGGTCCTATAAATTTACTTTTTAACTACACACAACTGATAGCGAAAATAAGAGAAGAACCAAACATTTACGTCAACCTCGACTGATATACGTAGATAATCTCATATTATTCAAATTTACACAATAAAAATATTTGAATATTATTGTTGTTTTAGTAAGAGTAAACAACCTCTCATCTCTAAATAAGTTAGATTCCTTTAAATTTGTTTAATAATTCATATTCTTCAAGTGTTGCTAAGCAAGAAAATATTTATTTATGGGAAAGAAAAATTTCGGTTTCTTGACCGAGCATTGGCTGGTGGTAGCCTTGAACTGCTTTTGAAATGACAACCCATTTCTATTGCCCCTGCATTGATTTGTAATTTGAACAGACTTGAAAGTATTTTCAAGTGAATTCCTAATGCAATTTTCCATTTAAACTTTACGTTCATTCCTCCAAAAAAGAAGAAATGTTAGGTGTCACGAATTCTGCGCGTGTGTTTTTAGCACGATTTGGCAGTCAACAAAGTGTACTCGTTTGCTGAAGCTTCTGTATTCATCTTTACACTTTCAAATGCTCGAAGTCAAGGTAATCAAATGTCAGTGGCAAATGTAAATCAATTGACTGGCGGTTGCATTTTAAGCACTTTTGGCACCAATCTGTATGTTTTTCGTTTTTTTATTGCACGTCATTTGGAATTAGTCGCCTGTGCTTGTAGGAGTTTATTCTAGTAAATACATTCAAGATGTTTTACGGATTTGCCATACGAAAAGGATCAGATTTTACGCGCATATCACAACAGCGACTGGCGTCATTGTGACGGTTGGAAAATTTGTTTATGCAATTTAAATTTTTGCTTTGAAGTTTTTAACTTGATCGAATAAATTTATTTTGAACAAAAGTAGTGTGTGGGCGTTTGCGCAAATGTATAAATTTATAAAATAGTTTTATCAAATTTTATATAGCAGCGATTCTAGCCCCACTACTTTATAGGGATTGAGGGATTTTATATAATTTATATATTACATAATTTCGAGGTACTGTCCATTATGCAATCGTGCGACTATAGGATGGGTAATGTTCAATTATCTGCTGCTTACATATTTCGATGCCTTACGAGGGTTGCCTTTTATTGTTTTTGCGCCCAATAACACAGTAAAATAACAATGAAAAAGGCTTTATTGCTTTTCAAAATATTCTCCTTGGAAATCCATCTGCATTCAATTGAACCAATTTTCAAAGCACTTTTGACACTCAGAAGTAGATACCTCGAAAACGAGCTGTTTAAAGGCTTGAAAGGCAAATTTCATTTGTGATGTTCGGTAACAAAAAGAAATCATTGTCCTGGAGAAGGTTAAGTCGGGTTCGGAGGTTAGTTTTCCTTAATTCTCCAGCAATTTTTAGCAAACAAATGGTTGTGCACCACTCAATATTGATTTTATTAAGTTTCTCTAGTGGCAAATTCCAGACATGATGAGTTTTTCCCGAAAAAAACAGGCAACCGTTTGCTTTGAGGTGCCTCTTCAGTGAACAACTTTTTGTGGATTAATCACGCCTTGAAACACCCATACAGTCGATTGCAGTTTTGTTTCGGACTAGCATGCATAGATCCAAGATTTTTCACCTGTCCGATATTATAGACGTACTTTGAAGCACCGTGGCTGAATTTCTTCAACATTTCCTTACACCAATCGACACGAGTCCTTTTTTGCTCAATTTCCAAACTATGCGATATCCAACGAGGGCAACCAAATGTTCATGCAATATAGAATGTATGCTGGTCTCAATAATGCTCTAGGATGCCTCTACCTAGCGATATGTCACATGACGATCTTGCGTTTGACGCACATCGTCGATAGTTTCTAGCACAACAACCGTTTTTTAACGGTCTCGATGAAACTTATCGTGCAAGGATTGACGACCACGCTGGAACTGTATATATGTATCTTTGCACGTTAGCGCCGACGAAGGAATGATGAACTGTATCAGCTTAACATATTCGTAAGATTCGATTCTCAGAAGCATTAGATTAGATTTGTGGGGGGTTGGACAAGTCCAAGCACTCAGTCAGGAGACCATTTCAGCAGAAAGAATAGAGATAGGAAAGGTGAAAGTGGGTGGTAAGACGGATAAATTAGTTTGAGGTCACACTTCCACAAATATCTTGGATTAATTGATTCATGAATCTTAAGAGATCCGAAAGAGGAAGAGTATTAACTTTATCCATACTCAGTATATCGCAACGCAATATCCTTTGCCTGATTCTGGAAAACGCCGGACAGCTACAGAGAAAATGCTCTGCAGTGTCGTCATCCTCAAGACAGCATAGGCATATCGGGCTATCGACGACTCCCATGGCAGCCATATGCTGACCAAAACCGATGTGCCCTGTGATTACACCCACCAGTACTCTCAGGTTCTTTCTGCTGAGTTTTAGGAGAAAGGCCACTATTTTCCTGCTTCGTTCTTTCATAAAGCACTTGGCTACTCTGGCGAGGGCAGCCCAGATCAACGTCCTCTATGGGTAGACCTCATGAAGTCATCAATCCATAGTTGAGTCGATGCGGAATTGACACCTAAAAAGGGTTCAGGGCCTAGTGGCAGACTTGCAGAGCCTTCTTTAGCCAATTTATCAGCTAACTACATGTAATACCACATGGTCCAGGCACCCAAATAAGACTAACTTTGTTGTGTTTTGCAACACTGTTCAGTTTTGTCTTACATTCACCGACTAACTTCGAACAGCAGGGTGGATTAGCTAGGGCTTTCAGTGCAGTCACTACAAATTCCAATACTGCTACCCCGCCACTTTTTCTCAATTAGCCAGTATGCCACAGCACTGAGTTTAACTGCTTCACTTGCTACGTCATAGCGTACGAATGGATGCAAAGATGTCAGTCCTGAAATTGTTCGGTGCGGTGTCTGCTTTTGATGGCAGAAGCAGTAGAAAGCCTCTCTACATTGAAAATAGTAAAGACGTTACTGGTACAAAGTACATGGTCGAATTTGGGTATTGGGAAGAAAAAATCTAGCGCCGCCAACAAAACAAATTGCCAAAAATTATCGGTATTTTTAATCAAGAATTTTAACACCCACAATTTTGAATACACTGAGCTACTGTAAAGATGGCCATGGAAGTTATTTGAATAACAATGGTGGGTTAGAAAAAAAGGCATACAATGGATCGAGCTTATATCAAAACTGGTGCTGGAATGTCTTGATAGGCTAAATATCTTAGACCAGAACAATCAGGTACGAATCATCACAAAATTCTGGCAAGAAATGTATGTTGAATTAACATCTTACTAACCAGGGAACTTTCAGGTTCTCTAGGGTGGAAGATGAAACCGCCAAACGTGTGCTGACATCGCGTCTAGCACTGATGCATAAGTGGCACAGTCATCAGAGATTTTTTTACTAGAGGTGGAAATAGAACTCAATCAAAGAGGACAAATTTATTGAGGACGTTGGGCTCAGAGAAGTGATCTAACCCTCGAAGGGAGGCAATGAATCTTTCACGTCGCAGTGCTAAATCCCCACATAATAATACTAAATATAAATACTTTTGTTTCAAAAATGTATTATTTTAACCTCAAAATGAAGTTTCTAGCTTTAGTAGGAAAGGAGTTATAAATTTTTAAAATGAGGTCTCAAGCCAAACATCACAAAATTCTCAAAATTTTGGTTTTCGCTAAGTTTCATACTTGATCTTCGAATATGCCTCTCTAGATTTCGCTAAAATACTCGTAAAAAATAATCAGCTAAATGGAAAATTGTTTACCAAATCTGCCCGATTTATAAAACCGCTATTTTTTGTGGTCAAAACCAAACTGTTGGTATTATTATTTTTTGGAAAAAAACATTTTTAATATTAATATATTTGAACAGAAGTGAATGTGAGTTCTAAATGCAACTTTACAACATTTTCGAAATTTTGGGTTTTGGAGGATAGAATATATTATTATATAAATGGTTATACATACGCGTACATCCTTTGTTAAGTGTTAAGCCAGCGCGGCTCTTAAAATCCTAAAATTTGTGGTTTACATTTTAATGATGCTATGAACAATGCAACGACTTACAGTTTTTTGCCAACTCCGAAGGGCGAAAGGTTTTCATGAGAAGTTTTTTCATGGCAGACACACACTTCACGATTTGCCATTACTTGTCGTGAGCACTTTTAGAAAAAAAATGTTGGTAATTTGTTGGCTCAATTAAGGCCGGCGGGCCAATTAGATGTCCTAAATTCAGTAGTTTTCGCGAAGCGTTGTAGGATGAGAAAAAAAAACAATTAGCCAAATGAAGTTTTGGGGATAGTTTAATATATATTTGAACTAAAAAAAAAAAATTTCTACAATCTCCAACAATATATTGTACGCCGAGTTATCAATAGATTCCCAGAGCGCCTTGCCACTGAAGTATCCAACTTCTGTACAAGATACAACTTGCAAATTTCATCTGAAAACAAAAAAAAAAAAAGATTATTAATTTTGATGTAATTATCTTCGATGTGAACTAAGAAAATTGGGAGAAACACGTAAAATTCGAATTTTTGGGGAAGGTAGAAAAAAAAAGTGGTTTTTCAAGGAAAAAAAACTCTTCAACTGGGTAAAAAAGTCGCTTAAAAAAAGTTTTTGGATGTTTTTTTTAGTTCACATAGAAGAGAAAAAGCTCGTTTAGTTTTTTTGCAATCGTGTACATAAATTAGGTAAAATCGTGAAAATGAAAAGCCGAAAAAACGCGCTTCAAAGTTCAACAATAAGCGCACGGTTGCTCGACGCCGCACTACGCTCGGCTCTGTAGCTCTGCAAATACTTGGAATTTAACTCTGAAAATTTGTGTCTCATGTTCTTGAATATCTAAGCTATTGATTTCAGGAAAAAAAAAATCGATTTTTTTGACCTTTTAATTGGCCCGCCGGCCTTAATGTTATGATGGAAAAGTTAACAAAAGGGTAGCACCAAATTAATCACTTTATCGGAATATTCATAAAATTTAAAAATGACCTGGAATGTTGTTACTCTTGTTGTTGAAGTGGTGATTATTTCTACTGAAATAATCCAATTAGCGACCAGCACCGTTGTACTACCACTGTTCTCGTGCGATGATACGTTTTTTGTTGTTGTTGTTGTAAGTCAGATCCATTTCGTGTGATCCAAGTATAGCAGCAAGTTCTTTATCTTTGTGTTTGTGATCTCATTAATTTGCTGTAAGAAAGGCTTACCGAAAAACCGAAGTCGTACCCTAGCTAGCCCTGGACATTCACATACTGTCTGTGTCAGAAGAAAATATCAGCTTTTTTTTTGTAACTTCAAGATATATTTCGTTCTGCTTTTTGCTCCGTAATAGTCCTACTCAATGGCTACGACGCTAGTGCTAACTCAGGTTAGTGTCGTTCGAAACATTCCCGTAACGCAACCAAACAAAAATGAGTGAGAAGTACGTGAAGCGATTTGAAGCGGTATTTTTATGCACGCATTCTTACACCGCGGCTGCAAAAGTAATTAAAAAATCAATCAGCGGTATAAGGTGTATGTTGATGACTTTTCCGAGCGCGGCTTAAAGCGAGTGACGACAAAAAAGCAGGACAAGGTGATCGTCCAACTTGTTAAGCGGGACCTACACCAAGCACGATTAGTTATTGCTAAAGAGGGAATAGATATGAAAAACACATTGAGAAACAACAAAACAAGAAAATGTCGTCACAGTATTGGACTGGCCTTCCCAGTCCCCAGACGCCAACCCCATCCAAAATGTGTGGGGAATTATGAAAACGCATCTTGCCTGGAGGCCAGTCCATGATTTAAAGCAATTCGTGCGTTAAGTTCGCAAAATCTAGTCCTGTTTGACGACGAGCTAAGCAGGAAAGCTCCAAAGCATGCCGAGAAGATGCCAGGCTATACTCGACAACGGTGAAGACTACACTGTTTATTGAGTAATTGCGACTCTTAGTTTTGTACATACTTTTAAAAAATTTGAAATATATATCTTTTATACTTCATGAATAATCGCGGTTCCTTTTGTGTGACACAGACTGTAAGTAGTGGAAAATACTTACCTTCACCCCTTTCGCTTGACAGCGTCTGTAGATGGGATTGAAAAGAAAGGTTGAGTCTGGCTGCATGATCACCTACCTTCCAACGACCTGTAAGTGTTGCAGTGATGCATGAAATGTTTGGTCGAGAGCATCTCAACAGGTAATTCGTCCTTTGAATTTTGTATGACGGCCATGTGTTTTTTGTTGTAATACATATAGTTGGTTGCTTCCACCTTCTTTCGGCTAAAGCATGATAGTGTGAAGCAATGGATGCTTCTATTGTGTTGTGTGGGGTGGCGACTGCCACCGCCTCTGCTATGTCTAGTGCCGAACCTTTTCTTGCTAGCTCACCCGCTATCTCATTACCCCGTATGCTCCTATGACCGGGAACCCTCAAATGTACGTCAGTCATATTTGACAGCTTTTTTTCTTTTTAATAGTAAAATGATTCCATAACAAAAAAAAAAAAAAAAAAAAAAAAATGGATGACTAATTTTGCGCCGCCTAATATAAACAAATCATTTGAACTTTATCTTTTCCTTATCCAATTTACTTTATGTTAATATTTTTCCAAGAATTTATTCTTATTCAATGCACACAGAAAAAAATGTATTGTAAAAGTCAACATCTACCAATTTGAAATGCTTGTTTTTACCACTTTTAAAGGTTACCATTATTAAAAAAAAAATAAAGAAAAATATAAAATTTATAGTTGTTGTTGTTCAAGGATATACTTCGGTTTCGCTAATGCTTGTAAAATACCAAAAAGTCTAGCAGTGGCATTAATTATTTTGTGTTTTGCATTTTTAATGTATACTACGAGTATCAGACTAATCTTGTGAAGACGGCGACTTCTGACGTTATCTTTTGGGGTGCTTGTAAAATTGGATGACGTCTGCGTATCTGCGATCGATGTCAATGTCACTGCCACCCGCCATAAACAGAATACGCAATTTTCAAGCAATTTAAAAACCAAAACGACAAAATTTCTATAAAAAAAAAAAAAAAACATAAATAAAAAAATAAAATAAAAATAGCCAAATAAAAAGTGTATAAATAAATGTCTATCCAAGTCTTCTTCATCGCATGGGTTTATTCCAAATGATCTTTTCCACCATCCCTTTCACATTATCGCTTATGTCGTGCGATGTGATCATTCAAGATCAACATGGCGCTATATAGCTACTTAGCATAAGCGTTTATTGATCTCCAACATAACACCAAAGTACATAAAACAAATAATAGACCTTTCCGCCCCACTGCCCTTACATTGTCCCCGCATCCACATAGTACCGAAGACTTTTTGCTCTAACTTCTGTTCTTTAGAAAAATGTTTGCATTGTAAAAATATGTAAAAATCCGTCGCAGCTGAGCTAAAACGTGATCGAGGCGCCGAAATCGCTAGCATTCCATTGTTCTACGAGTGTACACTGCTTTGGGGTGTGTATGGCGCAACGTGGTTGAATTGATTTGATTATTGACTGCGTTGTTTTGATTTTAAAATCACATCAAACATATATCTATGGATATGTAAGAGCAAAAAGAGCGTAACACAAGACACATTTTAGCTTTCGAGTATAAGTAAATGATTTCACCTCACATAACTCAGATCAGAGAAATGCTACCTGCACCCTCAAGAGATTTGCTCTCCTCTTTAGAGGAGTTCTGCACCATGGCGTCGTCAGAGCCTTAATCGCGGCTTGACTATCGGGGAAAAATATTAATATCTCTCTCGCTCCACGTTCTCTAAGCACTTCGTATGTCTGCAGGATCGCAGACTTTTGCTTAAAAAATAGAAGCACTATTCGGCAATTTTAAGGAATTGGATAAATTGGCTGATTTAGAGAAAATGCCTGCTCCGATTCCATATTGGAGCCGTCAGTGAAGACAGAAGTGCAGATTTTCCTCTCGTTCCAATCCTGCCTACTTGGAAAGATTGCCATGGCACGACGCTCAAACTCCAGTTTGCGGATAGAGAGATCTCTCAGAAGTTCAGAGAAATACGGTGTTAACTGCCCAAAACTGCTACAATTTCCCTTGAGAGAATGCTTCTGGAGGCCAAACTCCTTCAACATTCATCTCCCTTACTTACAGCGATTCCATTTGCTACGTGGATATTGGAAATCCATCTCGTTTTATGTCGAGTACATAACCAACCGATACAGTTCGAAAAAAAAACTACTTCACTAGTTCAAATTGATTGGAATTGTTCCTTGAATATCTGATATATTCTCTTCGCTTACATGAATCGGTGGACTACAGTTTGTGAAACAATGTTTTGTACGTTTGATTGTCAAATGTATTCGCAAGGTAGAAGGAAAATAATGAATTTGCCTTGTTTGATTTTGGACTGACAACATGGACATGGCAAAAGAAAGAAAAATAAATCAGCTGATTTACTGATATCACCACTGATAATATATACCTTGGTGCGATGATTTTATGAGCGACAAGTATTTTTTGATAAAAAAAAAACAAAATCACTATTCAGCATTTAATATTTATATTAGACAAAAACCATAGAACACAACTATCCTGCGTTATTCTGATCTTCATTTCTTCTTGATTTGATCGAGTCTTGCTCCAGCACGTAATAGAGGTTTAAGACAGAAAAAACTCAAGCAATACAACGTACATTAAATCAAATGGGCAATTAAGTAGGAATTTACAAGTTGCAATTGGTATTCGTCGAGGCTACAGTTAGAACCTCATACTCGTATTATTTACACTCATAATGGATGAAATAATGAGCGACGTTAAAAATGTTTCCAGAGGAAATAAAGATAACGTCGACACCGCACTTATCTCAGAATCAGAAGATAATTTACAATGGCTACTTTTTGAATGTGAAAAAAACATCAAGTAGATCCAATATGATTATTTCCGTACCAAAGACGAAATCGCAGACTATATCGCGTCATCTACTACGATGTAAACTTGCTGCATATGCCCAAAGTATTGAACAAGTTATGGAGTTTACTACTTGGCAGTGAGGATCACATCTTTAAAATCCTTGCTAGATGAAGTTCGAAGTCTGTGCCAAAAAGCTGCTCGAGTCTCTGCTTGTTTAAGAGACGTTATATGGCGAAGCAAAGTAATGAGCCCAAAAAGTAAAGTAAGAGTTTATAAAACATGCATTCGGCCACTAATGGCGCATGCCATTGAGACACGCGCAGACATAACAGCTATCGAACGTGTTATCTCAACTATCGAAATCCGAACTCTTAGATCTATAACCGGTCATATTCTACTAGATCTTAAGAGGAATAAAAGCATAAGAATATGTGCGAAATACTCGATATAGTAAAATGGAGCCGCAGGAGATTGAAAGCAACAAGTCCTCAGAATGACCGACGACCGCTTGGCAAGACTGGTAATGGCCGGGAAACACGACACGCCCGCAAGGAAGACCACCAAAGAGATGGAAAGAGTGCTGTGCATCGGGATCGACATCCGATCATTAATAACATTGATTTTTACATTGCTTATTAATACGTATAAGCACTTATATACAAGCATTTGTTAGAATAGGATAATAATCCTAAATAAAGATGAACAAAAAGTAGATGAAATCATTATTCAATGCTGTTTAAGTAATTTTTAAAGGTTCGCTACTACCATTACTTTATGTACCAGACCATAACAACAACAAAGAGTAAGAATTTATACAACATAAGTTGGAGAAGGCCTGATGAAACGAGGCTTAAAATAGCAATTAGAGTCAATCAGCTCACCAATCAACCAGAAACCACTCAGTGCCCATTGAGCAGCTAAGAGTTTAATAGTTAAATTTGTCTCGTGATCTATAAACTATGTTGAAACAACTTCTATCTGTTTATCGGCTTCTATGTGCCTGTCTCAAATCATCTCTAGCATACTTTAGCATGGCCGCCGTTTACAACTACATAGATAAAAACCCTTACATACCAGGCGAAGGAATCTTCTTCACAGCCCGTGGTGGACTATATCTTCGTCAATATTTTACTCCATTTTATTCTATTCTATTGATCCGGTCTGTAACGAAGACGCGAACCGGCAGGAGGGGTTACCTGTGACCGGTCTTGTCCGTCAACAGAATAAACTAGGCAATCGAGAGTTTTTCCCCTTTCAAATCTCCAGGCATCGATGGTATCATGCCAGTAATGCTTCAGAAGACTAAGACCGTGGTGGTTCCCGTTCTTCAAAAGATCTTCGCGGCGTGTATCTCGCTGAACCACGTCTCTGCTAGCTGGAAGAAAACCAAAATGGTCTTCATTCCTAAGACAGGAAGGAGGGGACGTCTTGGCCAAGGACTTCAGACCTATAAGTCTTACCTCCTTTATTCTCAAGGTGTTTGAAAGAGTGATCGACTGTCACATCCGAGAGCACTGTGAAACCAGACTCTCTCCAGCCCAACACGCTTACCTAAAAGGGAAATCTACCGAGTCAGCCTTACATGAGGTTGTAGGGACTGTAGAGAAATCTCTGGAGGGGAAACAATTCACTTTGGCGGCCTTTATAGACATAGAGGGCGCCTTTAATAACATTACGGCGGAGTCAATTGTCACGGCTCTAAACAGGCTAGGGGTGGAAAGACCTATCTACCGCTGGATCTCGTCCCTACTTGGTGGTAGGGAAATAAATGCGGTGGCAGGAGGGGCTAGAATCACCAGATTCGTACATAGGGGCACACCGCAGGGCGGCGTCCTCTCGCCTCTCCTTTGGCTGGTAGCTGTAGATGAAGCCTTAACTCGCTTAAACAGGGAGAGGGTAAAGGTGGTAGCATATGCCGATGACTTGGTCCTGATGGTCTCAGGTCCCTTCCCATCAGTAATGGCTGAAATTTTGGAAGGTGCACTGGCTACACTCAGCAGATGGGCCACCAGTAGCGGTCTCAGAGTCAACTCTGACAAAATGAGTTGATGCTATTCACCAGAAAATACAAGCCTCCACCTTTTAAGCTTCCTAGACTTAACAACCAGTGTCTCACACTTTCATCGGAAGTCAAGTATCTTGGTGTAATACTTGACCCCAAGCTCCACTGGAAGCTGCACATAGAAAATCGAGTTAAGAAGGCCAATATAGCCTTCTACGCCTGTAAATCTATGTTCGGCAAAATATGGGGCCTCAAGCCACGTGTCGTACTTTGGATGTACAACTTAGTGGTTCTGCCAATTTTGACATACGGTTGCCTAGTTTGGTGGTTAGCTCTTCAGAAGGGCTACAACTTCACCAAATTAGAGAGAGTGCAGAGAACTGCATGTGTGGGTATCACTGGTGCTTGTAGAACATGTCCTACTGCTGCGCTCAACGTTATTCTCCACTTAATTCCTGTGGATCTGCAGGTTAAATCCATTGCTGCTCAGAGTGCTATTAGACTGAAGGAGTTTGGCCTTTGAAGACAACTCCCTGTAGGGCATAGCAGCATCTTGAAGCAGATCTCCCCTTCCTTCTCTGATATTCGCACCGACCTCTCCATCCGCAAACTGTGCTTTGAGGGTTGTGCCAGGGCTATCTTTCCGAGCAGGCAAGATTGGAAAGAGGGGAGAGTTGTTGCGAATACAGACGCCTCTGTTTTCACTGACGGATCCAAAATGGAGTCTGGAGTGGGAGCGGGGGTCTACTCCAAATCAGCCAGCATTTCGGTCTCCTATAAACTGCCGGAGACAAGCAGCGTCTTTCAAGCAGAGGTCTTCGCGATCCTGCAGGCATGCAAAATGCTTCGGGATCGCTGTTGGGAGGAAGACATTAATATTTTTTCCGATAGCCAGGCTGCAATCAAGGCAGTGTCGTCGCCGTATTGCAGCTCTCTTCTCGTGAACTCCTGTAAGGAGGAACTTAAACGCCTCGAACGCGCAGGAAATATTTCCCTCATCTGGGTTCCTGGGCACAGGAACATAGAGGGAAATGAAATTGCCGATGAGCTTGCCAGGAAGGGGGCGGCAGAACCGAATCCAGCTGCCCTCTTCTCAGACATCGGTATCCCCTTGGCCGTCGTTAAAGGGAAACTACACAACTTCTTTCTAAGAAAAGCGCAAGACAGATGGAGGTCTGTCTCATCGTGTGCCATTTCAAAAGCACTATGGCCTCAATACGATATAAACAGAACGCTTAAGGTGATGGGAACCCCCCGCCATTCAATTTCCAAACTCATTGCTGTGATCACTGGCCACTGGGTGATCGGCACTCACGCGGAGAAGCTTGGAATTCCGTACAACCCCCATTGCAGAAGCTGTGGGGATCCTACAGAGAAAGAGACTGTGGAACACTTTCTCTGCAGATGTCCGGCTTTGGCGGCTAGGCGCTTGAGATCTCCTTTGGGGATGACTTGATGAAATTCTCCAGCCTAGATCCCTTTTCTCTCCTCCGCTACATCAACAGCACTGGATGGCTGTAGACGGTCTTATCTCCTCCCTTAATCCTTTCACAGGTAGTGGTCCACTTTATGGTATCAAAACGGCACGTAAGTGCTACTTGTAGCGTACCTGGGGTACTCTTGCCATCTTACCTACCTACCATTCTATTCATGGCTTCTTCTCTCCAGTTGTTTACGTTTATTTCCTAAAGATCTAATTCGACGTCATCTAACCATCTCGTTCGTGGACACCCAGAATTTCGCTCTTTCGGCATGCGCTGGCGAAGGAATGCTGATTCAAAAACAGCTTAACTACTCTGTCTACTGCTCGCTTATTTCGCAAGGTATTGTTTTATTTCTGCATTTTTTAAGTTTTTAATATTTGTAGGTCGTTGTTGTTATAATAGCATAAACTTTCCTAATACATTTTTGCGGAACCCTATTGAAGTGATAATCCTTTGTCTTTGGTCGGAAAACCCAGTCACTCAGGTAACGTAGAACTGAATGTGAGGGGTCTCCCCTTGTTTAATTCTTAGTTTTAAGTTAAGTAATTAAAATTTAAAGAATTTCATTTATAAAAGAAATTTTCTAATATTTTCAACATTAATTAGCACCAATTTATATAAACTACATAAATCTACTTAGTCCTTTTTATCATTTTCACGAATAATTATTTTCTCATTCAAATTCTATTTTGTCATAATTCTCTACTCCCGCCAAACTCGGTTGGCGCAAATTTATTGCATTCATTAGAAGTTTATGGAGTTCACGGTCGCAAGTACAAGCGGCTTGGGTTCAAAATGATACTCTTTTAGAGTCAACTGCGTCATTTTTGAATGGTATAAACTTTCTAAGCTTTATTTTGAATTCTTTAAGTTGACTGTTTGCATTTCGCTTGAATGTTGGTTTTTTTTAATATGTATTTTTTTTTTAATTTTCGTTGTTTGTACTTCCTCACCTCTCCATTTTTATGATTTTGCAAATTTGAGCACTGAGGAAACTCTCGCCAATTCACTCCCATTCGTAGTTATTGCGAAATTCTATTGAATGCGCACGCACACACATATGTACATACATGCGCTCCATGTATATAGAACTTCATCAACACCTCTGAAATTAAAAATAAAACAAAAAATCGGAATTGTTTATGAAAAGCCATTGAACGCGTCTGTAAATGACTTTGGGTTCTTCCCAACATTTCACTTAAAATGAAACATACATACTTACATATGCCGACGCGTGACGTCAATCAACTATTGTTTTTTTTTGCAATTTGTTTAATCGTTTTACTTTGGCAATTACTGCGAATTACAAGGCAACTGTACACTGAAATTACATTCACATGCAATTACTCGCATTGTTCCTGACTTTCCCAGCTTTTATTTTTTCTTTCGTTAGTTTTTTCTTTTACATCTACATATGTATGTATGCATGTATGCATGCGTGTTTATTTACATATGCCTTGAATCGGCGTTCGCGCAGAGATATTGCAGAAATTCCCGAAATTCAAGGTAAAATAATTATTTACAACGAAAGCATCGGTTGTTGACTCCAACGCAAAAGAATTGAATGCCGGAAGAGCTTTAGCACCACAACATAGGTAAAGATGGTGCTCTTATGTACACACATACAAGAAGAGAAATGTTAAAGCGGCGCTTAAAAGATATGCAAATGTTCTGATGTGATAAAAATTATTGTATGTATGCACATATGCACATATAATATATGTATGTATGTATATATATTAATTTCTGCATCATAAACGGTTATCGTGGCGCGCTGCGGCGTTTGTAATGTAACTTATAGATGCACATTTGTGTGTCCACTGTGTAAGCAATATAACTAAATATGGCGAGATAAGATAACATTTTTGGTAAGGCGCCTATCACAGGCTTCATTTGTGCTTTCACCTTAGCGGCCCAGTGGCACATACACAAATAATCATTAAAAGAAGTGCTCTGCCTTTACCTATTGATTTCCTTGTGCCGCTCCGAAAAATTTTAAACTACTGTTGAACTTCAACGTTTTTTGTAAATGGCATCACTGCCCCGTTCTGAATTTAAAAGACGCGTTATACCGAGTTACTTTTTGTCAATGTTGTTGTTGTTAAGGCTTATTGTCAATCTTCGAAACCAAAAAACAAAAACAAATCGTACAAATTTATCGCTGAGTCACTAGTAAAAAAATCTGCAAAAAAAAAAGGACTTGCACTACTCATAATTTAATTGTGACTCGTGCTAACAGGGATCCCTTGAAGTCATCAAAGGCCAACTTAGTATCAGCGACAACTTTACGGCGTCGATTGTACAACATAAACCTGGCAGGCAGAATAGCTCCTGAAGTTCCTCTATTGAAACAAACAAATTGAAGGAAGAGTAAAAGTTTTGCCAAGAGCTAAACTCATGGTATGGACCAGGGGGTGTGAAAAAATGCTATAGCATACTTTGGAGCTATAAAACACAAATCAATTTATTTGGAGATGATGCTGGGTAAAATGTCAGACATCTTACAGGACAAGAGTTCTCACCACGGTTCACAAAAAGAAAAAAAATCAATCTCGGTGGCATTTGGCCATACTTCTCTTGATATGGAGTAGGACCTATTCACCTCATGCCGAATAAAATGGACAAATTTATTTACGAGGACAGACTTCGAGAAATGATACTACCATTTGATGAGGAGAATATGCCATTTCGGTGGATTTTTATGCAAGATAATGACCCAAAACGCTCTCCAATGTTAGTACGTGAATGGTTTGTACAAAATATTCTTAAAGTTATGTATTCGCCAAGCCAATTACCCGACCTAAACCCCATTGAACACATTTAGGAAGATTTGAAGAAGCGAATAGGGAAGGAAGCATTCAAAAATAAGAAGGATTTAATGCAAAAAAATTAAAGAACTCCACAGAAACCTGCCGTAGGATTATCAATTCCTTGCTAAATCGCATACAAAAACATAATAAAAACATTGACGAAACGAGCATTTGCGTCGGCTTACCGATTTGTGCTCTCAAACATCAAGGGGGTTCAACCGTTGGAAGCATCATTGTTCATAGCGCACATAACTTGAGGTAAACATCTGCTGTGCAATGCTAGGCAAAAATTGCTAAATAAATTGTATTTATCTATTCACCCTATAAATGAATACGACACTAATTAATGCTTACTTAAGCTTTAACTTAGTTATGCGAATAAACAGTTAACACATGGGCTGAAAATTCTCAGGCCTAACACACAGAAGGAACTAGTTTTATTGCATTCACCTCTTTTTCAGTTAGTATATATATATATATAATTGGCGCGTACCCCCCTTTTTGGGTGTTTAGCCGTGTTTGACCTTCACGTTTTCTCATATTACACCTAAAAATGTTAAGGGCTCCGCAGACGGTGGATTAACTACCCATCACTACGTCAGAGGTCAAAAGTCAACTAGTGTAAAACCTACATCTGAATCTACTTATCAGCCTGTGCGTGCCACGAAACCAGGACAGATTTGTTTACTGCAGTTTTTGTATTCTGAGCCGAAGATATGCAAGTGGATTAGTTATTCATAATTTGTACTACGTTTCTGCTCCCTTTGCTCTTCAAATGGTTATCCACTTTGCGGATGATTTCTTTGTTGCTTTCATTGCTCGCTTAAGGCTGACCTCGTTTCTGTTTTAATGTTTGTTAAATCTGCTTTGTAACTGAATGCATCAGCAACGGCATTGCAAATGAATGCATTTAAGCACACAGTAAGTAAAAGCATATATGTAAGTACACACATACAAACATATGTTAAGTTTATAGTATTTCCCTTTCAATCTTAAAGCTTACATCTAATACAAGTACACATCGTAGTATAAATGCTCACACGATACCGCCATTTGTAATCCGATCGTTGTCCACGCTCTCCCTCGTAATGGATGTCATTATGGGGAAAAGAAGGGGAAAATGCAATCGAGGTGTGATTTGTTTCTGCACAATAGTACACTCGTTCAACAGAGCCATGTTTCGACTGAACAGCTTACCTATAATCTAAAGTTAGTTCTTTCAGATTATTATGTACAAGGTGGCGCAAAATTAATCACCCTACCGAAAGATTTATAATTTTTGCAAATGGCGTCATACGTCAGACAAACGAAAAATAGTGTACGTAAAGCTTAAAATAAAGATTTACGTCACTCAAAATCATGTATTTACTTATTAAAAAAGTTATTCAAACCAAAATGGTACACTTATCTACTTACAAATAAGCGAAATAAGCTTCATAAACAATTTTCAGAATCTAAGAATCAATCTATCTTTATAAATTACCAGCAAAGCTTGAACAAGTTAAATTGTTTAAATAAATTTTTGTAGAGAAACTATATTCTCTGGACTTTTGTTGATTTATTAAATCTAAAAAGTCAAGCACCGGAGTCCCTTCTGCAGTTCGTTTTAATACAAATCTGCTACTATACCTACGGACGTAGCCAATTTGTTTGCCGATTTTTTCAAATCTAATTTCACTAGTGACGATGCGTACTCATTTTCTTCTTGCCATGTTAATCCACTTTCATCTTTGAATTTTGGCTATTTAAATTTTGTTTCTCTAGACATTTTGAATGTGATTTTGGGTTTAAAAACTTCTTCGCAGACTGATAAGGGTGGGCTGTCCGTAATTTTTTTCAAAAACTGCCCTATATTGTTATTCCTCTCAAACTAATTTTTAATAAATCTCTATCTTCTGCAGTTTTTAGAAACGATTGTTGTGATTTTCCAATCCCCTCTACATTCAAAAGTCGCAAGAAGAATGATGTGTGCACTTACAGGCCGAACTCGAAGCGTTTTTATTATATCTAAACTTTTCGAAGAAATTGTAAAAGAAAAAATGTACTTTGAGACTAAGAGCTTAATTTTGCTCAATCAGCATGGATTTATTTCGGGTAGATTTACAGTTTCCAACCTGGCTGCTTTTGGTGAATATCGCCTTCAACTGTTGCTGAAGGTTTTCAAGTCGATTGTGCTTACATGAATTTTTCTAAAGCATTTGATAGAGTTTCTGATACAATTCTATTACACAAATTAGCCTCGCTTGGTTTTCATTCTGTTTTCTTTCAATGGTTGAAATCTTATTTATCCGATTGACGATGTGTAATAACGATTGTGGGTGAATGTTCGGAACCTTTCATTGCATGTTCAGGGGCGGCACAAGGCAGTATTTTAGGGTATCTTCTCTTCGTTCTATTTATTAATGATATTAGTACCTGCTATTCATTTGCCAACTATCTTTTGTATGCTAATGATTTGAAAATTAGAAAAAATGAGGATGTTCCTATGTTGCAAACGTTCGCTGGTGCAGTAACTCTGGCATCTCTCCAAGCATTCAGAAATGGCTAGCGGCAACTAAAAAACACCTGATCTGAGTAAACTTTTTAAAGAAGATATGCTAAATAATTTCACATTGTCAATTTTCGTACTTTCTGGCCTCCCCTCGTATGACGAAACTTACAATTTTCAGTTCAATTTTTCAGCAGTAAATGCTTTGGTATATAAGTGAAGGAACTTAAAAACGTTAAATGATAATTTTCATTTTCCATTAAAAAGTCATCATAGCAAATAGATACACCTACCATTTTTTTCTTTATTTCCAAATTACCATTATTAATACTTTCAGCAATCTTTGGAGACGCGCTTTAATCTTCCATTTCTGCAATATTTTCATTGCATATTGCAGTCATTTTACTTGAAAGATTTATCCTTGAACGAGTCTCTCAACCCAACAAAAGCATTACTGAGACACACAAACATACGCCAATCGACGATTTATTGAGCTGCAGCAGCAGAAGTAGTCGCTGCAAACTGTGGCTATTTCAGTAAAAAACAAGTACCCAAACTCCTGTAGAATGCATCCAAATCGACGCGATCAATGCAATGCAATGCGTATCTAGTGGCGGCATAGTCATGCACGCGTACTGGACATGTGCAATGGACATCGACGACAACAATGACAATGAACGCCAGCTACTATGCGTTTTTTCGTGTGGTTGTTGTGTTGCCTATGCAAATCGATGAATCGCAATAGTGATCATTCAGCGCAATTCGTAGAAGATATTCAAATGGAATTTCGCAATGTGTTTTTCTGGATTTTCATGAATTTGATTGCATTTTTCTATTTTTATTTTAAAATGTGCATTTCAAATGTTGTGAGTAAGCACAAAATACAATCATACATACACATTTGCCAGCATCTAACAAATGGATAAATGCTTGGCCGGAGGGTATATCGGCTGGCGCGACGTTAAAGGCCTGCGCCTTCTGGCGCAATGCAATGAGCGCAGCGCAGACTATGAACTTTTGCGCGTTTCCGTGCGTTACAGATTTCGAAAATCATAGCATTTTCTTTATTTTCCACACACAACTACCAGTGAACGATGATATGTATTTACGTATATATATGTTGTTGTTTGTAAGCAAATGTACATACCCAGTGGAACCATAAGTGAGATATCCCAAAGCGTGAAAAAAATAGTACAGGGTCCGACACTCGAAGTGTTACCAATTAAAAAGGCCATGAATTTAGTTTGAAAAATTACTTTTATTCAATTCAAAGTAAAAAATGTGTGAAAATAATACAAAATTAAGAATCAATTTACTTTAGCTCGATATGACCACCTTTTGCCTTGGCTATGGCTTGAGATGGTCCAGAAACGAATTGCAAGCTGCCCGAATGTGACTTGCAGATATTTTGGCCTACTCGCGGAAATGGCTTTTTTCAGTGAATAATCCATCGAATTCGCGTCTGGTGAATTTAGGCGCCATTGTGTGAACGTTACGAAGTTCGGAACGTTGTTTTTTTTAGCCATTCTTGGTTCACTCGAGCCTTGTGAGACTATGCCGAATCCTGTTGAAACGTCCGTGGTCTGCCGCCGAAATATTTGTCTGACCACGGCCTCAAAGCAACCTCCAGAATACTTTCCCGATAATATTTCGCATTTACCTTGACGCCAAGCTCGATGAAAAGGATTGGAGAGCACCCATCTTCGATTAGAGCGGCCCAAGCCAATACCTGTGGCGGATGCTGCCTCCTGGTGGCCAATCAATGACTCAAATTCTCGTATGAATGGTCAGTCAAATAAACCCTATCGTTTTGGGAGTTTACGAATTGCTCAATTTGAAAAATGTTTTCGTCAGAAAACGCAATTTTCGGAAATTTACCGCTTTCGGCCAAACGAAGCAACTCCTTCGCTCTCTCAAGTCTGACTTGTTGCTGCTTTGGTGTGAGATCGTGCGCCTTTTGGATCTTGTAAGTTTTCATGAGATCATTTTTCAGTATGCAGCGGATGCTTTGGTCAGATATTTTCAGTTCTTTCGCTTTTGCATTTAATTGGCATTTCTTCGGGAATTTCGCGCAAGTCGCTTCCTCACTTTTTGAACCATTTCACGCGGTCAGAAGTGGGTTACACATCAAGTGCCGGGCCCTGTAGGTACTGATTTTGACAACACTTCAGATCAGTAAACGAGATTTGTTGATTTGGAGCCTACGTAGTATTCTTTAGCAAACAAGGAAAGTGATATCCCAAAACGACAACCAAAATCAATTCAGAATAAGTATTTACTTTTAATATACTCAGGATTTGTTGCATTTAAGACCCGTCATAACTCGCTCTGGAACACGAAAGGCGGTAAATGTAACAATACAGGGTGGTCCATATAGTAGTTTTTGTAATCACATTCTATTTCGATAGTGGCAGCTCTCTCCTCGGAACGAAATTAATCGTCTTCGTCTTTCAGTTAAACAACATTGGGAAGATTGAGAAGATTTAAAAATCAGCTTTTCTGAGGAAAGTGATATCCCAAAACGACAACCAAAATCAATTCAGAATAAGTATTTACTTTTAATATACTCAGGATTTGTTGCATTTAAGACCCGTCATAACTCGCTCTGGAACACGAAAGGCGGTAAATGTAACAATACAGGGTGGTCCATATAGTAGTTTTTGTAATCACATTCTATTTCGATAGTGGCAGCTCTCTCCTCGGAACGAAATTAATCGTCTTCGTCTTTCAGTTAAACAACATTGGGAAGATTGAGAAGATTTAAAAATCAGCTTTTCTGACGAAGGGCTCAGCTCTGCGGCTATATTGACAAGCGAATGGCAGTTTGGTGCGGATTTTGGCGTGATAGTATAAGTGACCCATTTTTCTTTAACCTAAACGCCATTTCGCTCGACAGCGAACGCTACAGTGGCGTGATAAACGATATTTCGTTGCCGAAAATGAAAGTCGTAGATTTGGACGATCTTTGGTTTCAGCAGCATGGCGCACGCTATGCCATACATCCCAAACCACAACCGATCTTTTGCGCACCAGTTTGATAATCGTGTCATTAGCCTGCTCGGCATTGGCAATTGGAGCTACGATTTGACGCCGTTTGACTTCTTTGTGTAGGTTCGTTGTACAGGATCGATATTATGCGAAGAATCCATTAGCAATTTGAGACCGAAGCAGCCTTCCTTTCTGGCTTGGCGCGATACCCTCTCCCCCGATTTTGAAACCGCGTTCCTTAAATAATGGAAATGTTTGTTCTTTCGAATATATTTTTGTTAATTTTTAAAAAGAAGCCACTATATAAATCACCCTGTTCCTTGGAAAATATTAGACGGTGACCAGATGAGAGCGATGAGAAAACAGATTTCAATAAAGGTACAATTCTGAAGCTAAAAAAAAAAATAAATAATTGGCGCGTACACTTCTGTTAGGTGTTTGGCCGAGCTCCTCCTACTATTTGTGGTGTGCGCCTTGATGTTGTTCCACAAATGGAGGGACCTACAGTTTCAAGCCGACTCCGAACGGCAGATATTTTTATGAGGAGCTTTTTTCATGGCAGAAATACACTCGGAGGTTTGCCATTGCCTGCCGAGGGGCGACTGCTATTAGAAAAATGTTTTTATTAATTTTGCTTTCACCGAGACTCGAACCAACGACCTCTCTGTGAATTCCGAATGGTAATCACGCACCAACCCATTCGGCTACGGCGGCCGCTATTCTGAAGCTACATCATTAAAATAGCTGCCTCGGCTTCGCTGGAGTTACTTCAAGCGGTCGATAAATGCTCGATGTCTCAGTCCGATAAGCATACGTTTTTCTGCCAATAGCGTTTCAATCGTTTGTATTGAGTACGTGATTAGCTTGTTAGCGTAGACTAAGAACTTAACGTAGCCCTAGCTAATTGATGAACGTTCGCCGTGAGATGTTGCTAGTCGTCAAATTTCTCCTTGTATGGCATGCGGTGCCATGTTATTGGAACTTTCTGGATGATGTCGAGCTCTGGCTACAGGAAGTCGTTTAAGATCACCCTATACCACAAACTACCAAGGTCCATCGAAATTCATAAAGTAATAAGAAAAAATAAGTTCCGTTGACCCACCAATTCTAAAACCGCACCAAATAGTCTTTATTTGAGAATGTATTGATGCTTGGTCGAACGGTTGTGGACTACCGCTGAGTCAGGAGTGGGACACCTCCGAGAATAAGATTTTTTACCAAAATCCGGATCTGCATATTTACAACTGAGTCGGAATATTAAACATATTGATGAATAATTTACACACGTTTGGCAAGCATGAATATTGATAATTTAACAGCAGCTGAATATATGACAAAAAAAAAATAAATAATTGGCGCGTACATTTCTGTTAGTGGTGGGCCGAGCTCCTGCTTCTATTTGGTGGCGTGCTTCTTGATGTTGTTTTACAAATGGAAGGTCCTACAGTTTTAAGCTGACTTTGAACGGCAAATGCTTTTTCATAAGAGTTTTTTCATGGCAGAAATGCCGAAGAGCGATCACCATTAAAAAAACCTTTTTCTATCAATAGGTGTTTAGTAAAAAAATAAATGTTTAGTGCACTTGAAAGGTTTTTTTAAATATTCTTGCATATAAAATTGGCCCCACTAAAATCCAATCCCATTAATCTTTTTGAAAATATTTTCCAGGAACAATTTTCCAAAAAAATTTTCTTCAAGAGAGCTCTGTTAAAAATGGTATGCCTGCTCACTATACCACTCACTATATCATTCATACTATTTTGCCTAAAAGCGCAGTGAGTTAATCAGAGTACGTATTACTTGGCTGGCATGCCAATATTTCTCATACTCCAAGTGACATCACCTCTTTTTATTGCACCATGGGCACTCAGTATGTATTCCCGGAGTACTCCTTGGTGAGTAGTACTCGCTTTGATAGCTCTCACTTCTAATTCTACTGGGTGTATGCGAATAAATCGATAAAAGATAAATAACATCAAAGTCAATCAAACAGAAAAAATATATATAAAAATTGGCTATACAAAATTATGTTAATGTTTTTACGCTTTCGCTTGGGCACTTCTTTTGTTGAAGCGGTATTGTTCTTGTTGTTGGCTATGTTTGACGTCAATGGCGTTATGCGTATATAAGTGTAAGTTAGCGATTCGCAAACAATATGCTAAATATGCTAAACATCCTATAGTGAAAAATGGAGTAAAACTAGTTCACTATTATACATTTTGTAACACTTTGCGAACTAGTGAAAAATGGTTGGAAACCGGGATAGGGACGAAACATCGAAAATCAAATTTTACCACACAAAAAAATCACTTATTGAGAGTGGAGTTAGTCGAGAATGATAGATTCACAACTCGTGCTCTTTAAATATGGTGAAAAAGAAAAGTGTAAGGGGAAGTTCGGCTGCCATGACACTTAGGATATTCGTCAGTCGAATTCTGCACGATCATTTCACATGTATTGGGTAGGGAAATAAGTTACCGCCCTTGTAAAACAGATGTCGCTGCTGATACTATTTTACTGATCGCTCTAGTAATATACTGGTGGTTTGAAGGTGTTTATGGGAGATCTCGATTGCAGTAGTTGACATTCGTTTGAAGCGTAAAGATCCATTTTTATCTGACGTCAAAAATGTCTACGTTCGTCCCGAAAAAATATCATTTGCGTTAAATCTCGCTTCATTATTACTATTTAAAGAAAAGTGCAGCTAAAACGTGTCGTATATTCATCAATACATATTTACGGTAATCACGCTCCATCAAATACAACTTGTAAAGAGTAGTTTCGCGATCTGGTGGAATCAGAAGGGTGTCATCTATTATGAACTCCTTAAACCGTCTGAAACAGTCATGGGCGATCGTCGCCGACTGTAGCTAATGCATTTGAATCGAGCTCTCAAAGAAAAACGTCCGGAATGGGCCGGTAGACGTGACAAACTGATTTTGCTGCATGACAACGCCAGGCCACAAGTTGCTAAATCGGTCCAGAAATATTTAGAGAGAGAGGACTGAATTGGAAGATCTTGCCTCATCCACGGTATTCCTTAGACATTGCACCTTCGGATCATCATCTGTTCCGCTCCATGCAGTTAGCCCTTATTGGAGAGCGGTTCACTTCTTACGAGAGCATCGCAAACTGGCTCAATGAATGGAACAAGTAAAAGGGGCTCGAATTTTTCATCAGAGGAATCCGTATGCTGCCTGAAAGATGGAGTAAAGTTGTAGCTTCCAGTGGCACATACTCCACATATTATCCATCATAACATCATCAACATTATTTAATTGTTTAAATAGTTCGTAGCTTTGGCTACGAAAAGAAACGGAAACTTATTCCCGTATCCAATTTTTACACACTCGTCCAATAAGTCGTCCAACACAATCTCAGTTGTTTGTAAGCACATGCCCTGTTTCGTTAGGCCATGAGTTGATTCTGTCAAATGCACTCAGAGCCGAATAACAGTCTGTTAAAGAGCACACCTCTAAAAAATGTTTACCGATGAGAGTTATTATTATTATTAGAAGGCCATTACGCACTGCGACCAGAGCTGATCTATTGTGAAAGGCCTATTTTGTAACCCTAGAGTTTTAGGCTTTTTAGAAATTTTAGCACAGTTTTGGGTTTGTTGTTCCAAAGATTGCATGGAGATACTACGATACCACCAAGGTGGTGAAGTCTTTGTCTGCCCAACGCAGGACATTCACAAAGCACATGTTCTGAGCTTTCTATGTCCATTTCGCAAAAGCGGCAGACATTGGTCTCGGATAGACCAATATTATTTAGATGGTACCTAAGGCTGCAGTGACCTGTAAGGTATCCGGTTAAAAGACGCAGATCTACTCTGTTTAGTGAGAGAAGTTTGTCAGATATTCCTTTGTTGGGACTTAGGAATAGTTTGGCTTGACGCTGACCGGCACAGTTTAGCCAGTGTGCGGCAAGTTTTCTTTCTTCCCATTTCCTAAGGAATTCATTAATGTGGCCTTTTGTCAGTCCACAGAAAGGCTCAGGACCAGTAAGTTGCATATTTGCTCCTTGTTTTGCAAGGTCGTCAGCCATTTCATTTCCCTCATGTCCTTCATGTCCCGGAATCCAGCATAGTGTTACTATGTTGAGGTTTCCTAACGTGTTTAGAAGGTTTAGGCAATCATTTACCAATTTAGAGGTGATAGTTGTTGATAGAAGGGCTTTTAGAGCCGCTTGGCTATCTGAAAGTATGTAGATGTGAGTACCTCTCATTCTCCTTCTAAGGCATTCTCTCACACATATTTCAATGGCATGTATTTCTGCCTGGAATATTGTTGGGTAGGATCCCATCGGAATCGATTTTTTGAATTTGGGCCCATTGATTCCTGCCCCTGTTCTACCATTTTCCAATTTGGACCCATCAGTAAACCATAGCTGGGAGCCAGGTTTGAAAGTGATAGAGTTAGTTCTCCAGTCTGTTCGTTCATTGATTATAACTTGGAAGTTCCTGAAGAGTATTGGTTTGGGTGATAGTATATCATCCCTATGAAGAATGGGACTATGTAGGAAGTCTTCTAAGATCTTTAAATGTTGATGAGAGTTAGTATCGTTTTCTTAATGGTGAAAAGCGCCTTCGATATATCAAACGAGCTGGAATGGGAGTTAAAGTCTTGGGATAAGGATTGAAATGATTTATACTCGAGAGGGAACACGAATGTTAACTTCTCGCAGAAGAAATTGGGTAAGACTGTTAGCAATAGTTTGCGGACCCAGTTTTACATGACTATTGTAAACTATATTTTAGTAAAGGTGAAATCGTTGACAAAGTGACAAAGCTGATAAAATTCTGGGTTGAATTGGTCCAAAGTTACTTGAGAGCGAAAAAAATGTTTCTTTTTACTAAAAAATTTGGTAGACTTTAGGCCAGGTGCAGTAGATTTAGTATAAATTCAAAGCGGGGCTACGACCCCGCCAAATACTTGACCCTACCGGTCCATTTGTGGAACAACATTAAGCCGTAAGCAACAAATAGGAAGAGGAGTTCGGCTAAGCACCTAACCGAAGTGTACGCGCCAATCATTTATTTATTTTCTATCGACCACTGCAACTGCGGCATTTGCGCTAGCTAAGTAATAATGTTGTTTTTCGATGTTATAGATTCCAATATAAAGAACTGTTCAAAAAGCAAAGTGATTTGAAATCATTGCGGGATAGTGGCGCAACCAATATCATTCGCTAGTAAATAGTTTTGCGCTGGCTCTAAATCACTTAGCAAAATTTACTGCAAGGTATAAATATTTTTTCGTCAGCGGTGATTGATTTTTATAGTCAATAAACTGTAAATGTAAAAAAATATCGGTGAACCACAATGCGCGTGGCTTCGTGGAATTGCACGACTAGTGATCGCCACTCGTCAGGGAATTACCTTCGGCGAGGGGAAAGGTTGGGCCAAACACTTCACAAAAGGGACAAATATATATATATACAGGGTGAACCTATTCAAAACACCATAACTTTTTTGTGTGAAATTAGTTTTTATTGGTTTCAAAGACAAAATTGTTCAAAAATGATTACAATTTTAACATATCGCACCCTAAATACAAAAGGGGCACAACTCAAAATTTTCCACACTCGAGCTTAACTTGTTTACAGTAGCACAGAAAACAAACTATGTGACATATCACGCTGAAATTAGCCATGTAAGCTTATAACAGTCCTACCAAAAAACAAAAAATTTATTTTTGCCATATGTCATCCGCGAACCGTTTTATTGATAACGTCTCGTTCATATTTGAGCAGAAGTACATTTTGAGTTGTGACCCTTTTGTATTTAGGGTGCGATATATTCCCTTTAGCTCGATATGACCACCTTTTGCCTTGACCATAGGCTTCAAACGGTCAAAAAAGGAGTTGCATGCTGCACGAATGTGATCTTGAGGTATTTTGGCCCATTCCCGTATAAACACTTTCTTCAGCGAATCCATACTGGCATATTTTTTAGTCCTCACTTTGCTCTCCAAAATGGACCAGATGGAATAGTCCATCGGATTTGCGTCTGGCGAATTCGAAAGCCATTGTGTGGACGAAATGAAGTGTGGAACATGATTTTTTTAACCATTCTTGGTTCACACGAGCTTTATGAGACGGTGCCGAGTCCTGTTTGAACGTGCTTGCGTGTCCACGGCTCTAAAGCAGCTTCTAAAACATTTTCCCGATAATAAGTCGCATTCACTTTGACACCAGGCTCGATAAAAACGATTGGAGAGCGTCCATCAGCGGTCAGTGCGGCCCAAACCATTACGTGCGATGGGAAATTGCTTCGAGTGGCCATACGTAGGCTCAAATTCTCGTATGAGCGTTCGGTCAAGTAAACACAATCGTTTTTAGTGTTTATGAACTGCTCAATTGGGAAATTTTTTTCATCAGAAAACACAATGTTAAGAAATTCGCCACGTTCGTGCAAGCGCAACAACTCCTTTGCTCTTTCGCACCGAACTTTTTTTTCCGGGGTGAAAGATCGTGTGCTTTTTGGAACTTGTAAGCCTTGACCAGTATCATTGTAACGTTTTATAGTGCGATACACAAACATTTTATTCACTTTGAGGTGACTGAGCTCACGAACAATGGCTGGTTGTGATTTTCCAACCAAATATAACGCAATCACAATATTACGTTTGAACTCCATCACAGAAAAAAAAATTCAACAAAACTGAGACGCAAATGCTTTTGATGGCTTATAAACAATATATTGAACTGTCATTAGAACAATTTTGACGTTCATGTCATGAGCTGTTTTACAGATACAAGCAGTGTGAAGTTGGTAACACTTCATATCGTTCACCCTGTATATATACAAGTGGTGCAAAATTAATCACCCGAACGGAAGATTTATAAACGCCGACGTACTTGTAAAGTAGACAGCTGCAATACTCAAACAGACGAGCAATGGAGCGCGTAAAGGTCGAAATACGTGTTAAGAGTTGCTCAATCAATTGTTTTCTTGTTTTTTGAAAAAAATTCATTAAAAATAAAATAAGATGATTAATTTTGTATAATAAATACATAAAAAAACCCACTTGTATATTATCGACTCAAAAATGATTACGCAGTACAAAGTTGAAGTTTCTTCTTGAGTCTCAAATTTCTCAGACACTCACTGTTGTTATCCTCATGAAATTTTATTTGGTAGTCATAAACCTCTGAAGCATGAAATATTAAGTGAAGTGGAGAGCTCTGAGTGTTTTCCGCTATATGATTTAGATAGCCGCATATCACGAATCGGGTCATACTACACGGTGATTTAAAGGTTGGAACCATGTAGTTAAAAAGTGCTTTGATGTGAGAGATTCGATACATTTCTTAGTGCTACTACGTTTAAGGTGAAACGGCGAAGATAATACAGTATCAAAAAGAATAGCAACCCAGTGGGTGCAACGATTCCGTTCTGGTAATATGGACATCAAAGACGAGGCAATAAGGCCAGTTGACCAATATGCCGATAAAATATTTTCCATTCCATTGATGAGGAACTGAATATTATATATACATATATAATTGCCGAACGGCAGATATTTTTATGAGGAGCTTTTTCATGGCAGAAATAAACTCGGAGGTTTGCCATTGCCTGCCGAGGGGCGACCGCAATTAGAGAAATGTTTTTTTTAATTTTGGTGTTTCACCGAGATTCGAACCGACGATCTTTCTGTGAATTCCGAATGGTAGTCACGCACCAACCCATTCGGCTACGGCGGCCGCGGAACTGAAGATTAGCCAGAGAAAAATTCCTTTTACTGGAAAAACTTTCTAAATACTGCATGCATCATTATAAAGGTTGTGTCTGAATAACGAATTAGATAGATAAAGAGTTTACCAATAACAGGTGTGAATAGAGTGCGCTATCAAGTGATGATTAACGATTTTTTATGGCCGGAATTTGATGGTATTGATCTGAACAACGTTTATTTTCAACAAGACGGCACTGCGTGCCACACAAGCAACGAAACCATTGATATTTTAAGGGAAAAGTTTCCGAAAAGTTTCTCGAAGAGGTGATCACAATTAGCCACCGAGATCTTGTGATTTAGCACCTTGTGACTCTTTTCTTTGAGGCCACGTGAAAGAGAAGGTCTACGCCAACAGCCCAGGGTCGATTCAAGACCTCAAAGGTGGAATTCGTGAGTCTACCGAGAACATAGGGCAGCCACTTTGCAAGTCGGTTATGGAAAATTTCATAAAAAGTATATTGTCCGGTAAGCGTGGTCGTGGTGATGCTATTTTCCACTATTAACGGCATACCTTCCTCTTCATAATGAAATAAATATCCGATCATTTATATTAAAAAATAGCATTTTTGTTTGAATATCAAAATAACACCTCTGTTTGGAAAACCCAATTAATTTGAATTTGACACTTCGATCTTTGGTCTTTTGTGTTTGTTGAAATAAACTCTGCTATATGCATGTTTATTCTAAAAAATCATAATTTTAACTTACCCGCGGACAAATCTCCCAGCACCGCAGTGTAGTAACGATAATGGAGTTTGTAAGGTCGACATGGCAGCAACTTAATACTTCACTCAGTAGTTTGTTGAAATAAAAGAACACGACTCTTCGTTCGCTCTGAATCACACTAACTACACTACTTTTTGGTTTTATGCTATCAGTGAAGATGTTAGTGGACCGCCCATAGGTTATTTTCAAGCATTCTCCTTAAATTTCTGTGAAGCGTGTTTCAATTGCTTTATATACATATATCATTTCCGCAGAGAAACTTAGCAATTTTCGACTTATTTATAAGTTTTACCTTCACTTTTCAGACTTTTTATCAAATTATTTAAGTTTCTTCGTGGTACACTGATTAATTTATTATGCTGTAAATAAATATATTAATTACTTTTGAAAGTCGTATTTATCTTATTTTCGACTATGACTATTCTTCCTTTCAACTTATGAACCGCTTAGCGCTACAAGAACTACTCGTAAATTGTAGCAATGTGACACTACAAATCGTTATTTGAACATTGTTGCTTGCAAATACTAGTGTGGGTTAACTCAAATAAAATAAATAACTAAAATAAAATTACAATGCTATTCAGGGAACTGCTCTTATTTTGCTCGCAACTGTATATGTGCCTGAGTGGTCAACGCCAATGTCCTATAGATTCTGCAAATGGGTACATCATAGTGCACCTACATACGTCATTTATCGGATAAAGGTGAAGGTTGAGGGGTGAGGCGTATGCAAACGTGCTCTGAAATTCACTCTGCGGCACTAAAAAATAATCATAATTTCTCTTAGATGAATATAACATAAGTTAATTGTATTTGTGCATCGTCTTATTACTATAGAAGTGCTCTAAAGGTAAGTAAGCTAAGCAGAAAAAATAAGTAGTCGACCGAAAAGTTTTGTCGGGTGCTAACTAACAAATCGTTCTAAAATTTACTCTCACATATTATAGCGCGCAATTAACGAAGTATAAAATATCACACGCAAGTCGGTTTATGTGCAGGTTTAACAACAGAATGAGTGAGGCGGCTTCCCAAGCGCTACTGCAGAGCCACGGATTGCGTTGACTTGTGCAGTGGCTAGGGTGGCTGAAATCAATCGAAGAGGAAAATGAATGGAGTATTTTTGGGGACTCGGACACGCGTTAAATTAAAATGTCGTGGTCAAGAGGTTTCTGGAGGCACTCCTACGAGGGTTTGCAATGTTTTTAAATTTTTCTTAGCACTTGATAAAAACTGATTTTCGCAAAAGAGTCGGCTAATTTGTTATTGTAAGATTAATAAATGTTAAAAAAAAACAAAGCTGGTGCATTTTGTCAAGAAGTACTGAGCAGCATTTCGAAATGTTAAATTTTTAGTTATGACGCAGAGTAGAGAAGAAAGAGAGGTGGCAACATCCGTGAGCCGCTATCCTGCTCTAAATGAATTTGGCAAAATTAGGAGATTAAATTTGTGAGTAATGTACTTTTTCTCGCGCACTGCGAGTCTATTATTCATAATTTTGTAAAAAAAAGTAAATTTAGTTAATTTATATTTAATTTATATTGATTGCTAATATGATAGTTCCCAAATTTCGCTTATTTTTCTTTATATTTTTGTCTAGTCCATAAGATAATTTACACTTTAGATTATTAAAATAAATAAATAAATAATAATAAAGGGTGGTTAAATTTCAAGGGTCGATGTTGAATGTGAACCACACCGAACGACACCGTTGAACTTCTTTCTTTGGGGTTATTTGAAAGAAAAGGTGTACATCGATAAGCCAGCAACAATTCAAGAGCTTAAGGATGAGATAATTCGGCCCATTAGAAGCATAGAACCTCAATTATGCCTCAGCGTCATCGAAAATTTGGGTCATCGAAAGGAGGTGTGCCGCCGAGGCCGCGGCGGCCATTTGGCCGTTGGTTTGTTCCATACGTAATTGCGCCATACCAATATTATCATAATAAAGAGATAAAAAATTGTATTTTATTCAAAATCAACAGCGGCCCTTGAAACTTAACCAATCACCCTTTATAAAACAAGATGTCGCAAAATAATCATCCAATTTTGTTTTGGCGTGACTTTTTTACTTAATTAAATTAAAAAAATGATTTTGAGTGATGGAATCCTTTATTTTGACTTTTACGCGCTGCTTGTATACTGCAGCTGTCTATTTCACAAGTGTCGAATATTAATGACGTTCGACGGTATTTCCAAAAATTATAAATCTTCCGATAGGGTTATTAATTTTGCGCCAGCTTGTATTTGTATTCGTATTGTTTTTTTTATTGTTATTTTCGAACGAAATTGTTCTTTCTTATTTCTTTTTATTATTGTTACGTCACGGTTATGACGTACACGAATAAAATAAAAAACAAGTTTCTTGAGAATTTTCTTCCACATAAAGCACGTAGGTCAGTAAGTAGGTAGAAGTGGCAGTCTGTCTTTAAATCAACTCGCTTAGACCGTTCCTGATCCTTTGTGTAGAAATAACCTGCTGCTTCTCGCTAAACCATTTTGTTTTGAGTGCAAACCCATTAATACAAAGTGACAGACACTTTTATCCCTGAGTTGATCAGCATCATTCATAAACCATGACTCAAAGTATCACTAACTAGTGACATTCCACGCAGGACAGTGGCAGAAAAGATGTCTCACAGATTCATTCTCTGTAGAAATGAAGTTACAGCTTCTGCAATAGTCGAAATGAGGTACGTTCAATCTACATCTCGGCCTGTGATCAAAGCAACCAACATAGAGACGTTTTTCCTCGACCGATTAAGTAGCGCATTTGGGCCCCTTAAGTCCGATTTTGGCTAAGTTCCTTTTGTAGCGTTATACCTATGTCAGACTGTTTGTCCATCTCATATTTATGGAAGTGACAATGCTGCTTGTACCACACAGTTTATAGGTTGAGATCTCCGTATCAAGAGGGAGCGCTAGTGCCCTTTCTTGCAAATTCATCTCCCTTACGATTCCCTTTCATGTCACTATGCCCTGGCACCTACATATATCAAAGGAATGCGGAAATATTCCGCCATCTCGTTAAGAGACGCCCAGCATTTGCGAGCAACAATGGAATTAGTGACAACCCCACCAAGAGATTCAATCGCCGCTTGGCTATCGGAGTGAATATAGATTTCTCTGGAGGTAGTCACATTTTGCCTAACCAAAGGGCTACCCCATTAATGGCTAGAATTTCAGTGATTAGGAAGACGAGCCGGAACGCTTACTTTTGGCTTGTTACAGTAGATACCAAAGCCAACCGTGAACTCAATTGTATAGCTATAGGTCTATAGTAGCCGTTTTTGTGTGTAAAAACAAAAAAAAACAAAAATAGAAAATTGTGTTATTGTTACGCTATTATATATATATATATATAATTGGCGCGTACACCCGTTTTGGGTGTTTGGCCGAGCTCCTCCTCCTATTTGTGGTGTGCGTCTTGATGTTGTTCCACAAATGGCGGGACCTACAGTTTCAAGCCGACTCCGAACGGCAGATATTTTTATGAGGAGCTTTTTCATGGCAGAAATACACTCGGAGGTTTGCCATTGCCTGCCGAGAGGCCACCGCTATTAGAAAAATGTTTTTATTAATTTTGCTTTCACCGAGATTCGAACCAACGTTCTCTCTGTGAATTCCGAATGGTAATCACGCACTAACCCATTCGGCTACGGCGGCCGCAATTTGTTACGCTATTACCCAATCCGAAATCATCGTTACCATACAGGTATTTCGAAGTAAGGGCTCGTTATTAATATTTTTTTATCAAAACTTTAATGAATGGTGACCACTGTGCTACAGTGAATTGTGAGATAGGGCTAGTTTTATTCATTAAGTTTATAATTCAGGGATATTCAAACTTGTGACTGATGCGATTTTATACTGATAGGCAGTTTACTGTGGTTATAAATTTACACGATGTGCCCTAGATATTGCCATACCGTATTTAAAATTTTATTGCTGTTACCAAAAACGATAAGGAATTGCATTTAAATTGGCTATATAGGCAAGTGCGCAGGAATGTTCATATACTGATAACCCAGTTAAATAGTTGTAATTCATTTTGGACAATCTTTGTGACAAAAATTTACTACTTGGACTCAAAGTGTTGTACGTGTCTAAAACCGCCAAATCTAAACTTTCACATTGTTGCGTTATCTGGCTCTGCTCTGAAATAATGTTGGACACGATTTACCACAAATAATCAATCAATGTCATTCCACTTCTGGATTCTATGGCTGCCGCTATCGACAATTGGCTTATAAATGCCGACACTTAAGCATGGCGAAGCCATTAGCTGTCGCGATATTGCGAAATGTTGTTGAAGTACAGTTTAATTTTGGCCCTCTGCCTGGCGGCAGTGGCAGTAAGCAATGCCGAGCGTGCGCGTTATGACAACTATCGCGTCTATAAGGTGACCGCCTCCAATGTCAAGGAGCTGGCATTTTTGAAGAAAATGGAAGACTCTAGTGATTCGTTGATTTTCTTGGAGGGTGTACACGATGTGAACAACGAAATAGAAGTTGTTGTAGCGCCTCACAAGTTACCCGATTTTCTGAAAGCCTTGGAGGACAACGGAATCGATTACGTATTGATCGAGTATAATTTGCAAGCACATCTGGATAAAGACGATGTCACACAGATCGCATCACGTGCTGGTGGTTATGGATGGAAGGAGTACTATGAATTGGACACTACCTACACTTGGTTGCAATCATTGCCCAGTTCATATCCGGGTATAGTGACTCTCATTGAGGGTGGCAAATCTTATGAGAAACGTTCGATTTTGGGTGTAAAAATTTCATATAAGAACGGTCAATCGCAAAAACCCGGTATCTTCCTGGAAGCTGGTATTCATGCACGTGAATGGATTGCACCGGCCACCGCTACATACATCATCAATCAACTATTGACGTCAGAGAATGATACTATTGCGGATTTGGCTCGGAATTACGATTGGTACATTTTCCCGCATGCCAATCCCGATGGTTATGTTTACACGCACACTACGAATCGTTTGTGGCGCAAGACCCGTCAGCCCCATGGCACCTGTTATGGCGCAGATCCCAACCGTAACTGGGGCTTTTACTGGAATACGGTCGGCGCTAGCAGCAATGAATGCTCTGACACCTATGCTGGCCCCAATGAATTCTCTGAACTCGAAACGCTATCGTTGTCGAAGTACATCAAATCATTGGAGGGAAAAATCCAATTGTATATATCCTTCCACTCGTACTCTCAATATGTGCTTTACCCATATGGACATACCAACGAACTGCCTGGTAATGTCGAAGACTTCGACCGTGTATTCAATGTTACAGTGGCTGCTATTGGCCAGCGTTATGGCACCAAGTATACCGGTGGTAATATTTACGATGCCATTTATCCAGCTGCGGGTGCTAGTGTCGACTGGGCTTACGCCAACGTCGGCACTCGCATGTCGTTCTGTCTTGAATTGCGTCCAGGTCCAAATTCCATCATCACTGGTTTCAGACTGCCAGCCGCACAGATTATACCCACCGGTGAGGAAACTCTGGATGGATTGGCCGCTATGATTAACGAAGTTAAGACTTTAGGTTACTTTGTGTAATGAAGAGTGAAGAATAAAAAAAAAACTTTCAAAAGATTTGACCATTGCTTTATAAAACAGAGGATGCCCCATTTGCTTGCTTGGCCCTCAAGGAAATACATTCGATTGCTTATTATGCAGAAAGCTTAAATATCTAATGTCCAGCGTTTAACTTCAAAGGTTTTTTTCATAGGCGTTGTGATAGCGCGCTACCCTCAAGTGGCCTGCTGAAACCTTCTATTTCCATCACCTCTCGCCGCGGGACTACCGTCAAGTATCGCAGAGAGGGAAGGCTATCAGCCGTCGCTGCTGTGACTCAATCTTTTCAGACATCGCATCTCTTTGCGAATTTATACTCGAAACAAATTGACAGCTAGTAAACCATTAATCACCGTAGTACGAATGGGTTTGTGCGTGACATAGGACTTGAAACAATTTTTGTAACAGCAAAAGTATATTTCTATATTTGCGCCCAATAATGAAAACATAGTAAAATAATAATGAAAATGACTACTGTTTTTCAAAATATTTTCCTTGAAAGTCAGTACACTTCTTTATTCACTTGAACCTATTTTCAAAGTACTTTACTCAGATGTGGATACCTTAAAAACGAGCTGTTTAAAGGCTTCAACCGTTTATAGTCAGGCGTTGAAAAATACGATCTTTTGAGTGCCCAAAAACTCTCATGGGTGAGCTGATGCTTGGGAGCGCGCATTGTCTTGGTGAAAGTTGATTCTTCTTCGGCGGGTGGTTTTCCTTAATTCTTTTTCACCAATCGGCATGAGTCCTTTTTTTTGGACAATCGCCAAATTATGCGGTATCCAACCAGAAAAAATTTTCTTTTTGTTTTTTGTTTATACTGTTATTATTATTTATGGAATTTATAAAATAATCTTAATACTAACAATAAGGTTTCGACTCTTAATCTAAATTATAGTACCTATAGCTACTTGAAGAAGGTTAAGGTTGTTATGGGCGCTTCAAATATTCGTCACAGGTTTGGAAGGTCAATTCTTCTGAGACGTGACGAATTGACGGGCGATTTTGATGGTGTCTCAGACTTTGGTAGTAGTTTTGTTGGATTACTGCTATTTCTGCTGCCACTAATGGAACATTTAGGTCTCGATGGATATTTTCATTGGTTATGTACCACGGCGCTTCAGTAACTATTCTTAATATTTTAGATTGCCTTCTTTGTATAATTGCAATATTGCTGGCTCTTGCATTATCCCACAGTTGTGACGCATACTTCCAGATTGGCTTAATGATTGTACTGTGATCGAGGCTAAGTCCGAAACGGGAATTGATTAGCCAAATTAGCCAAGATCTTTTGTTTTTAGCTTCATTTGTCCACTTTTGGCCTCAATGTGCCTTTTCCATGTCAAGCGCCTGTCCATACGAACTCCAGGGAAGGTAACTTGTTTAGAATGAGGTATGAGTGTGGAGTTTATATATACACTCGAGCTGTCGTTTCTATTTAGCGTAAAAGTCACATGCTTACACTTTTGCTCATTCACTTTGATGCGCCAGTCTGCCAACCGGAGCGACAAAGGATTTCAGTGTCGTCAGCAAACGTGGATGTTAATATTTGCGGGGTTGTTGGAAGGTCAGTTATGTATATTACATATAAAAACGGACCCAGTACACTGCGTTGTGGAACGCTAATCATATGTTCATGCAATATTGAATGTATGCTGGTCCCACTAATGTCCAAGGATTCCTCTATATAGCGAAAGATCACATGACAATCTTGAGTTATCGATCATCACACGAAAATTTTTACGGGCGACGAATTTTTCATGCATTTTTAACACTTTGAAAAAAGGACAAATCAAGATCCTAAGTGAAGATGTTGCATATGCGTTTTTGTTAAAAGTTTTTGTTTGACGATCCTCTTAAAAATCAGCCAAAGTGTTGCTGCCATGAAAAAGGGCAATTTCGAAGCCCGTACAACTTCTCCTTTTTACCAAAGGGACTAAGTTATTATTAACAGATTATTATGTTGAAGTATCAGAGCTTAGATTGACCACATTCACTTAGTAATGTGGCTACTGTATTGAAAGTATTTCTGTTCTGCAGACATTCGTCTTTGAAGTGAGCTTTACTAGCTCGTCCCATAGTGACCATTTCATTTTCTCAACTGCTTGATGGAGATAAATAAAGAATAGTAGTATATCCCATTATTTTCTAGGCTGGTTATGACGGCAACCGAAATCAGCTGTCCTTTACTTACAACGCCTTAAAGAATTTCACTTCACTTAATTCCTTCGTAACTCTAATTTCAAATTTTGGAAGGCACAACAATTAATCTTTAAATATACCTGTCCATATGTCAGACTGAGGGCTTAACAAATCTTTGAGAGAATGAAATTGTTGAAAAAAGATAATGTGAGTAATACTCGAGATCAGTTGGAAAAACGCCACTCAAAGCAATTAATTTTAAGTGTGAGAAATCATAATTTGCTATTCATTTACAAGAGACAATATCGAAGTTCCTTTTTGGGGACAGTCAGCAGTTAAGTGATTGCCAACCCATTTTACACATCTTAGGCTGCGACTGTAAAAGTGCTTGGTATATCCATTACGTTGACATCTGGTGCATTGTGGGATTTCACGTCGTTTTCTTGGCGCTTCAAATTTAATTTTTGTGTAGGGCAAGTCATCACAAGCGTTTTTTGCAGTCTGCTGTGAGACTAACGTAAAACAAAGGCAAAGGCTTTTTTGACAAATGTTGAAAATATTTGTAACCTGGTGACCCAGGTCTTCGATGGCTTTTCAGATGTTGAGGATTGCACCCTCTAACTATATTAAAACTTCTTTCATGGAATTTCGGTTTTATTTTCTGCTAATGCCTTGGCTATTGTGGCATATTTTTGAGCTCAGAAGGGTTGGATTTTAACTTCACTTCGACTAATAACTTTTAATTCGAAGCCACTCACAGCTACATTTGAGAGCAGTTCGTTTAGTGGTTTCATGTTACAAAAATCGTTTGGGGCCTAGGTTCCTTGCGCGTTTGTGGTGGTGGAGTATCATGATTGTTTTCTGCTTGATCGTGAATGGCAAAACGATTTGAATTGCTTGACGAAGGCGTTATTTGGGAAAAGTTTTCTTAAGTCTGCGAATTTTTTTTATTTTTATAGTACATATTGTGTTATGGGTGGAGTTTACCAGATGTGTCCCAACGTCCGCAGACTCTTACCACATTCGCAGTGCACTTAATAGCTAGTTTGTTCCACTTTCCCATCCCCAACTATGGCGTAGTCTAGTGGGAAACAGTTAACACCAAATCATGAAACTCGCAAAGGTTTTTGTTTTTGCTGTTGTAAAGGTGACTCAAAGCATTGAAAACCGAAGTGTGGGACTTACCTTTTGGCTCACTGCACCAAAAACCCGGAAGCAACCGAGTCTTGTAAATACTTGGATAAGGTGGAAATGCATTACGACCCATGTCGTCTGTCTAGTCAGCTTCGTACAGAAAGAATTAAGCTATTGGTCCATCGTCCGTTCGGCAAATTGCTCCACCGACTCTGCCATTTCTGCCAACTTGGGAAGGATGAAAAGATTGGTGTGGGTTGTGGGTTTATGATACTTATAGTAACCAGCCAGCATTGGTCTTAAGCATAATTTCATAGCTCATACATCAGTACATATGAAATTGGAAATGGTTATAAATTCATATTTGAGTCTTAACTAAGAGCTGTGTGTGTTTTAAAACCGCGTCACTCTTGCACCTGTTTTAGTTCGCCATTACTCGCAGCATATCTTAAAGATCCCTTGCTAAAACGTAAATTTTTTTAGACATCCCGATCATATTTGAAAGTGTTTTCCCACCTCAACAGCACAAGTAAATCGATTCAATACATTCACCTATTAGAACAGGTGCGTTCTAGACACAATTAAAAAAAGATTATGACTGTATCAATATTTTTAAGTAGGGCGTGAGTGTGTAACAGCGGACTAAAAATGTTAGACGCGCTAAAATACTGCCGACGGCAAGGGGTTAAGAACTTAATAGATATTAAATCAGTTAATTATTAGTCTCCTGTTGAATTTTATGAGTAACAAGAATCTGTTAATACAACCTTAATTCAGCCATCGTTCGATCGCCCTCTTCTCCTCACGCCATCTCACCCTTTATTTCTCTATCGTATTCTTTCTCCTCTGTTTTCTTCTGCATTCGTAACACAAATCAGAATTTTAGTTTTCGTCCTCTTTGGGCAACCATTTAACCTAATCTAATCTAAATATCTCGGGTGTTAACTCACTTCTACCTTTGAAATTTTCGCTGTCTTATTAAAAATTGTCGTATCAAAAAACTCGACTACAACTAATCTACCGCCAGAAATTAAAATTCACCCTTCACCTGTCCATCTAAATCGAGTTTCACCACTTATGTACATTTTTTATTTATCACCTGATTCATTGCAAATGTCTGTGATTTGGCACAAAATTCTATTAATAACATAGCTTCGAATATGTATGAACACAGTTATGAGCATATCTACCCTCGATGAGATCTTGTTCGTTAGATAATATTCATCGAATGCGTCACACTACACGCCTTTGAATGGTTTCGAATAGCTTCCTCAATAGTTAATCCGCCAAAAAAGAAATAATGCAGACATACATAAATATGTTTGTTTGTATGCTCATATACGGGAAGCAGTTAAATGGTTTAAGTCGGTCTGCCAAAGCAGAAGATGAGAATTCATTATGTTTAGCAAAACATACTCGTATATTAGGGGTACCCTTAAGTTAGTGGTACTCACATCGGGCTTGTTAATTTGTTAGTCGATAGTCTTTAGTGAGTTTTTATTTTTGTAAAATTAACGAGCTACGATATTACTGAGTAATAGAGTAACCGTCTCTGGCACGCTTGATCATTTTCTGATACTTGGTAAGTTAGAGAGGTTATATACCGAGAAAGAGATTTTTAAGAAAGAATTCGAAATGGAACAAAAAGAATGGGTTGCGAGGGTTGAGTCAAAATATAGGGTGGGCCATGTAAAATTTCCTTTTTGAATCGGCTATAAAAAAAAACTAATCAATATTTTTTCAAACTTTTTTTTATTTTGAAGATTGAACATTGTCATCTATGAATGAAAAATAATATCGTTCAAATGACTGCCACGACTGGCTTTACAGTAAGCCATTCGATCAACCCAATTTTTAAGCACATTTTCGATTGTTTGGCCTCCAATTTCATGAATGGCAGCTTCGATTTCGTGTTTTAAAGCATCAATCGTCTCTGGATGGTTCGCATAGTATTTGTCCTTATCGGGGCGGATGTGGATGCATTTGCTTCTCTACAGTATCGTGTAGATTTTCTGAGCCCCAAATCCGACAATTTTGCTTATTGATGTAGCCACCGATGTGAAAATGAGCTTCATCAGAAAAGAAGAAGAAGACTCACCAATTTGGAAATAGGTTTTCAATATTTCCCAATTTTGTTCAAGCGTATAGCGTCCCACTTCGTAAATGTCAAACCTTTAAGTAAATTATGAACACATTTGGCATGTCATTTGTGTTACCATTCTCAAAAAAATAGGTGGTTCAAAACGCAAACGCTATATGGCCCACGATTTATAAGTCAGTAACGAATAATTTTTGTGAAGTGATTTCTTAAAGCCTTTTTTTGCGTTCAACAAAGTGTTTAAGAAAATGCATATCCGATAATAAACGAGATTTGCGTCAAAGCATTTCCAACTAAGCTTTTAATTTCAATTATCGATTGCATAGTCGTCGCTTTTTCACTTTTCAATAATTTCACTGAATCAGCTGTGAAACAATTTACCAGACTACCGAAACTTAATGAAAAACGATTTCGCAATTAAAAGTTGTACCGAAATACCATCTAATCAATTTCTAAAGATCCAGATCCGGTGTGAATGACATTGTTATAGCCGAATGGGTTAGTGCATGACAACCATTCAGTACAGTCTTGGTGGTCAAGAAATACCAAATGTTAGAAAATAATTTTTCCAAAATCTACCGCTCCTCCCTCAAAGGCGTTATACTGGGTCACTGTACTATTGGCTCGCTAGCCCGTATAATGGGTGTACCTCTGAATGACTTCTACAGGAGTTGTAGAGATGAAGAAAAAATTGAGTCGGCAAAACACCTCCTCCAACACCTGTGAATGTCAAATATTTTGGCGATTATTTCTTTGAAGGCCTAGCAAATTTGCAAAATGTCTCACAAGAGGGAAAAGCTACCTTCTTTAAAAGATCTAAGTGGTTTGAGCAACGTAATTAGCTGATGAAAATCTATTGTAATGTAGGTATCTTGTATTAGACTAGCAACCTAGCTGACCTAACCTAACTTAACCTACCGCCCCATGGAAAGCAGTAGCAAATCTTCGAGTTTATTTCTGCCACGAAAAAGGCTTCTCATAAAAACCAGCTGCTTTTCCGAGGCATTATAAAAATGTAGAAGATCCATTTGGGGAAACACATCAAGTCGTATAAAAATTAGAGAAGGGACTTGGCCAAACATCTAACAAAGAATGTATGCGGCAATTAAATTTCTCGTGTTAGGGAATACGTTAATGGACTCGCTTATTTGAGTTAGCTTCCATATGACAGTTTGGTAGTAGCCAGCAATTGGAGGGATCGTGCGGAACTATATTTTGAAGATCAGGCTCATTAGCGCTATTCAAAGAACAATTGCAGCTTATTGTCAGCGAGCTTTGTGTCCAAACCTTCATGGAACTGATAGAGAATTACTATATTTATTTATTTATTGGGTGTGGGAATAAGTTTCAGCAAAATCAGTTTGTCATGTCAATCGTCCCATTCCGGCCGCTTTTCTTTGAGAGTTCGATTCAAACGCATTAGCTGCAATCGGTAACGATCGCTAGCGCTGGTTTCAAATGGTTTAAGGTGTTCATAATAGATGACACCCTTCTGATCCCACCAGATGCACAACATAACCGGCATGCATTTTTTTTATGCTTAGCACTTCCTCTGCAATTCTTCAGCCTTAGCTAAAACCAGAGCAGGTATTCTAGGTAGATACTATTTTAATTCTCTTACGGATCTGTCGGGCGTGGAGATGGACCAACCCTGCGCTTTGTAAGAGCCACAAAATGGTTTCAGCAAGATAAATAAATGAGATTCCCGTGTCGTACAGTTATATCACAACGGGCCTGTAAGGCCTTAATGAGTTGGTCGTACAGACCGACTACCAACATAATCTAAGCGAACCTAACCACGGTATAGAATGGATGAATCTTCTGCAGATTTAATTTCATAATAGTTTTTCAGATCATCCGCCTCTGTACGCAAGCAGGCCACTTGCAAGCCCACGGTATGACACGGCATGGGGTATGAGGCTGAAATTGCAACATTTATATGTTTCTAATGCCCCAAGATAGAAATCTCGACCCCACTGAGGGCTTATTATCTGACTCTGAGCAAGAATCTGTAGTCTATGCCGAAGAGAATGGGGATAATGATAATTTTGTCCTTTACAAGTATGCCTTTGATGATGTTGTGCAGCATTGGTTCTAACCTAAGGCAATGGGCAGCCCTCTAACTATTCAAGAAATCAGTAAAGCAAGACTCGATGCCCATTTGGCAATAATGAGTTCTGATCTGATCTTTGTAGGCCTACAAAAAGTGAAACTTATGTAACCGAAAGAATTCCATTCAATTAAGGACACCCCTACGATATAAATTTTTCAAAGCAGTAGCGAGATTTAAATTTTATAAAATATTATATGCCATTTATTTTATGCTTACCAGTCATTTGCAATTTATTTTATGGCTTTGATGCCAGTAAAGTTGTTGAATTAATGAATAAACTTATTGAGTCGTTTAATTAGTTCAGTATTTAAGAAAACTATAAAATTTGAAAAAATTATAATACTCGATTTCATGAAATGCTTTTGTATCTTAGGAAAGCCATAAAAGCTATTTTTAAATAATTATAATTTATGTAGCTATAAATAAGTTTAAGTGAGCAGAGACGACCAGAGGCCAAACCAGAGATGACAGAAAGATAATAGGAGCCACATAGCTTACCGAGCTCTAATTTATAAACCTTTTCACGATGGATATATTTATTTATTATGCAGCAGGAAAAAAAAAGTGTTAATGCGATAAATAGGGGCTATAATAGGTATTATTCTTCTTCTTTTTGATTGATGCCGATTTAACCGCTGAGGGTATGTTAATTCGTTGGACTATCACAAAAGCTTTTCACTCAAGCACTCAATTAAGGGCATCGGATCGGCGAATCCATCGCCTGCAGTTAAGCTTAATTTAGGTGGCTTCTGTCAATATACGTATATCCCCATTGGGCCATTTATTATACCAAATTGCTCCTAATTTTCGTTAAAGAAGTTCGCGGAGTCAATGGACCTAGGCCACTAATGCTTTTTCAACTCTACTGCTGCACTGAGTTTGATTAAAAATCCTATATCAAAAATTGCTTCACTTCACCCACATATTGAAAGTACATGGATGACTGCGATCGCCATAGCCAAATGGGTCTATGCATGATAACGAGAAAAAGTTTTCTCTAATAGCGGTCGCCTCTTAGCAGGCAACCTCCGAGTGAATTTCTGCCATAATCAAGCGCCTCATAAAAACAATTTCATCTGTCATTCTGAGACGGCATAAAACTGTTGGTCCCTTTATTTGTAACGTAATAAATCCTCTCCATATTGGCTGGGTATAAATACGCAGCATTTTGGAAACGTCCAGCTGGCTGCCATAAGATTATTCTGGTGCTTGCCGATACGAATGTGACCTATAGGTAGCACCCATCTCTATGGATAGGTCTTTTTCTCATGCTCCCCTCTAGCCACATAGGTTCAGATGTGCCACAGATGCAGTTGTGCTTCCTGCACAACTCGAACTGGCGTTTTTGAGAAAGAATTTCCTAGTCAGGCGCTACCACGGAACAACCTATATGCGTAACCTTATCCAGGTCGATGAAATTGGCGTGGAGCTACTATATCTTGAAAGCTTGTCTGCCTTGCCTTTATCTAAGTATATATAATAAACACAATAATTTATCCCTATCCATTCCCAACGAAACGGTTAGTCAGACACGCTGATGTTAGGAGATCTGCGACCGTTCTTTGTTGTTTCTGAATTGAACGCGACACAGTCAAGTGCCTCGAGAGCGGCTTGCTTAGCTAAGAACATATCTATATATGAATATAAAATTAGTTTATTAACAAAACAGTGTAGACGAAGTTGTATTACTGTGATTACAATAGTCTGAATAATTATTTCGAGTAGACACCTCTGCCGACTTTGTTAGCTCGCCTGAAGCCATTGGTACTCGTATAAAATTGAATAGAGTTATCGGACTCTAGAGTTCCTTCGGTCCACGCAGCAGTCTATTATGCTTTATAAATTTTAGTTTTGAACTAAAGATTCATATATGTATAATAGCAGAACATTTCTCCCAAATCGATTGCATATAAAGAAATAGTAACTATGGCACAAGCTTAAAGTACAGTAACATTCTCAAAAGTCTCTAAGGAAACATGGCTCCACTGACGACATGGTATCATGAGAATGTATAGTCCCCTTTGACTCTATTGTCTCTTAGTAAAACTTGGTCAGAAAACGAAATTCAACAGCTTTTTGCTTGGTGCCGACTGATGACTATTAAAGCTTTACAAACCAATACCGCTACCCACTCTTTAGTAGACCAATCATCGAAAGTGTCGATAAAATCATGGAAACCACAGAGTCGAAACCGCAATTTTGTACTTATTCCAATGCTTAGGAACTGAAAAATAAGCAAAAAAAAATCGTTTCAAACCATTTTCATAGGGCTGATCTCTAGAACACGCTTTTGATTATTTGCTAAAACGTAATAAAATCGATCAATTTTTGAAGCAAAAGGTAATGAGAAATGGTGTACACAGAAAAAACACAGATAAAACAGTTTGTAGTTAAATCTCTGTGAGCCGGCCCGAACGAGCGCTAAGCTCGGATTAACGGCTATAAAGGTATTTAATGGGATTGAAAAGAAATCATCCACTATGAGTTAGGCTTCCATCGGCCTAGGCACTGTCACTTCAGCGAACACGAGATGGGTTGATAGTCTGACATGCACGCTACAAAAAAAAATGTACGCGACAGCATCAGACGGTCAAGGGAAAACGTCTCTTTGTTAGTTGCCAGTTGTCACAGCTGTCTCATAATTTGGCATGATCAAAGATTGAACGTACCTAATTTCAATTATTGCAAAAGCTGAAAGAATGAGGAGGAGGAAGATTCTGTCAGACATCTTCTTTGTCACTGTTCTGCGTGGCATGCCACTAGTTTAGATACTTTGGATCGGCGTTCTTGATTGATACTGAGGACCTTAGGGATATAAATTTCAGGCAGATCAAAATGGTTGAACGAGGAGTAGCAGGCAGGAGTAGCAACGGTCTACCTACGGCACCTGCCGCTAGATCTAGTCTCCGAACGGCAACACTGTTTATTGCATAAGGCAGTTTAGATGCAAATTTACCTCAGGGCAATCAAAAAAATTGTCAAGTTAATAAAGTGAAAATACGAGTATTGGACCTCACATTGGTTTTTGTATATACGTTTTTTTTTTTTCAAGTTCTAGTTAAATATGTTAATGAAACAAAGTCAGCGGAATTGCCTTAAAAACTATTTTTTTACTTTTTAATAATTATAATTTAATATGCAATTTTGTTTTATTTCAAAAGTAATTATAATTAAAAAATAAAAATAAGACCAGATATGTTTTAAGCTCCTTTTCCTATATATATTTTTTTTATGTAGTATTGTTATTAAATAACTGTATTAGTATTCATTCATGTAAATTAGCTAAATTGCTTTGCGTCACTTTTCGGTAGTTAAGCTGTCAAATGAACAGGCGCCTCACACAATTCAGCCAAAGTGTTTCGCATGCGTTGCATTCCCATTGGCGGTCACTTGTTGTGCTCTCCAATTATTGCTGTGGTTGCAGCTACACATGAATATCAACATTAGCAGATATAAACAGTGGCGGAAAAAATAATAGCCGTGGATATAAAACAGCTAACTAAATTAGTGCATTTTATTTCATCATCATCATGCCTAACACTCGGTACAACTCGGTTTGAGCCTTAGCTTCCTCCACAATTTTACTCCATGCTACCTCCAAAACTTTCCAACGTTTTCTTTCATTTGGCATTCTGCAAACGTGTGTTAGCTATCGGATTTTTATTTATTTAGTTATTAATTCATTTAGTTGTTGGTATTTTGACCTCAATTAGAAGTCATCGTCAGGAACTCGTGGCTATGCAATAGTTATGTGGAAGAAACTCAAAGCGCATTTTGCGCCACTTTAAACATGCACTATACAATACACAAAATTTAATGAGCTTCAAAAGTGCATACCCATAATTTTTTTGAAAATTCTGAGCAAAAACTTTTGAAATTTTTATAAAAAATTTATGGTATTTATTAGCAATTTTGTGCTAACTTTGAAGCTTTAACTTATAAAGTTTTTGTGGCAGCAGGAACTATTATTAACAGAAAAAAATTACAAAATTAAATAAAGAATAAATAGTCAAAATCTTGCAATCTGTTATGCTGGTATTATTTTGTACGCCACTGTATATTCATACGCTATTTGTAGGAGCATTATTTAACAAATATTTTCATATTATCAAATACGTACAGCATGTCAAGAATGAGTTTTGAGATTGAAAACAAATTCAATTTTTCAACTTTAATAGCAAAAAATAGCTCTCCTAGTCTATCTTTGACTTCTTTTTTGCACTGATTCATATTTACAATACCTGTAAACGGCCATATTTTTCCTGATTTTCATTAAAATTATTTAAAATGAAGAAGTCAATATATTTTTTTCAAATTTGGCATACAATTTATTTATACATAGAATAATATAATTTTTTTTTTTATTTTAATCATTTAAAATGGCGGATGTACACTCAATTCTTCCAGGAAGGTCACAACGGAGCTTCTCAATAGGCGGGCATTGTAGGTAATAGGCGTCAATGACCTGAATACAAAAAGTCAAACATTTTTTGGTTTATTAATGTAATAATTTATATATGAACTCAAAAAAAAATGGGAAAAAAGCTTCGCGAAATAAAATACTTAAAAAAAATGAAATTTTGGGCGAATTTCCCTACTATTTTTGCCTCGAAAAAATTATTTTTTCGAAAACTTGTAAATTCACATAGAAAGTAATATCATAAAAAAATGTGTGCAAAATTTCAGGCAGATCGGTCAATAGCTTTTCGAGTTATCGTGTCCGCCAATTCGAAAAATATAGTTTTGAGAAAAACGCGTCTAAAGTTTGAATACAACGTAACTATAGCTCTTCCGGCGCTCGAACGCAAAGAAAAGAGTCGTCACGGTTGATGATCTAGGTATAATAAAGAAATACTTAAATTTACGTTCTACAAATTTTTTGAAGGATTTTGCGAAGGCATCGATTAGTGAACAATTGCAGTGTGTTTATACCGGCCACAGGGTAAAGATGATTTGACATTAGAATCAAAGATCCTCAGCCTTCTGCGTTGCGAAATGTGTGATACTTGCCAGATTGGACGTAGGGTGCCAAATGCTTCTAGAGCTTTTCTAATGCGGTTTTTGATGTCTTCGCTGGAGGCACCTGACACCAAGATGATACTACCCGTATAGTAAAAATATTCCACTTCCTCCAGCTGGGTACCATCGATCAAGTGGCGTATTTTTAATGTTTGTACGCCTCACTTTGGTTTTGGAGATGTTGAAAACCAGTTCAACTTTAGCGGGGACTTCCTGCCATGTCGGAAAAAGTATGTGATAATAGGCAAATATCGTCCACGTAGGAAATCTCACTTCTAGCTCGTGTGGCGTTCTTCATAATGTTGTCCAAGATGATGTTAAAGGACAGTGGTGATAGTATGCACCCTTGCCTGCATCGTAGTCCAGCGTAAAGTGCCTCTATGAGCTCAAATATGATATATACTGAGCTGAAATTCATGTAATTGCGACTTACGCACCTTTTTTTTACTAAAAATATTTGATTGTTAAAAAATCAGCGCTTGTTTATTATTTTTGGTGTTTTCAATGTTCGGTTCGGTTCGGTTTCGATTCGCTTCGGCCTTAAAAATCGATGTTCGGCCGTTTTTTAGTTATAACACTAGTTGTGGTTATTGCGATAATCATTGGGTCGGCCGTAACTTCACCATATTTTTGTTGCTATCGTTAACCAGCTGTTGCAATTGCCGCTTCTCTGGTGACATATTGGCGTGGCGTGCTTATTAATTGACAATTCGTGCTACATACATCGAAACACTTATACATTTATGCATTTTGTTCATCACTGTTGCTGTTTGTTTTGAAGTCTCGTCACAGGCCACACAATTTCGTATGATGTTGTTGTAAACACTTTTGATTGCATTTTTATTGAAATGCTTTGATTTTTTTGTTTTTCTTGTGTGCGTTTAGGTTCTGCTGCACGCGACTTCAATTGTTTGAATAATAAAATTTAATTTGTTGTTGTTATTGACAGAAAATTTAAGTCATATTCCGAAAATGTAGCTAGAAATGATGAATAACTGTAAAAACTAATTATGTGGAATATATCCAATATAGACAGAGTTGTTGAAGAAAGCGCGATGCTTTCCTCGAAAAGTTATCATCTTGACCTTTGACCGCCTGACCTTAGTAACGAGTTTAACTATACTCGTATGCGTACGAAAGATGCAAACATTTTAAATGGTACTGATTAATGATTTGGTTCATTCCGTTCGTTTCTTCATTTCTATTATGGGCGAAAAAATCGAAAAAGTCAAGAAAATTGTATCCGACACCGTCGTGGATCCGATTTGGGTGTTTCGCTCGGAAAGTTATGCGCGATGGTTTGAAGGTGAGATGAGTTTGAGCGCGCCTTCGGTGGAATGCGCTGAATTTTTTGCACAAACATTGAAACGAACCAACACGCATTGAAATGATGCTCCTCGTAAGAGCCAAAATCCAAAAGTCCACGACAAAGTCGTTCAAGAATTACTGTCTTTTCTATCATTTTCTTTGATTGCCGTGAGTTCCTTTCCAAATCCGCCGGGTCAAACAGTAAATAAGGAATATTATGCGAACGGAAAAGAAATAACTCGTGGTGACCTCCAAGTAGCCTTGTGAAACCATCACCACTCACCGCGGAACTACCGTCAAGTATTACATCGCGGAGAGGGAGGCGATTAGCCGTCGGTGCTGTATCTCATCTCTTTCATAGTCTCGACCACTAAGTCGCAAGCCGCATTCCATTTTTCCTTCGAGCGCAACATTTGTTGCACGGATGTTTCCGGCGAAGGAGGTTTTCTAAAAGCTCTGTGGAGTTTTTCTTTTGCAAAATGGAAGCGTCACAGTAATCGCAATAGGGATTGTCGTGGTGGTTGAACTTTTGTAAATACATATGCTTTGAAGCAGCTATGCCCACTCAAGAACTGGGTCAGGTGAAATACCATTTCTCCATGCGGTCTTGTTAGCTTTAGGTTGGGAATGATTTGGTTATGGCATAGATCTCAGCTTGAAATATGCTACAGGGACGCCTGAAAGACTCTTGGTGATCAAATTGCGGGCAGAACGCAGTCGTTCCGTCATTTTGGATCCATCTGTAAAGAAGTTATATGCATAGCGATCGGATTCTAAGCCCTTTCACCAGCCATTCTGTTCTATTACAAGATCAGTCCTTTAGCCAAATTTTATATGTGGAATAACGTAGTTTGGCCTTACGTTTATGTTCTGTATGTTACTGTGATCGAAAAACCATAACGCATTAGAAGCTTTCTTCGCTCAAGGACGGAGTAGGTGCAGGGATTTGTTGCGCAAAGCAGGACATCAGGCGGTCAATTAAACTCCCTGACCATTGCAGTATTTTTCCAGCAGAAGTCTTTTTGGTAGGAAAGGCTGCAGAAATAGCACTAGCTAGGACATCGAGCAACTCCAACATAAATATATACTTGGACAGTCAAGCGGCACAGAGGCAATCAATTCATATAAAATTTCATCTCAAAACGTTCTTAGGGCCAAGGAAGCCATAGAGAGACTAGTCGAAGACAGACGGTTACACATCTGTTGGGTACCTGGACATAAGGGCATTGCAGAAAACGAAATTGTAGATGAGATTGCCAAGAACTCTGTTTACATGCCATTTGGGCAAGACATACTGAAACCTTTAAATAGGGTATACCAAAACACGGATTGACAGGAGGTGGAATAATCTAGCCACTTGTAAAAACGAGAAAATCATGTGTCTACAGAATGCAGATAAACACGCCAGATTCGTACTAGCCCTATCTAGAAAGGAAAGCAGAACTATCGTAGGTATACTGACAGGCCACAATTTGTTAGCGCCACACGCATACAAGATGGGAATTGCAAACAATGATAGCTGCAGATTTTGCAATGAACTATGATGATTTCACAATGAACTACCTTCTATGTTCTTGCCCTGCATTAGCTAGAACTCGAATGAAATGCTTAGGAGCTCTACAATATGAGAGGTTAGAATGTCTCTCGGGGTTAGAGCTTCAGAGCTTACTTACATTCGCAATAGACGCAGGCTTATGACAAGAAGCCTTCTCTTCTTCTTAATTGGCGCGATAACCGCTTACGCGATTTTGGCCGAGCTTAACAAAGCGCGCCAGTCGTTTCTTTCTCGTGCTAACCGGCGCCAATTGGACACACCAAGTGAAGCCAAGTCCTTCTCCACCTGATCTTTCCAACGCAGAGGAGGCCTTCCTCTTCCTCTGCTACCACCAGCTGGTACCGCATCGAATACTTTCAAAGCCGGAGCGTTTGTATCCATTCGGACGACATGACCCAGCCAACGTAGCCGCTGGATCTTTATTCGCTGCGCTATGTCTATGTCGTCGTAAAGCTCATACAGCTCATCGTTCCATCGCCTGCGATATTCGCCGTTGCCAACGTGCAAAGGTCCAAAAATCTTACGCAGAATCTTTCTCTCGAACACTCCAAGCGTCGCTTCATCGGATGTTGTCATCGTCCACGCTTCTGCGCCATACGTTAGGACGGGCATGATGAGAGTCTTGTAGAGTGTTAGTTTTGTTCGTCGAGAGAGGACTTTACTGCTCAGTTGCCTACTTAGTCCAAAGTAGCACTTGTTGGCAAGAGAGATTCTACGTTGGATTTCAAGGCTGACATTGTTATCGGTGTTAATGCTGGTTCCTAAATAAACGAAGTCTTTTACAACCTCGAAATTATAACTGTCTACAGTGACGTGGGAGCCGATACGCAAGTGCGCCGACTGTTTGTTTGAAGACAGGAGGTACTTCGTTTTGTCCTCGTTCACCACCAAACCCATTCGCTTTGCCTCTTTATCCAGTTTGGAGAAGGCAGAACTAACAGCGCGGTTGTTAAGGCCGATGATGTCGATATCATCGGCATACGCCAACAATTGTACGCTCTTATAAAATATTGTGCCTGAGCGATTAAGTTCTGCGGCTCGTACGATGCTCTCCAACATCAGGTTAAAGAAGTCACACGACAGCGAGTCACCCTGTCTGAAACCTCGTTTAACAGACAAGAAGCCTACTACAAGGAAATGTAAGGGTCAAGCTCCAGCTGGTACCACTAAGGACCAATAGGTCTATGTGATGGCTCTCAGCCTGGCAGGTCAACCTAACCTAAACTTTTTTTTTGCTTTTCCTTTCACATTAAATTTCCGTCACATTTTACTATCTGCAAGAACCCCCTGTTTCGATGTTTTGAGTGTTAATTCAACTCCTCCAAGTATCAGTGGTGACCAGTTGGGAATCTTGTACTCTATTGTGAATAGTACTAAGTTCGTCTTATGTGGATTTACTTCCAGTCCGACCAATTCCATTCACTTACAGATTTCTCTGAGCGTCCTTGTGAGTAGTTCATTCATCGTGAGGACACTATCTGAGATGATAAGAGCCAAGTAATCAGCATATGTCGTCAGTTTTGGTCCACTATCCCCAAGTTTGATGCGAATCTGATTCATCACTAGATTCTATATTGCAGTAAATCAAAAATAATAATGTGAGTATCTCGATAATAATAATTTCAAAAAAATTTGGCAGTAATAATTCCCATCGCCCTTGCAACACAAATTTTGATTTCCGTCGATGGATGTAGTAGCTCTAGAAAAAGTTGATTATCTCATTAAGTTTTTGGTGGCTATTTATATTATTGAAATAAGGTAATATATGGTAACGGGCGGAATCTATAAATAACTATGTCCACCTTTTGTGTAACGGTAGTTTGAAAATGTTTGAAAAATGTGATATATCACTAAGTCGTGCAGAAAATGTGCATAATATTGGTAAAGAGGTGGATGTTGTAGACAGAAATTCGTTTATATAAATATTTCGAAAAAGGGCGTACCACTCATTTAGGTATGTACGTACGAGTATATGCATTACGTTGTGTTTTATATTGGTTTGATCCACAATCAATCAATGAAAGTAAAAAGCAGCCAAACCTCCAGATTTTCTCGTAATGGAATTTGGTAGAAGTGTCGGGCTTGGTTGAGAAGAGCTGCTTTCTCAAATTCGATAAATAACCACACCCTGTTTGGAAGGAATATTTTTAAATACCAGACAAGTTATATTACTGCAGCCAGACAGAAGAAAGTTGGTATAAGTTGAAAGAAAGTTGTGTGATTATTTAATAATTTTAATATAAAGATTTGGCAACGCCCAGTTTTAATTAAAATTTAGTATGCACGTGGCATTGAGTCTCGCCCATTCGTCATACTGATTGCAGTACCATCGCTAAATCCATGTGAATATTGAAACATTAGTGTGGTGGCCTGCGCTAAGCAAGGAGTATAACGTTAGGCGGCTAACAAGCGTACAACGAGCAGCCTATGAAATCGTTTCCAGCAGAGACACTTAATGCTATTCGCTACCAATAGACTCACAACTACGAATACCGCCTTTAGTAAAATAAGTTGGTTTTTGGAATGCTAAGATGTTTGGTCATATTTAGTACTACTTCAGTGAACCAATGGCTTACTAGCAACTCATCAGTTTTCACTATCGCTACCCCAGACTTTAGATTAAGGTAAAGATCCACAGATGAAATAAATGGCATTTGAATTCGGTATTCAAAGAGAATACAACTGCACTTTACCCTAACGGATCCAAGATGAACTGAAGCGTCAGCGCCGGTATACATATAATTTCGAAATACCTCGAAACTTCCAAGTCTTTTCACCTGGGGAATTTGAATATTATCTCTCAAGCAGAAGTTTTCGGGATAACGAAAGCTTCCACAACATATATTGGAAATAGTATGTGTTTTTTAGATAGTCAAGCCGTCATCTAATCCTTAAAGTCACCTATAACCAATTCAAAAATCTTCGGCCAATGCAAAGAAGAACTTAATGCTTTAGCGCGCATGATATACATCACTCTCTTCTGGGTCCCAAGCCATAGGAATATAGAAGGAAATAAGAAAAGTGATGAACTGGCAAGATAGAGGGCATCTTATAACGAATCCGAAGTGGTAGAAAGAGGCTGTCTTCAAGGAGTGAGCAAAAAGTGAGATATTCTCGCTATTGAAGAAGCAGACCGCTGACAAATGGACTAACACGGATACCTGCAAAATAATTAAACAAACGTGGTCCAGTTTCAACAAATCCAGAAGTGACGAGTTGATAGGAATGCCACGAGCAGATATATTAAGAATTACGTCAACAATAACCGGCCAGTGAATTTTGGGAGACCATGCAAGGAAGATGATGTGGCCGTAGATGTAAGATAGGAGCTCCATTCAAGAAGAGTACAAGGAAACAGTATTTCAATATCTGAGTGAGTGCCCAAGTCTGGGGGTTCTACGACACAGAATGCTGGGGGAATTGTCGATGGTTAACTTGAAAGAAATTGCAAAAAAGAAAATAGACGGCATAGGCAGATTCTTGGCCAAATCAAGATGGTGAGACTAATAAAAAGCAGGGGTTCTTCAAGTGATGCGTAAAAATGGCATATTTTGTGCTCCCTCAGAGGTGTTGCCACCTGTTAAGTAAAATGCACAAGTGTTCCAGCATAAGTATTAAGACAAATGTTTTCAAGAAAAATTCATTCAAAAAACAAGTTTATTTGATAGATTTGCCATCTGAATTTTGTTGCAAAAGTAACAGATTATCATAAATTTCACTTGAATATTAAGTTGTAGTATCAAATTAATTGTGTTGAAACAAGCTTTATTAAAAAAAAAATTGGTGTTGCCACTTGGTTATTATTACAAGATTACTAACTTAGGGCACATTTCATTTGAATATTAAAATATGAAAATCAGAAAAATACTGTTTGGACAAGCTAGTGTTGCCACCAATTTCTTAGATTAAAAAAAAATATTATTTGTAAAAAAAATATATATATACATTTTAAGGAGGTTTCGCCTATGGGCTCAATCTCACATATGGGCACTCAAGCATCCTTAGAAACTTTGAGTTCATCCCGTCGGCGACGGATCAGTGTGTACCCTTCTTAGTCCAAGCGGAACTTACTCCACCCATATTCTATCAAGGGAGGAGTGGACCGGGGGCAACAGCTGGGGTCAGAGCCTGGTTAAACTGTTCACGGATGGCTCGAAGTTGGACGGTAAGGTTGGAGGAGGAGTACTCTGCAAAGAGCTCCCCATCAAACTCAAATTCAGGTTACCGGATCACTGCAGTGTTTTCCAAGCAGAGGTGGCCGGAATCAAAGAAGCAGCTGACACGCGTAATAACTGTTAAAAAAGTAAATATTTACTCCCATAGCCAAGTGGCAATTAGGGCCCTAGGCTCTATTATGGTACACTCGAAACTGGTCAGGGAATGCCTGGTCTCACTTTCGATTGCATCAAAATTCTTCGACATAAGGATAATCTGGGTACCTTGTCAAAGTGACATTGCTGGAAACTGCGAAGCCGATGAGCTGGCCATCAAGGGACCTGGGGGGTAGTGTGCCCGCGAAAGGAGAGGATCTGAATCTCCTTGACAACCTGCGCTCTACTCCTGGAAGGATGGGTTTTGCACCAACTCTGCGAGCCCTGGGCAAGTACACGACCTGCAAAGTCGCGAAATCCTTCTGGCCACTTTGGATCCATAGGCGTTCGAGGGATATTCTGAGGATGACAAAATCTCAGCTCTCAAATTTTGTGGGCATCCTCACGGGGCATACATGCTGTTAGGTTCGGAATTACTTCGAGTCCTTTTTGCGTCAGCTGTATGGAGGATGAGGTGGAATCATCTCAGCACCTGCTCCTTAGCTGCCCCGCTCTAGCATCTCGGTTCTCACTTCTTTTCTGCGCCTGCTGCCATAGCAGGTCTTGATATTATAAATTTTATGAGCTTGATCAGCAGTATAAATAAAGTTGCAAATTAGTCACCGTTTATAGTCCACGAATATTCAACCCCCCACCCCTCTCCTTTTCGTCCTATCGTTTTCCTTCACCTTTTTTTTCCTGCTTGCAATGGTATCACAAACGATGAACCAAACATCTTTCGGCCAAGTGGGCAACCATTACAACCTAACCCAACCTAAGATAAATATATCTTTAGGTTAGGTTGGGTTGCTTGTCAAATAAAGTTTAGTCCAATAATATTTTCAAATTTCGTTAACATTCAAATTTAGGATATAAATTAAAAACAAAATTTAATTAGAGGTTAAGAGTACCAAACCAAATGCACCACCTCAATCAAAAAGCTCGCGGAATATATTGACTTCAAAGTACTTCTCAATAACTGCAACATACTTATGCCAGCGTTTGATCCAGCTTTCGAAGCTGGGGAGCTCTATTTGTTATTGTATTGTATTATTTTTTGGCTCGATCAAACAGAAAAAATCGCAAGGGGGCCATATCAGGTGAATTCGATGGCTGTTGGATGGTATTCTTTTCGTTTTTGGTCAAAAATTCGCAGATATTGATGGCATGTGAATGATGCAAAATCCATGAACTGTTTTCCCACAAAATCCTTTCTGTTTGCTATTTTTGCATACTCATCTAAATTTTATGGTGTTTTTACATTTTTCATATTTTATTAGGAACAAATTTTTTTTATTTGCCACCACTGGCGGGAAAATAAATTTAACTGCACTTAACAGAAAAGTTAGCCACAAGAGGTAAAGGTTGAGGTAGAGATAATATCATACAAAAATAATAAGACAATAATTTAAACAATAAATGTTTGTTTCATTTATTTATCACGAAAATTGTCGTTATCGTAAGCAAACGAAAAGAAAAACAGGGTTCAAATGATGTCAATGACTGCCGGTTTTTGTGAATTAAGCAAATTAAAATCGTTGCAGCATATAAAGTGTAAAAAGTCACGTGCATACTTGCATAAACTGATAACGCACGAAATTAGTAAACAATGTTACTGCTAATGTGACGTCATAATATGGTTTATTAACCGCAATGATTCAGTAGGTAATATAGATAACGGGAAAGCCAATAATTATCGTTATTCCCACTCATTCAGAAGAAATATTCGAATCGTTTGACTTCCTTATGCTTGCCATAACATTGGTTTTATGTGTGTCGAATCTGATGCCTGAAATTTAAAATTTAGTTTCCATTGCGATTTCTTTTTTATTGGTTTAGTACACAAATTTTCAATCTTCTATACTATAAAGGTGAATGTCTGTACGTTGTCCGCGCATCACTACGAAACGACAACACCAAATAACGTAAAAAATTTTATACATTCATATTTTCACCCAATGAAGGTTATAGGCATGTTTTTATGATGGAACTCCCTTTCCACAGCACCCAGGCCGCGCCACCACTCTCATTCGTCACTAATAATCGAATATTTGCTTGAATTTAATCTAAAAAATCTTAGTTTTTCCTATTTCCCACTATTTATAGCACACTCTAGACTTCATAATCCGCATAAGCTGTTCAACTATGACCCAAATGCAAAGTTCAAAAATGGCCCATGCATTTTCGGATCAAGCAAAGCAGAAAAAGTCGAATACATTAAGGCTTCCATTCGCAGTGCTGACACCAGCAAAACATCCAAGTGAAACCTAGAGTACATACCGTACCCACTTACAAAGTCTTATACCATATTTGTTTTTATTCGCCATTTCATTTCACAGATTTCATTGATCCATGTGAGGGTAACACGTCACTTTTTAGTTCACTTGTACTAGGAATGTCATGTCAAAAAAATTGAGCGAGTTCAAAAAAATTGCGTACATTTTTCTCCATTCTTTACGTTTTGCCGATCCAATTCGTCCCTATATTTCTAGATGTCTACTGATAACTTAATTACGTTAAATAGTAGGAGAGCTACTCTTCCGCTAACATTCATCTTTAATCTCATAAGAGTTTTTAGATGCTAAACAAATAAACAAATAAATATACGCTAGTACCAGTGATGGTCGATTTGACGAAGTGTTTTAAAAACTATGTTGTTTTATACAGATGAGAAAGTAAAGTAATGTCGTTTTATTAAACTTTATTAAATTTGATAATTGAGTTGAAAATGAAAATACTTTTCAGTTACATAAAGAACATAACCGTACCGTACAACCTGCAGCAGAGATAAAATGAGTAAAATGAGTGGCAGTTGCCGAACCGACAAACACTAGTACTCTAGGCTTAAATGCAATGTATGAATGATGGAGTACAAGATTGCGCCCATCAGAGAGGCGGATGGCATCACACGGCTGCAGTTTGCACTCTGATTTTGCTTTTGTAACCTTCTTTTTGACGAGCAGCTGATTTGTAGCAAAGTCAAAGTCAAATTTAGCCCGAAGTTAGCTGATAGATGAGCAATAGGTGGATGGTAAGAAAACACTTTTTTTTAGTCAATTTCTGATTAAGCATTAAGTGAACCGTCTGAAGATTGTTTGGAATTTTTCATAAAATTGGGGCCAAGGCGAGTTCATTCACGGTGGTGGCAATGCGTCAAGTCAAAATGTCAAAACGACAATGGGAGAAATTTGTCAACACTATTTTAGCTCATACAGTCAGCGTTAAAGGAAAATGTACGTCACATATTGACACCTACACTTGAAAAATGCTTTTTTTTTCTTCGTCAGTTAAAGGCACATCGCTGCATTGTGACTGAAGATAATTCTTTAAGTTTTTGTTGGTGCCCACATCATATCCATTTACTAGCATAAATATTTTAGGTAAAGCAAAAACTGTGAATTTGTGTTTTTTACCCCCGCCCCACCAAATTAATCAGCACACTTCCATGTATAGGGTGGGTCATGTAAAATTTGCTTTTTGAATCGGCTATAAAAAAAAACTAATCAATATTTTTTCAAACTTTTTTTTTATTTTGAAGATTGAACATTGACGTTTATGAATGAAAAATAATATCGTTCAAATGACTGCCACGACTGGCTTTTCAGTAGGCCATTCGATCAACCCAATTTTTAAGCCCATTTTCGATTGTTTGGGCTCCAATTTCATGAATGGCAACTTCGGTTTCATTTGTTTTAAAGCATCAATCGTCTCTGGATGGTTCGCATAGCATTTGTCCTTAATGGCTCCTCATTTTCCGCTCATTTTCGAAAAAAATGGCCCGATGATGCCGCCAGACCAAAAACCGCACCAAAGAGTGACTCGTTGTGGATACATTTGTTGTCATTTATTACCATTCTCAAAAAAATAAGTGGTTCAAAAAGCAAACGCTATATGGCCCCCCCTGTATTTGACGTTTGAAATTTATCCTCAGCTTTAAACGGCTTTTATTTCTCAATGTGATCTAATTTCGAAATCAGACGGGAAGCTAATTGTTTGAAAGGAACCGAATCATAAGCTTCGAAGCCAAAAATGCCCTCAAAACAGTAAAATACAGTAATGAAGCCATAGGGTTTATTGCGAGTAATATGACAAAAGAGAGCTGCATGTGAATTTTGAGCTGAAATTCACAGCGCAGCGTCGCAAAATGAAAACTTCCACCCACATTTTGGCTTCAACAAAATAATGGTCCCTAAAGTAATGCGTTTGTAGTTCGGACATGTCCTCCGTATAATGTCTCTAAGCAACTCGAACCACCATCACAATCTCCGGAAATGAACCCTTATTGGATTCTGTGAGCAGACAATTGGTCAAAATTGCAAATGTTCACTGGAGCAAGAAGAAGGACTTGGAACGAGAAGCAGGTAAGGCAAATTAAATGTCTCCAGACAGCTCCAGTATAAAAACAGGCAAGCAAAAGGTCAAAATAAAAATTTCCATTACTCAAAATAATTTTTTCTACTTAGTATTAATTTTGCGCCACCTTGTATATGCACGAGGCAACTCTACGAACTCCAAATTCAACTATGTATTATAATTTCTATGATATTTATCTGATATATACACTAAATTTTGTGACGTGAATATCTCTCTGCTATAGTAATTAATAAAACTTTCTTATGTATACTTTGAAAAAATTTATTAAAATTTTCTTCCTATAAGTTCTTAGGCCTTTATCTGTTAATAAAAAATAAAACAAATATTAACGACTCAATATACAAATATTGATTGGTATGGACATACAATTTTTCATTTTATTTCCAATTAATTTCTGCGTACATTGAATTTTGTGAGACACTGTGAAATGCGACACTTGCTCAGGTATTCCTGCACCACTGCCACGTTAATCGCTGTTTTGTTTTTTGCCACTTTCATTGTTTTGATATCCCTGGTTGTTGTTATTGTGTTCGTGTGTAGATCTCACCTGACTAATACTTGTTTGCTTAAATGGTTGCTTTCTTTTGTAATTTGTGGCTTTAACTGTCGCATGTTTTTGTGGTTTTGTTTATAAAGTCATTTTTTCGCTACGCTGCTAAGTGAATTTATTGTTAACTGATATTTACGTTGTTTTGGATGTTTTGGAATTTACTCGGCTTGACTTTCATTTTATACAATTTTCTTTTTTTACTTTCGGCTTTGGCTTTTGTTGTCATCAAAAGGCTTCTCAATAATTTGCAGGTAGTTGAATTTCTTCAAAAAAGTTTTGTGACACATCGCTTATGCAAGGTATCGCTGAATTAATCATACAATTTTGTTTTGAATAACTTTTTTAATAGATATATTAAGTCCATTGTACTACACTTGGATTCCCTTTTAATTTTCTTTAAATCTACCTAATCTCCGAAGGAATCTGAGTAGATCTTGTGGTGCCAAGGAGTCAAGGTGGTCGCTTCTTAACACATCAGTGCCTAAGACTTCAAGCCTGATTCGAGCGAAGGCGGGGCAGACGCACCGGAAATGGTCCGCCGTCTCATACTCCTCTCCATATGCTGGACAGAGTACACTGCCTGAGATGTCTACCTTTTTCATGTGCTTCGCCCACAGAAAGTTCTCCGTCATCAGTTCAACCAGCTATCTGCAGTACCTTCTGCTTAATGACAGGAGGATTGGACATGACAGGTAACATTAGTTTGGTCCATCTGCAGCCTCTCAGAGCCCATCTTAGCTAAGGAGCCAGAGGTCTCGTTACCACGATACCCACGTCTCCCGGAACCCATGTTAGCATCAGGCTATTATGTCTACCGACATAGTTCAGCCATGGATTTACAGGACTCGACTACCCCTGATGTGGTTGGGAGGCTGTCTAAGGTCATGAGCGCAACTTGGCTGTCGCTGCAGACACATATAGATCTGTCTCTTTATCTGTTTTCCACAACAAAGTTCATCGCTTCTTGAACCGCATACACCTCCGCTTGAAATACAGAACAAACATGCATTCCAAGAGCAAAGTGCAGTTTTGTCCTGCTGGATTCCACGTAGACTCCAGAGCCGAAGCCGTGCTCGGTTCTGGAGCCACCCGTAAAAATACGAAAACAGTGTTTGCTGGGCTCATTTTCAGAGTTTCAGGTTTGTTTTTTCAAGTACGACTTTTGATGGACAGCTTCTACAGGAAGGACTTGAAGTCTCACCAGGTGAGCACCTAACGAGCAATGTCTGGTAAAGATATCTACCAAATTCGAGATCTGTAGCTTAGAAGTTTCCTCGAGCGCCCCCGATATGCCCGTGCGCGTTCGCGCACTACCCCAGCGTTTTCTGAGTTGTCGCAAGACCCATCTTTTCAAGAATAGACCACAGGTTCTCAAGAAAACCCCAAGCCTCTCGTTTTGCGATGAAACCGTCACGCGGGTCTCCTGTTTAGTCAGCCAAAAGAGCCTAATATCGAAGTTTCAGATGCAATCGAGAGAGAAATCAAGCGATCCCCGACTAATTTCAAACGCACAAACAACGAGCCCAAGGCTCAAGGTCGCTTGGCTGCCGGAGTAGATATTCACGTTATTTACAATAATTACAGAAGCAAGCAAATAATCTATTGCTTCCTTAATTGCGGCTGCCTCTACTTGGAAAACACTAGAGTGGTTCCGAAGCAAAAAGTTGAGCTTGATGGGGAGCTCCTAGCAGAGTACTCAACGCACCAACTCTCCCATCCAACTTCGAGCCATCCGTAAACATGTTTGTCATGTCCTGTCTCCAAATGTTGCACAACGCCCACTCCACAATGCCCAATAGCGGTTGCCCCTCGATAGGCAATGACAAACCTTCAAATGTTTTTCTGCCATGAAAAGTCTCCTCGTAAAAAATATCTGACGTTGGTTCACAAAGGGAGGGGGACCTATAGTTTTAAGCCGACTCCGAACGGGATATATTTTTATTTTGGAGTTTCATGCACGGATATTCGAACCTACACGCACCTCCGAATGGTAATCATGCACGTACCCATTCGGCAACGGCGGCCGGCCTTATTTATTCATATAACTCATTTTTTTACATACTCGCATCTTCAATGAAGTTTTACATAATTGGCGTCACTTTCATTTTCAGTTTTACTTTGCATATTACAGCACTTTTTATTATTTATTACTCCAGTTTTCATTTGCATTTATCACAGTTTTATTAAAAACGCAGACGCTTAAAGTTTATTGGCTTTTGACACATTTAAAATGCTCCATATATGCATGTACGTATGTACTCGTAAGCATTTATTTATAAGCACGCTTTAGCTGTCGTTATTGCAATTTTTCTGATGCTTTACTAATTTTGCTTAAATTATTTAAAACGCTCGATTTGCATGAACGGCTTTGAATTGTCAATTATTTTGTTCTGAACTTTTGGAATTTTTACATAACTTGTTTTCCGCGATTCTTGATCCAGTGACACTTAAGCCATTCCTATAAGTAATGACGTCACAGATCTACTGACTAGCGCATAAGCAGGTATTTAATGATGCAATAAGCCAGCTTGCATGTCACGTTAATTATAATGTGACATAAATAGCAGTACGAGTGTTGTTATAGTGTCAAGGCACGCCTCTTTTTGCAAATAAATGCGAAAAATTGCATAACCGCTTACCGAATGGAGAAATAGTGACGTGCTTAAATCCACTGGTGGAACTGAATCAGAATAAAGAGGGTAAGTGTCTACTTTCTACAGTCCAAATTTCCCCATTTTGACGGCAAAATACAAATTTTTAAAAATAAAATTTTTTGAAAATAAATGCTGCCAATGGTGCAATTAGTAAATCCTTTATAATGTTTCTTTGTTCATCTGCGAAAATTCATCTCATACAAGAGCGATTGTTTTATCGGTCTTATCGTCAATTTCCGTGTGAGTAAATAATTTCCAGAAGTGTTGATATGGTGAGGTTATACTAGCTAGCCGAGGTCACGCAGAGACCATTTTGGTCCTATTTTCACAAAAATATGTATCGGTCAAGAAGCGCGTACTGTTCGCGAATGTTAGGAGTCGCTCAAGCTCCAGTTCAGTGACACATTCTAGTCCTTCAAAACAGAGAGCACCCAGGTACTATAGTCTAATTTTCGAGAGAGCCAGATAGCAGCATAGGAGATGCTCCAGGGTTTCATTTGTACCCGGCTCATTATATTTCCTGCAAGCATCGTTAAGAATTAGATTTAGATTGCAAGCATGCGCTACAAGTAGGCTGTTCCTGTTAGTGCACCAACTAAAGTTCTTTCCGTTCCTTATATCGAACGATATAACCGATTTAGGATACTTGTCATCATATGCGCGTTTACACATGATCCTAGCAACTTTGCTATAGCTTAAACTAAGCCATCTGCCATTCGCCTTTCTCAACATGTGCTCCTCTAGTTCTTTTTGGATTGTGCGCTGGGGTTTAAGAACCTGACACATTTGATCCCTTATAAGTCTCACGCCTTATTTTGCTATTTCGTCCACTATCTCATTTCCTTCTATGCCTTAATGCTCTGCAAAATAATTGGCGATGGTCTTAGTATTTCTTCGAGCCAGTTAAATTGGGAAGAAAAAGAAATCTTATATCTGAAATTCATTAGTTTCATTTGCTTTTCTCTGCCTTCGTTGAGCGATTTTTTATTTTTTGTAGATGTGTGCCAGTTAAAAAAATGCGTTCCTGTTTTAATTATGGCACGCAGAACGTAAAGCGAAAGCAAAGCAATGCACTCTTTTATTTCCTAAAAAAATATGGGAATATTTTTAAAAGCTATAAAAAAATTTTGCATAAAAATTCTGAGGATTAAATCATAAATATCAGCAGGAAACGGGGGAAAGTCAGCCGATTTAAGAATAAATTCGATGAAGAGTCGAAATAACTACTAAGGGCAGAAAAACGCCATCAAATCCTAAAGCTGGTCGTGCAAATAGTCCTTTCACTGATAAGAGAATTCAGAAAAAGGGAAGAGAATATTCGAAGTTATGTGAGCAAATTGGCAGAGAAAGCGATTTGATGGTTTTAGCAGCCAGCACTTCAGCGCATAAGAATGGAAATATTTCTAAACTTAAACAAGGTTCTCCAGCATTGCGACAAGATCCCAAATTATACTACTGAAAAATTAGCTATGTTTAGTAAAGAAAAAGGCTAATTTCATTTTCTATGAATGAAGCCTAAGTTTTTTGGATTTATAAAACAGTAGTACATACCTGATTATGCGAGGAGAACATAAAATTAGAAGTTGTACCATAAAACAGGGTGTCTGCTGGCAGAATCTATAGTATTATTTTAAAACATGGCGCTTATTCTGACTAAACTACAACACGTACAGATATGAAATATATATCAAAAGAAAGGTTTTGATGAGCATATTTCCGGAAAATTATAAAAATTAAAATTGGTTAATTTGTTCATGAAATATTTGCGTGTAAAGTTATCAAAATTTTCATATTGATAAAAGCGATGTCTATGCAAAGCGGGTTAACACACAAATATACGCATATATGTATATGAGTATGTTTGCTTTGTTTAGCTCCCTTTCTAATGAGCACAGCATTGTATACATTTGGATTCTCAATAATTGTTTTGCTTTGTTCTCTTTACTAATAAATATGTATTCATGAACATAGTCCCAACGGGTGCAGCGAATTTTTTTCAAAATTTTGTTGTGATGGCAATAATTGGTATGAATTGACAATTGACTTGAAATTTGTCAATTCACTTAAAACAACGGTAACAGTGTAAATTAGAAAGAGTTTTGGACAGACGCAAAATAGAATTTATTTTAAAAAAAAGTACATCCATATTTGATTTTAAAATATGCCTAGAGGACGACCAAGCAGAGTTCGTAGAAGAGTTCCTACTTTAAGTGGAGGAATAGAGCAGGTAAGTAAGTGATAAATGTTTGAAACGTCACTTATTGGATATGATTGATAGAAGCATCCACTTTTGTTTTCGTTCATATATGGTACAATTGAACTATTGTACAATATATAAACGTATGTATGTATTTAAAAATTTTGTGTGCGTTTGATCCTTTTTGCAAAACTCAAAATTTTAAATAGTTTTAAAAAATGAGGAGAGAGAGACAAATTAGTTATTTATTTGATACTATTTCAAAGGTTAACTGTATTTGTGCTATTCTCAGACAAATTTTATAGTAATAGACCATGCCCAACGCCATTTAAAAGAACACTATTACCCATCAAATCAACGAACTTTTTGACACAGATATACATTTTTAAGTGTTTTTTTTCTTTGTATTGTATTCTATGTGTGTACATGTATATTTTTATGTATGCAGCCATTATCAAATCATGTATGAATATGAACTTTGAAAATTTTTTTTTACCATCCTTCTTAAACTTTTTTAAAACGTAAAGATCTGTGAAAAAAAAAAGTGTCACATATGCTGGTTACTTTCCAAAGCCCACCCGATTTTCGGGGGTTACATACTAGTTAGGAATTAAAAGCTAAATTAAAAGAGTTACTAATGATAAAATTTTATTTCAATAACTTTTGCAAGGAATACTGCGCGGATTTTATTTTCTAAAAATTATTTCCTCTAAATGTTGATGGTTACGTTGAATACGAATACGTTGAATATGACCTTCGTACTCCATGACACTCGCTGAAGAAATTACGTCGGGATGTCATTATCCTCACGAACGATATTTTGTTTTAGTGCTGAGACGGGCGCTGCGATTTTTCATAGTCTTTACTTTTAAAGTTATAAAGGTAAGATCGGGCGACCTGGCTGGCCACAGGATGTCACTAAAACACCTCTTAGTTGCATAGAGGAAAAATGACGCAGTAACGCAGTATAGTCTCTGTGATCGTGTACAGTCTTTCTGGCGCCATCTTGCGGAAACCGTGTGTGTGTGTACTGAAGGAAGAATGTTTTCTTATTATTTTCAGAAAATAATCGTTCAGCATGCGTCGGTAGGAGACACCGACCGCAGAAATTGTTTGCCTTCGGCGATTAAAAAAAAATATTATCCAACTGCTCCACTGCCTGACAATTGGCACCAAAGTGATGAAGTGGTGATGTTTTAAATATGGGGTCTGTCCTTTAAGTGGCCAATAACGGCAATTTTGCTAGTTACACTTCCATTTAAATGAAAACGGCAGTGTTTACCGTACGAAGTCGCTAAAATGTTGACTAGCAGACATGTTTAGGCAAATTGGAATTGTTAGGTTTAAGCGCTTGCACGACGTGAAGTTATGAAGTATATGCAAAACCTAATTCTGCCACCGTGCACTCTGTATGTATGTCCTGCATACAAAGACGCTGCGATTGCAAAAAGTAAATGCGGACCTTGATTTCTGGTAGCTTCTGAAAAAGTGGTTGAAGTACCCACGAAGAACTTGTTGAAACTATATTAAAATTTTTTTAATATTGAGTTTCATGTGAATTCAAAGAATGCGGATATAAAACACACAAATGTAGATACACATACAGATACGGATACAAACTTATTTCGTGTATTGTTCCCCACATTATTTAGATCCGACATAAATATTTTTAGATCGGATAAAACTCGCGCTCACTCTTTATATGATAAGACTATATTTCCGTTCGTTCAACTGGTACCACAAGCTACAACTCTCGTTGGCTATGTGTCTACGGTCCAGCCAACCCAAATTAAATTTTACTAAAGGTGCGCCGGTATGTTCGGACCGAAAACCAATTAAAATGTGAATTATAAATTTCTATGGTAACCTCCTGGTGACACGCTTCGGTAATTACATTTTATATAGACTAACTACAGGCCTGTTTTTTATGTCGGCCGAATTGGAAGCGCTATTTTGAATTTTAGAAGCGCTAACTTCAGATTCGTAATCAGCGAGCTATAAAAGCCTAGGGTCACAAAATTCAAGATAATCCGCTTGGTTTTCTAAATATAGTCCGTCTTGTTGGATTTGCTATTTTTAGTTTTTAAAATCTAGTTTTAGATTCGTAATCAGCGACTCCTAAGAATCTTGGCTCACAAGTTAGCATTTTGAACTTTCAAATCTAATTTCAGATTCGTGATCACCAGCCTTAAAAAGCCAAGAGTCACAAGTTTCTAGCCATTCCGATAATATTTCGAATATTGGCCACTTTTAATCGTTTGCTGGCCCATAGTGTAAGTGATGCTATAAAAAAAATCTAATCTATGTATAAGCGAACTTCATAGGACGGAGCTGATATTCGTCGCAACATATCGCTTAGTAAATGTAATTAAAATGAAATTCGCATCAATGAGTTGAGAAATAAAAAAATATAAAAATACAAAAGCTAAAACACGAATCCCCAAATTTTTCGATTAATTCACATCACAGCAAAGTTGGCTGGGTCATGTCGTCCAAATGGATACAAATGCCCTGGCTCTGAAACTATTCGATGCGGTAGCTGGTGGCAGCAGAGGAAGGGGAAGATCTCCTCTGCGTTGGAAAGATCAGGTGGAGAAGGAGTTGGCTTCACTTGGTGTATCCAACAAAATCGCGTAAGTGGTTATCGCGCCAATTAAGAAGAGAAGAAAGTTTTAAATGTTATATTTATAATTCGCATGGCATTCGTTTGCATTTTCCTCTGACAGCTAGTCAAGCGAACTTTGTCCTCGCTTTGGTTTTGTGCAATCAGATATACTGCAGTGTGTTTTAATTCTGACAGCAAAATTTTCTTCGACAAAGTTTGCTTAGCGAATTGATTCTGTTTATACTATGAAGTAGATAGTTGCGACGTAGCATGTTGACACATTTCAAATGATATGGAATGTCGCAAATATAACACATAACTCCAATGGCGCTATTTTGCGCGTACTAACGTCACACTAACTTCATGTGCGATAATCATTAGCTCACTCTGTGTCAATTAAAGCTATTCGTAATATGAATACGGTACGGCCCGTGTCTGGCATTGGAAAACAAAGAAGGCATGGACTTCAATCCAACGATTCTCTTCATGCTTCTTGACTCCATGCCATCAAGAGTCATACTTGAAAAGAGGTACAGTGTAGTGTTGCCAGAGCCTCAATCGTGGTCAAACTCTGAAAATGAGCTCGGCAAAAACTGTTTTCGCATTTTCACGGATGTCTCCAGGACCGAGCTTCGCTCCGGCTCTCGGGTCTACGTGGAATCCAGCAGGGCGAAACTGCACTTTGCTCTTGGAATGCATGTTTGTTCTGTATTTCAAGCGGAGGTGTATGCGGTTCAAGAAGCGATGAACTTTGTTGTGGAAAATCGATGGAGAGGCAGATCTATATGAGTCTGCAGCGACAGCCAAGCTGCGCTAATGGCCTTAAATAGCCCCCAACCACATCAGGGGTAGTCGAGTCCTGTAAATCTAGGCTGAACTATGTCGGTAGACATAACAGCCTGATGCTAACATGGGTCCCAGGACACGTGGGTATCGTGGGAAACAAGACCTCTGACTCCTAAGATGGGCTCTGAGGCCAACTTCTTTGGCCCGGAGCCCGTTTTGTTACTCCCTTCTGCGGCCATCAAAGCCAAATGCAAATGGGTTACTGCAACCCACAAGCGAGCTTGGCAGGCTGAGAGAGGCTGCAGATGGACTAAACTGATGTTACCTGTCATGTCCGATCGACTGTCGCAAACCCTCCTGTCATTAAGCAGAAGGGAGTGCAGACAGCTGGTTGGACTGATGACGGGCCACTTTCTGTGGGCGAAGCACATGAAAAAGGTAGGCATCTCAGCCAGTGTACTCTGCCCAGGTTGTGAAGAGGAGGATGAGACGGCGGACCACTTTCTGTGCGTCTGCCCCGCCTCCGCTCGAATCAGGTTTGAAGTCTTAGGCACTGATGTGTTAAGGAGCGACCACCTTGACTCCTTGGCACCACAAGATCTACTCAGATTTCTTCGGAGATCGGGTAGATTTAAAGAAAAATAAAAGGGAATCCAAATGTAGTACAATGGACTTAATTAATGTCTGAGTGCAGCACTTGCTAGTTGTCCCGACAAAAACAAAAAATATGAATAAAACAAATATATTTACATATCCAATGATTAAAAAAAATCACAAAATAATAATAAATATGAGATAGAATAAACAAATTGAGTTCGAGAAATGTTTCTTAGTTTTCGTATGGCGAAAGAGCGTGCGGCTTTTCCCGTATTTTATACTTGTATGTACATCAAAAAACAAGAGGCATACAAAGGACTTCAAATGGGCATTGCTCATGGTGAAAAGATTTTAAAGGTGCACTCATTTCGTTATTTGGCTCTCACCGAATATGACAGAATCAACTGATGGGCTGACGTCACATGGGATGTGTTTACAAAAACAATGAGATTGTGTTGATGATTTACGAAATAAATTAACCAATGACACTTTGTTGCCGTTTGAACAACGCTTGATTGGACGTGTGTGTGAGTATCTGTACAATAATCGTGCAGAATTTGGCTGTCGAACCCGCAAGTGAAGTGCAGCCAAAGTTCCCCTCACAATTTTATTTGCCACCATAGTTAAAGAGCATACCTGGAAATCTTGGCTAAAAATTTTTATCATTCTAATTTCGTCTGTGGCATCTAAAAAGTTAATAAAATTTCAATCGAAGATAGTCTTATGAATATCAGGTAGTTAGCAGCTGATATTAATGACACGCTCGGATTAGTGTATGGATTGTGCATGTTGTTTTAGAACCACCGAGAGTACAGAACTTTTTTAAAAGACACATCAGTGAGGTGATCAAGGAAAGCTCGTAGCCCATAAAAAATGTCTTCAAGATGGAAGAAGCAATGAAATACGTTTTGGTTTAATGGATATTTGTAGGTATTAAAATAATTATTCGAAATGAAAAGAAAAACAAAAATACGAGTATATCGCCACGGATAGTTTCGAGGTGAGGGATTGAGCGAAACTGTTGTATTACTTTGAATACGGGGTTATAAAGTTATGGGGCCAAAAAGCTATAGAGTTTGTGGTTCATGGAGTTAGGGGTAATAAATTTCGTTTAAAAATCGATGAGCTGCCGGGTTTTAGACTTGAGATCATTTAGTATTATCGGTTTTAGTCGATTTTGGAATGTTTTTTAAGCTGGTGGCCAAACATTGATGTGCCGACCGATTAAACCGACCTTAGATTCGGTTGCAGCAAGCCGTAAAATGTACAATATACAAAGTGGCGCGAAATTAATCATCCGATTTTGCTTTGAATAACTTTTTTACTAAATAAAAAACATGATTTTTATTGATGGAAGTCTTTATTTTGACATATACGCGCTCCATTGCTTGTCTACCTTTTGACAAATGCCAACTATTTAGTTCACAAATGTCAAATATGATTGACGTACTGCGCCAATTGCAAAAATTATAAATCTCCCAATAGGATGTAGTCAGATTCCAAGCTCTAAAGATTTGTTTTTAGTTTTTATTTTTTTTTTTGTGAAGCTGTGAAGCATTTTCGTTTCATTGAGAAATGTTTGGTATACTTTTTGAATAAAATATACTAAAATATACTCGGTTCTCGATACCCCCTATTTAATACTCGTATGACTAACATACAATGTTCGAGCATAGCGACACAACTAAGTTTCTGTACATATTCGAGCGCATTTGTTGTTTGTAAACACTTTCAATTTTACTGCAGAATTTACAATTCCGATATGAAACGTCATAACGGCGGTAAATGCAAGCAGCATACCTTTGCACACATCCATACATATGTATGTTATATACGTGTGAACGTATGCCGTGTGTCGAAATGTGAACACATCAAGCGATTGCAGCAACACCGCAGCCGATTGTGACGGTGAAGGTTGACACTTACGAGCGTTCAATTGATCTGCAGTCCAACAATCAACAGGCAACCTACCTACGGACCAGCTGACTGCCTGCGTGATTGACGTGTTAAATTGGTTGCGTTGTTTCATATGCGATTTATGGCGCTTATGTAAGTGCGGGTGATAAAAGACACGCTACGTTTCTGCTGTACGAATATACAGAGAATTACGTGGATCTGGAATACCAGTACATTCAAATTTTGCCGTTTTACACAATTAATGATGCAATTGAACAAATAAGCAAAGGACAAGCAAGAAAGTGCAGCAAGTTCGCTTTCTTTGGCGTGAATGAAAAGTTAACGTAATCACTATTTATCGAAATGATGAAGTAATCGGCTATAAAGGTATATGCTTTCATATGCATGCTTGAACATTTTTATTCAAGAGATGTGCGTGATTAAATTAATCATAGCACTTACGTACTACCAGCACAATGGGGTCAAACATGACAATGTGAAACGTAATATGAATCACCTTTTATCTCAAATTTAAGCCACATTAATAAATATTACTCATTGTTTGAAAAACTGTCTCGACGAAATTGCTAAAGTGAATTTACCTAAACCATCAATATTTATTTAGACGCGAGTTTGCCTTTAATACTCGTAATGGTATGCGTTTTTCATTTGTTATTTGTTTGGTTTGATACCCATGCTTAATAGTGCGCTAGGGCATTTGAGCTCCATTCGTATGCCTACTGTTATACTTCTCAATTGAACTTGACTTAGACGTATAGTGCATCAATAAAGTTTTGTTGCAAAGACATTTTACTAAATGAGGGCGTAATTTCCATATCAAGATCAGCAGAAATTATAATATTTCTCTTTTTCCAATAAGAGGTATTATTCCCGTAAAAGATCAATGGTTTCGTTGCTTGTGTGGCACGTAGCGCCGTGTTGTTGAAAATAAACGTTGTCCAGATCAATACCATCCAATTCCGGCCATAAAAAATCGTTAATCATCTCTCGATAGTGCAATCCATTCACCCTAACTGTTGCTCCAGCTTCATTTTCGAAAGAGTAAGGTCCAAAGACTCCGCCAGACCATAAACCGCACGAAGCAGTCACACGTTGAGGATAGAGAGGCTTTTCAACAATAAGTATTGGATTTTTTGAGCCCCAGATCCGACAATTTTGCTTGTTGACGAAGCCACCGAGGTGAAAATGGGCCTCATCACTCAAGATGATTTTTCGATAGAATTCCGGATCATTTTCATGCATTTCAACGACCCAATCAGCAAAGACACGACTTTGTTGATGATCGGCCGGCAGGAGTTCTTGTGTTAACTAGACTTTATAAGCCTTAAGACCCAAATCTTTATGCGAAATACGGTGTAATGACGAGAAATGGACAAACCTGAGTTTTCTGCAACACTTTTGGCTACAACAGCAATATCTTCGGCTGTTCTTGAGCGACGTGCACGGGTTTTATTCTTCACATCACTACTTGTTCCAACAGCTCGAATTTTTTCACCAATTTCTGTATTGCGGTCCGATGCTTCACGATGACCAAAAATGTTCGAGTTTTACGAACAGTCTCTGCCAAATTTTTTATAGTGAATTTTAATAATTTCAATGCGTTGTTTAAGCGTGTATCGTTCCATTTTCATTAATGACGTAGTTTCTACTTGTCAAATATCAAGAAATGACAGCTTCAAAAGTGATATCTACCGAACTAGCGGGCTATTCAAAATAAAACCTGTTATTGGAAAAACCTTTAAAGAGTCTTCAAAAGACGATGTCGTTTTGAAATAAAAAATGTAAAAATTTAGATTTTTCAGCTTTCACTATTTCTATTCAAAAAACGGCTCTTAACAATTATATGTGAAAAATGGCGTCATTTAAATGTCTACCATGCGCACGTCTACAGTGAAAATGCAAACAGTCGACTCATAAATGTCCAATTGTTGACAACGTCGAGATGTAGGAAATCGGATGTCGATGATGAAGGTTGCTCAGCATCACTTTGCGCTACAACAGCAATATTTTCAACTGAACGTCCAGTTTGTGGTGTGCCAGTTCTTTTTCTATCCTCGACAGAACCAGGTTCTTGAAATTTTTTTACCAGCCTGAATTCTCGATTCGTTCGGACGGTTATTTCAACATTTCACACAAAAAAATTACGAATTTTTAGATAAAAGATGACCATTTTCATAATAAGTTTCAATAATTTTACTTGAAACATAAAAAGATATGCCGCCTAGAAATTAATCACTACTGACATCTACGCTTCACTTTTGAAAGAACCTCTACTTCAAATAAAAAACAACTGTTTAATAAAATTATTTCAAAATATTAAGTTGGGGAGCAAGTTCGTAGCGTTTTTACCGAAGACTTTTATTTAAACAAAAAACAATAATTATATCATTAAGTTAATCAATTATATATTAGCAGTTGTTCTGCTCTATTCGCGTCTCTCAACCAATTTTTGATGCCGTTCCGCCAAAAATTGTCTGGTCTGGTGTCAAGGAAGTTGTTGAGCCAGGTTTTAAGGACCTCTTTGTTATCAAAGGCAAAGCCCTTCATATGATTTGACAGGGAGCGGGAAAGATGTTAATTGGTCGGAGCAAGGTCCGGAGAATACGGCGAATGCTGAAGGATCGCCCATTCGAGCTCTTGGAGTGCGGCTTTAACGACTTGTGCAACATGGGGCCTGGCGTTGTCATGAAGGAATATGGTTTGACCATGTCGATCAGGTCTTTTCAGTAGAGTAGCTTTATTCACTCGGTGTACATGGGCAATGTAGAGCTCTTTGTTGACTATGGCATTCTTTTCGAGCATTTCCCGGTGCAGCATGCCCTCCCAGTCCCAAAAAAAACACATATTATGAGCTTCTTTGGATGAAGATCCGGCTTGACTCTCGACTTTGGCGTATCTCCTGGAGCCACCCACTCCTTCCTGTATTTCATATTGATGTACAGGCACCATTTATCATCTAGCGTGAGCATTTGGTACAAAAAGCACTGTTTATGACCACGTATTGCTCGATGGCGGTCGAGATGCTGAGAAGCTATTCGAAGGCGCCTTTCTTTGTTGTGTTTTTCGTAGAGCTCGAGAGGCTCCCAGGCTTTCAATTTTTCGGTAAATCCCATTGAATGCAGGTGATTGAGAATAGTTTTATGATTTCTTCCGCCAATTCACGATTGGTTTGGCGACCATTCTCCTTCAAAAGTGATTTAAGACGTTCTTCATCGAATTCAGAAGGCCTTCCACTGCAGGACGTGTCATCGACGTCAAAGTCGCCATTTTTTCACATTGCAAAGCATTTCCGTGCTGCAGACTTGCCTATGACACCTTCTCCATACACGTCACAAATGGCCGGGTTGCTACGGCAGCTTTTTGATCTCGATGAAAAGCAAAGAAGAGCAGGTGTCAAAAATGTTTACTTTTGCCTCCTGGGTATTCCATTTCTAAGCCTCAAAACTAATAAAAAATTAAATAACTCAAAAATATAATTACACTATATTAGTTTTGTAGAGCAGAAAGAGCTCTATCGAATGAATACTTACCCTTGGCCAAGCAGCGAGAAAATATTAAAACACTATGAACGTATTCCCCAATCCCATACTTTTGACATAATTTTAATATTCCTGAAATAAATTAAATAAAAAAAAAATAAATGTGTTTCACTCTGCAATCGATTTAGAACCTTCAATGATTAAAACTTTGAGATTTCACTGAAAACAACTGCCGGGTATAAAAACTTTGTATCAAATCGAACTTAGATGCACCTTTATTTATTTGTTTGCAACGTTAACTTCGCAACCGGTTAATCTAACAAACGGATTTTGTTTATTTTATTTATTTTCTTCAGTGTTTATTTTGTTCTTTGCGTTCGTGTCTGGAGTAATTGGCATTTGCGCTCATATATTTACTGCAAATGTTAACATTTCAATCAGTGAACTCTTCAAAGCATATTTGTGCCTTCCGTTTTAATTTTGGTGGGGTTCTTAGCACCTGAAAAGCATATATTTTACGTAGTATAGTAAACAAACTGGCGTCTATTTTTTCTTAATGACTGAAATTTTAAACATTGCACACTGGACTCAATTCTTATTTTTTAGACACAAATTCGTAGAAATGTTGATACAAATTATTAAAGATCGCATCTTTATTGTTAGAATAGTACTGATTTTTCTATTTCATAATAGAAAATAGGAATTTTGATATTTTAATTGAGTTTAAGAGAGAATTTCAATCAACATTTCCAAAGGTGATAAATCTTTCTTCGATGATTGGTGCAGTAACCAACCAAGCTGCATATTGTAGTCAAGTACTCCAGCCATTATCCTTTTCCGAGCTAACTGCTCTTAATTTTCCTAATGCTGCGAATATTCGGCAGGAATGCAAACATTTATCACCGAAAATCTTACATCAACACGGGCGGCAGGCACTTGACGGATATCATCTTTTCCACTTAACAGAAAAAATTCTAAAAGTGCAAGTAAAGATTTTCAGCTCTCAAAATCATTTTTGTTTTATTTGTTTAAAAAAGTTTTACAAAAACAAAATTGGATCGATGTAACGGGCGAGAAGATGGATTTATAAAGTGTGGCATTCATTGGCCGATAGAGAGTTTTATTCCTCAATAAAACGTAATAATTATGGGCGAGGGATATTCATCTCTTCAAAGACATGGCCTTTATACGATTCCCGATGCCATCGCTACACAGTAGAAAAATCATTCTTGTCGTTTTACTTTGCATTGAATGTGCGACCAAGTACATTTTATTGCACTGATATCTTAAAAAGATTATTTCTTAATATACCCGTTAGGAACTTCCACTATTTGGACAATATTATAACTCACAGTTCCAAACTTTGTACAAAATTCTAAAAAATTTAGCAAATTTCTCTATAGCCATTTTCCCTAGAGCCATTTTGTAAGAGTAACTCCTAGTAAAGAGTAACTTTTCATCTCTTATTCAGGAAGTGGAGCAAAGACAAGAAAAATCATACTGAGACAATCTACAAAGTTTATTGCAATCGAAATCAATGATAGGTAGTTTAAGTTAAGGGGGGAGCCTGCTTTAGAGGCTTCAAAAAATTGTTTTTTTTTTTTGCATAAACTATCCAAAAATGTGTCCTCAAAATTTCAGAAGCAAATTCAAAATATTTTCGGAGTTACAGAAGAAATTGTGAGCAAGCATCGAGCAGATATACGAGCGGCCTGTATATATACAAACACATGGACGCGCGATTCCTCGGTTTTTTACTTTTATGATTTTTCCTAACTGGCGGGAATGATAGGGAAAAAGTTAAACGTCCTATCAAAACGAGATAACATTGATTGTATATGGAATTAAATTCTCTTCTAGTTGAACCCAAAAAACCTTAAGAAAATTATGGTTAACCCACATTTTAAACAATCTAAAGTGAATTGGTTTTTCCAAAAAAATTATGTTTTTCTAATTAGCGAAAAATTGTTGAATTTCTCACTTTTTGTTTTCTTGGTTTAACTAGAAGCTATACTATACTAAAATAAAAAAATTTTTGGGTTTTTGGTTTGAAATGAAAATCGCAACCTGCATCTTTCCCGCCGCACGTCACATGCACATTTTAATGAAAAAATTTGAGAAGACTGTTGAAATATATAGCAATAAAACCTGAAAGTTTCGTTTCAATCAAATATTTCTTCCCGTCCCAAAATAATCCACGAAAAAATCGATTTTGTGAACCCTCTAAAACCGGCTCCCCCCTTAAACCGATTTAAATATTGTATGAAATTAGGTACGAATAATTTTAGAATCAACACACAAATTTTTGCAAGGCGCTGTATATGGAACTATCATCTTACTAGCCTGGGAATATACTCCAATATAGTGCGGATTCTGAAGTTAAGAAGATGAAACAAGTACTGACAAGCGGCACAAACACCTGGGTAAACATATTTTACAAGAGGAAAAAATAAAACTCAATAAAATAAGAAAAATACGAAAATTTACAAGATGAAGTCCAAAATAAACCAGACTGGCGTCACAAAAATGTTTTTGATGACTCCAACTTTTTAATGAGTTAATGCGTTGGAAGTTACATTCCTAGCTGACTTCCAGTGAAAGCTTACTGACACTCGGTTTAATGGAAGCGAAGTTATTACGTCTAAAGTGTCAGTATGTTGGTGTCATCGGTACAAAAATGACTTTCGAACAAAGAGCTAATATCAAATCTTGTTTTAAAATCGGTAAAACGTTTACCGAAACATTTGAATTCATGAAAAAAAGTTTATGGCGATGATTGTCTATCTCGTGCCAGAGTTCATGAGTGGTTTACACGTTGTTAGATGGCTGTGAGGACATTAATGTCAATGAACACACGGGCCGCCCAAGTCAGTAATCACCGAACACTTCATCGAAATTGTTCGCAAGTTTATCAAACATTAACCGAAATCATCGTTGAAATTCATGGAATCGGAGTTAAATATCTCCAAAACATCGATTTATCGCATTTTAACAGATCATTTGGGCTTACGAAAGGTCTATGCACGTTTCATTCCGTACAAGTTAGCTGAGGACCAAAAATTGCTCAGATTTTAACATTCGAAAGACCTCATTAAAAAGGCGAGAACTTCCTTTACAACATTGTAAATGGTGATGAAACGTGGGGTTTTCAACATGAACCTAAAACTAAGTGCCAAAGTGCCAAATGGAAGGCGCCAAACGAACCAACACCCAAAAAATCACGTTTGGAAAAGACTTTTGTCTCAAGTCACTGCTCATTTGTTTTTACGATTACAAGGGAATTGTTCACAAGGAGTTCGTGCCAATGGGTCAAACCGTCAATGCAATTTTCTGTTTTTCTGGCGTTTTGAAGGGCTTGTAAATCTTTCAGATCGCAGTGCTAAGTCCCTTCATAATAATTTGTAATAATAATCTGAAGCTTTAGAAAATTTCTGGGTATGCAGTTGTAAAGGTCATTCAATTTTAGGTTAATAGTGTATGCATTTTCAGGCGTGTTGATTTTTAATTTTTTTTTTTTTTTTGTGTATAGTGTTGGGGATTGTTCTCATACCCTATGACCTGAAAGTGCCGGGAATGTTTAAATAAAACCAAACAGAGTTAAATTTCAGGCAAATTTATTTTATCTACTTCAAAATATGACCCATCTGAAACAACACACATGTGACAACGTTTAAACCAGTCCTCCATACCTGGTAGGCCGACAAAGCGATGGCCTTTAGTCCCTTCTTCGCATTCTCTTTGATCTTCTCTATCGACTGAAATCTCCTTCCACGAAGTGGTAACTTAAACTTGGGAAACAAAAAGAAGTTGCACGGGGCCATATCAGATGAATGCGTTGCTTGGTCGATGGTATTTACTTGGTGTTTGGTCATATAATCCAGCACATTTTGGGCACGGTGCGATGGCGCGTTATCATCATGCAAAATTCAATAATTGTTTGCCCACATTTCCGGCCGGCCAGGCAGACACTAACGATCCGATGGCGCTAAAAAGTGGCTTACCGTCCTATCAACATAAGAAAAAAATATGGACCGATTCCCACGTGCACGGTTCGTTTAAATTAGACGTTCCCGGTATTTTCAGACCATAGGGTATAAAGAAAATGTTTGGCTCTTTGAAGCCTTTGGTGCGTTTAGGTAAGCGATTAGCAGGTGTCAGAAAAAAGTGAATGGCAGATCATTTTTTAAACAAAAATACTAGCAAAAATTACTCAATACATTTGCATTCAAATTTAATTTATGTTCACATGTACAGTCATGTGAAAAATAATAGGGACACACAGAATACAAATAAAACCATTATTTTCAGTTATTTCAGGTTAGTGTTTTATTTTTAAATAGGCCAATAATATAGTTTAAAAATAATAAAATAAAATACTCAAATTCTTTACAAACAATAAAAATAAACAAAATTTTAAAAGCTGAAGTTATTTCACGCTGTAAAAAAAAATAGGGACAGCTACAAAAGTTCGACATTTATAAATTATTTGTAAATTAAATTATTTTCGCTTTTTAATATTTCGTTGCACAGCCTTTGCTTTGTATAACAGCCATGCACCGTCAAGACATGGAGTCTACCAACTTCTGGCATGTGGCCTGAGGAATACTTTCCCAAACTTCCTTTATTATTAACCAGAGTTGGCATTTGTTGGTCGCTTTTTCCCCCTCAAAGCTACCTTTACATGTTGCCACAAGTTCTCAATGGGATTTAGATCCGGTGATTGAGAAGGCCAATCCAGTATGTTTATTTTGTTATTGGTGAACCATTTCTTGGCCAGCTTCGATGTGTTCTTCGGATCGTTGTCTTGCTGAAACACCCATCGAAGTGGCATATTATCCTCAGTATAAGGCAGTATTACCTCATTTAAAATAGTACAATAAGTCGCAGCGGTAATTTTCTCCTCGATTCGGTATACCGGACCAACACCTTGGTAGGAGAAACATCCCCATATCATAATTGAGCCTCCACCATGTTTAATGGTTTTAATTGTATATTGCGGTTTGAAAGCGGTGTTCACTGGCCTGCGAACGTGTTGGGAACCACAGTCAGGGTAAAACATATTAAATTTAGACTCATCCGACCACAGGATATTCCGCCATTTCTGCACTGACCAGTTGATATGCTTGTTCGCAAAAAATTTTTGTTTTTCGCCTACGTGTTTCTCTTAGAACAGTTCAATATTTCGGCTATATGTCTATATGAAAATTCCTTTTTTCGCAATGCTTTTATCTGCTCTTTAAGCTGGGCGCTGCAATGTTTTCCTCTGGTCATTATGGTTGCATAAATTGTATTATTTGCTTATCTCTTTAATTTATGCACACACTCTATCTTTTATATTATATAATACTTTTATTCTTTGTAGTTCTTTAAAATCCTCAGTATTTTTGAATAAATATTAATTTAATTTTCGTGGCCCTATTATTTCGCACACACTAAATTGAACTCACTTCACAAAATGTTCAAAAATTATGAAACGACGCAAAAAGTTTTTGCTTTGATAACGGTATTTTACTTCAACGGCATCCCAGCAAGCAATCACACAAATAACTTCGTACAATTTAGTAAAGCTGAAGCAGAGTTATGTGTTAAAATTTTTCAAAGGTCGTGTCCCTATTATTTTTCACATGACTGTATGTATACAGTACATATATAATGCATGTATGTAGTATAAATATGCAACTACTGATGCACGTAAGGCTACAAATTCAAAATTATCCAAAAAATTGCGCTGTAAGTTCTTCTTATTCATAAAAAGTTGGGTTGTTTTTGGGATAGAGGGTGTAGTCGTATGTCGATTCATGTAATCAGTTTGATCTTTAACATTGACAAACCCAGTGACTTTATTAAGTACTTCAAGATTGATGCTTTAAATAAATCAAACTGGTTATAAGTAGTTTCGGCTAGTTTGCTTTATATTTTTTTGCTTTGAATGAATTATGCCAGTGCACAAAAATTGCTTCGTAAGCGTCTAATTTTTGGTTTATTATCAGTATTTATATTTTTTATTATACCAAGCGTTAAACGGAGCCAAATAATTTTTTGTCTAAGCAAATTTTTTTCTTATTGTACAGCTCAAAACAACATGAATTTAATCCTTCTACTCTGGGTCCGTGTGAACAATGTTTTCGTGCTAAATCTCTCGAGTAAATCATTTTAAAATTTATTTTAATGTGATTGCATGATGATAAAATCAATAAAGGTAGGCAGTTTCTGATTTATTTAGAAGAGAAACTTATGAACTGTATAAGGCTTTAGAATAATACCTCTCTGATAAAGTATTTGAACTTCTTGTGCTTGTCTTGCTTTTTGTGCTATATCCACAAATATTGGATTTCATTTACTGCGAACTCGAATTTGTAAAATTTGAAAAACAAAAATTCCCGAAATCCATTTGTTAGACGATTTTGTAATAAAAATAATTGAACTTTCTCTTGGATCAACGATATCAGAATGCGACCGCAAGTCTTATTCGACATGTATAACGCCTCTCTGAGAGAGGGAGCTTTTCCAGAAATCTGGAAAAAGCTGCAGCTCGTGCTAATAACACACACATTCGGAGCGGCGCAATGATCAATTTTCAGTCTCGACTTGTGGAACATTAGTTATGATGAGGTATTCAATATAGAAATGCCCGATAGTACCTTTCTAATCGGATACGCAGTCGATATCGCAGCAGTCATCACAGCAAAAAACTTTGAAAAAGCTCGTAAAAACTTAAACAAATTATGATACGAACACAAACGTGGCTAGATTCACGTGGTCCCAAATTAGCTACAGAAAAAACGGAGCTAATACTTCTAACCAAGAAGCAAATCGTGTTAGAAGTTAGCATGCAAAGTTGCTCAAATACGCTAACCACAAAAAAGACATAAGACTGAACTCAAGACTAACCTCCTGGGCCCAAATAAGGAACGCAGCAGAGAAAGATGACATCCCTACTCAGTAGACAAACGAAACGGGAAATAATGATGGCTACCACGCTCTTCGTTCTCTTATACGGAGCTGAACTGTGGGCAAATGCGCAAAAGCTAAAGTATCGATGCGAGCTCTTAGCCTCGGAACAACGAACGGCAGCCGAGAGAGTTGTGTCCGCCTACTGCACAGTATCAGAGCCAGCTGTTCAATACCGATCGACTTACTAGCTTTTGAGAGGAAAAAGTTGTGAGCTTTAAAGAAAGTAGGAATTGAAGAAAGCAGATGAAAATATATATATATATATATAATTGGCGCGTACACCCTTTTTGAGTGTTTGGCCGAGCTCCTCCTCCTATTTGTGGTGTGCGTCTTGATGTTGTTCCACAAATGGAGGGACCTACAGTTTCAAGCCGATTCCGAACGGCAGATATTTTTTATGAGGAGCTTTTTCATGGCAGAAATACACTCGGAGGTTTGCCATTACCTGCCAAGGGGGGATACCTATTAGAAAACACTTTTTCTTAATTTTTTGATCTTGAAGAAAGCAGATGGCTAGGCTAATAAAAGACATCGTCCCTTGAAACAGCAGAAAGTGAAGTCAATTTTTATACAACCCAAATGCTTTCAAGTCACGGGTATTTCTAAATAGTACATCCCACATGCATATACGCAGATACCGCCGAAGATGACGCTGAACACACATTCTTCCAATGCATGCGGTGGGAACAAGAACGTCGAACACGCTGGAGAATGCAACCGGTCACATAACCACAGAAAATGTAATCGACAAAATGCTAAGTAGCGAGGAATCGTAGGAGATCATCAGTTGTTTCGCGGAAAGAATTCTCCGGAAAAAAGCGGGAGCTGGACGCAGGCACATAGATATAGACCTTTGTAACAAGGAAGGTGGAACGACACTCTGAAGTAACGCAAAAGCGATTCCAGAGTTCCACGGTTCCAAACGAGGGGGAGTTTTTGAAACTCCGGACATACCATTGCTGCGATCGCAGCTTTGATGTTACATTAGGCATTTTAAATCCCCTCATCCGCAAAAAAACAAAAAAAACTGCGGCTGCGTAGTTCGCAAATGCCAAATATGATAGACGTACTGTGCATTTGTAAAAATTATAAATTTTCTCTTAAAAAAAGAGTGTAAGTGAAAACTTGTGTGAAAATACCAGAAATACCAATATCAAAATCTGGAGCTGTGTCGAAATACTCCTAGCATCTGGACTTCCGTAATCTATAAGTGTAATCTGAAAATGAAATACTCATTAAAAGTTTTTCTTCAACAAACAAATCATAGACTCATAATTTATTCACAATCATTATTTCGTCATTAGTATGATGAAATGCCTAATAAAACAACTGTCAGCTGAGTTTAATATTTTAATTACGGAAACCTTCTTTTATATTATCAGTAAAAAGTAAAAATTCATTTTATTTCAAACTTAGGGCGCCAATTGCAACGCGTCGAGTAATGCTAAGCCATACCTCCATGCGAATGCATAATACAACAACTACTTACATATGTATTCTATCAGATGTATACTATCATACATATATATTATATATTATCGTCAGATTATCACCAAGTTCGCATTAAGTTGCACGTTCTGCCAATTGAAACTATGATGAAATTCTTATCAAATTAAAATATAAGTGCAGATGCACCCCTAGATCAGCCGATTTTCAAGTGCAATTGCACTAAGAGGATAATGAGAGTAAAGGTCAATTAATAAACAATTACAAATACAATTACCTACTCCGACAGGCCTAAATATTCTGATACGCCCTATGAAATACGTCATGTATCAATATTTACACTGACAGTCATCAAAATCGCACCACGTACGAATATTTTTCTGTGCACTTATAATGAGAAGGTGATTTTATTTTATTGCCCCAAATATGGTATGTATGTAAAAATACAAGGAGCCGTAAAATTAATTTTGCTTGTGAATAATTCAATTTGCCACGAAAAAACCATCCACCGTACAGTGGGGATTTTTTGACAAACTTTGTTGAAAAATGGCTACAGGATCCAATTTTTGACCAATTTTAACAATTGAAATGCTTGCAAATGATTTTGGAAGAGATTGTCTATGCTCAAATTCCAATCTATAATCCATATCTATTGTAGCAAAACACACTCTTAAAAAAGTTTTTTTATGAAAAAATTCAGAAAAACTTTAAAAATAAAATATGGTATGTATGTATTCAAATTCGGTTTGACATTTTTTTTTATTGTTATTCAAAAGTAATACATCCGGGCAAGTACGCAAATTTCCGGCCCCTCTTAAGAGGTGCAATCAACCCCCAACTACCTAATAAGTTAAAAACCTTTTTTTTCAAGGACAAACCTAAAATATTCACCGGAAAAATTTCAAAAAATTTATATATACGTTTTTAGAGTTGCTAAGTGCGAATTCGTTATCCATTTATCCTGTCGGAGTCGAATTGAAGGGCAGTTCAAGGCAATCTCTTCCAAAATCATTTTCGAACATTTAAAAAAAAATTATTAAAATCGGTCAATATTTGCCTCCCCTAGGATTTATGAACAAACTTTGTCGAAAAACCTCTATTGTGTGCCGTTCGAAGGCGGTATAAATCTGGTGACGCACATCACAAAAAGTGTGTAAACGCGAATTACATATCATCAGCTTCAGGCAGCGTTACAGCTCGGGATGATCTTTAGCTTTATCAACTAACCGTCCCCAAGTCTCACAACTCCAGACAGCAGGCCTCCAGTTAGGTATTGCCAGTTTCTTGATGTCTGCGATGACGTCGCCGAACTAACGTTTTCTAGGTCTTCCTTTACATCTGGTGGCCAGTGCCAGTTGTAATTTAAGAAGGATTTCAGGCTGGCTAGAAAGCTCTGTTTGCTGTAACAAGTCGAACTAGGATGCGGTCCTGAACACTATTGTTTTTTTTTAGTAGTACCCCCAGGTACTTGAAACTCTCTACTATTTCTAAAACTTACTGTCCAAGAGTTATATTTTCAGGCTCCCGCCTATCAACACCGCATGACATTTCATTTGTTTGGTCTTATCGGCGTTGGTATGAAGCCCGACAGCCTTTGCTTTTGTTTCAATATTAGAGAAAAGTTCACCTATGCACCTTCGATTTCGAGCGAGGATGGCTATGTCATCAGCATGCGCGATGGCTAGATTGGAGCGGCTGAATAGATGACCGGATTTCACATCGTCCTTGATTGCTTAGGGCAAAGCCAAATTGCACGCAGTTTTTGATAAAGTGTCGCCTTGCTTGACGCCATTTTCTGTGGCAAAGTGTTTCGAGGTTGACTGTGGCAAAAGGGCTTTTCATTTGGTATTGTTAAGTGTGGCCATAGATAAGCGTAATATTTTCTTGTTTATGTCGAGCTCCGTGAATGCTTTAGGGATTTTGATTCCAAAGACGCTAGCAAAAGCTTGTTTGAAATCCGTGAAGAGTATAGATACATAGTAGCTTTTTATCTTGTTCAGCTCCTCCTTCGATGCCGTCTTTATCTCGTCAATCGTAGCGTAGCGTCGTCCTTTCACGGGCCTCTTCAGATTCGGGAACAGGAAAAAGTCACAGGGGGTCCGATCTGGAGAATACGCTGGCTGTGGCACCATTAGTGTGTTGTTTTTTTGTGTTTTTGACCAAAAAGTCGCGCACAAGCAACGATGTGTAAGCAGGGGCGTTATCGTGATGCAAGAGCCAATTTTTGTTCTTCCACAAATCCGGGCGTTTCTGGCGGATTGCTTAGCGCACAAATTACGCGTAACTTGCAGGTAATATTCCTTTTTGACCGTTTTACCCTGTGGCAAGAACTCATGATGCACATCGCCCCTGCAATCGAAGAAAATGGTAAGCAAAACTTTTTCAATCGACCGAACGTGGCGCGCTTTTTTCTTTCTTGGTTCGTGCGGCAGCTTCCCCTGAGATGATTGAGCTTTGGTTTCCCCGTCATATCCATAAACCCACGATTCGTCAGCAGTTATGACCCTCTGGAGCAAATTTGAGTCGTCGCGGACAGAGTTCAACACCTTATTAGCAATGTTCATGCGATACAGTTTTGGTACGAATTTTGCGGCGACCCGTTTTATGCCCAAATAATTGAAAAAAATCGAATGGCACGAGCCAATCGATATGTCTAGGTCCTCAGCAACTTCTCTAACGGTGATTCGACGATTGGCCAATACCATTTTCTTCACTTCATCAATTTTTTCGTCTGTTGTTGAAGTGCTCGGGCGTCCGGTATGCTTTTCGGCGTACACATCTTCTCAGTCTTCTGAGAACATTTTGTACCACCGATAAACGTTGCTTTGGTCCAAAGTAGCTTCTCCGTATGACACAGTCAACATTCGGAATGCATCCGGGCACTTAATTTCGTTTTTCACACAAAATTTGATACAGGTTCTTTGATCCATCTTATTGAATAGGTAAAAATCGAGGACGAGCCGAAACACGTGCAAGCAAAGCAGCTGTCAACAATCAACTGAACATTCAAAATGGCCGAACTCATCGCCATAAGTGCGAGACATTAGTACCAACATATCGCCACAAAAAAATCTAACTTCGAACATACGTAACGTGCGAATATTCAAAATTCGCGATACTTTTTGAACACACCTCGTATCTCTGGCGCACATCTGAGGCAGTTCGCCTGCATACTCGAGAATAATTTGTAGCAGTTGCTGAGTAGTATGAACTTGTGTATCGTTACTAGCAACTCCTTTCTCGTTCAGAGCTTTAAACAATTCAGCCGTAATGCCATCTTCCCCAGATGCTTTGTTGTTTTACATCTTTTTTTAGTTCATTTAACGTTGGCTCTGGCTCATAGATATCATATCCAGCTTAATTTTTCATATCTGCATGTTCTTCTGTTGTATTAGGGGTAAACAGCTCATGAAAATTAAAATATTCTCGCTAATGCTCAATTATGTGAGTCTTCTCAGCAATCAACTTACCAACTTTATTTCTACAAAAATTTACTCTTGGTTGGAAACCTTGTGTTGGCTGCTCTAGTTTCTTGTATTGTAGAAATGTCTGCTGTTGTTATTGCTGTGCTCGGCATTTAACTGTTTTTTGAATCTTTAAGCGAATTTTTCTTCTTTCCTCGAAATAGTTTGGTGGCCCTCTTTCTTTCTTGAGAGCAGGCTTCCAAATTACCTCTAGTAAACCGTTTGTGTAGCCTTTCTCTACCATGAATTTTAGCTGCATTTGCTTACTTGTACTCGGCATCAAACTTGTCTGAATTCTTTTCAGATTTCCTCGTCCCAAGATGCTCCGTCGCAGCCGTGGTAATCGCAGCTATGCACTTACCTATATACATATATAAATAATGAGGACAAAGTGATGTTAATTCTTTTGCGCAAAGTGTGAAACTTCTAAAAGAAAAAAATTCCATAAAATCTTTGCGAGATTATACTCAACAGCAATGTCAAAAACACACATATGTACGTCCACTTGGGCCTGGGCTGGGCCATTGAAAGTTTTCCACATCTAAAAAATACCCTTTCTTTCTAATCTTTTCTCTTGCTGCTTATCTATTTTAATTAATTTAGTTAATCAATCGTCTGATGTCAAAAGTGGGCACAGCTAAAAATAAGAAATAAAAAAAAAACCGAAATTAAAAAGTGGAATAAAAAATATGAAAAACGCACGAGCGCGTCAATTGAAGTGCCAATCAATGATTAAGCGGCAAACCAGTTTGAAGTGTGAAACAAAAGTGATACTTACAGCGATACGCCTTGCATCGTACAACTATGGCCGATAACAACAATAAGAAGCTGCGAAAAAAATAAAATAAAAATGTAGAAAAAATAGTATAAATTAAAAACAACAGGAAATCTCTATTTTTGGCACATTTCATTCATTTCATCGCCACACAGATTATCGAACTCGTCATACTCGTTTTTTTTTCGTATTACTTAAAACAAATAGCCGCCTTTTCATTACTTTGAGTTTTTTCTTTTTTTTTTTTTTGGGTTTTTGTTAACTATCTTACCCTTCCGGTCGCTAATCTTCATTCAAAATGTGATAGTTTCATGTGCAACAACAAATTTCGATCTTCATGCGCATTCGCCATCCAACGTGAATTGCTTTTCACAACAGGCGTTGATCTTGTTTCCATTTAAATTTCAACTTATTTGCTTATTGTAGTGATTTGTTGATATAAAATTACGAAAATAGGACAAGGCTTTATCTTTTTTGCTGAATTTGCATGCCCCCTGCCGCGTGCTAAGCTGCTGAAGCCGCTAAGTTGCTGAAGCTTAGTGCGCAATTTCCGTACTAGTTCTTTGCCACACAGAAGCACGTAAGTGTATGTGTATGTGTGAAAGTAATAGCAACAATAGCGATTGCGCAAATGATGCGGCGGCTGTTGATATCAGCGTAAATGTTGTAGAATATTTTATTTCTGCTAGAGGTTAGTTAGTCCAGTCATTTGAGCTTAAATTAGGTAAGAATCTCGGAATTCGAGATACCCAGCTGTAAGACTAATACTTGTATATTGACACCCTAAAAGTTGTCTCAAAACCTGCATATGGTTTTGGTCAGAGGTCACAAAAATCGAGTTTTTGCGCTTATTTTGTAAATATCTCCTTTCCCATGGGTTTTTTGCTATTTGTATTTTTTATCAATATTGTAGAATACAAAATTCTCTACAAATTTTGTTGAAAAAAAAATTTTTATACGGTGAACCGTTTTCGAAATAGAGGGCGGAGAGCACGCGGTCACCGGATCACTTCAGGTCAACCGGCGCCTCCGGTCGAAAACGTGCCATATATGTATACAGGTAGTTGATGAACTATCGATAAATCAATGATTATAAATATTTGTCAATTTTTATTAACTATTATATTATATTTTGTGTCAAGTTTTTTTTTCCTTGTTCACTCCTCTCGGGAGCACAGGGCCTCGACAAGACTCGGTCTTGCGTTTTGATTTCTGACAGGGTAGGTTATTAGCGCCTGCCGTCAAGTACACCCGCCTAAAAACTTGATCGCTTCGATTTTGCTGAAATTTAGTGAAAATGCTCTAAGTAAAGTCCCTAATTTGCAAACAGAGTGAGGAAATATTAGCTGGTTGTTGAGAAATAACATTTACTTTTTGTGTAAAGGCTAGTATTAAATTTACAGCCGTGAAATTTTGCTAGCAACAATCTTTGGGATCGCCGTGAAATGTTGCTAGCAACATTGATTGTCAAATGAAGAGAAACGTGAAATTTATGAGCAACGCCTCAGAATCAATTGGCGAGTTTTGGTAAGAAAAGTGCTTATAAACAATTTAGCACTCATAAATGTTGACACAAAAAAATATAAAGAAGATTTATTTAAAAATTTTGCGAAGATGTTTCGCTTAAAAATGCCATTGCTTAGGAGTATTGGAATTCAGACACTTCACTCGCAAACGAACTATCAGTTTTCGCTCAATTATAAATGACACGTGCATTTCAAATTGTGTGAAAAAAATGTTGCTGCCATCATGTTGCCACGGCGTGCACTGAGTACTACTTTAACTTGCGATACATACGAAATTTCACGCATATTTCATGGCAATGGAATTTGTATGAATTTTGGCAGCCATTTCACGTGAAACGCAAACTTAGTGCTTTCCTTAAGTCCTTTTTCGTTGAATTTTCAGTTAAATAATTTTTCAAAGGAAAAAATATAAAAATGTGTAAAAAGAGACATAATTTTTTGATTAAATTTTTTTTTTTAATTTTTTTCCAATTTTTGTAAATTTTAGCTTATTAATTTTTTTAAGTATGTTCTGATGGAACCTCCTTAAAAATTACATTTAGTATCTTACGAAGAGACCAAATTGCGTATCGGCACCGGTAAGAAAGACTCAAAAAATATATGTCGACTTTTAACTCTTTTTATATATCAAATAAAACCAAAATTAAAAAATAATGTTTGACCGTTGAGTCCCTGATAAATTATCCAAAGTTAAAAGCACTTTTTTGAATTTTTTTTTTTTTTGTGGCTTCTGATTTCAAAACAATTTGGTAACAATGTTTTCGAATCCCCATGAATCCAGTGATGCTAACTCTTTTCTATTCATAGCGGTCACTGGTATTCATAACTTTCCTACGTTGGATGCGGTGATAGGGCTGATTGACTTAAACCCCTATAAGATCAAATTAACTCCAGAGGTGAAACCTCTCGTCCGTTTGAGGTGTCGAAAATTTTGAGATGGCGTCATACAAAAGTGATATCATATTGCCAAATATAGGCGATTTGGGTATATTCATACACATACAAATGTTTGCATCTCAAAAATAGACCCATAAATTAAATACTTGCATATCACCAGCTGTGCGCACATAAACTATGCAGCATTTACGCCTTTCCGGTGAGATGAAACATCCAAATTTTGATATCAACAATTTTTTGATTATTTTAAAATTGACATCAGCCATGCGGTATTTGGCGGTGCGTTTGGGCGGCAGCTCGCTCGATTGCCGCTGTAGACTCGGTTACGTGGGCAGATATCTTTTTTTTTGTTTTTGTTGCTGAGTTTTGACGCATTTTGAGTGACGCTAAAAGTCATAGTTTGTAGTATTCCGCTGGAAAGAAAATATTTTGAGTTTATCATGGATAAATAAAATGAATGGATGATGCGGTGTTTTATTTTGGTCAACGCTTACGGAAGTGTTTATTAAAAAAATCAATTATTTTTGTTTGACTTGGTACGAAAATGCGCAATAATAAAAGTATATTTTTTAATGCTAAATACAATTTTTTATGTGATTTAGATGGGTGTGAATATAGTTTGATATATATAAATATGCATACAAGCATACATACAAACATACAATACATACATGCATTCTGTCAAAAAAAGTACCGGGAATTGTTCAATAAACGCAAAATAAATGTTTAACCATCAAAATTTATTTTATCGCCTTCAAAATAGGCTCCATTGGAAGCAATACATCAACACCAAATGCCAACGATTAGTCCAGTCATCAAAGCACTTTTTAAAGGTATTTGAAGAGATCTTCATCCCCTCCTTCAGCGAGTTCTCCTTAATGGCCTCTATCGACTCAAAGCGGCGTCCGCGATGTGGCAATTTATGTTTTGGGAAAAGGAAAGGGGGCTAAATCACCATGATAATCAAAGAAAACGAGTAGCACGACTTTCATTCTTGACCGACTTTGACGTGGTTTTTTGGCTCGCCATTCAGCCGCCTGTTGACTGGTTTGCATGGCAAACTCATATACCCACGTCCCATCACCTGTTATGATGCGTTGGATAAACGTTGGGTCCAAATTCACTTGCTCAAGCGTGTCTTCAGCCACCTTCTTCTGATGAATTTTTTGAAAGAAATTCAACTCTTGGAACGAGTCGAACCAGCACGCGTCTCATGCCCAATTTATGGTGTAAAATATTGCGAACTGATTCCTCTAAGGTCACGTGCTACCTCCCCCAAACTTAAATGATGGTCGTCTAGCACCATTTCCTTGACTTTGCGACGTTTTCATTCGTTGAAGACGTTAATAGGCGACTAGGTCGGGGCAAATCTTCCACGACTTCTCGGCCCTCTGCAAAAGTCTTATACCACTAGTAAACCACTGTTTTTATGCCCGTGATAAAGCACACTCGCCACATGCTTTTTAAACGCGCGCGTTTTTTAAATGAATAGTTCCCGCAATTTTTTGTCAGAATGTACATAAGTGTTTCTATTGGATTTAGCTTTTATATGCTCCATTCGGTTTAGTTTTTGTTGCGTGGTACCATAAAAATTATTATTTTTTAATTATCTTAATTTTTCTTCTTGTTTTCCTAATAATAATTTCAATCCGTTCTACCTATTCTATTTGACACACAGTCTCCCATATAATACTACGTTCTATATAGGCAGGCGATTATTGATTGGGCAGATGCATTAATGATTTGTATTTCTTAAATTAGAAATCATTTTAAATTTTGAATATTATTCTCTTTTTGTACATATAAGGTGGCACAAAATTAATCATCCGATCGTAAGATTTATAATTTTTACAAATGGCATCGTACGTCACTCATATTTGGCACTTGCAAATTAGATACCTGAACGTCGACAGATTATAATTGTCTAGGTGTGAAATTGACTCCAAAGTTACGCTTTGAAAAACATGTTTTAAATAGAAGCAGCGAAGCAAAAAATGGTACACGCGCTACTTAGCGAATTTTTCTGGCCAAAGATAACATAAAATTATCAACAAAATGGAATATCTCTTTCGCAGTAACAAGAGCAATACAAAGTTACGCCACTCAAATTTGGGGTTTTGACCTGTTTGATGAAGTAGATAAAACTTAGTTGTAATTTTTAAATAGAATTTTGAACTTGCCTAGAAATACACCGTTTTAATGTGTCCTTTTTGAAACTGGCTTTCCAAATTGTTAATTCTAACACATGGGCTGAAAAGTCCCAGGCCCAACAAAGAAAACACGTTTTCTTCTGTTCAAATTTTGCTTTATTCATCAACGCTTTAACATTTAAATATCACTTTTGTAGAACGGTTTATCTTTTGCCTCAAAATAGGCTTCAATTTCAGCGTTAACCACTTCATTCGAGCGAAATTTCTTACCGGTGAGCATTTTTTGTTTAGGTCAGCAAACAGCCAATAGTCGATGGGAGCCGAATCTGGCGAATACGATGGATGTGGTCGAAGTTCACTTCATATTAGTTCGCCATTGTTTTGATTGAATTGTGACTCGATGCGTTGTTTTGATGAAACAAGATTCTTTTCTTATAATGAATATTCACTGTTGATGTCATTTCCCTTCTTAATATAGTCGATGAATATTAAACCACACATATCCCAAAACATCGCGGCCATAACCTTTCCAGCCGATTGTTGTGCCTTAGGGCGCTTTGGACAAGGTTTACCAACTGCTGTCTACTAAAATGACGATCGTTTAAGTTCCAGTGTGAAATGGTGGATCCATGTATCAACTATTGTCACATATCGATGGAAAAATTCCGGGTTATTACGTATAAACATAGCCAAACACGGCTCAGAATTATCAAAACGTTCTTTTTTTTGGTCACCAGTGAGCAAAGGCGGTACCCACTTTGAACAGAGCTTTTTCATAGTCAAATGGTCATGCAATATACAGCCAACTCATTCTTTTGATATCTTCACGATGACAGCTAACTCACGTAACTTCATTTTTCCGTCACTCAAAACGATTTTGAGGATTCTTTTTATGTTTTCTGGTGGTACCGCCTCAGCGTTGTTGATTGGATAATCACTGCCGCTACGACCACATTTGAAGTCAGCAAACCATCGTTTTATTATTGCTTATGATGGAGCGGGGTCCCCATAACACTTTTTAAGCCATTGCTTCGCTTGAACGGTATTTTCCCCCATCAAGAAGCAGTGTATTAAAACGCGAAATTATTTTTGATCCAAAATAAAATTTGATAAAAATAACAGAAGTAGCGTCATTCTTAGCATAATAACTCACGATGGGATGGGTAGGTATCTGCCTTTTTAAGGTTAATAAGGTCTTTTAAGGTATCTTTAAGGCTACTAAGGTTAAGGTACCAACTGAAAAAGAGGTGAATGCAAGTGCCATCTATGTGTTAGGCCCGGGACTTTTCAGCCCATGTGTTATTTATGTAAATTGAAGAGTGACATAGATGTAGACAATATATGACCTACAAAAGCTTAAAAAAATCATAAAACTGATCATAAAACTTGAAATAAATCGCACGGATTCCACTGGCCATAATTTCCCATATTAAAAATTGAGTTTTTTAAAAGGTAAATACAGGTTTGATAAATTTGTGTTTGATGCAACAAATTAGCTCCTGCCCTTTGCATTATGCAAAAGCTCACCATAAATTCTTTCATAAGAGTTAGGGGTAGTTAGAATTTTCAAAAATTGGATTTTCGCTTTTTATATTTTCTTAAAGTATATTATATCTTAAAAATATTGTGTGAAAATTTGAAGTGAATTCGACAAACACTTTTCGAGTTATTCAACCATTAACAAGGGGCGCTCGGGTGCTCCGAAGAAGATAGCAAGACTTTAAATGCGTTTTTCTCAAAACTATGTTTTTTTGAATTGGTGATCACTGTAACTTAAAAACCGCTTGGTAGATTTCAATAAAATTTGTACTGCTTTCGAAAACATAAAAACTCGTATCTGATCGACAATTTTCTGTTAATTTAAATTGTTTCTAGTCTTGGGGTGTTTTCCGGATAACTGTAAAAAATAGTTAAGTAATTTTTTTTTAATACCTAGACGATGTAGACCGTAGAACAAATTTAAGAGGTAGCAAACATTTTTTTTTGGTTTTAGGTGAACTTAATATGCGTATTACCATAACGGAATCATTTCAACCACCACTGTATTTTTTGCTCAAAGGGCATACATTTTTTCTTGTCTGCTTCGAATTTTCCTGTAAAGGATTCGAATTTTTTCTCTTTATGTTTCAATCCAGAATCTACAATTTTATGTCGCCACCAAATAGCGGACAGTTTTTTTTTTTAGGGTGAAATGCATTCAGAGGTGTGCCTTAACCTGTTTTCTGAATTTGTTTCTATTATTTAAAGCTTCCGGTTTAGAGTGCATGTTCGAATCTGATAGCATTCAAATCAAATCAAATCAAATCAACAGGCTCAGGCTACTTTTTAATTTTATTGAATTTAATTTTATTTCATTTTCTATCATTTCTTATTGATTTTATTTGTCAGCCTTTGCCTTTCAGACAAAAAATGAATGAAATTGAATTTTTTCATTTCCTATTAATTTATTCCTTCTAATTTGTATAATTTTAAATTTATTTGTATTTACATATACATAAATCAAATAAATCCATGATTAATTAATTGGCCGTCTATTTACCCACAGCGCATCAGCTGTGCTATTTAATGAATGATTCACCCACTCACTTTGAGATCACCGAACCTTTTCACGCGATTGAAGAAACGTGATTTATGACTGTTCGGCATGTGTAGGCGCAAAGATGGACAGATTACTAGGAAAACAAATAAAAAACATACAAATGTATGCCTGAATGTATGTATGTACATATAAATCAACAGAATTAAAAATTTGTCCAAAGGTGGTATTTGATTGATTTAGATTACAATTGAAATGAATTAAATATAGGAATGCGTTACAAAAACAAAAAATTAGATTTATAAAAATCTATTTGCAATAGGTTTATTCTTACTTTTCAACTGTTTGCTGTTGCTTTAAAGTCATGTGCATGTTTGTATACACATACATATGTTTACATATACTTTTAGGGCACTTCTTCACATGAGTTGAGTTCATAGATGAGTTCTGAGTATTAAAACGGATTGAGATTACCCCTTTTGATCGATTGATTGACAGCTTCTTTTACATCAGTTGGGCATTAATTCAACATTGTGTCTACTTTGTGAATTATCTAAAGTCCAAAGTGATTATTATTAATGCATATAAAGGGTCATCCAGGTATCGGATTTCAAATTGAAATAAAACAAAATTCAAATTGATTGGGCAATCTGTATTATTTCTGTGTATACGCAAGATAGCGGAGAGTTTTGATTGATATACCACATACCCCATGCCTGATAGCATTGTGTATACGCATACCAGAGACCTGCATGGCTCACTGTTTTCTTAAGTTGTTCATACGCTAAATTTCTTGCTCACATTCAGTCAATTGAACCAAAATATTTGGTCAAGTGCAGTCAGCTCATACAGGCGAACGCCTAGTTCAGCTCAGTCAATACGTATGATCTAATGTCTTCGGCTCAAATCTTATCATTGAACAAAAAGCAGCATTGAATGAAATTAGCATCGGCCTTTGCGTTCAAACGATCAAACTTGTTCAAAGAAGTAATTGTCATTATTGTAAATAGCACATGTTCGAGCAAACGAGCGTTGGCGTACAATGTACGCTGTAAATTGCGTTTCGTATTTGAAAGGATTAGTTGGTTTCAGCAATGTTTCCTTATTTACATTATTTTCTTAGGTGTTTTATTATAAGTTTTAAGAAAAAAAACAAATATGAAAATATAGTGTTTTTGCTTTAAAATTTTGCTTTTACTTTGCTATCGTTAGTTACAAGCAAAAACTCATGCGGGATCACACGTGTTCAAACCGGCTCATTTGGCTCTATAGCCCTTTTATTCTTGCTCAAAAAAATGAATGTACAGCCGAACGAGCAAATACCCGAAACGGCTGCTATGAAGACGATTGGTGATAACATCGGAGAGCTAAAACGCAGCACATGATTTGATTGAGCTGAAATGAACAATGACAATAACTTATTTGAACAAGTTTGATCGTTTGAACGCAAAGGCCTGTTTTTTTGTTCAAGTGAAGCGTATGAATGTTTTACACTGAGCCGGTGCAGTTCTCTGACGCATACCACCGATCGCATGTGGCGTAAAACGCTTACGCTAAACGCCAATGGTTGTTTTGGCACAGATCCAAATCGTAATTGGGGCTTTCATTGGAATGAAGCTGGTCTAACCAATAATGCTTGCTCCCAATTATAAGGACTTGAAGCGCGTATTTGATGTATCAGTCGCTGCTGTGTCGAAAAGATATGGCACCAAATATACGGGTGGTAACGCGTATAATGGCATATATCCAGTTGCGAGCGACAGGAATGATTAAGCTTATGGTAAGTTGGGGGTACCTTTTTCATATTGCTTTGAATTGCGTCCTTCGCATTCAGAAGGCTGGATTGGATTTCGATTAGCAGCTGATCAAATAATATCTACTAGTGAGGAGATAGTGGATTCTATGTTGGCGAAGGAAATAAGAGCTTTGTCAATGCTGTACTAAAGTATTTAAAAACATTAGGATATTTAATTCATGTGAATGTTCTAAGTAAGACACAACCATAACTCTATAAGCCCAATCATAAAACCATAAACCTTAATCATACTTAAATTTGCGTGAAATAATCAAATTATTTCTTTAAAATATTCTACTGAGTTGGTTCGGGAAATTACTTTGATCCAGTCGTGATGCGAAATCATGTTTTCTTAAGAGTATACGTCAAAACATTGTAGATTGGGCTACTATGGTTGACAAATTTTCTTAATCCATCAATTTGCCGAGTTGCTTATAGTCCAACGGTTCTTAAATCGATATAACTCTGAACGACTTTTGAGTTCATATGTAAAAAAAGAAACCCAAGAATTACGCATTCGTTTAATCTCATAAAGCTACGCAACTCGCAGTATTATCAGCGGATGTAAATTAAAATTTTTATAATTGTTTTGTTAATTTTACAAAACACATTAAATTGAAATTATTTTTAGAAAAAAATTATAAATACGCTCAGATGTAAAAAAAACTGTTTTGACAAAAGTGAAAAAAGCATTTTGTTTTGATGAAACTCTGAATTCGCGGTCGAGGTCAAAAGGGCTACCGACGCGCAAAAGAAGATAAGTTCTTTTGATACAAGTAAAATGAGAGAATGTTTAATGGACAAAATAGAAGGAGAATTTCGGGGCATTCCATGGTTTGAGAGTAAAAATATTAACGAATCGTTGACAAGTCATATGTAGCTCTCAAACTTATGTGTTAAGTAAAATAAAAAATTAAATGTGTCTAACACATAAAATCTAGAGAAATAAGTAGATAATAAGATGTTTATGAGTATTAGGCCGGGTCGATTTGTGGGGAGGCAAAAAAGTCGCCCATTGCTCTGTGAAAATCATATTCTAGGGATCAAAATAAGAAACTTTGCCGAAGGAACCATACCTCTAAAACCATACCTTGTAAAACCTATATATGTAAAACCCAAATAAGTTTTTCCTCAATAAATTGCCCGAATATCGCTCGATCGGTTGAAATTCGGGACAGTCAAGTGGTTAAACCTCTCCTCTGCTGAGGAGAGACCGCCATTTGAAAAATCGTTTTCCATCGATTGGTGTTTCGTTACCGGTGTTTCGAATTTGTGCAGTTTCAAGTAGAAGTCACGCACGAATCCATTGAGCTAAGTCCTGGGCATGCTTTTCTTTGCATATGCGGGGTAAAGTATAAGAGTAAATCTTTGTTGATGGAATGATGAACGCCCAACTTCTGAGTCCATCTTTCAGGAATATTTATCAATTTTTAATACAGAAAACAAACGCAAATGTTACTCAGATGTTGTAAACATTTGAATACATAATAAAAATTCTCATGTGCATATAGAGAAAAATTATCTTCCTAGGTAAAAATTAGTAAATTTTTCTCAAAAAAATTTCATTATTATTTTCAATTACAGTACAATCGTGATAGTCCGACATTTCTTAATCCGACACGTTCGGTAATCCGACAACCTCATAACGTCTATGGATGCAATTGACATTATTTTATTTTGATCAGTCGTAGCAGAGCAGCAGAGGGGGATTGTGTTTTGTTTCCCGGTCACAACGTATTTGTCATTGAATATGAACGAGGCCAGTTCTCTCGCGATTTCTGACGGTGTTGATGTGATTTTTTCTGTCTTTTCGTGTCATTAAATGGAACCTTCGGTAGTCCGGAATATTTGATAATCCGACAACGAGTCGGTCCCGTATGTGTCGGACTATCACGATTGGACTGTATGTAGATGTTTTAACTTTCGGACAGATTTGGTAAGTTAAACCGTAGTAATTGGGGGAAAAAGCAAAAAGTGAAGTGGTAAGGTTTGCGTGGCCACGAGTGTACATTTTTCTTGCTTTTTTTGAAATTTTTTTTTTTTGGAAGCACTGCTTTTAATCTTCACATTTAAGTTCGATTTTTTTTTTTTTTTTGAGAAAAAATAGTATTTCAAATTGGTTGCGTTTAAATGAAGAACTTTTTATTTGTTTCAGTCCCAAAAAATATTGCCACAGAATGTCAAAAGGATTCAGAGTTTTTATTCAAAGTTGTCATGGAAAAATATGGTAGCTTTAATTGAATTTCGCAAGGTTGTATAGGAGAGTTAGACGCATAGACGATCCTATTGCGATTTAGTAAATGAATATCATAATTATGCAAGTTTCTAGTAGGTCAGAAATGCCCACAGAGTTTGCCATTCTCATATGTCGAACCATAGTTAAAGATTTCGATAGTCCTCATGCAGCTAAAAAAAAAAACACGATACAATATTGCACAAAATTAGTCACCCTATCGGAAGATTTATAATTTTTGCAAATGACGACGTGCGCCAATCATATTTAACATTTGTGAGCTATATAATTGCAGTATATAAACAGTTAACCAATGGGGCGCGTAAAGATCAAAATAAAGATTTTCATCACTCAAAATCATTTTCCTTTATTTAGTAAAAAAATTATTCAAAAACAAAATTGAATTATTAGCTTTGTGCCACCTTGTATAATTCCTATGCTTTACTATGTGTTTTGCCGATGTTTTACTCGAACATTAGTTTCATATTTTACCTATATTTTATATCTACAGCAGCCGCAAAGGGCCAATGGCTTTTAGTTAAAGTTTTTTTATTACAGAAATGAACTCATTTCCGCCGGGAGCAAATGCTTTAAAAAAAACAAGTCTGCTCTGTAATTGAATGCTTCCTGTCCACAATGAGCCCAAGCTAGTGAGAGTGACGCAAACAAATTAGGTGGAAAATTAATCGTCGTAATTTACGGTTTTCCATAGAATTCTCCTAATGAACTAAGTATGAACTATATTTCAGAATATGCCAGTATTTTTTCATATATGTCGATATGTATGTCTGTACATATAATGTAGATCCATAAAGTAATGTTTACATGCATATACAAGTATGCAGCAAAGTTATTCCTATTCTAGAATAAAAGCTGTTACAGGCCTAGTAAAATACTGGTTCTATGTAAATCACTAATTTCGGTATGGCCTTTGCAAAGGAATAAAATATTATATTAATTCAAAAGACGGCAGTAGCTAAGGCGAGTACAGCAAGAATGATAGTCTAAAAAGTTTGTCCATCTGAAGCAAAATTGTGAGAGTAACTATGACAGTCGCGTCACATGGGCAGCATTCTGCCGGTGACATGAACCGGGACCAAGGCGAATTGAAAACTGAAGGTGGCGCCTTTCGAAAACCGCTACATTATTGTACATAAAAATACAAAAGAAATAAACTAAACAAACGAATGCATTTTTACGCGTGCCGTGGCAAAAAAGTGGGTGTGTATACTCAGTCTTGCCATAAGTTCTGAGACAAATTTTAAAATGCATACAGCGAGAAAAATTTCGCAAAAAAAGTTCAGTTGTTTTTGCTTTTCTCCGTATGCATTCTCTCCATAAATTATACCCAGTTTCGTGACCAATTTCACTTGTTAATAATGGAGCGCTAAGGAAAATCGCATTGCAGTGATCGCATTACAAAAGTGTGGTAAAAGTACAAGTGAGATTTACGAATTGCTGAAAAAACTTAACATTTCCAGAATGTTTGTTAACCGCACGATCAATCGTTTTCCCCAAACGTCTGAAGTGACAGACAGGAAACGAAGTGGTCGCCCTCGCGTGGTTCGAACCAGTGCAGCCATAAAAGCCGTCCGAGAAAGAATTCGCACAAATCCGCTTAGAAAGCAGAAAATCATGTCCAAGGAATTCATTTCCAGTTCCAGATCATTTCATCGACCAGATCCAAGTCAAAACTAATTAGAGATGATCTCCACATGAAAGTCTTCCGTCGCTCAACTGGTCAGCTTTTCACAACGCGCTTGATGAAAATTCGATTCAACAGATGCAACCAGTTTCTTTGGTGGCACGCGGTCAACGGACATGAAAATATTCTTAAAAAGGTTTAAATCAACAAAGCGACAACTTCCATGCAAAAATTTCTGCAGACGCAAAAAATGAAGAAGTGTCTTGTAAAAGCTTTACATCTCTTCATTTCTGCAAAAAAGGGGTTAAGACCGGGGCAAAAGTGTACCAGAAGGATGTCTTAGAAAACGTGGTGAAGCAGTTGAGCAGTACTCTCTTCAATGGAATACGTTGGATCTTCCAGCAAGATTCCGCTTCAGCCTATATGGCAAAAACTCTGGAGCAGTGGTTAAAAAACAATATTCCTGGGTTCATAGCCACAGAAGATTGGTCGTTTGGAAGTTCAGATCTGAATCCATTAGACTACAATTTGTGGTCAGAATTGCAGAACGTGACCTGTCGAAGACCTCACACAAATTTGGAGAATCTGAAACAATCTTTGGTTCGAGCAGCGAATTTCATATCTGTAGGGACTTAACTTGTAACGGAATTAATGACAGGACTAAGTATATAATTTCTTGTGTTTGGTAGTTTCTATAACTTTCGTGTACTCTTCGTCTTCACAAATAAGCAGTTTCCCTTAAGGGGGTAGTATGGTTAATTCGGTGTAAAACAAGCATATTTTTCGAAATTTTTTTTGTCGACACAGTTGATTTATTCAAAATTTTAAAATTACTTCATTATAAAGTCATATTTAAAGAATATTGTGTGAAATTTTCATTGATTTTTATGAAGAAATGAGTTGGTGGCAGCGAATCTTCGCGGACGTCTCATAAAAAAGTTTGTCCCTCAGAACTCATTACTGGATCAACTAAAATCAAAAAACCAAATTGATTTCATCAGCTAATAAAGTTTCGCGGGTAACAACGTCGAATTTTTTTTTTTTTTTTTTTAATTTTTTAAAGCGCTTTGAAGTCAAAACACCGATTTTTCATAAAAAAAACTTGAAAACTTTGTTGTTTTAAAATATGACAAAATTTAAAAAAAAAAAAAAACTCGACGTCATTACCTCGTGAATAAAGTAAAGAAACAAAAAACCCAAATTTGAAAAGAATCGGTGCAGTAGATATGAATCTGCAGTGGACACCGACCGTAAAAAAGGCAAGTGTGAGAAAAACGCGTTTAAAGATTTTCGGCAGCGTGAAATCCGGTTGGAGAGGTAGATACTTAATCCTTTGTGTCTTTGTCAATTTTACTCTAATGCACTTCAAACTTTCACACAATAATCTTAAGATGTTATAGAATAATTTAAAAAAAAAAAAAAAAAATGGAAAAAAAAAAAATACCATACTACCCCCTTAAGTTTGCTTGTGTATACTCGGGACATGATGTCGCTGTGAATTCGGGAGGCGCAATCTTTTATTCTATCATTCTTGAGCGGAGGCTGTGTTGACGTATATCACCAACACAACCTCAGTTTTTTCATGAACAAACCGCTATAATGTCCCAAGTGACGTCATCCAATCAGCTGATTCTTTTACATTTGCTGATAGCCGGTTAACAGTCTGATCTTGGCAACAACTCTATAAATCCTCTCATCCCGCGAGTGCATCACTGTTTGTGAAATATGTGTATTGTATTGGATTTAAAAAAATAAAAAATAAAAATACAAAATTATATTTTTATTATTCAGCAGTGTCCTAAGTTTTGAAGCTTGATTTTTAGCATAACTTATATTTATGCGTATTTAACAAGAATGTCCTTAAAACTATTCCAAATCAGATAGAGAATGCACCAGTTTCAACTAAAAGTGGCAGTGCCAAGTAAAAAGTGGTGGTCGAAAACATTTACTGACAACCACTGAGGCTGCTAAAAAAGGGGCAGTTTCGTGCCACTCCAATTTACTGCAGGGTAAGTTATTAATTAGCCTACTTGCATGCACACACCGTTAACACATTCGCGCAATGCGTCAGAGGCGAAGCAAAAATGAGACTATCGCTAACACTGTTAAACACACGCGAACACCACTGACTAATGACGCCAATCAATTGAAGCGTGAATATTTCTATGTCAGTGTATGCATGCGTGCATGTGCGTATGGAGATTAAGCATCTACTGATTGCGATAAAAACATCAGGTGTCAAGTGGCAAATGGCAATAACACCATTACGCTAATTTATGATTATTAAGAAAGATTTATTTTTATTTTTAACTTTTCTTTCATTTGTAAGTTTTTATATTTGGTATAGTAGGTGCGAGCAGACTTCAAGGCAGAGAAGGTATATAGAAATTGTGTATATTAATATTTCGATTACGCATTTGTTTATTTCAATATGATTAACAGTCATTAAACGGTAAACACAGTTGAAAACGGATTGGCCTTTTAACCCATTTTCTGTCTAACTACCGCCTGAAGTGTTTTTTTCTGTTGTTTCGGGATGACGTCCGTGAGGAGGAAACTCTTTTAAGTACTGCTATTACCGGCAAAGCAACTTGCACGACTTGCAGCCTCACAGCTACACCTAAGTACTAAACACCTCTTCACTATCTGCCATTCTCCCTGCGGAACTGCCAAAAATGTATTACTTCACGGGGCTGGTTGGCTCATAGGCTGCTAGTTATTCTTCACGTCTACGAAGTTCCCGGCCCCTTAAATCATTCTTCTTCTTTTGGCCGAGTTCAACAAAGCGCGCCAGTCGGTTCTTTCTCGTGCTAACCAGCGCCAGTTGGACACTACAAGTGAAGCCAAGTCCTTCTCCACTTGATATTTTCAACGCTGAGGAGGTCTTCCTCTTTCTCTGCTTCGCCTAACTGGTACTGCATCAAATACTTTCACCTACCGTGCTAGAAATCAAATTGTCGAGAGGAGTAAACAAAGAAACAAAAAAAAAAACAAAAACAAACAAAAATTAAGACTAGAATACAATACAAAGTAGGATGATAGATAGACGTGGTTAAATTTTGTGAGAGTAACTTCGACTGCCACGTTATCGGAGATTTGGCAGCAGTCGGTATTAACGACTCAATTCGGAATTATCTCAGGAATTAAGTGCAACTACTGCGTATTGACAACTACATAGACTTAATTCTCATCATTTAAGTGGATTAGGGGAATTATTCCCCTGCGATGGAAATATTTACGAAAAATGGCAGCTCATATCTATTGCAAATGAAAAATAATAAGACTTTTAAAGAAAAGAAGAAGAAAGTCTGGATGCAATGCTAGTTTGCACTAACACATTCGAAATGACATTGATTGTTATGACATTTCAGAGCAATTTAAGAAATAGCAATTTAAAATTTTTTTGAGGGGGTATTCTAGTGCAGGGCATGATTTTGGTCCGGTTTTTCAAGCGCTGTACAAAGGAAACAAAAAAAAATTTTTTTATCATTTTTTTATTGATTATTAATTATTACATTAAACACTAACCAAAAAAAAACTAAAACAGACAAAATTGTGCGCAGCCAAAGTAGGCGGTCCAAAACAAAGAGGATGTCCTGACGTTCATGATTCCAACCCTCCTGGTGATCTGAAAACTAAAAACCAAACAGATTCTTAATTATTATACAATAGATGCCGCTGTCGAATGAGTCTTGGACAAGTCAACAAAAATTTGTTCACAATATGGCGGCTGTTTGAAAAAAAATTTGTTTGCATATTTTTTCAAAAATTCCAATTTTATTTAAATACTAAATGAAAAGTTATAATTTCGAGCAAGGGTCATCTGATGAAGGAATGTATAAAGAACATCCTTCCCAAATTTAAAGTAAATCGGATTATTTGAACTCGAGATAACCTTACCGCTAGCTCGAAACGAGTAGTTTTGTGTTTCAAAGTTTTTAGACCAGACAGATCGGAATCATTGCCATCTCACCAAAAGGGCTATAGCTCGTGAAATAATAGAAATTTTAAAAAGTCCTCTTAATAACATGGTGCAAAATAAAACTAGTAAACTGTGCAGGTAACATTTCTCTAATCTGGGTTCCAGGACATAGGAATATAGAGAGAAATGAAATTGCTGATGAGCATGCCAGGAAGGGGACTGGATTGGCCTCAGACCTCCTACCCGATCATCGGCATTCCCCAGACAGTTGTTAAAGGGGAACAGCACAAATTATTTATCAGGAAAGCGCAGATGGAGCTCAATTTCTTCCTGTGCTATTTCGAAAACCCTTTGGCCCCAACACGATACACGAAGGACACAGAAAGTCCCGGGAGGTCTACGGCATTCAATTTCCAAACTCGTAGCTGTGTTTACCGATAGTTGGACGATCGGCAAACACGTGGAAAAGTTAGGGTTACCATTTAACCCCCATTGCAGAAGCTGTGGGGCCTTTCAGAGAAGGAGACTGTTGAGAAATTTCTCTGTAAATGTCCGGGTTTGGCAGCTAGATGATTAAGGTCACTCTTTTCTTCACTCCAGGGGCGCTTCTTTCTTCGACAGCCTGGAGCAGTGCGCCAACCTAAATCCAATCAATTTTCTTCATTATATCAACAGCTCTGACTGGCTGTAGATACCTGCATGTTGGAGGTCTCATAATGGTATCAAAACGACGCTTCAGAGCTACTTGAGGAGTGTCAGACTGACATTTCACCATTTCTCCTACCTACCTACCTTAATAGCATATTCTTAAATGTCTAATCTTTGAAAATATGGAAAAAACAATGTTCCTTTTTTTCAAAATTCTGCTCTAGAATACCCCCTTAAATGAAAAGTATTTCTTATTATCACGGCAGCTAATACCCGTGTTTGTTGCCTACGATCAATCTTTTACTGACAAAACTATCAAATAATAATTAATAATAATTCGCGTAACAACTGTCATTTTCTGTCCGTCATACAACAATTTAAATCATAATGAACTGAGCCGGTAATCCCGATTAACGCCGCCGTCTGCATAGGCTTTTAGTTGCTTTTATCACAAGCCATTGTCTCCTAGGTCAACATGCACAAAGATTGAAAGTACCTCATTTCGACTATTGCAGAAGCGGCAGGAATGAGGAGGAGGAATGAGGAGGAGGAAAAGAATGTCAAAATCTTCTTTGTCACTATTTTGCGTGGCATGCCACTAAGTTTAGATACTTTGGCTCATAGTTCGTTAATAATGCTGATGGCCGTTTACACTCAAAACAAAATGGGTTAACGAGGATTGGCAGGCAAACTGCTGATGTAAGTGAGTTGGTTTAATGACCGACTGTCACTTCTACTTGCTTACCTACATACGTAAGTGTTAAAAAAGTATTGTGCGTTTTAAAATATGTATGCGGCCTTTTTGTAGATTCTTCTTTTGTATGCAAAATTTATTAATTTATTTTATTATGCCACACAAAACCAGTATAATCTGGTATGAACTTGAAATGGTAATGTTAGAACATAATTTTATTATTTATTAACTTCTATACTTACCTGAAGTAGATGGCCATTCACTCATATTATTTTACTGTTATTTGATTAAATTTCAATGTTAATTTCATATTTAAGTCATTTGAAGAGTAGAGCAGTGAACATAAAATGACTGCTTACTTTTAACACAAAAGTGTTATAGATACAAAGAGGATTTTTCTGTCTCCATTTTAAATGCTTCGTATGAAATTACATATAAACAACCATATAAAAACCCCGGATTTCTGCCAAATACTTATAATTCCGGGATTTTTAGTATTTAAATAAGATCAACAGCTAACAAAGCGATAAAGAAATGCGAAAGAAGTAGCAAAAAATAACTTTTTACAACTACAGGAAGGTTCTCTGTAACAGGAACTTAAATTTTAAATTGCGCCCGCGGTATCTTAGATGCTATGCTTGGTCTGTTTTGCTGTATCTGTGAATAAGTTGAAGACGTTTGGAATGTCATTCTATCGAAGAATGTTAGAACTACCTTGGACATAAAATATTAGCAACGTAGAAGTTTTACGTAAACTTAATAAGAAATGAGAGCTTATAACAATAAAGCGTCGAAAAACTGCATATGTCGGGTATACATATTATGCGTGGACCCAAACACGAATTGTTACAACTCATTGTGCAAGGCAAAATTGATGGTAAACCCGGCATTAGGAGGAAGCAAATGTCTTGCTTAAGAAACATAAAAAAAAAGGGCTGGACTTCGAACAATTGGGCAACTCGGGCTTCACAGAAGGTAGAGAAGATGTGAATGACGACGCTCGCTCTGGACGCCCCAGCACATCATCAGGAGTGCCAAGACCAAGAAAAGCACGCCAAGTTCGATCAAATGTCAATGGTTTTTTTCGATTACCATGGCGTAGTGCATCAGGAGTTCCTATCACAAGATCGTGTGGTAAATAAGGAGCCATACCTTGAAGTTATGCGCCGTTTGCACGAAGCAATCCCAAAAAAAAATGCCCGGAATTGTGAAACAAATATTCATGGCTTTTGGATCATGATACTGCACTCATCTTTGCTTGTGAGATATTATTTGGCCAAAACCAACACCGTTATCATGCCTCAACCACCGTATTCACCAGATTTGGCCCCTGTGATTTTTTCCTGTTCCCACGATTGAAGCGACCCATGAAAGGACGGCGTTTTGCGACGATTGAGGAGATAAAAACCGAATCGTTGAGAAAGCTGAATGACATACCGAAAATAGCATATCAGAACTGCTTCGAGAATTGGAAAAAACGCTGCCAAAAGTGTATCTGAGCCAGATAAAATACGAATTGAAGAATAAATCGCTGGCTACTACTTTTTCCCATCTTTCTGGTAGATCTCTAGGAGAATATGGTGTGTGGGGTAGGATTTCCCATTTCCATGTTTCCAGGTAGGTTTTAACGGGTTTGGCAACGTGAGGCCGAGCCTTGTCATGCTGTAGAATCACTTTTTTATGCCTCTCTGCGTATTGCGGCCGCTTCTCGCGCAGTGCTCGGCTCAATCGCATCAATTGAAGGCGATACCGATCCCCAGTGATGGTTTCGCTTGGTTTTAACAGTTCATAATAAATAACACCAACTTGGTCCCAGCAAATACATAGCATAACCTTCGCAGCGTGAATATTCGGCCGAGGCGACGACCTAGAAGCATGACCAGGCAGTCCCATGACTTTCTTTTCTTTGCATTGCTGTAATGAATCCATTTTTCATCACCCGTCACGATGCGATGAAGAAAATCCTTCCTTTTTTGCCGCTGGAGCAGTTGTTCACAGGAGAAAAAACGACGTTCAACATCCCTTGGTTTTAACTCATAAGTAAGACAAGTCGACTGTTTCTGAGTTATTCCCAAATCATGCAACGCTTGGAAATGGATTGGTGGGTAACTCCTAATACTGAAGCAAGCTCTTTGTGCGTTTGACACGGATCCTCTTTGAGCAATGCTTCCAATTCAGCGTCTTCGAAGGTTTTTGGTTTTTGGCCTTCCTTCACGCGGACGGTCGTCAACATTAAAATCACCGTCTCACCGTCTTTGAAGCGAGGGAACTACTCTCGGCACGTTTTTTCACTTAAAACAGCATCTTCATAAACTTTTTGTAGCTCTCGATGCGCTTCAGCCGCCGTTTTTTCGAATGAAAGAGGAAAATCAAACCTTCCCGCAAATGACGATTATTCGGCACAAAATCAGACATTTTCACAAAACCAAAAGTGTATGATACCAAAATAAAATCACTAATGTGTCGAAGCAGTTTGTTTACCATATGTCTAAGCTTGGTTTATGACGTTTAGGTTATGTTCGAATCGACTAGCACACACTGCTGGCGGCATCCATTGACAAACAGCGAGAACTTGGTTGCGCATCTTATAAATCTGAGGGGGACTACTTTGAAGGAGATAAAATATAAATTGATGAATAAATGAACATTTTTTGAGAAAAATTAAAATTCACCTTATTCTTTGAACACACCTCGAATGTAGCATTTAGGTGTTTTCAGCAAAACTATGCTACCTGCTGAAGCGCATCGCGATAGGCGGAAGTTTTGCAAGCATCTAAGATCAGCCAACCTGAAAAGCTGCTTACGTAAATAAATCATAAACACCCACAACAAACTGAATCTAAAAATTTTTACTTAAGTAAGTGAAATATAGCTACAAATGCACATAAACTCACACACATACATATGTAGGCATATATTGTGTGAGTGTGTAGAAGTAATGGCCTAAAACAAAAGCACAAAAGCTTAACAACAAAGACACTGTTATTTTACCTAAACAAAGGTGACGACGTGGTCGCCAAGACAAATGAGTTTCTGATTTAACATTTTTATCATTTTAATTTTAATTGTTTTTGGTTATTTAGGTTTTTTGTTTTTGTATTTGTTATGTTGTGACACAATATCGCTTTCAACACTTGCAATTTTTCATTTGTCTAACATCTTTTCCGCTTTCAGCCAACAATGACGTCAAGAGTAGCATTCAAGTAGTTAACTCGACTACTGTTAACAAAATGCGTATCGCAACAATAACAATAAATACATTGGCATGTAAATATGTAGATATTGTATTAGCATCAATGTTAACTATTTTGAATAGTAAGTGGCGTACGCAAGGCAACTGGCAACTGATTGCAATATTAAGTGACACAGCTGTGACGTACCGCATTGCGAACTACTTTGGCGCACCTAACTGTGAAGTGGGAATATGAGCAAGCCTGGCATTTTAATACTGTTAAATAAATTTCGGTAGATGTTATTTATAATACATTAACTGTGGATTTCCCCAAAGCTTAAATATAATATAATATTTGACAGCACAGCCAATAAATGTCTCACAGGGATCACAGAGTTTGTATTTAGTTCAGACTTTTTGATATCGTGTGTAGACTGAGGTTACTTGTTTCAACAGAATGGAAGCACACTTAAGTCTAAGAGAAGTATACATAGATAAAGAAGAAAAAAAGAGGTTGTCTGTAAAGTCGGTTTACTGACGATAGTTTGACGTGACAACGTCATAAGAAAATATTGATGGAATGGTTGCAATTTTCAAAACAAAATTTTAATTTTATTTGTTTGATAGATATTTTGTATGGATATAGAGGAGGAGGTAAATGGAATTGCAATGGAATAGGTCAAGTTACATTTACACAAACGTAAAAAATGACGAAACATTTATCAAATTCATGAAAGATATGTTCAATTTCGATTGTGCATCAGATGTTAATAAGTCAACAACACTAAGAGGCACCATCATCGATTTGCCTTTTTCAAGACACTTTACACTCGAAACACTCCCTTTCATTTCCTACTTTTTCTATCATCGTCCTATTCTCAACAGAGAAATGGTTCATTACCATGCTCATAGGAAGAAGGCATATGCAAATACAAATATATGAATTTATATGCAAATGCGCATGTACATACATATACATACATATATATGCTCACTCAAGTAGGACAGATCCAGATGTCGAACGTTGCCGAAAGCGGGGGCCGATTGTGCTCTTTGTCGTTCGTTCCGCGCTCTCGCTTGCAGTTCAAGCACATTAGCTTACATTTGCTTGCATACGGAATAGATTCGTATATTTTGGCCTCTGGTGACGGTCAAGCATTGTTTGACAAGAACTTTATATGTGTGCGTGTCGGGTGCTTGACGCTAATATCTAAAATTTTTGATTTTTACCGACAACAAGTATGTGTGACACGACGCCACCCGACTGCACTAACACATACAAAGCTCAGTCAAGCATGCTGTATCGTCACCAGAGCCCATTTGATATGTCCATATGATTTGTATGCATCTTTACATATAGATTTCTTCTTTTTGAAAATTGCGCGAAATTGTATATGATATGCATGTTTATATACATATATTAGTATACAACATATCTTATAAGGTATGTGGTAAATATTACCATACATTTTTTCCTTCATATATAATAAAAAATTAATAATAATAACATTAAAACAACAGGTATTATTAACAAACTTGGTTTTATTTTAAATTCTTCAAGTGAATCAAATTAATAATAATCAATAAGAAGGCATATGCAAATACAAATACGTGAATTTATATATGTACATATGCGCATATACATACATATATACGCTCACTTAAGTAGGAGAGAGAAAGATGTCGAACGTTGCCGTTCGTTTGCTTTGTTTGCTTTGTCGTTCGTTCCGCGCTTTCGCTTGCAGTTCATTCAAGGTAACGGCAATGAGCAAGGTAACACTAATGAGCAAGGTAACGACACATTTTTTCGTGCGTGCAGCCTGTTAAATCGAATTATAAGACATTATCACGTCAATAAGACTCTGGCTTAGCTTTTTTTACCTCATATGGTTTCTCTGTGTCTAAACGGGAACACTTATAGGCGTGGGAATGGTTTAAGTGCCAGTCTGGCACTCCTCAAGTAGCAGTAAAGCGCCGTTTTGATACACTTATAGGAGTGAGTACTCACAGTTTTTTAAGAGTTTAATTAAAATTTATTTCAACTACGAAGCTCGTTTGAAAAGTCCGTGCATTGTCAGGGAAATGGCTCTACTGCCGCGTATCGAAATTATGTTTAGTTAGTAGCATCTCTTGGAAGAATATACACCTAGCTTCAGCCAAATGGGTCTATTTCTTGGCGTTTAGCAATCGTTCCATCACGACAACGCACCAGCTCACGCCTAAGCAATTGTGGGCGCAAAATTAATGGAAATAGGGTTCCGACTCGTTTCACATCCCCCCTGTTCTCCCGACTTGGCTAGCTCGAATCCCTCGTACTACTATTTGTTCCTCAATTTGAAGAAATGGCTGGCGGAAAAAAGATTTTATTCAAACGAGCAGGAGATTTCAGAAATGGCTATTTTTCAGGTTTGGACAAATCCTATTGTGCGGAAGGGATCAATAAATTAGAACAGCGTTGGACGAAGTGTATAAGCCAAAAATAAGACTATGTCAAAAAATAAAAAAAAATAGGTTTTACTTTTGTACGGAGTTTTCAAACGACTTCCGTATGGTAATGTGAAGCTAAATAATGTATCCGAAAATTACAAAAATAGCAATAAGAAATATTTTAATATCGTTTTATAGATACAGTACAATTAAATGATAGCCAAAACTAATATATTTTTTTTTTTGCAACTTTTTACAAATGTTTTTGTTTGCTTGAAATAATTGAGTATATAATTTAATATGTAAAAGATTGCTAAAAATGAGTCCCCCCAACAGGAGGTGTATAATTTTTGCAAATAACTCAAACGCCAATCATATTTGGTACTTGTGAACTAGACAGCCGCATTATCCAAACAAACAAGCAACCGGCCGCGTAAAGGTCAAAATAAAGATTTCCATCACTCAAAATCATTATTTTTATTTTTTTTTAAATATATTCAAAAGCCAAATTGGGTAACTCATTTTACACCAGCTTGGATCTGGTATTTTTTTCTAAACTTGAGAACTTAAAAGGATAATAAAAAATAAAATAAGTAGGTACTTGCGCGTGCACATCAGTTAAGTGTTTGGGCGAACACCTCCTCCTATTTGTGGCGTGCGTCTTGACAAATGGAGGGACCTACAGTTTTATAGTTTTGAGCCGACTCCGAACGGCAAATGGTTTTTTATGAGAAACCTTTTCATGTCAGAACTACACTCGGGGTTTGTCAATGCCTGCCGTGAGGTGACTGCTATTAGAAAAGGCTTTGTCTATCATTTTGCGGTTTCATGCACGGAGCTTAGAACTCATGCACTCCCAAATGGCATTCACGCACCAAACCATTCGGCTACGGCGGCCGCAAAGGATAATACAAAATAGAAATATTGTTGAACCTAAATTTTCTTATTTATTATAATTTGGTGGATAATTTCATGACATTTTTATAATAAATCTAAATGAACCCAATCAGAAAAAGTACGACACAAACGGTGGTCATTTGCTTCAATTCTTGCACGAGCTGTATTTTATAGGCACATAAGCCGAGAGCCTTACGTAAAATATTGGAGGACAAAGGCCATCAAGTTCAGAGCTACAAGGAGTCGACATTTCGGCGTCTTCTTCAACACTTCGCTATATCAACTTCGCGAGCAGACTTTTTTGGTTTCGAAGTAAATTTCCATAGTAAATTTCCACAGTTGTTCTGGCGTTAAACGATTCTTCATGAATTGTCAAACCTTTTTTTTTTTTGCCAGGACAGACTAGCAAGTACAGCACTCAGACACAATTAAATCCATTGTACTGCACTCGAATTCTCTTTTTAATTTTCTTGAAATCTACTCGACCTCCGAAGAAATCTGAGTAGATCTTGTGGTGCCAAGGAGTCAAGGTGGTGGCTTCTTAACACATCAGTGCCAAAGACCTCAAACCTGATTCGAGCGAAGGCGGGGTAGACACACACGAAGTGGTCCGCCGTCTTATCCGCTCATCTGTCTGTGATGCCCATCTTTTCTATGTGATTTGCCTAGCTCAAGCTATTATGTCTACCGACATAGCTCAGCCTGGATTTACAAGACTCGACTACCCCTGATGTCTATGCCTACTCTGTTGTCCAATGCCGTACAGGGGCCATACCAATTCCCATTGTGTTTCAGCCTGCAGATAGCCTTCAAGGCCTCTCCTTGCATGAAAACATCAAGTGTTAGACTATTCTGAGCTATCAAACCATGGTTATCGACACCGATAGTTCTAATGCAGCTAAAAAAAAGCTTCGTCTTTAATATATTAATACTAAGATGTTCCAAAATATCAAAAAAAGTTCAACGTATTCCAATTAGTTATGCGACTTTCATTCTTTGTAGGTACCGATTCGACAAAGCCCAACATCGGCTTTTGTGTTGGATTATGACTATGCATCTCTATACATATTATATATTTATTTTACATACAATAATAAGGAAGTATTCATATTTTTGGTTAATTATGTTACGTATACGTCACGTACAACGTAATTAGAAACATACCAATACATGTTTCGTTGAAGTCACATGTCACATATATATTTTAGCCAATCAGAAGTGATATAGAACGTTCGTTGACGTTCTGACTATATGTCATGAAATTTTGTTAAATAGATGCGAATTCATAGGGTCTGAGGTGCCCGTATGTTTGTGCAATCGTAAAAATAATAAACTAATTCTTAAAGTGGGATTGTCTTAATTATAAGTTACAAATTGTTAATCGTTTATGGACCACAACTTATGATCTTTGTTTTGGCGAAACGTCATTCGCCTTTGCGGTTAGATGCGCTATGGCATATTCTACGGCATTTCTTTTCACCTTGGCTACTGACGGAGAAGGTTGCATAACCCTGCGAACGCTAGCATGAAGTTGAATAAAAAGCTAAAAATAGTGCAAGCCCTTTTCCCTCTCCAGTGAGGGGTATTTTTCTGCAACATATCAATCGATAAACCAAATTTATGGTGATGAATATTTATCTCTTGGCAATGTATAGGCAGTCTAATAGCCGTAGTGAGAACATTAATGATAAGCAACGCAGAATTGTCATTTAAACACCAGCGAATTTGGAATTTCAATTGATCTTAGAAATATCAATTCATGCATTTTTACCAAATATTTTTTCAAAATATGGCGCAGATGGCAGATAACGTTTGTTGCACGACGTTATGCCACTTTCTTAAGAATTTACATATAATTTGACAATTCTATATTTTTCTTATTGCTTCCGCTGGGCCGTGATGCACTAATTTTTAGAAGGTAGTTTCATTTCTTCTTCTTAGCCACTATGTTAGCTATCTGACGGTTATAGTGTTTCGTATTTTTTGTGTTACCAATTTATTAAAAAAAATTTGCCTTTCTATGTACAAAAAAAAAAAAAAGAAACAAAGCAAACCCAAATACTGAAAACATTTTAAATAACTTTCATGCTAAAAAAAATTTAAAAAATAATGATCCGCTTCATGTAGATGTTGCAATAGTGGAATAGTTGTATGCAAACAGCTATGAAACATTCCAAATTTGCTGCACTTGGTGTAAAGCTCAAGAACAGGCCACCCTCTTAATCTCCATCCGAAGTAACTTATACCTATCTATACGCTTCACCAGGAGCGCGACGTTCTACATGTCTCTCCAACTAGTCAAGTTGAGGGCTTACATAACACATAGGCTGAAATGTCCCGGGCCTGGTGAAGAAAACACTTCTATTCGTTAACAATTAGCTTTATTCATCAACGTAATTTCCATCAAGAACAACGCAATCATTCCCGCGGCTCTCTAATATTTCAATACCACTTTTGTAAAACGATTTATCTTTTGCCTCAAAATAAGGCTTGGTTTCAGTGTTAACCTCTTCATTCGTGCAAAATTTCTTACCGGCTAGCATTTCTTTTGGGTCTGCAAACAGCCAGTAGTCACTGCGACTCAAATCTGACGAATACTGTGGATGTGGGAGCAATTCGAAGTTCACTTCATGTAGTTTTGGCATTGTTTTGATTGCCTTGTGACACGGTTCATTGTCTTAATGAAACAAAACAGTGAGCAAACGTGGCACCCACTTTGAGCAGACCTTTCTCATAGTCAAATGTTTTGTGCAATATAAGGCCAACAGTTTTTCGATATCTTTACAATGTCAGCTAACTCACGCAACTTCATTTTTCAATCATTCAAAACGATTTTGTGGATTTTTTGTTACAGTGTTTTGTTACATTTCAACTACTCGTCACAACTCACTATTTACAACGGTGTCATCTGCAATTTTGACAGCCCTTATGTACTTGCTTTGCTGCGAGCATTTTACTTTCACGAATAATCTGACTTCTTCAGAATTAGTCGCTATACATAAATTTCAGGCAACTTCTTCGTACTTCAGTTAATCAGCTGAGCATCAGCAGCAGAGCAAACAAACAACGTGACAATTATTAATTATCACACGTCCATGCCTTGCCCTTGGACCTATTTGGATTACTCACTTGTTTGTACATAGATAGTTGCTGATGAATTTGAAAAGCTTATACAGATGGTAATGTGGATTTTCAAAGATTTTGCTCGTGCCACATCCAAGTGCTGATATTTTAAAGTTTATTGACCCTTTAGTTTAGTATTAATCAAAGTTTTATCATGCATATTTATAGATGGAGGGGCTTTCCTAAAATAATCAGATAATTTTGTGAATCCACCGCCTTCCATACTTGTGGAGCATCTGGGATCCACCTCTTCATGATCAACTACCTATGTGGTTACCTAGACTCAACCGAAATGGTGGACGCCATGCTTAACGCGTACGCAGTCACGTAGGCACATATGGTATTACGGCTGTCTATTTGAAAAGTGAGATCCGGCACAATTATTACTAGATTAATTAAATTATGTACAGTAATTCCTTAAGCGGGCTACAAGCACGCAAAAAATTATAACAATCGGGTGCAATTTCAACAGATCGGCGTGAGTGTGCAAACCAACAGATTGAAGGATGACAAAAATGTTTCTTTTTCTTGCGTTCGGTTGCGAGTGTGTGGTGCGAAGTTGACGATTTTTTCCATTTCTTTTGAGATTTCGAAGTGTACATATAAGCGGAAAATGGCAGCATTTATAACACCGCGTTACACACATTCTGTCCTATGAACCAAATATACTTTTTCGGAAAGGGGATAAAAAATAAAAATCATGTGTATCGGCGATTTTCATGTACACGTCACAATTTTTTTTTTTTGTATTTTATAACTTTAAACGAGCAATTCTTGTATGCATATCTGTATAGCCACGCGATCTCAGGATTAGCTTAACGAATTTGAATGAAATTGGGCACACAGATAGTGTATCACATTTCTAGACTTTTCACCTAGGTGTTGCCACTGACAATGTTTCACAGGGTTGCCACCTGCTCGAAATTAAAAAAAAAAGTTCCATGAGATATGCCGATGTGGGTATCAAAAGAAAGGTATTTCACTCCGCATTACAATAGAGATATAAAACCCCGAATTTTTTTATTAATTTTATTATATTAAAATTAAAAATTCTTACATTAAAAATTTTAATGCTTTTAAAGAAACTTAGGCCTTTTATTTTTGCGTTTGTAAGCAAGCAGTTCGGCTGTTCTCTTTGACAAATTTCCTTCTCGTACAAGGTCATTGAAGTCGGCTTGCGTTACTAAATGTGTACTGCAGTCCCAAGTTGGTACAAATTCCGATACTTCTGGTTCCCCGCATCTCGCATTCGATGCAAGAAATATTGGTAGCATTGTTGGTGCTACTGTTGGTTCTCCATCCCTTAATTCGTGAACATCATCAAAAATCTCCATTGAAGCCGCTATACGTTCTTCTGTTGAGTACAGAACAGTTGGAATAACAGATTCTACATTAGCGTAGCGAATTTTGTTGCGGCGAAAGTATTGGTAACCTTTAGTTTGAATAAAAGTTACGCAAAAGTAGCACAGTTCACTGCAGTGCTCCGTACGTGGTAGCCAAATTGTTGGTACAGAGTACTTTATTGTTGACCTTCCATCAGTAAACTTGCATAAATTTCTATAGCAATAGTCGCACACGACTTCCGGAGTATACCACAAGTAAGGAACGTAAGCAGTCTTGAATATTTTCTGAAACGAATTAACCAACTGTTTTCGTAATATTTTTAAAATTTGTACTTGTTGCGAGTCGGGCACTGCATTTTTCGTAAGATGAAATATACAGAAAAATGTTTTCGCGCAACAGAACTTAAAACAATTGTCAAAGTATACGTCTCCTAGTAGCGCAACTGTCAGATGATCGGAACTTCCGGAACTGTAACAAACACACAAACGGCACAGAGTGTGTTGTATGAAACAATAAATTAAAGGTTAATAAGTTGTTTAAAAATTTGGAGTCCCTTCAAGTTATGCGGAAAATTTAGAAAAAAAATTTTTTTTTTAGGAAAAAAAAATTCAAGAAAATCTGAGAATTGATAAATTTTTTTTTTTTTAATTTTACATAATAAAAACATTTCCACGAGTCTGCCTGCAGAAGTTCAGCGCGATTGGATCACGGAAAGAGGGTTAAAAATTGATCCAAAGTTTTTCACACAGGCGGACTACGAGCTCTATATTTTATACATAAAAAAAAAATTCTGACGTGTACATGAAAATCGCCGATACACGTGCATTTTTATTTTTTCTCCCCTTTCCGAAAAAGTATATTTGGTTCATAGGACAGAAAAAAAGTTCGTTTTTGTAACGCAGTGTAATAAAAACCACCATGGTTACTCGGCGGCGATCAACGTAAAGTGAAAATCATCAACCGATTCACACTGTGAGGCGAAATGAATGTAAACCGATTGTTGTGCTTAGTTGCGTATTTGTGGCCCACCTTAGGAATTACTGTTTATAATTTAATTTACCTTAAACTCGTATCTTGAAACTCTCTCTAACATTTACATAACATGCTTTTTCTCACATTCTTGTTGTTTATGTAAAAATACGCCTTTATTTGCATATGCACGTGCGTCTTACATACAAATTCGTACTTAAGTTTGCTTATCTTGATGCCGGTATTTGGAAAAAGAAGGCTGGCCGCATACCATAACATATGTATGTATGTGGCCGTGAGGCCGTCTTCGCTGGCTACGCTGTTTAAATAATAACTTTATCAACCCGTTTGTTTATGCCAATTTTTCAGCTAACTGTTTACGCTGATTTTTCATGTGAACCCTTTATTTTGCGAAAGTGAAGAAATATTTGTATACGGATTTAATTAAATTCGGTATAATTCACAAAAACCAATATTATCATAAATATTCATACTGCGGGATAGAAATTGAGATTTTGAGGTTGAAAATGCGGAATTTATTGCTGTTGAAATGTATAGTAAATATTTACTTAGTCTTACCATAATTCTGTGACAATTTTTACAATGTAAACGGCGAGAACCAATGTGGGTGGTGTGAGTGGGAAGCTAAGAAAAATTGCATTGCAGTGATTGCATTACATAAGATTGAGATTTACGATTTGAAAAGCTTAATATTTCGAAAATGTTTGTTTGCCGCACGATCAATCGTTTTTCCCAAACGTCTGAAGGGACAAACAAAAAACGAAGTGGTCGCGCTCGCGTGGTTCGAACCAGTGCAGCTATAAAAGCCGTTCGAGAAAGAATTCACACAAATCCCCTTAGAAAGCAGAAAGTCATGTCCAAGGAAATGAATGTCTCGACCAAATCCCTTTCAAGACTAATTGGAGAGGATCGCCACATGAAAGCTTTCCGTCGCACAACTGAACATCTTTTGACAACGCGCTTGAAAAAAATTAGACTCGACAGATGTAAGCAGCCTCTTCGTTGGCACGCGGTCAACGGACATGAAAGTATTCTTTTCACAGATGAGAAAATGTTCACTGTTGAAGAAGGTTTTAATAAGCAAAGCGACAACTTCCATGCAAAAATTTCTACAGACACAAAAAATGTTGTTCCAAGGGTGGCCATCATCCAGCCTCCGTAATGGTTTGGTGTGGAGCGTCTTTAAAAGGCATTACATCTCTTCATTTCTGAGAAAAAACATCTTAAGACAGTGGCTAAAAAACAATATTCCTTGGTTCATAGTCAGAGAAGATTGGCCGAATGGAAGTCCAGAATCCACTGGACTACAATTTGTGGTCAGAATTGGAGAACATGACCTGTCGAAGACTTTACAGAAATTTGGGGAGTCTCAAACAATATAGGTTTCGAGCAGCGACGCCAATATCCATGGAAACCGTGCGTGCTACAATAGGTGAAAGGCGTAATCTTTTGAAAGCTTGTTTAAAAGCAAACGATGACTATTTCGAATAGAAATCAAATGATTAAATAAAACTAACTTCATAATAAAAAGCATTATAATTTGATATGGACTTAACTTGTAACGGAACTTATGGCAGGACTATGAATATTGAATTAAGACTCCGTAAGTACTCCGAATTTCTTCACAGTTTTAGCGCGAAATAATGTAAGTTTAATTAATGTAATTTAATAGTATAATTGGCGGCCGCCGTAGGCGAATGAGTTAGCACGTGACTGTCATTCGGGGGACGATATAGCGGCGGTCATACCAGCGCGGGACGCTGAGGACGCTAGGAGGAAGGATGTATCATCCTTATGACACGAGGTCACGTGCCTCTCGAGGTCAGAATGCAAATCGGCGGCACGTCCTTAGTGACCCAAAAAGTAGTGAAATATGGTTCAGGCGTTCCACTTAACTGCAGGCTTATTTCCTGGGCCCAGATACGGCATGTAGCCACCAAAGCAGCAAAGTTCACGGCGACACTCAGCGTTGCCTCTGCCTCCCACATTGCCTCTGGCGTTGCAGTCTTTGTGATCAGCAGGGAAGAACCCATCGACCTCATGGCCCGTAAACGAATGGATGCGTGGGACTTCAAGAAGAAACACGGCATCTATAGCGTCGCGGAACAGAGATGACAAACCATGCTACGGTGGCAAACCCGTTGGGACACTGAAGCGAGTGACAGATGGACGGCGAAACTCATTCCATCAATAGGCAAATGGGTCCAAAGGAACTTCGGCGAGTGAACTACTTCTTAACTCAGTTCCTCTCTGGCCACAGATACTTACGGCGCTACCTATACGACATGGCCAAGGTAAGCGATTCCAAATGCATGTACTACGAAGCACCGAGCGATGATACTGAGCACACGTTTTTTAGTTGTGACAGATGGCTCGCGGAAAGAAATGCTCTGCGGGAGCAGATTGGCGACATGGCGCCGAGCAACATAATCAGCAAAATGCTCGAACGCGAGGACAGCTAGAACGCGGTAAAGAGATGCATCGAGGATGTACTACGAAAAAAGATAGACCTCTACACAGTGCAACAAAGCGAAGCCGAAGCAAAGATAGAGACACAAGAAGAGGAGCCTATAGCACGAAAGCTGGCTACAAATATGGTGGACCCAGACGTGGGTGAATAGAATTGGTTCTTTATGTACCCCGAAGTAATACAGAAAGTAGTCCCGGGAAGGGTGTCTCCCCAGTAGTAGAGGAGCGATTGCTTTAGTGGTCCCACCACTCGACGCAGTAGACGACGGTCGCTGTAAGTGCGAAAGTATTTTGAACCCTACCTCACCCGCAAAAAATCAAAAATATCATTCGAAAGTGCGTTGGATCGACTCTCCGTGCATGAAAAACAGCAAAATGATAGAAGAAGTTTTTCTAATAGCAGTCGCCCCTCGGCAGGCAATAGCAAACCTCTGAGTGTACTTTTGCCATGAAAAAGCTCCTCATAAAAAGCCATTTACCGGTCGGTGTTGGGTTAAAGCTTTAGGCCCATCTATTTGTAAAAAAACATCAAGACGCAGGCCACAAATAGCAGAAGGAGCTCGGGCAAACACCTAACAGAAGTGTACGCGCCAATTTTGTATTTATTTTTATAATTAATATAAACATTACTAGTATTTCAAAGAAATCAATATAACCGTAAATGATTTACTTCCATCAATTTTTACTAGCTTGAAATTTTGAAATCGCGGTCACGGCTATCAACGTATTTGTTATCTAAAACCAATGTGCACACACACATACATACACATGCACTCAACTCGCAATTTGATTTTGTAAACAAAATATACACAACTTGAAAGTTAACAAATGGATAAGCCTCACTTTGCCAAGCAATTCGATGAGACAGCAACTCGTCGTACGCACACTCATCATCTCAATCACCATTGACGTCAATTTGCTTTCGAGCATCGCTACCGCAGAAAAAAGTTTTAGTCTATTTATGTTTGTGTGTACCAACCACAGTCGCACAAATACAACATTAACGTCTAATGTTAATAAGCAAATAAAACCGACCTGCAGGGAAAACCTGTAGTAATGAAACAAATTTTCGATTCAGAACTAGTACCTACCAGCACTATTTTCGTTTACGAGCCACGCCGCTGCGAGTTGCGGTATCTATCTTGGGCGAGTGGCCTGGCAGTGTAAAAGTCGAAAAGTGAACGCAAACAATCAGCCTTGCCGCACTTTACGACCTTGGCATGGTGTGATGACAGCGGCTTGTGACGCAGTTCGACTAGAAGATGATGCGGTTCGCATTCCATAAAGGTAAGTTTATTGTATCACATTTGAATTTTAATAAAATGTAAATTAATGAATTTACATGTCGAAATGCAAAGCTTCGCGCAAAAACATACAATTTTTGTAAACTTTCAATCTGTTGCAAACCACGCCAGACACGGGTCGTTCTGTTAAAATTTCAACCGATTGTTATGATTTGTTGCGTTCCCACGACAATCGGTTCTACGTTGATGGCACGAACTTATATCCGGGCAAGGACTGTAACTCCAGCAGCATTTCCCGTACATGTATGGGAAATGTTTATGCTGCTGCAACAACAATATTTGTTACGTGTTTGTGGGCCGCTGCAGATTTACTTTTCAAATAGTCAGCTGGAATATTTGTCCTACGCGTCTGCGTACATGTCAAGTATCATCCCACCATTTCAATTGAGTTTAGGTAATCAATTATGCAGATCCAAATTTGGTGTACTCTGCAGAAACGGGCAGGTCACTATTTACTGGATAGCAGGACACAAGGGAATAGAAGGAACTGCGAGAGCTGATGAGCTCGTTAAGGCAGGTATTTGTTTGCCAAGCTTGAGCACGTCAGAATATATCGTTTTTGAAAACTGGACTATATGAAAACTGGACTCAACCTCGCACAAAACTGCCAAAATTATGCTAAGGATTTGGAATACCAAAACTGCAAACTTTATTTTATCACTGTCTAGGAAAGATTGCAAAGTATTGGTTGGAGTACAATCGTAACACTGTCTCACCCCACATCACGCAGCCAAAATGGGATTAGTGCAGAGAATTTGAATTTTATAAAGCGTTTTCCAATAACAGGTGTTATTGGTGAATGATTAACGATTTTTTTATGGCCGCAATTGGATGGTATTGATCTGGACAACGTTTATTTTCAGCAAGACGGCGCTAAGTGCCACACAAGCAACGAAACCATTGATCTATTACGGGAATAGTTTCCGAACCGTGTTATCTCTCGAAGAGGTGATCACAATTGGCCACCGAGATCCTGTGATTGATCACTTTGTGACTTTTTTCTTTGGGGCCACGTGAAAGAAAAGTTCTACACCAACAGCCCAGTGTCGTTTCAAGACCTCAAAGATGGAACTCGTGAGGCTATCGAGGACATAGGGCAGCCACTTTGCAATTCGGTTATTGAAAATTTCATGAAAAGGCTATTGTCCTGTAGGCGTGGTCGTGGTGGTCATTTGCCTGATGTTATTTTCCACTATTAACGGCAAACCTTCCTCTTAATAATGAAATAAACATCCGATTATTTATATTAAAAAGTAGCATTTTTCTTTGAATATCAGAATAACACCTCTGTTTGGAAAACCCTACAGAATGTTATCTTCGACTCCAGATACATAGCACTGGCAACACAATGGACCCTAAGGGGTCTACGTGAGAGCTTTTTACAGATCAGCGAGCACTACTTTACCTAAACTTAGGTAACTACATTGCTAATTGACCATCGATATGTAGTTAGATAGATTTTCAAAAGGCGTGGAAGGCGGTGGATTCACAAAATTACTTGATTGTTTTCGAAAAGCCCCTTCATCCACAGGTGTACATGATAAAGTTTCAATTAATATAATACTAATCTAAAATGTACAATAAACTGTAAAATATCTTCACTTGAACGTGGCACGAGCTGAATCTTTGAAAATTCACATTACCATCTGTATAAGCTTTTGAAGTTCATGAGCAACTATCTAGAAGCAAGTGAGTAATCCAAGTCGGTCGACAGGCAAAGAATGGGTGTGTAATGATTACCACCACACTGCCAGGCTGTTATTTTTGCTCAGCAGCTGATACTCAGCTTTAAAATGTTGCAATAATAGGCCTCTTCTATTGGCCGCTTCTCTGCTCGACTAACTTGACGAAAAATTTGCACTCGAGAGCAACACCAAAGTTATCGAGCAAGCTTCGTCGCTAGCGAATAGGGTTACACCTCATTAAATTGGTATAACTCACTATTTTACATTTTCATTTATTTTAGGCAGCTCTATTCCAGCGTTGCCAAGATGTGTTCATTTATACCAGTTGCTTCATCTATGCGCCACTTGCTAACGACTGGCGAAAAGAAGAGGCCTAAAATTACACTTTCGCACATTGTCTTACCGCTACTCGGCTCTGAGTGAAAGTTGACATTTTTTTGTTCATAAACAACTTTTTCCTTTCCATTTTTCTTATATATTTTTCTTGTATATGGTATTCTTTCTAACTTTCTAACTTTTCATTTTTATTCAGAAAAGTAATTCATTTGCCACTCTCTTCTTGGTCTTTAACACACTTCATCTACAATTACGTCGCAATAAATTTACGTTCTTCCCATTCAATCTGCGCAATCTTTTATTCATCATTTTGTTAGATGAAGTAGCTTCAACTTTTTCCCCTATATATAACTCGCTGAACTCAAATCGGAGAATGTATAAAAAACAGAAGCCACGTCGCAGCCCATTCCACTACCTAAAGTGGAAACTCCTGCTAGTTTCTCTAAAAAAATTCGGGTACAATCACAAAATGGCTACTCAATTAGAAGATCGCGTAGACAATTCGGACCTACATACATATACATCAAGGCGCATTCATTCAAGGTGGTGGCACTAGACCAACAACACTGTTCTGTACGTTTGATTGTCGAAGCAAAGTATTGAGAAACTATGGAGAAAACAAATAATGAATTCGTCTTGTTTCATTCTGAGCTGGCAGCCACATGGACACAGCGAAAAAAAAAACTCAGCTGATTTACCAACACCACCTTTAATAGATTCGCCTTGATATATGTATATCTACTCTATCTAAAGAAACTGCACTGAATTTAAGAAAATAAATTGACGAAAAAATTCCGCTTAATATAAAATCAAACGAAATTTAATTAAAAAATGAAAACGAAATACACTAAAAGAAATATAAAACCATCGATTCAAAAGAAAAATGGTTCAACACAATTTAAAAACTTATACAATATACTATATATATATATATATTTGGCGCGTACACCATTTTTTGGTGTTTGGCAGAGCTCCTCCTCCTATTTGTGGCGTGCGTCTTGATGTTATTCCACAAATGGAGGGACCTACAGTTATAAGCCGTCTTCGAACGGCAGATATTTTTATGAGGAGCTTTTTTCATGGCAGAAATACACTCGGAGGCTTGCCATTGCCTGCCGAGGGGCGACCGCTAGTAGAAAATTTTTTTTCTTAATTTTGGTGTTTTCACCGAGATTCGAACCGAAATTATGCAATAGAAATTATAAAAAACAAGAGGCTGCTGTAATAACGTTACAGATGAGTACAGTTTCTCGTCAAAATGCAGTTTGATCTCACAGGCGTTGGAATACCCTGGCGTTTTGTGGATTTTCATCACGACATATAAATAAAAGTGGAAAATCGGGTAGAAGAGTAAATCAGGAAAAAAAGAGAAATTCATTTTTGAACCAATTAGTTTTTTGGGTGCTGAAATAGCGCAGTTGAATTTTGTTAAAGAAAATAATAAGAATAAAAAGTCACAAAACTTGTCTAGAAATTACAGCTTCTTGCACTTGTATGTTCCTGGCAAAAAGCTGCATTATCCTGCATGTTTCTCTAATAAAATATTGGTAGGAATCTTAATCACTCAAAAATCCCTTAGAACCAATTACAATCAATTTTAATCAACGAACTAATTTCTGGTATGGCGAGTTTGTATGTTTCGTAGTTTTATTAGAGGAATGAACCAGAAAGGCAGCTTCTTGTCTTTATACGTTGGGCCTAATCGCTTTCAATTCTTTGCTTGCCTATATTCAAGAATGATAGATTACCACGTTTGGCCTTTAGCTATGGTGAAAAACGAAATTGAGCGAGTAACTTCGACTGTCACGTCACCAGGTACTCTGCAGCAGAATTTTAACCCCTCATTTTACACATATTCAAGCATGAGAGATATCGGGTTTGCTCGTTAGGTATGGTGAAAAAAAAAATTTATTCTATGAATGGCGTCGTTATATCTGTCAAATTCGCTCAGAGCCGAACGGTCTGCTAGGTAGTACACCTCTAAATTTATTTTCACTCTGACACGTATTCACACACTCGTCCAAATCAATCGTTGTTCAGATGGCAGCGAAGTAATATGAGGGGAGACTGTGTCGATTTTTTTTTTTTGTGGTATAACCAACACAATATCAGATGTTTCATAAAAAACCGCTGCCATGACCCCTGTTACGATAGCCAATCAGCAGATTCTTTGAATTTCGCTGAGAGCCGCTAAATGTTTTCACCATGCTCCGCAGTACTCTTCCCGCTCATTTCATACGTATTCACACACTTCCCCAATCAGTCGTTGTTCAAAGCCGTGTAGGTTTTTTTCTTATATCATAAACACAATCTCAGTTTTTTGTAAACACATCCCCTGTTTCATCAGCCAATTAGCTGATCCTGCCACATTCACATTTTGTTCACCATGGCTTATAAGGAAAAGAGATGCAACGTGAACGGCGCATAGTTCGAAATTCACCAGAAGCATCTTAGTTCGGTACCAGTGCTTTTCCCTGCAGGGTACACAGTGCATATGTGTAGATATGTATGTGTTTGCACATGTGTTTTTTGTTTTTAGGTATATTTACATATAATCTCTTCATGCTAAATATTAATATTCATATTAGGGGTGTGTCCATAAAGAAATTTTTTTAAAAAAGTGATGTAGCACTTCGAAGCATAGAATCAGAGGTACGTTGCGATTATTAAATACGAGGGGGAAATTAAGTCATGAATCATGATGTTAAAAAATTAATTAGTTCTGTTGTTTGAAAATTTGCTGTTGACGTGGAACATTTTGCAATAACAGTGCATACATATAATATTTATTAATAAGAATATGCTAATACGTAAGAAAAAAATCCACAGCATGACACTAATTCTTCGCTGACTGAGTGAGTTAGGAAAGATCGAAAATATGACTTTGAGATGGTGAGCGACCGCACTACAGTTGAGGATTCGGCCATTAAAGTGCGGTTTGCCTTCGGCCGACATTTTTTTAACTCCATTTATTATACACAATCTGTCATAAAAATAATTTGACATTATCTCTTTGAAGTATTCGAGCGTTGTTTAGAGATACGGCAGGCCATGAGCCGTAGCGAAGCGTGAAAGTAACCTGCGTACCTACCTACATATATTAGGTTTCGTTAGCTTTTATACGCCAGGTTTTTAACCAGAAACTAACACTGTTGATATTTTCTTGTAAGTAGAAGAAGCAATTGAGGCATGGCTACTTTTGGACAATATAACCGTATCATAGATATAAGTGAATGTATATGTGTTCTTTGCTAAGGGGTTATATACAGTTAGAAGGCTGAAAAAAGCGAATTTTGCAGAATCTTTGGTGAGAGAACTTTTATTGATCTAAAAATTTGTACTCATATTATGTTATCTTTTCGATTAACTACTAAAAAATATATTTAAGAAGCTCGTTTTGAAATTTAGCCGTTTTCGAGAAATATTGGCCAACGACTTTGAAAACACCATTTTCAGAAAAACGCGTTTAAAGTTTGAAAAGCACTTTACATAGGATATTTTTTTTTTAACTTATGGTATATGGAGTTGTCTATTCCAGGACCATATAATACAGAGTTTGATTGAAAAGTAATGAGCCTTATTTTTTTAAAGCAGTTTTATTAAACCTTTTGGCTTATACAACTAATATTCTTCAAAATAGGACCCTTAAGCGTTAATACATTTTTTAAACTCATCCGCCGGAATCGCGTTCAATTCGGCTGTCACAGTTTTTTGGGGTCGTGGCGACTGGCTCGTGTGCCACTCCGCACTCTCTCTCTTGCCCTCAGGATCGTACTCAAAGCACCAGGTTTTATATCCTGTGATACAATTGTCTAAAGTATTATCCTGTTCGTCATTTGCCAATACTTCACGACTCTTTTCCACACGCAATTGCTTTTGTTCACCAGTCAAAACCTTTGGAACCAATTTGGCAAACACTTTGCGCATTTCAAGTTTTCCGGTCACGATTTCCCGCACATTGTAATAAGTTAAATTTAACTCTTCACTGATCTCACGTAGACTAGCACGACGGCCAATGTTCAAAAATTCACGAACCCGGTTCTTATCTTCGTCTGTTTACGTCGTCGAAGGCCTTCCAGATCGCTGTTCGTTTTCGACATCCTCCCGGCCTTCCTTGAACGACTTGTGCCACCGATTTACCTAGGCACTAGACAGAGATTGGTCCCCGTAAGCCTCCTTGAGTAGCCCAATGGTTTCGGTACTCGTTTTGTTTAGCTTTACGCAAAATTTGATCTAGTAACTTTGCTCCAACGATCGCTGCATTTTCGCCACTGCAAAATCCTAACACACTTTTTAAAAAAGGCATTCACGCGCGGAGCGATGTTGACTGCACCGCTGTTGCCAGCGAACTGGGTCCGGTTTCTAGTGGAAGGGGAAGGTCCAACGATCATTTTCCCCCACCAGCCGATTCGGTTGATCGCTTGGCAGACGCTCCGCGCGGGAAGGCTCATTACTTTTCAATCAAACCCTGTACATCCTCCGCCACTTTGGCAGCTTCTAATAATTCAGGTTTATGTTGTCTGCGGGTCATTCTTCCATCTCGAGCGCTCTCACGCGCTCTGTTCTCGCGCTGCTCATCTTCCTTTTCGGCATATGAATGCACATTAGGCCCAAGTGTAATTCCTATTGCCTTCATATAATACAATAGTGATGCCATTCCTTTATTAAATATGCCGGCAGCTATGTATGCAGTTTTCGAACCGGCCGAAACCATTTTGGGAGAGATTTTCCAAAGCAGTTGATTGTAGCTCTCGTTGTACCTACACATCTTTCTAATATACTGCTGAGTTCCCTATAAATCGGAAGTATAGCCTCAGCACATCTTCTTGTAAATGCTCATAATCATGTTCGAAAGTGGATAATTGATTGGCAGCTAGCAGCCCTCTGCCAACTACACCATGAGTCTGCTCCTTCCGGGCATTTATCGTGTTGAGGTTTTTCGTCAGTTGAACAATAATTATAATATGTGGCATAATAAACAGTCAACCTCTCGATCATCTTTCCAGTCAAATATTCGTTTTTGATCATCGCATTAAATATGGAAGTGATGTATTTATAGCCACATATGGGTAACTCCTTTAAAACCTTACTCGTTATGAGGTCGTATCCGGTTGCCTTTTTTGTTTAGAGATTTTTGTTTCTTGTTTGTTTGCAGCTCTTTGAAAGTAAATCGTTAAATGGGGATATCAATTTGAAACTGCACTGAGAAAAAAAATTCAATTTTATGGTCTAATTCCGCATTTTGCCTCGAAAATGGTACAGAAACCTTTGAAAGGTGTTTCGCAAACTCTATAGCTTTTTGCTTGTCAGTTTTTGCCCGGATTCCGTTGGACATTTTTATCGGTGCAATGTGAGATGTTGGCTGTAACACTGTTTTCGTTGCCTTAAACAGTGAATATTCCGTAGCTTTCGTTGACGAGAGGTTGGATAAGTACTCTTGAAATACTGCATTCTTTGCATCTTTTAATGCGGTTTTTTAATTGTTTTGCGAGCCTATTAAACTGAGCCTGTCATTTTTGTTTTCGGTTTTTTTTTGTCATATGCGCTTTCGTTTTCCTTTAAAGTCCTAATGTGATCATCATTGTGAGTAGGGAAAAATTAGTAGTTGCACTCTATATCCGGTGTAACCATTCGCGCAGCACTTTAAATGCATTTGTTGAAAAGCTCGACAGCGATATCCAAATTAGTGTTGGTTTTTAGCGAAACATTTAAAGTATTCCCAGTTATGATATACAATTTTTTAACCCTCCGTTGGACACCCGAATCTGGCTAGCCTGGCTTTTTCGACCAGGAAGCTCCGTAAAATTTAATTTTCTATCAATTTATGGATATAACCTTTTAAAAAGCATTCTCGAACAGAACGAAAAAAATGACAGACGCGGGTGCTCAACCGAAGGTTTTAAAAAAGGTGTCCAACAGAGGGTTAATCCATAACAAATAGTTGAGGAGATATGACGAATTGAAATTTTGTCTTCCCTGGCAGCGCAGTACTGCCCACTTTGCCAAAGTTATTTATTGACCCTAAATGACTCCTGAACCTACTGTAAAAATTTCGTAGTTATCGGTTGTGTTATAAAATTGTATTTTTAGTGAGTTTTTCGAATATTTTGAATTCAATTGAAGTGATTTTTTTTATTTTTTTTTTATTTTAGAACAATTTAAGTTTCTTAGTCATCGAGAAGGCTAATATTCGATAAAAACGACTTTACGTCCTCTTATTTATAGTTGGTTCTATTTCATTGCATTTTCATTATATAATTTCTCTGTTTCATAATAAAAGTTACTAACTGACCTTTTCATAAGCACCTTCGTTTGATTTTTAGTTCCGTTCGCGATTCCATTTCTTACAGTCATCAGCCTGAAAATCTCTCGCATGAAACATTCCCTCTGGGATGTATGATAGAATTTATGTGTGATAGAATTTTAAACATTGTGCTTAATGGGGCCGAGCCACTTTCGCTATCTACTCCTGACTTGTTTTTTCGTCTGTTTGTTTATCCCGAAAACACTCCTATACCGTTCATCTCTTTGCGATGCAATTTTTGTACATTGTTGCAGAAAACATTCGTTGGGTTTGCGTATTGCTGTAGCTACATACTTAATAATTTATGTATGTGTGTATAGGTATATTTTTTTAAGAGTATCCGCACACCTACTTTCTGGCAACCATATTTTCTCAGTCTCCTACTTTTCTTCGCAGTTTGAAAATAAACAAACGATAATTTGTTGCATTCCCACATAAACATCCAACACATTGAGTCATTACAATTTTTCTTTTTGTAGCATGCAATATTTTTGTATGTTTTTATAGGCAAATTTGTTTATTTTCGTAATAAAACCGATGAACTTGGCTCTTCTCACTCATCTAACCTGTTCGTGTCTTTGACCGAACGAATTGGACCAATCGTGTGCTCTTGTTTGCATTTCCTACCCAGCTGTGTTAGTACTCGTATGTTCTATATGTTTGTTTGTTGGTTTACACGTTTGTTTGTTGTTATTTATTTGCTCTCATTTGCTTACTTAGCTAATTTGCATGCATTGCATGTACATATATAAGTACATATATGCATATTCACAAACTCAGAAACAATAATAATAATAATAATCAACTTACTAGATTCCAATTGTTTATTTATCTAACAGTATTTTATGATGTTGCTGTTTGCGTCGTAATTTTTGCTTATAATCGTATATTGTTGGCGCCTCAATGGCATTGGCAATTACGCGTAACAATGGGGAAAAATGTTGGTAGGCCTGTCACCGTACATACAACCCACTTGCTCACAGAAGCATTTTGTAACAAAAAAAAAAAAAGGAAATTGATTAGGGATTAATAACTAAATTTAAAAATATTTAATTAATAACCAAAATTAAAACTAATTAATTAATAACTAAAATTAAAAATAACAATACCAGTTGCTAGCATTGAAGAAAATAGAAGGCGAACAACTTCGGCTGCAGATCAAATTGGTAGTAAGGTAGCTCTGAACTAAATAGTAGTAGATTTAACTTCATAATATTTGCATCTACTCGTATTCTATGAAACACAGCTGAAAGCCATGACACAATTATTCTCATAAGAATTTTGCTACACATCGAATTGCGTACCTTACTTTCATTTTGACCCTTTTTTGATTTGGGGGTTTTGTTTTTGGTTTTCATTTTAATCGAACTCAAATTAGGAAGTTACAGATTTTTGTTCCGTTAGGAGTTTCAACTATTAATTTTTTTTAACCTTGAAAGCTTGAAAATGCATTCACAATGACTGACTTGGCTTGGTGCAGATTTTGACTGGACGACGCAAGGCAATAGAGATTTTTCAAACATTCTTTGTAGGCAATCAACTGCTTTTTGAAGTTGAAATGATATGGCGCAAAATTATTCATCCTTTCGGAAGATGTATCATTTTTGCAAATGGTGTCGTACGTGAGAGATATTTGACACTTGTGAACGAAACAGCTGCAGTAAGCAAACAGAGAAGCAACGGGGCGCGTAAAGATCAAAATAAAGATTTCCATAACTCAAAATAATCTTTTGTTATTTAGTAAGAAAGTTATTCAAAAACAGAATTGCATGATTGATTTTGCGCCACCTTGTATATTAGACATGGTCGGTCGTCAGACAAAAAAAAATTGAAGAGTGCACTCTCTGTATTCCTTCTCGGTTATTTTGAGGATTTCAGCGCCAGGAAAACATTTAGTTTTTACCATCAACATTTTTTGTTTTTATTACTTGATTACATATTTGGCAACCGATCTTAAAAAGCAATGTGTGATTATTCCACCATTAAAGAATTCTACATTTCATCCTAATGCCCTTTTGTGCTCTGAAGTGGTTTTCACACAATTGGGTCAGTTACCCAGAATTGCTCCTCTATGACACTTTTTTCGTCAACATTTTGCTTTTAAACTATTTCGTTAAATTTTTAAGCTATAAGGGTACCTAATATATGTACATTGGTATGTAAGCACAAAGAATAATTAGTAAAAAAATTAAGTATAAAATATACAGTGAAATTCGCCCCACTTCAAGTAGCTTTTCACGAAAGTGAACAGTCGTTCAAAGGCAGTAGAGCGATTCAATGCCAAGTTATCCCAAAAATTTTCTGAAAATTTTTTGTAACAAACTAAAAAATTTTGAAAAAATTATTAACTCTGAGATTTATTCAGCGCTGAAAAAATTTTGGTATAGATATTTTTACAGTGAAATATCTTTGGTTGTTATTAAATTTTTTTTTGTTCTTAATTTTTCAAAATATGCTTTAAAAAATTTTTGTTTTTTTTGTTTTTGAAAACAAACATTTTATTTCTTCATGCAAAAAATAATAACTTTGAAATTTATTCAGTGCTGAAAATATATTGGTATGTATAGAGATTTTATCTTGTTGAGATTATCTTGTATAAAGATTATCTTGGGTTACTTTTAACAAACTTCTTAATTTTTCCAGAATATACGTCTTAAAAAAATGTTTTTTTTTTTTTTTGAAAGAAAAGTTCTATCTCTTTGCTTTTGTTTTTTTGAAAATCAATTCTTTTCCATTCTTTTTAAAAAAAAACTTTTTCTACAATATTTTTCTTTACTTTCTTTTGTTTAAATTTTTTTCTTTTATTTTTTTGAAAACACAAATTTTATTTCTTCATTCCAAATTTTTGTAAACCGAAAAATTTAGAATACAATCAATAACTTTGAAATTTATTCAGTGGTATAGAGTTTTTTACACTTTTAAGAATTTTTTAAATTTTTAATTAAAAATTTTTCTTTTTATTTTTTATTTTAAAAAAAACCAAGTTCTTTCTCTTTGATTTTGCTTCTTTTTTTAAAACAACAATTCTTTTCCTTTTTCTTCCAACTTTTTTTAATATTTCTTGTTTCCTTTTGGAATAAAACTTTTTTCTTTTATATTTTTGAAACCAGAAATCTTATTTTTTCATTAACAATTTTTGTAAACTGAAAAAATTTAAAACTTTGCGATTTATTCAGTGTTGAAAATTTTGGTATAATTTTTTACACTTTTAAAATTTTTTTAAATTTTTAATTGAATTTTTTTTTTCTTTTTTGTTTTTGAAAAAAAAAAAATTCTTTCTCTTTGGTTTTTTTTTCGAAAAACAATTCTTTTCCTTTTTTAAAATTTTTTTTCTATTATTTTTTTGTTTGTGATTGTTTTTTTTTTTGGAAAAAATTGTTTGTTTTATTTTTTTGAAAACCCAAATAATTCTTCATTCCAAATGTTTGTACACCGAAAGATTTAGAAAACAATTAATAATTTTGGGATTTATTCAGTGTTCAAAATTTTAGTATAGAGTTTTTTACAGTTTTAACAATTAAAACAAATGTTTTCTTCTTTGTTTTCTTTTTTTTAACAATTCTTTTCCCGTTTTTTGTTATTTTTTTAAATTTTGTTTTACTGTTTTTTTGGGAAAAAATATTTTTTTCTTTTACTTTTTTGGAAACACAAATTTTATTTCTTCATTCCAAATTTTTGTAAAAATTTATTCATTGTTGAAAATTACACTTTTAAACATTTTTTTAATTTTTAATTTAAGTTTTTTTTCTTTTTCGTTTTTGAAACAAAAATGTTCTTTCTCTTTAGTTTTGTTTTTTTGCAAAACAATTCTTTCCCTTTTTTTTAAATTTTTTCTATTTGTTTGTTCGATTTTTTTTTTCATTTTTTTTTAATTTTCTTGTTTTTCTTTTATGTTTTTGAAAACACAAATTTTATTTTTTCATTAACAATTGTTGTAAAATGAAAAAATTTAAAACACAACTAATAACTTTGCGATTTATGCAGCGTTGAAAATTTTGGTACAGAGTTTTTTACAATTTTCCTAAATTTTTTTATATATTTTTTTTTGTATTTCTTAAGACAAAATATTTGTAAAAAATGTTTGTTTGTTGTTTTTTTTAACATTTCTGAAAATTACTGTTACTGTTGAAAAAATTTCAAGTCAATCGGTCAAGATTTATTCGGGTTATGAATGCGGCTTATGTACTTGAAAAAAAAAGTTTCGAGAAAAAGGTGTTTTAAGTTTTCGCTTCGGTATGCAGCTCCAAAAATCAAAAGCAGTATTTACACAATTTTCCCACATTATTTTTTTTAAATACTCCACTTATTAAGTATTAGCTCATTTTTTAATTAACACAAAAATCGATTTTTATTCATTTATATTGTTGCTTAACCATTGAAGTAGGAAACATTTGCTCGAATGAACTGCCAATCGAAACTGTAACCAAAGTATTCGGGCAGACACTAATTCTCAAGAAACGAGTTGTTATTGTAATTCTTCAGCGTGCACGTATTGTTATTTATGTTTTTTTTTGTTATTGTCCAAAAGGCCTTCAAATTTTTATTTAAAAAAACAGAGAAGAATTACTGCGCTTTTTAGTGTTTAATTAAAGAAAAGTTTGCATTCAATGGCTTTCAGTAAATAAGAAAGTAAATAAACAAATCATAAATTCAAGGCACATGTTTTATCTCACTCAAGTCGCTACTTTGAGTCAGAACCGCAAAATACTGGTAAGAAATTTTGTTAAGTAACAAAAATGATCTAAAAGACGGGTCACAAAAGTGTGTGTTTTTAAACAAATTTCTAATTACCGCGCACATCCTCCATTGTGTTTGAACGACTTTCTTCTCAAATTTGTGTGTAATTTTATCCTGCAAGAACTTACAATTTTATGTCACTGCTTCCTAATTGCAGAAATACACTCAAAGGTTTGTCATTGCCTACTGAAGAGCGACAGCTATTAAAAGAACTTCTGCACAATTTTGAGCTTTTGAGCCCAGAACCAATCGTTTGGTAGTCACTCAAAAATCACTCAGCTACAGCGGGCGATAAATATTAATTATCTTTATTTACAATTATTTCGCAAACGATATTTTTGATTGGACTATTTTGTGATATTTTTTATTTTTAAGAACTAGAGAAAAAATGAAGCCATCTTTGGCTACCTATTAAGCTACCTTTGACCTGTTCTTGGATATGCGGCCTTAGCGACTTAGTGCCCAACACTTGAACATAAATAATGCATGTCCTTCAAGAATGGATCGGAAGCGATTAAAGGAACTTTTTATGCAGCCAATCCGTTGCTATCTTTAATGACGAGAGACACTATTCGGTTATCGAGCACTATCCGATAACGAAACATGCCTCAAACTCAATATTTCTTCAATAACTTGAAATTGAACTTTGAAAAATGCGAGCCGTGAAGCAGCGAGAGAATGGTAACTCCTAAATCACTCAGGCTGAAAAGTCCATTGTATTCAAAGCTCTGGATAGTGAAAGTGCAGATAGTCAAGAAGGAAAGGAGAGAAGTAACAGAAAGAAAAAAAGATATCATAGAATACCGACATAGAAGTAGCTAGTCCTGTACAGTTCTGAATATATCCTCCAATTTAAGAGAACGAATTTTACTCGTTTACATGACATTGCTCTAACAAAAGGCAGGACACTCACAGAGAAAATGTTCAGTGCTGTCCGCCTCCTCTAAGCAAGACAGGCGAATCGGGTACTCAATGATTCCAATGGTGGTCATATGCTGACGCCATGGGTTATGCCCCGTCTTTGCTATCAAGTTGTAGAAGAAAGTTCGAAAGTTCCGACTTGTCACAAAACACTTTGCAATTCTGCAGCGTTCTAGACCGGACCATCGTTCTTTATCAAAATTGCATACATAATCGCCGATCCAATTCATGATTCCTGTAGAACTGATTCCGATTATTGGCTCTGGTGCCAGTGGGGTAACCGCTGATACGCAGTTGGCTAATTCATCGAAAATTGTATTAATCTACACAATAGTGGCTATCGTTGTACGTAGCCTTTTTTTTTGTTTGTTTTTGACAAAATGGTGGTGATTTGAATTTCGATGTGCGTTTTTCACCATTTTTTTGATTTTGAGCACGCCCAAAAAATAGTTATTTTCAAAATTTTGAAAATCGGCTACGTACAACGATAGCCAAGCGATACCAAAAAAACGAAAATTAAAATCAGTTCATTAGTCTTCGCGAAATCGTTGCCACCGTATCAAAAAAAGTCGTTTCGAGAAAAACGCGTTTGAAATAAAGCATCGTATCGTAAGCGCTACGGGGCCGAACCGACGGGCATATAGAATCGGGTTTCGATTTTCGCTTTAATATTTTTACCACATTTTCTTGAGTAGTTATACTAACAATTTATGCAAAACAAAAAAATCGATTTTTTTGAATTATCACAGTGGCGCGCCAATTAATTGAATTGAAAACCCACTTTCATAACCCTCTTTACATAGGTAGTTGCCAATAGAATGATTGTAATATTTACTATACCAAGCATCCCACGCTTTTAACTCTAATTTGAATTATTCTATTTGTATCTTAATTTTTGTTATAATTCTGTTCTGAGGTAGTTGACTATGACTGATCGTTCGATTTGCTATTACTTCATTATAGGTCTCTTTGTCATTAAAATTTATTTTCTACTTTTTAGTTCGATTAGCAATAAAAGCGTGCTTTTTAGTTTTTTTTTTTAACTATTTTTTATTTATAAGTACATTGGCTTGTATTACACATTTTTTTTTGTTAAATTTGCACCTAATCGTTTTTCATTGTAAACTGCAATCACCAAATCGGCGCAAGTCAGACAGCAAGCAGAAGCGCACAAAAGATCTTCGGCTTGTTCGAGCTTCAATCACAACCGCAGTGTTGCATGATTTGTGAAAGTGTCACGTTCGATGTAAAATTCTTGCAACATTGTCAAAAGCGTCACGTTTGAAGTGTCAAAAATGTTGCGCGCGGATACAAATAAATCGGCTGCAAGAAAAGAATCAGTTGAGCAATTGCAACAGTGTTCCAAATTGTCATCAATGCAGCAGGTTAATCGCTTTTTTTACGTACCTCGAACAAGCCCCTTATTCCACAAAAACCGAGTGAGTTTGTTTCAGTCAAATGCTTGCAGATCATAAGTTGTCGTGATCGTTCATTTTTGCTGGCCAAAAGTTATCCAGCACAAAATGAACGTCTCTCTTGCATCAAACTTTAACTTTGTTCTCAAAATTTTCATGTGAGGCATAATTTTTGCTGACATTATCGAACGCCTTAATAAATTAGAAAGAACCATTACAATATTTTGTGTTATCGAACGCAAGTGTAATTTTATATGTTTACATTTTTTTCCACAGCGCACGCATATGTTCGCTCATTAATATCGCTGTTCTGAAAGCCTACTTTTAGGCGCTAAATGTTGTACAGTACACCTTTTTGTGTGGAAGTTGTAATTGTGATAACGCTAGTAACAGCAAAAAGGCGGTTCCTTAAAATTCTAACAATCGACGCCGAATATTTTATGTCTTCGTATGGATTAAAGCATAAAAACTAACCAGATAGGTTTCATTGACTGTCGCATTCGGAACACAAAATGTTAGCTAACAAATCAGCAGCAGCGCAACCGCAAAATAAAACTGATCCCATACATTATATAATTTTTGATGATTATTTGAAACTGAAAAAAACTAAAGAATTCTCACAATTTGATGGAGTGCATTCACAGATTGTCGGCTTAAAGTCAAGTATACGTGAACGATGGTGTCTTCTAAAGGAGAAACAAACAATGAAACGAGTATTAAAAGTGAAACCACTCAATAGTGTAAAAGCAAGTGAAACGGAGACCCTGCAAAAAACAGGAAGTACAAGTCCATTACGAGTAAAGTGAAGAATAAAGTAGTCAATTATTGGCATACAGACAATTCTAGGCCAAAGACTGATTGCGAAATCTACTGTGAGGTGACAAGTTTACACGGTTTTAGCAACTTCTTGGGCGCCTCAACATGGCAACGCATTTTTTGGTATTTCATCTTGTGCATTATGATTGTGATGTCTATAACGCTTTTGATGCAGTCAGTAAATTTGAATGCCGATGATCCAACAATTTTATATGTGGAAACTACGACAGCTACGGTTTGGGGTTCGTCCTTCCCATCTGTTGCGCTATGTAATTTTAATCGCATTTCGCAGAAGAATCTTAATGAGCTGCTAAAGAAAGTGTAAGTATGAGATGCGAAGGAGGCGACGAGTCGATGAGCAATGTTGAAGCTGATTTGTATATAAATAGCAGTTCGAAAAGAAATCTCAATTCAACTGAGATTTTATTTTGTTTATTAAGACTAAAATGAATTTAGGAATAGAAATACTTGAATTTAACCCTTTTACATCACCGCTCGAAACGCACGATGTGCTCAAAATACCTTGCGTCGGCAAGACGTTTACTGTTTGTTCTAATGAAAAGGAATGTTACAGGATTGCCAAAATTATAAAATTATTTATTTTCCTTGTTATTTGTTAATTTATTATTATACCGTTCCTGGATAAGAGAGAGTTTTTGTTCGCAAATTATTCCGTCGAATAATGCAAAAGGATTAAATAAAAATATTAAAAACCGGAACGGAAAATAATTATTAATTTTAAATTTCAATTTTTTCAATAAAAAAATAATCAAAATTTTTCAAATATATTATTTGCAGAACAGTTTCGAATATACATACGAGGATTGTTTGAAAAGTCTGTGCGAAAATAAATACTACATAATTTTTTGGGGCAAACCCTTTTTATTTTTCGACATAGTCTCCTTTTAGACTTATATACTTCGTCCAACGCTGTTCTAGTTTTGTGATCCCATCCGATATAGGATTTGTCCAAGTCTGACAAATAGCCGCTCGTTTCTGCAATGACTTCCTCGTTTAAATAAAATCTTTTTTCCGCCAGTCATTGTTTCAAATTCGGGCACAAATAGTAGTTCGAGATATCCGAGACAGGCAAGTCTGGAGATTAAAGGGAATTGAAACGAGTTGAAATCCTATTTCCATTAATTTTACGCCCACAACTGCTGAGGCGTGAGCTGGTACGTTGTCGAGATGGAAAGGAAAAATCACTCGACTTCCTCGACTTAAAGGAATGTCTAACATCCATAAATAGATCTTTATCGCTGAAACTTGATGTGTGTTCTTCCAAGAGATGCTACTAACTAAACATAAACTCGATACTCGCCGGTGGTGCCATCTCTCCGACTTTGCACGGACTTTTCAAACGACCTTTAATACTCTTTGTGCATCTTTTCTTCTTCTTCTTCTTAAATGGCGCTATAACCGCTTACGCGATTTTGGCCGAATTTAACAAAGCGCGCCAGTCGTTTCTTTCTCGTGCTAACCGGCGCCAGTTGGACACACCAAGTGAAGCTAAGTCCTTCTCCACCTGATCTTTCCAACGCAGAGGAGGCCTTCCTCTTTCTCTACTACCACCAGCTGGTACCGCATCGAATACTTTCAAAGCCGGAGCGTTTGTATCCATTCGGACGACATGACCCAGCCAGCGTATCCACTGGATCTTTATACGTCGTAAAGCTCATACAGCTTTTCGTTTCATCGCCTGCGATATTCGCCGCTGCTAACGTGCAAAGGTCCAAAAATCTTGCGCAGAATCTTTCTCTCAAACACTCCAAGCGTCGCTTAATCGGATGTTGTCATCGTCCAAGCTTCTGCGCCATACGTTAGGACGGGCATGATGAGAGTCTTGTAGAGTGTTAGTTTTGTTCGTCGAGAGAGGACTTTACTGCTCAGTTGCCTACTTAGTCCAAAGTAGCATTTGTTGACAAAAAAATTATGACTATTTTTTTATAAAAAATAATGATTATTTTTCGAGTTTATCGAAAATATAACTCATTTCTCCAGCGATATTTTTTATTTTAGAAATGAAACTTATTTTTTGAGTTATATTTATTTGGCAGATCGAAGTACTCAAAACTCCACACCTGCCCTATCCATGGTGAAAATATTTTTAAATGTGTACTACCTAGCAGACCGTTATTCGACTCTGAGCGAATTTAGCAGATATGCCGACGTCATGCGTTTTGTGTTTCACTAAGCTAAAGCAAAATTTTGTGAAACACAAAACGAATGACGTAGAATCCAAAGTTCCCCTCAAAAATTTGATTTTTTCACCATACCTAACGAGCAAACCTGGTATCTATCATCCTTGCACCTGACTTATACTCACCAGAATTCACCTCAACTAACCTGACCTTAACTCACGGCATTTTATAAGGATGATAGATTACCAACTTTGACCAAACTGCTGCCACATCATCGTGTACATGGCAGCCGAATTCTTGCCTCTCATTTGATACGTATTCACACACTCTTCCAATCAGTCGTCATTGAGGCGGAGTAACATGAAGAAAGGCTATGTTGATTTTTATTTTTCATATATCACCAATACAATCTCTAGTGCTTTCTATGTGTTGGGCCCGGAACTGTTCAGTCCATGTGCTATATTTCTTCTTCCCTATGTGCAGTAATTTTAATTAATTTTTTTTTTTAATTATTCACCCCGATACCTAAACCGTTTTAGGAAATATACCATTGAAAGACTGTAACTAACTAGTATCTAATTGAATTGAAATTAATTTTAAAATTCCTTAATATTGAAGAATACCAGAGCTATGTTCATATGGTCTCATTAGTCTATTAAATATGATATTGGTTTGTTGAACTACTTGGTTTTTATTTTTTTAATGTTTTCTACACACTATAAGGAATTAATTCACTTTTGATCTTTTTGTTAAGAGATTTTGTAGCCCTGAAAAGGGCTTATTATTAATTAACCATGAGGTTCCGTTTGTAACTCACTTACAAACACCGTAAATTATTTACTTTTTACCTGCTGCTGTAGGTTTTTTTGCGGCTGGCTTTTTATTAGATGTAGACTTCTTCCAAATCCATTTAGCAGCAGTTGCTTTTGCTTTAGTTGCTTTTGGCTTAGCAGTTGCAGATTTGGCTTTAGTTGGTTTCACTTTTAATACACCACCCTTTTTTGCATCTTTCGCCTTAGCCTTTTCACTTTTCTTCTTTTCAGCTGTTTTCTTACTGGCTACAGCTTTTTTCACTTTTTTCTCACCACTTGCCGCCTTTTTGACTTTACTCAACGATTTTTTCTTTGATGCACCACTATCTGCTGCCTTCTTTTCAGCCTTAACCTTCTCTGCTGATTTTACGGCTTTTGATTTCAATTTTCCCTCGCTTGATTTACTGGCTGCAACTGATAGTTTGAATGAACCGGACGCACCTTTTCCTTTGGTTTGAATTAATTTGCCACTTGTAACAGCCGATTTCAAATAGCGTTTAATGAATGGTGCCAATTTTTGGGCATCACATTTGTATGTCGCACTAATATATTTCTTAATCGCCAAAAGTGATGAGCCGCCACGTTCCTTTAAATTCTTAATTGATGCGTCGACCATTTGTTGTGTTGGTGGATGGGTAGGGGCAACCGACGGCGTTTTGGGTTTAGCTGCCTTAACCTTTTTGGCAACAACTTTCTTTTCAGCAATAGTAGCAGCAGTAGCTACTGGGGAGCTTACATTCACAACAGCAACTGAATCAGAATCATTTTCAACACTTAGTGCACTTCTTGCTCTCACTGGCACCGGAACATTATGTAGCGAAAACGTAGATTCCAATTTTTTCACTATACGGTCGATTGTCGAACGGGATGGCTGGTTAAATGGACCGTAAAATGGCCGTAATGCTCTTAAAGTAGCAGCAACAGAACGATTATTTTCATAAAAAATTTGCACGATTTGCAATCGTTGCTCAAGTGTGTAGCGTTCCATGATGAAATGTATACTAATGAAGTTAACAAATGACAAGCGAAAAATAAAAAATATTGCGTCGTTCGCCCTCCCTATCGGAAAAAAGTTGAAGCGCACATATTGAAAAACGCCTTATATATTGTAGATTAAAACCTCAGTTTAAATTCCACGTATGTATTATACACTTTCAACACTTCACTCACTTTATGCACTGTACGCACTAGACCAATAGATAATTTCTGGAATCCAATATGTTGTTTAACTCCCTTTAAAATTTGAGAAGCAGAACGAAAAGATGATAATCAAATTTTCACGTTCCAGTGCTATTTAGTGCTGCTATATGACAAACTTTAAGATTTATTTAATTCACTAAAATTCACTGAATTTACTAATTCAACAAATGAATATCTATAACGATAGTATGCATGTATCACTTCCATATCAATATACTTAAATTGGAATAAAGTCAATATTTTTCTTGTAACGAGTGTTTTAGTCGAAACTTTGTACTCAAAATATTAAATTTTCGCTAGTTTTAGTCGATTTTCTTAAAACTCCTTAATATAAATCAATTATTACTATTGAAAATATAAAATATATCAAATTATCAATCATCTGAACAGTTTATTTTATATATTATATTACTTAAAATAATATGTTTGAAAAAATAAAATTAAATATCTCAATGGTATCACCAGAGCAATTCTCAGTGGCGTTAGTTGGATGCATGAAATAATCCAATATTTTGATGAATATTGAAAACTTTAATTTTGGTTGAAATGAATGATGGTAATGAAATAAATAAATTTCACTAATGTGAATTATGTAAATTTTATTTAATATAATACTTAATTTTTTGATATTGAAGCAAATATTCACTAATCAATCGCGTTTTTAAATATGTATATATATATATATACATACATATGTGTGCATACAACATTTTTTAAATAAATAAATATTTAATATTATTTTAATTAATAAAACAATTTAACTTTTTCTTTAAAAAATTTGCAATATATGTCAAAGCAAGGTACAAAATTCCCATATATACATACATACGTGCTCACATAAAAGGGGAATCACCTATTTCATTTTTATAATGAACAACAAAGCTTGCTTGTGATATTTTTGAATTTTGTCCGTTTATGAGAAATTTTTTTATGAAAATGGTTTGAAATACTTTGTCCGCGTCCGGTTATTAGAGTGTCCGTTTATTAGGATGATATTTGTATGAAAAAATGAATGAAAAACCTGTGTGCCCAAAATTTGTCCGGTTATTGGAGCTGTCCGGTTATAAGGACTGTCCGTAATGGGGAATTTCACTGTAATGAGTATGTACATATGTATTTGTGCACATGAAATATAGAATGACAACAGAATTGTGCGTTTGTTAGAAATTTTAATTGTACAAAATTTTGAATCTTTGTTAAAAGAATATTGTGGTCCTGAAAAGGACCGTTTTTTAAATATGTACGCAAGAAATTATTTAACCGCCGAAACCGTATAAAGTACGGCCTTGTCTCTTTAAAGCGTACACAACATCCATAGCTGTAACTGTTTTCCTTTTGGCATGTTCAGTATAGGTAACTGCATCACGGATAACATTCTCCAAAAATACTTTTAAAACACCACGAGTTTCTTCATATATCAAACCAGATATACGTTTTACACCACCACGACGAGCTAAACGTCGAATAGCTGGTTTAGTGATACCTTGGATGTTATCACGTAAAACTTTGCGATGACGTTTGGCTCCACCTTTTCCCAAACCTTTACCACCTTTGCCGCGACCAGTCATTTTTTGATATTTACTATTTGCACAAGTTAGAATTTAACACTTTAACACTTCACCACCAATGAAATAACAGAAGCGAGAGCACATCTATTTATACCAAAATCTCACAACTACAATACCCAAGCCAAAAGGTACACCATACATCTATCTCGCTTCAACACATGCCTACATAATACATGGACTTGTGAAACGTTGTTGTTGAAATTGCTACTTAAGATGTGAACGTCATACAATTTGTTATAGGTACAGTGTACAGTGTTCTATAGTGTTCAAGTGTGAGAAAATAACAAAGTGAGTAGTGAAAAATGGCTCGTACAAAGCAAACAGCCCGAAAATCGACTGGTGGAAAAGCACCACGTAAACAATTGGCGACAAAAGCTGCACGCGAAAGTGCACCGGCAACTGGTGGAGTTAAAAAGCCACATCGTTATCGTCCAGGTACAGTGGCGTTGCGTGAAATTCGTCGCTATCAAAAGAGTACCGAATTATTGATACGCAAATTGCCATTTCAGCGCTTAGTTCGTGAAATAGCGCAAGATTTCAAAACTGATCTACGTTTCCAAAGTTTTGCTGTTATGGCTCTACAAGAAGCAAGTGAAGCATACTTGGTTGGTCTTTTTGAAGATACCAATTTGTGTGCCATCCATGCTAAGCGTGTTACAATTATGCCAAAGATACCAATTTGTGTGCCATCCATGCTAAGCGTGTTACAATTATGCCAAAAGATATTCAATTGGCTAGACGTATTCGTGGTGAACGTGCTTAAATCAATAAGAAAACTTACGAAAAAACGGTCCTTTTCAGGACCACAATTTGTTAAACGAAAAAGATGAAAAATTTTATTGAAATATTTATGCATATATATGGGCCTGTTCGTAAATGCAAAAATTGGCAACACCGCAACTCATAAGTGGTCGAAAATGCAACAATGCAGTATATTGTGCGCAAATAGTAGCAAAACACAAATCATAAAAATGGCTGATGCAACAGATGTGTGCTGATTAGCAGTGGCAGTGCAGAATAATCATATTATGCAGCGCAGTGATGAATTTACGAATAGCCTTTATGTGTAGATATTTTTGTTTTTTCGTAAATGTATGTAGTACATACCTATACAGTTCTTTATCTACTCGTGTGCTTTTAAGTATAGTCGGCATGCATGTATACACGTTTATGTAGGTATATGCACACATAACCAGTTTATAAGCAGCAATTTTGGCGCAATTCGGTAATATGTATAAAAATGTAATACACCTAATGGGATGCCACGTTCTTTATTAAGAATATTAAATGAATAAGAAAACTATTATAAAAAAACGGTCCTTTTTGGGACCACAATTTGTTTAATGAAAAAGATCAAACATTTTGTTGGAATATTTATGCGTAAACATATATGATATTTTTGTGTTTTCGTTAATGTACGTAGTACATACATACACATGTTTTTATCTACTCCACATCATTTATACACGAGCGGTTTTTAGTACAGTCTGTAGGCATGTATACACATGTATGAATGAATATGTATACATAACCAGTTTATATGCCGCAGTTTTGGCGCAAATATACATGCGTCTATTCACATTCGATAATATGTATGAAAAAATAACACATTTAGTGAGAAATTATTTAAATCTCTTTGTAAATGTATTTTGTCGTCCTGAAAAGGACGGTTTGTTTGCGTCGGTATTTATAATTATAATTCGCCTATATTTTTCACTTTATGCTTTCTTTTCGGTCTTCTTTGGCAAAAGTACAGCTTGAATATTAGGCAAAACACCACCTTGAGCAATAGTTACACCGGACAACAATTTATTCAATTCTTCATCGTTGCGGATGGCCAATTGTAAATGACGTGGGATGATTCTTGTCTTTTTGTTATCACGAGCAGCATTACCAGCCAATTCAAGAACTTCAGCTGCTAAATATTCCATAACTGCAGCTAGATAAACTGGAGCACCGGCACCAACACGCTCAGCATAATTGCCTTTGCGCAACAAACGATGAATACGACCAACTGGAAATTGAAGACCAGCACGATTTGAACGGGACTTTGCCTTTCCCTTAACTTTACCACCTTTACCGCGACCTGACATTTTCACTCTTATAGATTGTTCACTTCACTACACTAAAAAGCACTGTACTGTATTATACTCAATGTATAAGCACACTATTCACTGATACACAAAATGTGCGCTGCTTATATACTTTCTCGCTATGCTGAGCACCAACCCTTATACTGTGCTGTTGATCATCGTGCGTGTACTACTACTTCGTATTGTCTCGCCGAAGAGTTGGTCGGAAAATATACACTTAAGCCTGCACACGACACATGGTAGGTATAATAAGTGACAAATAGTGTGAGTGAAAATAAAATCATAAAATCATCAAAGTTGTGAAGAAATTAAAATGCCGCCAAAAACTAGTGGAAAAGCAGCAAAGAAAGCCGGTAAGGCTCAAAAGAATATTACTAAAAATGATAAGAAAAAGAAGCGTAAGAGGAAGGAAAGTTATGCTATCTACATCTATAAAGTGTTGAAACAAGTACATCCTGATACCGGTATTTCATCCAAGGCCATGAGCATTATGAATAGTTTTGTGAATGACATCTTTGAGCGCATTGCTGCGGAAGCGTCGCGTTTAGCTCACTATAACAAACGTTCAACCATCACCAGTCGCGAAATTCAAACTGCTGTACGTTTACTCTTGCCCGGTGAATTGGCCAAACATGCCGTCAGTGAAGGTACCAAAGCTGTTACCAAATATACCAGTTCCAAATAATTTTTCCAACTGAACTAATGGTATATAAATGATTGACCAAACAAGGCCCTTTTCAGGGCCACAAAATATAAATTAACAAAGAGAATGAGAAAATGTCTTCATTAATATCTCTACATACATACATATGTATGTATGTATGCACATTGAAATTAATTTTAAAATTCCTTAATATTGAAGAATACCAGAGCTATGTTCATATGGTTTCATTAGTCTATTAAATATGATATTGGTTTGTTGAACTACTTGGTTTTTAATTTTTAAATGTTTTCTACACACTGTAAGGAATAAATTCACTTTTGATCTTTTTGTTAAGAGATTTTGTAGCCCTGAAAAGGGCTTATTATTAATTAACCATGAGGTTCCGTTTGTAACTCACTTACAAACACCGTAAATTATTTACTTTTTACCTGCTGCTGTAGGTTTTTTTGCGGCTGGCTTTTTATTCGATGCAGACTTCTTGGATTTAGCAGCAGTTGCTTTTGCTTTAGCTGCTTTTGGCTTAGCAGTTGCAGATTTGGCTTTAGTTGGTTTCACTTTTAATGCACCACCCTTTTTTGCATCTTTCGCCTTAGCCTTTTCAGTTTTCTTCTTTTCAGCTGTTTTCTTACTGGCAACAGATTTTTTTACCTTTTTCTCACCACTTGCCGCCTTTTTGACTTTACTCAATGATTTTTTCTTTGATGCACCACTATCTGCTGCCTTCTTTTTAGCCTTAACCTTCTCTGCTGATTTTACGGCTTTTGATTTCAATTTTCCCTCGCTTGATTTACTAGCTGCAACTGATAGTTTGAATGAACCGGACGCACCTTTTCCTTTGGTTTGAATTAATTTGCCACTTGTAACAGCCGATTTCAAATAGCGTTTAATGAATGGTGCCAATTTTTGGGCATCACATTTGTATGTCGCACTAATATATTTCTTAATCGCCAAAAGTGATGAACCGCCACGTTCCTTTAAATTCTTAATTGATGCGTCGACCATTTGTTGTGTTGGTGGATGGGTAGGGGCAACCGACGGCTTTTTGGGTTTAGCTGCCTTAACCTTTTTGGCAACAACTTTTTTTTCAGCAATAGTAGCAGCAGTAGCTACTGGGGAGCTTACATTCACAACAGCAACTGAATCAGACATCTTTATTTATATATTGTAGATTAAAACCTCACTTTAAACACTTCACTCACTTTATGTACTGTACGCACTATACCAATAGAGCACTGGTAAATAAAGATAATTTCTGGAATTCAATATGTTGTTTAACTCTGTTTAAAATTTGAGAAGCAGAGCGAAAAGATGATAATCAAATTTTCACGTTCCAGTGCTATTTAGTGCTGCTATATGACAAACTTTAAGATTTATTTAATTCACTAAAATTCACTGAATTTACTAATTCAACAAATGAATATCTATAACGATAGTATGCATGTATCACTTCCATATCAATATACTTAAATTGGAATAAAGTCAATATTTTTCTTGTAACGAGTGTTTTAGTCGAAACTTTGTACTCAAAATATTACATTTTCGCTAGTTTTAGTCGATTTTCTTAAAACTCCTTAATATAAATCAATTATTACTATTGAAAATATAAAATATATCAAATTATCAATCATCTGAACAGTTTATTTTATATATTACTTAAAATAATATGCTTGAAAAAATAAAATTAAATATCTCCATGGTATCACCAGAGCAATTCTCAGTGGCGTTAGGTGGATGCATGAAATAATCCAATATTTTGATGAATATTGAAAACTTTAATTTTGGTTGAAATGAGTGATGGTAATGAAATAAATAAATTTCACTAATGTGAATTATTTTAATATAATATTTAATTTTTTTATATTAATGCAAATATTCACTAATCAATCGCATTTTTAAATATGTATATATATATATATATATATATATGTGTGCATACAAAATTTTTTTATTTAATTAATTAAATATTATTTTACTTTATAAAAAAATTTAACTTTTTCTTTAAAAAGTTTGCAATATATGTCAAAGCAAGGTACAAAATTCCCATATGTACATACATACGTGCTTACATACACGTATACAACTTGTATGCTTGGCGAAGGCAAAAGGCAAAGGTAGTAAGAGTATGATTGTATTCCAAAGTTAAAGAAATAAATATAAATATGAAAATATAATTTTAACTACATATATATTTTTAAAAAGTTGTATTTATGTAGCGAAAAAAATTATTTAACAATTAAATATATCAGGCTAGAGGCCTGGGTGTTAAAATACAGCCATAATCTATTTAACACGTTCGCGGACACTTAAAAATTCAGGAAGCTGCAAAAATAGATAGGCAATTATTTTTGAAACTAGTTGTAATATCCTAAATCTGATTACACATGTATTATAACTGTAGTCAGAATATCGTATTTTAACTGTTATATGAAAGTACTTAATGAATCAAGTGGTCATTACTTTAAAATGTATATTAATTACAAAAACTTAAAGTTACATGAAATTAAATGAATAAAACTTGGCTTTAAAATTTGAATGCTATAGCATTCACGTCCGCGAACGTGTTAATTGTATAATGAGAATGTACATATGTACTCATGCACATCAAATATAGAATCACAACAGAATTGTGAGTTTGTTTAAAATTTTAATTCTACAAAATTTTGAATCTTTGTTAAAAGAATATTGTGGTCCTGAAAAGGACCGTTTTTTAAATATGTACGCAAGAAATTATTTAACCGCCGAAACCGTATAAAGTACGGCCTTGTCTCTTTAAAGCGTACACAACATCCATAGCTGTAACTGTTTTCCTTTTGGCATGTTCAGTATAGGTAACTGCATCACGGATAACATTCTCCAAAAATACTTTTAAAACACCACGAGTTTCTTCATATATCAAACCAGATATACGTTTTACACCACCACGACGAGCTAAACGTCGAATAGCTGGTTTAGTGATACCTTGGATGTTATCACGTAAAACTTTGCGATGGCGTTTGGCTCCACCTTTTCCCAAACCTTTACCACCTTTGCCGCGACCAGTCATTTTTTGATATTTACTATTTGCACAAGTAAGAATTTAACACTTTAACACTGTAACACTTCACCACCAATGAAATAACAGAAGCGAGAGCACATCTATTTATACCAAAATCTCACAACTGCAATACCCAAGACAAAAGGTACACCATACATCTATCTCGCTTCAACACATGCCTACATAATACATGGACTTGTGAAACGTATTAGTTGAAATTGCTACTTAAGATGTGAACGTCATACAATTTGTTATAGGTACAGTGTACAGTGTTCTATAGTGTTCAAGTGTGAGAAAATAATAAAGTGAGTAGTGAAAAATGGCTCGTACAAAGCAAACAGCCCGAAAATCGACTGGTGGAAAGGCACCACGTAAACAATTGGCGACAAAAGCTGCACGCAAAAGTGCACCAGCAACTGGTGGAGTTAAAAAGCCACATCGTTATCGTCCAGGTACAGTGGCGTTGCGTGAAATTCGTCGCTATCAAAAGAGTACCGAATTATTGATACGCAAATTGCCATTCCAGCGCTTGGTTCGTGAAATAGCGCAAGATTTCAAAACTGATCTACGTTTCCAAAGTTCTGCTGTTATGGCTCTACAAGAAGCAAGTGAAGCATACTTGGTTGGTCTTTTTGAAGATACCAATTTGTGTGCCATCCATGCTAAGCGTGTTACAATTATGCCAAAAGATATTCAATTGGCTAGACGTATTCGTGGTGAACGTGCTTAAATCAATAAGAAAACTTACGAAAAAACGGTCCTTTTCAGGACCACAATTTGTTAAACGAAAAAGATGAAAAATTTTATTGAAATATTTATGCATATATATGGGCCTGTTCGTAAATGCAAAAATTGGCAACACCGCAACTCATAAGTGGTCGAAAATGCAACAATGCAGTATATTGTGCGCAAATAGTAGCAAAACACAAATCATAAAAATGGCTGATGCAACAGATGTGTGCTGATTAGCAGTGGCAGTGCAGAATAATCATATTATGCAGCGCAGTGATGAATTTACGAATAGCCTTTATGTGTAGATATTTTTGTTTTTTCGTAAATGTATGTAGTACATACCTATACAGTTCTTTATCTACTCGTGTGCTTTTAAGTATAGTCGGCATGCATGTATACACGTTTATGTAGGTATATGCACACATAACCAGTTTATAAGCAGCAATTTTGGCGCAATTCGGTAATATGTATAAAAATGTAATACACCTAATGGGATGCCACGTTCTTTATTAAGAATATTAAATGAATAAGAAAACTATTATAAAAAAACGGTCCTTTTTGGGACCACAATTTGTTTAATGAAAAAGATCAAACATTTTGTTGGAATATTTATGCGTAAACATATATGATATTTTTGTGTTTTCGTTAATGTACGTAGTACATACATACACATGTTTTTATCTACTCCACATCATTTATACACGAGCGGTTTTTAGTACAGTCTGTAGGCATGTATACACATGTATGAATGAATATGTATACATAACCAGTTTATATGCCGCAGTTTTGGCGCAAATATACATGCGTCTATTCACATTCGATAATATGTATGAAAAAATAACACATTTAGTGAGAAATTATTTAAATCTCTTTGTAAATGTATTTTGTCGTCCTGAAAAGGACGGTTTGTTTGCGTCGGTATTTATAATTATAATTCGCCTATATTTTTCACTTTATGCTTTCTTTTCGGTCTTCTTTGGCAAAAGTACAGCTTGAATATTAGGCAAAACACCACCTTGAGCAATAGTTACACCGGACAACAATTTATTCAATTCTTCATCGTTGCGGATGGCCAATTGTAAATGACGTGGGATGATTCTTGTCTTTTTGTTATCACGAGCAGCATTACCAGCCAATTCAAGAACTTCAGCTGCTAAATATTCCATAACTGCAGCTAGATAAACTGGAGCACCGGCACCAACACGCTCAGCATAATTGCCTTTGCGCAACAAACGATGAATACGACCAACTGGAAATTGAAGACCAGCACGATTTGAACGGGACTTTGCCTTTCCCTTAACTTTACCACCTTTACCGCGACCTGACATTTTCACTCTTATAGATTGTTCACTTCACTACACTAAAAAGCACTGTACTGTATTATACTCAATGTATAAGCACACTATTCACTGATACACAAAATGTGCGCTGCTTATATACTTTCTCGCTATGCTGAGCACCAACCCTTATACTGTGCTGTTGATCATCGTGCGTGTACTACTACTTCGTATTGTCTCGCCGAAGAGTTGGTCGGAAAATATACACTTAAGCCTGCACACGACACATGGTAGGTATAATAAGTGACAAATAGTGTGAGTGAAAATAAAATCATAAAATCATCAAAGTTGTGAAGAAATTAAAATGCCGCCAAAAACTAGTGGAAAAGCAGCAAAGAAAGCCGGTAAGGCTCAAAAGAATATTACTAAAAATGATAAGAAAAAGAAGCGTAAGAGGAAGGAAAGTTATGCTATCTACATCTATAAAGTGTTGAAACAAGTACATCCTGATACCGGTATTTCATCCAAGGCCATGAGCATTATGAATAGTTTTGTGAATGACATCTTTGAGCGCATTGCTGCGGAAGCGTCGCGTTTAGCTCACTATAACAAACGTTCAACCATCACCAGTCGCGAAATTCAAACTGCTGTACGTTTACTCTTGCCCGGTGAATTGGCCAAACATGCCGTCAGTGAAGGTACCAAAGCTGTTACCAAATATACCAGTTCCAAATAATTTTTCCAACTGAACTAATGGTATATAAATGATTGACCAAACAAGGCCCTTTTCAGGGCCACAAAATATAAATTAACAAAGAGAATGAGAAAATGTCTTCATTAATATCTCTACATACATACATATGTATGTATGTATGCACATTGAAATTAATTTTAAAATTCCTTAATATTGAAGAATACCAGAGCTATGTTCATATGGTTTCATTAGTCTATTAAATATGATATTGGTTTGTTGAACTACTTGGTTTTTAATTTTTAAATGTTTTCTACACACTGTAAGGAATAAATTCACTTTTGATCTTTTTGTTAAGAGATTTTGTAGCCCTGAAAAGGGCTTATTATTAATTAACCATGAGGTTCCGTTTGTAACTCACTTACAAACACCGTAAATTATTTACTTTTTACCTGCTGCTGTAGGTTTTTTTGCGGCTGGCTTTTTATTCGATGCAGACTTCTTGGATTTAGCAGCAGTTGCTTTTGCTTTAGCTGCTTTTGGCTTAGCAGTTGCAGATTTGGCTTTAGTTGGTTTCACTTTTAATGCACCACCCTTTTTTGCATCTTTCGCCTTAGCCTTTTCAGTTTTCTTCTTTTCAGCTGTTTTCTTACTGGCAACAGATTTTTTTACCTTTTTCTCACCACTTGCCGCCTTTTTGACTTTACTCAATGATTTTTTCTTTGATGCACCACTATCTGCTGCCTTCTTTTTAGCCTTAACCTTCTCTGCTGATTTTACGGCTTTTGATTTCAATTTTCCCTCGCTTGATTTACTAGCTGCAACTGATAGTTTGAATGAACCGGACGCACCTTTTCCTTTGGTTTGAATTAATTTGCCACTTGTAACAGCCGATTTCAAATAGCGTTTAATGAATGGTGCCAATTTTTGGGCATCACATTTGTATGTCGCACTAATATATTTCTTAATCGCCAAAAGTGATGAACCGCCACGTTCCTTTAAATTCTTAATTGATGCGTCGACCATTTGTTGTGTTGGTGGATGGGTAGGGGCAACCGACGGCTTTTTGGGTTTAGCTGCCTTAACCTTTTTGGCAACAACTTTTTTTTCAGCAATAGTAGCAGCAGTAGCTACTGGGGAGCTTACATTCACAACAGCAACTGAATCAGACATCTTTATTTATATATTGTAGATTAAAACCTCACTTTAAACACTTCACTCACTTTATGTACTGTACGCACTATACCAATAGAGCACTGGTAAATAAAGATAATTTCTGGAATTCAATATGTTGTTTAACTCTGTTTAAAATTTGAGAAGCAGAGCGAAAAGATGATAATCAAATTTTCACGTTCCAGTGCTATTTAGTGCTGCTATATGACAAACTTTAAGATTTATTTAATTCACTAAAATTCACTGAATTTACTAATTCAACAAATGAATATCTATAACGATAGTATGCATGTATCACTTCCATATCAATATACTTAAATTGGAATAAAGTCAATATTTTTCTTGTAACGAGTGTTTTAGTCGAAACTTTGTACTCAAAATATTACATTTTCGCTAGTTTTAGTCGATTTTCTTAAAACTCCTTAATATAAATCAATTATTACTATTGAAAATATAAAATATATCAAATTATCAATCATCTGAACAGTTTATTTTATATATTACTTAAAATAATATGCTTGAAAAAATAAAATTAAATATCTCCATGGTATCACCAGAGCAATTCTCAGTGGCGTTAGTTGGATGCATGAAATAATCCAATATTTTGATGAATATTGAAAACTTTAATTTTGGTTGAAATGAGTGATGGTAATGAAATAAATAAATTTCACTAATGTGAATTATTTTAATATAATATTTAATTTTTTTATATTAATGCAAATATTCACTAATCAATCGCATTTTTAAATATGTATATATATATATATATATATATATGTGTGCATACAAAATTTTTTATTTAATTAATTAAATATTATTTTACTTTATAAAAAAATTTAACTTTTTCTTTAAAAAGTTTGCAATATATGTCAAAGCAAGGTACAAAATTCCCATATGTACATACATACGTGCTTACATACACGTATACAACTTGTATGCTTGGCGAAGGCAAAAGGCAAAGGTAGTAAGAGTATGATTGTATTCCAAAGTTAAAGAAATAAATATAAATATGAAAATATAATTTTAACTACATATATATTTTTAAAAAGTTGTATTTATGTAGCGAAAAAAATTATTTAACAATTAAATATATCAGGCTAGAGGCCTGGGTGTTAAAATACAGCCATAATCTATTTAACACGTTCGCGGACACTTAAAAATTCAGGAAGCTGCAAAAATAGATAGGCAATTATTTTTGAAACTAGTTGTAATATCCTAAATCTGATTACACATGTATTATAACTGTAGTCAGAATATCGTATTTTAACTGTTATATGAAAGTACTTAATGAATCAAGTGGTCATTACTTTAAAATGTATATTAATTACAAAAACTTAAAGTTACATGAAATTAAATGAATAAAACTTGGCTTTAAAATTTGAATGCTATAGCATTCACGTCCGCGAACGTGTTAATTGTATAATGAGAATGTACATATGTACTCATGCACATCAAATATAGAATCACAACAGAATTGTGAGTTTGTTTAAAATTTTAATTGTACAAAATTTTGAATCTTTGTTAAAAGAATATTGTGGTCCTGAAAAGGACCGTTTTTTAAATATGTACGCAAGAAATTATTTAACCGCCGAAACCGTATAAAGTACGGCCTTGTCTCTTTAAAGCGTACACAACATCCATAGCTGTAACTGTTTTCCTTTTGGCATGTTCAGTATAGGTAACTGCATCACGGATAACATTCTCCAAAAATACTTTTAAAACACCACGAGTTTCTTCATATATCAAACCAGATATACGTTTTACACCACCACGACGAGCTAAACGTCGAATAGCTGGTTTAGTGATACCTTGGATGTTATCACGTAAAACTTTGCGATGGCGTTTGGCTCCACCTTTTCCCAAACCTTTACCACCTTTGCCGCGACCAGTCATTTTTTGATATTTACTATTTGCACAAGTAAGAATTTAACACTTTAACACTGTAACACTTCACCACCAATGAAATAACAGAAGCGAGAGCACATCTATTTATACCAAAATCTCACAACTACAATACCCAAGCCAAAAGGTACACCATACATCTATCTCGCTTCAACACATGCCTACATAATACATGGACTTGTGAAACGTATTAGTTGAAACTGCTACTTAAGATGTGAAAGTCATACAATTTGTTATAGGTACAGTGTTTAGTGTTCTATAGTGTTCTACAGTGTTCAAGTGTGGGAAAATAATAAAGTGAGTAGTGAAAAATGGCTCGTACAAAGCAAACAGCCCGAAAATCGACTGGTGGAAAGGCACCACGTAAACAATTGGCGACAAAAGCTGCACGCAAAAGTGCACCAGCAACTGGTGGAGTTAAAAAGCCACATCGTTATCGTCCAGGTATAGTGGCGTTGCGTGAAATTCGTCGCTATCAAAAGAGTACCGAATTATTGATACGCAAATTGCCATTCCAGCGCTTGGTTCGTGAAATAGCGCAAGATTTCAAAACTGATCTACGTTTCCAAAGTTCTGCTGTTATGGCTCTACAAGAAGCAAGTGAAGCATACTTGGTTGGTCTTTTTGAAGATACCAATTTGTGTGCCATCCATGCTAAGCGTGTTACAATTATGCCAAAAGATATTCAATTGGCTAGACGTATTCGTGGTGAACGTGCTTAAATCAATAAGAAAACTTACGAAAAAACGGTCCTTTTCAGGACCACAATTTGTTAAACGAAAAAGATGAAAAATTTTATTGAAATATTTATGCATATATATGGGCCTGTTCGTAAATGCAAAAATTGGCAACACCGCAACTCATAAGTGGTCGAAAATGCAACAATGCAGTATATTGTGCGCAAATAGTAGCAAAACACAAATCATAAAAATGGCTGATGCAACAGATGTGTGCTGATTAGCAGTGGCAGTGCAGAATAATCATATTATGCAGCGCAGTGATGAATTTACGAATAGCCTTTATGTGTAGATATTTTTGTGTTTTCGTAAATGTATGTAGTACATACCTATACAGTTCTTTATCTACTCCATATCGTTTCTACTCGTGTGCTTTTAAGTATAGTCGGCATGCATGTATACACGTTTATGTAGGTATATGCACACATAACCAGTTTATAAGCAGCAATTTTGGCGCAATTCGGTAATATGTATAAAAATGTAATACACCTAATGGGATGCCACGTTCTTTATTAAGAATATTAAATGAATAAGAAAACTATTATAAAAAAACGGTCCTTTTTGGGACCACAATTTGTTTAATGAAAAAGATCAAACATTTTGTTGGAATATTTATGCGTAAACATATATGATATTTTTGTGTTTTCGTTAATGTACGTAGTACATACATACACATGTTTTTATCTACTCCACATCATTTATACACGAGCGGTTTTTAGTACAGTCTGTAGGCATGTATACACATGTATGAATGAATATGTATACATAACCAGTTTATATGCCGCAGTTTTGGCGCAAATATACATGCGTCTATTCACATTCGATAATATGTATGAAAAAATAACACATTTAGTGAGAAATTATTTAAATCTCTTTGTAAATGTATTTTGTCGTCCTGAAAAGGACGGTTTGTTTGCGTCGGTATTTATAATTATAATTCGCCTATATTTTTCACTTTATGCTTTCTTTTCGGTCTTCTTTGGCAAAAGTACAGCTTGAATATTAGGCAAAACACCACCTTGAGCAATAGTTACACCGGACAACAATTTATTCAATTCTTCATCGTTGCGGATGGCCAATTGTAAATGACGTGGGATGATTCTTGTCTTTTTGTTATCACGAGCAGCATTACCAGCCAATTCAAGAACTTCAGCTGCTAAATATTCCATAACTGCAGCTAGATAAACTGGAGCACCGGCACCAACACGCTCAGCATAATTGCCTTTGCGCAACAAACGATGAATACGACCAACTGGAAATTGAAGACCAGCACGATTTGAACGGGACTTTGCCTTTCCCTTAACTTTACCACCTTTACCGCGACCTGACATTTTCACTCTTATAGATTGTTCACTTCACTACACTAAAAAGCACTGTACTGTATTATACTCAATGTATAAGCACACTATTCACTGATACACAAAATGTGCGCTGCTTATATACTTTCTCGCTATGCTGAGCACCAACCCTTATACTGTGCTGTTGATCATCGTGCGTGTACTACTACTTCGTATTGTCTCGCCGAAGAGTTGGTCGGAAAATATACACTTAAGCCTGCACACGACACATGGTAGGTATAATAAGTGACAAATAGTGTGAGTGAAAATAAAATCATAAAATCATCAAAGTTGTGAAGAAATTAAAATGCCGCCAAAAACTAGTGGAAAAGCAGCAAAGAAAGCCGGTAAGGCTCAAAAGAATATTACTAAAAATGATAAGAAAAAGAAGCGTAAGAGGAAGGAAAGTTATGCTATCTACATCTATAAAGTGTTGAAACAAGTACATCCTGATACCGGTATTTCATCCAAGGCCATGAGCATTATGAATAGTTTTGTGAATGACATCTTTGAGCGCATTGCTGCGGAAGCGTCGCGTTTAGCTCACTATAACAAACGTTCAACCATCACCAGTCGCGAAATTCAAACTGCTGTACGTTTACTCTTGCCCGGTGAATTGGCCAAACATGCCGTCAGTGAAGGTACCAAAGCTGTTACCAAATATACCAGTTCCAAATAATTTTTCCAACTGAACTAATGGTATATAAATGATTGACCAAACAAGGCCCTTTTCAGGGCCACAAAATATAAATTAACAAAGAGAATGAGAAAATGTCTTCATTAATATCTCTACATACATACATATGTATGTATGTATGCACATTGAAATTAATTTTAAAATTCCTTAATATTGAAGAATACCAGAGCTATGTTCATATGGTTTCATTAGTCTATTAAATATGATATTGGTTTGTTGAACTACTTGGTTTTTAATTTTTAAATGTTTTCTACACACTGTAAGGAATAAATTCACTTTTGATCTTTTTGTTAAGAGATTTTGTAGCCCTGAAAAGGGCTTATTATTAATTAACCATGAGGTTCCGTTTGTAACTCACTTACAAACACCGTAAATTATTTACTTTTTACCTGCTGCTGTAGGTTTTTTTGCGGCTGGCTTTTTATTCGATGCAGACTTCTTGGATTTAGCAGCAGTTGCTTTTGCTTTAGCTGCTTTTGGCTTAGCAGTTGCAGATTTGGCTTTAGTTGGTTTCACTTTTAATGCACCACCCTTTTTTGCATCTTTCGCCTTAGCCTTTTCAGTTTTCTTCTTTTCAGCTGTTTTCTTACTGGCAACAGATTTTTTTACCTTTTTCTCACCACTTGCCGCCTTTTTGACTTTACTCAATGATTTTTTCTTTGATGCACCACTATCTGCTGCCTTCTTTTTAGCCTTAACCTTCTCTGCTGATTTTACGGCTTTTGATTTCAATTTTCCCTCGCTTGATTTACTAGCTGCAACTGATAGTTTGAATGAACCGGACGCACCTTTTCCTTTGGTTTGAATTAATTTGCCACTTGTAACAGCCGATTTCAAATAGCGTTTAATGAATGGTGCCAATTTTTGGGCATCACATTTGTATGTCGCACTAATATATTTCTTAATCGCCAAAAGTGATGAACCGCCACGTTCCTTTAAATTCTTAATTGATGCGTCGACCATTTGTTGTGTTGGTGGATGGGTAGGGGCAACCGACGGCTTTTTGGGTTTAGCTGCCTTAACCTTTTTGGCAACAACTTTTTTTTCAGCAATAGTAGCAGCAGTAGCTACTGGGGAGCTTACATTCACAACAGCAACTGAATCAGACATCTTTATTTATATATTGTAGATTAAAACCTCACTTTAAACACTTCACTCACTTTATGTACTGTACGCACTATACCAATAGAGCACTGGTAAATAAAGATAATTTCTGGAATTCAATATGTTGTTTAACTCTGTTTAAAATTTGAGAAGCAGAGCGAAAAGATGATAATCAAATTTTCACGTTCCAGTGCTATTTAGTGCTGCTATATGACAAACTTTAAGATTTATTTAATTCACTAAAATTCACTGAATTTACTAATTCAACAAATGAATATCTATAACGATAGTATGCATGTATCACTTCCATATCAATATACTTAAATTGGAATAAAGTCAATATTTTTCTTGTAACGAGTGTTTTAGTCGAAACTTTGTACTCAAAATATTACATTTTCGCTAGTTTTAGTCGATTTTCTTAAAACTCCTTAATATAAATCAATTATTACTATTGAAAATATAAAATATATCAAATTATCAATCATCTGAACAGTTTATTTTATATATTACTTAAAATAATATGCTTGAAAAAATAAAATTAAATATCTCCATGGTATCACCAGAGCAATTCTCAGTGGCGTTAGTTGGATGCATGAAATAATCCAATATTTTGATGAATATTGAAAACTTTAATTTTGGTTGAAATGAGTGATGGTAATGAAATAAATAAATTTCACTAATGTGAATTATTTTAATATAATATTTAATTTTTTTATATTAATGCAAATATTCACTAATCAATCGCATTTTTAAATATGTATATATATATATATATATATATATGTGTGCATACAAAATTTTTTATTTAATTAATTAAATATTATTTTACTTTATAAAAAAATTTAACTTTTTCTTTAAAAAGTTTGCAATATATGTCAAAGCAAGGTACAAAATTCCCATATGTACATACATACGTGCTTACATACACGTATACAACTTGTATGCTTGGCGAAGGCAAAAGGCAAAGGTAGTAAGAGTATGATTGTATTCCAAAGTTAAAGAAATAAATATAAATATGAAAATATAATTTTAACTACATATATATTTTTAAAAAGTTGTATTTATGTAGCGAAAAAAATTATTTAACAATTAAATATATCAGGCTAGAGGCCTGGGTGTTAAAATACAGCCATAATCTATTTAACACGTTCGCGGACACTTAAAAATTCAGGAAGCTGCAAAAATAGATAGGCAATTATTTTTGAAACTAGTTGTAATATCCTAAATCTGATTACACATGTATTATAACTGTAGTCAGAATATCGTATTTTAACTGTTATATGAAAGTACTTAATGAATCAAGTGGTCATTACTTTAAAATGTATATTAATTACAAAAACTTAAAGTTACATGAAATTAAATGAATAAAACTTGGCTTTAAAATTTGAATGCTATAGCATTCACGTCCGCGAACGTGTTAATTGTATAATGAGAATGTACATATGTACTCATGCACATCAAATATAGAATCACAACAGAATTGTGAGTTTGTTTAAAATTTTAATTGTACAAAATTTTGAATCTTTGTTAAAAGAATATTGTGGTCCTGAAAAGGACCGTTTTTTAAATATGTACGCAAGAAATTATTTAACCGCCGAAACCGTATAAAGTACGGCCTTGTCTCTTTAAAGCGTACACAACATCCATAGCTGTAACTGTTTTCCTTTTGGCATGTTCAGTATAGGTAACTGCATCACGGATAACATTCTCCAAAAATACTTTTAAAACACCACGAGTTTCTTCATATATCAAACCAGATATACGTTTTACACCACCACGACGAGCTAAACGTCGAATAGCTGGTTTAGTGATACCTTGGATGTTATCACGTAAAACTTTGCGATGGCGTTTGGCTCCACCTTTTCCCAAACCTTTACCACCTTTGCCGCGACCAGTCATTTTTTGATATTTACTATTTGCACAAGTAAGAATTTAACACTTTAACACTGTAACACTTCACCACCAATGAAATAACAGAAGCGAGAGCACATCTATTTATACCAAAATCTCACAACTACAATACCCAAGCCAAAAGGTACACCATACATCTATCTCGCTTCAACACATGCCTACATAATACATGGACTTGTGAAACGTATTAGTTGAAACTGCTACTTAAGATGTGAAAGTCATACAATTTGTTATAGGTACAGTGTTTAGTGTTCTATAGTGTTCTACAGTGTTCAAGTGTGGGAAAATAATAAAGTGAGTAGTGAAAAATGGCTCGTACAAAGCAAACAGCCCGAAAATCGACTGGTGGAAAGGCACCACGTAAACAATTGGCGACAAAAGCTGCACGCAAAAGTGCACCAGCAACTGGTGGAGTTAAAAAGCCACATCGTTATCGTCCAGGTACAGTGGCGTTGCGTGAAATTCGTCGCTATCAAAAGAGTACCGAATTATTGATACGCAAATTGCCATTCCAGCGCTTGGTTCGTGAAATAGCGCAAGATTTCAAAACTGATCTACGTTTCCAAAGTTCTGCTGTTATGGCTCTACAAGAAGCAAGTGAAGCATACTTGGTTGGTCTTTTTGAAGATACCAATTTGTGTGCCATCCATGCTAAGCGTGTTACAATTATGCCAAAAGATATTCAATTGGCTAGACGTATTCGTGGTGAACGTGCTTAAATCAATAAGAAAACTTACGAAAAAACGGTCCTTTTCAGGACCACAATTTGTTAAACGAAAAAGATGAAAAATTTTATTGAAATATTTATGCATATATATGGGCCTGTTCGTAAATGCAAAAATTGGCAACACCGCAACTCATAAGTGGTCGAAAATGCAACAATGCAGTATATTGTGCGCAAATAGTAGCAAAACACAAATCATAAAAATGGCTGATGCAACAGATGTGTGCTGATTAGCAGTGGCAGTGCAGAATAATCATATTATGCAGCGCAGTGATGAATTTACGAATAGCCTTTATGTGTAGATATTTTTGTGTTTTCGTAAATGTATGTAGTACATACCTATACAGTTCTTTATCTACTCCATATCGTTTCTACTCGTGTGCTTTTAAGTATAGTCGGCATGCATGTATACACGTTTATGTAGGTATATGCACACATAACCAGTTTATAAGCAGCAATTTTGGCGCAATTCGGTAATATGTATAAAAATGTAATACACCTAATGGGATGCCACGTTCTTTATTAAGAATATTAAATGAATAAGAAAACTATTATAAAAAAACGGTCCTTTTTGGGACCACAATTTGTTTAATGAAAAAGATCAAACATTTTGTTGGAATATTTATGCGTAAACATATATGATATTTTTGTGTTTTCGTTAATGTACGTAGTACATACATACACATGTTTTTATCTACTCCACATCATTTATACACGAGCGGTTTTTAGTACAGTCTGTAGGCATGTATACACATGTATGAATGAATATGTATACATAACCAGTTTATATGCCGCAGTTTTGGCGCAAATATACATGCGTCTATTCACATTCGATAATATGTATGAAAAAATAACACATTTAGTGAGAAATTATTTAAATCTCTTTGTAAATGTATTTTGTCGTCCTGAAAAGGACGGTTTGTTTGCGTCGGTATTTATAATTATAATTCGCCTATATTTTTCACTTTATGCTTTCTTTTCGGTCTTCTTTGGCAAAAGTACAGCTTGAATATTAGGCAAAACACCACCTTGAGCAATAGTTACACCGGACAACAATTTATTCAATTCTTCATCGTTGCGGATGGCCAATTGTAAATGACGTGGGATGATTCTTGTCTTTTTGTTATCACGAGCAGCATTACCAGCCAATTCAAGAACTTCAGCTGCTAAATATTCCATAACTGCAGCTAGATAAACTGGAGCACCGGCACCAACACGCTCAGCATAATTGCCTTTGCGCAACAAACGATGAATACGACCAACTGGAAATTGAAGACCAGCACGATTTGAACGGGACTTTGCCTTTCCCTTAACTTTACCACCTTTACCGCGACCTGACATTTTCACTCTTATAGATTGTTCACTTCACTACACTAAAAAGCACTGTACTGTATTATACTCAATGTATAAGCACACTATTCACTGATACACAAAATGTGCGCTGCTTATATACTTTCTCGCTATGCTGAGCACCAACCCTTATACTGTGCTGTTGATCATCGTGCGTGTACTACTACTTCGTATTGTCTCGCCGAAGAGTTGGTCGGAAAATATACACTTAAGCCTGCACACGACACATGGTAGGTATAATAAGTGACAAATAGTGTGAGTGAAAATAAAATCATAAAATCATCAAAGTTGTGAAGAAATTAAAATGCCGCCAAAAACTAGTGGAAAAGCAGCAAAGAAAGCCGGTAAGGCTCAAAAGAATATTACTAAAAATGATAAGAAAAAGAAGCGTAAGAGGAAGGAAAGTTATGCTATCTACATCTATAAAGTGTTGAAACAAGTACATCCTGATACCGGTATTTCATCCAAGGCCATGAGCATTATGAATAGTTTTGTGAATGACATCTTTGAGCGCATTGCTGCGGAAGCGTCGCGTTTAGCTCACTATAACAAACGTTCAACCATCACCAGTCGCGAAATTCAAACTGCTGTACGTTTACTCTTGCCCGGTGAATTGGCCAAACATGCCGTCAGTGAAGGTACCAAAGCTGTTACCAAATATACCAGTTCCAAATAATTTTTCCAACTGAACTAATGGTATATAAATGATTGACCAAACAAGGCCCTTTTCAGGGCCACAAAATATAAATTAACAAAGAGAATGAGAAAATGTCTTCATTAATATCTCTACATACATACATATGTATGTATGTATGCACATTGAAATTAATTTTAAAATTCCTTAATATTGAAGAATACCAGAGCTATGTTCATATGGTTTCATTAGTCTATTAAATATGATATTGGTTTGTTGAACTACTTGGTTTTTAATTTTTAAATGTTTTCTACACACTGTAAGGAATAAATTCACTTTTGATCTTTTTGTTAAGAGATTTTGTAGCCCTGAAAAGGGCTTATTATTAATTAACCATGAGGTTCCGTTTGTAACTCACTTACAAACACCGTAAATTATTTACTTTTTACCTGCTGCTGTAGGTTTTTTTGCGGCTGGCTTTTTATTCGATGCAGACTTCTTGGATTTAGCAGCAGTTGCTTTTGCTTTAGCTGCTTTTGGCTTAGCAGTTGCAGATTTGGCTTTAGTTGGTTTCACTTTTAATGCACCACCCTTTTTTGCATCTTTCGCCTTAGCCTTTTCAGTTTTCTTCTTTTCAGCTGTTTTCTTACTGGCAACAGATTTTTTTACCTTTTTCTCACCACTTGCCGCCTTTTTGACTTTACTCAATGATTTTTTCTTTGATGCACCACTATCTGCTGCCTTCTTTTTAGCCTTAACCTTCTCTGCTGATTTTACGGCTTTTGATTTCAATTTTCCCTCGCTTGATTTACTAGCTGCAACTGATAGTTTGAATGAACCGGACGCACCTTTTCCTTTGGTTTGAATTAATTTGCCACTTGTAACAGCCGATTTCAAATAGCGTTTAATGAATGGTGCCAATTTTTGGGCATCACATTTGTATGTCGCACTAATATATTTCTTAATCGCCAAAAGTGATGAACCGCCACGTTCCTTTAAATTCTTAATTGATGCGTCGACCATTTGTTGTGTTGGTGGATGGGTAGGGGCAACCGACGGCTTTTTGGGTTTAGCTGCCTTAACCTTTTTGGCAACAACTTTTTTTTCAGCAATAGTAGCAGCAGTAGCTACTGGGGAGCTTACATTCACAACAGCAACTGAATCAGACATCTTTATTTATATATTGTAGATTAAAACCTCACTTTAAACACTTCACTCACTTTATGTACTGTACGCACTATACCAATAGAGCACTGGTAAATAAAGATAATTTCTGGAATTCAATATGTTGTTTAACTCTGTTTAAAATTTGAGAAGCAGAGCGAAAAGATGATAATCAAATTTTCACGTTCCAGTGCTATTTAGTGCTGCTATATGACAAACTTTAAGATTTATTTAATTCACTAAAATTCACTGAATTTACTAATTCAACAAATGAATATCTATAACGATAGTATGCATGTATCACTTCCATATCAATATACTTAAATTGGAATAAAGTCAATATTTTTCTTGTAACGAGTGTTTTAGTCGAAACTTTGTACTCAAAATATTACATTTTCGCTAGTTTTAGTCGATTTTCTTAAAACTCCTTAATATAAATCAATTATTACTATTGAAAATATAAAATATATCAAATTATCAATCATCTGAACAGTTTATTTTATATATTACTTAAAATAATATGCTTGAAAAAATAAAATTAAATATCTCCATGGTATCACCAGAGCAATTCTCAGTGGCGTTAGTTGGATGCATGAAATAATCCAATATTTTGATGAATATTGAAAACTTTAATTTTGGTTGAAATGAGTGATGGTAATGAAATAAATAAATTTCACTAATGTGAATTATTTTAATATAATATTTAATTTTTTTATATTAATGCAAATATTCACTAATCAATCGCATTTTTAAATATGTATATATATATATATATATATATATGTGTGCATACAAAATTTTTTATTTAATTAATTAAATATTATTTTACTTTATAAAAAAATTTAACTTTTTCTTTAAAAAGTTTGCAATATATGTCAAAGCAAGGTACAAAATTCCCATATGTACATACATACGTGCTTACATACACGTATACAACTTGTATGCTTGGCGAAGGCAAAAGGCAAAGGTAGTAAGAGTATGATTGTATTCCAAAGTTAAAGAAATAAATATAAATATGAAAATATAATTTTAACTACATATATATTTTTAAAAAGTTGTATTTATGTAGCGAAAAAAATTATTTAACAATTAAATATATCAGGCTAGAGGCCTGGGTGTTAAAATACAGCCATAATCTATTTAACACGTTCGCGGACACTTAAAAATTCAGGAAGCTGCAAAAATAGATAGGCAATTATTTTTGAAACTAGTTGTAATATCCTAAATCTGATTACACATGTATTATAACTGTAGTCAGAATATCGTATTTTAACTGTTATATGAAAGTACTTAATGAATCAAGTGGTCATTACTTTAAAATGTATATTAATTACAAAAACTTAAAGTTACATGAAATTAAATGAATAAAACTTGGCTTTAAAATTTGAATGCTATAGCATTCACGTCCGCGAACGTGTTAATTGTATAATGAGAATGTACATATGTACTCATGCACATCAAATATAGAATCACAACAGAATTGTGAGTTTGTTTAAAATTTTAATTGTACAAAATTTTGAATCTTTGTTAAAAGAATATTGTGGTCCTGAAAAGGACCGTTTTTTAAATATGTACGCAAGAAATTATTTAACCGCCGAAACCGTATAAAGTACGGCCTTGTCTCTTTAAAGCGTACACAACATCCATAGCTGTAACTGTTTTCCTTTTGGCATGTTCAGTATAGGTAACTGCATCACGGATAACATTCTCCAAAAATACTTTTAAAACACCACGAGTTTCTTCATATATCAAACCAGATATACGTTTTACACCACCACGACGAGCTAAACGTCGAATAGCTGGTTTAGTGATACCTTGGATGTTATCACGTAAAACTTTGCGATGGCGTTTGGCTCCACCTTTTCCCAAACCTTTACCACCTTTGCCGCGACCAGTCATTTTTTGATATTTACTATTTGCACAAGTAAGAATTTAACACTTTAACACTGTAACACTTCACCACCAATGAAATAACAGAAGCGAGAGCACATCTATTTATACCAAAATCTCACAACTACAATACCCAAGCCAAAAGGTACACCATACATCTATCTCGCTTCAACACATGCCTACATAATACATGGACTTGTGAAACGTATTAGTTGAAACTGCTACTTAAGATGTGAAAGTCATACAATTTGTTATAGGTACAGTGTTTAGTGTTCTATAGTGTTCTACAGTGTTCAAGTGTGGGAAAATAATAAAGTGAGTAGTGAAAAATGGCTCGTACAAAGCAAACAGCCCGAAAATCGACTGGTGGAAAGGCACCACGTAAACAATTGGCGACAAAAGCTGCACGCAAAAGTGCACCAGCAACTGGTGGAGTTAAAAAGCCACATCGTTATCGTCCAGGTACAGTGGCGTTGCGTGAAATTCGTCGCTATCAAAAGAGTACCGAATTATTGATACGCAAATTGCCATTCCAGCGCTTGGTTCGTGAAATAGCGCAAGATTTCAAAACTGATCTACGTTTCCAAAGTTCTGCTGTTATGGCTCTACAAGAAGCAAGTGAAGCATACTTGGTTGGTCTTTTTGAAGATACCAATTTGTGTGCCATCCATGCTAAGCGTGTTACAATTATGCCAAAAGATATTCAATTGGCTAGACGTATTCGTGGTGAACGTGCTTAAATCAATAAGAAAACTTACGAAAAAACGGTCCTTTTCAGGACCACAATTTGTTAAACGAAAAAGATGAAAAATTTTATTGAAATATTTATGCATATATATGGGCCTGTTCGTAAATGCAAAAATTGGCAACACCGCAACTCATAAGTGGTCGAAAATGCAACAATGCAGTATATTGTGCGCAAATAGTAGCAAAACACAAATCATAAAAATGGCTGATGCAACAGATGTGTGCTGATTAGCAGTGGCAGTGCAGAATAATCATATTATGCAGCGCAGTGATGAATTTACGAATAGCCTTTATGTGTAGATATTTTTGTGTTTTCGTAAATGTATGTAGTACATACCTATACAGTTCTTTATCTACTCCATATCGTTTCTACTCGTGTGCTTTTAAGTATAGTCGGCATGCATGTATACACGTTTATGTAGGTATATGCACACATAACCAGTTTATAAGCAGCAATTTTGGCGCAATTCGGTAATATGTATAAAAATGTAATACACCTAATGGGATGCCACGTTCTTTATTAAGAATATTAAATGAATAAGAAAACTATTATAAAAAAACGGTCCTTTTTGGGACCACAATTTGTTTAATGAAAAAGATCAAACATTTTGTTGGAATATTTATGCGTAAACATATATGATATTTTTGTGTTTTCGTTAATGTACGTAGTACATACATACACATGTTTTTATCTACTCCACATCATTTATACACGAGCGGTTTTTAGTACAGTCTGTAGGCATGTATACACATGTATGAATGAATATGTATACATAACCAGTTTATATGCCGCAGTTTTGGCGCAAATATACATGCGTCTATTCACATTCGATAATATGTATGAAAAAATAACACATTTAGTGAGAAATTATTTAAATCTCTTTGTAAATGTATTTTGTCGTCCTGAAAAGGACGGTTTGTTTGCGTCGGTATTTATAATTATAATTCGCCTATATTTTTCACTTTATGCTTTCTTTTCGGTCTTCTTTGGCAAAAGTACAGCTTGAATATTAGGCAAAACACCACCTTGAGCAATAGTTACACCGGACAACAATTTATTCAATTCTTCATCGTTGCGGATGGCCAATTGTAAATGACGTGGGATGATTCTTGTCTTTTTGTTATCACGAGCAGCATTACCAGCCAATTCAAGAACTTCAGCTGCTAAATATTCCATAACTGCAGCTAGATAAACTGGAGCACCGGCACCAACACGCTCAGCATAATTGCCTTTGCGCAACAAACGATGAATACGACCAACTGGAAATTGAAGACCAGCACGATTTGAACGGGACTTTGCCTTTCCCTTAACTTTACCACCTTTACCGCGACCTGACATTTTCACTCTTATAGATTGTTCACTTCACTACACTAAAAAGCACTGTACTGTATTATACTCAATGTATAAGCACACTATTCACTGATACACAAAATGTGCGCTGCTTATATACTTTCTCGCTATGCTGAGCACCAACCCTTATACTGTGCTGTTGATCATCGTGCGTGTACTACTACTTCGTATTGTCTCGCCGAAGAGTTGGTCGGAAAATATACACTTAAGCCTGCACACGACACATGGTAGGTATAATAAGTGACAAATAGTGTGAGTGAAAATAAAATCATAAAATCATCAAAGTTGTGAAGAAATTAAAATGCCGCCAAAAACTAGTGGAAAAGCAGCAAAGAAAGCCGGTAAGGCTCAAAAGAATATTACTAAAAATGATAAGAAAAAGAAGCGTAAGAGGAAGGAAAGTTATGCTATCTACATCTATAAAGTGTTGAAACAAGTACATCCTGATACCGGTATTTCATCCAAGGCCATGAGCATTATGAATAGTTTTGTGAATGACATCTTTGAGCGCATTGCTGCGGAAGCGTCGCGTTTAGCTCACTATAACAAACGTTCAACCATCACCAGTCGCGAAATTCAAACTGCTGTACGTTTACTCTTGCCCGGTGAATTGGCCAAACATGCCGTCAGTGAAGGTACCAAAGCTGTTACCAAATATACCAGTTCCAAATAATTTTTCCAACTGAACTAATGGTATATAAATGATTGACCAAACAAGGCCCTTTTCAGGGCCACAAAATATAAATTAACAAAGAGAATGAGAAAATGTCTTCATTAATATCTCTACATACATACATATGTATGTATGTATGCACATTGAAATTAATTTTAAAATTCCTTAATATTGAAGAATACCAGAGCTATGTTCATATGGTTTCATTAGTCTATTAAATATGATATTGGTTTGTTGAACTACTTGGTTTTTAATTTTTAAATGTTTTCTACACACTGTAAGGAATAAATTCACTTTTGATCTTTTTGTTAAGAGATTTTGTAGCCCTGAAAAGGGCTTATTATTAATTAACCATGAGGTTCCGTTTGTAACTCACTTACAAACACCGTAAATTATTTACTTTTTACCTGCTGCTGTAGGTTTTTTTGCGGCTGGCTTTTTATTCGATGCAGACTTCTTGGATTTAGCAGCAGTTGCTTTTGCTTTAGCTGCTTTTGGCTTAGCAGTTGCAGATTTGGCTTTAGTTGGTTTCACTTTTAATGCACCACCCTTTTTTGCATCTTTCGCCTTAGCCTTTTCAGTTTTCTTCTTTTCAGCTGTTTTCTTACTGGCAACAGATTTTTTTACCTTTTTCTCACCACTTGCCGCCTTTTTAACTTTACTCAATGATTTTTTCTTTGATGCACCACTATCTGCTGCCTTCTTTTTAGCCTTAACCTTCTCTGCTGATTTTACGGCTTTTGATTTCAATTTTCCCTCGCTTGATTTACTAGCTGCAACTGATAGTTTGAATGAACCGGACGCACCTTTTCCTTTGGTTTGAATTAATTTGCCACTTGTAACAGCCGATTTCAAATAGCGTTTAATGAATGGTGCCAATTTTTGGGCATCACATTTGTATGTCGCACTAATATATTTCTTAATCGCCAAAAGTGATGAACCGCCACGTTCCTTTAAATTCTTAATTGATGCGTCGACCATTTGTTGTGTTGGTGGATGGGTAGGGGCAACCGACGGCTTTTTGGGTTTAGCTGCCTTAACCTTTTTGGCAACAACTTTTTTTTCAGCAATAGTAGCAGCAGTAGCTACTGGGGAGCTTACATTCACAACAGCAACTGAATCAGACATCTTTATTTATATATTGTAGATTAAAACCTCACTTTAAACACTTCACTCACTTTATGCACTGTACGCACTACACCAATAGAGCACTGGTAAATAAAGATAATTTCTGGAATTCAATATGTTGTTTAACTCTGTTTAAAATTTGAGAAGCAGAGCGAAAAGATGATAATCAAATTTTCACGTTCCAGTGCTATTTAGTGCTGCTATATGACAAACTTTAAGATTTATTTAATTCACTAAAATTCACTGAATTTACTAATTCAACAAATGAATATCTATAACGATAGTATGCATGTATCACTTCCATATCAATATACTTAAATTGGAATAAAGTCAATATTTTTCTTGTAACGAGTGTTTTAGTCGAAACTTTGTACTCAAAATATTACATTTTCGCTAGTTTTAGTCGATTTTCTTAAAACTCCTTAATATAAATCAATTATTACTATTGAAAATATAAAATATATCAAATTATCAATCATCTGAACAGTTTATTTTATATATTACTTAAAATAATATGCTTGAAAAAATAAAATTAAATATCTCCATGGTATCACCAGAGCAATTCTCAGTGGCGTTAGGTGGATGCATGAAATAATCCAATATTTTGATGAATATTGAAAACTTTAATTTTGGTTGAAATGAGTGATGGTAATGAAATAAATAAATTTCACTAATGTGAATTATTTTAATATAATATTTAATTTTTTTATATTAATGCAAATATTCACTAATCAATCGCATTTTTAAATATGTATATATATATATATATATATATATGTGTGCATACAAAATTTTTTATTTAATTAATTAAATATTATTTTACTTTATAAAAAAATTTAACTTTTTCTTTAAAAAGTTTGCAATATATGTCAAAGCAAGGTACAAAATTCCCATATGTACATACATACGTGCTTACATACACGTATACAACTTGTATGCTTGGCGAAGGCAAAAGGCAAAGGTAGTAAGAGTATGATTGTATTCCAAAGTTAAAGAAATAAATATAAATATGAAAATATAATTTTAACTACATATATATTTTTAAAAAGTTGTATTTATGTAGCGAAAAAAATTATTTAACAATTAAATATATCAGGCTAGAGGCCTGGGTGTTAAAATACAGCCATAATCTATTTAACACGTTCGCGGACACTTAAAAATTCAGGAAGCTGCAAAAATAGATAGGCAATTATTTTTGAAACTAGTTGTAATATCCTAAATCTGATTACACATGTATTATAACTGTAGTCAGAATATCGTATTTTAACTGTTATATGAAAGTACTTAATGAATCAAGTGGTCATTACTTTAAAATGTATATTAATTACAAAAACTTAAAGTTACATGAAATTAAATGAATAAAACTTGGCTTTAAAATTTGAATGCTATAGCATTCACGTCCGCGAACGTGTTAATTGTATAATGAGAATGTACATATGTACTCATGCACATCAAATATAGAATCACAACAGAATTGTGAGTTTGTTTAAAATTTTAATTGTACAAAATTTTGAATCTTTGTTAAAAGAATATTGTGGTCCTGAAAAGGACCGTTTTTTAAATATGTACGCAAGAAATTATTTAACCGCCGAAACCGTATAAAGTACGGCCTTGTCTCTTTAAAGCGTACACAACATCCATAGCTGTAACTGTTTTCCTTTTGGCATGTTCAGTATAGGTAACTGCATCACGGATAACATTCTCCAAAAATACTTTTAAAACACCACGAGTTTCTTCATATATCAAACCAGATATACGTTTTACACCACCACGACGAGCTAAACGTCGAATAGCTGGTTTAGTGATACCTTGGATGTTATCACGTAAAACTTTGCGATGGCGTTTGGCTCCACCTTTTCCCAAACCTTTACCACCTTTGCCGCGACCAGTCATTTTTTGATATTTACTATTTGCACAAGTAAGAATTTAACACTTTAACACTGTAACACTTCACCACCAATGAAATAACAGAAGCGAGAGCACATCTATTTATACCAAAATCTCACAACTACAATACCCAAGCCAAAAGGTACACCATACATCTATCTCGCTTCAACACATGCCTACATAATACATGGACTTGTGAAACGTATTAGTTGAAACTGCTACTTAAGATGTGAAAGTCATACAATTTGTTATAGGTACAGTGTTTAGTGTTCTATAGTGTTCTACAGTGTTCAAGTGTGGGAAAATAATAAAGTGAGTAGTGAAAAATGGCTCGTACAAAGCAAACAGCCCGAAAATCGACTGGTGGAAAGGCACCACGTAAACAATTGGCGACAAAAGCTGCACGCAAAAGTGCACCAGCAACTGGTGGAGTTAAAAAGCCACATCGTTATCGTCCAGGTACAGTGGCGTTGCGTGAAATTCGTCGCTATCAAAAGAGTACCGAATTATTGATACGCAAATTGCCATTCCAGCGCTTGGTTCGTGAAATAGCGCAAGATTTCAAAACTGATCTACGTTTCCAAAGTTCTGCTGTTATGGCTCTACAAGAAGCAAGTGAAGCATACTTGGTTGGTCTTTTTGAAGATACCAATTTGTGTGCCATCCATGCTAAGCGTGTTACAATTATGCCAAAAGATATTCAATTGGCTAGACGTATTCGTGGTGAACGTGCTTAAATCAATAAGAAAACTTACGAAAAAACGGTCCTTTTCAGGACCACAATTTGTTAAACGAAAAAGATGAAAAATTTTATTGAAATATTTATGCATATATATGGGCCTGTTCGTAAATGCAAAAATTGGCAACACCGCAACTCATAAGTGGTCGAAAATGCAACAATGCAGTATATTGTGCGCAAATAGTAGCAAAACACAAATCATAAAAATGGCTGATGCAACAGATGTGTGCTGATTAGCAGTGGCAGTGCAGAATAATCATATTATGCAGCGCAGTGATGAATTTACGAATAGCCTTTATGTGTAGATATTTTTGTGTTTTCGTAAATGTATGTAGTACATACCTATACAGTTCTTTATCTACTCCATATCGTTTCTACTCGTGTGCTTTTAAGTATAGTCGGCATGCATGTATACACGTTTATGTAGGTATATGCACACATAACCAGTTTATAAGCAGCAATTTTGGCGCAATTCGGTAATATGTATAAAAATGTAATACACCTAATGGGATGCCACGTTCTTTATTAAGAATATTAAATGAATAAGAAAACTATTATAAAAAAACGGTCCTTTTTGGGACCACAATTTGTTTAATGAAAAAGATCAAACATTTTGTTGGAATATTTATGCGTAAACATATATGATATTTTTGTGTTTTCGTTAATGTACGTAGTACATACATACACATGTTTTTATCTACTCCACATCATTTATACACGAGCGGTTTTTAGTACAGTCTGTAGGCATGTATACACATGTATGAATGAATATGTATACATAACCAGTTTATATGCCGCAGTTTTGGCGCAAATATACATGCGTCTATTCACATTCGATAATATGTATGAAAAAATAACACATTTAGTGAGAAATTATTTAAATCTCTTTGTAAATGTATTTTGTCGTCCTGAAAAGGACGGTTTGTTTGCGTCGGTATTTATAATTATAATTCGCCTATATTTTTCACTTTATGCTTTCTTTTCGGTCTTCTTTGGCAAAAGTACAGCTTGAATATTAGGCAAAACACCACCTTGAGCAATAGTTACACCGGACAACAATTTATTCAATTCTTCATCGTTGCGGATGGCCAATTGTAAATGACGTGGGATGATTCTTGTCTTTTTGTTATCACGAGCAGCATTACCAGCCAATTCAAGAACTTCAGCTGCTAAATATTCCATAACTGCAGCTAGATAAACTGGAGCACCGGCACCAACACGCTCAGCATAATTGCCTTTGCGCAACAAACGATGAATACGACCAACTGGAAATTGAAGACCAGCACGATTTGAACGGGACTTTGCCTTTCCCTTAACTTTACCACCTTTACCGCGACCTGACATTTTCACTCTTATAGATTGTTCACTTCACTACACTAAAAAGCACTGTACTGTATTATACTCAATGTATAAGCACACTATTCACTGATACACAAAATGTGCGCTGCTTATATACTTTCTCGCTATGCTGAGCACCAACCCTTATACTGTGCTGTTGATCATCGTGCGTGTACTACTACTTCGTATTGTCTCGCCGAAGAGTTGGTCGGAAAATATACACTTAAGCCTGCACACGACACATGGTAGGTATAATAAGTGACAAATAGTGTGAGTGAAAATAAAATCATAAAATCATCAAAGTTGTGAAGAAATTAAAATGCCGCCAAAAACTAGTGGAAAAGCAGCAAAGAAAGCCGGTAAGGCTCAAAAGAATATTACTAAAAATGATAAGAAAAAGAAGCGTAAGAGGAAGGAAAGTTATGCTATCTACATCTATAAAGTGTTGAAACAAGTACATCCTGATACCGGTATTTCATCCAAGGCCATGAGCATTATGAATAGTTTTGTGAATGACATCTTTGAGCGCATTGCTGCGGAAGCGTCGCGTTTAGCTCACTATAACAAACGTTCAACCATCACCAGTCGCGAAATTCAAACTGCTGTACGTTTACTCTTGCCCGGTGAATTGGCCAAACATGCCGTCAGTGAAGGTACCAAAGCTGTTACCAAATATACCAGTTCCAAATAATTTTTCCAACTGAACTAATGGTATATAAATGATTGACCAAACAAGGCCCTTTTCAGGGCCACAAAATATAAATTAACAAAGAGAATGAGAAAATGTCTTCATTAATATCTCTACATACATACATATGTATGTATGTATGCACATTGAAATTAATTTTAAAATTCCTTAATATTGAAGAATACCAGAGCTATGTTCATATGGTTTCATTAGTCTATTAAATATGATATTGGTTTGTTGAACTACTTGGTTTTTAATTTTTAAATGTTTTCTACACACTGTAAGGAATAAATTCACTTTTGATCTTTTTGTTAAGAGATTTTGTAGCCCTGAAAAGGGCTTATTATTAATTAACCATGAGGTTCCGTTTGTAACTCACTTACAAACACCGTAAATTATTTACTTTTTACCTGCTGCTGTAGGTTTTTTTGCGGCTGGCTTTTTATTCGATGCAGACTTCTTGGATTTAGCAGCAGTTGCTTTTGCTTTAGCTGCTTTTGGCTTAGCAGTTGCAGATTTGGCTTTAGTTGGTTTCACTTTTAATGCACCACCCTTTTTTGCATCTTTCGCCTTAGCCTTTTCAGTTTTCTTCTTTTCAGCTGTTTTCTTACTGGCAACAGATTTTTTTACCTTTTTCTCACCACTTGCCGCCTTTTTGACTTTACTCAATGATTTTTTCTTTGATGCACCACTATCTGCTGCCTTCTTTTTAGCCTTAACCTTCTCTGCTGATTTTACGGCTTTTGATTTCAATTTTCCCTCGCTTGATTTACTAGCTGCAACTGATAGTTTGAATGAACCGGACGCACCTTTTCCTTTGGTTTGAATTAATTTGCCACTTGTAACAGCCGATTTCAAATAGCGTTTAATGAATGGTGCCAATTTTTGGGCATCACATTTGTATGTCGCACTAATATATTTCTTAATCGCCAAAAGTGATGAACCGCCACGTTCCTTTAAATTCTTAATTGATGCGTCGACCATTTGTTGTGTTGGTGGATGGGTAGGGGCAACCGACGGCTTTTTGGGTTTAGCTGCCTTAACCTTTTTGGCAACAACTTTTTTTTCAGCAATAGTAGCAGCAGTAGCTACTGGGGAGCTTACATTCACAACAGCAACTGAATCAGACATCTTTATTTATATATTGTAGATTAAAACCTCACTTTAAACACTTCACTCACTTTATGCACTGTACGCACTACACCAATAGAGCACTGGTAAATAAAGATAATTTCTGGAATTCAATATGTTGTTTAACTCTGTTTAAAATTTGAGAAGCAGAGCGAAAAGATGATAATCAAATTTTCACGTTCCAGTGCTATTTAGTGCTGCTATATGACAAACTTTAAGATTTATTTAATTCACTAAAATTCACTGAATTTACTAATTCAACAAATGAATATCTATAACGATAGTATGCATGTATCACTTCCATATCAATATACTTAAATTGGAATAAAGTCAATATTTTTCTTGTAACGAGTGTTTTAGTCGAAACTTTGTACTCAAAATATTACATTTTCGCTAGTTTTAGTCGATTTTCTTAAAACTCCTTAATATAAATCAATTATTACTATTGAAAATATAAAATATATCAAATTATCAATCATCTGAACAGTTTATTTTATATATTACTTAAAATAATATGCTTGAAAAAATAAAATTAAATATCTCCATGGTATCACCAGAGCAATTCTCAGTGGCGTTAGGTGGATGCATGAAATAATCCAATATTTTGATGAATATTGAAAACTTTAATTTTGGTTGAAATGAGTGATGGTAATGAAATAAATAAATTTCACTAATGTGAATTATTTTAATATAATATTTAATTTTTTTATATTAATGCAAATATTCACTAATCAATCGCATTTTTAAATATGTATATATATATATATATATATATATGTGTGCATACAAAATTTTTTATTTAATTAATTAAATATTATTTTACTTTATAAAAAAATTTAACTTTTTCTTTAAAAAGTTTGCAATATATGTCAAAGCAAGGTACAAAATTCCCATATGTACATACATACGTGCTTACATACACGTATACAACTTGTATGCTTGGCGAAGGCAAAAGGCAAAGGTAGTAAGAGTATGATTGTATTCCAAAGTTAAAGAAATAAATATAAATATGAAAATATAATTTTAACTACATATATATTTTTAAAAAGTTGTATTTATGTAGCGAAAAAAATTATTTAACAATTAAATATATCAGGCTAGAGGCCTGGGTGTTAAAATACAGCCATAATCTATTTAACACGTTCGCGGACACTTAAAAATTCAGGAAGCTGCAAAAATAGATAGGCAATTATTTTTGAAACTAGTTGTAATATCCTAAATCTGATTACACATGTATTATAACTGTAGTCAGAATATCGTATTTTAACTGTTATATGAAAGTACTTAATGAATCAAGTGGTCATTACTTTAAAATGTATATTAATTACAAAAACTTAAAGTTACATGAAATTAAATGAATAAAACTTGGCTTTAAAATTTGAATGCTATAGCATTCACGTCCGCGAACGTGTTAATTGTATAATGAGAATGTACATATGTACTCATGCACATCAAATATAGAATCACAACAGAATTGTGAGTTTGTTTAAAATTTTAATTGTACAAAATTTTGAATCTTTGTTAAAAGAATATTGTGGTCCTGAAAAGGACCGTTTTTTAAATATGTACGCAAGAAATTATTTAACCGCCGAAACCGTATAAAGTACGGCCTTGTCTCTTTAAAGCGTACACAACATCCATAGCTGTAACTGTTTTCCTTTTGGCATGTTCAGTATAGGTAACTGCATCACGGATAACATTCTCCAAAAATACTTTTAAAACACCACGAGTTTCTTCATATATCAAACCAGATATACGTTTTACACCACCACGACGAGCTAAACGTCGAATAGCTGGTTTAGTGATACCTTGGATGTTATCACGTAAAACTTTGCGATGGCGTTTGGCTCCACCTTTTCCCAAACCTTTACCACCTTTGCCGCGACCAGTCATTTTTTGATATTTACTATTTGCACAAGTAAGAATTTAACACTTTAACACTGTAACACTTCACCACCAATGAAATAACAGAAGCGAGAGCACATCTATTTATACCAAAATCTCACAACTACAATACCCAAGCCAAAAGGTACACCATACATCTATCTCGCTTCAACACATGCCTACATAATACATGGACTTGTGAAACGTATTAGTTGAAACTGCTACTTAAGATGTGAAAGTCATACAATTTGTTATAGGTACAGTGTTTAGTGTTCTATAGTGTTCTACAGTGTTCAAGTGTGGGAAAATAATAAAGTGAGTAGTGAAAAATGGCTCGTACAAAGCAAACAGCCCGAAAATCGACTGGTGGAAAGGCACCACGTAAACAATTGGCGACAAAAGCTGCACGCAAAAGTGCACCAGCAACTGGTGGAGTTAAAAAGCCACATCGTTATCGTCCAGGTACAGTGGCGTTGCGTGAAATTCGTCGCTATCAAAAGAGTACCGAATTATTGATACGCAAATTGCCATTCCAGCGCTTGGTTCGTGAAATAGCGCAAGATTTCAAAACTGATCTACGTTTCCAAAGTTCTGCTGTTATGGCTCTACAAGAAGCAAGTGAAGCATACTTGGTTGGTCTTTTTGAAGATACCAATTTGTGTGCCATCCATGCTAAGCGTGTTACAATTATGCCAAAAGATATTCAATTGGCTAGACGTATTCGTGGTGAACGTGCTTAAATCAATAAGAAAACTTACGAAAAAACGGTCCTTTTCAGGACCACAATTTGTTAAACGAAAAAGATGAAAAATTTTATTGAAATATTTATGCATATATATGGGCCTGTTCGTAAATGCAAAAATTGGCAACACCGCAACTCATAAGTGGTCGAAAATGCAACAATGCAGTATATTGTGCGCAAATAGTAGCAAAACACAAATCATAAAAATGGCTGATGCAACAGATGTGTGCTGATTAGCAGTGGCAGTGCAGAATAATCATATTATGCAGCGCAGTGATGAATTTACGAATAGCCTTTATGTGTAGATATTTTTGTGTTTTCGTAAATGTATGTAGTACATACCTATACAGTTCTTTATCTACTCCATATCGTTTCTACTCGTGTGCTTTTAAGTATAGTCGGCATGCATGTATACACGTTTATGTAGGTATATGCACACATAACCAGTTTATAAGCAGCAATTTTGGCGCAATTCGGTAATATGTATAAAAATGTAATACACCTAATGGGATGCCACGTTCTTTATTAAGAATATTAAATGAATAAGAAAACTATTATAAAAAAACGGTCCTTTTTGGGACCACAATTTGTTTAATGAAAAAGATCAAACATTTTGTTGGAATATTTATGCGTAAACATATATGATATTTTTGTGTTTTCGTTAATGTACGTAGTACATACATACACATGTTTTTATCTACTCCACATCATTTATACACGAGCGGTTTTTAGTACAGTCTGTAGGCATGTATACACATGTATGAATGAATATGTATACATAACCAGTTTATATGCCGCAGTTTTGGCGCAAATATACATGCGTCTATTCACATTCGATAATATGTATGAAAAAATAACACATTTAGTGAGAAATTATTTAAATCTCTTTGTAAATGTATTTTGTCGTCCTGAAAAGGACGGTTTGTTTGCGTCGGTATTTATAATTATAATTCGCCTATATTTTTCACTTTATGCTTTCTTTTCGGTCTTCTTTGGCAAAAGTACAGCTTGAATATTAGGCAAAACACCACCTTGAGCAATAGTTACACCGGACAACAATTTATTCAATTCTTCATCGTTGCGGATGGCCAATTGTAAATGACGTGGGATGATTCTTGTCTTTTTGTTATCACGAGCAGCATTACCAGCCAATTCAAGAACTTCAGCTGCTAAATATTCCATAACTGCAGCTAGATAAACTGGAGCACCGGCACCAACACGCTCAGCATAATTGCCTTTGCGCAACAAACGATGAATACGACCAACTGGAAATTGAAGACCAGCACGATTTGAACGGGACTTTGCCTTTCCCTTAACTTTACCACCTTTACCGCGACCTGACATTTTCACTCTTATAGATTGTTCACTTCACTACACTAAAAAGCACTGTACTGTATTATACTCAATGTATAAGCACACTATTCACTGATACACAAAATGTGCGCTGCTTATATACTTTCTCGCTATGCTGAGCACCAACCCTTATACTGTGCTGTTGATCATCGTGCGTGTACTACTACTTCGTATTGTCTCGCCGAAGAGTTGGTCGGAAAATATACACTTAAGCCTGCACACGACACATGGTAGGTATAATAAGTGACAAATAGTGTGAGTGAAAATAAAATCATAAAATCATCAAAGTTGTGAAGAAATTAAAATGCCGCCAAAAACTAGTGGAAAAGCAGCAAAGAAAGCCGGTAAGGCTCAAAAGAATATTACTAAAAATGATAAGAAAAAGAAGCGTAAGAGGAAGGAAAGTTATGCTATCTACATCTATAAAGTGTTGAAACAAGTACATCCTGATACCGGTATTTCATCCAAGGCCATGAGCATTATGAATAGTTTTGTGAATGACATCTTTGAGCGCATTGCTGCGGAAGCGTCGCGTTTAGCTCACTATAACAAACGTTCAACCATCACCAGTCGCGAAATTCAAACTGCTGTACGTTTACTCTTGCCCGGTGAATTGGCCAAACATGCCGTCAGTGAAGGTACCAAAGCTGTTACCAAATATACCAGTTCCAAATAATTTTTCCAACTGAACTAATGGTATATAAATGATTGACCAAACAAGGCCCTTTTCAGGGCCACAAAATATAAATTAACAAAGAGAATGAGAAAATGTCTTCATTAATATCTCTACATACATACATATGTATGTATGTATGCACATTGAAATTAATTTTAAAATTCCTTAATATTGAAGAATACCAGAGCTATGTTCATATGGTTTCATTAGTCTATTAAATATGATATTGGTTTGTTGAACTACTTGGTTTTTAATTTTTAAATGTTTTCTACACACTGTAAGGAATAAATTCACTTTTGATCTTTTTGTTAAGAGATTTTGTAGCCCTGAAAAGGGCTTATTATTAATTAACCATGAGGTTCCGTTTGTAACTCACTTACAAACACCGTAAATTATTTACTTTTTACCTGCTGCTGTAGGTTTTTTTGCGGCTGGCTTTTTATTCGATGCAGACTTCTTGGATTTAGCAGCAGTTGCTTTTGCTTTAGCTGCTTTTGGCTTAGCAGTTGCAGATTTGGCTTTAGTTGGTTTCACTTTTAATGCACCACCCTTTTTTGCATCTTTCGCCTTAGCCTTTTCAGTTTTCTTCTTTTCAGCTGTTTTCTTACTGGCAACAGATTTTTTTACCTTTTTCTCACCACTTGCCGCCTTTTTAACTTTACTCAATGATTTTTTCTTTGATGCACCACTATCTGCTGCCTTCTTTTTAGCCTTAACCTTCTCTGCTGATTTTACGGCTTTTGATTTCAATTTTCCCTCGCTTGATTTACTAGCTGCAACTGATAGTTTGAATGAACCGGACGCACCTTTTCCTTTGGTTTGAATTAATTTGCCACTTGTAACAGCCGATTTCAAATAGCGTTTAATGAATGGTGCCAATTTTTGGGCATCACATTTGTATGTCGCACTAATATATTTCTTAATCGCCAAAAGTGATGAACCGCCACGTTCCTTTAAATTCTTAATTGATGCGTCGACCATTTGTTGTGTTGGTGGATGGGTAGGGGCAACCGACGGCTTTTTGGGTTTAGCTGCCTTAACCTTTTTGGCAACAACTTTTTTTTCAGCAATAGTAGCAGCAGTAGCTACTGGGGAGCTTACATTCACAACAGCAACTGAATCAGACATCTTTATTTATATATTGTAGATTAAAACCTCACTTTAAACACTTCACTCACTTTATGCACTGTACGCACTACACCAATAGAGCACTGGTAAATAAAGATAATTTCTGGAATTCAATATGTTGTTTAACTCTGTTTAAAATTTGAGAAGCAGAGCGAAAAGATGATAATCAAATTTTCACGTTCCAGTGCTATTTAGTGCTGCTATATGACAAACTTTAAGATTTATTTAATTCACTAAAATTCACTGAATTTACTAATTCAACAAATGAATATCTATAACGATAGTATGCATGTATCACTTCCATATCAATATACTTAAATTGGAATAAAGTCAATATTTTTCTTGTAACGAGTGTTTTAGTCGAAACTTTGTACTCAAAATATTACATTTTCGCTAGTTTTAGTCGATTTTCTTAAAACTCCTTAATATAAATCAATTATTACTATTGAAAATATAAAATATATCAAATTATCAATCATCTGAACAGTTTATTTTATATATTACTTAAAATAATATGCTTGAAAAAATAAAATTAAATATCTCCATGGTATCACCAGAGCAATTCTCAGTGGCGTTAGGTGGATGCATGAAATAATCCAATATTTTGATGAATATTGAAAACTTTAATTTTGGTTGAAATGAGTGATGGTAATGAAATAAATAAATTTCACTAATGTGAATTATTTTAATATAATATTTAATTTTTTTATATTAATGCAAATATTCACTAATCAATCGCATTTTTAAATATGTATATATATATATATATATATATATGTGTGCATACAAAATTTTTTATTTAATTAATTAAATATTATTTTACTTTATAAAAAAATTTAACTTTTTCTTTAAAAAGTTTGCAATATATGTCAAAGCAAGGTACAAAATTCCCATATGTACATACATACGTGCTTACATACACGTATACAACTTGTATGCTTGGCGAAGGCAAAAGGCAAAGGTAGTAAGAGTATGATTGTATTCCAAAGTTAAAGAAATAAATATAAATATGAAAATATAATTTTAACTACATATATATTTTTAAAAAGTTGTATTTATGTAGCGAAAAAAATTATTTAACAATTAAATATATCAGGCTAGAGGCCTGGGTGTTAAAATACAGCCATAATCTATTTAACACGTTCGCGGACACTTAAAAATTCAGGAAGCTGCAAAAATAGATAGGCAATTATTTTTGAAACTAGTTGTAATATCCTAAATCTGATTACACATGTATTATAACTGTAGTCAGAATATCGTATTTTAACTGTTATATGAAAGTACTTAATGAATCAAGTGGTCATTACTTTAAAATGTATATTAATTACAAAAACTTAAAGTTACATGAAATTAAATGAATAAAACTTGGCTTTAAAATTTGAATGCTATAGCATTCACGTCCGCGAACGTGTTAATTGTATAATGAGAATGTACATATGTACTCATGCACATCAAATATAGAATCACAACAGAATTGTGAGTTTGTTTAAAATTTTAATTGTACAAAATTTTGAATCTTTGTTAAAAGAATATTGTGGTCCTGAAAAGGACCGTTTTTTAAATATGTACGCAAGAAATTATTTAACCGCCGAAACCGTATAAAGTACGGCCTTGTCTCTTTAAAGCGTACACAACATCCATAGCTGTAACTGTTTTCCTTTTGGCATGTTCAGTATAGGTAACTGCATCACGGATAACATTCTCCAAAAATACTTTTAAAACACCACGAGTTTCTTCATATATCAAACCAGATATACGTTTTACACCACCACGACGAGCTAAACGTCGAATAGCTGGTTTAGTGATACCTTGGATGTTATCACGTAAAACTTTGCGATGGCGTTTGGCTCCACCTTTTCCCAAACCTTTACCACCTTTGCCGCGACCAGTCATTTTTTGATATTTACTATTTGCACAAGTAAGAATTTAACACTTTAACACTGTAACACTTCACCACCAATGAAATAACAGAAGCGAGAGCACATCTATTTATACCAAAATCTCACAACTACAATACCCAAGCCAAAAGGTACACCATACATCTATCTCGCTTCAACACATGCCTACATAATACATGGACTTGTGAAACGTATTAGTTGAAACTGCTACTTAAGATGTGAAAGTCATACAATTTGTTATAGGTACAGTGTTTAGTGTTCTATAGTGTTCTACAGTGTTCAAGTGTGGGAAAATAATAAAGTGAGTAGTGAAAAATGGCTCGTACAAAGCAAACAGCCCGAAAATCGACTGGTGGAAAGGCACCACGTAAACAATTGGCGACAAAAGCTGCACGCAAAAGTGCACCAGCAACTGGTGGAGTTAAAAAGCCACATCGTTATCGTCCAGGTACAGTGGCGTTGCGTGAAATTCGTCGCTATCAAAAGAGTACCGAATTATTGATACGCAAATTGCCATTCCAGCGCTTGGTTCGTGAAATAGCGCAAGATTTCAAAACTGATCTACGTTTCCAAAGTTCTGCTGTTATGGCTCTACAAGAAGCAAGTGAAGCATACTTGGTTGGTCTTTTTGAAGATACCAATTTGTGTGCCATCCATGCTAAGCGTGTTACAATTATGCCAAAAGATATTCAATTGGCTAGACGTATTCGTGGTGAACGTGCTTAAATCAATAAGAAAACTTACGAAAAAACGGTCCTTTTCAGGACCACAATTTGTTAAACGAAAAAGATGAAAAATTTTATTGAAATATTTATGCATATATATGGGCCTGTTCGTAAATGCAAAAATTGGCAACACCGCAACTCATAAGTGGTCGAAAATGCAACAATGCAGTATATTGTGCGCAAATAGTAGCAAAACACAAATCATAAAAATGGCTGATGCAACAGATGTGTGCTGATTAGCAGTGGCAGTGCAGAATAATCATATTATGCAGCGCAGTGATGAATTTACGAATAGCCTTTATGTGTAGATATTTTTGTGTTTTCGTAAATGTATGTAGTACATACCTATACAGTTCTTTATCTACTCCATATCGTTTCTACTCGTGTGCTTTTAAGTATAGTCGGCATGCATGTATACACGTTTATGTAGGTATATGCACACATAACCAGTTTATAAGCAGCAATTTTGGCGCAATTCGGTAATATGTATAAAAATGTAATACACCTAATGGGATGCCACGTTCTTTATTAAGAATATTAAATGAATAAGAAAACTATTATAAAAAAACGGTCCTTTTTGGGACCACAATTTGTTTAATGAAAAAGATCAAACATTTTGTTGGAATATTTATGCGTAAACATATATGATATTTTTGTGTTTTCGTTAATGTACGTAGTACATACATACACATGTTTTTATCTACTCCACAACATTTATACACGAGCGGTTTTTAGTACAGTCTGTAGGCATGTATACACATGTATGAATGAATATGTATACATAACCAGTTTATATGCCGCAGTTTTGGCGCAAATATACATGCGTCTATTCACATTCGATAATATGTATGAAAAAATAACACATTTAGTGAGAAATTATTTAAATCTCTTTGTAAATGTATTTTGTCGTCCTGAAAAGGACGGTTTGTTTGCGTCGGTATTTATAATTATAATTCGCCTATATTTTTCACTTTATGCTTTCTTTTCGGTCTTCTTTGGCAAAAGTACAGCTTGAATATTAGGCAAAACACCACCTTGAGCAATAGTTACACCGGACAACAATTTATTCAATTCTTCATCGTTGCGGATGGCCAATTGTAAATGACGTGGGATGATTCTTGTCTTTTTGTTATCACGAGCAGCATTACCAGCCAATTCAAGAACTTCAGCTGCTAAATATTCCATAACTGCAGCTAGATAAACTGGAGCACCGGCACCAACACGCTCAGCATAATTGCCTTTGCGCAACAAACGATGAATACGACCAACTGGAAATTGAAGACCAGCACGATTTGAACGGGACTTTGCCTTTCCCTTAACTTTACCACCTTTACCGCGACCTGACATTTTCACTCTTATAGATTGTTCACTTCACTACACTAAAAAGCACTGTACTGTATTATACTCAATGTATAAGCACACTATTCACTGATACACAAAATGTGCGCTGCTTATATACTTTCTCGCTATGCTGAGCACCAACCCTTATACTGTGCTGTTGATCATCGTGCGTGTACTACTACTTCGTATTGTCTCGCCGAAGAGTTGGTCGGAAAATATACACTTAAGCCTGCACACGACACATGGTAGGTATAATAAGTGACAAATAGTGTGAGTGAAAATAAAATCATAAAATCATCAAAGTTGTGAAGAAATTAAAATGCCGCCAAAAACTAGTGGAAAAGCAGCAAAGAAAGCCGGTAAGGCTCAAAAGAATATTACTAAAAATGATAAGAAAAAGAAGCGTAAGAGGAAGGAAAGTTATGCTATCTACATCTATAAAGTGTTGAAACAAGTACATCCTGATACCGGTATTTCATCCAAGGCCATGAGCATTATGAATAGTTTTGTGAATGACATCTTTGAGCGCATTGCTGCGGAAGCGTCGCGTTTAGCTCACTATAACAAACGTTCAACCATCACCAGTCGCGAAATTCAAACTGCTGTACGTTTACTCTTGCCCGGTGAATTGGCCAAACATGCCGTCAGTGAAGGTACCAAAGCTGTTACCAAATATACCAGTTCCAAATAATTTTTCCAACTGAACTAATGGTATATAAATGATTGACCAAACAAGGCCCTTTTCAGGGCCACAAAATATAAATTAACAAAGAGAATGAGAAAATGTCTTCATTAATATCTCTACATACATACATATGTATGTATGTATGCACATTGAAATTAATTTTAAAATTCCTTAATATTGAAGAATACCAGAGCTATGTTCATATGGTTTCATTAGTCTATTAAATATGATATTGGTTTGTTGAACTACTTGGTTTTTAATTTTTAAATGTTTTCTACACACTGTAAGGAATAAATTCACTTTTGATCTTTTTGTTAAGAGATTTTGTAGCCCTGAAAAGGGCTTATTATTAATTAACCATGAGGTTCCGTTTGTAACTCACTTACAAACACCGTAAATTATTTACTTTTTACCTGCTGCTGTAGGTTTTTTTGCGGCTGGCTTTTTATTCGATGCAGACTTCTTGGATTTAGCAGCAGTTGCTTTTGCTTTAGCTGCTTTTGGCTTAGCAGTTGCAGATTTGGCTTTAGTTGGTTTCACTTTTAATGCACCACCCTTTTTTGCATCTTTCGCCTTAGCCTTTTCAGTTTTCTTCTTTTCAGCTGTTTTCTTACTGGCAACAGATTTTTTTACCTTTTTCTCACCACTTGCTGCCTTTTTGACTTTACTCAATGATTTTTTCTTTGATGCACCACTATCTGCTGCCTTCTTTTTAGCCTTAACCTTCTCTGCTGATTTTACGGCTTTTGATTTCAATTTTCCCTCGCTTGATTTACTAGCTGCAACTGATAGTTTGAATGAACCGGACGCACCTTTTCCTTTGGTTTGAATTAATTTGCCACTTGTAACAGCCGATTTCAAATAGCGTTTAATGAATGGTGCCAATTTTTGGGCATCACATTTGTATGTCGCACTAATATATTTCTTAATCGCCAAAAGTGATGAACCGCCACGTTCCTTTAAATTCTTAATTGATGCGTCGACCATTTGTTGTGTTGGTGGATGGGTAGGGGCAACCGACGGCTTTTTGGGTTTAGCTGCCTTAACCTTTTTGGCAACAACTTTTTTTTCAGCAATAGTAGCAGCAGTAGCTACTGGGGAGCTTACATTCACAACAGCAACTGAATCAGACATCTTTATTTATATATTGTAGATTAAAACCTCACTTTAAACACTTCACTCACTTTATGCACTGTACGCACTACACCAATAGAGCACTGGTAAATAAAGATAATTTCTGGAATTCAATATGTTGTTTAACTCTGTTTAAAATTTGAGAAGCAGAGCGAAAAGATGATAATCAAATTTTCACGTTCCAGTGCTATTTAGTGCTGCTATATGACAAACTTTAAGATTTATTTAATTCACTAAAATTCACTGAATTTACTAATTCAACAAATGAATATCTATAACGATAGTATGCATGTATCACTTCCATATCAATATACTTAAATTGGAATAAAGTCAATATTTTTCTTGTAACGAGTGTTTTAGTCGAAACTTTGTACTCAAAATATTACATTTTCGCTAGTTTTAGTCGATTTTCTTAAAACTCCTTAATATAAATCAATTATTACTATTGAAAATATAAAATATATCAAATTATCAATCATCTGAACAGTTTATTTTATATATTACTTAAAATAATATGCTTGAAAAAATAAAATTAAATATCTCCATGGTATCACCAGAGCAATTCTCAGTGGCGTTAGGTGGATGCATGAAATAATCCAATATTTTGATGAATATTGAAAACTTTAATTTTGGTTGAAATGAGTGATGGTAATGAAATAAATAAATTTCACTAATGTGAATTATTTTAATATAATATTTAATTTTTTTATATTAATGCAAATATTCACTAATCAATCGCATTTTTAAATATGTATATATATATATATATATATATGTGTGCATACAAAATTTTTTATTTAATTAATTAAATATTATTTTACTTTATAAAAAAATTTAACTTTTTCTTTAAAAAGTTTGCAATATATGTCAAAGCAAGGTACAAAATTCCCATATGTACATACATACGTGCTTACATACACGTATACAACTTGTATGCTTGGCGAAGGCAAAAGGCAAAGGTAGTAAGAGTATGATTGTATTCCAAAGTTAAAGAAATAAATATAAATATGAAAATATAATTTTAACTACATATATATTTTTAAAAAGTTGTATTTATGTAGCGAAAAAAATTATTTAACAATTAAATATATCAGGCTAGAGGCCTGGGTGTTAAAATACAGCCATAATCTATTTAACACGTTCGCGGACACTTAAAAATTCAGGAAGCTGCAAAAATAGATAGGCAATTATTTTTGAAACTAGTTGTAATATCCTAAATCTGATTACACATGTATTATAACTGTAGTCAGAATATCGTATTTTAACTGTTATATGAAAGTACTTAATGAATCAAGTGGTCATTACTTTAAAATGTATATTAATTACAAAAACTTAAAGTTACATGAAATTAAATGAATAAAACTTGGCTTTAAAATTTGAATGCTATAGCATTCACGTCCGCGAACGTGTTAATTGTATAATGAGAATGTACATATGTACTCATGCACATCAAATATAGAATCACAACAGAATTGTGAGTTTGTTTAAAATTTTAATTGTACAAAATTTTGAATCTTTGTTAAAAGAATATTGTGGTCCTGAAAAGGACCGTTTTTTAAATATGTACGCAAGAAATTATTTAACCGCCGAAACCGTATAAAGTACGGCCTTGTCTCTTTAAAGCGTACACAACATCCATAGCTGTAACTGTTTTCCTTTTGGCATGTTCAGTATAGGTAACTGCATCACGGATAACATTCTCCAAAAATACTTTTAAAACACCACGAGTTTCTTCATATATCAAACCAGATATACGTTTTACACCACCACGACGAGCTAAACGTCGAATAGCTGGTTTAGTGATACCTTGGATGTTATCACGTAAAACTTTGCGATGGCGTTTGGCTCCACCTTTTCCCAAACCTTTACCACCTTTGCCGCGACCAGTCATTTTTTGATATTTACTATTTGCACAAGTAAGAATTTAACACTTTAACACTGTAACACTTCACCACCAATGAAATAACAGAAGCGAGAGCACATCTATTTATACCAAAATCTCACAACTACAATACCCAAGCCAAAAGGTACACCATACATCTATCTCGCTTCAACACATGCCTACATAATACATGGACTTGTGAAACGTATTAGTTGAAACTGCTACTTAAGATGTGAAAGTCATACAATTTGTTATAGGTACAGTGTTTAGTGTTCTATAGTGTTCTACAGTGTTCAAGTGTGGGAAAATAATAAAGTGAGTAGTGAAAAATGGCTCGTACAAAGCAAACAGCCCGAAAATCGACTGGTGGAAAGGCACCACGTAAACAATTGGCGACAAAAGCTGCACGCAAAAGTGCACCAGCAACTGGTGGAGTTAAAAAGCCACATCGTTATCGTCCAGGTACAGTGGCGTTGCGTGAAATTCGTCGCTATCAAAAGAGTACCGAATTATTGATACGCAAATTGCCATTCCAGCGCTTGGTTCGTGAAATAGCGCAAGATTTCAAAACTGATCTACGTTTCCAAAGTTCTGCTGTTATGGCTCTACAAGAAGCAAGTGAAGCATACTTGGTTGGTCTTTTTGAAGATACCAATTTGTGTGCCATCCATGCTAAGCGTGTTACAATTATGCCAAAAGATATTCAATTGGCTAGACGTATTCGTGGTGAACGTGCTTAAATCAATAAGAAAACTTACGAAAAAACGGTCCTTTTCAGGACCACAATTTGTTAAACGAAAAAGATGAAAAATTTTATTGAAATATTTATGCATATATATGGGCCTGTTCGTAAATGCAAAAATTGGCAACACCGCAACTCATAAGTGGTCGAAAATGCAACAATGCAGTATATTGTGCGCAAATAGTAGCAAAACACAAATCATAAAAATGGCTGATGCAACAGATGTGTGCTGATTAGCAGTGGCAGTGCAGAATAATCATATTATGCAGCGCAGTGATGAATTTACGAATAGCCTCTATGTGTAGATATTTTTGTGTTTTCGTAAATGTATGTAGTACATACCTATACAGTTCTTTATCTACTCCATATCGTTTCTACTCGTGTGCTTTTAAGTATAGTTGGCATGCATGTATACACGTTTATGTAGGTATATGCACACATAACCAGTTTATAAGCAGCAATTTTGGCGCAATTCGGTAATATGTATAAACATATAATACACCTAATGGGATGCCACGTTCTTTATTAAGAATATTAAATGAATAAGAAAACTATTATAAAAAAAACGGTCCTTTTCGGGACCACAATTTGTTTAACGAAAAAGATCAAACATTTTGTTGGAATATTTATGCGTAAACATATATGATATTTTTGTGTTTTCGTTAATGTACGTAGTACAAACATACATATGCATTTCTTTATCTACTCCACATCATTTATACACGAGCGTTTTTTAGTACAGTCTGTAGGAATGTATACACATGTATGAATGAATATGTATACATAACCAGTTTATATGCCGCAGTTTTGGCGCAAATATACATGCGTCTATTCACATTCGATAATATGTATGAAAAAATAACACATTTAGTGAGAAATTATTTAAATCTCTTTGTAAATGTATTTTGTCGTCCTGAAAAGGACGGTTTGTTTGCGTCGGTATTTATAATTATAATTCGCCTATATTTTTCACTTTATGCTTTCTTTTCGGTCTTCTTTGGCAAAAGTACAGCTTGAATATTAGGCAAAACACCACCTTGAGCAATAGTTACGCCGGACAACAATTTATTCAATTCTTCATCGTTGCGGATGGCCAATTGTAAATGACGTGGGATGATTCTTGTCTTTTTGTTATCACGAGCAGCATTACCAGCCAATTCAAGAACTTCAGCTGCTAAATATTCCATAACTGCAGCTAGATAAACTGGAGCACCGGCACCAACACGCTCAGCATAATTGCCTTTGCGCAACAAACGATGAATACGACCAACTGGAAATTGAAGACCAGCACGATTTGAACGGGACTTTGCCTTTCCCTTAACTTTACCACCTTTACCGCGACCTGACATTTTCACTCTTATAGATTGTTCACTTCACTACACTAAAAAGCACTGTACTGTATTATACTCAATGTATAAGCACACTATTCACTGATACACAAAATGTGCGCTGCTTATATACTTTCTCGCTATGCTGAGCACCAACCCTTATACTGTGCTGTTGATCATCGTGCGTGTACTACTACTTCGTATTGTCTCGCCGAAGAGTTGGTCGGAAAATATACACTTAAGCCTGCACACGACACATGGTAGGTATAATAAGTGACAAATAGTGTGAGTGAAAATAAAATCATAAAATCATCAAAGTTGTGAAGAAATTAAAATGCCGCCAAAAACTAGTGGAAAAGCAGCAAAGAAAGCCGGTAAGGCTCAAAAGAATATTACTAAAAATGATAAGAAAAAGAAGCGTAAGAGGAAGGAAAGTTATGCTATCTACATCTATAAAGTGTTGAAACAAGTACATCCTGATACCGGTATTTCATCCAAGGCCATGAGCATTATGAATAGTTTTGTGAATGACATCTTTGAGCGCATTGCTGCGGAAGCGTCGCGTTTAGCTCACTATAACAAACGTTCAACCATCACCAGTCGCGAAATTCAAACTGCTGTACGTTTACTCTTGCCCGGTGAATTGGCCAAACATGCCGTCAGTGAAGGTACCAAAGCTGTTACCAAATATACCAGTTCCAAATAATTTTTCCAACTGAACTAATGGTATATAAATGATTGACCAAACAAGGCCCTTTTCAGGGCCACAAAATATAAATTAACAAAGAGAATGAGAAAATGTCTTCATTAATATCTCTACATACATACATATGTATGTATGTATGCACATTGAAATTAATTTTAAAATTCCTTAATATTGAAGAATACCAGAGCTATGTTCATATGGTTTCATTAGTCTATTAAATATGATATTGGTTTGTTGAACTACTTGGTTTTTAATTTTTAAATGTTTTCTACACACTGTAAGGAATAAATTCACTTTTGATCTTTTTGTTAAGAGATTTTGTAGCCCTGAAAAGGGCTTATTATTAATTAACCATGAGGTTCCGTTTGTAACTCACTTACAAACACCGTAAATTATTTACTTTTTACCTGCTGCTGTAGGTTTTTTTGCGGCTGGCTTTTTATTCGATGCAGACTTCTTGGATTTAGCAGCAGTTGCTTTTGCTTTAGCTGCTTTTGGCTTAGCAGTTGCAGATTTGGCTTTAGTTGGTTTCACTTTTAATGCACCACCCTTTTTTGCATCTTTCGCCTTAGCCTTTTCAGTTTTCTTCTTTTCAGCTGTTTTCTTACTGGCAACAGATTTTTTTACCTTTTTCTCACCACTTGCCGCCTTTTTGACTTTACTCAATGATTTTTTCTTTGATGCACCACTATCTGCTGCCTTCTTTTTAGCCTTAACCTTCTCTGCTGATTTTACGGCTTTTGATTTCAATTTTCCCTCGCTTGATTTACTAGCTGCAACTGATAGTTTGAATGAACCGGACGCACCTTTTCCTTTGGTTTGAATTAATTTGCCACTTGTAACAGCCGATTTCAAATAGCGTTTAATGAATGGTGCCAATTTTTGGGCATCACATTTGTATGTCGCACTAATATATTTCTTAATCGCCAAAAGTGATGAACCGCCACGTTCCTTTAAATTCTTAATTGATGCGTCGACCATTTGTTGTGTTGGTGGATGGGTAGGGGCAACCGACGGCTTTTTGGGTTTAGCTGCCTTAACCTTTTTGGCAACAACTTTTTTTTCAGCAATAGTAGCAGCAGTAGCTACTGGGGAGCTTACATTCACAACAGCAACTGAATCAGACATCTTTATTTATATATTGTAGATTAAAACCTCACTTTAAACACTTCACTCACTTTATGCACTGTACGCACTACACCAATAGAGCACTGGTAAATAAAGATAATTTCTGGAATTCAATATGTTGTTTAACTCTGTTTAAAATTTGAGAAGCAGAGCGAAAAGATGATAATCAAATTTTCACGTTCCAGTGCTATTTAGTGCTGCTATATGACAAACTTTAAGATTTATTTAATTCACTAAAATTCACTGAATTTACTAATTCAACAAATGAATATCTATAACGATAGTATGCATGTATCACTTCCATATCAATATACTTAAATTGGAATAAAGTCAATATTTTTCTTGTAACGAGTGTTTTAGTCGAAACTTTGTACTCAAAATATTACATTTTCGCTAGTTTTAGTCGATTTTCTTAAAACTCCTTAATATAAATCAATTATTACTATTGAAAATATAAAATATATCAAATTATCAATCATCTGAACAGTTTATTTTATATATTACTTAAAATAATATGCTTGAAAAAATAAAATTAAATATCTCCATGGTATCACCAGAGCAATTCTCAGTGGCGTTAGGTGGATGCATGAAATAATCCAATATTTTGATGAATATTGAAAACTTTAATTTTGGTTGAAATGAGTGATGGTAATGAAATAAATAAATTTCACTAATGTGAATTATTTTAATATAATATTTAATTTTTTTATATTAATGCAAATATTCACTAATCAATCGCATTTTTAAATATGTATATATATATATATATATATATATGTGTGCATACAAAATTTTTTATTTAATTAATTAAATATTATTTTACTTTATAAAAAAATTTAACTTTTTCTTTAAAAAGTTTGCAATATATGTCAAAGCAAGGTACAAAATTCCCATATGTACATACATACGTGCTTACATACACGTATACAACTTGTATGCTTGGCGAAGGCAAAAGGCAAAGGTAGTAAGAGTATGATTGTATTCCAAAGTTAAAGAAATAAATATAAATATGAAAATATAATTTTAACTACATATATATTTTTAAAAAGTTGTATTTATGTAGCGAAAAAAATTATTTAACAATTAAATATATCAGGCTAGAGGCCTGGGTGTTAAAATACAGCCATAATCTATTTAACACGTTCGCGGACACTTAAAAATTCAGGAAGCTGCAAAAATAGATAGGCAATTATTTTTGAAACTAGTTGTAATATCCTAAATCTGATTACACATGTATTATAACTGTAGTCAGAATATCGTATTTTAACTGTTATATGAAAGTACTTAATGAATCAAGTGGTCATTACTTTAAAATGTATATTAATTACAAAAACTTAAAGTTACATGAAATTAAATGAATAAAACTTGGCTTTAAAATTTGAATGCTATAGCATTCACGTCCGCGAACGTGTTAATTGTATAATGAGAATGTACATATGTACTCATGCACATCAAATATAGAATCACAACAGAATTGTGAGTTTGTTTAAAATTTTAATTGTACAAAATTTTGAATCTTTGTTAAAAGAATATTGTGGTCCTGAAAAGGACCGTTTTTTAAATATGTACGCAAGAAATTATTTAACCGCCGAAACCGTATAAAGTACGGCCTTGTCTCTTTAAAGCGTACACAACATCCATAGCTGTAACTGTTTTCCTTTTGGCATGTTCAGTATAGGTAACTGCATCACGGATAACATTCTCCAAAAATACTTTTAAAACACCACGAGTTTCTTCATATATCAAACCAGATATACGTTTTACACCACCACGACGAGCTAAACGTCGAATAGCTGGTTTAGTGATACCTTGGATGTTATCACGTAAAACTTTGCGATGGCGTTTGGCTCCACCTTTTCCCAAACCTTTACCACCTTTGCCGCGACCAGTCATTTTTTGATATTTACTATTTGCACAAGTAAGAATTTAACACTTTAACACTGTAACACTTCACCACCAATGAAATAACAGAAGCGAGAGCACATCTATTTATACCAAAATCTCACAACTGCAATACCCAAGACAAAAGGTACACCATACATCTATCTCGCTTCAACACATGCCTACATAATACATGGACTTGTGAAACGTATTAGTTGAAATTGCTACTTAAGATGTGAACGTCATACAATTTGTTATAGGTACAGTGTACAGTGTTCTATAGTGTTCAAGTGTGAGAAAATAATAAAGTGAGTAGTGAAAAATGGCTCGTACAAAGCAAACAGCCCGAAAATCGACTGGTGGAAAGGCACCACGTAAACAATTGGCGACAAAAGCTGCACGCAAAAGTGCACCAGCAACTGGTGGAGTTAAAAAGCCACATCGTTATCGTCCAGGTACAGTGGCGTTGCGTGAAATTCGTCGCTATCAAAAGAGTACCGAATTATTGATACGCAAATTGCCATTCCAGCGCTTGGTTCGTGAAATAGCGCAAGATTTCAAAACTGATCTACGTTTCCAAAGTTCTGCTGTTATGGCTCTACAAGAAGCAAGTGAAGCATACTTGGTTGGTCTTTTTGAAGATACCAATTTGTGTGCCATCCATGCTAAGCGTGTTACAATTATGCCAAAAGATATTCAATTGGCTAGACGTATTCGTGGTGAACGTGCTTAAATCAATAAGAAAACTTACGAAAAAACGGTCCTTTTCAGGACCACAATTTGTTAAACGAAAAAGATGAAAAATTTTATTGAAATATTTATGCATATATATGGGCCTGTTCGTAAATGCAAAAATTGGCAACACCGCAACTCATAAGTGGTCGAAAATGCAACAATGCAGTATATTGTGCGCAAATAGTAGCAAAACACAAATCATAAAAATGGCTGATGCAACAGATGTGTGCTGATTAGCAGTGGCAGTGCAGAATAATCATATTATGCAGCGCAGTGATGAATTTACGAATAGCCTTTATGTGTAGATATTTTTGTTTTTTCGTAAATGTATGTAGTACATACCTATACAGTTCTTTATCTACTCGTGTGCTTTTAAGTATAGTCGGCATGCATGTATACACGTTTATGTAGGTATATGCACACATAACCAGTTTATAAGCAGCAATTTTGGCGCAATTCGGTAATATGTATAAAAATGTAATACACCTAATGGGATGCCACGTTCTTTATTAAGAATATTAAATGAATAAGAAAACTATTATAAAAAAACGGTCCTTTTTGGGACCACAATTTGTTTAATGAAAAAGATCAAACATTTTGTTGGAATATTTATGCGTAAACATATATGATATTTTTGTGTTTTCGTTAATGTACGTAGTACATACATACACATGTTTTTATCTACTCCACATCATTTATACACGAGCGGTTTTTAGTACAGTCTGTAGGCATGTATACACATGTATGAATGAATATGTATACATAACCAGTTTATATGCCGCAGTTTTGGCGCAAATATACATGCGTCTATTCACATTCGATAATATGTATGAAAAAATAACACATTTAGTGAGAAATTATTTAAATCTCTTTGTAAATGTATTTTGTCGTCCTGAAAAGGACGGTTTGTTTGCGTCGGTATTTATAATTATAATTCGCCTATATTTTTCACTTTATGCTTTCTTTTCGGTCTTCTTTGGCAAAAGTACAGCTTGAATATTAGGCAAAACACCACCTTGAGCAATAGTTACGCCGGACAACAATTTATTCAATTCTTCATCGTTGCGAATGGCCAATTGTAAATGACGTGGGATGATTCTTGTCTTTTTGTTATCACGAGCAGCATTACCAGCCAATTCAAGAACTTCAGCTGCTAAATATTCCATAACTGCAGCTAGATAAACTGGAGCACCGGCACCAACACGCTCAGCATAATTGCCTTTGCGCAACAAACGATGAATACGACCAACTGGAAATTGAAGACCAGCACGATTTGAACGGGACTTTGCCTTTCCCTTAACTTTACCACCTTTACCGCGACCTGACATTTTCACTCTTATAGATTGTTCACTTCACTACACTAAAAAGCACTGTACTGTATTATACTCAATGTATAAGCACACTATTCACTGATACACAAAATGTGCGCTGCTTATATACTTTCTCGCTATGCTGAGCACCAACCCTTATACTGTGCTGTTGATCATCGTGCGTGTACTACTACTTCGTATTGTCTCGCCGAAGAGTTGGTCGGAAAATATACACTTAAGCCTGCACACGACACATGGTAGGTATAATAAGTGACAAATAGTGTGAGTGAAAATAAAATCATAAAATCATCAAAGTTGTGAAGAAATTAAAATGCCGCCAAAAACTAGTGGAAAAGCAGCAAAGAAAGCCGGTAAGGCTCAAAAGAATATTACTAAAAATGATAAGAAAAAGAAGCGTAAGAGGAAGGAAAGTTATGCTATCTACATCTATAAAGTGTTGAAACAAGTACATCCTGATACCGGTATTTCATCCAAGGCCATGAGCATTATGAATAGTTTTGTGAATGACATCTTTGAGCGCATTGCTGCGGAAGCGTCGCGTTTAGCTCACTATAACAAACGTTCAACCATCACCAGTCGCGAAATTCAAACTGCTGTACGTTTACTCTTGCCCGGTGAATTGGCCAAACATGCCGTCAGTGAAGGTACCAAAGCTGTTACCAAATATACCAGTTCCAAATAATTTTTCCAACTGAACTAATGGTATATAAATGATTGACCAAACAAGGCCCTTTTCAGGGCCACAAAATATAAATTAACAAAGAGAATGAAAAAATGTCTTCATTAATATCTCTACATACATACATATGTATGTATGTATGCACATTGAAATTAATTTTAAAATTCCTTAATATTGAAGAATACCAGAGCTATGTTCATATGGTTTCATTAGTCTATTAAATATGATATTGGTTTGTTGAACTACTTGGTTTTTAATTTTTAAATGTTTTCTACACACTGTAAGGAATAAATTCACTTTTGATCTTTTTGTTAAGAGATTTTGTAGCCCTGAAAAGGGCTTATTATTAATTAACCATGAGGTTCCGTTTGTAACTCACTTACAAACACCGTAAATTATTTACTTTTTACCTGCTGCTGTAGGTTTTTTTGCGGCTGGCTTTTTATTCGATGCAGACTTCTTGGATTTAGCAGCAGTTGCTTTTGCTTTAGCTGCTTTTGGCTTAGCAGTTGCAGATTTGGCTTTAGTTGGTTTCACTTTTAATGCACCACCCTTTTTTGCATCTTTCGCCTTAGCCTTTTCAGTTTTCTTCTTTTCAGCTGTTTTCTTACTGGCAACAGATTTTTTTACCTTTTTCTCACCACTTGCCGCCTTTTTGACTTTACTCAATGATTTTTTCTTTGATGCACCACTATCTGCTGCCTTCTTTTTAGCCTTAACCTTCTCTGCTGATTTTACGGCTTTTGATTTCAATTTTCCCTCGCTTGATTTACTAGCTGCAACTGATAGTTTGAATGAACCGGACGCACCTTTTCCTTTGGTTTGAATTAATTTGCCACTTGTAACAGCCGATTTCAAATAGCGTTTAATGAATGGTGCCAATTTTTGGGCATCACATTTGTATGTCGCACTAATATATTTCTTAATCGCCAAAAGTGATGAACCGCCACGTTCCTTTAAATTCTTAATTGATGCGTCGACCATTTGTTGTGTTGGTGGATGGGTAGGGGCAACCGACGGCTTTTTGGGTTTAGCTGCCTTAACCTTTTTGGCAACAACTTTTTTTTCAGCAATAGTAGCAGCAGTAGCTACTGGGGAGCTTACATTCACAACAGCAACTGAATCAGACATCTTTATTTATATATTGTAGATTAAAACCTCACTTTAAACACTTCACTCACTTTATGCACTGTACGCACTACACCAATAGAGCACTGGTAAATAAAGATAATTTCTGGAATTCAATATGTTGTTTAACTCTGTTTAAAATTTGAGAAGCAGAGCGAAAAGATGATAATCAAATTTTCACGTTCCAGTGCTATTTAGTGCTGCTATATGACAAACTTTAAGATTTATTTAATTCACTAAAATTCACTGAATTTACTAATTCAACAAATGAATATCTATAACGATAGTATGCATGTATCACTTCCATATCAATATACTTAAATTGGAATAAAGTCAATATTTTTCTTGTAACGAGTGTTTTAGTCGAAACTTTGTACTCAAAATATTACATTTTCGCTAGTTTTAGTCGATTTTCTTAAAACTCCTTAATATAAATCAATTATTACTATTGAAAATATAAAATATATCAAATTATCAATCATCTGAACAGTTTATTTTATATATTACTTAAAATAATATGCTTGAAAAAATAAAATTAAATATCTCCATGGTATCACCAGAGCAATTCTCAGTGGCGTTAGGTGGATGCATGAAATAATCCAATATTTTGATGAATATTGAAAACTTTAATTTTGGTTGAAATGAGTGATGGTAATGAAATAAATAAATTTCACTAATGTGAATTATTTTAATATAATATTTAATTTTTTTATATTAATGCAAATATTCACTAATCAATCGCATTTTTAAATATGTATATATATATATATATATATATATGTGTGCATACAAAATTTTTTTATTTAATTAATTAAATATTATTTTACTTTATAAAAAAATTTAACTTTTTCTTTAAAAAGTTTGCAATATATGTCAAAGCAAGGTACAAAATTCCCATATGTACATACATACGTGCTTACATACACGTATACAACTTGTATGCTTGGCGAAGGCAAAAGGCAAAGGTAGTAAGAGTATGATTGTATTCCAAAGTTAAAGAAATAAATATAAATATGAAAATATAATTTTAACTACATATATATTTTTAAAAAGTTGTATTTATGTAGCGAAAAAAATTATTTAACAATTAAATATATCAGGCTAGAGGCCTGGGTGTTAAAATACAGCCATAATCTATTTAACACGTTCGCGGACACTTAAAAATTCAGGAAGCTGCAAAAATAGATAGGCAATTATTTTTGAAACTAGTTGTAATATCCTAAATCTGATTACACATGTATTATAACTGTAGTCAGAATATCGTATTTTAACTGTTATATGAAAGTACTTAATGAATCAAGTGGTCATTACTTTAAAATGTATATTAATTACAAAAACTTAAAGTTACATGAAATTAAATGAATAAAACTTGGCTTTAAAATTTGAATGCTATAGCATTCACGTCCGCGAACGTGTTAATTGTATAATGAGAATGTACATATGTACTCATGCACATCAAATATAGAATCACAACAGAATTGTGAGTTTGTTTAAAATTTTAATTCTACAAAATTTTGAATCTTTGTTAAAAGAATATTGTGGTCCTGAAAAGGACCGTTTTTTAAATATGTACGCAAGAAATTATTTAACCGCCGAAACCGTATAAAGTACGGCCTTGTCTCTTTAAAGCGTACACAACATCCATAGCTGTAACTGTTTTCCTTTTGGCATGTTCAGTATAGGTAACTGCATCACGGATAACATTCTCCAAAAATACTTTTAAAACACCACGAGTTTCTTCATATATCAAACCAGATATACGTTTTACACCACCACGACGAGCTAAACGTCGAATAGCTGGTTTAGTGATACCTTGGATGTTATCACGTAAAACTTTGCGATGGCGTTTGGCTCCACCTTTTCCCAAACCTTTACCACCTTTGCCGCGACCAGTCATTTTTTGATATTTACTATTTGCACAAGTAAGAATTTAACACTTTAACACTGTAACACTTCACCACCAATGAAATAACAGAAGCGAGAGCACATCTATTTATACCAAAATCTCACAACTACAATACCCAAGCCAAAAGGTACACCATACATCTATCTCGCTTCAACACATGCCTACATAATACATGGACTTGTGAAACGTATTAGTTGAAACTGCTACTTAAGATGTGAAAGTCATACAATTTGTTATAGGTACAGTGTTTAGTGTTCTATAGTGTTCTACAGTGTTCAAGTGTGGGAAAATAATAAAGTGAGTAGTGAAAAATGGCTCGTACAAAGCAAACAGCCCGAAAATCGACTGGTGGAAAGGCACCACGTAAACAATTGGCGACAAAAGCTGCACGCAAAAGTGCACCAGCAACTGGTGGAGTTAAAAAGCCACATCGTTATCGTCCAGGTACAGTGGCGTTGCGTGAAATTCGTCGCTATCAAAAGAGTACCGAATTATTGATACGCAAATTGCCATTCCAGCGCTTGGTTCGTGAAATAGCGCAAGATTTCAAAACTGATCTACGTTTCCAAAGTTCTGCTGTTATGGCTCTACAAGAAGCAAGTGAAGCATACTTGGTTGGTCTTTTTGAAGATACCAATTTGTGTGCCATCCATGCTAAGCGTGTTACAATTATGCCAAAAGATATTCAATTGGCTAGACGTATTCGTGGTGAACGTGCTTAAATCAATAAGAAAACTTACGAAAAAACGGTCCTTTTCAGGACCACAATTTGTTAAACGAAAAAGATGAAAAATTTTATTGAAATATTTATGCATATATATGGGCCTGTTCGTAAATGCAAAAATTGGCAACACCGCAACTCATAAGTGGTCGAAAATGCAACAATGCAGTATATTGTGCGCAAATAGTAGCAAAACACAAATCATAAAAATGGCTGATGCAACAGATGTGTGCTGATTAGCAGTGGCAGTGCAGAATAATCATATTATGCAGCGCAGTGATGAATTTACGAATAGCCTCTATGTGTAGATATTTTTGTGTTTTCGTAAATGTATGTAGTACATACCTATACAGTTCTTTATCTACTCCATATCGTTTCTACTCGTGTGCTTTTAAGTATAGTTGGCATGCATGTATACACGTTTATGTAGGTATATGCACACATAACCAGTTTATAAGCAGCAATTTTGGCGCAATTCGGTAATATGTATAAACATATAATACACCTAATGGGATGCCACGTTCTTTATTAAGAATATTAAATGAATAAGAAAACTATTATAAAAAAAACGGTCCTTTTCGGGACCACAATTTGTTTAACGAAAAAGATCAAACATTTTGTTGGAATATTTATGCGTAAACATATATGATATTTTTGTGTTTTCGTTAATGTACGTAGTACATACATACACATGTTTTTATCTACTCCACATCATTTATACACGAGCGGTTTTTAGTACAGTCTGTAGGCATGTATACACATGTATGAATGAATATGTATACATAACCAGTTTATATGCCGCAGTTTTGGCGCAAATATACATGCGTCTATTCACATTCGATAATATGTATGAAAAAATAACACATTTAGTGAGAAATTATTTAAATCTCTTTGTAAATGTATTTTGTCGTCCTGAAAAGGACGGTTTGTTTGCGTCGGTATTTATAATTATAATTCGCCTATATTTTTCACTTTATGCTTTCTTTTCGGTCTTCTTTGGCAAAAGTACAGCTTGAATATTAGGCAAAACACCACCTTGAGCAATAGTTACACCGGACAACAATTTATTCAATTCTTCATCGTTGCGGATGGCCAATTGTAAATGACGTGGGATGATTCTTGTCTTTTTGTTATCACGAGCAGCATTACCAGCCAATTCAAGAACTTCAGCTGCTAAATATTCCATAACTGCAGCTAGATAAACTGGAGCACCGGCACCAACACGCTCAGCATAATTGCCTTTGCGCAACAAACGATGAATACGACCAACTGGAAATTGAAGACCAGCACGATTTGAACGGGACTTTGCCTTTCCCTTAACTTTACCACCTTTACCGCGACCTGACATTTTCACTCTTATAGATTGTTCACTTCACTACACTAAAAAGCACTGTACTGTATTATACTCAATGTATAAGCACACTATTCACTGATACACAAAATGTGCGCTGCTTATATACTTTCTCGCTATGCTGAGCACCAACCCTTATACTGTGCTGTTGATCATCGTGCGTGTACTACTACTTCGTATTGTCTCGCCGAAGAGTTGGTCGGAAAATATACACTTAAGCCTGCACACGACACATGGTAGGTATAATAAGTGACAAATAGTGTGAGTGAAAATAAAATCATAAAATCATCAAAGTTGTGAAGAAATTAAAATGCCGCCAAAAACTAGTGGAAAAGCAGCAAAGAAAGCCGGTAAGGCTCAAAAGAATATTACTAAAAATGATAAGAAAAAGAAGCGTAAGAGGAAGGAAAGTTATGCTATCTACATCTATAAAGTGTTGAAACAAGTACATCCTGATACCGGTATTTCATCCAAGGCCATGAGCATTATGAATAGTTTTGTGAATGACATCTTTGAGCGCATTGCTGCGGAAGCGTCGCGTTTAGCTCACTATAACAAACGTTCAACCATCACCAGTCGCGAAATTCAAACTGCTGTACGTTTACTCTTGCCCGGTGAATTGGCCAAACATGCCGTCAGTGAAGGTACCAAAGCTGTTACCAAATATACCAGTTCCAAATAATTTTTCCAACTGAACTAATGGTATATAAATGATTGACCAAACAAGGCCCTTTTCAGGGCCACAAAATATAAATTAACAAAGAGAATGAGAAAATGTCTTCATTAATATCTCTACATACATACATATGTATGTATGTATGCACATTGAAATTAATTTTAAAATTCCTTAATATTGAAGAATACCAGAGCTATGTTCATATGGTTTCATTAGTCTATTAAATATGATATTGGTTTGTTGAACTACTTGGTTTTTAATTTTTAAATGTTTTCTACACACTGTAAGGAATAAATTCACTTTTGATCTTTTTGTTAAGAGATTTTGTAGCCCTGAAAAGGGCTTATTATTAATTAACCATGAGGTTCCGTTTGTAACTCACTTACAAACACCGTAAATTATTTACTTTTTACCTGCTGCTGTAGGTTTTTTTGCGGCTGGCTTTTTATTCGATGCAGACTTCTTGGATTTAGCAGCAGTTGCTTTTGCTTTAGCTGCTTTTGGCTTAGCAGTTGCAGATTTGGCTTTAGTTGGTTTCACTTTTAATGCACCACCCTTTTTTGCATCTTTCGCCTTAGCCTTTTCAGTTTTCTTCTTTTCAGCTGTTTTCTTACTGGCAACAGATTTTTTTACCTTTTTCTCACCACTTGCTGCCTTTTTGACTTTACTCAATGATTTTTTCTTTGATGCACCACTATCTGCTGCCTTCTTTTTAGCCTTAACCTTCTCTGCTGATTTTACGGCTTTTGATTTCAATTTTCCCTCGCTTGATTTACTAGCTGCAACTGATAGTTTGAATGAACCGGACGCACCTTTTCCTTTGGTTTGAATTAATTTGCCACTTGTAACAGCCGATTTCAAATAGCGTTTAATGAATGGTGCCAATTTTTGGGCATCACATTTGTATGTCGCACTAATATATTTCTTAATCGCCAAAAGTGATGAACCGCCACGTTCCTTTAAATTCTTAATTGATGCGTCGACCATTTGTTGTGTTGGTGGATGGGTAGGGGCAACCGACGGCTTTTTGGGTTTAGCTGCCTTAACCTTTTTGGCAACAACTTTTTTTTCAGCAATAGTAGCAGCAGTAGCTACTGGGGAGCTTACATTCACAACAGCAACTGAATCAGACATCTTTATTTATATATTGTAGATTAAAACCTCACTTTAAACACTTCACTCACTTTATGCACTGTACGCACTACACCAATAGAGCACTGGTAAATAAAGATAATTTCTGGAATTCAATATGTTGTTTAACTCTGTTTAAAATTTGAGAAGCAGAGCGAAAAGATGATAATCAAATTTTCACGTTCCAGTGCTATTTAGTGCTGCTATATGACAAACTTTAAGATTTATTTAATTCACTAAAATTCACTGAATTTACTAATTCAACAAATGAATATCTATAACGATAGTATGCATGTATCACTTCCATATCAATATACTTAAATTGGAATAAAGTCAATATTTTTCTTGTAACGAGTGTTTTAGTCGAAACTTTGTACTCAAAATATTACATTTTCGCTAGTTTTAGTCGATTTTCTTAAAACTCCTTAATATAAATCAATTATTACTATTGAAAATATAAAATATATCAAATTATCAATCATCTGAACAGTTTATTTTATATATTACTTAAAATAATATGCTTGAAAAAATAAAATTAAATATCTCCATGGTATCACCAGAGCAATTCTCAGTGGCGTTAGTTGGATGCATGAAATAATCCAATATTTTGATGAATATTGAAAACTTTAATTTTGGTTGAAATGAGTGATGGTAATGAAATAAATAAATTTCACTAATGTGAATTATTTTAATATAATATTTAATTTTTTTATATTAATGCAAATATTCACTAATCAATCGCATTTTTAAATATGTATATATATATATATATATATATATATGTGTGCATACAAAATTTTTTATTTAATTAATTAAATATTATTTTACTTTATAAAAAAATTTAACTTTTTCTTTAAAAAGTTTGCAATATATGTCAAAGCAAGGTACAAAATTCCCATATGTACATACATACGTGCTTACATACACGTATACAACTTGTATGCTTGGCGAAGGCAAAAGGCAAAGGTAGTAAGAGTATGATTGTATTCCAAAGTTAAAGAAATAAATATAAATATGAAAATATAATTTTAACTACATATATATTTTTAAAAAGTTGTATTTATGTAGCGAAAAAAATTATTTAACAATTAAATATATCAGGCTAGAGGCCTGGGTGTTAAAATACAGCCATAATCTATTTAACACGTTCGCGGACACTTAAAAATTCAGGAAGCTGCAAAAATAGATAGGCAATTATTTTTGAAACTAGTTGTAATATCCTAAATCTGATTACACATGTATTATAACTGTAGTCAGAATATCGTATTTTAACTGTTATATGAAAGTACTTAATGAATCAAGTGGTCATTACTTTAAAATGTATATTAATTACAAAAACTTAAAGTTACATGAAATTAAATGAATAAAACTTGGCTTTAAAATTTGAATGCTATAGCATTCACGTCCGCGAACGTGTTAATTGTATAATGAGAATGTACATATGTACTCATGCACATCAAATATAGAATCACAACAGAATTGTGAGTTTGTTTAAAATTTTAATTGTACAAAATTTTGAATCTTTGTTAAAAGAATATTGTGGTCCTGAAAAGGACCGTTTTTTAAATATGTACGCAAGAAATTATTTAACCGCCGAAACCGTATAAAGTACGGCCTTGTCTCTTTAAAGCGTACACAACATCCATAGCTGTAACTGTTTTCCTTTTGGCATGTTCAGTATAGGTAACTGCATCACGGATAACATTCTCCAAAAATACTTTTAAAACACCACGAGTTTCTTCATATATCAAACCAGATATACGTTTTACACCACCACGACGAGCTAAACGTCGAATAGCTGGTTTAGTGATACCTTGGATGTTATCACGTAAAACTTTGCGATGGCGTTTGGCTCCACCTTTTCCCAAACCTTTACCACCTTTGCCGCGACCAGTCATTTTTTGATATTTACTATTTGCACAAGTAAGAATTTAACACTTTAACACTGTAACACTTCACCACCAATGAAATAACAGAAGCGAGAGCACATCTATTTATACCAAAATCTCACAACTGCAATACCCAAGACAAAAGGTACACCATACATCTATCTCGCTTCAACACATGCCTACATAATACATGGACTTGTGAAACGTATTAGTTGAAATTGCTACTTAAGATGTGAACGTCATACAATTTGTTATAGGTACAGTGTACAGTGTTCTATAGTGTTCAAGTGTGAGAAAATAATAAAGTGAGTAGTGAAAAATGGCTCGTACAAAGCAAACAGCCCGAAAATCGACTGGTGGAAAGGCACCACGTAAACAATTGGCGACAAAAGCTGCACGCAAAAGTGCACCAGCAACTGGTGGAGTTAAAAAGCCACATCGTTATCGTCCAGGTACAGTGGCGTTGCGTGAAATTCGTCGCTATCAAAAGAGTACCGAATTATTGATACGCAAATTGCCATTCCAGCGCTTGGTTCGTGAAATAGCGCAAGATTTCAAAACTGATCTACGTTTCCAAAGTTCTGCTGTTATGGCTCTACAAGAAGCAAGTGAAGCATACTTGGTTGGTCTTTTTGAAGATACCAATTTGTGTGCCATCCATGCTAAGCGTGTTACAATTATGCCAAAAGATATTCAATTGGCTAGACGTATTCGTGGTGAACGTGCTTAAATCAATAAGAAAACTTACGAAAAAACGGTCCTTTTCAGGACCACAATTTGTTAAACGAAAAAGATGAAAAATTTTATTGAAATATTTATGCATATATATGGGCCTGTTCGTAAATGCAAAAATTGGCAACACCGCAACTCATAAGTGGTCGAAAATGCAACAATGCAGTATATTGTGCGCAAATAGTAGCAAAACACAAATCATAAAAATGGCTGATGCAACAGATGTGTGCTGATTAGCAGTGGCAGTGCAGAATAATCATATTATGCAGCGCAGTGATGAATTTACGAATAGCCTTTATGTGTAGATATTTTTGTTTTTTCGTAAATGTATGTAGTACATACCTATACAGTTCTTTATCTACTCGTGTGCTTTTAAGTATAGTCGGCATGCATGTATACACGTTTATGTAGGTATATGCACACATAACCAGTTTATAAGCAGCAATTTTGGCGCAATTCGGTAATATGTATAAAAATGTAATACACCTAATGGGATGCCACGTTCTTTATTAAGAATATTAAATGAATAAGAAAACTATTATAAAAAAACGGTCCTTTTTGGGACCACAATTTGTTTAATGAAAAAGATCAAACATTTTGTTGGAATATTTATGCGTAAACATATATGATATTTTTGTGTTTTCGTTAATGTACGTAGTACATACATACACATGTTTTTATCTACTCCACATCATTTATACACGAGCGGTTTTTAGTACAGTCTGTAGGCATGTATACACATGTATGAATGAATATGTATACATAACCAGTTTATATGCCGCAGTTTTGGCGCAAATATACATGCGTCTATTCACATTCGATAATATGTATGAAAAAATAACACATTTAGTGAGAAATTATTTAAATCTCTTTGTAAATGTATTTTGTCGTCCTGAAAAGGACGGTTTGTTTGCGTCGGTATTTATAATTATAATTCGCCTATATTTTTCACTTTATGCTTTCTTTTCGGTCTTCTTTGGCAAAAGTACAGCTTGAATATTAGGCAAAACACCACCTTGAGCAATAGTTACACCGGACAACAATTTATTCAATTCTTCATCGTTGCGGATGGCCAATTGTAAATGACGTGGGATGATTCTTGTCTTTTTGTTATCACGAGCAGCATTACCAGCCAATTCAAGAACTTCAGCTGCTAAATATTCCATAACTGCAGCTAGATAAACTGGAGCACCGGCACCAACACGCTCAGCATAATTGCCTTTGCGCAACAAACGATGAATACGACCAACTGGAAATTGAAGACCAGCACGATTTGAACGGGACTTTGCCTTTCCCTTAACTTTACCACCTTTACCGCGACCTGACATTTTCACTCTTATAGATTGTTCACTTCACTACACTAAAAAGCACTGTACTGTATTATACTCAATGTATAAGCACACTATTCACTGATACACAAAATGTGCGCTGCTTATATACTTTCTCGCTATGCTGAGCACCAACCCTTATACTGTGCTGTTGATCATCGTGCGTGTACTACTACTTCGTATTGTCTCGCCGAAGAGTTGGTCGGAAAATATACACTTAAGCCTGCACACGACACATGGTAGGTATAATAAGTGACAAATAGTGTGAGTGAAAATAAAATCATAAAATCATCAAAGTTGTGAAGAAATTAAAATGCCGCCAAAAACTAGTGGAAAAGCAGCAAAGAAAGCCGGTAAGGCTCAAAAGAATATTACTAAAAATGATAAGAAAAAGAAGCGTAAGAGGAAGGAAAGTTATGCTATCTACATCTATAAAGTGTTGAAACAAGTACATCCTGATACCGGTATTTCATCCAAGGCCATGAGCATTATGAATAGTTTTGTGAATGACATCTTTGAGCGCATTGCTGCGGAAGCGTCGCGTTTAGCTCACTATAACAAACGTTCAACCATCACCAGTCGCGAAATTCAAACTGCTGTACGTTTACTCTTGCCCGGTGAATTGGCCAAACATGCCGTCAGTGAAGGTACCAAAGCTGTTACCAAATATACCAGTTCCAAATAATTTTTCCAACTGAACTAATGGTATATAAATGATTGACCAAACAAGGCCCTTTTCAGGGCCACAAAATATAAATTAACAAAGAGAATGAGAAAATGTCTTCATTAATATCTCTACATACATACATATGTATGTATGTATGCACATTGAAATTAATTTTAAAATTCCTTAATATTGAAGAATACCAGAGCTATGTTCATATGGTTTCATTAGTCTATTAAATATGATATTGGTTTGTTGAACTACTTGGTTTTTAATTTTTAAATGTTTTCTACACACTGTAAGGAATAAATTCACTTTTGATCTTTTTGTTAAGAGATTTTGTAGCCCTGAAAAGGGCTTATTATTAATTAACCATGAGGTTCCGTTTGTAACTCACTTACAAACACCGTAAATTATTTACTTTTTACCTGCTGCTGTAGGTTTTTTTGCGGCTGGCTTTTTATTCGATGCAGACTTCTTGGATTTAGCAGCAGTTGCTTTTGCTTTAGCTGCTTTTGGCTTAGCAGTTGCAGATTTGGCTTTAGTTGGTTTCACTTTTAATGCACCACCCTTTTTTGCATCTTTCGCCTTAGCCTTTTCAGTTTTCTTCTTTTCAGCTGTTTTCTTACTGGCAACAGATTTTTTTACCTTTTTCTCACCACTTGCCGCCTTTTTGACTTTACTCAATGATTTTTTCTTTGATGCACCACTATCTGCTGCCTTCTTTTTAGCCTTAACCTTCTCTGCTGATTTTACGGCTTTTGATTTCAATTTTCCCTCGCTTGATTTACTAGCTGCAACTGATAGTTTGAATGAACCGGACGCACCTTTTCCTTTGGTTTGAATTAATTTGCCACTTGTAACAGCCGATTTCAAATAGCGTTTAATGAATGGTGCCAATTTTTGGGCATCACATTTGTATGTCGCACTAATATATTTCTTAATCGCCAAAAGTGATGAACCGCCACGTTCCTTTAAATTCTTAATTGATGCGTCGACCATTTGTTGTGTTGGTGGATGGGTAGGGGCAACCGACGGCTTTTTGGGTTTAGCTGCCTTAACCTTTTTGGCAACAACTTTTTTTTCAGCAATAGTAGCAGCAGTAGCTACTGGGGAGCTTACATTCACAACAGCAACTGAATCAGACATCTTTATTTATATATTGTAGATTAAAACCTCACTTTAAACACTTCACTCACTTTATGCACTGTACGCACTACACCAATAGAGCACTGGTAAATAAAGATAATTTCTGGAATTCAATATGTTGTTTAACTCTGTTTAAAATTTGAGAAGCAGAGCGAAAAGATGATAATCAAATTTTCACGTTCCAGTGCTATTTAGTGCTGCTATATGACAAACTTTAAGATTTATTTAATTCACTAAAATTCACTGAATTTACTAATTCAACAAATGAATATCTATAACGATAGTATGCATGTATCACTTCCATATCAATATACTTAAATTGGAATAAAGTCAATATTTTTCTTGTAACGAGTGTTTTAGTCGAAACTTTGTACTCAAAATATTACATTTTCGCTAGTTTTAGTCGATTTTCTTAAAACTCCTTAATATAAATCAATTATTACTATTGAAAATATAAAATATATCAAATTATCAATCATCTGAACAGTTTATTTTATATATTACTTAAAATAATATGCTTGAAAAAATAAAATTAAATATCTCCATGGTATCACCAGAGCAATTCTCAGTGGCGTTAGTTGGATGCATGAAATAATCCAATATTTTGATGAATATTGAAAACTTTAATTTTGGTTGAAATGAGTGATGGTAATGAAATAAATAAATTTCACTAATGTGAATTATTTTAATATAATATTTAATTTTTTTATATTAATGCAAATATTCACTAATCAATCGCATTTTTAAATATGTATATATATATATATATATATATATGTGTGCATACAAAATTTTTTATTTAATTAATTAAATATTATTTTACTTTATAAAAAAATTTAACTTTTTCTTTAAAAAGTTTGCAATATATGTCAAAGCAAGGTACAAAATTCCCATATGTACATACATACGTGCTTACATACACGTATACAACTTGTATGCTTGGCGAAGGCAAAAGGCAAAGGTAGTAAGAGTATGATTGTATTCCAAAGTTAAAGAAATAAATATAAATATGAAAATATAATTTTAACTACATATATATTTTTAAAAAGTTGTATTTATGTAGCGAAAAAAATTATTTAACAATTAAATATATCAGGCTAGAGGCCTGGGTGTTAAAATACAGCCATAATCTATTTAACACGTTCGCGGACACTTAAAAATTCAGGAAGCTGCAAAAATAGATAGGCAATTATTTTTGAAACTAGTTGTAATATCCTAAATCTGATTACACATGTATTATAACTGTAGTCAGAATATCGTATTTTAACTGTTATATGAAAGTACTTAATGAATCAAGTGGTCATTACTTTAAAATGTATATTAATTACAAAAACTTAAAGTTACATGAAATTAAATGAATAAAACTTGGCTTTAAAATTTGAATGCTATAGCATTCACGTCCGCGAATGTGTTAATTGTATAATGAGAATGTACATATGTACTCATGCACATCAAATATAGAATCACAACAGAATTGTGAGTTTGTTTAAAATTTTAATTGTACAAAATTTTGAATCTTTGTTAAAAGAATATTGTGGTCCTGAAAAGGACCGTTTTTTAAATATGTACGCAAGAAATTATTTAACCGCCGAAACCGTATAAAGTACGGCCTTGTCTCTTTAAAGCGTACACAACATCCATAGCTGTAACTGTTTTCCTTTTGGCATGTTCAGTATAGGTAACTGCATCACGGATAACATTCTCCAAAAATACTTTTAAAACACCACGAGTTTCTTCATATATCAAACCAGATATACGTTTTACACCACCACGACGAGCTAAACGTCGAATAGCTGGTTTAGTGATACCTTGGATGTTATCACGTAAAACTTTGCGATGGCGTTTGGCTCCACCTTTTCCCAAACCTTTACCACCTTTGCCGCGACCAGTCATTTTTTGATATTTACTATTTGCACAAGTAAGAATTTAACACTTTAACACTGTAACACTTCACCACCAATGAAATAACAGAAGCGAGAGCACATCTATTTATACCAAAATCTCACAACTGCAATACCCAAGACAAAAGGTACACCATACATCTATCTCGCTTCAACACATGCCTACATAATACATGGACTTGTGAAACGTATTAGTTGAAATTGCTACTTAAGATGTGAACGTCATACAATTTGTTATAGGTACAGTGTACAGTGTTCTATAGTGTTCAAGTGTGAGAAAATAATAAAGTGAGTAGCGAAAAATGGCTCGTACAAAGCAAACAGCCCGAAAATCGACTGGTGGAAAGGCACCACGTAAACAATTGGCGACAAAAGCTGCACGCAAAAGTGCACCAGCAACTGGTGGAGTTAAAAAGCCACATCGTTATCGTCCAGGTACAGTGGCGTTGCGTGAAATTCGTCGCTATCAAAAGAGTACCGAATTATTGATACGCAAATTGCCATTCCAGCGCTTGGTTCGTGAAATAGCGCAAGATTTCAAAACTGATCTACGTTTCCAAAGTTCTGCTGTTATGGCTCTACAAGAAGCAAGTGAAGCATACTTGGTTGGTCTTTTTGAAGATACCAATTTGTGTGCCATCCATGCTAAGCGTGTTACAATTATGCCAAAAGATATTCAATTGGCTAGACGTATTCGTGGTGAACGTGCTTAAATCAATAAGAAAACTTACGAAAAAACGGTCCTTTTCAGGACCACAATTTGTTAAACGAAAAAGATGAAAAATTTTATTGAAATATTTATGCATATATATGGGCCTGTTCGTAAATGCAAAAATTGGCAACACCGCAACTCATAAGTGGTCGAAAATGCAACAATGCAGTATATTGTGCGCAAATAGTAGCAAAACACAAATCATAAAAATGGCTGATGCAACAGATGTGTGCTGATTAGCAGTGGCAGTGCAGAATAATCATATTATGCAGCGCAGTGATGAATTTACGAATAGCCTTTATGTGTAGATATTTTTGTTTTTTCGTAAATGTATGTAGTACATACCTATACAGTTCTTTATCTACTCCATATCGTTTCTACTCGTGTGCTTTTAAGTATAGTCGGCATGCATGTATACACGTTTATGTAGGTATATGCACACATAACCAGTTTATAAGCAGCAATTTTGGCGCAATTCGGTAATATGTATAAAAATGTAATACACCTAATGGGATGCCACGTTCTTTATTAAGAATATTAAATGAATAAGAAAACTATTATAAAAAAACGGTCCTTTTTGGGACCACAATTTGTTTAATGAAAAAGATCAAACATTTTGTTGGAATATTTATGCGTAAACATATATGATATTTTTGTGTTTTCGTTAATGTACGTAGTACATACATACACATGTTTTTATCTACTCCACATCATTTATACACGAGCGGTTTTTAGTACAGTCTGTAGGCATGTATACACATGTATGAATGAATATGTATACATAACCAGTTTATATGCCGCAGTTTTGGCGCAAATATACATGCGTCTATTCACATTCGATAATATGTATGAAAAAATAACACATTTAGTGAGAAATTATTTAAATCTCTTTGTAAATGTATTTTGTCGTCCTGAAAAGGACGGTTTGTTTGCGTCGGTATTTATAATTATAATTCGCCTATATTTTTCACTTTATGCTTTCTTTTCGGTCTTCTTTGGCAAAAGTACAGCTTGAATATTAGGCAAAACACCACCTTGAGCAATAGTTACACCGGACAACAATTTATTCAATTCTTCATCGTTGCGGATGGCCAATTGTAAATGACGTGGGATGATTCTTGTCTTTTTGTTATCACGAGCAGCATTACCAGCCAATTCAAGAACTTCAGCTGCTAAATATTCCATAACTGCAGCTAGATAAACTGGAGCACCGGCACCAACACGCTCAGCATAATTGCCTTTGCGCAACAAACGATGAATACGACCAACTGGAAATTGAAGACCAGCACGATTTGAACGGGACTTTGCCTTTCCCTTAACTTTACCACCTTTACCGCGACCTGACATTTTCACTCTTATAGATTGTTCACTTCACTACACTAAAAAGCACTGTACTGTATTATACTCAATGTATAAGCACACTATTCACTGATACACAAAATGTGCGCTGCTTATATACTTTCTCGCTATGCTGAGCACCAACCCTTATACTGTGCTGTTGATCATCGTGCGTGTACTACTACTTCGTATTGTCTCGCCGAAGAGTTGGTCGGAAAATATACACTTAAGCCTGCACACGACACATGGTAGGTATAATAAGTGACAAATAGTGTGAGTGAAAATAAAATCATAAAATCATCAAAGTTGTGAAGAAATTAAAATGCCGCCAAAAACTAGTGGAAAAGCAGCAAAGAAAGCCGGTAAGGCTCAAAAGAATATTACTAAAAATGATAAGAAAAAGAAGCGTAAGAGGAAGGAAAGTTATGCTATCTACATCTATAAAGTGTTGAAACAAGTACATCCTGATACCGGTATTTCATCCAAGGCCATGAGCATTATGAATAGTTTTGTGAATGACATCTTTGAGCGCATTGCTGCGGAAGCGTCGCGTTTAGCTCACTATAACAAACGTTCAACCATCACCAGTCGCGAAATTCAAACTGCTGTACGTTTACTCTTGCCCGGTGAATTGGCCAAACATGCCGTCAGTGAAGGTACCAAAGCTGTTACCAAATATACCAGTTCCAAATAATTTTTCCAACTGAACTAATGGTATATAAATGATTGACCAAACAAGGCCCTTTTCAGGGCCACAAAATATAAATTAACAAAGAGAATGAGAAAATGTCTTCATTAATATCTCTACATACATACATATGTATGTATGTATGCACATTGAAATTAATTTTAAAATTCCTTAATATTGAAGAATACCAGAGCTATGTTCATATGGTTTCATTAGTCTATTAAATATGATATTGGTTTGTTGAACTACTTGGTTTTTAATTTTTAAATGTTTTCTACACACTGTAAGGAATAAATTCACTTTTGATCTTTTTGTTAAGAGATTTTGTAGCCCTGAAAAGGGCTTATTATTAATTAACCATGAGGTTCCGTTTGTAACTCACTTACAAACACCGTAAATTATTTACTTTTTACCTGCTGCTGTAGGTTTTTTTGCGGCTGGCTTTTTATTCGATGCAGACTTCTTGGATTTAGCAGCAGTTGCTTTTGCTTTAGCTGCTTTTGGCTTAGCAGTTGCAGATTTGGCTTTAGTTGGTTTCACTTTTAATGCACCACCCTTTTTTGCATCTTTCGCCTTAGCCTTTTCAGTTTTCTTCTTTTCAGCTGTTTTCTTACTGGCAACAGATTTTTTTACCTTTTTCTCACCACTTGCCGCCTTTTTGACTTTACTCAATGATTTTTTCTTTGATGCACCACTATCTGCTGCCTTCTTTTTAGCCTTAACCTTCTCTGCTGATTTTACGGCTTTTGATTTCAATTTTCCCTCGCTTGATTTACTAGCTGCAACTGATAGTTTGAATGAACCGGACGCACCTTTTCCTTTGGTTTGAATTAATTTGCCACTTGTAACAGCCGATTTCAAATAGCGTTTAATGAATGGTGCCAATTTTTGGGCATCACATTTGTATGTCGCACTAATATATTTCTTAATCGCCAAAAGTGATGAACCGCCACGTTCCTTTAAATTCTTAATTGATGCGTCGACCATTTGTTGTGTTGGTGGATGGGTAGGGGCAACCGACGGCTTTTTGGGTTTAGCTGCCTTAACCTTTTTGGCAACAACTTTTTTTTCAGCAATAGTAGCAGCAGTAGCTACTGGGGAGCTTACATTCACAACAGCAACTGAATCAGACATCTTTATTTATATATTGTAGATTAAAACCTCACTTTAAACACTTCACTCACTTTATGCACTGTACGCACTACACCAATAGAGCACTGGTAAATAAAGATAATTTCTGGAATTCAATATGTTGTTTAACTCTGTTTAAAATTTGAGAAGCAGAGCGAAAAGATGATAATCAAATTTTCACGTTCCAGTGCTATTTAGTGCTGCTATATGACAAACTTTAAGATTTATTTAATTCACTAAAATTCACTGAATTTACTAATTCAACAAATGAATATCTATAACGATAGTATGCATGTATCACTTCCATATCAATATACTTAAATTGGAATAAAGTCAATATTTTTCTTGTAACGAGTGTTTTAGTCGAAACTTTGTACTCAAAATATTACATTTTCGCTAGTTTTAGTCGATTTTCTTAAAACTCCTTAATATAAATCAATTATTACTATTGAAAATATAAAATATATCAAATTATCAATCATCTGAACAGTTTATTTTATATATTACTTAAAATAATATGCTTGAAAAAATAAAATTAAATATCTCCATGGTATCACCAGAGCAATTCTCAGTGGCGTTAGTTGGATGCATGAAATAATCCAATATTTTGATGAATATTGAAAACTTTAATTTTGGTTGAAATGAGTGATGGTAATGAAATAAATAAATTTCACTAATGTGAATTATTTTAATATAATATTTAATTTTTTTATATTAATGCAAATATTCACTAATCAATCGCATTTTTAAATATGTATATATATATATATATATATATATGTGTGCATACAAAATTTTTTATTTAATTAATTAAATATTATTTTACTTTATAAAAAAATTTAACTTTTTCTTTAAAAAGTTTGCAATATATGTCAAAGCAAGGTACAAAATTCCCATATGTACATACATACGTGCTTACATACACGTATACAACTTGTATGCTTGGCGAAGGCAAAAGGCAAAGGTAGTAAGAGTATGATTGTATTCCAAAGTTAAAGAAATAAATATAAATATGAAAATATAATTTTAACTACATATATATTTTTAAAAAGTTGTATTTATGTAGCGAAAAAAATTATTTAACAATTAAATATATCAGGCTAGAGGCCTGGGTGTTAAAATACAGCCATAATCTATTTAACACGTTCGCGGACACTTAAAAATTCAGGAAGCTGCAAAAATAGATAGGCAATTATTTTTGAAACTAGTTGTAATATCCTAAATCTGATTACACATGTATTATAACTGTAGTCAGAATATCGTATTTTAACTGTTATATGAAAGTACTTAATGAATCAAGTGGTCATTACTTTAAAATGTATATTAATTACAAAAACTTAAAGTTACATGAAATTAAATGAATAAAACTTGGCTTTAAAATTTGAATGCTATAGCATTCACGTCCGCGAATGTGTTAATTGTATAATGAGAATGTACATATGTACTCATGCACATCAAATATAGAATCACAACAGAATTGTGAGTTTGTTTAAAATTTTAATTGTACAAAATTTTGAATCTTTGTTAAAAGAATATTGTGGTCCTGAAAAGGACCGTTTTTTAAATATGTACGCAAGAAATTATTTAACCGCCGAAACCGTATAAAGTACGGCCTTGTCTCTTTAAAGCGTACACAACATCCATAGCTGTAACTGTTTTCCTTTTGGCATGTTCAGTATAGGTAACTGCATCACGGATAACATTCTCCAAAAATACTTTTAAAACACCACGAGTTTCTTCATATATCAAACCAGATATACGTTTTACACCACCACGACGAGCTAAACGTCGAATAGCTGGTTTAGTGATACCTTGGATGTTATCACGTAAAACTTTGCGATGGCGTTTGGCTCCACCTTTTCCCAAACCTTTACCACCTTTGCCGCGACCAGTCATTTTTTGATATTTACTATTTGCACAAGTAAGAATTTAACACTTTAACACTGTAACACTTCACCACCAATGAAATAACAGAAGCGAGAGCACATCTATTTATACCAAAATCTCACAACTGCAATACCCAAGACAAAAGGTACACCATACATCTATCTCGCTTCAACACATGCCTACATAATACATGGACTTGTGAAACGTATTAGTTGAAATTGCTACTTAAGATGTGAACGTCATACAATTTGTTATAGGTACAGTGTACAGTGTTCTATAGTGTTCAAGTGTGAGAAAATAATAAAGTGAGTAGCGAAAAATGGCTCGTACAAAGCAAACAGCCCGAAAATCGACTGGTGGAAAGGCACCACGTAAACAATTGGCGACAAAAGCTGCACGCAAAAGTGCACCAGCAACTGGTGGAGTTAAAAAGCCACATCGTTATCGTCCAGGTACAGTGGCGTTGCGTGAAATTCGTCGCTATCAAAAGAGTACCGAATTATTGATACGCAAATTGCCATTCCAGCGCTTGGTTCGTGAAATAGCGCAAGATTTCAAAACTGATCTACGTTTCCAAAGTTCTGCTGTTATGGCTCTACAAGAAGCAAGTGAAGCATACTTGGTTGGTCTTTTTGAAGATACCAATTTGTGTGCCATCCATGCTAAGCGTGTTACAATTATGCCAAAAGATATTCAATTGGCTAGACGTATTCGTGGTGAACGTGCTTAAATCAATAAGAAAACTTACGAAAAAACGGTCCTTTTCAGGACCACAATTTGTTAAACGAAAAAGATGAAAAATTTTATTGAAATATTTATGCATATATATGGGCCTGTTCGTAAATGCAAAAATTGGCAACACCGCAACTCATAAGTGGTCGAAAATGCAACAATGCAGTATATTGTGCGCAAATAGTAGCAAAACACAAATCATAAAAATGGCTGATGCAACAGATGTGTGCTGATTAGCAGTGGCAGTGCAGAATAATCATATTATGCAGCGCAGTGATGAATTTACGAATAGCCTTTATGTGTAGATATTTTTGTTTTTTCGTAAATGTATGTAGTACATACCTATACAGTTCTTTATCTACTCCATATCGTTTCTACTCGTGTGCTTTTAAGTATAGTCGGCATGCATGTATACACGTTTATGTAGGTATATGCACACATAACCAGTTTATAAGCAGCAATTTTGGCGCAATTCGGTAATATGTATAAAAATGTAATACACCTAATGGGATGCCACGTTCTTTATTAAGAATATTAAATGAATAAGAAAACTATTATAAAAAAACGGTCCTTTTTGGGACCACAATTTGTTTAATGAAAAAGATCAAACATTTTGTTGGAATATTTATGCGTAAACATATATGATATTTTTGTGTTTTCGTTAATGTACGTAGTACATACATACACATGTTTTTATCTACTCCACATCATTTATACACGAGCGGTTTTTAGTACAGTCTGTAGGCATGTATACACATGTATGAATGAATATGTATACATAACCAGTTTATATGCCGCAGTTTTGGCGCAAATATACATGCGTCTATTCACATTCGATAATATGTATGAAAAAATAACACATTTAGTGAGAAATTATTTAAATCTCTTTGTAAATGTATTTTGTCGTCCTGAAAAGGACGGTTTGTTTGCGTCGGTATTTATAATTATAATTCGCCTATATTTTTCACTTTATGCTTTCTTTTCGGTCTTCTTTGGCAAAAGTACAGCTTGAATATTAGGCAAAACACCACCTTGAGCAATAGTTACACCGGACAACAATTTATTCAATTCTTCATCGTTGCGGATGGCCAATTGTAAATGACGTGGGATGATTCTTGTCTTTTTGTTATCACGAGCAGCATTACCAGCCAATTCAAGAACTTCAGCTGCTAAATATTCCATAACTGCAGCTAGATAAACTGGAGCACCGGCACCAACACGCTCAGCATAATTGCCTTTGCGCAACAAACGATGAATACGACCAACTGGAAATTGAAGACCAGCACGATTTGAACGGGACTTTGCCTTTCCCTTAACTTTACCACCTTTACCGCGACCTGACATTTTCACTCTTATAGATTGTTCACTTCACTACACTAAAAAGCACTGTACTGTATTATACTCAATGTATAAGCACACTATTCACTGATACACAAAATGTGCGCTGCTTATATACTTTCTCGCTATGCTGAGCACCAACCCTTATACTGTGCTGTTGATCATCGTGCGTGTACTACTACTTCGTATTGTCTCGCCGAAGAGTTGGTCGGAAAATATACACTTAAGCCTGCACACGACACATGGTAGGTATAATAAGTGACAAATAGTGTGAGTGAAAATAAAATCATAAAATCATCAAAGTTGTGAAGAAATTAAAATGCCGCCAAAAACTAGTGGAAAAGCAGCAAAGAAAGCCGGTAAGGCTCAAAAGAATATTACTAAAAATGATAAGAAAAAGAAGCGTAAGAGGAAGGAAAGTTATGCTATCTACATCTATAAAGTGTTGAAACAAGTACATCCTGATACCGGTATTTCATCCAAGGCCATGAGCATTATGAATAGTTTTGTGAATGACATCTTTGAGCGCATTGCTGCGGAAGCGTCGCGTTTAGCTCACTAATACAAACGTTCAACCATCACCAGTCGCGAAATTCAAACTGCTGTACGTTTACTCTTGCCCGGTGAATTGGCCAAACATGCCGTCAGTGAAGGTACCAAAGCTGTTACCAAATATACCAGTTCCAAATAATTTTTCCAACTGAACTAATGGTATATAAATGATTGACCAAACAAGGCCCTTTTCAGGGCCACAAAATATAAATTAACAAAGAGAATGAGAAAATGTCTTCATTAATATCTCTACATACATACATATGTATGTATGTATGCACATTGAAATTAATTTTAAAATTCCTTAATATTGAAGAATACCAGAGCTATGTTCATATGGTTTCATTAGTCTATTAAATATGATATTGGTTTGTTGAACTACTTGGTTTTTAATTTTTAAATGTTTTCTACACACTGTAAGGAATAAATTCACTTTTGATCTTTTTGTTAAGAGATTTTGTAGCCCTGAAAAGGGCTTATTATTAATTAACCATGAGGTTCCGTTTGTAACTCACTTACAAACACCGTAAATTATTTACTTTTTACCTGCTGCTGTAGGTTTTTTTGCGGCTGGCTTTTTATTCGATGCAGACTTCTTGGATTTAGCAGCAGTTGCTTTTGCTTTAGCTGCTTTTGGCTTAGCAGTTGCAGATTTGGCTTTAGTTGGTTTCACTTTTAATGCACCACCCTTTTTTGCATCTTTCGCCTTAGCCTTTTCAGTTTTCTTCTTTTCAGCTGTTTTCTTACTGGCAACAGATTTTTTTACCTTTTTCTCACCACTTGCCGCCTTTTTGACTTTACTCAATGATTTTTTCTTTGATGCACCACTATCTGCTGCCTTCTTTTTAGCCTTAACCTTCTCTGCTGATTTTACGGCTTTTGATTTCAATTTTCCCTCGCTTGATTTACTAGCTGCAACTGATAGTTTGAATGAACCGGACGCACCTTTTCCTTTGGTTTGAATTAATTTGCCACTTGTAACAGCCGATTTCAAATAGCGTTTAATGAATGGTGCCAATTTTTGGGCATCACATTTGTATGTCGCACTAATATATTTCTTAATCGCCAAAAGTGATGAACCGCCACGTTCCTTTAAATTCTTAATTGATGCGTCGACCATTTGTTGTGTTGGTGGATGGGTAGGGGCAACCGACGGCTTTTTGGGTTTAGCTGCCTTAACCTTTTTGGCAACAACTTTTTTTTCAGCAATAGTAGCAGCAGTAGCTACTGGGGAGCTTACATTCACAACAGCAACTGAATCAGACATCTTTATTTATATATTGTAGATTAAAACCTCACTTTAAACACTTCACTCACTTTATGCACTGTACGCACTACACCAATAGAGCACTGGTAAATAAAGATAATTTCTGGAATTCAATATGTTGTTTAACTCGGTTTAAAATTTGAGAAGCAGAGCGAAAAGATGATAATCAAATTTTCACGTTCCAGTGCTATTTAGTGCTGCTATATGACAAACTTTAAGATTTATTTAATTCACTAAAATTCACTGAATTTACTAATTCAACAAATGAATATCTATAACGATAGTATGCATGTATCACTTCCATATCAATATACTTAAATTGGAATAAAGTCAATATTTTTCTTGTAACGAGTGTTTTAGTCGAAACTTTGTACTCAAAATATTACATTTTCGCTAGTTTTAGTCGATTTTCTTAAAACTCCTTAATATAAATCAATTATTACTATTGAAAATATAAAATATATCAAATTATCAATCATCTGAACAGTTTATTTTATATATTACTTAAAATAATATGCTTGAAAAAATAAAATTAAATATCTCCATGGTATCACCAGAGCAATTCTCAGTGGCGTTAGTTGGATGCATGAAATAATCCAATATTTTGATGAATATTGAAAACTTTAATTTTGGTTGAAATGAGTGATGGTAATGAAATAAATAAATTTCACTAATGTGAATTATTTTAATATAATATTTAATTTTTTTATATTAATGCAAATATTCACTAATCAATCGCATTTTTAAATATGTATATATATATATATATATATATATGTGTGCATACAAAATTTTTTATTTAATTAATTAAATATTATTTTACTTTATAAAAAAATTTAACTTTTTCTTTAAAAAGTTTGCAATATATGTCAAAGCAAGGTACAAAATTCCCATATGTACATACATACGTGCTTACATACACGTATACAACTTGTATGCTTGGCGAAGGCAAAAGGCAAAGGTAGTAAGAGTATGATTGTATTCCAAAGTTAAAGAAATAAATATAAATATGAAAATATAATTTTAACTACATATATATTTTTAAAAAGTTGTATTTATGTAGCGAAAAAAATTATTTAACAATTAAATATATCAGGCTAGAGGCCTGGGTGTTAAAATACAGCCATAATCTATTTAACACGTTCGCGGACACTTAAAAATTCAGGAAGCTGCAAAAATAGATAGGCAATTATTTTTGAAACTAGTTGTAATATCCTAAATCTGATTACACATGTATTATAACTGTAGTCAGAATATCGTATTTTAACTGTTATATGAAAGTACTTAATGAATCAAGTGGTCATTACTTTAAAATGTATATTAATTACAAAAACTTAAAGTTACATGAAATTAAATGAATAAAACTTGGCTTTAAAATTTGAAAGCTATAGCATTCACGTCCGCGAACGTGTTAATTGTATAATGAGAATGTACATATGTACTCATGCACATCAAATATAGAATCACAACAGAATTGTGAGTTTGTTTAAAATTTTAATTGTACAAAATTTTGAATCTTTGTTAAAAGAATATTGTGGTCCTGAAAAGGACCGTTTTTTAAATATGTACGCAAGAAATTATTTAACCGCCGAAACCGTATAAAGTACGGCCTTGTCTCTTTAAAGCGTACACAACATCCATAGCTGTAACTGTTTTCCTTTTGGCATGTTCAGTATAGGTAACTGCATCACGGATAACATTCTCCAAAAATACTTTTAAAACACCACGAGTTTCTTCATATATCAAACCAGATATACGTTTTACACCACCACGACGAGCTAAACGTCGAATAGCTGGTTTAGTGATACCTTGGATGTTATCACGTAAAACTTTGCGATGGCGTTTGGCACCACCTTTTCCCAAACCTTTACCACCTTTGCCGCGACCAGTCATTTTTTGATATTTACTATTTGCACAAGTAAGAATTTAACACTTTAACACTGTAACACTTCACCACCAATGAAATAACAGAAGCGAGAGCACATCTATTTATACCAAAATCTCACAACTGCAATACCCAAGACAAAAGGTACACCATACATCTATCTCGCTTCAACACATGCCTACATAATACATGGACTTGTGAAACGTATTAGTTGAAATTGCTACTTAAGATGTGAACGTCATACAATTTGTTATAGGTACAGTGTTTAGTGTTCTATAGTGTTCTACAGTGTTCAAGTGTGGGAAAATAATAAAGTGAGTAGTGAAAAATGGCTCGTACAAAGCAAACAGCCCGAAAATCGACTGGTGGAAAGGCACCACGTAAACAATTGGCGACAAAAGCTGCACGCAAAAGTGCACCAGCAACTGGTGGAGTTAAAAAGCCACATCGTTATCGTCCAGGTACAGTGGCGTTGCGTGAGATTCGTCGCTATCAAAAGAGTACCGAATTATTGATACGCAAATTGCCATTCCAGCGCTTGGTTCGTGAAATAGCGCAAGATTTCAAAACTGATCTACGTTTCCAAAGTTCTGCTGTTATGGCTCTACAAGAAGCAAGTGAAGCATACTTGGTTGGTCTTTTTGAAGATACCAATTTGTGTGCCATCCATGCTAAGCGTGTTACAATTATGCCAAAAGATATTCAATTGGCTAGACGTATTCGTGGTGAACGTGCTTAAATCAATAAGAAAACTTACGAAAAAACGGTCCTTTTCAGGACCACAATTTGTTAAACGAAAAAGATGAAAAATTTTATTGAAATATTTATGCATATATATGGGCCTGTTCGTAAATGCAAAAATTGGCAACACCGCAACTCATAAGTGGTCGAAAATGCAACAATGCAGTATATTGTGCGCAAATAGTAGCAAAACACAAATCATAAAAATGGCTGATGCAACAGATGTGTGCTGATTAGCAGTGGCAGTGCAGAATAATCATATTATGCAGCGCAGTGATGAATTTACGAATAGCCTCTATGTGTAGATATTTTTGTGTTTTCGTAAATGTATGTAGTACATACCTATACAGTTCTTTATCTACTCCATATCGTTTCTACTCGTGTGCTTTTAAGTATAGTTGGCATGCATGTATACACGTTTATGTAGGTATATGCACACATAACCAGTTTATAAGCAGCAATTTTGGCGCAATTCGGTAATATGTATAAACATATAATACACCTAATGGGATGCCACGTTCTTTATTAAGAATATTAAATGAATAAGAAAACTATTATAAAAAAAACGGTCCTTTTCGGGACCACAATTTGTTTAACGAAAAAGATCAAACATTTTGTTGGAATATTTATGCGTAAACATATATGATATTTTTGTGTTTTCGTTAATGTACGTAGTACAAACATACATATGCATTTCTTTATCTACTCCACATCATTTATACACGAGCGTTTTTTAGTACAGTCTGTAGGAATGTATACACATGTATGAATGAATATGTATACATAACCAGTTTATATGCCGCAGTTTTGGCGCAAATATACATGCGTCTATTCACATTCGATAATATGTATGAAAAAATAACACATTTAGTGAGAAATTATTTAAATCTCTTTGTAAATGTATTTTGTCGTCCTGAAAAGGACGGTTTGTTTGCGTCGGTATTTATAATTATAATTCGCCTATATTTTTCACTTTATGCTTTCTTTTCGGTCTTCTTTGGCAAAAGTACAGCTTGAATATTAGGCAAAACACCACCTTGAGCAATAGTTACGCCGGACAACAATTTATTCAATTCTTCATCGTTGCGAATGGCCAATTGTAAATGACGTGGGATGATTCTTGTCTTTTTGTTATCACGAGCAGCATTACCAGCCAATTCAAGAACTTCAGCTGCTAAATATTCCATAACTGCAGCTAGATAAACTGGAGCACCGGCACCAACACGCTCAGCATAATTGCCTTTGCGCAACAAACGATGAATACGACCAACTGGAAATTGAAGACCAGCACGATTTGAACGGGACTTTGCCTTTCCCTTAACTTTACCACCTTTACCGCGACCTGACATTTTCACTCTTATAGATTGTTCACTTCACTACACTAAAAAGCACTGTACTGTATTATACTCAATGTATAAGCACACTATTCACTGATACACAAAATGTGCGCTGCTTATATACTTTCTCGCTATGCTGAGCACCAACCCTTATACTGTGCTGTTGATCATCGTGCGTGTACTACTACTTCGTATTGTCTCGCCGAAGAGTTGGTCGGAAAATATACACTTAAGCCTGCACACGACACATGGTAGGTATAATAAGTGACAAATAGTGTGAGTGAAAATAAAATCATAAAATCATCAAAGTTGTGAAGAAATTAAAATGCCGCCAAAAACTAGTGGAAAAGCAGCAAAGAAAGCCGGTAAGGCTCAAAAGAATATTACTAAAAATGATAAGAAAAAGAAGCGTAAGAGGAAGGAAAGTTATGCTATCTACATCTATAAAGTGTTGAAACAAGTACATCCTGATACCGGTATTTCATCCAAGGCCATGAGCATTATGAATAGTTTTGTGAATGACATCTTTGAGCGCATTGCTGCGGAAGCGTCGCGTTTAGCTCACTATAACAAACGTTCAACCATCACCAGTCGCGAAATTCAAACTGCTGTACGTTTACTCTTGCCCGGTGAATTGGCCAAACATGCCGTCAGTGAAGGTACCAAAGCTGTTACCAAATATACCAGTTCCAAATAATTTTTCCAACTGAACTAATGGTATATAAATGATTGACCAAACAAGGCCCTTTTCAGGGCCACAAAATATAAATTAACAAAGAGAATGAGAAAATGTCTTCATTAATATCTCTACATACATACATATGTATGTATGTATGCACATTGAAATTAATTTTAAAATTCCTTAATATTGAAGAATACCAGAGCTATGTTCATATGGTTTCATTAGTCTATTAAATATGATATTGGTTTGTTGAACTACTTGGTTTTTAATTTTTAAATGTTTTCTACACACTGTAAGGAATAAATTCACTTTTGATCTTTTTGTTAAGAGATTTTGTAGCCCTGAAAAGGGCTTATTATTAATTAACCATGAGGTTCCGTTTGTAACTCACTTACAAACACCGTAAATTATTTACTTTTTACCTGCTGCTGTAGGTTTTTTTGCGGCTGGCTTTTTATTCGATGCAGACTTCTTGGATTTAGCAGCAGTTGCTTTTGCTTTAGCTGCTTTTGGCTTAGCAGTTGCAGATTTGGCTTTAGTTGGTTTCACTTTTAATGCACCACCCTTTTTTGCATCTTTCGCCTTAGCCTTTTCAGTTTTCTTCTTTTCAGCTGTTTTCTTACTGGCAACAGATTTTTTTACCTTTTTCTCACCACTTGCTGCCTTTTTGACTTTACTCAATGATTTTTTCTTTGATGCACCACTATCTGCTGCCTTCTTTTTAGCCTTAACCTTCTCTGCTGATTTTACGGCTTTTGATTTCAATTTTCCCTCGCTTGATTTACTAGCTGCAACTGATAGTTTGAATGAACCGGACGCACCTTTTCCTTTGGTTTGAATTAATTTGCCACTTGTAACAGCCGATTTCAAATAGCGTTTAATGAATGGTGCCAATTTTTGGGCATCACATTTGTATGTCGCACTAATATATTTCTTAATCGCCAAAAGTGATGAACCGCCACGTTCCTTTAAATTCTTAATTGATGCGTCGACCATTTGTTGTGTTGGTGGATGGGTAGGGGCAACCGACGGCTTTTTGGGTTTAGCTGCCTTAACCTTTTTGGCAACAACTTTTTTTTCAGCAATAGTAGCAGCAGTAGCTACTGGGGAGCTTACATTCACAACAGCAACTGAATCAGACATCTTTATTTATATATTGTAGATTAAAACCTCACTTTAAACACTTCACTCACTTTATGCACTGTACGCACTACACCAATAGAGCACTGGTAAATAAAGATAATTTCTGGAATTCAATATGTTGTTTAACTCTGTTTAAAATTTGAGAAGCAGAGCGAAAAGATGATAATCAAATTTTCACGTTCCAGTGCTATTTAGTGCTGCTATATGACAAACTTTAAGATTTATTTAATTCACTAAAATTCACTGAATTTACTAATTCAACAAATGAATATCTATAACGATAGTATGCATGTATCACTTCCATATCAATATACTTAAATTGGAATAAAGTCAATATTTTTCTTGTAACGAGTGTTTTAGTCGAAACTTTGTACTCAAAATATTACATTTTCGCTAGTTTTAGTCGATTTTCTTAAAACTCCTTAATATAAATCAATTATTACTATTGAAAATATAAAATATATCAAATTATCAATCATCTGAACAGTTTATTTTATATATTACTTAAAATAATATGCTTGAAAAAATAAAATTAAATATCTCCATGGTATCACCAGAGCAATTCTCAGTGGCGTTAGTTGGATGCATGAAATAATCCAATATTTTGATGAATATTGAAAACTTTAATTTTGGTTGAAATGAGTGATGGTAATGAAATAAATAAATTTCACTAATGTGAATTATTTTAATATAATATTTAATTTTTTTATATTAATGCAAATATTCACTAATCAATCGCATTTTTAAATATGTATATATATATATATATATATATATGTGTGCATACAAAATTTTTTATTTAATTAATTAAATATTATTTTACTTTATAAAAAAATTTAACTTTTTCTTTAAAAAGTTTGCAATATATGTCAAAGCAAGGTACAAAATTCCCATATGTACATACATACGTGCTTACATACACGTATACAACTTGTATGCTTGGCGAAGGCAAAAGGCAAAGGTAGTAAGAGTATGATTGTATTCCAAAGTTAAAGAAATAAATATAAATATGAAAATATAATTTTAACTACATATATATTTTTAAAAAGTTGTATTTATGTAGCGAAAAAAATTATTTAACAATTAAATATATCAGGCTAGAGGCCTGGGTGTTAAAATACAGCCATAATCTATTTAACACGTTCGCGGACACTTAAAAATTCAGGAAGCTGCAAAAATAGATAGGCAATTATTTTTGAAACTAGTTGTAATATCCTAAATCTGATTACACATGTATTATAACTGTAGTCAGAATATCGTATTTTAACTGTTATATGAAAGTACTTAATGAATCAAGTGGTCATTACTTTAAAATGTATATTAATTACAAAAACTTAAAGTTACATGAAATTAAATGAATAAAACTTGGCTTTAAAATTTGAATGCTATAGCATTCACGTCCGCGAACGTGTTAATTGTATAATGAGAATGTACATATGTACTCATGCACATCAAATATAGAATCACAACAGAATTGTGAGTTTGTTTAAAATTTTAATTGTACAAAATTTTGAATCTTTGTTAAAAGAATATTGTGGTCCTGAAAAGGACCGTTTTTTAAATATGTACGCAAGAAATTATTTAACCGCCGAAACCGTATAAAGTACGGCCTTGTCTCTTTAAAGCGTACACAACATCCATAGCTGTAACTGTTTTCCTTTTGGCATGTTCAGTATAGGTAACTGCATCACGGATAACATTCTCCAAAAATACTTTTAAAACACCACGAGTTTCTTCATATATCAAACCAGATATACGTTTTACACCACCACGACGAGCTAAACGTCGAATAGCTGGTTTAGTGATACCTTGGATGTTATCACGTAAAACTTTGCGATGGCGTTTGGCACCACCTTTTCCCAAACCTTTACCACCTTTGCCGCGACCAGTCATTTTTTGATATTTACTATTTGCACAAGTAAGAATTTAACACTTTAACACTGTAACACTTCACCACCAATGAAATAACAGAAGCGAGAGCACATCTATTTATACCAAAATCTCACAACTGCAATACCCAAGACAAAAGGTACACCATACATCTATCTCGCTTCAACACATGCCTACATAATACATGGACTTGTGAAACGTATTAGTTGAAATTGCTACTTAAGATGTGAACGTCATACAATTTGTTATAGGTACAGTGTACAGTGTTCTATAGTGTTCAAGTGTGAGAAAATAATAAAGTGAGTAGCGAAAAATGGCTCGTACAAAGCAAACAGCCCGAAAATCGACTGGTGGAAAGGCACCACGTAAACAATTGGCGACAAAAGCTGCACGCAAAAGTGCACCAGCAACTGGTGGAGTTAAAAAGCCACATCGTTATCGTCCAGGTACAGTGGCGTTGCGTGAAATTCGTCGCTATCAAAAGAGTACCGAATTATTGATACGCAAATTGCCATTCCAGCGCTTGGTTCGTGAAATAGCGCAAGATTTCAAAACTGATCTACGTTTCCAAAGTTCTGCTGTTATGGCTCTACAAGAAGCAAGTGAAGCATACTTGGTTGGTCTTTTTGAAGATACCAATTTGTGTGCCATCCATGCTAAGCGTGTTACAATTATGCCAAAAGATATTCAATTGGCTAGACGTATTCGTGGTGAACGTGCTTAAATCAATAAGAAAACTTACGAAAAAACGGTCCTTTTCAGGACCACAATTTGTTAAACGAAAAAGATGAAAAATTTTATTGAAATATTTATGCATATATATGGGCCTGTTCGTAAATGCAAAAATTGGCAACACCGCAACTCATAAGTGGTCGAAAATGCAACAATGCAGTATATTGTGCGCAAATAGTAGCAAAACACAAATCATAAAAATGGCTGATGCAACAGATGTGTGCTGATTAGCAGTGGCAGTGCAGAATAATCATATTATGCAGCGCAGTGATGAATTTACGAATAGCCTCTATGTGTAGATATTTTTGTGTTTTCGTAAATGTATGTAGTACATACCTATACAGTTCTTTATCTACTCCATATCGTTTCTACTCGTGTGCTTTTAAGTATAGTTGGCATGCATGTATACACGTTTATGTAGGTATATGCACACATAACCAGTTTATAAGCAGCAATTTTGGCGCAATTCGGTAATATGTATAAACATATAATACACCTAATGGGATGCCACGTTCTTTATTAAGAATATTAAATGAATAAGAAAACTATTATAAAAAAAACGGTCCTTTTCGGGACCACAATTTGTTTAACGAAAAAGATCAAACATTTTGTTGGAATATTTATGCGTAAACATATATGATATTTTTGTGTTTTCGTTAATGTACGTAGTACAAACATACATATGCATTTCTTTATCTACTCCACATCATTTATACACGAGCGTTTTTTAGTACAGTCTGTAGGAATGTATACACATGTATGAATGAATATGTATACATAACCAGTTTATATGCCGCAGTTTTGGCGCAAATATACATGCGTCTATTCACATTCGATAATATGTATGAAAAAATAACACATTTAGTGAGAAATTATTTAAATCTCTTTGTAAATGTATTTTGTCGTCCTGAAAAGGACGGTTTGTTTGCGTCGGTATTTATAATTATAATTCGCCTATATTTTTCACTTTATGCTTTCTTTTCGGTCTTCTTTGGCAAAAGTACAGCTTGAATATTAGGCAAAACACCACCTTGAGCAATAGTTACGCCGGACAACAATTTATTCAATTCTTCATCGTTGCGAATGGCCAATTGTAAATGACGTGGGATGATTCTTGTCTTTTTGTTATCACGAGCAGCATTACCAGCCAATTCAAGAACTTCAGCTGCTAAATATTCCATAACTGCAGCTAGATAAACTGGAGCACCGGCACCAACACGCTCAGCATAATTGCCTTTGCGCAACAAACGATGAATACGACCAACTGGAAATTGAAGACCAGCACGATTTGAACGGGACTTTGCCTTTCCCTTAACTTTACCACCTTTACCGCGACCTGACATTTTCACTCTTATAGATTGTTCACTTCACTACACTAAAAAGCACTGTACTGTATTATACTCAATGTATAAGCACACTATTCACTGATACACAAAATGTGCGCTGCTTATATACTTTCTCGCTATGCTGAGCACCAACCCTTATACTGTGCTGTTGATCATCGTGCGTGTACTACTACTTCGTATTGTCTCGCCGAAGAGTTGGTCGGAAAATATACACTTAAGCCTGCACACGACACATGGTAGGTATAATAAGTGACAAATAGTGTGAGTGAAAATAAAATCATAAAATCATCAAAGTTGTGAAGAAATTAAAATGCCGCCAAAAACTAGTGGAAAAGCAGCAAAGAAAGCCGGTAAGGCTCAAAAGAATATTACTAAAAATGATAAGAAAAAGAAGCGTAAGAGGAAGGAAAGTTATGCTATCTACATCTATAAAGTGTTGAAACAAGTACATCCTGATACCGGTATTTCATCCAAGGCCATGAGCATTATGAATAGTTTTGTGAATGACATCTTTGAGCGCATTGCTGCGGAAGCGTCGCGTTTAGCTCACTATAACAAACGTTCAACCATCACCAGTCGCGAAATTCAAACTGCTGTACGTTTACTCTTGCCCGGTGAATTGGCCAAACATGCCGTCAGTGAAGGTACCAAAGCTGTTACCAAATATACCAGTTCCAAATAATTTTTCCAACTGAACTAATGGTATATAAATGATTGACCAAACAAGGCCCTTTTCAGGGCCACAAAATATAAATTAACAAAGAGAATGAGAAAATGTCTTCATTAATATCTCTACATACATACATATGTATGTATGTATGCACATTGAAATTAATTTTAAAATTCCTTAATATTGAAGAATACCAGAGCTATGTTCATATGGTTTCATTAGTCTATTAAATATGATATTGGTTTGTTGAACTACTTGGTTTTTAATTTTTAAATGTTTTCTACACACTGTAAGGAATAAATTCACTTTTGATCTTTTTGTTAAGAGATTTTGTAGCCCTGAAAAGGGCTTATTATTAATTAACCATGAGGTTCCGTTTGTAACTCACTTACAAACACCGTAAATTATTTACTTTTTACCTGCTGCTGTAGGTTTTTTTGCGGCTGGCTTTTTATTCGATGCAGACTTCTTGGATTTAGCAGCAGTTGCTTTTGCTTTAGCTGCTTTTGGCTTAGCAGTTGCAGATTTGGCTTTAGTTGGTTTCACTTTTAATGCACCACCCTTTTTTGCATCTTTCGCCTTAGCCTTTTCAGTTTTCTTCTTTTCAGCTGTTTTCTTACTGGCAACAGATTTTTTTACCTTTTTCTCACCACTTGCTGCCTTTTTGACTTTACTCAATGATTTTTTCTTTGATGCACCACTATCTGCTGCCTTCTTTTTAGCCTTAACCTTCTCTGCTGATTTTACGGCTTTTGATTTCAATTTTCCCTCGCTTGATTTACTAGCTGCAACTGATAGTTTGAATGAACCGGACGCACCCTTTCCTTTGGTTTGAATTAATTTGCCACTTGTAACAGCCGATTTCAAATAGCGTTTAATGAATGGTGCCAATTTTTGGGCATCACATTTGTATGTCGCACTAATATATTTCTTAATCGCCAAAAGTGATGAACCGCCACGTTCCTTTAAATTCTTAATTGATGCGTCGACCATTTGTTGTGTTGGTGGATGGGTAGGGGCAACCGACGGCTTTTTGGGTTTAGCTGCCTTAACCTTTTTGGCAACAACTTTTTTTTCAGCAATAGTAGCAGCAGTAGCTACTGGGGAGCTTACATTCACAACAGCAACTGAATCAGACATCTTTATTTATATATTGTAGATTAAAACCTCACTTTAAACACTTCACTCACTTTATGCACTGTACGCACTACACCAATAGAGCACTGGTAAATAAAGATAATTTCTGGAATTCAATATGTTGTTTAACTCTGTTTAAAATTTGAGAAGCAGAGCGAAAAGATGATAATCAAATTTTCACGTTCCAGTGCTATTTAGTGCTGCTATATGACAAACTTTAAGATTTATTTAATTCACTAAAATTCACTGAATTTACTAATTCAACAAATGAATATCTATAACGATAGTATGCATGTATCACTTCCATATCAATATACTTAAATTGGAATAAAGTCAATATTTTTCTTGTAACGAGTGTTTTAGTCGAAACTTTGTACTCAAAATATTACATTTTCGCTAGTTTTAGTCGATTTTCTTAAAACTCCTTAATATAAATCAATTATTACTATTGAAAATATAAAATATATCAAATTATCAATCATCTGAACAGTTTATTTTATATATTACTTAAAATAATATGCTTGAAAAAATAAAATTAAATATCTCCATGGTATCACCAGAGCAATTCTCAGTGGCGTTAGTTGGATGCATGAAATAATCCAATATTTTGATGAATATTGAAAACTTTAATTTTGGTTGAAATGAGTGATGGTAATGAAATAAATAAATTTCACTAATGTGAATTATTTTAATATAATATTTAATTTTTTTATATTAATGCAAATATTCACTAATCAATCGCATTTTTAAATATGTATATATATATATATATATATATATGTGTGCATACAAAATTTTTTATTTAATTAATTAAATATTATTTTACTTTATAAAAAAATTTAACTTTTTCTTTAAAAAGTTTGCAATATATGTCAAAGCAAGGTACAAAATTCCCATATGTACATACATACGTGCTTACATACACGTATACAACTTGTATGCTTGGCGAAGGCAAAAGGCAAAGGTAGTAAGAGTATGATTGTATTCCAAAGTTAAAGAAATAAATATAAATATGAAAATATAATTTTAACTACATATATATTTTTAAAAAGTTGTATTTATGTAGCGAAAAAAATTATTTAACAATTAAATATATCAGGCTAGAGGCCTGGGTGTTAAAATACAGCCATAATCTATTTAACACGTTCGCGGACACTTAAAAATTCAGGAAGCTGCAAAAATAGATAGGCAATTATTTTTGAAACTAGTTGTAATATCCTAAATCTGATTACACATGTATTATAACTGTAGTCAGAATATCGTATTTTAACTGTTATATGAAAGTACTTAATGAATCAAGTGGTCATTACTTTAAAATGTATATTAATTACAAAAACTTAAAGTTACATGAAATTAAATGAATAAAACTTGGCTTTAAAATTTGAATGCTATAGCATTCACGTCCGCGAACGTGTTAATTGTATAATGAGAATGTACATATGTACTCATGCACATCAAATATAGAATCACAACAGAATTGTGAGTTTGTTTAAAATTTTAATTGTACAAAATTTTGAATCTTTGTTAAAAGAATATTGTGGTCCTGAAAAGGACCGTTTTTTAAATATGTACGCAAGAAATTATTTAACCGCCGAAACCGTATAAAGTACGGCCTTGTCTCTTTAAAGCGTACACAACATCCATAGCTGTAACTGTTTTCCTTTTGGCATGTTCAGTATAGGTAACTGCATCACGGATAACATTCTCCAAAAATACTTTTAAAACACCACGAGTTTCTTCATATATCAAACCAGATATACGTTTTACACCACCACGACGAGCTAAACGTCGAATAGCTGGTTTAGTGATACCTTGGATGTTATCACGTAAAACTTTGCGATGGCGTTTGGCACCACCTTTTCCCAAACCTTTACCACCTTTGCCGCGACCAGTCATTTTTTGATATTTACTATTTGCACAAGTAAGAATTTAACACTTTAACACTGTAACACTTCACCACCAATGAAATAACAGAAGCGAGAGCACATCTATTTATACCAAAATCTCACAACTGCAATACCCAAGACAAAAGGTACACCATACATCTATCTCGCTTCAACACATGCCTACATAATACATGGACTTGTGAAACGTATTAGTTGAAATTGCTACTTAAGATGTGAACGTCATACAATTTGTTATAGGTACAGTGTACAGTGTTCTATAGTGTTCAAGTGTGAGAAAATAATAAAGTGAGTAGCGAAAAATGGCTCGTACAAAGCAAACAGCCCGAAAATCGACTGGTGGAAAGGCACCACGTAAACAATTGGCGACAAAAGCTGCACGCAAAAGTGCACCAGCAACTGGTGGAGTTAAAAAGCCACATCGTTATCGTCCAGGTACAGTGGCGTTGCGTGAAATTCGTCGCTATCAAAAGAGTACCGAATTATTGATACGCAAATTGCCATTCCAGCGCTTGGTTCGTGAAATAGCGCAAGATTTCAAAACTGATCTACGTTTCCAAAGTTCTGCTGTTATGGCTCTACAAGAAGCAAGTGAAGCATACTTGGTTGGTCTTTTTGAAGATACCAATTTGTGTGCCATCCATGCTAAGCGTGTTACAATTATGCCAAAAGATATTCAATTGGCTAGACGTATTCGTGGTGAACGTGCTTAAATCAATAAGAAAACTTACGAAAAAACGGTCCTTTTCAGGACCACAATTTGTTAAACGAAAAAGATGAAAAATTTTATTGAAATATTTATGCATATATATGGGCCTGTTCGTAAATGCAAAAATTGGCAACACCGCAACTCATAAGTGGTCGAAAATGCAACAATGCAGTATATTGTGCGCAAATAGTAGCAAAACACAAATCATAAAAATGGCTGATGCAACAGATGTGTGCTGATTAGCAGTGGCAGTGCAGAATAATCATATTATGCAGCGCAGTGATGAATTTACGAATAGCCTCTATGTGTAGATATTTTTGTGTTTTCGTAAATGTATGTAGTACATACCTATACAGTTCTTTATCTACTCCATATCGTTTCTACTCGTGTGCTTTTAAGTATAGTTGGCATGCATGTATACACGTTTATGTAGGTATATGCACACATAACCAGTTTATAAGCAGCAATTTTGGCGCAATTCGGTAATATGTATAAACATATAATACACCTAATGGGATGCCACGTTCTTTATTAAGAATATTAAATGAATAAGAAAACTATTATAAAAAAAACGGTCCTTTTCGGGACCACAATTTGTTTAACGAAAAAGATCAAACATTTTGTTGGAATATTTATGCGTAAACATATATGATATTTTTGTGTTTTCGTTAATGTACGTAGTACAAACATACATATGCATTTCTTTATCTACTCCACATCATTTATACACGAGCGTTTTTTAGTACAGTCTGTAGGAATGTATACACATGTATGAATGAATATGTATACATAACCAGTTTATATGCCGCAGTTTTGGCGCAAATATACATGCGTCTATTCACATTCGATAATATGTATGAAAAAATAACACATTTAGTGAGAAATTATTTAAATCTCTTTGTAAATGTATTTTGTCGTCCTGAAAAGGACGGTTTGTTTGCGTCGGTATTTATAATTATAATTCGCCTATATTTTTCACTTTATGCTTTCTTTTCGGTCTTCTTTGGCAAAAGTACAGCTTGAATATTAGGCAAAACACCACCTTGAGCAATAGTTACGCCGGACAACAATTTATTCAATTCTTCATCGTTGCGAATGGCCAATTGTAAATGACGTGGGATGATTCTTGTCTTTTTGTTATCACGAGCAGCATTACCAGCCAATTCAAGAACTTCAGCTGCTAAATATTCCATAACTGCAGCTAGATAAACTGGAGCACCGGCACCAACACGCTCAGCATAATTGCCTTTGCGCAACAAACGATGAATACGACCAACTGGAAATTGAAGACCAGCACGATTTGAACGGGACTTTGCCTTTCCCTTAACTTTACCACCTTTACCGCGACCTGACATTTTCACTCTTATAGATTGTTCACTTCACTACACTAAAAAGCACTGTACTGTATTATACTCAATGTATAAGCACACTATTCACTGATACACAAAATGTGCGCTGCTTATATACTTTCTCGCTATGCTGAGCACCAACCCTTATACTGTGCTGTTGATCATCGTGCGTGTACTACTACTTCGTATTGTCTCGCCGAAGAGTTGGTCGGAAAATATACACTTAAGCCTGCACACGACACATGGTAGGTATAATAAGTGACAAATAGTGTGAGTGAAAATAAAATCATAAAATCATCAAAGTTGTGAAGAAATTAAAATGCCGCCAAAAACTAGTGGAAAAGCAGCAAAGAAAGCCGGTAAGGCTCAAAAGAATATTACTAAAAATGATAAGAAAAAGAAGCGTAAGAGGAAGGAAAGTTATGCTATCTACATCTATAAAGTGTTGAAACAAGTACATCCTGATACCGGTATTTCATCCAAGGCCATGAGCATTATGAATAGTTTTGTGAATGACATCTTTGAGCGCATTGCTGCGGAAGCGTCGCGTTTAGCTCACTATAACAAACGTTCAACCATCACCAGTCGCGAAATTCAAACTGCTGTACGTTTACTCTTGCCCGGTGAATTGGCCAAACATGCCGTCAGTGAAGGTACCAAAGCTGTTACCAAATATACCAGTTCCAAATAATTTTTCCAACTGAACTAATGGTATATAAATGATTGACCAAACAAGGCCCTTTTCAGGGCCACAAAATATAAATTAACAAAGAGAATGAGAAAATGTCTTCATTAATATCTCTACATACATACATATGTATGTATGTATGCACATTGAAATTAATTTTAAAATTCCTTAATATTGAAGAATACCAGAGCTATGTTCATATGGTTTCATTAGTCTATTAAATATGATATTGGTTTGTTGAACTACTTGGTTTTTAATTTTTAAATGTTTTCTACACACTGTAAGGAATAAATTCACTTTTGATCTTTTTGTTAAGAGATTTTGTAGCCCTGAAAAGGGCTTATTATTAATTAACCATGAGGTTCCGTTTGTAACTCACTTACAAACACCGTAAATTATTTACTTTTTACCTGCTGCTGTAGGTTTTTTTGCGGCTGGCTTTTTATTCGATGCAGACTTCTTGGATTTAGCAGCAGTTGCTTTTGCTTTAGCTGCTTTTGGCTTAGCAGTTGCAGATTTGGCTTTAGTTGGTTTCACTTTTAATGCACCACCCTTTTTTGCATCTTTCGCCTTAGCCTTTTCAGTTTTCTTCTTTTCAGCTGTTTTCTTACTGGCAACAGATTTTTTTACCTTTTTCTCACCACTTGCCGCCTTTTTGACTTTACTCAATGATTTTTTCTTTGATGCACCACTATCTGCTGCCTTCTTTTTAGCCTTAACCTTCTCTGCTGATTTTACGGCTTTTGATTTCAATTTTCCCTCGCTTGATTTACTAGCTGCAACTGATAGTTTGAATGAACCGGACGCACCTTTTCCTTTGGTTTGAATTAATTTGCCACTTGTAACAGCCGATTTCAAATAGCGTTTAATGAATGGTGCCAATTTTTGGGCATCACATTTGTATGTCGCACTAATATATTTCTTAATCGCCAAAAGTGATGAACCGCCACGTTCCTTTAAATTCTTAATTGATGCGTCGACCATTTGTTGTGTTGGTGGATGGGTAGGGGCAACCGACGGCTTTTTGGGTTTAGCTGCCTTAACCTTTTTGGCAACAACTTTTTTTTCAGCAATAGTAGCAGCAGTAGCTACTGGGGAGCTTACATTCACAACAGCAACTGAATCAGACATCTTTATTTATATATTGTAGATTAAAACCTCACTTTAAACACTTCACTCACTTTATGCACTGTACGCACTACACCAATAGAGCACTGGTAAATAAAGATAATTTCTGGAATTCAATATGTTGTTTAACTCTGTTTAAAATTTGAGAAGCAGAGCGAAAAGATGATAATCAAATTTTCACGTTCCAGTGCTATTTAGTGCTGCTATATGACAAACTTTAAGATTTATTTAATTCACTAAAATTCACTGAATTTACTAATTCAACAAATGAATATCTATAACGATAGTATGCATGTATCACTTCCATATCAATATACTTAAATTGGAATAAAGTCAATATTTTTCTTGTAACGAGTGTTTTAGTCGAAACTTTGTACTCAAAATATTACATTTTCGCTAGTTTTAGTCGATTTTCTTAAAACTCCTTAATATAAATCAATTATTACTATTGAAAATATAAAATATATCAAATTATCAATCATCTGAACAGTTTATTTTATATATTACTTAAAATAATATGCTTGAAAAAATAAAATTAAATATCTCCATGGTATCACCAGAGCAATTCTCAGTGGCGTTAGTTGGATGCATGAAATAATCCAATATTTTGATGAATATTGAAAACTTTAATTTTGGTTGAAATGAGTGATGGTAATGAAATAAATAAATTTCACTAATGTGAATTATTTTAATATAATATTTAATTTTTTTATATTAATGCAAATATTCACTAATCAATCGCATTTTTAAATATGTATATATATATATATATATATATATGTGTGCATACAAAATTTTTTATTTAATTAATTAAATATTATTTTACTTTATAAAAAAATTTAACTTTTTCTTTAAAAAGTTTGCAATATATGTCAAAGCAAGGTACAAAATTCCCATATGTACATACATACGTGCTTACATACACGTATACAACTTGTATGCTTGGCGAAGGCAAAAGGCAAAGGTAGTAAGAGTATGATTGTATTCCAAAGTTAAAGAAATAAATATAAATATGAAAATATAATTTTAACTACATATATATTTTTAAAAAGTTGTATTTATGTAGCGAAAAAAATTATTTAACAATTAAATATATCAGGCTAGAGGCCTGGGTGTTAAAATACAGCCATAATCTATTTAACACGTTCGCGGACACTTAAAAATTCAGGAAGCTGCAAAAATAGATAGGCAATTATTTTTGAAACTAGTTGTAATATCCTAAATCTGATTACACATGTATTATAACTGTAGTCAGAATATCGTATTTTAACTGTTATATGAAAGTACTTAATGAATCAAGTGGTCATTACTTTAAAATGTATATTAATTACAAAAACTTAAAGTTACATGAAATTAAATGAATAAAACTTGGCTTTAAAATTTGAATGCTATAGCATTCACGTCCGCGAACGTGTTAATTGTATAATGAGAATGTACATATGTACTCATGCACATCAAATATAGAATCACAACAGAATTGTGAGTTTGTTTAAAATTTTAATTGTACAAAATTTTGAATCTTTGTTAAAAGAATATTGTGGTCCTGAAAAGGACCGTTTTTTAAATATGTACGCAAGAAATTATTTAACCGCCGAAACCGTATAAAGTACGGCCTTGTCTCTTTAAAGCGTACACAACATCCATAGCTGTAACTGTTTTCCTTTTGGCATGTTCAGTATAGGTAACTGCATCACGGATAACATTCTCCAAAAATACTTTTAAAACACCACGAGTTTCTTCATATATCAAACCAGATATACGTTTTACACCACCACGACGAGCTAAACGTCGAATAGCTGGTTTAGTGATACCTTGGATGTTATCACGTAAAACTTTGCGATGGCGTTTGGCACCACCTTTTCCCAAACCTTTACCACCTTTGCCGCGACCAGTCATTTTTTGATATTTACTATTTGCACAAGTAAGAATTTAACACTTTAACACTGTAACACTTCACCACCAATGAAATAACAGAAGCGAGAGCACATCTATTTATACCAAAATCTCACAACTGCAATACCCAAGACAAAAGGTACACCATACATCTATCTCGCTTCAACACATGCCTACATAATACATGGACTTGTGAAACGTATTAGTTGAAATTGCTACTTAAGATGTGAACGTCATACAATTTGTTATAGGTACAGTGTACAGTGTTCTATAGTGTTCAAGTGTGAGAAAATAATAAAGTGAGTAGCGAAAAATGGCTCGTACAAAGCAAACAGCCCGAAAATCGACTGGTGGAAAGGCACCACGTAAACAATTGGCGACAAAAGCTGCACGCAAAAGTGCACCAGCAACTGGTGGAGTTAAAAAGCCACATCGTTATCGTCCAGGTACAGTGGCGTTGCGTGAAATTCGTCGCTATCAAAAGAGTACCGAATTATTGATACGCAAATTGCCATTCCAGCGCTTGGTTCGTGAAATAGCGCAAGATTTCAAAACTGATCTACGTTTCCAAAGTTCTGCTGTTATGGCTCTACAAGAAGCAAGTGAAGCATACTTGGTTGGTCTTTTTGAAGATACCAATTTGTGTGCCATCCATGCTAAGCGTGTTACAATTATGCCAAAAGATATTCAATTGGCTAGACGTATTCGTGGTGAACGTGCTTAAATCAATAAGAAAACTTACGAAAAAACGGTCCTTTTCAGGACCACAATTTGTTAAACGAAAAAGATGAAAAATTTTATTGAAATATTTATGCATATATATGGGCCTGTTCGTAAATGCAAAAATTGGCAACACCGCAACTCATAAGTGGTCGAAAATGCAACAATGCAGTATATTGTGCGCAAATAGTAGCAAAACACAAATCATAAAAATGGCTGATGCAACAGATGTGTGCTGATTAGCAGTGGCAGTGCAGAATAATCATATTATGCAGCGCAGTGATGAATTTACGAATAGCCTCTATGTGTAGATATTTTTGTGTTTTCGTAAATGTATGTAGTACATACCTATACAGTTCTTTATCTACTCCATATCGTTTCTACTCGTGTGCTTTTAAGTATAGTTGGCATGCATGTATACACGTTTATGTAGGTATATGCACACATAACCAGTTTATAAGCAGCAATTTTGGCGCAATTCGGTAATATGTATAAACATATAATACACCTAATGGGATGCCACGTTCTTTATTAAGAATATTAAATGAATAAGAAAACTATTATAAAAAAAACGGTCCTTTTCGGGACCACAATTTGTTTAACGAAAAAGATCAAACATTTTGTTGGAATATTTATGCGTAAACATATATGATATTTTTGTGTTTTCGTTAATGTACGTAGTACAAACATACATATGCATTTCTTTATCTACTCCACATCATTTATACACGAGCGTTTTTTAGTACAGTCTGTAGGAATGTATACACATGTATGAATGAATATGTATACATAACCAGTTTATATGCCGCAGTTTTGGCGCAAATATACATGCGTCTATTCACATTCGATAATATGTATGAAAAAATAACACATTTAGTGAGAAATTATTTAAATCTCTTTGTAAATGTATTTTGTCGTCCTGAAAAGGACGGTTTGTTTGCGTCGGTATTTATAATTATAATTCGCCTATATTTTTCACTTTATGCTTTCTTTTCGGTCTTCTTTGGCAAAAGTACAGCTTGAATATTAGGCAAAACACCACCTTGAGCAATAGTTACGCCGGACAACAATTTATTCAATTCTTCATCGTTGCGAATGGCCAATTGTAAATGACGTGGGATGATTCTTGTCTTTTTGTTATCACGAGCAGCATTACCAGCCAATTCAAGAACTTCAGCTGCTAAATATTCCATAACTGCAGCTAGATAAACTGGAGCACCGGCACCAACACGCTCAGCATAATTGCCTTTGCGCAACAAACGATGAATACGACCAACTGGAAATTGAAGACCAGCACGATTTGAACGGGACTTTGCCTTTCCCTTAACTTTACCACCTTTACCGCGACCTGACATTTTCACTCTTATAGATTGTTCACTTCACTACACTAAAAAGCACTGTACTGTATTATACTCAATGTATAAGCACACTATTCACTGATACACAAAATGTGCGCTGCTTATATACTTTCTCGCTATGCTGAGCACCAACCCTTATACTGTGCTGTTGATCATCGTGCGTGTACTACTACTTCGTATTGTCTCGCCGAAGAGTTGGTCGGAAAATATACACTTAAGCCTGCACACGACACATGGTAGGTATAATAAGTGACAAATAGTGTGAGTGAAAATAAAATCATAAAATCATCAAAGTTGTGAAGAAATTAAAATGCCGCCAAAAACTAGTGGAAAAGCAGCAAAGAAAGCCGGTAAGGCTCAAAAGAATATTACTAAAAATGATAAGAAAAAGAAGCGTAAGAGGAAGGAAAGTTATGCTATCTACATCTATAAAGTGTTGAAACAAGTACATCCTGATACCGGTATTTCATCCAAGGCCATGAGCATTATGAATAGTTTTGTGAATGACATCTTTGAGCGCATTGCTGCGGAAGCGTCGCGTTTAGCTCACTATAACAAACGTTCAACCATCACCAGTCGCGAAATTCAAACTGCTGTACGTTTACTCTTGCCCGGTGAATTGGCCAAACATGCCGTCAGTGAAGGTACCAAAGCTGTTACCAAATATACCAGTTCCAAATAATTTTTCCAACTGAACTAATGGTATATAAATGATTGACCAAACAAGGCCCTTTTCAGGGCCACAAAATATAAATTAACAAAGAGAATGAGAAAATGTCTTCATTAATATCTCTACATACATACATATGTATGTATGTATGCACATTGAAATTAATTTTAAAATTCCTTAATATTGAAGAATACCAGAGCTATGTTCATATGGTTTCATTAGTCTATTAAATATGATATTGGTTTGTTGAACTACTTGGTTTTTAATTTTTAAATGTTTTCTACACACTGTAAGGAATAAATTCACTTTTGATCTTTTTGTTAAGAGATTTTGTAGCCCTGAAAAGGGCTTATTATTAATTAACCATGAGGTTCCGTTTGTAACTCACTTACAAACACCGTAAATTATTTACTTTTTACCTGCTGCTGTAGGTTTTTTTGCGGCTGGCTTTTTATTCGATGCAGACTTCTTGGATTTAGCAGCAGTTGCTTTTGCTTTAGCTGCTTTTGGCTTAGCAGTTGCAGATTTGGCTTTAGTTGGTTTCACTTTTAATGCACCACCCTTTTTTGCATCTTTCGCCTTAGCCTTTTCAGTTTTCTTCTTTTCAGCTGTTTTCTTACTGGCAACAGATTTTTTTACCTTTTTCTCACCACTTGCTGCCTTTTTGACTTTACTCAATGATTTTTTCTTTGATGCACCACTATCTGCTGCCTTCTTTTTAGCCTTAACCTTCTCTGCTGATTTTACGGCTTTTGATTTCAATTTTCCCTCGCTTGATTTACTAGCTGCAACTGATAGTTTGAATGAACCGGACGCACCCTTTCCTTTGGTTTGAATTAATTTGCCACTTGTAACAGCCGATTTCAAATAGCGTTTAATGAATGGTGCCAATTTTTGGGCATCACATTTGTATGTCGCACTAATATATTTCTTAATCGCCAAAAGTGATGAACCGCCACGTTCCTTTAAATTCTTAATTGATGCGTCGACCATTTGTTGTGTTGGTGGATGGGTAGGGGCAACCGACGGCTTTTTGGGTTTAGCTGCCTTAACCTTTTTGGCAACAACTTTTTTTTCAGCAATAGTAGCAGCAGTAGCTACTGGGGAGCTTACATTCACAACAGCAACTGAATCAGACATCTTTATTTATATATTGTAGATTAAAACCTCACTTTAAACACTTCACTCACTTTATGCACTGTACGCACTACACCAATAGAGCACTGGTAAATAAAGATAATTTCTGGAATTCAATATGTTGTTTAACTCTGTTTAAAATTTGAGAAGCAGAGCGAAAAGATGATAATCAAATTTTCACGTTCCAGTGCTATTTAGTGCTGCTATATGACAAACTTTAAGATTTATTTAATTCACTAAAATTCACTGAATTTACTAATTCAACAAATGAATATCTATAACGATAGTATGCATGTATCACTTCCATATCAATATACTTAAATTGGAATAAAGTCAATATTTTTCTTGTAACGAGTGTTTTAGTCGAAACTTTGTACTCAAAATATTACATTTTCGCTAGTTTTAGTCGATTTTCTTAAAACTCCTTAATATAAATCAATTATTACTATTGAAAATATAAAATATATCAAATTATCAATCATCTGAACAGTTTATTTTATATATTACTTAAAATAATATGCTTGAAAAAATAAAATTAAATATCTCCATGGTATCACCAGAGCAATTCTCAGTGGCGTTAGTTGGATGCATGAAATAATCCAATATTTTGATGAATATTGAAAACTTTAATTTTGGTTGAAATGAGTGATGGTAATGAAATAAATAAATTTCACTAATGTGAATTATTTTAATATAATATTTAATTTTTTTATATTAATGCAAATATTCACTAATCAATCGCATTTTTAAATATGTATATATATATATATATATATATATGTGTGCATACAAAATTTTTTATTTAATTAATTAAATATTATTTTACTTTATAAAAAAATTTAACTTTTTCTTTAAAAAGTTTGCAATATATGTCAAAGCAAGGTACAAAATTCCCATATGTACATACATACGTGCTTACATACACGTATACAACTTGTATGCTTGGCGAAGGCAAAAGGCAAAGGTAGTAAGAGTATGATTGTATTCCAAAGTTAAAGAAATAAATATAAATATGAAAATATAATTTTAACTACATATATATTTTTAAAAAGTTGTATTTATGTAGCGAAAAAAATTATTTAACAATTAAATATATCAGGCTAGAGGCCTGGGTGTTAAAATACAGCCATAATCTATTTAACACGTTCGCGGACACTTAAAAATTCAGGAAGCTGCAAAAATAGATAGGCAATTATTTTTGAAACTAGTTGTAATATCCTAAATCTGATTACACATGTATTATAACTGTAGTCAGAATATCGTATTTTAACTGTTATATGAAAGTACTTAATGAATCAAGTGGTCATTACTTTAAAATGTATATTAATTACAAAAACTTAAAGTTACATGAAATTAAATGAATAAAACTTGGCTTTAAAATTTGAATGCTATAGCATTCACGTCCGCGAACGTGTTAATTGTATAATGAGAATGTACATATGTACTCATGCACATCAAATATAGAATCACAACAGAATTGTGAGTTTGTTTAAAATTTTAATTGTACAAAATTTTGAATCTTTGTTAAAAGAATATTGTGGTCCTGAAAAGGACCGTTTTTTAAATATGTACGCAAGAAATTATTTAACCGCCGAAACCGTATAAAGTACGGCCTTGTCTCTTTAAAGCGTACACAACATCCATAGCTGTAACTGTTTTCCTTTTGGCATGTTCAGTATAGGTAACTGCATCACGGATAACATTCTCCAAAAATACTTTTAAAACACCACGAGTTTCTTCATATATCAAACCAGATATACGTTTTACACCACCACGACGAGCTAAACGTCGAATAGCTGGTTTAGTGATACCTTGGATGTTATCACGTAAAACTTTGCGATGGCGTTTGGCACCACCTTTTCCCAAACCTTTACCACCTTTGCCGCGACCAGTCATTTTTTGATATTTACTATTTGCACAAGTAAGAATTTAACACTTTAACACTGTAACACTTCACCACCAATGAAATAACAGAAGCGAGAGCACATCTATTTATACCAAAATCTCACAACTGCAATACCCAAGACAAAAGGTACACCATACATCTATCTCGCTTCAACACATGCCTACATAATACATGGACTTGTGAAACGTATTAGTTGAAATTGCTACTTAAGATGTGAACGTCATACAATTTGTTATAGGTACAGTGTACAGTGTTCTATAGTGTTCAAGTGTGAGAAAATAATAAAGTGAGTAGCGAAAAATGGCTCGTACAAAGCAAACAGCCCGAAAATCGACTGGTGGAAAGGCACCACGTAAACAATTGGCGACAAAAGCTGCACGCAAAAGTGCACCAGCAACTGGTGGAGTTAAAAAGCCACATCGTTATCGTCCAGGTACAGTGGCGTTGCGTGAAATTCGTCGCTATCAAAAGAGTACCGAATTATTGATACGCAAATTGCCATTCCAGCGCTTGGTTCGTGAAATAGCGCAAGATTTCAAAACTGATCTACGTTTCCAAAGTTCTGCTGTTATGGCTCTACAAGAAGCAAGTGAAGCATACTTGGTTGGTCTTTTTGAAGATACCAATTTGTGTGCCATCCATGCTAAGCGTGTTACAATTATGCCAAAAGATATTCAATTGGCTAGACGTATTCGTGGTGAACGTGCTTAAATCAATAAGAAAACTTACGAAAAAACGGTCCTTTTCAGGACCACAATTTGTTAAACGAAAAAGATGAAAAATTTTATTGAAATATTTATGCATATATATGGGCCTGTTCGTAAATGCAAAAATTGGCAACACCGCAACTCATAAGTGGTCGAAAATGCAACAATGCAGTATATTGTGCGCAAATAGTAGCAAAACACAAATCATAAAAATGGCTGATGCAACAGATGTGTGCTGATTAGCAGTGGCAGTGCAGAATAATCATATTATGCAGCGCAGTGATGAATTTACGAATAGCCTCTATGTGTAGATATTTTTGTGTTTTCGTAAATGTATGTAGTACATACCTATACAGTTCTTTATCTACTCCATATCGTTTCTACTCGTGTGCTTTTAAGTATAGTTGGCATGCATGTATACACGTTTATGTAGGTATATGCACACATAACCAGTTTATAAGCAGCAATTTTGGCGCAATTCGGTAATATGTATAAACATATAATACACCTAATGGGATGCCACGTTCTTTATTAAGAATATTAAATGAATAAGAAAACTATTATAAAAAAAACGGTCCTTTTCGGGACCACAATTTGTTTAACGAAAAAGATCAAACATTTTGTTGGAATATTTATGCGTAAACATATATGATATTTTTGTGTTTTCGTTAATGTACGTAGTACAAACATACATATGCATTTCTTTATCTACTCCACATCATTTATACACGAGCGTTTTTTAGTACAGTCTGTAGGAATGTATACACATGTATGAATGAATATGTATACATAACCAGTTTATATGCCGCAGTTTTGGCGCAAATATACATGCGTCTATTCACATTCGATAATATGTATGAAAAAATAACACATTTAGTGAGAAATTATTTAAATCTCTTTGTAAATGTATTTTGTCGTCCTGAAAAGGACGGTTTGTTTGCGTCGGTATTTATAATTATAATTCGCCTATATTTTTCACTTTATGCTTTCTTTTCGGTCTTCTTTGGCAAAAGTACAGCTTGAATATTAGGCAAAACACCACCTTGAGCAATAGTTACGCCGGACAACAATTTATTCAATTCTTCATCGTTGCGAATGGCCAATTGTAAATGACGTGGGATGATTCTTGTCTTTTTGTTATCACGAGCAGCATTACCAGCCAATTCAAGAACTTCAGCTGCTAAATATTCCATAACTGCAGCTAGATAAACTGGAGCACCGGCACCAACACGCTCAGCATAATTGCCTTTGCGCAACAAACGATGAATACGACCAACTGGAAATTGAAGACCAGCACGATTTGAACGGGACTTTGCCTTTCCCTTAACTTTACCACCTTTACCGCGACCTGACATTTTCACTCTTATAGATTGTTCACTTCACTACACTAAAAAGCACTGTACTGTATTATACTCAATGTATAAGCACACTATTCACTGATACACAAAATGTGCGCTGCTTATATACTTTCTCGCTATGCTGAGCACCAACCCTTATACTGTGCTGTTGATCATCGTGCGTGTACTACTACTTCGTATTGTCTCGCCGAAGAGTTGGTCGGAAAATATACACTTAAGCCTGCACACGACACATGGTAGGTATAATAAGTGACAAATAGTGTGAGTGAAAATAAAATCATAAAATCATCAAAGTTGTGAAGAAATTAAAATGCCGCCAAAAACTAGTGGAAAAGCAGCAAAGAAAGCCGGTAAGGCTCAAAAGAATATTACTAAAAATGATAAGAAAAAGAAGCGTAAGAGGAAGGAAAGTTATGCTATCTACATCTATAAAGTGTTGAAACAAGTACATCCTGATACCGGTATTTCATCCAAGGCCATGAGCATTATGAATAGTTTTGTGAATGACATCTTTGAGCGCATTGCTGCGGAAGCGTCGCGTTTAGCTCACTATAACAAACGTTCAACCATCACCAGTCGCGAAATTCAAACTGCTGTACGTTTACTCTTGCCCGGTGAATTGGCCAAACATGCCGTCAGTGAAGGTACCAAAGCTGTTACCAAATATACCAGTTCCAAATAATTTTTCCAACTGAACTAATGGTATATAAATGATTGACCAAACAAGGCCCTTTTCAGGGCCACAAAATATAAATTAACAAAGAGAATGAGAAAATGTCTTCATTAATATCTCTACATACATACATATGTATGTATGTATGCACATTGAAATTAATTTTAAAATTCCTTAATATTGAAGAATACCAGAGCTATGTTCATATGGTTTCATTAGTCTATTAAATATGATATTGGTTTGTTGAACTACTTGGTTTTTAATTTTTAAATGTTTTCTACACACTGTAAGGAATAAATTCACTTTTGATCTTTTTGTTAAGAGATTTTGTAGCCCTGAAAAGGGCTTATTATTAATTAACCATGAGGTTCCGTTTGTAACTCACTTACAAACACCGTAAATTATTTACTTTTTACCTGCTGCTGTAGGTTTTTTTGCGGCTGGCTTTTTATTCGATGCAGACTTCTTGGATTTAGCAGCAGTTGCTTTTGCTTTAGCTGCTTTTGGCTTAGCAGTTGCAGATTTGGCTTTAGTTGGTTTCACTTTTAATGCACCACCCTTTTTTGCATCTTTCGCCTTAGCCTTTTCAGTTTTCTTCTTTTCAGCTGTTTTCTTACTGGCAACAGATTTTTTTACCTTTTTCTCACCACTTGCCGCCTTTTTGACTTTACTCAATGATTTTTTCTTTGATGCACCACTATCTGCTGCCTTCTTTTTAGCCTTAACCTTCTCTGCTAATTTTACGGCTTTTGATTTCAATTTTCCCTCGCTTGATTTACTAGCTGCAACTGATAGTTTGAATGAACCGGACGCACCTTTTCCTTTGGTTTGAATTAATTTGCCACTTGTAACAGCCGATTTCAAATAGCGTTTAATGAATGGTGCCAATTTTTGGGCATCACATTTGTATGTCGCACTAATATATTTCTTAATCGCCAAAAGTGATGAACCGCCACGTTCCTTTAAATTCTTAATTGATGCGTCGACCATTTGTTGTGTTGGTGGATGGGTAGGGGCAACCGACGGCTTTTTGGGTTTAGCTGCCTTAACCTTTTTGGCAACAACTTTTTTTTCAGCAATAGTAGCAGCAGTAGCTACTGGGGAGCTTACATTCACAACAGCAACTGAATCAGACATCTTTATTTATATATTGTAGATTAAAACCTCACTTTAAACACTTCACTCACTTTATGCACTGTACGCACTACACCAATAGAGCACTGGTAAATAAAGATAATTTCTGGAATTCAATATGTTGTTTAACTCGGTTTAAAATTTGAGAAGCAGAGCGAAAAGATGATAATCAAATTTTCACGTTCCAGTGCTATTTAGTGCTGCTATATGACAAACTTTAAGATTTATTTAATTCACTAAAATTCACTGAATTTACTAATTCAACAAATGAATATCTATAACGATAGTATGCATGTATCACTTCCATATCAATATACTTAAATTGGAATAAAGTCAATATTTTTCTTGTAACGAGTGTTTTAGTCGAAACTTTGTACTCAAAATATTACATTTTCGCTAGTTTTAGTCGATTTTCTTAAAACTCCTTAATATAAATCAATTATTACTATTGAAAATATAAAATATATCAAATTATCAATCATCTGAACAGTTTATTTTATATATTACTTAAAATAATATGCTTGAAAAAATAAAATTAAATATCTCCATGGTATCACCAGAGCAATTCTCAGTGGCGTTAGTTGGATGCATGAAATAATCCAATATTTTGATGAATATTGAAAACTTTAATTTTGGTTGAAATGAGTGATGGTAATGAAATAAATAAATTTCACTAATGTGAATTATTTTAATATAATATTTAATTTTTTTATATTAATGCAAATATTCACTAATCAATCGCATTTTTAAATATGTATATATATATATATATATATATATATGTGTGCATACAAAATTTTTTATTTAATTAATTAAATATTATTTTACTTTATAAAAAAATTTAACTTTTTCTTTAAAAAGTTTGCAATATATGTCCAAGCAAGGTACAAAATTCCCATATGTACATACATACGTGCTTACATACACGTATACAACTTGTATGCTTGGCGAAGGCAAAAGGCAAAGGTAGTAAGAGTATGATTGTATTCCAAAGTTAAAGAAATAAATATAAATATGAAAATATAATTTTAACTACATATATATTTTTAAAAAGTTGTATTTATGTAGCGAAAAAAATTATTTAACAATTAAATATATCAGGCTAGAGGCCTGGGTGTTAAAATACAGCCATAATCTATTTAACACGTTCGCGGACACTTAAAAATTCAGGAAGCTGCAAAAATAGATAGGCAATTATTTTTGAAACTAGTTGTAATATCCTAAATCTGATTACACATGTATTATAACTGTAGTCAGAATATCGTATTTTAACTGTTATATGAAAGTACTTAATGAATCAAGTGGTCATTACTTTAAAATGTATATTAATTACAAAAACTTAAAGTTACATGAAATTAAATGAATAAAACTTGGCTTTAAAATTTGAATGCTATAGCATTCACGTCCGCGAACGTGTTAATTGTATAATGAGAATGTACATATGTACTCATGCACATCAAATATAGAATCACAACAGAATTGTGAGTTTGTTTAAAATTTTAATTGTACAAAATTTTGAATCTTTGTTAAAAGAATATTGTGGTCCTGAAAAGGACCGTTTTTTAAATATGTACGTAAGAAATTATTTAACCGCCGAAACCGTATAAAGTACGGCCTTGTCTCTTTAAAGCGTACACAACATCCATAGCTGTAACTGTTTTCCTTTTGGCATGTTCAGTATAGGTAACTGCATCACGGATAACATTCTCCAAAAATACTTTTAAAACACCACGAGTTTCTTCATATATCAAACCAGATATACGTTTTACACCACCACGACGAGCTAAACGTCGAATAGCTGGTTTAGTGATACCTTGGATGTTATCACGTAAAACTTTGCGATGGCGTTTGGCACCACCTTTTCCCAAACCTTTACCACCTTTGCCGCGACCAGTCATTTTTTGATATTTACTATTTGCACAAGTAAGAATTTAACACTTTAACACTGTAACACTTCACCACCAATGAAATAACAGAAGCGAGAGCACATCTATTTATACCAAAATCTCACAACTGCAATACCCAAGACAAAAGGTACACCATACATCTATCTCGCTTCAACACATGCCTACATAATACATGGACTTGTGAAACGTATTAGTTGAAATTGCTACTTAAGATGTGAACGTCATACAATTTGTTATAGGTACAGTGTACAGTGTTCTATAGTGTTCAAGTGTGAGAAAATAATAAAGTGAGTAGTGAAAAATGGCTCGTACAAAGCAAACAGCCCGAAAATCGACTGGTGGAAAGGCACCACGTAAACAATTGGCGACAAAAGCTGCACGCAAAAGTGCACCAGCAACTGGTGGAGTTAAAAAGCCACATCGTTATCGTCCAGGTACAGTGGCGTTGCGTGAAATTCGTCGCTATCAAAAGAGTACCGAATTATTGATACGCAAATTGCCATTCCAGCGCTTGGTTCGTGAAATAGCGCAAGATTTCAAAACTGATCTACGTTTCCAAAGTTCTGCTGTTATGGCTCTACAAGAAGCAAGTGAAGCATACTTGGTTGGTCTTTTTGAAGATACCAATTTGTGTGCCATCCATGCTAAGCGTGTTACAATTATGCCAAAAGATATTCAATTGGCTAGACGTATTCGTGGTGAACGTGCTTAAATCAATAAGAAAACTTACGAAAAAACGGTCCTTTTCAGGACCACAATTTGTTAAACGAAAAAGATGAAAAATTTTATTGAAATATTTATGCATATATATGGGCCTGTTCGTAAATGCAAAAATTGGCAACACCGCAACTCATAAGTGGTCGAAAATGCAACAATGCAGTATATTGTGCGCAAATAGTAGCAAAACACAAATCATAAAAATGGCTGATGCAACAGATGTGTGCTGATTAGCAGTGGCAGTGCAGAATAATCATATTATGCAGCGCAGTGATGAATTTACGAATAGCCTCTATGTGTAGATATTTTTGTGTTTTCGTAAATGTATGTAGTACATACCTATACAGTTCTTTATCTACTCCATATCGTTTCTACTCGTGTGCTTTTAAGTATAGTTGGCATGCATGTATACACGTTTATGTAGGTATATGCACACATAACCAGTTTATAAGCAGCAATTTTGGCGCAATTCGGTAATATGTATAAACATATAATACACCTAATGGGATGCCACGTTCTTTATTAAGAATATTAAATGAATAAGAAAACTATTATAAAAAAAACGGTCCTTTTCGGGACCACAATTTGTTTAACGAAAAAGATCAAACATTTTGTTGGAATATTTATGCGTAAACATATATGATATTTTTGTGTTTTCGTTAATGTACGTAGTACAAACATACATATGCATTTCTTTATCTACTCCACATCATTTATACACGAGCGTTTTTTAGTACAGTCTGTAGGAATGTATACACATGTATGAATGAATATGTATACATAACCAGTTTATATGCCGCAGTTTTGGCGCAAATATACATGCGTATATTCACATTCGATAATATGTATGAAAAAATAACACATTTAGTGAGAAATTATTTAAATCTCTTTGTAAATGTATTTTGTCGTCCTGAAAAGGACGGTTTGTTTGCGTCGGTATTTATAATTATAATTCGCCTATATTTTTCACTTTATGCTTTCTTTTCGGTCTTCTTTGGCAAAAGTACAGCTTGAATATTAGGCAAAACACCACCTTGAGCAATAGTTACGCCGGACAACAATTTATTCAATTCTTCATCGTTGCGAATGGCCAATTGTAAATGACGTGGGATGATTCTTGTCTTTTTGTTATCACGAGCAGCATTACCAGCCAATTCAAGAACTTCAGCTGCTAAATATTCCATAACTGCAGCTAGATAAACTGGAGCACCGGCACCAACACGCTCAGCATAATTGCCTTTGCGCAACAAACGATGAATACGACCAACTGGAAATTGAAGACCAGCACGATTTGAACGGGACTTTGCCTTTCCCTTAACTTTACCACCTTTACCGCGACCTGACATTTTCACTCTTATAGATTGTTCACTTCACTACACTAAAAAGCACTGTACTGTATTATACTCAATGTATAAGCACACTATTCACTGATACACAAAATGTGCGCTGCTTATATACTTTCTCGCTATGCTGAGCACCAACCCTTATACTGTGCTGTTGATCATCGTGCGTGTACTACTACTTCGTATTGTCTCGCCGAAGAGTTGGTCGGAAAATATACACTTAAGCCTGCACACGACACATGGTAGGTATAATAAGTGACAAATAGTGTGAGTGAAAATAAAATCATAAAATCATCAAAGTTGTGAAGAAATTAAAATGCCGCCAAAAACTAGTGGAAAAGCAGCAAAGAAAGCCGGTAAGGCTCAAAAGAATATTACTAAAAATGATAAGAAAAAGAAGCGTAAGAGGAAGGAAAGTTATGCTATCTACATCTATAAAGTGTTGAAACAAGTACATCCTGATACCGGTATTTCATCCAAGGCCATGAGCATTATGAATAGTTTTGTGAATGACATCTTTGAGCGCATTGCTGCGGAAGCGTCGCGTTTAGCTCACTATAACAAACGTTCAACCATCACCAGTCGCGAAATTCAAACTGCTGTACGTTTACTCTTGCCCGGTGAATTGGCCAAACATGCCGTCAGTGAAGGTACCAAAGCTGTTACCAAATATACCAGTTCCAAATAATTTTTCCAACTGAACTAATGGTATATAAATGATTGACCAAACAAGGCCCTTTTCAGGGCCACAAAATATAAATTAACAAAGAGAATGAGAAAATGTCTTCATTAATATCTCTACATACATACATATGTATGTATGTATGCACATTGAAATTAATTTTAAAATTCCTTAATATTGAAGAATACCAGAGCTATGTTCATATGGTTTCATTAGTCTATTAAATATGATATTGGTTTGTTGAACTACTTGGTTTTTAATTTTTAAATGTTTTCTACACACTGTAAGGAATAAATTCACTTTTGATCTTTTTGTTAAGAGATTTTGTAGCCCTGAAAAGGGCTTATTATTAATTAACCATGAGGTTCCGTTTGTAACTCACTTACAAACACCGTAAATTATTTACTTTTTACCTGCTGCTGTAGGTTTTTTTGCGGCTGGCTTTTTATTCGATGCAGACTTCTTGGATTTAGCAGCAGTTGCTTTTGCTTTAGCTGCTTTTGGCTTAGCAGTTGCAGATTTGGCTTTAGTTGGTTTCACTTTTAATGCACCACCCTTTTTTGCATCTTTCGCCTTAGCCTTTTCAGTTTTCTTCTTTTCAGCTGTTTTCTTACTGGCAACAGATTTTTTTACCTTTTTCTCACCACTTGCCGCCTTTTTGACTTTACTCAATGATTTTTTCTTTGATGCACCACTATCTGCTGCCTTCTTTTTAGCCTTAACCTTCTCTGCTGATTTTACGGCTTTTGATTTCAATTTTCCCTCGCTTGATTTACTAGCTGCAACTGATAGTTTGAATGAACCGGACGCACCTTTTCCTTTGGTTTGAATTAATTTGCCACTTGTAACAGCCGATTTCAAATAGCGTTTAATGAATGGTGCCAATTTTTGGGCATCACATTTGTATGTCGCACTAATATATTTCTTAATCGCCAAAAGTGATGAACCGCCACGTTCCTTTAAATTCTTAATTGATGCGTCGACCATTTGTTGTGTTGGTGGATGGGTAGGGGCAACCGACGGCTTTTTGGGTTTAGCTGCCTTAACCTTTTTGGCAACAACTTTTTTTTCAGCAATAGTAGCAGCAGTAGCTACTGGGGAGCTTACATTCACAACAGCAACTGAATCAGACATCTTTATTTATATATTGTAGATTAAAACCTCACTTTAAACACTTCACTCACTTTATGCACTGTACGCACTACACCAATAGAGCACTGGTAAATAAAGATAATTTCTGGAATTCAATATGTTGTTTAACTCGGTTTAAAATTTGAGAAGCAGAGCGAAAAGATGATAATCAAATTTTCACGTTCCAGTGCTATTTAGTGCTGCTATATGACAAACTTTAAGATTTATTTAATTCACTAAAATTCACTGAATTTACTAATTCAACAAATGAATATCTATAACGATAGTATGCATGTATCACTTCCATATCAATATACTTAAATTGGAATAAAGTCAATATTTTTCTTGTAACGAGTGTTTTAGTCGAAACTTTGTACTCAAAATATTACATTTTCGCTAGTTTTAGTCGATTTTCTTAAAACTCCTTAATATAAATCAATTATTACTATTGAAAATATAAAATATATCAAATTATCAATCATCTGAACAGTTTATTTTATATATTACTTAAAATAATATGCTTGAAAAAATAAAATTAAATATCTCCATGGTATCACCAGAGCAATTCTCAGTGGCGTTAGTTGGATGCATGAAATAATCCAATATTTTGATGAATATTGAAAACTTTAATTTTGGTTGAAATGAGTGATGGTAATGAAATAAATAAATTTCACTAATGTGAATTATTTTAATATAATATTTAATTTTTTTATATTAATGCAAATATTCACTAATCAATCGCATTTTTAAATATGTATATATATATATATATATATATATGTGTGCATACAAAATTTTTTATTTAATTAATTAAATATTATTTTACTTTATAAAAAAATTTAACTTTTTCTTTAAAAAGTTTGCAATATATGTCAAAGCAAGGTACAAAATTCCCATATGTACATACATACGTGCTTACATACACGTATACAACTTGTATGCTTGGCGAAGGCAAAAGGCAAAGGTAGTAAGAGTATGATTGTATTCCAAAGTTAAAGAAATAAATATAAATATGAAAATATAATTTTAACTACATATATATTTTTAAAAAGTTGTATTTATGTAGCGAAAAAAATTATTTAACAATTAAATATATCAGGCTAGAGGCCTGGGTGTTAAAATACAGCCATAATCTATTTAACACGTTCGCGGACACTTAAAAATTCAGGAAGCTGCAAAAATAGATAGGCAATTATTTTTGAAACTAGTTGTAATATCCTAAATCTGATTACACATGTATTATAACTGTAGTCAGAATATCGTATTTTAACTGTTATATGAAAGTACTTAATGAATCAAGTGGTCATTACTTTAAAATGTATATTAATTACAAAAACTTAAAGTTACATGAAATTAAATGAATAAAACTTGGCTTTAAAATTTGAATGCTATAGCATTCACGTCCGCGAACGTGTTAATTGTATAATGAGAATGTACATATGTACTCATGCACATCAAATATAGAATCACAACAGAATTGTGAGTTTGTTTAAAATTTTAATTGTACAAAATTTTGAATCTTTGTTAAAAGAATATTGTGGTCCTGAAAAGGACCGTTTTTTAAATATGTACGCAAGAAATTATTTAACCGCCGAAACCGTATAAAGTACGGCCTTGTCTCTTTAAAGCGTACACAACATCCATAGCTGTAACTGTTTTCCTTTTGGCATGTTCAGTATAGGTAACTGCATCACGGATAACATTCTCCAAAAATACTTTTAAAACACCACGAGTTTCTTCATATATCAAACCAGATATACGTTTTACACCACCACGACGAGCTAAACGTCGAATAGCTGGTTTAGTGATACCTTGGATGTTATCACGTAAAACTTTGCGATGGCGTTTGGCACCACCTTTTCCCAAACCTTTACCACCTTTGCCGCGACCAGTCATTTTTTGATATTTACTATTTGCACAAGTAAGAATTTAACACTTTAACACTGTAACACTTCACCACCAATGAAATAACAGAAGCGAGAGCACATCTATTTATACCAAAATCTCACAACTGCAATACCCAAGACAAAAGGTACACCATACATCTATCTCGCTTCAACACATGCCTACATAATACATGGACTTGTGAAACGTATTAGTTGAAATTGCTACTTAAGATGTGAACGTCATACAATTTGTTATAGGTACAGTGTTTAGTGTTCTACAGTGTTCAAGTGTGGGAAAATAATAAAGTGAGTAGTGAAAAATGGCTCGCACAAAGCAAACAGCCCGAAAATCGACTGGTGGAAAGGCACCACGTAAACAATTGGCGACAAAAGCTGCACGCAAAAGTGCACCAGCAACTGGTGGAGTTAAAAAGCCACATCGTTATCGTCCAGGTACAGTGGCGTTGCGTGAGATTCGTCGCTATCAAAAGAGTACCGAATTATTGATACGCAAATTGCCATTCCAGCGCTTGGTTCGTGAAATAGCGCAAGATTTCAAAACTGATCTACGTTTCCAAAGTTCTGCTGTTATGGCTCTACAAGAAGCAAGTGAAGCATACTTGGTTGGTCTTTTTGAAGATACCAATTTGTGTGCCATCCATGCTAAGCGTGTTACAATTATGCCAAAAGATATTCAATTGGCTAGACGTATTCGTGGTGAACGTGCTTAAATCAATAAGAAAACTTACGAAAAAACGGTCCTTTTCAGGACCACAATTTGTTAAACGAAAAAGATGAAAAATTTTATTGAAATATTTATGCATATATATGGGCCTGTTCGTAAATGCAAAAATTGGCAACACCGCAACTCATAAGTGGTCGAAAATGCAACAATGCAGTATATTGTGCGCAAATAGTAGCAAAACACAAATCATAAAAATGGCTGATGCAACAGATGTGTGCTGATTAGCAGTGGCAGTGCAGAATAATCATATTATGCAGCGCAGTGATGAATTTACGAATAGCCTCTATGTGTAGATATTTTTGTGTTTTCGTAAATGTATGTAGTACATACCTATACAGTTCTTTATCTACTCCATATCGTTTCTACTCGTGTGCTTTTAAGTATAGTTGGCATGCATGTATACACGTTTATGTAGGTATATGCACACATAACCAGTTTATAAGCAGCAATTTTGGCGCAATTCGGTAATATGTATAAACATATAATACACCTAATGGGATGCCACGTTCTTTATTAAGAATATTAAATGAATAAGAAAACTATTAATATATAAAAAAAACGGTCCTTTTCGGGACCACAATTTGTTTAACGAAAAAGATCAAACATTTTGTTGGAATATTTATGCGTAAACATATATGATATTTTTGTGTTTTCGTTAATGTACGTAGTACAAACATACATATGCATTTCTTTATCTACTCCACATCATTTATACACGAGCGTTTTTTAGTACAGTCTGTAGGAATGTATACACATGTATGAATGAATATGTATACATAACCAGTTTATATGCCGCAGTTTTGGCGCAAATATACATGCGTCTATTCACATTCGATAATATGTATGAAAAAATAACACATTTAGTGAGAAATTATTTAAATCTCTTTGTAAATGTATTTTGTCGTCCTGAAAAGGACGGTTTGTTTGCGTCGGTATTTATAATTATAATTCGCCTATATTTTTCACTTTATGCTTTCTTTTCGGTCTTCTTTGGCAAAAGTACAGCTTGAATATTAGGCAAAACACCACCTTGAGCAATAGTTACGCCGGACAACAATTTATTCAATTCTTCATCGTTGCGAATGGCCAATTGTAAATGACGTGGGATGATTCTTGTCTTTTTGTTATCACGAGCAGCATTACCAGCCAATTCAAGAACTTCAGCTGCTAAATATTCCATAACTGCAGCTAGATAAACTGGAGCACCGGCACCAACACGCTCAGCATAATTGCCTTTGCGCAACAAACGATGAATACGACCAACTGGAAATTGAAGACCAGCACGATTTGAACGGGACTTTGCCTTTCCCTTAACTTTACCACCTTTACCGCGACCTGACATTTTCACTCTTATAGATTGTTCACTTCACTACACTAAAGAGCACTGTACTGTATTATACTCAATGTATAAGCACACTATTCACTGATACACAAAATGTGCGCTGCTTATATACTTTCTCGCTATGCTGAGCACCAACCCTTATACTGTGCTGTTGATCATCGTGCGTGTACTACTACTTCGTATTGTCTCGCCGAAGAGTTGGTCGGAAAATATACACTTAAGCCTGCACACGACACATGGTAGGTATAATAAGTGACAAATAGTGTGAGTGAAAATAAAATCATAAAATCATCAAAGTTGTGAAGAAATTAAAATGCCGCCAAAAACTAGTGGAAAAGCAGCAAAGAAAGCCGGTAAGGCTCAAAAGAATATTACTAAAAATGATAAGAAAAAGAAGCGTAAGAGGAAGGAAAGTTATGCTATCTACATCTATAAAGTGTTGAAACAAGTACATCCTGATACCGGTATTTCATCCAAGGCCATGAGCATTATGAATAGTTTTGTGAATGACATCTTTGAGCGCATTGCTGCGGAAGCGTCGCGTTTAGCTCACTATAACAAACGTTCAACCATCACCAGTCGCGAAATTCAAACTGCTGTACGTTTACTCTTGCCCGGTGAATTGGCCAAACATGCCGTCAGTGAAGGTACCAAAGCTGTTACCAAATATACCAGTTCCAAATAATTTTTCCAACTGAACTAATGGTATATAAATGATTGACCAAACAAGGCCCTTTTCAGGGCCACAAAATATAAATTAACAAAGAGAATGAGAAAATGTCTTCATTAATATCTCTACATACATACATATGTATGTATGTATGCACATTGAAATTAATTTTAAAATTCCTTAATATTGAAGAATACCAGAGCTATGTTCATATGGTTTCATTAGTCTATTAAATATGATATTGGTTTGTTGAACTACTTGGTTTTTAATTTTTAAATGTTTTCTACACACTGTAAGGAATAAATTCACTTTTGATCTTTTTGTTAAGAGATTTTGTAGCCCTGAAAAGGGCTTATTATTAATTAACCATGAGGTTCCGTTTGTAACTCACTTACAAACACCGTAAATTATTTACTTTTTACCTGCTGCTGTAGGTTTTTTTGCGGCTGGCTTTTTATTCGATGCAGACTTCTTGGATTTAGCAGCAGTTGCTTTTGCTTTAGCTGCTTTTGGCTTAGCAGTTGCAGATTTGGCTTTAGTTGGTTTCACTTTTAATGCACCACCCTTTTTTGCATCTTTCGCCTTAGCCTTTTCAGTTTTCTTCTTTTCAGCTGTTTTCTTACTGGCAACAGATTTTTTTACCTTTTTCTCACCACTTGCCGCCTTTTTGACTTTACTCAATGATTTTTTCTTTGATGCACCACTATCTGCTGCCTTCTTTTTAGCCTTAACCTTCTCTGCTGATTTTACGGCTTTTGATTTCAATTTTCCCTCGCTTGATTTACTAGCTGCAACTGATAGTTTGAATGAACCGGACGCACCTTTTCCTTTGGTTTGAATTAATTTGCCACTTGTAACAGCCGATTTCAAATAGCGTTTAATGAATGGTGCCAATTTTTGGGCATCACATTTGTATGTCGCACTAATATATTTCTTAATCGCCAAAAGTGATGAACCGCCACGTTCCTTTAAATTCTTAATTGATGCGTCGACCATTTGTTGTGTTGGTGGATGGGTAGGGGCAACCGACGGCTTTTTGGGTTTAGCTGCCTTAACCTTTTTGGCAACAACTTTTTTTTCAGCAATAGTAGCAGCAGTAGCTACTGGGGAGCTTACATTCACAACAGCAACTGAATCAGACATCTTTATTTATATATTGTAGATTAAAACCTCACTTTAAACACTTCACTCACTTTATGCACTGTACGCACTACACCAATAGAGCACTGGTAAATAAAGATAATTTCTGGAATTCAATATGTTGTTTAACTCGGTTTAAAATTTGAGAAGCAGAGCGAAAAGATGATAATCAAATTTTCACGTTCCAGTGCTATTTAGTGCTGCTATATGACAAACTTTAAGATTTATTTAATTCACTAAAATTCACTGAATTTACTAATTCAACAAATGAATATCTATAACGATAGTATGCATGTATCACTTCCATATCAATATACTTAAATTGGAATAAAGTCAATATTTTTCTTGTAACGAGTGTTTTAGTCGAAACTTTGTACTCAAAATATTACATTTTCGCTAGTTTTAGTCGATTTTCTTAAAACTCCTTAATATAAATCAATTATTACTATTGAAAATATAAAATATATCAAATTATCAATCATCTGAACAGTTTATTTTATATATTACTTAAAATAATATGCTTGAAAAAATAAAATTAAATATCTCCATGGTATCACCAGAGCAATTCTCAGTGGCGTTAGTTGGATGCATGAAATAATCCAATATTTTGATGAATATTGAAAACTTTAATTTTGGTTGAAATGAGTGATGGTAATGAAATAAATAAATTTCACTAATGTGAATTATTTTAATATAATATTTAATTTTTTTATATTAATGCAAATATTCACTAATCAATCGCATTTTTAAATATGTATATATATATATATATATATATATGTGTGCATACAAAATTTTTTATTTAATTAATTAAATATTATTTTACTTTATAAAAAAATTTAACTTTTTCTTTAAAAAGTTTGCAATATATGTCAAAGCAAGGTACAAAATTCCCATATGTACATACATACGTGCTTACATACACGTATACAACTTGTATGCTTGGCGAAGGCAAAAGGCAAAGGTAGTAAGAGTATGATTGTATTCCAAAGTTAAAGAAATAAATATAAATATGAAAATATAATTTTAACTACATATATATTTTTAAAAAGTTGTATTTATGTAGCGAAAAAAATTATTTAACAATTAAATATATCAGGCTAGAGGCCTGGGTGTTAAAATACAGCCATAATCTATTTAACACGTTCGCGGACACTTAAAAATTCAGGAAGCTGCAAAAATAGATAGGCAATTATTTTTGAAACTAGTTGTAATATCCTAAATCTGATTACACATGTATTATAACTGTAGTCAGAATATCGTATTTTAACTGTTATATGAAAGTACTTAATGAATCAAGTGGTCATTACTTTAAAATGTATATTAATTACAAAAACTTAAAGTTACATGAAATTAAATGAATAAAACTTGGCTTTAAAATTTGAATGCTATAGCATTCACGTCCGCGAACGTGTTAATTGTATAATGAGAATGTACATATGTACTCATGCACATCAAATATAGAATCACAACAGAATTGTGAGTTTGTTTAAAATTTTAATTGTACAAAATTTTGAATCTTTGTTAAAAGAATATTGTGGTCCTGAAAAGGACCGTTTTTTAAATATGTACGCAAGAAATTATTTAACCGCCGAAACCGTATAAAGTACGGCCTTGTCTCTTTAAAGCGTACACAACATCCATAGCTGTAACTGTTTTCCTTTTGGCATGTTCAGTATAGGTAACTGCATCACGGATAACATTCTCCAAAAATACTTTTAAAACACCACGAGTTTCTTCATATATCAAACCAGATATACGTTTTACACCACCACGACGAGCTAAACGTCGAATAGCTGGTTTAGTGATACCTTGGATGTTATCACGTAAAACTTTGCGATGGCGTTTGGCACCACCTTTTCCCAAACCTTTACCACCTTTGCCGCGACCAGTCATTTTTTGATATTTACTATTTGCACAAGTAAGAATTTAACACTTTAACACTGTAACACTTCACCACCAATGAAATAACAGAAGCGAGAGCACATCTATTTATACCAAAATCTCACAACTGCAATACCCAAGACAAAAGGTACACCATACATCTATCTCGCTTCAACACATGCCTACATAATACATGGACTTGTGAAACGTATTAGTTGAAATTGCTACTTAAGATGTGAACGTCATACAATTTGTTATAGGTACAGTGTTTAGTGTTCTACAGTGTTCAAGTGTGGGAAAATAATAAAGTGAGTAGTGAAAAATGGCTCGTACAAAGCAAACAGCCCGAAAATCGACTGGTGGAAAGGCACCACGTAAACAATTGGCGACAAAAGCTGCACGCAAAAGTGCACCAGCAACTGGTGGAGTTAAAAAGCCACATCGTTATCGTCCAGGTACAGTGGCGTTGCGTGAGATTCGTCGCTATCAAAAGAGTACCGAATTATTGATACGCAAATTGCCATTCCAGCGCTTGGTTCGTGAAATAGCGCAAGATTTCAAAACTGATCTACGTTTCCAAAGTTCTGCTGTTATGGCTCTACAAGAAGCAAGTGAAGCATACTTGGTTGGTCTTTTTGAAGATACCAATTTGTGTGCCATCCATGCTAAGCGTGTTACAATTATGCCAAAAGATATTCAATTGGCTAGACGTATTCGTGGTGAACGTGCTTAAATCAATAAGAAAACTTACGAAAAAACGGTCCTTTTCAGGACCACAATTTGTTAAACGAAAAAGATGAAAAATTTTATTGAAATATTTATGCATATATATGGGCCTGTTCGTAAATGCAAAAATTGGCAACACCGCAACTCATAAGTGGTCGAAAATGCAACAATGCAGTATATTGTGCGCAAATAGTAGCAAAACACAAATCATAAAAATGGCTGATGCAACAGATGTGTGCTGATTAGCAGTGGCAGTGCAGAATAATCATATTATGCAGCGCAGTGATGAATTTACGAATAGCCTCTATGTGTAGATATTTTTGTGTTTTCGTAAATGTATGTAGTACATACCTATACAGTTCTTTATCTACTCCATATCGTTTCTACTCGTGTGCTTTTAAGTATAGTTGGCATGCATGTATACACGTTTATGTAGGTATATGCACACATAACCAGTTTATAAGCAGCAATTTTGGCGCAATTCGGTAATATGTATAAACATATAATACACCTAATGGGATGCCACGTTCTTTATTAAGAATATTAAATGAATAAGAAAACTATTAATATATAAAAAAAACGGTCCTTTTCGGGACCACAATTTGTTTAACGAAAAAGATCAAACATTTTGTTGGAATATTTATGCGTAAACATATATGATATTTTTGTGTTTTCGTTAATGTACGTAGTACAAACATACATATGCATTTCTTTATCTACTCCACATCATTTATACACGAGCGTTTTTTAGTACAGTCTGTAGGAATGTATACACATGTATGAATGAATATGTATACATAACCAGTTTATATGCCGCAGTTTTGGCGCAAATATACATGCGTCTATTCACATTCGATAATATGTATGAAAAAATAACACATTTAGTGAGAAATTATTTAAATCTCTTTGTAAATGTATTTTGTCGTCCTGAAAAGGACGGTTTGTTTGCGTCGGTATTTATAATTATAATTCGCCTATATTTTTCACTTTATGCTTTCTTTTCGGTCTTCTTTGGCAAAAGTACAGCTTGAATATTAGGCAAAACACCACCTTGAGCAATAGTTACGCCGGACAACAATTTATTCAATTCTTCATCGTTGCGAATGGCCAATTGTAAATGACGTGGGATGATTCTTGTCTTTTTGTTATCACGAGCAGCATTACCAGCCAATTCAAGAACTTCAGCTGCTAAATATTCCATAACTGCAGCTAGATAAACTGGAGCACCGGCACCAACACGCTCAGCATAATTGCCTTTGCGCAACAAACGATGAATACGACCAACTGGAAATTGAAGACCAGCACGATTTGAACGGGACTTTGCCTTTCCCTTAACTTTACCACCTTTACCGCGACCTGACATTTTCACTCTTATAGATTGTTCACTTCACTACACTAAAGAGCACTGTACTGTATTATACTCAATGTATAAGCACACTATTCACTGATACACAAAATGTGCGCTGCTTATATACTTTCTCGCTATGCTGAGCACCAACCCTTATACTGTGCTGTTGATCATCGTGCGTGTACTACTACTTCGTATTGTCTCGCCGAAGAGTTGGTCGGAAAATATACACTTAAGCCTGCACACGACACATGGTAGGTATAATAAGTGACAAATAGTGTGAGTGAAAATAAAATCATAAAATCATCAAAGTTGTGAAGAAATTAAAATGCCGCCAAAAACTAGTGGAAAAGCAGCAAAGAAAGCCGGTAAGGCTCAAAAGAATATTACTAAAAATGATAAGAAAAAGAAGCGTAAGAGGAAGGAAAGTTATGCTATCTACATCTATAAAGTGTTGAAACAAGTACATCCTGATACCGGTATTTCATCCAAGGCCATGAGCATTATGAATAGTTTTGTGAATGACATCTTTGAGCGCATTGCTGCGGAAGCGTCGCGTTTAGCTCACTATAACAAACGTTCAACCATCACCAGTCGCGAAATTCAAACTGCTGTACGTTTACTCTTGCCCGGTGAATTGGCCAAACATGCCGTCAGTGAAGGTACCAAAGCTGTTACCAAATATACCAGTTCCAAATAATTTTTCCAACTGAACTAATGGTATATAAATGATTGACCAAACAAGGCCCTTTTCAGGGCCACAAAATATAAATTAACAAAGAGAATGAGAAAATGTCTTCATTAATATCTCTACATACATACATATGTATGTATGTATGCACATTGAAATTAATTTTAAAATTCCTTAATATTGAAGAATACCAGAGCTATGTTCATATGGTTTCATTAGTCTATTAAATATGATATTGGTTTGTTGAACTACTTGGTTTTTAATTTTTAAATGTTTTCTACACACTGTAAGGAATAAATTCACTTTTGATCTTTTTGTTAAGAGATTTTGTAGCCCTGAAAAGGGCTTATTATTAATTAACCATGAGGTTCCGTTTGTAACTCACTTACAAACACCGTAAATTATTTACTTTTTACCTGCTGCTGTAGGTTTTTTTGCGGCTGGCTTTTTATTCGATGCAGACTTCTTGGATTTAGCAGCAGTTGCTTTTGCTTTAGCTGCTTTTGGCTTAGCAGTTGCAGATTTGGCTTTAGTTGGTTTCACTTTTAATGCACCACCCTTTTTTGCATCTTTCGCCTTAGCCTTTTCAGTTTTCTTCTTTTCAGCTGTTTTCTTACTGGCAACAGATTTTTTTACCTTTTTCTCACCACTTGCCGCCTTTTTGACTTTACTCAATGATTTTTTCTTTGATGCACCACTATCTGCTGCCTTCTTTTTAGCCTTAACCTTCTCTGCTGATTTTACGGCTTTTGATTTCAATTTTCCCTCGCTTGATTTACTAGCTGCAACTGATAGTTTGAATGAACCGGACGCACCTTTTCCTTTGGTTTGAATTAATTTGCCACTTGTAACAGCCGATTTCAAATAGCGTTTAATGAATGGTGCCAATTTTTGGGCATCACATTTGTATGTCGCACTAATATATTTCTTAATCGCCAAAAGTGATGAACCGCCACGTTCCTTTAAATTCTTAATTGATGCGTCGACCATTTGTTGTGTTGGTGGATGGGTAGGGGCAACCGACGGCTTTTTGGGTTTAGCTGCCTTAACCTTTTTGGCAACAACTTTTTTTTCAGCAATAGTAGCAGCAGTAGCTACTGGGGAGCTTACATTCACAACAGCAACTGAATCAGACATCTTTATTTATATATTGTAGATTAAAACCTCACTTTAAACACTTCACTCACTTTATGCACTGTACGCACTACACCAATAGAGCACTGGTAAATAAAGATAATTTCTGGAATTCAATATGTTGTTTAACTCGGTTTAAAATTTGAGAAGCAGAGCGAAAAGATGATAATCAAATTTTCACGTTCCAGTGCTATTTAGTGCTGCTATATGACAAACTTTAAGATTTATTTAATTCACTAAAATTCACTGAATTTACTAATTCAACAAATGAATATCTATAACGATAGTATGCATGTATCACTTCCATATCAATATACTTAAATTGGAATAAAGTCAATATTTTTCTTGTAACGAGTGTTTTAGTCGAAACTTTGTACTCAAAATATTACATTTTCGCTAGTTTTAGTCGATTTTCTTAAAACTCCTTAATATAAATCAATTATTACTATTGAAAATATAAAATATATCAAATTATCAATCATCTGAACAGTTTATTTTATATATTACTTAAAATAATATGCTTGAAAAAATAAAATTAAATATCTCCATGGTATCACCAGAGCAATTCTCAGTGGCGTTAGTTGGATGCATGAAATAATCCAATATTTTGATGAATATTGAAAACTTTAATTTTGGTTGAAATGAGTGATGGTAATGAAATAAATAAATTTCACTAATGTGAATTATTTTAATATAATATTTAATTTTTTTATATTAATGCAAATATTCACTAATCAATCGCATTTTTAAATATGTATATATATATATATATATATATATGTGTGCATACAAAATTTTTTATTTAATTAATTAAATATTATTTTACTTTATAAAAAAATTTAACTTTTTCTTTAAAAAGTTTGCAATATATGTCAAAGCAAGGTACAAAATTCCCATATGTACATACATACGTGCTTACATACACGTATACAACTTGTATGCTTGGCGAAGGCAAAAGGCAAAGGTAGTAAGAGTATGATTGTATTCCAAAGTTAAAGAAATAAATATAAATATGAAAATATAATTTTAACTACATATATATTTTTAAAAAGTTGTATTTATGTAGCGAAAAAAATTATTTAACAATTAAATATATCAGGCTAGAGGCCTGGGTGTTAAAATACAGCCATAATCTATTTAACACGTTCGCGGACACTTAAAAATTCAGGAAGCTGCAAAAATAGATAGGCAATTATTTTTGAAACTAGTTGTAATATCCTAAATCTGATTACACATGTATTATAACTGTAGTCAGAATATCGTATTTTAACTGTTATATGAAAGTACTTAATGAATCAAGTGGTCATTACTTTAAAATGTATATTAATTACAAAAACTTAAAGTTACATGAAATTAAATGAATAAAACTTGGCTTTAAAATTTGAATGCTATAGCATTCACGTCCGCGAACGTGTTAATTGTATAATGAGAATGTACATATGTACTCATGCACATCAAATATAGAATCACAACAGAATTGTGAGTTTGTTTAAAATTTTAATTGTACAAAATTTTGAATCTTTGTTAAAAGAATATTGTGGTCCTGAAAAGGACCGTTTTTTAAATATGTACGCAAGAAATTATTTAACCGCCGAAACCGTATAAAGTACGGCCTTGTCTCTTTAAAGCGTACACAACATCCATAGCTGTAACTGTTTTCCTTTTGGCATGTTCAGTATAGGTAACTGCATCACGGATAACATTCTCCAAAAATACTTTTAAAACACCACGAGTTTCTTCATATATCAAACCAGATATACGTTTTACACCACCACGACGAGCTAAACGTCGAATAGCTGGTTTAGTGATACCTTGGATGTTATCACGTAAAACTTTGCGATGGCGTTTGGCACCACCTTTTCCCAAACCTTTACCACCTTTGCCGCGACCAGTCATTTTTTGATATTTACTATTTGCACAAGTAAGAATTTAACACTTTAACACTGTAACACTTCACCACCAATGAAATAACAGAAGCGAGAGCACATCTATTTATACCAAAATCTCACAACTGCAATACCCAAGACAAAAGGTACACCATACATCTATCTCGCTTCAACACATGCCTACATAATACATGGACTTGTGAAACGTATTAGTTGAAATTGCTACTTAAGATGTGAACGTCATACAATTTGTTATAGGTACAGTGTACAGTGTTCTATAGTGTTCAAGTGTGAGAAAATAATAAAGTGAGTAGTGAAAAATGGCTCGTACAAAGCAAACAGCCCGAAAATCGACTGGTGGAAAGGCACCACGTAAACAATTGGCGACAAAAGCTGCACGCAAAAGTGCACCAGCAACTGGTGGAGTTAAAAAGCCACATCGTTATCGTCCAGGTACAGTGGCGTTGCGTGAGATTCGTCGCTATCAAAAGAGTACCGAATTATTGATACGCAAATTGCCATTCCAGCGCTTGGTTCGTGAAATAGCGCAAGATTTCAAAACTGATCTACGTTTCCAAAGTTCTGCTGTTATGGCTCTACAAGAAGCAAGTGAAGCATACTTGGTTGGTCTTTTTGAAGATACCAATTTGTGTGCCATCCATGCTAAGCGTGTTACAATTATGCCAAAAGATATTCAATTGGCTAGACGTATTCGTGGTGAACGTGCTTAAATCAATAAGAAAACTTACGAAAAAACGGTCCTTTTCAGGACCACAATTTGTTAAACGAAAAAGATGAAAAATTTTATTGAAATATTTATGCATATATATGGGCCTGTTCGTAAATGCAAAAATTGGCAACACCGCAACTCATAAGTGGTCGAAAATGCAACAATGCAGTATATTGTGCGCAAATAGTAGCAAAACACAAATCATAAAAATGGCTGATGCAACAGATGTGTGCTGATTAGCAGTGGCAGTGCAGAATAATCATATTATGCAGCGCAGTGATGAATTTACGAATAGCCTCTATGTGTAGATATTTTTGTGTTTTCGTAAATGTATGTAGTACATACCTATACAGTTCTTTATCTACTCCATATCGTTTCTACTCGTGTGCTTTTAAGTATAGTTGGCATGCATGTATACACGTTTATGTAGGTATATGCACACATAACCAGTTTATAAGCAGCAATTTTGGCGCAATTCGGTAATATGTATAAACATATAATACACCTAATGGGATGCCACGTTCTTTATTAAGAATATTAAATGAATAAGAAAACTATTATAAAAAAAACGGTCCTTTTCGGGACCACAATTTGTTTAACGAAAAAGATCAAACATTTTGTTGGAATATTTATGCGTAAACATATATGATATTTTTGTGTTTTCGTTAATGTACGTAGTACAAACATACATATGCATTTCTTTATCTACTCCACATCATTTATACACGAGCGTTTTTTAGTACAGTCTGTAGGAATGTATACACATGTATGAATGAATATGTATACATAACCAGTTTATATGCCGCAGTTTTGGCGCAAATATACATGCGTCTATTCACATTCGATAATATGTATGAAAAAATAACACATTTAGTGAGAAATTATTTAAATCTCTTTGTAAATGTATTTTGTCGTCCTGAAAAGGACGGTTTGTTTGCGTCGGTATTTATAATTATAATTCGCCTATATTTTTCACTTTATGCTTTCTTTTCGGTCTTCTTTGGCAAAAGTACAGCTTGAATATTAGGCAAAACACCACCTTGAGCAATAGTTACGCCGGACAACAATTTATTCAATTCTTCATCGTTGCGAATGGCCAATTGTAAATGACGTGGGATGATTCTTGTCTTTTTGTTATCACGAGCAGCATTACCAGCCAATTCAAGAACTTCAGCTGCTAAATATTCCATAACTGCAGCTAGATAAACTGGAGCACCGGCACCAACACGCTCAGCATAATTGCCTTTGCGCAACAAACGATGAATACGACCAACTGGAAATTGAAGACCAGCACGATTTGAACGGGACTTTGCCTTTCCCTTAACTTTACCACCTTTACCGCGACCTGACATTTTCACTCTTATAGATTGTTCACTTCACTACACTAAAAAGCACTGTACTGTATTATACTCAATGTATAAGCACACTATTCACTGATACACAAAATGTGCGCTGCTTATATACTTTCTCGCTATGCTGAGCACCAACCCTTATACTGTGCTGTTGATCATCGTGCGTGTACTACTACTTCGTATTGTCTCGCCGAAGAGTTGGTCGGAAAATATACACTTAAGCCTGCACACGACACATGGTAGGTATAATAAGTGACAAATAGTGTGAGTGAAAATAAAATCATAAAATCATCAAAGTTGTGAAGAAATTAAAATGCCGCCAAAAACTAGTGGAAAAGCAGCAAAGAAAGCCGGTAAGGCTCAAAAGAATATTACTAAAAATGATAAGAAAAAGAAGCGTAAGAGGAAGGAAAGTTATGCTATCTACATCTATAAAGTGTTGAAACAAGTACATCCTGATACCGGTATTTCATCCAAGGCCATGAGCATTATGAATAGTTTTGTGAATGACATCTTTGAGCGCATTGCTGCGGAAGCGTCGCGTTTAGCTCACTATAACAAACGTTCAACCATCACCAGTCGCGAAATTCAAACTGCTGTACGTTTACTCTTGCCCGGTGAATTGGCCAAACATGCCGTCAGTGAAGGTACCAAAGCTGTTACCAAATATACCAGTTCCAAATAATTTTTCCAACTGAACTAATGGTATATAAATGATTGACCAAACAAGGCCCTTTTCAGGGCCACAAAATATAAATTAACAAAGAGAATGAGAAAATGTCTTCATTAATATCTCTACATACATACATATGTATGTATGTATGCACATTGAAATTAATTTTAAAATTCCTTAATATTGAAGAATACCAGAGCTATGTTCATATGGTTTCATTAGTCTATTAAATATGATATTGGTTTGTTGAACTACTTGGTTTTTAATTTTTAAATGTTTTCTACACACTGTAAGGAATAAATTCACTTTTGATCTTTTTGTTAAGAGATTTTGTAGCCCTGAAAAGGGCTTATTATTAATTAACCATGAGGTTCCGTTTGTAACTCACTTACAAACACCGTAAATTATTTACTTTTTACCTGCTGCTGTAGGTTTTTTTGCGGCTGGCTTTTTATTCGATGCAGACTTCTTGGATTTAGCAGCAGTTGCTTTTGCTTTAGCTGCTTTTGGCTTAGCAGTTGCAGATTTGGCTTTAGTTGGTTTCACTTTTAATGCACCACCCTTTTTTGCATCTTTCGCCTTAGCCTTTTCAGTTTTCTTCTTTTCAGCTGTTTTCTTACTGGCAACAGATTTTTTTACCTTTTTCTCACCACTTGCTGCCTTTTTGACTTTACTCAATGATTTTTTCTTTGATGCACCACTATCTGCTGCCTTCTTTTTAGCCTTAACCTTCTCTGCTGATTTTACGGCTTTTGATTTCAATTTTCCCTCGCTTGATTTACTAGCTGCAACTGATAGTTTGAATGAACCGGACGCACCTTTTCCTTTGGTTTGAATTAATTTGCCACTTGTAACAGCCGATTTCAAATAGCGTTTAATGAATGGTGCCAATTTTTGGGCATCACATTTGTATGTCGCACTAATATATTTCTTAATCGCCAAAAGTGATGAACCGCCACGTTCCTTTAAATTCTTAATTGATGCGTCGACCATTTGTTGTGTTGGTGGATGGGTAGGGGCAACCGACGGCTTTTTGGGTTTAGCTGCCTTAACCTTTTTGGCAACAACTTTTTTTTCAGCAATAGTAGCAGCAGTAGCTACTGGGGAGCTTACATTCACAACAGCAACTGAATCAGACATCTTTATTTATATATTGTAGATTAAAACCTCACTTTAAACACTTCACTCACTTTATGCACTGTACGCACTACACCAATAGAGCACTGGTAAATAAAGATAATTTCTGGAATTCAATATGTTGTTTAACTCTGTTTAAAATTTGAGAAGCAGAGCGAAAAGATGATAATCAAATTTTCACGTTCCAGTGCTATTTAGTGCTGCTATATGACAAACTTTAAGATTTATTTAATTCACTAAA